>NW_025408669.1:0-4800000 GCF_020360975.1 Hirsutella rhossiliensis
TACTTCGTTCAGTTACGTATTGCTAAGGTTAATTGCGTCCTGTTACGAGAACTCATCAGCACCTACCTAACCTAACCTAACAACCTAAAACCCTAAAACCTAACCCTAACCTAACCTAAAACCTAACCTAACCCTAACCTAACCTCTAACCTAACCTAACCTAACCTAACCCTAATTACCCTAAGGCTAAAGACTCTAGTAACGCCTATAGTACGCCCCGTTACTCCCTAGAAACGAAGTATAGTAATAGCCTCTCTAGCTACGGTCCTTATAAGGTTTATACTAGGTTTTAAACCCTCCTAGGTTAAAGGAGTTAAAAACCTAGGAATATATTAGAACTACTACTAGGATATTAACGACTATAATTCTATATATTTATATAGGACTACTAGTAACGCTATAACGATTAGCTTATAAGACTCTATAGCTTATTTAATCTAGCTATACTTAAAGCTATAGACTAGTAAAGACGCTAACTACTTTATTTCCTTAACGCCTCTAGGAATAATAAGCGCGAATACTTAGGAGCGTATATAGGGGGTAGTAGATAATTATCTAAAGAAGGAAGTATGCGAGTAAAAATAAGAGAGAGCTAAACGAGTAGCTTATAAGTAAAGGGAGGAATAAAGGACGCGAAGGGAAAGGATTATAGTAAAGGAGAAAAGTTCTATCGACGGTTTATTTACTTACTTATATACTTAGGAAGAGAACCTTACCTATTATTATCGCGCCCTTTCTATTAGTATCCTAGGTCGGAAAGTCGCTAGGGAGGAGTTTAATAGGTAAGATCGCACCCCTATAGATATTAGCCTATTAGGGGATAAGACCCTTAGCACTCCCCTTCTAACTTACTTCTAAGTATACTTAAAGGCGTTATAAAGACCTCGATTATCTAATTAGGTATCTTCCTTAATTATAGTTAATTTAAATTTTTATTTTTCCCCTTTAAAGTAAAGGCCGCTAGTTACGCGACTCTAGTAGAGATAAAGAGGCATAGAGTAAAGAAATCTCTAAGACTTATATCTATAACCTAAGGCCCTTAGAGCTATATATAGGACCGATAATTAGATAATTGCATAGTTAATTGCTCTGCTAATCCTTAGCTATATACTACGCGTACTTTAGGTATATACCCTTATCCCCGTTAAAGTACGCTCTAGGTAAGCTAAGCTTAAGTAACTTCTTATCCTAACTATTATTCCGAGCTGCCTTATTACGTAAACGTAGCTAGCTCTCTTATAGCCTGCTAACTATAGTTATAATAAATAGCGATAGCTAAGTAGCTTAAAAAAAAGTAACCTAAGGGCCCTAGGGCCCTTAAAGGGGAAGAATACTATATAAAAGAAACTAAACTAGCCTTTCTTTTATTATTACCTTTATAGCTACTCTTTTCTTAATTAGTTATAAGCCCCTAAGCTCTATAGCTAGCTAAGACTACTAATAAGGGCCTAGGCTCTTACTAGCCTTACTATAGCCTTAGAAGCTATATATAAGTAATAATATTAAAAAAAAGAATTAAGAAGCTCTCTTAATATATCTTTTTAATAGCTTTAATAATATACTTTAAGCTATTTTAGGCCTTTATAAAGCTCTTTTAGCTCTCTTTATCCTAGGCTAGCTTATAAGTCTATTAAGCTAAGCTTAAAGCTTTTTAAAAGATAGTTAGCTTATTAGTCTACTAAGGTTTAGTATTATAAAGTAAGTAAAGGCGTATATATAAGTACTATTTATAGGATAATATTATTAAGCTATATAAAGCTCTTCTATATATAGCTAGCCTATATATATATATATAGGATCCGGCCCTTTATATATAACTATATAGCTTAGGCTATAGCCTAAGCCTATAACCTATAATAGTTAAAGACTCTTATATAATACCCTCTCTTAAACGTAGCGCGGCGCTACCCTACTAATAGCTTCTATACTATTAAGCTTATACCGCTAGCTCTACCTAGCCCTTTCCCTATTAATCGTACTAGCCTTACTAGCCTTATTATCCCCGCGCTTATTAGCCTAGGCAGCTATAACCTAGCTCTATACTTATTAGCTAGCTAGCTATTTAAATAAGGGCGTAACCTATTATATACGCCCCTAAGTAGCCGGCGGCCGGCTTAGACCTATATAAGCCTTAGGTTACCCGTCCCCTTAGCCTTAGGTAGCTTCCTTTCCTAAGGGGTATATAAAGCGGTATCCCTCTTTCTTCTTTCCCTTCTTTTTCTTCCTTCTTTAACTATAGTAGTAGTAGTAATAAGTAAGTTCTACTTTACTTAAGGCGTTAGTTCGCTCTTAGCTATATAGGCCGCTCTATTAATATATACTTATAGTAATAGCTATAGTAGTAATAATAGCCTTAATAATAATAATAACTTTAACTAGTAAGTTCCTTACTTTATAGAGCGGGAGGCCGTAATCTATAATACTAACTTCTATAATAAATATATCTACCTCCCCCTCCCCTACCTCCTCTTTCTTAAAGCGTACGGAGTCGTTCGTTAACGCTATACTAAGCGCGGCTAATAATAGCTCCGCCGCTACCGCTACTCCCGCCCGCGCCCTTACTACCGCGCCTACCGCCGCTACTAATACCTCCGCTACGCTAGCCGCTCTTATATCGCCTTTTAAGGTAACGACGCTACCCTTACCGCTACCTATAATACCTAGCCCCTTAGCCCCCGCCTCTATCTCTACTACCCCTATAAGTCTATAGTTAAGTAAGTATAATAGACGTCTTTTATTAACCTCTTAAAGTATAAGCGCTAGGTCTAGGCTAGAGCCGCTCGCGCGGCCCCCTATATACGGTATACGTTATAAGAGCTCCCTTACGCCGACTAAGTTAGGCGCCGCCGCGGCGGTAGTTATTACTAGTATATATATGCCGGCCACGCCTATAAGGCGGCGCCTCCCGTCTTACTCGCTACGGCGTCGGCTTAGAAGGCTAGCGCGTATAGGTAGGCACGGGGGGCTACTAAGAAGCGCCTTCCGCCGCCGTAGCCGCCTACCGTAACCTCCGCGCCCTAGAGCGCTAGGGGCTTATCCCTAAGTAGGTTCTTCCCCCTCTACTCTCCCGCCTCCGCTACTAACTCTCCTAGTACTAGGGATACCGCTTCCGTTACCTTATCGGTGTAGGGATTAGCCCCCTGTTAGATAGAACTTTTAAAATGCTCCTCCGTATAGCTTTTCTATAAGCATAGGCTTGCCGTGCCGGCATCTCCTCTTCTAGCTCCTTAAAGGCTTAAGCGGCAGGTCAGCCTTATAGCTAGAAGACTTTAACGTCTTCTGGTACGTCACACAGGCCCCCTCCACGGGCCTCAAGGCTCCCTTCGAGCCGCTTATTGTTCATGGCAAAGGCAGGCCTAAGGGCGCCCTTAACCTCGAGAAAATACGCAGCACGAGACGAGACCCCTCCGCACACGAGATCGTGGAAAGCGTCGAACGCAGCGAGGCCACAAGGGCGGCAGCAGCAGCGCCGCCGCCGCTGTCAACCACCAAGAGAAGTGCGGCGATAGTGACGAGAGACGGGTTGCGATACCTTCAACAACGGGGCGATATGTACGAGCCGGGCACATGCATGCCACGGGCGTATCAACGAGTTATTCGGCGCACGCCAGTCTCTGACGATGAGGATGACCCTCGGCCCGCCCTAGGCTCGTCACAAGATCAGCCAGTCGACCTCACACAGGATAAAATCATCGTCGCGATGCCCTCAAACGAGCCCTTACACGAGCCCTCACACGAGCCCTCACAGGAGCTCTCGCAAGATGCCGAGCACGAGTTATACCCACCGGCCGAATGGGACGAGATGGCTGCACAATGGGATAAGGCAGACGCAGCTGTCGAGGAAGAAGGACAGGCATAGCGAGATTTATATAAGGGCAACCTATTATAGAGACGTGACGGTCATATCGGCGCCAGGGCGCCTAATACATTGATTTCTACGTGTCGCGATAACCTCATTTATATATGCGTTGCCGACCTAGTAGTCTTAAGCGTAGGCGCGGGGAATGTGCGCACCAAATTATGCGGTAATTATCGGCGCTGCGCCTTGACCAGCAACACTTCCCCACAAAAAGGTTTACCGGATAGCCAAAGTGGTTTACTAGCTAGTCAGGGGCTTACTTTACCTAGAGGAATAGATCTTATATACGTCAAAGTTTTTAGTATAACTTAATAGCAAGATTTAACTTATATAATGACTGTTTACCTATTTATTATCTTACTCGAAGTGTCAATACTTATCAACCATGAATCTATCAACTGCCCTACCTGCATGCTCTTTAACTGCGCATCATCCACCTAGGGTCAGTATATAAAAGCCATGATCGATGATATTTGTTCACCAGCCGCGGCCGTAGCCGTAGTCCCAGCCACGGCGGCCTCCATAGCCATAGTCACGGCCATACCCATATCCACCGTAGCCGTAACCTCCGTAACCGCCCTGGTTGTCACGCTTTGCAATTTCGCTCTCTTCACGCTTGTAGGGGCCCCAGCCATAGCCTCCATAGCCGCCGTAGCCGTATCCACGATCGTAGCCACCGGCTTCATCGCGCTTCTGCAGGCCGGCATCGGCCTCGCCCTGGTCCCGCTTGTAGTAATCTCCCCAGCCATATCCACGGCCGTAACCGTATCCACCGTAGCCGTCACCGTAATTACCGCCGTAGCCGTATCCCCCGTAGCCACCCTCGGTGGCTTCCTTACTCTCCGTGGCCCCGGTAGCCTGTTTGGTGGCTTCCTTGGGAGCGGCGACGGCCGCGCCGAGGAAGAGAGTGGCGATGGTGAAGAACTTCATTTTGATTGTTGATGGATAAACAGTAAGCTGGGCGAACGATGGATGCGCCCTTGCTGTATACGTAGGCCGTTGAAAAGATGAACTGGCTGAGATTGTGATGTACTGAGTGAGATTGTGATGCTTGTGTTGGTTTTCGTTCTGGTCGAAGGAGAAGATGATGATACTTATACAAGAATTTTGCTTCCTCTCGTCGCTGCTCATTCATACTCAACCTTGCAGGGATCTAAGAAAAGACACTCCACTAACACGACTTCACTGCATATAATCCTTGATCCACTTCACGCCCACGATATTGGTCCCTTTTGGGCAGATGTTCCGCTCAGGCCGTAGTCCTGGGATTGTGAGTCGCCAGAGTGTTCTAGTTAGAAACTTACAAATCAAAACGATCATACTAGGACGATGTACTCCTCACGAGGCTGGGGGCGGGGTAGCTGATAATGACGTGTCCGCTAAAGACGCAAGGTGAGGCGAACAGTATTTAGAAAACAAAGCAAACAATAGAGACATTTGATGCAAGGTGACACGCAGATCTTGCCAGCAAAGCGGACATTAGGAATTATAGATTCGGGAATAAGGAACTAAACTAATCAGTGCTTTACTGCCGTTCTAGGAATAACTCTAAGGAGACCGTCTACTTATGTCGCGCCTGCATGCATTAGAGGCTGTTAGAGGCTGATGTGAGAGCAAGCTATGTCGGCGATCATTGGTAAAGAGTTCGGCAGTTGCTAGCCGCTATGCCGTGCTGGAGGGCCTTCACCGGTGTCTTGCCCGTCGATGCCGGCACGGCCGGATGCAAAGAAAGGGAAAAGAGGGGGCCGAATATATGTAATCCTATTAGCTTCACTTCTTAACGCATACTTTGATAGAGAGAGAGACACGGAGAGACTTAAATGCCCGCCTCGCAAGCGCTGATGATTTAATTGGTCTTCTTTTGAGCTATGCTCCAGCTGCTGCACATCTTAGGCATATCGGGCAGAATTAGAAGCTCTGCTGACAAAATGCCTGTCGATTCCCTGTCGTTTCAATATCGTTATACCACCGACCCAGCACCGAATAGCGGGGAATCCCGATGGCTTGTCCTGTTTAGCAGCCATCGTGATCGTCGCTGTCCTGTCGTTTCATCTGCTAGCGCAAACCGTGGATGCTATCGGACATAACCTACGTTAAGTCCGAGAGGAGAGAAGGCGAAGGAAGATATAAGAAGGTTTAATAAATATTATTAGCATCCTATACTAAGCTTACTATTACTTAGGATAGTAGGCTGTTTCTACTTAAACTGCCCTTAAGGTCTTACTACTAATATAGCCTATCCCGTATAACTATCTTTTTCTTAGGAACTATATATTTAGACTAGCTATCCTTTCTAACCCTTTAAAGATTCTAATATTATAGAATAATAAGAAACCGTAATTACTATAGGTATAAGCTTAGCTAACTAATATTTATTGCCCTTGCCCTATATAGTCTTAGTAATAAATAAGAGTAGATATATAAGATAATCTTAAGCTACTATTAATAGTAAGAAATATATTAAACGCTAAGATATAGTATATAAGAAGGTTTTATTTAGTTATTAAAGGCTAATATAGCTAATACTAAAAGTTAGTTTTAGCTATCTTAGGTATATATAAAAAGAATTAGATATATCTTTTAACTTCTTAGTTTACTTATTATATAAACTTAATTATCTTAAAGTACTTAGCTATTATAAAGATATTTAACTTATTATATAATAGTTAAAGATTAAGGGACTATATAATATTATATAATAGAAAGGAAAGAGTAATATAAAATAGGATTTTAGTAAAAAGAGTTTTATTACTTAAAAGTATAAAAAGTAATAGTTCTAAAAGCTAGATAATAAAAGGAAGTAAACTTCTCTTTATATAAATAAATCTAAAAGAACTAAATAGTATATATAGTTATACTTAATACTATATTAAATAATACTAAGGAGTAAGTAAAAAGGTAAAATTCTAAATATTTAAATTTATTATATTTTAAAGATATTTAAGTTTAAAGTTAGTTAGGTATATTTTAAATTATTAGTATTTAAGGTCTTTTATTATCTTTTACTTAATAAAGAGAGTTTTTATTTTTTAATCCTATTTTTATTAAGTATCTTATAAGTATATTAAAGTATATAAAATATAAAACTTTTCTTACTTTATAAAGTATAAACTTTATATTATTAATATTTAATTATTAACTTATATAACTAAGAAAGAGTACTATTACTACTTTACTTATAATAAAAAATATATTTCCTTATAACTATTATAAGCCCTTTCTTTATATATATAAGTTTAAAAAGTAGTATTTTATTAATAAGTTATAAAGATATTTACTTTATTATAAGTCTAAGTATTAGCCTAGACCTTAGCTAATAAGAAGGTAAAGTAAGTTAAGTATTATATATAAGTATATATATAATAGTAAAAAGTATAATATATAGTTAGATCCTTTAAGGCTTATTATTATTATATAATAAAAGGTATATATAATATATATCTTTACTTACCTTATAATAGTATAAGCTACTAATATATAAAACTTAATATTAAAACCTTATTAGTATAAGGGCTTTATTTTATATAGGCTTAGACTAATATCTAAGCTAAGCTTATATATAAGCGGCCTTTATCCTTATAAAGAGAGATATAATAAGTATATAAAAAATATAAAGGTAAAAGGGGAAGTAAGGGGTTAGATAGGTAGGGTAAAGTTATTTAATTCTTATAAGGGTAATAATTATAGTAAGGGAATAATTATTATATTGCCTTAATTATCCTTCTTTCCTTTATTTAACGCCCTTCTTTATATCTATCTAGCATCTTAATTAGTAAAGAAGATCTTACTTAAAAAGGCTACTAATATCCTCTTAACTACTAAGCTTTTTACTAGTTTTTCCCCTTTATTCTAGCTATTACTATATATCCGTCTTATCTCTTACTATCTTTTTAAGAAGCTATCGCTACTTTTACTTCCCCTTATACCCCTATACTCCTCCTTATACCTCCTTTTAGCTCCTTCTTCCTTCTTTTATACTAAGGCTTTTTTAGCTTCTTAGGAAACTTTTACTAAGGGATATCTCTAAGAACTACGAAATTAAGCTATACTTCGCGATATACCCCCTTAGCTAGATCCTACCCCTTAATAGTATAGCTAATATAGCTTTAGGCTAGTAGGCGTATAAAGGAGGTTCTTAGCTCTATACTTATCTCTTTACCTATTAAAAGGTATAAGCAATAAGCGTAGAATCGGGTAATCGTTAACGTAAGCGGAAAGATCGGTCGAAGGAGTATAGGGTAGGACTTCGTCCGGAATTTATAACGAGTATATAGGGGCTAAATAATATATTAAAAGAACAGCGTTGCAAAGGATGCTTATAAACTTACTTATTCTATCTACTACTCCTAGGGAAATCCTTTGTCTTTTATAGACCATTGCTCGCCTACTAGTAGACTAATTAGTTAGCTTTCTAGTATATTCTATAGTACTTAAAAAGCTCTATCTATAGTATGTCTTCCTAACTTAGTAGGCGGTCTAATTATAACGTGATGGTTAACGTAAGACTATAGGTTCTAGCATAAGTAGTAGATTTAACTAGAATGTTCTATGCCCTACCTATTCTCGTATTACGGATATCTTTAGAACCGCGGGACTAAAATAGGCAATAGGGTATCCGTTCTGCTTGTAATTAACGTATGTATCTTATATATATTTTATTTTATTAGGATAGGCTTATCTTAACCCGCCTTTCCTAAAGGAAGGTATAGATATTAAGTAGAGGTCTTTTATCTTTAAGGGTTATTCCCTTAGACTATATTATAGAGCCTCTTTTTACTAGCTTATTTTATAGAGCCTCCCTATGCCTATTATTTCTTTATAACAGTAAAATAGGAATATAAGGGTATATTCTTATATTACTTAAGGAAAGTAAGGGCCCTTTTAGGTCCCTAGGCTCTTTTAGACCTACTTAAGGAATAGGGGCCTAAAAAGGGGAAAGACCTATAAGAAAGAGGGCCTTCTTAAAAGGGGTAACTTTATAGCGGCTTTTATATTACTAGTAGGTCTAAGAGGTCTCTTTTATATACTTTCCTTACTAATAACGGCTTAAAAGGCCGGCCTACTATAAAACCTCCGAATTAACTATCTTTTATAGGCATAGGATAGAACTTAGAAAAACGATCGAAATAAAGGAAAGGTTAGTCTTCTTTAGTATTAGGCCCTATACCTTCCTTTACTTCTTAAAGTAAGGATAAAAAGGCAGCTATATAATCCTTTAAGAGAGGTGCCTTTCTTACCCTTTTAAGGTTTAAAATAAAAAGACTAATAAAAGAAGCTACTTCTAGATCTTCTTATTATATAAGAAGAGGCGTAGGGAGGTAAGCGTATTTTAGCTCCACTATTTTCCTATAGTCTCCTTTTTTATTTAGATCATTTAATTTAGTAGCTTTCTTTACTTTAAAGTCGGCGTTATCCTTAACTACTTTAACGTTAGTTTCCTTTTCTATTTTCTTATCTAGGACCTCTTTTTAAGACTATTAAAAAGGGGGGATTTAGATCTTTTAAATTTACTAACGTTAAGAGAGTAAAAGGGGCTTTTAATCCCTCTTTTTATTAAAGGAGCTAGATTTATAGAAAATTACGTTCTTAGTAAAAATAACCTTTTATAAAAGAGGAATCTAGATCTAAAAGATATTTATAGAATTATAGCTAGTAAGGTATCTAATAAAGGCTCTAGGATAAGTTTTATTTTCTTTACCCTATAGCCCCTAGGGTCCTTAAGGTCCTTAGGGGTCTAGTTCTAAAGATAATAAGCGGTTTTAACGATTTCCCTTTAAAGGTTATATAGAAGCCTTATAGTAAGTCTTATTATATAGGCCCTTTTTATTTTAGTACCCTTAAATCTTTCTACCCTTTTATTTTAAGCCTAGGTATTTAGGGCTAATAAGAGGGTTAAAATAACCCTTTTTAAAGCTAATTTAAGATATCCTTTATAAATAGCTCTTTATTAAACTATATCCTCTTTACCTTATAGCTAAAGTAGGATTTTATTTAGTTAATAAAGTCCTATAAAGTAAACTAGTTATACTTACTTAAGTAGGTCTATAAGAAATAAGGGAAAACTATCCTTAAAAAGGCGTTTATATAAAATATTACCTTAATAAAGCTTTCTTAGTCCCTAGAAATATTAGTTTAGTTAACCTAAATTTCCTTATATAGCTAGTCCGGCTATATAAGGGTTCGTTTAGAAATTCGTTTCCTACTCTTTCCTTAGCTATAGTTATCGCGTACTCTATATACGTTAATTAACGCTATCGCTTATATTTAATAGGCGGCTATATCTTTTTCGTAATAGCTATAAGCCCGGGCGGAGGGGTTACCCCTCTAGGAACTTCTAGGTAACTATATACGTACTTTTTTTAGCTAGCCTAGCGCGCACTACCTATAAGACCTAAGGTTTAAGTCCCGCCGGAGTAATTACACGGTATTAGTATAGGGCCTACCTATATAAAAATTCCCTCTATAGTATAGGATATCTAGGTATCCTAAGACGAATTAACCTAATATCCCTAAGGGGGTATATCGTATACTTTATATATATTAATTAACGCTATCGCTTATATTTAATAGGCGGCTATATCTTTTTTATAATAATAGTATTTATATTTAACGGTCTTAGGGCCCTTTATTTATACGCCCTATTATTAGCTAAGCTTATATAAACCTAAGGGGCCTTAGTAAATAAGTTATATATATTAAAGAAGATAGTTTTCTTAGGCTATAAAAAAAAGTCCTTTATAGTAGTCCTTATTATAAAGTAAGTAAAGGTATAGGCTTAGGTATAGTCTATTAAAAGAAGGTTAATAATCTATAAAGGGAAAAAGAATAAAAAGTATAAGTATAGCTTATATAAGCGCGGAGGCTACTTATATATAAACTTAGCCTAGACCTTAGTCTAGACCTATATAAGGTAAAAGCCTTTATAGTCTTATTCCTTTTTTTAGTAAGGAAATTTATCTTTTTAAGAGGCTCCTTTATAAGGATAGGTCGGAATTTAAGAATAAATTAACCGAATATTTCCTTAATAAGCCTAATCTTTTAATTCTTTTAAACTAGCCTTATAGGCTTAGAAGATATATCTTAAAGGATTCCTTCTTATTAAAGAAAGTAAAAGGAAATTAAGCTTATTAAAATTTAAGGGTAAAAAGCTATCCTTTTTTATATAAAGCTATTAAGTAATATTATCGTAAAATTTAAGCTTTTATATCCCCTTATTTATATAGTTAATTCCCTAGTAATAAGATATTCCCTCTTTACTTTCTTAAAGAACTAGAATTATAAGAAGGTATTATAAATATTAAGAGAAGTATTAAAATTAAGGATAGCTAGTTTTTATAAAGGATAGTTAAAGGGTTATAATAGTTAGTCTTAGCTTAGCTAACTTATAAGAAAAAAGAAAGCTAGATTTACTATACTAATAATTTTTCCTTAGATTTATAGGTCGAATAAAGGTAGCGGTATTAGTTACTATTTCCTAGTAACCTAAATCTCGTTTATCTTCTTTTATAATAAAGGGTCCTCCTTAAGAAACTATTATATTATTTCTTATAGCCTCTTTAAAGAGCTAAATCCTTTAGGTCGGTTTACCTAAAAGACCTACTAAAAGTCTTCTAGCCTATAAAGCCTTTTATACGCTTAGTAAGTAAGTCTATTTCTCCTTATTTATTATCTCTTTAAAGAATAATTCCTTTTTATAAGGTCGGCCTAAAAACCCCCTCTTTTTATATATTATTACTTATTTTAATAAAGGGGTTTTATTTCGACTAGTTCCTTAATATTTCGTTTAATAGACTAATAGGTCTTTTAAGGGACTAGCTAAGCTATAAAATAGTTTAATAGGGCCGGGCCTAAAGTAATAGGTATAACTAAGGCTAGGGTAGTAGCTATAGTTAAAGATAGGGTTAAGGCTTTAAAGGAAAGAGAAGCTAAAAAAGTAGTAGTAGTACTAAGGGCTATAGTAGTAAGGGCTATAGTAGCTATTAAGGTAGTAGGTCGAACTATTTAAGTTAAGTACTAGCTATAAAGAAATAAGACTACTTATTATTATACCTTAATAGCCTCTTTATTTAGTTCCTAGCTAGCTTCTTAAAAGGTAGCTAAGTAACTATTATTAATAGGCTTTATTAGTATAGATATATCCTATAACTACTAGCTAGAAAGAGCTTTTATTAAGAATTATTAGTTAGCTTTTTAAAGGATCTCTTCTTACTTAGCTAGCTATAAAGAAGCTAGTAGGTTCCCAGTAAAAAAGGCTCCTAGGTAAGCTATATAGGTCTTCTTAATACGGTTAGTTATATAGCCTTTTAAGGGAGCTATTAAGGTCTCGAGCTTTAAAAGCTATTACTTAAGAGTCTCTTTCTTTTAAAGAAAGACTAGCTTTATAATACTAACGGATTTTATTATAGGTATATATAAAGAAGTTAATAGCTTTATCTTATAAAGGTATTCCTTATAGTAACTCTTATAGTTACTTAAGGTAGTAGAAAAAGCTCTTTATTATATAAAGGTTAGCTTAGAAAAGAAAGTAGCTCCTTTTATAAAGATAAAAAGGGGGCTTAAAAAGGTCCTACTTATTAAAGAAGATAAAATTATAAATAGTCTTATTTACTTAATCCTATAACTCTTTTACCTACTTATCTTAATTTTAAGGCTTTATAAGAATCGTCCTATAGATTATAAGGGTAGTAAAGTTATTTTTCGGTATAATTTTAAAAGAAGGTAAGAAAGTTAATTAAAAATTAGCTTTTCTTATAAAAGGGGTAAAGGGGGCTATAAAGGATATAGAAAAGGTGCTTTTTATAGTAGCTAAAAGTTAAAAAAGTTCTATTCCTTTAAGGCTTATAACTCTTATAAAAAGAGATATAAAAAGTATATAAAAATATATAAAGATAAAATTAAAAGTATAGGGTTAGATAAGTAGGGCAAAGATATTTAATTCTTATAAAGGTAGTAATTATAGTTAGGGAGTAATTATTATATTACCTTAATTATCTTTCTTTCCTTTATTTAACGCCTTTCTTTATACTTATTTAATATCTTAATTACTAAAGAAGATCTTACTTAAAGAAGCTATTAATATCCTCTTAACTACTAAGCTTTTTACTAGTTTTCCCCTTTATTCTAGCTATTACTAGTATATCTATCTTATCTCTTACTACTTTTATAGGAAAGCTATTATTACTTTTACCTCCCTTTATACCCCTACCCTTATCGTAAAGACTATTATACTATATAGGCAAAAGTAGAACGCGCTTAGATAGGTACGCTATAAATAATATATATCTAATAACCGCGTCTTCCGATATACCCCCTTAAGGATCGCGGCTCCGCTAGGAGCCCTAGACCTTATAGCTTAAGACGCGGGAGTCGAACACTAAGCGCCACGCTAATAAACTAAGGAAATCTAAGAGAGGTAGTCGTCTACTAGGGATTAAACCCTATACCGCGCGTAGTTACCGGAAGTTATAGGGGTAGTATACTATCCCCTCCTAGGCTTATAACTATCGCGAAGACTATTACGCTACGTAGGTAAAAGTAGAACGCGCTCTAATAGGTACGCTATAAATAATATATATCTAATAACTATGTCTTCTAATAACCCTTTTCTTTATACCTCTTTTTAGCTCCTCCTTTTAAACTAGTTATTTAGCTTCCTAGGTCCCTCTTACTAAGGGATATTTCTAAGAACTATAAAATTAAGCTATACTTTATAATACTTTAACTTTATAAAGTAAGGAACTTATTAGTTTAAGCTATTATTATTATTATAGCTATTATTACTACTATAGCTATTCTTATAAGTAATTATTAATAGAGCGGCTTATATAGCTAGGAATAAACTACTACTTTAAGTAAAGTAGAAATTACTTATTCCTATTACTATTATAGTTAAAAGAGGAAAAGAAAAGAAAGAAGAAAGAAAAAAAAGATATTACTTTATATACCCCTTAATAAAGAAAGCTACTTAAGGCTAAGGAGATAGGTAACCTAAGGCTTATATATATCTAAGCTAGCTATTAGCCCCTTAAGGGCGTATATAATAAGTTATACTCTTATTTAAGCGGCCGGCTAGCTAATAAGTATAAGGCTAAGTACTAGCTACTTAGGTTAGTAAGTATAAGGATAATAAGGCTAGTAAGGCTAATATAATTAATAAAAGAAATATAAGGTAAAGCTAGTAGTATAAAAGGCCTAACCCTTAATTATATAAAAGCTATTAATAAGGTAGCGCTATACTATACTAAAAAGATAGTTATTATAAAGACTATTATACTATATAGGTAAAAGTAAAACGCGCTTTAATAGGTATACTATAAATAATATATATCTAGTAACCGCGTCTTTTAATATACCCCTTTAAGGATCACGGCTTAGCTAAGAGCCCTAGCTTATAGCCTAAGATATAAAAGTTAAATACTAAGCGCTATACTAATAACCTAAGGAGATCTAAGAGAGGTAGTTACTTATAGGGGATTAAACCCTATACTATATATAGTTACTAAAAGTTATAAAGGTAGTATACTATCCCTTCTTAGGCTTATAACTATTATAAAGACTATTACGCTATATAAGTAAAAGTAAAACGCGCTTTGATAGGTATACTATAAATAATATATATCTAGTAACTATATCTTTTAATAATAATATTATATAAGAATCTTTAACTATTATAAGTTATAGGCTTAAGCTATAGCCTAAGCTATATAGTTATATATAAAGGGCTAGATCTTATATATATATATATAAGCTAGCTATATATAAAATAGCTTTATATAGCTTATTAATATTATCTTATAAATAGTACTTATATATATACTTTTACTTACTTTATAATAGTAAGGAGATTTAAAAAAAGAAAGCTAATAGCCTTTCCTTATATTATAGCGCGTTTTTATACTTTATATTAAAGTATTTATTCTTTTTAGCTATAGGGCCTATAATAGTATAAGTAGAAAATATAAGACCGCTCCTTACCTTAAATAATAAAGAGGACTTTATATAAAAGTCTTAACTATTATAGGTTATAAGCTTAAGCTATAGCTTAAGCTATATAGTTATATATAAAGGGCTAAATCTTATATATATATATATAGGCTAGCTATATATAAAAGAGCTCTATATAGCTTATTAATATTATTCTATAAATAGCACTTATATATATACTTTTACTTACTCTATAATAGTATAAACTATTAACTAATAAATCTAATAGATATATCTTTAAAAAGGGTTTTACTTTTTTAAGGAAGTACTCCGCCCTTTTATTAAATAGATAGGAAGTATTATAGCTATCCTAAAAGCGATTAAAAGTATAATAGCTAGTAAGAAGGTCGAGGTTCTTACTATACTAAGGGAGCTATTTATAAGACTAGCGTTAACCCTTATAACCTTTATAACGCTAGTTATAGTAGTAATATTACTAGCGTAAAAGCTACTCTCTTAGCTAACTTAGGATAATAAGCTAGAGTCCTTTTACTTCTTTCTTAGCTAGCTTTAAACGAAGTTTATAACTATCGAGAAATAGGGCCTAAATAGCTATCGTAATATATTATAGTATTCGCTCCTCTATATACTACTAGAGCTCTAGATATAACGGATCTTTAGATTATAAGATAAGGGCAGCCCTAAGGGTAAACGCGACTTATAAGACTTCTTTTAATACTTTATATATACGTTTAGTAATATATAAGAGCGGGAGAAAGTATAGGATAGGCTATAGACCCTTAAGTAAAAAGATAGATAGACCTTTAGCGAATCCCTCCCTAACTTTAAAGAGATACTCTTATAGGTAGTAGGGACTATAGTATAAGAAGATAGTATAAAGCTTATATAGCTATAGAATTTAATTATACTAGCCTTATAAGAGCTACCTATCCCTATAATTATACTTATTAACTATAGTAAGTATATAAGCTAGTTAATTAAAGTAGTATAAGGCTATAAGTAAATACTTTATTTTTAAAAGCTATATAAGTATATACTATATAGTAGCGATAGGATTACTGCCTTTTTATAAGATAAATAGCTAGCTATTAATATTAATAAGGATACCTTAATATTAGCTACCTACTTAAACTAGGTTAAATATAGTAAGAAGACGCTATTAACTATTCTTTATACCGCCCTATACTTTAAGTAGTAAGTAAAGTAAGTAATAAGTAAGGAGATTAAGAAAAGGAAGGCTAATAACTATTACTTATATTATAGCGCGTTTATATACTTTATATTAAAATACCCCTTCCTTTTAACTAAGCGGCTTATAATAGTATAAGTAGTAAAGATAAAACTACTTCTTACCTTAAACGATAAGGAAGACTTTACTCCCTTAAGTATAAAAGAAAAGGATTAGCTTTAAAATAAAAATAGGCCTTAGAGCCGTAATTGCTAGTACTAATAAATAAGAAAGAGGAATTACCTACTTATATAAAAAAAGAGCTTACTATATTATAGGTTATAGTTAATAACTTTTTACTTAACGCCGCCCTTATAAATAAAGGCTACTAATACTATACTATAGTTAATAAGGCGCTTATATAAATAATATAAGTATTAATAGAAAGGATTACTTTAAGGTAAGTAAAGAACGCTTTAAGCACGATAGAAGGTATAGAGATTAAGGGTATTATATAGCTAGCTATAAAGGTTAATAGGTACTATAAGCTTATTATAGCCTATATAATCCCTTAGCTAGAGTTTCCCTTAATCCTTAGGAAACCTTAGTTATTATATATAGAGTTATATTAAATTCTATACTAAGAGAAGCTATAGTATAGACCTATATAATAGTAGGTCTATTATAATAACGGTTTAATAAGTATAAGACTAAGTATATAAGCGTTATACTTAGCCTAAGAAGTCCTTATTTTTATTTTTATAGGAACTATATAATAAGTAAAGTAAGAGGAGGGCTAGGTAGCGGCTAATATAGTAGTCTTTATAGTTAGCTTAGTAGATATCGATAAGGCCCTTTAAATAAAAAAGCTAAAGTCTCCCTTTAAACTATATTAATAGATTCTAAAGAGCTTTTATATCCTTTTACCGCTATTTAAGTACTAGGAAGTAAATAAGCTTAACCTATAAAAGCTAAGGGTAGACTATAAGGTCGTACTTTATACTAATAAAAAGAGGTAGGAGCTACTTATACTATTTAGGCTGCTTTATAATATATTATATATATAGCTACTAGTACTAAAGAGGATATTAAGGGACTTCTTAGATAATAGTTTTATTTAAGTAAGTAGCTTTAATATAAGGGTACTAGTCCTATTTATATATAAGCTAAGAAGTAAGATATAGTTTTATTATAACTATAAGGCCTTAAATATAATTATAAGGCTAAACTACTACTCTTTATATTTAATCTTAGATACGCTCTATAACCTTTTAAAGGTAAATTAGTTTATAAAGCTAGATATAAAGTAAGCGTTTTAAAAGGTATAGATTATAGAGGGAAGTAAGTAGAAAATAGCGTTCTATATATACTATAGCTTATTTAAGTAGCTTATAACGCCCTTTAGCCTCTTTAAAGCACTTACTACCTTTTAGTATTATATTAATAATATACTTTAAGACTTCCTTAATAAGTTCGCCTATATATATATAGATAATATCCTTATCTATATAAGCGGCTCTTATAAGGACTATATATAAAAGGTATAAATAGTCTTAAAGCGCTTCTAGCTTTATAGGCTTTACCTTAACCTAGATAAATATAGACTTAAGGTTAAGAAGGTAAAGTACCTTAGCTTTATTATTTATACTATTATAAGTATATAGGTAGACCTTATAAAAATCTAAGCGATCTAAGACTAAGTAGCCTTAACTATATAAATATAAGAAGGTATAAGTAATAAGCGTAGGATTAGGTAATCGATAATATAAGCGGAAAGATCGGTTAAAGAAGTATAAGGTAGGATTACGTCCGGAATTTATAATAAGTATATAAGGGGCTAAATAATATATTAAAAGAATAGCGTTATAAAAGATACTTATAAACTTACTTATTTTATTTACTACTCCTAGGGAAATTCTTTGTTTTTTATAGACTATTATTCGCTTACTAGTAAACTATTTAGTTAGTTTTCTAGTATATTCTATAGTACGTAAAAAGCTCTATCTATAGTATATCTTCCTAGCTTAGTACGTAGTTTAATTATAACGTAATAGTTAACGTAAGACTATAGGTTCTAGTATAAGTAATAGATTTAACTAGAATATTCTATGCCCTACCTATTCCTATATTATAGATATCTTTAGAACCGCTAAGCTAAAATAGGTAATAGGGTATCCGTTTTACTCGTAATTAACTTATATTTTTTATATATATTTTATTTTACTAGGATAGGCTTATCTTAACCCGCCTTTCTTAAAGGAAGGTATAGATATCTAGTAGAGGTCTTTATCTTTAAGTATTATTCCCTTAGACTATATTATAAACCCTCTTTTTACTAGCTTATTTTATAGAGCCTCCCTATACCTATTATTTCTTTATAATAGTAAAATAGGAATATAAAGGTATATTCTTATAATAAATTAGCATATAAAGCTTCCTAAGGTTTATAAACTATTAAAAGATTTTTATTAAGGGCTTCTCTTATATTATAATACCCTTAAACGATATTATTAAAAAGAGGACTACCTTCTATTAAGGGCCTATATAAGAGGGAGCGTTTTATATACTTTAGGACCTATTCTTATTAGCCTTAGTACTACTTTAGTAAGACTTTAACTAGTTTATATTAGTTAAAGTAAACTATAGCGGCTAAGCGCTTAAAAGGATGCTTTTTTATAAGGTAAATAAGTAAAAGTAACTAATAGCGTTCTACTCTTATAAGCTAACCTTAGTAAAGTAAAATTATACTATTTATAATAAGGAGATATTAATAATTATTAGCTACCTTAAGTAATAGTAAGTAGAGCTTTAAAGTTATAAGAGCTTTAAGGTTCTTATAGACTATAGGAACCTTAAGTACTTTATAACCTACTAGTACCTCTTAAAGTAGTAAGCCCGCTAGGTAAAGTATCTCTTATACTTTAACTTCTTAATTAAGTACTAGCTTAAGCGGGACTTTATTATCTTAAACGCGTTTTCTTAAAGGGATTAAGACTAGCTAATAAGAGTAGATATTAAAGAGTAGGATCTATATCTTATCCTATTAAAAGCGCTATAAACTTATTTTAATAGGGACGAGGGTATATACTTAAAGCACGCGTAGCACGTAGCTAAGGATTAGTAGAGTAATTAACTACGTAATTATCTAATTATCGGTCCTATATATAGCTCTAAGGGCCTTAGGTTATAGATATAAGTCTTAGAGATTTCTTTACTTTATGCCTCTTTATCTCTACTAGAGTCGCGTAACTAGCGGCCTTTACTTTAAAGGGGAAAAACAAAAATTTAAATTAACTATAATTAAGGAAGATACCTAATTAGATAATTAAGGTCTTTATAAAGCCTTTAAGTATACTTCGAAGTAAGTTAAAAGGGGGGTGCTAGGGGTCTTATCCCTTTAACGGGCTAATATCTATAGGGGTACGATCTTACCTATTAAACTCCTCCTTAGCGACTTTCTAAACTAAGATACTAACGGAAAGGGCGCGATAATAATAAGTAAGGCTCTCTTCCTAAGCATATAAGTAAGTAAGTAAGTAAATAAACTATTAACGGAACTTTTCTCCTTTACTATAATCCCTTCCCTTTATATTATTTATTCCTCCCTTTACTTATAAGCTACTTATTTAGCTCTTTCCTATCTTTACTCGCGTATTTCTTTCTTTAGATAATTATCTACTACCCCTTATATATACTCCTAAGTATTCGCGCTTATTATTCTTAAGGGCGTTAAGGAAATAAAGTAGTTAGTATCTTTACTAGTCTATAGCTTTAGGTATAGCTAGATTAGATAAGCTATAGAGTCTTATAGACTAGTTATTATCGCGTTGCTAGTAGTCTTACGTAAATATATAGAATTATAGTCGTTAATATCCTAGCGGTAGTTCTAATATATTCCTAGGTTTTTAACTCCTTTAACCTAGGAGGGTTTAAAGCCTAGTATAAACCTTATAGGGACTATAGCTAGAGAGGCTATTACTATACTTTGTTTCTAGGGAGTAATAGGGCGCGCTATAGGTATTACTAAAGTCTTTAGCCTTAGGGTAATTAACTAAGCGCCTAATAATTTCGGAGTCCTAGGGTAAGTTAGTAGCCGCGCTATCTACCTTTCTTCCTTACTAGCTTCTTATCGGGCTATCGGCGGGGGTATAGTTATAAGTCTTTCGCTCCTTTATATATTTAAAGGGATCGTTAGTAGCGGGCGAGGAGTAGGCTTAATTAGCTATATATCTAAGGGGGAAAATATAACGACCGGTGTTATTCCTAAGGGATAAACCTATTAAGGGGTTTATATTAGTAGATATAATAGGGCGTAGTTTAAGTAATAATAAGTATATTACGTTAGTAATAAGTTAGAGGTTATAAACTATAGACTATAATTAGGTAATTAGAATTAAAGATAGAATCGTAA
The DNA here is from genome assembly GCF_020360975.1 of Hirsutella rhossiliensis. Taxonomy (NCBI): domain Eukaryota; kingdom Fungi; phylum Ascomycota; class Sordariomycetes; order Hypocreales; family Ophiocordycipitaceae; genus Hirsutella; species Hirsutella rhossiliensis. The sequence goes on from NW_025408669.1 coordinate 20,383, forward strand.
TAAAGATCTATATTAAAAGCTAGATAGCTATCTATTTAAAGAAGTAAAAGTAGGTGGCTATATATACCTATAAAGACTATCCTTAGATTATAGGCCTAGCTATAATCCCTAACGTTAGATCGTATAGAGCGTAGTAATCTCGTTAATCCTAGATTACTTAGATCTCTATAATCCCCTCGATCCTATATCTATTAAATAGTCGTGCCGACTATTTATCCGTTAGACCGTATTACGTGCTTAATACGGTCGACCGTTAGCGGCCTAGTAGCTATAGTCGTAATATAATATCTCCCCTCCTTTTAGTCTTATCCGTAAGACCTACTATAGCTACCTTAGCCGCTATATATAAATATACCCTTATCGCGTCGTGCGTAAGTATATTGTTCCTTATCTCTTTATCCTTTCGGGATATACTACTAATAGTATATCTAGTCGTATACTAAAAAATCGTTCTTAAAAAGCCTTTAAGCGCGCTACTCTTACTAAATATATCGACTTAAGTAGAGATCCTACTAATATACTATATACTCGATACTTTAAAGTAAAGAAGACGAATTATTAGATAGCCGAAAATTCTTCGCGCTATAATAATTATATTGCTAGTAGTCGTCCCTATTATAATAGTGTTTTAGTAGCCTCTTTTTATAGGTGTCTTTTAATTTTTTCTATATATAGTAGCTAACGTATTTCTTTTAGTAACTAAATTATTAGCGGAGTAGTATAGGCTATATTCTAAAGAGGAGGAAGCTAAGGAAGCCTTATTAGAGCTTTAGGCATAGCTTATAAATCTTTAGTCGTAAATATCTATCGCTATTAATTATTTAGCTTATATCTAGAAGATTTAGAATCGTATAAAGGAAAAGAGTTCTAAGTTATTTCGTTATAGTATCTAAGAAGTAGATACTAAGGATAGCGTTTTGCCTACGCTCGATATATATAAGTATTAAGTAGTAAATAACTTATAATCGTTAGGCGTTCTTAATAAGGCGAATTAGTCCTCGTTTAGTATTAGTAAGGAGTTTATAGATCTTAGCCCTTTAATCCCTCCTAAACCTTCTAGTAAAATTATTAAAGTAAAGAGCTATAGTAGGTTAAGTGCTTAAGTAGTTCCTAGGTATTTTCCTTTAGTCTATATCCTTTCTACTTAATAAGGTATTCTTATTACTAACCTTATTTTCTTATATTTAGTATTTATTCTACTTTATATTCTTAATCGTCGTTAACTTTAATTTTTTCCTATAGTTTAGCGTTTTATAGTGCTAGTTCTAATAATAAGATATAAAATATTAGGTATATCTATATTATTATTAGTAGCGAAAGTTTATAGTTAACTTTTAAAATAGTTTTCTTAACCTTAAACGGTCTAAGTTTCTTAAAATCTAATTTATTACTTAGTCGTTTTATTTTAATATTTCGTTATATAAGGTAGACTATATCTCTCTCTTAAAAGATTAGTCCCTATAATCTTTTCCGATTATAGTAAGTAGATATTTATTCTCTAATAAATTAAAGTTCTTATTATATTTCTTTATATAATTTTTATAGCTAATTTACTTATAGTATCGCTCGTTTTACTTATAGTCTTTATTAAGTAACCTTAAATACTTCTAGGTTATATCTATAATTAGCGTATACTAGTAAGAGCTTAGTTATTTCTATAACTAAGTTATTATAAGCTAGTTACGCTATTAGTAGCTATTTAACTTAATCGTTTTATTCGTAGCTAATATAGTATCGTAAATATTATTTAAGCGTTTAGTTAAGTCGTTTTATTTATCTATCTATTTATAGGTAATAAGCTATACTAAGCTTATATTTTATCCCTAATTATATAATAAGAGCTTACTAAAATTTAGCTATAAATATACTTCCTCTATTAAAGATAATCTCGTTTAATAGTCTATAATTACTAATAATTATTTATAGGAATATATATACTAGCTCTTTTATATTACTTACTTCTTTATATAGTAAGAAGTATTTATACTTTATTAATCTATTAGTAATTATCACGGGGTAGGCAGAGGCGTGCGCGCAGGTGCCGTCCGTAGGATAATATTAATAAGCTATATAGAGCTCTTCTATGCGCGGCTAGCCCGCCCCTATACTTACGGAATCCGGCCCTCCGCACGTAACTACACGGCTTAGGCCGCGGCCTAAGCCTATCACCTACAATAGTCAAAGACTCTTATATAATGCCCTCCCTCGAGCGCGGCGTAGTGCTGCCCTATTAACGGCTCCCGTATAATTAGGCCCGTGCCGCGGGCTCTTCCCTGCCCTTTCCCGTTAATAGGGCCGGCCCTACTAGCCCTATTATCCCCGCGCCCGTTAGCCCGGGCAGCTAGGACCCGGCTCTATACTCGTCGGCCGGCTAGCCGTTTAAATAGGGGCGTAACCTATTATATACGCCCCTAGGTAGCCGGCGGCTAGTCTAGACCTGCGTAAGCCTTAGGTTGCCTGTCCCCTCTGCCTTAGGCAGCATCCTCTACTAAGGGGTATATAAGGCGGCATCCCCCCCTTCCCCCTTCCCTTCCTTCTCTCTCTTCTTTAACCGTAGTAGCAGTATTAATAGGTAAGTTCCGCTCTACCTAGGGCGTTAGTCCGTTCCTAGCTATATAGGCCGCTCTATTAACGTATGCTCGCAGTAGTAGCGGTAGTAGCAATAATAGCCCTAACAACAACAATAACTCTAACTAGTAAGTTCCGCGCCTTATAGAGCGGGAGGCCGTATTCCGTCGTACTAACTTCCGCGATAGACATATCCGCTTCTCCCTCTCCCACCTCCTCCTTCTCGGAGCGTGCGGAGTCGTTCGTCGACGCCGTGCTAGCCGCGGCCGACGACGACTCCGCCGCTGCCGCCGCTCCTACCCGCGCCGCTGCCACCGCTCCCACCGCCGCCGCCGCCGCCTCTGCTACGCTATTCGCTCTCACGTCGCCCCTTAGGGTAACGACGCCGTCCCCGCCGCCACCCGTGACGCCCGGCCCCTCGGCCCCCGCCTCCGTCTCCGCTACCCCCGTAAGTCCGTAATCAGGCAAGCGTAATAGACGTTATCCGCTAACCTCCTATAGCATAAGCGCTGGCAGGCCGGCGCCGCCCGCTCGGCCCCTATATGCGTTGTGCGTCGCAGGAGCTCGACTACCCGACTAGGCCGGCGCGCCGCGGCGGCAGCTGCTACTAGTGCGCGCGAGCCGGCCGCGCCTATAAGGCGGCGCCTCCCGTCCTGCTCGCTGCGGCGTCGGCTTAGAAGGCCGGCTCGCACGGGCAAGCGCGGGGGGCTACTAAGAAGCGCCTTACCGCCGCCGCCGCCGCCTACCGCAACCTCCGCGCCCTCGAGCGATGGGGCCTTATGCCTAAGTAAGTCCTACTCCTCCGCTCCCCTATTTCCGCCTCTAACGCACCCGGCGCCAGGGACACTACCTCCGTCGCCCTATCGGCGGTCCCCTTAGCCGTGCCCGCCTCCGCTACCGCCGCTGCCCTTGCCGCCGCCGCTGGCCGCCGCCCCTCTGCCCCCGGAGCCGCCGCCGCCGCCGACTAGCTTACGGGCTTAGAGGGCCGCCTTAGCGCCCTAGAGACCGCCGCCGCCGCTAATAAGAAGGAGGAGGCCGATAAGGACGACGATAACGAAGATAATAATAACGATAAGGAATAGGCCCGGGTAGTCTAGGGGCTCCGCCCCGTAATAAACGCTGTTTTTGTCTCCGCCTATACTATTGCGCTTATATTGCCTATATTACCGTAACTGCCCCCTCCGCTATGCCTACTTCGTGGTCCTGGCCTAGGCTACAATCGGTAGTCCGCTAGTCCGTCGTTCTCGTCTACCGTTCCGAATAAGGCTTCGAACTTATCGAGGGCTACGGTTCCCGTAAACTTATATATAGGTTCCTACGTAAGGTCGAGATACCCGCGCTACTTAACGAGGACCTCCCGGCGTTTCCCCCTACCGACCTTTTTCTAGCGCGCGGCCTATATCTCTTCGACCTCGAACTTATCCTCTCCCTTTACCTCGATTACGGGCGGTTAAGCGTCCGCTGCTTCTTATCCGGGCAGCGGGTTAAAGGAGGCTCTACGAAGGAGGTCTATGTTAATCTTATTATAGACCCCCGTTAGGAGACTATCGAGCTCTATAACCTACGGGCTAATAACCCTCCGTACCGTAAACTTCGCGTATAGCTAGTTAAGCTTCTTCTTTAGTCGTGCCGACCTATAGTTACGGAGGTCTAGCTATACCTTATCTCCTACCGCGAACCTATCTACTAGGGCCCTAGTCTTATTAGCGTGCCGCTCCTAATCTTACGCCGCGGCGGCTATCGCGGATTAGCAATAATCCGTGGTCTCCTATAGCTTTCGTACGAACGCGGAGGCGCGGCCCTCTAGTAACGCATTGCTATACTACTCCGCTACTACGTCTACGGTAAAGGGAACTAGTAAGGGTAGTTCGAAGCTATACGTTGCAAAGAAAGGGGCTATCCTAATAGAGGTATATAGTCTACTATTTAACGTAAGTTAGGCCGCGGGGAGCCACCGGTCCTAGTCTACTTAGTTGCGGGCCACGATAGCCCGTAGGTAAGCCTACGCCTCCTAGTTAACCCTCTCGGGCCCTCTATCGGTCTATAGGTAATATACCGTGCTAAGCAGCTACGTAATCTAAAGCAGCTAGCATAGGTGCTACTAAAAGCGGCTAGTCTAATTCGATCCCCTATCGCTTATAATAGAGGCTAGTACTATAGGAAGCGCTCTACGTAGGATTCCGTATCTATAGACGGTATTAGCTTTAATACTATAGACTTACTAAGTCGGTCCTTAATTACCTATATATAGCGGTTGCCGCCCTCTATAAGTAGGAGGTCCGTTATAAAGTCTATCTATATATATATATAAAACCGGTCGGGCACCGGAAGCTACTTAAGCAGCCCCTTAAGCTGCGCCCTCTAGATCTTCGTGCGGCCGTAGATATCGCAGTTACGGAGGAAGCGACGCACGTGGTACTATAGGAGGGGCTAGTAAAAGTCCCTCGCAAGGCCTACTACTATGCCCTATCTACCTAGGTGACCTACGACGCTAGAGTTATAGATAAGTTAGACTAGCCTCCCTTAGAGCTCGTTCCGTTTATCTAGCTCCGGCGGTCCCTCCTTCTCCTTAGCTTCCGTAGTATACGGTGCGCCCGGTACCTATAGTCTCCCCCGCTAGCGTAGATGCCCCCGTAGGTCGATATAGCAGTCGGCCACCTATACCTTTAGCTTTAGCTTTAGATCTAGGCGTCGAGCGCCGGACTTAACGGCGCGGCGCACGCCCTCGTAGGTGCGGTCTAGAGCCGCCATCCTATCCTATAAGCGTTGCAGGGCCTTATCTTAGAATACTCTCGCCGCGCGCGCCCCTAGGCCGGTCTATCCCTCCTCGCCGGACCGAGGCAAGGGCGTAGGGGGAAGCTTATTCGCTAGCACCGCGTCTTCCTCTACTAGGGAAGCTCCTATATAAGTCCGTAGTGCTTCCTACGGGATAAGCTATAGATCCCGGGCCTCGATATCCGCTCCCGTCGGCCGGTCTTAATCCCTCTAGGAAAGCGCGTCTAGGACCGCGGAGTCCCGCCTAGGGCGGTAATTAATCGAGAAGTTAAAGCGTAAGAGATACTCCGCCTAGCGGGCTTACCGCTCCGAGAGGTGCTAGCAAGTTATAAAGTACTCGAGGTTCCTATAGTCTATAAGAACCTCGAAGCTCTTATAGCTCCGGAGCTCCGCTTACTATTACTCGAGGTAGCTAATAATCGCTAGTATCTCCTTATCGTAAATAGCGTAATTCCGCTCTACTAAGGTTAGCTTACGAGAGTAGAATGCCACCGGTTACTTCCGCCCGTCTACCTCCTAAGAGAGCGTTCCTCCGAGTGCCTAGCCGCTATAGTCCGGTTTAACTAACGTAGACCGGTCGAAGTCCTACTAGAGCAGTACCGGGGCTTAAGAGAATAGGTCCTTAAGCGTGCGGAACGCTCCTTCCTATATAGGCCCCTAGCGAAAGGCGGTCCGCTTTCCGGTAATCTCGTTTAAGGGCATTATAATATAGGAGAAGCCCCTAATAAACATCCTATAATAGTTCGCGAACCTAAGGAAGCTCCGTACGCCTATCTACGTAGTTAGGGCAGCCTAGTCCCGAATCGCCTAGATCTTTATAGGGTCCGCCTATATGCCTACGCCTACGTAGATAATAAAGCCTAGGTACTTAACCCTCTTAACCCCGAATTCGCACTTATCTAGGTCGAGGTAGAGCCTATAAAGTTAGAGGCGCTCTAGGACCCTCCGCACTTTCCGTATATAGTCCTTATAGGAGCCGCTCGTATAGATAAGGATATTATCTACGTATATAAAGGCGAACTCGTCGAGGAAGTCCTAAAGCACGTTATTAATATAACGCTAGAAGGTAGCGGGCGCTCCTAAGAGGCCGAAGGGCGTTATAAGCTACTCGAATAAGCTATAGCGTATATAGAACGCCGTCTTCTACTCGTTACCCTCCGAGATCCGCACCTTATAGAACGCCTATTTTATATCTAGCTTCGTAAACCACTTCGCCTTCGAAAGGTTATAGAGCGTATCTAAGATTAGGGGCAAGGGGTAGCGGTCCGGCCTCGTAATTGCGTTCAGGGCCCTATAGTCGTAATAGAACCGTATCCCGCCCCTTAGTTTACGCACGAATAGGACCGGCGCTCCTACTTCGGAGCTACTTACTTAAATAAAACCCTTATCTAGGAGGTCCCTTAGCGTCTTCTTTAGCACTAGTAGCTCCGCGTATAATATACTATATAGCGGTCCGAACGGTACGGGTAGTTCCTGCCCCTTCTTATCGGTGCGGAGTACGATCCTATAGTCTACCCCTAGCTTATACGGGTTAAGCTTATCCGCTTCCTAGGACTCGAATAGCGGTAGGAGGTCGTAAAAGCGCTCCGGTATCTATTGCCGTAGCTTAGAGGGCGACTTCGGCTTCTTCGTCTAGAGGGCCTTATCGATGTCTACTAGGCTAACTACGTAGACCGCTACGTTAGCCGCTGCCCGGCCTTGCCCCCGCTCTACCCGTCGCACGGTTCCTACGAAGATAGAGGCAAGGACTTCTTATACCGAGCATAAAGCTCGCACGCCTAGTCCTACGCCTACGGAACCATTGTCGTAGCGGACCCACCGTTACGTAGGCCTAAACTATAGCTTCCTCTAGTACGGAACCGAGTATAACTCTATATATAATAACTAGGGTTTCCCGAGGATTAAGGGAAACTCTAGTTAGGGGATTATATAGGCCACGATAAGCTTATAGCAACCGTCGACCTCTATAGCCAGCCACGTAATGCCCCTAATTACCGCACCCTCTATCGCGCCTAAGGCGCCCTTTACTCGCCTTAGGGCGATCTTTTCTACCGGCACTTATATCTCTCGCGTAAGCGCCTCGTTAACTACGGCGTAGCACTAGCAGCCCTCGTCTATAAGGGCGGCAACGGGCAAGGAGTTATTAATTATAACCTATATTAAAGTAGGCTCCTCTTCTATACGGGCGGACAATTCTTCCTTCTCCTTTGCTAGTGCTAGCAATTAGGGCTCCGGAGCCCGTCTTTACTCCGGAGCTACTCTTTTTCCTCCGGGCCTAAGGGGGCGGAGTCCTCCTTATCGTCTAAGGCGAGGAGCGGTTCTATCTTCGCTACTTAAACCGCCACGGGCCGCTTAGCTAAAAAGAAGGGGCATTTTAATATAAAGTGCGTAGATACTCCGTAACGTAGGCAGCGGCCGTTAGCCTTTCTCTTCCCGATTTCCTCGCTCGTTACCTACTTCGCCTGCTGCTTAGAGTGCGGGGCGGTATAGGGGGTGGTCGACGGCGTCTTCTTACCGCGTCTAGCCCGGTCCGTGCGGGTAGCCGATATTAGGGTATCCCCGTCCGTGTCGATAGCCGGTTATTTATCTTACGGAGGGGCGGTGATCCCGTCGCCGCTATACGGCGTGCGCTTACGGAGCTTCTAGAAACGCGGCGTCTACTCGTAGCCCTAAGCCACCTTTATTAACCGGCTTACGTACTCGCCGTAGTTAGTAGGCATAATCACGGGGATAAGCAGCTCCCGTAGGGCCGGCGTGATCGAATTCCGTAGCTATATAAGCTTCGCGCTATCTTCCTATACCGTAGTCCCCGCTGCCCGTGAGAGCGTCTCTTCGAAATCGGGAAGGAATTCGCTAAAGGTTTATCCGTCTCTCTGCTTAAGGGTCCGTAGCCTATCTTACGCCTTCTCCCGCTCCTGCACGTTGCCGAACGTATATATAAGGTATTAGAAGAAGTCTTATAGGTCGCGTCTGCTACTAGGGCCGCCCTTATCCTAGAATCCGGAGATCCGCCGTATCTAGGGCTCCGGCAGCGTATAGAGGAGCGAATACCACGCTATGTCGCGATAGCTATTTAGGCCCTATTTCTCGTCGGTTATAAACTTCGTCTATAGCCGGCTAAGGAAGAAGTAAAAGGACTCCGGCTTGCCGTCCTAAGTCGGCTAAGGGAGCGGCTTCCTCGTCGGTGGTGTCGCCGCCGTAACCGGCGTTGCGGAGGCCGTAGGGGTTAAAGCCGGTCTCGTAGACGGCTCCCCTAGTACAGCGAGAACCTCGTCCTTCTCGCTAGCCGTCGCGCTTCTAATCGCTTCTAGGATAGCTGCGATACTTCCTATCCGTCCGGGGAGGGGCGGAGTGCTTCCTCGAGGGGGAGGCGCCCTCTCCGGAGAGATATCTATTAGATCTATTAATTGATAGCTTATACTATCACGGGGTAGGCAGAGGCGTGCGCGTAGGTGCCGTCCGTAGGATAATGTTAATAAGCTATATAGAGCTCTTCTATACGCGGCTAGCCCGCCCCTATACTTATAGGATCCGGCCCTCCGCATATAACTATACGGCTTAGGCCGCGGCCTAAGCCTATTACCTATAATAGTTAAAGACTCTTATAGTAATAACGAATATACTATTATATTTAACGTTAGTTATAGGTTCTTTTAATAGTAGTAGCTTTATAATATAGTTAAAAGCTATTAAATCCTATAGTTTCTCTAGTACTAGTAGCGGTTATAATTCTCTATATAGCTTATATCGTTTAGCTTTACTTTATATATAAAGTTTATATTTTTTAATAACTTATTATACTACTTAAGATATAGGAAGTTATATTATCGTTTAATCCGTTTTATTATTTTTTTAGATTCCTTAGTATCTATATATTAAATATTTATATATATCTTATATAACTTTATCTTATAACGCTAGTAGTATCTAGATTTTATTTTTATATAATAGAATTTCCGAATATTCTATATTATATCCCTTTAGTACTTTATATTCTTTTATCTATTTTAGGATCTTTTAATATATCGAGTCGTTAGGTTATACTTTAAATATTATATTTAGCTACTATTACTAGTAGTTTTTATTTTTATTAATTTCTAGGAGCTATCCTTTCGCTATAGGTGCCCCTATATCGTAGTTATTTCGTCGACTAAGGGTATTAGCTCGACCGTTTTCTATTCCTTTTCTATAGATTATTTTATAGTCGAATTTTAATAAATATTCGGCCTATTAGATCTATCGTCTATTTAACTATTACGTCGTTATAAAATATAAGATATTCTTATAATCTATATAGACCTTAACTTTATATTTACTTCTAATAAGGTAGTATCGAAATTCCTTAAAAGCTTAAATAATTACGAGAAATTCTTTATCGTAGATAGGGTAATTAAGTTCTATACTATATAGCTTCTTTAAATAGAATATAATAGGTCGTAGTCTTCCTTTATTATCTTTTTATCCGATTTATACTCTTAAAGTAAAGTCTAATATATCGGTTTTAAGTTTAATTTATCGTTCTAGATTAAAGGTAGTTAAGACTAGTTCTTATATAATTATAGTTTTAATATATTCGAAAGCTTTATTAGCTTTATCGTCCTATATAAATTCTTTTTCCTTCTTCGTTAAGTCGTATAGTAGTACTACGATCTTTCTAAAATCTTTAATAAATCGTTAGTAGTAATTTATAAATCCTAGGAAACTTTATACGTCCTTAACGTTTTTTAGCGTTAGCTATTTTTTAACTACGTTAATCTTATCTTATTATATTTATATCTCTCTTAGTAAGATCGTATATTGAAGGAAGTCTACCTTTTATATATAGAACTTACTTTTCTTTAGTTTAACTAGTAACTTTATATTCTAAAGTACGCGGAGTACCTTATAGATATATTCCTTATATTCTTTTAAGGTATCTAAGAAGATTAAGATATTATCTAAGTATATTACTATAAAGATATCTAAGTATTTGCGTAGGATATTATTAATTATCCGTTAGAAGGTAGCTAGTATATTTATAAGTTTAAATAGTATTACTAGATATTTAAATAGTCCGAATTTCGTTCTAAAAGCTATTATCTATTTATATCCCTTTTTTATACGTATTAAGTTATAAGCGCCTTTAAGGTCGAGGGCTATAAACTATTTTTTACTATATAGTCGATCTTATAGTTCCGATATAAGCGGTAATAGTATTCGGTCTTTTATTATAATATTGTTTAAGCGTCTATAGTTAATAACTAGTTATACTTTACCGTTTTTCTTTAAAATAAATATAACTAGGTAGCTTACTTTAGATATTAACGTTTATATATATCCCTTTTATAGATTCTTGTTAAGGTAGTCGTATAGCGTTTATAGTTACTTTTCGTTTAAGTTATAGATCTTATAGAACGTCGGCGTTATTCTATCCTTAATATAAATTTCGTAGTCCTATTAGCTATATTTAAGTAACCCTATCTTAAGTTTTTCCTTAAAGAGTTTATTATATTTCCGGTATTCTTAGGGGATATTCTTTATTTTATCTTATAGGCTTTATTCTTTCTCTTAAGAGCTAGTTTCTCTTAACTTAAGCTCTTTATTAATTTATTTAAGGTCTTTCCTTAGAGTAGTAATAACTCTTTAGATCTTTATATTATATCCTTTATTTTATTTATATTAGATACTAGGTTATATAGCCGTGTTAGTTAGTATATAGGTCTTATTAATCGATTTTATTATATCTACTAGTCTTAGAAACTTATATCTTTATTTTAATATAGCTAGCTAGTTTTCTAGTTAATTAGTAAGATACTCTCTTATAGTTATAGAAGCCTTAATATAAGGTTATATTCTTTAATATCTATAATATCGAAGTTAACTCATTCGTCGTAGCCTTAAATATTAATATTAAGGTAATTAATCTCTATATTAATAATTCTATTATTATAGTTAAAGGCCTCTCCTTTAATATTCGTAAGTTTATATAAATCTTTCTTATATCTTTATATAAGTTAGTAACGATTAACGACTTTAAGTAAAGCGTAATTACCTATTGCGCTATAGTCTAAAAGTATATATATATAATATCCCGCGATTTAAATATCTAATACTATTTAGTTACTATAGCTTACCGTTACTATATATAGGGTCCTTAGATCTTATTATATCGTGCTAGTCTATAGCCCTTTTATAGATAGTATACCTCGTTTTTTACCTAGTCCTTATTTATTTTATTTAGGTATTCTTCTTTAATTTATTATTAATATTATTTCTTTATATTTTCGTCGTATAGTATTATATCGGGGCTTAAGAGACTAATTTCTTATAGCTAATCGAAGATTTCTTATTTCTTAACGCTATATTATTTATATTATACTACTTTATAGTTAATTATATACTATGCTTTATAATTTTATTTATTTTTATACTAAAGGTCGAGTTTTCGTTTAGCGTCTTTCTGTTTTTTATATAGTATTTCTATATTAATTTTTCCTTAGTCGAATACGGCTTATAGCCTTTATATATATTACTAATAATCTTTTAGTATACCGTTATCTCGTTTATACTATACTTATACTTTTTTATATTTATAAACTCTATAGTTTAGGTATATATATTTATTATAATCTTCCTTATTATATTTAACTTATTATATAAGTCTTTAGAAGATTAAGGGTTTAGATACCTTAAAGCGAGTAGCGTTATACTATTCTTTTATTTTAGCGTATTTATAGATTTTATATATCTCTAAAAGATATCTTATTAATAAACTATAATTATCGCGGTATTTAAGTAACGTACTATAATTAGGTTCTAATAATATAACTTAGTCGTTTAGGTAGCGTTAAGCGATTTTCTAGTAGTTTAGTTCTATACTTAGGTAGGGTTTCGAAAGTATTTATCCTTCGAACCTAACTAAGAAAGCGTTATATCGTGCCTTTATCTAGAAGTATATTATATAATCTAGGTAGACGTATAATATCTATAAAATATACTTATAGTACTTATAAGTAAGTAGTATTTATAGATTATCTTTAAATTCTCCTTATAGTTACTATTCTTATTATAGAGCTATAAAGGTATTAACTATAGCGATAGCTATAGCGTAGTCTCCTCTACGTAGTACTAGTTAATATCGAATTAGTATAGCTTATTAGTTTTCTATAAGAATTTAAGGTATTTATTAGGTTCTAATTTTAAGTATTTCTTTAAATTCTTTAAAGTATAGAGCGTGTTCTCTAATTATAGTATTTTCCTTTAATAGCGAGGGTAGTAGTATAAGTTTATTCTTATCTTCTATTTCTCTAGGTATTTCTTATTCTTTAAAGCTTATATCGTTAATACTTCGTTATTCCTTTTTAGGTTACTATCTAAGTTTCGTAAGTATAAGGGCTATATCTATATCTTCTTTATTATATTATTTATAGACTGCCCGTTGTTATTATCGATTTTTATTTTATATATCTTCCTAGAATTATTTACCGTTTTTCTTAATCTAGTCTTAGGAGACTCCTTTAAGATAAAGGTATTTCGGTTTTATAAATTTAACTTATTTCTATATTTTAGGATCCCTTCGCTATATTATTATAAGGGTTTTCCTTAATAGCTATAGGAACTATCTAGTACTATTCTTATCGCTTAAGTATACTATATATTCGTTATTATTCTCGCGAAGAGAGATGCGAGAAGTGCATGAAAATGCACGAAGGTGAAATTGGAAGTAAGGGGTCGGACAGGTAGGGCAGAGATGTTTGAATCTTGCGGGGGCAGCAATTGCAGTAGGGGAGTGATTGTTGTATTGCCTTAATTGTCCTTCTTTCCTCTATCCAACGCCCTTCTTTATACCCGTCTAGTATCTTAATTAACAAAGAAGATCCTGCTTAAAGAAGCCACTAATGTCCTCTCGACTACCGAGCTTTTGCCGGTTTTTCCTCTTTTCCAGCCGTTGCCGCACATCCGTCTTATCTCTCGCCACTCCATAGGAAGCCATCGCCACTTCTGCTTCCCCTCATGCCCCCACCCTCCTTTCTGCACCTCTTTTCAGCTCCTTCTTCCACACCGGGTGTTTCTAGCTTCCTTGGTCCCTCTTGCCAAGGGATATCTTCGAGAACTGCGAAATCAGGCCACGCTTCGCGACAATTATAGTATATAGTTTAACTAAGGAGTTTATACTTTAGTTCCTATCTATTAATAGCGTTTAGGTATTTCTTACCTTTTAAGGCTAGTACCTAGTAAGTTTTCTTCTCCTTATAAGGTTATCTATATTCTTTAAAGTAATATCTAAGTTTCCTATAGTTAAAATACTTTCCTTTACTTTTTTATATTATATCTAGGTCTATCCTACCTAGGTTAGTTATATAAGCGTAAGTAATAGGAGTTTCGCGCTTCTTTTTATAGTTAGCGCGTTAGTTAAAGTTATTTTTATAGGAAGGGTTTTAGTTTCCTCTTCTTTATTTCTTTTCTTAGCGTTATATATACTATCTATCGTTAATTTATACTACTATAGTAATATAGTCTAAGAGGTTATTAGGTCGATTTTCCTTATAAAGCTCGTCCTTAACTTTTTCTTTAAGTTTATTATAGAATCGTAATATAAGAGGTTCGTTGTCTTAATTAAGCTTTAAGGTAACTTAACGGAACTTCGTAGTATAATCTAATACTAAGATCCTTTATTAAAGTTCTTAAAGTTTTTATTTAGCATTTTATTCCTTATTAGTTATTCTAAATACCTTTATAATAGCTTCTTTAAATCCTTAGAAACTAGTAAAGACTTTATCTATCTTATTATCTCGTTACGCTAGTTAGTTATAAATAAAATCCCTTATAATAGGTTTAAACTAAGTAAGTATTATTTTAGATAAATAATTTCCTATATAAAGTACCTTTTTAACTAGGTCTAAGAGTTTAGTAAGGTAAAACCGGTAGTAGGCCTTAAGTTAGGTAAGAAAGTCTTAAAGCATACTATAAGTACCGTTAAATAGTCCTAGCTATTTTAGTTTAACTACTTCTCTAAGGTCCCTAACTTATCCGTTGCCTCCTCTATTCCTAAGTAACTATACCTTATATCGAAGGGTAATAATCTCGCGTATTATATCCTAAGGCGATATAGTAGCTCTAGAGTTAGTTAATCTAGCTTACTATATAGGCATATTAATAGTTACGATATTACTTAGAGTAACGCGGTATTATACTAAATAAGAGCTTTTAATATATAACGACCGGTATTATTCTTAAGGGATAAACCTATCGAGGGGTTTATATTAGTAGATATAATAGGGCGTAGTCTAAGTAATAATAAGTATATTACGTTAGTAATAAGTTAGAGGTTATAGACTATAGACTATAACTAAGTAATTAAAATTAGAGATAGAATTATAATAAAGATCTATATTAAAAGCTAGAGAGCTATCTATTTAAAGGAGTAAAAGTAGGTAGCTATATATACTTATAGAGACTATCCTTAGATTATAGGCCTAGCTATAATACCTAACGTTAGATTATATAGAGCGTAGTAATCTCGTTAATCCTAGATTACTTAGATCTTTACGATCCCCTTAATCCTATATCTATTAGATAGTTATGCCGACTATTTATCCGTTAGACTATATTATATACTTAATACGGTTGACTATTAGCGGCCTAGTAGCTATAGTTATAATAGAAAATAAAGGCGTTGTTTCTATATAGATAAAGGGACTAGTAAGGGCGCTTAGCTCTCTCCTTTATAGATTCTAAGGTAGGGATCCTATCTTAAGGTTACTTAGGGAAAGGCTACTTAGTTTAGATAAAGAGCTTAATTTAGTTAACGCTTAAGGTAACGAAGGTCTAGGCCTATTCTCGATTCTCGTTAGCGCGATTAGATAGTTAGGGGTCTTTTTAAGGAGGAGTCTTATAAAGAAACCGCGTATAGCTTAAGTAATTAAGTTAGGTTACTCTATAAAGGTAGCTAGCGTAGTTAGCTCTTTTCTCGCTCTCTTTACTATATAAGCTAGTTCTATATCTCTTTAGAGCAGTAGTTTCTATCCGCTAAGCCTATCTTAGAGGTTAACTACCTCTAGGACTTCCTAGAGGTTTTATTCTTCTTAATCTCCTAGAATAATATAGTTATATTAGTAAATCCGTTTATACCTAGGAATCCTTATAAGAAAGACTCTGCTAAAAGTTATTAAACCCTAATTAGATAGTATCCTTTATAGTCGTTTAACCCCGCTATTAAACTACTAGGAAACTCCGCTACCCTATAATATCGCTTACGTATAATTAAGTTTATTTACCGCGATAGCTTAGATTCTATATATTAGCCTATCGACGTAGCCTTTTATACTTATCCTCTTATCTAGCTTAAAGAAATATTAGTCTTAGTATAAGATTTTATCTATTTATAGGGATTCTTATATTACCCTATACCTTTACTCTAGAATTACTTTAACCTTTAATTATCGCTACTTAATTATCTTAAGGCATAGCCCGACTATACCTCTAACTTAGTATTAGATTATTATTAAGGCTAAGTAGCTATATTCCTACCCTTCCTACTAAGCGGTATAAGGGACTAGTATATAGGTAAAGTTATAAGGAACTTAGAGGATATAAAGAAACTACTACTATAGTTATAGGAACGTATAGAGTCTAGTATACCGTCCCTCTTTCTAAGTATTAAAAACGACTAAGTTTCCTTCCCTATAGTCTTAAAAGAACGCTCCTTAGTAGAGTCCCCTTTTATCTAGTCCTACTAAAAAGTTAATAACTTTAGTTATATACCTTTATTTATACGTAAAGTAACTAAGGTTAAAGGTAAGAGCGGTAAACTTAATTAAATACTCCTTATTATTTAAGCATTTATAGTACTTTATATATCTATCTTTTATATCTTTAATGGGTTCCCCTTAGTAGTCGGTATAAACTAATAGTAGGTAAGGTAAAGGGTATACTACGTTCTTAATACCTCTTATTAAGATCTTAATTATTACGCTAAGGCTAAAGCTTATAGCTTATTATTTATTAATAGCTCTATAGAGAAAGTTATATACGTCGACGATATACTCTTCTTAGCGGGCCTTATTCCTAGTAAATCCGTTTATCTTTTTAACGCCTTTATATATTATCTAAGCGTCTTTAAGGGTAATATCCCGCCGTTTAATAAGGCCCGTTAGTATTAAGTGCTAACGATCTCTATAAATATACTAAGGAGGTTACTTCTACCTATAAATATCTTATTAGTCTTAGTCTACGAACCTTTCCTTATCTTTAGCGTAGAAGCGCCCTTCGCCGCTTTCTACTTTAACTTTACTATAGTAAGTAGGTAAAATAGAGCTCCTACTCTTAAATAGTAATACGCTAAAAAAGATAGCTATATTCTTAGGGAGGTCTATAGCTAGGCCTAGGATACTATTTAAGTTCGCCGCTATATCTTAAGAAAGGGTAGAGTAAGCGAAAGAGAGGAAGAAGATAAGATTAAATAGTTAAGGTAAGTAGTTCTAAGTTATAACGCTAAGAGGCTAAGAGGGTATTATATATATATATAAGAGTTATATTAGTAAAGGGGATTGTTATTAGTAAGGAAGTATATAAAGTATATATATATATATATATATAGAAGGAAGAAGAAGGAAGGAAGAAGGAGGGTATAGTAAGAGGAATAAATAGTTATTAAAGCGCGCGGTTATTAGTTACTTAAGCTAGCCTTTATAGCGGTAAGGTCTTAAGCGTATTTAAGGGTTACGCTTAAATAGCTTCTTTTACTAGTTATTAATTAATAAGCTATCTAATCTCTACCTTTTTCTTTTCTTCTTTACTCTTTTTATTCCTCTTCTTCCTCTTTTCTCCTCTATCTTCTTTATTTCTTTAGACCGCTACCTCTTATCTTCTCCTTTTACGACTACCTCTTCTTCCTTATTATATCTTATAAGACCGCTAAACTCGAAACTAAAGAGCTACTAAATATCGTTAACCTCTCTTTAACTACTCTTCTACGACCTTCCCTTATTATTACTACTCTTCTTACTTAGAATTATTATACTAAGGTCTTTCCTCTTTATATAAAGTACTTTTAAGTAACGACTATTTAACTTATTTAATCTTACTTAGCTCGTTCTAACTATCTTCTTTTATAAATCTATAGTTACTTTAAGACCTAGGTTTATAGTAGAAATAATATCGGTTACTAAGGGTTTTTAATTTATATAGAAATTGCCTTTTAGTTATAGGTTCCGTTAAAAGCTCTTAATATTATTAAGATTAAAGCGCGTAGTCGCTCTCCTCTTTTCTACTTTCTCGAGAGCATACTAGGTCGGTATAATTAAATCGTCTTCTATGCCCTTTATTATAGACGTCGGCTAATAACCTATATCCCTATAGAAATCGCTTATCTATATAGATACTTCTTTTCTTAGTTTAGTTTAAAGTAGTAAGAATACTCTTAAGTAGTCTTAATTACTTTATATAGAACTTATAATCCTCGCCTTTATTAAGGGTATATTTAAACTTATTAGATAACTATAACTTCTACTTATAAGTATATTATATTTCTTTTTTATAAGTATATCTCTCTTTTAAGTACTACTAGCGGTTCTTACGCTAACTATATCTAGAATTCGACTAAGGCGCTTATTTATAAATAGCGGTACTTCCTTAGATACTATAAGGCTACTTATAACCTTAATAGATTTACTAACTATATATATAGTTATAATTTCTATACTAACCTTAAAACTAATAAATTTTATAACGAGTATATTAGTAATAAGACCGCCCCTTATCTTTTTTATAATATCCTTAATCCCTTTAGTCTTACTAAAGATTTAAAGGAAAAGGAGGAAATTAACCTTATACCCGTTTTACCTAGAAAGAGATTATATAGGTTTAACGAGCTCTCTCTTAAGTAATAATTAAATAGTCTTTAAGTTCGCTTTATAGTAGTCTATAATAGGTTTACTAAGAGTAGGTAGCTTTATTTAGTCGCTATCTTTAGCGGTAAAAGTTTTTCTCTTAAGGTTATACGCGTTTAATCTAGTAAGTTAAAAATATATTAAAATTTATCTTATAGGCGCGTTTATTTTCGCTATAGCGGGTCTCCCCTTTTATAATAAAGAATAAACGTCCCTATCTATAAAGTAAAAAATCCTATTCTTAAGGGAGGTAGGTAGTAAGAATATTCGTTTTCTTACTTTATTATTTAATTATATCTCTATTCGTCTTCTTTAAGGTAGTAGAGGATAGGGTATTATTAAGGAAGGGTAGGAAATATTATCTTTATCTACTTAGGGAGCTTTAGGTAGAAAATTTAAAACGGTAAGGTAGTAAGTAAAGCGCTCGTAAATATCTCGGCTACTATAGTTATCCTTCGATTAGATAGTTAGACGGTACCTTAGTTACTAGTTAGGTTTTAGCGTACTTTTTACGATAGTTATAGATTTTTATCTTTACTGCCTTTTCCTCCCTAGCTCCTTTTTACCTCCTTCTTTTCTCGTTAAATTAGCGTCTTTAAGGCTCTTATATAGAGATCCTTTTTTACTTTACTAAGTTATAGTAGCTAAACCTCGATCGTATACCTTAGGCCTTTCTTAGGTATCTATAGTCGCTCTTCTTCCTCTTCTTAGCTTTAATCCTTCTAAGGTTTATTAAGGAGTTATTACGACCGTAGTACTATTTAATCTAAGGCTTCTTTACTTAATAGGAGTAGTAAATTATTTACTTTATCTATTATTTCTTCCTTCCTCCTCTTATTAAGAGTAATCTTATCCTAGAGTAATTAGTCGTTCTTAGTAAAGTACTACTAACCTTCTTTATCCTTTTTAAACTTCTTTAGATACTCTCTTAGGATTATCTTATTAAGTATAATTCTATTTAAAGTCTTAATCCTATACGCCCTAGACTACTCCGAGCGTAATACTACTTAAAATAGACCGTTCTACCTTATCTAATACTTAGCTTACCTCCTTAGATTATTTAATCGTCTTATATTAAATAGTAAGATAAGGTCTCTAAGTTATAAGCTTTCTTTCCTTATTATATACTTATTAGCTTTATCCGTCCTCTTTATTAATCGATTCTAATATCTTATTACTCTTTTCTTAGCTTCTTCTATATCTTTTTCTTTCCTTTTTAAAACTTATACTTATACTTTAAATAATTCTTTTTTTATCTTTACTTTATCTTAGTCGATTAGTCGCTAAGTTAAGTATTCTACCTTAAAAGGTAGTACTAGTTCCTATTTATATAGTAAGTAGAAAGCTAATATTTTATAAGACTCTCTAACTACTATTCGGTCTATAAGGATTACTTAGTTAAGGTATTTAATCTACTTACCCTTTTTCTCTACTATTTTTATAAGTACTATTATTAACTATTAGTGCCTTTATTTTACTACCGCGTTTACTTTTAGATTATATACTAAAGTTTAGATAACTTTAACGCCTATATCTTCTAGGATATACTTAAAGTCTTTCTTTATTTCGGGCCCTCTATTAATTATAGCGTATAGTATTACGCTATACTTATAAATAATAGAGAGTATAAATTTAGTTATAGCTCCTATAGTAATTTCCTTAACTAGGGTTACTTCTACCTAATTAGTAAGGTCGTCTTATACTTCTATAAGGTATAAATACCTATAATTAGATAGTATATACTAGCTATCTAAGTAAATCTTACTTATAAGGTAGCTAGGCGCGGTCGCGGTTATAACTTCTTAGGGTCTCTTAGTCGTAAAGTATTAGTATTCTTTATAGGAAGAGATTACGCTATAAATATTATTCTAAAGGCTAGCCTATTAATACTTATTCTTTATAAACGTATATATAACTTATTATCCTTTATATTCTATTTACGTATAGTACTTTACGATAATCCTTTTCTATTCTTTTAGGTCGTCTATAACTAGTATAGGTCCCCTTTCTTCCTTTCTAAGGAGTCGCTAAAGCTTTTAATCTTTAATATAGAAATTTAGACTCTTTAAACGTAGCTTCTTATAGTCTTATTTAGAAAGGCCCTTCGGCCGTTTTAACGTTTAAAGGAAGTCTATAATTATCCTTAATTCCTTTAAGTAGTCCCCTTATACTACGTTTAAGTAGAAGTCTATAAATTCTTTAATATCGCTTTTTATTTCCCTATTTAATACGTTAGAAGGTCCTTTAGGCTTTCTTAAGAGTTTATCGGCTATACTATTCTTCTTACCTTCGATATATTATATAGTAAAGTTAAAGAGGAAAATATAGCTTATCTAGTAAGGTACTATAGCTCTAGGGATATCTTTAAAGGCACCTTTTAGTTAATCGACTAAGACCTATACGTTAGTTTCTAAGATAAAATATACGCTATATAAGTATATTCTTAGTCTCCTAAGCGCACTTAATATAGCCCTATACTCCCTCTTTATCGTATTATATTTAGTTTTTACTAGTAACTACGTTCTACTTTCGAACCTTATAGGGCGCCTCTTTTTATTAACGATTTATATTAAGACTACCCCCTAGCTAAGTAAACTAGTATTATATATTAAAATAATATCTCCTCTTCTTAGGCTAACGTCTAAGGATATTAAAAAGACTAGATTAGTAATAGCTTCCTTAAAGGTAGCTATCGCTTTTACTTATTTATCTCCTTATTCTTAATAGACTTCTTTCTTTAATAGGTCTATAAAGAGTGTTACTAAGATAGCGAACTATTTAATCTAGATTTAATAGTATCCTACGATACTAAGGAAAGCTTTAATATACGTTATATTAAGGTATCTTATTTATTCCTTAATTTTAATAACTTTAGCTTTTATAAGGCACCTTTTATTTATTCTATAGATATAACTAATAACTTTAGTTACTTACTAATAGAATTTCGATTTAGCTCCTATAATTATATAACTAAAGAGTTTAACGTTAACTAAGACTTTATTAAGGTTAATAAGGTATTCGAAGATAAATCTCCTTACTCTTAGCGCTACCTCTTTATTATTATACGTTATATCGGGCCCCTTAATACCTATATTATCGAGGAAATTCCTATAGATATTCGGTATAAGGTCTTATAAGATTCTTTATATTATCCTTATAAATTAGCTAACTAAGTTCGTATCCCCTTAAGGGAGTATATATATATAAGTAGCTAATAGGTATCGCGAATATTATTAAGTTATAGCTTTTAATATTAAGAAGGATCTAATTATAGCTTAAAAAAAGGTCTAGGAGGGAAAGGATCTTATATATCGAGAAGTAGTCGCTAAACTTATTTATATTTAGCGGTAGGTTTATATCTCTTATTATAACGGTATTTATACGCGTAGCGGAATTAATTTAGCGTAGTCCTTTATCTTTCTTTACTACTTAGAAAAAGGGGTTCCTATAAAGCCTATACCCTTCTTTAAGGACTCCTATTTCTAGTCTAATTTTAAGGATATTAATAACTTTCTACTCTATTACTTTTAGGATTAAGATTAAGGCTACTTACTACGCCTTATATTCTATTATCTTAATAACCTATAGGGGGGCTATAGCTAGGTCGACTTTGCCTCTTTCTATAAAGTCCTAAGATAATACTACTTTCCTACTAAATAGAATACTATTAAAGATCTAGATTTCTACCTCTATAAGAAAGCCCCTAAATTATTCGTAAATTACTTTAAGTCTTTCTTATATTAGCTACTTTCCTTTCTATATACTTAAGAATTTTCCTATTATATATTCCGGGTAGGGTCTAGGCTATATCTTATCTTTAACGGTATTCTATTTAGTCTTCTTTTAGTTAGGGTCCCCTTCTAGCGTTAAGCCGTTTAATAAAGTATTATTAATAGGGTTAATCTTATCTACTTTTCTTTTAAAGAGAGTATTAACTCTTAGATTATATAATCTAATAGGTCGTTTCCTCCCTATCTTAACTTTAACCTTCTAGATCTTTCTAAACTTCTTTCTAGCTCTAATAATATTTTTCTTAAATTCTCTTATAGCCTCTATAACTATAACTTTAATAATCTCTTTTACTATCTTAGATCTAATAGCTAGAATCGCCTTATCTCCTTTATCTATAATTAATTACTATTATACTAGTACTATTAAGGGCTCGTTTACGCTAGTATAGGCTAGGTTAGGGACTTAGTTAGCGCCCCCTCTATAACTAAGGATCTTGCCTCTTAGTAAGAGAATCTCGGCTATTAGGGTATTTATAAGGGGTTCTCTCTATAATTATTAGGTATCTCCTAGGTTATCTTCTTTAACTTCTATTACTAAAGCCTAAAAAGATTTCTTAGGAGCTAGGTAGCTATTTCCTATATAGTCTCCTCGAGCTTTAGTCTTTCGTATACGTCTTTATTAACTATTAAGGTTATAGTCTAAAAGGATTTTACTATATCGACCTCGTCTAAAAGCTCCTATCTAATAGCTCTTACCACTAGCGTAACTACCTAGATAGTACCGATCTAATATTTAACCTATATATCGCCGTTCCTTAAGGAATAATTAAATAATATATATATAGCTCTAATAAATAGTATGCTTAGGATAAAGGGGACTAAGACTTTATTTAGTATAATATAAAGACGGATTAGTATCTAGGCTATACCTAGATAGAGATTAGTTTCTACCTCCCTAACTATATCTATAAAGGACCTAGTATACGCTATTATTAATGCTCTTATTAGTAGGATTTTAAGCCCGTATACGTTTATATATCTTTTAGTAATAAGGTTTCCTTTAAACCTAGTATCGATTAGGGCGCTTAGAACTTTAGCTTTCTAGCTACCGAGCTATACTTAAATATAGGGTAGGTCTTATATATACTTAAGCGAGCGGAAAGGTATAAGGACCGTGTTTATATATATTATAGGAATCGCTATAAGGTCTTTTAGAGTTATCTCTTAGTATCTTATCGAGAGTACTACTTCCTATATAATAAATTTATCTTTCTCTAGTCTTATTGCCTCTAGAGTTTATTAATTAAATAGTCCTTAGGCTATATAAGAAGGTATAAGTAATAAGCGTAGAATCGGGTAATCGATAATATAAGCGGAAAGATCGATCGAAGGAGTATAGGGTAGGATTTCGTCCGGAATTTATAACGAGTATATAAGGGGCTAAATAATATATTAAAAGAATAGCGTTATAAAAGATATATACGAACTTACTTATTCTATCTACTACTCCTAGGGAAATCCTTTGTCTTTTATAGACTATTGCTCGCTTACTAGTAGACTAATTAGTTAGCTTTCTAGCATATTTTATAGTGCTTAAAAAGCTCTATTTATAGTATATCTTCCTAACTTAGTAAGTGGTCTAATTATAGCGTAATAGTTAATATAAGACTATAGGTTCTAGTATAAGTAGTGGATTTAACTAGAATATTCTATGCCCTACCTATTCTTATATCGCGGATATCTTCGGAACCGCTAGGCTAAAATAGGCAATAGGGTATCCGTTCTGCTCGTAATTAACTTATGCAATTTATGCATATTTTTATCTATAAGGATAGGCTTATCCTAACCCGCTTTTCCTAGAGGAAGGTATAGATGTCTAGTAGAGGTCTTTATCTTTTAAGGGTTATTCCCTTAGACTATATTATAGAGCCTCTTTTTACTAGCTTATTCTATAGAGCCTCCCTACGCTTATTATTTCTTTATAATAGTAAAATAGGAATATAAGGGTATATTCTTATAGGCTAGTTATATTACGCTAATTATATTAGTTATAAACCTAACTTCCTTTAGTACTTATTAGACTTCGAGGCACTTATAATCTAATTCTTTATAAGTAGGGTAAGTAAGCTTAATTAGTTCGACTTAGTATTCTTTGTTTTATTCTTCGACTTATACTAAAGCTACTATAAGTTTTCCTTATAGATATTTAAGGAGGAGTAAACTACTCTCTATATTATCTTTAGCTGCTTTTATAACCGTTATCGTAGCTCTATAGGGTCTTATATTACTCTCTACTTACTCTAGGGTCTAGAATTTAATGTTTTCTATATCTTAAGCTATATCTATATATCTTATACTAAGTCTCTTACTTAGTTAAGGAATAAAGTTAATTAGGTAATTTAAAGGGATTAGGATTCTTTTATATATAATTTCTCCTACGATTTTATCTATAAGTCTATCAAACTTCTTATTTAGATCTACTCTATATCTATAGTATATAGGGATAATCTTTAAGCTAGTTTTTACTATTCTCGTTATCTCGATTTCCTCTACGTCCTTTTTAACTCTTTATCTTTTCCCCTTATAGGTATTAATCCCTATCGTAGTTATATAGATTATCTAATTATATATATTACTTTATTATATATTATCTATAATTATAATAACCGATATCCTTCTTACTTCTTTTCGTATATCGCTTACTTCTAGATTCCTTAGCTTCTACTTATATAGGCTTCTATATCTTTAGAACTAGTCTAGGAAACCGGATTCTCTTTTACTAATAGCTTAATTTAAGTAAGATAGTATAACTATAGCTTTAACCTATTTAATAAGTAGTAATATAAAGGAGTCTAGCTATATATCTACCTAGTATATAATAAGCCTTTAAATATATATACCTATTTAAGAAAACCTATTAGTAAGTACTAAGGGAATTACGCTTCCGTTATCTTTTTATTTAAGGTAAAGAGTCCTATTTACTACTTTATATATTATAAATCCGATCTTATAGTCCTAAAAGTATACCTTATACTTATTAAGGTAGTATCCTTCTTTACTATAATAAAAGTATCTCTTAGGCCGGTTAAAACTATTAACCTAAAACTATATATATTAATTAGATAGGTAGTAAAATCTAATAGTATTTATACTACCTCCTTATCTATAACTTAAAGAGTAGCCTCTACTATTAACACGTTTTTATTCCCTATTAAGCTAGTTAAATATCTACTCTTACTAGTAAGTAAGGTTAATCTTTATATCTTTAAAGGCTTTTATTAGGTCTAAGATCTCCTTTATAGGCTATCTAGGTTTCTTATCTATTTTCTTTAACTCTTTAGGAAGTTTTTCTTTACCCTCGTTAGATTCGGCTTCCTTTATTACTTTATTAATTTCCCTAAAAAGCTAGTCTTTCTTTAGGTTCTTAAGCTTTTAATTATAGACTTTAAATACTATATCTTATCGCTTAACGTCCTAGTAAGGTGCTAAGTAGTTATTAATTATATAGATAAGGCTTTTATATAGGAGTTTCGAGATAACTTTAGATATCTTCCTATTTCTCTTTATAACGTTAATAATAAGCTCCTTTAGTATTATATAGTAGATAAAGTATAACTAAACTATAGATTCTTCCTAGCCGTTAAGTTATACCTTATACTTAAGGTATAAGTAAAGACTAAGCTATTCTATAACTTCCGTAATAGTCTTAGGCTTTTAAGTATTATAATAGTATAAGCGGTCGTTAGTAGTTTCTAGTTATTTAATATTATATATATCGTAGTATTAAAGGAGTCTCTTTTTTACTTCTTTTAAGTAAGTCTATCTATAAGAATTTTAATAGTAAGGGCTTATATAGAGGAGATATAGACTTCGAGCTAGTCTATTTTATCCTTATCGTAGATATAGTTAACGCGTATCTCCTATTTAAACTTCTTAAAGAATTTAGTTATATTTTTACTATTAAATTTACTAATAAATAGGAGTTATAGTTAGTAGAGTCTTCTTATAAGGTTATCTTAGCTTCTAGTAAGTATATCTTTAAGTCTATTAGCAATCTTATTAATATCTACCTTAATTTTCTTTATATTACTAGTAGTAAGATTAGATAATCCCTCTTAATAGTTAGCGTTTCTAGATATAGTATACTTATAGATTATAAGGTTACGAAATTTAAAGTTAGAGTTTTCGGAGTTAGAGGATATCTTATTATAACTATCTTATTACTTACTTTCTTATTTATTAGTAGGAGGTAGGCGTTCTCTATAAGCTACTATATAGAGGAGAGCTAAGGTTAAGGTTATTAGGGTGTCCCTTATTAATACCTATATTAGTAATATTAGTATATATATAAGTAAGAGGTCTTAGTAAGGTTCTAGAACGGTCTAGATTATACTATCGTTATTATTTATATCTTTTAAAGTATTATATAAGGATTATAGTTTCTTAACTAAGTCGCTAGTATTAGGGGTTATAGGGTTAATAATAGGAGCTTAGGGATTTTTAGTATTAGCTTATTACTTTTCCTTTACTACTAGCAAAGGCATTATCTAATTATTTATTTCCCGGTAAGTCTATCGCTTTATTAGGTCCCTAACTCTAGCTATTAAGGTAGTTGCTACTTTAATTATTAAATCCCTAGATTTTATTTTTTCTAAATAATACCGTCGTCCTCTAAGTATTCTCGGCTTTATAAAGCTACTCGTCGCTATATAAATAGAACGGAATAACGAGTTTACGCCCTAAAGACTAGTTTTAACGGGGACGAGGGTATATACCTAAAGCACGCGTAGTACGTAGCTAAGGATTAGCAGAGCAATTAACTATATAATTATCTAATTATTTAGCCTATATATAGCTTTAAGGGCCTTAGGTTATAAATATAAGTCTTAGAGATTTCTTTACTCTATGCCTCTTTATCTTTACTAGAGTCGCGTAACTAACGGTATCTACTTTAAAGGGGAAAAATAAAAATTTAAATTAACTATAATTAAGGAAGATACCTAATTAGATAATCGAGGTCTTTATAACGCCTTTAAGTATACTTAGAAGTAAGTTAGAAGGGGAGTGCTAGGGGTCTTATCCCCCCCCTTAATAGGCTAATATCTATAGGGGTACGATCTTACCTATTAAAGTAGTAAATAACTTATAACTATTAGGCGTTCTTAATAAGGCGAATTAGTCCTCGTTTAGTATTAGCGAGGAGTTTATAGATCTTAGTCCTTTAACTATCGCGAAGCGTGGCCTGATTTCGTAGTTCTCGGAGATATCCCTTAGCACGAGGGACTAAGGAAGCTAAAAACACCCGGTATAGAAGAAGGAAGAAGGAGCTAAAAAGAGGTGCAGAAAGGAGGGTAGGGGTATAAGGGGAAGCAGAAGTAGCGATAGCTTCCTATAGAGGTAGCGAGAGATAAGACAGATAGGCCGGCAACGGCTAGAAAGGAGGGGAAAAACTAGTAAAAAGCTTAGTAGTCGAAAGGACATTAGTAGCTTCTTTAAGTAGGATCTTCTTTATTAATCGAGATGCTAGACGGGTATAAAGAGGGGCGTTAGATAGAGGAAAGAAGGAAAATTAAGGCAATAAAAACAATTACTCCCTTACTATAATTACTGCCCCTATAAGATTTAAACATCTCTGCCCTGCCTATCCGACCCCTTACTTCTACTTTTACCTTTATGCATTTTATATACACTTCTTATATCTCTCTTCGCGAGATTAACCCCTTTTAAACCTTTTAGTAAAATTATCGAAGTAAAAAGCTATAGTAGGTTAAGTGCTTAAGTAGTTCCTAGGTATTTTCCTCTAGTTTATATCCCTTCTACTTAATAAGGTATTCTTATTACTAACCTTATTTTCTTATATCTAGTATTTATTCTACTTTATATTCTTAATTATTATTAACTTTAATTTTTTCCTATAGTTTAGCGTTTTATAGCGCTAGTTTTAATAATAAAATATAAAATATTAGGTATATCTATATTATTATTAGTAGCGAAAGTTTATAGTTAACTTTTAAAATAGCTTTCTTAACCTTAAACGGTCTAAGTTTCTTAAAATCTAATTTATTACTTAGTCGTTTTATTTTACTATTTCGTTATATAAGGTAGACTATATCTCCCTATTAAAAGATTAGTCCTTATAATCTTTTCTAATTATAGTAAGTAGATATTCGTTCTTTAATAAATTAAAGTTCTTATTATATTTCTCTATATAATCTTTATAGCTAATCTACTTATAGTATTACTTATTTCGCTTATAGTCCTTATTAAGTAACCTTAAATACTTCTAGGTTATATCTATAATTAGTATATACTAGTAAGAGCTTAGTTATTTCTATAACTAAGCTATTATAAGCTAGTTATACTATTAATAGCTATTTAACCTAATTATTTTATTTATAATTAATATATTATTATAAATATTATTTAAGCGTTTAGTTAAGTCGTTTTATTTATCTATCTATTTATAAGTAATAAGCTATACTAAGCTTATATTTTGTCTTTAATTATACTATAAGAGCTTACTAAAACTTAGCTATAAATATACTTTCTTTATTAAAGATAATCTTATTTAGTAGTCTATAATTACTAATAATTATTTATAGGAATATATATATTAGCTCTTTTATATTACTTACTTCTCTATATAGTAAGAAGTATTTATACTTCGTTAATCGGTCGGTAATAATAAATATACTATTATACTTAACGTTAGTTATAGGTTCTTTTAATAGTAGTAGCTTTATAATATAATTAAAAGCTATTAAATCCTATAGTTTCTTTAGTACTAGTAGCGGTTATAATTCTTTATATAGCTTATATCGTTTAGCTTTACTTTATATATAAAGTTTATATTTTTTAATAACTTATTATATTACTTCCTTAAGCTATAAGAAGTTATATTATTATTTAATCCGTTTTATTATTCTTTAGATTCCTTAGTATCTATATATTAAATATTTATATATATCTTATATAACTTTATCTTATAACGCTAGTAGTATCTAGATTTTATTCTTATATATTAAAATTTCCGAATATTCTATATTATATCCCTTTAGTCCTTTATATTCTTTTATCCATTTTAGGATCTTTTAGTATATTAAGTCGTTAGGTTATACTTTAAATATTATATTTAGCTATTATTACTAGTAGTTTCTATTTTTATTAATTTCTAGGATTTATTCTTTTACTATAATTGCTCTTATATTATAGTTACTTTATAGACTAAGGGTATTAAGTCGACTATTTTCTATTCCTTTTTTATAGATTATTTTATAGTTAAATTCTAATAAATATTCGCCTTATTAGATCTATTATTTATTTAACTATTATATTATTATAAAGTATAAGATATTCTTATAATCTATATAAACCTTAACTTTATACTATAAAAGCGCTACTAAGAGGTATAGGCTAATAAAGTACTTAGATATATAGTACTAATATATTAGTAGGGTATTAGTAGGGAATCGTGCCTACCCCGCTTATATATTATAGACCTCTCGCTACTCCGACTAAAGAGGAAAAATCCCTCTTCCTATAAGCTTTAGTCTTACGACGAGGAGAATATAATATATATAGCGTAGTACCTCTAGCTATCTTTACTACCTAACTAATCGTACTATAATATATTCTCTATAATTTAAAGCTTCCTTTTTAGTTACCTAGTAAAGATAGCTACTTAGAGAAGACTATATAACGCTCCTATAGCGCGACGTAGTAGTTAACTAGTTAAGGCCTCTTTATTATATATATTAAGTATCTACTTAGGAGATAAAGAACCGGAAGATATATCCTTAGAATAGACCCCTATTATAAACGATATTCTAACTATATTAAAGATATCGCTACCTATAGGCGTAAGACCGTTAACTTAAAAAGAAAAGCTTATAGCCTTATAAGTATATATTAAAGAGCTAAAGGAGACGAAACGCTTATAAGACCGCGTTATATAATTAGAGGAGGAAATTACTAAACGTGCTAGCGCTATCGCTATCTATTTAGGAAAGCATCGATAGTCTTACTCCCTTAAATCGGATAGTAGTCGCGGTAATAAGGTTAAGATTAAAAATATCGCTTAATTATCTTAACCTACTAATATATAGAAACGTCGAGACTAGACTTACGATTTAAAGGACGCCTTTAGGGCAGCGCCTAGACGCTTTCGTCGCGATAAAATAAAGATCCTTTACGCGGTAGATTATATATATAGTAACTATAAAGCGAGATAGCGCCGATACCTTAAAGAATAGACGCCGATTAACTAAACTAAATATAGTATAAATTAGGTATACTTTAAAGAATAGATACTTATCTTAATTAAGGATACTATAAATAAGGAGATACTATTAGCGACGTAATTAAAGGAGGCTTATTAATAAGAAAGCTAGTCCCTCTTAGAGTTTAGCTTATACCTTAATTCCTTAGAGAGGTATTTTAAACGCTTATTAGAAAAGGCACGTGCTCTTACGTTTTTCGCTAAGCTAGAGCTATAACTTTAAGACTAAATTAACCTCTATTTAATACCTATTTATACCTACTAATAGGAAGAGCTTATATAAGTTACTTAATAATATTAGGATACTACTATTAATAAGAGGCGATATACTAATACTACTTTTACCCTTAGAGGAACTAGGAATAAGAGTAGTGCTATACCCTAAGGCGGTATATATAAGGGAAGAAATTAAAGAGGCCGATAAGCTAGGCTAAATCGTTAAGGAAATACTATTAATTTAACTAATAACTAGTAAGCTAGCGATATACTTACTAAGGGATAAACTAAGGGACGTTATCGAGGAAGAGGATCTTCTACTTAATCGGGAATTATATATTTCTAATATAATAAGCTAGGATACCTATTTACGGAATATACTAATTTTTTAAAGGTAGAAACCCTAGCAAAGACTCTTAGACTTAATACTATAAAATAAGGAAAAGGTAAGATATTAAAGTAAACGCCTCTCCCTTAATAAACTTAATACTTATAGGATAGTTACTTAAAACTCTTATAACGATATTAGGGCGAAACCCTACTAAAGTCCCTATATACTTAGATACTTATAGTACCGTTAACCTCGTAGATATATACTTTACCTAATAGTAGGGATTACTATAAGTAGCGCTATTATACCCTAAGTTATTAAGGCTTAGTAATAGTAAGGTAAGGGAGTATAGAGTATAGTTAGTACCGCTTTAAATAATAGATATAAGAGGCATTAAAAAGATAATTACTTATTTTTATATTAATACCGATAAGTTAACGCTAAACGATTAAGTACTAATCCTTTTATTAGTTACTACCTTAAATGATAAACGTATTTATATTATCCTATAGAAATAATAGTAGTAGTTTAAGTATTAACTAAGTAGCGAAACCTTATAAAATCCTTATAAATTCCTTTAAGAATATAGGAACGAGGTAAGGGTATATATAATAGCGCTTAATCCTAAGCTAATCCCGCTACTAGATAAAGATAAGGATAAAGGGATTTTATAGGAAGAATAAGCCGAAATCCTACTAACTCTCTACTAGTTTAAAGATACTTTCTCGGCTAATAAATCTAATATATTACTAGCTAAAAAGGGAATAGATTACTTAATTAATTTAATCCTTAATATAGAACCCCATTATAGACCGATTTACCCTTTATCGTAAAGAGAACTCTAAGTATTACGCGACTAGATCTAAAACGCAATAAGAAGGAAAATAATCTAAGAGTTAAAGAGCCTAGCTAGGGCGCCTATCCTTTTTATTCTAAAAAAGGATAGTACCTTATAGCTATATATAGACTACCGAGGACTTAACTAGGTTATATAAAAGAATCGGTACCCTTTACCCCTTATTTTAGAGATTATTAACTGCTATTAAGGAGCTAAGTATTTTTCTAAGATTAATATATAGAATATATATTAATATATTTAAATTTAGGAAGGAGATAAATAAAAGACCGCTTTCTAAACGCGTTATAGATATTTCGAATACCTAGTAATACCCTTTAGACTTACTAATATATTAGCTACGTTTTAGAGCTATATCTATTAGGCGCTTAAGGGGCTTATAGATATAATCTATATAGTTTACCTTAACGATATCCTTATATACTCTAAAACGAAAGAAGAATATATTAAATACTTAGGATAAGTAATAGAAAGGCTAAGGGCTATAAAGCTCTATATAAAACCATCGAAGTATATCTTTTATTAATAGTTAGTTAAGTTCCTTAAGTTTATATTATCTATTAATAGGGTATCGATAGACCCTTAACGGGTAAAGGCAATAGCCTAATAGCTTAAACCTATAACCTACTATAATATTTAGGTTTTCCTTAGGTTCTATAATTTTTACCGACGATTTATATATAGGTACTTAAGAGTTATAGCGCCCTTAACTATATTACTAAAGGGGAGTAAGAATAAAAAGAAGCTAAGGAGTATAGAGCTAAACCTTATTAAAAGGGCAGCGTTTTAGGCTCTTAAGGATGCTTTTTAAGGAGCCCTACTCCTTTAATATT
This sequence comes from Hirsutella rhossiliensis, assembly GCF_020360975.1. Taxonomy (NCBI): domain Eukaryota; kingdom Fungi; phylum Ascomycota; class Sordariomycetes; order Hypocreales; family Ophiocordycipitaceae; genus Hirsutella; species Hirsutella rhossiliensis. The sequence continues at coordinate 52,840 of NW_025408669.1, forward strand.
ACGATCTAGAAAGACGTATTTATATTAAAATAAATATATCGTAATTCGCGATAGTAGGGATTATCTCTTAAACTAATAATAAAGGGCGTTACTATCCGATTATATTTTAGTTAAGGAAGTTTACTAGAGCCGAACTTAATTATTTATTATTAAGTTATTTAAATACTAGCGATATTATATTAAAGAGGTAGTATATAAAGTAAAGGTATTATTAGACTACTATAACCTTTAAACGTTTATATACTAAACCTCCTTAAATAAGAGGTAAGTAAGATAGTATATATATTTAGTACTATTCGACTTTATAATTAAGCATCGTATAAGTAAATCTAACTTAGTAAACGCGCTATCGAGAATACTTAGATATAAGGGCGAGAAGCCCTTATCTATAGAACTATTACTAAAGCTATAAGCGAAACTAGCTACTATTAATACTATATTTATATAAAGAAATAACGAGGCGTTTTTATAAGTAAGAAGATACTTAACCTTAAGTTAATATAAGTATAGTAAAGTGCCTTTATATAAGGAAAATATATAAGCTTATTTATAGCGAAACTATAATAATTTAGGTATAAGACCTAAACGATTAGCTAATTAAGCTAAAGAGAGAGCTAGTTATAAATAGTTACTCTTAAGGAAGACCGCTAAAGAAGCGGCCTACTATATAAAGGTTTATATAGTAGAAGTTCTAGAACTATTACTAGAGTTACTAAAACGCACTTAGTCGGTTAACGTAGTAATTAGTAGGCTAAAGAGACTAAAGACTTTTTAAAAGGGAAGGGTTTCTAGTTAATACGCTTAGATAGACTACTACTATAGAAGGGTTATATCGTAGTGCCTTTAAAGGTAGCTTTATAATAAGAGCTAATATAGCTCTTTTATAACGATTTATTAGTAAGATACTTTAGCTCTTAATATACTAGCGAACTACTAGTAAGGAACTTCTACTAAGATAGAATAATAAAAGATATAAATAAATACGTTTAGTTATACTTAGTATATTAAGGTATAGTATCTAAGAAGCATCGCCCTTATAGTACTATATAATCGTTACTATATCCTATACGACTATAGGAAGAATTATTAATAGACTTTACTATAGGTCTACCTAAAGTATAGTATAATATATAAGATATTAATACGATCTTAGTAATCGTAGACCGATATACTAAGTATTGCCTTTTCTTTCCTATCTCTAAGATAATAATAGCTCTAGAGCTAGTAGAATTATTCTATTACTAAGTTAAATTAGTATATAGACCTTTAAAAGGTATTATCTTAGATAGAAGGTCCCTATTTATAAGTAAGTTTTAGTTAGATCTCTATTTTATCTTATAAGTAAAACGTAGGCTATCGATAGTATTTTACCTATAAACTAATAGGTAAATAAAATAAATAAACTAAGCTATATAGTACTACTTAAGATACTTTACTAACTTAGAATAAACTAACTAAGCGTTACTCCTATATATTACTTAATTTATATATAATAATATAAAGAACGCGATAACTAGGTTATTACTTAATAAAGCGTTAATAGGTTACTTACTAAACTTTTATATTAATACTAAGGAAGATATTATTTAAATAGGGGTACTTAAAGTAAGAGTAAGAGTTACTAAGCTATAAGAGCTATAAAAGAGGCTTAAGGAATACTAAGGAAAGGCTATTAAATCGTAAGCGAAATACTACGATATAAAGTACTAACCGCTTATACTAAAAGTAAGAGACCTTATAGTATTATCGATAAAGAACTTATACCTTAAGGATAAAAAAAGAAAACTCTTACCTAAGTATATTAGACCGTTTTAGGTCCTATAAGCTATTAGAAAGTAAGTATATCGTCTTATACTCCCTAAGAAGTACTTACGCCTCTATAACGTTTTTTATATTAATCTCTTAGAGCTATAAAAGGAGCGTAAAGGAACTTATAAGGATAGCGAAACCCTACTAATACTAGACTTAGAGGACAACGAAAGCGAATAAGAAGTCTAAGAGATTAAAGACTAAAAGATATCTAAGGGCGATACCTTTTTCCTTAATAAATAAAAAGGATAGCTAGCTAAGTATAACTAATAGGTCGATACTAAAGATATAGTAAATAGCTAAGACCTTATTAAAGAATATATTACTTACTTAACTAGGAAAAAGAAGCGTAAGACTAAGTAAGGTAGGGAAACCTACTAGTATAGGGAGACGCTACTAAATCGGTAATAAATCCCTATTAAATCGCTAACGACTTATTAATATATTAGTATACCCGAACGTCCTATAACTATATATAAAATAGTAAAATAAGAGAATAAGGGAAAAACTATTTATACTACCTATTAAATATTATTAAGGAAAATAAAACTAAACTATAACTCTACTAAGGCCCTAATAATAAAAGAAAGAAGGATAGTTATAGCTAAATAAAAGAAAGATAAGACCTATTTATTACTTCTAACTACCCCTTTTCTTCGCCGGCGTAGTAGGAACTAACTAAGGCGCCCCCTCCGCTATACTAAATACCTCTAGAAATACCGGAACTACTTTATCCTCCGCTCCTTCCTTATCCTCTACGTCGAGACCTATCTCTATTAGCACGGTACTTACCTTAGCCTTAGTAAATAGTAAGGTATATTACTACGAAGTATAGCCTATATCGCTATCGATAAAGCGGAGTTTTAACTAGGATTCCTAGGCCTAGTACTCCGGGCTTATATAGGCGATATTAAATAAGGGCGCGGGGTTAAGGCGAATAATAAGCTTATAGCGCTTATTAATTAGCGTATAATAGTTAGTACGCTCGACCTAGTATATCGTTAGGCGATTACTAATAAAAAGGTCGGATAAAACTTATAATAGTAGACTTCTATATACTTATAGTCCTAAAGGACTTATAATAAGCCGTCTTAGTAGCGTCGAAAGCCTTAGCTAAATACTATACTATAATAGCGAGATAGCGCCGATTAGCCTCCTAAAAAATAAGTATGCCTATATTTAAGCTATTATCCTTAGTATCCTTATTACCGGTCTTTAGCTTATTAAGCTTATATAGGTGCTTAATAATAGTAACTATATTAGCCCGGTTACTAAATATAAGAGTAGCGGCCTTAAGAAGGATTAGCTTATTAATTATAATATTTAAAATTAAGGGGAAACTTACCTAGTTATAGGTCGCAGTATATTTATAATATTACTTATAGTACGTCGAGGAAACCCCTAAGAAAATATAGCTAATCGAGAGCACCTAGATAGGCTTAGGCTCGGTTATACTATACTCCTTAATAACTATCCTAAAATAATATATATACTAAAGCTTATAAGGGATAACCCTATAGGCCTTAACTAAGCGGGCTTTAGCCTTAGATTAGGTACGCCTCTTTATAAGAGCGCGACCGCCTTATACCGCCGCTTAGGTGCCCTTATCTCTAACGCCGCCGTTCTTAGGTTCGTTAATAGGAGGAGTTAGATCGCGGCCGTCTTTATTATTACCGTTATTATTATCTTAGCCCTTATTTAACTAGGTATTAAGATAGTCTTAGCCCTTATTTAGCTAGGCCTTATCGTTAATATTAGCTTACTTATTCTAAGGAGCGGCCTAGGCGACGATCTCCTATTAGCTAGAGCCGCCCTATCGAGATAAAGTAGCTAGGTTATCGGCACTTACCTAAGAGCGCCTAGGCACAATCTCCTTACTAGTATTAGTATCGCTAATAAGGGTAATAGACTTATAGGTTTCCTAGCCTATAAAGGTAGGCTTATCGATAGCTAGTGCTAGGGTATTTAGTAGGGTAATAGGGGCACGACCCTCGCTAACGTTAGGTCCTAGACTAAAAGTCTCCTAAGACTAGGATTCCCCTATACCTTTCTTAGCTTTCTTTACTAAGGGGGAACTAGCTTTACTATAAAACTTCTAAGCTAATCGCTTATACTTCAAGGGCGAACCCGCCGCTACCTACTCCTATATATAGTATAGGAAATCGGCGTTATAGTTCTTTATCTTCTTTAGTATAAAAGGTATTATCGTTAATAAATTATTAATAAAAAGTAATATAAAAAGGTATAAGGGATTAATAAAAAAGGGTATAAAACTTTATAGTAATTATAAGTAAAAGAGTTAAAGAAGAAAAGAAAATAAAAGAAGTAAGAGATATATATATATACTCTTTATATTATAGTTACGCGGCTAATATATAAGCGATACTATAATAGTTACTTAGCGGTAACCGCTAGTATAATAACTATTAACGTTATAAAGCATAGACTAATATATACTTATATAAGCGTATACGCGCGATATATAACTAAAACTACCTCTCTTTTTAACTAAATATATATAGTATAGTAAAAGTAATATATATTAAAGATATAGCTAAGACGTCTATATAAAAGGGGAGATAATTATAAGAGCGCTACTAAGAGGTATAGGCTAATAAGGTATTTGGATATATAGTACTAATATATTAGTAGGGTATTAGTAGGGAATTATACTTACCCCGCTTATATATTATAGACCTCTTACTATTTTAACTAAAGAGGAAAAATCCCTCTTCTTATAAGCTTTAGTCTTATAATAAGGAGAATATAATATATATAGCGTAGTACCTCTAGCTATCTCTACTACCTAACTAATCGTACTATAATATATATTCCTTTATATATACTTACTTTTAAAAAGGTAGTATCGAAATTCCTTAAAAGCTTAAATAATTATAAGGAATTCTTTATCGTAAATAAGGTAATTAAGTTCTATGCTATATAGCTTTTTCGAGTAGAATATAATTAGTTATAGCCTTCTTTTATTATCCTTTTATTTAATTTATACTCTTAAAGTAAAGTCTAATATATTAGTTTTAAGTTTAATTTAATATTCTAGATTAAAGGTAGTTAAGACTAATTCTTATATAATTATAGTCTTAATATATTTAAAAGCTTTATTAGCTTTATCGTCCTATATAAATTCTTTTTCCTTTTTCGTTAAGTTATATAGTAGTACTATAATCTTTTTAAAATCTTTAATAAATCGTTAGTAGTAATTTATAAATCCTAGGAAACTTTATATATCCTTAACGTTTTTTAGCGTTAGCTATACTTTAACTAAGTTAATCTTATCTTATTATATCTATATCTCTCTTAGTAAGATTATATATCTAAGGAAGTCTACTTCCTATATATAGAACTTACTTTTCTTTAGTTTAACTAGTAACTTTATATTTTAAAGTATATAGAGTACTTTATAAACGTATTCCTTATATTCTTCTAAGGTATCTAAGAAGATTAGGATATTATCTTAGTATACTACTATAAAGATATCTAAGTATTCGTATAGGATATTATTAATTATCTATTAAAAGGTAGCTAGTATATTTATAAGTCTAAATAGTATTACTAGATATTTAAATAGTTTAAATTTCGTTTTAAAAGCTATTATTTATTTATATCCCTTTTTTATATATATTAAGTTATAGGCGCCTTTAAGATTAAGGGCTATAAACTATTTTTTACCGTATAATCGATCTTATAGTTCTAATATAAGTAGTAATAGTATTTAGTCCTTTATTATAATATCGTTTAAGCGTTTATAGTTAATAACTAGTTATAGCTTACTATTTGTCTTTAAAATAAATATAACTAGGTAGCTTACTTTAGATATTAATATTTATATATATCCCTTTTATATATTCTCGTTAAGGTAGTTATATAGCGTTTATAGTTAATTTTCGTTTAAGTTATAGATTTTATAGAATATTAGCGTTATTTTATCCTTAAGATAAATTTTATAGTCTTATTAGCTATATTTAGGTAACCCTATCTTAAGTTCTTCTTTAAAGAGTTTATTATATTTCTAGTATTTTTAAGGGATATTTTTTAATCTATCTTATAGGCTTTATTCTTTTTTTAAGAGCTAGTTTCTCTAAATTTAAGCTCTTTATTAATTTATTTAAGGTCTTTCCTTAGAGTAGTAATAACTCTTTAGATCTTTATATTATATCCTTTATTCTATTTATATTAAATACTAGGTTATATAGCCGTATTAATTAGTATATAGGTCTTATTAGTTAATTTTATTATATCTACTAGTTTAGTTACTATTTTTATTTATATTACTAAGGCCTATAATAATTTACTTAAATAGTTATCCCTTTATCTTATTTAGTAGCTAAATTATCGTAAAACTTTACTTTCTTTTAAATCTACTAGTCCTAGAAACTTATATCTTTATTTTAATATAGCTAGCTAGTTTTCTAGTTAATTAGTAGGTTGCTCTCTTATAGCTATAGAAGTCTTAATATAAGGTTATATTCTTTAATATCTATAATATTAAAGTTAACTTATTTATTATAGCCTTAGATATTAATATTAAGGTAATTAATCTCTATATTAATAATTCTATTATTATAGTTAAAGGCTTCTCCTTTAATATTTATAAGTTTATATAGATCTTTCTTATATCTCTATATAAGTCGGTAATAATTAACGACTTTATATAAAATATAATTACCTATCGCGCTATAGTTTAAAAGTATATATATATAATATCCTACGATTTAAATATCTAATACTATTTAGTTACTATAGCTTACCGTTACTATATATAGGGTCCTTAGATCTTATTATATCGTACTAGTTTATAGCCCTTTTATAGATAGCGTACCTTATTTTTTACTTAGTCTTTATTTATTTTATTTAGGTATTCTTCTTTAATTTATTATTAATATTATTTCTTTATATTTTTATTATATAGTATTATATTAGGGCTTAAGAAACTAATTTCTTATAGCTAATTAAAGATTTTTTATTTCTTAAGACTATATCGTTTATATTATACTACTTTATAGTTAATTATATACTATACTTTATAATTTTATTTATTTTTATACTAAAGGTTAAGCTTTTATTTAGTATTTTTTTATTATTTATATAGTATTTTTATATCGATTCTTCCTTAGTTAAATATAGCTTATAGCCTTTATATATATTACTAATAATCTTTTAGTATACTATTATATCGTTTATACTATAATTATACTTTTTCGTATTTATAAACTCTATAGTTTAAGTATATATATTTATTATAATCTTCTTTATTATATTTAACTTATTATATAAGTCTTTAAAAGATTAAGGGTTTAAATACCTTAAAGTAAGTAGTATTATACTATTCCTTTATTTTAGTATATTTATAGATTTTATATATCTCCAAAAGATATCTTATGAATAAACTATAAATATCGCGGTATTTAAATAGCGTACTATAATTAGGTTTTAATAATATAACTTAGTCGTTTAGGTAGCTTTAATCGATCTTCTAGTAGTTTAGTTCTATACTTAGGTAGGGTTTCAAAAGTACTTATCCCTTAAACTTAACTAAAAAGGCATTATATTATACTTTTATCTAAAAGTATATTATATAATCTAGGTAGATATATAATATCTATAAAATATACTTATAGTACTTATAAGTAAGTAGTATTTATAGATTATCTCTAAATTCTCCTTATAGTTACTATTCTTATTATAGAGCTATAAAGGTATTAACTATAGTAATAGCTATAGTATAGTCTCCTTTATATAGTACTAGTTAATATTAAATTAATATAGCTTATTAGTTTTCTATAAGAATTTAAGGTATTTATTAGGTTCTAATTTTACGTATTTCTTTAAATTCTTTAAAGTATAGAGCGTATTTTTTAATTATAGTATTTTCCCTTAGTAATAAAGGTAGTAGTATAAGTTCGTTCTAATCTTTTATTTCTCTAAGTATTTCTTATTCTTTATAGCTTATATCGTTAATACTTTATTATTCCTCTTTAGGTTATTATCTAAGTTTTATAAGTATAAGGGCTATATCTATATCTTCTTTATTATCCTATTTATAGACTACCTATCGTTATTATCGATTTTTATTTTATATATCTTCCTAGAATTATTTACTATTCTTCCTAATTTAATCTTAGGAGACTCTTTTAAGATAAAGGTATTTTAGTTTTATAAATTTAACTTATTTTTATATTTTAGGATCCCTTTATTATATTATTATAAGGGATTTCTTTAATAGCTTTAAGAACTATCTAGTACTATTCTTATTACTTAGGTATACTATATATTTATTATTATAATATATAGTTTAACTAAGGAGTTTATACTTTAGTTCCTATTTATTAGTAGCGTTTAGGTATTTCTTACCTTTTAGGGCTAGTACTTAGTAGGTTTTCTTCTCTTTATAAGGTTATCTATATTTTTTAAAGTAATATCTAAGTTTCCTATAATTAAAATACTTTCTTTTACCTTTCTATATTATACTTAAATCTATTAGTCTAAGATTTACTATATATACCTAAGCTATTTATATTTCGCGCTTTTTCTTATAGTTAGTATATCGGCTAAAGTTATTTTTATAAGAAAGGTTTTAGTTTCCTCTTCCTTATTTTTTTTCTTAGCGTTATATATACTATTTATTATCGATTTATACTACTATAGTAATATAGTCTAAGAGGTTATTAGGTCGATTTTCCTTATAAAGCTTATCCTTAATTTCTTCTTTAAGCTTATTATATAATCGTAATTTAAGGGGTTCGTTATCTTAATTAAGCTATAAGGTAACTTAATAGAACTTTATAGTATAATTTAATACTAAGATCCTTTATCGGAGTTCTTAAAGTTTTTATTTAGCTTCTTATTCCTTATTAGTTATTCCGAATACCTTTATAATAGCTTCTTTAAATCCTTAGAAACTAGTAAAGACTTTATCTATCTTATTATCTTATCGCGCTAGCTAATTATCGAGAAAATCCCTTATAATAAGTCTAAACTAAGCGAGTACTATTCTAGATAAATAATTTCTTACGTAAAGTACCTTTTCGACTAGGTCTAAGAGTTTAGTAAGGTAAAACTAATAGTAGGCCTTAAGTTAGGTAAGAAAGTCTTAAAGTATACTATAAGTACCGTTAAATAGTCCTAGCTATTTTAGTTTAACTACTTCTCTAAGGTCTTTAACTTATTTATTACCTCCTTTATTCTTAAGTAACTATACTTTATATCGAAGGGTAATAATCTCGCGTATTATATCTTAAGGTAATATAATAGCTCTAGAGTTAGTTAGTCTAGCTTACTATATAGGTATATTAATAGTTACGATATTACTTAAAGTAACGCGGTATTATATTAAATAAGAGCTTTTAATATATAATAACTAGTATTATTCTTAAGGGATAAACCTATTAAGGGGTTTATATTAATAGATATAATAGGGCGTAGTCTAAGTAGTAATAAGTATATTACGTTAGTAATAAGTTAAAGGTTATAGACTATAGATTATAACTAAGTAATTAAGTAATCGGAATTAAAGATAAGATTATAATAAAGATCGTAATAATTATAATATATTAAAAGCTATTAAGCTATCTATTTTAAGGAGTAAAAGTAAGTAGCTATATATACTTATAAAGACTATCCTTAGATTATAAGCCTAGCTATAGTCCCTAACGTTAGATTATATAGAGCGTAGTAATCTCGTTAATCTTAGATTACTTAGATCTCTATAATCCCCTCGATCTTATATTTATTAGATAGTTATACCGACTATTTATCTATTAGACCGTACTACGTACTTAAAGCGGTCGACCGTTAGCGGCCTAGTAGCCGTGGTCGTAATAAAGAGGTCCTAGATAAAGAAACGGAAGAAGAAACCGATATTAAAGTAGTTAAGGATAACGCCGACTTTAAAGAAAAAAAAGAGGAAGATACTAGATTAGATAATTTAAACGAAGAAGGAGACTATAGGAAAGCGGTAGAGCTAGAATACGCCTATATACCTACGCCTCCTCCTATATAAGAAGAAGATCTAAAAGTAGCTTTTTTAGTTAGTCTTCTTATCTCGACCCTTAAGGGGGTAGGAAAGGCACCTCTCTTAAAGGATTACCTAGCTACCTTTTTATCCCTACTTTAAGAAGTAAAGGAAGGTATAGGGCCCGATATAGATACTAAAGAAAACTAACCTCTTTCTTATTTCTATCGTTTTTCCGACTTCTATCTAACGCTAATAGAAGACGGTTCCTATAGAGTGTTTATAGTAGGCCGGCTTTTTAAGCTACTATTAGTAAGGAAGGTATATAAAAGAGACCTCCTAGACCTACTAATAAACTAAAAGCAGCTAGAAAAACACCCCTTTAGAGACTAGCTTTTCTAAGCCTAGAAAGACTACCTAGCCTTATATAAAGAGATAGGGTCTTTTAAAGAGGTCCTTAAGAAAAAGGTAAGAGGAAAATTATAACGACCGGTATTATTCTTAAGGGATAAACCTATCGAGGGGTTTATATTAGTAGATATAATAGGGCGTAGTCTAAGTAATAATAAGTATATTATATTAGTAATAAGTTAGAGGCTATAGACCGTAGACTATAACTAGGTAATTAGAATTAGAGATAGAATTATAATAAAGATTTATATTAAAAGCTAGAGAGCTATCTATCTAAAAGAGTAAAAGTAGGTAGCTATATATACCTATAGAGACTATCCTTAGATTATAGGCCTAGCTATAATCCTTAATATTAGATTATATAGAGTATAGTAATCTTATTAATCTTAGATTACTTAGATCTCTATAATCCCCTCGATCCTATATTTATTAGATAGTCGTACTAAATATTTATCCGTTAAGCTATATTACGTGCTTAACACGGTCGATTATTAGCGGCCTAGTAGCTATAGTCGTAATACGATATCTCCCTTCCTTTTAGTCTTATCTATAAGACCTACTATAGCTGCCTTAGCCGCTATATATAAATATACCCTTATCGCGTTATATATAAGTATATCGTTCCTTATCTCTTTATCCTTTTAGGATATACTACTAATAATATATTTAGTTATATACTAAAAAATCGTTTACGAAAAGCCTCTAAGCGCGCTACTCTTACCGAATATATCGACTTAAGTAGAGATCCTACTAATATACTATATACTTAATACTTTAAGGTAAAGAAGACGAATTATTAAATAGCCGAAAATTCTTCGCGCTATAATAATTATATTACTAGTAGTCGTCCCTATTATAATAGTATTTTAGTAGCTACTTTTTATAGGTATCTTTTAATGCTTTCTATATATAGTAGCTAATATATTTCTTTTAGTAACTAAATTATTAGCGGAGTAGTATAAGCTATATTCCGAAGAGGAGGAAGCTAGGGAAGCCTTATTAAAGCTTTAGGCATAGCTTATAAATCTATAATCGTAAATATCTATCGCTATTAATCGTTTAGCTTATATCTAAAAGGTTCGGAATTATATAAAGGAAAAGAGTTCTAAGTTATTTCGTTATAGTATCTAAGAAGTAGATACTAAGGATAGCGTTTTACCTATACTCGATATATATAAGTATTAGGTAGTAAATAACTTATAATCGTTAGGTATTCTTAATAAGGCGAATTAGTCCTCGTTTAGTATTAGCGAGGAGTTCGCGGATCTTAGTCCTTTAATCCCTCTTAAACCTTCTAGTAAAATTATCGAAGTAGAGAGCTATAGTAGGTTAAGTACTTAAGTAGTTCCTAAGTATTTTCCTTTAGTCTATATCCCTTTTACTTAATAAGGTATTCTTATTACTAACCTTATTTTCTTATATTTAGTATTTATTTTACTTTATATTCTTAATTATTATTAACTTTAATTTTATCTTATAGTTTAGCGTTTTATAGTGCTAGTTCTAATAATAAGATATAAAATATCGGGTATATTTATATTATCGTTAGTAGTAAAAGTTTATAGTTAACTTTTAAAATAGTTTTCTTAACCTTAAACGGTCTAAGTTTCTTAAAATCTAATTTATTACTTAGTTATTTTATTTTAATATTTCGTCGTATAAGGTAAACTATATCTCTTTCTTAAAAGATTAGTCCTTATAATCTTTTTTAATTATAGTAAGTAGATATTCGTTCTCTAATAAATTAAAGTTCTTATTATATTTCTTTATATAATTTTTATAGTTAATCTACTTATAGTATCGCTCGTTCCGCTTATAGTCCTTATTAAGTAACCTTAAATACTTCTAGGTTATATCTATAATTAGCGTATACTAGTAAGAGCTTAGTTATTTCCGTAACTAAGCTATTATAAGCTAGTTATACTATTAATAGCTATTTAACTTAATTGTTTTATTCGTAGCTAATATAGTATTATAAATATTATTTAAGCGTTTAGTTAAGTCGTTCTATTTATCTATTTATTTATAGGTAATAAGCTATACTAAGCTTATATTTCGTCCCTAATTATACTATAGGAGCTTACTAAAACTTAGCTATAAATATACTTCCTTTATTAAAGATAATCTCGTTTAGTAGTCTATAATTACTAATAATTATTTATAGGAATATATATACTAGCTCTTTTATATTACTTACTTCTTTATATAGTAAGAAGTATCTCTACTTTATTAATCTATTAATAATAATAAATATACTATTATACTTAACGTTAGTTATAGGTTCTTTTAATAATAATAGCTTTATAAGATAGTTAAAAGCTATCGAATCCTATAGTTTCTCTAGTACTAGTAGCGGTTATAATTCTCTATATAGTTTATATTATTTAGCTTTACTTTATATATAAAGTTTATATTCTTTAATAACTTATTATACTACTTCTTTAAGCTATAAAAAGTTATATTATCGTTTAATCCGTTTTATTATTCTTTAGATTCCCTAATATCTATATATTAAATATTTATATATATCTTATATAACTTTATCTTATAATTTTAATAGTATCTAGATTTTATTTATATATATTAGAACTTCTAAATATTCTATATTATATCCGTTTAGTACTTTATATTCTTTTATTTATTTTAGGATCTTTTAGTATATCGAGTTATTAGGTTATACTTTAAATATTATATTTAGCTATTATTACTAATAGTTCCCGTTTTCGTTAATTTCTAAGAGCTATCCTTTTACTATAGGTACTCTTATATCGTAGTTACTTTATCGACTAAGGGTATTAGCTCGACTATTTTCTATTCCTTTTTTATAGATTATTTTATAGTTAAATTCTAATAAATATTCGGCCTATTAGATCTATTATTCGTTTAACTATTATATAGTTATAAAGTATAAGATGTTTTTATAATTTATATAAACCTTAACTTTATACTTACTTCTAAGAAGGTAGTATTAAAATTCCTTAAAAGCTTAAATAATTATAAGGAATTCTTTATTATAGATAGAGTAATTAAGTTCTATACTATATAGTTTTTTTAATTAAAATATAATTAGTTATAGTCTTCCTTTATTATCTTTTTATCTAATTTATACTCTTAAAGTAAAGTCTAATATATTAGTTTTAAGTTCGATTTATTATTCTAAATTAAAAGTAGTTAAAACTAGTTCTTATATAATTATAGTTTTAATATATTTAAAAGCTTTATTAGCTTTATTATCCTATATAAATTCTTTTTCCTTCTTTATTAAGTTATATAGTAGTACTATAATCTTTCCGAAATCTTTAATAAATCGTTAGTAGTAGTTTATATATCCTAGGAAACTTTATATATCCTTAACGTTCTTTAGCGTTAGCTATTCTTTAACTAAGTTAATCTTATCTTATTATATTTATATCTCTCTTAGTAAGATCGTATATCTAAGAAAGTTTACTTCTTATATATAAAACTTACTTTTCTTTAGTTTAACTAGTAACTTTATATTCTAAAGTACGCGGAGTACCTTATAGACGTATTCCTTATATTCTTCTAGGGTATCTAAGAAGATTAAGATATTATTTAAGTATACTACTATAAAGATATTTAAGTATTCGTATAGGATATTATTAATTATCCGTTAAAAGGTAGCTAGTATATTTATAAGTCTAAATAGTATTACTAGATATTTAAATAGTCTAAATTTCGTTTTAAAGGCTATTATCTATTTATATCCCTTTTTTATATATATTAAGCTATAGGCGCCTTTAAGATTAAGGGCTATAAACTATTTTTTACTATATAATTAATCTTATAGTTCCGATATAAGTAGTAATAGTATTCGGTCCTTTATTATAATATTATTTAAGTATCTATAGTTAATAACTAGTTATAGCTTCCTATTTTTCTTTAAAATAAATATAATTAGGTAGCTTACTTTAAATATTAACGTTTATATATATCCTTTTTATAGATTCTTAGTAAGGTAGTCGTATAGCGTTTATAGTTATTTTTCGTTTAAGTTATAGATCTTATAGAACGTCGGCGTTATTCTATCCTCAAGATAAATTTTATAGTCCTATTAGCTATATTTAAGTAACCCTATCTTAAGTTCTTCTTTAAAGAGTTTATTATATTTCCGGTATTCTTATAGGATATTCTTTATTCTATCTTATAGGCTTTATTCTTTCTCTTAAGAGCTAGTTTCTCTTAACTTAAGCTCTTTATTTATTTATATAAGGTCTTTCCTTAAAGTAGTAATAACTCTTTAAATCTTTATATTATATCCTTTATTCTATTTATATTAAATACTAGGTTATATAGCTATATTAGTTAGTATATAGGTCTTATTAGTCGATTTTATTATATCTACTAGTTCGGTTACTATTTTCGTTTATATTACTAAAGCCTATAATAATTTACTTAAACGGTTATTCCTTTTATCTTATTTAGTAGCGAAATTATCGTAAAATTTTACTTTCTTCTAAATCTACTAGTCCTAGAAACCTATATCTTTATTTTAATTTAGCTAGCTAGTTTTCTAGTTAATTAATAGGTTACTCTTCTATAGCTATAGAAGCCTTAATATAAGGTTATATTCTTTAATATCTATAATATTAAAGTTAACTTATTTATCGTAGCCTTAGATATTAATATTATGGTAATTAATCTCTATATTAATAATTTTATTATTATAGTTAAAGGCCTTTCTTTTAATATTCGTAAGTTTATATAGATCCTTCTTATATCTCTATATAAGTTAGTAACGATTAATAACTTTAGGTAAAATATAATTACCTATTACGTTATAGTCTAAAAGTATATACGCGTAATATCCCGCGATTTAGATATCTAATACTATTTAGTTACTATAGCTTACTATTACTATATATAGGGTCCTTAGATCTTATTATATTATACTAGTTTATAGCCCTTTTATAAATAGTATACCTTATTTTTTACCTAGTCCTTATTTATTTTATTTAGGTATTCTTCTTTAATTTATTATTAATATTATTTCTTTATATTTTCGTTATATAGTATTATATTAAAGCTTAAGAGATTACTTTCTTATAGCTAATTAAAGATTTCTTATTTCTTAATACTATATCGTTTATATTATATAGCTTCGTAGTTAATTATATACTATACTTTATAATTTTATTTATTTTCGTACTAAAGGTTAAGTTTTTATTTAGCGTTTTTTTAATTTTTTTATAGTATTTCTATATTAATTCTTCCTTAGTCGAATATAGCTTATAGCCTTTATATATATTACTAATAATCTTTTAATATACTATTATATCGTTTATACTATACTTATACTTTTTTATATTTATAAACTCTATAGTTTAAGTATATATATTTATTATAATCTTCTTTATTATATTTAACTTATTATATAAGTCTTTAAAAGATTAAGGGTTTAAATACTTTAAAGTAAGTAGCGTTATACTATTCCTTTATTTTAGCGTATTTATAGATTTTATATATCTCTAAATCTCGCGAAGAGAGATGCGAGAAGTGCATGAAAATGCACGAAGGTGAAATTAGAAGTAAGGGGTCGGACAGGTAGGGCAGAGATGTTTGAATCTTGCGGGGGCAGCAATTGCAGTAGTGGAGTGATTGTTGTATTGCCTTAATTTTCCTTCTTTCCTCTATCCAACGCCCTCTTTATACCCTTCTAGTATCTCAATTAACAAAGAAGATCCTGCTTAAAGAAGCCACTAATGTCCTTTCGACTACCGAGCTTTTTGCCGGTTTTTCCCCTCCTTTCCAGCCGTTGCCGGCATATCCGTCTTATCTCTCGCCACCTCCATAGGAAGCCATCGCCACTTCTGCTTCCCCTCATGCCCCCACCCTCCTTTCTGCACCTCTTTTCAGCTCCTTCCTTAAAACCTGTTTTTCAGCTTCCTAGGTCCCTCGTGCCAAGGGATATCTCCGAGAACTGCGAAATCAGGCCACGCTTCGCGACACTAAAAGATATCTCGTTAATAAACCGTAATTATTATAGTATTTAAGTAGCGTGCTATAATTAGGTTTTAATAATATAACTTAGTCGTTTAAGTAGCGTTAATCGATTTTCTAGTAGTTTAGTTTTATACTTAGGTAGGGTTTCGAAAGTACTTATCCTTTATACTTAACTAAGAAGGCATTATATCGTGCCTTTATCTAAAAGTATATTATATAACCTAGGTAGACGTATAATATCTATAAAATATACTTATAGTACTTATAAGTAAGTAGTATTTATAGATTATCTTTAAATTCTCCTTATAGTTACTATTCTTATTATAGAGCTATAAAGGTATTAACTATAGTAATAGCTATAGTATAGTCTCCTCCGCGTAGTACTAGTTAATATTAAATTAATATAGCTTATTAGTTTTTTATAAGAATTTAAGGTATTTATTAGGTTCTAATTTTAAGTATTTCTTTAAATTCTTCGAAGTATAGAGTATATTCTCTAATCGTAGTATTTTCCCTTAATAGCGAGGGTAGTATATTACGACCACGGTCTAGCGAACCGCGGGGACTAATATATATCACGAGGTCACGTAATGTAGGGAGCAAGGAATATTAGACGGACTAACGGGCTAATTAAGTTTTAGAGCGATAGGTTACTCTAGCGCTCTAACGCTCTACGGCTAGGATCGTAGGATCGCTCTAGCGCTCTAGCGCTCCTAGACGACGAGATTACCTAGCGCTCTCGGCGATCTAAGGAAGCTCTTAAGATATATAAGGAAGGAACGGAATACTCCTTTAAATAGATAGCTCGATAGCTTTTAATATTATAATTATTACGATCTCTATTACGATCTTATCTCTAATTCCGATTACTTAATTACCTAGTTATAGTCTACGGTCTACGACCTCCGACTTATTACTAACGTAATATATATATTATTGCTTAGACTACGCCCTATTATATCTACTAATATAAACCCCTGGATAGGTTTATCCCTTAGGAATAATACCGGTCGTTATACGTTAAAAGCTCTTATTTAGTGCAATACCGCGTTACTCTAAGCAATATCGTAACTATTAATATGCCTATATAGTAAGCTAGATTAACTAACTCTAGAGCTACTATATTGCCTTAGGATATAATACGCGAAATTATCGCCCTTTAATATAAGGTATAGTTACTTAGGAACGGAGGAGGCAACGGATAAGTTAGGGACCTCGGAGAAGTAGTTAAACTAAAATAGCTAGGACTATTCGACGGTACTTACGGCACGCTTTAAGACTTTCTTACCTAACTTAAAGCCTACTACCGGTTTTACCCTACTAAACTCTTAGACCTAGTCGAAAAGGTACTCTATATAGGAAATTATTTATCTAAAACGGCACTCGCTTAGTTTAGACCTATTATAAGGGACTTTCTCGATAACTAACTAGCGCGACGAGACAACGGAATAAATAAAGTCTTTGCTAGTTTTTAAGGATTCGAAGAAGCTATTACGAAGGTATTTAGAATAACTAACGAGGAACGAGAAGCTAAATAAAAACTTCGAGAACTCCGATAAAGAATCTTAGTATCGGATTATACTACGAAGTTCCGTTAAGTTACCTTAAAGCTTAATTAGGACGACGAACCTCTTATATTACGATTCTACGACGGGCTTAAAGAAGAAGTTAAGGACGAGCTCTATAAGGAAAATCGACCTAATAACCTCTTAGACTATATTCCTATAGTAGTACGAATCGACGATAAATAGTATACGCGACGCTAAGAAAAGAAGTAAGGAAGAGGAAACTAGAACCCTTCCTATAAGAATAACTTTAACTAACGCGCTAACTATAAAAAGAAGCGCGAAACTCCTATTGCCTACGCCTATATAACTAACCTAGGTAGGATAGATCTAGATATAATATAGAAAAGCAAAGGAAAGTATTTTAACTATAGGAAACTTAGATATTACTCTAAAGAATATAGATAACCTCGTAAGGAGAAGAAAACCTACTAGGTACTAGCCTTAGAAGGTAAGAAATACCTAAACGCTACTAATAGATAGGAACTAAAGTATAAACTCCTTAGTTAGACTATATACTACGACGACGAATATACGGTATACTTAAGCGATAAAAACAGTACCGGATAGTTCCTAAAGTAACTAAAGAAAACCCTTATAATAATATAACGAAGGGATCCTAAAATATAGAAATAAGTTAAATTCGTAGAACCAGAACACCCCTATCCTAAAGGAGTCTCCTAAGACTAGATTAGGAAGAACGGCAAACGATTCTAGGAAGATATACGAAATAAAAATCAATAATAACGATAAGTAGTCTATAAACAATATAATAAAGAAGATATAGACGTAGCCCTTATACTTACGAAACTCGGATAATAACCTAAGGAAGAATAACGAAGTATCGACGATATAAGCTCTAAAGAATAAGAAATACCTAGAGAAACGGAAGACGAGAACGAACTTATACTACTACCCTCGCTATTAAGGGAAAATGCTATAATTAGAGAACACGCTCTATACTTCGAAGAATTTAAAGAAATACTTAAAATTAAAACCTAATAAACACCTTAAATTCTTATAGAAAACTAATAAGCTATATTAATTCGATATTAACTAGCACTACGCGGAGGAGACTACGCTATAGCTATCGCCGCGGTTAATACCTTTATAGCTCTATAATAAGAATAGTAACTATAAGGAGAATTTAAAGACGATCTATAAACACTACTTACTTATAAGTACTATAAGTATATTTTATAGATATTATACGTTTACCTAGATTATATAATATACTTCTAGATAAAGGCACGATACGACGCCTTCCCGGTTAGGTTCGAGGGATAAGTACTTTCGAAACCCTACCTAAGCATAGAACTAGACTACTAGAAAATCGATTAACGCTACCCGAACGACTAAGTTATATTATTAGAACCTAATTACGGCACGCTACTTAAATACCGCGATAATTACGGTTTATTAACGAGATATCTTTTAAAGATATATAAAATCTATAAACACGCTAAAATAAAGGAATAGTATAGCGCTACTCGCTCTAAGGTATCCGAACTATTAATCTTCTAAAGACTTACGCAACGAATTAAATACGATAAAGAAGATTATAACGAATACGTATACCTAAACTATAGAGTTTATAAATATAAAAAAGCACGAGTATAGTATAAACGATATAACGGTGCACTAAAAGATTATTAGTAATATATACGAAGGCTATAAGCTATATTCGACTAAGGGAGAATCGATATAAAAACACTACGTATGAAATAGAAAGATATAGAACGAAAACTTAACCTTTAGTACGAAAACGAATAGAATTACGAAGTATAGTACGCAATTAACTATAAAGCAGTATAATATAAACGATATAGCGTTAAGAAATAAGAAATCTTCGATTAGCTATAAGAAATTAGTCTCTTAAGCCCCGATATAATACTACGCGACGAAAATATAAAGAAACGATATTAATAATAAATTAAAGAAGAATACCTAAATAAAACGAATAAGGACTAGGCAAAAAACGAGGTATACTATCTATAAAAGGGCTATAGACTAGCACGATATAATAAGATCTAAGGACCCTATATATAGTAACGGTAAGCTATAGCGACTAAATAGTATTAAATATTTAAATCGCGGGATATTATATACGTATACTTTTAGACTACGGCGCGATAGGTAATTACGTTTTACTTACAGTCGTTAATCGTTACCGACTTATATAGAGATATAAGATAGATCTATATAAACTTACGAATATCGAAGGAGAGGCCTTTAACTATAATAACGGAATTATTAATATAGAGATTAATTACCTCGATATTAATATCTAGGGCCACGACGAATAAGTTAACTTCGATATTATAGATATTAAAGAATACGACCTTATATTAAGACTTCTATAGCTATAGGAGAGCAACCTACTAATTAACTAGAAAACTAGCTAGCTATATTAGAACGAAGACGTAAGTTTCTAAGACTAGTAGATTTAGGAGAAAGTAAAATTTTACGATAATTTAGCTACTAAATAAGATAAAAGGGATAACCGTTTAAGTAAATTATTACGGGCTTTAGCGATACGAATAAAGATAGTAACCGAACCGGCGGATATAATAAAATCGACTAATAAGACCTACGTACTAACTAACACGGCTATATAACCTAGTATCCGATATAAATAGAATAAAGGATATAATATAAAGATCCGAAGAGTTATTACTACTTTAAGGAAAGACCTTAAATAAATTAATAAAGAGCTCGAGTTAAGAGAAACTAGCTCTTAAAAGAAAGAATAAAGCTTATAAGATAGAATAAAGAACATCCCCTAGGAATACCGGAAATACGATAAACTCTTTAAGGAAGAACTTAAGATAGGGTTACCCGAATATAGCTAATAGGACCACGAAATTTATCTTAAGGATAGAATAATGCTAACGTTCTATAAAATCTATAACCTAAACGAAAAGCAACTATAAACGCTACGCGACTACCTTAACGAGAATCTATAAAAGGGATATATATAAACGTTAATATCTAAAGTAGGCTACCTAGTTATATTTATTCTAAAGAAAAACGGTAAGCTATAACTAGTTATCGACTATAAACGCTTAAACGATATTATAATAAAGGACTAAATTCTATTACTACTTATATCGGAACTATAAGATCGACTATACGGTAAAGAATAGTTTATAGCCCTCGATCTTAAAAGCGCCTATAACTTAATACGTATAAAAAAGGGACACGAATAGATAATAGCCTTTAGAACGAAATTCGGACTATTCGAATATCTAGTAATACTATTTAGACTTATAAATATACTAGCTACCTTCTAACGGATAATTAATAATATCCTATGCGAATACTTAGATATCTTTATAGTAGTATACTTAGATAATATCCTAATCTTCTCGGACACCCTAGAAGAATATAAGGAACACGTCTATAAGGTACTCCGCGCACTTTAGAACGCGAAGTTATTAGTTAAACTAGAGAAAAGTAAGTTCTATATATAGGAAGTAAACTTCCTTAGATATACTATCTTACTAAGAGAAATATAAATATAATAAGATAAGATTAACTTAGTTAAAGAATAGCTAACGCTAAAGAACGTTAAGGATATATAAAGTTTCCTAGGATTTATAAATTACTACTACCGATTTATTAAAAATTTTAGAAAGATTATAGTACTACTATACGACTTACGAAGAAGGAAAAAGAATTTATATAGGACGATAAAGCTAACGAAGCTTTTAAATATATTAAAACTATAATTACGTAAGAACTAGTCTTAACTACCTTCGATCTAAAACGATAAATCGAACTCGAAACCGATATATTAGACTTTGCTCTAGGAGTATAAATCGGATAAAAAGACAATAAAGGAAGACTACGACTAATTGCATTCTACTCGAAAAAGCTATATAGCGTAGAACTTAATTACCCTATCTACGATAAAGAATTCCTCGTAATTATTTAAGCTTTTAAGGAATTTCGATACTACCTTCTCGGAAGTAAGTATAAAGTTAAGGTCTATATAGATTATAAGAATATCTTATATTTTATAACGACGTAATAGTTAAACGGACGATAGATCTAATAGGCCGAATACTTATTAGAATTCGACTACGAAATAATCTATAGAAAAGGAATAGAAAACGGTCGAGCTAATGCCCTTAGTCGACGAAGCGACTACGATATAGGGGCACCTATAGCGAAAGGACAGCTCCTAGAAATTAACGAAAACGGGAACTACTAGCAACGATAGCTAAACGCAATATTTAAAGTATAACCCGACGACTCGACTTACTAGAAGATCCTAAAATAGATAAAAGAACACGAAGCACTAAACGGATACGATATAGGATATTTAGAAGTTCTAATATATAAAAATAAAATATAGATACTATTAGAATTACGAGATAAAGTTATATAAGATATATATAAATATCTAATATATAGATACTAGGGAATCCGAAGAATAATAAAATAGATTAAACGATAATATAACTTCCTATAGCTTAAGGAAGTAGTATAAAAAGTTATTAAAGAATATAAACTTTACGCACGAAGTAAAGCTAAACGATATAAACTATACGGAGAATTATAACCGCTACTAGTACTAGAGAAACCATAGGATTTAATAGCCTTCGACTATATTATAAAGCTACTACCGTTAAAAGAACCTATAACTAACGTTAAGTACGATAGTATATTCGTTATTACCGATAGATTAACGAAGTATAGATACTTTTTACTATATAAAGAAGCTAGTAATACGGAAGAGCTAGTATATATATTCCTACGAACTATTATTAGCAATCACGGACTACCGAACGAGATTATCTCTAATAGAGGAAGTACGTTTATAGCTAAATTTTAGCAAGCTCTTATAGTATAATTAGGGACGAAATATAAGCTTAGTATAGCTTATTACCTATAAATAGATAGATAAATAGAACGACTTAACTAAACGCTTAAATAATATTTACGATACTATATTAGCTACGAATAAAACGATTAGGTTAAATAGCTACTAATAGCGTAACTAGCTTATAATAGCTTAGTTATAGAAATAACTAAGCTCTTACTAGTATACGCTAATTACGGATATAACCTAGAAGTATTTAAGGTTACTCGATAAGGACTATAAGCGGAACGAGCGATACTATAAGTAGATTAGCTACGAAAATTATATAAAGAAATATAATAAGAACTTTAATTCGTTAGAGAACGAATATCTACTTACTATAATCGGAAAAGATTATAAGGACTAATCTTTCGAGAGGGAGATATAGTCTACCTCGTACGACGAAACATTAAAATAAAACGACTAAGTAATAAATTAGATTTTAAGAAACTTAGACCGTTTAAGGTTAAGAAAACTATTTTAAAAGTTAACTATAAACTTTCGCTATTAATAATAATACGGATATACCCGATATTTTATATCTTATTATTAGAACTAGTACTACGAAACGCTAAACTATAGGATAAAATCGAAGTCGATAATAATTAGGAATACGAAGCTAAATAAATACTAGATATAAGAAAATAAGGTTAATAATAGGAATACCTTATTAAGTAGAAGGGATATAGGCTAGAGGAAAATACCTAGGAACTACTTAAGCACTTAACCTACTACGGCTCTCTACTCCGATAGTTTTACTAGGCGAACCCTTAATCGGAAATATAGGGTTACTAAGAATAGCATCTTAGTCTAATACGTTTAAGGCACTAAGCGATTAAACCTCGCTAATAGCAATAGTTTCCTTATTCGATAAACGAACTAATTCGTCTTAAGAAGAACGCGTTATACTATCTTCTTTATTAATAGCTTATATACCCCGCTAAAATAACTTACTACCTCGGTCCTTTAAGAAACGCTTCTATTTCCTAATCCGAGCTAGGCGAGCTATCGCTTCCTCTAACGCTTTTTCTGCTTTCTATTCGTCCGAATTAATCTTTTGCTATTAATTTATAATGCGACGAACTAGAAAAGAAGGAATATTAGTAAAAAGAACGATAGGGAAGGAAAGAGATAAAACGAACGGGCGGACGCTATATTGCAACTATTATAAGAACGGCCTATAGAGGTATATTTAGAACACCGATTAGAACGCTCGCCGACTTTATAAGTTAGGCCTAACTAAAAACAATAGGAGCAAGGTATAATTTTAATACCGTAGATCTCGGTCTAGGATGCTAGCTCCGATCGTTAACGCGATTTATCGGAATTGCAGGAATAGGATTTTTAAATATAACTAGATATACTATTAGTAGTATATCCCGAAAGGATAAAAGAATAAGGAACGATATACTTACGCACGACGCGATAAGGGTATATTTATATACGGCGGCTAAAGTAGTAGGTCTTAGGGATAAGACTAAAAGGAGGGGAGGCATCCTATTACGACTACGGTCTAGCGAACCGCGGGGATTAATATATATTACGAGGTTACGTAACGTAGGGAGCAAGGAATATTAAACGGACCGACGGGCTAATTAAGTTTTAGAGCGACGGGTTACTCTAGCGCTCTAACGCTCTACGGCTAGGATCGTAGGATCGCTCTAGCGCTTTAGCGCTCTTAGACGACGAGATTACCTAGCGCTCTCGGCGATCTAGGGAAGCTCTCGAGATATATAAGGAAGGAACGGAATACTCCTTTAGATAGATAGCTCGATAGCTTTTAATATTATAATTATTACGATCTCTATTACGATCTTATCTTTAATTCCGATTACTTAATTACCTAGTTATAGTCTATAGTCTACGACCTCCGACTTATTACTAACGTAATATATATATTATTGCTTAGACCACGCCCTATTATATCTGCTAATATAAACCCCTCGATAGGTTTATCCCTTAGGAATAACACCGGTCGTTATATAGTAGTATAAGTTCGTTTTTATCTTTCGTTTCTCTAAGTATTTCTTATTCTTTAAAGCTTATATTATTAATACTTTATTATTCCTCTTTAGGTTATTATCTATGTTTTATAAGTATAAAGGCTATATCCTTATCTTCTTTATTATATTATTTATAGACTACCTATTACTATTATCGATTTTTATTTTATATATCTTCTTAGAATCGTTTACTATACTTCTTAATCTAGTTTTAAGAGACTCTTTTAAGATAAGGGTATTTTAGTTCTATAAATTTAACTTATTTCTATATTTTAGGATCCCTTTACTATATTATTATAAGGGTTTTCCTTAATAGCTTTAAGAACTATCTAGTACTATTCTTATTACTTAAGTATACTATATATTTATCGTTATAGTATATAGTCTAACTAAGGAGTTTATACTTTAGTTCCTATTTATTAATAGCGTTTAGGTATTTCTTACCTTCTAGGGCTAGTACTTAATAGGTTTTCTTCTCCTTATAAGGTTATCTATATTCTTTAAAGTAATATCTAAGTTTCCTATAGTTAAAATACTTTCCTTTACTTTTTTATATTACGTTTAGGTCTATTATACTTAGGTTAGTTATATAGGCGTAGGTAATAAGAGTTTCGCGCTTCTTTTTATAGTTAGCGCGTTAGTTAAAGTTATTCCTATAAGAAGGGTGTTAGTTTCCCCTTCCTTATTTCTTTTCTTAGTATCGCGTATACTATCTATCGTCGATTTATACTACTATAATAATA
Organism: Hirsutella rhossiliensis; assembly: GCF_020360975.1. Classification (NCBI taxonomy): domain Eukaryota; kingdom Fungi; phylum Ascomycota; class Sordariomycetes; order Hypocreales; family Ophiocordycipitaceae; genus Hirsutella; species Hirsutella rhossiliensis. Next base: position 78,168 of record NW_025408669.1, read on the forward strand.
TAGTCTAAGAGGTTATTAAGTCGATTTTCCTTATAAAGCTTATCCTTAACTTCTTCTTTAAGCCTATTATAGAATTATAATATAAGAGGTTTATTATCTTAATTAAGCTTTAAAGTAACTTAATAGAACTTTATAGTATAATCTAATACTAAGATCCTTTATTAAAGTTCTTAAAGTTTTTATTTAGCTTCTCGTTCCTTATTAGTTATTCTAAATACCTTTATAATAGCTTCTTTAAATCCTTAGAAACTAGCAAAGACTTTATCTATCTCGTTATCTCGTTACGCTAGTTAGTTATTAAGAAAATCCCTTATAATAAGTCTAAACTAAGTAAGTACCGTTTTAGATAAATAATTTCCTATATAGAGTACCTTTTCGACTAGGTCTAAGAGTTTAGTAAGGTAAAACCGGTAGTAGGCCTTAAGTTAGGTAAGAAAGTCTTAAAGTATACTATAAGTACCGTCGAATAGTCCTAGCTATTTTAGTTTAACTACTTCTCTAAGGTCCTTAACTTATCTATTGCCTCCTTTATTCTTAAGTAACTATAGCTTATATTAAAGGGTAATAATCTCGTATATTATATCCTAAGGCAATATAGTAGCTCTAGAGTTAGTTAATCTAGCTTACTATATAGGTATATTAATAGTTACGATATTACTTAGAGTAACGCGGTATTATACTAAATAAGAGCTTTTAATATATAACGACCGGTATTATTCCTAAGGGATAAACCTATTAAGGGGTTTATATTAGTAGATATAATAGGGCGTAGTCTAAGTAATAATAAGTATATTATATTAGTAATAAGTTAGAGGTTATAGACTATAGACTATAACTAGGTAATTAAAATTAAAGATAGAATTATAATAAAGATCTATATTAAAAGCTAGAGAGCTACCTATTTAAAGGAGTAAAAGTAAGTAGCTATATATACCTATAAAGACTATCCTTAGATTATAGGCCTAGCTATAATCCCTAACGTTCGATTATATAAAGCGTAGTAATCTCGTTAATCCTAGATTACTTAGATCTCTATAATCCCCTTAATCCTATATTTATTAAATAGTTATACCGACTATTTATTTATTAGGCTATATTACGTGCTTAACGCGGTCGATTATTAGCGGCCTAGTAGCTATAGTTATAATAAAAATAGGTCCTTAGCTATAAGTAGGTCTTTATCTATAAGACTAATAAAGATAGCTTCCTTTAAAAGTATAAAGCCTAGGTAGTTATTTATAGGAATTAATAGGAAAAAGGGGATCTACTTACTAAGGTAACTACCTTAGTAAGGATATCTTTTTAGACCCTTATAGCTATAGTAGTAGAATTTAACCTTAAACTTAAATAGATAGATATAGTTAACGCCTTTATTAACTACTTACTTAAGGAAGAAGAAGTTATCTATATACGCCTTCTACTAAGCTTTTAATAGCTAGGAAAGGTTCTATAGCTTAGGAAAGCTCTATATAGACTACGAATATTACCCTTTCTTTAGTAATAGTATTTAATAGGTTCCTTTAAAGCCTTTAGCTTTACGAAAGTCCCTTAAAAACCATATATAATATAAAAGGGTAAAATTATAGTCTTCTTCTACGTCGATAATATTATCTAGGCCTACCTAAAATAAGAAGAAGCTACTACTAGGGAGGCTATATAAGGCTTATAATAAAGGTATAAGATAACTAAGCTAAGGGAGCTAAAGTAGTTCCTAGGGATATAAATCCTTTAAAATAAGTCCTAATAAACTATCTAGCTTACCTAGGACGCCTATATTAATAAGGTCGCTTATAAATTTCTCCTTAATTCCCTTAATAAGAAGCTTCCCTTTATGCTTATATTAAACGAAGAGCTTTTGCCTAATCTATTATTTTAAGCTAGGGAGTAAGAAAAACACTAATATTAATAGAAGATAGGCTCCCTGCTTTTTTTAGCTATTTCTACTAAACCGGATATCTCTTTTACGGTCTCTTAGCTAGCTAGGTATAACTAGAATCCTAGCCTTAGGTATTAAGAAGTAGTAGATAAAGCTATCCTTTATCTCTATTTAATAAGATTATATAGTCTACGCCTAGGAGGGTAGGAAAGGAAGAAATTAGCTACTAAAATCTTCCTTTATTTAAGCGATTCGTCCTTTATAGATAATTCCTTAGATAGAAAGAGCTTATAGGGGTATATTATATCCCTTTTTAAAGGAACTATTGCTTAGAGAGCTTCGAAGTAACCTACTATTATAACTTCTAGTATAGAGGCAGAGCTGCTAGCTCTTTTAAAAGCGTTAAAGGAAGCGATTTTCCTTATCTAGCTACTTATATTTTTACGATTATAAATTCCGACCCTATTAGCTATAGAATATAATAATATATAGACTATATAGATTCTTATAGAGGAAAATAGTAAGCTATTAACCTAGCTATAGTATATCGATATCTATTAGTATTAGTTACGCTAAGAGGTCTAAAAGGGACTTATTTCCGTTTATTAAGTTTTAATAGTATTAATAAAAGCTAACGGTCTTATAAAGCCCCTACTAAAGTAAAAGCTAGCTATCTTTTTAAAGTAACTTAGGCTAAAAGACGTTTAAGAGAAGCTATCCTTAGAAGCCTACCTTAAGAGTTTATAAGAGGAGCTAATAGTACGTAAGAGGAAGGAGACGTTTATAGCTAAAGAGAGGAATTAGTACTTATCTTAAAGAAGGGCCCCTAGCTTAATTAGGACTTATTCTTCTTAAAGGCCTTATTTTTAAGGACTTATACTTAGAGAAGCCCCCTTTTTTATAGGACTTAATTTCCTCCTTAAGGCGCCCTTTTTCCTAAAGTAGGTCTAAAAGAGCCTAGGGCTAAAACCCGGATTTCTTAAGTAAGGGATAAGTATAGACTAAGACCTCTATATACTTACCGGCCTAGGTATTTAGCTTTACCCTTTCTATAAGGGCAGGCTATAGCTAAGGGGGTATATCGCGAAGCGTAGCTTAATTTCGTAGTTCTTAGAGATATCCTTTAGTACGAGGGACCTAGGAAGCTAAAAAACAGGTTTTAAAGAAGGAGCTAAAAAGAAGTATAAAAAGGAGGGTAGGGGTATAAGGGGAAGTAGAAGTAGCGATAGCTTCTTATAAAGGTAGCGAGAGATAAGACGGATATACTAGTAATAGCTAGAAAGGAAGGGAAAACCTAGTAAAAAGCTTAGTAGTTAAAAGGATATTAATAGCTTCTTTAAGTAGGATCTTCTTTATTAATTAAGATACTAAATAGGTATAAAAAGGGGCGTTAAATAAAGGAAAAAAGGATAATTAAGGTAATATAATAATTACTCCGCTACCTTTATTACTACCCCCGTAAGAATTAAATCTCTCTACCCTACCTATCCGACCCCTTACTTTTAATTTTACTTTTATATATTTTTTATTTACTTTTTATATCTCTCTTTATAAGAGTTATAAGCCTAGGAGGGGGTAGTAAACTACCCTTATAACTTCCGGTAACTATATATTACTAGGTAATACCTATAGATAGCTATATACCCCTCTCTCTCTTAGGTTTCCCTAGGTAATAAGCGCGGTGCTTAGTATTTAACTCCTACGTTATAGGCTTAGGTCTAGGAATCCTAGTAGAGCAGCGATCCCTAAAGGGGTATATCGGAAAACGCGGTTATTAGTTATATATATTAATTATAGCGTACCTATTAAAGCGCGTTCTATATTTACTTTTATAGTATAATAGTCTTTACGATAATTCTTTAACTAAGTTAATCTTATCTTATTATATTTATATCTCTCTTAATAAGATCGTATATTTAAGAAAGTTTACTTTCTATATATAAAACTTACTTTTCTTTAGTTTAACTAATAACTTTATATTATAAAGTACGCGGAGTACCTTATAGATATATTTTTTATATTCTTTTAAGGTATCTAAGAAGATTAAGATATTATCTAAGTATACTACTATAAAGATATCTAAGTATTCGAGTAAGATATTATTAATTATCTATTAAAAGGTAGCTAGTATATATATAAGTCTAAATAGTATTACTAGATATTTAAATAGTTTAAATTTCGTTTTAAAAGCTATTATCTATTTATATCGCTTTTTTATATATATTAAGTTATAGGCGCCTTTAAAGTTAAGGGCTATAAACTATTTTTTACTATATAGTTAATCTTATAGTTCCGATATAAGTAGTAATAGTATTTAGTCTTTTATTATAATATCGTTTAAGCGTCTATAGTTAGTAACTAGTTATAGCTTATATTTTTCTTTAAAATAAATATAACTAAGTAGCTTACTTTAGATATTAATATTTATATATATCCTTTTTATATATTCTTATTAAGGTAGTTATATAGCGTTTATAGTTACGTTTTATTTAAGTTATAGATCTTATAAAACGTTAGCGTTATTCTATCCTTAAGATAAATTTTATAGTCCTATTAGCTATATTTAAGTAACCCTATCTTAAGTTCTTACTTAAAGAGTTTATTATATTTCTAGTATTCCTAGGGGATATTTTTTATTCTATCTTATAAGCTTTATTCTTTCTTTTAAGAGCTAGTTTCCCTTAACTTAAGCTCTTTATTAATTTATTTAAGGTCTTTCCTTAAAGTAATAATAACTCTTTAAATCTTTATATTATATCCTTTATTTTATTTATATTAGATAATAGGTTATATAGCTATATTAGTTAGTATATAGGTCTTATTAGTTAATTTTATTATATTTATTAGTTTTATTACTATTCTTATTTATATTGCTAAAGCCTATAATAATTTACTTAAACGGTTATCCCTTTTATCTTATTTAGTAGCTAAACTATTATAGAATTTTACTTTCTCTTAAATTTATTAGTTTTAAAACCTTACGTCCTCGTTTTAATATAGCTAGCTAGGTTTCTAGTTTATTAATAGGTTGCCCTTCTATAGCTAAAAAAGTCTTAATATAAGGTTATATTCTTTAATATTTATAATATTAAAGTTAACTTATTTATTATAGCCCTAGATATTAATATTAAGGTAATTAATCTCTATATTAATAATTCCGTTATTATAGTTAAAAGCCTCTCTTTTAATATTTATAAGTTTATATAGATCTATCTTATATCTCTATATTAGTTAATAATAGTTAATAACTCTAGGTAAAACGTAATTACTTATTACGCTATAGTTTAAAAGTATATACGCGTAATATCCTATGATTTAAATATCTAATACTATTTAGTTACTATAGATTACTATTACTATATATAAGGTCCTTAGATCTTATTATATTATACTAGTCTATAGCCCTTTTATAGATAGTATACCTTATTTTTTACCTAGTCCTTATTTATTTTATTTAGGTATTCTTCTTAAATTTATTATTAATATTATTTCTTTATATTTTCGTTATATAGTATTATATTAAGGCTTAAGAGACTAATTTCTTATAGCTAAATAAAGATTTCTTATTTCTTAACCTTATATCGTTTATATTATACTACTTTATAGTTAATTATATACTATACTTTATAATTCTATTTATTTTTATACTAAAGGTTAAGTTTTTATTTAGCGTCTTTTTATTTTTTATATAGTATTTCTATATTAATTCTTCCTTAGTCGAATATAGCTTATAGCCTTTATATATATTATTAATAATCTTTTAATATACTATTATATTATTTATATTATACTTATACCTTTTTATATTTATAAACTTAATAGTTTAAGTATATATATTTATTATAATTATCTTTATTATATTTAACTTATTATATAAGTCTTTAAAAGATTAAGGGTTTAGATACCTTAAAGTAAGTAATATTATACTATTCCTTTATTTTAGCGTATTTATAGATTTTATATATCTTTAAAAGATATCTTATTAATAAACTATAATTATTATAGTATTTAAGTAGTATACTATAATTAAGTTCTAATAATATAACTTAGTTGCTTAAGTAGCGTTAATCGATTTTCTAGTAGTTTAGTTTTATACATAGGTAAGGTTTTAAAAGTACTTATCCCTTAAACCTAACTAAGAAAATATTATATTATACCTTTATCTAAAAGTATATTATATAATCTAGGTAAACGTATAATATTTATAAAATATACTTATAGTACTTATAAGTAAGTAGTATTTATAAATCGTTTTTAAATTCTCTTTATAGTTATAATTCTTATTATATAGCTATAAAGGTATCGATTATAGTAATAGCTATAATATAGTCTCCTTTATATAGTACTAGTTAATATTAAATTAATATAGCTTATTAGTTTTCTATAAGAATTTAAGGTATTTATTAGGTTTTAATTTTAAGTATTTCTTTAAATTCTTTAAAGTATAAAGCGTATTCTTTAATTATAGTATTTTCCCTTAGTAATAAGGGTAGTAGTATAAGTTCGTTCTTATCTTTTATTTCTCTAAGTATTTCTTATTCTTTAAAGCTTATATTATCGATAATTTATTATTCCTTTTTAGGTTATTATCTAAGTTTTATAAGTATAAGGGCTATATTTATATCTTCTTTATTATATTATTTATAGACTACTTATCGTTATTATTAATTTCTATTTTATATATCTTCTTAAAATCGTTTATTATTCTTTTTAATTTAGTCTTAAGAGACTTCTTTAAGATAAGGGTATTTTAGTTTTATAAATTTAACTTATTTCTTTATTTTAAGATCCCTTTATTATATTATTATAAGGGTTTTCCTTAGTAGCTTTAAGAACTATCTAGTACTATTCTTATTGCTTAAGTATACTATATATTTATTATTATATATAAGAGCGCTACTAGGAGGTATAGGCTAATAAAGCACTTAGGTATATAGTACTAATATATCGGTAGGGTATTAGTAGGGAATCGTGCCTACCCCGCTTATATATTATAGACTACTCGCTACTCCGATTAAAGAGGAGAAATCCCTCTTCTCGTAAGCTTTAGTCTTACGACGAGGAGAATATAATATATATAACGTAGTACCTCTAGCTATCTCTACTACCTAACTAATCGTACTATAATACGTATTCCCTTATAATTTCTAAAGCTTCCCTTTTTAGTTACCTAGTAGAGATAGCTACTTAAAAAAGACTATATAACGCTCTTATAGCGCGACGTAGTAGTTAACTAATTAAGGCCTCTTTATTACGTATATTAAGTATTTACTTAGGAGATAAAGAATAAGAAGATATATCCTTAAAATAGACCCCTACTATAGACGGCGTTATAACTATATTAAAGATATCGCTACCTATAAGCGTAAGATAACCGTCTTATAAGGAAAAGCTTATAGCCCTATAAGCGCGCGTTAAGGAGCTAGAGGAGATAAAACGCCTATAAGATCGCGTTATATAATTAGAGGAGGAAATTACTAAACGCGCCGGTACTATCGCTATCTATTTAGGGAAGCGTCGACGGTCCTACTCCCCTAAATTAAACGGCAGTCGCGGTAGCGAGGTTAAGATTAAAAATATTACTTAATTATCTTAACCTACTAATATATAGAAACGTCTAGACTAGACTTACGATCTAAAGGACGCCTTTAAGGCAGCGCCTAGACGTTTTTATCGTAATAAAACGAAGATCCTTTACGCGGTAGATTATATATATAGTGACTATAAAGTAAGATAGCGCCAATACTTTAAAGAATAGACGCCGATCGACTAGACTAAATATAGTATAAATTAAGTATACTTTAAAGAATAAATACTTATCTTAATTAAGGATACTATAAATAGGGAGATACTATTAGCGATATAATTAAAAGAGGCTCGCTAATAAGAAGGCTAGTCCCTCTTAGAGTTTAGCTTATACCTTAACTCCTTAGAGAGGTATTTCGAACGCCTATTAAAAAAGGTACGTGCTCTTACGTTTTTCGCTAAGCTAGAGCTATAACTTCGAGACTAAATTAACCTCTATTTAATACCTATTTATACCTATTAATAGGAAGAGCTTATATAAGTCGCCTAACGATATTAGGATACTACTATTAATAAGAGGCGACGTATTAATACTACTTCTACCCTTAGAAGAACTAGGAATAGAAATAGTACTATACCCCGAGGTAGTATATATAGGAGGAGGAATTAAAGAGGCCGATAAGCTAGGCTAAATCGTTAAGGAAATACTATTAATTCGACTAATAACTAGTAAGCTAGCGATATACTTACTAAGGGCCGAACTAAGGGACGTTATTAAGGAAGAAGATCTTTTACTCGATTAGGAATTATATATTTCTAATATAATAAGCTAGGATACCTATCTATAGAATATACTAATTCTTTAAAGGTAGAAACCCTAGTAAAGACTCTTAGACTTAATACTATAAAATAGGGAAAAGGTAAGATATTAGGGTAAATGCCTCTCCCTTAGTAAACTTAATACCTATAGGATAGTTACTTAAAAATCCTATAATAATATTAAGGCGAAACCCTACTAAAGTCCCTATATACTTAGATACTTATAGTGCCGTTAACCTTATAGATATATACTTTACTTAATAGTAGGGATTACTATAAGTAGCGCTATTATACCCTAAGTTATTAAGGCTTAATAATAGTAAGGTAAGGGAGTATAGAGTATAGTTAGTACCGCTCTAAATAATAAATATAAGGGGCACTAAAAAAACAATTACTTATTTCTATATTAATACTAATAAGTTAACGCTAAACGATCGGGTATTAATCCTTTTATTAGTTACTAACTTAAAGGATAAATATATCTATATTATCTTATAGAAACGATAGTAATAGTTTAAGTATTAACTAAGTAGCGAAACCCTATAGAATCCTTATAGATTCCTTTAAGAATATAGGAATAAGGTAAGGGTATATATAATAGCGCTTAATCCTAAGCTAATCCCGCTACTAGATAAATATAAGGATAAAGGGATTTTATAGGAAGAATAGGCCGAAATCCTACTAACTCTTTACCGGTTTAAAGATACCTTCTCGGCTAATAAATCTAACTTACTACTAGCTAAAAAAGGAACGGATTACTTAATTAATTTAATCCCTAATATAGAACCCCCTTATAGACCGATTTACCTTTTATTATAAAGGGAACTCTAAGTATTACGCGACTAGATCTAAGACGCGATAAGAAGGAAAATAATCTAGGAGTTAAAGAGCCTAGCTAAGGCGCCTATCCTTTTTATTTTAAAAAAGGATAGTACCTTACGGCTATATATAGACTACCGAGGACTTAACTAGGTTATATAAAAGAATTAGTACCCTTTACCCTTTATTTTAGAGATTATTAACCGCTATTAAGGAGCTAAGTATTTTTCTAAGATTAATATATAGAATATATATTAACGTATTCGAATTTAAGAAGGAGATAAATAAAAGACCGCTTTTTAAACGTATTATAGATATTTCGAATACCTAGTAATACCCTTTAGACTTACTAATATACTAGCTACGTTTTAGAGCTATATCTATTAGGCGATCGAGGGGCTCGTAAATATAATCTATATAGTCTACCTTAATAATATCCTTATATACTCTAAAACGAGAGAAGAATATACTAAATACTTAGAATAAGTAATAGAAAGGTTAAGGGCTATAGAGCTTTATATAAAACTATTAAAGTATATCTTCTATTAATAGTTAGTTAAATTCCTTAGGTTTATTTTATCTATTAATAAGGTATCGATAGACCCTTAACGGGTAGAGGCAATAGCCTAATAGCCTAAACCTATAACCTACTATAATATTTAGGTTTTCCTTAGGTTTTATAATTTTTACTAACGATTTATATATAGGTACTTAGGAGTTATACCGCCCTTAACTATATTGCTAAAAGGGAGTAAGAATAGGAAGAAGCTAGGGAGTATAGAGCTAAACCTTACTAAAAGGGCACCGTTTTAGGCTCTTAAGGATGCTTTTTAAGGAGCCCTACTCCTTTAATATTACGATCCGGAAAGACGTATTTATATTAAAATAAATATATCGTAATTCGTAATAGTAAGGATTATCTCTTAACCTAATAATAAAGGACGTTATTATCCGATCGTATTCTAGTTAAGGAAGTTTACTAGAGCCGAACTTAATTATAGTATTTTAGACTAAGAACTATTTACTATTATTAAGTTATTTAAATACTAGCGATATTATATTAAAGGGGCAGCGTATAAAGTAGAGGTATTATTAGACTACTATAACCTCTAGACGTTTATACGCTAGACCTCCTTAAATAGGAGGTAAGTAAGATAGTATATATATTTAGTACTATTTAACTTTATAATTAAGCATTATATAGGTAAATTAAACCTAGCGGACGCGCTATTAAGAATACCTAGATATAAGGGCGAGAAGCCCTTATTTATAGAACTATTACTAGAGCTATAAGTAAAGCTAGCTACTATTAATACCGTATCTATATAGAAAAATAATAAGGCGTTTTTATAGGTAAAGAGATACTTAACCTTAAGTTAATATAAGCGTAGTAAAGTGCCTTTATATAAGGAAAATATATAAGCTTATCTATAGCGAAACTATAATAATTTAAGCGCGAGACCTAAATAATTAGCCGATTAAGCTAAAGAGAGAGCTAGTTATAAATAGCTACTCTTAAGGAAGACCGCTAAAGAAGTAGCCTACTATATAAAGGTTTATATAGTAGAAGTTCTAGAACTATTACTAGAGTTACTAAAACGCACTTAGTCGGTTAACGTAGCGATTAGTAAGCTAAAGGAGACTAAAGACTTCTTAAAAAGGAAGGGTTTTTAGTTAGTACGCTTAGATAGACTACTACTATAAAAGGGTTATATCGTAGTGCTTTTAGAGGTAGCCTTATAGTAAGAGCTAATATAGCTCTTTTATAACGATCCGTTAGTAAGATACTTTAGCTCCTAACGTACTAGCAAACTACTAGCGAGGAACTTCTACTAGGATAGAATAATAAAAGATATAAATAAATACGTTTAGTTATACCTAGTATATTAAGGTATAGTATCTAAGAGGCATCGCTCTTATAGCACTATATAATCGTTACTATATCCTATATAACTATAAGAAGAATTATTAATAGACTTTACTATAGGTCTACCTAAAGTATAATATAATAGATAAGACGTTAATACGATCTTAGTAATTATAGACTAATATACCAAGTATTGCCTTTTCTTTCCTATCTATAAGATAATAATAGCCTTAGAGCTAGTAGAACTATTCTATTACTAAGTTAAATTAGTATATAGACCTTTAAAAGGCATTATCTTAGATAGAGGGTCCTTATTTATAAGTAAGTTTTAGTTAGATCTTTATTTTATCTTATATATAAAACGTAGGCTATTAATAGTATTTTACCTATAAACTAACGGGTAAATAGAATAAATAAACTAAGCTATATAGTACTAATTAAGATACTTTACTAACTTAAAATAAACTAACTAAGCGTTACTCCTATATATTACTTAATTTATATATAATAATATAAAGAACGTAATAACTAAGTTATTACTTAACGAAGCGTTAATAGGTTATTAACTAAACTTCTATATTAATACTAAGGACGATATTATTTAAAGGGGGGTACCTAAAGTAAGAGTAAGAGTTACTAGGCTATAAGAGCTATAAAAGAGGCTTAAGAAATACTAAGGAAAGGCTATTAAATTGTAAGCGAAATACTACGATTTAAGGCACTAACTACTTATATTAAAAGTAAGAGACCTTATAGTATTATCGCTAAAAAACTTACGCTTTAAGGACGAAAAAAGAAAACTCTTACCTAAGTATATTAAACCGTTTTAGGTCCTATAAGCTATTAAAAAGTAAGTATATTATCTTATACTCCCTAAGAAGTACTTACGCCTCTATAACGTTTTCTATATTAGTCTCTTAGAGCTATAGAAGGAGCGTAAAAGCACCTATAAAGATAGCGAAACCTTATTAATACTAGACTTAGAGGATAATAAAGGCGAATAAGAAGTCTAAGAGATTAAAGACTAAAAGAGATCTAAGGGCGATACCTTTTTCCTTATTAAATAAAAAAATTAGCTAGCTAAGTATAACTAATAGGTTAAGGCTAAAGATATAGCGAATAGTTAAGACCTTATTAAAGAATATACTACTTACCTAACTAGGAAAAAGAGGCGTAAGACTAAGTAAGGTAAGGAAACCTACTAGTATAAGGAGACGCTACTAAATTAGTAATAAATCCCTACTAAATCGCTACTAACTCGTTAACGTATTAGTACGCCTAAATATCTTATAACTATATATAAAATAGTAAAATAAAAGAATAAAGGAAAACTATCTATATTATCTATTAAATATTATTAAGGAAAATAAAACTAAACTATAACTCTATTAAGACCTTAATAATAAAGAAAAAAAGGATAGTTATAATTAAATAAAAGAAAGATAAGACCTATTTATTACTTCTAACTACCTCTCTTTTTTACCGGCATAGCAGGGACTAACTAAGGCGCCCCCTCTACTATACTAAATACCTCCGGAAATACTAAAACTACCCTATCCTTTACTCTTTCCTTATCCTCCGCGTCGAGACCTATCTCTATTAGTACGGTACTTACCTCGGCCTTAGTAAATAGTAAGGCATACTATTAAGAAGTATAGCTTATATCGCTATCGATAAGGTAGAGTTTTAACCGGGATTCCTAGGCCTAGTACTCCGGGCTTATATAGGCGATATCGAATAAGGGCGCAGGGTTAAGGCGAATAATAAGCTCGCGGCGCTTATTAATTAGTATATAGTAGTCGGTATGCTCGACCTAGTATATCGTTAGGCGGTCGCTAATAAAAAGGTTAGATAAAACTTACGATAGTAGACTTTTATATACCTATAGTCTTAAAGGACTTACGATAGGCCGTCTTAGCAGCGTTAAAAGCCTTAGCTAAATACTATACTATAATAGTAAGACGGCGCTAATTAGCCTCCTTAAAAACAAGCACGCCCGCGTCCGAGCTATCGTCCTTAGTATCCTTATTACCGGTCTTTAGCTTATTAAGCTCGTATAGGTACTTAACGATAGCGACTATATTAGCCCGGTTACTAGATATAAGAGTAGTAGCCTTAAGAAAGATTAGCTTATTAATCGTAATATTTAAAGTTAAGGGGAAACTTACCTAGTTATAGGTCGCGGTATATTTATAGCACTATTTATAGCGCGTCGAGGAAACCCCTAAGAAAATATAGCTAATTAAGAGCACCTTAATAGGTTTAAGCTTAGTTATACTATACTCCTTAATAACTATCCTAAAATAATATATATACTAAAGCTTATAAGGGATAACCCTATAGGCCCTAACTAAGTAGGCTTTAGCCTTAGATCGGGTACGCTTTTTTATAGGAGCGCGACCGCTTTATACTACCGCTTAGGTACCCTTATCTCTAGCACCGCCGTTCTTAGGTTTATTAGTAAAAGGAGTTAGATTACGGCCGTCTCCGTTATTACTATTATTATTATCTTAGCTCTTATTTAGCTAGGTATTAGGATCGTTTTAGCCCTTATTTAGCTAGGCCTTATTATTAATATCGGCCTACTTATTTTAAGGAGCGGCCTAGGCAACGACCTCCTATTAGCTAGAGCCGCCTTATTAAGATAAAGTAGCTAGGTTATCGGCACTTACCTAGGAGCGCTTAAGCATAATCTCCTCGCTAGTATTAGTATCGCTAATAGGGGTAATAGACTTATAAGTTTCCTAGCTTATAGAGGTAGGCTTATTAGTAGTCGGAGTTAGGGTATTTAGTAGGGTAATAGGGGCACGACCCTCGCTAACGTTAGGTCTTAGACTAGAAGTCTCCTAGGACTAGGATTCCCCTATGCCTTTCTTAGCTTTCTTCGCTAAGGGGGAACTAGCGTCGCTATAAGACTTCTAGGCCGATCGCTTACGCTTTAAAGGCAAACCCGCCGCTACCTACTCTTATATACGGTATAGGAAATCGGCGTTATAGTTCTTTATCTTCTTTAGCGTAAAAGGTATTATCGTTAATAAATCGTCGATAAAAAGTAATAAAAAAGGGTATAAGGGATTAATAAAAAAAGGCGTAAAACTCTATAGTAATCGTAAGTAAAAGAGTTAAAGAAGAAAGGAAAATAGAAGAAGTAAGAGATATATATATACGCTCTTTATATTATAGTTACGCGGCTAATATATAGGCGATACTATAACGGTTACTTAGCGGTAACCGCTAGTATAATAACTATTAACGTTATAAAGCGTAGACTAATATATACTTATATAAGCGTATACGCGCGATATATAACCGAAACTACCTCTCTTTCTAACCGAATATATATAGTATAGCGAAAGTAATATATATTAAAGATATAGCCGAGACGTCTATATAGGAGGGGAGATAATTATAAGAGCGCTACTAAGAGGTATAGGCTAATAAAGTACTTAGGTACGTAGTACTAATATATTAGTAGGGTATTAGTAGGGAATTATACCTACCCCGCTTATATATTATAGACTACTCGCTACTCCGACTAAAAAGGAGAAATCCCTCTTCTTATAAGCTTTAGTCTTATAACGAGGAGAATATAATATATATAGCGTAGTACCTCTAGCTATCTCTACTACCTAACTAATTATACTGTGATATATATTCCCTTATATTATAGTATATAGTTTAACTAAGGAGTATATACTTTAGTTCTTATTTATTAGTAACGTTTAAGTATTTCTTACTTTTTAAGGCTAGTACTTAGTAGGTTTTCTTCCTCTTATAAGGTTATTTATATTCTTTAAAGTAATATCTAAGTTTCCTATAATTAAAATACTTTCCTTTATCTTTTTATATTATACTTAAATCTATTAGTCTAGGATTTATCGTATATACCTAAGCTATTTATATTTCGCGCTTTTTTTTATAGATAGCGCGTTAGCTAAAGTTATTTTTATAAGAAGGGTTTTAGTTTCCTCTTCTTTATTTCTTTTCTTAGTATTATATATAATATTTATTATCGATTTATACTATTATAGTAATATAGTCTAAGAGGTTATTAGGTCGATTTTCCTTATAGAGCTTATTTATAACTTCTTTTTTAAGCCTATTATAAAATCGTAATATAAGAGGTTTATTATCTTAATTAAGCTTTAAGGTAACTTAATAGAACTTTATAGTATAATTTAATACTAAGATCCTTTATTAAAGTTCTTAAAGTTTTTATTTAGCTTTTTATTCCTCGTTAGTTATTTTAAATACCTTTATAATAGCTTCTTTAAATCCTTAAAAACTAATAAAGACTTTATCTATCTTATTATCTTATCGCGCTAGTTAGTTATTAAGAAAATTACTTATAATAGGTTTAAACTAAGTAAGTACTATTCTAGATAAATAATTTCCTATATAAAGTACCTTTTTAACTAGGTTTAAGAGTTTAGTAAGATAAAACTAATAGTAGGCCTTTAGTTAAGTAAGAAAGTCTTAAAGCGTGCTATAAGTACTATTAAATAGTCCTATCTATTTTAGTTTAACTACTTCTCTAAGGTCCTTAACTTATTTATTGCCTCCTTTATTCTTAAGTAACTATACCTTATATTAAAGGGTAATAATCTTATATATTATATCCTAAGGTAATATAGTAGCTCTAGAGTTAGTTAATCTAGCTTACTATATAAGTATATTAATAGTTATAATATTACTTAGAGTAACGCGGTATTATACTAAATAAGGGCTTTTAACGTATAATAACTAGTATTATTCCTAAGGGATAAGCCTATTAATGGGTTTATATTAGTAAATATAATAAAGCGTAGTTTAAGTAATAATAAGTATATTATATTAGCAATAAGTTAGAGGTTATAGACTATAGACTATAACTAAGTAATTAGAATTAAAGATAGAATCGTAATAAAGATCTATATTAAAAACTAGAGAGCTATCTATTTAAAGGAGTAAAAGTAGGTAGCTATATATACTTATAGAGACTATCCTTAGATTACGGTCCTAGCTATAATCCTTTTTATAGCTTACTATAACTTACTTATAAACTATGCTTTTAAGTAGTAATTTATTTATATAAGGCTTACTTAGCTTATATATACTCTAGGTAAGCTAAGCTTAAGTAACTTCTTATCTTAATTATTATTTTAAGCCGCCTTATTATATAAATATAGCTAGCTCTCTTATAGCCCGCTAACTATAGTTATAATAGTTCTTATATCTATAGTTAGCTTTATATTACTTAATACCTTATCTCTACCTCTCTTACTTATAATAAGAGTATTACTTACTTTATTATTAGCTAAGCGTCTAGCCCTCTTATCGCTACTCCCTACTATCTTTAGGCCTATTCCCTCCCCTTTAAGTTATTAGGATATCTATATTATATTCTTTTAGCCTAATCTCTTTCTAGGCTTTATAGCCTTATTTAAAAGGAGCTTTAGATATATTAAGGGCCGGCGTATACTTAATATAGAAGTATAGGGCCGAATAATTATTTATTTATAGCTAAGGAGAAAGGAGGAAAACTCTATCTTAGTCGCGATAGTTATCTATCTTCCTTAGTCCGTAGCTCGACCTATATTTAAGTGCTATTCGGCCTAAGTTTAAGTCGAGCTATACCTATATATAGGTTTACTTTAGCTTAACTTTAGTACGGTCGCTATAGTATAACCTTAGCCTTTTTTAGGTATAGCCTATAATAGCTACTATTTTATCCTTACTTTAAAAAGTAAAGGAAGGTATAGGGCTTAATATAGATACTAAAAAAGACTAACGTTTCTCTTATTTTTATTAGTTTTCTAACTTCTATCTTATACTTATAAAAGATAGTTCTTATAAAGTATTTATAGTAAGCTAGCTTTTTAAGCCTTTATTAGTAAGGAAGGTATATAAAAGAGACCTCCTAGACTTATTAGTAAACTAAAAGTAGCTAGAAAAACACCCCTTTAAAGACTAGTTTTTCTAGGCCTAGAAAGACTATCTAGCTTTATATAAAGAGATAGAGTCTTTTAAAGAAGTCCTTATAAAAAACGTAATAGGAAAATAAGTCCTTAGCTATAAGTAGGTCTTTATTAATAAGACTAATAAATATAGCTTCCTTTAGAATTATAAAGCCTAGCTAGTTATTTATAAGAACTAATAGGAAAAAAGGGATCTTCTTACTAAGGTAACTACCTTAATAAAAACATTTTTTTAGACCCTTATAGCTATAGTAGTAGAATTTAACCTTAAGAGAGATTAGATAAATATTATTAACGCTTTTATTAACTACCCTTTTAAAGTAAAAGTATTTATTTATATATACTTTCTACTAAGTATTTAATAGCTAAGAAAGGTTTTATAGCTTAAAGAAGCTTTATATAAACTATAAAGATTACCTCTTCTTTAATAATAGTATTTAATAATTTCCCTTAAAGCCCTAAGCTTTAAGAAAGTTATTACGACTATAGCTACTAGGCCGCTAACGGTCGACCGCGTTAAGTATATAACACGGTCTAATAGATAAATAGTCGGCACGACTATCTAATAGATATAGGATCGAGGGGATCGTAGAGATCTAAGTAATCTAGGATTAATAGGATTATTACGCTTTATATAATCTAACGTTAAGGATTATAGCTAGGCCTATAATCTAAGAACAGTCTCTATAGGTATATATAGCTACCTACTTTTACTCCTTTAGATAGATAGCTCTCTAGCTTTTAATATATTATAGATCTTTATTACGATTCTATCTTTAATTCTAATTACCTAGTTATAGTCTATAGTCTATAACCTCCGACTTATTACTAACGTAATATATATAATATTACTTAGACCACGCCCTATTATATCTACTAATATAAACCCCTCTATAGGTTTATCCCTTAAGAATAATACTAGTCGTTATAAAAGTCCTTTAAGAACTATATATAATATAAAAGGGTAAATTTATAGTCTTTTTTATATTAATAATATTATCTAAGCTTACTATAAGGAAATATATATTACGGTATAATTAGTTAGGTAGTAGGGATAGCTAGAGGTACTATACTATATATATTATATTCTTTTTATCGTAAGACTAAAGCTTACTAAAAGAGGGATTTCTCTTTTCTTATTAAAATAGTAAGTAGTCTATAATATATAAGTAAGGTAAGTATAATTCTCTATTAATACCCTACTAATATATTAGTACTATAAATATAAGTGCTTTATTAGCTTATACTTTTTAATAGTACTCTTATAATTATCTCTCTTTTTATATAAACGTCTTAGCTATATCTTTAATATATATTACTTTTACTATACTATATATATTATTATTATTATTAAGATTACGCTAGGGACCTAGCTAGAGGTATCTAAAACTTTAATATTAAATAGAAGGGAAAAACTAGAGTGCCTAGGGAAAACCTCCCCTTTTAGTGGGTCCGCTTTAAACGAGGTCGTAGTAGGAGTACGTAGGAAATTTACGCCGGCTACCGCGGGCTCCTCCCGCGAAATCGCGTCTCGGCGCGGGCCCTCTTAGGCCGTGGCCGCTACTATCCTAAGCGGCCGCGGCCCGGGCTCGCTAGCCCGGGCCTAGGGTTATAGGTAGTAGTCTCTCTCTAAGGGCCCGACTCGCGGGCGCCTCTATTTACCCTAGCTCCCGCGTCGTAGCTATATAGCCGCGGTTACGTCGGCTTATTAGTCCGTTAGTTAGTAGGGCAGGTAATATCTAGTTACTAGGCCGGGCGCTAGTATAGGTCGCTCCTAGGTAGGGCCGGCTAATCGAAATTCGGTCGGCCGGCTCCGCTAATCGTAAATCGGTTCCCGTCTAGCTACGCGACTTCCCGATCGGGGGCGCAGCGGCCTATATTTACCCTCTATCTCGTAGTTACTAATTGCGCGCGCCCGGCTCGCGCCTATATATACCTACCCTCCCCCCTTAGTTCTATACGTGCCTCCTCCTATCCCTCTATTATCTATCTCTTTCGTAGGCTTAACTACTACCTCGCCTACCTCGTTTCTATAACTCTAGGTCTCCTTAATACCGTATCTAGTTCGCTCGTTATCGCGTCGTAATATCTAACTAAGAAGCCGACTTAGGTAGTAGCGGCTCGCCTCCTCTAAAACCCCCTCCTCGTAAGAAAGTCGCTATAGTAGCGGGATCGGAGCGCTTTATCCTATATTTTACGTATATCGGGCGTTTTACTAGTAAGCTTACCTATAAGTCCTTCGCTAGCTATTAGAACTAGTCTTATATATATTAATCCTAGCTTTATCCTAGGTTAGTCCTACCTTTAGTATTTTTACTAACTTTAATAGCTATAAAGGCTAAAGCGTATATCGCTTACGCTAACTTTAATTAATCTTATTACCGAGTAAGTAACCCCTTCCCGCTATAGTACTATCCGAGTTCGGTGCTAATCTAAGTTCTAGATTACCTCTAAAGGTAAGGAGGCCGCTAGTACCCTCTACTAAGTATAGTCCGAGGTCGATAGCTCTTTCCTTATTAAGGGTTTAGTATAAGAGCGCCTTTATTATACTACTCTAGAAACTTATATTTACGCTAGTCGGAAGGCCCCCGCCGCTAAGGGCAAGGGCGCGTTAGGCGAGTCCGCCCCTAGTCCGGCTACGGTCGCTAAGAATATAGAGATACTCGCGTTAGCTTTTACCCGTTTTATAGACGATACCTACTATATATACGAGTCCCTAGAGAAGCACTTAGGTAAGTTTAGCGACGCTATTAAGACCCTAGCTTAGGTCGGGCCTAAGTCGCTCTTAGTCGCCCGAAAGACTCTTATAGTAGTTAACGATCTCGCTAACTATTTCTATCCTATTGCTAGCGACGGCCCTAACGCGGAGGATAGCGGCTTTAATCTTATTAGTCTTACTAGGCCTATTCTAGCCTTAATCCCCGTTAATAAAAGGAAGGGCAAAGGTAAGGGCAAGGCGGTAGCCGCGTCTAAGGCCCTATCTAAGGCTAAGGCTAAGGTATCTATGCCCGCGGCTATAGCGGAGCTAGCTTAGGAGCTAACTATGTCTCCCTCCGACGCCGAGTTATAGCCCGGTAGTTCTCCTAGCGCCGAGCCCGCCCCGAAGCGTCCCTGTCTTATATCGCCTACCGATCTTACTAACGCTCCCGACTTCGTCTAGTAGCGTCTTTATAGCTATCGCGGTTCGGTCCTAGCTAAGATCGTTATTAGTCTTAACCTCGATTAGATCTATAGTTATAGTATAGGCCGTAGCGAACGCCTCCGTGCCGCCGCCGGTATAGGTCTTACCTTAGTATAGACCCTAGTCGTTACTCTATCTCGTAAGCTAGCCGTCTAGGCTAGCTCCGGTTTAGGTTTAGGGTTAGGTCTATTCGGTCGTCGTTAGGGTTCTCGTAGCAGTAGTAGTCCCCGTACTCCTCGTAAGCCTTAGGTTACTCCCTCCTATACTCCGCGTGCTATCCTAGGGGGGTCTCGTTATTCCTACCGCGATAACGAGGCGGACGTTACTACCGATAAGCTAGGCTAGGGTCGTAGTTTAAGGGGGGCTAGTTATCGGCTCTATCTTAGTTCGGTTCTAGGTTAGGTCTTATTCGGTTACGGTCTTTTAGTAGTAGGTCTTATTCTATAGCTATTAAGGTTAGTTCGGTTAGGTTATATTAGTTCTATTCGGTCTATAGTTTAATCGGCGAGGTTTACGCTTAGTCTAGGTCTAGTTCGGTCGAAGCTATAGTCTTATAATCGTAAGTCCTCTCCCTTTCTAGGTCGCCCTAGTAAGGGAGGTAGTTAGCTAGGGTAGTCTTAGTCGGGGCCGCTCCGTCCCTAGCGCGACCCTAGTTCTATTATCCGGCATATCTATATATAGCCTCCGAGCTAGGTCGAACTAGCGGAGCTTACCTAAGCGGAGAAACTATTACGCTAGCGGCGCTATAGTCCTTTTCCCTTAAAGGCCCGCTCTTACGTTACCTATATCCCGGGCCCGTATTAAAAGGGACTCCCTCGCCTCTACTATTAATAGATAGTCGATTATCGTATAGTAGATAGTATCCTATCTTTATCTATAGGTATATATTAGCGAAACTACGCTAGGGACTTATTAGTCGAAGAGGAAGTCGTTAAGCCCGATCTTTCCTATATATATCTAGGTAATTACCGTGCTAATATACTTAAGGAGGCCCTTATAACGGTCTAGCGTTATCGCCTTATTAAACCGAGGCGGGAAGTTAGCGGGGTAGAGGGTAGTCCGGTATTATCGGATCGCGTCTTCCCTAGCGTTCTATCGGGCGGCTTATTCCTCGTTTAGCCTTTCGAGCGACTTAGCTTTATCCGGGAGGTCGTCCGTTCCTATCTAGCTCTAGACCCCCCTTATCTCCTCCGCGAGGGGGGGTCTACCTAGAGGTAGTGCCGCTAGGGGTCTGCCCTCTCTCTAGCGTTGCCTCCTTTTAAGTATACCCGCGACCGCGTTAAACGCGCGTTAGATTTAGCCTAAGAGCCCTAAGTCTTCTAGCCTCTAGAGGGTATCCGTTATTCTTTAGTTTAGGTAGAGGTCGATTAAGGGCACCTACGCCTCCGCTTTAACTTAGTAGACTAGGGTCGCGCGGTAGGTACCTATTACTACCCGGAGGTAAGCTAACTAGTCCTAGGTAAGGTCCCGCGTAATTCCGCGTAGTTTCCCCCCCGCGGGCGTTATCTTATAGAATATAACTATAGCGTAGGAGATTAGGGACCGGATTACCTTACTATAGACTTCCTTAGCGCGTAGTAAGGTATAGCCCTACGTAGACGCCGCGAGCCCGGTTAAGGCTATAGTCTAGCGCTTTAACTTTGCTCGGAGTTATTTTAGATACGCCTTTTAGTATAGTTTCCGGTATACCTAAACCCTTAGTAGGCGGGCCTCTTAGACCGGGGTTACTACGTTGGCCCTAAGGCGGACCGGCGTCGTTATCGCTTATCTCCTTCGTATAAAGTATAGTAATTCGCTCTTCGATAGTTCGAAAGTAACCGCGAACTCGGTCGCCTATTCTATATATACCCTCTAGGCTTCCTCTAAGCGTGCTACTATAGTAGCCTCGTCGGGTCCGATACTAACTATATTTATATTATCGGCGAAGCCGATAGTATAAATACTATATATCGTACTAAGCCTTTTATATAGGGGGGTTATATAGTATAGAAATAGGATTAAGGATAGGAGGGAGCCCTAAGGGACTCCTATTAGTACTTAAGTTAGCTCTAAGGTCCTCCTATCGAAGTAAAGGGTCGATCTCCTATCGCTTACGAAGCTTAGTATTAGGCTTATAAGCTACCTAGGGTATCCCCTAAGCTCTAGTTCCCTTATAAGCTTATTATAGTTAACCGTGTTAAATACGCCCTTAATATCTAGCTATAGGAATAATACGATGCCCTTCTAGGCCTACGTCGCGCGTACTAGTTCTATTACTAGTAGGATCGCCGCCTCTATAGAGCGTTCCCTCCTATTCCCTATTTATCCGTCTAGTAGGATACCGTTCGCCTCTGCTACTCCCGCGATCCTCTAAGCTAGTATCTACTTAAGTACTTTTCCTACTATAGGTAGGAGGGAGATTAGTCTTTAACCCCCTACTATACGGTAGGCGTCCGGCCTCTTACTTAGCTTCCGGATAACTACTATATTCGCGCTATAGAACCGACCTAGGAAATATAAGAGTCGGGTATAGGCGTTAAAGATTATAGCTAGTCGCTAGACTAAGGCTAGGCTATACTTCTTAATAAACCCTAAGGGGACGCTGTCCGGACCCGCTACTTTCTAGCTTACTATCTTACTTAGCGCCCCTATAATATCGGCTAGCTAGATCTATTAGTTAACTATAAGGGTCGCCTCGGCTATAGGCTAGGGTAGCCCTTAGGTCGTGCTAGCCTCTAGTAGGAAGAACTTAGCGGCTAGTAGCTAGGCCTTCCCTTTAAAGGTTTCCGTTAGTTAGTCCTTACCTTCCTTAACTAGCGGTAGGATATAGGTCGGTTCCGGTAGTAGCCTACTACGGAGTCTTACCTACCTCTCTACGTTCTAGAGCTTAGTATTATTAGCGCTAAATTCCTCTAAGAACTCGCGCTAGTAGGCCCTCCTCGCCTCGCGGACGGTCCGCTTCTAAGCTATAGACGCCTTATATAGGTCTTCCTAGTTTGCCTTATTCTTTTCCTACCTATACTTCCTCCTCGCCCTCTTAGCCTCCCTCGTCGCCCTCCCTACCTCTAGGGTAAACTATACGTTGCCCCTAGGTAATACTCGCTCCTAGCGCGGAACTATAGCTATCGCGATTTACGCTAGAGTAGTAAAGACGTAGTCTAGGTCCTTATCGATATCCTTAAGCGTCTAGAGTATTAGCTAGTATAGTCCTAGCCGGGACGTAGTCTCGGCTTTAACTAGCTTTACTTTTACTTCTTTCTACCTTAGGGCCGGTTTAGGTGCCTAGGCCTAGGTATCGACCTATAGTATAATAGTTTAGGGGATATAGTCTAACCTAGTTAGGTCTAGGTCGGGCCTAGTATACTATGTTCCGGTCTCCGGCGTTGCCTAAGCTAGGTCGATAGTACTATCCCTTTAGCTATAGAAGAATCTTATATACTCCCCTCTTAAGGTAGCGAGTTTAAGTTATAGCCTTATTGCCTCCTATATAAGTTATATCGCGCTATCCGAGGTTCTATCGTATCTATCCTAGAGCGGGTAATAGATATTAAAGTCCCTTACTATTACTATAGGGTACTCCGGTTTAATCACGCTTAGGTCGCGTAGCGCTCCTACCCTCGCGGCCCCTAGTAGTAAGTAAATCGCCCGTAGTCTAGTACTATCCCCGAAAATCACCTCGCTTTAGTCTAGTCTAGACTAAGGCGACTAAGTCCCCGGCCCGAGCCTTTTATATATATATAGCGCGTACCTCCCCTCCCTATAGACTAGGCTATAGGGCGCCGCTCTAGGGGGGGGGGGCTGCCTCTTAGTATAGCTTCCTATAGTGCTATTAGGTTAAAGCTAGCCCGGTAGTAAAGCGCTAACCGAGCTAGCTTATATCTCTTCTATATATTCTAGAATAGTACTTTTAATTATATATAGGTAGGGTCGGGGTAAAAGGGGTCGTCTATATAAGGAGGGAGGCGCTCTATCTCCTAGCGCTTCTCTATCTACTATACTTACGAATATCGTTTATACTCGGTTCGGCCTCCCTAGCCCTACTAGCCGGCGGGTGTCTCGAGCTCGACCTCTTATCCCGGCGCGGTCTACCTAGTCCCCGCTTCTAGACTACGGTCGATTTAAGAACGCCCTAGGTTTCGACGGTAGGGAGCACCCGTTGCTCGGCGTATGTCTAGGTATTCGCGAACCGTTAAGGTCGACGCGGGTAGTTTTCCCTCGCTTTTTCCTAGGCTTTATTCGCTATAAGGTAGGTCTAGGTCTACGATAGGTAGTCCCCTTAGTATAAGATATAGTTATAGGGGATTTCGCCCTTCTTAGCCCTATATTCGTCCTCGCCTCTATTATATACTATGCTCTTATATCGGCCGTAGAGTTATATCGATATATATTACCTAGCGATATAGCTATATCTATAGTAGTTATAGCACCTCTATAGTTAGACCGACTTATCGTAGGGTTCGTATTAAAAGATCTATACTTCGAGGACTAGGCCTAGGTCGTAGAGCCTATTAGCCTCCTTTAGGCTACCGACCTTAATAAGTATAGTCGTCGCCGTCGATATCTTAGATTAAGGGCATAGCGCCTAAGCCTAGAGGACCTCGACTTTATTCGCCTCTATAATCTCGTAGAGTAATCGCTCCCTATCTACCGTCGCTACCCCTAAGGGGACGTTCTTTACGACTACTATATACGCGCGGCGGGAGATCGTAGCCTCCGGTCTAAATACGGCCTTAACCTAGCCTTAGTCCCTCTAATAGGCTCTCGCCGCGGTATTAAATATAACCGTAATATCTCTGCTTTAAAGGCGCCTCGCCGCTATAGCGCTCGTAGCTTTTAGGGCTATATTTACCGCCTTTACTATATCCTTTAGTTCGCGGCTTAGGATTTCGGGCGGTGCCCTAGTAGGGACCACGATAATCTCGCGTTTATAGCGCGGTAGGACCTATTTTACCGTAGCTTTATATTAGGTTGGTCCCTTAGTCTCGGCTACGACCGCGGCCTAGGTTCGCTTAAGGCCCCCTAGGCCTAAAGCGATGCCTAGGCGGAGTTCTTCCTTAACTGCCTCCTTAATTGTATCCCGGATTATCGTCTTAAAGCTCTTATCCGCGCGGAGTACCGCCGACGACGCGCTACCGGCGCGGCTCTTCGCCCTAGAGAGCCGTTTGACTACTGCCTATACCCTGCCGAACTATGCGCTTAAGATAAAGCCTGCGAGTTCGTCGTATATTGCTTTTTCTATAGGGTCGCTCGGCGCCCGGGCCGGTGTCGTATCGCTGCTTTAGGTTTATTGACTCGCTCTATCGGGGTATATAAATTCGGGTGGCGTCTCTTCGCGCTACGCGCTCTAATCGAGCCCGGTGCGTCGAGGGCCGCTACTACGTCTACCTACCCCTCGGCCTCGGCGTAGTATTATTACTAAGGGTAATTAATACTACTAAATTAATTCCTAGTATTAGTTAGTATTTTAGTCGCGATATATACCCGCTATAGGCGTATATCGGTTTCGCGAGAAGTTTTTTATATATCTATACTATATATATTTAATTAGGAAGAGAGGTAGTTTTAGTTATATATCGCGCGTATACGCTTATATAAGTATATATTAGTCTATGCTCTATAACGTTAATAGTTATTATACTAGCGGTTACCGTTAAGTAACTATTATAGTATTACCTATATATCGGCCGCGTAACTATAATATAAAGAGCGTATATATATATCTCTTACTTCTTTTATTTTATTTTCTTCTTTAACTCTTTTACTTATAATTACTATAAAGTTTTATACCTTTTTTTATTAATCCCTTATACCTTTTTATATTACTTTTTATTAACGATTTATTAATAATAATACCTTCTATGCTAAAAAAGATAAAAGAACTATAACGCCGATTTCCTATACTATATATAGGAGTAGGTAGTAGTAGGTTCGCCCTTAAAGCGTAAGCGATTAGCCTAGAAGTCTTATAGTAATACTAGTTCCCCTTTAATAAAGAAAGCTAAGAAAGGTATAAGGGAATCTTAGTCCTAGGAGACTTTTAGTCTAAGACCTAATATTAGTAAGGGTTATACCCTTATTACCTTACTAAATACCTTAACTCTAACTATCGATAAGCTTACTTTTATAGGCTAAGAAACTTATAAGTTTATTTCCCTTATTAGTAATACTAATACTAGCGAGGAGATCGTGCTTAGGCGCTCTTAAGTAAGTGCTAATAACCTAGCTACTTTATCTTAATAAGGCGGCTCTAGCTAATAAGAGATTATCGCTTAGGCTACTCCTTAGAATAAGTAAGCCGATATTAACGACGAGGCCTAGCTAAATAAGGGCTAAGACTATCTTAATACTTAGCCGAATAAGGGCTAATATAATAATAATAGTAATAATAGAGATAGCTAAAATTTAACTCCTTCTATTAATAAACCTAAGAATAGTAGCGCTAAAGATAAGGGTACCTAAGCGGTAGTATAAAGCGGTCGCGCTTCTATAAAAAAGTATACTTAATTTAAGGCTAAAGCCCGCTTAGTTAGGGCCTAAGAGGTTATCCCTTATAAGCTTTAATATATATATTATTTTAGGACGGTCGCTAAGGAGTATAGTATAACTAAGCCTAAGCTTATTAAGGTACTCTTAATTAGCTATATTTTCTTAAAGGTTTCCTTAATACGCTATAAGTAGTATTATAAATATACCGCGACCTATAACTAAGTAAGTTTCCCCTTAACTTTAAATATTACGATTAATAAGCTAATCTTTTTTAAGGCCGCTACTTTTATATCTAGTAACTAAGCTAATATAGTCGCTATTATTAAGTACTTATATAAGCTTAATAAGCTAAAGACTAGTAATAAAGATACCGAGGATAATAGCTTAGATATAGGGATACTTATTTTTAAGGAGGCTAATTAGCGCTATCTCGCTATTATAGTATAGTATTTAGCCGAGGCTTTTAACGCCGCTAAGACGGCCTATTATAAGTCCTTTAAAACTATAGGTATATAAAAGTTTACTATTATAAGTTTTATCTAACCCTTTTATTAGCGACCGCTTAATAATATACTAGGTTAAGTATACTAACTACTATATACTAATTAATAAGCGCTATAAGCTTATTATTTACTTTAACCTTATACCTTTATTAAATATCGCCTATATAAGCTTAGAGTACTAAGCCTAGGAATCTTAGTTAAAACTCTGCTTTATCGATAGCGATATAAGCTATACTTTATCGTAATATACCTTACTATTTACTAAGGCTAAGGTAAGTACTATATTAATAGAAATAGGTCTTAATATAAAGGATAAGGAAGGAGTAAAGGATAAAGTAGTTTTAGTATTTTTAAAGGTATTTAGTATAATAGAGGGGGCGCCTTAGTTAGTTCCTACTACGCTAGTAAAAAGGAGGGGTAGTTAAAAGTAATAAATAGGTCTTATCTTTCTTTATTTAGTTATAACTATCCTTCTCTCCTTTATTATTAAGGTCTTAATAAAGTTATAGTTTAGTTTTATTTTCCTTAATAATATTTAATAAGTAATATAAATAGTTTTCCCTTTATCTCTTATTTTACTATTTTATATATAGTTATAGGATATTTAAGTATACTAATATATTAATAAGTTAGTAGCGATTTAGTATAGATTCGTTATTAATTTAGTAGCGTTACCTTACGCTAATAGGTTTCCTTACCTTACTTAGTCTTATACTTTATTTTCTTAGTTACGTAAGTAGTATATTCTTTAATAAAGTCTTAGCTATTTACTATATCTTTAATATTAACTTATTAGTTATACTTAGCTAGCTATCGTTTCTATTTAATAAAGAAAAAGGTATTGCCCTTAGATCTCTTTTAGTCTTTAATCTCTTAGACTTCTTATTTACCTTTATTATCCTTTAAGTTTAGTATTAATAGGGTTTCGCTATCTTTATAAGTGCCTTTTCGCTCCTTTTATAGCTCTAAGAAACTAATATAGAAAATATTATAGAGGCGTAAGTACCTTTTAAGGAGTATAAGATAATATACTAACTTTCTAATAGCTTATAGGACCTAAAACGGTCTAATATACTTAGGTAAGAGTTTTCTTTTTTCGTCCTTAAAGTATAAGTTCTTTATTAATAGTACTATAAAGTCTTTTACTTTTAATATAAGTAGTTAGTGCCTTAAATTATAGTATTTCGCTTATAATTTAATAGCTTTTCCCTAGTAATCCTTAAGCCTCTTTTATAGCTCTTATAGCCTAGTAACTCTTACTCTTACTTTAGGTACCTCCCTTTAAATAATATCGTCCTTAGTATTAATATAGAAATTTAGTTAGTAACCTATTAACGCTTCGTTAAGTAATAACCTAGTAATCGCGTTCTTTATATTATTATATATAAATTAAGTAATATATAAAAGTAACGCTTAGTTAGTTTATTCTAAGTTAGTAAAGTATCTTAAGTAATACTATATAGCTTAAATTTTTTTTTTTTACTTATTAGTTTATAAGTAAAATACCGTTAATAGCCTATATTTTACTTATAAGATAAAATAGAGATTTAACTAAAACTTACTTATAAATAAGGACCCTTTATCTAAGATAATACCTTTTAAAGGTCTATATATTAATTTAACTTAGTAATAGAATAATCTTACTAGCTTTAGAGCTATTATTATCTTAAAGATAGGAAAGAAAAGGTAATACTTAGTATATTAACCTACGATTACTAAGATCGTATTAACGTCTTATTTATTATACCCTACTTTAGGTAAACCTATAATAAAGTCTATTAATAATTCTTCTTATAGTTATATAAGATATAGTAATAATTATATAGTACTATAAAGGTAATGCCTCTTAAATACTATACCTTAATATACTAAGTATAACTAAACGTATTTATTTATATTTCTTATTATTTTATCTTAGTAGAAGTTCCTTATTAATAGTTCGCTAGTATATTAAGAGCTAAAGTATCTTACTAATAGATTATTATAAAAAAGCTATATTAGCTCTTACTATAAGGCTGCTTTTAGAGGCACTATAATATAACCCTTTTATAATAGTAGTTTATTTAAGCGTATTAACTAAAAACCCTTCCCTTTTAAAAAGTCTTTAGTCTCCTTTAGCTTATTAATTACTATATTAACTAACTAAGTATGTTTTAGTAACTCTAATAACGGTTTTAGAACTTCTATTATATAAACCTTTATATAGTAAGCCGCTTCTTTAGCGGTCTTCCTTAAGAGTAACTATTTATAACTAGCTCTCTCTTTAGCTTAATCGGCTAATTATTTAGGTCTCGCGCTTAAATTATTATAGTTTCGTTATAAATAAGCTTATATATTTTCCTTATATAAAGGCACTTTACTATACTAATATTAACTTAAGGTTAAGTATCTCTTTACCTATAAAAACGCCTTATTATTTCTCTATATAAATATAGTATTAATAGTAGCTAGCTTTACTTATAGCTTTAGTAATAGTTTTATAAATAAGGGCTTCTCGCCCTTATATCTAAGCATTCTTAATAGCGCGTTCGCTAGGTTTAATTTACCTATATAATACTTAATCGTAAAGTTAAATAGTATTAAATATATATACTATCTTACTTACCTCTTATTTAAAGAGGTCTAGTATATAAACGTTTAAAGGTTATAGTAGTTTAATAATACCTTTACTTTATATACTACCCCTTTAATATAATATAGCTAGTATTTAAATAACTTAACGATAGCGAATAGTTCTTAGTCTAGAATACTATAATTAAGTTTAGCTCTAGTAAACTTCCTTAACTAAAATACGATTAAATAGTAATACCCTTTATTATTAAGGTAAGAGATAATTCCTATTATCGCGAATTATAATATATCTATTTTAATATA
This sequence comes from Hirsutella rhossiliensis, assembly GCF_020360975.1. NCBI lineage: Eukaryota > Fungi > Ascomycota > Sordariomycetes > Hypocreales > Ophiocordycipitaceae > Hirsutella > Hirsutella rhossiliensis. The sequence goes on from NW_025408669.1 coordinate 108,055, forward strand.
AATACGTTTTTCTAGATTATAATACTAAAGAAGTAGGGCTCCTTAAAAAGTATCCTTAAAAGCTTAAAACGCTACCTATTTAGTAAGGTTTAGCTTTATACTCCCTAGCTTCTTCCTATTTTTATTCCTTTTAGTAATATAGTTAAGGGCGCTATAACTCTTAAGTACTTATATATAAATCGTCGGTAAAAATTATAGAACCTAAGGAAAACCTAAATATTATAGTAGGTTATAGGTTTAGGCTATTAAGCTATTACCTCTACTTATTAAGAGTCTATTAATACCTTATTAATAGATAAAATAAACCTAAGGAACTTAACTAACTATTAATAAAAGATATACTTCGATAGCTTTATATAGAGCTTTATAGCCCTTAGCCTTTCTATTACTTATCCTAAGTATTTAGTATATTCTTCTCTTATCTTAGAGTATATAAGGATATTTTTAAGGTAGACTATATAGATTATATTTATAAGCCCCTTAAACGCTTAATAGATATAGCTTTAAAATATAGCTAGTATATTAGTAAGTCTAAAGGGTATTACTAGGTATTCGAAATATCTATAATACGTTTAAAAAGTAGTTTTTTATTTATCTCCTTCTTAAATTTAAATATATTAATACGTATTCTATATATTAATCTTAGAAAAATACTTAGCTCCTTAATAGCGGTTAATAATCTCTAAAATAAGAGGTAAAGGGTACTAATTTATTTATATAACTTAGTTAAGTCCTTAGTAGTCTATATATAGCGATAAAGTACTATCTTTTTTTAAAATAAAAAGGATAAGCGCCCTAGCTAAGCTCTTTAACTCTTAGATTATTTTCCTTTTTATCGCGTCTTAGATTTAGTCGTATAATATATAGAGTTCCCTTTATAATAAAAGGTAAATCGGTCTATAAAGGGGTTCTATATTAAGGATTAAAATAATTAAGTAGTTTATTCCTTTTTTAGCTAGTAGTAAGTTAGATTTATTAGCTAAGAAAGTATCTTTAAACTAATAAAGAGTTAATAGGATTTTAGCTTATTCTTCTTATAAAATCCCTTTATCTATATCTTTATTTAGTAGTAGGATTAGCTTTAAATTAAGCGCTATTATATATACCCTTACTTTATTCTTTTATTTATAAAGGAATCTATAGGGGTTTTATAGGGTTTCGCCCCTTAGTTAATACTTAAACTATTATTACTATTTCTATAAGATAATATAAATATATTTATCCTTTAAGGTAGTAACTAATAAAAAGATTAATACCTAATTATTTAGCGTTAACTTATTAGTACTAATATAGAAATAAGTAATTATCTTTTTAGTGCCTCTTATATTTATTATTTAAAGTAGTACTAACTATACTTTATACTCCCTTACTTTAATATTACTAAGCCCTAATAACTTAAGGTATAATTGCGCTACTTATAGTAATCCTTACTATTAGGTAAAGTATATATCTATAAGGTTAATAGTACTATAAGTATCTAAGTATATAGGGACTTTAATAAGGTTTCGCCTTAATATCTTTATAAGAGTTTTAAGTAACTATCTTATAAGTATTAAGTTTACTAAGGGAGAGGCATTTACCTTAATATCTTACTTTTTCCTTATTTTATAGTATTAAGTCTAAGAGTCTTTACTAAGGTTTCTACTTTTAAAGAATTAGTATATTCCGTAAATAAGTATCCTAGCTTATTATATTAAAAATATATAATTCCTAATTAAGTAAAAGATCCTCTTCCTTAATAACGTCCTTTATTTTAGCCCTTAGTAAGTATATTACTAGCTTACTAGTTATTAGTTAAATCGGTAGTATTTCCTTAACGATTTAGCTTAGCTTATTAGCCTCTTTAATTCCTTTCCTTATATATACTACCTTAGGGTATAGTACTATTTCTATTCTTAGTTCCTTTAAGGGTAAAAGTAGTATTAATATATCGCCTCTTATTAATAGTAGTATCTTAATATTATTAAGCGACTTATATAATCTCTTCTTATTAATAGGTATAAATAGGTATTAAGTAAAGGTTAATTTAGTCTCGAAGTTATAGCTCTAGCTTAGCAAAAAATATAAGAGTACGCGCCTTTTTTAATAGGCGTTTAAAATACCTCTTTAAGGAGTTAAGGTATAAGCTAAACTCTAAGAGGGACTAGTATTCTTATTAGCGAGCCTCCTTTAATTATATCGCTTATAATATCTCCTTATTTATAGTATCTTTAATTAAGATAAGTATCTATTCTTTAAAGTATACCTAATCTATACTATATTTAGTTTAGTCGATTAGCGTTTATTCTTTAAGGTATTAGCGCTATCTCGCTTTATAGTCGCTATATATATAATCTACTATATAGAGGATCTTTATTTTATTATAATAAAAACGTTTAAGCGCTACCTTAAAAGCGTCCTTTAGATCGTAAGTTTAGTCTAAACGTTTCTATATATTAGTAGGTTAAGATAATTAAGCGATATTCTTAATCTTAACCTCGCTTATACGACTACTATCTAATATAAGGGAGTAGGACCGTCGACGCTTCCTTAAACGGATAGTAATAGTACTAGCGTATTTAGTAATTTCCTCCTTTAATTATATAACGCGATCTAATAAGCGTTTCGTCTCCTCTAGCTCCTTAACCTATACTTATAAAGCTATAAGCCTTTCTTTATAAGACGGTTATCTTATACTTATAGGTAGTAATATCTTTAATATAAGTAAAACGTTATCTATAGTAAGGGTCTATTCTAAGGATATATCTTCCTATTCTTTATCTCTTAAGGAAATACTAAATATATATAATAAAGAGGCCTTAACTAGTTAACTACTATATCGCGCTATAAGAGCGTTATATAGTCTTTTTTAAGTAGCTATCTTTATTAAGTAACTAAAAAGGGAAGCTTTAAAAATTATAAGGGAATACGTATTATAGTACGATTAGTTAGGTAGTAAAGATAGCTAGAGGTACTATACTATATATATTATATTCTCTTTATTATAAAACTAAAGCTTACTAAAAGAAGGATTTATCTTTTTTTATTAAAATAATAAGTAGTCTATAATATATAAGTAAGGTAGGTATAATTCCCTATTAATACCCTACTAATATATTAGTACTATATACCTAAGTACTTTATTAGCCTATACCTCTTAGTAGCGCTTTTATACTTACTTAAAAAAGGAAAAAGTAACTATTAAGGAGGCTATAAAAGGCCTATAATAAAAGTATAAGATAACTAAGCTAAAGGAGCTAAAGTAGTTCTTAAAAATATAAATCCTTTAAAAGAGGTCTTAATAGACTATATAGCTTACCTAGGACGCCTATATAAATAAGGCTGCTTATAAATTCCTTTTTAATTCCCTTAATATAAAGCTTCCCTTTATACTTATATTAAATAAAGAGCTTTTACTTAATCTATTCTTTTTAGCTAAGGAGTAAGAGAAATACTTATATTAATAGAAGGTTAGCGCCTTACCTTTTTTTAGCTATTACTATTAAACCGGATATTACCTTTATAGTCTCTTAGCTAGCTAGGTATTACTAGAATCCTAGCCTTAAGTACTAAGATATAGTAAATAAAGCTATCTTTTATCTTTAATTAACGAGATTATATAGTCTATACTTAAAAGGGTATAAAAGGAAGAAACTATCTATTAAAATCTTTTTTTATTTAAGCGATTTATCCTTTATAAATAATTCCTTAGATAAAAAGCGCTTATAAAGGTATATTATATCCCTTATTTAAGGATTTATTACTTAGAGAGCTTTAAAGTAAGCTACTATTATAACTTAAAGTATAAAGGTAGAGCTACTAGCTCTTTTAAAAGCGTTAAAAGAAGCGATTTTACTTAGCTAGCTACTTATATTTATAAGAGCTTTTACCCTATATAGGCCTAAACTAAGGTCTAAGCTAAGTTTATATATAAGCGGCCTCCTTACTTATATAGGCTATACTTATACTTCTCTTTCTTTTCCCTCTTATAGATTATTAACTTTCTTTTAATAGACTATACTTAAGCCTATACCTTTAGTTACTTTATAATAGTATAATCTACCTTTTATTTTACCCTCTTTATATCCCTATATATAGAATATTAATTTTTAGTTACCTTTAAAGTTAACGTTTAATTACCTAGTTTAGTTAAACCGCCCGCGCTAGTATATATATATATATAAATATCTATACTCTTATAATTATAAAATTAAGGTAAATATATTACTTAGTTCGCTTAGGTAATTAAGAGCCCTTTATAATAGTAATGCTTTATATAACTAAGAGTAGTACTCTAGTACTTTAGTAAGTTTAATAGCTCTTTTATAGAGCTTAAGCTATATTTACTTTTTATAAAAGTAAAGCTTTATATTAATAGCGCTATAATAAGGGATATCTAAGGTTAATTCGACTATCTTTATATAAGCCTATCCCTATACTAAGAAAGGTATCTTTTACCGTTTATATATACCTATATAAATAGACTAGCTATCCTCCTTATAAAGCTCTATATTAATTTTAGCGAACTTAATATAGCTAAGTTAGTAGGCTAAGAGCTTATAACGCTTTATTAAAAGTAAAGTAAAGCTATTCTAGCCTACCTTATATAGTTTAAGGAGGTACTTTATTAAGTAAATATATATAGCTAGCTTAATATAGTAAAGTATAATTACCTCGTTATAAGCTTAAATATAGATTAGCGTACCTATCTAAGTAAAAGGTTTATATTACTAGATATATATATTTATCTTATCTACCTCCTTTATAAGCTTATTAGTAATAAGTTCCTTTTTTTATTTTCTTTTATAGTATAAAAAGAAGATAACGCTAGTAATATTATAGATATCTTTATCTCTACTTTAAAGACTAAGGATAGGAAGAGTTAGCGATAAAAAGGTCTTTATATAGGCTATAATAGTAAATCCTATTAATTTTAAAGTACTTATAATAAGAGGCGCGGGTAAATATACTCTAAGTAATAAAAAGGTATATACGCTAAGATAGAAAGGAGGTTAGGTTTAATAATAGCGACTTTAGTAATAAGTAATCTTAGTAGTACCTTTATAGGCTTTATTAGCGTTCCCTTATATATAGTAATAGCTATTATATAAACGGGATATATACTTATAGTAACTAAAAAGGCAGCTAATATATAGGAAGGGCGCTAATATAATATAACTATCGCGAAAAGAAGTACTTATATAGCCTTATATAAGAAGAAGTAAAGGCTTATATATTAAAGTACTATCCCTTACGTTATAGTATTAAGAGCTACTACTATATACTAATATAAAGGGGGCGGGATATTAAAAGCTTATTAAAGCTAGCTATATACTACTTTATATACCTTTACTCCTTATTTATAAGTACTAAAGCCTAACTCTTAAGGCGCGGCCCCTACTAATAATATAGTTTATTTAAGAAGCTTACTTAAGAGGGTATTATATATTATTTACTAACGTTTTTTCCGTAACTAAGCGTATATAATTTAAGTAAGGGTTCCGTCCCCCTAAGTATAGTATTATATATTATTTAAAGTCGCGCTTCTTTAAAAGCTAGGTAAGGGTATAATATAAGGGCTTTTGCCCTATATAGGCCTAGACTAAGGTCTAAGCTAAGTCTATATATAAGCGGCCTCCGCGCTTATATAAGCTATACCTATACTTTTCTTTCTTTTCTCTTTTATAAATTATTAACCTTCTTTTAATAAACCGTACTTAAGCTTATACCTCTACTTACTTTATAATAGTATCTTTAAAATAATAAATTCCGTCCTTATTATTTATTAAATATAATAATATATAGACTATATAAATTCTTATAGAAATTATAAAGCTATTAACCTAGCTATAGTATATTACTATCTATTAGTATTAACTATACTAAGATAGTTAAAGGGGACTTATTTCTATTTATTAAGTTTTAATAGTATCGATAAAAGTATATAGTCTTATAAAGCCCTTACTAAAGTAAAGGCTAGCTATCTTTTTATAGTATATAGGGTAAGAAGATATCTAAGAGAAGCTGTTTTTAGAGGCCCGCCTTAAGAGTTTATAAGAGGAGTTAATATCCTATATAAGAATATAACGTCTATAGCTAAAGAAAAGGAATAGGGTTTTCCCTTTTAAAGGGCCCCTTATTTTAATTAGGGTTTTCCCTTTTAAAGAAGGCCCCCTTTCTTATAGGACTTTCCTTTTTTAAGCCCTTATTTCTTAAGTAGGTCTAAAAGAGCCTATAGACCTAAAAGGGCCCTTACTCTCCTTAAGTAAAGGGATAAGTATAGAGCTAAGAACCTCCTTTATATACTTACTAGCCCGAAGCTATATTAGCTATACTCTTAAGGGGCAGGCTATAGCTAAGGGGGTATATCGTAAAGCGTAGCTTAAATTTATAGTTCTTAGAGATATCCCTTAGTAAGAGGGACCTAAGAAGCTAAAAGGCTAAGGTAGAAGAAGGAAGAAGGAGCTAAAAGAAGGTATAGAAAGGAGGTATAGAAAGGAGGGTAGGGGTAAGAGGGGAAGTAAATATAGTAATAGCTTCTTATAGAGGTAGTAAAAGATAAGATAAATATACTAGTAACGGCTAGAAAAGAGAGGAAAAACTAGTAAAAGGCTAAGTAGTTAAAAGGATATTAATAGCTTCTTTAAGTAGGATCTTCTTTATTATTTAAGATATTAAAGAGATATAAAGGAAGTTATTAAATAAAGGAAAGAATAATAATTAAGGTAATATAATAATTACTCCTTTATTATAATTACTACCCTTATAAGAATTAAATAACTTTACCCTACCTATCTAACCCCTTACTTTTACTTTAACTTTATATATTTTTTATATACTTCTTATATCTCTCTTTATAAGAATTATTTCTATTATAGCTATTCTTATAAGTAATTATTAATAAATCGGCTTATATAGCTAAGAATAAACTAATACCTTAAGTAAAGTAAAGCTTACTTATAGCTATTTTTATTAAAGTTAAAGAAAGAAGAAAAGGAAGGGAAGGAGAAAAGAAAGGATACTACCTTATATACCCCTTAATAAAGGAGGCTACTTAAGGATAGCTTAAAAATAAAAGGATAGGTAACCTAAGGCTTATATTTATTTAAGCTAGCCGCTAGCCGCTTAAGGGCGCCTATAATAAAGTATATCTTTATTTAAGTAGCTAGCTAGCTAATAAGTATAGAGCTAAGTACTAGCAGCCTAAGTTAATAAGTATAAGGATAATAAGGATAGCCTCTTAAAGTAAAAACCTCTTATAAAACTAATATATACCTATAGCGGGTATATATCGCGACTAAAATACTAACTAATACTAAGAATAAATTTAGTAGTATTAATTACTCTTAGTAACGATACTATGCTAAGGCTAAGGGGTAGGTAGATATAGTAGCGGCCCTCGATATACCGGGCTCGATTAAAGTATATAGCATAAAGAGACGCTACCTAAATTTATATACCTTAATAGGGCGAGTTAATAAACCTAAAGCAGCGATATAATACTAGCTTAGGCGCTAAGCGACCTTATAGAAAAAGTAGTATATAATAAACTCGCGGGCTTTATCCTAAGCGTATAGTTTAATAGGGTATAAGTAGTAGTTAAACGGCTCTCTAAGGTAAAGAGCCGCGCTAGTAATATATCGTTAGTAGTCCTCTATATAAATAAAAGCTTTAAAATAATAATCTAGGATACTATTAAGGAGGTAGTTAAGAAAGAACTCCGCCTAAGTATTGCTTTAAGCCTAGGGGGCCCTAAGCGAACCTAGGCCGCGGTTATAGCTAAGACTAAGGGACCTAACTTAATATAAAGCTATAGTAAAATAGGTCCTACCGCGCTATAAACGTAAGATTATTATAATCTATATAAGGGAACCGCCTAAAATCCTAAGCCGCGAACTAAAGGATATAGTAAAGGTAGTAAACACGGCCTTAAAAGCTATAAGCGCTATAGCGGCGAGGCGCCTTTAAAGTAAAGATATTATAGTTATATTTAATACCGCGGCGAGAGCCTACTAAAGGGACTAAGGCTAGGTTAAAGCTATATTTAAACTAAAGGCTATAATTACCTACTATACGTATATAGTAGTCGCTAAGAATATCCCCTTAAGGGTAGTAATAGTAAATAAGGAGCGATTACTCTATAAGATTATAAAGGCAAATAAAGTTAAGGTCCTTTAAGCTTAAGGGCTACGCCCCTAATCTAAGATATTAATAGTAATAAGTATACTTATTAGGGTTAGTAGCTTAAAGGAGGCTAATAAGCTCTATAACTTAGGCCTAGTCCTTAAAGTATAAATCTTTTAATATAAACCTTATAATAAGTTAGTATAACTATAGAGGTACTATAACTACTATAAATAGAGCTATATTACTAAGCGGTATATATTAATATAACTTTATAGCTAATATAAGAGTATATTATATAATAAAAGCAAGGATAAATATAGAGCTAAGAAGGGCGAAATCCCTTATAACTATATCTTATACTAAGGAGACTACCTATTATAGACCTAGACTTACCCTATAGTAAATAAAGCCTAGGAAAAAGTAAGGGAAAACTACCTATAATAACCTTAATAGTTCGCGAATACTTAAATATATACTAAGTAATAGGTACTCCCTACTATCGAAACCTAGGGCGTTCTTAAATCGACCGCGGTCTAAAAGTAAGGACTAAGTAGACCGCGCTAGGATAAGAGGTCGAGCTTAAGATACCCGCCGGCTAATAGGGCTAGGGAGGCTAAACTAAGTATAAATAATATTTATAGGTATAGTAGATAAAAAAGCGCTAGGAGATAAAGCGCCTCCCTCCTTATATAAATAACCCCTTTTACCTTAACCTTACTTATATATAACTAAAAGTATTATTCTAAAATATATAAAAGAGATATAAGCTAGCTTAGTTACTACTTTACTATTAAGCTAGCTTTAACTTAATAGTACTATAAGAAGTAGAAGCTATACTAAGAGGCGCCCCCCCCCCCTTAAAGTAGCGCCTTATAGCCTAGTCTATAAAGAGGGGAGGTACGCGCTATATATATATAAAAGGCTTAGGCTAAGGACTTAGTCGCCTTAGTTTAGACTAAATTAAAGTAAGGTGATTTTTAGGGATAGTATTAAACTATAAGCGATTTACTTACTACTAAGGGTTATAAGGGCTAAAGCGTTATATAACTTAAGCGTAATTAAACTAAAGTACCTTATAGTAATAATAAGGGACTTTAATATCTACTACCCGCTTTAAGATAGATATAATAAAACCTTAGATAGCGTAATATAACTTATATAAGAGGTAATAAGACTATAACTTAAACTCGCTACCTTAAGAGGGAAGTATATAAGATTTTTCTATAGCTAAAGGGATAGTACTATTAACCTAGCTTAAGTAATACTAAAGACTAAGATATAGTATACTAGGCCTAACTTAGACTTAACTAAGTTAAACTATATCCCTTAGACTATTATACTATAGGTCGATACCTAGGCCTAGGTACCTAAACTAGCCCTAAGGTAGAAAGAAGTAAAAGTAAAGCTAGTTAAAGCTAAGACTATATCCTAGCTAGGACTATACTAGCTAATACTTTAAATACTTAAGGATATTAACTAGGACCTAAACTATATCTTTACTACTTTAGTATAGATCGCGATAGCTATAGTTCTACGCTAAGGGCGAGTATTACCTAAGGGTAACGTATAGTTTACCTTAAAAGTAAGGAGGGCGATAAGGGAGGCTAAGAGGGTAAGGAGGAAGTATAAGTAGGAAAGGAGTAAGGCGAACTAAGAAGACCTATATAAGGCGTTTATAACTTAAAAGCAGACTATTTATAAGGTAAGGAGGGCTTACTAGCGCGAGTTCTTAAAAGAATTTAGCGCCGATAATACTAAGCTTTAAAATATAAAAAGGTAAGCTAGACTCTATAGTAAGCTACTACTAAAACCGACTTATATCCCGCCGCTAGTTAAAGAAGGTAAGGACTAACTAATAGAAACCTTTAAAAGGAAGGCCTAGATATTAGCTACTAAGTTCTTCCTATTAAAGGCCGGCACGACCTAAGGGCTACCCTAGCTTATAGCTAAGGCGACCCTTATAGTTAACTAATAGATCTAGCTAGCCGACGTTATAGTAGCGCTAAGTAAGATAGTAAGCTAGAAAGCGGTAGGTTTAGATAGCGTCCCTTTAAGGTTTATTAAGAAGTATAGCCTAGCTTTAGTTTAGCGACTAGCTATAATCTTTAACGCTTATACCTAACTTTTATATTTCCTAGGTCGGTTCTATAGCGTGAACATAGTAGTTATTTAAAATCTAGGTAAGAGGCCGGAAGCTTATTATATAGTAAGGGGATAGAGACTAATTTCCCTCTTACTTATAGTAAGAAAAGTACTTAAGTAGATACTAGCTTAGAGGATTACGGGAGTAGTAAAGGTAAACGGTATCTTATTAAATAGATAAATAAGGAATATAAAGGAACGCTTTATAAAGGCAGCGATCTTATTAGTAATAGAACTAATACGCGTAACCTAGGCCTAAAAGGGTATTATATCATTCTTATAGCTATATATTAAGGGCGTATTTAATATAGTTAACTATAAACAGCTTATAAGGGAACTAAAGCTTAAGGGATACCTTAGATAGCTTATAAGCTTAATATAAAGCTTTATAAGTAATAAAAGATCGACCCTTTATTTTAATAAAAAGACCTTAAAACTAACTTAAGTACTAATAAGAGTCCCTTAAGGCTCCTATTTATCTTTAATCTTATTTCTATACTATATAATCCCCTTATATAAAAGGCTTAATATAATATATAGTATTTATATTATTAGCTTTACTAATAATATAAATATAGTTAGTATTAAACCTAATAAAGCTACTATAGTAGTACGCTTAAAGGAAGCTTAAAGGGTATATATAGAGTAAGTAACTAAGTTTATAGTTACTTTCGAACTATTAAAGAGCGAGTTAATATACTTTATATAAAGGAGATAAGCGATAACGATATTAGTCTACCTTAAGGCTAACGTAGTAACTTTAGTTTAAGAGGCCTACTTACTAAGGGTCTAGGTATATCGGAAACTATATTAAATAGTATACCTAAAATAGCTCTAAGTAAAGTTAAAGCGCTAGACTATAGCCCTAACTAGGCTCGCGGCGTTTATATAGGGCTATACCTTACTATACGCTAAGGAAGTCTATAATAAAGTAATCTAGTCCTTAATCTCTTATACTATAGTTATATTTTATAAGATAACGCCTATAAAAGGAAAACTATATAGGATTATATAGGACCTTACTTAGGACTAGTTAGCCTACCTCTAGGTAGTAATAAGCGCCTACTATATAATCTTAGTCTATTAAGTTAAAGCGGAGGTATAGGTGCCCTTAATTAACCTTTACTTAAACTAAAGAATAATAAATACCTTTTAAAGGCTAGAGGACTTAGGGCTCCTAGGCTAAATCTAACGCGCGTTTAACGCGGTCGCGGGTATACTTAAAAGGAGGCGATACTAAAGAGAGAGTAGGCCCTTAGCAGCGCTACCTCTAAGTAGACCCCCCCTTATAAAAGAGATAAGGGGGGTCTAGGGCTAGATAAGATCGGACGACCTCTTAGATAAAGCTAAGTCGCTTAAAAGGCTAAATAAGGAATAGGCCGCTTAAAAGAATACTAAGGAAAACGCGATTTAATAATACTAAAGTACCTTTTACCCTACTAACTTCCCGCCTTAGTTTAATAAAGTAATAACGCTAGACTATTATAAGGGCCTCCTTAAGTATATTAGCATAGTAATTACTTAGATATATATAAGAAAGATCGGGCTTAATAACTTCCTCTTTAACTAATAAGTCCTTAATATAATTTCGCTAATATATACTTATAGATAAAAATAAAATACTATCTACTATATAATAATTAACTATCTATTAATAGTAAAGGTAAGGGAGACCCTCTTAATATAGGCTTAGGATATAAGTAATATAAGAGTAGGCCTTTAAGGGGAAAAGATAGTAGCGGCGCTAGTATAATAGTTCCTTTACTTAGGTAAGCTCTGCTAGTTTAACCTAGCTTAGAGGCTATATATAGATATACTAGATAATAGGACCGGGGTCGCGCTAAAGGTAGAGCGGCCTTAACTAAGACTACCTTAGCTAACTACTTCCCTTACTAAGGCGATCTAAGAAAGGAGAGGACTTATAATAATAGGACTATAGCTTTAACTAAATTAAACCTAAACTAAGCGTAAACCTTATTAATTAAACTATAGACTAAATAAAACTAATATAACTTAACTAAACTAACCTTAATAGCTATAAAATAAGACCTACTACTAAAAGACTATAACTAAATAAGACCTAACTTAAAACTAAACTAAGATAGAGCTAATAACTAGCCCCCCTTAAACTATAACTTTAGCCTAGCTTATTAGTAGTAACGTCCGCTTTATTATGATAGCGGGAATAATAAGACCCTTTTAAGGTAGTATATAAGGTATAGGAGGGAGTAACCTAAGGCTTATAAGGAGTATAGGGACTACTACTACTATTATAAGAAGCCCGATAATAACTAAATAAACCTAACCTTAAACCTAAACTAAAGCTAGCTTAGATAGCTAGCTTATAAGATAAAGTAACGACTAAGGCCTATACTAAGGTAGGACCTATACTAGCGGCGGTATAGAGGCGTTTACTATAGCCTATACTATAACCTTAGATCTAATCGAGGTTAAGACTAGCGATAATCTTAGCTAGGACCGAACCGCGATAGCTATAAAGACGCTACTAAACGAAGTTAAGGGCGCTAATAAGATTAGTAGGCGATATAAGATAGGGACGCTTTAAGGCGGGCTCGGCGCTAAGAAAACTACCGGGCTATAGCTCGGCGTTGGAACCGATAAAAGGAAACGCGGTAGGCTCCTAAGCTAGCTTTATAACGACCGCGGGTATAGTAACGTTAACGGACTCCTTAGCCTTAGCCTTAGATAGGGCCTTAGACGCGGCTACCGCCTTACCCTTACCTTTACCCTTCTTTTTATTAAAAGGGACTAGGGCTAAACTAGGCCTAGTAAGATTAAAACCGCTATCCTTATTATTAAGGCTATCGCTAGTAATAAGATAGAAATAGTTAGCGAGATCGTTAACCGCTATAAGAGTCTTTTAAGTAACTAAGAGCGACTTAGGCCTAACCTAAGCTAAGGTCTTAATAGTATCGCTAAACTTACTTAGGTGCTTCTTTAAAAACTTATATATATAGTAGGTATTATCTATAAAATAAGTAAAAGCTAATATAAGCGTCTCGATATTCTTAGCGACTATAGCTAAACTAAGGGTAGACTCGCTTAATATGCCCTTACCCTTAATAGCGGGGGCCTTTTAATTAGCGCGAATATAAGTTTTTAAAATAGCGTAATAAAGGCGCTCTTATACTAAACCCTTAATAAAGGAGGGGCTATCGACCTTAGAGTATACTAAGTAGAAGGTATAAGCGGCCTCCTTACCCTTAAAGGTAATTTAAAATATAAATTAGTACTAAACTTAAATAGTACTATAATAAGAAGGGGTTACTTACTTAGTAATAGGACTAGTTAAAGTTAGCGTAAGCGATATATACTTTAGCTTTTATAGCTATTAAAGTTAGCTAAAAAATACTAAAGGTAGGACTAACTTAAGATAAAACTAAGACTAATACTTATAAGACTAGATTTAATAGCCGGCGAAGGACTTATAGGTAAGCTTACTAGTAAGACGCCCGATATATATAAAATATAGGATAGAGCGCTCCGATCCCGCTATAGTAGCGACTTTCTTATAAGGAGGGGGTTTTAAAGGAGGCGAGCCGCTACTACCTAAGTTAGCTTCCTAGTTAAATATTATAACGCGGCGATAAGCGAACTAAATATAGTACTAAGGAGACCTAGAGTTATAGAAATAGGGTAGGTAAGGTAGTAGTTAAGCCTATAAAAAAGATAGATAATAAAGAGATAGGAGGAGGTATAAATAAAACTAAGGGGGGAGGGTAGGTATATATATACGCGAGCTAAGCGCGCGTAATTAGTAACTATAAGATAGAAGGAAAATATAAGCCGCCGCGCCCTAAATTAGGAAGTCGTATAGCTAGATAGGAACTAATTTATAATTAGTAGAGCTAGCTAAACGAATTTTAATTAGCCGGCCCTACCTAGGAGCGACCTATACTAGCGCCCGGCCTAGTAACTAGATATTACCTGCCCTACTAACTAATAGACTAATAAGCTAACGCGACCGTGGCTATATAGCTACGACGCGGGAGCTATAGTAAATAAAAGCGCCCGCGAGTTAGGCCCTAGGAGAGAGACTACTACCTATAACCCTAGGCCTAAGCTAGCGAGCCCGGGCTATAGCCGCTCGGGATAGTAGCGGCTATAGCCTAAGAGGGCCTATACTAAGATACTATAGTATAAGAGGAGCCTATAGTAGTTAGCGTAAATTTCCTATATACTACTACTATAACCTTATTTAAAGCGGACCTATATTAAAAGAAGGGAGGGTTTTCCCTTAGGTACTTTAGTTTTTCCTTCTTATTTAACGCTAAAGTTCTAGATACCTCTAGATAGGTTACTAGTATAATCTTAATAAAGGGCTAGATCTTATATATATATATATAGGCTAGCTATATATAAAAGAGCTTTATATAGCTTATTAATATTATCTTATAAATAGTACTTATATATATACCTTTACTTACTTTATAATAGTAAGGAGATTAAGAAAAAGAAAGCTAATAGCTTCTACTTATATTATATTTACCTCCTAAGCTACTTTAATAACTATTATAATAATTATACGTAGCTAAATTACCTTAATTACTATTTTAAAGGAGATCCTTAGTCTCTACCTAGTATATAAGGCGCCCTTATATCTATTTCCTAAGAGTAGCCGATCTTAGTAAATAAGGCTTTAAGGTTCTTATCTAGCTAAGCGATTTTACTACTTAAAGATAAAACTATAGATAACTTAGTTATCCTTTAAAAGGGTATATATAAGTATTTCTTTTATCTATAATAATAGGTAGGAAGCACTTATAAAGCCTTAGCTAAGTAGCTTTATATAAAGGTATTAGTTAGGAAGTCCTAGTATAATAGGTCGGCCCTATAAGGGCTAAAGCGGTAGTTATACTACTATTCGTTACTATAAGGCAGCTATTTAATTAGACTATTATATTATAATAGTAGTAGAGGGTAAAAGAAGATAAATCGACTAAGCTACCTAGCTAGTTAATTAACTACGCTTATTAATAGTTAGTAATATAGGCGTAGCCTAAGCGTATAGTATAGCCTAGCCTATAATACCTAGCTAATCTAAAATAATAACTTATACCTTCTTATAGTATTCTAAGTTAGTAACCTTAGCTTATATAAGCTTTAAGGTAAAGTATAAACTAGTTAATTACTTATATTTAAATAGCTTTATTTATTTATATATATATATAAGAATCCTACTAGGAACAATATATAAATAAAGTAGTTATTAAGGAGAGTAAGTATAAGAGGCTATAGTTATACATAGTAGACCTAATAGTTATATATAAGGAAGCTTACTTAAGTAATATAACTCCCTTAGCTTAAGGATATTATATAGGCCTAACTTAGGTATAGGAATATCTTAATACCTTCTTTTAGCTAGCTATATATAGTTACTATACCTATATAAGCCCCTCCCTTATCTTAATAGATAGACTAAGATATATAGTACTAAATTTACCTTTCTATACCCTTATTTCTTTTACTATGCGCTTAAGCCCTTACTTAAGAGTTATAAGCCTAGCCTATATAGCTAGATTATCTTTTACCCGCTAATATTACCTTTAAAGCTATTTACGAGCTATTAACGCTATTAAACGCTTAAATTATAGTATTAAAGTAAGGAACCTAGCTATACTAAGGGGCACTACTAGAAATATATAAATTATATAAATTATATATCCCTTAAAAAAGGATATTACTTATTAAGCTAGAACCCCTTATTTTCCTAAGATAATATTAAAGGAAGTAAGAGGGGATAATTATATCGTAAGACTAAAAGAAAGCCTTAACTAGACCTTATAGATTAAGGGGATTAAAATATAGGCCTAGAATTATAAGATTTAGGAATATACTAACCTAGACGGTATAAAGGAGCTTAAATAGCCCTAATAGCTAGACTAGGAGCAATTTATTATTAACCTTAGAGGGAGACTATCTTAATAAGAAGATAAAACTAAGGCTATATTCCTAGCAAGGCGAATAGGCTATAACGAACGATATTAGGATATAAAGGACTCCTTTTATAACCTTAAGAATAGGTTCTAGCTATAGTTCGATCGCTATAAGGTCTAGTAGAAAGCCCTAATCGTACTTAAAGAATTAATTAATAAAACAATTAGTAAAGGGCTTTAAGGGATAACCCTAATATATAATAGCCTAAGAGAGAAAATCAAGGAATTAAAGAAGCAAGCCCTGCCCTTAGGGGCAGAGGAGAAAAAGCTAATTTACGAGAGATATACGACCTTTATTAATAAAAGAGGCATACGAGACTAGAAAGCATAGGTAGAATAGCTCGACTAAATTATTATAGATTTATAAGACCTTAAGGTTAATATACTTAACGATATAAGAATTAGATAGGATTTTCTTATAGTAGTAGATAAGTAGGACCTATATTAGTATATAATAATAAGGGCTCTCGACCTTTATAATAAAAGATATAGTAAAGATTAACTTCCCTTAAGGAACCTAATCGCTAACTTTAAATAAGAATATACTTATAGGAAGAAGTTATAACTACCTATAAAAAGGGGAAGCGCTAATTAAATCTCTAGGAAATTAGATACCTAAGCTAAATACGCTAGCAATAAGTAGTACGTTAATAGCTAAATAAGCTAGTAGAAAAATTACTACTTACTATAGGTAATATATAATAAGAAGCCCCCGTTAAGCTAGAAATATAGTATTCTAGCTAAATAGAATATTAAAAAACGGCTAAAGGACTATCTAGACAAGAAAATAAAATATATAGCTTAGACCCTTAATTCCTACCCTAAAGGAAGAGAACTAGTAGATACTATTATTAGTAATAATAAGCTAGGAAAGACTATTAACACGATTACTTTATCTAAGGTAAATATAGCTATTAAGGGAACGCTATTACTTACCGATAAATTAATATATAACTTAGGGGCCGATATTAACCTCTTTAATACCCTAGGTTAGTTCTAGAAAGGAACCTTTAAGTAGGGTTCTAATAACGAAGTCTAGGTTAAAGACTAAGCCTTTAAGGTATAAGGAATAAAAATAGTAGTTATCCCTATAATTAATAGTAGAAAGATAACCTTACTAGATACTTACTATATCCTAGAAATACCGATAAGTATCTTCTTAGCTAGGCTAGGGATAATAGTAAGGATATTCTAGAACTAGCTCTTAAAATACCTTTATTCGGAACTTATAAAAGAGGATTATATTAAACTAACTAACTTCGAAGGTAAATTCGTAATAGAAATACTCCTATAGCGTAAATAGGTATTTATAGTTATATAAGCGCCTAAGCCGCTAACTAAGGGAGTAGGTAATTTAATAGGTATAATCGTACCCCTATAGATATTAGCCCGTAAAAGGGATAAGACCCCTAGCACTCCCCTTCTAACTTACTTCTAAGTATACTTAAAGGCGTTATAAAGACCTTAATTATCTAATTAGGTATCTTCCTTAACTATAGTTAATTTAAATTTTTATTTTTCCCCTTTAAAGTAGATACCGTTAGTTACGCGACTTTAATAAAGATAAGGAGGTATAAAGTAAAGAAATCTTTAAGACTTATATTTATAACCTAAGGCCCTTAAAGCTATATATAGGACCGATAATTAGATAATTATATAGTTAATTACTCTACTAATCCTTAGCTATATACTACGCGTACTTTAAGTATATACCCTTATCCTTATTAAAACTAGTCTTTAGGGCGTAAACTCGTTATTCTGTTTTTTTTTATATAGCGATAAGTAGCTTTACGAAGCTAAGAATACTTAGAGGATAACGGTACTATTTAGAAAAAATAAAATCTAGGGATTTAATAATTAAAGTAGTAACTACCTTAATAGCTAGAGTTAGGGACCTAATAAGGTAATAGACTTACTAGGAAATAAATAATTAAATAATGCCTTCGCTAATAGTAAAGGAAAAGTAATAAGCTAATACTAAAAAACCCTAAGCTCCTATTATTAGCCCTATAACCCCTAATACTAGTAACTTAGTTAAGAACCTATAATCCTTATATAATACTTTAAAAGATATAAATAATAATAATAGCGTAATCTAGACCGTTCTAAAACCTTAATAAGACCTCTTACTTATATATATACTAATAATACTAATATAAGTATTAATAAGGGATACCTTAATAACCTTAACCTTAGCTCTCCTCTATATACCCGTTGATCTTGGTGTGGGGCCACAGCAGCCCAACTAAGTGTCTTCGCCACTTAGTTGGCCCAAAAAATCCGGCACAGCAGCCCACCTCCAAAACGTCAACCCTATGCATCTCAACCGCGTTTTCTCGCGCAACTTGACTTTATTTACGTATCTTTTTGCCGGAATACATTATGACAGATAACATGGCTACCCTGGAGGCAGCAAAGCCGTTCTGGCGTCTCGTCGCGACCCCAGAGCCGATGTTCGTCGCTCAACAACACGAAAAGAACGCCTCTTTCCGTGCGAGATGCGGCCATCCGTTACAATGTGAAGAGCTCATCCGTACAGAGAGCCATTAATTTCATAAGAAACCCCTTTTCCCGTGCTCCAGGGCGTCCATTGGCGCTGACGGAGGACGAAGACGACGCCCTGGTTGCGTATGTACAGTGGATGGAACGCACCGGCATGCCCGCCACGAGAGAGCAACTTGAAGCTGTTGCAAATGCAATAAGAATGCGTCGAGATCCCAATGCCCGCCCGGTCTCGTCAAGTTGGCTTGACAATTGGCGTGGAAGTCATCCTGCGATCGCGAAGACGTATCTCAAAGCAGTTGAACGAGCCCGGAAGTCCTTTGAAGCCCACGGGGTAGAAGAAGTCGAATTTTCTACTCAAAGCTTCGAGAAATCATCACCAGCTACCGTATTGGCAGTTCAGAGATCTGGAATGAAGACGAGGCCGGAATACGCATTGGGTGCCTGCGAGAACGCATCAAGTTCTCATCACGCGCACCACTAGAGTCAAGAGCACCCGGCCCCGAGTTTTAGACCCAGCAAACCGAGAATCCTGCACGGTAATTGCCTCAGTTAACGCAGTGGGGGACTCTCTTCCACCCTGGCTTGTTTTCCAACATTACCCTACCACCAACTGGGCCGGCATCGACATCATGACAGGCGTACGGTTTGCCCAGTCGCCAACTGGCTTTTCCAACGCAGAGATACACCTTGAGTGGGCAAGGCATTTCAACTGCTGGTCTTGGGCATCGTCAGCGCAAGCAAAACAGTCAGGAAATTCGCTGGAAGAGTGGTTCGGCTGTGACGAGCATCTTCGGCGCCCCAACATGGGGATGAGTCGCGTGGAGGCGCCGCCAAACCAACGGCCTGACGACGAGAAGATCTACCGATTGCTTGTTGTGGATGGCTTTACAGGGCATACCACCCTTGACTTTGCTGAGTATTGTATCAAGTTTGATATCATCATTGCTATTTTCCCTCCACATTCCACCCACCTCATGCAGCCGCTTGATGTTGGGGTATTCCAGCCACTAAAGTCAGCACATCAGAAAGCGCTTCGAAGTCGCTCGCAGAAGGCAACATATCATTTTCGCGGGTCAACTTCCTCACAGCTTTTCAGGACGTATATGAGGCTGGCTTCACGCGGCATAACATTATGGCGGCATTTGAAAAACAGGCCTCTTTCCTGTCGACCCAGCGCCGGTGATCACCAAGATCCTCCACGAGCAGCTACGACAACAGCAGCCGATCAATCCTGCATACGCCTCGCTCCTACCCTCGGAGACGCGTTTCCAAGTCGCCGCGGATGCCCTCAATGATATCCGGCAACGGTATGGGCCCCTCATGAGCTCGCCATCACGAGAAAACTTGCGGGTTCTTGCGAAAGTGAACACCGAGTCTATCGCGATGGCGTCACATTCCCAGGGCATAGTCAGCGATAAGAATAGCCGAACCCAGGCGTATGCGAATCGAATGAAGAGAGGCAAGATTGTCAGGCCGCGCGGAGAGTTTATCACGAGCTCCAGCATGGCCGACATCACCCGGGAGTATGAGGAGCTCCAGGCAAAGCAAACCCGGCTTCAAACGCGCCAGGAGATAAGGATGCATCTTAAACGAGTTCGTGGAGAGATGCAGAAGATCCGAGAAGACTATAAAGTCGGAAGAAGCAGTTAGTCAATGGCAGAGTCAAGACATTGAACTTTAAGCCCTGGCTAGAGTTTACGGGACGAGACGTTGAGTTCTACACTCTGGAGCAAAGTTGCGATACCCTCATGCGGGAGCTCAAAGAGCCATCCAGGAATCCTTTTCTATGATACCACGAAGAGAAATAACTCCGCCAGAGATGTCAGGGCGCGCGCAGCGACCGACCTCGCCCACTTACAGATATGTCGTCGTTGCCCGGCAGTGACGATACCGTCTATTTCACAGGCCTCGATCTTGACAAACATAGTGAGGATGGCGCCGACGATGAAGACGAGGACAATTTACTCGACACGCAAGAGAATATACCTCATCGCCGCCGTTAGCAGCGGTTGAAGCGGTAGTCGATACACCATGCCCTCGACCGCGCACCCGATCGTCCAACAAGATACAGCAGACGCTCCAGGAACACAGGTATGGATAAAATAGCTCTCAGAGACGCACAACAGGCGAAATTACTACATAATACGTCTATTTGGACTCACAAACGCGGTCTTCCTATCTCTTCGACTGGAAGGCGGCAGCTCCTAAATAGGCCCAAAGACGTGATTTTTTTCACTTTTCGTTGTTACTTGCGTCTTTAGGTGATCCGCAGCTATTGATCACATGTATATTTTAGCTATTTGAAGTCGCATTGACGGCACCATGAAGCGAAGCGTAGAATTTCCCTTGATTTTGCACCCCAAATTGAGGACCCTGCTGTGCCGGATTTTTTGGGCTGTGCCGGATTTTTTGGGCCAACTAAGTGGCGAAGACACTTAGTTGGGCTGCTGTGGCCCCACACCAAGATCAACGGGTAGTAGCTTATAGTAAACGCTTACCTCCCGCTAATAAATAAGAAAGTAAGTAATAAGATAGTTATAATAAGATATCCTTTAACTTTAAAAACTCTAACTCTAAATTTTATAACCTTATAATCTATAGGTATACTATATCTAGAAACGCTAGCCGTTAAGAGGGATTATCTAATCCTACTACTAGTAATATAAAGAAAATTAAGGTAGATATTAATAAGATTACTTATAGACTTAGAGATATACTTACTAGAAGCTAAGATAACCTTATAGGAAGACTCCGCTAATTATAACTCCTACCTATTAGTAAATTTAATAGTAAAAACGTAACTAAATTCCTTAAGAAGTTCGAATAAGAGATACGCGTTAACTATATCTACGATAAGAATAAAATAGACTAGCTCGAGGTCTATATCTCCTTTATATAAGCCCTTACTATTTAAATTCTTATAGACGGACTTACCTAGGAAGAAGTAAAGAAGAGACTCCTTTAATACTACTATATATATAATATTAAATAACTAGAAACTACTAACGACCGCTTAAACTATTATAATACTAAAAATCCTAAAACTATTATAGAAGTTATAGAATAGCTTAGTCTCTACTTATACCTATAGTATAAGGTATAACCTAATAGCTAGGAAGATTCTATAGTCTAGTTATACTTTATCTACTATATAATACTAAAGGAGCTTATTATTAACATTATAAAAAGAAATAAGGAGATATTTAAAGTTATCTTAAAACTCTTATATAAAAGCCTTATCTATATAATTAATAACTACTTAGTACCTCGCTAGGATATTAAGTAACGAGATATAGTATCTAAAGTTTATAATTAAAAGATTAAGAACCTAAAGAAAGACTAGCTCTTTAGGGAAATTAATAAAGTAATAAAGGAAGCTAAATCTAACGAGGGTAAAGAAAAACTTCCTAAAGAGTTAAAGAAAATAAATAAGAAACCTAGATAGCTTATAAAGGAGATCTTAGACCTAATAAAAGCCTTTAAAGATATAAAGATTAACCTTACTTACTAGTAAGAGTAGATATTTAACTAGCTTAATAAGGAATAAAGACGTATTAATAGTAAAGGCTACTCTTTAAGTTATAGATAAGGAGGTAGAGTAAATACTATTAGATTCTACTACCTATCTAATTAATATATATAGTTTTAGGTTAATACTTTTAACCGGCCTAGGAGATACTTTTATTATAGTAAAGAAAGATACTACTTTAATAAGTATAAGGTATACTCTTAGGATTATAAGATCGGATTTATAATATATAAAGTAGTAAATAAGACTCTTTACCTTAAAAGAAAAGATAATATAATCGTAATTCTCTTAGTACTTACTAATAGGTTTTCTTAAATAGGTATATATATTTAAAGGTTTATTATATACTAAGTAGATATATAGCTATACTCCTTTATATTACTACTTATAAAATAGGTTAAAGCTATAGTTATACTATCTTACTTAAATTAAGCTATTAGTAAAAGAGAATCTAGTTTCCTTAACTAGTTTTATAGATATAAAAGCCTATATAAATAAAAGCTAAGGAATCTAAAAGTAAGCGATATAAGAAAAGAAGTAAGAAGGATATTAGTTATTATAATTATAGATAATATATAATAAAGCGATATATATAATTAGATAATCTTTATAATTATAATAGGGATTAATACTTATAAAGGGAAAAGATAAAGAGTTAAAGAGAATATAAAAGAAATCGAGATAATAAGAATAGTAAAAACTAGCCTAAAGATTATCCTTATATACTATAGATATATAGTAGATCTAGATAAGAAGTTTAATAGACTTATAGATAAAATCGTTAGAGAAATTATATATAAAAAAATCCCGATCCTATTAAATTACTTAATTGACTTTATTCTTTAACTAAGTAAGAGACTTAGTATGAAATATATAGATATAGCCTAAGGTATAGAAAATACTAAATTCTAGACCCTAGAAAAGGTAGAGAGTAATATAAGACCTTATAGAGCTATAATAATAGTTATAAAAGTAGCTAAAGATAATATAAAGAGTAGTTTACTCCTCCTTAAATATCTATAAAGAAAACTCGCGGTAGCTTTAATATAAGTTAAAGAATAAGACAAAGAATACTAGGTTAAACCGATTAAGCTTACTTACCTTACTTATAAAGAATCGGATTATAAGTACCTTAAAGTCTAATAAGTACTAAAAGAAGTTAGATTTATAACTAATACGATTAGTATAATATAACTAGCCTAAGAACTATTTAATTAATAAACTTTAAAGGTAATAAGACTAAAGAAAAACGAATTTATTATATAGGAAGTAGTACTCTCGATAAGATACTAAGAGATAACTTTAAAGGACCTTATAGCGATTCTTATAATACGTATAAATATAGTCCTTATACCTTTCCGCTCGCTTAAGTATATATAAGACCTACCCTATATTTAAGTATAGCTTAGTAGCTAGAAAGCTAAAGTTCTAAGCGCCTTAATCGATACTAGGTCTAAAGGAAACCTTATTACTAAAAGATATATAAATATATATAGGCTTAAAATCCTACTAATAAGAGTATTTATAATAGTATATACTAGGTCCCCTATAGATATAGTTAAGGAGGTAGAGGCTAATCTCTATTTAGGTATAGCCTAAATACTAATCCGTCTTTATATTATACTAAATAGAGTCTTAGTCCCCTTTATCCTAAGCATACTATTTATAAGAGCTATATATATATTATTTAATTATTCCTTAAGGAATAGCAATATATAGGTTAAATATTAGATCGGTACTATCTAGGTAGTTACGCTAGCGGTAGGAGCTATTAAATAAGAGCTTCTAGATAAGGTCGATATAGTAAAATCCTTTTAGGCTACGACCTTAATAGTTAATAAAGACGTATATAAAAGACTAAAGCTCGAGGAGGCTATATAGGAAATAGCTACTTAGCTCCTAAGAAATCTTTTTTAAGCTTTAGTAATAAAAGTTAAAGAAGATAACTTAGGAGCTACTTAATAATTATAGAGAGAACCCCTTATAGATACCCTAATAGCTAGGATTCTCTTACTAAGAGGTAAGATCCTTAGCTATAAAGGGGGTGCTAACTAAGTCCTTAACTTAGCCTACGCTAGTATAAACGAGCCCTTAATAGTACTAGTATAATAGTAATTAATTATAGACAAAGAAGATAAGGCGATTCTAGCTATTAAATCTAAGATAATAAAAGAGATTATTAAAGTTATAGTTATAAAGGCTATAGGAGAATTTAAGAAAAATATTATTAAAGCTATAAAGAAGTTTAAAAAGATCTAAAAGGTTAAAGTTAAGATAGGGAGGAAATAACCTATTAGATTATATAATCTAAGAGTTAATACTCTCTTTAAAAGAAAAGTAAATAAGATTAACCCTATTAACGATACTCTACTAAACGGCTTAACGCTAAAAGGGGACCCTAACTAAAAGAAGACTAAATAAAACACTATTAAAGATAAGATATAGCTTAGACCCTACCTAGAATACTTAATAGGAAAATTCTTAAGTATATAGAAAGGAAAGCGGCTAATATAAGAAAGACTTAAAGTAATTTACGAATAGTTTAAGGGCTTTTTTATAGAGGTAATAATCCGGATCTTCGATAGTATTCTATTTAATAAGGAAGTAGTATTATCTTAAGACTTTATAGAAAATAGTAAAGTCGACATAGCTATAGCCTTACTATAGGTTATTAAGATAATAGAATATAAGGTATAGTAAGTAGCCTTAATCTTAATCTTAAAAGCGATAGAGTAGAAAGTTATAGATATCCTTAAAATTAGACTAAAAATAAGAGTCCTTAAAGAAAGGTATAGGCTTTATAGGAACCCTTTTTTCCTAGTAGTAAAGAAAGATAAAGGACTATACTTAATTAATTCCGCTATATATATAAATACCGTTATAATAAGAGATATAAACCTACCGCCGAATATAGATAGGTTTAGTAACTACTTCTCGATATATAAGATCCTTTCCCTCTTAAACCTTTTTTAGGCTTTAATTAAATCCCTCTTAATATTTAAAGCTATAACTTAACGATATTCGCGATACTTATTAGCCTCTTATATATATATATACTCCTTTAAGGGGCTATAAACTTAGTTAGCTAATTTATAAGGATAATATAAAGAATCCTATAAGACCTTATACTAAATATCTATAGGAATTTCCTCGATAATATAGGTATTAAGGGGCCTAATATTATCGCGTATACTATATACGTTAATTAACGCTATCGCTTATATCTAATAGGCGGCTATATTTTTTGCGTGATAGTTATAAGCTTAGGCGGAGGGGTTACCCCTCTAGGAACTTCCTAGTAACTATATACGTACTTCTTTTAGCTAGCCTAGCGCGTACTACCTAAAAGGCCTATAGTTTAAGTCCCGCTAGCGTAATTAAGCGCGGTTTTAGTATAGGGCCTACCTATATAAAAATTCCCGCTATAGTTTAAGATATCTAAGTATCCTAGGACGAATTAACCTAATATCCTTAAGGGGGTATATTATATATACTATATACGTTAATTAACGCTATCGCTTATATTTAATAGGCGGCTATATCTTTTTCGTAATAAATATAACGTATAATAAAGAGGTAGTACTAAGAGTAAGGAAATTTATCTTTAAATACCTTATTAACCTCGATAAAGTCTTAGTTAACGTCGAACTCTTTAGTTATATAATTATAGGGGCTAAATCGAAATTCTATTAGTAAGTAACCGAAGTTATTAGTTATATCTATAAAATAAATAAAAGGTGCCCTATAAAAGCTAAAGTTATTAAAATTAAAGAATAAATAAGATACCTTAATATAACGTATATTAAAGCTTTCCTTAGTATTATAAGATACTATTAAATCTAGATTAAATAGTTCGCTATCTTAGTAAAACCCCTTATATACCTACTAAAGAAAGAAGTCTATTAAGAATAAGGAGACGAATAAATAAAAGTAATAGCTACCTTTAAGGAAGCTATTACTAATCTAGTCTTTTTAGTATCCCTTAACGTTAGCTTAGGAAGAGGAGATATTATTCTAATATATAATACTAGTTTGCTCGGCTAAGGGGTAGTCTTAATATAAATCGTCGATAGAAAGAAGCGCCTTATAAGGTTTAAAAGTAAAACGTAGTTACTAGTAGAAACTAAATATAATATAATAAAGAGGGAGTATAAGGCTATATTATGTATGCTTAGGAGACTAATAATATACCTATATAGCGTATATTTTATACTAGAAACTAATATATAGGTCTTAGTTAATTAACTAAAAGGTGCCCTTAAAGACGTCCTTAAAGCTATAGTAACTCGCTAGATAAGCTATATTTTCCTCTTTAACTTTACTATATAATTCGTCGAAGGTAAGAAGAATAGCGTAGCTAATAGACTGTTAAGAAAGCCTAAAGGACCTTTTAATATATTAAATAGGGAAATAAAAGGCGATATTAAAGAATTTATAGACTTTTACTTAAACGTAGTATAAGAGGCTAAGCTATAAGGGGACTACTTAAAGGAGTTAAGGATAATTATAGACTTCCTTTAAACGTTAAAACGGCTAGAGGGCCTTTTTAAATAAAACTATAGGAAGCTATATCTAAAGAGTCTAAATTTCTATATTAAAGATTAAAAGCTTTAGTAACTCCCTAAAAAGGAAGAAAGGGGACCTATACTAGTTATAGATAACTTAAAAGAATAGAAAAGGATTATCGTAAAGTACTATATATAAATAGGATATAAAGGACGATAAGTTATATATATATTTATAAAGAATAGGTATTAGTAAGCTAGCCTTTAAAACGATATTAATAGTATAATCTCTTCCTATAAAGAATACTAATACTTTATAACTAAGAGACCCTAAGAAGTTATAACCGCGACCGCGCCTAGCTACCCTATAAGTAAGATTTACTTCGATAGCTAGTATATACTATTTAATTATAGGTATTTATACCTTATAAAAGCACGAGACGACCTTATTAAATAGGTAAAAGTAACCTTAGTTAAAGAAATTACCGCGGGAGCTATAACTAAATTTATACTCTTTATTATTTATAGGTATAGTATAATACTATACGCTATAATTAATAAAGGGCCTAAAATAAAGAAAGACTTTAAGTATATCTTAAAGGATATAGGCGTTAAAGTTATTTAAACTTTAGTATATAATCTAAAGGTAAACGCGGTAGTAAAATAAGGGTACTAGAGATTAATAATAGTACTTATAAAAATAGTAGAGAAAAACGGTAAGTAGATTAAATACCTTAACTAAGCAATCTTTATAAACCGAATAGTAGTTAAAGAGTCTTATAGAATATTAGCTTTCTACCTACTATATAAATAGGAACTAGTACTATCTCTTAAGGTAGAATACCTAACTTAGCGACTAATCGACTACGATAAAGTAAAGATAAGAGAAGAATTATTTAAAGTATAAGTATAAGTTTTAAAAAGGAAAGAAAAAGATATAAAAGAAGCTAAGAAAAGAGTAATAAAATATCGGAATTAATTAATAGAAAGGATAGATAAAGCTAATAAGTATATAATAAGGAAAGAAAGCCTATAACCTAGAGACCTTATCTTACTATTTAATATAAGATAATTAAATAATCTAAGGAGGTAAGGTAAGTATTAAATAAGGTAGAACGGTCCCTTTTAAGTAATATCGCGATTAGAGTAGTCTAAGGCATATAGGATTAAGACTTTAAATAGAATTATACTTAATAAGATAATCCTAGGAGAGTATCTAAAGAAGTTTAAAAAGGATAAGGAAGGTTAATAGTACTCTACTAAGAGCGACTAGTTACTCTAAGATAAGATTACTCTTAATAAGAAAAGAAAGGAAGAAATAATAAATAAAGTAGATAATTTACTACTCCTACTAAGTAAAGAAGCCTTAGATTAGATAGTACTATAGTCGTAACGACTCCTTAACGAACCTTAAAAGGATTAAAGCTAGGAAGAGGAAGAAGAGTAATAATAGATACTTAAAAAAGGCCTAAGGTATATAATCGAGGTTCGGCTATTATAACTTAGTAAAGTAAAAAAGGACCTTTATATAAGAGCCCTAAAAACGCTAATCTAATAAGAAAAGGAGGAGGTAAAAAGAAGCTAAGGAGAAAGAGGCGGTAAAGATAAAAATCTATAACTATCGTAAGAAGCATGCTAGAACCTAACTAGTAACTAAAGCACCGTCTAACTATCTAATTAAAGGACGACTATAGTAGCTAAGATATTTATAAGCGCTTTACTAACTACCTTATTATTTTAAATTTTCTACTTAAAGCTCCTTAAGTAAATAAAGATAATATTTCCTACCCTTCCTTAATAATAACTTACCCTTTACTACCTTAAAGAAGATAAATAGAGATATAATTAAATAATAAAGTAAGAAAACGAATATTCTTACTACCTACCTCCTTTAAGAATAGGATTTTTTACTTTATAGATAAGGATATTTATTCTTTATTATAAAGAGGGAGACCTACTATAGCGAAAATAAACGCGCCTATAAAATAAATTTTAATATATTTTCGACTTACTAAATTAAACGTATATAACCTTAAGAGAAAAAGCTTTTACTACTAAAGATAGCGACTAAGCGAGACTACCTACTCCTAGTAAACGTATTATAGACTACTATAAAGCGAACTTAAAAACTATTTAATTATTACTTAAGAGAGAGCTTATTAAACTTATATAATCTCTTTTTAAGTAAAATAGGTATATGGTTAATTTCCTCCCTTTCCTTTAAATCCTTAGTAAGACTTAAGGGATTAAGGATATTATAAAGAAGATAAAGGGCGGTCTCGTTACTAATATACTTATCGTAAAGTTTATTAGTCTTAAGGTCGGTATAGAAATTATAACTATATATATAGTTAGCGAATCTATTAAGGTCGTAAGTAGCCTTATAATATCTAGGGAAGTACTACTATTTATAAATAAGCGCCTTAGTTAAATCCTAGATATAGTTAGCGTAAGAGCTATTAATAGTACTTAAAAGAAAGATATACTTATAAAAAGGAAATATAATATACTTATAAGCGGAAGTTATAGTTATTTAATAAGTTCGAATATACCCTTAATAAAAGTAAGGATTATAAGTTCTATATAAAGTAGTTAAGACTACTTAAGAGTATTCTTACTACCTTAAACTAAGCTAAGAAAAGAAGTAACTACGTAGATAAGCGATTTCTATAGGGATATAGGTTACTAGCCGACGTCTATAATAAAGAGTATAAAGGATAATTTAATTATACCGACCTAGTATACTCTCGAGAAAGTAAGAGAAAGGAGAGCGACCGCGCGCTTTAATCTTAATAATATTAGGAGCTTTTAACGGAACCTATAACTAAAAGGTAATTTCTATATAAATTAGAAACCGTTAGTAACTAATATTATTTCTACCTTAGACCTAGGTCTTAAAGTAACTATAGATCTATAAAAGAAGATAGTTAGAACGAGCTAAGTAAGATTAAATAAGTTAGATAGTTATTACTTAAAAGTACTTTATATAAAGAGGAAAGACCTTAGTATAATAATTCTAAGTAAGAAGAGTAGTAGTAATAAAAGAAGGTTATAGAAGAGTAGTTAAAGAGAGGTTAAAGATATTTAATAGCTCTTTAGTTTTAAGTTTAGCGGTCTTATAAGATATAATAAGGAAAAAGAGGTAGTTATAAAAGGAGAAGATAAGAGGTAGCGGTCTAGAGAAATAAAAAAGATAAAGAAGAGAAGAGGAAGAAGAGGAATAGAAAGAGTAAAGAGGAGAAGAAAAGGGCGGAGATTAAATAGCTTATTAATTAATAACCGGTAAAAGAAGCTATTTAAGCGTAACCCTTAAATATACCTAAGACCTTACCGCTATAGAGGCCGGTTAAAGTAACTAATAACCGCGCACTTTAATAACTATTTATTCCTCGCTATACCCTCCTTCTTCCTTCCTTCTTCTTCCTTTTATATATATATATATACTCTATACGCTTCCCTACTTATAGCGTTCCCCTTTACTAATATAACTCCTATATATATATATAATACCCTTTTAGCCTTTTAGTATTATAACTTAAAACTACTTACCTTAACTATTTAATCTTAGCTTCTCTCTCTCTTTTACTTACTCTACCCTTTCCTAAGATATAACGGCGAACCTAAATAGCATCCTAGGCCTAGCTATAAACCTCCCTAAAAATACCGCTATCTTTTTTAGCATACTACTATTTAGGAGTAGGAGCTTTATTTTACCTACTTACTATAGCGAAGTTAAAGTAAAAGGTAGCGAAGAGCGCTTTTACGCTAAGGATAAGGAAAAATTTATAAACTAAGACTAATAAGACGTTTATAAGTAGAAGCAACCTCCTTAGTATATTTATAGAGATCGTTAGTACTTAATATTAATAGGCCTTATTAAGCGGCGGGATATTACCCTTAAAGACGCTTAGATAATATATAAGGGCGTTAAAAAGATAAATAGATTTACTAGGAATAAGGCCCGCTAAGAAGAGTATATCGTCGATATATATAACTTTCTCTATAAAGCTATCGATAAATAATAGGCTATAAGCTTTAGCCTTAGCGCGATAATTAAAATCTTAATAAGAGGTATTAAGAACGCGGTATACCCTTTACCTTACCCGCTATCGGTTTATACCGACTATTAAAGGGAACCTATTAAAGATATAGAAGATAGATATAAGAAGTACTATAAATACTTAAATAATAAGGAGTATTTAATTAAGTTTACTGCTCCTACCTTTAACCTTAGTCGCTATATATATAAATAAAGGTATACGACTAGAGTTATTAACTTTTTAGTAAGTATAAATAAAGGGGGACTTTACTAGGGGGCGTTCCTCTAAGACTATAGAGAAGGAAACCTAGTCGTTTTTAATGCTTAGAAAGATATTACGACTATAGTTAGCGGGCCGTAAGAGAGCTAGCTATATTTACGTAATAAGGCGGCTTAGAATAATAGTCGGGATAAGAGGTTACTTAGGCTTAGCTTACCTAGAGCGTATATAAGCTAAGTATCTCGCGAAGAGAGATACGAGAAG
Organism: Hirsutella rhossiliensis; assembly: GCF_020360975.1. NCBI lineage: Eukaryota > Fungi > Ascomycota > Sordariomycetes > Hypocreales > Ophiocordycipitaceae > Hirsutella > Hirsutella rhossiliensis. The sequence continues at coordinate 139,322 of NW_025408669.1, forward strand.
TATATAAAAAATGCACGAAGGTAAAATTAGAAGTAAGGGGTCGGATAGGCAGGGCAGAGAGATTTAATTCTTACGGCAGCAGCAATTGCGGCAGGGGAGTGATTGTTATATTGCCTTTATTATCCTTCTTTCCTCTATCCAACGCCCCTCTTTATACCCGTCTAGCATCTTAATTAATAAAGAAGATCCTGCTTAAAGAAGCTACTAATATCTCTTTAACTACCGAGCTTTTTACCGGTTTTTCCCCTCCTTTCTAGCCGTTGCCGGCACATCCATCTTATCTCTCGCTACCTCTATAGGAAGCTATCGCCACTTCTACTTCCCCTTATACCCCTACCCTCCTCTCTGCACCTCCTTTTAGCTCCTTCCTTAAAACCTGTTTTTTAGCTTCCTAGGTCCCTCGTGCTAAGGGATATCTCCGAGAACTGCGAAATCAAGCCACGCTTCGCGACACACCCCCTTAGCTATAGCCTGCCCTTATAGAAAGGGTAAAGCTAAATACCTAGGCCGGTAAGCGTATAGAGGAGGTCTTAGTCTACACTTATCCCTTACTCGAGAAATCCGGGTTTTAGCCCCGGGCTCTTTTAGACCTACTTTAGGAAAAGGGGCCTTAAGGAGGAAATTAAGTCCTATAAGAAAGGGGGGCTTCTCTAAGGATAAGTCCCTAAAAAGGGGGCCTTTAAGAAGAATAAGTCCTAATTAAGCTAGGGGCCCTCCTCTAGGATAAGTCCTAATTCCTCTCTTCGGCTATAGACGTCTCCTTCCTCCTACGTGCTATTAGCTCCTCTCGTAGACTCTTAAGGCGGGCTTCTAAGGATAGCTTTTCTCGAACGTCTTCTAGCCTAATTTGCTATAAAAAGATAGCTAGCTTCTGCTTTAGTAGGGGCTTCGTAAGACCGTCGGCTTTTATCGATGCCGTTAGAACCTAACGGACGGAAATAAGTCCCCTTTAGACCTCTTAGCGTAACTAATGCTAGTAGATATCGATATGCCGTAGCCGGGTCGATAGCTTGCTGTTTTCCTCCGTAAGAATTTATATAGTCTACGTGTTATCGTATTCTATAGCTAATAGGGACGGAATTTGCAGTCGTAACGATATTAGTAGCCGGCTAAGGAAAATCGCTTCTTTTAACGCTTCTAAAAGAGCTAGTAGCTCTGCCTCCGTACTTAATATAGTAACGGTAGCTTGCTTCGACGCTCTCTAAGCAATGGTTCCTCTAAAAAGGGATATAATATACCCTTATAAGCTCTTTCTATCTAAGGAATTGTCCGTAAAGGACGAATCGCTTAAATAAAGGAAGATTTCGGCAGCTAGTTTCCTTCCCTACCCTCCTAGGCGCAGACCGTATAATCTCGTTAAATAGAGATAAAGGATAGCTCTGTCTGCTGCTTCTTAATGCCTAGGGCTAGGATTCTAGTTATGCCTAGCTAGCCGGGAGACCGTAAAAGAGATATCCGGTCTAGTAGAAATAGCTAAAAAAAGCAGGGAGCCTACCTTCTATTAATATTAGTGTTTCTCTTACTCCCTAGCTTAAAAGGACGGATTAGGTAAAAGCTCTTCGTCTAATATAGGCGTAGAGGGAAGCTTCTTATTAAGGGAAGTAGGGAGGAATTTATAAGCGACCTTATCGATATAGGCGTCCTAGGTAAGCTAGATAGTCCGTTAGGACCTATTCCTAAGGATTCGTATCCCTAGGAACCACTTTAGCTCCCTTAGCCTAGTTATCTTATACCTTTATTATAGGCCTTTTATAGCTTCCCTAGCAGTTGCTTCTTCCTTTTTTAGGTAGGCCTAGATAATATCGTCGACGTAGAAGAAGACCGTGATTTTACCCTTCTATATTATATACGGTTCCTAAGGGACTTTCTTAAAGCCTAGGGCTTCGAGGGAACCTATTAAATGCTATTGCTAAAGAAGGGGTAATCTTCGTAGTCCGTATAGAGCTTTCCTAAGCCGTAGAACCTTTCCTAGTTATTAGAAACTAGGAGGAAGTCGTATATAGATAACTTCTTCTTCCTTAAGTAGGTAGTTAATAAAGGCGTTAACTATATCTATCTAATCGAGCTCGAGGTGGAATTCTGCTGCTATAGCTATAAGGGTCCGAAAAGACATCCCTACTAGGGTGGTTGCCCTAGTAGGTAGATCCCCTTTTTCCTATTAGTTCCCGTAAATAACTAGCCGGGCCTTATACTTTTAAAGGAAGCCGTGTTTATTAGTCTTATAGATAAAGACCTACTTATAGCTAAGGACCTATTTTCCTCTTGCTTTTTCCTTAAGGACCTCTTCGAAAGACCCTATCTCTTCGTATAAGGCTAGGTAGTCTTTCTAGGCCTAGAAAAACTGGTCTCTAAAGGGGTGTCTTTCTAGCTGCTTCTGGTTTACTAGTGGGTCCGGGAGGTCTCTTTTATATACCTTCCTTGCTGATACTGGCTTAAAAAGCCGGCCTGCTATAAACGCTCCGTGGGAACCGTCTTCTATTAGCGTTAGGTAGAAGTCGGAAAAACGATCGAAATAGGGGAGAAACTAGTCTTCTTTCGTATCGGGCCCTATACCTTCCTTTGCTTCTTAAAGTAGGGATAAAAAGGCAGCCGGGTAATCCTTCGAGAGAGGTGCCTTTCCTACCCCCTTAGGGGTCGAGACGGGAAGACTAACTAAGAAAGCTGCTTCTAGATCTTCTTCTTCTATAAGAGGAGGCGTAGGTAGGCAGGCGTATTCTAGCTCTACCGCTTTCCTATAGTCTCCTTCTTCGTCTAGATTATCTAATCTAGTAGCTTCCTCTTCTTCTTCTTCCTCGAAGTCGGCGTTATCCTCTACTACTTCGACGTCGGTTTCTTCTTCCGTTTCCTCGTCTAAGACCTCTTCTTAAGACTATTAGGAAGGGGGGATTTAAATCTTCTAAATTAGCTAACGTTAAGAGAGTAAGAGGGGCTATTAATCCCTCTTTCCGTTAAAGAAGCTAAATTCGTCGAAAATCATATCCCTAGTCGAAATAACCTTCTATAGAAGAGGAATCTAGATCCGGAAGATATTCGTAGAATTATAACTAATAAGGTAACTAATAAAGGCTCTAGGATCAAGCTTTCTTTTCTTCTTCCTTTTTAGCTATGCATCGGCAGTCATTGCGTATGCCTTGCAGCCGTAGGCACGAAGGTGGGCTAGCGAGGCCCTCTTCTTCGTAAAGAGCTCGAGGGGGGATTTCTAGTCTATTCCTTAGTTTAGTCCCCTAGGGTCCTTTAGGTCTCTCGGGGTCCGGTTCCGTAGGTAATAGGCGGTCTTAACGACTTCCCTCTAAAGGTCGTGTAGAAGCCTTATAGTAAGTCTCATCGTACGGGCCCTTTCTATCATAGCACCCCCTGATCTTTCTGCCCCTCCGTTCTAGGCCTAGGTATTCGGTGCTAACGGGAGGTAAAATGCCCCTTTTTCGAAGCTACTTTAAGATATCTTTCGTAAATAGCTCTCCGTTAGACCGTATCTTCTTTACCTTATAGCTAAAGTAGGAATTTATCTAGTTAACGAAGTCCCGGAGGGCAGACTAGTTATGCTTGCTTAGGTAGGTCCGTAAGAAATAGGGGAAAACCATCCCTAAAAAAGCGTCTATAAAAAACATTACCCTAACGAAGCTTTCCTAATCCCTAGAGACGTTGGTCTAATCGACCTAAATTTCCTTACACGGCTGGTCCGGCCGTAAAGGCGTTCGTCTAGAAATTCGTCTCCTAGTCTTTCCTTAGCCGCAGTATTCGCATTCGACGGTCTTTAGGCCCCTTATTCGTACGCCTTATTATTGACCTAGCTTATATAAAGCTAGGGGCCCGTAACTAAGTCGTGCGTGCTAAAGAAGACCGTCTCCTTAGGCTGCTAGAAGAGGTCCTTGATCCTACCTCCTAGCAGGAAAGCTAACTTCGAGTAGTTCCTTCCTAAGGATAGGTCGGAATTCGAGAATAAATTAACCGAATTTTTCCTCGATAAGCCTAATAGTCTGATTCTTCTAGACTAGCCTCGTAGGCTTAGACGTCGTATCCTAGAAGATTCCTTCCTTTCGAAGAAGGCGAAAGGAAATTAGGCTCGTTAAAAATCGAGGGCAAAAAGCTACCCTTTTTCGTCGAAGAATTCATATAGATCTATTAGGTAATTTTATTGTGAAATTTACCCTTCCGTATCCCTCTATCTATATAGTTAATTCCCCGGCAATAAGGTATTCCCTCCGTGCCTTCTTTAAGGACCGGAATCGTAAGAGTGTATTATAGATATCGAGGGAAGCACTAGAGTTAAGGATAGCTGATTTTCGTAGGGGATAATCGGAGGGCTCTAACAGTTGGTCTTAGCCTTATTAATCTATAGGGAAGACGAAGGCCGGATTTACTATACCAACGATTTTTCCTCGAATTTACAGCTTAAATAAGGGCAGCGGCGTTATTAGTTGCTATTTCTTAGCAACCCGAATCTCGTCTATTTTCTTCTATAACGAGGGGTCCTCCTTAAGAGACTATTGTATCGTTTCTTATAGCCTCTTTAAAGGGTTAAATCCTTCGGGTCGGTTTTCCTCGAAGACCTGCTAGCATTGTAATAATCGATGGCCTAGGGATTTATAGGCTAGGCAGCCGTTTCGTCGTCTAGTCTTCTATTTCTTCGAGGAATCCTCGTCCCGATCCGGAAGGTCTGCTTAAAAACCCCCCCTTTTTACCACTTATTATTGATTTTAACGAAGAGGTTCGATTTCGACTATCTTCGAAAGATAGTCGAGTAACCGTTACTAATAGGCTTTATTAGCAGAGATATATCCCGTAGCTACTAGCCGGAAAGAGCTTCTATAAGGAAGTATTAGTTAGCTTCCTCGAGGATTTCTTCCTACTTAGCTAGCCACGAAGAAGCTAGCAGGTTCCTAGCAGAAAAGGCTCCTAGGTAGGCCGTATAGGTCTTCCTAATCCGGTTAGTTATATAGCCCCTCGAGGGAGCTGTTAAGGTCTCGAGCTTTAAAAGCCACTGCCTAGGAGTCTCTTCCTCTCGAAGAGTAATTAGCTTTACGGCACTAACGGATTCCGTTATCGCCGTACGAGCAGCCGTTAGTAGCTTCGTCTCGTAAAGGTATTCCTTTCGGTGACTCTCGTAGTCGCCTAAGGCAGCAGAAAAAGCTCTCTATTATGCAGAGGTTAGCTCGGAGAAGAGAGAAGCTCCCTCTGCAAAGTCCGTTGCCCTAGGACGAAGAGGGGGCTCGAGAGGGTCCTGCTTATTAGAGAAGACTAAATTATAGATAGTTCTGTCTACACGAGCCCGTAGCTCCTTTACCTACTTATCCTAATCTTAGGGCTCTATAAGAATCGTCCTACGGACCGTAGGGACGGCAGAGGAGTCGGTTTTCGTTATCGTTGCGGGGAAGGGTAGAAAAGTCGGTTAAAAATCGGCTTTTCTAGTAAGAGGGGTAAAAGGAAGCCACGAGGGATGTAAGAAAGGTGCCTTTTATAGCAGCCGGAAGGTATAGGAATTCTATTCCTCCCGGGCTTATAACTCTCGCGAAGAGAGATACGAGAAGTATATAAAAAATATACGAAGGTAAAATTAGAAGTAAGGGGTCGGATAGGCAGGCTAGAGAGATTTAATTCTTGCGGCAGTAGCAATTGCGGTAGGGGAGTAATTATTATATTGCCTTTATTGTCCTTCTTTCCTCTATCTAACGCCCCTCTTTATACCCGTCTAGTATCTTAATTAATAAAGAAGATCCTGCTTAAAGAAGCTACTAATGTCCCTTTAACTACCGAGCTTTTTGCCGGTTTTTCCCCTCCTTTCTAGCCGTTGCCGGCATATCCGTCTTATCTCTCGCCACCTCTATAGGAAGCTATCGCCACTTCTGCTTCCCCTCATACCCCCACCCTCCTCTCTGCACCTCCTTTTAGCTCCTTCCTTAAAACCTGTTTTTTAGCTTCCTAGGTCCCTCGTGCCAAGGGATATCTCCGAGAACTGCGAAATCAGGCCACGCTTCGCGACATGTCGGAAGACGCGGTTGTCAGTCATATATGTCAATTGCAGCGCACTTGTCGGAGCGCGTTCCACTTTTGCCTGCGTGGCGCAATGGTCTTCGCGACAGTTATGAGCCCGGGAGGGGATGGCACACCACCCCTGCAACTTCCGGTAACTGCGCGCGGTGCGGGGTTCAATCCCCCGTAGACGACTACCTCTCTTGGATTTCCTTGGGTTATTGGCGTGGCGCTTGGTGTTCGACTCCCGCGTCTTGGGCTATAAGGTCCAGGGCTCCCGGCGGAGCCGCGATCCCTGAGGGGGTGTGTCGGAAGACGCGGTTGTTAGTCATATGTGTCAATTGCAGCGCACCTGTCGGAGCGCGTTGTACTTTTGCCTACGTGGCGCAATAGTCTTCGCGATAAAGTAAGCCTTATATAGATAAATTATTACTTAGGAATATAGCTTATAAGTAAGCTATAGTAAGCTATAAACGGGATTATAGCTAGGACCGTAATCTAAGGATAGTCTCTATAGGTATATATAGCTACCTACTTTTACTCCTTTAAATAGATAGCTCGATAGCTTTTAATATATTATAGATCTTTATTACGATTCTATCTTTAATTCTAATTACCTAGTTATAGTCTACGGTTTATAACCTTTAACTTATTACTAACGTAATATACTTATTATTACTTAGACTACGCCCTATTATATCTACTAATATAAACCCCTCGATAGGTTTATCCCTTAAGAATAACGCTAGTCGTTATACGTTAAAAGCTCTTATTTAGTATAATACTATATTACTTTAAGTAATATTATAACTATTAATATACCTATATAGTAAGCTAGATTAACTAACTCTAGAGCTACTATATCGCCTTAGGATATAATACGCGAGATTATTACCCTTTAATATAAGGTATAGTTACTTAGAAATAAAGGAGGTAATAGATAAGTTAAGGACCTTAGAAAATTAGTTAAACTAAAATAGCTAGGACTATTTAACGGTACTTATAGTATACTTTAAGACTTTCTTACTTAACTTAAGGCCTACTACTAGTTTTACCTTACTAAACTCTTAGACCTAGTCGAAAAGGTACTCTATATAGGAAATTATTTATTTAGAACGGTACTTACTTAGTTTAGACCTATTATAAGGGATTTTCTCGATAACTAACTAGCGCGATAAGATAATAAGATAGATAAAGTCTTTATTAGTTTCTAAGGATTTAAAGAAGCTATTATAAAGGTATTTAGAATAACTAATAAAGAACGAGAAGCTAAATAAAAACTTTAAGAACTCTAATAAAGGATCTTAGTATTAAATTATACTACGAAGTTCTATTAAGTTACCTTAAAGCTTAATTAGGATAATAAACCTCTTATATTACGATTCTATAATAGGCTTAAAGAAGAAGTTAAGGACGAGCTTTATAAGGAAAATCGACTTAATAACCTCTTAGACTATATTACTATAGTAGTACGAATTAACGATAGATAATATATACGACGCTAAGAAAAGAAATAAAGAAAAGGAAACTAAAACCCTTCTTATAAGAATAACTTTAACCGACGTGCTAACTATAAGAAAAACCGCGAAACTCTTATTACCTACGCTTATATAACTAACCTAGGTAAGATAGATCTAAATATAATATAGAAAAGTAAAGGAAAGTATTTTAACTATAGGAAACTTAGATATTACTCTAAAGAATATAGATAACTTTATAAGGAGAAGAAAACCTACTAAGTACTAGCCCTAAAAGGTATTACGGAGTAGGTAGAGGCGTGCGCGTAGGTGCCGTCCGTAGGATAATATTAATAAGCTATATAAAGCTCTCCTATACGCGGCTAGCCCGTATATATATATACGGGATCCGGCCCTCCGTATATAACTATACGGCTTAGGCCGTAGCCTAAGCCTATAACCTACGATAGTTAAAGACTCTTATATAATGCCCTCCCTTAAGCGCGGCGCGGCGTTGCCCTATTAACGGCTTCCGTACTATAGGGCCCGTGCCGCTAGCTCTACCCTACCCTTTTCTATTAATTATACTAGCCCTACTAGCCCTATTATCCCCGCGCCTATTAGCCTAGGTAGCTAGAACCGGGCTCTATACTTATTGGCCGGCTAGCCGTTTAAATAAGGGCGCAACCTATTATATATGCCCCTAGGTAGCCGGCGGCCGGCCCGGACCTACGTAAGCCTTAGGTTGCCCGTCCCCTCGGCCTTAGGCAGCCTCCTCTACCTAGGGGTATATAAGGCGGCATCCCTCCCTTCCTCCTTCCTTTCCTTCTCCTCCTTCTTTAACCGTAGTAGTAGTAGTAATAGGTAAGTTCCGCTCTACCTAGGGCGTTAGTTCGTTCCTAGCTATATAGGCCGCTTTATTAATATATACTTATAGTAATAGCCGTAGTAGCAATAATAGCCCTAATAATAATAACTTTAACTAGTAAGTTCTCCGCCTTATAGAGCGGGAGGCCGTAATCTATAATACTAACTTCCGCGATAGATATATCTACCTCCCCCTCCCCTGCTTCCTCCTTCTCGGAGCGTGCGGAGTCGTTCGTCGACGCCGTGCTAGGCACGGCCGACGATAGCTCCGCCGCTGCCGCTACTCCTACCCGCGCCCCCGCGACCGCGCCCACCGCCGCCGCCTCTGCCTCTACTACGCTAGCCGCCCTTACGTCGCCCTTCCGGGTAACGACGCCGTCTCCGCCGCCGGCCATAACGCCCGGCCCCTCTACCCCCGCCTCCGCTACTACTACCCCCGTAAGTCCGCTACCTAGCGAGCGTAGTAGCTATTTTCCGCTAACTTCTTAAAGTATAAACGCTAAGTATAGGCTAAAGCCGCCCGCGCGGCCCCCTATATACGGTGCGCGTTATAGGAGCTCCCCTACGCCGATTAAGTCGGGCGCCGCCGTAGCGGTAGTTATTACTAGTACGCGCGTGCCGGCCGCGCCTATAAGGCGGCGCCTCCCGTCCTACTCGCTACGGCGTCGGCTTAGAAGGCCGGCGCGCACGGGCAGGCACGGGGGGCTACTAAGAAGCGCCTTACCGCCGCCGCCGCCGCCTACCGCAATCTCCGCGCCCTCGAGCGCTAGGGCCTCGTCCTTAAGTAAGTTCCTCTTATCTAGCTCTTTTACTTCCGCTACTAACTCTCCCGGTACTAGGGATACTGCCTCCGTCGCCCTATCGGCGGTCCCCTTAGCCGTGCCCGCCGCCGCCCCCGCCGCTGCTGCTGGCCGGGCCCCCCCCGCCCCCGGAGCCCCCGGAGCCGCTGCTGCCGCCGACTAGCTCGCGGGCTTAGAGGGCCGCCTAAGCGCCCTAGAGAGCGCCGCCGCCGCTAATAAGGTAGAGGAGGATAACGAGGATAAGGATAAGGACGACGATAAGGACGAGGAGTAGGTTTAGGTAGTTTAGGGGCTTCGCCCTAAAATAAACGCTATTTTTATCTCCGCTCGTATAATTACGCTTGCGTTATCGTAACTACCTACTCTACTTTACCTACTTCGTGGTCCTAGCCTAGGCTACTATCGGTAGTCCGCTAGTCCGTTGTTCTCGTCTACCGTTCTAAATAAGGCTTTAAACTTATCGAGGGCTATAGTTCCCGTAAACTTATATATAGGTTCCTACGTAGGGTCGAGATACCCGCGCTACTTAACGAGGACCTCCTAGCGTTTCCCCCTACCGACCTTTTTCTAGCGCGCGGCCTATATCTCTTTAACCTTAAACTTATCCTCTCCTTCTACCTTAATTATAGGTAGTTAAGCGTCTACTACTTCTTATCTAAGTAGCGGGTTAAAGGAGGCTCTATAAAGGAGGTCTACGTTAATCTTATTATAGACCCCCGTTAAGAGACTATTGAGCTCTATAACCTATAGGCTAATAACCCTCTATACCGTAAACTTTATATATAGCTAGTTAAGCTTCTTCTTTAGTCGTGCCGACCTATAGTTATAGAGGTCTAGCTATACCTTATCTCTTACCGCGAACCTATCTACTAGGGCCCTAGTCTTATTAGCGTGCCGCTTTTAATCTTACGCCGCGGCGGCTATCGTAAATTAGCAATAATCTATAGTCTCCTATAGCTTTTATACGAACGCGGAGGCGCGGCCCTCCGGTAATAAATTACTATACTACTTTATTACTATGTCTATAGTAAAGGGAACTAGTAAGGGTAGTTCGAAGCTATACGTTATAAAGAAAGGGGCTATCTTAATAGAGGTATATAGTTTACTATTTAACGTAAGTTAGGCCGCGGGGAGCTACCGGTCTTAGTCTACTTAGTTACGGGCTACGATAGCCTATAAGTAAGCCTACGCCTCCTAGTTAACCCTCTTAGGCCCTTTATCGGTCTATAGGTAATATACTATACTAAGTAGCTATATAACTTAAAGTAGCTAGTATAGGTACTACTAAAAGCGGCTAGTCTAATTCGATCCCCTATCGCTTATAATAGAGGCTAGCTAGCTATATAAGCGGGCCTAGTACTATAGGAAGCGCTCTACGTAGGACTCTATATCTATAAATAGTATTAGCTCTAATACTATAGACTTACTAAGTCGGTCCTTAATTACCTATATATAGCGGTTGCCGCCCTCTATAAGTAGGAGGTCCGTTATAAAGTCTATCTATATATACGTATAGAACCGGTCGGGCACCGGAAGCTACTTAAGCAGCCCCTTAAGCTACGCCCTCTAGATCTTTATATAGCCGTAAATATTATAGTTATAAAGGAAGTAACGAACGTAGTACTATAGGAGGGGCTAGTAAAAGTCCCTCGTAAGGCCTACTACTATGCCCTATCTACTTAGGTAACCTACGACGCTAGAGTTATAGATAAGTTAGACTAGCCTCCCTTAGAGCTCGTTCTATTTATCTAGCTCCGGCAGTCCCTCCTTCTCCTTAGCTTCCGTAGTATATAGTACGCCCGGTACCTATAGTCTCCCCCGCTAGCGTAGATGCCCCTATAGGTCGATATAGTAGTCGGCTACCTATACCTTTAGCTTTAGCTTCGGATCTAGGCATTAAGCGCCGGACTTAACGGCGCGGCGCACGCCCTCGTAGGTGCGGCCTAGAGCCGCTATCCTATCCTATAAGCGTTAAAGGGCCTTATCTTAGAATACTCTTACCGCGCGCGCCCCTAGGCCGGTCTATCCCTCCTCGCCGGACCGAGGTAAGGGCGTAGGGGGAAGCTTATTCGCTAGTACCGCGTCTTCCTCTACTAGGGAAGCTCCTATATAAGTCCGTAGTGCTTCCTATAGGATAAGCTATAGATCCTAGGCCTCGATATCCGCTCCCGTTAGCCGGTCCTAATCCCTCTAGGAAAGCGCGTCTAGGACCGCGGAGTCCCGCTTAGGGCGGTACTTAATCGAGAAGTTAAAGCGTAAGAGATACTCCGCTTAGCGGGCTTACTACTCCGAGAGGTGCTAGCGAGTTATAAAGTACTCGAGGTTCCTATAGTCTATAAGAACCTCGAAGCTCTTATAGCTCTAGAGCTCCGCTTACTATTACTTAAGGTAGCTAATAATCGCTAGTATCTCTTTATCGTAAATAGTGTAATTCCGCTCCGCTAGGGTTAGCTTATAGGAGTAGAACGCTACTAGTTACTTCTACCCGTCTACCTCCTAGGAGAGCGTTCCTCCGAGTGCCTAGCCGCTATAGTCCGCTTTAACTAACGTAGACTAGTCGAAGTCCTACTAGAGCAGCACTAGGGCTTAAGAAAATAGGTCCTTAAGCGTACGGAACGCTCCTTCCTATACGGGCCCTTAGCGAAAGGCGGTCCGCTTCCTAGTAATCTCGTTTAAGGGTATTATAATATAGGAGAAGCCCCTAATAAATATCCTATAATAGTTCGCGAACCTAAGGAAGCTCTATACGCCTATCTACGTAGTTAGGGCAGCTTAGTCCTAAATCGCCTAGATCTTTACGGGGTCCGCCTATATACCTACGCCTATATAGATAATAAAGCCTAGGTACTTAACCCTCTTAACCCCGAATTCGCACTTATCTAGGTCGAGGTAGAGCCTATAAAGTTAGAGGCGCTCTAGGACCCTCCGTACTTTCCGTATATAGTCCTTATAGGAGCCGCTCGTATAGATAAGGATATTATCTATATATATAGAGGCGAACTTATTAAGGAAGTCCTAAAGCACGTTATTAATATAACGCTAGAAGGTAGCGGGCGCTTCTAAGAGGCCGAAGGGCGTTATAAGCTACTTAAATAAGCTATAGCGTATATAGAACGCCGTCTTCTACTTATTACCCTCCGAGATCCGTACCTTATAGAACGCTTATTTTATATCTAGCTTCGTAAACTACTTCGCCTTCGAAAGGTTACGGAGCGTATCTAAGATTAAGGGTAAGGGGTAGCGGTCTAGCCTTATAATTGCGTTTAAGGCCCTATAGTTATAATAGAACTATATCCCGCCCCTTAGTTTACGCACGAATAAGACCGGCGCTCTTACTTCGGAGCTGCTTACTTAAATAAAACCCTTATCTAGGAGGTCCCTTAGCGTCTTCTTTAGTACTAGCAGCTCCGCGTATAATATACTATATAGCGGTCTAAACGGTGCGGGCAGTTCCTGCCCCTTTTTATCGGTGCGGAGTACGATCCTATAGTCTACCCCTAGCTTATATAGGTTAAGCTTATCCGCTTCCTAGGACTTAAATAGCGGTAGGAGGTCGTAAAAGCGCTCCGGTATCTATTACCGTAGCTTAGAGGGCGACTTCGGCTTCTTTATCTAGAGGGCCTTATCGATGTCCGCTAGGCTAACTACGTAGACCGCTATATTAGCCGCTGCCCGGCCTTGCCCCCGCTCTACCTATCGCACGGTTCCTACGAAGATAGAGGTAAGGACTTCTTATACTAAGTATAAAGCTCGCACGCTTAGTCCTACGCCTATAGAACAATTATCGTAGTAGACCTACCGTTACGTAGGCCTAAACTATAGCTTCCTTTAGTATAGAACTAAGTATAACTCTATATATAATAACTAGGGTTTCCTAAGGATTAAGGGAAACTCTAGTTAGGGGATTATATAGGCTACGATAAGCTTATAGCAACCGTCGACCTCTATAGCTAGCTACGTAATGCCCTTAATTACCGCACCCTCTATCGCGCTTAAGGCGCCCTTTACTCGCCTTAGGGCGATCTTTTCTACCGGCACTTATATCTCTCGCGTAAGCGCCTTATTAACTACGGCGTAGTACTAGCAGCCCTTATCTATAAGGGCGGCAATAGGCAAGGAGTTATTAATTATAACCTATATTAAAGTAGGCTCCTCTTCTATATAGGCGGATAATTCTTCCTTCTCCTTTACTAGTACTAGTAATTAAGGCTCTAGAGTCTATCTTTGCTCCGGAGCTACTTTTTTTCCTCTAGGCCTAAGGGGGCGGAGTCCTCCTTATCGTCTAAGGCGAGGAGCGGTTCTATCTTCGCTACTCGAACCGCTATAGGCCGCTTAGCTAAAAGGAAGGGGCATTTTAATATAAAGTATATAGATACTCCGCAACGTAGGCAGCGGCCGTTAGCCTTCCTCTTCCCGATTTCCTCGCTTATTACCTACTTCGCCCGCTACTTAGAGTACGGGGCGGTATAGGGGGTAGTCGACCGCGTCTTCTTACCGCGTCTAGCCCGGTCTATACGGGTAGCCGATATTAGGGTGTCCCCGTCCGTGTCGATAGCCGGTTATTTATCTTACGGAGGGGCGGTGATCCTATCGCCGCTATACGGCGTGCGCTTACGGAGCTTCTAGAAACGCGGCGTCTACTTATAGCCCTAAGCTACCTTTATTAACCGGCTTACGTACTCGCCGTAGTTAGTAGGCATAATTATAGGGATAAGCAGCTCCTATAGGGCCGGCGTAATCGAATTCTATAGCTATATAAGCTTCGCGCTATCTTCTTATACTATAGTCCCCGCTGCCTATAAGAGCGTCTCTTCGAAATCGGGAAGGAATTCGCTAAAGGTTTATCTGTCTCTCTACTTAAGGGTCTATAGCCTATCTTACGCCTTCTCCCGCTCCTATATATTGCCGAACGTATATATAAAGTATTAGAAGAAGTCTTATAGGTCGCGTCTGCCCCCGGGGCCGCCCTTATCCTAGAATCTAGAGATCCGCTATATCTAGGGCTCCGGTAGCGTATAGAGGAGCGAATACCACGCTATATCGCAATAGCTATTTAGGCCCTATTTCTCGTCGGTTATAAACTTTATCTATAGCCGGCTAAGGAAGAAGTAAAAGGACTCCGGCTTACTATCCTAAGTCGGCTAAGGGAGCGGCTTCCTCGTTAGTAGTATCGCCGCCGTAACCGGCGTTGCGGAGGTCGTAGGGGTTAAAGCCGGTCTCGTAGACGGCTCCCTTAGTATAGCGAGAACCTCGTCCTTCTCGCTAGCCATCGCGCTTCTAATCGCTTCTAGGATAGCTGCGATACTTCCTATCCGTCTAGGGAGGGGCGGAGTACTTCCTTAAGGGGGAGGCGCCCTCTCCGGAGAGATATCTATTAGATCTATTAATTAATAGCTTATACTATCACGGAGTAGGTAGAGGCGTGCGCGTAGGTACCGTCCGTAGGATAATATTAATAAGCTATATAGAGCTCTCCTATACGCGGCTAGCCCGTATATATACGTATAGGATCCGGCCCTCCGTACGTAACTACACGGCTTAGGCCGTAGCCTAAGCCTATAACCTACGATAGTTAAAGACTCTTATAGAAGGTAAGAAATACCTAAACGCTATTAATAGATAGGAACTAAAGTATAAACTCCTTAGTTAGACTATATACTATAACGATAAATATATAGTATACTTAAGCGATAAAAACGGTATTAAAAAGTTCCTAAAGCTATTAAAGAAGACCCTTATAATAATATAATAAAGGGATCTTAAAATATAGAAATAAGTTAAATTTATAGAACTAAAATACCCTTATCTTAAAGGAGTCTCTTAAGACTAAATTAAGAAGAACGGTAAATAATTCTAGGAAGATATATAAAATAAAAATCAATAATAATAATAGGTAGTTTACTAATAATATAGTAAAGAAGATATAGATATAGCCCTTATACTTACGAAACCTAGATAATAACCTAAGGAGGAATAATAAAGTATTAACGATATAAGCTTTAAAGAATAAGAAATACCTAAATAAATAAAAGATAAGAACGAACTTATACTACTACCTTTATTATTAATAGAAAATACTATAATTAACGAATACGCTTTATACTTTAAAGAATTTAAAGAAATACTTAAAATTAAAACCTAATAAATACCTTAAATTCTTATAGAAAACTAATAAGCTATATTAATTTAGTATTAACCGGCACTATATAGAAGAGACTATGCTATAGCTATCGCTATAATCGATACCTTTATAGCTTTATAATAAGAATAGTAACTATAAGGAGAATTTAAAGACGATCTATAAATACTACTTACTTATAAGTACTATAAGTATATTTTATAGATATTATACGTTTACCTAGATTATATAATATACTTTTAGATAAAGGTATAATATAACGCTTTCTTAGTTAAGTTTAAAGGATAAGTACTTTTAAAACCCTACCTAAGTATAGAACTAGACTACTAAAAAATCGATTAACGCTACCTAAACGACTAAGTTATATTAATAGAACCCGATTATAGTACGCTACTTAAATACCGCGATAATTATAGTTTACTAATAAGATACCTTTTAAAGATATATAAAATCTATAAATATACTAAAATAAAGGAATAGTATAGTACTACTCGCTTTAAAGTATCTAAACCTTTAATCTTTTAAAGACTTATATAATAAGTTAAATATAATAAAGAAGATTATAATAAATATATATACTTAAACTATAGAGTTTATAAATATAAAAAGGTATAAGTATAGTATAAACGATATAACGGTATACTAAAAGATTATTAGTAATATATATAAAGGCTATAAGCTATATTTAACTAAGGAAGAATCGATATAGAAATACTACGCGAAAAATAAAAAAACGCTAAACGAAAACTTAACCTTTAGTACGAAAATAAATAGAATTATAAAGTATAGTATATAATTAACTACGAAGTAGTATAATATAAATAATATAGCGTTAAGAAATAAGAAATCTTTAATTAGCTATAAGAAATTAGTCTCTTAAGCCTTAATACGATACTACGCGATAAAAATATAAAGAAATAATATTAATAATAAATTAAAGAAGAATACCTAAATAAAACGAATAATAACTAAGTAAAAAATAAGGTACGCTATCTATAAAAGGGCTATAGACTAGTATAATATAATAAGATCTAAGGACCCTATATATAGTAATAGTAAGCTATAGCGACTAAATAGTATTAAATATCTAAATCGCGGGATATTATATATATATACTTTTAAACTATAGCGTAATAAGTAATTACGATTTACTTAGAGTCGTTAATTATTACCGACTTATATAGAGATATAAGAAAGATCTATATAAACTTATAAATATTAAAGGATAGGCCTTTAACTATAATAACGGAATTATTAATATAGAGATTAATTACCTCGATATTAATATCTAGGGCTATAATAAACGAGTTAACTTTAATATTATAGATATTAAAGAATATAACCTTATATTAAGGCTTTTATAGCTATAAGACAGCAACCTACTAATTAACTAGAAAACTAGCTAGCTATATTAAAATAAAGATATAAGTTTCTAGGACTAGTAGATTTAAAAGAAAGTAAAATTTTATAATAATTTAGCTATTAAATAAGATAAAAAGGATAACCGTTTAAGTAAATTATTATAGGCTTTAGCGATATAAATGGAAATAGTAACTAAACTAGCGGATATAATAAAATCGACTAATAAGACTTATATACTAACTAATATAGCTATATAACTTAGTATCTAATATAAATAAAATAAAGGATATAATATAAAGATCTAAAGAGTTATTACTACTTTAAGGAAAGACCTTAAATAAATTAATAAAAAGCTTAAGTTAAGAGAAACTAGCTTTTAAAAGAAAGAATAAAGCCTATAAGATAAAATAAAGAATATCCCCTAGGAATACTAGAAATATAATAAACTCTTTAAGGAAGAACTTAAGATAGGGTTACCTAAATATAGCTAATAAGACTACGAAATTTATCTTAAGGATAGAATAACGCTAACGTTCTATAAAATCTATAACCTAAACGAAAAGTAACTATAAACGCTATATAACTACCTTAATAAGAATCTATAAAAGGGATATATATAAACGTTAATATCTAAAGTAAGCTACCTAGTTATATTTATTTTAAAGAAAAATAGTAAGCTATAACTAGTTATTAACTATAGACGCTTAAACGATATTATAATAAAAGACCGAATACTATTACCGCTTATATCGGAACTATAAGATCGACTATATAGTAAAAAATAGTTTATAGCCCTTAATCTTAAAGGCGCCTATAACTTAATACGTATAAAAAAGAGATATAAATAAATAATAGCTTTTAAAACGAAATTTAAACTATTTAAATATCTAGTAATACTATTTAGACTTATAAATATACTAGCTACCTTTTAATAGATAATTAATAATATCCTATATAAATACTTAGATATCTTTATAGTAGTATACCTAAATAATATCTTAATCTTCTTAGATACCTTAGAAGAATATAAGGAATACGTTTATAAGGTACTCCGCGTACTTTAGAATATAAAGTTACTAGTTAAACTAAAGAAAAGTAAGTTTTATATATAGGAAGTAGACTTCCTTAAATATCCGATCTTACTAAGAGAGATATAAATATAATAAGATAAGATTAACTTAGTTTAAGAATAGCTAACGCTAAAGAACGTTAAGGATATATAAAGTTTCCTAGGATTTATAAATTACTATTAACGATTTATTAAAGATTTTAGAAAGATTATAGTATTATTATACGACTTAACGAAAAAAGAAAAAGAATTTATATAGGACGATAAAGCTAACGAAGCTTTCGAATATATTAAGACTACGATTATATAAGAACTAGTCTTAACTACCTTTAATCTAGAATAATAAATCGAACTTAAAACTAATATATTAGACTTTACTTTAGGAGTATAAATTAAATAGAAAGATAATAAAGGAAGACTATAATTAATTATATTCTACTTAAAAAAGCTATATAGTATAGAACTTAATTACCCTATCTACGATAAAGAATTCTTTATAATTATTTAAGCTTTTAAGGAATTTCGATATTACCTTCTTAGAAGTAAGTATAAAGTTAAGGTTTATATAGATTATAAAAACATTTTATACTTTATAACTATATAATAGTTAAACGGACGATAGATCTAATAAGCCGAATATTTATTAGAATTCGACTACGAAATAATCTATAGAAAAGGAATAGAAAACGGTCGAGCTAATACCCTTAGTCGATAAAGTAACTATAATATAGGAGCACCTATAGCGAAAGGATAACTCTTAGAAATTAATAAAAATAGGGACTATTAGTAATAATAGCTAAATATAATATTTAAAGTATAACCTAATAACTCGATATACTAAAAGATCTTAAAATAGATAAAAGAATATAAAGCATTAAATAGATATAATATAGAATATTTAGAAGTTTTAATATATAAAAATAAAATCTAAATACTATTAGTATTATAAGATAAAGGTATATAAAATATATATAAATATTTAATATATAGATACTAAGGAATCTAAAGAATAATAAAACGGATTAAACGATAATATAAGTTCCTATAGCTTAAGGAAGTAGTATAATAAGTTATTAAAGAATATAAACTTTATATATAAAGTAAAGCTAAATAATATAAACTATATAGAGAATTATAACCGTTACTAGTACTAAAGAAACTATAGGATTTAATAGCTTTTAACTATATTATAAAGCTACTACTATCGAAAGAACCTATAACTAATATTAAGTATAATAGTATATTTATTATTACTAATAGACTAACGAAGTATAGGTATTTCCTACTATATAAAAAAGCAAGTAATAAAGAAGAGCTAGTATATATATTCCTATAAATAGTTATTAGTAATTACGGACTACTAAACGAGATTATCTTTAATAAAGGAAGTATATTTATAGCTAAGTTTTAGTAAGCTCTTATAGTATAATTAAGAACGAAATATAAGCTTAGTATAGCTTATTACCTATAAATAAATAGATAAATAAAACGACTTAACTAAACGCTTAAATAATATTTACGATACTATATTAGCTATAAATAAAATAATTAAGTTAAATAGCTACTAATAGCGTAACTAGCTTATAATAGCTTAGTTATAGAAATAACTAAGCTCTTACTAGTATACGCTAATTATAGATATAACCTAGAAGTATTTAAGGTTACCTAATAAGGATAATAAGCGGAATAAGTAATACTATAAGTAGATTAGCTATAAAAATTATATAAAGAAATATAATAAGAACTTTAATTTATTAGAGAATAAATATCTACTTACTATAATCGGAAAAGATTATAAGGACTAATCTTTCGAGAGGGAGATATAGTCTACCTTATACGACGAAATATTAAAATAAAACGACTAAGTAATAAATTAGATTTTAAGAAACTTAGACCGTTTAAGGTTAAGAAAACTATTTTAAAAGTTAACTATAAACTTTCGCTATTAATAATAATACGGATATACCTAATATTTTATATCTTATTATTAGAACTAGTATAATAAAACGCTAAACTATAAGATAAAATTAAAGTTAACGATAATTAAGAATATAAAGCTAAATAAATACTAAATATAAGAAAATAAGGTTAGTAATAGGAATACCTTATTAAGTAGAAGGGATATAGACTAAAAGAAAATACCTAGGAACTACTTAAGTACTTAACCTACTATAGTTCTTTACTTCGATAGTTCTACTAGTAAAATCTACCCTAGGTATTATAAAATTACCTAACGAACTAATAGCATTCTAATTAATTATATTAAATCTACTTATAGACTAAATATCGACTTCTGCTTTAGATTCTTAGCGCTTAGCTTCGTTAAGGTTATTTAAGGAATAAAGGCCCTAATAGACTATCTTAGTACCCTTTATCTTTAGCTAGCGCTTTTAATAGTAAAGCCGCGCTAAATAAGCTAAGGCTTTATATAGGTCGGCTTAAGCTTTTAATATCCGCTCCTTAGTAATTTCTTTTTCTTTATCTAATCGATCGGACTCTAGATTTATTCGGGATACTAAGAAATATATTAGCTATAAATAATAAGTAGGATAATAAAGTTACCTACAGGAGCTAATCGCTATGCCTAATATATTATAGGAATAACCCTACTATATATATTTAGTATACTTAGAAGATTTCTCTAGTATTTTATAGTAAAAGCCGCGCGACGAATAAAAAGAATATAGTATAACGTTAAAACTAAGATAATTAATAGACTTAGCTAAACGAATACGCTTAAGGGTCTTATAAGAACGATCCTTCGATACGCGACTAGATATACTATTAGTAGTATATCTTAAGGGATAGAAAGGACGAACGGGGAATATATATACGCGCGATAAGGGTATATTTATATATAGCGGCTAAGGCAGTAGTAGGTCTTACGGATAAGACTAAAAGGAGGGGAGATATTATATTACGACTACGGTTAGCGGGCCGTAAGAGAGCTAGCTATATTTACGTAATAAGGCGGCTTAGAATAATAGTTAGGACGAGAAGTTAGTTAGGCTTAGCTTACCTAGAGCGTATATAAGCTAAGTAAGCCTTATATAGATAGATTACTACTTAAGAATATAGCTTATAAGTAAGCTATAGTAAGCTATAAAGGGAATTATAGCTAGGACTATAATCTAAGGATAGTCTCTATAGGTATATATAGCTACCTACTTTTACTCCTTTAAATAAATAGCTTAATAGCTTTTAATATATTATAGATCTTTATTATAATTCTATCTTTAATTCTAATTACCTAGTTATAGTCTATAGTCTACGACCTCCGACTTATTACTAACGTAATATACTTATTATTACTTAGACCACGCCCTATTATATCTACTAATATAAACCCCTTAATAGGTTTATCCTTTAGGAATAACGCCGGTCGTTATAAAAGAGAAACGATATACTAGACTTTATACGTTCCTATAAGTATAGCGGTAGTTTCTTTATATCCTTTAAGTTCCTTATAACTTTACCTATACGCTAGTCCCTTATACCGTTTAGTAAGAAGGGTAGGAATATAGCTACTTAGCCTTAATAATAATCTAATACTAAGTTAAAGGTATAGTTAGGCTATACCTTAAGATAATTAAATAGTAATACTTAAAAGTTAAAGTAATTCTAAAGTAAAGGTATAGGGTAATATAAGAAGCCCTATAAATAAATAAGATCTTATACTAAGACTAGTATTTCTTTAAGCTAGATAAGAGGATAAGTATAAAAGGCTACGTCGATAGGTTAATATATAGAATCTAAGCTATTATAGCGAACGAGCTTAATTATATATAAGCGATATTATAGGGCGGTAGAGTTTCCTAGTAGTTTAATAGCAGGGTTAAATAACTATAAAGGATACTATTTAACTAAGGTCTAATAACCTTTAGTAGAGTCTTTCTTATAAGGATTCTTAGGAGCGAGCGGATTTACTAATATAACTATACTATCTTAAGAGACTAAGAAGAATAAGACCTCTAGGAAGTCCTAGAGGTAGTTAACCTCCTAGATAAGCCTACTAGATAGAGACTACCGCTTTAAAGAGATATAAAACTAGGTTATATAGTAAGGAAAGTAAGAAAGGAGCTATCTACGCTAGCTACCCTTATAAAGCAACCTAACCCGATCGCTTAAGCTACGCGCGGTTTCTTTATAAAACTCCTCCTTAAAAAGACCCCTAACTATCTAATTACGCTAATAGGAATCGAGAATAGACCTAGTCCTTTATTACTTTAAGCGTTAACTAAATTAAGCTCCTTATCTAAACTAAGTAGCCTTTCCCTAAGTAACCTTAAGATAGGATCCCTACCTTAGAGCCTATAAAGGAGAGAGCTAAGCGCCCCTACTAGTCCCTTTATTTATATAAAAATAACGCCTTTATTCTCCCCTTTTAATATATAGCTAATTAAGCCTATACCTTACCTACTACTAATAACTCCTTTAAATATATAAAGGAGCGAAAGACTTATAACTATACCCCTACTAATAACCTAATAAGGAGCTAGTAAGGAAGAAAGGTAGATAGCCCGACTACTAACTCGCCTTAGGACTCCGAAATTATAAGGCGCTTAGTTAATTACCCTAAGGCTAAAGACTCTAGTAACGCCTATAGTACGCCTTATTACTCCCTAGAAATAAAGTATAGTAATAGCCTCTCTAGCTATAGTCCCTATAAGGTTTATACTAGGTTTTAAACTCTTTTAGGTTAAAGGAGTTAAAAACCTAGGAATATATTAGAACTACTACTAAGATATTAACGACTATAATTCTATATATTTATATAGGACTACTAATAACGTAATAACGATTAGCCTATAAGACTCTATAGCTTATTTAATCTAGCTATACTTAAAGCTATAGACTAGTAAAGACGCTAACTACTTCGTTTCCCTAACGCCCCTAAGAATAATAAGCGCGAATACTTAAGAGTATATATAAGGGGTAGTAGATAATTATTTAAAGAAGGAAGTACGCGAGTAAAAATAGGAAAGAGCTAAATAAGTAGCTCGTAAGTAAAAGGAGGAATAAAGGACGTAAATAGAAAGGATTATAGTAAAGGAGAAAAGTTCTATCGACGGTTTATTTACTTACTTATATACTAAGGAAGAGAGCCTTACTTATTATTATCGCGCCCTTTCTATTAGTATCTTAGGTCGGAAAGTCGCTAGGGAGGAGTTTAATAAGTAAGATCGCACCCCTATAGATATTAGCCCGTTAAAAGGATAAGACCCTTAGTACTCCCCTTCTAACTTACTTCTAAGTATACTTAAAAGCGTTATAAAGACCTCGATTATCTAATTAAGTATCTTCCTTAACTATAGTTAATTTAAATTTTTATTTTTCCCCTTTAAAGTAGATACCGCTAGTTACGCGATACTAGTAAAGATAAAGAGGTATAGAGTAAAGAAATCTCTAAGACTTATATTTATAACCTAAGGCCCTTAGAGCTATATATAGGACCGATAATTAGATAATTACGTAGTTAATTACTCTACTAATCCTTAGCTATATACTACGTATACTTTAGGTATATACCCTCGTTCCTATTAAAGTAACCTATAGTATCGCCGCCTTAAGTATCTTAGTATAAGATTACTAGAAAAGCTATTAAAAGCCTACTTAGGCACTAAGCTTTAAGGCCTTATAATATATAGCTATTAAATATATATAATAGGGAAAGCTAAGAGGGAAGTCTTAAGAAAAATACTATCTTTAAGGCCTAAAGGTCTAAGGGTATAAGTTAGCTTTAACCTTTACCCTAGCCCTATAATAGTATATAACGGGGAAAAGAACTTTGCTTTATTTACCTATATAAATATATCTATAAGGTTCTATTACTTAATAGAAAGGAAAATAGGTATTAGGGATATCTTTATTAGTTTTATAGTATTACTTAAGACTTAGTATAGAGTTAAAATAACTATATTAGTTACTAATAGGGAAAGGGCTCTTTTAATAATTATAAGAATATACCCTTATATTCCTATTTTACTATTATAAAGAAATAATAAGTATATAAAGGCTTTATAGAATAAGCTAGTAAAAAGAGGCTCTATAATACAGTCTAAGGGAATAACCCTTAAAAGATAAAGACCTCTACTAGACATCTATACCTTCCTCTAGGAAAAGCGGGTTAGGATAAGCCTATCCTTATAAATAAAAAGATATATAAAATGTATAAGTTAATTACGAGCAGAACGGATACCCTATTGCCTATTTTGGCCTAGCGGTTCCGAAGATATCCGCTATATAAGAATAGGTAGGGCATAGAATATTCTAGTTAAATCCACTACTTATACTAGAACCTATAGTCTTACGTTAACTATCACGCTATAATTAGACCACCTACTAAGTTAGAAAGATATACTATAGATAGAGCTTTTTAAGCACTATAGAATATGCTAGAAAGCTAACTAATTAGTCTACTAGTAGGCGAGCAATAGTCTATAAAAGACGAAGGATTTCCCTAGGAGGAGTAGATAGAATAAGTAAGTTCGTATATATCTTTTATAACGCTATTCTTTTAATATATTATTTAGCCCCTTATATGCTCGTTATAAATTCCGGATAAAATTCTACCCTATACTCCTTTGACCGATCCTTCCGCTTACGTTATCGATTACTAGATTCTACGCTTATTGCTTATACCTTCTTATAATAATAAAATAAATAGATTATATAACTAATAAAGGGATATAAGTTATATAGTTAGCCCCTTTAACGCCTATATAAAATAGTTATATAAAGAGATTAAGGGTAATAGTAAAGGAAAAAGAAAGGGTTATAAAGCTTAACTTAAAGCTTTTAAAAGAGCTATAGCTAGAGATATAGTATATAGCGGTATACCTACTTAATATAATACCCTTTAAATTATCTAATTATAGTAGTAGAGCCTATACGAGCGTTAGTAGACCTAGATAAGAGAAAATAATCTACTATATTACTATATTAAAGATATTAAACTAAATATTATATATTTAAGGGTCTTTAGCTATATAGCGTTCCTAATAATAATTATAGTATTAGAATATATTAAGTTATATAAGACGTAATTACCCCTTAAGTAAAGAGCTTATATTAGCTACTTAGTAAGCTATAGGTCTACTTAATAATACGCTATATAGATACTATTAATTAGATAGAATAAACTAATAGTATTAGCTAATATATAGTTTAATAAGTCTATAAGCTATAATATAAAAAGAGAAAAGTAAGCCTAGCTAGTTTAAATACATAGCTATAATATTCTTAGAGATATAGCTATAACCGATATTATAGATAGCGGGGAACTTAAAACCTTTAGGATACTAAGTTTATCTAACGATAATATAGATAATAGTTAAACGCTAGAAGAAGTAATTACCCTCTTATACGACCTATTACCCTTATATATTCTAGAAGATTAGGGATTAAAGACGCCCTTATAGGGATTATATAAATATATATATCTTTCCCCTCTAGAAATAGTAGGCCTAGGGATAGAGATTTTAATATTACCCCTTCTACTTAATACTATATTTAATATAAAGTTACTAAGCTCTATACCTCCTATACCCGTAATAGATACTATAGCTAGTAACCCTACCTATATCTCGTTAAGGAGATAGCTTAAAGATATAATACCTATATTAATTAACTTATCTCCTTAAGATAAACGTAATAATATACCTCTTAACCTAGGGGGTAAAGGAACGATTATAGTATAGGTTTAAGAAGATAACCCTTAGTCCGAACCCTACACCCTTAACCTAGCGGTTAGTAGGGCTAGCTTAAGGATATTATAAATATAAGAATAATATAGATAAAGGGATACTTTATAAGGGATTAACCTAAGTAACGTTATTAAAGGAAAACGGGCTTATAGGCCTAAGAAATCCCTTATTAATAATATTATCGTAAAGGTAAGTAAGTATAAGCTTTACGTTAAAGATATACCGCCTCCCCCTACTTTCTTTAACACGGTAATAGCTTTAGAATTCGTATATAAGTAGAAGGAAGCTATAGACCGCGAAATAAAGGAAAACCTAGTAAGGGGTATATAGAAGACTATCCTAAAAGCTATTATTAAATAGAAAGGTTACTTCTTAATCCCCTTATATTAGGTCTTAGTTTATAAGACCGATAAATAAAGGTATATTATACGCTTTAAAGCACGTATTATAGTTTATAGAGACTTATAACTTAAAGGTAACGAGGATATATATATAGCTACGCTACGAGCACGAATATTTCGACTACTAATAGCCTTCTACTACCTCGAGGACTTTAAGACGGAATAATATAACGTAAAAATAGTATTTCTATACGTAATCCTATACTAAGAAGTTTATTACTAGCCTCTACTAGGATTCTTAATGCCTAGGCTATGCTTAAAGCTATTAAAAGCACTATATAGGCTCCGTATCTCTCTAAAGCTATAGTTTAAAGAGATATCTAGTTTCTTTACTAAACTAAGAGCCTAGTAGCTAGTAAAAGACGCCTATATACTAGTCTATAAGGGCGTTATTATCTTTATCTTTATAGATAATATCGTTATAATATATCTTAAAGGGCAAAAATAAGATTAAGAAGAGCTATATAAGGCTATTATAAAGAAATATACTATTATATATATAAGAGAGCTACGCTAGTTCCTTAGTATCGAGATTATTAGGGATAGGGATCTTAAGAATATATAGTACTTATAAGCTTCCTATATCTCTAAGACCGTAAAGAAATATTATATCCTTAATAATAATATCCTTTATAAGCTTAAGATCCCGCTAATAATAAAAGAGCTTATCCCCTATAAAAAGTAAGCCTTAAAGGAGGAGATATATAAATATATCTTTTTAATTAGGTCGCTTATTTATCTAGTAATTTATACTAAGCTAGATATTATATTTATAGCCGGAAAGCTAGCCTAATATAATTATAACCCCGGGCCGCGCTATAGGCATAAAGCAGGTAAGTACCTAGCTTACCTCTATTATATAAGAAACCGCTATATTTACTTTATAGCGATAAACCTAATAAGGCGGCTAATATATATATCCGACTCCTTATACGCCGATAACCTAAAAACTAGGAAGTCCTTATAAGGATATATATTCCTACTCCTTAGTAAGCTAATTAACTAGAAAGCTAATAAGTAAGCTACTATAATAACGTCCTTTATAAAAGCTAAATTATTAGCACTCTTATAGATAGCTAAGGAATATATAGTATTCGGCCCGCTAATTAAGGAGCTTAGCATTAGTATTAAAAGGACTATAGAGCTCTAGTATAATAACCTTTAGACTATTAAGCTTCTAACTAAATTAAGCGCGAAGCTTAAGATAAACCTTAAGTATATTAACGTTTATAGATACTAGCTTTATTAAGAGGTATAGTAAGATCGAATATAAGTTAGCTAGATTATATTAGTAGATAACCTAGCTAATAGTATAATAAAGGCGCTTATATACTAAAAGTATTAGAGCTTTATTAAGTAACTAGGACTAGTAATACGGCCGGAAGATATATTAAGAGATAATATACCTAACCGCCGTATTAAGGCATAATATCTCCCTACTATAGCGAACTTAATAATCGCCGGATCTAGATAATAAGAGCACTACTATATATACTAAGATTAGGGGATTCTAATAGCGTAGTTAGATCTTAATTTAGTTAAGAAACTATAAAGATCTAGGGGGTAGAAGTTAGCCCTATTTACTACTAAGAAGTAAAGCTATTACTAGACTACCCCTTAATTAGTATAATACTATAGCGCTTAAACTTACGATAATCGCAATAGCTTTACTAAATTAAGACTAATTAATATAAGGAATATATTATTAAAAAGACTACTTTTAGGATTACTTTTATCTTAAATAATAACGTCGCTAGCAAAGGTACTATAGTACCTAGGCTACTTAAAGGGATGCCCTACTATGCCCCTCCTTATAAGGAAGGTTATAAATATAACTTATAACTACTAGTTAAACGGTAAGAGTAGGTTATATAACCCTATTAATCGTAAGTTCGACTCCCTTAAGGGTAGAAGAGTAGGTTATATAGCCACGCCCTAAGGGGGGCGCGGTTAACGAACTTAGGGGCCCGAGGAGATAGGATATATAGAGGAGGGTTCTCCTTATATCCTATCCTCTCGGGTCCCGGCTTTTGCCTTTTACTATATTTACCTTCCCTTTTTATAGGATATAATTAGGAGCCTCCCCTATTTTTAGATAACCTCCTTAAATAGACAATAAAGTAGCCGAATTTAATATCGGAATAGCCTTATATTTATTAGACCGAACCCTCCTCTACCTATTGCCCCACTATCTAGAAGCTAGGGTAGTAAGGGAGTATATTAAGGAGAGTGGGCATAAGAGGCTATAGTTATGCCTAGTAGACCTAATAGTTATGCACAAGGAAGCCTGCCTAAGCAACATGACTCCCCTAGCCTAAGGACATTATATAGGCCTAACTTAGGTATAGGAACATCCTAATGCCCTCTTTTGGCTAGCTATGTGTGGTTACTATACCTATATAAGCCCCTCCCCTGTCCTAATAGATAGACCAAGACACGCATCACTAAATTCACCTTTCTGTGCCCCTATTTCTTCCACTGTTCTCTCAAGCCCCTGCTTGAGAGTAGTATAGTAATTTAGTAGTCTTAGGTTTTAGTATACTTTGCGGACCTTAGCTAATATGCCACCGTAGCAGATCGGTGACAGGATGATTCGAATAGGCCGCGCCGGTAAGCTTACCACGCGCCAATTTACGTATTCGCACGCTAAACTGATGCATGATCGGTACAACAAAATTCAAGAGATAGAGGTCACGTCCAAGCCCCTCTACGCTCTCCGCCTCGACCAACAAGTCTGCGCCTCCGGGTCTTCCGCTAAGCGCATCATCAGTTGGACACCGTCGTCTCGGAACCCATCACTCAATAAGCCAAACTCAACCGCCAGCCGCGCGTATTGGACCGTAGTCCAGTGCTCTCCTTGGGCGCAGAATGCCAGTGCCGCGAGCCGGTAGGCGTTGGTCGAGGTTCCGTGGAGGCGCTCCTGGTGGTGGAGGCTGACGAGCGCTTGCGCAATCTGGGGCGAGGCCTCTGACCCTTCGTCGAGGTGTTCGGTCAGAGCCGTGATCTCGGCAAGGCGTGCATCGGACGCATTAGCCAGCTTCGGGTGCAAGCTGCAGGTGCTGCAGGAGCAATTGAAGGCCCAGGAGGTGTAGAGGTCGGTGAGCCGCTGCTGCCGTGGCATGCGCGGGTCGATGTACGTGATTGTGATCTCTGTGCCGGGCATAATGTCCGTGATGGCGTGCACGTGGTGGGTGAGGGTTTGCGTGTCAAAGAAGTAGACGGCATTGGGTCGGCAGTCATGGTTGAGACGCTGCGAGAGGTCAGCCAGACTCGTGCTCGCAGCCCCTTTTGCGGCTATCATCAGGTGTCATGGGAGTACTCACAGCGATCTCGGGCACCACAATGTAATTCGTCGATTCTCCAATCTCAATCTCAAAGGCGTTTGTGTCGATCCGATCGCTAATTGGATGCACCGACGGCTCGCCGTGCAGCTCCCAAAACAGCTCTCTCGTAGCCAGAGGCAGCTTGGCGACTGCCACCGTTTCCAAGGCGATCCACTTGTCCTCGTCTAGATTCTGAAAGGCATCCTCGTCGAGCACCAAGATAGGCGAGTAGGCAAATATCCGGTCGCCACGGTGCAGCGTCTTGTTGGCAATCAACCCGCGGCCTCGCCCGGGAAGCACTCGCTCCTCGAACGGTGGAGACGCCTCCAAGTTGGTGCCGGCCATGGCTTCCGCGTCCACAAAGGCCGGCACCCGCTGCAAGGTCTTAGCTCGGTTGGGAGTCGTCAGGATCGAGACGCCGCGGCCGTTTGCAAAGGTGTGGGAAGTGAAGACGCAGTACGGCGGAGTCTCGTCTGCATTCGTGATGCACTCGGCCTCGGATGCCCATGACGGCTCCGACTGGGCTGGAGGCAAGGGCCTCAGGGGAGCTTGGGCGAAGCCATTCCACTCTTCCACGCTCGATCGCAGGCACTGCGCTTGTCGAAGAGGAGATGAAAAACACGCATTTCCGAGGCTGACGTGCCGCCGGCTAGCCGAGGCGAGAGCTGTGAGGAATAGGCCAGAAAAGGTCGACAACAAAGACATCTTTCCCACCGCACATGAAACTAGCAATGGCAAAGCAAAGGGTCAAATGTATCGAGCTATATAAGAGATGGCCGTGGGTGATATAGCTCGCAACAGGCTCGGCGAGCTGTCCTGCCCGTCTGGATGTGGGCATCCCGTTTCATCCAGACCATAATTACGGAGCATGTCGAAAGTTTCGCCCGAGCGAAGTGCGTGTCTCTAGAGCGTTTGACGTATTCGACGCACCCGTGATCTCTAGATCTCTAGTCCATCCAGGCTATCTCTTGCACGCCAGGGGCCTAGGTCCTGCGGTCCGGCTCGGTCACTGCTTCAATTAATGTTCGCACGGACCGGGAACAGCGAGGATATTGTCCATGTTCAAACGCTTATCCTGCCCGTAGCCACCAGGACCGAGCATTCAACTGTGGCCCGGGGACGCATGTTACAAACACCCGCTGCAGATACGTATGTTTCACATTTCAACACATAGATCAAACACGTCTCCCGTTCCGCTAGCCGCTCGACTCCTGCTGGAGTTGCCTTTTGGAATCTGGCGGTCGATCAAAAGTAAAACACTTGGGCCGAGCCCATTGAAAGGGCAGCAATCACCAGCCAAACAATTCACCTCGATGTATGTGAGCTTTGGACTACCTTGGATAGGTATCGTTAGAGTTCCACGCGTTAACTACCACTTAGTCGCAACGCCATTCTTTCCGTTCTAAATGACATGCATCGGCTTCAAGAACGGCAGCGACCAACCATTTACGGTTTCATAGCTTCGACGGTATTCATTGCCTATTAAGTTCTAGCTGGTTAAGTAGGCCATTCCAGGCCTTGGCGACTCCATGATGATACCCAGGCCAATGAGATGCACTTTCCGCTGTGACTCTTGCTTTGACTCCGCAGGCGGCGACTGTTAGGAAGGGGGTAGGTAGCTGCACAGGACATTAGTACACGTGGAAACGCACTTACATTCATAGACATCCTTGCATTGATGGGAGATTTTTGTACGAAGTACCCTCAGCGGCCGAGGCAAGCATTTGTCTCGCGTCGTTATTCTTCCCCTCTGCTCCCCTGTACCTCCTACTTTGCATCGATTATTTAACAAGCCCGCGTAAAGGATGGGAAAAAGATGATTCGTGTTATAACCCTCTTCAAGAAATCGGCTGCCCACGACGGCACATGTGCACTCGTCTTTCTGTAGGTGCATCAATTCCTTGGCCATGGCCACCGTAAGCACTCATGAAACGCGCCTGTCCTGTAATGGCCACATCTTGGCTGCGTAGCATTATCCGTGCTGATTACATTAGGTAGATACGAGGTAGTAAATGGCATGTCTTCTTGTGGTCATTGTGTTGTAACCATTATTAATTCGTTCATGCACCTCATGCAGCCGCATGCAGCCTCTCGCCAACCGTCACGCCGTTCGTCGCGGGTTATCGCGGCATCATTCAATTCCTTTCCGCTCCACATATGCACATTATATGCGATTATGCAGGTCCAAACGTATCTAGCAAGACCACCGCTATTGTCTGACTGAGTGAGGAGACTTGAGCCTCAGCAGAATCGGGGAACCGAGATGCCGGCAGCGAATCACGGATGAAGGATGATAAGAAGCGAATGAGGCAGCCGCCGCAAGCGAATACCCCTGGCAGGGCAAGTCTCAAGGTGAAAGAACTGACGTGACTACCGTCCAAGAGCTGGACCTCGGAGGAGTCTGGAAATATGCCTGTGACAGCATTGCGTCGCTGCTACATGTAGCATCGAAACCCGCGGCTTTCTGCGCTCAGCACACCCGTCTGTCGAACAGTCTAAAGATGACCGGTTTCGCCCCAGGCACGTCCAGCTAATATCTCTCTCCAGCCACTGAAGACATATCTCGCGCAAACAGTTCCCGTGCCTAGAGCAGCGAGTGACGGCTGCCGGGACAGGTGGGCGCACCATATCAATCATCCGCACTGAGGGGTGCCTGGCTTTGGTTCTTCGAGATTCTGGCGCCATGGCCGTCGCTGAGTTACTGCTCTCCCTCACATGGCCCCGTTTGATGGGATGCTGCGTGCTGCTCTTCGTCGCTGGCTTCGTCGCCGACTACGCGATGCTGCCACGCTTCCCCAATGACATGCCTGCTGTGGGCTACAGCCGCGGTCTCTGGGGGCATGTGAGAAGCAACATTTCCTACCTTTTACACCAGAGAGACTGGATCAAAGAAGGTTACATCAAGGTGAGCACCTCATGCCCAGGTCATCCACCGTGTCTGCTGGCAGGCTCTAACACCAACTTGCACAGTACGGCAAAAGGGGTCTTCCCTTCCTCGTGCCGGCGGGCTTATCCCGGCCTCCCGACGTCGTGCTCCCTCGAAGCATGCTCCCGTGGCTACTGGAGCAGCCCGAGAGTGCCGTGGATGCGCACGCGGCGCACAATGAAATCATATACGGTGACTACAACTTCCTGGTGCCGTCGGTCGTGCGCGACTCATTTGGCAGCCGTGCCATCACCAAGTGGCTGAACCGCAGCTTGCCGGGTTTGATCCCGGCCATTGAGGCCGAGGTCCGACACGCGGTGGAGCGGGCGCTGGCTCACGTCGGCGCCGATTGGACGAGCGTCAAGCTATGGGATTTCTGGCTGGCCATAGTACCGCCCGTGACGAACCGCATCCTGGCCGGCGCCGACATCTGCCGCGACGAGCGCTATCTCGACGCCGTCGTCAGCTTCACACACGCCGTCCTGCGCAACTGCATATTGCTACGCATGTGCCCGGCTGTCTTGCACCCCGTCGTCGGCCGGCTGCTGGCCATGGCCAACTGGCGGGACTGGCGCCGCGCTGATAAGCTACTCCGGCCCATTGTAGAGCAGCGGGTTGAGGATATGACGTCCAAGGCCCGGGACTGGCAGCCGCCCGAGGATCTCATTACCTGGCTGATTCGCCAAGCCTTGGCCGAGGGCCGCACGGGCGAGCTTGACCCGGAGATCATCTCGATGCGACTCCTGCCGCTCGAGTTTGCGTCCATCGACACAACCGTTCTAACCGGCCTCCTTTGGACCCTGGACCTGCTGTCGTCCTCGCCGTCGGTTCTCGCCACTCTTACCGGCGAGCTGCACGCCCATCAGCCCGCTCCGGGTTCCCCATGGTCCAAGGCGGCGTTACTGTCCCTCGTCCGCGTCGATTCGTCCATCCGCGAGTCACAGCGGCTGAGCAACTTTCACTCGACGCTCATCGAACGCGTGATAATCCCCTCTGGTGGTCTGCGTCTCCATGTACCCGGCCATGACTGGATCCTCCCCAGAGGTGCCCACCTGACGGTAAACCTCGACGGCCTCCATCATGACGAAGATGTTTACGACGACGCAAGAACTTACGATGCTCTGCGTTTTTCGAGGATCCGCGAAAGCCGGGGTGAGCGTTGTAGCGATACCGACGCCGGCACCGGCGTTGGAGGCGCGACCCTTCCGCTAGGCATGGTATCAATGAACGACACACACTTTTCCTTTGGCCATGGACGGTTTATATGGTAGGCTCTGAGCGCGTGCAATGGCATGTCCCTTGGGAACAGGATTTCCGTGCTAATTATGGCATTTTCCCTTCGTGTCCTAGTCCCGGGCGTTTCTTTGTAGCGCACGAGCTCCGGCTCATTGCCGCCGAGCTACTGCTCAAGTACGAGTTCAAGATGCTTAACGAGCCTCCGCGTCGGCGGTGGATCGGCTCGGGCATGGTTCCGCCGTTTAGGGCACGCATTGAGATACGCAGAAAGCGACCAGCTAATAGTTAAATAAGTTATAGCATCTAAAAATATTGCACGAAGGTATTAAGGTACAGCGGCCTATACGTAAGTAAGAGTTAAAACGTATATTACTATTTTTAGAACTAATATATAAAGCCTATAAAGTTAATTTTAGTTTCTATATAATATAATATTAAGTATATAAAAAAGAATCTTATATATAAGCTAATATATATAACTTACTATAAGTATATAACTATAATCCTCCTTTACTATATAATAGCGTTTAATATCTATCTTATATATAGGTTTAGGTATAAAGCTATTTAAATTTATTATCTTAATTAAATAATTTTTTTATATTATATATAACTTTTTTATTCTTTGAAAATTAGTTACTTAAATAATAGTATAAAAATACCCTTATAGTATAGTAATTATATATTATTACTAGTTATTAAGTCTTTATATAAAAGAAAGACGGTATATATTACTTTATCTTACTTATAAGAAGGAGTCTATAAGTATAACTATATATATATATATAAAGTATAAAGGGAATAGGTTTCCTTATTAATTTAGTAGCTTATAGTTATCTATATAAGGGCTTTTGCCCTATATAGGCCTAGACTAAGGTCTAAGCTAAGTCTATATATAAGCGGCCTCTACGCCTATATAGGCTATGCTTATACTTCTCTTTCTTTTCCCCCTTATAGATTATTAACCTTCTTTTAATAGACCGTACCTAAGCTTATACCTTTACTTACTTTATAATAGTATAATCTACCCTTTATTTTACCCTCTTTATATCCCTATATATAAAATAGCTATTTTTAGCTACCTTTAAAGCTAACATTTATTATTATTAAGATTATACTAGGGACCTAGCTAGAGGTATCTAGAACTTCGATATTAAATAAGAGGGAAAAACTAAAGTACTTAAGGGAAAACCCTTCCCTCTTTTAGTATAGGTCCGCCTTAAATAAGGTTATAGTAGTAGTATATAGGAAATTTATACTAGCTACTATAGGCTTCTCTTACGTATTTATATTTTAGCGTAGGCCCTCTTAGGCTATAGCCGCTTCTATCCTAAGCCGCCGCGGCCTAGGCTCGCTAGCCTAGGCCTAGGGTTATAGGTAGTAGTCTTTCTCTAAGCGCCTAACTTATAAGGGCCTTTATTTCTTATAGCTCCCGCGTCGCTACTATATAGCTATAGCTATATCGGCCTATCGGTTTATTAGTTAGTAGGGTAGGTAATATCTAGTTACTAGGCTAGGCACTAGTATAGGTCGCCCTTAGGTAGGGCCGGCTAATCGAAATTTAGTCGGCCGGCTCTATTAATTAAAAATCAGTTTCCGTTTATCCGCGCGATTTCCTAATTAGGGGTATAGCGGCCTATATTTACCGTTTATTCTATAGTTATTAATTACGCGTACTCGGCTTATATATATATATACCTACCCTCCTTCCTTGGTTTTATACTTACCTCCTCCTACCTCTTTATTTATTATCTTTTTTATAGGCCTTAGTTTCTTACCTACCTTATTTTTATATCCTTAGGTTTCTTTAATACTATATCTAGATCGTTCTTTATTACTTTATAATATCTAACTATAAAGCTAACTTAGGTAGTAGCGGCTCGCCTCCTCCTAAGCCCTTTCTTTATAAGAAAGTCGCTACTATAATAGGTTTAGAGCGCTCTATCTTATATTTTATATATATTAAGCGACTTACTAATAAGCGTACCTATAAGTCCTTTACTAGCTATTAGAACTAGTCTTATAAGTATTAGTCTTAGTTCTATCTTAGGTTAATCTTACTTTTAGTGCTTTTCGCTAACTTTATTAGCTATAAAGGCTAAAGTATATATCGCTTATATTAACTTTAACTAATCTTATTACTAAGTAAGTAACCCTATCTTACTATAGTATAGTTTAAATTTAGTGCTAATTTATTTTTAAATTACCTTTAAAAGTAAGGAGGCTATATATACCCTTTACTAAGCTTAGTTTAAGGTTAATAGCCCCTCCCTTATTAAAGGTTTAGTATAAGAGTACCTTTACCGCGCTACTTTAAAAACTTATATTTATATTAGTTAAAAGGCCTATACTATTAAAGGTAAGAGCGTATTAAGCGAGTCTACCCTTAATCTAACTATAGTTACTAAGAATATTAAGATACTCGCCTTAGCTTTTACTTATTTTATAGATAATACCTACTATATATATAAGTCCTTAGAGAAGTACTTAAGTAAGTTTAGCGATACTATTAAAACCTTAGCTTAATTTAAGCTTAAGTTACTCTTAGTTATTTAAAAGACTCTTATAGTAGTTAATAATCTTACTAATTATTTCTATCTTATTACTAGTAATAACTATAATAGTAAGAATAATAGTAAGGATAATAGTATTAATTATATTAAGCTTAGTTTAGCCCTAGCCTCTTTTAGTAAAGGGAATAGTAAGGGTAAAAGTAAGGGTAAAGTAGCTATTATATCTAAGGCTCTATCTAAGGCTAGGGCTAAGGAGTCTACTACTATCTCTATACCTATAGTTATCTTAAAGTTAGTATAAGATCCTACTATATCCTTCTTTATTAGCTCTAACGCCGAGCTATAGCCTAGTAGTTCTCTTATCGCTAAGCCTACCTTAAAGCGTCCTTATCTTATATCGCCTACTAACCCTATTAATACTCCTAACTTTATTTAGTAGTATCTTTATAGCTATTATAGTTTAGTCTTAGCTAAGATTATTACTAGTCTTAACCTTAATTAGATTTAGGGTTATAGTATAGGCTATAGTAAACGCCTCCGCGCCGCTATTAGTATAGGTCTTACCTTAGTATAGTCCTTAGTTATTACTTTATCTTATAAGCTAGCTATTTAAACTAGCTTTAGTTTAGGTTTAAGGCTAAGTTTAGCCGGTCGTTACTAAGCTTCTTATAGTAATAGTAGTCCCTATACTCCTTATAAGTCCTAGGTTACTCCTTTCTATACTCTATATACTACCTTAAGAGGGTCTTATTATTCTTACTATAATAGTAAGGCGGATAGTACTATTAATAAGTTAAGCTAGAGTTATAGATTAAGGGCTAAGTTATTAGCGCTAGCTTAGTTTAGTTTTAAGTTAAGTTTTATTTAGTTATAGTCTTTTAATAGTAGGTCTTATTTTATAGCTATTAAAGCTAGTTTAATTAAGTCTCTTTAGGTTTATTTAGTCTATAGTTTAAGCGGTAAAGTTTTATATTTAATATAAGTTTAGTTTAGTTAGTACTATAGTCTTATTATTATAAGTCCCTTCCCTTTCCTAGGTCGCCTTAGTAAAGTAAGTAGTTAGCTAAGGTAGTTTTAGTTAAGGCCGCTTTATTTTTAATGCGACCTTAGGGCTATCGCCCGCTATATTTATATATAGCCTTTAAGCTAGATCGAACTAGCGGAGCCTATTTAAGTTAACGAACTATTATACTAGCGGCGCTACTATCTTTTTCTTTTAAAGGCCCGCTTTAATATTACCTATATCCTAGGCCTATATTAAAAGGGACTCCCTTACTTTTACTATTAATAAATAGTCGATTATTATATAGTAAATAGTATCCCTTTTTTATTTATAGGTATATATTAATAAGACTATACTAAGAACCCTTTAATTAAAGAGGAAGTTATTAATCCTAATCTTTCTTATATATATCTAGGTAATTATTATACTAATATACTTAAGGAGGCTTTTATAGTAGTCTAGTATTATTACCTTATTAAACTAAAGTAGGAAGTTAGTAGGATAGAAAGTAGTTTAGTATTATTAGATTATATTCTTTTTAGCGTTTTATTAAGCGGCCTATTCCTTATTTAGCCTTTTAAGCGACTTAGCTTTATTTAAGAGGTCGTTCGATCTTATCTAGCTTCGGACCCCCTTATCTTTTCTATAAGGGGGGGCCTACTAAGTAGTAGCGCCGCTAAGGGCCTACTTATTCTATAGTAATGCCTCCTTTTAAGTATACCCGCGACCGCGTTAAACGTACGTTAAATTTAACTTAGGAGCCTAAAGTCTTTTAGCCTTTAAAGAGTATTTATTATTCTTTAGTTTAAGTAAGGGTCGATTAAGGGCACCTATACCTCCGCCTTAACTTAGTAGACTAAGGTCGCGTAATAAGCGCTTATTACTACCTAAAGGTAAGCTAACTAGTCTTATACTAAGTCCCGCTTAATTTTATATAGTCTTCCCTTATAAGTATTATCTTATAGAATATAACTATAGTATTAAAGATTAAGGACTAGATTACCTTACTATAGACTTCCTTAGCGCGTAGTAAGGTATAGCCCTATATAAACGCCGCGAGCTTAGTTAAGGATATAGTCTAGCGCTTTATCTTTATTTAGAGCTACTTTAAGTATACCTTCTATTATAATTTCCGGTATACTTATACCGTTAGTAGGCGGGCCTCTTAAACTAGTATTACCTTATTATTATTAAAGTAAACTAGCGTTATTATTACTTATCTCCTTTATATAAAGTATATTAACTCGCTCTTTAATAGTTTAAAAGTAACTATAAACTTAGTTGCTTACTTTATATATACCTTTTATACCTCTTTTAAGCGTGCTACTATAATAGCTTTATTAAGTTTAATACTAACTATATTTATATTATTAGTAAAGCTAACTATATAAATACTATATATCGTCTTAAGCTTTTTATATAAGGGGGTTATATAGTATAGAAATAGAATTAAGGATAAAGGGGAGCCTTAAGGGTCTCTTATTAATACTTATATTAGCTTTAAGGATTTCTTATTAAAGTAAAGGGTTAATCTTCTATTACTTATAAAGCTTTATATTAAGCTTATAAGCTATCTAAGGTATCCTTAAAGTTCTAGTTCTTTTATAAGCTTATTATAGGTAACTATATTAAATACGCCTTTAATATCTAGCTATAAGAATAATATAATACCCTTTTAAGCCTAGGTCGCGTATATTAGTTTTATTATTAATAAGATCGCTGCTTTTATAAAGCGCTCCCTCTTATTCCTTATTTATTAATTTAGTAAGATACTATTTACCTCTACTATTCCTATAATTATTTAAGCTAATATCTACTTAAGTACTTTCCCTACTATAGGTAGGAGGGAAATTAGTCTCTATCCCCTTACTATATAGTAAGCTTCTAGCTTCTTACTTAGCTTTTAAAGTACTAATACGTTCGCGCTATAGAACCGCCCTAGGAAATATAAGAGTTAGGTATAGGTATTAAAGATTATAGCTAGTTTAATAAGTAAGATTGCACCCTTATAAATATTAGCTTATTAAAAGGATAAGACCCCTAGCACTCTATATCTAACTTACTTCTAAGTATACTTAAAGGCTTTATAAAGACCTTAATTATATAATAAAGTATCTTCCTTAATTATAGTTAATTTAAATTTTTATTTTTCCTTTTTAAAGTAAAGGCCGCTAATTATATAACTCTAGTAAAAATAAAGAGGTATAGAGTAAAGAAATCTCTAAGACTTATATTAATAACCTAAGACTATTAAAGCTATATATAGGACCGATAATTAGATAATTATATAGTTAATTACTCTACTAATCCTTAGCTATATACTATATATACTTTAAGTATATACCTTTATCCCTATTAAAACTAGTCTCTAGGACGTAAACTTATTATTTTATTTTATTTAGACGGCGATAAGTAGCTTTATAAAGCTAAGAATACTTAGAGGATAACGGTATTATTTAGAAAAAAATAAAATCTAGGGATTTAATAATTAAAGTAGTACCTACCTTAATAGCTAGAGTTAGGGACTAAATAAGGTAATAGACTTACTAGGAAATATATAATTAGATAATACCTTCGCTAATAGTAAAGAAAAAGTAATATACTAATACTAAAAAACCCTAAGCTCTTATTATTAGCCTTATAACCCTTAATACTAGCGACTTAGTTAAGAAACTATAATCCTTATATAATGCTTTAAAAGATATAAATAATAATAATAGCGTAATCTAAACTATTCTAGAACCCTACTAAGACTTCTTACTTATATATATACTAATAATATTAATATAGGTACTAATAAGGGATACCTTAATAACCTTAACCTTAGCTCCCCTTTATATAGTAGCTTATAGAGAACGCTTACCTCTTATTAATAAATAAGAAAGTAAGTAATAAGATAGTTATAATAAGATATCCTTTAACTCTAAAAACTATAACTTTAAATTTCGTAACCTTATAATATATAAGTATATTATATCTAGAAACGCTAGCTATTAAGAGGGATTATTTAATCCTACTACTAGCGATATAAAAAGAATTAAGGTAGATATTAATAAGATTACTAATAGACTTAGAAATATACTTATTAAAAGCTAAGATAACCTTATAAGAAGACTCTACTAACTATAACTCTTACTTATTAGTAAATTTAACGGTAAAAATATAACTAAATTCCTTAAGAAGTTTAAATAAGAGATATATATTAACTATATCTATAATAAAGATAAAATAAACTAGCTTAAAGTCTATATCTTCTTTATATAAGCCCTTACTATTAAAATTCTTATAAATAAACTTACTTAAGAAGAAGTAAAGAAGAAACTCCTTTAATACTACTATATATATAATATTAAATAACTAGAAACTACTAATAATCGCTTAAACTATTATAATACTAAAAAGCCTAAGACTATTATAAAAGTTATAAAATAGCTTAGTTTCTACTTATACTTATAGCGTAAGGTATAACTTAATAGCTAGGAAGAATCTATAGTTTAGTTATACTTTATCTATTATATAATACTAAAAGAACTTATTATTAATATTATAAAGAGAAATAAAAAGATATCTAAAGTTATCTCGAAACTCTTATAAAAAAGCCTTATCTATATAATTAATAACTACTTAATACCTTACTAGGACGTTAAGCGATAAGATATAATATCTAAAGTCTATAATTAAAAGCTTAAGAACTTAACGAAAGACTAGCTTTTTAAGGAAGTTAATAAAGTAATAAAGGAAGCTAAATCTAATAAGAGCAAAGAAAAACTTCTTAAAGAGTTAAAGAAAATAAATAAGTAACCTAGATAGCCTATAAAGGAGATCTTAGACCTAATAAAAGCCTTTAAAGATATAAAGATTAACTTTACTTAATAGTAAGAGTAGATATTTAACTAGCTTAATAGGGAATAAAAATATATTAGTAGTAAAAGCTACTCTTTAAGTAATAAATAAAGAGGTAGCGTAAATACTATTAAACTTTACTACCTATTTAATTAATATATATAGTTTTAGGTTAATACTTTTAACTAGCTTAAGAGATACTTTTATTATAATAAAGAAGGATACTACCTTACTAAGTATAAGGTATACTCTTCGGACTATAAGATTAGATTTATAATATATAAAGTAGTAAATAAGACTCTTTACCTTAAAAGAAAAGATAATAAAAGCGTAATTGTCTTAGTACTTATTAATAGGTTTTCTTAAATAGGTATATATATTTAAAGGATTATTATATACTAAGTAGATATATAGCTAGACTCCTTTATATTACTACTTATAAAATAGGTTAAAGCTATAGTTATACTATCTTACTTAAATTAAGCTACTAGTAAAAGAAAATTTAGTTTCTTAGACTAGTTTTAGAGATATAAAAGCCTATATAAGTAAACGCTAAGGAATCTAAAAGTAAGTAATATAAGAAAAGAAGTATAAAGGATATTAGTTATTATAATTATAGATAATATATAATAAAGTAATATATATAATTAGATAATCTATATAACTATAGTAAGGATTAATACTTATAAAGGGAAAAGATAAAGAGTTAAAGAAGATATAAAGGAAATCGAGATAATAAGAATAGTAAAAACTAGCTTAAAGATTATCCTTATATACTATAGATATAAAGTAGATCTAGATAAGAGGTTTACTAGACTTATAAATAAAAATACTTAATAAGAAAGATTTTAAGTATATAGAAAGGAAAGTAGCTAATATAAAAGAGACTTAAAGTAATTTATAAATAATTTAAGGGCTTTCTTATAAAGGTAGAAATCCGGATCTTTAATAGTATTTTATTTAATAAGGAAGTAGTATTATCCTAGGACTTTATAAAAAGAGGTAAAGTCGACCTAGCTATAGCCCCCTTATAGGTTATTAAGACAATAAAATATAAGGTATAGTAAGTAGCCTTAATATTAATCTTAAAAGCGATAGAGTAGAAAGTTATTAATATCCTTAAAATTAAACTAGAAATAGGAGTCCTTAAAGTCTTATATAGAGAGATATAAGAAGTATATAAAATTATATAACGGTAAAATTAAAAGTAAGGGGTCGGATAAGTAAGGTAGAGAGATTTAATTCTTATAGGAGTAGTAATAAAGGTAGGGGTGTAATTATTATATTACTTTAATTATCCTTCTTTCCTTTATCTAACGCCCCTTTTTATACCTATTTAGTATCTTAATTAATAAAGAAGATCCTACTTAAAGAAGCTACTAATATCCTTTTAAC
Organism: Hirsutella rhossiliensis; assembly: GCF_020360975.1. NCBI lineage: Eukaryota > Fungi > Ascomycota > Sordariomycetes > Hypocreales > Ophiocordycipitaceae > Hirsutella > Hirsutella rhossiliensis. Next base: position 181,332 of record NW_025408669.1, read on the forward strand.
TACTAAGCCTTTTACTAGTTTTCTCCTCTTTTCTAGCCGTTACTAGCCTATCCGTCTTATCTTTCGCTACCTTTATAAGAAGCTATCGCTACTTCTACTTCCCCTTATACCCCTACCCTCCTTTTTATACTTCTTTTTAGCTCCTTCTTCCTTCTTCTATACCAGGTTTTTTTAGCTTCCTTAGTCCCTTATACTAAGGGATATCTCTAAGAACTACGAAATTAAGCTACGCTTCGCGATATAAAGAAAGGTATAGGCCTTATAAGAACCCCTTTTTTATTATAGTAAAGAAAGATAAAAGACTACTCTTAATTAATTCCGCTATATATATAAATACTATTATAATAAGAGATATAAACCTACTACTAAATATAGATAGGTTTAGTAATTACTTCTTAATATATAAGATCCTTTCCCTCTTAGACCTTTTTTAGGCTATAATTAAATCCCTTTTAATATTAAAAGCTATAACTTAACGATATTTATAATACTTATTAGCTTCTTATATATATATATACTCCCTTAAGGGGCTATAAACTTAGTTAGCTAATTTATAAGGATAATATAAAGAATCTTATAAGACCTTATACTAAATATTTATACGAATTTCCTCGATAATATAAGTATTAAGGGGCCCGATATAATATATAATAATAAAGAGGTAGCGCTAAGAGTAAGGAGATTTATCTTTAAATACCTTATTAACCTTAATAAAGTCCTAGTTAACATCGAACTCTTTAGTTATATAATTATAAGGGCTAAATCGAAATTCTATTAGTAAGTAACTAAAGTTATTAGTTATATCTATAGAATAAATAGAAGGTGCCCTATAATAGCTAAAGTTATTAAAATTAAAGAATAGATAAGATACTTTAATATAATATATATTAAAGCTTTCCTTAATATTATAAGATACTATTAAATCTAAATAAGATAGTTTGCTATCTTAGTAAAACCTCTTATAGACCTATTAAAGAAAGAAGTCTAGTAAAAATAAAGAGATAAATAAGTAAAAGTAATAGCTGCCTTTAAGGAAGCTATTATTAATCTAGTCTTTTTAGTATCCCTCGATATTAGCTTAAGAAAAGGAGATATTATTTTAATATATAATACTAGTCTACTTAGCTAAGGGGCAGTCTTAATATAAATCGTTAATAGAAAGAGGCGCCTTATAAGGTCTAAAAGTAAAACGTAGTTATTAGTAGAAACTAAATATAATATAATAAAGAGGGAGTATAAGGCTCTATTAAGTATACTTAGGAGACTAAGAATATACCTATATAGTATATATTTTATCTTATAAACTAAAGTATAAGTCTTAGTTAATTAATTAAAAGGTGCCCTTAAAGACGTCTTTAAAGCTATAGTAACTTACTAAATAAGCTATATTTTCCTCTTTAACTTTAGTATATAATAAGTTAAAGGTAGGACGAATAAGGTAGCTAATAGACTCTTAAGAAAGCCTAAAGGACCTACTAATATATTAGATAGGGAAATAAAAGGTAATATTATAGAATTTATAGACTTTTACTTAAATATAGTATAAGGGACTAAGCTATAAAGGGACTACTTAAAGAAATCGAGGATAATTATAGACTTACTTTAAACGTTAAAACGGCTAGAGGGCCTTTTTAAATAAGACTATAAGAAGCTATATTTAAAGAGTCTAAATTTCTATATTAAAGATTAAAATCTTTAGTAACTCCTTAGGAAGAAAGAAAGGGGACCTATACTAGTTATAAATAACCTAAAAGAACGAAAAAGGATTATAGTAAAGTACTATATATAAATAGGATATAAAGGATAATAAGTTATATATACGTTTATAAAGAATAAGTATTAGTAGGCTAGCCTTTAAAACGATATTTATAGTATAATCTCTTCTTATAAAGAATATTAATACTTTATAACTAAGAGACCCTAAGAAGTTATAACCGCGACCACGCCTAGCTACCTTATAAGTAAAATTTACTTTAATAGCTAGTATATACTATCTAATTATAGGTATTTATACTTTATAAAAGTATAAGATAACCTTATTAGATAGGTAAAAGTAACCTTAGTTAAAGAAAGTACTATAGGACTTATAACTAGATTTATACTCTTTATTATTTATAAGTATAGCGTAATACTATATACTATAATTAATAGAGGGCCTAAAATAAAAAAAGACTTTAAGTATATCTTAGAGGATATAAGTATTAAAGTTATTTAATCTTTAGTATATAATTTAAAGGCGAATATAGTAGTAAAATAAAGGTACTAAAGGTTAATAATAGTACTTATAAAAATAATAAAGAAAAAGGGTAAGTAGATTAAATACCTTAATTAAGTAATCCTTATAAATTAAATAATAATTAAAAAGTCTTATAGAATATTAGCTTTCTACTTACTATATAAATAGGAACTAGTACTACCTCCTAAGGTAGAATACCTAACTTAGTAACTAATCGACTAAGATAAAGTAAAGATAAGAGAAGAATTATTTAAAGTATAAGTATAAGTTTTAGAAAGGAAAGAAAAATATATAAAAGAAGCTAAGAAAAGAGTAATAAGATATTAAAATCGATTAATAGAGAGGATAAATAAAGCTAATAAGTATATAATAAGGAAAGAAAGCTTATAACTTAAAGACCTTATCTTATTATTCGATATAAGACGATTAAATAATCTAAGGAGGTAAGCTAAGTATTAAATAAAGTAGAACGATCCCTTTTAAGTAATATCGCACTTAGAGTAGTTTGGGGTATATAGGATTAAGACTTTAAATAGAATTATACTTAATAAGATAATCTTAAGAGAGTATTTAAAGAAGTTTAAAAAAGATAAGGAAGGTTAGTAGTACTTTACTAAGGACGACTAGTTACTTTAAGATAAGATTACTCTTACTAAGTAAGAAAGCCTTAGATTAAATAGTACTATAGTTATAATAACTCCTTAATAAACCTTAGAAGGATTAAAGCTAAAAAGAGAAAAAAGAGTAATTATAAATACCTAAGAAAGGCCTAAGGTATACGATTAAAGTTTAGCTATTATAACTTAGCAAAGTAAAAGAGGATCTTTATATAAGAGCCTTAAAGACGCTAATTTAATAAGAAAAAGAAGAGGTAAAAAGGAGCTAAGGAGGAAAAGGTAGTAAAGATAAAAATCTATAATTATTATAAAAAGTATACTAAAACCTAACTAATAATTAAGGCACCGTTTAACTATTTAATCGAAGGATAATTATAATAGCTAAGATATATATAAGGGCCTTACCTACTACCTTATTATTTTACATTTTCTACTTAAAGCTCCCTAAGTAAATAAAGATAATATTTCCTACCCTTTCTTTAATAATAACTTACCTTCTCTTACCTTAAATAAGATAAATAGAGATATAATTAAATAATAAAGTAGGAAAACGAACATTCTTACTACCTACCTTATTTAAGAATAGGATTTTTTAATTTATAAATAAGGATATTTATTCTTTATTATAGAAAGAGAGACCTATTATAGCGAAAATAAACGCGCTTATAAGATAGAATTTAATATATTTTCGACTTACTAGATTAAATATATATAACCTTAAGAGAAAAACCTTTACCGCTAAAGATAGCGACTAAATAAAGCTAACTACTCTTAATAAACCTATTATAAACTACTATAAAGCGAACTTAAAGACTATTTAGTTATTTCTTAAGAGAGAGTTTATTAAACTTATATAATCTCTTTCTAAGTAAAATAAGTATAAGGTTAATTTCCTCCTTTTTCTTTGAATCCTTAGTAAGACTAAAAGGATTAAGGATATTATAAAAAAGATAAGGGGCGGTCTTAATATTAATATACTTATTATAGAATTTTTTAGTCTTAAGGTTAATATAGAAATTATAACTATATATATAGTTAGTAAATCTATTAAGGTTATAAGTAGCCCTATAGTATCTAGGGAAGTACTACTATTTATAAATAAGCGCCTTAGTTAAATCCTAGATATAGTTAGTTTAAGAGCCGCTAGTAGTACTTAAAAGAGAGATATACTTATAAAAAGGAAATATAATATACTTATAAGTAGAAGTTATAGTAATAAAGTAAGTTTAAATATACTCTTAATAAAAGCAAAGGTTATAAGTTTTATATAAAGTAATTAAGATTACTTAAGAGTATTCTTACCGCCCTAAACTAAGCTAAGAAAAAAAGTATCTATATAGATAAGCGATTTCTATAAGGATATAAGTTACTAGCTAACGTTTATAATAAAGGGTATAAAAGACGATTTAATTATACCGACTTAGTATACTCTTAAGAAAGTAAGAAAGAGGAGAGTAACCGCGTACTTTAATCCTAATAATATTAGGAGCTTTTAATAAAACTTATAACTAAAAGGCAATTTTTATATAAATTAGAAACCCTTAGTAACCTATATTATTTCTACTATAGACCTAGGTCTTAACGTAACTATAGATTTATAAAAGAAGATTATTAGAATAAGCTAAGCGATATTAAATAAGTTTAATAGTTATTACTTAAAAGTACTTTATATAAAAAGGAAAGACCTTAGTATAATAATTCTAAGTAAGAAGAGTAATAGTAATAAGGGAAGGTTATAAAAGAGTAGTTAAAGAGAGGTTAATAATATTTAGTAGCTCTTTAGTTTTAAGTTTATTAGTTTTATAAGATATAATAAAGAAGAAGAAGTAGTTATAAAAGAAGAAGATAAAAGGTAGCGGTCTAAAGAAATAATAAAGATAAAAAAGAGAAAAGGAAGAAGAGGAATAAAAAGAGTAAAAAGGGAAAGAAAAGGGCGGAGATTAAGTAGCTCCTTAATTAATAACTAGTAAAAGAAGCTATTTAAGCGTAACCCTTAAATACGCTTAAGACCTTACTACTATAAAGGCTAGCTAAAGTAACTAATAACCGCGCGCTTTAATAACTATTTATTCCTTTTACTATACCCTCCTTCTTCCTTCCTTCTTCTTCCTTTTATATATATATATATATATATACTTTATATACTTCCCTACTTATAACGATCCCCTTTATTAATATAACTCTTATATATATATATAACCCTCTTAGCCTCTTAGCGTTATAACTTAGAACTACTTACTATAACTATTTAATCTTAACTTCTCTCTTTCTTTTACTTACTCTACCCTTTCCTAAGATATAGTAGCGAACCTAAATAGTATCCTAGGCCTAGCTATAGACCTCCTTAAGAATACTACTATTTTCTTTAGTATATTACTATTTAAAATTAATAGCTTTATTTTACTTACTTACTATAGTAAAGTTAAAGTAAAAGGTAGTAAAGGGCGCTTTTATACTAAAGATAAGGAAAAGTTTATAAACTAAGATTAATAAGACGTTTATAAGTAGAAGTAACTTCTTTAATATATCTATAAGGATTATTAGTACTTAATACTAACGGGCCCTATTAAATAGTAGGATATTACCCTTAAAAACGCTTAGATAATATATAAGGGTATTAAAAAGATAAATAGATTTACTAAGAATAAGGCCTACTAAAAAGAGTATATCGTTAATATATATAACTTTCTTTATAACGCTATCGATAAATAATAATCTATAAGCTTTAGCCTTAATATAATAATTAAGATCTTAATAAGAAGTATTAAGAATATAGTATACCCCTTACTTTACTTACTATTAGTTTATACTAACTATTAAAGGGAACCTATAAAAGATATAGAAGATAGATATATAAAGTACTATAAATACCTAAATAATAAGGAGTATTTAATTAAGTTTACCGCTCCTACCTTTAACCTTAGTCGCTTTATATATAAATAAAGGTATATAACTAAAGTTATTAACTTTTTAGTAAGACTAAATAAAGGAGGGCTTTACTAAGGAGCGTTCTTTTAAGACTATAAGAAAGGAAACTTAGTTGTTTTTAATACTTAAAAAGAAGGATAGTATACTAGACTTTATACGTTCTTATAAGTATAGTAATAGTTTCTTTATATCCTTTAAGTTCCTTATAACTTTACTTATATACTAGTCCCTTATACCGCTTAGTAAGAAGGGTAGGAATATAGCTACTTAGCCTTAATAATAATCTAATACTAAGTTAAAGGTATAGTTAGGCTAGGCTTTAAGATAATTAAGTAGTAATACTTAGAGGTTAAAGTAAATCTAAAGTAAAGGTATAGGGTAATATAAGAAGCCCTATAAATAGATAAAATCTTATGCTAAGACTAGTATTTCTTTAAGCTAAATAAAAAGATAAGTATAAAAGGCTATATTAATAAGCTAATATATAGAATCTAAGCTATTATAGTAAACGAACTTAATTATATATAAGTAATATTATAAGGTAGTAGAGTTTCTTAGTAGTTTAATAGCGGGGTTAGATAACTATAAAAGATACTATTTAATTAAGGTTTAAAGACTTTTAATAAAGTCTTTCTTATAAGGATTCCTAGGTATAAATAGATTTTCTAATATAACTATATTATCTTAAGAGATTAAGAAGAATAAGACCTTTACGAAGTCTTAGAGGTAGTTAACCTTTAAGATAGGCTTAGTAAATAGAAACTACTACTTTAAAGAGATATAGAACTAGCTTATATAGTAAGGAGAGCGAGAAAAGAGCTAACTATACTAGCTACCCTTATAGAGTAACCTAACCTAATCGCTTAAGCTATATACGGTTTCTTTATAAAACCCCTCCTTAAAAAGACCCTTAACTATTTAATCGTACTAATAGGAATTAAGAATAAGCCTAAACCTTTATTACTTTAAGTATTAACTAAATTAAGCTCTTTATTTAAACTAAGTAACCTTTCCTTAAGTAAACTTAAGATAGGATCCCTACCTTAGAATCTATAAAGAAAGAAGCTAAGCGCCCTTATTAGTCCTTTTATTTATATAAAAACGATGCTTTTATTTTCTCCCTTAAATATATAGCTAGTTAAGCTTACTCCTCGCTTACTACTAACGACTTTTATAAATATATAAAGGAGTAAAAGACTTATAACTATACTACTACTAATAGCTAAATAAGAAGCTAGTAGGGAAGAAAGGTAGATAGCGCGGCTATTAACTCGCCTTAAGACTCTAAAATTACTAAGCGCTCGGTTAATTACCTTAAGGCTAAAGACTTTAGTAATATTTATAGCGCGCTTTATTACTCCTTAGAAATAAAGTATAGTAATAGCCTCTTTAGCTATAGTCCCTATAAGGTTTATACTAAGCTTTAAACCCTCCTAGGTTAAAGGAGTTAAAAACCTAGGAATATATTAAAACTACTACTAGGATATTAATAACTATAACTCTATATATTTATATAGAACTACTAGTAATATAATAATAACTAGTTTATAAGACTCTATAACTTATTTAATTTAGTTATACTTAAAGCTATAAACTAGTAAAGACGCTAACTACTTTATTTCCTTAACGCCCTTAAAAATAATAAGCGCGAATACTTAAGAGCGTATATAAGGGGTAGTAGATAATTATTTAAAAAAGGAAGTATATAAGTAAAGATAGAAAAGAGCTAAATAAGGAGCTTATAAGTAAAAGGAGGAATAAATAATATAAAGGAAAGGGATTATAGTAAAGGAGAAAAGTTCTATTAACGGTTTATTTACTTACTTATATACTTAAGAAGAGAGCCTTACTTATTATTATCGCGCTCTTTCTATTAGTATCTTAGGTTAGAAAGTCGCTAAGAAGGAGTTTAATAAGTAAGATTATACCCTTATAAATATTAGCTTATTAAAGGGATAAGACCCTTAGTACTCCTTATCTAACTTACTTCTAAGTATACTTAAAGGCTTTATAAAGACCTTAATTATTTAATAAGGTATCTTCCTTAATTATAGTTAATTTAAATTTTTATTTTTCCCTTTTAAAGTAAAGGCCGCTAGTTATATAACTTTAATAGAGATAAAGAGGTATAAAGTAAGGAAATCTCTAAGACTTATATTAATAACCTAAGACCCTTAGAGCTATATATAAGACTAATAATTAAATAATTATATAGTTAATTACTCTATTAATCCTTAGCTATATACTATATATACTTTAAGTATATACCCTTATTCTTATTTTACTAGTTACCAAAATAAAGCTAGTTTATACTTCTTAAAAAACCTTAATAGGACGCTATCTAAGTATACTACCTTTTAACTTACTATCTTACTTAGCGCTATTATAATATTAGCTAGCTAGATCTATTAGTTAACTATAAGGGTCGCCTTAGCTATAGGCTAAGGTAGCCCTTAAGTTATATTAGCTTTTAATAAAAAGAACTTAGTAGCTAGTATTTAAGCTTTTCCTTTAAAGGTTTCTATTAATTAGTCCTTACCCTCCTTTAATAATAGCGGGATATAAGTCGGTTCTAATAATAGCCTACTATAAAGTCTAGCTTACCTCTTTATATTTTAGAGTTTAGCGTTATTAGCGCTAAATTCCTTTAAGAACTCGCGCTAGTAGGCCCTCCTTACTTTATAGACGGTTTACTTTTAGGCCGCTATTACCTTATATAAGTCTTCTTAGTTTACCTTACTCCTTTCTTACTTATACTTCCTCCTTACCTTCTTAGCCTCTCTTATTACCTTTCTTACCTTTAAGGTAAACTATATATTACCCTTAAGTAATACTTACCTTTAGCGCGGAACTATAGCTATTGCGATTTACTTTAAGGTAGTAAAGATATAGTTTAGGTCTTAGTTAATATTCTCTAGCGTTTAAAGTATTAGCTAGTATAGTCTTAGCTAGGATATAGTCTTAGCTTTAACTAGCTTAGCTTTTACCTCTTTTTACCTTAAGGCTAGTTTAAGCGCCTAAGCTTAAGTATTAATTTATATTATAATAGTTTAAGGGATATAGTTTAAGTTAGTAAGGTCTAAGTTAAGTTTAGTATACTATATCTTAGTCTTAGTATTACTTATACTAGGTTAATAGTACTAACCTTTTAGCTATAGAAAAATCTTATATACTCTTTTTTTAAAATAGTAAGTTTAAGTTATAGTCTTATTACTTCTTATATAAGTTATATTATACTATTTAAGGTCTTATTATACTTATATTAAAGTAAGTAATAGAGATTAAAGTCCCTTATTATTATTATAAGGTACTTTAGTTCGATTATACTTATTTCTTATAATACTCTAGTCTTTATAGCCCTTAGTAGTAAGTAAATCGCTTATAGTTTAGTACCGTCTTTAAAAACTACCTTAACTTAGTTTAGTTTAGACTAAGGCGACTATATACCTAGCCTAAGCCTCTTATATATATATAGTATATACCTCCCCTCCTTATAAACTAAGCTATAAGGCGCTGCTTTAAAAGGTAAGGCCCTATCTTTTAGTATAGCTTTTACTTTTTATTATATTATTAAGTTAAAGCTAGCTTAGTAGTAAAGCGCTAGCTATACTAGCTTATATATTTTCTATATATTCTAAAATAGTACTTTTAGCTATATATAGGTAGGGTTAAGGTAAAAGGATTTATTTATATAAAGAGGGAAGGGCTTTATATCTTAGCGCTTTTTTATTTACTATACTTATAAATATCGTTTATACTTAGTTTAGCCCCCCTAGCCTTATTAAGTAGTAGGTATCTTAAGCTTAACCTTTTATCTTAGCGCGGTCTAGCTAGTCCTTACTTTTAGACCGCGGTTAAATTAAGAACGCCTTAAGTTTCGATAGTAGGTAGTACCTATTACTTAGCGTATACCTAAGTATTTCTAAACTATTAAGGTCTCTATAAGTAGTTTTCCCTTACCTTTTCCTAGGCTTTATTTACTATAAGGTAAGTTTAGGTCTATAATAAGTAGTCCCTTTAATATAAAATATAGTTATAAAGGATTTTACCTTTCTTAGCTTTATATTTATCCTCCTCTTTATTATATACTATACTCTTATATTAGCTATAAAGCTATATTAATATATACTACTTAGCTATATAGCTATACTTATAGTAGTTATAGTACCTTTATAGTTAAACTAACTTATTATAAGGTTTATATTAAAAGATTTATACTTTAAGGAATAGGCCTAGGTTATAAAGCCTATTACTCTCCTTTAAGCTACTAACCTTAATAAGTATAGTTATTACTATTAATATCTTAGATTAAGGGTATAGCGCTTAAGCTTAAAAGACCTTAACTTTATTTACTTTTATAATCTTATAAAGTAATCGCTCTTTTTTTACTATTACTACCCTTAAAAGAACGTTCTTAGTAACTACTATATATATATAGTAGGTAATTATAGCCTTTAGCTTAAATATAGCTTTAACCTAGCTTTAGTCTCTTTAGTAGGCTCTCGTAAAAGTATTAAATATAACCGCGATATCTCTACTTTAAAGGCGCCTTACTACTATAATATAAGTAGCCTTTAGGGCTATATTTACTACGTTTACTATATCTTTTAGTTCGCGGCTTAGGATTTTAAGTAGTACCTTAATAAGGACTATAATAATCTTATATTTATAGCGTAGTAAGACCTACTTTACCGCGGCTTTATATTAAGTTAGTCTTATAATCTTAGCTATAATTATAGCCTAGGTTTACTTTAAGCCCCTTAAACCTTAAGTAATACCTAGGTAGAACTCTTCCTTAACTACCTATAAGAGTCTAGGCGTTACTTAGATAGTTAATAAGTATAGTTAATTAATAAGCTAGGCAGCTTAGTTAATTCGTTACCTTTTATCGCGTATATATAATACGCTATATATAGTAAAGGGGGGTAGTAGCGCGACTATAGCCTATGCCCTCTTAGGTCTACTCTATAATATATTAACTAAGCTACCTACTAGTTATAGGTTTAAGTCCTTATATATAAGGCTAGATAGGCGCGTATATATATAGGCGCTATAGCTTAGAGGCATATATATAGCGTAGGTAGCAGGGGATCTTAACCTAGGCTAATAGGTAGTGCGGCACCTAGGGGTAATAGCCTATTAACTAAGGGAGTAATAGAAGAGAGCGCGGGAAGAAACTATATATAAGAGTCTAGGCGTTGCCTAGATAGTTAATAAGTATAGTTAATTAATAAGCTAGGTAGCTTAGTTAATTCGTTACCTTTTATCGTATATATATAATACGCCGTACGTAGTAAAGGGGGGTAGTAGCGCGACTATAGCCTATACCCTCTTAGGTCTACTTTATAATACTACCTCTTTAATTACTTCCTTAATTATTATCTTAAAGCTTTTATTTATATAAAGTACCGCTAATAATATATTACTAGCGCGACTCTTTACCTTAGAGAGCTATTCGACTACTACCTATACCTTATTAACTTATATACTTAGGATAAAGCCCGCGAGTTTATTATATACTACTTTTTCTATATAGTCGCTTAGCGCCTAAGTAAGTATTATATTACTACTTTAAGTTTATTAACTCGCTTTATTAAGGTATATATATTTAAGCGGCGTCTTTTTATACTATACGCTTTAGTTAAGCTTAGTATATTAAGGGCCGCTACTACGTTTATATACCCCTTTACCTTAGCTTACTATTATTAATAAAGGTAATTAATACTATTAAATTAATTCCTAATATTAGTTACTATTTTAGTCGTAATATATACTTACTATAGGTATATATCGATTTTATAAGATGTTTTTACTTAAATAAGTATAAATTTAAGGTTAAGAAAGTTAAGTTAAAGCTAACGTTTAATTACTTAGTTTAGTTAAACTACTTATACTAATATATATATATATATATATATAAATATCTATACTACTATAGTTATAAAATTAAAGTAAATATAATACTTAGTTTACTTAAGTAATTAAGATCCTCTTATAATAGTAAGGCTTTATATAACTAAGAGCGGTATTACTATACCTTAGTAAGTTTAATATCTTTTTTATAGAGCTTAAGCTATAGCTACTTTATATAAAAGTAAAGCTTTATATTAATAGCGCTATAATAAGAGATATCTACGCTTAATTTAACTATCTTTATATAAGCCTATCCCTATACCTATAAAGGTATCTTATACTATTGATATTTATTAGTATAAATAAACTAGCTAACCTCCTTATAAAGCTTTATATTAATTATAGTAAACTTAATATAGTTAAGTTAGTAAGCTAAGAGCTTATAACGCTTTATTAAAAGTAAAGTAAAGCTATTTTAGCTTACTTTATATAGTTTAAAAAGGTACTTTATTATATAGATATATATAGCTAGCTTAATATAATAAAGTATAATTACCTTATTATAAGCTTAAATATAAATTAGTATACTTATTTAAGTAAAGGTTCTATATTACTAAATATATATACCTATCTTATCTACCTTCTTTATAAGCTTAATATTAATAAGTTTCTTTTTTTATCTTCTTTTATAATATAAGAATAAGATAATACTAGTAATACTTTAAATATCTCTATCCTTACCTTAAGGACTAAGGATAGGAAGAGGTAGCGATAAGAGGGTCGCTATATAGGCTATAATAGTAAATCTTATTAGTTTTTAAAGTACCTATACTAAGAGGTATAGGTAAATATACTTTAAGTAATAAAAGGGTATATATATTAAGATAAAAAGGAAGTTAGGTTTAATAATAGTAACTTTAGTAATAAGTAATCTTAATAACGCTTTTATAGGCTTTATTAGCGTTCCCTTATATATAGTAGTAGTTACTATATAAATAAAATATATACTTATAGTAACTAAAAGGGCGGCTAAGATATAAAAAGGCCGTAAATATAATATAACTATAGTAAAAAAGAGTACCTATATAGCCTTATATAAAAAGGAGCGGAGCCTTATATACTAAAGTACTATCCCTTATACTATAGTACTAAGAGCTACTACTATATATTAATATAAAGGGGGCGGAATACTATAAGCCTATTAAAGCTAGCTATATACTACTCTATATACCTTTACCCCTTAGCTATAAGTACTAAAGCCTAACTCTTAAGGCGCGGCCCTTATTAATAATATCGTTAATCTATAAAGCTAGCTTAAGAGGGTATTATATATTATTTACTAACGTTTTTTCCGCGACTAAGTATATATAGTCCGCGTAAGGGTTCTATCCCCTTAAGCGTAATATTAAGTATTATTTAAAGTCGCGCCTCTTAAAAAGCTAGGTAAAGGTATAATATAAGGGCTTTTACCTTATATAGGCCTAGACTAAGGTCTAAGATAAGTCTAGAAATAAGCGGCCTCCGCGCTTATATAGGCTATACCTATACTTTTCTTTCTTTTCCTTTTTATAGATTATTAACCTTCTTTTAATAAACGATACTTAAGCTTATACCTTTACTTACTTTATAATAATCCGGATCTATTAAGTAACTTCCTTAGTATCCCTTAGGTTAACTATTATATTTAGTGCCTTTAAATATAGCGAAAGTATCGTCTTTACTTATAAGAATAAAGGGCGCGCTTATTAGTATATATAGGTATAAGCCTAACCTTTTATAACTATATATTAGTTTATAGCTTACTAGGATCTTTATTAGGTCTTTAAGACCTTTATTAAGTTATAATATACCCTTTTAAGCGTTATAAACTATTATAAAGACTATAATACTTACTTATTATATTATTAATATACTATAGGCACTAGTAATATAAGTAAGGCTAAGAATATAGTTATTTATAGTTATTAAAACTATATACTACTATTTAAAGTATATAATAGTATTTATTAAGGGCTTATATATACTTAGTATAATAGTATAAAGCTAAATAATTATTTATTTAAAGCTAAAGAGAACTTTATTTTAGTTATACTAGTTATTTATCTTCCTTAGTCCTTAGCTCGACTAAAACTTAAGTATTATTTAGCTTAAGTTTAAGTCGAGCCCTACTTATATATAGGTCTACTTTAGGTTAACTTTAGTATAGTCGCTATAGTATAACTTTAGCCCTTTATAAGTATAGCTTATAATACTACTTTTACCTTCCCCCTCTTATTAATAGTACTTTTATTCCTCCCTTACTACCTTTTTATTATCGCCCTCTCTTATTTCTTAAGTATATATAGCCGCTTCCTTTTAACTTACGCCCGCCCTATCTTTTTATATACCGCTCTTTTATATACTTATTTTACTTTATTCCTCCCTCTTTTATATATATACCCCTATACCTTACTAACTATATATATACCCTACTATATATAAATATCCCCCTTCTTCCCTTTCTCCTTTTTCTTTTTCTTTTTCCTCTTTTAAGCTTTACTTTTTTTATATATATACTCTTACTTTACTTAATTCTTAACTCTACGCTACGTTATATTATAACTACTATAGGCCCTTATATACCCGCTAGCTTCTTTACTCTATATAAGAGTACCTTAATTCTAAGTATACTAAGTAACTATACCCTACCGCCCTTATAATAGTTAATACGTTTACTTATATCTTTTAATAAGTATAGCGCGACTTATAGTCTTATAATATAGTAGCTACCTTATCTTACTTATATAAGCTAAATAACTTTATTAAATATTAAGATATAGTATAGTGCTTACTAAAACTAAGCGTTACTATATACTTATAACTACTTTACTTATACTTATATTAAATTCTACTTCCTTATTATTTATTACTTTAATATAAAAGGGTTTTAATAAAAGTAGTATAAGTTAAAGTCCCTTACTAATAAGAAGGGCTATTATAAGAGTTAGGCTATTAATAGTAGCCTTTTTATTATAAGGGGCCCTTACTAGCCTTAGCTAGCTAAGGCCCCTTTAACCTCTTTTTTATTATATAGGTTAATAAGTATAAAAAGCTTTATACCTTTTACCTTTATAGCCTATATATTAAGGTTATAAAAGAGGTTAAAGCTAAGGCTAGCTTTTATTTAAGCTTCCTTCCTCTTATAAGCTATAACCCTAGGCCTCTTAGTAAGCTTAAAAGAGTTAGTAAAAGGGATAAAAGTTATAATATTATAAGCTAAATACTATATAAGGATATAGCTATTATCGATCTTATAAAGGTAAGGCTCTTATAATAAAATAAGGTCTACTTTTATTTTTAAGGCTTACTTTAAGATTAATAGGTTAGCTATTTCTTACCTATTAATATTATACTATATAATACTAATAGGGTTATAGTTAAGCTTAGGAAGCTTATAAGGCCTTAAGGGCCTTATAAATATAAAAGGGCTAAGGCTATTAAGTATTAGTTATTTCCTTATAAACTTTATATTATACCTTATTAGTTATAAAGTACTCCCTTTTATAGTTATACTATTAAACTTTAAAGTAAGAGTAGCTTTAACTAGCTTTATAGCTAGGTTAGTTATAATCCTTAGTTAAGTACTTTTCTAAGTAAAAGGTATACTTAATAAGTTATTAATAAGACTAAGGGTTATAGTTAAAGGAAAGGCACTTATAGTACTATATATATATAGTATATTCCTTATAAGCCTTAACTTAAATCTATAGACCTATTATATAAAGGCTTTTTTTTAGTTCTTAGCCCTTATAGTATTTAAAAGGACTATAAATATAACGGATCTTACTTTTTATATTAAGCTAAAGGTACCTAGCTACCTAAGCTGCCCTAAGATATCGATCCTACTAAAGGTCTTAGCTTTTATAGTAAAGATATTAAGGATAAGGGTCTTTAAAAGGTAAGGTATACTTTAAGCTACTAGCTTAGTTTAGCTAGTAAGAAGGTCGGCCGATTTAATAAGTAGCCCTTTAAGGTATAAGAACTACTTATCTTACTACTTTAAAAGCTTCTTTACTATATAAAGGGCCTTTATTATTATAACTATATTACCTTTATTTAATATTAATAAAGCTAATATAGCTAGTTCCCTTATATCTTTAATAAGCTTATTATAAAGAATAATAGAGCTAATAGTTAGTATTAGTAATTATAAGCGCTTTTACCTTATATAGGCCTAGACTAAGGTCTAAGCTAAGTCTATATATAAGCGGCCTTTATACTTATATAGGCTAGGCTTATACTTCTTTTTCTTTTCTCTTTTATAGATTATTATCCTTCTTTTAATAGACTATAGCTTAGCTTATACTTATACTTACTTTATAATAGTATAATCTACCCTTTATTTTACCTTCTTTATATCCCTATATATAGAATAGCTATTTTTAGCTACCTTTATAGCTAAAATTTAATAACCTAGTTTAGTTAAACGGCCCGCGTTAATATATATATATATAAAATATCTATACTTTTATAGTTATAAAATTAAAGTAAATATAATACTTAGTTCGCTTAAGTAATTAAGAGCCTCTTATAATAATAGGGCTCTATATAACTAAGAGTAGTACTACTTTACCTTCGTAAGTTTAATAGCTCCTTTATAAAGCTTAAGCTATAGCTATTTTATATAAAAGTAAAGTTCTATATTAATAGCGATATAATAAGGGATATCCGCGCTTAATTTAACTATCTTTATATAAGCTTATCCTTATACTTATAAAAGTATCTCTTACTATCTATATATATTAATATAAATAAATAAGCCGATATTATTATTAAGCTTTATACTAATTATAGCGAACTTAATATAGCTAGGTTAGTAAGCTAAGAGCTTATAATACTTTATTAAAAGTAAAGTAAAGCTATTCTAGCTTACTTTATATAGTTTAAAGAGGTACTTTATTAAGTAAATATATATAGCTAGCTTAATATAATAAAGTATAATTATCGCGAAGCGTAGCTTAATTTTATAGTTCTTAGAGATATCCCTTAATAAGAGGGACTAAGGAAGCTAAAAACACCCGGTATAAAAGAAGGAAGAAGGAGCTAAAAAGAGGTATAGAAAGGAGGGTAGGGGTATAAGGGGAAGTAGAAGTAGCGATAGCTTCCTATAGAGGTAGCGAGAGATAAGATAAATATACCGGCAACGGCTAAAAAACTAGTAAAAAGCTTAGTAGTTAAAAGGATATAAGTAGCTTCTTTAAGTAAGATCTTCTTTATTAATTAAGATGCTAGACGGGTATAAAGAAGGGCGTTAAATAAAGGAAAGAAGGAGAATTAAGGCAATATAATAATTACTCCCCTACCTTTATTACTACCCCCGTAAGAATTAAATCTCTTTGCCCTACCTATCTAACCCCTTACTTTTAATTTTACCTTCGTATATTTTTATATACTTCTTATATCTCTCTTTGCGAGAGTTATAAGCCTAGGAGGAATAGAATTCTTATACCTTCTAGCTACTATAAAAGGCACCTTTCTTATATCCTTTATAGCTTCCTTTTACCCCTCTTACTAGAAAAGCCGATTTTTAACCGACTTTTCTACCCCCTCTCTCTTTATAACGATATCGAAAACCGACTCCTTTACCGTCTATATAGTCTATAGGACGATTCTTATAAAGCCTTAAGATTAAGATAAATAGGTAAAGGAGCTACGGGCTCGTATAGATAGAACTATCTATAATTTAGTCTTCTTTAATAAGTAGGACCCTCTTAAGCCCCCTCTTCGTCTAAGGGCAACGGAATTTATAGAGGGAGCTTCCCTCTTTTTTAAGCTAACCTCTATATAATAAAGAGCTTTTTCTACTACCTTAGGTAACTATAAGAGTTATTAAAAGGAATACCTTTATAAAATAAAGCTACTAACTACTATATATATAGCGATAATAGAATCCGTTAGTATCGTAAAGCTAATCTCTCTTTAAGAAGAAGAGACTCCTAGGTAGTAGCTTTTAAAGCTTAAGACCTTAATAGCTCCCTTAAAGGGCTATATAACTAACTATATTAAGAAGACCTATACGGTATACCTAGGAGCCTTTTTAACTAAGAACCTACTAGCTTCTTCGTAGCTAGCTAAGTAGGAAGAAATCCTCGAGGACGCTAACTAATACTTCCTAATAAAAGCTCTTTCTAGCTAGTAGCTATAAGATATATCTTTACTAATAAAGCCTATTAGTAACGGTTACTCGACTATCTTTTAAGAGGCTAGCTAGGAACTAAATAAAGAGGCTACTAAAGTATAATAGTTAGTAGTTTTATTCCTTCGTAGCTAGCACTTAACCTAGACGGCTCGACCTACTGCCCTTATAGCTACTATAGCCCTTATTGCTACGGCCCCCGCTGCTACTACTGCTGCTACGGCTATTGCTCCTTCGGCTCCTCCTCCCTCGAGAGCTATAACCCCGTCTTTAACGGCTGCCCTAGTCCCGGCCCTAGCTCTGCCTTTTACTCTAGGCCCGGTCCCGTCTATTAGACCGGCCCGACTAGTCCCTTAATAGACTTTTTAGTCTATTAGTAGAAAAATTAAGGAACTAGTTAAAATCGAACCTTATTAATATTAGTAATAAGGAGTAAAAAGGGGGGGTTTTTGAGTAAACCTTTTAAACTAAGATAAGGATTCCTCGAAGAAACAATATATAAGGAGGAATTAACCTACCTACTAAGTATATAAAAAGCCCTATTAGCTAGAAGACTACTAATAGGTCTTCGAGGAAAACTAACCTAAAGGAGTTAACCCTTTAAAGAGGCTATAAGAAATAGTATAATAGTCTCTTAAGGATGACCCCTTATTATAGAAGAAGATAGACGAGATTTAGGTTACTAAGAAATAGTAACTAATAACGCCGCTGCCCTTATTCGAGCTATAGATTTAAGGAAAAATAGTTAGTATAGTAAATCTAATATTTATCTTCCCTATAGATTAGTAAGACTACCTGTTTTTTTTTTTTTATTATTACTCGTATATAGCCTCTAGGGCTATAGCGAGGCTAGTAGGGGCCTAGGCCCCTATTAGTAGTCTTAGCTAGCTATAGATCCCGGGGGCTTATAACTAATTAGGGAAAGGGTAGCTATAAAGGCAATAATAAAGGAAAGGTTAGTCTAGTTCCTCCCGCGCGGTGATTTTCCCCCTTATAGGCCCTAGGGCCCCTAGGTTACTCCTTTTCGAGCTACTTAGCTATCCCTATCTTTATTTTAGCTAAGAAGGTTAAAAGAGCTTCCCTTCCTTCCTTAGAGCTATAGAGAATAGGTAGGCTAAGGGCCCCCTTCCGTCTCTTAAAGGTCCGGTAGAGGACCTCTCTTTCCCTCTTATAGTTCGGGCACCTTAGGATAAGGTGCCTAGCCGTATACCTTCCTTAGCCGTAGCGGCAGTCGTCTCGGTCTACCTTATTAGTCCTTTTTAGGAAGGAAAATAAGAAGCCGGCCCCGAAGAGGAGCTAGTAGAAGGCTAAGAGGGTCAGCCTATAAGACTACCCGTTAAGACCCTCCTACTATCCCCTATAAAAATTAGCTATCCTTAACTCTAGTACTTCCCTTAATATCTATAATATACTCTTATAATTCTAGTCCTTTAAGAAAGTATAAAGGGAATATCTTATTACCGGGGAATAAACTATATAGATAGAGGGATATAGAAGAGTGAATTTCACGATAAAATTACTTAATAGGTCTATATAAATTCTTTAACGAAAAAGGGTAGCTTTTTACCTTTAATTTTTAACGAGCTTAATTTCCTTCCGCTTTCTTTAAAAGGAAGTAATCTTCTAAGATATAACGTTTAAGCCTATAAGGCTAGTCTAGAAGAATTAGAAGATTAAGCTTAATAAGGAAAAATGCGGTTAATTTATTCTCGAATTCTACCTTATTTATAGGAAGGAACTACTTAAGAAGTTAGCTTTCCCTACTAAGAGGAATAGGTCTACTATAAAGGACCCTCTTTTAATAGCTTAATTTAATAGGGATAAGGGTATATACTTAAAGCACGCGTAATATATAGCTAAGGATTAATAGAGTAATTAACTATATAATTATCTAATTATCGGTCTTATATATAGCTCTAAGGGCCTTAGGTTATAAATATAAGTCTTAGAGATTTCTTTACTCTATACCTCTTTATCTTTATTAGAGTCGCGTAACTAGCGGTCTTTACTTTAAAAAGGGAAAATAAAAAATTCGAATTAACTATAATTAAGGATGCTTAATTAGATAATTAAGGTCTTTATAACGCCGTTAAGTATACTTAAAAGTAAGTTAAAAGGGGAGTGCTAGGGGTCTTATCCCTTTAATAGGCTAATATCTATAGGGGTGCGATCTTACTTATTAAACTCCTTCTTAGCGACTTTCCGACCTAAGATATTAATAGAAAGGGCGCGATAATAATAGGTAAGGCTCTCTTTTTAAGTACGTAAGCTAGTAAATAGACTATCGATAGAACTTTTCTCCTTTACTATAATCCTTTCCCTTTATATTATTTATTCCTCCCTTTACCTATAAGCTACTTATTTAGCTCTTTCCTATCTTTACTTATATACTTCCTTTTTTAGATAATTATCTACTACCCCTTATATACGCTCTTAAGATTTCGCGCTTATTATTCTTAGGGGCGTTAGGGAAATAAAGTAGTTAGTATCTTTACTAGTCTATAGCTTTAGGTATAGCTAGATTAAATAAGCTATAAAGTCTTATAAACTAGTTATTATTATATCGCTAGTAGTCCTATATAAATATATAGAATTATAGTTATTAATATCTTAGTAGTAGTTTTAATATATTCCTAGGTTTTTAACTCCTTTAACCTAGGAGGGTTTAAAGCTAGGTATAAACTTTATAAGGACTATAGCTAGAGAGGCTATTACTATACTTTATTTCTAGGAAGTAATAGGGCGCGCTATAAGCGTTATTAAAGTCTTTAGCTTTAAGGTAATTAACCGAGCGCCTAGTAATTTCGGAGTCTTAGGGTAAGTTAGTAGCTATAGTATCTACCTTTCTTTCCTACTAGCTTCTTATTAAGCTATTAGTAAGGGTATAGTTATAAGTCTTTCGCTCCTTTATACGTTTAAAGGGGTCGTTAGTAGTAGGTAAGGAGTAGGCCTAATTAGCTATATACTTAAGGGGGAAAATAAAGGCATTGTTTTTATATAGATAAAAGAACTAGTAAGGGCGCTTAGCTCTTTTTTTTATAGATTTTAAGGTAGGGATCCTATCTTAAGGTTACTTAAGGAAAGGCTACTTAGTTTAGATAAGGAGCTTAATTTAGTTAACGCTTAAGGTAATAAAGGTCTATGCTTATTCTTAATTCCTATTAGCGCGATTAGATAGTTAGGGGTCTTTTTAAGGAGGAGTTTTATAAAAAAAAACCGCGTATAGCTTAAGCGATCGGGTTAAGTTACTCTATAAGGGTAGCTAGTATAGTTAGCTCTTTTCTTACTCTCCTTAATATATAAGCTAGTTCTATATCTCTTTAAAGCGGTAGTTTCTATCCGCTAAGCCTATCTTAAAAGTTAACTACCTTTAGGACTTCTTAAAGGTCTTATTCTTCTTAATCTCCTAGAATAATATAGTTATATTAGTAAATCCGTTTATACCTAAGAATCCTTATAAGAAAGACTCCGCCGAAAGTTATTAAACCTTAATTAAATAGTATCCTTTATAGTTATCTAGCCCTACTATTAAACTACTAGGAAACTCCGCTACCCTATAATATCGCTTATATATAATTAAGCTTATTTACCGCGATAGCTTAGATTCTATATATTAGCCTATCGATATAGCCTTTTATACTTATCCTTTTATCTAGCTTAAAGAAATACTAGTCTTAGTATAAGATTTTATTTATCTATAGGGCTTCTTATATTACCCTATACCTTTACTTTAGAACTACTTTAACTTTTAAGTATCGCTACTTAATTATCTTAAGGTATAGCTTAACTATACCTTTAACCTAGTATTAGATTATTATTAAGGCTAAGTAGCTATATTCCTACCCTTCCTACTAAGTAGTATAAGGGACTAGCGTATAGGTAAAGTTATAAGGAACTTAAAAGATATAAAGAAACTACCGCTATACTTATAAGAACGTATAAAGTCTAGTATACTATCCCTCTTTCTAAGTATTAAAAATAACTAAGTTTCCTTCCTTATAGTCTTAAAGGAACGCTCCTTAATAAAGTCCCCTTTTATTTAGTCTTATTAAAAAGTTAATAACTTTAGTTATATACCTTTATTTATATATAAAGTAAGGTTAAAGGTAAGAGCGGTAAACTTAATTAAATACTCCTTATCGTTTAGGTATTTATAGTACTTTATATATCTATCTTTTATATCTTTAATAGGTTTCCCTTAATAGTTAGTATAAACTAATAGTTGGTAAGGTAAGGGGTATACTATATTCTTAATACCTCTTATTAAGATCTTAATTATCGCGCTAAGGCTAAAGCTTATAGCCTATTATTTATTAATAGCTTTATAAAGAAAGTTATATATATTAATAATATACTCTTTTTAACGGGCCTTATTCTTAGTAAATCCGTTTATCTTTTTAACGCCCTTATATATTATCTAAGCGTCTTTAAGGGTAATATCTTACTATTTAATAGGGCCCGTTAGTATTAAGTGCTAACGATCTCTATAAATATACTAAGGGGGTTACTTTTACCTATAAACGTCTTATTAGTCTTAGTCTACGAACTTTTCTTTATCTTTAGCGTAGAAGCGCCCTTTACTACCTTTTACTTTAACTTCGCTATAGTAAGTAGGTAAAATAAAGCTCTTACTCTTAAATAGTAGTACGCTAAAGAAGATAGCGGTATTCTTAGGGAGGTTTATAGCTAGGCCTAGGATATTATTTAGGTTCGCTACTATATCTTAGGAAAGGGTAGAGTAAGCGAAAGAGAGGAAGAAGATAAGATTAAATAGTTAGGGTAAGTAGTTCTAAGTTATAAAGCTAAGAGGCTAAGAGGGTATTATATATATATATAAGAGTTATATTAATAGAGGGGATCGTTATAAGTAGGGAAGTATATAGAGTATATATATATATATATATATAGAAGGAAGAAGAAGGAAGGAAGAAAGATAGTATAGCGAGAGGAATAAATAGTTATTAAAGCGCGCGGTTATTAGTTACTTTAGCTAGCCTTTATAGTAGTAAGGTCTTAAGCTTATTTAAGGGTTACGCTTAAATAGCTTCTTTTACTAGTTATTAATTAAGGAGCTATTTAATTTCCGCTCTTTTCTTCTCCTCTTTACTCTTTTTATTCCTCTTCTTCCTCTTTTATCTTCTATCTTCTTTATTTCTCTAGACCGCTACCTCCTATCTTCTCCTTTTACGACTACCTCTTCTTCTTTATTATATCGTATAAGACCGCTAAACTTAAAACTAAAAAGCTACTAGATATCGTTAACCTCTTTTTAACTACTCTTCTATAACCTTCCTTTATTTCTACTACTTTTCTTACTTAGAATTATCGTACTAAGGTCTTTCCTCTTTATATAAAGTACTTTTAAGTAATAACTATCTAACTTATTTAATCTCGCTTAGCTTATTCTAACTATCTTCTTTTATAGATCTATAGTTACTTTAAGACCTAGGTCTATAGTAGAAATAATATTAGTTACTAAGGGTTTTTAATTTATATAGAAATTGCCTTTTAGTTATAAGTTTTATTAAAAGCTCTTAATATTATTAGGATTAAAGCGCGTAGTTACTCTTCTTTCTCTTACTTTCTTAAGAGTACGCTAGGTTAGTATAATTAAATTATCTTCTATACCCTTTATTATAAACGTTAGCTAGTAACCTATATCCCTATAAAAATCGCTTATCTACGCGGATATTTCTTTTCTTAGCTTAGTTTAAGGTAGTAAGAATACTCTTAAGTAATCTTAATTACTTTATATAGAACTTATAATCCTTGCTTTTATTAAGGGTATATTTAAACTTATTAAATAACTATAACTTCCGCCTATAAGTATATTATATCTCCTTTTTATAAGTATATCTCTCTTTTAGGTACTACTAGCGGCTCTTACGCTAACTATATCTAGGATTCGACTAAGGCGCCTATTTATAAATAGTAAGACTTCCCTAGATACTATAGGGCTACTTACGACCTTAATAGATTCGCTAACTATATATATAGTTATAATTTCTATACTAACCTTAAGACTAATAAATTTTATAATAAGTATATTAGTAACGAGACCGCCTCTTATTTTCTTTATAATATCCTTAATCCTTTTAGTCCTACTAAGGATTTAAAAGAAAGGGAGGAAATTAACCTTATAGCTATTTTACCTAGAAAGAGATTATATAGGTTTAACGAGCTCTCTTTTAAGTAATAATTAAATAGTCTTTAAGTTCGCTTTATAGTAGTCTAGAATAGGTTTACCGGGAGTAAGTAGCCTCGTTTTATCGCTATCTTTAGCGGTAAAAGTTTTTCTCTTAAGGTTATACGTATTTAATCTAGTAAGTCGAAAATATATTAAAATTTATCTTATAAGCGTATTTATTTTCGCTGCTATAGGTCTCCCCCTTTATAATAAAAAATAAACGTCCTTATCTATAAAGTAAAAAATCCTATTCTTAAAGGAGGTAGGTAGTAAGAATATTTATTTTCTTACTTTATTATTCAATTATATCTCTATTTATCTTCTTTAAGGTAATGAAGGGTAGGTTATTATTAAGGAAGGGTAGGAAATATTATCTTAATCTACTTAGGGAGCTTTAAGTAGATAATTTAAAACGATAAGGTAGTAAGTAAGGCGCTTATAAATATCTTAGCTACTATAGTCGTCCTTTAATTAGATAGTTAAATAGTACCCTAGTTACTAGTTAGGTTTTAGCGTGCTTCTTTTAACTATTATAGATTTTTATCTTTACTACCTTTTCCTTCCTAGCTCCTTTTTACCTCCTTCTTTTCTTATTAAATTAGTATCTTTAGGGCTCCTATATAGAGATCCTTTTTTACTTTACTAAGTTATAGTAGCTAAACCTTAATCGTATACCT
The DNA here is from genome assembly GCF_020360975.1 of Hirsutella rhossiliensis. Taxonomy (NCBI): domain Eukaryota; kingdom Fungi; phylum Ascomycota; class Sordariomycetes; order Hypocreales; family Ophiocordycipitaceae; genus Hirsutella; species Hirsutella rhossiliensis. The sequence continues at coordinate 206,005 of NW_025408669.1, forward strand.
TAGGCCTTTCTTAGGTATTTATAGTTACTCTTTTTCCTTTTCCTAGCTTTAATCCTCCTAAGGTTTATTAAGGAGTCGTTATAACTATAGTACTATTTAATTTAAAGCTTCTCTACTTAGTAAGAGTAGTAAATTATCTACTTTATTTATTATTTCTTCCTTCCTCCTCTTATTAAGAGTAATCCTATCCTAAAGTAACTAGTTATCCTTAGTAAAGTACTACTAACTTTCTTTATCTTTTTTAAACTTCTTTAAATACTCTCTTAAGATTATCTTATTAAGTACGATTCTATCTAAAGTTTTAATCTTATACGCCCTAGACTACTCTAAGTATAATACTACTTAAAAGGGACCGTTCTAACTTATCTAATACTTAGCTTACCTCCTTAGATTATTTAATCGTCTTATATTAAATAATAAGATAAGGTCTCTATATTATAGGCTTTCTTTCCTTATTATATATTTATTAGCTTTATCTATCCTTTCTATTAATTAATTCCGATATCTTATTACTCTTTTCTTAGCTTCTTTTATATCTTTTTCTTTTCTTTTTAAAACTTATACTTATATTTTAAATAATTCTTCTCTTATCTTTACTTTATCTTAGTTAATTAGTCGCTAAGTTAGTTATTTTACCTTAAGAGGTAGTACTAGTTCTTATCTATATAGTAGGTAGAAAGCTAATATTCTATAAGACTCTTTAACTACTATTTAGTTTATAAGGATTACTTAGTTAAGGTATTTAATCTACTTACCCTTTTTCTCTACTATTTTTATAAGTACTATTATTAACCTTTAGTACCTTTATTTTACTACTACGTTCGCCTTTAAATTATATACTAAAGTTTAGATAACTTTAATGCCTATATCCTTTAAGATATACTTAAAGTCTTTCTTTATTTTAGGCCCTTTATTAATTATAGTATATAGTATTACGCTATACCTATAAATAATAAAGAGTATAAATTTAGTTATAGCTCCTATAGTAATTTCTTTAACTAAGGTTACTTCTACCTATTTAATAAGGTTGTCTTATACTTCTATAAAGTATAAATACCTATAATTAGATAGTATATATTAGCTATTAAAGTAAATCTTACTTATAGGGTAGCTAGGCGCGGTCGCGGTTATAACTTCTTAGTATCTCTTAGTTATAAAGTATTAGCATTCTTTATAGGAAGAGATTACGCTATAAATATCGTTTTAAAGGCTAGCCTACTAATACCTATTCTTTATAAACGTATATATAACTTATCGTCCTTTATATCTTATTTATATATAGTACTTTATAATAATCCTTTTCCGTTCTTTTAAGTCGTCTATAACTAGTATAGGTCCCCTTTCTTCCTTCCTAAGGAGTCGCTAAAGCTTTTGATCTTTAACGTAGAAATTTAGACTCTTTAAACGTAGCTTCCTATAGTCTTATTTAAAAAGGCCCTCCGGCCGTTTTAACGTTTAAAGGAAGACCGTAATTATCCTCGATTCCTTTAAGTAGCCCCCTTATAGCTTAGTTCCTTATACTACGTTTAAGTAGAAGTCTATAAATTCTTTAATATCGCTTTCTATTTCCCTATTTAATATATTAGAAGGTCCTTTAAGCTTTCTTAAGAGTCTATTAGCTATACTATTCTTTTTACCTTCGTCGTATTATATAGTAAAGTTAAAGAGGAAAATATAGCTTATTTAGTAAGTTACTATAGCTTTAAGGACGTCTTTAAAGGCACCTTTTAGTTAATCGACTAAGACCTATACGTTAGTTTCTAAGATAAAATATACGCTATATAGGTATATTCTTAGTCTCTTAAGCGTACTTAATATAGCCTTATACTCCCTCTTTATTATATTATATTTAGCTTTTACTAGTAACTACGTTTTACTTTTAAACTTTATAAGGCTCTTCTTTTTATTAACGATTTATATTAAGACTACCCCTTAGCTAAGTAAACTAGCATTATATATTAAAATAATATCTCCTCTTCCTAGGCTAATATTAAGGGATACTAAAAAGACTAGATTAGTAATAGCTTTCTTAAAAGCAGCTATCGCTTTTACTTATTTATCTCCCTATTTCTAATAGACTTCTTTCTTTAGTAGGTCTATAAGGGGTTTTACTAAGATAGTAAACTATCTAATTTAAATTTAATAGTATTATACGATACTAAGGAAAGCTTTAATATATATTATATTAAGGTATCTTATTTATTCCTTAATTTTAATAACTTTAGCTTCTATAGGGCACCTTTTATTTATTCTATAAATATAACTAATAACTTTAGTTACTTACTAATAGAATTTCGATTTAGCCCTTATAATTATATAACTAAAGAGTTCGACGTTAACTAGGGATTAAAATACCTTTTAGTCTTACTTAAGTACTTCTTTAATTCCTTAAAAAGGTTACTTATTACCGAACTAAGCGCTAAACTTAAGCGACTTATTACTTTTATTAAAAAGAAATATAATCCTATCGATTTATTAGGCTTTATTCTCTATCTTAGTATTAATATCCTCTTAGTTAATATCCTCTTTAATAAGAGCGTCCTTATTAAGGATTATATCGCCCTATAATACTAGTAAGTAAAGTATTTCTTTAACTTAGTTTAAATATTAGCTAAGTAGAAAACTAGATTATTTTTAATTAATATAAAGATTAATTTATTTCCTATAGTTACTACTTAGTACTTACTACTTACTTTTAATTTTATAAGCGTCTTTAGTAATTATAATAGCTTTTTCTTCTTTACTTATATTTATCTAGGTTATAAAGAACTAGACTTTCTTTCTTAATCGTATAATAGCTTAATATATTATATTCTTAGCCTTTTTAAAGACTTTCTTATTATTAGTTATCTTAGTAATACGATCGCGCGCTTTCTTTATATTTATATTTATTAATAAGGTATCTTTTACCTTCTATTTTTTTAAAAGTATACTAAGTAGACGGCCTATTATAGATTAATATAAAGATTAGTATAAAGTAAATAGGAGTATTTAGGAACTCTTACTATATCGCCGTTACTCTTAATTATCTATAAAGAAGAGAGCTAAGAAATATAAAAATATCTAAAATTATTAGCTAGAATATTATATAAAATAAAGAGAGATATTACTTACCGTTTAATATATAGTATTAACTTAGGTGTTAAAAGTAAAATAAAAATTCCTAACGCTAAATAAAGACTAAATCTTTACTTTATATAGACTTACGTTTTACTAGAAATCGATTAGGTTAGTAGATCTTCGTAACTAAATAACCGTATTTTAATTAGCTAAGAAGCTTATTACTACTAGCTTATATTATTATAACCTTTCTTTTTTTTCTCCCCCCCTAATAAATATATACTAGCCTATAACCGCTAAGCCTTTAAGGTTAATATACTATCTATATATAAATAGCTTTATATTAATATACTAATTATTTATAGTAATCTTACTTTTAATCTTATAGTATGCGGCTAGTTTTTTAGCTAGCTAACTAGCGGAAAGACTCTCCTTAGCTAGAATATAAATACTAGCGGAAAAACTAGCGGTAAAGGTAAAGGGAAATCGGTTAAGCTAGTAAGTATTATTAAGCGTAAATAAAGATTTAAGCTAGGTAGTAAGTCTTTATTTATCTTTTCTTACTTAAACGTAATAAGATTTAAGTATATTTCTTTTTTAGATTATCTACTAATTTTAATAATAGCTATTACTTTACGCGAACTTCGAAAATTCTAGTAAATTCCCGATTTACTTATCCCTTATACCTCGTTCGCCTACCTTATTCGAGAAGTTATATAAGATATTACTCCTAGCCTTTATATCTAAAAGGTAGTATTAGTAGCTATCTAGGATTTAGTAGAGAGTATACTAGCTACTATATTCTAAGGTAAGTTAATATAATTATTATACTAATTATTATACTAACTAGCGACTATAAATAGTAATAAGATAGCTAGCTATCGCGGCTAGAAGAGTTATAATTTAGTAAAAAGATATTACTACTCTTAAGGATATTATTAGTATCCTTAGGAAATAAGACTAGTCTTTCCTAGTTTAAAATAAAGCTACTATATATACCTTATTAAAAGTTATTATATTAATCGTTTATACTAACCTTTTTCCTTTAGTATACGGTTCTGCCTTATAGCGTAACTTTTCTAATTTATTAAGAGTCGAAAAATAAAAGCTTCTATAAAGCACGCGACTACTAAATATTAGAGAAGCGCGTGCTTATATAGTTTAGGCTTAAAGAGATAATTTTAATTAGAAGCGGAAGTAGTTAAAGGAGCAACGATAATTAAAGGTATAGCGAAAGAAGAAAACTACTATTATAGAGATTAATAGTAAGGGGAGTAAAAATAAAGATAATTCCGACTATAAATAGCCTTAAACGATTAAAAAGACCTATAAAGTCCCCTTAGATAATAAGGCTAATAAGGATAAAATATTTAAAGAATTACTATAATCGTTAGGTATAAAAGAGCCTATAATAACTATAGATAGGCTTAAGCTTATCTTAGCCGGCGGGAAGTATAAGGGTAGAAAGTTAGGAGTAAAAGAGGCTAAAAATATCCTAGCTCTAAATTAAAGATAAGGAGATAATTAATATAATTAATTAGTACTAGACTTCTAGTTCTTTAATCTCTATAAATTCGCTTAACTAAAAGTAACTTTAAATAGGAATTAACTAAGTTATTTTAGGGTAGTCTAGGTACCTAGCTTTACCTAAAGTATATATTAATAACCTATAAGTAAATATAGTCTTTTATCTTAAAACCTATTTCTACCTATAGACTAGACTGAAAAAATTAGGCGGCCTATAGGTAGCCACGGGCGCCTAATTTTAAAGTCTAGCTCTGATAAGAGATATAGCTGTGCCTCCCGGGGCGTTACGGCGGTAACGGAGGGAACTTAGGAAAGCAGCAGCATTGACGTTGTATCTTTTAAGGCTCGTGCCGCTAAAATCTCCTCGCCGCCAGTGAAAACTAAAAAGACCTCATTTCTTAAGCTATTAAAAGGAATGTCTCGGGTAGTGCCGTGCCCTTCGAGCTCTGACCGTGATAATCCGTAGGGACACACCAAAGTAAACGCCGCCCGAAACACCGTTAACGACGAAAATGAAGCGTGGAGATGAATCTAGCTGAGAAGTGCGGGCTGTAGACGCCGGACGGCATTGGAGGCGGCGCTGGAATGCAACTCTGATTGGCAGGAACAACATGTCCAGTCGCCAGCTTCCTAATACCGCCAGGTGCATATGAATTCTTGCGAATACGAATCACTGCATCTTACGTACCTGTCTTGGAACTGGCAAATCAGCGGGCCCAGGATGGAAAACGCTCGTTGAAGGCAACTTGTTGTGAGCCGCGGCAGGTGGCAATATCAGACCATGATCCCGAAATAGCTCTACTAGCGCGAATACAAGCACGCACTTGCCGGGTAGGCTACCTGTTTTCGAAACAAGCTAGACATGGGCCGCCCTTGGGCGAAAAAATTAGCCTCAACCAGCACAGCCACCGGCCTATGTACTCCGTACATGCAAAGTCGACGAGGAAGCCGTGGACCACGGAGTATTTCAATCCTACGCCGATCTCGTGGGTAAACTAAATAAACAGATTTAAAACTTAAGCCAATTCAGCGTTACTGTTGCCTTTTCTCCTCATCCTAACAAGGACAAGAACTCGCATAAGACAGGCGACGGCTAGGCATAATTGTTGTTAAACAAAAATTTAGATGAGCGTCGCTAGCTAGGCTGCACGGCGACGACCTACCCTGTAGAGAGAGCCGGCCCGGAAACGCCTTCGAGGGCACGACTGTAAGGCGGCACCATGGACTTTGTATCCAATACGGATAGATGCTCTGATCGTGACTTCATCCCGAACCCGGGTAAGTGCAGATCTACCGCCGCCAATTGCGGCTGCGCGTGGGGGCTACAGTAAAGCTCCGCCATTTAGTGAAGGTCTCGGCGTCAATACTTGTCGATCTTTTCACTCGTGCCGCCCTTCACGCCGCTCTCTCGATCCTGGACTTTTATTGCCTGTATTGTTGTCTCCTATACTCCTGCACGCATCCTCGTATGTCTAGGCGCACAGATACGGAGCAAGCAACTTAGATCGAGCTTTGTTAGCTATCCGGTCGCGACGAATTATCCAAGCCCCGACTGGAACCCCTTATGACGTACTATGACCCTGCAGTCGTAGCCAAATTGGCCGCCGCACGTTACATGCAAGCAGTGCGTTCCGAATGCTGAAAAATCGGTTATGTGTACAACGACGCTTAGCACTGTTGGTCCTCCCGTCAGCACCATGTACGTATCATGGCGATCTTGACGATTTTGTAGAGCTGCCATCCTGCCTGGGGTCGCAGGACAGTATGAGGCTCGGGACTTTGCTGGCGACTTAAGGCGTTGGGAGGGAATCGCCGCACTGTGAGATGATCTGACCTAACACCGTAGCCCGCGCCACTTGTCAGCTGTCTGTGTGTCTCCCCCCTTTTGATCTTCCGGCAAAGATATGCCGATCTTCCCCTTGACCTAGGCCTGTATGTCTCTCAGCCACAATTTCGCGGGAAACAAAGATAGAACGACGGGTGGACTAACCGCTTTGCCTTTTCCTGGGAAAAGGGAGAGAAAAAACCAAACCTGGGCAACGGAAGACGTAGTCATCTAGCATCATGCTTGCCTGATTCGAGCGAGAGGCACTTCGCCATTCAGCCCCCATTTGCGCAATGCTCAGGGGGACTTACTCGATGAAAAAGGCTTCAATACACGTATTGCGGCTGACCGTCTTTCGCCAGGTAACTCTTCCCGTACCGCCCCGGGATCGAACAACGCGAGCTTAAGCAATCAGCTCGTCATCAGGTTCCACGGTACGTGAGATCGCGAGCCAAGACTGGGTGCATGAGCGTTACGCGACTGGCCTTTCAGCCCTCGCAGATCCCGGAGAGTCGGGTAGCAGCGCATACTATCCAGCGCCTCCGGTTGTACTGTACGTTAACAACATGGCTTTCCGTCTCTCATTTGTTGGGCATGTCTACGCTAGTACCTTGCGTTGGTGCCTTCCGAACCCTGAGCAATCAGCCTCAGTGTTTCAGCAGGCACATCCTCTCGATACGATGGCATCCTTGAACGCTGCCGGAGCCTGCTCTAGCCTCCACTTCAGCTTCCCGGCGCTTCCTTTTCACAGACTGTAGGTGCACAGGAGAGAACATGGAAGAGCTGATCGGGCGTGCACGAATATGGTGATTCCTTCTGCCTTGCCAACATGCGTGGAATCAGAAAAGGAACTTCCAGCGCCACGCGCGAGGAGACTTGCACGCCCTGAAAAGCAGATATATAAATATCAACATCCGCTCACAGGATATTGAGAAATCTTGCTCTGTACACTCCTCATTCTTTAACCATTCTCTCCTACCTTATTTCGCTCAGCATTTTTTATTCCATTCACATCAGCCCAACATGAAGTTTCTCGCTGTTGGCACCGCCTTCTTGGCCACGGCACTCGCCGCACCAACTGACAAGGACTATCCCAAGGACGGAAAAGATGTAGAATACAAGAAGCCCGGACAAGGCGACTACGGCTGGGACTCTAAGCACGGCGGTTACGACGACTATCCCAGGCACGGCGGACATGACAAGTACCCGAGCACCCCCAAGCATGGCGGGGATGTGTTCTCTTGGGAGCCCAAGCACGGTGGGAAGGACTACTACCCCAAGCCCGGCGACCGCAACTATGGCCAGTATGACGACCAGGACCACTACCACAAGCACGGCGGCAAGGACTACTACCCCAAGCACGGCGACCTCAACTATGGCCAGTATGACGACAAGGACTACTACCACAAGCACGGCGACCGCAGCTATAGCCAGTATAACGACTACTATCCGAAGAACGGCGACAGCGGTGGCTACCCCAAGTACGGCCATGGCGGCAACGACGGATATTCTAAATACGGCCATGGCGACAAGGACCACTACCACAAGCACGGCGGCAAGGACTACTACCCCAAGCATGGCGACCGCAGCTATGGCCAGTATGACGACTACTATCCGAAGAACGGCGACAACGGTGGCTACCCCAGGTACGGTCATGGCGGCAACGACGGATATTCCAAATACGGCCATGGCGACAAGGACCACTACCCTAAGCACGGCGGCAACGACGGCCCCAAGGATGGTGGAAACCACGGTTCCAAGGATGGTGGCTACGATGCCCCCAAGGACGGTGGCAATCACGGTCCCAAGGATGGCGGCTACGATGCCCCCAAGAACGGTGGCAAGGATGGTGCTAAGCATGGCGGCTACGATGCCCCCGAGGACGGTGGCAAGGATGGTGCTAAGCATGGCGGCTACGATGCCCCAAAGGACGGTGGCAACGACAACTATCCTGTCCCTAAGTAGGGTAATTAAGCTATGTCGTGGGTTAAGAAAGTTGCCTTTGCTTTAGATTTTCTTGGCATCTTAGTTTCCATAGTTGCCTTTCCATTTTGTCTCCGCAATTTACATACATCTTTAAGCCATTGCCTAAAAGCCTATGTGGGTTAATGTCTTATGAACATTGACTCCCGAACCCGATGTGTATGCTGAGTTGCGGCTCTTAACCACTGAAAGCTTACTAGACCAGCCAGATATAAGACTCGCCTTAGAGCAATAGGCGGGGTTCAAGATAATATATTCGAGTCGAGTTCGATTAGTAGCGTCTAGAACCGAATTTAAGTAGACGCCCCCTTCGCCCCCCCCCCCACGGCTCCTAGTATATTATCACGTTTGCCCTAAGTCAGCTCACCTACTTAGGGGCACACCTACTTAAGGGCACGTTTCTATAATACTAACGCGCCGACTAACTCGTGTATTATAACCGCGAATTCTCGTGCATCTTATTCTTAATTATTATTAAAAAAACATTATTCGAATTAGTAATATCTTAGCTTTCTAAATATACCGAAGATTAGCTTTAGAACGCTGTAGTTAATATTAAATTCGGCATAGGTTAGGTATAGGCTAATTAGAAGTAGGGTATTCTAAGGACGATACTTTAGAAACGCCTTAAAGGTGCTTAACTAAAGAGAGAGGCATTTTAACGGGTAAGATCGCACCCCTATAGATATTAGCCCGTTAAAGGGATAAGACCCCTAGCACTTCCTATCTAACTTACTTCTAAGTATACTTAAAGGCTTTATAAAGACCTTAATTATCTAATAAGGCACCTTCCTTAATTACGGTTAATTTAAATTTTTATTTTTTCCCTTTAAAGTAAAGGCCGCTAGTTACGCGACTCTAGTAAAGATAAAGAGGTATAGAGTAAAGAAATCTCTAAGACTTATATTTATAACCTAAGACCCTTAGAGGTATATATAGGACCGATAATTAGATAATTATATAGTTAATTACTTTATTAATCCTTAGCTATATACTACGCATGCTTTAGGTATATACCTTTATCCCTATTAAAACTAGTCTCTAAGGTATAAACTCGTTATTCCGTTTTATTTATATAGCGATAAGTAGCTTTATAAAGCTAAGAATACCTAGAGGACGATAGTATTATTTAAAAAAAATAAAATCTAAGGATTTAATAATTAAAGTAGTAACTACCTTAATAGCTAGAGTTAGAGACCTAATAAGGTAATAGACTTACTAGGAAATAAATAATTAGATAATACCTTTACTAATAGTAAAGGAAAAGTAATAAGCTAATACTAAAAAGCCCTAAGCTCTTATTATCGGCCCTATAACCCTTAATACTAGCGACTTAGTTAAGAAACTATAATCCTTATATAATACTTTAAAAGATATAAATAATAACGATAGCGTAATCTAGACCGTTTTAAAACCCTACTAAGACCTCTTACTTATATATATACTAATAATACTAATATAGGTACTAATAAAGGATACCTTAATAACCTTAACCTTAGCTTTCCTTTACGCGGTAGCTTATAAAGAACGCTTACCTCCCGTTAATAGATAAGAAAATAAATAATAAGATAGTTATAATAAGATATCCTTTAACTCCGAAAACTTTAACTTTAAATTTTATAACCTTATAATCTATAAGTATACTTTACTTAGAAACGCTAGCTATTAAGAGGGATTATTTAATCTTACTACTAGTAATATAAAAAATATTAAGGTAGATATTAATAAGATTACTAATAGACTTAAAGATATACTTATTAAAAGCTAAGATAACTTTATAAGAAGACTTTACTAACTATAACTCTTACTTATTAGTAAATTTAATAGTAAAAACATAACTAAATTCCTTAAGAAGTTTAAATAAGAGATATATATTAACTATATATATAATAAGGATAAAGTAGACTAGCTTAAAGTCTATATCTCCTTTATATAAGCCCTTACTATTAAAATTCTTATAAACGGACTTACTTAAGAAGAAGTAAAAAAGAGACTCCTTTAATACTACTATATATATAATATTAAATAACTAGAAACTACTAATAACCGCTTAAACTATTATAATACTAAAAAGCCTTAGACTATTATAGAAGTTATAAAATAGCTTAATCTTTACTTATACCTATAGTATAAAGTATAACTTAATAGCTAAGAAGAATCTATAGTATAGTTATACTTTATTTACTATATAATACTAAAGGAACTTATTATTAATATTATAAAGAGAAATAAGAAGATATTTAAAGTTATCTTAAAACTCTTATATAAAAGCCTTATCTATATAATTAATAACTACTTAGTACCTTACTAAGACGTTAAGCGATAAGATATAATATTTAAAGTTTATAATTAAAAGCTTAAGAACTTAAAGAAAGATTAGCTTTTTAAAGAAATTAATAAAGTAATAAAGAAAGCTAAATCTAATAAGGGTAAAGAAAAACTTCTTAAAGAGTTAAAGAAAATAAATAAGAAACCTAGATAGCCTATAAAGGAGATCTTAGACTTAATAAAAGCCTTTAAAGATATAAAGATTAACCTTACTTATTAGTAAAAGTAGATATTTAACTAGCTTAATAAGGAATAGAAATATATTAATAGTAAAAGCTACTCTTTAAGTTATAAATAAAGAGGTAGAGTAAATACTATCGGATTTTACTACCTATTTAATTAATATATATAGTTTTAGGTTAATACTTTTAACTAGCCTAAGAAATACTTTTATTATAGTAAAGAAGAATACTACCTTAATAAGTATAAGGTATACTCTTAGGACTATAAGATTAGATTTATAATATATAAAGTAGTAAATAAGACTCTTTACTTTAAAAGAAAAGATAATAAAAGCGTAATTCCCCTAGTACTTATTAATAGGTTTTCTTAAATAAGTATATATATTTAAAGGTTTATTATATATTAGGTAGATATATAGCTAGACTCCTTTATATTACTACTTATAAAATAAGTTAAAGCTATAGTTATATTAGTTTACTTAAATTAAGCTACTAGTAAAAGAGAATATAGTTTCTTAAACTAGTTCTAGAAATATAGAAGCTTATATAAGTAGAAGCTAAGGAATCTAAAAGTAAGTAATATAAAAGAAAAGTAAGAAGGATATCGGCTATTATAATTATAGATAATATATAATAAAGCGATATATATAATTAAATAATCTATATAACTATAATAAGGATTAATACTTATAAGGGGAAAAGATAAAGAGTTAAAGAGGATATAAAGGAAATTAAGATAATAAGAATAGTAAAAACTAGCTTAAAGATTATCCCTATATATTATAGATATAAAGTAGATCTAAATAGGAAGTTTAATAGACTTATAGATAAAATCGTTAAAGAAATTATATATAAAAGAATCCTAATCCCTTTAAATTACCTAATTAACTTTATTCTTTAACTAAGTAAGAGACTTAGTATAAGATATATAGATATAGCCTAAGGTATAAAAATAATAAATTCTAGACCTTAGAGAAAGTAAAGAGTAATATAAGATATAAAGCTATAATAATAGTTATAAAAGTAGCCGAAGATAATATAAAGAGTAGTTTACTCCTCCTTAAATATCTATAAAGAAGACTTATAGTAGCTTTAATATAAGTTAAAGAATAAGATAAAAAATACTAGGTCGAACTAATTAAGCTTACTTACCTTACTTATAAAGAATTAGATTATAAGTACCTTAAAGTTTAATAAGTACTAAAGAAATTTAGGTTTATAACTAATATAATTAGCGTAATATAACTAGCTTAAGGACTATCTAATTAATAAACTTTAAAGGTAATAAGACTAAGGAAAGATAAATTTATTATATAAGAAGTAGTACTCTTAATAAGATACTAAGAGATAACTTTAAAGGACCTTATAGCGATTCTTATAATATATATAAGTATAGTCCTTATACCCTTCCGCTTACTTAAGTATATATAAGACCTACCTTATATTTAGGTATAGCTTAGTAGCTAGAAAGCTAAAGTTCTAAGCGCCTTAATTAATACTAGGTTTAAAGGAAACCTTATTACTAAAAGATATATAAACGTATATAAGCTTAAAATCCTACTAATAAGAGTATTAACGACGGTATATACTAGGTCCCTTATAAATATAGTTAAGGAGGTAGAGACTAATCTCTATCTATATATAGCTTAAATACTAATCTATCTTTATATTATATTAAATAGAGTCTTAGTCCTTTTTATCTTAGGTATACTATTTATTAAAGCCGCGTATATATTATTTAATTATTTCTTAAGGAACGGCGATATATAGGTTTAATATTAAATCGGTACTATCTAGGTAATTATATTAGCGGTAGGAGCTATTAAATAAGAGCTTTTAAATAAGGTCGATATAGTAAAATCCTTTTAAACTATAACCTTAATAGTTAATAAAGATATAAATAAAAGACTAAAGCTTAAGGAGACTATATAGGAAATAGCTACCTAGCTCCTAAGAATTTCTTTTTAGCTTTAGTAATAAAAGTTAAAGAAGATAACTTAAGAGCTACCTAATAATTATAGAGAGAACCCCTTATAGATACCTTAATAGCCGAGATTTTCTTACTAAGAGGTAAGATCCTTAGTTATAAAGGGGGCGCTAACTAAGTCCTTAACCTAGCCTATACTAATATAAATAAGCCCTTAATAGCACTAGTATAATAGTAATTAATTATAGATAAAGGAGATAAAGCGATTCTAGCTATTAGATTTAAAATAGTAAAAGAGATTATTAAAGTTATAGTTATAGAGGCAATAAGAGAATTTAAGAAAAATATTATTAAAGCTAGAAAGAAGTTTAGAAAGATTTAAAAGGTTAAAGTTAAGATAGGGAGGAAATAACCTATTAGATTATATAATTTAAGAGCTAATACTCTCTTTAAAAGAAAAGTAAATAAGATTAACCTTATTAACGATACTTTATTAGATAGCTCGATACTAGAAAGGGACCCTAACTAAAAGAAGACTAAATAGAATACTATTAAAGATAAGATATAGCTTAGACCTTACTTAGAATACTTAATAGGAAAATTCTTAAGTATATAGAAAGGAAAGCGGTTAATATAAGAAAGACTTAAAGTAATTTACGAATAATTTAAGGGCTTTCTTATAAAGGTAGAAATCCGGATCTTTAATAGTATTTTATTTAATAAGGAAGTAGCGTTATCCTAGGACTTTATAGAAAAAGGTAAAGTCGACCTAGCTATAGCCCCCCTATAGGTTATTAGGATAATAGAATATAAAGCGTAGTAAGTAGCCTTAATCTTAATCTTAAAAGTAATAAAGTAGAAAGTTATTAATATCCTTAAAATTAAACTAAAGATAAGAGTCCTTAAAGAAGGGTATAGACCTTATAAGAACCCCTTTCTCTTAGTAGTAAAGAAAGATAAAAGACTATACTTAATTAATTCCGCTATATATATAAATACTATTATAATAAGAGATATAAACCTACCGCTAAATATAAATAAGTTTAGCGACTACTTCTTAATATATAAGATCCTTTCCCTCCTAGACCTTTTTTTAGGCTATAATTAGATCCCTCTTAATATTAAAAGCTATAACTTAACGATATTCGTAATACCTATTAGCCTCTTATATATATATATACTCCCTTAAGGGGCTATAAACTTAGTCGGCTAATTTATAAGGATAATATAAAGAATCCTATAAGACCTTATACCGAATATCTATAGGAATTTCCTTAATAATATAAGTATTAAAGGGCCTAATATAATATATAATAATAAAGAGGTAGCGCTAAGAGTAAGGAGATTTATCTTTAAATACTTTATTAACCTTAATAAAGTCCTAGTTAATATTAAACTCTTTAGTTATATAATTATAAGGGCTAAATCGAAATTCTATTAGTAACTAACTAAAGTTATTAGTTATATCTATAAAGTAAATAAAAGGTGCCTTATAAAAGCTAAAGTTATTAAAATTAAGGAATAAATAAGACGCCTTAATATAACGTATATTAAAGCTTTCCTTAGTATTATAAGATACTATTAAATCTAAATTAAATAGTTCGCTATCTTAGTAAAACCTTATATAGACCTACTAAAGAAAGAAGTTTAGTAGGAATAAGGAGATAAATAAGTAAAAGTAATAGCTGCCCTTAAGGAAGCTATTATTAATCTAGTCTTTTTAATACCGCTTAATATTAGCCTAGGTATAACGACCGGTATTATTCTTAAGGGATAAACCTATTAAGGGGTTTATATTAGTAGATATAATAGGGCGTGGTCTAAGTAATAATAAGTATATTACGTTAGTAATAAGTTAGAGGTCGTAGACTATAGACTATAACTAGGTAATTAGAATTAGAGATAGAATTATAATAAAGATCTATAATATATTAAAAGCTATCGAGCTATCTATCTAAAAGAGTAAAAGTAGGTAGCTATATATACTTATAGAGACTATCCTTAGATTATAGTCCTAGCTATAATCCCCTTTATAGCTTACTATAGCTTACTTATAAGCTATACTCCTAAGTAGTAATCTATCTATATAAAGCTTACTTAGCTTACGTACGCTCTAGGTAAGCTAAGCCTAAGTAACTTCTTATCCTAACTATTATTCCGAGCTGCCTTATTACGTAAACGTAGCTAGCTCTCCTATGGCCCGCTAACTATAGTCGTAATACGATATCTCCCTTTCTTTTAGTCTTATCTATAAGACCTACTACTACCTTAGCCGCTATATATAAATATACCCTTATCGCGCGTATATATATTCCCTATTTATTCTTTCTATCCCTTAGGATATACTGCTAATAGTATATCTAGTCGCGTATCGAAGGATCGTTCTCGTAAGACCCTTAAGCGTATTTATTTAGCTAAGTCTATTAATCGTCTTAGTTTCGACGTTATACTATATTCTTTCTATTCGTCGCGCGGCTTCTACTATAAAATACTAGAGAAATCTTCTAAGTATACCGAATATATATAGCGGGGTCGTTCTTATAATACGTTAGGTATAGCGATTAGCTCTTATAAGTAACTTCGTTATCTTACTTATTATTTATAGCTAACGTATATCCTAGTATCCTAAATAAATCTAGAGTCCGATCGATTAGATAAAGAAGAAGAAATTACTAAGGAGCGAATATTAAAAGCTTAAGCTAACCTAAATAAAGCCTTAGCTCGTTTAGCACGGCTTTACCGTTAAAAGCGCTAGCTAAAGATAAAGGGTA
Source organism: Hirsutella rhossiliensis (assembly GCF_020360975.1). Taxonomy (NCBI): domain Eukaryota; kingdom Fungi; phylum Ascomycota; class Sordariomycetes; order Hypocreales; family Ophiocordycipitaceae; genus Hirsutella; species Hirsutella rhossiliensis. The sequence goes on from NW_025408669.1 coordinate 221,608, forward strand.
CTAAGATAGTCTATTAAGGCCTTCGTTCCTTAGATAACCTTAACGAGGCTAAGCGCTAAGAATCTAAAGCGGTAGTCGATGTTTAGTCTATAAGTAGATTTAATATAATTAATTAAAATGCTATTAGTTCGTTAGGCGATTTTACGATACCTAAGGTAGATTTTACTAGTAGAACTATTAAAGTAAAGAACTATAGTAGGTTAAGTACTTAAGTAGTTCCTAGGTATTTTCTTCTAGTCTATATCCCTTCTACTTAATAAGGTATTCTTATTACTAACCTTATTTTCTTATATCTAGTATTTATTTAGCTTTATATTCTTAATTATCGTCGACTTCGATTTTATCCTATAGTTTAGCGTCTTATAGTACTAGTTTTAATAACGAGATATAAAATATTAGGTATATCTATATTATTATTAGTAGCGAAAGTTTATAGTTAACTTTTAAAATAACCTTCTTAATTTTAAATAGTCTAAGTTTCTTAAAATCTAATTTATTACTTAGTTATTTTATTTTAATATTTAGTCGTATAAGGTAAACTATATCTCCCTCTTAAAAGATTAGTCCCTATAATCTTTTCCGATTATAGTAAGTAGATATTCGTTCTCTAATAAATTAAAGTTCTTATTATATTTCTTTATATAATTTTTATAGCTAATCTACTTATAGTATCGCTGGTTCTGCTTATAGTCCTTATTAAGTAACCTTAAATACTTCTAGGTTATATCTATAATTAGTATATACTAGTAAGAGCTTAGTTATTTCTATAACTAAGCTATTATAAGCTAGTTACGCTATTAGTAGCTATTTAACTTAATCGTTTTATTCGTAGCTAATATAATATTATAAATATTATTTAAGCGTTTAGTTAAGTCGTTCTATTTATCTATCTATTTATAGGTAATAAGCTATACTAAGCTTATATTTTATCCCTAATTATACTATAAGAGCTTACTAAAACTTAGCTATAAATATACTTCCTTTATTAAAGATAATCTTATTTAGTAGTTTATAATTACTAATAATTATTTATAGGAATATATATACTAGCTCTTTTATATTACTTACTTCTTTATATAGTAAGAAGTATCTATACTTTATTAGTTTATCGGTAATAACGAATATACTATTATACTTAGCGTTAGTTATAGGTTCTTTTAATAGTAGTAGCTTTATAATATAGTCGAAAGCTATCGAATCCTATAGTTTCTTTAGTACTAGTAGCGGTTATAATTCTCTATATAGTTTATATCGTTTAGCTTTACTTTATATATAAAGTTTATATTTTTTAATAACTTATCGTACTACTTCTTTAAGCTATAAGAAGTTATATTATTATCTAATCTATTTTATTATTCTTTAGATTCCCTAGTATCTATATATTAAATATTCGTATATATCTTATATAACTTTATCTTATAATTCTAGTAGTATCTAGATTTTATTTTTATATATTAAAACTTCTAAATATTCTATATCGTATCCGTTTAATACTTTATATTCTTTTATTTATTTTAAGATCTTTTAGTATATTAAGTCGTTAGGTTATACCTTAAATATTATATTTAGCTATCGTTGCTAGTAGTTCCCGTTTTCGTTAATTTCTAAGAGCTATCCTTTTACTATAGGTGCCCTTATATCGTAGTTACTTCGTTAACTAAGGGTATTAGCTCGACCGTTTTTTATTCCTTTTCTATAGATTATTTCGTAGTTAAATTCTAATAAGTATTTAGCCTATTAGATCTATCGTCCGTTTAACTATTATATTATTATAAAGTATAAGATATTCTTATAATCTATATAAACCTTAACTTTATATTTACTTTTAAGAAGGTAGTATCGAAATTCCTTAAAAGCTTAAATAATTATAAGGAATTCTTTATTATAGATAAGGTAATTAAGTTCTATGCTATATAGCTTCTTTAAGTAAAATATAATTAGTCGTAGTCTTTCTTTATTATCTTTCTATTTAATTTATACTCTTAAAGTAAAGTCTAATATATTAGTTTTAAGTTCGATTTATTATTTTAGATTAAAGGTAGTTAAGACTAGTTCTTATATAATTATAGTCTTAATATATTCGAAAGCTTTATTAGCTTTATCGTCCTATATAAATTCTTTTTCCTTCTTCGTTAAGTTATATAATAGTACTATAATCTTTCTAAAATCTTTAATAAATCGTTAGTAGTAATTTATAAATCCTAGGAAACTTTATATATCTATAACGTTCTTTAGCGTTAGCTATTCTTTAACTAAGTTAATCTTATCTTATTATATCTATATCTTTCCTAGTAAGATTATATATCTAAGGAAGTCTACTTTTTATATATAAAACTTACTTTTCTTTAGTTTAACTAATAACTTTATATTTTAAAGTACGCGGAATACCTTATAGACGTATTCCTTATATTCTTTTAAGGTATCTAAGAAGATTAAGATATTATCTAAGTATACTACTATAAAGATATCTAAGTATTCGCATAGGATATTATTAATTATTTATTAAAAGGTAGCTAGTATATTTATAAGTCTAAATAGTATTACTAGATATTTAAATAGTCTAAATTTCGTTTTAAAGGCTATTATCTATTTATATCCCTTTTTTATATATATTAAGTTATAGGCGCCTTTAAGGTTAAGGGCTATAAACTATTTTTTACTATATAGTCGATCTTATAGTTCCGATATAAGCGGTAATAGTATTCGGTCTTTTATTATAATATCGTTTAAGCGTCTATAGTTAATAACTAGTTATAGCTTACCGTTTTTCTTTAAAATAAATATAACTAGGTAGCCTATTTTAAATATTAACGTTTATATATATTCCTTTTATAGATTCTAGTTAAGGTAGTCGCGTAGCGTTTATAATTGCTTTTCGTTTAGGTTATAGATCTTATAGAACGTCGGCGTTATTCTATCCTTAAGATAAATTTCGTGGTCCTATTAGCTATATTTAGGTAACCCTATCTTAAGTTCTTCCTTAAAGAGTTTATTATATTTTTAGTATTCCTAGGGGATATTCTTTATTCTATTTTATAGGCTTTATTCTTTCTCTTAAGAGCTAGTTTCTCTTAACTTAAGCTCTTTATTAATTTATTTAAGGTCTTTCCTTAAAGTAGTAATAACTCTTTAAATCTTTATATTATATCCTTTATTCTATTTATATTAGATACTAGGTTATATAGCTATATTAGTTAGTATATAGGTCTTATTAGTTAATTTTATTATATCCGCTAGTTCGGTTACTATTTTCGTTTATATTACTAAAGCCTATAATAATTTACTTAAACGGTTATCCTTTTTATCCTATTTAGTAGCTAAATTATTATAAAATTTTACTTTCTTCTAAATCTACTAGTCTTAGAAACTTATATCTTTATTCTAATATAGCTAGCTAGTTTTCTAGTTAATTAATAGGTTGCTCTCTTATAGCTATAGAAGCCTTAATATAAGGTTATATTCTTTAATATTTATAATATTAAAGTTAACTTATTTATTATAGCCCTAAATATTAATATTAAGGTAATTAATTATTATATTAATAATTCCGTTATTATAGTTAAAGGCCTCTCCTTTAATATTTATAAGTTTATATAGATCTTTTTTATATCTCTATATAAGTTAGTAATAATTAATAACTTTAGGTAAAACGTAATTACTTATTACGCTATAGTCTAAAAGTATATATATATAATATCCTATAATTTAGATATCTAATACTATTTAGTCGCTATAGCTTACTATTACTATATATAGGGTCCTTAGATCTTATTATATCGTGCTAGTTTATAGCCCTTTTATAGATAGCGTACCTCGTTTTTTACTTAGTCCTTATTCGTTTTATTTAGGTATTCTTCTTTAATTTATTATTAATATTGTTTTTTTATATTTTTATTATATAGTATTATATTAGGGCTTAAGAGACTAATTTCTTATAGCTAATTAAAGATTTCTTATTTCTTAACGCTATATCGTTTATATTATACTACTTTATAGTTAATTATATACTATACTTTATAATTCTATTTATTTTCGTACTAAAGGTTAAGTTTTTATTTAGCGTCTTTCTATTTTTTTTATAGTATTTCTATATTAATTTTTCCTTAGTTAACTATAGCTTATAGCCTTTATATATATTACTAATAATCTTTTAATATACCGTTATATTATTTATACTATACTTATGCCTTTTTATATTTATAAACTCTATAGTTTAAGTATATATATTCGTTATAATCTTCTTTATTATATTTAACTTATTATATAAGTCTTTAGAAAATTAAGGGTTTAGATATCTTAGAGTAAGTAGCGTTATACTATTCTTTTATTTTAGCGTATTTATAGATTTTATATATCTTTAAAAGATATCTCGTTAATAAACTATAATTATCGCGGTATTTAAGTAGCGTGCTATAATTAAGTTCTAATAATATAACTTAGTCGTTTAAGTAGCGTTAATCGATTTTCTAGTAGTTTAGTTCTATACTTAAGTAGGGTTTCGAAAGTACTTATCCCTTAAACTTAACTAGGAAGGCGTTATATTATACCTTTATCTAAAAGTATATTATATAATCTAAGTAGATATATAATATCTATAAAATATACTTATAGTACTTATAAGTAAGTAGTATTTATAGATTATCTTTAAATTCTCCTTATAGTTACTATTCTTATTATAGAGCTATAAAGGTATTAACTATAGCGATAGCTATAGCGTAGTCTCCTCTACGTAGTACTAGTTAATATTAAATTAATATAGCTTATTAGTTTTCTATAAGAATTTAAGGTATTTATTAGGTTCTAATTTTAAGTATTTCTTTAAATTCTTTAAAGTATAGAGCGTATTCTCTAATTATAGTATTTTCCTTTAATAGCGAGGGTAGTAGTACGAGTTTATTCTTATCTTCCGTTTCTCTAGGTATTTCTTATTCTTTAGAGCTTATATCGTCGATACTTTATTATTCCTTTTTAGGTTACTATATAAGTTTTATAAGTATAAGGGCTATATTTATATCTTCTTTATTATATTATTTATAGACTACTTATTATTATTATTAATTTTTACTTTATATATCTTCCTAGAATCGTTTACTATTCTTCTTAATCTAGTCTTAAGAGACTCCTTTAAGATAGGGGTATTCTAGTTCTACGAATTTAACTTATTTTTATATTTTAAGATCCCTTTACTATATTATTATAAGGGTTTTCCTTAATAGCTATAAGAACTATCTAGTACTATTCTTATCGCTTAAGTATACTATATATTCGTTATTATAGTATATAGTTTAACTAAGGAGTTTATACTTTAGTTCCTATCTATTAGTAGCGTTTAAGTATTTCTTACCTTCTAAGGCTAGTACTTAGTAGGTTTTCTTCTCCTTATAAGGTTATTTATATTCTTTAAAGTAATATCTAAGTTTCTTATAATTAAAATACTTTCCTTTACTTTTTTATATTACGTTTAGGTCTATCCTACCTAGGTTAGTTATATAGGCGTAGGTAATAAGAGTTTCGCGCTTTTTTTTATAGTTAGCGTATTAGTTAAAGTTATTCCTATAAAAAGGGTTCTAGTTTCCTCTTTCTTATTTCTTTTCTTAGCGTTACGTATACTATCTATTATCGATTCGTACTATTATAGTTGTCGCGAAGCGTGGCCTGAGCCGGTAACGGCTAAAAAGGAAGGGAAAACCGGTAAAAGGCTCGGTAGTCGAAAGGACATTAGTAGCTTCTTTAAGTAGGATCTTCTTTGTTAATTAAGGTGCTAGATAGGTATAAAAGGGGGCGTTAGATAGAGGAAAGAAGGACAATTAAGAAAATACAACAATTACTCCCCTACCGCAATTGCTTCCCCCGTAAGATTCAAACATCTCTGCCCTGCCTGTCCGACCCCTTACTTCTACTTTCACCTTTATATATTTTATATATACTTCTTATATCTCTCTACGCGAGAATAGTAATATAGTCTAAGAGGTTATTAAGTCGATTTTCCTTATAAAGCTTATCCTTAACTTCTTCTTTAAGCTTATTATAGAATTATAATATAAGAGGTTCGTTATTCTAATTAAGCTTTAAGGTAACTTAATAAAACTTCGTAGTATAATTTAATACTAAGATCCTTTATTAGAGTTCTTAAAGTTTTTATTTAGCTTCTTATTCCTCGTTAGTTATTTTAAATACCTTTATAATAGCTTCTTCGAATCCTTAAAAACTAATAAAGACTTTATCTATCTTATTATCTCGTCGCACTAATTAGTTATCGAGAAAATCCCTTATAATAGGTCTAAACTAAGTAAGTACCGTTCTAGATAAATAATTTCCTATATAAAGTACCTTTTCGACTAGGTCTAAGAGTTTAGTAGGGTAAAACTAATAGTAGGCCTTAAGTTAGGTAAGAAAGTCTTAAAGCATACTATAAGTACCGTTAAATAGTCCTAGCTATTTTAGTTTAACTACTTCTCTAAGGTCCCTAACTTATCCGTTACCTCCTTTATTCCTAAGTAACTATACCTTATATCGAAGGGTAATAATCTTACGTATTATATCCTAAGGCAATATAGTAGCTCTAGAGTTAGTTAATCTTACTTACTATATAGGTATATTAATAGTTATAATATTACTTAGAGTAATATAGTATTATACTAAATAAGAGCTTTTAATATATAACGACCGGTATTATTCTTAAAGGATAAACCTATCGAGGGGTTTATATTAGTAGATATAATAGGGCGTAGTCTAAGTAATAATAAGTATATTACGTTAGTAATAAGTTAGAGGTTATAGACCGTAGACTATAACTAGGTAATTAGAATTAAAGATAGAATTATAATAAAGATCTATAATATATTAAAAGCTATTAAGTTATTTATTTAAAGTAGTAAAAGTAGGTAGCTATATATACTTATAGAGACTATCCTTAGATCACGGTCCTAGCCGTAATCCTCTTTATAGCTTACTATAGCTTACTTATAAGCTATACTCCTAAGTAGTAATCTATCTATATAAGGCTTACTTAGCTTACGTACGCTCTAGGTAAGCTAAGCCTAAGTAACTTCTCGTCCTAACTATTATTTTAAGCCGCCTTATTATGTAAACGTGGCCGGCTCTCCTACGGCCCGCTAACCGTAGTCGTAATACTAAGAAGAGGAGATATTATTTTAATATATAATACTAGTTTGCTTAGCTAAGGGCAGTCTTAATATAAATCGTTAATAAAAAGAAGCGCCTTATAAGGTTTAAAAGTAAAATATAGTTACTAATAAAAACTAAATATAATATAATAAAGAGAGAGTATAAGGCTATATTATATACGCTTAAGAGACTAAGAATATACTTATATAGCGTATATTCTATCCTAGAAACTAATATATAGGTCTTAGTCGATTAATTAAAAGGTGCTTTTAAAGACGTCCTTAAAGCTATAGTAACTTACTAAATAAGCTATATTTTCCTCTTTAACTTTATTATATAATACGTCGAAGGTAAAAAGAATAGTATAGCTAACGGACTCTTAAAAAAGCTTAAAGGACCTTCTAATATATTAAATAAAGAAATAAAAGGCGATATTAAAGAATTTATAGACTTCTACTTAAACGTAGTATAAGGGACTAAGCTATAAAGGGACTACTTAAAGGAATCGAGGATAATTATAGACTTCTTTTAAACGTTAAAACGGCTAGAGGGCCTTTCTAAATAAGACTATAGGAAGCTATATCTAAAGAGTCTAAACATTTATATTAAAGATTAAAAGCTTTAGCAACTCCTTAAGAAAGAAGAAAGGGGACCTATACTAGTTATAGACGACCTAAAAGAATAAAAAAGGATTATTATAAAGTACTACGCGTAAATAGGATATAAAGGATAATAAGTTATATATACGTTTATAAAGAATAGGTATTAGTAGGCTAGCCTTTAGAATAATATTTATAGTATAATCTCTTCTTATAAAAAGTACTAATAGTTTATAACTAAGAAACCCTAGGAAGTTATAACTATAACCGCGCCTAGCTACCTTATAAGTAAGATTTACTTTAATAGCTAGTATATATTATTTAATTATAAGTATTTATACCTTATAGAAGTATAAAACGACCTTACTAAATAAGTAAAAGTAACCCTAGTTAAAAAAATTATCGCGGGAGCTATAACTAAATTTATACTCTTTATTCTTTATAGGTTTAGCGTAATACTATACGCTATAATCGATAGAGGGCCTAAAATAAAGAAAAACTTTAAGTATATCCTAGAAAATATAAGCGTTAAAGTTATTTAAACTTTAGTATATAATCTAAAAGCGAACGTAGTAGTAAAATAAAGGTACTAAAGGTTAATAATAGTACTTATAAAAATAGCGGAGAAAAAGGGTAAGTAAATTAAATACCTTAACTAAGTAATCTTTATAAACTAAATAGTAGTTAAAGAGTCTTATAGAATATTAGCTTTCTACTTACTATATAAATAAGAACTAGTACTACCTCTTAATATAGAATACTTAACTTAGCGACTAATTAACTAAGATAAAGTAAAGATAAGAGAAGAATTATTTAAAGTATAAGTATAAGTTTTAAAAAGGAAAGAAAAAGATATAAAAGAAGCTAAGAAAAGAGTAATAAGATATCGGAATCGATTAAAAGAGAGGTTAAATAAAGCTAATAAGTATATAATAAGGAAAGAAAGCTTATAACTTAAAGACCTTATCTTACTATTCGATATAAGACGATTAAATAATCTATAGAGGTAAGCTAAGTATTAAAGAAGTTAGATAGTTATTACTTAAAAGTACTTTATATAAAGAGGAAAGACCTTAGTATAATAATTCTAAGTAAGAAGAGTAGTAGTAATAAAGGAAGGTTATAAAAGAGTAGTTAAAGAGAGGTTAACGATATCTAGTAGCTCTTTAGTTTTAAGTTTAGTAGTCTTATAAGATATAATAAGGAAGAAGAGGTAGTTATAAAAGGAGAAGATAAAAGGTAGCGGTCTAGAGAAATAAAGAAGATAGAAAAGAGAAGAAGAAGAAGAGGAATAAAAAGAGTAAAGAGGGGAAGAAAAGAGCGGAGATTAAATAGCTCCTTAATTAATAACTAGTAAAACAAGCTATTTAAGCGTAACCCCTAAACACGCCTAAGACCTTACTATTAAAGAAGCTAGCTAAAGTAATTAATAACCGCGCGCTTTAATAACTATTTATTCCTTTTACTATACCCTTTTTCTTCCTTCCTTTTTATTCCTTTTATATATATATATATATATATATACTCTATATACTTTCCTACTTATAACGATCACCTCTATTAATATAACTCTTATATATATATATATAATACCTTCTTAGCCTCTTAGCGTTATAACTTAAAACTACTTACCCTAACTATTTAATCTTATCTTCTCTCTTTCTTTTACTTACTTTACCCTTTCTTAAGATATAGCGGCGAACCTAAATAGTATCTTAGGCCCGGTTATAGACCTCCTTAAGAATACCGCTATCTTCTTTAGTATACTATTATTTAGGAGTAAGAGCTTTATTTTACCTACTTACTACGGCGAAGTTAAAGTAAAAAGTAGTATAGGGCGCTTTTATATTAAAGATAAGGAAAAGTTTATAGACTAAGACTAATAAGATATTTATAGGTAAAAGTAACCTCCTTAATACGTCTATAAAGATCGTTAGTACTTAATACTAATAGGCCCTATTAAATAGCGGGATGTTACCTTTAAAGACGCTTAGATAATATATAAGGGCGTTAAAAAGATAAATAGATTTAATAGGAATAAGGCTTACTAAGAAGAGTATATCGTTAATATATATAACTTTCTTTATAAAGCTATCGATAAATAATAAGCTATAAGCTTTAGCTTTAATATAATAATTAAGATCTTAATAAGAGGTATTAAGAATATAGTATACCCCTTACCTTACTTACTATTAGTTTATACTAACTACTAAGGGGAACCTATTAAAGATATAAAAGATAGATATATAAAGTACTATAAATACTTAAATAATAGGAAGTATTTAATTAAGTTTACTACTCTTACCTTTAACCTTAGTTACTTTATATATAAATAAAGGTATATAACTAAAGTTATTAACTTTTTATTAGGACTAAATAAAAGGGGACTTTACTAAGAAGCGTTCTTTTAGGACTATAGAGAAGGAAACTTAGTCGTTTTTAATACTTAGAAAGAGGGACGGTACGCTAAACTTTATACGTTCCTATAAGTATAGTAGTAGTTTCTTTATATCCTCTAAGTTCCTTATAACTTTACTTATACGCTAGTCCCTTATACTACTTAGTAGGAAGGGTAGGAATATAGCTACTTAGCCTTAATAATAATCTAATACTAAGTTAAAGGTATAGTTAAGCTATACCTTAAGATAATTAAGTAGCGATACTTAAAGGTTAAAGTAATTCTAAAGTAAATATATAAGGTAATATAAGAAGCCCTATAAATAGATAAAATCTTATACTAAGACTAGTATTTCTTTAAGCTAAATAAGAGGATAAGTATAAAAGGCTATATTAATAGGCTAATATATAGAATCTAAGCTATTATAGCGAATAAACTTAATTATATATAAGCGATATTATAGAGTAGCGGAGTTTCTTAGTAGTTTAATAGTAAGGTTAAATAACTATAAAGGATACTATTTAATTAAGGTTTAATAACTTTTAGTAAAGTCTTTCTTATAAAGATTCTTAGGTATTATAACGACCGGTATTATTCTTAAGGGATAAACCTATTAAGGGGTTTATATTAATAGATATAATAGGGCGTAGTTTAAGTAATAATAAGTATATTACGTTAGTAATAAGTCGGAGGTTATAGACTATAGACTATAACTAGGTAATTAGAATTAGAGATAGAATCGTAATAAAGATCTATAATATATTAAAAGCTATTAAGCTATCTATTTAAAGGAGTAAAAGTAGGTAGCTATATATACCTATAAAGACTATCCTTAGATTACGCTCCTAGCTATAATCCCCTTTATAGCTTACTATAGCTTACTTATAAGCTATACTCCTTAGTAGTAATCTATCTATATAAGGCTTACTTAGCTTATATATACTCTAAGTAAGCTAAGCTTAAGTAACTTCCCGTCCCGACTATTATTCTAAGCCGCCTTATTACGTAAACGTAGCCGGCTCTCCTATAGCCTACTAGCTACAGTTATAATATAATATCTCCCCTTCTTTTAGTCTTATCCGTAAGACCTACTACTGCCTTAGCCGCCGTATATAAATATACCCTTATCGCGCGTATATATATTCCCTATTTATTCTTTTTATCCCTTAGGATATACTACTAATAGTATATTTAGTCGCGTATCGAAGGATCGTTCTTATAAGACCCTCGAGCGTATTTATTTAGCTAAGTCTATTAATTATCTTAGTTTCGACGTTATACTATATTTTTTCTATTCGTTATACGGCTTCTACTATAAAATACTAGAGAAATCTTCTAAGTATACTAAATATATATAGCGGGGTCGTTCCTACGATATATTAAGCGTAGCGATTAGCTCCTATAAGTAACTTTATTATCTTACTTATTATTTATAGCTAATATATATCTTAGTATCCTAAATAAATCTAGAGTCCGATCGATTAAATAAAGAAGAAGAAATTACTAAGGAGCGAATATTAAAATCTTAAGCCGACCTAAATAAAGCCTTAGCTCGTTTAGCGCGGCTTTACTATTAAAAGCGCTAGCTAAAGATAAAGGGTACTAAGATAGTCTATCGGGGCCTTTATTCCTTAAATAACCTTAACGAGGCTAAGCGCTAAGAATCTAAAGCGGTAGTCGATATTTAGTTTATAGGTAGATTTAATATAATTAATTAGAATGCTATTAGTTCGTTAAGCGATTTTATAATACCTAAGGTAGATTTTACTAATAGAACTATCGAAGTAAAGAACTATAGTAGGTTAAGTGCTTAAGTAGTTCCTAGGTATTTTCTTTTAGTTTATATCCCTTTTACTTAATAGGGTATTCTTATTACTAACCTTATTTTCTTATATCTAGTATTTATTTACCTTTATATTCTTAATTATCGTTAACTTCGATTTTTTCCTATAGTTTAGCGTTTCGTAGTACTAGTTCTAATAATAAGATATAAAATATTAGGTATATCTATATTATTATTAGTAGCGAAAGTTTATAGTTAACTTTTAAAATAATTTTCTTAACCTTAAACGGTCTAAGTTTCTTAAAATTTAATTTATTACTTAGTCGTTTTATTTTAATATTTCGTTATAGAAGGTAGACTATATCTCCCTCTTAAAGGATTAGTCCTTATAATCTTTTCTAATTATAGTAAGTACATATTTATTCTCTAATAAATTAAAGTTCTTATTATATTTCTTTATATAATTTTTATAGCTAATCTACTTATAGTATTGCTTATTCTGCTTATAGTCCTTATTAAGTAACCTTAAATACTTCTAGGTTATATCTATAATTAGTATATATTAGTAAGAGCTTAGGTATTTCTATAACTAAGCTATTATAAGCTAGTTACGCTATTAGTAGCTATTTAACTTAATCGTTTTATTTATAGCTAATATAGTATTATAAATATTATTTAAGCGTTTAGTTAAGTCGTTCTATTTATCTATCTATTTATAGGTAATAAGCTATACTAAGCTTATATTTCGTTCTTAATTATACTATAAGAGCTTACTAAAACTTAGCTATAAATATACTTCCTTTATTAAAGATAATCTCGTTTAGTAGTCTATAATTACTAATAATAGTTTATAGGAATATATATACTAGCTCTTTTATATTACTTACTTCTTTATATAGTAAGAAGTATCTATATTTTATTAATTAGTTAGTAATAATAAATATATTATTATACTTAACGTTAGTTATAGGTTCTTTTAATAGTAATAGCTTTATAATATAATTAAAAGCTATTAAATCCTATGGTTTCTCTAATACTAGTAGCGGTTATAACTCTCTATATAGCTTATATCGTTTAGCTTTACTTTATACGTAAAGTTTATATTTTTAATAACTTATTATATTACTTCCTTAAGCTATAAGAAGTTATATTATCGTTTAATCCGTTCTATTATTCTTTAGATTCCTTAGTATCTATATATTAGATATTCGTATATATCTTATATAACTTTATCTTATAACGCTAGTAGTATCTAGATTTTATTCTTATATATTAAAACTTCTAAATATTCTATATTATATCCCTTTAATACTTTATATTCTTTTATCTATTTTAGGATCTTTTAGTATATTAAGTTATTAGGTTATACTTTAAATATTATATTTAGCTATTATTACTAGTAGTTTCCGTTTTCGTTAATTTCTATAAGCTATTCTTTTACTATAGGTACTCCTATATCGTAGTTACTTCGTTAACTAAGGGTATTAGCTCGACCGTTTTCTATTCCTTTTCTATAGATTATTTTATAGTTAAATTCTAATAAATATTCGGCCTATTAGATCTATCGTCCGTTTAACTATTATATTATTATAAAGTATAAGATATTCTTATAATCTATATAGACCTTAACTTTATATTTACTTCTAAGAAAGTAATATTAAAATTCCTTAAAAGCTTAAATAATTATAAGGAACTCTTTATTATAGATAGGGTAATTAAGTTCTACGCTATATAGCTTCTTTAAATAAAATATAATCGGTTATAGTCTTCCTTTATTATCTTTTTATCCGATTTATACTCCTAAAGTAAAGTCTAATATATTGGGTTTAAGTTCGATTTATCGTTTTAAATTAAAGGTAGTTAAGACTAGTTCTTATATAATTATAGTCTTAATATATTTAAAAGCTTTATTAGCTTTATCGTCTTATATAAATCCTTTTTCCTTCTTTATTAAGTTATATAGTAGTACTATAATCTTTCTAAAATCTTTAATAAATTATTAGTAGTAATTCGTAAATCCTAGGAAACTTTATATATCTTTAACGTTCTTTAACGTTAGCTATTCTTTAACTAAGTTAATCTTATCTTATTATATTTATATCTCTCTTAGTAAGATCGTATATCTAAGGAAGTCTACTTCCTATATATAGAACTTACTTTTCTTTAGTTTAACTAGTAACTTTATATTCTAAAGTATATAGAGTACCTTATAAATATATTCCTTATATTCTTCTAAGGTATCTAAGAAGATTAGGATATTATCTAGGTATACTACTATAAAGATATCTAAGTATTTATATAGGATATTATTAATTATTTATTAAAAGGTAGCTAGTATATTTATAAGTTTAAATAGTATTACTAGATATTTAAATAGTCTAAATTTCGTTCTAAAGGCTATTATCTATTTATATCCTTTTTTTATATATATTAAGTTATAAGCGCTTTTAAGGTTAAGAGCTATAAACTATTTTTTACTATATAGTCGATCTTATAGTTTTAATATAAGTAGTAATAATATTCGGTCTTTTATTATAATATCGTTTAAGCGTTTATAGTTAATAACTAATTATAGCTTACTATTTTTCTTTAAAATAAATATAACTAGATAGCCTACTTTAGATATTAATATTTATATATATCCTTTTTATAGATTCTTATTAAGGTAGTTATATAGCCTTTATAGTTGCTTTTCGTTTAAGTTATAGATTTTATAGAACGTTAGTGTTATTCTATCCTAAAGATAAATTTTATAGTCTTATTAGCTATATTTAAGTAACCCTATCTTAAGTTCTTTCTTAAAGAGTTTATTATATTTTCGGTATTCTTAAGGGATATTCTTTATTCTATTTTATAGGCTTTATTCTTTCTTTTAAGAGCTAGTTTCTTTTAACTTAAGCTCTTTATTAATTTATTTAAGGTCTTTCCTTAAAGTAGTAATAACTCTTTAGATCTTTATATTATATCCTTTATTTTATTTATATTAGATACTAGGTTATATAGCTATATTAGTTAGTATATAGGTCTTATTAGTTGATTTTATATCTATTAGTTTAGTTACTATTTTTATTTATATCGCTAAAGCCTATAATAATTTACTTAAACGGTTATCCCTTTTATCTTATTTAGTAGCTAAATTATAGTAAAAATTTACTTTCTTTTAAATCTACTAGTCTTAGAAACTTATATCTTCGTTTTAATATAGCTAGCTAGTTCTCTAGTTAATTAATAGGTTGCTCTCCTATAGCTATAAAAGCCTTAATATAAGGTTATATTCTTTAATATCTATAATATTAAAGTTAACTTATTTATTATAGCCCTAGATATTAATATTAAGGTAATTAATCTCTATATTAATAATTCCGTTATTATAGTTAAAGGCCTCTCCTTTAATATTCGTAAGTTTATATAGATCTTTCTTATATCTCTATATAAGTTAGTAATAATTAACGACTCTAGGTAAAACGTAATTACCTATTACGCTATAGTCTAAAAGTATATATACGTAATATCCTACGATTTAGATATCTAATACTATTTAGTTACTATAGCTTACTATTACTATATATAGGGTCCTTAGATCTTATTATATCGTATTAGTTTATAGCCCTTTTATAAATAGTATACCTTGTTTTTTACTTAGTCCTTATTTATTTTATTTAGGTATTCTTCTTTAATTTATTATTAATATCGTTTCTTTATATTCTTATTATATAGTATTATATTAAGGCTTAAGAGACTAATTTATTATAGTTAATTAAAGATTTCTTATTTCTTAACGCTATATTATTTATATTATACTACTTTATAGTTAATTATATACTATACTTAGTAATTCTATTTATTTTTATACTAAAGGTTAAGTTTTCGTTTAGCGTTTTTTTATTTTTTACGTAGTATTTCTATATTAATTCTTCCTTAGTTAAATATAGCTTATAGCCTTTATACGTATTACTAATAATCTTTTAGTATACCGTTATATTATTTATACTATACTTATACTTTTTTATATTTATAAACTCTATAGTTTAAGTATATATATTCGTTATAATCTTCTTTATTATATCTTACTTATTATATAAGTCTTTAAAAGATTAAGGGTTTAGATACCTTAGAGTAAGTAGCGTTATACTATTTCTTTATTTTAGTATATTTATAGATTTTATATATCTTTAAAAGACATCTTATTAATAAACTATAATTATCGCGGTATTTAAGTAGCGTGCTATAATTAGGTTCTAATAATATAACTTAGTCGTTTAGGTAGCGTTAATCGATTTTCTAATAGTCTAGTTTTATACTTAAGTAGGGTTTTAAAAGTACTTATCCCTTAAACCTAACTAAGAAAGCGTTATATTATACCTTTATTTAAAAGTATATTATATGGTCTAGGTAAACGTATAATATCTTTAAAATATACTTATAGTACTTATAAGTAAGTAGTATTTATAGATCGTCTTTAAATTCTTCTTATAGTTACTATTCTTATTATAGAGCTATAAAGGTATTAACTATAGCGATAGCTATATATAACGACCGGTGTTATTCCTAAGGGATAAACCTATCGAGGGGTTTATATTAGTAGATATAATAGGGCGTGGTCTAAGCAATAATATATATATTACGTTAGTAATAAGTCGGAGGTCGTAGACTATAGACTATAACTAGGTAATTAAGTAATCGGAATTAGAGATAAGATCGTAATAGAGATCGTAATAATTATAATATTAAAAGCTATCGAGCTATCTATCTAAAGGAGTGTTCCGTTCCTTCCTTATATATCTCGAGAGCTTCCCTAGATCGCCGAGAGCGCTAGGTGATCTCGTCGTCTAGGAGCGCTAGAGCGCTAGAGCGATCCTACGATCTTAGCCGTAGAGCGTTAGAGCGCTAGAGTAACCCGTCGCTCTAAAACTTAATTAGCCCGTCGGTCCGTCTAATATTCCTTGCTCCCTACGTTACGTGACCTCGTAATATATATTGGTCCCCGCGGTTCGCTAGACCGTAGTCGTAATAGGATGCCTCCCCTCCTTTTAGTCTTATCCCTAAGACCTACTGCTTTAGCCGCCGTATATAAATATACCCTTATCGCGTCGTGCGTAAGTATGTCGTTCTTTGTTCTTTTATCCTTTTAGGATATGCTGCTAATAGTATGTCTAGTTGTGTTTAAAAATCCCGTTCCCGTAATTCCGATAAATCGCGTTAACGATCGGAGCTAGTATCCTAGACCGAGATCTATAGTATTGAAATTATACCTTGCTCCCGTTGTTTTCGGTTAGGCCTAACTTATAAAGTCGGCGAGCGTTCTAATCGGTGTTCTAAATATACCTTTATAGGCCGTTCTTATAATAGTTATAATATAGCGTCCGCTTATTCGTTTTATCCCTTTTCTTCCTTATCGTTCTTTTTACTAATATTCCTTCTTTTTTAGTTCGTCGTATTATAAATTAATAGTAAAAGATTAATTTAGACGAACGGAAAGTAGAAGAAGCGTTAGAGGAAGCGATAGCTCGCCTAGCTTAGATTAGGAAATAGAAGCGTTTCCTAAAGGACCGAGGTAGTAAGTTATTTTAGCGGGGTATATAAGCTATTAATAAAGAAGATAGTATAACGCGTTCTTCTTAAGACGAATTAGTTCGTTTATCGAATAAGGAAACTATTACTATTAGCGAGGTTTAATCGTTTAGTGCCTTAGACGTGTTAGACTAGGATGCTATTCTTAGTAACCCTATATTTCCGATTAAGGGTTCGCCTAGTAGAACTATCGGAGTAGAGAGCCGTAGTAGGTTAAGTGCTTAAGTGGTTCCTAGGTATTTTCCTCTAGCCCGTATCCCTTCTACTTAATAAGGTATTCCTATTGCTAACCTTGTTTTCTTATATCTAGTATTTATTCGGCTTCGTATTCCTAATTATTATCGACTTCGATTTTATCCTATAGTTTAGCGTTTCGTAGTATTAGTTCTAATAATAAGATATAAAATATCGGGTATATCCGTATTATTATTAGTAGCGAAAGTTCGTAGTTAACTTTTAAAATAGTTTTCTTAACCTTAAACGGTCTAAGTTTCTTAAAATCTAATTTATTACTTAGTCGTTTTATTTTAATGTTTTATCGTATGAGGTAGACTATATCTCCCTCTCGAAAGATTAGTCCCTATAATCTTTTCCGATTATAGTAAGTAGACATTCGTTCTCTAATAAATTAAAGTTCTTATTATATTTCTTTATATAATTTTCGTAGCTAATCTACTTATAGTATCGCTCGTTCCGCTTATAGTCCTTATCGAGTAACCTTAAATACTTCTAGGTTATATCTATAATTAGCGTATACTAGTAAGAGCTTAGTTATTTCCGTAACTAAGCTATTATAAGCTAGTTACGCTATTAGTAGCTATTTAACCTAATCGTTTTATTCGTAGCTAATATAGTATTATAAATATTATTTAAGCGTTTAGTTAAGTCGTTCTATTTATCTATCTATTTATAGGTAATAAGCTATGCTAAGCTTATATTTCGTCCCTAATTATACTATAAGAGCTTACTAAAATTTAGCTATAAACGTGCTTCCTCTATTAGAGATAATCTCGTTTAGTAGTCCGTAATTGCTAACAATAGTTCGTAGGAATATATATACTAGCTCTTCCGTATTACTAGCTTCTTTATACGGTAAAAAGTATCTATACTTCGTTAATCTATCGGTAATAACGAATATACTATTATACTTAACGTTAGTTATAGGTTCTTTTAATAGTAGTAGCTTTATAATATAGTCGAAGGCTATTAAATCCTATAGTTTCTCTAGTACTAGTAGCGGTTGCAATTCTCTATATAGTTTATATCGTTTAGCTTTACTTTATACGCAAAGTTTATATTCTTTAATAACTTTTTATACTACTTCCTTAAGCTATAGGAAGTTATATTATCGTTTAATCCGTTCTATTATTCTTTAGATTCCCTAGTATCTATATATTAGATATTCGTGTATATCTTATATAACTTTATCTCGTAATTCTAGTAGTATCTAGATTTTGTTTTTATATATTAGAACTTTTAAATATCCTATATCGTATCCGTTCGTTGCTTTATATTCTTTTATCTATTTTAGGATCTTCTAATAAGTCGAGTCGTTAGGTTATACTTTAAATATTGCGTTTAGCTATCGTTGCTAGTAGTTCCCGTTTTCGTTGATTTCTAGGAGCTATCTTTTCGCTATAGGTGCCCCTATATTATAGTCGCTTCGTCGACTAAGGGCATTAGCTCGACCGTTTTCTATTCCTTTTCTATAGATTATTTCGTAGTCGAATTCTAATAAGTATTCGGCCTATTAGATCTATCGTCCGTTTAACTATTACGTCGTTATAAATATAAGATATTCTTATAATCTATATAGACCTTAACTTTATACTTACTTCTAAAGGTAGTATCGAAATTCCTTAAAAGCTTAAATAATTACGAGGAATTCTTTATCGTAGATAGGGTAATCAAGTTCTACGCTATATAGCTTTTTCGAGTAGAATATAATTAGTCGTAGTCTTCCTTTATTGTCTTTCTATCCGATTTATACTCCTAAAGCAAAGTCTAATATATCGGTTTCGAGTTCGATTTATCGTTCTAGATCGAAGGTAGTTAAAACTAGTTCTTACGTAATCGTAGTTTCAATATATTCGAAAGCTTCGTTGGCTTTATCGTCCTATATAAATTCTTTTTCCTTCTTTATTAAGTCGTATAGTAGTACTATAATCTTTCCGAAAATTTTAATAAATCGTTAGTAGTAATTTGCAAATCCTAGGAAACTTTATATATCCTTAACGTTCTTTAGCGTTAGCTATTCTTTAACTAAGTTAATCTTATCTTATTACATTTATATTTCTCTTAGTAAGATAGTATATCCGAGGAAGTCTACTTCCTATATATAGAACTTACTTTTCTCTAGTTTAACTAGTAACTTCGCGTTCTAAAGTGCGCGGAGTACCTTATAGACGTATTCCTTATATTCTCTTAGGGTATCCGAGAAGATTAGGATATTATCTAGGTATACTACTATAAAGATATCTAAGTATTCGCGTAGGATATTGTTAATTATCCGTTAGAAGGTAGCTAGTATATTTATAAGTTTAAATAGCATTACTAGATATTCGAATAGTCCGAATTTCGTTCTAAAGGCTATTATCTATTCGTATCCCTTTTTTATGCGTATTAAGTTATAGGCGCCTTTAAGATCGAGGGCTATAAACTATTTTTTACCGTATAGTCGATCTTGTAGTTCCGATATAAGTAGTAATAGTATTCGGTCCTTTATTATAATATCGTTTAAGCGTCTATAGTCGATAACTAGTCGTAGCTTACCGTTTTTCTTTAGAATAAATATAACTAGGTAGCCTACTTTAAATATTAACGTTCGTATATATCCCTTTCGTAGATTCTCGTCGAGGTAATCGCGTAGCGTTTATAGTTGCTTTTCGTTTAGGTTATAGATTTTATAGAACGTCGGCGTTGTTCTATCCTTAAGATAAATTTCGTAGTCCTATTAGCTATATTTAGGTAACCCTATCTTAAGTTCTTCCTTAAAGAGTTTATTATATTTCCGGTATTCTTAGGGGATGTTCTTTATTCTATCTTATAGGCTTTCTCTTAAGAGCTAGTTTCTCTTAACTTAAGCTCTTTATTAATTTATTTAAGGTCTTTCCTTAGAGTAGTAATAACTCTTTAGATCTTTATATTATATCCTTTATTCTATTTATATCGGATGCTAGGTTATATAGCCGTATTAGTTAGTACGTAGGTCTTATTAGTCGATTTTATTATATCCGCTAGTTCGGTTACTATTTTCGTTTATATCGCTAAAGCCTATAATAATTTACTTAAACGGTTATCCCTTTATCTATTTAGTAGCTAAATTATCGCAAAATTTTACTTTCTTCTAAATCTACTAGTCCTAGAAACTTACGTCCTCGTTCTAACGTAGCTAGCTAGTTTTCTAGTTAATTAGTAGGTTGCTCTCCTATAGCTATAGAAGTCTTAATATAAGGTCGTGTTCTTTAATATCTATAATATCGAAGTTAACTTATTCGTCGTGGCCCTAGATATTAATATCGAGGTAATTAATCTCTATATTAATAATTCCGTTATTATAGTTAAAGGCTTTTCCTTTGATATTCGTGAGTTTATATAGATCTATCTTATATCTCTATATAAGTCGGTAACGATTAACGACTTTAGGTAAAACGTAATTGCCTATCGCGCCGTAGTCTAAAAGTATACGTGCGTAATATCCCGCGATTTAGATATCTAATACTATTTAGTCGCTATAGCTTGCCGTTGCTATATATAGGGTCCTTAGATCTTATTATATCGTGCTAATCTATAGCCCTTTTATAGATAGCGTACCTCGTTTTTTACCTAGTCTTTATTTATTTTATTTAGGTATTCTTCTTCGATTTATTATTAATATCGTTTCTTTATATTTTTATCGCATAGTATTATATCGGGGCTTAAGAGACTAATTTCTTATAGCTAATCGAAGATTTCTTATTTCTTAACGCTATATCGTTTATATTATACTACTTCGTAGTTAATTGCGTACTATGCTTCGCAATTCTATTCGTTTTCGTACTAAAGGTTAAGTTTTCGTTTAGCGTCTTTTTGTTTTTCGCGTAGTATTTCTATATCGATTCTTCCTTAGTCGAATGCGGCTTATAGCCTTCGTATATATTGCTAATAATCTTTTAGTATACTATTATATCGTTTATGCTATGCTCGTGCTTTTTCGTGTTTATAAACTCTATAGTTTAGGTATACGTATTCGTTATAATCTTCTTCGTCGCATTTAATTCGTTGCGTAAGTCTTTAAAAGATTAATAGTTCGGATGCCTTAGAGCGAGTAGCGTTATACTATTCCTTTATTTTAGCGTATTTATAGATTTTATATATCTCCGAAAGATATCTCGTTAATAAACCGTAATTATCGCGGCATTTAAGTAGCGTGCCGTAATCGGGTTCTAATAATATAACTTAGTCGTCCGGGTAGCGTTAATCGATTTTCTAGTAGTCTAGTTCTATGCTTAGGTAGGGTTTCGAAAGTACTTATCCCTCGAACCTAACCGGGAAGGCGTCGTATTATGCCTTTATCTAAAAGTGTATTATATAATCTAGGTAGACGTATAATATCTATAAAATATACTTATAGTGCTTATAAGTAAGTAGTGTTTATAGATCGTCTTTAAATTCTCCTTATAGTTACTATTCTCGTTATAGAGCTATAAAGGTATCGACTACGGCGATAGCTATAGCATAGTCTCCTCCGCGTAGTGCCGGTTAATATCGAATTAATATAGCTTATTAGTTTTCTATAAGAATTTAAGGCGTTTATTAGGTTCTAATTTTAAGCATTTCTTTAAATTCTTCGAAGTATAAAGCGTGTTCTCTAATCGTAGTATTCTCCCTTAGTAGCGAGGGTAGTAGTACGAGTTCGTTCTCGTCTTCCGTTTCTCTAGGTGTTTCTTATTCTTTAGAGCTTATATCGTCGATACTTCGTTGTTCCTCTTTAAGTAGTTATCCGAGTTTCGTAAGTATAAGGGCTACGTTTATATCTTCTTTATTATATTATTTATAGACTGCCCGTCGTTATTATTGATTTTTATTTCGTATATCTTCCTAGAATCGTTTGCTATTCTTCCTAATTTAGTCTTAGGAGACTCCTTTAAGATAGGGGTATTCCGGTTCTACGAATTTAACTTATTTCTATATTTTAGGATCCTTCGTTATATTATTATAAGGGTCTTCTTTAAGGGCTTTAAGAACTATCCTATACCGTTCTTATCGCTTAAGTATACTATATATTCGTCGTCGTAGTATATAGTCTAACTAAGGAGTTTATACTTTAGTTCCTATCTATTAGTAGCGTTTAGGTATTTCTTACCTTCTAGGGCTAGTGCCTAGTAGGTTTTCTTCTCTTTACGAGGTTATCTATATTCTTTAGAGTAATATCTATATTTCCTATAGTTAAAACACTTTCCTTTACTTTTCTATATTGCGTCTAGATCTATCCTACCTAGGTTAGTTATATAGGCGTAGGCAATAGGAGTTTCGCGCTTCTTTTTATAGTTAGCGCGTTAGTTAAAGTTATTCCTATAGGAAGGGTTCTAGTTTCCTCTTCCTTATTTCTTTTCTTAGCGTCGCGCGTACTATCTATCGTCGATTCGTACTACTATAGCAATATAGTCTAAGAGGTTATTAGGTCGATTTTCCTTATAGAGCTCGTCTTTAACTTCTTCTTTAAGCCCGTCGTAGAATCGTAATATAAGAGGTTCGTCGTCCTAATTAAGCTTTAAGGTAACTTAACGGAACTTCGTAGTATAATCCGATGCTAAGATTCTTTATTAGAGTTCTTAAAGTTTTTATTCGGCTTCTCGTTCCTCGTCGGTTATTCTAAATACCTTCGTAATAGCTTCTTCGAATCCTTAGAAACTAGCAAAGACTTTATCTATCTCGTTATCTCGTCGCGCTAGTTAGTTATCGAGAAAGTGCATTATAATAGGTCTAAACTAGGCGAGTGCTATTCTAGATAAATAATTTCCTACGTAGAGTACCTTTTTAACTAGGTCCGAGAGTTTAGTAGGGTAAAACCGGTAGTAGGCTTTAAGTTAGGTAAGAAAGTCTCGAAGCGTGCTATAAGTACCGTCGAATAGTCCTAGCTATTTTAGTTTAACTACTTCTCTAAGGTCCCTAACTTATCCGTTGCCTCCTCCGTTTCTAAGTAACTATACCTTATATCGAAGGGTAATAATCTCGCGCATTATATCCTAAGGCGATATAGTTACTCTAGAGTTAGTTAATCTAGCTTACTATATAGCATATTAATAGTTGCGATATTGCTTAGAGTAACGCGGTATTGCACTAAATAAGAGCTTTTAACGTATAACGACCGGTATTATTCCTAAGGGATAAACCTATCGTGGGGTTTATATTAGTAGATATAATAGGGCGTGGTCTAAGTAATAATAAGTATATATTACGTTAGTAATAAGTCGGAGGTTATAGACTATAGACTATAACTAGGTAATTAAGTAATCGGAATTAGAGATAAGATCGTAATAGAGATCGTAATAATTATAATATTAAAAGCTATCGAGCTATCTATCTAAAGGAGTGTTCCGTTCCTTCCTTATATATCTCGAGAGCTTCCCTAGATCGCCGAGAGCGCTAGGTAATCTCGTCGTCTAGGAGCGCTAGAGCGCTAGAGCGATCCTACGATCCTAGCCATAGAGCGTTAGAGCGCTAGAGTAACCCGTCGCTCTAAAACTTAATTGGCCCGTTAGTCCGTCTAATATTCCTTGCTCCCTACGTTACGTGACCTCGTAATATATATTGGTCCCCGCGGTTCGCTAGACCGTGGTCGTAATACTATAGCGTAGTCTCCTCTACGTAGTACTAGTTAATATCGAATTAATATAGCTTATTAGTTTTCTATAAGAATTTAAGGTATTTATTAGGTTCTAATTTTAAGTATTTCTTTAAATTCTTTAAAGTATAGAGCGTATTCTTTAAATATAGCGTTTTCCCT
The DNA here is from genome assembly GCF_020360975.1 of Hirsutella rhossiliensis. Taxonomy (NCBI): domain Eukaryota; kingdom Fungi; phylum Ascomycota; class Sordariomycetes; order Hypocreales; family Ophiocordycipitaceae; genus Hirsutella; species Hirsutella rhossiliensis. The sequence goes on from NW_025408669.1 coordinate 246,075, forward strand.
TAATAGTAAGGGTAGTAATATAAGTTCGTTCTTATCTTTTATTTCTCTAGGTATTTCTTATTTTTTAGAGCTTATATTATCGATACTTCGTTATTCTTCCTTAGGTTATTATCTAAGTTTTATTAGTATAAGGGCTATATCTATATCTTCTTTATTATATTATTTATAGACTACCTATTATTATTATCGATTTTTATTTTATATATCTTCTTAGAATTATTTACCGTTCTTCTTAATCTAGTCTTAAGAGACTCCTTTAAGATAAGGGTATTTTAGTTCTATAAATTTAACTTATTTCTATATTTTAGATCCCTTATATATTATTATAGGCTTTTTTAGTTACTTTAGGAACTATTTAGTACCGTTCTTATCGCTTAAGTATACTATATATTCGTCGTTATAGTATATAGTCTAACTAAGGAGTTTATACTTTAGTTCCTATTTATTAATAGCGTTTAGGTATTTCTTACCCTTTAAGGCTAGTACTTAGTAGGTTTTCTTCTCTTTATAAGGTTATTTATATTTCTTAAATTAATATCTAAGTTTCCTATAGTTAAAATACTTTCCTTTACCTTTCTATATTATACTTAAATTTATTAGTCTAGGATTTATTATATATACCTAGGCTATTTATATTTTATGCTTTTTCTTATAGTTAGCGCGTCGGCTAAAGTTATTTCTATAAAAAGGGTTCTAGTTTCCTCTTCCTTATTTCTTTTCTTAGCGTCGCGTATACTATCTATCGTTAATTTATACTACTATAGTAATATAGTCTAAGAGGTTATTAGGTTAATTTTCCTTATAAAGCTCGTCCTTAACTTCTTCTTTAAGCTTATTATAAAATCGTAATATAAGAGGTTCGTTGTCTTAGTTAAGTTTTAAAGTAACTTAATAGAACTTTATAGTATAATCCGATACTAAGATCTTTTATTAGAGTTCTTAAAGTTTCTATTTAGCTTCTTATTCTTTATTAGTTATTCTAAATACCTTTATAATAGCTTCTTTAAATCCTTAGAAACTAATAAAGACTTTATCTATCTTATTATCTTATTACGCTAGTTAGTTATCGAGAAAATCCCTTATAATAAGTCTAAACTAAGTAAGTACTATTTTAGATAAATAATTTCCTACGTAGAGTACCTTTTCGACTAGGTCTAAGAGTTTAGTAAGGTAAAACTAGTAGTAGGCCTTAAGTTAAGTAAGAAAGTCTTAAAGCGTGCTATAAGTACTATCGAATAGTCCTAGCTATTTTAGTTTAACTACTTCTCTAACATCCGTTACCTCCTTTATTCCTAAGTAACTATACCTTATATTAAAGGGTATAATCTCGTATTATATTAAGGCGATATAGTAGCTCTAAGTTAGTTAATCTAGCTTACTATAAGTATATTAATAGTTATAATATTACTTAGAGTAACGCGGTATTATACTAAATAAGAGCTTTTAACGTATAACGACTAGTATTATTCCTAAGGGATAAACCTATTAAGGGGTTTATATTAGTAGATATAATACGGCATAGTCTAAGTAATAATAAGTATATTACGTTAGTAATAAGTTAGAGGTTATAGACTATAAACTATAACTAGGTAATTAGAATTAAAGATAGAATCGTAATAAAGATCTATAATATATTAAAAGCTATTAAGCTATTTATTTAAAGGAGTAAAAGTAGGTAGCTATATATACCTATAGAGACTATCCTTAGATTATACTCCTAGCTATAATCCCCTTTATAGCTTACTATAGCTTACTTATAAGCTATACTCCTAAGTAGTAATCTATTTATATAAGGCTTACTTAGCTTATATACGCTTTAGGTAAGCTAAGCTTAAGTAACTTCCTATCCTAACTATTATTCCGAGCCGCTTTATTACGTAAACGTAGCTAGCTCTCTTATAGCCCGCTAGCTATAGTTATAATAAGTATAAATAGATTTATTAATATAACTATATTATTCTAAGAGATTAAGAAGAATAAGACTTCTAGGAAGTCCTAGAGGTTATTAACCTTTAAAATAGGCCTAGTAAATAGAAACTATTACTTTAAAGAGATATAAAACTAGCTTATATAGTAAGGAGAGCGAGAAAAGAGCTAACTATACTAGCTACCCTTATAAAGTAACCTAACTTAATCGCTTAAGCTATATATAGTTTCTTTATAAAACTCTTCTTTAAAAAGACCCCTAACTATTTAATCGCGCCGATAGGAATTAAGAATAGGCTTAGACCTTTATTACCTTAAGCGTTAACTAAATTAAGCTCTTTATCTAAACTAAGTAGCCTTTCCTTAAGTAACCTTAAGATAGGATCCTTACCTTAGAATCTATAAAGGAAAGAGTTAAGCGCCCTTATTAGTCCCTTTATTTATATAGAAATAACGCCTTTATTTTCCCCCTTAAATATATAACTAATTAAGCCTACTCCTCGCCCGCTACTAACGACCCCTTTAAATATATAAAGGAGTAAAAGACTTATAACCGTACCCCTACTAATAGCTTAATAAGAAGCTAGTAAGGAAGAAAGGTAGATAGCGCGGCTACTAACTCGCCTTAGGACTCTAAAATTACTAGGCGCTTAGTTAATTACCTTATAGCTAAAGACTTCAGTAATACTTATAGCGCGCCCTATTACTCCTTAAAAACAAAGTATAGTAATAGCCTCTTTAGCTATAGTCCTTATAAAGTTTATATTAAGCTTTAAACCCTCCTTAGTTAAAGGAGTTCAAAACCTAGGAATATATTAAAACTACTACTAAGATATTAACGACTATAATTCTATATATTTATATAAGAATACTAGCGACGTAATAATAACTAGTCTATAAGACTTTATAGCTTATTTAATTTAGCTATACTTAAAGCTATAAACTAATAAAGATACTAACTACTTTATTTCCTTAATGCCCTTAAGAATAATAAGCGCGAATAGCTAGGAGCGTATATAAGGGGTAGTAGATAATTATTTAAAAAAGGAAGTTTATAAGTAAAGATAAGAAAGAACTAAATAAGTAGCTTATAAGTAAAAGGAGGAATAAATAATATAAAGGGAAGGGATTATAATAAAGGAGAAAAGTTCTATTAATAGTTTATTTACTTACTTATATACTTAGGAAGAGAGCCTTACCCGTTATTATCGCGCCCTTTCTATTAGTATCTTAAGTCGGAAAGTTACTAAGAAGGAGTTTAATAGGTAAGATCGTACCCTTATAAATATTAGCTTATTAAAAGAATAAGACCCTTAGTACTCCCCTTCTAACTTACTTTTAAGTATACTTAAAGGCTTTATAAAGACCTTAATTATCTAATTAAGTATTTTCCTTAATTATAGTTAATTTAAAATTTTATTTTTCCCCTTTAAAGTAAAAGCCGCTAGTTACGCGACTTTAGTAAAGATAAAGAGGTATAGAGTAAAGAAATCTCTAAGGCTTATATTTATAACCTAAGGCCCTTAGAGCTATATATAAAACCGACGATTAAATAATTATATAGTTAATTAATTTACTAATCCTTAGCTATATACTATATATACTTTAAGTATATACCCTCGTTCTTATTAAACTAACTTATCGTAAAGACTATTACGCTATATAGGTAAAAGTAGAATGCGCTTTAAAAGGTACGCTATAATTAATATATATAACTAATAACCGCGTTTTTTTAATATATACCCTTAGGGATCGCGGCTCTACTAGGATTACTAGACCTAAGCCTACGATATAAGATTTAAATACTAAGCACCGCGCTTATTACCTAGGGAAATCTAAGAGAGGGAGGGATATATAGCTATCTATAGGTATTACCTTATAATATATAGTTATTAAAAGTTATAGGGGGTAGTTTACTACCCCCTCTTAAGCTTATAATTATCCTAAAGACTATTATACTATATAAGTAAAAGTAAAACGCGCTTTAATAAGTACGCTATAAATAATATATATAACTAATAACTATATTTTTCTAATATAACTAGGTATTTAAGAAAGGCTCTAAGATTATACTTTTTTTTTTCTTCCTTTTTAGCTATATATTAATAGTTATAATATATACCTTATAGTAATAAGTATAAAGGTAAGCTTATAAGGCCTTCCTTTTTATAAAGAGCTAAAGGGGGGATTTCTAGTTTATTCCTTAGGTCTTTATCGCGAAGTATAGCTTAATTCTATAGTTCTCGGAGATATCCCTTAGTATAAGGGACCTAGGAAGCTAAAAAATAAGTTTTAAGGAAGGAGCTAAAAGGAGGTATAAAGAGGAGGGTAGGGGTAAGAGGGGAAGTAAAAGTAGCGATAGCTTCTTATAGAGGTAGCAAAAGATAAGATAGATATACTAGTAACTCTCGTAAAGAGAGATATAAGAAGTATATATAAAATATATAAAGGTAAAAGTAAAAGTAAAGGTTCGGATAGGCAGGGCAGAGATATTTAATTCTTATAGGAGCGGTAATTATAGTAGGGGAGTAATTATTAGATTGCCTTAATTCTCTTTCTTTCCTTTATTTAACGCCCCTTTTTATATCTATCTAGCATCTTAATTAATAAAGAAGATCCTACTTAAAGAAGCTACTAATATCCTTTTAACTACCGAGCTTTTTACTGGTTTTTCTCCTCCTTTCTAACCGTTGCCGGTATATCCGTCTTATCTCTCGCTACCTTTATAGGAAGCTATCGCTACTTTTACTTCCCCTATACCCTACCCCTTCATACCTCCTTTAGCTCCTTCTTTAAAACCTATTTTTAGCTTCCTAGGTCCCTTATACTAGAGATATCTCCGAGAACTATAAATTAAGCTACGCTTCATGATACCCCCTTAGCTATAGCCTGCCCTTATAAAGGGGCAAAGCTAAATACCTAGGCCGGTAGCGTATAGGGAGGTCTTAGTCATACTTATCCCCATGTAAGAAATCTGGTTTTAGCCCTAGGCTCTTTTAGACCTACTTTAGGAAAAAGGGGCCTTAAGGAGAAATTAAGTCCTATAAGAAAGGGCTTCTAAGGATAAGTCCTTAAAAAGGGGGCCTTTAAGAAGAATAAGTCCTAATTAAGCTAGGGGCCCTCCTTTAAGATAAGTCCTAATTCCTCTCTTTAGCTATAGACGTCTCCTTCCTCCTACGTGCTATTAGCTCCTCTTATAGACTCTTAAGGCAGGCCTCTAAGGATAGCTTCTCTTAAACGTATTCTAGCCTAATTTAATATAAAAAGATAGCTAGCTTCTACTTCGGTAAGGGCTTCGTAAGACCGTTAGCTTTTATCGATACTATTAGAACCTAACGGCCGGAAATAAGTCCCCTTTAGACCTCTTAGCGTAACTAATACTAATAGATATCGATATACTATAGCTAGGTCGATAACTTACTATTTTCTATAAGAATTTATATAGTCTATGTATTATTATATTCTATAGCTAACGGGGTCGGAATTTATAGTTATAGAGAAATAAGTAGCTAGCTAAGGAAAATCGCTTCTTTTAACGCTTTTAAAAGAGCTAGTAGCTCTGCCTCTATACTAGAAGTTATAACGGTAGCTTACTTCGAAGCTCTCTAAGTAATAGTTCCTTTAAAAAGGGATATAATATACCTATATAAGCCCTTTCTATCTAAGGAATTATCTATAAAGGACGAATCGCTTAAATAAAGGAAGATTTCGGTAGCTTATTTCCTTCCCTACCCTCCTAGGCGTAGACTATTTAATCTTATTAAATAGAGATAAAGGATAGCTCTATCTACTACTTCTTAATGCCTAGGGCTAGGATTCTAGTTATGCTTAGCTAGCCGGGAGACCGTAAAAGAGATATCCGGTCTAATATAAATAGCTAAAAAAAGCAAGGAGCCTACCTTTTATTAATATTAGTGTTTCTCTTGCTCCCTAGCTTTAAAGGACGGATTAGGTAAAAGCTCTTCGTTTAATATAGGCGTAGAGGGAAGCTTCTTACTAGGGGAATTAAGGAGGAATTTATAAGCGACCTTATTAATATAGGCGTCTTAGGTAAGCTAGATAGTCCGTTAGGACCTATTTTAAAGGATTTATATCCCTAGGAACTACTTTAGCTCCCTTAGCCTAGTTATCTTATACCTTTATTATAGGCCTTATATAGCCTCCCTAGTAATAGCTTCTTCCTCTTTTAGGTAGGCGTAGATAATATCGTCGATATAGAAAAAGACCGTGATTTTACCCTTTTATATTATATATAGTTCTTAAGGGACTTTCGTAAAGCCTAGGGCTTTAAGGGAACCTATTAAATACTATTACTAAAGATAAGGTAATCTTCGTAGTCCGTATAAAGCTTTCCTAAGCTATAGAACCTTTCCTAGTTATTAGAAACTAAGAAGAAGTCGTATATAGATAACTTCTTCTTCCTTAAGTAAGTAGTTAATAAAGGCGTTAACTATATCTATCTAATCGAGCTCGAGGTCAAATTCTACTACTATAGCTATAAGGGTCTAAAAAGACATCCTTACTAAGGTAGTTGCCTTAGTAGGTAGATCCCCCTTTTCCTATTAATTCCTATAGATAACTAGCTAGGCTTTATACTTTTAAAGGAAGCTATATTTATTAGTCTTATAGATAAAGACCTACTTATAGCTAAGGACCTATTTTCCTCTTACCTTTTCCTTAAGGACCTCTTTAAAAGACCCTATCTCCTCGTATAAGGCTAGGTAGTCTTTTTAGGCCTAGAAAAACTAGTCTTTAAAAGGGTGTTTTTCTAGCTACTTTTAGTTTACTACTAGGTCTAGGAGGTCTCTTTTATATACCTTCCTTACTAATAGAGGCTTAAAAAGCCGGCCTGCTATAAATGCTCTATAGGAACCGTCTTTTATAGGCGTTAGATAGAAGTCGGAAAAACAATTAAAATAAGAGAGTAATTAGTCTTCTTTTATATCGGGCCCTATACCTTCCTTTGCTTCTTAAAGTAAGGATAAAAAGGCAGCTAGGTAATCCTTTAAGAGAGGTGCCTTTCCTACCCCCTTAGGGGTCGAGACGGGAAGACTAACTAAAAAAGCTACTTTTAGATCTTTTTCTTATTCTATAAGAGGAGGCGTAGGGAGGTAGGCGTATTCTAGCTCTACCGCTTTCCTATAGTCTCCTTCTTTATCTAGATTATCTAATCTAGCAGCTTCCTCTTCTTCTTCTTCTTTAAAGTCGGCGTTATCCTTAACTACTTCGACGTTAGTTTCTTCTTCCGTTTCTTTATCTAGGACCTCTTCTTAAAACTATTAGGAAGGGGGGATTTAAATCTTTTAAATTAGCTAACGTTAAGAGAGTAAGAGGGGCTATTAATCCCTCTTTCCGTTAAAGAAGCTAGATTTATCGAAAATTATATCCCTAGTCGAAATAACCTTTTATAAAAGAGGAATCTAGATCCGAAAGATATTCGTAGAATTATAACTAACGAGGTAACTAATAAAGGCTCTAAGATTAAGCTTTCCTTTCTTCTTCCTTTTTAGCTATATATCGGTAGTTATAGCGTATACCTTATAGCTATAGGCACGAAGGTAGGCTAGTAAGGCCCTCTTCTTTATAAAGAGCTTAAGGGGAGATTTCTAGTCTATTCCTTAGGTCCTTAGGGTCCGGTTCCGAAGGTAATAAGCGGTCTTAACGACTTCTATTTAAAGGTCGTATAAGTCTTATTATACGGGCCCTTTCTATTATAGCACCCCCTAATCTTTCTACCCCTTTATTCTAGGCCTAAGTATTCGGTACTAATAGGAGGGGTAAAATACCCCTTTTTTAAAGCTAATTTAAGATATCCTTCGTAAATAGCTCTCTATTAAACTATATCTTCTTTACCTTATAGCTAAAGTAGGATTTTATCTAGTTAACGAAGTCCTAGAAAGCAAACTAGTTATACTTACTTAAGTAGGTCCGTAAGAAATAAGGGAAAACTATCCCTAAAAAGGCGTCTATAAAAATTATTACCTTAACAAAGCTTTCTTAATCCCTAGAGACGTTAGTCTAGTCGACTTAAATTTCCTTATATAGCTAGTCCGGCCGTAAAGGCGTTCGTCTAGAAATTTATCTCTTAGTCTTTCCTTAGCCGTAGTATTCGTATTCGACGGTCTTTAGGCCCCTTATTCGTACGCCCTATTATTATCCTAGCTTATATAAAGCTAGGGGGCCTAGGTAACTAAGTCGTGCGTACTAAAGAAGACCGTCTCCTTAGGCTGCTAGAAGAGGGTCCTTAGTACCTACCCTCCTAGTAGGGAAAGCTAACTTCTTAAGAGATTCCTTCCTAAGGATAGGTCGGAATTCGAGAATAAATTAACCGAATTTTTCCTCGATAAGCCTAATAGTCTGATTCTTCTAGACTAGCCTCGTCGGCTTAGATATTATATCTTAGAAGATCCCTTTCTTTCGAAGAAGGCGGAAGGAAATTAAGCTCGTTAAAAATCAAGGGTAAAAAGCTACCCTTTTTCGCCGAAGAATTCGTATAGACCTATTAAGTAATTTTATCGTAAAATTCACCCTTCTATATCCCTCTATCTATACGGTTAATTCCCCGGTAATAAGGTATTCCCTTCGTGCCTTCTTAAAGGACCGGAATTATAAGAGTATATTATAGATATCGAGGGAAGTACTAGAGTCTTAGATAGCTAATTTTCATAGGGGATAATTAAAGGGTCCTTACGGTTAATCTTACTAATCTATAGGGAAGATAAATGCCGGATTTACTATACTAACGATTTTTCCTTAAATTTACGGCTCGTATAAGGGCGGCGGCGTTCGTTACTATTTCTTAGTAACCTAAATCTCGTCTATCTTCTTTTATAACGAGGGGTCCTCCTTAAGAGACTATTATACTATTTCTTATAGCCTCTTTAAAGGGTTAACTCCTTTAAGTCGGTTTTCCTTAAAGACCTACTAGTATTATAATAATCGATAACCTAGGGATTTATATACTAGGCAGCCGTTTCGTCGTCTAGTCTTTTATTTCTTCGAGGAATCCTCGTCCCGATCTAGAAGGTCTACTTAAAAACCTCCCCTTTTTACCCCTTATTATTAATTTTAACGAAGAGGTTCGATTTCGACTAGTTCCTTAATTTTTCGACTAATAGACTAAAAGGTCTATTAGGGGACTAGTCGGGCCGGTCTAACTAACGGGACCGGGGCCGGGCCTAGAGTAAGAGGCGGAGCCGGGGCCGGGCCTAGGGCCGTAGCTATAGTTAACGACAGCGTTAAGGCTCTTAAGTAAGGAGGAGCTAAAGGAGCAATAGCCGTAGCAGCAGTAGCGGGGGCCATAGCAATAGGGGCTATAAGTTAATCCGTTTAGGTCGAGTGCTAGCTACGAAGGAATAAGACTACTTATTATTATACTCGAGTAGCTTCTTTATCTAGTTCCCGGCTAGCTTCTCGAAAGATAGTCGAGTAACCGTTACTAATAGGCTTTATTAGCAGAGATATATCCTATAGCTACTAGCCGGAAAGAGCTTCTATTAGGAAGTATTAGTTAGCTTCCTCGAGGATCTCTTCTTAATTAGCTAGCTACGAAGAAGCTAGTAGGTTCCTAGTAGAAAAGGCTCCTAGGTAGGCTGTATAGGTCTTCCTAATACAGTTAGTTATATAGCCCCTTAAGGGAGCTATCGAGGTTTCGAGCTTTAAAAGCTACTACCTAAGAGTCTCTTCCTCTTAAAGAGAGATTAGTTTTATAGCACTAACGGATTCCGTTATTACCGTACGAGCAGTAGTTAGTAGCTTTATCTTATAAAGGTATTCCTTTTAGTGACTCTTATAGTTACCTAAGGTAGTAGAAAACGCTCTCTATTATATAGAGGTTAGCTCGGAAAAGAGGGAAGATCCTACTATAAATTCCGTTGCCCTAGGATAAAGAGGGGGCTCGAGAGGGTCCTACTTATTAAAGAAGACTAAATTATAGATAGTTCTATCTATACGAGCCTATAGCTCCTTTACCTACTTATCCTAATCTTAGGGCTCTATAAGAATCGTCTTATAGACCGTAGGGATAGTAAAGGAGTCGTTTTTCGATATTATTATAAGGAAGGGTAGAAAAGTTAGGTAAAAATCGGCTTTTCTAATAAGAGGGGTAAAAGGGAGCTATAAGTGATATAAGAAAGGTGCCTTTTATAGTAGCTAGAAGGTATAGGAATTCTATTCCTCTTAGGCTTATAACTCTTATAAAGAAAGATATAAGAAGTATATAAAAATATATAAAGGTAAAATTAAAAGTAAGGGGTCGGATAGGTAGGGCAGAGATATTTAATTCTTATAGGAGCAGTAATTATAGTAGGGGAGTAATTATTATATTGCCTTAATTCTCCTTCTTTCCTCTATCTAATACCCCTCTTTATATCTATTTAGTATCTTAATTAATAAAGAAGATCCTACTTAAAGAAGCTATTAATATCCTTTTAACTACCGAGCTTTTTACTAGTTTTTCCCTTCCTTTCTAGCCGTTGCTAGTATATCCGTCTTATCTCTCGCTACCTCTATAAGAAGCTATCGCTACTTTTGCTTCCCCTTATACCCCTACCCTCTTCTTTATACCTCTTTTTAGCTCCTTCTTTAAAACCTGTTTTTTAGCTTCCTAGGTCCCTTATACTAAGAGATATCTCTAAGAACTACGAAATTAAGCTATACTTCGCGATAGTAACGGCTAGAAAAGAGGGGAAAAACTAGTAAAATGCTTAGTAGTTAAAAGGATATTAATAGCTTCTTTAAGTAGGATCTTCTTTATTAATTAAGATGCTAGATAGGTATAAAGAGAGGCGTTAAATAAAGGAAAGAAGGATAATTAAGGTAATATAATATTTATTCCCCTACTATAATTACTACCTTAGTAAGAATTAAATCTCTCTACCCTACCTATCCGACCCCTTACTTTTAATTTTACCTTTATATATTTTTATATACTTCTTATATCTTTCTTTATAAGAGTTATAAGCTTAAGAGGAATAGAATTCTTATAACTTCTAGCTACTATAAAAGGCACCTTTCTTATATCCTTTATAGCTCCCTTTTACCCCTTTTACTAGAAAAGCCGATTTTAACTAACTTTTCTACCCCTTTTCTTTATAACGATATCGAAAAACGACTCCTTTACTACCCCTATAGTCTATAGGACGATTCTAATAAAGCTCTAAGATTAGGATAAGTAGGTAAAAGAGCTATAGGCTTATATAGATAGAACTATCTATAATTTAGTCTTCTTTAATAAGTAGGACCCTTTTAAGACCCCTCTTTATCCTAGGGTAATAGAATTTATAGAGGGAGCTTCCTTCTTCTTTAAGCTAACCTCTATATAGTAGAGAGCTTTTTCTACTACCTTAGGCGACTATAAGAGTTACTAAAAGGAGTACCTCTATAAAATAAAGCTACTAACTACTATATATATAGCGATAACGGAATCTATTAGTACTATAAAGGCAATCTATCTTTAAGAGAAAGAGACTCTTAGGTAGTAGCTTTTAAAGCTTAAGACCTTAATAGCTCCCTTAAGGGGCTATATAATAAATATATTAAGAAGACCTATATAGTATACTTAGGAGCCTTTTCTACTAGGAACTTACTAGCTTCTTTATAGCTAGCTAAGTAAGAAGAAATCCTTAAGGAAGCTAACTAATACTTCCTTATAAAAGCTCTTTCCGGCTAATAGCTATAGGATATATCTCTATTAATATATAATATTATATCTTCTTAGCTAACTTTTTAAAACTAAGCCTAAAACATAGAAAAAGTATATACTTAGAACCGTTGCGAATAGCGTATTACGCCCTCCTAAGTATAGCCTTATATAGCTACTAGCGGGTATATAATATACTACTAAAGATTGCGAATTAAGCGAGGTTCTCCCCTATATAGGTAGAAAACTCTTCCCTACCCTCGCTAACTAAGGGTATACGCCCCCCCTTACTAACGGGACTAAGCCTAAACCTAACTTAGGACCCCGGCCTAGATATAAAGAGGGCCCCTTTAACCTTAACCCCCTTAACTTAAGGGTCGAAATAAGTACCTTAGAGGCTAGGGCCCGCTTAGAAGAAGCTATAAAAGGCTAACGCCTTCTAAGGACCCTAGAAGAAAGGCTTGGGACCCGAGACTAGGACCTAAAGGATATTAAGATAGAAGATAATACCTAGCCTATACTAAAGACTAGCCTCTTTAAGCTTAGCCTAGCCCTACCTTAAGCTAGCTACTTTTAGCTTAACTAGCCCCTAAAGTAAGTAAAGGGGTAAAAGAGAGCTATACTTAGTAGCCCTATTAGCCCTATACCTATTTAACCTATACTCTAACGCTTATAGTAGACCTAGCCCCGGCCCTAGTACCCCTTTCCTAGGAACCAGGCTTAGGGCTTCCTTTAATAAGCCCTCTAGGCCCTTAAGGAAGCCTAAAAAATCGAACCCTTTTATAAGACCCTTATAAAAGGACTTAAGAAGGCAGCTATAAGGACTCTAGACCGCTAATAGCCCTTATAATAGCCCTTATACTAGCCTAAGGCCGCCTAGCAGCCTAGGGCTACCTAAGGAAACCTTAAAGCGAGCTCGTAGGCTAAGGTTGCTATAAAGAAGGCGCCTAAGGCCCTAGCTAAGGCCCTAGCTAAGGCTCTAGCGAAAGCCCTAGCTAAAACCCTAGCTAAGGCCCTAGCTAAGAAGAACGTAAAAGAGGACTTTTAACTTATCCTAAAGCTAAAGAAGGAATCGCTAACGCTAACTATTAACCTTATTACGCTTTATAACGAGCTTAATAAGGCTATAGGGGAACTAGCTATATTAGCTCTATTAACCTCGAATATAGGTAATATAGTTATAACGATAAAGGCCCTATATACGGCAAAAAAGCTTCTAGAGTAGTAAGAGAAGTAGTCCTTATACCTTAAGAAGCTACCTATTAAATCGGCCGACCTTCCTACTAGCTAGACTAAGCTAGTAGCCTAGAGCGTCCTTAACCTCTTAGAAACCCCTATCCTCGATATCTTCGCCGGAGAAGCTAAAACCTTTAGCGGGATCGATATCCTAGGGCAACCTAGGTAGCTAGGCACCCTAGGCCTAACGTAGAAGGTAGGATCGGTCGTCTTTATAGTCCCTTTAAAGGCTATAAGGGCTAAATACTAAAAAAAAGGCCTTTATATAGTAGGGCTATAGATTTAAGTCGAGGTATATAAGAAATATACTATATATATATAGTACTATAGGTGCCTTTCCTTTAGCTATAACCCCTAAACCTACTAGCAGCTTATTAGGTATACCTTTTACCTAGAAAGGCACCTAACTAAGGACTATAACTGCCCTAGCTATAAGGCTAGCTAAGGCTGCTCTTACTTTAAGATCTAATACTATAACTATAAAGGAGAGTACTTTATAACTAATAAAGTATAATATAGAGTCTATAAAGGAATAACTAATACTTAATAGCCTTAGCCCTTTTATACCTTTAAGGCCCCTAAAGCCCCCTAGGCCCCTTAGGCCTAACTACGACCTTATTAGTATTATATAGTATAATACTAATAGGTAGGAAATAGCTAACCTATCGATCTTAGAGTAGGCAGAAATAGCGGACCTTATCTTATTATAAGAGCCTTACCTCTATAAGATCGATAATAGCTATATCCTTATATAGTATCCGGCCTATAACGTTATAACCGCTATCCCTTTTACTAACTTTCCTAAGCTTACTAAAAGGCCTAAGGTTATAGCTTATAAGAGGAAGGAAGCTTAGATAGAAGCTAGCCCTAGCTTTAATCTCTTTTACGATCTTAATATATAGGCTATAAAGGTAGAAGGCGCCGAGCTATTTACCCTTATTAACCTATATAATAAAAAAGAAGTTAAAAGGGCCTTAGCTAGCTAAGGCTAGTAAGGGCCCCTTATAATAAAAAGGCTACTATTAATAGCCTAGCTCCTATAATAGCCCTTCCTATTAGTAGGGGACTTTAACTTATACTACTTTTATTAGAACCCTTTTATAGAACCCTTTAAGGCCTATAAGGTAGAAGCCCTTATTAGCTAGCTCGACCGCTATAAGGCTTCCTTACTAACGGATCTTAAGGGAAAGGCCCAAAGGAGCCTCGGTTATAGACTTACACTTTATAGCCCCTTTAAATAGCTAACCTAGGCTAACTTGCTTCCTAGAGGCTATAGGCTTAGATTATAAGCCTATAGCCTTTAAAGCTAGCTTAAGGGGCTAATAGGCTACTACTAGCTAGGCCTACTACCTATAATTATAGGAAAGTAAACTAAAAGGTATTCTTAGAATACCTAGCTAAGAAGGAATAGGACCTCCTTATAGCTATAGAGAGGGCTATAAAAAGAGATAACTTAGAAGGGATAGCTTCCCTTTTAATAAGAACCCTTATAAAGGCCTTAAATATAGCGATACCGAAAAGGAGGCCCTATAAGGGATCTAAGCCCTAGTAAACTAACGAGCTAATATACCTTTAGAAAGCCCTAAGCCGAGCCTAACGAGCTTATAGGCTAGCCTAGGATAAGGAGAGCTAGAAGAGCTTTATAGAGGCCTAAAATAGCTTTAAGTATACTATTAAGGCTATTAAAAAGCAATACTAAGAGAGCTTCTTAATAGAAGTAGTAGGAAAGGACGTCTTTATAGCCTTTTCTTATACTAAGGCTAGAGCTAACCCTACCCTTCCTAGTATCTTATATATAAAAGAAGAGATAAAGGTAAAAGCTAATACTTTTATAGAAAAATATAAGGCCTTCCTAATAACCCTTTTTCCGACCCTGGACCCTAGCCCTAGCCCTCCCCTTAGCCCCCCCTAGAGCCTAGAAAAAGAAGAGCCCCCGGGCTATATAAGTAGTAAGGGCACGGTTAAGTAAGACTAGCTAGAGCTAAAGGACCCTAAGATTAAGAGGGCTATTTTTAGCTCTTTTAATAAGAAAGCCCCTAGCCCGGACTCTATTAGCTTCCTCCCTATCTAATACGCTTATAAGGCTATCCCTATAGTCTTTAATAGGGCTTATAAAGCCCTATTTAACTAAGGATACTACCCTAAGGCGTAGAAGGAAGCTATAGGAATTATACTCCTTAAGTAAAATAAGTAAGACTATACTATCCTTAAGGCCTATAAGGTTATAAGTTTACTTAACTACTTAGGAAAAGTCCTTAAAAAGCTATACGCTACCCGGCTAAGCTCTCTAGCTAATACGGCTAGGCTTCTAAACCCTACGTAGCTAAGGGGATAAAAATAGCGGTTAGCTATAGACACGGCCCTCCTCCTCCTATACTATATTTAAAAGAAGCGGGAGTCTAATAAGAAGGCTATTACTAGTACCCTCTTATTAGATATAAAGGGCGCCTTTAATTTCGTATTAAAGGAATAGCTTATAAGGGTCCTAAAGGAATTAAACCTCCTTAAGGCCCTTATAAGCTAGATAGACTACTTCCTTACTAAAAGGAAGATCTAGCTAGCCTTTAAGGGGTAAGTATAGCCCCTTATAGACCTAGTAATAGGAGTGCCCTAAGGGTCTCCTATTAGCCTTATTTTATTCCTCTTATACGTAAAGGGGATACTAGCGGCTAAGGGATACTAGCTATCTTATATAGATAACTTTAGTATCTCTATAACGTTAACCTTAGCTAAGAAAAACGTTTAGTAGCTAGGAGTAATAGCTACTAACCTATTTAAATAAGCTAAAGACTAAGGGGTCTACTTTAACCCCTTAAAGATAGAACTTATCTACTTTAGTAGGCAACGACAGCCTATTTTAAAGGGTATTATAGTAAGAGGCTTATTTTTTTAAGGCAAAGCCTTTAGTACGCTAGCTAGGGGTCTTCTTTAATTCTAAGCTCTTATTTAAATAATATATTAAGAAGAAGGTAGCATCTATATAAGCTACCTTTAAAGGACTATCCCGCCTAACCTCTATATAAAAAGGCCTATTATTTAGAGCCTTTAGATAGCTCTACTAGGCCTATGTAACCTCTATAATAGACTATAGGGCCTAACTTTAGTATAAGGGGCCTAAGACCCCTAAGAACCTTATAAAGCCTTTTTAAAGGCTATAAAACTAGGCTCTTTTAAAGGTCTTAAGGGCCTTTAAAGGATCCCTTATTAGGGCCTTAGAAGCTAAAGCGGCCCTACCGCTACTAAAGGTATAATTTAAAAGGGCATGCCTCTCCTATACCCTCTAGACCCTATACTTCTTACCTAGTTACCCTATAAGGTAAGCTTACGACCTAGCTATATAGGATAACCTTACTAACTTAGGCTCTAACCTAGGGGCCTTAAGCTATATTAGGCTATATATATAGCTCTTCCGCCTCCTTAAAGGCCTAGTAGCCCTTATAGGACCTAACTATAACTTAGAAAGAAGGAAAGCTAGCTAGGAGCCCTTATAGGCCTTAGAGCTTAAGTCCTTTATTACGATAATAGAGGCCCCTAAGCCCTTAGCTAAGAAGTAATATTAACGCCTCTTAGCTAGCCTAGCTAGCCTAAAAGCCTTTAGGTTACGGCCCCTAGCTATTTATACTAATAGCTTTAAGGGGTGCCCTAAGGGGTCCTTTATAGAGACTAACGCTTACTCCTTTTATAAAATAGGCCTAGAGAATAAGCTTATTAAGGCATACTACGAGAACCTAGGGCCCTCGATTAAAGTAGCTAACGTAAAGCTATTCGCGATACTAAGGGTCCTAGAAGACCTAGCTAAGAGGCCTCGGCCCTTAAAGCTTAGCCTTCTTAACCCCCTTATAGATACCTATATCTTTATAGATAGCTAAGCCGCTATAAAGAAGGTTATAGGTTTCTCGGACCTAGTTATATATTAAAAGGCTCTTATCTAGCAGAAGCCTTTTATAATATAGCTATACTAGTGCCCTAGCTACCTAGGGATCTTTAGTAATAAGCTGACTAACTAGCTAAAAGAGGCTTAGGAGCCTACACAAGGGACCCCCTTAGTCTCTATTAACTACTTATAAAGAAAGGTCTAGTAAGCTACTAAGGACTATTAAAAGGGACTCTAGGCTACTAAGGCAGCTAAAGGCCCTAGGGCTAAGGGCCTAGGTAAGTACTATATATTTATTTAAAAGACCCCCTACCTAGCCCTTAGCCTAGAAAAGGACCTTATAAGGAGGCCTAGGCCGACCCTCTTAGCCTTTTACTAGCTCCTCTTTAAAGCTAGCTTCTTATTTTCCTTCCTAAAAAGGACTAATAAGGTAGACCGAGACGACTACCGCTACGGCTAAGGAAAGTATATAGCTAGGCACCTTATCCTAAGGGGCCCGAACTATAAAAGGGAAAGAGAGGTCCTTTACTAGACCTTTAAGAGATAGAAGGGGGCCCTTAGCCTACTTATTCTCTATAGCTCTAAGGAAGGAAGGGAAGCCCTTTTAACCTTCTTAGCTAAAATAGAGATAGGGATAGCTAAGTAGCTCGAAAAGGAGTAACCTAGGGGCCCTAGGGCCTATAGGGGGGAAAATCACCGTATAGGAGGAACTAAACTAACCTTTCCTTTATTATTGCCTTTATAGCTACCCTTTCCCTAATTAGTTATAAGCCCCTAAGCTCTATAGCTAGCTAAGACTATTAATAAGGGCCTAGGCCCCTACTAGCCTCGCTATAGCCCTAGAGGCTATATACGAGTAATAATATAAAAAGAAATATCTTTATTAATAAAGCTTATTAGTAACGGTTACTTAACTATCTTTTAAGAAGCTAGCTAAGAACTAAATAAAGAAGCTACTAAAGTATAATAGTAAGTAGTCTTATTCCTTCGTAGCTAGTGCTCGACTTAAACGGCTCAACCTACTACCCCTATAGCTACTATAGCCCTAGTTACTATAGCCCCCGCTACTACTACTACTATAGCTATTACTTCTTTAGCTCTACCTCCCTTAAGAGTATTAACCCTGTTTTTAACGGCTGCCCTAGGCCCGGCCCCGGCTCCGCCTCTTACTCTAGGCCCGGCCTTAGTCCCGTTAGTTAAACCGGCCTAACTAGTCCCTTAATAGACCTTTTAGTCTATTAGTCGAAAAATTAAGGAACTAGTTAAAATCGGACCTCTTCGTTAAATTTAGTAAGGGGTAAAAAGGGGGGGTTTTTAAGTAAACCTATTAGATCGGGATAAGGATTCCTCGAAGAAATAAAAGACTAAATAAAACGGCTGTCTAGCCTATAAATTACTAGGCTATCGGGTATTATAATACTAGTAGGTCTTTAAAGAAAACCGACCTAAAGGATTTAACCTTTTAAAGAGGCTAGAAGAAATAATATAATAGTCTCTTAAGGAGGACCCCTTATTATAGAAGAAGATAGATAAGATTTAGGTTACTAAGAAATAGTAACTAATACCGTTGCCCTTATTTAAGCTATAAATTTAAGGAAAAATCGTTAGTATAGTAAATCTAGCCTTTATTTTCCTTATAGATTAATAAGGCTAAAACTAACTATTAGAGCCCTCTAATTACTTCTTATAAAAATTAGCTATCCTTAACTCCGGTACTTCCTTTAATATCTATAATATACTTTTACGATTCTAGTCCTTTAAAAAGAAATAAAGGGAGTACCTTATTACTAGGGAATTAACTATATAGATAAAGGGATATAGAAGGGTGAATTTTACGATAAAATTACTTAATAGGTCTATATAAATTCTTTAACGAAAAAGGGTAGCTTTTTACCCTTAATATTTAACGAGCTTAATTTCCTTCCGCCTTTTTTAAGAGGAAGGAATCTTTTAGGATATAACGTCTAAGCCTATAAGGCTAGTCTAAAAGAATTAGACTATTAGGCTTATTAAAGAAAAATTCGGTTAATTTATTCTCGAATTCTTACTTATTTATAAGAAGGAACTACTTAAAAAGTTAGCTTTCCTTACTAAGAGGAATAGGTCTATTATAAAAGACCCTCTTTTAATAGCCTAAGAAAACGGTCTTCTTTAATATATACGACTTAGTTACCTAGGCCCCTTAGCTTTATATAAGCTAGGCCTATAATAGGGCGTATAAATAAGGGGCCTAAAGACCGTCGAATATAAATACTATAGCTAAGGAAAAACTAAGAGACGAATTTCTAAACGAAAGCTTTTATAGCCGGACTAGCTATATAAGGAAATTTAGGTTAACTAGACCGACGTCTCTAAGGACTAAGAAAGCTTTATTAAGGTAATAGTTTTTATAGACGCTTTTTTAAGGATAGTTTTCCCGTATTTCTTATAGACCTACCTAAGTAAGTATAACTAGTTTACTCTCTAAGACTTTATTAACTAGATAAATTCCTACTTTAGCTATAAGGTAAAGAAGATACGGTCTAATAAAGAGCTATTTATAAAGGATATCTTAAAATAGCTTCGAAAAAGGGGCATTTTACCCCTCCTATTAGCACCGAATACCTAGGCCTAAAACGGAGGGGTAGAAAGATTAAGGGGTGCTATAATAGAAAGGGCCTATATAATAAGACTTACTATAAAGCTTTTATACGACCTTTAAAGGGAAGTCGTTAAGACCGCCTATTACTTTTAGAACCGGACCCTTAAGGACCTAAAGGGCCCTAGGGAACTAAACTAAGGAATAGACTAAAAATCCCCTTTTAAGCTCTTTATAAAGAAGAGGGCCTTACTAGCTTACCTTTATACGCTATAACTACTAATATATAGCTATAAAAGGAAGAAGAAAAGAAAGCTTAATCCTAGAGCCTTTATTAGTTAACTCGTTAGTTATAATTCTATAAATATCTTTTAGATCTAGATTCCTCTTTTACGAAAGGTTATTTCGACTAGGGATATAATTTTAGACGAATCTAGCTTCTTTAAGAAAGAGAGGGATTAATAGCCCCTCTTACCTTTATAATATTAATTAATTTAAAAGATCTAAATGCCCCCTTCTTAATAGCTATAAGAAGAGGCCTTAAATAAGGAAATAGAAAAAGAAACTAATATTAAAGTAGTTAAGGATAACCCTAACTTTAAAAAAGAAGAAGCTACTAGATTAGATAATCTAGATAAAGAAAGAAACTATAGGAAAGCGGTAGAGCTAGAATACGCTTACCTTTCTATACCTCCTCTTATAGAATAAGAAGAAGATCTAAGAGTAGTTTAATAGGGACGAGGGTATATACCTAAAGCACGCGTAGTATATAGCTAACGATTAGTAGAGTAATTAACTACGTAATTATTTAATTATCGGTCCTATATATAGCTCTAAGGGCCTTAGGTTATAGATATAAGTCTTAGAGATTTCTTTACTTTATACCTCTTTATCTCTATTAAAGTCGCGTAACTAGCGGCTTCTTCTTTAAAGGGGAAAAATAAAAATTTAAATTAAGTATAATTAAGGAAGATACTTAATTAGATAATTAAGGTCTTTATAAAGCCTTTAAGTATACTTTAAAGTAAGTTAAAAAAGGAGGTACTAAGGGCCTTATCCCTTTAATAGGCTAATATCTATAGGGGTACGATCTTACCCGTTAAACTCCTCCCTAGCGACTTTCCGACCTAAGATACTAACGGAAAGGGCGCGATAATAATAAGTAAGGCTCTCTTCTTAAGCACGTAAGTAAGTAAATAAACCGTTAACGGAACTTTTCTCCTTTACTATAATCCCTTTTATTTACGTTATTTATTCCTCCCTTTACCTATAAGCTACTTATTTAGCTCTTTCCTATCTTTACTCGTATACTTCCTTTTTAAAATAATTATCTACTACCCCTTATATACGCTCCTAAGTATTCGCGCTTATTATTCTTAGGGGCATTAGGGAAATAAAGTAGTTAGTATCTTTACTAGTCTATAGCTTTAGGTATAGCTAGATTAAATAAGCTATAAAGTCTTATAGACTAGTTATTATCGCGTTACTAGTAGTCCTATATAAATATATAGAATTATAGTCGTTAATATCTTAGTAGTAGTTTTAATATATTCCTAGGTTTTTAACTTCTTTAACCTAGGAGGGTTTAAAGCCTAGTATAAACCTTATAGGGACTATAGCTAGAGAGGCTATTACTATACTTTATTTCTAGGGAGTAATAGAGCGCGCTATAGGCATTACTAAAGTCTTTAGCCTTAGGGTAATTAACCGAGCGCCTAGTAATTTCGGAGTCCTAGGGCGAGTTAGTAGCCGCGCTATTTACCTTTCTTCCCTACTAGCTTCTTATTAGGCTATTAGTAGGGGTACGGTTATAAGTCTTTTACTCCTCTATACGTTTAAAGGGATCGTTAGTAGCGGGCGAGGAGTAAGCTTAATTAGCTATATATCTAAGGGGGAAAATAAAGGCGTCGTTTCTATATAAATAAAGGGACTAGTAAGGGCGCTTAGCTCTCTCCTTTATAGATTCTAAGGTAAGGATCCTATCTTAAGGTTACTTAAGGAAAGGCCACTTAGTTTAAATAAGGAGCTTAATTTAGTTAATACTTAAGGTAACGAAGGTCTAAGCCTATTCTCGATTCCTATTAGCGCGATTAGATAGTTAAGGGTCTTTTTAAGGAGGAGTCTTATAAAGAAACCGCGCGTAGCTTAAGCGATTAAGTTAGGTTACTCTATAAGGGTAGCTAGTATAGTTAGCTCTTTTCTCGCTCTCCTTACTATATAAGCTAGTTCTATATCTCTTTAAAGTAGTAGTTTCTATCCGCTAGGCCTATCTTAGAAGTTAACTACTTCTAGGACTTCTTAGAGGTCTTATTCTTCTTAATCTCTTAGAATAATATAGTTATATTAGTAAATCCGTTTATACCTAAGAATCCTTATAAGAAAGACTCTACTAAAAGTCGTTAAACCTTAATTAGATAGTATCCTTTATAGTTATTTAACCTTACTATTAAACTACTAGGAAACTTTACTACCCTATAATATCGCTTATATATAATTAAGTTCGTTCGCCGCGATAGCTTAGATTCTATATATTAGCTTATCGATATAGCCTTTTATACTTATCCTTTTATCTAGCTTAAAGAAATACTAGTCTTAGTATAAGATTTTATCTATTTATAGGGCTTCTTATATTACCCTATACCTTTACTCTAGAATTACTTTAACCTTTAGGTATCGCTACTTAATTATCTTAAAGCGTAGCCCGACTATACCTTTAACCTAGTATTAGATTATTATTAAGGCTAAGTAGCTATATTCCTACCCTTCCTACTAAGCGGTATAAGGGACTAGCGTATAGGTAAAGTTATAAGGAACTTAAAGGATATAAAGAAACTACCGCTATACTTATAGGAACGTATAAAGTCTAGCGTACTGTCCCTCTTTCTAAGCATTAAAAACGACTAAGTTTCCTTCCCTATAGTCCTAAAAGAACGCTCCCTAGTAAAGTCCCCCTTCGTTTAGTCCTACTAAAAAGTTAATAACTCTAGTTATATACCTTTATTTATACGTAAAGCGACTAAGGTTAAAGGTAGGAGCGGTAAACTTAATTAGATGCTCCCTATCGTTTAGGCATTTATAGTACTTTATATATCTATCTTCTATATCTTCGATAGGTTCCCCTTAGTAGTTAGTATAAACTAATAGTAGGTAAGGTAATATTATAACTATAGTTAGCGGGCCGTAAGAAAGCTAGCTACGTTTACGTAATAAGGCGGCTCGGAATAATAGTTAAGACGAAAAGTTACTTAGGCTTAGCTTACCTAGAGCGTATATAAGCTACGTAAGCCTTATATAGATAGATTACTACTTAGGAGTATAGCTTACGAGTAAGCTATAGTAAGCTATAAAGGGGATTATAGCTAGGACTATAATCTAAGGATAGTCTCTATAAGTATATATAGCTACCTACTTTTACTCCTTTAGATAGATAGCTCTCTAGCTTTTAATATAGATCTTTATTACGATTCTATCTTTAATTATAATTACCTAGTTATAGTCTATAGTCTATAACCTTTAACTTATTACTAACGTAATATATATATTATTACTTAGACTACGCCCTATTATATCTATTAATATAAACCCCTTAATAGGTTTATCCCTTAAGAATAATACTAGTCGTTATATATTAAAAGCTCTTATTTAGTATAATACTACGTTACTCTAAGTAATATTATAACTATTAATATACTTATATAGTAAGCTAGATTAACTAACTCTAGAGCTACTATATCGCCTTAGGATATAATACGCGAGATTATTACTCTTTAATATAAGGTATAGTTACTTAGGAATAAAGGAGGTAATAGATAAGTTAAGGACCTTAAAGAAGTAGTTAAACTAAAATAGCTAGGACTATTTAATAGTACTTATAGCACGCTTTAAGACTTTCTTACCTAACTTAAGGCCTACTACCGGTTTTACCCTACTAAACCCTTAGACCTAGTCGAAAAGGTACTTTATATAGGAAATTATTTATCTAGAATAATACTTGCTTAGTTTAGACCTATTATAAGGGACTTTCTCGATAACTAATTAGTACGACGAGATAATAAGATAGATAAAGTCTTTATTAGTTTCTAAGGATTTAAAGAAGCTATTATAAAGGTATTTAAAATAACTAATAAGGAATAAGAAGCTAAATAAAAACTTTAAGAACTCTAATAAAGGATTTTAGTATTAGATTATACTATAAAGTTCCGTTAAGTTACCTTAAAACTTAATTAGGACGACGAACCTCTTATATTACGATTCTACGACGGGCTTAAAGAAGAAGTTAAGGACGAGCTCTATAAGGAAAATCGACCTAATAACCTCTTAAACTATATTACTATAGTAGTATAAATCGACGATAGATAGTATATATAATACTAAGAAAAGAAATAAGGAAGAGAAAGCTAAAACCCTTTTTATAGGAATAACTTTAATTAACGCGCTAACTATAAGAAGAAGCGCGAAACTCTTATTACCTATACTTATATAACTAACCTAGGTAGGATAGATCTAGATATAATATAGAAAAGTAAAAGAAAGTTTTTTAACTATAGGAAACTTAGATATTACTTTAAATAATATAGATAACCTTATAAAGAGAAGAAACCTACTAAGTACTAGCCCTAAAAGGTAAGAAATACCTAAACGCTATTAATAGATAAGAACTAAAGTATAAACTCCTTAGTTAAACTATATACTATAACGATAAATATATAGTATACTTAAGCGATAAGAACGGTATTAAATAGTTCTTAAAGCTATTAAAGAAAACCCTTATAATAATATAATAAAGGGATCCTAAAATATAAAAATAAGTTAAATTTATAAAACTAAAATACCCTTATCTTAAAAGAGTCTCTTAAGACTAGATTAAAAAGAACGGTAAATAATTCTAGGAAGATATATAAAATAAAAATCGATAATAACAATAGGTAGTTTATAAATAATATAATAAAGAAGATATAAATATAGCCCTTATACTTACGAAACTTAGATAGTAACCTAAAGGGGAATAATAAAGTATTAATAATATAAGCTCTAAAGAATAAGAAATACCTAGAGAAATAAAAGATAAGAACGAACTTATACTACTACCCTTACTATTAAGGGAGAATACTACGATTAAAGAATACGCTTTATACTTTAAAGAATTTAAAGAAATACTTAAAATTAAAACCTAATAAATACCTTAAATTCTTATAGAAAACTAATAAGCTATACTAATTTAATATTAACCGGTATTACGCGGAGGAGACTATACTATAGCTATTGCCGTAGTCGATACCTTTATAGCTCTATAATAAGAATAGTAACTATAAGGAGAATTTAAAAACGATCTATAAATACTACTTACTTATAAGCACTATAAGTATATTTTATAGATATTATATATCTACCTAGATTATATAATATACTTTTAGATAAAGGTATAATATAACGCCTTCTTAGTTAGGTTTAAGGGATAAGTACTTTCGAAACCCTACTTAAGTATAGAACTAGACTAATAGAAAATCGATTAACGCTACTTAAATAACTAAGTTATATTATTAGAACCCGATTATAGTACGCTACTTAAATACCGCGATAATTATAGTTTATTAACGAGATATCTTTCGGAAATATATAAAATCTATAAATACGCTAAAATAAAAGAATAGTATAATACTACTCGCTTTAAGATATCTAAACCCTTAATCTTTTAAAGACTTATATAATAAGTTAAATATAATAAAGAAGATTAAAACGAATATTATCGCGAAGCGTGGCCTGATTTCGCAGTTCTCGGAGATATCCCTTAGTAAGAGGGACCAAGGAAGCTGAAAAACACCCGGTGTAGAAGAAGGAAGAAGGAGCTGAAAAGAGGTGTAGAAAGGAGGGTGGGGGCATAAGGGGAAGCAGAAGTGGCGATGGCTTCCTATAGATAGCGAGAGATAAGACGGATATGCCGGCAACGGCTGGAAGGGAGGGAAAACCGGCAAAAAGCTCGGTAGTCGAAAGGACATTAGTGGCTTCTTTGCAGGATCTTCTTTGTTAATTGAGATGCTAGAAGGGTATAAAGAGGGCGTTAGATAGAGGAAAGAAGGACAATTAAGGCAATACAACAATCACTCCCCTAATTGCTGCCCCCGCAAGATTCAAACATCTCTGCCCTGCCTGTCCGACCTCTTCTACTTTTACCTTCGTGCATTTTATATGCACTTCTCGTATCTCTCTTCGCGAGAGTTATAAGCCCGGGAGGAATAGAATTCCTATACCTTCCGGCTGCTGCAAAAGGCACCTTCTTATATCCTTTTACCCCTCTTACTAGAAAAGCCGATTTTTAACCGACTTTTCTGCCCCCTCTTTCCGCAACGATGATAAAAATCGACTCTTCTGCCGTCCCTACGGTCCGTAGGACGATTCTTGCAGAGCCCTAAGATTAGGATAAGTGGGTAAAGGAGCTACGGGCTCGTGTGGACAGAACCATCCACAATTTAGTCTTCTCTGACAAGCAGGACCCTCTCGAGCCCCCTCTTCGTCCTAGGGCAACGGACTTTGTAGAGGGAGCTACCCTCTTCTCTGAGCTAACCTCTATACAACAGAGAGCTTTTTCTGCTGCCTTAGGCGACTACGAGAGTCACCGAGGAATACACGAGACGAAGTTGCTAACGGCTGCTCGTACGGCGATAACGGAATCCGTTAGTGCCGTAAAGCTAATCTCTCTTCGAGAGGAAGAGACTCCTAGGCAGTGGCTTTTAAAGCTCGAGACCTCAACAGCTCCCTCAAGAGGTTATATAACTGACCGTATTAGGAAGACCTATACGGCCCACCTAGGAGCCTTTTCTGCTAGGAACCTACTAGCTTCTTCGTAGCTAGCTAAGTGGGAAGAAATCCTCGAGGAAGCTAACCAATACTTCCTCACAGAAGCTCTTTCCGGCTAGTGGCTACGGGATATATCTCTGCTAATAAAGCCTATTAGTGACGGTTACTCGACTATCTTTCGAGAAGCTAGCCGGGAACTAGACGAAGAGGCTGCTAGAGTACAACAGTAAGCAGTCTTATTCCTTCGTGGCCAGCACTTAACCCAGACGGTTCGACCTGTAGCCCCTGTTGCTACGGCTCCCGCTGCTGCTGCTGCGGCTGTTGCTCCTTCGGCTCCTCCTCCCTCGAGAGCCTCAACGCCGTCGTCAACTGCAGCTGCGGCCCCGGCTACGCATCTGCTCCGGGCCCGGCCCGGTCCCGTTAGTCAGACCGGCCCGACTAGTCCCCAATGGACCTTTCAGTCCGTTAGTCGAAAAATCAGGGAACTAGTCGAAATCGAACCTCTTCGTTAAAATCAGCAACAAGGGGTAAAAAGGGGGGGTTTTCAAGCAGACCTTCCGGACCGGGACGAGGATTCCTCGAAGAAACAACGTACGAGAAGGAATCGACCTACCTACTAAGCATGCAAAAAGCCCCATCGGCTAGAAGACTGCTGGCAGGTCTTCGAGGAAAACCGACCCAAAGGAGTCAACCCTTTAAAGAGGCTACGAGAAATAGTACAACAGTCTCTTAAGGAGGACCCCTCGTTGCAGAAGAAGATAGACGAGATTCGGGTTGCTAAGAAATAGCAACCAACGCCGCTACCGCAAATTCGAGGAAAAATCGTTGGTATAGCAAATCCGGCCTTCGTCTTCCCTACGGATCAACAAGGCTAAGACCAACCGTTAGAGCCCTCCGATTATCCCCTACGAAAATCAGCTATCCTTGACTCTGGTGCTTCCCTCGATATATGCAATATACTCTCACGATTCCGGTCCTTTAAGAAGGCACGAAAGGAATATCTTATTGCCGGGGAATCAACCGTACGGATAGAAGGATACGGAAGGGTGAATTTCACGATGAAATTACCTAATAGATCTATACGAATTCTTCGACGAAAAAGGGTAGCTTTTTGCCCTCGATTTTCAACGAGCCTGATTTCCTTCCGCCTTCTTCGAAAGGAAGGAATCTTCTAGGATACGACGTCTAAGCCTACGAGGCTAGTCTAGAAGAATCAGACTATTGGGCTTATCGAGGAAAAATTCGGTCAATTTATTCTCGAATTCCGACCTATCCTTAGGAAGGAACTACTCGAGAAGTTAGCTTTCCCTGCTAGGAGGGTAGGATCTAAGGACCCTCTTCCAGCAGCCTAAGGAGACGGTCTTCTTTGGCACGCACGACTTGGTCACCCGGGCCCCCTAGCTTTACATAAGCTAGGTCAATAACAAGGCGTACGAATAAGGGGCCCAAAGACCGTCGAATGCGAATACTGCGGCCAAGGAAAGACTAGGAGACGAATTTCTAGACGAACGCCTTTACGGCCGGACCAGCCGTGTAAGGAAATTTAGGTCGATTAGACCGACGTCTCGAGGGATCAGGAAAGCTTCGTTAGGGTAATGTTTTTCACAGACGCTTTTTTAGGGATAGTTTTCCCCTATTTCTTACGGACCTACCTAAGTAAGCATAACTGGTCTGCCCTCCGGGACTTCGTTAACTGGATGAAATCCTACTTTAGCTACGAGGTAAAGAAGATACGGTCTAACGGAGAGCTATTTACGAAGGATATCTTAAATTGGCTACGAAAAAGGGGCATTTTACCCCTCCCGTTAGCACCGAATACCCAGGCCTAGAACGGAGGGGCAGAAAGATCAGGGGGTGCTGTGATAGAAAGGGCCCGTATAATGAGACTTGCTGCAAGGCTTCCACACGACCTTTGGAGGGAAGTCGTTGAGACCGCCTGTTACCTTCGGAACCGGACCCTAAGGGACCCTAGGGGACCAAGAGACTATAGGGACCCAGAGACCCGTTTTAAGACCCAAGGAATAGACTAGAAATCCCCACTCGAGCTCTTTACGAAGAAGAGGGCCTCGCTAGCCCACCTTCGTGCCTACGGCTGCAAGGCATACGCAATGACTGCCGATGCACAGCTAAAAAGGAAGAAGAAAAGAAAGCTTAATCCTAGAGCCTTTATTAGTTACCTCGTTAGGTATAATTCTACGAATATCTTCCGGATCTAGATTCCTCTTCTACGGAAGGTTATTTCGACTAGGGATGTGATTTTCGACGAATCTAGCTTCTTCGACGGAAAGAGGGATCAACAGCCCCTCTTACTCTCTCAACGTCAGCTAATTCAGAAGATCTAAATTCCCCCTTCCCAACAGTCTTAAGAAGAGGCCCTAGACGAGGAAATAGAAGAAGAAACCGACGTCGAAGCAGTCGAGGATAACGCCGACTTCGAAGAAGAAGAAGAGGAAGCTGCTAGATCAGATGATCTAGACGAAGAAGGAGACTATAGGAAAGCGGTAGAGCTGGAATACGCCTACCTCCCTACGCCTCCTCTTACGGAACAAGAAGAAGATCTAGAAGCAGCTTTTTCAGTCAGTCTTCCCGTCTCGGCCCCTAAGGGGGTAGGAAAGGCACCTCTCTCGAAGGATTATCCGGCTGCCTTTTTGTCCCTGCTTCGAGAAGCAAAGGAAGGTATAGGGCCCGATACGAAAGAAGACCAACCTCTCCCCTATTTCGATCGTTTTTCCGACTTCTACCCAACGCTAATAGAAGACGGTTCCCACGGAGCGTTCACAGCAGGCCGGCTTTTTAAGCCAGTATCAGCAAGGAAGGTACATAAAAGAGACCTCCCGGACCCACTAGCAAACCAGAAGCAGCTAGAAAGACACCCCTTTAGAGACTAGTTTTTCCAGGCCCAGAAAGACCACCTAGCCTCACACGAAGAGATAGGGTCTTTCGAAGAGGTCCTTAAGGAAAAGGCAAGAGGAAAACAGGTCCTTGGCTATAAGTGGGTCTTTATCTATAAGACTAATAAACACGGCTTCCTTTAAAAGTGCAAAGCCTAGCTAGTTATCTACGGGAACCAGCAAGAAAAAGGGGATCTTCCTACTAGGGCAACTACCCTAGTAGGGATGTCTTTTCGGACCCTTATAGCTATAGCAGCAGAATTCGACCTCGAGCTCGATTAGATAGATGCAGTCAACGCCTTTATTAACTGCCCACTCGAGGAAGAAGAAGTTATCTATATACGCCTTCCACTAGGCTTCTAATAGCTAGGAAAGGTTCTACGGCTTAGGAAAGCTCTATACAGATTACGAAGATCACCCCTTCTTTAGCAACAGCATTTAATAGGTTCCCTCGAAGCCCTAGGCTTTAAGAAAGTCCCTTAGGAACCGTGTATAATATAGAAGGGTAAAATCACGGTCTTCTTCTACGTCGACGACATTATCTAGGCGTACCTAAAAGAGGAAGAAGCTACTGCTAGGGAGGCTATACGAGGCCTGCAACAAAGGTATAAGATGACCAGGCTAGGGGAGCTAAAGTGGTTCCTAGGGATACGAATCCTTCGGAATAGGTCCTAACGGACTATCTAGCTTACCTAGGACGCCTATATCGATAAGGTCGCTTATAAATTCCTCCCTAATTCCTCGATAAGCTTCCCTCTACGCTATGTTGAGAAGAGCTTTTGCCTAATCCGTCCTTTTAAGCCAGGGAGCAAGAGAAACACTAATATTAATAGAAGGTGGGCTCCTGCTTTTTCAGCTATTTCTACTAGACCGGATATCTCTTTTACGGTCTCCCGGCTAGCTAGGCATAACTAGAATCCTAGCCCTAGGCATTAAGAAGCGGCAGACAGAGCAATCCTTTATCTCTATTTAACGAGATCATATAGTCTGCGCCTAGGAGGGCAGGAAAGGAAGAAATTAGCTGCCGAAATCTTCCTCTGTTCGAGCGATTCGTCCTTTGCGGACAATTCCTTAGATAGAAAGAGCTCACAGGTGTGAAAGGCCTCTAGTGAGTTGATACAACTAACTAGTCCCTATGCTGTTTACTATCAAGATACAGAAGAAAGGAAGAAAGAAAGAGAATCTACTACATAAGAGCATAACGGCATTTTATAGCTTCGAGCCAATGGAAGGTTCTAGAAGCTAGCGGCGCAGCCGCCGTTAAAGCAACTTGCCCGTTACATTACCTCCCTCCCTTCCAACGTTTCCTCTTCCGTGGGATTGTGGCAATCTGTGTGAAGATGACTTGAGAAGGTGACACTCTTTTGATGTTTCTTCCATTGCTTCCATGCATCAGTGTGTCGAATAGTGGCGAGGGGCTCCCACGTGGCTGCGAGTAATCATGCCATTTTACGAGCACCTTCTTCTCGTACCTTCCATTCTTTCATCCAGAATTCTTTCGACAGGTACATCTCTTGGCCGTCCACCAGCACCGGCGGGGCACTCTCTTGATTGATTTTCTGCGAAGGCAATGGGTCTCAGGGACTGGCGGAGTAGATCGACGTGAAAGACTGAATGGATGCGTCCAGGCACATCCAACCTGTAGGCATGTGGGCTGACTTCGGCGAGCACTTGATATTTGGCATGTAACCAATCGAGCTTCTTGCAGGGTCGCGATGTTTTGACATTTCTCAAGTTGAGGTATACCCAATCCCCAGGCTTGTATCTCGGTGCGGCCGTCCTGTGTTTGTTGGCTTGTGCTTGCTGTATTTCCTGGGCCATAGCTATCGCTGCTTGCGCAAACTCCGTGGCGTCCTGTAGTCTCTGAATGAAATCCTCCGCTGCAGCTTCTCCTGTGTGTCGTGTCTTCCGTTCTTCGATGCTCAACTAACTGGATTGGCTCATTATGGTAGCCATGCATGAAGAAGAACGGACTCAGTCCGGTGGAGGTTGCTTCCCGCTCGTTAATAGTCGCCATCGCGATTGGAAGCAAGTCTAACCAGTTCTCTTGCAGATAGTTTGTCCATATCCGAAAATCCTCTCTACCTCTTGGTTCATTCGTTCTGTTGCACCGTCGGTTTGTGGATGGTACGCTGTCGACAACCGTTGCTCGATCCCTAGCAGCTGACAGAAATGTTTCCACATACCACTGACGAACTGGGGACCCCGATCACTGGTTATAGCCGTTGGGATGCCATGGACAGGGTAATGTCGTTCGAATAGTCTTCTTGCAACCGCTTCTGAAGAAATATCGTACAATCCTTCGAGTTCGACGCCTTTGGTGAGTCGGTCCGTGACCACCATGCAGTTCGTCGCGCCATCCCCCGACGGTGGGAGGTCAGTGATAAAGTCAATGGTAATTTCGCTCCATATGCGTTGCGGAATAGGGAGCGGCTTTAGGAGTCCTTTCTTTGTATCCCTCCAGATGGTGTTTCGTCGCAAACCTCGCAGTTGCGCACAAACCGACGTACATCGCTAGCGGCACCCGGCCAGAAGAAGCGTCTCGACAGAGTCGAGTACGTGAGTCCCTTCCAGGATGTCGGTGATATGAGTCGTAGGTTTCCTGGATGATCCTCGTACGTAGCGGCTCCGAACCGGGTATCCAGACGCGTTCTCTAAAGCACAGCAGGCCTCTATTGTCTAATGAGCACTCTGAAATGCGACAACCTTCTCCTTCTGTAATTCTGTTGTAAACTCTTCGCCATCTGCTACCAGCTTCGTGAGTTCTTGATGAGCTTGTCTTCTTGGCGTGCAGCGTGCCACAGCTGCTGTAACTCCTCATCTTCAAATATCTGATCTCTTTTCGAAGTTGATTTCCTGGGCACCCTCGGTGTTGGTAGACAATGTCGATATTGGGACCCTTCTAAGGTGATCATCTTGAATAGCCTCATAATGCGTCCTTTAGTCGTTCATCAGGTGGTTGGCCGGCATGTGGTCCCGTCGAGAGGTGCGTCAGGCAATCCGCCCTTGCGGCCCGGCCTCCATTCGAGTTCAATTGGAACCTGGACAGGAACTCCGACCACCGCACTTGTCTCTCTGTCAACCTCCTTTCCGAGTAGAAGTATCTCAGGTTCTTGTGGTCCGTTAGGATCTTGAAGTGCTCTACTGCCCGTAGCTCTGGTTCCCACTGCTCCAAACATCTGAGAATGGCGGTAGCTCCTTGTCATGGATAGCGTAGTTCCTTCGGCTGCCGAATGTTTCTTCGAGAAGTATGCGACAGGTCGTACCAGTCCACCTTATCATCTCTCTGCAAGAGCACGCCTCCCGACGCGAATCCTGGAAGCGTCTGCTTCCAAGATAGTCTCCTTTCTGGATGGGCAAGGATCGGGGCCGTGATCAACAGGTCCTTGAGCTTCTCGAAGGCTTCGTCGCACAATCCATCCCAACGGAATGGCGTCCTTCTTCGTTAGCCGCGTTAGCGCTCAGCTATCACCGAAGTCTGGCATAAATATCCTGTAGAAGTTCGCGATCCGATGAAACTCCTCACGGATTTAACATTCGTCGAGGTTGCCCACATCCCTTCAGCCTCAACCTTCTCTGGTCGACTCGGATCCCACCTCCGCCTCGATGATAAACCCAAGGTATTTCACAGCCTTGACTTCGAATTCGCTCTTGTTGATGTCAGTTGCAGCCCAGCATCCATCAGTCGTTGGAGGACCTTGCCGACTTTGTCGCGGTGGTCTTGCAGGCTTCAGAGGAGAAGATCAGGACATCGTCGATATATGCTGACACAAAATCGTCTAGAGTAATCCTGGAGCGCGCTGTTAATGTACCGCTGAAAGGCTGCTGGTGCGCCTGTCAGGCCGAATGGAACTACCAGCCATTCGAAGGATCCATAGCGCGTTCTGAAAGCTGTCTTTTCTTCGTCGGCGGGGCGACCTGATCTTATGGAACGCTGCTATTACATCTACCTTGGTGAACCACCTTGCCTTGGCTATAGTTCGCAGGTCTCGCTCAGTAAGGAGCAGGATAGCGGTCCCTCTTCGTTATATGGTTCAAACCTCTGTAATCCACGCAGAAGCGGATGCCTCCACCGGGCTTCTTCACCATAAGGACTGGTGCTGCGGCTGGCGAGCTGCTGACTCTAATAAATCCCTTGTCGAGTAGTTATGTGAGGTCTTTCGTAGCACCAATAGCTCCTCGCGGGACATGCTGTAAAGCGGTCCCCAGGGTAGGGGCTTCTCTCGGCCATGCTCGTCTTTCAGCACTTCGATCTTCAGGTCCACACCTGGCCGATGAGGGGGCAGCTGGTCGGCCAGTTGCTGAGAGAAAGCTCGAGACCACTTGTGGTACTGTGGTGGCAGCTTCTCCATTACGTCAGTCTTCGGTTTCGGTCTTAGGGCCTTGTCAATATCCGCCATTGTGACCGAGTGAACTCAATGCCGCCTTTGCGTTTGTCACGGCGTGCTTCCGCTAAAAGGTTGCGGCCATGACATTAGAGACGTCTAGCTGGGAGGCTGGTAACGTCGTCGGTCTCGTGCTTGAACTCCACTGGACCCGATCTCGAGATATCCTTCCTTTGCGTGGATGTGAACATCCTGGTCTTCCATCCATCGTTTACCCAGGATCATGTCCCAGTTAAGATCGTCGATGACGTACGCGAAAACACGATGCTGCTGATGTCCATCGAGGTCGATCGACACATACGTGATCTTGTCGATTTTGACCTCCTTGCCGTCTCCGCTGCATTCTCAAGATGCGCGGCTGGACGCGTATATGTGGCAACTGGAGAGAGTGAAATGTGCGCTTGCTAACCGCGCCGTAGCAGAGGCAGCCATAGTCGACAAGATGGCACAAAGTCTGTGCCGTTCACCCTGACGTCTGCTATGAACGGTTCTCCGTCCATTTTGCTTTCGCTCACATCCCATTCTCTCACAGCCGCCGCGTGTCCCTAGTCTGAATCTTCATCGCTATGAGACGAAGCTTCGTCTTCGGCGATCTCGGCATTAGTGACCGCTGGTCGTGTCGGAGCCACGGCATTGACCTGAGTGCGACGGGTCGCGTTTGCGGGTCGGATAGGCGCAGCCAATGGGCGCGCTCGATCCTGCAGTTGTCTCTTCCACAACGAAGGCAACGCCCTTCACGGTAACAGGCGTCCATCTCGGTCTGATCGACCCACTTTGCACGCGCCAACAGCGCTTGGTCTTCTGGTCGGTTGGATTGGTGACCATATGTGTTCTTATCACTGCGGGTGCGCGCAGCGTTCACTTTCGCGGATGCTTGTAGAGTTGGCTCCCATTCCATCATGTCCTCTCGTCTAACTTCAGTTTCTGGCCGGACTGTTTCTGGGCGGCCTGGCCTCCATGGTTCTGGTGGTTGTCATAGTTGTCCGAACTCTTTGTGTTGCCTCAGGGCCTTTTCCACTGACCCAACAGTTCCATCTGGCTGCTCAGCGAATCGCATCTCCTCGCCAGCCCAACGTAGCTGCTGATGGCAGAGGGTCAGAGCCTATAAGGGCTGCTTTCATTTTGTCGTTTAGTGCCTCCTGAGGTAGGAAATCTTGCTGTCGTCTGGCCAATACTCGGCGTTGGCATTGGCGATCTCCCTCTCAAAGCGGGGTAAAGGACGTGAATGGTTCATTCTCCTTGCTTAATCGAATGCAAGTTGCGTGTAGCTCTCTGCTTGCGATCCCTCCCCGTACAACAACTCGAGGCGGTTGAGTAGTTCAGCAACATTGAACGTTTTCTTCTCGTTTTGCATCTCCACAAATGTGGTCACGTTGTCTTTAGCCTTGCCTTCTAGGCTCATGAAGATGTACATAAAGTGGCCTTCTGCATCTCAGGGCCTTTGTCGACTCGTAGCTTTCCTTCGGTTTCTAGTTTCCAGCTTCGCCACTGGGCCTTGTCGCCGCCGAATTTCGGTATGTCTCGTAATTTGGGGCGCTTGGTTGGTGAGGTTGTGAGTGGCGACCACACGGGTGTCCTCAATGGGGACAGCCGGGGTGACAGATGGCGTTGGCTCTAGGAGTTCAGACGAACGGGCTTGCTGGTGTTGTTGGAGTTCCAGGGCAATAAAACGTTCTTCAAACTGGGTGTTTCTTCGAGAACTCTCTTCTCTCAGACTTCGTATCTCGGCAACCAGGGCGCTGAGGACGTCCGACTGCATGTTGTTGTTATCTTCGGCCATCGCGACTTCGCTGAACGCTAATAGTTCGACGGGACTCAGTTTGGTGTCTTCAGTGTCTTCGGTGTCTTCGGTGTCTTCAGTGTCTTCAATTGTCTTCAGTGTCTTCGGTGTCTTCAGTGTCTTCAATGTCTTCAGTGATCTTGATAGTATGTGAAAGGCCTCTAGTGAGTTGATACAACTAACTAGTCCCTATGCTGTTTACTATCAAGATACAGAAGAAAGGAAGAAAGAAAGAGAATCTACTACATAAGAGCATAACGGCATTTTATAGCTTCGAGCCAATGGAAGGTTCTAGAAGCTAGGCGGCGCAGCCGCCGTTAAAGCGGCTTGCCCGTTACAACAGGGGTATATTATATCCCTTTTTAGAGGAACCATTGCTTAGAGAGCTTCGAAGTAGGCTACCGTTACGACTTCTAGTACGGAGGTAGAGCTACTAGCTCTTTTAGAAGCGTCAAAAGAAGCGATTTTCCTTAGCCGGCTACTAATATCGTTACGACTGCAAATTCCGTCCCCGTTAGCTATAGAATGCGATAACACGTAGACTATACGAATTCTTACGGAGGAAAATAGTAAGCTATCGACCCGGCTACGGCATATCGATATCCACCAGCATTGGTTACGCTAAGAGGTCTAAAGGGGACTTATTTCCGTCCGTTAGGTTCCAACGGCATCAATAAAAGCCGACGGTCTTACGAAGCCCCTGCCGAAGTAGAAGCTGGCTGTCTTTTTACAGCAAATTAGGCTAGAAGACGTTCGAGAGAAGCTATCCTTAGAAGTCCGCCTTAAGAGTCTACGAGAGGAGCTAATAGCACGTACGAGAAGGTGACGTCTATAGCCGAAGAAAAGGAAGAGGTTTTTCCCTTTAGAGGGCCCCCTATTTTGATTGGGTTTTCCTTCTAAGAAGGCCCTTTCTTATAGGACTTTCCCCTCTTTAGGCCCCTTTTTCCTTAAATAGGTCTAAAAGAGCCTAGGGACCCGAAAGGGCCCCTGCTTTCCTCGAGTAAAGGGAGAAGTGCAGAGCTAAGAACCTCCTCTATACGCTCACTAGCCCAAAGCCGTATTAGCTATGCCCTTACTATAAGGGCAGGCCATAGCTAGGGGTGTGTCGAAGCGTGGCCTGATTTCGCAGTTCTCGGAGATATCCCTTAGCAAGAGGGACCAAGGAAGCTGAAAAACACCCGGTGTGGAAGAAGGAAGAAGGAGCTAAAAAGAGGTGCAGAAAGGAGGGTGGGGGCATAAGGGGAAGCAGAAGTGGCGATAGCTTCCTATAGAGGTGGCGAGAGATAAGACGGATATGCCGGCAACGGCTGGAAAGGAGGGAAAAAACCGGCAAAAAGCTCGGTAGTCGAAAGGACATTAGTGGCTTCTTTAAGCAGGATCTTCTTTATTAATTGAGATGCTAGAAGGGTATAAAGAGGGGCGTTAGATAGAGGAAAGAAGGACAATCAAGGCAATACAACAATCACTCCCCTACTGCAATTGCTGCCCCCGCAAGATTCAAACATCTCTGCCCTGCCTATCCGACCCCTTACTTCTACTTTTACCTTCGTGCATTTTATATGCACTTCTCGCATCTCTCTTCGCGAGAAATATATATACCTAAACTATAGAGTTTATAAATATAAAAAAGTATAAGTATAGTATAAATAATATAACGGTATACTAAAAGATTATTAGTAATATATATAAAGGCTAGAAGCTATATTTAACTAAGGAAGAATTAATATAGAAATACTATATAAAAAATATAAAGACGCTAAACGAAAACTCGACCTTTAATATAAAAACGAATAAAATTATAAAGTATAGTATATAATTAACTATAAAGTAATATAATATAAACGATATAGCGTCGAGAAATAAGAAATCTTTAATTAGCTATAAGAAATTAGTCTCTTAAGCCCTAATATAATACTACGCGACGAAAATATAAAGAAATAATATTAATAATAAATCGAAGAAGAATACCTAAATAAAATAAATAAAGACTAAGTAAAAAACGAGGTATACTATCTATAAAAGGGCTATAGACTAGCACGATATAATAAGATCTAAGGACCTTATATATAGTAACGGTAAGCTATAATAACTAAATAGTATTAGATATCTAAATCGCGGGATATTATATATATATACTTTTAGACTATAGCGCGATAGGTAATTATATTTTACCTAAAGTTATTAATTATTACTAACTTATATAGAGATATAAGATAGATTTATATAAACTTATAAATATTAAAGGAGAGGCCTTTAACTATAATAATAGAATTATTAATATAGAGATTAATTACCTCGATATTAATATCTAGGACTACGATAAATAAGTTAACTTTAATATTATAGATATTAGAGAATATAACCTTATATTAAGGCTTCTATAGCTATAGGAGAGTAACCTATTAATTAACTAGAAAACTAGCTAGCTATATTAGAACGAAGATATAAGTTTCTAGGACTAATAGATTTAGAAGAAAGTAAAATTTTATAATAATTTAGCTACTAAATAAGGTAAAAAGGATAACCGTTTAAGTAAATTATTATAGGCTTAAGTAATATAAACGAAAATAGTAACTAAACCGGCGGATATAAAATCGACTAATAAGACCTATATACTAACTAATATAGCTATATAACCTAGCATTTAATATAAATAGAATAAAGGATATAAATCGAAGATTTAAAGAGTTATTACTACTTTAAGGAAAGACCTTAAATAAATTAATAAAGAGCTTAAGTTAAGAGAAACTAGCTTTTAAAAGAAAGACTAAAGCCTATAAAATAGAATAAAGAATATCCCCTAAGAATACTAGAAATATAATAAACTCTTTAAGAAAGAACTTAAGATAGGGTTACCTAAATATAGTTAATAGGACTATAAAATTTATCTTAAGGATAGAATAACGCTAACGTTTTATAAGATCTATAACTTAAACGAAAAGTAACTATAAACGCTATATAACTACCTTAACGAAAATCTATAAAAGGGATATATATAAACGTTAATATCTAAAGTAAGCTATCTAGTTATATTTATTTTAAAGAAAAATAGTAAGCTATAACTAGTTATTAACTATAAACGCTTAAACGATATTATAATAAAGGACTAAATACTATTACCGCTTATATTAAAACTATAAGATCGACTATATAGTAAAAAATAGTTTATAGCCCTCGACCTTAAAGGCGCCTATAACTTAATATATATAAAAAAGGGATATAAATAGATAATAGCCTTTAGAACGAAATTTAGACTATTTAAATATCTAGTAATGCTATTTAAACTTATAAATATACTAGCTACCTTCTAATAGATAATTAATAATATCCTATA
Organism: Hirsutella rhossiliensis; assembly: GCF_020360975.1. Taxonomy (NCBI): domain Eukaryota; kingdom Fungi; phylum Ascomycota; class Sordariomycetes; order Hypocreales; family Ophiocordycipitaceae; genus Hirsutella; species Hirsutella rhossiliensis. The sequence goes on from NW_025408669.1 coordinate 284,514, forward strand.
TAAATACTTAGATATCTTTATAGTAGTATACCTAGATAATATCTTAATCTTCTTAGATACCTTAGAAGAATATAAGGAATACGTTTATAAGGTACTCTACGTATTTTAGAATATAAAGTTACTAGTTAAATTAAAGAAAAGTAAGTTCTATATATAAGAAGTAAACTTCCTTAAATATACGATCTTACTAAGAGAGATATAAATATAATAAGATAAGATTAACTTAGTTAAAGAATAGCTAACGCTAAAGAACGTTAAGGACGTATAAAGTTTTTTAGGATTTATAAATTACTATTAACGATTTATTAAAGATTTCGGAAAGATTATAATACTACTATATAACTTAATAAAGAAGGAAAAAGAATTTATATAGGACGATAAAGCTAATAAAGCTTTTAAATATATTAAGACTACGATTATATAAGAACTAGTCGTAACTACCTTTAATCTAAAATAATAAATCGAACTTAAAACCGATATATTAAACTTTGCTCTAAGAGTATAAATCGGATAAAAAGATAATAAAGGAAAACTATAACCGATTATATTTTATTTAAAGAAGCTATATAGCGTAGAACTTAATTACCTTATTTATAATAAAGAATTCCTTATAATTATTTAAGCTTTTAAGGAGTTTTAATACTACCTTCTTAAAAGTAAATATAAAGTTAAGGTCTATATAGATTATAAGAATATCTTATACTTTATAATAATATAATAGTTAAATAGACGATAGATCTAATAAGCTAAATACTTATTAGAATTTAACTATAAAATAATTTATAGAAAAGGAATAGAAAACGGTCGAGCTAATACCTTTAGTCGACGAAGTAACTATAATATAGCAGTACCTATAGTAAAAGGATAGCTCCTAGAAATTAACGAAAACGGGAACTACTAGTAATAATAGCTAAATATAATATTTAGAGTATAACCTAATAACTTAATATACTAAGAGATCTTAAAATAGATAAAAGAATATAAAGTACTAAACGAATATAATATAGGATATTTAGAAGTTTTAATATATAAAAATAAAATCTAGATATTACTAGAATTATAAGATAAAGTTATATAAGATATATATAAATATTTAATATATAGATACTAAGGAATCTAAAGAATAATAAAACGGATTAAATAATAATATAACTTCCTATAGCTTTAGGAAGTAGTATAAAAAGTTATTAAAGAATATAAACTTTATATATAAAGTAAAGCTAAATAATATAGACTATATAGAGAATTATAACCGCTACTAGTACTAGAGAAACTATAGGATTCGATAGTATTTAAGTATATTATAAAGCTACTACTATTAAAAGAACTTATAACTAATATTAAATATAATAGTATATTCGTTATTACCGATAGGCTAATAAAGTATAGGTACTTCTTACTATATAAAGAAGTAAGTAATATAGAAGAGCTAGTATATATATTCCTAAGAACTATTATTAGTAATTATAGACTACTAAATAAGATTATCTTTAATAAAGGAAGTATATTTATAGCTAAGTTTTAGTAAGCTCTTATAGTATAATTAAGGACGAAATATAAGCTTAGTATAGCTTATTACCTATAAATAAATAGATAAATAGAACGACTTAACTAAACGCTTAAATAATATTTATAATACTATATTAGCTACGAATAAAATAATTAAGTTAAATAGCTACTAATAGCGTAACTAGCTTATAATAGCTTAGTTATAGAAATAACTAAGCTCTTATTAGTATACGCTAATTATAGATATAACCTAGAAGTATTTAAGGTTACTTAATAAGGACTATAAGTAGAACGAGTAATACTATAAGTAGATTAGCTATAAAAATTATATAAAGAAATATAATAAGAACTTTAATTTATTAAAGAACGAATATCTACTTACTATAATTAGAAAAGATTATAAGGACTAATCTTTTAAAAGGGAGATATAGTCTACCTTATACGACGAAATATTAAAATAAAACGACTAAGTAATAAATTAGATTTTAAGAAACTTAGACTATTTAAGGTTAAGAAAACTATTTTAAAAGTTAACTATAAACTTTCGCTACTAACGATAATATAGATATACCTAATATTTTATATCTTATTATTAGAACTAGTACTACGAAACGCTAAACTATAAGAAAAAATCGAAGTTAACGATAATTAAGAATATAAAGTAAAATAAATACTAAATATAAGAAAATAAGATTAGTAATAGGAATACCTTATTAAGTAGAAGGGATATAGACTAAAGGAAAATACCTAGGAACTACTTAAGTACTTAACCTACTATAGTTCTTTACTTTAATAGTTCTACTAGTAAAATCTACCCTAGGTATTATAAAATCGCCTAATAAACTAATAGCATTCTAATTAATTATATTAAATCTACTTATAAACTAAACATCGACTACTACTTTAGATTCTTAGCGCTTAGCCTTATTAAGGTTATCTAAGGAATAAAGGCCTTAATAAACTATCTTAGTGCCCTTTATCTTTAGCTAGCGCTTTTAACGGTAAAGCCGCGCTAAACGGGCTAAGGCTTTATTTAGGTTAGCTTAAGCTTTTAATATTCGCTCCTTAGTAATTTCTTTTTCTTTATTTAATCGATCGGACTCTAGATTTATTTAGGATACTAGGAAATATATTAGCTATAAATAATAGGTAGGATAACGAAGTTACCTATAAGAGCTAATCGCTATACCCGACGTATTATAAGAACGACCTAGCCGTATATATTCGGTATACTTAGAAGATTTCTCTAGTATTTTATAGCGGAAGCCGCGTAACGAATAAAAAGAATATAGTATAACGTTAAAACTAAGACGATTAATAGACTTAGCTAAATAAATACGCTTAAGGGTCTTATAAGAACGATCCTTCGATATACGACTAGATATACTATTAGTAGTATATCCTAAGGGATAGAAAGGACGAAACGGGGAATATATATACGCGCGATAAGGGTATATTTATATATAGCGGCTAAGGTAGTAATAGGTCTTACGCATAAAACTAAAAGGAGGGGAGATATCGTATTACGACTATAGTTAGCGGGCTATAAGAGAGCCGGCTATATTTATATAATAAGGCGGCTTAGAATAATAGTTAGGACGAGAAGTTACTTAGGCTTAGCTTACCTAGAGCGTACGTAAGCTAAGTAAGCCTTATATCGATAGATTATTACTTAGGAGTATAGCTTACGATTAAGCTATAGTAAGCTATAAAGGGGATTATAGCTAGGACTGTAATTTAAGGATAGTCTCTATAAGTATATATAGCTACCTACTTTTACTCCTTTAGATAAATAGCTCTCTAGCTTTTAATATAGATCTTTATTATAATTCTATCTTTAATTTTAATTACCTAGTTATAGTTTACGGTCTACGACCTCTAACTTATTACTAACGTAATATATATATTATTGCTTAGACCACGCTATATTATATCTACTAATATAAACCCCTTAATAGGTTTATCCCTTAAGAATAATACCGGTCGTTATAGGTAAGGGGTATACCGCGTTCTTAATACCTCTTATTAAGATTTTAATTATTACGCTAAGGCTAAAGCTTATAGCCTATTATTTATCGATAGCTTTATAGAGAAAGTTATATATATCGACGATATACTCTTCTTAGCGGGCCTTATTCCTAGTAAATCCGTTTATCTTTTTAACGCCTTTATATATTATCCGAGCGTTTTTAAGGGTAATATCCTACTATTTAATAGGGCCCGTTAGTATTAGGTGCTAACGATCTTTATAGATATACTAAGGAGGTTACTTTTACTTATAAACGTCTCGTTAGTCTTAGTCTATAAACCTTTCCTTATTTTTAGCGTAGAAGCGCTCTTCGCTGCCTTTTACTTTAACTTCGCCGTAGTAAGTAGGCAAAATAAAGCTCTTACTCTTAAATAGTAGTACGCTAAAGAAGATAGCGGCATTCTTAAGGAGGTCTATAGCTAGGCCTAGGATGCTATTTAGGTTCGCCGCTATATCTTAGGAAAGGGTAAAGTAAGCGAAAGAAAGGGAGAAAATAAGATTAAATAGTTAAGGTAAGTAGTTCTAAGTTATAACGCTAAGAGGCTAAGAGGGTATTATATATATATATAAGAGTTATATTAGTAGAGGGGATTATTATAAGTTAGGAAGTATATAGAGTATATATATATATATATATAAAAGGAAGAAGAAGGAAGGAAGAAGGAGGGTATAGTAAGAGGAATAAATAGTTATTAAAGCGCGCGGTTATTAGTTACTTTAGCCGGCCTCTATAGTAGTAAGGTCTTAGGCGTATTTAGGGGTTACGCTTAAATAGCTTCTTTTACTAGTTATCGATTAGTAAGCTATCTAATCTCTGCCCTTTTCTTCTCCTCTTTACTCTTTTTATTCCTCTTCTTCCTCTTTTCTCCTCTATCTTTTTTATTTCTCTAGACCGCTACCTCTTATCTTCTCCTTTTACGACTACCTCTTCTTCCTTATTATATCTTATAAGACTACTAAACTTAAAACTAAAGAGCTACTAGATAATATTAACCTCTCTTTAACTACTCTTCTATAACCTTCCCTTATTACTACTACTCTTCTTACTTAGAATTATCGTACTAAGGTCTTTCCTCTTTATATAGAGTACTTTTAAGTAATAACTATCTAACTTATTTAATCTTACTTAGCTTATTCTAACTATCTTCTTTTATAGATCTATAGTTACTTTAAGGCCTAGGTCTATAATAGAAATAATATCGGTTACTAAGGGTTTCTAATTTATATAGAAATTGCCTTTTAGTTATAGGTTCCGTTAAAAGCTCCCTATATCGTTAAGATTAAAGCGCGCGGTCGCTCTCCTCTCTCTTACTTTCTTAAGAGCACGCTAGGTCAGTATAATTAAATCGTCTTCTATACCCTTTATTATAGATATCGGCTAGTAACCTATATCCTTATAGAAATCGCTTATCCGCGCGGATACTTCTTTTCTTAGCTTAGTTTAAGGCGGTAAGAATACTCTTAAGTAGTCTTAATTACTTTATATAAAACTTATAATCCTTGCCTTTATTAAGGGTATATTTAAACTTATTAGATAACTATAACTTCCGCTTATAAGTATATTATATTTCCTTTTTATAAGTATATTTCTCTTTTAGGTACTACTAGCTATTCCTACGCTAACTACGTTTAGGATTCGACTAAGGCGCTTATTTACGAATAGCGGCACTTCCCTAGATACTATAGGGCTACTTACGACCCTAATAGATTTACTAACTATATATATAGTTATAATTTCTATACTAACCTTAAGACTAATAAATTTAACGATAAGTATATTAGTAATAAGACCGCCCTTTATCTTCTTTATAATATCCTTAATCCTTTTAGTCCTACTAAGGATTTAAAGAAAGGGGAGGAAATTAACCTTACGCTTATTTTACCTAAAAAGAGATTATATAAGTTTAACGAGCTCTCTCTTAAGTAATAATTAAATAGTTTTTAAGTTTACTTTATAGTAGTCTATAATAGGTTTACCGGGAGTAAGTAGCCTTATTTAATTACTATCTTTAGTAGTAAAAGTTTTTCTCTCAAGGTTATATACGTTTAATTTAGTAAGTCGAAAATATATTAAAATTTATCTTATAGGCGCGTTTATTTTCGCTATAATAGGTCTCCCCCTTTATAATAAAAAATAAATATTCCTATTTATAAAGTAAAAATTCCTATTCTTAAGGGAGGTAGGTAGTAAGAATATTTATTTTCTTACTTTATTATTTAATTATATCTTTATTCGTCTTCTTTAAGGTAGTAAAGGGTAGGTTATTATTAAGGAAAGGTAAGAAATATTATCTTTATCTACTTAAGGAGCTTTAAGTAGAAAATTTAAAATAGTAAGGTAGTAGGTAAGGCGCTCGTAAATATCTTAGCTACTATAGTTATCCTTTAATTAGATAGTTAAACGGTGCCCTAGTTACTAGTTAGGTTCTAGCGTGCTTCTTACGATAGTTATAGATTTTTATCTTTACCGCCTTTTCCTCCCTACCTCCTTTTTACCTCCTCCTTTTCTTATTAAATTAGTATCTTTAAGGCTCTTATATAGAGATCCTTTTTTACTTTACTAAGTTATAGTAGCTAAACCTCGATCGTATACCTTAGGCCTTTCTTAGGTATCTATAGTTGCTTTTCTTCCTTTTCCTAGCTTTAATCCTTCTAAGGTTCGTTAAGGAGTTATTATAACTATAGCACTATTTAATCTAAGGCTTCTCTACTTAGTAGGAGTAGTAAATTATCTACTTCGTCCGTTATTTCTTCCTTCCTCCTCTTATTAAGAGTAATCTTATCCTAAAGTAACTAGTCGTCCTTAGTAAAGTACTACTAACCTTTCTTATCCTTTTTAAACTTCTTTAAATACTCTCTTAGGATTATCTTATTAAGTACGATTCTATCTAAAGTCTTAATCTTATACGCCTTAGACTACTTTAAGCGCGATACTACTTAAAAGGGACCGTTCTACCTTATTTAATACTTAGCTTACCTTCCTAGATTATTTAATTATCTTACGTCGAATAGTAAGATAAGGTCTCTAGGTTATAGGCTTTCTTTCCTTATTATATACTTATTAGCTTTATCCGTCCTCTTTACTAATTAATTTTAATATCTTATTACTCTTTTCTTAGCTTCTTTTATATCTTTTTCTTTCCTTTTTAAAACTTATACTTATACTTTAAATAATTCTTCTCTTATCTTTACTTCGTCTTAGTTAATTAGTCGCTAAGTTAAGTATTTTATCTTAAGAGGTAGTACCGGTTTTTATCTATATAGTAGGTAGAAAGCTAATATTCTATAAGACTCTCTAACTACTATTCGGTTTATAAAGATTACTTAGTTAAGGTATTTAATCTACTTACCCTTTTTCTCTACTATTTTTATAAGTACTATTATTAACCTTTAGTGCCCTTATTTTACTACTACGTTTACCTTTAGATTATATACTTAAGTTTAAATAACTTTAACGCTTATATCCTCTAGGATATACTTAAAGTCTTTCTTTATTTTAAGCCCTCTATCGATTATAGTATATAGTATTACGCTATACCTATAAATAATAAAGAGTATAAATTTAGTTATAGCTCCTATAGTAATTTCCTTAACTAGGGTTACTTCTACCTATCTAATAAGGTCGTCTTATACTTCTATAAGGTATAAATACCTATAATTAGATAGTATATACTAGCTATCGAAGTAAATCTTACTTATAGGGTAGCTAGGCACGGTCGCGGTTATAACTTCCTAGGGTTTCTTAGTCGTAAAGTATTAGTATTCTTTATAGGAAGAGATTACGCTATAAATATCGTTTTAAAGGCTAGCCTATTAATACCTATTCTTTATAAACGTATATATAACTTATTATCCTTTATATCCTATTTACGCGTAGTACTTTACGATAATCCTTTTCTATTCTTTTAGGTCATCTACGACTAGTATAGGTCCCCTTTCTTCCTTCTTAGGGAGTCGCTAAAGCTTTTAATCTTTAACGTAGAAATTTAAACTCTTTAAACGTAGCTTCCTATAGTCTTATTTAAAAAGGCCCTTCGGCCGTTTTAACGTTTAAAGGAAGTCCGTAATTATCCTTAATTCCTTTAAGTAGTCCCCTTATAGCTTAGTCCCTTATACTACGTTTAAGTAAAAGTCTATAAATTCTTTAATATCGCTTTTTATTTCCCTATTTAATATATTAAAAGGTCCTTTAGGCTTTCTTAGGAGTTTATCGGCTACGCTATTCTTCTTACCTTCGACGTATCGTATAGTAAAGTTAAAGAGGAAAATATAGCTTATCTAGTAAGTTACTATAGCTCTAGGGACGTCTTTAAGGGCACCTTTTAGTTAATCGACTAAGACCTATACGTTAGTTTCTAGGATAAAATATATACTATATAGGTATATTCTTAGTCTCTTAAGCGCACTTAATATAGCCCTATACTCCCTCTTTATTATATTATATTTAGTTTCTACTAGTAACTACGTTTTACTTTTAAACCTTATAGGGCGCCTCTTTCTATTAACGATTTATATTAAGACTGCCCCCTAGCTAAGTAGACTAGTATTATATATTAAAATAATATCTCCTTTTCTTAGGCCGACCTTAAGGGATACTAAAAAGACTAAATTAGTAATAGCTTCTTTAAGGGTAGCTATTACTTTTACTTATTCGTCTCCTTATTCCTAATAAACTTCTTTCTTTAGTAGGTCTATAAGGGGTTTTACTAAGATAGCGAACTATCTAATCTAGATTTAATAGTATCCTATAATACTAAGGAAAGCTTTAATATATATTATATTAAGGCATCTTATTTATTCCTTAATTTTAATAACTTTAGCTTCTATAAGGCACCTTTTATTTATTCTATAGATATAACTAATAACTTTAGTTACTTACTAATAGAATTTCGATTTAGCCCTTATAATTATATAACTAAAGAGTTCGACGTTAACTAAGACTTTATCGAGGTTAATAAGGTATTTAAAGATAAATCTCCTTACTCTTAGCGCTACCTCTTTATTATTATACGTTATATCGGGCCCCTTAATACCTATATTATTAAGGAAATTCCTATAGATATTTAGTATAAGGTCTTATAGGATTCTTTATATTATCCTTATAAATTAGCCGACTAAGTTTATAGCCCCTTAAGGGAGTATATATATACGTAAGAGGCTAATAAGTATCGCGAATATCGTTAAGTTATAGCTTTTAATATTAAGAGGGATCTAATTATAGCCTAAAAAAAGGTCTAGGTAGGAAAGGATCTTATATATCGAGAAGTAGTCGCTAAACTTATCTATATTTAGCGGTAGGTTTATATCTCTTATTATAACGGTATTTATATATATAGCGGAATTAATTAAGTATAGTCCTTTATCTTTCTTTACTACTAGAAAAAAAGGGTTCCTATAGGGCCTATACCCTTTTTTAAGGACTCCTATTTCTAGTTTAATTTTAAGGATATTAATAACTTTCTACTTTATCGCTTTTAGGATTAGGATTAAAGCTACTTACTATACCTTATATTCTATTATCTTAATAACCTATAAGGGGGCTATAGCTAGGTCGACTTTACCTCTTTCTATAAAGTCCTAGGATAACGCTACTTCCTTATTAAATAAAATACTATTAAAGATCTGGATTTCTACCTTTATAAGAAAGCCCTTAAATTATTTATAAATTGCTTTAAGTCTTTCTTATATTAGCCGCTTTCCTTTTTATATACTTAAGAATTTTCCTATTAAGTGTTCTAGGTAGGGTCTAGGCTATATCTTATTTTTAACGGTATTTTATTTAGTTTTCTTTTAGTTAGGGTCCCCTTTTAGCGTCGAGCCGTCTAATAAAGCATCGTTAATAGGGTTAATCTTATTTACTTTTCTTTTAAAGAGAGTATTAACTCTTAGATTATATAATCTAATAGGTCGTTTCCTCCTTATCTTAACTTTAACCTTTTAGATCTTTCTAAACTTCTTTCTAGCTCTAATAATATTTTTCTTAAATTCTCCTATAGCCTCTATAACTATAACTTTAATAATCTCTTTTACTATCTTAGATCTAATAGCTAGAATCGCTTTATCTCCTTTATCTATAATTAATTGCTATTATACTAGTGCTATTAAGGGCTCGTTTACGCTAGTATAGACTAGGTTAAGGACTTAGTTAGCGCCCCCTTTATAACTAAGGATCTTGCCTCCTAGTAAGAGAATCTCGGCTATTAGGGTATCTATAAGGGGTTCTCTCTATAATTATTAGGTAGCTCCTAGGTTATCTTCTTTAACTTTTATTACTAAAGCCTAAAAAGAATTTCTTAGGAGCTAGGTAGCTATTTCCTATATAGTCTCCTCGAGCTTTAGTCTTTTATATATATCTTTATTAACTATTAAGGTTATAGTTTAAAAGGATTTTACTATATCGACCTTATTTAAAAGCTTTTATTTAATAGCTCCTACCGCTAGTATAACTACCTAGATAGTGCCGATTTAATATTTAACCTATATATCGCCGTTCCTTAGGGAATAATTAAATAATATATACCCGGCTCTAATAAATAGTATGCCTAGGATAAAGGGGACTAAGACTCCGTCTAGCGTAATATAAAAATAGATTAGTATCTAAGCTATACTTAGATAGAGATTAGTCTCTACCTCCCTAACTATATCTATAAGGGACCTAGTATACGCCGTTATTAATACTCTTATTAGTAGGATTTTAAGCCTATATACGTTTATATATCTTTTAGTAATAAGGTTTCCTTTAAACCTAGTATCGATTAAGGCGCTTAGAACTTTAGCTTTCTAGCTATAAGCTATAAATATAAGGTAGGTCTTATATATACTTAAGCGAGCGGAAAGGTATAAGGACCGTATTTATATATATTATAGGAATCGCTATAAGGTCCTCTAAAGTTATCTCTTAGTATCTTATCGAGAGTACTACTTCCTATATAATAAATTCGTTTTTCTCTAGTCTTATTGCCTTTAGAGTTTATTAATTAAATAGTCCTTAGGCTAGTTATATTACGCTAATTATATTAGTTATAAACCTAACTTCCTTTAGTACTTATTAGACTTCGAGGTAGTTATAATCTAATTTTTTATAAGTAAGGTAAGTAAGCTTAATTAGTTCGACCTAGTATTCTTTATCTTATTCTTTAACTTATACTAAGGCTACTATAAGTTTTCCTTATAGATATTTAAGGAGGAGTAAACTACTCTCTATATTATCTTTAGCTACTTTTATAACCGTTATCGTAGCTCTATAGGGTCTTATATTACTCTCTACTTTCTCTAGGGCTTAGAATTTAGTGCTTTCTATACCTTAGGCTATATCTACGTATCTTATACTAAGTCTCTCGCTTAGTTAGGGAATAAAGTCGATTAAGTAATTTAAAGGGATTAAGATTTTTTTATATATCATTTCTCTAACGACTTTATCTATAAGTCTATCGAACTTCTTATCTAGATCTACTTTATATCTATAGTATATAAGGATAATCTTTAGGCTAGTTTTTACTATTCTCGTTATCTTAATTTCCTTTATATCCTCTTTAACTCTTTATCTTCTCCCCTTATAAGTATTAATCCCTATCGTAGTTATATAGATTATTTAATTATATATATCGCTTTATTATATATTATCCGTAATTATAATAACCGATATCCTTCCTACTTATTTTCTTATATCGCTTACTTTTAGATTCCTTAGCTTCTACTTATACGGGCTTCTATATCTCTAAAACTAGTCCAGGAAACTAGATTCTCTTTTACTAGTAGCTTAATTTAAGTAAGATAGTATAACTATAGCTTTAACCTATTTTATAAGTAGTAATATAAAGGAGTCTAGCTATATATCTACCTAGTATACGATAAGCCTTTAAATATATATACCTATTTAAGAAAACCTATTAATAAGTACTAGGGGAATTACGCTTTTATTATCTTTTCTTTTAAGATAAAAAGTCCTATTTACTACTTTATATATTATAAATCCGATCTTATAGTCCTAAGAGTATACCTTATACTTATTAGGGTAGTATCTTTTTTTACCGTAATAAAAGTATCTCTTAAGCTAGTTAAAAGTATTAACCTAAAACTATATATATTAATTATATAGGTAGTAAAATCCGATAGTATTTACGCTACCTCCTTATCTATAACTTAAAGAGTAGCCTTTACTACTAACGCGTTTTTATTCCCTATTAAGCTAGTTAAATATCTACTCTTATTAGCGAGTAAGGTTAATCTTTATATCTTTAAAGGCTTTTATTAAGTCTAAGATCTCCTTTACGGGCTATCTAGGTTTCTTATCTATTTTCTTTAACTCTTTAGGAAGTTTTTCTTCGCCCCTATTAGATTTAGCTTCCTCTATTACTTAATTAATTTCCCTAAAAAGCTAGTCTTTCTTTAGGTTATTAAGCTTTTAATTATAGACTTTAGATACTATATCTCGTCGCTTAACGTCCTAGCGAGGTACTAAGTAGTTATTAATTATATAGATAAGGCTTTTATATAGGAGTTTCGAGATAACTTTAGATATCTTCCTATTTCTCTCTATAACGTTAATAATAAGCTCCTTTAGTATTATATAATAGATAAAGTATAACTAGACTCTAGATTCTTCCTAGCCGTTAGGTTATACCTTATACTATAGGTATAAGTAGAGACTAAGCTATTCTATAACTTTTATAATAGTCTTAGGCTTTTTAGTATTATAATAGTTTAAGCGGTCGTTAGTAGTTTCTAGTTATTTAATATTATATATATAGTAGTATTAAAGGAGTCTCTTCTTTACTTCTTCCTAGGTAAGTCTATCTATAAGAATTTTAATAGTAGGGGCTTATATAAAGGAGATATAGACTTTAAGCTAGTTTATTTTATCTTTATCGTAGATATAGTTAATACGTATCTCCCGTTTAAACTTCTTAAGGAATTTAGTTATATTTTTACCGTTAAATTTACTAATAAGTAAGAGTTATAGTTAGCGGAGTCTTCCTATAAGGTTATCTTAGCTTCTAGTAAGTATATCTCTAAGTCTATTAGTAATCTTATTAATATCTACCTTAATTTTCTTTATATCGCTAGTAGTAGGATTAGATAATCCCTTTTAACGGCTAGCGTTTCTAGATATAGTATGCCTATAGATTATAAGGTTACGAAATTTAAAGTTAGAGTTTTTAGAGTTAAAAGATATCTTATTATAACTATCTTATTACTTACTTTCTTATCTATTAGCGGGAGGTAAGCGTTCTCTATAAGCTACTATATAAAGGAGAGCTAAGGTTAAGGTTATTAGGGTATCCCTCGTTAGTACCTATATTAGTATTATTAGTGCGTATATAAGTAAGAGGTCTTAGTAAGGTTCTAGAACGGTCTAGATTACGCTATCGTTATTATTTATATCTTTTAAAGTATTATATAAAGATCGTAGTTTCTTAACTAAGTCGCTAGTATTAAGGGTTATAGGGCCGATAATAAGAGCTTAGGGTTTTTTAATATTAGCTTATTACTTTTCCTTTACTACTAGCGAAGGTATTATCTAATTATTTATTTCCCGGTAAGTCTATCGCCTTATTAAGTCCCTAACTCTAGCTATTAAGGTAGTTACTACTTTAATTATTAAATCCCTAGATTTTATTTTTTCTAAATAGTACCGTTATCCTCTAGGTATTCTCGGCTTTATAAAGCTACTCGTCGCTATATAAATAGAAGGGAATAATAAGTTTATGCCCTAGAGACTAGTTTTAATAGGGATAAGGGTATATACCTAAAGTACGCGTAGTACGTAGCTAAGGATTAGTAGAGTAATTAACTACGTAATTATCTAATTATCGGTCCTATATATAGCTCTAAGGGCCTTAGGTTATAGATATAAGTCTTAGAGATTTCTTTACTCTATACCTCTTTATCTTTACTAGAGTCGCGTAACTAGCGGCCTCTTCTTTAAAGGGGAAAAACAAAAATTAAATTAACTATAATTAAAGAAGATGCTTAATTAGATAATTAAGGTCTTTATAAAGCCTTTAAGTATACTTCGAAGTAAGTTAGAAGGGGGGGTGCTAAGGGTCTTATCCCTTTAACGGGCTAATATCTATAGGGGTGCTATCTTACCTATTAAAGTAGCTTTTTTAGTTAGTCTTCCTATCTTAACCTTTAAGGGGGTAAGAAAGGCACTTCTCTTAAAAGATTACCTAGCTACCTTTTTATCCTTACTTTAAGAAGTAAAGGAAGGTATAGGGCCTAATATAGTTATTAAAGAAGACTAACTTCTCCTTTATTTCGATCGTTTTTCCGACTTCTACCTAACGCTAATAAAAGACGGTTCCTATAAAGCGTTTATAGTAGGCCGGCCTTTTAAGCTACTATTCGTAAGGAAGGTATATAAAAGAGACCTCTTAGACCTACTAGTAAACTAAAAGTAGCTAGAAAAACACCCCTTTAAAGACTAGTTTTTCTAGGCCTAAAAGGACTACCTAGCCTTATATAAGGAGATAGGGTCTTTTAAAGAGGTCCTTAAGGAAAGGGTAAGAGGAAAATAGGTCCTTAGCTATAAGTAGGTCTTTATCTATAAGACTAATAAATATAGCTTCCTTTAAAAGTATAAAGCCTAGCTAGTTATTTATAAGAACTAGTAAGAAAAAGGGGATCTTCTTACTAAGGTAACTACCTTAGTAAGGATATCTTTTTAGACCCTTATAGCTATAGTAGTAGAATTCGACCTCGAACTTAATAAGATAGATATAGTTAACGCCTTTATTAACTACTTACTTAAGAAGAAGAAGTTATCTATATATAACTTCCTCTTAGTTTTTAATAGCTAGGAAAGGTTCTATAGCTTTAGAAAGCTCTATACGGACTATAAAGATTACCCTTTCTTTAGTAATAGTATTTAAATAAGTTCCCTTAAAGCCCTAGGCTTTAAGAAAGTCCCTTAGGAACTATATATAATATAAAAGGGAAAATTTAAAGTCTTCTTTTATATTAATAATATTATCTAGGCCTACCTAAAAAAGGAAGAAGTAACTACTAGGGAGGCTATATAAGGCCTATAATAAAGGTATAAGATAATTAAGCTAAAGGAGCTAAAGTAGTTCTTAGGGATATAAATCCTTTAGAATAGGTCCTAATAAACTAGCTAGCTTACCTAGGACGCTTATATTAATAAGGTCGCTTATAAATTCCTCCTTAATCCTCTTAATAAAAAGCTTCCCTTTATACCTATATTAAATAAAGAGCATTTACCTAATCCGTCCTTTTAAGCTAGAGAGTAAGAGAAATACTAATATTAATAAAAGGTAAGCTCCTTACTTTTTTTTAGCTATTTCTACTAGACCGGATATCTCTTTTACGGTCTCTTAGCTAGCTAGGTATAATTAGAATCCTAGCCCTAAGCACTAAGAAGTAGTAGACTAAGTAATCCTTTATCTCTATTTAATAAGATTATATAGTTTATGCCTAGGTATTACGACTATAGTTAGCGGGCTATAGGAGAGCTAGCTACGTTTATATAATAAGGCGGCTTAGAATAATAGTTAAGATAAGAAGTTATTTAGGCTTAGCTTACCTAGAGAGTATATAAGCTAAGTAAGCTTTATATAAATAGATTACTAATTAAGAGCATAGCCTATAAGTAAGCTATAATAAGCTATAAAGGGGATTATAGCTAAGACCGTAATTTAAAGATAGTCTCTATAAGTATATATAGCTACCTACTTTTACTCTTTTAGATAGATAGCTTTCTAGCTTTTAATATAGATCTTTATTACGATTCTATCTTTAATTTTAATTACCTAGTTATAGTCTATAGTCTATAACCTCTAACTTATTACTAACGTAATATACTTATTATTACTTAGACCACGCCCTATTATATCTACTAATATAAACCCCTTAATAGGTTTATCCCTTAAGAATAATACTAGTTATTATACGTTAAAAGCTCTTATTTAGTATAATACCGCGTTACTTTAAGTAATATCGTAACTATTAATATACCTATATAGTAAGCTAGATTAACTAACTCTAGACCTACTATATTGCCTTAGGATATAATATATAAGATTATCGCCCTTTAATATAAGGTATAGTTACTTAAGAATAAAGGAGGTAATAGATAAGTTAAGGACCTTAAAAAAGTAGTTAAACTAAAATAGCTAGGACTATTTAATAGTACTTATAGCACGCTTCGAGACTATCTTACTTAACTTAAGGCTTACTATTAGTTTTACCTTACTAAACTCTTAGACCTAGTTAAAAAGGTACTTTATATAGGAAATTATTTATCTAGAATAGTACTCGCTTAGTTTAGACCTATTATAAGGGATTTTCTTAATAACTAACTACTAAGATAAGATAATAAGATAGATAAAGTCTTTACTAGTTTCTAAAGATTTAAAGAATCTATTATAAAGGTATTTAGAATAACTAATAAGGAATAAAAAGCTAAATAAAAACTTTAAGAACTTTAATAAAGGATCTTAGTATTAGATTATATTATAAAGTTCCGTTAAGTTACCTTAAAACTTAATTAAGACGATAAACCTCTTATATTATAATTCTACGATAGGCTTAAAGAAGAAGTTAAGGATAAGCTTTATAAGGAAAATCGACTTAATAACCTCTTAGACTATATTATTATAGTAATATAAATCGACGATAGATAGTATATATAGTACTAAGAAAAGAAATAAGAAAGAGGAAACTAAAACCCTTCTTATAAGAATAACTTTAACTAACGCGCTAACTATAAAAAGAAGCGTAAAACTCCTATTACCTATACTTATATAACTAACCTAGGTAAGATAGATTTAAATATAATATAAAAAAGTAAAAGAAAGTATTTTAATTATAAGAAGCTTAGATATTACTTTAAAGAATATAAATAACCTTATAAGGAGAAGAAAACCTACTAAGTACTAGCTATAAAAGGTAGGAAATACCTAAATACTACTAATAGATAGGAACTAAAGTATAAACTCCTTAGTTAGACTATATACTATAACGATAAATATATAGTATACTTAAACGATAAGAACGGTATTAAATAGTTCCTAAAGCTATTAAAGAAGACCCTTATAATAATATAAGAAAGGGATCCTAAAATATAGAAATAAGTTAAATTTATAGAACTAAAATACCCTTATCTTAAAGGAGTCTTTTAAGAGTAGATTAAGAAAAATAGTAAACGATTCTAAGAAGATATATAAAATAAAAATCGATAATAATAATAGGTAGTTTATAAATAATATAATAAAAAGGATATAAATATAGCCCTTATACTTATAAAACTTAAAAAATAACCTAAAGAGGAATAATAAAGTATCGACGATATAAGCTCTAAAGAATAAGAAATACTTAGAGAAATAAAAGATAAGAATAAACTTATACTACTACCCTTACTATTAAAGGAAAATACTTTAATTAAAGAATATACTTTATACTTTAAAGAATTTAAAGAAGTACTTAAAATTAGAACTTAATAAATACCTTAAATTCTTATAGAAAACTAATAAGCTATATTAATTCGATATTAACCGGTACTATATAAAGGAGACTATACTATAGCTATCGCTATAAACGATACCTTTATAGCTCTATAATAAGAATAGTAACTATAAGGAGAATTTAAAGACGATCTATAAATACTACTTACTTATAAGTATTATAAGTATATTTTATAGATATTATACGTCTACCTAGATTATATAATATACTTTTAGATAAAGGCACGATATAACGCTTTCTTAGTTAGGTTTAAAGGATAAGTACTTTTAAAACCCTACTTATATATAAAACTAAACTATTAGAAAATTAATTAACGCTACTTAAACGACTAAGTTATATTATTAAAACCTAATTATAGCACGCTACTTAAATACCGCGATAATTATAGTTTATTAATACGATATCTTTTAGAGATATATAAAATCGATAAATACGCTAAAATAAAAAAATAATATAGCGCTACTTACTTTAAGGTATTTAAACTATTAATCTTTTAAATACTTATATAATAAATTAAATATAATAAAGAAGATTAAAACGAATATATATACTTAAACTATATAGTTTATAAATATAAAAAAGTATAAGTATAGTATAAACGATATAATAGTATATTAAAAGATTATTAGTAATATATATAAAGGCTATAGGCTATATTTAACTAAGGAAAATTCGATATAGAAATACTATGCGAAAAATAAAAAGATATTAAACGAAAACTTAACTTTTAATATAAAAATAAATAAAATTATAAAGTATAGTATATAATTAACTATAAAGTAGTATAATATAAACGATATAGCGTTAAGAAATAAGAAATCTTTAATTAGCTATAAGAAATTAGTTTCTTAAGCCTTAATATAATACTATATAACGAAAATATAAAGAAACGATATTAATAATAAATTAAAGAAGAATACCTAAATAAAATAAATAAGGACCTAGTAAAAATTAAGGTACGCTATCTATAAAAGGGCTATAGACTAGTACGATATAATAAGATCTAAGGACCCTATATATAGTAATAGTAAGTTATAGTAACTAAATAGTATTAGATATTTAAATCGCGGGATATTATATACGTATACCTTTAAACTATAGTATAATAGGTAATTATATTTTACTTAGAGTTATTAATCGTTACCGACTTATATAAAGATATAAGAAAGATCTATATAAACTTATAAATATCGAAGGAGAGGCCTTTAACTATAATAATAGAATTAATAATATAAAGATTAATTACCTTAATATTAATATCTAGGGCTAGATAAATAAGTTAACTTTAATATTATAGATATTAAAGAATATAACCTTATATTAAAGCTTTTATAGCTATAAGAGAGCAACCTACTAATTAACTAAAAAACTAGCTAGCTACGTTAAAATAAAGGTATAAGTTTTTAGGACTAGTAGATTTAAAAGAAAGTAAAATTTTATAATAATTTAGCTACTAAATAAGATAAAAGGGATAACCGTTTAAGTAAATTATTATAGGCTTTAGCGATATAAATAAAAATAGTAACTAAACTAGTAGATATAAAATTAACTAATAAGACCTACGTACTAACTAATATAGCTATATAACTTAGTATCCGATATAAATAGAATAAAGGATATAATATAAAGGTCTAAAGAGTTATTGCTACTCTAAGGAAAGACCTTAAATAAATTAATAAAGAGCTTAAGTTAAGAGAAACTAGCTCTTAAGAGAAAGAATAAAGCTTATAAGATAGAATAAAGAATATCCCTTAAGAATACTAGAAATATAATAAACTCTTTAAGGAAGAACTTAAGATAGGGTTACCTAAATATAGCTAATAAGACTATAAAATTTATCTTAAGGATAGAATAACGCCGACGTTATATAAGATTTATAACCTAAATAAAAAGTAATTATAAATACTATACGACTACCTTAATAAGAATCTATAAAGGGGATATAGATAAACGTTAATATCTAAAGTAAGCTACCTAGTTATATTTATTTTAAAGAAAAATAATAAGCTATAACTAGTTAATAACTATAGACGCTTAAACGATATTATAATAAAGGACTAAATACTATTACCGCTTATATTAGAACTATAAGATCGACTATATAGTAAAATATAGTTTATAGCCCTTAACCTTAAAAGCGCCTATAACTTAATATATATAAAAAAGGGATATAAATAGATAATAGCCTTTAAAACGAAATTTACCCTATCTATAATAAAGAATTCCTTATAATTATTTAAGCTTTTAAGGAATTTTAATATTACTATCTTAGAAGTAAATATAAAGTTAAGGTTTATATAGATTATAAGAATATCTTATATTTTATAATAATATAATAGTTAAACGGATAATAGATCTAATAGGCCTAATATATATTAAAATTCGACTACGAAATAATCTATAAAAAAGAAATAGAAAACGGTCGAGTTAATACCCTTCCTTAGTCGACGAAGTAACTATAATATAAGAGCACCTATAGTAAAAGAATAGCTCTTAGAAATCAACGAAAATAGAAACTACTAGTAATAATAGCTAAATATAATATATAAAGTATAACCTAATAACTTAACTTATTAAAAGATCCTAAAATAGATAAAAGAATATAAAGTACTAAATAGATATAATATAGGATATTTAAAAGTTCTAATATATTAAAATAAAATCTAGATACTACTAGAATTATAAGATAAAGTAATATAAGAAATATATAAATATCTAATATATAGATACTAAGGAATCTAAAGAATAATAAAATAGATTAAACGATAATATAACTTCTTATAGCTTAAGGAAGTAGTATAATAAGTTATTAAAGAATATAAACTTTATATATAAAGTAAAGCTAAATAATATAAACTATATAAAGAATTATAACCGCTACTAGTACTAGAGAAACTATAGGATTTAATAGCTTTTAATTATATTATAAAGCTACTACCGTTAAAAGAACTTATAACTAATATTAAGTATAATAGTATATTTATTATTACCGATAGACTAATAAAGTATAAGTACTTCTTACTATATAAAGAAGTAAGTAATATAAAAGAGCTAGTATATATATTCCTATAAATTATTATTATTAATTATAAACTATTAAATAAGATTATCTTTAATAAAGGAAGTACGTTTATAGCTAAGTTTTAGTAAGCTCTTATAGTATAATTAAGAACGAAATATAAGCTTAGTATAGCTTATTACTTATAAATAGATAGATAAATAAAACGACTTAATTAAACGCTTAAATAATACTTATAATACTATATTAGCTATAAATAAAACGATTAAGTTAAATAGCTATTAATAGTATAACTAGCTTATAATAGCTTAGTTATAGAAATAACTAAGCTCTTATTAGTATATACTAATTATAGATATAACTTAGAAGTATTTAAGGTTACTTAATAAGGACTATAAGCGGAATAAGTAATACTATAAGTAGATTAGCTATAAAAATTATATAAAGAAATATAATAAGAACTTTAATTTATTAAAGAATAAATATCTACTTACTATAATTAGAAAAGATTATAGGGACTAATCTTTTAAGAGGGAGATATAGTTTACCTTATATAACGAAATATTAAAATAAAATAGCTAGGTAATAAATTAGATTTTAAGAAACTTAGACTATTTAAGGCTAAGAAAACTATTTTAAAAGTTAACTATAAACTTTTACTACTAATAATAATATAGATATACCTAATATTTTATATCTTATTATTAAAACTAGCGCTATAAAATGCTAAACTATAAGAAAAAATCGAAGTTAACGATAATTAAGAATATAAAGTAAAATAAATACTAGATATAAGAAAATAAGGTTAGTAATAAGAATACCTTATTAAGTAAAAGGGATATAGACTAAAGGAAAATACCTAGGACTACTTAAGTACTTAACCTACTATAGTTCTTTACTTTAATAGTTCTATTAGTAAAATCTACCCTAGGTATTATAAAATCGCTTAACGAACTAATAGCATTCTAATTAATTATATTAAATCTACTTATAGACTAAATATCGACTACTACTTTAGATTCTTAGCGCTTAGCCTTATTAAGGTTATCTAAGGAATAAAGGCCCTAATAACCTATCTTAGTACCCTTTATCTTTAGCTAGCGCTTTTAACGGCGAAGCCGCGCTAAATAAGCTAAGGCTTTATTTAGGTTAGCTTAAGCTTTTAATATTCGCTCCTTACTAATTTCTTCTTCTTTATTTAATCGATTAGAATTTAGATTTATTTAGGATACTAAGAAATATATTAGCTATAAATAATAAGTAGGATAATAAAGTTACTAATAAGAGCTAATCGCTACGCTTAATATATTATAAGAACGACCCTACTATATATATTCGGTATACTTAGAAGATTTCTCTAGTATTTTATAGTAGAAGCCGCGCGATAAATAAAAAGAATATAGTATAACGTCGAAACTAAGACGATTAATAGACTTAACTAAATAAATACGCTTAAAGGTCTTATAAGAATAATCCTTAAATACGCGACTAAATATACTATTAGTAGTATATCTTAAGGGATAGAAAGGACGAAATAGGGAATATATATACGCGCGATAAGAGTATATTTATATATAGTGGCTAAGGTAGTAGTAGGTCTTATAGATAAGACTAAAAGGGAGGGGAGATATCGTATTACGACTATAGTTAGTAGGCTATAGGAGAGCTAGCTACGTTTATATAATAAGGCGGCTTAGAATAATAGTTAGGATAAGAAGTTATTTAAGCTTAGCTTACCTAGAGCGTATATAAGCTAAGTAAGCCTTATATAGATAGATTACTAATTAAGAGTATAGCTTATAAGTAAGCTATAGTAAGTTATAAAGGGGATTATAGCTAGGACTATAATCTAAGGATAGTCTCTATAAGTATATATAGCTACCTACTTTTACTCCTTTAAATAAATAGCTCTTTAGCTTTTAATATAGATCTTTATTACGATTCTATTTTTAATTTTAATTACTTAGTTATAGTCTATAGTTTACGACCTCCGACTTATTACTAACGTAATATACTTATTATTACTTAGACTACGCCCTATTATATCTACTAATATAAACCCCTTAATAGGTTTATCCCTTAGGAATAATACCGGTCGTTATACTAAGAGGGTAGGGAAGGAAATTAGCTACTAAAATCTTCTTTTATTTAAGCGATTCGTCCTTTATAGATAATTCCTTAGATAGAAAGAGCTTATAAGGGTATATTATATCCCTTTTTAAAGGAACTATTACTTAGAGAGCTTTAAAATAAGCTACCGCTATAACCTTTAGTATAAAGGCAGAGCTACTAGCTCTTTTAAAAGCGTTAAAAGAAGCGATCTTCCTTAGCTAGCTATTAATATCTCTATAACTATAAATTCTAACCCTATTAGCTATAGAATATAATAATATATAGACTATATAAATTCTTATAAAGGAAAATAGTAAGCTATTAACCTAGCTATAGTATATTAATATCTATTTATATTAGTTACGCTAAGAGGTCTAAAAGGGACTTATTTCCGTCTATTAAGTTTTAATAGTATTAATAAAAGCTAACGATCTTATAAAGCCCTTACTAAAGTAGAAGCTAGCTATATCTTTATAGTAAATTAGGCTAGAAGACGTTTAAGAAAAGCTATCCTTAAAAGCCTACCTTAAGAGTCTACGAGAAGAGCTAATAGTACGTAAGAGGAAGGAGACGTCTATAGCTAAAGAGAGGAATTAGGACTTATCCTAAAAGAGGGCCCTTAGCTTAATTAGGACTTATTCTTCTTAAAGGCCCCCTTTTTAAGGACTTATCCTTAGAGAAGCCCCCCTTTCTTATAGGACTTAATTTCCTCTTTAAGGCCCCTTTTTCCTAAAGTAGGTCTAAAAGAGCCTAGGGCTAAAACCTAGATTTCTTAAGTAAGAGATAAGTATAGACTAAGACCTCCTTTATACGCTTACTAGCCTAGGTATTTAGCTTTACCCTTTCTATAAGGGCAAGCTATAGCTAAGGGGGTATATTATAAAGCGTAGCTTAATTTCGTAGTTCTTAGAGATATCCCTTAGTATAGGGGACCTAAGAAGCTAAAAAATAGGTTTTAAGAAAGGAGCTAAAAAGAGGTATAAAGAGGAGGGTAGGGGTAAGAGGGGAAGTAAAAGTAGCGATAGCTTCTTATAAAGGTAGTAAAAGATAAGATAGATATACTAGTAATAGCTAGAAAAAAAGAGAAAAACTAGTAAAAAGCTTAGTAGTTAAAAGAATATTAGTAGCTTCTTTAAGTAAGATCTTCTTTATTAATTAAGATACTAAATAGGTATAAAGAAAGGCGTTAGATAGAGGAAAGAAGGATAATTAAGGTAATATAATAATTATTCCCTTACTATAATTACTACCCTAGTAAGAATTAAATCTCTCTACCCTACCTATCCGACCCCTTACTTTTAATTTTACCTTTATATATTTTTATATACTTCTTATATCTCTCTTTATAAGAGTCTTAAATAAGGCTTCTAGGTCCCTATAGTCCCTTAGATCCCTAGGGTCCCTTAGGGTCTAGTTTTAAAGGTAATAAGTAGTCTTAATAATTTCCCTTAAAAGGTTCTAAGGAAGCCTTATAGTAAGTCTTATTATATAGGCCCTTTTTATAGTAGTACCCATTAATCTTTCTACCTTATTATTCTAGGCCTAGGTATTTAGTACTAATAAGATACGTAAAATACCTTTATTTAAAAACTAATTTAAGATATCCTTTATAAATAGCTCTCTATTAAACTATATCTTCTTTACTTTATAGCTAAAGTAGGAGTTTATCTAGTTAATAAAGTCCTAGAAGGTAAACTAGTTATACTTACTTTAGTAGGTCTATAAGAAATAAGGGAATATTATCCTTAAAAAAGTATTTATAAAAAATATTACCTAGATAAAGCTTTCTTAGTCCTTAAAAACGTTAGTTTATTTAACTTAAATTTCCTTATATAGCTAGTCTAGCTATATAAGGGTTCGTTTAGAAATTCGGTTCTTAGTCTTCCCTTAGCTATAGTATTTATATTTAATAGTTTTAAGGCCCTTAATTTAAATACTTTATTACTAGCCTAGCTTATATAAAGCTAAGGGGCCTAAGTTACTAAGTTATATATACTAAAAAAGACCGTCTCTTTAGGCTATTAAAAGAAGGTCTTTTATTATAAACCTCTTTTACTTAGTAGGGAAAGCTAACTTCTTAATAGGTTCCTTTTAAAGGATAAGTTAAAACTTAAGAATAAATTAACCGAAATTTTCCTTAATAAGCTTAATTATTTAATTCTTTTAAACTAGCTTTATAAGATTAAAGGTCGTATCTTAAAAGATTCCTTCCTCTTAATAAAAGTTAAAGGAAATTTAGCTCGTTAAAAATTAAGGGTAAAAACCTACTATTTTTTATTAAAGAATTTATATAGACCTATTAAGTAACTTTATTATAAAATTTACCTTTTTATATCCCTCTATCTATATAGTTAATTCCCTAGTAATAAGATATTCCCTCTTTACCTTCTTAAAGGACTAGAATTATAAGAGGGTATTATAGATATTAAGGGAAGTACTAAAACTAAGAATAGGTAATTTTTATAGGGGATAATTAAATAGTTTTAATAGTTAGTTTTAGCTTAGCTAGTTTATAAGAAAGTTAAATATTAGATTTACTATACTAACTATTTTCCCTTAAATTTATAGCTAGAATAAAAGTAGCGGTATTAGTTATTATTTCTTAGTAACCTAAATCTTATCTATCTTTTTCTATAATAAAGGATCCTCCTTAAAAGACTATTATATCGTTTCTTATAGCCTCTTTAAAAGGCTAAATCCTTTAAGTTATTTTCTCTTAAAGACCTATTAGTATTATAATAACCTATAGCTTATAGATTTATAGGCTAAGTAGTAGTTATATCCTTTTATTTTTTATTTCTTTAAGGAATCCTTATATTAAACTAAAAGGCCTACTTAAAACTCCCCCTTTTTTTATACTTTATTACTCTTTTTAATAAGGTTCTAATTTAACTAGCTCCTTAATTTTTTAACTAATAGATTAATAGGTCTATTAAGAGACTAGTCGGGATAATAAACGGACTACTAAGGCCGGCCCTAGAGTAGTAAGCGGAGCTAGGGCTAGGACCGGGGTAGTAGTTAATAATAGGGTTAAGGCCCTTAAGGGAGGATAGGCTAGAGAGGCAGTAGTAGTAGTAGTAATAGGGGCCGTAATAGTAAGTACTATAATAGCTATAAGGGTAGTAGGTCGAGCCGTCTAAGTAGAATACTAGCTATAAAGTAATAAAACTACTTATTATTATACTTTAGTAGCTTCCTTATTTAACTCTTAGCTAGCTTCTTAAAAGATAGTTAAATAACTATTACTAATAGGCTTTATTCGTATAGATATATCCTTTAGCTACTAGCTAGAAAGAGCTTTTATTAAGAAGTATTAGTTAGCTTCCTTAAGGATTTCTTTTTACTTAGCTAGTTATAAAAAGGCTAGAAGGATCTTAGTAGAAATAGCTCTTAGGTAGGCTAGATAGGTCTTCCTAATATATTTAGTTATATAGCCCCTTAAGAGAGCTATTAAGGTCTCGAGCTATAAAATCTATTACCTAAGAGTCTCTTCCCCTTAAAAAGAGATTAGTTTTATAGTATTAATAGATTCTATTATAGTTATATATATAATAATTAGTAGCTTTATCTTATAAAGGTATTCCTTATAGTAACTCTTATAGTTACCTATAGTAGTAGAAAAAGCTTTTTAATATATTATTATTAGCTTTAAAAAGAGGGTAGCTCCCTTTATAAATTCCGTTGCCTTAAGATAAAGAAGGGGCTAAAGAAGGTCTTACTTATTAAAGTAGATTAAATTATAAATAGTTTTATCTACTTAAGCCTATAGCTCCTTAACTTACTTATCTTAATCTTAGGGCTCTACTAGAATCGTCTTATAGACTATAGGGATAGTAAAGGAATCGTTTTTTAATATTATTATAAAAGGAGATAGAGAATTTAGTTATAAATCGGCTTTTCTAGTAAAAGGGGTAAAGGAGGGCTATAAGGGATATAAGAAAGGTACCTTTTATTCTCGTAAAGAGAGATATAACAAGTATATATAAAATATATAAAGGTAAAATTAAAAGTAAGTAGTTAGATAGGTAGGGTAAAGATATTTAATTTTTATAAGGGTAGTAATTATAGTAAGGGAGTAATTATTATATTATCTTAATTATCTTTCATTCCTTTATTTAATACCCCTCTTTATACCTATCTAGTATCTTAATTAATAAAGAAGATCCTACTTAAAAAAGCCTTTAATATCCTCTTAAATACTAAGCTTTTTACCGGGTTTTCCCTTCTATTCTAGCTATTACCGGTATATCTATCTTATCTCTCGCTACCTTTATAAGAAGCTATCGCTACTTCTACTTCCCCTCTTACTCTTACCCTCCTCTTTATACCTCCTTTTAGCTCCTTTACTTAGCTCCTTCTTCCTTCTTTTATACTAGTATTTTTTAGCTTCTTAGGTCCCTTATACTAAGGGATATCTCTAAGAATATAAAATTAGTCTATACTTTATAATAATATAATCTAACTACTCTTTAATAAGGTTAGCTATAATACTAATAAGTAAAATTAATAGCTTATAGCCTCTTAGCTTTAAATATAGTAGCTAGAGTATTAATTATATTATTTATAGCCTTTAAAAAAAGGTCTCTTAGGACCTTAATAAGCGGTTTATATAAATTAAATAAGTTATAAAGATAAAGAAATAGCTTAAGTATATACTTAAGCTAGCTACTACTATTATAGCTAATTATAATATAGGATTTAAAGCTCTTTATAATAACTAGTAAATAGAGTAACTAGAAATACTAAATTTAATTATCGTAATATTAAAATATAGCTTTTATTACGGTTAGAATATACCTACCTTTATTACGAAGCGTAGCTTAATTTTATAGTTCTTAGAGATATCCCTTAGTATAAGGGACCTAGGAAGCTAAAAAATAGGTTTTAAGGAAGGAGCTAAAAGAAGGTATAGAAAGGAGGGTAGGGGTAAGAGGGGAAGTAAAAGTAGTGATAGCTTCCTATAAAGGTAGCAAAAGATAAAACGGATATACCGGCAACGTCTAGAAAAGAAGGAAAAAACTAGTAAAAGGTTTAGTAGTTAAAAGGATATTAGTAGCCTCTTTAAGTAGGATCTTCTTTATTAATTAAGATGCTAAATAGGTATAAAGAGGGGCGTTAGATAAAGGAAAGAAGGATAATTAAGGAATAAAAACAATTACTCCCTTACCTTTATTACTACTCCTATAAGAATTAAATCTCTCTACCCTACCTATCCGACCCCTTACTTTTAATTTTACCTTTATATATTTTTATATACTTTTTATATCTCTCTACGCGAGAGTTATAACCCTAGGAGGAATAGAATTCCTATACCTTCTAGCTACTATAAAAGGCACCTTTCTTATATCCTTTATAGCTTCCTTTTACCCCTCTTACTAAAAAAGCCGATTTTTAACCGACTTTTCTACCCCCTCTCTCTCTATAACGATATTAAAAAACGACTTATCTACTATCCCTATAGTCTATAGGACGATTCTTATAGAGCCCTAAGATTAAGATAAGTAGGTAAAGGAGCTATAGGCTTATATAGATAGAACTATTTATAATTTAGTCTTTTTTAATAAGTAGGACCCTCTTAAGCCCCCTTTTTATCCTAGGGCAACGGACTTTATAGAGGGAGCTACCCTCTTCTCTAAGCTAACCTCTATATAGTAGAGAGCTTTTTCTACTACCTTAAGCGACTATAAGAGTTACCGAAAGGAGTATCTCTATAAGATAAAGCTACTAACTACTATATATATAGCGATAACGGAATCTATTAGTGCGGTAAAGCTAATCTCTCTTTAAGAGGAAGAGACTCTTAGGTAGTAGCTTTTAAAGCTCGAGACCTAGATAGCACCCTTAAAGGGCTATATAACTAACCGTATTAAGAAGACCTATATAGTATACCTAGGAGCCTTTTCTACTAGGAACCTACTAGCTTTATCGTAGCTAGCTAAGTAGGAAGAAATCCTTAAGGAAGCTAACTAATACTTCCTTATAAAAGTTCTTTCCGGCTAGTAGCTATAGGATATATCTCTATTAATAAAGCCTATTAGTAATAGTTACTTAACTATCTTTTAAGAGGCTAGCTAGGAATTAAATAAAGAGGCTATTAAAGTATAATAGTAAGTAGTCTTATTCCTTCGTAGCTAGTACTTAACTTAGACGGCTTAACCTACTGCCCCTATAGCTGCTATAGCCCTAGTTGCTGCGGCCCCCGCTGCTACTACTACGGCTATTGATCCTTTAGCTCTACCTCCTTTAAGAGCATTAACCCCGTCTTTAACAGCTGCCCTAGGCCCGGCCCTAGCTCCGCCTCTTACTCCGGGCCCGGCCCCGGCCCCTTTAATCTGTCCGGCCTAACTAGTCCCCTAATAGACCGTTTAGTCCGTTAGTCGAAAAATCAAGGAACTAGTCGAAATCGAACCTCTTTATTAAAATTAGCAAAAAGGGGTAAAAAGGCGGGGCTTTTAAGCAAACCTTCTAGATCGGGACAAGGATTCCTTAAAGAAATAAAAGACTAAATAAAACGGCTGCCTAGCCTATAAATTACTAGGCTATTAGTTATTATAATACTAGTAAGTATTTAAGGAAAACCGACCTAAAGGATTTAACCCTTTAAAGAGGTTATAAGAAATAATATAATAGTCTCTTAAAGAGGACCCCTCGTTATAGAAGAAGATAGATAAGATTTAGGTTACTAAGAAATAGTAACTAACGCTACTGCCCTTATTTAAGCCGTAAATTTAAGGAAAAGTCGTTGGTATAGTAAATCTAGCTTTCGTTTTCCTTATAGATTAATAAGGCTAAAACTAACTATTAGAGCCCTTTAATTATCTACTACGAAAATTAGCTATCCTTAACTCCGGTACTTCCCTTAATATCTATAATATACTCTTATAATTCCGGTCCTTTAAGAAGGTATAGAGGGAATACCTTATTACTAGGGAATTAACTATATAGATAGAGGGATATAAAAGAGTAAGTTTTACGATATAATTACTTAATAGGTCTATATAAATTCTTTAATAAAAAAGGGTAGCTTTTTACCCTCGATTTTTAATAAGCTTAATTTCCTTCCGCCTTCTTTAAAAGGAAGGAATCTTCTAAGATATAACGTCTAAGCCTATAAGGCTAGTTTAAAAGAATTAGACTATTAAGCTTATTAAGGAAAACTTCGGTTAATTCGATCTTAAATTCCGACCTATCCTTAGGAAGGAATCTCTTAAGAAGTTAGCTTTCCCTACTAAGAGGGTAGGTTCTAAGAACTATTATCCGGTAGCCTAAAGAGACGGTCTTTTTTAGTACGTATAACTTAGTTACCTAAGCCCCTAGCTTTATATAAGCTAGGCCTATAATAGGGTATATAAATAAAGGGCCTAAAGACTATCGAATATAAATACTACTCTTATAAAGAGAGATATAAGAAGTATATAAAAATATATAAAGGTGAAATTAAAAGTAAGGGGTCGGATAGGTAGGGTAGAGAGATTTAATTCTTATAAGGGTAGTAATAAAGGTAGGGGAGTAATTATTATATTGCCTTAATTATCCTTCTTTCCTCTATCTAACGCCCCTCTTTATACCTATCTAGTAACTTAATTAATAAAGAAGATCCTACTTAAAGAAGCTATTAATATCCCTTTAACTACCGAGCTTTTTACTAGTTTTTCCCCTCCTTTCTAGCTATTACTAGCATATCCGTCTTATCTCTCGCTACCTCTATAGGAAGCTATCGCTACTTTTACTTCCCTTCTTACCCCTACCCTCCTCTCTATACCTCTTTTTAGCTCTTTCCTTAAAACCTGTTTTTTAGCTTCCTAGGTCCCTTATATTAAAGGATATCTCTAAGAACTATAAAATTAAGCTACGCTTTACGATATAACCCCTTAGCTATAGTATACCCTTATAGAAAGGGTAAAGCTAAATACCTAGGCCGGTAAGCGTATAGAGGAGGTCTTAGTTTATACTTATCCCTTACTTAAGAAATCCGGGTTTTAGCCCTAGGCTCTTTTAGACCTACTTTAGGAAAAGGGGCCTTAAGGAGGATATTAAGTCTTATAAGAAATGGGGGCTTCTCTAAGGATAAGTCCTTAGAAAGGGGGCCTTTAAGAAGAATAAGTCTTAATTAAGCTAGGGGCCCTCCTTTACGATAAGTCCTAATTCCTCTCTTTAGCTATAGACGTCTCCTTCCTCCTACGTACTATTAGCTTCTCTTATAGACTCTTAAGGCGGGCTTTTAAAGATAGCTTCTCTTAAACGTCTTCTAGCTTAATTTACTATAAAAAGATAGCTAGCTTTTACTTTAGTAAGGGCTTTATAAGACTATTAGCTCTTATTAATACTATTAAAACCTAATAGATAGAAATAAGTCCCCTTTAAACCTCTTAGCGTAACTAATACTAGTAGATATCGATATATTATAGCTAGGTTAATAACTTACTATTTTCTATAAGAATTTATATAGTCTATATATTATTATATTTTATAGCTAATAGGGTCGGAATTTATAGTTATAACTATATTAGTAGCTAGCTAAGGAAAATCGCTTCTTTTAACGCTTCTAAAAGAGCTAGTAGCTCTGCCTCCGTACTAGATATAGTAATAGTAGCTTACTTCGAAGCTCTCTAAGCAATAGTTCCTCTAAAAAGGGATATAATATACCCCTATAAGCTCTTTCTATTTAAGGAATTATCTATAAAGGACGAATCGCTTAAATAGAGGAAGATTTCGGTAGCTAATTTCTTCCGTTCCTATCCTCCTAGGTATAGACTATATAATCTCGTTAAGTAAAGATAAAGGATAGCTCTATCTACTACTTCTTAATGCTTAGGGCTAGGATTCTAGTTATACCTAGCTAGCTAGGAGACCGTAAAAGAGATATTTAGTCTAGTAGAAATAGCTAAAAAAAGCAGGGAGCTTACCTTCTATTAATATTAGTATTTCTCTTACTCCTTAGCTTAAAAGGATAGATTAGGTAAAAGCTCTTCGTTTAATATAGGCGTAGAGGGAAGCTTCTTATTAAGGGAATTAGGGAGGAATTTATAAGCGACCTTATCGATATAGGCGTCTTAGGTAAGCTAGATAGTCTATTAGGACCTATTTTAAAGGATTTATATCCCTAGGAACTACTTTAGCTCTCTTAGCTTAGTTATCTTATACCTTTATTATAGGCCTTATATAGCTTCCTTAGTAGCAGCCTCTTCCTCTTTTAAGTAGGCCTAGATAATATCGTCGACGTAGAAGAAGACCGTGATTTTACCTATCTATATTATATACGGTTCCTAAGGGACTTTTCTAAAGCCTAGGGCTTCGAGGGAACCTATTAAATGCTATTATTAAAGAAGGGGTAATATTCGTAGTCTATATAGAGCTTTCTTAAGCTATAGAACCTTTCCTAGCTATAAAAGATATCCCTACTAAGGTAGTTACCTTAGTAGGAAGATCCCCTTTTTCCTACTAGTTCTTATAGATAACTAGCTAGGCCTTATACTTTTAAAGGAAGCTATATTTATTAGTCTTATAGATAAAGACCTATTTATAGCTAAGGACCTATTTTCCTCTTATATTTTCCTTAAGGACCTCTTTAAAAGACCCTATCTCTTTATATAAAGCTAGGTAGTCTTTCTAGGCTTAGAAAAACTAGTCTTTAAAGGGGTGTTTTTCTAGCTGTTTTTAGTTTACTAGTAGGTCTAAGAGGTCTCTTTTATATACCTTCCTTACTAATAGTAGCTTAAAAAGCCGGCCTACTATAAACGCTCTATAAGAACCGTCTTTTATTAGTATTAGATAGAAGTTAGAAAAACGATCGAAATAAGAGAGAGGTTAGTCTTCTTTAGTAACCGTATTAGGCCCTATACCTTCCTTTACTTCTTAAAGCAAGGATAAAAAGGCAGCTAGGTAATCCTTTAAGAGAGGTGCCTTTCCTACCCCCTTAAGGGTTAAGACGGGAAGACTAATAAAGAAAGCTACTTCTAGATCTTCTTCTTATTCTATAAGAAGAAGCGTAGGGAGGCAAGCGTATTCTAGCTCTACTACTTTCCTATAGTCTCCTTCTTTATTTAAATTATTTAATCTAGTAGCTTCCTCTTTTTCTTCTTCCTTATAGTCGGCGTTATCCTTAACTACTTTAACGTCGGTTTCTTTTTCTTTTTCCTCGTCTAGGACCTCTTCTTAAAACTATTAGGAAGGGGGGATTTAAATCTTTTAAATTTACTAACGTTAAGAGAGTAAGAGGGGCTATTAATCCCTCTTTCTATTAAAGAAGCTAGATTCGTCGAAAATTATATCCTTTATCGAAATAACCTTCTATAGAAGAGGAATCTAGATCTAAAAGATATTTATAAAATTATAACTAATAAGGTAACTAATAAAGGCTCTAGGATTAAGCTTTCTTTTCTTCTTTCTTTTTAGCTATATATTAGTAGTTATTACGTATACCTTATAGCTATATGTATAAAGGTAGGCTAGCAAGGCCCTTATTTTCGTAAAGAGCTTAAGAGGGGATTTCTAGTCTATTCCTTAGGTTATCCCTCTAAGGGTCCGGTTCTATAAGTAATAAGCGGTGTTAACGACTTCCCTTTAAAGGTCGTATAGAAGCCTTATAGTAAGTCTTATTATATAGGCCCTTTCTATTATAGCACCCCTTAATCTTTCTAACCCGCCGTTCTAGGCTTAGGTATTCGGTGCTAATAAGAGGGGTAAAATTCCCTTTTTTCAAAGCTAATTTAAGATATCCTTTATAAATAGCTCTCTATTAAACTATATCTTCTTTACCTTATAGCTAAAGTAGGATTTTATCTAGTTAACGAAGTTCTAGATAGTAGACTAGTTATACTTACTTAGGTAGGTCCGTAAGAAATAAGGGAAAACTATCCCTAAAAAGGCATCTATAAAAATTATTACCTTAATAAAGCTTTCCTAGTCCTTAGAGACGTCGGTCTAGTTAACCTAAATTTCCTTATACGGCTAGTCCGGCCGTAAAGGCGTTTATTTAGAAATTCGTCTCCTAGTCTTTCCTTAGCTATAGTATTCGTATTCGACGGTCTTTAGGCCTCTTATTCGTACGCCTTATTATTAGCCTAGCTTATATAAAGCTAGGGGGCCTAGGTAACTAAGTCGTACGTACTAAAGAATACCGTCTTCTTAGGCGGCTAGAAGAGGGTCCTTTATAATAAACCTATTCCTCCTAGTAGGGAAAGCTAACTTCTCGAGAGGTTCCTTCTTAAGGATAGGTTAGAATTCGAGAATAAATTAACCGAATTTTTCCTCGATAGGCCCGATAGTCTAATTCTTCTATACTCGCCTTATAGGCTTAGACGTTATATCCTAGAAGATTCCTTCCTCTTAAAGAAGGTAGAAGGAAATTAAGCTCGTTAAAAATTAAGGGTAAAAAGCTACCCTTTTTCGTCGAAGAATTTATATAGACCTATTAGGTAATTTCATCGTAAAATTCACCCTTCTATATCCCTCTATCTATATAGTTAATTCCCTAGTAATAAGATATTCCCTCCGTGCCTTCTTAAAGGACCGGAATTATAAGAGTATATTATAGATATCGAGGGAAGCACTAAAGTTAAGGATAGTAGATTTTCGTAGGGGATAGTTAGAGGGTCCTAACGGTTAGTCTTACTAATCTATAGGGAAGACGAATACTAGATTTACTATACTAACGATATTTCCTCGAATTTATAGTAGCGGCGTTATTAGTTACTATTTCTTAGTAACCTAAATCTTATTTATTTTCTTCTATAATAAGGGGTCCTCTTTAAGAGACTATTATATCGTTTCTTATAGCCTCTTTAAAGGGTTAAATCCTTTAGGTCGGTTTTCCTCGAAGACTTATTAGTATTATAATAATCGATAGCCTAGGGATTTATAGGCTAGGCAGCCGTTTCGCTTAGTCTTTCGTTTCTTCGAGGAATCCTTATCTTAATCCGGAAGGTCTACTTAAAAACCCCCCCTTTTTACCCTTTATTGCTAATTTTAAAAAAGAGGTTCGATTTCGACTAGTTCCCTAATTTTTCGACTAACGGACTAAAAGGTCTATTAGGGGACTAGTTAAGCCGGTCTAACTAACGGGACCGGGGCCGGGCCCGGAGTAAGAGGCGGAGCCGGGGCCGGGCCTAGGGCCGCAGCTATAGTTAACGACGGCGTTAAGGCTCTTAAGGGAGGAGGAGCCGAAGGAGCAATAGCCATAGTAGTAGTAGCGGGGGCCGTAGCAATAGGGGCTATAGGTCGAACCGTCTAGGTCGAGTGCTAGCTACGAAGGAATAAGACTGCTTATTATTATACTTAAGCAGCTTCTTCGTTTAGTTCCTAGCTAGCTTCTCGAAAGATAGTTAAGTAACTATTACTAATAGGCTTTATTAGTAGAGATATATCCTATAGCTACTAGCCGGAAAGAGCTTCTATTAGGAAGTATTAGTTAGCTTCCTCGAGGATCTCTTCCTAATTAGCTAGCTAGAAGCTAGTAGTTCTAACGAAAAGGCTCTTAGGTAGGCCGTATAGGTCTTCCTAATACGGTTAGTTATATAGCCCCTCGAGGGAGCTATTAAGGTCTCGAGCTTTAAAAGCTACTACCTAGGAGTCTCTTCCTCTTAAAGAGTAATTAGCTTTATAGTACTAACGGATTCCGTTATCGCCGTACGTATAGTAGTTAGTAGCTTTATCTTATAAAGGTATTCCTTACGATAACTCTCGTAGTTACCTAAGGTAGTAGAAAGCGCTCTCTATTATATAGAGGTTAGCTCGGAGAAGAGGGAAGCTCCCTCTATAAATTCCGTTACCCTAGGATAAAGAGGGGGCTTAAGAGGGTCCTACTTATTAAAGAAGACTAAATTATAGATAGTTCTATCTATACGAGCCTAGAGCTCCTTTACCTATTTATCTTAATCTTAGGGCTTTGCTAGAATCGTCCTATAGACCGTAGGGATAGTAGAGGAGTCGGTTTTCGTTATCGTTATAGAAGAAGGGGGGTAGAAAAGTCGGTTAAAAATCGGCTTTTCTAGTAAGAGGGGTAAAAGGAAGCTATAAGGGATATAAGAAAGGTGCCTTTTATAGTAGCTAGAAGGTATAGGAATTCTATTCCTCCTAGGCTTATAACTCTTATAAAGAGAGATATAAGAAGTATATAAAAATATACGAAGGTAAAATTAAAAGTAAGGGGTCGGATAGGCAGGGCAGAGAGATTTAATTCTTAAAGGGGCAGCAATAAAGGTAGGGGAGTAATTATTATATTGCCTTAATTATCCTTCTTTCTTCTATCTAACGCCCCTCTTTATACCTATTTAGTAACTTAATTACTAAAGAAGATCCTACTTAAAGAAGCTACTAATATCCCTTTAACTACTAAGCTTTTTACTAGTTTTTCCCCTCCTTTCTAGCCGTTACCGGTATATCCGTCTTATCTCTCGCTACCTTTATAAGAAGCTATCGCTACTTTTACTTCCCCTCTTACCCCTACCCTCCTCTCTATACCTCTTTTTAGCTCCTTCCTTAAAACCTGTTTTTTAGCTTCCTAGGTCCCTCGTGCTAAGGGATATCTCTAAGAACTATAAAATCAGGCCACGCTTCGCGATAACTATAGCTAAGGAAAGACTAAGAGACGAATTTCTAGAAGAACGCCTTTATAGCCGGACTAGCCGTATAAGGAAATTTAAGTCGATTAGACTAAAGTCTCTAAGGACTAAGAATACTTTATTAAGGTAATGTTTTTTATAGATACTTTTTTAGGGATAGTTTTCCCTTATTTCTAATAGACCTACCTAAGTAAGTATAACTAGTCTACCCTCTAAGACTTTATTAACTAGATAAATTCCTACTTTAGCTATAAGGTAAAGAAGATATAGTTTAATAGAGAGCTATTTACGAAGGATATCTTAAATTAGCTTCGAAAAAAGGTTATTTTACCCCTCTTATTAGCACCGAATACCTAGGCCTAAAATAGAGGGGCAGAAAGATTAGGGGGTGCTATAATAGAAAGGGCCTATATAATAAGACTTACTATAAAGCTTTTATACGACCTTTAAAGGGAAGTTATTAAGACCGCCTATTACCTATAGAACGGGACCCTTAAAGGGACTACTAAAGGAATAGACTAGAAATCCCTTATTAAGCTCTTTATAAAAAAGAGGGCCTCGCTAGCTTACCTTTATACCTATAGCTATAAGGCATATATAATAACTACCGATATATAGCTAAAAAGGAAGAAGAAAAGAAAGCTTAATCCTAGAGCCTTTATTAGTTACCTCGTTAGTTATAATTCTATAAATATCTTCTAGATCTAGATTCCTCTTCTATAGAAGGTTATTTTAACTAGGGATATAATTTTCGATAAATCTAGCTTCTTCGATAGAAAGAGGGATTTATAGCCCCTCTTACTCTTATAACGTTAGCTAATTTAAAAGATTTAAATCCCCCCTTCCTAATAGTCTTAAGAAGAGGTCTTAGATAAGGAAATAGAAGAAAAAACTAACGTTAAAGTAGTTAAGGATAACGCCGACTTCGAGGAGGAAAAAGAAGAGGAAGCTACTAGATTAGATAATCTAGACGAAGAAGGAGACTATAGGAAAGCGGTAGAGCTAGAATACGCCTACCTCCCTACGCCTCCTCCTATATAAGAAAAAGATCTAAAAGTAGCTTTCTCTATTAGTCTTCCCGTCTCGACCCCTAAGGGGGTAGGAAAGGCACCTCTCTTAAAGGATTACTAGGCTGCTTTTTTATCCCTACTTTAAGAAGTAAAGGAAGGTATAGGGCCCGATATAAAAGAAGACTAATTTCTCTTTTATTTTAATCGTTTTTCCGACTTCTATCTAATGCCTATAGAAGACGGTTCCTACGGAGCATTTATAGTAGGCTGGGTCTTTAAGCTATAGCTATTAGTAAGGAAGGTATATAAAAGAGACCTCCTAGACCTACTAGTAAACTAGAAGTAGCTAGAAAAACACCCCTTAAGAAACTAGTTTTTCTAGGCCTAGAAAGACTACCTAGCCTTATACGAGGAGATAGGGTCTTTTAAAGAGGTCCTTAAGGAAAAGGCAAGAGGAAAATAGGTCCTTAGCTATAAGTAGGTCTTTATTTATAAGACTAATAAACACGGCTTCCTTTAAAAATATAAAGCCTAGCTAGTTATCTATAGGAACTAGTAAGAAAAGGGGGATCTTCTTACTAGGGCAACTACCTTAGTAGGGATATCTTTTCGGACCCTTATAGCTATAGTAGTAGAATTCGACCTCGAGCTCGATTAGATAGATATAGTTAACGCCTTTATTAACTGCCTACTTAAGGAAGAAAAAGTTATCTATATACGCCTTCTACTAGGCTTCTAATAGCTAGGAAAGGTTCTACGGCTTAGGAAAGCTCTATATAGACTACGAAGATTACCCCTTCTTTAGCAATAGTATTTAACCGGTTCCCTCGAAGCCCTAGGCTTTAAGAAAGTCCCTTAGGAACCGTATATAATATAGAAGGGTAAAATCATAGTCTTCTTTTATATCGACGATATTATCTAGGCCTACTTAAAAGAGAAAGAAGCTACTACTAAGGAGGCTATATAAGGCTTATAATAAAGGTATAAGATAACTAAGCTAGGGGAGCTAAAGTGGTTCCTAGGGATATAAATCCTTTAGAATAGGTCCTAATAGACTATCTAGCTTACTTAGGACGCCTATATCGATAAGGTCGCTTATAAATTCCTCCTTAATTCCCTCGATAAGAAGCTTCCCTTTACGCGTATATTAGATAAAGAGCTTTTACCTAATCCGTCCTTTTAAGCTAGGGAGTAAGAGAAACACTAATATTAATAGAAGGTAGGCTCCCTGCTTTTTTTAGCTATTTCTACTAGACTAGATATCTCTTTTATAGTCTCTTAGCTAGCTAGGCATAACTAGAATCCTAGCCCTAGGCACTAAGAAGTAGTAGACTAAGTAATCCTTTATCTCTATTTAATAAGATTATATAGTCTATGCTTAGGAGGGTAGGGAAGGAAACTAGCTACCGAAATCTTCCTTTATCCGAGCGATTCGTCCTTTATAGATAATTCCTTAGATAGAAAGAGCTTATAGGGGTATATTATATCCCTTTTTAGAGGAACTATTGCTTAAAGAGCTTTAAAGCAAGCTACCGTTATAACTTCTAGTATAGAGGCAGAGCTACTAGGTCTTTTAGAAGCGTTAAAAGAAGCGATTTTCCTTAGCTAGCTACTAATATCTCTATATAGTATATAGACTATATAAATTCTTATAGAGGAAAATAGCAAGCTATCGACCTAGCTATAGTATATTAATATCTATTAGTATTAGTTACGCTAAGAGGTCTAAAAGGGACTTATTTCCGTCTATTAAGTCTTAATAGTATCGATAAAAGCTAACGGTCTTATAAAGCCCCTACTAAAGTAGAAGCTAGCTATCTTTTTATAGTAAATTAGGCTAGAAGACGTTTAAGAGAAGCTATCCTTCGAAGCCCGCCTTAAAAGTCTATAAGAGGAGCTAATAGTATATAGGAGGAAGGAGATATCTATAGCTAAAGAGAGGAATTAGGACTTATCCTAAAGGAGGGCCCTAAGCAGTAGGACTTATTCTTCTTAAAGGCCCCCTTTTGGGACTTATCCTTAGAAAGCCCCCTTTCTTATAGGACTTAATTTCCTCCTTAAGGCCCTTTTTCTAAAGTAGGTCTAAAAGAGCCTAGAGCTAAAACCCGGATTTCTCAGTAAGAGATAAGTATAAACTAAGACCTCCTCTATCGCACCGGCCTAGGTATTTAGCTTACCCTTTCTATAAGGGTAGGCTATAGCTAAGGGGGTATATCGCGAAGCGTGGCCTAATTTCGTAGTTCTTAGAGATATCCCTTAGTATAAGGGACCTAGGAAGCTAAAAAATAGGTTTTAAGGAAGGAGCTAAAAGGAGGTGTAGAAAGGAGGGTAGGGGTAAGAGGGGAAGTAGAAGTAGCGATAGCTTCTTATAGAGGTAGCGAAAGATAAGATGGATATACCGGTAACGGCTAGAAAAGAAGGAAAAAACCGGTAAAAAGTTCGGTATCTAAAAGGATATTAGTAGCTTCTTTAAGGAGGATCTTCTTTATTAATTAAGATACTAGATAGGTATAAGGAGGGGCGTTAGAGGAAAGAAGGATAATTAAGGAATAAAAACAATCACTCCCCTACCTTTATTGCTGCTCCCGTAAGAATTAAATCTCTCTGCCCTGCCTATCCGACCCCTTACTTCCAATTTCACCTTCGTGCATTTTCATGCACTTCTCGCATATCTCTACGCGAGAACCTTAGTGCTACGAAGGGTAGGGGGTGTCGGAAGTTAGGTATACTAACTTACTAGTCTTTCCCTTATATAAAGTACGCAGCGCCTTTAAAGTTGCCTATAACGTCTAAAGAAGCAAGCAATTAGCAAGTAGCTATACGAGACTAAAAGCCTTATATATACGCAACGTTAATCATGCCGGCGCCAGTCGTCGTTCGTTGGCGATAGCTTTATTACGTAGGCGGCGGTCGGCGGGCGGCGGACGACGAAAAATTCATCCTGCCCCGTGCCGGTAGCTAGGTTAGGCCAAGAAGATCCCTTCCCTATACGAAGTAGCGGGCACACCATCTACGGGGCCACATCGCCCCATAACTTTAAGACTAGCTTAATTTACTGAGATAATACGGTATGCAAATACGTAGCTCTACTTTGTAAGGTGCGCGTAGAGAGGGGCGCTATATAGGCGCGGGGAATAATATGCGCATATAAATTTACGGTATCGGCGCTGCGCCTTAACCAGCCACACACCCCAATTTTGTCTATGCCGAATAGTCAGAGGGCTATGCTAGATAGTTCACCCCCTAGCCCTGCCCCCTATATCGGATGAACGCCTTTTTAGCAGCGCTAAACCCCTTTTTGTCGATCGTCGCCCGCGGCTTCGGACGGACGTCATCGAAGCCAGCGAGTGCCTACGGGCTTGGTAAGGGCGCCCGGAGCCGAAGGCATTTAATGACTCTACCATCGGCTTAATAGAGTGCGAAGCAGGGGATCCGGTTGGGCCGGGTGAGCCGTGTGTGGGAGAGAGGGATAGAAGCGCAGATGATGGAAATCGGAAGGAGAATGTACTGGAGACGCAAGCTACTGGAAAACGCGAGCCTCGAATCTAGGTGGTGTCTTTTCCTAAGGACAAGACAAGAACCCTTATTTAGTTGCTCATTAATTGTCTTCATCGGGTAAAATAGGAACTGGATTCGTTCTAGATATCCTGGGAGGTCCCTACGCGTGCGTCTAGACTAGACTGGAGCGAGGCTCGGATTCAGCTCCAATCCAATCCAATACCATCGCTGATACCTAGAAGAAAGGCTAGTGATGACGCCAGAGGGTATTAAGAATAGTCCATCCATAGCGAACACGCTAGCTAGCCAATAAAGAGAAGATCAGCACCGTTTAGAATGCCGAGGTAAGGAGGCTGCAGGGTAACGGTGAGACGAACGTCCATAGAAGTAAGAATCTTAATCAGCGGGCCATCTAAAAGCGCAAAGGCGGAGCCTAACCCTAAGTGACATGTATCAAGAAATGTGATATGCCAAAGAATGTGATATTTGTCGCGAAGACTATTGCGCCACGTAGGCAAAAGTGGAACGCGCGCTCCGAAAGGCGCACTGCAATTGACACACATGTCTTTCTTTCTGACAATATTAGCTAAAAGCTGCTTTCTTAGCAGCAGGCCGCTGATCACTGTCCCAGTCAGGCACAAACAGCATTCTAGTAGTTAACATATAATCACCAGCTAAACCTATATAGGTATACATTAAGAAGTTAACCTCAGGAGTATAATCGGTCGGAACTTAGTATAAAATCCCCCCTCTCTCTTACGAGCTAAACAAAACTTATATTTTTCTGCTATATCGACTTTGCAATGCGACCAGAGACCTTTACCCTGTTTACCATTGCAGCAGCTGTCGCCGCCGATGCTCCTCCTAAAGTTATAAACGAAATTGGTAAATGGAAATATTTCGGCTGCTATGAGGTTAATAAGGGCAATAAGGTGGCTCTCCCTTACCTTAAGTATGGGTTCCATTATAGAACTTTAACCCCGGATAAATGCGTCAATATGTGTCAGGGAGCTGGTTATAAGTATGCTGGCTTGAGGTCTGGCACCGAGTGCTATTGCGGTTCTAAGGCTACTTTAGATAAGTCTGGTGTAAAGAAACTGGACCAGGGAAAAGGATGCCCGTATGGATGCTCTGGTAATAAGCAAGTTAATTGTGGCGGCGGCGGCGGGTTCTTAGTGTACGTTCTACCGTAGAAACTCAATAATTCGAGACGGTCTTAGTGTCCTAAGCAGGGGTAAGCCCCATAGATCGCCACGCCACCAAATCTATACCTAGGACCAATCTGCCTAGTCTAGTCTTAGCTAGTCTCACCCAACGCATTATGCCTATAATAAGACTATAATTAAATAACGTTGGTAAAGGCAGTAAAAGCTATAGCGAGAGCTTTAATTTAATATTAAAGATATAAGTGTATATATATATACGAGCTTACTA
Source organism: Hirsutella rhossiliensis (assembly GCF_020360975.1). Lineage (NCBI taxonomy): Eukaryota > Fungi > Ascomycota > Sordariomycetes > Hypocreales > Ophiocordycipitaceae > Hirsutella > Hirsutella rhossiliensis. The sequence goes on from NW_025408669.1 coordinate 326,172, forward strand.
GTCCGAGACTAGACGGGAGGGTATATAATATAAATTTAGTGCGGGGCTAAGCTCTATATTCTATACCTCCCTATACACTAAGTGTATCTCGATTTAATAAGTTATTACGGTTAACGGTTAAGGGCAGGTAACCGCAATAATATAAACCACTTAATTTAATTAACTAAATACTCCGGTTCCGTTAAGTTAACTTTATTAACGATAATCTCTAGTAGAATTATTTAATTACGGGTCGAATTAAGTTAAATGTCTACTATTTAATATATACCTCTAGTATATCTATTTTTATATTCCCTCTTTTATACCCTATTTCTTTAAGTTTCTATATCTATAATATATCGTCCGCTTTATTATCGCTACTTATATTCGCTATAAGAAGAAGTAATATATTAAGATCGTTAATTATTATAGCCTTTAACTATAACTATAAAACTTAGTATATCCTAATAATATTTAGTATTAAGCTAACTTTATAGAGGTATTTATAAGGGAATACGTATCACGGTACGATTAGTTAGGTAGTAGAGATAGCTAGAGGTACTACGCTATATATATTATATTCTCCTCGTCGTAAGACTAAAGCTTGCGAGAAGAGGGATTTTTCCTCTTTTATCGGAGTAGCGAGTGGTCTATAACATGCGAGCGGGGTAGGCACGATTCCCTGCCGATACCCTGCCGATATATTAGTACTACGTACCCGAGTGCTCTATTAGCCCGTACCTCCTAGTAGCGCTCTTATAGTATTACTATATATCCTACTACTATAATTAACCTTTTATACTCTATTAAAATTAGCTAAATCTTAAGGAAGTCTAGTACTATTTATAGAAGATAAAGATATAGTTACCTATACTTATCCTAATATAATATTAAGTCTCGAACCTTATTATTATAATCCTTAAATAACGATTACTATAACTTAAGTTCGTTAATATTCTTATAAAGAGAGATATAAGAAGTATATATAAAATTTATAAAGGTAAAATTAAAAGTAAGGGGTTAGATAGGTAGGGCAAAGATATTTAATTCTTATAAGGGCAGTAATTATAGTAGGGGAGTAATTATAGTAAGGGAGTAATTATTATATTATATTAATTATCCTACTATCCTTTATCTAACGCCCCTCTTTATACCTATCTAGCATTTTAATTAATAAAGAGGATCCTACTTAAAGAAGCTATTAATATCCTCTTAATTACTAATCTTTTTACCGGTTTTTCCCCCTCTTTTCTAGCCGTTGCTAGTATATCCGTCTTATCTCTCGCTACCTTTATAAGAAGCTATCGCTACTTCTACTTCCCCTCTTACCCCTACCCTCCTCTTTATACCTCCTTTTAAGCTTGCTTTATAAGGTAACTAAGTAAGAAGTATAAGGTCTAGAAAGTATAAGAGAAGTATGCCCTTTTAAATTATACCTTTAGTAGCGGTAGGGCTGCTTTAGCTTTTAAAGCCTTAATAAGGGATTATTTAAGGCCCTTAAAACCTTTAAAAGAGCTTAGTTTTAGAGCCTTTAAAAAGGCTTTTATTATAACTACGGCTACTAAGCTACTAACGGTCGACCGCGTTAAGTATATAATATAGTCTAATAGATAAATAGTTAGCACGACTATTTAATAAATATAAGATCGAGGGGATTATAGAGATCTAAGTAATCTAGGATTAATAATATTACTATACTCTATACGATCTAATATTAGGGATTATAGCTAGGCCTATAATCTAAGGATAGTCTTTATAGGTATATATAGCTACCTACTTTTACTCTTTTAAATAGATAGCTCTTTAACTTTTAATATAATTATTACGATCTCTATTATAATCTTATCTTTAATTTTATTTATTTAATTACTTAGTTATAGTCTATAGTCTATAACCTCTAACTTATTACTAATATAATATACTTATTATTACTTAAACTACGCCCTATTATATCTATTAATATAAACCCCTTAATAGGTTTATCCCTTAGGAATAATACTAGTTATTATATATTAAAAGCTCTTATTTAGTATAGTACTATATTACTCTAAGTAATATTATAACTATTAATATACTTATATAGTAAGCTAGATTAACTAACTCTAAAGCTATAATATTGCTTTTAGATATAATATATAAGATTAAAACCCTTTAATATAAAGTATAGTTACTTAAGAATAGAGGAAGTAATAAATAAGTTAAGGACCTTAAAAAAGTAGTTAAACTAAAATAGCTAAGACTATTTAACGGTAATTATAGTATACTTTAAGACTTTCTTACTTAAACTAAGGCCTACTATTAGTTTTACTTTATTAAACTATTAAACCTAGTTAAAAAGGTACTCTATATAGGAAATTATTTATCTAAAATAGTACTTACTTAGTTTAGACCTATTATAAGGGACTTTCTAGATAACTAACTAGTATAATAAGATAATAAGATAGATAAAGTCTTTACTAGTTTCTAAGGATTTAAAGAAGCTATTATAAAGGTATTTAGAATAACTAATAAGGAATAAGAAGCTAAATAGAAACTTCGAGAAATTTAATAAAGGATCTTAGTATTAAATTATACTATAAAGTTCTATTAAGTTACCTTATAGCTTAATTAAGATAACGAACCTCTTATATTACGATTCTATAGTAGGCTTAAAGAAGAAGTTAAGGATAAGCTTTATAAGGAAAATTAACTTAATAACCTCTTACTTAGCCTTTAGTACGAAAATAAATAAAATTATAAAGTATAGTACGTAATTAACTATATAGTAGTATAATTCTTATAAAGAGAGATATAAAAAGTATATATAAAATATATAAAGGTAAAATTAAAAGTAAGGGGTTAGATAGGTAGGGTAGAGATATTTAATTTATATAGGGATAGTAGTTATAATAAGGGAGTAATTATTTTATTGCCTTACTTCACCTTATTTCCTTTATATACTTATTATTACTTAGACTACGCCCTATTATATATATTAATATAAACCCCTTAATAGGTTCATCCCTTAGGAATAATACTAGTTATTATAGCTTTATAAGGCTCTTAAAGGTCTTAGGCCCTTTATATTAAAGCTAGGCCTTATAGTTTACTATAGAGGTTATATAGGCTTAGTAGAGCTACCTAAAGGCTCTAAGTAATAAACCTCTTTATATAAAGGTTAAGTAAGATAGTCCTTTAAAGTAGCTTATATAAAAGCTACGTTTTTCTCTTATAAAGAGAGATATAAGAAGTATATAAAAATATATAAAGGTAAAATTAAAAGTAAGGAGTCTAATAAGCAGGGTAAAGAGATTTAATTCTTATAGGGGCAGTAATTATAATAAGGGAATAATTATTATATTGCCTTAATTATCCGTCCTTCCTTTATTTAACGCCCCCCTTTATACCTATCTAGTATCTTAATTAATAAAGAAGATCTTACTTAAAGAAGCTACTAATATCCTTTCTACTACCGAGCTTTTTACTAGTTTTTCCCTTCCTTTTTAGCCGTTACCGGTATATCCGTCTTATCTCTCGCTACCTCTATAGGAAGCTATCGCTACTTTTACTTCCCCTCTTACCCCTGCACTCCTTTTTATACCTCTTTTTAGCTCCTTCCTTAAAACCTATTTTTTAGCTTCCTAGGTCCCTTATACTAAGGGATATCTCTAAGAACTATAAAATTAAGCTACGCTTCGCGATATACCCCCTTAGCTATAGCCTGCCCTTATAGAAAGGGTAAAGCTAAATACCTAGGCTAGTAAGCGTATAAAGGAGGTCTTAGTCTATACTTATCCCTTAATTAAGAAATATAGGTTTTAGCCCTAGGCTCTTTTAGACTTACTTTAGGAAAAAAGGGGCCTTAAGGACGATATTAAGTCCTATAAGAAAGGGGGGCTTCTCTAAGGATAAGTCCTTAAAAAGGGTGCCTTTAAGAAGAATAAGTCCTAATTAAGCTAAGGGCCCTCCTTTAAGATAAGTCCTAATTCCTCTCTTTAGCTATAGACGTCTTCTTCCTCCTATATACTATTAGCTCCTCTTATAGACTCTTAAGGCGGGCTTCTAAGGATAGCTTCTCTCGAACGTCTTCTAGCCTACTTTACTATAAAAAGATAGCTAGCTTCTACTTCGGTAAGGGCTTTATAAGACCGTCGGCTTTTATTAATACTATTAGAACCTAATAAACGGAAATAAGTCCCCTTTAGACCTCCTAGCGTAACTAATACTAGTAGATATCGATATACTATAGCTAGGTTAATAGCTTACTATTTTCTTTTATAAGAATCCGTATAGTCTATATATTATTATATTCTATAGCTAATAGGGTCGGAATTTATAGTTATAAAGAAATAAGTAGCTAGCTAAGGAAAATCGCTTCCTTTAATGCTTTTAAAAGAGCTAGTAGCTCTACCTCTATACTAAAAGTTATAATAGTAGCTTACTTCGAAGCTCTCTAAGTAATAGTTCCTTTAAAAAGGGATATAATATACCTTTATAAGCTCTTTCTATCTAAGGAATTATCTATAAAGGACGAATCGCTTAAATAAAGGAAGATTTCGGTAGCTAATTTCTTCCTTTCCTACCCTCCTAGGCATAGACTATATAATCTCGTTAAATAGAGATAAAAGATAGCTCTATCTACTACTTTTTAATACCTAGGGCTAGGATTCTAGTTATGCTTAGCTAGCTAGGAGACCGTAAAAGAGATATCTAGTCTAGTAGAAATAGCTAAAAAAAAGAGTAAGGAGCCTACCCTCTATTAATATTAGTATTTCTCTTGCTCCCTAGCTTAAAAGGACGGATTAGGTAAAAGCTCTTTATTTAATATAGGCTTAGAAGGAAGCTTATTATCGAGAGAATTAAGGAGGAATTTATAAGCGACCTTATCGATATAAGCGTCTTAGGTAAGCTAGATAGTCCGTTAGGACCTATTTTAAAGGATTTATATCCCTAAGAACTACTTTATCTCTCTTAGCTTAGTTATCTTATACCTTTATTATAGGCCTTATATAGCCTCCCTAGTAGTAGCTTCTTCCTCTTTTAGGTAGGCCTAAATAATATTATTAACGTAAAAGAAGACCGTGATTTTACTCTTTTATATTATATATAGTTCCTAAGGGACTTTCGTAAAGCCTAGGGCTTTAAGGGAACCTATTAAATATTATTGCTAAAGAAGGGGTAATCTTCGTAGTCTATATAGAGCTTTCTTAATCTATAGAACCTTTCCTAGCTATTAGAAACTAAGAGGAAGTTATATATAAATAACTTCTTCTTCCTTAAGGGGGCAGTTAATAAAAGCGTTAACTATATCTATCTATTTAAGTTCGAGTTCGAATTCTACTACTATAGCTATAAGGGTCTAAAAAGACATCCCTATTAAGGTAGTTGCCTTAGTAGGTAGATCCCCCTTTTCCTATTAATTCTTATAGATAACTAGCCGGGCTTTATACTTTTAAAGGAAGCTATGTTTATTAGCCTTATAGATAAAGACCTACTTATAGCTAAGAACCTATTTTCCTCTTACCTTTTCCTTAAGGACCTCTTTAAAAGACCCTATCTCTTTATATAAGGCTAGGTAGTCTTTCTAGGCCTAGAAAAACTAGTCTTTTAAGGGGTATGTTTCTAGCTACTTTTAGTTTATTAGTAGGTCTAGGAGGTCTCTTTTATATACCTTCCTTACTAATAGTAGCTTAAAAAGCCGGCCTACTATAAATGCTCCGTAGGAACCGTCTTTTATAGGCGTTAGATAGAAGTTAGAAAAACGATCGAAATAAGGTAGAAATTAGTCTTCTTTTATATTAGGCCCTATACCTTCCTTTACTTCTTAAAGTAGGGATAAAAAGGCAGCCTAGTAATCCTTTAAGAGAGGTGCCTTTCCTACCCCCTTAAGGGTTAAGATAGGAAGACTAATAGAGAAAGCTGCTTTTAGATCTTCTTTTTATATAAGAGGAGGTATAGGGAGGTAGGCGTATTCTAGCTCTTCCGCTTTCCTATAGTCTTCTTCTTTATCTAGATTATTTAATCTAGTAGCTTCCTCTTCTTCTTCTTCGAAGTTAGCGTTATCCGTGACTACTTCTACGTCGGTTTCTTCTTCTATTTCCTTATCTAGGACCTCTTCTTAAGACTATTAGAAAGGGGGGATTTAAATCTTTTAAATTAGCTAACGTTATAAGAGTAAGAGGGGCTAATAATCCCTCTTTCTATCGAAGAAGCTAGATTCGTTAAAAATTATATCCCTAGTCGAAATAACCTTCTATAGAAGAGGAATCTAGATCTAGAAGATATTTATAGAATTATAGCCGACGAGGTAACTAATAAAGGCTCTAGGATTAAGCTTTCTTTTCTTCTTTCCTTTTAGCTATATATTGGTAGTTATTGCGTATGCCTTATAGCTATAAGCATAAAGGTAGGCTAGCGAGGCCCTCTTCTTCGTAAAGAGCTTAAGGGGGGATTTCTAGTTTATTCCTTAAGTCGTAAAAAAGGTCTTTAGGTCCCTATAGTCCCTTAGTCCCCTAGGGTCCCTTAGGGTCCGGTTCTAAAGGTAATAGGCGGTCTTAATAACTTCCCTTTAAAGGTCGTATAAAAGCCTTATAGTAAGTCTTATTATATAGGCCCTTTCTATTATAGTACCCCTTAATCTTTCTACCCCTCCGTTCTAGGCCTAGGTATTTAGTGTTAACGGGAGGGGTAAAATACCCCTTTTTCGAAGCTAATTTAAGATATCCTTTATAAATAGCTCTCTATTAAACCGTATCTTCTTTATATTATAGCTAAAGTAGGATTTTATTTAGTTAATAAAGCTCCTAGAAGGTAGACTAGTTATACTTACTTAGGTAGGTCTATAAGAAATATAGGAAAACTATCCTTAAAAAAGCGTCTATAAAAAACATTACCTTAACGAAGCTTTCTTAGTCCCTAGAGACGTTAGTCTAGTTAACCTAAATTTCCTTATACGGCTAGTTCGGCCGTAAAGGCATTCGTTTAGAAATTCGTTTCTTAGTCTTTCCTTAGCTATAGTATTTATATTCGACGGTCTTTAGGCCCCTTATTTATACGCCTTATTATTAGCCTAGCTTATATAAAGCTAAGGGGCCTAGGTAATTAAGTCGTGCGTACTAAAGAAGACCGTCTCCTTAAGCTACTAAAAGAGGGTCCTTAGAACCTACCCTCCTAGTAGGGAAAGCTAACTTCTTAAGAGATTTATTCCTAAGGATAGGTCGGAATTCTAGAATAAATTAACCGAATTTTTCCTTAATAAGCCTAATAGTCTAATTCTTTTAGACTAGCCTTATAGGCTTAGACGTTATATCCTAGAAGATTCTTTTAATTTAAAGAAGGCGGAAGGAAATTAAGCTCGTTAAAAATCGAGGGTAAAAAGCTACCCTTTTTTATCGAAGAATTCGTATAGACCTATTAAGTAATTTTATCGTGAAATTTACCCTTCTATATCCCTCTATCTATATAGTTAATTCCTTAGTAATAAGGTATTCCCTTTATACTTTCTTAAAGGACCGGAATTATAAGAGTATATTATAGATATCGAGGGAAGCACCGGAGTTAAGGATAGCTGATTTTCGTAGGGGATAATTAGAGGGTCCTAATAGTTAGTCTTACGAATCTATAGGGAAGACGAATGCCGGATTTACTATACTAACGATTTTTCCTTAAATTTATAGTAGCGGTATTAGTTACTATTTCCTAGTAACCCGAATCTCGTCTATCTTCTTTTATAACGAGGGGTCCTTCTTAAGAGACTATTATATCGTTTCTTATAGCCTCTTTAAAGGGTTAAATCCTTTAGGTCGGTTTTCCTCGAAGACCTATTAGTATTATAATAACCGATAGCCTAGTAATTTATAGGCTAAGCAGCTATTTCGTCTAGTCTTTCGTTTCTTTAAGGAATCCTCGTCCTAATCTAGAAGGTCTACTTAAAAACCCCCCCTTTTTACCCCTTATTACTAATATTAATAAGGTTCGATTTTGACTAGTTCCTTGATTTTTTAACTAACGGACTAAAAGGTCTATTAAGGGACTAGTTAGGCCGGACGGACTAACGGGGTCGGGCCTAGAGTAGTAGGCGGAGCCGGGGCCGGGACTAGGGCAGCCGTTAAAGACGGGGTTAAGGCTCTTAAGGGAGGTAGAGCCGGTAGGGCAACAGCCGTAGTAGCAGCAGCGGGAACCGTAGTAATAGGGGCTATAGCAGCTATAGGGGCAGTAGGTCGAGCCGTCTAGGTTAAGTGCTAGCTACGAAGGAATAAGACTACTTACTATTATACTTAAGTAGCTTCTTTATTTAGTTCCCGGCTAGCTTCTCGAAAGATAGTCGAGTAACTATTACTAATAGGCTTTATTAGTAGAGATATATCCTATAGCTACTAGCTAGAAAGAGCTTCTATAAAGAAGTATTAGTTAGCTTCCTTAAGGATTTCTTCCTACTTAGCTAGCTACGAAGAAGCTAGTAGGTTCCTAGTAGAAAAAGCTCCTAGGTATACTATATAGGTCTTCTTAATACGGTTAGTTATATAGCCCCTTAAGGGAGCTATTAAGGTCTCGAGTATTAAAAGCTACTACCTAGGGGTCTCTTCCTCTTAAAGATAGATTAGCTTTACGGTACTAATAGATTCTATTATCGCTATACGTATAGTAGTTAGTAGCTTTATCTTATAAAGGTACTGCTTTCGATAACTCTCGTAGTCGCCTAAGGTAGTAGAAAAAGCTCTCTACTATATAAAGGTTAGCTCGGAAAAGAGGGTAGCTCCCTCTATAAAGTCTATTACCCTAGGACGAAGAAGGGGCTCGAGAGGGTCCTACTTATTAAAGAAGACTAAATTATAGATAGGTCTATCTATACGAGCCTATAGCTCCTTTACCTACTTATCCTAATCTTAGGGCTTCATAAGAATCGGCTTATCGACTATAGGGATAGTAAAGGAGTTATTTTTCGATATCGTTACGGAGAGAGGGGGGTAGAAAAGTTAGTTAAAAATCGGCTTTTTTAGTAAGAGAGGTAAAAGGGAGCTATAAGGGATATAAGAAAGGTGCCTTTTATAGTAGCCGGAAGGTATAAGAATACTATTCCTCCTAGGCTTATAACTCTCGTAAAGAGAGATATAAGAAGTATATAAAAATATATAAAGGTAAAATTAAAAGTAAGGAGTTAGATAGGTAGGGTAAAGAGATTTAATTCTTATAAGGTTAGTAATTATAGTAAGGGAATAATTATTATATTACCTTAATTATCCTTCCTTCCTCTATCTAACGCCCCCCTTTATACCTATTTAGTATCTAAATTAATAAAGAAGATTATAATTAAAGAAGCTATTAATATCCTTTTAACTACCGAGCTTTTTACTAGTTTTTCCCCTCCTTTCTAGCCGTTGCTAGTATATCTGTCTTATCTCTCGCTACCTCTATAAGAAGCTATCGCTACTTTTACTTCCCCTCTTACCCCTACCCTCCTTTCTATACCTCCTTTTAGCTCCTTCCTTAGAACCTATTTTTTAGCTTCCTAGGTCCCTCGTACTAAGGAATATCTCTAAGAACTATAAAATTAAGCTACGCTTCGCGATATCTTCTTAATATATTATTTAAATAAGAGCTTAGAATTAAAAAAGACCCTTAGCTACTATACTAAGGGCTTTACCTTAGAAATAAGCCTCTTACTCTTATACCTATTAAAATAAGCTACCTTTACCTACTAAAGTAAATAAGTTCTTTTTTAAAGGGGTCGAAGTAAACCCCTTAGTCCTTAGATTATTTAAATAGGTTAATAACTATTACTTCTAGCTACTAAACGTTCTTCTTAGCTAAGGTTAATATTATAAAGATACTAAAGTTATTTATATAAGATAGCTAGTACCCCTTAGCTACTAATATCCCCCTTATATATAAGAGGAATAAAATAAAGCTAATAAGGGACCCTTAAGGGACCCTTATTACTAAGTTTATAAGGGGCTAGACTTACCCTTTAAAAGCTAGCTAGATCTTCCTTTTATTAAAGAAGTAGTTTACTAAGCTTATAAGGGCCTTAAGGAGGTTTAGGTCCCTTAAAACCCTTATAAGCTATTCCTTTAATAAAAAATTAAAGGCGCCTTTTATATTTAATAAGAAGGTATTAGTAATAGCCTTCTTATTAAACTTTTACTTCTTTTAGATATAGTATAAAAGGAGGAAGGCTATATCTATAGCTAACTATTATTTTTATCCCCTTAGCTATATAAGGTTTAAAAGCCTAGCTATATTTACTAAGTAGCTTAGCTAGGTAGTATATAGCTTTTTAGGGATCTTTCTTAAGTAGTTAAGTAAACTTATAACCTTATAGGCCTTAAGGATAGTATAGTCTAGCTTATTTTACTTAAGAAGTATAATTCCTATAGCTTCCTTTTATATATTAAGGTAGTATCCTTAGTTAAATAAGGCTTTATAGGCCCTATTAAAGACTATAAGGATAGCTTTATATATATATTAAGTAAGGAGGAAGCTAAGAGAGTCTAAGCTAAGGGCTTTCTTATTTAAAGAGCTAAAAATAACCCTCTTAATCTTAGGGTCCTTTAGCTTTAGCTAGTCTTACTTTATTATACCCTTACTACTTATATAGCTTAGAGGCTCTTTTTTTTCTAGGCTCTAAGGGGGGCTAAGAAGGGGGCTAGGGCTAGGGTCTAAGGTTAGAAAAAAGGTTATAAGGAAGGCCTTATATTTTTCTATAAAAGGTATTAGCTTTTACCTTTATCCCTTCCTTTATATATAAGATACTAAGAAGGGTAAGGTTAGCTTTAGCCTTAATATAAGAAAAAGTTATAAAGATATCCTTTCCTATTACTTTTATCGTATATACTATATATATTAATTAACGCTATCGCTTATATTTAATAGGCGGCTATATCTTTTTTTATAATAGTTATAAGCCTAGGAGGAAAAGAATTCCTATACATTCCGGCTACTATAAAAGGCACCTTTCTTATATCCCTCGTAGCTTCCTTTTACCCCTCTTCCTAGAAAAGCCGATTTTTAACCGACTTTTCTACCCCCCCTCTTTTATAACGATATCGAAAAACGACTCCTTTACTATCCCTATAGTCTATAGGACGATTCTAGTAAAGCCCTAAGATTAAGATAAATAGGTAAAGGAGCTATAGGCTCGTATAGATAGAACTATCTATAATTTAGTCTTCTTTAATAAGTAGGACCCTCTCGAGCCCTCTCTTTATCTTAGGGCAACGGACTTTATAAAGGGAGCTTCTCTCTTCTCCGAGCTAACCTCTATATAGTAGAGAGCTTTTTCTACTACCTTAGGCGACTATAAGAGTTACCGAAAGGAATACCTTTATAAGATAAAGCTACTAACTACTACTCGTATAGTAATAACGGAATCCGTTAGTACTATAAAGCTAATCTCTCTATAAGAGGAAGAGACTCTTAGGTAGTAGCTTTTAAAGCTCGAGACCTTAATAGCTCCCTCGAGGGGCTATATAACTAACCGTATTAAGAAGACCTATACGGCCTACCTAGGAGCCTTTTCTACTAAGAACCTACTAGCTTCTTTATAGCTAGCTAAGTAAGAAGAGATCCTTAAGGAAGCTAACTAATACTTCTTAATAAAAGCTCTTTCTAGCTAGTAGCTATAGGATATATCTCTATTAATAAAGCCTATTAATAACGGTTACTTAACTATCTTTTAAGAAGCTAGCTAGGAACTAAATAAAGAAGCTACTTAAGTATAATAGTAAGTAGTCTTATTCCTTTATAGCTAGTACTCGACCTAGACGGCTCGATCTACTGCCCCTATAGCTACTAGAGCCCTTATTACTACGGCCCCCGCTACTATTAATATAGCTATTGCTCCTTTAGCTCCTCCTCTCTTAAGAGTATTAACACCGTCTTTAACGGCTGCCTTAGGCCGGGCCCTAGCTCCGCTTCTTACTCCGGGCCCGGCCCCGGTCCCGTTAGTTAGACCGGCCCGACTAGTCCCCTAATAGACCTTTTAGTCCGTTAGTCGAAAAATTAAGGAACTAGTCGAAATCGAACCTCTTTATTAAAATTAGCAATAAGGGGTAAAAAGGGGGGGTTTTTAAGTAGACCTTTTAGATTAAGACGAGGATTCCTTAAAGAAATAAAAGACTAAGCGAAACGGCTGCCTAGCCTATAAATCCCTAGACTATCGATTATTATAATACTAGTAGGTCTTTAAGGAAAACCGACCTAAAGGATTTAACCCTTTAAAAAGGCTATAAGAAATAATATAATAGTCTCTTAAGGAGGACCCCTTATTATAGAAGAAGATAGATAAGATTTTATTTACTAAGAAATAGTAACTAACGCCGCTGCCCTTATTCGAGCTATAAATTTAAGGAAAAATCGTTAGTATAGTAAATCTAGTATTCGTCTTCCCTATAAATTAGTAAAACTAATCGGTAGGACCCTCTAACTATCCCCTACGAAAATTAGCTACCCTTAACTTTAGTACTTCCCTCGATATCTATAATATACTCTTATAATTCTAGTCCTTTAAGAAGGTATAAAGGGAATACCTTATTACCGGGGAATTAACTTTATAGATAAAGGGATATAGAAAGGTGAATTTTATAATAAAATTACTTAATAGGTCTATATAAATTCTTCGATAAAAAAGGGTAGCTTTTTGCCCTTAATTTTTAACGAGCTTAATTTCCTTCCGCTTTCTTTAAAAGGAAGGAATCTTCTAAGAAATAACGTCTAAGCCTATAAGGCTAGTCTAAAAGAATTAGACTATTAGGCTTAACGAGGAGAAATTCGGTTAATTTATTTTCGAATTCCGACCTATCCTTAGGAAGGAATCTTTTAAGAAGTTAGCTTTCCCTACTTAAAGGAGGGTAGGTGTAAAGGACCCTCTTCTAGCAGCCGAAGGAGACGGTCTTCTTTAGCACGCACGACTTAGTTACCCGGGCCCCCTAGCTTTATATAAGCTAGGTTAATAGTAGGGCGTACGAATAAGGGGACTAAAGACCGTCGAATATAAATACTATAGCTAAGGAAAGACTAAGAGACGAATTTCTAGACGAACGCCTTTACGGCCGGACTAGCTATATAAGGAAATTTAGGTCGATTAAACCGATATCTCTAAGGACTAAGAAAGCTTTGTTAGAGTAATAGTTTTTATAGACGCTTTTTTAGGGATGGTTTTCCCTTATTTCTTATAGACCTACCTAAGTAAGTATAACTAGTCTGCTTTCTAGGACTTTATTAACTAGATAAAATCCTACTTTAGCTATAAGGTAAAGAAGATATAGTTTAATAAAGAGCTATTTACGAAGGATATCTTAAATTAGCATCGAAAAAGTAGTATTTTACCCCTCCTATTAGCACCGAATACCTAGGCCTAGAACGGAGGGGCAGAAAGATTAAGGGGTGCTATAATAGAAAGGGCCTATATAATAAGACTTACTATAAGGCTTTTATATAACCTTTAAAGGGAAGTTATTAAGACCGCCTATTACCTTTAGAACCGGACCCTAAGGGACCCTAGGGGACTAAGGGACTATAGGGACCTAGAGACCCTTTTTAAGACCTATAGAATAAACTAGAAATCCCCCTTCGAGCTCTTTATAAAAAAGAGGGCCTCGCTAGCCTACCTTTATGCCTATAGCTATAAGGTATACGCTATAACTACCGATATATAGCTAAAAAGGAAGAAGAGAAGAAAGCTTAATCTTAGAGCCTTTATTAGTTACCTCGTTAGTTATAATTCTATAAATATCTTCTAGATCTAGATTCCTCTTCTATAGAAGGTTATTTCGACTAAGGATATAATTTTCATCGAATCTAGCTTCTTTAATAGAAAAAAGGGATTAATAGCCCCTCTTAGTCTCTTAACGTTAGCTAATTTAAAAGATTTAACTCCCCTATTCCTAATAGTCTTAAGAAGAGGTCCTAGACAAGGAAATAAAAAGAGAAACCGACGTTAAAGTAGTTAAGGATAACGCCGACTTCGAGGAAGAAGAAAAAGAGGAAGCTACTTTAACGGGGGCATCTATACCCTAAGGAACACATAGCCCGCGCAGCAGAGTCTTTAGTAGGATCCTTGGCAGGATCCTTGGTAGAGTCTCTAGCTAGCCCTCTTCTTAATTAGATGATCCCTTGGCCCCTGTTCGTCTAGGGAAGAAGGAGGGAAAATTCGGTCTATAAAAGAGGTCTCTTTTCCTCCTTAGCTAGCAGACAGCATCTTCTTCTATTTAGCATTATCTCCTTCTATTATTATTATCTTCTTCTATATCCTCTTTTACTAATATACCTTTTTAGCCCTCTTTGCTTTTGCCTTGCCCTGCTTAGTGCTTTCTCGCTTCCTTCGTTCCCCTTAGACCCCCTCGTCCTTTAGTATCTAGCTACTGCTATTGCCGTTAGCGTGGGTATGTCTTTAGGTGTATGCCGCAGCCACCGTTAAACTACTAGATTAGATAATCTAAATAAAGAAGGAGACTATAGGAAAGCGGTAGAGCTAGAATACGCCTGCCTCCCTACGCCTCCTCTTATAGAATAAGAAGAAGATCTAGAAGTAGCTTTCTCTATTAGTCTTCCTATCTCGACCCCTAAGGGGGTAAGAAAGGCACCTCTCTTAAAGGATTACCTAGCAGCCTTTCTATCCCTACTTCGAGAAGTAAAGGAAGGTATAGGGCCCGATATAGTTACTAAAGAAGACTAACCTCTCCCTTATTTCGATCGTTTTTCCGACTTCTATCTAACGCCTATAAAAGACGGTTCCTATAGAGCATTTATAGTAGGCCGGCTCTTTAAGCTATAGTTATTAGTAAGGAAGGTATATAAAAGAGACCTCCTAGACCTACTAGTAAACTAAAAGCAGCTAGAAAGATATCCTTTTAAAGACTAGTTTTTCTAGGCCTAGAAAGACTACCTAGCCTTATATAAAGAGATAGGGTCTTTTAAAGAGGTCCTTAAGGAAAAGGTAAGAGGAAAATAGGTCCTTAGCTATAAATAGGTCTTTATCTATAAGACTAATAAATATAGCTTCCTTTAAAAGTATAAGGCTTAGCTAGTTATCTATAAGAACTAGTAGGAAAAAGGGGATCTTCTTACTAGGGCAACTACCTTAGTATAGATATCTTTTTAGACCCTTATAGCTATAGTAGTAGAATTCGACCTCGAGCTTAATTAGATAGATATAGTTAACGCCTTTATTAACTACTTACTTAAGGAAGAAGAAGTTATCTATATACGCCTTCTACTAAGCTTTTAATAGCTAGGAAAGGTTCTATAGCTTAGGAAAGCTCTATATAGACTATAAAGATTACCCCTTCTTTAGTAATAGCTTTTAATAGGTTCCCTTAAAGCCCTAGGCTTTAAGAAAGTCCCTTAAGAACTATATATAATATAAAAGGGTAAAATTATAGTCTTTTTCTATATCGACGATATTATCTAGGCCTACCTAAAAGAGGAAGAGGCTACTACTAAGGAGGCTATATAAGGCCTATAATAAAGGTATAAGATAACTAGGCTAGGGGATCTAAAATAGTTCCTAGGGATATAAATCCTTTAGAATAGGTCCTAACGGACTATCTAGCTTACCTAAGACGCCTATATAGATAAGGTCGCTTATAAATTCCTCCTTTATTCCTTCGATAAGAAGCTTCCCTCTATATATATATTAAATAAAGAGCTTTTACCTAATCCGTCCTTTTAAGCTAAGGAGTAAGAGAAATACTAATATTAATAGAAGGTAGGCTCCTTACTTTCTTTTAGCTATTTCTACTAAACCGGATATCTCTTTTACGGTCTCCTAGCTAGCTAGGCATAATTAGAATCCTAGCCCTAGGCACTAAGAAGTAGTAGACTAAGTAATCCTTTATCTCTATTTAATAAGATTATATAGTCTACGCTTAAGAGGGTAGGGAAGGAAATTAGCTACTAAAATCTTCCTTTATTTAAGTAATTCGTCCTTTATAGATAATTCCTTAGATAGAAAGAGCTTATAAGGGTATATTATATCCCTTTTTAGAGGAACTATTACTTAGAGAGCTTTAAAGTAAGCTACCGTTATAACTTTTAGTATAGAGGTAGAGCTATTAGCTCTTTTAAAAGCGTTAAAAGAAGCTATTTTCCTTAGCTAGCTACTAATATCTCTATAACTATAAATTCCGACCCCGTTAGCTATAAAATATAATAATATATAGACTATACGAATTCTTATAAAGGAAAATAGTAAGCTATTAACCTAGCTACGGTATATTAATATCTATTAGTATTAGTTATACTAAGAGGTCTAAAGGGGACTTATTTCTATTTATTAGGTCTTAATAGTGTCGATAAAAGCTAACGGTCTTATAAATCCCTTACTAAAGTAGAAGCTAGCTATCTTTTTATACTAAATTAGGCTAAAAGACGTTTAAGAAAAGCTATCCTTAGAAGCCCGCTTTAAGAGTCTATAAGAGGAGCTAATAGTATATAGGAGAAAGGAGAGTACTATAGCTAAAGAGAGGAATTAGGACTTATCTTAAAGGAGGGCCCTTAGCTTAATTAGGACTTATTCTTCTTAAAGGCCCCCTTTTTAGGGACCTATCCTTAGAGAAGCCCCTCTTTCTTATAGGACTTAATTTCCTCCTTAAGGCCCCTTTTCCTAAAGTAGGTCTAAAAGAGCCTAGGGCTAAAACCTAGATTTCTTAAGTAAAGGATAAGTATAAACTAAGACTTCCTCTATACGCTTACCGGCCTAGGTATTTAGCTTTACCCTTTCTATAAGGGCAGGCTATAGCTAAGGGGGTATATCGCGAGGCGTAGCCTAATTTCGTAGTTCTTAGAGATATCCCTTAGTATAAGGGACCTAGGAAGCTAAAAAATAGGTTTTAAGGAAGGAGCTAAAAAGAGGTATAGAGAGGAGGGTAGGGGTAAGAGGGGAAGTAAAAGTAGCGATAGCTTCTTATAGAGGTAGTAAGAGATAAGACGGATATATCGGCAATAGCTAGAAAGGAGGGGAAAAACTAGTAAAAAGCTTAGTAGTTAAAGGGATATTAGTAGCTTCTTTAAGTAGGATCTTCTTTATTAATTAAGTTACTAGATAGGTATAAAGAGGGGCGTTAGATAGAGGAAAGAAGGATAATTAAGGCAATATAATAATTACTCCCTTACCTTTATTACTACTTGCGCGAGAATTAATAATACTCTTTTAAACGGCTCGATACTAAAAGGGGACCCTAATTAAAAGAAAACTAAATAGAATACTATTAAAGATAAGATATAGCCTAGACCCTACCTAGAATACTTAATAGGAAAATCCTTAAGTATATAAAAAGGAAAGCGGCTAATATAAGAAAGACTTAAAGTACTTTATAAATATTTTAAGGGCTTTTTTATAGAAGTAGAAATCCGGATCTTCGATAGTATTCTATTTAATAAAGAAGTAGTATTATCCTAAGACTTTATAGAAAGAGGTAAAGTCGACCTAGCTATAGCCCCCCTATAGGTTATTAAGATAATAGAATATAAGGTATAGTAAGTAGCCTTAATCTTAATCCTAAAAGCGATAGAGTAGAAAGTTATTAATATCCTTAAAATTAAACTAAAAATAAGAGCCCTTAAAGAAGGGAACGGGCCCTATAAGAACCCCTTTTTCCTAGTAGTAAAGAAAGATAGTAGACTATACTTTATTAATTCTACTATATATATAAATACTATTATACTAAGAGATATAAACCTACTACCGAATATAGATAAGTTTAGTAACTACTTCTTAATATATAAGATCCTTTCCTTCTTAGACCTTTTTTTAGGCTATAATTAGTTCCCTCTTAATATTAAAAGCTATAACTTAATAATATTCGCGATACTTATTAGCCTTTTATATATATATATATACTCCCTTAAAAGGCTATAAACTTAGTCGGCTAATTTATAAGGATAATATAAAGAATCTTATAAGACCTTATACTAAATATCTATAGGAATTTCCTTAATAATATAGGTATTAAGGGGCCCGATATAACGTATAATATTAAAGAGGTAGCGCTAGGAGTAAGGAGATTTATCTTTAAATACCTTATTAACCTCGATAAAGTCCTAGTTAACGTTAAACTCTTTAGTTATACGATTATAGGAGCTAAATTAAAATTCTACTAATAAGTAACTAAAGTTATTAGTTATATTTATAGAATAAATAAAAGGTGCCTTATAAAAGCTAAAGTTATTAAAATTAAGGAATAAATAAAATACCTTAATATAATATATATTAGAGCTTTCCTTAGTATCGTAGGATACTATTAAATCTAAATTAAATAGTTCGCTATCTTAGTAAAACCCTTTATAGACCTATTAAAGAAAGAAGTCTATAAAGAATAAGGAGATAAATAAGTAAAAGCGATAGCTACCCTTAAGGAAGCTATTACTAATTTAGTCTTTTTAGTATCCCTTAACGTTAGCCTAAGAAGAGGAGATATTATTCTAATATATAATACTAGTCTACTTAGCTAGGGGGTAATCTTAATATAAATCGTCGATAGAAAGAGGCGCCCTATAAGGTTTAAAAGTAAAACGTAGTTATTAGTAGAAACTAAATATAATATAATAAAGAGGGAGTATAAGGCTATATTAACTACGCTTAAGAGACTAAGAATATACCTATATAGCGTAAATTTTATCCTAGAAACTAACGTATAGGTCTTAGTCGATTAACTAAAAGGTGCCCTTAAAGACGTCCCTAAAGCTATAGTAACTTACTAGATAAGCTATATTTTCCTCTTTAACTTTACTATACGATATATTAAAGGTAAGAAGAATAGCGTAGCTAATAGACTCTTAAGAAAGCCTAAAGGACCTTTTAATATATTAAATAGGGAAATAAAAGGCGATATTAAAGAATTTATAGACTTTTACTTAAACGTAGTATAAGGGACTAAGCTATAAGGGGACTACTTAAAAGAATTAAGGATAATTATAGACTTCCTTTAAACGTTAAAACGGCCGGAGGGCCTTTCTAAATAAGACTATAAGAAGCTATATTTAAAGAGTTTAAATTTCTATATTAAAGATTAAAAGCTTTAGTAACTCCTTAAGAAAGAGGAAAAGGGACCTATACTAGTTATAGATAACCTAAAAGAATAGAAAAGGATTATCGTAAAGTACTACGCGTAAATAGGATATAAAGGATAATAAGTTATATATATATTTATAAAGAATAGGTATTAGTAAGCTAGCCTTTAAAACGATATTTACGGTATAATCTCTTCTTATAAAGAATGCTAATACTTTATAACTAAGAGACCCTAGGAAGTTATAACCGCGACCGCGCCTAGCTACCTTATAAGTAAGATTTACTTCGATAGCTAGTATATACTATCTAATTATAGGTATTTATACCTTATAGAAGTATAAGACGACCTTACTAGATAGGTAGAAGTAACCCTAGTTAAGGAAATTACCGTAGGAGCTATAACTAAATTTATACTCTTTATTATTTATAGGTATAGTATAATACTATACGCTATAATCGATAGAGGGCCTAAAATAAAGAAAGACTTTAAGTATATCTTAGAGGATATAAGTATTAAAGGTATTTAAACTTTAGTATATAATTTAAAAGCAAACGTAGTAGTAAAATAAGGGCACTAAAGGTTAATAATAGTACTTATAAAAATAGTAAAGAAAAAGGGTAAGTAGATTAAATACCTTAACTAAGTAATCTTTATAGACTAAATAGTAGTTAAAGAGTCTTATAGAATATTAGCTTTCTACTTACTATATAGATAGGAACCGGTACTACCTCTTAAGGTAGAATACCTAACTTAGCAACTAATTAACTAAGATAAAGTAAAGATAAGAGAAGAATTATTTAAAGTATAAATATAAGTTTTAAAAAGGAAAGAAAAAGATATAAAAGAAGCTAAGAAAAGAGTAATAAAATATTAAAATCGATTAATAGAAAGGATAGATAAAGCTAATAAGTATATAATAAGGAAAGAAAGCTTATAACCTAAAGACCTTATCTTACTATTCGATATAAGATAATTAAATAATCTAGGGAGGTAAGCTAAGTATTAGATAAGGTAGAACGGTCCCTTTTAAGTAGTATCGCGTTTAAAGTAGTTTAAGGTATATAGGATTAAGACTTTAAATAAAATCGTGCTTAATAAGATAATTATAAAAGAGTATTTAAAGAAGTTTAAAAAGAATAAGGAAGGTTAGTAGTACTTTACTAAGGACGACTAGTTACTCTAGGATAAGATTACTTTTAATAAGAGGAGGAAGGAAGAAATAATAAATAAAGTAGATAATTTACTACTCCTACTAAGTAGAAAAGCTTTAGATTAAATAGTACTATAGTTATAATAACTCCTTAATAAACCTTAGAAAGATTAAAGCTAGGAAGAGGAAAAAGAGCGACTATAGATACCTTAGAGAGGCCTAAGGTATACGATCGAGGTTTAGCTACCGTAACTTAGTAAAGTAAAAAAAGATCTTTACGTAAGAGCCCTAAAGACGCTAATCTAATAAGAAAAGAAGGAGGTAAAAAGGAGCTAGGGAGGAAAAAGTAGTAAAGATAAAAATCTATAAGTATTATAAGAAGTACGCTAGAACCTAACTAGTAACTAAGGTACCGTTTAACTATTTAATCGAAGGATAACTATAGTAGCTAAGATATTTATAAGCGCCTTACTTACTACCTTATCGTTTTAAATTTTTACTTAAAGCTCCTTAAGTAAATAAAGATAATATTTCCTACCCTTCCCTACTAATAACCTACCCTTTACTACCTTAAAGAAAATAAATAGAGATATAATTAAATAATAAAGTAAGAAAATAAATATTCTTACTACCTACCTTTTTTAAAAATAGAATTTTTTACTTTATAAATAGGGATATTTATTCTTTATTATAAAGGGGGAAAACTATAGTAGCGAAAATAAACGCGCCTATAAGATAAATTTTAATATATTTTCGACTTACTAAATTAAACGTATATAACCTTAAGAGAAAAACTTTTACTACTAAAGATAGCGACTAGATAAGGCTACTTACTCTTAGTAAACCTATTATAGACTACTATAAAGCGAACTTAAAGACTATTTAATTATTACTTAAGAGAGCTTATTAAACCTATATAATCTCTTTCTAAGTAAAATAAGCGTAAGGTTAATTTCCTCCCTTCCTTTAAATCCTTAGTAGGACTAAAGGATTAAGGATATTATAAAGAAGATAAAAGGCAGTCTTATTACTAATATACTTATTATAAAATTTATTAGTCTTAAGGTTAGTATAGAAATTATAACTATATATATAGTTAGCGAGTCTATTAAGGTTATAAGTAGCCCTATAGTATCTAGGGAAGTACTATTATTTATAAATAGGCGCCTTAGTTAAATCCTAGATATAGTTAGCGTAAGAGCCGCCGGTAGTACTTAGAAGAGAGATATACTTATAAAAAGGAAATATAACGTACTTATAAGTAGAAGTTATAGTTATCTAATAAGTTCGAATATACCCTTAATAAAAGCAAGGATTATAAGTTCTATATAAAGTAATTAAGACTACTTAAGAGTATTCTTACCGCCCTAAACTAAGCTAAAAAAAGAAGTATTTATATAGATAAGCGATTTTTATAAGGATATAGGTTACTAGCTAACGTCTATAATAAAGGGTATAGAAGACGATTTAATTATACTAACTTAGCGTACTCTTAAGAAAGTAAGAGAAAAGAGAGTAACCGCGCGCTTTAATCCTAATAATATTAGGAGCTTCTAAGAAAACCTATAACTAAAAGGCAATTTCTATATAAATTAAAAACCCTTAGTAACCGATATTATTTTTACTATAGACCTAGGTCTTAAAGTAACTATAGATCTATAAATAAAGACGGTTAAAACGAGCTAAGCGAGATTAAATAAGTTAGATAGTTATTACTTAAAAGTACTTTATATAAAAAGGAAAGACCTTAGTATAATAATTCTAAGTAAGAAGAGTAGTAGTAATAAAGGAAGGTTATAGAAGAGTAGTAAAAGAGAGGTTAACGATATTTAGTAGCTCTTTAGTTTTAAGTTTAGCGGTCTTATAAGATATAATAAGGAAAAAGAGGTAGTTATAAAAGGAGAAGATAAGAGGTAGCGGTCTAAAGAAATAAAGAAGATAAAGGAGAGAAGAGGAAATAAAAGAATAAAAAAAGTAAAGAGGAAAAGAAAAGGGCAAAGATTAAATAGCTCCTTAATTAATAACTAGTAAAAGAAGCTATTTAAGTATAACCCTTAAATACGCTTAAGACCTTACTACTATAGAGGCTAGCTAAAGTAACTAATAACCGCGCGCTTTAATAACTATTTATTCCTCTTACTATACCCTCCTTCTTCCTTCTTTCTTCTTCCTTCTATATATATATATATATATATACTTTATACGCTTCCTTACTTATAATAATCCCTTTTACTAATATAACTCTTATATATATATATAATACCTTCTTAGCCTCTTAGCGTTATTACTTAGAACTACTTACCTTAACTATTTAATCTTATCTTCTCCTTCTCTTTTACTTACTTTACCCTTTCCTAAGATATAGCGGCGAACCTAAATAATATCCTAGGCCTAGCTATAGACCTCCTTAAGAATACTACTATCTTCTTTAATATACTATTATTTAAGAGTAAGAGCTTTATTTTACCTACTTACTATAGCGAAGTTAAAGTAAAAGGTAGTAAAGGGCGCTTTTATACTAAAGATAAGGAAAAGTTTATAGACTAAGACTAATAAGATATTTATAGGTAGAAGTAACCTCCTTAGTATATCTATAAAGACTATTAGTACCTAATACTAATAGGCCTTATTAAACGGCGGGATATTACCCTTAAAGACGCTCGGATAATATATAAGGGCGTTAAAACGATAAACGGATTTACTAGGAATAAGGCCCGCTAAGAAGAGTATATTATTAATATATATAACCTTCTCTAAAAAGCTATTAATAAATAATAAGCTATAAGCTTTAGCCTTAGCGCGATAATTAAGATCTTAATAAGAGGTATTAAGAATATAGTATACCTTTTACCTTACCTATTATCGGTTTATACTAACTATTAAGGGGAACCTATTAAAGATATAGAAGATAGATATATAAAGTACTATAAATACCTAAATAATAAGGAGTATTTATATAAGTTTACCGCTCTTACCTTTAACCTTAGTTGCTTTATATATAAATAAAGGTATATAACTAGAGTTATTAACTTTTTAGTAGGACTAAATAAAAGGGGACTCTACTAAGGAGCGTTCCTTTAAGACTATAAGGAAGGAAACTTAGTCGTTTTTAATACTTAAAAAGAGAGACGGCACGCTAGACTTTATATATTCCTATAAGTATAGTAGTAGTTTCTTTATATCCTCTAAGTTCCTTATCTTTACTTATATACTAGTCCTTTATACCGCTTAGTAGGAAGGGTAGGAATATAGCTACTTAGCCTTAATAATAATCTAATACTAGGTTAAAAGCATAGCTAAGCTATACCTTACGATAATTAAGTAGCGATGCTTAAAGGTTAAAGTAATTCTAAAGTAAAGGTATAGGGTAATATAAGAAGCCTTATAAATAAATAAAATCTTATACTAAGACTAGTATTTCTTTAAGCTAGATAAGAGGATAAGTATAAAAGGCTACGTAAATAGGCTAATATATAGAATCTAAGCTATTACGGCGAACGAACTTAATTATATATAAGCGATATTATAAGGTAATAGAGTTTCCTAGTAGTTTAATAGTAGGGTTAGACGACTATAAAGGATACTATTTAATTAAGGTTTAATAACTTTTAGTAAAGTCTTTCTTATAAGGATTTCTAGGTATAAACGGATTTACTAATATAACTATATTATTCTAAGAGATTAAGAAGAATAAGACCTCTAGGAAGTCCTAGAGGTAGTTAACTTTTAAGATAAGCTTAGCGGATAGAAACTATCGCTTTAAAGAGATATAGAACTAGCTTATATAGTAAAGAGAGTAAGAAAAGAGCTAACTACGCTAGCTACCCTTATAGAGTAACCTAACCTAATCGCTTAAGCTATATATAGTTTCTTTATAAAACTCCTCCTTAAAAAGACCTTTAACTATCTAATCGCGCTAATAGGAATTAAGAATAAGCCTAGACTATTATTACCTTAAGCGTTAATTAAATTAAGCTCCTTATTTAAACTAAGTAGCCTTTCCTTAAGTAACCTTAAAATAAGATCCTTACCTTAGAATCTATAAAAGAGAGAGCTAAGCGCCCTTACTAGTCTCTTTATTTATATAGAAACAATGCCTTTATTTTCCCTATTAAATATATAGCTAATTAAGCTTACTCCTTACCTACTACTAACGACCCCTTTAAATATATAGAGGAGCGAAAGACTTATAACCGTACCCCTGCTAATAGTCTAATAAGAAGCTAGTAGGGAAGAAAGGTAGATAGCGCGGCTACTAACTCGCCCTAAGACTCCGAAATTACTAGGCGCTCGGTTAATTACCCTAAGGCTAAAGACTTTAGTAACGCCTATAGCGCGCCCCGTTACTCCTTAGAAACGAAGTATAGTAATAGCCTTTCTAGCTATAGTCCTTATAAAGTTTATACTAGGCTTTAAACCCTCCTAGGTTAAAGGAGTTAAAAACCTAGGAATATATTAGAATTACTATTAAGATATTAACGACTATAATTCTATATATTTATAAAGGACTACTAATCATAGGATAACGACTAGTCTATAAGACTCTATAGCTTATTTAATCTAGCTATACTTAAAGCTATAGACTAATAAAGATACTAATTACTTTATTTCCTTAACGCCCTTAAGAATAATAAGCGCGAATACTTAAGAGCGTATATAAGGGGTAGTAGATAATTATCTAAAGAAGGAAGTATATAAGTAAAGATAGGAAAGAGCTAAATAAGTAGCTTATAAGTAAAGGGAGGAATAAATAACGTAAAGGGAAAGGATTATAGTAAAGGAGAAAAGTTTTATCGACGGTTTATTTACTTACTTATATACTTAGGAAGAGAGCCTTACCTATTATTATCGCGCCCTTTCTATTAGTATCTTAGGTTAGAAAGTCGCTAGGGAGGAGTTTAATAGGTAAGATTATACGCTTATAGATATTAGCCCGTTAAAAGGATAAGACCCTTAGTACTCCCCTTTTAACTTACTTCTAAGTATACTTAAAGGCGTTATAAAGACCTCGATTATCTAATTAAGTATCTTCCTTAATTATAGTTAATTTAAATTTTTATTTTTTTTCCCTTTTAAAGTAAAGACCGCTAGTTACGCGACTTTAATAGAAATAAAGAGGTATAAAGTAAAGAAATCTCTAAGACTTATATTTATAACCTAAGGCCCTTAGAGCTATATATAGGACCGATAATTAGATAATTATATAGTTAATTACTTTATTAATCCTTAGCTATATACTATATATACTTTAGGTATATACCCTCGTCCTTATTAAACTACTAATAGCTATTTAAGTATTATAGGATACCTTATAGTTAATAATCTAAGTACCTATAATAATATTTACTTCCTTTAAGGAAGTTACCCTTAACTCCTTAAGGCTCCTTATAAAAAAAGGAACCTAGAAGCTACTAAGTAAACTCTAAGAAATTACTTAGAAATCCTAGAAATAATAACTAAGCGGATTATATAGATATTTTATAGAGATTTCCCTTAGGGATATATTATATAAGGAATATACTACGATTTCCTAATAAATAATAGCTCCTTAGGGACTATATTAATATTTCCTTAAGAAGTTACTATAAGAATATAGTAAGGAAATTATAGAGAAATACCTATGCCTACCTAAGGAAAATACTAGGAAATACTATTAATACGTTATACTATTATTATATAATTATAAGGTTAAGATATTACTTAGTTAAAGCCCTATAAGAATATACCCTTATATTCCTATTTTACTGTTATAAAGAAATAATAGGCATAGGGAGGCTTTATAGAATAAGCTAGTAAAAAGAGGCTCTATAATATAGTCTAAGGGAATAACCCTTAAAAGACAAAGACCTCTACTAGACATCTATATCTTCCTCTAGGAAAAGCGGGTTAGGATAAGCCTATCCCTATAAATAAAAATATGTCTTTTATATATAAGTCAATTACGAGCAGAACGGATACCCTATTGCCTATTTTGGCCTAGCGGTTCCGAAGATATCCGCGATACGAGAATAGGTAGGGCATAGAACATTCTAGTTAAATCCACTACTTATGCTAGAACCCATAGTCTTACGTTAACCATCACGCTATAATCAGACCACCTACTAAGTTAGGAAGATATACTATAGATAGAGCTTTTCAAGCACCATAGAATGTGCTAGAAAGCTAACTAATTAGTCTACTAGTAGGCGAGCAATAGTCTATAAAAGACGAAGGATTTCCCTAGGAGTAGTAGATAGAATAAGTAAGTTTGCAAGCATCTTTTATAACGCTATTCTTTTAATATATTATTTAGCCCCTTATATGCTCGTTATAAATTCCGGACGAAATCCTACCCTATACTCCTTCGACCGATCCTTCCGCTTACGTTATCGACTACCTAATTCTACGCTTATTGCTTATACCTTCTTATAAGCCCTAAGTAAGGTTTTATGCTTATTATAGTATATTTAGAGGATAGAGAACTTATTAGATCTTAGGTAAGTAGAGAAGAATATAGATAGTTACTACTACTCTTACTTTAACTTATAAGACTAGTAGCTAGTTTATATTTAACGCGCGTAATAATATATAGTAGCTAGTCTATATAATATATTTAATTATATATAGTAGCTAGTTTATTTAGTTACTTATTAAACCTATACTAAATCTAAGTAGACGGCTAGGTTAAAGTACTAGCCCTATACTAAGGGACTAGCATATAATAAATAGTAGTAATTTTAATTCCCCTAACTATTTATTCTCCTAAAGTCTATACTTAGTAGAATAAAGGATAAAGAATAAGGAAACGGATAAGTTAATATTAACCTATAAACCTTAATATCTTCTTAGGAAGAAAGCTCTTACTTATATACTAACGAATACTAGCTTCTTAATCTCTTTTTATAAAAGAAATACTTAGGGAACTTTAGATAAAGGTAGAACTTTAATATATTAAAGCTTAAGTAATATAAAGCTTTTACTAGCGGTTAGAAAGATACCTATTTCTAGGATATTTCTTATTAAGTTCCTATAGAAATAAGAGATAGCTAGATCGCTTACCTTAGTAGTAAGAAGAATACTTAAAGGAATTAAGAGCGGAACTTCTATAATATAACTTACTAGCTTACTTAGCTAATTATTAAAACCTATAAGAACGAATTAATAACCTAGAATACGTTCTAGTAATAAAATAATATTAGCTATAAGTAATAAAGCTATATAGAAATCGGTATAGTATAGCCTCCCTTACCTTACTTTAACTACCTTTATTAAAAGGATAAAGCCTTAAAAGTTTACTAAACTACGATAAATAAAATAAAAAAGAACCTTTAAATAATACTACCCTTAGCGGTACGTTTATAATAATAACCTTAGTAAGCTAGCTAGTAAGTTTAATTATAGAAGAAGCTCTTATAAGATTATTAGTAAAAGCTATAGTAAGAGAAACTAAGGATAATACTATAATAAACCCTCTTTAAGCACCCTTAGTATATATTAAACTAAAAGATATAAGGAAGTTTAACCTTACTAGCCCCTTTAATATAACGTTTAACGTCCTTAAAAAAACTAAGAAAATAATTATATATAGAAGCGTCGATTAATTTATCGATTCCCTAAAGCGGGTAGCTATTTATAGACTAGAATACGCTAATAAACTAGCGATATTAATCCTTAGCTTACTCCGCGGAACCGCTATTAAATAGTATTTTAGTAATCTTAGTAAATCTAACTAAGCTATACTTTATACCTTAGACTAAGGATATACCGCTTAGTATACTAAACTATAAAAACGCTTTACTATCTAGCTAAAAGTAGCTTTAAGATCGTTTTAAATAAAATAATTTACTACCTTAAATATTATAAATAAAGCCGACTTCTATAAATAGATATTAAAGCTCCGCTAAAAAGTAAAAGTAGTGCTATACTTAAAATAGTACCTTACTATACTAGTCTATTAATAACTAAACGTATTACTATAAGAATTATTCTATTAACCTATTAGTTTAAAATTATTTAATACCTAGATTAATAACTATAAGTAACTTATCTTATAGTTAGAAACTAAGCTAACGGTTAGGTTATAAGGGAAGATATATAACGTAGTAAAAGGACGTATATAAGGTAGGTTACGCGAAACTAAGAATAAGACTATAGTAAACTTTACCTTATTTATAACTAAACTAACTAGTTAGAAACCCTAGGAATAAGGATAATTTTAATAAAAAGAAAATATAATAACTATATTAAGATAGAATAATCTACGCTAAGTAAACATAGGCTTAGTATTAAACTAGTTAACTAGTCCTTAAACTAGACTATAGCCTTAGGATTTAAAACTAAAGGAGGGCTCTTAGGAAAACCTAATTATTATTAACCTTGCCTATTAGCTTTAAGCGGCACTAATTAATAACTAGGGCGGGATCTATCTTTCCTAGGAAATATAAAACTAGATCTTATTTACCTAGGATAAAGGGCTAAAAGATAAGGATACTACCGCTAATATAAGAGAAGAAACTAAAGAAATAAAAGATAAGATCTTATTTATTCCTAATATAATAGAAGTAGAACCTATAGGACTAAGCCGTTTGCCTAGAATACTAAGGAACTAGCTAACTATAAGAGCGGCGCTATAAACCGAAATATTAGATCTATTAAAGCTATCTTAGTTTATATACGCTTAGATATCTATCTTTAAAACTAAAGGCCTAGACTAGCTATTAAAAATATATATAGACTTTAGTATAGCCTACTCTATAATTAAGGAAGACTAGCTTATCTACTTTACTAATATAACCCTTAATATAACTTAGTAGGTCCTACTATCTAGTATAGGGAAAAGCTAAACTAAAGGTTAAGCGACCTTAATAATTAATATCCTAGGGAAATAAAGAATAGGATTTAAGGTTAGGTAATTTACTATCGGCGCTTAGGTAGTTTAGACCCTATCTATAGAATTATTACTTAAATAAGATTTCTTAGTATTAAATAAAGTTAATATCTTAAACTTTAAGGGAATAATATCTATTAGCTTATATAGTAACTTAATAGTTATAGCTCGCTTAACCTAATAGAGCTATATAATTTATTATTAAGTTATATACTAAGTTAATATCGACGTCCTTATATATAAGATAAAACGCTTACTAACGTAAATTAAGAGTATACTAAGGGATCGTAACTTAGTATTTTTTCTAAAAGACCTATTATTAGCCTATAACTTAATCTAAGGTATAACTCTAGTTATAATAGTTAATACTACCGCTCGCTATATAAGATTTAAGAAAGGATAGTACGTAGGAATACTAATAGACCTTAGTAGTAAAATATAGTTTTTATAGATCGACCTACCTAAGGAAACCCTAGCTAAGGTAACTCTAACTAAAGAGCTAGCTATATAAAAGACTATAGAATATAGCGACCTATACTAAGATACTAACCTATTAATAGAAACCCTAAAAGAAAGAAGCCCTAAGTCTATTAAAAGGGAACTCCTTTTATAGATATATAAATAGACTCTAAACTATAAGATTAGGATTTTATAAGACTATAGCCTCTTAGAAATAACTACTTTAAAAGATATTAAAATCTATAATTAAGACCCTATATTTATAGAAAAGATTTAATATACGGTCGCTTCTTTCTTAACCTTATAGAAGGACTAAGGTACTATTAAGGTCTACCTAAACTACTATATATATATTCCGCTAATAGAAACTTAGTACTTACGAAAACTAGCGTTTAAGGCTTACCTACTTAGCTAAAAAGATAAGGCACTAATTAACTAGACTTATAAGGACCTATACTAAAAAGGGTATATAAAATAGGCTATAAAGGTAACCTTATTCGCTTACCTTATATTTATAGTTTAAAGAACTATATATAGTAACGAAAAGGGCTAAATAGTAATAGACCTATACGCTCTTAATAGTATAGCTATCTTAGACGCTTACTTAATACTACTTTAAGGAGATATAATCTAGAAGCTATAAGGGAAATACTTTATTTCTATTATAAACGCTTAGTCTTTCTTTTATTAGTTCTTTATCTATAAAGAGTATTATAAAAGGTTTCTAGTAATTAGCTATAAAAGTTTAAAACGACTAATAGTAGCTTTAATAAGATATAAGAACTTACTTATATATATCTAAAGATTTATAGACTAAATCCTCTAAGAATATATAGAATATTCCTTTAAGTATATTAATAATATTATAATATACTTAGATATAAAAGATAACTATATTTATTACTTCTAGGCTATCTTTTAACTCTTTATAAACTATAACCTAGCCCTAGCTAAATCGAAATTATTCCTAAGCTACTTATTTATAGAACTATTAGAATTTTAAGTTAATAGTATTAGCTTAATAAATACTAAAGAATAAGTATAGGTATTATAAGATATAGAGTTTCTAAATACCTTATAAGTACTAGAAAAGTAGCTCGGCTTAGTTAACTAGCTATAGTACTTAATAGCTTACTTCTCCTAAAGAGTAAAAGCGCTCTAGGTTTAAAAAACAGCGATATTTAAAGAAGTATAAGATAGTTAAGCGCTACTTAAAGGATCGGTAAGGAATAGATTTACCTTTAAGGTAATATACTAACTATCCTTAGTAGAGGAATAAGCCTTCTAAGATATTATAAACGCTCTTATAAAACTAATATAGCTATACTATTTTAACCTATAATAGCTATTATTCCTATAAATCGATGCTAGCTATAAGCTAGGCTTTATAGTAGTAGCCTTTTACTTTCTACTAAGGGTATACTAAAACCTAGGAAGGACCCCGCCCTAAATAAGTATTTAGCTAATCCTTTACTTTAGTAAACGCTTAACTAATAAAGAGCCTAAATACTAGCTTACTAAACTTAAAGTCGCTTATCTTTCCTAGGTATATTAAAAGCTCTAGTTATATATTATCTTTACTTTACTATTAAAGGTTATTATACTAACTAACTATATTAATATAAGCGTAATCCTAAAGTAAATATCGCTATTTACTACTAATATAAAAACGAATAATTAGCTTATACTTACTTTATAATACCTTAGCTAGTTTCCCTTAAAGGTCTATTATATTCCTAGAACTATAAATATCCTTACTAATATACTATCTTAACTACTATCTATAATACCTAGGAAATATAAACCTAGGGAATTAGATAGCGTTTAAGAAGATAAAGCGCTAGTCGAATATATATATATAGTTATAGAATCCTTTATTTAACCTAACCTATACTAAAAGATCTAAGAAGTATACGTAGAAGAACTTAAGTAAGCTAGTATACTAAAGTAGCTTAAAAGTAATAAGTCTTAGGTCGGTCTCTTATTTATTTAGTAGAATAAGTTACTTTACTTAGTTAAGTTTAAAGGTCGTTATTAGCTCTATATCTCTACTACCTATACTAAGGAAATTATCGCTAATAACTATATATATAAATTTTACCTTAGATAGTAAAGGATATAAAAGGAGTTATCTTTTACGTTTACTATTACTAGCCTTAAGAAACTTATTAATAGCTTTATTAATAAGTATAACGCTTACTATAAGAACTAAACTAACTAGTTAAAGGCCCTTAATAAGTTAGTTCTAATTACTTTCTTAGCTTTACCTTTTTATATAATTACTATAGATTTTATTATAAGACTCTTAGATATCCCTATAAACCGAACTCTATAAATACTATTTATTAAGGTCTATTTTCATATACTATTAATAGTAACTAATAAGTTCTTAAAAATAAAGCTCCTTATCTTAAGCTATAACTAGTTTACTATAGAAGACTAAGCTAAGGCACTATTTACTAAGTTAATATACTATAACTAAGGGATTCTTACTTAAATTATCTTTAACTAAGACCTTAAGTTCCTTTTAGCGTTTTAGAAATAACTATAGATAGCGTATAGGTCTAAGTTATTAGTATCTATAGCTTAGTATCCTTAGACTAACGGCTTATTAAAACGATATAACTAAGTAGTTAAAACTATACTTTAGTTCTTTATAACCGACTTCTTATCTTATTAATAGGTTAATATATTATTACTACTTTAATTTACCTTTAATAACTCTTACTCCTTAGTAATTAATACCTCTTTAAGCGAGCTATTAACTAGGATATAAATAAACGATAGTAGGCGATACCTTAGAGAAGGCCCCTTATAATTAGATAGGGAGATACTCTAAGACTAGGCTAGGATCTCGATCGCTCTAGCTTAAGTAAGAATAAAAAAGCGGTATAATATAAAGTACTAAGTACTAGAGTTTAAGCTTAGAGACTAGGTATAGCTCTAGCTAGGGAAAGGATATAGTATAGCTAATAGATAGGTAGTAAAGTTAAAGGAACGCTATATAAGACCGTTTAAAGTCCTTAAATAGATTAGCTATTTAGCTTACTACCTTAACTTAGCTAGATCCTTAAATATCTATAATATTATTTCTATTATATAGCTATAGCTAGCTAAACGATTAAATGCTTAACCTAGCTTAGAACCTAATACTAACTACTAGGAAGTTAAAAGAATCCTTAACTTTAGAACTTATAAATGTAGCTAAGGGACTACTTATATAAAATACCTTATTAGCTAGAAAGGCTAGCTAAGTAACTATAATTCCTAGGTAGCCGCTAAGGATATAATAGCTAAAGACCTTATTAAAGAATTTAATATATAGTAAGGAGCGTTATAAGGTTATATTACCTATACCTAAAAGCTCTACGCGCGCGCTATATAATAGTACGAGCTACTATAGCTAGGGGAGAAATAATAATATATAGTATATACTATTACTATTTATTCTCTTAGAAGTCTAAGGATAGGTAAACTAGCTAATAAGTATTAATAGGCCGCTTATAGTAAATAGTAACTTAATTCTATATTTTAGTACCTATATTTATTTTTATTTTAGGAACCTAATTTCCCTATCCTTTTACGCTCCCTTTTCTATACTAAACCGCGCCCCTCTTATACCTATATTTAAGGTTCCCGCTATCTAAGGCTATAAGTATCGTAGTAAGGACCTAGTATTTCGCTAGTATTTCTTTAACTAAATCTACTACTAACTACCGCGCTTAAGCCTTAAGGGATTCTACTAAGTAGTCTAATTATATAAGAATAAAGTAAAGCTCCTTTATTACCTTAAGTTTAATATAGCTAGCTATATTTACTAAGTAGAAATAGGATAACTATAGTATATATACTAACTACTACGACCTCTTTACTAAAGAAGGGTATAATCTTAATATAGGCTTAGTAGAAAATAGTATATACTATGCCCCTCTATCTCTTCCCTTATTTAAAGACTATAATTTACGTAAACGTAACTAGCTATACTTCTTTATACCTTATAGCGCCGCCGCTTATTATATTACTACTATAACTCCTATAACTACCTAAACTAATAGAAACGCGACGTTAACTATCTAACTATAATAGGTTAGCGCTTCCTATCGCCTTATTCCTAGTACTTTATTATACGTTCGCTTTAACGATTATACCCTATTACTATTAAGCTCTAGTAGTTTATCTAGTAACTTACTGCCCTTAGTTTTAAGCATTATAAGGAAAACCCTTAGTACCCCTTAAAACGCCTATAAGTAGTTTACCTTATCGTTTAATAAGGACGAGCTTCTTCCCTTATTACTACGCGACCTAGATAGGGCTATCTTCCTTAATAAAACTAAGATAATAACTAGCGCCCTTAAAACTATATAGATTGCTACTATCTTAGCTAACGTTGTTAATAAGCTCTTATTTAAATAGGTAGCCTTTATAGACGCTAAGATACTTAAGATCGTTGCTATTATTACTAGTATAAAGTGCCTCCTTACCTATTTAAAGATATTTAAGCCCGCCGCTATAAAAGAGCACGAGGCTACTAGTATACTAAGAACTTATAAGTTTAAAGAGAACCTTAAGTATACCCTAGCTAGGACTAAAGGATCTAATATAGTAGACCTTACTTTCGACGAGCTATTAAGGAACCTATTTACTAGACGCTTACTCGCCGCCGCCGTAGCCCCGCCCTTTACTCCCTTTAAGCGGGCTAACCTATTCGCTAAGGAATAGGCCCCGATACTAGTTTAATAAAAGCCTAACCCCTTCTAGGTTCTAAGCCGCGGAAAGCCTAGACTATTCCTTATTATACCTTTTATAATATATTATAATAACCTAGGCGATATAGATAGCTATATAAGTATTATTTACTCTAGGTTAAAAGCGCTAGTTTATAGAGCCTTAGACGCGGCTGTAATTTAAGTAAATCTATTCGCCGCTATTTATAAGGAGGCCGACGCCGACCTCTTACTTAGCTAGTACGCCGCCCTCGCTAAAGTACCCGCTAGCTTTATCTATTAGTTTACTTTCGCCGCTTACTTCTTAAATAACTCGCCTAAGCTTACTATAGTATACTAAAGAGCCGCTTATATTAGCCCCTTATATATACTAGTAGCGGCCCGCCCTTATACGGCTAATATAATAGCTTATTTTAACTTATTAAACTAAAAGTTTACTAATATATACTTAGGCGGATTTTAGAACCTAGGCCTAACTATATAGGTATTAGTAGTAGTAATATATAACTAAATTCTAGCCTCTCGCGATGGACTAGCTATAATACTCCTAGTAAAACCGGCTTTAAATAACGCCTATAGCGTGCTTATTTATAAAGCCTTTAATATATAAGATGCCCTAGCTAACGTGCTAGTAGGCCCTAAGAAACTAATAAAGGAGGAAGCTAAGGAGGAGATTCCCTACCTTACCCCTACCCTTATAGTATAAGATGGTCGGTTACTAGGTTAGCCTTATTATATCCCTAGCCCTATTTATTTTATTATCGGCTTAGCTATAAAGCGCCCTTAGTTATAATTAGTCTGCCCTAGCTTAGCTATACTACGCCCTTAGCCTTACTTATTTATTACCTTAGTTTAGCTACTTAGCGCCCTTAGTCTTTATAGTATTCTACTCCTAGCTTAGCCGCCTCGCGCCCTTAGTATTAGTTATACTAGGTTATATTCTAGATAAGATATAAGTTATTCTTTATACTAACCTTAGAAATCTATATAACTTTACTATAATTTCCTATTAACGCGACTCCCGCTTAAATACCGTAGGAAACTAATAGGGACGTTAGTTAATTCTTTCGCCCTAGGTATTTATTATAGGATACCTTATAGTTAATAATCTAGGTACCTATAATAATATCTACTTCCTTTAAGGAAGTTACCCTAAACTCTTTAAGGCTCCTTATAGAAAAAGGAACTTAGAAGCTACTAAGTAAACTCTAGGAAATTACTTAAAGATCCGAGAAATAATAACTAAGCGGATTATATAGATATTTTATAGAGATTTCCCTTAGAAATATATTATATAGGGAATATACTATAATTTTATAAATAATAATAGCTCCTTAAGGACTATATTAATATTTCCTTAAGAAGTTACTATAAGAATATAGTAGGGAAATTATAAAGAAATACCTATACTTACTAAAGGAAAATACTAGGAAATATTATTAATACGCTATACTACTATCGTATAATTATAAGGTTAAGATATTACTTAGTTAAAGCCCTAAGTAAGGTCTTACGCTTACTATAGTATATATAGAAGATAGAGAACCTACTAGATCTTAGGCGGGTAGAGAAAAATATAGATAGTTATTACTACTCTTACTTTAACTTATAAGACTAATAGCTAGTTTATATTTAATACGCGTAATAATATATAGTAGCTAGTCTATATAATATATTTAATTATATATAGTAGCTAGTCTATTTAGTTACCTATTAAACTTATACTAAATCTAGGTAGATAGCTAGGTTAAAGTACCGGCCCTATACTAAGGGACTAGTTTATAATAATAAGGCTATACTTAAGTAAGCGTAATACGCTATTTATAATAGTTCTAAGTATATACTTTTTTTATATTTTAAGCTTAGTTTTAAAAAGTTAGCTAAGAAGATATAATAATATTTTTAGCTATTTATATAGTTAATTCCCTAGTAATAAGGTATTCCCTTTATACCTTCTTAAAAGACCGGAATTATAAGAGGGTATTATAGATATTAAGGGAAGTATTAAAGCTAAGGATAGCTAATTTTTATAGGGGATAATTAAAGGGTCTTAATAAGCGGTCTTATTAAGTTATAAGGAAAATAAAGGCCGGATTCGCTATACTAATAATTTTTCCTTAAATTTATATCTTAAATCAAGGTAGCGGTATTAGTTACTATTTCTTAGTAACCTAAATCTTATTTATCTTCTTTTATAATAAGGGGTCCTCCTTAAGAGACTTTTTAATAATGTTTTCTAGTCCCTTAAAAGGTATAATTTTAAAAGGTTAATATTCCTTAAAGACCTATTAATAGTCTTTTAGCCGATAGGGCCTTTTATATACTTAGTAGGTAGGTCGATTCCTCTTTATTTATTATCTCTTTAAGGAGTCCTTATTTTTATTTTAAAGGTTTACTTAAAACCCCTCCTTTTTTATACCTTTTTATTAATTTTAATAAAGAGGTTCGATTTTAACTAGTTCTTTAAATTTTTAACTAACGAACTAAAAGGTCTATTAAGGGACTAGTCGGGCCGGTCGGACTAGTAGGACTAGAGCCGGGCCTAGAGTAATAAGAGTAGCTAGGGCCGGGGTAGTAGCTATAGTTAAAGATAGCGTTAAGGCTCTTAAGGGAGGAGGAGCTAAAAGGGCAGCTATAGTAGTAGTAGCGGGGGCTATAATAATAAGGGCTATAGTAGCTATAAGGGCAATAGGTTAAGCCGTCTAAGTTAAATACTTACTATAAAGGAATAAGACTACTTACTATTATACTTAAGTAGCCTCTTTATTTAGTTCCTAGCTAGCTTCTTAAAAGATAGTTAAGTAACTATTACTAATAAGCTTTATTAATAGAGATATATCCTATAGCTACTAGCTAAAAAGAGCTTTTATTAAGAATTATTAGTTAGCTTTCTTAAGGATTTCTTCTTACTTAGCTAGCTATAAAGAGGCTAGATAGTTCTTAGTAAAAAGGGCTCTTAAGTAAGTTATATAGGTCTTCTTAATATAGTTAGTTATATAACCCTTTAAGGGAGCTATTAAGGTCTTAAGCTTTAAAAGCTATTACTTAAGGGTCTCTTTCTCTTAAAAAAAGATTAGCTTTATAGTATTAATAGATTCTATTATTACTATATATATAGTAGTTAGTAGCTTTATCTTATAAAGGTATTTCTTATAGTAACTTTCGTAGTTACCTAAGGTAATAGAAAAAGCTCTTTACTATATAGAGGTTAGCTTAAAGAAAAAGGAAGCTCCTTTTATAAATTCTATTATTCTAGGATAAAGAGAGGGAGGGCTTAAGAGGGTTCTACTTATTAAAGAAGACTAAATTATAAATAGTTCTATCTATATAAGCCTATAGCTCCTTTACTTACTTATTTTAATCCTAAGGCTTTATAAGAATCGTTTTATAGACTATAAGGGTAGTAGAGTTAGTTTTTAATATTATTATAAAAGAGGAGGTAGAAAAGTTAGTTAAAAATTAACCTTTTTAGTAAGAGGGGTAAAAGGGAGCTACGAGGGATATAAGAAAGGTGCCTTTTATTATAACTAGAAGGTATAGGAATTCTATTCCTCCTAGGCTTATAACTCTTATAAAGAGAGATATAAGAAGTATATAAAAAATATATAAAGGTAAAAGGGGAAGTAAAAGGTTAGATAGGGAGAGTAAAGATATTTAATTCTTATAGGGGTAGTAGTTATAGTAAGGGAATAATTATTATATTACCTTAATTATCCTTCTTTCCTTTATCTAACGCCCCTCTTTATACCTATTTAGTATCTCTATTAATAAAGAAGATCTTACTTAAAGGAGCTATTAATATCCTCTTAACTACTAAACTTTTTACTAGTTTTTCCCCCTCTTTTTTAGCCGTTACTAGTATATCCGTTTTATCTCTTACTACCTTTATATAAAGCTATCGCTACTTTTACTTCCCTTTATACCCTTACCCTCCTCTTTATACCTCTTTTTAGCTCCTTATTTTAAACTAGGTTTTTAGCTTCCTAGGTCCCTCTTACTAAAGGATATCTCTAAGAACTACGAAATTAGTCTATACTTATAAGGAACGGTTTTCCTACTATAAATAAAGTAGCTATAACGTACTCTCCCGATTATATAAGCTAATAAGTAGTATATTAATTATAGATAAAATCCTATATTATAGAGTAAGAATCGCTTATTATTTTATATATTATTATGCATTAAACGGGTTGCCGGTTATTATATAATCGGGAATCGAAGAAATAGAGCTAGCTTAGAATACTAGCTAAGACCTCTTAAGAATACTAGCTAAGACCTCTTAAGAATACTAGCACGACCAACCTCCTTTAAACACGAATATTAGTAGAACCAAGACACTTCCTAAATATACTCGAGGTATCACTAAATTCCTTAGTCTTAGGGCTATACGGCAGCCTAAATCTAGTCCCGAAAGGTTCTTCCGTTTAGCTATAATTGTCTATATAAGACAGCATGTCCGCTAGTAGATAGAGAGATAATTATTAGCTTTAACACCTCTTCTATAAACTAATATATTACTAATAAAATCTATTGAAAATCCTACCTTATACTCCTTCTTCCCCTCTATTATATAGTCTTATATAATTCCTTAATTTTCTAAAATTCCGCTTTTGCTTATATACCTTAAGAGGTTATAAGCCCGGCTTACTCCTTTTAAGCCGGGAAATTAACTTATACCTTTAAAATTCCTTGTCGAAATACCTAATTAAAATTCCTTTCGAAAATCCCCCTAACGACTTCTTCTACCTTCCTATGCTCTTAAACTCCCGTCTAGACTTCTCGATCCTTATAAGCGAAATAATACCGAATTTATATAAAATAGGTAGATAGAAAGAATATAAATTCTCTAGACTTAAGGGAAATTTAAATTATACTCTTTAGACTATAAGGATAAGAGCTATTCTTACTAAGGAGAAGCTTATCGCTACCTTAGAGCAAGAAAATTATATAAAGACTATAGAAGCTTTATCCTAGATTTTTCTTTAAGTTAAAGATAGCCCTTTAATATAAATTAAGCTTTTAATAAATGTTAAAGCTGCTTAGGATAAGCTTATAAAGCTATATAATCCGTCGAATTTCTCGTCGAATTATTTACTTATAAAGCAGCTCTTTAATCTTAGTCCCTTAGGCTCTAATTTAGAGAAATACCTTTATAAGGTAAAGGAAATCTACGAGGATTTAAAATCCTATAATATAGAAATCCTAAAGGTTATCCTTATAGCATGGATTCTTAATTGCCTTAATAAGGAATTTAGAAGCTATATTATAAATATTATATAGAGCCTTAGGTATAATTCTACGGCAATTACCCTCGAATCCCTAATAGCTAGTCTTTTAAACGAAGCTAGAAGAATAAAGGATATAGATAAATCTTCGGAGAAAGCCTTCTTAATATAAAGGAAGCCTTAGAAATCCTATAGAAATTCTACGGATACTCCTTATTATAAGGAACATAAAAAACCAGGGCATTTTATAGTAAATTGCTATAAATTAAACCCGAATAAGGCTCCTGCTTATTAGGTTTTAAATAAAGGAAAAAAGGACGATAGGACTCGAATTTCTAAGAAGAGAAAATCTTCTTCTTTATTTTCTTCTTTTAAGAAGAAATCCCCTTTTAGTAGTATTTCTACTACTAATAAAAAAAGGAAGGCTCGAATTATAAAGCTAGAGTCCGATTCGGACGATAGTAATAAGGTCTTAAATATAGCTTCGTAAGAAATTATAGACCTAGATATCGACCTTATAGACCTTTTTAGGGCTCCGACCCCTATATAAACGTTTAAGGATTTAGAGGTAATTTTAACCTCTATAAATACCCCTATAGTAGAAGCTAATAAAGACTCTCTTTTAGGACCTCTAGAAGCCTCGATTCCTAGAATAAAGGAATTAGTTTTAAAGGTAAGAAAAGGAGGATTTCCTAGTTATAAGAATAAAAGGATCTTTAATTTTATTTATAATACCGGAGCTACTAGGCATATAGTATCGAATATAAATTTCCGTATTAACTATAAAGAAATTAAGTCTAAAGTTTACTAGGGAAAAGCTTCCTTTATATTAGTAAAAGGAAAGGGGGACTTAGTATTTAAGTTCCCGTATAATAGTAAAAGGTATATCCTTTAAGACTACTTTTATATACCTAAATTAAGAGTAAATATACTATCCTAATCTTATTTTAATAATACCTATGCCTTAATAGGAGGAAATAAAGTCCTTTTATAAGATAATAAGGCTAAGGTCCTTACTAAAGGAATTTTTAGAAATAAATTATATTATATTCCTATAGAACCTTTATTAGAAAGCTAATTAATCCTTATTACGTCTTTAAAGACAAAGGATATAGATTTTTATACTTAGCACTTACGCTTAGGGTATATAAATAGTAGGGCTATTTTTTAAATATTAAAAAAATATAATAAGGATATAAAAATTATCGCGAAGCGTAGCCTGATTTCGTAGTTCTCGGAGATATCCCTTAGTATAAGGGACTAAGGAAGCTAAAAACACCCGGTGTAGAAGAAGGAAGAAGGAGCTAAAAAGAGGTGCAGAAAGGAGGGTAGGGGCATAAGGGGAAGCAGAAGTGGCGATGGCTTCCTATAGAGGTAGCGAGAGATAAGACGGATATGCCGGCAACGGCTAGAAAGGAGGGGAAAAACCGGTAAAAAGCTCGGTAGTCGAAAGGACATTAGTAGCTTCTTTAAGCAGGATCTTCTTTATTAATCGAGATACTAGACGGGTATAAAGAGGGGCGTTAGATAGAGGAAAGAAGGACAATTAAGGCAATATAATAATCACTCCCCTACCTTTATTGCTGCCCCCGTAAGAATTAAATCTCTCTACCCTGCCTATCCGACCCCTTACTTCTAATTTCACCTTCGTATATTTTACATGCACTTCTCGCATCTCTCTTCGCGAGAGTTATAAGCCCGGGAGGAATAGAATTCCTATACCTTCCGGCTGCTGCAAAAGGCACCTTTCTTATATCCCTCGTAGCTTCCTTTTACCCCTCTTACTAGAAAAGCCGATTTTTAACCGACTTTTCTACTCTTCCCCGTAATAATAACGAAAACCGACTCCTCTACCGTCCCTACGGTCCATAGGACGATTCTTATAGAGCCCTAAGATTAGGATAAGTAGGTAAAGGAGCTACGGGCTCGTATAGATAGGACTATCTATAATTTAGTCTTTTCTAATAAGCAGGACCCTCTCGAGCCCCCTCTTCGTCCTAGGGCAACGGACTTTATAGAGGGAGCTTCCTACTTCTCTAAACTAACCTCTATATAATAGAGAGCTTTTTCTACTACCTTAGGTAACTACGAGAGTTACCGTAAGGAATACCTTTACGAGACGAAGCTACTAACTGCTGCACGCACGGCAATAACGGAATCTATTAGTGCCGCAAAGCTAATTACTCTTCGAGAGGAAGAGACTCCTAGGCAGTGGCTTTTAAAGCTCGAGACCTCGACAGCTCCCTCGAGGGGCTATATAACTAACCGTATTAGGAAGACCTATACGGCCTACCTAGGAGCCTTTTCTGCTAGGAACCTGCTAGCTTCTTCGTGGCTAGCTAAGTAGGAAGAAATCCTCGAGGAAGCTAACTAATACTTCCTTATAGAAGCTCTATCCGGCTAGTGGCTATAGGATATATCTCTGCTAATAAAGCCTATTAGTAACGGCTACTCGACTATCTTTCGAGAGGCTAGCCGGGAACTAGACGAAGAGGCTGCTAGAGTATAACAGCAAGCAGTCTTATTCCTTCGTGGCCAGCACTCGACCTAGACGGCTCGACCTGCAGCTGCTGCAGCCCCTGCTGCTACGGCTGTTGCTCCTTCGGCTCCTCCTCCCTCGAGAGCCTTAACCCCGTCTTTAACGGCTGCCCCGGTCCCGGCTCCGCCTCTTGCTCCGGGCCCGGCCCCGGTCCCGTTAGTTAGACCGGCCCGACTAGTCCCCTAATAGACCTTTTAGTCCGTTAGTCGAAAAATCAGGGAACTAGTCGAAATCGAACCTCCTCGTTAAAATCAGCAACAAGGGGTAAAAAGGGGGGGTTTCTAAGCAGACC
Organism: Hirsutella rhossiliensis; assembly: GCF_020360975.1. Classification (NCBI taxonomy): domain Eukaryota; kingdom Fungi; phylum Ascomycota; class Sordariomycetes; order Hypocreales; family Ophiocordycipitaceae; genus Hirsutella; species Hirsutella rhossiliensis. The sequence continues at coordinate 368,395 of NW_025408669.1, forward strand.
TTCCGGACCGGGACGAGGATTCCTCGAAGAAACGAACGAGGAGGAATCGACCTACCTGCTAAGCATGCAAAAAGCCCTATCGGCTAGAAGACTACTAGTAGGTCTTCGAGGAAAACCGACCCGAAGGAGTTAACCCTTTAAAGAGACTACGAGAAACAGTATAACAGTCTCTTAAGGAGGACCCCTCGTTGTAGAAGAAAATAGACGAGATTCGGGTTGCTAAGAAATAGCAACTAATAACGCCGCTGCCCTTATTCGAGCCGCAAATTCGAGGAAAAATCGTTAGTATAGCAAATCCGGCCTTCGTCTTCCCTACGGATTAACAAGGCCAAGACCAACCGTTAGAGCGCTCTAATTATCCCCTACGAAAATCAGCTATCCTTAACTCTAGTGCTTCCCTCGATATTTGCAATATACTCTTACGATTCCGGTCCTTTAAGAAGGCATAGAGGGAATACCTTATTACTAGGGAATTAACTATACGGATAGAGGGATATAGAAGGGTGAATTTCACGATAAAATTACCTAACGGATCTATACGAATTCTTCGACGAAAAAGGGTAGCTTTTTGCCCTCGATTTTTAACGAGCCTAATTTCCTTCCGCCTTCTTTAAGAGGAAGGAATCTTCTAGGATATAACGTCTAAGCCTACGAGGCTAGTCTAGAAGAATTAGACTATTAGGCTTATCGAGGAAAAATTCGGTTAATTTATTCTTAAATTCCGACCTATCCTTAGGAAGGAATCTCTCGAGAAGTTAGCTTTCCCTACTAAGAGGAATAGGTCTACTATAAAAGACCCTCTTCCGGCAGCCTAAGGAGACGGTCTTCTTTAGCACGCACGACTTAGTTACCCGGGCCCCCTAGCTTTATATAAACTAGGTCAATAATAAGGCGTACGAATAAGGGGCCTAAAGACCGTCGAATACGAATACTACGGCTAAGGAAAGACTAAGAGACGAGTTTCTAGACGGACCCTAATACGGCCGGACTAGCCGTATAAGGAAATTTAGGTCGATTAGACCGACGTCTCTAGGGATTAGGAAAGCTTCGTTAGGGTAATGTTTTTTATAGACGCTTTTTTAGGGATGGTTTTCCCTTATTTCTTACGGACCTACCTAAGTAAGTATAACTAGTCTGCCCTCCGGGACTTCGTTAACTAGATAAAATCCTACTTTAGCTACGAGGTAAAGAAGATATAGTTAGACGGAGAGCTATTTACGAAGGATATCTTAAATTAGCTTCGAAAAAGGGGCATTTTACCCCTCCTATTAGCACCGAATACCTAGGCCTAGAACGGAGGGGTAGAAAGATTAGGGGGTGCTATAATAGAAAGGGCCTATATAATAAGACTTACTATAAAGCTTCTATACGACCTTTAGAGGGAAGTCGTTAAGACCGCCTATTACCTTTAGAACCGGACCCTAAGGGACCCTAGGGGACCAAGGGACTATAAGGACCTAGAGACCCTTTTTAAGACCTAAGGAATAAACTAGAAATCCCCCCTCGAGCTCTTTATAAAGAAGAGGGCCTCGCTAGCCTACCTTTGTGCCTACGGCTATAAGGCATACGCAATAACTGCCGATATATAGCTAAAAAGGAAGAAGAAAAGAAAGCTTAATCCTAGAGCCTTTATTAGTTACCTTATTAGTTATAATTCTACGAATATCTTCCGGATCTAGATTCCTCTTCTATAGAAGGTTATTTCGACTAGGGATATGATTTTCGACGAATCTAGCTTTTTCGACGGAAAGAGGGATTAATAGCCCCTCTTACTCTCTTAACGTTAGCTAATTTAGAAGATCTAAATCCCCCCTTCCTAATAGTCTTAAGAAGAGGTCGTAGACGAGGAAACGGAAGAAGAAACTAACGTCGAAGTAGTCGAGGACAACGCCGACTTTAAAGAAGAAGAGGAAGCTACTAGATTAGATAATCTAGATAAAGAAGGAGACTATAGGAAAGCAGTAGAGCTAGAATACGCCTGCCTCCCTACGCCTCCTCTTACGGAATAAGAAGAAGATCTAGAAGCAGCTTTCTCTATTAGTCTTCCCGTCTCGACCCCTAAGGGGGTAGGAAAGGCACCTCTCTTAAAGGATTATCCGGCTGCCTTTTTATCCCTACTTCGAGGAGTAAAGGAAGGTATAGGGCCCGATATAAAAGAAGACTAACCTTTCCCTTATTTCGATCGTTTTTCCGACTTCTATCTAACGCTAATAGAAGACGGTTTCCACGGAGCATTTATAGTAGGCCGGCTCTTTAAGCCATAGCTATTAGCAAGGAAGGTATATAAAAGAGACCTCCCGGACCTACCAGCAAACTAGAAGCAGCTAGAAAAACACCCCTTTAGAGACTAGTTTTTCTAGGCCTAGAAAGACCACCTAGCCTTATACGAAGAGATAGGGTCTTTCGAAGAGGTCCTTAAGGAAAAAGTAAGAGGAAAATAGGTCCTTAGCTATAAGTAGGTCTTTATCTATAAGACTAATAAACACGGCTTCCTTTAAAAGTATAAAGCCCGGCTAGTTATCTATAGGAATTAATAGGAAAAGGGGATCTACCTACTAGGGCAACCACCCTAGCAGGGATGTCTTTTCGGACCCTTATAGCTATAGTAGCAGAATTCGACCTCGAACTCGAATAGATAGATATAGTTAACGCCTTTATTAACTGCCTACTCGAGGAAGAAGAAGAAGTTATCTATATACGCCTTCTACTAGGCTTTTAATAGCTAGGAAAGGTTCTATAGCTTAGGAAAGCTCTATATAGACTACGAAGATCACCCCTTCTTTAGCAATAGCATTTAATAGGTTCCCTTAAAGCCCTAGGCTTTACGAAAGTCCCTTAGGAACCGTGTATAATATAGAAGGGTAAAATCACGGTCTTCTTCTACGTCGACGATATTATCTAGGCGTACCCGAAAGAGGAAGAAGCTGCTATAAGGGAGGCTATACGAGGCCTATAATAAAGGTATAAGATAACTAGGCTAGGGGAGCTAAAGTGGTTCCTAGGGATACGAATCCTTTAGAATAGGTCCTAACAGACTATCTAGCTTACCTAGGACGCCTATATCGATAAGGTCGCTTATAAATTCCTCCTTAATTCCCTCGATAAGAAGCTTCCCTCTACGCCTATATTAAACGAAGAGCTTTTACCTAATCTATCCTTTTAAGCTAGGGAGCAAGAGAAACACTAATATTAGTAGAAGGTAGGCTCCTTGCTTTTTTTAGCTATTTCTACTAGACCGGATATCTCTTTTACGGTCTCCCGGCTAGCTAGGTATAACTAGAATCCTAGCCCTAGGCATTAAGAAGTAGTAGATAGAGTAATCCTTTATCTCTATTTAACGAGATTATATAGTCTACGCCTAGGAGGGTAGGAAAGGAAGAAATTAGCTGCCGAAATCTTCCTCTATTCGAGCGATTCGTCCTTTACGGACAATTCCTTAGATAGAAAGAGCTTATAGGGGTATATTATATCCCTTTTTAGAGGAACTATTGCTTAGAAAGCTTCGAAGCAGGCTACCGTTACGACTTCTAGTACGGAGGCAGAGCTACTAGCTCTTTTAGAGGCGTTAAAAGAAGCGATTTTCCTTAGCCGGCTGCTAATATCGTTACGACTATAAATTCCGTCCCCGTTAGCTATAGAATGCGATAATACGTAGACTATACGAATTCTTATAGAGGAAAACAGTAAGCTATCGACCCGGCTATAGTATATCGATATCTACTAGCATTAGTTACGCTAAGAGGTCTAAAGGGGACTTATTTCTATTTATTAGGTTCTAACGGCATTAATAAAAGCCGACGGTCTTACGAAGCCCTTACTAAAGCAGAAGCTAGCTGTCTTTTTATAGTAAATAGGGCTAGAAGACGTTCGAGAGAAGCTATCCTTAGAGGCCCGCCTTAAGAGTCTACGAGAGGAGCTAATAGCACGTACGAGAAGGTAACGTCTATAGCCAAAGAAAAGGAAGAGGTTTTTCCCTTTAGAGGGCCCCCTATTTAATTAGGTTTTTTCCTTCTAAGAAGGCCCCCTTTCTTATAGGACTTTCCCCTCTTTAGGCCCCTTTTCCTTAGGTAGGTCTAAAAGAGCCTAGGGACCCGAAAGGGCCCCTGCTTTCCTCGAGTAAAGGGGAAGTATAGAGCTAAGAACCTCCTCTATACGCTTACTAGCCCGAAGCCGTATTAGCTATGCCCTTAAGGGGCAGGCTATAGCTAAGGGGGTGTGTCGCGAAGCGTGGCCTAATTTCGTAGTTCTCGGAGATATCCCTTAGCACGAGGGACCAAGGAAGCTAAAAACACCTAGTATAGAAGAAGGAAGAAGGAGCTAATAAGAGGTATAGAAAGGAGGGTGGGGGCATAAGGGGAAGCAGAAGTAGCGATAGCTTCCTATAGAGGTGGCGAGAGATAAGACGGATGTGCCGGCAACTGCTAGAAAGGAGGGGAAAAACCGGCAAAAAGCTTGGTAGTCGAAAGGACATTAGTAGCTTCTTTAAGCAGGATCTTCTTTATTAATCGAGATACTAGACGGGTATAAAGAGGGGCGTTAAATAGAGGAAAGAAGGATAATTAAGGCAATATAACAATCACTCCCCTACCTTTATTGCTGCCCCCGTAAGAATTAAATCTCTCTGCCCTGCCTGTCCGACCCCTTACTTCTAATTTTACCTTCGTATATTTTATATATACTTCTCGTATCTCTCTTCGCGAGAAAAATACCTCTAAAAGAGGAAACTAAAATAAGATAATACGAAATATATATTAAAGCTAAAGCAATAAATAAGGTTAATAAATAACCTTCGTATAAGTCTTATACTTATTTAGAAAAAATAGTATTAGATATTTAGGGGCTAATTAAAGTGCCTACTTATAATAAATATTACTATTATATTTCTTTCTTAGACGTAGGAACCCGATATCTAGAAATATACCTTCTTCGAAAAAGAGGGGAAGCTTTAGATAGGTTCCTAGAATTTATAAATAGGGCAGAAAATAACCCTAAAAATACTAGGATTAGAGAAGCATTTTCTAAAAATGCTAAAGAATTTATATATAAAATAAAGCTCTATTACGAAAAAGAAGGAATTACCTTTCATTCTAGTCCTCCTAGGACGCTAGAATCTAACGGTAGAATAGAAAGAATAAATCGTACTATATTAGAAAAAGTATAAGCTCTTTTATTTACTACTAGGCTTCTTAAATATCTATAAGGAGAAGCTATTTTAATAGCTACCTATTTATATAATAGATTACCGTATTCTACGATAGGATTTAAAAGTCCTATAGAAAAGAGTAATAATATAATACTACCCTTTAAGACCTTAAATAAAATTAAGACCTTCGGAAGCCTTATATATTATAAGAATAAAGACCTTAAAGATAAGCTAGATAATAGAGCTTTTAAGGGAATAATAGTAGGCTATTTAGAAAATGCATATAAAATCTAGGATTTTACTAAGAGAAAGATTACTATCTCTAGAGATATTACTATACTAGAAAATAAATTTATAAAAAATCCAGAAATTTCTAGTAGTAATAATACCTTTGATTTTAATTCTATTCCGAATAAAGATAAGCTAGAAAGCTATATCCCTATAGAAGAAGCTACTAGAGAACCTAGAGATAAAAATCCCTCGCCCTTTATAGAAGAAGAGTCTCTAAATAACGATCCTATTCCTACTACTAGTAAAATAGTAGTAGAATTACCTAAGAAGCTAGAAGGGTTCGATTCTAACTATATCGAATACCCTAACGTTAATTTATTTCTAAACTACGATTTTATAAAGTTAATTCTAGCTAGTATAGAAAATTAGGATTTAAAAATTCTAAAGACCTATAAATAGGCAATAAATAGCCCTAAAGTAGTATTTTAGAAAGAAGCTATAATTAAGGAAATTATCTAGCTACTTAAATATAAAACTTAGGAATTTTCTTACCTCCTTAAGGATAGGGAGGCTATAGGAGGCCGCTAGGTCTATACTATTAAGAAGGATAGTTAAAATAATATAATAAAATATAAAGCCCGTTTCGTAATATAGGGATTTAAGTAGATCTATAGCTTAGATTTCCTAGATACCTTCTCGACTACGGCTAGACCTAAATCTATTAGAATTCTACTTATTTTAGCTATTATCTATAAATTCAAAGCTTTATAAATAGATATAATAAATGCCTTTATATATACCGATATAGATAGTAAAGTATATATTAATCTTCCTATAGGCTATAAAGAATACGCTCTTAAAGAATATTATTTAAAATATAGATTAGCTTATAAAGCTAAAGGAATTAATTTAACTAAATTCCTAGACCTATATAAAACCGGTTAAATTAAAGCAAAGCTAAAGAAAGCATTATATAGCCTAAAATAAAGTCCTAAGCTCTAGTATAATTATTTAAAAATTATACTAAATAAACTCCGATTTCTTCCTCTTTTAATAGATAAAGGAGTATTTATAAATAAGGACTATAGTATAGCCTTAGCAATTTACGTCGACGACTTTCTTATAGTAGGGCCCTTTAAATCTATAATAGAAGAAAGATTATTTAAAGAATTATCTAATTACCTAGATTTTACTATCTTAGGAGATATAAAAGACTTCTTAGGTCTAAATATTATAATAAACCGAGAAAATAAAGAGCTATATATATCCTAAGAAATTATTCCTTAAATAAATTAAAGGAATTTAATAAAGAAGGTTTAGGAACTTTAAATTTACTTACTATAGTAGGCTTTAAGCTTATAAAAGTAAAGGAATTACCTTCTAAGGAAGATATATTATAATTTTAAAAGGAAATAGGATCTCTATTATACTTAGCCTTATTTACTAGGCTAGATATCTTATATTCTATAATTTCCTATGCTAGAATCGCGGCTAAGCCCGACTAGACGTATTTTAAGGCTTTAAATATAATTTAGAAATATTTAAATAAATTCCCTAGCCTAAAGATTAAATATAATTGCAATATCCCTTTTACCTATCTATATATAAAGGGTTTTACCGACTCTAGCTAGGCGTCGGATTTAACGGACGGAAAATCCTTTTCTAGTTACTATTTTTATATATATAATAATATAACAAGCTAGGCTTACTCTAAGCAGAAAGCCGTTGCCCTTTCTACCTACGAAGTAAAGTATATTAGCCTTAGGGAGGTAAATAAAGAAGCTATTTATTTAAATATGCTTTTTAAAAATATTACTAAGGATCTATCTATTAAGATTCTTAATACTATACCTCCTATTTTAACGGATAATACTACTACTATTAAATTAGTAGAAAATCCGGAATTTTATAAAAGATCTAAGTATATAAGATTAGCCTATTACTATACTAGAACTAGTATAAGAGAAGGGGAAATTAGAGTTTTTTATATTAAATGAAAAGATAATATAGCTAATATTTTTACGAAGGAATTAAAACCTAGATTACTCTATAAATTTAGAGACGGTCTATCCTTAATATAAGTTCCTAAGCAATTAAAAGGGGTTTTTAGATATTTCTTATACTTTCTATATCTTTCCTTACTAGGTTTTTCCTTTTAGGTTTCCTAGAGAAATATTTACTAGGTTTTATCTATTAAGATTTTCCTAGCAATAATAGGTTTTACCTTATATAAGGTTATCCTATAAATAATTATTATAACTATAGATTTTTCCTACTATAGGTTTTTTATTAGTATATACCTAAGGATTCTTTTTTTCTTAAGAAAGAATAGGTTTTTATATATCCTATTAAGGTATAAGAATAGTTTTCCTAAATTAGGTTTTTACCCTATATATATACTACTATAAATAAATTAGTAAAAAGTATATAAATCTACTCTTTAAGGGAGGCTATAAGGAACGGTGTTCCTACTATAAATAAAGTAGCTATAACGTACTCTCTTAATTATATAAGCTAATAAGTAGTATATTAATTATAGATAAACTCCTATATTATAGAGTAAGAATCGCTCGTTATTTTATATGTTATTCTATATTAAACGGGTTGCCGGTTATCGTATAATTAGGAATCGAAGAAATAGAGCTAGCTTAGAATACTAGCTAAGACCTCTTAAGAATACTAGCATAACTAACCTCCTTTAAACACGAATATTAGTAGAACTAAGACACTTCCTAAATATACTCGAGGTATTACTAAATTCCTTAGTCTTAGGGCTATATAGCAGCTTTAATCTAGTCCTAATAGGTTCTTCTATTTAGCTATAATTATCTATATAAGATAGTATATCCGCTAGTAGATAGAGAGATAATTATTAACTTTAATACCTCTTCTATATACTAATATATTACTAATAAATTCTATTAAAAATCCTACCTTATACTCCTTCTTCCCTTCTATTACGTAGTCTTACGTAATTCCTTAATTTCCTAAAATTCCGCTTTTACTTATATACCTTAAGAATACTTCGCGATATAAGGCGCTATATATAAAAATAGCGCGTATAGTAGTCCTCTTTAATATAATCTATCCTTTTTATTACCTTTATATCTAACCTTAAGTATATTAAGTAGAGCTACTAAGACTTTTAAAAGCTTTAAAGGAAGTTATTTTCCTTAGCTAGTATAAGAGTCTTTAACTATTATAGGTTATAAGCTTAGGCTACGGCCTAAGCTATATAGTTATATATAAAGGGCCGGATCCTATATATATATATATAGGCTAGCTATATATAAGAGAGCTCTATATAGCTTATTAATATTATCTTATAAATAGTACTTATATATATACCTTTACTTACTCTATAATAGTATAAGCTATTAACTAATAGATCTAATAGATATCTCTTTAAAAAGGTTGCTACCTCCTTAAGGAAGTACTCTACCCCTTCTTATATAGATAGGAAGTATTATAGCTATCTTAGAAGTAATTAAAAGCGCGACGGCTAGTAAGAAGGACGAGGTTCTTATTATACTAAGGGAGCCGTCTATAAGACTAGCTTTAACCCCTACGACCTCCGTACCGCCGGTTATAGCGGCGATACTACTAATATAGAAGCCGCTCTATTAGCCGACTTAGGATAGTAAGCTAAAGTCCTTTTACTTCTTCCTTAGCTAGCTATAAACGAAGTTTATAAACGATAAGAAATAGGGCCTAAATAGCTATCGCGATATAGCGTAGTATTCGCTCCCTTATACGCTACTAAAGCCTTAAATATAGCGGATCTTTAGATTCTAAGATAATAGCGGCCCTAAGGGTAGACGTAACCTATAAGACTTCTTTTAATACCTTATATATACGTTTAGCAACGTATAGGAGTAGGAGAAGGTATAAGATAGGCTATAGACCCTTAAGTAAAGAGATAGATAAACCTTTAGCGAATTCCTCCTTAATTTTAAAGAGACGCTCTTATAGGTAGCGGGGACTATAGTATAGGAAGATAGTATAAAGCTTATATAGCTATAGAATTCGATTACGCCGGCCCTATAAGAGCTACTTATCCTTATAATTATACTTATTAACTATAGCGAGTATATAAGTAAGTTAATAAAGGTAGTATAAGGCTATAAGTAAACGCTATATTTTTAAAAGCTTTATAAGCGTACGCTATATAGCGGCGATAGGATTACCGCCCCTCTATAAGATAAATAACCGGCCGTTAATATAGATATAAATAACTTAATATCGGCTACTTATATAGACTAAGCTAAACGCGGTAAGAAGACGCCGTCGACTACCCCTTATACCGCCCTATACTTTAAGTAGCGGGCGAAGTAAGTAATAAGTAAGGAAATTAGGAAAAGGAAGGCTAACGGCCGCTACTTATATTATAGCGCGTCTATATACTTTATACTAAAATGCCCCTTTTTTCTAGCTAAGCGGCCTATAGCGGTTTAAGTAGCGAAGATAGAACCGCTCTTTACCTTAGATAATAAGGAGGACTCCGCCCTTTTAGGCCTAGAGGGAAAAGAGTAGCTTTAAAGTAAAGATTAGCTTTAGAGCCTTAATTACTAGTACTAATAAGAGAGAAGGAAGAATTATCTACCTATATAAAAGAGGAGCTTACTTTAATATAGGTTATAATTAATAACTCCTTACCTATCGCCGCCCTTATAGATAAGGGCTATTAGTACTATACTATAGTTAATAAGGCGCTTATATAAGAGATATAAGTACTAGTAAAGAAGATTGCCCTAAGGTAAGTAAAGGGCGCTTTAAGCGTAATAAAAGGTATAGTAATTAAGGGTATTATATAGCTAGCTATAGAGGTCGACAGCTACTATAAGCTTATTATAGCTTATATAATCCCTTAACTAGAGTTTCCCTTAATCCTTAGGAAACCTTAGTTATTATATATAGAGTTATACTTAGTTTTATATTAAAAGAAGCTATAGTTTAGGCCTATATAACGGTAGGTCTACTATAACGACGGTTTTATAAGCGTAAGACTAAGCGTGCGAGCTTTATACTCGGCTTAAGAAGTCTTTACCTTTATCTTTATAAGAACTATATAATAGGTAAAGTAAGAGTAAGGCTAGGCAGCGGCTAATATAGCGGTCTATATAGTTAGCTTAGTAGATATCGATAAAGCCCTTTAAATAAAGAAGCTAAAGTCGACCGCTAAGCTATAGTAGTAAATACTAAAGCGCTTTTATAACCTTCTACTACTATTTAAGTCCTAGGAAGTAAATAAGCTTAACCTATATAAGCTAAGGGTAAACTATAAGATCGTACTCTATACTAATAAAAAGGGGTAAGAACTACTTATACTATTTAGACCGCTATATAGTATATTATATATAGAGCTACTAGTGCTAAAGAAGACGCTAAGGGACCTCTTAAATAAGGGTTTTATTTAAGTAGCTTTAAAGCGGGAGCGCTAGTCCTATTTATATATAAACTAAGGGGTAGGATATAGTTTTACTATAACTATAGGGCTCTAAACGTAATTATAAGGCTAGACTACTACCCCTTACCTTTTATCTTAAATACGCTCTATAACCTCTTAAAGGCAAAGTAGTTTATAAAGCTAGATATAAAATAAGCGTTTTATAAGGTATAGATCTTAGAGGGTAACGAGTAAAAGACAGCGTTCTATATATACTATAGCTTATTTAAGTAGCTTATAACGCCCTTTAGCCTCTTAGGAGCGCCTACTACCCTCTAGCGTTATATTAATAATATACTTTAGGACTTCCGTAATAAGGTTACCTCTATATATATAGATAATATCCTTATTTATATAAGCGGCTCTTATAAGGACTATATATAAAAAGTACGGAGGGTCTTAGAGCGCCTTTAACTTTATAGGCTCTACCTTAACCTAGATAAGTACGAATTTAAGGTTAAGAGGGTTAAGTACCTAAGCTTTATTATTTATATAGGCGTAGGTATATAGGCGGATCTTATAAAGATCTAAGCGATTTAGAACTAAGCGGCCCTAACTATATAGATAGATATATAGAGCTTCCTTAGGTTCGCGAACTATTATAGGATATTTATTAAGGGCTTCTCCTATATTATAATACCCTTAAATAAGATTACTAGGAAGTAAACCGCCTTTCGTTAAGGGCCTATATAAGAAGGAGCGTTCTATACGCTTAAGGGCCTATTTTCTTAAGCCTTAGTACTACTTTAGTAAGACTTTAACCGGTCTATATTAGTCGAAGCGGACTATAGCGGCTAGGTACTTAAAGGAACGCTCTCTTAAGAGGTAAATAAGTAAAAGTAACTAGTAGCGTTTAACTCCTATAAGCTAATTCTAGTAGAGTAGAATTATACTATTTATAATAAAGAGATATTAGCGATTATTAGCTACCTTAAATAATAATAAGTAGAGCTCTAGAGCTATAAGAGCTTTAAGGTTCTTATAGACTATAAGAACCTTAAGTACTTTATAACTTACTAGTACCTCTTAGAGTAGTAAGCCCGCTAAGTAGAGTATCTCTTATACTTTAACTTCTTAATTAAGTACTAGCTAAGGTAGGACTCTATAGTCTTAGATATACTTTCTTAGAGGGATTAAGACCGGCTAATAGGAGCGGATATTAAAGCCTAGGATCTATAGCTTATCTTATAAGAAGCGCTATAGACTTATATAGGAGCTTCCTTAGTAAAGGGAGGCGCGGCGTTAATAGATAAGCCTTCCCTTATACCTTTACCTCGGTCTAGTAAGGAGGGATAGACCGGCCTAGGGGCGCGTACGGCGTAGGTATTCTAAGATAAGGTCCTTTAACGCTTATAAGATAGGATATTATCTCTAGACCGTACCTATAAGAGCGTACGCCGCTTTATTAAGTCCGGCGCTTAATACCTCGATCTAAAGCTAAAGCTAAAGGTATAAGTAGCTAATTATTATATCGACCTATAAGGGCATTTACGTTAGTAGGGGAGACTATAGATACTAAGCGCGCTATATACTATAGAAGCTAAGGAGAAGGATAGACCGTTAAAGCTAGATAAATAAAATAAGCTTTAAGGGAAGCTAGTCTAGCTCGTTTATAACTTTAGTATTATAGGCTACCTAGGTTAGTAAGGTATAGTAGTAGGCCTTATAAGGGAATTTTACTAGCTCCTCCTATAGTACTACGTTTACTACTTCCTTTATAACTATAATATCTATAGCTATACTAAGATTTAAAGGGCATAGCTTAAAGGGCTACTTAAGTAGCTTTTAGTGCCTAACCGGTTCTATATATATATATAGATAGACTTTATAATAGACCTCCTACTTATAGAGGGTAGTAACTACTATATATAGGTAATTAAGGACTAACTTAGTAAGTCTATAGTATTAAAGCTAATACTATCTATAGATATAGAGTCCTATATAAAGCGCTTCCTATAGTACTAAGCCCGCTTATATAGCTAGCTAGCCTTTATTATAAGCGATAGGGGATCGAATTAAACTAGCTGCTTTTAGTAGTACCTATACTAACTACTTTAGATTATATAGCTACTTAGTATAATATATTACTTATAGACTAATAAAGGGCCTAAGAGGGTTAACTAAGAAGCGTAGGCTTACTTATAGGCTATCGTAGCCTATAACTAAGTAAACTAAGACTAATAGCTCCCTATAGCCGAACTTATATTAAATAGTAGACTATATACCTCTATTAAGATAGCCCCTTTCTTTATAATATATAGCTTTAAACTACCCTTATTAGTTCCTTTTACTATAGATATAGTAGTAAAGTAGTATAGTAATTCGTTATTAAAGGGCCGTGCCTTTATATTTATATAAAAGCTATAAGAGACTATAAATTATTACTAATCTACGATAGCCGCCGCGGCGTAAGATTAAGAGCGGTATGCTAATAAGACTAGGGCTCTAGTAGATAGGTTTATAGTAAGAGATAAGGTATAGCTAGACCTCTATAACTATAGGTCGGTATAGCTAAAAAAGAAGCTTAACTAGCTATACGTAAAGTTTATAGTATAGAGGGTTATTAGCCTATAGGTTATATAGCTTAATAGTCTCTTAATAGGGGTCTATAATAAGATTAATATAGACCTCCTTTATAGAGCCTCCTTTAACCCGCTACTTAGATAAGAAGTAGTAGACGCTTAACCGCTTATAATTAAAGTAGAGGGAGAGGATAAGTTTAAGGTTAAAGAGATATAAGCCGCGCGCTAGAAAAGGGTTAATAAGGGGAAACGCTAAGAGGTCCTCGTTAAATATTATAGGTATCTTAACCCTACGTAGGAACCTATATATAGGTTTATAGGAACTATAGCTCTTAATAAGTTTAAGGCCTTATTTAAAATAGTAAATAAGAACGATAGACTAATAAACTACTAATAGTAGCCTAGGCTAGGACTATAAAGTAAGTAAAGTAAAGTAGGTAGTTATAATAATATAAGCGTAATAATATAAGCGGAGATAAAAATAGCGTTTATTTTAGGGCGGAGCCTTTAGACTACTTAGACCTACTCTTTATCCTTATCGTTATCGTTATCCTTATCCTTATTATCCTCCTTTATTTTATTAGCGGCAGCGGCGCTCTTTAAGGCGCTTAGGCGGCCCTTTAGGCCCGCGAGCTAGTTAGTAATAGCAGCGGCTCTAGGGGCTCTAAGGGTAAGGGGGGCCTAGCTAGTAGTAGTAGCGGGGGCGGCGGTAGGTATAGCTAAAGGGACTACCGATAAAGCGATAGAGGTAGTATCCTTAGTACTAAGAGAGTTAATAGCGGAAGTAAAAGAGCTAAAGGAGAGGAACTTACTTAGGGATAAGGCCCTAGCGCTTAAAGGCGCGGAGATTATAGTAGGCGGCGGCGGCGGCGGTAAGGCGCTTCTTAGTAGCCCCCTCTATATACTCCGAGAAAGAGGAGGTAAGGGATAGGAAGGTAGATATATTTATCGCGGAAGTTAGTATTACGGATTACGGCCTCCTACTTTATAGGGCGGGGAACTTACTAATTAAAGTTATTATTATTAGGGCTATTATTACTACTATAGCTATTATTATAAGTATATATTAATAGAGCGGCCTATATAGCTAGGAACGAACTAATACCTTAGGTAAAGCGGAACTTACTTATTACTACTACTATTATAGTTAAAGAAAGAAGAAAAGGAAAGGAAGAAGGAAAGGAAAGATACCGCTTTATATACCCTTAAGTAGAAGAGGCTACCTAAGGCTAAGGGGACGGGTAACCTAAGGCTTATATAAGTCTAGGCCGGCCGCCGGCTACCTAGGGGCGTATATAATAGGTTACGCCCTTATTTAAACGGCTAGCCGGCTAATAAGTATAGAGCCCGGTTCCGGCTACTTAGGCTAATAGGCGCGGGGATAATAGGGCTAGTAGGGCTAGCACGATTAACGGGAAAGGGTAGGGTAAAGCTAGCGGTATAAGCTTAATAGTACGGAAGCTATTAATTAAGTAGCGCCGCGCTACGCTTAAGGGAGGGCATTATATAAGAGTCTTTAACTATTATAGGTTATAGGCTTAGGCTATAGCCTAAGCTATATAGTTACGTATAGAGGGCCGGATCCTATATATATATATATAGGCTAACCGCGTATAAGAGAGCTCTATATAGCTTATTAATATTATCCTACGAACGGCACCTATATATATACCTCTACTTAATATATAATAGCTAGCTACTTATATCTTTATAACTATAAATTCTATCCCTATTAGCTATAAAATATAATAATATATAGACTATATAAATTCTTATAGAGAATATAAAGCTATTAACCTAGCTATAGTATATTAATATCTATAAGTATTAGCTATACTAAGAGGTCTAAAAGGGACTTATTTCTATTTATTAGGTTTTAATAGTATTAATAATAGTAAATAGTCTTATAAAGCTCTTACTAAAGTAAAAGCTAGCTATCCTTTTATAGTAAATAGGGCTAGAAGACGTCTTAGAAAAGCTATCCTTAAAGGCCCGCTTTAATAGTTTATAAGAGGAGCTAATAGTATATATAAGAAGGTAATATCTATAGCTAAAGAAAAGGAATAGGCTTTTCCCTTTAAAGGGCCCCTTATTTTAATTAAGGTTTTCCCTTCTAAGAAGGCCCCCTTTCTTATAAGACTTTCCCCTCTTTAGGCCCCTATTTCTTAAGTAAGTCTAAAAGAGCCTAGGGACCTAAAAGAGCCCTTACTTTTCTCTAATAAATAGATAAGTATAAAGCTAAGAACCTCCTTTATATACTTACTAGCCTAGAAGCTATATTAGCTATGCCCTTAAAGGGTAAGCTATAGCTAAGGGGGTATTTCGCGAAGCGTAGCTTAATTATATAGTTCTTAGAGATATCCTTAAGTAAGAGGGATCTAAGGAGCTAAAAACACCTAGTATAGAAAAAGGAAGAAGGAGTAAAAGGAGGTATAGAAAGGAGGGTAAGAGAGAGAGGGGAAGTAAAAGTAGCGATAGCTTCTTATAAAGGTAGTAAGAGATAAAACGGATATATTAGTAACGGCTAAAATAAAAGGGAAACCCTAGTAGAAGGCTTAGTAGTTAAGAGGATATTAGTAGCTTTTTTAAGTATAATTTCTTTATTAATTAAGATACTAAAGGAATATAAAGAAGGTCGTTAGATAAAAGAAAGAAGGATAATTAAAGTAATATAATAATTATTCCCTTTTTTTAATTATTGCCCCTATATAAATTAAATAACTTTACCTTACCTATCTATCCCCTTACTTTTAATTTTACCTTTATATATTCTATATATACTTCTTATATCTCTCTTTATAAAAATTATAATTACTTATTATACTACTATTATAAGCTTTAAATATAGTAAATATAGTATATAGTTTTAATAACTATAAATAGCTTTATATTTAGCCCTACTTATATTAGTAGTACTTATAGTATATTAATAATATAATAAGTAAGTATTATAGTCTTTATAGTAGTCTATAATACTTAAAGGGGTATATTATAATTTAATTAAGGTCTTAAAGACTTAATAAGGGTCTTAGTACGCTATAAACTAATATATAACTATTAAAGGTTAGGCTTATACCTATATATACTAATAAGCGCGCCCCTTAGCTTTAAAAGTAAAGAAAATACTATCGCTACATTTAAAGGCACTAAATATTATCGGGAAAAGACGCGGTTATTAGATATATATTATTTGCAGCGCACCTATCGGAGCGCGTTCTACTTTTGCCTACTTTAACAGTGGCTACGGCACACACCCAAAGACACACCCACGCCAACGGCAACAGCAGCAGCTAGATACCGAAGGACGAGGGGGTCTAAGGGGAACGAAGGAAAAGAGAAAGCACTAGGCAGGGTAAGGCAAAGGCAAAGAGGGCCAAAAAGGTATATTGGCAAAAGAGGATATAGAAGAAGATAATAATATAAAGGTGATAAAAGAAGAAGATGATGATGCTGATGCTGTCTGCTAGCTAAGGAGGAAAAGAGACCTCTTTTATAGACCGAATTTTCCCTCCTTCTTCCCTAGACGAACAGGGGCCAAGGGATCATCTGATCAAGAAGAGGGCTAGCCAGAGACTCTGCCAAGGATCCTGCCAAGGACCCTGCCAAGGACCCTGCCAAAGACTCTGCTGCGCGGGCTGTGTGTTCCTTGGGGTACAGATGCCCCCGTCAAACTACGTGGCGTAATAGTCTTCGCGATAGTTATAAGCCCGGGAGGGGATGGCATAATTACCACCCCTGCAACTTCCTATAACTGCGCGCGGTGCGGGGTTCAATCCCCCGTAGACAACTACCTCTCTTGGATTTCCTTGGGTTATTGGCGCGGCGCTTGGTGTTCGACTCCCGCGTCTTAGGCTATAAGGTCTAGGGCTCCCGGCGGAGCCGCGATCCCTGAGGGGGTGTGTCGGGAAAAGACGCGGTTGTTAGATATATGTCATTTGCAGCGCACCTATCGGAGCGCGTTCTACTTTTGCCTGCGTGGCGCAACGGTCTTCGCGATAAATATAGTAGTTAACTAATAAGATATTAAGGAGGTTACTTACTAGATCTAAGTAACTATAAGCTAGTAGATTAATAGGGAAACTTATTCTACTCTATACTTTATATATATATATATATAGTTATACTTATAGACTCCCTCTTTTAAATATAATAGTATAATTTATACCCTCCTTCTTTAATATAATAACCTAATAACTAGTAATACCCTCCTAGCTACTTTATATTATAGAGTTTTCCTTCTTCTTCTTTTATTTAGCTATAGATTATCTATCTTTATACTAACTAATTTATATATATATTTATATATAGTAACTAGTTTAACTAGTAGTTAGTTTAATAGTAATTAGTTTACCTAGTAGTTAACCTAGTATTTCTTTCTCTTCCTAAGGGTTTAATATAGCACTTTATCTATATATTAGTCTATAGCCTACTAAAACCCTTATTAGGTCGTAATATATCTTCTAGAAATAGATACTATCTCTTATAAGGGATTATAATACTCTAACTACTTTAAGTAACTTAATTAAAAATAAGACTAGACATATCTTACTATAGGTTAGCTTAGGGCGGCGTCGGCCTCTAGTTTCAGTTCCTATGCTAGATTTTATAACTAGGTAATCGGGAAATTAGAACTAACTAAGTAACGCCCTTAGCCGTTATACGAGCAAAGCTCGTTAAGAATTGCACATCCTTTAAATGCTCCTGGTTAGCTATAGCCTAAGCATATTTTCGTACTACCATCGTGTGTATAAACGACGTGTCAGTATACCTGTCTTTGCCTTTCTCGTCCCTTATAGAAGAAATGCAGAGCGGCCAGCCTGCAGGATACGACTTACAGCTGCTGAACGAGGGACCTATAAAATCCGTCAGGCTGAAGGTAATAATTTCTATAATAATGCGGATGGCGATGGCTTCTTTTCGAAGATCGCGAAAATGTCTTAATAGATTCCTTGAGCATACTATTTACCTCAAGGGTTCATTGGCCGTCTTGCATGTAGATTTAAAGGGCTATAAAGCGGCTGTCGATACATAGCAGACCGGCTTGAGGGCAATTCAACGTTCTTGGGCTCGCTTACATTACTTATCGTTATTAAGTCATTGAAAATCAAGATACCACCTGGGCTTCAGGTAAGTTACAGACTGGAATGCAATCTCAAAAGGAATTCCATCCATTATTGTAGTCTATAATCTTGCAATCCCTACCTTCGGTGTTGTTGAAGATTCCGCTGAGGGTACTTAGAAAGCCTCCGGTGTCCAACTCTCTGACTCCTTTGTACTGACTGATTGCCGCGTCCCAGGCCTGGTCCGAGCATAGGTCGTACCGTCGCCAAGCTTCGTTAAAAAAACCGTATCCTCGTGTGCCAGTCATAAGGTAGAGCCAAAAGGTGTAGCTTTGCCTGTCTCACTCACGCCTCCATAGTGCTTCGAAGGTAAGCGACGCCGCAAGAAGAGGCAAGGCAAAAGATTGACTAATAAGGCTATTCCTTCTGCCCTAGCCTTTGCGAACAAGGCCTTTAAGCCTGCCATCTCTAGCTATACGGACTATGTATCTCAACTAAGTCTATCTTTTCTTGAAACGTGGTCGCGGACATTCGGTGTGCCCTCCTTTGTCAGCCGCGCCGGTGCCGACAATGACACCACACATCTCTCGCCAAAAGGCTAGCTTCCATCCTCAATCATGAACATCTCCTGCCCAACATCAGTCCTTCATCTACTCTTATCGTCGCTTTGGCTTCCATCGCCGTGGGTGCTCCCTTGGACGAGTCACCCATGTATGGCTACGGACAAGAGCTGCAACCTGTGAATTGATAATGAAGGACAATGCCCGTATATTTGCCATCCAATCGTCGCGGGCATTACAGTCGAGCAGTTCCTGGCCTGGGCAAGTAGTTTCCCGCAACGCAGCGCTGACTTGCGGACTAACGGTCTTGCAGAACCAGTCAATTGGGGCAGAAACATGTACACCATTCCTCATGAACCATTCATACTGCATTGTAATAAGAGTATACGGCGAGATTTGGGAACTTGACGTGTGTGTCGACGGAGAGCTAGTCGTGGCAGCTCGCGGGATCCAGATTGTTTCTCTCGCCGTGGTCGCTGTCGCTTAGAGCGGTAAACCAAGATGACGGAGATCGCATAGTTTTTGAAGCGCCCCTCTTTTGGCAGAACGGTCCTGTCGCCGGTCTGGGCCCTGCATTCCTTGGCTTATGCTAACTTAACGCCTTGTGCACTTGCATCGCGGAAGGCAGGTCTATGACCGGTCGGCCTTCCGTTCCGTAGCGCCGTTGGCATCAACCAGAGCAGAGCGGGACGGAAGAGAGAGCCATTACAAGGGCCGCTATCCAAGTTTGTGTAGACTCAGGTCCTGGGAGCACGCTCCAGCTTGGCAAACTTCTCATCAAAGTGTTACAAGGTGTTGGATCAACTGTTGATATCGCTCAGGCCTCGTTGCCATACACGTGCCATATAAGCTCATGGCCTGTAGTGGGTAGGCTGGGCAATACCCGAGCCCCTTACTGCCTGAGCATCCCGTCCCCCATTTAATGCAGCTCGTGCAAGTCGAATCCGACCGTATTTCCGCCGCGTCTTTACGCTGCGGGTCCCTTACTGGCTGGATTTGAGCCAGTCTGAGTGAAATGTAAAGTCAGTGTTTGTCGGTTAAGTTGATATCGCGTTAAATATATCACATTGTCTGCAACTCCATCTTCTGTATCGTCGCTAACTGTCGCGGGTCGGATTACTGGCCACTTTACAAGCCGCCCCAGTATCCACGCACTTCACCCATCCATTGCTCTTCCCGATGTCCGGGCCGTCACAGCGGTCTAGACGCACCAATCTGGCCCAAAATACACACAGCCGAGTCTTGGATCGCGCATCAGAGGAAGCTCAAAGGGAGAGGGGCGGGAGGCGAGCTGACTTGTTGCAATATATCTATCAAACCAGAAATACCGCTTGACTAGGTAAAGGTGGAACGCTCCGGCAAATGCAAAACTGGTACACCTTATGGCTGACTTCCTTTTTCTGCTCTGTTTGGCAGTACCAATGATACGCGATATACAGAATGCAAGGCCAAAGGCCAAATGAGGATTTGAACGGTGGTTCGGCTGCAGGGAGCAGCGGTATTAGAATTGATAAAAGAGAGCGTCATGGCGTGCACCCGACAGTATCAAGCTGGAGAGACGCCTATTATATGGATTTAAACCAAGGGATTGCACGTCCGGAACATGTATATTCGGCCTTTGCCGTATCTCATCTACGGCGAGCCTCTTGGACAATCTTCTATCGTCCCTATGTGCTCCGGTCTAGCGACTTGAACAGAGTCGCGCGGCGTCCGCTGTGGCTCGAAGGGATGAGCAGGAGCTCGGTTTCTGGGGCTTGGGGGATCCTTTGGCCAGCTTCTGGCTGCTTCCGACTTTCTGTGTGACTTTTAAGAATAGTCTTGTTTTGATAACTTCAATAGTATAGAGGACTTCAATAGTACAGAGCAATAGCCTGCCAACCAATATCAGCACAGCCTTGGACGGAGGGGCAGACACAGCCAGTTCTTCCAAATCAGAATTGCTGCCTCTGGGCATCCATAAAGAGGACTCCAAACAGGGCGGCTAGCCTCGTACCCAGGACCCCGTCTGTGGCAAACGCAGTCCACGCCGAGAAGATAGCTACTCATACACCACATCGAAGCCCTCCATGCTGTCAAGCGCAGTCCTGATTGCCAACGTGTACGCCGCCAACCCACCCGGAAAGCAGACGGGCTCGTAAGGCTTGCCGGGAGCGTTGCCGCCCATGTACGTCGACTGGGTCGTCGGGAACAGCATGGTGTTGTTGATTTCAACGACCTTTTGCTTCCAGGCGCGCGCGGCCTCGCGCTTGGGGTTGACGTGCTTGATCTTGTCACGCTGCATCTTGTCGATGCAGTCGGCGATCCAGCGGCCCTGGAGCTCAATGCACGAGGGGCCGTTGGACAGCAGCGTCGGGCCATGGGCGCCGTACAGGTGGAACATGTTGGGGTAGCCGCTCACCGTGGTACCGAGATAGGTGCTCGTGCCGTGGGACCACTCTTCGTCGAGGCGGGTGTTGTCGATGCTCTTGAGCCCGAGCTGGGTCATGCCTGTACTCAATGTCAGCTTGAGTCGACTTCCTTGAATAAAGCCGCAAAGAGCCCACCTCCTGTAACAACGTCCTACAAGGGTTACAGGCAAATGTTAGCCCCTATCTCGTGACGGCCCTTGCAGCCGAGCGCACTTACAAAGCCCGTGGCAATGGCAATCACGTCAAACTTGTGGTGCGTCCCATCCTTGAGAGTGATGCCCGTCTCGGTGAACCGCTCAATCGGGTTGCTCCTGACGTCCACGACGTCGACCGACGGCTGGTTAAACTGCTCGTAGTAGCTGTGCTCCAGGCACGGCCGCTTGATGCCAAAGAAGTGCGGCATATCCAGCGGGGCGAGCAGGTCCCTTTTGCGCGCATCCTTGACGCGCGGGCGCGTCTTGTGCGCCCAAAAGTTGTAGGCCTCGGTGTTGGCCGCCGCGTCGGTGAGCGTGTTCTTGTAGATGGACAGCCAGAAGTGGAAGCCGCCGGCGGCCCAGGTTTCTTCAAAGAGCCGCTGCCGCTCCTCGGCCGTCTCGTCCAGCGCGTTTCTCTCGAACCAGTCAAAGTGGAACCCGGCAAACGTCTTTTCGCGGTACATGAAGAGCTGAGGATAGCTTGCCTTCTTGGACCCTTGCTCTTCGGCGCCGAGGCTTCGGCGCCGCATCGGGACGGCCAGGTTCGGAGTCCGCTGGAAGACCTTGAGCTCGCCGGCCACGGGGCCCCAAGCCTGGACAATCTGCACTCCAGACGCTCCCGTGCCAATGACTGCGCATCGTTTGCCTTGCACGTCAATGTCCCTGTCCGGCCAAAAGGACGAGTGGTGGATGGTTCCTTTGAAGTTGTTGATGCCGGGCCAGTCGGGCACATATCTCTTTGCAGACTACATGTCGAGGACGCTGAGCCTCAGCTTTGGGCCCAACTTACACGCTGGTGCCGATGGGACAAGGACGGAATCGCTACTCACGAAACCTGTTCCCAGGATCAAGCTCTTTGCCGTGGTATTCCTGCCGTCTTGCGTGGCGACATTCCACCGACCCTTGTGCACGTCAAACTCGGCCCCCGTCACGATGGTGTTGAACGAGCAGTCCTTTTTGACGTCGAGCACCTTGTCGACGTGGTCGAAGTAGGCCCGCAGCTCCTTATAGCCGGGGTAATTGGTCGTCCAGTCCCAGGTCTTCCATACCTCGGGCCACGAGAACTCGTACTCGGGCACCTGGCTATCGACTGCGGCTCCAGGGTACGCATTCCACCGCCAGGTGCCTCCGGTATCGTTACCCGCCTCGTATACGACGACTCGGTAGCCACGGTCCCGAAGTGTTTTGAGCATGAATATTCCGGCTGCAGAGGGCACGCACTACCATCAGCAAAGCGCAAACACCTTGGGCCCGGAGTTGACGGACAAAAGCCTGCGCCGACAATCAGAGCATCCAGTTCGGCCGTGTCCGTCTGGGGACCCGGGTCACTGCGGGAATAGTCGGCGAGGTCGGGGCAGAAGCCGCCGCTCTCGGGAAGTACACGGCCGTTCATTTTCGTGCTGTTAATGTGTTGCAAAATTGGTTCGTCCACGTGTAGAAACAAGTGACCATCTCACGTAAAGGGGCAAGAGATCGCGCCGGCAAGGTAGCAGAGGAAAGGGGCCATTATACATGTAACCTCGAGCAGTACCAGGCTCGACTTGGCACGCTTACACACGCCCTCCTCGTCATAGACATCTCGCCCTTTGGTGTCCCGCCGGGGCTCGGTCCTCCGGGCGAGAGGGGAGTGGCCGCCATGGCAGGGGGTAGGACGCGAACCCCGTTGTCCTGCAACCTTGATTACCGAATATATTGGGCTTCTGCTGCGTGTCTGGGGCACGGCACGATGTTCTCCACTGGGATAGCCGAGCCGAGAGCGGCGAACTGGCGATCCACAAGGTGGAAGACGTCGGACGCCGACCTTTGCATATACAGTATGTATCGTGATGAGCAATGGCTCAAATTCCCCGTGTGACTGGCCGGGGCATGCCTTTGTGCTCCGACAGATTCCCCTCGGGCGCTATCTCGCGGGCCGGTTGTACGATTACTCTCCTGAACTACCACCGCGCATCCCCAAGCTGAGTGTGGCGGCTGTTGTGTCTGATATGCCGCTCACATGCTGTCACTCGCCCTTGAGATACCCGTCGATATAGTTCCCCTCTTTTCAACTCATCTCTCCCCGGATCCGGGAGAACCTACATGCATACGTGAGGCTGTAACGGGTGTGAATACGTGCGAGCACCGTGTATGGAAGCACACATCCATGAAAGGGTTTGCGGCGTTGCAGAAACAGTCCAAGGAGAACAATCGGGCACAACATGGTCAATTGCCAAGGCCGTCAAAACAGGCAGCGCCCGGCCTATGATTGTCTATAATAATAATGCCCTCTCCTCACGGTCCCACGTGAGAAACAAGTTTATGTATGTGTATTGGGCTTATCGTGCCGGCACGCACCAGAGGGCCGTCTTCCCAATCTTCCCATCCCGCCGTCGGACGGCCTCGACACGGCTCTATATTCAATGGCCGTGGCAGGGTCCTGGTCTCGGCCCACAAGAGGCCTGCAAAGGGTGCATGTGCATGGTTCTAGGCACGTCGTGGGAGAAAAATGGCAAATCACCCTTGCTTGTAGCGCCAGCGCCGGGTGTTTTCCTCAACCAGCCAACTGGTCACGACGGCGGCCTCGCTCGCCCACTTGGCGGCCTCAATGCTGTGCCCCCTTACCAGCTTCTTGTAGAGCGTGTTGAAGTCAAACGACACAGTCGTGTTGGTCTCGTGAGGATCCAAAGCCAGGTCGGTGAAGCGCCACTCGGTGTTGTCGACTATGGGCACAATCAGGCGCCAGTCTGGCCGCCGGGCATCGCGCACAGCGAGCATGGCGCCGCCCGGGTTGATGAGCGAAAACTGCCAGCTGCCCTGGGCCTTGTCGTCGGGAAAGAGGCGCGCAGGCCGGATGAGAGACTGGCCCTCGTAATTGCGGACCAGATCGCGGGCCGCCTGGCTTTCCGACTGCGACAGGGAACCGCTCGCCAGGAGGAGGTCGAGGATTGTGGGCAGCACCTGGACCGAGATGACGGCGTCGTTGACATCAATGTGCGGCAATTTCGGGTGAGAGATGACAAGGGGCACATGGAAATTGCCAATGTTGCCGTTGGCGTACGTCGAAACGCTTCCCTGCTCCGCGATCGATAGCCCGTGGTCGCCTAGAAAGACGACCAGGGTATTGTTGGCGGCACCCTCGGATTCGAGGATGTTGAGGACTCGGCCCAGCCAACGGTCGACGTAGCCAACAACATTGGTGTAGCGGGAGAGATCCTCGAGGTCCTTCTCGTCCGTCAGCGAGACGTACTGCTCGCCCTTGGGCAGGCCGAAGTCGTGGTGGGTGGTGCTCGTCAGGTGGGTGAGAAAGACTCGCTCGTTGTTCTTCTTGGCCGACGCAAACTCGTCCCGAATGTATTCCTCGAGGGCGATTTCGGGCAAGCCAAAGTAGTTGATGTCGGTGTGGTTGGAGGCGCCAAACTTGGCCGAGTCGCTCTTGAGGTACTCCTTTGTGATGATGCGGTCCTTGGAGAACCCCATTGTGGGCATAAGGGCGCCTTGCTTGTCGAAAGTGTTAGTGACGGACTGCATAAACGACGATTTCCACTTAAAGGTGGTAAAGTCGTCTTGTGCGGCGGCCTTTGTGCTGTCGTTGTGGGCCAGCGCGTTGAATGCCTCAAAAATGTGCGGCAAGCACGGCTGGTAGATGTGGTTGCTCAGCTCAAGATTGAAGTCGGCAATGAGGGGGGTGAGGCCACAGATGGTGCCCGTCAGGCTCTTGAGTGTGTAGGTGCTGCTGGTGTGCGCATTGTTGAAGTTGAGGCCGCCGCGCCGGGGCCGGTCCTTGTGCTCGAAGCCGTCGTCGTAGTCGCCCGTGAGGAAGTTTGCCGTCGTTGTGAGCGTGGCGAAGCGCTTCTGCGCGTCGGCGGGCAGCGACTTGGACTTGAACGAGTTGCTCAGCTTTTCCCAAATTAGACCGTCCTTCTTGATGGGGAAAACATCCTTCCTCGTGGCCTCGAGCTTGATGAGCACCACGTGGCGAATGTCAATATCGCGTAGCGTGTCACGCAGGGCAGGCAGCAGCTGGTCGTCGAGGTTGGAAATCCTCAGCGGGTCCTTGTCGCCGCTGTAGTGCTTGGTGTCGTGCCCGTACCAGTCCTCAAAGCCAGGGAGCGGTCGGTCCATGGGTAGCCAGGGGAACGAAGGGGGCTCGGCGAGGGCGGTGCGGTTGTCCCAGTCCACGCTGGCGCTTTCGGAGCCGGGGGTGGCGAGCAGGCGGGCCAGCGAGGGCGACGAGTGGGTAAAGTCGACAAAGGGCAGCAGGGGCAGGGTCCAGGACATGAAGACAAAGGAGCTCTCGGAGGGCCGGAAGACGGATGTGACGAGCTGGACGAGCAAGACGAGGCCGACGGTCAGGTACAGAATAAGCATGACCTTTTTGGAGGGCAGCGGGGGCGCGTCCGGGGCGCCGACGTCGGGCGAGTCATCGACGGCAAATGCCTGCTCGGCGGCGCCGTCTGCGTCCTGCTGCGGGAGGTGCTTGTACTCGGTGTCGTACGAGGCGGACGAGCGGCGGATGGGCAGCAGCGAGAGGGGCCACTTGAGGATGTCGAGGGCCATGCCGGCGAGCAGGTAGCAGAGGCCCTGGACGACGCCGGCGAGGACGACCATGCTGGCGAGGACGACGACAAAGGACACGAGGCCCGTGAGCAGCATTCGCCAGGCCGACGAGTCGCCGGCGGTGCCAATGTTGCGCCAGTGAAGCTCAAGGCCGGCGACAAAGAAGAAGGAGATGCTAATAGTTGCGGTGAGGGCGACGAAGCCGACGAGGACGGAGGCGAGCGCCTTTGCCGCGAGGCGCAGCCATCGCGCCGAGACGTGCAACTGGGCGTCGAGGAGCAGCCGCAGGGCGACGAGGAAAAGGGTGTCCTGGGCAAAGAAGGAGCTGCCCCATTGTATCAGATCAGGGGCGGGGATGGCATCGAGATGGGCGTAGACGTGGACAAGCTTTGCGGCGAGGACGGAGACGGCGGCGAAGGCGAAAGCGAAGCGGCGGTCGGCGAATCTGGAGACGAGGGCGAGGACGATGCGGCGGGTGAAGAAGCGGGTCGACAAGAGAGTGCCGCCGAGGGAAGCCATGGCATTGGAAGACGGAAGCCAGACGGTCTTGGACGGTCGGCGAGGGACAGGAGGCGGCGGACAGGAGGCGGCGGACGGACACGAGAGGCGGGCGAGAGACGGCAAGGGGAAGTGAGGTAGAAGAAGGCGTCGGGTTAAAAGGAGGCGGCGAGGGTGCAAGAAGAATCATGACCAAAAGTTGAAGAAGCGCGACCAGGCACGCATGCCAAGCACGGGACAAGATAAGCTTACCCTGGGCGCCCCGCGAATCACATCTGCGGGAACACCTCCACTGTACCGGGGCAGTACCGGGGAAAGGCGGCGCCACGAGGTACCTGGCCGGCTGCGTACGGGGTACAAGCAGCGCTTATTTCCTTAGCTCCAGGTGGTAATTATTGAGGCCCTGGACTTATTGCCCCATATAAATTAGGGAAGTGGGGACGTCCACTTGTACGTACTGTCTTAAATCCTGGTCCACTGACTGTTCTACAGTACCTTAGGCAGGTACCTACGTAATCAAGACAGCCGGACTTAGGGAGGCTCGAGAGAAGCCATTGTCGTTATCGTCATATACTAGTAGTATGCTGTAGCGGCAGCCTGGCTTTCCTCAATTGGGCCGCTGGCCACAAAGGTCTAGGCTAATGCTAACGTAGCCATGGCGAGCTTGAGATTATCGTCGGCTGCATCCTCGACCACAAAGCGGCTGTAGAAGCCACCAAGGACCAAAAAGCTCGTCATCACAATTTAAAGGCGTCGTGGAACAGGGCCTAAGTACTTAGGTACCTGGGTACCTAAGGTATTGTATGCAACACGGCGACCTAAGGTACCTGCTGGACTTTTGGATGTGCAGGTTCTGCTGGGACACAACAAGCAAACTTGCTGCAGGCCGGGTCCGCTTCTTTTTCTTTTATCCGTGGCCATCGGTTGAGGAGGCCGGCGCTCGGACGACGTGACATGTGTAGTAGATGGCATTATTTGCACGGCGTGGCCGCCAGGACGCGGTCCGCACGCGCTCGCGTGCTCTTTGTGTCTCGCGGGCCTTCTGCTTCTGTACCTGGCGAAGCGGCGCCCCCCGCCTCCCCCTCTCCCCCCCGCTGTGCTGCATCGACTGTCGCGTGAGGCTAGGCAAAGTATCTTCATGTACCGACGACCTCACGTGCCCCGGGATACAAGGCAGTACCGCATGGCTGAAAACGAGGGCCGCGGCTGCTAACGATTCGCGGATTGCCATGCAAGCGGAAGCGATCTGGAACATTCGCAGCCTCGGTACCAGTACTAGCGCGACGTCGACGTGCAGCTCCGCCAGGCTCCTTGGCTCCCCCAGCACTCAATGGTTCCCCCGCAGCGCTGGAGGCGGGCTGTCGACGCTAACAACGGCGTTTGCCCGAGCTGGGTGGGGCTCCGCTGTAGGTACCTAGGTACCTAGGTGGATACTGTACCCTTGCCATTGTACATACTAGGTACCTAGGTATCGGCAGTAGGTACAGTACTTACCATTACAGCAGGCTTGAATACCTATCGGATAGGCGGAAACCATTATCTTGGGCCGTCCACGGCTTTCTACTCCTATATTTAAATCCCCCGCGGAGGCGCAATAGGTGGCACTGCAAACGGGTTCCTCCTCGTCGTGGCATTATTGGACGAGGACGCGCTCGACTGCGGATGCAATTGGTCATGTAAACGGTATAAGGGCGCATGTACCTCAAACTCAGGCTGTGTATCCTATAGCCTCCTTTATTAAACGAGATTTAATAATAGTTATCATTGCACACAAAGGGGGCCGCCCTGGGGACATGTATGTACAAGGTACATACGAGGTATCCGTACCGATGCTCGCATGGCGAGCAAACTCATCAAAGCCTTCCCCCGGGCCACGTCTCGGCACGGTGGGTGCTCGCCCTCGGCGGCATAGGTCCGTCGACGATCCCCAAACAGCGTCCGCCGCGGCGCATCCTTGCCCCCTCGTATCGACAGGCTCTGAGACCCCCATCGTGGATCCTTGACCCGTCATCCCCTGAGACAGTCTGGACAGTCTACAGACGCCTTTATGGGTGTCATTGACGGCCGTGTTCCAGGTGCTGGAAAACAGAGCACGCATTAACTTATGGGTTACCGCCAAGAAGCCTTGGGCGCGCGTTGGGAGAAGGGCAGTGGAATGCTAATCCCTACGCCCCTGCTTCCAGCCCTTGGCTGCCCAACACCGTCTAGGACCAACCACCATGACGACTCAAGTGCTTTGTTGCCCTCTGTCTTTGATTGCCTCGCTTGGCCCGTCTGCTCGCAGGCTCTGTTTCGCCAACAAGAGCTTCCTCGCCCCTATGGCTGTCCGGGGGGGTTCAAGGATGCATATGTGTATTTAACCCGCAGGCAGCGCCCCCTTCGGTCCGCCGATGGCTCCATGCGCGGTTCTTTTGCAGGGGCTATAAATACGGGCCGACAGTAGGTACCAACACTGCCCTCTCCCAGGCGCCTTGGTCGCGTCCCTTCCACACGCAGTACATACATAATACATACATATGCACAAAGGCGGTGCTGAAAGTCAGTTCGGCCCTCGCAGCATGTGAACCAACAGATGATACTGCAGGCAGGCCTCGCGGGAGCCGCTCTGTCTGTCCAAGTGGCGACTACTCTGTATGGCTGGCCCATTCAATCTCTCGCGCCCGCGGTTCAAGGCTGCCGGGGGCCCTGGCACACGGGCACGGAGCAATCAATCTGTCCTGAACCGTGTCGGAGATGACGTGAATCCGCCTTCAGAAGTCTCGTTCTCGGCAACGAGAGCGCCATCAAGCCGTCACGCCAACCACCGACACTTCACAGCCACCATTCCTCTGGCCGGGCACACAAGGAAAGGCGACGTGTGTGCTCCGGACAGGCCAGAGCGGACCGGGCTAGCACGAGTTGGAGGCATCGTACTCACCATCTTTGCCCTGCGGGATGCAGAGTAGGCACTGTGTGTAGTTGAAAGGTGTCTCCGGCCACGGACGGCATGGCTCACAATAGCTCACAATAGGTTAATTGACTTTACCTGTCCGTACAGTACATTCATTACACTTGGACGGACATGCGCCGTTGCCGCAAGCCCCCAGGCGACGCCACCTTGCCTGTGCGCAACGGATTGGCAGCTCGGTGGCGCTCCATCTCGTCCAACAGGTTCTCTCCCCGCCCCCTGACGCCCTTTCACTCTGGCTACGAGGTTGTAATTACCGTATGTACAAGTAGTCATCAGAATCCCAAATGTCACCTGGCAAACGAACCATTACTCCGTTCTGCATGTCCGGGCGGCTTGGCAAACAACACAGGGAGCCCGCTCCGCTTGCTCCTCTGCCCGGGGCAGCCCTTGAGCGTCCCCGTTTGCCGGCCACGGTCCAAATGAGGAGCTGAAGCATCAACACTCGCATATGTGTAGGTATACGTACATACATACATGCGTATCGAGTAACTCCGCCACCTTGTGCATCACGGTGCTGTCCAGGACTTTTTAGATGTCTGGGCCTCACGAGACTTGTTCCTTGCATCCATTGTTTGGTCACTGGGCTAGACGCGAAACCCCCCGGCCGAGAGTTTCTGACACCTTGCGCAAAAACGTCAAGTCATGTAATACGTCTCTATTCGATTGCGGTGCAGGCTGCTCTCTACGGGCTGCATCAAGCTCCGACAGTCTTTCTGGCTGACCAAACTCGATCAAAAACCATGGACGAAAGCATATAGCGCTCAAAGATACGTCATGATACTTCATAGTAGACTCCTTTGTCGGCTGTTTCTCTGAATGACTTCTCGCCGTGGCCGTCGACATCGTCATCAGACCCAGCTTTAAAGTTTCAGCGGGGACTACTTCAACAGTAGGTGTGCAGTATATAGGCTGTCAGTTTACAGGTATCCACCTTCAAACATGGTTGCACAAGGATGAGAAGGCAACGTGTCCGGGAGACAATGCCAAGAAGCATACTGTACGTGGTATCGCCGACATCAAGGCACGGAAAAGGAAGCTTCATGTTTAAGCATCAAGTCGAGCCGTCCCGAAAGCGACACTGGGTCTATTTACCGCCAAGCGCGGCCCAGTCTGCGTCCATTGCCGCCATTCTGCCGCTCACGCCTCTCCTCTCCACGCCGATTTTCACCTGGGCCCAAGCTGCCGAGATCCTAAAACCAGTCCATCCGTCATTCGTCTATGGGGTCAGCCGCGTTAGCCAGCCAGCATGTCGTCCAGCTAGCGTTTCTGCATTTCAACAATGTCGTGAGTCACGTCTTCAGCGTCCGTGAACCGGCGTCCAGAGCTCGCGCGGTTCCTCGATCGTCGAGACTTCGCTAACGTGACGGCTACTCAGCACACACTTCTAATGGAGAGCGTATCGAGCGGTTCCTCACTCAGCTGCGGTCTTACCGCACGCGGTACGAGCACTTAGCCCCGTATACAGTCTTCAGCGGCGGCGTCTTCTCCCCATCATTAGAGGCGTCAAATCTTGTCGGGTGCACACATACTGCCGCTGCTTAAGGAACTGCGAGTCGACCTAGGCTATTACGGCAACTACGGTGGATGCTCTTCGAGTTCTTGATCAAGCATACCGCGTCCGTTGCTATCTAGCCGACCCGAGGCAAATACTTTAACTTTAGCGAAGAAAGGCTCTACGAGCTGCAGACCATGGCCTCCTTGCAGGCGCCCGCACGTATCATGTGGCGGAACTGCAAGACCTCAAGGTTGGCTTCTTTGGCCTCTCCCGCACGTAAGTCGGCCTCCTCGTTAGCCATCTGCCCTTAGCTGGGCTTGTACCGGTGACTGGCCCTCCGACTACCGGGATCTAACCCCCTTGCAACGTAGCCTCGCCTGTCGAGGTCGTGCGAGAATGCTCACGCCACCCGCAGTTCGTCGACTATAGCTTCTCCAACAAGACTGCGCTCGAAAGTGGCTCGCGTATGGCGCCAGATGCATAAGGCAATGTCCGGATCGTAAAGAGCGGCACCGACTGGAACGGCTTGAGCTACGTGAGGCTCCAGGTCAATCGCACCGCGGCCGGCATGGCAAATGTTCAGAGTGTGGTGGTGGAGCAGGTCGTCGACCCGAGAAACTCGAGTTCGATCCCGCGCCGCTCTCGGAGAATCGGGAACGCATCAAGGAGAGCCTCCAGGGCGTCAATACTCACATGGATGAGCTGGGCATGGAGCCTCCCCTCCATACAATCGTCGCGCTCGAGGGCACCGGCTCCTAGATCTATCGGCCGAACGGACGGCCGGCCATTCACGGTTGCCATGGCGGCCTTTATTGCCGACGGCTTCGACGGCAATGGCGGATACCCAGTTGCTGCTGCGCACTCTCGGCTATGCCCCCGACCATGGCGTCAAGCCGGGGCGGGAAACGGCCGACGACGAAGAAAGACGTATAAGGCAAGCTCGTGACTTAATAGTCGTCGAGTGGGATCACGCGGGACTGCTAGTCGTGGCATCCAGCACCGAGGGGCGGATTATAGCTGTCGACATGGGGGGCCGGTCGCCTCCCTAGTGTGTTGATTGATTGAACAGGGGAAGCTGTCATTGTCTGATGGAATTTGCCAGGAGATGAAGCTTTGGAGTCCACGGAGAACCTGTTTTCAACCGACATAGAAATGAATGCCAACACATACATGAATAGGCTGTCACGAGGGCAGCGGACACTCTCGAACAATCGAAGCCGGGTAACTTTGCCCGAGACAGCGCACATGAAAGCGAGTGCGCTTGATCTTATGCTCTATGGTGGAAAGAGCTGCGGTCATTGCCAAAATACGGCATTTATTACAAAGCCGAGATGCCAGGTGGAATTGAGTTTACCGGCACCGCCCAGGGGAATTAGTTTGGCTTTTTGCGTCGACCCGTCCCGCGGTCCATCCCCCCTCCCCTTATCTCCCCGAGCGATATGGGACTCTGCCTAGAGGCTGAAAACGGCCATGTCCGTCTCCGTGATCACGGCGGTGCTTGGTCTACTGCAGGAGCCAACCTACAGTATAGCCGTCCATTCCTGGATGGACGGCGATCCCAGAGGCTAGCATTCATGCTTTGAGTGACCAAGGACGGGCCATGTGCTAATAAACGTCCGATGGCGACGCTGGGTCCAATCATTCAGTGACCCCTGACCTCTTCGCTCACACTTCCCGTCTCGCTGGTGGCCCGATCCTCTCGGCGATAGTCGCTCGTCTCCCAGTCGCTCGACTTGATGGCGTTGACGCGGCGGACGTACATGGTGTCAATCTCCTCGAGCGTGCGGTCCTTGGATTCAATGACGAAGAAGAAGACAATGACGACGAGGGCGGCACAGCAAACGGCAAAGACGAGGCCGTATAGGTAGTCGATTTGGTCGGTGATGAAGCGAGTGCTGTAAGAGGGATACTGTTAGTCGACGGATCTCGACAGGTCTCCGGCGGGAGAAGGGGGAAAGGCAGGGAGTCTTCGACTTACAAGAAGGATAGCATGCTATATGATTTGCGGTTAGCAAGCTTGCCAAACAGAGACGGAATGCACGGCATCACATACAAGTTCCAGAACCAGTTGGAGGCTGTGGCAAGACTCATGCAAGTGCCCCTGTACCGCGGCGGGTAGAGCTCGGCGTTGACTGTCCACACCAGCGGGCCCCAGCTGACGGCAAAGGCGGCAATCGCAAGGCACGAAAAGGCGACGAGGGCAGAGCCGGCCCTGGGTGTCTGCATCGGGTCGACAGGGTCTAGGGCAAAGTGGCCCACAAAGGCATAGACGCTTGGATCACGATTAGCTTCTCGTGTCCCTCTGAACATGTCGGCCGGCACAGGAGGGGGTATATGTCTGTCCGTCGACTTACAAGAAGCACACCATCATCCAGGCGGCACCAGCCATAAGCGTGACGCGACGGCCGAAGCGCTTGATGATCCACAGGCCGGCAATGGTGCAGACGACGTTGACGGAGCCGAGAATGGCCTGCGTCGTGTAGCTGTTGCTGATGCCCGTCGCCGCAAATACCGTCGTGCCAAAGTAGAAGAACAGGTTTGCGCCACTCAGCTGCTGACCGGCGCAAAGGACGACGCCAAGGACGGTGCGGTAGAGCATCCGGGGCCCCGTGAATATTTCCACGAAGCTAAACTCGGCGGCGCACTCGCTCTCCTCGTCGAGCTTGGCCTGGATGTCGGCAATCTGGCGGTTGACAATGTCCGAGTCGGAGGCCAAGCCGCTCAGCCGGGCGATGGAGACGCGTGCCTCGTGGATCCGGCCGCGGCTGTAGGCATACCGGGGGCTCTCGGGCAGGAAGAGCATGCTCGTGCCCAGGATCAGAGCCCACGCAAAGGAGAGGCCGTTGGGGATGCGCCACGAAGCGCTCGACTGCATCGACTCGGTGCCCCAGTTGACCATTTCAGCGGTCCAGATGCCCAGGGTGATGAGCAGCTGGTACGAGGAGATGATGACGCCCCGAATCACGGCCGGCGCGCTCTCCGACTGGTACATGGGCACGACGACGGACATGGCGCCGATGCTCAGGCCGGTGACGAGGCGGCCGGCGGCAAACTGGGGCCAGCTGGTCGACGACGAGATTTCGATGGCGGTGCCGACGCAGGTGAAGAATGCCGAGAGGGAAATGGACAGGCGGCGGCCAATCGTGTCGGCCATCTTGCCGGCAACGAGGGCGCCAAACAGGGAGCCGATGCTGAGCAGACCGACGATGGTGCCCTGCCGGGAGGCGCTGAATGTGTACGAGCCGTCGGCCTGGAGCGAGCCGAAGCGCCGGGCATAGTCGCCCATGAGGAAGAAGCCCGAGATCTGGCCGCTGTTGTCCGGCCGTAAGTCATCGGCAAGCATTCAAGGCAGCCTGCCTTTGCCCCGGATCCAGCCCGGGGTAGCTCGGCCAGCGTGGAGTGGAGCAGCCAGACAAGATCAATGGACGCACCTGACATAGCCAAAGATGAAGCCGCCGAGACTGGCGACGGCCCCGAGGACGCACGCAAGAAGCGTCACCTTTTCCCGGGCCCTTTCCGTCTTCTTGCCGTCAGCGAGGACGCGGGAGCTCTTGTCCCGCTCGACAACCCCGTTGACCTCGTGTTCCTGCGTCGCGGGACGCTCCCGCTGTCGAAGTGACTTCATGATGCTCTCACGCCCGACGTGTGCGCTCGCAGTATGCGTTGACGCCCTGGGAAAGGGGGGATGCCGAAGTTGCACGGCCCGGTGAGTCGGAGCAGCACCACGGTAGAAAGGACAAGGTCTACAGGGTGGAGATGTCGAGAATAGAGCAGCAAGAAAGAGCAGGGTCAAAGGCGACGGGGCGTGGCTCATATCGTCGTCATACTTGGCGTGCCCACTGGAAGACAGGCCTTGGACCGCTTTTCAGGACGGCCGAGTCCGGCAAAAAGCTCCATCGCCTGGCACAAGACGACAAGGGGGAAACAGACGGAGCCTCGCCGTCCCATGATGCATGCCATCATCGATGGATGGGGTGGGACTCGTTGACTGTGCGAACAGACACGCACACACCCAGGATACCTGCTGTAATCAGCAAAGGCGGCATCAACGAATGGACATCAACAAATGGACCTCGTCCCGTGCCGTCACCGGCCAATTTCACAATCTCCAGCAGCCCACCCTGGATGGCCATCGTTTGGACGGGCCGGCCGGTGGTCCGATTTCTTGGGCCGCCCTGGCCCTCGCATGAAAGTCGACACGGATCGTCGGTCTCGTCACGACCGGGCTGCCATCGTGACCCGGGAACCACGAGTTCTCGGCATAAGCTTCCCGTTGACGATGCCTCGGCGCGGTCCAGGGGCTCTGGACAATTTGAGACGAAGAGAGGAGGGGGCTCGACTCAGCGCTTTGTTTTGATTGGGAGCAACGATGTCAGTAGACAGCGCAGCTTTCAAGCATTCTCTCTCCTTTGCCAACTCAGACCAATAATAAGAGCAGTGGCATCTTGTGTATCAGCAGAAGCCGCCGTGTCATGAACGTCACACACACCAACCCATTTGTTGATGGTACGTCGTACCGGCGGGGAGTGGATAAGGCGACGGAAAGGGCCCTCGAAATTTTCTCAAGACGGGCCGATGAGCCCAAGGTCTGGGTGGAGACGGGTGTGGATTCCCAGAGTCAAGGCTGGCCTGCGCCGGACTCCGATAGGCCTCCGGGTTGACCCGGGCGATCCGGCGCCGCGGCATTGATGGCAACAGAAGTCGCGTGGTTGTGCAGGGCGTTGTCAATGCGTGGCCTGTTCACTCCAAGACGGCAGCCGTTGATCAAGAGGAAGCTGGTCAAGACACTAGGGCTACCTGAGATGAGCCAGAGTTACCGATTCGGGCTCCCGGCAGGCCTTGATGTGGGAAGCAAGGCATTGCCATGACGCGTTGTCGGCTATATTCGTAGACGCTGCATATAAAATGCCTGTGACTCCGTACGAAACAAAACAAACATGCCGCGTACATATAGTTATATACATACGTACAGCCACAAGAACCGTAAATTGTTGACACCTACTCCACCGCGATGCTTCAATGGCATGTTTTCCGGCTAGACTGCCGCCGCATGCATGGAAGACTCTTATCTCGCCGTCCCTCTGCTCGCCCATGTCGCCTGACTTCTCCGAACGGAGTATTCGCCACCAATCTTGCCCCGATGCCAAAGTTGCTGCATACGCCATGACCAGATACAAGCAGCCACTTTTGCGCCCGTGGGTGATTGCCGAGGGACAAACGAGGAGGACGGGATTCCATTATTGAGCTTAATAAACCTTCTGCACAACACGTCGGATCACTTCTCTGCTTCCTCTGCCTCCTCTGCCTTCCCTCCTCGGTAGACGCTGTCGAGACTTCCTCCCAAAATATCCATGTAAGGTCTCACTCAAGTCCCGTTATGCGTGCTACAGTAGAGTGAAGCGGGAGCGTCCGAGGTCGGTTGAGTCGCAGAGCATGCCGCAAGAGCACAGACGCGGCGATGAATGGGACCAAGATATTGATGTAGCGCCAAAGTAAAGATGACATCGTTTAATTGGCCTGTTTTGAGCTCCTCCACGAAACCTTTGTCGAGATCCGTTCTGACCCGCCTCCAAGGCCAACCCGTGCTTTAATGTTCAAGCGCCCCGATATCTCAAGGAATCTCTACACCACAGATCCTGCCCAGACATCGGACACTCCAATGCTCGTAGCTCTCAGCGCCAAGGTGTAGATCCACGCAGTGCTGTTAAAGTCTCACAAACATATTGTGCACATGTCAGATCGCCCCTGAATTGGCTCAAAAAACGACTCCTGAAATCTCACCTTGCGCCTGAGTCCCTGAATTTATACTCGATGTAGATTTCCAG
Source organism: Hirsutella rhossiliensis (assembly GCF_020360975.1). Taxonomy (NCBI): domain Eukaryota; kingdom Fungi; phylum Ascomycota; class Sordariomycetes; order Hypocreales; family Ophiocordycipitaceae; genus Hirsutella; species Hirsutella rhossiliensis. The sequence continues at coordinate 405,263 of NW_025408669.1, forward strand.
AAGTTTTGTGTGTGCGGATGCACTCCATGAGAGACTCAGGGCACAAATCTGCCAGGACCCTCCCTGTCAAGCGACAAGGTGTCATAAACGGCCAGAGCCGCACGACGAAATCGTCCACTTCGCTTGCAATCTCTCCCTTTACGGTGCATTGTAAGTGTCAATGTCAGTACGGGACAGAATCGTGGCGAGGAGATACCACGTTGACATCGATATGCGACCCTGGCTCATCATATCCTGTATGATAATTCATTACACCGCATATGTTCTAACTTTATCAGACAGCATGCATCTCTCGAGTCTCAAATCGGATCCGAGCGTGTGTGTATCGCTGTGTTTAACTCATGCCTTCGATTCTATGTCGAACCTCGCATATCACTCAACTCCTGCATGGCCGATGCCACATTTGCCTTGGTTGTCTGGGCCCTCGCGTGGATCCAATACAACGAGGCGCTCTCAAAAACACCGAACCGATGCTATGACGTTGCGAAGTACCAATGCGCCTGCCATCATATCTAAGAAGCTTCTGGCTCCGACTTCCTTCCGACGCGGGATGAGCAAAGCATATGCAATACATCAAACATTGAACATGACGTAACGAATCCCTCACGCCAATCTTCACGGATTAAAAGCCACCGGATACATGTGGTCGGCATTCCTCTTTAGGTGGCGCTTCTCTTCTTTGCTCGAATTCTTCAACAGGTCATTCCAGGTGATATTGGAGAAAGGCGGAGCATCCACCTCGCAGACGGTTCCGGGCTGCGGCAGTGTTCCGTTGAGCCAATAGCTCGAGACGGTCTTGAGAGCGCACATTGAGGGCAGGTTGAGCGAGGTATGCTACATCAATTGGATACGTTAGCCACTGCAACGTGACTGCACGACGCGGATAGAATGGGGAAAAGAATCCATTCAACGTACGCCATAACCGTTGACCTCGAGAACCACGCTGTCTTTGAATCCGGAGCTGACGTTGCGGGCCGAAGCAAGAGGGGTTTGGCCGTCGTAGGTATTTCCGACGAGCAGAACCGGCCTCCTGGGCCGGACGTGAAAGTCACCTCGGTAACGTTCCTTGGGTTCCAGCTTCCACTGCGAGCAGGTAATGGTTGGGAGGGAGACGACCCCGCCCATGATTTTGCTAATCTGGAAGAGGCGGTGGATAGAGGGAAGGACGTTGTCGAAGGTCTGGGCCCGTGCCGCTCGGTCGGAGCAATGGATGCCAAAGAAGGGCATAATCGAGGCCGCCGACTGATTGATATTGCTGTCCAAGTCGTTGTCAGATATCGAGGGGGCACCACCCATGCTATCAAGCACACGCTGTTCACTGATGTTGCCCGAGACAAGCATATCGAAAACATCGGTGAGGTTTTTCCACGCCGTTGTCGTGTAAAGAGCACCAGAAACCAAGCGACGAAGGACGTTGTTGTCAAGCGTCAGGGTCCCAACTGGGATGGGGCGTCGCTTCAGAGTCTCAAAGAGATCCCAGACGGAACTTTCGAGGTCCGCAGCTGACTTCCCAGGCCGGGCAAGGGAGCATTGGTCAGGATTTGCAGCGCAAGCCTGGAAGATACCCGAGAAGACCTGGTCCGATTGCGCCCATTCCTCGTAGTCTCTATTGTTATTGAGAGTCAGTCAGCGCCCACTTGGCGTGTCCGTCCCGGCAAGTCACATCAGGTCATTAGGGGTCGGTGCCATACGCGAATGCATTGTAATACTCGTGCGGATTCTGAACCCCGTCTAGAATCACCTTGTCCACCTTGTCAGGGAACATGGAGATGAGAGTGGCGCCAAGCGTCGACCCGTACGAGAATCCTGTTCTTCTTCGTGAGCAATTTGTCCCTTCGCAAACTTGTAGTGGGAGCAGAATCCTCAAGACCTACCCCAATACCGCACCAGACCATCCTCGCCCAGGGCCTCCGCAACCCGGACAATGTCTCTTGCGACAAACGTCGTTCCAATCATCCTGCCGGTTTCGCTGTGCTTCTTCGCACAGAGGTTGGACACTATGGAGCCTCTTGACCAAAGTTTTCCCAGGGGAATCTCGTCCGGATCATTGGGAGCAATGGGATCTTCGAAGAAAGTCTGCATCCAGTAAGCACGATCGTAGCAGGTAAACGGCACCGTGTTGCCGGTCCCTCTGTCGACTATTTAGCATAGACCCTTGAAGCCGCACTCGGAAGCCTGGCACTTACCGTGGATCGAAGGCAATGAGGTTATAGCGGCCGCCGCAGAGACTGGATGCGCGCCATTTTCAGCACCGATGTTCGCTAACGACTGAATGTGATTGCACTCACGCTTGCAAGAGACTGGCGAGATTTGCCAGTGTCTCGCGCGCAGTAAGACCCGGACCGCCAAAGTTGAGCATGATGCTCCCTTTGGCTGGCTGCGCCACGGCGGGGACTCGAAGCATTTCGAGGTTCAGCCTTGGGCTAGAAGCTGGCTCTGTGTAGTCGAGGGGCACTTCAAGGCGACCACAGTCGACAGGCAGTAGGCTGTCGATCTTTTTGGCGCATTGGGCCCATCGAATGGTTGAGTTTGCCCCCAAAGCCGCGCCCACGGTAGCGAACAGGGGGAACAACTGGACAAGTAGCCGCCCGGAAACCACCATGGCGGACAGCGACTCTGATTGAGGAGAGTCTTTAATTGGCTTCCGGTCTTGGATGATTCAGCTGGATCGATGAGGAACAAACAGTATGAGATGCAGCGTGTTGGCCGAAACGTTGAAGACGGGGGGCAGGTGCAGGTTCTTATACTGAGCATGAGCAAAGATTTGCCGGCCGCAAGCTGCGATACGTTCCGGCGAGCCATGAGCTTATACGTATGCCTAGACTGATGTGCGAATCACAGCAAGGATCAAGGGTTCGAAAAAAAAAAATTCCCTGGAGAAGGGAAGGGGCCCATCGAAGATTCCCATGGGGCCATTACCACCAACGAGGCTCCGGATGACATTGAACGAAGCCAAGACCGGGGCAGTGTTGTGCTAATACTAATGGAGTGCTATGTGCCGCCGGCTCTTCCAATTCGGAGTCAGACGGGCCTCAGCTACGGCCCGAGCCAATGAGGGCTGCAGGTATGCGATCCGGTCACGGCCAGGTGGCTGACGGGAGCGTGTCGGGGCTGCGAGGCTGCGAGGCCTGCCTTATGGGGAACTGTTGTAAGCCCAAGGGATTCGACGTCATGGTCATCAGTTACCCAACGTTCGTTCTAACGTTATACGCGGTGTTGACTCCCTGTTGGTGCCCGTCAGCGCGCATTTCTCGCCGAACCGAGGCAGTGCCATGCCAAAATCAGTATTCGTAGGCAACAGGTTATCGAGTATGATTCGGGCCACATGTTGGCCTTGGTCCAGAGCTAAGAAAATTCACGGGGATTGACCCGCGCTGTGGCGACTGTTTCAGGCTGCTGAATAAATAGCGAAGGGGATGGGCCTTGCAGAACTGGAGGGAAGTGCGACGGCGAGCTTGGAAGACGGGTTGAAGATGCCACAGCAAGAATGAGCTCGCGAGGGCAGGATCGATTGAATAATAGAAGGAGTGGTGTCATTTCCATAAGGCGAAAAACCCCCAGCCTTGCTGCCTGGTGAGAGATCTTGACAGAAAGGCCCGTAAGAAGTGAAATCATTGGGGCATAAGGTCCAACAATGATCTATGCCAGAGTGTCGAGGTTTGGACCCAGTCATTTTCTGTCACCATCGGCTTGGTCCTTAAACATACTATCTAGTGCGTCTCGAAGCTGAGGCTGTTTATGTTGGTAAGATAAAATTGGGCTTCTGGCACAGACCGATCGGAGACATCACATCTTCCATCGTCCCTTCCTCCTTGTCTTATCTACGACTCTTTCTAGAAGAACTTCGATATTAATTAGCTTAAGAGTATAATGTATATACTTATTAAAAGCAAGCGGTTTTTATCGCCCTTAGGGCTATAAGAAGCTATCCTTATATTATGCCCTTATTAACCTTAAGCGATTAGCTAGGCCCTTTCTTTCGCTAAAGGCAGCTACTACTATTAATTATAATAATTCTAATTAGTACTTAAAGTATAAGAAAAGCAAATAGTATTTACTTTTAAATAGGTATGTCTTATTAAAGAAGACTAAAAATAATAGATTTAGTTAGATAAAACCTAAGTAGTTAACGTAGCCTCTTATTGCCTTATTACCCTCTTTAAAGATATATATTTTAATATCTTTAATAACCCTTTTATATTATCTTTTAAGTCTACTTTCTATATAATTTATATATAATATTAGTCCTATTTAGATAATAACCTAAATAACTTTAATAAGGTCTATATATTAGCTAATACTTATATATCTATTAGCTATTTTAGTAACTTAAAGAAACAGCTATATATATAATAAGAAAAAAGCTAAAGTAAGACAATATTATTATCTTATTATATATATATATATTACTTATAATATAATACTTTTAGAGAAAAATTTTATAGGACGCTATATAGTAGACTTTCTTAAATAGTAACTAAGTTAACTAGCTTACTATAAAGTCCTAATTTTAGCTTAATTAAGTATTTATAAGCTATAATTATCGTAAAGTATAGCTTAATTTTATAGTTCTTAAAGATATCCTATAGTAAGAGGGACCTAGGAAGCTAAAAAACCGGTTCTAAAAAAGGAGCTAAAAGGAGGTATAGAGAAGAGGGTAGGGGTATAAGGGGAAGTAAAAGTAGCGAGAGCTTCTTATAAAGGTAGTAAGAGGTAAAATAGATATACCGGCAACGGCTAAATTAGAGGGGAAAAACCGGTAAAAAGCTTAGTAGTTACGAAGATATTAAAGGCTTCTTTAAGTAAGATCTTCTTTATTAATTAAGATACTAGATAGGTATAAAAAGGGGTGTTAGATAAAGGAAAGAAGGATAATTACTACCCTTATAAGAATTAAATATCTCTACCTTACTATTACGGGCTGTTCCTATAGAGAGCTAAGGTTATACGATAGCGACCGTACTAACGTTAGGCTAAAGTAGACCTATATATATATAGAGCTCGACCTAAACTTAGGCCGAATAGTACCTAAATATAGGTTAAGGTAGGGACTAAGGAAGATAGATAACTAATATAACTAAGATAACGTTTTCCTTCTTTCTTCTTAGCTTTAAATAAATAATTATTCGGCCCTATACTACTATACTAAGTATATACTAGCCCTTAATATATTTAAAGCTTCTTTTTATTTTTATATTATTACTTATATATAGCCTCTAGGGCTATAGTAAGGCTAATAAGGGCCTAGGCCCTTATTAGTAGTCCTAGCTAGCTATAAAGCCTAGGGGCTTATAAATAATTAAGGAAAGGGTAGCTATAAAGGTAAAGATAAAGGAAAGGTTAGTTTAGTCCCTCCCTCGCGGTGATTTTCCCTTATAAGGGCCCTAGGGCCCCTACGTTACTCCTCTTTAAGCTACTTAGCTATCCCTATCTCTATTTTAGCTAAGAAGGTTAGAAGGGCTTACCTTCCTTCCTTAAAGCTATAGAGAATAGGTAGGCTAAGGGCCCCCTTCTATCTCTTAGAGGTCTAGTAAAGGACCTCTCTTCTTTCTTATAGTTCGGGCACCTTACGATAAGGTGCCTAGCTATATACCTTTCTTAGCTATAGTAGTAGTCGTCTCGGTCTACCTTATTAGTCCTTTTTAAGAAGGAAAATAAGAAGCTAGCCCTAAAAAGGAGCTAGTAAAAGGCTAAGAGGGTTAGCTTAGGACTCTTTATAAGGTCCTTATCTAGGCTAAGGGCTAGGTAAGGGGTTTTTTAAATAAATATATAGTGCTTACCTAGGCCCTTAGCTTTAAGGCTTTTAGCCGCCTTAGTAGCCTAGAGTCCCTTTTAATAGTCCTTAGTAGCTTACCGGACCTTTCTTTATAAGTAGCTAATAAAGACTAAGGGGGTCCCTTAGGTAAGGGCCCTTAAGCCTCTTTTAGCTAGCTAGTTAGCTAGCTTATTACTAAAGATCCCTAGGTAGCTAGGGCACTAGTATAGCTATATATTATAAAAGGCTTCTAAGCTAAATAGGAGCTTTTTAATATATATAGCTAAGTCTAAGAAACCTATAACCTTCCTTATAGTAGCTTAGCTATTTATAAAAATATAAGTATCTATAAGGGGGTTAAGGGGGCTAAGCCTTAAGGGCTAAGGCCTCTTAGCTAGGTCCTTAAAGACCCTTAGTATTATAAATAGCTCTATATTAGCTACTTCGATTAAAGGCCTTAGGTTCTTATAGTATACTTTAATAGGCCTAGAAAATAGGCCTATTTTATAAAAGGAGTAAGCGTTAGTCTCTATAAAGGAGCCTTTAAGGTACCCCTTAAAGCCGTTAGTATAAAAAGCTAAGGGCTATAACCTAAAGTCTTCTAGGCTAGCTAAGCTAGCTAAGAGGCGTTAGTATTACTTCTTAGCTAAGGGCTTAAGGGCCTTTATTATTATAATAAAGGCTTTAAGCTCTAGGACCTATAAGGGCTCCTAGCTAGCTTTCCTTCTTTCTAAGTTATAATTAGGTCCTATAAAAGCTACTAGGCCTTTAATAAGGTAAAAGAGCTATATATATAGCCTAATATAGCTTAAGGCCCTTAGTTTAAAGCCTAAGTTAGCGAGGTCGTCCTATATAGCTAGGTTATAAGCTTACTCTATAAGGTAACTAGGTAAGAAGTATAGGGTTAAGACGGTATAAGAGAGGCATACCCTTTTAAATTATACCTTTAGTAGTAGTAGGGCTACTTTAGCTTTTAAAGCCTTAATAGGGGATTCTTTAAAGGCCTTTAAGACCTTTAAAAGAGCTTAGTTTTAAAGCTTTTAAAAAGGCTTTATTAGGCTCTTAAGGGTCTTAGGCCCCTTATACTAAAGCTAGGCCCTATAGTTTACTATAGAGGCTATATAGGCTTAGTAGAGCTATCTAAAGGCTTTAAATAATAGGCCTTTTTATATAGAGGTTAAGTAAGATAGTTCTTTAAAAGTAGCTTATATAAAGGCTACCTTCTTCTTAATATATTATTTAAATAGGAGCTTAGAATTAAAGAAGACCCTTAGCTACTAAACTAAGGGCGTTACCTTAAAAAATAAGCATCTTATTATAATACCCTTTAAAATAAGCTACTATTATTTATTAAAGTAAATAAGTTTTATCTTTAAGGGGTAAAAGTAAACCCTTTAGTCTTTAGCTTATTTAAATAAGTTAGTAGCTATTACTTTTAGCTACTAAACGTTCTTCTTAGCTAAGGTTAACGTTATAGAGATATTAAAGTTATCTATATATAATAGCTAGTATCCCTTAGCCGCTAGTATCCCCTTTATATATAAGAGGAATAAGATTAAGCTAATAAGGGACCCTTAAAGCACTCTTATTAATAGGTTTATAAGGGGCTAGACTTACCCTTCGAAGGCTAGCTAGATCTTCCTTTTAATAAGAAAGTAGTCTACCTAGCGTATAAAGGCCTTAAGGAGGTTTAAGGCCCTTAAGACCCTTATAAGCTATTCCTTTAATATAAAATCGAAGGCGCCCTTTATATTTAATAAGAGGGTACTAGTAATAGCCTTCTTATTAAACTCCTGCTTTTTTTAAATATAGTATAAAAGGAAGAAGGCTATATTTATAGCTAACTATTATTTTATCCCCCTAGCTATATAAGGTTTAAATGCCTAGCTATATTAGCTAAATAGCTTAGCTAGGTAGTATATAGCTTTTTAAGGACCTTTCCTAAGTAATTAAGTAGACTTATAACCTTATTAGCCTTAGGGATAATATAGTCTAGCTTATTTTACTTAGGAAGTATAATTCTTATAGCTTTCTTTTATACCTTAAGGTAGTATCCTTAGTTAAATAAAGCTTTATAGGCCCTATTAAAGAATATAAAGATAGCCTTATATATATATTAAATAAGGAGGAAGCTAAGGGAGTCTAAGCTAAGGGCTTTCTTATTAAAAGAGCTAAAAATAGTACTCTTAATCTTAAGGTCCTTTAGCTCTAGCTAGTCCTACTTATTTATACCCTTACTATATATATAGCCTAGAGGCTCTTTTTTTTCTAGGCTTAAAGGGGGGCTAAGGGGGGGGCTAGAGCTAAGATCTAAGGTTAAGAAAAGGGTTATTAAGAAGGCCTTATATTTTTCTATAAAGGTATTAGCTTTTACCTTTATCCCTTCTTTTATATATAGGATACTAAGAAGGGTAAGGTTAGCTCTAGCCTTAGTATAAGAAAAGGCTATAAAAATATTCTTTCTTATTACTTTTATTAAGAAACTCTCTTAGTATTACTTTTTAGTAGCTTTAATAGTATACTTAAAGTTATTTTAGGCCTATATAAAGCTTTTTTTAGCTTTCTTTATCTTAAGCTAGCTTATAAGCTTATTAAGCTAAGCTTAGGGCTTTTTAAAGGTAGGTTAGCTTATTAGTCTACTAAGTCTTAGATCTCTTATAAGGCCTCTTTTTTAGTATTACTACGTTTAAGACCTTTATAAGGGTTCTTATTAAAAAGAAAGCTATCCCTTTTAAGTTATTATTTTTATAGCCCTCTTTATAGCTATAAGGAGGTCTTATTCTTTCTTAGCTAGGTATTTTAAAAATACTTTTTAGTTTACTTTCCTATAATTATAAGTAGTAGGCCTAGCTAGTAGTAGCCTATTAAAGCCTCTTAAGCTAGCTTTAAAGGCTATAGGCTTATAATTTAAGCCTATAGATTTTAAGAAGCGGAGGTTAGCCTAGGTTAGTTATTTAAAAAAGCTATAGAAAGTAAGGTCTATAACTAAGGCCCTTTTTAAGCCTTTCCTTTAATAAGTACTTTCTATAGCTACCTTAAGGTCTATTAGTAAGGAAGCCTTATAGTAGTCGAGCTAGCTAGTAAGAGCTTCTACCTTATAGGCTTTAAAGGGTTCTATAAATAGGTTTTAATAAAGGTAGTATAAGTTAAGGTCCCTTATTAATAGGAAGGGCTATTATTAGAGTTAAGCTATTAAAAGTAGCTTTTTTATTATAAGGGGCCCTTACTAGCCTTAGCTAGCTAAGGCCCCTTTAGCCTCTTTTTTATTATATAAGTTAATAAAGGTAAACGGTTTAATACCTTTTACTTTTATAGCTTATATATTAAGGTCGTAAAAGAGGTTAAAGCTAAAGCTAGCTTCTATCTAAGCTTCCTTCCTCTTATAAGCTATAACCCTAGGCCTCTTAGTAAGTTTAAGAAAGTTAGTAGAAGGGATAAAGGTTATAATATTATAAGCTAAATACTATATAGAAATATAGCTATTATTAATCTTATAAAAGTAAGGCCTTTATAATAAAATAAGGTCTACTTTTATTTCTAGGGCTTACTTTAAGATTAATAAGTTAGCTATTTCCTACTTATTAGTATTATACTATATAATACTAATAAGGTTATAGTTAGGCCTAAGGGGCTTAAGGGGCTTTAATATTACGACTATAGTTAGCGGGCTATAGGAGAGCTAGCTATATTTATATAATAAGGCAGCTTAGAATAATAGTTAGGACGAGAAGTTACTTAAGCTTAGCTTACCTAAAGCGTATATAAGCTAAGTAAGCCTTATATAAATAGATTACTACTTAGGAGCATAGCTTATAAGTAAGCTATAGTAAGCTATAAAGGGGATTATAGCTAAGACCGTAATCTAAGGATAGTCTTTATAAGTATATATAGCTACCTACTTTTACTCCTTTAAATAGATAGCTCGATAGCTTTTAATATATTATAATTATTACGATCTCTATTATAATTTTATCTCTAATTCTAATTACTTAATTACTTAGTTATAGTCTATAGTCTATAACCTTCGACTTATTACTAATATAATATATATATTATTACTTAGACCACGCCCTATTATATCTACTAATATAAACCCCTCGATAGGTTTATCCCCTATAAATAATACCGGTCGTTATATATTAAAAGCGCGTATTTAGTATAATACCGCGTTATTTTAAGTAATATCGTAACTATTAATATACCTATATAGTAAGCTAGATTAACTAACTCTAGAGCTACTATATCGCCTTAGGATATAATATATAAAATTATTACCCTTTAATATAAGGTATAGTTACTTAGGAATAACGGAGGTAATAGATAAGTTAGGGACCTTAAAGAAGTAGTAAAACTAAAATAGCTAGGACTATTTAATAGTACTTATAATATACTTTAAGACTTTCTTACTTAACTTAAGGCTTACTATTAGTTTTACCCTACTAAACTCTTAGACCTAGTCGAAAAGGTACTCTACGTAGGAAATTATTTATTTAGAATAGTACTCGCTTAGTTTAGACCTATTATAAGGGATTTTCTTAATAACTAGCTAGCACGATAAGATAACGAGATAAATAAAGTCTTTATTAGTTTCTAAGGATTTAAAGAAGCTATTATAAAGGTATTTAAAATAACTAATAAGGAATAAGAAGCTAAATAGAAACTTTAAGAACTCTAATAAAGGATCTTAGTATCGGATTATACTATAAAGTTTTATTAAGTTACCTTAAAGCTTAATTAGGACAACGAACCTCTTATATTATAATTTTATAATAAGCTTAGAAAAGAAGTTAAGGATAAGCTCTATACGGAAAATCGACTTAATAACCTCTTAGACTATATTACTATAGTAGTATAAATTAATAATAAATAGTATACGCGATACTAAGAAAAGAAATAAGGAAGAGGAAACTAGAACCCTTCTTATAAGAATAACTTTAACTAACGCGCTAACTATAAAAAAAAGCGCGAAACTCTTATTACCTATACCTATATAACTAACCTAGGTAGGATAGATCTAGATATAATATAGAAAAATAAAAGAAAGTATTTTAACTATAGGAAACTTAGGTGTTACTCTAAAGAATATAAATAACCTTATAAGGAGAAGAAAACCTACTAAGTATTAGCCTTAAAAGGTAAGAAATACTTAAACGCTATTAATAGATAGGAACTAAATTATAAACTCCTTAGTTAAACTATATACTACGACGATAAATATATAGTATACTTAAGCGATAAGAATAGTACTAGATAGTTCTTAAAGCTACTAAGGAAAACCCTTATAATAATATAATAAAGGGATCTTAAAATATAGAAATAAGTTAAATTTATAAAACTAAAATACCCCTATCTTAAAGAAGTCTCTTAAGACTAGATTAAGAAGAACGGTAAACGATTCTAAGAAGATATATAAAATAAAAATCGATAATAATAATAAGTAGTCTATAAATAATATAATAAAGAAGATATAAATATAGCCCTTATACTTATAAAACTTAGATAATAACTTAAAGAGGAATAACGAAGTATCGACGATATAAGCTCTAAAAAATAAGAAATACCTAGAGAAATAAAGATAAGAACGAACTTATACTACTACCCTTACTATTAAGGGAAAATACTATAATTAAAGAATACGCTCTATACTTTAAAGAATTTAAAGAAATAGTAAAAATTAGAACCTAATAAATACCTTAAATTCTTATAGAAAACTAATAAGCTATATTAATTTAATATTAACCGGTACTATATAAAGGAGACTATACTATAGCTATCGCTATAATCGATACCTTTATAGCTTTATAATAAGAATAGTAACTATAACGAGAATTTAAAGACGATCTATAAATACTACTTACTTATAAGTACTATAAGTATATTTTATAGATATTATACGTTTACCTAAATTATATAATATACTTCTAAATAAAGGTATAATATAACGCTTTCTTAGTTAGGTTTAAAGGATAAGTACTTTTAAAACCCTACTTAAGTATAGAACTAAACTACTAGAAAATCGATTAACGCTACCTAAACGACTAAGTTATATTATTAGAACCTAATTATAGCACGCTACTTAAATACCGCGATAATTATAGTTTATTAATAAGATATCTTTTAGAGATATATAAAATCTATAAATATACTAAAATAAAGGAATAGTATAGCGCTACTTACTTTAAAGTATCTAAACTATTAATCTTTTAAAGACTTATATAATAAATTAAATATAATAAAGAAGATTATAACGAATATATATACTTAAACTATAGAGTTTATAAATATAAAAAAGTATAAGTATAGTATAAACGATATAATAGTATACTTTAAGATTATTAGTAATATATATAAAGGCTATAAGCTATATTCGACTAAGGAAAAATCGATATAAAAATACTACGCGAAAAATAAAAAAACGCTAAACGAAAACTTAACCTTTAGTATAAAAATAAATAAAATTATAATGTATAGTATATAATTAACTATAAAGTAGTATAATATAAACGATATAGTATTAAGAAATAAGAAATCTTTAATTAGCTATAAGAAATTAGTCTCTTAAGCCCTAATATAATACTATATAACGAAAATATAAAGAAACGATATTAATAATAAATTAAAGATAAATACCTAAATAAAACGAATAAGGACTAGGTAAAAAATAAGGTACGCTATCTATAAAAGGGCTATAGACTAGCACGATATAATAAGATCTAAGGACCCTATATATAGTAATAGTAAGCTATAGTAACTAAATAGTATTAGATATTTAAATCGTAGGATATTATATATATATACTTTTAGATTATAGCGCGATAGGTAATTATATTTTACTTAGAGTTATTAATTATTACCGATTTATATAGAGATATAAGAAAGATTTATATAAACTTATAAATATTAAAGGAAAGGCCTTTAACTATAATAATAGAATTATTAATATAGAGATTAATTACCTTAATATTAATATCTAGGGCTACGACGAATAAGTTAACTTTAATATTATAGATATTAAAAAACATAACCTTATATTAAGGCTTCTATAGCTATAGGAGAGCAACCTATTAATTAACTAGAAAACTAGCTAGCTATATTAAAATAAAGATATAAGTTTCTAGGACTAGTAGATTTAAAAGAAAGTAAAAGTTTATAATAATATAGCTACTAAATAAGATAAAAAGGATAACCGTTTAAGTAAATTATTATAGGCTTTAGCAATATAAATAAAAATAGTAACCTAACTAGCGGATATAAAATCGATTAATAAGACCTATATACTAACTAACACGGCTATATAACTTAGTATTTAATATAAGTAGAATAACGGATATAATATAAAGATCTAAAGAGCTCTTACTACTTTAAGGAAAGACCTTAAATAAATTAATAAAGAGCTTAAGTAAAGGGAAACTAACTCTTAAAAGAAAGAATAAAGCTTATAAGATAGAATAAAGAATATCCCCTAGGAATACTAGAAATATAATAAACTCTTTAAGGAAGAACTTAAGATAAGGTTACTTAAATATAGCTAATAAGACTATAAAATTTATCTTAAGGATAAAATAACGCCGACGTTCTATAAAATCTATAACTTAAACGAAAAGTAACTATAAATACTATATAACTATCTTAATAAGAATCTATAAAAGGGATATATATAAATATTAATATCTAAAGCGGGCTATCTAGTTATATTTATTTTAAAGAAAAATAGTAAGCTATAACTAGTTATTAACTATAAACGCTTAAACGATATTATAATAAAAGACTAAATACTATTACTACTTATATCGGAACTATAAGATCGATTATATAGTAAAAAATAGTTTATAGCCCTTAACTTTAAAAGCGCCTATAACTTAATACGTATAAAAAGGAGATATAAATAGATAATAGCCTTTAAAACGAAATTTAAACTATTTAAATATCTAGTAATATAATTTAGACTTATAAATATACTAGCTACCTTTTAATAGATATTTAATAATATCCTATACGAATACTTAGATATCTTTATAGTAGTATACCTAGATAATATCCTAATCTTCTTAGATACCCTAGAAGAATATAAGGAATATATCTATAAGGTACTCTACGTACTTTAGAATATAAAGTTACTAGTTAAACTAAAGAAAAGTAAGTTCTATATATATAATATAGACTTCCTTAGAAATATAATCTTACTAAGAGAGATATAAATATAATAAGATAAAATTAACTTAGTTAAAGAATAGCTAACGTTAAAGAACGTTAAGGACGTATAAAGTTTTCTAGGATTTATAAATTACTACTAATAATTTATTAAAGATTTTAAAAAGATTATAGTATTATTATATAACTTAATAAAGAAGGAAAAAGAATTTATATAGGATAATAAAGCTAATAAAGCTTTCGAATATATTAAGACTATAATTATATAAGAACTAGTCTTAACTACCTTTAATTTAAAATAATAAATCGAACTTAAAACTAATATATTAAACTTTACTTTAAGAGTATAAATTAGATAAAAGGATAATAAAGGAAGACTACGACTAATTATATTCTACTTAAAAAAGCTATATAGCGTAGAACTTAATTACCCTATTTATAATAAAGAATTCCTTATAATTATTTAAGCTTTTAAGGAATTTTAATACTACTTTCTTAAAAGTAAATATAAAGTTAACGTCTATATAGACTATAAGAATATCTTATATTTTATAGTAACGAAATAGTTAAACGGACGATAGATTTAATAGGCTGAATATCTATTAGAATTCGACTATAAAATAATCTATAAATAAAGAATAGAAAACGGTCGAGCTAATACCCTTAGTCGACGAAGTAACTATAATATAAGGGCACCTATAGCGAAAGGATAGCTCTTAAAAATCAACGAAAACGGAAACTACTAGCACCGATAGCTAAATATAATATTTAAGAATATAAAGCACTAAACGGATATAATATAGAATATTTAAAAGTTCTAATATATAAAAATAAAATCTAGATACTACTAGAATTACGAGATAAAGTTATATAAGATATATATAAATATTTAATATATAGATACTAAGGAATCTAAAGAATAATAAAATAGATTAAATAATAATATAACTTCTTATAGCTTAAGGAAGTAGTATAATAAGTTATTAAAGAATATAAACTTTATATATAAAGTAAAGCTAAACGATATAAACTATATAGAGAATTATAACCGCTACTAGTACTAAAGAAACTATAGGATTTAATAGCTTTTAATTATATTATAAAGCTAATACTATTAAAAGAACTTATAACTAACGTTAAGTATAATAGTATATTTATTATTACTAATAAACTAATAAAGTATAGGTACTTCTTACTATATAAAAAAGTAAGTAATATTAAAGAGCTAGTATATATATTCCTATAAACTATTATTAGTAATTACGGACTACTAAATAAGATTATCTTTAATAAAGAAAGTATATTTATAGCTAAGTTTTAGTAAGCTCTTATAGTATAATTAAGGACGAAATATAAGCTTAATATAGCTTATTACCTATAAATAGATAGATAAATAGAACGACTTAACTAAACGCTTAAATAATATTTACGATACTATATTAGCTATAAATAAAACAATTAAGTTAAATAGCTACTAATAGTAGAACTAGCTTATAATAGCTTAGTTATAGAAATAACTAAGCTCTTACTAGTATATATTAATTATAGATATAACCTAGAAGTATTTAAGGTTATTTAATAAGGACTATAAGTAAAATAAGCGATACTATAAGTAGATTAGCTATAAAAATTATATAAAGAAATATAATAAGAACTTTAATTTATTAGAGAACGAATATTTACTTACTATAATTAGAAAAGATTATAGGGACTAATCTTTTAAGAGGGAGATATAGTCTACCTTATATAATAAAATATTAAAATAAAACGACTAAGTAATAAATTAGATTTTAAGAAACTTAGACCGTTTAAGGTTAAGAAAACTATTTTAAAAGTTAACTATAAACTTTTACTATTAATAATAATATAGATATACCTAATATTTTATATCTTATTATTAGAACTAGTACTATAAAACGCTAAACTATAAGATAAAATTAAAGTCGACGATAATTAAGAATATAAAGCTAAATAAATACTAAATATAAGAAAATAAGATTAGTAATAAGAATAACTAGTTAAGTAAAAGGAATATAGACTAAAAGAAAATACTTAGGAACTACTTAAGTACTTAACCTACTATAGTTTTTTACTTTAATAGTTCTACTAGTAAAATCTACCCTAGGTATTATAAAATCGCCTAACGAACTAATAGTATTCTAATTAATTATATTAAATCTACCTATAGACTAAATATTAACTACTACTTTAGATTCTTAGTGCTTAGCCTTATTAAGGTTATTTAAGGAATAAAGGCCCCGATAAACTATCTTAGTACCCTTTATCTTTAGCTAGCGCTTTTAATAATAAAGCTACGCTAAATAAGCTAAGGCTTTATTTAGGTTAGCTTAAGCTTTTAATATTCGCTCCTTAGTAATTTCTTCTTCTTTATTTAATCGATCGGACTCTAGATTTATTTAAGATACTAGGAAATACGTTAGCTATAAATAATAAGTAGGATAATAAAGTTACTTATAAGAGCTAATTGCTATGCCCGACGTATTATAGGAACGACCCCGCTATATATATTCGGTATACTTAGAAGATTTCTCTAGTATTTTATAGTAGAAGCCGCGTAACGAATAAAAAGAATATAGTATAACGTCGAAACTAAGATAATTAATAGACTTAGCTAAACGAATATACTTAAGGGTCTTATAAGAATAATCCTTTAATACGTAACTAGATATACTATTAGTAGTATATCCTAAGGGATAGAAAAAATAAGCGGGGAATATATATACGCGCGATAAGGGTATATTTATAAACGGCGGCTAAGGTAGTAGTAGGTCTTATAGATAAGACTAAAAGGAAGGGAGATATTATATTATAACTATAGTTAGCGGGCTATAAGAGAGCTAGCTACGTTTATATAATAAGGCGGCTTAAAATAATAGTTAGGATAAGAAGTTACTTAAGCTTAGCTTACCTAGAGCGTATATAAGCTAAGTAAGCCTTATATAAATAGATTACTACTTAAGAGTATAGCTTATAAGTAAACTATAGTAAGCTATAAAGGGGATTATAGCTAGGACTATAATCTAAGGATAGTCTCTATAAGTATATATAGCTACTTACTTTTACTCCTTTAAATAGATAGCTTAATAGCTTTTAATATATTATAATTATTACGATCTTTAATATAATTTTATCTTTAATTCCGATTACTTAATTACCTAGCTATAGTCTATAGTCTATAACCTTTAACTTATTACTAACGTAATATAGTTATTATTACTTAGACTACGCCCTATTATATCTATTAATATAAACCCCTTAATAGGTTTATCTCTTAAAAATAATACCGGTCGTTATATTTAAGGGCCTTATAAGTATAAGGGAGCTAAGGCTATTAAGTATTAGTTATTACTTTATATACTTTATATTATACCTTATTAGTTATAAGGTACTCTCCCTTATAGTTATAGTATTAAACCTTAAGGTAGTTATAGTCCTTAGTTAAGTACTTTTCTAAGTAAAAGGTATACTTAATAAGCTATTAATAGGTCTAGGAGTTATAGCTAAAGGAAAAGCACTTATAGTACTATATATATATAGTATATTCCTTATAAGCCTTAACTAGAAATCTATAGACCTACTATATAAAGGTATTTCTTTTAGTATTTAGCCTTTATAGCCTTTAAAGGGACTATAAAAACAACTAATCTTACCTTTTATATTAAGCTTAGGGTGCTTAGCTACCTAAGCTACCCTAAGATATTAATCCTATTAAAGGTTTTAGTATTTATAGTAAAGATATTAAGGATAGGGGTCTCTAAGAAGTTAGGGACGCTCTAGGCTACTACCTTAGTCTAGCTAGTAAGAAAGTTAGCCGATTTAATAAGTAGCTCCTTAAAGTATAAAGACTACTTCTCTTACTACTTTAAAAGCTTCTTTACTATATATAGAGCCTTTATTATTATAACTATATTACCTTTATTTTAAGTTAATAAGGCTAATATAGCTAGTTTCCTTATAGCTTTATTAAGCTAATTATAAAGAATAATAAGGTTTATAGTTAGCGTTAGTAATTCCTTCTTAAGCTTTAAGATAAGCTAGAAGTCCTTTTTTATATTCCTCTTAGCTAGGGCCTTAGCTAGGGCCTTAGCTAAGGCTTTAGCCGGAGCCTTAGCTAGGGCCTTAGCTAGGGCCTTAGGCGCCTTCTTTATAGTAACCTTAGCCTATAAGCTCGCTTTAAGGTTTCCTTAAGTAGCCCTAAGCTACTAAGGGGCCTTAGGCTAGTATAAGGGCTATTATAAGGGCTATTAGCGGTCTAAGGTCCTTATAGCTACCTTTTCGAGCTTTTTTATAAGGGTCTTATAAAATAGTTTAATTTTATAGGCTTCCTTAAGAGCCTAGAGGGCTTACTAAAGGAAGCCCTAGGCCTAGTCTTTAAGAGAAGGGTATTAAGGCTAAGGCTAGGTTTATTATAAGTATTAAAATATAGGTTAAATAAGTATAAAGCTAATAAGGCTACTAAAGGTAGCTTTCTTTTACCTTTTTACTTACTTTAAAGGTTAGTTAAGCTAGAAGTAGCTAGCTTAAAGTAAGGCTAGGCTAGGCCTAAAAAGGCTAGTCTTTAGTATAAGCTAAGTATTATCTTCTATCTTAATATCCTTTAAGTCTTAGTCTTAGGTCCTAGGCCTTTCTTCTAAGGTCCTTAAAAGGTATTAGCCTTTTAAGGCTTCTTTTATATAGGCCCTAGCCTTTAAGGTACTTATTTTAACCCTTAAGTTAAGGGGGGGGGGGGTTAAAGTTAAAAGGGCCCTCTTTAAATTTAAGCTAGGGTCCTAAGTTAGGTCTAAGCTTAGTTTTATTAGTAAGGGGAATATATTCTTAGTTAGCGAGGGTAGGAAAGACTTTTCTATTTATATAAAGGAGAACCTTACTTAATTCGTAATCTTTAATAGTATATTATATACCTACTAATAGCTATATAAGGCTATACTTAAGGGGGTATAATACGCTATTTATAATAGTTTTAAGTATATACCTTTCTTATATTTTAAGCTTAGTTTAAAAAGGTTAGCTAAGAAGATATAATAATATTTTTAAAGCTCCTTTTTAATAAAGCTATAAAGCTTAGAAAGAGATCGGACTTAAAAGATATAATATAGATATCCTAATAACTTAAAAGGGGGAGAATAGGCCTAAAAACGGCTAGGAGTAGCGATAGGAGGGCCTAATACCTAGCTAATAATAAAGTAAGTAATACTCTTACTATAAGTAAAAGAGGTAAAGATAAGGTATTAAGTAATATAAAGCTAACTATAAATATATAAACTAATTAGCTAGATTAAAAGGATATACTAAAAGATAGATAAACTAATAAGAATAGGTTTATAAAAAGGGGCTAGGGGTAAGATAAGTAGTTTAATACCACCCTTAAAAGTAATAAAGGGGGTAGTAACGCTAATAACTAAGAGGGGAATAATATAAGAGTCTTTAACTATTATAAGTAATAGGCTTAAGCTATAGCTTAAGCCGTATAGTTATATATAGAGGGCCGGATCCTATATATATAAGGGTAGGCTAGCCGCGTATAAAAGAGCTCTATATAGCTTATTAATATTATCCTATAAACGGCACCTATATATACGCCTCTACTTACTCTATAATAGTATAAGCTATTAACTAATAGATCTAATAGATATCTCCTTAGAAAGGGTACTGCTTCCTTAAGGGAGCACCCTACTACCCCTTAAGCGGATAGGAAGTATTATAGCTATCCTAAAAGCGATTAAAAGCGCGACGGCTAGCGAGAAGAATACGGTTCTCGCTATACTAAGGGAGCCGTCTATAAGACTAGCATTAACTATTAACCCCTACGACCTTAGTAATACTAGTTATAGCGGCGGTACTACTAATATAAAAGCTACTTCTTTAGCCGACTTAGGATAGTAAGCTTAAGTCCTTTTACTTCTTCCTTAGCTAGCTATAGATAAAGTTTATAATAGATAAGAAATAGGGCCTAAACGGCTATTATAATATAGCGTAGTATTTGCTCCTCTATATACTACTAGAGCCCTAGATATAGCGGATCTCCAGATTCTAAGATAAGGGCGGCCCTAGAAGTAGACGCGACTTATAGGACTTCTTCTAATACCTTATATATACGTTCGGCAACGTATAGGAGCGGGAGAAGGCGTAGGATAGGCTATAGACCCTTAAGTAAAGGGATAGGTAGACCTTTAGTAAATTCCTCCTTAACTTTAAAGAGACGCTCTTATAAGCGGCGGGAACTATAATATAGGAAGATAGCGCGAAGCTTATATAGTTATAGAACTTAATTACGCCGGCCCTATAAGAGCTACTTATCTCTATAATTATACCTACTAACAATAGTAAGTATATAAGCCGGTTAATAAAGGTAGTATAGGGCTATAAGTAGACGCTGCGTTTTTAAAAGCTTTATAAGCGCACGCTATATAGCGGTAATAGGATTACCGCCCCTCTATAAGAGGAATAGCTAACTATCGATATTAATAGAGATACCTTAATATCGGCTACTTATATAGACCGAGCTAAACGTAGTAGGAAGTCGTTATTAAATATCCCTTATACTATCCTACTTTCTAAGTAGCGGGCGAAGTAAGTAATAAGTAAGGAAATCGGGAAAAGGAAGGCTAACGGCTACTACCTATATTATAGTACGTCTATATACTTTATATTAAAATGCCCCTTCCTTTTAGCTAAGCGGCCTATAGTAGTTTAAGTAGCGAAGATAGAACTACTCCTTACCTTAAACGATAAAGAGGACTCTGCTCCCTTAGTCCTAGAGGAAAAAGAGTAGCTTTAGAGCAAAGATAGTCTTTAAAGCCCTAATTACTAGTACTAGTAAAGGAGAAAGAGGAATTATCCGCCTATATAAAAGAAGAGCTTACTTTAATATAGGTTATAGTTAATAACCCCTTACCTATCGCTGCCTTTATAAATAAGGGCTACTAGTACTACGCTATAGTTAACGAGGCGCTTATATAAGAGATATAAGTATTAGTAGAAAAGATCGCCTTAAGGCGAGTAAAGGGCGCCTTAAGCGTAATAGAGGGTATAGTAATTAAGGGTATTATATAGCTAGCTATAGAGGTCGACGGTTACTATAAGCTTATTATAGCCTATATAATCCCCTAACTAGAGTTTCCTTTAATCCTTAGGAAACCTTAGTTATTATATATAGAGTTATACTCGGTTTTATACTAAAAGAAGCTATAGTTTAGGCCTATATAATAGTAGGTCTACTATAACAACGGTTTTATAAGCGTAGGACTAAGCGTACGAGCTTTATACTTAGTATAAGAAGTCCTTGCCTTTATCTTTATAGGAACTATATAATAGTTAGAGCGGGAGGAAGGCTAGGCAGCGGCTAACGTAGCGGTCTATATAGTTAGCTTAGCGGATATCGATAAGGCCCTTTAAGCAAAGAAGCTAAAGTCGCCCTCTAAGCTATAGTAGTAGATACTAAAGCGCTTTTACGACCTCCTACCGCTATTTAAGTCCTAGGAAGTAAATAAGCTTAACCTATATAAGCTAGGGGTAGACTATAGGATCGTACTTTATACTAATAAGAAGGGGTAGGAACTACTTATACTATTCGGACCGCTATATAGTATATTATACGTAGGGCTACTAGTACTAAAGAAGACGCTAAGGGACCTCTTAAATAAGGGTTTTATTTTAGTAAGTAGCTTTAAAGTAAGAGCGCTAGTCTTATTTATATATAAAATAAGGGGTAGGATATAGTTCTATTATAACTATAGGGCTCTAAACGTAATTATAAGGCTAGACCGCTACCCCTTACCTTTAATCTTAGATATACTCTATAACCTTTTAAAAGCAAAGTAGTTTATAAAGCTAGATATAAAATAAGTATTTTATAAGGTATAGATCTTAAAGGGTAATAAGTAGAAGACAGCGTTCTATATATACTATAGCTTATTTAAGTAGCTTATAACGCCCTTTAGCAAGAGCGCATATACCTTTTAGCGTTATATTAATAATATACTTTAAGACTTCCTCGATAAGTTCGCCTCTATATATATAAATAATATCCTTATTTATATAAGTAGCTCTTATAAGGACTATATAGAAAGTATAAAGGGTCTTAGAGCGCCTCTAACTTTATAGGCTCTACCTTAACTTAGATAAGTACGAATTTAAGGTTAAGAAGGTTAAGTACCTAGGCTTTATTATCTATATAAGCATAGGTATATAGGTAGATCCTATAAAGATCTAGGCGATTTAAGACTAAGCTACTTTAACTACGTAAATAGGTATATAGAGCTTCCTTAGGTTCGCGAACTATTATAAGATATTTATTAAGGGCTTCTCCTATATTATAATGCCCTTAAATAAGATTACTAGGAAGTAAACCGCTTTTTACTAAGGGCCTATATAAGAAGGAGTATTCCGCACGCTTAAGGACCTATTCTCCTAAGCCTTAATACTACTTTAGTAGGACTTTAACTAGTCTACGTTAGTTAAAGCGGACTATAGCGGCTAGGTACTTAGAGGAACGCTCTCTTAAGAGGTAAACGAGTAAAAGTAACTAATAGCGTTCTACTCCTATAAGCTAACCCTAGTAGAGCGGAATTATACTATTTATAATAAGGAGATACTAGCGATTATTAGCTACCTTAAGTAATAGTAAGCGGAGCTCTAAAGCTATAAGAGCTTCGAGGTTCTTATAGACTATAGGAACCTTAAGTACTTTATAACTCGCTAGTACCTCTTAGAGTAATAAGCCTATTAAGTAGAGTATCTCTTATACTTTAACTTCTTAATTAAGTACCGCTTTAAGTAGGACTCTATAGTCTTAGACGCGCTTTCCTAGAGAGATTAAAACCGGCTAATAGGAGTAAATATTAAGGCCCGGGATCTATAGCTTATCCTATAAGAAGCACTATAGACTTATATAGGAGCTTCCCTAGTAAAGGAAGATATAGTACTAGCGAATAAGCTTCCCCCTACGCCCTTACCTTAGTCCGGCGAGGAGGGATAAACCGGCCTAGGGGCGCGCGTAGCGAGAGTATTTTAAGATAAGGCCCTTTAACGCTTATAGGATAGGATAGCGGCTTTAGACCGTACCTATAAGGGCGTACGCCGCCCTATAAAGTCCGGCGCTCGACGCTTAAATCTAAAGCTAAAGCTAAAGGTATAGGTAGCCGACTACTATATCGACCTATAGGGGTATCTACGCTAGCGGGGGAGACTATAGGTACCGGGCGCACCGTATACTATAGAAGCTAAAGAGAAGGAGGGACCGCTAAAGCTAAATAAATAAAATAAGCTTTAAGGGAGGCTAGTCTAACTTATTTATAACTCTAGTATTATAAGTTACTTAGGTAGATAAGGTATAGTAGTAGGCCCTATAAGGGACTTTTACTAGCCCCTCCTATAGTACTATATTTATTACTTCCTTTATAACTATAATATCTATAGCTATATAAAGATCTAAAAGGTATAGCTTAAAGGGCTATTAAAGTAGCTTTTAGTACTAGACCGGTTCTATATATATATATAAATAGACTTTATAATAGACCTCCTACTTATAAAGGGCGGTAACCGCTATATATAGGTAATTAAGAACTAACTTAGTAAATTAATAGTACTAGAGCTAATACTATTTATAGATATAGAAGCTTACGTAAAGCGCTTTCTTTAGTACTAGGCCTACTTATATAGCTAGCTAGCCTTTATTATAAGCGATAAAGGGTCGAACTAAACTAGCCGCTTTTAATAGTACTTATACCGGCTACTTTAAATTATATAGCTACTTAGTATAGCTTATTACCTATAAACTAATAAAGGACCTAAAAGGGTTAACTAAGAAGTATAGGTATACCTATAAGTAGTTATAGCCTATAACTAGGTAGACTAAGACCGCTAGCTCCCCGCTACCTAGCTCGCGCTAAATAGTAGACTATAAACCTCTATTATAATAGCCCCCTTTTTTATAATATACGGCTTTAAGCCGCCCTCCTTAATCCCGTTTACTATAGACATAGTAGTAGAGTAGTATAGTAATACGTTACTAAAGAGCCGCGCTTCTATATTTATATAGAAGCTATAAGAAACTATAAAATACTATTAATCTAAGATAGCCGCTATAATATAAGATTAAGAGCGGTACGCTAATAAGACTAAGGCGCTAGTAGATAAGTTTATAGTAAGAGATAAAGTATAGCTCGACCTCTATAACTATAGGTTAGCGCGACTAAAGAAGAAGCTAGACTAGCTATATATAACGTTTACGGTATAGAGGGTTATTAGCCTATAAGTAGTTAAGCTTAATAGTCTCTTAATAGGGGTCTATAATAAGGTTAATATTAACCTCCTTTACTAAGCTTCCTTTAACCCGCTACCTAGATAAGAAGTAGTAAACGCTTAACCGCCTATATTTAAAGTAAAGGGGGATAACGAATTTAAGGTTAAAGAGATATAGGCTATATACTAAAAGAAGGTAGGCTAAGGGAAACGCTAGGAGGTTCTTATTAAGTAGCGCGGGTACCTCGACCTTATATAAGAACCTATATATAAGTTTAAAGGAGCTATAGCCCTTAATAAGTTTAAGGCCTTATATAGACTAATAAATAAGAATAATAAACTAATAGACTATTAGTAGCGGCCTAGGCTAAGACTATAAAGTAAGTAAAGTAGAAGGGGCAGTTATAGTAATATAAGTAATATAAGTATAATAGTATAAGTAGAGATAAAAATAGCGTTTATTATAAGGCGGAGCCCTTAAACTACTTAGGCTTATTCCTTATCGTTATCGTTACCCTTATTATTATCTTCGTTATTATTATCCTCGTCGGCCTCCTCTTTTTTATTAGCGGCGGCGGCGGTCTCTAGGGCGCTAAGGCGGCCCTTTAAGCCTATAAGCTAGTTAGCGGCGGCGGCGGTAAGGGCAGCGGCGGTAGTAGTAGCGGGCACGGCTAAGGGGACCGCGGATAAGGCGATAGAGGCGGTGTCCCTAGCGCTAGGTATATTAAAGGCGGAAGTAAGGGAGTAAAGGAGTAAGGACCTACTTAGGTATAAGGCCCTATCGCTTAAGGGCGCGGAGGTTATAGTAGGCGGCGGCGGCGGCGGTAAGGCGCTTCTTAGTAGCCCCTTATACTTACCCG
Source organism: Hirsutella rhossiliensis (assembly GCF_020360975.1). Classification (NCBI taxonomy): domain Eukaryota; kingdom Fungi; phylum Ascomycota; class Sordariomycetes; order Hypocreales; family Ophiocordycipitaceae; genus Hirsutella; species Hirsutella rhossiliensis. Next base: position 430,292 of record NW_025408669.1, read on the forward strand.
TACGAGCTAGCTTTCTAAGCCGACGCCGTATCGAGTAAGATAGGAGGCGCCGCCTTATAAGCGCGGCCGGCGCGCGCGTACTAGTAATAGCTACCGCCGCGGCGGCCCCTAGCTTAGTTAGAGTAGTCGAGCTCCTATAATATATAATATATATAGGGGGCTAAATAGGCGGCGCCGGCCTATACTTAGCGCTTATATTATAGGAGGTTAGCGGATAACGTTTATTATGCTTACCTAACTATAGACTTATAAGGGTAGTAGAGATAAAGGTAGGGGCTAAGGGGCCGGGCGTTATAGGTAGCGGTAGGGATAGCGTCGTTAACTTAAGGGGCAACGTAAGGGTAAATAGCGTAGTAAAGGCAGCGGCGGCGGCGGTAGGAGCGGTAGTAGTAGCGCGGGTAAGAGCGGCGGTAGCGGCGGAGTTATCGTCGGCTATAGCTAGTATAGCGTCGATAAACGACTCCGTATGCTCTAAGAAGGAGGAGGTAAGAGAGGGAGAGGTAGATATATCTATCGCGAAAGTTAGTATAATAGAATACGGCCTCCCGCTTAATAAGGCGCGGAACTTATTAGTTAGAGTTATTATTATTATTAAGGCTATTATTACTACTACTACTACTACTATAAATATATATTAATAGAGCGGCCTATATAGCTAGGAATAGACTAATACCTTAGGTAGAGCGGAACTTACTTATTAATACTACTACTATAGTTAAAGAAAGGAGAGAAGGAAGGGAAGGGGAAAGGGGGGGATGCCGCCTTATATACCCCTTAGTAGAGGATACTACTTAAGGTAAAGGGGATAAGTAACCTAAGGCTTACGTAGGTCTAGACCGGCCGCTAGCTACTTAGGGGCTTATATAATAAGTTACGCCCTTATTTAAATAGCTAGCTAGCTAATAAGTATAGAGCTAGGTTCCGGCTACTTAGGCTAATAGGTATAGGGATAATAGGGCTAGTAGGGCTAGCTCGATTAATAGGAAAGGGTAGGGAAGAGCTAGCGGTATAGGCCTAATTATATAGGAGCTATTAATAGGGCAGCCTTACGCCGCGCTTAAAGGAGGGTATTATATAAGAGTCTTTAACTATTATAGGTAATAAGCTTAGGCTATAGCCTAAGCTATATAGTTATATATAGAGGGCCGGATCCTATATATATAGGGGCGGGCTAGCCGCGTATAAAAGAGCTCTATATAGCTTATTAATATTATCCTATAGATAGTACCTATATATATACCTCTACTTACTCTATAATAAATAGTAAGGAAGAATACTTATAAAAAGCCTTTCTTAAGCTTAGGAAAGTTTAATAGGTTATAATAGTACTATACCTTATAAGTATAATATATATAGGAAAAGTATAATATTAATAAAGAATTCTTCTTAAGCTTTAAGGAAATCTTTTCCTTTATCTATAACTACTTAAATACTAAGCTATAATAAATAGTCGCTATATATTATAGAATAAAGGTAAAGAGGGGCTATAATTAAATGGAATTCTTAAAGTACCTTAATATAATCTACCTTAAAGTAGATATCTAGTTATATATAGTAGCAGCGATCTAAATAATAAAATAAAAAAAGAGTTAAATATTTATAGTATTCTTCTTAAAGTTTAAGTAAAGACTCTTTAAGGCTAAAAGGGGGTCCTAGCTATATAGTATTTAGATTATTTTCTTAAAAGAGGCTCTAAGAATCTAGCTTTATAAGGTATTAGCTATAGTTAACCTCTTTATATTAAGCTTCGCTACCTATATTAATTAAGTAGCGTAAATAATAGCTAAGCTAAAGAGGGTTTAATAAATAAAATAACCTCTTTTAAACTAAAAGAGACCAATAAATATATACCCCTAAGAAAGAAAGGATAAAGATAAGGATACCTTAATAACTAGTATTAATACCTTAGATAAATAAAGGGAGGGGTAGAGCTAGCTAGAGAGTTAAATATACTTTAATTATAAAGTTAAAGGATATATCGCGCTTTATTATAAGAAGAAGAGGTAGGAACCTTAAAGGGCGGGTATAATAAGAAAATAAAAGGGTGCTAAGGATAATAATAATTTAGAAAAAGAGAAACCTTAGTATAAAGTTAAGCGCTAAAAGTAAAAGAAAAATAGTAAGAAGCTTAAAAGTTCCTTAAATATCTATAACGTTATTTTTATTATATAGCTATAGCTAGCTTAACGACTAAACGCCTAACCTAGCTTAGAACTTAATACTAACTATTAAGAAGTTAAAAGAATCCTTAACTCTAGAACTTAGAAATATAGCTAAGAGACCGCTTATATAGAATACCTTATTAACTAGAAAGGCTAGCTAAGTAGCTATAATTCTTAGGTAGCTACTAAGGATATTATCGCTAAAGACTTTATTTAAGGATTTAATATATAGTAAGGAGCGTTATAAGGTTATATTACCTATACTTAAAAGCTTTACGCGCGTGCTATATAATAGTATAAGCTACTATAGCTAAGAGAAAATAATAGTATATAGTATATATTATTACTATTTATTCTCTTAGAAGTCTAGGGATAGGTTAACTAGCTAAGAAGTATTAATAAGCTATTTATAGTAAACGGTAATCTAACTTTATATTTTAGTACCTATATTTATTTTTATTTTAGGAACTTAATTTCCCTATCCTTTTACGCTCCCTTTTCTATATTAAACCGCGATCTTTTTATACCTATATTTAAGGTTCTTACTATTTAAGGCTATAAGTATTATAGTAAGGACTTAGTATTTTACTAGTATTTCTTTAACTAAATCTACTACTAACCGCTATACCTAAGCCTTAAGGGATTCTACTAAGTAGTTTAATTATATAGGAATAAAGTAAAGCTTATTTATAACCTTAAGTCTAATATAGCTATATTTACTAAGTAAAAATAAGATAATTATAGTATATATACTAACTACTATAACCTCTTTACTAGAAAAGGATACGATCTTAATATAAGCTTAATAGAAAATAGTATATACTATGCCTTATTATCTCTTTCTTTATTTAAAGCCCGTGATTTATATAAATATAACTAGCTATACTTCTTTATACCTTATAGCGCTACTACTTATTATATTACTACTATAACTCTTATAACTACTTAAACTAATAAGAATATAACGTTAACTATCTAACTATAGTAAGTTAGTACTTCCTACTACTTTAATCTTAGTACTCCTTTATATATTTACTTTAATAACCGTGCTTTATTACTATTAAGCTTTAATAATTTATTTAGTAACTCGCTACCTTTAGTTTTAAGTATTATAGGGAAAACCCTTAGTACCTTATATAACGCCTATAGGTAGTTTACTTTATTATTTAATAAGGATAAGCTTTTTCCCTTATTACTATACGACCTAGATAGGGCTATCTTCCTTAATAAAACTAAGATAATAACTAGTAACCTTAGAACTATATAGATTACTACTATCTTATCTAACGTCGTTAATAAGCTCCTATTTAAATAGGTCGCTTCTATAAACGCTAAGATACTTAAGATCGTTACTACTATTACTAATATAAAGTGCCTCCTTACTTATTTAAAGATATTTAAGGCCGCTATTATAAAGGAGTATAAGGCTATTAATATACTAAGAACCTATAAGTTTAAAGAGAGCCTTAAGTATACCCCGGCTAAGACTAAGGGATCTAGTATAGTAGACCTTACCTTCGACGAGCTATTAAGGAACTTATTTACTAAACGCTTACTCGCTACCGCTATAGCCCTACCTTTTACTCCCTTAAAGCGGGCTAACTTATTTGCTAAGGAATAGGCCCTAATACCGGTCTAATAAAAGCTTAACCCCTTTTAGGTTCTAAGCTAAGAAAAACCTAGACTATTCCTTATTATACCTTTTATAGTATACTATAATAACCTAGGCGATATAGATAGCTATATAGGTATCGTTTACTTTAGGTTAGAAGCGCTAGTTTATAGAGCCTTAAACGCGGCTATAATTTAAGTAAATTTATTCGCCGCTATTTATAAGGAGGCTAATACCGACCTCTTACTTAGCTAGTACGCCGCCCTTATTAAAGTACTTACTAGCTTTATCTATTAGTTTACTTTTACCGCTTACTTCTTAGATAACTTACCTAAGCTTACTATAATATATTAAAAAGCCGCTTATATCGGCCCTTTATATTCTCGTAAAGAGAGATATAAGAAGTATATAAAAATATATAAAGGTAAAGTTAAAAGTAAGGGGTCGGATAGGTAAGGCAGAGAGATTTATTTCTTATAGGAGTAGTAATAAAGGTAAGGGAGTAATTATTATATTGCCTTAATTATCCTTCTTCCCTCTATTTAACGCCCTCTTTTATATATATCTAGTACCTTAATTAATAAAGAAGATCCTATTTAAAGAAGCTACTAATATCCTTTTAACTACTAAGCTTTTTACTAGTTTTTCCCCTCCTTTTTAGCCGTTACTAGTATATCTATCTTATCTCTCGCTACTTATACGTCCCCTTATATACCTCTTTTTAGCTCCTTCTTCCTTCTTCTATACTAAGTGTTTTTAGCTTCCTTAGTCCCTTATACTAAGGGATATCTCTAAGAACTGTAAAATTAAGCTATGCTTTACGATATACCCCCTTAGCTATAGCTTACCCCTTAAGGGCATAGCTAATATAGCTTTAGGCTAGCAAGCGTATAGAGGAGGTTCTTAGCTCTATACTTCTCCCTTTACTTTAAAAATATAAGGGCCCTTTTAGGCCCCTAGGCTCTTTTAGACTTACTTAAGGAATAAGGGCCTAAAGAAGGGAAAGTCCTATAAGAAAGGAGGCCTTCTTAGAAGGGAAAAACCTAATTAAATAGGGGGCCCTCTAAAAGGAAAAACCTCTTCCTTTTCTTTAGCTATAGACGTTACCTTTTTATATAGGCTATTAGCTCCTCTTATAAACTCTTAAGGCGGGCCTTTAAAGATAGCTTTTCTTAAACGTCTTCTAGCTTAATTTACTATAAAAAGATAGCTAGCTTTTACTTTAGTAAGGGCTTTATAAGACCGTTAGCTTTTATTAATACTATTAAAACCTAACGGATAGAAATTAGTCCCTTTTAGACCTCTTAGCGTAACTAATACTAGTAGATATTAATATACTATAGATAGGTCGATAACTTACTATTTTCTATAAGAATTTATATAGTTTATATATTATTATATTCTATAGTTAATAAGGTTAGAGTTTATAGTTATAGAGATATAAGTAGCTAGGTAAGGAAAATCGCTTCTTTTAATACTTTTAAAAGAGCTAGTAGCTCTACCTCTATACTTAAAGTTATAATAGTAGCTTCCTTTAAAGCTTTCTAAGTAATAGTTCCTTTAAAAAGGGATATAATATACCCTTATAAGCTCTTTTTATTTAAGGAATTATCTATAAAGGACGAATCGCTTAAATAAAGGAAGATTTTAGTAGCTAATTTCTTTCTTTCCTACCCTCTTAAGTATAGACTATATAATCTTATTAAATAAAGATAAAGGATAGCTCTATCTACTACTTCTTAATACTTAGGGCTAGGATTTTAGTTATACCTAGCTAGCTAAGAGACTATAAAAGAGATATCCGGTCTAGTAGAAATAGCTAAAAGAAAGCAAGGAGCCTACCTACTATTAATATTAATATTTCTCTTACTCCCTAGCTTAAAAGGATAGATTAGGTAAAAGCTCTTCGTTTAATATATATATAGAGGGAAGCTTTTTATTAAGGGAATTAAGGAGGAATTTATAAGCGACCTTATCCATATAAGCGTCCTAGGTAAGCTAGATAGTCTATTAGGACCTATTTTAAAGGATTTATATCCCTAGGAACTACTTTAGCTCCCTTAGCTTAGTTATCTTATACCTTTATTATAGGCCTTTTATAGCCTCCTTAGTATTTACTTCTTCCTCTTTTAGGTAAGCTTAGATAATATCGTCGATATAAAAGAAGACTATAATTCTACCCTTCTATATTATATATAGTTCTTAAGGGACTTTCTTAAAGCCTAGGGCTTTAAAGGAACCTATTAATTACTATTACTAAAGAAGGGGTAATCTTTATAGTCTATATAGAGCTTTCCTAAGCCCTAGAACCTTTCTTAGTTATTAGAAACTAAGAGGAAGTTATATATAGATAACTTCTTCTTCCTTAAAGGGGTAGTTAATAAAGGCATTAACTATATTTATCTAATTAAGCTTAAGGTCGAATTCTATTACTATAGCTATAAGGGTCTAAAAAGATATCCTTACTAAGGTAGTTACCTTAGTAAGTAAATCCCCCTTTTCCTATTAATTCCTATAAATAGCTAGCTAGGCTTTATACTTTTAAAGGAAGCTATATTTATTAGTCTTATAGATAAAGACCTACTTATAGCTAAGGACTTATTTTCCTCTTACCTTTTCTTTAAGGACCTTTTTAAAAGACTCTATTTCTTTATATAAAGCTAGGTAGTCTTTCTAGGCTAAAAAAAAATAGTCTTTAAAGGGGTGTTTTTCTAGCTACTTTTAGTTTACTAGTAGGTCCGGTAGGTCTCTTTTATATACCTTCCTTACTAATAGTAGCTTAAAAAGCTAGCCTACTATAAACGTTTCGTAGGAACCGTCTTCTATTAGCGTTAGGTAGAAGTTAGAAAAACAATCGAAATAAAGGAGAGGTTAGTCTTTTTTAGTAACTATATCGGACCCTATACCTTTCTTTACTTCTCGAAGTTAGGATAAAAAGGTAGCTAGGTAATCCTTTAAGAGAGGTGCCTTTCCTACCCCCTTAAGGGTTAAGATAAGAAGACTAATAAAGAAAGCTACTTCTAGATCTTCTTCTTATTCTATAAGAGGAGGCATAGGAAGGTAAGCGTATTCTAGCTCTACCGCTTTCCTATAGTCTCCTTCTTCGTCTAGATTATTTAATTTAGTAGCTTCCTCTTCCTTTTCTTCTTTAAAGTTAGCGTTATCCTTAACTACTTTAACGTTAGTCTCTTTTTCTATTTCCTTATCTAGGGCCTCTTCTTATAACTATTAAGAAGGGGGAATTTAGATCTTTTAAATTAGCTAACGTTATAAGAGTAAGAGGGGCTATTAATCCCTCTTTCTATTAAAGAAGCTAGATTCGTTGAAAATTATATCCCTAGTTAAAATAACCTTCTATAAAAAAGGAATCTAGATCTAGAAGATATTTATAGAATTATAACTAATAAGGTACTTAATAAAGGCTCTAGGATTAAGCTTTCTTGTCTTCTTTCTTTTTAGCTATATATTAGTAGTTATAGCGTATGCCTTATAGCTATAGGTATAAAGGTAGGCTAGCGAGGCCCTTTTCTTTATAAAGAGCTTAAGGGGAGATTTTTAGTCTATTCCTTAGTTTAGTTCCCTAGGGTCCTTAGGGTCTCTAAGGGTCCGGTTCTAAAGGTAATAAGCGGTCTTAACGACTTCCTTTTAAAGGTTATATAAAAGCTTTATAGTAAGTCTTATTATATAGGCCCTTTTTATTATAGTACCCCTTAATCTTTCTACCCCTCCGTTCTAGGCCTAGGTATTTAATACTAATAGGAGGGGTAAAATACCCCCTTTTTAAAGCTATTTTAAGATATCCTTTATAAATAGCTCTCCGTTAAACTATATTTTCTTTACCTTATAGCTAAAGTAGGATTTTATCTAGTTAATAAAGTCTTAGAAAGTAAACTAGTTATACTTACTTAGGTAGGTCTATAAGAAATAAGGGAAAACTATCCTTAAAAAAGCGTCTATAAAAAATATTACCTTAATAAAACTTTCTTAGTCCTTAAAGACGTTAGTTTAATCGACCTAAATTTTCTTATATAGCTAGTCCGGCTATATAGGGGTCCGTCTAGAAATTCGTCTCTTAGTCTTTTCTTAGCTATAGTATTTATATTTAACGGTTTTTAAGCCCCTTATTCGTACGCCCTATTATAGGCCTAGCTTATATAAAGCTAGGGGGCCTAGGTAACTAAGTTATATATACTAAAGAAGTCCGTTTCCTTAGGCTACTAAAAGAGGGTCCTTTAAACCTACCTTCCTTTAAGTAAGGAAAGCTAACTTCTTAAGTAGTTCCTTCCTAAAGATAGGTCGGAATTCGAAAATAAATTATCTGAATTTTTCCTTAATAAGCCTAATAGTTTAATTCTTTTAAACTAGCCTTATAGGCTTAAACGTTATATCTTAAAAGATTCCTTTCTTTTAAAGATAGCGAAAGGAAATTAAGCTTATTAAAATTCAAGGGTAAAAAGCTACCCTTTTTTATCGAAGAATTTATATAGACCTATTAGGTAGTTTTATCGTAAAATTTACCCTTCTATATCCCTCTATCTATATAGTTAATTCCCTAGTAATAAGATATTCCCTTTATACCTTTTTAAAGGACCGGAATTATAAGAGTATATTATAGATATTAAGGGAAGTACTAGAGTTAAGGATAGCTAATTTTTATAAGGGATAGTTAGAGGGTCCTAAAGGTTAGTCTTAGTAATCTATAAGGAAGATAAATACTAGATTTACTATACTAACGATTTTTCCTTAAATTTATAGCTTAAATAAGGGCAGCGTTATTATTAGTTACTATTTCTTAGTAACCTAAATCTTATCTATCTTCTTTTATAATAAGGGGTCTTTATAAGAGTCTTTAACTATTATAAGTTATAGGCTTAGGCTATAGCCTAAGCTATATAGTTATATATAAAGGGCCGGATCCTATATATATATATATAGGCTAGCTATATATAGGAGAGCTTTATATAGCTTATTAATATTATTTTATAGACGGTACCTATACCTACGCCTTTGCCTACTCCGTAATAGTATAAGCTATTAACTAATAGATCTAATAGATATCTCTTTAAAGAGGGCGCCTCCCCCTTAAGGAAGTACTCCGCCCCTCCCTAGATAGATAGGAAGTATCGTAGCTATCCTAGAAGCAATTAAAAGCGCGACGGCTAGCGAGAAGGACGAGGTTCTCGCTATACTAAGGGAGCCGTTTATAAGACTAGCTTTAACCCCTACGGCCTCCGTAACGCCGGTTACGGCGGCGATACTACTAATATAGAAGCCGCTCCCTTAGCCGACTTAGGATAGTAAGCTAGAGTCCTTTTACTTCTTCTTTAGCTAGCTATAGACGAAGTTTATAACCGATAAGAAATAGGGCCTAAATAGCTATCGCGATATAGCGTGGTATTCGCTCTTCTATACGCTACTAGAGCCCTAGATACGGCGGATCTCTAGATTCTAAGATAAGGGCGGCCTTAAGGGCAAACGCGACCTATAAGACCTCTTCTAATACCTTATATATACGTTTAGCAACGTATAAGAGTAGGAGAAGGTATAAGATAGGCTATAGACCCTTAAGTAAAGAGATAGATAAACCTTTAACGAATTCCTTCTTAATTTTAAAGAGACGCTCTTATAGGTAGCGGGGACTATAGTATAAGAACATAGCGCGAAGCTTATATAGCTATAGAATTTAATTACGCTAGCCCTATAAGAGCTACTTATCCCTATAGTTATACCTATTAACTACGGCAAGTATATAAGCCGGTTAATAAAGGTAGCTTAGGGCTATAAATAGACGCCGCGTTTCTAAAAGCTCCGTAAGCATATACTATATAGCGGCGACGGGATCACCGCCCCTTTATAAGATAAATAACCGGCTATCGATATAGATAGGGATACCTTAATATCGGCTACCTATATAGACCGGGCTAGACGTAGTAAGAAGACGCCGTCGACTACCCCTTATACCGACCTATACTTTAAGCAGCGGGCGAAGTAGGTAATAAGCAAGGAAATTAAGAAGAGGAAGGCTAACGGCCGCTACCTATATTATAGAGTATCTATATACTTTATATTAAAATGCCCCTTCTTTTTAGCTAAGCGGCCTATAGCGGTTTAAGTAGTAAAGATAGAACTGCTTCTTACCTTAAACGATAAGGAGGACTCCGCCCCCCTAGGCCCGGAGGAAAAAGAGTAGCTCTAGAGTAAAGATAGGCTTTAGAGCCTTAATTACTAGTACTAGTAAAGGAAAAGGAGGAATTATCCGCTTATATAAAAGAGGAGCCTACTTTAATATAGGTTATAATTAATAACTCCTTACTTATTACTACTTTTATAGATAAGGGCTACTAGTACTATGCTATAGTTAATAAGGCGCTTATATAAGAGATATAAGTACTAGTAGAAAAGATCGCCCTAAGGTAAGTAAAGGGCGCTTTAAGCGCGATAAAGGGTATAGTAATTAAGGGCATTATATAGCTAGCTATAGAGGTCGATAGTCGCTATAAGCTTATCGTAGCCTATATAATCCCCTAACTAGAATTTCCCTTAATCCTTAGGAAACCTTAGTTATTATAAATAGAGTTATACTTAGTTTTATATTAAAGGAAGCTATAGTTTAGGCCTATATAATAGTAGGTCTACTATAATAATAGTTCTATAGGCGTAAGACTAAGCGTATAAGCTTTATACTTAGTATAAGAAGTCCTTACCTCTATCTTTATAGGAACCGTGCGATAGGTAGAGCGGGGGTAAGGCTAGGTAGCGGCTAATATAGCGGTCTACGTAGTTAGCTTAGCGGATATTAATAAGGCCCTTTAGATAAAGAAGCTAAAGTCGCCTTCTAAGCTATAGTAGTAGATACTAAAACGCTTTTATAACCTCCTACTACTATTTAAGTCTTAAGAAGTAAATAAGCTTAACCTATATAAGCTAGGGGTAGACTATAGGATAGTACTTTATACTAATAAGAAGGGGTAGGAACTACCTATACTATTTAGACCGCTATATAGTATATACGCGGAGCTACTAATACTAAAGAAGATACTAAGGGACTCTAGATAAGGGTTTATTTAAGTAAGTAGCTTTAAAGTAAGAGCGCTAGTCCTATTTATACGTAAACTAAGGGGGGATATAGTTCTATTATAACTATAAGGCTCTAAATATAATTATAAAGCTAGACCGCTACCTCACTTTTAATCTAGATACGCTTTATAACCTTTAAAGGTAAAGTAGTTTATAAAGCTAAATATAAAATAGGCGTTCTATAAGGTATAGATCTTAGAGGTAATAAGTAAAAGATAGCGTTCTATATATACTATAGCTATTTAAGTAGCTTATAACGCCCTCGGCCTCTTAAGAGGCCTGCTACCTTTAGCGTTATATTAATAACGTACTTTAAGACTTCCTTAATAAGTCGCCTTTATATATAGATAATATCCTTATCTATATAAGCGGCTCTTATAAAGACTATATATAGAAAGTATAGAGGGTCCTAAAGCGCCTTTAACTTTATAGGCTTTACCTTAACCTAGATAAGTACGAATTTAGGGTTAAGAGGGTTAAGTACCTAAGCTTTACTATTTATATAGGTATAAGTATATAAGCGGATCCTATAAAGATCTAAGCGATCTAGGACTAAGCGGCCCTAACTATATAGATAGGCGTATAGAGCTTCCTTAAGTTCGCGAACTATTATAGGATATTTATTAAGGGCTTCTCCTATATTATAAGTCCCTTAAATAAGATTACTAGGAAACGGACCGCCTTTTATTAAGGGCCTATATAGGAAGGAGCGTTCTATACGCTTAAGGACCTATTCTCGCGGGTCTTAGTACTACTTTAGTAGGACTTCGACCGGTCTACGTTAGTCGAAGTAGACTATAGCGGCTAGGCACTTAAAGGAACGCTCTCTTAGGAGGTAAACGGGCGGAAGTAACTAATAGCGTTCTACTCTTATAAGCTAACCTTCGTAGAACGGAATTACGCTATTTATAATAAGGAGATACTAGCGATTATTAGCTACCTTAAGTAATAGTAAGCGGAGCTCTAGAGCTATAAGAGCTTTAAGGTTCTTATAGACTATAGGAATCTTAAGTACTTTATAACCCGCTAATACCTCTTAGAATAGTAAGCCTACTAAGCGGAGTATCTCTTATACTTAACTTCGACAAGTACTAGCTAGGTAGGACTCATAGTCTTAGATACGCTTTCTTAAAGGGATTAGGACTATAATAAGAGTAGATATCGAGGCTCAGGATCTATAGCTTATCCTATAAGAAGCGCTACGACTTATATAAGAGCTTCTTAGTAAAGGAAAGCGGCGCTAACGGATGTTTTCATACTACCTTCGCTCAGCTCAGCGAGGAGGGATAGACCGGCTTAAGGGCGAGTACGGCGTAGGTATTTTAAGATAAGGTCCTCTAGCGCTTATAGGATAGGATATCGTTTCTAGACTATACCTATAAGAGCGTACGCCGCGCTATTAAGTCCGGCGCTTAACGCCTTAATCTAAAGCTAAAGCTAAAGGTATAAGTAGCTAACTATTATATCGACCTATAGGGGCATCTACGTTAGCGGGGGAGACTATAGGTGCCGGGCGCGCCGTATAATATAGAAGCTAGGGAGAAAGATAGACCGCTAGAGCTAGATAAACGGAACGAGCTCTAAGGGAAGCTAGTTTAGCTCGTCTATAACTTTAGTATTATAGGCTACCTAGGTAGGCAGGGTATAGTAGTAGGCCTCGCGAGGGATTTCTACTAGCCCTTCCTATAGTACTATATTCGCCGCTTCTTTTATAACTACGATATCTATAGCTATACTAAGATTTAAAGGGCGTAGTTTAAAGGGCTACTTAAGTAGCTTTTAGTGCCTAACTAGTTTTATACGTATATATAAATAGACTTTATAATAGACCTCCTACTTATAAAGGGCGGTAACCGCTATATATAGGTAATTAAGGACCGACTTAGTAAGTCTATAGTATTAAAGTTAATACTATCTATAGATATAGAGTTTTACGTAGAGCGCTTCTTATAATACTAGGCCCGCTTATATAGCTAGCTAGCCTTTATTATAAGCGATAGGGGATCGAATTAAACTAGGTACTTTTAGTAGTACTTATACTAGCTACTTTAGATTATATAGCTACTTAGTATAGTATATTACTTATAAACCGATAGAGGGCTTAAGAGGGTTAACTAAGAGGTATAGGCTTACTTATAGGCTATTATAGCCTATAACTAAGTAGACTAAGACTATTAGCTCCCCGTAGCCTAACTTACGTTAAATAGTAAACTATATACCTTTATTAAGATAGCCCTTTTCTTTATAATATATAGCTTCGAACTACCCTTACTAGTTCCCTTTACTATAAATATAGTAGCGGAGTAGTATAGTAATTTATTATTAAAGGGCCGCGCCTCTATATTTATATAAAAGCTATAAGAAACTATAGATTATTACTAATCTATAATAGCCGCTATAGCGTAAGATTAAGAGCGGCACGCTAATAAGACTAAGGCCCTAGTAGATAGGTTTATAGTAAGAGATAAGGTATAGCTAGACCTCTATAACTATAAGTCGGTATAGCTAAAGAAGAAGCTTAACTAGCTATATATAAAGTTTACGGTATAAAGGGTTATTAGCCTATAGGTTATAGAGCTTAATAGTCTCTTAATAAGGGTCTATAATAAGATTAACGTAAACCTCCTTTATAGAGCCTCCTTTAACCCGTTGCTTAAATAAGAAGTAGCGGATACTTAACTACTTATAATTAAGGTAGAAATAGAGGATAAGTTTAAGGTTAATAAGATATAGGCCGCGTGCTAACAAAAGGTTAGTAGGGGGAAACGCTAGGAGGTCCTCGTTAAGTAGCGCGGGTATCTCGACCTTATATAAGAACCTATATATAAGTTTACGGGAACTATAGCCCTTAATAAGTTTAAAGCTTTATTTAGAATAGTAAATAAAAATAACGGACTAGCGGACTACTAATAGTAGCCTAAGCTAGGACTATAAAGTAGGTAAAGTAGAGTAAGGAGTTATAATAACGCGAGCGTAATAATATAAGTAGAGATAAAAATAGTATTTATTTTAAGGCAAAGCCCTTAAACTACCTAGACCTACTCCTTATCCTTATCGTCGTCCTTATCCTTATCGTCGTCCTTATCCTTATCGTCGTCCTTATCCTTATCTTCGTTATCCTCCTCCTCCTTATTAATAGCGGCGGCGCTCTCTAAGGCGCTTAGGCGGCCCTCTAGGCCCGCGAGCTAGTTAGCGGCAGCGGCGGCTCTAGGGGCTCCGGGAGTAAGAGGGGCCTAGCTAGCAGTAGCGGCGGGGCGGCGGCGGGCACGGCTAAGGACCGCCACGCGCGATAGAGGTAGTGTTCCTAGTACTAGGAGAGTTAGTAGCGGAAGTAAAAGAGCTAGAGGAAAGGAACTTACTTAAGGACGAGGCCCTAGCGCTTAAGAGCGCGGAGATTATAGTAAGCGGCGGCGGCGGTAATAAGGCGCTTCTTAGTAGCCCCCTATACCTACCTATATACGCCGGCCTTTTAAGCTAACGCTATAGCGAGTAGGATAAGAGGCGCCGCTTTATAGGCGTAGCCGGCACGCGCGTACTAGTAATAACTACCGCTATAGCGGCGCCTAACTTAGTCGGCGTAGGGGAGCTCCTACGACGCGTACTATATATAGGGGGCCGCGTAGGCAGCTCCGGCCTATACTTAGCGTTTATACTTTAAGAAGTTAGCGGAAAATAGCTACTACGCTCGCTAGGTAGCGGACTTATAGGGGTAGTAAAGGCGGAGGCGGGGGTAGAGGGGCCAGGCGTTATAGCCGGCGATAAGGATAGCGTCGTTATATAGAAGGGCAACGTAAGGGCGGCTAGCGTAGTAAAGGTAGAGGCGGCGGTAGTAGGCGCGGTTACGGGGGCGCGGGTAAGAGTAGCGGTAGCGGCGGAGGTATCGTCGGCCGTGCCTAGTATAGCGTCGACGAATAACTCTATACGCTCTAAGAAGGAGGAAGTAAGGGAGGGGGAGGTAAATATATCTATCGTAAAAGTTAATATTATAGATTACGGCCTCTTACTTTATAAGGCGGAGAACTTATTAGTTAAAGTTATTATTATTAGGGCTATTATTACTACTATAGCTACTACTATAAGTATACGTTAATAAAGCGGCCTATATAGCTAGGAATAAACTAACGCCTTAAGTAGAGTAGAACTTACTTATTACTACTACTACTATAGTTAAAGAAGGAGGAGAAGGAAAGGAAAAAGGAAGGAGGGGATGCCGCCTTATATACCCTTAGGTAGAGGAGGCTGCCTAAGGCTAAGGGGACGGGCAACCTAAAGCTTATATAGGTCCGGGCCGGCCGCCGGCTACCTAGCGGCGTATATAATAAGTCGTGCCCCTATTTAAACGGCTAGCCGGCCGATAAGTATAGAGCCTAGTTCTAGCTGCCCGGGCTAATAAGCGCGGGGAAAATAGGGCTAGTAGGGCTAGTATAATTAATAGGAAAGGGTAAGGTAAAGCTAGCGGTATAGGCCTAATAGTATAGAAGCTATTAATTAAGTAACGCCGCGCTACGCTTAAAGGAGGGTATTATATAAGAGTCTTTAACTATTATAGGTTATAGGCTTAGGCTATAGCCTAAGCTATATAGTTACGTATAGAGGGCTAGATCCTATATATATATATATAGGCTAGCCGCGTATAGGAGAGCTCTATATAGCTTATTAATATTATCCTACGGACGGTACCTATGCCTATACTTTTACCTACTCTATAATAGTCCTCCTTAAGAGACTATTATACTATTTCTTATAGCCTCTTTAAAAGGTTAATTCCTTTAGGTCGGTTTTCCTTAAAGACCTACTAATAGTCTTCTAACTAATAGGGCTTTTTATATACTTAATAGGTAGGTCGATTACTCCTTATATATTATCTCTTCGAGGAATCCTTATCCTTTTCTAGAAGGTCTGCTTAAAACCGCCCCTTTTTTACCCCTTATTACTAATTTTAACGAAGAAGTTCGATTTCGACTAGTTCCTTAATTTTTCGACTAACGGACTAAAAGGTCTACTAAGGGACTAGTCGGGCCGGTCTAGCTAATAGGACCGGGGCCGGACCTAGAATAAGCTATATAGCCGGGGCCGGGCCTAAGGCAGCCGTAAAAGATAGTATTAATACTTTTAAGGGAGGTAGAGCTAAAGGAGCAATAGCTATAGTAGTAGTAGCGGGAGCTATATTAATAAGGGCTATAGGTCGAACCGTCTAAGTCGAATACTAGCAATTAAGGAATAAGACTACTTACTATTATACTTTAGTAGCCTCTTTATTTAGTTCCTAGCTAGCCTCTTAAAAGATAGTCGAGTAACTATTACTAATAAGCTTTATTAATAGAGATATATCTTATAGCTACTAGCTAAAAAGAGCTTTTATAAGGAAGTATTAGTTAGCTTCCTTAAGTATTTCTTCTTACTTAGCTAGCTATAAAGAAGCTAGTAGGTTCCTAGTAGAAAAAGCTCCTAGGTAGGCCGTATAGGTCTTCTTAATATAGTTAGTTATATAGCCCTTCGAGGGAGCTATTAAGGTCTTAAGCTTTAAAAGCTACTACTTAGGAGTCTCTTCTTTTTAAAGAGAGATTAGCTTTATAGCACTAACGGATTCCGTTATCGCTATATATATAGTAGTTAGTAGCTTTATCTTATAGAGGTACTCCTTTTAGTAACTCTCGTAGTTACTTAAGGTAGTAGAAAAAGCTCTTTACTATATAGAGGTTAGCTTAAAAAAGAGGGTAGCTCCTTCTATAAAGTCTATTAGCCTAAGATAAAGAGAGGGCTTAAGAGGGTCCTACTTATTAAAGAAGACTAAATTATAAATAGTCCTATCTATATAAGCCTATAGCTCCTTTACCTACTTATCTTAATCTTAGGGCTCTACTAAAATCGTCCTATAGACTATAGGGATAGTAAAGGAGTTAGTTTTTATTATTATTATAAGGAAGGGTAGAAAAGTTAAGTAAAAATTAGCTTTTCTAATAAGAGGGGTAAAAGAAAGCTATAAAGGATATAAAAAAGGTGCTTTTTATAGTAGCTAGAAGGTATAAGAATACTATTCCTCCTAAGCTTATAACTTTTACGAAGAGAGATATAAGAAGTATATAAAAATATATAAAGGTAAAATTAAAAGTAAGGGGTCGGATAGGTAAGGTAGAGAGATTTAATTCTTATAAGAGTAGTAATAAAGGTAGGGGAGTAATTATTATATTGCCTTAATTATCCTTCTTTCTTTTATCTAACGCCCCCTTTTATACCTATCTAGCACCTTAATTAATAAAGAAGATCCTATATAAAGAAGCTATTAATATCCTTTTAACTACTAAGCTTTTTACTAGTTTTCCCCTTCCTTTTTAGCCGTTACTAGTATATCTATCTTATCTCTCGCTACTTATACTTCCCTTTATATACCTCTTTTTAGCTCTTTCTTCCTTCTTCTATACTAAGTGTTTTTAGCTTCCTTAGTCCCTTATACTAAAGGATATCTCTAAGAACTATAAAATTAAGCTATACTTCGCGATATATATATACTAGTAGTAGCCCGCCCTTATATAGCTAATATAATAACTTATTTTAACTTATTAAACTAAAAGTCTATTAATATATACTTAAGTAGATTTTAAAACCTAGGCGTAACTATATAGGTATTAATAATAATAATCT
This sequence comes from Hirsutella rhossiliensis, assembly GCF_020360975.1. Taxonomy (NCBI): domain Eukaryota; kingdom Fungi; phylum Ascomycota; class Sordariomycetes; order Hypocreales; family Ophiocordycipitaceae; genus Hirsutella; species Hirsutella rhossiliensis. The sequence continues at coordinate 447,785 of NW_025408669.1, forward strand.
ATAACTAAATTCTAGCCTTATATAATAAACTAGCTATAATACTCTTAGTAGAACCAGCCTTAAATAACGCTTATAATATACTTATTTATAAAGCCTCCGATATATAAGATACCTTAGCTAACGTACTAATAGGCCTTAAAGAACTAATAAAGGAAGAAGCTAAGGAGGAGATTCCCTACCTTACCCTTACCCTTATAGTATAAGATAGTCGGTTACTAAGTTAGCTTTATTATATCCTTAGTCTTATTTATTTTTTTACTAGCTTAGTTATAAAGCGCCCTTAGTTATAATTAGTTTTCCTTAGCTTAGCTATACTATACCCTTAGATCTATTTATTTATTACCTTAGTTTAACTACCTAGCGCCCTTAGTTTTAATAGTATTTCGCTCTTAGCTTAGCCGCCTTATACCCTTTATATTAGTTATACTAAGTTATATTTTAGATAAGATATAAGTTATCTTTTATATTAACCTTAGAAATCTATATAACTTTATTATAATTCCTTATTAGTATAACTCTTACTTAAATACTATAGGAAACTAATAAGAACGTCGGTTAATTCTTTTACCTTAGGTATTTATTATAAGATACCTTATAGTTAATAATTTAGGTACTTATAATAATATCTACTTCCCTTAAAGAAGTTACCCTTAACTTTTTAAGGCTCCTTATAAGTAAACTTTAGGAAATTACCTAGAAATCCTAGAAATAATACCTAAGCGGAACCCTTATAATATAGTAGCTATATACCTAGGAAGCCTACTAGCTATAACCCTAGAGTCGGTTTAAATCCGGCTAAGGGCATAATTAATTTTTAGTTAGACTAGTAAACTACGCTAACCTACTTATTAATTAGCTAATTAGCGCTTCTAGAAGCGCTTATAAATATACTAGCAGTCTAGCCCCGCTATAAGTAGGCCGGCCCGGACCTCGCTTACCTAGACCTAGCGACGAATTCGTTAGGACCTCCCCTTAACCCCGGTCCGGGCCCCCCGACTAGGAAAATAAAAACCTAGGGCCGATACTAGTAACTTAATAAGTACGGCGCGAAGCCGGTGTAATAACCCGACTACCGGCCCGGCTAAAGGCCGGCATTAATAAAAATAGCCCGCTAAGCCTTACGGCGGAAAAATAAGGTAGAGCCTAGAAAGATATCGTTATAGGATAAGGTCGGAGATAATTATATAATTAACTATTAACCGTTAACTAAAAAACGCTTATACTACCGATTAACGCTATATACCCTATATACGTAAAGGAGTTACTTTCTAAGGTTACTTTATAGCGGGGCTAATATAATTCCGACTAACTATAACGATACCTAAGATAGCTAGCGTAAGATTCCTACGTATTATAACCGCGACCCGGTATAAGAGCGGACTAGCTACGAAAGAAGGGAGGGTTTTCCTCTAAGCACTTTAGTTTTTCCCTCTTATTTAACGTCGAAGTTCTAGATACCTTTAGATAGGTTACTAGTATAATCTTAATAATAATAGTACCTAAGCGGATTATATAGATATTTTTTAGAGGTTTCCCTTAAGGATATATTATATAGGGAATATACTATAATTTCCTAAGTAATAATAGCTCCTTGAGGATAAGATTAATATTTCCTTAAAAAGTTACTATAAGAATATAATAGGGAAATTATAAAGAAATACCTATGCCTACTTAAGGAAGATACTAGGAAATACTACTAATATACTATACTACTATTATATAATTATAAGGTTAAGATATTAGTTAGTTAAAGCCTTAAGTAAGGTCTTATACTTATTATAGTATATATAAAAGATAGAGAACTTATTAAATCTTAGGTAAGTAAAAAAGAATATAAATAGTTATTACTACTCTTACTTTAACTTAAAAGACTAGTAGCTGGTTTATATTTAACGCGCGTAATAGTATATAGTAGCTAGTTTATATAATATATTTAACTATATATAATAGCTAGATTATTTAGTTACTTATTAGACCTATATTAGATCTAAATAAATAGCTAGGTTAAAGTACTAGCTTTATACTAAGGGACTAGTATATAATAGCTTACCTTTTATTAATATTAGTATTTCTTTTACTTCTTAGCTTAAAAGGATAGATTAAGTAAAAGCTCTTTATTTATAATAGGTATAAAGGGAAGCTTTTTATTAAGGGTATTAAGGAGGAATTTATAAGCGACTTTATTAATATAAGCGTCTTAGGTAAGCTAGATAGTTTATTAGGACTTATTTTAAAGGATTTAAATCCTTAGTAACTACTTTAGCTCCCTTAGCTTAGTTATTTTATACCTTTATTATAGGCCTTATATAGCCTCCTTAGTAGTTACTTCCTCCTCTTTTAAGTAAGCTTAGATAATATCGTTAACGTAAAAAAAGACTATAATTTTACCCTTCTATACTATATATAGTTCCTAAGGGACTTTCTTAAAGCTTAGGGCTTTAAGGGAACTTATTAAATACTATTATTAAAGAAAGGGTAATTTTTATAATCTATATAAAGCTTTCCTAAGCTATAGAACCTTTTATAGCTATTAAAAGCTTAGTAAAAGGTATATATAAATAACTTCTTCTTTCTTAAATAAGTAGTAAATAAAGGTATTAACTATATTTATTTAATTAAGTTTAAAGTAAAATTCTACTATTATAGCTATAAGGGTCTAAAAAGATATCTTTACTAAAGTAGTTACCTTAGTAAAAAGACCTTCCTTTTCTTACTAGTTCTTATAAATAACTAGCTAAGGCTTATACTTTTAAAGGAAGCTATTAAGGGACTAGTATATACTTAATATAGTAGTATAAGGCCGAATAATTATTTCTTTAAAGCTAAGGAGAAAAGAGGAAAACTCTATCTTAGTTAAAATAGCTATTTATCTTCCTTAGTCCTTAGCTTAACCTATATTTAAGTACTATTTAGCTTAAGTTTAAGTTAAGCTTTATTTATATATAGGTTTACTTTAGCCTAACTTTAGTATAGTTACTATAATATAACCTTAACCCTTTATAGGCGTAGCTTATAATACTACCCTTACTTTCCCCCTCTTATTAGTAGTACTTTTATTTCTCTCTTACCCCTTTTTTTTTATTACCTTCCCCTTTTCTTAAGCGCGCGCGGTTACTTCCTTTTACTTTATACTCGCCTTATCCCTTTATATACTGCCCTTTTATATACTTATTCCGCCCTATTCCTCCCTCTTTTATATATATACCCTTATATCTTACTAACTATATATATACCCTACCGCGTATAAATACCCCTTTTCTTTCCCTTCTCCTTTTTTTTTCTTTTCCCTCTTTTAAGCTTTACTCCTTTTACGCGTATACCCTTACTCTACCTAACTTCTATCGCCGCGCCGTATTATATTATAACTACTATAGGCCCTTATACGCCCGCTAGCTTCTTTACTCCGCGTAGTAGTACCTTACCTCTTAGTACGCTTAGCGACTATATTCTACCGCCCTCGCGCTAGTTTACGCGCCCGCTTATATCTCTTAATAAGTATAGCGCGACCTATAGTACTACTATATAGCGGCTACCCTATCTTACTTAAATAAGCTAAATAACATTACTAAATATTAAGATATAGTATAGTACCTATTAAAACTAAGTATTGCTATATACTTATAACTACTTTACTTATACCTATATTAAATTACGCTACCTCTTTATCTATTACTTTCCTTTAACTTTATTTAATAAAATACTAATATAATAGTAGTATATTAAAGATATAATTACTATTATTAATACCTTTTAAAACTATATATCTTAACGGACGTTTAATAACTATTAAAGTAACCTTTATATATATACTTTATTTCCTTTTTAACTATAAGGAACGGTGTTCCTATTATAAATAAAGTAGCTATAATATACTCTCCCGATTATATAAGCTAATAAGTCGTATATTAATTATAGATAAAATCCTATATTATAGAGCAAGAATCGCTCGTTACTTTATATATTATTATATATTAAACGGGTTGCTAGTTATCGTATAATTAAGAATTAAAGAAACAGAGCTAGCTTAGAATACTAGCTAAGACCTCTTAAAAACACTAGCACGACTAACCTCCTTTAAATATAAATATTAGTAGAACTAAGATACTTCCTAAATATACTTAAGGTATTACTAAATTCCTTAGTTTTAGGGCTATATAGTAGCCTAAGTCTAGTCCTAAAAGGTTCTTCCGTTTAGCTATAATTATCTATATAAGATAGTATATCCGCTAGTAGATAGAGAGAGGATTATTAACTTTAACACCTCTTTTATATACTAATATATTACTAATAAATTCTATTAAAAACCCTACCTTATACTCCTTCTTCCCTTTTATTATATAGTCTTACGTAATTCCTTAATTCCCTAAAATTCCGCTTTTACTTATATACCTTAAGATTAACCTTATCCTACTACTTATCTCTAACTATTATTTTAGTATACTAAGCTTACCTATACTACTATATCTATATATTAAGCTTAAATATACCTTAATATCTTAAAGTAATTAAGTAGTAGTTAAGAGGCATTTATAGTTATTTAGAATTAAGTTAATATCCTTAGTATATCTTATTATATTTATATCTTATCTTATTATATCTTACCTTTATCCTTATCCTTATCTATCTTTTATTACTATCTATCTTTTATCTATCTTTTATTTATCCTTTATTATTTCCCTTTAATAATATAGTTCTTTTCTATCCTTTTCTTATTCTTTAATAAGCGTCCCTTAACTCCTACCTTCTTTTCTTTCTCCTCCTTTTATCCTTTACTTCCCCTTCTTTATCTTCTACCTTCTTTTTATTTCTTTCCTCTCGCCCTTCCTTTATTATTCTCCCTTATATTTCCCTACTATCTCTTAAATATCTTTAAGACTTTTATATCCTAGAAGTTATTTAATAGGTACTATAATAGGTTTATATACCCCTACTACTTTATAAGTACTTATTACTATCTACCTTTCCTTCTTTACTTTTACTATACCTATTAAATCTCTTCGACGATATACTTAAGCTTATTATCCTCCTTAATTACTAGTAGTTGTTAGTAGTCGTTAACTACTTATTTAAGTAATAGGTTATTTATCGCTTAGTAGAGAAATTCTATATAAAGCCTCTTATATACCCTTCTTAGTATATTAAGCTTAACTATATATAGGCTTACTACCTTTATTATAGTATACTTTTAGTATAGCTAGTTAAGCTTTTTATATATCTAGTTAGTTATATATTTAGTTATATCTACTTATACTTTATTACTTACTTTAAACCTCTTTATAAGAGCTTTCTTTTAGTTCGCTGTTTCCTTTTATCTTACTTATACTATAGTAATAGTAGTTTATAGGAAGTTAATTACCTCTTTTATCTTTTAAGCGAGCTCCTTTACCCCTCTTACTTTTAGCGCTAGTAGCTCTTTTACCCTTACTATTTAAACTAGCTTAATATTATATCTATATATTATAAAGAATAGGTTTATACTTATTATTAACGCTATATAGTTATTTAATATAGCTTATATATATAGTAGCTACGCTCCTTAGTTATCCTAGCTATAGTAAATATATACTTAAAGGTTGTAACGGTCTCAACTGAGTGTGTTGACAACTAGCTGAGCGACTGCGACGAGTATCCTAAAGCTAAGGAGAAAAGAAGAAGAAAAGAAAAGAAAGGAAAGCTCTCGAAGATGGCACGAGCTTATAAGCGGAGCTCCGGTGGGTCTTGTCGAGAGCGGAGCCGAGACCTCACGGGCTCAGCCCGTTACAATAACCCCTCCTTCCTCCCCGTTTCGATAGTTTCGATTGGGGTGGTTTCGATCCAACTTTCCCATGAACTTCTTCATACCTAGCCAGTGCTATTGTGTCTGCGACGTACTTGACTGGCTCCCACGTCGGACCTATCCATCCGACCCATTTCACCAACACTTTCCACTCTCCCGACTTTCTTCCTGTCCAGAATCTCTTCCACTTCCCACAGCTCGCCATCGTCCGTCAAAATGGCCGGTGGGCGGTAGTCATCCGACGTCTGTGACGGTAGCGGATCGTCCGCTGCTAAGCGTAAGAGCGACACGTGGAACACGTTGTGTATTCCCGGAGGCGTGTCCAGCCTGCACGCGTGTGACCCAATGGTCTCCAGGACGGTGTACTTGGCCGACAGCCAATCGAGCTTCTTGGATGGCCGATTGGATCGGATGTTGCGAAGTCGCAGCCATACCTTGTCTCCAGGCTTGAACTGGTCTGACGGCTGTCTTCGCGAATTGGCGTTCTTCTCTTGCTGCTCTTGCGCTGACGCAATTGCCGCCTGGGCCCATTCCGTTGCCTCTCGAAATCGTTGCACAATGCTTTCAGCCCTGGTCACTGGGGACCTTCCGTCCGTCCGTAACTTCTCCTTGACTTGTATCGGGTCAACATGATACCCATGCGTGATAAAGAACGGGCTCAGGCCTGTCGACGTCGAGTTGTGATTGTTGATGGCCATCATGGCCGCTGGCAACAGCTCTTCCCAGTTATCCTGAGCATAAGCAGCAAAGATCCTCAGATATCTCTCGACTTCCTGATTCGCCCTTTCTGTTGCACCGTCAGTCTCGGGATGCCACGCCGTAGACAATCTTTGCTTCACGCGTAGCAGCTCGCAGAGCCTCTGCCATAGTCTACTGGTGAATTGCGTGCCACGGTCAGTGACGATCGCGCGCGGCACGCCATGGTGTTGCACCACGTTCCGTAGCAATGCTCTGGCCGTCGTCTCGGCCGTGATGTCCTTCAATGACTCAAGAACGACACTTTTGGACAGTCTGTCCGTCACGACCATAAGGTTGGTCGAACCGTTCGACTTGGTTGGTGGCAGGTCTGTCACAAAGTCAATTGACAGCTCCGACCAGATCCTGTCTGGAATAGGTAGCGGCTTCAATAAACCGCGACGCTTCTCTCGCCAAATGTTGCTTCGGCCACACATCACAATTTCTCACAAATTGACGCACGTCTGAATCGAGGCCTGGCCAATAAAACTTGCGGCTCAACAAGGACTTCAGCATGTCCCGTCCGGGGTGTCCTGCAAGCGTTGAGTCATGCGTCTCCTGCATAAGCCGCGTGCGCAGGGGTTCGTGGTTCGGCACCCAAATTCGCTCGCCAGCAGAGCCGCTGTCCATCGTCAATCGAGCATTCCGAGAGCATCACGGGCAGTCCCCAATGCGACGGCAGACGCCTCTCGCCTTGCTGTACGGCCTTTCGGATGAGCCAATAACGATTGTGCTTCTTGACACCTTCGTCCCATAACTTCTGCAGTTCCGGGTCCGAGAAAGGGTTTTCGATTGAGTCGTCTTGGTCAGTTGTTGCGTCATCGGGTTGATCCGTGTCGCCCTTGGTGACATAACCGCTCTTGACTTTTGTCACCAGGCCACCCTTGTTACGTTGCAGCAGCTGAACACGTCGTCCTTGCAACCGATCATCTTCGGCGCTGTGCGGCATGTCCTGTTCTCGTCGAGACAGCGTGTCCGGTACGACGGCTTCTTTGCCCGGTCGATGCTTGATGGTGAAGCTGTACCGCGATAGCGTCTCAGCCCATCGCGCCTGACGTTCACTCAGTTGCTGCTTCTGGTGAAGTAACGGAGGTTGAGATGATCCGTCAAAACGGTAAAGGACTTCACACCTCAATTCGGCGTCCCAATGCTCAAGGCAGCGAATGATCGCCAGCAGCTCTTTATCGTGGATTGGGTAGTTGCACTCCGCCGGTGCGTTTTTCTTTGAGAAGAAGGCCACAGGCCGCATGATGCCGTCATCGCCCTTTTGCGAGAGCGCCCCTCCTGTGACATAACCGGATGAATCCGTCTCCACAATCGTCTCTCTATCCGGATCCCATTGCGCGGACCGGCGCACTGGTCAGAAGAGCCTTCAACTCCTCGAAGGCCTTGTCGCACTCCTTCGACCACGCAAACACCGCATCCTTCTTTGTTAACGCCGTTAGAGGCGCGGCGATGTTGGAGAATCTGGGAATGAATTGCCGGTAATAGTTGGCAAACCCCAGAAAGCTTCTGACGCCTTTGACAGAACGGGGTCGCTGCCACTGCTGAATTGCCTGCACCTTCTCCGGGTCCACGCGGATACCTTTCCCGGCTTCGACGATGAAGCCCAGGTACTTGACACTCTTTGCCTCAAAGTCACACTTGTCGATATCAATCTGCAGGCCTGCATCTCGCAGTCGAGCAAGGACCTGCCTGACTTTGTTGCGATGATCTGCGAGCGAACCGCTCGAGTAGATCAAGATGTCGTCAATGTAAGCGGAACAGAACTCGTCGAGGAAATCTCGCAACGTGTGGTTTATGTAACGCTGAAACGTTGCGGAGCACCGTCAACCCGAATGGCGTGACAAGCCATTCGTAGAGTCCGTAACGTGTTCTGAATGCTGTCTTCCACTCGTCTCCTCCTCGACGCGAATCTTGTGAAATGCTGCGATAACGTCAAGTTTGGTGAGCCACTTGGCCTTGGACAGCGACCGCAAAGTTTCCTCGATCAACGGCAAGGGATATCGGTCTTTCTTGGTGATCGCATTCAATCCTCGATAGTCCACGCAAAAGCGCAGACCACCACCGGGCTTCCTCACGAACAAAACTGGTGCTGACGCTGGAGAACTACTTGCTCGAATGAAACCCTTGTCGAGTAGCTCAGTGAGAGTCTTTCGCAGAACAATGAGCTCTTCTCGTGACATGCCGTACAATGGTCCCCACGGCGGTTCTTTCTCCTTGTCATCAGGACCTCTCTAACTGAATCTTGTGATCACACCCCGGACGACGCGGTGGGAGTTGGTCCGCTTGGTCGCGGTCGAAGACGGATAGGTACTCGTGGTAGTGACGGGGCAGCTTCTCTCTCGGGTCTGACTTCTTCCTCGGAGTCAATGCCTTCTCAATGTCTTTCAGGCTTGCGGCGAAGATCCGCACTCCATCGTCTCGATGCTTGAACTTTCTTGCTCGGCGAACCATTCCGGCGAACACGAACGCCGCCTGTCCTCGTATGTTGCACCGTTCCTCCTCCTTCGGGTCTCGGCCTTTCACCCAATGGTCGTGCGTCCCGATATGCAAGAGGTTCTGCGATAATCGCAAGGTGACATCCTCCTGGTTCAACCACTTCTTGCCCAGAATCACAGGATCGGTCTGGTCTCGCACAACGTAGAAAAAAGCTCTTTTCTTCTGGTACCCGTCGATATCGAAGTCGAAGTAGGTCACGGCACAGATGGCCTCGGGTGAGAATGTGTTGACCTGCTCCAACGCTCGAGGTTTAATCGGAATACGCGGCAGGTGAAGCTTGCGGGCAAGGCGCTCACTGATGGTCCCATAACACAGGCAACCACAGTCAACGAAGGCCGTGGTGAAATACTCGATTGATACCGAAATTTACGTAGAGGCCTTCACAGTCCATCTCGTCCTTCTGAGTTGCCCATTCCGCCTCAGCCTTTGCGCGCTCCTGACGGCGATTTTCGTCAGGAGCTACTCGTTTTCCGAATGGTCATCGGAGGTATCCCCGCTAGAACTCTCCGCGGGCTCTTGGTGCTTTGCTCGAGCTTCTTGTCTTCTCTTCGACACGGACCTTGACTCTCTGCTGCCGCCGCCTTCCGGGACACTTGGCCGCAAGATGGCCAAGCTTCCCGCACTCGTAACATTTGCGCTCCTCCAACGGAACAAATTGCTTTTCCTCCGGGGCCCTCCTGCCGTTTATCAACCGATTTGCTTTCACGGGTTCCCAATCCATCTGATCATCGGACGGGGACGACGTGGTTGGCGATCCGGGTGACGGGGCTTTGTCGGGACTCGAGCGGTTCGGATAAACGACCATACTCCTTTCTTGACCTCTGCGCGCGGCCTTGTTGTCGTTGGTGGAAATTGAGGCTATCTAGGCGCGAGCCAATCGTCAAGAGTAGCTCGGCGTAGCTGTTGAAATCCTTCGGAGACTGACGGCACTGACGAGACTCGACTTGAGCCTATTATTAATTGCTCCTTCCAAGTAATTGATTTGCACCACGTCGGCCCACTCGCCACCGCCACTATCGGCAAGCTCTTTCTCGAACTTTGGGAAGAAACTGGCGAAACTCTCATCAGGCTTCTGCTTCAACGATCGAAGTCGATCCAGTGCTCGTGCCTTTGCGTTCGGGTCCCCGTACCGACGGTTCAAGTAGTCGAGAAACAGATCTGGGAGCGAGCACCATCGATACCGCCCTGTTCGTAATAAGCAGCGGCCATGTTCTGGGCTGTTCCCGCCAACCGGGAGTACACATAGGCGAAGAGTGCTTCTTTATTGTCGAATGCCTGTCGGTCCACAGCCAATTTCGCTTTCATCTCTAAGAACCAGGGACGGAAGTTTTCCTGGTTCCATCGAATTTCGGCGGATCAGGCAAGGTTGGTTTTACCTCTTTGATGGGATTCTTTCGGGTCTCGATCGATTGAGGCGTGTTGTCGGACATCGGTTCGATAGGAGCGACTGGTTCATTTGCCGGAGTCGGAGTTGAGACGGCTGTTTGAGGATTCGGATCTGCGATCGCATCTCTTCGCGTTCGGCCTCTTGGCTTGCACACACTTTCTAGTTTGTCCATCACTGCAGCCAGGGCTTGCATCATCGATTGAGGCTCAAAAGAACCTTGCTGGGAATCGATTGCCTCCATGACTGAAGATTTTCCTCGGCTCTCAGGACTGAGGGCGACTTGATCACACAGCAAGTCTGATACGGAAGGGATATCTCGACAACGGTCGAACGCTATCAACGCCTCGAAGGCTCCTTCCTACACGGCTGGACGTTCTGCACAGGGCTTCTAGTCCAGCTGCTGCCGTCCACACTGGGAGCCAAGCAGCAATCACGTACTTCTCGCTCAACCGCACGCCGTACGGAGAGCAGATTGACGCTCCACGTCCTTTGCTCGGGAGATGAGCTACGCGACGCGAGCCAAGCTGGCTTTGGCGCCGTACACACGCACTTTCGTCGCGGGCGTTCCACACAGGATTGCCCAAGCTACTGCCACTCCGCGTACCCACAAAGGGAACTGAACAGCGCTGCCAATTGATTGTGATCAAAGGCTTTAACGATGAAAGCTAAGCTTTAGGATAATGTAACGGTCTCAACTGAGTGTGTTGACAACTAGCTGAGCGACTGCGACGAGTATCCTAAAGCTAAGGAGAAAAGAAGAAGAAAAGAAAAGAAAGGAAAGCTCTCGAAGATGGCACGAGCTTATAAGCGGAGCTCCGGTGGGTCTTGTCGAGAGCGGAGCCGAGACCCTCACGGGCTCAGCCCGTTACAAAGGTATACCTATACCTCTTAGTTTACGCGCTTAGTCGACTTATTTATTTAAGGGTAGTATACTAAACTTAACTTCCTTTATACTTTTATTTATTTATAGAACTTCCTTTAAAAGTTTCCTATTTAGTTGATCTTTTTATTTAATATAATTAACCTTAGTATCTTATAAAAGTAAAAATAAGCTTAAAAGAACCTTATTATATATACTACTACCCTTATTATTAGTATTACTTTAAGCGTTACTGCCTTTATTAGCTAGCCTATAATTACTTAAAGGTACCTTATACTTTTTATCTTTATTAGTAGTAGTTTAACTATAAAGTCTATTAATAAGTATATAAATAGTTAAGATAGCGGTATTAAGGGCTTTAAGAGTCCCTTTTAAAGCTACCTTTATATATACCCCTTTTTATATAGTCTATAGTTTATAATAAGCTACCTTACTATCGCTAACTAGCTAGGCTAAAAGAATTCTTAAGCTAGTATCGCTAAGGTCCCCTCTCTCCCTAGGTATCCTACCGCCGTTAAGTTATATATTCGCTAGGCTATCTATACCTTAAGTATATCTTATTCCTTAGCCCTCTCTCCTTTATAGTACTTTAGCCTCCTTAGTACTTATAGCTTATTGTAAAAGTATAACTATCTCTTAACGTCGATTATATATTTACTTAGCTATACCTTTAATTACTATTTTAGTACTAGTAATATCTCCCTTTTATATACTACTTATAATACTACTTAGTACTCTTTATCTTTCCTTAGCGTATTTATCTACCTCTCTTATAGCTCTTAATCGTTAAATACTAGTATAAGGTTAGCTTATTCTTTAGGTATGTTTTAGCTTAAGTTTAAGTTAAGTTTTAGCTAGTTATCGCCCTTATTTACCTCTTCCTTAGGTCGTTTTATAGGCCCCCCCGCTCCGCTAATATATACTACTACGCTTATCCTTCCTTTACCTACTTATAGCGCTACTACTATCGCCTTATCTTAAGTTAGGCGTCTTAATAAGTTAGTATATTAGCCCTTAGTAGGGACTAAGCGGCCTTATAAGTACGCGGTCTTTAGAATTATTTAGACTACCTACCTTATCTCTCTCTTATTTATTTCGCCCCCTAGCTAATCTTACTTATAATAAGATAGCGCGTTAAGCACTACTATTAGCCTCCCTAGCTAGAACTCTAATATAAAGTTATAGGATATAAGCTTTATTACCTATTAGCTCTATCTCTTATTTAACTTTTTCTTTATTATAAAGTACCTTAGGTTATTATAGTTAGTTAGTATTATAAAGGTAGGTATATTTTAAAGTTTTACTCCTTAAAAGTCTAAGTACTATATAATTATAAATATTTCTTTATTATAGATTAAGTAGTTATACTTTACTAAGTTTAGTCTCTTTAAAAAGAATCTTACTAAGTATTATATACTATCTAGCCCTACTTATATAAGCGCCCCCTTTATTATATATTTAAAATAGTCTACCTTTAAGTATATCTCTCTCTTTAAGTTATAAAGTTATAGTACTAGGGCGTTATAAAAGGCGTTTTAAATAAACTTAAACGTTACTTAGTACTTATCTATTTACTTAAAGATCGCGCCCTTTTTATATAGGCCGTCTACGTATACTAATATATTTATATAAAGTAGTATAAAGGCTTAGTAGTAGTTCGCGAAGTAAAAGAAGCTTTAGACTCTTCTTACGTTCTAAGGTACTTACTAAGTCTATATTACCTAGATCTTCTTTAAGTTATATTAAACCTTACCCCTTAACTATATAATAAAGCTTAGGTACTTTACTTTTTTTATTATAAAGTTATACTTCCCTAGGTTTAGTATTAAGCTTACTTCTTATAGCTTTTAAAGTACCCTTACTACCTTCTCTTAGTAGTCTTAAAGAGACCTTAATAAGTAGATTAAGACGTTATTTATATATACTATAATAAACTTATATAGGTATTCCCTTAACACCTTATTAATATATTATTAAAAGGTAGCTAGCGTCCTTATTAAGCTAAATAAGTATACTTACTACTTAAATAATCCGAACCTTATTTAGAATACTATTTTAAACTTATAGCCCTTTACTATCTAAATCTTATAGAACGCTACTATAATATCGAGCTTTATAAACTACTTTACTTTCGAAAGTATTTATAGTATCTCTATAATTAAAGGTAGTATATACCTATCCCTCTTTATAATTACGTTTAGTGCCTAGTAATTATAGTAAAATTATAAGCGACCGTTTAACTTTTAAGTAAAGAGTATTAAGGCTATAGCTAAGGAGCTACTTAAGTAAATTAGGTTTACTTTTATTAGCTCGCTTAGGGTCTTCCTTAGTACTATAAGGTCCTCCTTTAATATATTATAAAGGGGTCTTTATATTAATAAGGGCTCTACCTTATCTTTATTTAGTATTAAGTTAATTATATAGTTTACCCTTAGCCTATATAAGGGTATCTTTAAAGCCTTCTTAGTATAAGGGAATATATATTATAGTATAATTAGTTAGGTAGTAGAGATAGCTAGAGGTACTATACTATATATATAATATTCTCCTTATTATAAGACTAAAGCTTATAAAAAGAGGGATTTTTCCTCTTTCGTTAAAATAGTAAGTAGTCTATAATATATAAGCGGGGTAGGTACGATTCCCTATTAATACCCTACTAATATATTAGTACTACGTACCTAAGTGCTTTATTAGCTTATACCTCTTAGTAGCGCTCTTATAATTATTTCCCTTCTTATATAGATATCTTAGCTATATCTTTAATATATATTACTTTCGCTATACTATATATATTCGGTTAAGAAGAAAGGTAGTTTCGGTTATATATCGCGTATATATACCTATATAAGTATATATTAGTCTATACTCTATAACGTTAATAGTTATTATACTAGTAGTTACCGCTAAGTAACTATTATAGTATCGCCTATATATTAGCCGCGTAACTATAATATAAAGAGCGTATATATATATCTCTTACTTCTTTTATTTTCTTTTTTTCTTTAACTCTTTTACTTACGATTACTATAGAGCTTTATACCTTTTTTTATTAATCCCTTATACCTTTTTATATTACTTTTTATCGACGATTTATTAATAATAATACCTTTTACGCTAAAGAAGATAAAGAACTATAACGCCGATTTCCTACGCTATATATAGGAGTAGGTAGTAATAGGTTTACCCTTAAAGTATAAGCGATCGGCTTAAAAGTCTTATAGTAACGCTAGTTTCCCTTTAGTAAAGAAAGCTAAGAAAGGTATAGGGGAATCCTAGTCCTAAAAGACTTTTAGTCTAGGACCTAATATTAGCGAGGGTTATACCTTTATTACCCCGCTAAATACTTTAACTCTAACTATTAATAAGCCTACCTTTATAAGCTAGGAAACTTATAAGTCTATTACCCTTATTATCGATACTAATACTAGCGAGGAGATTATACTTAGGCGCTCTTAGGTAAGTACTAATAACCTAGCTACTCTATCTTAATAGGGCGGCTCTAGCTAATAGAAGATTATTACTTAGGCTACTCCTTAAAATAAATAGGCCGATATTAATAATAAGGCCTAGCTAAATAAGGGCTAAGACTATCCCGATACTTAGCTAAATAAGGGCTAAGATAACGATAACGGTAATAATAGAAATAGCCGCGATCTAACTCCTCTTACCGATAAACCTAAGAACGGCGGCGCCGGAGATAAGGGTACTTAGGCGGTAGTATAAAGCGGTCGCGCTCTTATAAAGAAGAGTACTCGATCTAAGGCTAAAGCCTACCTAGTTAAGGCCTAGGGGGTTATCCCTTATAAGCTTTAATATATATATTATTTTAAGATAGTCGTTAAGAAGTATAGTTTAACCGAGCTTAAGCTTATTTAGGTGCTCTTAATTAGCTATTTTTTCTTAGGGGTTTCCTTAACGCGCTATAAGTAGTATTAGAAATATACCGCGACCTATAACTAAGTAAGTTTCCTCTTAACTTTAAATATTATAATTAATAAGCTAATCCTTCTTAAGGCTACTACTTTTATATTTAGTAACTAAGCTAGTATAGTCGCTATTATTAAGTACCTATATAAGCTTAATAAGCTAAAGACTAGTAATAAGGATACTAAGGATAATAGCTTAAACGTAGGCGTACTTATTTTCGAGGAGACTAATTAATACTATCTCGCTATTATAGTATAGTATTTAGCTAAGGCTTTTAACGCTACTAAGATAGCCTATCGTAAGTCCTTTAAGACTATAAGTATATAGAAGTTTATTATTATAAGTTTTATCTAACCTTTTTATTAGCGACCGCTTAATAATATACTAGGTCGAGTATACTAATTACTATATACTAATTAATAAGCGCTATAAGCTTATTATTCGCTTTAACCCCGCGCCCTTATTTAATATCGCTTATATAAGCCTAGAGTACTAAGCCTAGGAATCCTAGTTAAAACTCCGCTTTATTAATAGTAATATAGGCTATACTTTATAATAATATACCTTACTATTTACTAAGGCTAAGGTAAGTACTATACTAATAAAGATAGGTCTTAATATAAAGGATAAGGAAGGAGCGGAGGATAGGGTAGTTTTAGTATTTCTAGAGGTATTTAGTATAGTAAAGGGGGCGCCTTAGTTTATTCCTACTACGCTAGTAAAGAAGAGGGGTAGTCGGAAGTAATAAATAGGTCTTATCTTTCTTTTATTTAGTTATAACTATCCTTCTCTCCTTTATTATTAAGGTCTTAATAAAGTTATAGTTTAGTTTTATTTTCCTTAATAATATTTAATAGGTAGTATAAATAGTTTTTCTTTATTCTTCTATTTTACTATTTTATATATAGTTATAGGATATTTAAGCGTACTAATATATTAATAAGGCGGTAGCGATTTAGTAGGGATTCGTTACTAATTTAATAGTATCTCCTTATACTAATAGGTTTCCCTACCTTACTTAGTCTTATACCTTTTTTTCTTAGTTAAGTAAGTAGTATATTCTTTAATAAGGTCTTAGCTATTTACTATATCTATAGTATCGACCTATTAGTTATACTTAGCTAGCTATCCTTTCTATTTAATAAGGAAAAAGGTATCGCCCTTAAATCTCTTTTAGTTTTTAATTTCTTAGACTTTTTATTTACCTTTATTGTCCTTTAAGTCTAGTATTAATAGAGTCTTACTATCTTTATAGGTGCCTTTTCGCTCTTTTTATAGCTTTAAGAGACTAATATAAAAAGCGTTATAAAGGCGTAAGTACTTCTTAAGGAGTATAAGATAATATACTTACTTTCTAGTAGCTTATAAGACCTAAAACGGTTTAATATACTTAGGTAAGAGTTTTCTTTTTTTATCCTTAAGGTATAAGTTCTTTATTAATAGTACTATAAGGTCTCTTACTTTTAGTATAAGCGGTTAGTGCCTTAAATTATAGTATTTTACTTACGATTTAATAGCTTTTCCTTAGTATTCCTTAAGCTTCTTTTATAAGTCCTATAGCCTAGTAACTCTTACTTTTACTTTAGGTACCTCCCTTTAAATAATATCGTCCTTAGTATTAATATAAAAGTTTAGTTAGTAACTTATTAACGCTTTATTAAGTAGTAACCTAGTTATTACGTTCTTTATATTATTATATATAAATTAAGCAATATATAAAAGTAACGCTTAGTTAGTTTATTCTAAGTTAGTAAAGTATCTTAAGTAATACTATATAGCTTAGTTTATTTATTTTATTTACTTATCGGTTTATAAGTAGAATGCTATCGATAGCCTATATTTTACTTATAAGATAAAATAGAGATCTAACTAAAACTTACTTATAAATAAGGACCCTTTATTTAAGATAATACCTTTTAAAGGTTTATATATTAATTTAACTTAGAAATAAAATAATTCTACTAGCTCTAAAGCTATTATTATCTTAGAGATAAGAAAGAAAAGGTAATACTTAGTATATCGGTCTATAATTACTAAGATCGTATTAATATCTTATCTATTATACTATACTTTAGGTAGACCTATAGTAAAGTCTATTAATAATTCTTCCTATAGTTATATAGGATATAGTAATAATTATATAGTACTATAAGGGCGATGCCTCTTAGATACTATACCTTAATATACTAAGTATAACTAGATATATTTATTTACGTTTTCTATTATTTTATCTTAGTAAAGGTTCCTTACTAGTAGTTTACTAGTATATTAAGAGCTAAAGTATCTTATTAATAAATCGTTATAAAAGAGCTATATTAGCTCTTACTATAAGGCTGCCTTTAAAGGTACTATAATATAACCCTTTTATAGTAGTAGTTTATTAAGGCGTATTAACTAGAAACCCTTCTCTTTTAAGAAGTCTTTAGTCTCTTTTAACTTACTAATCGCTACGTTAACTAGACTAAGTACGTTTTAGTAACTTTAGTAATAGTTCTAGAACTTCTACTATATAAACCTTTATATAGTAAGCTACTTTTTTAGCGATCTTCCTTAAGAGTAACTATTTATAACTAGCTCTCTCTTTAGCTTAATCGGCTAATTATTTTAGTCTTACGCTTAAATTATTATAGTTTCGCTATAAATAAGCTTATATATTTTCCTTATATAAAAGCACTTTACTATACTTATATTAACTTAAGGTTAAGTATCTCTTTACCTATAAAAACGCCTTATTATTTCTTTATATAGATATAGTATTAATAGTAGCTAGCTTCGCTTATAGCTCTAGTAATAGTTCTAGAGATAAGGGCTTCTTACCCTTATATCTAAGTATTTTTAATAGCGCGTTTACTAGATTTAATTTACTTATATAATACTTAATCGTAAAGTTAAATAGTACTAAATATATATACTATCTTACTTACCTCTTATTTAAGGAGGTTTAGTATATAAACGTTTAAAGGTTCTAGTAGTCTAATAATACTTTTACTTTATATACTACCCCTTTAATATAATATCGCTAGTATTTAAATAACTTAACGATAGTAAATAGTTCTTAGTTTAAAATACTATAATTAAGTTTAGCTTTAGTAAACTTCCTTAATTAGAATATAATTAAATAATAACGCTCTTTATTATTAAGTTAAGAGATAATTCCTATTATCGCGAATTATAATATATCTATTTTAATATAAATATATCTTTTTAGACCGTAATATTAAAGGATT
The DNA here is from genome assembly GCF_020360975.1 of Hirsutella rhossiliensis. NCBI lineage: Eukaryota > Fungi > Ascomycota > Sordariomycetes > Hypocreales > Ophiocordycipitaceae > Hirsutella > Hirsutella rhossiliensis. The sequence goes on from NW_025408669.1 coordinate 466,222, forward strand.
AAGGCTCCTTAAAAAGTATCCTTAAGAGCTTAAAACGCTACCTATTTAATAAGGTTTAGCTCTATACTCCCTAGCTTTTTCTTATTCTTACTCCCTTTTAGTAATATAGTTAAGGGCGCTATAACTTTAGAGTACCTATATATAAATCGTCGGTAAAAATTATAGAACCTAAGGAAAACCTAAATATTATAATAAGTTATAGGTTTAGGCTATTAAGCTATTACCTTTACCTATTAAAGGTCTATTAATACCTTATTAATAGATAAAATAAACCTAAGGAACTTAACGAACTATTAATAAAAGATATACTTCGATAGTTTTTTATAGAGCTTTATAGCCCTTAGCCTTTCTATTACTTATCCTAAGTATTTAATATATTCTTCTTTTATCTTAGAGTATATAAAGATATTATTAAGGTAAACTATATAGATTATATTTATAAGCCCCTTAATCGCTTAATAGATATAGCTCTAAAATATAGCTAGTACGTTAGTAAGTCTAAAGGGTATTACTAAGTATTCGAAATATCTATAACGCGTTTAAAACGCAGTCTTTTATTTATCTCCTTCTTAAACTTAAATACGTTAATACGTATTTTATATATTAATCTTAGAAAAATACTTAGCTCCTTAATAGCGGTTAATAATCTCTAAAATAAAAGGTAAAGGGTACCTATTCTTTTATATAACTTAGTTAGGTCCTTAGTAGTCTATATATAGTTATAAGGTGCTATCCTCTTTTAAGATAAAAAGGATAAGCGCCCTAGCTAGGCTCTTTAACTCCTAGATTATTTTCCTTTTTATTATATCTTAGATCTAGTTACGTAATACTTAGAGTTCCCTTTATAATAAAGGGTAAGTTAGTCTATAAGGGGGTTTTATATTAAGGATTAAATTAATTAAGTAATCTATTCCTTTTCTAGCTAGTAGTAAGTTAGATTTATTAGCTAAGAAAGTATCTTTAAACTAATAGAGAGTTAGTAGGATTTTAGCTTATTCTTCTTATAAAATCCCTTTATCTTTATCTTTATTTAATAGCGGGATTAGCTTAGGATTAAGCGCTATTATATATACCCTTACTTTATTCTTATATTCTTAAAGGAATCTATAAAGGTTCTATAAGGTCTTACTACTTAGTTAATACTTAAACTACTACTATCGTTTTTATAGTATAATATAGATATATTTATCCTTTAAGGTAGTAACTAATAAAAGGATTAGTACTTAATTATTTAGCGTTAACTTATTAGTACTAATATAAAAATAAGTAATTATCTTTTTAGTGCTTTCTATATTTATTATTTAATATAATACTAACTATACTTTATACTTTCTTACCTTACTATTATTAAGCCTTAATAACTTAAGGTATAATAGCGCTACTTATAGTAATCCTTACTATTAAGTAAAGTATATATTTATAAGGTTAATAGTACTATAAGTATCTAAGTATATAAGGACTTTAATAGGGTTTCGCCTTAATATTATTATAAGAGTCTTAAGTAACTATCCTATAAGTATTAAGTTTACTAAGGAGAGTAGGTGTTTACCTTAATATCTTACCTTTTCCTTATTTTATAGTATTAAGTCTAAGAGTCTTTACTAGGGTTTCTACTTTTAAAGAATTAGTATATTCTATAGATAGGTATCCTAGGTTATTATATTAAAAATATATAATTCCCGATTAAGTAAAAGATCCTCTTCCTCGATAACGTCCTTTAGTTTAGCCCTTAGTAGGTATATCGCTAGCTTATTAGTTATTGGTCGAATTAGTAGTATTTCCTTAACGATTTAGCCTAGCTTATTAGCCTCTTTAATTCCTTCCCTTATATATACTACCTTAGGGTATAGTACTATTTCTATTCCCGGTTCCTCTAAAGGTAGAAGTAGTATTAGTACGTTGCCTCTTATTAGTAATAGTATCTTAATATCGTTAAGCGACTTATATAAGCTCTTCCTATAAGTAGGTATAAATAAGTATTAAGTAGAGGTTAATTTAGTCTTAAAGTTATAGCTCTAACTTAGCGAAAAATATAAGAGTACGCGCCTTTTTTAATAAGCGTTTAAAATACCTCTTTAAGGAGTTAAGGTATAAGCTAAACTTTAAGGGGGACTAGCCTTCTTATTAGCGAGCCTCCTTTAATTATATTGCTAATAGTATCTCTCTATTTATAGTATCCTTAATTAAGATAAGTATCTATTCTTTAAAATATATTTAATCTATACTATATTTAGTTTAGTTAATCGGTATCTATTCTTTAAGGTATTAGCGCTATCTTACTTTATAGTCGCTATATATATAATTTACTATATAAAGGATCTTTATTTTATTATAATAAAAACGTTTAAGCGCTGCTTTAAAAGCGCCCTTTAAATCGTAAGTCTAGTTTAAACGTTTTTATATATTAGTAAGTTAAGATAATTAAGCGATGTTTTTAATCTTAACCTTACCCGCGTAACTACTATTAGATTTAAGGGAGTAGGACTATCGATACTTCCTTAAATATATAGCGATAGTACTAGCGCGTTTAGTAATTTCCTCCTTTAATTATATTACGCGGTCTTATAAGCGTTTCGTCTCCTTTAGCTCTTTAACCCGCGCTTATAGAGCTATAAGCTTTTCCTTATAAGACGGTTATCTTATACTTATAAGTAGCGATATCTTTAATATAGTTATAACGCTATTTATAGTAAGGGTCTATTCTAAGGATATATCTTCCTATTTTTTATCTCTTAAATAAATACTTAATATATATAATAAAGAGGCCTTAACTAGTTAATTACTACGTCGCGCTATAGGAGCGTTATATAGTCTTCTTTAAGTAGCTATCTCTACTAAGTAACTAAAAAGGGAAGCTTTAGAAATTATTAGGGAATATATATTATAGTACGATTAGTTAGGTAGTAAAGATAGCTAGAGGTACTACGCTATATATATTATATTCTCCTTATTATAAGACTAAAGCTTATAATAAGAAGGATTTTTCCTTTTCTATTAAAACAGCGAGTAGTTTATAATATATAAGTAGGGTAGGTATAATTCCCTACTAATACCCTACTAATATATTAGTACTATATACCTAAGTGCTTTATTAGCTTATACTTCTTAGTAGCGCTTTTATACTTAGGTATAAAGAGGTTTAAGTATATATCTAGCGCTTACTTTAGGATATAGTCTACTAGGTCTACCGCTATCTTAGGCTAGAGCGCTCTCTTTATATCCTTTATTATAATTACTTAGATATTAACTATCCTTTATCTTTTTTTATTAGCCCTTACTACCCTCTCCCTTTAATATTTCTAAAGGTATATAAGTAAAAGCAGAGTTTTAAGAAATTAAGGAATTATATAAGACTATAAAATAAAGGGGAAGAAAGAGTATAAGATATAATTTTTAACGGAATTTATTAGTAGTATATTAGTATATAAAAGAGGTATTAAAGTTAATAATTCTATCTTTATTTACTAGTAGATATAATATCTTATATAGATAATTATAGCGAAATAGAAGAACCTTATAAGACTAGATTTAAGCTACTATATAGCCCTAAGACTAAGGAATTTTATAATACCTTAAGTATATTTAAAAGTATCTTAGTTCTATTAATACTTATATTTAAAGGATATTAGTTATACTAGTATTCTTAATAGGTCTTAGCTAGTATTATAAGCTAGCTCTATTTCTTTAATTCCTAATTATATAATAACTAGCAGCCCGTTTAATTTATAATAATAAATAAAATAGTAAGCGATTCTTACTCTATAAGATAGGATTTAATCTATAATTAATATACTACTTATTAGCTTATATATTTAGGAGAGTATATTATAGCTACTTTATTTTTAATAGGAATACTATTCTATATAATATTCCGCTATAAATACTACCGCGCTAATAATCCTTACTATTATAACTATAGTTAGCGGGCTATAGGAGAGCTAGCTACGTTTACGTAATAAGGCGGCTCGGAATAATAGTTAGGACGTAAAGTTACTTAGGCTTAGCTTACCTAGAGCGTATATAAGCTAAGTAAGCCTTATATAGATAGATTACTACTTAGGAGCATAGCTTATAAGTAAGCTATAGTAAGCTATAAAGGGGATCACGGCTAGGACTATAATCTAAGGACAGTCTCTATAGGTATATATAGCTACTTACTTTTACTCCTTTAGATAGATAGCTTAATAGCTTTTAATATAGATCTTTATTACGATTCTATCTTTAATTCTAATTACCTAGTTATAGTCTATAGTCTATAACCTCTAACTTATTACTAACGTAATATACTTATTATTACTTAGACCACGCCCTATTATATCTACTAATATAAACCCCTTAATAGGTTTATCCCTTAGGAATAATACTAGTCGTTATACGTTAAAAGCTCTTATTTAATATAATACTGTATTACTCTAAGTAATATCGTAACTATTAATATACCTATATAGTAAGCTAGATTAACTAACTTTAGAGCTACTATATTACCTTAGGATATAATAGGCGAGATTATTACCCTTCGATATAAGGCATAGTTACTTAGGAACGGAGGAGGTAATAAATAAGTTAGGGACCTTAGAGAAGTAGTTAAACTAAAATAGCTAGGACTATTTAACGGTACTTATAGTATACTTTAAGACTTTCTTACTTAACCTAAGGCCTACTACCGGTTTTACCCTACTAAACTCTTAGGCCTAGTCGAAAAGGTACTTTATATAGGAAATTATTTATTTAGAATAGTACTCGCTTAGTTTAGACCTATTATAAGGGATTTTCTCGATAACTAACTAGCGCGACGAGATAATAAGATAGATAAAGTCTTTATTAGTTTCTAAGGATTTAAAGAAGCTATTATAATAGTACTTAGAATAACTAATAAGGAACGAGAAGCTAAATAGAAACTTTAAGAACTCTAATAAAGGATCTTAGTATTAGATTATACTACGAAGTTCTATTAAGTTACCTTAAAGCTTAATTAGGACGACGAACCTCTTATATTACGATTCTACGATAGGCTTAAAGAAAAAGTTAAGGACGAGCTCTATAAGGAAAATCGACCTAATAACCTCTCGGACTATATTACTATAGTAGTATAAATCGATAATAGATAGTATACGTAACGCTAAGAAAAGAAATAAGAAAGAAGAAACTAAAACCCTTCTTATAAGAATAACTTTAACTAACGCGCTAACTATAAAATAAAGTATAAAACTCCTATTACCTACGCTTATATAACTAACCTAGGTAGGATAGACCTAGATATAATATAAAAAAGTAAAGGAAAGTATTTTAACTATAGGAAACTTAGATATTACTTTAAAGAATATAGATAACCTTATAAGGAGAAGAAAACCTACTAGGTACTAGCCTTAGAAGGTAAGAAATACCTAAACGCTATTAATAGATAGGAACTAAAGTATAAACTCCTTAGTTAGACTATATACTATTATCGTAAAGCGTAGCCTAATTTTATAGTTCTCGGAGATATCCCTTAGTATAAGGGACTAAGGAAGCTAAAAACACCTAGTATAGAAGAAGGAAGAAGGAGCTAAAAAGAGGTATAGAAAGGAGGGTAGGGGTATAAGGGGAAGTAGAAGTAGCGATAGCTTCTTATAGAGGTAGCGAAAGATAAAACGGATATACCGGCAACGGCTAGAAAAGAGGGGAAAAAACCGGTAAAAAGCTTAGTAGTCGAAAGGATATTAGTAGCTTCTTTAAGTAGGATCTTCTTTATTAATTAAGATGCTAAACGGGTATAAAGAGGGGCGTTAGATAGAGGAAAGAGGGATAATTAAGGCAATATAAGAATTAAATCTCTCTGCCCTGCCTATCCGACCCCTTACTTTTAATTTTACCTTTGTGTATTTTTATATACTTCTTATATCTCTCTTCGCGAGAGTTATAAGCCCGGGAGGAATAGAATTCCTATACCTTCCGGCTACTATAAAAGGCACCTTTCTTATATCCCTCGTAGCTTCCTTTTACCCCTCTTACTAGAAAAGCCGATTTTTAACTAACTTTTCTACCCCCCTACTTCTATAACGATAACGAAAACCGACTCCTCTACCGTCCCTATAGTCTATAGGACGATTCTTATAAAGCCCTAAGACTAGGATAAGTAGGTAAAGGAGCTATGGGCTCGTATAGATAGAACTATTTATAATTTAGTCTTCTCTAATAAGTAGGACCCTCTTAAGCCCCCTCTTCGTCCTAGGGCAACGGACTTTATAGAGGGAGCTACCCTCTTCTCCGAGCTAACCTCTATATAGTAGAGAGCTTTTTCTGCTGCCCTAGGCGACTATAAGAGTCACCGAAAGGAATACCTTTATAAGACGAAGCTACTAACTACTGCTCGTACGGCAATAACGGAATCTATTAGTGCCGTAAAGCTAATCTCTCTACGAGAGGAAGAGACTCCTAGGCAGTAGCTTTTAAAGCTCGAGACCTTAATAGCTCCCTTAATAGGCTATATAACTAACCGTATTAGGAAGACCTATACGGCCTACCTAAGAGCTTTTTCTACTAGGAACCTGCTAGCTTCTTCGTAGCTAGCTAAGTAGGAAGAAATCCTCGAGGAAGCTAACTAATACTTCCTTATAAAAGCTCTATCTAGCTAATAGCTACGGGATATATCTCTGCTAATAAAGCCTATTAGTAACGGTTACTCGACTATCTTTTAAGAAGCTAGCTAGGAACTAGACGAAGAGGCTGCTAGAGTATAATAGCAAGCAGTCTTATTCCTTCGTAGCTAGCACTCGACCTAGACGGCTCGACCTGCTGCCCCTACAGCTGCTATAGCCCCTGTTGCTGCGGCTCCCGCTACTGCTGCTACGGCTGTTGCTCCTTTAGCTCCTCCTCCCTCGAGAGCCTTAACCCTGTCTTTAACGGCTGCCCTAGTCCCGGCCTCGGCTCCGCCTTTTACTCTAGGTCCGGTCCCGTCTATTAGACCGGCCCGACTAGTCCCCTAATAGACCTTTTAGTCTATTAGTCGAAAAATCAGGGAACTAGTCGAAATCGAACCTCTTCGTTAAAATTAGTAATAAGGGGTAAAAAGGGGGGGTTTTTAAGCAGACCTTCTAGATTAGGACGAGGATTCCTCGAAGAAATAAAAGACTAGGCGAAACGGCTGCCTAGCCTATAAATCCCTAGGCTATCGATTATTATACTAGTAGGTCTTCTGGAAAACCGACCTAAAGGATTTAACCCTTTAAAGAGGCTATAAGAAACGATATAATAGTCTCTTAAGGAGGACCTCGTTATGTAAGAAAATAGACGAGATTTATGTTGCTAAGAAATAGCAACTAACGCCGCTGCCCTTATTCGAGCCGTAAATTCAAGGAAAATCGTTAGTATAAGAATCCGGCCTTTATCTTCCTATAGATTAATAAGGCTAAGACTAACCGTTAGAGCCCTCCGATTATCCCCTACGAAAATTAGCTATCCTTAACTCTAGTGCTTCCCTCGATATCTATAATATACTCTTAAGATTCCGGTCCTTTAAGAAGGCACGAAGGGAATACCTTATTGCTAGGGAATTAACTATATAGATAGAGGGATACGGAAGGGTAAATTTTACGATAAAATTACCTAACGGGACTATACGAATTCTTTAAAGAAAAAGGGTAGCTTTTTGCCCTCGATTTTTAACGAGCTTAATTTCCTTCTACCTTTTTCGTAAAGAAGGAATCTTCTAGGATATAACGTCTAAGCCTACTAGGCTAGTCTATAAGAATTAGACTATTAGGCTTATCGAGGAGAAATTTAGTTAATTCGTTCTCGAATTCTAACCTATTTATAGGAAGGAACTACTTAAGAAGTTAGCTTTCCCTACTAGGAGGGTAGGATCTAAGGACCCTCTTTTAGTAGCCTAAGGAGACGGTATTCTTTAGTATATATAACTTAGTTACCCGGGCCCCCTAGCTTTATATAAGCTAGGCTAATAATAGGGTGTACGAATAAGGGGCCTAAAGACCGTCGAATGCGAATACTACGGTAAAGGGAAGACTAAGAGACGAATTTCTAGATAAACGCTTTTATAGCCGGACTAGCCGTATAAGGAAATTTAGGTCGACTAGACCGACGTCTCTAGGGATTAGGAAAGCTTCGTTAAGGTAATGTTTTTTATAGACGCCTTTTTAGGGATAGTTTTCCCCTATTTCTTATAGACCTACTTTAAAGGGGACGAGGGTATATACCTAAAGCACGCGTAGCACGTAGCTAAGGATTAGTAGAGTAATTAACTACGTAATTATCTAATTATCGGTCCTATAAATAGCTCTAAGGGCCTTAGGTTATAGATATAAGTCTTAGAGATTTCTTTACTCTATGCCTCTTCGTCTCTACTAGAGTCGCGTAACTAGCGGCCTCTACTTTAAAGGGGAAAAACAAAAATTTAAATTAACTATTATTAAGGAAGATGCCTAATTAAATAATTAAGGTCTTTATAAAGCCTTTAAGTATACTTCGAAGTAGGTAAGAAGGGGGGGTGCGATCTTACCCGTTAAACTCCTCCCTAGCGACTTTCCGACCTAAGATGCTAACGGAAAGGGCGCGATAATAACGGGCAAGGCTCTCTTCCTAAGCACGTAAGTAAGTAAATAAACTATCGACGGAACTTTTCTCCTTTACTATAATCCCTTCCCTTCGCGTTATTTATTCCTCCCTTTACTTACGAGCTACTCGTTTAGCTCTTTCTTATCTTTACTCGCGTACTTCCTTCTCTAGATAATTATCTACTGCCCCTTATATACGCTCCTAAGTATTCGCGCTTATTATTCCTAGGGGCGTTAGGGAAATAAAGTAGTTAGTATCTTTACTAGTCCGTAGCTTTAGGTACGGCTAGATTAAATACGCTATAGAGTCTCGTAGACTAGTCGTTATCGCGTTACTAGTAGTCCTATATAAATATATAGAATTATAGTCGTTAATATCCTAGCGGTAGTTTTAATATATTCCTAGGTTTTTAACTCCTTTAACCTAGGAGGGTTTAAAGCCTAGTATAAACCTTATAGGGACTATAGCTAGAGAGGCTATTACTATACTTCGTTTCTAGGGAGTAACGGGGCGCGCCGTAGGCGTTACTAGAGTCTTTAGCCTTAGGGTAATTAACCGAGCGCCTAGTAATTTCGGAGTCTTAGGGCGAGTTAGTAGCCGCGCTATTTACCTTTCTTCCCTACTAGCTTCTTATCGGGCTATCGGCGGGGGTGCGGTTGCGAGTCTTTTACTCTTCTATATATTTAGAGGGATCGTTAGTAGCGGGCGAGGAGTAGGCCTAATTAGCTATATATCTAAGGGGGAAAATAAAGGCGTCGTTTCTATATAGATAAGGGGACTAGTAAGGGCGCTTAGCTCTCTCCTTTATAGATTCTAAGGTAGAGATCCTATCTTAAGGTTACTTAGGGAAAGGCTACTTAGTTTAGATAAGGAGCTTAATTTAGTTAACGCTTAAGGTAACGAAGGTCTAGGCCTATTCTCGATCCCTATCGGCGCGATTAGATAGTTAGGGTCTTTTTGGGAGGAGTCTCAGAAAGAAACCGCGCAGCTTAAGCGATTAGGTTAGGTTACTCTATATGTAGCAGTGTAGTTAGCTCTTTTCTCGCTCTCCTTACTATATAAGCTAGTTCTACGTCTCTTTAGAGCGGTAGCTTTTATCCGCCGGGCCTATCTTAAAGGTTAACTACCTCCGGGACCTCTTAAAGGTCTTATTCTTCTTAATCTCCTAGAATAATACGGTTATATTAGTAAATCCGTTTATACCTAGGAATCCTTATAGGAAAGACTCCGCCGAAAGTCGTTAAACCCTAATTAGATAGTATCTTTTATAGTTATCTAACCCCGCTATTAAACTACTAGGAAACTCCGCTACCTTATAATATCGCTTATATATAATTAAGTTCGTTCGCCGCGATAGCTTAGATTCTATATATTAGCTTATTAACGTAGCTTTTTATACTTATCCTCTTATCCGGCTTAAAGAAATACTAGTTTCGGTATAAGATTTTATCTATTTATAGGGCTTCTTATATTACCCTATACCTTTGCTCTAGAATTACTTTAACCTTTAGGTATCGCTGCTTAATTATCTTAAGGCATAGCCTAACTATACCTTTAACCTAGTATTAGATTATTATTAAGGCTAAGTAGCTATATTCCTACCCTTCCTACTAAGCGGTATAAGGGACTAGCGTATAGGTAAAGTTATAAGGGACTTAGAGGATATAAAGAAACTGCCGCTATACTTATAGGAACGTATAGAGTCTAGCGTGCTGTCCCTCTTTCTAAGCATCGAAAATAACTAAGTTTCCTTCCCTATAGTCTTAGAGGAACGCTCCTTAGTAAAGTCCCCCTTTATTTAGTCCTACCGAAAAGTTAATAACTCTAGTTATATACCTTCGTTTATACGCGAAGCGACTAAGGTTAAAGGTAGGAGCGGTAAACTTAATTAGATGCTCCCCGTCGTTTAGGTATTTATAGTACTTCGTATATCTATCTTCCGTATCTTCGATAGGTTCCCCTTAGTAGTTAGTATAAACCGATAGTAGGTAAGGTAAGGGGTATACCGCGTTCTCGATACCTTTTATTAAGATCTTAATTATCGCGCTAAGGCTAAAGCTCGTAGCCTATCATTTATTAATAGCTCTATAGAGAAAGTTATATATATTAACGATATACTCTTCCTAGCGGGCCCTATTCCTAGTAAATCCGTTTATCTTTTTAACGCCCTTATATATTATCCGAGCGTCTTTAAAGGTAATATCCCGCCGTCTAATAGGGCCCGTTAGTATTAAGTACTAATAATCTTTATAGATATACTAAGGAGGTTGCTTCTACTTATAAACGTCTCGTCGGTCTTAGTCTATAAACTTTTCCTTAACTTTAGTATAGAAGCGCCCTTCGCTGCCTTTTACTTTAACTTTACTATAGTAAGTAGGTAAAATAGAGCTCCTACTCCTAAATAGTAGTACGCTAAAGAAGATAGCGGCATTCTTAGGGAGGTCTATAGCCGGGCCTAGGATACTATTTAGGTTCGCCGCTATATCTTAGGAAAGGGTAGAGTAAGCGAAAGAGAGGGAGAAGATAAGATTAAATAGTTAGGGTAAGTAGTTTTAAGTTATAACGCTAAGAGGCTAAGAGGGTATTATATATATATATAAGAGTTATATTAATAGAGGGGATCGTTATAAGTAAGGAAGCGAACGGAGTATATATATATATATATATATAGAAAGAAGAAGAAGGAAGGAAGAAGGAGGGTATAGCGAGAGGAATAAATAGTTATTAGAGCGCGCGGTTATTAGTTACTTTAGCCGGCCTCTATAGCGGTAAGGTCTTAGGTATATTTAGGGGTTACGCCTAAATAGCTTCTTTTGCTAGTTATCGATTAGTAAGCTATCTAATCTCTGCCCTTTTCTTCTCCTCTTTACTCTTTTTATTCCTCTTCTTCCTCTTCTTTCTTCTATCTTCTTTATTTCTCTATACCGCTACCTCTTATCTTCTCCTTTTATAACTACCTCTTCTTCCTTATTATATCTTATAAGACCGCTAAGCTCGAAACTAAAGAGCTACTAGATATCGTTAACCTCTTTTTAACTACTCTTCTATAACCTTCCTTCGTTACTACTACTCTTCTTACTTAGAATTATCGCACTAAGGTCTTTCCTCTTTATATAGAGTACTTTTAAGTAACGACTATCTAACTTATCTAATCTCGCTTAGCTCGTTCTAACCGTCTTCTTCTATAAATCTATAGTTACTTCGAGACCTAGGTCTATAGTAGAAATAATATTAGTTACTAAGGGTTTTTAATTTATATAGAAATTGCCTTTTAGTTATAGGTTTTATTAAAAGCTCTTAATATTATTAAGATTAAAGCGCGCGGTCGCTCTCCTCTCTCTTACTTTCTTAAGAGTACGCTAGGTCGGTATAATTAAATCGTCTTCTATGCCCTTTATTATAGACGTTAACTAGTAACCTATATCCCTATAGAAATCGCTTATCTACGCGGATACTTCTTTTCTTAGCTTAGTTTAAGGCGGTAAGAATACTCTTAAGTAGTCTTAATTGCTTTATATAGAACTCGTAATCCTCGCTTTTATTAAGGGTGTATTCGAACTTATTAGATAACTATAACTTCCGCTTACGAGCACGTTATATTTCCTTTTTATAAGTATATCTCTCTTTTAGGCACTACCGGCGGTTTTAATACTAACTATATCTAGGATTTAACTAAGGCGCCCGTTTACGAATAGTAGCACTTCCCTAGATACCGTAGGGCTACTTACGACCTTAATAGATTCGCTAACCGTATATACGGTTATAATTTCCGTACCGACCTTAAGACTAATAAATTTTGCGATAAGTATATTAGCAATAAGACCGCCCCTTATCTTCTTCGTAATATCCTTAATCCTTTTAGTCCTACTAAGGATTTAGAGGAAGGGGAGGAAATTAACCTTATGCCTATTTTACCTAGAAAGAGATTATATAGGTTTAACGAGCTCTCTCTTAAGTAATAATTAGATAGTCTTTAAGTTTGCTTTATAGTAGTCTATAGTAGGTTTACTAGGAGTAGGTAGCTTCGTTTAGTCGCTATCTTTAGCGGTAAAAGTTTTTCTCTTAAGGTTATACGCGTTTAATTTAGTAAGTCGAAAATATATTAAAATTTATCTTATTTTAAGGTAGGTAGTAAGAATATTCGTTTTCTTACTTTATTATTTAATTATATCTCTATTTATCTTCTTTAAGGTAGTAAAGGGTAGGTTATTATTAGGGAAGGGTAGGAAATATTATCTTTATCTACTTAAGGAGCTTTAGGTAGAAAATTTAAAACGGTAAGGTAGTAGGTAGGGCGCTTATAAATGTCTTGGCTACTATAGTCGTCCTTTAATTAGATAGTTAGACGGTGCCTAGGTTATTAGTTAGGTTCTAGCGTGCTTCTTATAATAGTCGTAGATTTTTATCTTTACTACCTTTTCCTCCCTAGCTCCTTTTTACCTCCTCCTTTTCTTATTAAATTAGCGTCCTTAGGGCTCCTATATAGAGATCCTTTTTTACTTCACTAAGTTACGGCAGCTAAACCTTAATCGTATACCTTAGGCCTTTCTTAGGTATCCGTAGTCGCTCTTCTTCCTCTTCCTAGCTTTAATCCTTCTAAGGTTCGTTAAGGAGTCGTTACGACTATAGCACTATCTAATCTAAGGCTTCTTTACTTAGTAGGAGTAATAAATTATCTACTTTATTTATTATTTCTTCCTTCCTCCTCTTATCGAGAGTAATCTTATCTTAGAGTAACTAGTTATCCTTAGTAGAGTACTACTAACCTTCCTTATCCTTTTTAAACTTTTTTAGATACTCTCCTAGGATTATCTTATTAAGCACGATTCTATCTAGAGTCTTAATCATATACGCCTTAGACTACTCTAAGCGCGATACTACTTAAAAGGGGCCGTTCTACCTTATCTAATACTTAGCTTACCTCCCTAGATTATTTAATCGTCTTACGTTAAATAGTAAGATAAGGTCTCTAGGTTATAGGCTTTCTTTCCTTATTATATACTTATTAGCTTTATCCGTCCTCTCTACTAATCGATTCTAATATCTTATTACTCTTTTCTTAGCTTCTTTTATATCTTTTTCTTTCCTTTCTAAAACTTATACTCGTGCTTTAAATAATTCTTCTCTTATCTTTACTTTATCCTAGTCGATTAGTCGCTAAGTTAGGTATTCTACCTTAAGAGGTAGTACCGGTTCTTATCTATATAATAGGTAGAAAGCTAATATTCTATAAGACTCTCTAACTATTATTTAGTCTATAAGGATTACTTAGTTAAGGTATCTAATCTACTTACCCTTTTTCTCTGCTATTTTTATAAGTACTATTATTAACCTTTAGTGCCCTTATTCTACTACCGCGTTCGCCTTTAGATTATATACCGAAGTTTAGATAACTTTAACGCCTATATCTTCTAGGATATACTTAAAGTCTTTCTTTATTTCGGGCCCTCTATCGATTATAGCGTATAATATTACGCTATACCTATAAATAATAAAGAGTATAAATTTAGTTATAGCTCCCGCGGTAATTTCCCTAACTAGGGTTACTTCTACCTATCTAGTAAGGTCGTCTTATGCTTTTATAAGGTATAAATACCTATAATTAGATAGTATATACTAGCTATCGAAGTAAATCTTACTTATAGGGTAGCTATGGTCATGGTTATAACTTCCTAGGGTCTCTTAGTCGTAAAGTATTAGCATTCTTTATAAGAAGAGATTACGCTATAAATATCGTTCTAAAAGCTAGCCTACTAATACTTATTCTTTACGAATATATATATAACTTATCGTCCTTTATATCCTATTTACGCGTAGTACTTTACGATAATCCTTTTCCGTTCTTTTAGGTTATCTACGACTAGTATAGGTCCCCTTTCTTCCTTCCTAGGAAGTCGCTAAAGCTTTTAATCTTTAACGTAGAAATTTAAACTCTTTAGACATAGCTTCCTATAGTCTTATTTAGAAAGGCCCTCCGGCCGTTTTAATATTTAAAGGAAGTCCGTAATTATCCTCGATTCCTTTAAGTAGTCCCCTTATAGCTTAGTCCCTTATACTACGTTTAAGTAGAAGTCTATAAATTCTTTAATATCGCCTTCTATTTCCTATCTAATACGTTAGAAGGTCCTTTAGGCTTTCTTAAGAGTCCGTCGGCTACGCTATTCTTCTTACCTTTAACGTATCGTATAGTAAAGTCGAAGAGGAAAATATAGCTTATCTAGCGAGTTACTATAGCTTTAGGGACGTCTTTAAGGGCACATTTTAGTTAATTAACTAAGACCTATACGTTAGTTTCTAGGATAAAATATACGCTATATAGGTGCATTCTTAGTCTCCTAAGCGCACTTAATATAGCCCTATACTCCCTCTTTATCGTATTATATTTAGCTTCTACTAGTAACTACGTTCTACTTTCGAACCTTATAGGGCGCTTCTTTCCGTCGACGATTTTTATTAAGACTACCTCCTAGCCGAGCAAACTAGCATTATATATTAGAATAATGTCTCCTCTTCCTAGGCCAACGTCGAGGGATACTAGAAAGACTAGATTAGTAATAGCTTCCTTAAGGGCAGCTATCGCTTTTACTTATTCGTCTCCTTATTCCTAATAGACTTCTTTCTTTAGTAGGTCTATAAGGGGTTTTACTAAGACAGCGAACTATCTAATCTAGATTCGATAGTATCCTATAATACTAAGGAAAGCTCTAATATACGTTATATTAAGGTATCTTATCTATTCTTTAATTTTAATAACTTTAGCTTTTATAGGGCACCTTCTATTTATTCTATAGATATAACTAATAACTTCGGTTACTTACTAGTAGAATTTCGATTTAGCCCCTATAATTATATAACTAGAGAGTTCGACGTTAACTAAGACTTTATCGAGGTTAATAAGGTATTTAAAGATAAATCTCCTTACTCTTAGCGCTACCTCTTTATTATTATACGTCGTATTAGGCCCCTTAATACCTATATTATCGAGGAGATTCCTATAGATATTCGGTATAAGGTCTTATAGGATTCTTTATATTATCCTTATAAATTAGCCGACTAAGTTCATAGCCCCTTAAGGGAGGATATATATATATAAGAGGCTAATAGGTATTATAAATATCGTTAAGTTACGGCTTCTAATATAAAGAGGGATCTAATTATAGCCTAAAAAAAGGTCTAGGAGGGAAAGGATCTTATATATCGAGAAGTAATCGCTAAACTTATTTATATTCGGCGGTAGGTTTATATCTCTTATTATAACGGCATTTATATACGTAGCGGAATTAATTAGGCGTAGTCCTCTATCTTTCTTTACTACTAGAAAAAAAGGGTTCTTATAGGGCCTATGCCTTTCTTTAAGGACTCCTATTTCTAGTCTAATTTTAAGGATATTAATAACTTTCTACTCTATCGCTTTTAAGATCGGGATTAAGGCTACTTACTATACCTTATATTCTATTATCCTAATAACCTATAGGAGGGCTATAGCTAGGTCGACTTTACCTCTTTCTATAAAGTCCTAGGATAACGCTACTTCCCTATTAAATAGAATACTATCGAAGATCCGGATTTCTGCCTCTATAAGAAAGCCCTTAAATTATTCGTAAATTACTTTAAGTCTTCTTATATTAGCTACTTCCTTTCTATATACTAAGAATTTTCCTATTAAGTGTTCTAGGTAGGGTCTAGGCTATATCTTATCTTTAACGGTATTCTATTTAGTCTCTTTAGTTAAGGTCCCCTTCTAGCGTTAAGCCGTTTAATAGAGCATCGTTAATAGGGTTAATCTTATCTACTTTTCTTTTAAAGAGAGTATTAACTCTTAGATTATATAATCTAATAGGTCGTTTCCTCCTATCTTAACTTTAACCTTCTAGATCTTTCTAAACTTCTTTCTAGCTCTAATAATGTTTTTCTTAAATTTCTATAGCCTCTATAACTATAACTTTAATAATCTCTTTACTATCTTAGATCTAATAGCTAGAATCGCCTTATCTCCTTTATCTATAATTAATTACTATCACTAGTGCTATTAAGGCCTCGTTTACGCTAGTATAGGCTAGGTTAGGGACTTAGTTAGCCCCTCTATAACTAAGGATCTTACCTCCGGTAAGAGAATCTCGCCGTTAGGTATCTATGGGGTTCTCTCCGTAATTATTAGGTAGCTCCTAGGTTATCTTCTTCGACTTCTATTACCGGCTCAAAAATTTCTTAGGAGCTAGGTAGCTGTTTCCTATATAGTCTCCTAGAGCTTTAGTCTTTTATATATATCTTTATTAACTATTAAGGTCGTAGTCTAAAAGGATTTTACTATATCGACCTCGTCTAGAAGCTCCTATCTAATAGCTCCTACCGCTAGCGTAACTACCTAGATAGTGCCGATCTAATATTTAACCTATATATCGCTATTCCTTAGGGAATAATTAAATAATATACGCGCGGCTCTAATAAATAGTATACCTAAGATAAAGGGGACTAAGACTCCGTCTAGCGTAATATACAGACGGATTAATATCTAGGCTATACTTAGATAAAGATTAGTCTCTACCTCCTTAACTATATCTATAAGGGACCTAGTATACGCCGTTATTAATACTCTTATTAGTAGGATTTTAAGCCCGTATACGTTTATATATCTTTTAGTAATAAGGTTTCCTTTAGACCTAGTATCGATTAGAGCGCTTAGAACTTTAGCTTTCTAGCTACCGAGCTATACTTAAATATAGGGTAGGTCTTATATATACTTAAGCGAGCGGAAAGGTATATGACCGTGTTTTATATATATTATAGAATCAAGGTCCTCTAGAGTTATCTCCTAGTATCTTATCGAGAGTGCTACTTCCTATATAATAAATTCGTCTTTCTTTAGTCTTATTACCTCTAGAGTTTATTAATTAGATAGTCCTTAAGCTAGTTACGTTACGCTAATTATATTAGTTATAAACCTAACTTCCTTTAGTACTTATTAAACTTTAAGGCACTTATAATCCGATTCTTTATAAGTAGGGTAAGTAAGCTTAATCGGTTCGACCTAGTATTCTTCGTTCTATTCTTTAACTTATATTAAAGCTACCGTAAGTTTTCCTTATAGATATTCGAGGAGGAGTAAACTACTTTCTATATTATCTTTAGCTACTTTTATAACCGTTATCGTAGCTCTATAGGGTCTTATATTACTCTTTACTTTCTTTAGGGTCTAGAATTTAGTGTTTTCTATACCTTAGGCTATATCTACGTATCTTATACTAAGTCTCTCGCTTAGTTAGGGAATAAAGTCGATTAAGTAATTTAAAGGGATCGGGATTCTTTTATATATAATTTCTCCGACGATTTTATCTATAAGTCTATTAAACTTTATCTAGATCTCTCTATATCTATAATATATAGATAATCTTTAGGTTTTTATTTTACTAGTAGCTTAATTCGGGTAAGATAGTATAACTATAGCTTTAACCTATTTTATAAGTAGTAATATAAAGGAGTCTAGCTATATATCTACTTAGTATACGATAAGCCTTCGAATATATATACCTATTTAAGAAAACCTATTAGTAAGTACCAGGGGAATTACGCTTTTATTATCTTTTCTTTTAAGGTAAAGAGTCCTATTTACTACTTTATATATTATAAATCCGATCTTATAGTCCTAAGAGTATACCTTATACTTATCGGGGTAGTATCCTTCTTTACCGTAATAAAAGTATCTCTTAGGCCGGTTAAAAGCATTAACCTAAAACTATATATATTAATTAGATAGGTAGTAAAATCCGATAGTATTTACGCTACCTCCTTATTTATAACTTAAAGAGTAGCCTTTACTACTAACGCGTTTCTATTCCTTATTAAGCTAGTTAAATATCTACTCTTACTAGCGAGTAAGGTTAATCTTTATATCTTTAAAGGCTTTTATTAAGTCTAAGATCTTCTTTATAGGCTATCTAGGTTTCTTATCTATTTTCTTTAACTCTTTAGGAAGTTTTTCTTTGCCCTCGTTAGATTCGGCTTCCTTTATTACTTTATTAATTTCCCCGAAGAGCTAGTCTTTCTTTAGGTTCTTAAGCTTCTAATTTTAGACTTTAGATACTATATCTCGTCGCTTAACGTCCTAGCGAGGTGCTAAGTAGTTATTAATTATATAGATAAGGCTTTTATATAGGAGTTTCGAGATAACTTAAGATATCTTCCCGTTTCTCTCTATAACGTTAATAATAAGCTCCTTTAGCATTATATAATAAATAAAGTATAACTAGACTATAGATTCTTCCTAGCTATTAGGTTATGCCTTACGTTATAGGTATAAGTAGAGACTAAGCTATTCCGTAACTTCCGTAATAGTCTTAGGCTTTTTAGTATTATAATAGTCTAAGCGGTCGTTAGTAGTTTCTAGTTATTTAATATTATATACGTAGTAGTATTAAAGGAGTCTCTTTTTCGCTTCTTCTTAGGTAAGTCCGTCTATAAGAATTTTAATAGTAGGGGCTTATATAGAGGAGATATAGACTTCGAGCTAGTTTATTTTATCCTTATTATAAATATAGTTAACGCGTATCTCCTATTCGAACTTCTTAAGGAATTTAGTTACGTTTTTACTATTAAATTTACTAATAGGTAGGAGTTATAGTTAGCGGAGTCTTCTTACGAGGTTATCTTAGCTTCTAGCGAGTATATCTCTAAGTCTATTAGCAATCTTATTAATATCTACCTTAATTTTCTTTATATCGCTAGTAGTAGGATTAAATAATCCCTCTTAACGGCTAGCGTTTCTAGATATAGTATGCCTATAGATTACGAGGTTACGAAATTTAAAGTTAGAGTTTTTAGAGTTAAAGGATATCTTATTATAACTATCTTATTACTTACTTTCTTATCTATTAGCGGGAGGTAGGCGTTCTCTATAAGCTACCGCGTAGAGGAGAGCTAAGGTTAAGGTTATTAGGGTATCCCTCGTTAGTACTTATATTAGTATTATTAGTATATATATAAGTAAGAGGTCTCGGTAGGGTTCTAGAATAGTTTAGATTACGCTATCGTCGTTATTTATATTTTTTAAAGCATTATATAAGGATTATAGTTTCTTAACTAAGTCGCTAGTATTAGGGGTCGTAGGGCCGATAATAGGAGCTCGGGGTTTTTTAGTATTAGCTTATTACTTTTCCTTTACTACTAGCGAAGGTATTATCTAATTATTTATTTCCCGGTAAGTCTATCGCCTTATTAGGTCCCTAACTCTAGCTATTAAGGTAGTTACTACTTTAATTATTAAATCCCTAGATTTTATTTTTTTCTAAATAGTACCGTCGTCCTCTAGGTATTCTCGGCTTCGTAAAGCTACTCGTCGCTATATAAATAGAACGGAATAACGAGTTTACGCCCTAAAGACTAGTTTTAACGGGGACGAGGGTATATACCTAAAGTACGCGTAGTACGTAGCTAAGGAGTAGTAGAGCAATTAACTACGTAATTATCTAATTATCGGTCCTATAAATAGCTCTAAGGGCCTTAGGTTATAGATATAAGTCTTAGAGATTTCTTTACTCTATGCCTCTTTATCTCTACTAGAGTCGCGTAACTAGCAGCCTTTACTTTAAAGGGGAAAAACAAAAATTTAAATTAACTATTATTAAGGAAGATACCTAATTAGACAATTAAGGTCTTTATAAAGCCTTTAAGTATACTTCGAAGTAGGTAAGAAGGGGGGGGGGCGCTAGGGGTCTTATCCCTTTAACGGGCTAATGTCTATAGGGGTGCGATCTTACCCGTTAAACTACCTAAGTAAGTATAACTAGTCTACCCTCCGGGACTTCGTTAACTAGATAAAATCCTACTTTAGCTATAAGGTAAAGAAGATACGGTCTAACGGAGAGCTATTTATAAAGGATATCTTAAATTAGCTTCGAAAAAGGGGCATTTTACCCCTCCCGTTAGCACTAAATACCTAGGCCTAGAACAGAGGCAGAAAGATTAAGGGGTGCTATAATAGAAAAGGCCTATACGATAAGACTTACTATAAAGCTTCTATACGACCTTTAAAGGGAAGTCGTTAAGACTGCCTATTACCTTTAGAACCGGACCCTAAGGGACCCTAGGAGCCTAAGGGACTATAAGGACCCTAGAGGGACTACCTAAGGAATAGACTAGAAATCCCCCCTTAAGCTCTTTATAAAGAAGAGGGCCTCGCTAGCTTACCTTTATGCCTATAGCTATAGGCATACGCAATAATCTACCGACGTATAGCTAAAAAGGAAGAAGAAAAGAAAGCTTAATCCTAGAGCCTTTATTAGTTACCTCGTTAGTTATAATTCTACGAATATCTTCCGGATCTAGATTCCTCTTCTATAGAAGGTTATTTCGACTAGGGATATAATTTTCGATAAATCTAGCTTCTTTAACGGAAAGAGGGATTAATAGCCCCTCTTACTCTTATAACGTTAGCTAATTTAAAAGATCTAAATCCCTCCTTCCTAATAGTCTTAAGAAAAGGTCCTAGATAAGGAAATAGAAGAAGAAACCGACGTCGAAGTAGTTAAGGAAAACGCCGACTTTAAAGAAAAGGAAGCTACTAGATTAGATAATCTAGACGTAGAAGGAGACTATAGAAAAGCGGTAGAGCTAGAATACGCCTACCTACCTATGCCTTCTCCTATATAAGAAGAAGATCTAGAAGCAGCTTTTTTAGTTAGTCTTCCCGTCTCGGCCCCTAAGGGGGTAGGAAAGGCACTTCTCTTAAAGGATTACCCGGATGCCTTTTTATCCCTGCTTCGAGAAGCAAAGGAAGGTATAGGCCCGATATAGATACTCAAAGAAGACTAACTCTCCTTATTTCGATCGTTTTTCCGACTCTACCTAACGCTAATAAGACGGTTCCTATAGAGCGTTTATAGTAGGCTGCCTTAAGCTATAGCTATTAGTAGGAAGGTATATAAAAGAGACCTCCGGACCTACTAGTAAACTAGAAGCAGCTAGAAAACTCCCTTTAAACACTAGTTTTTCTAGGCCTAGAAAGACTACCTAGCCTTATATAAAGAAATAGGGTCTTTCAAGAGGTCCAAGAAAAAGTAAGAGGAAAATAGGTCCTTAGCTATAAGTAGGTCTTTATCTATAAGACTAACAAATATAGCTTCCTTTAAAAGTATAAAGCCCGGCTAGTTATCTATAGGAATTAATAGGGAAAAGGGGATCTACCTACTAAGGCAACTACCTTAGTAGGGATATCTTTTCGGACCCTTATAGCTATAGTAGTAGAATTCGACCTCGAACTTAATTAGATAGATAAAGTTAACGCCTTTATTAACTGCCTACTTAAGGAAGAAGAAGAAGTTATCTATATACGCCTTCTACTAAGCTTCTAATAGCTAGGAAAGGTTCTATAGCTTAGGAAAGCTCTATACGGACTATAAAGATTACCCCTTCTTTAGTAATAGTATTTAATAGGTTCCCTTAAAGCCTACGAAAGTCCCTTAGGAACCGTATATAATATAGAAGGGTAAAATCACGGTCTTCTTCTACGTCGACGATATTATCTAGGCGTACCTAAAAGAGGAAGAAGCTACTATAAGGGAGGCTATATAAGGCCTATAATAAAGGTATAAGATAACTAGGCTAGGGGAGCTAAAGTGGTTCCTAGGGATATAAATCCTTCGGAATAGGTCCTAACGGACTATCTAGCTTACCTAGGACGCCTATATCGATAAGGTCGCTTATAAATTCCTCCCTAATTCCCTCGATAAGAAGCTTCCCTCTATACCTATATTAAACGAAGAGCTTTTGCTTAATCCGTCCTTTTAAGCTAGGGAGTAAGAGAAGTACTAATACGAATAGAAGGTAGGCTCCCTGCTTTTTTTAGCTATTTCTACTAGACCGGATATCTCTTTTATAGTCTCCCGGCTAGCTAGGTATAACTAGAATCCTAGCCCTAGGCATTAAGAAGTAGTAGATAGAGCTATCCTTTATCTCTATTTAACGAGATTATATAGTCTACGCCTAGGAGAAAGAAATTAGCTACCGAAATCTTCCTTTATTTAAGCGATTCGTCCTTTACGGACAATTCCTTAGATAGAAAGAGCTTATAAGGGTATATTATATCCCTTTTTAAAGGAACTATTACTTAGAAAGCTTCGAAGTAGGCTACCGTTACGACTTCTAGTATAGAGGTAGAGCTACTAGCTCTTTTAGAAGCGTTAAAAGAAGCGATTTTCCTTAGCCGGCTACTAATATCTCTATAACTATAAATTCTAACCCTATTAGCTATAGAATGCGATAATATATAGACTATATATATTCTTATAGAAAATAGTAAGTTATCGACCTAGCTATAGTATATCGATATCTATTAGTATTAGTTACGCTAAGAGGTCTAAAGGGGACTTATTTCCGTTTATTAAGTTCTAACGGCATTAATAAAAGCCGACGGTCTTATAAAGCCCTTACTAAAGTAGAAGCTAGCTGTCTTTTTATAGTAAATTAGGCTAGAAGATATTTAAGAGAAGCTGTCCTTAGAAGCCCGCCTTAAGAGTCTACGAGAGGAGCTAATAGCACGTAGGAGGAAGGAGACGTCTATAGCTAAAGAGAGGAATTAAGACTTATCCTAAAGGAGGGCCCCTAGCTTAATTAGGACTTATTCTTCTTAAAGGCCCCCTTTTTAGGGACTTGTTCTTAGAGAAGCCCCCCTTTCTTATAGGACTTAATTTCCTCCTTAAGGCCCCTTTTCCTAAAGTAGGTCTAAAAGAGCCTAGGCTAAAACCCGGATTTCTGAGTAAGGATAAGTATAGACTAAGACCTCCTCTATACGCTTACAGCCTAGGTATTTAGCTTTATCCTTTCTATAAGGGTAGGCTATAGCTAAGGGGTATATCGCAGGCAGCCTAATTTCAGAGATCTTAGAGATATCCCTTAGTAAGAGGGACCTAGGAAGCTAAAAAACAGGTTTTAAGGAAGGAGCTAAAAAGAGGTATAGAGAGGAGGGTAGGGGTATAAGGGGACGTAGAAGTAGCGATAGCTTCCTATAAAGGTAGCGAGAAATAAGACGGATATACCGGCAACGGCTAGAAAGAAGGGGAAAAACTAGTAAAAAGCTCGGTAGTTAAAGGGATATTAATAGCTTCTTTAAGTAAGATCTTCTTTATTAATTAAGATACTAGACGGGTATAAAGAGGGGCGTTAGATAAAGGAAAGAAGGAGAAGTAAGGTAATATAATAATTACTCCCCTACCTTTATTACTACTCCCGCGAGAATTAAATCTCTCTGCCCTACCTATCCGACCCCTTACTTTTAATTTTACCTTTATATATTTTATATATACTTCTTATATCTCTCTTTACGAGAATATTACGAAAAAAGATTTAGCCGCTTATTAAATATAAGCGATAGCGTTAATTAATATATATAGTATACGCGATATACCCCCTTAGGGATATCGGGTTAATTCGTCCCGGGATACCTAGATATCCTAGACTATAGCGGGAATTTTTATATAGGCAGGCCCTATACTAAAACCGCGCTTAATTGCGCTAGCGGGACTTAAACCACGGGCCTTTAGGTAATACGCGCTAGGCTAGCTAGAAGAAGTACGTACGTAGTTACCGGGAAGTTCCTAGAGGGGTAAACCCTCCGCCCGGGCTTATAACTATCACGAAAAAAGATTTAGCCGCCTATTAAATATAAGCGATAGCGTTAATTAACGTATATAGTATACGCGACACTTCTATATACTAATATATTACTAATAAATTCTATTAAAAATCCTACCTTATACTCCTTCTTCCCTTTTATTATATAGTCTTATATAATTCCTTAATTTCCTAAAATTCCGCTTTTACTTATATACCTTAAGAACTACCTATCTATTAGCCTCGCTATATCCTTTCCCTAGCTATACTTAGTCTTTAAGCTTAAACTTTAGCGCTTAATACTTTACGTTATACTACTTTTTTATTCCCGCTTAAGCTAGAGCGATTAAGATCCTAGCTTAGTTTTAAAGTATCTCCCTATCTATTTATAAGGGGCCTTCTTTAAGGTATCGCCTACTATTATTTATTTATATCTTAGTAAGTAGCTTACTTAAAAAGTTACTAATTACTAAGGAGTAAGAGTTATTAAAGGTAAATTAAAGTAATAGTAGTATATTAACCTATCGATAAGATAGGAAATTAATTATAAAGAACTAAAGTATAGTTTTAACTACTTAGTTATATTATTTTAATAAGCTATTAGTCTAGGGATACTAAGCTATAAATATTAATAACTTAAACCTATATTTAATTTATAGTCCTTTTTAAAATACTAAAAGGAACTTAGGGTTTTAGTTAAAGATAATCTAAGTAAGAATCCTTTAATTATAGCTTATTAACTTAGTAAAGAGTGCCTTAGCTTAGTCTTTTATAGTAAACTAGTTATAGCCTAAGATAAAGAGCCTTATTTTTAAGAACTTATTAGTTACTATTAATAGTATATTATAGTAGACCTTAATAGGTAGTATTTATAGAGTTTAGTTTATAGGGATATTTAAGAGCCTTATAATAATATCTATAGTAATTATATAGAAAGGTAAGGCTAAGGAAGTAATTAAAACTAACTTATTAAAAGCCTTTAACTAGTTAGTTTAGTTTTTATAATAAGCCTTATACTTATCGATAAAGCTATTAATAAGTTTCTTAAAGCTAGTAATAATAAATATAAAGGATAACTCCTTTTATATCCTTTACTATCTAAGGTAAAATTTATATATATAGTTATTAGCAATAATTTCCTTAGTATAGGTAGTAAGGATATAGAGCTAATAATAACATTTAAATTTAACTAAGTAAAGTAACTTATTCTATTAAATAAATAAGAGACCGACCTAAGACTTATTACTTTTAAGCTACTTTAGTATATTAGCTTACTTAGGTTCTTTTACGTATATATCTTAGATCTTTTAGTATAGGTTAGGTTAAATAAAGGATTCTATAACTATATATATATATTTAACTAGCGCTTTATCTTCCTAAATATAGTTTAATTCCTTAGGTTTATATTTCCTAGGTATTATAAATAGTAGCTAAAATAGTATATTAGTAAGGATACTTATAGTTCTAGGAATATATTAGACCTTTAAAGGAATCTAGCTAAGGTATTATAATATAAGTATAAGCTAATTATTTATCTTTATATTAATAGTAAATAGCGATATTTACTTTAAGATTATACTTATAGTAGTATAGTTAGTTAGTATAATAACCTTTAGTAGTAAGGTAAAATTAATATATAACTAGAGTTTTTAATATACCTAGGAAAGATAAGCGACTTTAAGTTTAGTAAGCTAGTATTTAAGCTCTTTATTAGTTAAGCGTTTCCTAAGTATTACGACTACGGCTACTAGGCCGCTAACGGTCGACCGCGTTAAGCACGTAATATAGCCTAACGGATAAATAGTCGGCACGACTATCTAATAAATATAGGATCGAGGGGATTATAGAGATCTAAGTAATCTAGGATTAACGAGATTACTATACTCTATACGATCTAACGTTAGGGATTATAGCTAGGCCTATAATCTAAGGATAGTCTCTATAGGTATATATAGCTACCTACTTTTACTCCTTTAGATAAATAGCTCGATAGCTTTTAATATATTATAGATCTTTATTACGATTCTATCTCTAATTCTAATTACCTAGTTATAGTCTACGGTCTATAACCTTAGACTTATTACTAACGTAATATACTTATTATTACTTAGACCACGCCCTATTATATCTACTAATATAAACCCCTCGATAGGTTTATCCCTTAAGAATAACACCGGTCGTTATACTAAGGTAAAGGATTAGCTAAATACTTATTTAAGGCGGGGTTCTTCTTAGGTTTTAATCTACCCTTACTACTAAGTAAAAGGCTATTATAATAAATCCTAGCTCGCGGCTAGTATCGATTTATAAGAATAATAGCTATTATAAGTTAAAATAGTATAGCTATATTAATTCTATAAAAGTATTTATAATATCTTAAAAAGCTTATTCCTTTATTAAGGACGGTTAGTATATTACCTTAAAGGTATATCTATTCCTTACTAATTATATAAGTAGTACTTAACTATCTTATACTTCCTTAAGTATTATTATTTTCTAAACTTAAAGCGCTTTTACCTTTTAAAAAAAGTAAGCTACTAAGTACTATAGCTAGTTAACTAAGCTAAGCTACTTTTTTAGTACCTATAAGGTATTTAGAAACCTTATATCCTATAATACCTATACTTACTCTTTAATATTTATTAGGCTAATACTATTAACTTAAAATCCTAATAGTTTTATAAATAAGTAGCTTAAGAATAATTTTAATTTAGCTAAAGCTAGGTTATAGTCTATAAAAAGTTAAAAGATAGCTTAAAGGTAACGAATATAGTTATCTTTTATATCAAAGTATATTATAATATTATTAATATACTTAAAGTAATATTCTATATATTCTTAAAGGATTTAGTTTATAAATTATTAAACGTATATAAGTAAGTTCTTATATCTTATTAAGGCTATTATTAGTCGTTCTAAGCCTTTATAGCTAGTTACTATAAACCTTTCCTAATACTCCTTATAGATAAGGAACTAATAAAAGAAAGACCGAGCGTTTATAGCGGAAATAAAGTATTTCCCTTATAGCTTTTAGATTATATCTCCTTAAAGCGGTATTAAGTAAGCGTTTAAGATAGCTACGCTATTAAAAGCGGGTAGGTTTATTACTATTTAGTCCTTTTTATTACTATATATAGTTCTCTAAACTATAACTATAAGGTAAGCGAACGGGGTTGCCTTTATAGCTTATTTTATATACCCCTTTTAATATAGGTCCTTATAGGTTTAGTCGATTAGCGCCTTATCTTTCTAGCTAAGTAGGTAAGCCTTAAAAGCTAGTTTTTATAAGTACTAATTTTCTACTAGTAGAATATATATATAATAGTTTAGGTAGACCTTAATAGTACCTTAGTCCTTTTATAGGGTTAGGAAGGAAGCGACTATATATTAGATCTTTTCTATTAACGTAGGGTCTTAATTATAGATTTTAACGTCCTTTAAAGTAGTTATTTCTAAGAGGCTATAGTCTAGTAAAATCCTAATCTTATAGTTCGGAGTCTATTTATATATTTATAAAAAGAGTTCCCTTTTAATAGACTTAGGGCTTCCTTCTTCTAAGGTTTCTACTAATAAGTTAGTATCTTAGTATAGTTCGCTATATTCTATAATCTTTTATATAGCTAGCTCTTTAATTAAAGTTACCCTAGCTAGGGTTTCCTTAGGTAGGTCGATCTATAAAAACTATATTTTATTACTAAGGTCTATTAATACTCCTAAGTACTATCCTTTCTTATATTTAACGTAGTAAGTTATATTATTAACTACTATAACTAAAGTTATACTTTAGTTTAAGTTATAGGCTAATAATAAGTTTGTTAAAAAAAATACTAAGTTATAATCTCTTAGTATATCTTTAATTTATACTAGTAAGCGTTTTATCCTATATATAGGGATATTAATATCGGCTTAGTATATAACCTAATAATAGATTATATAGCCTTATTAAGTTAATCGAGCTATAACTATTAAGTTACTATATAAGCTAATAGATATTATTCCTTTAAAGTTTAGGATATTAACTTTATTTAGTACTAAGAAATCTTATCTAAGTAAGATAAGGTCTAAACTACTTAGGCGCTAATAGTAAATTACCTAACCTTAAATCCTATTCTTTATTTCCTTAAGATATTAATTATTAAGGTTACTTAACCCTTAGTTTAGCTTTTCCTTATACTAGATAGTAGGACCTACTAAGTTATATAAAGGGTTATATTATTAAAGTAGTTAAGCTAGTCTTCTTTAATTATAAAGTAGGCTATACTAAAGTCTATATATATATTTAATAGTTAGTTTAGGCCTTTTATTTTAAAGATAGATATCTAAGTATATATAAACTTAGATAGTTTTATTAAATTTAATATTTCGGTTTATAGCGCTACTCTTATAGCTAGCTAGTTCCTTAGTATTCTAGGCTAACTACTTAGTCCTATAAGTTCTACTTTTATTATATTAAGAATAAATAAGATCTTATCTTTTATTTCTTTAGTTTCTTCTCCTACGTTAGCGGTAGTATCTTTATCTTTTAGCCCTTTATCCTAGGTAAATAAGATCTAGTTTTATATTTCTTAGGAAAGATATATCCTACCTTAGTCGTTCGTTAGTACCGCTTAAAGCTAATAAGTAAGGTTAATAATAATTAGGTTTTCTTAAAAGCCTTCTTTTAATTTTAGATCCTAAGGTTATAGTTTAGTTTAAGGACTAGTTAATTAGTTTAATACTAAGCCTACGTTTACTTAATATAGATTATTCTATCTTAATATAGTTATTATATTTCCTTTCTATTAAAATTATCTTTATTTTTAAGGTTTTTAACTAATTAGTTAAGCTATAAATAAAATAAAGTTTACTATAATCTTATTCTTAGTTTTACGTAATCTACTTTATATATATCTTATTACTATATTACTTATCTTCCCTTATAACTTAATCGTTAGCTTAGTCTTTAACTATAAAATAAGTTACTTATAGTTATTAATCTAAGTATTAAATAATTCTAAACTAATAAGTTAGTAAAATAATTCTTATAGTAATACGTTTAGTTATTAATAGACTAGTATAGTAAGGTGCTCCTTTAAGTAATATACTAATTTTACTATTTAATAGAGCTTTAAAATCTATTTATAGAAGGTAGCTTTATTTATAATATTAAAGGTAGTAAATCGTTTTATTTATAAAGATCTTAAAGCTACTTCTAGCTAAATAGTAAAGCGTTTTTATAGTTTAGTATACTAAGCGGTATATCCTTAGTCTAAGGTATAAAGTATAGCTTAGTTAGATTTACTAAGATTATTAAAATACTATTTAATAGTAGTTCTATAAAGTAAGCTAAGGATTAATATCGCTAGTTTATTAGTATATTCCGGTCTATAAATAGCTACCTACTTTAAAGAGTTAATATATCGATTAACGCTTCTATATATAATTATTTTCTTAGTTTCTTTAAAGATATTAAATATTATATTAAATAAGCTAGTAAAGTTAAACTTCCTTATATCTTTTAGTTTAATATATACTAAGGGTACTTAAGAAGGGTTTATAGTAGTATTATCCTTAGTTTCTCTTACTATAGCTCTTACTAATAGTCTTATAAGAGCTTCTTTTATAATTAAGCTTATTAGTTAGTTTACTTAGGTTATTATTATAAACGTCTTACTAAAGGTAGTATTATTTAAAAGTTCTTTCTTATTTAAGTTATTATTATAGTTTAGCGAACTCCTAGGGCTTTATCCCTTTAATAGTAGTAGTTAAAGTAAGGTAAAGGAAGCTATACTATATTAATTTCTATAAGGCTCTATTACTTATAGCTAATACTACCTTATTACTAGAACGTATTCTAGGTTATTAATTTATTCTTATAGGCCTTAACGATTAGCTAAGTAAGCTAGTAAGTTATATTATAGAAGTTCCGCTCTTAATTCCTTTAAGCGTTATTCCTACTACTAAGGTAAACGATCTAGCTATCTTTTATTTTTATAGGAGCTTAATAGGAAGTATCCTAAAAAGAAGTATCTTTCTAACTACTAATAAAAGCTTTATATTACTTAAGCTTTAATATATTAAAGTTTTACTTTTATTTAAAGTTCCCTAAGTATTTCTTTTATAAAAAGAGATTAAGAAGCTAGTATTTATTAGTATATAAGTAAGAGCTTTCTTTTTAAGAAGATATTAAGGTCTATAAGTTAAGGTTAACTTATCCCTTTCCTTATTCTTTATCTTTTATTTTACTAAATATAAACCTTAGAAAAATAAATCGTTTAAGGAATTAAAATTACTATTATTTATTATATATTAGTCCCTTAGTATAGGGCTGGTACTTTAACTTAGCCGTTTACTTAAATCTAGTATAAGTCTAATAAGTAACTAAATAAACTAGCTACTATATAGAATTAAATATATTATATAAACTAGCTACTATATATTATTCCGCGCGTTAAATATTATAAGAAGGTAATAGCAATAAGCGTAGAATCGGGTAACTAATAAAGTAAGCGGAAAGACCGGTCGAACGAGTATAGGGTAGGATTTTGTCCGGAATTTATAACGAGCATATAAGGGGCCGAATAATATATTAAAAGAATAGCGTTGCAAAAGATACTTGCGAACTTATATATTCTATCTACTACTCCTAGGGAAATCCTTCGTCTTTTATAGACTATTGCTCGCCTACTAGTAGACTAATTAGTTAGCTTTCTAGCACATTCTATAGTACTTAAAAAGCTCTATCTATAGTATATCTTCCTAACTTAGTAGGTAGTCTAATTATAGCGTGATGGTTAACGTAAGACTATGGGTTCTAGTATAAGTAGTGGATTTAACTAGAATGTTCTATGCCCTACCTATTCTCGTATCGCGGATATCCTCGGAACCGCTAGGCCAAAATAGGCAATAGAGTATTCGTTCTACTCGTAATTGACTTATGCATTTTATGTATATTTTTGTTTATAGGGATGGGCTTATCCTAACCCGCCTTTCCTAGAGGAAGATATAGATATCTAGTAGAGGTCTTTGTCTTTTAAGGGTTATTCCCTTAGACTATATTATAGAGCCTCTTTTTACTAGCTTATTCTATAAAGCCTCCCTATACTTATTATTTCTTTATAATAGTAAAATAGGAATATAAGGGTATATTCTTATAAATATAAACTAGCTATTAGTTTTATAAGTTAAAGTAAGAGTAGTAATAACTATTTATATTCTTTTTTACTTAACTAAGATCTAGTCGGTTCTCTATCTTTTATATATACTATAGTAAGCGTAAGACCTTACTTAGGGCTTTAACTAAGTAATATCTTAACCTTATAATTATATAATAGTAGTATAGTATATTAATAGTATTTCCTAGTATTTTCCTAAGGTAAGTATAGGTATTTCTTTATAATTTCCCTATTATATTCTTATAGTAAATTCTTAAGGAAATATTAGTATAATCCCTTAGGATCTATTATTACTTAGGAAATAATAGTATATTCCCTATATAATATATCCTTATAGGAAATCTCTATAAAATATCTATATAATCCGCTTAGTTATTATTTATAGGATTTCTAGGTAATTTCCTAGAGTTTACTTAGTAGCTTTTAAGTTCCTTCTTTTATAAAGAGCTTTAAGCAGTTAAGGGTAACTTCCTTAAGGGAAGTAGATATTATTATAGGTACCTAGATTATTAACTATAAGGTGTCCTATAATAATTATCCTCTCTAAGAATTATCTTTATAATTATCCTCCTTTACCTTACTTAGTTCTTTCTTTTTTCCTTTATTCCCCTTAGACCTTATTATCCTTTAGTATCTAGCTACTATTATTACCGTTAGTATAGGTATATCTTTAGTTATATACTATAGCTACCGTTAAAGTAAGTTTTTATTTATAAGACTAATAAATATAGCTTCCTTTAAAAGTATAAAGCTTAGCTAGTTATTTATAAGAACTAATAAGAAAAAAGGGATCTTCTTACTAAGGTAACTACTTTAATAAGGATATCTTTTTAGACCCTTATAGCTATAGTAGTAGAATTTAACCTCGAACTTAATAAAATAGATACCGTTAATACCTTTATTAACTATCTCTTTAAGGAAGAAAAAGTTATTTATATATATCTTCCCCTTAGTTTCTAATAACTAAGAAATGTTCTATAGCTTAGGAATACTTTATATAGACTATAAAGATTACCCCTTCTTTAGTAATAGTATTTAATAGGTTACCTTAAAGCCTTAGGCTTTAAGAAAGTCCCTTAAGAACTATATATAATATAAAAGGGTAAAATTATAGTCTTCTTTTATATCGATAATATTATTTAGGCCTACCTAAAAGAAGAAGAAGTAACTACTAAGGAGGCTATAGAAGGCCTATAATAAAGGTATAAGATAACCTAGCTAAGAGAGCTAAAGTAGTTCCTAGGAATATAAATCCTATAAATAAGTCCTAACGGACTATCTAGCTTACCTAAGACGCCTATATCGATAAGGTCGCTTATAAATTCCTCCTTAATTTCCTTAATAAGAAGCTTCTTTCTATACTTATATTAAATTAAAAGCTTTTACTTAATCTATCCTCTTAAGCTAGGGAGTAAGAGAAATACTAATATTAATAGAAGATAGGCTCCTTACTTTTTTTAGCTATTTTTACTAGACCGGATATCTTTTTTACGGTCTCCTAGCTAGCTAAGTATAGCTAGAATCCTAGCCTTAAGTACTAAGAAGTAGTAAATAAAGCTATCCTTTATCTTTATATAAGGGAATATATATTATAGTATAATTAGCTAGGTAGTAGAGATAGCTAGAGGTACTATACTATATATATTATATTCTTCTTATTATAAGACTAAAGGTTATAAGAAGAGGGATTTTTCCTTTTCTATTAAAGTAGTAAGTAGTCTATAATATATAAGTAAAGTAAGTATAATTCCCTACTAATACCCTACTAATATATTAATACTATATACCTAAGTGCTTTATTAGCTTATACCTCTTAATAGCGCTCTTATAATTATCTCCTTTCTTATATAGACGTCTTAGCTATATCTTTAATATATATTACTTTCGCTATACTATATATATTCGGTTAAAAAGAAAAGTAGTTTCGGTTATATATCGTATATATATACTTATATAAGTATATATTAGTCTATGCTTTATAACGTTAATAGTTATTATACTAGCGGTTACTACTAAGTAACTAATATAGTATTGCTTATATATCGGCTATATAACTATAATATAAAAAGTATATATATATATCTCTTACTTCTTTTATTTTATTTTCTTCTTTAACTCTTCTACTTACGATTACTATAAAGTTTTATACCTTTTTTATTAATCTCTTATACCTTTTTATATTACCTTTTATTAATAATTTATTAACGATAATACTTTTTATATTAAAGAAGATAAAGAACTATAGTACTAATTTCCTATGCTATATATAAGAGTAGGTAGTAATAGGTTCGCTTTTAAAGTATAAGCGGTTAGCTTAGAAGTCTTACGGTAATATTAGTTCCCCCTTAATAAAGAAAGCTAAGAAAGGTATAAGAAAATCCTAGTCTTAAGAGACTTTTAGTCTTAGACCTAACGTTAGTAAGGGTTATACCCTTATAACCCCGCTAAATACCTTAACTTTAACTACTAATAAGCTTGCCTTTATAAGCTAGGAAACTTATAAGTTTATTACCCTTATTAGTAATATTAATACTAGCGAGGAGATCGTACTTAAGCGCTCTTAAGTAAGTACTAATAACTTAGCTACTTTATCTTAATAAGGTAGCTCTAGCTAATAAGAGATTTTTACTTAAGCCGCTCCTTAAAATAGGTAAGCTAATATTAACGATAAAGCTTAGCTAAATAAGGTCTAAGACTATCTTAATATATAGCTAAATAAAGGCTAAGATAATAATAATAGTAATAATAAAGACGGCCGCGATTTAACTCCTCTTATTAATAAACCTAAGAATAGTAGCGCTAGAAATAAGGGTACTTAAGTAGCGGTATAAGGCGGTCGCGCTCCTATAAAAAAGTATACTTAATCTAAGGCTAAAGCTTACTTAGTTAAAGCTTAAGGGGTTATCCTTTATAAGCTTTAGTATATATATTATTTTAGGATAGTTATTAAAGAGTATAATATAACTAAGCCTAAGCTTATTAAGGTGCTTTTAATTAGCTATATTTTCTTAGGGGTTTCCTTAACGCGCTATAAGTAGTACTATAAACGTACTATAACCTATAACTAAGTAAATTTCCCCTTAACTTTAAATATTATAATTAATAAGCTAATCTTTCTTAAGGCTACTACTTTTATATTTAATAACTAGGCTAATATAGTCGCTATTATTAAGTACCTACGTAAGCTTAATAATCTAAAAACTAGTAATAAGGATACTAAGGATAATAGCTTAAATATAGGCGTGCTTATTTTTAAGGAGGCTAATTAGTACTATCTCGCTATTATAATATAGTATTTAGCTAAGGCTTTCGACGCTACTAAGACGGCCTATTATAAGACCTTTAAGACTATAGGTATATAAGAGTCTACTATTATACGTTTTATCTAACCTTTTTATTAGCGACCGCTTAACGATATACTAAGTTAAGCGTACCGACTACTATATACTAATTAATAAGCGCTATAAACTTATTATTCGCCTTAACCTTACGCCCTTATTTAATATCGCTTATATAAGCTTAAAGTACTAAGCCTAGGAATCCTAGTTAAAACTCTACTTTATTAATAGCGATATAAGCTATACCTTTAAGTAATATACCTTACTATTTACTAAGGCTAAGGTAAGTATTATACTAATAAAGATAGGTCTTAATATAAAGGATAAGGAAGGAGTAGAGGATAAGGTAGTTCTAGTATTTTTAAAGGTATTTAGTATAGTAAAGGGGGCGCCTTAGTTAGTTCCTACTACGCTAGCAAAGAAAAAGGGTAGTAAGAAGTAATAAATAGGTCTTATCTTTCTTTTATTTAGTTATAACTATCTTTCTCTCCTTTATTATTAAGGTCTCGATAAAGTTATAGTTTGGTTTTATTTTCCTTAATAATATTTAATAAGTAGTATAGATAGTTTTCCCTTATTCTCTTATTTTACTATTTTATATATAGTTATAAGACGTTTAAGCGTATTAATACGTTACTAAGTTAGTAGTAATTTAGTAGGGATTTATTACTAATTTAATAGCGTCTCTTTATACTAGTAAGTTTCCTTACCTTACTTAGTTTTATACCTCTTTTTCTTAGTTAAGTAAGTAGTATATT
The DNA here is from genome assembly GCF_020360975.1 of Hirsutella rhossiliensis. NCBI lineage: Eukaryota > Fungi > Ascomycota > Sordariomycetes > Hypocreales > Ophiocordycipitaceae > Hirsutella > Hirsutella rhossiliensis. The sequence continues at coordinate 501,625 of NW_025408669.1, forward strand.
CTTTAATAAGGTCTTAGCTATTTACTATATCTTTAGTATTAACTTATTAGTTATACTTAGCTAGCTATCCTTTTTATTTAATAAGAAAAAAGGTATCGCCTTTAGATCTCTTTTAGTCTTTAATCTCTTAGACTTCCTATTTACCTTTATTATCCTTTAAGTCTAGTATTAATAGGGTTTCGCTATCTTTATAAGTGCCTTTATACTCCTTTTATAGCTCTAAGAGACTAATATAGAAAATATTATAAAGGTATAAGTACTTCCTAAAGAGTATAAGATATTATACTTACTTTTTAATAGCTTATAGGACTAAAATTAGTTTAATATACTTAGGTAAGAGTTTTCCTTTTTTATCTTTAAAGTATAAGTTCTTTATTAATAATATTATAAGGTCTCTTACTTTTAATATAAGTAGTTAGTACCTTAAATTATAGTATTTCGCTTATAATTTAATAGCCTTTCCTTAGTATTCCTTAAGCTTCTTTATAGCTCTTATTACTTAGTAACTCTTACTCTTACTTTAGTTACCCCCCTTTAAATAATATCGTCTTTAATACCCTCGTAGTATAGTAGTTATATACCTAGGAAGCCTACTAGCTATAACGCTAGAGTTAGTTTAAATCTAGCTAAGGGCATAATTAATTTTTATTTAAACTAGTAGACTACGCTAACCTACTTATTAATTAGCTAATTAGCGCTTTTAAAAGCGCTTATAAATATACTAGTAGTCTAGCCCCGCTATAAGTAGGCCGGCCTAGACCTCGCCTACCTAAACCTAGTAACGAATTTATTAGGACCTCCCCTTAACCTTAGTCCGGGCCCCCCTAACTAGGAAAATAAAAACCTAGGGCCGATACTAGTAACTTAATAAGTATAGCGCGAAGCTAGTATAATAACCTAACTACCGGCCTAGCTAAAGGCCGGTATTAATATAAAAAAGCCCGCTAAGCCTTATAGTAGAAAAATAAAGTAGAGCCTAGGAAGATATTATTATAGGATAAGGTTAAAGATAATTATATAATTAACTATTAACTATTAACTAAAAACGCTTATACTACTAATAAACGCTATATACCCCGCGTATATAAAGGAGTTACTTTATAAGGTTACTTTATAATAGGGCTAATATAATTCTAACTAACTATAACGATACTTAAGATAGCTAGCGTAAGATTCCTATATATTATAACCGCGACCTAGTATAAAGGCGGACTAACTATAAAAGAAGGGAAGGTTTTCTTTTAAGTACTTTAGTATTTCCCTTTTATTTAATACTAAAGTTCTAGATACCTTTAAATAGGTTACTACTATAATCTTAATAATAATAATAAAATCGTCCTTAATATTAATATAAAAGTTTAGTTAGTAACCTATTAATACTTTATTAAGTAATAACCTAGTTATTATATTCTTTATATTATTATATATAAACTAAGTAATATATAAGAGTAACGCTTATTTAGTTTATTTTAAGTTAGTAAAGTATCTTAAGTAGTACTATATAGCTTAGTTTATTTATTCCGTTTACTTATTAGTTTATAAGTAAAATACTATCGATAGCTTACGTTTTACTTATAAGATTAAATAAAGATCTAACTAAAACTTACTTATAAGTAGGGACCCTTTATCTAAGATAATACCTTTTAAAGGTCTATATACTAATTTAACTTAATAATAAAATAATTCTACTAGCTCTAAAGCTATTATTATCTTAGAGATAAAAGGAAGAGGTAATACTTAGTATATTAGTCTATAATTACTTAGATCGTATTAACGTCTTATTTATTATACTATACTTTAAGTAAACTTATAGTAAAGTCTATTAATAATTCTTTCTATAGTTATATATAATATAGTAATAATTATATAGTACTATAAAGGCAATGCCTCTTAGATACTATACCTTAATATACTAGGTATAACTAAATATATTTATTTACGTTTTTTATTATTCTATCTGAGTAGAAGTTCCTTATTAATAGCTTGCTAATATATTAAGAGCTAAAGTATCTTATTAATAGATTATTATAGAATAGCTATATTAGCTCTTACTATAAGGCTGCTTTTAAAAGTACTATAATACGACCCTTTTATAATAGTAGTTTATTTAAGTATATTAACTAGAAACCCTTTTCTTTTATAAAGTTTTTAGTCTCTTTTAGCCTATTAATTACTATATTAACTAACTAAGTATATTTTAGTAACTTTAGTAATAGTTCTAAAACTTTTACTATATAAACCTTTATATAGTAGGCTGATTTTTTAATAGTCTTCCTTAAGAGTAACTATTTATAACTAGCTCTCTCTTTAGCTTAATCGGCTAATTATTTAGGTCTCGCGCTTAAATTATTATAGTTTTATTATAAATAAGCTTATATATTTTCCTAATATAAAGGTACTTTACTATACTTATATTAACTTAAGGTTAAGTATCTCTTTACTTATAAAACTCTTATAAAGAGAGATATAAGAAGTATATAAAAATATATAAAGGTAAAATTAAAAGTAAGGGGTTAGATAGGTAGGGCAGAGATATATTATTCTTATAAGGGTAGTAATTATAGTAAGGGAATAATTATTATATTACTTTAATTCTCTTTCTTTCCTTTATTTAACGCCCCTCTTTATACCTATTTAGTATCTTAATTAATAAAGAAGATCCTACTTAAAGAAGCTATTAATATCCTTTTAACTACTAAGCTTTTTACTAGTTTTTCCCTTCCTTTCTAGCCGTTACCGGTATATCCGTCTTATCTTTCGCTACCTTTATAAGAAGCTATCGCTACTTCTACTTCCCCTCTTACCCCTACCCTCCTCTCTATACCTCCTTTTAGCTCCTTCCTTAAAAGCTATTTTTTAGCTTCCTAGGTTCCTCGTATTAAGGGATATCTCTAAGAACTACGAAATTAAGCTATACCTCGCGATATACCCCCTTAGCTATAACCTGCCCTTATAGAAAGGGTAAAGCTAAATACCTAGGCTAGTAAGCGTATAAAGGAGGTCTTAGTCTATACTTATCCCTTACTCGAGCAATATAGGTTTTAGCCCTAGGCTCTTTTAGACCTACTTTAGGAAAAAGGGGCCTTAAGAAGGATATTAAGTCCTATTAAAAAGGGGGGCTTCTCTAAGGATAAGTCCTTAAAAGGGGGGCCTTTTAAGAAGAATAAGTCTTAATTAAGCTAGGGGCCCTCCTCTAGGATAAGTCCTAATTCCTCTCTTTAGCTATAGACGTCTCCTTCCTCCTATATACTATTAGCTCCTCTTATAGACTCTTAAAGCGGGCTTCTAAGGATAGCTTTTCTTAAACGTCTTCTAGCTAAATTTACTATAAAAAGATAGCTAGCTTCTACTTTAGTAGGGGCTTCGTAAGACCGTTAGCTTTTACTAATACTATTAGAACCTAATAGACGGAAATAAGCCCCCTTTAGACCTCTTAGCGTAACTAATACTAGTAGATATTAATATACTATAGCTAGGTTAATAGATTACTATTTTCCTTTATAAGAATTCGTATAGTCTATATATTATTATATTTTATAGCTAATAGGGACGGAATTTATAGTTATAAAGATATTAGTAGCTAGCTAAGGAAAATCGCTTCTTTTAATACTTTTAGAAAAGCTAGTAGCTCTACTTCTATACTAAAAGTTATAACGGTAGCTTACTTCGAAGCTCTTTAAGTAATAGTTCCTTTAAAAAGGGATATAATATACCTTTATAAGCTTTTTTTATCTAAGTAATTATCTATAACGGACGAATCGCTTAAATAAAGAAAGATTTTAGTAGCTAATCTCCTTCCCTACCCTCTTAGGCGTAAACTATATAATCTTATTAAATAAAGATAAAGGATTACTTAGTTTACTACTTCTTAGTGCTTAGGGCTAGGATTCTAGTTATACTTAGCTAGCTAAGAGACCGTAAAAGAGATATCCGGTCTAGTAGAAATAGCTAAAAAAAAAGTAGGGAGCTTACCTTCTATTAATATTAGTATTTCTCTTACTCCCTAGCTTAAAAGGACGGATTAGGTAAAAGCTCTTTATTTAATATTAGCGTAAAGGGAAGCTTCTTATTAAGGGAATTAAGGAGGAATATATAAGCGATCTTATTAATATAAGCGTCTTAGGTAAGCTAGATAGTCTATTAGGACCTATTTTAAAGGATTTATATCCCTAGGAACTACTTTAGCTCCCTTAGCTTAGTTATCTTATACTTTTATTATAGGCCTTTTATAGCCTCCCTAGTAGTTACTTCTTCCTCTTTTAGTTAGGCCTAGATAATATTATCGATATAGAAGAAGACTATGATTTTTCCCTTCTATATTATATAAGGTTCCTAAGGGACTTTCTTAAAGCCTAGGGCTTTAAGGGAACCTATTAAATACTATTACTAAAGAAAGGGTAATCTTCGTAATCTATATAGAGCTTTCCTAAGCTATAGAACCTTTCCTAGCTATTAGAAACTAAGAGGAAGTTATATATAGATAACTTCTTCTTCCTTAAGTAAGTAGTTAACGAAGGCGTTAACTATATCTATTTAATTAAGTTTAAGGTTAAATTCTACTACTATAGCTATAAGGGTCTAAAAAGATATCCCTATTAAGGTAGTTACCTTAGTAAGAAGATCCCCTTTTTCCTATTAGTTCTTATAGATAACTAGCTAGGCCTTATACTTTTAAAGGAAGCTATATTTATTAGTCTTATAGATATAGATATACTTATAGCTAAGGACCTATTTTCCTCTTACCCTTTCCTTAAGGACCTCTTCGAAAGACCCTATCTCTTTATATAAAGCTAAGTAGTCTTTCTAGGCCTAGAAAAACTAGTCTTTATAAGGGTGTCTTTCTAGCTGCTTTTAGTTTACTAGTAGGTCTAAGAGGTCTCTCTTATATACCTTCCTTACTAATAGCTATAGCTTAAAAAGCCGGCCTACTATAAATACTCTATAGGAACTATCTTTTATAAGCGTTAAATAGAAGTCGGAAAAATAATCGAAATAAAGGAGAGGTTAGTCTTCTTTTATATTAGGCCCTATACCTTCCTTTACTTCTTAAAGTAAGGATAAAAAGGTAGCTAGGTAATCCTTTAAGAGAGGTGCCTTTCCTACCCCCTTAGGGGTTAATATAGGAAGACTAATAGAGAAAGCTACTTTTAGATCTTCTTTTTATTCTATAAGAGGAGGCGTAAGAAGGTAGGCGTATTCTAGCTCTACCGCTTTCCTATAGTTTCCTTCTTTATCTAGATTATTAAATCTAGTAGCTTCCGCTTCTTCTTTTTCCTTAAAGTTAGTATTATCCTTAACTACTTCGACGTTAGTTTCTTCTTTTATTTCCTCGTTTAAGGCTTCTTCTTATAACTATTAGGAAGGGGGGATTTAGATCTTTTAAATTAGCTAACGTTATAAGACTAAGAGGGGCTATTAATCCCTCTTTTTATCGAAGAAGCTAGATTCGTTAAAAATTATATCCTTAGTTAAAATAACCTTTTATAAAAGAGGAATCTAGATCTAAAAGATATTTATAGAATTATAACTAACGAGGTAACTAATAAAGGCTCTAGGATTAAGCTTTCTTTTCTTCTTCCTTTTTAGCTATATATCGGTAGTTATTATATATGCCTTATAGCTATAGGTATAAAGATAGGCTAGCGAGGCCTTCTTCTTTATAAAGAGCTTAAGGGGGGGTTTTTAGTTTATTCCTTAGTTTAGTTCCTTAAGGTCCTTAGGGTCCCTAGGGGTCTAGTTCTAAAGGTAATAGGCGGTCTTAATAACTTCCCTTTAAAGGTTATAGGGAAGATTTATAGTAAGTCTTATTATATAGGCCCTTTTTATTATAGCACCCCTTAATCTTTCTACCCCTTTATTTTAGGCCTAGGTATTTAGTGCTAATAAGAAGGGTAAAATGCTACTTTTTTAAAGCTAATTTAAGATATCCTTTATAAATAGCTCTTTATTAAACTATATCTTCTTTACCTTATAGCTAAAGTAGGATTTTATTTAGTTAATAAAGTCCTAGAGGGCAAACTAGTTATACTTACTTAGGTATATCTATAAGAAATAGGGGAAAACTATCCCTAAAAAAGCGTCTATAAAAAACATTACCTTAATAAAGCTTTCTTAATCCTTAGAGACGTTAGTTTAGTTAACTTAACTTTCCTTATATAGCTAGTCTAGCCGTAAAGGGGTTCGTTTAGAAATTTATCTCTTAGTCTTTCCTTAGCTATAGTATTCGTATTCGATAGTCTTTAGGCCCCTTATTTATACGCCTTATTATTAGCCTAGCTTATATAAAGCTAGGGGGCCTAGGTAACTAAGTCGTATATACTAAAGAAGGCTATCTCCTTAGGCTGCTAGAAGGTCCTTTATAGTAAACCTATTCCTCTTAGTACTAAAAGCTAACTTCTTAAGTATTTCCTTCCTATAAATAGGTCGGAATTTAAAAATAAATTAACCGAAATTTTCCTCGATAAGCCTAATAGTCTAATTCTTTTAGACTAGCCTTATAGGCTTAAACGTTATATCCTAAAAGATTCCTTCCTCTTAAAGAAGGTAGAAGGAAATTAAGCTCGTTAAAAATTAAGGGTAAAAAGCTACCCTTTTTTATCGAAGAATTTATATAGACCCGTTAGGTAATTTTATCGTAAAATTCACCCTTTTATATCCCTCTATCTATATAGTTAATTCCCTAGTAATAAGGTATTCCCTTTATGCCTTCTTAAAAGACCGGATTCGTAAGAGTAGATTATAGATATTAAGGGAAGTACTAAAGCTAAGGATAGCTAATTTTTATAGGGGATAATTAAAGGGCTCTAACGGTTAGTCTTAGCCTTATTAATCTATAGGGAAGATAAAGGCCGGATTTACTATACTAACGAATTTTCCTTAAATTTATAGTAGCGGTATTAGTTACTATTTCTTAGTAACCTAGATCTTATCTATCTTCTTTTATAACGAGGGGTCCTCTTTAAGAGACTATTATATCGTTTCTTATAGCCTCTTTAAAGGGTTAAATCTTTTAGGTCGGTTTTCCTTAAAGACCTATTAGTATTATAATAACCGATAGCCTAGGGATTTATAGGCTAGGTAGCTATTTCGTTATCTAGTCTTTTACTTCTTTAAGGAATCCTCGTCTTAATCCGGAAGGTCTACTTAAAAACCTCCCCTTTTACCCCTTATTACTAATTTTAATAAAGAGGTTCGATTTTAACTAGTTCCTTAATTTTTCGACTAACGGACTAAAAGGTCTATTAGGGGACTAGTAGGGCCGGACGGACTAACGGGGCCTAGGCCGAACCCAGAATAAGATACGTAGCTAGGGCTAGGGCAGCAGCTATAGTCGACGACGGCGTTAAGGCTCTTAAGGGAAGAGGAGCTAGAGGGGCAGCAGCCGTAGTAGCAGCAGCGGGAACCGTAGCAATAGGGGCTATAGCAGCTATAGGGGCTATAGCAGCTATAGGGGCTATAGCAGCTATAGGGGCAGCAGGTCGAGCCGTCTAGGTCGAGTGCTAGCTACGAAGGAATAAGACTGCTTACTATTATACTCTAGCAGCCTCTTTATTTAGTTCCTAGCTAGCTTCTTAAAAGATAGTCGAGTAACCGTTACTAATAGGCTTTATTAGTATTAGTAGAGATATATCCTATAGCTACTAGCTAGAAAGAGCTTTTATAAGGAAGTATTAGTTAGCTTCCTCGAGGATTTCTTCCTACTTAGCTAGCTATAAAGAAGCTAGTAAGTTCTTAGTAGAAAGGGCTCCTAGGTATACTATATAGATCTTCCTAATACGGTTAGTTATATAGCCCCTTAAGGGAGCTATTAAGGTCTCGAGCTTTAAAAGCTACTACCTAAGAGTCTCTTCCTCTTAAAGAGAGATTAGCTTTATAGTACTAATAGATTCTATTATCGCTATACGTATAGTAGTTAGTAGCTTTATCTTATAGAGGTACTCCTTATAGTAACTCTCGTAGTTACCTAAGGTAGTAAAAAAAGCTCTTTACTATATAGAGGTTAGCTTAGAGAAGAGGGAAGCTCCCTCTATAAATTCCGTTGCCTTAGGATAAAAAGGGGGCTTAAGAAGGTCCTACTTATTAAAGAAAACTAAATTATAGATAGTTCTATCTATACGAGCCCGTCGCTCCTTTACCTACTTATCCTAATCTTAAGGCTCTATAAGAATCGTCCTATAGACTATAGGGGCGGTAGAGGAGTTATTTTTTAATATCGTTATAGAAAGAGGGGGTATAAAAGTCGGTTAAAAATCGGCTTTTCTAATAAGAGGGGTAAAAGGAAGCTATAAGGGATATAAGAAAGGTGCCTTTTATAGTAGCTAGAAGGTATAGGAGTACTATTCCTCCTAGGCTTATAACTCTTATAAAGAGAGATATAAGAAGTATATAAAAATATATAAAGGTAAAATTAAAAGTAAGGGGTCGGATAAGTAGGGCAAAGATATATTATTCTTATAAGGGTAGTAATTATAGTAGGGGAATAATTATTATATCGCCTTAATTATCCTTCTTTCCTTTATTTAACGCTCCTCTTTATACTTATTTAGTATCTTAATTAATAAAGAAGATCCTACTTAAAGAAGCTACTAATATCCTTTTAACTACTAAGCTTTTTATTAGTTTTTCCCTTCCTTTCTAGCCGTTACCGGTATATTTATCTTATCTTTTACTACCTCTATAAGAAGCTATCGCTACTTTTACTTCCCCTCTTACCCCTACCCTTTACTCTATACCTCCTTTTAGCTCCTTCCTTAAAACCTGTTTTTTAGCTTCCTAGGTTCCTTATACTAAGGGATATCTCTAACTATAAAATTAGGCTACGCTTCGCGATAAAAACCGCCTTATTATTTCTTTATATAGATATAGTATTAATAGTAGCTAGCTTTACTTATAGCTTTAGTAATAGTTTTATAGATAGGGGCTTCTTACCTTTATATCTAAGTATTCTTAAAGGCGCGTTCGCTAGGTTTAATTTACTTATATAATACTTAAATATAAAGTTAAATAGTATTAAATATATATACTATCTTACTTACCTTTTATTTAGGAAGGTCTAGTATATAAACGTTTAAATATTATAGTAGTTTAATAATACCTTTACTTTATACGCTGCCCTTTTAACGTAATATCGCTAGTATTTAAATAACTTAATAATAGTAAATAGTTCTTAGTTTAGAATACTATAATTAAATTTAGCTCTAATAAACTTCTTTAACTAAAATACGATTAGATAGTAACGCCCTTTATTATTAAGTTAAGAGATAATCCTTATTATTACGAATTATAATATATTTATTTTAATATAAATACGTCTTTTTAGATTATAATATTACAGGAGTAGGGCTCCTTAAAAAGTATCTTTAAGAGCTTAAAACGCTACCCTTTTAGTAAGGTTTAGCTCTATACTCCCTAGCTTCTTTTTATTCTTACTCCCCTTTAGTAATATAGTTAAGGGCGCTATAACTCCTAAGTACCTATATATAAATCGTTAGTAAAAATTATAGAACCTAAGGAAAACCTAAATATTATAGTAGGTTATAGGTTTAGGCTATTAAGCTATTACCTTTACTTATTAAGGGTTTATTAATACCCTATTAATAGATAAAATTCTCGCGAAGAAAGATATAAGAAGTATATATAAAATATATAAAGGTAAAATTAAAAGTAAGGGGTCGGATAGGTAGGGCAGAGGGATTTAATTCTTATAGGAGCAGTAATAAAGGTAGGGGAGTGATTATTATATTGCCTTAATTATCCTTCTTTCCTCTATCTAACGCCCCTCTTTATACCTATCTAGCATCTTAATTAATAAAGAAGATCCTGCTTAAAGAAGCTACTAATATCCTTTCGACTACCGAGCTTTTTGCCGGTTTTTCCCCTCCTTTCTAGCCGTTGCCGGCATATCCGTCTTATCTCTCGCTACCTTTATAGGAAGCTATCGCTACTTCTACTTCCCCTTATACCCCTACCCTCCTTTCTATACCTCTTTAGCTCCTTCTTTAAAACCTGTTTTTAGCTTCCTAGGTCCCTCGTGCTAAGGATATCTCCGAGAACTACGAATCAGGCCACGTCATGACATACCCTTAGCTATAGCCTGCCCCTTAGGGCATAGCTAATACGGCTTCGCTAGTAAGCGTATAGAGGAGGTTCTTAGCTCTATACTTCTCCCTTTACTTAAGGAAAGCAAGGGCCCTTTCGGGTCCCTAGGCTCTTTTAGACCTACTTAAGGAAAAGGGGCCTAAAGAGGGGAAAGTCCTATAAGAAAAGGGGGAAAACCCTAATTAAAATAAGGGGCCCTTTAAAGGGAAAAGCCTCTTCCTTTTCTTCGGCTATAGACGTTACCTTCTCGTACGTGCTATTAGCTCCTCTTATAGACTCTTAAGGCGGGCCTCTAAGGACAGCTTCTCTCGAACGTCTTCTAGCCCTATTTACTATAAAAAGATAGCTAGCTTCTACTTTAGTAGGTGCTTCGTAAGACCGTCGGCTTTTATTAATACCGTTAGAACCTAACGGACGGAAATAAGTCCCCTTTAGACCTCTTAGCGTATCTAATACTAGTAAATATCGATATACCGTAGCTAGGTCGATAACTTACTGTTTTCCGTAAGAATTCGTATAGTCTATATATTATCGCATTCTATAGCTAATAGGGTCGGAATTTATAGTCGTAGAGATATTAGTAGCCGTCTAAGGAAAATCGCTTCTTTTAATGCTTCTAAAAGAGCTAGTAGCTCTGCCTCTATACTAGAAGTCGTAACGGTAGCTTGCTTCGAAGCTCTCTAAGTAATGGTTCCTCTAAAAAGGGATATAATATACCCTTATCAGCTCTTTCTATCTAAAGAATTATCTATAAAGGACGAATCGCTCGAATAAAGGAAGATTTCGGCAGCTTATTTCCTTCCCTACCCTCCTAGGCGTAGACTATATAATCTCGTTAAATAGAGATAAAGGATAGCTCTATCTACTACTTCTTAATACCTAGGGCTAGGATTCTAGTTATGCCTAGCTAGCTAAGAGACCGTAAAAGAGATATCCGGTTTAGTAGAAATAGCTAAAAAAAGTAGGGAGCCTACCTTCTATTAATATTAGTGTTTCTCTTGCTCCCTAGCTTAAAAGGATAGATTAGGCAAAAGCTCTTCGTTTAATATAGGCGTAGAGGGAAGCTTCTTATTAAGGAAATTAAGGAGGAATTTATAAGCGACCTTATCGATATAGGCGTCCTAGGTAAGCTAGATAGTCCGTTAGGACCTATTCCTAAGGATTCGTATCCCTAGGAACTACTTTAGCTCCCCTAGCCTAGTTATCTTATACCTTTATTATAGGCCTTATATAGCCTCCCTAGTAGTAGCTTCTTCCTCTTTTAGGTAGGCCTAGATAATATCGTCGACGTAGAAAAAGACTATGATTTTACCCTTCTATATTATACACGGTTCCTAAGGGACTTTCTTAAAGCCTAGGGCTTCGAGGGAACCTATTAAATGCTATTACTAAAGAAGGGGTGATCTTCGTAGTCTATATAGAGCTTTCCTAAGCCGTAGAACCTTTCCTAGCTATTAGAAGCCTAGTAGAAGGCGTATATAGATAACTTCTTCTTCCTTAAGAGGGCAGTTAACGAAGGCGTTAACTATATCTATCTATTCGAGCTTAAGGTCGAATTCTACTACTATAGCTATAAGGGTCCGAAAAGACATCCCTGCTAGGGTAGTTGCCCTAGTAGGTAGATCCCCTTTTTCCTATTAATTCCCGTAGATAACTAGCTAGGCTTTATACTTTTAAAGGAAGCTGTGTTTATTAGTCTTATAGATAAAGACCTACTTATAGCTAAGGACCTATTTTCCTCTTACCTTTCCTTATGACCTCTTCGAAAGACCCTATCTCCTCGTATAAGGCTAGGTAGTCTTTCTAGGCCTAGAAAAACTAGTCTCTAAAGGGGTGTTTTTCTAGCTGCTTCTAGTTTACTAGTAGGTCCGGGAGGTCTCTTTTATATACCTTCCTTGCTAATATTAGCTTAAATAGCCGGCCTGCTATAAACGCTCTATAGGAACCGTCTTCTATTAGCGTTAGATAGAAGTCGGAAAAACGATTAAAATAGGGGAGAGGTTAGTCTTCTTTAGTATCCGTATCGGGCCCTATACCTTCCTTTGCTTCTCGAAGCAGGGATAAAAAGGCAGCCGGGTAATCCTTCGAGAGAGGTGCCTTTCCTACCCCCTTAGGGGTCGAGACGGGAAGACTAACTAAGAAAGCTACTTCTAGATCTTCTTCTTCTATAAGAGGAGGCGTAGGTAGGCAGGCGTATTCTAGCTCTACCGCTTTCCTATAGTCCCCTTCTTCGTCTAGATTATCTAATCTAGCAGCTTCCTCTTCTTTTTCTTTAAAGTCGGCGTTATCCTCGACTACTTCGACGTTAGTTTCTTCTTCCGTTTCCTTGTCTAGGACCTCTTCTTAAGACTATTAGGAAGGGGGAATTTAGATCTTCTAAATTAGCTAACGTTAAGAGAGTAAGAAGGGCTATTAATCCCTCTTTCCGTTAAAGAAGCTAGATTTATCGAAAATTATATCCCTAGTCGAAATAACCTTCTATAGAAGAGGAATCTAGATCCGGAAGATATTTATAGAATTATAACTAACGAGGTAACTAATAAAGGCTCTAGGATTAAGCTTTCTTTTCTTCTTCCTTTTTAGCTATATATCGGTAGTTATTACGTATACCTTATAGCCATAGGTATAAAGGTAGGCTAGCGAGGCCCTCTTCTTCGTAAAGAGCTTAAGGGGGGATTTCTAGTCTATTCCTTAGGTCTTAAAAAGGGTCTCTATGTCCCTATAGTCCCTTAGTCCCCTAGGGTCCCTTAGGGTCTGGTTCCGAAGGTAATAGGCGGTCTTAACGACTTCCCTTTAAAGGTCGTATAGAAGCCTTATAGTAAGTCTTATCGTACGGGCCCTTTCTATTATAGCACCCCCTAATCTTTCTGCCCCTCCGTTTTAGGCCTAGGTATTCGGTGCTAACGGGAGGGGTAAATTGCCCCTTTTTCGAAGCTAATTTAAGATATCCTTCTTAAATAGTTCTCTATTAGACCGTATCTTCTTTACCTCGTAGCTAAAGTAGGATTTTATCTAGTTAATAAAGTCCTAGAGGGCAGACTAGTTATACTTACTTAGGTAGGTCCGTAAGAAATAAGGGAAAACTATCCCTAAAAAGCGTCTGTAAAAAATATTACCCTAACGAAGCTTTCCTAATCCTTAGAGACGTCGGTCTAGTCGACCTAAATTTCCTTATACGGCTGGTCCGGCCGTAAAGGCGTTCGTCTAGAAATTCGTCTCTTAGTCTTCCCTTAGCCGTAGTATTCGCATTCGACGGTCTTTAGGCCCCTTATTCGTACGCCCTGTTATTAGCCTAGCTTATATAAAGCTAGGGGGCCCGGGTAACTAAGTCGTGCGTGCTAAAGAAGACCGTCTCCTTAGGCTGCTAGAAGAGGGTCCTTAGATCCTACCCTCCTAGTAGGGAAAGCTAACTTCTCGAGTAGTTCCTTCCTAAGGATAGGTCGGAATTCGAGAATAAATTAACCGAATTTCTCCTCGATAAGCCTAATAGTCTAATTCTTCTAGACTAGCCTCGTAGGCTTAGACGTCGTATCCTAGAAGATTCCTTCCTCTTAAAGAAGGCGGAAGGAAATTAGGCTTGTTAAAAATCGAGGGCAAAAAGCTACCCTTTTTCGTCGAAGAATTCGTAAAGACCTATTAGGTAATTTTATCGTGAAATTTACCCTTCCGTATCCCTCTATCTATACGGTTAATGCCCCGGCAATAAGATATTCCTTTCGTGCCTTCTTAAAGGACCGGAATCGTAAGAGTATATTATAGATATTAAGGGAAGTACTAGAGTTAAGGATAGCTGATTTTCGAAGGGGATAATTAGAGGGCTCTAACGGTTGGTTTTAGCCTTATTAATCCGTAGGGAAGACGAAGGCCGGATTTACTATACTAACGACTTTTCCTTGAATTTACGGTAGCGGCGTTAGTTACTATTTCTTAGTAACCCGAATCTCGTCTATCTTCTTCTATAACGAGGGGTCCTCCTTAAGAGACTATTATACTATTTCTTATAGCCTCTTTAAAGGGTTAATTCCTTTAGGTCGGTTTTCCTCGAAGACCTACTAGCAGTCTTCTAGCCGATAGGGCTTTTTATATGCTTAGTAGGTAGGTCGATTCCTTCTCGTTCGTTTCTTCGAGGAATCCTCGTCCCGGTCCGGAAGGTCTGCTTAAAAACCTCCCCTTTTTACCCCTTATTGCTAATTTTAACGAAGAGGTTCGATTTCGACTAGTTCCTTAATTTTTCGACTAACGGACTAAAAGGTCTATTAGGGGACTAGTCGGGCCGGTCTAACTAACGGGACCGGGGCCGGGCCCGGAGAAAGAGGCGGAGCCGGGGCCGGGCCTACGGCAGCCGTTAAAGACAGTGTTAATGCTCTCTAGGGAGGAGGAGCTAAAGGAGCAACAGCCGCAATAGCAGCAGCGGGGGCCGCAGCAATAGGGGCTGCAGCAGCTATAGGTCGAGCCGTCTAGGTCGAGTGCTAGCCACGAAGGAATAAGACTACTTACTATTATACTCTAGCAGCCTCTTCGTCTAGTTCTCGGCTAGCTTCTCGAAAGATAGTCGAGTAACCGTTACTAATAGGCTTTATTAGCAGAGATATATCCCGTAGCTACTAGCCGGAAAGAGCTTCTATAAGGAAGTATTAGTTAGCTTCCTTAAGGATCTCTTCCTACTTAGCTAGCCACGAAGAAGCTAGTAGGTTCCTAGTAGAAAAGGCTCCTAGGTAGGCCGTATAGGTCTTCCTAATACGGTTAGTTATATAACCTCTCGAGGGAGCTATCGAGGTCTCGAGCTTTAAAAGCTACTACCTAGGAGTCTCTTCCTCTCGAAGAGAGATTAGCTTTACGGCACTAACGGATTCCGTTATTGCCGTATAAGTAGAAGTTAGCAACTTCGTCTCGTAAAGGTATTCCTTTCGGTAACTCTCGTAGTCGCCTAAGGTAGTAGAAAAAGCTCTCTATTATGCAGAGGTTAGCTCGGAGAAGAGGGTAGCTCCCTTTATAAAGTCCGTTGCCCTAGGACGAAGAGGGGGCTTAAGAGGGTCCTGCTTATTAAAGAAGACTAAATTATAGATAGTTCTATCTATACGAGCCCGTAGCTCCTTTACCTACTTATCCTAATCTTAGGGCTCTATAAAAATCGTCCTACGGACCGTAGGGACGGTAGAGTAGTCGATTTTCGTTCTCGTTGCGGAAGAAGAGGGGGGGGCAGAAAAGTCGGTTAAAAATCGGCTTTTCTAGTAAGAGGGGTAAAAGGGAGCCACGAAGGATATAAGAAGGGTGCCTTTTATAGCCGCCGGAAGGTATAGGAATACTATTCCTCCCGGGCTTATAACTCTCGCGAAGAGAGATATAAGAAGTATATATAAAATGCACGAAGGTAAAATTAGAAGTAAGGGGTCGGATAGGCAGGGTAGAGGGATTTAATTCTTATAGGAGCAGCAATAAAGGTAGGGGAGTAATTATTATATTGCCTTAATTATCCTTCTTTCCTCTATCTAACGCCCCTCTTTATACCTATCTAGCATCTTAATTAATAAAGAAGATCCTACTTAAAGAAGCTACTAATGTCCTTTTGACTACCGAGCTTTTTACCGGTTTTTTCCCCTCCTTTCTAGCCGTTGCCGGTATATCCGTCTTATCTCTCGCTACCTCTATAGGAAGCTATCGCTACTTCTGCTTCCCCTCTTGCCCCTACCCTCCTCTCTATACCTCCTTTTAGCTCCTTCCTTAAAACCTGTTTTTTAGCTTCCTAGGTCCCTCGTGCTAAGGGATATCTCCGAGAACTACGAAATCTAGCTATGCTTCGCGATAAAAATAAACCTAAGGAACTTAACTAACTATTAATAAAAGATATACTTTAATAGTTTTATATAGAGCCTTATAGCCCTTAGCCTTTCTATTACTTATCCTAAGTATTTAATATATTCTTCTCTTATCTTAAAGTATATAAGGATATTATTAAGGTAGACTATATAGATTATACCTATAAGCCCCTTAAGTACTTAATAAATATAGCTTTAAAATATAGCTAGTATATTAGTAAGTTTAAAGGGTATTACTAGGTATTCGAAATATCTATAATATATTTAGAAAGCGGTCTTTTATTTATCTCCTTTTTAAATTTAAATATATTAATTCGCATTCTATATATTAATCTTAGAAAAATACTTAGGTCCTTAATAGTAGTTAATAATCTCTAAAATAGAGGGTAAAAGGTACTAATTCTTTTATATAACCTAGTTAAGTCCTTAGTAGTTTATATATAGCTATAAGGTACTATCTATTTTTAAAATAAAAAGGATAGGCGCCCTAGCTAAGCTCTTTAACTCCTAGATTATTTTCTTTCTTATTATATCTTAGATCTAGTCGTATAATACTTAGAGTTCCCTTTATAATAAAGGGTAAATTAGTCTATAAAAAGGTTCTATATTAAGGATTAAATTAATTAAGTAATCCGTTCCCTTTTTATTTAGTAGTAAGTTAGATTTACTAGCTAAGAAAGTATCTTTAAACTAATAAAGAGTTAATAGGATTTTAGCTTATTCTTCCTATAAAATCCCTTTATCTATATCTTTATTTAGTAGCGGGACTAGCTTAGGATTAAGCGCTATTATATATACCCTTACTTTATTTTTATATTCTTAAAAGAATCTATAACTATTTTATAAGGTTTCGCTACTTAGTTAATACTTAAATTACTACTATTATTTCTATAAGATAAAATAAATACGTTTATCTTCTAAGGTAGTAACTAATAAAAGGATTAGTACTTAATCGTTTAGCGTTAACTTATCAGTATTAATATAAAAATAAGTAATTATCTTTTTAGTGCCTCTTATATTTATTATTTAAAGTAGTACTAACTATACTTTATACTCCCTTACCTTACTATTACTAAGCCCTAGTAACTTAGGGTATAATAGTACTACTTATAGTAATCCTTACTATTAAGTAAATTATATATTTATAAGGTTAATAGTACTATAAGTATTTAAGTATATAAGGACTTTAATAGGGTTTAGCCTTAATATTATTATAGGAGTTTTAAGTAACTATCCTATAAGTATTAAGTTTACTAACGGCTACGTTTACTTTAATATCTTACCTTTTCTTTATTTTATAGTATTAAGTCTAACAGTCTTTGCTAAGGTTTCTACCTTTAAAGAATTAGTATATTTTATAAATAAGTATCCTAGCTTATTATATTAGAAATATATAATTCCCGATTAGGTAAAAGATCCTCTTCCTTAATAATATCCCTTAGTTTAGCCCTTAGTAGGTATATCGCTAGCTTATTAGTTATTAGTTAAATTAGTAGTATTTCCTTAACGATTCGGCCTAGCTTATTAGCTTCTTTAATTCCTTCCCTTATATATACTACCTTAAGGTATAGTACTATTTCTATTCCCGGTTCCTTTAAAAGTAAAAGTAGTATTAATACATCGCCTCTTATTAATAGTAGTATCCTAATATCGTTAAGCGACTTATATAAGCTCTTCCTATTTATAGGTATAAATAAGTATTAAGTAGAGGTTAATTTAGTCTTAAAGTTATATTTCTAGCTTAGCGAAAAATATAAGAGTACGCGCCTTTTTTAATAGGCGTTTAAAATACCTCTCTAAGGAGTTAAGGTATAAACTAAACTTTAAAGGGGACTAGCCTTCTTATTAGCGAGCCTCCTTTAATTACGTCGCTAATAGTATCTCTTTATTTATAGTATCCTTAATTAAGATAGGTATTTATTCTTTAAAGTATACTTAATTTATACTATATTTAGTTTAGTTAATCGGCGTCTATTCTTTAAGGTATTAGCGCTATCTTACTTTATAGTCGCTATATATATAATTTACTATATAAAGGATCTTTATTTTATTATAACGAAAATATTTAAGCGCTATCTTAAAAACGTCCTTTAAATCGTAAGTTTAGTTTAGATATTTCTATATATTAGTAGGTTAAAATAATTAAGCGATATTTTTAATCTTAACCTTACTACCGCGACTACTATCCGATTTAAGGGAGTAGGACCGTTAGCGCTTCCTTAAATAAATAGTAATAGTACTAGCGCGTTTAGTAATTTCCTCCTTTAATTATATAACGCGATCTTATAAGCGTTTTATCTCCTCTACCTTTTTAATATATACTTATAGAGCTATAAGCCTTTCCTTATAAGATAGTTATCTTATACTTATAGGTAGCGATATCTTTAATATAGTTATAACGCTATTTATAGTAAGGGTCTATTCTAAGGATATATCTTCCTATTTTTTATCTCTTAAATAAATACTTAATATATATAATAAAGAGGCCTCGATTAGTTAACTACTATATCGCGCTATAGGACCGTTATATAGTCTTCTCTAAGTAGCTATCTCTATTAAATAACTAAAAGAGGAAGCCTTAGAAATTATAAGGGAATATATATTATAGTACGATTAGTTAGGTAATAGAGATAGCTAGAGGTACTATACTATATATATTATATTCTCCTTATTATAAGACTAAAGCTTATAAGAAAAGGGATTTCTCCTTTTTTATTAAAGTAGTAAGTAGTCTATAATATATAAGCGGGGTAGGTATAATTCCCTGCCGATACCCTATTAATATATTAGTACTATATATCTAAGTACTTTATTAGCCTATACCTCTTAAGAGCGCTCTTATACTTTATTTAACGAGATTATATAGTTTATACTTAAGAGGGTAGGGAAAGAAACTAGCTACTAAAATCTTTCTTTATTTAAGCTATTTATCCTTTATAGATAATTCCTTATATAGAAAGAGCTTATAAGGGTATATTATATACCTTTTTAAAGGAACTATTACTTAGAGAGCTTTAAGGTAAGCTACTATTACGATATTAAGTATAAAGGCAAAGCTACTAGCTCTTTTAAAAGTATTAAAAGAAGCGATTTTCCTTAGCCGGCTACTTATATCTTTACGACTATAAATTCCGACCTTATTATCTATAGAATGCAATAATATATAGACTATATAAATACTTATAGAGGAAAATAGTAAGCTATTAACCTAGCTATAATATATCGATATTTATTAGTATTAGTTATACTAAGAGGTTTAAAGGGGACTTATTTCTATTTATTAGGTTTTAATAGTATTAATAAAAGCTAACGATCTTATAAAGCCCTTACTAAAGTAAAAGCTAGCTACCTTTTTATAGTAAATTAGGCTAGAAAACGTTTAAGAAAAGCTATCCTTAGAAGCTTACCTTAAGAGTTTATAAGAGGAGCTAACAGTATATATAAGGAAGGAGACGTCTATAGCTAAAGAAAGGAACTAGGACTTATCTTAAAGTAGGGCCCTTAGCTTAATTAGGACTTATTCTTCTAAAAAGGAAGACCCCCTTTCTTATAGGACTTAATTCCTCCTTAGGCCCCTTTTCCTAAAGTAGGTCTAAAAGAGCCTAGGGCTAAAACCCGGATTTCTTAAGTAAGGGATAAGTATAAACTAAGAGCTCCTTTATACGCTTACTAGCTTAATTATTTAGTTTTACCCTTTCTATAAGGGCAGGCTATAGCTAAGGGGGTATATTATAAAGCATAGCTTAATTTTATAGTTCTTAGAGATATCCCTTAGTAAGAGGGACCTAGGAAGCTAAAAACACCTAGTATAAAAAAAGGAAGAAGGAGCTAAAAGGAGGTATAGAGAAGAGAGTAAGGATATAAAGGGAAGCAAAAGTAGCGATAGCTTCTTATAGAGGTAGCGAGAGATAAGATAGATATAAGGAACGGTGTTCATACTATAAATAAAGCAGCTATAACATACTCTCCCGATTATATAAGCTAATAAGTAGTATATTAATTATAGACAAAATCCTATATTATAGAGCAAGAATCGCTCGTTATTTTGCATGCTATTATGCATTAAACGGGGTGCCGGTTATTATATAATCGGGAATCGAAGAAATAGAGCTAGCTTAGAATACTAGCTAAGACCTCTTAAGAACACCGGCACGACCAACCTCCTTTAAACACGAATATTAGTGGAACCAAGACACTTCCTAATATACTCGAGGTATCACTAAATTCCTTAGTCTTAAGGCTATACGGCAGCCTAAATCTAGTCCTAAAAGGTTCTTCCGTTCAGCTACATTTGTCTATATAAGACAGCATGTCCGCTAGTAGATAGATATAGGATTATTAACTTTAACACCTCTTCTATATACTAATATATTACTAATAAATTCTATTGAAAATCCTACCTTATACTCCTTCTTCCCCTTTATTACTTAGTCTTACGTGATTCCTTAATTTCCTAAAATTCCGCTTTTGCTTATAAACCTTAAGAATAGATATACTAGTAACGGCTAGAAAAGAAAGGAAAAACTAGTAAAAAGCTTAGTAGTTAATAGAATATTAGTAGCTTCTTTAAGTAGGATCTTCTTTATTAATTAAGATACTAGATAGGTATAAAGAAGGGCGTTAAATAGAGGAAAGAAAGATAATTAAGGTAATATAATAATTACTCTCTTACTATAATTACTACCCTTATAAGAATTAAATATCTTTGCCCTACTTATCCGACCCCTTACTTTTAATTTTACCTTTATATATTTTATATTAACTTCTTATTTCTCTCTTTATAAGAAGTATAAGGCTAGTACTTAACTATACTATTTACTAAGATTTAATATAGGTCTAATAAGTAACTAAGTAAACTAGCTACTATATATTATTATATATATTAAATATAGACTAGCTATTAGTTTTATAAGTTAAAGTAAGAGTAGTAATAACTATCTAAGTTTTTCTTTACCTACCTAAGATTTAGCGGGTTCTCTATCTTCTATATATACTATAGTAAGTATAAGACCTTACTTAAGGCTTTAACTAAGTAATATCTTAACTATATAATTATATAACGTTAGCATAGTATATTAGTAGTATTTTCTAGTATTTTCCTTAGGTAATTATAGGTATTTCTCTATAATTTCCCTACTATAATCTTATAGTAACCTTTTAGGTAAATATTAGTATAATCCCTAAGGAGCTATTATTACTTAGTAAATCGTAGTATATTCCCTATATATTATATCTATAAGGGGAATCTCTATAAAATATCTATAAGGGGAATCTCTATAAAATATCTATATTATCCGCTAGGTTATTATTTCTAGGATTTCTAGGTAATTTCCTAGAGTTTACCCGGTAGCTTTTACGTTCTTTCTTTTATAGGGAGTCTTAAAAAGTTAGGGGTAACTTCTATAAAGGAAGTAGATATCGTTATACGTACCTAGATTATCGACTATAGGGTATCTTATAATAAAAAGGGTAGTTAAGCTTTTATATAGAAGACTTATATAGCCCTACGCTTATAGAAGCTCTTTATAGCCTACGATTATAGATAAATATAACTTAGGTCGTAAGGGCGATTTTATTAATATCTTACTTATAGGAACTTAACCGCTTAATAATAATAGCTTTATTCTCGTAAAAGAAGCCTTAAATAAAGGTATATACCTTATCGTAGGTTTTAAAGCCTAGGGAAGGTAGTAGGGGCGGAATCGTAGCTTAAGGGATATTATTACTAAGATTATAAGCTTTATTTAAGTCGCTCTAAGGTATAGGGGTATTAAAAAAAGAGAGAAGAGGGCCTATTATAGTATTAGCGAGAGCTTTAAAGGTTATATATATATATAAGGGGGAGGGTCTAATATTATATAGCTAAAAGTGCGTTATAATATAAATATATAGGCGGGTATAGGCGCGGGTGCGGGCATTTAGGCGGTACGGCTACTTACTAGGCCTACGCGGTATAAGTAGGCGGGGGGGACTAGCGTTAGTACGTATCTTAAAAATAGGGCGTAAGTACTATTAGAGTTACGTATAAGTGCGATTAGTTCTACTTATTTTACGACTATAGGAGTACGGACATTTTACGTGCGTATATACCGGCGTAGGTAGTTTAACTAGACTAGGTAATTAAACGTCGGCTTTAAAGGTAGCTAAAAATAGCTATTCCGTATATATAGATATAGAGAGGATAAAATAAAAGGTAGATTATACTATTATAGAGTAGGTAGAGGCGTAGGCTTAGGTGCGGTCCGTTAAAAGAAGGTTAATAATCTATAAGGGGGAAAAGAAGGAGAAGTATAGGCATAGCTTATATAAGCGCGGAGGCCGCTTATATATAGACTTAGCTTAGACCTTAGTCTAGGCTTATATAGGGCAAAAGCCCTTATAAACTATACTAGCTAGCCTATAAGTAAGGTGCTTAAAGGAGCCGTAATTCAAGCTTAGAACGCTATTCTTAATAATCTTTTTATAGCGGTTAGTAATTATACTTAATACTAAAAAGACTTATAGCTATTATCTAGGTAAAGGGAGGATATATAAGGTTTTAAGTAATATTAAGCTACTATCTTTTCCTTATTTTTACAGCTTAAATTAATACTCTTTTTATATCCTGCTATATCTTTAATCCCCCTTAATCCTTAGCGTTGACTAGCTTTTAGCTGTAAAAGGGGCTGCTAAGCCGGCTCGAGAGAGGGGCAAGTCACCTATTTATAAACAAACAGGGGCGGAGTGTATAGGCTCGGAGCGTGGGATGGCCGGCTGTAATATAGGCTCGAGTCAAATCTCTTAGGAAATTTAACTCGGTTACGCATTTATGCCCATCGATCAAGGTGTCGATCATTATGATGCGCAATATTACAAGGCCGTTTACCTAAGTAAGCTTGCTATACGAAAAATAGATACATGCTATATATAGGTCGGCCTACCATAGAAGACGAGACTATTTGTCTCGTTATGGGAGTCCTTATGACCCTAGTCGTCCGAGGTATAAGACCAGCCGAAATTCCTATATCTAAGGTAACGCTTTATCCAGTTTCAACTAGATCTCTCAATCGCCATCATGCCGCACTACATGATTACCACACAGATCTCGTTTCTACAATGAAGGCCTCAACTGCCTGCCCCCTGACCCTTGTTCTTAGACTGGTGGTTTCCGCCTGTTCTATTGCAGACGTAAAGGGCCAAGAACGGGTGTCCGATGGACTAAGCGCATGTGAGAAAATGAAAACTATTGCTTCTCATGAAGAATAAACGACCGACGTACTTGAAAGTAACGTGCCTTGCCGTACTTCTTTCTTGGAGTTCGGAGAGGAGGGACATTGTCAGCGGCTCGTTTAACTCAACGTGGCCGTTCTTAAGCATTGGAAAAAATCCGGAAATTCTCCTGCAGAGAGATCCCAGCCAGCGGACCCGAGTGTCTTTCTGAATGCCAGCTTGTGGAAGTTCTTGCTGCTGAGAAGAGGAAAGTCCGAAAACTTGACTATGGGCCTTACATTAGCTCGACACAACAGAACAAAGCGAAAAAGAATTGCGAGGAACTCAAAGAACTCACCGACTCTACCAGGGAGCTCCGCGATACCTACGATAACCGGCAAAGAAATCGAGGAGCAGAGGTGGACCGAGAGTTGAAGGCGGACTCAAGGCCTCATTCAACAGCACAGCAGCGTTCCTAGCCCTTCAATGCTGTTTTAATTGCCTGAAGATATCAGAAATCTGGGAATACTCTAATCGAGGAATGGAAGAGAGGAGGCCTTGGTCAGGCGGTGACTGCTGTCTCTTGTGTGAGTCCTGAGGCGTTCATCCCATCTTCTCAACCCTCGATGGCGTCAACTTGCATGTTATAACCATCGACGGTCCACAATTCATATAAGCACTAGGCACCGCAGACCAGCGTCATCGCCCTCCACCTTGTCCTCAAGCTGGCGGCCTACGAAATCACCCAAGGTCGGTACGAACAACCACAGCGCACTTATAAGGAATGAGGGCATTCTTCAGCCCCGTGTTATCTCTGTTGGGATACGTCCTACTTCGCGGCGTGGAAGCCAGTGTTTAGCTGAAAGCACTGGAGGCAAAGGAACAATGTGCCAGCAGATTGGTGAAAATCGTCAATTTGTCGGCTGGTATCGCGAAGGGCTATTGCGAAGGGTTCGTGGCACTTGAGTATGGTGTTGGGCAGATCACCTTGGAGAGGTTCGCTTGGGCGCACATGATCCCCGTTCAATCAACGCGAACTGCTTACTCCCAGCTCATTGCCCGCCGTAGCCGATTCCGCTCGAGCATAACTGTTAGTTCGAGTCAATTCCAAGACTTGGTTGGGCGCCAGCAGGCATAGCTGGCGGTGACACTTACGCGCCTGTCCCGCCAGTCGTGCCCGAGGACAGGGCCTCGAGCACACACTGGCCCATGGCAAGCACCTTTTCTTCCTCGAGTCTTCGCGCGACCAGCTGGAGACTGACTGGCAATCCATGCATCAGGGCGGCATCGTCTTGAATTGCCAGAAAGTGCCGTCAGTATGCATGTGCACTTGGCACCGACGCCCGGGAGCGCCTTGTCATTGACGATGCTCGGATTGTCGACTCACATTCTTCGTGAATAGCCTTGCACTCGGGGCTCAATGGCTGGTGGGTAAAATCCGACGTGTCAATGTCCTTGTCTACAGCTAAGCCGGTCACGAAGGAGAGACACGAGTAGTCCAGGACGTTGAACACTCCAGTATATCCCACTTTTCCACCGTCAGTGCGCTTCAAACGCGGCAGTTCAGCTCACGACAAGTCAGACTAAAACTCACCGTGCTTAAAGTAGCCGTTCCTGACTGTGTTAAAGGCCATGGTCGGGCAAAGGATGGCGTCGATGCTAGCCGTGTTCCAGCGGTCCAGGTAGCGGTTCTGGAACTCTGTTCGCTCAGCATGCAGCTTCCACATATCGAAGACGCCCAGCTCTTTGGCAATTCTGTATGCCTCGAGTTCCGGCCTCCATGGCTCGCCGGTGCGCTCAACCTCCCGGCGGATCGCGGTGCCGCCGTCGGCCACGAACATGCGGCCCAACAAGTCAGCGCCGTGTCTCTGGTCCACCGGGTCCCATTCCACAATGTCGTGGCCGGCTGATCTCAGCTTGCTGGCAACCTCCTTCAATACCCGCGAAACCGGAGGCGTGGGCCGGACCATACCGTCGTGCCACATGACGGCAATTCTCAGTCGTTCCGCAAGCTCGATAGACCGCCAGGGAAAGGGGAGGCAACGCGGGTCACGGAGCCACGGCTTCTCACCCAAGACGCCCCGGCAGTACAGCTCCAAGTCCCGGAGCGTCCCGGCCATGGGGCCGTTGACCGAATGCACCGCCTCCTGGCCCGGCATGCCCGAGCGGGTCGACCGGACCGGAAACCGGCCGACCGAGGGACGGAGGGTGAAGATGCCCGTGCACGCGGCAGGCACGCGGAGCGAGCCCCCTGTTTCTTCATGTGAGCGCCTGGCTTGCAGAGAGCCAACGAAATGCGGTACCTATGTCTGTGCCGACGCCAAGAGGGCTGCCTCTGAAGGCAATGAGGGCCGACTCTCCGCCCGAACTCCCGCCACTCGTCGTCTGCCTGTTTCGCGGATTCACCGTCCGCCCAAAGACGTTGTTGACCGACTCGCCAATCATCATGGCTGTCGAGACGTTTGTCTTTACGTACAAGACTGCGCCGGCGCCCTCAAGCAGCTCGGCGAGGGCCGAGTCGGACTCTGCAGCGTCACCGACGTGCGACGCGAAGCCGAGGGTGGCGTCCAGTCCGCGAAGATAGAAGCTGTCTTTGAGCGAGATTGGCAGGCCGTGGAAAGGGCCGATGGGCTTTCCGGTGCGGGCAAGGTGCTCATCGCGGGCCCGGGCCGCCGCGATGGCGCGATCGAAGCAAGTTTCCGAAAGACAGTTTGTCTGGATAAGCAGCACTTGACTATAAGCACCGAGGAGTTGATAGATCGCCGCGGTTCGAACCCGGTTTTCCCTTTGCGGAAACTTACCAGCTGGTGCGCAGCCGCGGCGCGCTTACAGAACGCGGTTGTAACGGCTTCGGATTTGAGGTGCCCGGCGGCAAGCTTGGCTACAAGCTCAGAGGCCGTCAGGCTGGTCACAACCAGTTCGTCAGTCGTGAGCCAGCCTGAGGTCTCTGGCCAGTCGATGACGCTGTCTTGGGTCTCCGGGGGAAGCAAATC
Organism: Hirsutella rhossiliensis; assembly: GCF_020360975.1. NCBI lineage: Eukaryota > Fungi > Ascomycota > Sordariomycetes > Hypocreales > Ophiocordycipitaceae > Hirsutella > Hirsutella rhossiliensis. Next base: position 527,720 of record NW_025408669.1, read on the forward strand.
GGCCGGGATGCGCCACTCCGGGGGGATAGACGCCAAGAGTGCTTCCCTCTTCCTTGCGCCGATTTCCTCCCAGGGCAGATCTTGACCGCTGGGCGCCATTGAAGTAAACTCTGTGGACTAGGCTCAAGAATGGACGGAATCCGCTGGGTCTTGGCTGGACGGTCACAAAGCCGTGCGGTACCGGACGTCAACGTCGACACGGGCAGTGACTATGCTCTGTTCTTGGTTCCACGTACCCCCGTGCTGCACTTTTGCCTCTGATCATACCGAGGTCGGTCTGGTTGCGAGTGCGGGGGGTTGCTTGCAAGTCGTCATGGAAACCAATGGCAGGACTCATATGGCCTCGAGGGCGACTGCATGCATGTCGGGCAACATATGAGTGGGTATTATTACTTGTCACGACAGAAAGGGACTTGTGATACGCGTTAACAGCACCTCCACAGGGAGTGCCCCTATTTTGTCTGGTGTAGCGGTCGGTATTTTACCGACTTGACAGTACCAATACTACCGTTGCCTCCTCGCATACTGTACATGCATGCAGCCAGAACCTCCTGCTTGGCCGGCATCGGCTTGCTTGCGTGAGTGTGCGGCATCGGGTGAAGTCACTGTTAGATCCATGCTTCGCTTTCAGGGTCACAGAGTAACTATGACGAGTCCCATTTCCGGCTGGACGGCACGACGGGCCGCCACTCCGCTATTCCGTCAAGCCCAATGTGAAGTCCTTTGTAGCGCCATGCAGGCGTGTGGTTTTGAGGCTTGCACGAGCTGTCAGCAGCTGAGCGAGAGCGACCGTGGCGTGGACGTCCGTCGCCAGGTTCCACGTCCCCGTCAATTCAGGCGCGGCGCCGAAGCTCTTGAATACTCTAAAAGATGAGAGGCGTGCCAAGGGGGAACATCTATAATACAGTCGGCCGAGTGGATCTCGATTGGGACCGAGACGTGAGGTGGAGAGACACAAGTATGAATACTCCCTGGAGACCATCTGTGGAAAGTCGGGCTCCATCGCTGGCTACATTGTGTCCGCCATGGCCTTGGCATTGGTCACAACGCTCCCCTTGTTGTTTAATGGCACCACCGAAGCCTCATGCCACCGCCTGGCAAGCCATCACTACACCACAGGAACGCTGCTGCTCCACGGTCGCGAAAGATACGGGCAATGCTAGTGAAGAAATCCGCGTCGATGCTCGAGGAACGCCCGCCACTGGGCAGATGCGAAGAACGATTATTCTGGCCAATAGGTGGCACCGGCAGAGCCCAGTGCAAATCGCCGACGGCGGGTACTTGTCGGATTCTTTTTCTGCAAAGCCGCGGCTGCGCGTGCCGGAAGAAGGAAAAAGCCTGCCGACATATCATCGTCAAACCATCCAAGCCTTTTCTTCACCGCGGAAGGCTCAGGGGCAAAAGCCGTCTCTCGATCACCTCCTCCTTGCAAAGAAGCGAGTCAAAGGGGCCTGATCGTGCTGTTTAATCAGTCTCCAGTCGCCATCAATGCGGACGCACCTGTCAGTTGAAGCTGATGCCAGTCACGCCCTATTCCATGCCATCCGTATCATCAGGTGCCTCTACGTCCTGCAAACACCGGCGATGAAGAGATATACGGCTCTGCACTTGTCGATACAAACCCGCCAGCTCCCACAATGCCTTTGCGGCCTCGCGACGATCTGTGCATTAGCCTTGGTCCCGGGGAGCGAGCCTTGGTGCAAAAGATTGACTTCTTCATCCTCACCTTCTGCTGTCTGAGCTACTTCGTCAACTACGTAAGACTCGGGCCGCCACGCATCGACCTGAGCCTTTGGGTTGCGGCCCTTGTCGGCCAGTCGAGTCGACAATGAATTCGCTGACAGGTTGAATCATTCCCGCAGCTCGATCGCTCCAACCTCGCCAATGCCTACGTGTCCGGGATGCGGGACGAGCTGGGATTCGTCGGGAACCAGCTCAATGAGATCAACACTTGCTTTACAGTCGGGTAGGGAGCCTCGGAGCACTGATGATGACGCCCTGGATTTGTCCACTCATTCATGTCCCCCAATACCGCGCGTCTTCAGTTTGCATCCACCGCTGACCAGCTGGCCCTGCCAGATACATCTTGGGTCAGATCCCGTCCAACCTGTCGCTCCACTATGTCAGGCCCCGGCTCTGGTTCCCCCTCATGATGCTGCTCTGGGGCGGGCTGACTACGGTGACGGCCTCGGCGCACAGCCCGCAGGCCATCATGGCCATCCGCTTCTTCCAGGGCATGTGCGAGGCCTCGACCTTTGTCGGCACCCACTACGTCCTCGGTGCGTGGTACACGGAGCGCGAGCTGGGTAAGCGGAGCGGCATCTTCACCTCGTCCGGGCTCGCGGGGACCATGGTCGGCGGCTTCATCCAGACGGGCATCCATCGGGGCCTAGACGGCCGCCGCGGCCTCAGCGGCTGGCGCTGGCTCTTCATCATCGACGGGCTGCTCACGCTCCCCGTCGCCCTCTACGGCTTCCTTCTGTTCCCGGACACGCCGCGTACCACGACGGCTTTTTACCTGACCCCGGCCGAGCGGGAGCTAGCCGTCTCGCGCGTCCCCGCCGCCCACGACACGGAGCACCAGTCCCCTCTGACGATGCACTTCCTCAAAAAGGTCCTGGCGAGCTGGTACTGGTGGGGCTTCGTCGGCCTCTGGGTTGTTGCCGGCGAGACCGAGTCGTTTGGTTCAAACTCGCTCCTCGCCCTCTACATGCAGAGCCACCCGGATGTCAAGTACACCGTCGCGCAGCTCAACAACTATCCCACGGGCGTCGCGGGTGCGGGGATCGTGTCGACGCTCTTCTGGGCATCTCTGACGGATCTCCTTGGCGGCAAGCGCTATCTCGTCGGCTACTTCATCGCCGTGACCGGCATCGCGACCTCGGCCATGATCCTCGTCGCGTCTCGGAACCCTACCAGCTCGGCCTCGACGACTGTCGTCTTTGCCGCGTACTACTGGGCCGGGGCCGTCTATGCCTGCCAGGCCACCTTCTTCGCCTGGTGCAACGATGCCATGCGCTTCGAGCAGGCCACCTTTCGCGCCGTCGTCCTTGCGGGCATGAACCTCGGCAACAATGCCGTCAGTGCCTGGTGGAGCATCCTCTTTTATGGGGCATCCATGGCGCCTTGGTTTACTGTGAGTTTCAGATGCGGTTGGTGAGCAAAGGCTTGGTCGATGGCTATTTATCTCTCCTGTCTCACGGGCTACAAACCCCTTTAACAAACGGCCCTTTCACTTGCCCCAGCGTTTTCTATATTGCCGCGCACGCTGACGATAATGTATCTTCAGAATGGTATGTGGGCCATGATTGCCTGCTCCGTGGTCTTGGCAATCTGGACGGCGGGCTTGTCGTATCTGGCCTGTCGCAAAGACAAGAAGAGGGCAGCCGAGGATGGCGAGATGAGTGTGCAACATGAAGTCACAACAGACCACGAGTCAACTGGAAGTAAACCATCATGATCAATCGACTGTTCTCTCGTCACCCTAACTTCGATACCTCCCTCTCCTATCCCCAGGTTCCCAGACGCCTGGTGCGGTCTCAGAGGACATCACAATCGGCAATGGTCATTGAAGTCATGCCACAGGTACAGCACAATACAGAGTGATTGGGTACATTTGGCAATCCAACTATAAAAAACGAGGCTATCAGCAAGACGAGCTCGCAGCGAAGAGCGACGGCTTGGCCATGACTGTGAGACCGGAGCACACCGACCTTGGAATCATAGGGCGTGGCAGATCTGGAGCCACTGCACACCGCTTTATCCCACTTAACCCAACTTTTTTCTTTCTCCGCCAGTCTGTCATCCTGTATATATATATATATATATATTCCATTTGAGCTGCTGCGTCAGGTAAAAGGCCGAGTTGCCGGGCAGGGGCTCGGTTTTGTCTTAAAATGGAGATTCGACCCGTCATGCACGCAAGCTATCAATAAGTTAAATGTTTTGTACGCCTTCACTTTCCCAAACCCTGTCTCATGCCCGCTTAACATGGAACATGGGCAGTTGAATGCATCAAGACGTGTAATCGTTTCGCCCAAACGTCGGGATCACTCGTCATCTCTCCGTGTCGGCTCGGTCGTCGCGTCGTTCCCATGCGGCATGTCGGCTCCAGTTCCCGAGGAAATTCAGCCCGGCAAACTGCAAAGGGCTTGGGCTTACCGGGGTCGTTTATCTTGACAATTCATCCCAAGCTTCAATGTTTGCTCTTCCTTTCCAAGAACCGGTGCATCATCCTTCCTCCCTGCTGCCAACCCGAAGCCCCTTTCGACGTGCTGCTTCCGAGGTTTCGACCAAGAAACGTCTTCTCCAGATGGGTAAGGCGTTCGTGGCTGGCAGTTTCTTCAATGTCCCCATTGATGTCCCTATCCACTCCCGCAGGACTCGCTCGTCAGCCGTGCATTTATCGATGGTGGTGCTCTCATGCTACAAGCAGCTTCGATGGAGCAGAGCGGTATTTCACCGCCCAGTCCTGTACAATCGTCCGTTGCTCCGCGTCCGCCACCTCAGTGTCAAGGGTGCCTCAGGTAACACGCGTAGTTGTGCGATCCGGTCTCAGGGAGGTCCATGGCGTACTGCTGTGCCCTACGTGGTCATGGGGGCTTATTCTAGGATGGCAAGAGACAGACTGTGCTCAGCGATTGCCGACACTCACAGCAAGTAGTGCCGGGCTGCTCGTGGCTGATTGGAGCGTTCGATGTGACAAGTCGCGAGTGCTGAGGCGATCTCATCAGGCAAATGATATCCATATCCGATGCTCCTGCATCGCCATGTGCAGCAGCCAGGGGCTCGTCGCCTCCGCGGGCTGACGCCAAATGCGCTCGAGCAGCACCAGCGTCTCCCTCATATTGCCCAGGCCAATCGAGTCAATCATGGTCTCCAGCCGCGCCCTGAGGACGTCCCGCACGCCCGGGTCCGCCGTGCAGCAGCCGATGACGGCCAGTGGCCAGCAGAGACTGGTGTTGACCCGAGCCGACGCGGGAAACTGGCCCAGAATCGAGACTGCCTCGGCGACGGCGCCTTGGACGAGGTCCGCGTGCGCGCCGCAGGGAGAAGACTGCGGCGGCGGGCCCAAGATGCTCCAGAGATAGAGCAGTGCGGCCTGCTTGAACACAAGGCCGGCGAGCTGGCTGTATGGGCTCGCCGAGGGCGGTGGAAAGAAGGCGAGAATCTGCGACTGCAGGAATCCAAAGGTGATGATGTCGTCGGCCGACGGCGGCGGGGGCTTGGAGTCGATGCAAGGCAGCATCGTCTTGCCCAGCTGGAAAACCTGGGGGATGAGCAAGAGCAGCTCGAGCCAGCAGCCGCAGAGCTGGCCCATGTACTTTCGGGCGACGAGGACGCGAGCCATGCGCTCAATGCTGGGGCTGAGCAGCGGCTGCCAGTTGCCGTGGGGGTCGGTCGAAATGATGCTTGAGGCCGCCGTGTGCATGTAGTACTCGACAAGGAAGTCGGCGAGGTCGCCGACGAAGGCCTGTGACTCAGGGCGGTCGAGCAGTGTCGTAAGCAGCGAGCGAGAGGCGGCCAGGTGGTCGAAGATGGTGCCGTAGACATCGCCGCGCGCGACCTGGTGCTCTCAATGGCAGTCAGCGGCGGTTCAGCAAATGCGGAGCAAAGCTAGCAGGGGGGCTACAGACCTCGGTGAGACAAAGTATAAGGCTTCCCACGGTCAACGTCAGGGGGTTTTCGTCCTTGCCCGAGACATACTCGCCCACGACATTCCTAAACAAGCGGAGGGAGTCGGTGTAGTACTGCTGCGCAATCTCATTGCCGGCCTGCAAGCTGGAGGCCTGGCGATGCGCCGCGCTCTGGGCGAGGAGGAGCTGCAGGACCAAGGGGTTGGAGAAGGCGAGCGGGACGAGCTTGACAATAAAGGGATTCACGTCCGTCGAGCCGTTGCCCATGCTGTTTGCTGTCCGGGATAGGTAGTAGCTCAGCAGTTCGTACGAGTTGGGCCCGTGCGACGGCAGCAGCGCCATGGGCGCGGCCACGAGGGGCCGCAGACTGTTGCCGACTTGTTGGCAAAGGGCGCGGACCTGGCCGTCCGAGAGCTGGTCCGGGGCCTTGTTGTCGTATTCCAGCTGGCACGGGTCGTTGGAGCAAGTCGATGTCGCGGCGAGCGCAGAGGCCGAGGGCATCGGAAGGGGCGAGACTGACGGAGAGCCCTGGCTGTCGTCACTCACGTCCACGGCGGCACCGACGCTGGATTCCGATCCGATGTCTGTCACCAACGAGCGATAGAGAGCAGCTGGTAGCGGGTCGGGTCGGGGCTTTAGAGACTCGTCGCGAGCCGTGGGCTCTGTTGCTGGCTCCATGGCCTGGGGCTTTGGCGGCGACGGGAGGCTGTGACGATGCCGCTGGTCGGAAGGCCCGGACAATGTGACAACCACCGACGGCACCTTGTCGAGCGGAGGGCGGCGCCCGGGGTCGGTCGGAGAGGCATGGGCCAACGACGGAGAGGGGGAACAGGTCCTATCGCGACTCTGCCGGGCGATCGACGATGACGACGACTCGGCCGGCCAGCGACAGTCGAGCTTGTTGCGGCGGCAGCCGGAGCAGAGCGGCTTCTCCTCGTTGCACTTTTTCTTGCGGCGCCGGCAGGTGAAGCAGCCGGACCGGCTCCGGATGATGGGCATGACCCGGATCATGGAGCTGTTCAGCCGCCGAGGCGCCAAGCGTGCATGGGCACGGTCTGCGCTCGAGTTTGCTTCGTAGACGCTGATCGCCGGCGGTGGGAAGGGGGGGCAGCACCTCGACGAGGGCAGATCCCCAGGCCGGGGCCTTTTTTCTTCCGCCTCTGTCTCGTTGATTAGTCCCCCTTTTTGGATGTCTCCCTGGGCCAGAGCCGGCGTGTATGATGTTTGTTTGGTGTTTTCCGCCCGCAGAATGTACCGTGGTAGCAGAATCGCTCCTCTCTCGGGGAGAGACACAATGAGAAGAGAGAGCCCACAGCGCAAGAGCAGGACAAGGGGAACGAGCGGGGAACGTGGCTGCCGGTCGCGGCGTCGCTCTGCAATACGAAAATGTTGGGAGAGACAGACAAGCGAGAGAAATCCTGGAGCACGGCAATGGGAAACATTCGGGGGCGCGACCCACAGCCCTGTTGATCCTGACTCGCCCTCTCTCTCTCGGTGGGACCCCCACAAACGGAGGGCACTTGTCCTGGGTTTTAAAGAGATGGATGGACGAACGTACATATGTATATGAAATAGAGTGTGAGCGAGGGTGCTGTTGAGATCAAGGTTCAGGCTCAAGTTTCGGCAGCTGATGCACATCGACGGGCTGAGAGGCTTCAGTGGGCACGGACAGCCTTCTAGTCAGCTCGTTGTTCAAATATGTGAGACGCGCCCTCGCATGCCATAAAGACAGGAAGACAGGTTACAGTATAGACACCGTCACTTTGGCACGCTTCGGGGCCAGTGAGTAATGTGATCGTTGCTTCTCTTCATCTCTGATCAATGAGGCTTACATACCCAGCCCTCGGCTCGCCAGTACGCAAACATGAAGCCAAGGCTCGATGCTTTTAAGGTTTACCGGGACTCAAGGCCTAGGAGCGCATCCGACGCGTCCTCATACATATGCAAAGATACACGCATAGCAAACATGACCACGATGATGCCCGGTACATTAACGTTTGCCTGTGCGCATCGAGTGAGCATGCCGGCCACCGGGCCATGTCATGGTTCGTCGACACTGGAGTCTCCACACGGCAAGATCAAGATATCCTCGATGCTTGTGTACAGTACATATGATAGTACCCTGCACATGGGCATGCCGCTCACCACCGGAGCAGGCAAGCCGATCAACGGTGTGATATGCCTGGCCGAGGTGGGGGCCGTGGATTTTCAACACCCTCGGCCGTTGGCCTCTCTGAGTTACGGAAGCGTCGCCTTTCATGAGCTCATAAATAGAGTTTCAGCCGAGCTCAAAACACCACCCATGGTGCACATGAGGTATATAGACAATCAAGGCCTGAACACTGAGCGTAGCCGGTGACGAAAGAGGGAGAAAGAGAGCGCCGCAGCTTGGGTTGATGCTCCCGAGCCATATATGTACGACAATGCCGCGAAGATTCTGATACCAAAAAAGCATCCGCAGTGGATGGCATTTGATGAACGAGAGGGGCTCACGGTACGTGAATGTCGGTGCACGCTCTTTGCTTCTCTTCTCTACTTCCCCTTACGGCATCTACATGACAAGTTCAAACCCTAATGCAGAATGGAACCTCGAGCCAAAACAGTCTCTCTCCAATCAAGCAGTAGCTGAATGACCGTCCCCGTTTCCCCTGGGCATCACACATACATGCACTGTCTCTGTGCATTGTCAGTCTCGGCATGTGCAGCACGACGCCACGAAGGTGCCAACCTTTCGTCAGTGTATGTGCATGTGAACGCTCGATTTTAGGTCGCACTCCATCAGAGAGGGCAGTCGATTGTGTCTTAAAGGCTTGGTGATATTAGGGGGAACTGGCCACTATGGGCTGCAGGAAGCTTCCAGAACCCAACAACCAAACGGGGCATGGGTGTTCACTCTCGCCACGATACTGTAGTTTCACGCTGCTCACATGTGAGTCCACTATCTTAAAATTAACAGGCACATCGTCAGGCGACGCTTGTTTATGGCTAAGCAAAACATATGATGACCATCTTCCTCCGCGGAGCAGCCTCCGCTTTGGGCTACCCGATGGCTTCAACTCGAATGACGGTTTCCGGTACGTATGCGCAAGGAGGATATAAGTACCGGGTGCGAGCCAGACTCCCCTTCCACTAGTGGCGTTGACGATTGACTATTCTCACACTGGATGCTACAGCAATGTGCTGAGAACACAAAGCTGTACCTGCGCTGTCTTCGAGCGCAATAGATCCATATCTATATATTTTAAGCAGCTTTTGTTTATTTACAGAAGGCGTATTTTTTCAGGTCAACGCAGGGCCTTGTAACTCCTGCCCGGCACGGCTCGTTCCAATCGTCTAGCGGCGAACTCACATGGTGTTGACACCATTGGCTTGGAATCCTTACCAAACTTGGGTAGTATGGCAAGAGGGCAAGAACAACGACTTAAGCGCTCCATGTACTGGATGTAATGACTGTTGGAAGAGGCGAGTTTCAGACTGCCAGCGTAGTGCTTTAAGGGTTAATCACAAGTACGGCTCCAGCCTGGTCTTCAGATCCTCCACGTCTATGTCGCCAGCGTGCTCCGAGCCGCCCTTGCTGCACGGCGGAATCAACACCTGGTCGAGCACCTGGATCACGCCGTTCTTGGCGACGCCGTCGCGGATCGAAATGTGCGCAAAGCCGTTGATGCGGATGGCCGAGAGGCCGCCAAGGCTGACGACATCGACGGCGACGCGGGCGTCACCGAGCAGCGTGGGAAGCTCGTAGTGGCGGCGCTCCAGCCCCTCGGCGCCGGGCTGCTGCCGGCCCGAGTCCGTCTTGTCGTAGTACGAGTCGGTGTAGAAGGTGGCATTGGGGGTGATGTGGTACTTGAGCAGGGCTCGCAGATATTTGCGCCCGGTTTCCGTGTTGAAGAGGAAGGCGTTTGCCCGGACGCCCAGCCGCTTGAAGGCGTAGTTGCTGGGGGCGAGGACAGTGCTACCGACCATCTTGACGCCGTGGATGTACTTGATAAAGTCTGTCTTTTCATACGCGAGCAAGAGTGTCGAGAAGTGGCCTGGGAAGAGTGTGAGGATCTGCCCGGCCATAAAGGGGGGCACAAGAATATGATCGACGGCGTGGATAATGCCATTTGATGCTTTCTATACGGTAAAGGCACCATTAGCAAGAAGGGCACGAGGAGACCATAGGGGTGGCCGTGGCTCGTACAATGTCGGCAGCAACGACTGTGCTGTAAAAGTTGACCTCGACGCCGTGGAAGCCGATGCTGGTGCGCAGTCGCTGGGGCTCGCCGCCGAGAAATCTTTCGTGCAGCGCCGTCGGCAGCGTGTGCGTGTGGAGGATGCGGCCGGCCGGGTACTGGCCGAGGCCGACATGGTAACGGAGGAAGTTCTCGACAAGCTCCTTGCTGGGCTTATCGTTGTGGCCGTCGTGATGATCGGGGATGTGGCGGAAGGCCTCGTTGGTGGGGACGAAGAGGGTGTACTCGGCGCGGGACGAGTTGAGCAGCTCGACTAGGTCCGGGTGGTGGTCGACGAGCTTTGCGAACCGCGACGTGTGCCCGCAGCCGCGGATGAGCTCGTAGATGGTGCCGCGCGGGCGCTCGTCATCGTCGCTGCTGCGGCCGCCGGCGAGGGCAGTGGCTAGTTCTTGGGCGGCCTCAGCGGTGCCCGCGAGGCGGTCGACGGCGTGCCCGAGGAGGGAGGCGACGCTGGAGGGCAGCGAGCCGGGCCAGGGGCCGTCGTCGGCGGCTCGGCCGGCATCAGGGGAAGGCGGCGATGCGGCGAGGGTGATCTGGTGCGGGTCTAGGACGGCGGCAGCTCCGGAGAGAGCGGCGCCGACGACGGTGGTGAGGACGAGTCTCATGGCAGAGGGTGGCGTGGAGGGAGAGAGCCGAGTCTGTCGACAGGCGGTGAGAGCCGAACTAAATGTACCTTTGTTTTATAATAGCACCTTTGCGTTATATATAACGCCTTTCTGGGCCAAGACACTCTGTACAAGCAGAGCAACGACGAGGGCAGAGGACGGCAATGGCAATGACACCGATGCTCAATAGAGGTGAGAGGTGTAAGTTAATTGAAGCACTGTATGTCTGGGAGACAAGTTGAATAGAAACAGGAGAAGGGAGAGGGAGTAGCTGAAGGATGAAAGGACTGATGAATCATCAGTCAAGACTCCGTTGCTTCCGAGGCGGCCACCCGGGCCCCGTCATACATACGTTTGCCGTCGCTGGCCACGAAACGTTGGCCAAGGCCCGGGTGATATGTATAAGCCGCGCAATCGCCATCACGTCAGCCGTTTACACTCCTCCCCTCCCCTTTCGCCTTCCCCCCTTTTCCAACGTCGCGGACGTCGACAGCAGGGCACCGTTACTAACGACACTAACATGGTTGCCATCTCTCACGCTTTCTCCAGATCGACATCTTAGAGCCGCGGCTGCTCACACATCTCTTGACATCTGAACCCTTGACAGCCTTTGCCACGTGAATAGCAGAGCATCTGGACGACGCTCCCCGCACGGTAGCTGCCCGTCAGCTGACGTCAACGCCTAGTTCCAAGGCCATCCGGGGGGGGACATCCCTATGTAATAGGTCACAGGGGGGTTCTGGCTGCGTTGCTAGCTCCAAGCCACTCCGTAGAGGCTGCTTGCTTTTCTGGCAGTCTTGCCCGTGATTCGCTGGGCTGTCTGATAGCACACGCCATGCTGCGCTTCTGGCGACGACGGTGCCGGAGACGGGCGAGACAGGGGGCGGGGACTCGATCGCCGCGGAATCCACCGCCTGGGTCCACCGGCGATAGTGTGTCATCTGGCCTTCTCCACCAGCAGGCGAGGGTCGGCAGAGACATCAGGTATGCTCTCATAGGACGATAATGTGGATCACCATTTGACCAGCCGGGCTTTTCCCTGGCTGTGTGAGGTTTGATGGGGGGATGAATCTCAGCCCTTAATGCTCTAATTCCCCCCCCCCTTCTTTTTAGTCCTTTTAAATCACAACAACCTCCGGGGAAAAGAAACCGAAACAGGAGACGCTTGGCTGTTTTGTTTTGACCCTGCCGCTGCCTTACCTGGCATTCCGTCTCTCGTCCACTCCCCCGTCCCCAACAGCGACGGAGTACAACCTCAAATAATTTAACACACCGAAACCGACAGCCAGCACGCACTGCGGCCCTCTCCCGCCCAACTTCGTGCGTCCATGCTGTGACGAGTGCGGCAAGCCCATTCTCCCTCCTTTTCACCGAACCGGTCCGGAGAACCGCGGTCCATCTCCACGACGCGAGCCCCCGAAACGGCCGCCACAGCAGACGAAGCTGCCGGCGCCGCGGTGACAAAGCAAGCAGCCAACAAGCCGTACCAGGGCCATCCATCCTAGCCTGTCTCTGCCTCTTTCTCCAGCCTCGACTCTTATCCTCTCGTGTCAACGGGCGGAAAAGAGTTAAGATACAGACTTGGAGACAGATACCGGGCGAGTGCGGGATCTAGAGGCAGACACATGAAGGGATAAAGAAAGGAGGGGCGATGCTCCGCAAAAAGGAGGCGTACACGGTGGTGACACCCATCCCGGGCTTCATCCCGCGCCAGCTGGCCATCGACATTCTGCACGCACACAGCGAGGTCATCATGCTCAACCCGCTCGTGCTCTCGCACCGGCCCATCCCCGCGCCGCGCACCGCCGCCGCCGACGAGTTCTACAGCACCTGGTACGAGATTGTCGAGCGTATCCAGTACGTCCCGGGCATCGGCCGCGCCGGCTCGGGCCAAATCACCTTTTGCGGCTGCTTCCACGACCTGCCCTGGGGACTGCAAACACACGTCCATGCTCCCCTTAACATCGACCTGCGCCATCGCTACCGCGTCGCCGGCAACCAGCCGGGCGTCGAGGGCCCCGACGAGCAGCGCGAGCTCGGCCTCGAGGAGCTCGGCGCCCCCCGCGACGGCCTCTATCTGCGTGAGGACATTGAGATCAAGTGCAACATTGCCATGGTCTCCTTTGTCAAGGCGCAGCTCCGCGCCGCCAGCCGCCAGATGCTCGACCGCTTCATCAAGAAGGCGGAGCTGCTCGACGCCGGCGTCCTCCAGGCCATGATGGAGAACGGAAAGCTCAAGACCATCAACCCAAATGATCGCTCCCGCCCGCCCCCGATCCACGCCCCCCCCTATCCGGGCCCTCCATCGCCCTCCCTTGTCGCCTCGCCTCTGCGTTCCTCGCCATCGCCCAGCGCAGGCCACTACCACTACAAGGTTCAAGACACGGACAACAAGGCTCGATACATGTCCTCACATCTATCTCCCGCTGCCCCCTCTTTCCCCGTCGAGCTGCCCGGCGACTCGTCCCAGGATCCGTCGCCGGGGTCCAAGTACCTCGCCCGCCCCGTCTCCGACATAACTTCGACCTCATCCGACCCTCGCTGGTCCCTGAGCCCATCCTTCTCGGACGGACATCGCGACAGCGTCGGCTCCACCGTCAGCGCCACCGGGCTCACGTCGCCCGGTTTTGTCCGGCACGGCTTCGCCGCCGAGTTGCCGGCCCATGACGAATCCAGGGAGTTGGCCCCACGGCCTCAGGCGACTTCGTATATGTATTGAGGCTATGCCGCGGGCTCATTCGATTCTCTTGATACTCATCGGGCTTCTCTTACAGGTTCTGATGGCAACCTTTGTTTTCACCCGCCAAATCGAGGCGGACTGGCGGCGTCGTGCACCTGATGCTGCTGCAGCGAAGAACAGGGGGCATGGGGTTGCGCGGTCATCACACTCATTTGATGCGGAAAATTCTTTGGAGACTGCAGCCATTTAAGGCAGGGTGGAGTGGGTAGAGGATGGGAAGTGCTCATGGTGTCGCAACGAACAGGTATAGTCGATGGATAACGAACAATGATACCAAGATTTAGGTTTTTGCTTTGGAGATGGGATTACATGTTACCTTTGTTGACTGGTTGCCACCTTACCCCAAGACCGCCGAAAGTGGATGCAACGGAAGGGTGTCGAAGAAGTAAGAACAGGACAGCGTGTGTGAGCGAGACGCTGCTGCGTGCGTGCTTCACGCTCCTCGGCGCTTCGGTCTGCCGAAGCGCCCCTTCGAAGGCCACGGATCGCTCTGCTTTTCCAGCCTAGACCTGCACTACTCGTCAGTAGTAGCTCTGAGCTTTCACGACACGCAAGCTCCCTTTCCTAGAGGCCATGGGGAACGAAGAAGTGGTGGGCACTTACACCTCCTTGCCTCGGCCCGGCTGCCACCGCGCCGTGCCGTGACGCAACGCCCGCCAATACCAGGTGCTGCCCACGCTCATCGTTGCCGTCCACTTTGCCAGGGTCGCGATCCCCGCCGACCTCGGATATCGCAAACGGGCGTACACTTCCAGCGCCGCCCTCACGCCGCCGGCGCTGCTCGGAGCCGCAATCCGGTCGAGCAACGCGCCGGAGAGCACGGTGGCGCCTTCGACAGCGAACCCGGTGCCATAGCCTTTTGCCGGGAGCATGAGCCTGGCGGCGTCGCCCAGCAGCACCGGATGGCCGCACTGCATCTCTTCCGGCGGCCACGTCCGCTGTCGGAGGGAACTGTGGATGATGCGGTCCGATGTGGCGACAAAGCCCTCGAAGGTGCCGGCGAACGGGCGAACCCGCGGCCGAGCCGGCGCAGGGCCTCGGCCGTGGCCTCGGGCGCGTACATTCCCGGGACTAGCGCCGACTGCCACGCCCCCTGGTCGCCGGCCGGGGAGGTGGTGCTGGACGTCGTGTCGTACCAAGGCGATGGCGGCTCCGTCTCTGACAGCAGCAAATCCTACCGAGTCCGGCCGTCTAGGCACGGCCCGAGGCTAGGAACCCTCTTGCTTTAGAGAACTCCTACTTACTTTATAAATCTAGTATAAAGTATCCTTGGTATACTAGCTAAAAATGAAAGCTAACTACTAAATTAATAAGGTAGTTTACTTACTTATTACTATAGAAATTATAAGCTTACTTTTAATTCTTACTAGAAAGATTATAATTAATAAATAAATCTAAGAAATTAATAAATACTAATTACTAATTATAGCCTACTTAGCTTAGTTCTTAAAGTAAGGACTATAATATAAAAATTATAACTAAGTTAATAATAAAGATTATTATAGATAGTAAGACTAATATAATAAGTAGCCTTAAGACTTTTACTATAATAATTACCTATAAGAGAATTAGTAAAATAACTAATAAAATAATTACTATTATAACTTTTACTATAACTAGCTATAAGATAATAAAAGAACTAATAACCCTATAATAATTAAGATAACTAATAAGACTAAAGGACTAACTATAAGCTAATATATAAAAGATACTAAAATTATAATAGGAAGCGCGCGCTAGTAAGTTACTACTAACTATATAAGCGGTAGGATAGAGCGGCTAAGGCTAGTAGGGCGGGCCCTATACTCGCTGCCTAGGACCTAGTCGCTACTAAGTCGCTAGTATTAGGCTAGCTAATAATCTACTTAAAGCTAAAACCCTTAAAGTATAAAAGAGTTATTATAAAGTTAGTATAGAGAAAGTATAAGGGCTTTTACCCTATATTAGCCTAGACTAAGGTCTAGGCTAAGTCTATATATAAGCGGCTTCTATGCTTATATAGGCTAGGCCTATACTTCTCTTCCTTTTCCCCCTTATAGATTATTAACCTTCTTTTAATAGACCGTACCTAAGCCTATACCTTTAACTACTCCGTAATAGTATAATCTACCTTTTATTTTACCCTCTTTATATCCCTATATATAAAATAGCTATTTTTAGCTACCTTTAAAGCTAACGTTTAATTACTTAGTCTAGTTAAACCGCTTACGCTAGTATATATATACGTAAAATATCTATACTCTTATAGTTATAAAATTAAAGCGAATATAATACTTAGTTCGCCCGGGTAATTAAGAGCTCTTATAATAGTAGGGCTCCGCACGACTAAGAGCGGTACTACTAGACCTTAGTAAGTTTAATAGCTCTTTTATAGAGCTTAAGCTAAAGCTGCTTTATATAAAAGTAAAGCTTTATACTAATAGCGCTATAATAAGGGATATCTATACTTAATTCGACTATTTTTATATAAGCCTATCCTTATACTTATAAAGGTATCTTTTACTATTTACGCGTATTAGTATAAACGGACTAGCTAACCCCCTCTTAAAGCTTTATATTAATTATAGCGTACTTAATATAGCTAAGTCGGTAGGCTAAGAGCTTATAACGCTTTATTAAAAGCTAAGTAAAGCTATTCTAGATTACCTTATATAGTTTAAAGAGGTACTTTATTAAGTAAATATATAGAGCTAGCCTAAAGTAATAGAGTATAGTTGCTTTATTATAAGGTTAAATATAAATTAGCGTACCTATTTAAGTAAAAGATCTATATTACTAGATATATATACCGATCTCGTTTACCTTTTTCGTAAGCTTAGTAGTAATAAGTTTCTTTTTTCGTTTTCTTTTATAGTATAAGAAGAGGATAACGCTAGTAATACTATAGATATCTCTATCTCTACCTTAAGGACTAAGAATAGGAAGAGGTAGCGATAAAAAGGTCGCTATATAAGCTATAGTAGTAAATCCTATTAGTTTTTAAAGTGCCCGCGCTAAGAAGCGCGGGTAAATATACTCTAAGTAATAACGGGGCGTACGCGCTAAGACGGAAAGGAGGTTATGCCGGAAGAGGGTCCTTTATAGTAGACCTATTCCTCCTAGTAGGGAAAGCTAACTTCTTAAGTAGTTCCTTCCTATAAATAGGTTAGAATTCGAGAATAAATTAACCGAATTTTTCCTCGATAAGCCTAATAGTCTAATTCTTCTAGACTAGCCTTATAGGCTTAGACGTTATATCTTAGAAGATTCCTTCCTCTTAAAGAAAGCGGAATAAAATTAGGCTCGTTAAAAATCGAGGGTAAAAAGCTACCCTTTTTCGTCGAAGAATTTATATAGACCTATTAGATAGTTTTATCGTAAAATTCACCCTTCTATATCCCTCTATCTATACGGTTAATTCCCTAGCAATAAGATATTCCCTCTATGCCTTCTTAAAGGACCGGAATCGTAAGAGTATATTATAGATATCGAGGGAAGTACTAAAGTTAAGAATAGCTAATTTTTATAGGGGATAGTCGGAGGGTCCTAACGGGTGGTCTTACTAATTCGTAGGGAAGACGAATACTAGATTTACTATACTAACGATTTTTCCTTAAATTTACAGCTCGAATAAGGGCAGTAGCGTTAGTTACTATTTCTTAGTAACCTAAAACTCGTCTATCTACTTCTATAACGAGGGGTCCTCCTTAAGAGACTATTATACTATTTCTTATAGCCTCTTTAAAGGGTTAATTCCTTTAAGTCGGTTTTCCTTAAAGACCTACTAGCAGTCTTCTAGCCGATAGGGCTTTTTATATACTTAGTAGGTAGGTCGATTCCTCCTTATATATTATTTCTTCGAGGAATCCTTATCCCGGTCCGGAAGGTCTGCTTAAAAACCCCCCCTTTTTACCCCTTATTACTAATTTTAACGAAGAGGTTCGATTTCGACTAGTTCCTTAATTTTTCGACTAACGGACTAAAAGGTCTATTAAGGGACTAGTTAGGCCGGTCTAACTAACGGGACCGGGGCCGGACTCGGAATAAGATACGTAGCCGGGGCCGGGGCAGTAGCTATAGTTAACGACGGCGTTAAGACTCTCGAGGGAGGAGGAGCCGAAGGAGCAATAGCCGCAGCAGCAGCAGTAGCGGGGGCCGTAGCAATAGGGGCTATAGCAGCTATAGGTCGAGCTGTCTAGGTCGAGTGCTAGCTACGAAGGAATAAGACTGCTTGCTATTATACTCTAGTAGCCTCTTCGTTTAGTTCTTAGCTAGCTTCTTAAAAGATAGTCGAGTAACCGTTATTAATAGGCTTTATTAGTAGAGATATATCCTATAGCTATTAGCCGGAAAGAGCTTTTATAAGGAAGTATTAGTTAGCTTCCTTAAGGATTTCTTCCTACTTAGCTAGCTACGAAGAGGCTAGTAGGTTCCTAGTAGAAAAGGCTCTTAGGTAAGCTATATAGGTCTTCTTAATACGGTTAGTTATATAGCCCCTTAAAGGAGCTATCGAGGTCTCGAGCTTTAAAAGCTACTGCCTAGTTTAACGGGGGCATCTATACCCTAAGGAACACATAGCCCGCGCAGCAGAGTCTTTAGCAGGGTCCTTGGCAGGGTCCTTAGCAGGGTCCTTGGTAGGATCCTTGGCAGAGTCTCTAGCTAGCCCTCTTCTTAATTAGATGATCCCTTGGCCCCTGTTCGTCTAGGGAAGAAGGAGGGAAAATTCGGTCTATAAAAGAGGTCTCTTTTCCTCCTTAGCTAGCAGACAGCATCTTCTTCTATCAGCATTATCTTCTTCTATATCCTCTTTTACTAATATACCTTTTTGGCCCTCTTTGCCTTTACCTTGCCCTGCCTAGCGCTTTCTCGTTTCCTTCGTCCCCCTTAGACCCCCTCGTCCTTCGGTATCTAGCTGCTGCTATTGCCGTTGGCGTGGGTGTGTCTTTAGGTGTGTGCCGCAGCTACCGTTAAACTAGGAGTCTCTTCCTCTTAAAGAGAGATTAGCTTTACGGTACTAATAGATTCCGTTATCGCTATACGTATAGTAGTTAGTAGCTTCGTCTTATAGAGGTACTCCTTTTAGTGACTCTCGTAGTCGCCTAAGGTAGTAGAAAAAGCTCTCTATTATATAGAGGTAAGCTTAGAGAAAAGGGAAGCTCCCTTTATAAATTCTATTACCTTAGGATAAAAAGGGGGCTTAAGAGGGTCCTACTTATTAGAGAAGACTAAACTATAGATAGTCCTATCTATACGAGCCCGTAGCTCCTTTACCTACTTATCCTAATCTTAGGGCTATATTAGAATCGTCCTATAGACCGTAGGGGCGGTAAAGGAGTCGTTTTTTAATATCGTTGCGAGAGAGAGGGTAGAAAAGTCGGTTAAAAATCAGCTTTTCTAGTAAGAGGGGTAAAAGGGAGCTACGAGGGATATAAGAAATATGCCTTTTATAGTAGCTAGAAGGTATAGGAATTCTATTCCTCCCGGGCTTATAACTCTCGCGAAGAGAGATATAAGAAGTATATAAAAATATATAAAGGTAAAATTAAAAGTAAGGGGTTAGATAGGTAGGGCAGAGAGATTTAATTCTTATAGAAGTAGTAATAAAGGTAAGGGAGTAATTATTATATTGCCTTAATTATCCTTCTTTCCTCTATCTAACGCCCCCTTTTATACCTATCTAGCCTTTTAATTAATAAAGAAGATCCTACTTAAAGAAGCTACTAATATCCTTTCGACTACTAAGCTTTTTACTAGTTTTTCCCCTCCTTTTTAGCCGCTGCCGGTATATCCGTCTTATCTCTCGCTACCTCTATAAGAAGCTATCGCTACTTCTACTTCCCCTTATACCCCTACCCTCCTTTCTATACCTCTTTTTAGCTACTTCTTCTTTCTTTTATACTAGGTGTTTTTAGCTTCCTTAGTCCCTTATACTAAGGGATATCTCTAAGAACTACGAAATTAGGCTACGCTTCGCGATAATTAGTACCGTAAAGCTAATCTATCTTTAAGAGGAAGAGACTCCTAGGTAGTAGCTTTTAAAGCTCGAGACCTTAATAGCTCCCTTAAGGGGCTATAGAACTAACTATATTAGGAAGACCTATATAGCTTACCTAGGAGCCTTTTCTACTAGGAACTTACTAGCTTCTTCGTAGCTCTAGTAAGGCCCTCTTCTTTATAAAGAGCTTAAAGGGGGATTTCTAGTCTATTCCTTAGGTAGTCCCTCTAAGGGTCCGGTTCTATAAGTAATAGGCGGTCTTAATAACTTCCCTCTAAAGGCCGTATAGAAGCTTTATAATAAGTCTTATTATACGGGCCCTTTCTATTATAGCACCCCCTAATCTTTCTGCCCCTCTATTCTAGGCCTAGGTATTCGGTGCTAATAGGAGGGGTAAAATGCCCCTTTTTTAAAGCTATTTTAAGATATCCTTCGTAAATAGCTCTCCGTTAGACCGTATCTTCTTTACCTTATAGCTAAAGTAGGATTTTATCTAGTTAACGAAGTCTTAGAGGGTAGACTAGTTATACTTACTTAAGTAGGTCTATAAGAAATAAGGGAAAACCATCCCTAAAAAGGCATCTATAAAGGTTATTACCTTAATAAAGCTTTCTTAATCCCTAGAGACGTTAGTTTAGTCGACCTAAATTTCCTTATATAGCTAGTGCGGCCGTAAAGGGGTTCGTCTAGAAATTTATCTCTTAGTCTTTCCTTAGCTATAGTATTTATATTTAGCGGTCTTTAGGCCCCTTATTCGTACGCCTTATTATAGACCTAGCTTATATAAAGCTAGGGGGCCTAGGTAACTAAGTCGTATATACTAAAGAAGTCTATCTCCTTAGGCTATTAAAAGAGGGTCCTTTATAGTAGACCTATTCCTCTTAGTAAGGAAAGCTAACTTCTTAAGTATTTCCTTCTTATAAATAAGTCGGAATTTAAGAATAAATTAACCGAATTTTTCCTTGATAAGCCTAATAGTCTAATTCTTTTAGACTAGCCTCGTAGGCTCTAACGTTATATCCTAGAAGATTCCTTCCTTTTAAAGAAAGCGGAAGGAAATTAAGCTCGTTAAAAATTAAAGGTAAAAAGCTACCCTTTTTTATCGAAGAATTTATATAGACCTATTAGGTAATTTTATTGTAAAAATCACCCTTTTATATCTCTCTATCTATACGGTTAATTCCTTAGTAATAAGGTATTCCCTTTATACCTTCTTAAAGGACTAGAATTAAGAGAGTATATTATAAATATTAAGAGAAGTACTAGAGTTAAGGATAGCTGATTTTCGTAGGGGATAATCGGAGGGCTCTAATAGTTAGTTTTAGCCTTATTAATCTATAAGGAAGATAAAGACTAGATTTACTATACTAACGATTTTTCCTTAAATTTACGGCTCGAATAAGGGCAGCGGCGTTAGTTACTATTTCTTAGTAACCCGAATCTCGTCTATCTTCTTTTATAATAAAGGGTCCTTCTTAAGAGACTATTATATTATTTCTTATAGCTTCTTTAAAGGGTTAAATCCTTTAGGTCGGTTTTCCTCGAAGACCTACTAGTATTATAATAATCGATAGCCTAGTAATTTATAGGCTAGGTAGCTGTTTTATTTAGTCTTTTATTTCTTCGAGGAATCCTTGTCTTAATCTAAAAGGTCTACTTAAAAACCTCCCCTCTTTACTCCTTATTACTAATATTAACGAGGTTCGATTTCGACTAGTTCCTTAAATTTTCGACTAACGGACTAAAAGGTCTATTAGGGGACTAGTTAGGCTAGACGGACTAACGGGACCGGGCCTAGAGTAGAAGGCGGAGCTAGGGCCGGGACTAAGGCAGCCGTTAAAGACGGTGTTAAGGCTCTCGAGGGAGGAGGAGCTAGAGGGGCAATAGCTATAGCAGCAGTAGTAGGAACCGTAGTAATAGGGGCTATAGCAGCTATAGGGGCAGTAGGTCGAGCCGTCTAGGTCGAGTACTAGCTACAAAGGAATAAGACTACTTACTATTATACTCTAGTAGCCTCTTTATTTAGTTCCTAGCTAGCTTCTTAAAAGATAGTTAAGTAACCGTTACTAATAGGTTTTATTAGTAGAGATATATCCTATAGCTACTAGCCGGAAAGAGCTTTTATAAGGAAGTATTAATTAGCTTCCTTAAGGATTTCTTCCTACTTAGCTAGGTACGAAGAAGCTAGTAGGTTCCTAGTAGAAAAGGCTCTTAAGTAGGCCGTATAGGTCTTTATAATATAGTTAGTTATATAGGCCCTTAAGGGAGCTATTAAGGTCTCGAGCTTTAAAAGCTACTACCTAAGAGTCTCTTCCTCTTAAAAAGAGATTAGCTTTATAGTATTAACGGATTCCGTTATCGCTATATATATAGTAGTTAGTAGCTTTATCTTATAGAGGTACTCCTTATAGTAACTTTTATAGTTACCTAAGGTAGTAGAAAAAGCTCTCTATTATATAAAGGTTAGCTCGGAGAAGAGGGAAGCTCCCTTAATAAATTCCGTTGCCCTTAGATAAAGAGGGGGCTTAAGAAGGTCCTACTTATTAAAGAAGACTAAATTATATATAGTTCTATTTATAGGAGCCTATAGCTCTTTTACTTACTTATCTTAATCTTAAGGCTTTATAAGAATCGTCCTATAGACTATAAGGGCGGTAGAGGAGTCGTTTTTTAATATTATTATAGAGAGAGGGGATAGAAAAGTTAGTTAAAAATCGTCTTTTTTAGTAAGAAGGGTAAAAGGAAGCTATAATAGATATAAGAAAGGTGCCTTTTATAGTAGCTAGAAGGTATAGGAATACTATTCCTCCTAGGCTTATAACTCTTATAAAGAGAGATATAAGAAGTATATATAAAATATATAAAGGTAAAATTAAAAGTAAGGGGTCGGATAGGTAAGGTAGAGATATTTAAATCTTATAGGGGCAGTAATTATAGTAAGGGATTAATTATTATATTACCTTAATTCTCTTTCTTTCCTCTATCTAACGCCCCTCTTTATACCTATCTAGTATCTTAATTAATAAAGAAGATCCTACTTAAAGAAGCTACTAATATCCTTTTAACTACTAAGCTTTTTACTAGTTTTTCCCCTCTTTTCTAGCCGTTACTAGTATATCTATCTTATCTTTCGCTACCTTTATAAGAAGCTATCGCTACTTTTACTTCCCTTCTTACCCCTACCCTCCTCTTTATAGCTCCTTTTAGCTCCTTCCTTAAAACCTATTTTTTAGCTTCCTAGGTCCCTTATACTAAGGGATATCTCTAAGAACTACGAAATCTAGCTACGCTTCGCGATAATAATAGGGATTAATACTTATAAGGGGAAAAGATAAAGAGTCGAAGAGGATATAGAGGAAATTAAGATAATAAGAATAGTAAAAACTAGCCTAAAGATTATCCTTATATACTATAGATATAGAGTAGATCTAAATAAGAAGTTTAATAGACTTATAGATAAAATCGTTAGAGAAATAATATATAAAAGAATCCTAATTACTTTAAATTACTTAATTAACTTTATTCCTTAACTAAGCGAGAGACTTAGTATAAGATATATAAATATAGCCTAAGGTATAGAAAATACTAAATTCTAGACTTTAGAGAAAGTAAAGAGTAATATAAGACCTTATAGAGCTATAATAACGGTTATAAAAGTAGCTAAAAATAATATAGAGAGTAGTTTACCCCTCCTTAAATATCTATAAGGGTACCTTACGGTAGCTTTAGTATAAGTTAAAGAATAGAATAAAGAATACTAGGTCGAACCGATTAAGCTTACTTACCCTACTTATAAAGAATCGGATTATAAGTGCCTTAAAGTCTAATAAGTATTAAAGGAAGTTAGGTTTATAATTAATATAATTAGTATAATATAACTAGCTTAAGGACTATTTAATTAATAAACTCTAAGGTAATAAAACTAAGGAAAGATAAATTTATTATATAAGAAGTAATACTCTTAATAAGATACTAGGAAATAACTCTAGAAAACCTTATAGTAATTCCTATAATATATATAAATATAGTCCTTATACCCTTCCGCTTATTTAAGTATATATAAGACCTACCCTATATTTAAGTACGGCTTAGTAGCTAGAAAGCTAAAGTTCTAAGCGTTTTAATTAATACTAAGTTTAAAAGAAACCTTATTACTAAAAGATATATAAATATATATAGGCTTAAAATCCTATTAATAAGAGTATTAATAACGGCGTATACTATATCCCTTATAGATATAGTTAAGGAGGTAGAAACTAATCTCTATCTAGGTATAGCTTAGATACTAATCTATCCTTATATTACGCTAGATAGAGTCTTAGTCCCTTTTATCTTAAGCATACTATTTATTAGAGCCTTATATATATTATTTAATTATTTCCTAAGGAACGGCGATATATAGGTTAAATACTAGATCGGTACTATCTAGGTAGTTACGCTAGCGGTAGGAGCTATTAAATAGGAGCTTTTAGATAAGGTTAATATAGTAAAATCCTTTTAGACTATAACCTTACTAGTTAATAAAGATATATATAAAAGACTAAAGCTCGAGGAGACTATATAAGAAATAGCTACCTAGCTCCTAAGAAATCTTTTTAAGCTTTAGTAATAAAAGTTAAAGAAGATAACCTAGGAGCTACCTAATAATTATAGAGAGAACCCCTTATATATACCTTAATAGCTATAATTCTCTTACTAAAAAGTAAGATCCTTAGTTATAAAGGGGGCGCTAACTAAGTCCTTAACCTAGCTTATATTAGCGTAAATAAGCTCTTAATAGTATTAGTATAATAGTAATTAATTATAGATAAAGGAGATAAGGCGATTCTAACTATTAGATCTAAAATAATAAAAGAGATTATTAAAGTTATAGTTATAAAGGCTATAAGAGAATTTAAGAAAATATTATTAGAGCTAGAAAGAAGTTTAGAAAGATTTAAAAGGTTAAAGTTAAGATAAGGAGGAAACGACCTATTATATTATATAATCTAAGAGTTAATACTCTCTTTAAAAGAAAAATAAATAAGATTAACCTTATTAACGATACTTTATTAAATAGCTCGACGCTAAAAGGGGACCTTAACTAAAAGAAGACTAAATAAAACACCGTTAAAGATAAGATATAGCCTAGACCCTACTTAGAATACTTAATAAGAAAATTCTTAAGTATATAGAAAGGAAAGTAGCTAATAAAAGAGAGACTTAAAGTAATTTACGAATAATTTAAGGGCTTTCTTATAAAGGTAGAAATCTAGATCTTTAATAGTATTCTATTTAATAAGAAAGTAGCGTTATCCTAAGACTTTATAAAAAAAGGTAAAGTCGACCTAGCTATAGCCCTACTATAGGTTATTCGGATAATAAAATATAAGGCGTAGTAAGTAGCCTTAATCTTAATCTTAAAAGCGATAGAGTAGAAAGTTATCGATATCCTTAAAATTAAACTAAAAATAGGAGTCCTTAAAGAAGGGCACCTACCCTATAAGAACCCCTTTTTCCTAGTAGTAAAGAAAGATAAAGGACTACGCTTAATTAATTCCGTTATATATATAAATACCGTTATAATAAGAGATATAAACCTACTATTAAATATAAATAAGTTTAGCGACTACTTCTCGATATATAAGATCCTTTCCTTCTTAGACCTTTTTTTAAGCTATAATTAGATCCCTCTTAATATTAAAAGCTATAACTTAACGATATTCGCGATACCTATTAGCCTTTTATATATATATATACTCCCTTAAACGGCTATAAACTTAGTCGGTTAATTTATAAGGATAATATAAAGAATCCTATAAGACTTTATATTAAATATCTATAAGAATTTCCTTAATAATATAGGTATTAAGGGGCTTAATATAACGTATAATAATAAAGAGGTAGCGTTAATAGTAAGGAGATTTATCTTTAAATACCTTATTAACCTTAATAAAGTCTTAGTTAACGTCGAACTCTTTAGTTATACGATTATAAGAGCTAAATTAAAATTCTACTAGTAATTAATTAAAGTTATTAGTTATATCTATAAAATAAATAAAAAGTACCTTATAAAAGCAAAAGTTATTAAAATTAAGGAATAAATAAGATACCTTAATATAATATATATTAAAGCTTTCCTTAGTATTATAAGATACTATCGAATCTAAATTAAATAATTCGCTATCTTAGTAAAACCCTTTATAGACCTATTAAAGAAAGAAGTCTATTAGGAATAAGGAGATAAATAAGTAAAAGTAATAGCTACTTTTAAGGAAGCTATTATTAATTTAGTCTTTTTAGTATCCCTCGACGTTAGCCTAGGAAGAGGAGATATTATTTTAATATATAATACTAGTCTACTTAGCTAGGGGGCAGTCTTAATATAAATCGTTAATAGAAAGAGGCGCCCTATAAGCTTCGAAAGTAAAACATAGTTACTAGTAAAAACTAAATATAATATAATAAAAAGGGGGTATAGAGCTATATTAAGTGCGCTTAAAAGACTAAGAATATACTTATATAGCGTATATTTTATCCTAGAAACTAATATATAGGTCTTAGTCGATTAACTAAAAGGTGCCTTTAAAGACGTCCTTAAAGCTATAGTAACTCGCTAAATAAGCTATATTTTCCTCTTTAACTTTACTATATAATACGTTAAAGGTAAAGAAAATAGTATAGCTAAAGGACTTTTAAGAAAGCCTAAAAGACCTTTTAATATATAAAATAGGGAAATAGAAGGCGATATTAAAGAATTTATAGACTTTTACTTAAACGTAGTATAAGGGACTAAGCTATAAAGGGACTACTTAAAGGAATCGAGGATAATTATAGACTTCCTTTAAATATTAAAACGGCTAGAGGGCCTTTCTAAATAAGACTATAGGAAGCTATATCTAAAGAGTCTAAAATTCTACGTTAAAGATTAAAAGCTTTAGTAACTCCCTAAGAAGGAAGAAAGGGGACCTATATTAGTTATAGATAACCTAAAAAAATAAAAAAAGGAATATTATAAAGTACTACGTATAAATAGGATATAAAGGACGATAAGTTATATATATATTTATAAAGAATAGGTATTAGTAAGCTAGCCTTTAAAACGATATTTATAGTATAATCTCTTTTTATAAAGAATACTAATACTTTATAACTAAGAGACCTTAAGAAGTTATAACCGCGACCGCGCCTAGCTACCCTATAAGTAAGATTTACTTTAATAGCTAATATATACTATTTAATTATAGGTATTTATACCTTATAAAAGTATAAAACGACCTTACTAAATAAGTAAAAGTAACCTTAGTTAAAGAAATTACTATAAGAGCTATAACTAAATTTATACTCTTTATTATTTATAGGTATAGTATAATACTATATATTATAACTAATAAAGGGCCCGAAATAAAGAAAGACTTTAAGTATATCTTAAAGGATATAGGTATTAAAGTTATTTAAACTTTAATATATAATTTAAAGGTAAATATAGTAGTAAAATAAGGGTATTAAAGGTTAATAATAGTACTTATAAGAATAGTAAAGAAAAAAGGTAAGTAGATTAAATACCTTAACTAAGTAATCCTTATAGACTAAATAGTAGTTAAAGAGTCTTATAGAATATTAGCTTTCTACCTATTATATAGATAGGAACTAGTACTACCTTTTAAGGTAAAATACTTAACTTAGCGATTAATCGACTAAGATAAAGTAAAGATAAGAGAAGAATTATTTAAAGTATAAGTATAAGTTTTAAAAAGGAAAGAAAAAGATATAAAAGAAGCTAAGAAAAGAGTAATAAGATATTAAAATCGATTAATAGAAAGGATAGATAAAGCTAATAAGTATATAATAAGGAACGAAAGCCTATAACCTAGAGACCTTATCTTACTATTTAATATAAGACGATTAAATAATCTAAGGAGGTAAGCTAAGTATTAAATAAGGTAGAACGGTCCCTTTTAAGTAATATCGCGCTTAAAGTAGTTTAAGGTATATAGGATTAAGACTTTAGATAGAATCGCGCTTAATAAGATAATCTTAAGAGAGTATTTAAAGAAGTTTAAAAAGGATAAAGAAGGTTAATAGTGCTTTACTAAGGACGACTAGTTACTTTAAGATAAGATTACTTTTAATAAGAAGAAGAAGGAAGAAATAATAAATAAAGTAGATAATTTATTACTTTTATTAAGTAGAGAAGCCTTAGATTAAATAGTACTATAGTTATAATAACTTTTTAATAAACCTTAGAAAGATTAAAGCTAAGAAGAAGAAAAAGAGCGACTATAGATACTTAAGAAAGGCCTAAGGTATACGATTAAGGTTTAGCTACTATAACTTAGTAAAGTAAAAAAGGATCTTTATATAAGAGCCTTAAAGACGCTAATTTAAAGAGAAAAGAAGGAGGTAAAAAGGAGCTAAGAAGGAAAAGGTAGTAAAGATAAAAATCTATAACTATTATAAGAAATATACTAGAACCTAACTAGTAACTAAGGTACTATCTAACTATTTAATTAAAGGATAACTATAGTAGCCAAGATATTTATAAGCGCCTTACTTACTACCTTATTATTTTAAATTTTCTACTTAAAGCTCCCTAAGTAAATAAAGATAATATTTCCTACCCTTTCTTAATAATAACCTACCCTTTACTGCCTTTAAAAAGATAAATAAAGATATAATTAAATAATAAAGTAAGAAATCGAATATTCTTACTACCTACTTCCTTTAAGAATAGGATTTTTTACTTTATAGATAGGGATATCTATTCTTTATTATAAAGAGGGAGACTTACTATAGCGAAATTAAACGCGCTTATAAGATAAATTTTAATATATTTTCGACTTATTAAATTAAACGTATATAACCTTAAGAGAAATACTTTTACTACTAAAGATAGCGACTAAATAAAGCTACTTACTCTTAGTAAACTTATTATAAACTACTATAAAGAGAACTTAAAGACTATTTAATTATTACTTAAGAGAGAGCTTATTAAAACTATATAATCTCTTTTTAAGTAAAATAAGTATAAGGTTAATTTCCTCCCCTTCCTTTAAATCCTTAGTAGGACTAAAGGGATTAAGGATATTATAAAGAAGATAAAGAGCGGTCTTATTATTAATATACTTATTATAAAATTTATTAGTCTTAAGGTTAGTATAGAAATTATAATTATATATATAGTTAGTAAATCTATTAAGGTCGTAAGTAGCCCTATAATATCTTAGGAAGTACCGTTATTTATAAATAAGCGCTTTAGTTAAATCCTAGATATAATTAATATAAGAGCTATTAATAGTACTTAAAAGAGAGAAATACTTATAAAAAGGAAATATAATATACTTATAAGTAAAAGTTATAGTCGTTTAATAAGTTTTAATATACCCTTAATAAAAGTAAGGGTTATAAGTTCTATATAAAGTAATTAAAACTACTTAAGAGTATTCTTACTACCTTAAACTAAGCTAAGAAAAGAAGTATTTATATAAATAAGCGATTTCTATAAAGATATAAGTTACTAGCTAACGTTTATAATAAAGGGTATAGAAAACAATTTAATTATACTAACTTAGTATACTCTTAAGAAAGTAAGAAAGAAGAGAGCGACCGTATACTTTAATCCTAACGATATTAAGAGCTTTTAATAGAACCTATAACTAAAAGGCAATTTCTATATAAATTAAAAACCCTTAGTAACTAATATTATTTCTACTATAGACCTAGGTCTTAAAGTAACTATAGATCTATAAAAGAAGATAGTTAAAACGAGCTAAGCGAGATTAAATAAGTTAAATAGTTATTACTTAAAAGTACTTTATATAAAAAGGAAAGACCTTAGTATAATAATTCTAAGTAAGAAGAGTAGTAGTAATAAGAGAAGGTTATAGAAGAGTAGTTAAAGAGAGGTTAACGATATCTAGTAGCTCTTTAGTTTTAAGTTTAGCAGTCTTATAAGATATAATAAGGAAGAAGAGGTAGTCGTAAATAAAGAAGAAAAGAGGAAGAAGAAGAATAAAAAGAGTAAAGAAGGGAAGAAAAGGGCGGAGATTAAATAGCTCCTTAATCGATAACTAGTAAAAGAAGCTATTTAAGTATAACCCTTAAATACGCTTAAGACCTTACCGCTATAAAGGCTAGCTAAACTAACTAATAACCGCGCGCTTTAATAACTATTTATTCCTCTCGCTATACCTTCTTTCTTTCTTCTTTCTTCTTTCTTTTATATATATATATATATACTCTATATACTTCCCTACTTATAACAATCCCCTTTACTAATATAACTATTATATATATATATATAACCCTCTTAGCCTCTTAGTATTATAACTTAAAACTACTTACCTTAGCTATTTAATCTTATCTTTTCCCTCTCTTTCGCTTACTTTACTCTTTCCTAAGATATAGCGGCGAACCTAAATAATATCCTAGGCCTAGCTATAGACCTCCTTAAGAATACTGTTATCTTCTTTAATATACTACTATTTAAGAGTAGGAGCTTTATTTTACTTACTTACTATAGTAAAGTTAAAGTAAAAGGTAGTAAAGGGTGCTTTTATACTAAAGATAAGGAAAAGTTTATAGACTAAGACTAACGAGACGTTTATAAGTAAAAGTAACCTCCTTAGTATATTTATAGAGATCGTTAGTACTTAATATTAACGGGCCTTATTAAATAGTAGGATATTACTTTTAAAGACGCTTAAATAATATATAAGAGCGTTAAAAAGATAAACGGATTTACTAAGAATAAGGCCTACTAAGAAAAGTATATCGTCGATATATATAACTTTCTTTATAGAGCTATCGATTAATAATAGGCTACGAGCTTTAGCCTTAGCGCGATAATTAAGATCTTAATAAGAGGTATTAAAAATATAGTATACCTTTTACTTTACTTACTATTGGTTTATACTAACTATTAAGGGGAACCTATTAAGGATATAAAAGATAGATATATAAAGTACTATAAATACCTAAACGATAAGGAGTATTTAATTAAGTTTACCGCTCTTACCTTTAACCTTAGTTACTTTATATATAAATAAAGGTATATAACTAAAGTTACTGACTTTTTAGTAAGACTAAATAAAGGGGGACTTTACTAAGGAGCGTTCTTTTAAGACTATAGGAAAAGAAACTTAGTCGTTTTTAATACTTAGAAAGAAGGATAGTATACTAGACTCTATATATTCTTAGAAGTATAGCGGTAGTTTCTTTATATCCTCTAAGTTCCTTATAACTTTACTTATATACTAGTCCCTTATACTACTTAGGAAGAAGGGTAGGAATATAGCTACTTAGCTTTAATAATAATTTAATACTAAGTTAAAAGTATAGTTAAGCTATACTTTAAGATAATTTAATAGCGATACTTAAAGGTTAAAGTAATTTTAAAGTAAAGGTATAAGGTAATATAAGAAGCCCTATAAATAAATAAAATCTTATACTAAGACTAGTATTTCTTTAAGCTAGATAAGAGGATAAATATAAAAGGCTATATCGATAGGCTAGTATATAGAATCTAAGCTATCGCGGTAAATAAACTTAATTATATATAAGCGATATTATAAGGTAGCGGAGTTTCTTAGTAGTTTAATACTAAAGTTAAATAACTATAAAGGATACTATTTAATTAAGGTTTAATAACTTTTAGCGGAGTCTTTTTTATAAGGATTCCTAGGTATAAATAGATTTACTAATATAACTATATTATTTTAGGAGATTAAGAAGAATAAGACCTCTAAGAAGTCTTAGAGGTAGTTAACCTTTAAGATAGGCCTAGCGGATAGAAACTACTACTTTAAAGAGATATAGAACTAGCTTATATAGTAAGGAGAGTAAGAAAAGAGCTAACTATGCTAGCTATTATTATAAAGTAACCTAACTTAATCGCTTAAGCTATACGCGGTTTCTTTATAAAACTCCTCTTTAAAAGGACCCCTAACTATTTAATTACACTAATAGGAATCGAGAATAAGCTTAGACCTTTATTACCTTAAGCATTAACTAAATTAAGCTCCTTATCTAAACTAAGTAGCTTTTCCTTAAGTAACCTTAAGATAGGATCCCTACCTTAGAATCTATAAAGGAGAGAGGCGCCCTTACTAGTCCCTTTATCTATATAAAAACAATGCTTTTATTTTCCCCCTTAAATATATAGCTAATTAGGCCTATTCCTTACCCGCTACTAATGTCGCGTATACTATATGCGTTAATTGACGCTGTCGCTTGTATCTGACAGGCGGCCATATCTTTTTCGCGAGAGTTATGAGCCCGGGAGGAATAGAATTCCTATACCTTCCGGCTGCTGCAAAAGGCACCTTTCTTGCATCCCTCGTGGCTTCCTTTTACCCCTCTTACTAAAAAAGCCGATTTTTAACCGACTTTTCTGCCCCCCTCTTCTTTCGCAACGATGACGAAAATCGACTCCTCTGCCGTCCCTACGGTCCGTAGGACGATTCTTGCAGAGCCCCAAGATTGGGATAAGTGGGTAAAGGAGCTACGGGCTCGTGTGGACAGAACCATCCACAATTTGGTCTTCTCTGACAAGCAGGACCCTCTCGAGCCCCCTCTTCGTCCTAGGGCAACGGAATTTGCAGAGGGAGCTACCCTCTTCTCCGAGCTAACCTCTGCACAACAGAGAGCTTTTTCTGCTGCCTTAGGCGACTACGAGAGTCACCGAAAGGAATACCTCTACGAAACGAAGCTACTAACGGCTGCTCGTACGGCGATAACGGAATCCGTTAGTGCCGCAAAGTTAATCACTCTTCGAGAAGAAGAGACTCCTAGGCAGTGGCTTTTAAGCTCGAGACCTCGACAGCTCCTCGAGGGGCTATATGACTGACCGTATTAGGAAGACCTATACGGCCCACCTAGGAGCCTTTTCTGCTAGGAACCTGCTAGCTTCTTCGTGGCTAGCTAAGTGGGAAGAAATCCTAGGAAGCTAACCAATACTTCCTCACAGAAGCTCTTTCCGGCCAGTGGCTACGGGATATATCTCTGCTAATAAAGCCTATTAGTGACGGTTACTCGACTATCTTTCGAGAGGCTAGCCGGGAACTAGACGAAGAGGCTGCCAGAGTACAACAGCAAGCAGTCTTGTTCCTTCGTGGCCAGCACTCGACCCAGACGGCTCGACCTGCTGCCCCTGCAGCTGCTGCAGCCCCTATTGCTGCGGCTCCCGCTGCTGCTGCTGCTGCGGCTGTTGCTCCTTCGGCTCCTCCTCCCTCGAGAGCATCAACACCGTCATCAACGGCTGCCCTAGGCCCGGCCCCGGCTCCGCCTCTTGCTCCGGGCCCGGCCCCGGTCCCGTCAGTCAGACCGGCCCGACTAGTCCCCCAATGGACCTTTCAGTCCGTTAGTCGAAAAATCAGGGAACTAGTCGAAATCGAACCTCGTCAAAATCAGCAACAAGGGGTAAAAAGGGGGGGTTTTCAAGCAGACCTTCCGGACCGGGACGAGGATTCCTCGAAGAAACAACGTACGAG
The DNA here is from genome assembly GCF_020360975.1 of Hirsutella rhossiliensis. Classification (NCBI taxonomy): domain Eukaryota; kingdom Fungi; phylum Ascomycota; class Sordariomycetes; order Hypocreales; family Ophiocordycipitaceae; genus Hirsutella; species Hirsutella rhossiliensis. The sequence goes on from NW_025408669.1 coordinate 560,382, forward strand.
GAGGAATCGACCTACCTGCCAAGCGTGCAAAAAGCCCCATCGGCTAGAAGACTGCTGGCAGGTCTTCGAGGAAAACCGACCCAAAGGAGTCAACCCTTCAAAGAGGCTACAAGAAATAGTACAACAGTCTCTTAAGGAGGACCCCTCGTTGCCGAAGAAGATAGACGAGATTCGGGTTGCTAAGAAATAGCAACTAACGCCGCTACCGCAAATTCGAGGAAAAATCGTTGGTATAGCAAATCAGGCCTTCGTCTTCCCTACGGATCAACAAGGCCAAGACCAACCGTTAGAACCCTCCGACTATCCCCTACGAAAATCAGCTATCCTTGACTCTGGTGCTTCCCTCGACATATGCAATACACTCTCACGATTCCGGTCCTTTAAGAAGGCACGAAGGGAATATCTTATTGCCGGGGAATCAACCGTACGGATAGAGGGATACGGAAGGGTGAATTTCACGATGAAATTACCTAACGGATCTATACGAATTCTTCGACGAAAAAGGGTAGCTTTTTGCCCTCGATTTTCAACGAGCCTGATTTCCTTCCGCCTTCTTCGAGAGGAAGGAATCTTCTGGGATACGACGTCTGAGCCCACGAGGCTAGTCTAGAAGAATCAGACTATTGGGCTTATCGAGGAAAAATTCGGTCAATTTGTTCTCGAATTCCGACCTATCCTTAGGAAGGAATCTCTCGAGAAGTCAGCTTTCCCTACTAGGAGGGTAGGATCTAAGGACCCTCTTCCAGCAGCCCAAGGAGACGGCATTCTTTGGCACGCACGACTTGGTCACCCGGGCCCCTTAGCTTTACATAAGCTAGGACAACAACAGGGCGTACGAATAAGGGGACCAAAGACCGTCGAATGCGAACACTGCGGCCAAGGAAAGACCAGGAGACGAATTTCCAGACGAACACCTTTACGGCCGGACCAGCCGTGTGAGGAAATTTGGGTCGACTGGACCGACGTCTCGAGGGATCAGGAAAGCTTCGTCAGGGTGATGTTTTTCACAGACGCTTTTTCAGGGATGGTTTTCCCCTATTTCTTACGGACCTACCTAAGCAAGCACAACTGGTCTGCCCTCCGGGACTTCGTTAACTGGATGAAATCCCACTTTGGCTACGAGGTAAAGAAGATACGGTCTGACGGAGAGCTATTTACGAAGGATATCTTAAATTGGCTTCGAAAAAGGGGCATTTACCCTCCCGTCAGCACCGAATACCCAGGCCCAGAACGGAGGGGCAGAAAGATCAGGGGTGCTGTGATGGAAAGGGCCCGTACAATGAGACTTGCTGCAAGGCTTCCACACGACCTTTGGAGGGAAGTCGTTGAGACCGCCTGTTACCTTCGGAACCGGACCCCTAGAGGGACTACCCAAGGAACAGACTGGAAATCCCCCCTCGAGCTCTTTACGAAGAAGAGGGCCTCGCTAGCCCACCTTCGTGCCTACGGCTGCAAGGCATACGCTATGACTGCCGATGCACAGCTAAAAAGGAAGAAGAAAAGAAAGCTTGATCCTAGAGCCTTTGTTGGTTACCTCGTTGGTTATAATTCTACGAATATCTTCCGGATCTGGATTCCTCTTCTACGAAAGGTTATTTCGACTAGGGATGTGATTTTCGACGAATCTAGCTTCTTCGACGGAAAGAGGGATCAACAGCCCCTCTTACTCTCACAACGTCAGCTAATTCAGAAGATCCAAATCCCCCCTTCCCAACAGTCTCAAGAAGAGGCCCTAGACGAGGAAACGGAAGAAGAAACCGACGTCGAAGCAGTAGAGGATAACGCCGACTTCGAGGAAGAAGAAGAAGAGGAAGCTAGATCAGATGATCTAGACGAAGAAGGAGACTATAGGAAAGCGGTAGAGCTGGAATACGCCTGCCTACCTACGCCTCCTCTTACGGAAGAAGAAGATCTAGAAGCAGCTTTCTTAGTCAGTCTTCCCGTCTCGACCCCTAAGGGGGTGGGAAAGGCACCTCTCTCGAAGGATTACCCGGCTGCCTTTTTATCCCTGCTTCGAGAAGCAAAGGAAGGTATAGGGCCCGATACGGATACGAAAGAAGACCAGTTTCTCCCCTATTTCGATCGTTATTCCGACTTCTACCCAACGCCAATAGAAGACGGTTCCCACGGAGCGTTCACAGCAGGCCGGCTCTTTAAGACACAGCTATCAGCAAGGAAGGTACACAAAAGAGACCTCACGGACCCACCAGCAAACCAGAAGCAGCTAGAAAAACACCCCTTTAGAGACCAGTTTTTCCAGGCCCAGAAAGACCACCTAGCCTCACACGAAGAGATGGGGTCTTTTGAAGAGGTCCTCAAGGAAAAGGCAAGAGGAAAACAGGTCCTTGGCTGCAAGTGGGTCTTTATCTATAAGACTGATAAACACGGCTTCCTTCAAAAGTGCAAAGCCCGGCTAGTTGTCTGTGGGAATCAACAGGAAAAAGGGGATCTTCCTACTAGGGCAACTACCCTAGCAGGGATGTCTTTTCGGACCCTTATGGCTATAGCAGCAGAATTCGACCTCGAGCTCGAACAGATGGATGCAGTCAACGCCTTTGTTAACTGTCCACTCGAGGAAGAAGAAGAAGTTATCTACATGCGCCTTCCACCAGGCTTCCAACAGCCAGGAAAGGTTCTACGGCTTAGGAAAGCTCTATACGGACTACGAAGATCACCCCTTCTTTGGCAACAGCATTTAACAGGTTCCCTCGAAGCCCTAGGCTTCACGAAAGTCCCTCAGGAACCGTGTATAATGCAGAAGGGTAAAATCACGGTCTTCTTCTACGTCGACGACATTATCTGGGCCTACCCAAAAGAGGAAGAAGCTGCTGCTAGGGAGGCTATACGAGGCCTGCAACAAAGGTATAAGATGACCAGGCTAGGGGAGCCAAAGTGGTTCCTAGGGATACGAATCCTTCGGAATAGGTCCCAACGGACTATCTGGCTTACCCAGGACGCCTATATCGATAAGGTAGCTTATAAATTCCTCCCTAAATCCCTCGATAAGAAGCTTCCCTCTACGCCTATGTCAGACGAAGAGCTTTTACCTGATCCGTCCTTTTAAGCCAGGGAGCAAGAGAAACACCAATATCAACAGAAGGTGGGCTCCCTGCTTTTTTCAGCTATTTCTACTAGACCGGATATCTCTTTTACGGTCTCCCGGCTAGCTAGGCACAACCAGAATCCTAGCCCTAGGCATCAAGAAGCAGCAGACAGAGCTATCCTTTATCTCTATTCAACGAGATCACATGGTCTGCGCCTAGGAGGGCAGGGAAGGAAACAAGCTGCCGAAATCTTCCTCTGTTCGAGCGATTCGTCCTTTGCGGACAATTCCTTAGACAGAAAGAGCTCACAGGGGTATATTATGTCCCTTTTTAGAGGAACTATTGCTTGGAGAGCTTCGAAGCAGGCTACCGTTACGACTTCTAGTACGGAGGCAGAGCTACTAGCTCTTTCAGAAGCGTCAAAAGAAGCGATTTTCCTTAGCCGGCTACTAATATCGTTACGACTGCAAATACCGTCCCCGTTAGCTATAGAATGCGATAACACGCAGACTATACGAATTCTCACGGAGGAAAACAGCAAGCTGTCGACCCGGCTACGGCATATCGATATCCACCAGCATTGGTTACGCCAAGAGGTCTAAAGGGGACTTATTTCCGTCCGTTGGGTTCCAACGGCATCGATGAAAGCCGACGGTCTTACGAAGCCCCTGCCGAAGCAGAAGCTGGCTGTCTTTTTACAGCAAATAGGGCTAGAAGACGTTCGAGAAAAGCTGTCCTTAGAGGCCCGCCTTGAGAGTCTACGAGAGGAGCTAATGGCACGTACGAGAAGGTGACGTCTGCAGCCGAAGAAAAGGAAGAGGTTTTTCCCTTTAGAGGGCCCCCTATTTTGATTAGGTTTTTCCCTTCTAAGAAGGCCCCCTTTCTTATAGGACTTTCCCCTCTTTAGGCCCCTTTTCCTTAAGTAGGTCTAAAAGAGCCTAGGGACCCGAAAGGGCCCCTGCTTTCCTCGAGTAAAGGGAGAAGTGCAGAGCTAAGAACCTCCTCTATACGCTCACCAGCCCGAAGCCGTATTAGCTATGCCCTTAAGGGGCAGGCCATAGCTAAGGGGGTGTGTCACGAAGCGTGGCCTGATTTCGCAGTTCTCGGAGATATCCCTTGGCACGAGGGACCTAGGAAGCTGAAAAACAGGTTTTAAGGAAGGAGCTGAAAAGAGGTGCAGAAAGGAGGGTGGGGGCATGAGGGGAAGCAGAAGTGGCGATGGCTTCCTATGGAGGTGGCGAGAGATAAGACGGATATGCCGGCAACGGCTGGAAAGGAGGGGAAAAACCGGCAAAAAGCTCGGTAGTCGAAAGGACATTAGTGGCTTCTTTAAGCAGGATCTTCTTTGTTAATTGAGATACTAGAAGGGTATAAAGAGGGGCGTTGGATAGAGGAAAGAAGGAAAATTAAGGCAATACAACAATCACTCCCCTACTGCAATTGCTGCCCCCGCAAGATTCAAACATCTCTGCCCTACCTGTCCGACCCCTTACTTCTAATTTCACCTTCGTGCATTTTCATGCACTTCTCGCATCTCTCGCGAGAGTTATGAGCCCGGGCGGAGGTTACCTCCGGAACTTCCGGTGACTGCGCACGCACTTCTGGCTAGCCTGGCGCGCATTACCCGAAGGCCCGTGGTTCGAGTCCCGCCAGCGCAATTAAGCGCGGTTTCAGCATGGGGCCTGCCTATAAAAATTCCCGCTGTGGTCTAGGATATCCAGGTATCCCGGGACGAATTGACCCGATATCCCTGAGGGGGTGTGTCGCGTATACTATATGCGTTAATTGACGCTGTCGCTTGTATCTGACAGGCGGCCATATCTTTTTCGTGACAACTAACGACCCTTTTAAACGTATAAAGGAGTAAAAAGCTTATAACTATACCCCTATTAATAGCTTAATAAGAAGCTAGTAAGGAAGAAAGGTAGATAGTATAGCTACTAACTCGCCCTAGGACTCTAAAGTTACTAAGCGCTTAGTTAATTACCTTAAGGCTAAAGACTTTAGTAACGCTTATAGCGCGCTTTATTACTCCTTAGAAATAAAGTATAGTAATAGCCTTTTTAGCTATAGTCTTTATAAGGTTTATACTTAGCTTTAAACCCTTTTAAGTTAAAGGAGTTAAAAACCTAGAAATATATTAAAACTACTACTAGGATATTAACGACTATAATTCTATATATTTATATAAAACTACTAATAACGTAATAATACTTAGTTAATAAGACTTTATAGCTTATTTAATCTAGCTATACCTAAAGCTATAAACTAGTAAAGACGCTAACTACTTTATTTCCCTAACGCCCTTAAGAATAATAAGCGCGAATACTTAGGAGCGTATATAAGGGGTAGTAGATAATTATTTAAAGAAGGAAGTCTATAAGTAAAGATAGGAAAGAGCTAAATAAGTAGCTTATAAGTAAAGGGAGGAATAAATAATATAAAGGGAAGGGATTATAGTAAAGGAGAAAAGTTCTATCGATAGTTTATTTACTTACTTATATACTTAGGAAGAGAGCCTTACTTATTATTATTGCGCCTTTTCTATTAGTATCTTAGGTTAGAAAGTTACTAAAAAGGGGTTTAATAGGTAAGATCGTACCCCTATAAATATTAGCCTATTAAAGGGATAGGACCCCTAGCACTCCTTATTTAACTTACTTCTAAGTATATTTAAAGGCTTTATAAAGACCTTAATTATCTAATAAGGTATCTTTCTTAATTATAGTTAATTTAAAATTTTATTTTTCCCTTTTAAAGTAAAAGCTACTAGTTACGTAACTTTAGTAAAGATAAAAAGGTATAAAGTAAAGAAATCTCTAAGACTTATATTTATAACCTAAGACCCTTAGAGCTATATATAAGACCGACGATTAAATAATTATATAGTTAATTACTTTATTAATCCTTAGCTATATACTATATATACTTTAGGTATATACCCTCGTCCTTATTAAAGTATATAGGTTAAGGTATAAGAGCCCTTTATAGTTATTATAGATAAAGAAGCTACCCTTAAAAACGCCCCCTTTTATATTTTCCCCTTAACGTAATAATAGCTCTATATATTCTATATTAATAGTAATATTTAGGCTTGAATCTAGTCCTACTAGAAAGACCTAGTAGATCCTAATAGCCCTAAAAACTCTATTAATATAAAGGTCCCTTAGGAAGTAAAAGCTATCCTCGCTTAAGAGGCTATTAAATAAGGAGCTACTAACGCCGCTACTACTACTATATTTAGTCTAGATAATAAGGAAGTTAAATTTAGCTATAAAGGAGTATTCCTAGCTTAAACGCGCGTTATTTACTTAAAAACTAAAGCGGATTTTTATAAGGTATAGCGGTAGCTTAATAAGACCTTTAGTTAATACTAAGGGTATATTATAATATATATTTTAAACGAATATATACTATAGCGTAAGTAGTAAGTAAGCTATTATATTAGCTAATATCGTAACTTTAGGTAGTAGGTAAATAGCTTAGTTAAGACCGCCTATAAGGATATAAAGTCTTATTTAGTTATAAGTACCTTTAACCTCTTATATCTTTATAATACCCTTATATAAATAATTAAGAATAAAGAGATAATATATATATAAACGGCTACTTAGTAAGAAATATAATAAAGGTATTAGTTCCTTAAGTAAACTTAGCTTAAGGATCTTAGTATAAAAATTACCTATAAAGTAGTTAACCTACTTACTATATAATATAGGCTTACCCTTACCGCGATACCTTTACTAACGCGGGAGCTATAGCTATTATAGCCTTATAGTAAGCGATTTATATACTAACTTAGGCTACCTTATATATATACGATCCTTTAATACTTTTAAGCTAGGTTAACGCTTAAAAAGTATAATATTCTCTCGCGATAGTAGCTTAAGAAGCTATTAGTAAAGACCCCCCCCTTTTTTAAGTAAATTTAATACTAATTAGTACTATTAGGACCTTAAGGAGCTATTACTATAAATCTATAACCCTAACGTTATTACTATTATACGCGGCCGGCCCTATAATAATAAGCTACCTATACTAAGCTCCCTTATAGCGAGGGTATTATAAATAGTATTATAGATAGTATTATAGTTATAGCTAGCTATAAGGGCATCCTAGCTACTTAATTTAAGTTAGGCTAGCTTAAGGCGGCTTAATATAAGCGTTCGAAGGCGCTAAGGGCGCAACGAGATTAATAAACTTAGCTATAGCCCGCGGTCTCTTATAGCGTTATAATAAGGATTATTAGCTCGAGGAAATATAAGGGGAAGGGGATTAAAAGGAGGACGTAGTAGGAGGGGCGCGCCGCTAGCTTTATTAAGGCAGCTAGCTTTATTAAGGCAGCCGGCTTCGTTAAGCGTTAAAGGGATTATTAAGTAGGATATAATTAAAGCGGCGACGTCGCCGCCGCTTATATAGCTATAAAGGCTAAGGAGGAGCTAAGTTAATTAATAGGCCGATTATTATAACTTCGAGCTTAAGGCCTAGAAATATATTATTTAAGCGAATTAAGAGGTATATATTATATAGCCTTTATTGCCTCTTATATATATATAGGTTATATATATATATAGGCGGGCGTAGGCGCGGGTATAGGCATTTAAGCGGTATAAGTACTTACTAAGCGCGCGCGGTATAAATAAGTAGGGCGGGCTAGCTTTAATATATATCTTAAAAATAGGTCGAGTATATAAATAGTAATATACTATTATATAAATAGTAATACTTTATTTTAATACTTATAATAGACCTAGCCCTAGCTCTAGCACCTCTTCCTTAAGGAACGGGCTTAGGGATTCTTTTAGTAAGCCCTTTAAGCACTTAAGGAAGCCTAAAAAATCGAACCCTTTTATAAGACCCTTATAAAAGGGCTTAATAAGGCAGCTATATAGACCCTAGACCGCTAATAGCCTTATAATAGCCCTTATACTAGCCTAAGGCTACTTAGTAGCTTAAGGATACTTAAGGAAACCTTAAAGTAAGCTTATAAGCTAAGGTTATTATAAAGAAGGCGCCTAAGGCCCTAGCTAAGGCCTTAGCTAAGGCTTTAGTAAAAGCCTTAGTAAAAGCCTTAACTAAGGCCCTAGCTAAAAGGAATATAAAAAAGGACTTCTAACTTATCTTAAAGCTAAAAAAGGAATTACTAACGCTAACTATTAACCTTATTACTCTTTATAATAAGCTTAATAAAGCTATAAAGGAACTAGCTATATTAGCTCTATTAACTTTAAATAAAAGTAATATAGTTATAATAATAAAGGCCCTATATATAGTAAATAAGCTTTTAAAGTAGTAAGAGAAGTAGTCCTTATACTTTAAGGAGCTACCTATTAAATCGGCCGACCTTCTTATTAGCTAGACTAAGCTAATAGCCCGGAGCGTCCCTAACCTCTTAGAGACCCTTATCTTTAATATCTTCGCTATAAAAGCTAAAACCTTTAGCGGGATCGATTCCTAAGGCAGCTTAAGTAGCTAGGTACCTTAGGCCTAATATAAAAGGTAGGATCTATTATCTTTATAGTCCCTTTAAAGGCTATAAGGGCTAAATACTAAAAAAAAGGCCTTTATATAATAAGTCTATAGATTTAAGTTAAGGCCTATAAGGAATATATTATATATATATAGTACTATAAGTACCTTTCTTTTAGCTATAACCCTTAGACCTATTAGTAGCTTATTAAGTATACCTTTTACTTAAAAAAGCACTTAACTAAGGACTATAACTACCTTAGCTATAAGGCTAGCTAAGGCTACTTTTACTTTAAGGTTTAATATTATAACTATAAGGGAGAGTACTTTATAACTAATAAGGTATAAGATAAAGTCTATAAAAGAATAACTAATACTTAATAGCCTTAGCTCCCTTATACTTATAAGGCCCTTAAAGCCCTTTAAGCCCCCTAGGCTTAACTATAACCTTATTAGTATTATATAGTATAATACTAATAGGTAGGAAATAGCTAACCTATTAATCTTAAAGTAGGCCCTAGAAATAAGAGTAGACCTTATCTTATTATAAGAGCCTTAACTTTATAAGATTAATAATAGCTATATCTTTATATAGTATCTAGCCTATAACGTTATAACCCTTATCCCTTTTACTAACTTTCCTAAGCTTATTAAGAGGCTTAAGGTTATAGCTTATAAGAGGAGGGAAGCTTAAATAAAAGCTAGCCTTAGCTTTAACCTCTTTTATAATCTTAATATATAGGCTATATATAAGAGTCTTTAACTATTATAAGTAATAGGCTTAGGCTATAGCCTAAGCTATATAGTTATATATAGAGGGCCGGATCCTATATATATAAGGGCGGGCTAGCCGCCTATAAAAGAGCTCTATATAGCTTATTAATATTATCCTATAGACGGCACCTATATATACGCCTCTACCTACTCTATAATAGTATAAGCTATTAACTAATAGATTTAATAGATATCTCCTTAGAAAGGGTACCGCTTCCTTAAAGGAGTACCCTGCTACCCCTTAAGCGGATAGGAAGTATTATAGCTATCCTAGAAGTAATTAAAAGCGCGACGGCTAATAAGAAGAATAAGGTTCTCGCTATACTAAGGGAGCCGTCTATAAGACTAGCGTTAACCCCTATAACCTTAGTAATACCGGTTATAGCGGCGGTACTATTAATATAGAAGCCGCTTCCTTAGCCGACTTAGGATAGTAAGCTTAAGTCCTTCTACTTCTTCCTTAGCTAGCTATAGACGAAGTTTATAATAGATAGGAAATAGGGCTTAAACTGCTATTATAATATAGCGTGGTATTTACTTCTTTATATACTACTAGAGCCTTAGATATAGCGGATCTCCGGATTCTAAGATAAGGGCGGCCCTAGAGGTAGACGCGACTTATAGGACTTCTTTTAATACCTTATATATACGTTCGGCAACGTATAAGAGCGGGAGAAAGTATAAGATAGGCTATAGACCCTTAAGTAAAAGGACGGGTAGACCTTTAGCGAATTCCTCCCTAACTTTAAAGAGACGCTCTTATAAGCGGCGGGAACTATAGTATAAGAAGATAGCGCGAAGCTTATATAGTTATAGAACTTAATTACGCTAGCCCTATAAGAGCTACTTATCCCTATAATTATACCTACTAACTATAGTAAGTATATAAGCTAGTTAATAAAGGTAGTATAGGGCTATAAGTAAACGCTATATTTCTAAAATCTTTATAAGCGTACGCTATATAATAGTAATAAGATTACTACCCCTTTATAAAAGGAATAGCTAACTATCGATATTAATAAAGATACCTTAATATCGGCTACTTATATAGACCGAGCTAAACGTAGTAGGAAGTCGTTATTAAATATCCCTTATACTATCCTGCCCTTTAAGTAGTAGGTAAAGTAGGTAATAAGTAAGGAAATCGGGAAAAGAAAGGCTAATAGCTACTACCTACGTTACGGCGTATCTATATACTTTATATTAAAATACCCCTTCCTTTTAGCTAAGCAGCCTATAGTAGTTTAAGTAGCGAAGATAGAACCGCTCTTTACCTTAAACGATAAAGAAGACTCCGCTCCCTTAGGCTTAAAGGAAAAAGAGTAGCTCTAGAGTAAAGATAGGCTTTAGAGCCTTAATTACTAATACTAGTAAAGGAGAAGGAGGAATTATCCGCCTATATAAAAGAGGAGCCTACTTTAATATAGGTTATAGTTAATAACTCTTTACCTATCGCTGCCCTTATAGATAAGGGCTACTAGTACTACGCTATAGTTAATAAGGCGCTTATATAAGAGATATAAGTATTAGTAGAAAAGATCGCCTTAAGGTAAGTAAAGGGTGCCTTAAGCATAATAGAGGGTATAGTAATTAAGGGCATTATATAGTTAGCTATAGAGGTCGACGGTTACTATAAGCTTATTATAGCTTATATAATCCCTTAACTAGAGTTTCCCTTAATCCTTAGGAAACCCTAGTTATTATATATAGAGTTATACTTAGTTCTATAAAGCTATAGTTTAGGCTTATATAATAATAGGTCTACTATAATAACGGTTCTATAAGTATAAGACTAAGCGTACGAGCTTTATACTTAGTATAAGAAGTCCTTACCTCTATCTTTATAAGAACTATATAATAGTTAGAGTAGGAGGAAGGCTAGGTAGCGGCTAATATAGTAGTCTATATAGTTAGCCTAGTAGATATTAATAAGGCCCTTTAAGCGAAGAAGCTAAAGTCGCCCTCTAAGCTATAATAGTAGATACCGGAGCGCTTTTATAACCTCCTATTACTATTTAAGTCCTAAGAAGTAAATAAGCTTAACTTATATAAGCTAAGGGTAGACTATAGGATCGTACTCTATACCGATAAGAAGGGGTAGGAACTACCTATACTATTTAGACCGCTATATAGTATATTATACGCGGAGCTACTAGTATTAAAGAAGACGCTAAGGGACCTCCTAAATAAAGGTTTTATTTAAGTAAGTAGCTTTAAAGTAAGAGCGCCGGTCCTATTTATATATAAACTAAGGGGCGGTATAAGGGTATTTACCCTTAGTATAGGTCTAGGTATTAGCCTAGACCTTAGCTAATAAGCGTTATAGGGTAGGGCAAGCTATATATATAAACGTATATTTAGTAGTAGTAGGCGCGGTATATAGTTAGATCCTATATAGCTTATTATTATAATATAACGGAAGGTATCTATAGTATAACCCTCTACCTACCCTATAATAGTATAAGCTATTATTATATTAGACCCGATATTAAAACCTTAGTAGTACTAGCTAAGGTAGTAGTAGTAGTAGCAGCTACTATAAGAAGAAGCCTAGTACTAATAGCTATAATAATAAGTAGAAGAGCTATACTAGTAATACCTATAAGAAGAGGCCTAGTAGTAACGGGACGAATAAGCCCGGTTTATAAAGCTATTCTACTAGATATTATAAGACCTAGACTAATAAGTAACCTTACGCCGGATCCTTAATACCCTCTTAACGCTAGCTCCGATAAATACGCCCCCTGCTACTAGGAGGTTAGAGCGTAAGGCGGCCCTTAGTAAACGGAAGCTACTACCTTAGCCTACCTAGGACGGTAAGCTAGAGACCTTTTACTTCTTCCTTAACCGCTTAATAGCGAAATACTATATTAACGAGAAATAGGGCCTTAATAGCTATAAGGAGACGGCTTAGTTCTCGCTCCTTTATACGCTACCGAAGCCCTAGATATAGCGAGTAGCGGGCTTCTAAGAGCGGGGTAGTCCTAGGGGGACGAAAGACCCTTAAGTATTCTTTAACTACTTAGTTTACGCCTTTAGCAACGTATAGGAATAAGAGAAAGCGTAGGATAAGCTATAGACCCTTACTTAGTAAAAAGGGCAGTCCTTTAAGGAGTTCTTACTAGAATTCAAAGAGACCCTAACCTAAGCGGCGGGTAATACCGCCTAGGATAATAGCGCTAAGCTTACCTAGCTACGGAACTTAATCTCCCCGGCGCTCTAGGAGCTACTTATCCCTATTATAATACCCTTTACCTATAAGGGCTATATAAGCCGCCTTATAAAGGTAGCCTAAGGATATAAGTAGACGCTATGCTTCTAAAAGCTATATAAGCGCTTAGCCTCGAGTAAGACTAACGGGCCGGATAGCTCCTCCCTACTTAACCCGTCTATACCTAGGCCCGCTCTTAAGTCGGTAGTCGATATAGATAGCGATGTCTAGATAGCGGCTATACGCCCTAAAGGGCGCGGTAATAGTAAGACCCCGGCCGCTTTACTAGCGGCGTAGTCCGGTAAGACGGCTAAGTAGGTGCCCTATAAGGAAATTAGTAAACGATATAAAGAGGGCCGCTATATACGTTACGGCGTAAGCACGTATATAGTTAAGTCTTACCCCTACCTCTTAGTAAGGAGGCTAGTAGAGATATAGGTTACCCGCGCCCTATTAGAATCTAACGATAAGGGAGATAAGAGAACCTCCGCTATATATAAAGTAGAGGGAAAAGCTTAGCTCTAGTATAAATACGGGCCCTAGAGCCTAGTAAGCTAATACTAGCTAAGGAGGACCTAGTAAGGCGTATTAAAAAAGAACCTACTTTAATATTAGTTATTATTAACTAGACTTACCTCTTCTTTACCCTTATAGATAAGGGTTATTAGTATTACGCTATAATTAACGAAGCGAAAGCCCTTAAGCTACGCTTACTAGTAAAAAAGATTCGCTTTAGGCGTATAAGGGGCGCCTCGGCCGCTATAGAGGGCGCGGTTATTAAAGGCGTCGCTTAGGTAGCTACGGAGGTTAACGGCCTCCCACGGCTACTAGTAGTATATATAGTCCCCTAGCTTAAGTTTCCCTTAATTCTTAGGAAACTATAGTTAACGTATATAAAGTTATATTTAGTACCGTATAAGGGGAGGCTATAGTTTAGCCCTATATAGTCCTAGGTCTAGTATAGTAGTAAGGAGGGAGCGCTAGACGCTCTACCTAACTTATAAGACGCCTAGGAAGTCTTAGCCTCGGTATTTATAGGCACGATATAGTAAATCTATAGGTAGAAGGGGCCGGCTATAGCTATAGCGTCGATCTACGCGGTTAGCTTAGCGGATATTAAGAAAGCGCTACGACTAAAGCGCCCTTTATTAGAAGAGGAGCTATAGTAGGCTATCCCGCCGCGGTTCTATAACCTACTACCGCTCTTCTAAAAGAGTAAGGCCGATAAGTTAAACCCCTATAAGCTAGGCGTAGACTACTTAATACCGCTCTATATAAAGGATAACGGTAAAGAGCTTCCCTTACTATTCGGGCCGCTATATAGTATATTATAAGAGGAACTACTAGTATTAAAGAAGACCCTTATAGACTTCCTTAATAAGGGATTTATTAAGGCTAGCTCCTTTAAGGCAGTAGCTCTAGTCCTATTTATATAGAAGCTAAGGGGGGGACTTTGCTTCTATATAGACTACTAAGCGTTAAACGTAATTATACGCTTAGACTAGTACCCCCTTCCGCTTATAGGAGAGACCCTCTATAACCTAGTAAAGGTAAAGTAGTTTATAAAGCTCGACGTTATCTAAGCGTTCTATAAGGTATAAATAGCGTATAGGGAGGAGTAGAAGATAGCGTTTTATATAAGATATAGCTTATTCGAGTAGATAGTTACCCCCTTCGGCCTAGTAAGTGCCCTAGCTACGTTCTAACGTTATATTAACTAGGTGCTTAAGGGTTTCCTTAATAAGTTCGCGTCCGTATATATAGATAATATTCTTATCTATTTAAGTAAGAGCTATAGAGACTATATATAGAAGGTATAGAAAGTACTAAACCGCCTAGCGGAGCACGGCCTATACCTAGACCTAGATAAATACGAATTTAGCGTTAAGCGCGTTAAATACCTTAGCTTTATTATTATCTCGGGCATAAGTATATAAGCGGACCTAGCTAAGATTTAAGCTATCCGCGACTAAGCGACCTTAATATTATAACGAGGCGTATAGAGCTTCTTAGGCTTCGCTAACTACTACTAGGTCTTTATTAAGGAGTTCTCGCGGATCGTACTATCGCTTAACGAGCTAACTAGGGATAGGGCCCCCTTCTCCTAGGGACCTATATAGGTAGAGGCGTTCTAAACCCTTAAGGACTTATTTTCGTAGGCCCTAGTACTACTATAGTAGGACTTTAGCAATCCCTTAACTATAAAAGCGGACTATAGCGGCTATATACTTAAGGGAACCCTATCTTAAGAAGTAGAAAGGTAGAGGAGGCTAGTAGCGTTCTACTCACGTAAGCTTACCCTAGTAGAGAGGAACTACCTACTCTACGATAAGGAGATATTAGTAATTATTAGCTACCTTAAGTAATAGTAAGCGGAGCTCTATAGCTATAAAAGCTTTAAGATCCTTATAGACTATAAGAACCTTAAATACTTTATAACCTAATAGTATCTCTTAAAGTAGTAGGCGCGCTAAGCGGAGTATCTCTTACGCTTTTAGTTTTATATTAAGTATAGACTAGGTAAGGAAGCTATAGTCCTAAACGCCCTTTTATAAAGAGAGTAGGACCGGCCTACTTCTATAGACCTCGATACGCGAGATATATAGATAATCTTAGATAAGGCGCTCTAGACTTACCTCGGCGCTACTCTATTAAGGGCGGAGGGTAACCCCCTAGGAGCGGCCGGGGTCCCGGCCCCTCCTAAGGGTACGCCCGACGTCCCTTAGTATATCTTCTAAGATAAGGAGCTCTAACGCCTATAAGACTAGCTAGCGGTATAAGATAGTATATATATAAGCGTACGCCGCGCTATAGAGGCGGGGGCGCGCTTACTTAACCGCGGCCTTAGTTTAAAAGTCTAAGTAGGCGACTATTATATCGACCCCCGCGGCTACCTTCGCTATAAGGGTAGGCTATAGGTCCTAGGCGCGCTAGCAATAATAGAGGCTATAGCTAGGGCGGCCCCCTTAAAAGTTAAGGAGCGGGATAGGTTAAGAGGGCGGATCGTATAGATAATCTATAACTTAAGCGTAATTAGCTATCCTAGCTACGAGGGCACGCTAGTAGCGATTAGCTAGGACTTTTACTAGCCGCTTATAGTACTATATATCCGCTATTTCCTTTATAACTATAATATCTACGGCCGCTCGAAGATCTAGCGAGCGCTTAAGAGGGGGCTATTAAAGTTTCTACCGGTCCTTAACCGGTTCTATATATATATATAGATAGACTTTATTATAGACCTCCCCTTTATAGTAGGCGGTAACCGTAATCTCTAGGTAATTAAGGACCGTCTAAGTAAGGAAGTAGTACTAAAGCCGATACTATTTATAAAAGCAGAGGCCTACGCTAAGCGCTTCCTTTAGTACTACGCCCGCTTTTATTAGTAGCTAGCCTTAATTACTAGTAATAAGGGTATTAATTAGACCGGCCGCTTTTAGTAGCACCTCTATAAGCTACTCTAAGTTACTTAGTTACTAAGTATAGCCTACTACCTATAAACTAATAAGGGGCCTAAATACCTTAACTAAGAAGTCTAAGCCTACCTTTAAAGGGTAATAGCCTATAACTAAGTAAACTAAGATAAGTAGCTTCCTATAGCTTAAATAGCGCTTAACGGTAGGTCGAACTTATCTATTAGTATATCCCTCTTCCTTACGCTATATAGGTTTAAACTACCGTTAGCGTAGCCTATTACCGTAGATATAAGTATAGAGCGCTACCTAGCTAGCTCCTTAGAAGGTAGGGCGTCCGCCTTTATATAGAAGCGATAATAAGTTTTAGAGTTCTACTAATCTTCGATAGCGTCTACCGCCTAGGACTAAGAGCGGTAGGCTAATAAGTCGCGGGATCTTATAAATAGGTTCGCGGTAGGGGATAAGGTCTAGCTAGACCTTTATAACTATAGGTTAATAAGGCTAAAGAAGAAGCTTAACTAGCTATATACTAAGTATATAGTAAAGAAGGTGCTAAATCTATAAACTATAGAGCTAGAGGGGCTACCCTTTAGTATTTATAGTACGATTAATATCGACCTCCTTTATCGCACCGCTATAGACCCCTTACCTAGCTAAGAGATAGCGGATCCTTAACTAGCCGCTATCCTCGTTAAAGGGAAGGAGGAGTTCTTAATAAAGGAGTTATAAGTAGCCTATTAAAAAAATATAGGCCGTAGTAAGAAGCGCGAAGTCCTCGTTAAGTAGCGCGGCTACTAAGACCTAATATAAGAGCCGGCTTTTAAGTTTAAGGGCGTAGTAGCCCTAAATAAGTTTAAGGCCCTTTATAGGCTAGTAAAGGAAAATAATAGCCCGGCGAGAGAAGCTACCCCCTTAGTAGTAAAGTAGCTAGTACCCTAAAACGCAGGGGAGACTACGCCCCGCCTTTAAGGAAGTAGTAAGGCACCGGGCCCGCGGCGGTCGCTACGCTAGTATAAGCTATAGGTATACGTTATAGATACCGCGACTATAGATAATAAGCAGGGCGTACTTAAGTTAGCGGTAGTATAAATAAATCGTATTAGCCTTTATAAGCGCGCTCGAGGGCGTATAGACTAAGCCTAGAGGGCCTTCTTTATTAGTAAGGTCTTAACTACTAGACGGTTATCCTTATCCTCCTCCTTATCCTCCTCCTCGTCCTCCTCCTTAGTATAAGGCGCGGCCTTAGCCTCGAGGGCGCGGATCCGGCCCTCTAGGCTATCTAGCTAAGCGGCGACGGCGGCGGCGTTAAGGACGGCGGCGGCGGCGGCGGCGGTGCCGGTAGTAGTAGAGGCGGCGGCGGTAGAGGTAGCGGGGGCAGCTAGGGCGGCGGCGATAGTGCCCCTAAGAGAGAGAGAGTTAGCGCCGTAGAGAATACGGGAAAGGGAGCTTACGCACTTAGGTATAAGGGCGGCGTGCTCGAGGAACCGTAAGTTACGGTAGGCGGCGGCGGCGGCGGTTAAGGCGCGCTTAGCCGTATTTTAGTCCTTGCCTAGCTCCGCGGCGCTCTAAGCTACGGTAGCATAGGTAAGGACGGGCGGCGTAACCTTATATACGCGGCTAGCCTAGGCGTATAAAAAGTAGCTACCCTAAGGGCGGCCGGCCTAGTCGGCGTAGGGGAGGGACTATAAGGTATACCGTATATAGGGGGAATCGCGGGTAGCGCCCCGGGCTATAGCGCGCTTATACTAATGCGGGGAGTTAGTAATACTTACGAGAATAGGGGCGGAGGGGCTTACGGAGGAGGGCGGCGAGGACCCGCGCTTATTATTATCGTCGTTATCGTCGGCGTTACCGCGGCGGCCGGTAGCGGAGAGCGTAGTAGGGGCGGCGGCGGCGCGGGTAGTAAAGTTAACGGCTAAGAAGCTAGGTAGCGGGTAGCGCGGAGCGGCGGTAGGCGCGACTAGGGCGGCGGGGGCAGTAAGCGGGGTAGTAGGCGAGGTAAGGGCGCGATCGACGAAGTTATCGATCTCGGCGGAGAAGTAAGATAAGGTAAGGGAGGATATATTAAATTATTTAAATAACTAGCGGGGGTATAGGTTAGCTTATATATAGGCGGTAGCGTATAGCTAAGCGCTAGGAGACTTATAGTTATAGTTACGGCTACTACTACTAATAATAATAATAATAGTATAGATAAGAAGAAAGAGTAATAAGAGCGTACTAGTAAGTTATTTACCTCCTAGCTATACGCCGAGGTATAGGATTAATATTATAAGGGACCGCCTATAGAGAGAGGGGCGAGGACCTTATATAAGGGTATTTACCCTTAGTATAGGTCTAGGTATTAGCCTAGACCTTAGCCGATAAGCGTTATAGGGTAAGGTAAGCTATACGTATAAACGCGTATTTAATAGTAGTAAGCGCGGCGTATAGTTAGATCCTATATAGCTTATTATTATAATATAATAGAAGGTGTCACGACCCTGGGCGCCAGCGTAGAGCCGCCAGCGCAGCACCTCACCAGTGTCACGTGCCCAAGCAGCATCACGTGCCCACGCGCGACCTCGTGTCTATATAAGGGCCCGCTCGGTCGTGTAGTCTAGTCTTCCTTTCTTGCTCCTTAGCTTTGAGTCTTTGTTCATAGTGCCAATACATCTTTATAGCCGTCAAGGCTCGTATGTGCCTGGCCGTAACAGAAGGCACCTATAGTATAACCTTCTACTTACCTTATAATAAGCGGGATATAGTTCTATTACGATTATAGGGCTTTAAACGTAATTATAAAGCTAGACCGCTACCCCTTACCTTTAATCTTAGATATACTTTATAACCTTTTAAAGGTAAAGTAGTTTATAAAGCTAGATATAAAATAAGCGTTTTATAAGGTATAGATCTTAGAGGGTAATAAGTAAAAGATAGCGTTCTATATACGCTATAGCTTATTTAAGTAGCTTATAACGCCCTTTAGCCTCTTAGGAGCGCCCGCTACCTTTTAGTATTATATTAATAACGTACTT
The DNA here is from genome assembly GCF_020360975.1 of Hirsutella rhossiliensis. Classification (NCBI taxonomy): domain Eukaryota; kingdom Fungi; phylum Ascomycota; class Sordariomycetes; order Hypocreales; family Ophiocordycipitaceae; genus Hirsutella; species Hirsutella rhossiliensis. The sequence continues at coordinate 579,313 of NW_025408669.1, forward strand.
TAAGATTCCTTAATAAGTTCGCTTCTATATATATAGATAATATCCTTATCTATATAAGCGGCTCTTATAAGGACTATATATAGAAAGTATAAAGGGTCCTAGAGCGCCTTTAACTTTATAGGCTCTACCTTAACCTAAATAAGTATAAATTTAGAGTTAAGAGGGTTAAGTACTTAGGCTTTATTATCTATATAAGTATAGGTATATAGGCGGATCCTATAAAGATCTAGGCGATTTAGGACTAGGCTGCCCTAACTACGTAGATAGGCGTATAGAGCTTCCTTAGGTTCGCGAACTATTATAAGATATTTATTAAGGGCTTCTCTTATATTATAATACTATTAAATAAGATTACTAGGAAGTAGACCGCCTTTTACTAAGGGCCTATATAAGAAGGAGCGTTCTATACGCTTAATTCTCTTAAGCTTTAGTACTACTTTAATAGGACTTTAACCGGTCTACGTTAGTCGAAGTAGACTATAGCGGCTAGGTACTTAAAGGAACGCTCTCTTAAGAGGTAGATAGGTAGAAGTAACTAGTAGCGTTCTACTCTTATAAGCTAACCTTAGTAAAGCAGAATTATATTATTTATAATAAGGAGATACTAGTAATTATTAGCTACCTTAAGTAATAGTAAGTAGAGCTCTAGAGCTATAAGAGCTTTAAGGTTCTTATAGACTATAGGAACCTTAAGTACTTTATAACTTATTAGTACCTCTTAGAGTAGTAAGCTTACTAAGCGGAGTATCTCTTACGCTTTAACTTCTCGATTAAGTACCGCCTTAAGTAAGACTTTATAGTCCTAGACGCGCTTTCCTAGAAAGATTAAGACCGGCTAACGGGAGTAGATATCGAGGCCTAGGATTTATAGCTTATCTTATAGGAAGTACTATAGACTTATATAGGAGCTTCCTTAGTAAAGGAAGGCGCGGTACTAGTAAATAAGCTTTCCTCCGCGCTCTTACCTTAGTCTAGCGAGGAGGGATAGACCGGCCTAGGGGCGCGCGTAGCGAGAGTATTTTAAGATAAGGCCCTTTAACGCTTATAAGATAGGATAGCGGCTCTAGACTATACCTACGACGGCGTGCGCCGCGCTATTAAGTCTAGCGCTTAACGCTTAGATCTAAAGCTAAAGCTAAAGGTATAGGTAGCTAGCTACTATATCGACCTACGGGAGCATCTACGCTAGCGTAGGAGACTATAGGTACTAGGCGTACTATATACTATAGAAGCTAAAGAGAAGGAGGGACTACTAAAGCTAGATAAATAGAATAAGCTTTAAGGGAGGCTAGTCTAACTTATCTATAACTCTAGCGTTATAGGTTACCTAAGTAGATAAGGTATAGTAGTAGGCCTTATAAGGGACTTTTACTAGCCCTTCTTATAGTACTATATTTATTACTTTTTCTATAACTATAATATTTATAGCTATATAAAGATCTAAAGGGCGTAGCTTAAGGTACTATTAAAGTAACTTTTAATACTAAACTAGTTCTATATATATATATAGATAGACTTTATAATAGACCTCCCGCTTATAAAGGGCGGTAACCGCTATATATAGGTAATTAAGGACCGACTTAGTAAATTAGTAATATTAAAGCTAATACCGTTTATAGATATAAAAGCTTATATAAAGCGCTTCCTTTAGTACTAGGCCCGCTTATATAGCTAGCTAGCCTTTATTATAAGTAATAGAGGGTTAAACTAAACTAGCTACTTTTAATAGTACTTATATTAGCTACTTTAGATTCTATAGCTACTTAGTATAGCTTATTACCTATAAACTAATAAGGGACCTAAGAGGGTTAACTAGGAAGTATAGGTATACCTATAAGTAGTTATAGCCTATAACTAAGTAGACTAAGACCGCTAGCTCCCTACTACCTAGCTTACGCTAAATAGTAAACTATAAACCTCTATTAAAATAGCCCCCCTCTTTATAACGTATAGCTTTAAGCTGCCCTCCTTAATCTTATTTACCGCGGATATAGTAGTATAGTAGTATAGTAGTATATTACTAGAAAGCCGCGCTTCCGCGTTTATATAAAAGCTATAAGAAACTATAAAATATAACTAATTTATAATAGCCGCTATAATATAAGATTAAAAGCAGTACGCTAATAAGACTAAGGCGTTAGTAAATAGGTTTATAGTAAGAGATAAAGTATAGCTTAACCTTTATAATTATAGGTTAGCGCGACTAAAGAAGAAGCTAAACTAATTATATATAAAGTTTATAGTATAAAGGGTCGTTAGCCTATAGGTAGTTAAGCTTAATAGTCTCTTAATAAGGGTTTATAATAAGGTTAACGTTAACCTCCTTTACTAAGCCTCCTTTAACCCGCTGCCTAAATAAGAACTAGTAGACGCTTAACCGCTTATATTTAAGGTAGAGGGGGATAACGAATTTAAGGTTAAAAAGATATAGGCTATACGCTAAAAGAATATAGGCTAAGGGAAACGCTAAGAGGTTCTTATTAAGTAGTATAAGTACCTTAACCCTATATAAAAGCTTATATATAAGTTTACGGGAGCTATAGCCCTCGATAAGTTTAATGCCTTATATAAACTAATAGATAAGAATAATAAACTAATAAACTACTAATAGCGGCTTAGGCTAAGACTATAAAATAAGTAAAGTAAAAGGGGTAGTTATAATAATATAGGTAATATAAGCGTAATAGTATAAGCGGAAATAAAAATAGCGTTTATTATAAGGTAAAGCCCTTAAATTACCTAGGCCTATTCCTTATTATTATCGTTACCCTTATTATTATCTTTATTATCGTTATCCTCGTTAGCCTCCTCCTTTTTACTAGCGGCGGCGGCGGTCTCTAGGGCGCTAAGGCGGCCCTCTAAGCCTATAAGCTAGTTAGCGGCGGCGGTAGCTCTAAGGGTAGAGGGGCGGCGGCTAGCGGTAGCGGTAAGGGCAGCGGCGGTAGCGGAGGCAAGCACGGTTAAAGGGACCGCTAATAAGGTAATAGAGGCGGTATCCCTAGCGCCGGGTATATTAAAGGTAGGAGTAAGGGAGCAAAGGAGTAAGGACCTACTTAAGTATAAGGCCCTATTACTTAAGGGCGTAGAGGTTATAGTAGGCGGCGGCGGCGGTAATAAGGCGCTTCTTAATAGCCCCCTACGCTTACTTATATAAGCCGGCCTTCTAAGCTAACGCCGTAGTAAGTAGGATAGGAGGCGCCGCCTTATAGGCGCGGCTAGCGCGCGCGTACTAGTAGTAGCTACCGCTACGGCAGCGCCTAGCCTAGTTAGAGTAGTTAAGCTCCTACGACGTATAACGTATATAGGGCGCTAAGTAGGTAGCGCCGGCCTATACTTAGCGCTTATATTATAGGAGGTTAGCGGATAACGTCTATTACGCTTACTTAACTATAGACTTATATAGGTAGCGGAGATAGAGGCGGGGGCTAAGGGGCCGGGCATTATAGGTAGCGGCGGGGACGGCGTCGTTACCCTAAGGGGCGACGTAAGGGCGAATAGCGTAGTAGAGGCGGCGGCGGCGGCGGCGGTAGGAGCGGTAGTAGCAGCGCGGGTAAAAGCGGTAGTAGTAGCGGAGTCGTTATTAGCCGCGGCTAGCACGGCGTCGACGAATAACTCTATACGCTCTAAGAAGGAGGAGGTAGGAGAAGGAGAGGTAGATATATCTATTACGGAAGTTAGTATAATAAAATACGGCCTCCTACTTAATAGGGCGCGGAACTTATTAGTTAAAGTTATTATTATTATTAAGGCTATTATTACTACTACTACTACTACTACTATAAGTATATATTAATAGAGCGGCCTATATAGCTAGGAATAAACTAACGCCTTAAGTAGAGTAGAACTTACCTATTAATACTATTACTATAGTTAAAGAAGGGAGAAAAAGAAGGGAAGGGGAAAGGGAGGTATAAGAATATACCTTTATATTCTTATTTTACTATTATAAAGAAATAATAGGTATAGGGAGGCTTTATAGAATAAGCTAGTAAAAAGAGGCTCTATAATATAGTCTAAGGGAATAACCCTTAAAAGACAAAGACCTCTACTAGATATCTATACCTTCCTCTAGGAAAAGCGGGTTAGGATAAGCCTATCCTTATAAATAAGAATATATATAAAATACATATATTAATTATAAGTAGAACGGATACCCTATTGCCTATTTTAGCTTAGCGGTTCCGAAGATATCCGCGATATAAGAATAGGTAGGGCATAGAACATTCTAGTTAAATCTACTACTTATACTAGAACCTATAGTCTTACGTTAACTATCACGCTATAATTAGACCACCTACTAAGTTAGGAAGATATACTATAGATAGAGCTTTTTAAGTACTATAGAATATGCTAGAAAGCTAACTAATTAGTCTACTAGTAGGCGAGCAATAGTCTATAAAAGACGAAGGATTTCCCTAGGAGTAGTAGATAGAAAAAGTAAGTTCGTATATATCTTTTATAACGCTATTCTTTTAATATATTATTCGGCCCCTTATATACTCGTTATAAACTCTAGATAAAATCCTACCCTATACTCCTTCGACCGATCTTTCCGCTTACGTTATTAATTACCCGATTCTATGCTTATTGCTTATACCTTCTTATAGGAGGGATACCGCTTTATATACCCTTTAATAAAGGATACTACTTAAGGTAAAAGGGATAGGCAACCTAAGGCTTACGTAGGTCTAGACCGGCCGCTAGCTACCTAAGGGCGTATATAATAGGTTACGACCTTATTTAAACGGCTAGCTAGCCGATAAATATAAAGCTAGGTTCTAGCTACCTAGGCTAATAAGCGTAAGGATAATAAGGCTAGTAAGGCTAGCTCGATTAACGGGAAAGGGTAGGGAAGAGCTAGTAGTATAGGCTTAATTATATAAGAGCTATTAATAAGGCAGCCCTATACCGTACTTAAGAGAGGGTATTATATAAGAGTCTTTAACTATTATAGGTAATAAGCTTAAGCTATAGCCTAAGCTATATAGTTATATATAAAGGGCCGGATCTTATATATATAAGGGCGGGCTAGCCGTATATAAAAGAGCTCTATATAGCTTATTAATATTATCTTATAAACGGTACTTATATATACGCCTCTACCTACTCTATAATATATAAAGGTAAAAGGTATTAAACTATTTACCTTTATTAACTAATATAATAAAAAAGAAGTTAAAGGGGCCTTAGCTAGCTAAGGCTAGTAAGGGCCCCTTATAATAAAAAGGCTACTATTAATAGCTTAGCTCTTAAAGTAGCCCTTTCTATTAATAAGGGACTTTAACTTATACTACCCTTAGTAGAACCTATCTATAAAACCCTTTAAGGCCTATAAGGTAGAAGCCCTTATTAGCTAGCTCGACCGCTATAAAGCTTCCTTACTAATAGACCTTAAGGTAGCTATAAAAGGCACCTATTAAAGAAAAGGCTTAAAAGAGGTATTAGTTATAGACCTTACTTTTTATAGCCCCTTTAAATAGCTAACCTAGGCTAACTTCTACTTCCTAAAAGCTATAGGCTTAGATTATAAGCTTATAGCCTTTAAAGCTAGCTTAAAGGGCCCTAATAAACCCTTACTAGCTAAGCTTACTACTTATAATTATAGGAAAGTAAACTAAAAGGTATTTTTAAAATACTTAGCTAAGAAGGAATATAACCTCCTTAAAGCTATAGAGAGGGCTATAAAAAGAAACGACTTAAAAGGAATAGCTTCCCTTTTAATAAGAACCCTTATAGAGGCCTTAAACATAGTAATACTAAAAAAGAGGCCTTATAAAAGATCTAAGCCTTAGTAGACTAATAAGCTAACCTACCTTTAAAAAGCCCTAAGCTTAGCCTAATAAGCTTATAAGCTAGCCTAAGATAAGGAGAGCTAAAGGAGCTTTATAAAAGCCTAAAATAGCTTTAAGTATACTATTAAAGCTACTAAAAAGTAATACTAAGAGAGTTTCTTAATAAAAGTAATAGGAAAGGATATTTTATAGCCTTTTTCTATACTAAGGCTAGACCTAACCCTACCCTTCTTAGTATCTTATATATAAAAAAAGGGATAGAGGTAAGAGCTAATACCTTTATAGAAAAATATAAGGCCTTTTTAACGACCCGTTTCCTAACCTTAGACCCTAGCCCTAGCCCTTACCTTAGCCCCCTTTAAAGCCTAGAAAAAGGAGAGCCTCTAGGCTATATAAGTAGTAAAGGTATAGATAAGTAAGACTAGTTAGAGCTAAAGGACCCTAAGATTAGGAGGGCTATTTTTAGCTCTTTTAAGAAGAAAGCCCTTAGCCTAGACTCCCTTAGCTTCCTCCCTATTTAATATATATATAAGGCTATCCCTATAGTCTTTAATAGGGCCTATATAGCTTTATTTAACTAAGGATACTACCTTAAGGTATAAAAAGAAGCTATAAGAATTATACTTCCTAAGTAAAATAAGCTAAACTATACTATCCTTAAGGCTTATAGGGTTATAAGTTTACTTTACTACTTAGGAAAGGTCTTTAAAGAGCTATATACTACCTAGCTAAGCTATTTAGCTAATATAGCTAGGCTTTTAAACCCTATATAGCTAAGGGGACGAAAATAATAGTTAGCTATAAATATAGCTTTCCTCCTTCTATACTATATTTAAAAGAAGTAAGAGCCTAATAAAAAGGCTATTACTAGTACCCTTTTATTAGATATAAAGAGCGCCTTTAATTTTATATTAACGGAATAGCTTATAAAGCTCCTAAGGGACTTAAACCTCCCTAAGGCCCTTATAAGCTAAGTAAACTACTTCCTTATTAAAAGGAAGATCTAGCTAGCCTTTAAGGGGTAAGTCTAGCCCCTTATAGACCTAGTAATAAGGGTGCCTTAAGGGTCTCTTATTAGCCTTATTTTATTACTCTTATATATAAGGGGGATATAAGCGACTAAGAGATACTAGCTATCTTATATAAATAACTTTAGTATCTCTATAACGTCGACCTTAACTAAGAAGAACGTTTAGTAGCTAGAAGTAATAGCTACTAACCTATTTAAATAAGCTAAAGATTAAGGGGTTTACTTTAACCCTTTAAAGATAGAACTTATCTACTTTAATAAGTAATAGTAGCTTATTATAGAGGGTATAATTATAGGAGACTTATTTTTTAAGGTAAAGCCCTTAGTATAGTAGCTAGGGGTCTTTTTTAATTCTAGGCTCTTATTTAAATAATATATTAAAAAGAAGGTAGCCTTTATATAAGCTGCTTTTAAAACACTATCCCGCTTAACCTCTATATAAAAAGGCCTATTATTTAGAGCCTCTAAATAGCTTTACTAGGCCTATATAACCTCTATAATAGACTATAGGGCCTAGCTTTAATATAGGGGGCCTAAGACCCTTAAGAGCCTTATAAAGCTAATTTAAAGGCTATAAAACTAAGCTCTCTTAAAGGTCTTAAGGGCCTTTAAAGGATCCCCTATTAGGGCTTTAAAAGCTAAAGCAGCCCTACCGCTACTAAAGGTACGATTTAAAAGGGCATGCCTTTCCTACGCCCTTTAGACCCTATACTTCTTACCTAGTTACCTTATAAGGTAGGCTTACGACCTAGTTATATAGGATAACCTCGCCGACTTAGGCTTTAATCTAAGGGCCTTAAGCTATATTAAGCTATATATATAGCTCTTCCGCCTCCTTAAAGGCCTAGTAGCTCTTATAGGACTTAATTATAACTTAGAAAAAAGGAAAGCTAGCTAGGAGCCCTTATAGGCCCTAGAGCTTAAGGCCTCTATTATAATAATAAAGGTCCTTAAGCCCTTAGCTAAGAAGTAGTACTAATACTTCTTAGCTAGCCTAGCTAGCCTAAAAGACTTTAGGTTATAGCCCTTAGCCTTCTATACTAACGGCTCTAAGAGGTGCTTTAAGGGATCCCTTATAAAGACTAACGCTTACTCCTTTTATAAAATAGGCCTAGAAAATAAGCCTATTAAAGTATACTACGAGAACCTAAGGCCCTTAATTAAAGTAGCTAACATAGAGCTATTTACGATACTAAGAGTCTTAGAGGACCTAGCTAAGAGGCCTCGGCTCTTAAGGCTTAGCCCCCTTAACCCCCTTATAGATACCTATATCTTTATAGATAGCTAAGCTACTATAAGGAAGGTTATAGGTTTCTTAAACCTAGCTATATATATTAAAAGGCTCTTATTTAGCTTAGAAGCCTTTTATAACGTATAGCTATACTAGTACCCTAGCTACCTAAGGATCTTTAGTAATAAGCTTACTAACTAGCTAGCTAAAAGAGGCTTAGGGGCTCTTACCTAAGGGACCCCCTTAGTCTTTATTAGCTACTAAGGACTATTAAAAGGAACTCTAGGCTACCGAGGCGACTAAAGGCCCTAGGGCTAAGGGCCTAGGTAAATACTATATATCTATTTAAAAGACCCCCCGCCTAGCCCTTAGCCCGGAAAAGGACCTTATAGGGAGGCCTAGGCCGATCCTCTTAGCCTTTTACTAGCTCCTCTTTAAGGCTAGCTTCTTCTTTTTCTTCTTAAAAAGGACTAATAAGGTAGACCGAGACGACTACCGCTATAGCTAAGGAAGGTATACGGCTAGGCACCTTATCCTAAGGTGCCTAAACTATTATAAGGAACGGTGTTCCTACTATAAATAAAGCAGCTATAATATACTTTCCCGATTATATAAGCTAATAAGTAGTATATTAATTATAGACAAAATTCTATATTATAGAGCAAGAATCGCTCGTTATTTTACATGTTATTATATATTAAACGGGTTGCCGGTTATCGTATAATCGGGAATCGAAGAAATAGAGCTAGCTTAGAATGCTAGCTAAGACCTCTTAAGAACACCAGCACGACCAACCTCCTTCAAACACGAATATTAGTGGAACCAAGACACTTCCTAATACACTCGAGGTATCACTGAATTCCTTAGTCTCGGGGCTATACGGCAGCCTAAATCTGGTCCCGAAAGGTTCTTCCGTTCAGCTACAATTATCTATATAAGACAGCATGTCCGCTGGTAGATAGAGGGAGAATTATTAACTTTAACACCTCTTCTACACACTAATACATTACCAATAAATTCTATTGAAAATCCTACCTTATACTCCTTCTTCCCCTCTATCACGTAGTCTTACGTGATTCCTTGATTTCTTAAAATTCCGCTTTTGCTTATATACCTTAAGAACTATAAGAGGGAAAGAGAGGTCCTTTACTAGACCTCTAAGAGCTAGGAGGGGGCCCTTAGCCTACCTTTTCTCTATAGCTCTAAGGAAGGAAGGGAAGCCCTTCTAACCTTCTTAGCTAAAATAGAGATAGGGATAGCTAAGTAGCTCGAAAAGGAGTAACCTAGGGGCCCTAGGGCCCTTAGGGGGGAAAATCACCGCGCGGGAGGAACTAGACTAACCTTTCCTTTATCTTTGCCTTTATAGCTACCCTTTCCCTAATTAGTTATAAGCCCCCGGGCTCTATAGCTAGCTAGGACTACTAATAGGGGCCTAGGCCCCTATTAGCCTCGCTATAGCCCTAGAGGCTATATACGAGCAATAATATTAAAAAAAAAGCCTTTGCCTTAGAAATAATACTAGGTAGTAGTATAGAAAGAGAATAAAATTAAGACTAGAACTAACTATTAGCTGTTTAGGGAACCCCCTTTATATACCAAGAATATGGGCCGCTCCTCGTATAGTAGTAGTATTAAGGGAGGCGGTAAGGAGAGACAAGGCTGACGAGTTCGCCGTGAGAGCCGCCGCAGGATGATGTCGTCCCGTGGCGTTCTCTGGCCGTTCTCTACAAGGTAGCTTCTTTAGGAAAGTGGTTCGGCGCGGATATTAATGGCCTTGAACTTCCCCCCTCCCGCAGCATCGTATCAACACGGACCTGGTAGATGCAATGTATTATGCTGAAATATATTGCTGTGCTCCTTAACGACCAACCAATGCCTACTAAAAACACCTCCGAAATGCTCAGCTATCCCAAATCGCTCCATAGGCCGGAACGCCCCGTGTTTCAAGACCATATACGACCTTTTTTGTAATCTTTTCGTTTGCGATAATAATAACAGCCTCAGCATTGAAGCTCTTGGCGAGATTGTAGCCCATCCTGACAAGGTCGGGCCGCCCGCTCTTCTTGGTATTATGGATGATTGCGTTGGGTATCGACCTGTGAACTACGTTTAAAATGTCTTGTCCGAAGAGCGTGTCGGGCGACGAAGTGGACCAGATGAGCTGGGTAGGGCAACTTGGGTGCGCAATGTGGCCCAACAGAGGACCGATTCCAGATCCAGTGGCGATGACGACGATGCGGTTGAAGAGGGTTGCGATTCTCATGACGCCGCAAGTGGGCGTCCCTCGAACCCACAGCTTGGTCGGGGGCTTCTGGATCTGTGACTTGGTCCAGTCTCCGGCGTTTGACATGATGAGAGAAAAGCCGCGAGAAGTAGCCGTCTTTGCATTTGGAATCGTTGCAAAAGAGTGCCACTCGAACAAAGGTCGGGTGGAGATGCGTGTGAAACTTCCGTTGGTCGGCTGCGTGTAGCTGAAATGCAGCCGCATGGCATGCTCGGAAAGAGGAATCGCTTCGACGGATACCCTTCGAAGAAAGAACCACGAGGAGGCGATGCTCAAGGATGCGACGGTAATGATCCAGAATTGAGGACTCCGAAGAAGCGCAACGCCAAGGTCCTGGTCCAGGGGCTTCGTCTTCTCAATGGAGAGAAAGGTACGAACCCAGAAGAGAAAGAGCGCGGTCCATCCGAGGAATCGGTGCATATTTTCAAAGACATCGTGGTAATGCCTGCGAATCGACGGCCATGCGAAAAATACCATCGTGCTCAAGATAGCGGAGAGGAGCCAGGAAATAACCAAGGTCGCCATCGAATCAGTGGTGTTGTGTCCCTGGACAAATGTCGTCGTCGATGCAATTGTAGACGACAGTAGCCACAGTGTTGCGCAGACTCCGGCGCTCGAGTGGACGCCGCCAAGGTGGTAAACCTTGGCGCAGCTACTTCGAAGCCAAAGCGGAGCTGCTTTGGGCACAGAGCAGAAGACGGTATAGAGAGCGTTGATGACCATATCTTGTCGTATGAGGACGGCCAGAACCAGATTGGCAGCAGTCAGAGTGCCCAGCCATTCCGGACCGAGGCGCATAAAAACAATGGCAACAAGGGCGCCTACATTCAAGAGACCAGTCAAGCTGAATAAGAGTCGATAGACGATAAAAATCCTGTATCGGAGACCCCGAAGCGGCCTTGGCAGCTGCTTGCTGGGGAGTTCCTGCGTCAAATCGAACGTGTCCGACACATCCTTCTCAGTCGGGGAGAAAGACGCCAACTTCTCCTCCAAAACAGTTTCTGTATAAGTCGGAGACTGGCTAGTCAAGGTGACGGCGGTGTCGAGTCGCGGCTCGTCGACTTGGGGCTGGGCAGCCAAGACGCGCAGGGCCTTTTTGTCAATCTTGCCATTGGCCGTGGTTGGAAACTCGTCCATGGGGAAAACAGCAGTCGGAATAGCGTAGTAGGGTTGCAGTTTGCTTGTGTGCTGGAGAACGGCCTCGACGTTTTGTTGTTGGGGCACCACGAAGCCGTAGAGGTCACCGTCGATGAGCAACGTCGTTGCCCGAGAGACGCCTGGTGCAGAAGCTAGCGACGATGCGATGCCATCGAGTTCGACACGAAAGCCCTAGTTTACAAAGTCAGAAGACAAGGAGTGGAGCGGAATCAGCGGGAAACTTGCCTTGACCTTGACTTGGTCGTCGCCGCGACCGAGAATCTCAATGGAGCCATCTTGGCGCCATTGACCCAGGTCACCAGTGCAGTACATGTAGGACCTATAAGCTATCAGTCCTGGCCTGATGATAAGACGGAGAGGTGCGTACCCATCGATGACAAATGGATTGGGGACATAGGACTCCTTGGTCTTGGCCTCGAGTCCGACATAGCCACGGGACACGCCGCGGCCGCCGGCCCACATCATCCCGGGCTGACCGATGGGGACAGGCCTGCCGTTCCCATCCAGGATATACACCGAGTTGTTCGGGGTCGGCCGGCCGATGGAGACAGGGGTCCCGGGCAGGTGTTTGGACATAGTGTTTACAATTGTCGTCTCAGTCGGGCCACAGCAGTTCCAGTACGTGGCGTGCGAGGCCCAGAGGTCGGCGAGATCCTGAGAAGTAGGCTCGCCTGCTGTAGCGACAACCTTGATGTTGGGGTATTTCGTCGGATGGTATTTGGCCAGAATGGTAGGCGTGCAGATGAGAACATGAAGCTATTTAGGGGTTGATGATTAGCTGCTGTCTAGTGCATCCTGGACCTTAGTTGTATTGACTTGCCTGACGAATTGTGGGCTCCCACTGAGACCCGCGGACCATGAGAGTGCCTCCGTTGCACAGGCAAGCAAAGATTTCCCATGCCGCTGCGTTCAGATTAGCCAAGTCGGCCGTATTCCCTTGAGACAGGCAAGCTTACCCATGTCGAAGCTTATGTTCAGGACCTGCCCCACGCGCATGCCATCGCTGATGCCCAGGTTTCCAGGGCCTAGACAGACGAGATTGGTAACGTTTCTATGCGTCACGTCGATGCCTTTTGGCTTTCCGGTTGTGCCTGTATAAAAAGTCAGAAAAGGCACTGGAATGGAATAGCTGTGAACGCAACGAACCAGATGTATAGATAACATAGCACCCTGACTCTGGGGTTGCCAGGTCTACCCATTGGTCTGTAGAGTAGCGAGCATCTGCCCGCATGCATTCGTCAATGAGAACTAACGGAACGTGCGGAAAAGTCCGTCGTGTTCGGTGCTCGGTTGTCGAGAGACAGACTACAATACGCTCTCCACTCTGCTCAACGACCTGCTTGATGCTCGAGTCTGGCACAACACCTCCGTCGAGCGGGACGTACTGGGCTCCGCAAGAGAGGATGGCCCAGATGCCAACCACCATCTCAAGTCCCCGCTTCACGACAAGAGGGATCCTCTGTCCAGGTTGGACTCCGAGGTTGCGCAGCCTGCACGCGAGAGCTTGGGCGTACTTGGACAGCTCATAGTATGTCAGGTCTCGGGGCGAGTTTCCCGAAAGATCGCGAACTGCTTTCGAGTTGGGATGTAGCAAGGCTTGGTGGTAAAAGGCGGCGGTAAGGGTGGGAAAGGGGCAGGCGACGGCATCGCCAAAGTTAAAGGCGCCCATGCGCGGTGACGCGGCGGCGTCGACGATGTGATGGGCCATGATGCCTTTGACGTGCAAGTCGCAGACCTGTAGACTCGGTTATGGCAGAGAGGGGTTGAAGTTGCAGTGATGGCCAGCCTGCGTTCTATCTTTTCGCCACTTGGAGATGAGTTGAGTCTTTATACACTGTTGAGTCCTCCTTAACTCGAACTACATCAAGTCGGATTTCAAACAGGCTGTTGCCACTGCTGTGAATGCAACACCCCAGAGTGGAGACTTGGACGACATCATGTTGCATCTCAAACAGGCTATTACTCCTTTCGCTGGCGAGGTGAATGCACTACCCCAGAGTGGAGAGTCGAGATTCCAGCCCTATGGAATTCCTCGGGGGCCGCTGAGGACCCCTGTCGAATGATTGGTGACTGGTTATTCTGGAATGGGTTTCGCCCCGGCACAGCTCACTGTCGTAAGTTTGAAAACCAACGCCAAGAAGTCAGTTGTCCTAAATGCCTCTATGAAATCATGACGAAGCCATAAAGACAAGGACCTCTACCGAGCCCGGCCGAGTGAGATGCATGGCCCGTGTCAGGAACGGAAGGTTTTCGAGTCAGCCCATGGCCAATCATCACGTATACTTGGGATGAAAGTGTAAGTGACCGTCTGATTCCTCGCCCCGGGAGCACCGTCATGGACACCTGTCAAGGTAGACTTGCGTTTCAAGAGGGGCGGTGCCGTAGTGGAGTATGCCATCTATGCGGCTGCATTGCTTGCATTGTCCCAATGGAATCAAGGCAATGCACCTGAATCATTGACCCCACCTGACGTTGAATTAATCATGTCCCTTCAGACGGGCTAGAGACCAGAGTCCCACGTGGCTTGAGTCAGGCGTGCCGCAATCCGCGATATTGCTTGCCGAGGCTGCAGAGCGGAGGGGGCCCCGCCCGGGTTACTTGCAGGCGACCCATTCTGCCTACAACGGCCCGCCATTGGGTCGAGGAAGACGAGATCGTCGTACATAGGTTTTCCTCCCGGGTTACCGGTTTTTCCCTATACAACTAGCCGGTAACTTAAGGGCTCTAGAGCTTATATCGTAGGAACTCACGAAGTTGGAACGCTCTTGGCGATCGATAGCGGGTCGGACGCCTAACAAGAGAAGGTCTAGAAGAGCAGCTCGTGCTAAAATCTACGTATAGACCCGCCGTTCCGAGTTAGTAAGTTTCTAAGCCAGGCTAGCTGGCACAATAGACTACAGCTTCCCGTTGCCTAGGGGGTCGCCTTAGGGGGCCAACCTGGGGTTTGGGTTACCACTAAGTTGAGCGCTAAAGGGCCTAGGCAACGGGTACTGCTAACGGGGGTTCAAATAATAACTGCAAGGCTATCGCGACTATTCCATCACAAATCAAGATACTTTCTAATTACTCCAGTGTCGCAACTGCAGTCAGCAGTGTGGGGCTCAGTAAAGCTCGCTTGACCGTCATGACACGGCGGGGGCGGGGGCGGGGGCGGCGGCCCCGGCGTCCGACATGTCGGCCTGGCGCGCTCGGTCAGTATTTCCTCCATTCATCATCATCATCATCATCATCATCATCATCATCATCATCGTCGTCGTCGTCGTCATCGTCATCGTCATCATCATGGCACACCTGGGCCATCTCGACCCCCTTGGCCGCCAGCTCCTGGGCCGCGGGCTAACTCACCTCGCGCGTGATGCCGCCCACCGCAAATTCCTTGGACAGCGCCGCGTCGCCCAGCACGGCCCGGGTGACGGAGTCGCCCTGGTTGCCTGGGCGCCAAAGACTGCAAGGATCTTCTTGGTCATGTTGCTGTTTGGTTTGATGCAGTGGCTTGAAGAGGGTGGACGCCTTGGCCTGCTTTTTGTGCAATGACGGACTCTGAGTTATATACGTAAGATGAAGTGTGCTTCTCGTAACTTTAAGTCTAGCAAGGTGATGTGTTGGACCTCAGCTCAAGTCTTGACGATCCGAATTCTTGTGCTTGCTTGATTCACTCAATGACTTTTTACGAGTTTCGCGAGATAGCGGCATATTGCTAGACAAGGGCCGCTGGCTTACACCGTCGACTTCCGCTGAAGTTCCGTAAAGCCCCTGCCGCTTGTTAAGCAAGGCAGCGCCAGAGCTCGGCTTTCGGTCAGCCGACCTATCCAATCGTCGCGTGCTTACCACGTCCGATTCAGGCCATGCTGTTGAGTCGTCTTCACATGCATGACGGACCGCGAATCACCAATCCTTGGTAATGCCTTCATAAGTGCGCGTGAAACCGCAAGTACAAGAGAAGCTACCTTATGCTCGTCCATCAGCACACATCCACCACACATCAATTATCCGTGGTTTATCTGCCTTCATCAAACGCCATCAAGTCATCGGCTCCGAGCAGTCAATCGCACAAGTGCAACTCGGCTTTTCTAGACTCCTGGTGGCCCGTCAACGACACCATCGTCTCCACTCAAATCACACTTCATTGCAAATAGCCATTGGCCTTGAGCCACGCCGACACGTCCTCGCGATCACGTTCCACCCACGACACCTTAGACCGGATGGCATCCTTGCTCTGCTCCAGCGACTGGTCGTAGCCCTTGTTGTTCTTGGCGGCGAAAAACTTGTCCACCTGCGAGAGCTGCTCCTGCGTAGTGAAGCCCGACGTCATGATCATCACCATGCTGCCCAGCATGGGCAGACCGGGAGGTAATCGCTCGTACACGGTCTCCCAATTGCTCGTCATCCAGCCGAACATGGCCTCGATGCCCCCGGGGTGCGAGCGCAGCCCACTCACGGGCATGTACACATCCTGGTCCTTGACCTCGTCTCCAAAGAGAAGGCCCAGCGTCCGCTTCGTCAGCTCGGGGTCCTTGGCCCGGCCGAGGGAGAGGAGGCAAGTGTTGCGCTCCTCGCTGTTCGACGACGAGCAGTAGAGGTCGAGGACATTTTGATACTAGACAGGAAAACCGTCAAGTCAGCAAGCCATCTTCTTTGCGACAGGGGCCGAAAAGTCTCACC
Source organism: Hirsutella rhossiliensis (assembly GCF_020360975.1). Classification (NCBI taxonomy): domain Eukaryota; kingdom Fungi; phylum Ascomycota; class Sordariomycetes; order Hypocreales; family Ophiocordycipitaceae; genus Hirsutella; species Hirsutella rhossiliensis. The sequence goes on from NW_025408669.1 coordinate 595,470, forward strand.
TCCTCCTTGTCGCCATACTTGAGGCAGATGCCGAAGACGCTCTTCCTGATGTTGGGGTGGATGGCCGCCTTGTCTCCGCCCATGAATTTGGAAAACATGTTCCGGGCAGCCGCAATGACGGCTTCGTCGCCGCAGATGCCCGCCGTCTCAAACATCATGGCCTTGAACTGCTGCTCCACGTGGCCGTCGCCGTCGGAAAACTGCCAGCCCATCTTGTGTGCCTTGGAGCTGACCAGGTCCCTGAGAAAGGCCTCGAGGCCATCCCGGGCGGCCTTGTCCTCAAACATCCAGGCGCTCAGGATGGCCGACAGCCGGCCAATGATCTCGTTCCACACGACGTATTCTACTTCCGAGTCGAAGCCCTTAAGCAGGCTCAAAACGCCCGATGTCTTCTGGTACCCGGACGTGGCCAGTGCGCCAGCGTCGGCAATCATGCCGGCCTTGTCCTCGACCGTCAAAAGCCCGTCCCTGGCGGCCTTGCCCAGCTTCTCGAGGCGAGCGGGCGTGTACGAGGTCCGATAGATGCCAGTGTGGTTCGCATTCAGCTTGAAGAAGTCGGTGTCGGACACCTTGAAGTCCCTTTCGCGCTCATAGAGCGTCAGAGACTTGTCGACGCCGTCCTTGGTGCGCACGTTCAAGAAAACGGGGTAAAGAACCTGGTCCTCCTCCGGCTTGGTGTCGCCCGTCCTGAGGAAGCGGTTCTGCTTCACGTGGATGGTGCCGGCCTTTTCGTCCTCGGTCACGGTGAGGACCGGGTAGCCAACCTTTTTGGTCCAGGTCGCCATGATGTCCTGCACCGGCTTGCCACTGGCGGCGCTCAGCGACGCCCACAAGTCTCCCGTCTGGGTGTTGCCGTAGGCGTGCTTCTTGAGATAGTGTCGCACGCCCTCCAAAAATGTGTCCTCGCCGAGATAGGTGGAGATCATGCGCAAGACGCACGAGCCCTTGGAGTAGGAAATGGCGTCAAAGATTTGGTTGATCTCGTCGGCTCGATTGACGGGTACCTCGATGGGGTGGCTGCTTCGCAGAGAGTCGAGCGCCAGGGCCGACTGCAAGTTGTCGATGACGTATGTCTGCCAGACATGCCACTTGGGGTAGAAGGCGTTGCAAGAGTACTGAGACGGAGCAGATTAGCCACCGCACCTGAAGTAGCCAAGGCCAAAGAACAAGAACGGCTGCAAGGACTCACCCACGAGACCCATGTTGCGAAGCCTTCATTAAGCCAAAGGCCCTCCCACCAGTCCATCGTGACCGCGTTGCCAAACCATTGGTGGGAAAGCTCGTGCTGCACCACTTCGGCCACGCGCTCCTTTGCGGTGGCGCTGCTGGACTTTTCGTCGAGGAGCAGGCCGACGACTCGGTAGGTGACGAGGCCCCAGTTCTCCATGGCACCCTGGGCAAAGTCCGGGATGGCGACCTGATCCATCTTGGGAAGGGGGAAATCGATGCCAAAGAGCTTTTCGTAAAACCCGAGGGTCTTAACGGCCAAGTCGAGGGCGTAGCGGCCGTGCTCAATGTTCTGGCCGGGTGGGGCGTAGACGCGGACGGGGACGCGAAAGTCACGGGACTCGATGTAGTTGAGCTCGCCGACGATGAAGGCGACGAGATAGGTGGACATCAGGGGCGACGTGTTGAAGTGGACGGCCTTTTTGACAGCGCCAGTCTTGACGGAGCGGACCTCGGACTCGGAGGCAACGTCCATGTTGCTCAGACACGTCAGGTTCTTGTCGGCGACGAGGGTCACGGTGAACTTTGCCTTGAGTACGGGCTCGTCGAAGCAGGGAAAGGCGCGGCGGGCGTCGGTGGGCTCCATCTGGGAGGTGGCGAGGATGCCCGTGGAGCCATCGTCCTTCTTGTAGGTGGAGCGATAGAAGCCGGCCATGACGTTGTTTAGGTGGCCCGTGAACTTGATTCTGAGCTGGGCCTTGGAGCCCTTTGCGAGGGAGCCATCAAAGTCAAACTTGGATACCTGCGTCGCGTCGTCGCGGGAGATGCGGGGGGCGGAGCTGCGAGGTTAGCATGGTGCTGCGTAGAGACAAGGACTGGGACATACCTGAGGGCCTTTCCGTTGCAAGAGACAGAGGCGCTGTGGATGTCGAGCTCGAGGGTGTTGAGGGAGATGCAGGACGAGTCCTGGGCGACGTCGAGGTCGATGACGACGGAGCCGTCAAAGGAGGACGTGTGAAAGTCGGGCTCGAGGGTGACGTGGTAGTGCCGAGGCACGACATTTGTCGGGAGCAGCTCTCGGCCGTTGTCCGAGGCGCTGGCACCACCGCCACCCGTCACGTCGACTCCGGCGCGGCTTCTGCACATGGTCTGTCTGCGGTAGGAGCAGTGGCGCGAGGCCGGAGGCGACTGTGGCGGGCGACAAGGTCGAGGGCGGGGGAGGGTCGACGAGGCCGAGGACAGCGGCGAGGCGTATCTCCGCTGCTGCCGAGAGACAGGACTGAGTTGCCTCGAAATGAGTTAGCTTGAAGCGCTTGAAATGACGGCGCTGCTTGCAGGAGAGGCGATGATGGAGAGTAGAGGAGGAGAAGCGATGATGGAGAATAGGGTAGGAGAAGTGGGAGAGGAAGAGGAGGGGAAGTGGAGAGGAAGCGGGGGGGAAGTGGGAGACGAGGAGAGAAGTGGGGGGGAGGGGGAGAGACGACACGGCTGCGGAGAATCTCGCACGCGATTGAGGGGTCAATTCGGTTAAAGGGAAAGGAGCCCGGCATACGGCGGGCCAACGACAAGCATCTCGTCATTGGCTGCAACGGGGGGCGCTGCTGCTGAGGCTGGAGCTGCTGGAGCTGCCGCTGGTAGTGCTGAAGCTCCCGCCGACGGCGGCAACGACGAGACGGCGGCGCGTCGAGGCGCCAGCATGCGCACCGCGAGCCCAGATGACATGCTTGCTTGCCTGTTGGTTACTGCCTTGGTCTACAGGGCTGTTTTAAAGGCTTCTTAATATAATAATTACTCCCCTACTATAAGTATTATACTTTAAACATTTAAATAACTTTGCCCTACCTATCCGACCCCTTACTACTAATTTTGCCTTAAAATATTTTATATATACTTCTTATTTATCTCTTTATAAGAAAGATAGGTAGGGTAAAGTTATTTAAGTCTTTAAAGGGTAATAACTATAGTAAGGAGTTAAATTTTTTTTTTCTATATTTTTCTTTCTTTTATTTAACGCCCTTATTTATATCCTTTTAGTATCTTTATTAATAAAGGAATTCCTCCTTAGCTAAGTCTTTAATATCTACTTAGAATCTAAGCTTTTTTCTTTTTTCTATTCTTTTCTAGCTATTATTAGTAAACCTATCTTATCTCTTACTCTTTCTTTTATCTTATACTTATTTATCCTATAATATATCTTTTATTATAACTTACTTTAATAACTAGTTTAGCTAAAATATAGCTTTACTTAAATTAAATTTAAACTAACTATATATACTATAATATTTAAGTATATATCCTTATATTATAAGTATAAAAGATATTTAATTTTTTTAGTTTTTAACTTATTTAATAAGTTTAATTAGTACTTAATTTTTCCTTAACTCTTAAGTTTTAGAAATCTTTAATAAAACTATAGAAATATCCTTTCTTTTATATACTTATTAAACTAAAGATAATTAGCTAAGTACTTTAAAGTAAGCTTAGATTCTAGTAGTATATTATAAGGTATATTTAGTTTAAAGTATTAATAAAAGTCTTTTTTATAAAAAGGCTTAAGAGGGCTATAAAGAAAAAAAGAAGATTTTAAAAAGAGAGAGATATAAAGGGGCTAAAAGAAAAGAAATATAAAACTTAAGGTAATTTAATAGATTTTAGTAATATATTAAGATTTAAGATATAATATTAAAATTATAATTAAAAAGGATTTCTTATATACTTAGTAAGATTAAAGAGGTATAGAGTAAAGTAATAAATAAAAACGAATATACTAGATATATATATAATAATAATAGTTAATAAGATTTATATAGTTTTATTTATATAAAGATTAAGTATTTCTCTTAGTTTATTTAATAAACTATTCTTAATATATCTTTATATATTTATAGTCTTTTTATACTTTTTTTTTAAATATTCTAAGTTAAATAATATTTATCTACTCTTTATCTTAAATAATAATATACTATATATATATAATTAATATAAGTAATTAATATAAATAATTAATATAAACTTATTTAAACTTATATTAAGTAAGTAAGCTAAATATATTTATAAATAATATAAAGTAACTATTATAAGGCTTAGCTACCTTATAAGTTTTAATAATATATTGAAATAACTTATAAGTAATTAACTAAAGCTTATATATAGTTACTTATAAGTATTTTAATACTTATTTTAAGATAATATAATTAAATATAAATATATTAATAACTTAATAATTTAGATCCTTATACTTAAGTATTATCTTTCTATAGCTAGGGTAAGAAGAAAGAACTTAATACTTTATATTAGATTTTAACTTTAATCGCGCTTAGAATATTATAGCATTTAACCCACTCTTAACCTTCTAGAGCATATACTAATAAGTTCGAACGGCCGCCACAACTAACTTTCTTCTTGCCAGTGCATCCGCTTGTACATCCCTTTCCCTTATCAAGTTTCTTTGCACCAGCCCTATCTAAATCAGCCTTAGTGCCGCAAAAACACCTAAAGCCAGACTCTAAGCCAGCATACTTAAAACCAATTGCGTTACACATAAGGAGGCATTTATCAGGGGTCATGTCTTTATTATGGTACCCATCCTTATGATAGTGGAAAGTCCGCTTATTATGATTGTCCTTATAGCAGCCGTGGAATTTCCAATTACCAATTCGGCTTATGACTTTAGGAGGGGCCTTAGCGGCCACAGTTGCTATAACAATAAAAATGGTTAAAGTCTTGAGTTGCATGATAATGTTAATATAGAAGAATAGTAGCAATCCTTTTTAGCTAGTAGGAGGGAGAGAGAATTGAAAACTATAGAAGGAGAATTGCTTAGTTAAAAAAATTATTTTATAGGAGTATAGTATTTATATTAGATAAAGCGGTGGGTAATAAATATGTTTTAATTAAATGCTAAGCTTTAAGTTATTCTACTCCTCGGGCTGACTTCTTTATTTGAATGCTGTTTGTGACTGACTAGGACAGTTATCGGCGGCCTGCTGCTAAGCAAGTACATTTCAGCCGATATCACATTCCTTAATACATGGCACATGCACTATATGTGCACCTCTAGAACCCATTCTGCTGAGGTGTCACTCTGCTTTTCCCTAGTCTCAAAAATAACGAATTCGTGTATCATGGTAGTGGCGAGCGATAGTACGCTACATAGCGCTGATCAGACTAGGGTGGGTTTAGGTGCGAAACGGGTTGCTAGGGAGTATGTTGGTGGGTGTTCCAGGTTTGTGTGAGTCTCCAGGCTTTGTGTGACCTACCAAATAGGTCATGCGAGGTGACCCGCTAAGCCTCAAACCTGCGGATATTTAAAAATGATCAATTTGTTTGTAACCCTGGTTCGAATCGGCCAGGGCTTTAAAGCCCCTGGCAGTATTCAATTAAAACGGGTCCCTAACGTTGCTACCCTTGTCTTCCAGCGAGGACCGCCATCATTCGTCGATTACCGAGCTTTGTGAAGTAAGTCAGTCACATCCCATGTCAAACATAGGCTATGTGCGTCACTTAGAGCTCCAAATGCTAGAGTATGCATTTTAGTTTTGCCGGCGTGGTGCAGTAGTTAAATGTGACATCTCACTATTCTAAGAATGTTTCGCGCGGCCTACTATGCAACTGTCACGGACCAAGGCGTGCGGAAGGGTGTGAGAGTATTCTAATAGATCACGCACCAACGGGTGCGTAGATAGAAAAGGGATTATAGAGCTTAAAGGGGCAGGAGGTGCGAGTTATACTAAGGGGCTAATTTAAGCCTAAAGGCCGGCCTTCGTACTAGTTTAGCTACTAGTTACTATATATTATAAATATAAACTATAGGTTTTTTACTTATAAGAATTCTTAATACTTAATTTTATTTTACTAAACTAGTATAAATAGCTTAATTATATTTTTACTAAGCTTTAAGTTTACTTATAATATAGTTATTATAAGCCTAAGATAAGCTTAATAAGATATATTACTTAAAATAGAAATTTAGTTATCTATTAAATATTAAGACTATTTTAAAGTAATTATATTTTTAATATGCTTATAAGCTTAAACCTATATTTAAAAAAAAGAAAATTATATTTTAATTAAAAGTCTTATATTTATATTTAATAAAAGTATATTATAGTTTATATATTATAATAAGTCTATATTCTTTAAGCTTTATATTATAAGCTAGATTTATATTTAAAATACTAAAATACTATGTTTATTAATATAAATAAGTTAAAATTAAAGTTACTAAATATAATATATTATAGTATATTACTATAACTATTAATATTATTAAAGAAAGTTTATAAAGCTTTAAAAATATTTTAATAATAAGCTTATAATAGTAATACTACTTATTAGGTATAGGTTCTTATATAAATATTAATTTAAAGGAAATATTTATATTTATATTAAATAAAGTTTAAAAATAATATTTCTAGCTTTAAAACTTAAAAAAGTATTTATAGTTTTTTAATAATTTAAGAAAATAACCTTTTTTTAAAAAGGGGTTTAAAATAATTTAATTTAAAACTTACTTAATATTATAATAATAAGTCTTACTATTTATATAAAATTTCTTAAATTCTTCTTTTTTAATTAATAGCTAGATTTACTTAGTAGTTAATATTTAATCTTATATATCCTTTAAGTCTTATAAAAGTTATAATCTTATATATTATACTTACTTTTATTATAAAGTAAGTAAAGGTATAAGCTTAGGTATAGTTTATTAAAAGAAGGTTAATAATCTATAAAGGGAAAAAAAAAAGAGAAGTATAAGCCTAGCTTATATATATCGCGAAGTATAGCTTAATTTTATAGTTTTTAGAGATACCCCTTAGTAAGAGGGACTAAGGAAGCTAAAAAACCGGTTTAAAAGAATAAGCTAAAAGGAGGTAAAAAGAGGAGGGTAAGGGTATAAAGGGAAGTAAAAGTAGCGATAGCTTCCTATAAAGGTAGCGAGAGATAAGATAGATATACCGGTAACGGCTAGAAAGGAGGGGAAAAACTAGTAAAAAGCTTAGTAATTAAGAGGATATTAATAGCTTTTTTTAGTAAGATCTTTATTATTAATCGAGATACTAAATAAGTATAAAGAAGGGCGTTAGATAAAGAAAAGAAAGAGAATTAAAGTAATATAATAATTACTCTCTTACTATAATTACTACCCTTATAAGAATTAAATATCTTTAACCTACCTATCTAACCCCTTACTTTTAATTTTACCTTTATATATTTTATATATACTTCTAATATCTCTCTTTATAAAAGCTATAAGCCTAAGAGGAATATAATTCCTATACCTTCTAGCTACTATAAAAGGAACCTTTTATATATCTCTTATAGCTTCCTTTTGCCCCTCTTACTAAAAAAGCTAATTTATAACTAACCTTTCTACCCCCCCTTCTATAATAATATTAAAAAACGATTCTTCTACCTCCCTTATAGTCTATAAAGTAATTCTTATAAAGCCCTAAGATTAAAATAAGTAGGTAAAGGAGCTATAAGCTTATATAGATAGAACTATTTATAATTTATTCTTCTTTAATAAGTAGGACCCTCTTAAGCCCCCTCTTTATCCTAGGGTAATAGAATTTATAAAGGGAGCTTTCCTATTCTCTAAGCTAACCTCTATATAGTAGAGAGCTTTTTCTTCTACCTTAGGTAGCTACGAGAGTTACTATAAAGAATACCTTTATAAGACGAAGCTACTAACTACTATATATATAGCGATAACGGAATCTATTAGTACTATAAAGCTAATCTCTCTTTAAGAAGAAGAGACTCTTAGGTAATAGCTTTTAAAGCTTAAGACCTTAATAGCTCCCTTAGAGGCTATATAACTAACTATATTAAGAAGACCTATATAGTATACCTAGGAGCTTTTTCTACTAAGAACCTACTAGCTTCTTTATAGCTAGCTAAGTAAGAAGAAATCCTTAAGGAAGCTAACTAATAGTTCCTAATAAAAGCTCTTTCCGGCTAGTAGCTATAAGATATATCTCTATTAATAAAGCTTATTAGTAATAGTTACTTAACTATCTTTACAGAAGCTAGCTAAAAACTAAATAAAGAAGCTACTAAAGTATAATAATAAGTAGTCTTATTCCTTTATAGCTAGCACTCGACCTAGATAGCTCGACCTACTACCCCTATAGCTACTATAGCCCCTCTTACTACGGCCCCCGCTATTATTGCTATAGCTGCCCTTCTAGCTCCTCTTCCCTCGAGAGCCTTAACCTTATCTTTAACAGCTGCCCTAGTCCCGGCCCTAGCTCCGCTTATAGCTCTAGGCCCGGACCTATTAGTTAGACCGGCCCGACTAGTCCCTTAATAGACCTATTAGTCCGTTAGTTAAAAAATTAAGGAACTAGTTAAAATCGAACCTTATTAAAATTAGTAATAAAGGGTAAAAGGGGGGGGGGTTTTAAGTAGACCTTTTAGATTAGGATAAGGATTCGTCGACGAAATAAAAGACTAAATAAAACGGCTACTTAGCCTATAAATCTATTAGCTATCGGTTATTATAATACTAATAGGTCTTTAAGGAAAACTAACTTAAAGGATTTAACCCTTTAAAGAAGTTATAAGAAATAATATAATAGTCTCTTAAGGAGGACCCTTTATTATAAAAGAAGATAGATAAGATATAGGTTACTAAGAAATAGTAACGAACGCTACTACCCTTATTTAAGCTATAAGTTTAAGGAAAAATCATTAGTATAGTAAATCCGGTATTTATCTTCCTTATTAATTAATAAGGCTAAGACTAACTATTAGAGCCCTTTAATTATCCCTTATAAAAATTAGCTATCTTTAACTTTAGTGCTTCCCTTAATATCTATAATACCCTCTCTTAATTTTAGTCCTTTAAGAAAGTATAGAGGGAATACCTTATTACTAAGGAATAAACTATATAAATAGAGGGATATAGAAGGGTAAATTTTACGATAAAATTACTTAATAGTTTTATATAAATTCTTTAATAAAAAAGGGTAGCTTTTTACCCTTAATTTTTAATAAGCTTAATTTTATTTTTACTTTCTTTAAAAGAAAGGAATCTTTTAAGATATAGCGTCTAAGCCTATAAAGCTAGTCTAAAAGAATTAGATAATTAGGCTTATTAAGGAGGAATTTAGTTAATTTATTCTTAAATTCTAACTTATACTTAGGAAGAAACTACTTAAGAAGTTAGCTTTCCTTACTTAAAGGAGGGTAGGTTTAAAAAACCCTCTTTTAGTAGCTTAAGGAAACGGTCTTTTTTAGTATATACGACTTAGTTACCTAGGCCCCTTAGCTTTAAAGAAGCTAGGTTAATAATAAGGCGTATAAATAAGGAGCTTAAAGACCGTTAAATATAAATATTACGGCTAAGAAAAGACTAAAAGATAAATTTCTAGACGAACCCTTATATAGCTAGACTAGCTATATAAGGAAATTTAAGTTAACTAAACTAACGTTTTTAAGGACTTAAGAAAGCTTATTAAGGTAATACTTTTTATAGATACTTTTTTAGGGATAGTTTTCCCTTATTTCTTATAAACTTACCTAAGTAAGTATAACTAGTCTACCTTCTAAGATTTCTTAGCTAAATAAAATCCTACTTTAGCTATAAAGTAAAGAAGATTTAGTTTAATTATAAGAATATACCCTTATATTCCTATTTTACTATTATAAAGAAATAATAGGTATAGGGAGGCTCTATAAAATAAGCTAGTAAAGAGAGGCTCTATAATATAGTCTAAGGGAATAACCCTTAAAGACAAAGACCTCTACTAAATATCTATACCTTCCTTTAGGAAAGGCGGGTCGAGATAAGCCTATCCTAATAAAATAAAATATATATAAAATGCATAAGTTAATTACGAGTAGAACGGATACCCTATTGCCTATTTTAGCTAAGCGGTTCCGAAGATATCCGCGATACGAGAATAGGTAGGGCATAGAACATTCTAGTTAAATCTACTACTTATACTAGAACCTATAGTCTTACGTTAACTATTACGTTATAATTAGACCACCTACTAAGTTAAGAAGACATACGATAGATAGAGCTTTTTAAGTACTATAGAATATACTAGAAAGCTAATAGAAAGCTAACTAATTAGTCTACTAGTAGGCGAGCAATAGTCTATAAAAGACGAAGGATTTCCCTAGGAGTAGTAGATAGAATAAGCAAGTTTATAAGTATCCTTTATAACGCTATTCTTTTAATATATTATTTAGCCCCTTATATACTCGTTATAAATTCCGGACGAAATCCTACCCTATACTCCTTCGACCGATCTTTCCGCTTACGTTATCGATTACCCGATTCTACGCTTATTACTTATACCTTCTTATAGGTTATAAGCCTATCTTCTCTATAAGTCGGGTAATAACTTCGAAATTCTAATACTAACTATACGACCTCGAATTATCTAAAATAGGCTCTAGGGATAAGTTTAAATTTACTAAACTTAAGGGTAGTTCTAACTATACCTTTTAGGCTATTTAAATATAGGCTCTTTTAGTTAAGGAGAAGCTTTCTACTTTTATATAGTAAGAAAATTACTTAAAGATAGAAGAAGCACTTATATTAATTTTTCTTCGCATTAAAGATAGTCCTTTAACCTAAATAAAGCATATAATAAATACTAAAGAGGTATAGGATAGGTTAAAAAACCTATATAACCCTATTTCCTTTACTTCGAATTACCTACTTATAAAGAAGCTTTTTAATACTTTAGTAAGGGATTTCGAATCCCTAGAAGGCTACCTAAATAAGGTAAAAGAGGTATTTAAGGAGCTAAAAGCATAGAATATTATAATTCTAAAAGTAGTTATTATAGCTTAGATTTTAAATAGCCTTTCGGGCTCGTTTTCTAGCTATATAACTAATATAATATAAGCTCCTTAAAATAACTCGGAGGCTTTTAATCTAGAGTCTCTTTCTAGTAGTCTTATAGACGAATTTAAGAGGACTAAGTCTCTAGAAAATCCCCTTAAGTAGGCTTTCTTTACTAAGAAGCCCTAGAAAAAGATAAAAATTATATTATAATGCACTTACTATAAGAAGAAAGGGTATTTAGTTAAAGATTACTACTATTTTTACCCGGAAAAGGCCCTTAAAAGCTTTTCTAAAAATTCAAAAAATTTAAATAAAGGAATACCTTCTAAGAGGCCTAGAAAACCTTCTATAGAAGGAAATCCTATTAAATTAGACTCTTACGTCGATAAGAAGACGAAAAATCCCTCTTCTCTATATATATTAGAAGCAGAAAAAGTAGAAATCGATAATTAAATAGATAAAGAACCGGAAATCGATTTTTCTATTTCTCCTCCTACCCCTAGAGGTTATAAAGGCTCCGAAGGAGAAGCAAAGGTATATATCTCTTCGAATATCCTTAAAAAAGCCGTATTTAATAATAGGTAAATAGGACCTTTAAATTCCTCTCGAATTAAAGACCTTATATATAAGGTAAAAGAGAAGGAAATCCCTTATAAAACCTTAGAGAATAGAAACTTCTATAATTTTATATACGATACCGGTACTACTAAGTATATAGTATCGGAAAAGAAATTCCTTATTAATTTTCGAACTATCTCTACTAAGGTTAATTAGGGAAAGGCATCTTATATAGTTATTAAAGGCTATAGAGATCTTCTTTTTAGATTTCCGAATAATAAAAGGCTATTTATCTTAAGAAACTGCCTTTTTATACTTAAATTAAGGGTAAATATTATAAGCTAATCGTATTTTAAAAATACTTATGCCTTTATTAATAGCAAGGAAATTTTCCTACTAAATAACTAGGCTAATATTATATCTAAAGGAAAATAGTAAGATAACCTTTATATCTTCTCTTTAGAAATTCCTTTCTTAAAGAAGAAGACATTCCTATATAATATTAATAATATAAGGAATAATATAAAGGACCTTAACTTTTATTTATAGCATTTAAGGCTAGGATATATAAGTCTTAAAGCCTTACTAGAAACCTTTAAAAGATATAATAAAGATATAACTATCCCTAAGAAGGATATTATAAAAATAAAAGAATATAAGGCTTATATTAAAGTAAAGGTAACTAATAAAAGGAATAAATCCCTATTTAATAAGGTATATAATTACCTTAATAGAGTTACTATTAATATTTAGGGCCCTATAAGGACCCCTACTTATAATAAATATACCTCCTTTATATCCTTTTTAGATATAGGGATAAGATATTTAGAAATATCTTTTATAAAGTCTAAGGCAGAAGCCCTAGATAAATTCTTAGAATATAAAGCCTTAGTTAAAAATAACCGGGATAATATTACTATAAAGGAAGTCTTTTCGGATAACGTAAAAGAATTCCTATATAAAATAAAACCCTACTACTTAAGAAAGGGAATTAAATATTATACTAGCCCTCCTAGGACTCTTAAATTAAACGGAGTAATAGAAAGGATTAATAGGACTATTTTAAATAAAGTCCGAGCTATTTTATTTATAGTAAAACTACCTAAATATCTATAGGGAGAAGCTATTTTAATAGCAGCCTACTTATATAATAGGACCCCTTACTTACGAATAGGCTTCTAAACTCTTATAGAAAAGAAGGAAAATAAATCTCTAGCCTTAGAAGACTTAGAGAAAATTAAGACCTTCGGAAGTACTATTTATTATAGAAATAAAGACCCCTTAGATAAGCTAGAAATAAGAGCTTATAAGGGTATTATTATAGGCTATACTAAAAATGCTTATAAAATATATAACTTTTCGAAAAGAAAGGTAATAATTTCTAGAGATATTATTATCCTAGAAAATAAATTTATAGAAAATTAAAAAGAAGAAGACCTTAAGGACTTTAATTTTAATACCTTACCTTCTATAAATAAGGTCCTAGATAATTATTTATAAAGGGAACCTATATATAAAGAAGGTAATAACTCTTCTTTAAAAGAAGAGGAAAATAACCCTCCTATAAAGAAGGAAGATAACCCTCCTATAGAGAAGGAAGATAACCCTCCTATAGAGAAGGAAGATAACCCTCCTATAAAAAAGGGAAATAATCCTCTTTTAGAAAAGGGATTAAATAAGGATCTAAAAATCCGTATTAATATACCTAAGAAGCTAAATAGATTTTATAAAGACTATATTATATACCCCGAAATAAACACTATATTAAATAGTAAAAGTAAAGAGACTATTTTATCTTTACTAGAAAATAAGGATCCTATAAAGCCTAAAATATTTAAATAGGCTATAAATAGCTTAGAAGCTATAGAATAGAAAAGAGCTATATTTCTAGAAATAAAAGAGCTCTTAAACTAAAATACCTAGGAATTAAAGCCTCTTCCTAGCGATAGGGAGGCCCTAGGCGGCCGTTAGGTCTATAAAATAAAGCGGGATAATAATAATAATATTATTAAATATAAAGCCCGCTATATAGTATAAGGATTTAATTAGGTCTACGGCCTAGATTATTTAGAAACCTTTTCTACGATAGTAAGACCCGAATCTATTAGAATGCTACTTATAATAGCTATTTTTAATAATTATACTCTACTATAATATAATATAAAAATGCCTTTATATATACCGAAATAGATATAGATATTTATATAAAACTCCCTATAGGCTATAAAGAGCTAATACTTAAAGACTAGTTTAATAAAAACTAGTATAAGTATAATATTAGCTACTTATAGTTTCTAGAGCTATATAAAAAGAAAAGGCTAGTAGCAAAATTAAAGAAAGTATTATACGGCCTTTAATAAAGCCTAAAGCTTTAGTATAACTATCTTAGCTCTATATTAGCTAAGATAGGATTTTCGGCCCTTCTTATAAATAAAGGGGTATTTATAAATACGCAATATAAAATTATAATAGCAATCTACGTAGATAACCTCCTAATAATAGGGCCTAATAAAGGTATAATAAATAGTCTACTTAAAAGAGTAGTAGATTATATAAAGGTTTAGCCTCTAGGCGAACTAAAAGACTTCTTAGGAATATATATAATTATAAACTAGAGTAGAAAGGAGATATTTATATCCTAGGAAAATTATACTCGTAATAAAATACGAGAATATAATAAAGAAGACTTAGGGACTTCTAATACGCCTACTATAGTAAGAGTAAAGCTTAAAAAGGCTACTATAACGCCTTTATAAAAAGAAATCCTTATTTACTAAAGGGAAATAGGGGCTTTATTATATCTAGCTATAATAAGTAGGCTAGACATTTTATATACTATTATTTCCTATGCTAGATTTGCTTCTAAACTAGATAATACGTATTTTAAAGCATTAAATACTATCTAGAAATATTTAAATAAATAGCCTAACTTAGGGATAATTTATTACTATAATATCCCTTATACTTATAATTTTATAAAAGGTTATTCCGACGCTAGCTAGGCGTTTAACCTTATAGATAGAAAATCCGTTTCTAGATACTATTTCTATATTTATAAAAATATTATAATTTAGGCTAGCTAGAAGCAAAAATCTATAGTCCTATTAACCTATAAAGCTAAGTTTATTGCCCTTAGGGAGGCTAATAAAGAAGCTTTATATCTAAATCGGCTATTTTATTCGATAAATAATAGCTTATCTATTAGAATTCCTAATACTATACCTCCTATCTTAACGGATAACGAGGCAGCTATTAAATTAGCTGAAAATCCGGAATTTTATAAAAAGACAAAGTATATAGATAATACTTACTTCTAAAGCTAAGAAAGTATTAGGGAAAAGAAGATCCGGATTTTCTATATTAAATCTAAAGATAATATTGCCGATATATTTACTAAGGAACTAAAAAGAGAAAAGTTCTTTAAGTTCTTAGAGCTTCTTTCCCTTAGGGAATTAAAAGAGCCTTAAAAAGAAAAGCCTATATCCCTTTAATAAAGGTTTTTTAGCTATCTTTCGCTTTCTTAGCTTTTCCTTTATATATAACTAATAGGTTTTATTTTCCTTTAAAAAGGTTTCTTATTAGTAAAAAACAACTTATAAAAATAGGGTTTTTCCTTATTAAAGGTTTCCTATAATAACTCTATAAGGCTTTTTCCTTATAAAGGTTTACCTAAAAAGAGAAGAAAAAATTATAACTATAACTAGGATTTTTCCTACTAAGGTTTTTCCTAGAAAGGGTTTTAAAATTTTCCCTTATATTCCTATTATATACCTTACTCTTAATAAGGATAATTCTATTATAAAAGAAATAACTAGTAAAGAGCACTATTTACTTAGTACTTTTTAAGGGAGGCTATAAGAATATACCCTTATATTCCTATTTTACTATTATAAAGAAATAATAGGTATAGGGAGGCTCTATAAAATAAGCTAGTAAAAAGAGGCTTTATAATATAGTCTAAGGGAATAACCCTTAAAAATAAAGACCTCTACTAGATATCTATACCTTCCTTTAGGAAAGGCGGGTTAAGATAAGCCTATCCTAATAAAATAAAATATATATAAAATATATAAGTTAATTACGAGTAGAACGGATACCCTATTGCCTATTTTAGCTAAGCGGTTCTAAAGATATCCGCGATACGAGAATAGGTAGGGCATAGAACATTCTAGTTAAATCTACTACTTATACTAGAACCTATAGTCTTACGTTAACTATTACGTTATATTTAGACCACCTACTAAGTTAGGAAGACATACTATAGATAGAGCCTTTTAAGCACTATAGAATATACTAGAAAGCTAACTAACTAGTCTACTAGTAGGCGAGCAATAGTCTATAAAAGATAAAGGATTTCCCTAAGAGTAGTAGATAGAATAAGTAAGTTTATAAGCATCCTTTATAACGCTATTCTTTTAATATATTATTTAGCCCCTTATATACTCGATAAAAATTCCGGACGAAATCCTACCCTATACTCCTTTAACCGATCTTTCCGCTTAAGTTATTAATTACCCGATTCTACGCTTATTGCTTATACCTTCTTATATTAATAAAGAGCTATTTATAAATAATATCTTAAATTAGCTTTAAAAAAGTAGTATTTTACCCTTCTTATTAGTACTAAATACCTAGGCCTAAAATAAAAAGGCAGAAAGATTAAGAGGTGCTATAATAAAAAGGGCCTATATAATAAGACTTACTATAAGGCTTCTATATAACCTTTAAAAGGAAGTCGTTAAGACCGCTTATTACCTTTAAAACTAAACCCCTAGGGACCTTAAGGACCCTAGGGAACTAAACTAAGGAATAGACTAAAAACCCCCCCTTAAGCTCTTTATAAAAAAGAGGGCCTTACTAGCTTAATATTATACCTATAGCTATAAGTTATATACTATAACTATTAATATATAAGTAAAAAAGAAAAAGAAAAGAAAGCTTAATCTTAGAGTATTTATTAGTTACTATATTAGCTATAACTTTATAAATATCTTCTAGATCTAGATTCCTTTTTTATAAATAGTTATTTTAATTAAGGATATGATTTTAAATAAATCTAGCTTCTTTAATAAAAAGAGGGATTAATAGCCCTTCTTACTCTTTTAACGTTAGCTAATATAAAAGATCTAAATCCCCCCTTCTTAATAGTCTTAAGAAGAGGTTATAGATAAGGAAATAGAAAAAGAAACTAATATTAAAGTAGTTAAGGATAACGCTAACTTTAAAGAAAAAGAAAAAGCTACTTTATTAAGTAATCTAGATAAAGAAGGAGACTATAGGAAAGTAGTAAAGCTAGAATACGCCTACCTCCCTATACTTCCTTTTATTTAATAAGAAGATCTAAAGGTAGCTTTTTTTATTAGTCTTTCTATCTTAACTATTAAGGGAGTAAGAAAAGCACTTTACTTAAAGGATTACCTAGCTACCTTTTTATCCTTACTTTAAGAAGTAAAGGAAGGTATAGGGCCTAATATAGTTATTAAAGAAGACTAATCTCTCCCTTATTTTAATTATTTTTCCGACTTTTATCTAACGCTTATAAAAGATAGTTCCTATAAAATATTTATTATAGGTCGGCTCTTTAAGCTATAGCTATTAGTAAGGAAGGTATATAAAAGAAGCCCTTTAAACCTACTAGTAAACTAAAAGTAGCTAGAGAAATACCCTTTTAAAGACTAGTTTTTCTAGGCCTAAAAAGACTACCTAGCTTTATATAAAGAAATAAGGTCTTTTAAAAAGGTCCTTAAGGAAAAAGTAAGAGGAAAATAGGTCCTTAGCTATAAGTAGGTCTTTATTTCTAAGACTAATAAATATAGCTTCCTTTAAAAGTATAAAGCCTAGCTAGTTAGCTATAAGAATTAATAAGAGAAAGGGGATTTACTTACTAAGGTAATAACCTTAATAAGGATAACTTTTTAGACCTTTATAGCTATAGTAGTAGAACTTAACCTTAAACTTAATTAAATAGATACTATTAACGCTTTAATTAACTGCCCCTTTAAGGAAGAAGAAGTTATCTATATATACTTTATACTAAGCTTTTAATAGCTAAGAAAGATTTTATAGCTTAGGAAAGCTTTATATAGACTATAAAGATTACCCCTTCTTTAATAATAGTATTTAATAGGTTCTCTTAAAGCCTTAGGCTTTAAGAAAGTCCTTTAAGAACCGTATATAATATAAAAGGGTAAAATTATAGTCTTCTTTTATATTAACGATATTATCTAAGCTTACTTAAAAGAAAAAGAAGTAATTACTAAGGAGGCTATAAAACGCTTATAATAAAAGTATAAGATAATAAGGCTAAGGGAGCTAAAGTAGTTCTTAAGGATATAAATCCTTTAAAATAAGTCCTAATAGACTATCTAGCTTACCTAGGATACTTATATAGATAAGGTCGCTTATAAATCCCTTTAACTCCCTTAATAAGAGGCTTCCCTTTATACTTATATTAAATAAAGAGTTTTTACTTAATCTAGTCTTTTAAGCTAAGGAGTAAGAGAAATACTAATACTAATAGAAAGTATACTCCTTACTTTTTTTAGCTACTTTTACTAAACCGGATATCTCTTTTATAGTCTATAAGCTAGCTAAGTATAACTATAATCCTAGCCTTAAGTACTAATAAGTAGTAGATAGTGCTATCCTTTATCTTTATTTAATAAGATTATATAGTCTATACTTAAGAAGGTAGGAAAGAAAGAAATTAGCTATTAAAATCTTCTTTTATTTAAGCGATTCGTTCTTTATAGATAGTTCCTTAAATAAAAAGAGCTTATAAGGATATATTATATCCCTTTTTAAAGGAACTACTACTTAAAGAGCTTTAAATTAAGCTATTATTATAACTTTAAGTATAAAAGTAAAGCTACTAGCTCTTTTAAAAGCGTTAAAAGAAGCGATTTTCCTTAGCTAGTTACTTATATCTTTATAACTATAAATTCGGATCCTATTATTTATAGAATATAATAATATATAGACTATATAGACTTTAATAAAGGAAAATAGTAAGCTATTAACCTAGCTATAATATATTAATATCTATTAGTATTAGTTACGCTAAGAGGTTTAAAGGAGACTTATTTCTATTTATTAAGTTTTAATAGTAATAATAAAAGCTAATAGTCTTATAAAGCCCTTATTAAAGTAAAAGCTAGCTATCTTTTTATAGTAAATTAGGCTAAAAGATATTTAAAAGAAGCTATCTTTAAAAGCCCGCTTTAAGAGTTTATAAGAGGAGCTAATAGTATATATAAGAAAGGAAATATTTATAGCTAAAGAGAGGAACTAAGACTTATTTTAAAGGAGGGCCCTTAGTTTAATTAAGACTTATTCTTCTTAAAGGCCCCTTTTTAGGGACTTATCCTTAAAGAAGACTCCCTTTCTTATAAGACTTAATTCCTCCTTAGGCCCCCTTTTCCTAAAAGTAGGTTTAAAAGATCCTAGGGCTAAAACCTAGATTTCTTAAGTAAGAAATAAGTATAAATAAAGACCTCCTTTATATACTTACTAGCCTAATTATTTAGCTTTGCCCTTTCTATAAAGGTAGGCTATAACTAAGGGGGTATATTATAAAGTATAGCTTAATTTTATAGTTCTTAGAGATATCCCTTAATAAGATAAACTAAGGAAGCTAAAAAACCGGTTTAAAAGAAGGAGCTAAAAGGAGGTATAAAAAGAAAGGTAAGGGTATAAAGGGAAGTAAAAGTAGCGATAGCTTCTTATAAAGGTAGTAAGAGATAAGATAGATATACTAGTAACGGCTAGAAAGAAAGGGAAAACCTAGTAAAAAGCTTAGTAGTTAAGAGGAAATTAATAGCTTCTTTAAGTAGGATCCTCTTTATTAATTAAGATACTAAATAAGTATAAAGAGGGGCGTTAAATAAAAGAAAGAAGGAGAATTAAAGTAATATAATAATTACTTCTTTATTATAATTACTACCCTTATAAGAATTAAATATCTTTACCTTACTTATTTAACCCTTAACTTTTAATTTTACCTTTATATATTTTATATATACTTCTTATATTTCTTTTTATAAGACCTATAGCCTTTTTATCTCTATAGAGGTAGGAAAATTCCTAAGTTTTATATTTAACTAGCTAGATTATTTTCTTAATTATAGCTTCTTTTTAAAATACTACTTTAAAGCTATTTAATACTTATTTAAAGGTCTTTAAAATATTTAGATCTTAATTTTCTATACTTACTAGAATTAACTTTTTATAATTATAGTTTAGAAATATATTAACGTTATATTATTCGATATAGTTTAAATTAAACCCTTTTAGCTTCTAAGATAATTCTACTATTACTTTACTAGTAGTAAGAGTAGGATTATTATTTAAATACTCTTTTTTTATAAAAGGTAAGAGACTTTTATCTTTTAGTTTTTTAATAGCTTTCTTTATAAATATATAGCTTTCTAGCTTATTATTATTTAAAATAAAATTAAACTTAAAGGTATTATTACTATTAGAAACTTTTAGATTTTCTATAAACTTATTTTCTAGTATAGTAATATCCTTAAAGATAGTAATCTTTCTCTTAGAGAATTCCTAGACTTTATATATATTTTCTTAATAGCTTACTATTATTCCCTTATAAGCCCTACTATATAGCTTATCTTTAAGGTCTTTATTCTTATAATATATAAGGCTTTTAAAGGTCCTAATTTTATTTAAGGTCTTAAAGGGTAGTAATACATTATTCCTCTTTCTTATAAGACTTTAAAATCCTATTATAGAATATAGTAATCTATTATATAAATAAGTAGCTACTAAAACAGCTTCTCTTTATAGGTATTTAAGAAGCTTAGTAGTAAATAAAAGAGCTTATACCTTTTTTAATATTATATAATTTATTCTTTTTATTCTACTATTAGATTCTAGTATCTTAAGAAGACTAGAATTAAAGGTAATTCCTTTTTTATAGTAAAGCTTTATTTTATATATAAATTCTTTAGTATTATAAAAAAAGCTTTTTTAATCCTAGTATTTTTAGGGTTATTTTCTACCTTATATTTAGATTTTAAGAACCTATTTAAAGCTTCCCCTTTCTTTTAAAGAAGGTATATTTCTAGATATTAGGTTCTTATATCTAGAGAAGAAATATAATAGTAATATTTATTTTAAGTAAGTACTTTAATTAGCCTTTAAATATCTAATACTATTTTTTTCTAAAAAAGAATAAGACTTATATAAAGGGTATTTATTAACCCTATTTATTACTTTAGCTTTAATATATATTTTATACTACTATATTTTATTTCCTTCCTTAAAGGTATTTTTATATCCTTATTATTTCTTTTAAATATTTCTAAAGTAGCCTTACTATTTATATACCCTAAGTATAAGAATTAATATAAAAATCTATATCCTTTTATTATAAAGACTCTTACGCTATATAAGTAAAAGTAAGACGCGCTTTTATAAGTATACTATAATTAATATATAACTAATAACTATGTTTTTTAATATACCCCTTTAAGGATTACGGCTCCGCTAAGATTCCTAGACCTAAGCTTACTATATAAGAGTTAAATACTAAGCACCGCGCCTATTACCTAAGAAAATCTAAGAGAGAGAGGGGTATATAGCTATTTATAGGTATTACCCTATAACTCGTAGTTACTAAAAGTTATAAGGGTAGTATACTATCTCCTCCTAGGCTTATAACTATTATAAAGACTATTACGCTATATAAGTAAAAGGAAAACGCGCTTTTATAAGTACGCTATAATTAATATATATAACTAATAACTATATTTTCTAATACCTTTACTTTTAAAGATATAATAAGGGTCGATTAGGTTTTTAATTAAGGTTTTATAGGAATATAATATAATATATTTCTAAGAAATCCTTTAGTAAGGACCTTAGCTTTATTATTTAATAAAAGGACTTTATTTCCTTTTATTAAAGTATAGGTATTATTAAAATAAGATTAAGATAGTATATTTACTTTTAATTTAAGTATATAAAACTTTTCTCCTTTACTATAATCTATTCCCTTTATATAATTTATTCCTCCCTTTACCTATAAGCTACTTATTTAGCTCTTTCTTATCTTTACTTATATACTTCCTTTTTTAGATAATTATCTACTACCCCTTATATATACTCCTAAGTATTTACGCTTATTATTTATAAAAGCGTTAAGGAAATAAAGTAGTTAATATTTTTACTAGTTTATAGCTTTAAGTATAGCTAGATTAAATAAGCTATAAAGTCTTATAGACTAATTATTATTATATTACTAGTAGTCCTATATAAATATATTAAATTATAGTTATTAATATCCTAGTAGTAGTTTTAATATATTCTTAGGTTTTTAACTCTTTTAACTTAGGAGGGTTTAAAGCTTAATATAAACCTTATAAGGACTATAGCTAGAAAGGCTATTACTATACTTTATTTCTAAGGAGTAATAGGGCGCGCTATAGGCGTTACTAAAGTCTTTAGCCTTAGGGTAATTAACTAAGCGCCTAGTAATTTCGGAGTCTTAAGGTAAGTTAGTAGCCGCGCTATCTACCTTTCTTCCTTACTAGCTTCTTATTAAGTTATTAGTAAAGGTATAGTTATAAGTCTTTTACTTTATATATTTAAAGGAGTCGTTAATAATAAGTAAGGAGTAGGCCTAATTAGTTATATATATAAGGGGGAGAATAAAAGCATTGTTTCTATATAAATAAAGGGACTAGTAAGGGCTCTTAGCTCTCTCCTTTATAAACTTTAGGGTAGAGATCCTATCTTAAGGTTACTTAAGGAAAGGCTACTTAGTTTAGATAAAGAGCTTAATTTAGTTAACGCTTAAGGTAATAAAGGTTTAAGCTTATTCTTAATTCCTATTAGCGTAATTAAATAAGTTAGCCTACTTAAAGTCTAGTATACCTTAATACCGGTACTCTTTATAATACTAAGGTAGGTATATTCTAATAGTAGTTAAAGCTATATTTTAACGTTATAATAGTTAATTATAGTATTTTCTAGCTATTTAAGC
The DNA here is from genome assembly GCF_020360975.1 of Hirsutella rhossiliensis. NCBI lineage: Eukaryota > Fungi > Ascomycota > Sordariomycetes > Hypocreales > Ophiocordycipitaceae > Hirsutella > Hirsutella rhossiliensis. Next base: position 618,005 of record NW_025408669.1, read on the forward strand.
TGCTAGCTACTATATAGAGCTTTAAAATCTATATCTTAATTAGCTATAGTAATAGCAGCCGGCTTAAGGATTCGCTCGAGCCGCTGCCTCGTCTTAATAGCTTAATTAATCTATACGAACCGGCTATTAGGATCCTATAAAACCTTTTTTTTATTTTCGAGGCTATAGACAATATAATTAATACTTAAGCTATTATATTCGAAGCTAGGTAGCTATAAGTTACTAATTTTAATTATTAAGGGCGCGGCTAACTTTACTAAAGAGTAGTCGGATTATATAGTTAACTTAACCGCGATTTTCTAGCCTTATAATAAAGCGGCGAACTTCTTATAATCGTTTAAGCGTTTTAAGGGCATCGTTATTAGCTAAGGAGCTAATATTCTTCCTTTTTAATAGCGTTAATAGTATTAATAGCTATAGTAAGATAAAGCGGCTTAATAAGGGCTTTACTATATTAATTAGCTATAAACTAAACCTACGCTAACCTCCCTTAATATTCTTTTCGGTTAAGCTAGCCTACCGGGCTTTATAGTAAATATAAAGGAAGGTAGCCTTACTAATTAGCGCTATATTATCGAAAGATACGATTTTCTAAAGTTAACGTTAGTATATAGCCTTAATAAGCGAGAAAACTAAGATATCGAGTAGTTAGAAGATATATAAGGAGTATAATAGTAGGAAAAGGAGATATATACTATTTTAAAAGCATTTATATATAAAATTATTAGTCTAATAACTCTTATAGCTATTAATAATAATAAGAGTATTACCCTACTTATAGTGCTTTATTTAAGGGATAAAAACCTACTTTAGCTACTAAATAGCGATAGTATTACTTATCTAGCCCTTTAAGGGGGCAATAAAGTCTTAATCTTATAGAAAATTAAGTTCGTTAAGGAACTATTAGTATTAAAGGTCTTAACCCTTAAAAATTATAAGGGGAGTTAAGGCCTAGCCTATAGTAGAGACGTATTTAACTATTATAGTCTAATAACGCGATCCTAGCTGCTTTTTAAGAGTCTCTCGCTTTTCTAAGCTCCCTAGTACTAGACTATTAAAGCCGAGGCCCTCGAGGATGCCCGTTTCGTCTATATTAAAGCGGGACTCCGGTAGAATTGCCTATATAGCCGGCGGCTTAAGTAATTAAAACTATTCCTTAATACGGGCTATAGAGGCGCCGTTAACGTAAGTAGAATTAAGAGATCTACCTTTAATAGTACTAATCTCTAGGTTCCGGGCTAAAAAGCCTGAAATCTATTACTTCCTAAGCGGATAGGTATCGCCGCCGGCCTTAAGGATATAGCCGGTAAATTCCTTAACCTAATAATACGTTAGAGGTAGCCTAAGGGCAGCCTAGGCAAGAACCTAGTCGGTAAGGTGTTTTTTCTACTCTTAACTAAGCCTTTAATATACCTCTTTTACCTCCTTAATAAGTAGAGCCCCTTTAAGATATATATAGAGGGTCCCTCTTAGAATACCTTACTTTCGACTAGTATAAAGCTAAGGCATCCTATTTTTAATAGTATTAAGTACTTCTTAGAGCTAGTTTTTAGTATACTTAGAAAGCTAAGGTATTACTAATATAAATAGTATTTATATTATAATTATAGGGTAAGAGATATATAAAAAAACGCGGTTATAATATAATATATTTAATAATACGATAGTATTATAAAAAGTGCCGGTATTAAGGTATACTAGACTTTAGGTAAGCTAACTTAGTTAAGGGTCTTTTTAAGGAAGAGTTTTATAAAGAAACTATATATAGCTTAAGCGATTAAGTTAAGTTACTTTATAAAGGTAGCTAGTATAGTTAGCTCTTTTCTTACTTTCCTTACTATATAAGCTAGTTCTATGTTTCTTTAAAGTAGCAGTTTATATCCGCCGGGCCTATTTAAGAGGTTAACTACTTTTAAGACTTCTTAAAGGTCTTATTTTTCTTAACCTCTTAGGATAATATAGTTATATTAGTAAATCTATTTATACCTAAGAATCCTTATAAGAAAGACTCCGCTAAAAGTTATTAAACCTTAATTAAATAGTATCCTTTATAGTCGCTTAACCCCGCTATTAAGCTACTAGGAAACTCCGCTACCTTATAATATCGCTTATATATAATTAAGTTTATTTACTATAATAGCTTAGATTTTATATATTAGCTTGTTAATATAGCCTTTTATACTTATTCTTTTATCTAGCTTAAAGAAATACTAGTCTTAGTATAAGATTTTATTTATCTATAGGGCTTCTTATATTACCTTATACCTTTACTTTAAAATTACTTTAACCTTTAAGTATCGCTATTTAATTATTTTAAGGTATAGCTTAATTATACCTTTAACTTAGTATTAGATTATTATTAAAGCTAAGTAGCTATATTCCTACCCTTCTTACTAAGCGGTATAAAAGACTAGTATATAGGTAAAGTTATAAGGAACTTAGAGGATATAAAGAAACTACTACTATACTTATAAGAACGTATAAAGTTTAGTATACTATCCTTCTTTCTAAGTATTAAAAATAACTAAGTTTCCTTCCCTATAGTCTTAAAAGAACGCTCCTTAATAAAGTCCCCCTTTATTTAGTCCTACTAAAAAGTTAATAACTCTAGTTATATACCTTTATTTATATATAAAGCGACTAAGGTTAAAGGTAGGAGTAGTAAACTTAATTAAATACTCCTTATTATTTAAGTATTTATAATACTTTATATATCTATCTTCTATATCTTTAATAGGTTCCCCTTAGTAGTTAGTATAAACTAATAGTAGGTAAAGTAAGGGGTATACTACGTTCTTAATACTTCTTATTAAGATCTTAATTATTATACTAAGGCTAAAGCTTATAGCTTATTATTTATTAATAGCTCTATAAAGAAAGTTATATACGTTAATAATATACTCTTTTTAATAGGCCTTATTCCTAGTAAATCTATTTATCTTTTTAATACCCCTATATATTATATAAGCGTTTTTAAGGGTAATATCCTACTATTTAATAACGCCTATTAATATTAAGTACTAATAATCTTTATAAATATACTAAGGATATTAATCTTACTTATAAATATCTTATTAGTATTAGTCTATAAACTTTTCCTTATCTTTAATATAAAAGCGCTATTTACTACCTTTTACTTTAACTTTACTATAGTAAGTAGGTAAAATAAAGCTCTTACTTTTAAATAATAGTATACTAAAGAAAATAATAGTATTCTTAAGAAGGTCTATAGCCTAGCCTAGGATATTATTTAGGTTCGCCGCTATATCTTAAGAAAGGGTAGAGTAAGTAAAAGAAAAGGAGAAGTTAAGATTAAATAGTTAAGGTAAGTAGTTTTACGTTATAATACTAAGAGGCTAAGAGGGTTATATATATATATATAAGAGTTATATTAGTAAAAGGGATCGTTATAAGTAAAGAAGTATATAGAGTATATATTTATATATATATATAAAAGGAAGAAGAAGGAAGGAAGAGGGAGGGTATAGTAAGAGAAATAAATAGTTATTAAAGCGCGCGGTTATTAATTACTTTAGCTAGCCTTTATAGCGGTAAGGTCTTAGGTATATTTAAGGGTTACGCTTAAATAGCTTCTTTTACTAGTTATTAATTAGGGAGCTATTTAATTTCTACCCTTTTCTTCCCTTCTTTACTCTTTTTATTCCTCTTTTTCTTTTTTCTTCTTTATCTTCTTTATTTCTTTAGACCGCTACCTTTTATCTTCTCTTTTTATAACTACCTCTTCTTCCTTATTATATCTTATAAGACCGCTAAACTTAAAACTAAAAAGCTATTAAATATCGTTAACCTCTTTTTAACTACTCTTTTATAACCTTACCTTATTACTACTACTTTTCTTACTTAGAATTATCGTACTAAGGTCTTTCCTCTTTATATAAAGTACTTTTAAGTAATAACTATCTAACTTATTTAATCTTACTTAGCTTATTTTAACTATCTTCTTTTATAGATCTATAGTTACTTTAAGATATAGGTCTATAGTAGAAATAATATTAGTTACTAAGGGTTTTTAATTTATATAGAAATTACCTTTTAGTTATAGGTTTTATTTAAAGCTCCTAATATTATTAAGATTAAAGTATATAGTTACTTTCCTCTCTCTTACTTTCTTAAGAGTACGATAAGTTAGTATAACTAAATCGTTTTCTATGCCCTTTATTATAAACGTTAGCTAGTAACCTATATCCTTATAAAAACTACTTATTTATATAGATATTTCTTTTCTTAGCTTACTTTAAAGCGGTAAGAATACTCTTAAGTAGTCTTAAGTACTTTATATAAAACTTATAACCCTTACCTTTATTAAGAGTATATTCGAACTTATTAAATAATTATAACTTCCGCTTATAAGTATATTATATTTCCTTTTTATAAATATATCTCTCTTTTAAGTACTACTAATAGCTCTTATATTAACTATATCTAGGATTTAACTAAGGCGCTTATTTATAAATAGTAGTACTTCCTTAGATACTATAGGGCTACTTATAACCTTAATAGATTTACTAACTATATATATAGTTATAATTTCTATATTAACCTTAAGACTAAAAAGTTTTATAATAAGTATATTAGTAATAAGACCGCCCCTTATCTTCTTTATAATATCCTTAATCCCTTTAGTCTTACTAAGGATTTAAAGGAAAAGGAGGAAATTAACCTTATACCTATCTTACTTAAAAAGAGATTATATAGGTTTAATAAGCTCTCTCTTAAGTAATAATTAAATAGTCTTTAAGTTCGCTTTATAGTAGTTTATAATAGGTTTACTAAGAGTAAGTAGCTTTATTTAATCGCTATCTTTAGTAGTAAAGGTTTTTCTTTTAAGGTTATATACGTTTAATCTAATAAGTTAAAAATATATTAAAACTTATCTTATAAGCGCGTTTATTTTCGCTATAGTAGGTCTCCCTTTTTATAATAAAAAATAAACGTCCTTATTTATAAAGTAAAAAATCCTATTCTTAAAAGAGGTAAGTAGTAAGAATATTTATTTTCTTACTTTATTATTTAATTATATCTCTATTTATCTTCTTTAAGGTAGTAGAGGGTAGGTTATTATTAAGGAAAGGTAGGAAATATTATCTTTATTTACTTAAGGAGCTTTAAATAGAAAATTTAAAAAGATAAGGTAGTAAGTAAAGCGCTTATAAATATCTTAGCTATTATAGTTATCCTTTAATTAAATAGTTAGACGGTGCCCTAGCTACTAGTTAGGTTCTAGTATACTTTTTATAATAGTTATAGATTTTTATCTTTACTACCTTTTCCTCCTTAGCTCTTTTTTACCTCTTCCTTTTCTTATTAAACTAGCGTCTTTAAAGCTCTTATATAAAGATCCTTTTTTACTTTACTAAGTTATAGTAGCTAAACCTTAATTATATACCTTAGGCCTTTCTTAAGTATCTATAGTTACTTTTCTTTCTCTTCTTAGCTTTAATCCTTTTAAGGTTTATTAAAGAGTTATTATAACTATAGTACTATTTAATCTAAGGCTTCTCTACTTAATAAGAGTAGTAAAATATTTACTTTATTAATTATTTCTTTATTCTTCTTTTTATTAAGAGTAATCTTATCTTAAAGTAATTAGTTATCTTTAGTAAAGTACTATTAACCTTCCTTATTCTTTTTAAACTTCTTTAAATACTTTCTTAAGATTATCTTATTAAGTATAATTTTATTTAAAGTCTTAATCTTATATACCCTAAACTACTTTAAGCGCGATACTACTTAAAAGGGACCGTTCTACTTTATTTAATACTTAGCTTACCTCCCTAAATTATTTAATTATCTTATATTTAATAGTAAGATAAGGTCTCTAAGTTATAGGCTTTCTTTCCTTATTATATACTTATTAGCTTTATCCGTTCTCTTTACTAATTAATTCTAATATCTTATTACTCTTTTCTTAGCTTCTTTTATATTTTTTTCTTTCCTTTTTAAAACTTATACTTATACTTTAAATAATTCTTCTCTTATCTTTACTTTATCTTAGTTAATTAGTCGCTAAGTTAGGTATTTTACTTTAAGAGGTAGTACTAGTTCCTATCTATATAGTAAGTAGAAAGCTAATATTCTATAAGACTCTTTAACTACTTTTTAGTTTATAAGGATTACTTAGTTAAGGTATTTAATTTACTTACCCTTTTTTTTAACTATTTTTATAAGTATTATTATTAACCTTTAGTACTTTTATTCTATTACTATATTTACCTTTAAATTATATACTAAAGTTTAAATAACTTTAATACCTATATCCTTTAAGATCTACTTAAAGTCTTTTTATATTTTAGGCCCTCTATCGATTATAGCGTATAATATTATACTATACTTATAAATAATAAAAAGTATAAATTTAGTTATAACTCCTATAGTAATTTCTTTAACTAAGGTTACTTCTACTTATTTAGTAAGGTTATCTTATACTTTTATAAGGTATAAATACTTATAATTAGATAATATATACTAGCTATTAAAGTAGATTTTACTTATAAGGTAGCTAGGTATAGTCGCGGTTATAACTTTTTAAGGTCTCTTAGTTATAAAGTATTAGTATTTTTTAAAAAAAGAGATTATACTATAAATATTATTTTAAAGGCTAGCCTATTAATACCTATTTTTTATAAACGTATATATAACTTATTATCCTTTATATCCTATTAATACGTAGTACTTTATAATAATCTTTTTCTATTCTTTTAGGTCGTTTATAACTAATATAGGTCCCCTTTCTTCCTTTTTAAGGAGTCGCTAAAGCTTTTAATCTTTAACATAGAAATTTAGACTCTTTAAGTATAGCTTCCTATAGTCTTATTTAAAAAGGCCCTTTAGCTATTTTAACGTTTAAAGGAAGTTTATAATTATCCTCGATTCCTTTAAGTAGTCCTTATATAGCTTAGTCTCTTATACTATATTTAAGTAAAAGTCTATAAACTCTTTAATATCGCCTTTTATTTCCCTATCTAATATATTAAAAGGTCCTTTAAGCTTTCTTAAGAGTCCGTTAGCTATATTATTATTCTTACCTTTAATATATTATATAGTAAAGCCTAAGAGGAAAATATAGCTTATCTAGTAATTTACTATAGCTTTAAAGACGTCTTTAAGGGCACCTTTTAGTTAATCGACTAAGACCTATATATTAGTTTCTAAGATAAAATATATACTATATAGGTATATTCTTAGTCTCTTAAGCGTACTTAATATAGCCTTATACTCTTTCTTTATTATATTATATTTAGTTTCTATTAGTAACTATATTTTACTTTTAAACCTTATAAAGCGCTTCTTTCTATTAACGATTTATATTAAGACTACTCCTTAGCTAAGTAAACTAGTATTATATATTAGAATAATATCTCCTCTTCCTAGGCTAATATTAAGGGATACTAAAAAGACTAGATTAATAATAGCGTTCTTAAAGGTAGCTATCGCTTTTACTTATTTATCTCCTTACTCCTAGTAAATTTCTTTCTTTAGTAGGTCTATAAGGGGTTTTACTAAGATAGTAAACTATTTAATTTAGATTTAATAGTACCTTATAATACTAAGGAAAGCTCTAATATATATTATATTAAAGTATCTTATTTATTCCTTAATCTTAATAACTTTAGTATTTATAAGGCACCTTTTATTTATTCTATAAATATAACTAATAACTTTAGTTACTTACTAATAGAATTTCGATCTAGCCCTTATAATTATATAACTAAAGAGTTTAACGTTAACTAGGACTTTATTAAGGTTAATAAGGTATTTAAAGATAAATCTCCTTACTCTTAGCGCTACCTCTTTATTATTATACGTTATATTACGCCCCTTAATACCTATATTATTATAGAAATTCCTATAAATACTTAGTATAAGGTCTTTTAGGATTCTTTATATTATCCTTATAAATTAACCGACTAAGTTTATAGCCCTTTAAGGGAGTATATATATATATAAGAGGCTAATAAGTATCGCGAATATTATTAAGTTATAGCTTTTAATATTAAGAGGGATCTAATTATAGTTTAAAAAAAGGTCTAGGAAGGAAAGAATCTTATATATTAAGAAGTAGTCGCTAAACCTATTTATATTTAGCCGTAAGTTTATATCTCTTATTATAATAGTATTATATATATAGCGGAATTAATTAAGTATAGTCCTTTATCTTTCTTTACTATAAGGGAAAAGGGGTTCTTATAATGCCTATGCTTTTCTTTAAAGACTCTTATTTCTAGTTTAATTTTAAGGATATTAATAACTTTCTACTTTATTACTTTTAGGATTAGAATTAAGGCTACTTACTATGCCTTATATTCTATTATCTTAATAACTTATAAGGGGGCTATAGCTAAGTCGACTTTACCTTTTTCTATAAAGTCCTAGGATAACGCTACTTCCTTATTAAATAGAATACTATTAAAGATTTAGATTTCTACTTTTATAAGAATACCCTTAAATTATTTATAATTTCTTTAAGTCTCTCTTATATTAGCCGCTTTCCTTTCTATATACTTAAGAACTTTCCTATTAAGTATTCTAGGTAGGGTCTAAGCTATATCTTATCTTTAATAGTATTTTATTTAGTTTTCTTTTAGTTAAGGTCCCCTTTTAGTATTAAGCTATTTAATAGAGTATCGTTAATAAGGTTAATCTTATTTACTTTTCTTTTAAAGAGAGTATTAACTCTTAGATTATATAATCTAATAGGTTATTTCCTTCCTATCTTAACTTTAACCTTTTAAATCTTTTTAAACTTCTTTCTAGCTTTAATAATATTTTTCTTAAATTCTCCTATAGCCTTTATAACTATAACCTTAATAATCTCTTTTACTATTTTAGATCTAATAGCTAGAAACGCCTTATCTCCTTCGTCTATAATTAATTACTATTATACTAGTACTATTAAGGGCTCGTTTTCGCTAGTATAGGCTAGGTTAAGGACTTAGTTAGCGCCCCCTTTATAACTAAGGATCTTACCTCTTTATAAGAGAATCTCGGCCGTTAAGGTATTTAAAAAGGGGTTTCTCTATAATTATTAAGTAGCTCCTAAGTTATCTTCTTTAAATTTTATTACTAAAGCCTAAAATAAAATCTTAGGAGCTAGGTAGCTATTTCTTATATAGTCTCCTCGAGCTTTAGTCTTTTATATATATCTTTATTAACTATTAAGGTTATAGTCTAAAACTATTTTACTATATCGACCTTATCTAAGAGCTCTTATTTAATAGCTCTTACCGCTAGTATAACTACTTAGATAGTACCGATCTAATATTTAACCTTTATATCGCCGTTCCTTAAGGAATAATTAAATAATATATATATAGCACCCTCGTAATATAGTAGTTATATACCTAGGAAGCCTACTAGCTATAACGCTAAAGTTAGTTTAAATCTAGCTAAGGGCACGTTTAATTTTTAATTAAACTAATAAACTACGCTAACCTACTTATTAATTAGCTAATTAGCGCTTTTAAAAGCGCTTATAAATATACTAGTAGTCTAGCCCTACTATAAGTAAACTAGCCCGGACCTCGCTTACTTAGACCTAGCGATAAATTTATTAGGACCTCCCTTTAACCTTAGTCTAACCCCCCTAACTAAGAAAATAAAAACCTAGGGCCGATACTAGTAACTTAATAAGTATAGCGTAAAGCTAGTATAATAACCTAACTACCGGCCTAGCTAAAGGCCGGCATTAATAAAAACTAGCCCGCTAAGCCTTATAGCGGAAAAATAAGGTAGAGCTTAGGAAGATTTCGTTATAAGATAAGGTTAAAGATAATTATATAATTAACTAAAAACGCTCGTACTACCGATTAATACTATATACCCCGCGTATATAAAGGAGTTACTTTTTAAGGTTACTTTATAGCGGGGCTAATATAATTCTAACTAACTATAACGATACTTAAGATAGCTAGCGTAAGATTCTTATATATTATAACTACGACCTAGTATAATAGTAGACTAGCTATAAAAAAGGGGAGGGTTTTCCCTTAGGTACTTAAGTTTTTTCCCTCCTATTTAACGCTAAAGTTTTAGATACGTCTAGATAGGTTACTAGTATAATATTAATAATAATATATACGAGGCTCTAATAAATAGTATGCCTAAGATAAAAGGGACTAAGACTTTATTTAGTATAATATAAAGATAGATTAATATCTAGGCTATACTTAAATAAAGATTAGTTTTTACCTTCCTAACTATATTTATAAGGGACCTAGTATATACTATTATTAATACTCTTATTAATAGGATTTTAAGCCTATATACGTTTATATATCTTTTAATAATAAGGTTTCTTTTAAACCTAGTATTAATTAAAGCGCTTAGAACTTTAGCTTTTTAGCTACTAAGCTATACTTAAATATAGGTAGGTCTTATATATACTTAAGTAAGTAGAAGGGTATAAGGACTATATTTATATATATTATAGGAATCGCTATAAAGTACTTTTAAAGTTATCTCTTAGTATCTTATTAAGAGTACTACTTCCTATATAATAAATTTATCTTTCCTTAGTCTTATTACCTTTAAAGTTTATTAATTAAATAGTCTCTAAGCTAGTTACGTTATACTAATTATATTAGTTATAAACTTAACTTTCTTTAATACTTATTAAACTTTAAGGTACTATAATCCGATTCTTTATAAGTAAGGTAAGTAAGCTTAATTAGTTTAACTTAGTATTCTTTATTTTATTCTTTAATTTATACTAAAGCTATTATAAGTTTTCCTTATAGATATTTAAGGAGAAGTAAACTACTCTTTATATTATCTTTAGCTACTTTTATAACCGTTATTATAGCTTTATAAGGTCTTATATTACTCTCTACTTTCTCTAAGGTCTAGAATTTAATATTTTCTATACCTTAAGCTATATCTATATATCTTATACTAAGTCTCTTACTTAGTTAGGGAATAAAGTTAATTAAGTAATTTAAAAGGATTAGGACTCTTTTATATATAATTTCTTTAAAGATTTTATCTATAAGTCTATTAAACTTCTTATTTAAATCTACTCTATATCTATATTATATAGAAATAATCTTTAAGCTAGTTTTAGTATTCTTATTATCTTAATTTCCTTTACGTTCTCTTTAACTCTCTATCTTTTCCCTTAATAAGTATTAATCCCTATTATAGTTATATAAACTATCTAATTATATATATTACTTTATTATATATTATCTATAATTATAATAATTAATATCCTTCTTACTTCTTTTCTTATATTACTTACTTTTAGATTCCTTAGCTTTTACTTATATAAGCTTTTATATTTCTAAAACTAGTTTAAGAAGCTAGATTCTTTTTTATTAATAGCTTAATTTAAGTAATATAGTATAACTATAGCTTTAACCTATTTTATAAGTAGTAATATAAAGAAGTCTAGCTATATATTTACTTAGTATATAATAAGCCTTTAAATATATTTACTTATTTAAGAGAACCTATTAATAAGTACTAAGGGAATTATACTTTTATTATCTTTTCTTTTAAGGTAAAGAGTCTTATTTACTACTTATTATAGGCTATACTTATAGAAAGCTAAGGTTATACTATAGCGACTATACTAAAGTTAAGCTAAAGTAAACTTATATATAAGTAGAGCTTAACCGAAACTTAGGCCGAATAGTACTTAAATATAAGTTAAGCTAGGGACTAAGGAAGATAAATAACTATCCTAACTAAGATAGAGTTTTCCTCCTTTCTCCTTAGCTTTAAATAAATAATTATTCGGCCTTATACTACTATACTAAGTATACGCTAGCCGTTTATATATCTTAAGCTCCTTTTAGATAAGGCTATAAAGCCTAGAAAGAGATCGGACTAAAAGGATATAATATAGATATCTTAATAACCTAGAGGGGGGAGAATAGGCATAAGGACGGTAAGGAGTAGTAATAGGAGGGCTAGACGCCCGGCTAACGATAGAGTAAGCGATACTCTCGCTATAGGTAAGAGAGGTAGAGATAAGGTATTAGGTAATATAAAGCTAACTATAAATATAAAAACTAATTAGCTAGATTAAGAAGATATACTAAAGGATAAATAAACTAATATAAATAGGTATATAGGAGGGGGCTAAGGGCGGGATAAGTAGTTTAATACCGCTTTTAAGGGCGATAAGGGGGGCTAGCGACGCCTATAACTAAGGGGGAGATAGTAAGGAAGAATAGCTATAAGAAGCCTCTCCTAAGCCTAGGAAAATTTAACGGATAACGATAGCACTATACCTTATAGGTATAATATATATAGGAAAAGTATAAGATTAATAAAGAATTCTTCTTAAGCTTAAGGGAAATCTTTTACTTAATCTATAACTACTTAAACGCCGGGCTATAATAAACGGTTACTATATACTATAAAATAAGAGTAAAGAAGAGCTATAATTAAAAGGAATTCTTAAAGTACCTTAACTTAATCTACCTTAATATAGATATCTAGTTACGCGCGGCGGCGGCGATCTAAATAATAAAATAAAGGGAGAGTTAAACGTTTATAGCGTTCCTCTTAAAGTTTAAGTAAAGACTCTTTAAGGCTAGAGGCGGGTCTTAGCTATACGACGTTTAAATCGTTTCCCTAGAGGGGGCTCTAAGAATCTAGCTCCGTAAGGTATTAACTATAGTTAACCTCCTTATATTAAGCTTCGCCGCTTATACTAATTAAGTAGTATAAATAGCGGCTAAGCTAAAAAGGGTCTAGTAAATAAGATAACCCCTTTTAAACTAAAGGAGACTAATAGATATATACCCTTAAGAAAGGAAGGATAAAGATAAGGATACCTTAATAATTAGTATTAATACCCTAGATAAATAAAAGGAGGGGTAAAGCTAGCTAGAGAATTAAATATACTTTAACTATAGAGTTAGAGGATATATTATGCTCTATTATAAGAAGAGGAGATAGGAACCTTAAAGGGCGGGCGTAATAAAAAAAGAGAGGGGCGCTAAGGATAATAACGACTTAGAAAAAGAGGAACCTTAGTATAAAGTTAGGCGCTAAGGGTAGAAGAGAAATAGTAAGAAGCTTAAAAGTTAATAAGGGACTACCTTATACTAAGCTTAGTAATACTAAGGGTAAGTATTAATAGGAAGAAGGGACTTAACGCGCTTATAGATACTAGCTATAATTACTATACTATAGTAAGCGAGAGGGTAATAAAGAAGCTATAAATACCTTTTATTAATAGAAGGAGAAGATAACTAAGGCCGTTCTTAAAAGATATTTTAGCCTTATAAATAAAAGGAGTTATAGTATTTAAGATAGATATTAATAGCTATATAGAGTAGACTTTTATATATATAGTCCCTAAGCTAGGCTATAATATATTCCTAGGGAGGCTATAGATAAAGAAGAACTAAGTAATATATAATATAGTAAGGGATCGGATTTAGTATAGTAAGGCTAAGTTCTAAATAGGCCTATAAGGATTAAAAGTAATAAGGATAGTAGAATAAATCTAAGGGGTAAGGATCGTTAACGCAATAGTATTCGCAGCGTAATATTAAAGGGAGAGGGTAGTAAGGAATAATAAAGGAAGGTAAAGGATAGTTAATATTTAAGCGATTATAATAAAGGATATAAAGAGAGCACTTTAGCTAAAGATAGCGGTAGACCTAGTAGACTATATCTTAAAGTAAGCGCTAGATATATACTTAGACCTTTTTATACTAAAAAAGGCTTTAAATATACCCCTATATAGGCTAAGGGTAAACTATAAGATTAAATTAATACTAAATAAGGATAGGGTAGAGCCCCCCTTATTATAAGGACCCCTTTATAATATATTAAGGGAGGAACTCTTAGTACTAAGGAAGACCCTAAGCGAGCTAATAAAGGTAAACCTAATCTACTTAAGTAGCTCCTTAGCTATAGCCCTAGTACTTTTTACCTAAAAGTTAAATAGTTACTTATAATTTTACTATAACTATTAAGCTTTAAACGCGATTATAAAGAGGGATAGGTATACGCTGCCCTTAATTATAGAGATATTATAGATACTTATAAAGGTAAAGTAGTTTATAAAGCTTAATATCGTAGTAGTGTTTTATAAGATTTAAATAGTAAAAGGCTATAAGTTTAAGATAGCCTTTTAAATAAGGTTTAAATTATTTAAGTAATAGGTATACTTATTTAACTAAATAGGGACGCTAGCTACCTTTTAATAATATATTAATAAGGTACTAAGGGAATACCTATATAAGTTCGTTATAGTATATATAGATAATATCTTAATCTACTTATTAAGGTCTTTCTAAGACTACTAAGAGAAGGTAGTAAGGGTACTTTAAAAGCTATAAGAGGCGGGCCTAATACTAAACCTAAGAAAGTATAACTTTATAATAAAGGAGGTTAAGTACCTAGGCTTTATTATATAGGTAAGGGGTAAGGTTTAATATAATCTAGAGAAGATCTAGGTAATATAGATATAGTAAGTACCCTAAAATATAAAAGGAGTCTAGAGCTTCCTTAGCTTTATAAACTACTACTAGGCCTTTATACTACTCTATATAAAGGTATTAGTATACTAAGACGGCCTTTATAAAAAGGGCGCGATCTTTAAGTAAATAAATAAGTACTAAGTAGCGTTTAAGTTTATTTAAAATACTTTTTATAACGCCTTAGTACTATAATTTTATAACTTAAAGAGAGAAATATACTTAGAGGCGGACTATTCTAAATATATAATAAGGGGGGCGCTAATATAAGTAAGGCTAGATAGTATATAATACTTAGTAGGATTCTTCTTAAAGAGACTAAACCTAGTAAAGTATAACTACTTAATCTATAATAAGGAGGAACTTATAATTATATAGTACTTAGACTTTTAAAGAGTAAAACTCTAGAATATACTTACTTTTATAATACTAACTAACTATAATAACCTAAGGTACTTTATAATAAAGAAAAAGTTAAATAAGAGATAAAGCTAATAAGCGATAGAGCTTATATCCTATAACTTTATACTAGAGTTTTAGCTAAGGAGGCTAGCGGCGGTGCCTAACGCGCTATCCTACTATAAGTAAGATTAGCTAGCGGGCGAAATAAATAAAAAGGAGATAGGGCGGGTAGTCTAAATAATTCTAAAGACCGTATACTTATAAAGCTACTTAGTCCCTACTAAGGGCCGATATACCGACTTACTAGGACGCTTAACTTAGGATAGGGCAGTAGTAGCGGCGCTATAAGTAAGGGGAGGAGGGGTAAGTATAATAGTATATATTAGTAGAGTAAGGGGGCCTACTAAACGACCTAAGGAGAAGGTAAATAAGGGTAATAACTAACTAGAACTTAACTTAAACTTAGGCCGAAATATACCTTAGGAATAAGCTAACCTTATATTAGTATTTAATAACTAAGAGCTATAAGAGAAATAAATAAAGGCGCTAAGGAAAGATAAGAAATACTAAGCGGTGTTTTAAGTAGTATATAAAAGGG
This sequence comes from Hirsutella rhossiliensis, assembly GCF_020360975.1. Lineage (NCBI taxonomy): Eukaryota > Fungi > Ascomycota > Sordariomycetes > Hypocreales > Ophiocordycipitaceae > Hirsutella > Hirsutella rhossiliensis. Next base: position 633,464 of record NW_025408669.1, read on the forward strand.
AGAGATCGCTAGTACTAAAATAGTAACTAAAGGTATAGCTAAGTAAATATATAATTAATATAGGGAAATAGTTATGCTTTTAAGATAGGCTATAGGTACTAAGGAGGCCGAAGTATAGTAAAGAAGAAGGGGCTAAGGAATAAGATATACTTTAAGTATAAATAGCTTAGTAGATATATAACTTAATAGTAGTAGGATACTTAGGGAGAGAGGGGACCTTAGCGATACTAGCCTAAGAATTCTTTTAGCTTAGCTAGTTAGCGATAGTAAGGCGGCTCGTTACTAACTATAGACTATATAAGAGGGGGTATATATAAAGATAACTTTAAAAGGGACTTTTAAAGCCCTTACTACCGCCGTCCTAACTATTTATATACCTATTAATAGACTTTATAGTCGAACTATAGCTAACTAAGATAGAAAGCGTAAAGTACCTTTAGGTAATTATAGACTAGCTAACGAAGGCGGTAACGCTTAAAGTAATACTAATAATAGGGGTAGTAGTATATATAATAAGGTCCCTTTAAGCTTACTTTTACTTTTATAGGATATTAAGGTTAATTATATTAAATAAAAGGACGAACTAAATAAGAAGCTTTTAAAAGGAGTTTTATAAATAAATAAGAGTATAAAGGAAGTTAAGTTCGGTATAGATAGGTTAACTAAGCGCGTAAACTAAGAAGTATAAGTATACCTTTAAGTATATATCTATTATACCTAAGATAACTAAGGAGCGTAGCTACTATATATATAAGCTATACTAAATAACCGCGTAGCGTTAATAATAAGTATAAGCCTATTCTTTATAATATATAGATATATTATTAAGCTAGTCTAAATAGTAATAGTAAAGGGGCCGCTAGCGCTAAAAGTAAGGGGGGTAAGGAGGCTTACTTAAAAGATAAGAGAGGTAACTAACTTCTTATAAACCGCTATTATTACGGCGTAAGTAAGATAAAAGGAAATAGCGAACTAAAAGAGAGCCCTTATAGAGAGGTTTAAAGTAAGTTATAAGGTATAAGTAGATATAGCTAAATATATAACTAACTAGCTATATAAGAAGCTTAACTAGCTATATTAAAAGTATACTATAATAAAAGTAGTAAGCCTATATATAGTTAAGCTTAATATACTAAGGATAGTATATAAGAAGCTCTATATATAATTTCTCTACTAAGTAGTAAAGAACCTATTACCTAAGTAGGTAGTCAATAACTACTAACCGCTACTAGTAATTAAGGAAGATAATAAGCCTAGGTATATTATTAAAGAGATTTAATAAGCATAGTAAAAGTAAAGGGAAAGGGGTAAATAGCGATAGGTACTTATAAAATAGTAAGGGTATATAAACCTATTATAGTACCTACTAAATAATTTTTAAGAGATAGAAGCCTTAAAGGGATTTAAGAGATAGTATAGAAATATAAAGGAGAATAATAAAGGAAGGGCGAGAGAAAGGGACTAAGAGGAGGGCGAAAGATAAGAAAGGGGAAATAAAGGATAGAAGGGGGAGAAAGAGAAGAAAGTAAGAGTTAAGGGACGCTTACTAAGGAATAAGAAAAAGATAAAGAAGAACTATAGTATTAAAGGGAAATAATAAAAGATAAATAAGGAATAGATATAAGATAGATAGCGATAGAGGATAGATAAAGATAAAGATAAGGGTAGGATATAATAAGATAAGATATAGATATAGTAAGATATACTAAGGATACTAACTTAATTTTAACTAACTATAAACGCCCTTTAACTACCGCTTAATTACTTTAAGATATTAAAGTACGTTTAAGCCTAGTATATAAATATAGTAGCGCGGGTAAGCTTAGTATACTAAAATAATAGTTAAAGATAAATAGTAAGATAAGGTTAAAAGGGGAATAAAGCATATATATAAAGGTTCGCTTTAATAGTTATTAAATATCCTTTAAGATATATAGTCTTAAAGGGCGTTAGTAATAGTAATTATATCCTTAATATACTACTATTATATTAGCGTCCTATTAAATAAAGTTTAAGGAGAGTAATAAATAAGAAGGTAGTATAATCTAGTATAAGTATAAGCGAAGTAGTTATAAGTATATAGTAATACTTAATTTTAATAAGTACTATACTATATCTTAATATTTAGCGACGTTATCTAGCTTATATAAGCGAGATAAGGTAGCCGCTATATAGTAGTACTATAGGTCGTACTACGCTTACTAAGAGATATAAGTAAACGCGTCGATTAGCGCGAGGGTAGTAAAGTATAGTCGCTTAGCGTACTAAGAGGTAGGGTGCCGCTATATAGAGTAAAAAAGCTAGTAGGCGTATAAGGGCCTATAGTAGTTATAATAGGGCGCGGCGCGGCGATAGAAGTTAGGTAGAGTAAGGGCGCGCGCGCGGAGGAAGTAAAGCTTAAAGGAGGAAAAAGAAAGTAAGAGGGAAAAGGGAAAAAGAGGGGTATTTATATATAGCGGGGCACGCGTATAGTTAGTAAGGTATAGGGGTATATACGCGGAAGAGGGAGGAATAAAGTAGAACGGGCGTAAATATAAGCGGTATATAAACGGATAGGGCGAGCGTAAGGTAAAAGGAAGTAACCGCGCGCGCTAAGGAAAAAAGGGAGGGCGATAATAAAAAGGTAGTAAGAGAGGAATAAGAGTACTACTAATAAAAGGGGGAGAGTAAGGGTAGTATTATAGGCTATACCTATAAAAGGCTAAGGTTATACTATAGCGACCGTACTAAAGTTAAGCTAAAGTAGACTTATATATAGGTAGAGCTTAACTTAAACTTAGGCCGAATAGCACTTAAATATAGGTTAAGCTAAGGACTAAGGAAGATAGATAACTATTACGACTAAGATAAAGTTTTTCTCCTTTCTCCTTAGCTTTAGATAAATAATTACTCGGCCTTATACTACTATACTAAGTATACGCTAGCCCTTAATACTACTTTATATATTATAAATCTAATCTTATAGTCCTAAGAGTATACCTTATACTTATTAAGGTAGTATCCTTTTTTACTATAATAAAAGTATCTCTTAAGCTAGTTAAAAGTATTAACCTAAAACTATATATATTAATTAAATAGGTAGTAAAACCTAATAGTATTTATACTACCTCTTTATTTATAACTTAAAAAGTAGCCTTTACTATTAATATATTTTTATTCCTTATTAAGCTAGTTAAATATCTACTCTTACTAGTAAGTAAGCTTAATCTTTATATCTTTAAAGGCTTTTATTAAGTCTAAGATCTCCTTTATAAGCTATCTAGGTTTCTTATCTATTTTCTTTAACTCTTTAAGAAGTTTTTCTTTACTTTTATTAGATTTAGCTTCTTTTATTACTTTATTAATTTCCTTAAAGAGCTAGTCTTTCTTTAGGTTCTTAAGCTTTTAATTAAAAACTTTAGATACTATATCTCGTCGCTTAACGTCCTAGTAAGGTACTAAGTAGTTATTAATTATATAGATAAGGCTTTTATATAAGAGTTTTAAGATAACTTTAAATATCTTTTTATTTCTCTTTATAACGTTAATAATAAGTTCCTTTAGTATTATATAGTAAATAAAGTATAACTAAACTATAAATTCTTCCTAGCTACTAAAGTATACCTTATATTATAGGTATAAGTAGAAACTAAGCTATTTTATAACTTCTATAATAGTTTTAGGCTTTTTAATATTATAATAGTTTAAGCGGTCGTTAGTAGTTTCTAGTTATTTAATATTATATATATAGTAGTATTAAAGGAGTTTCTTTTTTTCTTCTTTTTAGGTAAGTCTATTTATAAGAATTTTAATAGTAAGGGCTTATATAAAGGAGATATAAACTTTAAGCTAGTCTATTTTATCCTTATTATAGATATATTTAATATATATCCCTTATTTAAACTTCTTAAGGAATTTAGTTATATTTTTACTATTAAATTTACTAATAAGTAAGAGCTATAGTTAGCGGAGTCTTCTTATAAAGTTATCTAAGCTTTTAGTAAGTATATCTTTAAGTCTATTAGTAATCTTATTAATATCTACCTTAATCTTTTTAGTATCGCTAGTAGTAAGATTAAATAATCCCTTTTAATAGCTAACGTTTCTAAATATAGTATACTTATAGATTATAAGGTTATAAAATTTAAAGTTAAAGCTTTTAAAGTTAAAGGATATCTTATTATAACTATCTTATTACTTACTTTCTTATTTATTAAAGGGAGGTAAGCGTTCTCTATAAGCTACCGCGTAAAAGAGAGCTAAGGTTAAGGTTATTAAGGTATCCTTTATTAGTACCTATATTAGTATTATTAATATATATATAAGTAAAAGGTCTTAGTAGGGTTTTAGAACGGTCTAGATTATACTATTATTATTATTTATATCTTTTAAAGTATTATATAAGGATTATAGTTTCTTAACTAAGTTATTAGTATTAAGGGTTATAAGGCTAATAATAAGAGCTTAAGGTTTTTTAGTATTAGCTTATTACTTTTCCTTTACTACTAGCGAAGGTATTATCTAATTATTTATTTACTAGTAAGCCTATTACTTTATTAGGTCCTTAACTCTAGCTATTAAGGTAGTTACTACTTTAATTATTAAATCCCTAGATTTCTTTTAAAATAGTACCGTTATCTTCTAGGTATTCTTAGCTTCGTAAAGCTACTTATTACTATATAAATAAAATAAAATAACGAGTTTACGCCTTAAAGACTAGTTTTAATAAGGATAAAGGTATATACCTAAAGTATACGTAGTATATAGCTAAGGATTAGTAAAATAATTAACTATATAATTATTTAATTATTAGTCCTATATATAGCTTTAAGGGTATTAGGTTATTAATATAAGTCTTAAAGATTTCTTTACTTTATACCTCTTTATCTTTATTAAAGTCGCGTAACTAGCGGCTTTTACTTTAAAGGGGAAAAATAAAAATTCGAATTAACTATAATTAAGGAAGATACCTAATTAAATAATTTAGGCCTTTATAAAGCCTTTAGGTATACTTAAAAGGAAGTTAGATAGGGAGTACTAAGGGTCTTATCCTTTTAATAGGCTAATATCTATAAGGGTACGATCTTACCTATTAAATTATATAAAGCGCTTCTTATAATACTAAGCCCGCTTATATAGCTAGCTATCTTTTATTATAAGTAATAAGGGATCGAATTAAACTAACTACTTTTAATAGTACTTATATTAGCTACTTTAGATTATATAGCTACTTAGTTTAATATATTACTTATATACTTTTAAAGGGCTTAAGAGGGTTAACTAAGAAGTATAAGCTTACTTATAAGCTATTATAGCTTATAACTAAGTAGACTAAAACTAATAGCTCTTTATAGCTTAACTTATATTAAATAATAAACTATATACCTTTATTAAGATAGCCCCTTTCTTTATAAAGTAAAGCTTTAAACTACCTTTATTAGTTCTTTTTATTATAGATATAGTAGTAAAGTAGTATAGTAATTTATTATTAAAGGGCCGCGCTTTTATATTTATATAAAAGCTATAAAACACTATAGATTATTATTAATCTATAATAGCTACTATAATATAAGATTAAGAGCGGTATACTAATAAAACTAAGGCTCTAGTAAATTAATTTATAATAAAAGATAAGATATAGCTAAACCTTTATAACTATAAGTCGGTATAGTTAAAAAAGAAGTTTAACTAGCTATATATAAAGCTTATAGTATAAAGATTTATTAGCTTAAAGGTTATAAAGCTTAATAGTCTTTTAATAAGGGTCTATAATAAGATTAATATAGACCTTTTTTACTAAGCTTCCTTTAACTTATTATTAAAATAAAAAGTAATAGATACTTAACTAACTATAATTAAAGTAAAAGAAAAAGATAAGTTTAAGGTTAAAAAGATATAGGCTATATACTAAAAAAAGGTTAGTAAAAGGAAACGCTAAAAGGTCCTTATTAAGTAGCATAGGTATTTTAACCTTATATAAGAACCTATATATAAGTTTATAAGAGCTATAGCCTTTAATAATTTTTAAGCGTTATTTAAGCTAATAAATAAAAATAATAAACTAATAAACTACTAATAATAGCTTAAGCTAGGACTATAAAGTAAATAAAGTAAAGTAAGTAGTTATAATAATATATATATAATAGTATAAGTAAATATAAAAATAGCGTTTATTTTAAAGTAGAGCCCTTAGACTACTTAAACCTATCCTTTATTCTTACCTTTATTATTATTATTATCCTTATTATCCTCCTTCTCCTTCTTATTAATAGCAGCGGCGTTCTTTAAGGCGCTTAAGTAGCCTTTTAAGCTATAAGCTAGTTAGCGGTAGCGGCAGCTCTAAGGGCGGTAGAGGTAAGGGGGAGGCGACTAGTAGTAGCGGTAAGGGTAGCGGCGGGTATAGCTAAGGGAACCGCCGATAAGGTAATTATAGTAGTATCCCTAGTACTAAGGGAGTTAGTAGTAAAAGTAAAAGAGTAAGAGAAGAGGAACTTACTTAGGGATAAAGCCTTAGTACTTAAAGGCGCGAAGATTATAGTAAGCGGCTATAGCGGTAGTAAGGCGCTTCTTAGTAGCCCCCTGTACCTACCTATATATACTAGCCTTTTAAGCCGACGCTATAAAGAGTAGGATAGAAAGCGCTACTTTATAAGCTCGGCCGGTATATATATATTAGTAATAACTACCGCCGCGGCGGCGCTTAACTTAGTTAGTATAAGGGAGCTCTTATAATATATACTATATATAAGGGGCTATATGAGCGGCTCTAGCCTATACTTAGCGCTTATACTTTAAGAAGTTAGTAGAAAATAGCTACTATACTTACTAGGTAGCGGACTTATATAGGTAGTAAAGGTAGAGGTAAGGGTAGAAGGGCTAGGCGTTATAGGTAGTAGTAAGGATAGTAATATTACTTTAAAGGGCGATATAAGGGCAGCTAGTATAGCAAAGTTATAAGCGGCGGTAGTAGGCGCGGCTATAGGGGTATAAGTAGGAGCGGTAGTAGTAGCGGAGTTATTATCGGCCGCGCTTAGTATAGTATTAATAAATAACTTTATATACTTTAAGAAAAAAGGAAAAAAAAGAAAATTAAATATATTTACTATAAAAGTTAGTATAATAAAATATAGCCTTTTACTTTATAAGATAAGAAACTTACTAGTTAAAGTTATTATTACTATTATTATTATAATTATTACTATAGCTATTCTTATAAGTACTTATTAATAAAGTAGCTTATATAGCTAAAAATAAACTAATACTTTTAGTAAAGTAAAGCTTAGTTATTACTACTATTATTATAATTAAAGAAAGAGGAAAAGAAAGAAAAGAAAGAAAGAGGGATACTACTTTATATACTTTAATAAGTAAGATCGTACCTTAATAGATATTAGCCTATTAAAGGGATAAGACCCTTAGCGCTTCCTATTTACCCCCCCTCTTAAGTATACTTAAAGGCTTTAGAAAAGCCTAGATTATTTAATTAAGTATCCTTTTTAATTATAATTAATTTAAACGTTTATTTTTCCCCTTTAAAGTAAACGCTATTAGTTACTCGACTTTAATAAAGATAAAGAGGTATAAAGTAAAGAAATCTCTTAGACTTATATTAATAACCTAAGACCCTTAGAGCTATATATAGGACCTATAATTAGATAATTACGCGGTTAATTACTTTATTAATCCTTAGCTATATACTACGCGTGCTTTAAGTATATACCCTTATCCTTATTAAAATACCCTTTAGTAAACGAGGCTACTTAAGGTAAAGGGGATAGGTAACTAAAGGCTTATATAAGTCTAAGCTAGCCGCCGGCCGCTTAAGGGCGTATATAATAGATTATGCTCCTCTTTATATAGCTAGCTAGCTAATAAGTATAAAGCTAGGTTCTAGCTACCTAAGTTAATAAGTATAAGGATAATAAAGCTAGTAAGGCTAGTATAATTAATAGGAAAGAATAAAGTTAAGCTAGTAATATATAGAGCTTAAGGCTTAATTATATAAAAGCTATTAATAAAGTAGTACTATATTATATTAAAGGGAGGGTACTATATAAGAGTCTTTAACTATTATAAATTATAAGCTTAAGCTATAGCTTAAGCTATATAATTATATATAAATAGCTAGATCTTATATATATATATATATATATAGGCTAGCTATATATAAAAGAACTTTATATAGCTTATTAATATTATCTTATAAATAGTACCTATATATATACCTTTACTTACTTTATAATACTTATTATTATTTTTATAAGAACTATATAATAAGTAAAGTAAGAGGAAGGTTAAGTAGTAGCTAGTATAATAGTTTATATAGTTAGCTTAGTAAATATTAATAAGGCCCTTAAAATAAGAAATCTAAAGTCGCCCTTTAAGCTATAGTAATAGATATTAAAGTACTTTTATAACCTTTTACCTTTATTTAAGTCCTAAGAAGTAAATAAGCTTAACTTATATAAGCTAAAGGTAAACTATAAAGTTATACTTTATACTAATAAGAAGGGGTAGGAACTACTTTAACGGGGGTATCTATACCTTAAGGAATATATATAGCCCGCGTCGTAAAGTCTTTAGTAAGGTCCTTAGTAGGATCCTTAGTAAAGTCTCTAGCTAGCCCTCTTTTTAATTAAATAATCCCTTAGCCCTTATTCGTTTAAGAAAGAAGGAAAAATTTAGTCTATAAAAGAAGTCCTTTTTCCTCCTTAGCTAGTAGATAGTATCTTCTTATTAATATCTTCTTCTATATCTTTCTCTACTAATATACCTTTTTTAGCCCTCTTTACCTTTATATTACCTTACTTAGTACTTTCTTTTTTTCCTTTATTCCCCTTAGACCCCCTTATCCTTTAGTTTCTAGCTACTACTATTACTATTAGCGTAGGTATATCTTTAGGTATATACTATAGTTACCGTTAAACTACCTATACTATTTAAGCCGCTATATAGTATAATATATATAGAGCTATTAGTACTAAAGAAAATACTAAGAGACCTCTTAAATTAAGGTTTTATTTAACTAAGTAGCTTTATAAGAAGGGCGCTAGTCCTATTTATATATAAGCTAAGAAGTAAGATATAGTCTTATTATAACTATAAGGCTTTAAATATAACTATAAAGCTAGACTACTACCCTTTACCTTTAATCTTAAATATACTTTATAACCTTTTAAAGGTAAAGTAGTATATAAAGCTAGATATAAAGTAAGTATTTTATAAGGTATAAATTATAAAAAGAGAAAAGTAAAAGATAGCTTGTTATATATACTATAGCTTATTTAAGTAGCTTATAATGCCTTATAGCCTTTTAAAAGCGGTTACTACCTTTTAATATTATATTAATAATATACTTAAGGACTTCCTTAATAAGCTTACTTTTATATATATAAATAATATCCTTATCTATATAAGCGGCTCTTATAAGGACTATATATAAAATATATAAAAGGTCTTAAAGTACTTATAGCTTTATAAGCTCTCTTAAACTTAGATAAATATAAATTTAAGGTTAAGAAAGTAAAGTACCTTATCTTTATTATTTATATTAATATAGGTATATAAGCGGACCTTAAAAAATCTAAGCGATTTAAGAATAAGTAGCCCTAACTATATAAATAGGTATATTAAGCTTCCTAGAGTTTATAAACTATTAAAAGATATTTATTAAGGGCTTCTTTTATATTATAATACCCTTAAATAAGACTATTAAGAAAAGGACTACTTTTTATTAAGGGCTTGTATAAAAGTAAGCGTTCTATATACTTAAGGACTTATTTTTATAAGCTTTAATACTACTTTAATAAGACTTTAACTAGTCTATAATAGTTATAATAAGCTATAATAGCTAGGCGCTTAAAGGGATACTTTCCTAAGAAGTAAATAAGTAAATATAACTAATAGTATTTTACTCTTATAAGCTTACCTTAGTAAAGTAGAATTACGCTATTTATAGTTCTTATAAAAAGAGATATAAGAAGTATATTATTATTATTAAGATTATACTAGTAACCTATCTAAAGGTATTTAGAACTTCGGCGTTAAATAGGAGGGAAAAACTAAAGTACTTAAAGGAAAACCGTCCCTTCTTTTATAGCTAGTCTACTCTTATACTAGGTCGCGTTTATAATATATAAGAATCTTACGCCGGCTATCTTAGGTATCGTTAAAGTTAGTCGGAATTATATTAGCCTTACTATAAAGTAACCTTAGAAAGTAACTCCTTTATATACGCGGGGTATATAGTATTAATTAGTAGTATAAGCGTTTTTAGTTAATAGTTAATAGTTAATTATATAATTATCTCCGACCTTATCTTATAATAATATCTTCCTAGGCTCTACTTTATTTTTCCGCTATAAGGCTTAGCGGGCTATTTTTTATTAATACCGGCCTTTAGCTAGGCTAGTAGTTAGGTTATTATACTAACTTTACGCTATACTTATTAAGTTACTAGTATCGGCCCTAGGTTTTTATTTTCCTAGTTAAGGGGCCCGGACTAAGGTTAGGGGGAGGTCCTAACGAATTCGTCGCTAGGTTTAGGTAAGCGAGGTCTAAGCCGGCCTACTTATAGCGGGGCTAGACTACTAGTATATTTATAAGCGCTTTTAAAAGCGCTAATTAGCTAATTAATAAGTAGGTTAGCGTAGTTTACTAGTCCGACTAAAAGTTAATCGTGCCTTTACCTAGATTTAAACCGACTTATAAGAAGTATATATAAAATATATAAAGGTAAAAAGAGAGGTAAGGGGTTAGATAGGTAAAGTAAAGATATTTAATTCTTATAAGGGTAGTAATTATAATAAGGGAGTAAATACTATATTACTTTATTTATCTATCTTTCCTTTATTTAAAGCCCCTTTTTATACTTATTTAGTATCTTACTTAATAAAGAAGATATTACTTAAAGGAGCTATTAATATCCTTATAACTTCTAAGCTTTTTACTAGTTTTTCCCCTTTATTCTAGCCGTTACTAGTATATCTATCTTATCTCTTACTACCTCTATAAGAAGCTATAGCTACTTTTACTTCCCCTTATACCCCTACCCTCTTCTTTATATTACTTTTTAGCTTCTTCTTTCTTTTTACTAAGGGATATCTCTAAGAACTATAAAATTAAGCTACGCTTTATAATATACCTCCTTAGCTATAGCTTACTTTTAAGAAAGGGTAAAGCTAAATAATTAGGCCTATAAGTATTTTAATAGGTAAGATCGTACTACTATAGATATTAGCCTATTAAAGGGATAAGACCCCTAGCACTCCCCTTCCTACTTACTTTTAAGTATACTTAAAGGCTTTATAAAGACCTTAATTATTTAATTAGGTATCTTCTATAATTATAATTAATTTAAATTTTTGTTTTTCCCCTTTAAAGTAAAGGCCGCTAGTTACGCGACTTTAGTAAAGAGAAAGAGGCATAGAGTAAAGAAATCTCTAAGACTTATATTTATAACCTAAGGCCCTTAGAGCTATATATAGGACCGACGATTAAATAATTACGTAGTTAATTACTCTACTAATCCTTAGCTACGTACTACGTATACTTTAGGTATATGCCTTAGTCCCCGTTAAAGTATATAGAGGAAGTCTTAGTTTATACTTATTCCTTACTTAAGAAATCTAGGTTTTAGCCCTAGGCTCTTTTAGACTTACTTTAGGAAAAGGGGCCTAAGAAGGAATTAAGTCTTATAAGAAAAGGGGTCTTCTCTAAAGATAAGTCCTTAAAAAGGGGGCCTTTAAGAAGAATAAGTCTTAATGAAGCTAAGGGCCCTCCTTTAAGATAAGTCTTAGTTCCTCTCTTTAGCTATAGACGTCTCCTTCTTTATATATACTATTAGCTCCTCTTATAAACTCTTAAAGCAGGCTTTTAAGAATAAGCTTCTCTTAAACGTCTTTTAGCTTAATTTACTATAAAAAGATAGCTAGCTTTTACTTTAATAAGGGTTTTATAAGACTATTAGCTTTTATTATTACTATTAAAACCTAATAGTTAGAAATAAGTCCCCTTTAAACCTCTTAATATATCTAATTCTAATAGATATTAATATATAATAGCTAGGTTAATAGCTTTACGTTTTCTATTAGAATTTATATAGTTTATATATTATCGTATTCTATAAATAATAAGGTAGGAATTTATAGTTATAAAGATATAAGTAGCTAGCTAAGGAAAATAGCTTCCTTTAAAGCTTTTATAAGACTTAGTAGCTTTACCTTTATACTTAAAGTTATAGTAATAGCTTACTTTAAAGCTTTCTAAGTAATAGTTCCTTTAAAAAGGGATATAATATACCTTTATAAGCTCTCTTTATTTAAGGAATTATTTATAAAGGACTAATTAATTAAATAAATAAAGATATTAGTAGCTAGTTTCCTTCCTTTACTCTTTAAGGTATAGACTATATAATCTTATTAGATAGAGATAAAGGATAGCTCTATCTACTACTTCTTAGTACCTAGGGCTAGGATTTTAGTTATACTTAGTTAGCTTATAAACTATAAAAGAGATATCTAGTTTAGTAAAGGTAGCTAAAAGAAGTAAGGAGTATACCTTCTATTAATATAGGTGTTTCTCTTACTCCTTAGCTTAAAAGGATAGATTAAGTAAGAGCTTTTTATTTAATATAAGTATAAAGGGAAGCTTCTTTTTAAGGGAATTAAGGAGGAGTTTATAAGCGACCTTATTAATATAGGCGTCTTAGGTAAGCTAGATAGTCTATTAAGACCTATTTTAAAGGATTTAAATTCCCTAGGAACTACTTTAGCTCTCTTTAATAAGTTATCTTATACCTTTATTATAATCCTTTTATAGCCTCCTTAGTAATTACTTCTTCCTTTTTTAGGTAGGCCTATATAATATTATCGATATAAAAGAAGACTATAATTTTACCTTTTTATATTATATATAGTTCTTAAGGGACTTTCTTATAGCTTAATACTTTAAAGGATCCTATTAAATACTATTACTAAAGAAAGGGTAATCTTTATAGTTTATATAAACCTTTCCTAAGCTATAGAATCTTTCTTAGCTTTTAAAAGCTTAGTAGAAAGCGTATATAGATAACTTCTTTTCTTTTAAGGGGGTAGTTAATAAAGGTAATAATAGTATCTATTTAATTAAGTTCGAGGTCGAATTCTACTACTATAGGTATAAGGGTTTAAAAAGATATCCCTACTAAAGTTATTACCTTAGTAAGAAGATCCCCCTTTTCCTATTAGTTCTTATAAACGACTAGCTAGGCTTTATACTTTTAAAGGAAGCTATATTTATTAGTCCTATAAATAATAACCTACTTATAGCTAAGGACCTATTTTTCTCTTACCTTTTCTTTTAAGACCTCTTTAAAAGAACCTATCTCTTTATATAAGGCTAGGTAGTCTTTCTAGGCCTAGAAAAACTAGTCTTTAAAGGGGTGTTTTTCTAGCTACTTTTAGTTTACTAGTAAGTCTAAGAGGTTTCTTTTATATACCTTCCTTATTAATAGAAGCTTAAAAAGCTAGCTTATTATAAATGCTTTATAGGAACTATCTTTTATAGGCGTTAAATAAAAGTTAGGAAAATAATTAAAATAAGGGAGAGGTTAGTCTTCTTTAGTAACTATATTAGGCCCTATACCTCTCTTTACTTCTTAAAGTAAGGATAAGGGGCATCTAGGTAATCTTTTAAGAGAGAGAAAGGTACCTTTCCTACCCCTTAAGAGTTAAAATAAGAAAACTAATAAAAAGGGCTACTTTTAGATCTTTATCTTATTCTATAAGAGGAGGCATAGAAAGGTAAGCGTATTCTAGCTCTACCGCTTTCCTATAGTCTCTTTCTTTATCTAGATTATTTAATTTAATAGCTTCCTTTTTTTTAAAAGTTAGCGTTATCCTTAACTACTTTAGTATTAGTTTCTTTTTCTATTTCCTTATCTAGGACCTCTTCTTATAACTATTAAGAAGGGGGGATTTAAATTTTCTAAATTAGCTAGCGTTAAGAAAGTAAGAGGGGCTATTAATCCCTCTTTTTCTTAAGGAAGCTAGATTCGTTAAAATTTATATCCTTAGTTAAAATAACCTTTTATAAAAGAAGAATCTAGATTTAAAAGATATTTATAAAATTATAAATAATAAGGTAACTAATAAATACTCTAAGATTAAGCTTTCTTTTCTTCTTCCTTTTTAGCTATATATTAATAGTTATAGTATATACCTTATAGCTATAGGTATAAAGGTAAGCTAGCGAGGCCCTCCTTTTTATAAAGAGCTTAAAAGGGGATTTCTAGTCTATTTCTTAGGTAGTCCTTTTAAGGTCCTTAAGGTCCCTATAGCCCTTAGGGTCCTTAAGGTTCCTAGGGGTCTAGTTCTATAGGTAATATATAGTTTTAATAACTTCCCTTTAAAGGTTATAAGGAAGCTTTATTTCTAGTCTTATTATATAGGCCCTTTTTATTATAGTACCCCTTAATCTTTCTATCCCTCCGTTTTAGGCCTAGGTATTTAGTAATAATAGGAGGGGTAAAATACCCCCTTTTTAAAGCTAATTTATAATATCTTTTATAAATAGCTCTTTATTAAACTATATCTTCTTTACCTTATAGCTAAAGTAGGATTTTATTTAGTTAATAAAGTCTTAGAGGGTAGACTAGTTATACTTACTTAGGTAGGTCTATAAGAAATAAGGGAAAATTATCCTTAAAAAAGCGTCTATAAGAAACATTACCCTTATAAAGCTTTCTTAGTCCTTAAAGATATCGGTCTAGTTAAACTTAATTTCCTTATTTAGCTAGTCTAGCTATATAAGGGTTCGTTTAGAAATTTATCTCTTAGTCTTTTATTAGCTATAGTATTTATATTTAATAGTTTTTAGGCCCCTTATTTATACGCCCTATTATTAGCCTAGCTTATATAAAGCTAGGGGACCTAGGTAACTAAGTCCTATATACTAAAGAAGACCGTCTCCTTAAGCTACTAAAAGAAGGTCTTTTAAACCTACCCTCCTTTAAGTAAGGAAAGCTAACTTCTTAAGAGGTTCCTTCTTATAAATAGGTCGGAATTCGAGAATAAAGTAACCGAATTTCTCCTTAATAAGCTTAGTCGTTTAATTCTTTTAGACTAGCCTTATAGGCTTAGAAGTTATATCTTAAAAAATTCCTTCCTCTTAAAGAAGATAGAAAGAAATTAAGCTTATTAAAAATTAAGGGTAAAAAGCTACCCTTCTTTATCAAAGAATTTATATAAACCTATTAGGTAATTTTATCGTAAAATTCACCCTTCTATACCCCTTTATCTATATAGTTAATTCCCTAGTAATAAGGTATTCCCTCTTTACCTTTATAAAGGACTAGAATTATAAAAGGGTATTATAGATATTAAGGGAAGTACTAAAGTTAAGGATAGCTAATTTTTATAGGGGATATTTAAAGGGCTCTAATAGTTAGTCTTAGCCTTATTAATCTATAATAAATACAAAGGCCGGATTTACTATACTAATAGTTCTTCCTTAAATTTATAGCTCGAATAAAGGTAGCGGCGTTAGTTACTATTTCTTAGTAACCTAAATCTCGTCTATCTTCTTCTATAACGAGGGGCCCTCCTTAAGAGACTATTATATTATTTCTTATAGCCTCTTTAAAGGGTTAAATCCTTTAGGTCGGTTTTCCTTAAGACCTACTAGTATTATAATAACCTATAGCTTAGGGATTTATAGGCTAGGCAGCTATTTTATCTAGTCTTTTATTTCTTTAAGGAATCCTCGTCTTAGTCTAGAAGGTCTACTTAAAAACCCTCCTTTTTACCCCTTATTACCGGTTTTAATAAAGAGGTTCGATTTCGACTAGTTCCTTAATTTTTCGATTAACGGATTAAAAGGTCTATTAAGGGACTAGTCGTGCCGGACGGACTAACGGGGCCGGGCCCGGAGCAGTAAGCGGAGCTAATTAGAAGTATCCTTAGCTAACTACTATAGCTTATTAGGGCTATAGATCCTTATTTAATCCCTTTTTTAAAAGGGGATTATTTCCCTTTTTTATAAAAGGGTTATCTTCCTTCTCTATAAGATAGTTATCTTCCTTCTCTATAAGAGGGTTATTTTCCTACTCTATAAGAGGGTTCTCTTCCTTCTTTATAGGAGGGTTATTTTCCTTTTCTTTTAAGGAAGAGTTATTACCTTCTTTATATATAGGTTCCCTTTATAAATAGTTATCTAGGACCTTAAGCTAGGGCCGAGACTAGGGCAGCCGTCAAAGACAGGGTTAAGGCTCTCGAGGGAGGAGGAGCTAAAGGGGCAGCTATAGTAGTAGTAGCAGCGGGGGCCGTAGTAGGAGGGGCTATAGCAGCTTTAGGGGCAGTAGGTAGAGCTATCTAAGTCGAGTACTAGCTACGAAGGAATAAGACTACTTACTATTATATTTTAGTAGCTTCTTTATTTAGTTCCTAGTTAGCTTCTTAAAAGATAGTTAAGTAACTATTATTAAAAGGCTTTATTAGTAGAGATATATCCTATAGCTACTAGCTAGAAAGAGCTTTTATAAGGAAGTATTAGTTAGCATCCTTAAGGATTTCTTCCTACTTAGCTAGCTATAAAGAGGCTAGAAGGTTCCTAGTAAAAAAGGCTCTTAGATATACTATATAGGTCTTCTTAATATAATTAATTATATAGCCCCTTAAGGGAGCTATCGAGGTCTTAAGCTTTAAAAGCTACTATCTAAGAGTCTCTTTTTCTTAAAGAGAGATTAGCTTTACGGCACTAACGGATTCTATTATAGCCGTGCGTATAGTAGTTAGCAACTTCGTCTCGTAAAGGTATTCCTTATAGTAACTCTCGTAGTTACCTAAGGTAGTAGAAAAAGCTCTCTACTATATAGAGGTTAGCTAGGAGAAGAGGGAAACTCCCTCTATAAATTCCGTTACCCTAGGATAAAGAGGGGGCTTAAGAGGGTCCTACTTATTAGAGAAGACTAAATTATAGATAGTTCTATCTATATAAGCCTATAGCTCCTTTACCTACTTATCTTAATCCTAGGGCTCTATAAAAATCGTCCTATAGACCGTAGGGATAGTAGAGTCGTTTTTCGATATTATTATATAAGAGGGGGTAGAAAAGTCGGTTAAAATTCGGCTTTTCTAGTAAGAGGGGTAAAAGGGAGCTACGAGGGATATAAGAAAGGTGCCTTTTATAGTAGCTAGAAGGTATAGGATTTCTATTCCTCCTAGGCTTATAACCATCGTAAAGAGAGATATAAGAAGTATATAAAAATATATAAAGGTAAAATTAAAAGTAAGGGGTCGGATAGGCAAGGCAAGATATTTTATTCTTATAGGGGCAGTAATTATAGTAGGGGAGTAATTATTATATTGCCTGAATTTTTCTTCTTTTTTTATCTAACGCCCCTCTTTATACCTATCTAGTATCTCTATTAATAAAGAGGATCCTACTTAAAGAAGCTACTAATATTCTCTTAACTACCGAGCTTTTTACCGGTTTTTCCCCTCTTTTCTAGCCGTTGCCGGTATATCCGTCTTATCTCCCGCTACCTCTATAGGAAGCTATCGCCACTTCTGCTTCCCCTTATGCCCCCACCCTCTTCTCTACACCTCCTTTTAGCTCCTTCTTCCTTCTTCCACACCGGGTGTTTTCAGCTTCCTAGGTCCCTCTTGCCAAGGGATATCTCCGAGAATGCGAATTAGGCCACGCTTCGCGATATATATACCTAAGAGCTCTCCTTATCCCTCTTTAGCTAGGGGGGGATGTTAGATTTAGCCGGTATTAGTCTCTTTTAGCTACCTTCTCTATAGCTAGCCTCTTCTCTTTGTCTCCCTTCTTGTCTCTCTTTTACCCCTCTAATTCCTAGTCTCTTACTAAGACACCCTCTCTAGAAAAAGCTCTTAATCCTTAACCAGGCAAGAAATTGACTTACTTTCTTAGACAGGGTATTAGCTACTCCCCTATTTAAATTCCTTACTAATTTATTAGCTACCTTCTTTCTCCCTTGCGTTCCTCATTTCAAAGGAACCCACTTTCTCTTTTCTAGGTAGTATTAGCTATATAAAGAAAGGACAGTTAGCACCTAGATAAGAGAAATCAAGAGCTTTTATCTCTAGTCACTTCTTTCTGCCTATTTCTCTCTCCCTTTATACCGTGTAGATCCTTCTACTAAAAATTGCTATTATTCCCTTATACTGCGAACCCAGTTCCGCGAAAAAACTCCTAAAAGACTTTGCTATTGAGATTACTTTCGTCAGAATGAGGGCAATAGTTGTTTCTTTGGTTGCCACCGCTGTACTGGCTTTAGCGAGTCCAATCACAGACGCAAACCCGGTCACAGCGCTAGAGAAACGGTGCCATTGTCAATGGGTGTACGGCCAAAAGTTTCATTGTTGGCATGCCCTGTGTATTAAGGGCACATGTCATACGCCTCATACGCCTGAGTGTGCCAAGTGTACCAAGACGTGGGTCGAGGATGATAATAGTAAGTGGAAGGGTTGTCATAAGGACGAGTGGACTTAGCTAGAATCATTACGATTCTCTTTGAAGCTTTTAAAGGAATACTTTTATATAGTACTAGAGAAGTCTTTAGTTATTTCAACACACCATCGTTAGATCATCCTAGCATACGGCGAAAATTCCGATATTAGCCGTGGTAATCTCTCTTGGCGAAAGTCGACTTGAGTGGCGTGCCTCAGATGATACAAAAGGCTAGCCTCACCAGGACTACTGTTCTGAGAAAGAGTGGCTTACCATTTCAAAAAGAGAGGAACGGGGGTGCCATTTTTCTGCGAGGCTACCATCTGCTCCTTGATCACGTCCTGATTTCTTATGCATCGGAGAAATAAATGCTCAAAGGTTAGAAAAAAATCAGCCAAGGTATATAGAATGATTAGCAGGCATTTGCACGAATCTCGGTTGCGGTAGGCCCATTTAATATCCTGTACGGAGGTTTTTGCTGCATGAAGATGAGTTGCGTCGAAAAGCCTTCCATCTAGATCCCCGCTTTCTCCCCAGTTTAAGGGACTTACACATGGGCATGGCAGTCCCTTTTAACCATGGTTTTCTTTCATCACGAGTCATAATCCTGGGCCTCGGCGCTGCTCGCCGATCTTGAAGTGGCAGATATCAAACGACTGGCAAGTGCTCCTCGAGTTCCCCGCCATCTTCTCATGTCCACATTTTTGAATACTTGCTCTGTCGATCCCCTTATAAGCCCTCGTCAGATAGACGGCATATATGTATACGAAGCAGGTAACTTGCACTCGCGTTAGTATCGGGGTATGCACCAATAGAGACATTTAGAGCAGACTCTAGGTGCCTAATGGAGTGTCTTGCCACGGAGCAGTGGGCTTTTCCTTGAGCCCTGACTGGTACGGTCGACGGTGTAAGAAGCCTGGCAAGCAAATTTCCTCTCGGCATCCGTACGGAATAGAGCTATTCGCATGCATGCCACGACTGCGCCACGCGCTGAGCCGAGCCAGGAACCGCGGCCCGACTTACGCGAGTAGCGGCTGGCCCTACTTCTAAGGTACGTGTAGGTAAGAATCTCCAGAGCTATACTGCCTCTATAACATTACGGCCGCAACTAGAGAAGTCTGCCGAGTTAAGGGAGCCGGCGGCGTTTAGGGATGTCGGCCACATACTCGGGTAAGCCAACTGAAGTCGAAGAAGAAGGCCGCGGTTAGAGAAGCTGGAGAAATTAAGGCTATAAACATATAAGCTTACAAATTGGGCGGCGGGTCCGGGCGTGGCTGAGCGCGTGAGAGAGTAGGGGTGGTTGAACGATAGATATACAGTAGTTAGAGTGGGCGACGGAAGTGGATGGCCATGCATAAAGTCCAGCAAAAGTAGCGGCCACCTTGTTGCGTTCCGAGTGGAGCTAAAGCTAAGTAATAAGACATGACATCTGATTGAGGCATCTCTCGCGCGACAAGGTCGACGAACTTAGCCGTAGCTCAAGGTCTCTTATAGCGTCATCACAATGATCGGCCGGCTAAGGAAATAGAGGGGGAAGAGGATCAGGAAGACGATGCAGTAGAGGTGGCGCAGCGACGGCATCGTCAGCGGCGGCATCATCAGGCGGCTCACATCGTCAGGTGCGGCATCAGGGGTTGAAGGGGTCATTGAGTGGGAGGCAATTAAGTGGCCGCGCCCGCCCACGCGGCCGTACGGGCCAGAGTGCCCAGATTAATTGAACCTTGGCCGCATGTGTTGTGCGCATATCTCGCGAGAGCCTCAAAGATGCACTGTTTGAGCAAATTAAGCGGGATGCATGCTGTGTGCAGGCGGGCATTTGGAAGGTACGGGTATTATTACTTGCCAGGCGCGGGCACTACAAGTTGGGGGCGGGCAGGCTTTGGTACGGATCTTATAGATAGGGCGTAAGAGTAAATAGATATAAATGTGAGTGTAAATAGTAATACTCTTCCATAGTTATGTATGGAAAACCACCCTGGGCAGAGAGTCGGTCTGACGGTCTGTAATTAGCTGAGCGTCTAGGCTCTTTAAGGCGTGGTCCCTCCGGGCGGAATTCATTCATTCATTCATTCATTCATTCATTCTGTCGTGCCATATAAGATAGGGTAGAGGAGAAGATAGGGTACTAACCTCTGTCGTGGCATAGTGGATGGGATAATATTGGATAAAGGATAGAGGATAGGCGATGATTGGGAAATGCTTTTCGTAATCACACTAATTCATTCATTCTACGAATTTTCAAGATCCTATTCCATGGGTCGCATCGCTCTTAACCCGTCTCAGTTGCCACCAAGCTACATATTGCATGCTTGGTCTTGCTCCGAATACTAGTGGCCTAACTGAAGCGCTCCAATTACAATGGATGATGAAGGAGGCTCAATGTTACACCCCTGGTGTCCCTCTTCCAGTCTCTAGATGCGAAGCATTTATGATCGAACGCAGTAGTCTTAATACCCGCCTCTCTGTGACCGGCCTCGTCGTCCACCATCCGAGGGCTGCGCTCGGTGGCCTCCGTATGACGCGGTCTGTTTTGGGTACGTCGTGGTGTATTCCTCGTGTGCATCACTACTATAACTATCCGAGGGCTGCGCTTCGTACGACGAGGTTTGTTCCGGGTATGTCGTGATGTATTCTTCCGCGCTATGCTGCGGTGGTTTGGGCTGCGGTGGCTTATACTGCTTCACGGGAGCGGGTTTTTTCTTCCGGTGGCGGATTGTAGGGAAATCGCCCTCTTTCGCTGCCGGAATTTCCAACAAAGTCTCATGTTCCATCTTCAGGCTTGGGACCTCGGAAAGCGGGACGTTCCTGCCGCTGGCCTATGCCCACGAGTCAGATACCTTGCAGCCGCGAGAGCCTCGAATGACGCGAATCAAATTGAGCTGGGGTGGTACAGGTGATCAACCTACCGTCGTGATAACAAAGCCGATATTGGTGTGATAATTTTCAGGCTTAATGTCCCGCTTATTGCAGGTTTCAATGGCTGCATTTAGAGGCACGGCTGCAGAAAGAGATCCTTTGTGAGGGTGGCCCAAAGCGACGATATCGCCGATGAAGAATCCGCAAAGATACACATCAATGACACAGGGGCGATCCGGCAGTTCCTCGACACGATAGTTGACGTGGGCCCGATGAACTGTTCTCTTCTTCTTGTGAGCCGGGCTAGCGTAGAGGTTAGTGATCTTGCCCCTGGCACGTCGTTTATGTTCTTCCGCAGGTAGCTGCGGCAGATGGGTGGGTTGCGGGTAGATTGTGTAAGTCGCCTGTAAAACGATAATCTGCGGATCCTGTGGGTTGAGGCTGGATTTGTCTTGCTGGTATCCAAGCCTAGCGGGGGATCGCTCTGTGGCCTGCGTGGACTCGTCTCGTTTCTGGTTGACCACTTTCTTTGCGTCCTTTTCAAGGCCTTCGTATGTATATCCAAGGTCGTAAGTGGAATGGACAGTATTTGAAGTGTGTGGTCGGTCGCCTGGGAGGTAAAATGGAGTCAACGGAGAATCGGGACTAATCAAGGAGTGATCTGGCGTTGTAAACCGAGCGTTTCCTTTATAGGGGGTGGTGAGACCGCTCTTATCGGGGTGAGCCGCTTGCCATAGAGCGTATAGTCGATCTACGTTTGTATGATGCAGCCAGCTGGTTAAAACGTTAGCTTTACTTCAAAACTACTTTACAAAAGTAGAGGCTTACAAGAGGGGGTCGTAGGCAGCGTATGCGAGATCACCCATTGTCTGTCCACAACCTGCAGAGTTATGGACCAGATTGTGTGCTTGTTCAACGCTAGTACCAGGTCCAGCAGTGGAGCTAAACTCTTCGAACGTCTCCGAGTAAATAAAAGCATTGTACTACTAGCTTTAGCATATACTGCGACTCTCAATGACAGCATATTCGAGGCCTTGGACTTACGACAAGTTCCCTCAGATTATCCCTTCGAAATAGCTGGTTGGCCGACTGGGGAAATGATTTAGGAGGTGGGCAGCGTCCCACCCGATTTCGGGGCGTGGGCTTAAACTCGCCGAAAGCGCCTTTCAGCGCATCCTTCGGGTATACATAACCAGCCAGAGGGTTTTTAACCGAACGACGCCCATGAGCGGTGTTAATTTTCAAAGTGCTGGGAACAGTCGATTTGGGCACTTGAGGGTTCGCGGCCCAGTCCCAGAACGGCGTTCTAAGGATCTCCGCGGCGTGCACGTAGCGCGCTCGATCCTTGGTTGGATACCGCCGAGCTATCTCCTTGGCATGATTGACCAACGATTGCTGTTACAATGGTGAGCCGAGATTGAGACGTTATAGGCGAATCGGGGCCAATTACCTCAAAGGTGGCGATATATGGCCGATGCCATGGCAAGAACAAGGCTTCCTATTATATCAAGGTCAGTTTTGTTTTCTTATTAAGATCCCTTGAGGCAGATGCGTACAGCGTGAGCGCAATATCCCGGATGGCTGCTGTCTCCAGCTGCGGTGTTGTTCCAAGCGATCGGCGGACTTCCATGAATACCTGATCACAGGTGGGTTAGTCAACTTGACAAATGCACTGGCCTGGAGAGAATCATACTGCAAAGCTGGAACCAAGACAATGGATCTGTAGACTTAGCGGATTGCATGGCCGCAATGGCCTGGATGTACAAATCCCTTGAGAAGAGTTAGACGACGTGCTGTGTGCAAAAGCGGGCTTGGGTGGTTCTGCACCATTGGGGACCAGCCTCTGCATGTAGCTCATTGATATTCCGTCGTGGAGGTGTATTCTGGCCTTGGACCTTGACGCCCGTAATTGGGTAGAAGTTCGCGGTGACGACTGAAGAGAGCAGCCCCAGGACCAACGACGAAGTGATGAGTCGGGACAGCATCTTGATTATAGTCGCCGAGATAAGGCTTGCTGTTTTGCGTCTTTATGGGCACTCATCCAATGTATATATATATATATTCGAGTGAACCTATGTGTGTTGGGCTTGTTTCCCCATTGGCTTCTCAAGTAACGATACAAGGGACATTGCTCAGTGAGGCTGCGGGTGGATAACAGCCTCTACCTTGCCGAGAGCCCAAGTAGCTGGTTGAACGGGTCGAAGACATGCTGACGACAACTGCTTGAGTCACATCGGGAATATGGGGTCGGCCTCCGATTCCTGGCATTTGCTCAGGGTGCACATCGAACATTTCTGATAGCATCCTTAGACCACTCTCTAAGTCAAGTTCCTACGAATGGTGCAACGACCCGCCGTAGCTTATAGGTCGAGAGATATTTAGTTTGAGTAATACTATTCGTACTCACACGCATCTCTATCTGTTCTCACGCAGATACGTATCCGCCCCAGCCCCCCCATCGACTTGTAGCGCGCGAGCCTGGCAGGTATCGGTACCGCTCAAATGCCCGCCTACACGCATCAATTGCATCGCACGTGTGCTTCTTAATTCATTCAATCAACGCATCTTTGAGCCCTAGGCCCGAAGTTTCAATCACTCGGCCCTCTGCGTAACTACGCGAGCGCCTGTAGGCTATGGTCGGCCTCAACGCCTAGCAAAGTCGTAATCATAGGCGCGTCAGGGGGGTCCCTCGCAGTGATGGGGACAACATTAAATTTCATGCGTAGGGCCGGGCAATTAAGCAGTATAAAGACTAGCCAGGCTCGCGCGCTACAAGTTAGTAGCGCGGGCTAGCGCGGGCAAGTATCTGCGTTAGTATAAATGGAGACATATATATTCGTGAGTACAAATAGTATTATTTTTACTAAATCATCTATAATATAGTTACTCAATCTAGCCTCTTAACTAATACCTTATTCTTAGGTAGTCAAATATTTACTAGCGCTTTCCTAGGTTACTATACGTTGGTTGCGCCTAAAAGAAATGTTTCTTGCCCAGGGTCACTTGCCCCTCATAGTACCGTATGGCAGAGAACTCTAAAATCCTAAGACTTTGCAGCTTAACTGATCCAGTTCGGCCCAAGACACGCTATTAAGTGGTCAGTTCGGCTTTTTAGCCTACTTTACTTCATTTTATGCTTAATAGGCCAGTTTTGGCAGAATTGCTGGCTCCATGGGTCTTTTTACTCCATGAGATTGCCGATAAAGCTGCTTATACAGGGTCAGCCGGAACAGTATAAATTTTTGTGAAGCCTAGCATACACGGTGGCCGGGGATGCCCGTGACACTGGCGAGAGACATTTCTTTTAGTTGCAACCTTCATATTAAAGTCTGATAAAACCCTAGGAACTAATAAAATATAATAGGTAAAGGCGGTAGCTCTTAGACTTAAAACTCGTAGGCATGTTGCTATATGAAGTTTCTAGGCTCATATCATGAGGCGACGTTCTCTACTAATTACCGCTAAGGCCCGTTAAACATCCTTCCTGCTGGGGTTAATGTGTCAAGCCTGTAAGTCCTCAAGGTGGACGCTCGTAGAGTTTACGTTCTAGATTAGTGCCGACCAGCCGGCCTCCAGGGAGGTATCTAATGCGAAATCGGGTTATCCGTGCTAATTAAGAAAATTAAGGATTCCATAAGGGATCACGAAAGCATTATCGACGAATGCTGTCTGAGCTATTCCTGCCACTCGGCTGAGCGCAACCAATTCCTACAGGATCGCTTCGACGGCGCGCCTAGATGGAACTAAATGTCTCTCGAAATATGAGCTAGGTACGGCGGGTCGTTGCACCATTCGTAGGAACTTGACTTAGAGAGTGGTCTAAAGACGTTAGAGGGGATGACAGTAGACTAGGGGTGGAATGTATAAGTATATCTAATGTCTTAATTAAGTGGAATAGCTTTTGAAATATGTGCTCCTCAGTTATTTTGACAGGCAAGATCATACCCCGTGTAGACACCACCCCTGACAAGACTTGGCAGTCTGGGGCCGCAAAGTATCAAGGTTTTTGCATCTACGAGTGCGAGACTCAGGAAGTCGCATGCGCTATTGATGATCAGATGATCCTTAGATCTGTGAAGACGTTAATTATTATATTTACCCTTAGCCGTGTCCTGCGCGTGCTTTGGGTGTGTGCCCTCGTCCCCGTCAAATTACGTACGAACCGTTATATCATTATATCGTAGATAACTAAATAGACTATTAGTTGCATGCGTAGCGACTAATGTGACGGTTCTAAGCGTATATAAGGATTAATTATACTAAGACGTAATAAGTTATTCCTAGAATTCCTAACTTAGTCTACTCTGTAGAGTTTTAGGCGATAATAGTCTACTACCTACTTATTTATACTCTACACCTTCGTATTAGCGCGGGACGTTATTCCTAGCATTCCAAATTTAGTCTACGGGTTTAGACGATAACAGTCTACCATCTGCTAATTCGCATTCCGCAACTTCGCTATTAATACGGAACGCGGCACTAATATCATCTAGAACCTAGGCGGGTAGCTTATACCCGGCAATTTTCTTCCTAAACCTATCCTAGCATCGCGTACAGTCCTTCTAGAAATGATCGCGCTAGTTCCATATAGGACTGCCTCAGCTACATTTATGCCCCATACGGTTGCGACTCACACCCGTACTACCGACATAGTCTGTTTAAGCAGAAATTTCTAGCGGAATGTACTAGAACGTTGCTAGCATCTAGGCATCTGCTCCATATCCGCCCTACCTCGATTAATAAAGTAAGAAGGAAGTGTGAGACAATGCTATAGGCAACCCATTTACCTATAAAAGCTGCAGAACATCTTCGGATTTAATGACGAATAGCAGCTCCTCTCCATCACTTATCGAGCACTGACCTCTCACGCTAGTCTTACACCGGTTATCGACTCCTTCCTCAAGTTCACCATCTATCAGTCCATCACTATGAAGCTGTTCACATCTTTGATTTTCGCAGTCGCTGCGACGATTGCAATTGCCGATGGCAACTCTCCAGCCGACAATGATCAATCTCCGTCAGAATATAGTCAACATAAGTGCTCGCGAACTCTGGGCCCATGCCAAACTTCGGGCCATAGTTGCTGCAAAGGATTTTACTGTTATAATAAAGAGGTAATTTCATCTTTACGCAAGGGCGGTTATCTTATATAGAGAAACATGCTGATTCAGCCATAGTGCTTTGATAAAGAGATCAAGGTAAGACTTTCATTTAACGTTCTTTTACTAGATATTAACCGAATGCTACCAAGTGTTCTCACTTGCATGACCCTTGCATGGTCGCAGGCTATAAGGGCAAGAAGTGCTGCCTTGACCTTACTTGTAAGCCTCAAGGACACGGAGGTCGGGGAACGGTATGTAAAGAACAGAAGGTTCACTCGATCAACTTTCCCATACTGACGTCTATCGTCAGTGCGAGCGTCGCATCAACAAACTCGGTTATACGGATTAAGGACCAGCACTTACTTAAGGGCTCTATTTATTACAGTCACTACTACAGATAGATATAAATCGACTTATTCGCTTATTGTCACGCAGTAGGCAGAGGCGTGGGCACAGATGCCGTCCGTAGCATGATGTCAACAAGCTATAGAGAGCTCCTTCGTATGCGGCGGGCCTGCGCCTGTAGATACGGGATTGAGCCCTCCGCGCGTAATCCCAAACAATAACTTGGACCGCAGTCCAAGTTCCAATAGTCCATAATGGCCACAGGCCCTAACACCTTGTCACACAGTCTATTCGGCCATAACGTCCAGTTGCACAGCGCCCGTCGGAGCGCTTTCGACTCTTGCTTATCTGGACAGTATAACAGTTATAAGCCCGGGACTTCTGCTGCCCCGGCCCGGCATCGGTCCATATTGATATTTACCTAGCCTAAGAGTCCCCTATTCGAAACCTAGTGGTGCGCGGTGTCGCTATAGTCTTAGAGAGGACTAAAAATACAACTAAATAAACAATCGCGGATTACTTCGCTTGTCCTGCCTAGGAAGCACTAGCTAGTACAACGTAGAGGGTATGTTACATATGGTCCATTCGGCCTCTACGTCCGTATATTAGGCGCCTATTTCGTGTTATCCAAAGGCGATTTCCCGCCAAGTAGAACGAAACGTCCTTATGCCATTTCTCTATGCACTTTATCATTCTATGTCGATAAGCTGCCTATTGCCTGCACTAAAATAGAAAGTATATAACTAGCTCCAGCGGGTATTTGTATATGTATTGCTATAATGCCGCTGCTCTAATGTTATGTAGATATCTATTCAATCTTATAATTTCTATTCTTAGTTGCGCTAGCATGCTTGCTTTCTCTCTAGATAAGTTATTATAGACGTTTGGTGTGCCCGTATAGCAGTGCGATATTGACCTTCTTTATATGCTTATCAATATAGTCTAGAATGCTTGTGTCTGTCTGGTGGCTCGCTCGAGCTATGGTCAAGGTCATTGATCGCATTCATGGAGATGTTCGCACTGGAGAGGCGCCTTCTATGGTTGAGGGACTATGTAAGAGTTCACGGCTGAACTTGCGCGCTTAAATTTGCCCTGCCAATGTGACCCTTCCGCCCAGGATGTAACATATTTCCTGGTTTTCCGTGAGATTTGGCTTCTGTGCATGTTTTAGATTCGCTTAGCCAAGGTGGCGTTGATGCAAGTAGTAATATCTACGCCATTCACCTGAGCAGCCCGCTTATATTCGAACATGTGAGACGAAAGCCCGTTGCCTTCCCCGGTCTTTGGAAAAAATATGGATTGTGAGTCGTATTTATTTGCCATGACATGATCGCCGAACTATCCGACGACGTCACAATGGCGACCCGCTCGCGGCTGCACAGCCAGCAAGGTGATGGACGCATCTCCTGCTAGGTACTATTAAATCAACGGTATAAGCCGTGGTGGGTTCATACCTGATCATGGCAAAAGGTCACAACTATTGAAATGAACGCGAAGAAGGCATGTTGGAGGACACGAGTTGACTCTGAAAGGCTCAATAGCCATGTGAACCCCTGCCAGCTAGCTAGATTTATTCGAGACGCAGCTTTCTGCTGCTAGACAACATCAACAAGACCATGCATTCTGCTTCACATTCCATACGGGCAAGGAGGCATGGTGCGGAGATCAATGCAAATACTTAGACACAAGGCGCATTCCCGTGGCGGCGCACGATTGACAAAGGCCCTGACTACCCAGCCTACCACTCTGACTATTCGGCCAAGCAACAAGTAGGCTAGTGTGGCTAGTCAAGGCGCAGCGCCGACAACTACCGCACATTTTAGTGCGTGTATTCCCTGCGCCTACGCCACGCACTGCAATAAGCGCCGCCTACACCAAGGCAAAAGTAGGGTTATTGCAACGTTTAGTGAAGAGTATAACTCGTATTAGGCGCCCCTAGTGGCGTTGTGACGATTATGTCTTTAATATAATCCCTCCCTATATAAATCTCGCTGTGCTCCTTCCTCTTAGACTTCTGCCTCGACGTTATCCTATTAGGTGGCTATGACTGCTTACTTATCCTCTGCATTATATAAGGGCATTGAAATGTAGATCTTATCTTGAGTAGGCTCTTGAGAGGGCTTTTGCGAGGGCATCGTAACGTAGATCCTTCTTATGTTAGGTCGATCGGCTAGTGTTATGACGAGCCGGCTAATAGGCTAGCCTTGTTATCGTCAGCCTCGTCGTTGTTAGCCTTCTCATCGTTGGATGCTAGCGTGCGGCAAGCAGCCTATGAATAGGCCAGTTATAAGCGTGTGCCCGGCTTATATATATCGCTGTATTCTTAAAGATACCGCAGCCCTTGCTTTGTTACTGCAGCGGCCGACTCCTTAGTAGTTGTCAGCGTCTCCTAGGAATGCGTTGACGGCAGTGGGTCTTATTACGGCTCCATTAGGAATTGCGTAAAGTGTTGCAGTAGAAAACTAGCTGCGTAAGATTTCCTAATGCTAGCCTATGTGGCAGTCGGCCAGAGGGGCCCGCATAAGATGCACCACCGGATGCGTATAACTTAATGCAATCAGGGCCAGAGAATAATGCCGTATTAAGACATCGAATTTATCTGGCCCATGCTAACAAAGCCGATCAAAGAGGATTATATAGAGGTAACTATACATATCAAGACCCCTTAAGGCTGCCTGGCCCGTTAGAGAGAATTCATCGTTATTCCACTTTAGTATAAACCCCTTATCATTCTATAAATTTATGCTCTCAAACCCGTTTAAGAGTGGCTCATTACTACGTTATAGCTACATACTATGGGGCCGCGACATCCCATAGGTCTTATAACAGGCGAAGGGATATGTTAACTGCTTATAAATTAGAATGCTGTTTATAGCTGACTGGCACAGTTATTAGCGTCCTGCTGCTAAGGAAGCAGATTTCAGCTAATATCACATTCCTTTTCAGCTAATATCACATTCCTTTTTAGCTGATACTTACATTCCTTAATATATGTTACTTAGGGTTAGGCTCCGCCTTAGCCCTTTTAAATAGCCCGCTGATTAAGACTCTTACTTCTACGGACGTTTATCTCCTTATTACGTATTAGCCTCCTCGCCTCGGCATTCCAAATAATGTCAATCTTCTCTTTATTCGCTGATAAGCGTGTTTAATATAATTGGACTATTCTTAATACCCTCTAGCCTTATTACTAGCCTTTCTTAAGTATTCTCCCTACTATAGACGCTATAGCTAAAATTGTCGGAGCTAGATGTCTAGGCCCTTTACATGACTTCTATGCTAAGTTAAACGCTTGCTTGCGCTAGGAGAGCGCATAGTATTCTCTAAGTATAAAGAATGAGCATCAGCCGCTTCCAATATATCTTTCTCTCACTACCTATCAATCAAAACAGCTTAAGGATTGGATTCTGACTTTAAGAAACCGCTTGCTCTAATTCTTAAAAACATAGGACTTTAAGCTCCTTACGTTTTACCAATTACATTTAAATCAATCAAAATCCAACCTAGCACGATGAAGTATAGCACCGGAGCTTTGGTGGCCATGTGCCTCGTCACTGGTATTTTTGCCGCTCCCACCCAGGAAGTTAGCCGGAGGGATATGGAGTCCGACACCGACTACCGCCGCTCCGTGGAAGCGACCAACGGGGACGACGACTACGACGCTCCTGGGGGCTATCGCCGCTCCATTGAAGCAGCCAATGATGACGATGACTACGACGCTCCTGGGGGCTATCGCCGCTCCGTTGAAGCAGCCAACGATGACGATGACTACGACGCACCTGGGGGCTATCGCCGCTCTATAAAAGCGGCCAACGATGACGACGACTACGACGCTCCTGGGGGCTATCGTCGCTCTATAAAAGCGGCCGATGATGATGATGACTACGACGCTCCCGGTGGCTATCGCCGCTCCGTAGAAGCGACCAACGGGGACGACGACTACGACGCTCCTGGGGGCTATCGCCGCTCCATTGAAGCAGCCAATGATGACGATGACTACGACGCACCTGGGGGCTATCGCCGCTCCGTAGAAGCGACCAACGATGACGACGACTACGACGCACCCGGTGGCTACCGCCGCTCTATAAAAGCGGCCGATGATGATGATGACTACGACGCTCCCGGTGGCTATCGCCGCTCCGTAGAAGCGACCAACGGGGACGACGACTACGACGCTCCTGGGGGCTATCGCCGCTCCGTTGAAGCAGCCAACGATGACGACGACTACGACGCTCCTGGGGGCTATCGCCGCTCCGTTGAAGCAGCCAACGATGACGACGACTACGACGCCCCCGGTGGCTATCGCCGCTCTGTGGAAGCGGCCAACGGGGACGACGACTATGACGCTCCTGGTGGTTATCGCCGCTCCGTGCATACGGCCTCTTAATACCGATAAGGAATCAAGGGAGTTCGCGAAGAAGAGTCTTAGGCGATATAGTTTGTTAACGACTATTTGCGTTAGCTAGCTTAGAAGAACTTATAGTTAGGCGAGGTTCTAAGTTAATCAATTTAGTCTACTAAGCACATTCGTTATATTAAATTTAAGTTATTAACTAATACGTATAGTAAATCTAATTAGATCGCTATGAAATTACGCTAAGTAAAGGTATATTTAATAATACTAATATCTATATATAGTTAATCCTCTTATTAAGGAGAGTAGGCATAAGAGGCTATAGTTATCCTTAATAGACCTAATAGTTATATATAAGGAAGCCTGCTTAACTAATATAACTCCCCTAGCTAAAGGATATTATATAGGCCTAACTTAGGTATAGGAATATCTTAATGCCCTCTTTTAGCTAGCTATATATAGTTACTATACTTATATAAGCCCCTCCCTTATCTTAATAGATAGACTAAGATATATATTACTAAATTTACCTTTCTATGCCCCTATTTCTCCTACTATGCTCTTAAGCCACTGCTTAAGAGTTATAAGCCCGGCCTATACGGCTAGATTATCTTTTGCCCGCCGATATTACCTTTAAAGCTATTTACGAGCTATTAACGCCGTTATAACGCTTAAATCGTAGTGTTAAGGCAAGGAACCTAGCTATACTAAGGGGCACTACTAGAAACATACGAATTATATATCCCTTAAAGAAGGATATTACTTATTAAGCTAGAACCCCTAATTTTCCTAAGATAACGTTAAAGGAAGTAAGAGGGAATAATTATATCGTAAGATTAAAGGAAAGCCTCGATTAGACCCTATAGATTAAGGGGATTAAATCGTAGGCCTAGACTTATAAGATTTAAGAATATACTAACCTAGATAGTGTAAAGGAGCTTAAATAGCCCTAATAGCTAGACTAGGAGCAATTTATTATTAACCTTAGAGGGAGACCTTCTTAACGAGAAGATAAAACCGAGGCTACGTTCCTTACAAGGCGAATAGGCTATAACGAACGATACTAGGATATAAAGGACTCCTTTCGTAACCTTAAGAAAACGTTCTAGCTATAATTCGATTACTATAAGGTCTAGTAGAAAGCCCTAATCGCACTTAAAGAATTAATTAAGAAAAAGATTAATAAAGGGCTTTAAGGGGCAACCCTAATATATAATAGCTTAAGAGAGAAAATTAAGGAACTAAGGAAGTAAGCTATGCCCTTAAGGGCAGAGGAGAAAAAGCTAATTTATAAGAGATATACGACCTCTATTAATAAAAGAGGTATATAAGACTAGAAAGCATAAGTAGAATAGCTCGACTAAATTATTATAGATTTACGAGACCTTAAGGTTAATATACTTAACGATATAAGAATTAGATAGGACTTTCTTATAGCGGTAGATAAGTAGGACCTATATTAGTCTATAATAATAAGGGCTCCTAACTTCTATAATAAAAGATATAGTAAAGATTAACTTCCCTTAAGGAACCTAATCGCTAACTTTAAATATAAATATACTTATAGGAAGAAGTTATAACTACCTATAAAAAGGGGAAGCGCTAATTAAATCTCTAGGAAATTAGACACCTAAGCTAAATGCGCTAGCTATAAGTAGTACGATAATAGCTTATTAAGCTAGTAGGAAAATTATAACTTACTATAGGTAATATATAATAAGAAGCCCTTATTAGGCTAGAAATATAGTAATCTAGCTAAATAGAATATCGAAAAACAGCTAAAGGACTATCTAAATAAGAAAGTAAAGTATATAGCCTAGACCCTTAATTCCTACCTTAAAGGAAGAGAACTAGTAAATACTATTATTAGTAATAATAGGCTAGGAAAGACTATTAATACGGTTACTTTATCTAGGGTAAATATAGCTATTAAGGGAACGCCGTTATTTACTAATAAATTAATATATAACTTAGGGGCTATATTAACCTCTTTAATAACCTAGGTTAGTTCTAGGAATAAACCTTTAAATAGGGTTCTAATAATAAAGTCTAGGTTAAAGACTAAGCCTTTAAAGTATAAGGAATAGGAATAGTAGTTATCCCTATAATTAATAGTAGAAAGATAACTTTACTAGATACTTACTTTATCTTAGAAATACTAATAAGTATCTTCTTAGCTAAGCTAGGGATAATAGTAGGGATATTTTAGAAGTAGCTCCTAGGATACCTTTATTTAAAACCTATAAAAGAGGTTTATATTAAACTAACCGACTTTAAAAGTTAATTTATAATAGGAATACTCCTATAGCGTAAGCGGGTATTTATAGTTATATAAGCGCCTAAGCCGCTAACTAAGGGGGTAGGTAACTTATAGTATCGCCGCCTTAGGTATCTTAGTCTAAGATTACTAAAGAAGCTATTAAAAGCCTACCTAAGCACTAAGCTTTAAGGCCCTATAATATATAGATATTAGATATATATAATAAGGAAAGCTAAGAGGGAAGTCTAGAGAAAAATACTATCCTTAAAGCCTAAAAGTTTAAGGGTATAAATTAGCTTCGACCTTTACCTTAGCCCTATAATAGTATATAATAAGGAAAAGAACTTCGCCCTATTTACCTATATAGATATATTACCCTCGTAGTATAGTAGTTATATACCTAGGAGGCTTACTAGCTATAACGCTAGAGTTAGTTTAAATCTAGCTAAGGGTATAATTATTTTTTAGTTAGACTAATAAACCTTATTAACCTACTTATTAATTAGCTAATTAGCGCTTTTAAAAGCGCTTATAAATATACTAGTAGTCTAGCCCTACTATAAGTAGACCGACCTAGACCTCGCTTACTTAGACCTAGTAATAAATTCGTTAGGACCTCCCCTTAACCTTAGTCTAGGCCCCCTAACTAAAAAAAAATAAAAACCTAGGGCCGATACTAGTAACTTAATAAGTATAGCGTAAAGCTAGTATAATAACTTAACTACTAGCTTAGCTAAAGGCTAGTATTAATAAAAAATAGCCTACTAAGCCTTATAGTAGAAAAATAAAGTAAAGCTTAGGAAGATATTATTATAAGATAAGGTTAAAGATAATTATATAATTAACTATTAACTAAAAACGCTTATACTACTAATTAATACTATATACCCTATATATATAAAGGAGTTACTTTCTAAGGTTACTTTATAGTAGGGCTAATATAATTCCGACTAACTATAATAATACCTAAGATAGCTAGTATAAGATTCCTATATATTATAACCGCGACTTAGTATAAGGGCGGACTAGCTATAAAAGAATAAAGGGTTTTCCTCTAAATACTTTAGTTTTTCCTTCTTATTTAACGCTAAAGTTCTAGATACCTTTAAATAGGTAACTAGTATAATCTTAATAATAATAATATATAGATATATTTATAAGGTTCTATTACTTAATAGAAAGAAAAATAGATATTAGGGATATCTTTAATAACTTTATAGCGGTACTTATAACTTAGTATAAAGTTAAAATAACTATATTAATTATTAATAAGAAAAGGGCTCTTTTAATAATAAAATAAAGGGATTATTATTATTATTATTATTAAGATTATACTAGTAACCTATCTAAAGGTATCTAGAACTTTAGCG
This sequence comes from Hirsutella rhossiliensis, assembly GCF_020360975.1. NCBI lineage: Eukaryota > Fungi > Ascomycota > Sordariomycetes > Hypocreales > Ophiocordycipitaceae > Hirsutella > Hirsutella rhossiliensis. Next base: position 668,183 of record NW_025408669.1, read on the forward strand.
TTAAATAAGAAGGAAAAACTAAAGTACTTTAAGGAAAACCCTCCCCTTTTTTATAGCTAGTCCGCCCTTATACTAGGTAGTAGTTATAATATATAGGAATCTTATACTAGCTATCTTAAGTATCGTTATAGTTAGTTAGAATTATATTAGCCCCGCTATAAAGTAACCTTAGAAAGTAACTCCTTTATATATATAAGGTATATAGCGTTAATCGGTAGTATAAGCGTTTTTTAGTTAATAGTTAATTATATAATTATCTCTAACCTTATCTTATAATAATATCTTCCTAGGCTCTACCTTATTTTTCTGCTATAAGGCTTAGCGGGCTATTTTTTATTAATACTAGCCTTTAGCTAGGCCGGTAGTTAGGTTATTATACTAGCTTCGCGCTATACTTATTAAGTTACTAGTATCGGCCCTAGGTTTTTATTTTCCTAGTCGGGGGGCCTAGACTAGGGTTAAGGGGAGGTCTTAATAAATTCGTTACTAGGTCTAGGTAGGCGAGGTCTAAGCCGGCTTACTTATAGTAGGGCTAGACTACTAGTATATTTATAAGCGCTTTTAAAAGCACTAATTAGCTAATTAATATATAGTTAAGTATAGTCTACTAGTCTAACTAAAAATTAATTATGCCCTTAGCTAGATTTAAACTAACTTTAGTATTATAGCTAGTAAGCTTCCTAGGTATATAACTACTATATTATAAGGGTAAATAAAGGGATTATATAACTAATAAAAAGATATAAGTTATATAGTTAGCCTCTTTAATACCTATATAAAATAGTTTTATAAAGAGATTAAGAGTAATAATAAAGGAAAAAGTAAGGGTTATAAAGCTTAACTTAAAGCTTTTAAAAGAGCTATAGCTAGAGATATACTATATAGCGGTATACCTAATTAATATAATACCTTTCGAATTATATAATTATAGCTAGTTAAGCCTATATAAGCGTTAATAGACCTAGCTAAAAGAAAATAATCTACTATATTACTATATTAAAAATATTAAACTAGATATTATATATTTAAGGGTCTTTAGCTATAAAGCGTTCTTAATAATAATTATAGTATTAGAATATATTAAATTATATAAGATATAGTTGCCCCTTAAGTAGAGAGCTTATATTAAAGACTTAGTAGGCTATAAGTCTACTTAATAATACGTTATATAGATACTATTAATTAGATAAGATAAACTAATAGTATTAGCTAATATATAGTTTAATAAGTTTATAAGCTATAATATAAAAAGAAAAGAATAAGCCTAGCTAGTCTAAATATATAGCTATAATATCCTTAAAGATATAGCTATAACTAACGTTATAGATAGTAAGGAACCTAAAACCTTTATAGTACTAAGTTTATCTAACGATAATATAAATAACGGTTAGATGCTAGAAGAAGTAATTACCCTCTTATAGGACCTATTGCCCTTATATACTCTAGAAGATTAAGGATTAGAGACGCCCTTATAGGGATTATATAGATATATATATCTTTCCCTTCTAGAAATAGTAGGCCTAAGGATAGAGATTTTAATATTACCCCTTCTACTTAATACTATATTTAATACGGAGTTACTAAGCTCTATACCTCCTATACTTATAATAGATACTATAGCTAGTAACCCCTCCTATATCTTATTAAGGAGATAGCTTAAAGATATAATACCTATATTAATTAACTTATCTCCTTAAGATAAACGTAATAATATACCTCTTAACCTAGGAGGTAAAGGAACGATTATAGTATAGGTTTAAGAAGATAGCCCTTAGTCCGAACCCTATACCCTTAACCTAGTAGTTAATAGGGCTAGCTTAAGGATATTATAAATATAAGAATAATATAGACAAAAGGATATATTATAAAGGATTAACCTAAATAACGTTATTAAAGGAAAATAAGCTTATAAGCTTAAGAGATCTCTTATTAATAATATTATTATAAAGGTAAGTAAGTATAAGCTTTATATTAAAGATATACCGCCCCCCCTTACCTCCTTTAACGCGGTAATAGCTTTAGAATTTATATATAAATAAAAGGAAGCTATAGACCTTAAAATAAAGGAGAACTTAGTAAGGGGTATATAAAAGACTATCTTAAAGGCTATTATTAAATAGAAAGGTTACTTCCTAATCCCCTTATATTAGGTCTTTATATATAAGACCGATAAATAAGGGTATATTATATACTTTAAAGTATATATTATAGTTTATAAAGACTTATAACTTGAAAGTAACAAGGATATATATATAGCTACGCTATAAGTATAAATATTTTAACTACTAATAGCCTTCTACTACCTTAAGGACTTTAAGACGGAATAATATAATATAAAAATAGTATTTCTATATATAATCCTACGCTAAGAAGTCTATTACTAGCCTCTACTAAGATTCTTAATACCTAGGCTATTCTTAAAGCTATTAAAGGCATTATATAAGCTTTATATCTCCTTAAAGCTATAGTTTAAAGAGATATTTTAACGGGTAAGATCGTACCCTTATAGATATTAGCCCGTTAAAGGGATAAGACCCCTAGCACTCCCCTTTTAACTTACTTCTAAGTATACTTAAAGGCATTATAAAGACCTCGATTATCTAATTAAGTATCTTCCTTAATTATAGTTAATTCGAATTTTATTTTTCCCCTTTAAAGTAAAGACCGCTAGTTACGTAACTCTAGTAAATATAAAGAAGTATAAAGTAAAGAAATCTCTAAGACTTATATTTATAACCTAAGGCCCTTAGAGCTATATATAGGACCGATAATTAGATAATTATATAGTTAATTGCTCTACTAATCCTTAGCTATATACTATATATACTTTAGGTATATACCCTTATCCTTATTAAAACTAGTTTCTAGGGCGTAAACTTATTATTCCGTTTTATTTATATAGCGATAAGTAGCTTTATAAAGCCGAGAATACTTAGAGGACGACGGTACTATTTAGAAAAAATAAAATCTAGGGATTTAATAATTAAAGTAGTAACTACCTTAATAGCTAGAGTTAGGGACCTAATAAAGTAATAAACTTACCGGGAAATAAATAATTAGATAATGCCTTCGCTAATAGTAAAGGAAAAGCAATAAGCTAATACTAAAAATCCCCGAGCTTCTATTATCGGCCCTATAACCCTTAATACTAGCGATTTAGTTAAGAAACTACGATCCTTATATAATACTTTAAAAAACATAAATAATAATAATAGTATAATCTAAACTATTCTAGAACCCTATTAAGACCTCTTACTTATATACGCACTAATAATACTAATATAGGTACTAATAAGGGATACCTTAATAACCTTAACCTTAGCTCTCTTCTATATAGTAGCTTATAGAGAACGCTTACCTCCCGCTAATAGATAAGAAAGTAAGTAATAAGATAGTTATAATAAGATATCCTTTAACTCCGAAAACTCTAACTTTAAATTTCGTAATATTATAATCTATAAGTATACTATATCTAGAAACGCTAGCCGTTAAGAGGGATTATTTAATCCTACTACTAGCGATATAAAGAAAATTAAGGTAAATATTAATAAGATTACTAATAAACTTAAAGATATACTTATTAAAAGCTAAGATAACCTTATAGGAAGACTCCGCTAACTATAACTCTTACCTATTAGTAAATTTAATAGTAAAAATATAACTAAATTCCTTAAGAAGTTTAAATAGGAGATATATATTAACTATATTTATAACGAGGATAAAATAGACTAGCTTAAAGTCTATATCTCCTTTATATAAGCCCTTACTATTAAAATTCTTATAGACGGACTTACTTAAGAAGAAGTAAAAAAGAGACTCCTTTAATACTACTACGTATATAATATTAAATAACTAGAAACTACTAACGACCGCTTAGACTATTATAATACTAAAAAGCCTAAGACTATTATAGAAGTTATAGAATAGCTTAGTCTCTACTTATAACTATAGTATAAGGTATAACTTAATAGCTAGGAAAAATCTATAGTCTAGTTATACTTTATCTACTATATAATACTAAAGGAGCTTATTATTAACGTTATAGAGAGAAATAGGAAGATTTTTAAAGTTATCTTAAAACTCCTATATAAAAGCCTTATCTATATAATTAATAACTACTTAGCACCTTACTAGGATATTAAGTAATAAGATATAGTATCTAAAGTCTATAGTTAAAAGCTTAAGAACCTAAAGAAAGACTAGCTCTTTAGGGAAATTAATAAACTAATAAAAGAAGCTAAATCTAATAAGGGCGAAGAAAAACTTCTTAAAGAGTTAAAGAAAATAGATAAGAAACCTAGATAGCCCGTAAAGAAGATCTTAGACCTAATAAAAGCCTTTAAAGATATAAAGATTAATATTACTTACTAGTAAGAGTAAATATTTAACTAGCTTAATAGGAAATAAAGACGCGTTAGTAGTAGAGGCTACTCTTTAAGTTATAGATAAGGAGGGAGTATAAATACTATCGGATTTTACTACCTATCTAATTAATAAATATAGTTTTAGGTTAATACTTTTAACTAGCTTAGGAGATACTTTTATTATAGTAAAGAAGGATACTACCTTAATAAGTATAAGGTATACTCTTAAGACTATAAGATTAGATTTATAATATATAAAGTAGTAAATAAGACTCTTTACCTTAAAAGAAAAGATAATAAAAGCGTAATTCCCTTAGTACTTACTAATAGGTTTTCTTAAATAAGTATATATATTTAAAGGCTTATTATATACTAGGTAGATATATAGCTAGACTCCTTTATATTACTACATATAAAATAAGTTAAAGCTATAATTATACTATCTTACTTAAATTAAGCTATTAGTAAAAGAGAATCCGGTTTCTTAGACTAGTTTTAAAGATATAGTAGCCTATATAAATAGAAGCTAAGGAATCTAAAAGTAAGCGATATAAGAAAAGAAGTAAGAAGGATATCGGTTATTATAATTATAGATAATATATAATAAAGCGATATATATAATTAGATAATCTATATAACTATAATAAGGATTAATACTTATAAAGAGAAAAGATAAAGAGTTAAAGAGGATATAAAGGAAATCGGATAATAAGAATAATAAAAACTAGCCTAAAGATTATCCTTATATACTATAGATATAAAGTAGATCTAGATAAGAAGTTTAATAGACTTATAGATAAAATCGTTAGAGAAATTATATATAAAAGAATCCCGATCCCTTTAAATTACCTAATCGACTTTATTCCCTAACTAAGCGAGAGACTTAGTATAAGATATATAGACATAGCCTAAGGTATAAAAAACACTAAATTTTAGACCCTAGAGAAAGTAAAGAGTAATATAATACCCTATAAAGCTATAATAATAGTTATAAAAGTAGCTAAAGATAATATAGAGAGTAGTTTACTCCTCCTTAAATATCTATAAGGAAAACTCGCGGTAGCTTTAGTATAAGTTAAAGAATAAGATAAGGAATACTAAGTCGAACCGATTAAGCTTACTTACCTTACTTATAAAGAATTAGATTATAAGTACCTTAAAGTTTAATAAGTACTAAAGGAAGTTAGGTTTATAACTAATATAATTAGCGTAACGTAACTAGCCTAAGGACTATTTTATTAATAAACTTTAAAGGTAATAAGACTAGAAAAAGACGGATTTATTATATAGGAAGTAGTACTCTTAATAAGATACTAAGAGATAACTTTAAAGGACCTTATAACGATTCCTATAATATATATAAATATAGTCCTTATATCTTTCCGCTCGCTTAAGTATATATAAGACCTACCCTATATTTAAGTATAGCTCGGTAGCTAGAAAGCTAAAGTTCTAAGCGCCTTAATCGATACTAAGTTTAAAGGAAACCTTATTACTAAAAGATATATAAATATATATAAGCTTAAAATCCTACTAATAAAAGTATTAATAACGGCGTATACTAAGTCCCTTATAAATATAGTTAGGGAGGTAGAGATTAATCTCTATCTAGGTATAGCTTAGATACTAATCCGTCTTTATATTATATTTGTCGCGTATACTATATGCGTTAATTAACGCTGTCGCTTATATCTAACAGGCGGCCATATCTTTTTCGTGATAGTTATGAGCCCGGGCGGAGGGGTTACCCCTCCGGGAACTTCCCGGTGACTGCGCACGCACTTCTGGCTAGCCTGGCGCGCATTACCCGAAGGCCCGTGGTTCGAGTCCCGCCAGCGCAATTAAGCGCGGTTTCAGCATGGGGCCTGCCTATATAAAAATTCCCGCTGTGGTCTAGGATATCCAGGTATCCCGGGACGAATTGACCCGATATCCCTGAGGGGGTGTGTCGCGTATACTATATGCGTCAATTGACGCTGTCGCTTGTATCTAACAGGCGGCCATATCTTTTTCGTGATAATATTAGATAGAGTCTTAGTCCCCTTTATCCTAGGTATACTATTTATTAGAGCCGCGTATATATTATTTAATTATTCCTTAAGGAACGGCGATATATAGGTTAAATATTAGATCGGTACTATCTAAGTAGTTACGCTACTAGTAGGAGCTATTAAATAGGAGCTTTTAAACGAGGTCGATATAGTAAAATCCTTTTAGACTACGACCTTAATAGTTAATAAAGATATATATAAAAGACTAAAGCTTAAGGAAACTATATAGGAAATAGCTACCTAGCTCCTAAGAAATTTTTTTAAGGCTTTAGTAATAGAAGTTAAAGAAGATAACCTAGGAGCTACTTAATAATTATAAAGAGAACTTATTACGGATACCTTAATAGCTAAGATTCTCTTACTAGGAGGTAAGATCCTTAGTTATAGAGGGGGCGCTAACTAAGTCCTTAACTTAGCCTATACTAGCGTAAATAAGCCCTTAATAGTATTAATATAATAGTAATTAATTATAAATAAAGGAGATAAGGCGATTCTAGGTATTAAATCTAAAATAGTAAAAGAGATTATTAAAGTTATAGTTATAAAGGCTATAAGAGAATTTAAGAAAAATATTATTAGAGCTAGAAAGAAGTTTAGAAAGATCTAGAAGGTTAAAGTTAAGATAGGGAGGAAACAACCTATTAGATTATATAATCTAAGAGTTAATACTTTCTTTAAAAGAAAAGTATATAAGATTAACCTTATTAATAGTACTCTATTAAATAGCTCGACGCTAAAAGGGGACCCTAACTAAAAGAAGACTAAATAAAATACCGTTAAAGATAAGATATAGCCTAAACCCTACTTAGAATACTTAATAGGAAAATTCTTAAGTATATAGAAAGGAAAGCGGCTAATATAAGAAAGACTTAAAGTAATTTACGAATAATTTAAGGGCTTTTATATAAAGGTAGAAATTTAGATCTTTAATAGTATTCTATTTAATAGGGAAGTAGCGTTATCCTAGGACTTTATAGAAAGAGGTAAAGTCGACCTAGCTATAGCCCCCCTATAGGTTATTAGGATAATAGAATATAAGGTATAGTAAGTAGCCTTAATCCTAATCCTAAAAGTAATAGAGTAGAAAGTTATTAATATCCTTAAAATTAACCTTAAAATAAGAGTCCTTAAAAAAGGGCATAGGCCTAATAGGAACCCTTTTTTCTTAGTAGTAAAGAAAGATAGAGGGCTATACTTAATTAATTCCGCTATGCGTATAAATACCGTTATAATAAGAGATATAAACCTACTACTAAATATAAATAGGTTTAGCGACTACTTCTTAATATATAAGATCCTTTCCCTCTTAGACCTTTTTTTAGGCTATAATTAGATCCCTCTTAATATTAAAAGCTATAACTTAATAATATTCGCGATACTTATTAGCCTCTTATATATATATATACTCCCTTAAAGGGCTATGAACTTAGTCGGCTAATTTATAAGGATAATATAAAGAATCCTATAAGACCTTATACTAAATATCTATAAGAATTTCCTCGATAATATAGGTATTAAGGGGCCCGATATAATATATAATAATAAAGAGGTAGCGCTAAAAGTAAGGAGATTTATCTTTAAATACCTTATTAACCTTAATAAAGTCCTAGTTAATATCGAACTCTCTAGTTATATAATAATAAGGGCTAAATCGAAATTCTATTAGTAAGTAACTAAAGTTATCGGTTATATTTATAGAATAAATAAAAGGTGCCTTATAGAAGCTAAAGTTATTAAAATTAAGGAATAGATAAGATGCCTTAATATAATATATATTAAAGCTTTCTTTAGTATCGTAGAATACTATTAAATCTAGATTAAATAGTTCGCTATCTTAGTAAAACCCCTTATAAAGCTACTAAAAAAAGAAGTCTACTAGGAATAGGGAGATAAATAAGTAAAAGCGATAGCTGCCCTTAAGGAAGCTATTACTAATCTAGTCTTTCTAGTATCCCTCGACGTTAGCCTAGTAAGAGGAGATATTATTCTAATATATAATACTAGTCTGCTCGGCTAGGGGGCAGTCTTAATATAAATCGTCGATAAAAAGAAGCGCCTTACAGGGTTTAAAAGTAAAACGTAGTTACTAGTAGAAACTAAATATAATATAATAAAGAGAGAGTATAGGGCTATATTAAGTACGCTTAGGAGACTAAGAATATACTTATATAGCGTATATTATATCTTAGAAACTAACGTATAGGTCTTAGTTAATTAACTAAAAGGTACCCTTAAAGACGTCCTTAGAGCTATAGTAACTTACTAGATAAGCTATATTTTCCTCTTTAACTTTACTATATAATACGTCGAAGGTAAGAAGAATAGTATAGCTAATAGACTCTTAAGAAAGCCTAAAAGACCTTCTAATATATTAAATAGGGAAATAGAAAGCGATATTAAAGAATTTATAGACTTTTACTTAAACGTAGTATAAGGGACTAAGCTATAATAGGACTACTTAAAGGAATCGAGGATAATTATAAACTTCCTTTAAACGTTAAAATAGCCGGAGGGCCTTTCTAAATAAGACTATAGGAAGCTATATTTAAAGAGTCTAAATTTCTACGTTAAAGATTAAAAGCTTTAGCGACTCCTTAAAAAGGAAGAAATAGGACCTATACTAGTCGTAGACGACTAAAAAGAACGGAAAAAGATTATCGTAAAGTACTACGCGTAAATAAAATATAAAGAACGATAAGTTATATATATATTCGTAAAGAATAGGTATTAATAGGCTAGCCTTTAAAAAGATATTTATAGCGTAATCTCTTCCTATAAAGAATGCTAATACTTTACGACTAAGAGACCCTAGGAAGTTATAACCGCGACCGCGCCTAGCTACCCTATAAGTCAGATTTACTTCGATAGCTAGTATATACTATCTAATTATAGGTATTTATACCTTATAAAAGCATAAGATAACCTTACTAGATAGGTAGAAGTAACCTTAGTTAAAGAAATTACCGCGGGAGCTATAATTAAATTTATACTCTTTATTATTTATAAGTATAGCGTAATACTATACGCTATAATCGATAAAGGGCCTAAAATAAAGAAAGACTTTAAGTATATCCTAGAAGATATAGGCGTTAAAGTTATCTAAACTTTAGTATATAATTTAAAGGCAAACGCGGTAGTAGAATAAGGGCACTAAAGGTTAATAATAGTACCTATAAAAATAGCAGAGAAAAAGGATAAGTAGATTAAATACCTTAACTAAGTAATCCTTATAGACTAAATAGTAGTTAGAGAGTCTTATAAAATATTAGCTTTCTACCTACTATATAGATAAGAACTAGTACTACCTCTTAAGGTAGAATACCTAACTAAGCAACTAATTAACTAAGATAAAGTAAAGATAAGAGAAGAATTATTTAAAGTATAAGTATAAGTTTTAAAAAGGAAAGAAAAGGATATAAAAGAAGCTAAGAAAAGAGTAAAACGATATTAAAATCGATTAATAAAGAAGATAGATAAAGCTAATAAGTATATAATAAGGAAAGAAAGCCTATAACTTAAAGACCTTATCTTACTATTTAATATAAGACGATTAAATAATTTAAAGAGGTAAGCTAAGTATTAAATAAGGTAGAACGGTCCCTTTTAAGTAGTATCGCGCTTAGAGTAGTTTAGGGCGTATAGGATTAAGACTTTAGATAGAATCGTACTCGATAAGATAATCTTAAGAGAGTATCTAAAGAAGTTTAAAAAGGATAAGGAAGGTTAATAGTACTTTACTAAGGACGACTAGTTACTCTAGGATAAGATTACTCTTAATAAGAGGAGGAAGGAAGAAATAATAAATAAAGTAAATAATTTACTACTCTTATTAAGTAGAGAAGCCTTAGATTAAATAGTATTATAGTTATAATAACTCCTTAATAAACCTTAGAAGGATTAAAGCTAGGAAGAGGAAGAAAAGCGACTATAGATACTTAAGAAAGGCCTAAGGTATATAATCGAGGTTTAGCTACTATAATATAGTAAAGTAAAAAAGGATCTTTATATAAGAGCCTTAAAGACGCTAATTTAACGAGAAAAAGAGGAGGTAAAAAGGAGCTAAGGAGGAAAAAGTAATAAAGATAAAAATCTATAACTATTATAAGAAGTACGCTAGAACCTAACTAGTAACTAAGGCACCGTTTAACTATTTAATTAAAGGATAACTATAGTAGCTAAGATATTTATAAGCGCCTTACTTACTACCTTATTATTTTAAATTTTCTACTTAAAGCTCCCTAAGTAAATAAAGATAATATTTCCTACCCTTCCTTAATAATAACCTACTTTTTATTACCTTAAAGAAGATAAATAAAGATATAATTAAATAATAAAGTAAGAAAACGAATATTCTTACTACCTACCTCCTTTAAAAATAATAATTTTTACTTTATAAATAAGGACGTCTATTCTTTATTATAAAGGGGGAGACCTATAATAGCGAAAATAAATATACCTATAAGATAAATTTTAATATATTTTTAACTTACTAGATTAAACGTATATAACCTTAAGAGAAAAGCTTTTACCGCTAAAGATAGCGACTAAATAAAGCTACCTACTCTTAGTAAACCTACTATAGACTACTATAAAGCGAACTTAAAGACTATCTAATTATTACTTAAAAGAGAGCTTATTAAACCTATATAATCTCTTTTTAGGTAAAATAGGTATAAGGTTAATTTCCTCCCCTTCCTCTAAATCCTTAGTAGGACTAAAGGGATTAAGGATATTATAAAGAAGATAAAGGGTAGTCTTATTACTAATATACTTATTATAAAATTTATTAGTCTTAAGGTTAGTATAGAAATTATAACTATATATATAATAAGTAAATCTATTAAGGTCGTAAGTAGCCCTATAGTATCTAAGGAAGTGCCGCTATTTATAAATAGGCGCCTTAGTTAAATCCTAGATATAGTTAGCGTAAGAGCCGCTAGTAGTACTTAGAAGAGAGATATACTTATAAAAAGGAAATATAACGTGCTTATAAGTAAAAGTTATAGTTATTTAATAAGTTTAAATATACCCTTAATAAAAGTAAGGATTATAAGTTCTATATAAAGTAATTAAGACTACTTAAGAGTATTCTTATTACCTTAAACTAAGCTAAGAAAAGAAATATCTACGCGAATAAGCGATTTCTATAGGGATATAGGTTACTAGCTAACGTCTATAATAAAGGGTATAAAAGACGATTTAATTATACCGACCTAGCGTACTCTTAAGAAAGTAAGAGAGAGGAAAGTAACTATACGCTTTAATCCTAATAATATTAAGAGCTTTTAATAAAACCTATAACTAAAAGGTAATTTCTATATAAATTAAAAACCCTTAGTAACCGATATTATTTCTATTATAGACCTAGGTCTCGAAGTAACTATAGATCTATAAAAGAAAACGGTTAAAACGAGCTAAGCGAGATTAAATAAGTTAAATAATCGTTACTTAAAAGTACTTTATATAAAGAGGAAAGACCTTAATATAATAATTCTAAGTAAGAAGAGTAGTAGTAATAAGGGAAGGTTATAAAAGAGTAGTTAAAGAGAGGTTAACGATATTTAGTAGCTCTTTAGTTTTAAGTTTAGCGGTCTTATAAGATATAATAAGGAAGAAGAGGTAGTTATAAAAAGAGAAGATAAGAGGTAGCGGTCTAGAGAAATAAAGAAGATAGAGGAGAAAAGAGGAAGAAGAGGAATAAAAAGAGTAAAGAAGAGAAGATAAGGGCAGAAATTAGATAGCTCCTTAGTCGATAACTAGTAAAAGAAGCTATTTAGGCGTAACCCTTAAATATACCTAAGACCTTACCCGCTATAAAGGCTAGCTAAAGTAACTAATAACCGCGCGCTTTAACGACTATTTATTCCTCTTACTATACCCTCTTTCTTCCTTCCTTTTTCTTCCTATATATATATATATATATATATATATATACTCTATATGCTTCCTTACTTATAACGATCCCCTCTACTAATATAACTCTTATATATATATATAATACCCTCTTAGCCTCTTAGCGTTATAACTTAAAACTACTTACCTTAACTATTTAATCTTATTTTCTCCTTTTCTTTTACTTACTTTACCCTTTCTTAAGATATAGCGGCGAACTTAAATAGTATCCTAGGCCTAGCTATAGACCTTCCTAAGAATACCGCTATCTTCTTTAGCGCACTACTATTTAAGAGCAGGAGCTTTATTTTACTTACTTACTATAGTAAAGTTAAAGTAAAAGGCGGTAAAGGGCGCTTTTATACTAAAGATAAGGAAAAGTTTATAGACTAAGACCGATAAGATATTTATAGGTAGAAGTAACCTCCCTAGTACGTTTATAGAGATTATTAGCACCTAATACTAATAGGCCTTATTAAACGGTAGGATATTACCCTTAAAAATACTTAGATAATATATAAAGGCGTTAAAAAGATAAATAGATTTACTAGGAATAAAGCCTACTAGGAAGAGTATATCGTCGACGTATATAACTTTCTTTATAGAGCTATCGATAAATATTAAACTATAAGCTTTAGCCTTAGCGCGATAATTAAGATCTTAATAAGAGGTATCGAGAACGCGGTATACCCCTTACCTTACCTACTATCGGTTTATACCGACTACTAAAGGGAACCTATTAAAGATATAAAAGATAGATATATAAAGTACTATAAATACCTAAACGATAGGGAGTATTTAATTAAGTTTACCGCTCCTACCTTTAACCTTAGTCGCTTTATATATAAATAAAAGTATATAACTAGAGTTATTAACTTTTTAGTAGGATTAAATAAAAAGAGACTTTACTAAGGAGCGTTCCTTTAAGACTATAAGGAAGGAAACTTAGTCGTTTTTAATACTTAGAAAAAGGGACGGTATACTAGACTCTATATATTCCTATAAGTATAGCGGTAGTTTCTTTATATCTTCTAAGTTCCTTATAACTTTACTTATACGCTAGTCCCTTATACCGCTTAGTAAGAAGGGTAGGAATATAGCTACTTAGCCTTAATAATAATCTAATACTAAGTTAAAAGTATAGTTAGGCTATACCTTAAGATAATTAAGTAGTAATACTTAAAGGTTAAAGTAATTCTAAAGTAAAGGTATAGGGTAATATAAGAAGCCTTATAGATAAATAAAATCTTATACCGAGACTAGTATTTCTTTAAGCTAGATAAGAGGATAAGTATAAAATACTATATTAATAAGCTAATATATAGAATCTAAGCTATTACGGCGAATAAGCTTAATTATATATAAGCGATATTATAACGTAGCGGAGTTTCCTAGTAGTTTAATAGTAGGGTTAAACGATTATAAAGGATACTATTTAATTAAGGTTTAATAACTTTTAGTAGAGTCTTTCTTATAAGGATTCCTAGGTATAAATAGATTTACCGATATAACTATATTATTCTAGGAGATTAAGAAGAATAAGACCTTTAAAAAGTCTTAAAGGTAGTTAACCTTTAAGATAGGCCTAGCGGATAGAAATTACTACTTTAAAGAGATATAAAACTAGCTTATATAGTAAGGAGAGTAAGAAAAAAGCTAACTATACTAGCTACCTTTATAGAGTAACTTAACTTAATCGCTTAAGCTACGCGCGGTTTCTTTATAAAACTCCTCCTTAAAAAGACCCTTAACTATCTAATTATACTAATAGGAATTAAGAATAGGCCTAGACCTTCGTTACCTTAAGCGTTAACTAAATTAAGCTCCTTATTTAAACTAAGTAGCCTTTCCCTAAGTAACCTTAAGATAGGATCCCTACCTTAGAATCTATAAAAGAGAGAGCTAAGCGCCTTTACTAGTCCCTTTATCTATATGAAACGACGCCGTTATTTTCCCCTTTAAATATATAGCTAATTAGGCCTACTCCTCGCCTACTACTAACGACCCCTTTAAACGTATAAAGGAGTAAAAGACTTATAACTATACCCCCGCTAATTATAACGACCGGTGTTATTCCTAAGGGATAAACCTATCGAGGGGTTTATATTAGTAGATATAATAGGGCGTGGTCTAAGCAATAATAAGTATATTACGTTAGTAATAAGTTAGAGGTCGTAGACCGTAGACTATAACTAGGTAATTAGAATTAAAGATAGAATCGTAATAAAGATCTATATTAAAAGCTAGAGAGCTATCTATCTAAAGGAGTAAAAGTAGGTAGCTATATATACCCGTAGAGACTGTCCTTAGATCACGGTCCTAGCCGTAATCCCTTTCGTAGCTTACTATAGCTTACTTATAAGCTATGCTCCTAAGTAGTAATCTATTTATATAAGGCTTACTTAGCTTACGTACGCTCTAGGTAAGCTAAGCCTAAGTAACTTCTCGTCCCGACTATTATTCTAAGCCGCCTTATTACGTAAACGTGGCCGGCTCTCCTACGGCCCGCTAACCGTAGTCGTAATACGATATCTCCCCTCCTTTTAGTCTTATCCGTAAGACCTGCTGCTACCTTAGCCGCCGTGTATAAATATACCCTTATCGCGCGTATATATATTCCCGGTTTCGTCCTTTCTATCCCTTAGGATATACTGCTAATAGTACGTTTAGTCGCGTGCCAAAGGATCGTTCTTATAAGACCCTTAAGCGCATTTATTTAGCTAAGTCTATTAATCGTCTTAGTTTCAACGTTATACCGTGTTCTTTCTATTCCTCGCGCGGCTTCCGCTATAAAATACTAGAGAAATCTTCTAAGTATACCGAATATATACGGCGGGGTCGTTCCTATAATACGTCGGGCGTAGCGATTAGCTCCTATAGGTAACTTCGTTATCCTGCCTATTATTTAAAGCTAACGCGTTTCCTAGTATCCCGAATAAATCTAAAGTCTAATCGATTAGATAAAGAAGAAGAAATTACTAAGGAGCGAATATTAAAAGCTTAAGCCGACCTAAACGAAGCCTTAGCTCGTTTAGCGCGGCTTTACTATTAAAAGCGCTAGCTAAAGATAAAGGGTACTAAGATAGTCTATTAGGGCCTTCGTTCCTTAGATAACCTTAACGAGGCTAAGCGCTAAGAATCTAAAGCGGTAGTCGATGTTTAGTTTATAGGTAGATTTAATATAATTAATTAGAATGCTATTAGTTCGTTAGGCGATTTTACAATGCCTAGGGGGGATTTTACTAGTAGAACTATCGAAGTAGAGAACCGTAGTAGGTTAAGTGCTTAAATAGTTCCTAGGTATTTTCTTCTAGTCTATATCCCTTTTACTTAATAAGGTATTCTTATTACTAACCTTATTTTCTTATATTTAGTATTTATTCGGCTTTATATTCTTAATTATCGTTAACTTCGATTTTATCCTATAGTTTAGCGTCTCGTAGTACTAGTTTTAATAACGAGATATAAAATATTAGGTATATCCTTATTATTATTAGTAGCGAAAGTTTATAGTTAACTTTTAAAATAGTTTTCTTAACCTTAAACGGTCTAAGTTTCTTAAAATCTAATTTATTACTTAGTCGTTTTATTTTAATATTTCGTCGTATAAGGTAGACTATATCTCCTTCTTAAAAGATTAGTCCTTATAATCTTTTCCGATTATAATAAGTAGATATTCGTTCTCTAATAAATTAAAGTTCTTATTATATTTCTTTATATAATTTTCGTAGCTAATCTACTTATAGTATCGCTCGTTCCGTTTATAGTCCTTATTAAGTAACCTTAAATACTTCTAGGTTATATCTATAACTAGTATATACTAGTAAGAGCTTAGTTATTTCTATAACTAAGCTATTATAAGCTAGTTACGCTATTAATAGCTATTTAACTTAATCGTTTTATTCGTAGCTAATATAGTATCGTAAATATTATTTAAGCGTTTAGTTAAGTCGTTCCGTTTATCTATCTATTTATAGGTAATAAGCTATACTAAGCTTATATTTCGTCCCTAATTATACTATAAGAGCTTGCTAAAACTTAGCTATAAACGTGCTTCCTCTATTAAAGATAATCTCGTTTAGTAGTCTATAATTACTAATAATAGTTTATAGGAATATATATACTAGCTCTTCTATATTACTTACTTCTTTATATAGTAAGAAGTACCCGTACTTCGTTAGTCTATCGGTAATAATAAATATACTATTATACTTAATATTAGTTATAGGTTCTTTCGACGGTAATAGCTTTATAATATAGTTAAAAGCTATTAAATCCTATAGTTTCTCTAGTACTAGTAGCGGTTATAATTCTCTATATAGTTTATATTATTTAGCTTTACTTTATATATAAAGTTTATATTCTTTAATAACTTATCGTACTACTTCCTTAAGCTATAGAAAGTTATATTATCGTTTAATCTATTTTATTATTCTTTAGATTCCTTAGTATCTATATATTAAATATTTATATATATCTTATATAACTTTATCTCGTAATTCTAATAGTATCTAGATTTTATTTTTATATATTAAAACTTCTAAATATTCTATATCGTATCCGTTTAATACTTTATGTTTTTTTATCTATTTTAGGATCTTTTAGTATATCGAGTTATCGGGTTATACTTTAAATATTATATTTAGCTATCGTTGCTAGTAGTTCCCGTTTTCGTTGATTTCTAGGAGCTATCCTTTTGCTATAGGTGCCCTTATATTATAGTTACTTCGTCGACTAAGGGCATTAGCTCGACCGTTTTCTATTCTTTTTCTATAGATTATTTCGTAGTTAAATTCTAATAAGTATTCGGCCTATTAGATCTATCGTCCGTTTAACTATTATATTATTATAAAGTATAAGATGTTTTTATAATCTATATAAACCTTAACTTTATACTTACTTCTAAGAAGGTAGTATCGAAATTCCTTAAAAGCTTAAATAATTATAAGGAATTCTTTATTATAGATAGGGTAATTAAGTTCTATACTATATAGCTTCTTTAAATAGAATATAATCGGTCGTAGTCTTCCTTTATTATCTTTTTATCCGATTTATACTCCTAGAGTAAAGTTTAATATATCGGTTTCGAGTTCGATTTATTATTCTAGATCGAAGGTAGTTAAGACTAGTTCTTATATAATCGTAGTTTTAATATATTCGAAAGCTTTATTAGCTTTATTATCCTATATAAATTCTTTTTCCTTCTTTATTAAGTTATATAGTAGTACTATAATCTTTCTAAAATCTTTAATAAATCGTCGGTAGTAATTTATAAATCCTAGGAAACTTTATATATCCTTAACGTTCTTTAGCGTTAGCTATTCTTTAACTAAGTTAATCTTATCTTATTATATTTATATCTCTCTTAGTAAGATTATATATCTAAGGAAGTCTACTTCCTATATATAGAACTTACTTTTCTTTAGTTTAACTAGTAACTTCGTATTCTAAAGTACGCGGAGTACCTTATAGACGTATTCCTTATATTCTTCTAGGGTATCTAAGAAGATTAGGATATTATCTAGGTATACTACTATAAAGATATCTAAGTATTTACATAGGATATTATTAATTATCTATTAGAAGGTAGCTAATATATTTATAAGTCTAAATAGTATTACTAGATATTCGAATAGTCCGAATTTCGCTCTAAAGGCTATTATCTATTTATATCCTTTTTTTATATATATTAAGTTATAGGCGCCTTTAAGGTCGAGGGCTATAAACTATTTTTTACTATATAGTTAATCTCGTAGTTCCGATATAAGCGGTAATAGTATTCGGTCCTTTATTATAATATCGTTTAAGCGTCTATAGTCGATAACTAGTCGTAGCTTACTATTTTTCTTTAAAATAAATATAACTAGGTAGCCTACTTTAGATATTAACGTTTATATATATCCCTTTTATAAATTCTCGTCGAGGTAGTCGCGTAGCGTTTATAGTTGCTTTTCGTTTAAGTTATAGATCTTATAGAACGTCGGCGTTATTCTATCCTTAAGATAAATTTCGTAGTCCTATTAGCTATATTTAGGTAACCCTATCTTAAGTTCTTTCTTAAAGAGTTTATTATATTTCCGGTATTCCTAAGGGATATTCTTTATTTTATCTTATAAGCTTTATTCTTTCTTTTAAGAGCTAGTTTCTCTTAACTTAAGCTCTTTATTAATTTATTTAAGGTCTTTCCTTAAAGTAGTAATAACTCTTTAGATCTTTATATTATATCCTTTATTCTATTTATATCGGATGCTAGGTTATATAGCTATATTAGTTAGTATATAGGTCTTATTAGTCGATTTTATTATATCCGCTAGTTCGGTTACTATTTTCGTTTATATCGCTAAAGCCTATAATAATTTACTTAAACGGTTATCCCTTTTATCCTATTTAGTAGCTAAATTATCGTAAAATTTTACTTTCTCCTAAATCTACTAGTCCTAGAAACTTATATCTTTATTCTAATATAGCTAGCTAGTTCTCTAGTTAATTAGTAGGTTACTCTCCTATAGCTATAGAAGTCCTAATATAAGGTTATGTTCTTTAATATCTATAATATCGAAGTTAACTTATTCGTCGTAACCCTAGATATTAATATCGAGGTAATTAATCTCTATATTAATAATTCCGTTATTATAGTTAAAGGCCTCTCCTTTAATATTTATAAGTTTATATAGATCTTTCCTATATCTTTATATAAGTTAGTAACGATTAACGACTCTAGGTAAAATGTAATTACCTATCGCGCCGTAGTCTAAAAGTATACGCGCGTAATATCCCGCGATTTAGATATCTAATACTACTTAGTTACTATAGCTTACCGTTGCTATATATAGGGTCCTTAGATCTTATTATATCGTGCTAGTCTATAGCCCTTTTATAGATAGCATACCTTATTTTTTACCTAGTCCTTATTTATTTTATTTAGGTATTCTTCTTTAATTTATTATTAATATCGTTTCTTTATATTTTTATCGCGTAGTATTATATTAAGGCTTAAGAGACTAATTTCTTATAGCTAATTAAAGATTTCTTATTTCTTAACGCTATATCGTTTATATTATACTACTTTATAGTTAATTACGTACTACGCTTTATAATTCTATTCGTTTTCGTACTAAAGGTTAAGTTTTTATTTAGCGTCTTTCTATTTTTTATATAGTATTTCTATATCGATTCTTCCTTAGTTAAATACGGCTTATAGCCTTTATATATATTACTAATAATCTTTTAGTATACCGTTATATTATTTATACTATACTTATGCTTTTTTATATTTATAAACTCTATAGTTTAGGTATATATATTCGTTATAATCTTCTTTATTATATTTAACTCGTTATATAAGCCTTTAGAAGATTAATAGTTCGGATACTTTAAAGCGAGTAGCGTTATACTATTCCTCTATTTTAGCGTATTTATAGATTTTATATATCTCTAAAAGATATCTTATTAATAAACCGTAATTATCGCGGTATTTAAGTAGCGTGCTATAATCGGGTTCTAATAATATAACTTAGTCGTTTAGGTAGCGTTAATCGATTTTCTAGTAGTTTAGTTCTATACTTAGGTAGGGTTTCGAAAGTACTTATCCCTTAAACCTAACTAAGAAGGCGTTATATCGCGTCTTTATCTAGAAGTATATTATATAATCTAGGTAGATATATAATATCTATAAAATATACTTATGGTGCTTATAAGTAAGTAGTATTTATAGATTATCTTTAAATTCTCCTCGTAGTTACTATTCTTATTATAGAGCTATAAAGGTATCGACTATAGCGATAGCTATAGTATAGTCTCCTTCGCGTAGTACCGGTTAATATTAAATTAATATAGCTTATTAGTTTTCTATAAGAATTTAAGGCGTTTATTAGGTTTTAATTTTAAGTATTTCTTTAAATTCTTTAAAGTATAAAGCGTGTTCTCTAATTATAGTATTCTCCCTTAATAGCGAGGGTAGTAGTATAAGTTCGTTCTCGTCTTCCGTTTCTCTAAGTATTTCTTATTCTTTAAAGCTTATATCGTTAATACTTCGTTATTCCTCCTTAGGTTATTATCTAAGTTTTATAAGTATAAGGGCTATATTTATATCTTCTTTATTATATTATTTATAGACTACCTATCGTTATTATCGATTTTTATTTTATATATCTTCCTAGAATCGTTTACCGTTCTTCTTAATCTAGTCTTAAGAGACTCCTTTAGGATAGGGGTATTTTAGTTCTACGAATTTAACTTATTTTTATATTTTAAGATCCCTTCGTTATATTATTATAAGGGTTTTCTTTAATAGCTTTAGGAACTATCTAGTACCGTTTTTATCGCTTAAGTATACTATATATTTATTATCGTAGTATATAGTTTAACTAAGGAGTTTATACTTTAGTTCCTATTTATTAGTAGCGTTTAGGTATTTCTTACCTTCTAGGGCTAGTGCCTAGTAGGTTTTCTTCTCCTTACGAGGTTATCTATATTCTTTAGAGTAATATCTAGGTTTCCTATAGTTAAAACACTTTCCTTTACTTTTTTATAT
This sequence comes from Hirsutella rhossiliensis, assembly GCF_020360975.1. Taxonomy (NCBI): domain Eukaryota; kingdom Fungi; phylum Ascomycota; class Sordariomycetes; order Hypocreales; family Ophiocordycipitaceae; genus Hirsutella; species Hirsutella rhossiliensis. The sequence goes on from NW_025408669.1 coordinate 689,023, forward strand.
TATATCTAGATCTATCCTACCTAGGTTAGTTATATAGGTATAGGTAATAGGAGTTTCGCGCTTCTTTTTATAGTTAGCGCGTCGGTTAAAGTTATTCTTATAAGAAGGGTTTTAGTTTCCTCTTCCTTATTTCTTTTCTTAGCGTCGCGTATACTATCTATCGTCGATTTATACTACTATAGTAATATAGTCTAAGAGGTTATTAGGTCGATTTTCCTTATAAAGCTCGTCCTTAACTTCTTCTTTAAGCCTATCGTAGAATCGTAATATAAGGGGTTTATCGTCCTAATTAAGCTTTAAGGTAACTTAACGGAACTTCGTAGTATAATCCGATACTAAGATCCTTTATCGGAGTTCTTAAAGTTTCTATTTAGCTTCTCGTTCCTCGTTAGTTATTCTAAATACCTTTATAATAGCTTCTTTAAATCCTTAGAAACTAGCAAAGACTTTATCTACCTCGTTATCTCGTCGCGCTAGTTAGTTATCGAGAAAGTCCCTTACGATAGGTCTAAACTAAGTAAGTGCCGTTCTAGATAAATAATTTCTTATATAGAGTACCTTTTCGACTAGGTCTAAGAGTTTAGTAGGGTAAAACTAATAGTAGGCCTTAAGTTAGGTAAGAAAGTCTCGAAGTATACTATAAGTACCGTCGAATAGTCCTAGCTATTTTAGTTTAACTACTTCTCTAAGGTCCCTAACTTATCCGTTACCTCCTCCGTTCTTAAGTAACTATACCTTATATCGAAGGGTAATAATCTCGCGCATTATATCCTAAGGCGATATAGTAGCTCTAGAGTTAGTTAATCTAGCTTACTATATAGGCATATTAATAGTTACGATATTACTTAGAGTAACGCGGTATTATACTAAATAAGAGCTTTTAACGTATAACGACCGGTATTATTCCTAAGGGATAAACCTATCGAGGGGTTTATATTAGTAGATATAATAGGGCGTGGTCTAAGCAATAATAAGTATATTACGTTAGTAATAAGTTAGAGGTCGTAGACCGTAGACTATAACTAGGTAATTAGAATTAGAGATAGAATCGTAATAAAGATCTATATTAAAAGCTAGAGAGCTATCTATCTAAAGGAGTAAAAGTAGGTAGCTATATATACCTATAGAGACTATCCTTAGATCACGGTCTTAGCCGTGATCCCCTTTATAGCTTACTATAGCTTACTTATAAGCTATACTCCTAAGTAGTGATCTATCTATATAAGGCTTACTTAGCTTACGTATGCTCTAGGTAAGCTAAGCCTAAGTAACTTCTCGTCCCGACTATTATTCCGAGCCGCCTTATTATATAAACGTAGCTAGCTCTCCTACGGCCCGCTAACTATAGTTATAATACTAATAGCCCGAGAAGAAGCTAATAGGGAAGAAAGGTAGATATCGCGGCTACTAACTCGCCCTAGGACTTTAAAATTACTAGGCGCTTAGTTAATTACCTTAAGGCTAAAGACTTTAGTAACGCTTATAGCGCGCCTTATTACTCCTTAGAAACGAAGTATAGTAATAGCTTCTCTAGCTATAGTCCTTATAAGGTTTATACCGGGCTTTAAACCCTCCTAGGTTAAAGGAGTTAAAAACCTAGGAATATATTAAAACTACTATTAGGATATTAACGACTATAATTCTATATATTTATATAAGACTACTAGCAACGCGATAACGACTAGTCTATAAGACTCTATAGCTTATTTAATCTAGCTATACCTAAAGCTATAGACTAGTAAAGATACTAACTACTTTATTTTCTTAACGCCCTTAGGAATAATAAGCGCGAATACTTAGGAGTATATACGAGAGATAGTAGATAATTATCTAAAGAAGGAAGTACGCGAGTAAGGATAGGAAAGAGCTAAATAAGTAGCTTATAGGTAAAGAAAGGAATAAATAACGTAAAGGGAAAGGATTATAGTAAAGGAGAAAAGTTCTATTAATAGTTTATTTACTTACTTACGTACTTAGGAAGAGAGCCTTACCTATTATTATCGCGCCCTTTCTATTAATATCTTAGGTCGGAAAGTCGCTAAGGAGGAGTTTAATAAGTAAGATTATACCCCTATAAATATTAGCCCGTTAAAGGGATAAGACCCTTAGTACTCCCCTTTTAACTTACTTCTAAGTATACTTAAAGGCGTTATAAAGACCTTAATTATTTAATCAAGTATCTTCCTTAATTATAGTTAATTCGAATTTTATTTTTCCCCTTTAAAGTAAAGACCGCTAGTTATATAACTTTAGTAGAGATAAAGAGGTATAGAGTAAAGAAATCTCTAAGACTTATATTTATAACCTAAGGCCCTTAGAGCTATATATAGGACCGATAATTAAATAATTATATAGTTAATTGCTTTACTAATCCTTAGCTATATACTACGCGTGCTTTAGGTATATACCCTTATCCCTATTAAAATATCTAGTTTCTTTACTAAACTAAGAGCTTAGTAGCTAGTAAAAGACGCTTATATACTAGCCTATAAGGGCGTTATTATCTTTATCTTCGTAGATAATATTATTATAATATATCTTAAAGGGTAAAAATAAGATTAAGAAGAGCTATATAAGGCTATTATAAAGAAATATACCGTTATATATATAAGAGAGCTATACTAGTTCCTTAGTATTAAGATTATTAAGGATAGGGACCTTAAGAAGATATAGCTCTTATAAGCTTCTTATATCTTTAAGACTATAAAGAAATATTATATCCTTAATAATAATATCCTTTATAAGCTAAGATCCTACTAATAATAAATAAGCTCGTCCTTTATATAAAGTAAGCCTTAAAGGAAGAGATATATAAATATATCTCTTTAACTAAGTCGCTTATTTATCTAGTAATCTATACTAAGCTAGATATTATATTTATAGCTAGAAAGCTAGCTTAATATAATTATAACCCTAAGCCGCGCTATAAGTATAAAGTATATAAGTACCTAGCTTACCTTTATTATATAAGAGATCGCTATATTTACTTTATAGTAATAAACCTAATAAGGCGGCTAATATATATATCTAACTCTTTATACGCCGATAACTTAAAGACTAAGAAGTCCTTATTTTATAAAGATATATATTCCTATTCCTTAGTAGGCTAATTAACTAGAAAGCTATTAAGTATAATAAATAATATTATTTCTAAGGGATAAACCTATTAAGGGGTTTATATTAGTAGATATAATAGGGCGTAGTCTAAGTAATAATAAGTATATTACGTTAATAATAAGTCGGACGTTATAGACTATAGGCTATAACTAGGTAATTAAGTAATTAGAATTAAAGATAAGATCGTAATAGAGATCGTAATAATTATATTAAAAGCTATCGAGCTATCTATTTAAAGGAGTAAAATTAAGTAGCTATATATACCTATAAAGACTATTCTTAGATTATAGGCCTAGCTATAATCCCTAACGTTAGATTATATAAAGTATAGTAATCTTATTAATCTTAGATTACTTAGATCTCTACGATCCCCTTAATCCTATATCTATTAAATAGTTATACTAACTATTTATCTATTAGACTATATTACGTATTTAACGCGGTCGACTATTAGCGGCCTAGTAGCCGTTATTATAATATAATATCTCCCTTCCTTTTAGTCTTATTTATAAGACCTACTATAGCTACCTTAGCCGCCGTATATAAATATACCCTTATTACGTTATATATAAGTATATCGTTCTTTATTTCTTTATCCTTTTAAGATATACTACTAATAGTATATTTCGTTATATACTAAAAAATCGTTCTTAAAAAGCCTTTAAGCGCGCTACTCTTACTAAATATATTAACTTAAGTAAAGATCCTACTAATATACTATATACTTAATACTTTAAGGTAAAGAAGATAAATTATTAAATAGCTAAAAACTCTTCGCGCTATAATAATTATATTACTAGTAGTCGTCCCTATTATAATAGTATTTTAGTAGCCTCTTCTTATAAGTATATTTTAATTCTTTCTATATATAGTAGCTAATATATTTCTTTTAATAACTAAATTATTAGCGGAGTAGTATAGGCTATATTCTAAAGAGGAGGAAGCTAGGGAAGCCTTATTAGAGCTTTAAGTATAGCTTATAAACCGTTAGTTATAAATATCTATCGCTATTAATCGTTTAGCTTATATCTAGAAGATTTAAAATCGTATAAAGGAAAAGAGTTCTAAGTTATTTCGGTATAGTATCTAGGAAGTAAATACTAAGGATAGCGTTTTACCTACGTTTAATATATATAAGTATTAAGTAGTAAATAACTTATAATTATTAGGCGTTCTTAATAAAGCGAATTAGTCCTTATTTAGTATTAATAAGGAGTTTATAGATCTTAGTCCTTTAATCCCTCCTAAACCTTTTAGTAAAATTATCGAAGTAAAGAGCTATAATAGGTTAAGTGCTTAAGTAGTTCCTAGGTATTTTCCTTTAGTCTATATCCTTTTTACTTAATAAGGTATTCTTATTACTAACCTTATTTTCTTATATTTAGTATTTATTTTACTTTATATTCTTAATCGTTATTAACTTTAATTTTTTCCTATAGTTTAGCGTTTTATAGCGCTAGGTTTAATAATAAGATATAAAATATTAAGTATATCTAGATTATTATTAGTAGCGAAAGTTTATAGTTAACTTTAAAAATAGTTTTCTTAACCTTAAATAGTTTAAGTTTCTTAAAATCTAATTTATTACTTAGTTATTTTATTTTAATATTTTATTATATAAGGTAGACTATATCTCCCTCTTAAAAGATTAGTCCTTATAATCTTTTCCGATTATAGTAAGTAGATATTTATACTCTAATAAATTAAAGTTCTTATTATATTTCTTTATATAATTTTTATAGCTAATCTACTTATAGTCTCGCTCGTTCTACTTATAGTTCTTATTAAGTAACCTTAAATACTTCTAGGTTATATCTATAATTAGCGTATACTAATAAGAGCTTAGTTATTTCTATAACTAAGCTACTATAAGCTAGTTACGCTATTAATAGCTATTTAACTTAATCGTTTTATTTATAGCTAATATAGTATTATAAATATTATTTAAACGTTTAGTTAAGTCGTTTTATTTATCTATTTATTTATAAGTAATAAGCTATACTAAGCTTATATTTCGTCCTTAATTATACTATAAGAGCTTATTAAAACTTAGCTATAAATATACTTCCTTTATTAAAGATAATCTTATTTAATAGTCTATAATTACTAATAATTATTTATAGGAATATATATCCTAGCTCTTTTATATTACTTACTTCTTTATATAGTAAAAGGTATCTATACTTTATTAGTTTATCGGTAATAATAAATATACTATTATACTAACGTTAGTTATAAGTTCTTTTAATAGTAATAGCTTTATAATATAGTTAAAAGCTATTAAATCTTATAGTTTTTCTAGTACTAGTAATAGTTATAATTCTTTATATAGTTTATATCTTTTAGCTTTACTTTATATATAAAGTTTATATTCTTTAATAACTTATTATACTACTTCTTTAAGCTATAAGAAGTTATATTATCGTTTAATTTATTATATTATTCTTTAGATTCCTTAATATCTATATATTAAATATTTATATATATCTTATATAATTTTATATTATAATTCTAGTAGTATCTAGATTTTATTTTTATATATTAAAACTTCTAAATATCTTATATTATATCTATTTAATACTTTATATTCTTTTATTTATTTTAGGATCTTTTAGTATATTAAGTTATTAGGTTATACTTTAAATATTATATTTAGCTATCGTTACTAATAGTTCCTATTTTTAATAATTTCTAGGAGCTATCCTTTTACTATAAGTACCCCTATATTATAGTTACTTTATCGACTAAAGGTATTAGCTTAACTATTTTCTATTCTTATTTTATAGATTATTTTATAGTTAAATTTTAATAAGTATTCGGCCTATTAGATCTATTATCTATTTAACTATTATATTATTATAAAGTATAAGATATTTTTATAATCTATATAATATCGCGAAGCGTAGCTTAATTTCGTAGTTCTCTAAGATATACCTTAGCACGAGGGACTAAGGAAGCTAAAAACACCCGGTATAGAAGAAGGAAGAAGGAGCTAAAAAGAGGTATAGAAAGGAGGGTAGGGGTATAAGGGGAAGTAGAAGTAGCGATAGCTTCCTATAGAGGTAGCGAGAGATAAGACGGATATACCGGCAACGGCTAGAAAGGAGGGGAAAAACCAGTAAAAAGCTTAGTAGTCGAAAGGATATTAGTAGCTTCTTTAAGCAGGATCTTCTTTATTAATTAAGATGCTAAATAGATATAAAGAGGGGCGTTAGATAGAGGAAAGAAGGATAATTAAGGTAATATAATAATTACTCCCCTACCGTAATTGCTGCTCCTATAAGAATTAAATATCTCTGCCCTACCTATCCGACCCCTTACTTCTACTTTTACCTTTATATATTTTATATATACTTCTCGTATCTCTCTTTACGAGATATAAACCTTAACTTTATACTTACTTCTAAGAAGGTAGTATCGAAATTCCTTAAAAGCTTAAATAATTATAAGGAATTCTTTATTATAGATAAGGTAATTAAGTTCTACGCTATATAGCTTCTTTAAATAGAATATAATCGGTTATAGTCTTCCTTTATTATCTTTTTATTTAATTTATACTCTTAAAGTAAAGTCTAATATATTAGTTTTAAGTTCTATTTATTATTCTAGATTAAAGGTAGTTAAGACTAGTTCTTATATAATTATAGTCTTAATATATTCGAAAGCTTCGTTAGCTTTATTATCCTATATAAATCCTTTTTCCTTCTTTATTGAGTTATATAGTAGTACTATAATCTTTCTAAAATCTTTAATAAATCGTTAGTAGTAATTCGTAAATCCTAGGAAACTTTATATATCCTTAACGTTCTTTAGTATTAGCTATTCTTTAACTAAGTTAATCTTATTTTATTATATTTATATCTCTCTTAGTAAGATTATATATTTAAGGAAGTTTACTTCTTATATATAGAACTTACCTTTCTTTAGTTTAACTAGTAACTTTATATTTTAAAGTACGTAGAGTACTTTATAGATATATTCCTTATTCTTCTAAGGTATCTAAGAAGATTAAGATATTATCTAAGTATACTACTATAAAGATATCTAAGTATTCGTATAGGATATTATTAATTATCTATTAAAATATAGCTAGTATATTTATAAGTCTAAATAGTATAACTAGATATTTAAATAGTCTAAATTTTATTTTAAAAGCTATTATCTATTTATATTCCTTTTTTATATATATTAAGTTATAGGCGCCTTTAAGGTTAAGGGCTATAAACTATTTTTTACTATATAGTTAATCTTATAGTTCTAATATAAGTAGTAATAGTATTCGGTCTTTTATTATAATATCGTTTAAGCGTTTATAGTTAATAACTAGTTATAGCTTACTATTTTTCTTTAAAATAAATATAACTAGGTAGCCTACTTTAAATATTAATGTTTATATATATCCCTTTTATAGATTCTTATTAAGGTAGTTATATAGTATTTATAGTTACTTTTCGTTTAAGTTATAGATCTTATAAAACGTTAGCGTTATTCTATCCTTAAGATAAATTTCGTAGTCCTATTAGCTATATTTAGGTAACCCTATCTTAAGTTCTTCCTTAAAGAGTTTATTATATTTCCGGTATTTATAGGGGATATTCTTTATTTTATTTTATAGGCTTTATTCTTTCTTTTAAGAGCTAGTTTCTCTTAACTTAAGCTCTTTATTAATTTATTTAAGGTCTTTCCTTAAAGTAGTAATAACTCTTTAAATCTTTATATTTGTAAGGGGCTACGCCCCGATGTGTAGATCTGGCATGGCCAGACTAGTCACGTGCGAGCGCCACGGACACGACTCCTAAAGGGAGCGATGTAGACACGTCTCCCCTTTACACTCTTTGTAGCTCAATTTACATCAATTACGCCCAGCACCTGTGCCAACAGTGCTGACCCTGTAACATATTGAGCTACCAGTTAACAAAAGACAGGACAGACAGAAGGACAGACAGCAGGACAGACAGCAGGACAGACAGCAGGACAGACAGCAGGACAGTCAGCAGGACAGTCAGCAGGACAGACAGCAAGACAGGCGATAGGCTAAACGACGAGACGGACGATCGATCGGACGACGAGACGGACGAACAAGATGGAGGACAATAGTAGTTATGCAGGGCACCGCGACCGGCGGCGCAACGAGCCGATGGAGGAAGGAGCAAGAGCTCTTGCAGATCTTATCTGGGATCGCGGGAGACGAAGAACTGCGGAAGATGTTCACCGGGCTAGGCCTAGCAGCGCCACCGTTGACACCCAGCCCGGGGGTGCTCAGTACCCCGGCGATCTTACCCGTCGAACCGAGGCCGGAAGCAGCCCAGGAAATGGACCGTGGCAAGAAGCGCAAGCCGATGACTTGGCCGAAGTGGAACGGTCAACCCGAGTCCTTCCACTTCTACCTCGACCGTCTGGTATTTAAGTACAATACCGACGAAGAGGAGGGCCTAAACGGCAATAACAACGTCGTGTGGTACGAGATCCTGCAGACCTTGCCGGATCAGATGATGAGGAGAGTCGAGGGTTTTGGGCAAGAGAGCGCGAAGGGCAACCCAGACCCCGGAAATTCTTCTCGCACCTAGCCCAGACGTTCGGCAGCGTGCAGCAGACAGAGAGGGCGCAGGACAGGCTGCGCACCTCATTCAACGAGACAGCCAAGAGTTTGGGAAGTTCCTCCTGAATTCGAGGAAACATTGACCAAAGCGGGCGGCGCGAGCTGATAATGCTTCCAAGCTCGCATGGCTACGGAACTCGATCTCTCCTGCTCTCCGTGAGCAACTAGTCCCGGTTATCATGCCGAAGGACTACAACGAGTACATCCAACGTCTACACCCGATTGCTTGGGCGTTCGAGCACACCGCGAAGTTTAAGGCGTTGCAGAGGAAGCAGGGCTCCCGCGGGCAACGTGACCAAGGGCAGGCATCAGGCATCGGCAACATCCAGGTCGCCGGTAACGACAACACCCCGGCACCGTCAGCAACGTTACCCGCCGAGCAGAACGCACGTGACGCACGCGACCATGACGGCGACGTAATAATGACGGTTACACGCACTCAGGGCAGGGTCAGAGAGGACGGGCGAACGGCCGGGGTCAAGTGGAACGAGCAAGACGGTTCGCTTCCAGCCTAGGTCAGGACGGAAGCAACGGGCGAGGTGGGTATCCGAGGACGAACGGAATAAACGCCGTGACGAGGGTCGTTGTCTCCGCTGCGGCGACAACACCCATTTCATTGCCGCTTGCCCCTACTCGCCAGGACAGGACCCTAGCCGGTCGAGGGATGTAAAAGTCCGCACCGCTAGGATCATGCCCTTGCTGGAAGATGATGGTAACGACTCTAGTGAGGAAGAGTCAGGACTTAGCGAGACCCCATCCTCTCGGAAATGCGTAGCCTCGAAACAAAGACGGGTCTCGAGGCCAAAGAACGGAGCAGTGGCAAAAGAGAAGTTCTCAGGAAAAATGGAAGTTGGTCCTACAATAATTCGAAGCATTATCAATAGGACCAATCTCTTCTCCTCACTCGTAGACGAGGGATGCCAGTGCTACGCCGCGGTTGACGAAGAAGTCGTCGAAAAGTTGGAAGTTCCTATAGTGGAAATAGCACCGCGAGCTATTACAGGAGCATCAGGGGCAATGGAAGGAGCAACGATTAGGGGCCTCGTATGGCTATCAATGGAGGTCAACGGCCACATACAGACGATCTGTGCCTACGTGGTGCCCCGATTGGAATTCCCCCTAATCCTAGGAAAACCCTGGTTATGCCACACAAAGTCGTACTCAGTGCCCCACGAGAAACGACTATGGCATGAACCTACACAGACTGGGTAGATCACCTCGGGAAGGAGAATATTCTGCGAAAGCCAAGGAGTTCGAAGAAGCAAAGCACGTACTAGCCAGTACCTTTGTGGGTTACTTTGAAAGGATCCGCAAGCAGGAAGGAAGAGAGGCAGCTGCCACGGCGATTTTCGCTATCAGCATGAAGGATATCGAAAGGGCGTTATCACCAAAGAAACCCATGTCAGAAGCAGAGCTACGCCGAACGATACCCCAGCGGTTCCACGATTTACTGCCTCTATTTATGAAGAAGGAAGCTGATAAGCTGAATCCTCATAAGCCAGGCATAGACCACGAAATCAGAATCAAGGAGGACCCGAATGGCCAGCAGTTACCACTACCGTATGGAGCACTATACGGTATGTCACGAGAGGAACTCCTGGTTCTTAAGAAGACTCTACGAGACCTAGTGGATAAAGGATTTATCCGTGCAAGCAGTTCAGAAGCAGCAGCTCCAGTCCTGTTTGTGAGGAAACCAGGTGGCGGGCTGCGATTCTGTTGTGACTACAGAGCGTTGAACGCAATCACTAAGTCGGACCGTTACCCTTCCTCTAATAGGGACACACTTCGCAACCTAAAAGATGCGAAGTGGTTCACTAAGGTCGACGTGGTACAAGCGTTCCATAAAGTACGGGTTGCAGAAGGAGACGAGTGGAAGACAGCGTTCCGCACCCGGTACGGTCTCTTCGAATGGATGGTTACCCCGTTCGGGCTAAGTGGCGCGCCAGCAACCTTCCAGCGGTATATTAACGGTATCCTACGAGACTACCTCGACGAGTTCGCCTCTGCTTATATGGACGATATACTTATCTATTCGAGCGGGAGCAGAGAAGACCATTTCCGGAAGGTACGGTTAGTTTTAGAACGCCTCGCCGAGCATGGACTACACCTAGACCCGGAGAAATGCGAATTTGGAGTCAAGCGGATTAAGTACCTAGGATTCATTATTCACGCAGGAATTGGCATTCAGGCAGATCCCGACAGGATACGAGCAATAGTCGAGTGGGCAGTCCCGTTACCCAGAAGGGGTGCGCAGTTTTCTAGGATTCGTTAACTACTACCGGATATTTATACCGCAAGCCTCGGAAATAACTGCACCCCTAACAGCACTAACAGGAAAGGGGACTAAGTTCAAGTGGACGGACGAGCACGATATGGCGTTCCAGACACTAAAGACGCTATTTACGAACGCCCTATTCTTACTCAATGGGATTTCGAGAGGCCAACCTTCGTAGAAGCAGACTGTAGCGGCTGGGCGCTTGGGGCACACTTACGCAGGAAGTCGACGGACAACGCAAGCCAGTAGCGTTCCACTCGCAGAAGCTATCACCGGCTGAGCGCAACTACCCAATCCATGATAAGGAAATGCTCGCTATTATTCGTTGTCTCGAACAATGGTCAGCCGAGCTACGAAGCTGTGATAACTTCGTTATCCTTACCGACCATAAGAACCTCGAGTATTTCATGACGCGCCAACAGCTCTCGGAAAGGCAGGCACGTTGGGCTGAATATCTCTCGCGTTTTAACTTCCAGCTCCAGTACCGTCCGGGACGGAAGCAGTGGTGCCAGACGCGCTCTCGCCGCGAACAGGACCGACCAAACGAAGCGGATCACGAAGCACGAGATATGCAGCTTATTCCAGAAGCAGCCCTACGTACCTACGTCGGAGTAACGTCGACTCAAGCGGGAGAAGGCGAAGAAGAACACACGGTTTTCCACGACCCAGAGCTACAACAATTATGGCAGCAAACGGCAAACCAGGATCCAGTCTTTACAAGCGTTTATAACGCGGTACGAAACGGATCTCGGTCCCTCGACCCCAAGCTTAAGCTGAAGGTACAAGTCGCCGAGTGCTTTATTGATCCTCGGGGGCACCTACGACTACGTGGCCGCTTATGGGTGCCAGGCGCACCGATCACGACAGAAGCAGCAGCCAAGGCAGCACCGCTAGAGCAGGAGTCGCTAAACGAATTACGGGCTCCTTAATCCAGAAGGTTCATGACTCCCATGTAGTAGGCCACCCGGGACGGGAAGGGACGATAGAAGCCGTATCCAGGGACTTCTACTGGCCGCTAATGCAACAGCATATCCGACGTTTCTTGCGTAACTGCGATGTCTGCGGCCGTACGAAGATATGGCGCGAGCATAAAAGGGTCTACTTAGACCGCTACCCGTACCGGACCGCTTCTTCCGCCAGATACAGATGGACTTTATTACGGACCTCCCCCTTGCGAACGGTAACCGCTGCCTCTGGGTTATCAAGGACCGGCTAAGTAAGGAAGTTATACTCGAACCGATGCCAACGATGGAAGCGGAAGCATGTGCAGAGCGTTTTCTATGGTGCTTCGCCCGCTACCACTGGTGGCCCGACGCTATAACGAGCGATAGGGGCTCGAATTGGGTAGGCCGCTTTTGGAGGCACATGTGCAAGTTACTGGGGATCGACCAGCAGCTAAGCACGGCGTACCACCCCCAAACCGACGGAGGCCCTGAGAGGATGAACCAAGAAGTACAGGCATACCTCCGCGCCGTGATTAACCAGAACCAGAACGACTGGGATAAGTGGGTTCCCGCGGCTCAGATGGCGTTAAACGGTCGGGTCAATACCTCTATAGGATGTCCCCATTCTTCGCTATACACGGCTATGAGCCGAAGTCACCAGTTCCTCGTTACGGAAGCATATGCGGAAGAGTATCCTCAGCATTCGCCAGAAACCAGGGCAAAGAAATTTGTTACCAAACTACAACAGATTACGGACCTCTGCCAAGCATCAATGGCGACAGCTACGCAGCAACAAGAACGCTTCGCTAACAGACGACGGAACGCGGCAGAACGCTTCGAAGTAGGCGATAAGGTTTGGCTTGACTTACGGAACTACGCGTCAGAGCGACCTAAGAAGAAGTTCGACTGGCTGCACGCTAAGTATACGATAAGCAAGGTACTCGACCCGTACACGGTTGAACTAGCAGCCCTCCCGAGGGCTGCTATAATAGGTTCCACGTCGACCAACTCCGGAGAGCGGGGACGGACCCAATGCCTGGTCAGCAACGCACAGACGCTCAACCCCATCTATCCAAGTAGACGGGAGGCTCACCAAGTAGTAGAGGAAATACTATGCGCTAGGTGGAAGAGAACCGGCCGCGGCCGTAGGCGGGAAGTCCTTGTACGCTGGCAAGGTTGGCAAGACCCGACCTGGACCTCTTTAGACAATATGCAACAGACAGCGGCCTTGGATAAGTACGAACAGAGATACGGCCCGGCTCTCGAAAACGATGGACCATACCAGCACCGACGAGTGGCAACGGAAGCACAGCCGGCCCAAATCCAGGGGCAAGTCGAAGGAATACAACCACAGCTGCAGATACAGGGCAAGAGAATACGCGGACCACTACGGGCTAGGACTAATGGCGACGCCCCGTCGATAGTAACGGCACCAGACCCTATAGACGACGGCCCTACGATCGTTGTAGAGGACCAGGAACAGGAAAAGGGCACCAGCGCCAGAGAGGAGTAGGGGCTAATGTGAGGCTACGCCCCGATGTGTAGATCTGGCATGGCCAGACTAGTCACGTGCGAGCGCCACGGACACGACTCCTAAAGGGAGCGATGTAGACACGTCTCCCCTTTACACTCTTTGTAGCTCAATTTACATCAATTACGCCCAGCACCTGTGCCAACAGTGCTGACCCCGTAACAATATTATATCCTTTATTTTATTTATATTAGATACTAGGTTATATAGCCGTATTAGTTAGTACGTAGGTCTTATTAATCGATTTTATTATATTTACTAGTTCGGTTACTATTTTTATTTATATTGCTAAAGCCTATAATAGTTTACTTAAATAGTTATCCCTTTTATCTTATTTAATAGCTAAATTATTATAAAATTTTACTTTCTTTTAAATCTACTAGTCTTAGAAACTTACGTCTTCGTTTTAATATAGCTAGCTAGATTTCTAGCTAATTAGTAGGTTGCTCTCCTATAGCTATAAAAGCCCTAATATAAGGTTATATTCTTTAATATTTATAATATTAAAGTTAACTTATTCGTTATTCTCGCGAAGAGAGATGCGAGAAGTGTATAAAAATGCACGAAGGTGAAATTAGGAGTAAGAGGTCGGACAGGCAGGGCAGAGAGATTTGATTCTTGCGGGAGCAGCAATTGCGGTAGGGGAGTGATTGTTGTATTGCCTTGATTGTCCTTCTTTCCTCTATCCAACGCCCCTCTTTATACCCTTCTAGCATCTCAATTGACAAAGAAGATCCTGCTTAAAGAAGCCACTAATGTCCCTTTAACTACCGAGCTTTTTGCCGGTTTTTCCCCTCCTTTCCAGCCGTTGCCGGCACATCCGTCTTATCTCTCGCCACCTCCATAGGAAGCCATCGCCACTTCTGCTTCCCCTCATACCCCACCTCTCTGCACCTCCTTTCAGCTCCTTCCTTAAAACCTGTTTTTCAGCTTCCTAGGTCCCTCGTGCCAAGGGATATCTCCGAGAACTGCGAAATCAGGCCACGCTTCGCGACACACCCCCTTAGCTATGGCCTGCCCCTAAGGGCATAGCTGGAAAGTCCTATAAGAAAGGGGGAAAAACCCAATCAAAATAGGGGGCCCTCTAAAGGGAAAAACCTCTTCCTTTTCTTCGGCTATAGACGTCACCTTCTCGTACGGGCCATTAGCTCCTCTCGTAGACTCTCAAGGCGGGCCTCTAAGGACAGCTTCTCTCGAACGTCTTCTAGCCCAATTTGCTGTAAGAAGACAGCTAGCTTCTGCTTCGGCAGGGGCTTCGTAAGACCGTCGGCTTTCATCGATGCCGTTAGAACCTAACGGACGGAAATAAGTCCCCTTTAGACCTCTTGGCGTAACCAATGCTGGTGGATATCGATATGCCGTAGCCGGGTCGACAGCTTGCTATTTTCCTCCGTAAGAATTCGTATAGTCTGCGTGTTATCGCATTCTATAGCTAACGGGGACGGAATTTGCAGTCGTAACGATATTAGTAGCCGGCTAAGGAAAATCGCTTCTTTTAACGCTTCTAAAAGAGCTAGTAGCTCTGCCTCCGTACTAGAAGTCGTAACGGTAGCCTGCTTCGAAGCTCTCCAAGCAATGGTTCCTCCAAAAAGGGACATGATATACCCCTGTGAGCTCTTTCTGTCTAAGGAATTGTCCGCAAAGGACGAATCGCTCGAACAGAGGAAGATTTCGGCAGCTAATTTCTTCCTTTCCTGCCCTCCTAGGCGCAGACCATATGATCTCGTTGAATAGAGATAAAGGATTGCTCTGTCTGCCGCTTCTTGATGCCTAGGGCTAGGATTCTGGTTGTGCCTAGCTAGCCGGGAGACCGTAAAAGAGATATCCGGTCTAGTAGAAATAGCTGAAAAAAGCAGGGAGCCCACCTTCTGTTAATATTGGTGTTTCTCTTGCTCCCTGGCTTAAAAGGACGGATTAGGTAAAAGCTCTTCGTCTAACATAGGCGTAGAGGGAAGCTTCTTATCGAGGGAATTAGGGAGGAATTTATAAGCGACCTTATTAATATAGGCGTCCTAGGTAAGCTAGATAGTCCGTTGGGACCTATTCCGAAGGATTCGTATCCCTAGGAACCACTTTAGCTCCCCTAGCCGGGTTATCTTATACCTTTGTTGCAGGCCACGTATAGCCTCCCTTGCAGCAGCTTCTTCCTCTTTTAGGTATGCCTAGATAATATCATCGACGTAGAAGAAGACTATGAATTTACCCTTCTGCATTATACACGGTTCCTATGGGACTTTCTTAAAGCCTAGGGCTTCGAGGGAACCTGTTAAATGCTGTTGCCAAAGAAGGGGTGATCTTCGTAGTCCGTATAGAGCTTTCCTAAGCCGTAGAACCTTTCCTGGCTGTTGGAAGCCTGGTGGAAGGCGCATATAGACAACTTCTTCTTCTTCCTCGAGTGGACAGTTAATAAAGGCGTTGACTGCATCCATCTGTTCGAGCTCGAGGTCGAATTCTGCTGCTATAGCTATAAGGGTCCGAAAAGACATCCCTGCTAGGGTGGTTGCCCTAGTAGGTAGATCCCCTTTTTCCTGCTGGTTCCCGCAGACAACTAGCCGGGCCTTGCACTTTTAAAGGAAGCCGTGTTTATTAGTCTTATAGATAAAGACCCACTTGCAGCCAAGGACCTGTTTTCCTCTTGCTTTTTCCTTAAGGACCTCTTCGAAAGACCCTATCTCTTCGTGTAAGGCTAGGTGGTCTTTCTGGGCCTGGAAAAACTAGTCTCTAAAAGGGTGTCTTTCTAGCTGCTTCTAGTTTGCTAGTGGGTCCGGGAGGTCTCTTTTATGTACCTTCCTTGCTGATACTGGCTTGAAAAGCCGGCCTGCTATAAACGCTCCGTAGGAACCGTCTTCTATTGGCGTTGGGTAGAAGTCGGAAAAACGATCGAAATAGGGGAGAAACTGGTCTTCTTTCGTATCGGGCCCTATACCTTCCTTTGCTTCTCGAAGTAGGGATAAAAAGGCAGCCGGATAATCCTTCGAGAGAGGTGCCTTTCCCACCCCCTTAGGGGTCGAGACGGGAAGACTAACTAAAAAAGCTGCTTCTAGATCTTCTTCTTGCGTAGGAGGAGGCGTAGGTAGGTAGGCGTATTCTAGCTCTACCGCTTTCCTATAGTCTCCTTCTTCGTCTTAATCATCTGATCTAGCAGCTTCCTCTTCTTCTTTTTCCTCGAAGTCGGCGTTATCCTCTACTACTTCGACGTCGGTTTCTTCTTCCGTTTCCTCGTCTAGGGCCTCTTCTTAAGACTATTAGGAAGGGGGAATTTAGATCTTCTAAATTAGCTAACGTTGTAAGAGTAAGAGGGGCTATTGATCCCTCTTTCCGTCGAAGAAGCTAGATTCGTCGAAAATCACATCCCTAGTCGAAATAACCTTCCGTAGAAGAGGAATCTAGATCCGGAAGATATTCGTAGAATTATACCCAACGAGGTAACCAACAAAGGCTCTAGGATCAAGCTTTCTTTTCTTCTTCCTTTTTAGCTATGCATCGGAAGTTATTGCGTATACCTTGCAGCCGTAGGCACGAAGGTAGGCTAGCGAGGCCCTCTTCTTCGTAAAGAGCTTAAGGGGGGATTTCCAATCTATTCCTTAGGTCTTAAAAAGGGTCTCTAGGTCCCTATAGTCCCTTGGTCCCCTAGGGTCCCTTAGGGTCCGGTTCCGAAGGTAATAGGCGGTCTCAACGATTTCCCTCCAAAGGTCGTGTGGAAGCCTTGCAGTAAGTCTCATCGTACGGGCCCTTTCTATCACAGCACCCCCTGATCTTTCTGCCCCTCCGTTCTAGGCCTAGGTATTCGGTGCTAACGGTAGGGGTAAAATACCCCTTTTTCGAAGCTAATTTAAGATATCCTTCGTAAATAGCTCTCCGTTAGACCATATCTTCTTTACCTCGTAGCCAAAGTAGGATTTCATCCAGTTAACGAAGTCCCGGAGGGCAGACCAGTTATGCTTGCTTAGGTAGGTCCGTAAGAAATAGGGGAAAACCATCCCTAAAAAGGCGTCTATGAAAAACATCACCCTAACGAAGCTTTCCTAATCCCTAGAGACGTCGGTCTAGTCGACCCAAATTTCCTTACACGGCTGGTCCGGCCGTATTGGGGTCCGTCTGGAAATTCGTCTCCTGGTCTTCCCTTGGCCGCAGTATTCGTATTCGACGGTCTTTGGTCCCCTTATTCGTACGCCCTGTTGTTGTCCTAGCTTATATAAAGCTAAGGGGCCTAGGTGACCTAGTCGTGCGTGCCAAAGAATGCCGTCTCCTTAGGCTGCTGGAAGAGGGTCCTTTATAGTAGACCTATTCCTCCTAGTAGGGAAAGCTATCTTCTCGAGAGGTTCCTTCCTAGGGATAGGTCGGAATTCGAGAACAAATTGACCGAATTTTTCCTCGATAAGCCCGATGGTCTGATTCTTCTAGACTAGCCTCGTAGGCTTAGACGTCGTATCCTAGAAGATTCCTTCCTCTCGAAGAAGGCGGAAGGAAATCAGGCTCGTTGAAAATCGAGGGCAAAAAGCTACCCTTTTTCGTCGAAGAATTCGTATAGACCCGTTAGGTAATTTCATCGTGAAATTTACCCTTCTATACCCTTCTATCCGTACGGTTAATTCCCCGGCAATAAGGTATTCCCTCCGTGCCTTCTTAAAGGACCGGAATCGTGAGAGTGTATTGCAGATATCGAGGGAAGCACCAGAGTCGAGGATAGCTGATTTTCGTAGGGATAGTCGGAGGTCTAACGGGTGGTCTTGCTAATCCGTGGGAAGACGAATGCCGGATTTGCTATACCAACGATTTTTCCTCGAATTTGCGGCTCGAATAAGGGCAGCGGCGTTAGTTGCTATTTCTTAGCAACCCGAATCTCGTCTATCTTCTTCTGCAACGAGGGGTCCTCCTTAAGAGACTGTTGTACTGTTTCTCGTAGCCTCTTTAAAGGGTTGATTCCTTCGGGTCGGTTTTCCTCGAAGACCTGCCAGCAGTCCTCTAGCCGATAGGGCTTTTTGCACGCTTGGCAGGTAGGTCGATTCCTCCTCGTACGTTGTTTCTTCGAGGAATCCTCGTCCCGGTCCGGAAGGTCTGCTTGAAAACCCCCCCTTTTTACCCCTTATTGCTGATTTTGACGAAGAGGTTCGATTTCGACCAGTTCCCTGATTTTTCGACTAACGGACTGAAAGGTCCATTGGGGGACTAGTCGGGCCGGTCTGACTGACGGGACCGGGGCCGGGCCCGGAGCAAAATGCGTAGCCGGGGCCGGGGCCGCAGCTGCAGTTGACGACGGCGTTGAGGCTCTCGAGGGAGGAGGAGCCGAAGGAGCAACAACCGCAGCAGCAGCAGCGGGAGCCGCAGCAACAGGGGCTGCAGCAGCTGCAGGGGCAGCAGGTCGAGCCTTCTAGGTCGAGTGCTGGCCACGAAGGAATAAGACTGCTTACTGTTGTACTCTAGTAGCCTCTTCGTCTAGTTCCCTGCTAGCTTCTCGAAAGATAGTCGAGTAACCGTTACTAATAGGCTTTATTAGCAGAGATATATCCCGTAGCTACTAGCCGGAAAGAGCTTCTATAAGGAAGTATTGGTTAGCTTCCTCGAGGATTTCTTCCTACTTAGCTAGCCACGAAGAAGCTAGCAGGTTCCTAGCAGAAAAGGCTCCTAGGTGTGCCGTATAGGTCTTCCTAATACGGTCAGTTATATAGCCCCTCGAGGGAGCTGTCGAGGTCTCGAGCTTTAAAAGCCACTGCCTAGGAGTCTCTTCCTCTCGAAGAGTAATTAGCTTTGCGGCACTAACGGATTCCGTTATCGCCGTGCGTGCAGCAGTTAGTAGCTTCGTTTCGTAGAGGTATTCCTTTCGGTGACTCTCGTAGTCGCCTAAGGCAGCAGAAAAAGCTCTCTATTGTGCAGAGGTTAGCTCGGAGAAGAGGGTAGCTCCCTCTGCAAAGTCCGTCGCCCTAGGACGAAGAGGGGGCTCGAGAGGGTCCTGCTTATCAGAGAAGACCAAATTGTGGATGGTTTTGTCCACACGAGCCCGTAGCTCCTTTACCTACTTATCCCAATCTTAGGGCTCTGCAAGAATCGTCCTACGGACCGTAGGGGTAGCAGAGTCGTTTTTCGATATCGTTGCGGAAGAGGGGGGGCAGAAAAGTCGGTTAAAAATCGGCTTTTCTAGTAAGAGGGGTAAAAGGATGCAAGAAGGTGCCTTTTGCAGCAGCCGGAAGGTATAGGAATTCTATTCCTCCCGGGCTTATAACTCTCGCGAAGAGAGATGCGAGAAGTGCATAAAAATACACGAAGGTGAAATTAGGAGTAAGAGGTCGGATAGGCAGGGTAGAGAGATTTGATTCTTGCGGGAGCAGCAATTGCGGTAGGGGAGTGATTGTTGTATTGCCTTGATTGTCCTTCTTTCCTCTATCCAACGCCCCTCTTTATACCCTTCTAGCATCTCAATTGACAAAGAAGATCCTGCTTAAAGAAGCCACTAATGTCCCTTTAACTACCGAGCTTTTTGCCGGTTTTTCCCCTCCTTTCCAGCCGTTGCCGGCACATCCGTCTTATCTCTCGCCACCTCTATAGGAAGCCATCGCCACTTCTGCTTCCCCTTATACCCCCACCCTCCTCTCTGCACCTCCTTTCAGCTCCTTCCTTAAAACCTGTTTTTTAGCTTCCTAGGTCCCTCGTGCCAAGGGATATCTCCGAGAACTGCGAAATCAGGCCACGCTTCGCGACAGTTATAGCCTTAGATATTAATATCGAGGTAATTAATCTATATATTAATAATTCTATTATTATAGTTAAAGGCCTCTCCTTTAATATTTATAAGTTTATATAGATCTTTCTTATATCTTTATATAAGTCGGTAATAATTAACGACTCTAGGTAAAATATAATTACCTATCGCGCTATAGTATAAAAGTATATATATATAATATCCCGCGATTTAAATATCTAATACTATTTAGTTACTATAGCTTACCGTTACTATATATAAGGTCCTTAGATCTTATTATATCGTGCTAGTCTATAGCCCTTTTATAGATAGTATACCTTATTTTTTACTTAGTTCTTATTTATTTTATTTAAGTATTCTTCTTCGATTTATTATTAATATTATTTCTTTATATTTTCGTCGCGTAGTATTATATTAAGGCTTAAGAGACTAATTTCTTATAGCTAGTTAAAGATTTCTTATTTCTTAACGCTATATCGTTCATATTATACTACTTTATAGTTAATTATATACTATACTTTATAATTCTATTTATTTTTATACTAAAAGTTAAGTTTTCGTTTTATATCTTTTTATTTTATATATAGTATTTCTATATTAATTTTTCCTTAGTTATATATAGCTTATAGCCTTTATATATATTATTAATAATCTTTTAGTATACTATTATATCGTTTATACTATACTTAAACTTTTTTATATTTATAAACTTTATAGTTTAAGTATATATATTTATTATAATCTTCTTTATTATATTTAACTTATTATATAAGTCTTTTAAAGATTAAGGGTTTAGATACCTTAAAGTAAGTAGCGTTATAGTATTCCTTTATTTTAGCGTATATATAGATTTTATATATCTTTAAAAGCTATCTCGTTAATAAACTATAATTATCGCGGTATTTAAGTAGTATACTATAATTAGGTTCTAATAATATAACTTAGTCGTTTAAGTAGCGTTAATTAATTTTCTAGTAGTTTAGTTCTATACTTAAGTAGTATTTTAAAAGTACTTATCTTTTAAACTTAACTAGGAAGGCGTTATATTATACTTTTATTTAAAAGTATATTATATAATTTAAGTAGACGTATAATATCTATAAAATATACTTATAATACTTATAAGTAAGTAGTATTTATTCTCGCGTAGAGAGATGCGAGAAGTGCATAAAAATGCACGAAGGTGAAATTGGGAGTAAGGGGTCGGACAGGTAGGGCAGAGAGATATGATTCTTGCAGAAGCAGTAATAAAGGTAGGGGAGTAATTATTATATTGCCTTGATTATCCTTTTTTCCTCTATCTAACGCCCCTCTTTATACCCGTCTAGCATCTCAATTAATAAAGAAGATCCTGCTTAAAGAAGCTACTAACGTCCTTTCGACTACCGAGCTTTTTGCCGGTTTTTCCCCTCCTTTCCAGCCGTTGCCGGCCTATCCGTCTTATCTCTCGCCACCTCTATAGGAAGCCATCGCCACTTCTGCTTCCCCTCATGCCCCTACCCTCCTTTCTACACCTCTTTTTAGCTCCTTCTTCCTTCTTCTACACCGGGTGTTTTTAGCTTCCTTAGTCCCTCGTGCCAAGGGATATCTCCGAGAACTGCGAAATCAGGCCACGCTTCGCGACACACCCCCTTAGCTATAGCCTGCCCTTATAGTAAGGGCATAGCTAATACGGCTTCGGGCTAGTAAGCGTATAGAGGAGGTTCTTAGCTCTACACTTCTCCCTTTACTCGAGGAAAGCAGGGGCCCTTTCGGGTCCCTAGGCTCTTTCAGACCTACTTAAGGAAAAAGGGGCCTAAAGAGGGGAAAGTCCTATAAGAAAGGGGGGCCTTCTTAGAAGGGAAAAACCCAATCAAAATAAGGGGCCCTCTAAAGGGAAAAAAAACCTCTTCCTTTTCTTCGGCTACAGACGTCACCTTCTCGTACGTGCCATTAGCTCCTCTCGTAGACTCTTAAGGCGGCCTTCTAAGGATAGCTTCTCTCGAACGTCTTCTAGCCCAATTTGCTGTAAAAAGACAGCTAGCTTTTACTTCGGCAGGGGCTTCGTAAGACCGTCGGCTTTTATTAATGCCGTTAGAACCTAACGGACGGAAATAAGTCCCCTTTAGACCTCTTAGCGTAACCAATGCTAGTGGATATCGATATGCCGTAGCCGGGTCGATAACTTACTGTTTTCCGTAAGAATTCGTATAGTCTGCGTATTATCGCATTCTATAGCTAATAGGGTCGGAATTTGCAGTCGTAGAGATATTAATAGCCGGCTAAGGAAAATCGCTTCTTTTAACGCTTTTAAAAGAGCTAATAGCTCTGCCTCCGTACTAGAAGTCGTAACGGTGGCCTGCTTCGAAGCTCTCTATGCAATGGTTCCTCTAAAAAGGGATATAATATACCCTTGTGAGCTCTTTCTGTCTAAGGAATTGTCCGTAAAGGACAAATCGCTCGAATAAAGGAAGATTTCGGCAGCTTGTTTCCTTCCCTGCCCTCCTAGGCGTAGACTATATGATCTCGTTAAATAGAGATAAAGGATAGCTCTGTCTGCTGCTTCTTAATGCCTAGGGCTAGGATTCTGGTTGTGCCTAGCTAGCCGGGAGACCGTAAAAGAGATATCCGGTCTAGTAGAAATAGCTAAAAAAAGCAGGGAGCCCACCTTCTATTAATATTAGTGTTTCTCTTGCTCCCTGGCTTAAAAGGACGGATCAGGTAAAAGCTCTTCGTCTAATATAGGCGTAGAGGGAAGCTTCTTATCGAGGGAATTAAGGAGGAATTTATAAGCGACCTTATTAATATAGGCGTCCTAGGTAAGCTAGATAGTCCGTTAGGACCTATTCCGAAGGATTCGTATCCCTAGGAACCACTTTAGCTCCCCTAGCCGGGTTATCTTATACCTTTGTTATAGGCCACGTATAGCCTCCCTTATAGCAGCTTCTTCCTCTTTTAGGTATGCCTAGATAATATTATCGACGTAGAAGAAGACCGTGATTTTACCCTTCTATATTATACACGGTTCCTAATGGACTTTCGTAAAGCCTAGGGCTTCGAGGGAACCTATTAAATGCTGTTGCTAAAGAAGGGGTGATCTTCGTAGTCCGTATAGAGCTTTCCTAAGCCGTAGAACCTTTCCTAGCTGTTGGAAGCCTAGTAGAAGGCGCATATAGACAACTTCTTCTTCCTCGAGTAGGCAGTTAACAAAGGCGTTAACTGCATCTATCTAATCGAGCTCGAGGTCGAATTCTGCTACTATAGCTATAAGGGTCCGAAAAGACATCCCTGCTAGGGTAGTTGCCCTAGTAGGAAGATCCCCTTTTTCTTGCTAGTTCCCGCAGACAACTAGCCGGGCTTTGCACTTTTAAAGGAAGCCGTGTTTATTAGTCTTATAGGTAAAGACCTACTTATAGCTAAGGACCTGTTTTCCTCTTACCTTTTCCTTAAGGACCTCTTCGAAAGACCCTATCTCTTCGTGTAAGGCTAGGTGGTCTTTCTAGGCCTAGAAAAACTAGTCTCTAAAGGGTGTTTTCTAGCTGCTTCTAGTTGCTAGTAGGTCCGGGAGGTCTCTTTTATATACCTTCCTTGCTGATACTAGCTTAAAAAGCCGGCCTGCTATAAACGCTCCGTAGGAACCGTCTTCTATTAGCGTTAGGTAGAAGTCGGAAAAACGATCGAAATAGGGGAGAAACTAGTCTTCTTTCGTATCGGGCCCTATACCTTCCTTTGCTTCTCGAAGTAGGGATAAAAAGGCAGCCGGATAATCCTTCGAGAGAGGTGCCTTTCCTACCCCCTTAGGGGCCGAGACGGGAAGACTAACTAAAAAAGCTGCTTCTAGATCTTCTTCTTATTCCGTAAGAGGAGGCGTATAGAGGTAGGCGTATTCTAGCTCTACCGCTTTCCTATAGTCTCCTTCTTCGTCTAGATTATCTGATCTAGTAGCTTCCTCTTCTTCTTCTTCGAAGTTAGCGTTATCCTCGACTGCTTCGACGTCGGTTTCTTCTTCTATTTCCTTGTCTAGGGCCTCTTCTTAAGACTGTTAGGAAGGGGGAATTTAGATCTTCTAAATTAGCTAACGTTAAGAGAGTAAGAGGGGCTATTGATCCCTCTTTCCGTCGAAGAAGCTAGATTCGTCGAAAATCATATCCCTAGTCGAAATAACCTTCCGTAGAAGAGGAATCTAGATCCGGAAGATATTCGTAGAATTATAACTAACGAGGTAACTAATAAAGGCTCTAGGATTAAGCTTTCTTTTCTTCTTCCTTTTTAGCTATACATCGGCAGTTATAGCGTATGCCTTATAGCCGTAGGCACGAAGGTAGGCTAGCGAGGCCCTCTTCTTCGTAAAGAGCTCGAGTAGGGATTTCTAGTCTATTTCTTAGGTCTTAAAAAGGGTCTCTAGGTCCCTATAGTCCCTTGGTCCCCTAGGGTCCCTTAGGGTCCGGTTCTAAAGGTAATAGGCGGTCTCAACGACTTCCCTCTAAAGGTCGTATAGAAGCCTTGCAGTAAGTCTTATCGTACGGGCCCTTTCTATTACAGCACCCCCTAATCTTTCTGCCCCTCCGTTCTAGGCCTAGGTATTCGGTGCTAATAGGAGGGGTAAAATGCCCCTTTTTCGAAGCTAATTTAAGATATCCTTCGTAAATAGCTCTCCGTTAGACCGTATCTTCTTTACCTCGTAGCTAAAGTAGGATTTTATCTAGTTAACGAAGTCCCGGAGGGCAGACTAGTTGTGCTTGCTTAGGTAGGTCCGTAAGAAATAGGGGAAAACTATCCCTAAAAAGGCGTCTATAAAAACATCACCCTAACGAAGCTTTCCTGATCCCTAGAGACGTCGGTCTAGTCGACCTAAATTTCCTTACACGGCTGGTCCGGCCGTATAGGCGTTCGTCTAGAAATTCGTCTCCTGGTCTTCCCTTGGCCGCAATATTCGCATTCGACGGTCTTTAGGCCCCTTATTCGTACGCCTTGTTGTTGGCCTAGCTTATATAAAGCTAGGGGGCCCGGGTAACTAAGTCGTGCGTGCCAAAGAATGCCGTCTCCTTAGGCTGCCGGTAGAGGGTCCTTTGTAGTAGACCTATTCCTCCTAGCAGGGAAAGCTATCTTCTCGAGAGTTTCCTTCCTAAGGATAGGTCGGAATTCGAGAATAAATTAACCGAATTTTTCCTCGATAAGCCTAATAGTCTAATTCTTCTAGACTAGCCTCGTAGGCTTAGACGTCGTATCCTAGAAGATTCCTTCCTCTTAAAGAAGGCGGAAGGAAATTAGGCTCGTTAAAAATCGAGGGCAAAAAGCTACCCTTTTTCTTCGAAGAATTCGTATAGATCCGTTAGGTAATTTTATCGTAAAATTTACCCTTCTATATCCCTCTATCCGTACGGTTGATTCCCCGGTAATAAGATATTCCTTTCGTGCCTTCTTAAAGGACCGGAATCGTAAGAGTATATTGTAGATATCGAGGGAAGCACCGGAGTTAAGGATAGCTGATTTTCGTAGGGGATAGTCGGAGGGTCCTAACGGTTGGTCTTGGCCTTGTTGATCCGTAGGGAAGACGAAGGCCGGATTTGCTATATTAACGATTTTTCCTCGAATTTACGGTAGCGGCGTTAGTTACTATTTCTTAGCAACCCGAATCTCGTCTATCTTCTTCTATAACGAGGGGTCCTCCTTAAGAGACTGTTGTACTGTTTCTCGTGGCCTCTTTAAAGGGTTGATTCCTTTAGGTCGGTTTTCCTCGAAGACCTGCCAGCAGTCCTCTAGCCGATAGGGCTTTTTGCACGCTTAGCAGGTAGGTCGATTCCTCCTCGTACGTTGTTTCTTCGAGGAATCCTCGTCCCGGTCCGGAAGGTCTGCTTAAAAACCCCCCCTTTTTACCCCTTATTGCTGATTTTAACGAAGAGGTTCGATTTCGACTAGTTCCCTGATTTTTCGACTAATAGACTAAAAGGTCTATTAGGGGACTAGTCGGGCCGGTCTAACTAACGGGACCGGGGCCGGGCCCGGAGTAAGAGGCGGAGCCGGGGCCGGGCCTAGGGCAGCCGTTGAAGACGGTGTTGATGCTCTCGAGGGAGGAGGAGCCGAAGGAGCAACAGCCGCAGCAGCAGCAGCGGGAGCCGCAGCAACAGGGGCTGCAGCAGCTACTAGGGCAGCAGGTCGAGCCGTCTAGGTCGAGTGCTGGCCTCGAAGGAATAAGACTACTTACTATTGTACTCTAGTAGCCTCTTCGTCTAGTTCCCGGCTAGCTTCTCGAAAGATAGTCGAGTAACCGTCACTAATAGGCTTTATTAGCAGAGATATATCCCGTAGCTACTAGCCGGAAAGAGCTTCTATAAGGAAGTATTAGTTAGCTTCCTCGAGGATTTCTTCCTACTTAGCTAGCCACGAAGAAGCTAGCAGGTTCCTAGCAGAAAAAGCTCCTAGGTAGGCCGTATAGGTCTTCCTAATACGGTTAGTTATATAACCTCTCGAGGGAGCTGTTGAGGTCTCGAGCTTTAAAAGCCACTGCCTAGGAGTCTCTTCCTCTCGAAGAGAGATTAGCTTTGCGGCACTAACGGATTCCGTTATCGCCGTACGAGCAGCCGTTAGTAGCTTCGTTTCGTAGAGGTATTCCTTTCGGTGACTCTCGTAGTCGCCTAAGGCAGCAGAAAAAGCTCTCTATTATGCAGAGGTTAGCTTAGAGAAGAGGGAAGCTCCCTCTGCAAAGTCCGTTGCCCTAGGACGAAGAGGGGGCTCGAGAGGGTCCTGCTTATCAGAGAAGACTAAATTGTAGATAGTTCTATCCACCCGAGCCCGTAGCTCCTTTACCTACTTATCCTAATCTTGGGGCTCTATAAGAATCGTCCTACGGACCGTAGGGACGGCAGAGGAGTCGATTTTTGTCATCGTTGCGGAAAGAGGGGGCAGAAAAGTCGGTTAAAAATCGGCTTTTCTAGTAAGAGGGGTAAAAGGGAGCCACGAGGGATGCAAGAAGGGTGCCTTTTGCAGCAGCCGGAAGGTATAGGAATACTATTCCTCCCGGGCTTATAACTCTCGCGTAGAGAGATACGAGAAGTATATAAAAATGCACGAAGGTGAAATTAGGAGTAAGGGGTCGGACAGGCAGGGCAGAGAGATATGATTCTTGCAGAAGCAGCAATAAAGGTAGGGGAGTGATTGTTATATTGCCTTAATTATCCTTTTTTCCTCTATCTAACGCCCCTCTTTATACCCGTCTAGCATCTTAATTGATAAAGAAGATCCTGCTTAAAGAAGCTACTAATGTCCTTTCGACTACCGAGCTTTTTGCCGGTTTTTCCCCTCCTTTCTAGCCGTTGCCGGCCCATCCGTCTTATCTCTCGCTACCTCTATAGGAAGCCATCGCTACTTCTGCTTCCCCTTATGCCCCTACCCTCCTTTCTGCACCTCTTTTTAGCTCCTTCTTCCTTCTTCTATACCGGGTGTTTTTAGCTTCCTTAGTCCCTCGTGCTAAGGGATATCTCCGAGAACTACGAAATCAGGCCACGCTTCGCGACATTTATAGGTTATCTTTAAATTCTCCTTATAGTTACTATTTTTATTATAAAGCTATAAAGATATTAACTATAGCGATAGCTATAGTATAGTCTCCTTTATATAGTGCCGGTTAATACCGAGTTAATATAGCTTATTAGTTTTCTATAAGAATTTAAGGTAGTTATTAAGTTTTAATTTTAAGTATTTCTTTAAATTCTTTAAAGTATAAAGCGTATTCTTTAATTATAGTATTTTCCTTTAATAGTAAGGGTAGTAGTATAAGTTCGTTCTTATCTTTTATTTCTCTAAGTATTTCTTATTCTTTAAAGCTTATATCGTTAATACTTTATTATTCCTCTTTAAGTTATTATCTAAGTTTTATAAGTATAAGGGCTATATTTATATCTTTTTTATTATATTATTTATAAACTACCTATTATTATTATCGATTTTTATTTTATATATCTTCTTAGAATCGTTTACTATTTTTCTTAATCTAGTCCTAAGAGACTCCTTTAAAATAAGGGTATTTTAGTTCTATAAATTTAACTTATTTTTATATTTTAAGATCCCTTTATTATATTATTATAAGGGTTTTCTTTAATAGCTTTAAGAACTATTTAGTACCGTTCTTATCGCTTAAGTATACTATATATTCGTTATTATAGTATATAGTTTAACTAAGGAGTTTATACTTTAGTTCCTATTTATTAGTAGCGTTTAAGTATTTCTTACCTTTTAAGGCTAGTACTTAGTAGGTTTTCTTCTCCTTATAAGGTTATCTATATTCTTTAAAGTAATATCTAAGTCTCTTATAGTTAAAATACTTTCTTTTACTTTTTTATATTACGTTTAGGTCTATCCTACCTAGGTTAGTTATATAAGCGTAGGTAATAGGAGTTTTATACTTTTTTTTATAATTAGCGTATTAGTTAAAGTTATTCTTATAAGAAGGGTTTTAGTTTCCTCTTCCTTATTTCTTTTCTTAACGTTATATATACTATCTATCGTTAATTTATATTACTATAGTAATATAGTCTAAGAGGTTATTAAGTCGATTTTCCTTATAAAGCTTATCTTTAACTTCTTTTTTAAGCTTATTATAGAATTATAATATAAAAGGTTCGTCGTCTTAATTAAGCTTTAAGGTAACTTAACGGAACTTTATAGTATAATCTAATACTAAGATCCTTTATTAGAGTTCTTAAAGTTTCTATTTAGCTTCTTATTCCTTATTAGTTATTTTAAATACTTTTATAATAGCTTCTTTAAATCCTTAGAAACTAATAAAGACTTTATCTATCTTATTATCTTATTATACTAGTTAGTTATCGAGAAAGTCCCTTATAATAGGTCTAAACTAAGCAAGTACTATTCTAGATTAATAATTTCCTATATAAAGTACCTTTTTAACTAAGTCTAAGAGTTTAGTAAGGTAAAACTAGTAATAGGCTTTAAGTTAAGTAAGAAAGTCTTAAAGCGTGCTATAAGTACCGTCGAATAGTCCTAGCTATTTTAGTTTAACTACTTCTCTAAGGTCCTTAACTTATCTATTACCTTATCCGTTCCTAAGTAACTATACCTTATATTAAAGGGTAGTAATCTCGCGTATTATATCCTAAGGTAATATAGTAGCTCTAGAATTAGTTAATTTAGTTTACTATATAAGTATATTAATAGTTATAATATTACTTAGAGTAACGTAGTATTATATTAAATAAGAGCTTTTAATATATAACGACCGGTATTATTCTTAAGGGATAAACCTATTAAGCGGTTTATATTAATAGATATAATAGGGCGTAGTCTAAGTAATAATAAGTATATTACGTTAGTAATAAGTTAGAGGTTATAGACCGTAGGCTATAACTAGGTAATTAAGTAATTAGAATTAAAGATAAGATCGTAATAAAGATTATAATAATTATATTAAAAGCTATTAAGCTATCTATTTAAAGGAGTAAAAGTAGGTAGCTATATATACCTATAAAGACTATTCTTAGATTATAGGCCTAGCTATAATCCCTAACGTTAGATTATATAGAGTATAGTAATCTTATTAATCCTAAATTACTTAGATCTCTACGATCCCCTCGATCCTATATTTATTAGATAGTCGTGCTAACTATTTAGCCGTTAAACCGTATTACATACTTAACGCGGTCGACCGTTAGCGGCCTAGTAGCTATAGTTATAATACTAAGTAAGCTACTATAATAATATCCTTTATAAAAGCTAAATTATTAGTACTCTTATAGACTACTAAAAAATAGGTAGTATTTAGCTAGCTAATTAAGGAGCTTAGTATTAGTATTAAAGGAACTATAGAGCTTTAGTATAATAACCTTTAGACTATTAAGCTTCTAACTAAATTAAGCACGAAGCTTAAGATAAACCTTAAGCACGTTAACGTTTATAGATACTACCTTTATTAAGAGGTATAGTAAGATTAGATATAAGTTAGCTAGATCGTATTAGTAGATAACCTAGCTAATAGTATAATAAAGGCGCTTATATACTAGAAGTATTAAAGCTTTATTAAGTAACTAGGACTAGTAATATAGCCGAAAGATATATTAAGAGATAATATACTTTACTACTATATTAAAGCGTAATATCTCCTTACTATAGCGAACTTAATTATCGCCGGATCCTAATAATAAGAGCGCTACTATATATACTTAGATTAAGGGATTTTAATAGCGTAGTTAAATCTTAATTTAGTTAAGAAACTATAAAGATTTAAAGGGTAAAAGTTAGCCTTATTTACTATTAAGAAGTAAAGCTATTACTAGACTACCCCTTAAATAGTATAATACTATAGCGCTTAAACTTATAATAATTATTATAGCTTTACTAAATTAAGACTAATTAATATAAGGAATATATTATTAAAAAGCCTACCTTTAAGATTATAATAAGAATATACCTTTATATTCCTATTTTACTATTATAAAGAAATAATAGGCATAGGGAGGCTCTATTAAAAAAGCTAGTAAAAAGAAGCTCTATAAAATAGTCTAAGGGAATAACTATAAGAATATACCCTTATATTCCTATTTTACTATTATAAAGAAATAATAGGTATAGGGAGGCTCTATAAAATAAGCTAGTAAAAGGAGGCTTTATAGTATAGTCTAAGGGAATAACCCTTAAAGATAAAAGACCTCTACTAGATATTTATACCTTCCTTTAAGAAAAGCGGGTTAAGATAAGCTTATCTTAATAAATAAAACTATATATTTTATATATAAGTTAAGTATAAGTAAAATAAATACCCTATTACCTATTTTAGCTTAGCGGTTTTAAAGATATCCGCGATATAAGAATAGGTAGGGCATAGAATATTCTAGTTAAATCTACTACTTATATAAGAACCTATAGTCTTATATTAACTAGTACGCTATAATTAAACTACTTATTAAGTTAGGAAGACTTACTATAAATAGAGTTTTTTAGGCGCTATAAAATATACTAAAAGGCTAACTAATTAGTCTATTAATAAGCGAGCAATAGTCTATAAAGGATAAAGGATTTTACTAGTAGTAGTAGATAAAGTAAGTAAGTTTATTAGTATCTTTTATAACGCGATTCTTTTAATATACTATTTAGCCCCTTATATACTCGTTATAAATTCCGGACGAAATTCTACCTTATACTCCTTCGACTAATCTTTCCGCTTACGTTATTAATTACCCGATCCTACGCTTATTACTTATACCTTTTTATAGGTTATAAGCTTAGCTTCTTTATAAGTTAGGTAATAACTTTAAAAAATCTTCGAAATTCTAATACTAATTATATAACCTTAAATTCTCTAAAATATACTCTAGGGATAAGTTTAAATTTACTAAACTTAAGGGTAGTTCTAACTATATCTTTTAGGCTATTTAAATATAGGCTCTTTTAGTTAAGGAGAAGCTTTCTATTACTATATAGTAAAAGAATTATATAAAATTAAAAGAAGAACTTACTTTAATTTTTCTTTATATAAGAGATAGTCCCTTAACTTAAATAAAGTATATAATAAATACTAAAGAGGCTTAGGATAGGTTAAAAAACCTATATAACCTTATTTCCTTTACTTTAAATTACTTACTTATAAAGGAGCTTTTTAATACTTTAGTAAGGGATTTTAAATCCCTAGAAGGCTACCTAAATAAGGTAAAAGAGAAATTTAAGAGCTAATAGTATAGAATATTATAATTCTAAAAGTAGTTATTATAGCTTAAATTTTAAATAGCCTTTTAAGCTCGTTTTCTAGCTATATAACTAATATAATATAAGCTCTTTAAAATAACTTAAAGGCTTTTAATCTAGAGTCTCTCTTTAGTAGTTTTATAGATATATTTAAGAGGACTAAGTTTTTAGAAAATCCCTTTAAGTAAGCTTTCTTTACTAAGAAGCCTTAAAAAAAGATAAAAATAATATTATAATATATATACTATAAGAAGAAAGGGTATCTAATTAAAGATTACTACTATCTTTACTTAGAAGAGGCCCTTAAAGGCTTTTCTAAAAATTTAAAAAATTAGTATAAAGGAATACTTTCTAAGAGGCCTAGAAGCCTTTTTATAAAAGGAAATCCTATTAAATTAGACTCTTACGTCGATAAGAAGAAGAAAAAACCCTCTTTTCTATATATATTAAAAGCAGAAAAATTAGAAATCGATAATTAAATAGATAAAGAACCGGAAATCGATTTTTCTATTTCTCCTCTTACCCTTAGAGGTTATAAAAGCTCTAAAGAAGAAGTAAAGGTATATATCTCTTTAAATATCCTTAAAAAGCTATATTTAATAATAGGTAAATAGGACCTTTAAATCCCTCTTAAATTAAAGACCTTATATATAAGGTAAAAGAAAAGGAAATCCCTTATAAACCTTAGAGAATAGAAATTTCTATAATTTTATATATAATACTAGTACTACTAAGTATATAGTATTAGAAAAGAAATTCCTTATTAATTTTCGAACTATCTCTACTAAGGTTAAATAAGGAAAGGTATCTTATATAGTTATTAAAGGCTATAGAGATCTTCCTTTTAGATTTCTAAATAATAAAAGGCTATTTATCTTAAGAAACTACCTTTTTATACCTAAACTAAAGGTAAATATTATAAGCTAATCGTATTTTAAAAATACTTATGCTTTTATTAATAGTAAGGAAATTTTCTTACTAGATAACTAAGCTAATATTATATTTAAAGGAAATAGTAAGATAACCTTTATATCTTCTCTTTAGAAATTCCTTTCTTAAAGAAAAAGACATTCCTATATAATATTAATAATATAAGGAATAATATAAAGGACCTTAACTTTTCTTTATAGTATTTAAGGCTAGGATATATAAGTCTTAAAGCCTTATTAGAAACCTTTAAAAGATATAATAAAGATATAACTATCCCTAAAAAGGATATTATAAAAATAAAAGAATATAAGGCTTATATTAAAGTAAAGATTACTAATAAGAAGAATAAATCCCTATTTAATAAGGTATATAATTACCTTAATAGAGTTACTATTAATATTTAGGGCTATATAAAGACCGTTCCTTATAATAAGTATACCCCCTTTATATCCTTTTTAGATATAAGAATAAGATATTTAGAAATATCTTTAATAAAGTTTAAGGTAGAAGCCCTAGATAAATTCTTAGAATATAAAGCCTTAGTTAAAAATAACTAGGATAATATTACTATAAAGGAAGTCTTTTTAGATAATATAAAAGACTTCCTATATAAAATAAAACCCTACTACTTAAGAAAGGGAATTAAATATTATACTAGCCCTCCTAGGACTCCTAAATTAAACGGAGTAATAGAAAGGATTAATAGGACTATTTTTAATAAAGTCCGGGCTATTTTATTTACGGTAAAACTACCTAAATATTTATAGGGAGAAGCTATTTTAATAGCAGCCTATTTATATAATAGGACCCCTTACTTACGAATAGGCTTCTAAACTCTTATAGAGAAAAAGGAAAATAAATCTCTAGCCTTAGAAAACTTAAAGAAAATTAAGACCTTTAGAAGTACTATTTATTATAAAAATAAAGACCCCTTAAATAAGCTAGAAATAAGAGCTTATAAGGGTATTCTTATAGGCTATACTAAAAATGCTTATAAAATATATAACTTTTTAAAACGAAAGGCAATAATTTCTAGAGATATTATTATCCTAGAAAATAAATTTATAGAAAATTAAAAAAAAGAAGATCTTAGGTTTAACTTTAATACCTTACTTTCTATAAATAAGGTCCTAGATAATTATTTATAAATAGAACCTATATATAAAGAAGGTAATAACTCTTCCTTAGAAAAAGAGGAAAATAACCTTCTTATAAAGAAGGAAGATAACCCTCCTATAAAAAAGGAAGATAACCTTCTTATAGAGAAGGAAGATAACCCTCTTATAAAGAAGAAAGATAACCTTTTTATAGAAAAGCGAAATAATCCTCTTTTAAAAAAGGGATTAAATAAGGATCTAAAAATATATATTAATATACCTAAGAAGCTAAACGGATTTTATAAAGACTATATCGTATACCCCGAAATAAATACTATATTAAATAGTAAAAGTAAAGAGATTATTTTATCTTTAATAGAAAATAAAGATCCTATAAAGCCTAAAACATTTAAATAGGCTATAAATAGCTTAGAAGCTATAGAATAGAAAAGAGCTATATTTTTAAAGGTAAAAGAGCTCTTAAACTAAAATACCTAGGAACTAAAGCCTCTTCTTAGTAACAAGGGATCCCCTAAGCGGCCGTTAGGTCTATAAAATAAAGCGGGATAATAATAATAATATTATTAAATATAAAGCCCGTTATATAGTATAAGGATTTAATTAGGTCTATAGCTTAGATTATTTAGAAACCTTTTCTATAATAGTAAGACCTAAATCTATTAAAATACTACTTATAATAGCTATTTCTAATAATTACGCTCTATTATAATATAATATAAAAAATGCCTTTATATATACTAAAATAAATATAGATATTTATATAAAAATCCCTATAAGCTATAAAGAGCTAATACTTAATAACTAGTTTAATAAAAACTAATATAAGTATAATATTAGCTATTTATAGTTCCTAGAGCTATATAAAAAGAAAATACTAGTAGTAAAATTAAAGAAAGTATTATATAGCCTTAAATAAAGCCTAAAGCTTTAGTATAACTTATTAGAAAACATAGTTATTAGTTATATATATTAATTATAGCGTACTTATTAAAGCGCGTTTTACTTTTACTTATATAGTATAGTAGTCTTCTTAATAAACTTAAGGACCTAAGAGGAGAGGAAATAAAGGGCTTCTCTTTATATCCTCTCTCTTAGGTCCTAGCTTTTACCTTTTTATATATACTATTCTTTTTACCTAGCCCTATAATAGCTATATCCCTTATAAAAGGGGCTAATAATAATAGCCTTTAACTACTAAGTTAAGCGATAAGAGTAAGTTATATAACCTTAATTAACTAATATTTAAACCCTCCTTAAGTAAGAGAGGGCGGCTAGTATAACGTACCTATATAATATAAAGTACTAGCTGCTAAATTAACTTCCCTTTTACTATATTTACCTTCCCTTTTTATAGGATATAATTAAGAGCCTCCCTTATTTTTATATAACCTCTTTAAATAGATAATAAAGTAGCTAAATTTAATATTAGAATAGCTTTATATTTATTAGACTAAATACTCCTCTACCTATTACCTTACTATCTAAAGGCTAAGGTACTAAGGGGGTATATTAAGGAGAGTAGGTATAAGAGGCTATAGTTATACTTAATAGACCTAATAGTTATATATAAGGAAGCTTACTTAACTAATATAACTCCCTTAGCCTAAGAATATTATATAGGCTTAACTTAGGTATAAGAATATCTTAATACCCTCTTTTAGCTAGCTATATATAGTTACTATACCTATATAAGCTCCTCTTTTATCTTAATAGATAGACTAAGATATATATTATTAAATTTACCTTTCTATACCTTTATTTCTTTTACTATACTCCTAAGCTACTACTTAAAACCTTTCTTTTTTCTTTTACTCTAGCTAATTCTAGCCTTATAATCTATAAATAAATAAATTTATTTATTTTACTAAGAGGGACTATATATTAAAGCTATATAGCGGTTTTTATTTTAGTTAGTAATCTATATAACTAAAGGCGCTATTTATAATTACTAATTATTCTATAAATTTAGTAGGTAAATCTTTAAAAGATATATAATTATATATATAATTTAAGTAAGCTTTCTATAAATAAGTAATTAAGTAATTTTATTATAAGATTAATAAAAGGTATTAGTCTATTTAATTAAAAATAGCTATTTAATATAGTAACTATATACTAACTAATTAAAAAGATTAAGCTAGCTTATAAATAAAGTACTAGCTTATCTTAAGGTAGTAGATTTAGCTATACTTCTTATATAATATTTAAAAAGTAATCTTACTTATATATATATAAGTTATAGTTAAAAGAAGTATTATTACTAAGATTATAAATCTTATTAAGTACTATTTTATTTAAGACTTATATATACTATTTATTACTTAACTAAGTAAATTACTTTTATTAAGGGCTTTCTATTAATTAAGAATATATTTATATAACTTATAAGTAATAAAGTTTCTTAAAAAGGTTAAGTAAGATAGTATAAAATATTAGTAAAATCTAATATATATAGTAATAAGAAGGGTATATATAATCTTAGTAAGAAATATTAATTTATAGTATAACCTTTATATATCTTTACTAATATATATACCTTATATATATACTTTATATTAAAAAATATATACCTCTTAAGCTAAAGCTAAGAGTATATATAAAAAATAGGGGTTATATAAAGTAAAATAATAATAACTTTTATTTACTTAAAGAAATAACCTAAAAAGATATTAATATATATATATATATATATATATATCCTTTATCTAGCTTTATTAGTATAAGCTAAGTAAGTAAGCTATTAAAACTTTTATAAAGAGAGATATAAAAAGTATATATAAAATATATAAAGGTTAAAAGGGAAATAAAAAGTAAAGTAAGTAAGGTAAAGTTATTTAATTCTTATAAAGGTAATAATTATAATAAAGGGAAAAAGACTTCTTATAAAACTAATATATACTTATAGTAGGTATATATTTATCGTAAAGCGTGGCCTGATTTCGTAGTTCTCGGAGATATCCCTTAGCACGAGGGACCTAGGAAGCTAAAAACACCTAGTATAGAAGAAGGAAGAAGGAGCTAAAAAGAGGTATAGAAAGGAGGATAGGGGTATAAGGGGAAGTAGAAGTAGCGATAGCTTCCTATAGAGGTAGCGAGAGATAAGACGGATATGCCGGCAACGGCTAGAAAGGAGGGGAAAAACTAGTAAAAAGCTCGGTAGTTAAAAGGATATTAGTAGCTTCTTTAAGCAGGATCTTCTTTATTAATTAAGGTACTAGACGGGTATAAAGAGGGGCGTTAGATAGAGGAAAGAAAGACAATTAAAGGCAATATAATAATTACTCCCCTACCTTTATTGCTATTCCTATAAGAATTAAATCCCTTTGCCCTGCCTATCCGACCCCTTACTTCTAATTTTACCTTAGTGTATTTTTATGCACTTCTTATATCTCTCTTCGCGAGAGTTATAAGCCCGGGAGGAATAGAATTCCTATACCTTCCGGCTACTATAAAAGGCACCTTTCTTATATCCCTCGTAGCTTCCTTTTACCCCTCTTACTAGAAAAGCCGATTTTTACCTAACTTTTCTACCCTTCCCCGCAACGATGTCGAAAAACGACTCCTCTGCTATCCCTACGGTCCGTAGGACGATTCTTATAGAGCCCTAAGATTAGGATAAGTAGGTAAAGGAGCTACGGGCTCGTATAGATAGAACTATCTATAATTTAGTCTTCTCTAATAAGCAGGACCCTCTCGAGCCCCTTTATCCTAGGGCAACGGACTTTATAGAGGAGCTTCCTCTTCTCTAAGCTAACCTCTATATAATAGAGCTTTTCTTCTGCCTTAGGCGACTACGAGAGTCACCGAAAGGAATACCTCTACGAAACGAAGCTACTAACGGCTGCTCGTGCGATAACGGAATCCGTTAGTGCCGTAAAGCTAATCTCTCTTCGAGAGAAGAGACTCCTAGGTAGTAGCTTTTAAAGCTCGAGACCTTAATAGCTCCTCGATAGGTATATAACTAACCGTATTAGGAAGACCTATACGGCCTACCTAGAGCTTTTCTGCTAGGAACCTGCTAGCTTCTTCGTGGCTAGCTAAGTAGGAAGAAATCCTCGAGGAAGCTAACTAATACTTCCTTATAGAAGCTCTTTCCGGCTAGTAGCTACGGGATATATCGCTGCTAATAAAGCCTATTAGTAATAGTTACTCGACTATCTTTCGAGAAGCTAGCCGGGAACTAGATAAAGAGGCTGCTAGAGTATAATAGCAAGTAGTCTTATTCCTTCGTGGCTAGCACTCGACCTAGACGGCTCGACCTGCAGCTGCTGCAGCCCCTGTTGCTGCGGCCCCCGCTGCTGCTATTGCGGCTGTTGCTCCTTCGGCTCCTCCTCCCTCGAGAGCATTAACACTGTCTTTAACGGCTGCCGTAGGCCCGGCACCGGCTCCGCCTCTTGCTCCGGGCCCGGCCCCGGTCCCGTTAGTTAGACCGGCCCGACTAGTCCCCTAATAGACCTTTTAGTCCGTTAGTCGAAAAATCAGGGAACTAGTCGAAATCGAACCTCTTCGTTAAAATTAGCAATAAGGGGTAAAAAGGGGAGGTTTTTAAGCAGACCTTCCGGATCGGGACGAGGATTCCTAGAAGAAATAGAAGACTAGACGACGAAACGGCTGCCTAGCCTATAAATCCCTAGGACATCGATTATTATAATGCTAGTAGGTCTTCGAGGAAAACTAACCCGAAGGATTTAACCCTTTAAAGAGGCTATAAGAAACGATATAATAGTCT
Organism: Hirsutella rhossiliensis; assembly: GCF_020360975.1. Taxonomy (NCBI): domain Eukaryota; kingdom Fungi; phylum Ascomycota; class Sordariomycetes; order Hypocreales; family Ophiocordycipitaceae; genus Hirsutella; species Hirsutella rhossiliensis. Next base: position 727,636 of record NW_025408669.1, read on the forward strand.
CTTAAGGAGGACCCCTCGTTATAGAAGAAAATAGACGAGATTCGGGTTACTAAGAAATAGTAACTAACGCCGCTGCCCTTATTCGAGCCGTAAATTCGAGGAAAAATCGTTAGTATAGTAAATCCGGCCTTTGTCTTCCCTATAGATTAATAAGGCTAAGACTAACCGTTAGAGCCCTCCGATTATCCCCTACGAAAATCAGCTATCCTTAACTCTAGTGCTTCCCTCGATATCTATAATATACTCTTACGATTCCGGTCCTTTAAGAAGGCACGGAGGGAATACCTTATTGCCGGGGAATTAACCGTACGGATAGAGGGATATAGAAGGGTAAATTTTACGATAAAATTACCTAACGGGTCTATACGAATTCTTCGACGAAAAAGGGTAGCTTTTTGCCCTCGATTTTTAACGAGCCTAATTTCCTTCCGCCTTCTTCGAGAGGAAGGAATCTTCTAGGATACGACGTCTAAGCCTACGAGGCTAGTCTAGAAGAATTAGACTATTAGGCTTATCGAGGAGAAATTCGGTTAATTTATTCTCGAATTCCGACCTATCCTTAGGAAGGAACTACTCGAGAAGTTAGCTTTCCTTGCTAGGAGGAATAGGTCTACTATAAAGGACCCTCTTCCGGCAGCCTAAGGAGACGGCATTCTTTAGCACGCACGACTTAGTCACCCGGGCCCCCTAGCTTTATATAAGCTAGGCTAATAATAGGGCGTATAAATAAGGGGCCTAAAGACCGTCGAATACGAATACTGCGGCTAAGGAAAGACTAGGAGACGAATTTCTAGACAAACGCCTTTACGGCTAGACCAGCCGTATAAGGAAATTTAGGTCGACTAGACCGACGTCTCTAGGGATTAGGAAAGCTTCGTTACGGTAATGTTTTTTATAGACGCATTTTTAGGGATAGTTTTCCCCTATTTCTTACGGACCTACCTAAGTAAGTATAACTAGTCTGCCCTCCGGGACTTCGTTAACTAAATAAAATCCTACTTTAGCTACGAGGTAAAGAAGATACGGTCTAATAGAGAGCTATTTACGAAAGATATCTTAAAGTAGCTTCGAAAAAAGGGCATTTTACCCCTCCCGTTAGCACCGAATACCTAAGCCTAGAATAGAGGGGCAGAAAGATTAGGGGGTGCTATAATAGAAAGGGCCCGTACGATAAGACTTACTATAAAGCTTCTATACGACCTTTAGAGGGAAGTCGTTAAGACCGCTTATTACCTTCGGAACCGGACCCCTAGGGACCCTAAGGACCTTAGGGAACTAAACTAAGGAATAGATTAGAAATCCCCCCTCGAGCTCTTTATAAAGAAGAGGGCCTTGCTAGCCCACCTTTATGCCTACGGCTATAAGGCATACGCAATAACTACCGATATATAGCTAAAAAGGAAGAAGAAAAGAAAGCTTAATCCGAGAGCCTTTATTAGTTACCTCGTTAGTTATAATTCTACGAATATCTTCCGGATCTAGATTCCTCTTCTACGGAAGGTTATTTCGACTAGGGATATGATTTTCGACGAATCTAGCTTCTTCGACGGAAAGAGGGATTAATAGCCCCTCTTACTCTCTTAACGTTAGCTAATTTAAAAGATTTAAATCCCCCCTTCCTAATAGTCTTAAGAAGAGGTCCTAGATAAGGAAATAGAAGAAGAAACTAACGTCGAAGTAGTCGAGGATAACGCGGACTTCGAAGAAGAGGAAGCTGCTAGATTAGATAATCTAAACGAAGAAGGAGACTATAGAAAAGCGGTAGAGCTAGAATACGCCTACCTACCTACGCCTCCTCCTACGTAAGAAGAAGATCTAGAAGCAGCTTTCTCTATAAGTCTTCCTGTCTCGACCCCTAAGGGGGTAGGAAAGGCACCTCTCTCGAAGGATTACCCGGCTGCCTTTTTATCCCTGCTTCGAGAAGTAAAGGAAGGAATAGGGCCCGATACGAAAGAAGACTAGTTTCTCCCCTATTTCGATCGTTTTTCCGACTTCTACCTAACGCTAATAGAAGACGGTTCCCACGGAGCGTTTATAGCAGGCCGGCTCTTTAAGCTATAGCTATTAGCAAAGAAGGTATATAAAAGAGACCTCCCGGACCTACTAGTAAACTAGAAGCAGCTAGAAAAACACCCTTTAAGAGACTAGTTTTTCTAGGCCTAGAAAGACTACCTAGCCTTATACGAAGAGATAGGGTCTTTCGAAGAGGTCCTTAAGGAAAAAGCAAGAGGAAAATAAGTCCTTAGCTATAAGTAGGTCTTTATCTATAAGACTAATAAACACGGCTTCCTTTAAAAGTATAAAGCCCGGCTAGTTGTCTATAGGAATTAGCAGGAAAAAGGGGATCTTCCTACTAGGGCAACCACCCTAGCAGGAATGTCTTTTCGGGCCCTTATAGCTATAGTAGTAGAATTCGACCTCGAACTCGATTAGATAGATATAGTCAACGCCTTTATTAACTGCCTACTTAAGGAAGAAGAAGTTATCTATATATAACTTCCTCTTAGTTTCTAATAACTAGGAAAGGTTCTATGGCTTAGGAAAGCTCTATACGGATTACGAAGATTACCCCTTCTTTAGCAATAGCATTTAATAGGTTCCCTCGAAGCCCTAGGCTTTACGAAAGTCCCTTAGGAACCGTGTATAATATAGAAGGGTAAAATCACGGTCTTCTTCTACGTCGACGATATTATCTAGGCCTACCTAAAAGAGGAAGAAGCTAATACTAGGGAGGCTATACGAGGCCTATAATAAAGGTATAAGATAACTAGGCTAGGGGAGCTAAAGTAGTTCCTAGGGATATAAATCCTTAGGAATAGGTCCTAACGGACTATCTAGCTTACCTAAGACGCCTATATCGATAAGGTCGCTTATAAATTCCTCCTTAATTCCCTCGATAAGAAGCTTCCCTCTAAGCCTATATTAGACGAAGAGCTTTTGCTTAATCCGTCCTTTTAAGCTAGGGAGTAAGAGAAACACTAATATTAATAAAAGGTAGGCTCCCTGCTTTTTTTAGCTATTTCTACTAGACCGGATATCTCTTTTACGGTCTCCCGGCTAGCTAGGCATAACTAGAATCCTAGCCCTAGGCACTAAGAAGTAGTAGACTAAGTAATCCTTTATCTCTATTTAACGAGATTATATAGTCTACGCCTAGGTAGGTAGGGAAGGAAATTAGCTGCCGAAATCTTCCTTTATTCGAGCGATTCGTCCTTTACGGATAATTCCTTAGATAGAAAGAGCTTATAAGGGTATATTATATCCCTTTTTAGAGGAACCATTGCTTAGAGAGCTTCGAAGCAGGCCACCGTTACGACTTCTAGTATAGAGGCAGAGCTACTAGCTCTTTTAGAAGCGTTAAAAGAAGCGATTTTCCTTAGCCGGCTACTAATATCTCTACGACTATAAATTCCGACCCTACTAGCTATAGAATGCAATAACACGTAGACTATACGTATTCTTACGGAAAATAGTAAGCTATCGACCCGGCTACGGTATATCGATATCTACTAGCATTAGTTACGCTAAGAGGTCTAAAGGGGACTTATTTCCGTCTATTAGGTACTAACGGCATTAATAAAAGCCGACGGTCTTATAAAGCCCCTACTAAAGTAGAAGCTAGCTATCCTTTTATAGTAAATTAGGCTAGAAGACGTTCGAGAGAAGCTATCTTTAGAAGCCCGCCTTAAGAGTCTACGAGAGGAGCTAATAGCACGTAGGAGGAAGGAGACGTCTATAGCCGAAGAGAGGAATTAGGACTTATCCTAAAGGAGGGCCCCTAGCTTAATTAGGACTTATTCTTCTTAAAGGCCCCCTTTTTAGGGACTTATCCTTAGAGAAGCCCCCCTTTCTTATAGGACTTAATTTCCTCCTTAGGCCCCTTTTTCCTAAAGTAGGTCTAAAAGAGCCCGGGGCTAAAACCCGGATTTCTCGAGTAGGGGATAAGTATAGACTAAGACCTCCTCTATACGCTTACCAGCCCGAAGCCGTATTAGCTATGCCCTTAAGGGGCAGGCTATAGCTAAGGGGGTATGTCGCGAAGCGTGGCCTAATTTCGTAGTTCTTAGAGATATCCCTTAGCACGAGGGACCTAGGAAGCTAAAAACACCCGGTATAGAAGAAGGAAGAAGGAGCTAAAAAGAGGTATAGAAAGGAGGGTAGGGGCATAAGGGGAAGTAGAAGTAGCGATGGCTTCCTATAGAGGTAGCGAGAGATAAGACGGATATGCCGGCAACGGCTAGAAAGGAGGGGAAAAACCGGCAAAAAGCTCGGTAGTTAAAAGGACATTAGTAGCTTCTTTAAGTAGGATCTTCTTTGCTAATTAAGGTGCTAGACGGGTATAAAGAGGGGCGTTAGATAGAGGAAAGAAAGACAATTAAAGGCAATATAACAATTACTCCCCTACCTTTATTGCTATTCCTATAAGAATTAAATCCCTCTGCCCTGCCTGTCCGACCCCTTACTTCTAATTTTACCTTAGTGTATTTTTATGCACTTCTCGCATCTCTCTTTGCGAGAATATTATAACTAAAATACTAACTAATACTAAGAATTAATTTAGTAGTATTAATTACCTTTAGTAATAATACTATACTAAGGCTAAGGGGTATATAAATATAATAGCGGCCCTTAATATACTGGGCTTTACTAAAGCGTATAGTATAAAGAGACGCCGCTTAAATTTATATACCTTAATAAATAAGTAAATAAACCGAAAGTAGTAATATAATACTTACTTAGGCGCTAAGTAACGCTATAAAAAAGTAATATATAATAAACTTATAGGCTTTATCCTAAGTATATAGTTTAGTAAGGTATAAGTAATAGTTAAACGGCTCTCTAAGGTAAAGAGTCGCGCTAGTAACGCGTTATTAGTAGTACTCTATATAAATAAGAGCTTTAAGATAAGAAGTAATTAAGGAGGTAGTTAAGGAAGAACTCCGCCTAGGTATCGCTTTAAGCTTAAGGGGCTTAAAGCGAACCTAGGCTATAATTATAGCTAAGACTAACGTTAGCTACCTAGCTTATAGTATACCCCCCTTTTAGTATATCCTTACTACCTTTACGCCGATATTAATATTATATTATAACCGCGTTTTCTTATATACCTTCTATCTAATAATTATAAATAATATACTATTCGAATTATAATACCTTAAGCTTCTAAATATACTAAAGATTAGCTCTTAGAAGTACCTTTTAATATTAGAAATAGGATACTATAGATATATATTAGTCGTAAGTAGGGTATTCTAAGAGGCACGCTTTAAACGCGTCTTAAAGGCGCCCTACTAATAAGAGAGGTATAAGAGTTATATTAGCGGCTTAGTCGAGAGTAAGAGAAATACCTTAAGGACTAGACTCTTACCTAAGCCGCCCTTAAGCTGCCCCCTATATACTTTTAGCTTAAGGAATTCGCTAGCTTTATTATTAAAGCTAGCGGCGACCTTTGCTTACGTAGGAAAAATTAGGTATTAAGCTTCTTAGCATATAACTAAGAGGTTAGTAGGATTAAAGGTAAAGCTCTCGATTCTACTTATATTAACGGCGCCTTTATAGCTCGGATTACGAAGTAGTTTTAGTTACTTAACCTACTAGCTTTATAGGCAATTCTACTAGAATTACACTTTAATATAGACGAGATAGGTATCCTTAAGGGCCTTAGCTATAACGGCCTTATACTAGGGAGCTTAAAGAAGAAGGAGACCCTTAAAAGGCGGCTTAGATCGCGTTATTAAACTATAATAATCGAATACGTCTTTACTATAAGTTAGGCCCTAACCCCCCTTATAATCTTTAAAGGTTAGGACCTTTAATACTAATAGTTCCTTAATAAACTTAATTTTTTAAAGGATTAGAACTTCGTAGCTTCCCTAAGAAGTTAGATAAGCAATAAGATCGCGATTTAGTAGCTTAAAGATATCTTTATCCTATAAATAAGAAAGCAGCTATAAAGCAACGTTCTTCTTATATTAAATAGCTATAGAAGCTATTAAACTAACGATTTTATATACGAATACTTCTAGCATAGTATATATTTTCTTTTCTTACTACTATACGCCTCTTACGTCCTTTAACCTCTTAATATCTTAGCTTTTACTTTAATTAAGGGCGCTTACTAATACGAGCTCGAAAGAATTATATCTTTCGATAATATAGCGCTTCTCGGTAAATCTCTCTTCCTTCGCTACTATTATTAAGCGCGGCAAACTAGTCTAATAGAAAGAAGTATTAAAGGAGGGTAGTAAGGGGCTAGTCTTTAGCTAGTTAATATAGTAAAGCCTTTAATAAGCCCCCTTATCTTATAATAGCTAAAGATACTATTAATACCGCTAAAGAAAAAGAACCTTAGCTCTTAGACGAATAACGATGCCTTTAAAATACTAAGATAATTATAGAAAGTCTATAGCTTTAGTATTAGCCTATTAAAGCGCGGTAGAGCTAGCTATATAACCCGAGTGCTTTTTAATAAAATTAGCCGCTTTCTTAACTATTAGAATTTATAGCTTATAATAGTATAGCTATATATATAATAACTTAAGTACTAAGTATATCGTCTATAGCCTTAAAAGTAAAAAAAGATATTATAAGACCTTAATAGCTACTTTATATATATTAAATAAGTCCTTAAGATAAGAAAATAGCTCGAATATATCCTTAAGCCGTCTACTATTATAATAGCTAATTAGAACGTATATTTTAAAGCTTTATATAGTAGCTAGTAGCTTAAATAGCTAGAAAATACTAAATTAATCTATCGCGATATTAAAATATAGCTTTAATTACCGCTAAAAGGTACCCTCTTTACTATAAGTGTCGCGAAGCGTGGCCTGATTTCGTAGTTCTCGGAGATATCCCTTAGCACGAGGGACCTAGGAAGCTAAAAAACAGGTTTTAGGGAAGGAGCTGAAAGGAGGTGCAGAGAGGAGGGTGGGGGCATAAGGGGAAGCAGAAGTGGCGATGGCTTCCTATAGAGGTGGCGAGAGATAAGACGGATATGCCGGCAACGGCTAGAAAGGAGGAGAAAAACCGGCAAAAAGCTCGGTAGTTAAAGGGACATTAGTAGCTTCTTTAAGCAGGATCTTCTTTGTTAATTAAGATGCTAGACGGGTATAAAGAGGGGCGTTAGATAGAGGAATAAAGGCAATATAATAATCACTCCCCTACCGCAATTGCTGCTACCGTAAGAATTAAATCTCTCTGCCCTACCTATCCGACCCCTTACTTCTAATTTCACCTTCGTGCATTTTTTATATACTTCTCGTATCTCTCTTCGCGAGAATAAGAAGGGTACTAAAAGAAGGGTATACTATAAGCTAAGTAGCTAATATTAAGAGAATAATCTAATATTAAGCTATAGTAAAGTTGTTAGAAAACGTAGTTATTAGTTATTATAAGGAGGTACACGCAATAAGCGTAGGATCGGGTAATCGATAACGTAAGCGGAAAGATCGGTCGAAGGAGTATAGGGTAGGATTTTGTCCGGAATTTATAACGAGCATATAGGGGGCTAAATAATATATTAAAAGAATAGCGTTATAAAGGATGCTTGTAAACTTGCTTGTTCTAACTACTACTCCTAGGGAAATCCTTCGTCTTTTATAGACCATTGCTCGCCTACTAGTAGACTAATTAGTTAGCTTTCTAGCACATTCTATAGTGCTTAAAAAGCTCTATCTATAGTATATCTTCCTAACTTAGTAGGTGGTATGATTATAGCGTAATGGTTAACGTAAGACTATGGGTTCTAGTATAAGTAGTGGATTTAACTAGAATGTTCTATGCCCTACCTATTCTCGTATCGCGGATATCTTCGGAACCACTAGGCTAAAATAGGCAATAGGGTATCCGTTCTGCTCGTAATTAACTTATGCATTTTATACATATTTTTGTTTATAAGGATAGGCTTATCCTGACCCGCTTTTCCTAGAGGAAGGTATAGATATCTAGTAGAGGTCTTTGTCTTTAAGGGTTATTCCCTTAGACTATATTATAGAACCTCTTTTTACTAGCTTATTCTATAGAGCCTCCCTATGCCTATTATTTCTTTATAATAGTAAAATAGGAATATAAGGGTATATTCTTATAGCCTCGCTTAAAGAGTACTAGGTAAATAGTACTCTTTACTAGTTATTTCTTTTATAGTAGAATTATCCTTATTAAGAATAAGGTATATAATAGGAATATAAGGGAAATTTTTAAAACCCTTTCTAGGAAAAACCTTAGTAGGAAAAATCCTAGTTATTATTATAATTTTTTCTCCTCTTTTTAGGCAAACCTTTATAAGGAAAAAGCCTTATAGAGTTATTATAAGAAACCTTTAATAAGGAAAACCCCTATTTTATAAGTTGTTTTTTACTAATATTATAGAACCTCTTTTTACTAGCTTATTTTATAGAGCCTCCTTATACTTATTATTTCTTTATAATAGTAAAATAGGAATATAAGGGTATATTCTTATAGTTATATATTAATTATAGCGTACTTATTAAAGTGCGTTTTACTTTTACCTATATAGTATAATAGTCTTTACGATAGTTATAAGCCTAGGAAGGGTAGTAAACTACCTCCTATAACTTCTAATAACTATACGTTATAGGGTAATACCTATAAATAGCTATATACCCTTCTCTCTCTTAGATTTCCTTAGGTAATAGGCGCGGTGCTTAGTATTCGACTCTTATATTATAGGCTTAGGTCTAGGAATCCTAGTAAAGCCGCGATCCTTAAGGGGGTATATTAGAAAACATAGTTATTAGTTATATATTAATTATAGCGTACTTATTATTATTATTATTATTATTATTAAGATTATACTAGTAACCTATCTAAAAGTATCTAGAACTTCGACGTTAAATAAGAGGGAAAAACTAAAGTGCCTAGAGGAAAACCCTCCCCTCTTTTACAGCTAGTCCGCCCTTATACTAGGTCGCGGTTATAATATATAGGAATCTTACGCTAGCTATCTTAGGTATTATTATAGTTAGTCGGAATCGTATTAGCCCCGCTATAAAGTAACCTTAGAAAGTAACTCCTTTATATACGCGGGGTATATAGCGTTAATCGGTAGTATAAGCGTTTTCTAGTTAACGGTTAATAGTTAATTATATAATTATCTTTAACCTTATCCTATAACGATATCTTCCTAGGCTCTACTTTATTTTTCCGCTATAAGGCTTAGTAGGCTATTTTTTATTAATGCCGGCCTTTAGCTAGCCCGGTAGTTAGGTTATCGCACTAGCTTCGCGCCGTACTTATTAAGTTACTAGTATTAGCCCTAGGTTTTTATTTTCCTGGTCGGGGGGCCCGGACCGGGGTTAAGGGGGAGGTCCTAATAAATTCGTCACTAGGTCTAGGTAGGCGAGGTCCGGGCCGGCCTACTTATAGCGGGGCTAGACTGCTAGTATATTTATAAGCGCTTTTAAAAGCGCTAATTAGCTAATTAATAAGTAGGTTAGCGTAGTCTACTAGTCCGACTAAAAATTAATCGTACCCTTAGCCGGATTCGAACTAACTCTAGCGTTATAGCTAGTAGGCTTCCTAGGTATATAACTACTATACTATAAGGGTAGCGTACTTATTAAAGCGCGTTCTACTTTTACTTATATAGTATAATAGTCTTTATAATAAAAGTAGGTCCCGCTATACTATAAATAAAAGATTATTATAGTCTTTACTAAGGTACCGCTTAAAATCCTAAGCTATAAACTAAAGGATATAATAAAAGTAGTAAATATAGCCTTAAAAGCTATAGGCGCTATAATAGTAAAGCGCCTTTAAAGTAAGGATATTACGGTTATATTTAATACCTTAGTAAGAGCTTATTAAAAGGACTAAGGCTAAGTTAAGACCGTATTTAAGCTAAAGGCTATAATTACCTATTATTATCGCGAAGCGTAGCTTAATTTCGTAGTTCTTAGAGATATCCCTTAGTAAGAGGGACTAAGGAAGCTAAAAAATAGGTTTTAAAGAAGGAGCTAAAAGGAGGTATAGAGAGGAGGGTAAGGGTAAGAGGGAAAGTAAAAGTAGCGATAGCTTCTTATAAAAGTAGTAAGAGATAAGACGGATATATTAGTAACGGCTAGAAAAGAAGGGAAAAACTAGTAAAAAGCTCGGTAGTTAAAAGGATATTAATAGCTTCTTTAGGTAGGGTCTTCTTTATTAATTAAGATACTAAATAGGTATAAAGAGAGGCGTTAGATAAAGGAAAGAAGGATAATTAAGGTAATATAATAATTACTCCCCTACCTTTATTACTGCTCCTATAAGAATTAAATCTCTCTACCTTACCTATCTAACCCCTTACTTTTAATTTTACCTTTATATATTTTTTATATACTTCTTATATCTCTCTTTATAAGAGTTATAAGCCCGGGAGGAATAGTATTCTTATACCTTCTAGCTACTATAAAAGGCACCTTTCTTATATCCCTTATAGCTTCCTTTTACCCCTCTTACTAGAAAAGCCGATTTTTAACTAACTTTTCTACCCTTCCCCTATAATAATATTAAAAAACGACTCTGCCGCCCCTACGGTTTATAGGACGATTCTTATAGAGCCCTAAAATTAGGATAAGTAGGTAAGGGAGCTATAGGCTTATATAGATAGGACTATCTATAATTTAGTCTTCTTTAATAAGTAGGACCCTCTCGAGCCCCCTCTTTATCCTAGGGCAACGGAATTTATAGAGGGAGCTTCCCTTTTCTCCGAGCTAACCTCTATATAGTAAAGAGCTTTTTCTACTACCTTAGGTAACTACGAGAGTTACCGAAAGGAGTACCTCTACGAGATAAAGCTACTAACTACTATACGTATAGCGATAATAGAATCCGTTAGTGCTTATTACGGGCTACGCCCGTAGAAGGCTAAGGCTGTACTATAGCGACCGTACTAAAGTCGGGCCGAAGTAGACCTATATATAGATAGAGCTCGACCTAAACTTAGGCCGAATAGCACCTAAATATAGGTCGAGCTAAGGACTAAGGAAGATAGATAACCGTCGCGACTAAGATAGAGTTTTCCTCCTTTCTCCTTAGCTTTAGATAAATAATTATTCGGCCCTATACTACTATACTAAGTATACGCCGGCCCCTAATATATCTTAAGCTCTTTTTAAATAAGGCTATAAAGCCTAGAGAGAGATCGGACTAAAAAGGATATAATATAGATATCCCGACGACCTAGAGGAGGGAGAATAGGCCTAAGGACTATAGGGAGTAGCAACGGGAGGGCTAGACGCCCGGCTAACGATAGAGTAAGCGATACTCTCGTATAACGACCGGTGTTATTCCTAAGGGATAAACCTATCGAGGGGTTTATATTAGCAGATATAATAGGGCGTGGTCTAAGCAATAATAAGTATATTACGTTAGTAATAAGTCGGAGGTCGTAGACCGTAGACTATAACTAGGTAATTAAGTAATCGGAATTAGAGATAAGATCGTAATAGAGATCGTAATAATTATAATATATTAAAAGCTAAAGAGCTATCTAGTCTAAAGGAGTAGAATTAGGTGTCCTTATATACCTAGTAGTCCTTCGTAGATTATATAGCGAGCGTAATAATCCTATTTATAGATCGTTAATTATCCTTAATAATTAATAATTACCTTACTTACCTTAATTACCTTAATTACTTAGTAATCTAGATAATCACCTTATAGGTTACGTAACGGGACCGGCCCGTTATACGTCCGTCCCGCACCTTTCCGCTAATAGCACGGTCCTACGTAACTAACACTTAGTCGGTTCGTAATACGAGGTCTCCCCTCCTTTTAGTCTTATCCTTAAGACCTACTTTAGCCGCCTTACTGCCTTCCGACTAGACTTCCTTGCGTAAGTGTGTTCTTCTCCTTCCTTTATACTATAGCCCGTTATGTCGCCTGACCGAGTTCTTAAATAGAAACCGAAAGCTCGTTCCACCGAATGTCGCAACGCTCTATTATACGCGATCCTCTCGAATCCTACGATTATAACTCTTCCCGCATGCTCTGCTTATAGAAGCCGCGGCTTTAATAATTATTAGGTGGCGCTAAATTCCGAACGATATATTGCGTGCGTGCGCTAAAATTTATCCTACTATAACATCGGGGGCGTGTTATCCTCTTAGCTGCGCAATATCGCTAACTAATATATAAAGTTCGAACGAGAGCTAGTAGAGGCAAAGATAAAGGTCTTTTGTCTCCGAAAATAAAAGAAACTATAGTTCGAGAAAATAATACGAGCGATCTCCCGCGGTATTAACAACGTCGAGGAGTTAGAGCGCATCGAGAAAGAGGAGGCGGAGAAGGAGCGGTAACGGGTAGAGGAGGCGCGGCCGCCTACCCCTTACAACGATCGGTTACCTTCGGACTTCGTCGAGGATTAGGATTCCTTATACTCCTAGGTGTCGTTGTCTCCTTCTATTCTAGCCTAATTTAGGTTGCTCGGGGATCCGTCGGTGCCGGAAAATCCTATTTCGTTAGGAGGTTAATCTTTATTAATTAAATTGTCGGAGGAGCGAACTATAATAGGTTAGATATTTAGTAGGTTCCTATATATTTTCCTCTAGTCCGTATCCTTTCTATTTTACTAGGTATTCCTATTGCTAACCTTGTTTTCGGACGTCTAGGATTTATTTGGCTTTATATTCTTAATCGTCGTCGACTTCGATCTTTTCCTATAGTTTAGCGTTTCGTAGAGCTAGTTCTAATAATAAGATATAAAATATTAGGTATATCTATATTATCGTTAGTAGCGAAAGTTTATAGTTAACTTTTAAAATAGCTTTCTTAACCTTAAATAGTCTAAGTTTCTTAAAATCTAATTTATTACTTAGTTATTTTATTTTAATATTTCGTTATACGAGGTAGGCTATATCTCCCTCTTAAAAGATTAGTCCTTATAATCTTTTCCGGTTATAGTAAGTAGATATTTATTCTCTAACGAATTAAAGTTCTTATTATATTTCTTTATATAATTTTCGTAGTTAATCTACTTATAGTATCGCTCGTTCTACTTATAGTCCTTATTAAGTAACCTTAAATACTTCTAGGTTATATCCGTAATTAGCGTATACTAGTAAGAGCTTAGTTATTTCCGTAATTAAGCTATTATAAGCTAGTTACGCTATTAGTAGCTATTTAACTTAATCGTTTTATTCGTAGCTAATATAGTATCGTAAATATTATTTAAGCGTTTAGTTAAGTCGTTCTATTTATCTATCTATTTATAGGTAATAAGCTATACTAAGCTTATATTTCGTCCTTAATTATACTATAAGAGCTTGCTAAAACTTAGCTATAAACGTACTTCCTTTATTAGAGATAATCTTATTTAGTAGTCTATAATTACTAATAATAGTTTATAGGAATATATATACTAGCTTTTCTATATTACTTACTTCTTTATATAGTAAGAAGTACTTATACTTCGTTAGTCTATCGGTAATAACGAATATACTATCGTACTTAACGTTAGTTATAGGTTCTTTTAACGGTAGTAGCTTTATAATATAATTAAAAGCTATTAAATCCTATAGTTTCTTTAGTACTAGTAGCGGTTATAATTCTTTATATAGTTTATATCGTTTAGCTTTACTTTATATATAAAGTTTATATTCTTTAATAACTTATTATACTACTTCCTTAAGCTATAGGAAGTTATATTATCGTTTAATCCGTTTTATTATTCTTCGGATTCCTTAGTATTTATATATTAAATATTTATATATATCTTATATAACTTTATCTCGTAACTTTAATAGTATCTAGATTTTATTTTTATATATTAGAACTTCTAAATATTCTATATTATATCCGTTTAATACTTTATATTCTTTTATTTATTTTAGGATCTTTTTAGTATATCGAGTCGTTAGGTTATACTTTAAATATTATATTTAGCTATCGTTGCTAGTAGTTCCTATTTTCGTTGATTTCTAGGAGCTATCCTTTTACTATAAGTGCTCTTATATCGTAGTTACTTTATAGACTAAGGGTATTAGCTCGACCGTTTTCTATTCCTTTTCTATAGATTATTTTATAGTTAAATTCTAATAAATATTCGGCCTATTAAATCTATTATCCGTTTAACTATTACGTTGTTATAAAATATAAGATATTCTTATAATCTATATAGACCTTAACTTTATATTTACTTCTAAGAAGGTAGTATCGAAATTCCTTAAAAGCTTAAATAATTATAAGGAATTCTTTATCGTAGATAGGGTAATTAAGTTCTACGCTATATAGCTTCTTCGAATAGAATATAATCGGTCGTAGTCTTCCTTTATTATCTTTTTATCCGATTTATACTCTTAGAGTAAAGTCTAATATATCGGTTTCGAGTTCGATTTATCGTTTTAGATTAAAGGTAGTTAAGACTAGTTCTTACGTAATTATAGTCTTAATATATTTAAAAGCTTCGTTAGCTTTATCGTCCTATATAAATTCTTTTTCCTTCTTTATTAAGTTATATAGTAGTACTACGATCTTTTTAAAATCTTTAATAAATCGTTAGTAGTAATTTATAAATCCTAGGAAACTTTATATATCCTTAATATTCTTTAGCGTTAGCTATTCTTTAACTAAGTTAATCTTATCTTATTATATTCGTATCTCTCTTAGTAAGATCGTATATCTAAGGAAGTCTACTTCCTATATATAGAACTTACTTTTCTTTAGTTTAACTAGTAACTTTATATTCTAAAGTACGCTAAGTACCTTATAAACGTATTCCTTATATTCTTCTAGGGTGTCCGAGAAGATTAGGATATTATCTAGGTATACTACTATAAAGATATCTAAGTATTCGCGTAGGATATTATTAATTATCCGTTAGAAGGTAGCTAGTATATTTATAAGTCTAAATAGTATTACTAGATATTTAAATAGTCCGAATTTCGTTCTAAAGGTTATTATCTATTTATATCCCTTTTTTATATATATTAAGTTATAGGCGCCTTTAAGATCGAGGGCTATAAACTATTTTTTACTATATAGTTAATCTTATAGTTCCGATATAAGCGGTAATAGTATTCGGTCCTTTATTATAATATTATTTAAGCATCTATAGTCGATAACTAATTATAGCTTACTATTTTTCTTTAGAATAAATATAACTAGGTAGCCTACTTTAGATATTAACGTTTATATATACCCCTTTTATAGATTCTCGTCGAGGTAGTCGCGTAGCGGTTATAGTTACTTTTCGTTTAGGTTATAAATCTTATAGAACGTCGGCGTTATTCTATCCTTAAGATAAATTTCGTAGTCCTATTAGCTATATTTAGGTAACCCTATCTTAAGTTCTTCCTTAAAGAGTTTATTATATTTCCGGTATTCTTAAGGGATACTCTTTATTCTATCTTATAGGCTTTATTCTTTCTTTTAAGAGCTAGTTTCTCTTAACTTAAGCTTTTTATTAATTTATTTAAGGTCTTTCCTTAGAGTAGTAATAACTCTTTAGATCTTTATATTATATCCTTTATTTTATTTATATCGGATACTAGGTTATATAGCCGTATTAGTTAATATATAGGTCTTATTAGTCGATTTTATTATATCCGCTAGTTTAGTTATTATTTTCGTTTATATCGCTAAAGCCCGTAATAATTTACTTAAACGGTTATCCCTTTTATCCTATTTAGTAGCTAAATTATCGTAAAATTTTACTTTCTTTTAAATCTACTAGTCCTAGAAACTTATATCTTTATCCTAACGTAGCTAGCTAGTTTTCTAGTTAATTAGTAGGTTACTCTCCTATAGCTATAAAAGTCTTAATATAAGGTCGTGTTCTTTAATATCTATAATATCGAAGTTAACTTATTCGTCGTAGCCCTAGATATTAATATTAAGGTAATTAATCTCTATATTAATAATTCTATTATTATAGTTAAAGGCCTCTCCTTTAATATTTATAAGTTTATATAGATCTTTCTTATATCTCTATATAAGTTAGTAACGATTAACGACTTTAGGTAAAACGTAATTACTTATCGCGCTATAGTTTAAAAGTATACGCGCGTAATATCCCGCGATTTAGATATCTAATACTATTTAGTTACTATAGCTTGCCGTTGCTATATATAGGGTCCTTAGATCTTATTATATCGTGCTAGTTTATAGCCCTTTTATAGATAGCGTACCTCGTTTTTTACCTAGTCCTTATTTATTTTATTTAGGTATTCTTCTTTAATTTATTATTAATATCGTTTCTTTATATTTTTAT
The DNA here is from genome assembly GCF_020360975.1 of Hirsutella rhossiliensis. Lineage (NCBI taxonomy): Eukaryota > Fungi > Ascomycota > Sordariomycetes > Hypocreales > Ophiocordycipitaceae > Hirsutella > Hirsutella rhossiliensis. The sequence continues at coordinate 743,846 of NW_025408669.1, forward strand.
TATATAGTATTATATTAGGGCTTAAAAGACTAATTTCTTATAGCTAATTAAAGATTTCTTATTTCTTAACGCTATATCGTTTATATTATATAGCTTTATAGTTAATTACGTACTATACTTCGTAATTCTATTTATTTTCGTACTAAAGGTTAAGTTTTCGTTTAGCGTCTTTTTATTTTTTACGTAGTATTTCTATATTAATTCTTCCTTAGTCGAATATAGCTTATAGCCTTTATATATATTACTAATAATCTTTTAGTATACCGTTATATCGTTTATACTATACTTATACTTTTTCGTATTTATAAATTCTATAGTTTAGGTATATATATTTATTATAATCTTCTTTATTATATTTAACTTATTACGTAAGTCTTTAAAAGATTAAGGGTTCGGATATCTTAGAGCGAGTAGCGTTATACTATTCTTTTATTTTAGCGTATTTATAGATTTTATATATCTCTAAAAGATATCTTATTAATAAACCGTAATTATCGCGGTATTTAAGTAGTATACCGTAATTAGGTTCTAATAATATAACTTCGTTATTTAGGTAGCGTTAATCGATTTTCTAGTAGTTTAGTTCTATACTTAAGTAGGGTTTCGAAAGTACTTATCCCTTAAACTTAACCGGGAAGGCGTTATATCGTGCCTTTATCTAGAAGTATATTATATAATCTAAGTAGACGTATAATATCTATAAAATATACTTATAGTGCTTATAAGTAAGTAGTATTTATAGATTATCTTTAAATTCTCCTTATAGTTACTATTCTTATTATAGAGCTATAAAGGTATTAACTATAGCGATAGCTATAGTATAGTCTCTTTTATATAGTACTAGTTAATATCGAATTAATATAGCTTATTAGTTTTCCGTAAGAATTTAAGGTATTTATTAGGTTTTAATTTTAAGTATTTCTTTAAATTCTTTAAAGTATAAAGTATATTCTCTAATTATAGTATTTTCCCTTAGTAGCGAGGGTAGTAGTATAAGTTCGTTCTCGTCTTCTATTTCTCTAGGTATTTCTTATTCTTTAGAGCTTATATCGTCGATACTTTATTATTCCTCCTTAGGTTATTATCTAAGTTTCGTAAGTATAAGGGCTATATCCGTATCTTCTTTATTATATTATTTATAGACTGCCTATCGTTATTATCGATTTTTATTTTATATATCTTCTTAGAATTATTTGCCGTTCTTCTTAATCTAGTCTTAAGAGACTCTTTTAAGATAAGGGTATTCCGGTTCTATAAATTTAACTTATTTTTATATTTTAAGATCCCTTTGTTATATTATTATAAGGGTTTTCTTTAATAGCTTTAAGAACTATCTAATACCGTTCTTATCGCTTAAGTATACTATATATTCGTCGTTATAGTATATAGTCTAACTAAGGAGTTTATACTTTAGTTCTTATTTATTAGTAGCGTTTAGGTATTTCTTACCTTCTAAGGCTAGTACTTAGTAGGTTTTCTTCTCCTTATAAGGTTATCTATATTCTTTAGAGTAATATTTAAGTTTTCTATAGTTAAAATACTTTCTTTTGCTTTTCTATATTATATCTAGATCTATCTTACCTAGGTTAGTTATATAAGCGTAGGTAATAAGAGTTTCGCGCTTTTTCTTATAGTTAGCGCGTTAGTTAAAGTTATTCCTATAAGAAGGGTTTTAGTTTCCTCTTCCTTATTTCTTTTCTTAGTATCGCGTATACTATCTATCGTTGATTTATACTACTATAGTAATATAGTCTAAGAGGTTATTAAGTTAATTTTCCTTATAGAGCTTATCCTTAACTTCTTCTTTAAGCCTATTATAGAATTATAATATAAGAGGTTCGTTATCTTAATCGAGCTTTAAGGTAACTTAATAGAACTTTATAGTATAATTTAATACTAAGATCCTTTATTAAAGTTCTTAAAGTTTCTATTTAGCTTCTTATTCCTTATCGGTTATTCCGAATACCTTTATAATAGCTTCTTTAAATCCTTAGAAACTAGTTAAGACTTTATCTATCTCGTTATCTCGTCGCGCTAGTTAGTTATTAAGAAAGTCCCTTATAATAGGTCTAAACTAAGCGAGTGCTATTTTAGATAAATAATTTCCTATATAGAGTACCTTTTCGACTAGGTCTAAGAGTTTAGTAGGGTAAAACCGGTAGTAGGCCTTAAGTTAGGTAAGAAAGTCTCGAAGCGTGCTATAAGTACTATCGAATAGTCCTAGCTATTTTAGTTTAATTACTTCTCTAAGGTCCCTAACTTATCCGTTACCTCCTCCGTTCCTAAGTAACTATACCTTATATCGAAGGGTAATAATCTCGCGTATTATATCCTAAGGCGATATAGTAGCTCTAGAGTTAGTTAATCTAGCTTACTATATAGGCATATTAATAGTTACGATATTACTTAGAGTAACGCGGTATTATACTAAATAAGAGCTTTTAACGTATAACGACCGGTATTATTCCTAAGGGATAAACCTATTAAGGGGTTTATATTAGTAGATATAATAGGGCGTAGTCTAAGCAATAATAAGTATATTACGTTAGTAATAAGTCGGAGGTCGTAGACTATAGACTATAACTAGGTAATTAAGTAATCGGAATTAAAGATAAGATTATAATAAAGATCGTAATAATTATAATATATTAAAAGCTAAAGAGCTATCTAGTCTAAAAGAGTAGAATTAAGTGTCCTTATATACCTAGTAGTCCTTCGTAGATTATATAGCGAGCGTAATAATCCTATTTATAGATCGTTAATTATCCTTAATAATTAATAATTACCTTACTTACCTTAATTACCTTAATTACTTAGTAATCTAGATAATTACCTTATAGGTTATATAATAAGACCGGCCCGTTATACGTCCGTCCTATACCTTTCCGCTAATAGCACGGTCCTATATAACTAATACTTAGTCGGTTTATAATATCTCGCTATAGGTAGGAGAGGTAGAGATAAGGTATTAAGTAATATAGAGCTAACTATAGATATAGGAACTAATTAGCTAGATTAAGAGGATATACTAAAGGATAGACGAACCGATATAGATAGGTATATAGGAGGGGGCTAGGGGTAGAATAAGCGGTTTAATACCGCCCTTAGGAGCAACGGGGGGGGCAGCAACGCCTACGACTAAGGGGGAGGTAGTAAGAAAGAATAGCTATAAGAAGCCTCTCTTAAGCCTAGGAAAATTCAACGGATAACGATAGTACTATACCCTATAGGCACGATATATATAAGAGAAGTATAAGATCGATAAAGAATTCTTCTTAAGCTTAAGGGAAATCTTCTACCTTATCTATAACTACCTAAACGCCGGGCTATAATAAACGGTCGCTATATACTATAGAATAAGGGCGGAGAGGGGCTACGATTAAAAGGAATTCCTAAAGTACCTCGACTTAATCTACCTTAATATAGATATCTAGTTACGCGCGGTAGCGGCGATCTAAATAATAAAATAAGGGGAAAGTTAGACGTTTATAGCGTTCCTCCTAAAGTTTAAGTAGAGACTCTTTAAGGCTAGAGGCGGGTCCTAGCTATACGAAGTTTAGATCGTCTTCTTAGAGGGGGCCCTAGGAATCTAGCTCCGCGAGGCGTTAGCTATAGTCGACCTCCCTATATTAAGCTTCGCCGCCTATATTAATCGGGTAGCGTAAATAGCGGCTAAGCTAGAGAGGGTCTAGTAAATAAAATAACCCCCCTTAAACTAAAGGAGACTAGCGGATATATACCCCTAAGAAAGGAAGGATAAAAATAAGGATACCTTAATAACCGGTATTAACGCCCTAGATAGATAAAGGGAGGGGTAGAGCTAGCCGGAGAACTAGACGTACTTTAACTATAGAGTTAAAGGATATATCGCGCTTTATTATAAGAAGAGGAGATAGGAACCTTAGAGGGCGGGCGTAATAAAGAAAGAGAGGGACGCTAAGGATAATAATAACTTAGAAAAAAGGGAACCTTAGTATAAAGTTAGGCGCTAAGGGTAGAAGAGAAATAATAAGAAGCTTAGAAGTTAATAAGGGACTATCTTATACTAGGCCTAGTAACGCTAAAGGTAAGTATTAATAGGAAGAAGGGACTTAACGCGCTTATAGATACCGGCTATAATTACTATACTATAGTAAGCGAGAGGGTAGTAAAGAAGCTATAAATGCCTCTTACTAATAAGAGGAGAAGATAACTAAGGCCGTTCTTAAAAGATACTCTAGCCCTATAAACGAAAGGAATTATAGTATTTAAGATAGATATTAACGGCTATATAAAGTAGACCTTTATATATATAGTCCTTAGGCTAAGCTACGACGTATTCCTAGGAAGGCTATAGATGAAGAAGAACCGAGTAATATATAACGTAGTAAGGGATCGGATTTAGTATAGTAAGGCTAAGATCTAAATTAGCCTATAAGGATCGGAAGTAGTAAGGAGGGTAGAATAGATCTAAGGGGCAAAGATTATTAGCGCGGTAGTATTTATAGCGGAAAATCGGAGGGAGAGGGCGGTAAGGGACGATAAGGGAAGGCGGAGGATAGTTAATATCTAGGCGATTATAATAAAGGATATAGAGAAAGCACTCTAGCTAAAGACGGTAGTAGACCTAGTAGACTATATCCTAAAGTAGGCGCTAGATATATACCTAGACCTCTTTATACTAAAGAAGGCTTTAGAGATACCCTTATATAGGCTAGGGGTAAACTATAAGATTAACCTAATACTAGATAAAGATAAGGTAAAGCCCCCCTTACTATAAGGACCCCTCTACGATATATTAAGGGAGGAACTCTTAGTACTAAGGAAGACCCTAAGCGAGCTAATAGAGGTAAACCTAATCCGCCTAAGTAGCTCCTTAGCCGCGGCCTTAGTACTCTTTACCTAAAAGTTAGACGGTCGCTTATAATTTCACTATAACTATTAAGCCCTAAACGCGATTATAAAGAGGGATAGGTACGCGCTACCCTTAATTATAGAGATACTATAGATACTTATAAAGGTAAAGTAGTTTACGAAGCTCGACGTTATAGCGGCGTTCTATAAGATCTAGATAGTAAAGGGCTATAAGTTTAAGATAGCCTTTTAGTCTTAAGGTATATAAGTAAAAGCGGAATTTTAGGAAATTAAGGAATTACGTAAGACTATATAATAGAGGGGAAGAAGGAGTATAAGGTAGGGTTTTCAACGGAATTTATTAGTAGTATATTAGTATATAGAAGAGGTATTAAAGTTAATAATTATCAATCTATCTACCAGCGGACATGCTGTCTTATATAGATAATTATAGCTGAACGGAAGAACCTTTCGGGACTAGATTTAGGCTGCCGTATAGCCCTAAGACTAGGGAATTCCGTGATACCTCGAGTAAATCTAGAAGTGTCTTAGTTCTACTAATATTCGTATTTAAAGGAGGTTAGTCGTGCCGGTGTTCTTAAGAGGTCTTAGCTAGCATTCTAAGCTAGCTCTGTTCCTTCGATTCCCGATTATACGATAACCGGCAACCCGTTTAATGCATAATAACATGTAAAATGCTAAGCGATTCTTGCTCTATAGGATAAGATTTTATCTATAATTAATATACTACTTATTAGCTTATATAATCGGGAGAGTATATTATAGCTGCTTTATTTATAGTAGGAATACTATTCCTTATAGCCTCCCTTAAAGAGTAGATTTATATACTCTTTACTAATTTATTTATAGTAGTATATATATAGGGTAAAAACCTAATTTAGGAAAACTATTCTTATACCTTAATAGGATATATAAAAACCTATTCTTTCTTAGGAAAAAAAAAACCCTTAGGTATATACTAATAGAAAAACCTATGGTAGGAAAAATCTATAGTTATAATAATTATTTATAGGATAACCTTATATAAGGTAAAACCTATTATTGCTAGGAAAATCTTAATAGATAAAAACCTAGTAAATATTTCTCTAGGAAACCTAAAAAGGAAAAACCTAGTAAGGGAAAGTCTCGCGTAGAGAGATGCGAGAAGTGCATGAAAATGCACGAAGGTAAAATTAGGAGTAAGGGGTCGGACAGGCAGGGCAGAGAGATATGATTCTTGCAGAAGCAGCAATAAAGGTAGGGGAGTGATTGTTATATTGCCTTAATTATCCTTCTTTCCTCTATCCAACGCCCCTCTTTATACCCTTCTAGCATCTTAATTAACAAAGAAGATCCTGCTTAAAGAAGCCACTAATGTCCTTTCGACTACCGAGCTTTTTGCCGGTTTTTCCCTTCCTTTCCAGCCGTTGCCGGCACATCCGTCTTATCTCTCGCCACCTCTATAGGAAGCCATCGCCACTTCTGCTTCCCCTTATGCCCCTACCCTCCTTTCTACACCTCTTTTTAGCTCCTTCTTCCTTCTTCTATACCAGGTGTTTTTTAGCTTCCTTAGTCCCTCTTACTAAGGGATATCTCCGAGAACTGCGAAATTAGGCCACGCTTCGCGACACACCCCCTTAGCTATAGCCTGCCCTTATAGTAAGGGCATAGCTAATACGGCTTCGGGCTAGTAAGCGTATAGAGGAGGTTCTTAGCTCTGCACTTCTCCCTTTACTCGAGGAAAGCAGGGGCCCTTTCGGGTCCCTAGGCTCTTTTAGACCTACTTAAGGAAAAAGGGGCCTAAAGAGGGGAAAGTCCTATAAGAAAGGGGGGCCTTCTTAGAAGGGAAAAACCCAATTAAAATAGGGGGCCCTCTAAAGGGAAAAAACCTCTTCCTTTTCTTCGGCTATAGACGTTACCTTCTCGTACGTGCTATTAGCTCCTCTCGTAGACTCTTAAGGCGGGCTTCTAAGGATAGCTTCTCTCGAACGTCTTCTAGCCCAATTTGCTATAAAAAGACAGCTAGCTTCTGCTTCGGCAGGGGCTTCGTAAGACCGTCGGCTTTTATTAATGCCGTTAGAACCTAACGGACGGAAATAAGTCCCCTTTAGACCTCTTAGCGTAACCAATGCTAGTAGATATCGATATACCGTAGCCGGGTCGATAGCTTACTATTTTCCTCTATAAGAATTCGTATAGTCTACGTATTATCGCATTCTATAGCTAACGGGGACGGAATTTATAGTCGTAACGATATTAGTAGCCGGCTAAGGAAAATCGCTTCTTTTAACGCTTCTAAAAGAGCTAGTAGCTCTGCCTCCGTACTAAAAGTCGTAACGGTAGCCTACTTCGAAGCTCTCTAAGCAATGGTTCCTCTAAAAAGGGACATAATATACCCCTATAAGCTCTTTCTATCTAAGGAATTGTCCGTAAAGGACGAATCGCTCGAATAGAGGAAGATTTTAGCAGCTAATTTCTTCCTTTCCTGCCCTCCTAGGCGCAGACTATATAATCTCGTTGAATAGAGATAAAGGATTGCTCTGTCTGCCGCTTCTTAATGCCTAGGGCTAGGATTCTAGTTATGCCTAGCTAGCCGGGAGACCGTAAAAGAGATATCCGGTCTAGTAGAAATAGCTAAAAAGCAGGGAGCCCACCTTCTATTAATATTAGTGTTTCTCTTACTCCTAGCTTAAAAGGACGGATTAGGCAAAAGCTCTTCGTCTAATATAGGCGTAGAGGAAGCTTCTTATCGAGGGAATTAGGAGGAATTTATAAGCGACCTTATCGATATAGGCGTCCTAGGTAAGCTAGATAGTCCGTTAGACCTATTCCGAAGGATTCGTATCCCTAGGAACCACTTTAGCTCCCTAGCCTAGTTATCTTATACCTTTATTGCAGGCCTCGTATAGCCTCCTAGCAGCAGCTTCTTCCTCTTTAGGTACGCTTAGATAATATCGTCGACGTAGAAGAAGACCGTGATTTTACCCTTCTATATTATACACGGTTCCTAAGGGACTTTCTTAAAGCCTAGGGCTTCGAGGGAACCTATTAAATGCTATTGCTAAAGAAGGGGTGATCTTCGTAATCTATATAGAGCTTTCCTAAGCCGTAGAACCTTTCCTAGCTATTAGAAGCCTAGTAGAAGGCGTATATAGATAACTTTTTCTTCCTCGAGTAGGCAGTTAATAAAGGCGTTGACTATATCTATCTAATCGAGCTCGAGGTCGAATTCTACTACTATAGCTATAAGGGTCCGAAAAGACATCCCTGCTAGGGTAGTTGCCCTAGTAGGAAGATCCCCTTTTTCTTACTAGTTCCTATAGATAACTAGCCGGGCTTTATACTTTTAAAGGAAGCCGTGTTTATTAGTCTTATAGATAAAGACCTACTTATAGCTAAGGACCTATTTTCCTCTTGCCTTTTCCTTAAGGACCTCTTCGAAAGACCCTATCTCTATTACGACCACGGTCTAGCAAACCGCGGGGACCAATATATATCACGAGGTCACGTGACGTAGGGAGCAAGGAATATTAGACGGACCGACGGGCTAATTAAGTTTTAGAGCGACGGGTTACTCTAGCGCTCTAACGCTCTACGGCTAGGATCGTAGGATCGCTCTAGCGCTCTAGCGCTCCTAGACGACGAGATCACCTAGCGCTCTCGGCGATCTAGGGAAGCTCTCGAGATATATAAGGAAGGAATAGAACACTCCTTTAGATAGATAGCTCGATAGCTTTTAATATTATAATTATTACGATCTCTATTACGATCTTATCTTTAATTCCGATTACTTAATTACCTAGTTATAGTCTACGGTCTACGACCTCCGACTTATTACTAACGTAATATATATATTGTTACTTAGACTACGCCCTATTATATCTACTAATATAAACCCCTCGATAGGTTTATCCCTTAGGAATAATACCGGTCGTTATACGTTAAAAGCTCTTATTTAGTATAATACCGCGTTACTCTAAGCAATATCGTAACTATTAATATGCCTATATAGTAAGCTAGATTAACTAACTCTAGAGCAACTATATCGCCTTAGGATATAATGCGCGAGATTATTACCCTTCGATATAAGGTATAGTTACTTAGAAACGGAGGAGGCAACGGATAAGTTAGGGACCTCGGAGAAGTAGTTAAACTAAAACAGCTAGGACTATTCGACGGTACTTATAGCACGCTTCGAGACTTTCTTACCTAACTTAAAGCCTACTACCGGTTTTACCCTACTAAACTCTCGGACCTAGTCGAAAAGGTACTCTACGTAGGAAATTATTTATCTAGAACGGCACTCGCTTAGTTTAGACCTATTATAAGGGACTTTCTCGATAACTAACTAGCGCGACGAGACAACGAGATAGACGAAGTCTTTACTAGTTTCTAAGGATTTAAAGAAGCTATTACGAAGGTATTCGGAATAACCGACGAGGAATAAAAAGCCGAATAAAAACTTCGAGAACTCTAATAAAGAATCTTAGCATCGGATTATACTACGAAGTTCCGTTAAGTTACCTTAAAGCTTAATTAAGACGACGAACCTCTTATATTACGATTCTATAACGGGCTTAAAGAAGAAGTTAAGGACAAGCTCTATAAGGAAAATCGACCTAATAACCTCTTAGACTATATTGCTATAGTAGTACGAATCGACGATAGATAGTATACGCGATGCTAAGAAAAGAAGTAAGGAAGAGGAAACTAGAACCCTTCCTATAGGAATAACTTTAACCGACGCGCTAACTATAAAAAGAAGCGCGAAACTCCTATTGCCTACGCCTATATAACTAACCTAGGTAGGATAGATCTAGATATAATATAGAAAAGCAAAGGAAAGTGTTTTAACTATAGGAAACTTAGACATTACTCTAAAGAATATAGATAACCTCGTAAGGAGAAGAAAACCTACTAGGCACTAGCCCTAGAAGGTAAGAAACACCTAAACGCTACTAATAGATAGGAACTAAAGTATAAACTCCTTAGTTAGACTATATACTACGACGACGAATACACGGTATACTTAAGCGATAAAAACGGTACTAGATAGTTCCTAAAGTAACTAAAGAAAACCCTTATAATAATATAACGAAGGGATCCTAAAACATAGAAATAAGTTAAATTCGCAGAACCGGAACACCCCTATCCTAAAGGAGTCTCCTAAGACTAGATTAAGAAGAACGGCAAACGATTCTAAGAAGACATACGAAACAAAAATCGATAATAACGATAAGCAGTCTATAAATAATATAATAAAGAAGATACGGACGTAGCCCTTATGCTTACGAAACTTAGACAATAACCTAAGGAAGAATAACGAAGTATCGACGATATAAGCTCTAAAGAATAAGAAATACCCGGAGAAACGGAAGACGAGAACGAACTCGTACTACTACCCTCGCTACTAAGGGAAAATGCCACGATTAGAGAACACGCTCTATACTTCGAAGAATTCGAAGAAATACTTAAAATTAGAACCTAATAAACACCTTAAATTCTCACGGAAAACTAATAAGCTATATTAATTCGATATTAACCGGCACTACGCGGAGGAGACTACGCTATAGCTATCGCCGCGGTCGATACCTTTATAGCTCTATAATAAGAATAGTAACTATAAGGAGAATTTAGAGACGATCTATAAATACTACTTACTTATAAGCACTATAAGTATATTTTATAGATATTATACGTCTACCTAGATTATATAACATACTTCTAGATAAAGGCACGATATAATGCCTTCCCGGTTAAGTTCGAGGGATAAGTACTTTCGAAACCCTACCTAAGCATAGAACTAGACTACTAGAAAATCGATTAACGCTACCCGAACGACTAAGTTATATTATTAGAACCCGATTACGGCACGCTACTTAAATGCCGCGATAATTACGGTTTATTAACGAGATGTCTTTCGGAGATATATAAAATCTATAAATACGCTAAAATAGAGGAATAGCATAGCGCTACTCGCTCTAAGGCATCCGAACTATTAATCTTCTAAAGACTTACGCAACGAATTAAATATAATAAAGAAGATTATAACGAATACGTATACCTAAACTATAGAGTTTATAAACACGAAAAAGCACGAGCATAGTATAAACGATATAACGGTATACTAAAAGATTATTAGCAATATATATAAAGGCTATAAGCCGTATTCGACTAAGGGAGAATCGATATAAAAATACTATATATAAAATAGAAAGATATAGAATAAAAACTTAACCTTTAGTACGAAAACGAATAAAATTGCAAAGCATAGTACGCAATTAACTACGAAGTAGTATAATATAAACGATATAGCGTTAAGAAATAAGAAATCTTCGATTAGCTATAAGAAATTAGTCTCTTAAGCCCCGATATAATACTACGCGACGAAAATATAAAGAAACGATATTAATAATAAATCGAAGAAGAATACCTAAATAAAACGAATAAGGACTAGGTAAAAAACGAGGTACGCTATCTATAAAAGGGCTATAGACTAGCACGACATAATAAGATCTAAGGACCCTATATATAGCAACGGCAAGCTATAGCGACTAAATAGTATTAGATATCTAAATCGCGGGATATTACGCATATATACTTTTAGACTATAGCGCGATAGGCAATTACGTTTTACCTAAAGTCGTTAATCGTTACCGACTTATATAGAGATATAAGATAGATCTATATAAACTCACGAACATCGAAAGAAAGGCCTTTAACTATAATAACGGAATTATTAATATAGAGATTAATTACCTCGATATTAATATCTAGGGCCACGACGAATAAGTTAACTTCGATATTATAGATATTAAAGAACACGACCTTATATTAGGACTTCTATAGCTATAGGAGAGCAACCTACTAATTAACTAGAAAACTAGCTAGCTACGTTAGAACGAAGACGTAAGTTTCTAGGACTAGTAGATTTAGGAGAAAGAAAAATTTTGCGATAATTTAGCTACTAAATAGGATAAAAGGGATAACCGTTTAAGCAAATTATTACGGGCTTTAGCGATACGAACGAAGATAGTAACCGAACCGGCGGATATAATAAAATCGACTAATAAGACCTACGTACTAACTAACACGGCTATATAACCTAGCATCCGATATAAATAGAACAAAGGATATAATACGAAGATCTAAAGAGTTATTGCTACTCTAAGGAAAGACCTTAAATAAATTAATAAAGAGCTTAAGTTAAGAGAAACCAGCTCTTAAAAGAAAGAACAAAGCCTATAAGATAGAATAAAGAATATCCCCTAGGAATACCGGAAATACGATAAACTCTTTAAGGAAGAACTTAAGATAGGGTTACCTAAATATAGCTAATAGGACCACGAAATTTATCTTAAGGATAGAACAACGCCGACGTTCTATAAAATCTATAACCTAAACGAAAAGCAACTATAAACGCTACGCGACTACCTCGACGAGAATCTATGAAAGGGATATATACGAACGTTAATATCCGAAGTAGGCTACCTAGTTATATTTATTCTAAAGAAAAACGGCAAGCTACGACTAGTTATCGACTATAGACGCTTAAACGATATTATAATAAAGGACCGAACACTATTACTACTTATATTAGAACTACGAGATCGACTACACGGCAAAAAATAGTTTATAGCCCTCGATCTTAAAGGCGCCTATAACTTAATACGCATAAAAAAGGGATACGAATAGATAATAGCCTTTAGAACGAAATTCGGACTATTCGAATATCTAGTAATACTATTTAGACTTATAAATATACTAGCTACCTTCTAACGGATAATTAATAATATCCTACGCGAATACTTAGATATCTTTATAGTAGTATACCTAGATAATATCCTAATCTTCTCGGACACCCTAGAAGAATATAAGGAACACGTCTATAAGGTACTCCGCGCACTTTAGAACGCGAAGTTACTAGTTAAACTAGAGAAAAGCAAGTTCTATATATAGGAAGTAGACTTCCTTGGATATACTATCTTACTAGGAGAAATACGAATATAATAAGATAAGATTAACTTAGTTAAAGAATAGCTAACGCTAAAGAACGTTAAGGACGTATAAAGTTTCCTAGGATTTATAAATTACTACCGACGATTTATTAAAAATTTCGGAAAGATTATAGCACTACTATACGACTTAACAAAGAAGGAAAAAGAATTTATATAGGACGATAAAGCTAACGAAGCTTTCGAATATATTAAAACTACGATTACGTAAGAACTAGTCTTAACTACCTTCGATCTAGAACGATAAATCGAACTCGAAACCAATATATTAGACTTTGCTCTAGGAGCATAAATCGGATAAAAAGACGATAAAGGAAGACTACGACTAATTATATTCTACTCGAAAAAGCTATATAGCGTAGAACTTAATTACCCTATCTACGATAAAGAATTCCTCGTAATTATTTAAGCTTTTAAGGAATTTCGATACTACCTTCTTAGAAGTAAGCATAAAGTTAAGGTCTATATAGATTATAAGAATATCTTATATTTTGCAACGACGCAATAGTTAAACGGACGATAGATCTAATAGGCCGAATACTTATTAGAATTCGACTACGAAATAATCTATAGAAAAGGAATAGAAAACGGTCGAGCTAATGCCCTTAGTCGACGAAGCGACTACGATATAGGGGCACCTATAGCGAAAGGATAGCTCCTAGAAATCAACGAAAACGGGAACTACTAGCAACGATAGCTAAACGCAATATTTAAAGTATAACCCGACGACTCGACTTACTAGAAGATCCTAAAATAGATAAAAGAATATAAAGCACCGAACGGATGCGATATAGGACATTTAGAAGTTCTAATATATAAAAATAAAATCTAGATACTACTAGAATTACGAGACAAAGTTATATAAGATATACACGAACATCCAATATATAGACACTAGGGAATCTAAAGAATAATAGAACGGATTAAACGACAATATAACTTCCTATAGCTTAAGGAAGTAGTACGAAAAGTTATTAAAGAATATAAACTTTACGCACGAAGCAAAGCTAAACGATATAAACTATACGGAGAATTGCAACCGCTACTAGTACTAGAGAAACTATAGGATTTAATAGCCTTTAACTATATTATAAAGCTACTACCGTTAAAAGAACCTATAACTAACGTTAAGTACGATAGCATATTCGTTATTACCGATAGATTAACGAAGTACGGATACTTTTTACCGTATAAAGAAGCTAGTAATACGGAAGAGCTAGTATATATATTCCTACGAACTATTATTAGCAATCACGGACTACCGAACGAGATTGTCTCTAATAGAGGAAGCACGTTTATAGCTAAATTTTAGTAAGCTCTTATAGTATAATTAGGGACGAAATATAAGCTTAGTATAGCTTATTACCTATAAATAGATAGATAAATAGAACGACTTAACTAAACGCTTAAATAATATTTACGATACTATATTAGCTACGAATAAAACGATTAGGTTAAATAGCTACTAATAGCGCAACTAGCTTATAACAGCTTAGTCACGGAAATAACTAAGCTCTTACTAGCATACGCTAATTATAGATATAACCTAGAAGCATTTAAGGTTACTCGATAAGGACTATAAGCGGAACGAGCGATACTATAAGCAGATTAGCTACGAAAATTGCATAAAGAAATATAATAAGAACTTTAATTTATTAGAGAACGAATATCCACTTACTATAATCGGAAAAGATTATAGGGACTAATCTTTCGAGAGGGAGATATAGTCTACCTCGTACGATAAAACATTAAAATAAAACAATTAAGTAATAAATTAGATTTTAAGAAACTTAGACCGTTTAAGGTTAAGAAAACCATTTTAAAAGTTAACTGCGAACTTTCGCTACTAATAATAATACAGATATACCCGATATTTTATATCTTATTATTAGAACTAGCACTACGAAACGCTAAACTATAGGATAAAATCGAAGTCGATAATAATTAGGAATATAAAGCTAAACAAATACTAGATATAAGAAAACAAGGTCAGTAATAGGAATACCTTATTAAGTAAAAGGGATACGGGCTAGAGGAAAATACCTAGGAACCACTTAAGCACTTAACCTACTACGGCTCTCTACTCCGATAGTTCTACTAAGCGAACCCTTAATCGGAAATATAGGGTTACTAAGAATAGCATCCTAGTCTAATACGTCTAAGGCACTAAACGATTAAACCTCGCTAATAGCAATGGTTTCCTTATTCGATAAATAAACCGATTCGTCTTAAGAAGAACGCGTTACACTATCTTCTTTATTAATAGCTTATATACCCCGCTAAAACAACTCACTACCTCGGTCCTTTAGGAAACGCTTCTATTTCCTAATCCGAGCTAGGCGAGCTATCGCTTCCTTTAACGCTTCTTCTACTTTCCGTTCGTCCGAATTAATCTTTTACTATTAATTTATAATACGACGAACTAGAAAAGAAGGAATATTAGCAAAAAGAACGATAGGGAAGGAAAGGGATAAAACGAACGGGCGGACGCTATATTATAACTATTATAAGAACGGCGTATAGAGGCATATTTAGAACACCGATTAGAACGCTCGCCGACTTTATAAGTTAGGCCTAACCGAAAACAATAGGAGTAAGGCATAATTTCAATACCGTAGATCTCGGTCTAGGATACTAGCTCCGATCGTTAACGCGATTTATCGGAATTACGGGAATAGGATTTTTAAACATAACTAGATATACTATTAGCAGCATATCCCGAAAGGATAAAAGAATAAGGAACGATATACTTACGCACGACGCGACAAGGGTATATTTATACACGGCGGCTAAAGCAGCAGGTCTTAGGGATAAGACTAAAAGGAGGGGAGGCATCCTATTACGACCACGGTCTAGCGAACCGCGGGGACCAATATATATCACGAGGTCACGTAACGTAGGGAGCAAGGAACATTAGACGGACCGACGGGCTAATTAAGTTTTAGAGCGACGGGTTACTCTAGCGCTCTAACGCTCTACGGCTAGGATCGTAGGATCGCTCTAGCGCTCCAGCGCTCCTAGACGACGAGATCACCTAGCGCTCTCGGCGATCTAGGGAAGCTCTCGAGATATATAAGGAAGGAACGGAACACTCCTTTAGATAGATAGCTCGATAGCTTTTAATATTACAATTATTACGATCTCTATCACGATCTTATCTCTAATTCCGATTACTTAATTACCTAGTTATAGTCTACGGTCTACGACCTCCGACTTATTACTAACGTAATATATATATTATTGCTTAGACCACGCCCTATTATATCTACTAATATAAACCCCTCGATAGGTTTATCCCTTAGGAATAACACCGGTCGTTATAATCTCTTCGTGTAAGGCTAGGTGGTCTTTCTAGGCCTAGAAAAACTAGTCTCTAAAGGGGTGTCTTTCTAGCTGCTTCTAGTTTACTAGTAGGTCCGGGAGGTCTCTTTTATATACCTTCCTTGCTGATACTAGCTTGAAAAGCCGGCCTGCTATAAACGCTCTATAGGAACCGTCTTCTATTAGCGTTAGGTAGAAGTCGGAAAAACGATCGAAATAGGGGAGAAACTAGTCTTCTTTCGTATCGGGCCCTATACCTTCCTTTGCTTCTCGAAGTAGGGATAAAAGGCAGCCTAGTAATCCTTCGAGAGAGGTGCCTTTCCTACCCCTTAGCCGAGACGGGAAGACTAACTAAAAAGCTGCTTCTAGATCTTCTTGTAAGAGGAGGCGTAGGTAGGTAGGCGTATTCTAGCTCTACCGCTTTCCTATAGTCTCCTTCTTCGTCTAGATCATCTAATCTAGTAGCTTCCTCTTCTTCTTCTTCGAAGTCGGCGTTATCCTCGACTACTTCGACGTCGGTTTCTTCTTTCGTTTCCTCGTCTAGGGCCTCTTCTTAAGACTATTAGGAAGGGGGATTTAGATCTTCTAAATTAGCTAACGTTGTAAGAGTAAGAGGGCTATTAATCCTCTTTCCGTCGAAGAAGCTAGATTCGTCGAAAATTATATCCCTAGTCGAAATAACCTTCCGTAGAAGAGGAATCTAGATCCGGAAGATATTCGTAGAATTATAACTAACGAGGTAACTAATAAAGGCTCTAGGATTAAGCTTTCTTTTCTTCTTCCTTTTTAGCTATACATCGGCAGTTATTATATATGCCTTACAGCCGTAGGCACGAAGGTAGGCTAGCGAGGCCCTCTTCTTCGTAAAGAGCTCGAGTAGGGATTTCCAGTCTATTCCTTAGGTCTTAAAAAGGGTCTCTAGGTCCCTATAGTCTCTTAGTCCCCTAGGGTCCCTTAGGGTCCGGTTCCGAAGGTAATAGGCGGTCTCAACGACTTCCCTCTAAAGGTCGTGTGGAAGCCTTACAGTAAGTCTTATTATACGGGCCCTTTCTATCACAGCACCCCCTAATCTTTCTGCCCCTCCGTTCTAGGCCTAGGTATTCGGTGCTAACGGGAGGGGTAAAATGCCCCTTTTTCGTAGCTAATTTAAGATATCCTTCGTAAATAGCTCTCCGTTAGACCGTATCTTCTTTACCTCGTAGCTAAAGTAGGATTTTATCTAGTTAACGAAGTCCCGGAGGGCAGACTAGTTATGCTTGCTTAGGTAGGTCTATAAGAAATAGGGGAAAACCATCCCTAAAAAAGCGTCTATAAAAAACATCACCCTAACGAAGCTTTCCTAATCCCTCGAGACGTCGGTCTAATCGACCTAAATTTCCTTACACGGCTGGTCCGGCCGTAAAGGCGTTCGTCTAGAAATTCGTCTCCTAGTCTTTCCTTAGCCGCAGTATTCGCATTCGACGGTCTTTAGGCCCCTTATTCGTACGCCTTGTTATTGACCTAGCTTATATAAAGCTAGGGGGCCCGGGTAACTAAGTCGTGCGTGCTAAAGAAGACCGTCTCCTTAGGCTGCTAGAAGAGGGTCCTTAGATCTTACCCTCCTAGCAGGGAAAGCTAACTTCGAGTAGTTCCTTCCTAAGGATAGGTCGGAATTCGAGAATAAATTAACCGAATTTTTCCTCGATAAGCCTAATAGTCTAATTCTTCTAGACTAGCCTCGTAGGCTTAGACGTCGTATCCTAGAAGATTCCTTCCTTTCGAAGAAGGCGGAAGGAAATTAGGCTCGTTGAAAATCGAGGGCAAAAAGCTACCCTTTTTCGTCGAAGAATTCGTATAGATCCATTAGGTAATTTCATCGTAAAATTCACCCTTCCGTATCCTTCTATCCGTACGGTTAATTCCCCGGCAATAAGATATTCCTTTCGTGCCTTCTTAAAGGACCGGAATCGTGAGAGTATATTATATATATCGAGGGAAGCACTAGAGTTAAGGATAGCTGATTTTCGTAGGGGATAATCGGAGGGCTCTAACGGTTGGTCTTAGCCTTATTAATCCGTAGGGAAGACGAAGGCCGGATTTGCTATACTAACGATTTTTCCTCGAATTTACGGCTCGAATAAGGGCAGCGGCGTTATTAGTTGCTATTTCTTAGTAACCCGAATCTCGTCTATCTTCTTCTGCAACGAGGGGTCCTCCTTAAGAGACTATTGTACTATTTCTCGTAGCCTCTTTAAAGGGTTAATTCCTTCGGGTCGGTTTTCCTCGAAGACCTACCAGCAGTCTTCCAGCCGATAGGGCTTTTTGCATGCTTAGCAGGTAGGTCGATTCCTCCTTATACGTTTCTTCGAGGAATACTCGTCCCGGTCCGGAAGGTCTGCTTAAAAACCCCCCCTTTTTACCCCTTATTGCTGATTTTAACGAGGTTCGATTTCGACTAGTTCCCTGATTTTTCGACTAACGGACTAAAAGGTCTATTAGGGGACTAGTCTGGCCGGTCTAACTAACGGGACCGGGGCCGGGCCCGGAGCAAGATGCGTAGCCGGGGCCGGGGCCGCAGCTGCAGTTGACAACGGCGTTGAGGCTCTCGAGGGAGGAGGAGCCGAAGGAGCAACAGCCGCAGCAGCAGCAGCGGGAGCCGTAGCAACAGGGGCTGTAGGTCGAACCGTCTAGGTCGAGTGCTGGCCTCGAAGGAATAAGACTGCTTGCTGTTATACTCTAGCAGCTTCTTCGTCTAGTTCCCGGCTAGCCTCTCGAAAGATAGTCGAGTAACCGTCACTAATAGGCTTTATTAGTAGAGATATATCCCGTAGCCACTAGCCGGAAAGAGCTTCTATGAGGAAGTATTGGTTAGCTTCCTCGAGGATTTCTTCCTACTTAGCTAGCCACGAAGAAGCTAGCAGGTTCCTAGCAGAAAAGGCTCCTAGGTGGGCCGTATAGGTCTTCCTAATATGGTTAGTTATATAACCTCTCGAGGGAGCTATCGAGGTCTCGAGCTTTAAAAGCCACTGCCTAGGAGTCTCTTCCTCTCGAAGAGAGATTAGCTTTGCGGCACTAACGGATTCCGTTATCGCCGTACGAGCAGCCGTTGGTAGCTTTATCTCGTAAAGGTATTCCTTTCGGTGACTCTCGTAGTCGCCTAAGGCAGCAGAAAAAGCTCTCTGTTGTGCAGAGGTTAGCTCGGAGAAGAGGGTAGCTCCCTCTGTAAAATCCGTTGCCCTAGGACGAAGAGGGGGCTTAAGAGGGTCCTGCTTGTCAGAGAAAACCAAATTGTGGATGGTTCTGTCCACACGAGCCCGTAGCTCCTTTACCCACTTATCCCAATCTTGGGGCTCTGTAAGAATCGTCCTACGGACCGTCGGGACGGCAGAGGAGTCGATTTTCGTTATCGTTGCGAAAGAAGAGGGGGGGCAGAAAAGTCGGTTAAAAATCGGCTTTTCTAGTAAGAGGGGTAAAAGGATGCAAGAAGGTGCCTTTTGCAGCAGCCGGAAGGTATAGGAATTCTATTCCTCCCGGGCTTATAACTCTCGCGTAGAGAGATGCGAGAAGTGCATGAAAATGCACGAAGGTAAAATTAGGAGTAAGGGGTCGGATAGGCAGGGCAGAGAGATATGATTCTTATAGAAGCAGCAATAAAGGTAGGGGAGTGATTGTTGTATTGCCTTGATTGTCCTTCTTTCCTCTATCTAACGCCCCTCTTTATACCCTTCTAGCATCTTAATTAACAAAGAAGATCCTGCTTAAAGAAGCTACTAATGTCCTTTCGACTACCGAGCTTTTGCCGGTTTTTCCTCCTTTCTAGCCGTTGCCGCACATCCGTCTTATCTCTCGCCACCTCCATAGGAAGCCATCGCCACTTCTGCTTCCCCTTATGCCCCCACCCTCCTTTCTGCACCTCTTTTTAGCTCCTTCTTCCTTCTTCTACACCGGGTGTTTTTTAGCTTCCTTGGTCCCTCTTGCTAAGGGATATCTCCGAGAACTGCGAAATCAGGCCACGCTTCGCGACAGAAAGATATAGAAAGCATAAGAAATATCTAAAAACCCCTTTTAATTGCTTAGGAACTTATATTAAGGATAGACCGTCTTTAAATTTATAGAGTAATCTAGGTCTTAATTCCTTTATAAAAATATTAGCTATATTATCTTCTAATTTAATATAAAAACTCTAATTTCCTTCTCTATACTAGTTCTAGTATAGTAATAGGCTAATCTTATATACTTAGACCTTTTATAAAATTCCGGATTTTCTACTAATTTAATAGCAGCAGTATTATCCGTTAAAATAGGAGGTATAGTATTAGGAATCTTAATAGATAGATCCTTAGTAATATTTTTAAAAGCATATTTAAATAAACAGCTTTATTTACCTCCTAAGGCTAATATACTCTGCTTTATAGGTAGAAAGGGCAACGGATATATAGATAGGTAAAAGGGATATTGCAATTATATTTAATCTTTAGGCTAGGGAATTTATTTAAATATTTCTAAATTATATTTAAAGCCTTAAAATGCGTTTAGTCGGGCTTAGCCGCGAATCTAGCGCAGGAAATTATAGAATATAAGATATCTGGCCTAGTAAATAAGGCTAAGTATAATAGAGATCCTATTTCTTTCTAAAATTACAATATATCTTCCTTAGAAGGTAATTCCTTTGCTTTTATAAGCTTAAAGCTTACTATAGTAGGTAAATTCGAAGTTCCTAAACCTTCTTTATTAAATTCCTTTAATTTATTTAAGGTATAATTTTCTTAGGATATATATAGCTCTTTATTTTCTCGGTTTATTATAATATTTAGACCTAAGAAGTCTTTTATATCTCCTAAGATAGAAAAATCTAGGAATTTAGATAATTCTTTAAATAATCTTTCTTCTATTATAGATTTAAAGGGCCCTACTATAAGAAAGTCGTCGACGTGAATTGCTAAGGCTATACTATAGTCCTTATTTATAAATACTCCTTTATCTATTAAAAGAGGAAGAAATCCGAGATTATTTAGTATAATTTTTAAATGATTATACTAGAGCTTAGGACTTTGTTTTAGGCTATATAATGCTTTCTTTAGCTTTGCTTTAATTTGACCGGTTTTATATAGGTCTAGGAATTCAGTTAATTTAATTCCTTTAGCTCTATAAGCTAATCTATGTTTTAAATAATATTCTTTAAGAGCGTACTCTTCGTAGCCTATAGGAAGATCGATATATACTTCGCTATCTATATCGGTATATACGAATGCATTTATTATATCTATCTATAAAGCTTTGAATTCGTAGATAATAGCTAAAATAAGCAGAATTCTAATAGATTTAGGTCTAGCCGTAGTCGAGAAGGTATCTAGGAAATCTAAGCTATAGATCTACTTAAATCCCTATATTACGAAACGGGCTTTATATTTTATTATATTATTTTAACTATCCTTCTTAATAGTATAGACCTAGCAGCCTCCTATAGCCTCCCTATCCCTAGGGAGGTAGGAAAATTCCTAAGTTTTATATTTAATTAGCTAGATAATTTCCTTAATTATAGCTTCTTTCTAAAATACTATTTTAGGGCTATTTATTGCCTGTTTATAGGTCTTTAGAATTTTTAGATCCTGATTTTCTATACTAGCTAGAATTAACTCTATAAAATCGCAGTTTAGAAATAAATTAACGTTAGGGTATTCGATATAGTTAAAATCGAACCCTTCTAGCTTCTTAGGTAATTCTACTACTATTTTACTAGTAGTAGGAATAGGATCGTTATTTAGAGACTCTTCTTCTATAGAGGGCGAGGGACTTTTATATCTAGGTTCTTTAGTAGCTTCCTCTATAGGGATATAGCATTCTAGCTTATCTTTATTTAGAATAGAATTAAAATCAAAGGTATTATTACTACTAGAGATTTCTAGATTTTTTATAAATTTATTTTCTAGTATAGTAATATCTCTAGAGATAGTAATCTTCTCTTAGAAAATCCTAGATTTTATATGCATTTTCTAAATAGCCTACTATTATTCCCTTAAAAGCTCTATTATCTAGCTTATCTTTAGGGTCTTTATTCTTATAATATATAAGGCTTCCGAAGGTCTTAATTTTATTTAAGGTCTCGAAGGGTAGTATTATATTATCCTCTTTCTATAGGACTTTAAATCCTATCGTAGAATACGGTGATCTATTATATAAATAGGTAGCTATTAAAACAGCTTCTCCGTATAGATATTTAGGAAGCCTAGCAGTAAATAAAAGAGCTCGTACTTTTCTAATATAGTACGATTTATTCTTTCTATTCTACTATTAGATTCCGGCGTCCTAGGAGGACTAGAATTAAAGGTAATTCCTTCTTTTCGTAATAGAGCTTTATTTTATATATAAATTCTTTAGCATTATTAGAAAATGCTTCTCTAATCCTAGTATTTTTAGGGTTATTTTCTACCCTATTTTTAAATTCTAGGAACCTATCTAGAGCTTCTCCCTTTTTTCGAAGAAGGTATATTTCTAGATATCGGGTTCCTATATCTAGGAAAGAAATATAATAGTGATATTTATTATAAGTAGGCACTTTAATTAGCCCCTAAATATCTAATATAATTTTTTCTAAATAAGAATAAGACTTATACGAAGGTTATTTATTAACCTTATTCGTTACTTTAGCTCTAATATATATTTCGTATTGCCTTATTTTATTTTCCTCTTCTAGAGGTATTTTTATATCCTTATTATATCTTTTTAATATTTCTAAAATAGCCCTACTATTTATATGCCCTAAGCGTAAGTGCTAAGTATAAAAATCTATATCCTTTGCTTTTAAAGACGTAATAAGGATCGATTGGCTTTTTAATAAAGGTTCTATAGGAATATAATATAATTTATTTCTAAGATATCCTTTAGTAAGGACCTTAGCCTTATTATCTAATAAAAGGACTTTATTTCCTCCTTTTTTATTAGATACTATATGCCTAGTAGCTCCGGTATTATAGATAAAATTAAAGATCCTTTTATTCTTATAACTAGGAAATCCTCCTTCTCTTACCTTTAAAACTAATTCCTTTATTCTAGGAATCGAGGCTTCTAGAGGTCCTAAAGAGAGTCTTTATTAGCTTCTACTATAGGGTATTTATAGAGGTTAAAATTACCTCTAAATCCTTAGACGTTTATATAGGGGTCGGAGCCCTAGAAAGGTCTATAAGGTCGATATCTAGGTCTATATTTTCTTACGAAGCTATATTTAAGACCTTATTACTATCGTCCGAATCGGACTCTAGCTCTATAATTCGAGCCTTCCTTCTTTTATTAGTAGTAGAAACACTACTAGAAGGGGATTTCTTCCTAAAAGAAGAAGACAAAGAAGAAGATTTTCTCTTCTTAAAAATTCGAGTCCTATCGTCCTTCTTTCCTTTATTTAAAACCTAATAAGTAGGAGCCTTATTCGGGTATAATTTATAGCAATTTATTATAAAATGCCCTGGTTTTTTGCATTCCTTATAATAAGGAGTATCCGTAGAATTTCTACGGGATTTCTAAGGCTTCCTTTATATTAGGAAGGCTTTCTCCGAAGATTTATCTATATCCTCTATTCTTCTAGCTTCGTTTAAAAGACTAGCTGTTAGGGATTCGAGGGTAAACGCCGTAGAATTATGCCTAAGGCTCTACGTAATATTTATAATATAGCTTCTAAATTCCTTATTAAGGCAATTAAGAATCCATGCTATAAGGATAACTTCTAGAATTTCTATATTATAGGATTTTAAATCCTCGTAGATTTCTTTTACCTTATAAAGGTATTTCTCTAAATTAAAGCCCGAGGGACTAAGATTAAAGAGCTGCTTTATAAGCAAATAATTTAACGAGAAATTCGACGGATTATATAGCTTTATAAGCTCATCCTAAGCAGCTTTAGCATTTATTAAATGCTTAATTTGCATTAAAGGGCTATCTTCGACTCGAAGAAAATTCTAGGATAAAGCTTCTATAGTCTTTATATGATTTTCTTACTCTAAGGTAGCGATAAGCTTTTCCTTAGTAAGGATAGCTCTTATCCTCGTAGTCTAAAGAGTATAATTTAAATTTCCCTAAGTCTAGAGAATTTATATTCTTTCTATCTACCTATTATATATAAATTCGGTATTATTTCGTTTATAGGATCGAGAATTCTAGGAGTTTAAGAGCGTAGGAAGGTAGAAAAGTCGTTAGGAAGATTTTCGAAAGGAATTTTAATCGGGTATTTCGACAAGGAATTTCAAAGGTATAGTTAATTTCCGCTTAAAAGGAGTAAGCCGGGCTTATAACCTCTTAAGGTATATAACCAAAAGCGGAATTTTAGGAAATCAAGGAATCACGTAAGACTACGTAATAGAGGGGAAGAAGGAGTATAAGGTAGGGTTTTCAACGGAATTTATTAGTAGTGTATTAGTATGTGGAAGAGGTGTTAAAGTTAATGATTATCAATCTATCTACCAGCGGATATGCTGTCTTATATAGACAATTGTAGCTGAACGGAAGAACCTTTCGGGACTAGATTTAGGCTGCCGTATAGCCCTAAGATTAGGAAATTCCGTGATACCTCGAGTGAATCTAGAAGTGTCTTAGTTCCACTGATATTCGTGTTTAAAGGAGGTTGGTCGTGCCGGTATTCTTAAGAGGTCTTAGCTAGCATTCTAAGCTAGCTCTGTTCCTTCGATTCCCGATTATACGATAACCGGCAACCCGTTTAATGCATAATAACATATAAAATGCCGAGTAATTCTTGCTCTATAGGATGAGATTTTATCTATAATTAATATACTACTTATTAGCTTATATAATTAGGAGAGTATATTATAGCTACTTTATTTATAAGAGGAACACCGTTCCTTATATTTAGATAAGGTTCGGATTATTCGAGTAGTAGGTATACCTATTTAGCTTAATAGGGACGCCGGCTACCTTCTAATAATATATTAATAGGGTACTAAGGGAATACCTATATAAGTTCGTTATAGCGTATATAGACGACGTCTTAATCTACTTATTAGGGTCTCTCTATATTAGAAGGTATAAGCAATAAGCGTAGAATCGGGTAATTAATAGCGTAAGCGGAAGGATCGGTCGAAGGAGTATAGGGTAGGATTTCGTCCGGAATTTATAACGAGCATATAAGGGGCTGAATAATATATTGAAAGAATAGCGTTATAAAAGATATATATAAACTTACTTATTCTATCTACTACTCCCAGGGAAATCCTTCGTCTTTTATAGACCATTCCTCGCCTACTAGTAGACCAATTAGTTAGCTTTCTAGCATATTCTATAGTGCTTAAAAAGCTCTATCTATAGTATATCTTCCTAACTTAGTAGGTGGTCTAATTATAGCGTGATGGTTGACGTAAGACTATGGGTTCTAGCATGAGTAGTGGATTTAACTAGAATGTTCTATGCCCTACCTATTCTCGTATCGCGGATATCTTCGGAACCGCTAGGCTAAAATAGGCAATAGGGTATCCTTTCTGCTCGTAATTAACCTTTGCATTTTATGCATATTTTTGTTTGTAAGGATAGGCTTATCCTAACCCGCTTTTCCTAGAGGAAGGTATAGATGTCTAGTAGAGGTCTTTGTCTTTTAAGGGTTATTCCCTTAGACTATATTATAAAGCCTCTTTTTACTAGCTTATTCTATAAAGCCTCCCTATGCCTATTATTTCTTTATAATAGTAAAATAGGAATATAAGGGTATATTCTTATACTCTAAGACTACTAAGAGAAGGTAGCAAAGGTACTTTAGAAGCTATAAAAGGCGGGCTTAATATTAGACCTAAGGAAGTATAACTTCGTAATAAAGGAGGTTAAGTACCTAGGCTTTATCGTATAAGTAGGGGGTAAGGTTCGATATAACCTAGAGAAGATCTAGGTAATATAGATATAGCGGGTACCTTAGAACGTAAGAGGAGTCTAGAGCTTTCTTAGCTTCGCGAACTACTACTAGGCCTTTATACTACTCTACGTAGAGGTATTAGTATACTTAGACGGCCTTTATAAGAAGGGCGCGATCTTTAAGTAAATAGATAAGTACTAAGTAGCGTTTAAGTTTATCTAGAACGCCTTTTATAACGCCTTAGTACTATAACTCTATAACCTAGAGAGAGAAATATACTTAGGGGTAGATTATTCTAGATACGCGATAAAGGGGGCGCTAATATAAGTAGGGCTAGACGGTATATAATACTTAGTAGGATTCTTCTTAAAGAGACTAAACCTAGTAGAGTATAACTACTTAATCTATAATAAGGAGATACTTATAATTATATAGTACTTAGACTTTTAGGGAGTAAAACTCTAGAACGTGCTTACCTTTATAGTACTAACTAACTATAATAACCTAAGGTACTTTATAATAAAAAAGAAGTTAAACGAGAGATAAAGCTAATAGGCGATAGAGCTTATATCCTATAACTTTATACTAGAGTTCCGACTAAGGAGGCTAGCGGCGGTGCCCGATATACTATCCTACTAAGAGTAGGATCGGCCGGCGGGCGAAATAGATAAAAGGGAGATAGGGCGAGTAGTCTATATAATTCTAGAGACTATATACCTACGGGGCCGCCTAGTCCCTACTAAGGGCTAATACGCTAACTTACCGGGACGCTTAGCCCGAGATAGGGCGGTAGTAGCGGCGCTATAGGTAAGTAGAGGAGGGGTAGGCACGATAGCGTACGTTAGTAGAGTAAGGGGGCCCGTAAGATAACCTAAGGAGGAGGTAAATAAAGGCAATAACCGACTAAAACTTAACCCGAACTTAGGCCGAAATATACCCTAGGAATAAGCTAACCCTATATTAGTATTCGACGACTAAGAGCTATAAAAGAAATAGGTAGAGGCGTTAGGAAAAGATAAGGAATACTAGGCGGTATTCTAAGTAATACGCGAAGGGGAGAGATCGCTAGTACCGAAATAGTAATTAAAGGTATAGCTAAGTAAATACATAATCGACGTTAAGAGACGGTTATACTTTTAAGAGAGGCTATAGGTATTAAGGAAACTAAAGAATAATAAAGGAGAGGGGGCTAAGGAATAAAATATACTTTAGGTATAGATAGCTTAACAGACGTATAACTTAATAGCGGTAGGATACTTAGGGAGAGAGGGGACCTTAGTAATACTAGCCTAAGAATTCTTTTAGCCTAGCTAGTCGGCGATAGTAAGGCGGCTTATCGCGAACTACGGACTATATAGAAAGGGGTATATATAAAGGTAACTTTAAAAGGGACTTTTAAAGCCCTTACTACCGCCGTCCTAACCGTTTATATACCTATCGATAGACTTTATAGTTGAACTACTACTAACTAAGATAGAAAGCGCGAAGTACCTTTAAGTAATTACGGACTAGCTAACGAAAGCGGTAACGCTTAAAGCGATACTAACGATAAGGGCAGTAGTATACGTAACGAGGTTTCTCTAAGCTTACTTCTGCTTCTATAAGATACTAAGGTCGATTATATTAAATAGAGGGACGAACTAAATAGGAAGCTTTTAAAGGGAATTCTATAGATAAATAGGAGTATAGAGGAAGTTAAGTTTAGTATACTACCTATAAATAAACGGGTCGACTAAGCGCGCGAACTAAAAAGTATAAGCGTACCTTTAGGTATACGTTTACTATAGCTAGAACGACTAAGGAGTATAGCTACTATATATATAAGCTATACTAAATAACTATATAGCGTTAATAACGGGTATAAGCCCGTTCTTTATAATATATAAATATAATATTAAGCTAGTCTAAATAGTAAGGGAGGAAGGGCCGCTAGCGCTAGAAGTAAGGGGGGCTAGGGAGCTTACTTAAAAGATAAGAGAGGTAACCGACTTCCTATAAACCGCTATTATCGCGGTATAGGTAAGATAAGAGGAAACGGTAAATTAAAGGAGAGCCCTAGTAAAGAGGTTCGAAGTAAGCGATAAGGTATAAGTAGATATAGCTAAATATATAACTAACCGGCTATATAGGAAGCTCGACTAGCTATACTAAAAGTATACTATAATAAAGGTAGTAAGCTTATATATAGTAGAGCTCGATATATTAGGGAGGGTATATAAGAGGCTTTATATAGAATTTCTTTACTAGGTAGTAGAGAACCTACTACCTAGATAGGTAGTTAACGACTATTAACTGCTACCGGTAATTAAGGAGGATAATAAGCCTAAATATATCGTTAAAGAGATCTAGCGAGCGTAGTAAAAGTAGAGGGGGAGGGGTAGATAGCGATAGGTACTATTAAAATAGTAGGGGTATATAAACCTATTATAGTACCCGCTAAACGACTTTTAAGAGACGGAAGCCCTAGAGGGATTTAAGAGATAGTAGGGAAATATAAGGGAGAATAATAAAAGAGGGGTAAAAGAAAGAGATAAAAAGGAGGGCGGAAGATAAAGAAGGGGAAATAAAGGATAGAAGGGGGAGAAAGAGAAGGAGGTAAGAGATAAGGGACGCTTATTAAAGAACGAGGAAAGGATAGAGAAAAACTATAGTATTAAAGGGAAATAATAAAAGATAAATAAGGGATAGATATAGGACGGATAGCGATAAAGAATAAATAAGGACTAGGATAAGGGTAGGATATAATAAGATAAGATATAGATATAGTAAGACGTACTAAGGATACTAACTTAATTCTAACCGATTATAAACGCCCCTTAACTACCGCTTAATTACTCTAAGATATTAAGGTACCTTTAGGCCTAGCGCGTAAATATAGTAGCGCGGGTAAGCTTAGTATACTAAAACGATAGTTAGAGATAAATAGTAGGATAAGGTTAAAGGAGGAATAAAGTATATATATAAGGGTCGCTCTAATAGTTATCGAACGTCCTTTAGGATATATAGTCTTAGAGGGAGTTAATAGCGGCGATTATATCCCTAATATACTACTATTATATTAATATCCTATCGAATAAAGTTAAGGGAGAGTAACGGATAAGAAGGTAGCGTAATCTAGTATAGGCGTAGGTAAAGTAGTTACGAGTATATAGTAACGCTTAATTCTAGTAAGCACTATATTATATCTTAACGCTTAGCGATATTATTTAGCCTATATAGGCGGGATAGGGTAGCCGCTATATAGTAGTACTATAGGTCGCGCTACGCTTACTAAGAGATATAAGCGGACGCGTTAACTAGCGTAAAGGCGGTAGAGTATAGTCGCCTAGCGTACTAAGAGGTAGGGTGCCGCTACGCGGAGTAGAGAAGCTAGCGGGCGTACGAGGGCCTATAGTAGTTATAATATAGCGCGGCGCGGCGATAGAAGTTAGGTAGAGTAGGGGCGCGCGCGCGGAGGGAGTAAAGCTTAAAGGAGGAAAAAGAAAGAAAGAGGGAGAGGAGACGAAAAAGGGGTATTTATACGTAGCGGGGCACGCGTATAGTTAGTAAGGTATAGGGGTATATATATAAAGGAGGGAAGGATAGGGCGGAATAAGCGTATAAAAGGGTAGTATATAAAGGGATAGGGCGAGCGTAAGGCGGAAGGAAGCGACCGCGCGCGCTAAGAAAAAGGGGATAGTAATAATAAAAAGGTAGTAGGAGAGGAATAGGAGCGCTACTAATATAAAGGGGAGAGTAAGGGTAGTATTACGGGCTATGCTTATAAAAGGCTAAGGCTATACTATAGCGACCGTACTAAAGTTAGGCTAAAGTAAACCTATATATAGATAGAGCTTAACCTAAACTTAGGCTAAATAGCACTTAAATATAGGTCGAGCTAAGGACTAAGGAAGATAGATAACTATTATAACTAAGATAGAGTTTTCCTCCTTTCTTCTTAGCTTTAGATAAATAATTATTCGGCCCTATACTACTATACTAAGTATATGCTAGCCCTTAATAGTACTATAAAGCTAATCTCTCTTTAAGAAGAAGAGACCTTTAAGTAGTAGCTTTTAAAGCTCGAGACCTTAATAGCTCCCTTAAGGGGCTATATAACTAACTATATTAAGAAGACCTTTATAGTATACTTAGGAGCCTTTTTAGCTAGGAACCTACTAGCTTCTTTATAGCTAGCTAAGTAAAAAGAGATCCTCGAGAAAGCTAACTAATACTTCCTAATAAAAGCTCTCTCTAGCTAGTAGCTATAGGATATATCTCTACTAATAAAGCTTATTAGTAATAGTTACTTAACTATCTCTTAAGAAGCTAGCTAGGAACTAAATAAAGAAGCTACTAAAGTATAATAATAAGTAGTCTTATTCCTTTATAGCTAGTACTCGACCTAGATAGCTCGACCTACTACTACTATAGCTACTATAGCCCCTCCTATTACGGCTCCTACTACTACTATAGCTATTACCCCTCTAGCTCTACCTCCCTTAAGAGCCTTAATACTATCTTTAACGGCTGCCTTAGTCCTAGCCCTAGCTTTATATCTTACTCTAGGCCTAGCCCTAGCCTTATTAGTCCGTCCGGCCTAACTAGTCCCTTAATAGACCTTTTAGTCCGTTAGTCTAAAAATTAAGGAACTAGTCGAAATCGAACCTTATTAATATTAGTAATAAGGTATAAAAAGGGGGGGGTTTTAAGTAGACCTTCTAAAAAGGGATAAGGATTCCTTAAAGAGATAACGTATAAGGAGGAATCGACCTACCTACTAAGTATATAAAAAGCCCTATCGGCTAAAAGACTATTAGTAAGTCTTCGAGGAAAACTAACTTAAAGGAGTTAACCCTTTAAAGAGGCTATAAGAAATAATATAATAGTCTCTTAAGGAGGACCCCTTATTATAAAAGAAGATAGATAAGATTTAAGTTACTAGGAAATAGCAACTAATACTACTACTATATATTTAAGGAAAAATCGTTAGTATAGTAAATCTAGTATTTATCTTCCCTATAGATTAGTAAGACTAACCGTTAGGACCCTTCGACTATCCCCTACGAAAATTAACTATTATTAATTTTAGTACTTCCCTTAATATCTATAATATACTCTTATAATTCTAGTCCTTTAAGAAAGTATAAAGGGAATACCTTATTACTAGAGAATTAATAGTACGGATAGAGGGATATAGAAGGGTGAATTTTATAATAAAATTACTTAATAGGTCTATATAAATTCTTTAACGAAAAAGGGTAGCTTTTTACCCTTAATTTTTAATAAGCTTAATTTCCTTATACCTTCTTCGAGAGGAAGGAATCTTCTAGGATATAACGTCTAAGCCTATAAGGCTAGTTTAGAAGAATTAGACTATTAGGCTTATCGAGGAAAATTTCGGTTAATTTATTCTCGAATTCCGACCTATCCTTAGAAAGGAACTACTTAAGAAGTTAGCTTTCCCTACTTAAAGGAGGGTAGGTTTAAAGGACCCTCTTCTAGTAGCCTAAGGAGACGGTCTTCTTTAGTACGCACGACTTAGTTACCTAGGCC
Organism: Hirsutella rhossiliensis; assembly: GCF_020360975.1. Lineage (NCBI taxonomy): Eukaryota > Fungi > Ascomycota > Sordariomycetes > Hypocreales > Ophiocordycipitaceae > Hirsutella > Hirsutella rhossiliensis. The sequence continues at coordinate 775,373 of NW_025408669.1, forward strand.
CCCTAGCTTTATATAAGCTAGGTTAATAATAAGGCGTATAAATAAAGGGCCTAAAGACCGTCGAATGCGAATACTATAGCTAAGGAAAGACTAAGAGACGAATTTCTAGACGAGCGCCTTTATAGCTAGACTAGCTATATAAGGAAATTTAGGTCGACTAGACCGACGTCTCTAAGGACTAAGAAAGCTTCGTTAAGGTAATGTTTTTTATAGACGCTTTTTTAGGGATGGTTTTCCCTTATTTCTTATAGACCTACCTAAGTAAGTATAACTAGTCTACCTTCTAGGACTTCGTTAACTAGATAAAATCCTACTTTAGCTACGAGGTAAAGAAGATATAGTTTAACGGAGAGCTATTTATAAAGGATATCTTAAATTAGCTTTAAAAAAGAGGTATTTTACCCCTACTATTAATACCGAATACCTAGGCTTAGAATAAAAAGGTAGAAAGATTAAGGGGTACTATAATAGAAAGGGCCTATATAATAAGACTTACTATAAGGCTTCTATATAACCTTTAAAGGGAAGTCGTTAAGACCGCTTATTACTTTTAGAACCGGACCCTAAGGACCTAATAAATAGACTAGAAATCCCCCCTTACGCTCTTTATAAAAAAGAGGGCCTTACTAGCCTACCTTTATACCTATAGCTATAAGGCATACGCTATAACTACCGATATATAGCTAAAAAGGAAAAAGAAAAGAAAGCTTAATCCTAGAGCCTTTATTAGTTACCTCGTTAGTTATAATTCTATAAATATCTTTTAGATCTAGATTCCTTTTATATAAAAGGTTATTTTAACTAGGGATGTAATTTTTAATAAATCTAGCTTCTTTAATAGAAAGAGGCATTAATAGCCCCTCTTACTCTCTTAACGTTAGCTAATTTAAAAGATCTAAATTCCCCCTTCCTAATATTCTTAAGAAGAGGTCCTAGATAAGGAAATAAAAGAAGAAACTAACGTCGAAGTAGTTAAGGATAACGCCGACTTTAAAGAAGAGGAAGCTATTAGATTAGATAATCTAAATAAAGAAGGAGACTATAGGAAAGCGGTAGAGCTAGAATACGCCTACCTTCCTACGCCTACTCTTATAGAATAAGAAGAAGATTTAAAAGTAGCTTTTTTAGTTAGTCTTTCTATCTCGACCCTTAAGGGGGTAGGAAAAGCACCTCTCTTAAAGGATTACCTAGCTGCCTTTTTATCCCTACTTTAAGAAGCAAAGGAAGGTATAGGGCCTAATATAAAAGAAGACTAACCTCTCCTTTATTTTAATTGTTTTTCCGACTTCTATTTAATAGCTATAAAAGATAGTTCCTACGGAGTATTTATAGTAGGCTAGCTCTTTAAGCTATAGCTATTAGCAAGGAAGGTATATAAAAGAGACCTCCTAGACCTACTAGTAAACTAAAAGTAGCTAGAAAAACACCCCTTTAGAGACTAGTTTTTCTAGGCCTAGAAAGACTACCTAGCTTTATATAAAGAGATAGGGTCTTTTAAAGAGGTCCTTAATAAAAAGGTAAGAGGAAAATAGGTCCTTAGCTATAAGTAGGTCTTTATCTATAAGACTAATAAATATAGCTTCCTTTAAAAGTATAAAGCCCGGCTAGTTATTTATAGGAACTAGTAAGAAAAAGGGGATCTTTTTACTAAGGTAACTACCTTAGTAAGGATATCTTTTTAGACCCTTATAGCTATAGTAGTAGAATTCGACCTTAAGCTTAATTAGATAGATATAGTTAATGCCTTTATTAACTACCCTTTTAAGGAAAAAGAAGTTATCTATATACGACTTCCTCTTAGTTTCTAATAACTAAGAAAGGTTCTATAGCTTAGGAAAGCTTTATATAGACTATAAAGATTACCCCTTCTTTAGTAATAGTATTTAATAGGTTCCCTTAAAGCCTTAAGCTTTAAGAAAGTCCCTTAAGAACTATATATAATATAGAAGGGTAAAGTTATAGTCTTTTTCTACGTTAATAATATTATCTAAGCCTACCTAAAAGAGGAAAAAGCAACTACTAGGGAGGCTATAAAAGGCCTATAATAAAGGTATAAGATAACTAGTTTAATAAGTAAGATCGTACCCCTATAGATATTAGCCTATTAGAAGGATAAGACCCCTAGTACTCCCCTTCTAACTTACTTTTAAGTATACTTAAAGGCGTTATAAAGACCTCGATTATCTAATTAAGTATCTTCCTTAATTATAGTTAATTTAAATTTTATTTTTCCCCTTTAAAGCAAATGCCGCTAGTTACGCGACTTTAGTAGAGATAAAGAGGCATAGAGTAAAGAAAATCTCTAAGACATATATTTATAACCTAAGGCCCTTAGAGCTATATATAGGACCGATAATTAAATAATTATATAGTTAATTACTCTACTAATCCTTAGCTACGTACTACGCGTACTTTAAGTATATACCCTTATCCTTATTAAAACTAGTCTTTAGGGCGTAAACTCGTTGTTTTATTTTATTTATACGGCGACGAGTAGCTTTATAAAGCCGAGAATATCTAGAGGACGACGGTACTATTTAGAAAAAATAAATTCTAGGGATTTAATAATTAAAGTAGTAACTACCTTAATAGATAGAGTTAGGGACCTAATAAGGCGATAGACTTACTAGGAAATAAATAATTAAATAATGCCTTTGCTAGTAGTAAAGGAAAAGTAATAAGCTAATACTAAAAAACCCTAAGCTCTTATTATTAGCTTTACGACCCTTAATACTAGCGACTTAGTTAAAAAACCACGATCCTTATATAATGCTTTAAAAGATATAAATAACGATAATAGCGTAATTTAGACCGTTTTAAAACCCTACTAAGACCTCTTACTTATATATATACTAATAATACTAATATAGGTACTAATAAGGGATACCTTAATAACCTTAACCTTAGCTCTCCTCTACGTAGTAGCTTATAGAGAACGCCTACCTCCTATTAATAGATAAGAAAGTAAGTAATAAGATAGTTATAATAAGATATCCTCTAACTCCGAAAACTCTAACTTTAAATTTTATAACCTTATAATCTATAGGTATACTATATCTAGAAACGCTAGCCGTTAAGACGGATTATTTAATCTTATTATTAGCGATATAAAGAAAATTAAGGTAGATATTAATAAGATTGCTAATAAACTTAGAGATATACTTACTAAAAGCTAAGATAACCTTATAAGAAGACTTTACTAACCTTAACTCCTACTTATTAGTAAATTTAACGCTAAAAACGTAACTAAATTCCTTAAGAAGTTTAAATAAGAGATATATATTAACTATATCTATAATAAAGATAAAATAGACTAGCTTAAAGTCTATATCTCCTTTATATAAGCCCTTACTATTAAAATTCTTATAGATAGACTTACTTAGGAAGAAGTAAAGAAGAAACTCCTTTAATACTACTACGTATATAATATTAAATAACTAGAAACTACTAATAACCGCTTAAACTATTATAATACTAAAAAGCCTAAGACTATTATAGAAGTTATAGAATAGCTTAGTCTTTACTTATACCTATAGCGTAAGGTATAACCTAATAGCTAGGAAGAATTTATAGTCTAGTTATACTTTATCTACTATATAATACTAAAGGAGCTTATTATTAACGTTATAAAGAGAAATAGGAAGATATCTAAAGTTATCTCGAAACTCCTATATAAAAGCCTTATCTATATAATTAATAACTACTTAGTACCTCGCTAGGACGTTAAGCGACGAGATATAGTATTTAAAGTCTATAATTAAAAGCTTAAGAACCTAAAGAAAGACTAGCTTTTTAGGGAAATTAATAAAGTAATAAAGGAAGCCGAATCTAATAAGGGCGAAGAAAAACTTCCTAAAGAATTAAAGAAAATAGATAAGAAACCTAGATAGCCTATAAAAGAGATCTTAGACCTAATAAAAGCCTTTAAAGATATAAAGATTAACCTTATTCGCTAGTAAGAGTAGATATTTAACTAGCTTAATAGGGAATAGAAATATATTAGTAGTAAAGGCTACTCTTTAAGTCGTAGATAAGGAGGTAGCGTAAATACTATCGGATTTTACTACCTATTTAATTAATATATATAGTTTTAGGTTAATACTTTTAACCGGCCTAAGAGATACTTCTATTATAGTAAAGAAGGATACTACCCTAATAAGTATAAGGTATACTCTTAAGACTACGAGATTAGATTTAAAATATATAAAGTAGTAAATAAGACTCTTTACCTTAAAAGAAAAAATAATAAAAGCGTAATTCCCTTAGTACTAACTAATAGGTTTTCTTAAATAGGTATATATATTTAAAGGCTTATTATATACTAGGTAGATATATAGCTAGATTCCTTTATATTACTACTTATAAAATAGGTTAAAGCTATAGTTATACTATCTTACTTAAATTAGGCTACTAGTAAAAGAGAATCTAGTTTCTTAGACTAGTTCTAGAGATATAGAAGCCTATATAAGTAGAAGCTAAGGAATATAAAAGTAAGTAGTATAAGAAAAGAAGTAAGAAGGATATCGGTTATTATAATTATAAATAATATATAATAAAGCGATATATATAATTAGATAATCTATATAACTATAATAAGGATTAATACCTATAAGGGGAAAAGATAAAGAGTTAAAGAGGACGTAGAGGAAATTAAGATAATAAGAATAATAAAAACTAGCTTAAAGATTATCCTTATATACTATAGATATAGAGTAGATCTAGATAAGAAGTTCGATAGACTTATAGATAAAATTATTAGAGAAATTATATATAAAAGAATCCCGATCCCTTTAAATTACTTAATTAACTTTATTCCCTAACTAAGTAAGAGACTTAGTATAAGATATATAGATATAGCCTAAGGTATAGAAAATACTAAATTCTAGACCCTAGAGAAAGTAAAGAGTAATATAAGACCTTATAGAGCTATAATAATAGTTACGAAAGTAGCTAAAGATAATATAAAGAGTAGTTTACTCCTCCTTAAATATCTATAAGGAAAACTTATAGTAGCTTTAGTATAAGTTAAAGAATAAGATAAAGAATACTAAGTTAAACTAATTAAGCTTACTTACCCTACTTATAGAAAATCAGATTATAAGTACTTTAAAGTTTAATAAGTACTAAAGGAAGTTAGATTTATAACTAATATAATTAGCCTAACGTAACTAGCCTAAGGACTATTTAATTAATAAACTCTAGAGGTAATAAGACTAAAGAAAGATAAATTTATTATATAGGAAGTAGCACTCTCGATAAGATACTAAGAGATAACTTTAAAGGACCTTATAGTAATTCCTATAATATATATAAATATAGTCCTTATACCTTTCCGCTCGCTTAAGTATATATAAGACCTACCCTATATTTAAGTATAGCTTAGTAGCTAGAAAGCTAAAGTTCTAAGCGCTTTAATCGATATTAAGTTTAAAGGAAACCTTATTACTAAAAGATATATAAACGTATATAGGCTTAAAATCCTGCTAATAAGAGTATTAACGATAGTATATACTAGGTCCCCTATAAATATAGTTAGGGAGGTAGAGACTAATCTCTATCTAGGCATAGCCTAGATACTAATCTATCTTTATATTACGCTAAATAGAGTCTTAGTCCCCTTTATCTTAAGTATACTATTTATTAGAGCCGCGCGTATATTATTTAATTATTCCTTAAGGAACGGCGATATATAGGTTAAGTATTAGATTAGTACTATCTAGGTAGTTACGCTAGTAGTAGGAGCTATTAGATAGGAGCTTTTAGATAAGGTCGATATAGTAAAATCCTTTTAAGCTATAACCTTAATAGTTAATAAAGATATATATAAAAGACTAAAGCTTAAGGAGGCTATATAGGAAATAGCTACCTAGCTCCTAAGAAAAAAGTTTTAGGCTTTAGTAATAGAAGTCGAAGAAGATAACCTAGGAGCTACTTAATAATTATAGAGAGAACCCCTTATAGATACCCTAATAGCCGAGATTCTCTTACTAAGAGGTAAGATCCTTAGTTATAGAGGGGGTGCTAACTAAGTCCTTAACCTAGCCTACGCTAGCGTAAACGAGCCCTTAATAGCACTAGTATAATAGTAATTAATTATAGATAAAGGAGATAAGGCGATTCTAGCTATTAAATCTAAGATAGTAAAAGAGATTATTAAAGTTATAGTTATAGAGGCTATAAGAGAATTTAAGAAAAATATTATTAAAGCTAGAAAGAAGTTTAGAAAGATTTAGAAGGTTAAAGTTAAGATAAGGAGGAAACGACCTATTAGATTATATAATCTAAGAGTTAATACTCTCTTTAAAAGAAAAGTAGATAAGATTAACCCTATTAACGATACTCTATTAAACGGCTCGATACTAAAAGGGGACCTTAACTAAAAGAAGACTAAATAAAATACTATTAAAGATAAGATATAGCCTAGACCCTACCTAGAACACTTAATAGGAAAATTCTTAAGTATATAAAAAGGAAAGCGGCTAATATAAGAAAGACTTAAAGTAATTTACGAATAATTTAAGGGCTTTCTTATAAAGGTAGAAATCCGGATCTTTAATAGTATTCTCTTTAATAGGGAAGTAGCGTTATCCTAGGACTTTATAGAAAGAGGTAGAGTCGACCTAGCTATAGCCTTACTATAGGTTATTAAGATAATAGAATATAAGGTATAGTAAGTAGCCTTAATCCTAATCCTAAAAGTAATAGAGTAGAAAGTTATCGATATCCTTAAAATTAAACTAAAAATAAGAGTCCTTAAAGAAGGGCATAAGCCCTATAAGAACCCTTTTTTCCTAGTAGTAAAGAAAGATAGAAGACTATACTTAATTAATTCCGCTATATATATAAATACCGTTATAATAAGAGATATAAACTTACCTCTAAATATAAATAAGTTTAGCGACTACTTCTTAATATATAAGATCCTTTCCCTCCTAGACCTTTTTTTAAGCTATAATTAGATCCCTCTTAATATTAAAAGCCGTAACTTAACGATATTTGCGATACCTATTAGCCTCTTACGTATATATATACTCCCTTAAGGGGCTATAAACTTAGTTAGCTAATTTATAAGGATAATATAAAGAATCCTATAAGACCTTATACCGAATATCTATAGGAATTTCCTCGATAATATAGGTATTAAGAGGCCTAATATAATATATAATAATAAAGAGGTAGCGCTAAAAGTAAGGAGATTTATCTTCGAATACCTTATTAACCTTAATAAAGTCCTAGTTAACGTTAAACTCTTTAGTTATACGATTATAAGGGCTAAATCGAAATTCTACTAGTAAGTAACTAAAGTTATCGGTTATATCTATAGAATAAATAAAAGGTACCCTATAGAAGCTAAAGTTATTAAAATTAAGGAATAGATAAGATACCTTAATATAATATATATTAGAGCTTTCCTTAGTATCGTAGGATACTATCGAATCTAGATTAAATAGTTTGCTATCTTAGTAAAACCCCTTATAGACCTACTAAAGAAAGAAGTTTATTAGGAATAGGGAGATAAATAAGTAAAAGCGATAGCTGCCCTTAAGGAAGCTATTATTAATCTAGTCTTTCTAGTATCCCTTAATATTAGCCTAGAAAGAGGAGATATTATTTTAATATATAACGCTAGTTTACTCGGCTAAGAGGTAGTCTTAATATAAGTCGTCGATAGAAAGAAGCGCCTTATAAGGTTCGAAAGTAAAACGTAGTTACTAGTAGAAACTAAATACGATATAATAAAGAGGGAGTATAGGGCTATATTAAGTACGCTTAAGAGACTAAGAATATACTTATATAGCGTGTATTTTATCCTAGAAACTAATATATAGGTCTTAGTTAATTAACTAAAAGGTGCCCTTAAAGACGTCCTTAGAGCTATAGTAACTCGCTAGATAAGCTATATTTTCCTCTTTAACTTTACTATACGATACGTTAAAGGTAAGAAGAATAGTATAGCTAACGGACTCTTAAGAAAGCCTAAAGGACCTTTTAATATATTAGATAGGGAAATAGAAGGCGATATTAAAGAATTTATAGACTTTTACTTAAACGTAGTATAAGGGACTAAGCTATAAGGGGACTACTTAAAGGAATCGAGGATAATTACGGACTTCCTTTAAACGTTAAAACGGCCGGAGGGCCTTTCTAAATAAGACTATAGGAAGTTATATTTAAAGAGTCTAAATTTCTACGTTAAAGATTAAAAGCTTTAGCGACTCCTTAGGAAGGAAGAAAGGGGACCTATACTAGTTATAGACGACCTAAAAGAACGGAAAAGAATTATCGTAAAGTACTACGCGTAAATAGGATATAAAGGACGATAAGTTATATATACGTTCGTAAAGGATAGGTATTAATAGGCTAGCCTTTAGAATAATATTTATAGCGTAATCTCTTCCTATAAAGAATACTAATACTTTACGACTAAGAGACCTTAGGAAGTCGTAACCGTAACCGCACTTAGCTACCCTATAAGTAAGATTTACTTCGATAGCTAGTATATACTATCTAATTATAGGTATTCGTACCTTATAGAAGTATAAGACGACCTTATTAGATAGGTAGAAGTAACCCTAGTTAAAGAAATTACCGCGGGAGCTATAACTAAATTTATACTCTTTATTATTTATAGGTACGGCGTAATACTATACGCTATAATCGATAGAGGGCCCGAAATAAAGAAAGACTTTAAGTATATCCTAGAGGATATAAGCGTTAAAGTTATTTAAACTTTAGTATATAATCTAAAAGCGAACGCGGTAGTAGAATAAAGGTACTAGAGGTTAATAATAGTACTTATAAAAATAGCGGAGAAAAAAGGTAAGTAGATTAGATACCTTAACTAAGTAATCCTTATAAACTAAATAGTAGTTAGAGAGTCTTATAGAATATTAGCTTTCTACCTACTATATAGATAAGAACTAGTACTACCTCTTAAGGTAAAATACCTAACTTAGCGACTAATTAACTAAGATAAAGTAAAGATAAGAGAAGAATTATTTAAAGTATAAGTATAAGTTTTAGAAAGGAAAGAAAAAAATATAAAAGAAGCTAAGAAAAGAGTAATAAGATATCGGAATCGATTAGTAGAGAGGATAGATAAAGCTAATAAGTATATAATAAGGAAAGAAAGCCTATAACCTAAAGACCTTGTTTTACTATTTAATATAAGACGATTAAATAATCTAGGGAGGTAAGCTAAGTATTAGATAAGGTAGAACGGTCCCTTTTAAGTAGTATCGCGCTCGGAGTAGTTTAAGGCGTATAGGATTAAGACTCTAGATAGAATCGTACTTAATAAGATAATCCTAGGAGAGTATTTAAAGAAGTTTAAAAAGGATAAGGAAGGTTAGTAGTACTTTACTAAGGACGACTAGTTACTATAGGATAAGATTACTCTTAATAAGAAGAGGAAGGAAGAAATAATAGATAAAGTAGATAATTTACTACTCTTACTAAGTAGAGAAGCCTTAGATTAAATAGTACTACGGTCGTAACGACTCCTTAACGAACCTTAGAAGGATTAAAGCTAGGAAGAGAAAGAAGAGCGACTATAGATACCTAAGAAAGGCCTAAGGTATACGATCGAGGTTTAGCTACTATAACTTAATAAAGTAAAAAAGGATCTTTATATAAGAGCCTTAAAGACGCTAATCTAACGAGAAAAGGAGGAGGTAAAAAGGAGCTAGGGAGGAAAAGGTAGTAAAGATAAAAATCTACGACTATCGTAAGAAGCACGCTAGAACCTAACTAGTAACTAGGGCACCGTCTAACTATCTAATTAAAGGATAACTATAGTAGCCGAGATATTTATAAGCGCCTTACTTACTACCTTATTATTTTAAATTTTCTACCTAAGGCTCCCTAAGTAGATAAAGATAATATTTCCTACCCTTCCTTAATAATAACCTACCCTCTATTACCTTAAAGAAGACAAATAAAAATATAATTAAATAATAAAGTAAGAAAATAAATATTCTTACTACCTACCTCCCTTAAGAATAAGAGTTTTTACTTTATAGATAGGGACGTCTATTCTTTATTATAAAGGGGGAGACCTACTATAGCGAAAATAAACGCGCTTATAAGATAAATTTTAATATATTTTCGACTTACTAAATTAAACGCGTATAACCTTAAGAGAAAAACTTTTACCGCTAAAGATAGCGACTAGATAAGGCTACTTACTCTTAGTAAACCTACTATAAACTACTATAAAGTAAACTTAAAGACTATTTAATTATTACTTAAGAAAGAGCTCGTTAAACCTATATAATCTCTTTCTAAGTAAAATAGGCGTAAGGTTAATTTCCTCCCCTTCCTTTAAATCCTTAGTAAGACTAAAGGGATTAAGGATATTATAAAGAAGATAAGGGGCGGTCTTATTACTAATATACTTATCGTAAAATTTATTAGTCTCGAGGTCGGTATAGAAATTATAACCGTATATACGGTTAGCGAATCTATTAAGGTCGTAAGCAGCCCTACGGTATCTAGGGAAGTGCCGCTATTTATAAATAGGCGCCTTAGTTAAATCCTAAACGTAGTTAGCGTAAGAACCGCCGGTAGTGCTTAAAAGAGAGATATACTCGTAAAAAGGAAATATAACGTACTTATAAGCGGAAGTTATAGTTATCTAATAAGTTTAAATATACCCTTAATAAAGGCAAGGATTATAAGTTCTATATAAAGTAATTAGGACTACTTAAGAGTATTCTTACCGCCTTAAACTAAGCTAAGAAAAGAAGTATCCGCGCGGATAAGCGATTTCTATAGGGATATAGGTTACTAGCCGACGTCTATAATAAAGGGCATAGAAGACGATTTAATTATACTAACCTAGAATACTCTTAAGAAAGTAAGAGAGAGGAGAGCGACCGCGCGCTTTAATCTTAACGATATTAAGAGCTTTTAATAAAACCTATAACTAAAAGGCAATTTCTATATAAATTAGAAACCCTTAGTAACCGATATTATTTTTATTATAGACCTAGGTCTCGAAGTAACTATAGATCTATAGAAGAAGATAGTTAGAACGAGCTAAGTAAGATTAGATAAGTTAGATAGTCGTTACTTAAAAATACTCTATATAAAGAGGAAAGACCTTAGTGCGATAATTCTAAGTAAAAAAAGTAGTAGTAATAAGGGAAGGTCGTAGAAGAGTAGTTAAAGAGAGGTTAACGATATCTAATAGCTCTTTAGTTTTAAGTTTAGCGGTCTTATAAGATATAATAAGGAAGAAGAGGTAGTTATAAAAGAAGAAGATAAGAGGTAGCGGTCTAGTAAAATAAAGAAGATAGAGGAGAGAAGAGAAAGAAGAGGAATAGAAAAAGTAAAGAGGAGAAGAAAAAGGCGGAGATTAAATAGCTTATTAATCGATAACTAGTAAAAGAAGCTATTTAGGCGTAACCCCTAAATACGCCCGAGACCTTACTACTATAAAGGCCGGCTAAAGTAATTAATAACCGCGCGCTTTAATAACTATTTATTTCTCTTATTATACCCTTCTTCTTTCTTCTTTCTTCTTCCTTTTATATATATATATATATATATACTTTATACGCTTCCCTACTTATAACAATCCCCTTTACTAATATAACTCTTATATATATATATAATACTTAGCCTCTTAGCGTTATAACTTAGAACTACTTACCTTAACTATTTAATCTTATCTTCTCTCTCTCTTTCGCTTACTTTACCCTTTCCTAAGATATAGCGGCGAACCTAAATAGTATCCTAGGCCCGGCTATAGACCTCCTTAAGAATACCGCTATCTTCTTTAGTATACTACTATTTAGGAGTAGGAGCTTTATTTTACTTACTTACTACGGCGAAGTTAAAGTAAAAGGCGGCGAAGGGCGCTTTTACACTAAAGATAAGGAAAAGTTTATAGACTAAGACTAACGAGACGTTTATAAGTAAAAGTAACCTCCCTAGTACGTCTATAAAGATCGTTAGCACTTAATACTAACGGGCCCTATTAAGCGGCGGGATATTACTTTTAAAGACGCTCGGATAATATATAAGGGCGTTAAAAAGATAAACGGATTCGCTAGGAATAAGGCCCGCTAAGAAGAGTATATCGTCGACGTATATAACTTTCTCTATAAAGCTATCGATAAATAATAGGCTACGAGCTTTAGCCTTAGCGCGATAATTAAAATCTTAATAAGAGGTATCGAGAACGTAGTATACCCCTTACCTTACCCGCTATCGGTTTATACTAACTATTAAGGGGAACCTATCGAAGATATAGAAGATAGATATAAGAAGTACTATAAATACCTAAATAACGGGGAGTATCTAATTAAGTTTACTACTCTTACCTTCGACCTTAGTCGCTTTACGTATAAACGAAGGTATACGACTAGAGTTATTAACTTTTTAGTAGGTATAAATAAAGAGGGACTTTACTAGGGGGCGTTCCTCTAGGACTATAGAGAAGGAAACCTAGTCGTTTTTAATACTTAGAAAGAAGGACGATACGCTAGACTCTATACGTTTCTATAAGTATAGCGGTAGTTTCTTTATATCCTCTAAGTTCCTTATAACTTTACCTATACGCTAGTCCCTTATACTGCCTAGTAAAAAGGGTAGGAATACGGCTACTTAGCCTTAATAATAATCTAATACTAGGTTAAAGGTATAGTCGGGCTATACCTTAAGATAATTAAATAGCGATGCCTAAAAGTTAAAGTAATTTAAGAGTAAAGGTATAAGGTAACGTAAGAAGCCCTATAGATAAATAAGATCTTATACTAAGACTAGTATTTCTTTAAGCTAGATAAGAGGATAAGTATAAAAGGCTATATCGATAAGCTAATATATAGAATCTAAGCTATCGCGGCGAACGAGCTTAATTATATATAAGCGATATTATAGGGCGGTAGAGTTTCCTAGTAGTTTAATAGCGGGGTTAGATAACTATAAACGATACTATTTAATTAAGGTCTAATAACTTTTAGTAGAGTCTTTCTTATAAGGATTCTTAGGAGTAAGCGGATTTACTAATATAACTATATTATCTTAGGAGACTAGGAAGAATAAGACCTCTAAGAAGTCCTAGAGGTAGTTAACCTCCTAAATAGGCCTACTAGATAGAGACTATTACTTTAAAGAGATATAGAACTAGCTTATATAGTAAGGAAAGCGAGAAAGGAGCTATTTATACTAGCTGCCCTTATAGAGCAACCTAACCTAATCGCTTAAGCTATACGCGGTTTCTTTACGAAACTCCTCCTTAAAAAGACCCTTAACTATCTAATTATACTAATAGGAATTAAGAATAAACCTAGTCCTTCGTTACTTTAAGCGTTAACTAAATTAAGCTCCTTATTTAAACTAAGTAGCCTTTCCCTAAGTAACCTTAAGATAGGATCCCTACCCTAGAGCCTATAAAGGAGAGAGCTAAGCGCCCCTACTAGTCCCTTTATCTATATAGAAACAACGCCTTTATTCTCCCCCTTTAATATATAGCTAATTAGGCCTACTCTTCGCCCGCTACTAATAACTCCTTTAAATATATAGAGGAGTAAAAGACTTATAACTATACCCCCGCTAATAACCTAATAAGGAGCTAGTAAGGAAAAAAGGTAAATAGCCCGACTACTAACTCGCCCTAGGACTCTAAAATTACTAGGCGCTCGGTTAATTACCCTAAGGCTAAAGACTTTAGTAATACTTATAGTATGCCCCGTTACTCCCTAGAAACAAAGTATAGTAATAGCCTCTCTAGCTACGGTCCCTATAAGGTTTATACTAGGTTTTAAACCCTCCTAGGTTAAAGGAGTTAAAAACCTAGGAATATATTAGAACTACCGCTAGGATATTAACGACTATAATTCTATATATTTACGTAGGACTACTAGTAACGCGATAACGATTAGCCTATAAGACTCTATAGCTTATTTAATCTAGCTATACCTAAAGCTATAGACTAGTAAAGACGCTAACTACTTTATTTCCCTAACGCCCTTAAGAATAATAAGCGCGAATACTTAGGAGCGTATATAAGGGGTAGTAGATAATTATCTAAAAAAGGAAGTATGCGAGTAAAAATAAGAAAGAGCTAAATAAGTAGCTCGTAGGTAAAGGGAGGAATAAAGAACGCGAAGGAAAAGGATTATAGTAAAGGAGAAAAGTTCTATCGACGGTTTATTTACTTACTTATATACTTAAGAAGAGAACCTTACCCGTTATTATCGCGCCCTTTCTATTAGTATCTTAGGTTAGAAAGTCGCTAGGGAGGAGTTTAATAAGTAAGATCGTACCCCTATAGATATTAGCCTATTAAGGGGGGGGATAAGACCCCTAGCACTCCCCTTCTAACTTACTTTTAAGTATACTTAAAGGCGTTATAAAGACCTCGATTATTTAATTAAGTATCTTTCTTAATTATAGTTAATTTAAATTTTTATTTTTCCTCTTTAAAGTAAATACCGCTAGTTACGCGACTTTAGTAAAGATAAAGAGGCATAGAGTAAAGAAATCTCTAAGACTTATATTTATAACCTAAGGCCCTTAGAGCTATATATAGGCTAAATAATTAGATAATTATATAGTTAATTGCTCTACTAATCCTTAGCTATATACTACGCGTGCTTTAGGTATATACTCTTATCCCTATTAAATTAGGTAGTCTTTCTAGGCCTAAAAAAACTAGTCTTTAAAGGGGTGTTTTTCTAGCTACTTTTAGTTTACTAGTAGGTCTAGGAGGTCTCTTTTATATACCTTCCTTACTAATAAAAGCTTAAAAAGCTAGCTTACTATAAATACTCTATAGGAACTATCTTTTATAAGCGTTAAATAAAACTTAGAAAAACAATTAAAATAAGGGAGAGGTTAGTCTTCTTTTATATTAGGCCTTATACCTTCCTTTACTTCTTAAAGTAAGGATAAAAAAGTAGCTAAGTAGTCCTTTAAGAGAAAAAAAGGTGCCTTTCCTACCCTCTTAAAGGTTAAGATAAGAAGATATAGAAAGGTATAAGTAATAAGCGTAGGATCGGGTAATCGATAACGTAAGTAGAACGATCGGTCGAAGGAGTATAGGGTAGGATTTCGTCCGGAATTTATAACGAGTATATAAGGGGCTAAATAATATATTAAAAGAATAGCGTTATAAAAGATACTTATAAACTTACTTATTCTATCTACTACTCTTAGGGAAATCCTTTGTCTTTTATAAACTATTGCTCGCCTACTAATAGACTAATTAGTTAGCTTTTTAGTATATTCTATAGTACTTAAAAAGCTCTATCTATAGTATATCGTCTTAACTTAGTAGGTAGTCTAATTATAATATAATAGTTAACGTAAGACTATAGGTTCTAGTATAAGTAGTAGATTTAACTAGAATATTATATGCCCTAACTATTCTTATATCGCGGATATCTTCGGAACCGCTAAGCTAAAATAGGCAATAGGGTATCCGTTCTACTTATAATTAACTTATATATTTTATATATATTTTATTTTATTAGGATAGGCTTATCTTAACCCGCTCTTCTTAAAGGAAGGTATAGATATCTAGTAGAGGTATTACGTATTACGACCACGGCTACTAGGCCGCTAACGGTCGACCGCGTTAAGCACGTAACACGGTCTAATAAATAAATAGTCGGCACGACTATCTAACGGATATAGGATCGAGGGGATCGTAGAGATCTAAGTAATCTAGGATTAATAGGATTACTACGCTCTATGCAATCTAACGTTAGGGATTATAGCTAGGCCTATAATCTAAGGACAGTCTCTATAGGTATATATGGCCACCTACTTTTACTCCTTTAGATAGATAGCTCTCTAGCTTTTAATATAGATCTTTATTACGATTCTATCTCTAATTTTAATTACCTAGTTATAGTCTACGGTCTACGACCTCCGACTTATTACTAACGTATATACTTATTATTGCTTAGACCGCCCTATTATATCTACTAATATAAACCCCTCGATAGGTTTATCCCTTAAGAATAATACCGGTCGTTATACGTTAAAAGCTCTTATTTAGTATAATACCGCGTTACTCTAAGCAATATCGTAACTATTAATATACCTATATAGCAAACTAGATTAACTAACTCTAGAGCTACTATATCGCCTTAAGATATAATACGCGAAATTATCGCCCTTCGATATAAGGTATAGTTACTTAGGAATAAAGGAGGCAACGGATAAGTTAGGGACCTTAAAGAAGTAGTTAAACTAAAATAGCTAGGACTATTTAACGGTACTTATAGCACGCTTTAAGACTTTCTTACCTAACTTAAGGCCTACTACCGGTTTTACCCTACTAAACTCTCGGACCTAGTCGAAAAGGTACTCTATATAGGAAATTATTTATCTAGAACGGTACTTACTTAGTTTAGACCTATTATAAGGGACTTTCTCGATAACTAACTAGCGCGACGAGATAATAAGATAGATAAAGTCTTTGCTAGTTTCTAAGGATTCGAAGAAGCTATTACGAAGGTATTTAGAATAACTAATAAGGAATAAGAAGCCGAATAAAAACTTTAAGAACTCTAATAAAGGATCTTAGTATCGGATTATACTACGAAGTTCTAATAAATTACCTTAAAGCTTAATTAGGATAACGAACCTCTTATATTACGATTCTATAACGGGCTTAAAAAAGAAGTTAAGGACGAGCTCTATAAGGAAAATCGACCTAATAACCTCTTAGACTATATTACTATAGTAATACGAATTAATAATAGATAGTATACGCGACGCTAAGAAAAGAAGTAAGGAAGAGGAAACTAAAACCCTTCTTATAGGAATAACTTTAACCGACGCGCTAACTATAAAAAGAAGCGCGAAACTCCTATTACCTACGCCTATATAACTAACCTAGGTAGGATAGACCTAGACGTAATATAAAAAAGTAAAGGAAAGTATTTTAACTATAGGAAACTTAGATATTACTTTAAAGAATATAGATAACCTCGTAAGAAGAAGAAAACCTACTAAGCACTAGCCCTAAAAGGTAAGAAATACCTAAACGCTACTAATAGATAGGAACTAAAGTATAAACTCCTTAGTTAGACTATATACTTCGACGACGAATATATAGTATACTTAAGCGATAAAAACAATACCGGATAGTTCTTAAAGTAACTAAAGAAAACCCTTATAATAATATAACGAAGGGATCTTAAAATATAAAAATAAGTTAAATTCGTAGAACTAGAATACCCTTATCCTAAAGGAGTCTCCTAAGACTAGATTAGGAAGAACGGTAAACGATTCTAGGAAGATGTACGAAATAAAAATCGATAATAACAATAGGCAGTCTATAAACAATATAATAAAGAAGATATAGATATAGCCCTTATACTTATAAAACTTAGATAATAACCTAAGGAAGAATAACGAAGTATCGACGATATAAGCTCTAAAGAATAAGAAATACTTAGAGAAACGGAAGATAAGAACGAACTTATACTACTACCCTCGCTACTAAGGGAAAATACTACGATTAAAGAACACGCTCTATACTTTAAAGAATTTAAAGAAATACTTAAAATTAGAACCTAATAAATACCTTAAATTCTTACGGAAAACTAATAAGCTATATTAATTTAATATTAACCGGTACTACGTAGAGGAGACTATACTATAGCTATCGCTATAGTCGATACCTTTATAGCTCTATAATAAGAATAGTAATTATAAGGAGAATTTAAAGACGATCTATAAATACTACTTACTTATAAGTACTATAAGTATATTTTATAGATATTATACGTCTACCTAGATTATATAATATACTTTTAGATAAAGGTATAATACGACGCCTTCTTAGTTAGGTTCGAGGGATAAGTACTTTCGAAACCCTACCTAAGTATAGAACTAAACTACTAGAAAATCGATTAACGCTACCTAAACGACTAAGTTATATTATTAAAACCCGATTATAGTATACTACTTAAATACTACGATAATTATAGTTTATTAACGAGATATCTTTCGGAGATATATAAAATCTATAAATACGCTAAAATAGAGAAATAGTATAGCGCTACTCGCTCTAAGGCATCCGAACTATTAATCTTTTAAAGACTTACGTAACGAATTAAATATAATAAAGAAGATTATAACGAATATATATACCTAAACTATAGAGTTTATAAATATAAAAAAGTATAAGTATAGTATAAACGATATAACGGTATACTAAAAGATTATTAGCGATATATATAAAGGCTATAAGTCGTATTTAACTAAGGAAAAATCGATATAAAAATACTACGCGAAAAATAGAAAGACGCTAAACGAAAACTTAACCTTTAGTACGAAAACGAATAGAATTACGAAGTATAGTACGTAATTAACTACGAAGTAGTATAATATAAATAATATAGCGTTAAGAAATAAGAAATCTTTAATTAGCTATAAGAAATTAGTCTCTTAAGCCCTAATACGATACTACGCGATAAAAATATAAAGAAACGATATTAATAATAAATCGAAGAAGAATACTTAAATAAGACGAATAAGGACTAGGCAAAAAACGAGGTATACTATCTATAAAAGGGCTATAGACTAGCACAATATAATAAGATCTAAGGGCCCTATATATAGTAACGGTAAGCTATAGTAACTAAATAGTATTAGATATCTAAATCGCGGGATATTACGCGCGTATACTTTTAGACTATAGCGCGATAGGTAATTACGTTTTACTTAGAGTCGTTAATCGTTACCGACTTATATAGAGATATAAGAAAGATCTATATAAACTTACGAATATCGAAGGAGAGGCCTTTAACTATAATAACGGAATTATTAATATAGAGATTAATTACCTCGATATTAATATCTAGGGCTACGATAAACGAGTTAACTTTAATATTATAGATATTAAGGAATATAACCTTATATTAGGACTTTTATAGCTATAGGAAAGCAACCTACTAATTAACTAGAAAACTAGCTAGCTATATTAAAACGAAGACGTAAGTTTCTAGGACTAGTAGATTTAAAAGAAAGTAAAATTTTACGATAATTTAGCTACTAAATAAGATAAAAGGAATAACTATTTAAGTAAATTATTACGGGCTTTAGCGATATAAACGAAAATAGTAACTAAACCGGCGGATATAAAATCGACTAATAAGACCTATATACTAACTAACACGGCTATATAACCTAGCATCTAATATAAATAGAATAAAGGATATAATATAAAGATCTAAAGAGTTATTACTACTCTAAGAAAAGACCTTAAATAAATTAATAAAGAGCTTAAGTTAAGAGAAACTAGCTCTTAAAAGAAAGAATAAAGCCTATAAGATAGAATAAAGAATATCCCTTAGAAATACCGGAAATATAATAAACTCTTTAAGGAAGAACTAAAGATAGGGTTACCCGAATATAGTTAATAGGACCACGAAATTTATCTTAAGGATAGAATAACGCCGACGTTCTATAAGATCTATAACCTAAACGAAAAGTAACTATAAACGCTATACGACTACCTCGACGAAAATCTATAAAAGGGATATATATAAACGTTAATATCTAAAGTAGGCTATCTAGTTATATTTATTCTAAAGAAAAACGGTAAGCTACGACTAGTTATCGACTATAGACGCTTAAACGATATTATAATAAAGGACCGAATACTATTACTACTTATATTAGAACTACGAGATCGACTATACGGTAAAAAATAGTTTATAGCCCTCGATCTTAAAGGCGCCTATAACTTAATATATATAAAAAAGGGATATAAATAGATAATAGCCTTTAAAACGACATTCGGACTATTTAAATATCTAGTAATACTATTTAGACTTATAAATATACTAGCTACCTTCTAACGGATAATTAATAATATCCTACGCGAATACTTAGATATCTTTATAATAGTATACCTAGATAATATCTTAATCTTCTTAGATACCCTAAAAGAATATAAGGAATACGTCTATAAGGTACTCCGCGTACTTTAGAATATAAAGTTACTAGTTAAACTAGAGAAAAGTAAGTTCTATATATAGGAAGTAAACTTCCTTAGATATATAATCTTACTAAGAGAGATATAAATATAATAAGATAAGATTAACTTAGTTAAAGAATAGCTAACGCTAAAGAACGTTAAGGACGTATAAAGTTTCCTAGGATTTATAAATTACTATTAACGATTTATTAAAAATTTCGGAAAGATTATAGCACTACTATATAACTTAACGAAGAAGGAAAAAGAATTTATATAGGACGATAAAGCTAACGAAGCTTTTAAATGCATTAAAACTATAATTACGTAAGAACTAGTCTTAACTACCTTTAATCTAGAACGATAAATCGAACTCGAAACTAATATATTAGACTTTACTCTAGGAGTATAAATCGGATAGAAAGATAATAAAGGAAGACTATAACTAATTATATTTTACTCGAAAAAGCTATATAGCGTAGAACTTAATTACCCTATCTACGATAAAGAATTCCTTATAACTATTTAAGCTTTTAAGGAATTTCGATACTACCTTCTTAAAATTAAGTATAAAGTTAAGGTCTATATAGATTATAAGAATATCTTATATTTTATAATAATATAATAGTTAAATAGATAATAGATCCGATAGGCCGAATACTTATTAGAATTCGACTACGAAATAATCTATAGAAAAGGAATAGAAAACGGTCGAGCTAATACCCTTAGTCGACGAAGCGACTATAATATAGGGGCACCTATAGCGAAAGGATAGCTCCTAGAAATCAACGAAAACGGGAACTACTAGCAACGATAGCTAAACGTAATATTTAAAGTATAACCTAATAACTCGATTTACTAAAAGATCCTAAAATAGATAAAAGAATATAAAGTACTAAATAGATACAATATAGGATATTCGGAAGTTCTAATATATAAAAATAAAATCTAAATACTACTAGAATTACGAGATAAAGTTATATAAGATATATACGAATATCTAATATATAGATACTAGGGAATCCGAAGAATAATAGAATAGATTAAACGATAATATAACTTTCTATAGCTTAAGGAAGTAGTACGAAAAGTTATTAAAGAATATAAACTTTACGTATAAAGTAAAGCTAAACGATATAAACTATATAGAGAATTATAACCGCTACTAGTACTAGAGAAACTATAGGATTTAATAGCCTTTAACTATATTATAAAGCTACTACTATTAAAAGAACCTATAACTAACGTTAAGTATAATAGTATATTCGTTATTACCGATAGACTAATAAAGTATAGGTACTTCTTACCGTATAAAGAAGTAAGTAATATAGAAGAGCTAGTATATATATTCCTATAAACTATTATTAGTAATTATAGACTACTAAACGAGATTATCTCTAATAGAGGAAGTATGTTTATAGCTAAATTTTAGTAAGCTCTTATAGTATAATTAGGGACGAAATATAAGCTTAGTATAGCTTATTACCTATAAATAGATAGATAAATAGAACGACTTAACTAAACGCTTAAATAATATTTATAATACTATATTAGCTACGAATAAAACGATTAAGTTAAATAGCTACTAATAGCGTAACTAGCTTATAATAGCTTAATTACGGAAATAACTAAGCTCTTACTAGTATACGCTAATTACGGATATAACCTAGAAGTATTTAAGGTTACTTAATAAGGACTATAAGTAGAACGAGCGATACTATAAGTAGATTAACTACGAAAATTATATAAAGAAATATAATAAGAACTTTAATTCGTTAGAGAATAAATATCTACTTACTATAACCGGAAAAGATTATAAGGACTAATCTTTTAAGAGGGAGATATAGCCTACCTCGTATAACGAAATATTAAAATAAAATAACTAAGTAATAAATTAGATTTTAAGAAACTTAGACCGTTTAAGGTTAAGAAAACTATTTTAAAAGTTAACTACGAACTTTCGCTACTAATAATAATATAGATATACCTAATATTTTATATCTTATTATTAGAACTAGCGCTATAAAACGCTAAACTATAGGAAAAAATCGAAGTTAATAATAATTAAGAATATAAAGTAGAATAAATACTAGATATAAGAAAATAAGGTTAGTAATAAGAATACCTTATTAAGTAGAAGGGATATAGACTAAAGGAAAATACCTAGGAACTACTTAAGTACTTAACTTACTACGGCTCTCTACTTCGATAATTTTACTAGAAGGTTTAGGAGGGATTAAAGGACTAAGATCTATAAACTCCTCGCTAATACCGAACAAGGACTAATTCGCCTTATTAGGAACGCCTAACGATAATAAATTATTTACTACCTAATGCTTATACGTATTAAGCGTAGGCAAAACGCTATCCTTAGTATCTACTTCTTAGATACTACGACGAAATAACTTAGAACTCTTTTCCTTCGCACGATTTCGAATCTTCCGGATACGAGCTAAATAATTAACGGCGATAGATATTTACGACTAAAGGTTCGTAAGCTATGCCTAAAGCTCTAATAAGGCTTCCCTAGCTTCCTCCTCTTCGGAATATAGCCTATGCTACTCCGCTAATAATTTAGTTACTAAAAGAAATATATTAGCTACTATATATAGAAAGAATTAAAAGATACTTATAAGAAGAGGCTACTAAAACACTATTATAATAGGGACGACTACTAGCAATATAATTATTATAGCGCGAAGAATTTTCGGCTATCCGATAATTCGTCTTCTTCGCCTTAAAGTATCGAGTGCACGGTATATTAGTAGGATCTCTACTTAAGTCGATATATTCGGTAAGAGTAGCGCGCTCGGAGGCTTTTCGGGAACGATTTTTTAGTATACGACTAGACATACTATTAGCAGTATATCCCGAAAAGATAAAGAAATAAGGAACGATATACTTACGCACGACGCGATAAGGGTATATTTATATACGGCGGCTAAGGTAGCTATAGTAGGTCTTACGGATAAGACTAAAAGGAGGGGAGATATTATATTACGACTACGGCTACTAAGCCGCTAACGGTCGACCGCGTTAAGTACGTAATATAGTCTAACGGATAAATAGTTAGCACGACTATCTAACGGATATAGGATCGAGGGGATCGCAGAGATCTAAGTAATCTAGGATTAATAGGATTACTACGCTCTATACGATCTAACGTTAGGGATTATAGCTAGGCCTATAATCTAAGGATAGTCTCTACGGGTATATATAGCTACCTACTTTTACTCCTTTAGATAGATAGCTCTCTAGCTTTTAATATAGATCTTTATTACGATTCTATCTCTAATTCTAATTACCTAGTTATAGTCTATAGTCTACGACCTCTAACTTATTACTAACGTAATATACTTATTATTACTTAGACTACGCCCTATTATATCTACTAATATAAACCCCTTAATAGGTTTATCCCTTAGGAATAACACCGGTCGTTATATTATAGGATACCCTATAGTCGATAATCTAGGTACCCGGAACGATATCTACTTCCCGTAAGGAAGTTACCCCTAACTCCCTAAGGCTCCCCGCGGAAGAAGGAACTTAGAAGCTACTAAGTAAACTCCGGGAAATTACCTAAAATTCCTAGAAATAATAACTAAGCGGATTATATAGATATTTTATAGAGATTTCCCTTAGGGATATATTATACGGGGAATATACTATAATTTCCTAAGTAATAATAGTTCCTTAGGGACTATACTAATATTTCCTTAAGAAGTTACTATAAGAATATAGCGGGGAAATTATAGAGAAATACCTATGCCTACCTAGGGAAAATACTAGGAAATACCGCTAATATACTATACTACTATTATACGATTATAAGGTTAAGATATTACTTAGTTAAAGCCCTAAGTAAGGTCTTATACTCGCTATAGTATATATAGAGGATAGAGAACCTACTAGATCTTAAGCGGGTAAAGAAGAATATAAATAGTTATTACTACTCTTACTTTAACTTATAAGACTAGTAGCTAGTCTATATTTAACGCGCGTAATAATATATAGTAGCTAGTCCGTATAATACGTTTAATTATATATAGTAGCTAGTCCGTTTAATTACCTATTAGACCTATACTAGATTTAAGTAGACGGTAAGGTTAACGTACTAGCCTTATACTAAGGGACTAGTATATAATAAATAGTAGTAATTCTAATTCCCTTAAATATCTATTCTCTTAAAGTCTATATCTAGTAAAACGGAAGATAAAAAATAAAGAAAGGAACGAGTTAACCTTAACCTATAAACCCTAATATCTTCTTAGGAAGAAAGCTCCTACTCGCGTACTAATAAATACTAGCTTCTTAATCTCTTTTTATAGAAGAAATACTTAGGGAACTCTAGATAGAGGTAGAACTTCGACGTATTAAAGCTTAAGTATTATAGAGCTTCTATTAGCGGTTAGAAAGATACCTATTTCTAGGATATTTCCCGTTAAGTGCTTATAGAAACGGAAGATAGCTAGATCGCCTACCCTAGCGGTAGGAACGACGCTTAAAGGAATTAAGAGCGGAACTTCTACGATATAACTTACTAGCCTACCTATCTAATCGTTAAAGCTTATAAGAATAAATTAATAACCTAGAATACGTTCTAGCGACGAGGTAATATTAGCTATAAGTAACGGAGCTATACGGAAATCGGTATAGTATAGCTTCCCCCGCCCCGCCCTAACTACCTCTATTAAAAGGATAAAGCCCTAGAAGTTCGCTAAGAAGTTCGCTAAACTATAATAAATAAAATAAGGAAGAACCTCTAAATAATACTACCCTTAGCGGCACGTTCGCGATAATAACCCTAGCGAACTAGCTAGTAAGTCTAATTATAGAAGAAGCTCTTATAAGACTACTAGTAAAAGCTATAGTAAGAGAAACTAGGGATAATACTACTATAAACCCTCCTTAAGTACTTATAGTACGTATTAAATTAAAAGATATAAGGAAGTTTAACCCCGCTAGCCCCTTTAATATAACGTTTAATATCCTTAAAGAAACTAAGAAAATAATTATATATAGAAGCGTCGATCGATTTATCGATTCCCTAAAACGGGTAGCTATCTATAGACTAGAATACGCTAACGAACTAGTAATACTAATCCCTAGCTTACTCTATAGAACCGCTATTAAATAGTATTCTAGCGATCTTAGTAAGTCCGACCGAGCTATACTTTATACCCCGGACTAGGGATATACCGCTTAGTATACTAAACTATAAAAACGCTTTACTATCTAGCCGGAAGTAGCTTTAAGATTATTATAAATAGAACGATTTACTACCTTAGATATTATAAATAAAGCCGACTTTTATAGATAGATATTAAAGCTTCGCTAAAAAGCGAAAGTAGTACTATACTTAAAAGAGCACCTTACTATATTAGTCTATTAACGACTAAACGTATTACTATAAGAATTATTCCGCCGACCTATTAGTTTAGAATTATTCGATACCTAGATTAATAACTATAAGTAACTTATCCTATAGTTAAAAACTAAGCTAACGGTTAGGTCGTAGGGGAAGATAAGTAACGTAGTAAAAGGATATATATAAGGCGGGTTACGCGAAACTAAGAATAAGACTACGGTAAACTCTACCCTATCTATAGCTAAACTAACCGGCTAGAAACCCTAGGAATAAGGATAATTCTAATAAAAAGGAAATATAACGACTACGTTAAGATAGAATAATCTACGCTAGATAGATAGGGGCCTAGTACTAAACTAGTTAACTAGTCCCTAAACTAGACTATAGCCTTAGGATTCGAAACTAAAGGAGGGCTCTTAGGAAAACCTAATCGTTATTAACCTTGCCCGTTAGCTTTAAGCGGTATTAACCGACGACTAAGGCGGGATCTATCTTTCCTAGGAAATATAATACTAGATCTTATTTACGTAGGATAAAGGGCTAGAAGATAGTAATACTACCGCCGACGTAAGAGAAGAAACTAAAGAAGTAGAAGATAAGATTCTATTTATTCTTAATATAATAGAACTAGAACCTATAGGACCGAGCTATTTGCCTAGAATACTAAGGAACTAGCTAACTATAAGAGCGGCGCTATAAACCGAAATATTAAATCTATCGAAGCCGTCCTAGTTTACGTACGCTTAGATATCTATCTTTAAAACTAAAGGCCCGGACTAGCTATTAAACGTATATATAGACTCCGGTATAGCCCGCTTTATAATTAGGGAAGACTAGCTTAACTACTTTAATAACGTAACCCTTAATATAACCTAGTAGGTCCTACTATCTAGTATAAGGAAAAGCTAAACTAAGGGTTAAGCGACCTTAATAATAAATATCCTAGGGAAATAAGGAACGGGATTTAAGGTTAGATAGTTTACTATCGGCGCCTAGGTAGTCTAGACCCTATTTATAGGATTATTACTTAGATAAGATTTCTTAGTATTAAACGAAGTTAATATCTTAAATTCTAAGGGAATAATATCTATCGGCTTATACGGTAACTTAATAGTTATAGCTCGCTCGACCTAACGGGGCTATACGATCCGTCGTTAGGTTACGTACTAAGCCGACGTCGACGTCCCTATATATAGGATAGAACGCTTACTAGCGTAGATTAAGGACGTACTAAGGGATCGTAACTTAGTATTCTTTCTAAGAGACTTATTATTAGCCTATAACTTAATTCGAGGTATAACTCTAGTTATAGCGGTTAATACTACTACTCGCTACGTTAGATTTAAAGAAGGATAGCACTTAAGGATACTAGTAGACCTTAGCGACGAAATATAGTTCTTATAGATCGACCTACCTAAGGAAACCTTAGCTAGGGTAACTCTAACTAAAGAGCTAGCTATACGTAAAACTATAGAATATAGCGACCTATACTAGGTTACTAACCTATTAGTAGAAACCCTAGAAGAAGGGAGCCCTAAGTCTACTAAAGGGGAACTCCCTTTATAGACGTATAGATAGACTCCGAACTATAAGATTAGGATTTTATAAGACTATAGCCTCTTAGAAATAACTACTCTAAAGGACGTTTAAATCTATAATTAGAACCCTATATTTATAGAAAAGATCTAATATATAGTCGCCTCCTTCCTAACCCTATAGAAGGACTAAGGTACTATTAAGGTCTACCTAGACTACTATATACGTATTCTGCTAATAGAAAATTAGTACCTACGTAAACTAGCGTCTAGGGCTTACCTACTTAGCTAGAAGGATAAGGCACTAATCGACTAGACCTATAAGGACCTATACCGGAAGGGGCGTATAGAATAGGCTATAAAGGCAACCCCGTTCGCTTACCCTATATTTATAGTTTAGAGAACTATATATAGCAACGAAAAGGGCTAAATAGTAATAGACCTACGCGCTCTTAATAGCATAGCTATCCTAGACGCCTACTTAATACCGCTTTAAAGAGATATAATCTAAAAGCTATAGGGGAAACGCTTTATTTCCGCTATAGACGCTTAGTCTTTCTTTTATTAGTTCCTTATCTATAAGAAGTATTAAGAAAGGTTTACGGTAATTAGCTATAAAGGATTAGAACGAC
This sequence comes from Hirsutella rhossiliensis, assembly GCF_020360975.1. Taxonomy (NCBI): domain Eukaryota; kingdom Fungi; phylum Ascomycota; class Sordariomycetes; order Hypocreales; family Ophiocordycipitaceae; genus Hirsutella; species Hirsutella rhossiliensis. Next base: position 802,856 of record NW_025408669.1, read on the forward strand.
TAACGGTAGCCTTAATAGGATATAAGAACTTACCTATATATATCTAAAGATTTATAGACTAAATCCTCTAGGAATATATAAAATATTCCTCTAGGTATATCGATAATATCGTAATATACTTAGATATAGAAGACGACTACGTTCGTTACCTTTAAGCTATCTTCTAACTCTTTGTAAACTATAACCTAGCCTTAGCTAGATTAAAATTATTCCTAGGCTACCTATCTATAGAACTATTAGGATTTTAAGTTAATAGTATTGGCCTAATAAATACTAAAGAACGAGTATAGGTATTATAGGATATAGAGTTTCTAAATACCCTATAAGTATTAGAAAAGTAGCTCGGCTTAGTTAACTAGCTACGGCACTTAGTAGCTTACTTCTCTTAGAAGGTAGAGGCGCTCTAGGTTCGGAAAACGGCGATACTTAAGGAAGCATAGGATAGTTAAGCGCTGCCTAAATAATCGGCAAGGAATAGATATACATCTAAGGCAACGTACTAACCTTCCTTAGTAAAGGAATAGGCCTTCTAAGATATTATAAACGCTCTTATAGAACTAACGCGGCTATACTATTTCGACCTACGATAGCTATTATTCTTATAAATTAACGCTAGCTGCGAGCTAGGCTTTATAGTAGTAGCTTTCTACCTCGTACTAAGGGTAGACTAAAACCTAGGAAGGACCTTACCCTAGATAAGTATCTAGCTAATCTTTTACCTTAGTAAACGCTTAACTAGCGGAGAACCTAGATACTAGCCTACTAAACTTAAAGTCGCTTATCTTTCCTAGGTATATCGGAAGCTCTAGTTATATATTATCTCTACCTTACTATTAAAGGTTATTATACTAACTAACTACGCCGTTATAAGTATAATCCTAAAGTAAATATCGCTATTTACTACTAATATAAAGACTAATAATCGGCTCGTACTTACTTTATAATACCTTAGCTAGTTTCCCTTAGAGGTCTACTATATTCCTAGAACTATAAATATCTTTACCGATATACTATCTCGACTACTATCTGTAATACCTAGGAAATACGAACCTAGGGAATTAGACTACGTCTAGGAAGATAAAGCGCCGGTTAAATACGCGTATATAGTTATAGAATCCTTTATCCGACCTAACCTACGCTAGAAGATCTAAGGAGTATACGCGGAAGAGCCTAGGTAGGCCGGTATATTAAAGTAGCTTAGAAATAATAAGTCCTAGGTTAGTCTCTTATTCGTTTAGCGGGATAGGTTACTCTACCTAGTTAAGTCTAAAGGTCGTTATTAGCTCTATATCCCTACTATCTATACTAAGGAAATTATCGCTAATAACTACGCGCGTAAATTTTACCTTAGACGGCAAAGGATATAAGAGGAATTATCCTCTATATTTACTATTACTAGCCTTAAGAAACTTATCGACGGCTTTATCGATAAATATAACGCCTACTATAGGAACTAAACCGACCGGTTAAAGGCCCTTAGTAAGTTAGTCCTAATTACGTCCCTAGCCTTACCTTTCTATACGATCGCTATAGATTTCGTTATAAGACTCTTAAACGTCCCCGCGGACCGAACTCTATAGATATTACTTATTAAGGTCTACTATAATATACTATTAACGGTAACTAATAAGTTCTCGAAAATAAAGCTCCTTATCCTAGGCTATAATTAGTTTACTATAAAAGACTAAGCTAAGGTACTATTTACTAAGTTAATATACTATAACTAAGGGATTCCTACTTAGATTATCTCTAACTAAGACCCTAAGTTCCTTTTAGCGTTCTAGAAAAGACTATAGATAGCGTATAAGTCTAAGTTACTAGTATCTATAGCTTAGTATCCCTAAACCGACGGCTTATCGGAACGACGTAATTAAGTAGTTAAAACCGCGCTCTAGTTCTTTACGACTAACTTCCTATCCTATTAATAGGTTAACGTATTACTACTACTTTAATTTACCCTTAATAACTCTTACTCCTTAGTAATTAGCACCTCTCTAAGCGAGCTACTAACTAAGATATAGATAGATAATAGTAGGCGATACCTTAGAGAAGGCCCCCTATAGATAGATAAGGAGATACTCTAGGACTAGGCTAGGATCTTAATCGCTCTAGCTTAGGTAGGAATAAAAAAGTAGTATAACGCGAAATACTAAGTACTAGAGTTTAAGCTTAGAGACTAAGTATAGCTCTAGCTAGGGAAAGGATATAGCGTAGCCGACGGATAGGTAGTAAAGTTAAAGGAACGCCGTATAAGACTATTTAAAGTCCTTAAGCGGATCGGCTATCTAGCCTACCGCCTTAACCTAGCCGGATCCTTAAATATCTACGATATCGTTTCCGTCGCGTAGCTATAGCTAGCCGAACGACTAAACGCCTAACCTAGCCCGGAACCTAATACTAACTACTAGGAAGTCGAAAGAATCCTTAACGCTAGAACTTATAGATATAGCTAAGGGACCGCTCGTATAGAATACCTCGTTAGCTAAAAAGGCTAGCTAAGTAGCTATAATTCCTAGGTAGCTACTAAGGATATCGTCGCTAAAGACCTTATTAAAGAATTTACTATATAGTAAGGAGTATTATAAGGTCGTATTACCTATACTTAGAAGCTCCGCGCGCGCGCTATATAATAGTACGAGCCGCTATAGCTAAGGGAGAAATAACGGTATATAGTATACGCTATTACCGTTCGTTTACCTAGAAGTCTAAGGATAGGTTAACTAGCTAATAAGTATTAATAAGCTGCCTACGGCGAACGGTAACTTAATTCGATATTTTAGTACCTATATTTATTTTTATTTTAGAAACCCGATTTCCCTATCCTTTTACGCTCTCTTTTCTATACTAAATAGCTCCCTTCTTATACTTACCTTTAAGGTTCCCGCTATCTAAGGCTATAAGTATCGTAGTAAGGACCTAGTATTTTACTAATATTTCTCCGACTAAATCTACCGCCGACCGCTACGCCTAAGCCTCGAGGGATTCCGCTAAGTAGTTTAATTATATAGGAATAAGGCAAAGCTCCTCTATAACCTTAAGTCTAATACGGCTATATTTACTAAGTAAAAATAGGATAATTATAGTATATATACTAACTACCGCGACCTCTTTACTAAAGAAGGGTATAATCTTAACGTAGGCTTAGTAGAAAACGGTATATACTACGCCCCTCTATCTCTTCCCCTAGCTAAAGCCCGTAATTTATATAAACGTAACTAGCTATACTTCTCTACGCCTTATAGTATCGCCGCCTATTATATTACTACTACGACTCTTATAACTACCTAAACTAGTAGAAACGCGACGTTAACTATCCGACTATAGTAGGTCGGCGCTTCTTATCGCCTTATTCCTAGCACTTTATTATATATTCGCTTTAACGACCGTGCCCTATCGCTATTAAGCTTTAGTAATTTATTTAGCGACTCGCTACCCTTAGTTTTAGGCATTATAGGAAAAACCCCCGGTACCCCTTAAAACGCCTATAGGTAGTTTACCCTATTATTTAATAAAGATAAGCTTCTTCCCCTATCGCTACGCGACCTAGATAGAGCTATCTTCCCTAATAAAACTAAGATAATAACTAGCGCCCTCGGCACTATATAGATCGCTACTATCTTAGCCGATATCGTTAATAAGCTCCTATCTAGATAGGTAGCCTCTATAGACGCCGAGATACTTAAGATCGTCGCTACCGTTATTAGTATAAAGTACCTCCCCGCCTATCTAAAGATATTCGAGATCGCCGCCGCGGAGGAGCGCGAGGCCTCTAGTATACTAAGAACTTATAAGTTTAAAGAGACCCTTAAGCGTACCCCGGCTAGGACCGGAGGATCTAGTATAGTAGACCTTATATTCGACGAGCTATTAAGGAACCCGTTTACTAGGCGCCTATTCGCCGCCGCCGCGGCCCCGCCCTCTACTCCCTCTAAGCGGGCTAACCTATTCGCCGAGGACTAGGCCCTAATACCGGTCCGATAGAAGCTTAACCTCTTTTAGGTTCTAAGCCGCGGAAAGCCTAGACTATTCCCTATCGCACTATTCGTAGTATACTACGATAACCTAGGCAATATAGATAGCTATATAGGTATTATTTACTCTAGGTTAAAAGCGCTAGTCTATAGAGCCCTAGATACGGCCGTAATCTAAGTAAATCTATTCGCCGCTATCTATAAGGAGGCCGACGCCGACCTCTCGCTCGGCTAGTACGCCGCCCTCGCTAGAGTACCCGCCGGCTTTATCTATTAGTTCGCTTTCGCCGCCTACCTCCTAGACGACTCGCCTAAGCTCGCTACGGTATACTAGAGAGCCGCCCGCGTTAGCCCCCTATATACGCTAGCCGCGGCCCGCCCTTATACGGCTAACGTAATAGCCTATTTTAACTTATTAGACTAAAAGTTTACTAACGTATACTTAAGCGGATTCTAGAACCTAGGCCCGACTATATAGGCACTAGTAGTAGTAATCTATAACTAAATTCTAGCCTCTCGCGACGGACTAGCTATAATACTCCTAGTAGAACCGGCCCCGAACAACGCCTATAGCGTGCCTATCTATAGAGCCTCCGATATATAGGATGCCCCGGCCGACGTGCCGGTAGGCCCCGAGGAACTAACGGAGGAGGAAGCTAAGGAAGAGATCCCCTACCCTACCTTTGCCCCTATAGCGTAAGACGGTCGGTTACTAGGTTAGCCTCGTAGTATCCCCGGCACTATTTATTTTATTACCGGCTTAGCTATAGAGCGCCCCTAGTTATAATTAGTTTTCCCTGGCTTAGCTACTACGCCCCTAGCCCTACTCGTTTATTACCCCGGTTTAGCTACCTAGCGCCCCCGGTCCTAGTAGTATTTTACTCCCGGCTTAGCCGCCTCGCGCCCCCGGTGTTAGTCGCACTAGGTTGCGTTCTAGATAAGAAACGAGTTATTCCCTATACTAACCTTAGAAATCTACGTAACTTTACTATAATCCCCGCGACTCCCGCCTAAATACCGCGGGAAACTAATAAGGACGTCGGTTAATTCTTTCGCCCTAGGTATTTATTACGGGATACCCTATAGTCGATAATCTAGGTACCCGGAACGATATCTACTTCCCTTAAGGAAGTTACCCTTAACTCTTTAAGGCTCCCCGCGGAAGAAGGAACCTAGAAGCTACCGGGCAAACTCTAAGAAATTACCTAGAATTCCCGGAAACGATAACTAAGCGGATTATATAGATATTTTATAGAGATTTCCCTTAAGGATATATTATATAGGGAATATACTATAATTTCCTAAGTAATAATAGTTCCTTAAGGACTATATTAATATTTCCCTAAGAAGTTACTATAAGAATATAGCGGGGAAATTATAAAGAAATACCTATGCCTACCTAGGGAAAATACTAGGAAATACCGCTAATATACCGTACTACTATCGCATGATTATAAGGTTAAGATATTACTCGGTTAAAGCCCTAAGTAAGGTCTTACGCTCGCTATAGTATATATAGAAGATAGAGAACCTACTAGATCTTAGGTAGGTAGAGAAGAATATAGATAGTTATTATTACTCTTACTTTAACTTATAAGACCGGTAGCTAGTCCGTATTTAACGCGCGTAATAACGTACGGTAGCTAGTCTATATAATACGTTTAATTACGTATAGTAGCTAGTCCGTTTAATTACCTATTAGACCTATACCGGATCCGGGTAGACGGTAAGGTTAACGTACTAGCCCTATACCGAGGGACTAGTATATAATAAGAGGTCTTTATCTTTAAGGGTTATTCCCTTAGACTATATTATAAAGCCTCTTTTTACTAGCTTATTCTATAAAGCCTCCCTATACCTATTATTTCTTTATAATAGTAAAATAGGAATATAAGGGTATATTCTTATAACTACTACTATAATAAAACCCCTTAAGATATAACCCTTAGACTACTCTATCTACTACCTATACTAACTTTTATTTAGGAGTATATCGAATATAATAGGAAGGATATACTAAAAGACCGTTATAGATATAACTATATTTAGACCTTTATCTATAAGCTAAGCCGGATTATCGCTATGCTCCTAAGAAAGAAAAACGATATAGTAGAAGTCTTAGCTAGCCGCTACTTCTACTACCTCTATCGTTTCTTTAGTATGCCCCTTATATAGATTTCCGATAATACTAAATAGTTTATTTCTACCTTCCTTATAAAGATTAACTAGCTTATAGGAACGAAGTATTATTATAAAAGCTCCCTATACCCTTAGACTTAAAGTAGTATAGAAGTTATAAATTAATACCTAGATTAAAAGCTACGATTCTATATAACGAAGTATTAAGATAACTAAAGTTCCCTACTACCTACCCTTAACTTTGCCTATAACTTATCTTAGTACTCTTTTATCGATATAGCACCGTTAAAAGTAGCCCTAGGCTAAGATATCTAGAACCCCCTATTACTGCCCCCGACTAATAAGACCGCTGCTACTAGACCCGCTACTAGAGCTAGGGAACTTATATAGACCGCCTAAGAAACCTAGGAAGACGCTAGGAATACTACTACCGCTACTTAAGAATATTAAAAGGAATAGGCTAATAGGAAACAACGACTAACTAACTTTACTATCGGTAACTAAGTTTTTCTTAGTAGGAAAGGCTTCGCTATAAACGCTCTAACTATTTAGCTAGATAACTAATAGTTAGGTCCGTTCGTAATCTTAAAAGAACGCAGTTATAGCTATATACTATAGCTGCCCGAGTCGTATAAAATAAAGAACCTATTCTACGCCGACCGTCTTTAAAAAGCAGCTAATAACCCCTTGCCCTAGCAGATCTAAACACCTCCGCTACCTAAGGAGATTAACGGAGAACCTAAGTAGGAGGTTAATTAAGTCTAGTAGTCTCGAGTAACCGGTAGGAGTTAATAACTAGAATACTAAGTCTTATAAAAGGGATATAACCCTAATAAGACCTAGTACCCGGCTAGGAATTTCCGTAACGTACTAATAGTATTAAAGGTATTCTACGATAAATATCTAGATATAGTAGGCCTACCCGTTAACCTATAATACTAGATCGAATATACTATAGCGGAGGAGGGCTATAAGGAACGAGACGATAATAATATAGCAGAGAAAGCCGTAAAACTAAGAACCCGCCGCTACGACTAACTACCTTAATATGTATATTAAGGCCTTAAACGGGGGGTAGTATTACGACCCTACGCGCTAGCGTAGAGACACTAGCGTAGAACCTTACTAGTATCGCGTGCCTAAGTAGCATCACGTGCCTACGTGCGACCTTATGCTTACCTAAGCGCTGCTAAGGTAACCTCGTATATATATATATAAGGGCTAGCTCGGTCGTATAGTCTAGTCTTTCTTTCTTACTCCTTAGCTTTAAGTCTTTATTTATAGTGCTAATATATCTTTATAGCCGTTAAGGCTTATATATACCTAGCCGTAATAGATAGTACTATCGACGAGTTAGGATAGAGTCGCGGTTTAGGGGCTAGTTATCGGTGCCGTCTTAGTTCGGTTTTAGGTTAGGTCTTATTTAGTTATAGTTTTTTAGTAGTAGATCTTATTCTATAGCTATTAAGGCCGGCTTAGTTAGGTCTCCTTAGTTCTATTTAGTCTATAGTTTAAGTAGCGAGGTTTACGCTTAGTCTAGGTCCGGTTTAGCCGATACTATAGTTATATTATCGTAAGTCCTCTCCCTTTCTTAGGTCGCCCTAGTTAAGGGAGAATATAGGCTTAACTTAAGTATAGGAATATCTTAATACCCCTTTTTATCTAGCTATTTATAGTTACTATACCTATATAAGCCCCTCCCTTATCTTAATAGATAGACTAAGATATATATTACTAAATTTACCTTTCTAAGCCCCTATTTCTTCTACTATGCTCTTAAGACTCTGCTTGAGAGCTCCCTTTCCATGCGTGTATGCTCTCTAGTTATGGCCTAATTCTCCTCACGACTGCCGTGTTATTTTGACGTAGACAGTAGGAGCCATTAGGGCTTAGTTGATCATCCCGATGGCCGTATCAAGCTCCTCCGCAGCCCCCTGTGTCTTGGCGTCGCGGACTTGCGCTCTGAGCAGTTATTATAAGCTTTCTGCGTGCTCGTCTTTAAAGACTGCCATGGCCAGGGGTTGTCCTGTCGCTGCCTCTCCTGTTCCTGGGGAAGAACTCGGCGCGTCCTGTGCCCTACCACGATCTGAGCGGCTTTCCGGGCGCTGGGCGGGGATAAACACACGCACACACGCACACGCTCGTATTCGTAGACTTGGATTCCTGCAAACCTGGGGCATCCGTCGCGTCGATCCCTGCCGTCTCATGAGGTAAGCTTTCGTCGCCGTTGTTTGAAAATCCCTCCTGGCACGGAACGAATCATGCGACAGGAGTAGCCTCGCCTCAGCTTCATACGGTCGATCAGCGGAACAACGGGAGCATCAAAGACGCGGAAGAATCGAAGAAAAGCCGTTTATCTGCTTCATTCCTTCCGACCCGTCCATCCTTTGACCAATGATATATATCTCAAGCATCCCCTCCAACCCTCAGTGCATGGCTTCAAAGTGAAGCCCTGCGCTTGAGATACGACCAACAGTTCTTTTCCACTCTTCAACTCCGCTACTGATCTGTTATATTTCCATCGCCGTTCTGCCCTCACTTTTGTTGGCTGGTCTTTCCTTTCCGACACCCCATTCCACCCCCTCGACCGCGAATTCAAGATAGAGAGAGCCACTGATCTGGTATCACCGCGATCTCGTCTGCCGTATCTTTCAAAAACTTGGGATCATTCGGCCTTCCGAAACGGTTTCCCCCGCCATTTCTTTACTCCCGCTCCCAGTTCGCGCACTGCAGCCGATCCGACATTCCTCGCTTCCGGCCGGCCGGAAACTCCAATATGGCCAATAGCCAGCCCGAGCCGCGTGCACACCAGCAGTATTCCCCGCAGAAAATTGTCCTCGAGAAAGGGGGCCTACAGGAGACCGTCATGGCCGACTCGGTCAGCGACTTGGATAAGAGTTTCGTCGATGAGGAGATGCACAAGTCCGACGGCGAGGCCCAGTTCCGCCAGCTGGGATGGAAGCGGCTCACCGTCGTCCTCATTGTCCAGTCCGTTGCTCTCGGCAGCCTGAGTCTACCGGCCGCTTTCGCTACCCTCGGAATGGTGCTCGGTGTTTTCTTTTGCGTCAGCCTCGGACTAGTCGCCATCTTTACGGGCAAGATCATCGGAGAGGTCAAGCTCAAATATCCAGAGGTAGCCCATTATGCCGATAGCGGGCGTTTGCTATTTGGCAAGTTCGGCTATGAGCTCTTCGGCGCCATGTTTGCCATCCAGCTTATCCTAGTTGTCGGCTCGCATACTCTAACCGGTACCATCGCCTTTCTTAATCTCACCAGTAACAGTGGTTGTTCTGCTGCCCTTGGCTTCGCCTCTGCCATTATCCTTCTGGTCCTAGCTATCCCGCCCTCTTTTGCCGAGGTCGCAATCCTCGGCTATGTGGACTGTATCTCCATCTTTAGCGCCATTGGCATTATTACGGTTGCTACTGGTATCCAAGCTAGTAACGCCCAGGGTGGCCTTTCTGCCATCGATTGGTCTGCGTGGCCTAAGCCCGGGATAACCTTTATCGATGCCTTTATTGCTATTGCCAATATCGTTTTTTCTTATACTTTCTGTATAGCTCAGTTCTCCTTTATGGATGAGATGCATACCCCTGGCGATTTTATCAAGTCGATTTGGATTCTTGGCATTGTCGAGATTGCTATTTATTCCCTTACCGGCGGGATAATCTACGCTTTTGTTGGCAGCGACGTTAAGTCCCCAGCCTTACTCTCAGCCGATACGACTATTTCTAAGATCGCCTTTGGTGTTGCCTTACCCGTTATTTTTATTTCTGGATCGATTAACATTACTGTTGTCGGCCGCTATCTTCATGGCCGTATGTTTGAAAACTCGGCTGCTCGCTTTATTAACACGCCTAAGGGCTGGGCCTCCTGGCTTGCTATTATTACTTCTGTCACCCTCGCATCCTATATCACTGCCGAGATTATTCCATTCTTTTCTGACCTCCTCTCCCTCCTCTCTTCTCTCTTTGTCTCTGGCTTTGCCTATTACTTTCCTGCCCTAATGTGGTTTCAGCTCCTCCGCGAGGGCAGTTGTTTTGCGAGGGGAAATATTACTCGAAGCCTCCTGTGCGCCTTTACCTTTATCATTGGGGTTGTTATTTTTACCTGTGGAACATATGCTAGTATGGCCGATATTGTGAGTTTTCTCTCCTTTTTCTTCCTCTTCAGCGAGCAACGGTCTGAGCTTTATCCATCCACATGCTCAGTTTCGTGCTAACTGACTTGCTTCTAGCTCCAAAAGTTCCGTGAAGGTAAAGTCGGCGGTGTTTTTACATGCGAACCTATTGGGTAGTTGGTATGCCGAGCACACACCCCAGAACTTGTCGGAAGATCAAGTAGACGGGTAGAAAGACGGGAGTGAGAGAGGGAGAAATGGGTAAAGCAGGGACGTCACTGGACGATTATACATGTTGGAGGAGCCAGCCGGTCTGGTACTCCGTCCGTGCAGCACACGGAGCAGGAGACGTGAGCTATGCCCACCATATCTGTAAGCGAGTGGCGCGGGTACGCAACTGGTAAAAAGAGGAGCCATATATGTGTAAGGTCGAAACGAAGTGTGCCCTAATTGCATTGAAAGGCAGGGCTGAGGAAGTCCCAAGGGAGAAGGCGCTTTCTTTCGAGCTTTGGGAAGCACGGCGTCTCTGTACCGAAATAGCGAGGTTGGATCGGCCGCGGACAGGCTTATACGAACAGGGGTACCTGGCAGGACACGGCGGGCGATGGTGAGGGAGCTGATGGCAAGGAAAAGAAGAAGAATGTGACGCCCGGGGTTGGGGTTGGGACGGAGGTCGGATGCTGGGAGAGGAGGACAGCGGCATAACCTGGCCGAACACTACCTCCGGCCAGTCGTCGTATCCGGCGTTGCAAAAGGGCGGGATGCGGAAGTGAATTATTCCTCCGTCGGATGTATGTAACCCCCCAGGGGTCGACACTGCGTATGCGGTTGCTTAGCTGTCGATCGACGTTTCAATGTCAGCCTTGCCCAGGGCCTTGAAGCTGCCGGGCCATTAGCGGCGAGGCCACATACGCATAGTGATTTTTTTGATGAAAAAAGGGAAAAAATCCCTGACAACCTGAAAGTGTGGTAAAAAAAAAACCCCCTCCCGCCCACACATACCGAGCGAGAGCTCATAAATATTAGCAGGTGAAGCGTTTCGCCAGAGATAGCCAAAAAAAAATTTTGGAAAATTAAATATATCATCGTATTATTCGTTTCATGCATCTACTGCAATTATTTCTAGAATTTTTCCTCGTATTTTACGGCTGGAAATGGTTCTCTTAATGTCGTGGAAAAAGGGGGCATGTCTCGTTTCCTCGTTACCCTACCCCCCACTGGCCTGACTAATACCGTAAAACTCTCTTAATCGGACCGGTCTTGGCGATCGGCATTGGTGTAGAGGTGTACGGAGTACGGAGTAATTACCCAATTACTGCTCCGTACTGTAACGAGAGGGCGTAAGTTAATAATTGTAGAGAAATATACCACAATACCAACCAGTCATCTCTAACGGAGGTGCCTCCAATTTTGTTAGAGGATAATATCGTACATTCTGTTAGAGGGACAGATTGCGCCAAGGCGGGTCCGATTTAGTACTAGAGTATTACAGGTACTTACCGTTCTGTACCTATTCTGCTCCGTACGGTACGGAGTACTGTACATCAGTTACATAAGGTAGGTACCTACCTAGGTAGGTACGCACTCCGCATGGACGATATTTTCATCCATCACAGTCGACTTGGCGGGCAAGATGCACTTATCCGAGTTATTGTACATAGCAGCGGACTGTACGTACTCGTTGTATCCTGGGCCCGCTTCCTGCAAGAATATTTTTTCCTCCGCGCAACAACAAATATGTTTCAAGTTCACGTTGGACTTCGCCGCCACTTTACGACAAGCAGACTTTTCCGCCGCGCCTTCACCATGTCCAAAGTTTTCGTTGGGTTCGTTTCCAATCCAAAGACCTCTCTCTCTCCGCATGCTGACATCACGGCAGAAGCCTGTCTTGGCAGGTCGACTCCGACGCCCTCAGGCAAGAGTTCCAGAAATTCGGGAATGTCACCGACGCGGTAAGCACTCTCCCATCTTGGCCGCGGCATTCGGTGGAGAGCTCGGCTAATTCATGGCCAATACAGGTTGTCATCTTGGACCGGGAAACTCGCCGCAGCCGCGGATTTGGCTTCGTCACCTTTGAGGATGAAGAGGGCTCGAACAAGGCCATTGCTGAGGGCAATGGAATGGAGTGCGCATGAAATTTCAACTTTGCTCCCTTGCCATGGCGTCGTACTAACGGTAACAGGGTGGATGGCCGACGTATTTCCGTCGCACAGGTAAGCCGTTGCCGTTCCGTGGGGCCTGAGCTCCCGTTGCTCAATCAAGCCAAGCGCCGCGAGGAGCACTGCTAACGAGAATTCAGAGTACTGAGCGTCAGAGAAACAACGACCAGTCGGGTGGAGGCTACGGTCGACGCGACGAGAGGAACGACCGAGGATACGGCGGAGGCGGCCGGTCCGGAGGGTACTAGAGTTGGGCACATCAGTCGCTGATGACACGCTCCCTGCAAGGAGTACCCGGCTCTGATGGATTGAACTCAGACGGCCTGTATGCTAAGCCATCACGGCTCGACTCCTGTCTCACGGCATAATAAAAGTGGTCTCTGAGTTGTTGTCTTTGAGAAAACGTCGAGGAACCCAAACTGAAAACCGCGTCCTTCTTGACACGCTATTGGCCCATCCATGCCAAGTATCTCAATCACCGGGCTTGCACCTCTTACGACCAGCCAGATCGGGGTTTCTGCGACTGGTCAAGACGCTCCCGGTGACTAGATCCCGTTGCGTGCTGTGGTTCGTCGCAAAGAACAGAGGGATAACCCGGGAGGGCACCAAGAATGCGGCCGCTGCAGTAACGCGGCCCATGCCGTTTCAGAACGAGATGCTGCCTATTGTGACGGGCTGTGCCCTGTCGCTGATGGGAGAGGTTAGCTCGACCATCTCAGGCGCGTTGCTCGGGTCTCGAGGACGTCGGGGACAACGTCTCAGGAGGAGGGCATCACGGTCACGGCATCGCCATTGCAGGAGACACTGCAGGAGGCGCTGCTGGTGGCACAGCAAAGGGAAGCCTTGGTTGCCCAGCAGAAGCAGCTTGTGAGTGTCCCCGACCGCCACGTCCAACGCCATAATGCCACTGAGCTGGCATCTGCTCGTCCAGCCCGAGGATGCCCCCTCTCCCGTCCACCAGGACGGCCTCGTTGAGCGTCAGAGGTGGCGCTTCCCCTCGGCCTCACCACCGGCCTCACCACCGGCGTCGGCCGAGCCGCCAACAACCTTGAACTCGGCTGCGACTGCCTGGCTGTCATCCTCTACGTCGACGCCTGTAACACTTCCTCAATATATACCGACCCTCGTCATCCATGGCGCGCTCTGTCAACGGAGCGACTTGCCCCGTCTGCATCCTCTCCTAAGTGGAAGCCTCGTTCCGCTCCGTACGACCATACACCAGCGGAGGCACTCAGTGTGGCGGCTCGCCCCGGCTCTCCATCTCCTCCGCGTCCATCTCGATTCCGGCATGGAGGGGTTGTTCATCTTTGGCCACACAAGGGCCCGCTCGACAACTCGCCGTCTCACCGACAAGTGCCCCGACACGTCGCTTGGTCCCATACATCTGCTTCGCCACTTGCTGTTTTCTTAGATTGTGGAGCTCTTGTCCTACTTTAGACAGAACAAATAGCTTTGCCTGTTTATCGATTGCTTTTTTTTTCGAAATTCAAGGGCACGTTGCGAGCGCGGGAGATATTCCCTCCACATGCCCCTGTTTGCATGACGCTTCACAGTATGGTACTGTACTAGAGCCTGTCAAAGTAACCGAAGTTGAAATTCCCCTCTGCACACACAGATTTCAGCATCATTACACTTTGTTGAGGATCTGTTGGACAGATGGTATGTCCCTACCTGCACGGTAGTTCAAGTGTGCGGTGAACGAAGGCTCCTTCAAAAAGCTTCGAATATTGGAAAACCAGGTAGTCAACTTCTTGGGCTTGGAGAAGCTACTATAATGGTCGATACTAAGGCCTATAATGCCATGAAGCAAGGTATTTGTGGTGAAATCGCCGCTCACGTTGTCGGCGTCCCCAAAGCTCATATTTTGAACGGCCAAGGGCCAACAGAAGAAACCTTGTTCCATTAAAAAGCTGTCGCTAGCATGGTCGCCTCAAGTGTCAACCCATACTGTATATCCCACGTCTCTCCGGCGTACCTCTGTGACGTGTTGCTCTTTGGTCGAAAATAGATCATCTGGTCCTTGATCTGACTCGTAGGCAACTTAGACCTGAAGATCCACAGATGGTAAGAGCCGGTATCAAGTTGGAGGTTCAGCCATTGTGGCGGCGTTCCGATATATTGCCAGAGCTTGTAGGGATTCAGGTCGCCGGTTTGTATATACATACGTGTGTGTGTCTGGCGCTGCCATCGCATTCAATGTCATGACGTGAGTTGCGGTGACCATTTGAACCTCCGCTTGTGATGCAGACCTGGGCGTTTAATGGCTAAGATTTGTTGGTGCCCTCTCTACACAAACTTGAATATTTTTTACCTCAACAAAAGTGTCGTCGTTACACCCCGAATTTTGGCCCAAGGAGGAGCCCTGGTATTGAGAGTCCAGTGCCTCCTAGAGCATGGCAAACGTCACGGAGGAAGAGCCGGACATGAAGCCAAATCCATTCCCCCAGCGAGGGAAGAGCAGATGCGAGGCAATAGCACTTCGGGCTTGGTCACCCGGATCCTCAAGCTCCAAGGCATCAGGGAGGGACTAAAGCTCGCAGGTGTCCACACCGTCTTCCTCGTCACCAGCTTCCGGGAAACCATGTTGTCGTCGACCGGAGAGACCCAGGGCTGGCTGCGCAGGTTTTGATTAGAAGAGCAGGAATGGACTGTCGCCTATACACGAAAGGGAGAGGATTGACAACCGTTGACGGGCAAAGTCATTTCTCTCTCTCCGACGTTTACCACATTGTTTCTTTTTACCTTGTTGGCCATCATTCTACCAACATTTTACAATTTGTCTTTCCACAGCCTACCTCCAATACCCGGCTTGCAGTTCTCCATTCATCGCCAGCTAATAATTAACTAAAAGACGACGAGCGAACCGGAGCGTGTGGCCTTACAAAATGGCTGGGTTGTCCTTACTAGCTGTTTGCTCACCCGGATATCATCAAGTATAGTCAGGGCGTCCTGGACGAGAACCATTTCAATCTTGCCTCTAAGCAACGGTAATGGCACAGGGTTGACAACATGTCCCACGAATAGATGCAAGTAAAGCAACAGAACAGAGCGGTAGCGATTTGGATCAATCTTGTGCTGCGATACACAACTCGGCCCGCTGCAGACTTGCCGGAGTAGTTAGGAACCAGATAGAATAAAGTGAAGAAAGCCTTTGCCCGGCATGTTCCAGCAACGCTGGCTCTCATGATCCAATCATCCAGCAAACACCAAGCATCATCCATCGCCTCCCATTATCAATCACAGACACTGCCTCGCAATAATGCCAGTTGCCAATCCATCTCAGCCTCCGCCGCATCCACCCCCGCCGCCGCCGTCTCCTGCACATCCCGACGCGCCTCCTCCGTCCGTGCCCGCCATGCCGCCGCCAAACATGGCGCCTCCTCCGATCCAGCTGCTGGCGCCGCCGCCGCCGTGGCGTCGGCTGCCGTAGCGGTAGGCCTTGTTCTTGTGGCCCTTGTGCGGCGAGCTCGTGACGGGGCGTGCCTTGGGCTCGTGGCTGTCGAGCGGCGCATGATGCCTCCTCAGAGACAGACACATGGTATTGTTTATTTTCAGGGTCTTGCTCTTATGCAGTATGTATGAAGAGAGTCCATGGACAGAGAGATTGATCGAGCAGTGCAGGTATAGATGGCGACCGTATGTAAACTGGTGCCTCAAATGAAGGCAATGTTCACGTGTAGTGCTTGTGCTTGTGCTCTCAGGGCCGACTGGGCCTGACAGAGTAGGATCTTGGACGACAAGAACTTGGGTCGATATGTTCATTCATCAGTCCGCCCCTGGGTTTTATCTTCAACAGCCAGGCTGACGTTGCACCCCCGTCCGCGGCTCCGTCCGTCCAGCCACGCCGTGTCTCACCAGCAGACGACGACATTGTCCCGAAGGGCATGCAGATGACGCTGACAGCCTCCGCCACGGCTCTTTGCACCCCGGCGCTAGGCAGCAACGGGCTCGCGAGGTTGGACGAAGCGAGCTATTTCCAGCCCAGTGGCCGAGACTGCGTGTGACAACAGAGTCTTACTTCCCCGGAGAGTACCGCCGGCCACGAGATGCCAGGCTGGGTGCTTGTCGAGGGTTCATTGCTTGCGTGTTTCAGCCGTCCGCTAATACATATGCTCCCCCCTTTCCCCGGTGGCTCGTTGGTCCCTTGCCGGCTTTTCAGCGGCCGTCTCGCCTCCTTCAGTCGCTCGGTCAGTCGGCAGTCAGTCAAAGACAGACGCTCTGGACCACTTTGACCTCATCCGTATCCTCCTCCCAAAGACATAGAAGACAAAGGGAACAGGTATCAGCAGGGCCGCGAGCCCCCCCGTGATGCTCGAGCCGTGCCCGACGCCGACGTTGTGGTACAGAGGGCCCACGACGAGCGGAAAGGCGCCGGCGAAGCACGAGCGCAGAAACGTGTTGGCGGCGACGGCCGAGGCGGCGTAGGTCTGGAAGGTGTCGACGAGATAGTTGAGGGCGGCCTGGAAAATGGTGAAGAAGCCCGTGCCCAGCATGACGAGCCCGATGCAGGGGGCCATCCAGTGGACGCCCGGGCCGGCGGTCCAGCCCGTCAGGAACTGGCCGGCGCTGAAGAGGACGGAGCCGAGCATCATGGGCGGCAGGCGCTTCTCGGGGACGGCGCGGTCGCCGGCGGCGTGGTAGGCCTTGTTGTAGAGCAGCTGGTTGTAGACGTTGAGGGCGCAGCCGAGGACGGCGCCGACGAGGATGCACAGAAAGGGCAGCACGGCGACCAAGGGGGCCCAGCCGCGTAGCTCGCCAAAGACGATGGGGATGGCGCCGAGCTGCATGTACAGGATGCCGTAGCAGAAGCTGGCGTAGAGGGCGACGAGGAAGCAGATGGGGGTGCACAGCAGCTCGACGGGCCGCAGCAGGAACTTGCGGGCCAGCTGGGCGACGCTGACGTCCCACTCCTCGAACTTTGCGTGCAGCGCCCAGTTGCCCGATTCGTGGCGCAGGCGGCGGGCCTTGTAGACGAGCAGCTTGGGCGGGTAGCTCTCGTCGATGAAGACGACGGCGACGACGAGCACGGCGGCCTGCAGCATGCCCGTCACGTACTCGGTCCAGCGCCAGCCCAGCGAGGGGGCCTGGACCAGGGCCGCCGATACAATCGGGCCTGCAGGCGTCAGCATACGCGGCAGCGGCGAGACGGGAGACGATGGCAGATACCCAAGACAGGCCCCCCCACGACGGCCATGGCATAGCCGGCCATGGCGACGCCGCGCCAGGCGGGCGAGAACAAGTCGCCGAGCACCCCGCCTGTGTTGGTGACGGGGGCCGAGGCGAAGAAGGCGCCAAAGAAGCGGGTGACCATGAGCGTCTGCAGGTCCTTGGCGGCGGCGCTGCCGAAGCTGAAGCAGACGGCGACAGCCATGGGCAACATGACGGCCAGGCGGCGGCCGTAGACCTCGCTCAGGGGCGCCCACAGCAAGGGCCCGAGCCCGAAGCCGAGCAGGAAGAGCGTGGTGCCGAGCGTGACGACCTGGGGGCCGACGTCAAACTCGCGGGCAATCTGCGCGGTGCCGGCCGAGTAGGCCGACGAGGCCCAGGTGGCCGTCATGGTGACGAGGCCGTAGAGCAGCGTCGTGGCCACCTTTTTGCGGCGCGCCCAGTTGAGCGGGTGGTAGGGGTCGTCGCGCCCGTCAAAGTCGACGAGCTCGCCCGCCGTCGTCGGCACGTGGGCCAGCGGGTGCGTGAACCGGGGCACCGGCCGGGACCGGATCCGCGACACGGACCGCGCGACCCCGCCGCTGCCGGACGCCGACACGGCCGAGTTGCCGCGGGCCAGGGACGGGGAGGTCATTTCGCGCAGCGTCGGCCGGTGCCCGTCGTGGGCCACCTCCTTTTCCGCGGGGCCGAGCATGTCCGAGGACGAGGATCCGGCGTCTGATGAGCCCGTCGGGCCTGTGTTTTCCACATGGTGACGTCGAGGGGGGGGTGAGGCACGAGGCTCCGGGACAACCGACATGGTAGAGCCAGAGATATGCATTCATTCAACCGTCAGGGGGAGCGGAAACAAGAACCTGCAGCCACCCCATACCTGCGGCGGCCTCGGCAACGGCAGCGAGGGGGGGGGGCCGTCTTGATATAAGCCGGGACGTCAGTCAAGCTGCCGGCCGAGGACCGGACCCTCGAGCGGCGGCGCACCTGCCCTGCCTGCTAACCGGGGGCCTGTGGGTCTTCGGCTCGCGGTTGCCGATGGGCCGTGACGTCACGATGCCGCCGTCCGAGAGAAGAGCGGAAGGCGAAAGCTCGGTTGCGCGCCAGGGCAGGAGCAATGGCGGCTGGGCATTTCCTGCCGCTTTGCAGAGTCAAGAGAACCTGGCCGGCGCGCTTTCCCTGCGAGAGGCTTAAGAACCCCCGTCGCTGCTGCCCGTCTGCGCAAATCCGAGCATCTCCGACGCTCGCCGCGCTTCGTGTCGGTCCGTTGCCGATTCGGCCGCCGACAGAAGCCAGCGGCCGGAAGAGGGCCGGTCGGCAGTGGCGATAATAAAGGGTCCGATGACGGACATGCAAAAGATACTCGCCCAAAGGCTCTTGCCCTCGGCAGCTCGATGTGGCCGAGTCTCCGCAGCGTCTACAAATTACTGTACCTAGGCACAGCTCGCCTGGTTTCTTCCTGCCTCTGTAAAATGTGTCGTATTCTTGCCCAAGGGCGATTGTTAACAATCGCGAAGCAGCGTGATACCTCCAGAAGTGCAAAACCTATACAAACCGTTTTAGTCAAGCAGTAATCACCAATCTTCCATAGCTCAGTTGGCTAGAGCGTCTGACTGTTACGTAGCGCCGTTCGCTCAAACGAGCAGCGTCTATCAGCAAATCAGGAGGTCGTAAGTTCGAGCCTTACTGGAAGAGTAGTGGCTAGCCTCCTACACTTTTTGCTCCTGGGTTCTTTTTGCCTCGCCCTGTCAACCAACTCGGCTCTTAATATGCTTCGTACTTATGTTTGCTCTTTTTTTTTGTCCTGACGTATAATTAGCTCTCCTTCTGCCCGCTGAGAGGGGTTGAACATTGTGTTAGATTGCTCGCATCAGGGTCTCGATGTCACTTGCAGGCGGTGCTTCCCCTGACCGCCAAGCCCGTTCCAATTTGTTAAGTTCCTACGGTGGTCCGTACGAATAGAGACTTGCGTGTGTATAAACATTAAACATTCCTTTTTAGTAGCCGCTGGCTCTCTATGAGAACCATCTTTCACCACAAACGGCCATGCAGCGCCAAAGCTTTTGGTCCAAGCTCATTCATTCCACAGCTGTCGTCGCCAAGGCATTTCCGGTTACCGTTTCCTTGTGGCTGCCGCGCGCGCAGCCGTGGCCTTGTCGCACGACGGTCGTCAGAATGGCTCATACTCCTCAATACCGATGGATCGACGGTACTGAGGATTTGGAGGGGTACACAAAATGTGGCTATCATCCCATCGAAAGTGGGAACGTCCTCCACGACAGATACGATATCGTGGGCAAGCTCGGTTATGGCGGCTGGTCCACCGTTTGGCTGGCGCGCGACTCTCGCCAGAAACAATACGTCGCTTTGAAAGTGGGAATAGCAGACTTCTTGCCTCACGAGATTGAGGCTCTTCACGAGCTTGAGCCGTCATCTCCCCCGGCTAATGGTTCCGATGCGATCCCACGTATCCTCGACGAGTTTCGAGTCCGGGGCCCAAACGGCTCTCACCTTTGCTACACTACCGAGCCTGCTCTTTGTACTTTACGAGAGTGCTCGTTTAGCCGCCTTTTCCCGCTCCATGTTTCTCGCGCCTTGGCGTACGAGCTCGCTCTCGCAGTTGCTTATATGCATTCGCGCGGCTATGCACACGGAGGTGGGCCGCAAGTTTACTGCCGCCGTTCCTTTATTGATACACTAACAATTACCGCAGACCTTCATCTCCAGAATGTTCTTATCAAAGCTCCATCGGCCTTTAACCGACTGTCCATCCAGCAGTTTCGCAACGGGTATGGCGAGCCAGTCACGTATCCCGTCGAGAGGGAGGATGGAAGTGCTCTTCCGCCGAACGTCCCCAAGACGGCAGTAGTTCCGCTCTCTATGGGGAAAAGAGCAGAGAGCTTTGCGCTTTCAGACGCGCGTCTTCTTCTTAACGACTTCGGGGAGGCCTTCACCCCAGCGGCGAAGTCGCGGCTAGGAGCACACTGTAATACGCCAGTGGACTTTCGCCCGCCAGACGCCCGCTTCGAGCCAAACGTTCCTTTGTCCTTCTCTGCAGATATTTGGAGTCTTGCCACTGCTATCTGGGATATCCTTGGTATGCAGCCACTCTTTAGTACTGCTTTCTCCTCCGAAGATAGGGTCATGTGTCAGATTGTCGACGTTTTGGGGCCCTTGCCGAGCGACTGGTCTAATAAATGGGAAGCAAAGACGGACTTTTTCAATGATGATGGCACCCCAACGTCTGGAAGATATATATGGTCGAAGATGGGGGAGGCTTTCGAGGACCGCGTGCAACAATTCCGGCGGGAGGATAACATGGGTGAGCTCGGCCGAGAGGAAATGGTTGCCATCTTGGACATGTTGGGCCAGATGTTAAAGTCCAAGCCCCAAGAACGGATCACAATAGAGGAGGTGCTTGAATGCAAGTGGATGGCCAAATGGGCTCGACTCGATTATAAACGAAGCCAAGCGGCAAGGTAATTTTTTTCCCACAACTTCAGGGCATACAATGAACGGGACGGCAACGATCATGTGTACAAGCCAAAGTTGCAGTGAAATCTCATCACTACCAGCTATACCACAGCAAGCCACAAAACAGAAGACTTTCAAAAGTGAGACGAGAGCGATGGTTCTAAGACTTCGCCTTCGGATCAGGGAGGCGGGAGTACGCGATCGGGCTGTCCTTGTACTCGATGAGATTCTTGTTTCCCGGCCATTCCACCTTGCTAGAGCCTTTAAGGCCACGTGGTGTGTCGTCGGGCTTCTCGTCACTACAAGTAGCCTTCCTCAAGATACTGTCGTTTTCCCCATTAGTGTGCCCGTGAGATGTAAAGTAGCAGCTTCGCGTTTCCCAGTCTTTGTCTTGAAAAGCCGTGATAGCATGCCAACCGTCAGGGTTTTTCTCGTGTCTGCCGCCGCCGATAGTAGTCGTCTTATGCAGCCCGGCTCTAGAAATATACCCTTCCGATCTCGGCTAAATAGGGCAAATTAATAGTTAGGTCGGTGACGACCAGCGAACACCGGCTGCAATTTTTTGGGAGGTTTTAACACTATTTTCCCCAATTTACTATTACTCTATATCTTCGGATGGTCTGGCGAACTGTACTTTCTCTACGTCGACAAGGATTTTACGTATATTTGAAGAGGTGACAGCTGCTGTTTCCTTCTAGCCCCAAGAGCGGCGCAGGACAGCTCACCAGCTGCTAATAGCAGTATGCAATGGATAATAAATTCAAAAGCTCGTATCGGGTCAGTCGGCTTGCTCTCTCCCCTGTTCCTGGCATTTTTCGGCCACCCAGTGTCAACGCCTGGGGTATAGGGTAGGGGGTGTCCATGCGCCGGGTTCACGAGAAGCAAAAGAGATCCATACAAGATTGGCCTGTTTCGGATGGGAATAAGCCAAGGCATAGCTCTCCGCCGGTGCATGCAGAAGAGCTGCGCCGGAGTGCCCCAATCTCAGCTGAGCGGCTGTTCACGACGTCTCAGAAGACGTGGCCGCGAATCACGGCGCAGCGATTGGCTGCCGCGAGGGGGAGGTGGACCAACGCAAAGAGGTCCGGCCGCAAGGGGGCCCAGTTGCCACTGCATCTACCGTAGTTCGTACAGGCCGCAATTGCCAAGTGGATGCTTGGCGAGGGGCTGAAGGGCGATTAATGACAGAAAGTCTCGCGAGGTTGCAGCAATCCAGGTTTCCAGGCGCCCAGGGGGGGGGGACATATAACAGGCCGAGCCGTTGGTCGGGATAGAGGACACGGCCGTCACGAGCGATGTCGAGGTCATCCGGTCTCTAGGGCCATACCAAGAGGCTGGATCTGACGCAGGTTGGAAGTTGATGAGCTGACCAGACATGTGACGGACGCTCATTGTTACCTGGTTTACCATATCCGGCGCAGCAATGTGACTGAACGCCAGCATTGATTGGGGCATGGACACCTCGTACAGATTTATATTGCGAGCCCTCCATTTCCCCCCGGGTGGATGAGCTGAACAGAGACAGGATCATTACTCGGGCATTGGGTTAAAATTAGCAACGGGCGCCTTGGCTGACACGGCAGTGTTCGGGGTTCCTAACCTGCAACCGGACGTACATATTATTGCCACTACCTGGCCCAACCTACGCATATTCAATCGCCAATATATCGAGCGGCAGGAAAAGTCTGTTTCCAGGCGCGTGTACGTAACCCAAGAACCGAATACAGAAGGAAGGCACGAAATGGGCACAAAGGGGGGCAGGGGCGGTTGGTTTCAAGGGCGTCATCGCGGGGAAAGACCGGGTCACCAGACACACCCCAAGGCACTTGCTAAGTTGAGACTACCTCCTCCGCAGCCACTGCCTAATCGGTAGGCAAGGGGCAGGCTGCAGCGCCGGGCCTGCCGCCATCTCGCATCACCAAAATCATCCGCCTCATTTCTGCAGAGCCTCCCTCGCTCCCTTTTGCACGTGCCGTCCCTACTCCCGCCCTGGATTCGCCTACGACAACCGCCTGTCCCTCCGAGTCGGACGAACCGAACCCTCTCCTCTATTCTGCATCCTCGGCCGTTGCTGCACGCCCCCCTGCGCGCTCTGCAGTCCGTCTGCCGACGGTCTACCATGGACCGATCTGAAGGCCCCCAGTGCTCATCTTGACCCTCAACGAGTGCCGAGCAAACGCACCTCAGTCATGGACCGCCTCCTCGTCCCCTCGACACACGGCAAGCCCCGCCAGAAACTCCAGCCCCGGCCGGATGCCAAGCCAAGCCAGCCGTCGCCCGCTCAGCCCGTCTCGCTCGCCGCCACCCTGTCGAGGCAGCTCAAGAGCGCCAACGACCTGCTGCTGTCGTGGAAGGATGGGCTGTCGGCCGACCAACGGGAGCGCGTGAGGCTGCGCGAGGAGCGAAGAAACGTCCTGTGCCACCGCATCAAGACGGTCCGTCGACTCGATTCCCTCTCGAGGCGAGCAAATGCTGACGCCATCTCATCCAGGCCGACTCGTTCCAGCAGTGGCAGGCCGCCGCCCAGGAACTCGACGCCCTCGAGGGCAACGACGCGTGGAAGCTCGACGTCAGCTCCGACGACTACAACCCCGGGCTCATCGAGCAGCGCCTGCGCGCCCTCGACGACGCCCGTCTCCGCCGCGACATCCGCTCCATGATGCACCTCATCCGCACCTCGCTCTCGCGCGACCTGGCCGGCATGGGCAACGTCGACCTCTACCGCAACTCGTACGTCGGCACAAAGAAGCTCATTGAGCGCTACGTCGACTCGGCCATCCAGACCATCGACGCCGTCGTCGCCCTCGACCACGGCCCCGACTCGCGCGACCTGCTCGAGGGCATGCTCTTTGCCCGCCAGAGCTTTGGCCGCAGCGCCCTGCTGCTCTCGGGCGGTGGCACCTTTGGCATGACGCACATTGGCGTCCTCAAGGCCCTCTTCGAGGCCCGCCTGCTGCCGCGCATCATCTCGGGCTCGAGCGCCGGCAGCATCGTCTGCGCCGTCATGTGCACACGCACCGACGATGAGATCCCCGCCGTCCTCGACGAGTTTCCTCACGGCGACCTGGCCGTCTTCGAGGCCGCCGACAGCAGCCTCGGCCTCCTCGACCACCTGCGCCGCCTGCTGACCGAGGGCAGCTGGTCCGACATTGACAACCTGACGCGCGTCATGCGCGGCCTCGCCGGCGACCTGACTTTCCAGGAGGCCTACAACCGCACCCGCCGCATCCTCAACATCTGCGTCTCGCCTGCCTCCATCTACGAGCTCCCACGCCTCCTCAATTACGTCACCGCCCCCAACGTCCTCATCTGGTCCGCCGTCGCCGCCTCGTGCTCAGTGCCCCTCTTCTTCTCGTCGTCACCCCTGCTCGTCAAGGACCCCGTCACCGGCGACCACCATCCCTGGAATCCGACGCCCCAGCGCTTCATCGACGGCTCCGTCGACAACGACCTGCCCATGACGCGACTCTCGGAAATGTTCAACGTCAACCACTTCATCGTCTCCCAGGTCAACCCCCACGTCATCCCCTTTCTCTCAAAGGACGACCACCTGTCACCCGACGCGGAGCCCAGCCGCAACCGGCAGCGTGCCGCCGAGCTCGACTGGACCAACACGCTGGCGTCGCTGGCCAAGGAGGAGGCCCTGCATAGACTGCAGTTCATGGCCGACGTGGGCGTCTTTCCCAACCTCATGACCAAGTGCCGCGGCATCCTCAGCCAAAAGTACTCGGGCGACATCACCATCCTGCCCGAAATCACCATGCATGACCTGCCGCGCCTCATGCGCAACCCGACAGCCGACTTTATGCTCAGGTCCTCGGTCCTGGGCGAGCGCGCCACCTGGCCCAAGCTCAGCCGCATCCGAGACCGCTGTGCCATTGAGCTCGCTCTCGACGGCGCCGTCCACCGCCTCCGCACCCGCGTCGTCTTTTCGCAGAGCCAGCGCGACCTGCGGGGGCTCGGCTCGGGCATGGCCACGCTGCGGCCCAAGCTGCCGCTTTGCGTCTCGGGCCAGCCGCCGCTCGCGGACCCCCTGGGCACCGGGCTCGCATCGAGGCGGCAGCGGCGACGGTCCGGCGGCAGCGTGCAGATCCGGTCGTTTGGCCGCATGATGATGGACCTGGGCATCACGGACGACGAGACGGCCGACGAGGAGCGCTCCGAGATGGTGTCGCGACGGAGCCAGGTCGACTCGCCGCCGGCGTCGCGGAAGCCCAAGTTGAAGAGGGCCAGCAGGAGCCACGTGCACGTGCCGCTGAGCCGCATGTCGCTGCCCGTGTCGGCGCACCAGAGCGAGTTCCCGCTCGACTTTGACTTTTCCCAGCCGCTGCCCGTGACGCCGCACGGGCCCGGGGACTCTCGGCACGGCGCGTCCGACGAGGCGAAGCTGTCGGCGTGGGCACAGCACGCTGAGTCGCCGCGGGGGACCGCCACGTCTCCCACCGACGACATGGAGACGAGCGAGCAGGGCCATTCGAGCGACGCCGACGCGGAGCAGGGCACCGACGAGAGCGACTCGGACCCGTTTGAGGGCCAGTCCCGGACGGTCAGCGAGTCCAAGCACCACGGACACACGTGGTCCACGGGGGCCATTGGCAGCGTTTGCTGACGGGCAAGGGAAGGATGGGAATGGGAGATGAGGGAGATTTGGCTTGCTTTCTTTGAAAGAGTCGGGACGTGTGCGACGCCTGCTGGCGGTGAGGCGCGCCTGGAGTTGCATGGCCTCGGAGTAGGCGTTGAAGACGATTTATACAGATGCATTGCACCGAGGTTTTATATCGACACTGGTCGCCACGCTCTCCTCCTTTGACCGGGACTTGTTTGTCTCCTCGCAGTATGTGTCCGTGTTGTTTGTGGTCGGGTGCTGAGCAAGTAGGTGCTTGGTCACCTGCCACATGCGTCGTCGTCGCTCCTTCCCGTCGTCGCTCCTTCCCATCGTCGCTCCTTCCTGTCGTCGCTCCTTCCCGTCGTCGCTCCTTCCCGTCGTCGCTCCTTCCCATCGTCGCTCCTTCCTGTCGTCGCTCCTTCCCGTCGTCGCTCCTTCCCGTCGTCGCTCCTTCCCATCGTCGCTCCTTCCTGTCGTCGCTCCTTCCCGTCGTCGCTCCTTCCCGTCGTCGCTCCTTCCCATCGTCGCTCCTTCCTGTCGTCGCTCCTTCCCGTCGTCGCTCCTTCCCGTCGTCGCTCCTTCCCATCGTCGCTCCTTCCTGTCGTCGCTCCTTCCCGTCGTCGCTCCCCCCTCCCTCCACGATCAAAGCGGGATGAAGATGTTTTCCGCCAACGTAGACCTCGAGAGCAAACTCGCATGGCCCATTGCACCCTGTCGCCCATCCATCTAGATATCTGTCTGTGTCCGCTGCGCCCTCGTCTTTCGGCCACGTACGCACAATGGATTGTTACGCGCCGACTCCAGACTCGAGACAGGCGGGCCATCCAGATGGACCCCATGCCAACATATTGGGAGGAGAAACGGGGCATCCGGCCAAGTCACGGTAACGGCATATGGCCCGGTCGATGGCTCAGCTGCAGAAATTGCCGTCTCTAAAGTCGATAAATAGCCACGAGTGTATAGCTGCAAGATGAATTAGAGAGATTTAGGGCTGCGGATTTACCATGCATACATAGAAGGATATAGCAAGCAGATAGCAGATGTAGGACAGTTATATCCACCGGCCCTGTAGACGTGATGATCCGCACCGGCAGGCAGGGAATAGAGACAGATCCTATACATATATATATCCTGATTGCGAGCGGATCATCAAATCGGCAGGAGCTACCCATCAGGTCGTCCCTTCCACAGGGAGGAACACATGGCCGCGTGGCCCAATGGTTAGGGCGCTAGATTTCGGTTATTATATCTCTGATTCTCTCTAGAGATTCCAGGTTCGACTCCTGGCGTGGTCGGTGGATTAAATTTTTGACGGTGGAACCGTTGGTGGTTGCTGGCGAGGGCCTCGCAGAGGCGCTGCGGTGGACGGCTTCGTTGACACAACACCACCTTTTTACCGCGCCCTTGGTCCCAGGCAGGTACGAGGAGTGTAGCTCCTCCCCGGATTCAACGGGCACACAGGCGCGACTATTTGGGACGAGGGTTCGGGTGGTGTGTTTGGAGCCTGGATGCCTGGGTTTATGGCAACCAATCAAGATAAGCTCAGACGTGTGCGGAGTAAGACCCCACATGGCGTGCGTTTAGAGAGTGCAGAATGGCATTTGTCTCCCGGTATTATACAGAGTATTACTATAGTAATACTCATTATATATACCCCGGTATTATATAGTACGTCAATGATTGGGTGCTTTGCGACAAGGGCAAAGTCCGCCGCTTGTGTATTTGCGGGTCGATTCCAGAGAAGGCTGGACCAGCAAGCATTGCGGGATGATGCTTGACTCGACTGACTGTGTTTCTCAGGCGGAAAAGCGCTGCTGCATCAAGCCCAGACCCGCGGCGGCGGCTTGTCGGAGGGCAGTCGGGGTTCGGGCCGTCGGCCACACGGAGCTGTGTTGTTTCAACGCTCCGCAGGATGGAAGCTGGACGAAGACCGACAGGCGTGAGTAACTACAGGTCGTGGCTTGAAAGCGAGTGATGAATACTCCGTAGAGGCAACTTGGCCTTGACGCTCGTCGACTTTCCCCGGTGGGCACATGTGCCTCTTTGGGTGCGCAGCCAACAGCCGCATCGTGAATTCTCCGAGGCCAAGCGGACATGAGGCAAATGGCAGGACAATGGCGGATGTCGGCCGACGAACCGAGCGACACCGATGGATGCTGAAGGTGGGTTCGGATTGCGTCAGTCGCGCCCAGAATGGCAGAATTGCGTGGCGCGGGCCAATGGGGCCGCTGGGGCAGCACGCAATCGGGCACACACTGTGCTTTTGGACGAGGAAGTGTGTACCTTATGTACTGTATGTTGTACAGTATGTAATTATGTGCGTGTCTGAGTTTGGTCCAGGTCTAGGTGCCAACAAGGAGAACTACCTTAGGTGTAGTACCTACGCAAGTAGAACGGCAATTGCATCAAGTTATCAGCGTGCTTGATAAAGATACTGTACAGTAGTAGTATTTACCTACTTACCTATGAAAAGGAAAGATGCATGGCGTCACCTCCAGTGGGCGAGAGGGGGAGCTCCCAGCCTCGAGAGGGGAACTCCGTACCTATTACTCGGTATCGGTAATTACGTAAAGTAACTATTACGGAGTAAGTTACAGTACGGATACAGGAAGAAGAAAAGGCTCGATTGCGTCTTCGGAGGCTGTTTATGGCTTACAAATTAATTAGCTTCACCCCATATGGCCATCAGCATCAGACACGTACTGTAAGTTACGGGGATCCATGATGATGTGCTTGGCTGGCACAGTATGAGCGTGAGTATGCCTTTTCCAGGGCCTTGTGCAGTACTGTAGCTTGCCCGACCGAGGAAGCGTGCTGAGGCATATTTAAGGATCCAGCTGCCCGCGTCGACTAGATTCGGCCTGTGCTCTGCGCTTGTACTTCTTCTGCTCTTCCATCCCAGTTTCTCTCCTCGACCCCTCTCTCCCTCCTACCCCCCCCGCTCTTGACAGCTTCCCTCACTTGCGTGTTGCCATTGAATCAATCAACATCTCTTTCGCGCCTTCATCACTCCCTCATCACTCCCTCATCACCCCCTCATCACAGATAAGACAGACACATCATGGCCCCCTCTGCGCCGCTCCGCCTGGGCTCCGACGCACCCGACTTCGAGGCCGACACTACGACCGGCCCGATCCGGTTCCACGAATACGTCGCCGACAGCTGGGCCATCCTCTTCTCGCACCCGCAAGACTACACGCCCGTGTGCACGACGGAGCTGGGGGCCTTTGCCAAGCTCGAGCCCGAGTTTACGCGGCGCGGCGTCAAGCTGCTGGGGCTGTCGGCCGACCAGCTGAGCGAGCACCAGGGCTGGATCAAGGACATTGGCGAGGTGACGGGCGGGCACGTCAAGTTTCCCATCATTGCCGACCCGGACCGCAAGGTGGCCCATCTGTATGACATGTAAGCTGGCCGTTTCTCTACCATCAAGTCCAAGACTGACCTGGCCGTACAGGATCGACTACCAAGACCCCTCCAACATCGACCGCAACCAGCTCCCCCTGACGATCCGCTCCGTCTTCTTCGTCGACCCCAAGCACAAGATCCGCACCATCCTGTCGTACCCGGCGTCGGCGGGCCGCAACGCCGCCGAGGTGCTGCGCATCGTCGACTCGCTGCAGCTGACGGACAAGCACAAGGTAGCGACGCCTATTGACTGGATGCCGGGCCAAGACGTCATCGTGGCCAACAGCGTCAAGGACGACGAGGCCCGCCGCCTGTTCCCCGAGTTTCGCGCCGTCAAGCCGTATCTGCGCTACACGTCGGTGCCAAAGAGCGGCTAGACCCGGATACCGTGACGAATCAAAGGAGAAGAGACCAACAAGATGCATTCACGGAGAATCAATGACTGTGTGAAATGGACGGTCAAGAGGATGGGAGAGGATGGATGGGACTGTCGCGAGGCCATGGTGGCAGACGACGGGGACTGACATGCTGGATGAAGCCTGTTCTCTACTACATTTGCGCCATCCTTATTACAAGGCTGGGTGAATCAAATATTCAGTCAAGGCACGATTTGACTTGATGGCCATTTGGTCATGATTCGAGGTCCTCGCCGGAGTAGAAGCTGTTTGATGGCCAACACCAGCGTGGTGAGTGTACTGCCCGTGTACCTCTACCTGTAACCTGTACCTGTCAGCCCTGGCTTGCTCAGCTGAGCCGAGATGCCGAGGTGATGCCGGGTCTGGGTACTTTGGTGCGGAAGGCCTAATGCTCCAGAATACTCGCTCCCCGCGTATGATCACGTCATCTGTCAGGTACCTGTTAGCGCATCTGCGGCCAGCCAGATGTACCGTCGACAGTGTCCCCTCAAGTTCTGGAGATGCAGAGAGCAGGAACTGGTCGTGGCCACCTTGAGATACTTATCAGTACTTCCATGCGTGCCCAGCCTGTGCCTCCGCCCCGGCTCCCTTCTTCCCCAACGCCCAACGCAGCTCTTCCTCATCTCGTCGCCTCTTCCCCCGAGCCGACCGTCAGGCAGACGGGCAGACTCTCATCGACTCCCACGAGCGAGCATCACCCCCGTCCCCAAGCACGCGCACCAGACTGCCCATCCACCGCCGCCGTCGACGGCCACCGCCCACCCCACCGCCCACCGCCCACCGCCCGTTGTCCCTTGCTCGCTCTCGACTCGGACCAACGACAAAGGTCCACGGAACACGAGAACAGAGACCCCAGCAGCAGCAGCGACGGGGCCTCCTCCTCCCAACAGCCCCCAGTCCTTTTCTTCATCCGACCACGCAAGACGGACCAGCACCAGCACGCCAGCCCAAACAAAACCCATCCGCTTCAGGTCCCTCGGTGTGGTAGCCGTCTGTGCCCTCAGAGGCCTCGGCGGTACGGCACGCCCGCTTGTTTCTGTCGCCGCCTCGGGGCCCGCGCTACGTTGCATTTCACGCCGCACGAGCGCGCACAGAAGCGCGAGAGCGAGGGAGACCAGAGAGGGGGATTTAGATCCGAGGCGGCGTCGTGGCTGATGAGATGCCCGCGGCGACTGAAAATTGAAACACTCCCCCAACTCGACCAACCGATCAGAAACCGGCCACCGAAACTCGTCGAGGCTCTGTGGACCGATTTCGCGGCGAGGGAGAGAAGCTGGCGCGCACAGACGACGACGTTGCCAGTCCTGTGCACTCGTCCTCCACTCTTCTCCTCCTGCATCCCACGACGACGTCACATGCCCTCTACCGACTCTCGCGCGCCTCTTTCCCCGACGTCCATTTTGACTCGACGCCATACCATACCAGGACGCCAACCGCTCTTGTCTCTCCAGGAAATTGAGACACAGGGCGGCACAGAGAACGTGCGCCTCCAGCTGGCCCCC
This sequence comes from Hirsutella rhossiliensis, assembly GCF_020360975.1. Taxonomy (NCBI): domain Eukaryota; kingdom Fungi; phylum Ascomycota; class Sordariomycetes; order Hypocreales; family Ophiocordycipitaceae; genus Hirsutella; species Hirsutella rhossiliensis. Next base: position 833,805 of record NW_025408669.1, read on the forward strand.
TCACCCTCTGCGCCTCCATCACCGAGAGCTCCTTGTTGCTTCTTCCGACGCACGCACAGTCGACCTCTCTTGTTTCCTGGTGCTTGCTTTTCCTCATCTTCTTCCGACTCTGGGGCCCACTGGGGTTGTTAGGTATGTTGCTCTTCACCACCACTGCATTCCGCTTGCCCGTAGCCTCATTCTCTCTCTCTCCCTCACTCTCCCTCCCCTTTACTATTCTTAGACTGGCCCCTTCCTCCACCAAGTAGTAGCTGGTGGGCGGAGCTTCTGTCGTCATCATCACCACCCACGATGGAGGATGATGCATTGTCTTGCTCGGCCTCCGCTCGAGGCGAACAAAGCACAACGTGCCACCATATCCACCCCCGTCTCCAGTTTTTCCCAGTCTTTTTTTTCCCTTGTCGCCTTGTTTACGTTGCTTCTTCGTCTTGGCCGAACCCTTGCTCGCTCCCGGCGTACAGCTTGGAGTTTATGATATCTGAGGCACATTGCGGATACAGCAGCTACTTCTATACTCTGTGCCAAGTATTTTTTCCCGCAGATGCAAACTCGGTGCACCCACAAACCTTGGTCCTGATACTGTACTGTACTCTCTCTTTACACTTCTTTCCCTACCTCACACAGACAGACACAGACAAACGCAGACACCGGCGTGCTATGGCTCGCTGTCCTCTGCAAATACCGGCCTGCACATTCTCCTCAGCGGCTCCATGACACAACCTTCCATCTCCCTCCTCCCGCTGCCCAGCTCCGATCTCGTTCCTCCGTCCCCCCCCCCCGGTCCGGTCCAGAGTGGCCTGACCCCCTCGAGTCTCACTTCGCCCCTCGCCCAATCTCCCTTGGCTCACCCCCGACGCCCGGCCTGGGCCCGCGGGGGCTCTTGTCCAGACCGCCGACCTCTGCCTCGTTTGCCCTATCGGAGCTTGGCCAAGGGAAGCCGGAGACCGTACCTTGGACCCCACGCTTACTCTTGGCGGCTGCCGTGTCGCCTCCCCTTACCCCTACCCACCCTTAATTCCTCTTCCATAACCCCATCGTCGTGTTCTACGGTCGTTGCCCCGTCTCTGCCAGAATCATCTTCCTCTCGCGCCTCTCGGCGCCCGTCGGCGGTGCCATGGCACATTCCGCAGGACTAACCGGCTCTCAGAACCCGCCTCGCTTCTCTTGGAGCCGGCCCGGGGCCAATGAGCCTCGTCCATCGATCGACGCCCACAGCCTCGACGCCTCCCCTCCCTTCTACCGAGGTGTCCACCAGCCGCGCAAGAACTCGGCCCCCGGCTTGATCGATCCCTCGTCGACTTCGGCCACCGGTGCCTCGCGCCTCTCGCTGCGCCAGCCGCTGCCCACCGCCCACACGTCGCCCAACCCGGCCTCACAGCATGCCAGGAGGCTGAGCTTGCACCACAGTCTGGCCAAGCCTCTGCCGCAGACCCCCCCCGCTTCCAGCACCGGAGCCACCCGAGACCCCGACCCCAGAAACCCCACTATCGAACCCCCCGCCATGGACGGCCGAACGAGCACAATGGACTCGGCCAGCTCGGCCGCCTCGGGCCGCCTGCACACAGGCCCTGACCGATACCTCGCACACATGAGCACCAGCAGCACCAGCAGCCTGGCCAGCTCCGCCCGCCGCGACAGCAGCGCCGAGGAGACGAGGGACCGCCTGGCGCCCCGGACCAACGGCCCGGCCTCGACCACGCCGTCGCCCGCCACCGTCCAGGGCAGGTCGCCCGCCCCGGCCGCCCACGTAGGCGGCCCCTCGCGTGGCTCCTCGGCCCACCTATCGGGCCTCATGTGCAATGTCCACCGCACCACGGGCCGCGAGCCCCCGCCCCTCGTCGGCGCCACCACCACCATCCTCGGCGATCGCCTCTACGTCTTCGGCGGCCGCGTCATCTCCCGCAGCCGCCCCGCCTCCCTGACCTCGGACCTGTACGAGCTCGATCTGATCCGCCGCCACTGGTCAAGGCTCGACACGACGGGCAACGTACCCCCGCCCCGGTACTTTCATTCCATGTGCCCGCTTGGTGATACCAAGATGGTGTGCTACGGAGGCATGTCTCCGGCCCCCGACCAGCAACAGCAGCCGCAAGAAGCGCAAGAACAGACGGAACAACCGCAGGAACAGTTGCAGCAGAAACTCGCCCCCCAGCAACCCGAAATCTCCGTCATGTCCGACATCCACATCTTCGACGTGACCTCCAAAACGTGGACGCATGTGCCCGCCCAGGACGCGCCTCAGGGTCGCTACGCCCACTGCGCCTGCGTCCTGCCCTCGGCGGCCACGTTTACCTCTCCCCGCGCGCCGCTGTCGGCGCTCCAGCACAACCCGCCGGCTGGCAACCCCAACGAGGGCCGCATCGGCGTCAATATCGACGGCTCCGGCGGCGCCGAGATGGTCGTCGTCGGCGGCCAAGACGGCGGCAACCACTACATTGAGCAGATCAGCGTCTTCAATCTGCGAAGCCTCAAGTGGACTTCGACGCAGCCGCTCGGCAAGAGCTGCGGCGCCTACCGCAGCGTCACGGCCCCGCTGTCCCCGTCACTCGCGACCAGGATCGGCAGGGCCGCCCAGCAGCACCCGGCGTCGTCGCAGCGACCAGACGGGCCCGAAGCGCGCGAGGCCAACTCATCGATGCTCATTTACTCCAACTACAACTTCCTCGACGTCAAGCTCGAGCTGCAGATCCGGGCCTCGGACGGCACGCTGACGGAGCGGCCCATGTCCGGCTCGTACTCGCCCCCGGGCCTCCGCTTCCCCAACGGCGGCATCATCGACACCCACTTCGTCGTCAGCGGCACCTACCTCACCTCGTCCAAGCAAGAGTACGCCCTGTGGGCGCTCGACCTGCGCACCCTGACGTGGAGCCGCATCGACGCCGGCGGCAGCGTCTTCAGCCAGGGCAGCTGGAACCGCGGCGTGCTGTGGAACCGGCGCAACACGTTTGTCATTCTCGGCAACCGCAAGCGCAGCCTCGTCGACGACTACAACCACCGCCGCATCAACTTCTCCAACGTCTGCATGGTGGAGCTCGAGGCCTTTGGCTTCTACGACAATCCGCGCAAGACGAGCCCCATGTCGGGCTTCATCTCCGCCAGCAGCCCCTACTCGGGCCACGGCCTCAGCATCACCCGCAAGGCCGGCTACACGGCCGCCGGCCGCTCTCACTCGCGCGCCAGCGAGGAGCTGGGCGAGAAGGCGCTCGGCATGCGCGAGCTGGCCGACATGGACATTCTGTGCATCGGCGGCGAGCGCATCCCGGCCAACTCGCGCATCGTCGCACGCCGATGGGGCCCCTACTTTGTCCAGCTTCTGCGCGAGGGCTCCGCGACCCTGGACGTGCCCGAGGCCCCGACGCCGCGGTCGGGCCTATCGAGCAACCCGATGCGCGTCTCGGCCATGACCATCACCCCGAGCTCCACCAGGAACGCGAGCGACAGCGCCACGACTGGCAGCGGCACGAGCGGCACCTCGTCGCTGTTGTCGGGGTCCACGTCGAGCGCGGCGGCGTCGCTGACATCGGCCGCCCCCTCGGCCATGTCGGCGGGCTCCCCGGGCCAGGGCGAAGACATCAACCCCGCCGCCGTCAACACGGCGCCGACGCCGCGCTCGCTGCCGCCGGGCGCCCGGCCGCGGTGCCTGTACCTGCCACACACGTACCTGACGGTGCAGGCGCTGCTGCACTTTCTGTACGCGAGCTCGCTCCCGCCGCCGTCATCGCCGCTGTGCACGCCGCAGATCCTTTGCTCGCTGCTGCAGATTGCGCGGCCGTACCGCGTCGATGGGCTGCTCGAAGCCGTCGTCGAGCGGCTACACACGCTGCTCGACAGCCGCAACGCCGCCGCCGTCTTCAACGCGACGGCTATGGCGGCGGGGGGAGGCCGCGGCATCGACGGGTCCCTCAACCCAAACTTCTTCGTCGGCAGCCTCGACCCCATCCTGTCGCCAGCGTCAACGACGGACTTTTCGCTAGGCGGCGTGGCGGGCAACTTGCCTCCGTCGGAGCCGGAGCCGACATCGGCCTCGTCGGGCCTGCCGCGGCTCAACACGACCAACCTGGCGCCGCAGCCGCACAGCCGCACGCCGAGCGGCGAGCTATCAGCGTCGACGAGCTTCAGCGGGTCCGAGTGGGATTCAGAGAGGGGCAGCAGCAGCGACACACACCGGTTCGTGTGGAACGGCGAGCTCAGCAGCGTCATTGGGCTGCAGAAACGCGGGCTGCGCGGCCTCATGGAGGGGCGCAGGATGCGCGAGCGGTCGGGCACGTCGGGCACGGCCAACGCGGGCGGGTCTCCGGGGTACGCGGGTGGCGCGGGGGGTGGGCAGCGCGTCGGGCTGGGAATTGCCGGGTCGTGAAGGAGGGAGAGGGTGGGTGTGAGTACGGGCTGCTCTGCCCCCCAAGGGGTGGAAGAGCCATCTGTCTGGTGGGATATAGGGCAACGAAGTCACGAACTGTTAATAGTAAGGAAACCGGTGGATTCCCCCAGTTATCGTCCCTGGTTTAAAGCTTGGGTGATGTGCCCAACTCAGTGTCAACATCAACTTGACAAAAATGAGATACATGTAAGTGGCTATGTTCGTGTGTTGTTATTGTATATGACGGCTTGCTCGACGTTGAGATGTATACAAAGCAGGGAAAGCAACAAGATGTGGTCCAGCGATACACAAAGAGGCGCGGCCAAATCCATCTGCAACGGGCTGTCGTCTCGTCATGGCCATGACCATCATCAGGGCCCCGTTGGCCGTTACAGCTTCACTCTCCCCGCCTGCAGGGCGCGCCAGTCGTCGTCGCCAAAGGGAACGTACGAGTCCCCGTTGAGCCAGTACATGTCGCTGCTGGCCGAGTCATGGCGTCCCGGACAGGGGCTCGGCTCGGGCCGCACGCCGGCCTCGCGGAGCAGGTGCTTCTGCTGCTTGTTGGTGCCGGTGGTCTGGGCGGCGGCGCCAACCTCCGGGACGAGGCGCAGGAAGAGCGGGCGGGCGTACTTGGGGAGCGAGGCCCGCACGTGGGCGGCGAGGGAGCGCAGGGTGTCGGCGCCCGGGGGGTTCCGGTCGAAGCAGACGGCGGCGCAACCGGCGCGGCCGTCGTGATGGGGCAGGGCGACGCCGTAGACGTTTGCCTCGCGGATGGCCGGGTGCAGGCCGAGGGCGTGGCTGACCTCGGCGGTGGAGACGTTCTCCGACTTCCAGCGAAAGGTGTCGCCGATGCGGTCGGAGAAGAAGACGCGGCCGTCGGCGTCCCAGCGGGTGACGTCGCCGGTGCGGAACCAGGCGTCGCCGGGGCTGAAGACGCCGCGCAGGACCTTGGCGCGGGTGGCGGCCGGGTCGCGGTAGTAGCCCTGGAAGCGGCGCTCGAGGTCGTCGGCGGGCAGGCGGCACAGCATCTCGCCGGGCTGGCCGGGGCGGACGCGGACGCAGAAGCCCGTGGCCGGGTCGCGGCGGGGCGCGTCGGTCTGCCAGTCGACGTCGACGAGGGCGACCTGCAGCCGCTGCAGGGCGTTGTAGAGCCAGCCGTTGCGGCCGATGGCGCCGGCCGTCAGGTCGTTGCGGCTGACGTTCCAGGTGGCAAAGGGGCCCTCGGTGGCGGCGTAGAACTCGACGACGGTGTCGACGCCGAAGCGCTGCTTGAACTCGTTCCAGATGTCGGGCCGCAGCCCGTTGCCAAAGGCGACGCGCACGCCGTGGCGCCGGTCCAGGTCCTCGCCCGTGGCCGGGTCGAGGCCGGCGGGCGGCGCGGCGAGCAGGTAGCGCAGCGTCTCGCCGACGTACTGGATCGAGGTGGCGCCCGAGTCGCGCACGTCGTCCCAGAAGGAGCGCGCCGAGAAGCGGCGGCCCAGGGCCTGGGTGGCGCCGGCCTGGACCGTGGCGCAAAAGGACAGGACGGCGGCGGCCGAGTGGTAGAGCGGCATGGCCGTGTACATGACGTCGTCCGGGCCGCCGCGGGCCATGAGAACCTCGGGGACCGTGCCGCCGACGATGCACTTGGCCCAGGAGACGACGGCGGGCTTCGGGAGGCCCGTGGTCCCCGACGTGTAGATGAGCATGGCCATGGCGGAGAGGTCGTCGGCGTGGCGGTCTGCGTCGGGGGCGCGCTCGGGGGCGTGGGCGAGGGCCTCGGCTTCGAGTTCGGGGGTGAGGACGACGACGTCGAGGCCGAGGCCGGGGCCGGGGCCGGGGCCGGGGCCGGATCGGGACGACGATGGTTCCTTGGCGGCGGCGAGGGCGGAGCGGACGTCGTCGGCCTCGAGCGCCGGGGCCATGGCCGGGTCGGCGATGCAGACACGGGCGTCGGCGGCGGCGATGCAGTGTGCGAGCGGCTGGCCGACGAGGTTATGGTTGATGAAGGCGGGCCTCGCGCCGATGCTCCAGAGCGCCCACCAGACGACGATGAAGGCATCCGAGTTGACCATGACCATGGCCACGACGTCGCCGGGCCCGACGCCGAGGCGCTCGCGCATCCAGGCGCCGCAGCGCAGCACGCGGTCGTAGACGTCTGCGTAGGACAGGCGGCGGCCCTCGAAGCGGAGCAGGTCCTGGGCGGGCGAGGCGGCGGCGCGCTCCTCGAGCACGTAGAAGAGGTTGAGGCGGCCGCGACGCTGGCGGGTGAAGAGGCGAAAGGCGGCCTTTGCGGCGGCGGCGAGCAGGAGGCGGTCGTACCAGAAGGAGGTGCGGGCGTTGAGGTAGGCCAGCGTTGCGGCGGCGGCGGGGGCGGCGAGGGCGAGGGGGACTGGGGGCTTTGTTAGCTGGCTCTGCTTTTCTTACGTGTGTTGTTGTTTATGCTGCTGTTTATGAGTGAGGACGTCGAGCATGGTGAAGTCGACTCGATCGAGGCTATGTATGCCATGTTCGAGATGGTGGCGCTCGAGGCACGACACGCAATGGCAGAGTGACGACGACGGAACAGGCGACGACGCAACAGGATACTCGACGTACCGGGCATGGTGATGGAAGAAGAGGGTCAACCGAGGCGAGTGTACGTGGGAGCCGCGTATGGCTTCATACATGTACGCCCGTTGACGCCGAAATCCACCTCATACGCCGAGTATGGTGTACACATGCGGCGGCGGTATATATAGATGGGTGTATACAAGTCTATACTCAAATGCTGCTTGCCGGCGGTGACGGCGCCGTTGAATATGACGTGGGGACTCGTGCAACCGGGGATGGTCGAGCGCCGGCGGTGACCCGTCGTCGGCCTTGCGTGACCGGAGGCGGATTCGGCAGCTGGAGGCTGGACTGACTGGTGAGCAGACGGTGTGAGGAGGAGAGAGGGGTGAGTGCTGGGGCTTCGAGCCGAGGTGGTCGAGGTTTGTTGCCGGACGAGAGACGGGGGGACACGGGGGCCTTGGGTGCAGCGGGCTCCGGGAGGCGCCGAGGCGGGCAGCTCGAGGCCCAGGGCCAAGTCGGAGCGGGGGTCTCTCGGGATTGCGGGACGCGGGTGCGCAGAGGCTAGGCGGCGAGACGGCTGTGACAAGGTCCGAGAGTGAAGACAAAAGGAGGGTTGGAATTGCAGAGGAAGAAGAGGAGGACGAAAAAGACGGACCGGGGGGAGGAGGGCCGGCGGGATCGGGTCAAATGCGACGGGGGCGGGACCGAGGACGCTCCAGGGTCCTCGTCTGCCCAGGACGTGCCTTGTCGACGCGCAACAATCGTGTTGCCGCGGCGTGGGACCCGGCTGCGTGCCATGCAGGGGGGCCCAGTCTTTTGTTTCTGGTCCTCGACGACCCCCGTTGAGGAGAGCGGATCAGGAATTTCGCCCTCTTTCTTTCGCCTCGATGCTGTTGCGAGGAGAGAAAAAGAGGGTTCGTCAAGGTCGAGCGAGATGAAACAGTGACGACAGTTGACGACAGTTGCCAGGAGCGCCGACTTGGCTGCACCGGCTCCGCGTCCTTGCAGCATATAAGTGGACAGGGGGACGGGGGAGGGAGAGGGGAGGGGAGGGGGGAGTGACGACGATGGCCTAGGCCAAGACGGGGCGCGGACCCTCGAGTTTCAACGGCGGAAGCAAAGCCCGGTTCGTGTCGAGAGGGCCGTGGGCCGGTTTGAACGCTGGAGCCGGGGGTTCAGACGTCCGGCTGATGGCCATGGGGCTGGGCAAGTCGGACCTCTCTCTCACCAGCACCATCCTTGGCTCTCAACTCTCGACCACGCAATGCAATCTTGACCGCCCATCAAACGGCGGCGACGCGGCGTCATCATCAAGGGAGGGGGGCTCCGCACCTCGGCACGTGGGCGCCGGGCGGCGGCACGGCCACGCACAGAAAACGAACAAGCGAGAGCAGCCTGTCAAGGGTGAGGAATGGAGATGCCTCGGCTCGGCGGCCGTGTCTCGGTCATCTTCCCCCCCCTTCCCTATTTTTGTTGCCCCGACCCGCCGGTTCCGCCTCCCCTCCCCCAAGCCCCGTCTGGAGATGGATCTGCGGGGAGAGCCTGCGCACTTCCTCGGTATAGGTTTTGTTATTGCGCTTGCTGCTGCGAATAAGCTCCTGCTGCCGCGTGTCTGTCGGGCGGTGCCAAGATGTAGCTACTGGCCCGGGTAGCGGCAGAGAAGAAAAAACAAACCCCTTGCCGTCGCCTGCAAACTGAGGAAGCAGATGCCCCCTTTCTCAACAGCAGCAGCCACGAGAGTCAAGCAAAGGCATCCTATGGCATGCTAGGCCCATTTTCGGTGTTTTGCTAACCCCCCCCTTTGCCATTTTGAAAGTGAAAAGGGGCATATTTTGCTGGAAGCCTGGCTGGCTATTACGGTGAGAGGTTGGTGCAAACGGGCGTCGGGACTGACTCACATGGTCCCGTGTCATCGAGTTTGCTGGTTGGTGAGACAGGAGGCGATGACGATAAGGCGAGACATTCATTTGCCGGACACAGACAGGGAGCTGGCCGTCGGCGCTCGGCATCTCACCTTGTAGCAACGAATCTGCGTAGCAGGTGCGAAAAGGACGTGTTTGACACGCATGCCACGACGTCCGACAAGACGGGAGATGATATTGGAGCCATCCACTCTGGCGCACCCAGCCCGGGCCTCCTCTCGGCGTGAAGCTCGCAGAAGACAGCAGGTGGACGCCCTCCTCGTACCCGGCTTCTTCAAAGCGTACGACGCTCCTCTCCCGGTGCGGAACTTGTCTAGCAGTACTGCTTTCTTCAAACACATGGCATCGACGGCCATCTCTTGTGCGCAGACTCTGTCTCATTTCTTGTGTAATGCAGCGGCAGATGACCCGACGGGCGAGTGTTACGGTCCTCGTCTACTACACGCATGCAGGAGAGTCAACGACAAGCTCAAAAGCCAGCGCTGCTGCCGGGACTCTATTGGGATCCAAGGCCTCTGGATAAGAGGAGGGGAGAACACTGGCGTGCTCCTGTCGATGCCAAGACTCACCCATCCGGAATTTCCCTTGTCCAACGCATAGCTGCATCACAAGTCGCAGTGTCAAGGACTGGAGACTGGCTAGAAGTCGACCATGCGCCGAGCACCACACAAGACGTTTCCGCACGCAGGTACAGTAGAGCTGGGTGCAAAAAGGGGACCAAGGTCTATTTGTGAGGACTATTCAAGACGGAAGAAATGTTGACCGTGACAGACGGAGATCCATGTCCTCGACCCACGCGAGCAAGTCTTGCCATCATCCCCGAAGCGACTGCTTCGCTAACTCGCTGCTCGGGCATCACTTCCTCAATGCCAATCTGTGACAAGGTGCATGTCGAGATATCGCCCTCTATTCCTGGCGGCGTCCGCGGGTGCAGTTAACAGACCGCCACTGGTTGTCGTCCATGTGCATCTCGCTCTGGGTAAATAACCTCTCGTCGCCGTCGCATTGCTCGCCCCTGGGGAGGCACATAAGCATCCGGAGTTTTCGAGGGAGTCGAGAAAGGAGGAGTGCCACGTACCGATACAGGCTGCACTGGCCGCGGTTATCGACCTCGACGGAGCGTACTTTGAAGCCGCTGTGTGTGAATTGTGAGCATTAGAAGGTTGACGAGGGGGGCGAAACGAGGAGCCGGGAGGGGAAACTCGCATCATGCTGAGGTCAAAGCAGCGGTTCTCATGAGTGACTGTCTGGTAGGGTCCATGAAAGTGCCTCTCGCGGAAGATGGTCCCCTAGGAACAAATTTCGATTAGGCAACAGAACGCGATGGCAGTGCTGGACGAGCCGGAGTTGAGGCTCACCATGAACTTGTCGCCCTTGAAGCCGGGTTGGGGGGGCGCGGCCGTGACGAGGGCGGCAAAGGCCAGAGCGAGAGCCTTGGTGACGAGCATCTTGGCTGAGTGAGAAGCGGGAAGAGGTGAACGAGAGGCTGAATGTCGAGGCTGCCGCGGCGATCTCGGAACTGATGCGCGTGACAGCTGAGGCTCAAAGTCAGCGACCCCAAGCTTCACCGAGGCGTCATCGTGTCATCACGGGCGCCACCCAGCCCCTGGGTTCCCGCTCGATGCGAGCTTTAAGCTTATTTTTTAGCTACTACTGTCTTGTCCGTCTTCTCCGCAGCACTCGGCCATTGGACTAGCCCTACGGTAGGTACTAACCATCTTTTTCCCGGGATCCTTTTGAGAGTATCGGGCAAGGGGCTCGGCTGCGTTGGACTCGGGTGCAGAAAGGGGGAGGCGTGTTTCCGCCAGCTCATTCTGGCCCTCGCAGGACGTTCGCTCTCGATTATCATGTCTGAGCTGTGGGCTCACGCCCAACGTCCAATATATCGCCCTGGTTTGAGAAAAATCCCTACATTCTTATGTACTTGGCTGTCAGTACGAAGGACGGCTGTATGGATAGCAACTCTGGATTTGAAACTACAGGGAGGGCCTCAGTCCCCGTGTCCCGTAAACTTAAACGAATGGTAAGGATATTTACGCTCACATCGTGTTGGCGAGCCAGCCACTTGAACACATGTATCTCCTCGTTGTATCAGCTAGACCTGGGCATTACTGTCCTGCCGCAGTCGGAGGACCGCAACTCTGTCAAAGAACGGAGTCGTGGTCGCTACAGAGTAAAGCGGAAGCTTGGATGCCAGTCTCCCAGGTTGTCGCGCTTTTCCTCGGGCAGATCGAGCCTGTCATCGCGCTCGCCCGCTGCCCTCTTCCTGTTCTCCCGCCGCATGAGCACAAACATGGCAAGCGCCGAGAGGGCGCCCAAGAACATGGCGGCGGCCGCAACGCCGTACCCAGTCGCGTAGCTGGGCCTCTCACGCTCCAGGAAGATGTTGCTTCCGATGATGCCCGACAAGTTGCCGAGCGTCACCTGCGCCGAAGAGCCAAACGAGCGCTTCCAGTGGCCCGACAGGTTGTTCTGGAGCCAGCCCAGGGCCATCGGAGTGACCATGTAGGAGCCGCCGAAGACGAGGAAGACGGCCGCAAACTTGTAGTCGCGAGACTTGCCGCCCTGGGCCAGGAGCATGCCGAAGCCAACGAGTGCCATGGATGCGCCGGCGAGGATGAAGCCCAGCCGGTGCTTGAGCTTGTCCGAGGCCCAGGCGTCAAGCAGCATCATGCCGCCCGCGAAGACGTAGACGGGGATTGTGCGTACCTGAGCCTCCTCGGCCTTCCACTCGAACTCGACGAGGATGGTGGGCAAGAAGAAAGCACCCGAGTACCCAGCCAGGCCGACGCCCATGTAAGTGACGGCGCCCAGCCAAATCTTGTAGTCGCGCACAATGAGCTTGAACGAAAACCTGGTCAGTGTGTCCATGCGGCACGAGTCGTCCACGTCGGCCGCGAGTCGGCGGCGGAGCAGTTCCTTTTCCCCGGCGTCGAGATACCTCGTCTGCTCCGGCCAGTCGACGATGAGGAACGCGGCAGCCAGGGCCAGCCCGGAGGTCGCGGCACCCTCGACGATGAAGATCCAGCGCCAGGCGGCGACGCCGTGCGCCCCGCCGAGTCGCGTGATGGCGTAGGCAAGGAGGCCGCCAAAGGCGCCGGCGACGACGGTGCTGCTGAAGAAAAAGGACAGGCGCCTCTGATACTCGTGACGCTTGTAGTACACGGAGGTGACGTAGATGATGCCCGGCAGCACGCCGGCCTCGAAGACGCCGAGGAGGAAGCGCAGGGTGACGAGGGCGCCGTACGAGCGGACGAAGCCCATGCACATGTTGACGATGCCCCAGATGAACATGAGGGACGAGAGGTAGAGAGACGGCCGCATCTTCCTGATGAACATGTTGGAGGGTATCTCGAGAATGATGTACGGGATGAAGTAGACCTGGGGACGTGAGTGCACGCCCAAAGCTGTACACGCGAGGCTCTATCAAGGCTCCCGTTTACTTACAAAGAGAGCAATGTTGAAGCGGTTGCCGTATAGGTCCAGGTCCGCGAGCATGCCCTGGATCCGCGCATTGCCAATGTTGATGCGGTCCAGGAAAGACATTGTGTACATGACGAAGAAGGGAGGGTATATGATGAGATCCAGCTTCATGAGGAGTCGGCGCTCGGCCTCGGGGTCAATGACTGCGTCCGAGGCTGTTGGATTGTCCGTCCGAGGCGCGATCGTAGCGACCTTCTCGCCCGTCATTGTCCCGGGATCTTTGTCGGACGCAAACATTGTCGTGGAGATGAAGCCGGGATCGGGTGGTGTACACTGATCTGAAGAGTTGCGACCGCGTGGTGAGGGGGCGAGAACTTGTGCTTACACGGCTTCAGTCGGGACATGAGGGGACATCTACGCTGACCCCAGCGCGCGATTAATGAGTGACGCAGGCGACAGCAAAAGGTCATTTCAATCTTGTAAGTACAACGGGAAGCTGACCCAAGAAAGACTCCCGGCTATACGTGAACGACAAACCTAGGTGATGCCAGCCCCTTTCTGCCCGGACACTATCAACCTTGATAAAGAGGTTTGGTGGCCGTCGACGGCGATTCTGACTGGCAAGAATCGCCATCACAAAGCCATGGCCTGCGGATGCTCGACAAACCCCTCCTTGGCGCTGACCAACTCGCCCAACCTCGCCTCCCAGAACTTTCGGCGGGCTTCGTCAGCCTCGATGCCGACGCACGTCTTCCCAGCCTCGACAAACGACACGGCGCGCGGCGGAGTCGACGGCTCGGGGGGAGGAGTGGTGTAGTCGACGCGGCAGCGGGAGCCGGCAAACGAAATCGCGTCAAAGTATCCCTTGTCGACGTGGTTTACAAACGAGGGGAAGAAGGACGCTATCGATGGCCAGCCGGTGGCGCACTCTTGCAGCAGTTCCCGGAACCCCAGGGTCGCGTGCCGACTGCCATCGAGATACTGATCGCGTACGTGATATAGAAGCTGTCCAGCCGTCCAGCCGGGCTCGAAAACGACCCGGACTGGCATGTACCGGTAACAAGTCCTTATGTTACCGTATATGCCCGCGACTTCGACACTACGGCCAGAGACGATGCCGGCAAAGATCACGTCGGAGACGTTGTGTAGCTGCGCCACCACCTTGGCCCAGCTGGCCGTGAGGAAGGTCGCGAGCGTGATGTCTAGAGGGCGCCCGGACACGTCGATGGGCTTGGTGATAAAGGACGACTTGCTCTTCGGATCTGCGGGGGGCGCAATCTCGGTCGGCGAAGAGCCTTAAAGCACGCGGCACCAGTACTGGATGTTTTGGATTCCCGAGTTGGCCAAGGGCTGGATGTAACTGGTAAAGGGAGCTGATGAGGGCGTGTCTATGCCGCGATATCGCAGCTCGAGCTGCCAAAAGAACTCGGGGAACGAAGCGCCGTCATACTGCGCATAAGATTTGAGAATCATCAATGCTCGTCCTTCTAGCCGTAGATAACAAATAAATAAAGGAACCAGGCTCCGAAGCGGAACGAAGAGTCGACTTCAATGTCTCGCGCGGCGAGTTCCCTGCAGTACGAATCTACGGGCTCGTCGGTTCTATACCCCGAGACAGGGGTTGTTCAGGTGCTTTAGCACGGCTTATAGGATTCGACCATTGTGTTGGACGAAGACGGTTCGCAGGATCGGGTGCTTGTCGACCAGGTGCTGGAAGCTCTCAAGCAGTCGCGACGTCTCGATCGACTTGTCCACGTACAGCATGTTATACTGGACCGCGCTCCTAAGCGCAAAGACGGTCGCCATGACATCGCGTTCCTGCGGATCCGTGACGGGCAGGACGTCTTGAATGGCCCAGCTTGCGTCCGCGAAGGGGAGACAAACGTTGGCAGAGATAAAGTTGTCGACATCGACAGAGTCCAACAGCGAAAAGGAGGCGTAGGCTTTAGGCAACTGCTCCGCCTCCGGAGGAACATCGACCATTGCGCCGGAAATGCTCCACAACTGCATGTAGCGAAGAATGTCCGCCACAGATAAGCCATAGCCAGCCAAACGCAGCGCCGATACCGTCCGCATGGCCATGATAGAGTCGCCCCCTAGCCGGAAGAAGTTGTCGTCTAAGGCCAGCTCTTCCTCTTGCACTACTAGGAAGCTAGCCCAGAGGCAGCGGAGTGTGCGTTCACTCGCACTTATGTGCAACGGATCGAATGAATCGAGTTTTGGACCGAGACTCGCAAAGGCCTTATAGAACTACGTCACTAGCTCGGCCATAACATGTTCCGCTATGTTGATGCCGTCGAGAGAGCCGACATATACATGCTCGCCGAGGGCTATTTCCTTGGCGACGGGTATATATACGGTGGGAATTATATATAGAGGTAAGACTTTAGCCAACGCCTTATCGAGACCGACCTTGGCCCTGGCGAGCGGCGTGGATATAGTGGAGCATAGAGGCAAGGGTGAGCTCTCGGCGTCGAACCCTAGCTCAAGGATCCGCTCTCCTTAAATATAGCTTTCCTAAAGAAAGGTGACGACCATCGAGGCCTAACTGGTCGAGCTGTTTAGACGGATAAGTTGACTGGCAGCATCCACGTTGTCTAGGAGCAGTCGCTTGAGTTCGATATTAGTCATGACGAGGTTGATAAAGTGGCCGTCGACGCTCGCTAGGCCGTCCTTGCGTCCCATAAATATCAGTGTTATGTTATCTACGTATTTAACTAAGTCACCTATGCGTTAGAGCTTCCTATGACGTCCGAGTACCCCGTCGGAGCCTCGCTAGAGCCACTCCGGAGCATCCAGATCTGCAGCTTCGCCTATATACTCGAGGAGAAGCTCGCTAACAATCCCTATGGGCATGAGGAGACCGGTGTTTGCAGGATGTACAACCCACGGCACATAGCGGATGGTAGGGTGCTCGTCTCCTTGGACCAAAAGGCTCGACAGTCGGTCGGGCGAAACCGGCGCCGTCTTATTTATCCTCTATAGCTCTTGGAGTTCGCCGCGACCTAAGCATGAGATGTGGCTGAGCGGCTGCTTGACATCCTCGCTTAGCCGAGACACGGCGCACTCGAGCTGCGACAGCACCCGCTGCATCTGCGGCGGGCTGACGAGGCGTGAATCGAAGCTCGCCGCGACGCGGAAGCCGCTCTTTTAGAGAGAACACGCGAGCATCAAGGGGTACGTGCTAAAGTGCAGCGCCTCGAGCGCGGCGTCCTGTGCGCGGAAGAGCGGAAGGTCGTCGCCCACTGAAGCTTGATACTGGATGTCTGGGCCGACTCCTCTCGCAGCTGGATGACGAGAAGTGAACCTCGCGAAGATCCAAGTCGATGCCGCCTTGTGCGTGAGGCGACGCAGACTTGGTCTTTGCGGCAGCCTCGACGTCCCCTATGCTGGGAGGCGACAACGCCCGGCCAGGGCCCGACGATCCAATTTCTATGATGCTTCTAACTCTCGCTACGGCAGCCCAAGCGTTAGTTAGCTTAGGAGCGAGCGAGAACATCTGGTTCTATAGCTGTGGAATGACCAGTAGCGAAAAGACGACGATGATAAACTGCGTCTAGGTGTAGAGGCCACTAAAGATCTGCTTCGAGCCCCACCAAACGCCAGCCCAAAGGTTAGGTTGCCGATAAGATACTGCAGTGCCAGCCAGAGACTGGCGTAGAAGCTGATTGCCATCGCCTCGCGGCGCGGCCTGTCGAGCGTGCGGCGGTACTCTGCTAAGATTGCGTCCTCGAGCGACAGCGCGGCGACGGTCTTAATGGAGTCGACGGCCTCGACGCTAATGCCGACGGACTTAGTAAAGGCATGCTCGTGCTTCTCCTTAAACTTGGCCAGGGTGCGCAGCTGCGTAATGCCGACTCCTAGAAGGAGCGGCATAATGGCCAGGCATAGAATGGCAATCTTCCAGGCCACGACAAACGTCAGGACAATGGCCGCGACGAGGTTGGTGTAGATGGACAAGACGGTGCCGATGACGGACCCGCTTAGGCCAGCAACCTAAGTGCCGCCGTTTGTGATGCATCCGAGCAGACCCGCTAGAGTGCGGCCCTTGGAATGATGGCACTATACGTCCTGCTCGAAGGGAGAGCGAAACAGGAGGACGCGGACGGCGTATATAGCCCGCTCCGAGACCCAGCTAAAGCCGACCTAGCTTATTATATTAGCAAAGAACTCGACGACGGCGAGTAAAAAGAACATGAGCCCGAAGAAGCTACCGCGGGACCGGATATAGTCAGGGGACTGGCACGGCGTCAGGCTGCTGATGGTGTTGCCGAAGATGACCGCCTCGACCGAGCACGCGCCGCCGACGATGCTCACGCCCGCAAGAGCCAGGAGAGTGATCAGGGCATATGGACGGATGAAAGAGACGAAGGAATTTATTAGGAACCAAACGGGCTTGTCGGTGGGCGCTTCGGCTGTGTCCTTGGAAGACCGACGCGTCGAGGGCTCATCATGACTCTTCTCAGTCTCACTAATGGAGACGAGCTCCTTGCTGTTACCGCTCTTCTCGACCGCATCACTCGCTGGCGCCGCTTCACGAGGCAGATCGAGGCGCCGTCGTGAACTATTTGGCCCGCGGAACGAGTGTTTCGGTTTTGAAGCTCGACAAAACCAGAGTACGTGCCGTGCTTTTCCATGAGCTCACTATATGTGCCTTGCTCCGCGACCCGGCCGTCGCTCATGACGATGATCTTGCCTGCCTTTTTGATGGTGGATAGACGATGGGCCACCGAGATGACGGTTCTGCCCTCTAAGCAACGCTCTAAGGCCGCGAGAATCTCGCCCTCGCTCTTCGAGTCCAGCGACGCCGAGGCATCCGAACTTTGGGATCCTTGACGAGCCCTCGGGCAATGGCGATGCGTTGTCTCTGGCCGCCGCTGAGCCGCGTCCCGCTGGCCCCGACAATAGTGCCCAGGCCCTCGGGCAAGTTGTGAATGAAGCGCGTGGCGTCTGCAAGAGCCGCCGCCTTCTCGACCATGTCGACAATCTCCACCACTGTCGGTCCCTGTTCCTGGGCAGCCTCGGACACGTCTCGCCCCTCTCGGGCCGCGGCGGCGACGGCAGAATGCTGAGGCCCTAGCAATACGTCGTGTTAGCGCGCCCGTGCTCTGGCGACGTCGAGTTGGCCAGTCCATGAGCGATATCTTCGAGAATGGACCGATCTAGCAGAGTTGCTTCTTGCTGAACCATGCCGACTGGGCCCAGGACCTGGCGTGTATTGAGTTAGCAGAGGTCATGGCTATCCAGCAGAACCGAGCCTTCGGTTGGATCGTATAGCCGAAGCACCAGGTTGGCAATGGTGGACTTGCCACTTCCTGATAATCCAACAATCGCCGTCATCTTCCCGGCCAGGCACTCCAAAGACACGTCCTGAAGTACGGGCTGCTCTGGCCGAGAAGTGTAATAGAGGGAAACGTTTCGAGCTCAAAATGGCCGGCCGTGCTGGGAGGGAGCCTGAGTCCCGTGTCTGTGGACCCGTTGATGGCGGACCTGTGGTTCATGTCTCGCTTCAGCTTTGCAAATGATGCAGATGCCGCGGCACAGATGTTCACAAAGGGAGCAACCTAGTTGAGGATGAGCGTCGCTGTCGGTTGCGTGTTAGCCGCGGCCTATGTATGTTATGCCGCTGTTTAGGCTCTACTCACCGTCGACGAGAATGCAGATGACGGTAAAGATGGAGCCCACCGTCGCCCCCTGACCGTTTCTCTCCACAGCATCGGCAATCATGCGACTCCCTTGCCAGAAGGCGAGGGCGTTGGCTCCATAGGCAATAAAGTACATGAGGCCGGCCTGGATGCCGTGGGAAACGGCCGTCTTGAGGCCCTCGATTCTGGCCTTACGCAGATATGCTGAGAAGCTGGTTTCAAGCCTTTATTTGCGCCGAATGAGTGAACGACGGGAACGTTGGATAGGGACTCGGGGGCGATGGAGGAGGACGCCGCAAAGCGGTCGGACGCGCGCGACGAGTATGTCTCGATGAACCAGCCGCCCACGGGCGACATGAAAAAGTAGGCCGGCACCAGCAAGATGAGGATGCCGGCGAGCTTCGAGTTCTTGACAAAGGCGACCGTGTACGAAGTCAAGAAGAAGGCGAGGCTGGAGAGACAGATGCCGACCTTGTCCGAGGTGCCCGCGCGGATCGTCTGGATGTCGCCGCTGGGCCGAGAGGCGACTTCGCCGGCGGGAAGGTGGTCGAAGAAAGACGGCTCCTGCTGCAGCAAGCTGCGAAGATACTGCTCCCGCAGACGCTGGGCGAGCCTGGCGCCGCCAAGGGACCAGCAGACGAGGTCGACGTAGATGAGGACGAACTGGACGATGGCGAGATAGACAATGTAGAGGATCTTGCCATTCACGGTGGCCTGGTACGAATCTTGGATCACCGGGTTAAGACCCCGAGACGAGGCAACGGCTTCGCATGTACGGTCGTTGGAGTCATCGATGAGCTGGCCAAACAAGATTCCTAGCAGCAGAAAGGGGACGCCGGAGGCGATGGCGGTGATGATGCCGATGACGAGAGGAGCAATGTCGAGCCTGGTAGGCTTTTCCCGGACGTAGATGGCAAAGTATCCGAGGAGCTTCTTGAGCTGTGATGTTGAGACAGCTGGTCAGCGCTGATTCATGTTGCTCGAGCGCCAGCAACAAGCTGGACCAGAGAGCAAGACACCCACCTTGGACAGAATCTGGGATCCGTCAATGCATCGCGGCCGGTGTTCTAACGGCGCTGAGTCTGCTATGGCTGCGGCACGCGCTCTGACGCTCTGGTTGAGACTCCTGTCCGGTCTGCGAGTCGGGGGCGGATCTGAGGCGGCGTTGGGTGCCCAGCACAGCAGCTGCAGTCATCATTACCCTCTTCAAGACCCTCGCGCCCAAGACATGCTGGGATCTGGTGGGGACGAGCTTCGAAGGGTACGAGGCCGGCCCGCAGCACGTCTTGACGGTGCTGCGGTGAATCTCGGTCGCCATGCGCGACACAGTGTATCCCCCCAATGTTTGAACCTACGGCCGAGGATTCAGCCGACGCCGCAATCTACATCGCTGCTTGTGGGCTGCGCATGTATCCAGCTGATCCACGTCGTTGATGTGCAGTGGTGGACGACGTCCGACGTCGGATCTGATTAGATTTGATTGATTAGATTGCGGAGCCTTATACGGCAATAGCGTGCATTAGCACAGAGGCACGTGCGCCGGCTACTTCCAAAAGCGGCTAGCACAGCTAGCACCGCGGCCCTGAGCCGATAGCAAAGACGCGCCGACCCACGAAGCTGCTCGCACTGTGCTCCATCTCTGCCGGGAGAGAGTTTCCGTTCAAGTTTTCGAGAATTCACGCACGGAAATGGCTGTTCGGGATATGCACATCATTGAACACATGCCAACACGGCAACCCTTGCCCTCAAGCCGCCAGGGCCGACTACAGGACTTGATGCTGGCGCTCCAGGGACCATCATCGGTCGATCGAAACCATCAGACATCCATCAGTTGACCGACTAATTCGGTTCTTGTCAACAAGAGACCAGCACCTTGACGCTTCGTCGGAAGTCGCTGGCTGCATCAGAACCATGGCCCATCACGCCTTCAAGCAGCAGCCCCCGACGCAGACGTACGGCGCCGTCTCCTTCCCAGCGCCGCACATCGTGCTCGTCGTCTTCAATCGGCCCGCAAAGCTCAACGCCATGACCAGCGCGGCGCAGTACGAGCTCGAGTCCTTCTTTGCCTGGTTTGACGGCGAGCCGTCTCTCCGTTGCGCCGTCGTCACCGGCGCCGGTCGAGCGTTTTGCGCCGGCATGGACCTCGACGAATGGAATCAGCTCAACGCCCATCGGGCCGCCGGCCGCCTCCTTCAGCGCCCCATGAACCCACCGTCCGGCTTCGGCGCCCTGTCCCGTCGCCACGGCAAGAAACCAGTCATCGCTGCTGTCAACGGGCTGGCCTATGGCGGCGGGCTGGAGATGCTGGCCAATCTGGATCTCGTCGTCGCCGCCCAGAGCGCGAGCTTCGCCCTTCCCGAGGTCAAGCGTGGAGTCGTCGCCAACGCGGGCTCCCTGCCGAGGCTGGCCAGGACGATCGGGCGGCCCCGGGCCATGGAGCTGGCTCTCACGGGGAGAACCATTACAGCGGCAGAGGCCAGGGAATGGGGGCTGATCAACGCCGTCACCGAGGACGCCGCCGCGCAAGACTGTCCCGTGCTCGAGCGCCCCGTTGTCAGAGCGGCCATGGAATATGCCGCGGCCATTGCCGGCAACAGCCCAGACAGCGTCG
This sequence comes from Hirsutella rhossiliensis, assembly GCF_020360975.1. Taxonomy (NCBI): domain Eukaryota; kingdom Fungi; phylum Ascomycota; class Sordariomycetes; order Hypocreales; family Ophiocordycipitaceae; genus Hirsutella; species Hirsutella rhossiliensis. The sequence continues at coordinate 854,295 of NW_025408669.1, forward strand.
TCATAAGCCGCGCGAGCATCATTGCCGGGTGGGAGCACGGCAGCGCGGAGAACGCGACTCGCCTGCTGAGCGAGACGTGGGACGTGAGGTTGAACGGCTGCAGCAACCTCCACGAGGGTGTCAGGGCTTTTGTGGAGAAGAGGGCTCCTCGGTGGGTAGATAGTAAGTTGTGATCAGCCGGGCTACATGGCCATAGAAAAGACAAGTGTAGGCGCATCTTTTACTTGTCCTCGACTACCCAGCCAGTGTGATTGGACCTCCATCTCGCATGTTCATCAGCAGCCATAGTATCATAGTCCCAAAGACTTGACACATTCACGGCTAGGATGCTATAACAGGGTATTTTGAAGGTATGATGTATGATCAACGAGTATTTCGCGTAGACGTTAATGTGCACTGCAGAGTGCTCCCATGCAGAACCCAGGGGGCTCTTCTATCCCGCGGTGTATATAGACCTGAATGGGCATATACTGTACAGTCATTCAAGGAATCGTCCTCCCCACGAGTCCGACTCCATGCTGCCGTGCATACCGCAAATGCTCCAGTGGAACACGGTTGGCCGATGGATGACCCGGCTGCCCAACCCTGCAGTCCATCGAGGTCGAGACAGAATCGATCCATGTTAATACCGGGTGCGGCAATAGCTCCGGGAAGACTGAGGCTCATGTATGGATGGGCGATCTGATCATCTGCAGCTGCGAGATCTGACGCGGTACAGAGAGCGACGCCCACGGTTCGGGCTCTAGAAGCTTAGCATCGATTTCTTTCTATTTCTTTCAGACCCCATGTTGAAACCCACCCCCGTCCATCCACGCCTTCGGTGCTTGACTAAAAACCCTCCAGCCGCCCTTGTCGAAGCCATTGATAGTCAATACCCCTGACTATGGCGGACCAAGTTGACGAATAGTCCACGATGCCTCGGGATAGGCACCCGAGCCTCGAAGCCCAGCAACTCGAGGCCGAGAGCGCAGTCGACCAGAATGCGCAAGAAGAGGCGCGTATCGCCGAGTCCATGACTCTGTCGTGGTCGAGGTCGTCGCTGATAATAGTCTACATCTGGTAAGCCTGGTCGAATGTGATGCTCGTCCGGCGGCATTCAGACACTCTCCATGACAAACCACAGGCCAAGCACTAACTGGGCCTCAGCATGTGGCTTCTCTACTTTAGCAGCGCGCTCCGGTCGTTACCCACCGCCAACCTCAGCCCCTTTGTGCTCAGCGGTCTTCAGAAGCACTCGCTGTTGCCCGTCATTGGCGTCGTGACGAGTGTCATGACCGGCGCCACCTACATACCCCTGGCCAAGATCCTGAGCCTATGGGATCGCACCGCCGGCTTCTCCGCCATGGCGGCGCTCGCGACGTTGGGGATGGTGTTCATGGCCGCGTGCAACACGTTTGAGCTCTATGCGGCGGCCTACGTAAGTCCTCAGTCGTCTCGTCTGGATCATGTTGTGCTACTCGACACCGTCTCTACCTTCAACGCCCGCCGCGTCCATTCATGGCCAGTGCCGCTAATCGCTAGAAAGGACGTCCAGGTGTTCTACTCAGTAGGCTTCACCGGCATGATCTTCTCCATCGACGCCGTCACGTCGGACACCTCGTCGCTGCGGAGCAGGGGTCTCGCGTTTGCCCTCACCCCGTCGCCATTCATGATCACTGCTTTTGGCGGGCCAAGGCGGCAGAGACCATCTGAGCTGACAACTGACGATGGGCCTTTGGCGCCTGGGCAATCGTCGTGCCCGCCGTCTCGGCGCCCATGGTCGTCTTGATGCAGCTGGGCAAGCGCAAGGCCAAGCAGAAGGATTTCTTGTCAAAGCCTAAGAGCGACCGTGCCCTGTCCCAAAGCATCCAGCACTACGTGGTCGAGTTTGACGGTAAGCTAGCTGTACCTTTCAACTTTCTGGCACGTATCTGACCCGACGCTTGATTATAGTCGTTGGCGTCTTTCTCCTCTGCGCTGGCTTTGTGCTTTCCTGCTCCCCTTCACCCTCACCTCCTCGTCCCAAGACCAGTGGGGGACCGGATACATCATCGCCATGCTCGTCATCGGCTTCTTCCTTCTCATTGCCTTTGGCCTCTGAGAAAAGAACGGCGCGCGCACACCCTTTTGTTCCCTGGTCACTCCTTAAGTCTCGCAGCGTCATGGGAGCCTGCTGCCTCAGCTTCACCTACCAGGTTACCTATTACTGCTGGAACGTCTACTTCACCTCGTACCTGCAGGTGGTATACAATATCTCCATCACCTCGGTCGGCTATATCTCGAGCATCTTCGACGTTGTCTCGGGCGTCGAGCTCTTGATCGTCGGCTGCCTGATCCCCGGCCGGTACAAGTGGGTGCTCATGTGGGGAGTGCCGCTATACATCCTCGGCGTCGACTGATGTTTCAGTTTCGCCAGCCCAGCTAGAGCCTGGGCTATGTCGTCATATGCCAGATATTCATTGCCCTGGGCGGCGGAGTCATTATCATCGGCGAGCAAGTCGCCGCCATGGCAGCCTGTCTCCACGACGACGAGGCCGCCGTCCTGGCCCTGCTCGGTCTGTTTTGCTACATTGGGGTGCCTATCGGCAACAGCATCTCGGGCGCCATCTGGACCAACTCGCTCAAGAGTCGCTGCCGGCGAGCGTTCAAGATCAGTGGAGTGACACTTATAGCAGCCTGGAGGTGCAGTTAGCTACCCTATCGGCTCTGACGTGCGAGACAGCATTATATCCGCCTACGCGTCCACGCAGAGACTGATGCTCATTGCCGATACTTCCATCATGGTGCTGGCACTGGTTTTCATGATGATGATTAAGGACATTAACGTCAAGAAGATTCAATGGGTTAAGGGAATGGTACTTTAGGCTTTGAAGATGTACTGTGGACAAACTCTGACAACTGAATATATGTAGCGCAACTAAATCGACTTGAGCCGGCTCTCCTCTCTCTGTTTTATTTGATGCCCCCAGAGCCAGTGATCCGGTAGCTTATTCTTATTGACGCGCTTGGGGCTCATCATTTCGAGTCTGACTATTGCATGGTACTCTTATCTCATGCGTCAGCCGAGACCGTGATGAGTCTGTCCTACAAACGATCTCGTTCGAGTGGACCTCCACGAGGACGTCAGTAGGACGTCTCGCTTCTTGTGTTGCCAGCTCCGCGGCCGCGGAAACCTGCTCGTACCCGTCCCTGCTGCCATCCATGACTCGTCCATTCAGGGGATCCACATCATGCTGGGAGATCCCACATCGAGGGGGTGCCTGGAATATTAACACACCCCTTGACGGCCACCCTCTTGGCGGAGCCTCGTACGATCCTCTTACGCACGCATATGCGGGTCTCATTATCAATCAGATCAGATAGGTCGGTCAACGTCCTGGATTGAAAGTGAAAGCTTGCCAACCACCCACCACTAAAGGGGAAAACTTCCATCCCACCCAGATCCAAGTCACGCCGGGCCCGCCTGCCGCTTTATCTGTCGCCGCAATGGGCCACCTCCCTCTGCGACCAAAGCGTACCCTTATATTCCTTCTTGCTTCGGCCTCTGCGTCGACCGCCGAGCCTTGGGGGTTGTTGTGCGCGCAAAGTTGCCACAACTGTCTTTAGTCGCTGCGCTTTAACGACTCAAGCCCCGCAGACTCGGCCTTTGTATAGTTATGTCGAAGCCGCTTTGCTCTATCGTCGACGTACCTGTGTCTCGATCTTAACTGTGGGACACAGTCTCGCCGCCTGGCCCTACGAGAGCTCAACGCGACATGCCAAGAGACGCTCGATGGTTCTATCCCGCCCTTCTCTATAGTCGCCGACTTAAAGCCTAATAATATTAAACGAATTCGAAGAGTCGACCGAAACGACTCACTCGGTCCCGACAAGCCCCTCTGCGAAGTCGTCCTCCCCTTATTAGAGTTCTTTACGGCTTGGCTTGAGACTTTGGTAGGCACACTCCACGGGTCGTGGGCAAGTTATACATACATAGGGACCAGATTTCACTCATTCATCTCTAGGAGGCTTGGTCGTATGCCCGAAAACATCACTTCTTATGCGGGCAAGTCTTTTTGCTAGTCTTACCTCTTACCACGACATGATAGAATGCTACTGACTTACTCTCAACACCTAGTCTTGCCACGACAACATTTTGGGTGCTCGTCGTTGCGCTTGGAATTTTCAATAGGATATACCTGGCGTTCTACTATTCGCGCGGCTTGCAACATAGCCTGGGTTCTACGAAAATCTCCAATGGCCCCCGGCCATGGGTCAAGCGCCATATTCTTCTTCCCGCGACCTTTAGATATAGTTGTTCCCGGAGCGTCTGGTAGTCCACAATTCCCCCTCGCATCCAATCACTTATAATAGCAGTGTTTTTTACTATCAATGTCTTCTTCGTTGTCAATGGTTATAAAATCACCTCGCAAAACTTCTAGTGGGTTGCCTAACTGTCCTTCGCCGTATCTCCCGGCCGCAAAATACCTCTCTAATCCAATTAAAGCTTTGATAATGTCACAGACCAGCTGCTTCGCTATGTGTCCGACCGGACAGGAGTTGTGGCCCTTGCCAACTTTCCTGTTATATGGCTATTTGGCATGCGGAACAACGTTGCTATACGGCTGACGGGTTGGGACTACGGAATATATAGCAACTTTCACCGCTGGGGTGCTCGAATAAGCACCATGGAAGCCGCTATACATTCCATTGGGTACCTGGTCATTGTTCTTCGGGGTAGGTCACGCTTGTTGCCGTCTTGGCGAAACCATAGGCCTCTTAACGTCGTTTAATGGAGCTCAAATAGCTAATGCTGCATCTTCAGAGGGTGGCAGAAGCTATCTCTTCTTACAGTTTGATGAGTGGTATTGGACCGCGGGGGTCATTGTACGACAAGCCCGCGTGAGCAGCTCACTTAGATCGCCTCGTCTTGCTGACGGTGTGTATTTACAGGCCATGGCGTGCATGTGCTTGCTGGTTTCAGGCTCTATATACTGGATGCGCCGCCGACACTACGAAACGTTCCTGATAGTTTATATCCTCCTATCGCTACTGATGCTAATCGCATTGTTCGGGTAAGTCGAGACATTCAACGCCCACCAGACATGTGAAAGGCAGGATAAAACTAAAGGACCTGCAAAGACACGTTTTAATATTCCGGGGAGAATACAATGTACTGCTCTAGGTCTCGGCATTCATCTGGTTACTCGATAGTACTGCGGTTTTCTAGAATCGTTGCTTTTAGCCCCCAGTCTCTATGGACCAACGCCTTCGCAGTCTACGATGCTTCCGCCAACGTTGTTCAGCTCTGCGTACCCGTCGGCAAGAAAACTGCTTGCAAGCCAAGACCTGGCAGCTACTACTACCTTATGTTCCTCGGTGATACCCACTACTGGGAAAGCCATCCATTCACCGTTGCGTCTATGCCGGTCTTAACCCCATCACCACCTGATCCGGAGGCTTCATGCTTAAGGGAGCAAAGGCCGTTGCTTTACGCTGATTCCATCCCCGTGACTCATAGAAGTAGTGATGCGACTCCACCTGACACGAAGTTGGACATATCTTACATGACGTTTTTGATACGGCCTTATAATAGCTTTACGCTACGATTATAAAGTTTGGCAATGAGCACCAAGTCCTTGAGAGTCCTCATAGAAGGCCCCTATGGCCACACGCACCCGCTCCATCAGTACGGCCATGTCGTGTTCATCGCCGGAGGGGCAGGTGTCGTGACTCCCTTGTTATACCTGCCGTCGTTGACTGGCTCCCTTCAAAGACCCAGGTCTCTAGAGATACACTAGGCAGTACGGGAATCAGCGTTTGCCCAAGCAGTGCTTTCGAAGTACCTCGACAACACTTTGAGCACAGGCAAGCTCGCGGTAAAGCTGTACATGCCGTCCCGAGCGGGAGATGCTTCAAGACACCACTTTCCCCCTCGGATGCACCGACAAACTGGCCGACCTGATATAGCAAGAATAGTCGCCTCAGCGGTTGTGGATGCTGGCCGAGAGAGTGTGGCCGTTGTGGCCTGTGGGCCTAAAGGAATAGTAGACGACGCGAGATTGGCGGTCGTGGGGATGTTGAAAGGCGCCAAGTGTCAGATAGACTATTTTCAAGAAACCTTTCAGTGGTGAAATGTTCATGCCGCAATGGCAAAGGGACGCAATAGACCATATCTAAGCGAAGGCAGCGCTCCAAGGGGTAACGTGACGAGACGAGTTCGGCCTCGCCCTGGCTCCAGAAGTTGAGTATTGCTCAATTCTTAGTGTTCATTGATACAGGCTCTCCTTAATCTAGAGAACTCGACAGGAAAGGTTTCAGCTGCCTGTCACAACGATTGACCCCTAATTGCCGCTACGGGCAGTAACACACTGCACAACGATATTGACTGTATCTTGTATTATTTGGTATTTTCTGTTCCCTTCTATCCTGCTACATCCCATAAATGCTACTCACATTCCACTAGCCCCTGATCCTTGTCGAGAATAACCCCAGTAGCAAAGATGTCATCTTCCGAGACCTACAAGGTGCAACTGCGGCATTTAAGATACATGTACTCGCTCTTGCTTGCCTTGGCATGTCAAAGGGGTGTAAGTACGAGGAACTCGGAGCCGGTGAAATCCCAAGACGCCGATCTTATCAGTCTCGTGGCACCTGAGCGGAGCCAGCGAGCTCTATGTCCAACGTTTGACCTTTACACTTCACACGGTATGGGCAGTCGCTGCTGCTTGCCAAACAAGGTGATCCTAGTTATAGTGCAGTCAGTATACATGTCCAGTGGGGCCCTCGCAACGCCTGATACCGGCACGAAATTTGCGCACCAGAGTTATTAATGTAACCAGAACTTTGCCCAACTCATCGAGTGGGCTCGATCACACAGGCGGCACGTTGTCCTGTTAAAACTCTGGAAGCAGTCGAGTCAGAATATCCCCCAGGGATAAATTAGCACAGACGGAGACCGAGCGGCGGTGCTTTGCTGGCCATCTACTAGCCTCATCTTTGAAGTCTCCCATGCAAATTATCGAAGATGGACACTGGCACTCTTCGGAAACGGTCTCCGATCAAAATTCGCCTGCCCCATCCCTACCTCACAACCTACTACCTCGAGCCCTCTTCCAAGACTGCGGATGGCAACGTGCCGTCGTATCACTTCCGCCAAGGGGACACATCCAAGCCAGCTCAAGTCTTTGCCCAGCCTCTGCACAACGAACAGATACACTTTAGCAGATTGGCGCCCTTGGAGTCAGACAATGTGCCAGACTCAGACAACACTGCCTGGGCTCGCGCGCGACGAAGTCCGGTCTGGACCGTGACCTGGGAAGGCGCCGAGCTGCCGACGGTGGCTCAAGTATGGCTCTTTCTGTACGCCTTCTTCACCGTCGACCACGAAACCGAGACCTTCCGTCTTCGCCTATGCGGTCCGGGCACCCACGCTCTGGTCCGATCACTATGCTTGTCCATGGTAGCCGTCGAGCACCCGCTGCCTGTCGACGGCCCGGACCAGTTTGAGCGGAGACAAGACGAGGTGCTTGTCCTCCGCAGCGCATTCTGGCAGGGCTGTGCCTCGCCTCTGGGATCGCAGCCCATCTGGCTGCCCAGTCGGAGCGCCGTCGCCGTTGTGCCTCACCTTGAATACACCCTGATGCCGACAGGGCCGACGTTCCTGAGACACCCGCGCCGATATCCAAAACCCACGCCTGGATCCGTCATCTACAGTCGCTACATCCCCTCTCTCGACGAGCACTTTTCTCTCCTGGCGTTGGACTACACCAACCCAGAGCACCTGAACCTGTTCCACACGTGGCAGAATGACCCCCGGGTCGCCCAGGGCTGGAAGGAAACGGGCACGCTCGAGGAGCACCGCGAGTACCTGCGCGCGATGCACGAAGACCCCCATGTGATGGCCGTTCTTGGCCGCTTTGACGACGCCCCCTTTGCCTATTTTGAGGTCTACTGGGCCAAGGAGGACAAGATGGGCGCGCACTACGCCGCCCTGGACTTTGACCGCGGCCGGCACTCGCTTGTCGGCGACCCTGCGTACCGGGGGCTTCACCGGGTCATGGCATGGTGGCCGAGCGTGATGCACTACCTCTTCCTGGACGACCACCGCACCGAGAATGTCGTTGGCGAGCCGCGTCTCAGCAACGACAAGGTGCTCATGTACGAGTACATGTTTGGGCTGCACCAAGACAAGTACCTCGATCTGCCGCACAAGCGGTCCAGTCTGGTCAAGTGTTCGAGAGAGCGCTTCTTCCAGGTGTGTCCATTCGGCCAGAACACACAGCATGTTGCGGGCACCAACTTTGGGTTCAAGCCACGTTTGTAGCACACTAGGTGTAGATATAAGGAGACCCCGCGATGATGGGCATTAGAACGAGCGTCTGTTGAGAGCCAAGCGATACAGGCAGTTCAAGATTCATGTGCATTTAGCTTCGAAACAACTACACGAGCCGTGTACACAAATGATGTTGGCAAGTAAGCACTTGTATGCGCCAGGGGCTCTCTTGAACACGGTTATTCCATGCTACTGGCTTGTTGAAGTGGCCTTTTGAAACGTTCCATCAACGACCAGCCAGGACTGGAGCAGCTTCAGCCATTGGCAGAAAGCCGAGGGGCTGGCGTCGACGGCAACGCGAAGGTTGCAATGCTAAGTTCCCCGCACCAGGCCAAGAGGAAATAGGAAGGCGCTGGAAGCTCGGCTGAAAATTGTCCTTGCCAGTTGAAGAGGCCAGACTACAGGTAATACCCAGATTCCGGTCTTTATCTTCAAGGCACCGTCAACCCTGCCTCAATGTATCGATATATACGGCGTCCTCACCTTCCACATTGGAACAGACTGTTATCCGCAGATCTTGCTCAGGCTGGGGCTTCATTCTCGTCGCCATGGCTACATGTAACCCACTTCTTTCATCCTGCTGAGCATCAAAACTCGAGACTTGTTTTAGAAACGCTGCCTCATAAGCAACTCCAGCTCTGGACTGCATACATAAAGCATGCATTTCCTCGTCATATTGCCTTGTATTCTGGCTCCAGCCCTAGCAACGACCGGTCAAAGACTCAATGGGCTGGCTCCGCTTCTTGAGCCGCTTGGAGAGGCCATTCCCGGCAGCTACATCGTCAAGCTCAGGGACAGTTCGTCAACGGCATCCCTTCGCCAGGCATTGAGCACGACAACTGGAATAGTTGAACATGTCTACAGCAATACCTTCCAAGGGTTCTCTGCAAAATTAGATGACACTGCGCTTCAGCGCTTGCGGCACCGCTCGGAAGTGAGCCCGACTGCAGACGCCCAACAATAAGGGCGTGACTTGAGGAAGTCTTCGAATGTCCCTAACAAGGCTCTAGGTCGATTTCATCGAGCACGATGCCGTAGCCAGCATCAACGGATACGTCGTGCAACCCGAAGCACCATGGGGCATTGCTCGCATTTCTCACCGCCGTGCTGGTAACACGTCCTATGTCTATCACGGCAGTGCCGGGCAGGGGACGTGCTCCTACGTCATCGACACCGGAATCGAGGACAGTCATCCAGTAGGTGGTGCTCCCAGGCGGTGTTGATATCAGGTGGAACCATTGCGGCCCTAATAGAGGAGAATCTGACGGCGTCAAGGAATTTGGCGGTCGTGCCCATCAAATCAAGAGCTTCGTAAATGGATCCACCGACGGCAATGGTCACGGCACGCATGTCGCAGGAATCATCGGCAGCCAGTCCTACGGTGTCGCCAAGAAGACTGCCATATACGGGATCAAAGTCCTTGACGATGGCGGCAGCGGCTCATACTCGAGCATCATTGCGGGTATGGACTTTGTCTCTCGAGATGCCCGGCTGCGCAAGTGCCCCAACGGAGCCATGGCCAATATGAGCTTGGGCGGCGGATATTCAAAGTCCATCAATGCTGCCGCTGCCGCCCTGGTCCGCTCCGGCGTGTTTGTAACCGTCTCGGCCGGAGGTGACAACTCGGATGCGGCAGGCTTCTCGCCTGCTTCCGAGCCTTCGGTCTGCACAGTTGGCGCTACAACTTTGTCTGATAACCGAGCCAGTTCTTCGAACTTTGGGGATTTGGTGGACGTGTTCTCGCCGGGCCACAATATCAAATCGACCTGGATCAAGGGCGGGACGGTAGGTTTACCCCTGATTCTTCAACGCTTTCAAATCGATGCTGACGACTGGGCGCCGGAACCAAGAACACCTTGTCTGGCTCGTCCATGTCTGCCGGCCACATCACCGGCCTGGGCAGCTATCTCGCTACTCTGGAGGGCCATCCTGGTGCCCAAGAGCTCTGCCAGCGCATCCAAGCCTTGGCCACCCGCAACGTCCTCGGCAACATTCCAAGCGGAACCCAGAACCTGCTTGCATTCAACGGCAACCCGGCAGGATGAAAGGGGAAGACGGGAGGTTTTGAATCCCATGTACATTCAGCAACTCCGATGGCGGCGCAGACGATACACGCGTGTATATGTGTTGGGTCGAGAAAGCGGGATGATTGGCTGTGTCTGCTCTGACCGGTCTCTACCGTGCATCAACATTCAAGTCGTGTGGCCAGCCCTCACTTGTTCAACAAAGAGGTGGAAAGGAAAAACCCAATCACCGAAACGCCTCCTACGCCTCCTTCGCCTCATTGCACGTAAATGCCGGGAAGGCTCCAACCATCAAATAACATTCTCGAGTGCTTGACTGCCGACTTCAATTGTCACCCAACGTGATGCGTCACATGCGAAGCGCCTCGTTGCGGCGGCGTAAAGGCAACTTGTCCTGCTGATTAAACGACACTCTCTCACCTGACGGTAATAATATAATTAGTGATCTGAAAGATACCTGCAAGATGGGCTGTATTAAGATGACTTGCGACAGCATGTCCTCGACAACTCCATCACCAACTAGCTGCAGCCCTACGACAAAGTCTCCAACAAGTAACGGCTCTACCAAGACCATGTTTAAAAACAGCATCTATTCTCTGGCGATTACGTTCACAACCAAAGAATGACCCCAAGGGGACCAAGTCTTGAGTTCGTAGTTACGCTACGAGGTCAAGCTTTATGAGTAGTAGGGGCCCCGTAATTGATGCCTATGGCTCTTCAACTGGCACGAGAAGTTTCTAGAGTATGCCAATTCAGGGTAGAGCATTTATGGCTGCACTTACGAAAGGACTTGTGGACTTGGTTGACGGCTTACTGTGCTAAACGCTCGTGGTGGGAACCGATAGGCAGGCTTCTACGTAGTTGACCAGTCCCTTGTTGACCGGAACAGTGGGAATTTTCGAACAGATGAAAGGCCTAGGCATGCTTGGGGAGCGGTTGACATAGGAGTCGGAGTGCTATTCTGCTCAGTTTGGGGTAGTGAGACATGATTTGCCGTTTATCGCCGTTGTACCATTGGTTCTGCCGAGTGTGCTTTAGGGAAGGCTGGAGAGGAGGACCTGTCTCGAGATGTCGGAGCTCAATACCCTGGAGCAAGTGAGCAGGCTGCTGCGGAAGAAATGAATCCAACGTGAGGGAGGCAGATGGTGATGACATGCCTCGACCGTGCGACAGCGCAATCACGGGCGCGAGAGTAGTAACCGTCATGGCGAACATGCCGAGGCCGAAACTCACTCAACTCAGAGTCAGTGGCTTGCAGTCTCGAACTAACCCAACTTTTGGGGCTTGACGTGCTTTTGTATGTATCGAGGCCCCTCGTTTCGGCTCTCAAGTTGATTGTTTAGCAATAGCATATACGGAGTACCAGACGGGCCTAATAGCTATTATGGGAGCGGTGGAGTCGACGGCGGTGCTCATGGTGGTAATTGAAGGACTAGATGCGGTAGTAGCGACGGCTCCGGGCTCACCGTTGGCTTCCAGACAGTACGTACGAATGCGATACCGGCAAGTTTTCAAGGCCAACTGCCAACGCCATCTAGGATGGCTGCAACCGTAGCTGAGGCTTTGTAGCACTTCGTCTTTCGCAAACTTCACCAACCGTTTCTTCAGCTTCCGTTGTCCCAATAAAATGTGCCAACAGAACGCATGTGACCTTCCACTCATGTACGAGTATATTGACCACACCTTAGCCTCTATGAATGCAAACACATGTCTCGTCCAACTGCCCAGGCCTGGCATCTATCATGCCTCCCGCCTTCCTGAATCTACTTTGCCCTCCTTCTCCAACTGCTCTTAAGTTTCGGCCGAATTTGGATCGAGACGAGTGTTTTCTTCGGCAACCTCCCCTAGACCACCTTTCTTCTCGGTTTCGACATCATTGCCATCGATCCAATCTATTGTATCCTGAGGCTTGGTCGCCTCCGTCTTGGTCGCCTCCTCAGGCTTTTTGGTCTCCTTGGCCTTTTTTGCCTTCTTGTACTTGAATCTTTCGCAGTCATCCATCGTCCCGTAGGAGAATCTGCACATGATATGCATCCGACTCATCTCCTGCTTCGTAAGGGGTTTTAGGACCTTTGGCTTGTCCTTCGGCTTCGGCTTCTCTGCCGATTCCTGCAACTTGTCGACAAGAGCGTCACATCGCTTTAATGTCTCGTCCCGATGGGGTTCATCTTCTTTAGAATTGTCCAAATCCTCGCAGCCCTAGAGAAGGTCATTCAGTCCTCGGACCATTGTTTCGTCGTCGATCTTTACAGTTGTCTTCTCGTCGGCGTCCATGTATCCATGCGTCTGACATTCCCGGTCCACATCATTCGGATATCGTGGGGGTGTCCTCCTTTTCAACAAACAGATCCACCACAACTTGACCCCGTTTCTGTAGATTTCTTTTACCGGCGGCCCAAAAGTATCTTCCTGCCAGCCTGTGATCGTGTCGTTGAACCCTTCGACGGCCCGTCTAATAGAATTATCCCACTCTCTTAGTATTTTAAGTAGCTGATGCGCATTCTCAGCCACCGCAAAAAGGGCTATTTGCTTGACCCCGGGGTTTACGCGAAGTCGGTATTTGCTCGTCCTCTGGGGGACAATATTTGATTTGCTGTTAGGTGCGCCCTTCGCAGACGCCTTGTTCGACTTAGACGGCAGAGTCGGCTTATATAGCTTATTCGGCCCATACTTCTGCTTAAACGCCTTCCTTTGCTTAGAATTCATTCGAGTTATTATTCGTCGCGTTAGGGTTCGGGTGGAGTTTTGTTACCTTGCACGAGGTGGTGGCCCTCTTTCTCTTCGGTGTATTGCTATCCTGGCCTCCGGCAACGATCTCAGTACTGCCCGGGGTCTCGCTGAGTGTCCCGCCACGAAAATCTCAGGTCAAGGCTCTCAAGGGCTTCATCTTGCAACAACTGTTCTGCCTCTTTCTTGGAAAATCCCCCGTTCGGTTCAGTGGCGACATTGATAAACTGAACTGCATCCGTGGCATCCTTCGTTGAGTCACCCGACAACTCAGGAATCTCGTTTGACGAGTCAAGAATCTGCTTGAAAGCAAAGGCCGAACCGACAAAAATGAAGGAATACCCGACTCCTTTTACAACCCTCATCATGTCCTTAAATCCCTTCTTATCTTCACATTCATAAAGGCCCAACGGAGTATCTGACTCGTCGCCATAACCCGATAACCCGTCATCTGGTTATAATCTCGGCGCGCCATAGGGTTGGCTGTGGTGAGTCCCACAACAGTGAGTAGGGCCGTTGCGATTTTCATTTTAAGGATAAGGTATTAATGAACAAGATGAAGCAGCGAGAATGACTATATGACTTCCGTGCAGCGAGTGTGTAGGTAGGTACTGGAGATAATAGTAGGTAGCGATGTCAGCGTGATGTTATAGGAAGACCCGGTAGTTTAATGAAAGCTGTCGCGGGTGCTCAGTTATTCTTAAAGAAGCAGCAGGATTTTCTCTTTATACATACATAAAAGGAGAGACCGGAGACATCACTCTGCCTTATTAGAGAGCGTAATACACAGCCAGGCGAGAAGCTTCTCGTGGGCATTGCATCTCAGGTGCATGAATCTCATGCACCCACTACTTTGCCGTCAGCACTTTCTAGCCATGTTACTACTCGTATCGCTACACCGTTCCAGCTGACAAGTTTGGTGTCGCATGAGCGAGGCCTGGCTAACGACCAGCGGCGGCGCACTAATAACCGCCTTTTCAGCACCATACTACGGAGTACCGAGTAACATATTTCGGAAACAGCTTCACTTTCCGCCAAACCGCGCTTCAGCTGCTGAGATTGGGACGGCTAGTGGCGAGGTTAATTCAAACTTCTTGCGACGTCGATGATCTGATGATCCCACGGTCTGTCAAGACGTTAGCTACTCTATTTACCCTTAGCCGTGTGCTGCGCGTGCTTTGGGTGTGTGCCCTCATCCCCGTCAAAGCAGCCTATAAGCAAAAACCACTAGGTATTTCCAAGTCTACTATCTTCATTGTTTCTTAAGCTGACCTTTCAACGACCCATGGAATTTATGCCTTACTACGTCTAAGTCGATGGCATTCCGTCATCCTGAAATCAGTGCTTGTGGTGCCGTTTCTGGAGGCCTGCACGGTGAGGGGATCAGCGTGTCACATTACACAGGGGGGTTTTAACTTACCTCTTGGCAGATCAGGGGCGGTGCAGTGAGCCAACTTTTCAAACACCGAGCAGGTAAGTTGTGGCGAGAGCTGTAACGGCTTGTAATAGGGGATAAGGAGTCTAACATCATCCCTTGCAGACCTGAAGTGGGGCCAACGAAGGCTAATAAAGTCGTAGGCCTGGATTCTAGGTGTTGATTGTTCGAGGGTTCTTGGATAATTACGTGCTCCACGAAATAACTCGATCCTACCCGTAAGAGCAGGGATTCACTCTGTCTGGTGATTATATCTTGAATAAGAAATAACTTAGCGAATAGCTAGAACTTTTCTTAATCTAGCACCATCATCTAGACGTGCTTGGCGGGATATTTCGAAACGTGCGCTGCCGGCCATGTCTCAGATTCACGCCTTTTGCTCCGACTCCGTGGCACGACGAGTCAGGACAGTCAAGCTATGCTGCGGCAAGGTATTAATGAGAGCATATTTATGTGATGGATTATCGCATCTCAGGGCCCAACACAACACCCGACAACATTAACTATTCACGAGAACTATCGACACTCTCTCCATCGCTACTCTACCTGGCACGTCCGGTCACGCTCTGGCACGTCACATCAAATCTCTTGGACAATTAGACACCGCTCCCAGTACTTTTACCATCAACACATCATCCAAATGGTTCGCATTGCTGCCGTCACCGCTCTGGCCTGTGCGTTATCACCACCCTCATTCGCCATCTCATCGCCCTGCTAACGCTACCATCAGTTGCCGTGTTTGCCTTGGCAACCCCTGCCGTCCAGGACACGCAGGTCCTCAAAGATAATGGCAAACCGCTGTCCTCGGATGAGATGAAGCAGCTCCAAAAGATAGACGAGGAGAGCGAACCCGTCGTTAACAAGTTGACGGCGACGTTCGACGACAAACAGAAGGATATGGATAAGAAGCTCGCTGACTTGCAAAAACAAGTGGGCGAGCTAGGGGAGCAGTCTCCAGAAAACGATAAGAAGTTCGAGGACCTGGATCGCCAGATCAATCAGACCATCAGTGATATGAAGGCTTCGTTCAATGAGACACAGCAACAGCTGGACGCTAAACTCACCGAGCTAGATAGCAAAGCGGATCCATTGTTTACGGGCGCAAAGTAGTCGGTTTCTCGGGCCTTTCACAGCCGAGCCGCCGAGGGTTCAATCGGGGCCGGACAGAAGTGGTCTCTTTTGTTACCTGTCACGGCGAGACAGCCCACGTACCAGATAGTGTAGCCTGCCCGACAAAGAATACAATTCTGAAGCTTTTTGCTCCCAAGACAGCAAGTCGACAATTGTCGCGAAATAAGTATGGGAAAGGGATACATTATGCACGGCTTGACAATACAGGGATGTGGCAAGCGTCTCATGTCCAATATAAGTACGCCTTGGCTGACAAGCAGACGGCTCTGCCTACTACTTTTGGCCTCCCTCTTAGGTAGAGCCGTCTGCTTGTTACTCAAAGCGCCCAATTAACCCCCCCCCCAAACTCATGCATCATAAGTCGCACTGGCCTCTCAGTCTACTAGTCATTCGGTTTCCAGCCGCCATCAGTGCTACCTTTCACTCCGGGCAGACCATAGATATATCGCAGCTGGCCTATAGAACAGCCAATAATCCTCTAGCAGGCTTACCCTTTCTCTTGTAAATAGCATCATCAAGCATGCCGCAGAGCTACAGTTCCGACAACAGCAGTTTTCTCTTTCGATTGCTATACTTTTTGCATCGCTGCAACTGTCGTGGTCAATCCACGCGACACAAGCGCAGCCTACACGTCATTTTCCGGGCTGACATGTCACTCGACGTTCTTCAACTCCCTCAGCCACACGGAAAGTGTTAAACCAGTCATATTATCCTCTAACAAAATTAGAGGCACCTCCGTTAGAGATAACTGGTTGGTATTGTGGTATATTTCTCTATAGAAAGTTTCTAACAAGCCCGAAAGTATCTCTTTTAACCCTTCATTTTCATCCGCTACCATGGCTCCGTTTATCTGAGAAATCGCACCATCAACAAGTAGCTGAGCCTCCTTAGACTTGCCCTCCACATTTGAGAGACTAGCTAGCCGCCTCTTCATAACAAGAGATTCGACATGGCGCTATTTTGCAGCTTGCAAGTCCGACAAGTTCTCAATGAGGGTTTTCGATGACTTGTTCCTCATGCTGCTGCTGCCCGACAGCAGCAGGCTCAGGGTGAGGCCCCACAGCAGCGACTTCAGGGTTTCGGGTGAAGCTCGCCAAGGCGCGACTCCAGGGCCTTCATAATTCTGCCTGACACCCTCACTCGAACCAGGGGGGTTTCATCGACACAGGAACCAGGGTCGAGTATACACTTCGCGATGTCGAGATCTCGTTGCGCGCAAAGGGCATTAAGGTGGATGTCCCCCATTAATCAGCGACTTTCTGCTCCGGTAAGCTTGGCGAAAAAGTCTTACGACCTTGACAGGTTCGCCGGATTCAGTTGATTCCCCCATGTGTGCCGTGGCTAAGTTCATGGCTCCGATTTATTAGCCCCATAAATCGTGCAGTGACTCCCAGATTTGCTTGGCGGAGGCTAAGTCCGCGCCGGAGCCTTTTCGGGTGGTCAACCGGAACCTGCAAACTTCGATTCTGGCTACAAGTAGCAGAGTCGAGACGAGGAAGAGATGGAGCGTTGCCGACAATGGGCCCTTTTTGAGGACCAAGTCGAGGAGCTTGCTGACTCGTGTCAACGGCTCATCCCGAGGACTGGTCTGCAGCAGCTTGCACAGATACGCCATGTCTAGATCAGTGATCTGCCTTTGGGTGGAAAGCTCGAATTGTTGGGCGACTGCAAGGAGAGCTAAATCTCCAGCATTGGTGACGTTGCCCAAGTAGAGGTAGACACGAGCCTGCTCTGACTTATACCTGAGAGTTTCGGGGTGAAGGTCGCCCGTGATTTCCTCGGCTTGTGCCACAGCCTTGTCGAATGTGAGCTTCGCAGACTTGTAGTCCCCATTGGCAAGGCGGACTTGGCCAGTTAGAACTTTGCGGGACAGGCAGCGGATGGTGTCTGTCCATTTCCTCCATCCCCTCGTCGGAAAGCTAATCCACTGACATTCCAGTGCCGCCTGCTTCGTCAAACCGGCCTTGAAACCTAAATATATAGACCAAGAAACCCCATGGCATCAAGAGTCTGCGGATGACGGCAGCCCAAGGTTCGAGCCGTGGTTTTAAAGGTGGTGGAACAGAGCATCTCGGCTTCAGTGTTTATACCATTGTACGCAAAACACCATGCCTTGAGCGTTGCGGTAGCCAGATTCTTAAAGTGCTAGACCTCAACCGTATTTCTCATAAAATGCAGAGCCTCCGATGAAACGTCTAGGGCTGATCGGTAGTCGCTAGCCAAAGATCAATGGAGGCTTTTGCCACCAGGACACTTCTCTCCTTGGTTCGCAGCTCTTTGCCTGGTTCGGTTTCCAATCGTGTTTGCTTGTCATGCGGCAGAGTTCTCTTGGATGAAATCTCCGTTGGATCTATTCCGTGGCGTCTTGTCCGGCGAGAGGTGCCTTGGTCTTTGCATTCGAACCGGCCGAGTCTATCTTGCTTGGAGATTGTAATCGATCTAGTGCCAATTTCATGAAACCTTGCTCGCGCATCATCTTAATGAAAGAAATAGGCGTAAAGAAGCTGACAAGAAAAGTAAAGAATTTAATGTCCATTACAGAGTATCCCGGAAACACCCCTAAAGAAGTACCTTTACAAGTAAAGATGCCTTTGCGCCTGTCCACCCAACTTGGTGCTCACACCAGGGGTGCGAAGATATGTATACATACGTGCTGTACTATAAACAGATGTCTTGAGTTACGTTGGTCACGCACTCCTCATCCGCCTTGTGCAAGGGGCGTCGGCACTCCGGACGTACTGCATACATATGCTGTACACTTTCTAATGCCGTATTCGTGTAGTACTGTACTGCAGAGGACAGTCTGGAACACCGCCACCACACGGCATCGTGCACTATCACTTGAGCTGAAAAGCCTCGAAAGAGGCCGTGCATCTGCGCAACGCGACAGATAGTTAGGCTGACCAACATGCGCGGTCGCTCTCGGAAATGTACACCTGGCGAACCCATTGCTTTCCTCGGCCGTCTTCTCAAGAGCCAACTTGTGGCGGATGGTACAGGACGCTGATTCCAGTGCCAAACTGTCACCTCTTAACCCACCGTCACCGATCGTGGAACAGGTTGCCGCAAACCACGGGGATGGAATCACAGAAATCCGCGCTCTCTGCGTCGATTATCTCCTGAAAGGGCAACGCCATGTTGAGCCGCCCCTGCCTTCCCAAGCCTTCTATGACTTCCCGGAACGGTGCGGATGGGACGTCAGTCGAGACTTCGCCCTCGTGCCCTCCAAAAAGTCCAGCAAACAATAGAGCTTGCAGTTCCTCGTCCAAGCCGGGTTGTTCTTCGACCTGGATACCCACCTTCGTTCAAGTAGATGGGAGCCCAGTTCTTCAGCTGGATAAACTGCACAACAGCAAACTGCTGTCCACCAGGCATCATCACGATGTCATCGACCAATGGACGAACTGGACCCTTTATCATCAAGAAGGGTTGAGGTTCCGCATGATTCAGGTTGGCTGGGTCCTGGATTTGGCCCGCCACATGATACAGAAGGCATTCGCATACGACCATGGCTGCAATGGGGACGGGGCCGTCGTCGATGACTACGGCGTCAACTCACTAAACGCCGGGCCAAAGGACGAGCAGGCCGACCACGTCGACGTTAATGGCAAGAGTGTGCTGGTCTTGGTGTGTCTCGGAGAGACCCTCAGCGCCGCACCAAGGCTTATGACGGGTTGGCACCAAGATAACCATGCGGGATGGGGACCACCAAGATACACCTTCAAGGACATGGAAAAACCGGTTGGTGCCCGCGGGCCATGGAAATTCTGCATTACCAGGTCGGCTCCAACGCGACAATGCTTGTTGCAGCATACCAAGCGTATCAGAAGTCGTCCCGCATGACCAAACAACACAGACGCAAGGTCAAGTCTAGAGACGAGAGGGAAACGATCAAAATCTGGACGCCCCAGAAGTGCAAAGGGGCAGGAAGAATATAGGAAGAAAGCAATTCGGCAAACATTCCGCGTGTTCCAGTCGTCACTCATACCATCATCCTCACCAATGGCCTCTCCGGCATGGATCGAGGTGGGCCGGACGAGGCAGCCACGAAGATTTTCTCCAGCGTTTAGATGCGACGTTTGTGGACACTGCAGGAAGCCTATCCCAGCCGCGACATCTTCTTCCCCTTAGAGGAAGACTCACATGAAACAGACAACCTCGTGCGCTTGAGTGATATTGAAGCCCAAATGGACTATTTCATGTAAGAGCCGACTGGATAGGCAGAACGTGAAGTCCTGGCTCTCGCTAGATTGCTAAATCTTGACAGCAAAGGAACCAAAAGCGAAGAATTTGGCTTGGATGCTTCGGCAAAGTCCTTCAACGTCGATCGACTCGAGGAACTCGCTGCGTCTTCTGGGATGAGTTGCACAAGCAATACAAGGGAGCCATTCCCTCGGGCATGATATTCCTCCCTGGTACAAAGGTAAAACGTCGAGGTTTCGGCTGGGCACCGAGAACCTGGTTACCAGCCTATGAGATGGCTTATCCCGATCCCCTCAGTTTCTTGAGCAGACCGACAGAGCTCAGTCGTGTGAAAGGGCTTGGGGTTTACCATCCGCTTTCTCCTGCACCCGTTCTCATCCAGCTACCATACTAGGATTCTAGGAACCTCTGTCGCGTCTGACTTGAACGAGTGGTACAGGGTCCAGTAATTGGACGATTCAGCAAACGGACAGCCGAATGAAGTCACACGGCAGGAACACATGAAGGAATCGACTGGGCTTCCGCCCCTGCCACTACAACGACGCCTCGCCAGCGCTGTGGAGTTATTGATGGGGCCCTTGGGCGGCAACAGCGGAAGGGCAGGAAACTACAGGCATAAGATAGAGTGCTTAAGCAAAAGCAATGGAAAGGGAAAAGCCACGAACCTGAAAGTGTCAGATATCACGTAGGAAATTTCATGGCGTGCCTCGGTCCTTAGGTATCTAATAAAGAGTGTAAGAAGCCCCTTTCTGATATGATGACTACTTCCGTATAGCCACGGGGTTGCGTTGCGTGGTACCGGAGCCTCTCCTTGACACATTGGGCCAGTATCATAACGATGCCTTGCACAAAAGGTGTCAATTTTGTTTTGTGGTTCGAGTAGTAGAGCCTGCCAAGGTGCAAGTGTAGTTCTCAGAGAGCACATCAATCATCCATATCATGTGCTTGCCAGCAAAGACAGTATCTGGCCTATTCCCAGTAGGGGCCCCAGTAGGGTCCCTTTGGCATCTCCTTCGCCGTGTCTTTCAATATGGAATCGTTGTCCGACCCGGCTCCTCGCCATCTGGGGCATCGTCAACCACCGAAGACATCCTTGAAGCTAGAGAGGGCATAGCTAACCCAACCGAAGGGAAAAGCAGACAGGCATAAGCCGCTTCCCGGTTGATTGTGCGAGCGCCTCCTGGACCACGTTCCCGCGGATGAACATCAGCGCCGTCAATACCACGGCACTCGGGTTCGCCCCCTCTCTTTCGGGCTCCGCTCCCGTATCAGCCTGGACGCCTACGAGTTGAATTTGTGATTGTGAGCTGCGAGTATCGCCACCCCAGGGCATCCGTTGCAAGGCATCGTGTTGTGGCAAAATCATTTCGAGACCGCGTCGCACTGGCCACCCACGAAGTATATGAGGAACCGTCCATTTTCTCGTGGCGTTGTGAAGCACGGGAAATTGATGCTAGAGTCCGCCCTGGGCGTTGGCCATCGCAGCCTCGGAGGTGGCATAGTCTTAGCGAATCGACCTATGCCCAGGACGCGGGAATGCGAGGACGAAGGGATTTCTTATTCTCACGCCATTTATGCAACCGCGCTCCCTGGTTGGACTGTAAAGTTTGAAGAGGAGGAGATTGGTGACGGAGGCACTGAATGCAGCAGTCGACAGGAGTTACTTATGGCTCCAGTTGTCTGTTTCTAACGTATTGAGACAGGAATCCAATGCATAAGGACTAGATGGATACGCATAATACGGTACTGAAAGATGTAATATATATATATATATATATATATCTACCTATCTGTCTTGTTCTACATGCGAATGATTGCTCTAATAGGGGGGACTAGAGAGAAAAAAGCTGTAGGAGATTACCTAACTCTCCCTATGTGGGAATGTAGCATATAGCTATAGTAGGATTGTAAGGGAGGTGCGCACACACGCACACGTGACCCTTAGCGTCACGTGTATGGACCTCGGGGATCCGTGTATAAAGGGCACGTAGTGTGCCCCCTCATTCCCTTTCCTCCCTTCCTAGCAAGACATCTTGAATACAACCCATTGCGTTACTGCAGTACAGACCTCCCGACACCCTAGGTATTATATCACATATGCACCTGGTAATTACCTACCAACCAAGCTAGGTACCGACCAAAGGCGCTCGAGCTCTAGGGTAGGTGAACCCACCACGTCTCCCTCTCCCCCTTGGTGGTGCAACTGGCATCTTCAATCACGGGGACACGCAGGACGACGACGCGCACCGCCAGCGCCGCCGCCGCCGCCCATTGCCGTCGCTACCGTCGTCGAGAAATAGGAGCTCTTGTCTGGCGTGTTTCACCTGGCTCCGTTGTCACGCCTCGCGCGCCTAGTCGATGTGCCGCCGATAGCGACAGCCTCCACCACCGGCCAAGCCGTCGTCGCCTGAACAAACTGGCCGGAACCATGACGTCGGACCAGCCTCTCGCGGCGGCCACGGCTGCTGCCGCCGCCGCCGTCGCCGCGCCTGTCGATGCCGCCTCGCCCGCGGAGCCTCTCAAGCAGCCGCCGCCAGAGAAGCCGTCGGAGACGCGACGGCGGTCCCTTGTCGTCCTCTCCTTTTGGCTCGTCGTCGTCGTCGTCGGCCTGCCCATCTGGTGGAAGACGACGACCATCTACCGCGCCCACCTGCCTTTGGATCGTATGCTGCAGTGGGCCGAAGGCAAGGTGTGTCCTCCCCTCTCAAGCTGCTTGCTCTCGCCTCTCGCCCTCGTCTTGGCAGGTGGCTTGAACATTTACTGACTTGCCGTCCCATCACAGGCCTGCCGCCCCGTCTTCCCCCTCCAGATATCCGTCCACGCCCCCTCCCTCGCCGACCACGATGCCCAGCACCTCGTTCGCCTCACCCAACACGCCCTCGACGACCTCGACGACTTTTCCGTCCATCACCTGCGCCTGCAGCTGGCCGTCAACAACACGACCACGTCCGAGGAACAAGAACCCGCCCTGGCCATCCGCCTGTCCCCCGGCCAAGCGAGCTCGGCGTCGCTCAACCCCGAAGCCGCCGTGCTCGACGTCACCTACGCCCCCAACTCGATTCCGCCCCTCAACTCGGGCTCGTCAGCCTTGGCTTCCCTTGTGGCCAACCAGCTGCGCTCCGCCTTCACTGAGGAGCAGTCCATCATCTCGTACCTGCTCTCCACATCGTCCATGTCGTCGGCCGTCCGCCCGCAGGCGCTGAGCCCCGAGGTGGCCGACGCGCTCTCGAAGCGCACCACGAAGTCTCTCCGCTACGCGCCAACCTACCACCTCACTTTTTCCCTCTTCACCGACGGCGCCGTGCCCAACACGTGGGACGTCGAGGCGGCCATTGAAGAGTACATGAAGCCCGTGCTCGACGTGCTGGGCCCCATCCACAACTTCACCATTGACACGCAACTGCAGCTGTACGCGACGCCCGGGGTGCAGTCACAAGTGCTGAGCAAGGAGCACCTGGCCTCCTTTATCAACGCGGCCGAGTGGCCTCTGTCGCCGTCGATTGGCGGGGCGCCGACGGTCAACTTTGTTGTCTTTGTCGGCAACCAGACGATTGGGCTCGAGGCGGCTACATCGCAGTCGTGGACGATTCCGCAGTGGGGCACCGTGTACCTGCTGTCGCTGCCGCCGACGGCGACGCACGTGTCGCGTGAGACGCTCAAGCAGCCGATGCTAACGTTTGGCGGACAGCTGCTGTCGCTGCTGGGCACGCCGCAGACGGGGTCGCTGCCGCTGCGGCTGTCGGCGCTGGCCCGGATCCGGGCGACGGACCTGCTGCTACGGGCGTCGTCGTCGCTGGGCTCGCTGGCGCGGCTGTCGCGGGCGCTCGCATCCATCTCGATCCCGCGCAGCGTGGCCGAGGGCGTGTCGACGACGCTCGAGCACCTGGAGCGCGCGTGCGGTAGCCTGAGCGGGCCCGAGGGCCTGCTGCACGCGCGCATCGCCGAGGCCGAGGCGGAGCGGGCCTTTTTCGAGAAGAGCATGGTGGGCCAGCTGTACTTTCCCGACGAGCACAAGATTGCCGTCTACCTGCCGTTGCTGGGGCCCGTCGGGGTGCCGCTGGTGCTGGGGCTGGTCAACGAGCTGAAGAATTGGTGGAGGAGGCGGAAGCAGCAGCGAGCTCGCCGTGAAGAGGCGGCGGGAGGAGAGAAGAAGCGCCAATAGCCGACGGCGGTAGTAGTGAGGACAGAGACCGAGTCTGATGCTAGGGCTCCGACCCCCGTAAATGCTATAGACGAGGGCCCGAGCCGAGAATGGTTGAGGCTTGCAAGTGGACTGCAGATGGGGGAGTCAAGGGAGTTAGATGGGCAACGACGCCTTTTTGATCGTGTCGGTTTCAACTACCAGGGCTACTGACTGTCGGCTTGATCTACGTGGTAAACCCCGGTCGGCGACAAGGCCGACCCCTTCTCCCAATTGCTGGCCGGCATAGAGAGACTGAGATGGCCGAGTCGAGGCCCGGACGCCGGGGAGGTACACCCAGCTCGTACCTCCGTGTGGGCCGGGGTTAGCCCCGGGGCAGAGCCCCACTGCAGGGACCCCGAGAGGCCCTGTAATTGATCCCCCCCCCACCCCACAGCGCTCCACCCGCATCAACACGGAAGGCCGCAGGTCAGCCTCGCGATGCCGGAAAAACCTCCTCTCAACATCAACGTCCACACTTCCACTGCTGCCCAAATACGTTTTGACGCACCCACGTACGCCTCGCCGCCGAGGAAGATGCGGCGCCCGCCCCAGCAATGACGCTTCCCGACCCAGCCTTGACGCTGACCATCCCCAGCCTCCACGACGGAACGACGCTCGACTGCCGCCTCTACCACCCGGCCTCGCTCGCCGCCGCCAACCCGCGCTCCCCGCCGTGGCGGCGCCATGCTGCCGTGGTGGCGCACCCGTACGCGCCCATGGGCGGATGCTACGATGACGCCGTCGTCGAGGCCGTCGCCGCGCAGCTGTTGCGCGAGGGCTTCCTCGTCGGCACCTTTAACTTTCGGTGCGTCCTGGAGCAGGGGGAGAGCGCGGGAAGCAGGCCAAGAGAGCGGCGAGGCTGACAGTCACCTAGAGGGGCCGGTCACTCGGCCGGGAGGACGTCGTGGACAGCCAAGCCCGAGCGAGACGACTATGCCAGCTTTGTCGGCTTCGTGGTGCACTACGTCCACAACCTCGATCCATTCCGCCACGACAATCACGAGTCTTCCCCCGAAACTTCCCAAGACGAAAATGACGAGCAGCAAGATGGGCGCCAAGTGGCTGCGCCTCTCGAACGCCCCCCCGTTTTACTCATGTGCGGCTACTCGTACGGCGCCATGGTGACGACGCAGCTCGGCCCGCTCGATGCCCTGCTCGAGCCCCTCGTCGCCCCTGCCGCAGACTCGGACGCCGCCGAGATCCGCCTGCGTGCAGAGCATCTGGCCGAGCAGCAGAACTCGATGCTGGGCGGTGTGCGCTCCGAGGCCACGGCTCAGCGGCGGCAGAGAAAGGAGCAGCGGCAACAGCCGCACTTGCGTATCCCAACCAGCCCGAGCAGACTATCTGGCGTCCGGGTCGGCGGCGACGAGGGCGTTGGCCTGCGAAGAAGCCACGAGAGCTTCGGACGGAGGAGCTTCTCGCTCGACGACGCCGAGGACAAGCTGAAAAGGGGGGTGCATGATCTCCTGGCGCTACGAAGGTCCAGGCATGAGGGAGGTGGGCACCACATCTTTCGCCGGCGGTCGGTGAGCGGCCACGCGCGTCCCAAGAGTGCTCCGAGCGACTCGTCGGCCTTGGGCGCACCGGAGACGGAGACGGTGGCCGACGGCACCGACTCCAGCCCTATGCACGAACCGGCCGGCCTCGTGGTGCCACGGCCCGCGTACCTCCTTGTATCGCCGCTGCAGGGCCTCGTGACGCACCTGGCCACCATGTCGCTGATGCCGTCCGCCCTGCACAGCCGGACACGTCATCAGCATGGACAAGACGCCGAGGCCGAGGCCGATGATGTAGCGCAAGAGGCCAAGCTGGTGCGCAACCCGACGCTGGCCGTGTTTGGCGACCGCGACGTGTTTGTGCCGGCCGGAAAGCTGCGGGCGTGGACGGCGCGGCTGGGGACGGCGCGCGGGTCGCTGTTTCGCGGCCTCGAGGTGCCGTCGGCCGGGCACTTTTGGGCCGAGGAGGGCGTCATGGGGGAGATGCGCGAGGCGGCCGGGCAGTTTGCCGGGGCGCTGCTCAGGGGTGAGTGAGGCGAAATGCGGACAGAGGGACGAGGACGCCAGTCTTTTCTTTAGGCGTGTTACAGACATGATATCCGGTATTGCTTTTGGGCTGGGGTGGCGTTTCGAGAGGAGGACCAGAGATGAGAAATAAGAAGTCGATGGACGGGACGAGAATCAGCTGGCCACAAGGGATATGACTCGACGAAGCAGCCGCTCACCCTCGCTTGACTCTGCACTTGCGTCCGGTCCCGGGCTCTGGATGCCTGCCGCTGCGGCGTCATGCCGCTATTGTCAGCGTGAGTCGATGAGGCGCCGATTTTGCCCTCTCGTCTTGTCACGCTGTCCGTCTCCGTCCATGCAGCAGATGCGTCCAGATCCACGCCCACCATCGGACCGAGGCGTCACGGGCCGGCTGTGTTGTCGGCCTGTTGCTCGTTTCTCCCTGCCAGGTCAAGCCGAGTCCGGGGTCAAGTTAGGAGAATGGCCAGCTTTCCCACCGTGGTGGGTGGAACAGAGATAACCTCCATGCCGTTAAGCCTCAGTGTGAGAAGATGTGTTTGGAGGAAAAGGAGGAAAGTGCTCGAAAACAGCCGTCAGCGACTGGGAATGTACCGGCTGCCTCTCTCATCTTGCTACATGGGCCGAGCACAGAATGGAGAGCTCCATCAGGTGCCCGCTTCTACATGTATGTGGCCAAGCCGAGTGTCATTCAACGGACCAACGGACACGGCCAACTGGGAAACCAGAGAAGCCAGCTCAGCAGAGTGTGCGGCGGCCACTCACGGACTCCTTTGCGGAAGTGCCGTATGTTTCCGAGCTTAAGGCTCTCGCGGTAGTACTGAGAATTCATGGGCAATACTGCAGCACTGGCCAGTGCATGAGAAAGTATGGGCGAAACTCGGACGTCACCTGGCCAATATCTGGCTTTGAGTTGGTTCTTGAAGGACCAAAGGCGCTCGGAGCCGGCAAGTTGGAAGGGTTGCTAAATGTCCGTCGCGGGCTGCGCTCCCTCTATGCCTTGAAGAAGGCAGCAAGCAGGTCACGTCAAATGCTACATGTTCCAAGTCTGCCCAGAGGCTACACTGAAGTTCAACTCGCGGCTATCTCACCAAATACGGAGAGTTGCAACTTCAGTCGAGGACGATTGCAGTGCGTTTCTGCTGAGTGATGTGGAGCCATGCGGCATCTATCCGCCGAGAACCGCTCGCCGTCTTCGACGTTCCAAGGAATACATAGTCATCTCTCAAGTCTTGAAAAACATGCACAATTGTAGCTCTGCGTAGCTAAAGCCTCTCAAAACTAAAGTTCCACGACGTTTTGCGCACCCCGCCAGACTCGGATGAGCCCCTGACGCCCACGTGCTGTAACACGCTGGGCACCATGGCCCATCTGCTCAGGCCTTCATTGTCTGCTACCTGCTCAATAAAGGAGTCTCCCGGCAGGTCGTGGGGTGGCTCCTTCAGCCTCGAGGCCAGCATTCGCAGATGCCGGCTCGGAAACACCAGCCCTTGGGCGCAGCACCCGTTTCTCTCCATCTCACGCAGCCCGGCTTGGTATCCGTTGACCGTCAGACGCCCCGCCATGAAGTAGAGGCCAATAAAGGCAAGCATCCAAAAGTTGAACTGGACCGCGGGAAACGTCCGGCGGGATCCGTGGAGGCGCACCTCCCACTTGGCTGGCTGGAGCAGGGCCAGCTTGACTCGCCGGAAAAGCACCACGGTAGCTGCGGCGGCGGCGTAGACCAACGCCACGTTCTTCGAGTACGAGGGCCATTCCTCCGAGTTCCAGCCCAGGTATTTCTCTGCGTAAAACAGCCGCAGATATAGCCAGTCCTTTGGCGTGGCCATGTTCTCGATCTGCGAGAGAGAGCTGCGGAGGCGTGCGAGCCAGTCCCGAGACGCAATGACGTCGTCTTCGAGCAGGGCGAAGTAGTCGGCATCGTGCGTGATACACGCGTCGACTAGACTGGCATAGTCGAGCTGCACGTGCTTCTCCCGGCTGGCTCCGTCATGCTGCTGGCTTCCGTTGATGGAGCGGTAGTTTGTGGCAACCGGGAGACTCGACGGGTCCGCGTAGACGAGCACCTCGTCGGTAAGACGTTCGAGCCAGGCCTGACCAAAGGCAGGATTGATCTGGGGTTCGTCGTCGGCCAACAAGACGACAATGACGAGCTGTCTCCGCTGCTCCAAGCTCAGAGTGTCGACCAGCGAGGCCACCGTCCGCGGCAGGAACTGTTCTCCTTGTCGTCGAATGCTCGGTATTCCGAGACAGATGCGGTCGGAGCTTGACGAGTCTCTGCGCGGTTGATCCGCAGCCGCCGTCGTCGTCGGGAGTTTCTGCAGAAAGTAGTCTGCCTCCGTTTCCCTGGCGGCAGAGTAAAATGGCGTAAAGGCACGCTCCGCGTCGAAGAAGAAGGCCCCGGGATCGGCGTATGAGTGTATCTGGCAGTACCGGAACAGTAGAAGCCAGGAGACGCCGAGCAGAATGTTCAGAAAAGAAACGTGCATGCTTGCTGCTGGAGGCGCAAAGGAGAGACGGGCAGAGCATTGCCTCGCTCGGCCTCCCTGCCTCGAGCACGGCGAGCAAGGTTTTGCATATTGGATTTGGAGGGTTATAGAAGAATGTTCCTTCTAGAAGTCCCGCCACCGAATCACCCAACCGGGTAATATCGCGCAGTACATACTTTCGCCCGCTGGTCGAGTCAGTGCTATGAGGCCCCTTGAATGACTCGTGATGCTTCAGATGACGGGATACCCCGAGGCGCCGGGACGTAGGGTCACGTCGATATGGCGACTGGCAGGTCCATGTGCGGTAAACGAATCATGTTGCGAGGCATGAAACTCGGGGACCGTTCCAGGGACCAGAGCTTGCCTATATATGAGCGAGACGAGCCTCGTTTTCGTAGTCATTCACGCTATAGAAAGGAGCGGAGCGGTGCGCCTTACTCGTGTCCTTGTATAGGCCTGGCTAACAAGGGTCAGAAGGGGGACTGACCCCCTAGAGAAAGCTACCGTGGTCGCTGCTCATTTACAGACCCCACTGTCTTATTATAACCAGTAATTACCACGATAGCCTTGCAAGTTGACCTGCTTTCAGACCATTCATGGCGAGGTAGAAGCGGTACGGACAGTTCGATTGAACATTGAATCGTCAGTATTAGACCGTTAACGCACGCGCGCAGTAAACCGAGCGATCTGTGTCGGCTGATGCCACCGGGCAACACCGGCGATCCAGAACGGACAGAGGACGTCGAGGTCTCCACGCAGACGGGGCCACCGGCGTTGACGGCAATGAGTATAATATCCAGGGGAAGAAACAGAGTCAAGTCCAGAGCCCTCGTCTGGTCCCCCATGTCACGGAAAGGCCAAAAAAGGCTGGCTGAAACACTGCCTTCTCTGGGGTTAGCCGGTCTACTGGGAGCCTTTATAAACGTGCATGCACCCGAAGTTCTTCACGGGAATGCGCGAAACTCCTGGTTGGCGGGCTTGTAGTAAGAGGACATGACAAAAATATGCCAAAATGTGGCGAGCATGTTCAGTGCCAAGGATTGGTTTCGTCGATGGCTACGTGGCGCGGGGCGAGAAGGCGCTCCGTTCTCGAGCGCGACCAGCCGCGAACAGCGCCGTCATACCCTGAGAGGGCAGGGCGGGTACTACAGACAAGGCTGGAATAGCTGTCAACTCGTCATCCTATCTAGGTATATACGTTCATGATGCTTGGAGGGAGGCAGACAACACGTTGGCAGAGGGCCCTTGCGTGCCAAGGCGAAGTAGAAGAGAGAGTAAGTGACGCAATCTGGATCCATAACAAGACTGGGAACCTCGGGTAATAATTACTGCCAAGTACATGCCCAGAAAAATGGTGTTTGACAATCAATCTCCCCTTTCCGGCCTGTGTTCTCGCCATCAACTCCACCCTGCCTGCTGGTCACCTTGAGACTTGACCGGCAGGAAGGCGCCACGTGGTGTTCGAAAGCTGCCACGCCGTCATGGACATGAGCCGCGACAGAGCAGCGGTTCTGGGCTTTATACAGCTAACTGTACTATTCGTGGTGGCTGCTGTCCCGCCGGGCGCCGCCGGGTCCGGGGCCGGCAGTCCGCGGGGCCCGAGCGGCGCTGCCAAGAAGCGGCTGTGACATGAGCCGTGCAGGTGCGACGGCACGGGCCAAGGCGGCGTTGTGTCGATTAGTGATGGTTACCTGTGTGCTGTACAGTATGCGTGCGTGTGCATCGGAGCACAGCACATGTTGTGCCGTCCGAATAGGCATATACAGTAATATGTGTAATGTAAGACGTTGACTTGACGCCTCCTCTCCGGTGTCGCAGCCCCGGGGGTCCGTCCACCCACTGGACGAACCCCCGCCGCGGAGACGCATCCTCGGCCTCGTATCCATCCATCCATCCATCCTGTCTTGCCCATTACGTACTGTATGTGCAGTACGCTATCATCATCCCGCTCTCACCCCCTCACGCAAGGGGCCCGAAGCCTATCGGCGGAGCGGGACTGGACGTCCGGGCCGCGTGTGAAGCATAGGCAACGAGTGTCTGTATCGAACCGCATGCTCTGTGTCCCTGCCGAGACCGCCGGAGCCTCCCCCCCCCCAGGTCGTTCGTTGCTTCCCCTCGATGGCTGTCGACGCGGCCCTTGTCCTCACCCTGCCGCGAGCTGCCCCCAACAAAGCCTGCTTCCTCGCCTCGCACAAGCTCGCGTCACCCTTCCGTCACCCTGTCTTGGCCATCAACCGCCATCGGCGCGCGCGCACCTCTTCTTCAGCGCTCCCTCTGCGCTCCCTCTTCACCTCGACCCATCACCATCGTCATACGCCGCCTCCCGCAGCCATGGCTCCTCCGGTAGTGCAGCTCAGGGTGCCCAACGGCGTCGAGATAGCCCTGCCGACGGGGCTCTTCATCAACAATGAGTTTGTCGAGTCGAGCTCCGGCAGCAAGCTCACCAGCATCAGCCCAATGTATGTCCCTGGCCGCCCTTCCCTGTGTCATGTGGATATCTGTGTTGACCCCAGTCCAAGCAACGGCGAGGAAATCTGCTCCGTCGAGGCCGCCTCGCCCGCCGACATCGACCGCGCCGTCGCCGCCGCCCGCGCCGCCTTCGAGACCCCCTCGTGGCGCGAGCTGCCCGGCGGCGACCGCGGCGCGCTGATGCTCCGCCTCGCCGACCTCATCGAGCAGCAGCGCGAGACGCTCGCCGCCCTCGAGACGTGGGACAACGGCAAGCCCTACCTCGTCTCGCGCGACGAGGACCTGGCCGAGGTGCTGGCCTGCCTCCGCTACTACGCCGGCTGGGCCGACAAGCTGCAGGGGCTCACCATCCCGACGACGACGCCGGCCAAGAAGCTGGCCTACACGCTGCGCCAGCCCGTGGGCGTGTGCGCGCAAATCATCCCCTGGAACTACCCGCTCGCCATGGCCGCGTGGAAGCTCGGCCCGGCCCTGGCCGCCGGCAACACCGTCGTCCTCAAGCCCGCCGAGCAGACGCCCCTGTCCATCCTGCTCGTCGCCGACCTCGTCCGCCAGGCCGGCTTCCCCCCGGGCGTCGTCAACGTCGTCAACGGCCGCGGCGCCGACGCCGGCCAGGCCCTCGCCGCCCACCCGGGCATCGACAAGATTGCCTTTACCGGCTCCACCCTCACCGGCCGCGCCGTCATGAAGGCCGCCTCGGCGGGGCTCAAGAACGTGACGCTCGAGACGGGCGGCAAGTCGCCCCTTGTCGTCTTCGCCGACGCCGACCTCGAGCAGGCCGCCAAATGGGCCTACGTTGGCATCATGAGCAACCAAGGCCAGGTCTGCACCGCCACGTCGCGGCTGCTGGTCGAGGCCTCGGTCGCCGACGCCTTCTCGCGCGCCTTTCTCGACGTCGTCCGCAGCTGGGCCAAGGTCGGCGACCCCTTTTCCGAGGACACGACGCACGGCCCCCAGGTCTCGCGCGCCCAGTACGATAAGATCCTCGCCTACATCGACGGCGCCAAGCAGCAGGGCGCCAAGCTCGAGATGGGCGGCGAGTCGGCCGCCGCCGCCGTCGGCTCCGGCTCGGGCTTCTTCATCCAGCCCACCGTCTTCTCGGCCGTCACCAAGGACATGGACGTGTTCCGCGACGAGGTCTTTGGGCCTCTCGTCACCATCACGCCCTTTGCCGACGAGGCCGAGGCCCTGCGCCTGGCCAACGACTCCATGTACGGCCTGGCCGCCGCCGTCTTCAGCCAGAACATTGAGCGCGCCCACCGCGTCGCCGCCGCCCTCCAGGCCGGCATGGTCTGGATCAACTCGTCCAACGACTCGGACATCCAGGTGCCCTTTGGCGGCGTCAAGCAGAGCGGCATCGGCCGCGAGCTCGGCGAGGCTGCTCTGGCCGCCTACACCGAGACCAAGGCCGTCCACATCAACCTGGGCTCCCGCCTGTAGGGCGAGGCTGTCCTGGCCCAGCAACGAGGGATCATGTAAATTACAATTGCAAAACGACTGCACGCATGGATGACCCATGACTTGAAAGGGGCCTTGTTTGTGTAGCAGCATGGGCTAGACACACGCTCCGCCCTGTACATCAGACACTTTTCATAAGACGCTCAGCAAAGCCAGATTTGCATGGTTAAGAAGGGAACATTGTTGGCCTGCCCAACTCGTGACTGTCTCCCCATGTTACTGCACACAAGCACCGTCTTGTTCGCGTCACCCAGGCATCTCACCATATGATTGCAAAGGGCTCATGAAACACCATTCTCGACCCTGACAATACCAAAAAAAAAAGATTTGATTGAATGAAAATAGCATAGAGATGAATGGCCAAATCAAGCGCTCGCTCTCCCCACTCAAATATGGCCTCGCATGTCCCCCTTGGCGTCATCGCTTCGCGGCCGTCAATCCCCGACAGACGGCGGCTTCGTCAGATTCCTGCCGTCGTCGCGCGTGCGCGTGACCGTGGCGCCGTCGTCGGCTAGCACATCGCGGCCCGTGGCGAGATTGTTGGCGTACAAGACGTCTCCGCCCGTCTGCAAAAAGGTGAGGCGCCCCTGGACGACCCAGAAGCCAAGGGCGACGACCAGCATGACGCCAAAGACGGCAATGGCAAAGTTCATGTCGCCGGGCCGCGGGTTGGGCTGGCTGGGGAAAAAGAAGAAGACGGTGGTGACGGCGCAGTAGACGAGCGAGACGGCGTTGATGGGCGGGCCGAGGCGGCCGAGGTTGAACTCGCGGGGCGGCATCTTGTCGCGGCCGACGAGGACGAGGGCGAGGATGGGCATGGCGTAGGACATGGTGAGGGCAATGGTGCTGACGCTGAGAATGGCCTGCAGCACCGTGTTGGCAAAGAGGTAGAGGAGGCCGACGAGGGAGATGAGGGCGGCCTGGAGCCATAGGGCGCGGGCGGGGACCCTCCACTGGGGGTCGACGTGGGCGAAGAAGGCGCCAAAAGGGATGCCGCCGTCGCGGGCGAAGCTCCAGGTGAGGCGCGAGGCCGAGGTGAGGATGCTGACGCCCTGGCCGAGGCCGTTGAAGATGAAGAGGGCGATGAGGGCGGCGGCGCCCGAGAGGCCGACGGTGGACTGGGTGATTTCGATAAAGGGGAAGCCCGAGGGCGGGCTGAGGAGGCGCTCGAGGTCCTGGATGCAGAAGAGGCAGACGAGCATGAAGAGAAAGCCCGAGAGGGCGCCGCAGACGACGGCCAGGTACATTGTGCGCGGGGCGTTGCGGCGCGGGGCGGGAATCTCCTCGACCATGTGGATGACGGAGTCGAAGGCCGTGAGGCCGTAGGCGCTCTGGACGAGGCCGAGGAACCAGGTGACGGCATCGGGCCAGCCGGTGCGGTTGAGCCAGGCGGCGAAGACAAACGAGGGGCGCCGGAAGGAGAGGCCCGAGTGGGTGGCGACGGCGGCGGGCAGGGTGGCGACGAAGACGAGGAAGAGGGCGACGAAGCCGACGCCGACAAAGTTATTGAAGGCGGGCAAGACAGACTCGCGGCGGCAGGCGACGAGGTTGAAGAGAGTGAAGGCGAGGGTGATGGCCAGGTAGACGAGGAAGCGCAGCCAGCCGGGCGGCGCGGCGGCGGCGGCGGCGTCGTCGTCGAGGAACATGAGGCGCATGGCGAGGATAAAGTCGGACATGAAGGCAATCTGCGAGGCGGCCAGCGTCCACCAGCCAAACGTGTTGATCCAGGCGCACAGGTACGAGGCGAAGCGGGCGGCGGGCGCCTTGTCGGCGAGGCGGGCGATCCAGTAGGCCTGGCCGAGGGCCGTGGGCATGCTGCTGCACAGTTCGCCGAGGCTGACGGCGACGCACGTGTTGCACAGGGCGACGAGGACGAGGCCCCAGAGAATGGCGACGGGCCCGCCGTTGACGAGGCCGTTGTTGAGGCCCTGGGCGCACGTCGTCCAGGTGCCGAGCACGGTAAAGGCCAGCGCCAGCATGCTCCACGTGCTGAACTTGCGCGTCAGCACCTGCACGTGGCCCAGCGCCGCGAGGTCGTCGGCGTCGCGCCGTGCCTGCGAGGCCATCGACGACGAGGCGCCATCGTCTGGCCGTCTGCCTTGATCGTTGACGTCGTCGTCGTCGTCGACATCGACGCAGCGTCCCAGCGGCCCTCTTTTCCTCCAGTCTTGGCCTTCCCGGCCTTCACCTGCCATCGTCGAGTCGGAGCTTTGGCATTGTCGCTGCTGCTGCTGCTGCTGCTGCGGCTGCTGCGGCTGCCCAGTTGATGGCGGAGACGACATATGAAGAAGCAGAAGAAGTCGTCGTCGTCAGAGGCGGTCCGAGGCGAGTGTCAAAATTGCATACACGAAATATGCACATAGGCGTAAAGCAGCTACCTCGATAGTTGAAGTCGCGACACGGCCAAGAAGAGCGTCAATCGAGACCCTCAACGGCCCGTCATTCTCTTTCGCTTGGGTCCCGAATGCTGGAGGAACAGTTGCTGCGTCGGCAAGCAATCCTGCCGATGCTGGTTTGGGGGTGATGCTGGGCAGACGACCGTCCTTGTGCGCCGCGAGAATCGACACCGTCTAGCCAGGCAGACTCTACAGCAGATGAACCTCGGCCGAGAACAAATCGACTCAAGAGACAGACAGGATGGATGTTTTTGCATTCAACTTCGATCGTCGGACTGGCCACGGGATTGGGAGTTAAGGGGGAAGCGTTCAATTTATCCAGAGCCAAGGGCAGCTCAAGCAACAACTTAAAGCCGAATATGTCAACAGAACAAGCAAGGGATGGATGAATTGAAAAGCCTTCCACATGGCAAGCAATGGAATAGACTCTCAGAGTGCTCATACGTCTGTCCAGTCTCAGCCCCAGCCGCATGACGCACATCACCTCTTCCAGTCTTCCCCTCATCCTCCCCTCCTCAGTCCCCCCCGGCCATCCTCTTCCCCCGCAGTGCTGCTACAGACCATTCATCTCGACTCTGACAATCTCATTGGACCTGTTATCGACGGCTTCTGTTTCATTCTCTATCTCTTACTACGTAACGGCAGGCTAAAATCAAAGGGACTAGTCGGTGGGAGTGGAGAGACTGCCGTGGCACGTTGAGCACTCGACCCGCCGCCCGCGGGTCCCGAGAGGCAAACAAGGAAGCAGGGAGCAAGCCGCGGGACGGATTGCCGTTTCGACTACGATCCCGGGTTCCTTACCTCGAACAGATGGGTGATGGCGGGCTGCGTCCTGCAAGTCGGGTACTCAGCTACCGTGGAGGGCAGGTCAATGCGCGTGCAGACGGACAGTATGTACATGCAATATGCGTTCCCGTAATAAGCGCGGGCCCTTTTTGGTGCACTGCCCGACAAAATCAGGGGTGCTGCGAGGAAATGGCAGAGTCTGCGAGACACAAAAGCCGGAGCTGTCACAGAGAAACCGCCGCGCTTGGCTGTCGTACAGACGCCCATACTCTGACTAACGTGAAGAAATGAAGGCCCTAAAGAGACACGCGTACATACATAAATGGGATGCACCTATAGTCCACGCCAGAGTATGTGTGTATGCGTAGCTCGGGTAAGGGCGAATAGACACACTTCGGCCGACTTGACTCGGATGTTGGCTCGCTTCCATCAAAACGGGCCCCGTCATCGATGCCAAGAAACTAGGGAAGCCACTCCTCGATCGGGGCCCCGTCCTTGGCAGACCCTCCTCCATCTTTTCCCATCTTGTCATGTTGCCTTGCAGCACTGAGGCCAGGTCATCACCGTGAGTCTCTTTCCCTCCGACCTCGGCTGCACGCCGGGCCTCACAGCGCAGCAAGCCCGTCCGTCCGTCCGTCGCACCCTGGGATACGAGCCGGCGTCCATGTTCAGCCCCCGCATTTGGTGATTTCCGTTCTCGGGACCGACCGGACCCTTGACACAAGGTTTCGGGACGCGTGCCCGTCCAGCCCCCGCGGCCCCCTCCTCTTCCCTCTCCGCCCGCCATTTATGTAGAGAGGCACGAAGAAACAAGGCGCCAAGAGGATGAGACGAAGCGTGGGGACACATGAGGCGACGCGGCAGGTCTGGAACTTCTGCCGGGGCCCCGGTGGAGCCGCTCAACGGCCGCCGCGGCCCGCGAGCCTGCAAGGCCAGCGGGGCCGAGGCCGCCCGGGGCGGCATGTTTATATAGCCCCTTCTCGTCACGGCACCGGAGCCTAAGGGAGAAAGGAAAAGTGACACAAAACAAGTAGCCGGCCTCTGCCGAAGTTCACCTGCTCGCCTCCCTACGCCCACTGTGAATACCCAACGTCGAGAAGTACATACATTGTGTGCCTTGACCACACGCGACCATCGTTGATCCAGCGTTCGTTTCGTTGCATGCACACCTGTATGGATAAGAGCGCCCGCGTACGACAAGTAATACCCAGCGACAAGCAGCCCGAGCCATGGCGGACCCGGCGATACGACAACCGCAGCCGGCCCAGGAGCCAGACACCACCTCCATCCCGGGCTATATCATCCTGCCGGACCAGGACGGCCTCGACTCGTTGGCAGCGGCCACAGTGGCGCCAGCACATCCCCTCGGTGAGTTTGCCGTGGTCTGAGGCGTCAGACTTGCCATCGGCCCGAGCAAGAGAGGGGGAGACGGAGAAGATGATGGGAGCGCTAACACCCTCCCCTCCCAGACCAGCTATGTCCCCAGGAAATCAGCGCCGCCGCTCGGCTCGTGCGCGAGTATGCGAGCCCAAGTCAAGTCAAGTTCAATTGCATCACCCTCCGCGAGCCCCGCAAGCTCGAATATGCCGCCTTCCGGTCCGGCACCGGCCCCCGCCCGGCGCGCCGGGCCCTAGTCGTCTTGCTGGAGCAGCAACAGCAGCATCAGGACTCCACGGCACCGAGCGCAGACGGCATGGGCGTGCGCGAGGCCATTGTAAACCTGACGCGCGGTTCCGTCGAGGACTGGCGCGCCCTCCAGGACGTGGCGCCGACGTTGACGCTCGAAGACCTCGACGTCATGGAGCGCGTGGCCCGGCGCGATCCGCGTGTCGTCGACGCGTGCCGCGAAATCGGCATCACCGACATGTCGACCGTCTACCTCGATGCGTGGGCCATTGGCGTCGATTCGCGCTGGGGGTTTGAGCGCCGCCTGCAGCAGGGGCTGGCCTACTGGCGCGCCTCGCCCTCGGACAACCAGTACGCCCACCCGCTCGACTTCAGCGTCGTCGCAGACACCGAGGCCGAGGAGGTACTGGCCGTCGACGTCCGCCGCGTCCACGGCCAGCGCACCGCCGTGCCCCGGAATCCCCACAACTACCTCCCCGAGTTTGTCGGCGACGGCTACCGGCCGCGCCGGCTCCGGCCCATCGACGTGACGCAGCCCGAGGGCGTGTCGTTTGCGGTGCGAGGCAACGAGATTGCGTGGGCCGGGCTCAAGATGCACATCGGCTTCAACTACCGCGAGGGCATCGTACTGTCCGACGTGCGCATCGACGACCCCTACGAGGGCCGCGAGCGCTCCCTCTTCAACCGCATCAGCGTCGTCGAGATGGTGGTGCCCTACGGCTGCCCGGAGCCGCCGCACCACCGCAAGCACGCCTTTGACGTGGGCGAATACGGCACCGGCCTCATGACCAACTCGCTCAAGCTCGGCTGCGACTGCAAGGGCGCCATCCACTACCTCGACGCCGTCCTGTCGACGGGCCGCGGCCAGCCCGCCATTGTCAAGAACGCCGTCTGCATCCACGAGGAGGACAACGGCCTGCTGTACAAGCACACCGACTTCCGCGACGGCGCCGTCGTCTCGGCCCGCGACCGGCGCCTCATCATCTCGCAGATTATCACGGCCGCCAACTACGAGTACGGCTTCTATCACACTTTTAGCCTCGACGGGACTTACAAGCTCGAGGTCAAGCTGACGGGTATGCTCAACACCTACTGCCTGCACCCGTCCGAGAAGGCGGCGCCGTGGGGCACCGAGGTGGCACCCGGCATCACCGCCCACAATCACCAGCACATATTTTCGCTGCGCGTCGACCCGCAGATTGACGGGCCCAACAACTCGGTGGTGCAGTGCGACGCCGTGCCGTCCGAGGCGCCCGTCGGCTCGCCCGAGAACCCGTTTGGCAACGGCTTCTACTGCCGCAAGACGCCGCTGCAGACGGCCAAGGAGGGCGCAGCCGACTACTGCCACGAGACGAGCCGGACCTGGGACATTGTCAACCCGAGCCGCCTGCACCCGTCGGCCGGCAAGCCCGTGGGCTACAAGATTGTCAACAACCAATGCCCGGGGCTGCTGGCCAAGCCAGGCAGCGTGGTGCACAAGCGGGCGGCGTTTGCGCGGAAGAGCCTCTGGGTGCTGCCGTACCGCGACTACGAGCTGTTTCCGGCGGGCGACTATGTGTGCCAGTCGACGGGCCAAGAGCAGCACCCGGACAACGCGGCGGTGCTCGACTGGGTCAACCGCGACGAGCCCATTGACAACACGGACATTGTATGTTACGTGCAATTTGGCTTGACGCACTTTCCGCGTGCCGAGGACTTTCCCATCATGCCGGCCGAGCCTGTGAGCATCATGATGCGGGCTAGCAGCTTCTTTCGCCAGAACCCGGCGCTGTGGGTACCGCCCTCGGCGCTGACCAAGGACGGCTCGTCGAGGAACGCCTTTTCGTCAGACGAGGGCGGCGAGAGTAAAAAGGGCAGCTGCTGCGCGGACAAGGTCAAGTATATCTCTCACCTATAGACTTGCGCTCCGTATAGATATCAGCATGGCAGTATGGGGAGGGGGGCGTGGCATTTGGCCTGGGGACAAGGCGGGACAAGTTGGCAAGGATGGCGGAGCAAAGTGTTTGAAACCTCGTAGAGCAAGATTAACCTTCTTTTCTTCCTCGTTGAGCTGGCCCCAAGCGTGTGCATCCTTGATCAACGATGGATTCGATGGCCAAATCTGCATGAGTTGCCAGCTGGTCCAGTTTGCGTTGCTGTCATCTGATGCTTGGAGACGCTCCATCGATCGAGTCCTCGAGGTTGGCAGCGCCCCGTTGTCTCGGGGGCCGCTGTTGGGGCTGCTTCCGAGCCATGGAGGCGTGGGGCGGTGCGCAAAACAAGTGACGAGCAACTGCTTCTCGCTACTACCGAAACGGACCCGATGCCTTGCTTCGTGCTTCACTTGGACCGGGCGTATGTGCATCGACGGCGGCTGCGGCGAGATTGACGACGATGACTGAGGCCGGCAAAGCAGGCAAGCAGAGCCGCTTCCAAGCGCCCTTGAACAGACGGAGGAGTAGACAGAGGGGCGAGGGCAATGCTGGTCGGCGCAGTCAGAGGCCTCATTGCCGCCGGGAGCTTCACCTCTTGTCGTGGTTGAGGGGGAGAGAAGAGAGAGAGAGAGAGATGCAGCTTGATGCTTGTTGGTTTGTTTGCCCCTCGCTGGCGCCTTCCGTGGTTAAAAATAGCATCATACCTGCCTGCTTCGAGATGAGGAATTTAGACGCGCGCTTCCACGACCGCCTTGCCTCGCATCGGAAGCGGCGCATTGTTGTTCCAGCCAGTCACAAGCAACCGCCGCTTCCTCTCGCAGCCTTGGACTTCACCAGTCACCATCACCACCTCGCCTGGCACTCTGGCCCAGGAAAGCGTTCAGGCGCGCAAACCGCCTGAAGCGGAAGACTGCCGCCGCATGGTCCGTTCCCCATTGTCGAAGACGGCTCTGCCCGAGGACGGCGCCTAAACGCGAACCCCCTTCTCGTCCCCCCTTGCTCTGCCGGCACCGACATATGCGGCTCAATGCCCCCTTTAATCTCCGCGTCGCCTTCGCCCTCTGCCGCTTTCTTCTTCGGTCGTGCCAGAGCGCTTGAGTTGTCGATCCTGACGCTTGAGAATCTCAAGTCAACCTGGGCAGCACATCCCGAGCATGCGAGCGTCCAGGTCCTCTCGCTCTCCTTTCCACTCGAGACTTGGAAGAATGGCAAGCGCCTGTCTGTGTTGGTGGAGCGATTCTTATGAAAGAAGAGGAAGAACCTGCCCCATGCATCTCGCTCTGTTTGGTATGCTCCTCATGTCTAATTCGGGTGCAGGTGGCATCGGGGCCGACATCTCGTCCAAGCCTCTTCCCTCTTTTACCCCCCCCCCCCCCCCATGCGGCTCTGTCTGCTATGAATCGCGGCTCCCAATATGGAAACCTCGGCGCTTCCTCTGACAAATCTTCTGTGCATGTTTGCCGACCACGTTCCCTCCCAGTCCCATGGTTCTCCGTGCAAGTCCCGCTGTCGTCCATGTAGCCGCCCTGCCTCTAGCCGCCCGTCGCCTAGCAGCCGCTTTGCCATGCGGGCCAATATCAGCGGCCCATTCTGGATAAATCCGTCGCTTTGGACACAGCAGCTTCGTTTCATGTTTCCCACTGATGCTGCGGGTTGGTTTCGTCTGCACAGTCGCATGGCCTCGCATTGCCTCGCGCTTCTTTTCTTCAACGTCCCAACCGCCGCCCGCTTGTCTCGCCGTCTTAAAACACCCTCATGTCCATCTCTGCGGCCAGGGCCTGATATCTCGTCCCCTTGGCATCTCGGTTGTGGATTCAAGCCGCTGTCGTCCAATACTCCCATCTTCAACTCTTCTCTTCATTTCTTTTGTTGCTGTCTGCTCCTCGTCGCTTCCGCCCTCGCTTTTCGCATCTCTGCTCCTCTCAAGCCAGTAGCTCCCACCACGCCGGAGCTGTCTCAGTTCCCACGTCTCGCTGGACATCATCTCTTCTACTTGCACCTGGGCCGACCACAGCATCGTGAAACCATTCTTGACTGTGGAATTCAGTCTTTTGGTTTCCTTCTCTACCTCTACCTCATCTTGCGAGCCGGTCTCGCGGTCCTCTATGGCATTAGTTCCCTGCACCTATCCTACTTTCAGCACTCGCTCGTTTTCACCCACTTAAACACCAGGCCACCATGCCAAGAAACACGAATAATGCCGGCGCTCCGCAGAGTCACTACGCAGGCCAGATGCAGCCCTCGCTCGGCTCCTCCTCCATATATGACCAGCCACGCGTGACCGTGCCGGCCAACTACTACACCATTCCCTCGTCATCTTCATCCGTCATGCCGCTTCCTCAACAACAGGAGCCAGACTACGCGTCCTACGCTCCGGACCCCGTCCCAGCGCCACCCACGCAGCACCGCGCCAGCTCCGGGGCGTGGAGCCCGCAGAACGACCAGCAGCTTCTTACCGCGCGGATGCAAGGCCTCAACTGGGGCCAGATCAAGGACGCCTATTTCCCCACAAAGACGGCCAACGCCTGCCGGAAGCGCCATGAGCGCTTAATGGAGCGCAAGGGCGCCGATGACTGGGACAACCGAAAGCTTCAGCAACTGGCCAAGGAGTACATGAGCATGCGCAAGGAGATCTGGAGTGGGCTCGCGGCGCGCACTGGGGAGAAGTGGAACGTTGTAGAGCAAAAGGTGAGAAATCCTGAGTAGAGCGAGACCAGCCATCGAGGCTTGTTGGCGCGAAGCGCTGCAGCGCAGAGGACTTCAGTGCTGACGCGAGACCCTCGCTCCCGACAGTGCATGTCCAACGGCCTCAAAAACCTGCAGAGCGCCGCCC
This sequence comes from Hirsutella rhossiliensis, assembly GCF_020360975.1. Taxonomy (NCBI): domain Eukaryota; kingdom Fungi; phylum Ascomycota; class Sordariomycetes; order Hypocreales; family Ophiocordycipitaceae; genus Hirsutella; species Hirsutella rhossiliensis. The sequence goes on from NW_025408669.1 coordinate 896,282, forward strand.
GCGCGGCCTCGCGCCGCAATCGCCTTGAGACGAGCTCTCATGTGACAGGGTATGACGACGATAGCGGCATTTCCGGCATCGGCCTGACTCCCGTTGATGAACTAGACGCCTCATACAGCAGCCCTGAGGTGGGCTCCTCCGGCGCGCCGTCCTTTGCGAGCTCCGGGTCCGTCAGCTACCCCTTTCACCAGCAGTCGCACGTCGGCCACCTGCAGCCCCCGCAAGGCTCGTACGCCGTGGGCGCCTACGCGTCCGGCTACGGCGCCACCAACGGCGGCCACCACGGATACTCATCGAGCGTCAGTTCGGCGACGAGCGCCGCCGGCCGTCGCCAATATGTCGCCTCGACTCACCCGGGCGGCAGGGGCCACGGCCATGGAAGCAGCCAGTACCTGGACGCACAGAGGATGTCGGCCGCCGACATGGGCATCGGAGCCATCATCAACCGGCCCGGTGGCGGCAAAAAGGCAGCCTAGGTTGACTTTCTTTCTTTTCCTTGGTGTCTTCTCTACTTCTTCTTCTACCCCTTTAAACCCCTTGTCCCCGATGACATGAGAGCACGCCCGTCATGACCTATTTATCTATTTTACCCTGCGTCTTACACGATTCACTCTATCTCCTCCCAAAACCACCAACACAGCCACCACCACTGCCTTCCTTCTCCCTCTTGTCCCTTTTTTTTAAATGTTAAGACTAGTCATTGGAGCTTTTGTTTTGGATGCCGGGTTTCTTTTTGTCGCTATGAATGAGTCTGAAAACATGACGAGACATCTGGACGGGGCGCTGGACGGAGTTGGGCGGCATGAGTCTAACTGCTTCATGGGGGAGACTGGTTGATTTTTTCTGCCCGTCACGCGCTGCGATTGCAGTTTTTCCGTCTATTTACATTTTTTTTCTCGCTCCTTTCTTCGGGCGGCCTGCTCTTTGTGAAGGTTGGGAAGAGGCCGGCGCTTGTGGCGAGGCACGTATGAGTTAATGCCACTGGCACGCGTGTGCGCTAATTGGCGGCCTTGCTGGAACCATCTTGTAACAACAGCATAGAGACGCCGCGAGATCGAGTCGGGACGCGGGAGAATGAAAAAAGATTCACGTTCAGTTTCGTCGCCGTGCCGATCCGGTCCGTGGCTGCCGCGTGGCCGGGCCGGCCCGTGCAAGGCTCCCCACAACCCACGGATCCATATCTGCATGCGTCCGAGCTCCGTCATTCACCTGCGCCATGATCTGGCGCAGCCGAGAAAGGAAGCCACCCGAGCACTTGTTGGACTCTGCATTGCGCAGTTGTTTGTACATACCTGGAGCAGCGGTGCAGCAATCTGCCTACAGGTGAGGGCGCCAGCCTAACTGCCAGGCTGGCGACGACATGGGGGATTATACACGCACGCGCAACGGGGTCGCCTCACGCATCTCTCTCCCACTGATTGTGACGACGTCGGGCCATCTATCGTACAGATGCCACAATACCAACAGACAAAAAGGTTCGTACAATGCATAGCACGTCACCGCGCTCGTGTCGTCTTCTCAGCAACCCTAGCCGCCGTCATGCTGACCATTTCCTGCAGCTCCTCAGCCTCTCCTTCCTCTACCCACACGCCGTCGGCAGGTTGTCCAAACGCACTGGCCCAGGCGCGGGCCCATAGGCCCTTTTTGTGCAGCAGTGCAAGGATCATGACGGCCGGCAGGTGCCAGACGCTGGCCCAGAAGAGGCCGCGGGCGCTGCCCTTATGGCCTTCGAAGCGCCAGAAGCGCACGGCCTCGCGCGCCAGCCACAGGTTGACGGGCAGGCTGGTGGCGGCAAAGGACCACTCGGTGACGCCGGCGGCGCACAGCGACAGGCAGATGGGGATGAAGACGAGGCTGTAGCGCAGGGCGACGCGCGCGTTGCGGGCCGGGTTGGTCCAGGCCAGCATGCGTAGGCCGGCGGCGCGGTACTCGTCGCGGATGGGCCAGCTCAGTGCCATGAAGTGCGGGAACTGCCAGGCGAAGAGCAGGCCGGCCAGCAGCCAGCCGCCTATCGACGAGCCGTCGCTGGCAAACAGCAGCTCGCGCCACGAGCCGTCGTTAGTCGCGGCCTCGCCGGCAGCGGCGGCCCATCCCATGAGCGGCGGAATGCCGCCCACAAGGGCGCCGATCCAGGTATTGAGGGCGGTGACTGCCTTGAGAGGCGTGTAGACGCCGGCATACAGGACGATGTTGGAGAGGCCAAGGAGCGACACGGTGGGGTTGACGCCAAAGTAGAGGGCACCTGTGCCCGCGGCGCCCGCGAGGATGGCGAAGATGGCCGCGCTGCGGGCGGAAACCAGCCTCCTGACGAGCGGACGATTGCGCGTCCTCGACATCTTGGCATCGGTAGATGGCTCGTAGAGCATGTTGAGGGCATTGGCGCTCGCGGAACAGAGGGCCGTGCCTGTGGTGAGGAAGAGGAGCGTCAGGGGGCTCAGGCTGGGCGTCTCGGTCATGGTGGGCGTCAGCATCTCGGGCATCGGGTACAGGGCGTACGGTGCCATGGCCGTCAGCACAACGAGCACCGTGAGGCGTGGCTTGGAGAGGGAGAGGAGCGAGGAGAGGATGCGGCGGGCGGAGCGGTCCGGATGCGCAGCGGCGAGGCTAGTAAGGGTGGAGGAGGCGTTTGAGGGCAGGGCGGCGTCGGGGGAATCGTGGCTGGCATCTGCGAGTTTCCGGGCCAGTCTCCGGCGGTGGGGGGGAAGCTCGTCTATGGGCTGGGCCGGCGTCGGTCGTGCTGCTGTGGTCGAGGTCGCGCGTTTCCGGTTGCGCGAGACGAGCGAGTCGAGGCAGCCGGACCGCTCAAACAGCCGGTTGGAGAGGAAGAAGCTGGCGCTCACGAGGGGTGTCACCGCGGCGCGACTGCGGACACGGTGCGACGGGCCCGCCGCAGCAGTAACCGAGGACAGCGAGCGCGCCAACGGGCCATGGCAATGGGCGCTGGCGAGCAGCTGCGGACGGAGCTGGGCTGCGATGCTTGGTGGCCGCATGGTTGCGCGCGTGTCTGTCTGTTCGTCTCATGGCCTGCCTATGGCGGCAAGCATGGCGTCAGTCGCGGTCTCGGACCCGGATACCGCTGGCGCGCGAGTCCAGCCGGGTGTAATTGGAGGCGAGGGATTGTGGTGATGCCGGAGGATGTTTGGTCTTGGTGTTGATGGAGAATTCTCTCCAAAAGTAGTCTCACGTGAATGATCATGTGACCTCCACCTCTTGGTTGCCCCCAGTTCCGTCTCCCTTTCCCCCATCCACTCTTTGGCATTAATCATGGAAATCATCGATATTAAGTGACTCAAACTTAGCTCCTCGAAGAATTCATGCCTTTCAAAATACGTCCTTGAAATGGGGCGACGCCTCCAAGTTGGTGACAACCACCTACCCGGGAGCTCCAAAGCGTTGTTCAGACTTCAGAGCTCGGTAAGGAGGCGACGAACAGGAAACGAAAATGGAACTCTTTCCCGGTCGCTTTGACAGTCGAGTTAGCATTCAATGCCGTAACATTGAGAAGCGTATCGGTCAATACCAGATCGCTGCATCTCGCGGCGTTTGGTCCCGCAGCATTGCACACTTTGAGAACACCTACCATTCCGACTTCATTGGTGAATATGCTCGAAAAAAGCTGATATTAACGCTCCAGACCAGCACCGACGAGACCGCATTTAGGCCAGATTTTCGGTCCTTATCTCTAGTCAGGCCCCTCCATGTTTTCATGTATGCTTAGAATCTTATAAAGTTATCTTAGTGACATAGCATTGATATATAGACTATCAGTATACGATTTAGTTATTTCTACAGGAGATATACGATTCTCTCAGAAGCTACTGAAAAAATGCTACTTCATCTTACGAGCGGGCTACCTCAGAGGTAGGACGACGTGGCTTGGCCATGATGGAAGACCAAGGTGGCGAAATCAGTTGACCACCTCTCCCTGTCTACCCCAAGGAGGTCTCTAAAGAAGAGATATGCTTGTCAGTACCGAAGAAGCGATGTTTTACGCGGTAATACGAGATAAGGCACCAGCGGAATGGTCTAGTCCTTACACTGCACGTTTCTCCTAACTTGTTTACCCCTCAAGCCTCGCTGAACGCCATCCCTCAATCCATCCTCTAAATTCGCGATACCGTAGACGAGGCTGAATGGATTTACTAGCACTATACGCAGTCGAGCTACTACGGACGAATCGAGTACAACCGAGATGTTCCGAAAGAACCGCAGATAATGCTTCGCGGACCTCAAATATCCTTGAGGGCAAAGCCCACAAAGTACGTTTTCTGCATTAAAGATGAGGAAGACAATGGCATGGTTGCCGATTAGGGGCTATAGCATCAGTTGGCCAAGATCTTCTGTGAAGAGCAAGAAAAGCAGATTGGGCCTCACAGCCCCAGCGGTGTCACTGGAAAGAATAACATTAAGTCTTTACCATAGATTAGAACGGCCAGACAGTCTACTACCCGAACGAGAACAGAAAGAATGATGAATTTTATACGAAAAAAAAAATGAGGCATAGCTTTGACACCTGGAGGTGATGGAAACCAGTCGCAAGGCTTGTCGCACTATACCTAGGGGCATTGGTGTTGATTTGCTTGACGAGGTGCGCACAAGAAGAGAATAGGCCAACCAGAGGCTCATAAAGAGTAAGTGTAATTTTCGTTCTTCTAAGCCTGGGGGATGTCTGTAACTTTCTATTCGCTGTCCTTATCAGTCAGCGAGCAAGGCCATCTATAGTATCGTCGAGACCTTGTCGGAACCTCGTTCTGTAGAATGATGATTAAATATCACGGCCTAGGGTCCTGGCCTCGCTCACGACCATCATTCCGATGCAAAGTAATCTTCCACTGATTTATCTCGGCCGGCTCTGGCACGATCCGCCAACCGTCCATGACGGGGTTGTCCCCCCACTGTCACGGCACCAACCTGGGTTCCGTCACGTGCATCCCTGTACTTAGTCTAGACTCTGTTCCACCTCCGTAGTTTGCCCTCCTCACAGCACAACATAGATCTTCCCTGGCATCCTAGGTCTGCCCGTGATAGTTTGTGCTGTCTACTATCGGCTGCGCCGCCATCCCGATTGTACACCTAACCAGAGTTTTCCCATTCGACACCCCAAGTCCCACGCAACGAGATCACCACGCCGCGAGCGGCCCAGCCCTACCCTCGATCACTGGAATTTTTCCCCGCCCTGCCAAGACCATGATGAATCCCCAGAACCAGGCGGGCGCAACCCTCGCCGACGCTATTCATGATACCTTCCCAAACATCGCAGCTGCCCTTCACCGGGTCCAAGCTTGTGACTGCTCCAGCCTCGCCTCTATGCTCCAAGACCCAACAGACGACATGTACAAGAACCAGGTCGAAGCTCTCTGCCGCGCGGCCGAGAGCGCAATGGACCACTTCATCAACCAAAACGCCAATCTAGAGAGACGAATCGCGGAATTAGAAACACACCTCGCCCAAGCCCAAGGAACACCCCGGACCCAAGACTCCCTTGTCACCCTCGCCGATGAACTAAGAACTCTGCTGAGCGCCAGACCAACAGAATTGCGCCCTGAGTCACGCCCCCGTCGAATGATGCCAAACCCCAACCCATTTGAAGGCGATGAGAAGGATGTTAAGAAACGCCAACAGCAATATGTCAACTGGCGCTCTCAAGTGCTCCGAACTTTTGCTGTGGATAAGAGTTTCTTTGTCACCGATTTTATCAGAATCCAACACATCGCTGGCCTGCTTGGAGGATCGGCCTCGAAGCTCTACCGCAAGAAATTCGATTTCATTATTGAACATGAGGAAAACCAAGCCATATGGCCATGGCAAACCCATACCGACTGCCTGGCGGAGATGAACAAACAGTATGAAACGCTTGATCTGACACTTTCGGCTTCACAAGCCTTTGATAACCTTTGGATGGGCAAGAAACCCTTCCAAAACTTCATCGCTGACTTTGCCGCCCTGGCCGAGGAGTGTGGAAAGACTGAGACCCAGAAAGTTGAGTCCTTGCAGCTCAAGGTCTCTCAGGAACTCGCCAACGAAATGACGCACCAGCTTGTCCGCCCTGCTAGAGACAACTTCTCTGAGTGGTGTAAAATGTACCAGACGATCTACGATAACCTGTTGGCCAAGGACCACCAGGACAAACTGCGCTCAGGACGTCTAGGTAGTCGACCCTACCAAGGCCAAACACACCAGCAATTCCAACAACGCCAACAGGCTGACGCTGGCGACCCGATGGTTTTGGACGCTACGCGCCAAGCTAGACCTACGAGGAGGACTGCTTTACTAATAACCTCTGTTTGTACTGCAAAAGCCCGGCCACTTTAAAAGCGATTGTGATGAAAAGAAGCAGGCCGACGCAAAACGCAACCAGGCCTTTGGAACATATAAACCTAGCTATGGGTACAGTAGAGGAATGGGACGCGGCCAACCTGGACAAAACCACCGCCCCTACAATTACCAAGCCAGCCAACAACACAACCCACCCGTTTCAGCCCCAATTCCCTGCGTATCCCCCAGCCTTTCCAAGACTGCGATCCCTCGAACAAGGCTATATTATAGCAGACGAGGAAACAAGGACTACACCAACCCCCACTCCCTCTGTCAACACCCCAGCCTCACTTGAGCACCGGGGAAAAGAATAACCTCCGCCCAGAGCCGCGGACGGAGGTCAACGAAGGAACCAAGGATGCCGGAATGGATACGTCGCTGTCTCTCGAGCCACAAACCTATCAGACTTAGGTCAATAGACAGCAAATCTCTACTCATTCAAGCTACCTTAGTCCCCGCGCATACCGACCCCATTGAGGTGACGAGCCTTATTGATAGCGGATGCTCTGCACGGGCATTTGCGGACCGTAGCTTGTCAAGACCCGGAATATCGTAACCCAACCAACGCCAACAAAACGAGCCCTCCTCCTCGCCGACGGGAAACCGGCTGGCTCAATATCGGAATACTTCATTGCACCAATATTGATAGGATTGCACAATGAGCTCTGCCTATTCTTTGTTACAGACCTCTCCCGGACACCCCTATCATCCTTGGACTCCCTGGCTGCAACGCCACAACCCAAGCATCGACTGGTCCAGTATGTCCCTGACATTCACATCCCCATACTGTCACAACTTTTGTTGCCCCCAAGGAGTTCAGAACGCATCTGCACCGGTGCTGCCCGACCCGCCCGGCAACTACCACGACCTACCAATCCCGGGTGAACCAGCCCGACGAGTCTCGTTCGACCTACCAACCCCTGGCAAACCAGTCCGACGAGCCTTGTCCTACCAGCCTCCAATTGTCGAAGATTCAGAGGACGACCATAGCAACTGCTCCAGCACTCTCACATCAGTCCTCAACGGTCGACGACTCAGAGGACGATACTAGCAACTGCTCAAACACTAGCGAAGATGCCCCGTCATGACATTTGAAGCAACGCCAATATCTAGCAAGCCAGCGCGACGAGTCTCATTCTATCAGCCTCCAACAGTTGAAGACTTAGAGAATGATAGTAACGACTGTTCCAACGCTGGCGAAGATGCTCCGTTATGACATTTAAAGCAACGCTGACCCCAGGCGCAAATCACTACCGTACCCGCAACCCGAAGAATCACCAAGGCCCCGAGTGCCGAGCCCAGATGATCCCCAATCAGCCGAGAACTAAACCAGCCCCGACTCGTATGACTGCTGGCAGCCGTCATACAAAGAAGCCACCACCAAGACCTCCGCTACCTCCACTCAGCGTGCCACTTCCAAACCCATCTCGCGACACCGCCCTAGAACCATCAGACCGACCAGACCTATCGAACATACGGCTTACAAACGCTACAAACTTCGTCCAATTCTGCCGCGACCCAACCGTTGAGGCGATGAAAATGACATGGGATGAGCTTGATCGACTGGATAGTAGTCGCCAGCAGATGAAATACCGCCTACCTGACCTCCCAGAGGAATATTATAAAATGGTAGTCCTTGGTATAAGCAGCAAAAACATGGACTTCAGCTGGAAGGAAGCAAGACAGCTCTTTCCTAATGAATTGCACGACTTTGTTGACGAATGCTACTCACCAGCCCGCCTAGCCAAGATCACAGATGCCGATATCGAAAAGTTCATGAAAGGCAAGCCGGAGCGAACAGCGGATGACGTCTTGAAGAAGCTCCCGATATGGCTCCGCGACCTCTACGATGTGTTCCTACCTAAGCTCGCAGACAAACTTCCCCCGCAGCGCTCATGGGACCATAAGATAGAGCTTCTGACTGGAAAAGAACCTCCGTACCAAAGACACGCCCAATGAACCCACAGGAACTCAAAGTCATACGGAAATGGCTGGATGATAACCTGTCTAAAGGGTTCATACGGGAGTCCTGAGCCCGCTGTGCAGCACCACTACTCCTTGCCGCGAAGCCAGGAGGTGGTGTCCGGATCTGCCAGGACTACCGCGGTCTTAACAACATCACCATAAAGAACCGCTACCCACTGCCTTTGATCCGTGAGACTCTAGATGCCCTATGCAACGCCAAAGTCTATACGAAACTAGACATTATCGCCGCATTTAACAAAATCCGCATCGCCGAGGAGATATATGGAAAACAGCCTTTATCACACGGTTTGGCTTGTTTGAAACATTGGTTATGCCGTTCGGCCTCTGCAACGCCCAGCAACCTTCCAGAACTACATCAACCATACCTTATTCGACCTTCTGGATAAGTTCTGCACCGCCTACCCTGACGATATCTTGATATATTCAACAGATAAGAAGCAACATAGGAACACGTCCGCGAGGTAGTCACACGACTTCGCGATGCAGGCCTCAGATTGATATCGACAAATGCGAATTCGAAACAACTAGGACGAAATACCTTGGGCTGATCGTTACGCCTGGAGGTGTCGAGATGGACCCCGACAAGGTCTCTACAATCCTCAACTGGAAGCCACCAACAGCACTCCGCGACTTACAAAGATTCCTCGGCTTTGCAAACTTTTATCGCCGCTTTATCCGTGACTTCTCCAAGATCACCCGGCCATTAAATGACCTCCTGAAGAAGAGCACAATCTGGTCCTGGGAGGTAGAACACCAAACCGCCTTTGACCGACTGAAAGCCGCATTCTCCGTAGCACCGGTTCTAGCCTTATATGACTATAATAGGAAAACTGTACTTGAAACAGACGCCTCGGACTGGGCGTCTGGAGGAGTCTTGTCCCAGTATGATGATGAAGGCGTACTGCGACCTGTAGCCTACTTCTCGTCAAAACACTCGGCCCAGGAATGCAACTACGAGATCTACGACAAGGAACTACTGGCGATCATTAAGGCTCTGGAAGAATGGAGGCCTGAGCTTCAAGGGACCCAAGAACCCTTCGAAGTCATCACGGACCATAAGAACCTTGAATATTTCACAACAACCAAGGCTCTAAACCAACGACAAGTCCGCTGGTCCGAGTTCCTGTCAGGCTTCAACTTCCGTATTGTTTATCGACCAGGCACCAAAGCCGTCCGTCCAGATGCGCTAAGTCGAAAGCCAGAAGACCAACCCAAGCGCGCAGACACAAACGACGACCGCATTAAGAACCGCCAACGGACCATTCTGCCAGAACACATCTTTGACCCAGAGGCCCTGGCTGAACTGACTCGAGAAGTCAATGGGAATTCGACCTCGCTGCCGCCCCGATAGACGTTATCATGCCAGCCATGGACAAACCCATCGATGAACTGGTCGATAGAGCCTACGAAAATTCAGAGATGGCCCAAGACATGCTGACGGCCCTGAGAGACGCATCAACCCACCGCCGCTGGCCCAAGAAATGGCGAAAGGAACTTCGCGTAGCAATGGCAGACTGCTCTGTCATTGGGAATCGCATATACTACCGCGAGAAGCTCTTCATACCACCCAACGATCAGGAACTAAAGACCCAGGTTATTTACCGTACGCACTCCACAGGCCCTGCAGGACACCCCGGGCGGATAAAGACAATCGATTTGGTTAGCCGAACTTACTGGTGGCCACGCATAACCCGAGACATCGAGGAATATGTTAAAGCCTGCGAGCTGTGTGATCGGGTCAAAGCCTCAAGGTCGGCACCCCCAGGATTCCTCCAACCACTGCAAGTGCCATTCCAAGCTTGGTCAGATATATCCATTGACTACATCACGCCCCTGCCAGAATGCGAGCGCCATGGCAAAACATACCAGCATGTCCTCGTTGTTGTGTGCCGATTGACAAAGATGCGCCATTTCATCCCAGTTGTAGGCCTAACAGCCGAAGAACTAGCCTCTGTCTTTATCAGCCGAGTCTATTGCCTCCATGGCACACCCGACAATGTCATCTCCGACCGCGGTTCCCAATTCATCTCCGAGTTCTGGCGCCAAGTCTCCGACCGCCTAGGAGTTCGACTCCGCCATTCTTCCGCCTTCCACCCAGAGACAGACGGACAAACGGAACGGATCAACGCAGGCATCGAACAATATCTGAGAGCATTCATGAACTTCCACCAAGACGACTGGGTCGACTGGCTCCCTCTTGCCGAGTTCGCCACGAACAACGTTACATCTGAGACCACGGGAGTATCACCATTCTTCGCTAACTATGGGTTTCACCCCAAACTCGGCACTGAACCAACCAAGCCACTGCCGCCAAACCAGTCCGCAGCCCAACGACGAGAGTTCCTCAAAGCAAACAACATCGCCGACCGCTTTGAGCGTATTATCACTCAGCTGAAAGCCCTTGCAACCCAAGCCGCCAGACGCTACGAGGAGAACGCCAACCTCAATCGAGAAGATGCTCCTCAGTACGCCGAAGGTCAAGAAGTCTACGTAAGCACGAAGAATATGAAGACAAACCGGCCGATGAAGAAAGGAGACGACAAGTGGGCAGGACCATTCCCAATTCTGAAAGTCTACCCTCGTTCATGCTTGCTTAAACTCCCCGAGGGAATGAAGATCTTTCCCGTGTTCCACAACTCGCTCCTACGACCGAAACCAGAAGCAAATGGTCTACCCGGCCAAGACGTTATCAACGAGGCCGAGTCAAAAAACATCCGAGGACGAGTCCTAGAACGCGATGACGAGACAGGAGAACTAGTCGAAAAATGGCTATTTGACGGGCTACTAAATAGCCGCAGAGACGTTGATGGCCTACATTACCTAGTCAAGTGGAAACACTATGACCCTACCTGGCAACCGGCTAGAGACCTCAAAGGACATAACCAAGTACTCCTCGACTTTCATAGAGTTCACCCAAACAAGCCAGGCCCCGGTCTGGGCAGAAAGTAAAGGGCACAACTATATACTTTGTGCCCAGGCCGCTCTTAGTCGTTTAGGCTGTTCGAGGACGAACAGCCGTTTGGGAGGGGGTACTGTCACGGCACCAACCTGGGTTCCGTCACGTGCATCCCTGTACTTAGTCTAGACTCTGTTCCACCTCCGTAGTTTGCCCTCCTCACAGCACAACATAGATCTTCCCTGGCATCCTAGGTCTGCCCCGTGATACCCACCCCATCTCGGCGGCCGTGTCTGCCTCTAGGGGTACCATGAGCTCACCATAGAACAGAGATGCCTCCGACGAAGATGCAAATAGTTGCTGACGCGACGCGGATCCTATAGGTCTCTACCTCATCCTTTTCGCACGGAAACTGGACACGAATAGCAAATTTCACGCCCGCGACGCCCTCACAGTCTAGGAATATGCCATTTCCGCCCTCCAAATTTCTCCACAGGTTGCTAATGAGGAAATAGACCCCCTCTTGGATGTCGCGGACCGCCGAGTATACGGAACGTATGCTGAAGAGCCTAGCGCAGGCGGCCGAGACAAAAAGAGGCCCGTTTCTCGTCTGCCGGTGGGTGACGATTGGAGCAGGCGCTAGATATATGCTGCGGCGGACTGCATGCTTGAAGAATCGAAAAGGTACAAGGGTTGGCGATGCAGTGGTGCGCCTATAGAAGCCTTTGTTCCGGTCCCGAGCCTGAATTAGAACGAGGCAGAGATACTTGGCTTGGAGTAGTCGTGCTGGCCGGAATTTTCGGTACAATTCAGGCGGGCGAGCTACTCACCGGACCGCAGTCGAAGCAGAGGCAACTCGATATGGATACCAGCGTTTGTCGATACGAAGTGTCTGGAGGGTTCATCTTGTGGTCGGCATACGGTGACGCAGCCACAGCGTCTCAAATGCCTGAGGGAAATGGCTATGCAAGTCTCTCCGTCGACCCTCAACCCGGCAACGAGGACATCGTTAAGCTCCCAGGCAAAGAGGGAGTGGTCGTCGTGCTTCTTCATGATTTCCTCTTGCAACCGTGCGAATGCGCCCTCGCCCTCGCCGTAGAGCATGGGCATGTTGACACCGAATACCCCGAGGAGGCAGTAAGCCGCATCTTCAGTACGCGTCGTCTGTCTGCCGGCCGCCCAGCTCATCCTCGTGGCCACTGAGGCTTGGTCGAAGCTCTCACGGTATACAAGCTTGTTGGGTATGCCGGTGATTTCAGCCAGAAGCGAGGTTAGAGGGGGGATGATCTCGATTCCGTGGGCATAAGTCCGGCTAGAGTAGCCAAAGAGATACCAGGCCAAGTCGTAGAACTTTAACAGGGACGGTGCGAGAAGCTCCTGTAGGCCCATCCCCTCGTGAACCACCGGGAGTGTCTGAAATCCTCGAGCTGCGCGGACAGAGGACGGGCCCCTGATTTTGACCCTCACATCGCCGGACGACGGGACTGACGTCGGCAAGATAGACATAGCAGACGGAGGCCTGGGCATACTAATTGAACATGGAGTTGATAGCCTCGGATAACTCGGCGCTGCTGCTCTTGTCGATGCAGCACGTGCCGATCTAGAGGTAGTCGAGCCCGTCCATGCCGCCTGCCTGCAACCGCCACCGACCTTGTCCGACTTTGATGTCAGTCGCCGGAGTCGTGAGCTCTTGTTCCGAAAATCGGCAAAGGTCTCTTCGTGCTGGCCCCACGTGTGCATCAAAATGGCGTACCTTGGAATGCCGCCATCGAGAAAGCCCTCTAACATTCTTGTTTTGACACTGAGCAGATGCATCACTTGCAGGGAGCATCAGTTCCGAACACAGCAGCCCGTGCTCCTCACAGCTCATCTTTCCTCGTCCCTATGCATCAAGCAAACAGGCCGCGCGGCCACCGACTAATCTGAAAACATGGTCTGCACCCGTAGTTTGTTTGACAGGCGCCATGTGGGCTGGAGGAGACCTTGTGGTTGTGAATGCCTAGATTGCTAACATGAGTCCTCCATTGGTGCATAGCACCTGCGAGATGTTGGACAGGAGCTGGCTCCTTGGACCGTTGGATACCCTTTGCTTATTTAAAGAAGTGGACGCGAGAAATCTTGCCCGTTCATAACGACTAGCGAGGATCTTGGCTTGCTCGACTGTCTTTTTGGGATAAACTGACTAAACGAAAGATGGAGGCAATGGCGTTCAAAACGCAAAAGATGCACGCCCTGAGAACCATCTCGACAAAGAGCATCGTTATCATATAGTTTCATGAGAGACCCGATGCTCGGATAAAGGCTTGGCAGAAACCCATGGGACTCGGCTCCTCAAATATACACATCGTTTATCATTGGGTTAACAACCAACCGGGAAACTGTGCTCAGGCCGAAGGAACACATGGCGCAATGCAATGAGCTTTTGATTTGGATTACATGGCTGCTGATATTAGTGAGACTAGGGAGAGCAAACTAGATGATGGGTTTTAGGGTGTGCCCATCTTTCCCTCTTAACTCTAATAATTAATGTTCGTTGATTACGCCATTGGTAGCTTAGAAACATCCACTCAGTCCCTCGGGCATGATCTGACCCTTTGCCGATATCAAGGCAAGACGCGATGTGAGCATTTCGACATTACTGGCTACTCGCATGAAGCCTGAAAATCATACACGTAATGCTCCAACCCATCCTCTTATCCTTGGCAAAGGGACAAGGTAACATCGGCCTGCTCCTGGCAGTTCTTGACCTGGCTGCCGGCAGGGGGAATGCCGTCCTCCCAAGCAATGGCTTGGCACTCGGCATCCCCACTAGCCACGACCAGCCGGTGGCCCTGAAAGGCGTTGCCAAAGACGTTGCTCAGGTCGTACCAAACGTGGTTGCCTTGCAGGTTGTACGCAAAGATGGTCTGTGGCTGGCCGGTGTACAGGCCGTCGCGGTCGATGGTCGTCTTGATGGCCCGACCGCCGGTCCGGGGGTCACGCGTAAACGGCTCGCTGTAGACGCCACCCGTCTGCAGCGTGTAGGGGCCCGAAACGGTGCTGCCGACGGACCATGTGGTTACCTCAAAGGGGCAGTTGTTGACAACGCGCGCGTTGCCCACGGCGGAGGCGACGGTGGCCAGGGTGGCGCCGACGGCAAGGAGGTTGAGCTGGAGAAGCATGGTGAAGCAGGAAGCTTTGGTATTTTGCTTCAAACAGATGATGCGAGAAGTCTTTGAGTATGACTGCGAAGGTTCGTGGGCAAACACGCCGGGAGCACTTGATGACATTTATACTCGTAATTATCAAGTAGATCCAAAGATATACACGCCTCGTATTGTCTAGCCACCCATTAGAAGCCAGTCTTCACATGCTGCTCAATGTAACTCTGTCGACTACATCTGGGGACATGAATATATTAATGTGCAGACAGAGTCAAATAATTGACAGCTGCAAGACACCCGATGGCGGCCTCTGGCGCAACGCGGCTATGCCCGATCATCGAGCATCAACAAATAGCGGGTGCAGCATGTGCAGTACACTATAAGCCCGGTGTGGAGGACCGGCCACATGCCGGTGCAGTTGCGTCGTTCCTCGAACCGGCCGGATATGCGGCCATTGTTCCCCAGCCAGACGTTGGAGAGACATGGCTTGGAGCTCGGGCCTCGGAACACATGCGACAAACAAGGGGCCCAATGCAGAGGCGTGACCCTCAGGAATAGAGTCGAGAGACTGGAGGCTCTGGATGCATACAGAGTAGACTGACATGATACGATGTTGCACCGCGCTCACCGTTAGCTGCCAACGCACTTGGAAGTCAACTTGGCATCACGCTGGAGCGGTCCAGACCACTGAGCCGACTGGTTCAGCCGGCAAGCAGCGCGCGAGGGGGTGGCATCGCCCATTGGTATGCAGGACTACATGTGCTCACGGGATCTCGAGGGGCTACACGTGTTGGACTGTCTGTTGCTTGATATTAGTACTCAAGCGTGAATACGAGGATATCGATGCGGGGCAAATGAGGAGGAGAAAAGGGAGCTTCCTGAGGGTGTGGGATCGGACTAGGAGCTCGCCAAGAGAATATGTCATTACGGAGACGGGCAAGCGCGGGCAAAGACGAGCAGCACGATTCCTGGCATGGTCCCTCTCTGTGGTCAAGGAAGGACGTCTCCATGTCGTTCTGTCGAGTTTGAGCCCTCAATGGGTGCGCAGTCCTTGAAGCCTGGAGTCTGGTCCAGGCGGACGGCATCGAGGACGGGGGGTAAAGGCATCTAGATGCCAGTGGCATATTTATGCGCGGACTTGTACTGTACAGGTTTAAGCAGCATTCATAGCTCGAATTTCGATTCATGTACATACAGTACGCAAGCCTACATGTGGCCCCTGAGGACGAACCATAAGCTCAAGACGGACCTGGGTCCGCTGCCTGATGAATCAGCGCGGGGGCTCATGCGCAGGCATGACGTTGAGCTAATGCAACAAGACGATCTCGGCTCGGGCAAGCTAGATCAAGTCTTCGGATCTCACACTCGTGGCACGACGGCTGGTTCCTCGGCTCCAGCAACAGTGCGTGATCCGCCTCCGCCTCCGCCCCCCCGCCTTCGACACCAAGACGGGACCAGGACAATTCTGAGACTTGACTGTCCCTCTGCGAGCAACATGCCGTCCCTGCTCGATGCCTTGCGTGAGGCCAGCCAAGTCGACTGCGACACCCTCGACTCCCAAGGTACGAGCACGTTCCAACCCTGTCATCCGCGATGAAGCTGTTACTCACGGCTGCTGCGAGACTCTAGTGGCCGAGAGGCTGGGCCCCTTTGTCGACTGCACGTCAAACCAGGTACGAGTCTCCAAGGGCCCTACGTGGGACAAGCCTGTCATTGTTGGAGAAGTCATCGGAGAGAGATCGGTCTCGTCCACGTCCCAGCCTCGACTGAGCTGACTCTCGATGCTTCCCATAGGCCATTGCATTCTTTGAGCTGTCGAGGCCCGTTTCCGGCGATTCCCGCCTCCATCACGCGGAGCTGATCAAGTCCGCCATCAGCGAAGCAAACGGCCCGTTGCAACGGCTGCAAGGCCTCCTTTCCCTGGAGGCGTTTGCCGTCGAGGTTTTGGTGCGTCTTGGCCGTGATTCATGCAGCGTGTCATCACCTCTGACATGAGACATTTCCTTCATTAGATGGTTAAGCTGCAGCTGCGGATCGCGCCAAATGTGACGGGCCGCCTTCATGTGCAGACGAACCCCAAGTTTTCCTACTCAACCGCGGCATCGGTGGAAAATGCAGAGAGTAAGGCTCACTCTTCCTGGCACGAGCCTACAGGCCGTGAGCGCCATGAAAGATAATCGTACATTCATCTCATCAGAGGCGAGCGCGTAGGAATCTTGGCCATCTTTGGCGCTCTGGCACCCGACCTCGACCCTCGGAAAGTGTGCATCAAGATCCCGGCTACCTGGGAGGGTCTCCAGGCGTGTCGAGCCGTCGAGGCAAAGGGCATCGCTACGCTGGCCACGACCATGTTTTGCATGGAGCAGGCGGTCCTGGCTGCTGATGCAGGATGCACCTACATCGCGCCCTACGTCAACGAGCTCAAGGTGCACTTTGAACATGGGTATGTCCGGCTTCTCCTCAAGGCCCCCGATGGTGCACACATACTTGCTCGTTTTATCATCATCTCACCTTTTCAAGCTTCGTCGACGACCACAAGGCGTTTGACCTCTGCCGCGAGGCTCAGACATACTTCCGCGACAACGCACACCGCACCCGTGTGGTGGCGGCGTCACTGACGTCGGTGGACGAGGTCATGCAGCTGGCAGGCCTCGACCACATCACCGTCTCCCCGGGCTTGCTGCACAAACTTGCCGCGAGGGACGCTTCCTCTTGGAGCGGTTCTCCGGGGGCATACGTGGCCGCTGACCCGGACAAGCCAAGGGCCCAGTATCGGGAGCTTGTGGCAAACGAGGCGGCGTGGAGGCTCGCCTTTACCCGGAGCGGTTTCGGCACCAGCGAGGGCAAGATGGTGCAGGTCATCAACTACTTTGCCGACTTTGACGAGAAGCTCGAGGCTCTAGTGAAGCAGCTCTCAGAACCAGACGATGCCATTTGAAGCCAGAAAGCCATGGCACTGATAATCAAATGCTACCCTATTTCCTGATGCTGGGTTGGGAGTAAATGTTCCGGAGCGTGTGTAGAAGTTGAGTGACAAGGGACAGGATAAATTCCATGTTGTCTCGTGCCGCAGAATAGTAATTCACCTCGTAGCTAACAAAGTGCGACATCTACAAGCCCGTCCCAAGTGTTGATGTCTTGGTACAGACTGTAACGCATAATTTTAGGCCATCAAGTCAAGATGTGCTGGTTGTCGGTGATCGGCAGCTGACTAGGATTACTGCTCGGGCAACCTGTTTTCTCTATGCCATCGGAGGTACCTGGCAACTCGGTAGGAATACGAAAGGCTGGCCGGACAGTAATGCTGCACATGTATGACGCGAACGCCGTACGAGCACCCAAAGTAGAGGCAACCTCCGAAGGGGTGCCCGGTGATGTTGCCCGCACATTAAAGGGCTCTTTTTCTCCTGTAACGGATAATGCCAGGTAAAAGACATAAAGGGACTGGCTATAAGAGGCAGGGCCGAGTGAGGCCCCGGGTAGACAACCATCTTTGTCGGCAACGCCGTGGATACGGACAGAGGTGAGGTGTGACGACGGTATGCATCGCCATTGCCCGCGGAGCTTCGGAGTTCCAAGGCAGGGGTTCCAGCTAATTATTTAGGTAATTATCAAGCTGGTAAAATACCGCTACACCATGGAAAATGAGGGCACCCCCAATAGAGGTGTTACTAACGCGTATTATAGGCCCTTTCTTGTCCTGACAGTAATAAATATACACCGGTTTATTTTCAAGTTAGGATGAAAGCCCCACAACCAGCTTCTTGTCTCCCTCTTCTCCACGATAGATCATATTCAATCCCTTGATGATTCCCTCAAACCCTCCATTGATCTCACGTATCGGCTTGGTCGTGATCTCTCGCTTGTCTAGCAGGGATTGAATCTCCTTGACCCACGTGGTGCGAAGGGCCTCCGATGCTGGGTTTGCTTTCCGTGAGTAAACCGGGTGGTTCATTTCGACGTCAAAGCTTTCCCACTCGTAACCCATCACTACCTTTACTTTAACAGCTCGCCTCAAAGTGCAGCCGTTAGGGATAGCTTCCAAACAGGCATAGCGGCCGCCCACACGCGAAATGGCCTCGAAACAATGAGAAACTGACTCGGGAGTGGTGATGCAGTCGAGTACGTGCTTGATCGGAACCCCACCCGCCAGCTTCTTAATATCTGCAACGGTTGAAGACAAGTATGAAGCTGTCCCGACGGCCCCGTATCTCCTGACCAGCTCAGAAGACTTTGGAGAACAGACAGAAATTGGTAAATAGCCAGAGCTATCAACCATGGTTAGCAGGAGCAGCTAGGGAGACTCATCATGTGCTGCTAGATGCACAGATGGGACTGGAGCAGTACAGCGACTCACAGCTTCAATATCTGAATAGCCATGATGCCAGTGGCGGTTGCTCCACCGTAGACTAGCACGGGAATCGGCTTGTCGGCTGGTTTTGACGGAAGTGCCGCAAGACCAAGCGCTTCCGAGTCCGAGATGGCCAAGCACGAAGTACCCCAGCCTACGCCCCCTATAGCAGCCGCTTGGGAGTCGGTCACTCCATCCGGGACTTTGAGCAAGCATCGGGAGTCGGCCACGGTATATTGTGCAAAGGCGCCACGTCGTGGACCGTTTGGTGCGTATGGGAAGTTGGCAGCGCCGCATACCCTGACTTGGGGACTATAGGTGGAAAGCGGGCCAGCCTCTTCGATGATGCCGCAAAAGTCCACGCCAAGCCCGTTGCCCTCCGCATAGAAGAACGTTGGCATTTTCCAGTCTGAAGGATTCAGGGCCACGGCACAAACCCGCACGAGGACGTGGTATGGTGACGGCAAGTCTGGGAGGGAGCAGGAAGGGGCAATGGCAAGAGGCAGCCTCGATTTCGTCGAAAGCTCCTTGGACTGCACCAAAGCGGTATACGATGTCGGTGCCATGTTGCAATGTTGAATATCGCCTTTACTACGAGGCAGATTCTTGTTGGAAAGGGAGGTTCTGTGCCTTGATTTATAAGGGTGATGGGAGAAGCAAAAGAGGTCGAGCCACCGGCCGGATGATGCAAGAAGCGGTTGGTCGAGATAAGCCATCTCGGGGTCCCCTCTTTTCCTTCCTTGGATGTATGTATATACGTTTAACGATGAAATCTGGATAACACCCTCTTGTCTGACGCCCACAGCTCTTATCCTGTTACCCTAATAGGCAGCCCGTCGCACTGGCGTGCGGACAACAATGCAGAGACGCCACGGACAGCGAAGCATATACGCCACGGACGGCAGAGGCATCGTGATCAAGAGAAAGATCACGGGCGAGGTGAATACTTTGGGCTTGGTGGCATGTTTGCCAAGGGATCACCCTGGCATAACGCCCCAGGCAGCAAAGACCGGAAGCCACGGACGGCAGAGGCGTCGCGATCATTGAGAGACCGCGGGCGATGCGGCTACCACGGGATAAGTCACCGAGTTGATACTTTGCCTGCACATTCGCCCAGAGCCGACTGGGACTTATAAACTCGACCTCGTCGGCGCCGGAGTCTTCCAGGCATCACAGCTCTCCATATAAAGAACTGGGAAGTTCCTGTGTCTCGGCTCGTGCAGCCACGTATTAATCCAAACTGTCTTCTGGATGACTCAATACTCCATTTATCGGAGTGGCCAGTTTCCTACCATGCCCTTCCCGGAGACACAAAAAAATGAGCCCATTGCTCTCATCGGCAGCGCGTGCCGATTCGCTGGCGGGTGTAACTCGCCCTCTCAGTTGTGGGAGCATCTCCGGGCACCACACGACATCCGCAGCGAGATTCCCGATAGTCGGTTTAACGCCAAGGGCTACTATCACCCAAACAGTTCTTCCCATGGTCACACCAACGTCCAGTTCTCATATGTGCTGGACCAAGACCCAGGCGCATTTGACGCCGGGTTCTTTGGTGTCAACCCAATGGAGGCAAAGTGCATTGACCCTCAGCAGCGGATGCTCCTAGAGACGGTATACGAAGCTGTTGAATCCGCGGGTCTGACTACTGAGGGCTTGCGAGGGAGTGATACTTGCGTCTACGCTGGAATTATGCGGAATGACTACGAGATATTAGGGCTTCGCGACATGGACCACTTGGGGCCTCAGAGTGCAACGGGGATTATGCAAACAGCTGCATCAAGCCGAGTCTCATATTTCTTTGACTGGCACGGCGCCTCGGTAACTCTTGATACGGCATGTTCCTCCTCCCTGACTGCAACGCACCACGCTGTGCAAGCCTTGCGTGCTGGCGACTCACGCGTCGCCGTTGCCTGCGGAACCAACCTTACCCTTGGTCCAGAACCGTACGTTCTTCAAGGCATAGCAAAGATGCTGTCGCCAAGAGGCCTCTGTCAAATGTGGGACAAAGACGCGGATGGCTACGGGCGAGGAGAGGGTGTGGGAGCCATCATCCTCAAGACGCTCGCTCAGGCGGTTGCAGACGGGGATGACATTGAATGCATTATTCGGGAAACTGGCATCAACCAGGACGGAGCAAGTGCCGGACTAGGTGCGCCCAACGCCGACGCACAGGCGGCCCTGATACGCAGCGTATACACCAAAGCTGGTCTGGATGCCAGGAATCCAGCACATCGACCTCAGTTTATCGAGGCTCATGGGACCGGAACGCCAGCTGGCGGTAAGCCTCCAGAGATCCAGGGGACGTCTTGAATGTTCTCCCAGTGTCTTGTGAGCTGACCCCTGCTACGCTCTAGATCCGGCCGAAGCCGAAGCCCTGAGCACTGCATTCTTCGGCCCAGGCGAGGACGCAGGCGACAGCCCTATATATGCCGGCTCAGCCAAGACATTTCTGGGCCATACAGAGGCCACAGCCGGCATCGCGGCACTGGTCAAGTCGGCACGAGCATTGCGGAAGTCCATCATTCCTCCCAACCTCCACTTCAACCAACTCAACCCGGCCGTTGCACCCTTCTATGGGAACATCCAGATTACCAACACGGCCAAGCCCTGGCCGACTCCATCCCGGAACCAGCCCAAGCGAGTCAGCGTCAACGGTTTCGGCCTCGGAGGGGCCAATGCTCACGTCATTCTGGAGAGTTACGAGGAACCAGCCCTCGTTGAGTGCTCGGCTGGTGACGGTTCAGGGGCTGGGACGAGTTGCATGGCCAGGGACTGCCGAACCCCCTTCGCGCCCTTCGTCTTTTCGGCCCAGTCGAACGCAAGCCTCCGAGCCAACCTCTCGGCGTACCTCGCGCATCTGGATGCTCACCCCGAGACCGACCTGGGCGATCTGGGCTTTACACTGCGAGAGCGTCGGTCTGCCTTCCAACATCGCGTTGCGTTTGCAGCGGCCTCGATAGAGGACCTAAAGTCCAAAATGCGCGACAGTCTAGATCCTGGCAAGGATGACGATCGCGTGGGCGTCAGGGCATTGACTAGAAGTGGCAAACCCTCTCAGATTCTCGGCGTCTTCACAGGCCAGGGAGCACAATATCCCCGCATGGGGGCTGAGCTGATTGAGAAGTCGCCGCTGGCTCGACAAATTGTCCAAAGGCTAGAATCATATCTGGCCGAGCTCCCAGCCGAGGACCGCCCAACCTGGTCGCTCGAGGCTGAGATGCTGGCTGACGCTTCCGTCTCTCGTCTCGGCGAACCCGACGTTTCACACCCGCTCTCCGCAGCAGTGCAGATTGTTATGGTCGATGTCCTGGCCTCGGCAAACGTACGATTTGATGTCGTGGTTGGCCATTCGGGCGGCGAGGTTGCCGCAGCCTACGCCGCCGGTTATCTGAGCGCTCGTGATGCCATGTGCGTGGCGTACTATCGGGGAATGCATTGCAACAAGTCCTCAAGTCCCAATGGAGAAGGGATAAAGGGGGGCATGCTGGCGGTAGGGACCTCTCTAGAAGATGCCACGGAGCTGTGTAAGGCAGACGAGTTCGTCGGCCGCATCACGGTGGCAGCGAGCAATTCGTCGACAAGCACAACCATCTCTGGAGACGAGGATGCCCTCGAGGAGCTGGCCGTCATCATGGAAGACGAGAATAAGTTTCACCGCCGGCTAAAGGTTGATCAAGCCTATCACTCAAAGCACATGCTGCCTTGCCGGGAGTCCTACATAGAGTCGCTCAGGCGCGCGGGCGTCAAGTCAAAGCAAGCCGGGGAGATGACACGGCGCACCACCTGGTACTCCAGCGTCAACGAAGGCATGCTTATAGATCCGTCCAGCGACCAGCTTGGCGATCTATACTGGTCCCGAAACATGGTACAGCCGGTGCTCTTCTCCCAGGCCCTTGCCTCGGCAGTCGAGGCCGCCAACAGTAGCGGTAGACCGCTTGCGGCCGCCGTTGAGGTCGGGCCTCATCCGGCACTTGCAGGCCCCGCGAGCCAAGTTGTCCAGGAGGTTCTTAACACCAGGCTGCCATACCACGGCTGTCTCCAACGCGGGACTGATGCTCAGCAAGCTTTCTCCGCATGCTTGGGCTTTCTTTGGCAGCACCTTGACCCGGCGACGGGCGTGCCGAGCCTGCAACACTGCGAGGTCGCGCTCTCGTGCCGCGAGCAAGAGACGCCGAGGTCAAAGGTGGTCAAAGATCTGCCAACCTACCGGTGGAACCACGAAGCCAGGCACTGGTACGAGTCGAGAAAGTCTCGGCGTATACGGCTTCGCGATCAGCCATACCATCAACTGCTGGGGCACATGTCACCCGACAGCGAGCCCCACGCATTGCGGTGGAGCAATGTCTTGAAGGTCAGCGAGCTGCCTTGGCTCGAGGGACATAGAGTACAGAACCAGATCTTGTTTCCCGCTGCTGGTTTCGCGTCAACGGCTATCGAAGCGGCACGCTTCCTAGTGCCTGGCCAGGAATGGACCAGTATCCGCATGGTTGAACTGGACAGTTTCAACATTCACCATTTCATCTCCTTTGACGAAAACGACACGGGCGTTGAGGTTCGCGTCGAGCTCTCACAAGTCTCTACCGCAGCTCCCAACTGCATCAGGGCCAACTTCACATACTTGGCGGCCAGAAGTCTCGATGACGATATGGATCTCCGGGTAGTAGCTGAGGCACAACTCAAAGTCTGCCTGGGGGAGACCGCTCTCGACCTGCTACCGCAGCGTCCGCCGACGTTGCCACACGTCATTCCTGTCGAGCCTAGTCGGCTTTACGATTTCTTTCACAGTCTCGGGTTTAACTTCTCGGGACCTTTCTGCTCCCTGACTTCAATCGAGCGCAAGCTCGACAATGCATTCTGCGTCGCCAAGAAGGCGACAACGTCTTCGGTTGGGCGCGATGAGGCTCGTCAACTGCTCGTCCATCCAGTCGACCTAGACGCTGCGTTTCAAACTACTGTGGTCGCAGTCGGATACCCTGGCGATGGCGGATTGTTCGCCTTGCATGTGCCTACAACCATCGAGGTTATGAGAGTCAACCCTGCTCTTCTGGTCCTTGAGAGATATCTCAGGAGCGACTACCACGACATAAACTGTACAATACATATCCCTCGAGACCTACAAGCACCCGGAACCGGCTTCTATGGGGACATCAACTTGTACCCGTCCTGTTCAGAGACGGGGCAGTCCTGCGCAGCTATCCAGGTGATGCAGATTCAGTTCAAACCCCTTAACGCAAACGAACACAGCGAACGAACCATTATCTACACAACGCACTGGATCCCATCAAAAGTGGACGGCGTTGCTGCCACCTCGAGTCCTCGCATTACGAAACATGGCCGGGAGCTCAGGGCGGCCGTGCTGCGGATGTCTGCCTTCTTCCTTAGACAGCTTGATGACGCCGTTCCCACCGACTCCCCAGAAAGGCAGCGAGGCTCCAATCGTCACTATCTCAACTTTGCTCGGCATACGACGGCGCTGTGGAGGCGCGGAGGGTACCCGTGGATGAAACAGGAATGGCTCAACGATAGTCTTCAAGACGTGGAGGACGACATCAAGGCTAAAGGGTAAGCAAGCAGGCATGTCGGCCTCAGGCACACCAGTTTTAGAGAAAAGAGCTCACCGAGGTGATTGGCGATGATAGCTAATGCATCTATTATGCAGGGTGGGAGGAACAGTCGATGTCCGGTTGCTGCGCCAAGTGAACGAGAATATGCCCGAAGTCTTAAGGGGGGAGACGAAAATGCTGGCTAATTTCCGCAATTCACGACTCCTTGAAGAATACTATAATGATGGCTTTGGGGCCAAGCAAACAGTAAGACCATCGACATAGCTGAGTTGTGAGTCCAAGGATAACCAGGGCTAACCATTCAGTAGAGCCTTTGGACAGCTAACGTAGTCAAGCAACTGACGGATGTCAATCCTCACCTCAGGATCATGGAAGTTGGTAATGTCGCCCCTCTTGTCCATGCTTGCGGCAAGCTACTGCCAGGTGTCGATGCTAATACATGCCAACCTCATCAGGCGCTGGGACCGGCGCCACCACGAAGCCAATCTTGAATGCCATTGGCCACGATTTTGACGAATTCACCTTCACCGACATTTCGACCAGCTTCTTCGAGAACGCGGCCGAAATCTTCACGCCATGGAGAAACCAAATCACCTTCAAGACGTACAACGCCGACAGGGACCCCGTGAAGCAAGGATTTCGGGCGGGCGAGTACGACGTTGTCATCGCCTGCATGGTGATTCACGCCTGCATCAGGCTAGAAGAGGCGATACGGCATTTACGCACGTTACTCAAACCCGGCGGCAAGCTAATCCTCGCGGAATCTTCCGTTGATAGCTTCAGGTATGTCCATGACGGGTTCGTATTTGGGACTTTGGCGGGCTGGTGGCGAGGCGTAGACGAGGGACGTATTCTGAGTCCCCTGGCGAGCGTCTCTGAGTGGGAAAGCATCCTAAAGCGCACCGGCTTTTCAGTTATTAGTACCATGCCTTCCCCGGAGACCATTGAGGCCATAGGCATGCCGGTCTTTGTCTCCACAGCTGTAGATGCGCGGGTTGACTTCATCCGAGATCCCATTTCCGCCGCGGCCGCCATGGGACCGATGTACGGCAAGGTGGTCGTCCTGGGAGGGGTGAGCCTGCCGATAGCCAGGCTGGCTCGAGAGCTCGCAGGCATCCTCAGGCCACTTGTTGGCACTATCTTGAGTTACAGGAGACTAGAGGATATGGACGATCAGGGTGATGATGACCACGATACAACCGTCGTCAGCTTAACGGATCTCGAGCAGCCCGTGTTCAAGGACATGACACCCGAGAGGTGGTATAAGCTCAGGCGCCTGTTTCAGATGGAAAAGACTATCCTATGGCTCAGCAGCGGCCGTCTGCAAGACGAGCCGTACTGCAACATGGCTGTCGGGCTTGGACGCTATGCGGCCCGGGAGGAGAGCATTCGCCTGCAATGCCTCGATGTCGCGGACCCCAGCCAAATCGGTGCTCGCGCTGTCGCCGAGACGCTTCTACGCTTCACCAACACGAGCCTAGACGATGAGGATCTGCTGTACACCAAGGAGCCTGAGATAGTTATGGACGCTGAGGGGCGTGAGCTCGTGCCTCGGCTGTTTCCTGTCCCTGAAGCCAACGACCGTATCAACTCGGCCCGGCGGCGGGTGTTCCACCAGGTCGACATGAGTAGGTCGGTAGTTGAGCTACAGCAGCATCGCCTCGGCTGTCACCTGAGGGAGCTTTCTCGATATGAGACGTCGAAAAGCCTTGTATCGCACGACTCGTCAAGGTAAGAGACTCCATCAATGGATGAAGTCCTCATTGGCATGACACTCATCGCGATTGGGCAGGAATAGTATCCAGCTCCGCACCACCCACTCCATCCTGTCTGCCTTGAGGGGACCAGCTGGGTGCCGCTTCATCGCTCTCGGAGTGGACCAAGGAACTGGAGCTCGGTATCTGGTATCGATCCCTTCGCTTGCCTCTGTTCTCAGAGTCGACAAGGAATCCGCTGTGGCTTGCAACAGCCTCTTTGGATTGTCGGAAGTCGCCTTCCTTTCGCGAGTCGCTGCTCATCTGGCTTCCATGGCTATTATCGACCCCCTCCATCCAGGGCAGAAGGTTCTTGTCCACAACGCCACTGCCATGATCGCCGCGGCCATAAACACCCAAGCCTCACGAAGGGGCGTCACAGTGACATTCTCGACAGACTCGGCCGACAAGGAAGCTCCAGATTCGTGGATCAGACTTGCACCGTTTCTCGGGTCCTCTGACATCGACCAGGTGGTGGCCGCCGACACAGCCTGTTTCGCCGGGTTTTCCGTCGTTCCTTCAGAAAATGAGCTCGTCTTGGCTTCTGGCCTCTCGTCACAGTGCCGCACAGAGACTTTCCAGACCATACTTTCTCCGAAGGGAGACGACGCAGGCGAGGCGTTCCCTGCCGGCTTGGTCAAGCACCATCTGGAGCGAGCCTTAGGCTACATTCGCGACGGTGAGGGAAGCAACCCGGTCGTTTCCGAGAAGGTCAGTCTGGAGCTCCTCGTCGCCGAGCAAAGGCCCGCAGATCCCCTCGCAATCGTCGATTGGACTGCATTGCCGGCATTTCTACCCGCCCGGGTTGAGAGTTTCGATTCTCGGCCAATGTTTAAAAGTGACCAGACATACTGGCTCGTAGGTCTTTCAGGAGATTTTGGCGTATCTTTATGCGACTGGATGATCAAGGGAGGCGCGAGATATCTTGTCCTTTCCAGCAGAAACCCAAAGATCGACCCTGGCTGGATCGACGACCATGCGAGACGAGGCGCTATGATCAAAACATACTGCTGGTACGTGCATCATTTCTTCTCAGGTGCCGGACAAGAGCTTCCGGCTCTCTGCGTTGGGTAAACCAGCTGACACCGACCTCCATAGCGACGTGACCGACGAAGAGGCCATCAAGCGTGTGCATCAGACCATTGTTGAAGCTCTCCCGCCTATCGCTGGACTGATGAACGGCGCCATGGTACTCAATGACGTCTTCACACGCAACATGAGCTATGATCAAGTAATGGAGGTGATCAGGCCAAAATTCCTTGGAACCACCTACCTGGACCGCCTTTTCCACGACGTCAATCTCGACTTTTTCGTGCTATTCTCCTCCGTGGCAACTATCGCCGGGAGCGCCGGCCAGGCAAATTATGCAGCAGCAAACATGGGCATGGTTACTGTGGCACAAAACCGCAGAGAGCGTGGTCTCCGCGTGTCTACGATCCACCTGAGCCCTGTTATTGGCCTGGGCTATATAGTCCGTTCCCCTCGTTATCTGAACGCGATGCTTGACGAGAAGACGTTGATGCTCATATCCGAACAAGACTTTCACCAGCTTGTTGCGGAGTGCATCGAGGCGGGATACCTGGACAACCCGGCAGGGCCCGAACTATGGGTTGGGTTAGATGATGTAGCGCTAAAGCGACTCCAGGGCCCTGGCTCGTGGCTTTCTGATCCCAAGGTCGCCCGCTTTGCTGGTCAAAATACGGTCGAGTACATCAACGGAAATAATAAGACCACCTCGGTGAGCATCGGAGATCGTCTACAGACATGCAGGTCGGATGAGGACGTCCTCGGGGTCATCAAGGAAGCCCTTGGTACTCAACTGCGCAAAGCCTTGCTGGTGTCAACAAGTGACGATGACCTGATGAGGATGGGCGGCGTCGAGCTCGGTTTCGACTCCCTCGTCGCGGTCGATCTCCGGACTTGGATGATCAAGAACTTTCAGGCGAACATTCCAGTGCTGAAAATGATGGCGAGTGATTTTCATATGTCCACGTTGGTGGACCTGACGTTTGCGGAGATCCCGGCCGAGTTGATTCCGCACGCTCGAGCCAGTCCTCGTCTGTCGACCGTCGCGAGGGGGGGCAAACAAGCTGAAGGATAGTAGGAGTTGAGTGCTGTTCCCCTGTTTCGACCCGAGACGGGCTCACGCTACTGTATTACTATCCGAGGTGTTTGTTGTTCTCCTGTCGCATATGAGACTATGTATGGAGCATTGAGCTGAAAGAACCCGTCGTCCAGAGACTAGTTAGTACCTTGTGTATCCATCGATGAAACAGAGCTTGTCTCAAAGAAGCATTCGGGGCCCCCTCTCCGTATTTATCAAAGGGATTGCTACAGCTCCCATCCGCATGCGCCAGGGCCGTAGACGTAACGTCGGTTCGACTTCGAGCCTATACGCCGTCTTACATCTCTACGGTCTGTGATTTATTTAATATGTAGAACAAGCAGCCCGAGGAACCAGCAGCAAGGCGGTACAAACGGTATTGCTATAGAGTGATTGCCAGCAACAACCGGGAAATACCTGGGCTCGAGGGCAGACACCGGAGCCAGAGCCTCCTGTAAAGAACCTTTGAGGAAGGCCACAAGCCCTCTTATAAACGAGAGCAAGGGGGGTGCAGATATCGCACGATTAGCGGGACCTCATCAGTGCCCTCACAGACAAGCCGGCATATAGGGGCCCTTCGGATCACATGGATGTCACAGGTATATATAAATACAGTCTCTTTCGCCCTTGACTAGCGATTCTGCATAAATCGGTGTTTTCTCACTTGTGTGGCCGACCTTCAATTCAGCATGTGCCCTCGAGCGCCTGTTTTAGACTATTAAAGCCGCCGAGGCACTCTCTCAAAGTGTCTTTAACGCCAGTATAGCCTCGTATACAAGCGCTACTATACTACAGGCAATGTAGACAAAAGGCTAGCACGTGCATTACGAACCATAGGAGCGTATGTCGATGGAGTTATAGGAGCGAGTACCTAGCTACCGTGCCGCTGTATACGCGCAGGTATATGTATCTCTTTATAGAAGAATGTAACAAGAACGATTTACACGTAAGACCTCTGAACCGAGGTCCCCTCGCCCGACCTGCCGCCCATATCAACTGCTCATGCGCCAATGGGATCGGTGCAAAGGATTGCCAGGCCAGCCTGCGGGAGCGTGTTAGCAGCGGATGTGTGAGAACTGGGTTTGACGGCGGTATGGTACTCACAAGTGGAATAGTGCAGCACTTGGGCGACTTGTTCATGGCGCCGCAAATGCTCCTAAACGAATTCATGGCGTTTGGGGATTTATTGGCTGTGCAAATCCGTCGTTAGCATCGCATTGCCTTCACCGTCGCCGAGACCGGGGCCGAGACGGGGAGGAGAACAACACGTACGGACGCTGCAGTCGAGGCTAGCGATGTCCAGGATGCTGGTGCTGCAACACGACGGGCTGGTGTAGAGGAGGCCGCCATTACAGAGGCCAGACACCCAATGAGCCTCGAGGTTGGTGGGCGCGGCCAGGACCGAGGAGAGGAGAGCGACGACGACGAAGACCTTCATCTTAACGTTGGTAATGTCTGCGTGTGTGCGCCTGGTGTGTGGGTGAATTGTTGTTGTTGTTGTTGTTGTTGTTGTTGTTGTTGAAAAGAATGGGATCAGCCGGAAACGAGTGGCTTTGGGTGATTACGGAATCGACAGTGAAAGGAATGGAATGCTCGGGCATGATGAGGAGAGCTGTCTGAATCGGGATCCATACTTGATATTTATATCAGTGAATCGACGAGTCCAAGTCGGCCCACGATTACCATGTCTTCAGCGTGATCCTCCGCAAGGACGCCAACAAAGCTGACCCTTCCCGCTGTCCCGCCGTCCCCCCCTTTCGGCAGGACAGGCTGTGTGACACGATTTACGACATTAACACACGAAGCCATGGCTTTCTACATGTATTGACACGCCAAGGACCACCGTCTACTACGCGAGCCGGGGGAAATGGAGTTTGAAAGAAGGGGAGGCAGCCAAGCAAAAGGCGCCCAGGGACCGACATCTGGCCGGGGAAAACGCAGGGAGCCATCATCCTCGAGGTGTAGACTCTGCGGCGTCTGCGACATCGTGTCAACAAATGTCTCAAATGCGGTGCTTTCACGTCGGGGCTTTGGAACATGTAGAGGGAAGGGGAGCTAGTTTGGGAAGGGGGTGAGAGACATGCAGTGAGAGGGGAAAAAAGGGAACATGAAGAGAATAGATGTCGATGGGTGACTATCTTGCGCTGTAGCGTTGTAGCAAAACAGAAAGCTGCATCGGCGGAGAGAGCCGCTGCGTCTTCGGACAAGGCGGCGTCGAACTGTCTAGCAAAACTTAAATGCAAAAGCTTCCTTGGCGCGGTTGCCGGCCTTTTCTTCCATGAACGAGCGCCGCCGGTAGGGGGTCATGGCCGTTGGGGAGAATGGATGGGCCGGGTTGATGCGCGCTCCCGTGCCGTAAGGGTGTTGTCTCTATACCAGATTTTCCATATTCCCGTCGGGACCAAGGGCAGCCATCCATGTCTTTGGTTGTCCTGACGATGACAACTAGTTAAAGATCTTACAGGGATCATTACGATATGCAAACCAAGCATCTACACGCCGATCAACACATATTCTTTAGCCACGGCATCTCTCATCAACCTGCCGGCCATCATTACTGTGCCGAGTATTTTGGCTCGTCCATGCCAAGCCTCTGGGAATCTCCGGCAAGTTGTGTATGACTATAGTCCGTCGAGACAATGGCTTACCGTTTTGGATTCAGCAAGAGCCTCCGCGAGCAGGCCAAGACGGATGCATCCTCGAGGTCCAGCATACCAGTCAGACATAGCTTCTTAAAGAACATGCGCCTATTAGAAAGCGGGAAGACAGAAGGGCCAGGAATTCTAATAACATTGCCGTTATATCCACGAGATTGTCAACTTAAGCCGCAACCGGAATGTCGCAATATTATACAAGGTGCCCGTAACTCCAACTTTTCTTGGGTACCACAACACAAACAGTATTGGTGGCATCACGATGCCTGCCCAGCACAGCCTTTCTTATACTTCAAGATTCAAGAGAGGGGCATGGTGTACAGTCACGGCGAAGCATATAGGTGCGTACCGGCACGAGCTTGCCGGTGGACGGGGAGGGGAATGAGTGCGAGGAAACGAGCCCTACCCCGGTTTGACGGCTACAGCACGTCGAGGCGGCAGGCCCGCAAGGCAATCAGACCAGAATATATAGAGTCCAACGAACGTCGTTATGATGTTTTACTGTTTCCCAGTTTCTTTTTCTTCCAACTGCTTCCCCTCTCACCCTTAATACTAGCGCCCTTTGAGAGGACAAGGAGGGATACGGGAAGGCGAGGGATGAAAAGGTCTTTAGAAGTGCAGCACTATGATTGATAGAGATCCCTCAATGGGGGAACTGCTTCGCACCGGGGTTCGATGTTCCCGCGGGTCCCGAGCCGGCTGACTGCATCCTCCGGGCCGCCCCTTGTCAGCATGCCCATGATACTCTGCATATTTGTATATGTCAATCCTACCGCTTAGCGATACGCGGAGCTACTACTTTCAGCTGCTTGGCAATGGCATAACACTTGATACTTTGGACATGTTTCTGACATAGAGTCGGCAAGGGAAATACGGCGACGGGGTAGATGCTCGTACATGCACCGTGACTTCGCGTGGTTTTTACGACCAAGAGACATAGGAAAGAATGCTTCATTGGCGCCACTGCCGGAAAATAGTCATGGTGTTGGACAAGCAGAGATCAGCTAAATGATGCAGGTGAGGTTGGATCTTTGAATTAGGGATCGTCCTACTCCAACGGTTTAGGCGACCCCATACCCACACTGAACTTCGACCCTTCTCATGTACCCGCGAGCTCGTCTTGGCACTCCGACTTTGTCATTCGTACTGGCCTTCCCCTGGCCTTCTCCCATACAACGCATTAGGCTTTAATCCTATTGTTTTCTCCATAGACGAAGTACAAAATGAGCCCCATATTAGCTAGAAACATGGCCTTGTAAGGAAACTGTGCTTCTCTCATTGAATACATGTACAATTGATACCGATACAGTTCGAACCCCTTTTCCTTGGGCTGCACTGTGGACCGCGAGTTGGTCATTCTTCATCGGGACGGCGGCAGCTTTGGTAATTTTGGAACTTGTAGTGTTGCAAGCAGTACATGTGGTGTCAAGAGCTCTGCTGAGGCCCTTATGATGCCTTGGTGTATTGGGACACTGAGAGGAGCCCTCATTCTAGGGAAGCTGCGGCTTCGGCATCAGTCATGGCTCTATGTGAATGCCTGGTTGTTTCCTGGCGCAGCAGACCGATGAAGACAGTAACCCATGAGCTAACATTCCAACTTTATGTTGGAAAAGACTTGATGGATTGGCCAAGGAGCATGCCTGACAACCCAGAGGCAGTATCCGATCGGGACATACTCCAAGACGGTTGTCTTTGCGATATATCCTACGAAGCGCGAGTCGAACGTGTCTAGTCTAGAACAACACGACTGCGGTAGACATGAGGCATTTCAAGCCCCTTTCTCGCCTCCCTGACGCCTTCTCAAGTTTGGCCAGGATGAACCCAACACTCAACTACATACATGCACTCAGCGGCCATGGGTGCCTCACTCGACTCTCTCATGCATCCCTCTGGCGCCATATAGTCAGCCGTTGGCCGAGCCATTCGACTGTGTCCATCCCATCCTCTCTTGGCCATGGGCTGCATGCCTCGACAGCTGATGCGCCTGGATTTCTCCGGGGCTTCGATCGGTTGTCCCTGAACTTGGTACTGGTGAACACGTGCTGGTCCTCGACAGGGACCCAGTCCAGATGTTCGAGCCACCAGGGCAGAATAGACTGATGTTCCGAAGACTGGACGAGCAGCAGCAGCTGCAGGAGTTACTCCACCAGCCAGTCCTTCAGCTGGGGTCGTGAGCTCTGCATCACGATGCGTCGGGAGTGGTTAGACACGACGTCTCGAGCTGACAATATCGTGTATCAAGACACTGTCCAACCTCGGTTCCGGATATGTTACAGCCGTGTGCCTTGTATCCTGCGTTACTGCGGCGTGTCATGCAGCACCGCAGGCTATGCTTTGTAAAAAAAACTTGATATTCACCCATCTCGGCATCAATCCTACTTCTCCTGCATCGACCCTCTGCGATAATGTGCCTCGTCAAGCTGTGCCACGGCCTACCCACGCGGCATAGCAAACACCCTGCCCCCTGTCGGGCCAAGACGTTACACCCGCCCTTCAACGGCGGCTGTCCAGCATACCGCGTACGTCATTGCATGGCACGGGGATACAGCCCGTAAGCATGAGCTGCTAAACTATCACCTCGTGCATTAGGAGCCGCACTAATAACTCGGATGCTGTCATGTCGTCAGCACTCGGCGCGGCCTGATGACTTTGGCCGACGGGCGGGCGGGCAGCAAAGGGCCGGCCGCCCCTTTAAAGCCCGTCACGGCCCTCGGTCTTGTCAGAGTTCTTCTTCCGTCATCCTGCGTGTTTTGTCGAGCCTTGAGACCTCCTGTCTGCCCGCTGGTCTCGCCCCGATTCCTCTCCAGCTTCCATCGAAAACTCGAGCGCCTACCGTCCACGCTCGTGCGAATAATCCAAACGACATACCGAAGGCTCACATCATCCACCGTGATGATGATGGAGGCAGGCCTTCCGCCTCGCTACGAGATTCGCGTCCTGGGCCCCGAGCACATCGAATGGGTCAGCGCCCTTGTCACCCACACCAACATCTTCCACTCGCCCGTGTGGCCAGTCGTGTACCCGGACGACAAGACGGCGCGTCTCCACGACGCCATGAGAAACGTCGAGTACCTCGTCCGGCACCAGGTCGAGTCGGGCCACTCGCTCGGCGTCTTCGACAACGAGTACCAGTTCAAGCGCGACCAGTCCAAGGCCACGGGCGGCAGGCTCTACTGGGACCAAGACGACACCGAGGCCAGTGGCGACCAGCTGCTGGAGCAGATGGACTTTGCCCTCGTGTCCGTCGCCCTCGCCTACGACAGCGCTCACCCCCTGGACCACGCCAGGATGGAGGGCCTGATCGGAGCGATGCCGCTCTACGCCACCTTCTACGGAGCCCTCGAGAGACTTGACCCGCGCCCACGCAGCTCGTGGGCAGCCGACAAGCCTGGAGAGCTGCTGCTCCGAAACGCAACCAACACGCGGAGCGACTATGAAGGAAGGGGGTTGATGAAGAAGATGGCGCATTGCATGATGCACACGGCGGCCGCAAAGGGCTTCCGCGGCATCCAGATTGAGACGCTGTCAGATGCCGTCCAGCACGTCTGGGCGAACCCGCCGCCGCCGTTCTCGGGCCAGGTCGTGTCGGCCTTTGACACTCTGACGTATGAGGAGGAGGATGAAGGAGGTGACAAGGTCTATCCGTTCCGGCCGGCCAACCAAAAGGCGACCAAGATCTATTGCAGTCTTAAGGCAAATTGACGGTTAACTTGAAGCCGACTCTTCCACATTAGGGCAGACGCGTGTCGCATTATCAGTGTATCTGGGGCTCGTAGAGAAAGGGGATCGGTCTGGCCACCGCGTTCAGCCAGCCGTGCTCTCTTCGATTTATGTGCCGCCTTCTCCTGCGCACGTGGTGCATCGTCGAGGCTTCTCCGTGGCGAGATGGTGCTGGAAACACGTTGCACCCACTGGCGGAACTGGGGGCGATGGAGACCCGGGACCTGCCCGTCAACTGCAAAGGACAGCGTTGGGAGTCACCCCCTGTCTGGCGCTTTCAAGTCGCTGTCAAGACCTGATTCTCGACTCAGCCACGCACGACACCATCGTGGGAGGTAACCTTGAAACTCGGTTGCTGCCGCCACCGGAACCTGGCCAATACGCCGTCGTCGAGGACGTCTGGAGGACGAGCCACGGGGGAATGGAGTCGCCGGCGGCGTTGACGGTAGCCACGAGGACGCACGTCTCGGGCTCAAGGTCTCGGGCTCAAGGTCCCGGGCTCCTTGAGCCTGGTGGCCTTGGTGCGGGCGACGACGGTGCGGTCAAAGACGGTGGGTGCCGGCACGCCTGAGACGGTGCGGGCTGTCGGCGTCGAGGCCGAGCAGAAGACGATGGCGGCATGGCGGTTGGGGCGCCAACTCCCCGACAGTTGCAAAGGTACCGGACAGATGCATATGTCCCGACACGCGAGTAAAAGCTGCACATTATGCATGCACAGCATACATGCATAACTGAACCTCGTGCTTCACTGCCTCATCGCCAGACGTCCGTCATCAGATGGCACCAGATCAGGCCTTGCCATGCCGAACCTCTGGGGAGGGACTGCATCCATCCGTGCGCCGAGCGAGACCAAGAGCGCCGCCGTCGAGACCGGAGAGGCGGTGGCGGCCGAGGCGGCGTGGGCACTGCCGACGGCGAACCTCGTCGATTTGACTCTTTGGTCTCTCTCGGCGCATGGACATGGATGTCCACAATCACATATGCGGTTGCACTCACTGTGAAAGCCTTCAAGCCCATGTCGTCTTTGCAGTCCAGGCTCTGGGTGAAGCTTCTCCAGGCAACGGCAACATTGACCCAAGCCAGGGTGGACTGCTGGCCATGTCAGCGCTGGCAAGACGCAGCGCGTTGAAAACTGCCGACCCTCTCTGCGTTTCGGCACGGCTCGAGCCTCGTGTCGACAGCGTCTTGTCTCAGCCAACAAGCTCGGCCCAAACCAACAGCGCTGCTACCGAGTCCTGTGCTTATACATGCAGTGGCAGTCATGTCAGGGCTGAAACAAGGCCTCTCGTCCCCTTCGTCTTGTCCTTGAACGCACTGCATGTCAGCACTTG
This sequence comes from Hirsutella rhossiliensis, assembly GCF_020360975.1. Classification (NCBI taxonomy): domain Eukaryota; kingdom Fungi; phylum Ascomycota; class Sordariomycetes; order Hypocreales; family Ophiocordycipitaceae; genus Hirsutella; species Hirsutella rhossiliensis. The sequence goes on from NW_025408669.1 coordinate 932,100, forward strand.
TAGGAGACGCCTTCATTCGCATTTCAAACAGCCGATCCATGGTTTCCTGCCTTCTCCTTTTTCTCATGTCTATTCTTCCTGCTTGGCCTCTGCTGCAAGCGCGAGGTTTGTCTCACCCAATCGTCAGAGCGTCGACAAAGAAACGCTTGGCCTCCCGCTTTCTGCTCTACGCAAGGATCCGCTGGTGGCCCGGGTCGAGTAGGCCCGAGTCGGGCAAGCCCGAGGTAAAGGCTTGCACCATGATAGAACACCCGTGTACGCCATCGTGCCATCTGAAAATCATAAACGTGACGTCTATTCCCAAGCCTCGACTTCACGTAACCGCGTTGATGGCCTACCCTGAGGCTGCCTGTTTTGCCAGCCATTGTCTCGTGCTATATCCGGCATTCAAGCCAAAGAATAGGCTCAACTGTCGCCGTCCCCCAGACGCATAATCCATGGCGTAGCAATTTGAGTGGTCATCTCTATTCTCCTGCGATATTCTGCGTCTATTATCAAAAAGCCAACAGGAACACGGCCGGGTTTGAGAAGCTTGAACGTTTTCAACTTGCCAGACCGTCAACGTGCCGTCAGACCGCATCGACTGACACGCACTCCAACTCACGGGGGGCTGCCTGGAGTCAATTGCTATTTCAATAGTACTTTGACCGTCTGCCGTGCTCCCGTCAACCCATGGTGATCCCGTCCCGCTTCAAGGCCACATGATGCCGCCTGCACACGGGTTGCCGCAGAGCAAGGCCTCGGAACAAAGAAAATGGTGCAACCACATCAACAAAGACGGCTCGACAGAGCCTCTCCCTACATCGAACAGTGAGCGAGGACAAATAGCCAAACAAAACCCCGAGCCTCAAGCTCGGGCCCACGCCAAAAGTCGGCGGCGTTTGCAGCATCATCCATGCCCATCGTCATCTTGGATCCGTTTGCACCCTCGCTTATTTATGCCTCTTTGCACCTCAAAGACAGGAGACTTCCCTGTTTTCAAGGACCGTTCATCTCCTCTGTCCACGTGCTGTTCAGACTCTTTGTCCCCCTGGGTAACTGTAAAGTCACCATGAACAGTCGATGCCGGCTGCGCGGCCAGTCGGACAATGGGCGACTGACCCATTCACCCCCCGACCTGTTCAGCCCGCGGCAGAGGTTCAAGCCCTCGTTGTCATAACAAAAGGGCCCTCCATCATTTGACTGGACGCGAAGAAATCTCTTCCCCCTTCTTCACCTCTCCACCATCACCACCTCGCCGTCTGCACTGACAGACGTTCTTCTCTCCCCTTTCTTCATCACAGCTCACGTAATAACGAGAACAAGCGACGAAACTTGATCATCAGAAGCAGCCTGTCGTTCAGACGAAGCAGCCTTTGAACACGTTTTGCCCAACTCGCACACACACCCTTCCACCTTATATTCTCTTGACCTTCCCCCCCCCTTCTTCACACTTTCACGACGTGGACCAGAAACACTCTCCTGAGAAAATACAAGCAACACACCAGCAACGAGGCCAAGCAGCAGGATCCGCGGGAGCAAACAAGAAAAGAAAAAAAGGGGGGCCCGGCACGACCCATTCACCACGCGTTTGACGTGAGCGAACCGTTCGGAGACAGCCAAGCAAGGCCTGTGTGTCCGTGGAGAACATCATGTCTGCAAAACGGTCATCGATGGGACGGGCATCATTTGGACGGCCCTCGTTGGGACGTCAGTCATTGGGCCTCGGCGGCCTCCAGGGGCTTGCGAATCTGAACACGCCAACCAGCCGGCGCCAAACTTGGAACACGGAAATCGAGCGTGCGTGGGTGAATGAGTTTGTAGAGCTGTGGGACGCCTTGGAGCAGGAAGAGGAAGCAGCCAAGGCAGCACGTAAGTCGTGATCCTCACCGCAGGGCCCGGACAGACAAGACTGACACACGGCTCTCCCAGCCGCTGCCCTCGAAGCTGAACAGCAGGCGGGCGGTGAATTCTCGCCCGCCGTCAGCCGTGATGCGTCCCCCCGGGACGTCAATCTTCTGGAGCAGGATCAGATGGACGTGACGGCCCGGTACGAGGGCGAAGCCGACTTCGGCTCCCTCTTCAGCACGGGCTCGGGCTCTTCGGAGGGCGCCACCGGCGTCGAGGCCGAGAAGCAGCAATGGGTGCCGCTGTACGGCTTCCAGGGCGCCGTCCACTTCCTCGCCGGCAACTGGGCCTCGTTCCGCAGCGCCGTCCGCCGTCTGCTGTCACTGCCGGAGCCCGCCGCCGGCGCCGGCGGTGGTGATGCCGTCGACGAGCCGTACACGCTCCTGCACTATGACGCGGCCACGGCGCGCATCGTCGAGCTGGAAGATGACCTGTCCCTGGGCGACGACGGAGCGGGCGTCGAGTTTATCGCCCGGAACCTCGCCGACGGGAACAACAACAATGACGACGACGGAAACGACGAGGAAGACATATACACGGATATGAAGGACATGGATATCGACAACAAGACGGCCAACAGCAGCAGCAACAAGAACAGTAACGCGAGAAACAACGCCGTCGGCACCATGGCGTACGTCGGTGCCCCTGGCCTCGACCACTCGGCCTTCTTCGTCCGCCTCCGCGACGAGCGGACGCCTGTGCAATGGGTGCCGACGGACAGCCAGCTGCGGACCGACGTGGCGCGCATCGTCTATGCCGCGGCGGCGCCCGAGGACCCGGCGCCCGAGGACCAGTCGCCTCACCAGTCGCCTCAACCGCCGCCGCCGCCGCCCCCCTCGTGTGCGTACCTGGCCTTTCCCAAGACGAGCGGCGGCCCGGACGGCAAGCACGCGGGAAGCTGGGACGCCGCCCAGTCCACGGCGGCAGTCCGGACGGCCGTCGATGTCCTGGTCGGCCAGAAGGGCCACGACGTGTTCCGCCTCCACACCGGCACGGAGCCCGGGGCCGAGGCCGGCACGTCCATCGGCTACGGCCTCGCGACGCTGCGCCCGACCGACGTGCATGCGCTGCACCCGGTCGAGAGAAACCAGGGGCAGCGTCCGCCGGCGCCGCGCGACATCTACCTGGAGCAGCGCGACCTGGCAGACGACCACGTCGCCCTCGTGCTGCCGGGCTTCTACCCGCGGGCCGCCGACTGCCTGGCCGTCGTCGCCGTCGCCGACCTCTTGTCCCGCGGCATCTCATCGTCGGCGAGGGCAGTGGCCGCGTCGCCGGGGCTCGTGCTGCCCGGCGCCGCCGCCGCCGCCGCCGCCTCGCGCATCCGCGTCATGGTTGCTCGCTTCCTCGACGCCGTCGACGACGCGGCCGAGAGACGCAAGGACCTCGCCGCCGAGCTGCGCCACGTCCGCCTGCTGGTCGGAAGCCCTGCCGACGGCTCCGAGCCGCGGCACCAGAAACAGCTCCTCTTGCCCCTCGGGGACAAGCCGGGCTCCGTCCTCGACCCGGAGGCCGCCGATGCGCTGGCCGTCCTTGCCGACGCGCCGCCGCGCTCCATCCTCGTCTTCCCCGAGTACCGCCGCCGCGACACGAGGATGCTGCCTGGCTGGGCCCGCTCGGCCGGCCTCGATGCCATGGACGCCGACGACGGTGCCTCGGTCGCCCTGCCGCCGCTGGGCTCGTCGGCCAAGGAGTTCCGCCAACACGTCGCCGAGCTGTGCCGGCTGGTCCCGCGCCGCGGCAACGAGGAGCTCGCCGATGACCTCGCAGATGGCCTCGCAGATGACCTCGCATATGACCCGCGCCTTCACCATGTCAGTATCCATCCGCTTCTGCCGACGCCTTCGTCCGAGAAAGGGGCCGAGGAGTGGGACGCGCCCTTCGAGAGCTCGACCTTCTTCCTCGGCCCGGACGCGACCGACGACGATTGGTTCCGCGTCCGCGCCCAGATCCCGACCCGCAAGGCCGTTGTCCGCGTCTGGCCGGCCTCAAGGTCTTTGGACTGGCGCATGAGCGTGGCGCGGTCCAACGTCTGGGGTCCGCGGTACGGCCGCGTCGTCGCCGCTCCCCAGACGCAGCATACGCTGGTCCCCTTTTACCGGACCCCCATGGCCAGAGGGAGCGGCACGCTGGGAGACGTGTTCGCGCCGGTGACCCAGGCGCCGGTGGTCCCGCAGCAGAGGCCCGACCCCGTCATCGAGTGTCCGTTTGCCAACTGCGGCTTCAACTGGAAGCCCTGGGCCGACGAGGCGCGCAACCAGCGCGTCCTCGAGGCCCACGCACGCGTGCGCCACGTCGTCCGCCAGTGTCTCTGGTGCGACGAGCCGCTGGGCGAGTTCTGGAACGATGGCGAGCGCGACGAGCACCTGCGCCGGAAGCACAGTCACCACCTCATGGCTCTCCTCGGCGTCCAGCGGATGAAGCTCCACCATCGCGACGGCGGCAGCGGCAGCGTCGTCGCCTCGGTTCCCCTCATGCCGGTCGATTCCTCCTCCGCCGCGGCCTCGGCCCCTGTGCGGCAACCCCTGACCCAGACGGCGGCGTCTCGACCCCCGGCACCACCTGCCGACGAAGACGAGGAACCAGACAAGGAGAACGACCCTGGTGCGCTGCCGGACGACAGAATACGTTTCAACTCGAGCGACCCCTCTGTCCTTGCTGCGCCGATGCACGTAGACATAAATTCGGACCTGTGGGCCATAGGCGCTCGCTACCTGCGCCGCCTGCTCACCGTTCCGCCCAGCACCGAGGCTCTCGTGGCACCGACCGAGCAGCAGAAGGAGCCGTCGCTGGACAACGACTTCGACGTTTATGAGGACATCGAGGAAGAAGAGGTGCGTGGCGACAACGGCACCGAGACACGCGGACGGGCGATGAGCGAACCGCCCGCCATCCTCGGCAACATGGCCGGGACGACGACGCTGCAGCCTGCGATGGAGAGTCGGCAGCAGAATGAGCAGAGCGAAGAGGCGAACGAGGGCCAAGGGCCAGAGCAGGATGAAGAGCCAAAGAAGCTCGAAGAGGAGAAGCAGAGCGTCGAGACCAGCGGCCCGGCGCGCGGCAAGAAGCGACAGCGCGCGGCCGACAACCCAGAGGACGCAGAGGCTGCGACCGACGAGCCTGTGGCGAATAAGAGGAAGAAGACGGCCAAGACTGCCCAAACCACCAAGACGCCCAAGGCGGCCAAGGCGACCAAGGCGACCAGGACTGCCGAGTCCATGAAGACTGTCGAGACGACCAAGTCGAGGAAAACCGCCGAGAGCATCCAGACTGCCGAGGAAAGCAAGCCAAAGAAGGCGACCAAGCCCACCGGGGCGGGCAAGTCTGGCAGAACAGCCGAGACCCCCGAATCCACTCAGACTGCGGCGGCCACCGAGCCTGTCGAGGCAGCCAAGCCGAAGAAGACGGCCAGGGCCACCAAGGCCACCAAGGCGAAAAGTACGCCCGCCCAGAAGAAGCGCAAAGCGCCCGAGCCCTCGACCAACATCCCCGAAGACGACGACGCCCCGGCGCCCAAGCGCGCCAAGAAACACGCTGTCCCTCCCGCTCCCCCTCTCGCAGCCGAGCCCACGAGGCGATCCGCCCGACTCAGGGGCAAGGCCAAGAAGAACTGAGCATGGAGGAGAGAAGAGAAGCAGCACCCGAAGCAGGGAGAGTGGAGAAGGGCAACGGGTCCCTTTGTAACGTACAGACACGCACGACGAATGAATAGGCGCCCAGGAGTTTATGTTTTTGCTGCTTTCTTGCTTGCTGCTGCTGTTGTTGTTTTTGTACTGGTTTGGTTGTTGTTCATGTTGATTTCTGGTTACGGTTCAGGCTGCATTCGTCCCCTTGCCCTTTGACTGTTCAAAGTAGGACGCAGACAGCGGTACAAACAGGACGCGTAAGGATGGATGGCGTGGCGATGGACGGAGACAGCAGTGTTGATGTATGAAATGCAAGACTGGCCGCCAGGTCGGCGAACCCATAGAAGAATGCTGGACGCGAGAATAGTCAGGCTGCCGATCCCATCTTCACCCAGGCTGTTCCGTCTCCAAAGACCAGGCAGTCCAAGGTGGCCTAGGTGATAAAATGTCTGGCCACTGCACAATCGTTGTTGTTCACCAAACAGTGCTCCGTTCCGTCACCCTGGATTCGTCGTGTGACGTTGAAGCGCCGGGCTACCCCTGGCAGGAATCAAAGGCCGTCCGACCCATCGGATATAAGTAATGTAACTTGTTAGGTTTTAAACCTTTAGCTTAGAGGAAGAATTAGTTAACATCTTTCATTTATTTCGTATTTTAGTAGCTAAAAAGCAGCAATATATGATCCCTCGTCCGCTCGTCCGCAGTACCAGTAACCCCCGCAAACAACACCTCCATGACAACAGGCATCCCTTGTTCTTCCTCGTCTGCCAGGCCGTCTCTTGTGACCCTTGTCCATCGACGTCCATCTAAAGCCCTCGAGCTGACCATTAATGACCCATCCTGCCAGAGTGAAAAACATGTGGGCTTGATGCCAGTCCCACGCACGACAGCTCCCGCATCCCACATCTTTGCCTCGACCACCCGACCCTCACAGGCATGCAATGGCCCTCAGCAACACATCAACGCCCTTGTCGCTCACATCCCCCTTGTCGCCCAGCAGCGCCCCCACGTCGCTCAAGATCCCCAGCGGGATGTAGCAGCCCGTCTTGGCCTTGTCCAGGCTCTCCTTGAGCCGGCTCGTGTGCTCCCATTCCTTGGCCGCCACCTCGGCCCTCTCCACCACCGGCCGCGCGATGCCGCACATGGAGGCGCAGTGCATCCCGAAGCTGCCCTCGGCCACGCCGTCCTCGAGCCGGTACAGAAACGTCACCCGCCGCTCCTCGTCGTCGACGTGAATCTGCATCCGCCTCGCCCGAATCTCCGGGTGGTTCTCAAACTCGGTCGCCAGCGAGTGGTAGTGCGTCGCGAAGAAGCCCACACAGCCAATGTGCGTCGCCACGTGGTGCAGCACCGCCTGCGCAACCGCCACGCCGTCATACGAGCTGGTCCCTCGTCCCAGCTCGTCGAGGATGACGAGCGAGCGCGGGCTGGCCTCGGACAGAATCTTCTTCGTCTCCGACAGCTCCACGAAAAAGGTCGACTGCGCGGCAAATATGTTGTCGTTGGCGCCCAGGCGCGACATGATGCGGTCGACGGGCGTCAGCAGCGCCGACACGGCCGGGACGAAGCACCCAACCTGGGCCATGATGACGGCGACGCACGACTGTGGGGCGTTAGCCTCTGAAGACGTCAAGGGATCTTGTCTCTTCCAACAGAAACGAGGACGCAGCGGACGGGCTGGGGGGGCGGAAAAGGGGGCCACATACCATGCGGAGAACCGTCGACTTGCCCGCCGCGTTGGCGCCCGTGAGCAGGTTAATCTTGGCCTCGTCGCCGCCGAGCCGAATGTCGTTGGGAATAAAGTCGTCGACCGTGTTGGTCATGCACGGGTGCCGCAGCTGCTCAAACTCGACCCGGCTGCGCTCCTCGTCGACGAACCGCGGCCGGCAGCAAGGCTGGCCGAGCGACGTCGACGCCCGGGCGAGGCTGACGAGGCAGTCGAGCTGCGCGACCACCTGGATCGCCCGCAGCCACACGCCGTAGTCGACATCAAACTTTTGGAAGAAGCGCGACGCCACCTCGCGCACCAGCTGCGAGTGCGTCTCCTCGGCCTCCTGCAGCTCGCGCACCAGCTGCGTCAGCTCGCCAAAGTACCAGCGCTTGACGTCCTTTGTCGCCGACATTTGCCGCCAGCTCGACGGCACCTTGACGGCCTTGGGCGCCTCCACCTGGTAAATCTCCTTGCCGACGTCGGTATACTTGAGCGTCTTGCACTTGAGCTCGGCCTTTTTCGCCTGCAGGAGCTGCTCCAGCTGCGCCTTGATGCCGTCGATGCGGTCCAGGCTCTCGTCAAAGTCGTCGTCGATGCCGCGCTCGGGAATCAGCAGCTTGCCCTCGCGCGCCCGGCGGCGGTCAAACGCCGACTTCCAGTAGCTCAGCGGCTCGTCGAGGTCGGGCATGGACGAGACGAGCCCGTCGACGAGCCCGTCGCCGCCCGTGAACGCGCCGAGGAGGCCCATGGTGTACTCTATCTGCTCAAAGCCCTCGAGCACGCGGACAAAGTCCTCGGGCTTGCACGCGCCGGCGTGGATGCGCGAGATGAGCCGCTCCAGGTCGGGCATCTTGACGAGCTGCGACGCAAACTGCTCGCGCACGGTCGCGTCGGCGTTGAGCAGCTCGACGGCGTCCAGCCGCTCGTTGATGCGCCGCATGTCGCACAGCGGATGCGCCACCCACTGCCGAAACAGGCGCTTCCCAAAGGGCGTCACGCACTTGTTGAGCAGGCTGAACAAGGTGCCCTCGTGGCCGCCGGTGGCCGAGTTGGCAAACAGCTCCAGGTTGACGAGCGTCTGCCCGTCCAGGACCAGCGTCCCGTTCTTCTGGATCGGGTTGTACGTCTCGAAGCTGCCCTGGGACAGGAGAGGGCGCTCCAGCTTGAGGAACTTGAGGTACGAGACGAGGCCGCCGACAGCCGACATGACCAGGTCGTCGTCGCGGTGCCGCTGCAGGGCCTCGGGCCAAGCCTCCTCGGCCCCGTCCTCGGCGGCAAAGTAGCTGCCGCAGCCCAGCTCGCGGCGCGACACGTCAGCGTCCCAGAACTCGACGCCGGGCTTGAGGTAGGTCCAGATGGTCGTGGGGGTCGTGTTGTTCTTGAGGATGCGGAGGGCCTTTGTCGAGAGGCGCGAGCGCTCGAGGACAAGCTCGCGGGGCCCAGTCTGGGCAATCAGCGTCTCGAACCTGGTGAGATCAGCATCGTCGACGAAGCCGGAGAGGCGGAAGCGGCCGGTGGCCGTGTCCGCAAAGGCAATACCAAAGGCCGGCGAGCCGTCGACGACGGATTCCTTGATGGAGAGGCAGTAGGCGGCCATGTCGTCCTGGAGCATGCTGCCGTCGACGAGGGTGCCGGCGGTGAGGACGCACGCCAGCTCGCGCGAGATGACCTTGTCGGCCTTTTTGCCCGTCTTGTCCTGGCGCTCGCGCATCTCCTTGGCGAGGTTGGTCTCCATCTGGTCGACGCGTGCCACCTTGAACTGCTTGGCGATGAACTGGTTGATCCAGTGGTCCAGGGAGCTCTCGGGCACGCCAACCATGCGCATGTTGACCCTGTCGGTCATTTTAAAGTCAAACTGCTGGTGGCCGATGGTAGCGTCGTTTTCGTATAGCTCGTAGAACTTGCCCTTTTTGAAGAAGACAATGGTGTCCCACAGATTCTGCTTGATGCCCCAGTACTGCTTCTCAAAGGGCGAGAACTTGTTCCAGGCCATGGGCGGGATGTAGATGGTCCTCGGGTCGTACTCTGGGTCCCCCGGGGCGCGCTTGTCCTTGTCGCGGATGTCTGCCAGCCAGGGGTAGCGCTCCTCGGGCTCCCTCGTGTGCGCCTTTTCCTTGATCTTGGGGTCTCGGGCGGCGCGCTCGGCGGGCTTGGTGACGGGGCGCTTGTCGGTGGCTTCGGCATCGTAGCTCCATTGGGCGGCGGTCGAGGTCGGGCTCAAGTCGTCCATGAGCAGGTCATCGACGGCCTCGATGGGCAGCGGGGACTGTTCCCGCTTTGTGGGCGGGGAGGAGACGTTGGAGCGCTTCCGGGCCGTCTGCGATTTGTTGGAGGATCGCTTCCGTTTCCTGGAACGTGGGGTATCTCCGTCGGACTCATCGGATACGACAAAGTCTGCCATGTCATCTGTCGCCAAAGTCAGCAACTGTGGCGCCCTCGCGTTTGGACGGGGCCGCCGGGTGAGAGGTAGCAGACCATCGTCGTTGTCCTCGAGGGCCTCTGCAGCATCGCTGTCGTCGTAGTCGTCCTCATCTTTGATGGCAGGGCGGGGCTGTCTGTTGGCTCGGCGTCGTGATTTGGGGGCCCCGCCGTAGGTAAAGGGATCGTCGTCCTCGTCGGACTCGGCGTAGCTGATGACCTTTTTGGCCTGGGAGAGATTGTGTCAGTATTCAGCCGTCGATATGGAGACGTGGTGTCCTTAGGAATACCTACCTTGCGAGAAGGACTCGGCTGGTCGACGGCCTTGGGAGTGGACCGATGCCCCACCCTTGGGTCTGAAGTTAGTGTCGCAGTGGCACTCGTCGTGGAAGGCGACGACAGCGGCCTGGAGACAGAGGCGAGGTTCTCGTCGCCGGTAGGGGAGCTGGGGGCGTCGAGGGCGTCGCTGCTGGGGACTGGGGTGGACAGCTTTGCTGAGGGCTTTTGCCTGAGCTTGGGGAGAGCGTTGGCCTTGGTGGTCTCTTGCAGACACGACGAGGGGCGGTGAGGAGCGGGAGCCACCTTTTCGGAGGGCGAGGACTTTTGGAAGAAGGAGGCGATGGAGCGTTGCTTGGAGGCGGACGAGGCCGGGGCCGATGGCTTGGGCGTGGCCCGCGCGGGGGTGCGAGCGGAGCTGCCGGCCTTGCTGTCTCCGGCCATGATGAAGTCAGATGAAGTCAGGCTCGTTTAGACGACGCCAGGGAGAGAGAGAGGTGGAGGGCGTTGGTGGTGGAAGCTCTCGGGAACTGCTGGATTGCGTGCTGCTATCGCGAGATGGAAGCCAGCCCGGCGATGGGGGAAGGAGGGACTGCGAGAAGCGCAATCTACAGGACTCGGGACAAGAACGACGGCATCGACGGGATTGAGTCTGCCAGAGGCAAGGCGAGAGAGACAGTCTGACGGGCGGAAAGGAGAGACGAGGGTCCACGCGTCGCGTTTTTTCTTCAGCAGTCGCGTCTGGGGTTGAAGCACGGTGCCAGGGACATACTCTGCACGGTATTACACCGGGGAAAATAGCCGGAAATGCACAGTGCAAGACGCGCTCCCTTAACGCGCCCCTTGGACCCCGCGACAGACGCGTTCCTTGCGCCATTAAACTTCAGTCTTTTTCGATCTTTAGTTCTTTACTGCAATCTTTTTACTTTAGACTTTTAATTACTTGTCGTTGCAAAGTCGCCGAATACGTCGACCAATTCGCTGCACATCCAGGAGACACCACCTGTCTCGAGCAGTGCAACCGACCGAAGCCTCTGCCCTGCCGTGGGCTCGCCCTGGGAGCAGCGGCAGTGCGAGCAAAGTCGATGGCATCCCGTCGTGTCGGAGGGTTTAAGAAACGGCCTCGGTATACGGACAACTTCCTACCCGGATCCCCGACGGGTATATAGATGGTACGGTTAGTAGCAAGAGTTGGACACGAGACGAGCAAAAGGGTGTCGAGACCAAGCGGCAGTCAAACAGGCCGACGCGGGTTGGCGAAAAGCAAGTTGATTTTTCTGCCCCTTCTCCATGACCGCCGCCAGGGGGATTACATGGTGCTCTCCCGAGCTTCCCCCTCGTCGTCGTCACAGCACACTCGAGTCAAGTCCTGAGACGGGCACGGGTCAGCTATCAGCGTTACTCCGTACATGTGCCGTTGTTTCTTGTAGAAATCACATGTAGACCGTGTCGTCTACAGCAGACAGATCATGTCGGATGTAGCATTTCTGCCAGTCTGGCAGGCGCAGCTGATTGGCGTCGACAACTGATAGGCGACGTGGTCCGCTCTATATGTAGTCGGAGAGAGGGTCAACCTGCCATGGCCAGTCGACTGAAACGAAGTGTACGGGAGAAGCTCGTCTCCAGGAAAGTCGGCGCAAACTAGGTTCGGATCCGACTGGGTCAACAGTTAATACCGCAGTCTGGCCAAAACAAGAACATGCAGCCAACCTGGTGCTTATACTGAGCGCCGTCTTACTTGCACATGTCCCTTGCCCGAGCCGATAACAAGTCTACCCATGGATTCGTCTCCATCTCTATACGTGTAATATGCGTCATTTCTGTTACACGGGGCGATCAAGTACCCGTGATTCGAATATCTGCAGCTCTCACAGCCAAACAGGCCGTCCATCCCATCTTCGACAAAGGGCTGAAGCAGACAGGAGATGCTCGAACCACAATATTGCATGCCCGGCGACGCAGCTTTTCTCACTGTGCAGAACGGACGCGGTATCCCGGTCTCCTTGATCTAGTCAGGAGCAACGGCATTGCGAGGTGACTCCTGGCACTCTTCTCCCTGGCATGACTGGAACACCCTCTTCAAGTCCATCAAGACTGAAGCGCCACTGCAGCCGTGTAAAATAAAGACCGCCTGCCCCAGAACGAATATCAACCTCTGTGTCTTTCACCCTCTCTACAAGTTTTGCCTTGGATCTACAAATCTCTTGAAAGCCCCATCTTTCCAACCCAACCAACGCTCTCTTGCCCGTCAAGATGAGGTTCCTTGGACTGGTACTCTTTGCCTGCGCCGGCCTGACTGCCGCCGCGACCACTGCCAAAATCCAGGCCAACTGTGCCCAAGATGTAAGCTGGAAAAGAGAAAAGTACCTCCTCCCGTGTGCGGTAGCTGACGAGGCGCCCAAGTGCAAATGCCCACACAAGGCTGGCAATGCCGCCGCCGGCCCTTCAGCCGGCAACTCGGCAGCCAAGGAAGAGTCGATTCGCAAGTGCATCGCGCGACTGCCAGGAAACGTTTGCGTCAAGGAACTCTTATCGTCTGCAGGGCTGCGCCTGGGGGTTCCGCGACAACTACAACAGCGGCAATCTGAGCCGGGGCGAGGATCGTATCATCAGTGGGGGTATCCAGAACTACCCGAAGAACATTTTCACAAAGGGACCTGAGTGTGGCTCTGTCAATGGCGGTCTTATGACCCTTACACCCCATAACTACGAGCCTGTTTGCGCTTGCGTCAAGTCCTAGCGTCCAACAGGGCCAAGAGGCATCGCGGTATGCTTGGCGGTTCGCAGGTTGACCGGAGCTGCAAATATGCGGACAACAGATCTGGATACATGCTGCTACCTGAAGCCTCGCTTCGTAAAAGCCATCTAGCCCAAGCCAATCTCTATATACTCCCGCATACGCCTGCGAGGTTGCCAAAATACCTAGGCAGACAATAGTGCCATCGGCATGGTGCATCGAGGGCCATTCCCGGACACGATTCTCATCCCGCGCCCCCGGCCCGCGCCCCGGCCCGAGCACGGGCCCCCGCCCCGGGCGCCCCTCCGCTCCGCCAGCAAGCCACCGCAGAAGCCGCCCCCATGACCATCCCCCCGATCCATGCAGCGCACCGCCCGGCCACGAGCACAACCCAGTAGAGCCATGCCCACCACCCCGCCCCGTGTGCCGCCCGCATCGTCCGCCGCGACGCAGCCAGCACCCTGTTCGCCCGGGGCCCGCTCAAGGCATCATAGGCCGCCACCGCCTCCGCCAGCGACCCGCCCTTGGCCCGGCACAGCTGCTCGGCTAGGTCCCACCCGTCGGCCAGCGCCAGGTTGGCCCCGAAGCCGGCAAACGGGCTCAGCGCGTGGTTGCTGTCGCCGATGAACAAAACGGGCCAGCCCCGGGCCAAGATGTCGTCGTGCGCAAAGGGCCGCTTGTCGCGCGCGTTGGTGCAAAACACCGTCTTGGGCTCCGTCCGCGCCGTAAGCGTCGCAAAGCGCTCTCCAAAGACGGCGCCGAGCTCTCTGACGCGCCCGATGACGGCCGCCGGCGCGGCTGCTTCTGCCTCGTCGTCTCGGTTCGACCCACTCCTGAGCTCCAACACCGGGTCACGTTCGAGGTTGCCCACGGCCCAGAAGACGGTTCGGCTATCGACGGGCGACACGAAGCACGAGACACCGCCGTCGGACACCACGAAGCCCCAGTCGCGGCCCGGGGGACTCGGCACGCTGCCCTCTTCGAATAGCGACAGGCCGCCGCGCAGGACAGCGCCGACATACTCCAGCTTGTCCCCGGGGCGAACAAAGGGACGCAGTTTGCTGTGGGCCCCGTCGGCAGCCACTAGCAAGTCGCAAACTCGATCCTCTGACACCCGCCTCTGACTCTCATCGCCATCGTCACGGTTGAGCTCGCCCTTCCCGGCCATCTGTCGGGGTTGAACGGCCGACGACCTCCTACGGCCGACGATGACCCTCAGCCGACCGTCGTCGAGTCTCGTAAAGCATTGGCATTGCGACCCCCACCGCACGTGGCTATGTTGCCAGGCGTCGTCAGCATCGGCCACGGCGGCGTCGAGCAGAACGCGCCGCAGGTCGCCACGAGAGATGCGGACGTTGGCCGTGGGCAGGCCATGCAGGGGCTTGCGACGGATCCGCATGCGCTCGCACCAGTCGGCCCCCCAGATCTTGAATGCCCCCGATGCCTCACCGTCGTCTTGCCCGGCGACGGCGCAGGCCAAGACGTTGTCGATGAGCCCCAGCTTCTGCAGCACAACGAGCCCGCCGACCTCGGAATGACCCGCTAGCGAGAGGGTAAAGGACTCGGCGACACGGCGCCGCAAAGGGTCGCGGTCGTCACGTTCGAATATGACAACAGTGGGCGGCGTGAGCTGCGGATCCCACAGCTTGCGCAGGCCGGCGACCAGGGCTAGACCGGCGATGCCTCCGCCCGCCACGAAGATGGTCTTGCCCTCTAAAAAGTGCCGAGGGGAGTCAACGTCGCTCGCGTCCATGACTTGATGCGTCTGGCTTAGCTCGCTATGAAGAGGTTGTCGAGATGGGTCATGACGCAGGGCGACGGAAAGGCAGCTGCATTAGAAAGGGGGAAGAGATATGAAGCATAATGCGCGAGGAAAGGGGACGAGAGAAAACGAGAAGAGAACATCGAGGATATCTTTGCCCACCGTACAGAGTCATTCGGGGTGTGCATTGGAGAAGATGAGGTGATGAGTCTCTTTGGGCGCATCGCGACCCATCAAACCACCTCTGGTTGCCGTCCGTGCATCTATCCATCTGAGGCACATTTAGCCTCCTCCCTTCACTGTCGAGAAAGCTCGGTGCCAACGCTTCCGCGTTCTGCAAACGGGTAACCGTAGTCTGCATTGACCTCTTCATCACGTTCCACACCATCAAAACATATATTGTAGCAGGCCATGATGTCGCCGCGGAGCTTATGACCGAGGTGGACGGACAAGTCAAGAGGCTGCTCGTAGACGAACTGACAGCGTCCGGGGACGAACAAGGCTCAAGCCAGATTCGATGCCATCATGCATACACGTACTTGCCCATTCGGGAAGCCCAGACGACAAGCCCCGAAGGGCTGATGCTTGATGGAAAGAAACAGGACCAAACAACATATCGAGGTGAGAATAGCCATACGTGTGTTACTGTATGCATTAAGTTAGCCCATCTTCGAATCTGGTACTGTACTGTACATGTGCACATGGAAAATCAATCTCCTTACCTGCATGCTCCAAGGGCGACACGCTTGGCAGTGGGTTCATCAATCAATCACGTCGTTGCTTGGCTCCAGTATGCCAGCATGCCCCCTCGCATCTTTCCTCTTTCCCCATGCTCGGAGAAAGGGGGCCACGTCCAATTGCAGAGCTTTCTCCGGGGAGGAATGAACAACGGTTTCTCCAATCGCAATACCGCCATTCGTCCACGCCGCGCGTAGGCAGATGGAGATCCCTCCTTTCTCCCGCGAACGTAGCCAATGCCAGCAAGATGTGACTCCCACTCAAGCAGTCCCGGTCTTGAGTGGAATCTTTGCCCAATGGCCGCCGTACTCCAGACCCCGTACAGTATCCGTCATGGCCGTTTGGCGTGCCCGCGCCATTGTCGGCCAGCAGACTGAGCACCAAATGGCTCTGACGGCGTCCCATACTATAGTGCAGGAAAGATGCGGTTACAGGACCACGTGGCATCATCCTGGCTGGCTGCGAGGTGACGGTGGGTGATGAGATGCTTGGCTGTCTGCCCAGTGCCCACTCACCTCAAAGCAGGCTCCGGCCCGCTCCGACACTGACCAAGATTGCTGTGGGAGTTTGACCGTCATGGTCTGTGACAACGAACCAGGGATCCATCCACACGAGCCGCTCGATAACCGGGACACCACGCCTGTGCAGCCACGAGTTTCCAATTTGGGTGGCAGGGCTTGCGCAATTTGTCGCTTCAGCCTGCTCGTAACAACGTTCGCTCTCTGCTGCCTGCAAAGCACGAGCTTGGTGCGCATGTCATGCCATTGCACATGTGCAGAATATGCTGCCTGCGTCCCTGCAAGCCTTCCTGCACTGTAAAACGTTATGCCGGCCCTTGAACCTGCAACCTACTTGGTGCCACGTAAGACAAGTTCGTATGCATTGTATCCAGAGGGAGACGTCGACTTACGGCTATCACGGGGATGTGCTCTCGTCCATGTCAAAGTCAAAGTCAAAGTCCGGGATTCGGCCGCGGATGCCCTCGACCGACCGCCTCAGGTTCCCCGCGAGAGCCGCGTCCGTGATGGCCATGTGCGCCGCGCCAAAGTCGTAGCTCGCTAGTTTGTTGCGCAGCTCGAGGCTCGGGAAGCCGTTCCAAGAGACGAGGTCTGACCTCCACCACAGGCGCTTGTGGTTCTCGGGCGGCTCGTCGCGCAGGCCTTGCGACCAGCGAAAGTAGTGCGTCCCAATGGCACCGTCCTTGTTGTAGACGGCCTTGACGTGGGTGTCCTCGTACTTGGGGATGTCGTGCCAGAGCCGCGCGTTGTAGCGGCCGTGGGCCGAGACGGCACCCATCCTCGGCGTGCCGTTCTTGGTCCACACGACAATGTGCTCCCAGTCGTACTGGTGGCCGATGCACAGGCGGTCCCCAATATCTTTTTCGAAGAAGTAGTCGTAGAGGTGCGCGCACCAGCCGTTTGCGTTGCACCGCGCCCGCGAGTAGACGTTGCTGTTGTCCAGGTCGCGTTCGTCTCGGCAACCGTCGGTGTTTGTCTCATGCCGGGACCGGCCCTGATCGATATGGCCGTCCGGGCCGATGGCGGGGACGTTGTAGCAGCTGTCCGTGTCAAAGTCGAGGGCCGGCTGCCACTTGAGATCCGCGACGGTGGCCCGTTTGGGGAGCGACAACGGCGGGTTTTCATCGAACCCCTTGTCGTCACAGAGTCCCGCGGCCGAGGCCCTTTCTAGGTTGGGGATCCAGGCACCATCTTGCAAGACACTCTGAGCCAGAATATGACGAGGCTCGTCAGGGGGTAGGTCAACCTGCTCGGCGGCATGAGAAACGGCGCCAAGTGTGGCCAGGAGTGTAAGGTAGCGAGTCATGATGGAGCGTCCCGAGGCTCAGATGTCGGCAGTAGTCGAGACAGAATTCAGTCCTGGTCCCTTTGTGCCCAAGATTTCAAAACTCAATGGATGCCGGCAGTCCGTTTGTCTTGGGAAACAGTCGTGAAGCCGTCTTTATAGGCTTTGCAGTCATGTTCCCCGCCGGCCTCCAAGGGGTGCGCGTGATGCTTCCATGTGATATGGGGACCGAGTGACAGTAGGTTTGATGGCAAGCCCATTGCCCAGGTCGACGGCGAGAAGATTCCGAGAGTATGCCATTTAATTATGGCAGTTGATTAATTAAGGTGTCGGATGAGGCCAACATGGACCAGGCCCTGGTGCCAACATTGAATGAAATAATCGCTGACAAAGCGGCCGTTGCCGACCTCTCGGAGAGGCCCATGATGAGAGACGAGCGCTTTGTAGCTCGGTAAGTAACGGGCAGCCTCAGCGGCCGATGCCCCCAAGCCGTGAGGAGCCGGATTTGAGGGATCGTCAGACAGGAGGAGAGCGACAAAGGGTGCTTGATGCTTGGTGACGCTATCGGCTGCTGATTGAAGGTCTTGACTCGAGAATGGTGAGTTCCACCGGCAGTAGGTGTCTCGGACGATCAGATGGTTCGCAGGTCCGGCAGCCGGTTGGTTGATGATGATGTATCCATCAGAGGGAGAAGAGACGACCAATCCTAAGCTGGCCTTTACCAAGGGGTCGGTGGCACGGAACAATATGCACCCGCCTCTGGCCCAAATCTGCACCACCACCCCGCATCTGCACAGGGGACCCTCAATCCAACAAACATCCTTTTTCCCCTCCAAGAGCAGCAAGAAAAACTGGCTCGCCTCAGCCAACACAGCCCGTCTCATACCCTGCTTCCTCGTCTCATCACCTTGACCATGCTGTTGCTGCCTGCAGTCCGCTCACCCAGGCATCCCGCAGACCCTCTCGTTGCGTTCCAAACCCGCTTCAGCCGCCATCCTCATGGTCCGATTGCCTACATATAGACACCAGCCACCAGAGCAGAGCATAAGGAAGCGCATCCAAAGTGTGCGGGCGTCCTCGCTCGCTTCCCCGCTCGCCCGCCATGTCTGCCCATCTCGCCGCGCCGCCCGTCCTGTCGACTCCCGACGACCATATGCTCGAGGCTCCGGCCGAGGCCGCCCCTCGATCGACGCTGTCGGACAAGGCGCTGCGGACCACGTACGACGTTGCCCGCACGGCAGCTGAGATTCGTGACGGGAGCTGGACCCGGATTGCCCTGCAGTTCCCCGATCACATGCTCGTCGATGCGCCCAGAGTCGTCGAGTCGCTCCACCAAGAGCTGCAGACGACGGAAGCCGCCCAGGCCAGGCGCATCCACATACTCGCAGACACGAGCTACAGCGCCTGCTGCGTCGATGAGGTCGCCGCTGAGCACGCCGACGCCCAGGTCGTCGTGCACTACGGCCGGTCCTGTCTCAGCCCCACGAGCAGGCTGCCCGTCATATACGTCTACACCTGCCACGAGCTCGACCGCGCCGCCGTGGTGCGTGAATTCGAGTCCGAATTTGGCGACAAGGACGAAAGGGTTGTCGTCATGGCCGACCTGACGCTTCAAGACCATGTCGACGGCCTGGTCGCGCAGCTGCGCGCGTCGGGATACACAAACATGGTTGCGACAGACGTCTTCGGAGATCCGGCGGGCGTCATCCCCAACAGGAGGATATCCGGCCTGGAACTTGATCTCGACGCGACCAAGGCCTACTCTCTCTTTCATATTGGTGATCCGCCGTCGTCGCTGCTGCTCGCCCTCCACTCTCGTTTCGCATCCCTCCACGTTCTCTCCACGCCTTCGTCTTCCACGCCCTCTCTCAACAACCCGACGATTCAAACAGCAGGTCTCCTGCGCCGCCGGTTCGCGCGCGTCCTGTCACTGGCCTCGGCCGGCGTCGTCGGCATCCTCGTCAATACACTGTCCGTGTCCAACTACCTGTCGTCGATTGACCTGCTGCGCGATAAGATTGCCAAGGCCGGCAAGAAAAGCTACACGGTCGTGGTGGGCAAGCTCAACCCGGCCAAGCTGGCCAACTTTGCCGAGGTGGAGGGCTGGGTGGCGGTGGGCTGTTGGGAGAGCGGGCTGATTGAGGATGACGCGGGCTACTGGCGGCCCGTAGTGACGCCCTTTGAGCTCGAGGTGGCGCTGATGAGCGAGGAGGAGAGGACCTGGGGCGGCGAATGGTGGGGAGGGATTGAAAAGCTGAAGCTGTCGCGAGAGGAGCAAGTACCCGGTGATGAGTCGTCGGGCAAGCCGCAGCAGCAGCAAGAACAAACGGAAGGGGTTGATGAGGGTGGTATCCGAGAAGACGGCGTGGAGGGCGCCGAGTCGCTGCCGCCCGAGTTTGACCTCCGGACCGGCCGGCTCGTCGGCCACAGCAGACCGATGCGGCTCACCGTGGGGAGCACAGCGGAGCGCGGCGTGCACGGCAGGCCGGAGGAGGAGGACCATTCCAAGAGCGCAGTGGCGAGGCGGGCGGCGAGAGAGCTGGCAAGCATCAAGGGGGTGGCCAGCCCGGGGGCCGAATTCCTGCGGTCGCAGCGGACATGGCAGGGCCTGGGGAGCGACTTTGCCGAGGGGGGCGAGGCGGCGAGCACGGTGGTGGAGGAGGGCCGGAGCGGCATTGCACGGGGGTATCGGGTGGGCGATGGGGCCGCGAGGCGATGACTTGGCAGCTTGTCTTGGCCATGGAGGGCATGTGTTGGTTGGCAGCATGCACAGGGTTCACGTAGACAGCATGAGCCGGATATACTGCTGCGCCATTGAGAGCACCTGGGCTGCCCGTTGCCTGTTTTTGGTTGTACATATATATATATATATATATGTATAGACATTCGTATATGCGCTGCATGCGCGAGCTCATTACTGTTGCCCCCCCCCCGCCGTCTCTTTCTTTCCATCCCTATTAATCTTTGCTCTTCTGTTCATCTTTCGTCAGATCGTCACCATCAACATGGTCCGCGTGAATATACCCCCTCTCTTGACTGTCTATGTTCCTACCCAACGCACCATCTTCGCAGCGCTCCAACGCCAGCTAGACGTAGACGCGGTGGGTGCGCGAGTGCGAGCTCCGGTGGCTGCTGTGCCCCGAGCGACTGCGCCCGCCGTGGCTGCGCGGCGAGCGGCTCCCGTGGTGGCGATGGTGGTGGTGATGCGACGACGAGGAGCGATAGGTGCGGCGGCCGTCGTAGGCACTCAGGTGGTCGCCGTGGCTAAAGGCGGCCAGGGCCGTGGTGAAGAAGAAGATGATGTTCATAATGGCCAGGGCCCAGCACGCCTTGAGCATGGCGCACGGCTTGTCGGGCGGGCCCCAGCCGAGGCCGCCGGGCGCGCCGACGCGCGGGTACCACAGGCGGTCGAGCGCCGGGGCGGCGACGCAGTCGGCGTCTGCGATGCCGCGCAGCAGGTAGACGGCGGCGATGAGGGTGCCGAAGATGCCGAGGTCGACGAGGGCGACGAAGCGGGCGTTGGCCGAGGAGCGGTGGTAGCTGAAGAGGGTGAAGACGGCCCAGGCGAGGGCGAGGACCGAGGTGATGAAGAGGATGAGGATGGGGTCCGGGGTCAGGGCGTTGTTGGCGACGAAGATGTTGACGAACCAGGCGAGCATGCCCATGATGGGGATCTGGCTCGGCTGTCAGTTTTCGCTGCTCGGGTCCTGTCCTCGCGGTGGAGGGGAGACATACCAAGGTGACAATCTGCGCGATTCGCGTGCACACAAAGATGAGGGCGAAAAACATGGTGGGCGGTGATTCAGTGTGCTGCCCCTGCTGCTGCGTTTTGAAGCTATCACGACGACGACGATGGGTGCATGCGCCGCCCCTAGTTGCGCAGAGGGACGGGGGCGCGCAATCGAGTAAATGCGCAAAACGCAGTCTCGCCGTCTTTACTGCGAGCGTGTAGGCTCTGGCAATGGCTTCACCGCCCCTCCTTTTGCGCTTGCGTATGCGTCTTCTGAAGCGGCCGTGGTCGTTGCGGATGCGATGCAGCTCACACAATGCGATTGTCCCGCAGAGACTTCGAATTGTGGGTCACGAGATGTCGGGCTCTCTGGTATGCGGATGCTTCTCTCGGATGGGGCTCGCTCTTGTGTGCGCAACGGGCGGGAATGCGGGAGCAAAGGACGGCGGGAAGGCCAAGGAAGGGAGAGCAGGTAATTAGAGAGGAAGGGGAGGGCCCCATGACGAGGAAAACAGGGAGCCGATGGGGGGGCTGGGAGCCTGTTGCTGTGTACAGCATGTGCTGGGTGGCGTCACAGTAACGAGCAGGCCGTCAATTATGAACGAGGCCTGGTTTCTCGGTGCTGGGACTTGTGCATGCTTATGCCCGGTCCAACATCTCTCTCGTCCAATGGCCGCCGGGCGGGGTTTCGGTATGCAGGGGCTGGACAACAGAGCAAGCAGCTTTGTATATAAGGAATAGGCGTGTATAACAGAGCCAAGCCGAAGAACATGTCCCGAACGGGAACAGACCAAGCAGGGGGGGAAACAGGGAAACGGACAGAAAACAGCGTCATCGCCGGTCCGCAGAAGCATCTCGACCATGCTAGGAAGCCTACTAATTACTGCTCCGTATGGTGGACCGTGGATGGATGCTTGGACGAAATCATGACCATGATGGAGGGAATATTGGGGAGGCTGGTTGTACAGTATTGTGCGGATAGGTACGGAGTAGTCGTTGCAAAGACAGGGATATTAATAAATCAGGCCTGCACCTCGTCAGGCACCATCCACCAGAAGCGCCATCCTAGACGCTAAGCCCAGTGTGCAAGACATGAAGCGACCAGCCCGTCCAGAAGCGCCGCGCCATGGTCGCTTGCACACCCCATCCCGCGGTGACGCAGCCGTCCTGCGCATAACCAAGTCCAAGGGGGTATCTCTTTTCCATCGACCGTCTGTCCACGACCACCTGTCCAGCGCCGGCTGTCTCGCGGCGTGGGTACATCACCACGTCTCGCATTGATTCTTCGAATGCCCGACGCATCCCAGCGTCCGTCGTCAAGCCATGCGCGGTGCTTCAGACGACTGGCTGGCTGGGCTTGCGCGTCGTATCTGCGCGCGCGCCGCCCCGGAAAGCGCCGAGGCCGGCCAAGACGGCCAGGGCGGTGAAGAGAGCCCAGATGAAGAAGCCAAAGGCGACGGCAGCCTGGATGCTCTGGCAGAAGTGGTTTCCGCGGCAGCGGCCGACGCCGATCCAGACGGCCAGGGCAATGGAGCCGGCGAACCAGAAGAGCGTCGTGACGGCCAGCAGGCCCAGGGCGACGAGGCCATGGTAGAAGCGCTCGAGGAAGCGCGGCGTAAGGGCGATGTAGGCGAGGACGAGGATGGACCAGATGCTGTTGAAGAGCATGAAGCTGAAGCGCGAGGGCGTGCGGCTCCAGTCGTCGTCGGTCACGCTAACCACTGCATTGCCTGTCAGCAGACACGAACCGGGCTGGATGCCGGGAGGAGACTCGTCGACGCACTGTAGCCCGTCAGGCCGAGCTCGATGACGATGAAGAAGGCGAGGACGCCATGGAGGATGGTGGAGATGCCGAAGCCCATGATGGCGGCTTTTCTTTTCCGTCGACAGTGACTTGCTGTCGGCAGGGGAGAGGAACGGAGTCGTGCGTGTTTGTCTGGCCGAAATGAGGTATTGAAGAGCGATGCGGCGGAAGGGTGCTTTTACTGTAGTATGAGAGAGAGAGATCAGAGAGAGGAGGGGGGAGAGAGTGCTGGGGCGGGGAGAAAAAGCACTCGGAGTGCATACGTGTGCCAAGTCATTTTATCACAAACACGGCCCAGCGCAGCCGTTGAGGCGATGCACGCGTCTGTGGAGAGGTACTTGGACAGGGTGGAGGGGAGACTTGCCCACCAGCCACAATGGCGCGTGACAGAGCCTTGGCACTACCGTGAGCTGCTGCGAAAGGAGAGGGCGCATGCTAGGGCAAGACAAGCACATGGGCCGGCTTGATGTACCGCGGCGCACACGAACTGTCGCTGCGACAAGTGGGTCACGGGCAGTGCCGGGCATCAGCCTCCATGACGTCTGTCGCTTTGCCCGCAGGCAGTGTCTCATCGCTCTCCTCTGTTTTGGAACTTACAGTAATACTGTAAGTACGTAGGTACCTACGTATGTACTGTACAGCACTGTACAGTACTTGGTAAAGTCGACTTCCTGGCTTACCCCCTATTGCTTGCCGCTTACCCCCTATTGCTTGCCGCCATGTCCCTCCCTCTGCCCTGCACGCCCCACGGCACAGTCGAGTCGGCTGCGTCCGCTGCAGCGCGGCTGCATCACGGCCACTAATGAGGTCATTCATGCAGCCTGTGCTGTACAGTACGGAGTGGCACTGTATCCGCACTGTCCGGAGCATAAGGTACCTGATTGAGTACTCCGTACTCCGTACCCGGCTGCGTATTCGTGTCCGTGCCGGGGCTGAGCTCGACTGTGGCTCAGTCCATGACACCACCATGACGCCATGCGCTCTCGGTCTCGACCACGGCCGAAACACGGGCTTCATCACCGGACGCGTGCTCACATGCAAGTACGGATAGGCCCTTTCATTAATAAACAGAATCCCTTCAGCCCCACGCAGCCTAGAAAAGACCCCACCTATCGATAAACCGTCGATAATCGGCGTCCGAAGGTGGATCCGGGGGCCCGCCGCCGCCTCCACTGGGACCCCTGGGAGGTGGAGGTGGACCCCGGGGACCCCCGCTAGGGCCCCCGCCGCTTCGGCCCGGCCCCCCCGGAGACGGCCCTTGGCCAGGGCCGCGGAGCATGGCCATCATCGCCCTATCCGGTATTCGCTGCCCATTGCGGACCCTCACCATCCCGGTCTCGCCATCGACCAATACAACATGGGTCCACCTGGCGCCGCCCCCTCTCGCGGCTCCGCCGGGGCCCGCGCCTGATGGCCCGGCGCCTCTGTCCGTCGAGCCTCCAATTCTCCGAAGCCCGGCCACGAATTCGCCAGACCCCGTCGCATATCCGCGAGGCCCCGGCGGATATCTGCGAGGCCCCGCCGCCTCTCCACCAGGCCCGACTGCAAACCCCTGGCCGGGGCCCGCGGCGACGTGGCCGGGCACGCGGAGGCTCCCTGGCCGAGGGGGTGAAAGTCGCGGTGCGCCGTGCGGGAGGTTTGGGGGCGGCTGTCGCCCGCCGCTGCCATGGCTGGGCCAGATGAGCAGCCACAAGACGGCGGCGGCCGCCAGGAGAAGGCCGCGGCGGTGGTGAAGCATGTTGCTCGCGCTCGCTTACGCCTGTAACTGCGAGTAGATGAATAATGTAAAGGGCTGGCTGGCACGCACAGTTTGCTGCCGAAGAAAGGTCGTGATCGTGACTGGATTCTGGAGCGGGCTCGGCTACATCTTGGACTATATATATGGTACGGGGCATGTCATCCATCCAAGGGCTCGTCATGCCGGCGTGAGCACCGAGAACCATCATGGCATTGCAAATACCCTGTAAATCTCCCTGCCATCACCCCATCACCTGCCGTCCAGTCTGAGCACCTTGGCCCACTGGCATCCCTCAACAAATTCATCTTCTCATGTGCAGTGTACGATGCCATCCCGAAGCCTGCCTCATCTTGTACGCCAGGCTGCGTCGCAACCAGGCCCGACAACCCCCTCCCGAGAAAGCTTACCGACCGAGTCTGCATGACGAGTTTCATCCAACCGATCGCATCAATCGACATGCTGGTGGATGAAAGAGACCGGCGTCTTCCGCCAAGATACCTGGCGACAACGCACTCAGCCAGAGCTCGTCGTCGAAGTCGACGTCACGGCCCCTCTGCCTCGCCCACGCAGTCATCATCGTCAGGCCACTCCGCGATTCTGCGCGCAGACGAGTCGACGTGACGAGGGGGCGTAGTGGTTTTGTTGAGCACAGGGATGGAGGGTGCCAACCAAAATGGTCAAATGAACTGACAACTGGGCTCGACAACAGGTCAGCTAAGCTCGAGATAATCGTCTACAGAAATCCAGATTTGAGGGGGCGATGGCTCATGTTGGACACAACTCAGATACCCAAGCATCACCATGACCGACCAAAGGCCTCGCCTCATAGTGGGATTCGGCACGGCCCGAATTGAGCGCATGCAACGCTGCGTCCCCCGTAGAGATAGCACGTTGTATGTGGTCGCCGGTGTAATAGACGCAAAAGTAGTACGCTCAGCCTTCTCAACGTCACGCCATGTGCGCCCGACCTCGACAGACCACAACGGCGAACAAGGCTCCCGCCGTCGATAAGTCTCCCTTGATTGTCTCAGCATGAACCGGGCTTATTGGTTCGCAGGTCGGCGAAGTTACTGTTTCTACATTTGGCCTGCAGTTTTAGATAGAACCACACCATATGTGGATGCGGTCGAGTTGGCCTAAATAGTTTGCACTCTCCTTCGGCAAAAGTTCGTGGTATTCGTACTGTTTTGTAAGACGCTCTCCGCTCCGTTGCGGGCCGTCTTTCGTAAACTCTGTGAAGATTCGAATCGCGAGGCTTCATTACATCCAAGACGCAAGCTGGCAAGCAATTCGAATGTCGATAGACCAGGGAAGTCGCCACTTGCCGGCCTGTCCACGGATTGCGAAGCAGCACACATGCAAGCACTCCAAATGTAGACCGGGCGTGCGCTTCGTCCTCGCTTTTACGTTCGTCTTAACCTTCGTAGCGGCGCTGAGTTTGGACAAGCATGAGGGTACTTGGCACACTGGCTTCATGTTTTCGGCCCGTCGAGGGGCTTTGCCTGGGCCTTGAGGAAACGCGATTCATTTCGAAATCCTATGTGTCGTCCCCCTCCAATCAACCACTCAGAGGAACCCAAGCTGAAAAGCAACTTGGAGAGACTTTTACGACGGTGGAAAACTCGGCTCAACGGCGCGGCTTGACTGAATTTCGAAATTGTACTCTCCGTTTGTCAACCAACTAGACATCCCACCCAATTGAAGTACGGCACCTTTGAACTTGGGACAAATCTTACCCAAGTCGGTGCTGACGGATGAGTCCAGTCGCTTCCTGGCAAGAGACAGTCAAAATACCAGAGCAGCAGTCGAGAGTATATATAGAGGACCGAGAACCAGAGTTGTCATCCCCCCCCCCTTCCTTGTCCGCTTGAGAGTTTAGGGGCCTAACCCTGCCTTACTCGCCTTGGATACCTGTCCGCTCTCTCTTATGCATCTCGGCGTCTCCATTCCCGCCCTTCTCGCGATCGATGTCTGCGCCCAAGGGATCAACGACCTCGTCGCCGACTATGGCCATGGCGCGAAGGGTCAGATAGAGCGCAACTATAAGATCGACTGGAAGAACCCGCCAAAGACGAGATTCCACGCTCTACAAAGCAGCATTTGCGACTGGATGGGGGGTGGCATCATTGTGCAAACGCTTATGAGGCAGACACGCGGTTCCTGGCTCAAATTGACCCGCAACATCCAGATGCCGGAAATCACCGTGTATGTCAAAGCACACAACGAAACGAGCCAAAACAACTGGGGCCGAAGCACCGCGTCACTCTCGCTGTCGACGTGGACCACAGTCACAGACACGGTCACCGAGGGCTGGACGGTTGGCGGGACCCTGTCTCCCTCCAACCACCTGTCAATCTCCTCGTCCTACTCCAAGCATTACTCTTCCGGCACCTCTGTCACCGACATCGAGACCCAGGACGTGCCCTGCCCGCCGCTCAGCCAATGCACAGTCCAGACCTGGACGTATCACATCAAGGTTTCCGGAATGTGCGAGCGTATTCCCTTTTTCCAATACCCCATTTTCTTCTGGTGGAGTTGGGATCCATGTGACATGAAGGCGCGGAGACTGTGTTCGGCGGCTCGCTACTTTATCGAGAAAACCTGCCGTGTTTACGAGGTCCTCGGTCCGCGCTCTGGGGATTGGACAATCGCTAGCCATAGAGCTGAGCCCTGTCAGCTGCGGTTCCCCATCTTCGACCAGGCGGGCAAGCCCTTTACCGAGACCCATATTTTCACGACATCGTTGAGCGAGACCCCGAGGGCCTACGAAAAGCACCCCGATGGGTGGTGCTGGCTCGACTCGGGCGACTTGTACAGGGACGACTACGACCTGTACTGGAACAACGAAAAGAGCGCGTGGACGAAGAAGCCCTGGGCCACGAAGCCAGACGTCGCCGGGTTCCAGCCTTGCCGCAAGGCGCTGGAGCCCAGCTCCGACGGCGGCGACGGGACCGGCAGAGACAAGGCGCCCAAAGTGGCCGGCAAGGATGGCAACGGATACTGCTATCTGAACGATTCTCATTATTATGCGAGCACGGGCAAGTACTGGACCAAGCAACGTGGGTGGTATCGCGACGCGGATGCTCCCAAGCCAAACAGCTCTCTATTCGAGCCCTGTCCCGGAGACGAGGCGGCAGCAAGCTCCGGAAGTGAGGCCCACGAGGCAGTTTCCGAAGGCGAGGCCCCCGTGATGACCTCATCACAGGTGCCCAAGGTGATAGGCAAGGATCGATACGGGTACTGCTACTTGAACCGTTCCCACTATTTTGCAGGGAGAGGAAGCTACTGGACCAAGTCTCGCGGGTGGTATCTCGACACGAAGGCGCCCGAGCCTGATACTTCGGGTTTCAAGTCCTGCGTGCCCCGGAGGCTCGGACGGCGGCCTCCGAGGCCGGGACGCAAGGGGCGGCCCCTGCCGATGCGCAACGGGACCCTCGGCATCTCACCTCGTCAGTCACGGCCAAGGCCTCGGGGCCGAGATCCACGACGAAGCACGTAGGCCTCGCGTTACCCACCTGCCGTCTCCAGACGTAGAGCGCGTTTCGGTTGGCCCGAGACCGGATTTACATATAAGCAACGGGCCGAGTTTGGCAGGAAGTTGGGAGCTATTCCATTTCTTTGAAAATATAGGCTCTCTACTATCAATGTCCCTGTATATTTTGGCGCTGTTTCATGTACCTGCAGAATGACACGCGTTAGTGTTCTTGTCCTATCCATCCTCGGCTGCAAGTCCATGACATCCTTCTTCATCCGCCGGGGTCTCCGGACCATTGATATGGAGGAAGAGCGTGTATCCATCGCCGCCCCCTCCTTGACCTGTCGCTGGCGGTCGCGAATGGCATAGTCCCACTCCCGGGCCACCTTGTACACCAGCAGGAAGCCCAGGCCGAGCAAGAGACAGCACGACGCCAGCATGACCGAGACGCTCAGCCACAATGCGCTCGAGGCCGGCGGCCCAGAGCTCCGAGTTGAGAAAGTCCCATATATATGCCACAGTCCCTGCCGGGCGTCTTTGTCGTCGACGAGCGGCGCGCACGGGAATCCGGGGAAGGTCGACGGCTGATGGTTCGGCGGGAAGCTGGTGCGCCAGCGCGGACGGCGGAGCGGCCTTTGTCAATGCATCCTGTTGCTGTTGGAGCCGGGAGCGTCGGGTGCCAGCGGCTTGCCCATCGTGTGCGTGCCCTGCCGCCATGGTATTGTACGTAGGGGTCGAGTCGTCTGGCCATGGGCAGCAAAAGCCCTCGGCTTGGGGGGACGTGTCGCCTCTCGGCTCAGCACCTGGCTGTGCCTTGCCGCCGCCTGATTCCGCTGCATCATCATCAAAACCCCCCCTGAGGCTGAATCGCCGCCCGAAGGGCTTGTATCTTGAAACTTCTCCACGCTCCATCATTCCATGCTGGGTGGGCTTCGGGAAACCCGGCGAATTGAGGCACCGCGCCACTACCTTTCTGCGATATATACCTGGTCGAATTTGGTGTGTTCGTCCACCCTTTGGAGCTGCCGCCTACAGATTTCCCAATAGAGCCTACTTAACTTTGTGTACTTGAATTGAAGTCAGCGCTGCCTTTCTGCTCATACTGGCGCCCTCCTGTCTCGCTATGTGGCCGCCATGGGCTATCTCCAGTGACGCCCATAAAGGCTCGCCAATGCACACATAATCCCGTCTTCAGGAGCCCGTTTGAGAGCTCAAGTCACCAAATCTGCACTATTTTTTTGGTGGTGTTGCTTCTGTGCCCTGGAAAATGGTCAATAAAGGTGAAGATGGGGCATGTGCACAATGGAACAAGACAACTAATGAAAGATGACTTTACTTTTGCTGGTTGGCATCGAGCACCCCAAAACGTCCTCATCCTCGTCGAGTAAGTCGAGTAGAAACTTATCCACGCTGTTGTTATGGCGCAAGCGAGGTGGCATAGGACGTCATGCATGGAATCTAATACAGAGGTGGATGGATGTAGAATATTACAAGGCTGGATAATAGATCTTGGCGCAATCTCTCCGTCTTTCTCTGAGAGTCCGGAGGCACAGAGCAAATATTCCATGCTCACTGCACGTCTTGCACTTATAAATCGGCGGGCCATGATATGTTCAACCTGACCAAAGCCGTTGTGTTACGAACGAACAAACGGCTGTGAGATGCCGACAGAGCGGAAACGGGAGATCACTTTGGCTCATGTCACATCGCAAAATACAACATGATTGCTTGAACAGATTCAAAACACTTCATCAAGACATATTCGTAGAGCAGCCAGTCTTGCTGGCACCTTATGCGAGGCCAGACGGCGTCATGGTCGATGCACATCGATATCAACGATATCTTATCGTATAGATGGCCTCTCTGCTGAGAAGAGCTCTTCTCGGATGCCAACGTCTTGAACCAGCTATAGCTGCTAAATTCGACTTTGGGCTCAAATTGGTAGAGGCCGTTAATGCGTTTATTCGCTGCTTGCTAGGATACAGGGTGTTCTATATAAGGATGCCACCGTGGTTTACCAAGCCAGGCAAAATTCCAAGACTGTTAAAGGCTCTCTATGGACTATAAAGACCGCCCCATCTATAGCAGTGCACATTATAAAACCCTAAGGGACCTATAGTTTAAGATTATTCTGCAAGAGCTTTGCAGTGTGATCTATGAGGTGTTATCCTTTTCTATATAGATGATACTATTTAGGCTAATGGGGTCAGACTAGCAGATCGCAAAGGCATCTACTGCCGGCCTATAAGAGCAGTCTACCATGAGTGAGATAGGAGACCTAAAATGGTTCCTAGGGATTCATATCATACGCAATAGAGCCAATAGACTGATATAGCTGTGACGGAATTCCTACACCGATGAGGTTGCCAATAAGTTCCACGATACCAGACTTAACTCATGGCCTCCAGTTGAACCTGGTTCGTCACGATGACGTGGGCGAAGCTGTAATGCTAAGTCTTGTCCCGCTCATGTTCGGGGTCTGGGAAGTCAAGTTGTATGCTACACAACAAGAGACTTGGAAACCCCCTTTATTGCCCGCATTGCCAACGCTGTGCTGACGCCGCGATTGCCAATTTTCAGCTTCTTTGACGCATACTGATACAGCACCCCCATCTCCCACCCGCCATCCTCGCACTGCATGGCAAGCAACGCTTCGAGATCTGCTCGATCGGAAATGCCGAACTGATTACACGCAACCAACCGCATCGCTAGTGCGATGGGGTCACACGGTATTCCCACCCTTTCCTTGAGGCGCGGAACGAGCAAGACGGCTAATTCGTCGTGGAGACTTGGATGGCTGAATCGGATAAGGCGAAGAAACCGGGCAAAGAAGAAGAGGAACTCTTCCGGGCTCGGGTAAAAGGCAGTTCCGTAGATGTAAGCGCGGCGGACGAGGACCTTGCGGAGCCACTCAAGCGTACTGGGCAGTTCGTGCCCGCGCCCGTGCTGGAAGAAGAGACCCAGGACGTTGACGCATACCACGGGGTCGATGCGGTTCTTGAAAGAGCTGAAATATGTCTGGAGTCACCGTCAGCAAGGGCGTGTCGAGAGGGAGGGCCGCCAAGCGGAAACATCTTACGAGAGGGAGGCCATCCTCATTCACAAACTCTAGCATGCGGTTGATGGCCTCATGAATGACTTGATCCGGCTGCTTCAGGATTGTCAGAGCTAACGCAGTGGTGTCGAGGTCATTCGGGAAATCCGCTTGGGTGAGAATGGGTGGCCCGATGAAGTAGTTCCATGTAACTTCATGGGTGTCAATCTCCACCAGCCCACTGGCAAGTGCGCATTAGAATTGCACAGGCCGATAGATACCCAGCGGGAGGATACGTACGCATCTCCTGTGGCTTCGAGGATCATCAGCTGGGCAAAGTTCTCGTGGATCGTTACGCCATTGGTGCTGACTGAATCAAAAGTCTTCCGCCTCCGATATAAGAAATCTTTGGATCTCTGAATCGGATCAAAGAGCATGGCCTTCAGCGTCCGCCGCGTCTCTCTCACCCCGTCGAATTTGATCCCTTTCATCCCCAAAGACAGCGCGGTTACCACGTTGTCTACATCCCAGTCCACAAAGATCAACTCTTCTAGGGTCTGTCCAATGCAGTTGAAAATGTGATGGAAAAAGCGAAGCTCTGGCTTCCGCATGCCCATCTCCGACGAAGTGAAAATGTGGTCAAAGACGTTCCATTCCATAGGCAAGGCGAGAAGGGAGTCGAAATCTTCCTTGCCAATATTAGCAACTGCATAGACTCGCAGGCCACCTAGCGAGTTCTTTAGCTCCTTGAGGAAAGAGAGCAGAGAGGTGTTGATGGCGTATGTCGACTCGACCTGAGCAAAGGCCTCGTCTACGGAAGAGGTGAGCTGAAACTCAGTTTGGAGTCTCTGAAAATATTCCGACTTGGTCAGCTCGCCACGTTGGTATTGGGAAGTGGCAGAGCAGCAAATGATGGATTTGAAGGTGTTGACCGTGGTAGCGGTGAGGGCATTGAAAGAGGAGTCAAGAATGATGTTGCTTATCTCCACGAGGATGCCCGTACATGGTGGGGAAAATGGCGGGAACGACATTTTGACTCTCTGGCTATATGGACGAGGTAGGATGAGACGTGATAGCGAGGAGATGATCCAAGACCAAAAGATGTGATCTGTGGGGTCTTCACGGGGCATGCATGACATTTGGGAGAGGCCGAAATTTAGCTGACGCCCACAGCTAATTAATCTACATCATGTGTAGATAACCTAGGGTATTCTCACAAGTAAGACGCTGGACCCAAGGGGTATGAGCGCGTAGGGGGCGATGCACGCAATGATATCATAACGTGATTCGAGGTTTGCAGTTATAGCTCGGGATAGCGCCATTTGCATGAGCAAGGTTTTATATCACAAGGCAACCTTCCGGAGAACACGCTTCTGCCACATCAGATGGCAATGTCTGACCACCCACGGACAGCCCTGTGCTCTTTATCTGGTTGACCCCTTACCGAAGTTACCTGCCGCCAGAGGTTGGCATAGATGGCGGGACAGCCTGAATGACACATTATGTTCCTGCCCATGTGACCTCTCTTTTGTGACATAACAAACAAGCGCTTAGGCGGAAGATGAGAACACCGAATGGAGTCCAGGATGAACAGAAGCTTACTGTTGATTTGGTCACTGTGAAAGGCTGGCCCGGAGTTTATTCAACAAGCAGGTGCCTAGGTGTTGTCTATCTAGAGCTAAGGAGGAAAAGAAGCTGAACTCGAGGCGTAGCCTCGAGTGCGAGCTTATATTGCCCTTCTCGGAATGTTCTCGCAGCTTCTGGGTCCGCGGGCGGCCGGTGTTGCCACCGGGCACGACCCACCGGACCCGGTACAACCGGGTCCACCAGCCAGGCACAGCCCGTGACATTACCCCCTTGTCCCCTCCGACCAGGTCGGCGTCTGCGGGGTTCTTGCGTTCCTGCCAGCGTCTCGTACCTCTCCCTAGGGCCATCATTGGTCTTGATTGGCCCGTACTTGTCCTCGAATGCCTTCATCGCAATTGTTCCTTGCAACCACTCAACTGGCTCCCAAGTCGGCTCTGCGTAGCCCGTCCATCGCACTAGTGCTTGCCTGAATTCCCCTCGTCCGCGCTTCTTCCATCTCGCGCAGAGGATCTCGTCGACATCCCACAGATCCGTGCCGGACTCATCTTGTACCGGTGGTGGCTGTGCGTCATCTACCTTTGGCCAGGAGCCGGATCTTGATGCGCCCGCCGCAAAGGTCAACATGAAATCGCGGGTAAATTGAGCCACGAACATCGAGCTCAACAACGTGCGAACTAATTACCTTCGTGACTGTGTACTTGTGATGCAGCCAGTCGAGCTTCTTGCACGGTCGTGGCGATCTGTAGTTTGCCATCGAGAGCCACACCTTGTCACCAACTTCAAATCGCTCCGCAGGCTGTCGCTTTGCGTTGGCAGCCTCTTCTTGTTGTTGCTGTGAGGAGGCCATCACTGCTTGCATGTACTCATTGACCTCCTGCAGGCGACTGAGTAGGCTATCAGCTCTGCTTTCCTCTCTATGCCTCGGTGGCTCTTCCGATTCCTCGACGCTGATGGGATCGACGTGGTAACCATGCTCAGCGAAAAAGGGGCTGTCTTGGTCGCTGCGGATTCACGATTGTTGAGTGCCAGCTGCGCGGCAGGGAGCAGTTCTCCCCAGTCGTCCTGCACGTACGACACGTAGGCTCTCAGGTAGGCCTCGATCTCCTGGTTCATTCTCTCTGGCCCTCCGTCCGTCTGAGGATGATAGGCCGTGCTCAATTTCTGCGTGACACCTGCAAGACGGCAGAACCTCTTCCAGAACCTACTTAGCCAGTTGCTCCCGCGGTCGCTGACGATGGACCGTGGCATTCCGTGAAATCGGTAATGACACTGGAGAAAACGGTTTGCACACGGCTCAGCTTCCATGTTGTCCATCACCTCGAGGGTCACAGCCTTTGTCAGTCTGTCCACAATCACCCACAGGTACCTTGCCTTGCTCGGTCCAGTAGGCGGCAGATCTGTGATGAAGTCCATGGACAAATGGCTTCGGGGTCGATCTGGAATCGGCAGAGGCTTGAGAAATCCCTTTCGACTGGCGCCAGATGTGTGCTCTGCCGCAGGTGTCGCAATTGGCTACGTACCGGCGAACCAGCTGGGACTGCCCAGGCCAGTAGAATCGCCGAGCCACAATAGCCAGCGTACCTTCCCTGCCGGGATGACCGGTCGCAACAGAGTCATGCGACTGCTGCACAATGCGGGTTCTCAACTGGTCTTTCTCAGCTTCCTCCTGGTTACCCTCCTCTCCGGATCCACCCGGCACCCAAATACGGTCTCTGAATGTCAGCCTTTTGCCTGCGTCGATCGCACATTCTGAAATCTGGATCTTCAGGCCCAGCGAGGGCGGGAAGGCACGCTCGCGATCGCGGACTGCCTTATAGGCTGCCCGGAATATCGAGTCCTTCGCCACCGTTTCGTCCCAGAGTTGCTGCAGGTCCGCTACCTCGAAGACCTTCATCTTCGGCAGGGTGGATGCCTCTGAACAGTCAGAACTCATCGCGTTGATACATGCTCTTGTCGATGATGGAATGGCACTATCCGGTATCAACTGTATCATTCTTCCTTGTTCCCGCTCGTCGTCAATGCCCTGTGGCTTGTCTTGTTCACGGCGGGACAACGCATCAGGCACGACAGCCTCGCTTCCCGGTCGATACTCGAGCTTGAAGTCGAACTGGGACAATTCGGCTGCCCAACGGCTCTGCCGTTCCGTGAGCTTCTGGCGTGTCATGAAATACTCAGGTTGCGGTGATCGGTAAGGATTGTAAATGGGCCGCAGCTCCTAAGTTCGGCGTTCCAGTTGTCGAGACATCTCATGATGGCAAGCATCTCCTTGTCGTGAATGGGATAGTTGTACTCCGCTGGCGAAAGTCGCTTCGAGAAGAAGGCGCATGCGTGTCGACGTCCATCTGGGCCTTCCTGCGACAGGACGCCTCCCAATGCGTAGCCTGAGCAATCCGTCTCCAAAAAGGTCGGGAGGCTCGGGTCCCACTGCTTGAGCACCGGTGACTCGCAAAATCGTCGCTTCAGCTCCTGAAACGCCTCGTTCTCCGCTCGTCCCCAATGAAAGGCAGTTCCTTTCTTAAGCAGGGCATCCAGAGACTGCGTGATCTTGGCATAGTCGGGGATGAAGATCCGGTAATAGTTGGCGAAGCCCAGAAAGCTTCTGACACCCTTCACCGTGGTCGGGGCCTCCCATTCGCGGATGGCGCGCTGCTTTTCGGGGTCGCAGGCGATTCCTTTCCCTGCGTTGACGATGAACCCAAGGTATTTGACCTCTTGTACCGAAAACTCGCACTTCGCTGGGTCTAGGTGCAGCCCAGCGTCGGCGAGTGCTTGGAGAACTCGTCGCACCTTAGCCTCATGATCCGCCTTCGAACCGCTCGAGTAGATCAGTACATCATCCAGGTACGCTGTGACAAAGTCGTCCAGCCATTCGCGCAATACACTGTTCATGTATCGTTGGAATGATGCCGGGGCGCCGCTCAGGCCGAAAGGGCACACGAGCCACTCGTAGAGCCCAAACCTCGTGCGAAATGCAGTCTTTCCTCATGTCCCGGAGCCATGCGGATCTTATGGAAAGCGGCCACCACGTCCAACGGTGAACCACTTAGCCTTGGCCAGATTCTGCAGGGTCTCCGCGATGAGGGCAGTGGGTATCGGTCGCGCTTGGTGATTGCATTCAGCGCTCGGTAGTCGCAACAAAATCGCAGCCCTCCATTCGGCTTCCGCACGAACAGCACCGGCGCGGCAGCCGCTGAGCTACTCGCTCGGATGAATCCTCTGTCCAGCAGGTCTTTCAGGGTCTTTCGCAAGACCAACAGCTCTTCTCGTGACATGTTGTAGAGTGGGCCCCACGGAAGGGGTGGCTCGTTGCCGTTCTTGTCAGGCTGCAGGTTGACTTCATGATCCACACCCGGTCGATGTGGCGGCAGCTTCATTGCCTCTCCTGGTGAGAATAGGTCGCGGAATTCTTTCAGCACTTCTGCCGGGACCTTCTCGCTCGGATCGACTGGCGGCTTCGGCTGAAGCGCCTCTATATCCGACAAACTGATTGCATGAATCGAGATCGCGTTGCACTTCTTGCGTCTCTTTGCGCGTCGACACTCCGCCGTGAATACGGCTGCCGACACGAGTCTTGCGCTTCGAATCGCGCGTATCTTGGCGGGCTCTTCCTGCCCAATGAGGCGTATCGTCACACCTGCCCTCCCATGGTACATTCGCTGCTTGGCAGCATCGTACACGACGTGATTTCTCTCCATCCAAGGCCGGCCGAGGAACATGTCCTGGCCCAGGCTTGGGATCACGTATGCAAAGACACGTTCGTCAAATCCAGCTGTCTCGACCACAACAGCCACGCCCCTGGGGATATGACACTCTTCGCTGACTCTGAGAATCCCCCAATTTCTCGTGGTTTCGAGTCGACGAAGGGTATCCGCAGCTTCCGAACAAGGGCTTCGTCGATCACGGCATAGCAGTCACATCCACAGTCGACAAGGGCGCGTATTCGATAGCCTCGGTTTACCCGCGCGTTGACTAATACAGTCCGACTATTCATTCGTGGCTTGAACGCTTCCCAGTCCCGGATGTCTGCCTTTGCAGGCCCCGGCGCCCGCTTTCGCCCGGGGCTAGTCTTTTCCCGCCGACTCGTCCTCACTGGATGCTGCGGTTGATTCCGAATCATCTGCGGCATCGGGCTTCTTCATGCGCGCAGCTTTAGGTCGCTGTTGCTTCCCTTCGCCAGGAAAGACCACCTGGGCTGGGCAGTCCACGATAAGATGATCCGTCCGACCACAGCGATAGCAGCGGCGCTCATCCTTCGGCTTCTTATCGACATGTCGACGACCCTTCGACTCGTGGCCAATACGGTTGATGTCCGTCATCTTAACATCTCCGTCGGGGTCCTCCGGTTCCTCCTTGGGTCGTTGCCTTGGTAGCTGTTGAGGCGTCCGCTCAGTCGACGTCGGCTGCCTACCGGGTTTCAGTCTCTCCAATCTGCCCGCAATTTCCTGAACTCTCGCAAGCCATCCCTGGTAGTCGTCGGGTAGGACGGCTGTGACCAAACTCTCTTGGAGGCGTGCATTTATTGCGTTCTCTAGAAATACGATCTTTGCACTGTCCGGCCAGTCTGCTCCCCCGGCTTCAGCTAATGCCTGTTCGAATCGGGGAAGGAAGGACGCGAGAGGTTGGTCTTCGCGCTGCCGCATAGTTCTCAGCGTGGCAGCAGCGCGGGATTGGATGTTGCTGTCCTGGTAGGTTCGGTCGAGGTATCGCATGAACTCTTGGGGTCGTAGCTACCCCAGGGCCTCCGCGGCGTAAAGGTAGCGACCACTTGCTGTGGTCGCTCGTCCAAACATGAGTTGATGAGGTACCAAAGTTCGCGATTTCCACTGTAGTAGTGTGCATCAAGGTCCAGCTTGTCTCGCATCTGCCTGGCCCAGGCGGAGTAGCTCTTCCGTGAGCCGTCATACTTGGGTGGGTTGGGCAACGGTTTCCGCATTCCAGTACCGCAGGTTTTGGGAGGGCGTGCCCAAGCCAGGCGTGCTCTCGCCCAATCCTCGTGCCACTGGCGGCGATTGCAAGTCGGCGCTCTGCGGCTGCGCTCGCCCGAGTTGCTCCATCAGCAAGGAAAGTTGGTCCTGTAGAGGGCTGAGAGTCGCATTGACCGCTTCTTGAATGCGTTGGTCAATCCATTGCTGCTGGAGACTTGGGCTCTCACTCTGCTGGTCCATCCTGACGAGCAGTCTGCAGCTTGCGGTATTTAGAAGGAGCTCTAGATATGTGAAAGGCTGGCCCGGAGTTTATTCAACAAGCAGGTGCCTAGGTGTTGTCTATCTAGAGCTAAGGAGGAAAGAAGCTGAACTCGAGGCGTAGCCTCGAGTGCGAGCTTATATTGCCCTTCTCGGAATGTTCTCGCAGCTTCTGGGTCCGCGGAGCGGGGCCGGTGTTGCCACCGGAGCACGACCCACCGGACCCGGTACAACCGGGTCCACCAGCCGGGCACAGCCCGTGACAGGCACAAGCAGGATGAATTCCTTTCGGCAGAAAAATGCAGTCTCCGGCTAACCGGAATCAGGCAGGAGGTTCCCAAGCGCTTTCTGGAATTAAAACACCATGGCCGGATGAGGGGGGACCGATATCCCTGCTGGTCAAGGCGAGTGTTACCTTTTTCTATTATAGTATAATTATAGACGCAACTAATGTCGGCCCACCACTCCTCCAAAGGTCGACAGAGTCGCGTCGGCAAGTGCGGATAACCACTTCTAGGCGTAAGTCTGGCCGAGCAGGCCATCCCGTCGTCAATGGCCGAGTCAGACTACTTGGTAGGTTCCGATTTGGAGGCTGTAGCTTCCTATCCCGGTCTCTTGCCAACAAGAACCAAAGTCACGATCTACCTTGGGCGAGACGAAGACGCCGAAGATATTCCCACTTCCTAGATGAAGACAGGGCTGAGCCACAGGAGATCCGCGGACAAGGCAGATCTGGGAAGAACCGAGCGATCCGTAGACAGGGTGCATCGCAGAGAGCCCACTCACGTACGCTAGGTGAATGATCCAGTTCAACGACTGATTGTTTCCGCTGCAAGCCTGTACTCCTACGCCCTCTAAGTGGGACTGCAGGAGCCGAGCCGAGGAGCAGCATGTATCTAGTTTTCTCAAACATGTTAACGAAAAGGGGGAAGAGGTCGGGCTGAAAAGTCAGGAACATCAAAAAAGAATACGCACGTAAGGAGCATAAGCACAATTAATAGAGAGCTGAGAACGGGAGGCGATTGATTCAATTATTGTCTGTTGCGCGTAACCAGCTTGGCCGGGGTTATCACGGCGGGTGGACGCTAGATATGTATGAATTTACATACATTATAAGCCGGCATGAGTCAAGTTGACCCTTACATGTTTGTCAAAGTTTACTAGTGACTTGTATTTAATCAAGGGAAATTGGAAATCATAGCTACGTGGAGTTTGAAACCCCGTGTTTCACATCATTCTTCGTCGCCAGTTGACATTCGTACCATGCAAATGCTTCCTGTCTCCATTGATTAAGGTCGCCACTGACAAAAAGGCCGAGTCGGAGGAGAAGCCCGGCCCAGAGATCCCGGCCGGCAGCACCTTAAGCGCCGAGGTGCCCACCGCCGGTAACAAGCAGCCACCTACCAAGTCGGAACAGGCCGAGGAGCTGTCTTGCAACAACTACGTCGAGTTCTGCTCGCGCAAGTACAGCAACATCACTTCCGTGGGCACCCACAGTGCTGCCTTTACCACGCCCAGCAACCCATTCTCCAACCAGAACTTGGACGTCACGACGGCACTCAACGATGGCGCCAACTTGGTTCAGTTTCAAATACACATGAAAGACGGCGCCCCCGAGCTCTGCCACAACGAGTGCGGAATAGTTCCCGGCGTCTCAAACGACTTCGGTCCACTTGAGGACTGGATGCGCAACATTATGACGTGGATCAAGGAACACCCGCGCCATCATTTTCCTCGTCTCGGCGGCCGACCGGGAAAAGGACCCGTGGCTGCTTTCCGAGTTTGACTTCTTCTGGGAGACGCCCTTTAGCCCCACGGACTCGGGCTTCCCCTGCACGGTGCAGCGCCCAGCCAGCTTGACCTCTGACGATGCTCGGGGTCGGCCGTATATCCTAAACACCAGCCTAAATAGAGAAGGAAAGCCGGAAGACTTTCTGAGGCTTTTTAGCAAGTCTAGCGCCGGCCGTCTTAGAGGAGTCGAGCCCGCAATCCTCGATGGCCTCAAGGGTGGCCTTAGGATCCGAAAAAAAAGAAGTGGTTCTGATGTATCTGAATGTGTTTCTGTCTCGTTTGGACAGGATCATCATTCCCGACAAGGACAATATACAGCGGACCAATACAGAGAGCGGCGACGGCAGCTTAGGCCTGGCGGCCGACAAGTGTCGCAACGACTGGGGCCACTATCCAAAGAGTTTCCTCGTTGACTTCTATGAAGAGGGGGCCGGATCTGTCTTTAAGGCGGCGGCCAAGATCAACAACGTCGAGTATAAGCTCGACTGCTGCGGCAAGAATCGTTGGCTTCAGTTGTCCATAGGGTGTTTAACCCGGTTTCGATTATGGGGGGGAGTTGGAGTATAATAAGGAGTATAGTAAATAGGATTCGCTATGATTATGGAGCGATTCAAAGACAGTCGCGACGGCTTGTTCCCGCCTGGATTTGATAGTAGATGGGCCAATGTTCCCGTTGCCTCTTAAACAAATCTCCGCTTGATCAGGCTCAGCCGCTTAATAACTAGCAGTTCTCATCATTTATCCGCCTCCCCAAGGTCAAACAAGGCCAAAGTTAGCCAGCCACTTCTCTTGCATGATGGCGCCTCTTGGGGGTTGGGACGAAGTGGGCTAATTCCACATGTATTAGGCCTGACTAGCCCCCCCTTTCCCTACGAATTCGATCCAGTAAGTGGCCCTAATTCTAAACTCGGCCTCAGCTCTGATCGAGTATATCACGAACGGCTGCAAGTTTTACCGGGAAGAGCTACTGTTTAATGGGCAGCGACAACCCGGCGCAAGCGCAAGAACGAATAGCAAAGGCATGGCCCGCCCGTAACCTATACCTGCCATATGAGTGCTATGAAACTCTCTGCAAAGGATTTATTTGATCTTGATATGATTAAATTTTCGGGTACAATAGACTTGCCAACCACCACCAGCCTAGAGCCATCCTTCCTATCGTTAATATTACCTTAATAGGCTAGACGTGAGCAGACTGCGAGGTATCGGACTCATTCCCTCTTGACCATACATTGACGAGCTTATATATGTGTCAATATGTGTCATGGGTGTGAGAAGTAGTGTCAAGACACCAAACCACGAAGCGTACTCTCATACCTGGCCATGGGCCTCTGGTCTTGTCTTTTCCATTCAAACTTTGTACCAAAACTCTCCACTTCCTGAACAGCTGTAGCCGTCGTAAAATTTGGCTGGCCGGTCTTGGGGCCATGAGGGACCAGCAATGGGCGGCTCTCGTGGGAGGCGAAGAGAGGTAAGCGGACTCCACGCCCATCTTTCGCCTCCAGGGTAAAGTCGTCGAAGTGTTTGGGTTTGAGCATGTGCTTCCCGTAGCTCTCTGCCTCTGTCAAGGCCGGAAACCTAATCCCTGGGAACGCCCATTTCGACGCCACACGGACATAGATCGAGCGCCGTGAGGCGCATGCCGTTGGCTGCTCCACCGAGCAGGCCTTTCAGATCAACCGTCATCATCCCTTCAAGGGAAACGTCGATGATTCGATATATCCAAACTCCAAAGGGTTCTGGGAACCCCCACGGCAACGTGCCAATGATGGTCGTTACTGCTACCTGCAACAATAGCGGTGGACAGCCAGTGTCCATCACCAACCTGTTTGCCTACAGAGAGCGACTGGAACAAAGTATGAAGGTTGGGGGAGAACAGAACCGGAGAGTGAAAAGGGACAGTGGGCGAATTTGGCTATTTTGTGGGCATGAGGCTGGTTCAAACTTCCAAGGGCTTGCACGACTCCGCCAGCGCGCTTAATTATGCACAAACACCAACCAGAGCTCGCCCAGAGAGCGGAGTGCACTCAAACTGGCCAACAGCCGGGCGTTTCGGATCAGGGATACATATTGGGGCTGGTCGGCCCGGAGCAGACCGCTATGCCACGTCAGTCCTGCATCGTTACGGCCGGTGTGGAGCGCGCGGGGCGTCGCATCGGCTGAGCGCCCGCTGAACCGGGTTGTAGAAGCAGGGCGGCGACACGGCTGTCCGTTGATTGATGCCCGTTGATGTCCGTTGATGCCCGTTGTCTGGGAAGGGACAGTTTGTAGGTTATGTATTATGTAAGCCATGCAGTCCGGCCCGTTGGCGCCAAGACAGCTCGGCGAACTACCCGCACGCTGACCGACCCAACCAATCAACATCGGGCTGCCCAGAATAGTAGCAGGCATTTCGACTCAAATAATAGCTTCTCGGCCAGCAGGCCATTCCATCAACCAGCCTGGGCGCCCATGACCCTCCCTGCCCGCCATGAGCGGCCGTGTTACCAAGGCGCGTGCCCGCCGCTCTTGCGGGAAACCATCCACGGCCTTGCAAGAGAAGCTGCTGGACGCTGCTGCAGACAAGGTGCGGCAGGTATGCAGTCTCCGCCGAAGCAGACGATGGCTGACCCGTCAGGTACAGAGCTTCCGCGAGAGCACTCCCCAGTAAACCGAGGCCGAGGCCGAGACGCGACACCCGTGCAGACGGCCAAGAGGCAACTCGACGCGACATCCGAGAG
The DNA here is from genome assembly GCF_020360975.1 of Hirsutella rhossiliensis. Classification (NCBI taxonomy): domain Eukaryota; kingdom Fungi; phylum Ascomycota; class Sordariomycetes; order Hypocreales; family Ophiocordycipitaceae; genus Hirsutella; species Hirsutella rhossiliensis. The sequence goes on from NW_025408669.1 coordinate 974,117, forward strand.
CCAAGCGTTGCCCGCCAAGAGAGCCCGGCTGACGCCGACGGAGGACACGGAACGTCTCGAGAAACAGAGCAAGCGGCCAAGGTATGAGAGCGCCCCTTCACCCAGGCCACCGACTAATAGGAGACGGCTCTGCAGCAGCCGAAGCCGTCCTTGGTCGGACAAGTCTCTCCGGCCACGCGGTTGTGGAAACGGCACATCGGCAGCGACGACGACACTCAACACCAACTAAAGCGGGCGCGGTTGACGCGCAAAAACTTGACCCTGTTCGACACGATGGGGAGGAACAAGGCATCTAATCATGTGGCTCCCTCCGACTCCGTCGTCGACTCGTCGACAAAAACCACCTCGACAACGACGTCTGGTTTCGCCATCCAAGCCTACGAAAACGGCATTCTTGAACCAGGATACTCCAAGCCCCCCACCAACCTCAGGGATATCCGCAAACGACTCGCCCAACGCCGCGGAACAGCTTCGCCCACCGAGTCGGTGTACGAGGACTACGTCGACAGGGTGCAAGGAGCCGGCAACGAAGCGACCATGGTTTTCGAGGTGGGCGCCAAGCTGTTGAAGGGGTATCCCAAAGGTTACAAACGGGTCTTCAATCGGACCTTCACGCGCTTTCCCAAGGATGCGGGCTTCAATAACGGCCTGTCTGCTCCTCGGCCCGACTTCATCGAGGGTCTTGAGATGGGAGAATTTCGCCCCCTCCCAGTCCACAAGCATGTCGACGGGGCTGCTCTTTATCAGGACGACCCCCGTTCCGTGGTATTGCCCCATTTGGCCGGGGAGTGGAAGGGGCGCGGAAAGTATATGGACCAAGCGAGGCTACAGAGCGCCTATGACGGAGCCGCCCTTGTGTATGCGCAGAACCAGGCCCTTTGCTACGCGGGGAAGTCTGGCCCCCTTGGCCATGCCGAGGTCACGACTTTCACCACCGACGGCACCAACCTCAACTTCTATGCACATTATGCTGCTCCGTCCGAGGACGGCACGCTTGAATACCACCAGTATCAGTATGCCTCGGCAAACGTCAAGGACACCCACCAAGGGCACAAAGATGGCAGAAGAGGGCTTAGGAACCAACAGGACCATGCGAGGGACCAGTCATACGCCCTGAGGGACCAGCTGAAGGAGCACTGGAAGAAGCGTCGCAACGCCCTCCAACCCATCGCCAAGGAGGGTCCTCTACCCGTGTCGGACAAGGAGCCGTCGGTTGCGACGAATGTATACCGAGATGACGACGAAGACGGTGCCGGCTACGAGGTGGTCGAGCAACCCTATCAGCCCACGCCCCCGGCGTCGTTCAAGCTAGAACGCCAGCTCAACCATGGCAAAGCGCCAAGTTCTCACTCTGCATCGTCGAGGTCGCTACCACCTGCGAATGACTGCGATGGCGGCAGCAGTGTCCAAAAACGAAAGGCTTCGTTGTCGCAGGCATCCTCTCGCGAGTCCCCCAGACAAAGGAGCAAGGGAGAAGGCTGATGGTAGCATCACTTGGCAGGGGGGTGGTTGATGCTGAGGTTGTTTGCTCGGGTCCACGCACGCCTTGGCGCGGGCAGGGAGCAGTAGCACGGACGACCTTGACACTGGCACAAGCATAAGACACACCAACGTCACGATTCCGGAACGTAGGCCACACTGCCACAGGCCACATTGACAACCCCCAGGGGTTTCGTTGCCGTGGCATCTGATCGAGCATGTTTGATAGGCGGGCATGGGTCGTTATCCATTCAAGCTGTTACCCATAACTGACTTACGTATGTGGACACGATCTGGATGGCGTCCCAAATGGGCGAGCATGAGTTGCTACCACTAACGGATTCATGTGGGCAGAGACACCAAGTCACCACTCCCCACCTTGGTAGGATAGCACAATAGTTTGCGATAGCTCGTTCTTCTGGAGATATTGTCTTATATCTAAGACCTCAGCTAGGAGTAACAGGTCAAAAATTTCTGGTACCCTGCAGTTGTGCTGGGCAAAAACCGCATTCGTCCGAGCCTGTGCCTTGACGCCGTAATATCAGGCCCCAAATCGACCAAAAGCTCAGACATCCACAACGTGGGCAAGACCCTAAAGGCTTCCCGATTTTGGACGACACTTGCGCGCCGCAATATGCTGTAGTCGGGTAGTTAGGCGAACGAGCTCAAGTAGTGAAGGGGCCCCCTCGCTAGCCCACGAACTTCAAGAACGCCAACACTTGCACCAAAATGCCGCCATCAGAAGATTCCTCAAATTCCACCGAAAGCTTTTACACGATTGCGGAAGGTTGGGAGAAGTATAGAGAAAATATATGGACATGGTGCGACTATAAAGCAGCCCAAACCAACCATGAGGCAGAAGCCTAGCTTGGCATTACATCTCCACACTTGGCATTACATCTTCACATCTTTCTTCGCCTTTCTCTTAAGTACTACTTCCGCTGCCTCGACTTTCAACATGAAGTTCTCGACCGCAATGTTTTCGTTTTTGCTGTACTAGCCGCAGCCAGTTCGCCGGCAAGGGTTCTTCGCCGAAAGCTTCCAAGTTCTTGCCAGGCACATTGCATATACTGCTCTGCGGAAGACCTTATCGAGTCTATCGCAGGACGCAATAGATGCACTGGAAACTATAACCCGAGACGTCTTATCGACGGAGCACGCGTACGCACCTTTGCCTTCGAGCAGTCTAATAACTGAAGGCGGTAGCACCAACGTGGTCGATTCCCAGGCACCCACAAGTGCCGCAGTCGATGGCAGGAATGAAAATGACTCCAACGAGTCTGTTCGCCCCCCTGACTTTAACGGCAAAAACGCCTTCGCCGATGTGCTTGGAGATGATTCGGATGGCGCAACGATACTCGAATCGGGCAGAAGTCCGATTCTAACGAGCCTGTTCGCCCTTCCGACGACAAGGACAAGGATGGGTTTTTCTGATAACTAAGAAGTTGCTAGAACGAGGTTCTCGTCAGAACCTAATTAGGAAAGTTGCAGTCAAATGCAATGCAACGATTAGTAAGGGTGCATAACAGCCGTTTAGGCTCTTGAAGATGTGTATTTCGTGCCTGTGTGCCTTTTGTGCATGTGCTGTGCCTCTCTTGTATAAGGGGCTGTAATCTCTGCAGAGATCCCAGTCCTACACGTGACTTGATTCCTGTATTGCATCATTGCAAGTGTCTCCTGCATGTAATCCCTGTACCCATTTACTGTAGAAGTCCAGTCCTAGCAGACTGTTTCTCTTAAAACCATAAAACTTATGAAACGGCAAACTTGCAGTCCATGAGGGCTCTGCACAGCTCAGCGGCCATTTGCTTGGCCGCGGCTTCGCCATCGCCGCGGTCCTCCCAGGTAATCTGCGTCACCTCTGCGTCGCCGGCCTCGGACGGAGCGCGGAGGTGGAGGACGTAGATCTCAGCGCCGGTCCAGCTGCGGCAGAGACGGAAGAGGAGGTTGCCGTCGGCGTCCGGGCCGTCGGCGTAGCAGAACCACTTGTCCTCCATCTCGCGGGGGATGAGGCCGCGCATGAGCTTGGCAAGGTCCGAGGCAGGGAGGGCGACGTGCCAGGGGGCGCTGGCGGGCTTTTGCATGGGCGTGCGCTTCCAGCTGTCAGCCGTGGCCCGGGGGGTGGTTAATGGAGCGTCCATTTGAACTTGGTTGGTGGGAGATATTGATTCTGCCGCCGGCGATGGTTGAGACGAGGTCCTCTTACTGTATCCGTACTTGGTACCTTTCCTGGAGCTGCCACGTGGGCTTCGGGGCTTGCCGTTTCAGTCCTCGGCGCCAGCCAATAAGAGGTGGGCAGCAGCCAATAAGCGAGGGCGAGTGTCGTATAGTACGTACCGGTACGCTAGGTACGTACCTAGTCCTTGGGGGCTCTCGGTACAGTACCGTAGAGTACTCCGTGCAGTACGGGGTACCTGCATGTCTACGTCATTTGCAACTTTGCTGAGGGCTCCAGTCGACCCTGATCAGGCTCGTGGACAAAGGACAGATTGAGGTGACATGTGTGAGTTGCCGTCTGACGGGATTGCCGGTCTCGTATGTTTCTCTTTGCTCAATCATTGACGGCCGCCAATCAGCTGCCAACAAACCAGGAATTGCCGAACCGCCGCGGCAGTGTGTTGGGAGCCAAGTTCCTCTTCATATGCGACCCCCGAGGCATGAGATCAAGACGTGAACGTGAACCACTCACTCTCACCCCCCAAACCTCGTGGAGGCACGACTCTGGGGGAATGAATATATGCAAAAGACCATCTTGCGTTTCCCAGACTGTAGCAATAGTTAGGTGCACCTGATAAAGCGCCTCTGGCAAAAAACGATTGATCTCTCGCCGTCATTTGCAACTTTGCTGAGGGCGCGGAACAGCGTACGACTCCAAGGTCCTCTTCAGCCCTCGGCATGAAAGATATCGCGAACAGCTTCAGGTCACGAGCAGGCGGGGCGGTACGTACCTACTATCAGCACGCGCCACAATCCCAGCCACAAGTTCCCGCTCTGCTCGGCTTACGGAGAACGAGTAACTTACGGATACGTAGAGGAACTCTCGTATTCGGACCCACCTTGTACCTTGTACCGACAACGGCCGCGCGGGCAACAAAACAAAGCAGCTCGGTTTCATCCGCACCGCGAAACGACAGCACACACAGCCGGCCGGGGAGGAAGCGATGCCTCCGACGACAGGCTCGCTCTCTGCTTGAACTCCAGAATATCGGCACAGCCGCCGCCCAGCCACCGCCCAGCCGCCGCCCGGCATGTACAGAAACAGAGATGGCCGCCCGCGAGGCGCCGGAATCCTCAGCGCCCTGCAGGCCACCGAGATGGTCGATTCGAGGTCGAAGCTCCCCGCAGGTCTGTGGCTCCCGGTCCAGCCGCCGACGCTTGTGCTGACGCCGGCCATCTTGCAGAGATCCTCGTCGCCATCCTTGACTACTTGCCTGTTGCCGACCAGCTGCGGGTGGCGCGCACCTCTCGGCGGCTGCAGGAGATGGTCTACGACGACACGAGGTGGGTGTCACGCCTCAAGAGCATGGGCTGCTGGGACGAGCGCGAGGCCCGCCGCCGCTTCGAGGAGTCCGTCAGACGCAGGCGAGAGGCGGCAGAGCGAGCCGTCGGCCAGGCCAACGGGGCCTTGGCCAAGGATGCAGCCGCCACCCTCTTCGACGCCTCGGTCGAGGAGCAGAGACGCAAGCGCCCGACCTCGGAGCTGCGCGACGGCTTCGAGACCATGAGCCTGAGCGGCACCCCCGCCAAAGTCCTGGCCCAAGACGCCGACTCCTACCTCGATGTCTTCCGGGGCGTGAGAAGCGTCAGGGGAGGCGCAAGGCAGGAATACGGCAAAGTGTACGGGGCACTGGCCCCTTTCTACTTTGACGTGGTCAGGGCCAAGAGCCACGCGGATCCCATCATCTTCAAGGCCTTTCGCGATCCCGAGCGACAGGCCCGCATGCTCGCCAACCTGCGCCGGTTTGCCAGGAGCGACTGGTCGGCCGGCTGCATCGATCGCGAACAGAGGCTCGACTCCATGATGAGCATATTTGAAGCCGCCGTCGTGCGCGAGTTTGACCAAGGCTACGAGCTTTGGGACGTCGACGGCAACATGAAGCGCTACGCCCACGTCTTGCACACCCTCAACGGCGCTCGCGGTGCCATCGACATCTTCATCCAGAAGCACCCCATCTTCGACGATCGCGACCTGGCACCCAACCCCGTGGATTGCATCAACCAGGGGACCAACGACGAGGTCTCCCTCGAGCCGTCGCGCCGGTTCTTCGGGGCCCTGCTGGCCAAGGTCAACGACCAAGCCGGCGTCGTCGAGCGCATTTTCCCCGACCCGGCGGCTGTCTTTTGGGAGTTTGTCCAAAAAGTCACGGGCGACCTTGTCATGGAATACACGACGCCGCTCTTTGACGAGTGCCATGAGCGGAGCATCATCGCGTACCTGAGAGCCGTGTCGGGCGTCTTTGAGCAGACGACGCGCCTCTTCCAGTCACTGATGCCTCCGCAGACAACCCCCGAGGACCTTGCGGCCAAGGCCAAGGAGCTTTTGATGCGCGTATTCGAGCCGCACCTGGATCTGTATCTCCAGGAGGAGCTCGACTTCTTCACCAAGAATGCCGAGCTCGAGGTGTCGCAGTGGGAGAAGAAGCTGTCGGAGCAGGACCTGTCTCTCGAGTCGTTTTACATGTCCAACATCAACCGCTCGGCGGAGAAGAAGGACTTTTTGAGCTCCTTCAAAAAGGTCGTCATGATGCCCGTCTCGGTCCTGCCCAGCTTCCCCATGGGCTCGTCCCAAACGACAGCCAAGTCGGCGGCTGCATCTTCGGCCACGGCCAGCGCCGCCGGGTCTCGGTCGTCGACTCCCATGCCGCTCCGGCCCGAGACGCCGGGCGTGGGCGGGAGAGCCAACCCGCTGCCCGGCAAGGCGCCGACGGACGAGCTGGCGGCCAAGGCGGCCATCGTGGCCTCCAAGCTCGAGGGCATCAAGTCGCTCTGCAGCATCGAGGTGGCGCTGACGCTGGTGCACATGGCCAAGACGAGCCTCGGGCGCGCGGCCGTCCTCATCCCGCTGGGGGGCCAGGTCGGCGGCGAGGCGCGGGAGCAGTGCGCCAACATGTTTGTGGTGCTGCTGCGCATCCTGGGCCAGCGGCACGTCAAGAGCGGCTTCGACACGGCCGTCGGCCACCTGTCGCACTACAACCCGCGCGACGTGAGCAACCACGACCAAAAGGGGGTGGCGCCGCTGGTGACGTTTATCGAGCTGGTCAACGTGGGCGACCTCATCTCGCAGATGATTGACGTCTTTTACGAGCAGCAGCTGGTGGGGCCCAAGGTGGCGGACAAGAACGACTTTCTCGACCCGGCGGGCCTGGCCAAGAAGAAGTTTGAGCAGATGCTCGACGAGAGCGTGGCGGCGGGCCTCAACAAGGGCATCGACGTGCTCATGGACGAGGTCGAGTACCTGCACGGGACGACGCAGCTGCCGACAGACTACAACCCGCCCGCGACGGCGACAATGGCCACGGCGTCGACGACGTCGTTGGGCGAAAAGGCGACGGCAGCGGCGGCGGCACCGTCCTCGGAGCCGGACATTGGGCCCACGGCGACGGCGCGGCGCATCGTGGAGCTCGTGTCGCAGCACACCGGGATGCTGGTGGGCACGACGGACAAGGCCATGCTCGACGTCTTCAACGGCGAGGTCGGCCAGCGGCTCTTCACGGCCATCTGCAAGCACCTGAAGCGGCAGCGTGTCAGCACCGAGGGCGCCGTCAAGCTCATTGCCGACATGAACCTGTACGCCGACTACGTGCGCGGGCTGCGCAACCCGGACCTGCTGGCCTACTTTGCCGCCCTGCGCGAGCTCAGCCAGATCTTCCTCGTCGACGCCGCCCACGCGCGCGACCTGGCCGCCGTCATTGCCGACGCGGACCGCTTCGGCGGCGTCTTTCGCGCCGAGGAGGTGTACGAGTATGCGCAGCGCAGGGCGGATTGGTACCACGTGCGGCGCAGCGTGGAGAGGGCCATGTATGGCATGGAGTGTTGTGTCATGTAAGGGGGGCAGACACGCGGTGTATGTGAGAGAAAGAGACGGTATCGGAAAAGGGGAAAGACGGTGGAAAGGGGGGGCATCTATTTCCAAGGGGCCTCGAATCATACATATTTTATTCAAGGAGTCATTACTACCATGTACTCGGAAAATAGAGCAAGGGATGATGAATGGACAAGCTATGGATCCAAGGCCCGGGTTCAAATGTCCCTCGGCAGCCATGGTGCATATACACCGTCCACCTAGCCTCTTGCATGCTTCGCCGCTCATGTCCCCTGGCTGTCTCGTCTCTCTCCGTAACGCCGTCCGCCACGCCGTCAATGACGGATATGTGCCACCAATCCCCACACATGCATGTAAACTCTTGTCTCTACTGCATCTTCTCCCTGTGTCCTGTACGCCATGCCGTTTATCGTGAAATGGAAATGAAAACGAACCGCCAGCTCATCCCCCAAAGTCGAGCCTGCGCGCTACCTTGGCCCCCCGGTTCTCCTCGTCCCCTCCCCCAACGACGCCGGGCCGCTTCTTGAGGTCGGCGGCCACCTTTTCCGGCGCGCCGTCGTGCTTGCGCGGCAGGTCCTCGTTGGGGGTGGGCTTGGGGTCCGAGTGCCACCAGGCGTGGCGCAGCATGTCGCGGGCCGAGATGCGGCGCTTGGGGTCGAGGGCGAGGGTGCGCATCAGCAGGTCGACGCCGTCCGGGCCGACGGTGCCGAAGCGCATCTCGTACCAGTCGCGGCCACGGACGGGGTGCTGGGCGGGCACCGTGTACTCGGGCAGGCCGGTGACGCCGGGCCAGTTGTCGTCGTTGGGGGTGCCGACGGCCTCGCAGATGAGCTTGACCTGGTCGAGCTCGTTTGCGCCGGGCAGGTAGGGGGCGCGCATGACGAGCTCGGCGAAGACGGTGCCGACGGACCAGACGTCGACGGCGCCGCCGTAGTGGCGGGCGCCGAAGAGCAGCTCGGGCGGGCGGTACCAGCGGGTGATGACGTTTGCCGTCATGTTCTGGTGCGGGTCGGCGAAGCTGCGGGCGAGGCCAAAGTCGGCGAGCTTGACGTCGCCGTCGGCGGCGATGAGCAGATTGTTGGGCTTGATGTCGCGGTGCAGGACAAAGTTTTCGTGGCAGAACCAGACGGCGCGCGTCAGCATGCCCATCCAGGCCTTGATGTCGGCGGCGCCGTAGCGCACGCGGTCCGTGTCGCGGATGAGCATCTCGAGGTCGCCGAGCGGCAGATACTCGAGGACGAGGTTGAGGTTCTGGTCCTTGGAGGAGAAGACGGAGAGGAGCGAGATGATGTTGGGGTGGTGCAGCTCCTGGAGGTGCTTGAGCTCGCGGACGGCGTCGGGGGCCATGCCCTCGGTGTATTCCTTCTGCACCTTGATCTTCTTGATGGCGACAAGCGTCGACGGTCGGGCGCGGAGGTGGCCGAGGAAGACGATGGCGTATGTTCCCTCACCGAGTTTCTTGCCTGCGCAGACGTAAGGCGCCCAGCCGCGGACAAGAGCAAGACGACTCACCCTTTGCGTACTTGCGCTTCTCCTCCTCGTTCATGAGCTCGGCAAAATCGAGCGACGGGGGCGCCGAGGCGGTCGCCGGGGTGGGCGCCGGCCGTGGGGTGCCATTGGACGACGTCTGGCCCGAGGCGGTGTTTTTCAGGGGCGAGGAGACGGACCGTGGGAGGTCTTGGGAGACGGCGTTGGCGGTGGCGACGACGACGGGGGAGACGGCCATGGTGGCGGTTGCGAGGGAGTGGGAGTCGGGAGTGCTGGCAGCGGAAGCCGCCGCAGCGTCTTTTGATCGGTCGCGGCGCCAGAGAGGAGGTTATCGAGGTTCGGGAACACGGCTTCCAGGCGGCGGCGGGGCGAGAGTGAATGTCTTTCTTGGGGCGCCAAGGCAGTCGAAGCAGAGTGAGAAGGCATCATGATGTCTTGCCTTTTCTCATCGGCCCCGTCGACTGCTGGGGAAAAGACGGGCCGAAGGGGGCAAGGGGGGGAAGCATTGGATCATAGGGTAACCTTGAAGTGTCACTGGTACATACGGCCATATCTACAAGAGTAACCGGATCCCGTCTGATCTCCGTTAGTGAAACTTGTAAGAGGCAGATTAGTAGTTGGGTCGGTGACGACCAGCGAACACCGGCTGCTGTATGTTTTTTTGTCTCTCTGTGTTTTTTTTTAAACTGATTTTCTATCGATGTATTATATCCTTTATAAAGGGTGTTTTGAGGTACGTAGGCGATCTGTCTGGCTGCAGAACGGTAGGTAGAGGTACTTACTGACGTGAAAGGGTATCATTTTTTATTTCGCTAATGCGAGGGCTCCTCCCGTTGCGGAGAGCCCAAGCATCAACCAGGAAACAAGCCTGGAGTCCCTGGACCTGCCTGGCCTCGAGCGCTCACCAAATATGCACCTGTTGTTGACTGCTGCTTATTTTGCCGGGCGCCAGGAAAGCATCAACAATCGTGCCTGCTCGACTGACGATCTAGATGACAAGGGCAACACAGTCTACCCTCACAAAGACCATTGCTGGCATACAAATCGTGCAACTATTCCTCTCCGGCGTCCGCAGAAGCTTGAGCAGTCCGGCATCTGTCTTTTCCCAGCTCGAGACGACAGCACACCAAGGGCGGGACTGCAGTCTACATCTTGTGTGCTGTATGTGTTGACGATTTTACGACGTGGAGCTTCGAGTTTCCGACTGTCGCCGAGCGATGGCCATGGTGTATGGAGAACTGCAACTCTGTTATCAGCCGTCTTGCCCCCGGTTGCGCTCTCCCAGATCCTCGAACCCTGAGGATGTAAGCCTGGCTTTATGCGCACATGCTTGTGTCTGTGACGAGAGACCACCCCTGGCACGTTACCGACAGCCCTGCAATGGAGACATTGGAGAAAGACCACAGTATGCCTGGCTATTTACCAAGGAGGCAATTTAGAGAAATATGCGGACCAGAAGCCTCAAATAGGTTCTTGGAATCACTTGACAAAACGCTTGTCACATTCATCGACCAACATTGAGACTACCTGGTTCAGTCTGTAGATCTTCCGTGCGGCTTCCTCGGACAGTTCGGCCAGCTCGTGAACGTTCTCGGCGAGAACTCCCTGCCCAGAAAACTCAGTGACGCGGCCCGGGCGAGCCCATGTCCGCAGAGAACCTGATTTACCAAGCTGGGCAGCTTTGGGAGTTTGTTACATCCGGTATCGCATAACTTACTGCATTGCACATCTGATCAGAATAGGGGTCGCGTTTTCCAGTCTTTGGCAGATGCCTAATTCCGCTTACACCACAAAATAGGCGAGGAACACTCTGAATGTACAATAACAGCCAGGGGGCGTGACGATAGGAAACGGTCAGGAAGGGAGGGATTCAATCGGTGTGGAAAGCTAACGAATTGGTCTCCTTGGTAGCTACGGAGAAACACACAGAAGACCCCTGCACCTCTTGCATTGTCGGCATGTCAGCCAGTGTCAGGCATTCCACCTGCCCGTTGCATTCCGCCCGGTGCCCCCCGTCCATTCACAGGACACAAGTTGAGCTTGTCAATGTCGACTCCTTGGAGCAGTCGTGACTAAGTTCTGGTCAGCATCCATCACGAAACATTCATTCGCTTACGGGGAAAACGTACATTGATGGCAATAATGTTCCCAGCTGGGTGAATCCCGAGGAAGTCGATGCCGACGCTCGTGCCGCACACGCCGCAGAACTTGTGATCCCAAGTCTTTGACGCGAAACGATAGTTCCTGAGCGCATCCCATCCGTGGGTGTACTCGATCTGATCCCGGAAAGCGTAGATCAATAGGTAGCCGTTCTTTACGCAGATCGAACAGTTGCACTTGAGGACCGGCGCGGGCTTCGGGGCGGACGATTCCAGAGGCTCGTGCAAGATCTTGAATGAGGTGGCTCCGCAGTGGCAGCTGCACGGGTACCAAACATTGTCTGGATTCTCGGGCGACGCGAGCAAGTCTGCAAAGTTGGGCTCCGACATGGCGGCCCAGATCTGCTGCGGTCCAGCTGGTATCGGAGGAGCCGTCAAAAAGGCCCACCAGGTTATGAAGAAAAAGGAGAGGCGGACGAGCTTGGTAGTCAACGGGATGATGACCTGGAATGCTGTGCTTATTTATTCGCCGGCAGCGCAGGGCATGAGCCAATGGCGATAGTCGCTCCGTCGGCAGTCAGCGTAAGCTTGAAGGCACTGGAACTTTCTGCGTGTGTCGCTTATATTCCATCACTCTGGCCATGTACGAGATGCAGCGGCGTCGGTCCATCGGGCCGTGCTCGTCTCAGACCTTGAAGCCGAAAGCAGGAGAGCGAGTCGTCTCCTAGTTGACAATATTGGTGAGAAATATTCCTCTGCAGAAGTACATCTTCCTATATAGATAGATATGGATACCTCCAATCTTGGCGGGAAGAGCTACCAACGTCAACGGGACTGCGAGGCTTCGAAAAGGAGAAAGGCCTACGACTAGCTTTGTGTATTTCAAGGGTCAGAGCACCATTTCTAGTTAACACCCAAAGAAGAAGCCCTTTGGCTATGGCTAAGAGAAGACAGTTACCTGGGCGCTTACGGGGTTCTCGACACGAATTCCTGAGACTGACTTGAATTTTTCCAGTTTACTCTGCTCGAAACCGGGCAAAGCACCCTGGCCTGTATTATTCGAGTCGTTCGACGCCATTGATGGGATGGAACTGCTGATTGGGCGCGAATATGGTTGAATAGGAGGAGATGCAGCTCGGTCGCTGCGATAAATGGACACATGGATTTCGGAGGGAACTGGAGTGCTGGCCGCGCGGCCATGGAAGTGACAGCTTGGAGGCTCTTTGCGATGGCACTATATCGGAAGCAGCGAATAATGCTTCGTCGTCGTCGAGCAAGCCTGGTGCGTTGGGGGAGGCCATGGCTAAGCGGCGACAAGGCATTTTTGAGAATGCGCAGTTCCGCAAGGCAAACGAACAACATCCGAGGTTATTATACCACGGTCTACTTTCGGAAAGATATCCCAACTCACTGGCCGTACTGGGTCACCTAGTCACACTTCACAGTGTGTTTTGTTCAGTCTGAATTGGCAAGTATGGCTCCAGCATGTCTTTGGTCAGGCCTTAGCCCTTTACCCACCAAGAGGCGATGAAGCGTGAAATCGACGCGCATTATGAGGTTGTCGTCAAAACTCTCCAACGGGGACCAATATTCTATATCGCGTGTAGGATTAATGACGGCCAAGTCTACGGATGGATGAATCAGGTGGCGGGTACAGGTGTTACTAAAAGGCTTGAAGGGTGGGAGTGGAAGGGATGGAAGTTTTGATGGAGAAATCGGGAAGATGTGCCAGCTGTGTACCGGTTTTTTGATGACGGGGGCAGGAAGCCTTGGAAAGGAGCGAGAGATACCATCAATAGGGATAACCAAGATGTTGAGACGATGAAGGAGGCTTGGGATGAGTATAATAGACGGAAAATGAATGGTGACCAGGGGCGCATCGCTATATAATACCTCCTCCCCTTCCTTTCTACAGCTTTTTCAAAGTCATTCCAAGGTTTCTTGATACTCTTTTCTAGCTAATTAGATCCCAAGGTAGTACTGTATTTATAGACATAGATGCCTCCTACAGCCCTAGATGACTTATATAATAAGGACCCTATACGCATATTCTACTTTTTGTAAGCTTTCGTGTAAAGGGTATGATTCCAAGGGGAAGGGGGCACTTATAGACTCTGTTAGGAGATCAGATATTTGCCACTACATTTAAGAGCTGGAGTTTTACATTGAGTTGTCGGATGAGAACTGGTCCATCATGGCTCCCGTTCTCGAAGATCCCTCTCGACTCGCCGGTTCTTAGGTCGCAAACAGCACCTCGCCGGGTAACAAGTGGTTCTCGATTGAAGTCAGAGGATTGAGTGCTGTTGCCCTTGACTTACTCATACTGGTCCAACGGCCTGTGGAATGGCAAGTTCTCGATTAAGAGTACGTTTCCCTAGATTAATAAGGACCTTTTTGGATTTATCCGCCGTGGTCGTGGTCGGAGGAAGTGCGTGCGCGACATTAAGCACGTGGTTCTAATTTCTAAGTCAAGCGGCAGCGGGTGGGCAAAGAATTAGTGGGAGTTACAATGTGTGCTGCCCGCTTGTCGTCCTGCAAGCCGAAGCTAGTTGTATCTTCTCAGTTGTTGCGCTGACTGCACTGCACGAAAGAGCTGCTTGTCCTAGCGAAGCTGTCGACTCTTTTTCTAGCAATGTTCGAGACCATGGTATGAAATAAAAGGGGGCTGTCAGCAACGCATCCCCTTGCTAGCTAGAGAGATGTTAAGGTAGTATCTATATGTATAGATTTTTAACAGGCCCAGAACCCTCATGGAAGAATTCCCGCGAAGAGAGATGCAGAGAGTACGTTAAAATTGCAAAGGGTAAAATGGGAGTTTTTTAATAGATAGTCAGGGCAAAGTTGTTTGATTCCTTCAAGGGCAGAAGACGCGCAGCAAGTTGATTATCGATTTATTGATGCTCTGTGTTCCTCTTTCCTCCCCCTATCCAACGCCCCTCTTTGTATCCTTATAGCCCTCATAACAAAATAGGAAACTCGTCGCAGCCAAGATCTTCATGTCCCCAGGGGTCCTTTACCCCTCTTTTCCAGCCGTTGCAGCAGTTTCGTCCTATCTTTCGCCACCTCCACAGAAACCCTCGCCACCTCCTCTTCCCCTCTCCAACTCTCCGTACCTCCTTTCAACACCTCCCATGGCCCCTCTTGCCAAGAGATATCCTCGAGACCTGCGAAATCCAACCACGTTTTGCGACAAGAATAGGGATCGTAGGTTTCAATACCTAACCAATCTTTCTTCTGCGTCTTTATAAGAGGTATAATTTCAAGGGGAAAGGGGGTTCTTAAATAAGGACCGAGCTCTTCATTTTTATGCTGACCCCGTGACAAAGTCCTGTGGCAGCCTTTGCCAACAAACACTTTATTGGGTAACGCAACATGCTGCTGCACTCGCAACCTCCCCACTGATCTCAATCCTTTCCCATACGACACTTGAAGGGATCTCAGTCCTCTGATTCACATACTCGCGACTCGAAATAATACCTGAACCCCGCTTCTGACAGCTGATGACGCGAAATAGACTCTGTCCTTATACAAAGCCTCCTGGCCTCTGGGTCTGATCAACCCATTCCAGCTGTTCCAGTCTCCAGCGCGCTGTCGAATCGCCAATGGAATGGCGGGCGAATCCCCTGAACAACTCGATGTCGAAAGAGATTCCATGTCACAGCTTGACGCTCCCGGCTTCTCCATCGACCCTCGGTCGCCCAGCGTCCTCCCGTACTCGTGCACCTTCTATCCCACGCTCAACGGTGCCTTGTCCGCACGTCGCCTCCTAGAACATAGACTGCCGCCCGAGCTTGCGGTTGCCGTCGTCTTCCTTGGCTACAGCCCGTGGCTCCTGAAGCGCCGGGTTGAAGAGCGAAGGTACAACGCAAACGATTTCTGGATGCCCGGGCCCCGGGCCAGCGTTGCCGGGCTGTATCTCAGCACTGAGCGCATCCCAACCGACATTGGACCCGTCATCCCGCAACGCATCATCTTCCAAACGAGGGCGGCCGACCAGGGATGGGCTACGTTCGGCGGCAACGGAACGTTTGACAACAACCACACATGGTTCGAAGCCAGCATCCTACAACCGTCATGTCGGGGGGGTGTGGGAGACGATCCTCGAAGTGTGGCGCTCGAAGATGACAATGTGCTGTCGAATCCCTGGGAGAACGCCGAGTCTGCGAGGCAGGCATTGAGGGACAAGGGGTGGGATTTTGTAGAGACGGAGGACGGACAAATCACCTGGAGAGTGTGTAGCAACATTACGGCGAGGAGTGACTATCGGAATTACAGAGTTGAATGGCAACGGGGGGTCAAGACGGAAGTCGACGACGAGAGGGCTGTTGGGAAAGGCGAGGGCTTCTTGGAGCTGCTGGAACCGGGATGCATCGTGGTACTTTGGGCGAGGGCTGAGGTGAGCTTCCCATGGCATCGTCGTTGGGTTTTTCTGCTGACGGGCAACGTAGCAACAACTTTGGGTCAATCACGTTGCAGCGGCAAGCATTGAGATTGAGTATGGGCTGCTGTAAAAGATGTTGTCCGCATGAGGGTGCCTTTTGGGGGTTCGACACGGAGTGATGGACCGTCATGGTGAGAATTTGATGAGATTGATCTTGTCATCCGAGGCAGCTGTTCCACTTTCCACTATATATACCCCTTGCTCTGTAAGATTATTCGATGGCCTGTGTAGGCGCTACTCGTCGTTACCCTCGACCATCTCGCTTCGTCTTGATCATTCACCCGTAGGGGTTATCGTCACGGTCACGTTCGCAATGTAGCATGATAGGTAGGACTCTCAGTCACCGAGGACACCGGGTACTACAGTCTTGAGAGGTTATAACTAAGCTATTGGAAGTTTCATCCCACCTATGCAAGCCCGCCTTTAGTGTTTACTGCAGACCTTCCCTAAGCAGTATATTCCTTCCCGCCTACTTACCACCTGATGTACGTGGAGTTATTCCTTTCCTCTCTGGGAGTCTGTCAAATGTGAAACAACTCGAGTATGAGCTATAGAACCACTAAAGCCCTCCTTCCCCGCAGGCTACCATCTCTGCAAGAAACGGTATCCGGCATCTGTAACCATGATGCGACCCTTCTATGGAATTGTGAAGCCTCCAGCTGTTCCCGTCTCCCCCTATCAGGCATCGATCCCGGTAGAGACAGACCCTCTCGCGCTGCACTCCGACGTCATCTAGAATCAAAATGTGGCGCCAGAAGGCGCGACTCAGTCCCTGGACCCCTAGACTTGTAGGAGCTACGGGCACCTTGATCGGACCAAGTGACAGGTTGCCTGCCTGTCATATATAAACTCGGCCCCGCGATCCTCTGGTTCGAGGCTGGTCTTTGCATATTGTATTATTCTCTGTTCATAATTTGTACAAGCGTGGAATCCCACTTTTGGTCTCCCGTGTCTCTTCCTGGGAAGGCGTCAGGGGCCAGAAGCAGTGAGAGACGAGGAAGAAATCATGAAGGGCAGGGCCTTGCTCCTTTGTGCGTCTGGCCCGCTGCTGGTCTTCAGCGGGCAGACTATCGCCCAGGAACAGCAGATGAAAGTCGTGGTGGCACAAATCCAGAAAGTCAGCGACCCTCTCCAGGGCCCTTTCCGTCCCTTTATGGAATTCAACGTCGGCAACCAAGCCTTTCGGGGCTTGCTGGACACGGGCAGCAGCGACTTGACGGTGCCTCAGGCTGGGAGCCCCATATGCAACCTTGAGCTGCAGCAATGCAACGACAAGGGGACCGGCTTTACCACTGGGTCCTTTGATCCAAAAAAGACGGAAGACGCGGCAAAAGTACAAGACGCGAACGTGCCTCTCAATACGTCCTTCACCGGCGGGGCTGCCTTTCAGGGAGAATTCCTCAAGGCGCCTTTTCGTGCCGCTGAGGACTCGGATCCCGTCAATCTGCAGTTCGGGCTCGTGCAGACTGGCAATCCGCCGTCGGAGGATTCCCCCGTCTTTCCCGTCATCGGGGTCGGCCCGGAACAGGGAGAGTCAACGACACAGAAGAGCCCGGACAATACTTACCCCAACATCCCGGCTCAGCTTCAACAGGAAAACGTAACCAAGTCGAGAGCTTTTGGCGTTGGCCTGGGCGAATTTGGTCAGTAGACACATCCTCCCCCGCGTTTGTAGTCTTCGTCGAGCCCAGACTTCTGGTGCTCCGTTGTGGAATGGCGGTGCTGATGGCGGCATAGGCTCTAAACAGAATGGAACCATCATCTTCGGCGGTTACGACCAAGCCAAGATAGACGGCAAGATGGAAAAGATCAGCATCGAGAAATTACCGGACGGATCTCAGCCATCTTTCGTGATCAACTTGAGCTCCGTACGAATGTCAGGCACCGGCAACGACGGCGGCAATAAGGAGACACCTCGAGGTGAAGGCAACAGTCCCGAGAGCAACGGAGACCGACGCCGCGATCAAGGGAGCCACCGAGATTCCAGACGACGCAGGCGGGCCTTCTCGGCGCGACAGGCCAGAGTCCGGCGCTCTCACCCGGCCCCGCGCCCGGTGTACAGACGCGCCGCCAGCCGTTCAGAGGCGGAGATCCTACGTCGGCAGCGCGACGGCAACATATTGACGGACGAGCTGCCCCCGGTCGTGCTCATCGACTCGGGCGATCCAGGCGTTACCCTTCCCGTGGGCACGGTGAAAACTATTGCCCAGGGGATCGGGGCCCAGTTTAGCGAGAAAGACGGGAGCGTTTCTCCTGTAGAGTGCAGCCGCCTCGAGGGCAAGGCGCTGACTTTCGGCATGGGCAATGACCGAGCCCAAATCAAGGTCCCTCTTGAATCAATGGTCCTCGGGCCTGCTTTTGATCAGCCGCCTCCAGGGGCTTCGGGACCGGGCTCTTCAGGGAACGGTGGCGGCGGCAACTCTGGACAGGCAACAATCTCTCGACGAAGCAACAGTACAGAGGGTGGCAACTCTCGGCAAGGAACCGATGGAGAGTCCCAAGGGGGCTTTAGAAAGTCTGGAGGCCCGAAAATGTGCCAGCTTACATTGAGCGCCGGCGACCCCAAGAACCCCGACGCACTCAACATCCTCGGCGCGCCCGCCATGCAACGCATGTACATCATATTCGATGAAGACTCCAAGTCCTTGATGGTCGCCCAAGCCAAGGTTAATGCGACGGAAACCGATATTCGGGAATTCATCCCCGGTAGCACGGGTCCAGGCGGTTCCGAGGACAAACAGAAGGGCGGCAAAGATTGACATCGAGATATGTGTAGCCTATAGAGTAAATTCATCACGCGCGAAGCTTCATGGGCGCTACATGTTCCTTGCGCGCTGCATTCATCGTGCCCACCGAGACGTGGCCTCGGCTGACGTTGCCAGTATTGAAATGACGCTTGGTGGCGAGGCAGCGTTCGTCAGCGTAGAAGGAACGTCAATGGTCGATGAAACAATGGACCTGTCATTGGCACGGGGGCTTGTGGTGGCGAACGCGTCCAGCCGTGTTTCGTCTTCGGTCACTGGTTGGTCCCGCTGTGGCGGAGCCTATTTGTTTGTCTTTACAACAGTTTCATGGCGAGTCAGGGTTCAGCTCGAGGTGCTCGCTCTTGTTCTTCTCTTCGTCGGCCGCACTTGGACGATATGACGATAGCTGCTTGTTAAAGAAACCCAGTCAAGCCTCTTACAACGCCTGACTTGAGCAGCCCATAGATCGAACCAAGGCAGACCTTGGATATCTTGGGCCTGCTCCGTCCTACCCGGCACATAAACGGGTCCCCGGCGCCAACATAAACAAAGCGCTTCCCCGGAATGCTCATGTGGGAGCCGGATAGACGGTAGCAAGAGTCATGCTTGCGCAACAAGTCGGAGACTTTGGCGACAAAAGACTGTCAGCTGTCCACGAAAGGTTCTCTAGTGCCGATCTCGGTGCTGGGCTTACGATTCGTGGCAAACTAGTATGCTGAAGCCTGTTGTCAGTGCCTACTGAGTCTGATGGCAATGCTTGTATGGTGGATACCCGCATGTGCATCACGCTCAGAGCATCCGTCCGAAGGCTAGGTGCCAGGGTTCCGTTGACCTAGCCACCATTGAGCTCTGGTTATGAAGCCCTGGTCGACTCGACACAACTGCCACTATGAACCAACCGTCTCTTGATACAATCAAGCGTTTGGGGTTGGTCAGCTTTTTGCCCCTGTCACGCAACTTTCTTGGTCCCGCATAATGTTTTCTTTTTCTCTTTTGACAAAGAGGGCAGAAGAGACGGGCCAGCAGCGAAACAGGAGTCCTCCCGTCTCTATGGCAGAATCCATACTACCCATGTCCACGACGTACGTACCTCACCATTTTCCTCCTTCTTCTCGAACGACAGGGTTCTAATTTAACAGCGCCACGATCCTCGACGTTTCTGATACGCCACAAACCAGCGAACTACTAGTCAGGATCCCTCCGTCTCCGGTTTCAACATTTCTGACGCTTAATGCGTCTTGTTTAGAATGGTTTCGCAATCTTTAACCCTGCTTTTCCTCGTGTTCTCGTCATTATCTTCTCCAAACTCAAGCACACCTAGAGATTTTCATCATCAGCTCACATCTTCCCTTTCCACGCTCTGCAAGTCAACAGCTTTACACTCAATTCGTTACCTGCCGCGGTTGAGGATTGGCGCGGCCTGCTTCTGCACTTATCATTTTGAGCCGTGCACTTGTTAACTATCCTCCATCCTAACAGCGTCAAAGTTATACTGCTCACGAGAAGAGCCTTGTCCACGGCTCGTTTGTCTCTCGTCCAAGTCCAACCGACATGGCTTTCAAGTTTGCACGGTACCACGGCACCGGGCCGTCACAGAGCAAAGATGGCATCGGAAGACCAAAGAATTATGCCTGGGGGAAGTTTCGAGTCCGGCAACGAGTTGAAGCCAGTCAAAGCAGCGCTAGCATGTCGCAGACGAGGAGAGACGGGGCTGCCGCCAAGCTCTCTGCTCAAAGTCAGCCTCCAGCGACATACGATGTCGTTTACGCGACTCCGCTTACAAGAGACGAACTCGGGCTGCAAAAAAAGAGGGATTCTAGAAAACCGGTTCTTACTATGGTTCCAGACCATGACGAGATGTGGGGGGCTCTGCGGTAGGGACTGATAGTTCCTGAATGTATTGCTTCGGGCACTTTGTTTCAGTTTCTCGCGGAACCCCGGAACCCCAGCACGAGCATGTCGCTACCTGGCATGCGTCACCAAGTGTTCTTTCTATGCAAAGGAGAAATATTGTATTGGATTAAGCAGTGGGCTACCGATCCGCTACCAGGCTGTGCCGGGCCAGCTTCGGCCTCGGCTCCGTAGAAAAATACTGGCCGAAGCAGATCAGTCTTGTTTCCCCCTTCTCGGAGGAAGGTTGACGGTGTTAAACCCACACTATCTGCCTGCTTGATGAGGCAAACGTAGTCGTGACCTAGTTGACAGCAAACAGGACATATCGCTAATACCCCCCATTGGTCTTTTTAAACCTCCAGGGACAATAAAAGTCTCTCCAAGGCTCCCCAGATTCGGGAAAGTTAATATCTCCAGGTCTTCATATAGGTCCTTTTCGGTGATATGCATCGTCTCTGCAAGAGAACCCCTGAAGTTGCCCAGTCGCTGATAGTTGTAAACGTCTTTGCCGGATCGAGCTTCAAAAAGAAAGTGCCAGATAACCTGGGCTGGAATCGGGAGGAGCGAGTTCAACGCCTCTGAGCCAACTCTTGGGGATCCGGAACCGTCATCCGAAGACGTGCAGCTGGAAATCTTTGTTTTGTATACTGATGTTCCTGGCCACAGGGTCGAGCCGAGTAGTTACGGAAGTCTTCGCTCATTCGTAATATTGTTCTCCACAGCCAGAGCCCTGAGCGGCCACCGTCGTTCACTGATGCCCGATGCGTGACAACCGCCTGACACCCAAGGGTTTGTGCTACTAGTTAGTATTTTGGCGAGGGCTGAGGTGAGTTTACCATGGCATCGTTAAGTATAGGCACCCTAGGAGTCAAGCCCTGGGCCCAGACAGGGCAGTCTCGCGACGGCCGCGGCAACGTGCTGTGGACGGCGCCTGCGGTTGACGGTCGTCAAGATGAGAGAACCAAGAGAACCCAAAGATAGATGTATGTCGGGCAGAGCAGACAAGGAAACCAGCTATAAACCGTATGAGTTCAATAACCAGCTATGTTGCGATATATCAACTATTTCACTCCGTCTAATACATAGCAGAGCAATCTCCTTGGTCGTTCTTGAGCGAATAACGCTGCGCCGCCAAGTCTCAGGCACCGAACTTCTAGGCAGGTATCAAGATAACAAGTTCTCTGCTACGGAAAAAGGGGGCTAAATGGCTACGGTAACACTTGGAGACAGATCTTGAAGTCTCCCTGTACGCTACTTAAGTGTAGAGTTGTAGGAATAGCCATGTCTAGGCCATAGACCTGTACTCGTGAAAGAAGCACGTAGTAAATTTGGAGGTAAACTATGCACGAGGTCATTTACGAGTGACTGTGACGGAGATTTCGGTGGCCTTCCTGATGCCGGAGGATGGGAACAAGGCCAGGGTGCGCTTGTCGCGCGCGTACTGCAGCAAGCTGCCGTCGGGCGAGACCTGGACGCGATAGCCGTCGGGGAAGGTGGACGCGGGCAGGATGATTTCGGTGGGCGCGTCGATATTTGGATCAGACGTGAACTGCAGCTTGAAGGTGGCCGAGCTCTCGGAAAAGCCGAAGCTGGTGGGAGTGCCGGCGACGGCGGCGGGATATGCCCGGCTGTAGTGCTTCGCCAGCTCGGGGTGAGGCCGACCAGACGTGCCGTTGTACAGGTTCTCGTACGCCCAGCCGATCCAGGAAACCATGTTTGCGTCGGTCGCCGACATGGCATCTGCCAGGCCCTGCATCTGCCTATCGTCGCCCATCCAGAAGGTGAGCTCGGTCAGCACACCGGCGGTCCGGAGGCGCTCGTTGTCCCTGCGGCGGTTGTTGAGCGTCGTGGAAATAGAGCCCAGCTGCGGCGGGCTGTAGTAGTGGAACGAGTGCACCGACTTGGAGCCGTCCCCGAGAGGGACGTTGCTGAAGCCTGACAGGATGTCGAGGGTGGCGCCTTCGAACCAGACGAGCGTGTCCTTGTCGACGGCGCGGATCTGCTTGGCCGCGCGGTTCCAGAGCCCTTCGAGGACCTTGTGGTCGGCAACTCCTGGCACAAGCAGTGTCGGATCGGCCCACGTGTCGCCCACCCACGGCTCATTCAGCAGGTTATACCCGACCACGTTGGTCGTCTCGGCATACTCGGACGCCAGCTTCTTCCAGTAGGCCGCAAAAGCATCGCCCAGGCCGTCGTAGTTGTTGTATAGCCGCCCAAACGCATTGCCCAGCGCCACCGACGTGTAGCTCACGGCCCAGTCGACACTGTCGCACAGCGACTGCGGCCACGGGAAGCCGCGTTTGTCGACGGGGAACGGCATCAGCTTGAGGGGAAACGGATACATGTTGCCGCTCGATACCCAGTCCTTCTTGACAAACCACTACAGGGCCGTGTCCGCATCAGCTGTGCCAATATGCTGCGCGGCGCATCTACACTTACGTCGGGTACTCCATGGCCACAGAGCTGCCGCGACAGGCAGTCCTGATGGGCGTCCACCAAAACATAGAGGCCATGGTCCTCGGCCATCTTGGTCTGCTTCTTCATGATGTCCAGAAACGTCTGGTTGTACTGCCCACGCACCGGCTCTGCACCGGCCCAGCTGTGGCCCAGCCGCACAACGTTCAGGCCCAAGTCGTGCAGATTTCGGACATCTTGCTCGCCAAAGGACGAGACACCGGGCACCCACTCCAACGGCCGATGCCATGGCGGCTTCTTCATGACGACATTGGTTCCGTGGAAGAAGCGCGTACGGCCGAATTCATCGACGATCTGATGCGTGTCCTGGTTCACCTGGCTGATACGCGACATGCCTGGATGGGCCTTGTACCAGCCCTCGGCATCCCGAGCCAACACTCCGGCCGCCAACAGCGATGCAGCAGCAATGGGAGTGAACAGCATTTCTCCGACTAAGATTAAAGGGACTAAGAATAAACGGAAAAGGAAAAGCAGGGAGAGGGCGGGAGGGTGGGAAGAAGCGCCCAGACGGTGATGGGAACCAAAAGGGACCGACCACAGGGCGATTTTATATAAACGCCCGGCGCTCGTCTCTCCATAATGCGGGGTTAGTTACACCCCTTACCCCCTTCTGGCAGCTGGTCGTAGAAATGGCCCACAAAACAACCCCAGGGCTAGGATCGGGCCGCGCAGACCCCCCGCTCCGGCCCCACTTGTTCGGGCCGCTCCGATCGCTCCGACCGCTCCGACCGCGCTCCCGCCGCTCCCCCGCAGCGCCAAGTCACGCTTCGGTCCTCCAAGGCAACTCCAGTCTCTTTAGCAGAGCTGCGAATACCGACGGGAGTAAAATACCCGAGTGATAGTGGCTTCCCTTGGCCGCCACCGAGTGCCGCAGTCAGTATCATGCCTATGAAAAAGCCACCAGCAGGGTTGCGTCGACGCAGGGCGCGGGGCGACATGGGGAGATAGTACTAATGAGCAAAGGGGAAGGGTACAGATAGGCACGAGCAGAGAACATCTCTAGGGTATTCCGAGGCGATGCGCTTCGCATGCATGACGAGGGATTGCTAGAGGAAGTGAGCTACAGGCTAACACAGGGAACATGCTTTGTTGCGATAGCATCCTACCTCGAAAAGCAGCACATAGGCTCGATGCCAATACAAGAAAAGAAGTTCCTAGAGAACGGGAGCTTAGCAGAATATCCAAAAGAGCCAAGCGAGTCCTCACCACCCCATGCGGACAGTATCCTTGCTTTCCTTGTTGCTGTTTTGGTGCTCCCGTTAGCTTGGTGGAGTCGTGCGCTTGCTAGTCAAGGCGTATATTCAAATTGATGCTATTCGGGCTAATATGTTACCTAGCGGGCGGGGTCCTGTGGCGCACTTCAATCGAAGCGGGCTTCGATAAGGAAGGAGGCCGCCTGTGAGACGTCATTTTGCTCGGCAAAAATGGAGTGCACATCAGCGCACACAGTGTACACAGTGCACACTCCTGCAGATGGTGCTGCAAGTGAGTCGTGACTGTCATAATTGACTGTCCTTCCACGTGACATCCGTCCTTTCCAGTGTCGACCCACTGTAAAGTACCTAAAGACTTGGGGCTGGGGTGACTTGGCGACTTGGCGACTTGGTGACTTATGCCCCGCTCTATCTACGTCCGACGTTTCCTAGGCAACCGTCAACGCCATCCTCGCTTCTCCCTTCCAGTTCACTTCCATCGCCGCACCGCCGCCCACCACCGTCCTCCGGCTGCGCACGGTAATGGCCATGATGGGCACACCGGACGTCTTGACTTGGCTTGACACTATCACGCAAGACGATCCTCAGCAAGGCCCGGAACGAATAAGAAAGCAAGCGCGTCTTGACCTGGAAAACGGCGGATCCAACGCCGGGAGACGACTTTTGCCAACGCCCTCCGTCTCTGCTTCAGGCAATACCTGCTCATCGGTGAGGCGCCCTCATTACCACGAAACCACAGCAATGTCGGTCTCGCCCAAGCGTCGCAGACGAGAGCACAATGATGGTGGTCTTGATCTTGGGCCAGACTCGACGCCTCGACCCCGCAAGCGGCCTCCGGTACTGGTCAATACACCAGAAGCAATGAGCATGGATAGCCCCTCGAGGAAATCGACGTCGTCATACGCATCCTCTGGTGTCTCGCGCAATTCTTCCCCGAGGAAACAGCTCCGCAACGCTAGCCTTCAGTCGACGGGCTTCCGCCAGGCCAGCTTTCCCGTTGATGGTGCCCAGCTGCCCCCATCGCTCCGAACGCTGTCCCAGGATCTGAAACGTATTCGCCGCGGTGTTGCGATACTGCCAACGCGGCTTCGACACGAGGTAATACTTGGGCACCCGTGGTCGACTGGCCCCGGCTGACAGCCACCGTCATTGCAGCTTGCAGCCTTTCAGTTCCCAATCGATGCGTTTTCGGACAATGAAGAAACTACCCGTCTGCGATACCCCCCTATCGATTTTGTTGGCAGAATCGATAGACGGGCCGCTGAGTGCGACATGGATTGCGAGGGCGAGTCATCGTGGAATGCAGATGTCCACGCGCCGCTTCTTGACTGGGTGCTGCGGCGAGATCCAAATGGTCTTCTTCTTGACTTTAGATACTGGCCAGTCTACGCTTTTACCCCTCTTGAAACTCTTTATATCATGGTGCTGCTGACTGACAAGCCTGGAATACTGTAGCACCAACGCTGCGCTCATCCCCCAATACAAACCCAAGGAAGCCCCGGGTAAAATGGTCGACTTTTGTCTCGCGATCCGACCAAACAAAGAGGAACAGCGAGTCATTGATGATCTCTGCCGAACGCGGCCGGACCTCTCCATCAATCATACCGAGTGGGGAAATCTAAGCAAGCATCCCATCGCAATCTCCATCGAGACCAAGCACCAAGGAGGAGATTCCGCCGTCGCTTTGCTTCGGATGGCCACTTGGCACTCGGCCCAGTGGCGAAGCCTACGCTTGGGGAACTCGGACGAGGAGAGGGCTCGGCTAGCCCTCCAATTTCTGCCGGGCATCATCGTCCAGGGGCACGACTGGAAATTTGTTGCCACGACACTCGGCGAAGACTTCATGGCCACAACGTTTAAGTCTCTGTCCATGGGCACCACGGAGTCCATACCGGACATCTACCAGCTGGCGGTGTCTCTGCAGCGGTTGAAAGTGTGGGCCGAGGAGGAGTATTGGCCAGCGTTTAAAGCAACTATACTTGGGTTCTGAGAGGAGTGAGTGACTTGATGGTCGAGCATCCGATTCTATTACTCCATCAAGGAGTATTGTTCTTCATATTTAACTTGGCTTAGGTTTACCAGTAAAATGGAATTCTTCAGTTTTGATAGCAGCACTCACACCCACCAAGCCGCGGTTGAACATCAGCACCAGCACCAGCACCGCCCTGCGTACAGTCAGTCCCAGGCCGGGGGCATCGTCGTTGGTGGAAGCAAGACGGTGCCCAAGTGAGTGAGTCCCAGGGCGCGTCAACCAACGCCCGTGCTTGTGTTGGATATCGCGAAATCATGACAAACAAACACACGCTGGCCGTAGACGAGCACTTTCATCTCTACGCAACCCGTGTCGCCAACCAGCTACCGCTTACCCTGTCCGTCTCGGCCCAAAGCCTTGCGCCTCCGTATCTCGGTGCTGCTGATCTTGGCCGCCAGCCTGGCCTCCCTGTCCGCGCCACCACCCTCTCCCCCGTCACTCGCCTCGGTCCCGGTCGCATCCAGCACGTCAATCTCGTAGACGTCGAGCAGCGCCCACCCGCGCGCCGTGCGCCTGTCGTTGATGGCCTGCCCGCCGCTGCGCGTCTCGCCCGACACCACAATGGCGCCGATGCGCTCCTCCGTCACCGTCGGCCCAAACGGGTCACGGATGTCGACGCACCGCACCAGCACGGCCCCGTCGCGCAGCGCCGCGTGCAACTCCGGCGCGGCGCTCGAGCCGCCCTCGGGCCCCGGCGTCGTCGGCACCCTGGTCACGGGAGCTGCCGCCGTGGTCGGGGCGCAGCTGAGCGCCGTGGAGAGAAAGGCGACGACGGAGCGCGCGCGCACCTCCCACGGCTGCAGCTCCGAGGCGTATTCCTTCTTGGTGAGCAGCTCGTCGCCCGAGATGCCGACAATCATGGTGCACGGCTCTACGCCACTGTCGGGCACGGCGAGCAGCAACGCGGCCGCTTCGAGGAGCAGCTTGTGGCCAGGGTGCAGGTGATCAAAGGTGCCGCCCAGGCAAACGGTGCTGTATCCTCCAACGCCGTCTTTTTCCCATGCCACCTCAGCACCGGAGCCTGTGCCGGAGCCTGTGCCGGAGCCTGCACCGGAAAAGGTCATGTCGCCGTCGACGGCGCAGATCTGGCTCGGCAGCAGCTTCTGCCCCCCCTCGGCGTGCGCGAGATAGGCAGCCAGCAGCTCGCAGCCGGGCTCGCAGCTCGTGTGGAAGAGGGTCCTCCACGGCCGCACCTGCGCGGCAAAGGCGGCCAGGTCCAAGACGGCGGGACCGTGTCGACAGGGCAGGCCCGGCTGTTCTGCACGGCCACTCCAGTGGACGAGGACGACGCGGGCGTCGACGGAGCCGGGCTCGTGGCTGCCGAGGTGGGCGGCGATGTCGCGCTCGGCGCAGATGGAGGCGATTATGGCGTAGAGACGGGCGAGGAGCGACTGCGCGGGCTTCCAGCGGACCATTCTGGACGTGCATCTGGCCCGGGCGCTCGTCCCGGCTTTGGTCTCGGCTTCGGACTCGGCTTTGGCGTCGGTCTCGGCGCTGCTGCTGCTCGCAGCGAGGATGGAGGAGCCGGCAACGGCCACGACAAGCACCGGCGCCGGTCCCGGGGCCTCCTGCCGTGCATACTGCTGGCTCAAGCGCGTCAGGACGGCCGTCAGGGGCGCCCGGTAGGCAGCGCCGAGGAGGTGGCGGGCGGCCGCCGGGCGCGGAGGCGCGGGGAGGAGAAGCAGCGACGGCGGGTGGGGGCCAGCGCTGCCGGGCGATGAGTCTGTCGCCATGCTGCCGATGGGGAGAGGGAGCGAGCCCTCGCGGCGGTTATTCCCTCTTTTCCTCTTGGTGGTGGGTGGATTGAGTCTGTCTGCTCCATCGTCCTCGGCTGACGGTGCCGAGCAGTAAGCACGTGCGATGACGTAACGTGGTCGCCCTTGTGTGCAGTGCAGTCGCAATTACTGTACAGCCCACTAGGATTACAAAGGTCTAGCATATAATTAGTTAATTAATTACTAATTACCGACCTACCCAGGTAGTTACTCGCCAGCCTGGCTACCTACCTTACCTACCGTAGGTAGGAACAGGAGGTATTAGGTAGTGGCTACCAAGGTACCTACCTATATATTAAAGCTTTAGTTCTTTTATAATCTTGCCATCGCGGACTTAGCGTCCGTCCGAGCGGTGTTGTGGTGGATTACGCTAGTCGCCTACGTCATCGCTGTGCCAACAATCAACAACGTCACCTCTTTTTTCTTTTTCTCCCACTCCATCACTCCATCACTCCATCATTAGACAAGAACATCTTCTTTTCTCCCACCACCACCACCTGCAGCTCAATCCCCACTCGTCCAACCCACCAGCATCATCAAACCTCCCATTCGCTCCGAAACTGGCTTGGCAACGGCCCGCTCATTCCCAAGACACGCCGACAGCAACAAATACACATACACATAAACACGTACCGCAATTCGCCTCGTGCGCGCCCTCACGACCCCCAGGAGCACGGTCAACTGCTCTCGCACAGAAGGGGGGGAAAGGACCGTCTGTTTACCCTGTGAGACGGGCCTCTGGTCCTGCGCCGCCCAAAGCTTCCCGAGGCCTCCGTGGGGGGCAGAGTGAGAAGAGAGGGTTGGGCGACGAACAGAGCAAGAGGGGGAACTGCTTGGCTTTCTCGCTCTTTTGGAGGCGTTTTGCTGTATATGCCCGAGTGTGTGCTTTGCAGACATGCGGTGTTCATGACGCGCCGTCCCGTTTCGCAATAGACCTCTCGTCAACATCCATTGCCCATCATCACCAACAGCCTCATTCACCACCACCTCCACCATGGCGCTCCGGGGCTTGATATCCTACTGGGTACGTCCTCCCCACTGCTCTTCTCCAAAACACAGCGCCTCACCTCCTTGGCCCAGACCATCCCAGTCCTCTCCAGCCTCGTCTGGCTCGGCATGCTCCTCGGCCTCCTCCTCCACTGGATCATCGACACGCACCGCCGCCACTACCCGTCCATGTCGGACCGCGCCTCCATCGCCTACATCAGCAACGTCGGCGCCCACGAGCTCAAGCCCCTCTTCATCGCCGGCTCCGTCGCCACCACCCTCACCCTCGACTCCGCCTTTGTCGCCGAGCGCTGGCTCCGCCACTCGGGCCGCCTCGTCCCCAACGCCTCCCCCGGCGAAAAGGCCCTCGCCATCCTCACCATTGCCTTTGCCCTCGTCGGCACCGCCGGCCTCATCCTCCTCAGTATTTTTGACACCTGGCGCTTCCACGGCCTGCACGACATTTTCCTCCTCCTCTTCATTGCCGGCTACCTGTTCTCCGCCGTCTTTACCTGCTGGGAGTCGCAGCGCCTCGGCATCAGTGCGCCCCCTGTGTTCTCCGTCGCCCATGGCCGTGGCTAATTGGCAAGCAGAAAACCGCCAGCACCGTGTCCTCCGCGCCTCCTTCTGGGTCAAGCTCACCTTTGTCCTCGTCGAGCTCGTCCTTGCCATCATCTTCGCCGCCACCTCCTATACTCGCCACACCGACGTCGCCGCCGTCTTCGAGTGGGTCGTCGCCTTCATCTTCACCTTTTACATCCTCTCCTTCGTCATCGACCTCTACCCGGCCGTCGCCACCAGGGATCCGGGCTCCCGTTTCGAGAAGCCGCGCTTCGTCGATGAGGCCGCCGCCGTGTCCGCCGGCGCTGACCCCGACGACGCCGCCGCCTCCTCAAACGCCACTACCAGCGCCTCGGCCCTGCACCCGCGCGACTATCCCATGGACCGGAACCCCATTAACTTTTGAGGTCCGCCCGGGAAAGGGGAGCAAGGGGTAAAGACGTTGCACAAACCTGTCGTTGTTGCGCTCTCCATGCAGCATACGCACTCGAGCGCATATATATATGTGTGTGTGTGTGTGTACACCTCTACGCATTCATGGCAAAGACTCACCAGTGAGACACTGGCGTGGGAGGCATTCTCTTGGCCATAATTCATACGAAATCGCCCGCCACTGCTGTTCTCACTCGACCTTCGCCATGCTTCAAGTCAATGGGTAATATTAAATACACAATAAACGCCATTGCAATCTTGATTTGTCAGTGACCACCACTCTTACATGAACACATTTATATACATCTTCTCAGCCTTCATACATGTGCACGCATCATCAACGTGACACGAGCAACTCGACTTAAATCCAGCATAACTAAATTACTTCAGCTTCCACCCCCCGAGTAGAAAGTCCCGCTCCCACTCGCAAAACCCATCACCGGTCAATCATTTCTCGAAATCGCGAGTCGCGCGTCGGACTGCTACTCACACGTTTGCCCCCGTCGTCAATCGGCCGCGGCGGCTCCAGGCTGGTCGGGGACCCGTCTTGCCCTCCAGAGTCGTCGCCAAGCCGCCTCTCCTCCTCCTCTAGGGGCGTGCTGGCGGGGCTCACCCCGTGCGAATCCCGCTCCGAGTGCCCCCCGCCCGCCTTCTTGTGAAATCCAGATGCCGCCCCCCTCGCCTCGTTGTCGTCTGCAGGCTCAGCCTTGGCCGTCATAACCACGTCTCGGAAGCCCGTCGGCCTCTTATCAAGGCTCGTGGTGCTCTTGTTGGCTTCGTGCTCCTTCATGGCCGCCCCACCAAAGAAACTTCGCCTCTTGTCGCCGTATTCCGACAGCGATTTTCCCCGTGAGAAGCGATTCTTGATCCATCCCTTGACTTTCGACGTTGGCGACGTTGGCATCTCCGACTTTCGCTGCGCGGTACCTGGCGACTCGCCATCCGATTCAGTCGTCGGGCGGCGGCCGGGCGGGTTGGAACCCAATGCCTCATCCTGGCGCGTGGAACCCTCCACGTCGCCAGTGTGCTCCTCATTATGCTGCTGGCCCACTGCCGCAGTCTCGTGCTTCAATTTGTGGTTATCCTCCTTTGCATGTCGCCTCTCCTCGGCTTTGGCCGTCTTTTCATCCTGTTTCTCTTGCTGTTTCCTGGCCCTTTCTTCTTGCTTCTCTTGCTCTGTAAAGCCCTGTTAGCGACGTCAAGCAGTGGCGACGGGCTTGTCTCGACTTACCCTTGACTTGTTTCTGGATTTCCTTGACCTCGCGCTCGCGGGCCTTTTGCTTCTCGCCCTCCTCTCGCCGGGCTTCCTCTTCCATGCGCAGGACCGCCTGTCGCTCTCGCTCGGCCCCGGCCTTTTCGTTGATGTTGTCCAGAACGGGCTGCACCCTCTTGATGGCAATGGCGTCGACCTCTTCGCGGGCCATGAACTTGCCGCCTCCGATATCCACCTTGCCCTTGTTCTCGGTTCGAGAGTCGTGGCGAGACTGTGCTGCCTGCTGGGCCTTGACTTCCCACTCGGTCAACCGCGTGGGGCTTAGTCTGCCCTTGTCCCGGTACGTCTTCTCGTCCATGGTCTGTAGGCGCGCCTTTACATTGCGCTGCGCTGCGGCCAGCAGCGCTTCACGGTCCTTTTCGCGCTTGTCCTTGTCCACCTGAGACAGCTTGTTGGAGAACATGGACATTTGCTCGCGGATTTCGCGGGAACGCTGGCGATCGCCAAGGCTGTCGCTGTCGGAGAGCCGGCGTCGCAGCTTGGCCGCCACCGAGAGCTTGTGACGCGGGACTTTTTCGTTTCCGTAGTACTCCTGGTACTCGCGGCTCTTCATGTGCTCGTTGTGAAGCTTGGCCAGGCGCTCTTGGGCCTGTTTGTAGGCGGCGTCCTGCAGGTTGAGATAGGGGCTGACCTGGTCGACTTCCGACTGCCCTGTCTGTGCACTCTTTGTCTGGTGGGCCATCTTTTGATGTTGGCTATACATCTTCTTTGCCATTTCCACCGCCGATTGGTGCAGCCTCTCATTGTTGGATCGCTCGTCCGCCTCGGGCTGGACGGGGGGGGCCGAGGTGAACATGTTCCGCGTCATGGTGACGACGGAGACGGCGCCGGCCTCCTCTGTTGGCAGCTTCGCCTGCATCGAGGCGCGGTGTGCCCTGGTGGCGCCATCCAAAGCATTCGAGGAAGCTCGCTGACGGGTGCGAACCGAGTCGTTTGCAGTAGTCAAAGAAGACTTGTCGTTGGGCGGCCAAGGGGCCTTTGTCGTCGACATGGAGCGGCCAATGTTGAAGGCTTGCGTCGCGGCCGAGCTTCCGTGTGTGAGGTTGGGCGGTTCGGCAGAGGCGGGGCGATTTGCATGAAAGGCCTGGGTGGCTGCCGAGTTGCCCCAAGAGTCGTGGAGGTTGGACGAAGGCTTGGCGGCATTGGACTGCTTGAGGGCGGCGCCTGCGGAACCGACGGCGAGTAGGGCAGCCTTGTGGCCATCCGAGTTGGCGGGGGATTGGGGCGAGGGGGCCATTTTGTAGTCAGAAGCGAGGGCGGCGGCGGCCGAGGCGGAGGATGCTCGGTCGGGCTTCCAGGGGTCGACCGACTTTTGGTTTGCCCAGCCGAGGGTGGCGGCGGCGCTGGCGGCTGCGCCGTTGGAGGCGAGGCCCGACGAGGGGAAGCTGGGCAGGGTGCGAGGGTCGGCGTATCTGATTCTTGCAGCGGCTGCGGCTATTGGCGAGGCGTGAGTTTGCTGCTGCTGGGAAGAGGCTCGATGTTGGAGGGCGGAGCAATGGAGGAGAGTGCGGGGATCAAGAAAGAAAGGGAGGGGGGGAGGGAGTGGAAGGTGGGGGGTTTGGGCACCGAACGTCACAATGGAAAAGCATAGTAGTAGTAGGTAGGTAGGTGGTAGGCGAGGAAGGGAGGAGGGAGGGGTGGGGTAGTTTCCCCTGTCCGGGCACTGAGCTGAACGCACCTGCCGAGAACTGCTGCTGCTGCCGCTGCCGGAGCGTGGGTTTGTCGCCTGCCATGGCAGTCGTGTCTGAGCTGGCGGCGGCGCCTGCCGCTGCGCCTGCCACTGCGCCTGCCACTGCGCCTGCCACTGCGCCCGCCATTTATTGCGGTGCCGTCGACAAGGATCCTGGTTTTGCTTCTTTTCCTGCGATGGCGGGGGCTCTTCCGCGCGGAACTCGATGCAGTGGTCGATGTGTCGATGTGTGCTGACGAGCCAGAGCCACGTGGTCCAGGTTGGGCAAACCAAGGTGGACGCCGGAAGCAATCACCACTCGAGGCAGGTCGACGGCGTAGGTGTAGGACCAGGCGAGGAGGGGCTAAGTTGGATGGTTTTATTCCGCCAGCCGGACCGGAGAAGCTGCCTTTCCCCAACCAGTTCGTCCGTTCGGATCTGCCGCGGCGCAGGTACCTGTGATTTAGTTCACACTGTATGCTGACCGCTTGCGCGGGTGACAGATACAGTGCCGCGGCATCCGGCGGTACGAAGTGCCCGCGCAGCTGAAACAAAAAAAGGAAAGACGGACCTGTTCCCCAGGCTTGACGTCATCGAGGCGCTGCGGCCCCAGATTGCATGACGCTGTGCGGCACAGGCTAGGCTGCATCTGGACGTGGCCCGTACGCAGCCCTATACGTAACTCCCCAGACCGAAAGACTCGGCCAGACTGCCGCATCACTCACTCACTACCGTACTGTACCAAGCTGCGCTGTACCAAGCTGCGTTGCAAAGGCTCAAAGAAGCACTGCTCACGCATCGTGTAAGTGAAAAGGCCAACAGCACTGTGCTGCGGAGCAACCTGCCGTTGAGGCTGTCTGTCTGGCAGTCTGCCATGCCATCCAAGCCTTGGCCAACGCCTGCTTGACGCACCCAGAGCAATCCGTCCGCAATGGATAAACCGTCGTCGTCCATCTCAAGACATGCCATGCTCATTGTCGCAGGTGAACTGCCGAGAACCAACAGCGTCTACCATTCCATGCCCCCCGGGGATTGACCCCACGGGTGAGGCTATCATGGCCACAGTCCCAGCTAGCTAGACCGTAATCGACGGCGAAAAATAGTGACTAATTAATGCGCCGTCCCATCTGGCCGTTTCCATCCTCAATATCCTCAATTGGAGCAACACTCCACCCACTCTCACACTCTCTCTAATTCGTCGTCGTCGCAACCCGCCACCAACCGCAGCTTCAAGCCAACGCAGTGCCCCTCAGCCCACGCCCGGGTGGCCCCCCGTCATGGACCAGTCCGTCCAGCTCCGCCAGGTCCCCAACTTCCGCGACGTCGGCCTGACCGTCAACCGCTTCCTCGGCCGCAAGCTGGTCCGCGAAGGCCTCTTTTACCGCTCCGCCAGGCCGGGTGAGTCGCTCTCTGCCATC
Source organism: Hirsutella rhossiliensis (assembly GCF_020360975.1). Taxonomy (NCBI): domain Eukaryota; kingdom Fungi; phylum Ascomycota; class Sordariomycetes; order Hypocreales; family Ophiocordycipitaceae; genus Hirsutella; species Hirsutella rhossiliensis. Next base: position 1,008,140 of record NW_025408669.1, read on the forward strand.
ACTCGCATTGCACTCGCTGACTAGAGCAAACAGATGCCGCCTGCCCAGAGGACAGAGCCCTGCTACGAGATCGCCTCGGCATCAAGACCATCATAGACTTGCGGACCGAGTATGGCCTTCCCACGTGCCCGAGCTTGCCAGACGGCTTATCGTGATAGCACCGAGCTCCGCCAGCAGGCCAAGAAGCAGCAGCAGCAACGGCCAGACCTGTACTCGCCCCCGGCCTCCTCCTCGTCGTGGGCCAAGGTACCCGCCCCGACCTGGTCGTCAAGCTCTCCGCGCATCGAGGGCATCGGCTACCTGCCCGTCAACATCATCGGCCGCCCCGTAGAGCGATATCTCATGAGCCAGCTGACCTGGTGGGCCTTTATGTGAGTCGTCTTCATCCAGTGCCTCCGACACGAGCCGGGCACCGACCCCTTCCTCCCCAGCAAGACCATCTGCCTCTTTCTCCTCGGCTACCGCCTGCACGTCACGCGCATCATGGCCTCCGAGGTACTCGTCCCCATCGGCCTCCTCGGCCTCGGCAAGGCCGCCCTCGACCACGCCGGCGCCGAGATCCGCCAGGTCCTGTCCCTCTACACCCACCCGCAGGCGACGCCCGCCTTGGTCCACTGCACGCTGGGCAAGGACAGAACAGGTGCGTCTCGAGAGCCTTGCCCCGGGCTGCTACCCAGTGCTAAAGAGCACTTGCACAGGCCTCGTCTGTACCCTCATCCTCCTCATCCTCGGCGTGCCTGTCGCGGCCATTGAGCACGACTACTTCCTCACCGACGACGCCCTCGTCTCGGACCGCGCCGAGAGGCTGGTCGAGGTGCGCAACGCCGGCTTCTCCGACGAATGGGCCGGCACCGCCGACAACATGATTGTCGGCACCGAGAGCCATCTGGCCACAAAGTACGGCGGCCTCGACGCCTACCTCGACCACATCGGCTTTGGCGGATACGAGCGTGCCAAGCTCCGCAAGGCGCTCTTATACTGACCAGGCAATAAATAAATATACATGTTCACGTAAACGTGGCCACGACGAGTCGACAGCTGAGCAAACGAGGGCAACGAGGGTATCATGGTCTACTGCTTCTTCCTAAAACTCCCCTGCAACCAGCACCGGTACATCTTGATCTTCTGCGCCCGGTTGACGAGGAGCCGGCGGTCGACGCCCAGCTTCTCCACTTCAAACTGGGGCGTCTCGGCTCCCTCAGAGTCGGCCGAGTCCTCGCCCGTCCAGATGCCGGCCAGCTCATCGCGGTCAAAGAAGTAGACGCGCGTGCCGTCGCCGCGGATGTAAAAGTTTTCGTCCAAGTACCGGCCCTTGCGGAACCGCACCTGCGCCAGGTCCCCTCTCCCATAGTCGCGGAAGCAGACCACGCCTCCCGGCTTGAGCAGTCTGTGGACATTGCCCACGGCCCGCGACCACTCCTGGGGCGCCAAGGCCGAGAAGATGAAGACCATGACGGCGACATCTACGGACCCCTCTTCGACGTCGGGAGGCAGGCAGTCTGCAGAAACGTCCCAAACGTCGGCCTGCATGTACTCGGGGTCATACGCCTCATGACTCCGCATGACCTCTACGGCGGTCTTGGAAAAGTCGCAGGCATGGATTTTCAAGTGCGGGTTTCTGTTGTTGGCTAGCACAGGAAAGGCCGTGTTGCCGGCGCCCGCGCCAATCTCCAACACGACCTTGGGCCCAGCCCTTGGGTCCGTCACTTCGGCCAGGACTGGAAACTCTTGCTGAAGCCATTTGCGGTTCTTGAAGAAGTTGGAAGCATTGTTCTTGTAGAACAGATTCCACCACTTTGCCGGATCCGTATTGAACCTGTCTTTGAGTGTGCATCAGTATTTAGGCGCAGCACACAAGGGGCTTGGGGGGGGGGGCGTGAGGAGTAAGAGGTGCCAGTCAGATGGGAGCGAAAGACTTGAAGGTAGCGTTTTCATCATGAAGAATCAGATGAACTATGCATTGGTTGGGTAATCATCATGACAGTGGAGGAAGAAAAAGGTATGAGCTTACTCTTGTCAAAGTCCGAGACGGGAGCCTGGCGCTGCTTCTCAAACTGACCCTCGGCATACTCCTTGTACGCCTCGTCCGTCTCGACATGGTCCCAGGCGTTGAACTCAAAGACATCGTCCTCCTCTGTGAGAAAGCGGCTGCCAAACTGAAACGGATCGCTCCGCTTCAGGTTCTTGGTAGCATCGTGGGATCGATGGGGTGGCACCTCATCGTCCTGCCTGGGCAGATTGAGGGCGGCCATCTCTTCCGTGGGAGGAGACGGCGAAGTGCCTTGGGTATCTGGCGGCACCGACGCCATTGTCTACGGCGGCGGGCACGCTGCGTGACGCCGGATTCTGCGCCTTGAGCCACGGGCCATTGACAGCTGCGTCGATGTGGGAGGAAAAAGGGTGAGGGCTGGGACGAGGATTCGGCACTGCCAGGAAAATTTAAGGCGGTGGGACAGCGGGGCCTCTTGGCTTGCTGAGACAAGATTGGATGAGCTTTCGGAAGATTGGTTGATCCTTTTTACAGTGGGGGGCCCCTGTCGCAATCCGGAGGGACCTGGCGATCCCTCAAGACCGAGTGCCGGGCAAGGTAGCTCCTGCTAGCCACTACTTGATGCCAAAGGGCCCACCTCGGCCCCGCAAGCTCTCCAGCTCTCGCTGACTGTCAGCCGCCAACTTGCTTGACCTCCAGTGTCCCGTCATCCATCGTCCGGCCTTTGGTGAACAGTCCCTTGCCGTCGAGGCGCCCCTTTTCTTGCGCTCCCCGTTGCATCAACTCTTGCGCACGACAGTGTAACTCTCACCGGCACGTGAGCCGCCCCGAACCGCCCACAATGCCCCCCTCGCTGCTCCGGCCTCACGGCGACCTCAAGCCCGCCGAGGCTCTCGAGCTTGCGCAGCGGGCCCCCGAGATTCTGCGCAGCAACCCCAAGGCCTTTTCCGCCTCCCCGCTTCTCAACCTCTTCTCCGCCCCCGAGACCGCCCACCTCTGGACCATCTACGAGAACCTGATGCTGTCCTGCCTGCGGGCGGGCGACGACACAGCCGCCCACGAGTGCCTCAAGAGGCTGGTCAGTCGGTTTGGCGACAAGGACGAACGCATCATGGCCCTGCAGGGACTCGCAAAGGAGGCTGTGGCCTCGAGCAACAGCCAACTAGAAGCAGTCCTGGGCGAGTACGAGGCGCTGCTGGAGCAAAACGGGGCCAACATTGTGAGTCGCCGCCGAGGGGGTCGTCAATGAGCATTGCTGACCTGGCGCAGCCAATTCACAAGCGCAAGGTTGCCTTACTGCGCTCAATGGGCAAAACCTCGGAGTCGATTGTTGCCCTCAACACGCTCCTCGACTTTAATGCCACAGACCCAGAAGCTTGGGCAGAGTTGGCGGACATGTATCTGTCCCAGGGGCTTTATCAACAGGCCATCTTTGCGCTGGAGGAGGTTCTCGTGCTGATGCCAAACGCGTGGAACGTGAGGTCCCCTAGGCCAGAAAGCAGACTGCCTCTAACCAGATGCTCCAGATTCATGCGCGATTGGGCGAGGTGTCGTTGATGGCGGCCGACCACAGCTCCGAGGGCAATCCCCAAAAACACCTCGCAGAGTCGCTGAAGCGATACTGTCGGAGCATCGAGCTTTGCGACGACTACTTGCGCGGCTACTACGGCCTGAAGATGGTACAGTCAAGGACTCTCTTGCGACCCTCTGGGGAGCAACCAGGCTGAACAGCGAAACAGGTGACGGACAAGCTCCTGAGCAACGAGGCAAAATCGAAAAAGCAGCAAGGGGAAACCGAGGGCTTTATCGTGCCCGAACAGGCGACGGTCGAGAAGCTGAACCAGGCGGCAACCCGGAAGCTGGCCGAGATTGTGCGGCGGTACGGAGCGCAGGAGAAGCTGTGGCAAGGATACGAGGCGGGAGAAATTGCAGCGGCGCGCGAGCTTCTGGCCAAGTCGTCGAGCGAGGTGGTCCGGTGAGGTCAGCCGAGATGGAAGCGAGGGTCCTGTGACGAGACGACGATGCTGCCGGCTCTGCACATCATCGAGGGGAGCTAGCTAGATTCCATGGGCTGCAGAAGGCGCCGGTCGATGGGCTTAGGCAACGAAGGGGTGCAGATGAAGGGGCCGGGGGGCGGCTTGATTGGGGCCCAGGGACGGGAGGAGGCGGCATTGGGCACCCAGGGGAGCGAACCGGGAACGGGACGACGAGTTGAACGTTGGTGCATGGGTTCGGGCACAGCCCATGTGCGTCGTGTGTTGGGCACTGATGTAGGTTCATGGCGGCGACATGGGGTTGGGCACGCGATGGGCAGGCGATGGTTTCCACTCGGGCTCCAGTCAGGTCATACATGGGCAGGCGTCTCTGGTGACAAGTCGCATGTCTCAACGTACGGAGGCACAGAGGGCAGGTGGGCAAGGCTTCGGTTCGCGGCTGGGCTGGTGTGCAGGGCATGGCGGCTAGAGTAGCTTCGGCATTTGCACAATTGTAATGGTGGCCAAGTGGTGTATGCACATGCAAAGGCGCACGCACCAAGACACATGTGGAGTGGTGCCTGGGCGGTATGGACAAAAAGAAAGCATGCAGACGAGTGGGTGGTGAAGAACAAGATCAGGTCAAGGAGGCGAGGCGAGATGGCAGGGCTGGGCAGGGCTGCAGGTGCCAGTCTGTGCCGAGACAGCGCTGCCTCGTCGGGCTGGAGAGACGACGTGTGATGGAGGTGGAAAAGGGGATAGATGAGGTGTTCATGTCTTGGTCGGGCGTCGATGGAGGCTGTTGATTGATGCCTTGTCGGACGCATCGTGGCGGAGAGGAGAGGCGGAGAGGAGAGGCGGAGGAGGGTGAGGCGGAAGGTGAGACGGCGTGATTATAATTATATCATGTCGCGCAGGGAAGGTCGTCGTCGGTCGTACAATGTGAGTGAGCTGGGGGGGGGGAGGGCGGCCAGGATCAAGTCGGAAAATAAAAGCATTCTGTGCTGTATTGGAGTACGGATAACTTAACTTACCACTGGGCTGGGATTGTACAGTAGGCAGGCAGGTAGGCAGTCATCAGTGCATGCATCTGGCTGGACCGGCATGCCAGTCAATCTGTGTCTGTCCTGGTTGGAACCCTAATAATATTGTAAAGGATCGACAACAAGACACCTCAGGTATTGTTGTTGTTGTTGTCGTCGTCGTCGTCGTTGACGCTTGACCGAGAGAGGAGGAGGAGACATGGAGCGGGCGGGTACCGGTACTTTGAGACCAGCCGTGCGTGGCTGCAGCGAGCCGGCCCTGTGCGACGACCAGCGCTGGAGATGGATGAACAGCAGCCCAAGTGCCAAGTACAGAAGATGCCTAATTACCACGATGGCGAGTTTGACGGCCCTCGTATTGATAGGTAAGTAGGCGCCCTGCTCTGTGTCGGTGAGCAGCCTGCCTACTACTACCAGGTACAGTAAGGTAGGTACCTAGGTAAATGATGACAGGCAAGTAAGTACCGGGTACATGATATGGCACATGGCGGGCAGCCTGAACACGCCTGGGGCCCCAGGTGAGGAGGGCAGGAGGGAATGGAGGCTAGTGGTACCTGGCCCGGTACATTGGCCTCAAGGTCGCCTTACAGCCTGAGCCCAAGGCGAGGCAAAGGTACCCAAGGCGGTACCGCGGAGCCTTGCAACCCAACAACCGCCGCCCCGTCGTTGTCCGTCCGATTCTGCACTTTTCTGCCTTTTGCGCAGAGTCTCTGTCTGCCAACAAGCGACGGCAAGTTTTCTGCCTGCAAACAAGCGACGGCAGTCTAAACAAGGCAGCCGTCATCCGACTTCTTCTGTCGCCGAGGGGTCTTGGGTTCGGCCACGGTCCGGTCCGGGGTCTCGAGCAGCCACCACCACGCCGCTCCTCTGCGGCCTCGACGAGAGAGAGAGAGGGAGCTTCGATTGATTTGTTGACGGGACGGTTGACGAGGGCAAGGATAATTAATAATTATTACACGCACATACATGCCTGCTGTGCGTGCGGCTATCGGCGACGCATCTACTGTAGCACGTACATATCACCATGTACAGTACCTACCTAGGGAGGTAGTAGGCGCATGCCCCCCCCTTTCACCACCCCCGGCCGTCAGTTGGTCACCCGCGGGCGTGTCCATCCATGCCTGCTGCTAACAGCTACTAGCAGTACCTACTCCTCGCTAGCCACGATCCAGTACTTGTACTATCCAATCACGACGCCCATTTACCCATTGGACACCACGCGGCAAATAGCAGCTCTCGACGTTGTATTCGTACATGCACCTTTTTTTACGTACATACTGTAAGTTACAGTAAATACCGGCTGTGTACGTGCATGCGGCTTTTTGCCCGTCGGCGGGCAACGAATCTCGCTTTTCTCTCTCCCTCCGTGTCTCTCTCTCTCTCTATCTCCTCTCTCTCCATCTCCTCTCTCTCCATCTCTCCATATCTCCATGCCTCCCCGCCTCTCTCTCCCTCCCTAATTATCTCGCTCTCTCGCTCTGGCGGGCCACGCCCCAGCCTCTCTCACCAACAAACGACAACAAACCCCATCGTCGTCATCATCATCAACAACATCAACAACATCATCATCTACAACAAACACCTCGACACAGCCCCCGCAAAATAATCCTCCCACATTCTTGGGCTGCCCCGCCACAACTCTCAGCTCTCACCGTCCCCCGCCAGCTGATGGTTCTGGACCACTACGTACCTACTTACGTCCGCGTCGCTCCAGCTCCCCCTCCAATCCTCGTCCATCTACTCACCGCCGATCCTGAGAGACCTACCGGTACTCTACTCGACCCACCCTCATCGTCCCTTTCTACTGCCACCTCCGACTCTCTCTCATTCGGCCAGCTGCCCGCCCCTCCTCCGGCATCATCCTCCATCCAGGCCTGTTTCTCCCTCGCCGAGCCTGCTTGATCTTCTCATCACGCCTTGGTCACTGGTGTGCAAACCGGCCCCCGGCCTTGGAGCCGCATCACTTGTGCCACCAAAAAAAAAGGCACGATTCCGACGCAACGAGAGTGGACAACGGCTCCCGAGACCCCTCCCCTCCTCTCTGTCCCCCCTCCTCTTCTCTCCCTCTCTCCTCTGGCCATAGCTCTCCTCTCTCTCTCTCTCTCTCTCTCTCCCTCCCTGCCTCCCTCCCTTCAGCACCACACCCTGGTCCGTTCCTCTCCCGTCAGCCCCCCTCTCCCCGTGCCCTCGTCCCGTGCCCAGCCAATCGCCACCTCCCACTTGTCGCACTGCCCGTCTCGTCGCCTTATTCACTGCGGCAACTCGCGGCCGCACACATCGTCGTCGTACCACGGCCACCTCCTCACGTCTTTGCTGCATCAGCCTTTACCTCCGCCCCCCTGCCAGTAGCGCCGACCCCGTCCTGACCGTGGCACCCCCGTTCCGCCTTGACTCCGGCATTCTTGAGCAGATCGTCGCGAGTAAAGGCAGTAATAAGCTCCCCCGTTTGCTACTCGTCTGCTATGCCGTGAGTCCTCTGCCTGCCAAGACACCCTCTCTCACCAGTCTCCAACCCACTGACCCGCTGACCAGACTCATCAGACGGCCGACCAAAATCACGATTCACACGGGCGGCGAGAGCTCCCGTTCAACCTCGTACAACAGCGACGAAGAAGACTCGTCCCATCACGAACAAGACTACTCCATCGTCGACGACGAAGAGTGGGAATCGCACGGCGACTACTACGACGAAGAAGTCCACCCCTCCGATTCCGCCTCCACCAGCAACGATCCGCCTCCCTCGCGCCCTCGAACCGCCAGAACCACTCCCCGCCACCACCGGCTCACCCGCCAGGACACCCAGTATCCGCCCGTGCAGGCTCCTGCACCCCATCCGCCCAGCGTGGATCCCTCGGAAGACTACGGCGTCCCCTATGGCCAAGCCTTCCAGCCCCAGCCCGCCCATCGCGGCGGCGGCGGCGGCGGCTACTACGGCGGGCGCGGCCACCCTCAGCAGTATTCACAGAGCCAGGCCGGCCACTACATGGGAGGCTATCCCGGCGGCAACCAAATGGTCCCGTACAGCAACTTCGCCCCCAACCCCTTCAGCCCCATGGGCAACAACGCCAACGGCGCGAGCTACTTTGGCGGCGAAGCCAGGCACATGTACGAGATGATGCCCTATCAACATGGCTTCTACGGCCCGCCCCAGTACAACATGCCCCCTCACTTGCCGCAATTCCACCTGTCGCCACCCCCGCCGCCCGCCACCGAGGCCCCTGGACCCGCCGCCAGCCCAGCCCCGAAGGAGCCTCCGGTCGATATGGAAAAGATCAGGCTCGAGGCGCAGATCGCCGCCATGAAAGCAGAAGAGGATAAGAAAAAGTCCGCCATGGAACGTGAGAAGTTGCAAGAGCAGATTCGCCGAGAAACGATGGATGAGTTGAAGAGGCAGCAGGAGGAGGCTCAAAAAGAAATTGAGCGCGCCAGGGCAGAGGCGGAAAAGATCGCCATGGCGAAGATAGAGTCCGAGCGAAAGGCGGCCGAGGAACGGGCGCGGGAGCAGGCCGAAACCGTGAAGCGGGCCGAAGAAAACGCCTTGAGAAAGTTTGAGGCCGAGAAGAGGGCCGACGAAGAACGCCGCAAGCGGGAGCAGGAGGAGCGCGTCAGAATCGAAGAAGCCGCCAAGGCTCGTGTCGAGGCGGCGCTCAAAGCCGAGGCCGATGCCAAGGTTGCTGCCGAAAAGAGAGCTGCCGAGGAGGCGGAGCGGTTCAAGATGATGCAAGAGGATGCCAGGCGCAAGGCCGAACTCGAATATCTGGCCAGAGTCGAGGCCGACAAGGAGGCGGCCAAAAGGGCGGTCGAGGCCGAAGAGGCCGCCAGGCGCAAGGCCGAGGCGAATTTCCTGGCCAAGGTGGAGGCGGACAAGCTGGCGGCCCAGAAGGCTGCCGAGGCCGAAGAGGCTGCGAGGCGCAAGGCCGAGGCCGACTATCTGGCCAAGGTGGAGGCGGAAAAGGCGGCGGCCCAGAAGGCTGCCGAAGCCGAAGAGGCCGCCAAAAAGGAGCACGAGGCGCTCAAGAAGAAGCTCGAGGACGAGGCCAAGGCCAACCTGGAGGCTGCCAGGAAGACGGACAGGGGGGGGAGCATCAAATTCAAGGACGCCGTGGGGAGAAAGTTTAGCTTTCCCTTTCATATTTGCCAGACGTGGCAGGTACGTTGCCAACAGCCCTTGTTTCTTGTCATCACAAACGGGACTAACTCTGGATTGTACAGGGCATGGAGGACCTCATCAAGCAGGCCTTTCTCCACGTCGATGTCATTGGGCCGCACGTGCAAGAAGGCCATTACGACTTGATCGGGCCCGACAACGAAATCATCCTGCCCTCGGTGTGGGAGAGAGTCGTGGAGCCCGAGTGGTCAATCAGCATGACCATGTGGCCGGTGGACAAGACGCCGCCGCTGGGGCCCAAACTGCCGCCGATGGGCGCGCGGCACGGCCCGATACACGGGATGCAGCCTCCCCCGCCCATGCCAGGAATGAGAATGCCCGGACGACCCGCCATGCCCCCTGGTATGGTGCCTCCACCGGAATGGCCCGGGCCCGCACCACGACGACGGACCACCCATCTTCCCGACATCAATATCGTCGACGTCAACCCGCCCACGACCAAGGCGAAGCCGAACAACAAGAAGAACTCGGCCATGTTGACGTTTTTTGCAGGCAAGCCCACCAAGAGAAAGTAAGGACAAGTTTCCTCCCCCCATCGGCCGCCGCTGTTGCTAACCAGCGGAACAAAGATCGGGCAAGAAATGAGAAGAGAGGAAGACGAAAGTAGCTTGAGCACGAGGCAGGTTTGGCCTCGATACCCCGCTTGATTTCCTTCTCACCAACAAGCAGTTTGATGAGCGTTTTTGTTTTTGGATCTGCAGCCCCCGGCGGCAAAAGGAAGAAAAGGACGCATTTTCCCGTTGTCTTTTTCAGTGCGCAATGCTTGCCACCCCCTCTGCTCAATGTCGCTGGTTGGTCTCTTGTATCTGCATTTGCATCGGAGTCTATAGCACGGATGGGCCAAAGTCACTGGGAGCGTCAAAGGCAGCGGAGAGACTACGGATATACCTTGGGAGGTACGACGGTTTCGAGTGACGGGCAGATGAGACGTCGTAAGGCATCGGCGGAGGTAATGGAGAGGACGGCATCGGAGGATGCTTTGGCGATATGCGACGTGGCAGAAGACGCCAAGAGGACGACGCTGTGGCGACGGATGGTACATGGAGGTGTGGCACTAGCAGCTGGACATGTATGAGAGGCAGAGGGGGCGCAAGAGAGAGGAGAGAAATACAGTCGATTGGTTACTCTGATGGGTCGTGTTACCCAGGCGCCGCAAGGGCTGTCTAGTTGTCTAATAGAAGCTGACGATGAAATTTGGCTACGACGCATGTGGTGGTAACACGTCGTAGCACGTCGTAGCACGTCGTAGCACGTACGTGGAACAGTGTCATGAATCACAGCTTGCGTGTTGACGCCAGCCTCTCTTGCGCCTGTTTCTCAAAGGCCTCTATCATGACGCCGGCGACCTTGTCGGAGACGGCGGCACTGACGGCGGCATAGATTGGGCTGGTAAACTGGTAGGTGATGGAGAGGTGGACCTCTGTCGAGGGCTGGTGCGAGGCGACGGGGTTGAGGGACCAGCGGGTGACGAGGCTCTTGAAGACGGACGAGGAGGAGGAGGCAGACTCGTCATCACGGCTGAGGGCCTCGACGGAGACACCGGGGACGCAGCGCAGGCGGCTGGTGAAGACCTCTGTGAAGCCGCCCCAGCCGACGTGCAGGTCTGCCTGGGCGGGCCAGCGGCGGCCGTGGGCGTCGGGGGGGGACCAGTGGGTGACGCGGGAGCGGGCGCAGTAGGGGACGAAGCGGTGGTACGAGTCGACGTCGGCGATGAGGTCGTAGAGGGGCGCCGAGGCGTAGGGCAGGGTGCGCGTGGCGGTGAGGTGTTGGGCGTTGCTGTCGCTGCTGCCGCTGCCGTCGCCGCCGGGGAGGTTGAAGAATGAGCGCCGGGGCGCGGTGGCGGCGCTGGCGGCGATGGCGAGGAGAGATGGGCGAGACGGCAGGCGCCGTGGAAGAATTGTTTGAAGAGACATGGGCGAGGCGTAGATTTGGCTATGCCATGGCTTGGCTTGGCTTGGCCTGGCTTGTCGCCTTTTTGCGTAGGAGGGCGAGGTTTGGATGGAGGATGGAGGATGGATGGGGAGGCACGTGAAGCAGGCCCGACGCCGGGACCAGCCACCGAAGAATGGATGGCCTGTCCTATCCGGAAAAAGGAGTCGGCGACGCAAAGGATGGGTGCCGAGCGCGTTGTGTCTGAGCCTTTGCGAAGCTGTGAAGCCGTAAAGATTCATCGTCGGAGTGGAAGAGACGCGATGCTCTGTCTGGTCGGAGCAGGTACCTCCGCCCCGCCGGTACGTGGAAGAGTACTTGCAGCTACAAGGCACGGAGAGCTCCGTCGGGGCTCCAGGGTAGGGGGTGGTGTCCATTCCCCCATCTGGCAGGGGCCCGGAGGAAAGTGCGCGTTTGGCTCCTGCCTGCCTGATTCGTCTGTATTCGTCTGTATTCGTCTGTGATTTGCCTCCGTTACTCACGCCAAGAGCTTGCAATCCCTGTATCCCAAGGCAGCTGACCGGAACTAAGTTATTTACCAGTTCGTTCTTGGATTTATGAAGCTGGTAGAAGCCCAGAGGGCAAGTATTATTAGGACTCGGTACTGCACGCAATAGCGGAGCCCGCGATTAGACACTATAGGTATTGTCACCGTGTTGCCGTCCACCTCAAGGCTCAAGCATTCGCCTGCGATTATCCGAGCAGAGCATAATGCTTCGGAACCGGTGCCAACTGGCCGACAGCTACCCACAAGCTGGCCCGGTCTATCCAACGTCCAGTCTCTGCTGAAGATGGAAATTCCTCTCTTTGCCGGTATAAACATCCTGCGGTACCGCGCCGCCCTCTTCGCAGCGAATGATTGCTTCTTGCGACTCGGGATTCCCGTACAAGGCTACTCTTGACAGTCTCTGATTTGTAGGCGCGCTGCCTTTATGAGATAGCTTTGAAAGCTCGAACGTGCCACGGGTGCTTGATGAACCCCCCGAATCGTTCCCTGTACGCTTATATCCTCGGCTCGTGGAGTTCTTGATACTTCGAATGGTTTGCCGCAGTAGCGGAAAGATGACTGGGACGTTGGAGATGACAGTGGCGACGACGGTTTCCCGATCCGACCACCGGGCAGCGGCATCCGGGACAAGAGGGTCGTTTTCCAAGATAAAGTAGAAGCGAAGAATCCCAAAGACGATAGTAATCAGGCCGCCGCAGAAAATAGCAGCGAGACCAATACGCGCTGTAGTCGAGATGCGAGCACGCCAGATCATCTGCCCTCGTTCGTTAGGATATAACGCAAAGCGCATGGAGTGAACGTACCGGGAGAGGGATCGCCATTATATACAAGTCGGTCACCACGTCGGTGCATACTACCACCCACGCCTGTAGTTGTGATACGTCCGGATAGCAAAAGTCTGTTCTTTCTAGTTAGTGACAGCCTCGTATACGTAAGTCAAGGTAGAAAAGCGGCTTAGTAGCATACTTCCGGGATCGGGATTAATTTGCCAGTGGTTTTCAAAGGGCCAGCAACCGCCCAGAACGGACAGACATATCCCAAGGTAAGTGACGGCGCACAAGGCAAACCCGACGTTGATTTTCAACTTCATATGGTCCACGCGGTCGCCCAGTCGCTTATAATAGAAGAGGCAGCATAGCTTGAGGGTCCAGAGCAGCGCCGTGTAGAGCATCCAGCCAGATAGATGCGCCTTGGAGCCCTCGACTCGCAAGCTCCACTCGTCACCGTTCGGATCAAGGGCGTCTCGTTGCTCGGGAGTAAGACTATGCCTTGGGTGAATATTCTCAGCTGCAACCGATCTTGACAGTATCGTCACGTACCCGCTGTTGGCCACGCCGTGCGTGTGTGTTTCGACAATGTATCCTACTATCGTCCCACCGGCGGAAAGAGGCTGCGCGTGTAAAGTCAGCGTGCGAGGGGAAATCATCGCTGCCTGGGGCAACTTACGAGTGCAGCAATCATAAGGAAGTCGTCAGCTGCGAAGCCGCGAAACGTCCGGGCTCTCCATACCAGAAAGGTCCTGCCCAAGATTACCAATGCTCCAACAACAGCGTATATCCATGATTCGAAGGCGAAGGGTTCCATGCGTGCTATCGTATGCCGACGCCGTGGAGAGGAGCAAATGTAAAGAACGGTATTATGCTAGTTTCCTAGCTCTCCTTGCCTGGTAGGACGGTAGTTGAAGCCGGCGTTATAAACACCCAAGCTCGGTAGGCCCCTGGGGCACTTAGCTTTACACTCTGTGTACGTAGATCATCAAGTGTCCGACGGAAAACTGAAACATGTCCCCTCGGTTGTTTAAGGATGTTTTACGGAGGACAGCTCGAAGTCAATGCGTGGAGCGGTGCAACGGTGAAACCAACGTCTACCCCTAGCCCCTTAACCAAGAAAAAGCCCGGCGCCATTAGCATGCCTTGCAGGGAGATGGTAGGTCTGCCAGTTGAATGCCCAGCAGCAGCCTTGCGAATGCGCTGCTCACGGCGCCTGCAGTACAGGCAACGCACCTTGGCTCGCGGTATTTCCATGGCCACATCTTCTGGCGCAAATCAGGCAACGCGTAAAGCACGAGCTTTATAGTCTCGCTGCTGCTCCGCTTGCGGCATTGCGCGGCACCGAAGCCGAAACTGACGACGCTCGCGGGAAAAAAGGTAAACCCCTGGTTAAGCTTGTATAGGTTTAGATGGTAGCAGTGGTAGCAGTGGTAGCAGTGGTAGGGAGGCTACTCGAGAGGCTACTCGGTTGAGTCTATGGGCCGGATCTGGCGCCTTAAACTCTAAAGAAAGCCAGGCCGGTAGGATAACAGTGAACACACCTGGCACTCATTTTAGCTTGGAGAATGCCACATCCAGCGTTACGGACACACTAGTCCGTCACGCGTGCGGATGAACAGGGGGCTGGCCAGTTCCTCAACTTATAAAGCTTGGGCTAAATCCTCAACGCGAGGCCACAGCAAGCCCTGCCGAGTGCCGACGCCGCTTCAGCTGTGTCCACCGAAGCTTGCCAGAAGAACGCGTGTCCCGCGTCATTCTAATGCGAAGGTGCGAAGTCGCAAGTGCGTAACCCCGAGGCAGCGGCGCGCAGCGCGGCGCACATGTCACAGACGTGCCGCGCTTGAGGCCATCAGGAACCCGTTTTCTGAGCACCAAGATAGACTCGACTATCGACACGACATATCCAAGCCTGGCAGAATGCAGAGCCACTGTCCATGACTGTTGGGGAGAGCGGAGGCTAGTAGGCGTCAGGAGCAGAGCCCAGGGACCGGAAAGGGGGTCTACCGAGTCAATGGATCAACCCCCTGATACCTCGATGACTGTAACGGGGTGGCTCCGAATAAGGCACAGAGGGGACTCCGGACAAGAAGACCAGGAACTTGACCTGCAAGAAGGAAGGGGAAAAGATATGCATTCCGAATCAATGGTTCAATATACAGGGTGCCAGCCCTATAACAAGACTCGCCCACCAAGGCACCCAGACTACAAGGCCACGCAAGCATCCAGTATAGCTTCCAGCCTTGCAGCACGTGGGGATGCGCTCGGCCACGTTCGGGCGCCGGAGTCTGTAGAGTGGGACAGTGGGTGCGCCCCTCTTAACTTGACACCGAGGGGGCACTAGTCCTCGCCTTTGCCTTTAGAGCATCTTGTTTGCAGAGCAAGCGTTGCCTTGTATTAGTCGTTTGCCCAGTAGAGAGGTTGCTGGAGGTTGTTGCTGGAGGTTGTTGCTGGAGGTTGTTGCTGGAGGTTGCTGGCTAATTATTGACTTGTTGTATGTGACTAATGAGTACTGACTATGTGTGTATATTACCTCTTCTCCGTGCTTCTTGTAGCGGAGGCAAGAGCTTCCGTGCAAGCCTGTGGGGAGGGCACGAGGGAAAGAGCATAACCGATATAGACTTAATAGAGTGTCACGGGGCCGGCCCTTGTGGTTGCTTGGTTGTCCAACGACCAAGCTGTCCCTTTTGCGTGTGCACAGTGAGTGCACTGTGGTGATTATGTGGTCAATTGACAAAGCTGTTGCTTAGTCAGCTTCCTCGTCTTTGGCTGCAAGCCACATTGCCTCTGCCGTGGCTGAGGGGTCTAGTAATTAGTTAAGTTAGCGCGGCCACTGCTTTTGCCCACCGGGCCGAGACTCTTCTTAATTACAGAGTAGAGCTCTACATCTTATTGATGGCTCTACGTACAAGGACATACTATAGGTACTACCCCATTATATCATAATCATAATACGTAATGAGCTGTAAGAAATCTATCTATAATATCTGCATGACCTTTGTAATCCTCGTGGGCTGTCCTCGGGCCCGTCTCTAATTGGCTGCACTGCCACTACTTGTAGGTCCTGCACGTGACGCCTCCCGTGACCACTAACACTTTGCGTCTAATAACACGACGGACCTGTCAAGGTGGCTCACGCCAGGCACCCATGCATAGCTCGCTCAGCACCGACGACCTCCCCCGAGTCTGTAGGGAGAGCCAAAGCCGCCGCACCTGGCGCCCTCTCTCAAGCCAACCATCCGTTCCACCACCAACGACCGAGTACCGCCGCCGACGACGACGCACGCACGCACGCACGCACGCAGGCCAAAAGCTACGGCTGGCTGGCCGGTCCTCGCACCACGCCGCATGATGCGACCGACACGCCGCGGGCCCATCACCAGAGCGTCACCAGAGACGCCGCCGTCCGATCCGCCTGCTGGCCGCGCGCCCTCGTAGCCCGGCCAGCATTCAACCATGTACGGAGAGACACAGAGACCCGGAGACCCAGAGACCCAGAGACCCAGAGACCCAGAGACCCAGAGACACAGAGACACAGAATGACCAGCTGGGCCTGCCTACCTACACCAGTCAGTACTGACTGACCCCTTTGTTGTCTGTGCAGGTTCGAAAAGTCGCTCTACGACCTCATCCGGGGCCTGCGCAACCACAAGGGCGGCGAGAAGGAATACATCCAAAAGAGCCTCAAGGAATGCCGTGCCGAGGTCCGCAGCCAGGACATGGGTTTGTATCCGCCTCGCCTCTCTCCAGAGCCTGCTGCTGATGACCTCGTCTAGACGTCAAGGCCACGGCCCTCCTCAAGCTCGTCTACCTGGAGATGCTGGGCTACGACATGTCGTGGGCCTCGTTCCACGTCCTCGAGGTCATGTCGTCGCCCAAGTACCACCAGAAGCGCGTTGGCTACCTGGGCGCCGTCCAGAGCTTCCGCCCCGACACAGAGGTCCTCATGCTCGCCACTAACCTGCTCAAAAAGGTTCGTCCTCCCCGCCCTCCGACGAGCTCACCAGCTCATCCCGCCAGGACCTCGCCTCGTCGGCCCCGACCGTCATCTCGCTGCCCATCGCCACCCTCCCCCACGTCATTACGCCCTCGCTCGCCCTCTCCACCTTGGCCGACCTGCTCCCGCGCCTGAGTCACAGCCATGCCAACATTCGAAAGAAGACTCTCGTCACCCTCTATCGCCTGGCCCTGGTCTATCCCGAAGCCTTGCGCGCCGCCTGGCCCAAGATCAAGGAGCGCCTCATGGACGCCAACGAAGACCCCAGCGTCACGGCTGCCATTGTCAACGTTGTCTGCGAGCTGGGCTGGCGGAGGCCCCATGACTTTCTGCCCCTGGCCCCGCGTCTTTTCGAGCTCCTCGTCGACGGCGGCAACAACTGGATGGCCATCAAGCTCATCAAGCTCGTCCGCCGTCCCCCGATCCGCTGATCACGTCACAAGCGCTGACTTTTGAATCCCAGTTTGCCACGCTTACTCCCTTGGAACCACGTCTTGTGAGGAAGCTGCTCCCCCCTCTCACCAACATCATGGCCACGACGGCTGCCATGTCTCTCCTCTACGAGTGCATCAACGGCATCATACAGGGCGGCATTCTAGGCAACGGGGATGACGCTTCGGGAGCTGAGGAAGTCGCCACGCTGTGCGTCACCAAGCTGCGAAGCATGATTATGATTAATAGTGATCCAAACCGTACGCCTAGCCACCTCCCTCCCCGTCATCCTCTACCTCTGGCTAACCAGACTCGTAGTGAAATACGTCGCTCTGCTGGCCTTTAACAAGATTGTCGTCACCCATCCGTACCTTGTCGCCGAGCAAGAGGATGTGATCCTGGAGTGCATCGACAGTCCCGACATCACCATCCGGATACAGGCTCTTGACCTCGTGCAGGGCATGGTCACGAGCGAGAATCTGACATCCGTCGTCAGCCGGCTGATGAAGCAACTCAAGTCTGCGACCCCGTCCAAAGACCGGAGCAAGCCCGAGACAAACTCGCAAGTGCCCAGCACCGACTCGGATGACGAGGACCAGGCCGCCGCGACAGGGCCGACAGAGGCCGAAGATGCCGCCCCGCCTCTGCCCGATGAGTATCTCATTGACGTCATCAGACGGATCCTCTTCATGTGCTCCAAGGATAACTACGCCAACGTGGTCGACTTTGACTGGTACGTCGACGTCCTGACACAGCTCGTCCGCATGGCCCCGGTGCCTCGGACATACGCTGACGAGCTCGGCCCGGATGCCACATCGCGACATACTTCGGACGTGTCGGAGAGGATTGGCGACGAACTGCGCAACGTGGCGGTCAAGGTCAGGGCCATGCGAGCATCGGCGGTCCGGGCGGCCGAAATGATTCTCATCCACCTCAACGCCGACACGCCTGCCAGCCACAAGATCACTTCAGGGGCTCTCAAGTCCATCACCTGGATGCTGGGCGAGTACGCAGCACAGCTCTCGTCCTCGGACGACACCTTGAATCGGCTGCTTCAGGTCGTCCCCCGCGCAGGCAGGCCCGAGGTTTGCACCACGGCTCTGTTTGCCGTCATCAAGGTGTTTGCCTCGATAGCCGGAGATGACCTGGCGCCGTGGACGGCAGAGAGGAAATCGAGGATATCTCTTATCATGGCACGCATCATCCACGCGGCAGAACCGCTGGTCTTGCACCCGAACCTCGAGGTCCAGGAGCGCGCAGTCGAGTTCATCGAGCTGCTCAAGCTCACTGCCGAGGCCTCCTCGGGGCAACCGGCATCCACGAGCGATGAAACGCAGGATGCCCCTTTGCTCCTCACGCAGGCCATACCGTCGCTCTTCAACGGTTGGGAGCTCAATTCCGTCGCGCCCGGGGCTCAGCGCAACGTGCCCAAGCCCGAAGGCCTTGATCTCGACGAGCCGATCCACCCCGACCTGAACCGGCTGCTCGCCCGGGCCGACGTCATCACATTGCAGTCGGACGAGATGGACGAGTTCGAAACGTACTATAACCAGCGGCCGCCGCCCTCGAGCATCTCGTCCTCGGCGCCAGCCATGACTATGCTGAATGAGCCAAGTGAGGAAATCGCTGGCTCGTACCAGCAGCCGAGCGAGGAGAGCTACCTTGACGCAGACATCATTGCGCGGAGAAAGGCCGAGCGACTCGACAGGAACAAGGACGACCCATTCTACATTCCCAGCGGCGACTCTCAGCGCGCATCGACTCCCATCCACAGCATTCTCCAAAACAGTAACGGCCCGGACCTGGACATTGACGCGATACCTATCATGCAACTGGATCTCGACAATGTGGGCAACGAGTCGGTGCCGGCGCCCAAACCGCGGCCCGAACTGAGGCAGCGTGTCGTCATTGCGGCCGACGAGACGCTCGAGGGCAGCGAGAGTGGGCCCGGGCGCAGCTACGACTCGGAAAACAACTCGGACAGCCTGGCAAAGGCCAAGAGCAGGAAACTCAAGCAGTCGCTGCTGCAGGTCGACTCGAGCACGATTGGGTCGTTCAACCTCGAGGGCGGCCGCCCGGCCGAGGGGTTCGACTACGAGCGGCAGCAGCGCGAGGAGGCGGAGATGCAGCAAGCCATGAAGGAGGTGGAGCGGCTGCGGCTGGAGATGCAGCGCGCAAACGAGCGGATCCAGGTGGCGCAGGGCGTCGACGCCGAGGGCACCGTCGTCCGGAAGAAGAAGAAGTCGACGGCCAAGAAGGCGGCCAGGAAGACGGAAGAGGACGGTGGCGGCGCCGGCGACGGGCCCATCGAGGTGAAGCCGGCGACGAAGAAAAAGAAGAAGAAGAAGAAGCTGCCGCTGCGGGAGGGGGGGCCCGTGGCTAGCGAGGACGCCGGGGCGGACGCAGAGGGCGCGGGAGAGGGCTCGTTGGCGGCTGACGAGGCTGTCGTGGTGCCCAAAAGGAAGAAGAAGGTGAAGCAGCGCCTGGCCGAGATTGAGGATGCGGGCGGATAGACGGGGGTTAGCCTCCCGGGCTCGCCAAGACTACGAGACAGGCATTGTGTGTATCTCCCAGCGAGGTATGCGTGCATGGTAATCCAGGCCCTCAAGACACACACACAGCCGCCGTGGTAGAGTGTCACGAGTCGTTTATTCTTCTTCTCGTCATACACAGGCCCAGCCGCAGCGCCAGAACACTCATCCAACTACCCTCCCCGGCGCCCCCCCCCCCTCCCAGCCTCTCAATAATAAGGGGGGGAACAATCCACGGCTCCAAGGGACACAAGATCATCATCACACAGGACTGTACACGACGGAGAACGACGGCGAGCATCGGTCCCTCTCCGCTTTCCCTCTATCATCATTCTTGATCCTAGATTGTTTTCCTCTTCAAGGCAAACCACGCAGCTCGTCGTCCCGCTTATGCCACGCGACGCGAAGATGATAAAAATATATGCTCAACCACGGGGTGGATAAAAAGCTACAACACACTAAACCCCCCTCCCTTCCCCAAGTCTCCCTTCATGTTCCCGTGAATCCATACAGCCATGACGAAACGTAAAGGGACGAGGGATATCGACAAGAAAGAACAAAGAAGAAGAAACATGGCAGCTGTGCCCAATGCCGCGAGCCACGCCACGCCCCTGGCGGCCAGCTTTGCTGACACGCGGAGAGACGACGCCAGAGTCTGATGCAGGCATACCAAGCCCCTGGACGCTCACTAGTCGTCCATGGGCTTGTCCTCCAGAGTCACCCCCCGAGGGGCCGGCTCTTGCGGGGGTGACGTGGGGATCCTCTTGCCGCCGACAAACTTGGTGGTGCTCGTGCGGTTGCCGCTGGGAGTCTCCACCGCGGCCTCGACGTCGATTGTCTTCGAGGCCTGCGGGGAGCCGTTTGCGACGTCGCCATCCTCCGAGGGCACGTCGAGCGAGGTGCGCTTGAGGCGCCCGTCGATGCCGCCGAGGCTGATGCGATGGCGCTCTGCTGCCGTCGTGGGCGGGCTCGTCTGGATCGGAAACCGCGTCTCGGGCCCGCCGCTACTTCGGTCGCGCCGGTGTCCTCGAGCGCCGGGCGCCGGGCTCGTGGCCCGACCCCGTGTAGCGTTGACCTTTTCAACCAGAGCCCTGTTGCGCTCCTCCATCAGCGCCTTGCGGTTGCTTTCGTCCGTACTGACGGCCCGCGGGCGGTTTCCGCCCACAGACGACGAGTGGTTCAAGGTCGACATGCGCTTGAGCTCGCTGAAGACGGCCTCCTTGTGCGCAAAGAGATCCCGGACAAGTCGAGCCGAGTGCTTCTCCTCCATCGTCAGAGACGTCTCCGACCGAGGCCGTAGGATGGAGGGCGCCAAGGACGACGAGAGGGCGGCAACGTACGCTTCATCGGCTGACGTCAGGTCGATGAGCCTCGTAAAGTGGTTCATGCACGCATCCAGGGTGGCAATGTTTGTGAGGCGCAACTGCGATAGAGTCTGCTGAAGCACCGCAACGCGGGAGGCGTCCGTGGCATCTGCGGCAGGGGTTGTGTATATAGTCCGCACGATTTCGTAGACGTGGGAGCTGACGAGCGAATCTGCACACGGTTAGCACGGTCGAGGCCAGCCGCGTTGGTTCATGGGGGCGCGCGCATCTTGAGGCCTACCTGGTAGCTCGAGCAGATATAGCTTGAGAAGATTCGCGACCGTGGGAATGTCGAACTTGCTCAAGACTTCCTGAGGCACGGGCTTGCCGTCGTTGACCAAGGCACGTAGCTTGTGTGTTTGCGCAAGGGGCACGTCGATGAGCCAGACGCCTCTCCGCGCCTCGTCGCCCTCCAGGTCGGGGTAGTGGTGGTCGAGATAGGTCAGCAGCGTCGTGACAATGACTGGCACCCGTTTCTTGTCGGCTCTGGCCCTGGCTTCCAGGTCGACGCCAAAGGTCTGCTCGTCCACCTTGTTATAGTAGTTCTCGTACACCACCACCTTGGGCACGAAGCTCCCGGTGCGGTAGTTTTCGAGAAAGTACCGCAGATCGCCCAGGGGCTGGACCGTCTCCTGGAACAAGAGCATCCTGTCCACGGTGGACTGGAGGCTGGGGATGACGTTGCCGATGCCGCCGGAAAAGTCGAGGATGACCGTCTTGATGGCCTTGAGCCGATCGAGCTCGCAGCGCTCGAGGAACTTGAGGTGCACAACAATGGCCTCCTCCAGCTCGCAGCGCAGCTCGTCGAGCTTCCGGACGCCGGCTTTGTACCTTTCGTCCGACTCGTGCGACTCACGGTGTAGACGCTGGGCTGGCGTCTCGTTGGGATGTGAGTTGTTGAGGACGTTCCAGTTGGCCAAGTACTCGCTGACGGTGCCGACGACGGGCGAGTCGCTCGAGTCCGAGCCCGTCGTCGGCATGGACAGGGTCCGGCTCGGGGCAAACTTCTTCTCGGGGACACCGGCGAGCTTAAAGGCCTTGGGGCGCCATTGATAAAAGAGCTTGGAGCTGTTGGCAAAGGTGCTGCCGACATTGCCGATGAGACGCAGGAAGCCGTTGGAGATGAGATCCTGGCCGATGCGCTCGGCGTAGCTGACACTGCTGATGCCCATGTTTCGCTGGAGATACTCGACAACGTCTGAGCCGGCCGACGTGTTCAGGTAGGTGCCGAGGATGGGAACCTTGGTCTCGCCCATCTTGACGGTGGACAGCATCTGAGAGAGGATCTTCTTGAGCTGGTCGGGCTGGTACGTCTCGTCGCCAATCTCGTACATTTCGTCGTCGTCGTCGGACTCTTCTTTGTGGGGTTGCACCTTGATCTCAGGGATGGGCGGGGCCTGCTTGGGGCTGGTCTCTGGGTCTTGAAAGGCTAGCTTATTCTCCTCCTCGAGATCCTCGACCAGACGGCACTTGTTGAAGTAGTTGGATCGGAGCTTTCGGACGGCCTCGGCTTGTCGGTCGTGGGCCTTGATGCGGCTCTGGAGCTCGTCCTGTGAGTCTTGTATGCGGGCCTCGTGGGCATCGCACCATCGCGAGAAGGGGTTGACGACGAGGTCGCGAATGTTTTGTGCGATGCGCTGATGGCTTCGCGCGGCGTCTTGCATCTCGGTGCGCATGCCGTCGTAGGCCTGGAGGGTAAGGAGCTTAGCATGTCGACTTGCAGTTGCTTGGTGAGCTCAAAGCAAAGGGGAGCCTACCTTGCGGACAGTGGCGCCGTCGTCTCGCGCAAAGCCGGTGCTGATCTTGTCGGCTGCGGGGGCAATCTCTTTGAGGCGCTGTCCATACGTCTCCTCGGCCTCGGCTCGCAGGCGCGCGATGGTGAGGACTTGGCGGTTCTCCATGACGCCCTGCTGGAGCTTGCCAAACAGGACCCCGAGTCCTATGAGGCCACGCGTCTCAGATGAACAGTCTCGAGGCGAGGGTAACTTGGCAACTCACCTGCGGCATAGTCGCTCGACCAGAAGGAGTCAGCGAAGCCGGGCATTGTCACCTACTCCAGCCAGCCAGCTGGACGCCACGAGGATGGAAGACTATCGACTGGATGCGAGCGGCGGACGGAGGAAGGCCAGGCGATACGGGGAAGAGGGAGCGGAACGAGGAAGCGCTAAGGCTGTGTGGGCGAAGAGGACGGATGGAGGCGTCGTGGGCGGAGGACTGTTGTCGCGGATCTTTTCGTCGTCGTCGTCGTCGTCGTCGTCGTCCCGGAAGCGCGAGGGGAGGGAGCACAGGCTTTCTTCCCGGGCAAGGTCTGTCCCGGGGCGCTTTGTCGCAGGAACGTGACAAAGGTGCTCGGGGTATGACGGAGGAGCGAGCGCTGCGGACGTGGGCAGGACTATTATGTGTGAAGAGGTTGGGAGGATGGGTGTTGACGATGTGCGTAACCGACGGAGCATAAATAGAGTTGTACCTTTACCCCTGCCTTGGCTTTTGCTGGGCGTTGGATGATGGCAGAGGCCCAGCGCAATACACAGAGGCAGTATGGAGTACCTGGCGATACATGGCCTGAGCCACATGCCGGTAAGTACTCGAGACGTGCAATCCACCAACCGCCATCGAGGCGGCGGGCAGGAGATGGGATGAGCTGTGGGGTACCTGAGCTGTGGAGCTGCGCTGTATTTGCAAAGTACTGCCTTGTGCAGTCGCATGCAAGGCACAATAAATGCCCAAAGTGGTGCATAATTAACTAAGGCACCGAAATAAAGGCGAAACTTGGAAGTGGCCGACAGCAATAACAGCCGGCAAGAAATACGAGGTGGATATCCCGTCTCCATGCGATGGAAACAATACAGTGAGGTGCTGCATGAAAGATAAAAAAGTAAAAGGTACTAGGGTACAATACAGCGTGCCGTCCCGCTGCTGGCGACATTTCAGAGTAGGGCGCGTCCTCGACGTGAAGATGGCTGGCAGTGGGCCATCTCGAGACAAACAGTTAAAGTGGTCCCCAAAGCCGGAAAATGATCAGAAGTCTCGGAAAAGGGCAGCATCTGAGCCGTGACGGAGGGCAGTTGGCGACGGTCGCAGTTCACTCTCTGCCTCGCCTCCCCTCGCCTCGCACAGTAGTACAAGTCCATGTTCCCGTCCTGCCCTTGATCAGCCAGCCAGCCTCACCGACGACGCCGGGAGAGGGCCCCGTGCAGTATTCCAAGTAAATGCTGCGTGTCAGGATCTGACGTCCGTGTCTCATGACCTGCGTTCGATCCGGTTGAGCCTGTTGGCAGTCGCCGTCTGCGTCCTCGTCCGCTGGCCGCGCACCGGCAGACCCATGGCGTGGCGTCTACCGCGGTAGGATCCAATGTCCTTTAGCCTGCGAATGTTTTCCTGCACCAGCCTCTTGGCGTCCGTCCCGAGCGTCATCTGGGACAGCTCGGCCGTCAGGGAGGTGACGGTCCTCGGGGCCAGGGCGCCGACCTTTGCGAGCTTGTGGATCGAGTACTTGGCCATGATGCGGCTGGAGACGGTCGGGCCAAGCGCGTAGAAGGACTCGAGGGCTTTCTTTGGACGGCGCGGGCCATCAGTCAGTCGCCGACGGCTGGAGCGCTGCGACGGCAACAAGCGCGACTCACCTTGACGAGCTTGCCCTCGTTGAAATTGACTCCTAGAAGGAACACCTGCGGACAGTCAGCCGACAGTGGCTCGCATACAAGAAAGAACATGGGACATGGGGGTCGTACCATGGCGATGGATGCTGCACTCAGTCGTGCTGTCAAGGCTGTTCAAGGTGTCGATTCGGCCGGCATTTGATGCTCAGCGGGCTGGGCAAGCGTTGAGCTGGTTGGTGCATTGGAAAAGCTGCGGCTAAATACGGAGTATAGCTTGTCCGTGCCCCTTTTTGCCTGGTCAAACAAAGTAATTACAACCTGCGAGTCTCGGAAACGCCCCTTGCCAGTGCTGAGACCTGCTAGCCGAGTACAGTACTGTACGTTCCCTGTCGGAGTGACCATTTCAGGCATGGCTCGGCCGGCCGCCCTGCGCAGGGACCTTTTGGCGGGGAAAGGTTGAAACGGCAGGGAGAGCTTGCCGTGAACCTACATATATAATCCGCACGTGTCCGTTCCTCCCGCCGCCTGTCCATCTCTTCTCTTCCCCCTCGCCCGCTGTCCCTCCCGCGCATCCGTCGACTCCCTCCAGCATCGACAACCACAATGCTCAATCTCAAGCGGCTGTCCGCCCTCGTCTTCGGCCTCGGCCTTGTCCTCTTCTCCCAGACTGCCGAGGCGTCCAAGAAAGGCCCCAAGATCACCCACAATGTCACCTTTACCATGACGCACGGCGACGATGTCCTGGGCAACGTCGTCATTGGCCTCTACGGCAAGACCGTCCCCAAGACGGTCGAAAACTTCTTCCAGCTGGCCCAGAAGAAGGAGGGCGAGGGCTACCTCGGCTCCACCTTTCACCGCGTCATCCCCAACTTCATGATCCAGGGCGGCGACTTCACAAAGGGCGACGGCACCGGTGGCAAGTCGAGTGAGTTCTCCTCGGCTCATCCACCCCTCGATTGCCCCAGCTAACAAGGCACAGTCTACGGAACCAAGTTTGACGATGAAAACTTCAAGCTGAAGCACACCAAGCCGGGCATGCTGTCCATGGCCAATTCTGGCCGCAACACCAACGGCTCCCAGTTCTTCATCACCACCGCTATCACTGCGTACGCTCCCCCAAGCCGCATGCCCGTGCACGACGCTAACAGAGCGCAGGTGGCTGGACGGCATGCACGTCGTCTTTGGCGAGGTTCTCGAGGGGCTCGACATTGTCCACAAGATTGAACACGTGCCGAGGAACAGCGGCGACAAGCCCGACAAGGTTGTCAAGATCAGCAAGATCGACACCAAGGAGCTTCCTCCCGAAGGTATCCACGTCGAGCTCTGATGTTGTGTCTGCGCCGAGTTCGAGAATCAATCCGTCCTCGTCTACTGTTGCCGGTGTGCTGATCTGCGTGGCTGCGCCCTCTTCTTACCAGACCTCGACAGCGGGGCGGGCCCTGCCGACAACGTGGCAACAGACCCATCGCTGGGTGGCGCTTCGGGCGGGTGGTCTTTGTTGCAGAAGCTCTCGGTCTTGGGTGTTCTGGTGGCCGCGCTGGCAATCTACGTCCGAGCCAGCAACAGGAACACGAGGAACGGTGTTGGTTACGAGAAGACGCTGGCTTAGAGAGTTGTGTACAAGTAAATGGAATAGAGTCGCAACGCTGCAGTGACACAGTTGATTCGAGAAGAGTTCCACCTGCATGACGCTTCCTAATCGGGCCAGCTTTTAAAGTCCATTCGGCCTTTGCTCTATTCGGAGCAGCATCATGACAATGGCGTGCGAAAGACCAAGTGTCATGTACAGACACAGTCTCGCGCCGTCACGTGTGGAGCCCCTCACCGACGGCCCCACACCAGAGAAAAAGCCGGGTCTTGTTACGTGCACGCAAATCGCATCGAGCCTGCAACTTATAAGCCCATCAGTTTTTCACCGAACGTCGCCGCTCATTCCGTGGAACCGGAAGCTCGAAACCGAGCAAGGACCGGAAAGATTCCATGACAAGATAGGACCAAAGTCGTGCCACAAAAGCCACCACGCCTTTTGGTGGGAACAAAGCCATGAAGATCCTCACCCTCAACTTCCTCACCTGCGCCCGCAAGGAGTGCAAGAAGTCGTCGGCCTCGTTCCCGCTGCACCCCAAGGACGCCGAGCTGGTGACCGACGACGCCGAAGTCAACTGCGACCTGCTCGTCAACGTGCTGCCGCGCCTCGACTGGGCCGCCCTGTGCACCACCGCCTGCGAGGTATACATGCTCTCCGCCTCCCTGAGACGTGCGCCCTCCCAAACTCACCCTCTCCTCTAGCTAGGCTTCCCCCAGCTGCCCGAGCAGGCCCCCTCGCAGGAGCAGCTGCGGTCCGACGAGGCCATGCTCAGGGACATGCACCACCTGCTGCTCGAGACGCACATCGTTGTGGGCAAGCTCGAGTGCGGCAACTGCGGGCACGAGTACGCCATCAAGGAGGGCATTGCCAACTTTCTCCTGCCCGGCCATCTGGTGTGATGCAGTTACGGTCATGACTTGGCCTTCGGTTGTTGACCGACGGGGGATTATCACAGGCGTAAGTCGGGCTTCGATTTGTTGACCCGACCAGGGAGTATCGGCGTTTCTCGGCGTCGCTAAAAGACGGTCGTCAAAAGATGCATTTGGGCACGTCAGCTTGCAGCATGGGCGACGTAAGAGGCAATTCTTCAATTCTAAGCGGACTCTCTACAGGAACTTGAAAGCGTGCGCATGCAAGGACGGCAATTCTCCCCAAAAAAACCATAACTCCATATCACACGTACACATGTTACACAGCCATGAGCGGGCTGCCAGACACGACACCCATGCTCCCCAGTCCATCCGAAAGCGTCATCACTGCTGCTTCTTGTGAGCGGCCGGACCCATCTCCTTCTCAAAGGCACCGTATGAGACCTCGAGGCTGGAGAGAGCCCTCAGTCCGACACCAAGTATTGACAAGAGGATCAGGGCCACAATGAGGCCCATGAAGATGCCTGCGGAGCCGCGTCAGCCGTCAAGCGCCAAGCCGAAGCAGAGAACAGAGACGTACCGGGTGTGAAAAATTGATACTTTTCAAACAGCGGCAGGGATTCCCATCGCGTGTTGTTCCCCATGCGGCTAAAATGCATGGCGTTCACGTCCCTCTTCAGGTCCGTATGCAGCGACTCAACGAATTGGGCCGGCTCGCCTGGGGCCGAGAGGAACAAGATGGTGTAGCTGTCGTCCTTGGCAGTTGTTTCGAGGCTGCCGGCAAGAATTCCATCTTCTCCTCTGTGAGCATCCGTTCAACCGATGGGGAGATACCGCTTGGGCTCACCATTCTTAGACAGAGTGCTGGCTCGATCCTGCGAGGCGAGCGATGCCAAGTGGACCTCATCAACGGTGACGGCCTTGTTCTTCTTGGCGCATTCCGACTTGATGTGCTCGACGACGCCCGCTGTGTCTACGGCGCCGACAACCTCGGCCACGTCGAATCGGCCCAGAATGCGAGAGTCCTCAAAGGCCCGGCGGAGGTGCGGCATGGAGCGGCCGAGGTCAGTGGCGTGGACGCCGGGCTGGACGGCGACGAGATATCGATCCGTCGGGCAAGTTGCCAGTATCTCTTGCGTGTGCTTCAGCACCTCGGAGCCCGTTTGGATCTGGCTGCGGTGGGAGACATCTTGAAACCTGCGGGGGCGAAGTGTCAGCTTGCGAAGCATCGACCAAGTTGGCCAGGCAGGAAGGGCGGCGCTCACTTTGTAGTGGACAGTAAAACCCAGGGATACGAGCCGGACAGCGCGGCGGCAGCGCCGGAGAGCGCCAGAGGGCCGAAAATCGTCGCAGGACGCATCGCAACGACACGGTGTATGCTTGCCCTGTTCGTGTTGTGCCCAGCTCGCCGACGTTGGAGGCATCGAGAGAGGTACGGAGTGGCACACGGTGTTATGTAATCAATCTCTGTTAAAGGCAACACCCCGTTTGATGCACACCTCGGAAAGTCTGCTGGACCCTCGCGGCTTAGAGAAAGGCGTGCATGGAAAAGCCGAGGCGGTATCTCGACAACGAATTCGGGACGCAGTAATCGCCTCTCTGCTGCGTAGCTTGTCTTGATTCCCTTTTCCTGACCAAGTCTTTTTGCATCATGTTCGCCAAGCCCAGGCCAAAGAAGAGTATACTGCCACCACCCAGCAAGAAACGAAAGACCACCTCGAGCGTCCAAGAAATCACCTTTGACGACGGCGCGCGCCAAGAATATCTCACGGGCTTTCATAAGCGAAAGCTGGAGAGGGTAAAGCATGCGCAGGAGCAGGCAGCCAAGCAGGCCCGGCAGGAGAAGCTGGATGCCCGCAAGCAGGTATGGCTCGTTCCTCGACTCGCATTCGTCGCCTTGACGCGCGCAGCCCTGCTGACGCGAGTCTGCTTTCAGTTGCGCGACGAACGCCGGCGAGAGGTTGAAGAGCATGTGCAAACAGTCAACCGGCTGCTGAGAGAGTCGGGCGCCGTGGTCGACCCCGTCGAGGCGGAACCCAATGACGGGGACGAGGACGAATGGGGCGGATTCCCCGACAAGCCGGACCTAGACATCATCGATCACGAAGAGGAGTACGTCGACGAGGATCGCTACACCACAGTCACCGTCGAGACGGTTTCAGTGTCCCGGGAAGGGCTCAGCAAGCCCCAGACAGAGGCAAACGAGGCAGACGACGTCGAAACGGCGCATCCCAGCAGCGGGGACCAGGAATTTCGGGAAAAGGAGGCGAGGCCAGCAAAGATCAAAAAGAAGAAGTTCCGTTACGAAAGCAAAATCGAGAGGCAGCTGACAAACAGCAGACAGAGGGCCAAGTCCCAAAGACAAAAATAAGAGAGCAGCTGGCTGTCGGAGACGGGCACACACCGCACAGAGCCAATGGCAAACTGGGGAGAAAAGCAGCCTGTATTGCTATAAGTGACGCTATGTACTGTTGGTAGACCGTCCACTGCCCCTAGCCCTCTTCGCCTCGGGATCGAGCGGCGTCGGACGGCATGTCCCGCCAGTGGACTGCTAAAGATCCGCCAAGCAGCGTCGTGCACAGGAATCCACCAAGGAGAGCTAGGCAATCAGATGTTGCCAATCTCGGCTTGGAGGTTCTCCAGGTCGTTCTTCATGGTTTCGTACTGTTTGTTCTTCTCCTCGTACTTTTGCTCCCATTGGTCGCGCTCGCTCTCGAGAGCCTGCACCTTGCGCTCCAGGTGGCCGCACTTCAAGTCAGATTGTCGGAGCCTGTTGCAGTCATCGTCAGCCGCGTCAGCCACCAAAGGGGTGCTTGTTTTCATCACGTACGTTTCCTTCATCTCGCGCATGGTCTTGTCGGCCTCCTCGGCCTCGTCCTCGAGCAGCTGCACCCGTCGCTGCAGGGTCTCGTTTTGGGTTCCATGCTGTTGGCCTTCGTCGGCAGCCTTCTTGCAGTCCTTGATGGCAGCTTCGAGCTTCTCGTTCTCTGCTTCGAGCAGGCTGTTCTTGTGCTTGAGCGAGGTGATTTCCTGTTCTCTCGACAGGTTCTCCTGGTCCAGGTCCTTGATCTTGCTCTGCAGCTCGTCGATCTTAACCGCCGACTCGTCGGCCTCGAGGCGGAGACTGTTCATTTTCTGGACGCCACGTTTAGCCTGGCGTTCCCTGATGGCCACTGGCTCAACCCCTCCGCAGCCAGCGACTGCTAACGGTCGGTCAAGGGGGCGGTAACGGGAGTACGAACCTCCTTGATGCGATCCATCTTGGCTGGCGATTCGGATTCGGGGCCGGTAAAGGGCTGATGTAGGCAGAGATGAGTGTAGCTGTGTCGAGGATGCGCGGACTTGGTTATCACGCTTGGTGGAGGGGGTTTCTGGGAAAAGGAGATGGATGAAGCTCGAGCGTGTCGGATGAGTACTTGGTACACAGAGGTGCCCCTCCAATGATGTTGTGCCACTTTGCTGTTGGAAAAAGGGGTACTTGCGGCCTGCGCGCACTTGGTCCCAGATCTCAGGTACCTCTTTTTCCTGAGGCGTGTGATGCCTCATTAGCCCCACTCACAGGCCAGAGGGGCGCAAGGTCCTGTGGCTGTTGCCCCGCCAACAGACGTCATGCAAGGGATGTCAACAAGACGCGACCCTTCTCAACGAGTCCACACTGGCCTGAACTGCTCCAGAGGTCTTCTTCATCTTCAAAATCCAAACAGATGCTCGACTGCAACCACTAACGCGTCAGTATTTCCACAGTCGATATACCTTGACACGCCATGCTCGCGGCGCATCGTGACCAGGAGAATCTGGTGCACACCACCCAGGTTCCTACCAAGCAGCAGCCAAAGACGCCTGGCGCCAGATATCCAAAGACGCCTCTTGGGTTCCGCAACAATGACGAGAATGCACCAACCGCCTTTGCGGGCAAGACTGGGATGGGAGGGGGAGCGGGGACGACCATCAGGGCCGGAGGAAACGAGAAGCTGATGGCAAAGGGTACTGGCAAAGGACCGGCAATGGTGACGCCCATGGGTATGTCATTTATATGCAGGAGAGTGCTTCAGAGTGGCTGACACCTTGGCAGAGACGCGCCCCAGGGCCCCCTTGGGAAACAAGACGACCAACGTCAAGGCTAGGGCCGATCGAAGCGCCGGTGCCAAGGAAGTCGAGAAGACGCAGACGAAGCAGGTCACTGTCCAGAAGCCAAAGCAGAAGCCCGCCGAGCTCGTGCCAGCCAAGCTCTCGATTCTTCCTGACGGCGAAAGCCCTTGTGACGATGGGGAGGAGCCGGAGTATGCCCCCCCTCTGCCCACTCCGCTACCCTACGAGTCCGACGTGCTCCCAAAGGGCGGCTTGACTTTTGAGGGCCTCGGCAAGAACTTTCTCAAAGGGTTCTACCAACATTTCCACAACCCCGTCGACGACAACGGGGTATCACGCGAGGAGGCCAAGTTTCGAGCAGAGATGCAAGCAGTGTTGAAGCAGGCTGAGGAGCGCAACGAACGCGAGACTGCGGGCCTGGACTGGAACATTGAGGATCTTGTCGAGACGGAATCGTCGACGCGTCGGAAGCCTGAGCCGGACAGGGAATCGGTGCCTTCTCGGAGCAGGTTGATCAAGAGAGCCCCTCAGAAGAATCCTCCCACCCTCGCGTCAAGGAGAGCGGCATCGGCATTGGCCATTCCGACCGACAGCAAAAGGCCGGTCATGGCCGCCGGGCCACCATCGAGGAGCGTTTCAACTAGGAGACCGCTCTCGGCGTTGATTGCCGGAAGCAAAGCGAGGAAGCAGCCTCCCGTGCCTCAGCCCGCGCTCCTGGGCAACTCGGCTGGAGAAGTAGCGTCGAGGACGACGATTGGTTACAACAAGGGCCGGACGGCTTCCTCCATGATTCAATCACAAGGTGGCAGCCAGGCCAGCCGACTCGGGCAGGCGGCAAAGCCCAGCGGCACACAGGATGCGGACCTCGAGCTCACCGTGACGCCGGCTCGCATGCGCCAGGCTACATCGGACACGCAGTCGACTGCGGAAGCGCTGCCCCAGCCCCAGTTCCTGTCGATTTTCGGTGACGTCGACGACGAGGACCTGCCCAGCCAAGCGACTCCGTTCTTGGGCTCGGACGACGAAGACGACGAATTTGAGCTCATGCTGACGATCTGAAGGGTGATGCCGGCAGGACGATGCGGAGTTGGACGGACAAGGTACATGGCAAGGTGAGAAGGGCAGTGCAACGTGAGCATAACGACCCTGCTCTGATGAGGCGTTTGGGGGGCTGTCGGGACCGACGAGTCGCTGTTTGCATGTTCACAGGCACCGCTGGCGCTCTATTGGAAGTCTTTGTATCCAAACTCGTGCGTAGGAGACAGCCGGGGGGGTGTTTATTCGCCATGCGTACACAAGGCACTCGAAAATCAGGCAGGAGTCGTGCCGCCGTGGCGATGATGGTGGACGCGGCGAGGGATGACAGTCTTTTGCCGTGTTGGAAGCACCCAGGCTTAGGTAATCCTAGGGCCGCCGCCTCCTTACATGCAAATGACTCGGCCGTGTGCTGGCGAAAAGCGGGTCGACCCCCCGGCCAATCGTATCTCCGGCCGCGCCCCTCTGAATGCCGGCGCTACTCGGTGCCCGCACGCGGTAAAGGCCCAGGCGTTTTGGGTTGGGCCAACTAAACCAAAGTGCCTTTTAGGGAGCGAGGATCCAACCATTCATCCCTGGGAGAGCAAAGGCCATAATTTACTTGGCGACCTTTTTCCGACTTGGAGATGCTTCAACCTCTCACCACCACCATTCCCCCGTCTTGTTATCCCTCCTGCCACCCACCACGCGCAGGCCCCGGACTCTCGGCCCGCTCGCATACCGCCATCCGCTGGTGGATGCGCCCTCGCTCGCCCCTGTGAGCGCTGCGACGCCGCCCGCCAGCACACACGCGGTCGGTCGTGCAAACCAACCGCCAGGCGTCGACGGCGGCGGCGGCGGCCTAGAGCCTGCAAGCGAGCGAGTGTGAGTGAGTGAGACGACGACAACGACTCCGCCCACTCCGCATGGTTAATGCTCCGCGGCGCGAGATATCATGGTCGCGACACGGTGCAAGCGATAACAGGAGTGCCTCATCGACACGATGACCCGCCCCCCAGCTGGCGTGAGCTTCGCGCAATTCTTTCCTAACGCCCCCAGGGTCAGAGCAGAAGCCCAGGCCCAGTCTCAGGGCCGCCCGGATCGAGACCGCCCCAAGCGCGCCGCCATCGCAGCTCCCGCCTCGTCGTCTGGCGAGACTTTCGCTGCGGCTGATCCTCCTCCGCCTCCTCCGCCGCCTCCTCCTCCTCCTCCCGCTGCCTCGCTGGATGCCGACGTGGCGACGGCGACTGCCCTCACCCGGCCTTTGTCGGATGCCCCTCGCTCCCACGTCGACGACAACGATTCTCCTCCAGGCGAGATCCCCAGCACCGTCGGCTCCGCAAGCTCTGCTTCGTCCATCTTCAGCAGCTCGATACGGGCATCTACGGCGGCTCCCCCGTCTCAACTTTCGACGAGCGCCACCCCCCACACTTCCAGGGACTCGCTCTCCCGCTCCCCTGCCCCGGCAGCAAAGCACGGCATGCCTGCATCTCGCTCGGCCGACTTGTACCAGCAAGCCTCCTCTCCACGTATCCGACCCACAGACAACAGTGGCTCATCGACAAACGCCCGCCCCCCGCCGGCTGAGCGCGTCCCGGCTCGAGATCCCGGGCCGTCCGTCAAAGGCCTCAAATGCACGTATGACCCGATCCTCGATCGAGCGCGCAACAAGGGCGTGAGCAAGAATGCCAAGCCCGTCTACAAAGAGTTTGGTCTGGTACGTACAATTATATCTTGTCCCGGCGGAAGGGGGGGCGTCCAGTGCTTTGCTCATGGCTAATCCTTTGCATAGGACGATGACGCCCCCCCTTCAGATCCGCGGCTCGCAAAGGCAGGCGGCCGCCTCGGCTACATCAACACCGACTACTATCTCCCCAAGTCCCGCCTGCGCCATGCTCTGGAGAATCTCAAGCCGTATGCCTACGACACAAAGACCTCGATTGGCCCCGGCCCGCCGACGCAAGTTGTCGTGACGCGGTATAACCCGCTCGCCCCGTTCAACAAGGTCACGGCCATTTTCGCAACGTTTGGTGAGATTGCCGAGAGCAGCAACAAGATGCACCCGGACACGGGAAGCTACCTGGGCTTTGCCACCATTCGATACCGAGACTCCAATCGCCCGGGACGCCCGCCCGTCCTCGCCGTCGACGCCGCCCGCCGTGCCGTCAGATCACGCGGCATCAAGGTTGACGCCGACGTAGTCAAGGTGGAATACGATGCCGAAGGTCGCAAAAGCCGGCGCATGCTCGAAGAGCACCTGAGGAAAGAAAAGGAGAAGCACGACAGACAGAAGCAGGCGCGGGCCGCACCCGCCACGCTCAAGCCCCCCCCAACCGGTCCCAAATCCTCATCCGCACCCGCAAATCCCCTGGGGTTCGTACGCCCCCCTCCAACTGCCCCCAAAGGCCCGGCCGCACAAAGACAGCAGGCCGCCCTGGGAACGCCGCACATGGCCCCGGCCGTGCCATCACGCCCGCAGGGCGCTGTCGAGCCACCCAACGTCGCATCTCAGCTGGCCGATCTTCCCTACATCTTCGTCACCGCGGATAGTGTCCCGGTGTTGCCGAGCATCATACCTCACATGAAGAAGCGGCTGAAAAACTACGGATTCGACGACATCAGGCTGGATAGGACTGGCTTTTACATTGTCTTTCGAAACTCCTCCACCGGCAAAGCAGAGGCAGAGCGGTGCTTCCGCGCCGTCAATCATACCGAGTTCTTCACTTACGACATGGCGATGCAACTATGTCTGCCCCGGCCCGCTCGTCAATCGGGCGCTGCCCGGAAACCAAGTCCAAGTCCAGATGGAGGCCACAAGACGGTCTTCCGACGAGGGGACGAGGAGTCGCTGCGAAGGCGCCGCGAGGGAGAGGCAGACTTAGAAGAGGAGAAGAAGCAGCGGGCAAAGAACTTTGACCCCGTCATCGAGGCTGTCGATGTCGTCCGCCGGGAGATGACGGAACATCTGATACGGCATATTCGGACCCAGGTCGCCGCGCCCTGCCTCTCCGACTTTCTCAATCCCGCCAACCACGCTGCGAAGAGGCGCAAACTCAACCTTGACCAGCCCGAGGACGAAGAGGACCTTACCTTCGACGATGGTAGCTCGAGAGTGGGCACACCAAACTCGCGCACCGATCCCATCGAGCGGCGCACCGGCCGGTTCGAACCAAAGGCGTTGCCCCGGATACGCAAGACAAAGGCAAAGGGCCAGGCGCATCGCAATGCCTTTGTCGACCCCTTTTCTCGAAAGCGGCCGTCGGCAGCCCGCACCGCGTTCCGATCGTTGCATCATCGCCTTAAGAGCCTAGACAGCGACTTTGAGTCTGACGATGAGACGGATGCCGGGGCTCTGGCGGTCCGCGACACCGAGGAGCCCGAGTCGCGACCGCGCAGTCGTCTGAGCACCGACGATGAGGCCTTCAAAGACGACCTAGGATCTTGGGGCCGCCAGGAAGACGACTCCATGACAGAAGTCAGCCTTACTGTTAATGATGGACCGCCCTCGAGGAAGAGGAAGCTGGAGTCGCCGAACGGGGCTGCCCTAAAGCGTCTGAAGAAGTCCGACGAGGAGCTTTTCGGCGTCAAGATCAACCACATTGACGGCGAGGCCGATGGGCGTGGTCCGTCTGAAGATGTTAGCCTCGACGTCGATGTCGCCGACAGCAGTCTGTCGCGCTCCGAGACCCCCGTCTCCCAGGCGGCCAAGGGCACGAAGAAGAAGCCGTTGAAGCAGAGGAAGAAGACGAAGAAGCAGATTTTCGAGGAGCAAGAGGCTCTAAAGCGCCAGCAAGAAACTGACACACAGCAAGAAGACGGCGAGGCCACGCCGGCGCCCTCCAAGCCCTCCAAGCCCTCCAAGCCCTCCAAGGCAGAGGCGCCACCGCCCGAGCCTACGGTGGAGAAACACGACGAGAAGCTCTTCGCCACGGAGCCCTTGACGGCCGCCTTGACTCTTCCAGATGGCTTCCGCCCAGACCTTGGCCCGCTGCTCAGCCTGGCTCTTGGGCCAAGCGACGCGCCCGACGTGTCGAAGCTCGGGAGAAGGTTTTCCGCCGCGGATCTGGGCAACCCTGAGCTGTGGCTGTGGAGACGAAACCGCATCAGGCGGCTCAACGCGCCTGACGGCAAGACGGAGCAGCCCGTGTCCATTGACGGCTACTACGTGCCAAACGCGACGGGCTGCGCGCGGACCGAAGGCGTCAAGAAGATACTCAACTCTGAGAAATCAAAGTACCTGCCGCACCACATCAAGGTGCAGAAGGCGAGGGAAGAGCGCGAGGCGCGCTTCAAGAAGAACGGCAAGGACGCGAGTGCGGCGGCGTCGGAGGCGGCGAAGCTGGCGGCGGAGAAGCTCATCGCCAAAGGCAACTCGCGGGCCAACCGGGCGAGCAACCGGCGGTACGTGGCGGACCTCAACGACCAGAAGAAGACGCTGGGGCAAGACTCGGACGTGTTCAAGTTCAACCAGCTCAAGAAGCGGAAGAAGCCCGTCAAGTTTGCGCGGTCGGCCATTCACAACTGGGGCCTGTACGCCATGGAGAACATTGGCAAGGACGACATGATTATCGAGTACGTGGGCGAGGAGGTGCGGCAGCAGATTGCCGAGATCCGCGAGAAACGCTACCTCAAGAGCGGCATCGGGAGCAGCTACCTGTTCCGCATCGACGATGACACGGTTGTCGACGCGACCAAGAAGGGGGGCATTGCGCGATTCATCAACCACAGCTGCATGCCCAACTGCACGGCTAAGATTATCAAGGTCGAGGGCAGCAAGCGAATCGTCATCTATGCCCTCCGCGACATTGCCCTAAGTATGTCTTTTCTCTCTTCTCTGTTCTTTTGCTTGGCGTGAGTGGCAAGACCGATGACTGACCATGACAATAGACGAGGAGTTGACGTACGACTACAAGTTTGAGCGTGAGATTGGCAGCCTGGACCGCATCCCGTGTCTCTGCGGCACCGCGGCATGCAAAGGCTTCCTTAATTAATGTTGCTCGCCGCTCGCCTGGCTGGCTGCCGTGTAGAAAAAGGGGAGGCGGCCTTGTTTGTTTTTCCACGCACAGAGCAAGCAACATGCCGCGGAAGCGAAGAAGAACAAGCTCGGCATCGTCGCCGTCATCGTCCTTTCGGCTCGACATCCCCCCCCGTCTTCACCCACCATCTGTCTTGTTGGCGTTTGCTGCTCCCCGGGCCGGGCGGTGCCACAGAGCACTCCTCTCTCGGTTGCGTGCTGTTTTCCTTGTCTGGTGCACCGGTGGGTCGATACAAACACGGGAAAGAGAAAAAGAGGTGATTTGCCTTGTCTGACCAAGGAGGCGCGACAGACCGGTGGTGGCGTTTGGGCATTCAGGGAGGGGGTTTTACACGGAGGGGGGACCAAGGCATAAGATCTCTCCTGTCTTGCCCATCATCTCAAGTCGGCAACGGCAAAGGCAGGGGGGAGGGAAGGCCATGCAAAGAGGCGTCCCTGTTTTTTCCTTTTCGTTTTAGCTCGGGTGGTTGCTTGTCAACCTCGCCTACTCCCTTTTTTTTTCTTTGTTGAAAACTTCTTCACCTCACAAAGACGGGGGATGGGTTGAGGGACCTTGGTTGGCGCTGATGTTGCTTCGGCTCGAGGCAAGTTTTTGGGGGGCTACCTGGGGGGCTACCCGGTGGTCCGCAACTTGTCTTGTCCAAGAATGGACCACCGTCGTTCAGTGTCCGGGGGCCTTGGCTGGGGACCGTCATGGTGATTGTGTACGTTGACGCTGCTGTTGCACATGGACGTGCGGCGTGCGGCCGGGTGGGGGAGCAAAACTTTGGGACGAGCAGACACGGAGTCGACACAAACAAACATGATATTATTCCATAGACCCATTTGCGTCCCCCCTTTTCCCCTCTGGCGGCTATCGACTGCTCCATGTGATTGAAAAAGCAAGCTCAGTCACGGCGTCGTTGCTAAGTCATCGTTGCCGCCGACAAGAGTAAAAGGAACGGGCCAGTCTCTCTTTCAAAGAATTAGCATTAATAAGTCGCTTCACATATGCAGGATGTCCGTTACAGTATGCGCCCGCCCTGATGAACAGCACCCCGGTCCCTCACGCGTGCCCCGTCAAAACGGTTGCGTCCTCTTGTTCATGTCCTCAAAAGCCTCTGCAGGGGGTTCGGTGGGCCCAAGCGACGACCGCCTCGTCAGGGGGACACCTGGCATTTGTTTGGTTTTGTCGGGCCTGGTCTCGCTCTGCCGCGCCCCCGGTCAGTCACGGCGGGCTCTTGGTGCACGAGAGTCGCTGATACCAGGAGGAGCTCGAGGCCCCAACATCCAGTCCTGCATGGCCAGCCACTCGCTCCAGTTGGACTCGGCGTTCACAATCTCCACCTCAGTGACGCGCTGCAGCGGGCGTAAAAAGGGCACGCTCTGGCCGTCCTCCATGTCGTAGTTGGCCTTGACCCTCAGCCACGTGTCGCTCTTTGCAGCAAAGAGGTAGTTCCTCCGCTCCGTCTCGTGAATGGTGCCGACGCCCTCGGACCAATCTTCGCCGAAGAAGCCGTGAAGAACGGCAGGAGTGTCGAAGCCGGTGGCAACGAGGCGGCGGACGTAGGGGACGAGAGCGACGGAGGCGTTGGCGGCTGCGGACCCGGGGCGCTCCAAGGGCGTCGTCGGGGGTGTGGGTAGCTTTTGGCAGGGGAGCTTGATGTTGACAAAGGCGGCAACGGCCTGGACGGGGCCGTTGTGCTGAGCGTGGTGGACGAAGAAGCTAAGGCAGCTTTGATACTTGGGGTACCATTCGAAGATGTCGAACTGGGATTCCTGGAAGGGCTACAGGCTTGGGTGAGCGTCGGAGGCATGGGGGTCGAGAATAGGGGTAAGGGGGTAGTCAATGGCGTAGAGGCGTGACCGTGAATGAGACTTACGTGTTGAAAGGATCCCGACATGTCGCTCGGGAGGGAGGCGTGGCGGGTAGGGCGAGCGAGCGATCAAGTAGGTGATGATGGGAGGCCGTTGGGAAAAGAACCGTCATGCTCTCAGGAGGGGCAGCGGAAGGGGGTATTGGGCGAGGCAATATATACGACAAGGCCAGAGAGGTCGGGCGGGACTCTGGCGATGGGTAAGGTATAGTGATACTAGAGGCGGCGTGGTACAGCCTCTGGTGTTTGCGTGTATTTGCTTGTGTGTCGATTTCGATTTCGGCAGAGGTACCTGCCTGCCTCGGGAGGGTTATTTCGGTGCCTGCCCCAGGCAAGGCGCGGTGCAGTCTAAAAAGGTAGGGTGTCGAGAAAGAGAAAGGGGAGGGGAGTGAAGAAAAGGGAAGGGAAGGGGAGGGGAGGGAAGGGGAGGGAAGGGGAGGAAGGGAAGGAAGGGAAGGGAAGACAGGAAAGGAGGGAAGGTAGGTCAACTCGGCATGCAAGGCAGGTGGTAACGGCAAGGAAGGCGGTGGTTGGTGGGTGGTAGTTGCACGTAGCAGCAGCAGCAGCAGTCCAGCAGCAGCAGTCCAGCAGCAGCAGTCCAGCAGCAAGCAATAAAGCAGCAAGCAGGCAGCCCACTCACTACCTCTGAAGGAAGCGTCAGTCGGAGCGTCAGTCGGAGACGGGCATCAACAACGTCGACAAACCCGCAGCGAATGGGGTCGAGTTGGTTGCTTGGTCTCCTCGGTTGGCCCCCGCGGACTCGCCGTTGGCAACTCGCCGAACAAGGAAGAAGAAAAGAGTCGAAAGGAAAAGGCAGATGGTTGGAAAGACTGGCGAGACGGACGAGCAGGCGGATGACGATGACGCTTTTGACAGTGGAGAGGGAGCACGGGGAAAAAAACGAAAATAGACGC
Organism: Hirsutella rhossiliensis; assembly: GCF_020360975.1. NCBI lineage: Eukaryota > Fungi > Ascomycota > Sordariomycetes > Hypocreales > Ophiocordycipitaceae > Hirsutella > Hirsutella rhossiliensis. The sequence goes on from NW_025408669.1 coordinate 1,047,806, forward strand.
AGGCAGAGCCGCCGTTCCCGCGATGCCAAAACGGGGTCCGACGCCAAGTTGAATACGGCTTCCCGAGCCTTTTTCATCAGCCCTGTCGCAGAAGAGCTCGACAGGGACCGGAGCATGGGTGTGGGACATGGGCATGGATACTCGGTACAGTACTGTACAGGCAGGCATAAGGTAGACCTGGCTGGTTGGCTGGGACCCGGGACCTGGACCTGGACCTGGACCTGGACTGTCGATCCAGGCCTGGCATCTCGACATGGATGTACGTACAGACAGACAGACGTGCATACAGTAGGTAGGCTTGTAGGCCTGTAGGCCTGTAGGCCTGTAGGCCTGTATTGCAGACAGGATAAGCTGTTTGTCTTGCCGGTACGGATACTGTACAGGAGAGATGCTGTTGTGCACCACACACACGCGCGCACAACGTCTCGTCACACAGCCCCACCTGTTCAGGCGGTCCAGGATGCGGCACACGCAAACCGTTCTTTTTCCTGAAGATTCCCCCAACAACTGACGTGTCTTTTGCCACGCCCGGAGTGCACGACCCCTGGCTTACCTCAGAGTCCAGTAGGCAACTACGGAGTACCTACAGTACTGTAGGTATGAGCCGCAGCCCTCGGGCGGGTTATGGATTCATCGCTGCAGCTACGCAGGGTACAAGCAGGAGACCGAACAGGCCCCTTTGTCAACAGCGTGAGAAGGAGTTGTCGAGACCAACAGGGCCATTTCTGGGTAGAGAGGCCAGACAGATGCAACAGGCCAGGCAAAAAAGCAAACCGTCCGGCAGTTCATTCGCTCATTCATTCAGTTATTTGTGTGAAAGCAGAAAGGATTCCCGCAGTTGCTTTCCGTCGAATAATAATAGTAATAATAATAACATATCACGGCCCATCCAAGGCTGCTCGGCACTTGAATAATTACCCAAGTTACCTACCTGTCTACCTAGTACCTACCTAGGTACCTATCTACCTAGGATCCTGGGTAGGTACGGAGTACCTGCTCTCTTCTTACACCGCAAGTCTCCCTCTGGCTTGGGCCAGTTCCTCTACCTGGCCAGCTGGAGTCGCAGAAACTCCATCCTCCAGCCCTGCGTACTCGGTGTGCAAAGTACCCAGTACCTCCTACCATTGTCTCTTCCGCTCCACTCCGCATCGGGCCGCCCCACCGCCAATTAGGTAGACTTTGCTTCTTTCTCTCCAGCACACACAATCTTCTCATCCCGACCGACGCCTCTCGGGTCGCATCTCTGGACAGGGAAACATCAACCAGGGATCATCAAATCGCGTCATTGTCCATCTCTTTCACTCCATCCACGACATGGCCAGCCTTTGACTCGCCGGCGATCCATCAACCGAGACGCTCCAGGGGTCGACAACATGGCATCCATCGATACCTCACCGCAGGCGCCCATCGCGGGCGATCGGACAGGCGGCACCAGAGCCAAGGACTTGGGATGCTACAGTACAGCACATGCAACAGCACCCATCCATCCAACTCCGCCACATGCATCGAGGCGCCATGACAGGTACTCCGTCTTGTACTCCGTATTGGTCGAGGCCGCCGCAAGTTCCCGTGAAGCAGCAAAGCTAGCGTCCATTGCGGCAAAAAAGCAAGGTGCTGCCGCCCCCAACCGCCTCTCATTCCTCCTCCAGCAAAGTCGCCCTCGGGGTCCCCGACGACAAGTCGTGATTTGTTGGCGTCACCTGAACCCCTGTCAGCTTCAGCCGACTTGTGCAGCCACCCCATGCTCACACGCTCAACCGTGGCACGCTAGACAACCCCGTCGAAGCTGGCTGGTCTTGCTCACCTGCCGAATCTTGATCCACTAGGTCTCGATCCAGCCGACAGACGACCTAGCTAGTCCCACGAATCGACGAGAAGCGCCATCGCCGTTCCTGGCTCCAACCTCCCCGGCCACTCTGCTGCCCTCGAGCCGCCGTCTTGTGCCAGCCGTGGGGCACCTCGTGAGACATGAGCATCATCGTCCCCCTGTTTGGCGCGCCGCATCTCCCTTGATGGCTGCTCTATCGTCTCACAATATGGTCCCAGCCGATGTCTCTGCCTCTTGAGCCGCCTCTGAATTCGGGATGAAGCCTCGCTTCTCCCTTGGTGGAGCCTGCACATGGCCGCTGGTCGAGACCTGGTGAGCTTAAACGCCCTTGGCTGCAGCCGTCCGATGACGTCCTTGGGCTCTTTTCCAAATTGTTCCTTCTTCTTGCCCCCTGCGTCCGAAATGCTAATCAGACACAGCCGTGGCAGTCATCCACAGCTCAAGCTTTCTGTCATGTCCATTCCGACAAAGGAGGCCCCTTCTCGGCGCGAATCAATCATGGCCGCAAGACATGATGACCAAGCCTGACATCCTATTCTTCGTATAATCGCGACTACCATGGCCAAGTAGAGCCAAGACCCCACTGTTAGCTTTATTAGCTCACGCTCGTGGCTCACGCTCGTGGCTCACGCCCCTCCGCTCCAGTGGCGAGTGTCAAGTTGAGCCCGTGCACGCCACGCCGATGCCACCTCCGCCAGCTTCCAACGACACACTTTTCGAAAGTGCCGGCTGCGGGAAGCTGGGTGACCGTCCTGTGGCTTGAAATCAGTGCTCAGCTAGTTGTCCCGTGGGGAGGGAGCATGAAATCAATCTAAAGATGCAAGCTGCGGCCTCATCAGACCTGCAGCATCGGCAAGTGGACTAGAGTGGGATGATTTTCATTTCGCCACCTCTACCCTTGAACGGTGACTGGCTGGATTGTTGCTGTCCTGAGAAGCCTCGGACACTATTTCTCTCGGGCATGGTGGAGCAAGCTGCGATGCGTCTCCTGGGGACGGGCGCTGGATTGCGTGCCCGTGGCCTGCGTCGCTCTCTTCGGCGCATGGCCTGCAAGAAGTCTTGAGGCGGCGAAGAGGTGATTTCTCGGGCATTTGTCTGTGTGATGGAGCAGAACAAATGCTCCCCTCCCTCTGCTTGTCTTGCGTCAGATTCGCGGTGCCCGTTTATCACGTCAGAGTACCCTGATGGGGGTTGAACCAGACGCGTGCCCGTCAATTTCCAGACGGAAATCCCTCGCAGGCCACGAGACGTGTGGATGTCATGGTGCCAATGGCTTCATTTGGTTTGGGTCTTGTTTGCCATCCGACTCACACTTGCCAGCGAGTTTGACGGAATCACAGAGGAGCAAACGCAGCCTGACGAGAATACGACCCAGGATACTCCTGTTCAACCAGACCTTTCTGCTCGTCAGTGGTCTCTTGCTTGGCAATGTTCTCCAGCATCTTCATTTCTATAAAGGGCTGAGCTTTTGCGGCAATGTCTCTTTGCAGATGTTCCAACACGAGCCCAACTCTCAACCCTCGTCTTGCCATCTTCTGGTCCAAGTGACTGTATTTTGAGCTCCCCGTCTTTCCCGAGTGCGGTCGCCATGCAGCCCCGGGATCAGCAGCCGTCGGTGCTCGCGCGGCTTACGGGCCATAATGGCGAGGCCATATCCTCTCGAGAGGACCTTTGTGGCTGGGTCTCTGGGAGGCCGGGTAGCAACCCTTTTGACCTGTCCCCGGGGGAAGACGGAGGAGAGTTGACTGAGAGTTCTAGAACATCCGCTTACTTGCCACCCGGGCCAGAGATGCGCGGTTGACGCGGCCCGTAGCCTCGTCGGCTGCTGCTGGCGTGTTGCCGGCGGGGCATGTCGTCTCTCGACGCGATGCGTGGAAGACTGGCGTGGCCTCGGCGTGCGAGACGGCGGCGGCGATGCCGCGAGCAGCCTGGATCTAGTCTGGTCAGTCAGTGTCCCGTCGGACAAGTAGAAACAAAACAAAAAAGAAACAACAACAACAAATACACAGGACAGAGGGCATGGCCCGATGCTGGGGCTTGGTAAGGCAAAATGGGGGGTAACGGCTGAAATGAAGCTTTATCTTGACTGGGCCTAGCAAAAGCTGACAGCTCAGAAAACTAAATTGACGGCAGTAACCAAGGCGCGGCCCCTTACTGCAAGACTGACGTGTTCGGCGACGATCCGACCCTCGGGGGCTTTTCGCTCTTGGTCTGCGGCACCGACAGGGTTGCCGAGACGGTCCTGCGATACACGGCGGCCTCGACCGACGGCGAGCCGACGGCGTCTCCCAAGGCCAGCGAGTCGCCCTCCTTGCCCGCGCCGACTCGCGATCTCTCCGGGCCCTCTGCGTCTGCCCATTCGAGGTCATCGACGTCCTCTCCCTCTGCCTCGTCTGGGCCATCTACCTCTTCTTCCTCGTCTCGTTCCTCGCCTCTTGTTTCTCCCTCTTCAACTTTGGCCTCTACTTCTCTCTCCTCGTCTTTGGCCTCTACCTCTCCCTCTTCAACTTCGGCCTCTACGTTTCCCAACTCTTCGCCGGCTCCTGGCCCTCCGTCCTCTGCCCCTCCGTCCTTTGCACCTCCCTCGCCTTGGACCATCCCAGGGGTCATTCTGGGCAGCATCGGTCAGTTCCGCTTCGTGAGAAGAGGGCCCGGAGAGCCAAACACGCTCTAACACGGATGAATTTGCCGCCTTAGGGGGTTCAGTAATCATCATAACCACCCTCTGGCTCGCTTGGAAATTGGCCAGAGGCTGTAGAGCAAGGATGCTGAAAAGGTCCGCCAAGGCGCCTCGCGAGAAACGGCAGTCCCATGCGTCGGGGGCTGACACCCCGGGAGCGGGCACCTCGGGGGCGGGCACCTCGGGCGAAGCGGGTACACAGACGGACGCCTAGTCCACCATGACGAGAGTGCCAGAGACGGCGAGTCGGCTCGTATGATTGTTGCGAACGTGGACAAGGGAAGGGGCCTTTCACGGGGTGGGATTGGGAGCGCCATTTCACGGGAGCTTTGTGTGTTCGCGACATCTATGTAGGAAATTGACTACTCTGCTCGCTGGCTGGTCTGGCAGTCTCGGGGGGGGCCTCTTGCTCGAGTGCCTTTACAATCAGGGACCGTGCCTTGTCGCTCAGCCGCATGGCGAGGGCCAGCTCCCTCCCGGGCTCGGACATCTTGGCCCACGTTTTTCTCAAGATGGTGATGAGCTTGGCCTCGTCCATGTCGGCCTTGGCCTCGAAGTCATCAAAGTGGTCGTCGAGGAAGACGAGGCAGGCCACGTCCTCGAGCACTTGCGTGTCCGGGTCGGTGGCGAGGCCGTCTTTGCGAATCAGGGCGGCGACGCGGTCGCGGGACGACGGGGCGATGGGGGGCTCGATGGCAGGGTCGGCGAGCAAGAGGGCGACATTTGCGGCGGCCTGGGCCTTCTGCTTGGCTCGCCAGGTCAGGTAGCCGGAGCGGGTCATGGGGTAGGTGGAACGGGGGAGCTGCCATCTGTGAGGTCACGGGAGTCTCTCTTGTCAGACTTATTGTGTTGAATACGTGCCGAGGAGAGATGAGGTGGATCAAGACCTTTTAAAGTGCTGGGCTCGACAGGCGAGCTGGAGCTCGGGCGAGGCCGTGGGACATCGGGCGTGGAGCCAGGTGGTCATGCCGCGGGCGTAGTGAAGCTCGCGAGGGACGGGGGAGGAGGCGGCGGAGGCTGTGGTGGTGTCGGGGTCCTGCGAGTGGGCGCTGTCGATGAGGTCGAGGGCCTGCAGGTACGAGGGCGGCAGGGACATGGCGGTGGACGGCGTTGGCTGTGGCATGAGGTCGGTGATGGGAGGCTGGTGATGTGAGGTTGGTGATGCGAGGCTGTGGCAGAGGCAGAGAGGGGTGAGTGAGGGAGGACATCAGGACACTGGGAATGAGTCAGCCGTTGCCACCTCCTTCCAGAGGACGAACTGTCAAGCTCGACACGCTCGAATTCAATGGCCGGCCGTCTGCGTCGTCGTCTTGGGGTGTGCGCTTCTTATCCGTCATCTCTCTCTCTCTCTCTCTCTCTCTCTCTCTCTCTCTCTCTCTCTCTCTCTGCATGGCTCTCAAGTCTCAACCGAGGCAGCAGTGAATCGCCGGATGAATCACGAGTGAATCAACCCCCCGTCTCCAGTCACCGCCCTTCCACGGCAGTCTTTATCCACGGCCTCATGGCTCGACTCGCCAATTCACTGTGCGGCGGCGGGAACCGAGGGCAGGGGGCCCGAGTGTTTGCTGCTGCTGCTGGCAGCCCGGACAGCTGGCAGACGGGCGAGTGGACAGGCGGCCTCTGGAGCCCGAACAGCAACAACCGTGTCATGTGAGTCGACTCTGTTGCAATGCCTTTCCCCCCCTTTCTTCCCCTTCTTCCTCTCTTCCTCCTTTTTCTTCACAGCAACAACATCTCCCATCGCACACATCTGCCAGGCCACGCCCATCAGCGCCTCCACTCGACGAGCCTCATCCCACTGCTGGAGCCTGGAGCTGTCTCTTCTTGGACTCCCGCCCACCCATTGCTTGCGCAGTCTGTGTGCCTGCGAAACAAGGTCCAAAGCCTCATCGTCAGTTGGGGCCTGCCCTGTCTTTGCCCAGACACACCCTTGCAAGAATGATGAATCCTGCACCCTTCTCTCCTACACCCTCTCACCTACACAACGCGCCGCACATTCATCCCTCCACCTCGTCCGTCTACAACGCCCTCCTCTCCGGCCTTCCCTAGCTAACATCCTCGCGCCTCGTCTAGTCATGGCGCCTCAGGATGGGCAGGATTCTGCCGACAGCAACAGCGAGGCCACCACAACAGACACCGCCGCCTTGCAACATGCTCCCGCCAACGCGGCTCGCGGTCAGGCGTCACCCGTTCCTCCCCGCACGAGGAAACGGTTGAGGGTGAGATTCTCTGCTGACACTTTGGTCTTGGAACCAGACGCCACCTCGGCCAACTCTCGTAACCAGGGAACCTCTGACGCTGCTTCCACCGACGCAAACTCGGCCTCTCAAGCCGAATCCTCTGGCGAGTCCGGCCCTGCCTGCCTCAAAATGACAAGGAATGACCTTCCCAAGCGCCCATGCCTCAAGAACGCAAAATGCCTCAAGCATAGCCCCTGCTTGAAGAATACGACAAAAGACGGCGGTGGCGAGTCTCTCGCGACCACAGATTGCCAGACCGACACGACAGACAGCTCCGCCGCAAAGCCAAGTCTCAAGTCTCGAGGGCCGACTGAGAGAGCCAAGGCGTCCGAGGCAGACTCGTCCATGCCCAGCAGCTCTGGGGGTGGGAGCGGCAGCGAGCTCGAGGTCTCCGAAAGGATCGACGACGCTTCTACGGATGCTAGTACGCCGGGGGCAGATTCGTCCAAAGGAGACTCGTCTGACGAACAAGGGCCGAGGGCCGCGACGGACAAGTCCGCCGGCGCGAGCTCCGCCGATAGTGGAGGTTGGTCCATCTCCGAGGATTGCCTCCTCAGGTCCATGAAAGAATCAAAGGATAACCTGCCGTGGGCCGACATTGGAACTGCTCTCGGCCGCACCAAGAACGACGTCAGGGCCCGCTGGGTAGTTATTAGAGACCAGCCGGCCCAATTCGCATATAGTGAGGAGGCTAGCGGCGAGGAGCAGGAGAGCTCGATTCAGCAGAGTCCAGGCACGTCGAAGCCCTCCAAGAAGCCGGCCAAGGCCCCAGATGAGACTCCCAGCGCCGTCAGCGACGAGTCCCAGGCCGCATCGGAACCCGCCAAGAACGCAAAGAGTAAAGGAAAGGGCAAGGCCGCCGCTCCGACAAAGTGGCACAAGGGGCAACGCAACGACAAGGTGGCCATGGAGAACAAGTCTGCCCGCTCAAAGGCCGCCGAGGCCAACGAGCGTGAGCGCGACATTCTCTCGGGCGAGGAGGCGTCGTCCGAGTCGTCGGGCCCCCTGGGCGACGAGGAAGACGACGACGACGATGATGACGACGCCGGCGGCCTCCACTATGGCTGGCCCGAGTCGAAGTGCCAGGACGTGCGATACCTGCGCAACCACGTCTACCCGGAGCTCTATCCCGGCATGATCCAGCCGGAGCCCGACGAGTTCTTTGGCGAGCACGACTGCGCCGTCCTCGCTGCCGTCGACAGCAAGTACAAGCGGTCGCGGTGGCTCGAGATGCAGGCCAACTTTTACAACGTCACGGGACGCATGGTGCCACTGTACCTCATCCGTGACAAATGCGAGCGCGCCGAGCGCGAGAGTGCCGAGCGCGAGCAGCCGTCGTCGCGCGCCGGCGGGCGCTGGCAACGCGTCGAGAGCTGGGTCGACGGGGTCCAGGACGGGGACCTCGAGGACCCGGCTCTCTGAGCGCGTCTTGTTTTCCTTTCTTTCATCTCTGCGCTGTTCTCCGGATCTTGAACGGCGGCTGGGACGTGGCTTTTAGGCCATCAAACAGCTGGCCGGGTCAAGCTCACCCATCGAGGAGCTGTCAATGCATGATCGCGGTTGGAAGAAGCGGCGACAGACATGAGGACGGCGCCTGAATCTGCCCACCTTTTTGGCAGACTCGACAAGCATCTTGAGGCGTTTCTTATTTCTGCCTTTCCCAGGACACATTACCCCTTTACCCCATCTGTTGGCACGGCTGCCTTAGACTCGGGTGCACGGCGTTATCTACACATTAACTCTGCATTTTCGGGGGAGTGGGAAGGTTGGATCGTGAGAGTCCGCCGCTCTCTCTTCTCCTTCCATCTACCTTTGTTCTTTTTCCTCATTTTTGCTACTTTTGCTTTCTTGTTCATTTTGACGTTGAGTTTGCGCAATCTGGGTGTTGGGAACACTCGCCGCGTTGGGCATTTCTGGAGAGCCAAGTGAGATGAGGGCGAAGGGAGCGCAAAGAGAGCGAAGACGACAGAGGGGCTGAGCACGCACGCACGAGCGAGGCTGTCTGATTATGTTCTCTTTTTGCGCGTGGCTCGTCCTTTTTGAGGCACGGAGGGAATAGAGGGCGAGAGAGGCAGAGCCGGGCCTCGAAGCAGTCGCTTTTGCGTCTGGTAGCGTTGTCCGTCGGGGACGCGTGAGGAGCCAGGGAAGAATTCCGGGGGAGGGGGTTTGCGCTCGTGTTGTCCACTGTCGCCGGGTGCTCTTTAATACGAGGATTGGTCCCCCGCTTAGGAGTCGGAGCCTTGGGCCGCCGGGGATGCGGGATGCGGGATGCGGGATGCAGATGCGCACGCGGGATGCGCACGCATAGGGGGAGGATTGGGGAGAGATGAGGCGAAAAGGATAGATTTGAGCGGTAGAGCTGCGCGACAAAGACTAGACGCGTGATGAGAGAATAGACGAAGATGAATAACCAGGAGTCGATGTGCTTTGCGGGCAATAACGGTAGTCTGTGTGTGTGTTGTTGAGACGTGATGCCCAGAGGGAAAGGGGGGGAGGCAAGGTTGGAAAGGTTTCGTCTCGAGACCGGAGAGGACCTGGACAGCCTCCTCCCCTCCGGTCTATAGACGTGTGTGTGCAAAGGGCGTGTTCCTGGCGACGTGCCGGGAAGTAAGAGACGCAGCTCACAACCTCGTCCCTCCGCACTCCCGGCCAAGGCCGCAGCAACGTTGCCCCAACTACGTGACACATGTGTATCGGATATACATCCTCTAGGCTATTACACTGTATATGTGGCGCCCGTCATCCCACGCCTCGCCACAGGGGAGTAAGAGGAAGGACGAGCGTGCAACGCTTGAATCAAAATGCTCACTGGGGGGGTATCGAGCAAGATTCACGGCCAAAAGGCAAAAAAAAAAATGCAGCCACCTCGGCCCCGCGCCCGCTTGGCAGCTGGCCAACCCTCATCTTCCTGGGTGAAAGCAAACACCCCTCCGTCGGCACACACAACGCCTCTCAGATCCGATGCGGCTCTTGCTGCGCCCCATGTACAGAATGACAATGCCGAACGGGGGAGTGGATGCCGCGAGAACCAACCCCCGACTCCCACATCATCGCTGTGCGCCCGACCCGGTCCGCCTGCGTAGATACAGCAGCCCAAAGCGGGGGAGAGGGGGGGGGGGCAACAAGAAATACACAGAAGTCGCGAATCTCCGTTCCCGGGGCACCACCCGGTCAAGGCCGGCACCTCATATCGGGTTTTCCATTCCAGGCGGCGGTACGAGCGCGGGGCCGAGCGCTGGTTTTGGCTCGCGTCCCTTGCCACGAACCGGAGTGTCGGGTCCGAGTCCGCGTGTCACCATCTTTCCCAAAACGGTGACGAGCTCACAGGCGTCGCGGAACATGTCGTCGTCCATGCCCTCGGTCGCGTCGTAGACCTCGGCGATGGTCTCCTTGGCCAGGCTCCGACTGGCCTCAGCATCGTGAATGCAATCGTAGAGAAACGCGGCGTACTCAGTCTTGACGGAGAGGCGCAACGAGTGCGAGCCCCAGAGCAACTCATCAGCCAGGCCGACGGCCTGCCTGAAGTATTTGTGGGCATCGGGGATGTAGTCGTTGGAAGGCAGGAGGAAGGAGGGCGGCAACAGGGCGACGTGCGGCTCGAAGCCCGGCGGGGGGCCGACAGGACCACCTTCCATAGGGTGTGTGGGCTGGACTGACGATGGCCTCGATGGCGGGTCTTGTGGGCTATAAGACTCGCCCAGATCTTTGCCTGCTGTGGACAGCACGTCGAGAGCGGTGCTCATGAGGGCCGGGGTCCAGCGAGCCATGTCGGAGACGGGAGGCTGGTTGTGGAACAGGACGAAGATGTGATGGAAGCTGGCGCGCAGTTTGTAGGCCAGGACCTTGAGCTCGACGTAGTTGCCAACCATGGGTATGACATATTGCTGGAGCATGACGAGGCCTTCGCGGGACAGCCAGATGATGTGGAGGACGCGCCTCAAGAAGAAGTGCGAGGTGGCAGGTTCGGGCCGGCGCTGTTTCTTGGCGGCTACGAGCTGCTCGGCAAGGTTAAGTGACAGACCGAGGATCTTGAAGAGCATCGAGGAGAGCAGGGGGTTGTCATTTTCGACGGCCCTTGCCAGGCGGCCGAGGAATTTTTGATCAACCTCAGACGACGCCATGCCATGAGGTCGAGCCCTCCCGACCCGGCCTCGAGGCAGTAGAAAGGGCGTGGGTTCAGTCGGGCGAAAGGGATCCGGGTACGAGCGGCTATTGTGTGGCGCCTGAGACAGTAGGGTCAGAAGAGGCAGTTCTGCGGGAGATGCAGACACAGCAGTGCAAACGAGGGACAGTGTTGCGATTGAGAGACATGGAACCGAAAGAGAGGAAGTTTTGAGGACGGACAGATGGATGTAAGAGGAATGTTGCAGAGGGCCAAGGAGAGCAGACAGTTGGCAGGCTGTGATTGGGCCGTGGCCAACAACAAAGAGCAGCGGCTGTGTGTGGATACGGTGAGGGTTGAGGCTGAAGGACAAGAGGCCTGAGAGGATGGCGGCTAATGCAAGAGTTGCGAAGCATCTGGAAGCGAGAGGCGGGAGAGGCGGAGAGAGAGGCGGAGAGAGACAGGGAGGGCGAAAAGGGAGGATAGGAGATGCAATGGCAGGCCAATGGAGGCAACAGCCGAGGATGCCGTGACCGGCCGAGGTGAGAATATGCAGAGACGATGGCGGAAGAGTGGGTGGAAGTGTTTATAGGGGGGGGGCATCGCCAGCCACCCGCTCGATGGACAAATGCACAGTAAGATCTAATACCGTGGACCCCTGTCGAGAGACCCCCTTGTCGACCGTTGTCCGTTGCTCTGCTGCTTTCCTTTTCCGCTCCAAGGGGCGGTGAGCCCGACCCTGGGCAGGAGGGTTTCTTGACCTGGATCTATCCATCGATTGCTGTGTGCGTGTGTGTGTGTGTGTGTGTGTGTGTGTGTGTGTGTAGGTAGTTGTGCGCGTGCAGACAGACATCTCGTCTCCTCATCATCATCATCATCATCATATCCCTGCTTTCTGTCGAGTAGGCAGGCACTCGCCCACTCATGTCCTCGAATCCATCCATGGCCTCATGGCCAGCTCGAGTCGCTCGTGCAAGGAACAAGCTGCCCCAACCACGCGCGCCCGCCGCAGCAGCGCTCCTCTCGTCACGACGATGGGAACCCCGGGATCCCGCCACAGTCGAGGTCGGAGAGAGAGAGAGACGGGTAGCTGCTGGGCTGGGCGTGCGTGCGACTCGGCCATGCTCACACCACCAATTGGCTGGCCCAATGATGAGTCAGGTCGAGAGAGATGGACGTGTTTGTTTCTCTTGATGCTTCATGCAACATACCTTGGCTCATTATGACGGGACGATTCATTAACCTCTCTGCTCGGGAGAGAGTGAGGTTGAAGAAGCCAGACGGAGAGAGTGGAAAAGAAAAGTAAACAAGAGACAGACGGCTTGCAAAACCCTGCGCGGAATACTTTGTATACGCAGCCAGTACCGACCAGAAGGTAGCGACCAAGGCTGCTCACGCCTCGATTCTACCTCCAAGTCAAGTCCCCTCCAGTACTGCGTCGAGTAGGTACCTCGGATGGCGGACAACGAAAAAGGCCAGCCGAACACGAGGACCCCTGCCCGGCCTGCAGACACCAACTGGTGCCTGGCCAGGTACGGAGTACTTGCCCCAAGCCCCAAGGCCCCACCAGGGGACAAGTCCAAGAGACCTTGGGCCCCAACCACTTTCCCCATCGGGCATTTAAATGCCCCTGGGTGGAGAGAACTTGTCTCGCACCTTCAAATGGACACGCCGGCTTATCGGTGGTGCCCGCAATTGCGTCGTAATTCACTTAGGCCACGTGACCACTTATCGCCCGCAAAACGCCGCCCGTGAAATCGTGTGCAGGACGCCTGATAAGTGCATTTGATAAGTTCCCACCCGACTTATCGGGTTTCCGGCCAACCCAGCCCAGACATTCGCCCCGTAGGAAGGTTGCCCGATCGACCGAGATGGCCGCGGACGACTCGTACACGGCAGCTGACGAGCGCGCCCGTGCCGCCCGGAGGGCGGGCATCCAGGCGAAGAAGGACGAACAGCCGGCGAACACGACGCGGAGTTACGCGGCGAAGCAGCGGGAGTGGAAGGCGCGTCCCCCGGCCGGTCCTCCACTTCGATCCCTGTCACGTACGGCCCCCTAGGCGGCTAACAGACAAATGCGTATAGGCCTGGTGCCATACGCCTCGGGCTGCAGCAGACGGCTCGCTCTATAGCTGGCCCGACGGCGAGCTCGTAACGCCGGACAAGCTGGCGGCGTGGCTCAAAGAGGATATCCTGTTACGACGCGTTGTGCCGCCGCAGAAGAAGAAGCCGCGCGCGGGTAAGATTAGGGGCAACGGCAACGGCGAGGCCGTACAGGTACGGCAACAGCGCGAACAGGAGCAGCTCGAGGCCGCGGCCATGGCAGAGGCCGAAAGCCTGGCCGAAGCTTTGGAGGTCCCCCTGGCCGAGGCCGCCGAGCTGCTCGCTGACGACCGCGAGGGCTACGTGCCACCCACAGGCCTCGCGACGGCTGCAGTAGACCTTACCGAAGGGTCTTTGCTTACGAGGGCACTATCGACGCCTATATCGCGGCCGTTATCGAGCTATGGAGGCTCCAGGTGGCTCACGGCAACGCGAATACGGAGAATCCCGGGGCGCCGCCGTACGAGGATTCCTTGAGCAACGGGGCCGGCAGCGGGGGAAGCACGACCGCGCCTCCTTTAAAGACCGCGGAAGCGACGGGATCCAGGCCGGCTACCTCCCCGATGAATGGCTTCGGATCCAGGATCTCCTTCTCACTGGCGCCGCGTATACGCCGCAAAACCTCCGTACGCGAGTCGACCTCCTCTTCGGCCACTACTACCTCTTACGGGGGGAGAACCGGCGCAAGATGGAGCTTGCAGACCTATCCCTACTCGACTATCCGCCTTCGGAGGGCCCGACCCCCTGTGGTTGCCTGGTAAGCCTTTACGGGACGGCAAGCTAAATAAGACGGCGAGGAAGGAGTTTATGGGCGCGCTCCGGCACAAGGACCCCTTATTCTGTACGCAAGGGGCCCTAGCACAGCTCTTCTTTTGGCGCTGGCACGTCGCCGGCGAACCGCCCCCGTCCTTCCGGCGCCGTCAGGACTGGTATCGGATCAAGGTCCTCGTCGGGCGGGACCGCGAGCAGGAGCTCTCGTACCCGACGCAGCTACAAGAGACCTGGCGTATCTTCGGCGCTGCCGGCCTTATCGCGTCGAAGAAGACGCACCTCCCGCGCAGGGTGGGCGCCCAGGACGCGGAGACCCATGGCACGTCGCTCGCCCAGATCTCGCAGGCCGGCCGCTGGAACCAGAGCGTGCTCTGCCAGGCATATCTTACGCACCTACCGCGGCAGTTCATGCGTATCGTCGCCGGCTTCTCGGCCTCCCCGGGGGACTACTTCCTCGCGCGTGCGGCTCACGAACCCCCGTACGTCTTACAAAAGCAGCTGTGGCCGTGGATCGAGGAGTGGGAACCCCGCTTTGAGGCGCGGGCGCGCCGGCAATGCTGGGCAGAAGGCGGTCTCGACGACGACGACCTAGCCGCTGACGGCTTCCTTAAGCTTATGCGGCGCCTGCGTATAGTACTTCTGCAGGACCTGGCCGTCCTACAGCTCCGCTACCCGTCGCTACCGTTCTTCGCCTACGCCCCTTTTGGCGGGCCCGAGTGGGACGAGTTCGCCGTCGCCGTGCGGTCCACCGCGGTAGGGGCTATGGAGCCGGTAAGCCTGCTCGTACGACGCGCGCTGCCGGAACTAAGCGGCGTCATAGAGAGCACGCGGGAGGCCCTGTTACAGAATAGTCAGCGGCTCGCCATCCGGCTTGAGGCCCGGCTGGACGGGATTCAGGGCGGCCTCGATGCCCTCCTCCAAGGCAAGGTCCCTATCACCTTTACCGGCTACTTCGGAGCCGGGTCAGCAGAGGCGCTGGCCCCAGCCCGGCCCCGGCCCCGTCAACAGTACCTACCTTGAATCTCAATACAGCTCCGGCCCCGGCCCCGGCCCCCGCCCCAGAGCCTCTGGTACCAGGCATGCCTATCGTCACAGCCCTGGCAAGGGTCTTTACGGTGGGGGACGTCTGGAAGGAATGGGGTGAAGGGTTTGCAGGTCAGAAGGCCGTACGGGAGCTGGAAGAGACGTGGGAAGCCGCTGGCGCCGGGGAACGGGGTCAGAGTGCAGTTCTGTCGCCGGAAGGTGATCTGGGACGAGCTGTTGGCCCGTATGGCGTCCGGCAAATGCAAGGAGGCGGCCGTTGCAGAGCTAGAGCTGTTACGCGCCGGCCGAAGCTTGAACCGACTCGTCGACGAGCTCAAACAGCGCCGACGGCGGGGCCAGGATCGGGGCCAGGGCCAGGGCCAGATACGGGTACAGGTAGGGACCCCGTGCCCGATGACCCAGGTCCAGGCCGGACCAGGTCCAACTCGAGGTCAGGGCCGTCGGGGCGGAGGACCCGGCTGGGAAAGCGGACCGCCCTCGTCGACGTAAGCCAGCCGCCTCGTAGAGTCTTTATACATATTTATATCCATGTAACTAGACATATTTTTGAGGATCAAAGGGCCGTAGGATCGGTGCATTACTATCTCGCAGTTCCTGTAGCCGAGCCTAGCCCCATTACCCATTCGCGGCGCTGCAACGCAAATATCTCGACGGACAGTAGCCTATACGGGTGCTCCTCGACCAAACGCGCCGCCGGAGTGGAGTAGTCCCCCAGGCCCCGGAATGGCCTCGATTGGGCTGCTGGCCGTGGAGATATTCGCGTGCGCGGCGCCGGGCACTTATCAGATGGTAGATATGTAATCGCATACGATTTCCCGAAATTACTCCGCAAATCGACCCCACGATAAGTCCTGCTTATTACAGTAGGCTTCGACCTAATTACCTACCTAAGGTACCGAGCCAAGGTTAATCATATGGTACTCCGTACAGTAAGCAGATACACAAGGTAGAGAGGCCAGCATGCCAGGTAATTACAGAATCCACATCGGTACCACCGTAACATGCCGTGCGCTCCAACTTGCAACTACTGCACCTACTCGCACTCTCCCAACCTCCTCCCTTTTCCTCTCCGGACATCCTCCTCCACCAAGACTGCATCGTGCCATTCTTCTCCCCCCCAACAAACGGCGGTGAAGCCCTCTTCACCTTGGCCCGGAACAGCCTCATCCGCTTTGGACGGCATCCTCTGTCCTACACTTCGTACGTGTGCAATAAACTAGTCTACATGCGCCGTACAGAGCAGTCCTTCTTGCCCATTGGCTGTTGGGCTCGCTGCCTTCTGCTTGCGCTTCACGCCCCTGCCCTTGCGCCTCGCTGTTGCACTGTACAAATCCAAACACCTCCTTCACATATAAATCAATCGTCTACCATGTCGACGAATCCTGCCATGCTCACGTCGGCCCTCTTGTTCGGGTCCCGGTGCCTGCTTTGCGTCGTCTGGACCCTGTGTTCATCCACGACTCTTGGCTCCCGTCCTCGGCGCCCTCGTCGAGCCGCACCTGGCCCCCGACAATCACCAGCTTCACCATGTCGCCAAAGCCAAAGGCCACCGCGTTCAGCCCGGCCTTGGCTCTCGGTCCCACCTCCGTCACCAACAGGTGCTCGGCTTGCTCCCCCTCCTTGACCAGCCGCTGCGACTCGTCTTCCTCGGGCCGCCCGCCTGCCAACGATGCTGTCCAGACCTGCCAGCCCTCGAGTGGGTCTGGCTCCGGTGTCCATCTGCCATGGCGGTTCCGAAGCCCCGACGAGCCGCTGTCCTGACACCCTCTGCTTTTCGGCGCATTGTATCGGATCCCCACGGCGCTGCCGTCGGAAACCATGTCCCACACACCCGGATCCGCTACGCGCTTCCGCGTCTCCCTAGCAGAGTCCCACGTGCACCAGTCGTTGTTGGGCGCCTCGCATGGCGTCTGCAAAAACATGGCGTCGCAGTCATCTCGAGGCACAAACGTCTGCAAAATGCAATCTCCAGAGCTGGCCTCGACATAGCCGAGCGTAAAGGACGTCAGACCCACCGAACCGGCCTGCGAAAGCCGGTGGCACGTATATGCACATCTCAGGGGTCGGGTGAGCATCTTTTCCGTTTCCAGTGTCTGCAGTACGAGCCCTTCTCCGGCATTGATGAGGTGGACGCGGTCGCCCGCCGCCACGACAAACAGATCCAGGGCGGGTAGGACCTCGATCACGTGTGCGCCTGGTTCCTCTCGGCCGTCAATCGCAAGACGTCTGCATCGCCATGCATCTGTGCTCCGAGACGCCATGCAGACCTCGCCTTGTCTCGATACTGCCAGAATGATAGCTTGCCGAGTCGACTCCCCGTGCTCTGCAGGCATACCGCCGTCAGCTGTGTCTCCGTGGGTGCTAGAGGGTGTCCGTTTTTCAGAGCAGCAAAGGAGGGGTGGCGCGCTTCGTTCCATACCTTTTCGGGCCAGCATGCGAGCACATGTGAGCTGCCCGGGAAAGACTGGCCCGGCCTGACGCTCAGTCGATTCGCATGCCACGATCTCAGTCAACGAGCCGTCCTGTTGCACGACAAGAGCCCTCGGCTCGTGACAAGGCGCGCTAGGGTCGAACAAGAGGGCCACTGGCCGGAGTTTGCAGCTGTCGGCCTGGACCGACGGGCCCCATACTCTGTCTTTGAGGTTCCAGAAAGAGATCCCGGGGTGGGCGGCTCTTTTGGGCCTCGACAGCAGCGCGAGCCATTTTGACCGTTCATCAATTGCCATGGCGATGACTGGGAAAATGGTGGCTGCAGCTTCGTCGCCACTTGCAATGACATAGCTCGTTCCCATGCCGCGGATCGACCAGGCCCGGATGGTGTGATCGAGACTGACGGAGACGACAAGACCATCCGCAGACGCCGCCAACAAAATCACATCCATGCCGTGGCCCCTGGCCATGGACTTGACGGACAAGAGCGGAGAGTCGTCCAGTTCATGCTGGTCCTTGAGGTCATCGTCGCCCTCCCACAGAAGAAAGTTGGTCAGTAGGCGAAGGGCGGCAACGACAACAATGACGATGACGATGAACCGCGCCGACTCGTGTTGTATGAAATCGTACGCCGCCGGGAGTAGCGTGGGCTCTTTTCCAGGTGGCGTGCGGTCCGAGTCCTTCAAGACAAAGACGAGAGGATCGTACACGCGGGCCACGTAGCCGTACGACGAGGGCTTGATGATGTTGATGACCTCTCGAGCCGTCTCATGATCTTGCATCCGCAACCACGATGTGGGGCTCCTTGCTTGGTGGATGTCCTCGAGCGGAGACGACGTCGCACTGCCCAGAGCTTGCTCCGGATCCGCTCCCCTGTAGAATCGGAGGAGTTTTCTCAGCAAGCCCTCGTCGCCGAAAAAGTGCCACTGCGCAATAAGCACGAAACCAAACATAACAATAGTGCCGGCGATGCGGGTCGACATGGCAATCTTGCCTTGAAGGACCTGGTCCCACCACGACCGACGGTTGGCGCGCCCGTCTGGTCTACCGCGATTGCGCCGCCGCGACGCCTTGGCCAGCGCGTCGCCGAGCTCCATCCTGCGGACATCGACACTGAGGACGGCGAGGAAAAAGGTGCTCAAGTAGAAGGAGTCGAAGACGATGGCTATGGCGGCAAAGACGCAAAACTCGGATACGCCCGGCGACACCAGGCGAGAAAGGCCGGCGAGTATCAGAACGTTCTGGAGGGTGCTTGCCAGGGCCGTGGGGGCGGTTTCGCCAAAGGCTTGGCCTATTCTGTTGTTGACGCTGTCCTCGAGGGGGGTGATGATGACGGCATTGATGAGCCTGAAAATGTGCTCGAGGCTCATGGCCAGTACGACGAGGGGGTAGGCGGCCCGTGGAATGCGCGAGAGGTCGAGTTTGAAGATGGCGCAGAGGGTGAAGCTGGACATGACAGAGAAGATGATTTGCGCCATGATGGTAACGATGAGGCCAACCTTTGACTTGACGGCCCTGAGCTTGGACAGGCTCATGAGGAAGTAGAGGAGGGTGAGGCCGTAGGCGAGGGCGAGAGTAATCATGTCCTGCACCGAAATGGGCCGAAACTGGAACTCGTACAGCTGGCTCGACGAGGCGCGGCCGTCGGCGGGATAGAGGCTCCACTTGTCCGCCACCTTCTGCGGGAGCTCGAGCGCTCTCTTCTCCCACTCGCGGCCGACGGGGGAGTCGCGAAGATGGAGGAGGGTGATGACGAGGGCATCGGCGGCCAAGAGGCGACGGTCCTCGAAGCGCTTGCCGCTGAAGACGATTGAATGACGGAGCGTGACATTGGCAGACGTAGACTGGTTCTTCCTGTCATTGACAGTAGACAGGATATCCTCATCAGCCAGGATGCGCTCACGAGAGCAGCCCCAATACAGCAGGGGCGAGTGGAAGAACCACGAGCGCGAGGTGAGTCCGTTGGCAACGTGGGCGGCGTCCCGCTGGGCCAGCGACAGGGCGTCGGTGTGCAGGGCGGCGGGCAGCGGAGGCGCGGGACGATGGGCGCGGGCCGGGCTGAAGTTCTTTGTGATGCCGAGGAGATGGTCTTGGAGCTCGAGAGCCGAGGTGAGCAGGTCGGCGTTTAAAGCCCGCATATAGCTGGCGTGCACCCACATGGAACGCATGGTGATGTCGGGCTCGACGGCGGTGTCGTAGGGCAAGGGCTGGGCGACGGTCCAGACATGACGCGGCAGGTTGGAGGCGCCATTGATGAAGTCGCTGGTGAAGAGAAAGGGGATGGGGTAGATGAGGATGGTGACGACGGCGGCAGTGACGAGGAGGGTGGCGACGACGTGGCAGGCAGCATAGCGGCCGTAGCGAGCAAAGACGGCGCGCAGGGGGTGCGAGGAGGGGAGGGTAGGCGCCTCCGTGGTTCTGAGGGTGAGGAGTATGGTTAGCCGGTTGCGAGCTTTCCGGGCAGGGCGACGAGCCACGGGCAGCTTACCCTCGCAGCGGATACAGGAGATACCAGATCATGGAGCGAATGTTCTTAGAGCAAGGCTTGCTCGGCAGACTCAGCGACGTCGCATGGCCCGGCGCCGTCGTAGAGCATGAGGACGAGGGCGGGTGGAGAGATGTGCCGGGCGTCGTCGATGGAGCATGGCATGTGCTGGCTTGTTCGGTGACCAGTTATGATGGATCCATGACATGGTGAGACTGGATGAAACTTGTGGCACCCAGCGGGCCAGCCCTAGGCCTGCTCACGCGGCCGCTCGATGATTGAGAGTGGGGAGGAGAGCGCGAGAGAGAGCGGACGAAGCAAGGGGAAACGGGTCCCGTCGGCTTCGGCTTGGATGCTGAGAGGTTGAATCTCGATGCGGCTGATGGAAAAGCTGGACACCTTGGCACTTGGTCTCGTACCCTATACTTGACGCCGGGACATGTCAGTAAGGTAGGTAGGTACACACACCCGACGGGTCTGTCAGTGGTACCTACCTAGGTAGGTATCTACTTATGTAAAGATACTTGCTTGCTTGGCTTGGGTGGTGGAGTACAGAGTAGTACGTACCGCCGAGCTAAGTTGATGCAAGCGGCGTCCTAGCTACCTAGGCACCTACCTACCTAGGTACCTACCTTACGTACCGTAGGTATAATTGCCCAATGCCCAAGGCCAATAACAAGCTAAAGCAATCGGTACGTACAAGGAAGGGTACCTATCACCACCTAGGTACAGTTACCTACTTTATGTACACTGTACTTGCTTGGGCGAAAAGGAAAGAAACCCGCTGCCTGTCAGCAAGTGCTCGGCGCGTCTTCTCGACTCGAGAGCTCCTCAGCTGTCGAGACGGATAAATCGGAGATGGCAAAGTGTCATCTCGCATGTTCTACAACAACAAAAAGGTCTATAATGTGGTTCAAAGTCTATATAGCAAGTCCGTCATTGCACTCATACAGTTATGCCACACCTGGGCAGCTGCCCGCCGCCCTTGGGCCTGGGGCCAGTCTTCTTGGCCGGCCGTCCGTTCCCCTCGCGGTATCTGGGGAGCTCGTTGAGGCAAGCTCGGAAAGCTCTCGTACTAGGTCAAGATGTCGTACCTCTGGCACGCCGTGTTTACACCATGGGGGCTGTAGCCTTTCCAGTCCGAGTCAGAGCTGAGCAGACACGGCCGGCCCGCTCGCTCACTGAGCTGGATCCATGTTGGAGCGGGGCGCAAGCGGCTGGCGGCCGGGGTGGGCTATGCCGCCCTCGCTCCGGACTATTCATCGGACAATTCATAAAGCGCCGGCAGGGACGGCGAGTCTGATCCGGCCGAGCCGAGTTCCCACAAGCCAAGGCTCTTGCTGGCTCGGGTCCTTGTTGCTGCAGTCTCGACTCTCTCCGGGCGGAGGAGAGGAACGGATGAGGTTGTTAGTTGGCCTACGTCCGGCCCTCGCAGGTTTCATCGTGGCTCTCTCCGGCAGGACTCTCTCCGGCAGGATGGACCGCCTCTGACTATCCGTTTTCTTGGGTTAAAGTCAGTGACACTGGAGAAAGACACAATAGAGAATAGCAGTCCAGTAGAGCATCGACCCCATGGCCCTTCCAGCTTGGTCGTGGAACGAGCCAATTCGGTGCTCAATGCCGTCAACCATTGGCCGTTCAAGCGTGCCGATGCTGTGCTCCGGCAGCAGGGATTGGCACGCCGCCTCACCTGCGCCTCTTGATGCCACCCGCCATGGCACCATGGATGGAAGCAGTCGACCGAGCATCACAGCCAATGTATACCGTACTCCGTGCCGACTTCCACATACGAAAGATATTCACACTGTAGTCCAAAGCCCACCAACGGGGCAGCAATCGTCATCCAACGTTCTCCATGGCCAGCCTCTCTCCTTGGGCCCACCCGTTGAACGGTTTCTTCCGTAAGGTAGAGTCTGTATGTACTGTACATGTTGTACGACCTCTCCTCGGCCTTTCCACGTGGCCTGCACATGTCCTTGCCCTTGGCTCTTCCTCTTGGCACGCCGAAAGAGCCGCAAAGTCCCTGTTGCTTCTTCCAACTTCGCCCACTTCACAGACCTCGAGCCTCCTCAGCTGCAGCAACAGCCTTGGGAAATCGCTGCCCGTTGCTCTTTATTGCGCTCACCGTTGGCCCGGATGGCGGCCATGCAGACGACAGAGTCCGCTCTCGAGGAGCTCATCACCACGTTCAACGAGCTCAACAGCCCTTCAGTCCTGGAGCTCGACGAGGAGCCGAGCCCCCTCGAGTTCATGCGCTTCGTCGCCCGCAACTCGCCCTTTGTCGTCCGCCGAGGCGCCTCTTCCTGGAACGCCACCCAGAAGTGGGACGCCGCCTACTTGAAGGCTGCCCTGCGAGACCACTCCGTCAACGTGGCCGTCACTCCCGAGGGGTGAGTCCGGCCTCCTCTGCCCTCGTCCGTGTTCCTCGCTTTCCTAGAGATGGAGACGGGATGAGACAACATCCACGTGCGACTTCGGCCAATTACTCAAATCACAGTGGCTGATGACGACAACCCTCAGCAATGCCGATTCGCCGACATTCTCTTCCAAGCACAACAAGACGGTGCTCGCAAAGCCTCATGAAGAGTCTCAGCCCTTCGACCAGTTCCTCAAATACGTCATCCAGCAAGAAACAGACCCGGACTTCCCCCCCGAGTCGGAAAAAAGATACGCGCAGACCCGTTCGACGCCCCCTTTCTCACCTTGACCCTGTCTGAATGTAATGCTGAGTCCTTACCGCCCATGTTGCTCGCAGAAAACGACAATCTCCGCGACGAGTATTTGACCCTCTTCCCCGATGCCCAAAAGGACATTCCCTTTGCCCGCATAGCCCTCCAAAAGTCGCCAGATGCAATCAACCTCTGGATAGGCAACTCCTACTCCGTCACGGCAACCCACAAGGACAACTTTGAAAACATCTTTGTCCAGATTGTCGGCAGAAAGACGTTTGTCCTCTTGCCGCCCTTGTGCCATCCCTGCATGAACGAGGAGCTGCTGCCGCCGGCCACCTACGTCCGCACAAGCGAGGGCTTTTCCCTCTGTCTCGACGACGGCAGCGAGCCCGTTCCCTTTGCCACCTGGGACCCGGATGACCCCGAGACAAACGCCACCCCTCTCTCGCCCTTGGCGAGGCCACTGCGTGTGACTCTAGAGCCTGGAGATATGCTCTACCTCCCAGCCATGTGGTGAGTACAGAACGTTTTGGGCTCTCCATCGGAGCATGGGCCCCCGAGTCACTCCAATTTCGCATGAGCTTCGCTGTCGTTCCAATACTGACTCGGCTCGCGAAAGGTACCACAAGGTCACGCAATCTTGTCCAGCAGGCGGCGAGGGGTTCGTTGTCGCCATCAACTACTGGTCAGTCTTCCTGTCAATCACGAGGAAATCTGGCCATCCCATGGGTTACCTCGCCTCTCCACGTTGCATTATCTCACTTCCATAGGTATGACATGGAGTTTAGTGGGCCACTGTTCCCCCTTTCCACTTTCCTACGAACCCTTGGCAAAGGCATCGGCGGTTGACAGACAAATTCATGATAATGCGCGTCCCGGCGACAAGTCAATCGTCGACGAGACATCCAAGCTCTCGTTCGATTCCGTGCTGCTCTACCTCTTCTTGCGTTGAGACACCCTCTTCTGAGCTCTCAGCTCCTTCTTCATCCTTGGGTCCACCATCCGGTACCGGCCCTTGACTCCCTTCGGTCGACCTTGGATGGCCCGATTTGCGCCCTTGGCCACAACCAGCTTGGCCGGCTGCGATGGCTTCTTCCGAGCAGCCTTGCTGAGCAGCTTAGCAATGCTCTCGGCCTTGTCCTTTTCCGTCATGCCCTCGTCATTGGCGAGCATGTCCGATTTTTTCTTGAGCTTCTCGAATCTCTGGGCAGTTTTGAACTTTTTCCGGGCCTTTGCCTCCCGCACCTTCTTGATGGGTCGGGCGTTGAAAGCCCGCATCTTCTCCTTGATTGCTTGTGCAGCAGCCTTGCTGATGGGTTTCTGAGGCTTATCGTGTCTCGTCTCGTCGTCCAAGAACCATTCCGGAAGCCCGTCCCGGTCGCGGAAGGCATGCTTGTTGAATCCCTCGTCAATGGCATCCTGTGACGTCTTTTGACCAGTGGCGAGCTGGTGCGCCAGTGTCATTGCCTCTGCTGTAACGATGTCGATGTCTGGTTGATCCTTGTTAGTGCCCAACCCGGACAAAGGGGCTGAAACGTAGAATAGGGGACCGGGCAGAATAAAAGATGCCAGGGGGCAACTCACCAAACCGTCCATCTGAACGCCGTTTCGGTTCCTCTTCCCAGTCGTCCACTTCCGCAGTTTTGACAACCTCAAACTGCCCATTCTCCGAGTCTGAGTCAGCTGCAGATTGCACTTGGACAGTTGTCGACTTGACACGAGAAGCTCGCTCAGGTCCCGACTTTGGTTTGTGCACGACATCCTTTGTCTTCCGCCCAGCCTCTACGCCCCGGACGGCTTCTGGCCCTTGAATGACGTTGGTAATATCTTTGAAGATGTCTTGGTTGAAAAAGGCTGTCGCTCGTCTGGACAGCCCATCGCCTGATGATTCCGAATTATCGAGGTCCATCAACAGGCTCGCCGAAGGCTGCTCATCGTCGTCGTCATCCGATGAGTCGTCACTCTCATCCAGCTCGCTCGATTCATCCCCCTCGGATTTTGCAGTTTCCGACAGCCCTTCCCATTCATCGTCGCCGCGCTCCTCTCTCGCCTTCTTAGCGCGATATTTTGCATCGGCTTCGGCCTTGCGCTCGCGGTAGTTGTTGTACATGGAATCAAGCTCTCGCTCTAGCCGGTCTTCCTCGTCATCACTGTCGTCATCGTCGTCTCCAGTCTGGCCGACGCCACTGTCGCGATTCTTGTCTCGGGATGATGCTGCAACCATTTTGCCGCGAGCCAGTCGCCGCATCGCCTGGCTCTTGTCGGCGGTTTTCAGCGAAAACATGGAGCCCTCGCCAAGTGGGCCTGCCTCTTCCATGCCGATGTCCATGGGCGCAACCATGTTGAGTTGCATTCGCACGATTTCGCGCTGTTTGCGTTCATTCTCCTTGCGTTTTTCTCGCTTCTTCTTGGACTGGTCTCTGTCTCGCATCCCCTGCAGCTCTTCTTGAATCTTGAGTTCGTCGTCCATCGACTCCACTTCGGCCACTTCCTCTGCTACCTCGTCTGGCGCTGGATCCTTTGAGCCGAGACCGAAAATCTCTCTTACTCTCAGACGCCACTTCAAGAGAAGTTTAAACTCCTTGCGGCCCAGAACCTTGAGGTCTTGACAACAGGTTCGGATCTCGGGTGTCGTTTCGGGGAGTCTGTCGAGCGCAGCAAGCGCGACGTCTCCGTCAAGCGGCTGCTGAAAGGTGAGTTTGTTGGAGCTGCCGAGAATGGCGATCGGATCGGTGGTCTGAACGAATTCGCTCGCGGGGACCTCTTTGAATTGGGTGTAGTCGCCTTCCTCGTAGCCGTCTCGCTTGCGCTTCTTGGTCTCTGGGTTGAAGACTTTGGCCTCGTTGTTGGGCGTCGCGCCGGCCAGCTCCGCGAAGACAGACTTTGGGTCCAAGAAGCGAGGGTCGATTCGCTTGGGGGCCTTGAAGCCTTTGCAGACGACGAAAATTTCGGCAGAGACGTTTCGGGAGGAGGGAGGCTTGGTGGCTTCCACCTTTGTGAAAAGTTGGTTAAGCACCCAGAGCAATGGGTTGTAGTCTTTGGAACGGAAAACCTTTGTGACAAAGGTGCCGCCCTCGACGAGGAACTCGGTGGCGAGCTTCATTGCTTGCAGGGCGAGCTCGGCCTGGTTGAAAGAGTCTTGGGTCCATGCGACACCAACGTTGGGGGCGCCATCGTGGAGGATCGTGTCGGCCTTCCACGTCTTGAGGTGCTGACGGATGGTGGCACGGCACTTTTCGGTAGTAATGTCGCTCTGGAAAGTGATGACCTTGGGGATGGGTTTGATGGGGGACAGATCAACGCCGACGATCAGGCTGTTGACGGGCATAACCTCTGCGGCTACCTGGCACCACGACTGCGTAGAGGGTTAGCCCAGACAACGGGGGAGAGACGAGGTGCAGCTTACACCAGGCGCGGCGCAAAGATCCAGCAGGACCTTGCTCTTTTCCAAGAAGCCATACTTTTTGTTCAATTGGATGAGCTTGAAGGCAGATCTGGCACGGTAGCCCTTTTCCTTTGCAAGCTTGTACCACTTGTCGAGGCGGCCCTTGCCGTGCTTCTTTTGAATCGCCATGACGGCGAGCTGTGGTTGAGCAGGGAAGCAGGATGTTCGAAAACTGCATCTACCCAAAGTCTTTTGAAATTTCGTCGCTGCTGCAGGGTCGATAAAAGGGATCGGTCACGTGGAGATAGAGCGCCAAGAGTAGACAGGTGGGTCAAGTTGGTGGGGGGTTTGTTGGAGAACAATGCATGTACCAGTACTTGGGCTTCTGCCTCGTACATTGTGGGAGCGGCAAAAAAGCGACCAGCAAGTCCATTGATCCTTGGTTGGAAAATGTCGAGATGTACTTGTCCAAAGCTCCGGAAGAAGAGAACAACGTTTTCGGGAATACATGATGTCGAAAAGTCCGTACTCGGTGCCTCGACGGCCACCTTCCCCACCCAGCCCTCAAGTTGCCAGGTACTAGTATCTTATAACTCAGTAGTGGTACTAGTACTGACTCGGGTTCGCAGCGGTAAGTCAGCCCACCTAAAGTCCGGCACACCCCAACACCGGCACTCTCCACAACACCAAGGCAGGCACATTCCAACAGTAATTAAAGCCGCATTTTAACGTTACGATAGTTAATTATAGCGTTTCTAGCTATTTAAGCTGCCAGCTACTATATAGAGCTTTAAAATCTACGTCTTAATTGGCTACGGCAATAGCAGCTAGCTCGAGGATGCGCTCGAGCCGCTGCCTCGTCTTAATAACTTAATTAATCCGTACGAACCGGCTATTAGGATCCTATAAAACCTTTTTCTATTTTCGAGGCTATAGACGATATAATTAATACTTAAGCTATTATATTCGAAGCTAGGTAGCTATAAGCTACTAATTTTAATTATTAAGGGCGCGGCTAACTTTACTAAAGAGTAGTCGGATTATACGGTTAACTTAACCGCGATTTTCTAGCCCTATAACGAGGCGGCGAACTTCTAATAATCGTTTAGGCGTTTTAAGGGTATTATTATTAGCTAAAGAGCTAATATTCTTCCTTTTTAATAGCGTTAATAGCGTTAACGGCTATAGTAAGACGAAGCGGCTTAATAAGGGCTTTACTATATTAATTAGCTATAAACTAGACCTATACTAACCTCCCTTAATATTCTTTTCGGTTAGGCTAGCCTACCGGGCTTTATAGTAGATATAAAGGAAGGTAGCCTTATTAATTAGCGCTATATCGTCGAAAGATATAATTTTCTTAAGTTAATATTAGTATACGGCCTTAATAGACGAGAAAACTAAGATATTATAAGAATATACCCTTATATTCCTATTTTACTATTATAAAGAAATAATAAGAATAGGGAGGCTCTATAGAATAAGCTAGTAAAAAGAGGTTCTATAATATAGTCTAAGGGAATAACCCTTAAAGATAAAGACCTTTACTAGATATCTATACCTTCCTCTAGAAAAAGCGGGTTAGGATAAACCTATCCTTATAAATAAAAATATATATAAAATATATAAGTTAATTACGAGCAGAACGGATACCCTATTACCTATTTTAGCTTAGTAGTTCCGAAGATATCCGCGATACGAGAATAGGTAGGGCATAGAACGTTCCAGTTAAATCTACTACTTACGCTAGAACCTATAGTCTTACGTTAACTATTACGCTATAATTAGACCACCTACTAAGTTAAGAAGATATACTATAGATAGAGCTTTTTAAGCACTATAGAATATGCTAGAAATCTAACTAATTAGTCTACTAGTAGGCGAGCAATAGTCTATAAAAAACGAAGGATTTCCCTAGGAGTAGTAGATAGAATAAGTAAGTTTATAAGTATCCTTTACAACGCTATTCTTTTAATATATTATTCAGCCCCTTATATACTTATTATAAATTCCGGACGAAATCCTACCCTATACTCCTTCGACTAATCTTTCCGCTTACGTTATTGATTACCTAATTCTACGCTTATTACTTATACCTTCTTATAGATATCGAGTAATTAGAGGATATATAAGGAGTATAATAGTAAGAAAAGGAGATATATACTATTCTAAAAGCATTCGTATATAAAATTATTAGTCTAATAACTCCTATAGCCGTTAATAATAAGAAGAGTATTACCTTACTTATAGTGCTTTATTTAAGGGATAAAAACCTACTTTAGCTACTAAATAGCAATAGTATTACTTATCTAGCCCTTTAAGGAGGCAATAAAGTCTTAATCTTATAGAAAATTAAGTTTATTAGGGAACTATTAGTATTAAAGGTCTTAACCCTTAAAAATTATAAGGGGAGTTAAGGCCTAGCCTATAGTAGAGACGTATTCGACTATTATAGTAATAACGCGATCCTAGCTGCTTTTAAGAGTCTCTCGCTTCTAAGCTCCTAGTACTAGACTATTAGAGCCGAGGCCCCGAGGATGCCCGTTTCGTCTATATTAAAGCGGGACTCGGTGGGATTGCTATATAGCCGGTAGCTTAAGTAATTAGAACTATTCCCGATACAGTATAGGCGCAGATTAACGAGTAGAATTGAGAGATCTACCTTTAATAGTACTAATCTCTAGGTTCCGGGCTAAAAAGCCCGAAATCTACTACTTCCTAAGCGGACGGGTATCGCCGCCGGCCTTAACGATATAGCCGGTAAATTCCTTAACCTAATAATGCGTTAGAGGTAGCCTAAGGACGACCTAGGCAAGAACCTAGTCGGCAAGGTATTTTTCCTACTCTCGGCTAAGCCTCTAATATGCCTCTTTTGCCTCCTTAATAGGTAGAGCCCCTTTAAGACGTATATAGAGGGTCCCTCTTAGAATACCCTACTTTCGACTAGTATAAAGCTAAGGTATCCCGTTTTTAATAGCTTCGAGTGCTTCTTAGAGCTGGTTTTCGGTATACTTAGAAAGCCGAGCATCGCTGATATAAATAGTATTTATTTTATAATTATAGGGCAAGAGATGCACGAGAAAACGCGGTTGCAATGTAATGTATTTGACGACGCGATGGTGTTGTGGAGAGTGCCGGTGTTGGGGTGTGCCAGACTTTAGGTGGGCTGACTTACCCAAGGTCTCCGGAGGTACAGGTACACACACACGCGGCAGTCCCTGTACCTTGACGCGGCCTCGCATTGAAAACAACTCCGCGCGCTTAGTGCATGATGCAAAATGACCTTCCTTCCCTCGGCCTATTCCGTACTTACCAACTACCTACAGCGTCGTGCACTGTGTATATGTCTTCAACTCCGCCCAGGCCTCCGTCACCTCCTTTCTCTAATGCACCAGCGCCAATCCGTCCATCGCCGCTCTCCCTCCAGGGCCTGGTGAAGGTCTCTCCCATGCGTGTCCGACGGCATCATAGCTCACCAGACGCTCGTCCCCCACGATGAGCCGACGCGTCCTCGCCGTCACGCAGCGGCCCCTTGCGCCCTGTTCCTCGCCCAGATCCGCCCGACATCTCCATCGATTCTCTGCTGGAGGCTTGTTCCGAGCAGACGCCTCCATTCGTGCCACTCGCAAGCGCGTGTGGTTCGGCAACAACGCTTTCCATAATGCCGTCATGGTACGCAACGCCTCGTTTGCCCGTTTCTTGCCCAAGCTCGTCGTCAAGTTTGTCCGGATACCCGCCATGTTTGGTGGCCTGGCCATCGGCGCCTTTGCCTGGGTCCAATACCAAGCTACTCGTTAGTCTCTCGTCTGCCCAATGCCCCCGTCCCTACTAAGAGGCCCTCGCAGAAGCAAGCAACTTCGCCATCGAGCTCTTCGGCACAGCAAAGGATTCGGTCTTCGGCACGGCGTCCACCATATTCGACGGCGCCAAGCACGTGGCCGAGCAAACGCGCCAGGGCTGGGACACTACTACGGAGCAGGTCGAGGTTCCCGAGTGGCTCAAAAAGGTGCTGCGCATCCATGAGGACATTGGCACCGGCGGGTCCGGCGGACCAGGAGGCGACCGAGACCCAAAGCAGAGCAGGGCTGGCACTGCAGCAGTCGTTGGCGCATCGGCGGCTGCCTACGGCTACGACGAGTCGGACCAAGAGGACCCTCGCGACGCCGATGTGGTAGCCAGAGATGACCAGATGATGGTGCTGACCAAGAAAATGATTGAGATTCGGAGCATCCTGCAGCAAGTCGGCCAGTCAAGTTCCCTGACGCTACCATCCATTGTAGTCATCGGCTCGCAGTCTTCAGGCAAGAGCTCCGTCCTGGAAGCCATAGTCGGCCACGAGTTTCTGCCAAAAGGATCCAACATGGTGACCCGCCGGCCCATCGAGTTGACGCTGGTCAACACACCTGGAGCAACGGAGGAATATGGCGAGTTCCCAGACCTTGGTCTGCGGCACATGTCCGACTTTTCTTCTGTCCAGCGCACCCTCACCGAGCTCAACCTCGCCGTCTCGGATGCCGAATGCGTATCCGACGACCCCATCCATCTGACCGTCTACTCGCCAAACGTGCCCGATCTATCCCTCATCGACCTCCCGGGATACATCCAAGTGGTGGGCCAAAACCAACCGCTCCAACTCAAGCAAAAGATCTCGGAGCTATGCGACAAGTACATCCAGCCCCCGAATGTCATCTTGGCGATATCAGCAGCCGACGTGGATCTCGCAAACTCGACGGCCTTACGCGCCTCTAGAAGAGTAGACCCACGAGGCGAGCGGACCATTGGCGTCATCACCAAGATGGACCTGGTCGACCCCATCAAGGGGGCCGCTATCCTAAACGACAAGCAGTATCCCTTGAGACTGGGCTATGTCGGCGTGATTTCAAAGGCGCCGCAGTCGCCGGGCCTGTTCAAGATGGGATCAGCGAACCCCCTGGCCGTCATTGCCAAGCATGAAAATTCCTTCTTCTCCGCCCATCCTCTCGAGTATGGCCCGGATGCTGGAGTAAGCGTAGGGACAACGACCCTCCGCAGGAAGCTGATGCAGGTACTGGAACAGACTATGTCATCCAGCCTCCAAGGCACGAGTGACGCCATCAAGCAAGAGCTGGAAGAAGCGGCCTACGAGTTCAAGGTGCAGTACAACGACCGGCCGCTCTCGGCCGAGTCCTATTTGGCTGAGAGCCTGGACGCTTTCAAGCACTCCTTCAAGCAGTTCGCCGACGAGTTTGGTCGGCCCGAAATGCGACAGCTGTTGAAGAGTGAGTTAGACCAAAAAGTGCTGGACCTGTTGGCTGCCAGATACTGGAACAAGCCCGTGGAAGACCTCTCGGCCGCACCCCCAGACCCAGATCCGATTGCCGACCTTCCCAAGGCTGACCCGTCGTCGCTTTACTGGCACCGACAGCTGGACGCTTCCGTTTCCTCGCTCACCAAGTTGGGCGTTGGGCGCCTGGCAACGACGGTTGTCGCGTCTTCCCTCCAGTCCCACGTTGACAAGCTACTCGACAACTCCAACTTTGCCACCCATCCCTTTGCC
The DNA here is from genome assembly GCF_020360975.1 of Hirsutella rhossiliensis. NCBI lineage: Eukaryota > Fungi > Ascomycota > Sordariomycetes > Hypocreales > Ophiocordycipitaceae > Hirsutella > Hirsutella rhossiliensis. The sequence goes on from NW_025408669.1 coordinate 1,079,082, forward strand.
AGAAAGGCCATCAAGGATGCCGCGGCGGCCATTCTCGACGAGAAGTTCTACGGCACGAGCGATCAGGTGGAAAACTGCATCAAGCCTTTCAAGTTTGAAGTTGACGTGGAAGAGCGCGAGTGGGTGCAGGGCCGACAGCACGTCAGCAACGTCCTCAAGGAGGAGCTTCGGCATTGCGAGACGGCCTTGGAGCACCTCGAGGCGGCGGTGGGCGGCCGGAGGAAGCTCAAGGAGGTGATGGGCTTTGTCGACAAGGCCCGAAAGGGCGACATTGTAATTGAGGGCGATGGGCGGAGCGGTGCGGGCGGGTTCAGCGCTGCTCTCCTTGGCAAAGGTAGGTTCATCCCCGGCCGTGCCCCATTGGTTGCATGACGCTGATCCAGGGACCTCAGGACGAGAGGCCGTCTTCCTCCGGGACCGGGCCGACATCCTCGGGCTGCGCCTCATGGCCATCAAGTCAAAGCAGTGCGCTTCGGTCAAGAACAAGTACTACTGCCCCGAGGTGTTCCTCGACGCGGCCGCCTCCAAGCTGGCCTCGACAGCCGTCCTCTTCCTCAACGTCGAGCTGCTGTCCGAGTTTTACTACAACTTTCCGCGCGAGCTCGACCTCCGCCTCGGGCGCCACCTCTCGCAGGTCGAGGTGGAGAAATTTGCCAAGGAGGACCCCAAGGTCCGCCGCCACCTCGAGGTCATCCGCCGCAAGGAGCTGCTGGAGCTGGTGCTCGAGAAAATGGAGAGCCTAAGGCAGCTCGAGGGCCGCGAGCGGGAGAGGCTGGCGGGCGGGCGGAAACGCAACTCGGAAAAGGCGCGCGGGCGATGGGGCTTGTTCTGATGCCCTCTACGGAGCAGTCTCTTCTTGGTTGCGGCAACACGTGATGTTTACGAGTCTTTGTTCGGTTTCCCGCCAATATTTTGTTATTTTTTCTCATCATTTGTTTAGACTGCTGGGCGCGCGGGGGAGATGTCGCGAACATCTTCATTCCCCTGCCCTTGGGGAGTTGATGGGGCAACGGGCTTGGTCTCTTGGGCGCTCCCTTCTCAGTATACGGACACCCCTCCCTACTATTAACCAGGCCACGCACGGGTATAGATGGACAGCCGCGATGTAGCTATAAGGATACCCTCCCCATATAAAACCATTGCCATGTCAAGAGTGAAGGAAACAGATGCTGTCGCCCCAATGAAGAGTAGCAGTGTGATGACAAGCAAGGAAAGGGCAGGGCTAATATGTAGCGTAGAGCAGCTTGGAAGCCAAACAGGGGTGAAGGGAGCATTCAAAAACAAATCGTCAGATAGCCTTCAGGCACCTCCCTCGGAATTCATCTGCAGAGTCACCTCCCACCGGATGTTGCCCCCCGTGCCGTAGCCCTCACCGAGCCGGTTCTGGATGAGTGACGAGATGCGGTTCCGCAGCTTGCACAGAGCCGTCTCGTCGTACCCCTTGGCCACGCTGACCGTGACGTTGGCCATGCACAGGCCGTAGTTGACTTGCCAGAACTGGGCCTCTTGGACGCGGGAAATGGCGGATTCCGATTCAATCTCACGCAAGACCGACGTGACGCCGGAATTGCCGCTACTGCCTCCGTACGACATGAGGAGCATGAGGCCCTGGGCAACCGCCACGCGGATCCCGAGGCCGAACATGGCCAGGGCAATGATGGCGCATATGAGCCGGTCGAGCCAGGCATAGAGTGAGATGGATAGCAAGGGCAGCACAGCAACCAATGCCGAGAAGAAGAGGGTCAGGAAGTGGAAGGGGTTGGACAAGACGCTGGGCAGCGCGGCCAAGTACGAAACCCTCATGACCTTTGCGATGCGGGCATGATTCTTCAGGCCGTAGGCTGAGACGAGGGTGCTCGCAATGGCGATGGCGGCGACCAGGCCGACGGATCCAGGGGTGGCGTGGGCATGGGCATGGTGATGGTGGGCCTCGTGATTGCCCAACGTTTCGAGAAAGTGCTTGAGGTTATGAGAGACGAGGTCGAAGCCTCCAAAGAGAAGGAAGATGGACAGGGCGAAGCCCACGAGCACCTCTGCCCTCTCAAGCCCAAAGGGGTGCCGGATGCTGCTCCGCCTCCAGACCTCGAAGTTGCCGAGCACGTCAACGGCGGCGCAAACGGCGGCGCTCCCGGCGTCGAAGAAGACGAGGTGCGACAGAGCCATGGCGGCGAGGGAGGCGTGGGACCTGAAGAAGATGAAGACGGCGACGGCCAGGTGGCACAAGCTCCAGTAGAGCCGGGTGCGCTGGTCCCGGTGCATGCTCTTCCACGCCTCGGCGACTGTGGGTATGGGCAGCGAGGCGGGGAGGACGGGCGGTGGTCTCTGGGGTGGTTCTTGGAAGATTTGGTGCTGGGCTGAGATGCTGCTGTGCTTGTATCTGTGGCCGCGGCGTTGGCCAATGTTCTACCCGGGAAGCGTCAGCGTCAAGTTGCAGCAACACGGATAGGGGGCCAAGTCACATACAGACTTGACCGGGGACGAAGAAATGGCCTGTGTCGTGAAGTTGAAAGGGTTCGTAGGTTCAGGGGCCGAGGCCGCCTCCCCGGCGTCACCGTCGCTGGACATGGCGGACGACGGAGACAGCATACTCGAGGCGGGAGAATCAAGGTGAAGCTGCTCGCGAGGCAGGCGACCGGTAGGGGCCAAAGTAGGGGCGTCGGTGTCGTCGACAATCAATGTTGGGGGAGGAGGTTGAGCGATGGACCGGGCATTGATGGACTCCATGAGCCCACAGCTATCGCGGCGGCGGCACACGGCGGTAGTTATCTGGGTTGACGATAGCAGGCAGCGCTGGTTCTGGACGATGGAGGCTCTTTTGCACGCAGGTCTGAGCAGTCACAGCCATGCCTCTCCTTGTCCGTCGGTGCTCTCCGTAGTTGGCCGGCCCGATGCTCGAGGTCGAAGGTGCGGCAGCACGCTAGCCTGGTGTCGATGGGCGCAGCGACCTCCAATCCTATCCAAGCCAGCGAGGGTTGAGATTACTGGTTCGTGCGAGCGACCGCAGCAAGCACGTACAGTATGCGAGGGCGGGGCGGGTTGGCGATGTAATGCAATTGTCGTCGACGACTGCGGTCAAGTAGAGGTGCTGGCCACTTTGATTGATTACTAAGGCAAATATCTCGCCCTTGCAAGGTAGTGTTTGTACATAATTAATACCGACCGCCTCAAGCTCTCGTCTCCTCGCCGTCAAAGCAACATCAAAAGTCAAATCTCCTTCTCGAGGCTCGTCTCCCGATCCGCAGAAACCCGTTCCACGCTTGTCCTTCAATCGCCAGCCGCGTGACCGAAACGTTCTGAGGCGTCGTTGCGGCCCTTGCGACCGGCGCTCCACCGACCTCGCACGCTGCAACAGCCCAGTTTCATGACACTGAGTGCGTCTTGGCCACCGGGCCTTTGCGCCGGGCGAGTACCTGTGGCTTGCGCCTTGTGCCATGGAAGACGACACAAGCATCGCCTGCCAGCACAACGATTCTCCCGTCCCGGCCTCATCGCACCGACGAGCTTCCTCCGGCTCGGGCCTGCTCTCGCGGCTCCCGTTCTTGAGACCACCAGCCGACGCCAAGCTGCGTCCGGAAGCCGACGATGAGGACGTGCCTGCTGCCCCCTCTCCCGCCGTCTCTGTCCCCGTCCAGCAGCACAGGCCGCGGCGACGAAGAGGATCCCTTAGAAAGGTGGCGCTTCTTGGAAGGGGGGCCCAGCGCGACAAGAGAGACGACAAATACATGGCCATGGACTCGGGGCTGGCAGCCGATGCCGACCCAGAACCTTTGTCTCCCGGCAGCTCTGCCATGGCCGAGCACGATGCGCTGGGTCTCAAGATTGCCGGGCCCCCTCAACCGGCGCAGGACCATGGCCAGCCGAGCCAGACTGCTTCCGAGAGGTCGACCTTGTCATTGGCGTCAGCGACGGGTACTGCAACAGTCTCTCAAGCCGACGGAGACGGAGAACGGGCTCATGTCTATGCTTCGACCACGGATGAGGAGGATATGCTTCACATGCCCTCGGCCTCGCCGCCGGCACGAGCCTCCCTGTCCATGTCTTCAGGGTCCGAGTCTTACTTTGCGACTCGCGGCGCCGCAAACCGCCAGCGGTCGTTCCAGCAAGCCAAGTCGCCCTTGTCGTATAGCGGCATCTCCACAAATGCCCTTCCGCCCCCCGACTCGGGCAGCGATTACACAGAGACGGAGTGGTGGGGCTGGGTCGTACTCACAGTCACCTGGTTCGTCTTTGTCATGGGCATGGGCTCTTGTCTCGACGTCTGGAGCTGGGCGTGGGACGTGGGGAAGACGCCGTACGCGCCACCAGAGCTCGAAGACGACCCAACGCTGCCTATTGTCGGATACTATCCCGCGCTCATCATCATGACGGGAGTCATGGCGTGGGTCTGGGTGGTGGTGGCCTGGGTGGGCATGAAGTACTTTCGACACGCCAAGATTAGCGGGGACTGAGGGCGGATGCGGCAGACTTGGAACGACCTGAGCCCATGGGCACGCGCGACCCAACGATGCAAGCGCGCGCTGCACGCGGACACGCTCAAGGCGTTGTCGTGGACGACACCGAAGACGCGGCCGAGTGCCATAAGACACGTGCAGCGAAAAGGGGTTGTCATCGGAAGCTGATAGGCTGGGGCTGCATGCGAAGCCAGTTACGGGCCGCGGCAGCGAACCTACACATATGAACGGGGACGTCCCGAGGCATTCGGGGGTCTCTAGCACAGGGCACACACGGGAAGATGCGAACCTGAATAGGCGTCGTTGTGCATGGGGTTGGACAATGTCTGGGGCTGGACCGGCTGCAAGGCCCCGAGCCAACCTTGCCTCGACGACGAGACTGTCTGTCGGGGTGGCCAGCTGCATGTGTGTTCGATGTCTCCCGGGCACATCATCTGGCACGACGGACGGCTTCATTCTCGATGAATGCTGCCCGCGGCGGTGTGTCGCATCGGTCTTTTTTTTTGGCGCGCGAACCGCGATTTGACCTGACCGTCTCCAATGAACGAGTGCACTGTACATGCATGGAGCTGGTGGTGGCAACTTGGATCTGGGCCAATACATCCATATATGTATGTACGTATTTGGCCACGGCACATATAATCGCCACCGCGGTGCCAAGGCAAGGGGGCCGATGGACTGTTTGCTCGGCCATGCGGTCATTAAAAAATGGCAAAAACGCACCGAGGGGAGAGACGTTCGGACATGGCCATGCCATGACGTGCGTGGTGCCAATGACTGTCTTGGAGCTCATCCAACCACCGTCGTCGTCGTCCAGTTGAGAAAGCACCTCTGCTTGAGCGGACGCAAGGGGCGTGAACGTGTCGCCGCTCCCTGTGTCTGCACTGTCCACAGATGTACCAGATGTAGCCGCTGCCACCGGATGCGGGCCAAACATTTGCCGCACGGGCGGGCGCCCGTTCGCGGTGCACGCCTTTTGGCGTGGCGTGCTGCGGCGGCGAAAGCGTGCAGGTGTGCGTTTGCCGTACAGTACTTGGGCGACACAGTGCTTCTGGCTGCCACGGACTGTAGCGCCCATGCCTCTCCAGCCCAACTCTTCATGAAGTCAGCAGAGGGCGCCGTATAAGAATGCGTCGAGAGGGCAACCGCTCCTCGGCCAACAAGCATGACCGTATGGTCGCAAGAGAGCCTCGGACGGCGACGTTGGCAGAATAGAGTAGGTGCCTCATCCCCCCAAAGGCAAATTCTCTTGTGCCTGTCTACAGATGGATGCCTACCTCGCCACGTCTTCTCCCGTCTTCACATTTGTCTTTTGACCCATCTTTGCAGTCAGCAACTTAGATGGTAGGTACTGTACTACCGTACCACTTGTAAATGTACCAACCTACTAGTAGGTACCGCCCTGCACAAGAGATATTGGAGGTACCAGACCTAGGGGTACTAAGTACCGAAAAGGTACTTACCTACCTACTACCTACGTACCTACCTGTCAGGACTCGGCCCAGGTAGCCACTGTTATCCGTGCGGTACCTGGAGTGCTCCCCTCTAGCCCGCACCAGACCCTCTGAAAGCCCTGTGATCCCCTGTGGGTTCGCTTGGTCGGTTCATGCACTAACTTGCGGTACGCGCGCGCCCTGAGTGCCCTGATATTGCAGTCAAGGCGTCTCATGCCAGCCTCCGCACCGCCTTACCTTCCACCTTACCCTACTACTTACTACTCCTCCTCCTACCTTGCCTACCTCAACCTAGCAGCCTTCGCCGTTTTTCCCCCCTTCTCCGCCCCCCCCCTTGCCCCTTTGCCTCGTCTTCTTCATTTCGACGAGACGACGACGGTCCAAGGTGCGGTTGCTGCTGTTGTTGTCGCTGTTGCTGTTGAACTTTTTTCCTCCCACTACTGCTTCTCCGTCCTTTGATCCCCTGGTCGGCTTCTCTTCATCGCCCTTGCAGCGCGTGCCGTTTGCCAGCTGCAGCTGAGGCATTTGGGCTCCCGCTCCCGCTCCCTGGACTCGCCCGCCTCCCTCTCTCAACCATCTCTCTCGACTCGTCTCCCGACTCGTCTGTCTCGGTTGTCGTCGAACCCTCGTCCAGCACCGGCCCAGGCCTGAAACACCAACCGCCTTGTGCCATCCGCCATCCTCTGCCCTCCATTTTCTCCCTCGCCGTAAGCACAACAATCATCATTCAACAAACAGCACATCTTCGTGGCCCCCCTTCGACCGGCCCTGCCATCCTTGCCGACTGCCTCCGCTCGCAGACGACGTCCTGGAGCCACGTCACGCGCTCCTCTGTCGCCTCTCCCTTAGCAAATCTTGATCCCCGTCCCCATCATACAACAACACTCGAGTGCATCAGTCCTTGTCACTCTCCCTCTCGTCTGAGGGAGCCCCGGCATCTAGACGGCACCGTCTCGTTGCCGTGCCATCTTAACCGTCGACGAGCAATCACGCCTTCTCGCCTCTGTTCGCTCCCCGTCGGGTTCCGTGGCCCAGCATGAGGGAAGTCAACTTCAGCATCCCCAACGTCAACAAGGCGTCCGTGGGCATCACCACGGCCCTCTACGACCGTCGTGCTCTCGACTGTACATCGACTCTTCCCCTCATCAACTCCCTCAATCACCTCGCCTACCTCACCACCTCGTCGGCCCGCATTCGCGACATCCTCACCGTCGATGGAGGCATCGAACGCCTCGTCTGCATCCTCAAACAAGGTCGGAGCAAGGACATGATGGGCATGTGGAAGTGGAACCTGGCCTTTCAGTGCGTCGTCAACATTGGTGTCAGGGGTACCGAGAATGTGCGGACTCGCGTCGTCGAGGCCGACATGGTGCCCATCATCGCCACCATCCTCGACAACTACATCAAGGTCATCGACAAGTGCCGCGAAAAGGCCGAAGAGGCGAACCAGAAGCACATGCATGACCATCATCATCGCCGACACAGAGCTCACGACCATCGAGCCGCCAAGGCATCGTCGTCCTTTGCCAACCGTGCTGGCCGCTCCGATCTAGATCAGAGATCTGTCCGCAGGAGCGGCCCGCCTCCCATTGATGTATCTGCCACCTACGCAGGTCCCTCTACCGCGACTGCTCAGTCCAGCCTGGACCCCGCCGCTGCCGCCCCGGCGAGGGGCTTTCTGGCCAACCCTGAGCGACCTATTGTAACCCCGAGCCGCTCGCATCACAGTTTCCGTGCGACCGACGCAAGACTTGCCGGCGCTCCCGCTCCCAGCCAGCCCACGCAGTCGCTGGCACCGGCCGCCCCGACAATGGACAGCATCGATGGCTTCGTCAGGCCGGTGCGCGACGTCGAGCGCTTGGTGTCCATGGCGTCTTTTGGCCCGGCAGACACAACCTCTCTGCCAAACTCGCCCACCACGCCTCTCCCGCCCCCTCAGCTGCGTTCCCCGACCGTTCGGCCAGCAACAAATATGGACGCGTCCAACCGACCGCGACGGCGACCATCGATTAGACATCAAAACTCAATGGCTGAGACGGACGATTTGCACGTCGACAGCATGCCTTCCGACGAGTCTCCAGACGCCGAGATGACGGGCACTGCAGAGATGCAGTCCGCAGTCGGCATCCAAGACATTTCCATGGACGAAGGTGAAAGCATGCTGACGGGAGCATCCCTCGAGTTGACAAACCCAACCGTCTCAGAGACGCATCAAGATGCCGGGGCCTTCAACATCACGCATCGCGGCGCTCCTATTGACGGAAGTATTGGAAACAATGTCACCCAAACCCCGGTCCCGCCGATAGGCTCCTCGCCGAGCCGACCGGCCCTGGTCGCCCCCTCGCAACCCGCTGGCCCCAACCCCGCCGTGCCTCGCTACCTGCTCGACCGACATCTCGTGCCGAACCCACACATGCTCACGGCGATGCCTCGTGAGGAGGATGTTCTCATGTCCCTGCAGCTCCTCGCCTACGTCTCCAAATATTGCGGCCTGCGCTCCTATTTCCAGAAGAGCCATCTCGTGCCGAGGCTCACCATTGGCAAGGACCTCGAGCTGCTCGATGACGAGGAAGACGGCTCTGCGGAAGAAATGGCTGTAGCTGCCGATGAGGAGTACCTCTTGTCCAACGACTTCAATCTCTTTCCGCTCGTCGAAAAGTTCACCGTCAGGTACCACAGCACCGACATGCAATACTGGGCGGGCGTCGTCATGCGGAATCTCTGCCGCAAGGACGAACCGCGCGGGGGCATTCGACAGTGTGCGTACTATCAATGCGGGAAATGGGAGGAGTACACGCGGCAATTTGCCAAATGTCGCCGATGCAGGCGAACGAAATATTGCAGCAAAGAATGTCAGAAGAGCGCCTGGGCCTTCCATCGGCATTGGTGCGTGGCTGCTTTGCAATGAGCCTATCGGTCGAGACGCATGCGCGGCAAAGAGCAACACGGCCGTCTGTGTGGACTCGCGGCGTTTAATCTTGGTTTTTTCTATTCCTTTATTTTCAGAGCTACTGAAAGGTTGCAACTGCATAGCGCAGCAAAGCGTTTGAACAGCGCACGGCATTTCTTCTCGATACCACGGGTTTCACGGCGTCCAAGGGTCCGAACACCAGCATTTGAAAATGGTCACTTGTGGCAAGTTCGCCCGCTTCTTTTCATTTTCCGTCTCCTAGTCTTCCACCATGTTTGGGCACACATCGCGGCCGCCTTCGACATGCCTAGCCGTCTTTGGATCAAGGGCTCGACAGGTTTTAATTGCGACGAGCCACTCTCACATACATAGAAATGCATACATACTGCACGTCCACCTATGCGGACTCTTCCCTACAGTTAGTTGTCGGTTGCTGTCGCCGTCGCGTGGACCATTACGGGCTGGCGCATGCGGAAAACACGATGGGGAGCCCGCGTTGAGCAGTGTTGGGAGGCCCGATGGTGCCAGCCGACCCAGCGGTGGTTTCAGGCAGGGCACACGAGACTGGACAGAATCTACTACATATCCCTTTGCTTCATAGATGAATGGATCAACGACTTATGAGGCTGCATAGAAGTACTCGCCTCTTGGTTTGTGCCACGTTATGATGTACCTGTAAGGCTGGCGTTGCGAGGGGTTCGTCGGCTTAGGCACAGATGGTGTCTTCAGTGTAGATCAGGGCCGACACGGACGATCATTCCCATGCCGCTCATCCTTTGGGGTCGCCGTGAGCACCGTTGGATCGACGGAGGAAATGAACGTTTAATTTACGCACGGGCAACGCTGCGGGTCGGGCGACAACGGCATTTCAACGGTGGTCAAGCTCCCTGGTCCCATCTCCTTTCCCCCATGGGAGGCGAACAGCCCCCTTGCAGGCGATCAAAACGCGGCGGAAAGACGGGCGCTAAAGAAACCCACGACAAGACAAGACCGATGCCCGCGCCCTCGCCTCGCGTCGAATATCACTTCGCGCCCATGGCCTTGCGCCGGGCCTTGCCTGGCCGCGCCGCCGCCGCCTTGCCGCCCTTGCCCCCCCGTCCCTTTGCGCCGGCGGCCTTCATGCGCTTGGCGTCGAAGCCCGAGAGGTCGCCGGAGCTGACAGCGTCCCCCGACTTGGCGTGGCGCTTCTTGCCGCCGAAGCCGTACTTTTCGTTCTTCTTGAGGCGTTTCGAGCCGGCCGGGGTGCCCTTGGGACCGCGCTGGGAGTGCTTGGCGATTTCGTGGTCGACGCCGACGTCGAACATGTCGGCCTCGTTGGTGCTGGGATCGGCGCCGGATTCTTGGCGCTCTAGATTGAGGGGGGAGGTATGTGAGTATATCTCTTTCGGAGAGATATAACAGGGGACGGAAGAGGAGGGCAGGGCGGGAACTCACTTCTCTTGAGCGTCTTGATCTTGTCGAGCGTCTCGCGCTTGGCCTTATGCCGCTCCTGCAGCTTCGCCACCTGCACCTGCTTGCCAAACTTCTTCAGGTCGCGCAGCTTGCGGGCCTCGGCGGCGGCTTTCTTAGCCGACGCCTCCTCGACCAGCTTGGCCTTGACCTTTTCCATGTGGGCATCCTCCTTGACCATCTCGGCAAAGTAGTCCTTGGGCCGCGAGAAGGGGATGCCCTCGGCGAGCAGCTTGTCGCGGCCATGGCGCGCGGCCTCGAGGCACTGGGAGTAAAAGGCAAGTTCGCGCTGCAGGTCGTCCGACACGTCGGGAATCGAGTCAGCGGTGGCGACGGAAGCGACGACAGACTGGTGAGACGCAAAGGGTGTGGATTTGTCTGCAGGGATGGATATGCGGTCGAGGGCGGCCTGGAGGGCAGCCGCGTTGTTGATGGTGAGGCGGGTGTGAGGGATGAGGTCTTCTTTGTCTTCCTCGTCGAGGTCTTCGAGGTCCGAGACAGGAATGTCCTCGTCGTCTTCCTCGTCATCCTCTGCGTCTTCTTCCCTGGCTTGCTCGTCTGCCGCTAGCCTCTGTCCGGATTTGAGCGGTTTTCGAGCGAGCTTCTCTTCGAGTTCAATGGACGATTCAGATGTGTCGCTGTCGTCAACGGCGTCGAGGTTCAGCTGCGGTTTGCGAAGGGGGGAGTCAGCTGCTGAAGGAAACAATAGTTGGCCTGGGAGAGCATGCGGTTACGACTCACATCCTCTCCCTCCTCGCTTTCCTCCTCTTCATCTTCCTCTTCGTCTTCGTCCGCCCATTCGCCTTGTTCCTCCTTCTTTGCTCCTTGCGCTTTCAGGTCTTGGTCGTCGGCGGCGGTCTTTTGCGACGCTCCGGCACCCGACCTCTTGCGCTTGAGCGCCGCCTTTTCTTTTTTCGCTTGCTTCAACTTCTTAAAGTCGACTCCCTTTTCGGCGGCTATCGCCATCCGCAGTCTGCTCTTGGTGACCATGGTGGGCGGACGGGTTGGGCTGCTCGACTCGAGATTTGGTCGGCCGTGATCGTGCAGGCAGGCGATTGCGGTTTGGACTTTGGAGGGACTTTCAGAAAATTGCCCGATTCTGCCGGACCAAAGACGCTCACCGCCTTTGCCCTTTCCAGTCACCCCATCTAGGTAATTACTCCGTACTTTGTTCAGTGCTTGAGTGCCTAGGTACAGTACCCAGGTAGCTGTAAAGGCCCTGACTAATTATCCAGCACACGGCTCTGACTATTCAGCACACCAAAAGCGGGGGGGGGGGGAGTGTGGCAAGTGCATCTAAAACGGAAAGGCGCATTATAAAGTAGCTAATACTTAAACTTAATACTTTAACCCTCTTAGCTTTTTTATATTATATAAAATCTTTAAGGCTAGCTTAGGGCTTAGGGATGACTATATAAATATCTATTTATAATATTTAAAAAGTAAATAGGTAAGGCTGCTTAAGTTCTCCCAATCTTATGCGCCACAAGCTCCCCACCTTTTGTATGCCGGATAGTCAGAGCCATGTACTGGTTAGTCGGGCCCATCCGTAAATGGCCAATTTCTCAGCCACGCCAAGCGACATTTGCAAAGCATACAGGACTCACCACTCCGTACAGGGTCGTTCTAAAACTGGGCTCTTGACACTATACGGAGCATGGACGGCATGGGATGCTCGAATTTCATGACCCCTGAATTCAATCTCTGCTTGCATGTCTATGCATAACTTAGTGCAGAGTACGGAACGTATACCCAGAGGAGCAGGTCCAAACGGAGCAGGAATTCATTCCCCTTGCTGGGGGGGGGGCAGCAATCACAAAGGCAATAAGTTACCGGTACGGAACAACCGGCAGCAAATGGTTCATCAGTGCTCGGATTTCCGAGTCTAGTTCGCAATGCATTAACTTCACAAAGCGCGGTTTCGCCATGCTTCACCGGGTACCTAGTCTCAGTCGTGGAACTTGACTGCTCCGTGTTCCCCCTCTCCTTGGCCTTCCAAGTCGGCCAGAATCATGATGCCCGTATAACCCCATAGTGCTCTGCCCTCGACATCGGCCGCCCGTCCGGAGAGGGAGACCGACAGGCGCCGGGCATGCCGATAGGAAGAAGAATGAAAATATTATAATTCAAGAGAACCACTCCAGCTCGGTGCCGAGTCGACGATTCATCAAGTTGTTACTCCAGAATCCCCCGACGCTGATTATCGAGTCGTGGTCTGATGTGCAAAAAAACTCTCCGTAGAAGCGGGTGCAGCGTCCGTTCATCAGAGAGCCTAGGTTGGAAAATTGTGCCGTTTTCAAAACGTTCGATCCATATGCGTATGTGTCGTATCCTTCTTCATGCCTGTGTCGTCTCGTCTCGTATTGCACATCCGGCCGTCACCAACTCATGCGTGCTAGCCGTGAGAGCGCTCGAGAGCGCCCCCGCCATGGCATCTGAGCCTAGAACTCAATATGCCCACTCCGGTGGCGGCAACGTCATTACATGACGATGCAAGCGTAGCCGCCGCCACGCGCAAAACGTTTGTCCTCGTCGGTGCCGAGGCGGAGATGTCTCTTCTTTCCTGCGGTGGAAGTCTTCTTCCTTGCGGAAAAGGTCTTGTGGACCTTGAAGCTGGGCGTTGTCGAGGACTCAGTCATGGTGTCGAAGTCTGGTTTTTGAAGCAGGAGAGGAAGTCTTCCAAGGAGATGGCCAAGAAGATGATATCAAGAGGATGGTGTGGAAACAGAGTGTCTGGTGAAGTCGAGTTGTCGTCGTATTGCAGAGACAAGGCGCAATTTCATCCCTGGTCAAAGGATGACTTTATATTCGTCCTTGACGTGAGGGTTTGTCGCCCGTTCTTCGGTCCTTTTGGCATGCTTGCCCCTGTTGGTACTGCCTGGGGTGCCAGGCTTGGCGATTTCCAGACAATGCCTCGGGCTTCACATTGTCTCGTAGTATTGTGCTCACGGCAGGGGAGGGCCACCACCGGCCCCGTAGGCTAAATTGGCGCACGACTCAGCCGTAACACCAAAAGAATGCTTAATGGACTCTCAGCTGATGTGGCAAAAAAAGGCTGTTGCGCGGTGTCAATTCGCATTCAATGCTTGCCCGCGCTCTCAAGCGCCAAGGCCCCGAGAGAGCTGGGATTGTTCGCATGTGTTGTGCTCAACGCCAGCCGACGCCAATGGCTGCAACTGACGCAAGCCAGCAGTTGATTGAACTGATTTCAATCGGCTGAACCATCGTCGCCGGTTTCTTCAACTTCCCAATCCGTGATGGGTTCTGGGATGTGCGGGGGTCGCACCGACCGCCAACGCGCGCTCAAACCATCATCGACTGGTACTCCAATCCCCGTCCAAGGCCGTAAACTTGTAAATCATCAGTATTCGTGCTGGCTTGTGCACAGCGCCGCCGATTCAACATCCCTCCGCTGTCCCACATCGTCGAGCATCCGGGCCGAGGTGGGAGGGGTTGCACGGGGCTGTTCAAAGCTTCGAAGCGAGTCCGCTCACTCAGGGCGGAGACATACATGGAGGGCAGAGCGATGCTCAGGCGAATGATCTAGCCATGACTCCAGGTTTCGTATCCACTCGATTGCGCCTCGTCTGGGGAATGAAGGCATGCGCCCTCCCAGTCCGGGGCAGAGGCAGCGCAGCGCGTTGACTCTGGCTCACCCCAAGTCGAAAACGACGGACATGAGTGTGGCGTCATGAGAGAAACAAACGATTGATCGGGAGTAGCACGCAGCCCTTGCCAAGGCTTCTCTTTCGTTGCATAGGCATTCGCTTCCGTCGAGGGTACGATGACAGCGTGGTTGGGCGACCTTGAACAGCATACACACTTTCCTAAGGGCTGTTCTGGGCCGGTCCGGGATTCACTTCGGCTCGACGGGAAGCGTTGGTCCATTTGTCCCGTCGCAGCAACGAAGGACCGTCGGACTGTCGGTTCTCCATTGTTTGCATGCGCGGTTCCACGATATGGGTCTCCAGTTTCGGGGGCCAAACTGGCGGCTGCGCTTCCCCTGCCAACACGAGGACGACACGGGATTCCATGGATCCGGGAAGGCCTCGGATTGTCCTGGTGACCCACGGGGCCTCGTCTTGAGGGATGCAGCCACGTGGGAGAGCCTGTTTGTCCCGTCAGCTATGCTCACTAATGCGGCATGCCATAATCATCGAGCTAGCCTTGCCGGGCAGTTTCTGTGGGGTCGTTCAGGAAGAATGGAAGAATAATAGCTATAGTGCGAGATGGTGGCTTCCGGGAACTCCCAACAATGCATGGGGTCCGATTGCGCGTTGCCTGATCGGAAGCCTTGCCGAGCGTCAGAGCTCCTGGAATTCTGATTGTCGATCACGCAACCTGGAATTTACCTCTGCTGCTGGCTGCCGACCTGACGTGAGAGGAGAGGTTTTGTGGGGGGGGGGGCAGCAAGGGGTTGGAACCAAGCAGCAGGGACCTTGGGGTGATAGCCGTGATTTTTCGGGACAGGTGGCAAGTTGCTTGTTCCGTTGAAGTCCTCTCTTGTCGAGACAACGTGATTGTTGGTGTCGACGCAGGCCTAGGTCTCTGGGTGAACGGCCTAGGAGCTGGGATGAGGGGAAAGTGAGGAAAGGCTATAGGGTAAGTTATGCAGATGGCGAGCGAGTGCCAAATCCACTCAAAAAAAAAGTCAAGAAAAAAGGAGCCAGACAAATCTTCCATGGAGCGCCACCGCCCATCCGCACCTTGGCCAATCCACCGACAACAGAGCACGCCAATTATCCCCCGAGAACAACCCCCTTGCGACAGTCGAAGTTTCCGGTGAGGGTATTGACCGGAACGCTCAAAGACGAACCTCAAGAGGGACCGGCCGGCCAGCTGCGAGATGCCCCACAAACACAAGAGAAAGCGAGGCGAGGACGGCGAGTAAGCACCGCGTGCCGTCGCATGTCTGCTTTTCCAGAATAGGCTTCTGACTCGCAAAACAGCTATGAACTGCCCGCCACCCAGATAGCCCGCCCGCTGCCCGCTTCGTCGAGCAAGCAAGGCGCCAAACCAGGACCTCGCACTGTCAAAAAGCGACGCAATAATCGCAGCGCCGACGACGATGCCCCACGCGCCTTCAAGAGACTCATGGCAGTCGCGCAAGGCCAAAAAATCAGGTCGGGTCTCGACGACGGAGAAAAGGGCAAGAGAGCGGCAGATCTCGCCCCGGAACCCCTGCGCATTCGCCCTGGCGAAGACTCGAGATCCTTTGCTGCTCGCGTCGATGCGGCACTTCCCCTGGCCGGTCTGGCAAAAAAGACCAAGGCGAAGGACGGAAAGGACGAGATCGGACTCAAGGTGCACCGCACCCGCAAGGAACGCAAGATGCACAAGCTCTACGACCAGTGGCGAGCAGAGGAACGCAAGATCCAAGACCAGAAGGAAGAGGAGCTCGAGGAGGCCGCCGAGAGGGAGATGGACAACGACGCGGCCGGCACCCTCTCGTCAGAACTGATGATGGCCGGCATGGACGAGGAGAGGTCTGGCAAGAAAAGAGGCCGGCGGCGGCGGGCCAAGGCCGAAGAGGAGGACCCCTGGCTCGAACTCAAGCGCAAGAGAGCGGAAGCTCCAGTTGGTCTTCATGACGTCGCTCAAGCTCCTCCTGAACTACACAAAAAGATGCGGCAGCAGCTCAAGGTGGGAGACGCCGCCGCCGATGTTGACAACATACCCAAGGCTGCCGGAAGTCTCCGTCGGCGCGAAGAATTGCAGATGGCGAGAAATGACGTTGTCGAGGCGTACAGGAAAATCAGAGAGCACGAGCAGGCAAAGCTCGATGGCCTAAGAAGACGGACGTAAAGCTTTTAGATGCCCACAGCGTGCTGTGATAAATGGATGAGAATGTCCCGGTGCAACTTGATGTCAGGCCTCGGACTCTTCTTTCCGTCTGCTCGTGCACACGTCCTCATGCTACCTCTGCTCTTGGAAGCGTCCCAGTCTCAGCCCAGGCGTGTGATAACGATGAAGAGATGGACAGATAGGTAAGGTAATTAATAGGAGTATTACTATTTGCCCCGGAGCAAATCTCTATTCGGCCTAACCCGCTAAAGTGAAAGTACCTAGATGTTACTAGCTAGTACTTTATATTGGCTATCTCTTAATAGAAAATCCTTAGAAATTTCTAGAGAGCTCTTACTTCGGAAAAGCGTACTCGAGCGCCCGAGCCAGTAGGGGAGGGGTCCCCCTTGGGGAGGGGCCCTACTGTGGGGGTTTATCCCCCGCACGAGGTGAGCGCGACGTACAAGACGAGACTTGAAAATACTTAAGATATCGCAATGATGACTAAGATATATATCATCCAATTAAAAAGGAGGATTTCTTGAGAATCCGGGCCGAATAGAGATTTGCTCCGGGGCAAATAGTAATACTCATTAATAGTACCTATACCTATGATTGCCGACCGAGGAGCAAGCAAGGTCATTATGTCAGCAAGTCAGTCCGGCAAAGCTCCGGCTAAATAGCAAAAAGCTAGTCACGGAATTGCAAATGACCAACTGGTCGCGCGTTCAAACCCCCGCCCGAGAAGCTTTTTATCAACGCCCAGCCTGCACATCGCCTCCTGGTTTCATCCACCCTATCATGAAAATACAGAGGCCCCGGAAGTCATGGCATGGGAGCTTGAGGGACTGATTGCGCATCTGCTGATGCTCATATCTTGCGCCGGCGAACACGGTGAGTTCATGGCCTTCCCCCAATCCCAGAGTGAAAGCGACATGGACAGAAGGTTGCTGGATCTGCACGTAGGCAGGTTCTAGTGCAGGGAATCAAAGCCTTGGAACCTTCAGAGGGAATATCGGCGCATGTACGGCGTGATGCTAACGAGGCTCGGCTAGGCTGTTCTGTGCGAGAGCTCCTGGGAGCCATCGGTGACTCATTGGCCCCCTCGGGCTCTTCATCTCAAGATGCCCAAAACGCCCCGCCAGATCGGGCAGCTTCAGAAGTGTGGACGTGGCTGGTACGGAGGAGCGATGTGTCGGTTGGCCATGGGAGAGAGCATAATCACCTCTCCTTGCCCGAGCTCCTGTCCCTACCACAGCTCCACCCCCTGGCGAGCAACGGTCCCCAGGCCAAGGGCGACGAAGGCGCAACCCGGGCTCAGGAATGCATACAAAACGGCTCGAATTCAAGCCCGGAGGACGCCATTAGGGTTCGAACCTCGGAGGCGACCATGTGGGAGGCCATCACCGGGCACGCAGTCGATCACAAGCGTGTTCCTCGATCCGAATGGCTCTTGCTTCTCGGCATAGCATCCAGCAAGTCAGAGGGCATCTTGCAGGGAGACTTGGGCCGTCTCGTCGACCAGGATAAGCGCTCCGTTCCCAAACGCACAGATGCCCTCGTTAAGAAAGGCTACATCGTCAAAAGAACGACACTCATCAGGGGCACCAAGACGAGCAAAATGTGGCTGAGATCGCTCGTGCCGCCTTTGCCCAGAGAGAGCGACCCTGCCGAGGAGCCCAAGGCCGACATGAACCTATCGCGACAGACACTGGCCGAAAATCTCGACCCAGTCCCCTGGCGCATCCGCTGGACCGGCCCGGATATCGACTACAAGGCCTTGGCCACCACAATCATGGCCGTTGCCAAGGAATGGGATGTCATACGCGTTAGGGACCTCAAGGAAAAGCTGGGCGTTCTGGGTATGCGCTGGCAGATGAAGATTGTGTCCAAAACCTGCCGGTTTCTGAACTCGCGCGGCGCGATCCAGTACGTTGCCGCCAAACTCGAGAATCGGGTGTTCAAGGACTGTGTCAAGTTCACTCGAGATATGACGGCCGAGGACTGGTCAATATACTTGTCGACGGGCAAGCACCCCGGGAAACCAGCCAGAGGCAGCGAACACATCATGAGCGACGAGGACAATGGCAACGAGCGGCTCAGCATGCAGCGGGCCCACAACGCTCGCCTGAGCATGTGCCCCCCTTGGTCTATGGACAAGCCACTGCCGCAAGCGATCGCGAGGACGGTGCAGTCTCTCGGGGACCACGGTTTATCCAATCCCGACATTTACATGTTGACGCTTGGTGCCACCTTCAACCGCTTCCTCTCGTCCATGACTGGATCTTTGTCGACGACGGACCTTCAACCCCTGCACCTCCGACACTTGCAGATGAGAAATGAGCACATCCGCACCGGGAAAGTCGCGTCGTATCTGTTTTACTTGCCCCCGCCCCTCACTTCGGCTGAGACCGCGGCATCAGACCCGGTTGATAAAGCTGCCTTGCCTGAAAACGGGGACCTTCCAGCTTGTCCAGGTGATATGTTCGGCTTCCTGCCTGCCACGGCCGTACCAGCCCACCCGTCCAGTTCTCTGGCTGCCATGTGTGGTCTCCGGCTGCCCGGGAAGCAAGGGAGGAAGGGGATGCGGCGACGGGGAAGGAAATCGAAACACGCGGAGAAGCAACAACCAGACAAAGGCTGCCCGGCAGAGCCCGATGTAGGTGTCAAGAAGACGGCGGATCCAGAGTCGGCGATAGTGGAGGTGGCGGAACCGGAGACGTCGAAGCCGAACACGCCCGAGAAACAGCGCAAACCGCGGCGGTGCTCAAGCCGCCTTATAACATTGAAGCTTCGGCCAGAGACTCTACGCCTTGCAACGATGGAAAATTGGCCGACGTCGCCTCCGGACCCACAAGGAAGCTCTGCCCAGCGTCGGACGAGATCTTCGCTGAAAGCACCAGGCCCAGTGGTTCGAGTTGACCCTGCTGAAAGCGGCGAGTCTGAATCCGACTCAAAAGAAGACGATGCACAGCCACCAACTACGTTGACTCGAGGGCGTGGGCGTGGGACTGGGCGCCCCCGTGGTCGCCCCCGCGGCTCTGGTCGCGGTCGTGCACGACGGCCGTCTCCAGTTCGGACGGCCGAACCATCACCCCCGAGGCCCTGGAGATGCGAGAAATGCGGCGGAAGCTGGAAGAACGACATTGGCCTCAAATATCACCTCGAAAAGTCTCGTACTTCCTGCAACCCGTCGTACACTTCCCCGGTCCTCCACGCAACCCGCAAGGGGAAGCAGGCGAGCTTCTTCAGGCCAAAGGCATCCAGTCCGTCGGACGGCGTGGCGTCCTGGTCACTGATAGGAAGCGGATCCCCGTGCCCGGACAGAAACGGCTTTGGACTTGAGGATGCATCAATATCACCCCTCATCCACAGCCACCGGGATGAGGAACGGGCCGCTGAGAAGCCAGGGCACGCAGAAGAGATCCCAACATTGGGAATGGAGCAAGCTTGCCCGGAGTTGAGCTCGACAGAGACAGGGGAAGAAGGCAGTCGGCTCTCTCCACCGCATGCCAATCCTGGGGTGCTACTTCGGGATGAATCGATTGTACCGCGCCAGATATTGACCCTCAATAGCCACCAAAGGCGTCCGGATAGCCCTGCATTCAGGCCTCGGGAGGAAGAAAAGGCTGCTGACCTGGCCCGGTTGGCGCCGCGAGTGGACGCAGAAGAAGCTGTGCCAGTTTCCGGTACGTTGTCGACCGAGGACGACGGCCGATGCGTCTCTGTCCAACAGGAACCCCCGGAGCCTTGCCACTCGAGCTCTGGGATGCGAAACGCGCCGAATGATGCCCGCGGCACCGGCAGCACCAAGCAAAAGAGGACACCGAGAGATCGGATCTGTGACTTGATTGAAGTCATTCTCGATGAGAAAAATGGTGTCATTCTGGGAGGAAAGTCTCTCCGGCATGCTGTCACGGCAGCATGGCAGACCAATGCTTCCGACCTGCCACCGCCCACATCGAGGGCCTGCCAGTCAGCCGTGAACACCATGATCAGGAAGAAAGTTGTAACAGAGCACTGGCATGCATTCCGAGACCGCAAGGGACTATTTGCAAAGTGTCAGCTCATCCTGCGGCTCGGCATCGACGCCTTCTCCCCTGAATCCATGCACCTGGTCGACATGGCAAAGGACGATCAGCATCCACTCGATGAGCCTTCTCAGATGGATGGCCCCGACAATGCGCAGTCGCGAAGCAACAAGGTTCGTGCTCGTGGTCGCCGACTCCTCGCGAAAGAGGTCGCCATCTTGGACGCTCCCGTGTACGCTGCCCAGGTGGCCGCGAAGAGAGCTGCGGAAGCCGCCTCTGGCAGTCCGCACCGCCCCAAGCGTGCCAAGTACTCCGCGCAACAGAAACGGGGGGATGGGGACGGCCCTGTGATGCCCCCAGAGTCGCAGGCATCAAAAGGGATTAGATTCGCCGTCAGTGGGCTGGGCAAGCGTCACGCTGGGACAGGGCTCGGCGACCCTGCTGATGCCCTGCCGTATATACAACCTGTCACAACCATTCGTTTCCTGGAACCCAACACATACCTGCAAGACGAATCACCTCCGTTTGAACTTGAAGAGACCCCGATGCCCATTGACCCCCAGTTGAGACAAGCAGAGGAGCAAGAGCCGGATCCGCAACCGCAATCACCGACACCGATTCGTCCAGACGCCTATGTCTTTGGCGACATAAAACCCATTTTCGGATTTTGCGGGTCTTGGCCTGAGCTCGATTCTCACGATTTTGATCGACCTGGCATTAGCTTCACGCTGAGTGGATGGATTCCCGACAGGAAATGGCTCAGATGGGCAGGTTTCGGCCACGAGATTGAGAAGCGGTTTGCGGCTCGGGAGGCCCGTTTGTCCTCTTCGGCTTTGACAAAGGGCCCATACCAACGGTTCCTCAACAGGTTGCGGGCCTGCGTGGAGGTGGAGGCATCATGGAAGCCGGATTTTGCCAATGCGGTTCCCGGAGAGGCTGGCCCCCACAACATTTTCGTTTCAAGCCTTGGCGAAGATGGCGAAGATGCTTTCAGGCTGCCTTTGAATCTGGTCTGGCCTGCCGAAGAGCAGCTTACGTTGACGTCGACGCACGACATGGTCTCCAAGTTTGAAGGCGAGGTGGTGTCGTCTTCAGACGAGGAATCCAGCCAGGACCCCTTTGCTGAGACGAAGGCGCCGAGGCTCGGAAGAAGAGGAATAAAATTCGCCACCGTCATGGGCGTGAAGCCGCCGAGGATCAAACGAGTTGCCTTGGTGACCCGCGCCCTGACAGCCCTTCCCGCGCAAAGCGAGAGCACGGGAGACGCTGCTGAAGTCATTGAAGATTCGGCCGAGCTCATGGCGGCTTTCATTGCCGTCCGCTCGCTTCTGGGAGGCGCCGAAAAGGCGATAGACTGGGGCCTCCTGGTCAGGATCTTCCCGAGCCTTGGACTCACGTACTTGCGCAAGTTCTGGGCGGATGCTCGCAAGGAGCAGGCCGCTTACATATCCAACTTTACCCGCGTTTTCCAGGAGCGGCTCATCGCGGCGTTGGACGAGGAGGAGCTCCCCATGATTGACTTCGAAAAGCCCCTTGCTTATGACTGGGGTAACCTGATTCAATGGACGGTGCAGTTGCCTCGCCAGGAAGGCTTCCAGTTGCCGCAGTCAAGGGACTCTCTCACCAAGCAGTACTCGCTGGATGATGTCAAGGCTACCGGTGAGGACTGGCGAGAGAAGTACTTTCATGTCTTGTCTTCCTTCTTTGCGCGGTACGAGGCGGTTTCCTCGGAACCGGGGGTGGTCGCCATGGGCGAAGCCTCTCGAGGGTTCCACGAGCCACCTCGCATCGACGAGCTGGTCATAGCGAGGTCCTGGATCAAGTCCTTGTGCAGCACGGCGGAGACAAGATACTCGGCGGAGCAGGTCAGGAGTAAGTTCCTGCAGCTGGCGGCGCGCGACAAGCAGCGAAGGTCCGAGTTGCTCAAGGAGGCCGCCGCCCAGCTGGCGCAGCAGCGCGTCATCTGCCGCAAGGAGAGGCCGCTCGCGCGGGGCCGGCCGTACCGCCTCAACGAATGGTACCTGTCAACGCTGGCCAAGATGGCGCAGAGCTCCAAGTACGACGAGGCGGCGGCCTTCAAGGAGGAGCTGGACTCTACCTTTCGGCGCAAGGAAACCATGAGGGTGCCGTACACGCTCAACGATGGCGCCATGATGGCCTTGACCAACCTGAGCGCGGCGGGGAGGATCCGGCTGGTGCCCGTGGACGTGCCCAACATTCCGTTTGGCTTCGAGCCGGGCAGCTACGAGAGCCGTAAGACGCCCAAGTCGTACTACCACTTCGCACTCGAGGCGGTCCCGACAGCGACGTATGAGTACAACGAGGAAATCAAGGTGCTCCGAGATGTCGTCCGGGAGGGCCCGCCGCGGGGAGGACCGCAGGGCGAATCGCCGCAGTGGATTGACATATTCGGGCAGAGCAACGTGCAGCGGTGGTCCGAGCTGCTGGGGGCCTTTTGCTTCACCTTTGCCACACGCGGGTCCATGACCATCGAGGGCATCTGCAGCGCCCTCAGCCCGCTCCTTGACGAGTTCGAAGCCTACCTCATCGTGGCGTGGGGCACGCGCACGGGAGTCTTGACCGACCTCGTGGACAACGTGGGGACGACGGTGGGGGACTGGTGGTGGCTGGCGGTGCCTTGGTCACGGCATCAGACGGGAGACCAGGCGGAGAAGATGGCCCAATGAGGAATTGGGGAAGGAGGGGGGGAAGAAGGGATTCAGAGTTGAGCCATACATGAGCATTACTTGCACTCGGGTCAGGGGGAGCGAACATATCCGCAATATATATGCTTCACGGCGAAAAAAGATATCCTCATAGACGGGGCGCAGCAAGACAGGTTCAAGTTTTCAGGCTGTCACTTCACATGCAATTGATGTGTTCTTCTGCTCGATGGCTCGCTTTTAAAACATAATTGCTCCTCTAATCCCACCTCTCAATCTGGGTTGCCCTCGACAGCTACGAGCCAAGAATCCCAGCGATGTGGACGATTCATAGCCCCTGGAAAAGCATCGCTTTCAGGCCGGATGCAGAGAGGAAAGGAAGAGCCTGGCTTGTGGTTCCCGTATATTGCGGGCGTCGTAGGGAAGTGCGTGGGCTAGGCAGCCCATTCACATCCTCAAGAAGACTCTGAGGAGCATGGCAGCCAGGACGACGGCCAAGGCAACGATGGCTCTGTCGATCCAGAGGGGAACGCCATTATTGGGATGCGCTGGGCGGGCGGCCTGTCGCTGGCGCTGAGGATGCCGCACGGTTGGCTGTGAAGGGGGAAGAGGCGCCGGCAGCGGCTGGCCGGTGGCAGGAGGCCTCAAGCCGGTCCTGACGAAACCCTCGGCGAGCTCTGCGCTCACCGAAGCATCGTCGCTGTCGCTGAGTCGGGAAGGGGCGGTGTTGCTGGACTCTGGTTGAGCGCCGGGTCCCGACTTGGCCTTTTTGCTCGCCTCCATCTCGTCTCTCCAGCCCATGCTCAGCTCTTGAGGGATCTGCACATCCTCGGCAGCGGCAGAACTCTGTCGAGCGCGCTCCTCGGCATCAGCAATGATTTGGGCGTTGGAGCGAGCGCATGTTTGACATCGGAAGGGGCCGGATTCTTGGGCGAGGCGGCGGCGGATCATGTCGGTTGTGTCGACACCGCCGAGCTGGCCGCGGGCGTCGGTCTCCATGAAGCTCCGAAGCCTGTGCGTCAGGTAAGGAAAGCGAGTTATTGGCAAAATTTCCACGATATCAGGGGGGCGAGCAAGGGACGGGGAGTGGACGTACGCGACGATTGCGGTGCGGATGCCCCAGGCGGGCTGCCACGTCTCTTCATGGTGACCGCTGATGCTCAGGCATATTTCGCGATTGGCCTCGAAGCGGCCGTTGGGCGTGGTGAAGCGGAAGCTTGGGGGTCTTAGGGGATACGTTGGCGGAAGCAGGATGCGGCCATGATAAAGGCCTTGGCTGTAGACGGAGTTGGGAGGGCCGCGGAGAGTAAAGTGCCATTCGAACAGATCGGATTCAAGGGGCTCGGCCGCGTAGTCTGGAGAGGGCGAGTTGGATATCTCGGCAGCTTCTCGGACTGTAGTCGGTCTGGCGAGTTAGATCCAGGGGACAAGGGAAAGGGAAAGAGAGTTTCATGTTGCGAACGAGACGTACGTATGCGGCGGATGGTGGGCGACTTGGAGCTGATATGGGGCGTCGTGTTGGTCGCGGCGGCCGCCATGGCTGCTGTTGCGGCGAGGAACGGCGAGGAACGGCGGATGGAAAGTCGGTAGCTTGGCTCCCGTGTCTGTGCCCGTCAGCATGAGGCATCTCGAGAGATGGGGGATGGCGGTGCGGCGGTGCTGCAGTACCTTAGGCGTGTCTCGTCGGCAGATGCATGCCTCGGGATGTGAATCCTAGCACGTGGGAGCCTGCTGAAAGGGCCAGGAGACGCCGGGTGGAGCGGCGGGTTTACCTGGTGGCAGTAGGGTTGAATTTGGGAATAATGTATGTAGGAGCGCCCGTCGGGATGTGTCGTGGCCATGGACTTGCGGGCGAGGTTGAGTTGCGACGCCGATGCGTGTCATTGCGGCGCCTACGGATAGTACCTAGGTACATATTTACCTAGGTATATAGCACGGAGTACGTAGAAGACACCTGGTAACTAACTAGTTAATTACCTTCACCCTACCGCTCGGTCGCGCCAACAAGCCCCGATGCCGAGGTACACAGTACATGATACTCCGTACTCTGTACACCTGCGACGGTGGCGATCTCCTGGAATTATCGTGATTAGTCATCGCAAATCAGCCGCCGGCAGGCAACCTGCTTGCACACCAGCAGATGCTCTCCATCTCCCGGTCATACCCACGTCCACGCACACTTGTTGATCTTTGGGACTCCAACCGACGCTTGGGAACGACTCTTTCCTACTACACCAGGTTTGTCCGATCCCCAGAGAAGCCCTGCGTCCGACGTCGCCTCCCTCGCAACACCACCGCCATGCTCACCTCCTCCATCCACCGGCTACCGCCGAGGCAACCTGCCCACTTCTTGGAGAGCAGGCCGAAGCCAACTGAAGACGAGAATGATGATGCAGAGGAGATCCTCGCACCACAGTTTCAGAAGGCTGACACACAATGCATCCAGGAGTCGTCTGACATCGGCCGACCCGAGCGGACGGGAGCCCGAACCATCGCCCACACCGCGGCCGACGAGCCCAGAATCATCCCTGCAATGGGTCCCCCGAAGCCCCCCGTGCCCCATGTGGCTCCCATCTATCGATTGACCGCCACGGCTCTAGGTGCCGGCATGTGGTTCTGGGTGAGCTCCCCCTACCCAGCGCAACGGCCATGGGTTTTCCCCGACAAAGTGAGGATGACGCTGACCGCAGCTCCAAACAGCTGATGTACAGGGCCAAGAGGGACGGTACGGCTTCCTCCGCCCTCCCCGATTGATATAAGCCCGGCTCCGATTTACTGACACTCTTCAGGCCCTGTCTTACTAGGCTGGAAGCATCCCTGGGACCATTGAAGCGCGAGGGGGAGGCGAGCGGTCATGCGTGGCTCACCGGTGCCCAGTCGGCCGCCTTTTGTATCTATCCCTGCCGAGGTGGTTCTAAGGCTGGTGTACTACTTACTAAATACGACCGCTGCCATGCTCACGAATCGCTGTGCTTTTCAAACAGGCCTTGCGCCACGCCCCAAGTGTCCCCGCCGTCATAGGCAAACAGCTCAGAGCACGCCATGTAGAAGACCTGCCACCGGTTATACCACGTCATTGCCTCGCTCTCCCCTCCATACGTCTCCACCAGGTGAGGCCACATCTGCTTCTTGTTTGCAATCATGGACGATAGCCATTGCTGGTGGGATTGTCGTCGTGTTAGCGCCAGATGCCGCTTTGCAGCAGAAGCCAACCCATTTCATACCTCGCATGTTCGGGAGTAGTGCGTCCCGTTGACCCACCACTGCCTCTGGACCGTGAGATGGCGCTGGAAGTAGAGCAGCAGGTCGGCCGACGGCATGGTGCCGCCAGTGAAGAAGTGCGTTGTCATCCAGCCCTCCTCGTAGTCGTATGGCGTCGTCTTGTGGGCAAACATGTGCACGAATAGCTTCCCGCCAGGCTTGAGAGCCCGCGAGATTTTGGCCATAAGCAGCTCATAGTTTTTCATGTGCTCGAAAAGCTGGCCGACCCATCCGTGCACCCTCGCCCGCAGCAGTCAGCAACCTCGTCCAAGCTCGTTGCGGGGTCGGGAGGCAGTAGACTTGCCTCGATGGACACGACGCGGTCGAAGCTCTCGTGCTCAAACTCGTAGTCGACGACGTTGCCCGTGATGACGGCCACGTTGCTCAGGCCCCGGCGGCGGGACTCGGCGTCGATGTGCGCCTTCTGCGTTCGCGAGTTGGAAAAGGCCGTGACTCGCGCGTTTGGCAGCTTCTCGGCGAAGAACAAAGCCCCGGAGCCCCAGCCGCATCTACATCATCCACGAATTTGTAAGTGTTGGTCAAGTATAAGCGCCGAGTGCTCCAAATCGACTGGGCGCCAGATGCCCTTGGTGAGGCGCTTCCACGATGCTTCACATGGCCTTGTACCTTCGTTATTTAAACGCACTGGGTCGACCGGAGCAGACTCACCCGAGGTCGAGGATGCTCATGCCATCATTCAACTCCGCCTTGTCCAGGTAAGACTGTAGCATGGCCTCCTCGGCTTGGGCCAGCGTCTCGTTACCCGTGGGATACAGACAGCTGGAGTACTTCATGCGCGGACCGAGGCAGGCCGTCAGGACGCCGGTCCCCACCTCGTAGTGCTGCTTGTTGGCCGTGTTGGTCTTGATGGCAATGGGCTGCTTGCGAAGGCGCTCTAGATACGCCATCTTGGCCTCGACCGCCTCGCTCAGCCCCGAGGCCTCGATGGACGACAGCCGATCACGGAGCTGTCTCCGGATGCCGACACGGATGACGGCTTGAGGGAGGTAGCCGCCGTCGAGGATCCAGTCTGTTTACGCTCGAGCTCGACATTGACCGAGGCAGCGCCGGTCAGTCTACTGCCTCTTTGCCTCGTCGGCTTGCGCAAAGATACACACCGTAGTTCATGGTTTGCCTGTTCAAGACGTCTGACCGGCCTGCGGGCATGAAGAATGAGAGTGAATTGATCGGGCAATTGGTCCAGGCTGAGAGTTGAAGGAGTTGCTTTGTTGATTATTCGTGTTCTGGGCGTGTGCAAGGGATGATGAGGTCATCGAGGTCATCGAGGTCATCGAGGCCATTGAGGTACAAGGGCGGCCTAAGCCCCGGTGGCCCCTCAACATCCCTGTTCATCGTTTCGGTGGGCCGCTTTCGTCGACGGCAAGGCTACTGCACGAAAACCAGCACCGGCCCTCAGAAGTGCTGCCTCTGTGCTTCGCGCGGCGTCTTGAATACGGTAGCTGATCCTGGTGCAATGCGTCGCCGCCCCCCATCATCATCGCGGCACCACGCCTCGGCCTCTCCGCTCGGCCTCTCCGCTCAGCCTTCGGGTAGGTAGATATGCCACACGTTCCGGTGACCAAGTATGATATGAGCAGCATCTCCGGTAATTACTCTAGGTTCAAACAAGTCGGAGGCCCGCACCCTCGTCATCACCGAGCTTTCCATATCTCCTCCCGGATCGTCTTGTATTCCTTGCGTCGCTTGGCCCTTCCCGTCAAGCGCTGCTTCGCGACGCCCAACCACCTGGCCATCGGCATTGCAAAGTGCTTCTCAAATGTCCATGCCATGAGCAAGTACATGAGGCCCAGCCCCATCAGGAACATCCTGTATCCCCAACTTATGTGCGTCAGATCCATGACCTTGCTGAGCCAGTACGCCGGAGCCACCACCATGTACACCGTCAACGCCAGCACCAGCATGATTGTCGCCGTGAAAGGCCCTGTTTCCGGTCAGCCCTCGTCCCTCACCCTTGACGCACAGCGGGCAGCCATGGGCCGGGAATAGCAGCATCACTTACAATTTTGGGCCGCGCGCTGCCTGAACGGAGGTCCAGCATTGAGCAGCACTCCTGAAAAGATGTACTCAAAGCATGACGCCAGGAACAGCGCCGTGTTCTCCGAATTCCTAATGTTGGATCCGCCGTGTCTCATCTTCGGCGGCTTGTACCACGGTTGCTCTCGGACTGTCACGTACGCCACACCTTGGACTAAGATGCATATGCACATGAGTCCCAGCAATGGCGTCAAGACTTTGCGCGATACCAGGTCCGCCGTCGGCCGTTTCCGACAAAGCGTCGGCGCCGGCCCTGCCCATCCCATGAAGACGGCAATGGGCAGGATTAGGAGCAGGTCGATGAAGAGAAACTGAAAGTCCCCCAGATTCGATGCATTCGCGTAGAGGAAGCTGACAGACGTGAACTGAATGGCCGAATACAGGCTCATGTACTTGAAGCAGCTGAAGCTCGTCACCAACGAAGCTCGTCCTTCCCTGCATGAATGTGAGCTCGCAGCCTTTCAGCCGGGATTGGGCGTGACCCACCTGATCACCTCCAAGACGCAGCGTATGTCAAACACGCGAGACGTGAACGGTGCCGCCACGGAAGCTTCTGCCTCTGAGAGTGAGATGCCAACGTCTGCAGCCTTCAGGGCGCCACAGTCGTTGGCCCCATCACCACAAAAGCCGCAACAGTAGTCTATGCTCTGGAGCTTCTCCACCAGCTCATGTTTCTCGTCCGGTGACATTCTTGCGAAAACTTTCCCCTGGACGAGCATCTTGCCACGCTGTTAGTCAAGCTCAAGTCATGCGTACGGGGATCACATACTGTCCGGAGAACTCCTGGCAGCGCGTAATCCACAATCCACCGAAATGCTTCCCCGCTGACTGCCAGCGAGTAGTTTCGTAGGTTGGAAATGTCGTATGGAAGAGAGGCATCACCCTCTGGAGGGGCCGGAAGAGGCTGGCCACGCGTTAGACGACCAACGCTGATAAACAATCATCTCCCAAGGAGTCTTACCAACAAAGTCGACCCGTCGAGACTGTACATGCTGTTGTCGATGCTTTCCCACTGTAGCTCGGCCAGGGGGTCACGGGCATTACCTTTCTTGGTCAGCCAACTCGAGTAAACAGACAAAGGTTTCTTGGTAGCCCAGTCGAATTACCTCGGGCGAATCGGGGCACAAAGCAGTGTGCGTTGCGATCGAGGAGCCCACATTCTCGCGCAACGCTGACGGCTGTGAGGATGTTGTCTCCGGTCACCATCACGGTATTAATGCAGGAATCCTGCAGCTCCTTCAGCACCGCCGCCGTCGTAGGCTTCAGCTT
Source organism: Hirsutella rhossiliensis (assembly GCF_020360975.1). NCBI lineage: Eukaryota > Fungi > Ascomycota > Sordariomycetes > Hypocreales > Ophiocordycipitaceae > Hirsutella > Hirsutella rhossiliensis. The sequence goes on from NW_025408669.1 coordinate 1,108,410, forward strand.
ATTTTCGAAAATGATAAAGCCTATGAAGTCAAGCTCGCTCTCAACTGCGGACCGGGTCATCTTCTGTGCTTTGACCCAACTGAGTTTCGGCAGATACTTGGTTGCACAGCCGATGACCCGATATCCTTTATGGGTGTAGTGGGACAGAAGCTCTTCGTAGTCACTCGGAACTGGCCAGGTTAGACCTCTCGAAGAGCTGGGCTGTGGAGGATGCTACTCACAACTCTCTTCGCGACATATTTCCCGCATAGCCTCAGGTGCCCCCTTGACGAAGATGTCGCCACTCTTTTGCCCAAATTGCCGGACAATCACGCTTGCCCGCCGCAGCTGAGAGACAAACTCGAAGGCTTTGAGAATACCCAGCTCTCGGGACCCCTGAAGCGAGCTGGTCAGCATCCCAGGGCAGCTGGAAAACGGGCATGGGCAGGGTGTTGTACATCGGGGGGGCGTGCAATCGAGGGCGCAAGGCTGCCTTGCGCCTCATCCTCTCCTTCCGTCGTCCTTTGCTTGCCCTCGTCAAAGGACCACTTGGTGAAGTTGAACATTTTGACGTCTAGCGGATCCCCAACCAACTCTCCGTCCACCGCACGCAGAGAGTGGCATGTAGACATCGTGTAGAGCGCTGCCTGTAGGGGGCTCAGGCGAGCGGCTCGCGTACCGCTTCTGTTCTCCAACAGAGGCGGTTTTGAAATTAGATCGCTGAACCTGTTGGTGTCAGTCGTGGCAACGCGGATGCCGAGCACATCCAGGCCGTCCTCGGTCAGCGTGCCTGTCTTGTCGAAGCACATAATGTCCAACTTGCCACCGACATTCACCCTCTGCGGACTGATGCAGAATATCTGTTTCTTCTTCAAGCGTCCAATGGCGAAATTGGTGCCAATAGTCAACGTAGCAGGCAGCGCGGGCGGGACAACAATCGTGATGAGGTCCAGAGCCCGGATAACGATCAGATGCCACTCAAGGCCCAGCCTGATGAAATTGATGAAAGAGGCAATGAAGCCCAGAAATGCGACCGCGGCCATGACACTGATGTATCTAAACGAGTCGCGGTAAAAACTAAACCCGGACGGTTTCGGGAAGAGCATGGATCGAACAAGAGCGCCTTTGGTGGTGTTGAACCCGGTCCGGACCACCAGGGCCAGGGCAGCGGCGTCTTCGCCCTGATCCTCTTGTGGGCGCCTCGTGCGAATGATTTTGGTGCCGCAGAACAAGAAGTGTCGGGAGGTCTCGGGAGACACCGAGGGAGCGCCAAGGTCCATGCTTCGTAGTGTCTCGTCGGTTGCGGGAATCTTGGAAACCGGCACAGATTCACCTGCTGTTGTGAGTACAAGATGCGTCTTGACTGCCGGCACGGACATTGAGTTGGCTTACCAGTCAACATGCTCTCGTTGACGATGCAGTCTCCACTAAGAAGCAGGCTGTCGCTAGGAAACTGATTCAGATTCGGGTCGCTTAGTTCGTAGACGTCGCCCGGAACCAGGTCGCTAGACAAAATGTATTTCCAGAATCCGTTCCTCAAAACCCGAACGTCGCATTCGAACCGTGAGATTTCGCGTAGCCGCTTCATTGTCGCTCGCGTTTCAATCAGCGTCGTGGCGATGCTCCCGACCGAAATGATGAAGATACAGGCAGCATAGTAATAGTACGAGTCCATCGACCAGAGTATCAAGCTGGCGATCTGGAAGATATTAAACGGATGTAGAGCCTGCGAAAGGTCTCCCCGTCAGAACGAACCGGACAGCTGCGGACCGATGCTTAGAACCCGCGGGGAACTCACCTCGTCAACTAGTATCTGGCCCGACGACCTTGCTTCAATGTCAATAAGGTTACTTCCAAAAACAACCTCCCTAATGGCCTTTTCGTCGCTGTCAAGGCCACAGCGAACCAGGCGTACATCTGTCCACTCGGGATCCTTCCAACCAGTTGACAGGACAAACTTGTCTTTGAGTGGATGGAAACAAAGACGCACATAACGATAATCAAGCATGCGCAAGTTGTCCATCAATGGATCGTTTTCGTCGTCTAACCCATACGAGAACATCTTCTCGGGTAGTCCAAAGACAGTGGAGACTGGCCGACCGTACAGCTGCGACTTGACGGATACTACGGCCAGTTCGCCCCATTGGTTTTCAATGACAACCCAGTCGCAGTCCTTCAAAGGCCAAGGTTGGCCGACAACGCCGACATACCAGCGCGGGAGCCATCGAAATAGGAGAAAGGCCACACCACACGAGAGAATGCACAGGAGGATGTAAGCCGTGTATCCGACGAGGCCAGTGCGGAACCCGGCGATTGCAATGGTCAGGTCCTCGTTGGTCATGTACACCTTCTGGCTGTTACGGCCGGCCTGGTGACGCGAGCTCGCAGCCGTCGCAGTGCTATCGCGACGTAACAGACCTGCACGAGCCGAGATGTGCGACTGCGCAGAGGAACAGCGGCGAAGCAGGTAGTCATCATGAGTGACGCGGTATCCGTCCTCGGCCTGGTCCTCGTCGTCAAACGCAGAGAAGTCGAAGTCTCCACTGTCACCGACTTCGCTGAAACTGCGTCTGCAGTAGCCGTCGCTGGTGCTCGTTCTAAAATACGTATTCGGCTGCTCGGGGGACGGGGAGAAGGCCTCTGGGTCTTCCTCGTAGTAAGTGAAGCTTGTTGTCGAGGCGGCACGGGCTCTGCGATGAGAAAATGCCGAGACGCTGGAGGGGAGACTCTCCGCTACAGGGCCAGAGTATTGCTGCACGTAAGACACCATCCCGACACGTCAGCTGCGGTCCCGGAAGGGAAGGGGTTCGCTCCATTGCGCGAAAAGGCACTCATGCTGACCTCTTCATGGGCCATCTCCACGTCTTCGAAGACGCTGGAGCTACTCTGATTCGAGTTCAACCGATAGAGTGACGGATGAGGATTGGAGCTGGCCCTCGAGAGGCTGCTGCGACCGTGGCCCGTCGCAGGGCTCTCGGTGTCGTCCATGGCCCAGGCTCACCAACCGAAGCTTCGCAAGGCATCCGGGACCGCGATCGACTCGCTGCGCGCAGAGGAAGTCGGTGAAGAGCGCGTGACACAAGACGCGTCGCGCCACAGCGTTGGGATAGAGAGGGACGGAGAGACAATTGCAGGGTTGGCTAGGTCGTCGACCGGGTGGCCAGGAAAGAAACGGAGTATTGTTGGGGGACTCGCGGTTCTATGCATTGCAGAGCGCGCAGTATTGAAGATGCAATAATAAGCATTCGTCGAGCTTAAGTTGGCAGACGAGGCTCCGAGGTAATCCGTCCCCGCTGATGTTGGTAAATTGGAGGGAGAAGTGGATGTGCTTCTTAGCTAAGCATAACTACCAGCAGCCTCTTTCCACGGTGAAGAGAATTTCCAAAACATTCAACTCAAGCATGTACAAGTTTGTGTGATTTTATCTCATCTGTCGGGGTTCAATTCTTGTTTCTTAATCCAGGCATATTCAGATATTAAGACTTACAGTACAACTTAGGCAAGTGGACAGGTAACGTTAGCCGGGCTTGATGAAGCAGATGCCTTACTCAGCGGCAAATGCTCGGGTGGCAGGAAGCCGCCGTTGGCACTGTCGCAGGCGCCGGGATGAGTCTTTGCAGATGCCTCTACGTCCGTACTCCGAGCCGCTTGCGTCTACTTTGAAAAGTAGCCGCCAGAACATGCAGGTGAGTAACTATCAGCAGTGAAAGGTGCTCTCCGGGGAATGGGGCTTAGTCTGGAGAGTCGACTTGGTTGCCGAGAGCAGCTAATCTCCAGAGGGCCTGCCAGGACTCATTTGATGCTCTCCTGGCCCAATGACGAATACGACAGGGGCAACTATGTACGTTAAATACTGTACTGTGCACGAGATGCGCAAGGCTGATACCATCCGTCGGCACTTTCCTTGCTGCCATGAAGACGTTGCGACCAGCTCGGAAACGTGCCCCGTCAGTACGGATACCCCTTCCGCATACATGCAGAAGCCGCGCCGTTTTGCAATACAGTGCACAAGTCGGTTCAGACTCCGGACTGACACTGTACGGGGCGCATCCGACTGCGGGGGCAAGAGAAAGGCATGCGCGCCCCAGACGGGTAAGGTTGCAGGACTGGCTCCAGCGCGCAGCTCTTTGCTGGGAGCGGCCAAATGGGGTGGCCCAACAACCGGGGAGTCGCCCGCAGATTTTTTTTTCCCTTTCCCCTGCTCCCCCCCTCTGTCCCGCTATTAAGCTGAGGTATCTACCTACCTACCTACCTACTTAGTACTACTACAGTACCTACCCAAGGCCTGGTGGGTCTCCAGGCAGCATCGAGGTCGTTGATGGTGGGCACCCGCGCACGCCCGCCATCCACTCATCACTGACTTATCGCCCCCTCCCCCACCGAAATTTAGCCAAACGCCAAAATCAGCAACGCCCATCACTCCTCTCTCCCATCTTCCTCTCTCCTTCATCTCCTCCCTCTCCCGCCCACCCTCATCCGCTTGCTTGTGCAATCCTCTTGCATCCGCTGAGTAGGCAACATGGCCGAACCTATCCGAAACAAGCGCCCCGACCTGACGGCCCCGTGAGTTTGCCCCAGCGCCCTCCCGTCTCCCTCCTCCGTATTTTGCACCCACTGCCTGCCAGCGAGACTCTTTTCCCCCATCGCATACACCCTCTCTCTTGCATGGATGCTAATCGCCCAACCTCGGCTCTAGCACGCCGCAAAACACACCGGCCAGCAATGCGCCCATCTCTTCCCACGCCCAGCAGCCCGGTGTGGCCAGCATCAAGGAAGGTAAGATGGCCGTCGCATCAACTAGCCCCTACGCCGACTGACGTTCGTTTCTTCTTCTCCCCCTTAGAGGACATGGACCGCGCCGCTGCCGCCTCCATCTTTGCCCAGAACCCGAAGCTTGTACAGATGATCCAGGGCCGGCTCGGCTCCCTCATCGGACGGTCTTCTGGTTACATCGAGTCTCTGCCCACCCCTGTTCGCCGCAGAGTGTCTGGTCTGAGAGCGATGCAAAAGGAACACTCCAAGCTCGAGGCCGAGTTCCAAGAAGAGGTCCTCCAGCTCGAGAAGAAGTACTTTGCCAAGTTCACCCCTCTGTACCAGAAGCGTGCCAACATCGTCAACGGCAATGTTGAGCCAACTGAGGAACAAGTCAAGGCCGGCGAGGACAGCGACAGCCAGCAGCCCCAGGGCGAAGGAGATTCTGCCGAAAGCGCACCCAAAAACGCCGACATGCCCGAGAACGTGTCTGGCATTCCCGAGTTTTGGCTGTCTGCCATGAAGAACCAGGTCACCCTCGCCGAAATGATCACGGACCGTGACGAGGCCGCCCTGAAGCACCTGACGGACGTGCGCATGGAGTATCTCGACAAGCCCGGCTTCCGTCTCATCTTCGAATTCCGCGAGAATGAGTACTTCACCAACAAAACCATCACCAAGACTTACTTTTATCAGAACGAGAGCGGCTACGGGGGCGACTTCATCTACGACCATGCCGAAGGCGATAAGATTGACTGGCACCCTGGCAAGGACCTCACGGTCCGTGTCGAGGCGAAGAAGCAGAGAAATAAGTGTGAGCAGCTGCAACAGGACCCGTTTTACCGCCCGTTGCTGACGCTCCAACAGCCACCAAGCAGACTCGAATTGTCAAAAAGACAGTTCCTACCGAGTCCTTCTTCAACTTCTTCTCACCACCGAAACCGCCCACTGACGAGGACGGCGACGAAGACGACGCAATCTCGGACATTGAGGAACGCCTAGAACTCGACTATCAGCTCGGCGAAGATATCAAGGAGAAGCTGATCCCCCGTGCCATTGACTGGTTCACTGGAGAGGCTCTCGCCTATGAGGAGGTTGACGATGACGACCTCGAGCCCGGCGACTTCGAGGATGATGAGGACGACGAGGACGACTTGAGTGAGGACCACGACGAGGAGGAGGAGTCTGATGAAGACGTGAGTAACACAATGCGCGCACGACCGTGCCTTTGCCGTGCCGGACTAACGCGACAAGCAGGATGATTCCGGCAAGCCCAAGCAGGAGGCCGCTGAGTGCAAGCAGAGCTGAGGGCTGAAAGTTGGAGGCGTCCAGGCATGACTAATCTATGCCTTTGGGATGGTCGTCGGTCGTTGGTCGCTGGTTCTTTTTTCTTCCTTTTTTGGGCCTCGATATAAGTAGCTAGAAGGACGAGGGAATGGCCAAAGGTGACGGAAAGGCGGCGCAGCCGTGGCCTACCAAGGTTGGCAGCTGTAGTGCTGCGAGAAGTAGTGCGAAAGCTCTGGCCGCAAGGAGGAGCGAATTGTTGTGGTGAGACGGTAGCGTGAGAAGTCTGGATCCATTTCATAGACGCGCAATGAGGGCGTAAGCGGGTGTACCTATTTCCCTCGATAACGGTCAAGGCGGTGCTGCATCGAGGGGCCGAAGCCGAAAAGTAAAGGTTTGATATTGGCTGCTCAAGTCAGGCCTTGGCCCGTTTCTGGGCGTCAGCGGCGACAGGCGGTTCTCAAGCATTCACGGCGCGTGCATGACATGCCGTCTCCTCCCAGCGTAAGAAGTAATAAGTTCAGTTAATTAGGGAGAAGACCGAAACGGTCAGACTCGACCGTCCAACCCCAACCACTAGTGCAGTATGACTCTAATTAGAGGCCCACCCGAGATCGGCGTTTGAATTGCGGCAGCTCAACGGCGGCCGATGGCGGCCGATGAGGGATGAATGGCTTGACCCGGCATTTCTTCCAAAGAGGCTCCAGCGTGGTGGGTCAAGGGACTTTGTCCCAGCCAGCATTTGAGACGCTGGCCGGATGGCCGGATGGGCATGCTCGAAAACATGTCCGTTTTGTATGTACTGTACGTGAGGTTTCGCCCGTGGGTGGTATCGTAGTACATGCATCCGTAGATTTCGAGCGTCACCTGCATCAACGGCAACCATCTGCGGGGCGCTTATGGCTCGTTCGCGAGTAATAGTACCGCTGCCATGACTCCTCCTGTGGCTTCTGCCCCTCTGCGCAGCATTTTTGGCCGGGCGTACAGCATTAAAAGTGGTCCCGGACCCTCCAAAGTCGCGCATTCTTCATCAGGGTACCTCGCCGAGGACCGCCGAAAGGCAATGAGTGCACTCAGCGCCCGGGAAAAACCGTCGCTCTTCCAACCTTCTCCTGTCTACCTACACCTTTAGCTCTCGACGACTTGAATCCTGGAAACAATGACTCCCGCCCGAGATATCCAGGGAAACCCGCTCGCGGCGCAGGGGGCCGATTCGCACACGCTGTCGACGTCACCAGCGGCCACGATGCAGTCCCCTCTGTCGAGCTGGGGCGGTGGTCTGGCCCAGCGCGTTGCGCCCAAGCAGCTGAAGCCCTTCAACACCCAGGACATCAAGATCCTGCTGCTCGAAAACGTCAACCAGACGGGCCAGAACACCCTCAAGGAGCAGGGCTACCAAGTCGAGGCCCTCAAGACGTCGCTACCCGAGGACCAGCTCATTGATAAGATTCGGTGAGTCAACACTGTAAATCTCGGCCTCGTGGCGATCCTGACCCTGGCTTGCACAGCGACGTCCACGTCATTGGCATCCGCTCCAAGACAAAGCTGACCGAGCGCGTCCTTCGCGAGGCCAAGAACCTGCTCGTCGTCGGCTGCTTCTGCATCGGCACCAATCAGGTCGACCTCGACTATGCCGCCAGCCACGGCATCGCCGTCTTCAACTCCCCATTTGCCAACTCCCGCAGCGTTGCCGAGCTTGTCATAGCCGAAATCATCACCCTTGCTCGCCAACTGGGCGACCGCTCCTCCGAGATGCACCGCGGCACCTGGAACAAGGTCAGCGCAAAGTGCTGGGAGGTGCGAGGCAAGACGCTGGGTGAGTGTCTTTTGCTTCCGCCTCAGCTGCAGCCCATTCTGTCGAGCCTTGTCGCACGACTTCACGTGGTCGATTGCGCGAATGGCTCGCCTCCCTGCCTTTGTCGGAACCGGATCGTGTTAACTGTGGCTGGCTGGCAGGTATTGTCGGTTATGGACACATTGGCTCGCAACTCTCGGTTCTTGCCGAGGCCATGGGCATGAACGTTATATACTATGACGTCGTCACCCTCATGGCTCTGGGAACCTCGCGCCAGGTCCCGACCCTGGAGTCTCTTCTCGAAGAGGCCGACTTCGTGACGCTGCATGTGCCAGACCTTCCGGAGACGAGAAACATGATTTCCGCTGCGCAGCTCAATCACATGAAGAACGGATCCTATCTCATCAACGCCAGCCGCGGAAGCGTCGTGGACATTGCGGCCCTGATCAATGCCATGCGGTGCGGCAAGATTGCCGGCGCTGCTCTCGACGTGTACCCTCATGAGCCCGCAGCCAATGGCGATTATTTTAGCAACAACTTGAACTCGTGGGCCGAGGATCTTCGCAACCTGAGCAACATCATCCTCACTCCTCACATTGGTGGAAGCACCGAAGAGGCTCAGCGCGCCATTGGCACCGAAGGTGAGGAGGACTGCCTTGTTGCCATGACTGCATGCCCTCTCCAGTTCCTGGCGTCGTCTCTCAGCACCGACTGACACGGCTCGCAGTGGCCGACGCACTGGTGCGATACATCAACCAGGGCATCACGGTGGGAAGCGTCAACATGCCCGAGGCTCAACTCCGCTCCCTAACGCTGGACGAGCCCGAACATGCACGGGTTCGTGCTCAACCGATGCCCCGGAACAGTAGATACAACAAGGCCTGGCTGACTCGGATGGACCACAGGTCATCTACATCCACCGCAACGTCCCTGGTGTCCTGCGCAAAGGTATTGAAGGCCCGGTTGGCAACCCCGTTGCATGCTTTGACCCAACATGCTAATGTCAACGTAGTTAATGAGATCCTCGGGGATCACAACGTCGACAAGCAGATCAGCGACAGCAGAGGCGATGTGGGCAATCACCAGGAACTATTATCGTGAACCGCATGCACTAACCGAGACTTGGGCAGGTGGCTTACTTGATGGCCGATGTGAGCAATGTGCGGTACGGACAGATCAAGGACATCTCAGAAAGCTTAAATGCTCTTAGCTGTAAGTTTACGCGACCGGATACGACCCAAGTACTACGCTGATGCTAGCATAAACGTAGCATGCATCATGACTCGCATGCTCTACTAGGAGACAAGCCAATGCTCCGGAGCCAGGAGGTTGCGAGATGTGCAGAGGAAAGTCAACCGACCGTCCGCACTCAACGTCGCGTCGGGGGACTGTCGAGGGACGGAGGTGCTGCTTCAACAAGAAAGAATTCGAAGAAAGGGATCTTGGGGTCTTGCGAGGCGGACAAGGCTACAGGAACGTCGAGCGCCGCTGGGCCTTGGGCTTTGCCGGCCAAGATGAGGGATAGATGGGCAGGCGTTTTCACGGTAGGTATCAACGCTGGCCATGAGGAACCAGGAACATGTCGGAAAGGAAGCAGCGGCCGGTGGTACGGATTCCGGAGGAGGTGCTTGACGGGGCGCCGAAATTGGATGTAGGCGCATTGTTGAATGCGTTTATTATTGATCATGGAGCTCTTTGTTTTGTTTTCCCCTCAGAGACAACGCTCGGGCTTGCGCGTCTCGTACCACGACGTACGAAGGAGGCATTTCTTTTGCTCGACTGGTGACGGCGTCTGCGCAGAGAGCTATGTAGATGGGCTTGAGAAGATGCCGTCGTACGAGGAAGGACGAGACGGCTTGCAATTCACCGTCGCGTAAGACGGAGCTGCCAGTAGGTAGGTAGTCGGGAGTACCTCGCAGGTACCCTGTCCGGGCCGGCGTCTTACCATGCAGGTACGTATTGCCTGCCTCCTGGCTACGGCTGCCGGGAGAGGCACGGACATGCAGCGCGCATCGGCCAGCAGCATTGATCCCACCCAACGTCTGTATAGATACTCTGTTTCGGCTGCCCATGTGCGTGCCAGTCCAGGTCTCTGTACCTGGGTACAAGTCAGCCAGCCTCCTCGGCCCGTAAAAACGCGTGCTGGCATCATCAACATCAGTGCTCCAGCTGCTGCAGCCCCTTGCTGGCCGCCGCCGCCGCCGACACAGCACTTGACCTCTTCATCGTCGACCTCAATTTCCCCCCCCCCCCATCATTTTTTCCAGTTGAGCCGACGACGACGGCGACGACGACGACTTGGTCTCCCATAATCTTCGTCTTGTTCCTCCTCCTCCTCCTCCTCCTCCTCCTCCTCCTCCTCCGCCTCCTCCCCCCTTCTTTCGTTGGCTTCCTCAACTCCCTTCTTCTCGGAAGCCTTCCATCATCCCCCCTGACGTGTCGTCCCATCCGCCGCCGACACCGACTCCGCGGATCGATACCTCTTGACCCACGATCCGTCAATGAATGCCTCTCGTCGGAGTTCATCCTAGTTCTCCCCCTGAGCCTCCTCTTGCACACCTCGATACCATTTCGTTTCCTGTCCCGGCAGCTTCCCCCTCATGGCATCGACCTACGATGTCGGGACGAGAGCGTGGCAGCCCGACCCTGCCTTGGGCTGGATAGCCTCGGAGCTCGTCAACAAAACAGTCGAAGGCACCAAGGTCAAACTCGTCTTCAAGCTCGAAAATGGCGACGTATGTTATTTCTCCGCTCCGTGCTCTAGCTCGAAACCAGACCGGCCGCTGATTCTTGGGCCTTGTGCCGGCTCTCTGTACAGAGCAAGACAATCGAGGTGCCTGCCGAGGCGCTGCAGTCTGGGTCCGATGCTTCCTTGCCGCCATTGATGAATCCCACCATGCTAGAAGCCAGCGATGATCTTACGAATCTGTCCCATCTCAACGAGCCTGCAGGTAAGCCGCCACAGAACCTGCTTGACGCGGGGAATGGGACTGACTTGTGACTTTACGTGCAGTTCTACAGGCCATCCGGTTGCGCTATCTACAGAAAGAAATCTACACCTACAGCGGCATCGTCCTCATCGCCACGAATCCATTCGCTCGAGTCGACTCCCTCTACGTTCCGGGCATGGTACAGGTCTACGCGGGAAAGCAGAGGGCCACGCAGGCTCCGCACCTGTTTGCCATTGCTGAAGAAGCTTTCATGTGCGTTGACTTGCGCCCAATGTTTGCCTGGTTGTGGTGCTGATCAAGATGTTAGGGACATGATTCGAGACAGCAAGAACCAGACCATTGTTGTGTCCGGAGAGTCCGGAGCTGGCAAGACCGTCAGTGCCAAGTACATTATGCGGTATTTCGCCACCAGAGAATCCCCGGACAACCTTGGAGCCCGCATCAAGCGAGGTCCCGAGGCCATGAGCGAGACTGAGGAGCAAATCCTGGCCACCAACCCCATCATGGAGGCGTTCGGCAACGCCAAGACCACGCGCAATGATAACTCGTCCAGATTCGGCAAGTACATCGAAATCATGTTTGACAAGAAGACCAACATCATCGGTGCCAAGATTCGCACATATCTGCTGGAGCGGTCACGCCTCGTATTCCAACCGCTCAAGGAACGCAACTACCACATCTTCTACCAGCTCGTGGCCGGCGCCTCTGACGAGCAGCGGCAAGAGCTCGATATCCTACGCGTTGAGCAATTTGAGTACTTGAACCAGGGAGACTGCCCTACCATTGACGGTGTGGACGACAAGGCCGAGTTCGAGTCGACCAAAAAGTCTCTCCAGACAATTGGTGTATCAGGGGCCAAGCAGGCTGACATCTTCAAGATCCTGGCCGGCCTGCTGCATCTGGGCAACGTCAAGATCACTGCCTCGCGCAACGATAGCGTGCTTGCCCCGACCGAGCCATCGCTCGAGCGGGCCTGCAGCATTCTCGGCGTGGACGCAGCCGAGTTCGCAAAGTGGATTGTTAAGAAACAACTAGTCACTCGGGGCGAAAAGATTACGTCGAACCTGAGCCAGGCTCAGGCTGTTGTCGTGCGCGACTCGGTGGCCAAGTTCATATATTCGAGCTTGTTCGACTGGCTAGTCGACGTCATCAACCACAGTCTGGCAACCGAGGATGTCTTGAACCGTGTCTCGTCGTTTATCGGCGTCTTGGATATCTACGGCTTCGAGCATTTCGCCAAAAACTCCTTCGAGCAGTTCTGCATCAACTACGCCAACGAGAAGCTGCAGCAAGAGTTCAACCAACACGTTTTTAAGCTCGAGCAAGAAGAGTACTTGAAGGAGCAGATCGACTGGACGTTTATCGACTTTTCGGACAATCAGCCGTGCATTGATCTCATTGAAGGCAAGATGGGCATCCTGTCTCTGCTCGACGAAGAGTCCCGGCTTCCCATGGGCTCGGACGAACAGTTCGTAACGAAGCTGCACGGCAACTTTGGCTCCGACAAGCAGCACAAGTTTTTCAAGAAGCCCAGGTTTGGGAAATCGGCCTTCACCGTCTGTCACTATGCCATCGACGTCACGTACGAGTCCGAGGGCTTCATCGAAAAGAACAGAGACACCGTTCCCGACGAGCACATGGCAATCCTGCGGGCCACGACCAACTCTTTCCTCAAGCAAGTCCTCGAAGCAGCGTCGGCTGTGAGAGAAAAGGATGTCGCCTCGGCCTCGTCGAACGCTGTAAAGCCCGCTGGCGGGAGGAAGATTGGCGTGGCCGTCAACAGGAAGCCCACGCTCGGCGGCATCTTTCGATCGTCGCTGATTGAGCTCATGAACACAATCAACAACACGGATGTCCACTATATCCGATGCATCAAGCCCAACGAGGCCAAGGAGGCCTGGCGGTTCGAGGGCCCCATGGTTCTCAGCCAACTGCGCGCCTGCGGTGTTCTGGAGACCGTTCGCATCAGCTGCGCCGGGTACCCAACACGATGGACCTATGAGGAATTTGCGCTTCGATACTACATGCTCGTCCATTCGGGCCAGTGGACTTCTGAGATTCGCCAAATGGCCAACGCCATTCTGACAAAGGCACTGGGCACGAGCACGGGCAAGGGCCTTGACAAATACCAGCTCGGCCTGACCAAGATCTTCTTCCGAGCTGGCATGCTTGCGTTCTTGGAGAACCTCCGCACAAGTCGCCTCAACGGCTGCGCGATTCTCATCCAGAAGAACCTGAGGGCCAAGTTCTACCGACGCCGTTACCTGGCCGCTCGCGAGTCCGTCGTCCGCACCCAGTCCGTTGTCAGAGCTTATATGGCAAGGAAGCGGGCCCAGGGCTTGCGCACCATCAAAGCCGCCACCACTATTCAGCGGGTCTGGCGCGGCCAGAAGCAGCGCAAGAACTTCCTTGCCATCAGGCAAAAGATGGTCTTGTTTGAGTCGGCCGCCAAAGGTTATCTGCGTCGAAAGCAGATCATGGAGACCCGGGTGGGCAACGCCGCGCTCGTCATTCAGAGAGCGTGGCGATCTCGGCGACAGTTGCGGTCCTGGAGGCAATATCGCCGGAAGGTCACCCTGGTCCAGAGCTTGTGGCGCGGTAAGAGTGCTCGGCAAGAGTACAAGGGGATGCGTGAAGAGGCCCGTGACTTGAAACAAATATCATACAAGCTCGAGAACAAGGTGGTCGAGCTCACTCAATCCCTCGGCTCGATGAAGGAGAAGAACAAAAACCTTGCGTCGCAGGTGGAGAACTATGAGGGCCAAATCAAGTCGTGGAAGAACCGCCACAATGCGCTCGAGGCGCGAACCAAGGAACTGCAGACAGAAGCCAACCAGGCGGGCATTGCGGTGGCCAAGCTGCAAGCCATGGAGGATGAGATGAAGAAGCTCCAGGCGGCCTTTGACGAGTCGACGGCCAACATCAAGCGGATGCAGGAGGAAGAAAGGGAACTCCGCGAGTCCCTCCGGCTGAGCAACCACGAGCTGGAGACGACGAAGCAGACCAACAGTGACCGCGAAAAGGATAATCTCAGTCTTCGACAGGAGCTCGAAGCTCTCCGGGACGCCTTGGAGGTGGCGAAGCGAAGCGCGCCAATTAACGGGGAGCTTACCAATGGGGCGTCTACGCCTGCAGTGGCCACTGGCTTGATCAACCTGGTGTCGTCAAAGAAACCCAAGCGCAGGAGCGCCGGAGCGGAGCCACGGGACCTCGATCGCTTCAGCGCAGCATACAACCCACGGCCCGTCTCCATGGCTGTGACCAGCACGGCTCATCGGCAGAATCTGTCGGGCACGACATTTATCCCCGGGGTCGATAACATCGAGATGGAGCTCGAGGGTCTTCTCGCCGACGAGGATGGTCTCAACGAGGAGGTGACGATGGGCCTGATCCGCAATCTCAAGATCCCGTCGCCAAACACGACACCCCCTCCTTCAGACAAGGAAGTCCTGTTCCCGTCGTACCTAATTAACCTAGTAACCTCTGAGATGTGGAACAACGGCTTCGTGAAGGAATCGGAGCGCTTCCTGGCCAACGTGATGCAGTCGATCCAGCAGGAGGTAATGCAGCACGACGGTGACGAGGCAATCAACCCCGGCGCGTTCTGGTTATCCAATGTGCACGAGATGCTGTCCTTTGTCTTCCTGGCCGAGGACTGGTACGAGACGCAAAAGACGGACAACTACGAGTACGACCGGCTACTGGAAATTGTCAAACATGACCTCGAGAGCCTCGAGTTCAACATTTACCACACCTGGATGAAGGTGCTCAAGAAGAAGCTACACAAGATGATCATCCCAGCCATCATCGAGTCGCAGTCGCTGCCGGGCTTCATCACCAATGAGAGCAACCGGTTCTTGGGCAAGTTGCTGCAGTCGAACTCGGCGCCAGCCTACAGCATGGACAACCTGCTCAGCCTCCTCAACAGCGTCTTCCGGGCGATGAAGGCATTCTACCTCGAGGACTCGATTATCACGCAGACTGTGACTGAACTCCTGCGGCTTGTGGGCGTGACGGCTTTCAACGACTTGCTGATGCGACGCAACTTTTTGTCGTGGAAGCGAGGTCTGCAGATCAACTACAACATCACGCGCATCGAGGAATGGTGCAAGAGCCATGACATGCCCGAAGGTACCCTTCAGCTGGAGCATCTGATGCAGGCGACGAAGCTGCTGCAGCTCAAGAAGGCAACGTTGAATGACATTGAGATCATTCAGGACATTTGCTGGATGCTCTCGCCGAACCAGATCCAGAAGCTGCTGAACCAGTACCTGGTGGCTGACTACGAGCAGCCAATCAATGGCGAGATTATGAAGGCAGTAGCCTCGCGGGTTACGGAGAAGAGCGACGTGCTGCTCCTCCAGGCAGTCGACATGGATGACAGCGGGCCGTACGAGATTGCCGAGCCGCGGTCCATCACGGCGCTCGAGACGTACACACCTTCATGTAGGTGGACCTAACGGCATCACGGGCAAGACGCAAGTGGCTAACAATGGACAACTTTAGGGCTGCAAACGCCGCGCTTGAAGCGGTTGGCGGAGATTGTTTCGGCGCAGGCCATTGCGCAGCAAGAGAAGCTTGAATATGCGGATGGCGAGGGCTTTGACGGGCAAGAAACCTTGGCCGAGGCGGACGAGACGAATGCCGAAGGGGCAGCAGCGGAGCTGTGAGGGCGGGCAGGCGCGCCGTCTGAGGGCCAATGCCGGGCTGCACCGTCTACTCAGATAAGTGAGTCCGCGGCTGAGGCTTCCCCTCGTCATTTTCCCACTTCTTCTTTTCATGTTTTTCGCTGTAGCGGGCGTCAAGACGCGGGCGGATCTTGGCAACGATTGCCATGACATGTGCCACGGAGCCATATCTATTTTTTACTGGGGGGAGAGGGGGTAGAGGGCCGTGACGACGGACGGGGGAGGACAGCAGCAAACATGTATTGGAGTGAGGCTCTTTGTCTGCAAGGTTGCACTTCCAATGCAAGCAAGCATTCGATGGGTACTGCCAGCCATGTGTGTCACGCAGCCGATTCATACCTTTGTGTCGGCACGATTATACACCTTCGACTGAGAAGTTGGCGGTCGAGGACGTTTGTGGTAGCGTGTGAATGCATCCGCGTAGGTACATACATAAGGTAGGTACCTCCCAGTACCCACCGGCAGATCATTCATTAGCTATGTAGCGTGACGCAGCAAAGCGAGTGGGCGCCTCGGTAGACGCATGGCAAACAAGGACCAAAAGCTTGCCGCCGCCTCGCTGGATGAGCCGTGGGTGAAAAGAAACGTCGGACTCTCTTCAAATTTTAAATTTCTTTCATTTCAGGTGCTCTCTTCGGACCAGGAGTGCCCGATAGTGAAAAAAGTGGCTGAACGGGAGCAGAGTCTTTATGCTCGGAAAGTTGCAGCGACGGTCAAAGCCGCGGGCGACGAGATAAATGCTTGACGCGACATGAGGCAATCACCAAACATCATCATCACCGGGACCCCGGGCGTAGGCAAGACGACACACTGCGAGAGCCTGGCCGAGAGAACAGGCTTACGGCATGTGTCGGTCAACCAGATTGTCAAGGATCAAGAGTGCCACGAGGGCTGGAGCGACGAGTACCAGAGCTGGATAGTGGACGAAGACAAGGTGCGGAGGAGTCGACGCCCCCCAGCCGGACGCGGTCTTGCTGACGGGACACTGTTGCGCCTCAGCTGTTGGATGCCATCGAGACGGATGCCGAGGCAGGAGGCTGCATCATCGACTGGCACGCCTGCGACCTGTTTCCGCGTAGCTGGATCGACCTGGTGATTGTTCTGCGGGTGGACTCGACGACGCTCTACGACCGTCTGAAGGCGAGGTCAGTTGTACACGGTTGAGCCCCCGGCCACGGGCTCGTTGGGCGCTAACGGGGAAGCTCTCGACGACAGAAACTACGCGGAAGCCAAGCTCCAGGAGAATCTGGACTCGGAGATTATGGAGGTGCTGCTGCAGGAGGCGCGGGAGGCGTTTGACGACGAGATGGTGATTGAGCTGACGAGCAATTCCTCGGACGAGATGGAGGGCAACCTGGATCGCATCGAGACATGGATAAACCAATGGAGGCACGACAACAACACGACGGTGCCCGTGGGGCCGTAGCAGCCGCCACGGCGAGAGAGAGGCCGAGGAAAAGTTGGTATGGTGTCTTGATGGGTTGAACTTGAAGCTATCGAGACCTCACTGTACGTATTCGTGTACGAGTACTTCTCTTATCAGTGTCTATCGGAGGTAGATCCCAAGTACCTTGTACACCCCTTTTCGTCGTCGAATCGGAGGGCGGCCGACCTGTCGAAGAGGCAACCGTTTCTCTCACTCTCACTGTCTCACCCAGTCTTCTCAGCCCGGCCTCGCGGCCTCTTTCCTTGAACGAGGCGCCATCGATAATCAAAACAGACACGATGGACCCCTGCGTCACCTTCGTCACCGGCAACGCCAATAAACTGCGCGAAGTCAAGGCCATTCTTGAGCCCGCCATCCGCGTCCAAAGCACTGCCTTCGACCTCGAGGAGATCCAGGGCACCATCCACGAGGTGACCGAGTACAAGTGCCGGAAAGCCGCCGATCTAGTGAGACCAACCCATTGTTGCGAACAAATAAAGACTGACACGACACACCCCGGTGCTTGTCTGCAGGTCAACGGTCCCGTCTTGGTCGAGGATACCGCCCTCTGCTTCCATGCCCTGGGCGATCTGCCAGGCCCGTACATGTAAGTCTTCCCAGCCAGCCACCCTCCTTCGCTTCTCGTCTGCTCACACGGCGCCTGCCTGCCCATAAAGTAAGTGGTTCCTGTCGGCAATTGGTCATGACGGCCTCAACAACCTCCTTGCCGCCTACACGGACAAGTCCGCCGATGCCGTCTGCACCTTTGGCTACTCGGCGGGACCGGGCCAAAAGCCTATTCTCCTCCAAGGACGCTGCGCGGTATGTCTCGCTCCGTGCTGCATACGACGTATCCTCCCTCTTACACACGCCTTCATATTCAGGGCAAGATTGTGCCCCCGCGTGGGCCGTCTCACTTCGGTACGCTTACCTGGCCAGCGCCAGACCTCCCGCCCTGCTGCTCCTCGTGCTGCAAATGAGGCCTAACCGCGGCCGTGCAGGATGGGATCCCGTATTTGAGTTTCAAGGCCAAACGTTTGTTGCTCCCCCTCTCCCAGTCCCCGAGGCCCATTCATTCCCCAGCCTCTTTCCCACGCTGTTACGCCGGCTTCTAACCGGCTCCAACGCCCGTTCAAGTGTCTCTAACTTGGTTGGCTGGTTAGATTTGCCGAAATGGACGGGCCCCAGAAGAACACGATATCACACCGCGCTCGTGCCCTAAAGCAGCTCCAGGACTGGTTCAAAGACCAGCCAGGCGCTTATCCAGTCCCTTTGCAGCGCAGCTCATGAAGGCGCCGACGGCATTGGCTTTCATCTCACCCCATCCAGTGCTGTACGTGGCAAGCTACCTTGGCACTGCTACACAGTGTGGTGTCGGCTGATCTCTTACCGGAGGACCTCGTTCGTGATGCACGTCGATACTGGCTCAGCATTTCACTGGCTTTGAACGGTTCCATCCTCAACGAGTACCAAATAAAGCAAGCTCGGCTGGGTACACGTCCGAGGATGGAAATCCCTCTAGACAGTGACCCCACCAAAGTATTTCTGTTGAAAATAATAAATGAAGGCTCAGGGCAACTGGTTTTTTTGGCTTGCCAACCCGCATGGATCGATAGGCTCTTTGCCGAAAGCGGCATAACTCCTGAGAACCGATGCTGTGTGAAGTGCCAGATGCACTCGTCGTGAGCCCGGCTGGCCTATCTGGGCATTGGATGAGTGAGACTTGCAGAGTGTGGCCAGCACAAAGCCAGCATTTGATCATATATATTATACTTGAGGCGTTCCACGCCGAGTGAGAAGACGCCACTACGACGCCACGAGACTTTTGCTCGCGCGGGCAACCAAGTCTACAAAATCGTACAAAGCATGTAGACTGACTACCTGGCGGCTGGCGACACGAGGCGAATCGACCCTCTCTTTCTGTCGCGACAATTACGGGGCTCCAGGTGCCGAGAACGCGTGAAGAATGACTGTCCTCCCAGACACCATCATTGTCTGCAAGATCTGCTTATTCATCTGTGCTGACAGCTTGCAGCCTTTGACAGTACAGAGCTCCGCCACGACACGTTATCCGCGTATTCTTTGCGCGAACCCGGCCACGCACCTCGAATGGCGAGGCTCGAGACTCAAGGTTCGCAGCCTCTTTCACCTAGCGGTTACCGCGGTAGTCTAGACTACCTATCAGGGCAGACCAGCTGACCGACAACCCAGGCCCGCTCCGGCAGGTCTCTTACATCACCCTACTTGCCTCCTTTGGTTCTTTGTGGCAACGCTTTTTGCGAAGTCGACTCCTTTGGCAACTCCTTGGTGAAGGGAATGAAGTCTGGCGCTCCGGGAAGATATTTTCGAAGGGGCTCAGGTACCCGCAGACCCTGCAAGTGACAGTCAGAAGCGTTGTACATCACACGGGCCAGGTGCTGCTCGGCTCTTACCTCGACCGTCTGGTAATTCTCCAGAATGCAGCACATGGTTCTTGTCGTGGCACACAGCGTCGCGTTGAGGCAGTGCACGTACTTCTTTTTCGTGTCCGTCTGTGTCTTGGCCCCGAAGCGAATCTCGAGGGCGCGCGACTGGTAGTCGGTGCAGTTAGAGCATGAAACGAGCTCCTTATACTCGCCTTGGAAGGGAAACCAAGCCTCCAGGTCGAGCTTTTTGGCAGCAGCGTTGTTGAGTGCGCCGGAAACAATGGCGATGACCCGATAGGGAAGTCCCAGGGACTTGTAAAACTCTTCCGAGACTGCAATCATTTCATCAAGTGACTCCCACGACTTCTCGGGGTCTGTCAAGAGGAACTGTTCGATCTGTTCTCGCGGGTCAGTATGTTATATTGGAGCTCACGCACCCGATCTTCACAACCGGAGAGAGGTGAGGAGAGGGGGGAGGGGAGGGGAGGCTGCCATCATGACGAGGCAACCGAGCTGCGTTACCTTTTCAAACTGGTGAACGCGATAAATGCCCCAGGCATCACGGCCATGAGATCCGGCCTCACGCCTGTAGCACGAGCTGAATCCGGCGTACCTAGGGGGACAGGTGGCTTAGCAAAGCCAGTCATCTCTTGCCGTGGCGGCTTCACTAACTTGATGGGCAGATCCTTGGCAAGGAGCCACTCATCGGCGTGGAAGGCTGAGATGGGCTGCTCGGAGGTGGCAATGAGATACTTGTCGTTCTTGGCGTCGCCATCGACCACCTTGTAGAGCTCTTCGTCAAAATCGTCGAGCTGGGCCGTCTTGCTCATGAAGTCTTTGAGCATGAACTGTGGCGTCTGTAGCGCAGTATAGCCGCGCTGAGTCAGAAACTCGAGACCATAGTTGATGAGCGCTTGATTCAGAAAGACACCCCATTGGCGCAGGAAGTAGCCACGGTGTCCAACGACCTTGACGCCGCGGTCGGGGTCATAACCGTCGAGGCGGAAGAGAACTTCGTGGTGTGAGAGAACGTCGCGCTTCTCGACAGCAACGTCTTCCGGAGCCCATTTCCGAAGAATGTCGTTGTTGTCCTAGAGGTGAGGCGTTAGTCGACGGAGTCGAGCCACGGAGCGGAGGTTTGGGGTAACGGCTGTCTGGCCATGTCAGTCGCACCTCATTGTCGCTGACGGGAACGGAATCGTGCACAATATTTCCTATGGTCCTGAGTTTTGACTTGAGAAGTGCTTCCTTCTCCCCGGCCGAGTCAACTAGGCTCTTCTTCTCTCTTTCGAGATCCTTTTTTTGTTGGAGCAGACCATCGGCGTTCTCTTTGGCCTGGATATACGTCAACGAAAGGTCCCTGTTATCGCGGTGCAGGCGCGGCTTCACTACCTTCTTTTTTGTCCCAATCTGCTTCTGGACTTCGTTAATCTTGCCGTTGATCTGGGTTGCGCTGTATTGGGCTGCTCGGCGCAGAAGTTGAAGGAAGCGATGAGCATGGGTAACGCCGAGGGAGGGAGCACGAAGGACCAAACACACTCTTGCGGTGGTCGTCAAAGAGAGCAATAATCTCGTCGACGATTTCGACACTGGCATGTCTGCGCCGCTGGGAATCACGGATCTTTTCCGGGTTGCCCCCGCGATCCGCGATGAAGTCGTTGACATCAAGCATTCTGTCGGTATGGACGCTTTTCCCTTGTCTCTAGACAGGAACAGGCAGGCACCGGAGATGTCGGTGGCGGAGGCGCTGCTTGCAGTCCAAGAGCAGAAGAGGCGGACCAGCGGTGGTGACTGATGGTGGCGGGCGAAGTCAGTCGTCGAGGGTGTGACAGACGAGGGGTGGTTTGTGGTATGGTGGGGGCGGGGTAGGCAAAAAGCTGGAAGGATGTTCCTATAGAGTCTGAGTCAGCAAGTCCGATCACAGGGGAGCCAATAGAGGCGCGGACCCCCGCGCCTTTAAAGTCGGCGCGGACGTCCGCGCCTGTTATGTAAGCCTGGCAGGCCATTTGGGCCGCCGCCAACTGCGCTCGCAGTCGGCCTCACCGATACAGCATGCTTGCTGCATACATATAGCTTCAATTAATTGCAAGGAGGATATCCCTTAGGGTTCGAACCCATAGCCTTCCCTATTTGGTAGATTGACGTGACGCAAAGGGCGCCGCTGTTGCGTGGCAAGGAGGGTGCGCGGAAGTTCACCGCCTTAAAATTGGCCAGCTACAGTGCTACACGCCGGTGCATGTCGGTGATCTCACGATCTGCCTCACATTTTCGCATCGCCGGCATCATCACCACTTATATATGTGAATAAAATGCCTGCTGTTCCTCTGAGTCTCTCTCGCAGTCAGCCCATATACCTGCAGTACCTCTTTCTCGTGAGAAAGGCTGCACCTGAATTTCCTCGGCCACCCGGGCATCTAATCGCTCTTCTTCTGCCTTATCCCAATCAAGGTATGCCATCATCTCTACCTTGGTCCATTGCCTCGAGCCGCAGCTCCTTGACATTTGCTTCCAGTCGAGGCACCAGTCATATTCAGTCTTGCTGTAGCGCAATGGCAAGCCCATTGCCTTTCGGTATGCCTGGTTGGTCTTGAGACTGCCGCGAGGCTGTGCTCTATACCAAGAGTCTCTTTCCCTGACATACCTCTGATAGATGGCTCGTGGGTCATCATATAATAGATTCTCTGTAGTCTCTGTAGTCTCTGCAATTGCTGTAGAGACTGTAGAGACCGTAGTGACTGCAACTGTCATTTTCTCCATGACTGCTGCAGTCTGCGCAGTCTCTGGAACTGCTACCGTCTGTACAGTCTGTGCAGTCTGTGCAGTCCCTGCAATTGCTGCAGTCTCTGCAGTCTGTGCCGCCCGTGCCTCTGCCCGCTGCAGTATGTCGCTATAGCGTAAAGGACAATTGCGAGATGTCATGATGTGCCCTTGCTGGTGGCATTTGCTGCATGTAGGCGGCGCCTTTGGCCGTAGATCTGACTCTATGGCTTCAAATGCACTTGGCTCGCGCTGTGTGGATGACTGTGATATCCTTGATGCGGCGACAAGTTGGTCTAGTCGCCGACGAGGCTCTATGAGGACCTGACCAATCTCTTTGTTATCCCGTCGAAGGCGCCAATGTGTATGAAAATGTTGTAGCCGGAGGGCAGATCTTCCACTATGAGAGACTGTAATGCGTGCGCACAAGGGAGACCGCGAGACTTGGTGAAGCTGCCTGTGCAAGATGGGGTGTTTTTCTCGTTGAGGCGCTTGTGTTGCTTTGCAACCTGTCGCAAGGCTTCGTGTGATACCCAGCCACGTACCGTGCTATATACGGTTCCAGAGAGCTCAATTGGCATCCGTATATGCTGCCTGGCTTGGTTGGCTTGTAGCTCGGCCAGTTGGTTGAGGAGAGCTTGCTTGATTGCCCTCGTTGCCTCGAAGAGGTCTAATGTTGACTTCTTAAGGTGACTCTTCAATAATGCGTGGATGCCTTCCACCCGGAAGTAGCCACATTGCCGAAGTGAGCATATTGATCGACCCAGGCCTTGACGAGCTTTTCCTTATACGGGTCCAACCAGGTTTCCGTATGTAGCTAACCTCCTTGACGTATCGTGGCACAAAGCGCTTCTCGAGCTCTTCAACTTGTTGATCAAATGTCTCCTCATCTTTCGAGCCCACGATTGAGTGCCAATACCCAAAGAACTCAGCCCACCTCTCATCACTATTAGAGTCCTCATCGTCACGGTCGAAAGCTGGTTTGCAATAGCTAAGCACCGCCTTATTCGCATGCCAGATGCAAAGCAGAGACTTGGACGCAGGAAAGCACCGGAAATTGCGTTTATGCAGGCGAGGCAGCGATCTGTCAGGATAACCGATGGCTGGCGAATGTCATATAACTCGTATATCGATTGGAGTTGGTCCAGTGCCCAGATATAGTCATTTTCGTCTTCACCACTGAGGAAGGCAAAGGCAATACAGAATGACCGCTGACAGGCATCAACGCCGATCATATCGAGCAGTGGCATCTTATATTTGTTCGTCTTGTATGTGCAGTCTAGCAGTAGTAATTCTGGGTATGCGTTGAGGTATCCTAGAGACGCTGGGTGTGCGAATAAGACTGCTGTGACTCGGCCATCATGATCAAGCTGTATGCGGCTCTGGAACCCCTCGTTGTCAAGCTCATTGGCAAGGGCATGCATTGTGCTCTGGCCAGCAAGGAGCTCTCGTCTGCGCTGTGCGATACAGTTATATATGTCTTGCTGTGTCGCTCCTTGGGCAGTCTGAGAGCTCTGGCGCATATGTCCGGATATCCTTTGGTGCTATGCCAGCGCTTGAGAGGTTCCCAATAGCTGACTGGTCAGTTGAGGAGAGGCACGATGAGCTGGATGTGCTGTAATATGCAGACTGGGCTCATGGTTGTGGACCGACTTCTCCTCGCCTGGGCGATGCCTGACATACCAGTACGACTTATCAAGGCTCTCTTTCGCATTGATGGAAAACTGGCATCCAGTGATACGGGAGCTTGTAGACCGTTGCCGATCAGCTGGCTTCTGGTCCTTGCTTGTATGAGCCCCAAGTCTACCTCCACGATCGCAGGCAAATATGACTGTGCGTCTTCCGGACCGCGGGTCTCTCGTGGACTTGCCTGTGGTGAAGGCATAGCCTCTGGAGCCGCCCACGCATTAATTGAGGCAGAAGAGACTCTCGCGAGTCGAACTGGCCCTCAGGAGGAAGGCAATCGTCAGGGAATTCAGTAAGCCCCATATTGGAATTATCTTGAAGAGCTAGCTGTAGTGCACGACAGTGAGCAGCTCTTTATACACAAAGGAAAGGAAACTCCTGCTTTGTGGACGTGGTGCAGAACCCTTGTAACCGAGGCCGCCTGCGAGGTTTAATGCAGCCTGCGTTTGAGCTTTGGCCTCAATGGGGTCCAAGCACCACGCATGCAGGCGCTCGACCTTAATATGCGGATTATAGCATCGCTTCCGCGGACAACTACTCTGAGCGCAGATGGTATGCTATATGAGGCTGGCTCTCTGTGCGACAGTTTGCCACATGCAATAGAAAAGGAGAGTACAGGTCAGGGGGCGGCCCGACTATCTTCCGCCTGGGCTTACATAACAGGCGCGGACGTCCGCGCCGACTTTAAAGGCGCGGGGGTCCGCGCCTCTATTGGCTCCCCGATCACAGGCATCAGTATGGCCTCGTCGGCAGCCGACTCTCGGAATCTTGTATACCTACTGAAGCAAATGTGTCCGCCGTACCTGGCTATACAAGGCACCAGTCTCAAGGCATTGGTACAATGAGCATATATCCATTCGCTTGTAATTGAAGCCAAGCCGCCTGCAGCTCTGCCCCCGCAATAGCCGTCGCGATGCCCGTGTTGGCGTCACATGATGGAGCAATTGCTCTTCTCGGGCGCCTCCCCTGGGTTCTGTGATGTCTCAATTTGCGCAACCAGCAGCTCAAACGCCCGGGCCACATTCTCGTTGTAGCGCGCACTGGCCTCCGTCCAACCGCATTGGAACTTCGCCGACAGCTTCTTGCCCTCCTCTGGACTGACTTGGCGTTGCTCTGGCCGCAGGTCGCTCTTGTTGCCCACAATGACAATGGGCACCGACTCGGTTCCCTTGGACCCCGGCGTCAGCAGAAGCAAATGACTAGACCCGAGAATAAACAAAGCGACGTACCAAATGGTTGAGTATCTTTTCTCGAATCACCTGCACCATTTCAAAAGACGGCAAGGACGAGACCGAGTAGACCAGCATGTACCCGTGGATGCCGATAAAGTGCTTCGAGTTGAGGATGCTGTACTCGTCCTGCCCTGCCGTATCGACAATCTCGGTCGCAAAGTCTTGTCCTTTGTACCGAATCGTCTTGCTGAAAGTGTTCTCAATGGTGGGATAGTAGCTGTCGACAAAGTGTCCGTCAACGAACTGCACCGCCAGCGAAGATTTGCCTATGTTTGTTTAGCCACGGCTGCATTGGCAACAGGGACTCCCGTCGAGTTGACCCACCGACGGATCGACTGCCAACAATGGCCATCTTTCTCTGCTTGGGTGAAGGCATCGGGGGGCGACGCCGAGGGAGGTACCGGGACGAAAAGGCCGGGGAGTGGGATGGTTCGGTTTGGCGCTGGTGCGATATGTTTGGTTCGTTGCGCGCCAACTGGCTAGGAATTCGGCTCGACAGCAGACAGGTCGAGGGCCAGAGTCGGTTCAAGCACAGCAATAGATGTTTGGCTGGCGTTTGTGGGATTGTTCGCCATTCCACTAACTCTAGGTTCAAGGAAGTGCGACCGAGACCATGTTAGGTAAGGTGCTCCGGAGTCGCTCGGGTCCAACTATCCAGTATCCAGCACTGCTTTTGCCAACGGCAACGGTTAGTACCTCGGGG
This sequence comes from Hirsutella rhossiliensis, assembly GCF_020360975.1. Lineage (NCBI taxonomy): Eukaryota > Fungi > Ascomycota > Sordariomycetes > Hypocreales > Ophiocordycipitaceae > Hirsutella > Hirsutella rhossiliensis. Next base: position 1,134,068 of record NW_025408669.1, read on the forward strand.
ATCTCGAGCAGCCAACCACTGGTGTCTTTCCACCAATCAGTGACCTCAGCGAGTCATGTCGCCTCGATGGTTCGTTCATCGCAGCTTTCTTTAGTAGCATTGCCGCTAGGAGTCTGGGGAATTATTAGTATACTGGTGGGCTGACAGAATGTAGGGCCACCTTTCTTGCGCTCTGTTCAAATACCCTCCATATCTTGCAAGTACTTGTCTGTAGGTAGGTGGTACGGAGCACTTTGGACTTAAGGTAGCTAGCTAGGTAGTTCGGTTGCAGGAGAAGCCTTGAATCACAGTCATTGAATCCAACATATCCTCGCTCATGGCGCATATGCCTTCATGGTGCGCCGTCGCCAGCCATCGTTTCTTTCCATTGCTTCCGGACGCCGAGCTTCGACTCGCTGTCCTTGCGTATCCTCTCCTACTTGCCTCGCGCATCGTGACTGCGGAGCTCGTTGACAAGCGCCTCCAGCTCATGAACCTTGCTGTCAACCGTCTTGTACATGGCGACGAAGTCTCGAATGGACCCAACCAAGCTTTGGATACCCTCGCCATTGCCAAATCGCGCCTTGATTCTCTCTCTTCCTCTCGTCGTCAGGCACAGATAGCCAAGTAGTACCGCCAGGTAACCGAGGGCTACGCTGACCTTTGATTTGTCCACAGAGTCCGCCTTTGCGAGCGTACATTCGTACGGACATCATGTCAGCAGGTCATGCAGAAAGAGAAAGACATCAGGGGGCATTAGTGCCGGGGAAGCATGACATTGCCCACGCACCTCGCTCACAGTCTGGCGGTTTCCGTGCCACAGGGCTACAAGCCCGTCCAGAGCCTCGTCCCTCACGGATGCCCGAGCTGGCGGGCTATGCTCCACAATATTGATCATGACCCCGAGCAGCAGGACAAGTTCGTCGTAAAAGTCGCCCTCCAGTGGACCGCTGCCAATGGCGTTCTGCACCATTCTATATCCGCTTCCGATGCGATCGGCTAGGAGCGATAACAGGTCGGCGTTGGCAAATGCTGCGGCTCCGTGTTCCGTGTTTGTGGTGTTGATGGCCAACTTGAGAGTCGCCGCCTCCAAATCGCCGCGGTCGAGCGGCCATCGCTGCATGGCGTTTCCAAGAAATATAGCTATGCTCCGCGGAAGCTGCGCATTGGACGGTCCTTGGCTATCAGATCCCGTCGTTACTCCTGCACTGGACAGCACTTCGAGTGCAAACACTGCAAAGGTATAGTCCACCATATCTGACGTGGCTTCCGCTTCTGCACAATCGGCGGCCACAGGGACCAGGTCCTGATTCAAGTCCATGGCCACCTGCTCTAGAAGTTGCTCATCCGCGCACTGAGCGACTGTCTCCAACAGCTGCAGGCCAAGAGTGCGTGGGGAGAAGCGGACGGGCTCCAATCCGTGCCATATCGGCATACGCATCAAGGTGCTCTTCACGTTATGCACCGATGCTTTTGTCGTTCGCGGTAGGTTCATTGCTCTTTGCATCGCTACGGAGTCAATGTCCTCGCTCACTCGTAGTAGGCGCCCTAAAAGCCGACCCAGCCCTTCCTGGGCAAGTTGGCGGACCAGATGAGGTGCAGGGCCAGACTTCAAGAAGATGACGAGTGCCGCTGCGAGAGCAAACCCGCTGACCACGTCGTCCTCCATACCGATGCCCTTGGCGACTTTATCGCGAGACGCATGATCGCGAAATTGCCCGGCGAAGCTCACGCTCGGGAGACTTTGAGCCAATTCGCAAAGCGCATTCCTCCTCATCGTCAAGGAGCCAGCACCTGGGGTCCCAATCCTGGTCACAAGATCATCCATCTCATCGGCAAATCGATTATTTGCGCCAGAGCGGCGCAGCTCATGGACGCTCTTGATCGCCGGTTGGAAGTCGGCATCATTGTCCGCGTGCTCGTCCACACGGGCGTCTTCCGCAGTACTCGAGAGCGTCTGCGTCCCCGTGAAGCCTGTGTCGTTTTCGACCTCGGGTCCAAATGGGTCGTGATCGTCTATTCCTCGCGATTCGCTAAGGACACTTCTGGATTGGCTGTACGTGAGCTTGATTTTTCTGCTCGTCGGTGTAGCTCCCCGGCGATCGGCCGCGCGCGAACGCAAGTCTTGGCCAGATGTAGTTCTCCGTGACAGAGGCGAGCCAGCCTCGTCCCCTACCGTCTCGGGACTTTGCTTGTTGGTACGTGTCAGTCCCTGGTCCGGACTCACGTCTCGTTGCGCCGCGAGAGCATCAATCAACCGCGGGCGGCGAGACGATGGTGGGGTGTTTTTTTCGCCGGTAGTAAAGGGGCCCGGACGAAGTGTATCGCCAGCTGGCGCTTTCGTTTCATTATTGGGTGTTGTCGGAGATTGCGCTAGGGGGGGAGGCTCGTTTTCCGCGCCACTAGTAGACTTCCCGGCCTTCTTGGTATTTCTCTTATCGACGAGAAAAGGGATTCGAGGGGCACTTAGTGGTGCGTCAATGGTAGTTTTCTGTTTGTTATCGAGAGTTTCTCTGCGGTCCGGCGTGGGTTTGATGGCATGCGTTGCCGAGTGATCCCTCTTCCGCTTTCTGCCGCTTTGCTGTTCGCCATGATGTTCTCTGTCGTTCGTTGGGATCTTCTCGGCGCTCGTCTGCAACCTTTTGGCTTCAGGAGGGGGACCAGTTGGTTGACGGGCGGTCGGGCTTTGAGACTTCCGCGCCGATGGGCATGGTGCATCGGGATCTTGGGTCGTGATGAGGTTCGAGTGCTTCTTGCGCGACGACGACCCATATGTAGCAAGCTTCTTGTGCCCTACGGCCCTCGAGGAGGGTCGTGAAGCCATAATCGGTGGGTTTTGGACATAGCAAAGCACACGACGGGCCCATAGGGATTGCTGAGGGGTGCTTTATGGGTGCTGCTACCCAGACGCTTACGAACGAGCCAAGGGAGCAACGGAGTCGAGCTGTTCGAACCAACCATAAGCGTGTGTCACGTGAAAATGTTATGCTACTTAAACTAAAGATAAAGGTAGTAATAAGGTTATAGGCCTTATAGTATCTATTTTTACTTTTTCCCTTCCCTTATTATAAACCTAGAAATTAAGCTAAACCTAGCTAATAATTATAACTTTAAAAAAAAATTATATATCCTTTTTTTATTTTATATTATTACCTATATATAGCCTTTAAGGCTATAGCGAGGATAATAAGGGCCTAGGCCCTTATTAGTAGTCCTAGCTAGCTATAAAGCCTAGGGGCTTATAACTAATTAAGGAAAAGGTAGTTATAAAAGTAAAGATAAAGGAAAGGTTAATCTAGTTCCTTCTATATAGTGTTTTTCCCCCCTAAGGGCCTTAGGGCCCCTAGGTTACTCCTTTTTAAGCTACTTAGCTATTCCTATCTCTATTTTAGCTAAGAAGGTTAAAAGGGCTTCCTTTCCTTCCTTAGAGCTATAGAGATAAGGTAAGTTAAGGGCCTCCTTTTATCCCCTCGAGGCCTAGTAAAAGACCTCTCTTTCCCTCTTATAGTTTAAGTACCTTAAGATAAGGTGCCTTACTATATACCTTCCTTAGCTATAGTAATAATCGTTTTAGTCTACCTTTTTTTTTTATATATTATTACTTATATATAGCCTCTAAGGCTATAGCGAGGCTAGTAAAGGGAAGCCCCCCTACTAATAGTCCTAGCTAATTATATAACCTTATAGCCTATAACTAATTAAGGAGGATTTATTTTCTTTATATAAATATAAAGATAATAAAGGAAAGGTTAGTTTAGTTAGTCCTACGCTATATTTTTTTCCCCTTATTACTAGGTTCCTAGGCCCCCCCTATTTTTTCCTATATCGAGGATCGAAGTAGTTACTAAGGTTAAGAGGCGTTATAGCGTTATAGCTATAGTAGCTTATCGTTATATAGCCTAAAGGATGTTCCGTTATATAGCCCCGGGGCCGTTTCTACCCCGCTATAAGCGGGGACTGTTAGTGCTAGCCGGTTAGGGCTAGCGGTAGAGTAGCTAGATAAGCTAGGGGGGGGGAGCGGGATTTAAACCCGCGACCTCGTAGAGGAAGCGGGTTTTTTAGGCGCTTCTACTATTACGCTATCCCCCCCCTTTTTTTTATATATATTATTACTCGTATATAGCCTCTAGGGCTATAGCGAGGCTAGTAGGGGCCTAGGCCCTTATTAGTAGTCCTAGCTAGCTATAGAGCCTAGGGGCTTATAGCTAATTAAGGAAAGGGTAGCTATAAAGGTAATAATAAAGGAAAGGTTAGTTTAGTTCCTCCCGTATAGTGATTTTCCCCCTTAAGGGCCCTAGGGCCCCTAGGTTACTCCTTTTCGAGCTACTTAGCTATCCCTATCTCTATTTTAGCTAAGAAGGTTAAAAGGGCTTCCCTTCCTTCCTTAAAGCTATAAAGAAAAAAAAACATTACCACGTCTTTTTAGCTAACTTTTCGAAACCAAGCCTAAAATACGAAAAAAGCATACGCCTAGAACCCTCGCGAAAAGCGTATTACGCCCCCCTAAGTGCAGCCTCGCGCAGCTACTAGCGGGTGCGTAATATGCTGCCGAAGATAGCGAGCTGGGCTAGGTTTTCCCCCGTATGGGTAGAAAACCCTTCCCCGCCCTCGCTGACTAATACGTACCCCCCGCAAACGCAACCAAGCCCGGACCCGACCTAGGACCCCGGCCTAGACCCTAGGCGGGCCCCCGACCCCCTTTAATATATAGGACGAAATAAGCACCTTAGAGGCTAGGGCCCGCTTAGAAGAAGCCTTAGAAGGCTAACGCCCTTTAAGGACCCCGGAAGGGAAGCCTAAAGCCCGAGACTAAGACTAAGGCTAAGAGGATATCGAGATAGAAGATAACGAAATAAGCCTAGTACCTACCTAGGTTACTAGCCCGATCTAGCCTAGCGGGCCTAGCGGGCCTAAGATTAGTATCTTTAGGCCTAGCGTATCCCTGCCTCGGGCTAGCCACTTCTAGCTAAACCAGCCCCTTAAGCAGGTAAAGGGACGAAAGAGGGCTGCTCTTAGCAGCCCTATTAGCCCTACGCCTACCCGGCTTATACTCCAACGCCTATAGCAATAGCAGCCCCAGCCCCAGCCCTAGCACCCCTTCCTAAGGGACCGGGCCTAGGGCTTCCTTTAATAAGCCCTCTAGGCCCTTAAGGAAGCCTAAAAATCGAACCCTTCTATAAGACCCTTATAGAAGGGCTCGAAAAGGCAGCTATAGGGACCCCGGACCGCTAATAGCCCCCGCAACAGCCCCCGCAACAGCCCCCGCACTAGCCTAAGGCCGCCTAGCAGCCTAAGGCCACGAAAGGAAATCTTAAAGCTAGCTCGTAGGCTAAGGTCGCCGTAAAGAAGGCGCCTAAGGCCCTGGCTAAGACCCCGGCTAAGGCCCCGGCTAAGGCCCCGGCTAAGGCCCCGGCTAAGGCCCCGGCTAGGGCCCCGGCTAAGAGGAATATAAAAGAAGACTTCTAGCTTATCCTAAAGCTAAAGAAGGGATCGCTAACGCCGACTATTAGCCCTATTACTCTTCGCAACGAGCTTAATAAGGCTATAGGGGAACTAGCTATATTAGCTCTATCGACTTTAAATAGAGGTAATATAGTTATAACGATAAAAGCCCCTTATATAGCGAAGAAACTTCTAGAGCAGCGGAATAAGTAGTCCCTATGCCTTAAGGGACTGCCTATCGAATCGGCCGACCTTCCTACTAGCTAGACTAAGCTAGTAGCCCGGAGCGTCCCTAACCTCCTAGAAACCCCTATTATCGATATCTTCGCCGTAGAGGCTAAGACCTTTAGCGGGATCGATATCCTAGGGCAGCCTAGGTGGCTAGGCACCCTAGGCCTAACGCAAAAAGCAGGGTCTATTATCTTCGCAGTCCCGTCGGAGGCTATAGGGGCCGAATACCGGAAAAAAGGCCTCTATATAGCAGGCCTATAGCTTTGAGTCGAGGCCTATAAGGAATATACTATACGCACGTAGTGCTATAGATGCCTTTCCTTTTGCTATAACCCCCGGACCTACCGGCAGCTTATTAGGTATGCCTTTTGCCCGGAAAAGCACCTAACTAGGGATCATAGCTGCCCTAGCTATAAGGCTAGCTAAGGGTGTTCTTACTTTAAGGCCTAATGCTATAACTATAAGGGAGAACACCTTACGACTAATAAGGTGCAATGCGGAGTCTATAAGGGAATAACTAATGCCTAACAGCCTTAGCCCCCTTACGCCTATAGGGCCCCCGAAGCCCCCTAGGCCCCCTAGGCCTAACTACGACCCTATTAGTATTATACAGCATAATACTAATAGGCAGGAAACAGCCAACCTATCGATCCTAGAGCAGGCCCTAGAAATAAGAGCGGACCTTATCTTATTATAAGAGCCTTACCTCTATAAGATCGATAATAGCTATATCCCTATTTAGCATCCGGCCTATAACGTTATAACCCCTATCCCTTCTACCGACTTTCCTAAGCTCGATAGGAGGCCTAGGGTTATAGCTTATAAGAGGAAGGAAGCCCGGATAGAAGCTAGCCCTAGCTTCGACCTCTTTTACGATCCCGATATATAGGCTATAAGGGTAGAAGGCGCCGAGCCGTTTACCCTTATTAACCTATATAACGAAAAAGAGGCTAAAGGGGCCCTAGCTAGCTAAGGCCGGCAAGGGCCCCTTACGATAGAAAGGCTGCTACTAATAGCCTAGCTCCTATAGCAGCCCTTTCTATTAGTAGGGGACTTTAACCTACACTACCCCCGGTAGAACCCGTCTATAGAATCCTCTAAGGCCCGTAAGGTAGAAGCCCTTATTAGCTAGCTCGACCGCTATAAGGCCTCCTTACTAACGGACCTTACGGTAGCTATAGAAGGCACCTACTAAAGGGAAGGCTTAAAAGGGACCTCGGTTATAGACCTTGCTTTCTATAGCCCCTTTAAGCAACTAACCTAGGCTAACTTCCGCTTCTTAGAGGCTATAGGCTTAGACTATAAGCCTATAGCCTTCGAAGCTAGCTTAAGGGGCCCTAATAGGCCCCTATTAGCTAGGCCCGCTACCTATAACTATAGGAAAGCAGACTAGAAGGCCTTCTCGGAACACCTAGCTAAGAAGGAATAGGACCTCCTTATAGCTATAGAGAGGGCTATAAAACGAGACGACTTAGAGGGGATAGCCTCCCTTTTAATAAGAACCCTTATAGAGGCCTCTAACGCAGTGATACTGAAAAAGAGGCCCTATAAGGGATCTAAACCCTGGTAGACCGACGAGCTAACCTCCCTTCGGAAAGCCCTAAGCCTAGCCTAACGGGCTTATAGGCTAGCCTAGGACGAGGAGAGCTAGAAGAGCTTTATAAAGGCCCGAAATAGCTTTAAGTACGCTATTAGGGCTGCTAAAAAGCAATACTAGGAGAGCTTCCTAGCAGAAGTAGTAGGAAAGGACGTCTTACGGCCTTTTCCTATACTAAGGCTAAAGCTAACCCTACCCTTCCGAGTATCTCGTATATAAAAGAAGGGATAGAGGTAAAAGCTAATACCTTTACGGAAAATACGAGGCCTTCCTAACGACCCTTTTCCGACCCCGGACCTAGCCCTAGCCCCTAGCCCCTAGAGCCTAGAAAAAGAAGAGCCCCCGGGCCCTATAGGTAGTAAGGGCACGGCTAAGTAGGACTAGTAAGAGCTAAAGGACCCCGAGATTAAAAGGGCTATCGTTAGCTCTTCTAATAAGAAAGCCCCCGGCCCGGACTCCCTTAGCTTCCTTCCTATCTAACACGCGTATAAGGTTATTCCCACGGTCTTTAATAGGGCCTATAAAGCCCTATTTAACTAAGGATACCACCCTAAGGCGTAGAAGGAAGCTATAGGAATTATACTCCCTAAGCAAAATAAGCTAGACTATACTATCCCTAAAGCCTATAGGGTTATAAGTCTACTTAACTGCTTAGGGAAGGTCCTCGAAAAGCTATACGCTACCCGGCTAAGCTACTTAGCTAATATAGCCGGGCTTCTAAACCCTACGCAGCTAGGGGGACGAAAATAGCGGTTAGCTATCGACACGGCCTTCCTCCTTCTATACTACGTCTAAAAGAAGCAGGAGTTTAATAAGAAGGCTATTACTAGCACCCTCTTATTAGATATAAAAGGCGCCTTCGACTTCGTATCGAAGGAATAGCTTATAAGGGTCCTAAGGAATTAAACCTCCTAAGGCCCTTATAAGCTAGGTAGACCACTTCCTACCGAAAGGAAGATCTAGCTAGCCTTCGAAGGGCAAACCTAGCCCCTAACGGACCTAGCAATAGGGTACCTAAGGGTCCCCTATTAGCCCTATACTATTCCTCTTATACGTAAGGGGGATACTAGCGGCTAAGGGGTACTAGCTATCCTATATAGACGATTTTAGCATCTCTATAACGTCGACCTCGGCTAAGAAGAACGTCCGGCAGCTAGAAGCTATAGCTACTAACCTATTCGAATAAGCTAAGGACTAAGGGGTCTGTTTCGACCCCTCTAAGACGGACCTTATCTACTTTAGTAGGCAAAGGCAGCCTATTTTAGAGGGTATAAAGGTAGGAGGCCTACTTTTCGAAGCGAAGCCCTTAGTACGGTGGCTAGGGGTCTTCTTCGACTCTAGGCTCCTATTTAAACAATATATCGAAAAGAAGGTAGCCTCCGTATAAGCTGCCTTCGAAGGGCTATCCCGCCTAGTCTCTATATAAAGAGGCCTATCGTTTAGAGCTTCTAAGCAGCTCTATTAGGCCTGCGTGACCTCGATAGTAGACTACGGGGCCTAGCTTTAGTATAGGGGGCCTAAGACCCCTAGGAGCCTAATAAAGCCTTTCTAAAGGCTTTAGAACTAGGCTCTCCTAAAAGTCCTAGGGGCCTTTAAAGGATCCCCTATTAGGGCCCTAGAAGCCGAAGTAGCCCTCCTACCGCTAAAGGTACGGTTTAAAAAGGCATGCCTCTCCTATGCCTTTTAAACCCTATACCTCCTACCGAATCACCCTATAAAGTAGGCTTATAACCTAGCCGTACGGGATGACCTCGCCGACTCGGGCTCCGACCTAGGAGCCTTAAGCTATATTAGGCCCTATATATAACTCTTCCGCCTCCTTAAAGGCCTAGTAGCTATTATAGGGCCTAACTATAGCTTAGAAAGAAGGAAAGCTAGCTAGGAGCCCCCGTGGGCTCTAGAGCCTAAGGCCTCTATTACGATAATAGAGGCCCCTAAGCCTCTAGCTAAGAAGCAGCACTAACGCCTCTTAGCTAACCTAGCTAGCCTAGAAGACTTCGGGCTACGGCCCTTAGTCTTCTATACCGACGGCTCTAAGGGGTGCCCTAAGGGGTCCCCTATAGAGACTAACGCCTGCTCCTTCTACGAGATAGGCCTAGAAAATAGGCCTAGTAAGGCGTACTACGAGAACCTAGGGCCCTCTATCGAAGTAGCCGACGTAGAGCTATTCGCGATACTAAGGGTCCTAGAAGACCTAGCTAAGAGGCCTCGGCCTCTAAGGTCTAGCCTCCTTAACCCCCCTATAGAGGCTTATATCTTTATAGATAGCTAAGCCGCTATACGAAAGGTTAAGGGCTACTTAGACCTCGCTATACGTATTAGAAGGCTCTTAACGAGCCTAGAGGCCTTCTATAATATACGGCTATACTAGTGCCCTAGCTACCTAGGGATCTTCGGTAACGAGCTAGCCGACCAGCTAGCTAAGAGAGGCCTAGGGGCCCCTACGTAAGGGACCCCTATAGTCTCTATTAGCTACTTACGAAGAAAGGTCCGATAAGCGGCTAAGGACTACTAAAAGGGCCTCTAGGCTACCGAGGCAGCTAAAGGCCCTAAGGCTAAAGGCTTAGGTAAGCACTATATGTCTATTCGAAAGACCCCCCGCCTAGCCTTTAGCCCGGAAAAGGACCTTATAGGAAGGCCTAGGCCGACCCTTTCGGCCTACTACTAACTTCTCCTCGGGGCCGGCTTCCTATTATCCTTCTTAAAGAGGGTTAATAAGGTAGGCCGAGACGACTACCGCTACGGCTAAGGAAGGCATACGGCTAAGCACCTTATCCTAAGGTGCCCGAACTATAGGAGGGAAAGAGAGGTCCTTTACCGGGCCTCGAAAGGACGGAAGGAGGCTATTAGCCTACCTTTTCTCTATAGCACTAAGAAAGGAAGGGAAGCCCTTCTAACCTTCTTAGCTAAAATAGAGATAGGAACGGCTAAGTAGCTCGAAAAAGAGTAACCTAGGGGCCCTAGGGCCCTTAGGGGGAAAAAACACCGCGTAGGAGGAACTAGATTAACCTTTCCTTTATCTTTGCCTTTATAGCTACCCTTTCCTTAATTAGTTATAAGCCCCCGGGCTCTATAGCTAGCTAGGACTGCTAATAGGGGCCTAGGCCCTTATTAGCCTCGCTATAGCCCTAGAGGCTGTATACGAGTAATAATATAAAAAAAAAAATATAGGGAGGGAGGCGCTCTATCTCCTAGCGCTTCTTTATCTACTATACTTATAAATATCGTTTATACTTAGTTCGGCCTCCTTAGCTTTATTAGCCGGCGGGTGTCTCGAGCTCGACCTCTTATCTTAGCGCGGTCTACCTAGTCCCCGCTTCTAGACTACGGTTAATTTAGGAACGCCCTAGGTTTCGATGGTAGGGAGCACCCGTTACTCGGCGTATATCTAGGTATTCGCGAACTATTAGGGTTAACGCGGGTAGTTTTCCCTTACCTTTTCCTAGGCTTTATTTACTATAGGGTAGGTCTAGGTCTACGATAGGTAGTCCCCTTAGTATAAGATATAGTTATAAGGGATTTCGCCCTTCTTAGCCCTATATTTATCCTCGCCTCCGTCGTATACTATGCTCTTATATTAGCTATAGAGTTATATCGATATATATCGCTTAGCGATATAGCTATATCTATAGTAGTTATAGTACCTCTATAGTTAGACCGACTTATTATAGGGTTTATATTAGAAGATCTATACTTCGAGGACTAGGCCTAGGTTATAGAGCCTATTAGCCTCCTTTAAGCTACCGACCTTAATAAGTATAATTATCGCTATCGATATCTTAGATTAAGGGCGTAGCGCCTAGGCCCGGAGGACTATAACTTTATTCGCCTCTATAATCTTATAGAGTAATCGCTCCCTATCTACTATCGCTACCCTTAAAAGGACGTTCTTTACGACTACTATATACGCGCGGTAGGAGATCGTAGCCTTTAGTCTAAATATAGCCTTAACCTAGCCTTAGTCCCTTTAATAGGCTCTCGCCGCGGTATTAAATATAACCGCGATATCTCCGCTTTAAAGGCGCCTCGCCGCTATAGCGCTTATAGCTTTTAGGGCCGTATTTACCGCCTTTACTATATCCTTCGGTTCGCGGCTTAGGATTTCGGGTAGTGCCTTAGTAGGGACTACGATAATCTCGCGTTTATAGCGCGGTAGGACCTATTTTACCGTAGCTTTATATTAGGTCGGTCTCTTAGTCTCGGCCACGACCGCGGCTTAAGTTCGCTTAAGGCCCCCTAGGCCTAAAGCGATGCCTAGGTAGAGTTCTTCCTTAACTACCTCCTTAATTATATCCCGGATTATCGTCTTAAAGCTCTCGTCCGCGCGGAGTACCGCCGACGACGCGCTACTAGCGCGGCTCTTTGCCTTAGAGAGCTATTCAACTACTACTTATACCCTACCGAACTATACGCTTAGGATAAAGCCCGCGAGTTCGTCGTATACTACTTTTTTTATAGGGTCGCTCGGCGCTTAGGCTAGTATCGTATCGCTGCTTTAGGTTTATTAACTCGCTTTATTAGGGTATATAAATTCGGGTAGCGTCTCTTCGCGCTACGCGCTTTAATCGAGCCCGGTATATCGAGGGCCGCTACTATATCTACCTACCCCTTAGCCTTAGCGTAGTATTATTACTAAAGGTAATTAATACTATTAAATTAATTCCTAGTATTAGTTAGTATTTTAGTCGCGATATATACCCGCTATAGGCGTATATTAGTTTCGTAAAAAGGTTTTTTTTATATAATAAATATTATTTAAGCGTTTAGTTAAGTTATTTTATTTATCTATTTATTTATAAGTAGTAAGCTATACTAAGCTTATACTTTATAATTCTAAGAGTATTTATATTTTATTTTTATATATTAAAACTTCTAAATATTTTATATTATATCTATTTAATACTTTATATTCTTTTATTTATTTTAGGATCTTTTAATATATTAAGTAAACGTAGGAGGAGCCCGCGGTAGCCGGCGTAAATTTCCTATATACTACTACTACGACCTCGTTCGAGGCAGACCTATACTAAAAGAGGGGAGGGTTTTCCCCTAGGCACTCTAGTTTTTCCCTCCTATTTAATATTAAAGTTCTAGATACCTTTAGCTAGGTCCCTAGCGTAATCTTAATAATAATATATTAAGTAGTTAGGTTATACTTTAAATATTATATTTAGCTATTATTACTAGTAGTTCTTATTTTTATTAATTTCTAAGAGCTATCCTTTTACTATAGGTACTCTTATATTATAATTACTTTATTAACTAAGGGTATTAGCTTAACTATTTTCTATTCCTTTTTTATAGATTATTTTATAGTTAAATTCTAATAAATATTTCGGCCTATTAGATCTATTATCTATTTAACTATTATATTATTATAAAGTATAAGATATTCTTATAATCTATATAGACCTTAACTTTATATTTACTTTTAAGAAAGTAGTATTAAAATGCCTTAAAAGCTTAAATAATAGTAAGGAATTCTTTATTATAGATAGGGTAATTAAGTTCTATACTATATAGCTTTTTTAAGTAAAATATAATTAGTTATAGTCTTCCTTTATTATCTTTTTATCCGATTTATACTCTTAAAGTAAAGTTTAATATATTAGTTTTAAGTTCGATTTATTATTTTAGATTAAAGGTAGTTAAGATTAGTTCTTATATAATTATAGTCTTATATAATCGAAAGCTTTATTAGCTTTATCGTCCTATATAAATTCTTTTTCCTTCTTTATTAAGTTATATAATAGTACTATAATATTTCCGAAATCTTTAATAAATCGTTAGTAGTAATTTATAAATCCTAGGAAACTTTATATATCCTTAACGTTCTTTAGCGTTAGCTATTCTTTAACTAAGTTAATTTTATCTTATTATATTTATATCTCTTTTAGTAAGATCGTATATTTAAGGAAGTTTACTTTTTATATATAAAACTTACTTTTCTTTAGTTTAACTAATAACTTTATATTTTAAAGTATATAGAGTACCTTATAGATATATTCCTTATATTCCTTTAAGGTATCTAAGAAGATTAAGATATTATCTAGGTATACTACTATAAAGATATCTAAGTATTTATATAGGATATTATTAATTATCTATTAAAAGGTAGCTAGTATATTTATAAGTTTAAATAGTATTACTAGATCTTTAAATAGTTTTAATTTTATTTTAAAGGCTATTATTTATTTATATCCCTTTTTTATATATATTAAGTTATAGGCGTCTTTAAGGTTAAGGGCTATAAACTATTTTTTACTATATAGTTAATCTTATAGTTTTAATATAAGCGGTAATAGTATTCGGTCTTTTATTATAATATTGTTTAAGCGTTTATAGTTAATAACTAGTTATAGCTTACTATTTTTTTTAAAATAAATATAATTAAATAGCTTACTTTAAATATTAATATTTATATATATCTCTTTTATAGATTCTTATTAAGGTAGTTACGTAGCGTTTATAATTACTTTCTATTTAGGTTATAGATTTTATAGAACGTTAGCGTTATTTTATCCTTAAGATAAATTTCGTAGTCTTATTAGCTATATTTAAGTAACCTTATCTTAAGTTCTTTTTTAAAGAGTTTATTATATTTCCGGTATTCTTATAGGATATTCTTTATTCTATCTTATAGGCTTTATTCTTTCTTTTAAGAGCTAGTTTCTCTTAACTTAAGCTCTTTATTAATTGATTAAAGGTCTTTCCTTAGAGTAATAATAACTCTTTAAATCTTTATATTATATCCTTTATTCTATTTATATTAGATGCTAGGTTATATAGCTATATTAGTTAGTATATAGGTCTTATTAGTCGATTTTATTATATCTACTAGTTTAGTTACTATTTCCGTTTATATTACTAAAGCCCGTAATAATTTACTTAAATAGTTATCCCTTTTATCCTATTTAGTAGCTAAATTATTATAAAATTTTACTTTCTTTTAAATCTACTAATCCTAGAAACTTATATTTTTATTTTAATATAGCTAGCTAGTTTTCTAGTTAATTAGTAGGTTACTCTCTTATAGCTATAAAAGCCTTAATATAAGGTTATATTCTTTAATATCTATAATATTAAAGTTAACTTATTTATTATAGCCTTAGATATTAATATTAAGGTAATTAATCTCTATATTAATAATTCTATTATTATAGTTAAAGGCCTTTCCTTTAATATTTATAAGTTTATATAGATCTTTCTTATATCTTTATATAAGTTAGTAATAATTAATAACTTTAGGTAAAACGTAATTACTTATCGCGCTATAGTTTAAAAGTATATATATATAATATCTTATAATTTAAATATCTAATACTATTTAGTTACTATAACTTACTATTACTATATATAAGGTCCTTAGATCTTATTATATTATATTAGTTTATAGCCCTTTTATAGATAGTATACCTTATTTTTTACTTAGTCTTTATTTATTTTATTTAGGTATTTTTCTTTAATTTATTATTAATATTATTTCTTTATATTTTTAGTATATAGTATTATATTAAGGCTTAATAGACTAATTTCTTATAGCTAATTAAAGATTTCTTATTTCTTAACGCTATATTATTTATATTATACTACTTTATAGTTAATTATATACTATACTTTATAATTTTATTTATTTTTATATTAAAGGTTAAGGTTTTATTTAGCGTCTTTTTAGTTTTTTATATAGTATTTCTATATTAATTCTTCCTTAGTTAAATATAGCTTATAGCCTTTATATATATTACTAATAATCTTTTAGTATACTATTATATTATTTATACTATACTTATACTTTTTTATATTTATAAACTCTATAGTTTAGGTATATATATTTATTATAATCTTCTTTATTATATTTAACTTATTATATAAGTCTTTAAAAGATTAAGGGTTTAGATACCTTAAAGTAAGTAGTACTATTATCGCGTACTCTATATACGTTAATTAACGCTATCGCTTATATCTAATAGGCGGCTATATCTTTTTCGTAATAGTTATAAGCCCGGGCGGAGTGGTTACCCCTCCGGGAACTTCCCGGTAACTACGCACGCACTTCTAGCTAGCCTAGCGCGCATTACCCGAAGGCCCGTAGTTCGAGTCCCGCTAGCGCAATTAAGCGCGGTTTTAGTATAGGGCCTACCTATATAAAAATTCCCGCTATAGTCTAGGATATCTAGGTATCCTAGGACGAATTAACCCGATATCCTTAAGAGGGTATATCGCGTACTCTATATACGTTAATTAACGCTGTCGCTTATATTTAATAGGCGGCTATATCTTTTTCGTAATAACTATACTATTCCTTTATTTTAGCGTATTTATAGATTTTATATATCTTTAAAAGATATCTTATTAATAATCTATAATTATCGCGGTATTTAAGTAGTATACTATAATTAAGTTTTAATAATATAACTTAGTTATTTAAGTAGCGTTAATTAATTTCCTAGTAGTTTAGTTTTATACTTAGGTAGGGTTTTAAAAGTACTTATCCTTTAAACCTAACTAAGAAAGTATTATATTATACTTTTATTTAAAAGTATATTATATAATTTAGGTAGATATATAATATCTATAAAATATACTTATAGTACTTATAAGTAAGTAGTATTTATAGATTATTTTTAAATTCTCCTTATAGTTACTATTCTTATTATAAAGCTATAAAAGTATTAACTATAATAATAGCTATAGTATAGTTTCCTTTATATTATACTAGTTAATACTAAATTAATATAGCTTATTAGTTTTTTATAAGAATTTAAGGTATTTATTAGGTTTTAATTTTAAGTATTTCTTTAAATTCTTTAAAGTATAAAGTATATTCTTTAATTATAGTATTTTCCTTTAATAGTAAAGGTAGTAGTATAAGTTTATTCTCGTTTTCTATTTTTCTAGGTATTTCTTATTCTTTAAAGCTTATATTATTAATACTTTATTATTCCTCCTTAGGTTATTATCTAAGTTTTATAAGTATAAGGGCTATATCTATATCTTCTTTATTATATTATTTATAGACTATTTATTATTATTATTAATTTTTATTTTATATATCTTCTTAGAATTATTTACTATTCTTTTTAATCTAGTTTTAAAAAACTCCTTTAAGATAAGGGTATTCTAGTTTTATAAATTTAACTTATTTTTATATTTTAAGATCCCTTTATTATATTATTATAAGGGTCTTTTTTAATAGCTTTAAGAACTATTTAGTACTATTCTTATTACTTAAGTATACTATATATTCGTTATTATAGTATATAGTTTAACTAAGAAGTTTATACTTTAATTCCTATTTATTAATAGCGTTTAGGTATTTCTTACCTTTTAGGGCTAGTACTTAGTAGGTTTTCTTCTCCTTATAAGGTTATATATATTCTTTAAAGTAATATCTAAGTTTCTTATAGTTAAAATACTTTCCTTTACTTTTCTATATTATATTTAGATCTATTTTACTTAGGTTAGTTATATAAGTATAGGTAATAAGAGTTTTACGCTTCTTTTTATAGTTAGCGCGTTAGTTAAAGTTATTCTTATAAGAAAGGTTTTAGTTTCCTCTTTCTTATTTCTTTTCTTAGCGTTATATATACTATTTATCGTTAATTTATACTACTATAGTAATTTAGTCTAAGAGGTTATTAAGTCGATTTTCCTTATAAAGCTTATCTTTAACTTCTTCTTTAAGCTTATTATAAAATCGTAATATAAGAGGTTTATTATCCTAATTAAGCTTTAAGGTAACTTAATAGAACTTTATAGTATAATCCGATATTAAGATCTTTTATCGGAGTTCTTAAAGTTTTTATTTAGCTTCTTATTCCTTATTAGTTATTTTAAATACCTTTATAATAGCTTCTTTAAATCCTTAGAAACTAATAAAGACTTTATCTATCTTATTATCTTATCGCGCTAGTTAGTTATTAAGAAAGTCCCTTATAATAAGTCTAAACTAAGTAAGTACTATTTTAGATAAATAATTTCTTATATAAAGTACCTTTTTAACTAAGTCCGAAAGTTTAGTAAGGTAAAACTAGTAATAAGCCTTAAGTTAAGTAAGAAAGTCTTAAAGTATACTATAAGTACCGTTAAATAGTCCTAGCTATTTTAGTTTAACTACTTTTTTAAGGTCCTTAACTTATTTATTACCTCCTTTATTCCTAAGTAACTATATCTTATATTAAAGGGTAATAATTTCGCGTATTATATCCTAAGGCAATATAGTAGCTCTAAAGTTAATCAATCTAGCTTACTATATAAGTATATTAATAGTTACGATATCTATACGTAGATATACTAGATAATAGAACCGGGGTCGCGCTAAGGATAGAGCGGCCCTAACTAGGACCACCCTAGCTAACTACCTCCCCTACTAAAGCGACCTAGAAAGGGAGAGGACTTACGATTATAGGACTATAGCTTCGACTAAACTAGACCTAGACTAGGCGTAAACCTCGCCGATTAAACTATAGACCGAATAGAACTAATATAACCTAACCGAACCGACCTTAATAGCTATAGAATAAGACCTACTATTAAAAGACCGTAACCGAATAAGACCTAACCTAGAACTAAACTAAGATAAAGCTAATAACTAGCCCCCCTTAAACTATAACCTTAACCTAGCTCGTTAGTAGTAACGTCCGCCTTATTATCGCGGCGGGAACGATAAGACCCCCTTAAGGTAGCACGCGGAGTACGGGAGGGAGTAACCTAAGGCTTACGAGGAGTACGGGGACTACTACCGCTATAAGAACCCTAACGACGACCGAACGGACCCGACCCTAAACCTAAACCGGAGCTAGCCTAGATAGCTAGCTTATAAGATAGAGTAATAATCGGGGTCTCTACTAAGGTAGGACCTATACCGGCGGCGGCATAGAGGCGTTCGCTATAGCCTATACTATAACTATAGATCTAATCGAGGTTAAGACTAGTAATAATCTCGGCTAGGACCGAACCGCGACGGCTATAAAGACGCTACTAGACGAAGTCGGGAGCGTTAGTAGGATCGGTAGGCGATATAAGACGGGGACGCTTTAGGGCGGGCTCGGCGCTAGGAGAACTGCCGGGCTACGGCTTAGCGTCGGAGGGAGACGCGGTTAGCTCCCGAGCCGGCTCCGCGACGGCCGCGTATAACGACCGGTATTATTCTTAAGGGATAAACCTATTAAGGGGTTTATATTAGCAGATATAATAAGGCGTAGTCTAAGCAATAATAAGTATATTACGTTAGTAATAAGTCGGAGGTTATAGACTATAGACTATAACTAGGTAATTAAAATTAGAGATAAATCGTAATAAAGATCTATATTAAAAGCTAGAGAGCTATCTATCTAAAGAAGTAAAAGTAAGTAGCTATATATACCTATAGAGACTATCCTTAGATTATAGGCCTAGCTATAATCCCTAACGTTAGATCGTATAGAGCGTAGTAATCTCGTTAATCCTAGATTACTTAGATCTCTACGATCCCCTTAATCCTATATCTATTAAATAGTCGTGCCGATTATTTATCTATTAGACCGTGTTACGTGCTTAACGCGGTCGACCGTTAGCGGCCTAGTAGCTATAGTCGTAATACGACATCTCCCTTCCTTTTAGTCTTATCTGTAAGACTTACTATAGCTACCTTAGCCGCTGTATATAAATATACCCTTATCGCGTTATACGTAAGTATATCGTTCCTTATCTCTTTATCCTTTTAAGATATACTACTAATAGTATATCTAGTTATATACTAAAAAATCGTTCCTAAAAAGCCTCTAAGCGCGCTACTCTTACTAAATATATCGACTTAAGTAAAGATCCTACTAATATACTATATACTCGATGCTTTAAGGCAAAGAAGATAAATTATTAGATAGCCGAAAATTCTTCGCGCTATAATAATTATATTACTAGTAGTTATCCCTATTATAATAGTATTTTAATAGCCTCTTCTTATAGGTATCTTTTAATTCTTTCTATACGTAGTAGCTAATATATTTCTTTTAGTAATTAAATTATTAGTAAAGTAGCGTAGGCTATATTTTAAAGAGGAGGAAGCTAGGAAAGCCTTATTAGAGCTTTAGGCATAGCTTATAAATCTTTAGTTATAAATATCTATCGCCGTTAATCGTTTAGCTTATATCTAGAAGATTTAAAATCGTATAAAGAAAAAGAGTTCTAAGTTATTTCGTTATAGTATCTAAGAAGTAAATACTAAGGATAGCGTTTTACCTACGCTTAATACGTATAAGTATTAGGTAGTAAATAACTTATAATTATTAGGCGTTCTTAATAAGGCGAATTAGTCCTCGTTTAGTATTAGTAAGGAGTTTACGGATCTTAGTCCTTTAATCCCTCCTAAACCTTCTAGTAAAATTATTAAAGTAAAGAGCTATAGTAGGTTAAGTACTTAAGTAGTTCCTAGGTATTTTCCTTTAGTCTATATCCTTTTTACTTAATAAGGTATTCTTATTACTAACCTTATTTTCTTATATCTAGTATTTATTTTACTTTATATTCTTAATTATCGTTAACTTTAATTTTTTCCTATAGTTTAGCGTTTTATAGCGCTAGTTCTAATAATAAGATATAAAATATTAGGTATATCTATATTATTATTAATAGCGAAAGTTCGTAGTTAACTTTTAAAATAGTTTCCTTAACCTTAAACGGTTTAAGTTTCTTAAAATCTAATTTATTACTTAGTTATTTTATTTTAATATTTCGTTATACGAGGTAAACTATATCTCCCTCTTAAAAGATTAGTCCCTATAATTTTTTCCGATTATAGTAAGTAGATATTCGTTCTTTAATAAATTAAAGTTCTTATTATATTTCTTTATATAATTTTCGTAGCTAATCTACTTATAGTATTACTTATTTTACTTATAGTCCTTATTAAGTAACCTTAAATACTTCTAGGTTATATCCGTAATTAACGTATACTAGTAAGAGCTTAGTTATTTCTATAACTAAGCTATTATAAGCTAGTTACGCTATTAGTAGCTATTTAACTTAATCGTTTTATTCGTAGCTAATATAATATCGTAAATATTATTTAAGCGTTTAGTTAAGTCGTTCTATTTATCTATCTATTTATAAGTAATAAGCTATACTAAGCTTATATTTCGTCCCTAATTATACTATAAGAGCTTACTAAAACTTAGCTATAAATATACTTCTTTTATTAAAGATAATCTCGTTTAGTAGTCCGTAATTACTAATAATTATTTATAGGAATATATATACTAGCTCTTTTATATTACTTACTTCTTTATATAGTAAAAAATACCTATACTTTATTAGTTTATTAGTAATAACGAATATACTATTATACTTAATATTAGTTATAGGTTCTTTTAATAGTAGTAGCTTTATAATATAGTCGAAAGCTATTAAATCCTATAGTTTCTCTAGTACTAGTAGCGGTTATAATTCTCTATATAGTTTATATCGTTTAGCTTTACTTTATATATAAAGTTTATATTTTTTAATAACTTATTATACTACTTCCTTAAGCTATAAGAAGTTATATTATCGTTTAATCTATTTTATTATTCTTTAGATTCCTTAGTATCTATATATTAGATATTTATATATATCTTATATAACTTTATCTCGTAATTTTAATAGTATCTAGATTTTATTTTTATATATTAGAACTTCTAAATATTCTATATTATATCCGTTTAATACTTTATATTCTTTTATCTATTTTAGGATCTTTTAGTATATTAAGTTATTAAGTTATACTTTAAATATTATATTTAGCTATCGTTACTAGTAGTTCTTATTTTCGTTAATTTCGAAGAGCTATCCTTTTACTATAGGTGCCCTTATATTATAGTTACTTTATCGACTAAGGGTATTAGCTCGACCGTTTTTTATTCCTTTTTTATAGATTATTTTATAGTCGAATTCTAATAAATATTCGGCCTTTTAGATCTATCGTCCGTTTTTTATTCCTTTTTTATAGATTATTTTATAGTCGAATTCTAATAAATATTCGGCCTATTAAATCTATCGTCCGTTTAACTATTACGTCGTTATAAAATATAAGATATTCTTATAATCTATATAGACCTTAACTTTATATTTACTTCTAAGAAGGTAATATCGAAATTTATTAAAAGCTTAAATAATTATAAGGAATTCTTTATCGTAAATAAGGTAACTAAGTTCTACGCTATATAGCTTTTTCGAGTAAAATATAATTAGTCGTAGTCTTCCTTTATTATCTTTTTATCCGATTTATACTCCTAGAGTAAAGTTTAATATATTATTATTATTATTAAGATTACGCTAGGGACCTAGCTAGAGGTATCTAGAACTTTAATATTAAATAGGAGGGAAAAACTAGAGTGCCTAGGGGAAAACCCTCCCCTCTTTTAGTGCGGGTCCGCCTCGAACGAGGTCGTAGTAGTAGTACGTAGGAAATTTACGCCGGCTACCGCGGGCTCCTCCCGCGAAATCGCGTCTTAGCGCGGGCCCTTTCGGGCCGTGGCCGCTACTATCCCGAGCGGCCGCGGCCCGGGCTCGCTAGCCCGGGCCTAGGGTTATAGGCAGTAGTCTCTCTCTAGGGGCCCGACTCGCGGGCGCCTCTATTTACCCTAGCTCCCGCGTCGTAGCCGCGTAGCCGCGGTTACGTCGGCTTATCGGTCCGTTAGTTAGTAGGGCAAGTAATATCCGGTTGCCGGGCCGGGCGCTAGTATAGGTCGCTCCTAGGTAGGGCCGGCTAATCGAAATTCGGTCGGCCGGCTCCGCTAATTATAAATCGGTTCCCGTCCGGCTACGCGACTTCCCGATCGGGGGCGCGGCGGCCTATATTTACCCTCTATCTCGTAGTTACTAATTACGCGCGCCCGGCTCGCGCCTATATATACCTACCCTCCCCCCCCGGTTCTATACGTGCCTCCTCCTATCCCTCTATCGTCTATCTCTTTCGTAGGCCTAACTACTACCTTACCTACCTTATTTCTATAACTCCGGGTCTCCTTAATACTATATCTAGTTCGCTCGTCGTCGCGTTGCAATATCTAACTAGGAAGCCGACTTAGGTAGTAGCGGCTCGCCTCCTCTAAAACCCCCTCCTCGTAAGAAAGTCGCTATAGTAGCGGGATTAGAGCGCTCTATCCTATGTTTTACGTATATCGGGCGTCTTACTAGTAAGCTTACCTATAAGTCCTTCGCCGGCTATTAGAACTAGTCTTATACGTATTAATCCCGGCTTTATCCTAGGTCGGTCTTACCTCTAGTATTTTTACTAACTTTAATAGCCGTAAAGGCTAAAGCGTATATCGCTTACGCCGACTCTAATTAGTCTTATTACCGAGTAAGTAACCCCTTCCCGCTATAGTACTATCTAAGTTTAGTATTAATCTAAGTTCTAGATTACCTCCGAAGGCAAGGAGGCCGCTAGTGCCCTCTACTAAGTATAGTCCGAGGTCGATAGCCCTTCCCTTATTAAGGGTTCGGTATAGGAGCGCCTTTATCGTGCTACTCTAGAAACTCGTATTTACGCTAGTCGGAAGGCCCCCGCCGCTAAAGGTAGGGGCGCGTTAGGCGAGTCCGCCCCCGGTCCGGCCACGGTCGCTAAGAATATAGAGACGCTTACGTTAGCTTTTACCTATTTCGTAGATAATACCCGCTATATATACGAGTCCCTAGAGAAATACTTAGGTAAGTTTAGCGACGCTATTAAGACCTTAGCCTAGGTCGGGCCTAAGTCGCTCTTAGTCGCCCGGAAGACTCTTACGGCGGTTAATAATCTCGCCGACTATTTCTATCCTATTATTAGCGACGGCCCCGACGCGGAGGATAGCGGCTTTAATCTTACTAGTCTTACTAGGCCCGTTCCGACCCTAATCCCCGTCGATAAAGGGAAGGGCAAAGGTAAGGGCAAGGCGGTAGCCGCGTCTAAGGCCCTATCTAAGGCTAAGGCTAAGGTATCTATGCCCGCGGCCGTCGCGGAGCCGGCTTAGGAGCTAACCGCGTCCCCTTCTAACGCCGAGCTATAGCCTGGCAATTCTCCTAGCGCCGAGCCCGCCCTAAAGCGTCCCCGTCTTACGTCGCTTACTAATCCTACTAATGCTTTTAACTTCGTCTAGTAGCGTCTTTATAGCCGTCGCGGTTTAGTCCTAGCCGAGATTATTACTAGTCTTAACCTCGATTAGATCTATAGTTATAGTATAGGCTATAGTAAACGCCTCCGTGCCGCCGCCGGGGTAGGTCTTGCCTTAGTATAGACCCTAGTCGTTACTCTATCTCGTAAGCTAGCCGTCTAGGCTAGCTCCGGTTTAGGTTTAGGGTCGGGTCTGTTTAGTCGTTATTAGGGTTCTCGTAGCGGTAATAGTCCCCGTACTCCTCGTAAGCCTTAGGATACTCCCTCCTATACTCCGCGTACTACCCTAGGGGGGTCTCGTTATTCCCGCCGCGATAATAAGGCAGACGTTACTACCGACGAGCTAGGCTAGGGTCGTGGTTTAGGGGAGGGCTAGTTATCGGCTCCGTCTTAGTTTAGTTCTAGGTTAGGTCTTATTTAGTTATAGTCTTTTAGTAGTAGGTCTTATTCTATAGCTATTAAGGTCGGTTCGGTTAAGTTATATTAATTTTATTCGGTCTATAGTTTAATCGGCGAGGTTCGCGCTTAGTCTAGGTCTAGTTCGGTCGAAGCTATAGTCCTATAATCGTAAGTCCTCTCCCTTTCCGGGTCGCTTTAGTAGGGGAGGTAGTTAGCTAGGGTGGTCCTAGTCGGGGCCGCTCTATCCTTAGCGCGACCCCGGTTCTATTATCCGGCATATCTATATATAGCCTCCGAGCTAAGTCGAACTAGCGGAGCCTACTTAAGCGGAGGAACTATTGCGCTAGCGGCGCTATAGTCCTTTTCCCTTAGAGGCCCGCTCTTACGTTACCTACGTCCCGGGCCCGTATTAAGAGGGACTCCCTCGCCTCTACCGTTAGTAGATAGTCGATTATCGTATAGTAGATAATATCCCGTCTTTATCCGTAAGTATATATTAGCGAAACCACGCTAAGGACCTATCGGTCGAAGAGGAAGTCGTTAAGCCCGATCTTTCCCGTATATATCTAGGTAATTACCGTGCTAATATACTTAGGGAGGCCCTCGTAACGGTCTAGCGTTATCGCTTTATCGAACCGAGGCGGGAAGTCGGCGGGGTAGAGGGTAGTCCGGTATTATTAGGTTACGTCTTCCTTAGCGTTCTATCGGGCGGCCTATTCCTCGTTTAGCCTTTCGAGCGACTTAGCTTTATCCGGGAGGTTATCCGTTCCTATCTAGCTCTAGACCCCTCTTATCTCCTCCGCGAGGGGGGGTCTACCTAGAGGTAGTGCCGCTAGGGGTCTACCCTCTCTCTAGCGTCGCCTCCTTTTAAGTATACCCGCGACCGCGTTAGACGCGCGTTAGATTTAGCCTAGGAGCCCTAAGTCTTCTAGCCTTCGGAGGGTATCTATTATTCTTTAGTTTAAGTAGAGGTCGATTAGGGGCACCTATGCCTCCGCTTCGACTTAGTAGACTAGGGTCGCGCGGTAGGCACCCGTTACTACCCGGAGGTAAGCTAACTAGTCCTAAGTAAGGTCCCGCGCGATTCCGCGTAGTTTCCCCTCCGCGGGCGTTATCTCGTAGAATATAACTATAGCGTAGGAGATTAGGGACCGGATTACCCTACTATAGACTTCCCTAGCGCGTAGTAGGGTATAGCCCTACGTAGACGCCGCGAGCCCGGTTAGGGCTATAGTCTAGCGCTTTAACTTCGCTTAGAGTTATTTTAGGTGCGCCTTCTAGCGTAGTTTCCGGTGCACCTAAACCCCTAGTAGGCGGGCCTCTTAGACCGGGGTTACCACGTCGGCCCCGAGGCGGACCGGCGTCGTTATCGCTTATCTCCTTTATATAAAGTATATTAATTCGCTCTTCGACGGTTTAAAAGTAACCGCGAACTCGGTCGCCTATTCCGCGTATACCCTTTAGGCTTCCTTTAAGCGTACTACCGTAGTAGCCTCGTTAGGTCTAATACTAACTATATTTATATCGTCGGCGAAGCCGATAGTATAAATGCTATATATCGTGCTAAGCCTTTCGTATAGGGGGGTTATATAGTATAGAAATAGGATCGGGGATAGGGGGGAGCCCTAGGGGACTCCCGTCGGTACTTAAGTTAGCTTTAAGGTCCTCCTATCGAAGTAAAGGGTCGATCTCCTATCGCTTACGAAGCTCCGTATTAAGCTTATAAGCTACCTAGGGTATCCCCTAAGCTCTAGTTCCCTTATAAGCTTATTATAGTTAACTATATTAAATACGCCCTTAATATCTAGCTATAAGAATAATACGATGCCCCTCTAGGCCTATATCGCGCGTACTAGTTCCGTTACTAGTAAGATCGCCGCCTCTATAGAGCGTTCCCTCCTATTCCCTATTTATCTGTCTAGTAGGATACCGTTCGCCTCCGCTACTCCCGCGATCCTCTAGGCTAGTATCTACTTAAGTACTTTTCCTACCGTAGGTAGGAGGGAGATTAGTCTCTAACCCCCTACTATACGGTAGGCGTCCGGCCTCTTACCTAGCTTCCGGATAACTACTATATTCGCGCTATAGAACCGACCTAGGAAATATAAGAGTTAGGTATAGGCGTTAAAGATTATAGCTAGTCGCTAGACTAGGGCTAGGCTATACTTCTTAATAAACCCTAAGGGGACGCTATCTAGACCTACCGCTTTCTAGCTTACTATCTTACCTAGCGCCCCTACGACGTTAGCTAGCCGGATCTATTAGTTAATTATAAGGGTCGCCTCGGCCGTAGGCTAGGGTGGCCCTTAGGTCGTGCCGGCCTTTAGTAGGAAGAACTTAGCGGCTAGTAGCTAGGCCTTCCTTTCGAAGGTTTTCGTTAGTTAGTCCTCGCCTTCCTTAACTAGCGGTAGGATATAGGTTAGTTCCGGTAGTAGCCTACTACGGAGTCTTACTTACCTCTCTACGTTTTAGAGCTTAGTATTATCGGCGCTAAATTCCTTTAAGAACTCGCGCTAGTAGGCCCTCCTCGCCTCGCGGACGGTCTGCTTTTAAGCCGTAGACGCCTTATATAGGTCTTTTTAGTTCGCCTTATTCCTTTCCCGCCTATACTTCCTCCTCGCCCTCTTAGCCTCCTTTATCGCCCTCCCTACCTCCGGGGTAAACTATACGTTGCCCCTAGGTAATACTCGCCCCCGGCGCGGAACCGTAGCTATCGCGATCTACGCTAGAGTAGCGAAGACGTAGTCTAGGTCTTTATCGATATCCTTAGGCGTCTAGAGCATTAGCTAGTATAGTCCTAGCCGGGACGTAGTCTCGGCTTCGACTAGCTTTACTTCCGCTTCTTTCTACCTTAGGGCCGGTTTAGGTGCCTAGGCCTAGGTATCGACCTATAGTATAATAGTTTAAGGGATATAGTCTAACCCGGTTAGGTCTAGGTCGGGCCCGGTATACCGTATTCTAGTCTCCGGCGTTGCCTAAGCTAGGTCGATAGTACTATCCCTTTAGCCGTAGAAGAATCTTATATACTCCCCTCTTAGGGTAGCGAGTTTAAGTTATAGCCTTATCGCTTCCTATATAAGTTATATCGCGCTATCCGAGGTTCTATTATATCTATCCTAGAGCAGGTAATAGATATTAAAGTCCCTTACTATTACTATAAGGTACTCCGGTTCGATTACGCTTAGGTCGCGTAGCGCTCTTACCCTCGCGGCCCCCGGTAGTAAGTAAATCGCCTATAGTCTAGTACTATCCCCGAAAATCACCTCGCTCTAGTCTAGTCCGGACCGGGGCGACTAAGTCCCCGGCCTAAGCCTTTTATATATATATAGCGCGTACCTCCCCTCCCTATAGACCAGGCTATAGGGCGCCGCTCGGGGGGGGGGGGGCCGCTTCCCGGTATAGCTTCTACTTCCTATAATACTATTAGGTCGAAGCCGGCCTAGTAGTAAAGCGCTAACTAAGCTAGCTTATATCTCTTCTATATATTCTAGAATAGTACTTTTAGTTATATATAGGTAGGGTTAGGGTAAAAGGGGTCGTCTATATAGGGAGGGAGGCGCTCTATCTCCTAGCGCTTCTCTATCTACTATACCTATAAATATCGTTCGTACTTAGTTCGGCCTCCCTAGCCCTACTAGCCGGCGGGTATCTCGAGCTCGACCTCTTATCCTAGCGCGGTCTACCTAGTCCCCGCTTTTAAACTACGGTTAATTTAGGAACGCCCTAGGTTTCGACGGTAGGGAGCACCCGTTGCTCGGCGTACGTCTAGGTATTCGCGAACTATTAAGTTCGACGTAGGTAGTTTTCCCTTACCTTTTCCTAGGCTTTATTCGCTATAGGGTAGGTCTAGGTCTACGATAGGTAGTCCCCTTAGTATAAGATATAGTTATAGGGGATTTCGCCCTTCTTAGCCCTATATTCGTCCTCGCCTCTATCGTATACCGTGCTCCTATATCGGCCGTAGAGTTATATCGATATATATTACCTAGTAATATAGCCGTATTTATAGTAGTTATAGTACCTCTATAGTCGGACCGACTTATCGTAGGGTTTATATCGGAAGATCTATACTTCGAGGACTAGGCCTAGGTCGTAGAGCCTATTAGCCTCCTCTAGGCTACCGACCCTAATAAGTATAGTCGTCGCCGTCGATATCTTAGATCGGGGGCGTAGCGCCTAGGCCCGGAGGACCTCGACTTTATTCGCCTCTATAATCTCGTAGAGCAATCGCTCCCTATCTACCGTCGCTACCCCTAAGGGGACGTTCTTTGCGACTACCGTATACGCGCGGTGGGAGGTCGTAGCCTCCGGTCCGAACACGGCCTTAACCCGGCCTTAGTCCCGTTAATAGGCTCTCGCCGCGGTATTAAATATAACCGCGATATCTCCGCTTTAGAGGCGCCTCGCCGCTATAGCGCTCGTGGCTTTTAGGGCTATATTTACCGCCTTTACTATATCCTTCGGTTCGCGGCTTAGGATTTCGGGCGGTGCCCTAGTAGGGACTACGATAATCTCGCGTTTATAGCGCGGTAAGACCTATTTTACTATAGCTTCGTATTAGGTCGGTCCCCTAGTCTCGGCTACGACCGCGGCCTAGGTTCGCTTAGGGCCCCCCGGGCCCGAAGCGATGCCTAGGCGGAGTTCTTCCTTAACTGCCTCCTTAATTATATCCCGGATTATCGTCTTAAAGCTCTCGTCTACGCGGAGCACCGCCGACGACGCGCTACTAGCGCGGCTCTTTGCCCTAGAGAGCCGTTCGACTACTGCCTATACCTTACCGAACTATACGCTTAGGATAAAGCCCGCGAGTTCGTTATATACTGCTTTTTCTATAGGGTCGCTCGGCGCCCGGGCCGGTGTTATATCGCTGCTTTAGGTTTATTAACTCGCTCTATCGGGGTATATAAATTTAGGTAGCGTCTCTTCGCGCTACGCGCTCTAATCGAGCCCAGTGCGTTAAGGGCCGCTACTACGTCTACCTACCCCTTAGCCTTAGCGTAGTATTATTACTAAGGGTAATTAATACTGCTAAATTAATTCCTAGTATTAGTTAGTGTTTTAGTCGCGATACGCACCCGCTATAGGCGTATATCGGTTTCGCGAGAAGTTTTTTTTAAGGTTAAAGTTTAATATATTAGTTTTAAGTTTAATTTATCGTTTTAGATTAAAGGTAGTTAAGACTAGTTCTTATATAATTATAGTTTTAATATATTTAAAAGCTTTGTTAGCTTTATTATCCTATATAAATTCTTTTTCCTTCTTTATTAAGTTATATAGTAGTACTACTATTTTTCTAAAATCTTTAATAAATTATTAATAGTAATTTATAAATCCTAGGAAACTTTATACGTCCTTAACGTTCTTTAGCGTTAGCTATTCTTTAACTAAGTTAATCTTATCTTATTATATATATATCTCTCTTAGTAAGATTATATATCTAAGGAAGTCTACTTCCTATATATAGAACTTACTTTTCTTTAGTTTAACTAGTAACTTTATATTCTAAAGTATATAAAGTACCTTATAGACGTATTCCTTATATTCTTTTAAGGTATCTAAGAAAATTAAGATATTATCTAGATATACTATTATAAAGATATCTAAGTATTTACGTAGGATATTATTAATTATCTATTAAAAGGTAGCTAGTATATTTATAAGTCTAAATAGTATTACTAGATATTTAAATAGTCTGAATTTCGTTTTAAAGGCTATTATCTATTTATATCCTTTTTTTATACGTATTAAGTTATAGGCGCCTTTAAGGTTAAGGGCTATAAACTATTTTTTACTATATAATCGATCTTATAGTTTTAATATAAGCGGTAATAGTATTCGGTCTTTTATTATAATATCGTTTAAGCGTTTATAATTAATAACTAGTTATAGTTTACTATTTTTCTTTAAAATAAATATAACTAGATAGCTTACTTTAGATATTAATATTTATATATATCCTTTTTATAGATTCTTATTAAGGTAGTCGTATAGCGTTTATAGTTATTTTTCGTTTAGGTTATAGATTTTATAGAACGTTAGCGTTATTCTATCTTTAAGATAAATTTCGTGGTCCTATTAGCTATATTTAAGTAACCCTATCTTAAGTTCTTCTTTAAAGAGTTTATTATATTTTCGGTATTCCTAAGGGATATTCTTTATTCTATCTTATAAGCTTTATTCTTTCTCTTAAAAGCTAGTTTCTCTTAACTTAAGCTCTTTATTAATTTATTTAAGGTCTTTCCTTAAAGTAGTAATAACTCTTTAGATCTTTATATTATATCCTTTATTCTATTTATATTAGATACTAGGTTATATAGCCGTATTAGTTAGTATATAGGTTTTATTAGTCGATTTTATTATATCCGCTAGTTCGGTTACTATTTTTATTTATATTGCTAAAGCCTATAATAATTTACTTAAACGGTTATCCCTTTTATCTTATTTAGTAGCTAAATTATCGTAAAATTTTACTTTCTTTTAAATCTACTAGTCCTAGAAACTTATATCTTTATCTTAACGTAGCTAGCTAGTTTTCTAGTTAATTACTAGGTTGCTCTCTTATAGCTATAGAAGCCTTAATATAAGGTTATATTCTTTAATATCTATAATATTAAAGTTAACTCGTTTATCGTAGCCCTAGATATTAATATCGAGGTAATTAATCTCTATATTAATAATTCCGTTATTATAGTTAAAGGCCTCTCCTTCGATATTTATAAGTTTATATAAATCTATCTTATATCTTTATATAAGTTAGTAATAATTAATAACTCTAGGTAAAATATAGTTACTTATCGCGCTATAGTCTAAAAGTATATATACGTAATATCCTATAATTTAAATATCTAATACTATTTAGTCGCTATAGCTTACTATTACTATATATAGGGTCCTTAGATCTTATCGTATTATACTAGTTTATAGCCCTTTTATAGATAGTATACCTTATTTTTTACTTAGTCTTTATTCGTTTTATTTAGGTATTCTTCTTTAATTTATTATTAATATCGTTTCTTTATATTTTTATCGTATAGTATTATATTAGGGCTTAAGAGACTAATTTCTTATAGCTAATTAAAGATTTCTTATTTCTTAACGCTATATTATTTATATTATACTACTTTATAGTTAATTATATACTATACTTTATAATTCTATTTATTTTTATACTAAAGGTTAAGTTTTCGTTTAGCGTCTTTCTATTTTTTATATAGTATTTTTATATTAATTCTTCTTTAGTCGAATATAGCTTATAGCCTTTATACGTATTACTAATAATCTTTTAGTATACTATTATATCGTTTATACTATACTTATACTTTTTCGTATTTATAAATTCTATAGTTTAGGTATATATATTTATTATAATTTTCTTTATTATATTTAACTTATTATATAAGTCTTTAAAAGATTAAGGGTTTAGATATCTTAAAGTAAGTAGTATTATACTATTCCTTTATTTTAGCGTATTTATAGATTTTATATATCTTTAAAAGATATCTCGTTAATAAACTATAATTATCGCGGTATTTAAGTAGCATACTATAATTAGGTTTTAATAATATAAATTAGTTATTTAGGTAACGTTAATCGATTTTCTAGTAGTTTAGTTTTATACTTAGGTAAGGTTTCGAAAGTACTTATCCTTTAAACTTAACTAAGAAGGCATTATATTATACCTTTATCTAAAAGTATATTATATAATTTAGGTAAACGTATAATATCTATAAAATATACTTATAGTACTTATAAGTAAGTAGTATTTATAGATTATCTTTAAATTCTCCTTATAGTTACTATTCTCGTTATAAAGCTATAAAGGTATTAACTATAGCAATAGCTATAGCGTAGTCTCCTTTATATAGTACCGGTTAATATCGAATTAATATAGCTTATTAGTTTTTTATAAGAATTTAAGGTATTTATTAGGTTTTAATTTTAAGTATTTCTTTAAATTCTTTAAAGTATAGAGCGTATTCTTTAATTATAGTATTTTCCCTTAATAGCGAGAGTAGTAGTATAAGTTTATTCTCGTCTTCTATTTCTTTAAGTATTTCTTATTCTTTAAAGCTTATATCGTCGATACTTTATTATTCCTCCTTAGGTTATTATCTAAGTTTCGTAAGTATAAGGGCTATATCTATATCTTCTTTATTATATTATTTATAGACTACCTATTATTATTATTGATTTTTATTTCGTATATCTTCCTAGAATCGTTTACTATTCTTCTTAATTTAATCTTAAGAGACTCCTTTAAGATAAGGGTATTCTAGTTCTATAAATTTAACTTATCTTTATATTTTAGGATCCCTTTATTATATTATTATAAAGGTCTTCTTTAGTAGCTTTAGGAACTATCTAATACTATTTTTATCGCTTAAGTATACTATATATTCGTCGTTATAGTATATAGTCTAACTAAGGAGTTTATACTTTAGTTCCTATTTATTAATAGCGTTTAGGTATTTCTTACCTTTTAAGGCTAGTGCCTAGTAGGTTTTCTTCTTTTTATAAGGTTATCTATATTTTTTAGAGTAATATCTAAGTTTCCTATAGTTAAAATACTTTCCTTTACTTTTCTATATTATATCTAGATCTATCTTACCTAGGTTAGTTATATAGGCGTAGGCAATAGGAGTTTCGCGCTTCTTTTTATAGTTAGCGTATCGGCTAAAGTTATTTCTATAAAAAGGGTTTTAGTTTCCTCTTCCTTATTTCTTTTCTTAGCATCGCGTATACTATTTATCGTCGATTCGTACTACTATAGTAATATAGTCCGAGAGGTTATTAAGTCGATTTTCCTTATAGAGCTTATCCTTAACTTCTTCTTTAAGCTTATTATAGAATCGTAATATAAGGGGTTCGTCGTCTTAATTAAGCTTTAAGGTAACTTAATAGAACTTCGTAGTATAATACGATATTAAGATCTTTTATTAGAGTTCTTAAAGTTTTTATTTAGCTTCTTATTCTTTATTAGTTATTCTAAATACCTTTATAATAGCTTCTTTAAATCCTTAGAAACTAGTAAAGACTTTATTTATTTTATTATCTCGTCGCGCTAGTTAGTTATCGAGAAAGTCCCTTATAATAGGTCTAAACTAAGCGAGTACCGTTTTAAATAAATAATTTCCTACGTAGAGTACCTTTTCGACTAGGTCTAAGAGTTTAGTAGGGTAAAACCGGTAGTAGGCTTTAAGTTAGGTAAGAAAGTCTTAAAGCGTGCTATAAGTACCGTCGAATAGTCCTAGCTATTTTAGTTTAACTACTTCTCTAAGGTCCCTAACTTATCCGTTGCCTCCTTTATTCTTAAGTAACTATACCTTATATTAAAGGGTAATAATCTCGCGTATTATATCCTAAGGTAATATAGTAGCTCTAGAGTTAGTTAATCTAGCTTACTATATAGGTATATTAATAGTTACGATATTACTTAGAGTAACGCGGTATTATATTAAATAAGAGCTTTTAACGTATAATAACTAGTATTATTCCTAAGGGATAAACCTATTAAGGGGTTTATATTAGTAGATATAATAAGGCGTGGTCTAAGTAATAATAAGTATATTACGTTAGTAATAAGTCGGAGGTTATAGACTATAGACTATAACTAGGTAATTAGAATTAGAGATAAATCGTAATAAAGATCTATATTAAAAGCTAGAGAGCTATCTATTTAAAGAAGTAAAAGTAAGTAGCTATATATACTTATAGAGACTGTCCTTAGATTATAGGCCTAGCTATAATCCTTAACGTTAGATCGTATAGAGCGTAGTAATCTTATTAATCCTAGATTACTTAGATCTCTACGATCCCCTCGATCCTATATCTATTAGATAGTCGTGCTAACTATTTATCCGTTAGACTATATTACGTGCTTAACGCGGTCGACCGTTAGCGGCCTAGTAGCCGTGGTCGTAATACCGCGGGCATAGATACCTTAGCCTTAGCCTTAGATAGGGCCTTAGACGTAGCTGCCGCCTTACCCTTACTTTTGCCCTTCCCTTTATCGATAGGGATTAAGGCCGGAACGGGCCTAGTAAGACTAGTAAGATTAAAGCCGCTATCCTCTATATTAAGGCCGTCGCTAGTAGACTTAAAAATACCTATAGGTATTTGCTTATAGGCTACCTATACCTACCTACGGGCTATTTTAGGGCTACTATAAATACTTAGTAGGTAGGTAAATTTAAAATAGGTACCTAAAAATATATATAGGTATATTCGGGCTACCTATAGGCATTACCTATTTAGTTTTATTAAACTAATCGTTTATACTTATCCTAATATAAGGCACCTATAAAATATATATAGGCCGTATAGCTAAAAGTAGCATTAAATTAAAGGATAAGATCCTATAGATATTATTTATTCTTTACCTTAACTATCCTTTTAATATTTAAAGTCCTATCGTCGCGGTCGAATATTCTCCCTATATCTAGTTCTCTTTATAGAGGAGGCGACTATTGCCTTTATTACTATATAGCCTTTTCGCTTTTTCTTACGGCTTTAAACTTATTCTTCCCGATAAGAGTTACTTTCCTTTATCTCCTCTACTTCCCCTATCTCCTCTACTTCCTTTATCTCCTTTACTTCCTCCGACTCGTTATTACTTAGTAAAGTAATATTAATTATATCGCGATACTTATCTCTCCCTTACTAGCTTTACGTTTATATCTAGAGAGAGTCTATAAAAAGCTTTTATTAGATAATACCTATAGGCTATAAGTAAGTATAAAATCTCTTACTTTAATCTTAATCTTCTTTATATAGTATTATAGCTTCTTTATTAAGACGAATTCTACTAAAAGGATTCTTATTTCTAGGAGTATAAGATATCTTTAGAGCTATATTAAGCTTATATAGCCGATCTTTATACTCCTTTATAGGGTTAATACTATTATTAATCTTTATATCTTAAAGAAGGATACTATCCTATACGTCGAATCGAGACTATAGGATCGATAGCGTAAATCTCGCCTCTAAGTTTAAGAGTTTCGTCCTAGATCGCTAGTATATATTAATCTGCCGGTAAATGCTCTAAGCGCGCTTAAGCGGCATACTACTTAGTTATATTGCTAGAAATTCTCGTGCTATAATATAAATATTCTTATACCTTTTATACTAAGATATATAGCGCTAAAAGCTATATATATCCTTAGATAGTAACCTCCCTAGCTAAGATTAGTATATTACTTATATATTAATATAAATAAATAAAAACTTACTCTCTTTAAAAAAAGCCCTATAGACCGAAATACCTTTATTACCTTATAAAGTCCCTTAATATATAATTAGTATAAATAATTACTATAAATTATTATACTATTTACCTTTATTAGACTAAGAAACTAAGTAAGCTAGTCCTTATAGGAGTTAAGAGTAATATTAGTATTAAAGGATTATACTAATAACTATAAGAATCGTTATTAGTAATAGGAAATAAATATATCTTTATAAGTCCTCTATACTTACTTAGAACTAAGTAGATTAGCTTCGGTCTCCTTCTTTAGTAAAATAGGTAATCCTACCTAACGAATATTAAGCTTGCTAATACTTAATAGGGGCGTAAGTAGGGTAGCAATTATATATACTTCCTTTTCCTCCTAGAGGTAGTTAATATACTTAGTAAGCTTTTTCTCTATATTATTAATTGCTATTATTAGTATACTTTACTAGTTATTGCTAGTATTATAAATATTAGTAATTTTAGTATAGGAGTAAAAGAAATACTTATAAATTATCTTTAGCGAGTTCTAAGATTCTAAGAGTATTATATCTTTCCCTTAGCTAACGTTATTTATAAGCTATAGGAATATCTTCCTAATATTAATTAAGTAGTTAATTTGCTCCTAATTCTTAGTAGATAAAGGCGGGCTAAGCTAGGTATTACTAGTAAGAAGTATATTAATTGCCTATTATAGCTCCTTAGCTCTCTTAAGCATTATAATAGTAGAGTTCTAGCGCGTAATAATATAACCGGGAATACTTAATAGTTATTTATCTAGTTAGACCTCTTATTAGATATTAAAGAAAACCTTCGTCTACTTCGCGCTTTAATAGAGTATTAATACTAGTATACGGATCTAAGAGGGTTAATATAAAGATTAGTATATAAGTTATAGTATTCTAATTAGTATTAACTTACCTTTATTATTATTCTTAAGATAACGTTGCTTATACCTATAGGTAAGTTACTTAGTATATCCTTATCGGTACTTACTTCTTCCTTATTATAGTTATCTTATAGAGTTCCTATTATATAAGAATAACTCTATATAACTAGTTTCTGCTCTACCTTAATCTTAATAAGCTTTTTATAATCTAGTATCTTAGATATAAGAAGGTTAAGAATATACGCGATATATCGTATATAGTAAATCGTACTTAGTATATTAATCCCTAGATATAAGTTAAGTTTCCCTTATAAGTCTCCTAAATAAAGATATATACTATTATTAGTAGTAATACTTTTAAATCGATCTAAAATACGATAGCTTTATAGATATTATATAATAGCATTATTCTATAATTCTCTAGAATAGCTAGCTAATATATTTATTAGGCTAAGTAGAAGAAGCTATAAGTATTAATTATAATCGACGTAGTAACTAATAATTCTAAGGACTACTTTAATATTTCTAGTTCGAGTCTAGCTATCGATAGTTAGCGAGAGATACTATCTAGAAGGTATATAGTTAATTAATACTTCTCGAAGATTATTAGCGATTATCTCTATTAAATTTATTAGTATAGGGGCGGAGGGAATATAGAATTCTAGATAGTAGAAATAAACTAAGTCTTAAAAAGACTTATAGTTTACGATATTAACGGCTAAGTATATCTACGAAATAAAATTAGTAAGATAACGTTAATATTATAGCTTCTATTTTTAGGTGCCCTATAATAAGATTAGTATAATATATTACTATATTTTTATATAATAAATATAAATATACCGGGGTATATTTCTATTACACTTAGGTAGATTAAAATATATTCTTAGGTTACTGTTTTTTAATATAAAACTTACCTTGCCTATAGCGTGTAAGAGCGCTTATACCGGAACCTTTAATATAAGGATAGATTAGTATAGACTAGTAAGATATATAAATTACCTAAGGTTCCCCTATCTTATAGTTTACGCCTTCCTTAAAAGGCCGCTATATATCTAAACGATATAAAGTATTAAAGATTAAAAGAGCATTCTTCTTATAAGGAGATATATCTATATTAGTAGTATTAGAGCTTAAGATACTTACTTAAGAGTATATTATCCTAGGAGACTAAATATTATTTAATAAGTTAGCTTTAAATCTCGTTTTATACTAGCTAGTAGATATCTACTAATTAAGGAAATCTTAATAATCTTAATACTAGAAGCATAGCGGCTTTCTAAGAGATACTAGCCTATAAGTAGGAATTGCACTAGTATCTATAGTGCTACCTTCTTTGCTTTCTTAATTAAAAGATTAAAAAGGAGATAGTAGGTCTTTGTCTTTATTAAACGAAGAATTAAGATAATTATACTAACTGCTTTAAGTTAACGGCGAAGGGGTAAAAGGCGAATCTTAGTCTATATTGCTATAAGGTAAGAAGCTTAGAGCTTAGAGTAAGATGTTCGACTTCTAAGCGTTTTATCTTTAAAGAAATAGATTATTAGAGTATAAAATCTATAGAGTATCTACTATAAAGAAGAGGATAAAGATCTATATAAATAGTTATTATAAGTAAATAAGTGCTTTTAATAAAGTAAAGTAGATAATACGTATAAATAATTAGTATAATTAATATATATAGAGTGCTTTATATTATATAGCACCGAGGTAATAGGTATATATCTAATAATAAGAGAAAGTAAGAAAAGCTATATACTGCTCTAATATAAAGTTATATCTTAGTATATATACTATATATAGAACGTAAAAGAGTTTTACCGAGCCCCTATATATTGCCTATTAACTAAAATTTCCCGCTACGTTGCTATAGAAAGCATTCCCTCCTTTCTCTTTATTTCTAAAGGTGCGCTCTTAGACTATATGCCTTACCTTAAGAAAGGTATATCTAAAATAATATAAACTCTTACTATTCGCTAGTAAAAGCAAAGCTTATAGCTAGATAGCTAGAATTAAGCTTTAATAGCTTCTCTACTAGCTTAGCGATTATATTAGTCCCTAGTAGAAGTAAGACTAGGCGAATAATTAATCGACCGATTTAGCTTATAAGATACTAGCGCCCCTTCTATTAAGCTCGCCGTATTTATAAAGCTCGCCGTCTCTAGGAAGTTCGCCGCCTCTATAACTAACTTTACTGCCTCTATAATACTCGTCTTCGCCTAAGTAAAGCTTTCCTTATCCTCTACGATAAAGCTCGCCGCCTCCTAGACTAAGCTTAGTATAATAAACGTTAATAGTATTCCCTAAGCCGCCGCTAACGCTAATACGTTAGACATTAACTCCCCTATCCCGGCCGCCCTTAAAACTTCTTCCTCCTTTACCGAGACGATCTTAAGACTCCCGCCCCTTAAGTTCTTATATATTTAGTCGTCTAGGCAGTTTACGGATAGATAACTCTACCTGCCTAGTTCTAATCCTTTCTCGAGATAGATATATTTAGCCTAAAGGGTAAAAGGGAGGTAGTAGGATAGAAGAATTATTTAGAATATAGCTAGAATTCTATTCCTACCCTTAAGTATCTACCTCTATTTTAATAGGCGCAATTAATATCCTTTTTAATCTCTACCTAAGGGTATATACTTTTAATATTAGGTAATTATTTCTCTAGTAAGATATAGTGCGCTCTACCTATATAGAAGTTTATCTATTTAGTCCTTCCTATAGAGGGATACGTTACCTAGGAAAAATAGAGGTCTATTAACTTTTATATAAAAAAGAAAATAATTAAAATATATATTTATATATAGGTAGTAACTATACTATTACTACTTATTACGAAATATTATAGTATTTATAGTAATATTTATACTAATCTAAATAATAGTATATAAATAAAACATACTAAAATTCTTTACTTTCCTTACTTTTAAGCTAACTCTCTAGGGTAGCAATAAGTTAGGAAAAACGTCTTAAATACCTTCCGTAGATTTAAATATCTACCTAGCTAACTTAAACCGAAAAGCTTTCTATTAATAGCATCTAGAATAACGCTAGGGCTTCCTATCGTAAAGGACCTAAAAGAAACTAATAGAGTGCATTCTTATACTCCTTAGTATACCTCTTAAAGTTTAAAAGGATTCTCCTAAAAATAGATTAAGGAAAGTTATTAGTCTCTCGCTATAGCTACGCGGGTTTAGGAAGGATTGCCTAGCTCCTTTTCTTCCCCTTACCTTGCTCTATATAGCCGTAAATCTCGCGTACTATCGAGATCTTTAAGGGCCTAGCCGAAATTCGTTGTCGAGAAATTACCTAAAATGCCTAACGACGGATATTAGTCCTAAGCCGCGTACTAGAGAGTCTCCTATTTATCTAGTTAGTTTAATTAATTAGCTTAAATTATTAGAAGCCTAGTACTTACGTAAATAGTCTTCTCGTTAACGCGATTCGTCGTAAAGGCCTAGTTTAAAGACTAAAAGCGAACTAATAAAATAGTTTATAATACGAGAAAATATTTAAGCCGTAAAGGGATTCTAGAAATCTAGTAAGGAGTTAACCTAAAAATATATAAAGAAGTAAATAAAGTAAGACTTACTCTTCCTACTACTCTTAAAGAACGCTTTTTACTACTTAA
This sequence comes from Hirsutella rhossiliensis, assembly GCF_020360975.1. NCBI lineage: Eukaryota > Fungi > Ascomycota > Sordariomycetes > Hypocreales > Ophiocordycipitaceae > Hirsutella > Hirsutella rhossiliensis. The sequence goes on from NW_025408669.1 coordinate 1,173,571, forward strand.
ACTACTAAGGTTAGGTATACTTTAAGTACCCGTAGCTTAGAAAACATTAACTAGATAGCTATACTAAAGTATCTCTAAAAGCACCGAAATGCTAGTGCTTCTTAGTTCTATAATAATTAGTATATAAGAGTAGTTAAGGTTAAGAAGATTAAAATACCTTCTAGTCTTACTTAAGTGCTTCTTTAATTCCTTAAAAAGGTTGCTTATTACCGAACTAGGCGCTAAACTTAAGCGACTTATCGCCTTTATTAAGAAGAAATATAATCTCGTCGATTTATTAGGCTTTATTCTCTATCTTAGCGTCGATATCCTCCTAGTCGGTATCCTCTTTAGTAAGAGCGTTCTCGTTAAGGATTATATCGCCCTATAATACTAGTAGGCAAAGTATTTCTTTAACTTAGTCTAGATATCGGCTAAGTAGAAAACTAAATTATTTTTAATTAGTATAAAGATTAATTTATTTCCTATAGTTACTACTTAGTACTTACTACTTACTTTTAATTTCGTAAGAGTCTTTAGCAATTATAGTAGCTTTTTCTTCTTTACTTATATTTATCTAGGTTATAGAGGACTAGACTTTCTTTCTTAATTATATAATAGCCTAATATATTGCATTCTTAGCCTTTTCGAAGACTTTCTTATCGTCGGTTATCTTAGCAACGCGATCGCGCGCTTTCTTTATATTCGTATTTATTAATAGGGTATCTTCTACCTTCTATTTTTTTAAAGGCGTACTAGGCGGACGGCCTATTATAGATTAGTATAAAGATTAGTATAAAGTAAAGAGGAGTATTTAGGAACTCTTACTACGTCGCCGTCGCTCCTAATTATTTATAGAGAAGAGAGCTAAGAAATACGAAAATATCTAAAATTATTAGCTAGAATATTATATAAAATAGAGAGAGATATTACTTACCGTTTAATATATAGTATTAATATAGGTATTAAAAGTAAAATAAAAATTCCTAACGCTAAACGAAGACTAAATCTTTACCCTATATAGTCCTACTTTTTACTAGAAATCGATTAGGTCGGTAGATCTTCGTAACTAGATAACCGCATTTTAATTAGCTAAGAAGCTTATTACTACTAGCTTACGTTATCGTAACCTTTCTTTTTTTTTCTCCCTCCTTAATAAATATATACTCGCCTACGACCGCTAAGCCTTCGAGGTTAGTACGCTATCCGTATATAAATAGCCTTATATTAATATACTAATTATTTATAGTAATCTCGCTTTTAGTCTTATAGCACGTAGCCGGTTTTTTAGCCGGCTAACCGGCGGAAAGACTCTCCCCGGCTAGAATGTAAATACTAGCGGAAAAACCAGCGGCAAAGGCAAGGGGAAATTAGTTAAGCTAGTAGGTATTATTAAGCGTAAACAAAGATTTAAGCTAGGTAGTAAGTCTTTATTTATCTTTTCTTACTTAAACGCAATAAGACTTAAGTATATTTCTTTCTTAGATTATCTACTAATTTTAATATTAGCTATTGCTTTGCGCGAAATTCGAAAATTCTAGTAAATTCCCGATTTACTTATCCCTCGCGCCTCGTTCGCTTGCTTTATTCGAGAGGTTATAATTTTTATTTATTTATATTATTACTCGCATGCAGCCTCTAGGGCCATAGCGAGGCTAATAGGGGCCTAGGCCCCTATTAGCAGTCCTAGCTAGCTATAGAGCCCGGGGGCTTATAACTAATTAGGGAAAGGGTAGCTATAAAGGCAAAGATAAAGGAAAGGTTAATCTGGTTCCTCCTACGCGGTGTTTTTCCCCCCTAAGGGCCCTAGGGCCCCTAGGTTACTCTTTTTCGAGCCACTTAGCCGTTCCTATCTCTGTTTTAGCTAAGAAGGTTAGAAGGGCTTCCCTTCCTTCCTTAGTGCTATAGAGAAAAGGTAGGCTAAGGGCCTCCTTCCGTCCCTTCGAGGCCCGGTAAAGGACCTCTCTTTCCCTCCTATAGTTCGGGCACCTTAGGATAAGGTGCCTAGCCGTGTGCCTTCCTTAGCCGCAGCGGCAGTCGTCTCGGTCTACCTTATTAACCCTCTTTAAGAAGGATAATAGGAAGCCGGCCCCGAGGAGAAGTTAGTAGTAGGCCGAAAGGGTCGGCCTAGGCCTTCCTATAAGGTCCTTTTCCGGGCTAAAGGCTAGGCGCGGGGTCTTTCGAATAGACGTATAGTGCTTGCCTAAGCCTTTAGCTTTAGGGCCTTTAGCTGCCTCGGTAGCCTAGAGGCCCTTCTAGTGGTCCTTAGCCGCTTATCGGACCTTTCTTCGTAAGTAGCTAATAGAGACTATAGGGGTCCCTTACGTAGGGGCCCCTAGGCCTCTCTTAGCTAGCTGGTCGGCTAGCTCGTTGCCGAAGATCCCTAGGTAGCTAGGGCACTAGTATAGCCGTATATTATAGCAGGCCTCTAGGCTAGTTAAGAGCCTTCTAATACGTATAGCGAGGTCCGAGTAGCCCTTAACCTTTCGTATAGCGGCTTAGCTATCTATAAAGATATAAGCCTCTATAGGGGGGTTAAGGGGGCTAGATCTTAGGGGCCGAGGCCTCTTAGCTAGGTCCTCTAGGACCCTTAGTATCGCGAATAGCTCTGCGTCGGCTGCTTCGATAGAGGGCCCTAGGTTCTTATAGTACGCCTTACTAGGCCTATTTTCTAGGCCTATCTCGTAGAAGGAGCAGGCGTTGGTCTCTATAGGGGACCCCTTAGGGCACCCCTTAGAGCCGTTAGTATAGAAGACTAAGGGCCGTAGCCCGAAGTCTTCTAGGCTAGCTAGGTTAGCTAAGAGGCGTTGGTGCTGCTTCTTAGCTAGAGGCTTAGGGGCCTCTATTATCGTAATAGAGGCCTTAGGCTCTAGAGCCCACGGGGGCTCCTAGCTAGCTTTCCTTCTTTCTAAGCTATAGTTAGGCCTATAATAGCTACTAGGCCTTTAAGGAGGCGGAAGAGTTACGTATAGGCCTAATATAGCTTAAGGCTCCTAGGTCGGAGCCCGAGTCGGCGAGGTCATCCCGTACGGCTAGGTTATAAGCCTGCCTTATAGGGTGATTCGGTAGGAGGTATAGGGTTCGAAGGGCATAGGAGAGGCATGCCTTTTTAAACCGTACCTCTAGCGGTGGGAGGGCTGCTTCGGCTTCTAGGGCCCTAATAGGGGATCCTTTAAAGGCCCCTAGGACTTTTAGGAGAGCCTGGTTCTAAAGCCTTTAGAAAGGCTTTATTAGGCTCCTAGGGGTCTTAGGCCCCCTATACTAAAGCTGGGCCCCGTAGTCTGCTATCGAGGTCACGTAGGCCTAATAGAGCTGCCTAGAAGCTCTAAACGATAGGCCTCTTTGCATAGAGACTAGGCGGGATAGCCCTTTAAAGGCAGCTTATACGGAGGCTACCTTCTTTTCGATGTGTTGTTTAAATAGGAGTCTAGAGTCGAAGAAGACCCCTAGCTACCGTACTAAGGGCTTCGCTTCGAAAAGTAGGCCTCCTACCTTTATACCCTCTAAAATAGGCTGCCTTTGCCTACTAAAGTAGATAAGTTCCGTCTTAGAGGGGTCGAAACAGACCCCTTGGTCCTTAGCTTGTTCGAATAGGTTAGCAGCTATAGCTTCTAGCTGCCGGACGTTCTTCTTAGCCGAGGTCGACGTTATAGAGATGCTAAAATCGTCTATATAGGATAGCTGGTACCCCTTAGCCGCTAGTATCCCCCTTACGTATAAGAGGAATAGTATAGGGCTAATAGGGGACCCTTAGGGTACCCCTATTGCTAGGTCTGTTAGGGGCTAGGTTTGCCCTTCGAAGGCTAGCTGGATCTTCCTTTCGGTAAGGAAGTGGTCTACCTAGCTTATAAGGGCCTTAGGGAGGTTTAATTCCCTTAGGACCCTTATAAGCTGTTCCTTCGATACGAAGTCGAAGGCGCCTTTTATATCTAATAAGAGGGTGCTAGTAATAGCCTTCTTATTATACTCCTGCTTCTTTTAAACGTGGTGTAGAAGGAGGAAGGCCGTGTCGATAGCTGACCGCTGTTTTCGTCCCCCTAGCTGCGTAGGGTTTAGAAGCCCGGCTATATTAGCTAAGTAGCTTAGCCGGGTAGCGTATAGCTTTTCGAGGACCTTCCCTAAGTAGTTAAGTAGACTTATAACCCTATAGGCTTTAGGGATAGTATAGTCTAGCTTATTTTACTTAGGAAGTATAATTCCTATAGCTTCCTTCTACGCCTTAGGGTGGTATCCTTGGTTAAATAGGGCTTTATAGGCCCTATTAAAGACCGTGGGAATAACCTTATACGCGTGTTAGATAGGAAGGAAGCTAAGGGAGTCCGGGCCGGGGGCTTTCTTATTAGAAGAGCTAACGATAGCCCTTCGAGAGGTTATATAAGATATTACTCCTAGCCTTCGTATCTAGAAGGCAGCATTAGCAGCTATCTAGGAGTCGGTAGAGAGCATACTAGCTACTATATTCTAAGGTAAGTTAATATAATTATTATACTAATTATTATACTAACTAGCGACTATAAATAGTAATAGGACGGCTAGCTATCGCGGCTAAAAGAGTTATAATTTAGTAGAAAGATATTACTACTCTTAAGGATATTATTAGCATCCTCGGGAAATAAGACTAGTCTTTCTTAGTCTAAAACGAAGCTAGTATATATACCTTATTAGAAGTTATTATATTAATCGTTTATATTAATCTTTTTCCTTTAGCGTATAGTTCTACCTCCTAGCGTAACTTTTCCGATCTATTAAGAGTCGAAAAATAAAAGCTTCTACGAAGCACGCGACTAGTAAAGATTAGAGAAGCGCGTGCTCGTAAAGTTTAGGCCTAAAGAGATGATTTTAATAAGAAGCGGAAGCAGTCGAAGGAGCAACGATAATCGAAGGTATAGCGAAAGAAGAAAACTACTACTATAGAGATTAATAGTAAGGGGAGCGAAAATAAAGATAATTCCGACTATAAATAGCCCTAAACGATTAAAAAGACCTATAAAGTCCCCTTAGATAATAAGGCTAATAAGGATAAAATGTTCGAAGAATTACTATAATCGTTAGGCATAGAAGAGCCTATAATAACCATAGATAGGCTTAAGCTTATCCTAGCCGGCGGGAAGTATAAGGGTAGAAAGTTAAGAGCAAAAGAGGCTAAAAATATCCTAGCTCTAAGTTAGAGATAAGGAGATAATTAGTATAATTAATTAGTACTAGACTTTTAGTTCTCTAATCTCTATAAATTCGCTTAACTAAAAGTAACTTTAAATAGGAATCTACTAAGTTATTTTAGGCTAGTCTAGGTACCTAGCTTTACCTAAAGTATATATTAATAACCTATAGGTAAATATAGTCTTTTATCTTAAAACCTATTTCTACCTATAGACTAAACTAAAAAAATTAAGCGGCCTATAGGTAGCTATAGGCGCTTACTTTTAAAGTCTAGTCGCTAGCAATAAGATAGAAATAGTTAGCGAGATCGTTAACCGCTATAAGAGTCTTCTAGGTAACTAAGAGCGACTTAGGCCCGACCTAGGCTAAGGTCTTAATAGCGTTGCTAAACTTACCTAAGTACTTCTCTAAGGACTTATATATATAGTAGGTATCGTCTACGAAACGGGTAAAAGCTAACGCGAGCGTCTCTATATTCTTAGCGACCGTAGCTAGACTAAGAGTAGACTCGCTTAACGCGCCTTTACCCTTAGCGGCGGGGGCCTTCTAACTAGCGCGAATACGAGTTTCTAGAGTAGCACGATAAAGGCGCTCTTATACTAAACCCTTAATAAGGGAAGGGCTATCGACCTCGGACTATACCTAGTAGAGGGCACTAGCGGCCTCCTCGCCTTCGGAGGTAATCTAGAACTTAGATTAGCACCGAACTTAGATAGTACTATAGCGGGAAAGGGTTACTTACTTAGTAATAAGACTAGTTAGAGTCGGCGTAAGCGATATACGCTTTAGCCTTTACGGCTTTTAAAGTTAGTAAAAATACTAGAGGTAAGACCGACTTAGGATAAAGCTAGGATTAATACGTATAAGACTAGTTTTAATAGCTAGCGAAGGACTTATAAGTAAGCTTACTAGTAAGACGCCCGATATATATAAAACATAGGATAGAGCGCTCCGATCCCGCTACTATAGCGACTTTCTTATAAGGAGGGGGTTTTAAAGGAAGCGAGCCGCTACTACCTAAGTCGGCTTCCTAGTTAGATATAACGACCGGTGTTATTCCTAAGGGATAAACCTATCGAGGGGTTTATATTAGTAGATATAATAGGGCGTGGTCTAAGTAATAATAAGTATATTACGTTAGTAATAAGTCGGAGGTCGTAGACCGTAGACTATAACTAAGTAATTAGAATTAAAGATAAATCGTAATAAAGATCTATATTAAAAGCTATTAAGCTATCTATCTAAAGGAGTATTCTATTCCTTCCTTATATATCTCGAGAGCTTCCTTAGATCGCCGAGAGCACTTAGTAATCCCGTCGCCTAGGAGCGCTAGGGCGCTAGAGCGACCCTACGATTTAGCCGTAGAGCGTTAGAGCGCTAAAGTAACCCGTCGCTTTAAATTTAATTAGCCCGTCGGTCCGTTTAATATTCCTTGCTCCCTACGTTACGTATCCTCGTAATATATACTAGTCCCCGCGGTTTACTAGACTATAGTCGTAATAGGATACCTCCCCTCCTTTTAGTCTTACCCTTAAGACCTACTACCTTAGCCGCCGTATATAAATATACCTTTATCGCGTCGTACGTAAGTATATCGTTCCTTATTCCTTTATCTTTTCAGGATATACTACTAATAGTATATCTAGTTATATTTAAAAATCCTATTCTCGTAATTCTAATAAATCGCGTTAACGATCGGAGCTAGTATCTTAGACCGAGATCTACGGTATTAAAATTATACCTTACTCCTATTATTTTCGGTTAGGCCTAACTTATAAAGTCGGCGAGCGTTCTAATCGGTATTCCGAATATACCTCTATAGGCCGTTCTTATAATAGGTATAATATAGCGTCCGCCTATTTATTTTATCCCTTTCTTTCCTTATTATTCTTTTTCGCTAATATTCCTTCTTTTTCTAGTTCGTCGTATTATAAATTAATAGTAAAAGATTAATTCGGACGAACGGAAAGTAAAAGAAGCGTTAGAGGAAGCGATAGCTCGCCTAGCTTAGATTAGGAAATAAAAGCGTTTCCTAAAAGACCGAGGTAGTAAGTTATTTTAGCGGGGTATATAAGCTATTAATAAAGAAGATAGTATAATACGTTCTTTTTAAGATAAATCGGTTTATTTATTAAATAAGGAAACTATTACTATTAGCGAGGTTTAATTATTTAATGCCTTAGATATATTAGACTAGGATACTATTCTTAGTAACCCTATATTTCTAAGTAAGGGTTCGCTTAGTAGAACTATTAGAGTAGAGAACCGTAGTAGGTTAAGTGCTTAAGTAGTTCCTAGGTATTTTCCTTTAGTCTATATCCCTTTTACTTAATAAGGTATTCTTATCGCTAACCTTATTTTCTTATATTTAGTATTTATTTTACTTTATATTCTTAATTATTATTAACTTTAATTTTTTCCTATAGTTTAGCGTTTTATAGTACTAGTTTTAATAGTAAGATATAAAATATCGGGTATATCTATATTATCGTTAGTAGCGAAAGTTCGTAGTTAACTTTTAAAATAGTTTTCTTAACCTTAAACGGTCTAAGTTTCTTAAAATCTAATTTATTACTTAGTCGTTTTATTTTAATATTTCGTCGTATAAGGTAAACTATATCTCCCTCTTAAAAGATTAGTCCTTATAATCTTTTCCGATTATAGTAAGTAGATATTCGTTCTCTAACGAATTAAAGTTCTTATTATATTTCTTTATATAATTTTCGTAGTTAATCTACTTATAATATCGCTCGTTCCGCTTATAGTCCTTATTAAGTAACCTTAAATACTTCTAGGTTATATCTATAATTAGCGTATATTAGTAAGAGCTTAGTTATTTTTATAACTAAGCTATTATAAGCTAGTTACGCTATTAGTAGCTATTTAACTTAATCGTTTTATTCGTAGCTAATATAGTATTATAAATATTATTTAAGCGTTTAGTTAAGTCGTTCTATTTATCTATCTATTTATAAGTAATAAGCTATACTAAGCTTATATTTCGTCCTTAATTATACTATAAGAGCTTACTAAAACTTAGCTATAAATATACTTCCTTTATTAAAGATAATCTCGTTTAGTAGTCTATAATTACTAATAATTATTTATAGGAATATATATACTAGCTCTTTTATATTACTTACTTCTTTATATAGTAAAAAATACCTATACTTTATTAGTCTATTAGTAATAACGAATATACTATTATACTTAATATTAGTTATAGGTTCTTTCGATAGTAGTAGCTTTATAATATAGTCGAAAGCTATCGAATCCTATAGTTTCTTTAATACTAGTAGCGGTTATAATTCTCTATATAGTTTATATCGTTTAGCTTTACTTTATACGTAAAGTTTATATTCTTTAATAACTTATTATATTACTTCCTTAAGCTATAGGAAGTTATATTATCGTTTAATCCGTTCTATTATTCTTTAGATTCCTTAGTATTTATATATTAAATATTCGTATATATCTTATATAACTTTATCTTATAATTTTAGTAGTATCTAGATTTTATTTTTATATATTAAAACTTCTAAATATTCTATATTATATCCGTTTAATCCTTTATATTTTTTTATCTATTTTAGGATCTTTTAATATATTAAGTTATTAGGTTATACTTTAAATATTATATTTAGCTATCGTTATTAGTAGTTCTTATTTTCGTTAATTTCTAGGAGCTATCTTTTCGCTATAAGTGCCCTTATATTATAGTTACTTCGTCGACTAAGGGTATTAGCTTAACCGTTTTCTATTCCTTTTTTATAGATTATTTTATAGTTAAATTCTAATAAATATTCGGCCTATTAGATCTATCGTCCGTTTAACTATTACGTCGTTATAAAATATAAGATATTCTTATAATTTATATAGACCTTAACTTTATATTTACTTCTAAGAAAGTAATATCGATATTCCTTAAAAGCTTAAATAATTATAAGGAATTCTTTATTATAGATAGGGTAATTAAGTTCTACGCTATATAGCTTTTTCGAGTAAAATATAATTAGTTATAGTCTTTCTTTATTATCTTTTTATCCGATTTATACTCTTAGAGTAAAGTTTAATATATTGGTTTTAAGTTCGATTTATTATTTTAGATTAAAGGTAGTTAAGACTAGTTCTTACGTAATTATAGTTTTAATATATTTAAAAGCTTTATTAGCTTTATCGTCCTATATAAATTTTTTTCCCTTCTTTATTAAGTTATATAGTAGTACTATAATCTTTCCGAAATCTTTAATAAATCGTTAGTAGTAATTTATAAATCCTAGGAAACTTTATATATCCTTAACGTTCTTTAGCGTTAGCTATTCTTTAACTAAGTTAATCTTATCTTATTATATTTATATCTCTTTTAGTAAGATCGTATATTTAAGGAAGTCTACTTCTTATATATAGAACTTACTTTTCTTTAGTTTAACTAGTAACTTTATATTCTAAAGTACGCGGAGTACTTTATAGACGTATTCCTTATATTCTTCTAAGGTATCTAAGAAGATTAGGATATTATCTAGATATATTACTATAAAGATATCTAAGTATTTATATAGGATATTATTAATTATCTATTAAAAGGTAGCTAGTATATTTATAAGTTTAAATAATATTACTAGATATTTAAATAGTCTAAATTTCGTTCTAAAGGCTATTATCTATTTATATCCCTTTTTTATACGTATTAAGTTATAGGCGCCTTTAAGGTTAAGGGCTATAAACTATTTTTTACTATATAGTCGATCTTATAGTTCTAATATAAGCGGTAATAGTATTTAGTCTTTTATTATAATATCGTTTAAGCGTCTATAGTCGATAATTAGTTATAGCTTACTGTTTTTCTTTAAAATAAATATAACTAAATAGCTTACTTTAGATATTAATATTTATATATATCCTTTTTATAGATTCTCGTTAAGGTAGTTATATAGCGTTTATAGTTACTTTTCGTTTAAGTTATAGATTTTATAGAACGTCGGCGCTATTCTATCCTTAAGATAAATTTTATAGTCCTATTAGCTATATTTAAGTAACCTTATCTTAAGTTCTTTTTTAAAGAGTTTATTATATTTCCGGTATTCCTAGGGGATATTCTTTATTCTATCTTATAAGCTTTATTCTTTCTTTTAAGAGCTAGTTTCTCTTAACTTAAGCTCTTTATTAATTTATTTAAGGTCTTTCCTTAAAGTAGTAATAACTCTTTAGATCTTTATATTATATCCTTTATTTTATTTATATTAGATACTAAGTTATATAGCTATATTAGTTAGTATATAGGTCTTATTAATCGATTTTATTATATCCGCTAGTTTAGTTACTATTTTTATTTATATCGCTAAAGCCTATAATAATTTACTTAAACGGTTATCCCTTTTATCTTATTTAGTAGCTAAATTATCGTAAAATTTTACTTTCTTTTAAATCTACTAGTCTTAGAAACTTATATCTTTATTCTAATATAGCTAGCTAGTTTTCTAGTTAATTAATAGGTTGCTCTCCTATAGCTATACAAGCCTTAATATAAGGTTATATTCTCTAATATCTATAATATTAAAGTTAACTTATTTATTATAGCCCTAGATATTAATATTAAGGTAATTAATCTCTATATTAATAATTCCGTTATTATAGTTAAAGGCCTCTCCTTTAATATTTATAAGTTTATATAGATCTATCTTATATCTCTATATAAGTTAGTAACGATTAATAACTCTAGGTAAAATATAGTTACTTATCGCGCTATAGTCTAAAAGTATATATATATAATATCCCGCGATTTAGATATCTAATATTATTTAGTCGCTATAGCTTACCGTTACTATATATAGGGTCCTTAGATCTTATTATATCGTGCTAGTCTATAGCCCTTTTATAGATAGTATACCTTATTTTTTACTTAGTTTTTATTTATTTTATTTAGGTATTCTTCTTTAATTTATTATTAATATCGTTTCTTTATATTTTTCTCGCGTAGTATTATATTAGGGCTTAAAAGACTAATTTCTTATAGCTAATTAAAGATTTCTTATTTCTTAACGCTATATCGTTTATATTATACTACTTTATAGTTAATTACGTACTATACTTTATAATTTTATTTGTTTTTATACTAAAGGTTAAGTTTTCGTTTAGCGTTTTTTTATTTTTTATATAGTATTTCTATATCGATTCTTCCTTAGTTAAATATAGCTTATAGCCTTTATATATATTACTAATAATCTTTTAATATACTATTATATCGTTTATACTATACTTATGCTTTTTTATATTTATAAATTCTATAGTTTAGGTATATATATTCGTTATAATTTTCTTTATCGTGTTTAACTTATTATATAAGTCTTTAAAAGATTAAGGGTTTAAATATCTTAGAGTAAGTAGCGTTATACTATTCCTTTATTTTAGCGTATCTATAGATTTTATATATCTTTAAAAGATATCTCGTTAATAAACTATAATTATCGCGGTATTTAAGTAGCGTGCTATAATTAGGTTCTAATAATATAACTTAGTCGTTTAAGTAGCGTTAATCGATTTTCTAGTAGTTTAGTTCTATACTTAGGTAGGGTTTTAAAAGTACTTATCCTTTAAACCTAACTAAGAAGGCGTTATATCGTGCCTTTATTTAAAAGTATATTATATAATTTAGGTAGATATATAATATCTATAAAATATACTTATAGTACTTATAAGTAAATAGTATTTATAGATTATCTTTAAATTCTCCTTATAGTTACTATTCTCGTTATAGAGCTATAAAGGTATCGACTATAGCGATAGCTATAGTATAGTCTCCTTTATATAGTACCGGTTAATATTAAATTAATATAGCTTATTAGTTTTCTATAAGAATTTAAGGTATTTATTAGGTTTTAATTTTAAGTATTTCTTTAAATTCTTTAAAGTATAGAGCGTATTCTTTAATCGTAGTATTTTCCCTTAATAGTAAGGGTAGTAATATAAGTTCGTTCTTATCTTCTATTTCTCTAAGTATTTCTTATTTTTTAGAGCTTATATTATTAATCCTTTATTATTCCTCTTTAGGTTATTATCTAAGTTTTATAAGTATAAGGGCTATATCTATATCTTCTTTATTATATTATTTATAAACTACTTATTATTATTATCGATTTTTATTTTATATATCTTCTTAGAATCGTTTACCGTTCTTCTTAACTTAGTCTTAAGAGACTCCTTTAAGATAGGGGTATTCTAGTTCTATAAATTTAACTTATCTTTATATTTTAGGATCCCTTTATTATATTATTATAAGGGTCTTCTTTAGTAGCTTTAAGAACTATTTAATACTATTTTTATCGCTTAAGTATACTATATATTCGTTATTATAGTATATAGTTTAACTAAGGAGTTTATACTTTAGTTCCTATCTATTAATAGCGTTTAGGTATTTCTTACCTTCTAGGGCTAGTACTTAATAGGTTTTCTTCTCTTTATAAGGTTATTTATATTTTTTAGAGTAATATCTAAGTTTCCTATAGTTAAAATACTTTCTTTTACTTTTCTATATTATATCTAGATCTATCTTACCTAAGTTAGTTATATAGGCATAGGTAATAGGAGTTTCGCGCTTCTTTTTATAGTTAGCGCGTTAGCTAAAGTTATTTCTATAGGAAGGGTTTTAGTTTCCTCTTCCTTATTTCTTTTCTTAGCGTTATATATACTATCTATCGTCGATTTATACTACTATAGTAATATAGTCTAAGAGGTTATTGGGTCGATTTTCCTTATAGAGCTCGTCCTTAACTTCTTCTTTAAGCCCGTCGTAGAATCGTAATGTAAGGGGTTCGTCGTCTTAATTAAGCTTTAAGGTAACTTAACGGAACTTTATAGTATAATCCGATACTAAGATCCTTTATTAAAGTTCTCGAAGTTTTTATTTAGCTTCTCGTTCCTTATTAGTTATTCTAAATACCTTTATAATAGCTTCTTTAAATCCTTAAAAACTAGTAAAGACTTTATCTATCTCGTTATCTTATCGCGCTAGTTAGTTATCGAGAAAGTCCTTTATAATAGGTCTAAACTAAGTAAGTACCGTTCTAAATAAATAATTTCCTACGTAGAGTACCTTTTCGACTAGGTCTAAGAGTTTAGTAAGGTAAAACCGGTAGTAGGCTTTAAGTTAAGTAAGAAAGTCTTAAAGCGTGCTATAGGTACTATCGAAGAGTCTTAGCTATTTTAGTTTAACTACTTCTTTAAGGTCCTTAACTTATTTATTACCTCCTCTATTCTTAAGTAACTATACCTTATATCGAAGGGTAATAATCTCGTATATTATATCCTAAGGTAATATAGTAGCTCTAAAGTTAGTTAATCTAGCTTACTATATAGGTATATTAATAGTTACGATATTACTTAGAGTAACGCGGTATTATATTAAATAAGAGAGCTTTTAACGTATAATAACTAATATTATTCTTAAAGGATAAACCTATTAAGGGGTTTATATTAATAGATATAATAAGGCGTAGTCTAAGTAATAATAAGTATATTATATTAGTAATAAGTTAGAGGTTATAGACTATAGACTATAACTAAGTAATTAAAATTAAATATAAATCGTAATAAAGATCTATATTAAAAGCTATTAAGTTATCTATTTAAAGGAGTATTCCGTTCTTTCCTTATATATCTCGAGAGCTTCCTTAGATCGCTAAGAGAACTTAGTAATCCTATCGCCTAGGAGCGCTAAGGCGCTAGAGCGACCCTATAATCTAGCCGTAGAGTATTAAAGCGCTAAAGTAACCCATCGCTCTAAACTTAATTAGCCCGTCGGTCCGTTTAATATTCCTTGCTCCCTACGTTATATGTCCTCGTAATATATACTGGTCCCCGCGGTTCGCTAGACCGTGGTCGTAATATTAGATATTATAACGCGACGACGAGCGAACTAGATACGGTGTTAAGGAGACCTAGAGTTATAGAAACGAGGTAGGTAAGGTAGTAGTTAGGCCTATAAAAGAGATAGATAATAGAGGGATAGGAGGAGGTATATATAGAACCGGGGGGGGAGGGTAGGTATATATAGGCGCGAGCCGGGCGCGTGTAATTAGTAACTATAAGATAGAGGGTAAATATAGGCCGCCGCGCCCCCGATCGGGAAGTCGCGTAGCTAGATAGGAACTAATTTACGATTAGCGGAGCTAGCTAACCGAATTTCGATTAGCCGGCCCTACCTAGGAGCGACCTATACTAGCGCCCGGCCCGGTAACCGGATATTACCTACCCTACTAACTAACGGACCGATAAGCCGACGCGACCGCGGCTATACGGTTACGACGCGGGAGCTAGGGTAAATAGAGGCGCCCGCGAGTCGGGCCCCCGGAGAGAGACTACTACCTATAACCCTAGGCCCGGGCTAGCGAGCCTAGGCCGCGGCCGCTCGGGATAGTAGCGGCCACGGCCTAAGAGGGCCCGCGCCGAGACGCGATTTCGCGGGAGGAGCCCGCGGTAGCCGGCGTAAATTTCCTATATACTACTACTACGACCTCGTTTAAAGTAGACCTATACTAAAAGAGGGGAGGGTTTTCCCTTAAGCACTTTAGTTTTTCCCTCCTATTTAATATTAAAGTTTTAGATACCTCTAGCTAGGTCCCTAGCGTAATCTTAATAATAATAATAATAATAGTTATAATATTACTTAAAGTAATATAGTATTATATTAAATAAGAGCTTTTAATATATAATAACTAGTATTATTCTTAAAAGATAAACCTATTAACGGGTTTATATTAGTAGATATAATAAGGCGTAGTCTAAGTAATAATATATATATTACGTTAGTAATAAGTTAGAGGTAGTAGACTATAGACTATAACTAAGTAATATTACGACTATAGCTACTAGGCTACTAACGGTCGACCGCGTTAAGCACGTAATATAGCTTAATAGATAAATGGTTAGCACGACTATTTAATAGGTATAGGATCGAGGGGATCGTAGAGATCTAAGTAATCTAGGATTAATAGGATTACTATGCCCTATACGATCTAATATTAAGGATTATAGCTAGGCCTATAATCTAAGGATAGTCTTTATAAGTATATATAGCTACCTACTTTTACTCCTTTAAATAGATAGCTCTCTAGCTTTTAATATAGATCTTTATTACGATTCTATCTTTAATTCTAATTACCTAGTTATAGTCTACGGTCTATAACCTCCGACTTATTACTAACGTAATATACTTATTATTGCTTAGACTACGCCCTATTATATCTACTAATATAAACCCCTTAATAGGTTTTTTTTTTTTTTTTTATATTATTACTCGCGTGCAGCCTCTAGGGCCATAGCGAGGCTAAATAGGGGCCTAGGCCCCTATTAGCAGTCCTAGCTAGCTATAGAGCCTAGGGGCTTATAACTAATTAGGGAAAGGGCAGCTATAAAGGCAAAGACAAAGGAAAGGTCAATCTAGTTCCTCCCACGCGGTGTTTCTCCCCCCTAAGGGCCCTAGGGCCCCTAGGTTACTCTTTTTCGAGCCACTTAGCCGTTCCTATCTCTGTTTTAGCTAAGAAGGTTAGAAGGGCTTCCCTCCTCCTTAGTGCTATAGAGAAAGGTAGGCTAAGGCCTCCTTCCGTCCTTCGAGGCCCGGTAAAGGACCTCTCTTTCCCTCCTATAGTTCGGGCACCTTAGGATAAGGTGCCTAGCCGTGTGCCTTCCTTGGCCGCAGCGGCAGTCGTCTCGGCTTACCTTATTAACCCTCTTTAAGAAGGATAATAGGAAGCCGGCCCCGAGGAGAAGTTGGTAGTAGGCCGAAAGGGTCGGCCTAGGCCTTCCTATAAGGTCCTTTTCGGGCTAAAGGCTAAGCGGGGTCTTTCGAATAGACGTATAGTGCTTGCCTAAGCCTTAGCCTTAGGGCCTTTAGCTGCCTCGGCAGCCCAGAGGCCCTTCCAGTGGTCCTTAGCCGCTTATTGGACCTTTCTTCGTAAGTAGCTAATAGAGACTATAGGGGTCCTTGCGTAGGGGCCCCTAGGCCTCTCTTAGCTAGCTGGTCGGCTAGCTCGTTACCGAAGATCCCTAGGTGGCTAGGGCACCAGTGTAGCCGTATATTATAGAAGGCCTCTAGGCTCGTTAAGAGCCTCCTAATACGTATAGCGAGGTCCGAGTAGCCCTTAACCTTTCGTATAGCGGCTTGGCTATCTATAAAGATATAAGCCTCTATAGGGGGGTTAAGGGGGCTAGACCTTAGAGGCCGAGGCCTCTTAGCTAGGTCCTCTAGGACCCTTAGTATCGCGAATAGCTCTGCGTCGGCTACTTCGATAGAGGGCCCTAGGTTCTCGTAGTACGCCTTACTAGGCCTATTTTCTA
Organism: Hirsutella rhossiliensis; assembly: GCF_020360975.1. NCBI lineage: Eukaryota > Fungi > Ascomycota > Sordariomycetes > Hypocreales > Ophiocordycipitaceae > Hirsutella > Hirsutella rhossiliensis. The sequence continues at coordinate 1,190,041 of NW_025408669.1, forward strand.
GGCCTATCTCGTAGAAGAACAGCGTTGGTCTCTAGGGACCCCTTAGGGCACCTTAGAGCCGTCGGTATAGAAGACTAAGGGCCGTGGCCCGAAGTCTTCTAGGCTAGCTAGGTTAGCTAAGAGGCGTTGGTGCTGCTTAGCTAGAGGCTTAGGGCCTCTATTATCGTAATAGAGGCCTTAGGCTCTAGAGCCCAGGGCTCCCAGCTAGCTTTCCTTCTTTCTAAGCTATAGTTAGGCCCTATAATAGCTACTAGGCCTTTAAGGAGGCGGAAGAGTTGCGTATAGGGCCTAATATAGCTTAGGGCTCCTAGGTCGGAGCCCGAGTCGGCGAGGTCATCCCGTACGGCTAGGTTATAAGCCTGCCTTATAGGGTGATTCGGTAGGAGGTATAGGGTTCGAAGGGCATAGGAGAGGCATGCCTTTTTAAACCGTACCTCTGGTGGTGGGAGGGCTGCTTCGGCTTCTAGGGCCCTAATAGGGGATCCTTTAAAGGCCCCTAGGACTTTTAGAAGGGCCTGGTTCTGAAGCCTTTGGAAAGGCTTTATTAGGCTCCTAGGGGTCTTAGGCCCCCTATACTAAAGCTGGGCCCCGTAGTCTGCTATCGAGGTCACGCAGGCCTGGTAGAGCTGCCTCGAAGCTCTAAACGATAGGCCTCTTTATATAGAGACTAGGCGGGATAGCCCTTCGAAGGCAGCTTATGCGGAGGCTACCTTCTTTTCGATATGTTGTTTAAATAGGAGCCTAGAGTCGAAGAAGACCCCTAGCCACCGTACTAAGGGCTTCGCTTCGAAAAATAGGCCTCCTACCCTTATACCCTCTAAAATAGGCTGCCTTTGCCTACTAAAGTAGATAAGTTCCGTCTTAGAGGGGTCGAAATAGACCCCTTGGTCCTTAGCTTGTTCGAATAGGTTAGCAGCTATAGCTTCTAGCTGCCGGACGTTCTTCTTAGCCGAGGTCGACGTTATAGAGATACTAAAATCGTCTATATAGGATAGCTGGTACCCTTAGCTGCCAGTATCCCCTTACGTATAAGAGGAATAGGATAGGGCTAATAGGGACCCTTAAGGTACCCCTGTTGCTAGGTCCGTTAGGGGCTGGGTTTGCCCTCGAAGGCTAGCTGGATCTTCCTTTCGGTAAGGAAGTGGTCTACCCAGCTTATAAGGGCCTTAGGGAGGTTTAATTCCCTTAGGACCCTTATAAGCTGTTCCTTCGATACGAAGTCGAAGGCGCCTTTATATCTAGTAAGAGGGTGCTTATAATAGCCTTCTTATTAGACTCTGCTTCTTTTAGACGTGGTGTAGAAGGAGGAAGGCCGTGTCGATAGCTGACCGCTGTTTTCGTCCCCCTAGCTGCGTAGGGTTTAGAAGCCCGGCCGTATTAGCTAAGTAGCTTAGCCGGGTAGCGTATAGCTTTTCGAGGACCTTCCTAAACAGTTAAGTAGACTTATAACCCTATAGGCTTTAGGGATAGTATAGTCTAGCTTATTTTGCTTAGGGAGTATAATTCCTATAGCTTCCTTCCACGCCTTAGGGTGGTATCCTTGGTTAAATAGGGCTTTATAGGCCCTATTAAAGACCGTAGGAATAACCTTATAAGCTTATTGGATAGGAAGGAAGCTAAGGGAGTCCGGGCCGGGGGCTTTCTTATTAGAAGAGCTAACGATAGCCCTTTTAATTTCGGGGTCCTTTAGCTCTTGCCAGTCCCACTTAGCCGTGCCCTTACTGCCTATAGGGCCCGGGGGCTCTTCTTTTTCTAGGCTCTAGGGGGGGCTAGGGGGGCTAGGGCTAGGGTCCGGGGTCGGAAAAAGGGTCGTTAGGAAGGCCTCGCATTTTTCCGTAAAGGTATTAGCTTTTACCTCTATCCCTTCTTTTATATACGAGATACTCGGAAGGGTAGGGTTAGCTTTAGCCTTAGTATAGGAAAAGGCCGTAAAGACGTCCTTTCCTACTGCTTCTGCTAGGAAGCTCTCCCAGTGTTGCTTTTTAGCAGCCCTAATAGCGTACTTAAAGCTATTTCGGGCCTCTATAAAGCTCTTCTGGCTCTCCTCGTCCTGGGCTAGCCTATAAGCCCGTTGGGCTAGGCTTAGGGCTTTCCGAAGGGAGGTCAGCTCGTCGGTCTACCAGGGTTTAGATCCCTATAGGGCCTCTTTTCGGTATCGCTGTTAGAGGCCTCTATAAGGGTTCTTGTTAGAAGGAGGCTATCCCTAAGTCGTCTCGTTTTATAGCCCTCTCTATAGCTATAAGGAGGTCCTGTTCCTTCTTAGCTAGGTGTTCCGAGAAGGCCTTCCAGTTTGCTTTCCTATAGTTATAGGTAGCAGGCCTAGCTAATAGGGGCCTATTAGGGCCCCTTGCTAGCTTCAGGCTATAGGCTTATGGTCTGAGCCCGTAGCCTCTAAGAAGCGGAAGTTAGCCTAGGTTAGTTGCTTAAAGGGGCTATAGAAAGCAAGGTCTATAACCGAGGTCCCTTTAAGCCTTCCTCTAGTAGGTGCCTTCTATAGCTACCGTAAGGTCCGTTAGCAAGGAGGCCTTATAGCGGTCGAGCCAGCTAATAAGGGCTTCTGCCTTACGGGCCTTAGAGGATTCCGTAGACGGGTTCACCGGGGTAGTGTAGGTTAAAGTCCCTGCTAATAGAAAGGGCTGCTAGGAGCTGGGCTGTTAGTAGCAGCCTTTCTATCGTAAGGCCCTTGCCGGCCTTGGCTGGCTAGGCCTTTAGCCTCTTTTCGTTATATAGGTTAATAAGGGTAAACGGCTCGGCGCCTTCTACCCTTATAGCCTGTATATCGATCGTAAAAGAGGTCGAAGCTAGGCTAGCTTCTATCCGGGCTTCCTTCCTCTTATACGCTATAACCTAGGCCTCCTATCGAGCTTAGGAAAGTCGGTAGAGGGATAGGGTTATAACGTTATAGGCCGGATACTGTATAGGATATAGCTATTATCGATCTTATAGAGGTAAGGCTCTTATAATAAGATAAGGTCCGCTCTTATTTCTAGGGCCTGCTCTAGGATCGATAGGTTCATGTTTCCTGCCTATTAGTATTATGCTGTATAATACTAATAGGGTCGTAGTTAGCCTAGGGGGCCTAGGGGCTTCGGGGCCCTATAGGCGTAAGGGGGCTAAGGCTGTTAGGCATTAGTTATTCCCTTATAGACTCCGCATTATACCTTATTAGTCGTAAGGTGTTCTCCCTTGCAGTTATAGCATTGGGCCTTAAAGTAAGAGCACCCTTGGCTAGCCTTGCAGCTAGGGCAGCTATGATCCCTAGTTAGGTGCTTTTCCGGGCAAAAGGCACACCTAACAAGCTGCCGGCAGGTCCGGGGGTTATGGCCGAAGGAAAGGCATCTATAGCACTGCGTGCGTATAGTATATTCCTTATAGGCCTCGACTCGAAGCCATAGGCCTGCTATATAGAGGCCTTTTTTCCGGCATTCGGCCCCTATAGCCTCCGAAGGGACTGCGAAGACGACGGACCCCGTCTTTTACGTTGGGCCTAGGGTGCCTAGCTACCTAGGCTGCCCTAGGATATCGATCCCGCTAAAGGTCTTAGCCTCTACGGCGAAGATGTCGAGGATAGGGGTCTCTAGGAGGTTAGGGACGCTCCGGGCTACTAGCTTAGTCCAGCTAGTAGGAAGGTCGGCCGATTCGATAGGCAGTCCCTTAAAGCATAGGGACCACTTATTCCGCTGCTCTAGAAGTTTCTTCGCTATATAAGGGGCTTTTGTCGTTATAACTATATTACCTCTATTCGAAGTCGATAGAGCTAATATAGCTAGTTCCCCTATAGCCTTATTAAGCTCGTTGCGAAGAGTAATAGGGTTAATAGTCGGCGTTAGCGATCCCTTCTTTAGCTTTAGGATAAGCTGGAAGTCCTCTTTTGCGTTCCTCTTAGCCGGGGCCCTAGCCGGAGCCTTAGCCGGGGCCCTAGCCGGGGCCTTAGCCGGGGTCTTAGCCGGGGCCTTAGGCGCCTTCTTTGCGGCGACCTTAGCCCACGAGCTAGCTTCGAGATTTTCGTGGCCTTAGGCTGCTGGGCGGCCTTAGGCTGGTGCGGGGCTGTTGCGGGGCTGTTGTGGGGCTGTTGGCGGTCCGGGGTCCCTATAGCTGCCTTTTCGAGCCCTTCTATAAGGGTCTTATAAAAGGGTTCGATTTTTTGGGCTTCCTTAAGGGCCCAGAGGGCCTGTTAAAGGAAGCCCTGGGCCCGGTCCCTTAGGAAGGGGTGCTGGGGCTGGGGCTGGGGCTGCTGTTGCTGTAGGCGTTGGAGTGTAAGCCGGGTAGGCGTAGGGCTAGTAGGGCTACTAAGAGCAGCCCTCTTTCGTCCCTTTACCTGCCTAAGGGGCTGGTTTGGCTGGAAGTGGCTAGCCCGAGGCAGGGATAGGCTAGGCCTAAAGATGCTAATCTTAGGCCCGCTGGGCCCGCTAGGCTGGATCGGGCTAGTAACCTGGGTAGGTACTAGGCTTATTTCGTTATCTTCTATCTCGATATCCTCTTGGCCTTGGTCTTGGTCTCGGGCTTTAGGCTTCCCTTCTAGGGTCCTTAAAGGGCGTTGGCCTTCTAAGGCTTCTTCTAAGCGGGCCCTAGCCTCTAGGGTGCTTATTTCGTCCCCTATATTAAAGGGGGTCGAAGGCCTGCCTAGGCCAGGCCGGGGTCCTGGGTCGGGTCCGCTTGGTTGCGTTTGGGGGGTACGTATTAGTCAGCGAGGGCGGGAAGGGTTTCCACCCGTACGGGGAAAACCTAGCCCAGCTCGCTATCTTCGGCAGCATATTACGCACCCGCTAGTAGCTGCGCGAGGCTGCACTTAGGGGGGCGTAATATACTATTCGCGAGGGTTCTAGGCGTATGCTTTTTTCGTATTTTAGGCTTGGTTTCGAAAAGTTAGCTAAAAAGACGTGATGATGTTTTTCCTTGCCTAGGCTAGTATCGTATCGCTACTTTAGGTTTATTAACTCGCTCTATTAAGGTATATAAATTTAAGTAGCGTCTTTTCGCGTTACGCGCTCTAATCGAGCCCGATATATTAAGGGCCGCTACTACGTCTACCTACCCCTCGGCCTCGGCGTAGTATCGTTACTAAGGGTAATTAATACTATTAAATTAATTCCTAGTATTAGTTAGTATTTTAGTCGCGATATATACCTACTATAGGCGTATATTATTATTATTATTATTAAGATTACGCTAGGGACCTAGCTAGAAGTATCTAGAACTTTAATATTAAATAGGAGGGAAAAACTAGAGTGCCTAGGGGAAAACCCTCCCCTCTTTTAGTGCGGGTCCGCCTCGAACGAGGTCGTAGTAGTAGTATATAGGAAATTTACGCCGGCTACCGCGGGCTCCTCCCGCGAAATCGCGTCTTGGCGCGGGCCCTCTTAGGCCGTGGCCGCTACTATCCCGAGCGGCCGCGGCCCGGGCTCGCTAGCCCGGGCCTAGGGTTATAGGCAGTAGTCTCTCTCTAGGGGCCCGACTCGCGGGCGCCTCTATTTACCCTAGCTCCCGTATCGTAGCCGCGTAGCCGCGGTTACGTCGGCTTATCGGTCCGTTAATTAGTAAGGTAGGTAATATCCGGTTACCGGGCCGGGCGCTAGTATAGGTCGCTCCTAGGTAAGGCCGGCTAATCGAAATTCGGTCGGCCGGCTCCGCTAATCGTAAATCGGTTCCCGTCTAGCTACGCGACTTCCTAATCGGGGGCGCGGCGGCCTATATTTACCCTCTATCTTATAGTTACTAATTACGCGCGCCTAGCTCGCGCCTATATATACCTACCCTCCCCCCCCGGTTCTATACGTGCCTCCTCCTATCCCTCTATTATCTATCTCTTTCGTAGGCCTAACTACTACCTCGCCCGCCTCGTTTCTATAACTCTAGGTCTCCTTAATACCGTATTTAGTTCGCTCGTCGTCGCGTCGTAATATCTAACTAAGAAGCCGACTTAGGTAGTAGCGGCTCGCCTCCTCTAAAACCCCCTCCTTATAAGAAAGTCGCTATAGTAGCGGGATTAGAGCGCTCTATCCTATATTTTATATATATCGGGCGTCTTACTAGTAAGCTTACCTATAAGTCCTTCGCCGGCTATTAGAACTAGTCTTATATATATTAATCCCGGCTTTGTCTTAGGTCGGTCCTACCTTTAGTATTTTTACTAACTTTAATAGCTATAAAGGCTAAAGTATATATTACTTACGCTAACTCTAACTAGTCTTATTACTAAGTAAGTAACCCCTTCCCGCTATAGTGCTATCTAAGTTTAGTGCTAATCTAAGTTCTAGATTACCTTTAAAGGCGAGGAGGCCGCTAGTGCCCTCTACTAAGTATAGTCTAAGGTCGATAGCCCTTCCCTTATTAAGGGTTCGGTATAAGAGCGCCTTTATCGTACTACTCTAGAAACTTATATTCTCGCTAGTCGGAAGGCCCCCGCCGCTAAGGGCAAGAGCGCGTTAAGCGAGTCCGCCCCCGGTCTAGCTATAGTCGCTAAGAATATAGAGACGCTCGCGTTGGCCTTTACCCGTTTTATAGACGATACCCGCTATATATATAAGTCCCTAGAGAAGTACCTAGGTAAGTTTAGCGACGCTATTAAGACCCTAGCCTAGGTTAGGCCTAAGTCGCTCTCGGTCGCCCGGAAGACTCTTACGGCGGTTAACGATCTCGCCGACTATTTCTATCCTATTACTAGTAATAGCCCTAACGTAGAGGATAGCGGCTTTAATCTTACTAGTCTTACTAGGCCCGTTCCGGCCTGAATCCCTATCGATAAAGGGAAGGGCAAAGGCAAGGGTAAGGCGGTAGCCGCGTCTAAGGCCCTATCTAAGGCTAAGGCTAAGGTATCTATGCCCGTAGCCGTCGCGGAGCCGGCTTAGGAGCTAACCGCGTCTCCCTCTAACGCTAAGCCGTAGCCCGGTAGTTCTCTTAGCGCCGAGCCCGCCCTAAAGCGTCCCCGTCTTACGTCGCCTACCGATCCTACTAACGCTCCCGACTTTATTTAGTAGCGTCTTTATAGCTATCGCGGTTTAGTCTTAGCCGAGATTATTACTAGTCTTAACCTCGATTAGATCTATAGTTATAGTATAGGCTATAGCGAACGCCTCTATGCCGCCGCTAGTATAGGTCCTGCCTTAGTAGAGACCTTAGTCGTTACTCTATCTTATAAGCTAGCCGTCTAGGCTAGCTCCGGTTTAGGTTTAGGGTTAGGTCCGTTCGGTCGTTATTAGGGTTCTCGTAGCGGTAGTAGTCCCCGTACTCCTCGTAAGCCTTAGGTTACTCCCTCCCGTGCTCCGCGTGCTACCCTAGGGGGGTCTCGTCGTTCCCGCCGCGATAACGAGGCGGACGTTACTACCGACGAGCTAGGCTAAGGTCGTAGTTTAAGGGGGGCTAGTTATCGGCTCCGTCTTAGTTCGGTTCTAGGTTAGGTCTTATTTAGTTACGGTCTTTCGGTAATAAGTCTTATTCTATAGCTATTAAGGTCGGTTCGGTTAAGTTATATTAATTCTATTTAGTCTATAGTTTAATTAGCGAGGTTTACGCTTAGTCTAGGTCCGGTTTAGTCGAAGCTATAGTCCTATAATCGTAAGTCCTCTCCTTTTCCGGGTCGCCCTAGTAGGGGAGGTAGTTAGCTAGGGTAGTCCTAGTCGGGGCCGCTCTATCCTTAGCGCGACCCCGGTTCTATTATCCGGTATATCTACGTATAGCCTCTAAGCTAGGTTAAACTAGCGGAGCCTACCTAAGCGGAGGAACTATTACGCTAGCGGCGCCGTAGTCCTTTTCCCTTAAAGGCCCGCTCTTACGTTACCTACGTCCTAGGCCTATATTAGGAGGGACTCCCTCGCTTCTACCGTTAGTAGATAGTCGATTATCGTATAATAGATAGTATCCCGTCTTTATCTATAGGTATATATTAGCGAAACCACGCTAGGGACCTATCGGTTAAAGAGGAAGTCATTAAGCCCGATCTTTCCTATATATATCTAGGTAATTACCGTGCTAATATACTTAGGGAGGCCCTCGTAATAGTCTAGCGTTATCGCCTTATCGAACCGAGGCGGGAAGTCGGCGGGGTAAAGGGTAGTCTAGTATTATCGGATCGCGTTTTCCTTAGCGTTCTATCGGGCGGCCTATTCCTCGTTTAGCCTTTCGAGCGACTTAGCTTTATCCGGGAGGTCGTCTATTCCTATCTAGCTCTAGACCCCCTTTATCTCCTTCGCGAGGGGGGGTCTACCTAGAGGTAGTGCCGCTAAGGGTCTACCCTCTCTCTAGCGTCGCCTCCTTTTAAGTATGCCCGCGACCGCGTTAAACGCGCGTTAGATTTAGCCTAGGAGCCCTAAGTCTTCTAGCCTCTAAAGGGTATCCGTTATTCTTTAGTTTAGGTAAAGGTTAATTAAGGGCACCTACGCCTCCGCTTCGACTTAGTAGACTAAGGTCGCGCGGTAGGCACCCGTTACTACCCGGAGGTAGGCTAACTAGTCCCGGGTAAGGTCCCGCGCGATTCCGCGTAGTTTCCCCCCCGCGGGCGTTATCTTATAGAATATAACTATAGCGTAGGAGATTAGGGACCGGATTACCTTATTATAGACTTCCTTAGCGCGTAGTAGGGTATAGCCCTACGTAGACGCCGCGAGCCCGGTTAGGGCTATAGTCTAGCGCTTTAACTTCGCTTAGAGTTATTTTAGGTGCGCCTTTTAGTATAGTTTCTAGTGCACCTAAACCAAGGGTCCCCTATTAAAAACATCATCACGTCTTTTTAGCTAACTTTTCGAAACCAAGCCTAAAATACGAAAAAAGCATACGCCTAGAACCCTCGCGAATAGTATATTACGCCCCCCTAAGTGCAGCCTCGCGCAGCTACTAGCGGGTGCGTAATATGCTGCCGAAGATAGCGAGTGGGCCAGGTTTTCCCCGTACGGGTGGAAAACCCTTCCCGCCCTCGCTGACTAATACGTACCCCGCAAACGCAACCAAGCCCGGACCTGACCCAGGACCCGGCCTAGGCCCTAGGCGGGCCCTTCGACCCCCTTTAATATAGGGGACGAAATAAGCACCCTAGAGGCTAGGGCCTTTAGAAGAAGCCTTAGAAGGCCAACGCCCTTTAAGGACCCTAGAAGGGAAGCCTAAAGCCCGAGACCAAGACTAAGGCTAAGAGGATATCGAGATGGAAGATAACGAAATAAGCCTAGTACCTACCTAGGTTACTAGCCCGATCCAGCCTAAGGGCCCAGCGGGCCTAAGATTAGCATCTTAGGCCTAGCCTATCCCTGCCTCGGGCTAGCCACTTCCAGCTAAACCAGCCCCTTAGGCAGGTAAAGGGACGAAAGAGGGCTGCTCTTAGTAGCCCTACTAGCCCTACGCCTACCCGGCTTACACTCCAACGCCTACAGCAACAGCAGCCCCAGCCCCAGCCCCAGCACCCCTTCCCAAGGGACCGGGCCCAGGGCTTCCTTCAACAGGCCCTCTAGGCCCTTAAGGAAGCCTAAAAAATCGAACCCTTTTATAAGACCCTTATAGAAGGGCTCGAAAAGGCAGCTATAGGGACCCCGGACCGCTAACAGCCCCCGCAACAGCCCCCGCAACAGCCCCCGCACCAGCCTAAGGCCGCCCAGCAGCCTAAGGCCACGAAAGGAAATCTCGAAGCTAGCTCGTGGGCTAAGGTCGCCGCAAAGAAGGCGCCTAAGGCCCCGGCTAAGACCACGCTAAGGCCCCGGCTAGGGCCCCGGCTAAGGCTCCGGCTAGGGCCCCGGCTAAGAGGAACGCAAAAGAGGACTTCCAGCTTATCCTAAAGCTAAAGAAGGGATCGCCAACGCCGACTATTAACCCTATTACTCTTCGCAACGAGCTTAATAAGGCTATAGGGGAACTAGCTATATTAGCTCTATCGACTTCGAATAGAGGTAATATAGTTATAACGATAAAAGCCCCTTATACAGCGAAGAAACTTCTAGAGCAGCGGAATAAGTGGTCCCTATGCTTTAAGGGACTGCCTATCGAATCGGCCGACCTTCCTACTAGCTGGACTAAGCTAGTAGCCCGGAGCGTCCCTAACCTCCTAGAGACCCCTATCCTCGACATCTTCGCCGTAGAGGCTAAGACCTTTAGCGGGATCGATATCCTAGGGCAGCCTAGGTGGCTAGGCACCCTAGGCCCAACGCAAAAGACGGGGTCCGTCGTCTTCGCAGTCCCTTCGGAGGCTATAGGGGCCGAATGCCGGAAAAAAGGCCTCTATATAGCAGGCCTATGGCTTCGAGTCGAGGCCTATAAGGAATATACTATACGCACGCAGTGCTATAGATGCCTTCCTTCGGCCATAACCCCAGACCTGCCGGCAGCTTGTTAGGTGCCTTTTGCCCGAAAAGCACCTAACTAGGGATCATAGCTGCCCTAGCTGCAAGGCTAGCCAAGGGTGCTCTTACTTTAAGGCCCAATGCTATAACTGCAAGGGAGAACACCTTACGACTAATAAGGTATAATGCGGAGTCTATAAGGGAATAACTAATGCCTAACAGCCTTAGCCCCCTTACGCCTATAGGGCCCCCGAAGCCCCCTAGGCCCCCTAGGCCTAACTACGACCCTATTAGTATTATACAGCATAATACTAATAGGCAGGAAACAGCGAACCTATCGATCCTAGAGCAGGCCCTAGAAATAAGAGCGGACCTTATCTTATTGCAAGAGCCTTACCTCTATAAGATCGATAATAGCTATATCCCTATACAGTATCCGGCCTATAACGTTATAACCCCTATCCCCTCTACCGACTTTCCTAAGCTCGATAGGAGGCCTAGGGTTATAGCGTATAAGAGGAAGGAAGCCCGGATAGAAGCTAGCCCTAGCTTCGACCTCTTTTGCGATCCCGATATACAGGCTATAAGGGTAGAAGGCGCCGAGCCGTTTACCCTTATTAACTATATAACGAAAAAGAGGCTGGGGCCCTAGCCAGCCAAGGCCGGCAAGGCCCTCATAGAAAGGCTGCTACTAACAGCCCAGCTCCTATAGCAGCCCTTTCTATTAGCAGGGACTTTAACCTACACTACCCCGGTGGAACCTGTCTACGGATCCTCTAAGGCCCAAGGCAGAAGCCCTTATTAGCTAGCTCGACCGCTATAAGGCCTCCTTACTAACGGACCTTACGGTAGCTATAGAAGGCACCTACTAGAGGGAAGGCTTAAAAGGGACCTCGGTTATAGACCTTGCTTTCTATAGCCCCTTTAAGCAACTAACCTGGGCTAACTTCCGCTTCTTAGAGGCTACGGCTTAGACCATAAGCCTAGCCTTCGAAGCTAGCCAGGGGCCCTAATAGGCCCCTATTAGCTAGGCCTGCTACCTATAACTATAGGAAAGCAAACTGGAAGGCCTTCTCGAACACCTAGCTAAGAAGGAACAGGACCTCCTTATAGCTATAGAGAGGGCTATAAAACGAGACGACTTAGAGGGGATAGCCTCCCTTCTAACAAGAACCCTTATAGAGGCCTCTAACGCAGCGATACCGAAAAAGAGGCCCTATAAGGGATCTAAACCCTGGTAGACCGACGAGCTGACCTCCCTTCGGAAAGCCCTAAGCCTAGCCCAACGGGCTTATAGGCTAGCCCAGGACGAGGAGAGCCAGAAGAGCTTTATAGAGGCCCGAAATAGCTTTAAGTACGCTATTAGGGCTAAAAAGCAACACTGGGAGAGCTTCTAGCAGAAGCAGTAGGAAAGGACGTCTTTACGGCCTTTCCTATACTAAGGCTAAAGCTAACCCTACCCTTCCGAGTATCTCGTATATAAAAGAAGGGATAGAGGTAAAGCTAATACCTTTACGGAAAAATGCGAGGCCTTCCTAACGACCCTTTTCCGACCCCGGACCCTAGCTCCTAGCCCCCTAGCCCCTAGAGCCTAGAAAGAAGAGCCCCGGGCCCTATAGGCAGTAAGGGCACGGCTAAGTGGGACTGGCAAGAGCTAAAGGACCCTGAAATTAAAAGGGCTATCGTTAGCTCTTCTAATAAGAAAGCCCCGGCCCGGACTCCCTAGCTTCCTTCCTATCCAATAAGCTTATAAGGTTATTCCTACGGTCTTTAATAGGGCCTATAAAGCCCTATTTAACCAAGGATACCACCCTAAGGCGTGGAAGGAAGCTATAGGAATTATACTCCCTAAGCAAAATAAGCTAGACTATACTATCCCTAAAGCCTATAGGGTTATAAGTCTACTTAACTGTTTAGGGAAGGTCCTCGAAAAGCTATACGCTACCCGGCTAAGCTACTTAGCTAATACGGCCGGGCTTCTAAACCCTACGCAGCTAGGGGGACGAAAACAGCGGTCAGCTATCGACACGGCCTTCCTCCTTCTACACCACGTCTAAAAGAAGCAGGAGTCTAATAAGAAGGCTATTATAAGCACCCTCTTACTAGATATAAAAGCCTTCGACTTCGTATCGAAGGAACAGCTTATAAGGGTCCTAAGGAATTAAACCTCCTAAGGCCCTTATAAGCTGGGTAGACCACTCCTTACCGAAAGGAAGATCCAGCTAGCCTTCGAGGGCAAACCCAGCCCCTAACGGACCTAGCAACAGGGTACCTTAAGGGTCCCCTATTAGCCCTATCCTATTCCTCTTATACGTAGGGGGATACTAGCGGCTAAGGGGTACCAGCTATCCTATATAGACGATTTTAGTATCTCTATAACGTCGACCTCGGCTAAGAAGAACGTCCGGCAGCTAGAAGCTATAGCTGCTAACCTATTCGAACAAGCTAAGGACCAAGGGGTCTATTTCGACCCTCTAAGACGGAACTTATCTACTTTAGTAGGCAAAGGCAGCCTATTTTAGAGGGTATAAGGGTAGGAGGCCTATTTTTCGAAGCGAAGCCCTTAGTACGGTGGCTAGGGGTCTTCTTCGACTCTAGGCTCCTATTTAAACAACATATCGAAAAGAAGGTAGCCTCCGCATAAGCTGCCTTCGAAGGGCTATCCGCCTAGTCTCTATATAAAGAGCCTATCGTTTAGAGCTTCAGGCAGCTCTACCAGGCCTGCGTGACCTCGATAGCAGACTACGGGCCCAGCTTTAGTATAGGGCCTAAGACCCTAGGAGCCTAATAAAGCCTTTCCAAAGGCTTCAGAACCAGGCCCTTCTAAAAGTCCTAGGGGCCTTTAAGGATCCCCTATTAGGCCCTAGAAGCCGAAGCAGCCCTCCCACCACCAGAGGTACGGTTTAAAAGGCATGCCTCCTATGCCCTTCGAACCCTATACCTCCTACCGAATCACCCTATAAGGCAGGCTTATAACCCAGCTGCAGGATGACCTCGCCGACTCGGGCTCCGACCTAGAGCCTAAGTTATATTAGGCCCTATACGCAACTCTTCCGCCTCCTTAAAGGCCTAGTAGCTATTATAGGGCCTAACTATAGCTTAGAAAGAAGGAAAGCTAGCTGGGAGCCCCCGTAGGCTCTAGAGCCTAAGGCCTCTATTACGATAATAGAGGCCCCTAAGCCTCTAGCTAAGAAGCAGCACCAACGCCTCTTAGCTAACCTAGCTAGCCTAGAAGACTTCGGGCTACGGCCCTTAGTCTTCTATACCGACGGCTCTAAGGGGTGCCCTAAGGGGTCCCCTATAGAGACCAACGCTTGCTCCTTCTACGAGATAGGCCTAGAAAATAGGCCTAGTAAGGCGTACTACGAGAACCTAGGGCCCTCTATCGAAGTAGCCGACGCAGAGCTATTCGCGATACTAAGGGTCCTAGAGGACCTAGCTAAGAGGCCTCGGCCTCTAAGTCTAGCCCTTAACCCCTATAGAGGCTTATATCTTTATAGATAGCCAAGCCGCTATACGAAAGGTTAAGGGCTACTCGATACGTATTAGGAGGCTCTTAACGAGCCTAGAGGCCTTCTATAATATACGGCTACACTGGTGCCCTAGCCACCTAGGGATCTTCGGTAACGAGCTAGCCGACCAGCTAGCTAAGAGAGGCCTAGGGGCCCCTACGCAAGGGACCCCTATAGTCTCTATTAGCTACTTACGAAGAAAGGTCCAATAAGCGGCTAAGGACCACTGGAAGGGCCTCTGGGCTGCCGAGGCAGCTAAAGGCCCTAAGGCTAAAGGCTTAGGCAAGCACTATACGTCTATTCGAAAGACCCCCCGCTTAGCCTTTAGCCCGGAAAAGGACCTTATAGGAAGGCCTAGGCCGACCCTTTCGGCCTACTACCAACTTCTCTCGGGGCCGGCTTCCTATTATCCTTCTTAAAGAGGGTTAATAAGGTAAGCCGAGACGACTGCCGCTGCGGCCAAGGAAGGCACGGCCAGGCACCTTATCCTAAGGTGCCCGAACTATAGGAGGGAAAGAGAGGTCCTTTACCGGGCCTCGAAGGACGGAAGGAGGCCCTTAGCCTACCTTTTCTCTATAGCACTAAGGAGGGAAGGGAAGCCCTTCTAACCTTCTTAGCTAAAACAGAGATAGGAACGGCTAAGTGGCTCGAAAAAGAGTAACCTAGGGGCCCTAGGGCCCTTAGGGGGGAGAAACACCGCGTGGGAGGAACTAGATTGACCTTTCCTTTGTCTTTGCCTTTATAGCTGCCCTTTCCCTAATTAGTTGTAAGCCCCTAGGCTCTATAGCTAGCTAGGACTGCTAATAGGGGCCTAGGCCCCTATTTAGCCTCGCTATGGCCCTAGAGGCTGCACGCGAGTAATGATAAAAAAAAAAAAGTGCACCTAAACCCTTAGTAGGCGGGCCTCTTAGACCGGGGTTACCACGTCGGCCCTAAGGCGTACCGGCGTCGTTATCGCTTATCTCCTTTATATAAAGTATATTAATTCGCTCTTCGATAGTTCGAAAGTAACCGCGAACTCGGTCGCCTATTCTACGTATACCCTCTAGGCTTCCTCTAGGCGTACTACCGTAGTAGCCTTATTAGGTCCGATACTAACTATATTTATATTATCGGCGAAGCTAACGGTATAAATACTATATATCGTGCTAAGCCTTTCGTATAAGGGGGTTATATAGTATAGAAATGGGATCGGGGATAGGGGGGAGCCCTAGGGGACTCCCGTCGGTACTTAAGTTAGCTCTAAGGTCCTCCTATTAAAGTAAAGGGTCGATCTCCTATCGCTTATAAAGCTCTATATTAAGCTCGTAAGCTACCTAGGGTATCCCTTAAGCTTTAGTTCCCTTATAAGCTTATTATAGTTAACTATATCGAATACGCCCTTAATATCTAGCTATAGGAATAATACGATGCCCCTTTAGGCCTACGTCGCGCGTACTAGTTCCGTTACTAGTAGGATCGCCGCCTTCGTAGAGCGTTCCCTCTTATTCCTTATTTATCCGTCTAGTAGGATACCGTTTGCCTCTACTACTCCCGCGATCCTTTAGGCTAGTATCTACTTAAGTACTTTTCCTACTATAGGTAGGAGGGAGATTAGTCTCTAACCCCCTACTATATAGTAGGCGTCCGGCCTCTTACCTAGCTTCCGGATAACTACTATATTCGCGCTATAGAACCGACCTAGGAAATATAAGAGTCGGGTATAAGCGTTAAAGATCGTAGCTAGTTACTAGACTAAGGCTAGGCCGTACTTCTTAATAAACCCTAAGGGGACGCCGTCTAGACCCGCTACTTTCTAGCTTACTATATTACTTAGCGCCCCTACGATATCGGCTAGCCGGATCTATTAGTTAACTATAAGGGTCGCCTCTGCTATAGGCCGGGGTAGCCCTTAGGTCGTACCGGCTTTTAGTAGGAAGAACTTAGCGGCTAGTAGCTAGGCCTTCCCTTTAAAGGTTTCTATTAGTTAGTCCTTACCTTCCTTAACTAGCGGTAGGATATAGGTCGGTTCCGGTAGTAGCCTACTACGGAGTCTTACCTACCTCTCTACGTTCTAGAGCTTAGTATTATCGGCGCTAAATTCCTCTAAGAACTCGCGCTAGTAGGCCCTCCTTACCTCGTAGATAGTCCGCTTCTAAGCTATAGATGCTTTATATAGGTCTTCTTAGTTCGCCTTATTCCTTTCCCGCCTATACTTCCTCCTCGCTCTCTTAGCCTCCCTCGTCGCCCTCCCTACCTCTAAGGTAAACTATACGTTGCCCTTAGGTAATACTTACCCCCGGCGCGGAACCGTAGCTATCGCGATCCGCGCTAGAGTAGCGAAGATATAGTCTAGGTCCTTATCGATATCCTTAAGCGTCTAGAGCATTAGCTAGTATAGTCCTAGCTAGGACGTAGTCTTAGCTTCGACTAGCTTTACTTCCGCTTCTTTCTACCTTAGGGCCGGTTTAGGTACCCGGGCCTAGGTATCGACCTATAGTATAATAGTTTAGGGGATATAGTCTAACCTAGTTAGGTCTAGGTCGGGCCTAGTATACTATATTCCGGTCTCCGGTATTACTTAAGCTAGGTTAATAGTACTATCCCTTTAGCCGTAGAAGAATCTTATATACTCCCCTCTTAGGGTAGCGAGTTCGAGTTATAGCCTTATCGCCTCTTATATAAGTTATATCGCGCTATCCGAGGTTCTATCGTATCCGTCCTAGAGCGGGTAATAGATATTAAAGTCCCTTACTATTACTATAGGGTGCTTTAGTTCGATTACGCTTAGGTCGCGTAGCGCTCCTACCCTCGCGGCCCCCGGTAGTAAGTAAATCGCCTATAGTCTAGTACTATCCCCGAAAATCACCTCGCTTTAGTCTAGTCCGGACTAGGGCGACTAAGTCCCCGGCCCGAGCCTTTTATATATATATAGCGCGTACCTCCCCTCCCTATAGACTAGGCTATAGGGCGCCGCTCTAGGGGGGGGGGGGCCGCCTCCCGGTATAGCTTCTACTTCCTATAGTACTATTAGGTTAAAGCCGGCCTAGTAGTAAAGCGCTAACTAAGCTAGCTTATATCTCTTCTATATATTCTAGAATAGTACTTTTAGTTATATATAGGTAGGGTCGGGGTAAAAGGGGTCGTTTATATAGGGAGGGAGGCGCTCCGTCTCCTAGCGCTTCTCTATCTACTATACCTATAAATATCGTTCGTACTTGGTTCGGCCTCCCTAGCCCTACTAGCCGGCGGGTATCTCGAGCTCGACCTCTTATCCCGGCGCGGTCTACCTAGTCCCCGCTTCCGGACTACGGTCGATTTAAGAACGCCCTAGGTTTTAACGGTAGGGAGCACCTATTACTCGGCGTATATCTAGGTATTCGCGAACCGTTAAGGTTATCGCGCGTAGTTTTCCCTCGCTTTTTCCTAGGCTTTATTCGCTATAGGGTAAGTCTAGGTCTACGATAGGTAGTCCCCTTAGTATAAGATATAGTTATAGGGGATTTCGCCCTTCTTAGCCTTATATTCGTCCTCGCCTCTATTATATACTATGCTCCTATATTAGCTATAGAGTTATATCGATATATATCGCCTAGCGATATAGCTATATCTATAGTAGTTATAGCACCTCTATAGTTAGACTAACTCGTCGTAGGGTTTATATTAAAAGATCTATACTTCGAGGACTAAGCCTAGGTCGTAGAGCCTATTAGCCTCCTTTAAGCTACCGACCCTAATAAGTATAGTTATCGCCGTCGATGTCTTAGATCGGGGGCATAGCGCCTAGGCCTAGAGGACCTTAACTTTATTCGCCTCTATAATCTCGTAGAGCAATCGCTCCCTATCTACTATCGCTACCCCTAAGGGGACGTTCTTTACGACTACTATATACGCGCGGCGGGAGATCGTAGCCTCCGGTCCGAACATGGCTTTAACCTAGCCTTAGTCCCTCTAATAGGCTCTCGCCGCGGTATTAAATATAACCGCGATATCTCCGCTTTAGAGGCGCCTCGCCGCTATAGCGCTCGTAGCTTTTAGGGCCGTGTTTACCGCCTTTACTATATCCTTTAGTTCGCGGCTTAGGATTTTAGGCGGTGCCTTAGTAGGGACTATAATAATCTCGCGTTTATAGCGCGGTAGGACCTATTTTACCGTAGCTTTATATTAGGTCGGTCCCTTAGTCTCGGCTACGACCGCGGCCTAGGTTCGCTTAGGGCCCCCTAGGCCCGAAGCGATGCCTAGGCGGAGTTCTTTCTTAACTACCTCCTTAATTATATCCCGGATTATCGTCTTAAAGCTCTTATCCGCGCGGAGCACCGCCGACGACGCGCTACCGGCGCGGCTCTTTGCCCTAGAGAGCCGTTCGACTACTACCTATACCCTACCGAACTATACGCTTAGGATAAAGCCCGCGAGTTCGTCGTATACTACTTTTTCTATAGGGTCGCTCGGCGCCTAGGCCGGTGTCGCATCGCTGCTTTAGGTTTATTAACTCGCTCTATTAGGGTATATAAATTCGGGTGGCGTCTCTTCGCGCTACGCGCTCTAATCGAGCCTAGTGCGTCGAGGGCCGCTACTACGTTTACCTACCCTTTAGCCTCGGCGTAGTATCGTTACTAAGGGTAATTAATACTACTAAATTAATTCCTAGTATTAGTTAGTGTTTTAGTCGCGATATGCACCCGCTATAGGCGTATATCGGTTTCGCGAGAAGTTTTTTTTTTTTTTATAGGCGTATATTAGTTTCGCGAGAAGTTTTTTTCTATTAATAAGCTATATTAATTTAATATTAACCGATACTATATAAAGGAGACTATATTATAGCTATCGCTATAGTTAATACCTTTATAGCTTTATAATAAGAATAGTAATTATAAAGAGAATTTAAAGATAATCTATAAATACTACTTACTTATAAGTACTATAAGTATATTTTATAGATATTATATATCTACCTAGATTATATAATATACTTCTAGATAAAGGTATAATATAATGCTTTTTTAGTTAGGTTTAAAGGATAAGTACTTTTAAAACCCTACCTAAGTATAAAATTAAACTACTAGAAAATCGATTAACGCTACCTAAATAACTAAGTTATATTATTAGAACCTAATTACGGTATACTACTTAAATACTATGATAATTATAGTTTATTAATAAGATATCTTTTAGAGATATATAAAATCTATAAATACGCTAAAATAAAAGAATAGTATAACGCTACTTACTTTAAGGTATTTAAACCCTTAATCTTTTAAAGACTTACGTAATAAGTTAAATATAATAAGAAAGATTATAATAAATATATATACTTAAACTATAGAGTTTATAAATATAAAAAAGTATAAGTATAGTATAAACGATATAATAGTATATTAAAAGATTATTAGCGATATATATAAAGGCTATAAGCTATATTTAACTAAGGAAAAATTAATATAAAAACGCTATATAAAAAATAAAAAGACGCTAAATAAAAACTTAACTTTTAGTATAAAAATAAATAGAATTATAAAGTATAGTATATAATTAACTATAAAGTAGTATAATATAAATAATATAGCGTTAAGAAATAAGAAATTAGTCTCTTAAGCCTTAATATAATACTATATAATAAAAATATAAAGAAACGATATTAATAATAAATTAAAGAAGAATACCTAAATAAAACGAATAAAAACTAAGTAAAAAACGAGGTATATTATCTATAAAAGGGCTATAGACTAGCACGATATAATAAGATCTAAGGACCCTATATATAGTAATAGTAAGCTATAGCGACTAAATAATATTATTATTATTAAGATTATACTAGTAACCTATCTAAAGGTATCTAGAACTTCGACGTTAAATAGGAGGGAAAAACTAAAGTGCCTAGGGGAAAACCCTCCCCTCTTTCGTAGCTGGTCCGCCCTTATGCCGGGTCGCGGTTGCAATACGTAGGAATCTTACGCCGGCTATCTTAGGTATCGTTATAGTTAGTCGGAATCGCATTAGCCCCGCTATAAAGTGACCTTAGAAAGTAACTCCTTTACGTACGCGGGGTATATAGCGTTAATCGGTAGTACGAGCGTTTTTTAGTTAACGGTTAATAGTTAATTATATAATTGTCTCCGACCTTATCCTATAACGATATCTTCCCGGGCTCTGCCTTGTTTTTCCGCCGTAAGGCTTAGCGGGCTATTTTTTTATTAATGCCGGCCTTTAGCCGGGCCGGTAGTCGGGTTATCGCACCGGCTTCGCGCCGTACTTATCGAGTTGCTAGTATCGGCCCCGGGTTTTTATTTTCCCGGTCGGGGGGCCCAGACCAGGGTCAGGGGGAGGTCCTAACGAATTCGTCGCTAGGTCCGGGTGGGCGAGGTCCGGGCCGGCCCACTTACAGCGGGGCTAGACTGCTGGTGTATTTATAAGCGCTTCTAGAAGCGCTGATTGGCTAATTAATAAGCAGGTTGGCGTAGTCTGCTGGTCCGACTAAAAATTAATCGTGCCCCCGGCCGGATTCGAACCGACTCTAGCGTTATAGCTAGCAGGCTTCCTAGGTATATAACTACTATACTACGAGGGTAACTAAATAATATTAGATATCTAAATTACGGGATATTATATATATATACTTTTAAACTATAGCGCGATAGGTAATTACGTTTTACCTAGAGTCGTTAATTATTACTAACTTATATAGAGATATAAGAAAGATCTATATAAACTTATAAATATTAAAGGAGAGGCCTTTAACTATAATAACGGAATTATTAATATAGAGATTAATTACCTCGATATTAATACCTAGGGCTATAATAAATAAGTCGACTTCGATATTATAGATATTAGAAAATATAACCTTATATTAAGGCTTCTATAGCTATAGGAGAGCAACCTACTAATTAACTAAAGAACTAGCTAGCTATATTAAGATAAAGATATAAGTTTCTAGGGCTAGTAGATTTAAGAGAAAGTAAAATTTTATAATAATTTAGCTACTAAATAGGATAAAAAAGATAACCGTTTAAGTATATTATTATAGGCTTTAGCGATATAAATAAAAATAGTAACCGAACTAGCGGATATAATAAAATAGACTAATAAGACCTATATATTAACTAATATAGCTATATAACCTAGTATCTAATATAAATAAAATTAAGGATATAATATAAAGATTTAAAGAGTTATTACTACTTTAAAGAAAGACCTTAAATAAATTAATAAAGAGCTTAAGTTAAAAGGAACTAGCTCTTAAGAGAAAGAATAAAGCCTATAAGATAGAATAAAGAATATCCCTTAAGAATACTAGAAATATAATAAACTCTTTAAGGAAGAACTTAAGATAGGGTTACTTAAATATAGCTAATAAGACTACGAAATTTATCTTAAGGATAGAATAACGCTAACGTTCTATAAAATCTATAACTTAAACGAAAAGTAACTATAAACGTTATACGACTACCTTAATAAGAATCTATAAAAGGGATATATATAAACGTTAATATTTAAAGTAAGCTACCTAGTTATATTTATTTTAAAGAAAAACGGTAAGCTATAATTAGTTATTAACTATAGACGCTTAAACGATATTATAATAAAGGACTAAATACTATTACTGCTTATATTAGAACTATAAGATTAACTATATAGTAAAAAATAGTTTATAGCCCTTAACCTTAAAGGCGCTTATAACTTAATATATATAAAAAAGGGATATAAATAGATAATAGCCTTTAAAACGAAATTCAGACTATTCGAATATCTAGTAATACTATTTAGACTTATAAATATACTAGCTACTTTCTAATAGATAATTAATAATATCCTATATAAATACTTAGATATCTTTATAGTAGTATACTTAGATAATATCCTAATCTTCTTAAATACCTAAGAAGAATATAAGGAATATATATATAAGGTACTCCGCGTACTTTAGAATATAAAGTTACTAGTTAAACTAAAGAAAAGTAAGTTTTATATATAGGAAGTAGACTTCCTTAGATATACGATCTTAGTAAGAGAGATATAAATATAATAAGATAAAATTAACTTAGTTAAAGAATAGCTAACGCTAAAGAACGTTAAGGATATATAAAGTTTCCTAGGATTTATAAATTACTACTAACGATTTATTAAAGATTTTAGAAAGATTATAGTACTACTATACGACTTAACGAAGAAGGAAAAAGAATTTATATAGAACGATAAAGCTAATAAAGCTTTCGATTATATTAAGACTACGATTACGTAAGAACTAGTCTTAACTACCTTTAATCTAAAATAATAAATCGAACTTAAAACCGATATATTAGACTTTACTTTAAGAGTATAAATTAAATAAAAAGATAATAAAGGAAGACTACGACTAATTATATTTTACTTAAAGAAGTTATATAGTATAGAACTTAATTACCTTATTTACGATAAAGAATTCCTTATAATTATTTAAGCTTTTAAGGAATTTTAATACTACTTTCTCGGAAGTAAATATAAAGTTAAGGTCTATATAAACTATAAGAATATCTTATATTTTATAATAACGTAATAGTTAAATAGATAATAGATCTAATAAGCTAAATACTTATTAGAATTCGACTATAAGATAATCTATAGAAAAGGAATAGAAAACGGTCGAGCTAATGCCCTTAGTCGATAAAGCAACTATAATATAGGGGTACCTATAGTAAAAGGATAGCTCTTAGAAATTAACGAAAATAGGAACTACTAGTAACGATAGCTAAATATAATATTTAAAGTATAACCTAACGACTTAACTTATTAGAAGATCCTAAAATAGATAAAAGAATATAAAGCACTAAATAAATATAATATAGGATATTTAGAAGTTTTAATATATAAAAATAAAATCTAGATATTACTAAAATTATAAGATAAAGTTATATAAGATATATATAAATATTTAATATATAGATACTAGGGAATCTAAAGAATAATAGAACGGATTAAACGATAATATAACTTCTTATAGCTTAAGGAAGTAGTATAATAAGTTATTAAAGAATATAAACTTTACGTATAAAGTAAAGCTAAACGATATAAACTATATAGAGAATTATAACCGCTATTAGTACTAGAGAAACTATAGGATTCGATAGCTTTTAACTATATTATAAAGCTATTACCGTCGAAAGAACCTATAACTAACGTTAAGTACGATAGTATATTCGTTATTACTAATAGATTAACGAAGTATAGATACTTCTTACTATATAAAGAAGTAAGTAATATAAAAGAGCTAGTATATATATTCCTATAAACTATTATTAGTAATTATAGACTACTAAATAAGATTATCTTTAATAAAGGAAGCACGTTTATAGCTAAATTTTAGTAAGCTCTTATAGTATAATTAAGGACGAAATATAAGCTTAGTATAGCTTATTACCTATAAATAGATAGATAAACGGAATAACTTAACTAAACGCTTAAATAATATTTACGATACTATATTAGTTATAAATAAAACGATTAAGTTAAATAGCTACTAATAGCGTAACTAGCTTATAATAGCTTAGTTATAAAAATAACTAAGCTCTTATTAGTATATACTAATTACGGATATAACCTAGAAGTATTTAAGGTTACTTAAAAAGGACTATAAGCGGAACGAGCGATACTATAAGTAGATTAGCTATAAAAATTATATAAAGAAATATAATAAGAACTTTAATTCGTTAGAAAATAAATATCTACTTACTATAATTAGAAAAGATTATAGGGACTAATCTTTTAAGAGGGAGATATAGTCTACCTTATATAACGAAATCTTAAAATAAAATAACTAAGTAATAAATTAGATTTTAAGAAACTTAAACCGTTTAAGGTTAAGAAAGCTATTTTAAAAGTTAACTATAAACTTTCGCTACTAATAATAATATAGATATACCTAATATTTTATATCTTATTATTAGAACTAGTACTATAAGACGCTAAACTATAAAATAAAATCGAAGTTAACGATAATTAGGAATATAAAGCTAAATAAATACTAAATATAAGAAAATAAGGTTAGTAATAAGAATACCTTATTAAATAGAAAGGATATAGACTAAAAGAGAATACCTAGGAACTACTTAAGCACTTAACCTACTATAGCTCTTTACTTCGATAATTTTACTAAAAGGTTTAGGAGGGATTAAAGGACTAAGATCTATAAACTCCTCGCTAATACCGAATAAGGACTAATTCACCTTATTAAGAACGCCTAACGATTATAAGTTATTTACTACCTAATACTTATATATATCGAGTATAGGCAAAACGCTATCCTTAGTATCTACTTCTTAGATACTATAACGAAATAACTTAGAACTCTTTTCCTTTATACGATTCCGAATCTTTTAGATATAAGCTAAACGATTAATAGCGATAGATATTTACGACTAAAGGTTCGTAAGCTATACCTAAAGCTCTAATAAGGCTTCCTTAGCTTCTTTCTCTTTAGAATATAGCCTATACTACTCTACTAATAATTTAGTTACTAAAAGAAATACGTTAGCTACTACGCATAGAAAGAATTAAAAGATACTTATAAAAAGAGGCTACTAAAACACTATTATAATAAGGACGACTACTAGCAATATAATTATTATAGCGCAAAGAATTTTCGGCTATCTAATAATTCGTCTTCTTCGCCTTAAAGTATTAAGTATATAGTATATTAGTAGGATCTCTACTTAAGTCGATATATTTAGTAAGAGTAGCGCGCTTAAAGGCTTTTCGGGAACGATTTTTTAGTATACGACTAGATATACTATTAGTAGTATATCCTAAAAAGATAAAGAAATAAGGAACAATATACTTACGTATAACGCGATAAGGGTATATTTATATACGGCGGCTAAGGTAGCTATAGTAGGTCTTATAGATAAGACTAAAAGGAGGGGAGATATTATATTACGACTATAGCTACTAAGCCGCTAACGGTCGACCGCGTTAAGTATATAATATAGCTTAACGGATAAATAGTTAGCACGACTATCTAATAGGTATAGGATCGAGGGGATTATAGAGATCTAAGTAATCTAGGATTAATAGGATTACTATGCCCTATACAATCTAACGTTAGGGATTATAGCTAGGCCTATAATCTAAGGATAGTCTCTATAGGTATATATAGCTACCTACTTTTACTCCTTTAGATAGATAGCTCTCTAGCTTTTAATATAGATCTTTATTACGATTCTATCTCTAATTCTAATTACTTAGTTATAGTCTATAGTCTATAACCTCCGACTTATTACTAACGTAATATACTTATTATTACTTAGACTACGCCCTATTATATCTACTAATATAAACCCCTTAATAGGTTTATCCCTTAGGAATAATACCGGTCGTTATAAGTAATTAAAATTAAAGATAGAATCATAATAAAGATCTATATTAAAAGCTAAAGAGCTATCTATTTAAAGGAGTAAAAGTAGGTAGCTATATATACCTATAGAGACTATCTTTAGATTATAGGCCTAGCTATAATCCCTAATATTAGATCGTATAAAGCGTAGTAATCCTACTAATCCTAGATTACTTAGATCTCTATAATCCCTTTAATCCCCTATCTATTAAATAGTTATACTAACTATTTATCTATTAGACCGTATTACGTGCTTAACGCGGTCGACTATTAGCGGCCTAGTAGCTATAGTCGTAATAATAGCTAAGGAAGGTATATAGTAAGGCACTTTATCTTAAGGTGCTTAAACTATAAGAGGGAAAGAGAGGTATTTTACTAAGCTTTAAAGGGATAGAAGGAGGCCCTTAGCCTACCTTATCTTTATAGCTCTAAGGAAGGAAGGGAAGCCCTTTAACCTTCTTAGCTAAAATAAAGATAGGAATAGCTAAGTAGCTTAAAAAGGAGTAACCTAAGGGCCCTAGGGCCCTTAGGAGGGAAAAATACTATATAAGAGGAACTAAATTAACCTTTCCTTTATCTTTACCTTTATAGCTACCCTTTCCTTAATTAGCTATAAGCCCTTAGGCCCTATAGCTAGCTAGGACTACTAATAAGGGCCTAGGCCCTTATTAGCCTCGCTATAGCCTTAGAGGCTATATATAAGTAATAAGAAAAAATTAGACCTTTTTTTTTCTTTCTTTAATACCTTTATATTATAAAGTAACTTAAACGAAGCCTATAATACTTTAGGAATAGTATTATAACTAATAGTAATAGTAGTAATAGCGGCGGCGGTAATAATAGTAATAGTATTATAATAGTACTTAATTTAAGTTAAGCTAGCTTAAGGCGGCTTAATATAAGTATTTAAAAGCGCTAAAGGTATAACGAAATTAACGAACTTAGCTATAGTCTATAATCTCTTATAGTATTATAATAAAGATCGACCGCTTAAGGAAATATAAAGGGAAGGAGATTAAGAGGAGGACGTAGTAAGAAGGGCGCGCCGCTAGCTTTATTAAGGTAGCTAGCTTTATTAAGGTAGCTAGCTTCGTTAAGGCAGCTAGCTTCGTTAAGCGTTAAAGGGATCGTTAAGTAGGCGCCGCCGCTATACCTATATAGTTATAAGGGCTAAGGAGGAGCTAGATTAATTAATAAGCTAATTATTGTAACTTCGAGCTTAAGGCTTAAATATATATTATTTAAGTATATTAAGAGGTATATAATATATAGTATTTACTACCTTATATATATATATATATATATATATAAGCGGGCGGGGGTATAAGCGTTTAGGCAGCACCGCTACCTACTATATAAGCGCTATATAAATAAGCAGGGCGGGCTAGTACTAGTATATATCTTAAAAATAAAGCCTTTATATAAATAGCGATATATATTTATATAAATAGTAATACTTAATAATAATACTTATATAAAATAAAACTTAAAGATAAAGTAAATACTAATACTTTAAATAAATTATTTAAGTAATATTTTAAAAATAATTTTAAAAATAACATTATATTATACTAATCTTTCCCTAATATTATATTACCAGTTAGGGGTGTCTAAAGTATGGTCGATAGTTATCTACCTGCCGAAAACCTCCCGGATTATAGTGACCTGGTCTACCTGCCCTGTCGCGGTCAGGGCCATAGAAAACAGGCTCTTGGCGTCCACTAGGTGGATCTGATCGCTCTAGACGTCCCCCAGCATAGCTTCGTCCAGCTCGACTTGCCTTTCCCCGAATCACCTCAATGTCGCTCCTCGTTAAAGCGGGCGACGGCAATTGGGCTCCCCTGAGAAGCATTGACTTATGGGCTTGCGAAGACAATGGTATGTCGTAGTAGACACTACGTCGACAATGTCAGTACTCTCACGTCTGGATTGCTAAGGCAACATACCTGATCGATCGATCGTAATCTAGGTCCGGCATCGCACGCCTCTCTAGAGGATATCGCAACATCCCGTGGGGAACGTAGTCGTCTTGCTTCTCCACCTTTCCGCAAAGGCCGTTGCTTGTCTTTGGGTTGAGCTTGAGCCTCGTGGAGCCTTGGCGCTTCGAGTAGAATCTGGTCAAGACTTCGTCGTACAAGCTCTCATGGCTGTCAGCGAAGAGGAGAACGTCCCTTCCAACGCTGTTGCGGATGATGTCTCCGGGACTCAGCAAAGGGTACTTTTGTTGGACGGCGGCGAGCAGTCGAGGCATGTCGATGAATGGCAACAGTGCCACGCCTTGCCAAGCCATCTTCTTCCCGTTGAGGTCTATCTCGAAGTCTTCGGGATAAAAGTCGATAATTTCGCTGTCCTTATTCGTCATAAGATCGTGGAAGACTTCCGGCAGGGCGTGACGAGAAGCAGCTGGCAAAACACTCATTAACTGTTCAAACGGCCTGGATGTGTACCCCTTGTCGAAAGTAATATCCATCTCGGCCATGTCCTTGAAGTCCGCCGCGAAGGGTGCGTAGTGGTATGGGTAATACCAATCCCACGAGGGGCATCCCTGGAAGTAGTACAGCAACACCCACGCCAGTCCTTCTGCGTAGGCGCGGGCGACCTCATGGCGGAATTTCAAGTCGGTGGCTTCTTTGTGAAACTTTTGCTGATAGTAACGATCAGCGTACCCGTCCTCCCACAGCCGAACCGCATCAACGGGGCCCTCGACGGGAATCGGGGGCGTAGCGGTTTTCGCTGCCTGTTGTCCGGTAGTGCCGACTGCCTCTTCAGGGTGGGATGCTTTGCGTTTCCCAAGGACGGACTGTGATGCTCCATTGGTCGTATCGTCAGAGTTCGGCGTCTGCTTCTCGCCACGCAACTGCGACTTGAGAACGCTCGCTGCACTCTTATTCGCGACGTTCGCGTCTGGAAGCGCACCGCGATTGACCACCATGTCATGAGTGATAGCTCGCGGAAGCTCCCTCGGGTATGAGGCAATTGGATGAAGTTGCAGGCCGCGAGCGGGGTCTGAGTGGCCGCTTCTCATAGACTTTGCCGCGTGTCCTTGACGCCCCGACATGGCATGGCCGTCAGCCTGTAGCTTTCTCCGCTTGAAACTCGCCTCCCGGCGGTCTTCCTGCTCTTTCCGGCGCTTGAAAATCGCATCCTCCTGCTTGGCAAGCCCGTCCAAGATGCGCTGTGCTCGTTCCCAATTGATGTAGCCGTCCTTTGTGACGAATCCACCCATTGTCGGAAGGTTATCCCGCCATATCGCTGTCAAAGTATCGATGCCGTGTTCGCGGATTTCCAGGGCCGGAAGGTGAGGCAAGAAGTCGTTTCCCACGAAACAGCACATGAATACCCAGTCGTCAATGGCGCGTTCCAGATCAAAGCGATACGGCAAGCCAGGGACTGCCAACTCGGCGGCCAGATACTCCCGCAGAACTGACACATGAAGCCAGATGAAAGGCTTGAGGCTGAGACCGTGCGTCTTCTCATCAAACTCGCCCTGCTTGTCCTTTTGCTCGCCACGGCAGTCGCGCGCCTCGTGTCCCCGTTGTCCGCACAGCTTGCACGTCCTTGCCTTGCTCTCTTGGAAAAAGACGTCTTCTCGCAGTACCCTGAAATGGGGCTCATGCGTTGCGAGGCCGAGCATGATCAGGTCAGCGTCGAGGCCGTAAATGACGTGCCGCGTGTTTGGGTCATGATCGGAGGAGGCCCGCTGCGATCGAATAAAAGACATGATTTTGTGTTCGCCTTCTCCAGGGACAGTGGCATCGGAGATGATGACCTTGAGCTTTGCCCAGGCAGGGTCGGTGTTGAGTTTGTACTGGCACCAGTAGCGAAGACTCGTGGCGAGTATGTCCATGAATGGTGTACCAGGGGTGATTGAGTTAGAGTCAAATGCCTTCTTGGCGACATTTTCTTCGTGATCGGGGGGCAAAACACCATTGTTCTGCTGCTTCAAAAGCTTCAGGAGCTCTTGCTTCTCTGCCTCCTTCTCCTTGGCCTCCTGGGCCGACCGGAACCGTCGTGATCTTTGCTGGTTCATTTTGGCTCGTGGCGCAACGCCGTCTGGCCATTTCGGGTGAGCAACATCGCACTTGAGCTGGGGAAGGGGATTTGGAGAGATGGCCTACCGACAGCGATCATGAGGATCTTGCGTGGGCGAACCATGTTCACGACACGATCTGTGTACTTGAACACCTCCAACATCATTTCCTCCTCGTCCTTGGGCGCAGGTCTGTCCTCTGGGTGCGAGCATGGGTGGACGATGCCGTTCATGTCAAGGTAGAGGTTATCAAATTCCTCGCCATTGGGATTTCGCGTGGTCGCGTCGACCGGGATCACGCTGCCGTCCTCCATAGTGACGGGCCGCTCCTCTATCACAGGCGAGATGATTTTCGGATACTTGCTCGAGAGCCATCGAAACGCTGCGGGAATGCCCATGGTCGCTGTTGTGCTGGGGTGACACTTTGGAGATGTGTCGCGGCTATTCTAGTAGCGGAGAAAGGAGATTATTTATTCTTGACGTAAGGTAGGGAACTTAGGTACAGTCAACCAGGGCTATAACGATCACGTGTTATACTAATAATCGGGATGTAACGATAAGATAGGCTTGCATAGCTGTCACGAGACTGGCAGGAGATATAATAAGCACTAAGTCAGCCCACCTAAAGTCCGGCACACCCTAACACCGGAACTCTTTTTTTTTATACTTATATATAGCCTTTAATACTATAGCGAGGCTAGGTATAGCTAAGCTCTTTCTAATAGCCTTAGCTAACTATAAAGCTTAAAAGCTTTTTTTTAATTATTATTATAAAATAAGTAAAGGTATATATATAAGTACTATTTATAAGATAATATTAATAAGCTATATAGAGCTCTTTTATATATAGCTAGCCTATATATATATATATAGGATCTAGCCCTCCGTATATAACTATATAGCTTAGGCTATAGCTTAAGTATATAACCTATAATACTTAAAAACTTTTATATAATACCCTTCCTTTAGCGTAGTATAGCGCTACCTTATTAATAGCTTTTATATAATTAAGTCTTAGGCTCCTTATACTACTAGCTCTACCTTACCCTTTCCTATTAATTATACTAGCCCTACTAGCTTTATTATCCCTATGCTTATTAACTTAGGTAGCTAGAACCTAGCTTTATACTTATTAGCTAGCCTAGACCTATATAAGCCTTAGGTTAAAGGGGGATAGTATAGTAATAAGAGCGCTTAAAAGACCCGCTTCTTTTATAAGGTTATAGGTTTAAATCCCGCTCCCTTATAATAACTAGTATTATTCTTAAGGGATATACCTATTAAAGGGCCGACTTAATAAATATTATAAGTAAAGCTATTTATATAATACCCTTTTACTATTAGTATAACGGATATATTTTTTCGGTATATATACCCGCTAGCCCGCCCCGCCTAAAGTACCGCGCCCGGCCTAGTAAGTATCTATATCTTTTAAATGCCCCCGTCTATATATATATATATTGCGCCTACCTATACCTACTTACTTATCTATATATATAAATTTAAAGCTACTATCGAGGGATTATTACGTCCTTTTAGCTAACTTTTTGAAACTAAGCCTAAAATACGAAAAAAGCATACGCCTAGAACCCTCGCGAATAGCATATTACGCCCCCCTAAGTGCAGCCTCGCGCAGCTACTAGCGGGTGCGTAATATGCTGCCGAAGATAGCGAGCTAGGCTTTTCCCCTATAGGTGGAAAACCTTCCCCGCCCTCGCTAACTAATACGTACCCCTATAAACGTAACTAAGCCCGGACCCGACCTAGGACCCGGCCTAGGCCCTAGGCAGGCCCCTTCGACCCCTTTAATATAGGGGACGAAATAAGCACCCTAGAGGCTAGGGCCCGCTTAGAAGAAGCCTTAGAAGGCTAACGCCCTTTAAGGACCTTAGAAGGGAAGCCTAAAGCTAGAGACTAAGACTAAGGCTAAGAGGATATCGAGATAGAAGATAACGAAATAAGCCTAGTACCTACCTAGGCTACTAGCCCGATCTAGCCTAGCGGGCCTAGCGGGCCTAAGACTAGTACCTTTAAGCCTAGCCTATCCCTGCCTCGGGCTAGCTACTTCTAGCTAAACTAGCCCCTTAAGTAGGTAAAGGGACGAAAGAGGGCTGCTCTTAGTAGCCCTATTAGCCCTACGCCTACCCGGCTTATACTCTAACGCCTATAGCAATAGCAGCCCTAGCCCTAGCCCTAGCACCCCTTCCTAAGGGATCAGCCTAGGCTTCCTCTAACAGGCCCTCTAGGCCCTTAAGGAAGCCTAAAAAATCGAACCCTTTTATAAGACCCTTATAGAAGGGCTCGAAAAGGCAGCTATAGGGACCCCGGACCGCTAACAGCCCCTATAACAGCCCCCGCAACAGCCCCCGCACCAGCCTAAGGCCGCCTAGCAGCCTAAGGCCATGAAAGGAAATCTCGAAGCTAGCTCGTAGGCTAAGGTCGCCGTAAAGAAGGCGCCTAAGGCCCCGGCTAAGACCCCGGCTAAGGCCCCGGCTAAGGCCCCGGCTAAGGCTCCGGCTAGGGCCCCGGCTAAGAGGAACGTAAAGGAGGACTTCTAGCTTATCCTAAAGCTAAAGAAGGGATCGCTAACGCCGACTATTAACCCTATTGCTCTTTATAACGAGCTTAATAAGGCTATAGGGGAACTAGCTATATTAGCTCTATCGACTTCGAATAGAGGTAATATAGTTATAATAATAAAAGCCCCTTATATAGCGAAGAAACTTCTAGAGTAGCGGAATAAGTAGTCCCTATACTTTAAGGGACTACCTATCGAATCGGCCGACCTTCTTACTAGCTAGACTAAGCTAGTAGCCCGGAGCGTCCCTAACCTCCTAGAGACCCCTATCCTCGATATCTTCGCCGTAGAGGCTAAGACCTTTAGCGGGATCGATATCCTAGGGCAGCCTAGGTAGCTAGGCACCCTAGGCCTAACGTAAAAGACGGGGTCCGTCGTCTTCGTAGTCCCTTTAGAGGCTATAGGGGCCGAATACCGGAAAAAAGGCCTCTATATAGCAGGCCTATAGCTTTGAGTCGAGGCCTATAAGGAATATACTATACGCACGCAGTGCTATAGATACCTTTCCTTCGGCTATAACCCCCGGACCTGCCGGCAGCTTATTAAGTATGCCTTTTACCCGGAAAAGCACCTAACTAGGGATTATAGCTGCCCTAGCTATAAGGCTAGCTAAGGGTGTTCTTACTTTAAGGTCTAATGCTATAACTATAAGGGAGAACACCTTACGACTAATAAGGTGTAATACGGAGTTTATAAGGGAATAACTAAAAAAACATCATCACGTCTTTTTAGCTAACTTTTCGAAACCAAGCCTAAAATACGAAAAAAGCATACGCCTAGAACCCTCGCGAATAGTATATTACGCCCCCCTAAGTGCAGCCTCGCGCAGCTACTAGCGGGTGCGTAATATGCTGCCGAAGATAGCGAGCTGGGCTAGGTTTTCCCCCGTACGGGTGGAAAACCCTTCCCCGCCCTCGCTGACTAATACGTACCCCCCGCAAACGCAACCAAGCCCGGACCCGACCCAGGACCCCGGCCTAGGCCCTAGGCGGGCCCCTTCGACCCCCTTTAATATAGGGGACGAAATAAGCACCCTAGAGGCTAGGGCCCGCTTAGAAGAAGCCTTAGAAGGCCAACGCCCTTTAAGGACCCTAGAAGGGAAGCCTAAAGCCCGAGACCAAGACTAAGGCCAAGAGGATATCGAGATGGAAGATAACGAAATAAGCCTAGTACCTACCTAGGTTACTAGCCCGATCCAGCCTAGCGGGCCCAGCGGGCCTAAGATTAGCATCTTTAGGCCTAGCCTATCCCTGCCTCGGGCTAGCCACTTCCAGCCAAACCAGCCCCTTAGGCAGGTAAAGGGACGAAAGAGGGCTGCTCTTAGTAGCCCTACTAGCCCTACGCCTACCCGGCTTATACTCCAACGCCTATAGCAATAGCAGCCCCAGCCCCAGCCCCAGCACCCCTTCCCAAGGGACCGGGCCCAGGGCTTCCTTTAACAGGCCCTCTGGGCCCTTAAGGAAGCCTAAAAAATCGAACCCTTTTATAAGACCCTTATAGAAGGGCTCGAAAAGGCAGCTATAGGGACCCCGGACCGCCAACAGCCCCCGCAACAGCCCCCGCAACAGCCCCCGCACCAGCCTAAGGCCGCCCAGCAGCCTAAGGCCACGAAAGGAAATCTCGAAGCTAGCTCGTGGGCTAAGGTCGCCGCAAAGAAGGCGCCTAAGGCCCCGGCTAAGACCCCGGCTAAGGCCCCGGCTAGGGCCCCGGCTAAGGCTCCGGCTAGGGCCCCGGCTAAGAGGAACGCAAAAGAGGACTTCCAGCTTATCCTAAAGCTAAAGAAGGGATCGCCAACGCCGACTATTAACCCTATTACTCTTCGCAACGAGCTTAATAAGGCTATAGGAACTAGCTATATTAGCTCTATCGACTTCGAATAGAGGTAATATAGTTATAACGATAAAAGCCCCTTATACAGCGAAGAAACTTCTAGAGCAGCGGAATAAGTGGTCCCTATGCTTTAAGGGACTGCCTATCGAATCGGCCGACCTTCCTACTAGCTGGACTAAGCTAGTAGCCCGGAGCGTCCCTAACCTCCTAGAGACCCCTATCCTCGATATCTTCGCCGTAGAGGCTAAGACCTTTAGCGGGATCGATATCCTAGGGCAGCCTAGGTGGCTAGGCACCCTAGGCCCAACGCAAAAGACGGGGTCCGTCGTCTTCGCAGTCCCTTCGGAGGCTATAGGGGCCGAATGCCGGAAAAAAGGCCTCTATATAGCAGGCCTATGGCTTCGAGTCGAGGCCTATAAGGAATATACTATACGCACGCAGTGCTATAGATGCCTTTCCTTCGGCCATAACCCCCAGACCTGCCGGCAGCTTGTTAGGTGTGCCTTTTGCCCGGAAAAGCACCTAACTAGGGATCATAGCTGCCCTAGCTGCAAGGCTAGCCAAGGGTGCTCTTACTTTAAGGCCCAATGCTATAACTGCAAGGGAGAACACCTTACGACTAATAAGGTATAATGCGGAGTCTATAAGGGAATAACTAATGCCTAACAGCCTTAGCCCTTTACGCCTATAGGGCCCCTGAAGCCCCTAGGCCCCTAGGCTAACTACGACCCTATTAGTATTATACAGCATAATACTAATAGGCAGGAACATGAACCTATCGATCCTAGAGCAGGCCCTAGAAATAAGAGCGGACCTTATCTTATTGCAAGAGCCTTACCTCTATAAGATCGATAATAGCTATATCCCTATACAGCATCCGGCCTATAACGTTATAACCCCTATCCCCTCTACCGACTTTCCTAAGCTCGATAGGAGGCCTAGGGTTATAGCGTATAAGAGGAAGGAAGCCCGGATAGAAGCTAGCCCTAGCTTCGACCTCTTTTGCGATCCCGATATACAGGCTATAAGGGTAGAAGGCGCCGAGCCGTTTACCCTTATTAACCTATATAACGAAAAAGAGGCTAAAGGCCCTAGCCAGCCAAGGCCGGCAAGGCCCCTTACGATAGAAAGGCTGCTACTAACAGCCCAGCTCCCACAGCAGCCCTTTCTATTAGCAGGGGACTTTAACCTACACACCACCCCGGTGGAACCTGTCTACGGAATCCTCTAAGGCCCGTAAGGCAGAAGCCCTTATTAGCTGGCTCGACCGCTATAAGGCCTCCTTGCTAACGGACCTTACGGTAGCTATAGAAGGCACCTACTAGAGGGAAGGCTTAAAAGGGACCTCGGTTATAGACCTTGCTTTCTATAGCCCCTTTAAGCAACTAACCTGGGCTAACTTCCGCTTCTTAGAGGCTACGGGCTCAGACCATAAGCCTATAGCCTTCGAAGCTAGCTTAAGGGGCCCTAATAGGCCCCTATTAGCTAGGCCTGCTACCTATAACTATAGGAAAGCAAACTGGAAGGCCTTCTCGGAACACCTAGCTAAGAAGGAACAGGACCTCCTTATAGCTATAGAGAGGGCTATAAAACGAGACGACTTAGAGGGGATAGCCTCCCTTCTAACAAGAACCCTTATAGAGGCCTCTAACGCAGCGATACCGAAAAAGAGGCCCTATAAGGGATCTAAACCCTGGTGGACCGACGAGCTAACCTCCCTTCGGAAAGCCCTAAGCCTAGCCCAACGGGCTTATAGGCTAGCCCAGGACGAGGAGAGCCAGAAGAGCTTTATAGAGGCCCGAAATAGCTTTAAGTACGCTATTAGGGCTGCTAAAAAGCAACACTGGGAGAGCTTCCTAGCAGAAGCAGTAGGAAAGGACGTCTTTACGGCCTTTTCCTATACTAAGGCTAAAGCTAACCCTACCCTTCCGAGTATCTCGTATATAAAAGAAGGGATAGAGGTAAAAGCTAATACCTTTACGGAAAAATGCGAGGCCTTCCTAACGACCCTTTTTCCGACCCCGGACCCTAGCCCTAGCCCCCCTAGCCCCCCCTAGAGCCTAGAAAAAGAAGAGCCCCCGGGCCCTATAGGCAGTAAGGGCACGGCTAAGTAGGACTAGTAGGAGCTAATGGACCCTAAGATTAAAAGGGCTATCGTTAGCTCTTCTAATAAGAAAGCCCCGGCCTGGACTCCTTAGCTTCCTTCCTATCCAATAAGCTTATAAGGTTATTCCTACGGTCTTTAATAGGCCTATAAAGCCCTATTTAACCAAGGATACCACCCTAAGGCGTGGAAGGAAGCTATAGGAATTATACTCCTAAGCAAAATAAGCTAGACTATACTATCCCTAAAGCCTATAGGGTTATAAGTCTACTTAACTGTTTAGGAAGGTCCTCGAAAAGCTATACGCTACCCGGCTAAGCTACTTAGCTAATACGGCCGGGCTTCTAAACCCTACGCAGCTAGGGGGACGAAAACAGCGGTCAGCTATCGACACGGCCTTCCTCCTTCTACACCACGTCTAAAAGAAGCAGGAGTCTAATAAGAAGGCTATTATAAGCACCCTCTTACTAGATATAAAAGGCGCCTTCGACTTCGTATCGAAGGAACAGCTTATAAGGGTCCTAAGGGAATTAAACCTCCCTAAGGCCCTTATAAGCTGGGTAGACCACTTCCTTACCGAAAGGAAGATCCAGCTAGCCTTCGAGGGGCAAACCCAGCCCCTAACGGACCTAGCAACAGGGGTACCTTAAGGGTCCCCTATTAGCCCTATCCTATTCCTCTTATACGTAAGGGGGATACTAGCGGCTAAGGGGTACCAGCTATCCTATATAGACGATTTTAGTATCTCTATAACGTCGACCTCGGCTAAGAAGAACGTCCGGCAGCTAGAAGCTATAGCTGCTAACCTATTCGAATAAGCTAAGGACCAAGGGGTCTATTTCGACCCCTCTAAGACGGAACTTATCCACTTTAGTAGGCAAAGGCAGCCTATTTTAGAGGGTATAAGGGTAGGAGGCCTATTTTTCGAAGCGAAGCCCTTAGTACGGTGGCTAGGGGTCTTCTTCGACTCTAGGCTCCTATTTAAATAACATATCGAAAAGAAGGTAGCCTCCGCATAAGCTGCCTTCGAAGGGCTATCCCGCCTAGTCTCTATGCAAAGAGGCCTATCGTTTAGAGCTTCGAGGCAGCTCTACCAGGCCTGCGTAACCTCGATAGCAGACTACGGGGCCCAGCTTTAGTATAGGGGGCCTAAGACCCCTAGGAGCCTAATAAAGCCTTTCTAAAGGCTTTAGAACCAGGCCCTTCTAAAAGTCCTAGGGGCCTTTAAAGGATCCCCTATTAGGGCCCTAGAAGCCGAAGCAGCCCTCCTACCACCAGAGGTACGGTTTAAAAAGGCATGCCTCTCCTATGCCCTTCGAACCCTATACCTCCTACCGAATCACCCTATAAGGCAGGCTTATAACCTAGCCGTACGGGACGACCTCGCCGACTCGGGCTCCGACCTAGAGCCCTGTTATATTAGCCCTATACGCAACTCTTCCGCCTCCTTAAAGGCCTAGTAGCTATTATAGGGCCTAACTATAGCTTAGAAAGAAGGAAAGCTAGCTGGGAGCCCTGTAGGCTCTAGAGCCTAAGGCCTCTATTACGATAATAGAGGCCCTAAGCCTCTAGCTAAGAAGCAGCACCAACGCCTCTTAGCTAACCTAGTTAGCCTAGAAGACTTCGGCCACGGCCCTTAGTCTTCTATACCGACGGCTCTAAGGGGTGCCCTAAGGGGTCCCCTAGAGACCAACGCCTGCTCCTTCTGCGAGATAGGCCTAGAAAATAGGCCTAGTAAGGCGTACTACGAGAACCTAGGGCCCTCTATCGAAGTAGCCGACGTAGAGCTATTCATGATACTAAGGGTCCTAGAGGATCTAGCTAAGAGGCCTCGGCCTCTATAGTCTAGCCCCTTAACCCCTATAGAGGCTTATATCTTTATAGATAGCCAAGCCGCTATACGAAAGGTTAAGGGCTACTCGGACCTCGCTATACGTATTAGGAGGCTCTTAACGAGCCTAGAGGCCTTCTATAACATACGGCTATACTGGTGCCCTAGCCACCTAGGGATCTTCGGTAACGAGCTAGCCGACCAGCTAGCTAAGAGAGGCCTAGGGGCCCCTACGCAAGGGACCCCTATAGTCTCTATTAGCTACTTACGAAGAAAGGTCTAATAAGCGGCTAAGGACCACTAGAAGGGCCTCTGGGCTGCCGAGGCAGCTAAAGGCCCTAAGGCTAAAGGCTTAGGCAAGCACTATACGTCTATTCGAAAGACCCCCCGCTTAGCCTTTAGCCCGGAAAAGGACCTTATAGGAAGGCCTAGGCCGACCCTTTCGGCCTACTACTAACTTCTCCTCGGGGCCGGCTTCCTATTATCCTTCTTAAAGAGGGTTAATAAGGTAAGCCGAGACGACTGCCGCTGCGGCCAAGGAAGGCACACGGCTAGGCACCTTATCCTAAGGTGCCCGAACTATAGGAGGGAAAGAGAGGTCCTTTACCGGGCCTCGAAGGGACGGAAGGAGGCCCTTAGCCTACCTTTTCTCTATAGCACTAAGGAGGGAAGGGAAGCCCTTCTAACCTTCTTAGCTAAAACAGAGATAGGAACGGCTAAGTGGCTCGAAAAAGAGTAACCTAGGGGCCCTAGGGCCCTTAGGGGGGAGAAACACCGCGTAGGAGGAACTAGATTGACCTTTCCTTTGTCTTTGCCTTTATAGCTGCCCTTTCCCTAATTGGTTGTAAGCCCCTAGGCTCTATAGCTAGCTAGGACTGCTAATAGGGGCCTAGGCCCCTATTTAGCCTCGCTATGGCCCTAGAGGCTGCACGCGAGTAATAATATATAAAAAAAAAAACGGATAATTAATAATATCCTACGCGAATACTTAGATATCTTTATAGTAGTATACCTAGATAATATCCTAATCTTCTCGAATACCCTAAAAGAATATAAGGAACACGTCTATAAGGTACTCCGCGTACTTTAGAATGCGAAGTTACTAGTTAAACTAGAGAAAAGTAAGTTCTATATATAGGAAGTAGACTTCCTCGGACATACGATCTTACTAGGAGAGATATAAATACAATAAGATAAGATCAACTTAGTTAAAGAATAGCTAACGCTAAAGAACGTTAAGGACGTATAAAGTTTCCTAGGATTTATAAATTACTACCGACGATTTATTAAAGATTTCGGAAAGATCGCAACACTACTATACGACTTAATAAAGAAGGAAAAAGAATTTATATAGGACGATAAAGCCAACGAAGCTTTCGAATATATTAAGACTACGATTACGTAAGAACTAGTCTTAACTACCTTCGATCTAAAACGATAAATTAAACTTAAAACCGATATATTAGACTTTGCTCTAAGAGCATAAATCGGATAGAAAGACGATAAAGGAAGACTACGACTAATTATATTCTACTTAAAAAAGCTATATAGCGTAGAACTTAATTACCCTATCTACGATAAAGAATTCCTCGTAATTATTTAAGCTTTTAAGGAATTTCGACACTACCTTCTCGGAAGTAAATATAAAGTTAAGGTCTATATAGATTATAAGAATATCTTATATTTTATAACGACGCAATAGTTAAACGGACGATAGATCTAATAGGCCGAATACTTATTAGAATTCGACTACGAAATAATCTATAGAAAAAGAATAGAAAACGGTCGAGCTAATGCCCTTAGTCGATAAAGCGATTACGATATAGGAGCACCTATAGCGAAAGGACAGCTCCTAGGAATCAACGAAAACGGGAACTACTAGCAACGATAGCTAAATATAATATTTAAAGTATAACCCGACGACTCGATATACTAAAAGATCCTAAAATAGATAAAAGAATATAAAGCACTAAACGGATGCGATATAGGATATTTAGAAGTTCTAATATATAAAAATAAAATCTAGATACTACTAGAATTATAAGATAAAGTTATATAAGATATACACGAATATCTAATATATAGATATTAGGGAATCCGAAGGATAATAGAACGGATTAGACGATAATATAACTTCCTATAGCTTAAGGAAGCAATATAAAAAGTTATTAAAGAATATAAACTTTACGCACGAAGCAAAGCTAAACGATATAAACTATATAGAGAATTGCAACCGCTACTAGTACTAGAGAAACCATAGGATTTAATAGCTTTCGACTATATTATAAAGCTACCACCGTTAAAAGAACCTATAACCAACGTTAAGTACGACAGTATATTCGTTATTACCGATAGACTAACGAAGTACGGATACTTCTTACTATATAAAGAAGCAAGCAATATAGAAGAGCTAGTATATATATTCCTACGAACAATTATTAGCAATCACGGACTACTAAACGAGATTATCTCTAATAAAGGAAGTATATTTATAGCTAAGTTTTAGCAAGCTCTTATAGTATAATTAGGGACGAAATATAAGCTTAGCATAGCTTATTACCTATAAATAGATAGATAAATAGAATAACTTAACTAAACGCTTAAATAATATTTACGATGCTATATTAGCTACGAATAAAACGATTAGGTTAAATAGCTACTAATAGCGCAACTAGCTTATAATAGCTTAGTCACGGAAATAACTAAGCTCTTACTAGCATACGCTAATTACGGATATAACCTAGAAGCATTTAAGGTTACTCGATAAGGACTATAAGCAGAACGAGCGATACTATAAGCAGATTAGCTACGAAAATTGCATAAAGAAATATAATAAGAACTTTAATTCGTTAGAGAACGAATGTCTACTTACTATAATCGGAAAAGATTATAGGGACTAATCTTTCGAGAGGGAGATATAGTCTACCTTATACGACGAAATATTAAAATAAAACGACTAAGCAATAAATTAGATTTTAAAAAACTTAGACCGTTTAAAGTTAAGAAAACTATTTTAAAAGTTAACTACGAACTTTCGCTACTAATAATAATACGGATATACCCGATATTTTATATCTTATTATTAGAACTAGCGCCACGAAACGCTAAACTATAAGAAAAAATTAAAGTCGACAACGATTAAGAATACGAAGTAGAACAAATACTAGACATAAGAAAATAAGGTTAGCAACAAGAATACCTTATTAAGTAGAAGGGATACGGACTAGAGGAAAATACCTAGGAACTACTTAAGCACTTAACCCACTGCGGTTCTCTACTTCGATAGTTCTACTAGCAAAATCCACCCTAGGCATCGTAAAATCGCCTAACGAACTAATAGCATTCTAATTAATTACATTAAATCTACCTATAGACTAAACATCGACCACCGCTTTAGATTCTTAGCGCTTAGCCTCGTTAAGGTTATCTAAGGAACGAAGGCCCCGACGGACTATCTCGGTACCCTTCGTCTTTAGCTAGCGCTTTTAACGGCGAAGCCGCGCTAAACGAGCTAAGGCTTCGTTTAGGTCGGCTTAAGCTTTTAATATTCGCTCCTTAGCAATTTCTTCTTCTTTATCTAATCGATCGGACTCTAGATTTATTCGGGACACTAGGAAACACGTTAGCTGCAAACAATAGGCAGGACAACGAAGTCACCCACGAGAGCTGATCGCCACGCCCGACGCATCGCAGGAACGACCCCGCCGCATACATTCGGCACACTTAGAAGATTTCTCTAGCATTTTGTAGCGGAAGCCGCGCGACGAACAGAAAGAACACGGCATAACGTCGAAACTAAGACGATTAATAGACTCAGCCAAACGAATGCGCTTAAGGGTCTTGCGAGAACGATCCTTCGACACGCGACTAGACATACTATCAGCAGCACATCCTAAGGGATAGAAAGGACGAAAACGGGGAACACACATACGCGCGACAAGGGTATATTTATACACGGCGGCTATGGCAGCAGCAGGTCTTACGGACAAGACCAAAAGGAGGGGAGACATCGTGTTACAACCACGGTCAGCGGGCCGCAGGAGAGCCGGCCACGTTCACGTGATAAGGCGGCTCGGAACAATGGTCGGGACGAGAAGTCACTTAGGCTTAGCTCACCTAGAGCGTACGTGAGCTAAGTAAGCCTTGTATAGATAGATCACTATTTAGGAGCATAGCTCACGAGTGAGCTATAGTGAGCTACGAAGGGGATCACGGCCAGGACCGTGATCTAAGGACAGTCTCTACGGGTATATATAGCCACCTACTTTTACTCCTTTAGACAGATAGCTCTCTAGCTTTTAACACAATCATTACGATCTCTATTACGATCTTATCTCTAATTCCGATCACTTAATTACCTAGTTATAGTCTACGGTCTACGACCTCCGACTTATTACTAACGTAATATATATATTATTGCTTAGACCACGCCCTATTATATCTGCTAACATAAACCCCTCGATAGGTTTATCCCTTAGGAATAAGACCGGTCGTTATATAAAGGCCCTAAGGCTAAAGGCTTAGGCAAGCACTATACGTCTATTCGAAAGACCCCCCGCCTAGCCTTTAGCCCGGAAAAGGACCTTATAGGAAGGCCTAGGCCGACCCTTTCGGCCTACTACTAACTTCTCCTTGGGGCCGGCTTCCTATTATCCTTCTTAAAGAGGGTTAATAAGGTAGGCCGAGACGACTGCCGCTACGGCTAAGGAAGGCATACAGCTAAGCACCTTATCCTAAGGTGCCCGAACTATAGGAGGGAAAGAGAGGTCCTTTACCGGGCCTCAAAAAACACCGCGTAGGAGGAACTAGATTAACCTTTCCTTTATCTTTGCCTTTATAGCTACCCTTTCCCTAATTAGTTATAAGCCCCCGGGCTTTATAGCTAGCTAGGACTGCTAATAGGGGCCTAGGCCCCTATTAGCCTCGCTATGGCCCTAGAGGCTGTATGCGAGTAATAATATAAAAAAAAAAAACTAAAAAAAAAAACTTCCTTATTAAAAGGTTAGTTATATAGTTTAAGGAGTTAGCTCGTTAGTTAAGGCCTTACTTAATTACTTCTTACTTAACGACTCCTTTAATACTTAATATACCTAAGGGACCCCCTTACTCTCTATTAGCTACTTATAAAGAAAGGTCTAGTAAGCTACTAAGGACTATTAAAAGGGACTCTAGGCTACTAAGGCGGCTAAAGGCCCTAGGGCTAAGGGCCTAGGTAAATACTATACGTTTATTTAAAAGACCCCCCGCCTAGCCCTTAGCCCGGAAAAGGACCTTATAAGGAGGCCTAGGCCGACCCTCTTAGCCTTTTACTAGCTCCTTTTTAAGGCCGGCTTCCTATTTTCCTTCTTAAAAAGGACTAATAAGGTAGACTAAAATAACTACCGCTATAGCTAAGGACGGTATACGGCTAGGCATCTTATCTTAAGGTACCTAAACTATAGGAGGGAAAGAGAGGTCCTTTACTAGACCTCTAAGAAAAAGAAGGGGGCCCTTAGCCTACCTATTCTTTATAGCTTTAAGGAAGGAAGGGAAGCTCTTTTAACCTTCTTAGTTAAAATAGAGATAAGGATAGCTAAGTAGCTTAAAAAGGAGTAACCTAGGGGCCCTAGGGCCCTTAAGGGGGAAAATTACTATATAAAAAGAACTAGACTAACCTTTCCTTTATCTTTGCCTTTATAGCTACCCTTTCCTTAATTAGTTATAAGCCCCCGGGCTCCATAGCTAGCTAGGACTACTAATAAGGGCCTAAGCCCCTATTAGCCTCGCTATAGCCCTAGAGGCTATATATAAGT
This sequence comes from Hirsutella rhossiliensis, assembly GCF_020360975.1. Lineage (NCBI taxonomy): Eukaryota > Fungi > Ascomycota > Sordariomycetes > Hypocreales > Ophiocordycipitaceae > Hirsutella > Hirsutella rhossiliensis. The sequence continues at coordinate 1,233,324 of NW_025408669.1, forward strand.
AATAATAATAAAAATACTTAATAAAGTAAGCTACCTTAATAATACTATAGCCGCGCTACCTTTACTTTATCCTCTTCCTAATCCTCTCCCCCTTTAAGGCCGGCTAGCGTTTATACGATCTCCGTGCTAACTGCCGTTAATCTAAGTCAAGGGCGGGTTTTAGTGGCGCTATAAATGCGGGGGTGGGCCTCGAGCGGGGACCTCGCACGGAGCTAGCTTGTTAGCGTGCGGGGAGGCTGACACACTGACTCTGGGGAAGGATGACATGGCTGGTGTACCCCGTGCGGAGTACGCCGTACGCACGACCATGACGCACTCAGGCCTGTCACGAGCGGTGGGCATGATGCCAAATAAGAAACGGATGTGCAAAGCCTGTACCTTGCTTATGCATGGAGCAGGTTGATGTTGATGTCTCGACTCTCGACCACCGAAGTACCAAGCCGTGAAGGTTTAAGCTGGACAAAGAGTGACAGTATCCGCACTTGCCTGCCTGGTCCATCCGAGCCAAGCCGTCTCAGTCGTTTACCCCGCACGCTTGCCGGCTGACCTGACTGCCCGCCCCTGAACCATATGGGCTGATTGAAGGATGGACGTAGCTCTGGCACGGCCCCGGGTACCTACAACTGCGAGGCGACCGCGCATGGACGTGGGATGGTGAAGACGCAAGTAGTCGGTACTCACTGTTTACAGTGTAGAAAGGGCCCCCTTCAAAGTTCGAACCCGCCATCTCCTCACTTATTCTCCTCTGCCTGGGCCGTTTCTCCGTTCCCCAGCCATCTGAAAACACACTCTACTTTCTTCTCCCACCTGTCGAGTCGTCTTCTCCATCTTCCACTTCATCAAATCGTCTCCTCCTCCTCCTCCTCCTCCTCCTCCTCTTCCTATTTCTTGTCGGCATCTTCTCGGTCTTCAGCATACCATCCTCACTTCACTGCGACGCCCCTTTCCAAGGTAAGCAAGCGGAAATGCAACCGAGCAAGAATCAAACAAAACAGCAAACATTGACTGGTGGGCAGTCACTCCCGCGAACTGAAAAGGCATCAACGTCGTCCCTCTCCACAAGGAACTGGATCAACCCCCCAGGCGCCTGTCACCTCCCGCACAATGCCGCCTCACCGTGTCCCAAAGCTCCCCCGCGCCAGACCCTCCGAGGTCTTTTGCATGGGCGCCGCAGGGGTGGGAGTCCTGACTCCGCTGTACCTCGTTATGCCCGGCGCCGAGGAGCGGCTGGCTCGCCAGACGACCAAGTGGGCTCCTCGTTGGGAGCGCAACATCAGCTACTTTGCGCCGCCCGTCGAGCGCACTGTCCAGCGCATCGAGCCTCCCGTTGCCAGGGCCATTCAACGAGTCGAAAGCCGGCTGCCACTCGAGAAGATGGCCAAGCAAGTTGACGCCGGCATCCGCAACGGCATTGGTCGCTTTGGCCCGTCCAAGCCGGTTTCGTCCCCGCCTCCAGCGTCGGCATCATAATCATATCTTTAGACTTCCTTCTCTCTGCCCTCTCATTGAACGGCCGCCCCGGACTGCTGGTCCGTGGAGCAGTCAACTCGTCACAGAAGCCATCGTCCGGGCACTAGCGCATGTCTCATGACATCGACGACTCTCTGGACTGCTTGCCAAGGCGGTATGCGCTGCATGGACACCATGCATGAGCTAAGAGGCATAGAGAAAGATATAGAGATATAGATAATCAATGTAAAATCTCAGAATCCTGTCTTCGCCTCAGAATTGCCATTGTTAGCGGTCGATGTCTTGTTTACAAGGGTGATATTCCTCTGTTGCATCCAATCCCCATATTTGTCTGCTCCATTGCGTGAAGAATATCGGGAAGTAGGTGCATGGATTTGCCATATTACATACATACCTAAACCGTGCAACCCCTACGTCCAAGTGGGTCTTCGGCATGTAAAGGAACATGCTGGCAACGTCAGCGCGACATGCATGAGTGCGTGCATAAGTACATATGTATGTGGTCCAGCCAGAGGTGGGCCGATGATGGGCTGTTTGGAAGCTCGCAGGTTGGCTCCGGAGCATTCCGACTCGCCTCGGAGCGCTCCGCTGCCTCCATCTCTAGGTTGAGCAACGGGCCCAGAACATGTTCCGGCAACTCTGCCGCCCCGTATAGGCATTTCCTTGCGAGCATCTGCCATGGCATGGACGGCCGAGAGATGAAAACCCTCGTCTCTCAACAACTGCTGGCCGTCAGGCGTCAATGATGCTTCGGGCATAACGAGTCTGGTCCGCTTGCCAGAATCTCGGCAAGGCGCACGGCAGATGGGACGACGTAGCGTCTTTCATCTGGTTGGTGGTGCACACGTAGCTAGCTAGGTAGGAAGCATATGGGTGCCCCTGGGCGGGACTCGTCGTATCTCGCGCGGCAGGTGACTGACCAGTTGTGCCAGAACATGGAGAGCAATCTCGTATCCGAGGCTTCATCTTCTTTCCGGCACCGGCAGAAACCCCACGAGCCTTCCGAGCCTCGACAATCCCCCGTTACGCTGCAGAAGGCGCTCACGCTCCGACAGGAGACAGCACAACGGCCAACAACATGCCCTTCGCCTCGGAACACCCCCCCCTGGTCGTGCCCGAAACGGACATCCTCAGCTATCTTTTTGCCCGAGGCCCCCGCACTGACAAGCCGCTTTGGATCGACAGCAGGCGGCCCAGCGAGAGTATCTCGGCCCGCCAGGCGCTCGAATGGGTCCGACGCCTCGGATTCGGCCTGGAGAGGCTGGGGCTGCGGCGAGGGGACGTCGTCGCGATTTGCACTCCGAATCATATTTGGGTCCCCGTGGCCTTCCTTGGCATCGCTGGAGCCGGCTTCGTCTTCAGCGGCGCTAGCCCGGCATTCACTGTCCGTGGTATGTCGAAGACCCAACCCCCATGGGCCCCATCAATGGGCAACTCCTTCACTGACCCGCACGGGGCCTTGGCTTCCCTTGCCACCGTGCGCTAGAACTGGCCTACCAGCTGGCTAATAGCATGGCCAAGGCGATTCTGGTCCATCCCACCGTCCTCGAGCCCGCCCTCGAGGCCGCGGCACAGGTTGGCCTGCCCAAGGACCGTATCTTCCAGTTCTCGGACAAGGCATGCCAGACGCGCCACGGAGTCGACGACTGGACCGCCATGATCGGCACCCGCCAGCAGGGCGACGGTTGGCAGTGGCCGACGCTGGGTACGGGCGAGGCTGCCCGGGCCCTCGCCGCCATCAACTACAGCTCGGGGACAACAGGCCTCCCCAAGGGCGTCTGCATCTCCCACGCCAACCTTATCACTAACCTCGAGCAAACTATCTTTGTGAATTATGGCGGCACCCGCTCTTCTGGCCCACGGCTCGAGGAGCGCTGGATTGGCTTTCTTCCCCTGTTTCACGCCTATGGACAGCTCTTCATGATCCTCATGGCGGCCAAGCTCGGCGTCCCTGTCTACGTCATGGCTCAGTTCGCCTTGACCGATTTCCTCGCCGTGATCGAGAGGCATCGCATCACGAGCCTGCACACTGTGCCCCCAGTCCTGGTCATGCTCGCCAAGAGACCCGAGACATCTCACTATGACCTGTCCAGCATTCGGGACGTAGTCTGCGGTGCGGCGCCGTTGTCACGAGAGCTGCAGAATGAGTGTCAGGTCCGGCTCGGGTGCCAGATCAGGCAGGCGTGGGGCATGACCGAGGCCACATGCACCTGCGCAATGACTCCAGTTGGCTTCCGTGACCAAAGCGGCTCTGTCGGCAAGCTGGTGCCCAATTGTGAGGCCAAGCTCGTCGACGATGATGGGCATGAGGCAGAAGCGGGCCAGCGAGGAGAAATGTTCATCAGAGGTCCCAATGTCTGTCTTGGATACTGGAGGAGCGAGCAGGCCACTCGAGACACAATAGACTCTCAAGGCTGGCTCAGGACAGGAGATATTGCCATTCGCAACGACGACGGCTTGGTGTACATTGTGGATCGCAAAAAGGTTGGCTCCTCTCGTGCCGACTGCCGGTCCCTTACCTTGGCTGTTCTCGTAAACTAATGGAGCAATTCCAGGACTTTATAAAGGTCAACGCCCTTCAGGTGGCGCCGGCAGAGTTGGAAGCCGCCCTGCTGGAAAACGAGCACGTAGCAGATGCGGCCGTTGTGGGCATCACATTGTAAGTTGTACTGGCGATTGCACACACACACACAAGGAACAGTGACGAGCTGACCAAAGACACAAACCTCGTCAGGGCGGAGGGCAATGAGCGGCCGCGGGCATATGTCGTAATTCAAGTCGCATCTCGCAGCACAGTGACGCCTGACAGCATACGGACCTGGATCGCCTCCCGTGTGTCCAAGCACAAACGACTCGAGGGCGGCGTCGTCTTCGTTGATGAGATCCCTAAGCTACCGAGCGGTAAGATCAAGCGCAGGATGCTGAGGGAGAGAGCCCGGAGAGAGACAATGGAGCTGCAGGGACACAAGGAGAGCGGGGGAGATGGTGTCAGGCTCAAGCCGAGCCTGTAGAGTTCTTTCACCCTGTCCGATCCCTCTCCGTGTGACTGAGAAGGTCGGGGCCAATTTCCGGCGAGAAGCTGAGAGAGAACAGCCCCCAAAAGAAGGGGTAGTTTTGGGTGCATGCTTACGGCGGAGGCTAGGGTCAGGTTAGACGTTTTTTTCCACCGAGGATGGGAACCAAGAGCAGGGACAGAAGCCGGGGGTGTAGTTGTTGCAGGCAGGAGTATGCGATGCACATCCTGTGGAGCGGTGTCCCGTGCGTGAGGCGGAGGAGGGTGCGGAAAGCAGAGGACGGAGTGGAGCCACGTCCCGCGATAGCGCGGAGCGAGCTCCCGGTTGGCGGGCTCCGAGGTTCGGACTGCCTCCGTGTGACGACGCCGGACGGGAGACAACGTAAGCGGACAGGTCCAGGCACTCTGGACCGTCAATTGACCCCGGACTGGTCTCACCCCTCCCCAGATGCGCGGCTTGGGACGTGAAACGTAGTGTCGAATGCTTCGCGGCGGAGAGACGTATGCATCGGCCAAGAGCGCTCCGACGCCTGTCGCCGTTCCGTAATGCAGCGGATCACCGCCGTCTCCTCCCGGGAGCTTCCGGACCATATAAACAAGTGCCATCCCCGTCCAATTCCAGTCAGCATTCAGATCTGCCTGGCAGTGCGACAGTCCGGTAGCCTCGACGAAGCACGAGTATTTCAGTTTCGACTGGCCCTCGCTCAAGAATCTCATTCGCATCTGAAAGTCTTTCCTCCTCTCCGTTGCCGAAACCGAGCCCCCATTGTGCGTTATTTGCAGCGCCAACGCAAAATGCCTTCCAGAGAACAGCAGACCGAAGTCAGAGATGCCTACCTGGCGCTCTGGAGCGGTGACCTGTCGCTCGCCGACAAGATCTTGGACCCCAACGTCAAGCTCAACATTGACCGCCATCCGGCGGGAGAGGGCACCGCGCCTGTCGTCGCCAACACGGACAAAGACTTTCTCGGCTTCGTAACCATGGCACGCCACGGCTGGGAGCACTTCAGCTTCAAGGTCGTCCGTTGGGCGGCCGACGACAAGTACATCTGCGTCCGCTGGCAGGCACAAGCCACCATGGGCAAGGACTACAAGCCCCCGACGTAAGCATGCTACCCTCATCCCGTCCCAAATATCCCTCGAGACGGCCCAGAAAGCTGATGCCCAGTCTTCCTGCAGGTCTCTTAAGCCCGGCGACCAGATCACCTGGAACGGGACCGACTTCCTCGTCTTGAATGATTCCAACCGCCTCGTGGAGATCAACATTGCCCAGGACATGTTGGAGCTGTTCCATGCGCTGGGAGCGAAATCAGTCGCCATCTAATGGGGTGCTGGCATCCGAGCTTCCCATAGGCAACCCTCCACGGCGATCCGCTTCCGCCTTGCGCTTCCCCTTCCTAAGACAGATAGAGGACACTTGTGTGGAGACGAGTGAGAAATTCAATCATCAGACTTTCCACGGCCTTTTGCTCCCGTGCGCATGCGTAGCTGTGGTGGTGGTAGGTAGGTCGGCTTAGGCCTGCGAATCGTCGGCAAGAGGCGATCCGGGTAGAGCTTTGGGAGCATGCCCCAAAGCCACTAGTATAGCCAGTGCCGGTTAGTAGGAACGACGCCGGCGGTTGGGGAGGGCCACCTGCGGCCAGTGGTGGGCAAGCTCACGTCGTTGGAAGAGATAATAACTCGTCACGAGCAGGATCGGAAGAGCCACAATGGTCGAGGTCCACTTCTTGCTCGCCGACTTGTATCTGCCTTGGTAGCTGTCCCTTTTGAGCTTCTCCTCGGCAGCTTCCCTGCTGCGGTTCTCTCGTTCGTCGAGGCGCCTCATGCGTGCCACGCGGAGAGCAGCCTCGCGGGCCTCGGCCGTTCTCAGCGCCTCTCTGTGCTGGTTTGGGCTCGAAATCGTGGGGGGCTTTGTTGTGAGTGCCTTTTTGGGGCGCCCGCTGGCACCCGTCGTTGTCCCTTTCAGCGTCGGATGCGCGTTTGCTGCGAGCCTTGTGCTGGTCGGTGCGGCCTTGGCCTGGCTGTTTTTTTGAGAAGGCATCGTCGCTATCCGCCTGGCCAAGTAAAGCGCTGGCTTTGGCGTAGAATCATCAGACAATTGCCGGCCTCCATATTGCCAAAAGCGTCGACCACACAGTTCCAACGTCGGATTTGTCGCCCGTGCGGCTTTTATCGTTGTGGCCATGGCTATGTGGCCCGTCGTTTGAATTTGTTGAAGGATGCCCCCACGTTTCAGCTAACTTCACGTGTAGAGTACGAAGTATGAAGTATCCACTTCTCACGCCGCAGTTCCTGAGGAGCGCGAAGACGTTATGCACAGGGGCGGGCTCTCTACAGTAATGTCTGTTCCACACCTTTGTTTTATGGGCTCCAATCAACCCAGCAGTTTCTGTCTTCTAATCACGCCAAAGCATCCCGTGTCCTATTTGCCACGTGCTGGTGTAAGTGTCATTGCTGTAGTATCCTAGGCGCACCAATCGTGGACTAGGATGGCAGCGCGAGCTCGATACACCATCACCATGATAAAGACGAGCAGCAGACTCCCCCATGTCATCGCGATCCATTTCAATTACGAGCGTCTCGCCCCATGCAGACGAGAATCGCTTCTCAAACGACAAGACCAAATTCCCCAACGCCTCACCCCAATCCATCCTTTGCCGTATCCCGATCCCTGAGACCTTCACCCGGTGCGCTCTTTTCTCTTCTTCGCCTCTGCGCCCGTTCAATCGTCGTCCGTGTACGTCGGCCCGCTGGCAGCCGGGGTTTCTGGCGCCCCGCCATATGCCGCCGGCGTTGGTGCCCCGTAATAGCCAGCTGAACTGGCATATCCGCTGGCCCCGGGTGTCGGCGCCCCAGCCCCTGGCGTAGGCGCCGATTCCGCGCCCCACCCCCCTTGCCAATTCCCACCCGGAGTCGGTGCGTTGACTGCAGGCGTCGGCGCCGAGTAGGCGCCCGGCGTCGGCGCATTCAACGCACCTGGAGTAGGGGCCTCCATCCCTGCCCCCGGCGTCGGCGCGTCGTAGGCAGCGGACGACGCAGCACCGGGTGTGTATCCCCACGATTCATTTCCACTAGCCCCCGGCGTCGGCGCCGATGAGCCCCAAGCCGGCGTCTTGGAACCCGACATCCAGCTGTCCGTACTTCCTCCGTATGCTGGGGTTCGAGATCCAGCTCCAAAAGCGTCGCCCGCCGCCGGCGTCCGAGCTCCCGACTGCCAGGCTGGCGTTCGCGACCCCGAGCCATACGCGGTCCGGCTGCCATCGTAGGGATTGACGGTCCTCGAGCCATCCGCCCAAGCCGGGGTCCGCGAGCCTGAGTAGTCCTGCGCCTTCCACGCGGGAGTTCGCCCACTGGCCGCCGCTGGTGCTGTTGAAGTCGTCAGCAGAAGAAGTGGTGCTGAACGTCCAAGGGACGTGGCTAGAGGTAGACTTACTGCGTGATCCCCATGCGGGGACTCGATCGGAGCTTCCTGCGCCCATTGGCGTGCGGGAGCCTCCTTGCCAGCTCGGAGCCCTGTCACTCGGTCCACGGCTGGGTCCGCCGGACGAGCCGCGGCCTCTACCGTTGATGTCAATGGTGGCCCCGGTGGTCTTGTCCCTGAAGCTCAATGACTCTCGAGGAACCGTGATGGTTTTGCCCTTGGTATGCAGCTCGACACGGGCGTGCGTGTCCGTGGTATCTTTGACAATACCCAAGAGACCCTTGTACGGGCCCTTTTTGATAATCGCCGTCTGGTTGATGGCTCGGTCGCGGCCAAATGTCTTGACTGGGGGCTGCATCGCTTTGTTCTCGGTGCCGTTCTTGTGTATCTTCAACGCCGGGTTCATGGCATTCAGGTCGGGGCCCGACGAGGCAGCATTCACCCTACCTCCCTTAGCGGCGACTGTGTTGACCATGCTGGCTTTGGTGACGAAAACGCCGGCATTTTCGGTGCTATCGTTGGTATGTAGGAAGATGTAGGAACGATGAATGTGGATGATCTTGCCCTGGCGCTGCTGGCCCGTGAACTCCTTGACCTTGTCGTCGAGCCGGATCTCGGAACCCTCCCGGTCGGCAGCGACGGCCTGTTTCCTTTTGGGCAGCTTGTTAGGAATCTGCGATGGCATGAGCTGCCGCGTGTCCCCGTATTGATCGAGAACCACGAGGGACTCTCGATCGACCTTGACAACACAGCCGACCGTGGTAGGGTCGAGCTGGACCAGGTCGTGAAGAGAAAACTGTCCCAAGGATCCCTGCCCGCCTATGTCGCTCGCCTCTCTCAGGTCTTTGCTGAACACGGTCACCTCGGTGTTGGTCTGATCCGTCAAGAGTGTGACGCGGTCCTCGGAAAGCTTGACGACAGTGCCAACCTCATCTCGGAATTTGCTCCCTCCGATGACCTTGACATGGTCGCCAACCTTGAAGCGCTTTCGCAGGCCCTTAATGGGCACCTCTATGGTTTGGCCCTCAAGATCTCCCTCGGTCACGGTCATGGTGACGATGTCGCCTTGGACGTTTGTCGCCTTGCCCACGACGCCTTTCTGCTCTCCCGAATACACCTCGATGATGTCTCCGGGAAGGTAGGTGACGAGAGTGTTGCTGTCTTTTAAGCTGGCGGCCAGCGCTTTGAGATCGAGGTTCTCGGTGCCATCTTCGGCGCCGGAAGCAAACCGCGTCACTTCTTCCAGCGATGGATTCACGTCGGTGACCACCAGTTGCTGGATCTTGACGTCTTTGACTTGGAAGCCATTCTCGAATTCATCTCCCATATAGGACCAGGTGTTTGTGGTGGGATTCCCCTGAATGTGGCGCGGGTGACGTTTCCGAGCCTCGACCTCGCTAAAGAGCCTCTGCGGCGGCCTCGGTCCAGCCAAGCCGCGAGGGCGCTTTCTCTTTCCGTCGGGTGTAGTAAGGGACGCAAGGGCATCATCTCGCATACCATAGTCCAGCCTCGGGATGAACCGGACCCTTGCTTCCAGGCCATTCTCCGTCACGTCGAGAACCTGGGCCAAGTCCCCACTGTGCTTGGGCGGCCTTCGCAGGCGAACCCAGGCGCCCGGCTCGAGGGTCGGGGTCTTGGTGACGCGAAGAAGCTCAGGCATATCCTTGATATCCACAAGCGTCATCTTGGAGCGGGGATAAACGTTGAGCATGCCGTCAAGGGCAACAAGAATGTCCGTTTGCCGCTGGGCCTCGACGTAGATGAAGCCCTTCATCACCGATTGGGCACCTCCCCGCTCAAAGGCCGCTGTGATGGCGAGCTCGTCCTTGGTCCCCAGTCGTTCCTCAATCCTCTTTGTGACGGAGAGAACAACCTCGCGCTCTTTGCCCTCCTTGCACCGTACGGCCCAGATACTAGGGTCGTCAACGCTCGGGAGTAGGAGACGTTTTGGCACAACGGCCGAGTCGCCAAATCCCTTGGCTGGGCGGCGGTTGCCGTATCTTTGGCGCAGAATCTCGGCTTGTTTCTCCGCGTCCATGCTCGCGTCCATCTCTCGGCGACGATCAAGCTCGCGATGTCTTCGATCATCGTCCAATCGAGCACTTTCGGCCATATCGTCGGGGTGCGCGTTGTCAATAAAGTCTTCGATTTCTTCGCCGTCTTTCTCCTCATCTTCTCCCTCGTCCTCGTCGTCGACCTCTGCTTCGATATCAAAGAAGGCGTTGCGTCGGTCTCGGCGTCGTTTCCTGCGATGGCCCTATCCAGCCATGTTAGCCATGTTAGCCATCAGAGAAGGAGTATTTATACCCACATGCTGCACGTCCTCATCTTCGTCGTCTTCTTCTTCCTCTTCGTCGTCTTCCTCTTCGTCGCCCTGATCATCATCATCGTCGATGCCCCCACGGCGTTGTGGTGGCTCGTCTTCGTCGCCCTCGCCGTCACTGCCGCTGGCCCGCGGCTTTCGAGGGGGGTTGTCGTGGTCTGCCGCCGCATCGTCCCGGTATCCAGGGCTACTGTCACGGGCTGGCTTCTTGACATGCTGGTCCCCATTGTCGTCCGCAGGCTCCTCATCAGACAAGTCCGCCGGAGCAGGGTTGAAGTCCTCCTCGTCCTCGGAATCATCAAACCGTGGAGGGTCATCGGGAGCCATGATGCGCCAACTTAGTTGCTTTGCAAGCAAAAGAACCCCCTCTATGCTTGCTCGAAAAGCCTTGTTGAGAGAGCGAGGGAGCGAGGAGAAAGAAGAGAGGGCCGTGACGTGATGGTGCGCAGCCTTTATGTATTAGTGGGCAGCAAGTTCAAAAGACAGCTGCTGCAAGGCAAGGCTAGGCCGCTAGGGGCACGGGAGCCAATAGAGGCGCGGACCCCCGCGCCTTTAAAGTCGGCGCGGACGTCCGCGCCTGTTATGTAAGCCTGGCAGGCCATTTGGGCCGCCGCCAACTGCGCTCGCAGTCGGCCTCACCGATACAGCATGCTTGCTGCATACATATAGCTTCAATTAATTGCAAAGGAGGATATCCCTTAGGTTCGAACCCATAGCCTTCCCTATTTGGTAGATTGACGTGACGCAAAGGGCGCCGCTGTTGCGTGGCAAGGGAGGGTGCGGGAAGTTCACCGCCTTAAAATTGGCCAGCTACAGTGCTACACGCCGGTGCATGTCGGTGATCTCACGATCTGCCTCACATTTTCGCATCGCCGGCATCATCACCACTTATATATGTGAATAAAATGCCTGCTGTTCCTCTGAGTCTCTCTCGCAGTCAGCCCATATACCTGCAGTACCTCTTTCTCGTGAGAAAGGCTGCACCTGAATTTCCTCGGCCACCCGGGCATCTAATCGCTCTTCTTCTGCCTTATCCCAATCAAGGTATGCCATCATCTCTACCTTGGTCCATTGCCTCGAGCCGCAGCTCCTTGACATTTGCTTCCAGTCGAGGCACCAGTCATATTCAGTCTTGCTGTAGCGCAATGGCAAGCCCATTGCCTTTCGGTATGCCTGGTTGGTCTTGAGACTGCCGCGAGGCTGTGCTCTATACCAAGAGTCTCTTTCCCTGACATACCTCTGATAGATGGCTCGTGGGTCATCATATAATAGATTCTCTGTAGTCTCTGTAGTCTCTGCAATTGCTGTAGAGACTGTAGAGACCGTAGTGACTGCAACTGTCATTTTCTCCATGACTGCTGCAGTCTGCGCAGTCTCTGAACTGCTACCGTCTGTACAGTCTGTGCAGTCTGTGCAGTCCCTGCAATTGCTGCAGTCTCTGCAGTCTGTGCCGCCCGTGCCTCTGCCCGCTGCAGTATGTCGCTATAGCGTAAAGGACAATTGCGAGATGTCATGATGTGCCCTTGCTGGTGGCATTTGCTGCATGTAGGCGGCGCCTTGGCCGTAGATCTGACTCTATGGCTTCAAATGCACTTGGCTCGCGCTGTGTGGATGACTGTGATATCCTTGATGCGGCGACAAGTTGGTCTAGTCGCCGACGAGGCTCTATGAGGACCTGACCAATCTCTTTGTTATCCCGTCGAAGGCGCCAATGTGTATGAAAATGTTGTAGCCGGAGGGCAGATCTTCCACTATGAGAGACTGTAATGCGTGCGCACAAGGGAGACCGCGAGACTTGGTGAAGCTGCCTGTGCAAGATGGGGTGTTTTTCTCGTTGAGGCGCTTGTGTTGCTTTGCAACCTGTCGCAAGGCTTCGTGTGATACCCAGCCACGTACCGTGCTATATACGGTTCCAGAGAGCTCAATTGGCATCCGTATATGCTGCCTGGCTTGGTTGGCTTGTAGCTCGGCCAGTTGGTTGAGGAGAGCTTGCTTGATTGCCCTCGTTGCCTCGAAGAGGTCTAATGTTGACTTCTTAAGGTGACTCTTCAATAATGCGTGGATGCCTTCCACCCGGAAGTAGCCACATTGCCGAAGTGAGCATATTGATCGACCCAGGCCTTGACGAGCTTTTCCTTATACGGGTCCAACCAGGTTTCCGTATGTAGCTAACCTCCTTGACGTATCGTGGCACAAAGCGCTTCTCGAGCTCTTCAACTTGTTGATCAAATGTCTCCTCATCTTTCGAGCCCACGATTGAGTGCCAATACCCAAAGAACTCAGCCCACCTCTCATCACTATTAGAGTCCTCATCGTCACGGTCGAAAGCTGGTTTGCAATAGCTAAGCACCGCCTTATTCGCATGCCAGATGCAAAGCAGAGACTTGGACGCAGGAAAGCACCGGGAAATTGCGTTTATGCAGGCGAGGCAGCGATCTGTCAGGATAACCGATGGCTGGCGAATGTCATATAACTCGTATATCGATTGGAGTTGGTCCAGTGCCCAGATATAGTCATTTTCGTCTTCACCACTGAGGAAGGCAAAGGCAATACAGAATGACCGCTGACAGGCATCAACGCCGATCATATCGAGCAGTGGCATCTTATATTTGTTCGTCTTGTATGTGCAGTCTAGCAGTAGTAATTCTGGGTATGCGTTGAGGTATCCTAGAGACGCTGGGTGTGCGAATAAGACTGCTGTGACTCGGCCATCATGATCAAGCTGTATGCGGCTCTGGAACCCCTCGTTGTCAAGCTCATTGGCAAGGGCATGCATTGTGCTCTGGCCAGCAAGGAGCTCTCGTCTGCGCTGTGCGATACAGTTATATATGTCTTGCTGTGTCGCTCCTTGGGCAGTCTGAGAGCTCTGGCGCATATATGTCCGGATATCCTTTGGTGCTATGCCAGCGCTTGAGAGGTTCCCAATAGCTGACTGGTCAGTTGAGGAGAGGGCACGATGAGCTGGATGTGCTGTAATATGCAGACTGGGCTCATGGTTGTGGACCGACTTCTCCTCGCCTGGGCGATGCCTGACATACCAGTACGACTTATCAAGGCTCTCTTTCGCATTGATGGAAAACTGGCATCCAGTGATACGGGAGCTTGTAGACCGTTGCCGATCAGCTGGCTTCTGGTCCTTGCTTGTATGAGCCCCAAGTCTACCTCCACGATCGCAGGCAAATATGACTGTGCGTCTTTCCGACCCCGGGGTTCTCGTGGGCTTGCCTGTGGTGAAGGCATAGCCTCTGGAGCCGCCCACGCATTAATTGAGGCAAGAAGAGACTCGCGAGTCGAACTGGCCCTCAGGAGGAAGGCAATCGTCAGGGAATTCAGTAAGCCCCATATTGGAATTATCTTGAAGAGCTAGCTGTAGTGCACGACAGTGAGCAGCTCTTTATACACAAAGGAAAGGAAACTCCTGCTTTGTGGACGTGGTGCAGAACCCTTGTAACCGAGGCCGCCTGCGAGGTTTAATGCAGCCTGCGTTTGAGCTTTGGCCTCAATGGGGTCCAAGCACCACGCATGCAGGCGCTCGACCTTAATATGCGGATTATAGCATCGCTTCCGCGGACAACTACTCTGAGCGCAGATGGTATGCTATATGAGGCTGGCTCTCTGTGCGACAGTTTGCCACATGCAATAGAAAAGGAGAGTACAGGTCAGGGGGCGGCCCGACTATCTTCCGCCTGGGCTTACATAACAGGCGCGGACGTCCGCGCCGACTTTAAAGGCGCGGGGGTCCGCGCCTCTATTGGCTCCCGGACGTCCGCGCCGACTTTAAAGGCGCGGGGGTCCGCGCCTCTATTGGCTCCCTAGGGGCACTCTTGCCTTACATAAACAGCAATCTGGTGTGTGGTTCGTGGCGGCTGAACCTCGGACCGGCAAGCAACACTGCGGGCTCTCAACGCTCTTGCACATCCATGCAGCATAAGCAAAGCTCACTACAGTTGTCGTTTTCTCATCAAGCACCGGCACAAGTCAAGGCGTGCTTGGCGGCTCAAAGCACGGTGAAGAGAGTCAGCCACCGATTAATACTTGTTCATTTCCATGTCTACATGCCAGGCCGGCCTCGGATGAATGGCCAACTTCTCGGACGAGAGCCTCTTGTGTAGTTCTGAATCCCACGTATGAGTTCTTCGGCTCGCTGGCCACTGCTTTCGGTAAACCTGCTGCGCAGCGTCCTCTCTGCTTCTCTGCGCGAGGATCCCACAGCTCGACCATGACCAACCAGGTCCGCGCCGCACCCAGCATCCAGAGGTACCTAGTTCTGGGACCAAGGCGCCAAGCAACGCGGCCACGAAAACACCTTCTTAGCAGGAAAGAGCCTAAGCTTATCCGTGCGTGGATTGTAGCAGACAGGTCAAGTCTAAAGCCAAAAACCACCCCCCAAGGGCATGCGACAATGCTAAAACCTGAACCATCATCACGACGCTCTCCGTACATTTCACCAATGCGAGCAAAACACGTCGACCTCAGCGTCCATCATATCAGTCGGGTGCCCCAGATGCCGCGGCCAGCGCCGACGGCGAGCCATTCGCCGTAGTCGGCGTTAGGTAAATGAGGGGCCCATCCAAGGTTTCCGACTTCGTAATCACATTCCCAGCATGCGACCGGGCCTCGGTTATTGTCCTGCTGCGCGGCACCGTTGGGTGGGTGGCTGCCCGTCGAGGAGCCCGACGTCAGGAGGTCCCACACGAGGACCTGGCAATCGTCACCACCAGAGGCCAGGGTGCCTCGCCGCAAAGGCGACCATTCCAGGCAGTTGATGGATCCGGAATGGCCCCGGAGCTCCAGTAGTGCCTGACCAGGCTGCCGTACGTCTAGGATGCGGATGATGTTGGAGTCTTGAGCAAAGGTCGCCAGGAGATGCGTGTCGTGTGGTGAAGTCGCCAGGCGCAACAGAGGGGGCGGGCTTGACGGGGTGAGTTGTGCGGCTGTGGGGCTGGTGCGGCCACTGTTGTCTAAATTTTGTTGGCGTTAACGTGGGCGAAGACGCGGCGTCGACTTGGACCATCTTACCTCTGTCCTCCTTGCCTGTCGGCTCATATATGATGGTTGAGTGCTCCAAGCTTCGCAGATCAAACATGCGAACACTTCCGTCTTGTCCACAGCTGACAAAGACATCAACGCTATTGGCGCAAAATCGCACGTCGTAGACTTCCTTATCATGAGCAATGAGCTGAGTCTTGGCAGTCAATGACGGAATGTCCCAAATGGTGCAGGTGGTGTCGATGCTGGAGGTAATGATAAGACTGGGAGAAACAGTGTTCCAGTCGAGCGAAGTGAGCGGCGCAGTATGGTCGGGCGTTTTGGAGTTGGATAGCAACGCCAGCGGAGTCAATTTATTGACCAAGGTGTCGCGTGTAGCTCGTGTGATAGTGCTCCCTGGGTTTGCGGGCGATTCCGACGGCAGCGACCATAACCGGAGATGGTCTCCAGATGTAGCCAGGAGATCGGTCGACTGTTTCTGCGAAGACGGCGGCTCCCACAAAAGTCTGGTGACTGGGTAGGAATGAGTCGCTTCCGCAACCTTGGTGAACTCCAGGCTGTACTTGGATGAGCCGGGGGTGTATACGTCCTGTGAGGTCGGAACCACCTGGCTATTGAGGATTTGGATCTGTAAATATTAGAATGGGATGTCGACTACATACAGGACGGCCATGGCAGGTCAGGTAGACGACTGGCCGGCCGTTCACGTAGGGGACACGTACAAAGTTGTGACCATCTTCGAGGTAGCTGCCTACGGCCAGTTTCCCTGCGCCGGTACCCTGAGGCGGCCACTTGCACCAGTCAAGGGCATAGACCGCCCAGGGGGCCAGGTAGTTGCTAGGCCCCGGCTGAGCGTTAGCCAAATCGTGGGCTGCGGTGCCGGCAGCGCTGTCGGACATGCTCGAATCGGCACGTGGCCGAATATCTGCGAGACCTAGTGGTGCGTTGGAGAAGTTGCGCTGGGAGCCGGGCGCACCGTATTTTGAGGCGTCTGCCGGCGAGATGAACTGTGAGGACGAACCGGTCGGGGTCGTGGGGGTGTATGCATGGTACGAGGAGGGGGGAACATCGTAGCCAGCGGTAGGGCTGGAGCGGGAGTAGGAGTGAGAGTGCGGCATGGTGAGAGACGGCTTCGAGGACGTGTGGTAGTCGTGGGAGGACGGCTGATGTTGCGGCGTCGACGACATGGAGCCGTGGATGGTGGGGAGGGCAGTTGGCGCCGTATTGGCCGACATGGCCTGAGGCCGCGCTGATATACCACCGGGCTGGAGGACGTTGGGTACGGGGCTAACTCCGGGCGGTTGTTGATGCTGGGACGGAGGCTGCGTCGTCGGTGGCGGCTGCTCAAGCTTGATCTGGGGCGCGTAGTCCCGCGATGATGACAGGTGCGGGCCCTGTGGGCTCGACACCATGCCCGACATGTGCAGCTCGTCCTGACCATACGCACCAGAACCAACAGGCCGTCGCGGCGGAGGAAGTTGCTGTGATTGGCTCATGGGCGACGTTATGCCCGAGGTGGCCGCTGGAGAGTCGAGGGCCTCGTTACGAGGAGAAGGTATCAAAACGGTCGACCGGGCGATCAAGAGCGATTCACGGAAGCGTTTCAGGCAGGCCAAAGGATGTCCGTCAAGCCGATCCGAGGAAGTGAGGACAGAGGACGAGCAAGTTTGCTCGCTCGCAGGTAGCGGGACAATTGGTGCCAGGTGGATGCCGATGGGCCTGGCGCATCGGAGCGGGAGTTGCCGTCCTGAGGTACGCAGTAGAGGTCGCGGGGCTCAGTATTCTAAGTCGGGCGTCTTCAAGGGGGGGAGGCGTGGGCGAGGTCGTCGAGCTCCCTGTCGCTTGAGGGGGTTGGTCGCGCGCGAAAACGCGGGTTGGGTGGTGCTGTGGACCAAGATCTACGGTGGAACTTGGGGAACTGAGATGCACCTTGTGCCCAAGGTGCTCCGTACCTACCGTATTAAGGAATTACTATTAGCAGGGTATTAGGTTTCCAATGTATAAGGCTTCGATACAGGTAGGTAAGGTAGAACTAATGTTCTATGTACCTATCTAGGTACCAAAAACCTAGGTATCCAAGAATATGTCTTGGGGTACTACTTCACCTGGAGGCAGGTACCTGCTTATCCTCACCTAGGTAGGTACCTATGGCCTTCGCTCTCCCTCTTCCTGTGCAGACCCTAGTAGTTACACCAGGTGTCCTCGTGCGCATGCGCATTTGGCTGCGCTCATCTGCCTCTTGCTGATCGGACTGCAAATGCCACTCGGTCATTTTGCCCTCGTCCGGTTCGTGCTCTCCTCCTCGCTCGCTTCCGTATAGTTATCTAGGTATTTATTGTGTCAAGTCTAAGGACCGTCCTCAGTGGTTCTCAGAATTGCAGGCCTGATGCCATCATCGCGACAACCTCCTTAGCCATTACCATCCCCCATTTTGCACCTTTCTGGCGCCTCTCTTTCTTCTAGCTATGGAACCGACATCTCCAAAAATGGCCTCCCCCCTCTACCGCGGCGCCGGCATGGCGTCTCCCCATCGTTCCCCCGGTCAATCCCCGAGCGAATACCAACTTGAGCAGCTTGAACCTCGGCCTGACAATGCTCACCCATATCTCGACGAAAGCCCCCCGCGAGCTCGACTGAGGCGGCATGTGACACATGCGTCAAGCCGGAGCGAATCGACCAACTCCAGACACTACAGGCCCTGCTCCGCGGCTTCATCCTCAAAGCCGAGGCAGCCGCCCATGTTTACGGGTCCTCCGCCGCCGATATCCGCATCTACAATGATGAGCAACGCCGCGAGCCCGAAGTGGCCAAAAGATAGACACGGGGAAAGCTCTCGTGAGCTTCCCGGCTCCCTTGTCGACCACAGACCGGAGTCATTAGTTTCTCGAGCCTCGGATTCGGCATGGCGAGGGCTGCGGAGAAAGCAACGGGGCTTGGAGCAGGAAATCCAGCGGCTCCTTGACCTGCAGGCCACAGCCCTGGTGGCAGACGGTACAGGAAGCTCGGGCGCGAGGTCTATAGGCGACGGGTCCGGACGGAGTGAAGATGGGAGCACTACGCCTACGGGCACCTTCTCTTCCGACGCGAGTACTGGTTCTCGGCTGCCCAAGAGTCTCTATATTCCTCCTCGGTCGACGCCCGAGGGCAACGTGATCCCGGTGCGCCAGCCGGAAAAGCAGCAACGCATGGGACTGCAGGAAGTGCGCAATGGGCTCCGAGAGTCGCTTGCGGACTTGGCGGATCTCAAGCGAGAGGAAGACGCACAAGCGAAGGCGGCCCTGTCGGAGCGCAAGACAGCGCTAGCCCGACTAGATGGCCTTTGCACAAAAAGAATTGAAATATGCGACGAGCTCAAGGTTCTGGAGAACGATGACGAGGAGCCTCTGGGCCAAGAACTGCGGAAACTCGGGTCAGAGCATGATTCCCTCAACGACGAGATTCGGCAGCTGGAGGAGATGCTTGCGGGGATGCAAAACCGGCGCCGGCGGCTTAAAGAGAGGATGAACGACGTCAAGAGCAAACGGGAAGCTGGGCTCAGCGGGTACCGTGGCGCTCTCAAGGATGTAGATGCCGAGGTCAATACTCTCTTGCGCCGTCCTCCTGTTCACCCGCTAGGCCCGGAGATGCTCGACCGTGGCAAGGACGAAGGCGAGGAGGCGAGGTCAACCGGAGGATTGGACTTCATGCGACTTATCCCGCAGCGGCGCACTATCGAAATGGCAAGAGCATGGTGGGAAGCCGAGGTCGAGATTCTGGAGCAGCAACGAGCTCATATCGGCGAAGAGCAACAGGCTCTGGAGCAAGGCAGCATCGTCTGGCAAGAAGTCGTCGCCCTGGTAACCCACTTCGAGTCGAGGCTACGAGAGATTATGAAGGCTGGGACGAGCAAATCGACTCGGTCCTTCTTGGCCTTGGACGGGAAGAAGGTATCCCGGGATGATCTGATACGAAGCCAGCTTCCCATAATGGATGAGGTTGTAGCAGGGCTGGCACAGCGTATGCAAGTGGCCGAGAGCAAGCGCTGGAACCTGCTCATTTGCGCCATTGGGGCTGAGTGGGAGACGTTCAAAGAGGCCCATGACGTTCTCAAAGGCATCGTCGACGGCGCCAATGGTGGAGTCGTTGGGAATGCCGCCGGCGATCGTCCCGGGATGTCGCCTGCCGCTGATGAGTTCGGGGACGACGACCCGGTGAATCGTGAAGAGCCGGGCCGGGGCGACGTCCTTGCAGAGAGCGACAATGAAGTCCCGGCAGATCTCTTCGTCTCGCGCCTAGACGATGCAGAGCGCGTACCAGTCAAGAGTCAGTTGGACTATGCCGACGTCCGGGGCAGAAGGGACAGCGAGAACGATGTGCCCCCGGAGTTTCTAGCTGAGCACGACCACGGCAAGGACCTCCCAGTCGCGCCACCATGACCTTGTGTATGCGCATCTGGGCTGTACTGCTTGCGTGCTGTGTTGCGGTACCAGGGCAGAGCCAGGTTAGAATCAGACGTAAGATTGGGCAGAACCAAAAAAAACACCTTCTCTCTTTGACGAGCTGGTTTGACCATGTCCCGATGGCCTTTAGACTTTCCGTATAGGCGTGTGACGGCCTTGACAGACCGACACAGCTTGACGGGTCACAGAAGATGGCTCGTAGAGTTGGATTGTCTTGGGAGCATAATGGCCCGTTTTCTCAGTGTCCAGAATGCTCGGGGACGGTAGGGGGCTGATATGCCATCATTTATTTCAATATCAAGCTCTTGAATCATAATGCCAACCAGAGCGCCTCACGACTATGGGAAAAGGTGACATAAAAACAGAGAGACGAGCGGAAAACTGCGGATCGTTGCGTAGATGATTGGGCTCCGAAGCGTGAGCCATAATCATGCGGCTTTGACGAACAGACAACCTCGTCGGGCAGCCAACCGGCCAAACGATGTACAAGTGATTTCGTTCGGGGAAGGCCGCGAAATAGGTTGGTGTCATGATGCGGACACTGCGGCCGAGGGGTTGGGTCTCATCGAGTGCGCTCGAAGAAGCCGCTGGAGCCGGCGATGGCGACTGACTGGTCCATCACCCACTCACCGACGCCGAGATACTTGTCGATCCATTTCGATACTTCTTTGTTTTCACCAGCGACTTTGTCCGTCTTGAAACTAGGCCTAGGAAATGCCGCGGCAGGGCACGAGTTAGGGAGCCGGCCACAAGACACGACGAAGATGGTACTGCATCAAAAGACTCACGTCAATCCCGTCGACCGCTTCATGCCCGCAAGAAAGGCGGAGACTGGAAGGCGACGTTGTTAGTGACTGTGGGGGTCGGTCGACAGGGGGCGTGGCGACGCACGGAGAACGGCGTCGAAGGCGTAGTGTGTCAATCGTCCGACCTTTGACCAGAGTCCCAGCGTCAGCAGGTTGAGTAACTGCGAAAAATCTTAGAGAATTCGCGTAAAAAGGGGGAAATGGGTTGGGTTAGGGGGGCGTTGGGCGTGGATGAGTGCTTGAAGGCTTGCGCGCAAAAGAGGTTGGCTCGGCCTGGCTCGGCTTGCACTTGAGTGACGGAGGGAAATGGAAAACACACCACCATGATGGACGGATGTGCCAATGGATCGACGGGAACAGAGAGGTACAGAGGGAGTCGACGAGGTCTGGGAGGGAGAGGCTCTTCTTGGGGGTTTGACGGGAAAAAAGGTCACTGGCGCTTGACACCAGAGGTGAAGAAGGGAAATACGCCTTGCGGTCGGTGGTGTTGATCACGGCCTCCGGAGGAGGAAGCCACACGTTGACTCAGCACTGGACACATGGCGCAAGGTACTCCGTACCAGGTACGTACCTGCTGGCTGGCGCTGGCAACGTGCGGTTGTCGGGAGGGAGGGGCTGCAGTGACCGGTGGGTCAAGTGCCTTTGAAGTGCCGGCCTTGGGTCCCCGGCGTGCGCGATGTAATTACACACGTACTGCCTCGGTACCGTTGAGGTTGAATGGAAGCTTATTAGACGTGGCAAACGGAAACTAGGGCAATCTCATACCCTGGAAAGACATCGTCGCACAGTACTGACTCGCAGATGATCGTGGCGCAGAGCCTTGCGGTTTCCGCCTTTTATACTCCGTAGGCTGCTCCAGGACCGTGAATGCCGGGTCCATCGTAGGGGCGAGAGACGGGGGCCCATTCACGGTTACACGACTTGACGCAGCACATGCATCGGAGTCGACGACCCCTCGACCTGGATCAAAGCATCCTATCCGCTTTTTTTCTTTCTTTCGAAATACGTAGCAGCAGTAACGAGTGCCCTTAACCCGCTGCAACCGTGTGTTTCCGCTGGGTTTCAGCCCGTTTTGATGGACCAACTCGCCGAGCAAGCCAAGGAAGCATTCCCCAACTTCTCTAAGTTAGTGTTGAACCAACGGCAGTTGGCACGTCTATGCTCGGGCTTTTTCTTTAAGCACCTTGCCCTCATCCCTATTCTGACCAACGCATTGGTTGTGTAACTGGCGGACCTTGGCGGAGGAAAATAGTAGGTTGAGGGCCACAGGGGGAACACGATTGGCGACGAAATACATAAGTTAATCGGCGGACAGCTACCGGTATGTAAGCTAGACTGAGGCGGGGCAACTGCTGCCAACCCCACCACAACCACCACGCTTGGCATACATCTCTGCCGCTTCCATTTCTCCCTTTCTCTTCTCCTCTCTTCCAGTCCCGCCTCGACCTCGCGCCAATCTAGCCCAATTGCCCGTCTGCCTTGCCCACCGACGAGCTTCAGCCCCCTATTCCATACACACCAAGGCTCTTTCGCCGGTCCAAGACTTTTGGGCCAAGCTCTCAGCAGCTTCGAGGTCAGCACCCCGCTCACCCCATCTCGAGCTTCCTGATTCTCCCCCAAAGCACTCACCATCATTCCGTGCTTGTCGCTCACGAGTCCTGCCTACCTAGCTCACATCTGTCCTTGCTACTTTGCACCGAGCAATCTTTCTTCCTCCTTCCTCGCCCGCACTACTTGGCTCGATCCTTTCCCGTCGTCAGCTCGACAGCGTGCCGGTCCTCCAAGTAAGGACATTTTTCTACTTCTTTTTCGTCGTCTCAAATCAACATGGCCGACAAGCCCAACCGTTCCCGATCTTTTAGCATCATGGCCGCTGCCCAGCAGGACCACCTCAACGGTGGTGGACGCATCAACTGGCTGGCTTCGCTCAACACGGCCTTTAGCCCCGAGCGCAACTACCGCCGCTCCTCCATCATCTGCACCATAGGGCCCAAGACCAACTCGGTCGAGGCCATCAACCGCCTCCGCGATGCCGGCCTCAACGTCGTCCGCATGAATTTCTCGCACGGCTCCTACGACTACCACCAGTCCGTCATCGACCATGCTCGTGCCGCTGTCGACTGCCACCCCGGGCGACCCGTTGCCATTGCCCTCGACACCAAGGGGCCTGAGATTCGCACCGGCAACACCAAAAACGACGAAGACCTCCCCATCTCCGTCGGCAACGTCTTGAACATCACCACTGATGATAAGTTCGCCACCTCGTGCGACACCAAAAACATGTGAGTCTCTGCCGTAAAATTGAGCATAGAGTCGACGCCGGCCGACCTCCCCCCCTTTCCTCCTCTTTGGCGTGCCTCCTAAGCCGCGACTTGCTGATCACGGCAACACCCTGACCGCAGGTATGTCGACTACAAGAACATCACAAAGGTCATTCAGCCCGGTCGCATCATTTATGTCGACGACGGTGTTCTTGCATTCGACGTGCTCAGCATCAAGGACGAAAAGACCATTGAGGTCCGAGCCCGAAACAATGGCTTCATCTCATCCCGCAAGGGCGTCAATCTGCCAAACACAGATGTCGATCTCCCTGCCCTCTCGGAAAAGGACAAGGCCGACCTCAAGTTCGGCTGCAAGAACAAGGTCGATATGATCTTTGCGTCCTTTATCCGTCGCGCGCAGGACATCAAGGATATCCGTGAGGTGTTGGGCGCCGAGGGCAAAGGGATCCAGATCATTGCCAAGATCGAAAACCGCCAGGGCCTCAACAACTTCCAGGAGATCCTCAACGAGACGGACGGTGTCATGGTCGCTCGTGGAGATCTCGGCATCGAGATCCCTGCCGCCGAGGTGTTTGCGGCGCAGAAGAAGCTTATTGCTATGTGCAACATGGCCGGCAAGCCAGTCATTTGCGCCACCCAGATGCTCGAGTCGATGATCAAGAACCCGCGTCCCACCCGAGCCGAGATCAGCGACGTCGGCAATGCCATCACGGACGGAGCCGACTGCGTCATGCTTTCGGGCGAGACGGCCAAGGGGAGCTACCCTGTCGAGGCCGTTCGCGAGATGCACGAGGCCTGTCTCAAGGCCGAGAACTCGATCCCATACGTGTCTCACTTTGAGGAGCTGTGCACTCTAGTCAAGCGCCCGGTAAGCACCGTCGAGTCGTGCGCCATGGCGGCTGTCCGCGCGTCGCTCGATCTCGGAGCCGGTGGCATCATCGTCCTGTCCACTTCGGGCGAGTCGGCCAGGCTACTCTCCAAGTATCGTCCGGTGTGCCCCATCTTCATGGTGACCCGCAACGCCACAACGTCTCGTTTCGCCCACCTATATCGCGGCGTCTATCCCTTCCTATTCCCCGAGGCCAAGCCCGACTTTGAGAAGGTCAACTGGCAGGAGGACGTCGACAGGCGCATCAAGTGGGCGGTCAACCACGCCCTGCAGCTCAAGACCTTGACCATCGGCGACACCGTCGTCGTCGTGCAGGGCTGGAAGGGCGGCATGGGCAACACGAACACGCTTCGGATCGTGCAGGCTGACCCCGAGCACCTGGGGATCGGCCAACTGTGAACGGAAGGAGGATGGCAGCTAAAGGCAACGTCGGCACGTGGGAAACATGCTTTGGTGGCCTGCGTGATGGGGCGAAACCGGCCAGGGGTCCATAACAAGAAGAATATCGTACCAAAAGTCAGCAAGATTCTCTAGAACACGAGGCGCTCAACTCGATGTCTGCTTCCTACGTCCTCGTTGCCACCGTCGAACCAGGCGCGCCAAGCGTTCGCGCAGACGTCGGTCGCCAACTCGCGGGTCGCCGTGGGGAAGAGAGGGCGAACGGCCTCAACGTACTGCTTCAATGTGGGAGTCAATTGCTTTGTAGACGTTGTCGAAACGTTGCTTTAACGCCTAGGCATATAACAAGCTGCAGACCCCGATTGCTGCATGGATGACATGATGGTGTAGAGTACCTAGGTACCTGGTCTCTCCAAGAGCTTCGTCCTTCTTACTTCCGCCATCTCTCACACACGATTCGTCAAATCGCGTCCTCTCCGATCCTGGCCGCTCGTCATGTCCACCGATTTGCGGAACTCGTCATGTCGCTAATCCCCTACCACCCTCGTGAGGGTCGTGAGATTGTGCTGTGCGTCTTCAAGACCGCCAATCCCCTTGTTGTTCCTCGCGATTACCAAAGGCCATCGTGCTGACTGGCTATGACGCAGTCGCCACCACAACTCCGTCGTCGTTCGTGATCCCGATTCCCACCGCCTCGAGATCCGTCGCACCGAATGCCCGACATGTCACCAGCCTCTTGGTCATGCTTCGTCTCCCGAACGACCTCTTGACAGACATTACGACATGAGTCATGAGTATGTCAATCCAGACTATTTTCGTATGCTCCGCGCGGGGAACGAAGTCTCTGCGCCGCCAAACGGCCCTCCCAGTCCCGTCAGGAGGCTCTTCCACCCTGCGCTGGCCGGCACTCCTTCGGTGCACTCTACCCCCCCCTCTGTTACCCTCGATGAGGAAGCAGAGTTTGTCTCGAGCACCCCCGGCGTAGGCCAGGCCGAGGGGAGCAGGATACGAAGAAATGCCTTCAGCCCTGACTACTTCAAAACCTTTTTCGTCGAAGAAACTGTACTGGGCAGAGGCGGGAAAGGCGTCGTGCTGCTTGTTAGGCACGAAATTGATGGCTGCCAGCTAGGTCATTTCGCTTGCAAACGGGTCCCAGTCGGCGACGACCATGCCTGGCTGGAAAAGGTTTTGATTGAGGTTGAGCTTCTGGCCAAGCTTTCGCACCCGAACCTCGTCTCTTACCGCCACGTCTGGCTCGAGGACGTGCAGCTCACCCGATTCGGTCCCAGTGTTGCCTGTGCCTTCATCCTACAGCAATACTGCAACAGCGGGGACCTCCATCAGTACGTTGTCGGCAGCGCGCCACGTGAAGCAACCAAAGAGGAGCTCAAGGCTCGGATGCGCCGTCGCTCCAAGGGCCAGGCAGAGCCACCCCACCACCTCTCGCAGGCAAAGCCACAGCTATCTTTTGAAGACATCTACTCATTCTTCAAAGACATTACGTCTGGAGTTGCCTACCTGCACGCCGCCAACTACATCCATCGCGATCTCAAGCCTAACAACTGCCTCCTCCACCGGGAAGGTGGCATGCTGCAATGCCTCATCAGCGACTTTGGAGAGGTCCAGCCGGAGAACGTGGTGCGCAAATCCACTGGCTCCACGGGCACCATCTCCTACTGCGCCCCAGAGGTGTTGAAGATGGACGCCAATGGCCGGTACGGCAACTTCACTACAAAATCTGACATGTTCTCGCTGGGCATGATCCTCTACTTCATGTGCTTTGGTAGGCTTCCGTATCAGGGAGCCAACGCCATTCAAGAAGAGCTCGAGGATATCGAGCTGCTCCGGGCCGAAATCGTCGACTGGAAAGGATTCCAGGACGAGCGACGCGAGCGCACAGACCTGCCGCCGCGGCTGTACAAGCTGTTGAAGAAGCTGCTGGCGCTGGACCCAGCGGAGCGCCCAAGTGCAAATGAAGTCTTGATTGCTATGAAGAGCGAGACGAGCTTCGACGGCATCACAAGAGGAGACAGGACCGCGGCTACGTCATCTAGCCCACGCAGCAGCCGAGTCCAGAATCTAGACTCTCCAGCCCCCCCGGGTACTCCTGTTCCAGGTAAATGCGAATCGACGACGAGCCCGTGGTCTTTTGGATCTTACAGCTTTGCAGACCCGCGAAAGGAGCGAACACGCAGGCGAATGACTCCGCGTGAGGAATCTAGTCCATGGCCAAGGCCGGGCGACAGGGATGGCGTACCATCCACAGAACGAGACGAGGCCACGCAGACCCTTGCACAACCCAATGTCTCACATCGCAGCGGTCGTACCTTGACACAGCTGAAAAATGATGACGATGAGCCTCAAGTGGCGCGCGATAGCAATGGCCGCTCGCGGACGAGCCCCGAGGAGCCATTCTCTCCACCTCTTCTCATGGCACCTCCTCGTACTAGAGGAGGAGAGGTGCGCTATCAGATGGAACTGGCTCTGCACCGCGCCTCCACCGCTCTAGGGCTCAGATGTGATCTTGTCAGGTTTCTTGTTCGGCTAGGCATCTTCTTTATCAAGCTCGGCACCCTCGCTCGTCCGTGTTGGCCCTTGGTCGCCAGTCTTGAAGTGAGTATACCGCTGGTAATCGTGGCAGCCTTTGATTTGGGTCTTCCAAGCAGCGCTACGGGCTCTTCCCATGAGCGGCGGAGACAAGCCAGCCACGGGCTCTCTTACAACATGCGTCCTTTGTCTGCAGGCCTGGGGTCAAGCCTCATCCTTCTGGCGCTTCACTTTGCCGTGTTATGGCTCGCTCGCCGATGGAGCACTCTGTGCGTGACTGTGTCGCAGGACGAATGGCTCGAATGGTAGGCACTGGGAAGCTCAGGTTTATGGGCTCATGAGTCTGTCTCTTACAGATCGACCAGAGCACGACGCAAAACCACGGCATGCCAGCTGCCCAGGATTGAGGTAGTTGCGTGGGAGTTGTCGATCGCCAGTACCCCTTCCGCACAGGGACCACGGCTGGCTCGAGCATTGATCGAGCGTCCTTGAGGTAAGGCACCGAAAGCGAAGCATTGTATAATGATGTGGTGAGTTGGCACTTCAATTTTCATGGTTGAGGCATGCTTGCTGATGCGCGAGTTAGGATTACCGTAGAAGCAAGCCGACGAAGGCGCAGCTACTTGCCCCAAAGCGTTCAACTTATGACTGCGACAATTGCTCCGCAGGTTGCAGCACCGACTTGGCGTGAACCATACATCTACGTAGTGTTTGCGCTCTACTACAAGACGGTGGAGTGGCATGCATGTCACTCCAGATACATGGCCAGGGGCGCTGTTCTTCGTCGCTCCCTTCTCGTCTCCCCATTTGTTGATAGGTTTCAAGGACGGGTCTCAAATATGGCCCCCGAGTTTACACATTCTTTGCTGCCACCTGCTTGGTGCTTGTGCGTCAGGACGCTGGGCACTGCGCGTTCATCAAGCCGTTGCTGGCAGAGGAAGACTCGTGGGCAAGGGGGCCCCACCTCGAAGAAGAATATATATATATATATGTATATATATATATAAATAAATGACCCCCGCAGGCTTGCTTTATCGACGCAAGCCAAACGACGAGTACTAGGCGAGGCACACGGAGACGACGATTGTACGAGCATCGGTGTCCTCTCCCTACGAGCGATGGACCGCAATTGTCATCACTACTGCTGGGAACAGCCCCAAAGGTGATCAGCCAAGTCACAGCCCGCCGCCCGTCCGAAGGGCGAACCGCCCAAGCCGTCTCGTTCGCCGCTTGGCCAGGCCACCCCTACCGCCGGCCGGAGCGACGGGCTTGCCGCCGGTGACGCTGCCGAGCCCAAAGTCTGGGATGCCTCCAAGGCTGCCGAGTATGTCGCCGATATAGTTTGTGGGCACGATGCCTTGCCGAAAGACGGGGTCCCACTCGGTAACGATGCCCTTGACGATTTCGATGCCGGCGTTGTATATGTTGTCAATGGCGATGTTGAAGCCGTTTTGATCGACGGTGGCCAGGTGCTCCCAGTCAGAGACGCCGGGCGGAGGGCGATCAAAGTCGGAACCTGCGTATTCATCGGCGTCGGGTTAGGGGCCGTTGGCAATGTCCACGCGTCGACGATGATTCCTCCGGCCCCATGCAACAGTCGGTAGATTGCACTCACCTGTGCGCATGACGATGATTCTGGAAAAGTCGACGATGCTCTCGATGGCAGCTCTCACCAGGACCTCGAGCGTGGCGTTTTCTTCCTGGGCCGTCATGCAGTAGACGCCGGTGCCGTTTGTCCATGTCTCGGTCGTCTTCTCAAACACCTGGGAAAGCCTGGTGCCCGAGAAGTAGACGTCGCTGGTTGTGCAGTCGCACTTGACGACGCTGGGAGGGCGCGCGGCGGCGGCGAAGGGATTCTGACCCCTTGCCGCGTACCGGGCGCGATACTGGCGGGAGATTTGGTCGTCGGTCAGGGAGGCGCGGGAAGCCAGGGCGAGGGCGGCATCGCGCAGGCGCTCGTTGAGCTCAAAGACCTCGGTGCCGTACGTGATGCTGGGATACTCGAACGGATAGTCGCGGCCGTATGCGATGTAGCCCGTCGTCCAGTTGGCCGGCAAGGAGCGTGGGTCGATTTCATACTGCAGGGCGACCTGGACGGCGAACCGGGACAGAGCCACGCTGCCCAGGGTGGCGTGCCGGGGGTTGACGCCGGCGATGCCGGCGATGAGGAAGTAGGTCTGGCCAAGGTTGAACCTCTGCGACAGCACGAGGGCCATCATGGACGCCGCCGCGTTGACCTCCCCCTCGCCCACCGTGACCTGGCAGACGCGGCCGTCCTCGGTACATGAGACGTGCGGGAAGAGCATGGAGAGGCCGGGCGAGGCGACGGCAACGGCAGAGAGATTGCCCAGCTCGGATTCATGGAACCGCCGATGCCACGAGTCTGCCTCTGGTGTCCACTATGGTGGTTTGATGCAGGTTAGACTGGGCTGGGCCTTTCTATCCGTAGCACGTCGGGGCATGCATGCTTCGAGTGTTGCAAGAGCATGGTCCATACAACGGATGGACAGGATGGCAAGCATGGATGCAAGGAAACACGGGGGAGGGAAAGACATGCCATGGAAATAATCATGACGCGGGGCGCAATGGGGCCGCGACAGGGTGCGCTGCTGGCCGAAGCATGCCTCACGAGGTGCTGCAGCTGAAGGAGAAAAGATAGCAGCCGGGCCATGATGGATAGAATTCTCGGAGACGAACTGGACAGCCCCGCTGCATGACCTTATTCAACAAAAGAATGATACGGCTGCTCCCGACTTCCTGCTTTACACCGTTCGGCTCCTGGGTCAGGGAAGGATGAGGCCAGCTCGAGGGAGAGACAATGAGTTGGAGGAGAAGATGGCGATGGGCTTTAACTTCCTGGGCGCCTCGTTCTGATATAGATGTCGGACACGCGGCCGAGGGATGGCGCGCCACAGATCTCGCATCAATCATCTGTTGGCTTGCGCTCCCCAGGGCCGCTGAGACATGATGCAGGGCAGAGACACGGCAACTCATTGTGTACAATAGATCAGATGTTGCAATGGTTTGACCTGAGTGACGAGCCGCGAGCCGGGCCAAGAAGCAATCGGCCTCGACCGTGCCTCTCTGCTCTCCATGCACGAGCCGAGCTCTCGCAAGCAAGAGGACCAAGGCCGTCCAGGGTGACACACATCTACGTTGTCAGTGCGTGCCAACGAAGGCGAGATGTACATTCAATTTTTGTTCTGCCACGACAAGCAGCCGCGGTCGGCATCGCCGATGCTGACGGCATGTGGATTGATGCGTCTCTTGCGTGCGCATGTACTGCACAGTACGGACGAGCCTGATAATCATTGTCAATACTTGGTAGGTGGCGCACGGCAAACATGGTGCGAGCACGGATGGCGGAGCTCGTCTCAGCCAGAGGAGGAGGACTCGGCAAGCATCGGTGACGCAAGCAGGCGGATGGGAGAGTTATTTGCGAGGTTCCGTCAATATCGGCGGGAAGCCGAGGCGGCGAACACTGGATGTGCTGAATGTCGCATGCAGGGCAAGCGTTTACCCGGCAAAAACTCGGGGGCGCTTTTCGTATAGCCGTCGCATAAGTTCATTGCCGTCGGCTGCTGGGGAGGAACTCGAGGGACTTTTTTTGGCCAACAGCCTTCCTTCCCCACACTCTGGCCTGACTCTCTCTCGGGCCGATGAGTGCGGGTACTTGAGGTAGGTAGATAAAGTACTCCGTACCTGCCTTAGAAAAAGATACCTACCCCGGTATGTGTCTCGGTACGTTAGGTACCTACCTAGTACATGGGCAGAATTGTTGGTGAATTAGGTACCTAGGTACCTTCCCTATTCCCCATCAAGAAGAGACGCGTCACCAATCGTACCGACATGCGTCAACCGGCTCAATTGCCCTCGACAGACGCCGACCCTGGCTTTTGCTCCCGCGCCTCTGCAGCTGATTCTCCACCGCTCTCCAGGCTGTCAACGAGGGAACAAACAGGCTCCGGCATACGTTCCCAGACAGGACGGCCTGCAATGGCGATGCCACGGCCCAGGCGTAAGCGACCCTCTTGTACCTCGTCGCCAGTTTTCAATGCCGACTAGCGGAAAACTCCCTCTTACAGTACCATTCGACCATCGACCCTGACTGCTCGGAAACCGGGGTCTAGCGTCTCTGCCGGCTCAACCGGTTCTTGCAGTCTCCATGGTGTCTTAACATCGATCGATACGATACGGGGGCTCGTGTGTGCGCTTGGCTCGCCAGCCACGGAAGCAGCTCGCCGTTGGGCCTCGAGAGCAGAGTCTTTTGCTTGCCGAGACCATGAGCATCCTCGCGTGGCGTTGTAGCTCAGTGTCTCCTCGAAATCACGTGCGCTTGCCAAGACTTGGTAGCTGCACAGTACGTACGAATGCGGATACTTCCAACGTCGCTGACGGCCATCCGTGTTGAGTCACACAAACTTGGACCAACGGCAGCGAGGAGCCTCCACACCCCCATGTAGCTCTAGTGGCTCGAGTCTCTTGGCTCTTTCAAGTCTCATCCAGTAAGGATACCACGGCTCATATATCGTGCAGGCTGACCTCCCAGACCATGGCCGTTGTACGACATCACTACTCCAACTTTCCATCCGCCCACCCTGCCGCCTACTCCTCGCCTCCTTCCGTCCCACAGGCGAGACGAGCCCGACGAGCCCAGCCTCGAGCGCCGCTCTCCTCCCGCCTCCACCATCGCGAAGCGGCGCACGGGGCTTCTTTTCATGGATACCATTACGCCCACGACAATCCCGCGCCGTGGCCAAGATGAACTTGTCCCGGTCCACAATGGCCGCCCTCTGACCGCCGACCTGGGCGACGACTCGCCGCCGCCCGCCAACAAATTCGCCTTCACCCCGACCCAGCTGCACACCCTCCTCACCTTTCGCAGCCTCGCAGCTCTCGATGCCTTCGGTGGCCTATGCGGGCTCGCTGCGGGTCTCCGCACTGATGTCACCGCTGGCCTCGGCGCCGACGAGACTGATATCGATGGCCTAGTCTCTTTCGACGAAGCCGTCGCCGCTGGCCGCGAGAGCCGCGCCCCAGTCCTTCAAGCCACCGGCCCTCCGTCATCGTCTCCCGCTCCCCACGCGATACGCCGGGGCGACGCCGCCGCCGCCGCCGACCAGCGTCGCTTCGCCGACCGGAAGCGCATCTTTGGCACCAACCAGCTACCTCGACGCCGCCACAAATCGTTCCTCAAGCTCATGTGGGTCGCCTTCAACGACAAGCTTCTCATTCTCCTCACCATTACTGCCGCCGTCTCCGTCGCCATTGGCATCTACCGCTCCGTCAGCGCCGATTTCGGCACGTCCAACATCGAGTGGGTGGATGGCGTAACCGTCATCGTGGCCATCATCGCCATTGTCCTGGCTAGCGCCGCCAACGACTGGCAGCAGAATCACAAGTTCGAAAAGCTCAACGAGCGCAAGAAGCAGCGCGAGGTCACCGTCGTTCGTTCCGGCAGGGCCCAGCGGATATGGATGCACGACGTCCTCGTTGGCGACGTCATGTATATTGAGGCTGGCGAGGTGCTGGCCGTCGACGGCATCCTTATCCAAGCTTCCGGGCTGCACATCGACGAGTCTCCCGTCTCGGGCGAGTCTGCCCCCGTCCACAAGACCATTCCCGACGACCACAACGCCTCGCATGCCGCCCTCGCCGACCCCTTCATTCTGAGCGGCACCACCGTCACATGTGGTGTCGGTCGCTATCTCGTCACTTCGGTCGGTGCCAACTCGACCTATGGGCGCACTCTCATGTCCCTGCGCGAGGATGTCCAGGAGACGCCCCTCCAGGCGAAGCTTGGCCGTCTGGGCAAGCAGCTCATCATCTTCGGCGCCGTTGCCGGTGCCATCTTCTTCGTCGTTCTCACCATCCGCTACCTGGTCAATCTCAAGCACATGAACCAAGGGGGGCCGCCCAAAAAGGCTGCCGTCTTCTTCCAAAACGTCATCATTTCCATCACTGTCGTCGTCATCGCCGTCCCCGAGGGTTTGGCTCTCAACGTCACCGTCGCCCTGGCGTTTGCGACCAAGCGGATGCTCAAGGACAACAACCTGGTTCGACTCATCCGCTCGTGCGAGATTATGGGGAACGTCACCTGCGTCTGTTCTGATAAAACAGGCACCCTGACGCAGAACAAGATGACGGTTGTCGCGGGCCGGGTCGGGCTCGATTGCAGCTTTGACGATATGGAGACGGTGGCGGTCGGTGTCGGCCAGTCTGCGCCCAACTCGACTGTCATTCGAGGCGACACATCGGCTCGACTCGCCTCGTCGCTGTCCAGCGAGGTCAAGGATCTCATCAAGGATAGCATGGCCCTTAATTCCACCGCCTTCGAGAGCGACGAGACGGCCGGGTCGGGCTACTTTGGCTCCAGCACCGAGATGGCACTGCTCAAATTCAGCCGAGACCGCCTCGGGTTGGGCCTGTTGAGTGTGGAACGGGCTAACAACCCGATAGTGACCATGCTCCCCTTCCAGTCTTCACGGAAGTGGATGGCTGCTCTTGTCAAGCTGCCCGACGAGAGGTACAGGCTGCTCGTCAAGGGAGCGGCCGAGGTCGTTTTCGAGTTCTGCGCCTATGTCATGGACGACCCAACAGACGACCTCACCGCTCGTCGACTCTCGGAAGAAGACAGAACTGGTGTTCGCCTTACAACTCAGAACTATGCCGACAACATGCTGCGGCCGGTGGCCATTGCGTTTCGGGATTTCGACGCCTCCGAGGTCTTTGAGTTTGAGGACGACGATCCTGCCGCCGTCAATCTGGAATGGCTGGCCTCGGGCCTGGTCTTTATTGGTGTTTTCGGTATTCAAGACCCTCTGCGCCTCGAAGTTGTCGAATCGGTCCGCAAGTGTCAGGAAGCTGGCGTGTTTGTCCGTATGGTTACGGGCGATAACTTCCTGACGGCCAAGGCTATTGCTGCCGAGTGCGGCATCTACACGGCTGGCGGCGTAGCCATGGATGGTCCTACATTCCGGAAACTTTCTCCGTCTCAACTTGACGCTGTGATTCCGCGTCTGCAAGTTCTGGCGAGGACCAGCCCGGAGGATAAGCTCCTCTTGGTCTCGCACCTCAAGGAGATGAAGGAGACGGTGGCCGTCACCGGTGACGGCACCAACGACGCGCTAGCCCTCAAAGCTGCCGACGTCGGCCTTGCCATGGGCATCCAGGGGACCGAGGTGGCCAAGGAAGCTGCCTCGATTATCCTTCTCGACGATAACTTCGCATCCATTGTCAAGGCGTTGAGCTGGGGCCGCACCGTCAACGACGCAGTCAAGAAGTTTTGCCAGGTAAGTAGACGTCTCATGCCTTTGGTTTCCATCAGTTGGTGGACTCCACAGGCGAATTGCAAAGAGAGCGCAGAATCTGACTCGGTGCGGTGCTGCAGTTTCAATTCACCATCAACATCACCGCGAGTATTCTCACCATCTCGGTCCTTGTCGGCGAGCCCATATTCACCGTGGTGCAACTCCTCTGGATCAACCTCATCATGGACATTTTTGCTTCGCTTGGACTCGCAACCGATCTCCCGTCGCCCGAATTCCTCAAGCGCAAGCCCGAACCGCGAAACTCGCCCATCATCAGCATCACCATGTGGAAAATGATTCTCGGCCAAGCCATCTACCAGCTTGCCGTGGTGTTCACAGTTCATTACGCCGGATGGGACATCTTCAACCCCGATACCAAATTCGAGGCTGAGGTATTGCAGACGCTAGTGTTCAACATATACGTCTGGATGCAGTTTTTTAACCAACACAACTGCCGTAGGGTAGATAACAAGCTTGACATCTGGTACCAAAGCGTGCTGCGCAACCCCTGGTTCATCGGGGTGCAGCTCTTGACAATGGCAGGTCAGCTTGCCATCATATTCAAGGGAGGGGAGGCATTCGACACGGTGCCCTTGACAGGGGCGCAATGGGGATGGAGCTTGCTTTTCGGCCTGCTCACCATACCGCTCGGGGCCCTGCTTCGTCAGGTGCCGGACCGCTATGTGCTGGCGCTTTTCCGGTTCTTCGCGCGTATTTTTCAAACCTTGACGAGACCGTTGCGGCGTCTATGGGCATGCTTTTCGTCTTGTTCGTGGTCGCGACCTCGCAGACGCATCGAATCCAGCGGAAGGCGCCACGAATTGGGGAATGTGTCACCGCAGACCACTGGAAGTTTTCCGAGTCAGGGCCCCAAGAACTCGTTGTCTGTGGGAAGCGAGGGCTGCGAGGAGCCACGTCGAGATCGGACGGCCCCTGGTTCTGCCACAGAAGTGTCTGAAAACACGGAGAGCAAAATTGATTTGCAGGTCATGATTGACGCAGCCAAGATTGGGAGGTCAATCGGCACAGACAAGCTGGAACTGCACCCAGAGACGCTCAAGGATGATCCCATCCTAGGCACGAGGAGCGACGTTACCCTGCCGCCGAGCCAAGATCCGGCCCTGCAGATGCTCATGCCCACGGGCGAAGAGGACGAGGGCCGGCCGAGACGACGGAGAGGGCGCGAAAGAGCGGTTTGGGTGGAACCAAGCCGTCCCGGGCAACAGCCCGGGCAATATGCCGGACAACAGAGGAAGAAAGGCCTCTCTCTGGAGGGGTTTCTCAGGTCGAAGAGGAGGTAATGGCCGATGCGCTCATAGTTTCGATGCTACCCGGACACTTGCTCTCGCCGGGGACAGAACGGGAGTGGTGAGCCACTGACGAGCAGCGGCACGACGCCGACACAAAGGGAGGTGGAAAAGTTTGTATAGCACCGGGGCCCCTATTATGACTGCATGACGACTTTCTTCGACGCACATATAGAGATACCTCATCACATAAATAATTGGTGTTATAATTGCCATCACCTAAAAGCAGTTCAAACACAGCGATTCTCACTCGCGATCGGGGTGCCTCGGCTTCCCTTTCCCCGTGCGTCGGGGGGACTCAATGAGTAACTAAGCACCCTGTTCTTCACAAGAAGAGCGACGGTCAAGTATGCTGCCGTTCCTAATCTTCCTACCATCGTAATTCATCAAATAGCCAAAAAAAAAGGTTCGGCGCTGTTCCCGCCTCAGATGGAGGCCTCGCACACGCAGCTCTGTTCTATTGTACACTTTCCTTACACGCACACGTCACGCCCCCCGACGGCCAGCACCTCGCAGTGCTTTTCATGAGTCCGTCCTCGGCTACTTGCAGTCGTCGACATTGCACTCGTTGTCTCCCGCCCACTGTCCGCCGCTGATGAGATCTAAGAAGGGCCCTTTCTTCCGGGCAAGCGCCTGGTAGCTGCCCTCGTCGACCTTGATGCCGTTGCTCAGCACAATGAGCCTGTCCGCCAGCCGCATCACGTCGCGGCTGTGCGTGACCAAGACCACGGCCATGCCGCCCGGCAACGTCCGGGTCTGTTGGACCAGCCGCGTGATTGTCCGGCGCACCGTCTGCGAGCTGTCTGCGTCGAGGGCGCTGGTCGGCTCATCCATGACAAGAAGTCGGGGCTGCCGGACGAGCGCTCGCGCGATGCTCAACCGCTGAGCCTGCCCGCCGGAAAGAGCGAGCCCGCCGTCTCCGACAACGGTGTTGTAACCCTCGGGCAAGGAGGCGATGAAGTCGTGTAGTCCTGCTGCTTGTGCCGCCTGTGCAATGCTCGCGATGTGACGATGTGGTGAGTCTTCGGCGAGCCCGTACGCAATGTTTTCGGTTATAGTGGCGGGGAAGAGAAATGGAGACTGGGGAACGTAGGCCATCGTGGAGCGAAGGTGCTGCAGGTCGACGTTTGAGCACGAGACTCCCGCGAAGCTGAGAGGCGGAGCATTGGCAGGATCTGACGGCTCGGGGGCCGCGTGCAAGCCGAGCAGCAGGGAGACAAGAGTCGACTTGCCGCAGCCAGATTGGCCGACAATGACTGTGCATTCTCCCGACACAATCCCGAGCGAGACTCCGTTGAGGACTGGGTCCGTGGCTCGACGGGGGTATGAAAAGGTCAGATCATGCATTCGTAAAGGAAGAGGACTGTCAAGCTCCGTTGCCGCTTGTCCCTGCCGAGGACGATCCAAAGGCAAGTTTGCATATCCGAGCAAAGGGGCGGCTGCGGCTTGTGCCATCGTGAGTTGAGGAATGCCGTTGAGAATCTCAGATGAAGTGCCGATGCTAAACAGCAGCAGGTTGACGACCTGCACCACGCTCGCGACATCGGCGTGGGTGTCCTGGGCTAGCAGGCTGGTGCTGTAGTAGAAGACGAGGGCCGTGAGGGCATAGCTCATGGATTGATACAGGCCAAACAGCCAGCTGGTGTGTTTTGCTCGCCTCATGCCAAGACGCAACGTATGTTTTGCACATTGTCGGTACCTCTGGGCGAAGTGTGCCTCCAGGGTCAAGGCTCGGACAACGCGGAGGTTGAGGAGAATCTCGGTCAAGGCGGCGCTGCAGTCTTCTGCGCCCTCATTGCATTTGCTCTCCCACTCGCTGCTGACAGAGGCATAGCCCTTGACTGTGGCGAAGACGACAGGCAGAGGTGCCAGGGCCACTAGAGTCAGCCTCCACGAAGTGGCCAGAGCCCACAAGAGCGATATGGACATGATGGTGGTCACGACGACGACGATGGGAACGAATCGGCCGACAATGTTTCGCATCTCTTCCGCATTTCTCTCAAGACGCTCGTTGATGCGACCGGGCGAGTGATTTGTCCCGTCAAACCACGACTTGGGCTGCTGCATAATCCTGGCGAGTGCCTGGACGCGAATGCCATCAACCCAGGCTTGGCCGACATTCTCCAGAAGGTAGCGACTGCCACCCGTGCAGAGACCGTCAGTGACGGCGACTACAACGAGACAGATTGCCCATTTCTGGCCCTCCGCAGCCTTTTCACCAGACGACCACATGACACCCATCAGCTGTGCCAAGCAGTAGGCAAAGGCCGGGGTTGACACGGCTCCGATGAGACAGACCATGAGCCCGAGAACAAGAAGCAGTCTGTCAAATTGTCCCAGGGTCGGCCAAAGCGTAGCCAAGATTGACAGGAGAGAAGCTTTCTCCGCCGGCTTTTGGCTCGCCAAGGGAGGGTTGGCGCTTTCCAGGGCTCTGGCCCTCAGACGCAGCCTTGGTATGTTTTCTCGCCGCTCGGCAGCCCCAAAGATGAAGTCGACGTCGTCTTCTCCAGAGGTATCTGATGGGTCTTCTTCTAGGCTGGTCTCGATATTGGTTGGGCATCCCTTCTGATCATCTGGCTCCCTTTCCGGTGCCGGAAAGAACTTGTTATTGATGAAGGCGGAAAAGCGCCGCCTCTCTGCCTCAAAAAACACAGTCGCCCTATCTCCTGATGCAGGCCGATGAGAAGAAATGGGACGTTTAATTATCTCTTGCAGCTTCGTTTTCAATGCGTGCGCTGCATCAACCCCGAGAGATGCTTTATTAGCCGGTCCGGGTTGAGGTATTAGGCTGCTAAAAACATGGCCGCACAGGCCCTGGGATGAAGGCCGTGATAGGCAGGTCGCGTCCGTACGCGGCGTGTTGGTGCAGCTGGTAGGACGAAAGAACGAGATCCTTCTGATCTTCTGGGCCGAGGATCCCACGAGGCCCTTGGCTGGAGAGTTTGGCGTCGGAAAGATGCTATCGCGCAGGCCAGGAAGATCTCGTTTGAACCCCTCTCGAACCACGGATGCATTATCCATGACGTACACATATTCGTCGTCGTCGATGTTGGAGGTGTCGTGGGTTATGATAATGGTCGTCTTGTCTCTTCGCCACTCTCTGATGGCGTCCATGACCAGTGCCCGACCTACTTGGTCGAGGCCGCTGGTGATCTCGTCGAGAATGAGAATTGTCGGATTCCTCAGTCGCGCTCGAGCGAGGGCAACCTTTTGCTTCTGCCCACCGCTCAGTTCGAAGCCTCGAGGCCCGACCTGGGTATCGAGACCTTGGGGAAGGCTGGCAAGCGTTGACTGCAAAAGTGCTGCCTGGCAGGCGCCGAGGACTTCTTTCAAGGTAGCCTTTTCAGGGCTCGGATTTCCGAGAGCAATGTTGTTGAATAATGAATCGCTGAAAAGAATGCTTGACTGCTGTACCAGGGTAATGTTCTCGCGGACCCAGTTGTCGTCGAGCAGTTCAAGGGGCCGCCCGTCGATGAGGATTTGCCCGGCCAGGGGCTCATACAACTTGGCCAAGAGGCTGCCCACGGTGCTTTTCCCAGATCCGCTTTTACCGACAAGAAAGGTGGTCTGTCCCGCCGGAAAGGCAAAGGAAGACGTGTCGAGAACTGTCGTTGCCGGATTGGAAGGATATGCAAAGCTCACCTGCAGTCGTGTTAGCTGAGTCGGCTGAAGAACGCTGACGGGGACGGGGTCCCAAACACACACACTATTAAGCTGCACGTCGCCAACACAGTGCTCCAGTCGGGTGGTCCGAGGGGCCGTATCGACGAGCGCCTTGGATCTCGAGGTCTCTGGTTTCGCGGCGATTGACGACAGAAAGCTTCCCGCCGACATGCCTTTTGAAAGTACAAGCCAGTGAGGAACCAACGCTTCGATGCCCTGAAAAGCAGCCAAAGTCGAGTAAAAAGTCGTAACGACATGGCCAGGCGGAAGCCCATCCCTGACCAAGATGCTGCCATACCAGAACCCAAGCACAAACATTGCGACGACCCAGAAGGCAATGTATCCCATCTGGGTCGAGTTGCATCGGGCTTGCACCAGGTAGTGCCTTCTTGCCCATCTGAGAGCGTTGCGGTAGTGCCGCAGTTCTCTGTCGAAGCCATTAAAGACCTTGACAAGGTCGATGGCGGTGACGGACGCCGTGGTGAGCCTCGTGGCCTTTTCCAGATGGGCCTTTTGCGCTCGAATGGCTGGTTCGAGCTGTCGAGTGGCGAGAGACAGGACAATGAGAGATAGCGGCAGGGTGGCGAGTAACACCAGAGTTATCCTCCACGAGTAGTACAGCGCAATGATGAGAGAGGCACACGAAGTCAGAGCATCGCAAACCAAGAAGCCAAAGATTTGTGAGGTCGCGGCTTGGAGCTCGCGTGTCTGTCTACAGCGCGCGTCAGCTATGAGTGTCTCAATGAGGCACGGCAAGGGGAGGGAACGCATGATGGCTCACGTTTGTATTCTGACGAGAAGGCCAGATGTCCCCTGGTCTAACATGTCGAACCAGGCTAGATCCCGGGTGAGCAGGGATTGGAAGACGCGGCAACGAGCACTGTCGGCCTGAAGCTCTCCGAAGAGAGTCCACAGTGCCAGAAAGGCGGCGTTGGCAAGCCAGTTGCCCAGGCCAAGGCCGACCAGAACCAGGCACCATCTGGAGACAGCCTCGAGAGCATTGGGACCGGATCGGAGCCCGTTGCCGCGGTCGGCAACGATGTCAAAGATGCGGCCGAGGAAGATGGCCAAGGCAGTTCGCAGGGCAGCGGTGGCTCCCGATGCCACGATTGCCGCGAGGAGGACTCGGACATGTGTACGCTGGGTGAAGGCAAAGAGGCTGCCCCAGGAAGACTTGGCATGCCCGGACTGGGCATGGGCCGAGCCGGGACAAGTCGAGGCGAGATCCGCAGAGCTTGAAGCCTTGAGCTGAGAGCATGCGGTGACGGATTCCTTTGATTCTGACTTCATCGCCTGATGAGGGCGACTGAGAGCGCCGTGAAGCGAACCGAATGACAAGAGAGGAGCAAAGGATGCAGGCCTTGTCCGGTTCTCGCAGTGCCTGCCCACGCTGGTGGGCAGGGGAAATACAGAGCCGTATGTCCATGGCAGTTGGCGCGGTGCCCGCACTCGAACAATGCTAAGGGATCAAGAGGCCAGGTTTATACTTGGATTGTCGAGCTGACCATTGTCTTGATATTGTTCTCTGCTTGCCCACTGTTGACACAGGAGCGCATCTACCCACGCACGGCCTCCACCCCACCCCACCTTGGCTTCGGCGCCTGTCCCCCAGGTAAAGCGAGAAGAAGAAGGGCGCGAACAAATGATCTTGTTGCGGCTCCAGGTCGGCAGCCGACGAGCCGCTCAGCTCTACGGGCTGAGGATCACGTTGCCATAGGCGGAGGAGTCGTTTCTTGGTGGCCGGCCCCTTCTTTCGCCAACCGAGGCCTTGATACCGAGCCTCGCCGCATTGATGAATGATGTCGACTCAGCGGTGATCAATCGCATGCAATCACACGAGTGTTGTGTTGGTAGGACCATCGCTTCCTTACCGCCCAGGAACATTGCGGCCCAATCGCCTGTTGGCTGAGGCGGAGAAGTAAAGCGACATGCAGGGAGGGAGAAGTGTGACGAGAGGCCATCGGCTTGACTGATGCACACCCGAGCACTCTGTCGCTTGTTGTTGGAAGTGACGCGTAGTCGCCTCGCAAAGGACGTCAATACAGTGTTTTGACACAGTATTGTTATATTTCACGCACGGGGACTATCCCGGTGCGTCAGAGCACCCCCCTGCCCCGCGGTTTATCTGGGCGAAATTTCGTACCAACTTATTGCAGTGCAGAGTGCAGACATAGCCCTGGCGAAAAGACGACTTCTCTGCGCAGCGACGCTGTGTTTCAATGCGCCAGATCTCCCATAGCAACATGGATCCAATGGAGAGCTTGTCGACGGGCCCCGTACCCAAAGACTTCAAGGCCGAGGATGCCGGAAACATGGAGGAGGTGCGTCGAGTTGCAAGACCCAACCTGACTGGCGGCTGACCAACGGTTCGCGGTGCAGATAGAGAAGCAGTTCGCCGTGAAGGTCGTCAAGCACATGCAGACGTACTGGTCCATCCTCGAGAAGGTCAAGGGCTCGACCATCCGGCTGACCAAGATGGACGACGACATATACAACCACCTCAAAGAGGCCTTTCCCAACTTCGACCCCGCTGCTACCATTGACGAGGACGAAATGAAGAGCAAGACAGGCAAGGAGCGCTGGAGGACCTTTATGATGACATACGAAAAGAAAGTCGACGACTACAACTTTGGCACCATGGTCCGAAACAGCCCCAAGGTCGAGTACGAGGAGAACACCACCATCTTTGGTAGGATGAATACCAGTTGTCCGAGCTGTGCCCATGTCCTGACGCCTCATCCGCAGTCCCCAGAATGCAGTTCTACGCTATCGAGATTGCCAGGTGCTTTTGCCTCGCCCCATTCACTCTCTATCCCGTGTTGTGAGATGGCGCTTGCTGACGCGGCAGCCACAGAAACAAGAACGGTTTGAACGACTGGATCTACGAGCAGGCGCAGGTACAAGCTGCCAGTTCAAAGTAGCTGCGACCGGAAGCGTCCATTGTGAGCAACGACACCCGGATTCAGATCTCGACCGATGCAATATCAACGCCCGAGCCGCCGATGGTCGTCCAGGCTTGTCCGCGCTCCCACCAGGGAGAGCCAGCGAGTCGCTGCAAAACGAATCGAATGCGCTTACGGGTGACAATAATTCTCTCGAGACGCAGTCCCGTCCTTGGCCGTCTCATCACGTGAGGCCCGGCATCGACCCCGACGGCACAGGGAGGTTTAAGAGAGGCGTGTAGGAAGTCGAGTCAAGAGGAGCTCCTAATCGTCCGTCTTCACCTGGACACACATAGCGCATGCACCTGTTCAAGACTTGCCATTTTATCTTGGGCTATGTATGCCATAGGTGACGAACGCAGCTTGTCGCGAGCCGAGTAATGGTGTCAAGGCCACTGCTTTGCGAAGAAACTCAAAGCTCCGTCATGAGAGTAACATGTGCCATGATCAAGTACAGCTGTTCCGGAGAATCATGCCACACCGTCATCTGACGGTCAAGGCTGGTTGCGCGCAACATGTCCACGCGGAACATGTGCGTCTGGCGAATTTCGAGGCATCTCTACTGGTGGCCTAAACAGCCACCTTATTTCTGCAGAGACTGTCCTGAGAGTTAGACGTCATCTCTCC
Organism: Hirsutella rhossiliensis; assembly: GCF_020360975.1. NCBI lineage: Eukaryota > Fungi > Ascomycota > Sordariomycetes > Hypocreales > Ophiocordycipitaceae > Hirsutella > Hirsutella rhossiliensis. The sequence continues at coordinate 1,275,751 of NW_025408669.1, forward strand.
ACTCGTTGGAGAAGCCAGGTCCGGCTTCTTTGCGCTGAACTTACGGTTGCGAATCTGCTCCTGGTCCGGACCGATTCCCCGAAAAAGACCAGCACCCACGGCGTAATGGTCAGCACCGTCGCGATGCCTCCCAGGAGGCCGCCCGCGCCCCTGAGCCCCAGATTGCTGAATAAGGCTCTGGTCAGCAGGGGAAAGCCCCCGCCGACAATATTCCTGCAGCAGCTTTGCGCAGCCAGGGCGGATGAGGCGTAGGCGCCGTATGCGTCGGCCAGGTAGTTGAAGGTGGCGAGGTAGACGGAGTAGATGCCGCAGGTGGCGAAGCCCAGGCCGACGGCCTCTGCATACCCGTCCATGTATCGTGGGCACATGAAGGCGCCAAAGAGGCCGGCGGGGAGGAACATGGCGGTGACGCAGGCAAAGTAGAGCCTAGCCTCGGGCGATTCTGGGGGCAGCCTGCGTCTCAGCAAGGCCCAGAACTTGGAGTCGCTGTACCGGAAGCCGTCGTCGTGGGCCCTCCACTGTGGATGCTGCAAGAGCTGCTGCTGCGCGATGCTCACGACCGTCGCGACGGCGCCCGCCACAATCATGGCCACGTATACGCGGCCCGCCTTGTCCAGATCCGTCTCGTACAGAAAGGGGACGACGGAAAAGGACAAGTACAGGATGCCCCAGGAGAAGGCGGCCCAAAGCGAGAAGCAGAAGACGATGGGCTCTGTGAACAGCATGTGGAACGGTCGCTGGATGGACAGTGTCATCATCTTGCGCACAGGGGGTCGCTGCTCGTCCTCCCTGACCAGCCATCGAATCCGCCGCAACTGACTCTGTGGAGTGTCGCCGCCGCCCTCTCCCCCGAGCGTGGCGTCGCTCAAGCCATCCGAGGTATTGATGGCCATGCTCGCAGGGCCCAATGTCCACAGGCCATAGGTGCCTTGACCTTCCAGCTCGGCATACCACTTATTCAAAAGCTGTGCCCTTTTCGTCAGCAGCACCGACGCCCGGCTCTCCTTGCACAGGACGAAGATGGCTACCACCAAGACTGCGTCCATGATGACCTGGTGCCAAAACACCCACTTCCACGCCAGCGTTGGATTGCTGATGCTTTGGACCAACGCCGTCGCCACCAACGGGCCTGCCCCTGTGCCGGTCAACACGGCGCAGCTAAACAGAGCCATGGGGGTGTTCCTGTCCTTGTTGTCCCACAGGTCGGCAATGACGCCACCGACGACGGCACTAAAGACCGAGGCTCCGACCCCAGTGAGCAAGCGAGCGACCAACATGCCGGTGGCGTTGGGCATGAAGGAACAAGCAACTTGGGAGACAACAAAGACGATTCCGGCAGCGACGAAGACGGGGAAGCGGCCCCAGATCTCGGAGATGGGTGCCAGGGCCATGGGGGCAATGGCGAAGCCAAGGCAGAAGGTGGTGATGCCCACCAAGATGACGAGGCGGCTTGTACCGAAGTCTTGGGCCATGACGGCCGCAGGCGGCGAGTAGGACCCGGCTGCGTAGGCCGTGAGAAAGGTTGCGGTGCAGGACATGGCGAGGAGGACGTATTTCCGCACGGGGCTCCATGTGAGCGGCGAGTCGAGGCGCCTCAGGTCGGGGCAGGGCGGCGGTTGTTGGCCGTGCTCAGCCGCTGGCAATGTGGGCAGAAGGGTGTCGAATGTGAGGTACAGATATGAAATGGGACTGTGGGCATCCAGGCTCGCCGGTGCCGGCCTGGTCCGACCCTTCTCGCTTCGCACGTCTGGTCGAGCGCGGCTCCAAGACTCGGACCGATCCGATTCGGCGCCCGTGTCACGAGTCGACGCCCCATGGTGTCGCTGCGCCTTTACCATTGGGGGCTTTTTGACAGCGTCCCATGTCCTCCTGCCTGACATTGAGAGAGCAAGGCGGGATGTCGTTGGGAAACACGGGGACGTGCTGGAGGATCCGCTGGCAGCGCCCCTGGCAGAGGCTGGATATGTATCATGATGATTTCTTGCTCCGTGGACTGGCTGAGACCGTTGGGCGACGCCGAGGGAGGAATGCCGACGGGGTTATCCACCCGGGGCTTGAAGTCAGGGAGATGCAGCATGGGGTCGGATCTAACCCCGGGAATAAGGGGCGGACGAGAGCCGGGCTTTGCAATCGTGGGCTTGTTGAGATGGTTGGATGGCCAGGTGGTGGCTGGCGGTACGTTTTAAGCCGCCCATGTCATTGCAGCTCAACCTCGGTCATCGAGACGTCAAGCTGGAAACGGCTTGAGAATGCCGACGGGGAAAGCGCCCGAGCTTGGCCACCAGGCTGGTACATCTTATCTAACCTCTCTACCTCTTCTCCCCCTTTCTTCTTTCATCATGTCCTTGTATGCATAAATGCTGACTTGATGCCTTGTTTATTCCCAATCGTGACCGGGTCTTGCTACTCAGGGACGGGTCCCAGACACGGCACGCCGCGGCTGTAAGCAGGGATCGGCAGCCTCTACAATCTACACCTTGCTGTGGAATGCGGACATGTACTGCAAAGACGGGCTGAGCGCCAAGGTCATCCCCTTCCGGCCTTGCCCCGTGCAGCCTAGCCGGCATGTCCGTAGATTCCGAATGTGACAAGCTCCATGATCCAGGTGAGAGCGTGAATATCTGCGTATGCGTAACCCCTGCCTAGCTCGTCGGATGGCCGGCGCACTTGCCGTCCAAGCTAGGCTGAGGTTGAGCATGCACCGCGGTGGCCGGCTCTGTGGCCATCTCGAAGGGGCCCATGGCATGTGCAGGCGCCGAGCCACCCGAGTCAGCCGGCAGCTCACGAGGGCCTGTCGGCCTGTGCTCCATCTCTGCGGGCGGCCCCCGATACCGCTGCTGCTGCGTTGCTGGCTCCGGGCTTGCTGAGACGATCCCGTCATTGCCAGCGGTTCCAGAACCACTGGGTGCCGTCGCTCCTTTCTTGCTCCTCAACCGGCGTCTGAACGTCCAAAGCACAACCGCAAGCACCAGAGCCAGCACCCCAAACGCGGTGCCGACAGCTATCGCCGCAACGTACCCCGGCCCGAGGGGAGCTGTCCCGGAGGCTGCCGCTATGGATTCCGCGGTCCATGTCGTGCTTACGACTACTACCGGGGTCAGTGTTGTTGTTGTTGCTGCTGTCGTGTGAGAAGAGTCTATAGGGGACGTGGATTCGGCAAGGGTGATTGTGCGCGTGGGCAGGGGGACAGATGCCCCGGCCCCGGGCCCTGGACCCTTGGCTGTACCGTGCTTCAGATCCTCGCGCCGCCATCGAACCTCAAAGGCGGGCGCAGAGAGAATGGTGTTCGCGAAGACGGTCGTTGCATACCGTTGATCCTTGTCTGGGGCATTGCAGTCGTAATCTCTGCGATCCGTGTCAGCGGCGACAAAAGTCTACCCCGTCCTGTGCGCTCAAACAAAGGCTGGCCTGCTGCCTTACTCTGGTATGCATCTGACTGCAGTCTCGCCGTCTCGAAGCGGCCATCCGTCACTCGGCCCGACTGTCTGCGTGCAATGCGCCATGTATCCAACAAAGCACACCCCGGGCGAGTAGAAGCCATTACGGGTCCAGAGGTCGACGCCGCCCGGTATTCGACACTCTGCGAAATCGGCGGCCATGATGGGCTCTTGACATGGAACCGCGCGGTCCGTCATTCGCATGTACGGAACCGCCTTGCCGGCACTGGAGAGGGTGCTGACGCCCATGCTATCGAGCATGTGCTTGTCTCAACTGAGGTCGTCGCTGATATGTGGCCCCGCGCCAATGGAGCGGATATGCCTGGAGGATGCGAGACGAGACGCGAGAGATATCCTCGCTGGCGGTATAATGATCAAGGCCACTAGAACAAATGAGAATCTGGCGGGATATCCGGTTGAAGACGGCGGCGGATTTGACAACGAGGGCTATCAAGGCCTGGGGGCACAAAGAGGCATACCGAGTCGGATGATTGTTTGCTGGCCTGGCAAAGACCGCTCCAGGCTGCGCCAACTACCTTGGATCCGGCGGCACCTTCACATGGAGAGAATGCACTGGCGAAGCAAAGGATGCAAGATTCTTTTCGCCAATCGGAGTCTTGCCTTGAACGAGCAAGGAAAACGACAAGAAGCAATCACTCCTCCGGCGTCCGGCAGCTTGACGCGAGCGAGGGCGCATCGTGGGACAAAAGACGCGGCACGCCTGTGATGCGGTCTGCCGCTTTGTGCACTTCGTCACTCATCTTGGTTTGCTTCCCCTCGCCTCATTTCCTCACTCCTTGCACCCGTGTCGAGGGAGTCACATGGGGGAGGGCCGGGGCATAAAAAAGGCCATTCACGGCGCGAGCTCCACGTCTAGAAGAGACTCAATCTAGTACACGTATGCTAATCAGGTCCGCCCGCGCTCCGGACGATGGATAGTCACCAACATGTCTTGGTTCGTTCGAAGCTGGCGAAGCATTTGCTAGACTTGTGCTGGTTGTGTCCACTTGTCATGTCGAGTACAAGTAGTGGACAGAGAGGAAACGCATCGGCAGCCATCCCACGACGGCCGAGCAAGTCTAGTCGATGTCGTCGGGGTAGTTCCCAGCGCCGGCCTTGGCGTACCGCGGCAAGGGCTGCCCTTCCAGGGTGCGTATCTCATTGTGCTGGCTGAAGGCCTTTTCTCCGATGAAGGTTCCGGGGGCAGCCTCGGCCACCCGTTCTGCCGCACCCTCTTTGAGGGTTCCGTCTTCGTTGACGTCCTCCTTGAGATAGAGGGTAAAGAGGATGACGAGATAAACCTCGCCCGTATCCTTGTTTCGAAGGACATATCTAAGCTGATGTGAGCGCCTGCAAGCAGGGATTCCCTGAAGTGGTTAAAATAAGACTCTAAAGAAAGGGGTTGAATTTCGGGGGACATTGGCTCCTCCCAACTAGTTTTCACTGCAGCGGCATTCTCGCAAGGACCGTCCGGGCGAAAGAAAAAGGCGAGTTTTGCACTCACCTCAAACCCTGGCCGTCCCAGTACTTGACGATGGGAAGTTGAAATCCCGGCAGCCTGAGGGCCAAGTTGGCAAAGTCGAGATATGGGTTGAAGAAGTCGAGGCCATAGGTCTGGCCATATTGAAACACCCACTTGGCCTTGTTTGCGTCTCGCAACGCCCACTTCATGCGGCCCTTGCTGTCACGAGGCATGCCAATGGAGCTCCGGGAGCGAGAGCCCTGCTCGTCCCCTCCCTCGTTGAAGCACAGGCCCCCCTTGGTTTCATTGCATTCGCCGGGGCCGACATGAAGGACGTTGAAGGAGCTAAGGGCCGGGCCGTAGAGGTAGGGCTTGTCGGCGTAGGCGTCGCCATCGAGGCCGGGATCGATCCACCACTTGACGATGCTCATGGCGGTGCTGAAGCCGGGTGGCAGCTTGTCGCGAATAGGGCGGTCGAAGTCGTTGCCAAACTGCAGGTCGGTGCCCTTGATGCCACTGCATCTCGCGTCCGAGCCGGCGGACTGACGTGACGAAGGCTTGTGCGGGGTGAATCGGAGGGAAATGCTGTACTGGTCCTTGTTGTAGGCATGGGGCTTTGTCGAGAAGTAGCTAGACGTGGAAGGGGATCCGCGGGGCAGGCCCTGGTAGTTGCGTATCCTGACGTTGAGCTCGATGTCGGCGGCGGGGCTTTGGATCTGCAGCGGGTGCGGCTTGTTGACGGGCACCTCTTCGTGGGTGTCCTCGTCGTAGCCGGGGCCCGCCGTGATGCGGAGGATATACTTGTCCGCCATGGCGGGGGATTGTCGTCGTCGTCGAGGGTGAGCTCGTGACGATATCAGGTCTTGGTTGGCGAGGGCGAGTTGAGTCGGGTGCGTAACAAGACGAGTCTGGGGTGCAAGGAGGAGAGAGTTGATTGATTAAGAGGCGGAACAAACGGGAGCACACAGTCCATGAGCAGGAACGACACTTTGCAGGATGATGCGCTCTCCTTTGTTAGTTGGCGAGGCCGTTTCATGACGCAGCGACTTTGAGGGTGGGCGCAGTTGCCCCTTCCGTGTTCCGGACGCACGCTTGCGGGCGGCCAACCTTGTCTACTAAGAATCTGTGCACGCACGGCCTACGCATCAACACGTGCCTGATGCCTTTTGTGTGTCAGGAAGAGTAGTGAGGTTTGGCGAACGCCTAGGCTCCCCACACTTCGCCGCGGTGGCGGCTGCATGTCATTGCAGGTTTTCCGAGCCGAGGTCGTGGTGGCGAGGACGAAAGCACGAGGCGCGAGGCACGCACGAGCACGACGTAGCCGACCGGTCAGTGGCAGCCTGGGCGCACATTGCCAGCCGCTCTCTCGTTCTGTGTGTGTGTTTGTGTGTTCAATGCCTGTCGCGTCTGAAAAGGCAAGAGGGCCTCCAGGTTGGAAAGATGGAAAGACACATGCCCAGGCGAGGATTCTCGATCGAAGCGACGTACCGACGCAGGTACTTATTACGGTCTGCACTTTGCAGGTACAACCGCAACGCCCTGGAACAATCAGCCCGGAATTTGCGACTTCAACCCTTTTGACCCAACAAAACAGCATGAATTGGCGAGCCAGATCTACTGCATCCAACAGCTTCTCAAACCCGCCAACCCGTTAATTAGACTGTCCCGTAGCCATCAGTACAATGTTTCTTCCCTAGACAAGCCCGTATCTTTCAACGCCGCAGCCACCACCACACCCCCCCGACTCCCCAGACTCCCCAGGCCCCCAGACGATGATTGGCACATCCCTTGGCGAATGGATCCTGATTCGCCTCACCATCCTCCTCTTCCGTTACACTCCGCTGCTCTACGTCGCCCTTCTTGCCGCCCTCTGCCTCGGGCATGGCGTCATCCCATGGAATAGCACCGCTGCCAGGACCTTGTGCGCCTTGCTTGCCTCCGAGGCGCTCTTCTATGCCTTTGTCTGGATCCCCTATACGCGGAGGCTGCGCCAACCGGCCTCACATCCCGCGCCTCTATCGCCCTCGGCCCGAAGCGACCTCTTTCGTCGATGCATGGCCAATGTCGCCAACCCCGAGAGCTATCTGCGAGGCTGGTTCTTGGGAGCCGACATCGACGACATCGGCCACCAAAATGTGCGCGAATTCCTTCTCTGGGCCTTCTTCGACATGAGCGAGGCGGATGCGCTTATTAGTCCGCATCGCGAAGCCATCTCGGCCGAGCTCGATGACTACGTCGCCATTGCCGAAGCGCGCCTGGGCCGCCCTCTTGGTCCGGGCCGCGGGTCGGCCCAATCCCTGCGCCTCACATTGGACCGCATCGACACGGCATACCGCAGCCTGGCCTGGTACGTGGTCATCCTCGCCGTTGACCACGCGTCCCACGTGGCCATGTCCTGGCACGGCTTTCGCTACTACGCCAGGGCGCCCGCTGCAGCTGCCAATACCTTTCCACCCAGGCCCTTGGAGCTCTTGGCGCGCCGCCGGTCGCCCGCGCCGGGCCTGGGCTACTGGTATCATCCCCATCAATCAGGCCAAGACGACCTCCCTGTTCTCTTCTTCCACGGCATTGGCATCGGCCTCTGGACGTATGTGCGCTTCCTCACCGACCTGCGTGCGGCCAGCAAGCCAGGGGCCAATGGTCGTGGCCGCGGCGTCATCGCCGTCGAGATTCTTTCCGTCTCGTTCCGCCTCACGCCTCCTGTGCTCGGCAAGGCAGATTTCTTGCAGGAAATGGCGAGCATCCTGGATCATCACAGCGGGTGGGACAAGTTCACGATGGTGTCGCATTCGTACGGCTCAGTCCCGAGCACCCACGTCCTTCTCTCTCCGACGCTGGGCCCTCGAGTCCCGTCGGTGGTCCTTGTCGATCCTGTCACAGTCATGCTTCACATGCCCGGCGTGGCTTACAACTTCACGCGAAGGCGTCCCAGGCAAGCCAACGAATGGCAACTGTGGTATTTTGCCAGTACCGATCCCGGGGTTGCCCACTGTCTCGGGCGACATTTCTTTTGGCGCGAGAACATTATCTGGAAAGAAGACTTGCTCTCATGTGGCGGCAAGGACTCGGTGGCCAGGAAAGCCGTCGTCTTCTTGGCGGGCAGGGACTTGATTGTGGATGCGGCAGCGGTTGCGCAATACCTTGGAGAGGAACAGGCGACAAGTTCCGAGAATGGCAGAGTCGGGGCAGTCCACCACAAGAACAGTCATGGTCGAACTGGTAAGGTGGACGTGATTGTGTCCCCCAATCTCGACCACGCACAGATATTCGACAGAAGGCTCGACCACAGACGACTGATTGAAATAGTAGGGCGTCACTGCAGGGGGTGAAGCCGGGCACTCTTCTTCTCATAGCCAACGACTGACACCGCAAAAAAACCGGTTGCGACTCTACCCGGTGGAAGCCGTGCTGCATTCGCGTCTTCATCCATCTGCCGGCCCCCTCCATTCCGTGTTCCGCACTCGATCCTCGAGGCCAGTTTCATGCCGACACCTCATTGCCACCCCAGTCAGCAAGAATAGCACCAACCGGGTGCGGGCCGCTCTGGAAGACGATCCAGACGGCATCGGTGTCCGTGTCGTTTTGCACCCGATGCTCCGTCCATGCGGGGATCCATGCAAAGTCCCCCTGGCTGAGCTCGTACCGCTGAATGTCGGCCTCGACGCCTTCCTTGACCATGAAGATGCCAGTGCCGGAGGTGGCGTATATGATTGCATCTACGTGTAGACGACACAAGGGTGTCAGCAGGTCGGCACTTGACAGGTCCTCGAGGACAGCCGGTGGAGGCTGGAGAAGCCGTTGAACCGCAATACACACCTTGCTCACTGTTGTGACGCACCGGGGACGAAGAACGCGGACGGATGGTCAAAACTGGGCCCAACTGTTACCAAGAGGCACCGGATAAGGAAACAATTGCCATGGGGGAGAGCCGGACCAGAAGCGCACATCTTGTCGCACTTGTCAATCACGGCACTCCGGGTAACTACGGGGCCGTCAAGGGTAGAGGCAGCAGCGGGCCGCAGCTGGTCGGCCCTCATGACCTGAGCCGAGGCGGGCATGATCATGGGCAGGATCTCCGAGATGAGCGGCAGAAGGGACGCCATGGCAGGCCACAAGGACAGTCGACACTCTGTACTGCAGGCCCTGAGGTGTCTTTGTTGATGGCGGCCAACGGGGGGATAGAAGAAAAATAGAGGGTGCACGGATGGGCGCGGCATGTAACTACTGTGCAGTCGGATGCATACAACCACTTGATGACGTTGAGAGTCTTCCATTCGCACTCTTGTCCCTCCTTTGCCTAAGATGGAGCATGAACCAATCAACCTAAGGTTAGAAATCTCTGCAGTGCCATCCATACACTAGTGGCCGCGACCGACCTAGCTTGGCTCTTCCCGCGTCACTTACACCGACGTAAGTTTTCATGAGGTGCACAGCTGCAAGAGCACCGTGAAGCGTTGGAGAGGGCCCATCACGACAGGGAAGCCAAGATGGCCGCTCCTCAGACCGCCAGATCGGGGATTTGGAGTATATCCTACTCCTGCATGGCATACATGGCCATCCACTATGGGCCTCTTGTCCATGGCGAGCGTCGGCCTGTCACGACGGAATCGTGGGTATGTACAGAGGGCTCTGCTCTATTACATGTTTGCCCACAGACGTGGCCGTAGTGGGCAGGTCGTAGCCGTCAACTATGCATGCGTATGCGTCGGCCGCGCACCCTTTCCCGCCTCAATGCGCGGTGCGTCGTTGCGGACGGCGGGCCAAGGCTTTCTGACAGACAGAACGTGCGTAACATCCATACGTGCATGCATCGATCGGTCCAGGTGGGAGCGGACTGCCAGGGAGGGGCGGTGTTGAGGGAGTATGAAGGAATTTTGAAACCTCGGGTTCCGTGGTCTCTTGTCGTGCACCGGACAGATGCCGAGGGCTCAAGTGCCCATGGCATCGCGATGGAACGTCGGTGGCGCCGCAATGAACTTCGTTTCGGTTGGGAATGAGGGCCAACGCAGAGTTGCCGCCTTATCAAGGCAATGACGTCGCTTGCTGGCTGCCAATGGCGATCCTCTTCTTCTGCTCTCCTACCGGAGACGACGCGTGCGAGTTTAACCATCGCCTAGGCTCCTAGCCACCTTTGCGGTGAAGCCCACTGGACAGCGACCATTCACGAAACTCGGACCCCGTCGCTCGCACACGCGCAAGGCGATGCCCAGCGCTGTCTGCCCTGCAGTCACCGTGCCCGCACAAGGCCGTCGGTTTGCGGGCCACAAAAGGTTCCTTGGCCGACTGGATCCGGAGACGCGGAGACTGGGCAACAGAGAGAGTGAGAGGGCGCATCTCTTGCTCGCCTGTTTGTGCCAGTTGAGTGCAGCCGAGGACGCACAGCCGGCTACATGGACTTGTGTGTGCGCGTGCAATTTGTTGGGATGCCGCTGCAAAAAGCCCGAGCATGCCCAAAGTTCCTCGGCAAGTCGCAGAAAGGTGAGGCAGACACAGAGAGTCCCCCACAAACCCGACCGGGGCAGAAGAAACATTAGCCCGAGGAAAACGGACCGACGGCCCGGCCTGTCTCGCTCAGCTCTGCAAATGCCCCGCGTTTCGTATCTACAGAATGTACCTACAATCCCGGTCCAAGGCATCAGGGAGGCGCCACCTGCTGTAAATAAAGTCGTCTTGAACAGCTCGCATCCTCACCTCCTGTTTGCAGCTCCAGCAGGGCGGCAGAGAGTGCGACTGCGACTGCGTCGTGCATCGGCCTGCAGCTTGCCCTGCATCAATTCTCGAAGCGAATCCCGCCAATAGCCTGTACCTAGGACTTGTACACGGAATTCGCCCTCCCTGCCTCGTCATCGACTTGAACCGCAATGCAAACAGCGTCATGGCTGCTGCCACGCCCGCCACCGCCGGGCCGCGCTCTGACTCTACTTCTCCCTGCCCAGCCTCCTCCTCGTCGCCCTCATCCGCTCCACGCCCGTCGCCGCCTCCTAAGCAGGTTCAAGACCGGCTGCCCATTATCCCCACGTCAGCAACCACTTCGCCCGCCAACTACGGCCGCATCAACGCGGAAAACGAGAACAACCTGAGTCTGCTACAGAGCCTTCCCGACCACCGCGTCAAGCACCAGCGCATTGCCATGTTGCCGCCACCCATCATGTCTGGCGAATCCGCCTTCGCCGGCACTGCCACACGGCCGCTGGATGCACTGCAGGGTAATTGCCTCGTCATCTTGACGTTGCCCCTTCAGCAATCAATCAAGCCTCTCCCCTCCCTGAATTGCGACGACTTGTCCGAGTCAAGCTTGTATGGCCCAGATTGGCAGCTAACCAGCCGGTTTCAGAGGAGTTTGCCTCGCGGCACAAGCGAATCCAACTCGAGAAATCACGGCTGCCGAGCCGTTCCTCACCAAGAGCCACCCCCTTGACGGCCTTGCCGCCCGAACTTATCGACCATATCCTTTCGCACCTTTCCGCTCGCGACCTTGTCACCCTCTCAGCGACGAGCCGCGTGACGCGCAAACACGCCATTTCCGACTTTCACTGGCAACGTTGTGTTCAAGACAACGTCCCCGGCCAAGTCGTTACAAAGGCCGGCCCCTGTGCCACTTACCGACAGCTTTACGTCGCCCATGACTTGTTCTGGTTTCTGCCCAGGTATAAAATCTGGTTCTGCGACCGGGAATTGATGGGCAAGTTAGTCCTGGTGCGCTTCGACCAGCGACGAGGCTGCATCGAGGGCTACCAGCTCCTGGCGGTTAGCAATCGTACCACCTTTGAGCACTGGCCTGCCGATCCGCAGGTCATTGTTCACGGATTCGAGCCGCAGGTCAAGTTGCATCTTGACAAGCCGGTCCTGCAGTTCCGTGTCCGAGACAGGCAGGACCACGGGGGGGTTCCATCAAGACCCGGTGCTAACCGCTTTGCCGACGAGGTGTCCATGGAGCTTGACGACCCCAGTGGAGCCATGTTCAGCAACTTCCTACTGACCCGGGCGCTGGACCCCGAAACCGCCGATGGGAGGCTCAGCGCCGGCTATCCGTACGACAACGTCTGGCCCCCGCCTGCGGTCCCGGCCCGCCACCACGTGTCCGGGACCCGGTCCCGCCAAGACGTCATGGACCTGTCACCCGACAATCGGCCTTGGTCCAGGGCAGAGGTGTCTGACCAAACCTTCAGCATTCGTCACTGGATGGAGATGATGGGCACTCCGGCGCCACGGGGTCTCATGGGGCAGGCGGGGGCCAGGGTCATCACAGGGCTGAGAAACGTGGATGCCGACGCTTTGGGGCGCCCGGGCTCGACACGGGTCCACATTGGGGAAGAGATCATCACCTACTCGACGCTGGATCCCGTTCTCTACACACCGACGCCCACCAAGCCCTGGCGGGGCATCTGGGTCGGTGACTATAGCGGCCACGGCTGCGAGTTCCTGCTCATTCATCAGCCGGACGACTCGCCCGCGACGGACGCCGAGCTCGGCTTGGTCCGCGGGGAGCAGGAGACGGATGCAGCGTGGCAGCAGAGGAAGCTGGACGCGCGCATCCACCGGGGCCGTCTCGAAGCCATAAAGTTGACGGGCGATCCCAACGTGCCACGCGGCGAGTACACGTTTGTGGCCGACGACCTGGGCCCGGGCGGCTACGTCGGCGTGGCCACGGATGCGCCCTTTGTCGGGGCCAGAGTTGTCCGCAGCAAAGGACACGTCGCGGCGACGGGTTTCGTCGATGGTGAGTTTCTCGACAGGACTCATGTTGGGTCTCCTGGGACGATTCCGTGACTGACCCTGTTGCCTGTCTAGACAAGTACATTGAGAGTCAGCTTCTACTCATTTCCCCCAACCGGCTAGCGCAGTACTGGGTCGGCTTTGGGCACATTAGCTTTTTCGAGCGGGTCCAGATGGACGAGTTCATGGCGCCGTGAGCGACGACGGCACGTGTGTGGAGATTGTTGCCAGTGGTTGATGAGCGGGTAGACGAGATGCATGGGGAGCAAGAACTCGCACTTGTCCCTCGGCATGGCACCGCCTCGAATCCTTTATCCCGGCATGCATGAGGCTGCAGTCTCGGCTACCGACGGCAGGGCTGAGACCAGTTTCGCCGAGCACTGTACGAGGAATTGCGTCGGAACTGTACTTGTGCGCGAGTCCAACTCGAGTGGTGATGCCAAGGGAAGGTTTGCTGGAAAGATTCTGACGGTTCCAGCGGATCTCATGAGAATCGTTGATGACAACTTGTGCTTTGAATCTCGCTCCCCAAGGTACTACCTACCTACCGTACCTACCTACCTCTAGGTATTGTGTTGGGGTGTACGTACCTGCGTACAGTACATGGTGGCGTTGGGGTTGAAGACACCTTCTGTGCGTTCGTCATGCGCACTCACACTCAGCCCAACGTCTTGCCCAGCCCAGTCTCCACCCGCGCGTCGCATTGGCCAGTCAGGTGACGCTCACGAGACTAGAAACCCGCTGCCGACAGTCCTGCCTGCCCCCCCGGCAACAGCATCAAAGTTGCGAGGAGCGGCATGGCGTCGACACTTCATGTGTCTTCTTTTCCTTCTCTCCTTGACTCGCGGCTGATGGGGCTCGTCCTCGACTTGGAGCCTTCTCATTCGGTAAGTATTTATGGAACCGCCTTTTACTGATAGTGATGATGCACTCACGACTGTCATTCGCTCGCTCCCTTTTGCTCTCCACTGTTTGCATCTCGCCTCTGGCCTCGCGATATCTTGCTCCCGCATTGTCGGTAGGCTCATGGAGACGAAACTGATATCTTTTCCCGTCTAGTCGACCCGCACCGTCCATTTCTCAGCCCATCCACTCATTGGTCAATTGCCGTTCTGGCCAGGCTGCACCACCCAACACTCACAAGTACAACAACTCATCCAGTGCCGAGCCGGCATCCAACAACGCCTTTATGAAGGCCAACTTCTTCCGTCCGCTTACGTACTCTTGATCCCAGCATCCGCCTTATTCAGTTCATAGACTACGGACTGGCCGTCTCCCATCCCGGCCTCTCGGCCCCTGCTGTTACTCTTATATTCTCTCGAATCCTCCCGGCAGGGTGCTCCTCTTCGTCTCTTTCGGCTTCGACGGGCCATGAACCCCCGACACGTGAGCAGCCTCGCTCACCGATTGTCCCTGATCTCGAGGCATGGCTCCTCAACCTTTGTACTGCCATCAAGGGCGGCGGCAACGGTAAAACGGCCGCATCGCCATTCCCAGCCACAATGTCGTTTCTTCAAACTTTCCATCCCGATCCCGAGTTCCGCCAGCAGCCCCGATCTAAGCCGGCTGAAGCTCTCCGCAGTCAATGACACCCGCTCCTCGGCATCCAAACAGGCATCTTCATCGCGTCGTCTCGCCACGCTCGTAGCTACCTTCGGCTTTTTGACTTTAGCAGCCTTCTTGTCCTCGCCCGCGTCTCTACATGCCTCCTTCGTCGTTGACACGCCCTCGTCCTCAACCTCAGCATCGAGTGCTGCAAGCGCCACTGCGACCACACACGTCACTACCGACACCCGTGACCCTGGCCCTCCACGCTTTCGCATCCAAGAGGTCCGAAAACACGGCCCTGACTCGGAAAACCCCTGGATCATCCACGGCGACAAGGTCTACGACATCACAGACTGGGTTTCTGCCCACCCTGGCGGTCAAGTCATCCTCCGGGCCGCCGGCGGATCTATCGAACCCTACTGGGACATCTTCTCCATCCACAAGAACCAGTATGTCTACGACATTCTGTCACAGTACTTCATCGGCTATGTTGATCAGGCCGACCTGGTCGATGGCAAGCCAGCCCAAGAGCAAATCGAGGATCCTTTCGCAGACGATCCACAAAGACACCCCTCGCTCATCACCAAGACTTCCAAGCCCTGCAATGCCGAGACGCCTGGCGACGCCCTGAGCGATCGCTTCCTCACTCCAAACGAGCTCTTCTACGTGCGCAATCACATGTGGGTTCCCAAAGTGGACCAAGCCGCCTCGGACGCCCACATCCTTACAGTCGAGCTCCTCGATGGCACCGTCAAGCAATACACCCTCCAAGATCTCAAGGCGAGGTTCCCGAGCCGCAAAATCACTGCCGCTTTGCAGTGCTCGGGTAACCGGAGAAAACACATGGGCCAAGGCTCTGGTCGTCTCGCTAACGGTCTCCAGTGGACCGCCGGTGCAATCTCCAATGCATCTTGGGAGGGCGTACTCCTCTCAGATGTCCTCGCCGATGCCGGCTTCGATATTGGCGAGGGCCTCAGGGGCTCGAGCGCGACTAAGCACGTCCATTTCTCCGGGATGGAAGCTTACGGCGCCTCCATCCCCCTCAAGAAGGCCATTGACCCCCAAGGTGACGTTTTACTCGCTTATTCCATGAATGACACGCCATTGCCTCCGGACCACGGATTTCCCTTGCGTGCTATTGTTCCTGGCCACGTGGCAGCACGGTCTGTCAAGTGGCTTAGCCAAATCACGTTGAGCGACGAAGAGAGTACGAGCCAATGGCAACGGCGGGACTACAAATGCTTTGGTCCCAACGAGACCAAGGTCGACTGGGACGCGGCTCCTGCCATCCAGGAAATGCCTGTCCAAAGCGCCATCACAGGGTTGAAGATGAGAGGATGGACGACCAAGACGGGGACGGAGTGCGCTGAAGGCGACTCGCGGAATGCAAAGGAAGCAGCCCAGATGGTGTCCCTGAGCGGCTACGCATTTTCAGGTGGCGGTCGCTCCATCGTCCGTGTCGACCTATCCCTCGACGGCGGCCGCTCCTGGACTCAGGCTCAACTCCTGCCTGACTGTGCCAGTGAGGACGAATCTCCGTCGCCGTGTCAGGGACACGGGACGTGGACCTGGAAACGGTGGCGACATGACGGCACAATCCCGCTCGGCGCCTTCCGGGAGCGCAAGCAACACAAAGAATATCCGGCTGACGCCAAGTCTGAGGCGGCGACAGAAGAAGAAGAAAACGATAGCGACGCCAACCGTCGATGCACAACAGTCTTGGTCAAGGCAACCGACGATGCATACAATACCCAGCCAGAGAGCCACGCCGCCACCTGGAACTTGCGAGGGAACCTGGCCACCGCCTGGCACCGCATCCAGATATGCGTCGACTGCGGCGCGTTCGCCACCAAGGCCGCCCGAGATGCAGAGGCCAAGCCAGATGCCTGACAGTGGGCACCAAGGGAAGCGGCGGCGGCCCGCGGCGAGATGCAGGGCTGTATATAATAATACCTTGGGCGAGAGACGGTGTCGTCTCCACACGATGTTGCTAAGACCTGTGCCAGCTTGGGGCTTCTACTTCAACAGATACCCAGCAGGGGTCGTCGCCACAAGCCATATTACATGTATCTTAATACGTACAGTACTGGTACAACAGTCAAGTCCTCGCTTCTTGGGACGCCTTCCCCAGCGTCTGAGATACAGTACAGATGCATACAAGAGTTTTGCCGCTCCCTTCGACCGTTGCGGGCCCCATTGTATTTGTACGCTTGATGTCGGTTCATGCATGACAGACAGTGCCTTGTCCGGTCGCCATGCTGATGTTACCACCGGCACCAGGCACGAAGCACATGCGCGACTCCACCAACTTCGACGACGCATCAGTGCCCCCCTACTCGTCACCCTCTCCTTCCGAGAAGTAGTCGAACTCTCCCGGCACCTGGGCCTCTTCGTCGCCCTCGCCGTCCTCGTCCACGGCCGTCAGCACTCCCGCGGCGGCCGCGGCGCCCGAGCCCATGGCGCCCGAACCGGCATTGCCGGCCGGGGTCTGGGGATCGGCCATGCCAAAGGGCGAGCGACCTTGGCTACGCAGCAGCTGGTCCATGACGGGATTGCCCGTGGACGCGCGTGCTGGATCCACGAGGCCTTCAAGCAGCGACCTGCCCGGCCCACTAGACCGGCCGCCACCGCCGCCTCGGCCGCTCTGCTGGCCGGCAACCGGCGCGCGCTCCGTCGTCACCTTCTTCAGCTTTTCCTCAATGAGCGACTTGGCCTCGTCAGGCTGGGTGTCATCCAGGAGGAGCGGGCCTCCAGTCGGCTGCGAAGACGTTAGCAATCATGGGAAATTAACAACGAGGGCTAACCGCGGGTTGGGACTCTACCTTTTTAACTGGCTGATATCGGCCGGCGGGAAAGCTGATAAACTTGAGCTGGCCAGGCAGGACTCGGCTCATGTTCTCCATGTCGTAGCCAATCTTCTCTTTCTCTGGCTTCTTCTTGGAGTCGCTCGGCGTGGTCGCATCCTTCTCCTCTGCGTCCTTTTTGTCTTTGGAATCGTCCCTTTTCTTGTCGTCGTCTACCTCCATCTTTTCGCCACTCTTGGCCGGCGCCACGTCAATATCCATGCTCTCTCGCCGCTGAGCCCGCTCCTTCTTCTGGGCCCTGCGCTTGGCCTGAGCGGTCGTGGACAAGATGGCTGTGGCAATCAAGGCGGGACCCTCCTCTGTCTTGACTTCCTGCTCTGGAGGGTAGTCAAACAGGCTCTGCCTCGTGGCGCAGTGAAACTTGAAGTCAGGCATCTCCAGATCGTGGTCGAGACCGATCATGGCCGTGGGGGAGAAGCTGAGGGACAAGAAGTGGGTAAAGGGGAACCAGTACCAGTACTGGGTGAAGACGGCCATGCCAACGATGCCCGCCATGTTGAGGTTCCCCGTCTGGGTCTGGAGCCCGATTGTGCAGTTGCGGCCGCCTGCGTCAATGATTCCGAGGGCCAGGGCAGCACCAAACTTGGTCATGGCGTCCTCGTGGCGGTCGCCAACCACTTTCTTGAGGGTCTTGCGGATCGATGAAACTTTGGGGTTCATCACCTCGTTTTGCTGCACCATGATCATGGCCAAGGAGATGAGAGCGCCCTGTCGAACAAAGTCGGTGGGATCCTTCATCATCGGCTCCAGCAGGTCAATCGCCTCGTCGAGCCCCGTGCCGGCGCACGAGATACCCAGGGCCATGGCGGAGCCGTACCGGACGTGCGGGTTGTAGGACTCGGACAGCAGCTCGACCATGCGCGGGACACTCCCCGGCTTGCGGAACAGGATGAAGCCCAAGCTCATGACGGCGATGCGCCGGACGTCGTCGTTGACATCGCTGACGGCGGTGTGGAGGAGCTTCCGAATCGCCTTGTTGCTGCCGGTGCCGCAGTACGCCAGGGCTACTGTCATGATGCCGCCGTAGCGCAGTGTCGGGTCGGGATCGTTCAAGAGGCCCTCGATCAGGACGTCGGCGCCCTCCTGGCGGCCGTACATGATGAGCGCCATGCCAATGGCGACGCCACGAACAATCTTCTCGTGCGTCGTCTCATGCGCATACGTGATCATGTCCTCGAGAGCTTTGACATTGCCCGTGCCCAGCATGATGAGACCCATGGACAATCCGACGGCCTCGCCGTTGAGCGCTGAGTCCTGGAAGAGAATTTCCTTGAGCTTCTCAAAAATCTCGCCGTCTCCCGTCGCCATGCCGGCGATGCCCAGGCCAAGAGCGCCGCCGTGCTGGACAACCTCCTCTTCGGCCTGGCTGAACTGCGTCTTGAGATAGTCGAGGGCATCGGCTCCGTGGTTGGCATGGATGAGTCCGTAGGCGTAGAGAGCGCCGCCTTGGCTAAAGATGGAGCCGCTGCCGAGACCGCCCTGCCTGGGCAGATAGGGCTCGAGAAGCTTTCGAGACTGCGACAGGTTTCCGCGGTGGATGACGCCGAGGGCAGCCGTGGCGGTAAACTTGGACCAGTTGACAGCCTTGCCCAGCCACTCGAGGTTGTCACGGAAGAATTTGTCGTTGGTGGTGCCTTGGTTCATGAATGCGTTGCAAAAGGTGACGGCGGTATGGAAAATCGAGTTGCGGCCCTCGAGACTGTCGCGAACTTTGTTGAGGATGCTTAAATCGGTATGGTTGTTGCGGTAGAGGAATTCGAGATTCAGGCGGATCGTCTTGGAGCCGTTGAGGATCGATCGAATATTGCGATAGGCCTTGGCTACGTTCTCTGGCAACTCCTCCTCCGGTGCTTCCTGTTGGTCCCCGAGCAGCGCATCGATCTCCTTGGGCTTCACGTCATCCTCGTCAGCCCCCTCCTTTTCAGGCCGTTTGCCCGAGGGCAGAGAAGCTAGGACCCTGCCCAAGAACTCTTGGGTGCCATTGTCGTACAGGTCGAAGGCGATCTGGTACGCGTTGGCCAAAGAGGTGCGATCGCCGTTGCTGACGAGAGTCCGGAGCATGCGCGAGGCCTCGTCGTCTGAATTGAGATAAACCACACACCTTGCAATGGCGAAATAGTCGGGGTTGGGTATGTCGTTGAGCAAGTCGAGGACCAGGCGTAGAATCTGGGTGCGGAATCCGCGCTCTTGGACAATGTCCATGCAGATGCCCAGCGCATATTCCATGAGCTCCTTGGCAGGGCCCTGGAGGCCGTCCTGGGGCTTCGTCTTGGAGTGTTTCTCGTCCTCGCTCGCGCGCTTAATGACGCGGCGCAGGACCTCGAGATTCTTAGCCTCGACAGCGATGCCGACGACCTGTCGGTAGCGACCCTGCTTCAGGCAGCTCTCGAAGAGGCGCTCGACGACGCGCCGCAACGAAGCCTCGGTTGCCTGATCGGGCAGCTGGGCGATGGAGCTAGAGCGGGCTTGCTTGACAACGGGCTGGAAGGTGGCGTCGAGTATCGTGTTCTCGAGGGAGGCCCGGGACAGTAGCGACTTGGGAGGGAGGGTGGTGTGAGAAAAGGGAGTCGTAGGGGACATGACGGCGCCGTCGGACGCGTTGGAGAAGGTCGTGGTCAGCTCGGGCAGGTCGGCGTTGCTGGAGGCCTTGGGCTTGGCATGCTGGGCAGCAGTGACGGCGATGTACTGGTCAACACACTTGGAGATGATTGTCTCTTCGAACTCGCCGGGGGACTCGAGCTTGAAGAGGTCGCCCGCGGCGAGAGCGAAGACCATGCTATCATTGTAGGCCTGGAGGTGGTAGTAGACCTTGGCTAGGACCAGGGCTGCAAGCTGTCGCTCGGGGAAAGACTCATCCTCATAGAGAGCCTCGCTGAGGGGGGACAGAAGTTAGCAGGCACAAAGACGCCGAGTGAAAATAAGGGGATGTATGGAGACGTACAGCTGGCTGAGAGCGCCGGCGACCTCTGTCCAGACGGTGTCTATGTCGTCGTTGAGCGTCTGCAAGGCGAAGACCTTGAGCTCGGGTTCCTCGTCGGAGAGAAAGGCCAAAACGCCTATTGCCGACACCAGTCCAGGCATTGTGAGTGGCGCTGCAGGCGACGAAGGTTTTGCTTATTTTGAGAGACCAGCCGAGAAAGCCGGAATGTTTGGACGGCAGCAGGAAGCTTGCGAGAGCTGTTGTTCCTCGGCAGGTAGACGGGAATGGCGGACCGAGGACAGCGCGAAAAGGACGAGAGGTGGAAACTGTTGTACAGGGAGTGGCGGAGACGGCGCGCTTGGACGGTGGGAGCTGAACAAAGGCGGGATTGATGAGGTTGTGAGGCGAAGTGGATGGACGGGCAACCAAAGGCAAGGTGGTTTGTAGAGGGAAGCAGGCACCAAGGTGTCGCGCGTCAGGCAGGCAAAGCTGTCTTGCTCGGCGGTACGTACCGGGGCTGCCGGCAGACGGGCCCTGGGGACGTGCCTTATCCGTACTTTAGTAGGTAAGGTAATTACCTAGGTACCTAGGTAGGTAAGGCACGTACTGTACAGTATAGTACACGTATGGCGCAGTCACATGATCTTTCTCATCCTGGTCAACACCTGTGCGTCAGTCCTCGGTAATTCTTGGTCGAGAGCACGAGACGCGGCGTAACGAATTCATGCCTGCCGTGCGAGCAAGATCCGAGCAAAGAGGAGGACAGCCGGCCGCCGATATGCGCGAGCCCGTGAGAGTCGATGGAGGAGGATGCGTCTCAGTTCGACAGTCTTGGTTCAAAACCTCTGTCCGCTGCAGACGACAGCAAGACGACGATAATGTCGGATCGGCATGGAGAGAGAAGGAAGCATCTTGATTAAAAGTGCTACTGGTTCCGTCCCTCTCCAAACCCGTCAATGCGATAGTGCTTGACAGGTGCAACCGCCCGCCTCCCTCGTGCGCCGCGGGCAATGAGGGCGATGCTCCTCGCTTGATGCTCAGCAGCTCAGCGGCCGTGTGGCAAGCTGTGGTGATGCGATGACTCTCCATCATTATTCCTCCAGTCTGTAGCGGCGAGTCGCCGGGCGCGGATTTTTTTGGGGTTAGTTAGGGGATGCAGATGGACAGGCAGAGGAGGGACGCGGAAGGGGAAAAATAATCTAGGCCGTCTCGCTCCATCTGTCCTCAATGCCAAAACCCAGACCAAACTGATTAATCACCTGGAACACTGCTGGTCCTGCAATTGCGCAACTCGTGCACGCCACACCGTTTCCCTCCTACGAAGACGGCCTCTGCGACGCACCGCCCGGCGCCTCCGCTTGCCGCCTCTCCCACTGTCGTCTACGATGCCGCGCGTCTCGATGGCTGGCTAATCCGTCGACGCATCGTGGCCCGTCCTTTGTCGCGCTCCATCCCACCTCGCGAAAGCCTGCCTCTCCCTCGACCGCTGCGTAACCATGTCCGCTGGCGACTGCGCCATCACCATTGCCTTCCGAACGCCCTGATCGTGGCCTCGCATCGCCGACGTCTCGCCCTCCGTCTGCACACACCCGGCCGATCGAGGCTCGAAGCCCATTGTCGTCGGCAGCCGCCCGTGCGCCCCTTCAAGGGGGAAGGGGGGCTTGCACTTTGCGCATTCGCCGCGTGCCCGACGCAGACACACAAGGCGCATCGCAGACATCACCATGGATCTCCGCTCTGTCCTCAACACGGCGGATAATGGCGAGCGCCCGCCTCCCGCTCAAGCTCCGCCCACGCCGCAGCAGCAGCATCAGCCTCGCCCGACGCCGAGCCCTGCCACCCAGTACGGCTTTCGCGACTACCCTCAGCCGGCCCCCCATCCGTCGCCCGGCAAGCACATGAGCCAGGATTTTACTCATCACCCGCATCAGCTCCCAGGCGGTCCGTACCCGCCCTCGCCGTACCAAGGCCCTCGCCAGTACGCGGCCCGAGTCGCGCCGCCCCAGCAGCAGCAGCAGCAGCAGCAGCAGCAGCAACAGCAGCAACAACAGCAGCAACAACAACAGCAGCAGCAGCAGCAGCAACAGGCGGCAAACCCATTCCATGACGGGCGATCTCCCGGAGCCATAGTGATACCAGCTCAATCGCCCTATCGGCTGACGCCCACGCCGACGAGTGCCCAGGCAGGCAGCACGGCAGCCTATCCCTTCCCGCCCACGCACGAGGTAACGAGCCCTAGCCAGCGACACCAGTATCCACCGGGCCAGTACCAGCCGCAACAACAACAGCAACAACAACAGCAACATCAATTGCAACAAACACCACTCCACCACCACCACCAGCTGCAGCAAAACCAGCACCCGTCGCGCCATCAGCGCCGAGACAGTCACCCGCAACCCGCCGCCGCTGCCGCCCTTGGCCCGCCCGTCTACGCACACCAGCAACAGACACCCCCCCTCGGCACGCCGTCCTCACTTCCCTACCTCCACCAGCGGTCTCAGTCCGCGCACTCCACTCCCACCCCGACCCCGACCTCTGCCCAGAGCCAGCATCAGTTTGGCCCGCCGCAGGCTCACCCTCATGGCAGCCCCGTAGCCGCCCCCAAGCCGTCCCCCGCCGCCGCCGCCTCGCCTGAATTGGCCCGTCAGCTCTCCCAGCCACCCACGCCTCTCGGTCCGCCCCCGTCGGCCGCTCCCTGGCAGGCTTCCACTCCCGGTGCCTTTGCCCACCCCCCGAGCCCCCTCCAGCAGAGGACATCGTCGGCCGGCCACCAGCAACCATCGCCCAATCATCCGCCCCCTCTCCTCACCTCCTTCGCCGCCGGCCAACGCGTGCCGAGCGTCCACAGCACGTATGATTCACCCGCCTCCGACTCCCACGCCCGTCCCAGGTCGCGCCACGATCGTGAAAATAGCCTCTCCGTGAGCCCCAGGACGCGTGTGGCGTCCCTGGCGAGCAACACGGGCTCCGAGCCGGAGAGGAGGTCCGCCCCCGCCGCCCGGAGCATGACCGTCGACGTCGACACGGCCGTGACCCCGGCGAAACGGAAGCTCGAAGACCGCAGCATGAGCCCCGGGGAGCTCGAGCATAGAGAGGCTCGGCCGCCCCCTGCCGAGGCCAATGGCGGCTTCCACCAAGAGTCGGCGTCACCCGTAGCCGCCCGAAAGAAACGCGTGCCTCGCGCCCAACCGCCCATCTGGGCCCAGAGCGCCCAAATTTTGGGTCGCAAGATGCCCAGCCATGCAAATTTTGTCCTCCAGAAGCTGGTGCGCGCTCACCTCAATGGGAAGCCCGACCCCCCCCCCCGGACGGACCACTCCAGCCGTCATTCGTCGCCCGAGGCCGGTCGCGCCCAACCCAGCGGCCCAAGTACCAACAGTCAGAGTCACCAGACGCCCGCCGCCGAGCCAGGCCCGCGGGACATTCTGGGGCCCTGGGAGGCCAGCATCACGGGTGTCAAGCCGTACGAGGAAATGTCCAAGACAGTTGCCGACTTCATCTTCATTCATGTCGTTAACAACCCTGACCTCAAGGAGATTGTCAGCCGCGGCATCCAGTTTGAAATTGAGGCCAAGCTCGGAACCCTGATTGACAAGGATACAAACTGCCGAGTCGACAGACTCTTGGACTCGGAGTGCGTCTTGCGCGACACGGGCCGCATCGCCTTTCGGAGCAGCATGACCGAGGTCAGTCTCCCTTATTTCTTGTCGTGTGGGCGCTTCAGAAGCTGACATCGTCCTTCGTCAAGGTACATCACAAGGCTTTCAACGACTTTTTGAACCAAGCCGTCATCCAGACCGATCCGCGAGCGCCAAGCGGGGGCAGCAGAGTACAGGTCCACTACAAGCACCGACGAGAGATTGACCGATTTTTCGACCTCCCACCCGATCTGCAGAGCCACCTCCCCGGATGCATGCGGTCCCGACTTGGCTCCCGCAGTAGAAACGTCCGCGTGAGAGTGACGTACGACCAGAAGACGCGCGAGGTTCTCAATAAGATCATCAAGGCCCGCGTGGCCGACATTGACTTACACATGCCGTCTAGCATGATGGACTGCCGACTCAGCATCAACCTTGAAATGAACTGGGACGGCTCGGCCGAAGAGCTGGAGCAGCTGGCTGGCAACCAGACCGACAGGCAACCTGAACGCAGCAAGGATCGGCTGAGCTACACCCAAGGACATTACCAAGTTGATCTCACGCAGGTCACACAGACCATTTTCGGCCCAGGGGTGAGTGTTTTCTGATGAACTCTTCTGCTTGTGCTTTGTTCTGCGTGCGTTGACGGGCGCTTACCGAATCAACGACAGAACTCGCAACGGATCGACAAGGAACACGAGCTCGAAATCGAACTAGCTCCCGGCATCGTCCTCGACCAAGGCTCCAAGGCCATGAACGGGGCACCCCATCGGTATTCTGAGCTCATCGAGGGGTTGGTGGACAATGTGCGGGTGCTGGCCCGCAAGGCCAGGGAGTTTAACGGGTGAAGTATCTGCCGTCTGCGACCGGCCCAGGCGTTATGAAATGGACGAACGTGCAGGCGAAAGACAGTGCAATGTTTTTTCCGACTTGACAGCGAGTAGAGGTGGCGCGTTGTCGGCATGGTGGCTATGAACCGCGCGCAGCCCGGAGAAGATGGCCAAGGGCAGGATCGGCTATTGCCCTGGGCCCGGGAAATCGACATCATGGACTCACTTTCTCCCTTTCTATCCTTGGCTCTCTTGGCCCATGAAGCTTGGGCTGTAAACGGCTCGTTTTCGTCATGCCTCGGCTTCCATCCACCGCAAGATCTCTCGTATCCAGACTCGCTCGCTTGTCCCCTCGCCTTTTGGCTTTCTCCTCTCGCTTTCTTCTCGACGACTTTGGCATAAAGATCGTCTTGGTACACAGGATGCGTCTGTAACAGCCCGAGTCTCAGGCGTTTAGCGCTTGATCTTGGACATCACCTGTCATGGATCGGCGTGAACGACTGACTGGCAAGGCGTGATGAACACGAGTAGAGGCGAACATCGACCGATTAACGTCGGCAACCCGCGCCGGGACACGACAAGTAAGTCGAGTCGAGCCTGGCAGGGCGGGCGCGAGTCGACGTTGTGGGTGCCCACGAGTAATGAGACGAATGAAGGGCTACTTAGCATGACACGACTCGTCGACTAGGGAATCATGCCAAGGACTGGATCCGTTCTCAGGGCTAGCTATCGCCGTCAGACTTTAAACGCTCGTTGGCTTTTGGCTTTTGCCTTGTTCCGACTACAAGGCACGTGTGAGCTTCTTTTCCTTCTAGAAGATGCTTCCACCCGCCGGCCATTGTCCGTCGACAGTTGAAACGCACCAAAACACGCGCGCATAAGGGATGCGGACAACTGTCAAACACCGGCGCCCGGCCCATTTGCTGTCGCGGTGCCTTCCACTCGGGCTCGTGGGAGGTTTCGAGTGCTCCTGGAGGAGAAGAGACGACGGGGCCTATCGGCTCTCCCGGCCGCTGATCATGATTCCCACCATCCCATGGAGGAGCCTCGCCGACCTCGAATAAGAGCTTGTCTCCCCCCCCTTTTCCTTTCCCCACACCGCTGCTGTCAATGGGTGTTCCCAGGGGTGGGCAGATCAAGACCCGATCTGGACCAGCCGGCCGACACAGCCCGCGCGAGTGGGAGAGCATGAACGTTAGCGGTCGTGGGAAAGATGGGGCGGCTTGAATGCTGTTGATGCGCATTTTAATGAAAGGGGGCTCGGTGGTGCCTCTCGAGCCAGGCAACACTCAGCCTGTGCCGAGAAGGGCGACTTTCTCGCAGGGCCTTTGCCCGACTGTCAGCGAAACCTCGTGGGTGGACAGGTCGAGCCGGGTCTGTCCTGGTTCCGATCGATGTCAGACTCATACGTCTCCGTCTAACCAGACGGATGTTATGTTATAAAGATGAATATATAAAATATAGATTCCCTCCTTCTCCTTGAAGTTATTGCACCAGCCCATCTCTCTCTCTCTCTCTCAAAAGAGAACCATATGGGCCTGGCCATTGAAAGCGCAACACATTCATTCATTGCTTTCACGAGCGCAGGGCGTGAAGTCACCTATTCTTCCTTTCACTGATATAACACGTTCATTTTCACGATGCCCCAGCCGTCCGTCTCATTTGTCCTGCTCCTCGCCCTCGGCTCCTGCTCTGGCGTGCTAGCCGACGGCCAGACGACTCTCAGCACGGCGATCGTCAAGCGGGCATACGCGGCGGCGAGCGGTCCCTCGCAGCTCGCCCCGTCGACGCGGTGCCTTGGGGCCAAGACGCCGCCCTCGCCCCTTGTCGAGGCGCCGAAACTAGCGAAACCCGTCCCCAAAGTTGTCGCGGCGGCGGCGCCGCCGCCGCCGCCGCCTTCGGACCCCGAGAGCAAGTCTCAGCCCCCGGGCACCAAGAAGCCGTGCCCGACCAAGCCGACCAATCAGGACAAAGTCCCGGTATATGGTGGTGGCGGTCCGCCGGTTGCGCAGAAGGCCGTCCCGGTACAAGCCAAGGACGGTACTCGACCGCAAGAACCCGTGAGCGTGGTACAGGCTGTTGCTAAGGAGCCTGGCAAGAAACCACCGGAGAATCATTTAAATGCCCATGTGGATGGTGAAGGACCGTCCAAACCATGTAACAAGGGAAAACAGAAGCCCTATGGGGATGGTGGGGGTACGACGGAAGTGGTTGGCGCTCCTCGGCTAGCCGGCAAAAAGCCCTCCGTCACGCCGTCTTCAAGCCGAGCAGGCCCGTCGGCGTCCCCTCCCAGCGAGCCGGCTAAGGTCTCGACGAAGAATACCGGCGCCAGTGCCGGTACCGTGGCCTCAGAGGACACGAAGGGGGTTCCGGCGGACAAGTGCGTGTGCCCGTGCTCGGCAGAGGGTGCGCAGAAACTCAGGTAGAGTGTCCCCGAGGCGTGGCAACTCATTAGCAAGCAAGCAAGCCGAGATGGGCGTGTTTTTCCTTGTCCTTGGTAGGACACACATCATTCACTACCCAGTATCTCGACTGTCCCTTTGCAAAGGCGAACTCGTCCGTCCGTGCCTGCACGTAGTGCTTGTGATTGCTCGAGTCGTGCTGAACAAGACCGCTCGGCGCGGCTACCATCGTCCCAAGGACTGCGGACATAGAGCGAGCCGAAACGGGTCGAGACCTTGCATCGCCATAGCCTTTGCTCTGCGAACGCGCAAGCGCCCTCTGTATTCCGGGGTTCGTGCATCAAGCCCCTCCCCTCATCGCCATGCAGACACCCGCTGGCCGCCGGGGCAACACTTGTTCTGGACCATCGGATGCGCTCGATCACGGAATTGGGGAGGGGGTGGTTGGATTCAGGATCCAGGGTCGCACCGGAGCCTTCCTTTCCAGCTCCCGTCGGCGATCGCCGCTTGTGCTTATAGGCGCGCTCAAGATGGCTCAGGTGCGGCGATGAATGAGGGCACGGAGGGTTTGGCTTTGCACAGTCAGTTGAAATCCTCCGGCTCGGCATCTGCGTCCCCTTCAGATTGCACGACCGAGGGCTGGCGTCAGCGAGCATGTATATGCCGGTGGACTCCGTTGTCACCGTAAACCGTAAAACACTGAAATGAGCAAGAATAGCAGGGGCGTCGAAATGTGATCAAGAGATGGGAAATGGGAGGCCCCGTCGGAGGTCGCCGCCTGCTTCCAGTCGAGGCCATTTCCATCCATCAAGGCACCACACCCACCAAGCCAGCAACTCTGATCCAGTTATAGCTCGGCGCGGCTCATCGTTGGGGAAGATGCACGGCGCGGGCTCGGCTGGTCAGCACGAGGAGTCAGCATTTCTGTCAGTTGTAGGAAAACAAAGAGAGGCGGTTGCTGCGTCAGTTTAGTCACTGGGCGGCGCGGGATTCCCATTATTAACGAGAAAAAGGGTCCAGCAACTGACAGACTGGGGAGGCGACGGACATGGCTCGAGAGAAGAAGGATATGTGGCCGTGTCGGTCAGCAATCAGCATGACGTCAACGCGGGCCTTATCAGCAAAGCATCTCAACATCCTCCAAGCGAGAAGCCGCTCGACACCGGGATGATAGCAGATAGAAGGCATCTGGTATCTGGTATCTGATATCTGGTATCTGACCTGTTCTTGTTCCCCACGGGACAATCTTGTCTCACCTGTCGTGGGACGGTAGCAATGCGCTTGAAGCAGGTGTGCAGATGGCGCCCGTCATCAAATGCTACGCAGCGTTACCCGGGTCGGGATCCTCGGCCTGCCCCCGCCTCCTTCTCGAACTGATTGCACTGACATGGCTGAAGAGGCTAGACGCTGCCTGTGCCGCGGTCGGGAGTCGCAGATCTCTGGAAGTAGGTTCGCGTCAGGGCAGGCCCCGTGTAGCCACAACTTCATAACCCTTGTTCCCCTCGAGACCTTCAAGTCCGCCGCCATCTGCGTCCGTGTCATCTCAGCACCCCTCGTGGCCGGCCGGTTAAGTCGGCTCGTTCTCGCTCCTCTCGCCAGTAGCATTCGATGGCTGGGTTCACGGACAAGAAAGATGCAGCTCAACCAAGTCCCGGAGAGAGGGGAAAGAAGGGGATCCATCAAGACGGACGACAACGAGGCCGAAACTTGCCCAAGTAGGCAGTTGAGGTAAACAGGTGCTGGCCAAGCATCATCAAGCCCGGAAGGATCATCAAGCCCGGCCGGCGCAAGAGATGGCCGTCGTCCATGTTGCTTGGAAGCAGAAAAGCCTGGACGATTAGCTTCCGTCGCTCGAGCGCCACACACGTGCATTAGCCTCGTCATCGGCGAGCATCAAAAGGGAGCTTCAGCTATATATCGTCCGTGACCCAGACTCTCAGACTTGGGGCTTCTCGTCTCCTCTGCCTCCAGACCCGGGATTCGGTTCGGTTCGGTTCGTCCCTCATCCGTCTTGGATCCTTGGCAGGCCCCTCCCTCCCTTCCCCCTTATCTCGTCTATGTCCGGAAGACGGATGGGCGGGCTGCCTCGTCGTCCGGGGCCATCATAATCCTCCTCATCCCTCACTCTGCCCGTGCCTGCCTTCTTATTCGGCCGCCGGCGTGCTGATAGGATAAGGCCCGTGGAATCGACCCGGGACACGGCAGCCAAGTCGACCCGTCGTCGGGTGGCGCTGATAAGGACCGACGAAAGCTGCGCGACATCTCCGCCCGTTCCCCTCATTCGGGGCCTCTTGATAAGCACAAGCTTGCGGCAGGCGGCTCTGCAGAGCGTCGACCAACAGTCGCTGATAGTCGCTGACAGTCGCTGCTTGACCAAAGGCCTATTTCTTTCCGAGCGGCCTGCCACGCCGCCTCGCTCTCCGTAGGGCAACGAACCATCTCCTTTTGAACAGACGTCAACCCTGACGGACGGGGGAAAAGAATATCATGGACGAAGACAGCGGCCCCAGCGCCATCACGCCCGGCCACCCCTCGGCCCGTGGGGGCGCCGCCGTCCCGGCCCGCCTCCGCTCCGCCGTCCGGGCCTTCACCACCCGGGACGGCCTCGTCGGCGACTACGACTACGGCTTCCTCTTCCGCCCCAACCTGCCCTTGATGCGCAAGTCCAGCCGTCGCAGCCCCTTCTTCGGCCTCAACGACAGGATGCCCGTCGTCCTCGCCCTCCTCCTCGGCTTGCAGCACGCACTGGCCATGCTCGCCGGCGTCATCACGCCGCCCATCATTCTCAGCGGCAGTGGCGGCGCCAACCTCGAGCCTGCCCAGCAGCAGTATCTCGTCTCGACGGCCCTCATCGTGTCGGGCCTCCTCTCCAGCGTCCAGATCCATCGCATCCGTATCCCCAAAACACCGTGAGTCCTGTTCTCGACTCCCATCAAGCGTGCACCAAGACACCGAGGGCTGAAGTGACCATCTGTCCACGCGCCATGTCAGATACTTCATCGGCACGGGCATCCTTTCCGTCGTGGGCATCTCATTCAGCACCATACCCATCGCCCAAGGGGCCTTCCGCCAGATGTACGCCAACGGCTACTGTCCCTCGGACGCCGCCGGCAACCGTTTGCCCTGTCCCAAAGGCTACGGCGCCCTCATAGGCACCTCGTCCGTCTGCGCCCTCGTCGAGATATTCATTTCCTTTCTTCCGCCTCGCATTCTGCTCAGCATGTTCCCCCCCATCGTCACGGGGCCGACCGTGATGCTGATTGGCATTCATCTGATCGAGAGCGGCTTCAAGGACTGGATGGGCGGCAGCGGGCAGTGCTCGGACCCGTCGGCGGCTGGAAAACAGAGTAGCATGTTTGCCAAGTGCCCAGACATCACGGCGCCGCATGCGCTGCCTTGGGGGTCCGCCGAGTTTCTCGGACTAGGCTTCTCCGCCTTCATCACCATTGTCCTGTGCGAGCGGTTTGGGTCACCCATCATGAAGTCGACCTCGGTTGTCATCGGGCTGCTGATGGGCTGCGTCATTGCGGGCGCCTGCGGATACTTTGACGGCTCAGGTATCGATTCAGCGCCCATCGCCTCCTTTATCTGGGTCAGGACATTCCCGCTATCCGTCTACGGGCCGCTGGTGCTGCCCCTCATGGCCGTCTTTCTCATCAGCGCAACAGAAGCCGTTGGGGACATCACGGCCACCTGCGACGTCTCGCAGCTCGAGGTGGAGGGCCGCAACTACGAATCTCGCGTACAGGGCGGACTGCTGACGGACGGACTCAACGGCATCGCGGCCGCGCTCATGACCATGACGCCGATGAGCCGGTTCGCGCAGAACAACGGCGTAATTGCGCTGACGCGATGCGCCAACCGCAAAGCCGGCCTGGCTTGCTGCTTCTTCCTCGTCGTCATGGGCATATTTGCCAAGTTGGCAGCGGCGCTCGTGGCCATTCCCAAGCCCGTCCTGGGGGGCATGACGACGTTTCTGTTTGGCGCCGTGGCCGTGTCTGGCATGGCCATTATTGTGCGTGGGGTGCCGTTTGATCGACGCTGCCGCTTCATCCTGACGACCGGTCTGTCGCTCGGGTACGGGGCGACACTGGTGCCCAGCTACTTTGAGCGTGTATTCACTTATTCAGGCGACAACCACGCGCTCGAGGGATTCCTCAAGGCTATTGTGCTGGTCATGGAGACGGGGTTCGCCGTCACCGCGGCCGTCTGCATGCTCCTCAACCTGGTGCTCGCCGCGGAGACGGACGACGACTTTGACGCCAGTGTCGTCGTCGAGCTGCGCAGCGGTGAGGACGCTGCCGGCTCCACGGAGGCCAAGGAGGGCACTCGGGACGACGAAGACTGGACCAACGCCTCGCCGCCTCGGAAGCTGTCGCGGAGTTGAAGCAGACCAGACTAGACGGGGCGGAAAGTTGCTGTGAAAGTAGGCGAGGAATCTGCGAGTGCGCGTGTGGCGATGTCGAGAGAATCTGAATCCGTACTGTATCCAGCACTTGAGTCGAGGCCCATGTGTTCCCTTCCGTGCAGACTGCATCGCCGCTTGTCCGTCGTGCAAGGGCGGCGTTCGTGGACGAGCAACCTCGGTGTTGCATGTGCGTTTTCCAAGGGACACGTCATGAAAGGAGAGCCGTCTTGGCTGCGCCGCTGCTGAGAGTTGCTGTCGTCGGCCCAACGATTGTCCGACACTCCTCGGCTCGATACCTCCGCCAAACATCGCATTTGCCAAAAGGGGAATCAAGTTGAATTCGTAGCGCCGCCTTTTCTCCACACTAAGAGCCGCTCCCTGCCTAATTACTCATTCTCCTCTGTTTGGTCTCGTGGTCCTTCAAAAGCCCCCGTTGCTTTGGCTTGTCTGCACACGCCTTACACACCCCCTCCTGCTCCCCTCCTGCTTCCCTCTCCCTATCTGTGCCAAGCCCGCCGGTTCGTCTCCCGGAGCGACAGACCACCCACTTGCGCCGCAAGCACGTCCCTCTCTCACCTCCGGGGACCTGCCACTCGAAACCCCATGGGCTCGATACCCGGAACCTTTTTCTTGTCCCGACGATCGAGCCTCCGTTCAATCTCCCGCCCACCGCCCAACGCCATCGAATCACGCCGTGACTGCACAGAGAAGACTCGGCTCGTCACCGAGCCGAGTTGACGACGAGACAGACGGGCTATGATTCCCGCCACGCCTACCGACACAAACACCACTTCCACCAGCACAACTTCGTCCTTGGCCTCCTCACCACTCTCCTCGCCTGGCCTTCGGAACGCGCCCCGCGGCCTCGCTGGCGCAAGCGGTCTTTCTTCCCGCTCGCCGCCCAGTTCACCACCAACGCCGCCCTCGCCGGTAGAGACAGCATCAGCCGCGGCGTCGACAGGGGCTCCCGTCGAAGACAAGGCAACGTCGCCAGCAGGCGCAGGCACCCCAGGGCTTGCACCCGCAGCAAAAGCCTCACTACTCCCGGCCGCATCGCCATCGTCCTCGCCGTTCTCAGCATCCTCGCCTCTCTCGCCCCGCGTCGTTTACGGTCCCGGAGCCGTTGCCCGCCTCCCCACTGAATTAGGCCGCCTCCACCTCTCCTCACCCCTCATCGTTTCGAGCCCGTCGCGCATCGCCCTCGCCCGCCGTATCCAGGCTCTCGTCCCCAGTCTGGACTCGCGTATTCTCGATTCAGCCGTGGTCAACGTGCCTGCTCGCGTTGTCGACGACGCCCTCGACCGCATCTCGGGCCGCGACGTAGTCATCAGCGTCGGCGGGGCATCAGCCGTCGGTCTCGCCAAGGCAATCGGTGGTCGCAAGGGCATTCCTCACATCTGCATCCCCACGACGTACAGTGGCTCTGAGATGATGCCCCTACTCCTTGACGCAAGTCCGGCTCGACACAGCAGCAACGGTCGCCGCCATGGACACGGCTTGTCTCGAAGAAAGACGGTCAGCAACATGAGCACTGTCCGCGACCCCAAGATTTTACCCACTGTCATCATCTACGACGAGGAGCTCACCATGAGCCCTCTGAAGAGGTTTTCTGCTCCCTCGGACTCTGCCGCCATGGCCCGGTCCACTGAGTTGCGAGCATGTCCCTCCAAGGGCGACGAGACTGCTCAGTGGAGCTATATCCATCTGCCAGGTGTTTAGGACGTCGGTTCGATCATCGCTTCTCAAGAAGAATCAAACTCCCGTATACGAGGCTCCGTCAAGTACCCGGCGACGGTGGGCCTAAATTGCACATGCCATTTTCAACACGAAACGCATCACCTTTTGTTTGAAACCCTTTAACTTTCTCGTTCCAGTCGACCTCAGTCCCGAGAATAAAATTTCCGACGAACAGTTCAGACCCGGATCGCCGATCAGGGCCCTTCGAGGTCGGACCGACCGGGAGGCAGTTTATCACTGCCGTAGAGCATAGAGGCTTTATCAGAAGCAGCTCCCGGTAACTTGGGCAGCGGACCGACGAGAAATGAGGCCGCGACTCCTTTTGAGGGGGGGGGTGGGAGGGGGGCAGGGCAGAGCGGTCGTGTGGACGCGCTGCTCAGAGATTCGAAGTCGAAATCGATATCATCTTGGCCCGACAGGAATAGCGTGAGGATGGTTGGCGTCAGCCCCTCCCGTTAGGGTGACGGTGAGCTTGTGGCAAGCAAGAGCACGATTCGTCAAGTGAAGGTCGTGCTGGAAGGGCGGCAGGAGACGGCCTTGTTGGTTCTGGTGACGCAAACGAAGGAAACCTGGGGTCGCGAACCCAACAAGGGCGCAAGGACGTGACGAGTCGATGGAGCAAGACCAGGTTTGCGCCTGGAACATGGCGAGTCCTCTTCTTGCGAGGCCAACTGTCTGCCATGCGCGCCAGCAGGCCTGTCCGACCCCAGCAATGGATGATGAATTACTCGGTACATGAGAGAATTTGGAGGAAATGGGTCTGCATCAAGGGAAGCATGGCAGCGACGTTGGTGCATTCCCGACGTAAACGGACGGGAAATCCAGCGCTGGGAAGTGATGTTATAGCTACACGGTCATGAACGAGCCGTTTGTTTCCGCCTTTTCATTCCTTTTGCGTGGTGCTGCCTGGCCAAAGCGTTGAAGCAGTGGTATGTGTACTCATACACGCCAAGTAGGATTCAAGGCAGGCAATTACGTCGGTCTGTTCTCGCAGACTAAGCGACGGGGACCAGGCGACGGACGAGGGGAGTGGCCGTTGCGGTGGAGATCAGTCTAGTCCCTGGAACCCCATGATGCCATGGGCGCCCATGGGTCCCAGCTTGCTGCTTTGGATATCCTTGCGGCGCTTGGCCCGGCGCTTCATGTCGGCCACTCCGCCGCCGTCGCTGTCGCTGCTGTTGTCGTCGTCATCGGCTTTCCCGTCGCTGTCGCTCTCGGCTGCGCGCTTTCCCCTCTGCCCGTCGTCGTCGTCGTCGTCATCGTCGTCGTCGTCGTCATCGTCGTCGTCGTCAACGTCGTCGCGCTGAAGCTCCGACAGCTCCTCCCAGACCTTGACGATGCGGCCTCCGGCGCTGATGAGGCGGTGTTGCGAGTCAAAGGCCAGGGAGACGACACCCTCCATGTCGTCGTGGCGCAGGTTGGCCGAGACGTCGACTTCGCGGCGGACCAAGTCGACGATGCGCAGGGAACCGTCGCCGACGCCGCAAACGACCTTTTTTCCGAGGCCCATTTCCGAGGGAAGACAGACGACGGCGTCGATGCTCTCGCCGCCGCCCCTGGCGCCGTCGACAATGATACGCTCCTGCTGGTCGTCCCAGGCGCCCTTGTCCCAGAGGGTGAGGACGCCGGAGCCGGAGCCGACGGCGACGACGCCGTTGCTGCGGTTGCGCTTAGGACCCATGCCGGGCACGAAGCAGGCGCTCAGCAGCTCGTCCTCCTGGTCCTCGCTGCGAACGAGGACGCCGCGGCGGACGTCGGTGACGGCGAGGGTGGTGCCGCCGGTGCTGACCCACTGCTTGGGGAAGCCGCTCGTGCTCTCGTCCGAGGGCGGCAGGGGCGTCATGGAGGAGACGTAGTCGGCGTGGGGGAAGTGCGTCTGCGCGGGCCGCGAGCCGGGGGAAGCGCCGCCGTCGCGCAGGTCCCAGGTGTGCAGGGCGCCCGAGTCGGTGGCGAGCAGCAGGCTCTGTGGGTTGAGGATGTGAAGCAGTGTCGGGGCGTCGGGTACCGTCGTGGTGCTGGGGATGGTCGTCTTGGAGACGACCTGGCCGGTCATGGCGTCAAAGTGCTTGATGAGGGCGTCGGTCCCGGCAGAGTACATTGCTGCGCGCGTGTCAGGCAACAACTCCCCAACCATCCTCCCCGAGCCCGGCGTCAGTGCCTGCACACCCGTCCGGAGAGTAGGTGTAGATGTAGGAACAATAGGAGAGGAGGGGGGGAGAACGCGGTTGTCTAGTGGGAATGGATGCGCCTCATGCAAAATGTCCGCCCATTTTTTACCCACCTTTGCCATCGTGGCCATAGGCCAAGCACCTGCAGCTCCCCTTGTGCCTCCTCGTCTTCCAGACGGTATCGACCATGGCCTTGCCATCGCTGCTCAGCACGCTCGTGTCGCCGTCGGCGCTCGCGTCCGAGGAGAGGCCGGCGGGCAGGCGAAATGTCTCGACATGGCCGCTCGACAACCCGACGGTCAGCAGGGGCTCCGTGGGGTGCAGGGCGGTCGCGAAGACGTCTGCCTGCAGCGGCAACGTGCAGAGGTTCTCGAACATGGGGAGCGGGATTGAAGGTGAAGATGGGCTTTTTTCTTCTTCAACGAGGCTTGTTTTTCTCCGTCATCTCTATTTCGTGCTGCCGTATACGGTCTAGGGGTATTATAGAAAATAGAAGTGGGGGGGGGGGCCCCTAGGTCACTGGCCCCACAAGTACGTAACTAATTACTTCCAGGCACACTTTCAGGCGTACGGTAAATTATTGGTAGAATGAATAGTAGTAATTATATAAAAGCTATTATGGTTTCATAGCGAGACTCAACGGTTTCCCAGTAGGCTATTATAGCTGTCAGCAGCTTTAACGAGTCTATTATGTGCTAATTGGCCACTGTCATAGTAAGAAGAAGTCAACGAAGACTCAACAAGGATGTGACATTCGTGATGTAGCCATCTGTAATTAATAACAACGCGGCTTGTTGGGACTTCTACGGTATCGATTGCTACTAAAGTCATTCGTTGCAAAATCCTCCATTTCAGGCAAGTCATGCTCTTTCGGCCACTTGCTGCATGCGGGATTTCTTTCTATAAGAATGAATACTGCTTCCCTTCAACTCAGGCACGTGCTGTTCGTTGCTTCCACTGGCTCGTTTCCTCTCCTTTCCGTCCCGCCATGTCTTATCCAACAATCCCATTCGACCGACTGCGACCTATCGCACGGCACAACCCCCCTTTCGCCAACACTGCTGTTTACATCCGAGTCCATCTTGGAGGCACCTACTTGATACGACGACAATCCTTTCAAGAGCAGGTCTACCACGACCTGGTTGTCATGGCGCCTTGCGTAGTCGAGAGGAGTCAAGCCCTCGCCATCTGTCACGTCCAAGCTCGCGGATGGATTCCGAGGCGTCGGCCTCGGCGGCGCAGTGCATCGCAGTGCCATACCAGTTCTCCACGTACGGGTCGGCGCCTCGCTGCACCAGCAGTCTGAGAACGTCGACGTGGCCAGCCGAGGCGGCGAGGATGAGCGCCGTGGAACCTATTATCTTTGTCGCCTTGTCGACATCGCAAACGCCGTTTTCGACAAGTTCGGCGCATGTTCTCTCCAGGCCAAAAAAGCTAGCCAAGCGTAGAGGCGTCACGCTCAAGCACTCTTCAGCGTCGTAGTACTCCTTTCGAAAACCGCTCTGATATCTTTGTACCTGATGCGCGCAAGTTGACGCCTGCCTGTTGGAGAGAAACTCCATGATGCGAGGCCGGACACCGGCAGCGCGCTCAAGTTCGCGCGCATGCGACCCCCAGTGCTGGGAAGCGTAACGAAGAAACGGATGGCACATGATCCAAGACTCGATGCCAGCTTCGTCTTGGCAGGGGCATTGTGCGAACTCGTCGAACGACAAGTACGTCAGGCAGGTCAATGCAATATCTGTCTCTGCATGGGGGAACAGTCTCGCAGCATTGTCCATGAGGTACTCCTGTATGGCATGGTGGGCAAGTCGAAGCTCCGTCGTCTTTGGGTCCACCGTTGCCAGGCCCTGGCAGCAGTCAAGTATCATGCTGGCCGAGGGTCGATACCTGGCACTCATCGCACCTTGCCCCTCCCTCACAGACAGCGCATCGCCAAGCTCGGCCATCATCAAGACCTGCTTCGAGTGGCATATCCACATCAGGACTCTCATGCCGAGCCGAGCTCGACTCGCTGGTAGTCTTTGGACGCGGGAAATTGTATCCTCGAAGGCCCCCGGGAGGCTTCCGGAGAGAGACCCAAGTGCCTCTTCCATGTCGCCTAACGTAGGCTCGTTGAGAACAGCCCGCAGCTGAAGAACAGGGAGGAGAAAACTCACACGCATTTGTCAGCTTTCGCATGAAGCAGCGCGTACATGGCCTTGCCTAGCGATGGCATACTTTCCATGGGCACTGCTGATAAGAGTTCTCATGGCCTTGGTGGCAAAGTCTTTGTCGAAGACATTGTGAGCATCTCCCTGGTTGAGTTTTTGGATCATGTAAGCTTGCAGGTCGTCTTCGTGAGCCTCGATCCCAATCTGCGGATGCATATTGAACGCCGCGTCGATATCGTGAATATGTAGGCGGCTAGTCACGAAGAAGCGAATAGTATGGATACGCTTGAGGCAACTCAGCACCTCCAGTAACGGCACGCGATTTCTCGGGTCATGGCACTCGTCTAGTGCGTCGAGCACTATGTAAATGCGTGGCACAGTCTTGGCCGCCTCCGTCATCAGCCATTGGCTTCATGCAGAGTCAGAGAGCGGCTGGTCGCCTGAGCGCGCCGGTGGAGTTCGGCCAGCGGCGCTGGAACCTCTGGCATGGCCTGGACCATCTGCCTGACGATGCACGATAAAACTGTCGGTGGTGTCTGGGACTCGCCGTCTCGATAGTCGAAGTAGAAAAAACAGACTGGGGTCGTGGGGGTTGCACTAGACATCATGAGGGCATCGACTACCACGGAGCTTTAAGAGGTCAGCGTCTCCCATCTGAAATCAACTCGAAGGCAGCGGCAAGCTCACGCAAGAACGGTTTTCCCGGATCCTGGAAAGCCATGACACCAGAGGAGGTTGGATGAGGAAGGGTCGTCACGCCACCGGATGAACTCGAGCGGTCGCAACAGCCAACCGCCCGTGCTCTGTGTGTGGGATTCACTGGCTTGCCGATGCTTGATATCGTATCTTATTGTAGAGACCCAGTCAAGGATCTGAGCTCGCTTCTCCGCGTTGCGGTCGTGGACGCGAGACTCGACCTGGCCCTGAACGGCATTCTGGAGTTCTGCAGTCGCCCTCTGAAGGCTCTGCAAGGCGCTGAACTGGCGCAGTTGCTGGCCGAATCTCTTCAAGACGTCGTCTGCGGTCCGAGACAAGAGCGCGCATCCGTTGATGGATAGTGCGAATTGCGGCCATAGCGTGGGTCTTTGCAGCTCCTGCAGCGTTTCGTCGAACTCCTTGTCCTTCAGCGGCCACAGCAAACGATTGATTCCGCCACGGCCATGTTGGCCAAGTTGGTCGCAAAGAGCTTCCAACCTGACTTTGCATGCCGACGAGCAGGTTACAAGAACAGAGGAAGCGGAGAATTCCAGGTTGTGACTCTTGAGGGCATCACTTCTCAGAAAGTCATGTAGGGTCTGGAGGTTCCGTCGCAGCGCTTCGAGCTCAGTCGTCAGGAGCGAGATTCTCTGCTTGGCTTTGCTTGATCCGTCCCAGTATTGCTTGGCCACTCGGATTGCAGTGGCAATCAGCGGCAGGATGCCAACGATGCCCAGACAAGGAATGAGGGTCCATCTCGGGGGCAGTGGATGCGAGGGCATTGGCGAGACGAGACGCCTTGGGGCGGGGTCAGGCGACAGGCAGCATGGTAGTGGTAGTGGTAGCCGCCCCCAACCAGAACTGCAGGCTGATTTGACCGGTGGCAGATGGCCCTGCGCTGTGAGTTTCGGTGCCTCCCCTTTGAACAATCCAGTAATTAGGGCTATGTCGTACCAGGAATGTTATATTACTATACTGTACATATACAGTCTGTACTCTAGGTCCGTGGGATGGGAACAGCTCCCAAAGCGGCAACCCGTCCTCCACAAAAGACACCCCGTCCTCCAAGACCGGAGGCACATTTGCTGTGAACCTGCGCTTTTGTCGTAAAAATATATTAACATACATACGTCTTTATTTTGTTAACGTCTTATTAGCTCTAATCCTTGTCTCGTGGCCGTGATCCCCCATTGCACCTCTACTATATTGTATAGTGTAAGTAATAACTCGTCGTCTTTTCCGGTCAACTCGTCGTCTTATTAACCTCGTTGGCCCTCCTCAATCTCGCTCTTCGCCGCCACAACAGGATTCCTGCTGCCGAGACGAGCGAGACGCCGGCCAAGCTCCCGACACCGCCAAGGAGAGCCGTGGCGCCCGCGGGGATCACGCTGCCCGTGGGCGCCAGGGGAGCGGCACTGCTTGCCGTGGGCACCAGGGGAGCGGCACTGCTCGCCGTGGCCACCGCCGATGAAGCGGCAGAAGCCTGCCCCGGCACCGTCACCGTGACTGTCGGTTGCGCCAGCGTGGTGGTCGCCACGGCAGTTGGTGGGGGGCTTCTGGAGCCGCCGACACTGAGCTCCTCCGTGTCAGCCACGCCGCGTTTGTTCTTGAACTTCTTGCAATGGCGGGCTGCCTACCTAGCGGTCGTCTGCAGCGTGGTTGCGAAGGTCGGTGATTGTGGCCTGGGCGTCCTGGTGGGTGTCTCTGGCCGTACTTCCTTGGGGGGTGCCGGGGGTGTTTTCGGACGCCTCGGGCTCGACGAAGAGGACGGCGTGACAGGCGCTTTGCGTATCGGTGATCGTATCGGTGATCGTATCGGTGATGGTATCGGTGATGTCAACCTGGCTGGTGTCCTTGGCCGTGGCGATGACAGGTCGAGCGGCGGTGGCCGGCCTGCTCGTTTCGAGCCGACGCGCATAGTGTACAGGACCGTTCGAATGGATACTTGTTGTGTCGGGATATGCAGACTGGAGGAGAGGAAGTGAACAAAGTCGACCTCGGCGAGGTTGATACGTCTAGGGGTTTGGAGTTTGTGGTCAAGCCGGCCGGCCCCCT
This sequence comes from Hirsutella rhossiliensis, assembly GCF_020360975.1. Taxonomy (NCBI): domain Eukaryota; kingdom Fungi; phylum Ascomycota; class Sordariomycetes; order Hypocreales; family Ophiocordycipitaceae; genus Hirsutella; species Hirsutella rhossiliensis. The sequence continues at coordinate 1,315,785 of NW_025408669.1, forward strand.
GTAAGCCGTCCACGGCCCCCCACATGCGTCGCAGTCAAGCCGAGACAAGCTCTGGTCGGCTCAGTTATAAACCTACAACAAGGTCAAGCCGGCCATCCCTTTGGCTCCCTTCGGCTGCGGTAAGGGAGCCCAGCCTAGAGGTCACGGCCCCGTTATAGTCAGAGTTGCGCGTAATGTAACCAGGTATTAGCAACGCTGACAGGACCTCTAGTGTAGTAAGTTCTCCTAGCAATTCAAGTACCGGCCATGGCGAGGCGCTCTTATTACTGGTCGAAATCCCTGTACATATTCCGTAGCTCTATACCTGAGCTCCCTTGATACCGCAGCCCAAGCTTGGGGTATACGAAGGCATACTCGGCTTGTCCATGCTCTCAAGGGCATCGATAAGACCACAAGGCCAAAGGGTCGAATCAGGGCAGTGCGGTGACGCAGCCGCAAGTTGTAACCACGACGTTTAAAACTCCACCTTCGATAAGGGAGCACAGACGCGTCACCCGAAACATCCTGGAAGACACCAAATCAAATCTAAATATATCTGCGCGTTTCAATGTGACTGATCGTGCCCAATTGAGACGTCAAGGGGAAATTCCCCTTGCCTCCCCTTCAATGATTCGACAAGCCTTGCAGGTCCGCCTTGCCAGAATCACCGCTAGCCCTTTTCCACCCACTCGCCTCGGGCATAACAGCGGCCCAGACACGGGGTGAGCCGAAAAGCGCCCCCCTCCTTTACACCAAACTCTCTCATAAAATAGGTGCAAGGTGGGCTTTTTTTGGTTGCCGCATGCCAGAGATATCACATGCGTGGTGTTTAATGGACGAGCCGTCAACTCACCTGCTTAGCCAAAGATGATAGACAGGGCATCAAGCCCAATTACCAGGCCGGGGGAGCGGACGCACCACTCTCGGCCTATATCCCGCAGATTCACGACCCTCGAGGGGTGGCGGCAGACGCGGGACGGCCTCTACCTCGCTGCAGGCTCAACTATATCCAGTCTCATCCCCAACCCGAGCTATGATGCCGAGTGGCAGATCCATGACGATGGACCCGTACAGACAAGGCTCTCCGTGTCGTCTCGCGGCTCGAGCTTCACGTCCGGCACCCTTCTCTACGGCCAAGGCGGGCGGCAGCGTTGGAGCACCATGGACGAGCATGATCCTCCTGTTGGGCCTCTGGGGACGCAGGACGAGGATCCGTTTGCCGACAGCAACGCTCTCGAGCCGCATGGGGAGAAAGGGCCGATCCCGGTGGAGGAGACTGAGAAGCCGTTCCACGTCTTCACCAGGAGGCAGAAATGGTTTGCCATCGCCACCATTGGCGTCGCCGGCCTCTTCTCCGGCCTCTCCTCCAACATCTATTTCCCGGCGTTGGGCTCCATCGCCCAGGTAGGCCAGCGTCCTCCATGCATGGCGGCAGGGCAGAGCATTGACAGGAAGCAACCGATGCCAGGATCTACACGTCAGCCTCAGCGCCGTCTCCTTGACCATCACGTCGTACCTCGTCATCCAGGGAATATCGCCGCTCATATGGGGCTCCCTCTCCGATACCCTAGGCCGTCGCCCAATCTACATCTACTCCTTCTCCGTCTACATTATAGCCAACGTCGTCCTCAGCTTCTCGCCCAACTTCGCTGTGCTCCTGGTTTTCAGGGGGCTGCAGGCTGCGGGAAGTGCGTCCACTGTCAGCATTGGTGCGTATCATGGCTTGCAGTCTACCGATTTCTATGCTCGACTGCTAATTACGTGGCTTGTTGTCTCAAGGCAACGGCGTTATCCAAGATATCGCCCTTCCGGTTGAACGAGGTGCTTTCATCAGCTTCTACCAAGCGAGTAGGTAATCCGCCCTTGGATTTCCGCAGCGGTGCATTGACAAGCGAAACCCTAGTTCGCAACTTCAGTATAGCCATCGGACCTGTACTTGGCGGACTTTTCGACAACTTCTTTGGATTTCGGTAAATGGATTCTTGCATCCCTCCGATAGCTTTGGACAACGCTGATGTGAGACAGATCAATATTCGTCTTCCTCCTAATAGCGTCCAGCCTTGTTCTCATCGTCATCGTCTTATTCCTTCCCGAGACCCTGCGCACCATCGCAGGTGACGGCAGTCTAAGACTGTCCGGAATCCATCGGCCCCTGATCCAGCGATATGTGAAAGAGCCCGTATATGTGCAAGATCCGGACGGCAGGCCGCCACGCCCTCGGGTGACCGTTGGGACCTTTCTCAGGCCGCTTAAGCTCCTGACGGAGAAAGACATCCTCGTTAGCCTAATCTTCGGCGGCGTCGTCTACGCCGTCTGGAGCATGGTAGTGGCAAGCACAACGGGACTATTCAAGGAGCGATTCAATCTCAGCGAACTACTTCTTGGACTCGCCTTCTTGCCAAACGGTGTGTACATGCATCCTTGGAGCTCTTCCCCCCGTGGGGGGAGCCATTGCCGGCACGCTAACACAAGCGTGCAGGCGCTGGCACGATTGTCGGCTCAGCAATCGCCGGGAAGCTCATGACGCTTGAGTTCTTGAAGTCAGAAGAGGTCTACATGAAGAAGAACCCCGGGGCGGCGTTGCCGTCCCAAAACAAAAAGAACCTCCCCCTAGATTTTCCAATCGAACACGCACGACTCCGGCACGTGCCGTGGATCACGGCTCTATTCGTGCTTTCCACCGCAATCTACGGCTTCACTTTGCTGCCTGCGGACCAGGTACTCCTGACTTCCAGGCCAGGGTGGATTGCCGTCCCTCTTCTCCTGCAGTTCATCATCGCCGCGACTTCCAACGCCGTGTTTGCCATCAACACGGCACTGGTGGCGGATCTCTGCCCGGGCCAGGGCGCCAGTGCCACGGCCGTCAACAACCTCGTCCGCTGCAGCCTGGGGGCGTTGGGCGTCGCATCGGTGGATGCCATGCTCGCTGCTTTTGGGCCCGCCGCAACCTTTCTGAGCCTGGGCCTCGTCTCGGTCGCCATGGGAGTGCTGCTGGCCGCGGAGTGGTCGTGGGGCATGCAGTGGAGGGGCAGCCGGGAACGTGCCACGGAAGCTCAGGCGAACGGAGCATGGGCGGGTAGTTCATGATCCGGTGGGGGGGGGCATTCGTTTACTTCGCAAGCCGTGCGCCTGGATCCTGCTTGCGAGGCCGGCTAGCAATGTTTCATGGGCCCTGGATTGGAGAGGACGGCTGACAACATGAAGTATATAGACTACAGTACACAGGCCTTGATAGCTGAAGAAAGTGCTATACTTAATTAGAAATAGACTTGATTTGGAAACCCCTAAATATTTTGTACTCGGCCTAAAATCCCCGTGACAGATCCACCATTTAGGCCCCCCTAGTAGGCACAATGGCACAGTGGATTTCTCTTTCTGTGGGGTATGATGCTCATAGCGCAGTATCATATTGTGTCTTTGGGTTGCGTCCAAGTGCCCACTTTCCGCTCGCCATGTACCTCCCGTCAAAGCGAGACGGGTTAATGGTTCTTTTCTTTCCAGGGACTCGCTCTCTCGTCTCAAGACGCAGCCGTGGCTTGGTCTCTATCCCGTCTCAGACTTTACTAGGTGAACCCCTGTTGCCTGGCCTCGGTCTGGTGATGGCGGACCGCAACACCCGGACCAATTCCTGAGGTTTATATGAATGGGCAAGCAAGCCTGTTTTGGAACTGAATACCATGTAAATTCCATCATTTTTGCCCTGCGGCTGGCTATTCGCAACTTGCCTGGACACGTCTCAAGTTCCTCCCGAGTCCTCGACGCGTCTACCTCGCCTCTACCATGCTTACACGGACCGCCCAGAGCCACTCGGTGCTTCTTGCGGTGCTATGCATGCTCAGCGCACCTCTTATCGCTGCCGGTGAGGATGCCCTGGCAACATTCGGGGACACTGTCCCCGTTCTCGGGCAGGTTCGCAGACATCGACTGTTGTCCCCCATGCCCTGTGGCCGCTGACAGCGTCAGATGGAACGGACGGATCAAGACTTTGTCGACGGCCTTGCTCTCGATCTCTTCTCGCCGGTCAACCGCACACTAGTTGTGACCAACAACACGTCGCCGCTCCCGGGAAATTTTGTCACAGGTAGCTCCGGCGAAGGCTTTGTCAACCTCTCCAAGTATAGCTGGATTGTCAAGTTCAACGAAAGCGCCCAAGACCTCATTGCCAAGATCGAGGTGCCGTACGATCCATCTGCCCTCAAGGAACAAGGGATAGACGTATCGAACACTTATGTCGGAACGCTCGCCGCAGACGGCAAGTCGTGGATGGTGTCAGAAGCTCAGAGAAACGTACACATGTATGGCATTCGATCAGAGGGTCCCTTACACATATTCCGGGTCTTTCGCTAACGACAGGGCAGATCCGAGAACAAGACCCGGATCATCAAGATGACTTCGCTCGACGGAGAATATATGCTCCTAGGCCGCAAGTCGGAAGACACGACGAACATCTTTGTGCAATACGGACAAGGTGCCACTCGAACCGTCAACGCCACCGAGGGCGATAGGTTCCAGGAAGCCGAATTCGTAGACGGGCTGCGCTTCAAAATCAAGTCGGCACAGTCCTTTCCGATGAATGTGGATCTTGCAAATGGGGTGGACAAAGCGTCGCTACCAGAGAACACGATATCGCTAAGTATGGGCTTGTGCCACGCGCTTGAGTGTGACGCATTGAATATTCAAGCCTGACATGCGAGTCCATAGATTCATTCGCGTGGGTCGTCAACTCGACGAATCCGGCCGGCAATACCCTTGATGTGGCCATGCGATTCCCATGTAAGCATTGACCAGCGCGGCCTGACTGACACTTGCAGAGTTCTGACAAAAGCAGACAATGAAGCCATACTATCAAGCAAAGCTCCAGGAAGCACGCCCAAGCAACTCGATGTCGCAAGACGGCGACTAAACCCAGACCCAACGGAACAATTTCAAGTAGTGGGCAAGCAAGAGCTCGCTCAATCAGAGAACCGAATCAAGGTATCTGACTTATCCCAAGCAGACGGACAATATGTCATCTTGGTCAGAAGTAACAAGTAGTAACTCGGGATGGCATTGGGCAGACGATGAGAATCATCCTTTAGTGTCGGCATTGGTTTCCTGTTGTTGACGTAGGCGTCCTAGACGATACCGTACAAGAGTGAATCCGAGTCTAAACCGTCCGCCGAGCTGGATATGCGTCGCCGAATCCGCTGAGTGACTTGATGCCAGAGTCTCAACTGCTTGGCAAACGACTGAATTTCAGTCACTTGGTCAATACTTGCAAGCGAGCGTCAAGTTACTGGCCACTCAAATCGTCCCTCGTCCCTCAAAAGCCTGTATTAAAGGGGACAGAGGACCGTCGAGGAACCATGGACGGAATAAAGCCCAACCAGAATCTCTTCTTTCCGTCGTCAACAACGGCGTCTGCCCTACCTTTAGGCTTCTGGCACCATGGCCGTACGCCATGCATTTCTTCGTTCCAGTCATGGGGGGGGGGGGCATAACCATCCGATCCTGCGTGGAGCCAGAAGGGCGGCCATCCTCGCGGTATGGCCCAAGGACAGGCGGCGCGTTTCGGATGGCCATGCAGCTCGGCTACGCCCGGTACTCGGACGACGCGCGACGGCAGCTTCAAGCCCACGAGTATGAGCTTCTTGTCCATGGCGGCACCTTGCGTGTTTTGCGGGAAACAGCTCCATTGTCGAGAGTGGCTGCCTCTACCCTGTCCCGTCGCATAACACGGCGCTGAGCTTCCAGGCTCTCACGCCTCGCGCCGTCTTTGGGCGGGTCTCGACGATGGCGGCAATGGGAGGGAGGCGTTGAGGGCGGAACTGCACAGCCTCTGCGGCTTCGACAACCAACTCAAGCTCTGCGTGTTGGCGCTCGTCTTGAGCCGCCAGGGCTGGAGCATCATCGAGAGTTCGAGACGGAGAACACCATCGGCGTCTTCATTCAGCTGCCGCTCGACGTACTCTGCGTGCTTCGGTTCACCAAGGATTAGGTGCATTCGGGCATGGCAGGCCCCAGCAGACCTTGATGAGAAACGTGCCTTTCCAGGGCATAGGGGATGCGGAATAGAGTCTTTGATGAAGCAAGGTCACGTTGGTCGCAGGACTCGCAGCAGGTGAGTGCAGATGGCAGGTGTCCGCGGTACCGCCAAGGGCACCTTCCCGTGCCCCGCCATTTTTGTAGTCCACGCTCCGTGCAAACCAGCTCTCTCCACCGCCCATCGAACCACGGCGGACACATCCTGACGCCCATTTGGATTCCGCCTCGCTCCCTCCTAGCCTTTCGGTGTAATTTCCACGGCTCCAGCATTGAATCCCGGACAATCGATCACGCGTCATGCTGCACTTCAACGTCGGCACCGTCTGCGTATGGCTGCTGCTCGCAACGACTGCCATGGCATCGTCGGCGCTCCGGTGCATCATGTATCTCACGGGGTCAGTCGCAGACTTCAGCCCATGCATGACACGCCCAAGTGCCATGTTCTCACCTCAAGCTTCTCGCAGGCAGCACCACGTCGTGCCCTCCGATCCCGGTCTCACTGCGGATATTACGCACGTCGTTCTCGCCTTCATGCCGTCGACCACCTTCAACGTAGACGAATCGCCCGCCGCCTTTCCTCTTTTCACCTCCGTTGACGAGACTCGCCGCCGGCTCCAGCCAGGCACCAAGGTCATGGTGGCCATTGGGGGCTGGGGGGACTCGCAAGGCTTCGAAGACGCAGCCCGCACCAGCCAGTCGAGGAAGCGCTGGTCTCGGCAGGTTCGCGCCATGGTGGATCAGACGGGCGCTGACGGCGTCGACATCGACTGGGAGTATCCAGGGTAAGCCCTTGATGGGTCGTTTCCGCCTTTCAACCTGACACAGAGGCCAACTGAAGCTGTCAGAGGAAACCGTGACGACTACCGCCTCGTGCCTAATCGTGAGCGAGAGTGGGAAATTGAGGCCTTTGGCCTTCTGCTCCAAGACCTCCGTGCCGCCATTGGTCCCGCAAAGACATTGTCCATCGCTGTCCCGGGCTTGGAGCGTGACTTGATGGCATTCACCGCCTCGACGCTGCCGCGCATCGTGGACCAAGTCGACTTCATCAACGTTATGACCTATGACATGATGAATCGACGGGACGAGACAGTTTCCCACCATAGCGGAGTTTCAGGATCCCGCGACGCCCTCGATCGTTATGCGAAGAGAGGAGTACCCTCGCGCATGTTAAACCTGGGGTTGGGTTACTATGTCAAGTGGTTCATGACCCAAGATTGCGACCCGAAGCAACCTCTCGGATGCCCGACTCAGCTGCTCGAGGACCCAAAGACAGGGGCCGACTTGGGCAAGGCTGCCGCATTTAGCTGGCACGACGAGACGCCCAAAGACCTCGTGTCGTCCTTTACTCGGGCTCAGGCAGAAGGAAGGTATTTTGAGGACGGCAGCTATGGGTATTGGGACAGCGAGGAGAGGCGATGGTGGTCTTTTGACACGCCGCACGTCATGGAGCAGAAGCTGGCTGAGATCGTGGGCCCTCGGAATCTTGGAGGCGTATTCGCCTGGGGCCTCGGCGAGGACGCACCCAGATTCAAGCACTTGGCGGCTACCCTCGAAGGCGTGCGAGCAGAGACTCGGCGCAGGGCCATGCACAATTCATCCAGGGACGAGTTGTGAGGGGCGGCATGTCCAATCGCGGCTAAATTATCGCATCCCTCACCAAGCCGCTCAAGTCCGGTAGCAACATTGGCGCCTGCGTGGCAACTGATCCGATATGGGGATCCCATGGCCGCGAGCAGTCGGTGATTCGCTAAGGGACGAGTAGCATCGCCGGGGATGCTTGCTAGCGTGGCTTTTGCTGCCGGGAGTGGATGTGTTTCTCGGGTTTATTTAGTCACGTCCGTCTCAAAGGACTAACCCAGTTGTGTGATTCACCATTGAGTCTTTGCAAGGCGACGATCTCAACACCAAGAGCACTGTTAATGCCGCAGCTTGCCGCGGGCCGAGATGCAATTCCGGCTCAATCGGCTGCCCGGCATGCATAGGCAAGGACTTGCTGAGCCGCGTCTCCATGGCGTCGCTCAAGCTCGCGAATCAACCTGGCAGTCCGACCACGCATCTGTCGGAGTCCACGTGGGCGGCCACATTTTCTGGTCAAGACCGTACGCTGTGAGCTACGGGTTCAAGATGCAGGCTCACCCGCATGCCTGTGCATGTGCCTGTGCGCCAAGTGGTTCGAGCACAATTCGAGTCGACGTCCATTCGACCTCGGCCAATCACTTTGACTGAAGACGGAGCCACGTCCGACGGCAGTGCCACCGACCGGCCTCAGCCCTGGCCGCAGTCATGTGCAATTAACACACATCACTTCAGCCTTGGCAGGCAAAGCCGCATAGAAGCCGGGAGGCTGGCCCATGCATCCTGGAGCTTCCTGCAGTGCCTTTCCAGGTCCAGCATGGCCGGAAACGGCATCGCCCGTCGTCGGCGGGTGTGCCGACACCCATACATAAGAGAGCCTTGGGCTGCCAGTCTATCCTGGCGAGACACGTACGATCTGTCGTCGCTGCTTTCGCCCTCGGACCATCATCTAGTTCCATTCGCAAGGTGTGCGCCTCGGCGACCTAGATTGCCTGTTGGGATTGTTGGCCAAGCGGGCGTCCTCTTGACTGTCGAAACCACGCGCCGCCTCACCAGCCCACAGTCATCTCGAGCAGGATACAGCTCAAGATGCGGTCCTCAACATCCTCCCTGATCGCTTTCCTCGCTGCAACCGGCGGCTTGTCGTACCCGTCCCAACCCAACCCGATCAACCCGATCAGGCAGATTAAGCAGATCCAGCTGGGTCCGCGCCCCTACTTCCTGGTCGACAAGATGAGCGACGGGCCGCTCAAGACGGACCTCTTGTCGTGCCAGGATCTGGATATGAAGCCATCGACCTGGTCCATTGGGCATCGCGGAGGGGCCCCGCTCCAGTTTCCCGAACATTCCAGGGAGTCGAATCTGGCGGGAGCTCGCATGGGTGCCGGGACACTCGAGTGTGATGTTGCCTTTACCAAAGACCTCGAGCTGGTCTGCCGCCACAGTCAGTGCGACCTGCATACGACGACAAACATTGTGACGGTGCCGGAACTCAACTCCAAGTGCACGCAGCCCTTCCGACCGGCGGCTGACGGCAAGCCCGCCTCGGCCAACTGCTGCACCAGCGACATCACGCTTGCCGAGTTCAAGACGCTCTGCGCCAAGATGGACGGCTTCAACGCCAGCGCCACCAACGCCGAGGACTACCTCAAGGGCACTCCCAGCTGGCGCACCGACCTGTATGCCAAGTGCGGCACCGTCATGGAGCACTCGGAGCACATTGCCTTGGTGGAAGCGCTGGGCTTGCGACACAGCCCGGAGCTCAAGCAGCCCATGGTACCGATGCCCTTTCAGGGCGAATACACAAAAGAGATGTACGCTCAGCAACTTATCGACAACTACAAGAAGGCCGGCGTTCCGGCATCGCGCGTCCTGGCCCAGACCTTTGAGTACGACGTTGCCTTGTATTGGCTCAAGTTGGACCCCGACTTTGGCCGCAATACTATACTTCTCGATGAGTCGGGCGACACGCCAGAGACGTATGACGGGGCCGTCGCTAACCTCACCGAATATGCCGAGGCCGGCGTGCAAATCGTGGCTCCGCCACTTTACTACCTGGTCGAAAGTCAGAATGGCTCCATTGTCCCCAGCAAGTACGCAAAGCGAGCCAAAGAGCTGGGGCTCAATATTATCACTTGGAGCTTGGAGCGGTCCGGCCCGCTGGCCGGCGTGCACGCCAACGGCGACTACTTTTACACTTCGATCAAGGACATTGTCACCGGGGACGGCGACCTGTATGAGCTTGTTGACGTGCTGTACAAGCAGGTCGGCGTCGTGGGCATGTTTTCCGACTGGTCCGCCACCACCACATTCTATGCCACCTGCTTCCGAGTTGGGGTTCAATGAGGATGAGTTTGGAGGGGGCGAGAAGAGAAGAGACGGAAGCGAGATTTCCGAGAGACCGGAACGAACGGATTAACCAAAGAAGGGGAGACGAACGGGCCACGACGTGATTTGTTTTGATAGCGAGATGTTGTCGAGGGTCAACGTCTCGGAGAGGAGGCCCGACCATTTGCATGGACTGAAGCCGCCAAGCTCTGGTTGCCGGTGGAAGGCAAGGCTCGACTTGAAGTTGGCAGTACATGTAGAGGCTCAGCATATAGCGAGAGATGCTTCGTGGTGATTTCGAAAAGAAACCAAAAATGGATGATGTTTGTTGCGGGACCACTGGAGACTGTTGCGGCCAAGAAGAGCTCGGGCGCGTTGCAGCGACATTTTCTCCGCGTGGGGTCGGTCCGTTCTTGAGCCGCCGGCGTCTACCTGGGTTGAAGTGCGCAGTCTGCCGGCCCGGAGGGTACCGGGATTCGGCCCCACCGGGCGGGGAGGTCGGCCGACTACGGAGCCGTTTGAAAAAACCCCCTGCATAGTCCCCGCAAGGTTGCAGAGGATGCGGAGAAGTAGTATTTGTTGAGTAATGTCGACAGCAACAGGGATTGTGGCAATACTTGTTGTAAAGGTTGAGCTATTTACATCTTGCAGATGTGTGTACGTACATATACACAGCATGCATTGGAATTTGCCGGAGCTGGAGACGTGTCGGCTACATGACCCGCGCCAGACTCATATGCACATGTATTGCAGATGCTGGCTTGTCCCGTCTGGTACAAATTAGCTGTTACTTGATCTCGTTCCGGGGTGCGAGATGGAAACATTGGTCCAACACGCGTCGAGCTGGGCAGAAGGCGGCAAATGCCCACGCAGTCAGAAGCCGCCGTCGTACTCCCCTTGGCTATAATGAACATGTATTGTATGTACTGTACATAGATACAGTACGAAGCGAGTGTCCAAGCCTTGAACCTTTTCCCAGCGGTTTTGCTCCACTTGCGAGTCGAATCCTGCGCCCCCGGGTGCAGGTATGCATCACACCTTGCTCGTCATCCCTCTTTTCGAGCATCTCATTTCTGCTCCGGCAGGGTGGCTGAGTTCGGGAATGATATCTGGTCGGTGGAGGCAAAGACGACCGAGGCAGGTGTTGAGTCTCTCGGTTGGCGCCGAATACGGCGATACCCTTTCACCTCCCTATACGGAATCATAAGGCCGGACTCAATCGAGGTCATGTGCCGTACTGTCAGGCTGGTAAAATACGTACCGCTACACCAGGCAAAATAGGGGGACCCCCGGTGGAGGTGTTATTTACGCGTATTATAAGTCTCTCCTTATTTTGACACATCCCTTTGGTTGATGGCTGAACTCGTTTGGCCAGAACGCTCTCCCTTGTGAGCCCCGTAGGAACTCTGCGGTAATTCCCTCTGAGGTTCAAGAGGCACAGGCTAACCCCTTGACACGTTTTGTTGCGGGCTGCCAGATACCTTCCAGGTCACTCAACAGTTGGCATGGTCAGAAGTGTTCGACAGCGCGGGCTCAGGAATGTAATAGGCTTCTGTACTATAAGTGTATTCCAGGAGCTCATACTCTGTACATGGTTTCATTCTGCCAAATCTAAAGCCGGAAATTACTTTGAGATCTTGGCAGACACAAGTATACAGGAGGTTAATTCGTCGACCGATCAAGAAGTGAATACATGTCAGGCTCCATACACATACGGTATGCACATGCTATGGGAACATGCGATACTGTCGACATTGCCCGTACCCCCAGAAATCAAAGAGCGGTGCGCAAAGTAGAAAAATCTCGTGCCCGGGGTTGAACTCTGGGCTCCAGACAGAGCGCCCATATATATATATATATATATATGCGTACAGGTCTCTTTCATGTGTTTTCCACGACATGAAGTATCCACACGCACACATGTAATGCCGCTTTCCTAGGTATCATCATTGCTCTACAAGACAATCATAGCACAGGCATACGCCCTCGACACCTGCTCGATGCCTCTTTTCCTCTTCGCCCTGCTGGGACTACAGCTCAGCGCTTGGTCGGAGGCGGCGACAGGACATGAGCCTGCGCTCGAGCTTGTCCGCAAGCTTGAACTTGGGACTGGCAACATCAGCTGGTAAGTGGTTTGGTGGGCTCGTCGATGAGCTTCGGCTGGAGATGTGGTCCGACGAGCGGCAGCAATGGATGCAATTTCACCCAAGACTCACTTTGGTTGTGCTGCATGTAGGTTCGGCTACCGAGATGCAAAGTCAGGCCCGACGCCGTCGGGGAGCGAGTCGTGCGACGTCCAAGAGCTCATTCGCTGCACCCGGGACGAGTCCGACGAGGCGCAGGCAACGGCATGGGGCTGCTGGTGGCTCGCGGCCAACATGGAGACGCTCAAAGAGCCCGTCGCCAAGGGAGTGCGGTCCATCTGCGGCTCCAAGGACAAGCATCCCGACTGCTGCATCAGCTGGCCGGGCGAGCTCCCCAAGGCCACAACCGCCGAGCTGCAACAGGGCGTCGTGGACATTTCGAAAGGGTGTCTGCCCGACGGCCCGGAGGACACGGATCCCCTGCTGGCCTTTGACGAGCGGAACCTTGCCATGAGAGGCTTCGTCGCCCACCGCAAGCTCGACTCGTCCGTCTGCACCCCGCTGTGCCTGTCGAGCAGGCCGGGGCTGTGCTCCAGGGAACTAGACGTCGAGCTCGAAGGCTCGCCAGCATCGAAGCCGCCGGCAAGGGGTGCGGCTCAGGGGGGGGAGAGGGCAAAGCCGGAGACGGTGGGTGGAGCGGTGTCGTGAGCGTGGCAGGTGGGATTCCAGATGGCAATGTCTCGGCTCTCGACAGATTTCATTCACGCTCTGGGCATCGACTCTATGCTATGGCATACAGCGTCACTCCAGACACGGCACAGAGGCAGGCCGGGTTGCATGTACATACACACGCATACTTATATGACGGCACTGACTCTCGGCGACCCGCAGGCACAGCACACAGACGCCCGAGCACTGCCGGGCCCTTAGTCGTCGCGACCCCAGCGTTGGGATGGCCGATAGCGCGAGTCTAAGTATATTCTAAGCTAAAAGGCGCCCTCTGAGCGTTTGCAGCCGGGTGGAGAGCGGAATAGGGGAATAGGGGGTGGCTCCGGCCCCTTTCCGGCCGGCGGTCCTATCACGGCGCGCCCATTACAAAGTCGCCAGCTTTGCTGCCGTGCACTCACGGCACATATGCCCAACCCCATACTATATGCATTTGATTTCTCCTGGCCAGGACCCGGTTCCCCCGCGCGGGGGGCCGTCCAATCACGGTGCGGCCTGGCGGGCGCGCGATAGTCGGAAAGATGGGAATGCTTTCCGCAGCCATGAATCAGCCAGCATGAGTTGCGCCCGCCGGCATGAAACGCCTCGTTTCGCCACGTCCATTCGGGAGCAGTACGTGCATGTAGGCCCCGGGCCGTCTCGTCGTCGAGCATCAGACTTGCGAGCCGTGGCGGAAGGAAGGATAGGGAGGTGCGGTTCGTTCACACTTTCACAGAAGCAGGCTTGCTCGACGGCTTTGGTTTTGATTCAAGCTGCGGCTAGTCAGGACCGATATCCATCTTGTCTGTCCCGGTTGCCTCGGCCGCTGCCGGGATCCCTCACATGGTCGCCTGCAGTCCAATCTGCCTCGACAGGGTCGTCGGCCGACTGGGCCCTCTCAGCTTGGCCGGCAACATATTAAAGCGGCGCCCGCGTCCATGAAATGTAATCTCAGAGCAGTCGTCTCCCGCCCTCCCCCGTCTCGCCGATCGTCCCCACACAGGGGCTTCCATGACAGAGCGGAGCCAACCCCAGGAGACTAAAACGAGAGGCCTGTTCGCTCCGGGGTGAAACCCAGCCAGGTGTCCTTGAGACGACTGAATCCCCAGTATTTCCGCAGATTCCGGCGACAACTGGCATCGTCTTTATTCAAAGCTTCTGCTTCATCTCACCATCCGCAGTGCTGCCTGCCTCCTTAGTCTGGCGCTTGTTGTCTTACAAGAGTAAAGGACGAGCCCATGCAAAGACAAAAGCGGCGCCTTCATTTCCTTTTCGTCCTCTCCTTCTTCTCCACTTAGCGTCCTCGACCGTCTATTGTTTTTCTCGTCTTGATTCCCTATTCGCTGTGCGAATTACGGAAAGCCCAGATGGACAGTGATGGCGGCGTTCCTCCACCAGGGACGGTGCAGTTGCTTGAAGGCAAGTCCACGGCCTGTCGAGCTCTCGGGTTCAAAATCACGTCACCAACAGCAAGCTGACGGTGTGTGTGAAGGTCACGGAGCCGGAAAAGATGGCAAAGTTGTCTTGGCGCCTGCCCCTTCCGATGATCCAAACGATCCCCTGGTGAGTCCCCGCGGCCCCATGAAGACTCAAGACTCGTCCCAGCACAGCGGCGGGGAGTCGGAGTCGAGCTGGCTGCAAACCGTGTCGCTGATTCTCAATGCCAGAGATGGCCCATGTGGCGCAAGTGCTTGAACTTTGGGCTGCTCGTCGCCCAGACGACGGCCCTCTTCACAGGGTAAGCCGGAGGAGCCCCCTGAAGACAGTGCGAGGCAGGCAAGACGAGAGAGAGCCACGGGGCTGACACGGCATCCTTAGCCTGTCCATTCCGACAATCTTCTGGCCCCAGATGCTCAAGGAGCTGCCCCAGTTTAAGCAGCAAGACCTCGCAAACGCGGCGGCCGTCCAGCTGGTCGGACTCGCCGTCGGCTGCATCGTCTTCATCCCCTTTTCCAAAAAGTACGGCAGGCGCCTGGTGTACATCCTCGTCATGGCCATCGCCGCCATTGGGGCCTGGTGGCTTGCCTTGATGAAGACAATGGCGGACCTGTACCTGTCCAACTTGCTCATCGGCATCGCGGGAGCCGTCAACCAGACAGCCATTGCCATGAGCGTATGTCGGGCCACTTCCCATCTCCCCTACTGTCTGAACGCGCTTTGCTGATGCTTTGGCATATCAGATCAACGACATCTTCTTCATCCACCAGCGCGGCACCGCCAACGGCGCCTTCTTCGGCGCCATCATGGCCGGGTCCTTCCTCACCCCCATGGCAGCAGGCATCCAGGGCATCACGAGCGGATGGAGAGCGTCGTTTGCGTCGCTTGCCACGTCCATGTCCATCCTTACCGTCGTCTTCATCGTTGCCTTGGAGGAGACCAAGTTTGTCCCCGCCGTCCGCCAGACGAGTCTCGACGACCAGGACAGCATGTACAGGATGGACTCTGCCGAGTCGGATCTCAAGGCCCTCGCGGCCGTGACGGAGCTGGAACGCGGCTCGCAGGACGACCCGATGAGCCAGCCGCCAAGCAAGCCATCCTTCCTGCGAGGCGCGCGGCTGCAGCTCATCACCAAGACGGACGAGTCGCTGTGGAAGGTATTCTACTTTCCCATCTACTCGTGGTGGTTCCCCCACGTCGTCTTCTCCTGGCTGCAGCTGGGGTCGAGCATCTGCTGGCTCGTCGTCATGGCCTCGGTCCTCACCATCGTCTTCTCGGAGCCGCCCTACAGCTTTGACGCCGCGGGGCTCGGCTACATGACCGGCGGACAGGCCGTCGGCTCCGTCTTCGGCGCCATATATGGCGGCTACTGCGTCGACAAGACCATCATCTGGAGGGCCAAGCGCAACGGCGGCTGGTTCGAGCCCGAGATGCGGCTCTGGCTGTACCCCTTTCCCGCCATCGCCATGGCCGCCGGCCTGGTGATTTTCGGCGTGTCTGCTGATCGCGTAAGTCGACGCCGTGGTATACTTGACGCGGCATGTGCTGATATTCCCGCCATCGTCTAGGGCATGCACTGGATCGTCCCCAGCGTCGGCGGTGCCCTGTTTGCCTTTTCGTTTGGCGCAATCTCGGATATCTCGACGGCTCTGGTGCTTGATTCATTTCCAAACGTGAGTCGTGCATGGCCCCTGAAACCGTGGTCCCCCTCCGGCGCTCTACTCTGCACTGGTGTGATTGAGCAGACGAGACTGGACCCAAGTTGACGCCTGGCAGATTGTCTCGCAAACCTTTGTGACCATCACCTTTTTCCGCAACGCCATCAGCATGTCGGGCCCCTTTTCGGTCACGCCGTGGCTCGAACGCATGAGCGTCTCCAACGTGTTCATCGTGGCCGCCATCATCAGCCTCGCCATCAATGCCTTGGCCATACCGCTGGCCATATGGGGCAAGAAGGCGAGGAGATCCGTCGCGTCTCGGTACGAGTACCTGTCGAACCAGAGCGAGTGATGCAGGCACCTGGGCCCTCTCTTTGATGCCAAGGAGATGAGAGCCTGGGCCATCGTGCCGCGAGCTTGTCGAGCGAGAACTGGGACTGGCGCCCAGCCGCTTCGCAGAGCTAGCTGCACGTCTAGACGGCAATAAAAGGGACACGAACACGGGTTGCATCTGTCGTTAGGTAGAGAGCGTCTTTTCCTTTTAGCCCATGCCATTTTATAGATTGGCCAAATAGTCGCTCCAGGCGAGTTGAGCCAGTACGTGTGTCCATGCTTGTCTTGAGGTCCGAAGAGCGCTTGCACTTGTAGCATATAACGTTATAGATTATCGAACGATATATATGCAGGCCGACTGCGGTCCCAAGTTGACGAGACTGCTGCTTCGTCAGTTGCCCTCCTTATCGAGTAAGGCTTTTTCTTACATTTAGTTAAAAGTAGAAGATTTAGAGCCATACGCCAACTGGCATCTGCAGTGGACTTGGTTGAGTTGAGAATATTTGGAGGCGACGCAAATCATGTTTTAGCAGACACATAAGCTACAATTATTCGTGTCTCTGTCACATACGGCCATACCTGTGAGGAAGCACCCGCTCTCGTCTGCTCGCGGTTAGTTAAGCTCGCAAGGGGCAGATTAGTAGTTGAATCGGTGACGGTCAGCGAATACCGGCTGCTGTATGTTTTTTTTTAGTGGAGATGGCGTGGATCGCTGTTTTGTTCTCAACCCCACTGTCTTTCTACTAATTACTGCAGGTCGGGGCCTGTCTCTTGTAGCTGCTGGGGCATGAGGAATGGACAAGCATACTCAAACTATAATAGAAAGATGATTGTAGCCCTATTAAGCGCATCTAAAGATAGCGTGTTAGCCGCCTGACTCGAGGCAGTGAACATGCTGAAAATATATCAAATATCCTACAACTTAGCCTCAAGTGAAGGAATATATATAGAGTCTTACTATTTGCACAGACATATTTCTCTATTTATATAGAATTTCTTAAATTCCTCTCTTTTAATTAGTGGCCAGATCCGCTTAGTAATTAGTACTCGACCTTATATATTTTTTGAGTCTCTCAAAAGTCGCGATCTTGCACGTCGCACTCACCTCGCGCGGGGGATAAACCCCCACAGTAGGGCCCCTCCCCTACTGGCTCGGGTGCTCGGGTGCGCTTGTTCGTAATCGAGGCCTTCTTAGTAGGTACCTAGGTAAGGCAGGCAGCTAGGGGAAGTATAGGCAGTACCTTAAAGTGACTTTAAGGTACTTTAAGTTTAGGTGCTCTATATAACTCTATGTAAATAGAGAATTTTATCTATGCAAATAATAGTAAGACTCTATAGATGTACCTCTTTTCCTAATCGACTAATACCTAAGAAGCAGTTACGGGTGTAGAGCCTAATTATCGCTCTGCTTAACGAGATGCTCCGGCTATTGAATGCCCTTTGCCCTAAAAGAATGATTGTTGAGAACCGGCAGTCTCAGTCTTTGCTTCGAGAACGGCCCGTTGTTGGACGGTAGGCTTTTGGCCTGTGGTAGAGTTTAATCCGGGGTTTTCTGCTCTATTTATCGCAACAAGGTCGGTTGTCAAAAAAACACGCAACTGTCGGAGAAGCGGGATAGTCCGAATCTTGCTCAAGCATAAAGTACAGTAGAAACTCACCAGCGTGAGACGCTCTTGGCGATCGCCAACGGCGCGGAGGCCTGATAGGAGAAGGCGTAGAGGGACAGGTCGAGCTGAAAAATCCACTTATGGGTCCCCCTGCTGCCAGGGCTGTCTGGATTTGGTGAGTTCTTGCGATAAAGCTAGCTGCGAGCACTAAACACAAGTTTGTTGCGGCATGTCGTTCGATATACTCTGCCGAGCTGGCGATCCCTGAGCCATCGATTCAATCTGCCGTGTTCGAGGCTTTATGGCTAAGATCAAAGGCATCACGATTATGCCCACCAGTCTACCAGCGCTTCATTCTACGAGCCGGTGAGGATCCCAGACCTAGTTAGTGGCTCCGCTGCAGTATGGGGGGAAGATATCTCCCGGCTGCCTTTCGTCTCTGTCTATCCGTAGATCCATGCTTATAGAGTAGAGGCCCTCAGCCTCGGGGGTTTCACTAGGAAGGGTATTACTATGAAGAGACTTGAAGGACTAGATTATATTATCGCCCCGTTTATCTGGTAGACCCCTTACACTGGTGATGCGATATGTTAGAAATGGGGGGGGACTTATAGCCCAAACCGCTTAAAAGGGCAAAGTTAGTAACTTGGCTAGGCAGAGAGTACTTAAGCGGTTCTACGAATATTCGAGCATACCGACTATCAGAAATGGCTTACGGAGTAGGCACAGCCAAGCTCCAGCCGTGTATTGGTATCATATCTTAGCAAGCATGCTTACCCTTGCTCCGAATTTCTCTCGGAAAACAGGGTTCGGCGTTGGATTAATCACTAGTGGTTTCAGTTCGACATCACCGCCGGTCTACTCCACCACGTGTAGTGCAGGCGTGATAATTACGCATCGATCATTCGGGCGGGCTTAGCAATCGACAATAGCGGGCACATCCACTGACGGAATATACGAGCTGAGTTCTTACGGTACATCCTCCATGGCTAAAGCGGCAAGCCACGTGTGCCCGCTTCGCAGACCGGATACCAGATGGAATCCTATACACACGGTCCAATGCAGCATTATATGCTGTGGACGGACAAGAAAGGAGACGAGGAAAAGACCAACAAGCAATCGCTAGCATTTGTAGGCACACTGGTAATTCTCGATAACGTTTGATCTCTTTGCGCTCGACCGAGCTGTCTCTCGTCGCATTGTTAAGCAGCTATTATCCACAATGCGATCGACAATAACATTCGCCCAGTCGACAAGCCTATTCTCGTCCCGCTATATACCCCGAGAAGACTTTCATGGGGCTCTAATAAGTCACATCGATAGACTTGAATTATATTAGAAAGAGTACCGGCTTGCCTCAACGGGCTCAGTCGACCTACTTAAACAGTTAGAACCAAAATAAAGTCTACTATCGTATGGCACGAATAGCATCGTTGCCGGCGACATCATTCCGCTATACGCAGCAGATACTATGGCGCTCTATCCACAGGGCAGTCGGGTGGATGACTTTGTCTCTGTAGGTAGTCAGGCATGCACCGTGGATAACCCTCCTGGTGCTCGCAGCTGGCAGCAATGTTGACTGCAAAAGCGACAGCGAGTGCATTTAACGACAAAGGTATGAACTGGCCTTGCGTTTCATGACGCTTTCGAGCCTAATCCCCGTGTGACGACTGATTGGAGAAGAAGTCCCGATACGGCATCGTAGCATACCACCAACTTGTATATCCTGTGGAGACGGCGAGGGCATGGACTTTGGCATACCGGGCTGACGTCCTCGGCGTGTACAAGTATATGTATTGAGCCGTTGGCAATTCAAGAGTCGGATCCCAAGCATCAGGATGGTTATCTATATATGAAGGGGTGTTGATTGGAAGCCCCTACAAAATTGGCAAAGTCAAAGTCTATAGGCAAAGCATTCACGCGTGACCCATTGAATACGGCGCTTCTCCTCATCCACGGACAACACATGGTCCATGCACAGCCAGCATGTCCCTCTCTCCCTTTGCCCATCCCAGACAACTCCATAGCAGAAAAAAAAGACGCTCATTCCAAAAACGTAAAGAGGTGCGTGTGCAGCACGTTCATGGCCCTCGTCGCGTCCCGCGCGTCTATCACGCACGAAATATTAATCTCGCTCGCCCCTGCACAAGCCCACGTTAGCTCCCCACAAACACCACCCAGTGCGTGCCTCCAAGCCTCTGCTTACCTTGGGAAATCATCTCGAGGTTAATGTTGTGCTCGCCGAGCGTCGAAAACATGCGGCCGGCCACGCCAATCATGTTCTTCATGTCGGAGCCGACGAGGCTCAGGATGGCCATGTGGGTGAGGACGCTAACGTCGCCGCACTCGGCCAGGCTGTGCTTGGCCTTTGCAAAGGCGTCCATCTGGGTGCTGCCCGAGTGGATGGCCATGGAGACGTGGACCTCGCTGGTGGAGATGAGGTCGACCGAGATGGAGTGCTTGTCGAGGATGGAGAAGATGCGGGCAAAGAAGCCGTGCGAGATGGACCGCTTGTTGGAGTGCACGTTGATAACGCTGATATGGTCCTTAATGGTGACGGCCGTCGGGCGCTTGGGCGTCTTGAGGGGCTGCGGTTCCGTCGACGGGCGCGAGCGGTGGAGCTGGTGGCCCGCCGACAGGCCAGGGTCAGGGATAACAATGGTGCCGTTGCCGCGCGGGTTCTTTACGTTCTTGATGCGGATGGGGATCGGGGGCTGGGCGCGGATGACCTGGTCCATGGTGAGGTGGTGGATGACCTCGGAGCCGTAAAAGGTCAGCTCGGCCGCCTCCGAGGGCGTGATAGACGGTAGCAGCCTCGCCGTGGGGACCTTGGACGGATCTGCCGTAAAGATGCCGTCGACCTCCTTCCAGATCTGGAGCTCCTCGGCGCCGAGGCCGACGGCGCACAGGGCGGCGCACAGGTCGGTGTAACCGCGGCCAATGTCGCCGTCGATGAGGCTGCCGGGGAGGTTGCCGAAGAACCCCGTCACCACGGGGACGCGGCTCTCGCAGGCCGAGATCTTGCGCGTAAACGCCGCAGCGGCCGCCTTGTAGAAGCCGGCGTCGAGCTGGGCGGCGGCGTCGCAGTGCAGGGCGTCGCACAGGTCGACGTATTCGGCGTCAACACCCTGAGCCGGCAGACGAGGGTTTCAGTCACGCCTCGTGGGGGGGACACAACGCGCAAGAAGGGTAATATCAGGAAACACGTACCGCATCCTGTAGAAGGGTCGTCATGAAGAGGCAGGCGAGCTTCTCGCCAAAGCTGATGACGCGGTCCTTGGAGCGGGAGTTGATTTCGAGGTTGAAGCGCTTGGCGGCAAAGATGTACTCGATGAGCTCCTGGCACTCGGCCTCGATGTTGCGCGACAACAGCTCCTTGAGGGCGGGATCGCGGACATAGTGCTCTGCGGCGAGGACGTGGTCGGCGCAGACGTCGGTGATGAGGCCCCTGGCCTGCTCAATGAGGGCCTCGGGGTCCTCGTCGAAGCTGGCGGCGTAGGCGGGGCCGACATTTTTGAGCTTGTTGAAGACGCCCAGCAATCTGCGCGGATGAGGCGTGAGATGAAGCACCGCGGTTGACTTTGGGTGAGTTTGACTGACCGGCTAGTGGTGCCCTCTGCCTTTTTCCCCGTGCTCCTGGCTGAGCAGACGACGACGACGCGATGCCGCGACAGGCTCGCTCTGGGTGACGGACGCGTCAGCCAACGATGGGTCCGGCGTTTAGAGTTGGAACAGCTTACTTTACAATATCTTGGGCAATCTAAGGTCGGATGGATGAAGAATCAGCACGCGCGGGTTGTGCGGCAGAATGAGTCAGTCATCATACCTTGTCTGGAAACTTGCCGACGCTCGTGCCGCCAAACTTCTGGACCACCCAGCCCAGGCTGGACGAGTTGTCGAACGTCGAGCTCCCCATTGCTTGCCGAGCCAACGATGGCTCTCGTGCCGCGGCGCAAGCGACTTGCCGCCCTCCCCCGATGTCGGCCGCGTGGATGACTGCTGTGGATGGATGACTGAGTATGCCTACTGACTGGGAAGACTGAACCGCCGGGGGAATGACCGAGAAGACTCGACGATTTCTCCAGTGATGTTGCCCAGGGTCGATGCCCAACAGAGGCGGTTGCGTGAGAGTTCCGGTCGTCAGCGAGCGGCTGGGTGAGAAAAGTCCTTCTCTCGACCTGTCCAGTAGCAGCAGCCGCGAGGCGAGTGGGACTTTGCGCAGCTCGGAGGGTCCGATGAGAACGGACCGACGAGGCCACTTTTTCCTTCCTCTTTTGCTTAACCTCTAGTCTGCTCTGTGCACTTGAGCATGGAAAGGAATAGCGTACAATTCCGTAAAAAGAAGGAAAGCTACTCGACGGGATAGAAAACAGAGGAATGCGTCTAGGTAGAAAAGGAGGCAAAGAAAGGGTTAGTGGGCCTATTATCAGGCGCCTGAATTGGTGATTAGGTGCCTACCTAGTATTGCTACAGCGGCAGCATACGATGCCTACCTACCCTGGACCATGGACCGAGGCGGCACAGAAATGCACATTGGGTCTGTCTTGTACGGCGCCTTGCACGAGAATTGGACAACACAACCAGTGCTTTGGTTTCTTCTTCAATTTACTCAAGTCTTCTATAAGGTCCACCTGGCGTGCGTGCGCATCGGCAACAGAGTTGGACGTGCTCCTTGCCTTGGCGCATTTTGCAAAAATCGCTGTGTTTGTGTACATGTGCTGACGTCACACTCGGGTACGTATCCTTCGCGCAACGCTTACCTGAGCACATCACCTCCATCCCCAGCTGCTGCTTCAACGACGACCTGCAACCTGCACTCTTGCACCGACACAAACATCACACCAGAAGCATGCCTCTTGCATGGACACACTGCACGTGCCTTCATGTCAACGTTAATTCAATCGCCCCTCTTGCGCCTATCCGCTGCAGCATCTTGGCCGCCAGCACCGACAGGCTCATAAAAGCAGCGCCTCGCCTCTCCTGTCCATCCTCGACGAAATAGCCGGCCTGCGATGCAGATCAACCAGCAGCACCAAGAGCCAACCAGTACATGCCGTCAGAATACAAGGTCTTCTCATGCCATCCTCTCTCACCCCTCTCCACCAAGATCCCGTCCGCCCATTACTTGCTTGCCAAGGAAGCGCAGCCAAGCTTCACACCTCTCTCTGATCCAACCCCTCTCTCCTCTGCTTCCAATCAAAGCCATCATGTCTTCGTCCCGGTCGTCCCGTGATTAGTCCGCTTCGCTCCGCCGTCTGTGTGCGTGCGCGCGTCGTTGCGTGTGTACAGCATTGGGTATTAAAGCCACCCTGGTCGAACCCCCAAACGCCCTCGATCCCGCATGCAACCGGCCGTTGTCAACCCCCAGCCGTGCGCCGTTGCCATTTTCACCGCCGGATAAGAAATCTTCAGTCAAAACGCCCGGCTCATGCCCTGGCCAGCTCGGCCCCGCCAACCATGCCCATGCTGTCCGCCCCCGTAAAGGCAAACTTGTCCATGGGGAATTCGTCCTCTGGCGTCCGGATCCCGATCCCGCTGTCGTCGTGGGGGTCGCCCCCGCCCATGCCCATCGGAGCCTGCGTGCTACCGGGCGGCGGGAACGGGGCGCGCCCTGGCTGGGTCTGAGACATGCCGGATAGGTTCACGTCCTCGCTGCTGCTGCTGCTGCTATTGCCGCTGCTGCATCGCGAGTCGTGCCGGCTGGCCTCCCTGCCGGCCTCCTCGGGCTTGGGCCCGGCGCTCGGGCTTGGTTGTCGCGCCCTTTGCCGCGCGAAGCCGCCCTGCTCGGCCAGGAATCGCACCATCTCGTCCATCCACGTCTTCGTCACCCACCACGAGCCGAAGCTCTTGCCTTGGGCCAGCGTGAGATCCCGCATCACTGCCGTCCCGATGCGCTCCACGCACCACATAATGTCCGTGTGGGACGCGTACGGGAACTTGTCGGGCAGACTCTGCAGGAAACCCACCCACCGGTCCAGCACGTTCTTGCCCGACCCGTCGCCCCCGTCGTGCTCGTCTCCCTGTCGACCGTTTCGCGATGCCACGTCTCCGTAGATGGTCAGGCACTCCACCTCCCACGGCACGTTGACGGGGTCCAGGAGGTCGCGCATCTCCATGACCAAGACCTTGACCACGTCGTCCATCCCGCGCGTCGGCACACATTCCGCCACCTTGCGGGCTCGGATCATGGTGATCCAGTCCACGTACATCTGGTCCCTGTTCGCCGGGTTCGAAAGCATGTTGGCTGCCGCATGCGCTGTGAGGTTGACGCGGAGCGCCCGATCCAGCAGCCCGGCAAATATGGCCGCCGGGGCTTCCTTGGCCGAAATGACATGCTGCGGCTGGCCCTGAAATGATTCGCGGATATGTGGCACCAGCCTCTCCGAAATGTTGCGAAGCGTGTCGAGCACCTGCTTGGGTACCACCTGCAGCGTCAGGCTGGCAATGATGCTCATCATCCGCTGATACAAAGCATAGTCGCAACCCTCGATCCACGGCGCCAGGGCCGCGTTCCCAAACAGCTTCTGCACCGGCATGGTGAGGGTGCCCTGAAAGGAAGTGTAGAGATGGAAGAATGT
This sequence comes from Hirsutella rhossiliensis, assembly GCF_020360975.1. Classification (NCBI taxonomy): domain Eukaryota; kingdom Fungi; phylum Ascomycota; class Sordariomycetes; order Hypocreales; family Ophiocordycipitaceae; genus Hirsutella; species Hirsutella rhossiliensis. Next base: position 1,340,093 of record NW_025408669.1, read on the forward strand.
CTTTTCCCGGCAATACCTCATACATTCGACGAGCGACGTGCAGTGTGATCGGTAGAGGGCCGACAAGGACTTGGCGGCGTCGGGATCTGTCCCGTGGGGGAGATATGCCTCGATGGGAGGGAGCGCCAACTGGTCCGACTGCTGGACGATGGATTCGCTTGGCGACGGAAAAGCCAAGAGCCGGTGTGTCTTGGTAGAGGTGGAGTGCACATTCTCGATGCTCGCTAGGTCGGGATGATTGTACACGCTGTGGGAGAGGCCAGTCACCCTGGGCTCGTCGTCGCTCTTCTCTTGGACCTGGCCCACGTCCGGAGGGGAGGGCCGTGGCCCGTGATTCGTGACCCCGTTGGATTGCGACGGTGCGCTGCTAGACTGCCGTTAGCATAGAGGCCCGTCAGAGTTGCGAGACGGGTGACTATACGCACTTGAAGCTTTGAGAGGGCCCCTTGGCCTCAGGAAGGGGGCGTGGTATTTGTGGTTGAGCCTCTCTCAGATCAGGCATGTCCTCGGCGAGGGCAAAGTTGACGTAATGGTATTTGGACTCTCCACGAACACCCAGGCGGCGGGTTTTGAGTCCGGGGAAAAGCACGCGTACCAGCTTCCCGAAGCTGGCGGGATTCAGGACCGTGATGCGCTCTGTTGCACATCGGGACGCGTAGTTGGCGTACACTCGGCCTCGAGGCACGGAGCCCTTTCCCTTGGTGCAAACCGAATTGATCCTGGCAGAGGCAGAGTCAGCACGTACGGCCACTGAGGCTTCGGCAGCAACACGGCACGTACCAGAGCATGGCAAAGACCTGGCGGGTGCGTTCCGAGTTTGGGCCTCGCTCGTTGCCGTGGAGCTCACCCGCCACGTCCTGGAGGTTGCGATGGCGGTTGGCGCTGAAGAGCTGTCGCATCTCCAGCTCGTTGTTTGCGCTTGATCTCGAGGCGGCAGGGCGAGGGGCGCCGAGGTGGCCGACCATGGAGTCGCCATCCTCGTTATCGTCACGATCCAACATCTGGCTGTCGCTCTCGGCGAAGCTCGCGTTGCCGGCGTATTGTTCGGTGGGGAGCGGATGCCTAGCCATGGGATGCTGCTGCTGCTGCTGCTGCTGCTGGTATGGCATATGGGCATGGGCCATGGAAGCCGCAGCCATTGGGCCGTCCATGGGAAAGTCGGGGTTGGCGGACTGCATGTGCGAGGTGGCATGCAGGATGATGTCCTCGGGGGTCATGTGGGGAGGCTTTGCGTGGGCATGGTCCGAGGTGATCCATTGCCCGGCGTACATGTCGGCGAAGCCAGCGTGGTCCATGGTGGCGCTGTGGACGGAGGTCGTGGAAGCGCGGGACTGCGGCCGCTGCCTCGACTTGGCTGCGGCGGCTGCGGCGGCTGCAGTGGCGGCAGTACCTCTTGCAGCTGGGATATCTGGCGAGCCGAGGAGAGAAAAAGAAAGGCGAGGTTAGACGACAGTCGCAAGCAGGACGCATGTGCAGTCCAAGCATTTGATGCGACGGTGGTGCGGGAGGTTTTGCGCAAAAGACGTACCTTGGTCCATGTTGTTGACGAACTGGCGGGCTACCGAACAACAAACATTGGCCGGACTAAGGACGTCACGGGTGGGGATGAGTAGAGGGAAAATAAGAGAGACACGGGACGGAAGCAAGCTCAAGGTCGGCGGTGCAGGTCCGGCGCAACGGCTCTCATCAAGCGCGCGCTTGCTTGCTGTGCAGAGCTGGCTGGACTTGTTGTTGTCGTTGTGTTTTCCTGTTGCGAGGCCAACGGACGAGTGGAGGTGGGAGGAGAAAAGCAACAAGAGGGGAGATACAGCAGAGAGGCCAGCTGACTGGGTACGTACCGCACTGGGCCTAGCTGTGACGAAGCAGAAATAAACCAAAACAACAGCAGAAGCAGCTTGTTTGGGTTAGGTAAGGTTAGGTAAGGTGATTTGACTATGATTTCCGCTCATGTGCAGCATCAGGTACCACTACCTTGGTCCCACGGCACCAGCTGCCCCGAATGGGCCACGATGCATCGTAGAGGTACATGCAGACACAAACAAGGCTGACCAGCAGCCGACAACAGCATATCTGAGGTTATTAGGCATTAATTAGGACGGCATGCTCGCGGAATGCTGCACCACAGGCGGCTGATGATCGTTTACCATCCACCCAGCATGAGACGCCTCTACGTTCCGCACACAGCTGCCCGCTCTCCTTGTTGTGACGATGGACCATGGCTGGAAGGCGGAGTCGGGATCAATCATTTGCTTGATGGCGATGCGCCCAACTGCCTCGAGAAACACTCTGCAACTTTCATCTGCCTATGGAGTACCGGTATGGGCGTGTCTATGACCCTAGACGGCTGATGGTTAAAGACGGGGCGTCCCGGACTTTGGGACTGTTCCTGCAGCAGCTTCTGGTGGCTGAGCAGCACCGCACTCAAAGCTGCAGCAAGAAGCAGAAATCACCACAAGCCATTGGCGGGCAGCCTGACCAAGCAGCCGAGGCCATTGATGGCGACAGGCAAGCTGGTCCCTAGGTCAGTAAAGCAAGGCACTCCGGTCCAGCATGATGATGGACGGCTGAGATGTTGTACCACGCTTGAGAAACACCCTTGCCGTGACGCTGGCTGAATTGTGGTGCACTGCCCGGAGCAAAGTACTCCGTATCCAAGGTTCCAAGCCCCATCACACCATGCCTTACCCGCTTGCCGGAACCCTCGGCCATCTGCCCGCGGAATACCCGGCTGGCCCCATCCGCTAAAAGCCAAGGTACTGCGGCCTGCTACTGGCCAGCAGGGGAACCATGAGCCGTAGCAGGCCCCCTATCTGCCCCGCCTCTTCCTTTTCCGCCGTGTCTCAGCTCGACCAGATCTCAGCCCGATCGATCCTGGAACATACCACGTCAGTCTCTTGCGACCTCTTTGTCCATCCCACATCTCCCCGTCCTCGCCAGCTTTGCGACTCGACCGCCTCGCACCACTGGCATTTGACCCATCTTCGCCCTCTGCCCCATCATCCGCATCTTACTTGCAAGCTCCCCCGCGCCCCTTCCCCGCGTCAAGCCAGAGGCTCAACATTGCTACCCACATCCGAGCTTCCGCACGCCCTTCAACATGTCGTCCGCCCAGGAAAAGGCCCAGAACTACCTCAGCTCCTTGGACAAAGAGGTTTGCCTGTCCGATGACGACTAGTGTCCATGCCATTGACATTTCCTCTAGCTGTCCAAGTATCCGACGCTCAACAACCTCGAGAAGTCGGTCGGCGTCCCCAAGGCATATGCCGTCATCGGCCTCGGCGCCCTCTACTTCTTCCTCATCATCTTCAATCTCGGTGGCCAGCTCTTGACCAATTTCGCTGGCTTCGTTCTCCCCGGCTACTACTCGCTCAATGCGCTCTTCACCACCAACAAGGACGATGACACGCAGTGGTTGACTGTGCGTCCCGCCCAACTCCCCGCCACGATGAGCGCAAGCTGACACCGCAGCAGTACTGGGTTGTCTTTTCCTTCTTCACTGTCCTCGAGAGCTTCTTCAACATCGTCTACTGGTTCCCCTTTTACTTTGTCTTCAAGTTCATCTTCCTCCTGTGGTTGTCGCTGCCCATGTTCCGGTACGTCTCCAAAGGTCGGGCTGCAATGCAGGCTTGGCGCGTGCTAACTAGGCCTCAGTGGCGCCGACATCATCTTCAACTCCTTCATGGTCCCCACGCTCGGCCGATACTTCCAGACTGGCTCCACCTCGTCGGGTCTGCGCTCCAAGACCAGCGGCGCCGACAAGGCCGAGTAGGCCGGCCTCGGCACTGCTCTCGCCGTGCCCCTTGAGCATCGCAGTCGCAATTACGTCGCGCAATTGTGCGATGGTGGTGCTGATGATGGCACCAAGGCCACGAATCGCTCTTTGGCGTCCACGTGCGGGTTCACAAACAGGGTGAAACTCGTGGCGCACGCAACAAGGGCTATATCGGCGTGACTTGTGGAAGAGATTCTGGGAAAGATGACTGATGTGTGTGACGATGAAGAGGTTTTGGTTGGGCAATCTGTTATTCGGGGCTCGAACGGCGCGATGCGGCTTCCAATCCCTTCCGAGTAATGGGGTTACCGGAGACAGAATGGTGGCTTTGGGACTTGTGTTGTACATTACCTTAGCTGCCACGGGGTATGTCAGACTGAATGATTGACCTCGACGTTATGCACGCATCTCAACTTGCGAGCGTGGCTGTGTGACCAGGGCAGCGTTTGCGATTTTGTCGAGATTCTCGGGACACGTGGGCACGTGAGTTGCTCTGCTGCGTGACACACAAGATTTGTGTCTTGGAGATACGTCGGGTCCAAGAGCCAGCTCATTCCTAGCCAGCCAAGCACAGCTGAGCCAATCACACCATTGCGTAGCTATATTTGCACTATAATAATGATCAAAGCATGGGCACGAAGAAAAAGACGTCTCTTTGGGCGTGCAGATGCGAGGAGTGCTCTAATTACACTATATCCGTACGTAGATGAGGCTAGGGACAAGTGGCGGTGTACTCGAATACAGTGCCTTGCAGCTACTGCGCCACGTCTCACCACAGCGGATACGTATCCGTACCCTCGTCGGAGCAAGATTATCAGTCTGCTGCAACTCTGAAACATCAACCCGGCGTCTCCTCGATCCAGACTGCGGAGGAAACTCTTGCGTTCCGTACGAGCAGCTCATCTCTCCTCCATCACGCCTGCTGCCCGTCGTCTCCAATCATGGTGGCACGTCTCACACTGACAGAACATCATCACGGATAGACCGCTCGTCGACTTCGCCATCCCGCCCGAGCCAGCGGCTGCGCCGGCGCTCCCCGCGAAGCCAGGCGATTGGGAAACACTCGGGACCGAATCCGCCCTCAGCATGCTGCCGAACCCCCCGCAGTATCGGCTTGCGGCGTCGCTGCTGCTTCTGGTTCCGTCCTCGCTGCTCCTCCCTCCGAGTGTCGCACTGGCTGCGGAGTCGCCCTTCGACTCTTTCGGCTCGCAAGCTGCCGCTCATGAATTCAGCAACTTGCTCACCGAGGCGTCGTACAAGTCCGAGTTTGACCTGTTTGGCCATGACGTCTTTAGACGTGCGCCTCCCGGTGTGGCGCCCCTCGAGAATAATAAGGTCACGGCGCTCAACCTCCAGCCCGGCTCAACCGCCTGTTACGTGCTCGAGAGAAGCGCCATTTTCGGCAACGAGGCCAATAGCCCATCCCAACCTTCCGACGCGTCCCCCAAACTCGTCCATATATCCGCAAACACCTGCTTGCAGCCCGCCAACAATGGGTCGGACGGCAACGGATCGAGCGCCCCGCAGCTGATACTCTCCGTCTCAAACTCCAGCCAAACCGCATGCCAGACGCCTACGCAGAACCCAAGCGAAAACGGGGGTAAGATCTTCAGGGAGGGCGCCGTCATGTTCGGCTCAAACGCGACCGGCGACGTCTTTATCGGCATCACGGCGCCCAACGTCTCGTCGAGCTTCCAGGGAGTGTACAACTTTGAGTTGGCTGTCTCGCTCGACGATTACATGCATCGGTTCGAAAACAGACAAGGTGCCCAGCTCTTGTGGATGGACAGCGACTCAACCTCTGCCCTGCTCGTCACCAGGAACCTAACGGAAAACAAGGAAGACATTCGACGCGTCATGGGTGAGGGGCTGCCGTACGACCTCTACGTCAGCAACAAGGAGGCACCGGCCATTTATGGCCTGACGCACTCTGTTTGTGGATTGCAGAACATGGCCCAGATCAAGGTGGGCCGTATGAAAAACAGCGTACAGAACGGCCCTGTCGCGACCGGAATGACGCTCAGGGGGCCGGGCAGCTTTCCAAAGCAGCAGTTTCACTTTGTCGACCTCAACGCAAGTTCATCCTACGTCGGAATACTTGTCAAAAAGTCGAACATGACGGGCCTTGGAAAGAGACAAGAAGAGGGGAATCCTGCAACTGGAAGCACCGTCTTTCAGGCAACCGAATTCCAGACTGTGTCCGGTAGGTGACAGCAAAGGCGGCGCGCAGTCCTACGCTTCATGTGCAAAGTAAGCAGCTGACTCTTGACAGGAACAAACTGCAAAATCGTGACGGACCTCGAGTTCTGTAACGAGATCCAGTATGCGGTGCCGGGCAACGAGCAAAAGTTTAACAACACGGCGCTAGCGAAGACATACGACGACTACGCCAAAGCCATGTATGCAAACTTTGAAAAGGCCATGATGCAGATACCGTGCGAGGCGCCCAAGACGGCTCAGTACTCGCTGTCAAGGAACTGCGATGACTGCAAGGTGGCCTACAAGAGGTGGCTCTGCACGGTGAGCATGCCGCGGTGCGAGGATTTTGGCAGCAGCAACGAGCTGGCCCTCGAACGCAATGCCAGACAGGCCTTTCCCAACGGCACACAACTGCCGGATGACGTGAAGGCTAGGCTGGAGGCGAAGCCGTACTCGCTGGTGTCTCGCAATAAGTTTATTGACGATCAAATACAACCGGGCCCCTACAAGGAGGTTCTTCCATGCGATGATCTGTGCTACGAAGTCGTCCAGAGCTGCCCGGCCAAGCTCGGCTTCAAATGCCCACAGCCGGATTTGGTGAGCTTCGGCTTCAGCTACGCACAGCGTGGCCAGAACGGGTCGACGGTATCGTGCAACTACCCCGGCGAGGCGCGAACGCCCATGAGCGCGGCTCGAACATTGCTACCAGACTTGATAGTCGTCGGCTGTTTTTCATTGGCGGCTGCCCTGATGCTGGGTTGAGCGGAAGGAGAGAGAGTGATGGGACCCTGAAAAAAACGAGAAGCTTGTCACAGGCCTGCGATGTGACGCCGCATACAACATACTGCACGACACAAAAGGTCTGCCTCTGGGGGCGGAGAGCCAGCCGCCGATGCGAGACGCCATCACGTGAGGCCCGAGCCCGGCTGCTCAGGGATTATTATCAAAGGAACCTGAGACCCGCAAGAGGATGCCGGTTGGGCTGTGGAAGGGCCAGAAGAGCCCTGACAGCCGGACGTGCCACAAGAGAGACTGTCACTGCGACAGGTTTGTCGAGAGACTGATTCTAGGACAGGTCGAGCGCCTCCATGGGAAAAGCTAGAGGGGCGGTGGGCGACTGGCGGAGACGGGCCGTGACTGCGTCAGGATACTCGATGGGAGATGCGGGAGCAATTCCATGACGAGATGAAGGGGGGACTCAAGAGGCCTGAACTCGTAGCTGGCTGTTGCCCGGCGGCGTCAAAGAGACGAGTTGCCGGCGATTGGATGGATGGAAGCCGAGCCGACGGGCCAAGAGACAGGCCAGCGTCGGCGAATGGACTGGCCGGCACCGGCACCGGAGCCGTGGTCGAGGCGGCGGCGAATCAGAGGCGGCGGAAGGAGTGGAGCCGTGTCGTCTCTCCGGGCGAGCAAAGGCCGGACCGGACGCGCCGGCAATTGAGCTCACCTCGTTTGGCCCAATTAATTCATCTACACGCGCTTGGCGCATGCTTTTGTCCGCAAGACGGCGTGCTCTTAATCCTCTCTCTGTAACTGCCTCACTTGCCATCCACCTGCCCTCCTACCATGGCTACGACTGCGGCAAAGACGTTTGAGCTGCAGACCGTGGACAACAATGTACGGAGCCGGCTGGCTCTCGTGACGGGATCGACGTGAGTTGCCCACCTCTCTTCCTCCCTCCCTCTCACACCCTCTCTGGTCTCGTGCTGATTGCTGACGGTCCGCGACCAGGGGAGGCATCGGATCGGCCTGCGCGAGGGCACTGGCGGCCGATGGATGCGACGTGGCGCTGCACTACTCGTCCAGTGAGGTATGTCTGCCCCATGCGTATCGACGGCGACGACCACCATAGCATCGATGACGAGGGGCTTCAAGAAGCTGACTCGAGAGCCCGACCGGGCGCGGATGACACGACAGGACAAAGCCGAGGCACTGGCCCAGGAGCTCCGAGCGAAGCACCCAGCCCAGCTCTTCGTCACGGCGCGCGCAGACCTCAGCTCGCGGGACGCCACGCGCGGGCTGGTCTCGTCGGTCCTGCTGGGCCAGGCGGCGGTGCGCGCGCGGCACGACGCCGTGTCCATCCTGGTGGCCAACGCGGGCGTGGGGCGGCGGATCCGCGACGTGCGCGACATTGGCGAGGACGACTGGGACGCCATTCTCGAGGTCAACGCGCGCAGCCAGTTCGTCGTGGCGCGGGCGTGCGTCGAGGGCATGCGCGCCCAGGGCTGGGGGCGCGTCGTGCTCGTAGGCAGCATCGCGAGCCGCGGGGGCGGTATCAATGGGTGTCACTACGCTGCTTCCAAGGGGGCCATGACGTGAGTTTCTTGGGGTGGTGGTTTGCCTGCCTGCCTGCCTGCCTGCCGCGCTTGCCTTTGCTCCTTTGCTGACGGGTGGGAATCGGCGGTAGAGCCATGGGGCTTAACCTGGCGTCGCTGCTTGCCCCTGAGGGGATCACCGTCAACATCGTGAGTCTGCCGTGCAAGCGATAGAACCCCGAACGACAGACGCGGACAGCAAAGCAGAGAAAACTGACACACAACCACGCCTGCAGGTCCAGCCAGCCATGATTGGCGACACGGGCATGATACCCACGCCCAAGTCTCGGTAAGTCCCTTGCGCGCCATGCCATCGCGCCACCACATGCATCCATACTCGACCGTGGGCGACTGACTTAGGGGTGTGCCTACGTCAGGACCTGGACGAGCACCGACGACCTCGAGGAGCTGCGCGCCACGGATCCCGGGCTCGCCATTGCCGCCGGCGTGCCCGTCCAGCGACTCGGCGTGCCCGAAGAGGTGGCCGGCGTCGTGGCCATGTACGTGACGTCCCTCTCTCTTGCCGCCCTGTCTCTCCGCCTTCGTCTCTTTCTTGCTCCCGCTTCTGGCTGCTTGCTGACGCCCACCCCCCCCCTCCTTCCCGGTGGGAAATCGCAGGTTTGCCAAGACGGGGTATATGACCGGGCAGGAGGTGCTGCTGGCCGGAGGGCTACGCTGAGGGACGACGAGGAAGCGGAGCGGTGGACGGAGCTGCTTCGTGCGGCGTGTCCCGCCCGGTGAAGTGGCCAGGAGAGGAGAGGAAGGGGGCGTGTGGTGTACGGGGAGGATGATGTGACATGATGTTTTCACGACTTGGTATTTCTGTCGTTTTTTCCTTCTCTGCTTGTTTGATGGTTGGGGTTTTGGCTGCTTCACTTGTCCCGGGCCGGTCCATGGATTGGCCATCGGCTTTGATGGGTGGAATTCAACCCTCCGTTTCCAAGGCACCCTCCCAAGGGTCCAGCGGATGGACCCTTGCTCGCTTTTCTTTTTCCCGGGCTTTCTTTGTCCAACGTCGAGGGGCCGGAACCCGTCCCGATTGCACCGCGCAAAGACACACTACCCGGAGCCCGCTCTCGATGGACAGTCCAGGGGGCAAGCGTGATTCCTTTTCCCCCTCTTCGGCCTGCTGCCGCGACCCTGCCGGCCAGCCATTCACGTCGCCCACCGTCTCTCCCGTGCTCGCCAAGGCACGCCTGCGTCGTGGCCCGCAGCAGCCGGCCGTCATCCCCATCCTATCCGTACTTGCAGGGTTGCTATCGGATGAGAGCGCGGCGCGATGAGCCGTACTCGGATCTGCCACCAAAGCTCACGGTATGAAGCATCTCGCCGACTTTGCCGGTACTAATCGCGACATGGTATACTGCTTCTTTAAGGGCCTGCGACACTTTCATCTGCTTAGCAATGCGTATCTTCGTCCCTCCGCTCCTCCGCAGTTCAAAGGATTCGGGAGAGGCATCAACACGTGGTAGTCGCCGTGAAGACGATGGAGCCCCACGTGTTCAAAGTACGGGACGAGAGAGGAAAAGAAAAGAGGTTTGGTAAATGTACCCAAGCTTCGGCGAGACCCTGGTCTTGTTCCGCCATCGAAGCTCGGCAGCAGACCGCATGTACAGCCGACCCATGTTGTTTATACACGTACGTACTTGGTATGATGCGTTCAACTCCACGTGTGTCGATGTCTGTCTCAGAAAAAGAAAGAAAATGACGATATAAAAGCCGCCCACGCTGCCCGCACATTCGGCCCTGTCTCCTGTCCCGCAAGCGCCCATTCCTCGACAGCAAACGACAAGTCAATCCTTGCTTGTCGTCGTCGTCGTCGTCGTCTCCCCTCTCTCCGTAGGAAAAAAACACGCGCCGTAACATTCGGCCATCTTTGCAGGCTCGAAAATGTGGCTGTCGTTGCTGCGATATGCCATCCTTGCCTGGCTGCTGCAGCTACTGCCGCCGACGCCACTGCTCGGCACCACCGCCCTCGCCGTCTCGCCCCCGGTCTCTCCCGCCCGTGCGTGGCCCCCCTGCGCGGCTGATTGGCACCGACACTGACGGATGAGAAGCTGCCCATGAGAACCGGGGTAACAGAGATGCGCCCCGCTGGGCCGACGCCTACAGCAAGGCGCGCCGGCTCGTGGGCCAGATGACGGTCGAGGAAAAGGCAAACGTGACGAGGGGCTTTGCCCGCAGCGACAACGTCTGCGCCGGCAACTCGGGCTCCGTGCCCCGCCTGCGCTGGCCCGGCATGTGCCTCCACGATGCCGCCAACGGCGTCCGCGCCACCGACATGGTCAGCGCCTATCCCGCCGGCCTGCACGTCGGCGCCGCCTGGGACCGGGCCATGGCCCACCGCCAGGCCGTCTTCATGGCCGGCGAGTTCAAGGCCAAGGGAGGTGAGCGACATTTCCTTCGCCCTTGGCGCATCCTCTCGTCATCCTCGCCCAGCGCCGGCTGACCGTCTGACATAGTCAACGTCGTCCTCGGCCCCAATGCCGGCCCCCTCGGCAGGACGCCCCTCGGCGGCAGGAACTGGGAGGGCTTCTCCGTCGATCCCTATCTCTCTGGCCAGCTCAACGCCGAGACAGTGTCGGGATACCAAGCCGCCGGTGTCATAGCCAGCATCAAGGCGAGTCGGTTGGCTCCCCAGTCCGCCTTGACCCATGGCCCGATGCCCACGTCTTGACGCCACATCTCTGCCGTCGTAGGACGCACTGCCGTTCGAACCGACCGAACTCGCAAGGGTGTCGCTGACTCGTCTCCCACCCCGGAGTAGCACTTGGTCGGCAACGAGCAGGAGACGTATCGCCGCCCCTACTTTGGCGTCGAGGCGGCCTCGTCCAACATCGACGACAAGACGCTCCACGAGTACTATCTCTGGCCCTTCATGGACGGCCTGCGCGCCGGCGCCGCCTCCGTCATGTGCTCCTACAACCGCGTCAACAACACGTACGGCTGCGCAAACGACAAGCTCCTCAACGGTATCCTCAAGACGGAGCTCGGTTTCGCGGGCTTCGTTCTGCTCGACTGGAACGCCCAGCACGGCCTCGACAGCGCCAACGCCGGCCTCGACATGGTCATGCCCCTCGGCGGCGCCTGGGGTGAAAACCTGACCGACGCCGTTCGCAGCGGCTCCGTCAGCGAATCGAGGCTGACTGACATGGCCACCAGGTCTGGACTCAAGGCCCTTCTCCCCCCCAAACTTTTAGATCCTTCCATGTGGATCGTCTGGGCCGCTGACATTGCCTTGGTCAAAGGATTCTTGCTGCGTGGTATCTCGTCGGCCAAGACAAAGCCGACTTTCCCGTTCCTGGTATCGGCATGAAAAACCTCAGCGAGCCGCACAAAGCCATCGACGCCCGCGTACCCGAATCCAAGCCAGTGCTCCTCGATGGGGCCATCTCGGGACACGTCCTCGTCAAGAACAAGGGCAACAGCGCGTTGCCCCTAAAAGCCAAGCCAGCCATGTTGTCCGTGTTTGGCTACGACGCCGCCGCGCCCCCGGCCAAGAACATTGACAACGCCTTTCGACTGGGATACACGTCGTCGCGTGGCATTGCCCAAGCCGTCCTCGGCACCGAGCAGCACTTTGACCAGGCTGCCAGGGGAGGGACCATCATTGTAGGCGGACGGGCGGGCGCCAATGCACCGCCCTACATCAGCGATGTGAGTCAGGACACCAAGATGTAGGGCGTCCCGGACGAGACAGCTTATAGAAAACTCCCTCTTGCAGCCTCTGAGTGCCATCCAACAACGGGCAGAGGCCGATAACACGTGGGTCAACTGGGACACCGCGTCGCTGGAGCCAGACGTCAACGGAGCCAACGAGGCCTGCCTCGTCTTCATCAATGCCATGGCCACCGAGGGCTGGGACCGTGACGGACTGCACGACGACGCCAGTGACGGACTCGTCCGCCATGTCGCTTCCCGCTGCGCCAACACCATTGTCATCGTCCACGCCGCCGGGATCCGCCTCGTCGACCAGTGGATCGACCACGACAATGTCACAGCCACCGTCATAGCCCACCTGCCGGGCCAGGACAGCGGCCGGGCACTCGTCCGGCTGCTGTATGGCGAGGCCAACTTCTCGGGCAAGCTGCCGTACACGCTGGCGCGCAACGAGAGCGACTACCCCGTGTATGCGCCGTGCGGGCGCCAAGACAACACGACGAGCCCCCAGTGCGACTATGCCGAGGGTGTCTACCTCGACTACCGGGCCTTTGACGCCCAGAATGTGACGCCGCGGTTCGAGTTTGGCTTCGGCCTGAGCTACACCTCCTTCAACTTCTCGTCGCTCGTCCTTACGCCAGACGTGAGCCTGCGCCGGTCAGCGAGCAACGGCACTGACCTCTGGGACACACTCATCGTGGCCGAGGCCCGTGTCACCAATGCTGGCACCGTGGCGGGCGCCGAGGTCGCGCAGTTGTACCTCGGCATACCGAGAGGCCCGCCGAAGCAGCTGCGCGGTTTCGAAAAAGTCTCTCTGGGACCGGGCGAGTCGGCGACAGTCCGGTTCGCGCTGACGAGGCGGGACCTGAGTGCGTGGGACGTGGTGCGCCAGCAATGGGTGGTGCAAGGGGGAGAATATCCTCTGTTTGTAGGGGCGAGCAGTCGGGACATACGGTTGACGGGATCGTTGGTGGTGGATGGCTGATCAGATGAAGCCGCTTTGTTTTTAATGAAAAGGTCTCGGATCGTCGCGAACTGATGCCCTGGCTATAGATGTAGCGTCCACGACGGAAAAGGTCCATCTTCTTGACTGCGTTTTCCCTTTTCATACTGCGTCACGCGTCACTTGGCTTTGCTCCCGCCCTCCTTGCCAGCCTCCTTGGTCCTCGCCGCGCCGTGTGCGCTGACCTGAGCCTCTAGCTCGGCAATGGTAGCTGCAAAACAGTCAGCAGCCATTCGTGTGTCGTAGCAAGCCGGGCCCTCATTCTTCTTGCCCGGCTGAGATTCCGTTGACCTCAAGGTTCGCGGCCCAAAGCTTACCATCAGTCTCGACACGGATCTCGTCCGCCTCGAGCTTGACCCAGACCCAGTAGACTACCTGGTACGTGAAGACGGCGAGCAGGGTGACTTTTGCAACGGGCCGGGTAAACGTCTTGTAGAATTGAGTCTGTGCGCAGATAGAGACGTCAGCAGCTGCACGGGGACGCAATTCAGAAGTAAAATCCAGGTCTCATGGCGACGCACCGTTGCGCTGGGCTGCCTCGTGGTCGCATAGCTCCGCTCCGTCCGAGGCCAAGCCGCCCTCGTAAACGGCCGCGACAGCAGCAAGATCCGTTTAGCCACCATTGTGAGCGCCCATGCGCGGCTCGCGATTCCACCTTGGGCGTGCTATGTTGGCGGGCGACGCAGAGGATGGACGACGGCTGACAAGTGACAGATCTGGCAAGGCTGAAGTTGCTTTGGTTGGTGGCTTTTCCCTCTGGTCAAACGTGGCTGTGCAGGCTGCTGCAAACCTTCGGCATCTCTGCCGGCCCGCACCCCGCAGTTCCAGGCGGGCCCCTCCCTCTTCAGCCACACTGCAGCGCCTTTTCCCCTACAGGGGTCTTCTTGACGACAACGTATCCCTAATTCCAGTCAATTCAGCCGCGCATCCTCGCCAGCACGATCCCATCTGGCCTGATCACTCCCTCACCCCCCGTCGTCGACTTCCGGTTCTCAGAAAAATCAGCTTCGCCTTTTCAGCGCGCTCCTTTGGCGACACGATTCACTTCTGTCGTCGCCTCCGCTACTCCGTCTCCCCGTCCACAACCAACCACTGTAGCAAAAGCAGACCTACACAATGGTACGCTCGCCCACCTCTCGCGACATGCGATCCGCCGCGATTCCATGCGACAAGAAGAAAAAATAATAATGAAAACTCTTTGAGATTATGTATACGCTAACATGAGCGCCTCTCTCCCAAAAAGGCCCAAACCCTAGAGCAACGCCGCCGAAACGCAAAGTTCGCAAAGGATCAGGAGGCGCGCATGGGCCGGTCGGAGGAACAGGTCAAGAAGCGCGTCAAGGAGGCACCCAAGACGTCCATCTCCATGTTCTGGATTGGTACGTGCTCCCCAGCGGGCCCTCTGCTTCCCCCCGGCCGACCTGCTGCTGCTACCGCCGCTGTCGCGCGTCAAGCAACTTGGCTGACACACGGGACTCAGCCATTCTCGGCTTCGTTGTTTTCGGTGGTCTGATGTTCGAGGGCATCGCGCGCATGTTCGGCCGATAAGCGCGTAGTTCGGCGCAAAGAGGACAAAGTCCAGACTCGAGCGGGCAGAGGTGGTGGAAGTGGACTGAAGAACTTGCCGGGAACATACTCTTCCTCAGCATCGTGGTCCGGTATTACGGCGGGCAGATTGATGTCTCGGGCGGCGGCCATGCGGCGCTGTCGTACAATGACTGGACCTACTGTTTTCAAGAGTTACCCCTTTTCCCCTCGGGCATGGATGGGGTCATGCGACTACCCCGTGGAGATAACTTTGGCGCAAATAGAATCACTCTTTTTCGCGGGCTCCGGACTTTTCTCCGACTGTTCAATGCCTTGGTATCTGCCTGTCGCCTCTGTAACGCCGTGCTCCGTCTGTTCGCCGACGCACGCCGGAGAGAGCAGTCGTGTATGAATAATGTACAAAACAAAGTGGCAAAATCGGCATGCCAAGCGCTATGTCGGGCCCATTCCAGCTGTTAATCCCGTGTCTAGGCACCGAGACCGCGTCGCTGGCCAGTTCCCTCGGACTTCATCTTCATGCCCGCCTCGAATTGACGTTGAATGTCCGCTTCGGCCTTGGTGGACGTCGACTTCTCTGTGGTCTTGTGGTCCGACTTGCCCGGCGCAGCAACACCTGATTTTTTGCCTCCGAGCAAGCGCAAGAATTTGTCCTGCCGGGCAGACCCTCCCTCCAGCTCACCGACGTTCCACTTCTCAGCCTCGTTGGGTGCGGGCGCTTCGCCGTTGGCTACATCCTCTGCTTCCTTTTTGCCCTTGGTCTTGTCTTTCTTCTCCTTCTTGTCTTTCTTTTCCTTTTTTTCCTTCCTCTCTTTCTTGTCCTTTTTGGCGACGGGTTCCTCAACGTTTCCAGTCTCTTCGGAAGTACCGTCACGCTTCCGTTTACCCTTGGACGCCTTGGAAGACTTCTCCTTTTCGTGCTCCTCCTTGATTTGGACTTTGGCAGTCTTGGAGGAAGATTCGGGTTTGGTCTCGGTCATTTCGACGTCTCCATCAGCGTCCTTTGCCTCGGTCTCCTCAGACTTGACCTTCTTAGCCTTTGGCTTCTTTTCCTTCTTTGGCTCCGCCTCGGCATTCTCAGACAGCGACTTCACCTTGCCGTCTTTCTTGGGCTTGGGGTCTTCACCCGCTTTGGGTTTGGCCGCTGACGAGGGAGCGGACGCCGCATTGCGAGCAGAGGAAGCGTCACTTTCTCGGCGTCGCTTGAGGGCAATCTCATCTGCGGGTGCCGCAGGAGCAGGTGTAGCGGGGACGGGGGCACCGCCGTCACTATCCGAGGAAGAGTCCGAGGATGAGTCCGAGGATGAGGCAACGGAAGCGGCGTCGCTGCTGTCGTCAATCAAGAGATCGTAGCTCTTGGCATCGGAAGCTTTCTTCTCGGCCTCCTCGGTCTGTCGTGCCTGGTCAGGACTGCCGAAGGGATTCGAGGTGGGGGCTGGCAAGTATTCTCGGGGTGGACGCACCTGTTTGAGCCTGGTCATGGCCTCGTACAGCTCACCCGCCTTCTTGGCATCGGCCAGGAGCTTGTGAGCCTGGATCTCCAGCTTCTTCTTGCGGGCCAGCAGGCGCTGACGCTTCCTCTCCATCTTTTGGGGCCGATTGGCCATCTTCTTGGCCTTCATCTCGGCCCTGCGCTCGTCAGTCCACTTGCCGCTGCGCGTGACGTTTAGCTTTCGCTCGCGCTTGGCCTGGGCCTTGACGTGACGCTTGGCCTTTCGTTCATCGGCTCGCTTCTGGCGGGCGTTGGCCTTGCGCTTGGCCTTGGCCTCTGCAAGTGGCGGCGGCGTCAGCAGGCAGTTTGTAGGGGAAGACATAAATGATGCGACAAGAATTAGGCACCTTTTGCCAGTCGCTCCTGTTCGGCATTGGGGGGAGCCGCGGGTGCTGCTTGGTCCGACATCGCGAAATTCGAGGCGGTGACGGCGGGACGAGAGAACTGGAGCAAGACGGTGCCACCCCCGAAGGTTATAAACAGAGACCAGAACCGAGAGAATAGAGACCGAAAATCAGAGTGCAACTGGTGCGTTTATTGAAGGTCGTTTGGTGGCTCTGTGGTGGTCGAGCTGCAGCTGCGATTGAACAGCTTCTTCTCCAGGCAGCCAACTTTTTTTTTTCCTCCCCGTTTGCCTTGGAGGGGATGCTCGATTCTGCCGGGCGGTGAGCAGCGTAGGAGCTGATACGGCAGTCGCATTGAAGAGGTGTACCGTGTATTACCGTGCGTCTCACTTCGGCTTTGCTGACACATCAAGACACTTGCGGGTCTCAGACAGACTAGGCCAAAACAGGCCGCTCGTCAGGAACGGAGAGCCTGCCGTTGAGAATTCCTGGTAATAATTATGACGATAATTCTTGCTTTTCATCTAGTCGAATAACAACTCGGCTCAAAATGATAACGACATAACGACACGCAGCTCAAGGGACACAGCCGTAACTTCACTCTCACCATGAACAGGCTCCCCTGCAGGATCGAGGGCTTCTATTGACTTGGCCGCTTACTTTGTCCCTACCACGAGGCGCCCAAAATCCCCTGCTCATTCTCAAATCTTTCCAACGATGCGTCTCGTTCAGGTGTACAGTACAGAGTAGAGGCGCTCGAGATGAAAATCGAAGCCGCAACAAGGCAACAGAATACTCAGAATAGACAGGAGGACTCTCGTTGGGATCTTGACTTCAGCCAAGAGCCTCAGCTTCTAATACATGTAGCACGAGCCCCTTTATCCAGCTGCCTCTGATCGAACCCTGGGCGACGTGCATTTATCCGAACCATGAATTGAGACCCGCAGGGGCTTTGATATTAATCTCCGCCATCGCCACGAACAGGCCGGTTCTCAGACCGAACTGTTGACTTTCTTCGCGGCACCCCTGGTAGCCGCGATTGCCGCCGGTTCACAGCCCCATAGAATCGGTCTAGATCCACGGCCTGCTCCTTTCATCCGGAGGCTTATTACCAGGCCTCAAATACATCGATCCCTGCATCCCGACGGCATATTCCCCGGCGGGACTCGGTATGAAAGGTTACGTTAAGCGTCGCTCCCCAATGAAGAAGGGGACAACCTGCGCGAATTTGTTCGGAAAGGAGCCTGCTAGTCCGAGGAGTAGTTGTGGATGCGGAAAATGATACAAATGTGCATATATAGATGTCAAGAAGGCTGCTGTCATGTAGCGTCCGTCAGTGGCTTTGGTAGCGGTGGTGCGTGTATATGTGTGAGTGTGAGTGTCTTGTGTATATATACGAACAAGCGGCTCATATACCCTAAATCGCCGACAATGGGCATACTCTCGGATGCGCCCACCGGGGCCGCGGGCCGCGGTGCGGTGCGGTGCGGGGCGCCCCCCCGAAACGGGAACTTCGGGGCCCCGTTCCGATCATGTTGATCTTCCGGTCCACCCTTTCCTCCGTTCAGATCAAACGTATATATGTACATATGAGTGAATATAGATATGAGGTTGCTCAATCATCATGGCCAAGACAACCTTTGTGGATGAGTGTGTGCAAATCAAGCTCCAGACGTGCATGCCCCCCTTGATTCAGCTGTCGCATGATTCCACCATGGGTGCCCATCACGGCCCGATACCGGCAGCAACCCATGTGTTTTCGGGCGCCACGGTGGCAGAAGACATGTTCTCGGAGGAGGCCGATGGTCTCGACGCCGGCTGGCGGTGACATGCGACGAGACTGGGCCGCGACACGGTTGACGGCAGTGTGGATCGTGTAGTAGAGCATGTGTGATGCGACTTACACACATACTTATATATATACATCGTTATGCGCAAAGAAGAGCAGGAAGCAATAAGAATATCTGCGCCGAGACTCGAAGTGGTCGGTCTTTAACTCTTTATACTGTAGATGCGCTCAAGACACGTATAGGTGACTCTACGAAATCGGCTAGTTAATTAAACGAAAGGAGAATAACGGGGGGGAATTAACGCTTCGAGATAAAGTCTTGTATTCCGAGCATCGCCTTTGGGCTCTTCTATGGGCACTCGTACGAGGAGCACCAAGCCTGTTGTTGAATAGTCACCCCCAAGAGCACTTGGGCTGCAAACGCCGCCCCTGTAATACAAGGATTGAAGTATTCTTTCCGCCTCCCCCCCTCAAAAGACGCTGCTCTACGCCCTCACACAGCTTACGCCTCACCATCGTCTATCTCCTTCTTCCTCCCTGTCTTTCGTTCTCGTTCTTGCTCTCGTATATACATGTACGGACCACATGAGTGGGGGGTTTCGCCCAGAGGTGGGGAGGAAAGGGCACACAGGGCGGGGGAGCAGGGAGTTGTTGATCAGTGAAGCGGCTTGCCATGCCGCTCCCCGATGTGACTTTTGCTGGTCGCAGGTATTTAAATAGCCGCCGTCCAACATGTGGGAGTCCGGCTAGCAAGCAAAGCATCAAGACGAATACATCACGCCAAGGGCGGAAACGCCGCCGCATCGTAAGCGTAGCTGGCGTCGTCGAAGAAGATGTCGTCCCCTCCTCCACTGCTGCCGTAGCTCGGGGCCGCTTGATGGCGATGTTGGTGACTTTCGTGGTGCGAGTAGTTGTGATACATGCTGCTCCCCCCTGGTGCCGGAGCCGAAACGACCGCGAATGGCGGGCTGGCGGCGATGGTGAGCGGCTCGTCGCCAATGTATGTGCCGCGGCCGCTGCTCCGCCGGCTCTCGGCCTCGTGGCCCCGCGAGACGACGAGGCTTAAGTTCATGCCGCCCCAAGGCAGGCCCGAGAGCTCCTCCTCCTGGCCGTAGCCGTGGCCGTAGCCGCTGCCGCCCAAGTCTACGGCTCCGAGGGGGATGCGGTAGCTGTTGCCGGCGTGCTCCCGGTTCCGCGACTCGCGCTCCGCCTTTTCCCGGTTCTCTCTTGCCTTCTCCCCTTTTGCGCCACGCCCGCACGTTAGTACTCGGTCTTTGCGTGATCGAGAGACGGGACGTGGAAATCCGCGGGAGGAGATGGGACGTACGAAACTTGCGTTGAGCGATCCGGTTTTGGATCCGCCTCCTCTCCTCCGGGTCCGTCACGTCGGCCCAGTTGATATCCTTTGCGCTGGTCTTGCATGGCTTCCTGGCGGGCGGTGATGCCTTCTTGGCTAAAGTTTCCACGCTGTGGCGAGACGCCCTGACTCCTGCGGCCATGATGCTGCGACGACTCGCGTCTTGTTGCTGCTGCTGCTCGGTCCCGAGACTTGCGGATATGGCGGACCTCTTGCCAGCCTGGGTCGGCGGCGGAGTCGGGCGAGCTGCTGGTTCGCCGGGATCGGCTGCGGGCGCCTCGGAGCGTGTCGTCGTTATCGTCGTTTCTCTCTTCTTCTCCGGCAAGCTGTTGCCTCTTCTTGGTGTGGTCCAGATGGTGTCGCGTGAGACGGGGGAGGCGCTGTGGATGTGAATCCTGGGAAGCGATATATACTGACTCTGAATGAGGGGCAGCACGGGCTGGGACATCTAATAAGGGTCGAGATAGATGGGGGGGTTGAGGATGCAGGCGGGGCGGGAGGGTGATTGCGTCGTGTTCAGCGTCGGATGATATCTCATACTCGCCCTTTAGTGGTTCTGCTGCCGCTTCGTGTACTGGCAGGTCGGGCTGCTGTGGATGTGTTGCGTCGTGTAAGTCGAGACCTTGGGGATCTCGGGCTCGGCGAGGAAGAGGATGGACGGGGTGGCCCTTTTAAAAGTTGCGTGTCTTCGATTCTGGCAGACCAATGACACAAACAAGTTCGATTTACAGTAGAAAGCCACGGCCTCGAGGATGAGGACGGGGGGAGGGATGTTGATATGTATGTCGTCGTCACGTCTTGTGTATCCACTCTTGACAAGGACCGGGACGAAGTGGGAGGGAAGCAAGGCCACCACCGGGGCAGGCAGGCCTCTAATAGTAATAATAACGATGATAATAAAAATACCCTCGTCCGCCCGCCCGTACATCTGGGACACCAGCATCCATTGCTGTCGGCCCATCTGCCAGGCGGATCTGCAGCGCCCATCCCCGGCCGGGGTGGGGGAGGGGGGGGGGGGGGGGCATGGGTGGGCACTGCAGGACCCCAAGCGAGCATTGAGCGGCCGGCACCGGTGAACGTCAAGTTACGGCCCTGGCACTGGGTGGAAAGGTAGGGGCGGACCGCAGTCGCGGGCGCTGGCAGGCTTGGCACTGTGACGCATGTGTGTATGTGCGTGTGTGTCTGTCATCGGCCCCCTTTCCGCTCCCTGTGCCCGATTTTTAGTCTCCCTGTGCACCTTACCGTACTTGGCAAGACTCCACACGTAGACGCGTAACACACCATAATACACACAATTGGCGTCGCGGCAAGCAGCCTCCTGGTACAACACCACAAGCCAAAATAACTCGTGATAACCACCCACCTCGCAATACCACATCGCGTCTGCGCAGCTAAGTTTCAGAGGCACACAACCGCCACAAAGCAGCTAATCAAACCGTTCTTTTGTCAAGATGCTTCTCCAGCCCCGCCAAACAATATGCCACTCTTTGAGACCTTTGACGATGCGTTTGACGAGCTCCAGCGGCATGCGCGCTGCCAAGGCTACGCCATAGTTAAGTTCAAGCCAAGCAACTACGAACATGGGCTCCCGCCGTTACGACATCGTATGCGCATGCGGCGGCCGTGAATACAAGTCAGCCTCGTTAGGACTCCGGAAGACTGGCACTAGGCGGACTTCCTGCCCGTTTAGAGTCAAGGTTGTGCGCCTGAAGCTAGAGGAGGCCTCTGGCGAGTCTCTGTGATGTGCCCAAGGCACAACCATGAGGCCAATAGGGCCGGCGCCTTCCCAGAATACCGGCGCCTTCATCCACATCAACTCCAGCAGGTTAAAGATTTATCTCGCGATGCTGGCTTAACGGCGCGGCAGATCCTTCTTGCTCTTCGGGCTAAGAACCCGCGGCTACTTGCAACAGAGCAGGACATCGCGAATATCTGTGCCCGGCTTCGTCTCCGGGAGCTTGGGGCACATACATCCACACAAGCGCTTATTGCCAGGCTCGACGAGGAAGGTGCCTTCCATAAGAGCTACTTGACGATGAGGATCGCTTCTTCTACCAGATTGTGGGCCTTGACCCTGCCTTGCGGCTTTGGGCACAACATTCACACCTCATGATGGCCGACGTAACGAACAACACGAATAGATATGGCCTCAAGCTGCTAGAGATCAATGGAATCACTGCCTTGGGCTCTATCTTCCCTGTGGCTTTCTGTTTAATCCCTTCCGAAGACACGAACGCATTTACCTGGTGTTTTATACAGCTTCGCGAGTGGTTACAGTCAAAGGCAAGGCTAAGAGGCGAGGCTGACGGCAATGCCTTTATCCCACACGTTATCATCACGGACTATGACGCTGCTGCGCGCGCTGCATTGTCGGCTACCTTCCCGGACTCGCAGCTACAGGTCTGTACGTGGCATATCATGAAGAACATCACTACAAACGCGAAGAAGCGCTGGCTTGGCGACTATGACGATGATGACCCATTTGACCCGCCGCAAGAGCCCCAAGACGATGAAGACCCGGGCGCTCTGCAGCTACCGGAGCCACTGCCGGAAAAAGAGGCCCCTGTGCCTTCACAACAGCCTTCCGGTCCGTAGTGTATGCCCCGACCGAGGACGAGTTCAACAGCCGCTGGGGCATCGTCAAAGGCGCCTTCTCAGACCAGCACATTATTCTTAGGTATGTAGAAGAGATCTGGATGCCTGTACGAACACAATGGGCGCGCGCTTGGGTCTGCCGTTACCGCAACTGGGGCCACACAACGACCTCGCCTTGTGAATCCCTTCACTCAAGCTCTCGCACCTTCCTTCGCAACGGCCAGTCGAACCTGCTTGAATTATATCATGCCTTGCAACTACAAGCCTCAACCTCACGAGAACACCATGATCGGACCGTTGAGCGCGAATCACGACGGACTCGCGACCCGTTCCGGCTACCATTATATGAGGATGCCGTCGAGAAGGCGTCATATCGGTCTCTCGAGCTTGTACAGAAACAGGCACTAGCCGCCTCGGCCGGCCTCCTCAAACCACAAGAGCGGCCACTTGGGAATGTGGGAATAGCTTCACTGCCCAATACGGGCTGCCCTGGCCACATATTATCGCCTCGTACCTCCAGGTCCAAGGAGGACTAGCCGCAAAGTTATAGCTACAAGACCCTTGCCCTTGAACTTGTGGGACAGCCACTGGCTTCTACGGCAGGATCTTGCCGTCACAGACCCATACAGACGATTCGCGATCCTCGAGTCATTGCCCGGCGCCGCAGACCAGCCAGAGCCATAGCCTTTGCACCTGTGGCCACGACTGCAGCCGTTGCAACAGCCGCTGTAACTGCACCTGTGGCCTCGTCAGCAGCGGCAGCAGCAGCTACCCCACCAGCTTCGCAACAGTCACAGCCTCGCGGGCAACAGCAACAGCGGCAGCCAGTCTTGCAGACAGTGCTTTCGCGGCTTGGGCTATTGGCAACTATCTTGGCATTGGGCCGGCTATAGCTTCGTGGTCGGTGTCAACACCACAAGCCGACATCGTGATCCGTCAAACGCCTACACAACCGACCTCATACCAGCAGCCGCAGACTTTCCGGCGCTCAGAGTCTGCCACCCAACTTATGCGGCGGCTACCTCCGCCTTCGAATATCACGAGCCGCCGCGGCCGCCGCGTCAAGAGGTTCTCAACGGGGCATCGCGAGCGCCCTCGTCTCTTTACCCTTGGGTCCTCGACCCTCTTTCTAGCACCCTTACATCAGTGGAAGGAGGATTCATGCCGCTCCCGGCTTCGCAGATAAGTAACGCTACAGTTAGAGGAAAGGGAACGCTCGCCACGGCGGAAAAGAGGCCACGCAATGCGGCAGCCGTATGAGCTTGTAATGCGGCTAGAAGATATGGAGAAATGTGCGAATAGCTTCAAGTTCATAATGTTCAACGCAAGACTCTACAATCCGTGACTACCTTCTAATTGGTGTGTTGCACACACAAATGCATGTCTTGGCCGATTCGCGATGCTTCTACCTAATACGGTAAGGTGCACAGGGAGACTAAAAATCGGGCACAGGGAGCGGAAAGGGGGCCTCTGTCATCTGGCCTGTCCCGAATAGGACAATTCCAGGACGGACTCGAGGCACGGCCAGCCAGCCACCCCTAGTACCACGCCCGTACCACCTACCCGCCAACCTAGGTACAGCGGAAGGGCTGTGGTGTGTGTACACACGTTGAGGCGCGTAGGTTCGCGGGTGCAGTCCTGTCAGGGGCTCGAGCGGCGGATGGGCGAGGGGGGACGGAGGCCAAGGTTCCGTCTGTCGGTAGCATCAGCATCAGCATCGAAAGGGTCAGAGAGAGTGGGAGCGTATGTGTGTGTGTGTGTGCGTGTGTGCGTGTGTGTGTGCGTGCGGCATGCTCGCGGCTCGGTCAGCGGCCACGATGCTTCGGTTTCTCTTCGATTTCTTTTCACACACACACACTCCCTCACTCTCTCTTTGCTTCTTCTGCTTCATCTTACCCTTTCCTTTTCGGGGCGGAAAGAGCTTGCCTGTGTAGTGTGTACGTGCATGTGTGTGTGTGTATGTACGGTATGTATGTATGATGTGGCAGGCAGAAAAGACAAATCTGTGTAATTAGGGGTTCAACTTTTGCAGGCTCACCACCACCAACCGACAAAAGATCCCCCTCCGGCGCATGTACAGTTACTTGCTGTGTACAACATGTATGGCCTCGGGTTGGCCAGGGTTGTCGATTTATAGTCTCAACTCTCAATGGAGCCTAATGATCGGCGGCGGACGCTAGACAGGGGGGAGGCATCAGAGACATGCATTTTGCTCCAGGCAACTACAAGTCGCTGGGCAAAGTTCCGCTACCCTTTGTCTCTCTGCTCATTAGTGGACTGGCGAGATGGGCGAAGCAGAGACAGACAACTCCGCCCGGCGTACGAAGTATACCGTAGTCGTCGGATCATCAATGCTGCCAATAATGAATGTACCGCTACAACCAGTCCACCCGCCCACCGCCGCAGTGCTGCCCGAAAGGGGAAAACAAAGGGCAGTCCAGCTGACGGTGCCATGAGATCAAGTATTTCACATTCAAGCCCCATCCAGTGTCGATTCGGTGGGGGCGAATGCCCCAGAGTGCTGCAACTGGACGTCCGGTCGAGGCTTCAGGCGCAAAACGGCGCCGGCGACTGTCTTGTGCATCCTGTGCATGGTGGCCATGGCATTTGCCCAAGTTGGAAGACTGTCAACGTTGTTGTCGGATGCATGTATGTACAAGACGGACAAGAAACGAGGCCCATCGGGCAAAATCTATTTCGGGCAGCCGCTGGCTCTGGCGTCGGCCGATGCCCCCAAGGAACCTTTGTGCCCACTGTACTCAACTTACATGCCAGTGATCAGTGATGTATTACACGTGGCTGCATCTACTTTGTACAAGCTCGCATGCCTGATGAACCAGTCCAACAGCTTCAAAGTAGGTATCTCGTCACCAAACTACTTGGCAACGAACACCTTCCTTGACTTACAAGACTGCCTCGGACAACTGGGGCCGTGAACGGTGCTGCCAACGCGGGAATACTTGCAGTCCGGCAGCCCGGGCGGGTGTCAGTCACTGTGCATCAGACATCGGACAGCCACCAAAGCTTGGCCTGACTTGGGCAGAAACGCCTCCCCCCCACTGGTGAGCGAAAGCGAGGCACGAAGCATACGATGGGAAGCCGTGCTGTAATTACTCTTCAACTGCGGAGGGTGAGATTTGGGGCCGTGTGTGTGGGGGGAAACGCATGGCCAGCCAGTCGGCCTCTCCCACGCGCGGATAACCTTGCTTCGTCACTGCCTGGCCACGGGAGAGCGCGGACCGAAAGGGGGCTTGTGTTCAAGGACCATTTCCTTGACAATGACCGAAAAGGGACACTCATCAATGACTTCAATTTCGTCTGCTACGTGTATCCTGCTTTTGCCGTGTCAGCAGACGCTGGTCCATGTCGACTCCTGTGCAGGCAGTCATGGACAGACACTAATGCTACATATTGAGCCTCGATGTGCCGAGGACTGTGGGAGCGCGGTCCGCCCTCCGGACTTGTGCTGCAAAGCCCGTCTGTTGCTCAAAGGGGACGGGACTTTGGGAACCACCTGGACCTTATCGGTGGGGAAGAGGCATAAGAAGACCGCCAGAGCGCCTCGAAGAAGCTCGAAGAGGCGAAGAGGGAACTCTACCCTGACAAACCACTGCTCTCTCTTGCTACTACACGTACAAGGCGCCGAGGACCGGTCCAGCCCCCGGCCGGTACGACGATGAGCGGCACGTCGCCGATTGCTGCGGGTCCGGTGTTGCATGTCAGCCATTAGCTTTTTTGTCTTTTCCGGCATGCGCAGAATGCACGGCGAGGCCGTTTTGGACAATGGTGCGCCCTGTAACTAGTTCACGGTTACTTTAGCTACGACGCCGCCGGCCATGGGCTCCGCTCGGTAGCCGTGGTGTCTGTCGGCGGAGGGGAGACTGTGCCATGCCATGAGCAGAGTCGATCTGGATCTGGATGGTGCTTGGCCCAAGGTCGTGTTCCACGAAGCATGGAAGCGGAGACTGGTGAGAAGGCATGGGATCGGAACCGCATTCCGAAAGACTGCAGGAGAGAAGGAAGACTGTGCTGCCGTGCCGGACTGGCACCGTGTGCGAGTCGTCGGCAAGGGTCCGGGACGTCAAAGAAAGGTCACGCACCTGCATAGCTACCTAGATACTAGAGGCACTGCCAGTGGATTCACGGTGTATTATTATACCTACCTTAGGTAGGTAGGTAGGTAGGTACTGCTATGCTTGTCCGCTCGCTGAGCGGTCTTTCTGGCCCTTGAGGCCGTCAACAAGAGCCGGCCAGCCTGCCAGAACAGGGCACGGAGATGCCGTTTGCTTGCTGCCCGTGAGACGAAGCAAGGCATGCGTCGCTTGCCGTTTACAGACAGTTGGACTCCATGTGAGGTGACAGATGTACATGCAGTACATGCATGCCCGCCGTGTATGCGACATGTGAGGGCTCGCTTGCCTGTGGGATCGCATGGAAACCTGGATGGAAGCCTGTTCGTTGCCTCGTGTCGACGACGCACCGCAGCACGCCTTTTTACAGGGCCCTTTTTACAGGGCCCTTTTTACAGGGCCCTTTTTACAGGGCCAACTTACCGGGCCAACTTACAGGGCCCCCTCCCCCTTCCTACAGGGCACCAACCGCCTGTAAAGTGAGTGCCTACTACCTAGGCATGTACTGTCTGTACCTACCCAGTACTCGACAGCATGGGACCACCGTCCTTTTGTTCCCGATACAACGATTCTTCCTTTCCTTCCTTTTCCCCCTTCTTCCCCCAACAACTCCAACAAATTCGAGATGAGCGGCACCATCATCAACGTCAAGCGCCAAGACGCTCGTATGTTGGCGAATGCAACGCCCCGGGCCGCTTCCTCCGCAAAGAGCGAGCCCATGTCCGACAAGACTGCGGTAGATGCCGACGTTCCGCGCCCATCTCCCACTCCACTCGCAGCAAGACCCGGTCCCGCCAGCCGACGGACTGGCAGAGCGCACAAGTTCTTGCCCTTTTTGGCCGCCAGCTCCAGGCCCTGGCGCCGAGCCGAGGCATCGCCGCTCCCTTCGTGAGAGCACCCTTGCCTGGCCTACCGACCCTCTGTGCGCATACTGCTACGTACAACCGTCTCCGGCGCGCTCTCGGAACTGGAAACCATCTGCCAGATCAAGGCCTGCTGTCATCAAGGTTCAGCGACACTGTGCCGCCTCGCAGAGGCATTCCACATGCAAACAAGGCGCGTGGGGGACAAGGGGGCTCAGGCACATGCGTCTGCCCAGCCGTCGCACGTGCGTCCTATCCTTGTCCTTGCTTAGGACTGGACAAGCCTCTGCCGTCTGCATCTGTCGACGTTTGCCTTGTCGACATGCTCACCACCTCGGCCCTGCCTGCACCCCCAGCCATGAGCCCAGTACAAGGATGCCGCCACCCACCTCACCAGCTGCCATTCCAATCCAAGGCAAAGCCGGCATGACTCACTCGTCTTCAACGCCATCTGCAGCCAAGGCACCAACTCCTGCCACGACAGACGCACAGATCCAACGGGCTGGGATGAGCCTCGTGGCACTCAAAGCATGACAGGGGTGGCTCTGCTGCTTCAGGAGCAATACCCTGAAGAGTGAGAGAGAGAAACGTGTCGGACGCCTGTCTGGTAAGACTTGACCAAGCGGAGCCTACTCCGGACACTGGCTGCGATTCGACATGGTGATCAACGTGAGAGTGGATTGCAACTTGGATCACCTCGCAAAGCCCCCGAGTCTAGATCATTTGGACTCGCGAGCCCCAAGCGGTCAGGCGTCAGACGCTTGCTCCAGCGTCACGCCTGTCAGGATCCGTGTGCATGATGTGACCAAGGCACATGGCAAACCCGCTCTCTGCCATGAGGCTTCGGCATCTTGTTCGGCTCCCTGGAGGGATTTGGAGCCCATCGCAAAAGTCCCTCTGTCGGCAGTGTCGTGATTTGGTTGACATCGGTCTGGCGTGGCGTCAGCTCATCCAAGAGCAGAGAGGTCCAACACGTCCAGCCGCACTCAGCCCCTCTCATGTCCGTTGACCGGCATGACGACTGTTCCTCGGGTTCGTCGTATCATCGAGTCCTGCGGAGCCCGCCCGCCCGCATAGCCTCCGGACTGCTGTCAGCGTCTGGACCGGCAATGGGCCTGTTGAAACATGCTGTTTTGGGCACAAGCTCACGCCGCATCCCCTTGCATGGCCAAACCGGGGCCACGACGATCTCATATAAACGACGGCCGCCGATTGGCCCATGGTAGACATACAGTGCGGTCGCTGACCACCAATATGCACTCGTACCTCGCATGTACAGCAGACAACATACGGCCCTTTTTTTCCATCTCGAGGGGCGTCTGCACACGCCATAGCACACCCTCTTTCTCCTGTCTCCAACCAAGGGGGGAGCAAATCCAGTTCTAGGGCCACCATGGGTGGTGACAAGGGAAGTCCATCTCGGGGCCTCCGACTCTCTCGGCCGGTTTCGCGTCTTTCGGGCTTGCGTCCTCGCTCAGCCCTACGAGGACTCGCGGCTTTAATGACGCAAGAATCGACTCCAGAGCCCGCAGGTCGGGCTCCGCGGGCGGCCGCCCTGCCCTGCGTCCCGTCTGTGTCCGCCGGTCACCTTGGTCGGCCTGCAACGCAGGGCTCGAAGGACTCGACGGAGGTATTATTGGGGCAGATGTGCACTCGGAGTTTCCACCTAGTTTGAAGCAGGAAGAAGCAGCATTTCTACGTGCGTCGTGATTGGCTCGCGAAGTGTTGCTTGTTTAGCCCGGGACTTGGGACCCGCCCGGCTCCGTGGCACCGGCCCCACCTCCGTCCCGGACCCCTCTGTTTGCCTACCCGTCATTGCTCCTTAATTCCCTTAGACCTGTGGCGGCCACGGCTTGCCGGCGCTCATGGTGGCCAATGTCCAAGCTTCAATGCAGAGGTTCGCGTGTGTTTGCAGATGTCATGCGTGGCAAGGGCTATTTGTGCTGGGATCTTGTTGAGTCTCGCGTGCGACTGGGACAGCTGTGCAAGCTTCCCATCCTATGGTAAAACGCCCGTGTATTGTCTTTACGAGCAAAACACACGTCGAATGGCTTTCGTTGAGGCAGTAATTTGATAAGCTGCATCCTCTATAGTACAGGTGGCATTGGGAGCTTCTCGGAATCGACCTTCCGCCTGGCACTCTCCCGCATCTCGTGGTTACACCCTGCCCATCGTCTCCGCCTCGCGCTCTGCCCTGCGCTCTGCAGAACGCCTCTTGAACCGAATCTCTGCCCGCCGCCGCTCGCCACCGTCAATCTTGCGCCCCCGTCGCTGTTCCCACATGCCCTCCGTCACCTTGACCACGGCCCCGCCATGGCCCGGCAGCTGCCGCGCAAAGGGCCCGACAATCGACCTGGTCCCTTGCACCAGGTATCCACTGGGTCGCGGGAGCGTCGAGGGCGCCGGCTGCGCGTCCTCGGCCTCGCCGTGGGGGGCGTTGACGACCCACCGGGCGTTGCTGATGACCTCCGCCGGCGGCAGGGCCACGCGGAGCAGGGCCTCGCCGTCCTTTACGTGCTCAAAGTCGCCGCCGGGCCCGAGGGCGCCAGCGCGATAGCGCTGTAACCACTGCAGCAGGTAGCGCCGGGTGCGCGGGGGCTCGATGCCGATCTCCTTGAGCTCCGCGGTGGTGAGGGAGAAGAGCGACTCCCAGGTCGGGAACTTGGACGAGTGCTTGTTCAGCCCGCGGCCGACAAGGGTGAGGAATGTGTGGACGTCGGGGACAAAGGGCCGCGGCTGCGGTATTGTCGGGGGCGGTCTCGTCTTGTGAAGCTGTCTCGCCTGGTTCGCGCGGCAGATGTCGATGCTTGGCGCCAGGAGCCGCAACAACGGCCGGAGCGGTTGAGCTCTCATGTCTGGCTGATGGAGGATTTCAAGTCAGCAAGCTTGCTCGGCGAGCAAGTGCATGCGAAAAACTGTCAGCCATTGCCGCGAGACTTGCCTGTTTCGAGGTGTTGGGCCGGCGCAACTGCCAGAACGCGGTCTCGGAGCCGTCGTTGGACAACTCCTTGAGTGACTGCTCAGAATTTTGACGCTTCGCTCAGGGCCATTTACGTAAGCAAGGCTGATAAGCTCCTCCCCCCTTCCAGTCACAGATGACGTTGATCGGCTTTGTGCTTATCTATTGGCTGCCTTTTTATCGCGGCGGAGCTGAGCCGGAGCCAGGCTGGTAAATCCGCCCGTCTCAACTGGTCGCTTCTCCTCCCCCACGATTGTCACGATTGTCATGATTGTGCGCCTCTATGACATGCTACTCCGAAGCCATCTGATGAGATACTTGGGAATAGCGGCATGTGTGTTCTCCGGTCTGTTGATCGACAATGCCGGTAGCGCCCGCGCGGCCGCCAGGCAAGGCCGCAAGAGCGCATATCAATGTCGGATATGACGGTGCGCACAAGAGTCGGCGTCCTTGAGCAGCGCGAACAATGCTGAGACTGGAAATGACAGATGCCTTTCCCACCTCCGTCTCCGAATACCTCCTCGCCATTCCGTCCTCTGATCCCATCCAGGTCTGCCGCGATGCCTCGGCCGAACCATCTGCGAAGCGGCGCAAAGTCGAGACCCGCCCCGACCCTTCCCCCATATCTGTCGCAAAGAGCGAACTGTCGTTTTCTCGTCGATGCCAGGATATCGCGTCGATACACGTGTCAAGAACCATCCATGACGCCGGGTCTCATATAAAGTTTGGTCTGAGAGACGGCCTCCTATCCATCACCTCCCGTTCGCGCTCGCGCTCGCGCTCGGGCTTCCTCTCTACCTTGATATCCCTGAAACCTCAGGATGCGACCGATACCGCACGGGATATTCTGCAGTTCAACGGATACAACTCGAAGCGCACCTCGCCCGGATTCATTGGGAGCGTCGTGGACATGCAGATTGAGCGCCAAGACAAGACCATTCTGGTGAAACTCTTCTTGGAGCTGTTGTGGAACCAGACCCCATCACCGTATCTGCCGCTGGGCAACTCCTCCGACCGCAAGATTACGCAGAAAGCTATCAATGCCTTCTTTCCCCTCCCAGAAGCAGCCGGGGATGACTCGGCATGGTCTCCGATGGATTTCTATGACGCCGCGCACGTACCGCCCAAAGACGATCACGCCCCCCGAGGAATCGACGTCCCCGGCTTACAGGCCACGCTGTTCCCCTACCAGAAAAGAACCCTATGCTGGCTCCTCGCTCGGGAGGGGATGCAGTGGTCGCAAGAAGACTCGCGGCTTCGGCCAGTGCCAGAGGAGGGTCAAATGTCCACCATCGATAGCTTCAGACTGGTGCGAGACACAGATGGCCAACAAGTATTCGTCAGCGATGTGTTTCAGACCGTTACGCGCGATATATCCCCTTATCGAAAATCGGATTCAGCGGTCAGGGGTGGCATTCTGGCGGAGGAGATGGGACTGGGAAAGACCCTAGAGGTTCTGGGGCTCATACTACTCAATCCACGCCCAAGCCCGCCATCACCGGAAAACCACGTGTTTGCCGGGCCAAAGCTCACGCCAAGCCAAGCAACCCTGATCGTCACGCCGGAGTCATTGAGACAACAGTGGATGTCTGAAATAGCACGCCATGCCCCGACATTGCGCGTCATTCACTATCCAGGGTGCAAAAAGACGCAGGATGACGATGTCGGTGAGGCAGCGAGGCAGTTGGCAGAGTACGATATTGTCATCACCACGTACGCCGTATTATCCGCCGAGCTTCACTTTACCCTGGAACCCCCGCAGCGGGCCCGCAGGTATCAGAGGGCGTACCCTCGAACCATGTCGCCCCTCGTCAAGATATCGTGGTGGAGGCTTTGTCTAGACGAGGCACAGATGATTGAGAATGGCTACAGCCAGGCAGCCGCCGTGGCACGGGCGATCCCTCGAGTCAATGCTTGGGGCATCACGGGAACGCCGGTCAAAGACGACGTCAAAGACTTGTTCGGCCTCTTGCAGTTTCTTCGCTACGAGCCTTACTGCTACGCGCCTCCGATCTGGCAGGCGCTCATCAAGCGTCACAAGACGATATTCCAGCAAATATTTCGCTCTGTTGCCTTGCGCCACACGAAAGCGTTGGTACGAGACGAGATACGACTGCCGCCCCAAAACCGGTACGTCATCAGCATGCCATTCACTGCCGTCGAGGAGCAACACTATCAGTCCTTGTTCAAGGAAATGGCCCAAGAGTGCGGTCTGGACTTGGACGGCGTCCCGTTGGTTGAGGATTGGGACCCCGAAGACTACGAGGACGTCATGAGGACCTGGCTTAACCGCCTGAGACAGACTGCGCTGCATCCCGAGGTCGGAGTTTACAACCGCCGGATCCTGGGCTCTGGCAAAGACCGGCCAATGAGAACAGTCGAGGAAGTCCTCGGTGCCATGCTCGAACAGAGCGAGAATGCTATCAGGAATGACGAGAGGGCCTACCTTTCCAGCAGACTCACCCGCGGTCAGCTGTATGAAAATAGTCCTCAGGTGAAGGAAGCACTTGCCATCTGGGAAGATGTGCGAGACGAGACTGAGAAACTTGTGGCAGATGCCCGCATGAAGCTCGCGGATGCCATTCGGGAGCAAGGCGGCGACAGCGCCGTCGAATCGGCTGAGCACGACGGCTCAGTGGACTCCTCAGAGTCTGAAAACGAGAATGACGGAGACAGTAATGGACGGATTGGCGAATGCCGGCGCAGACTGCGGTCAGCCCTGGAACTCCACCACAAGGCCATATTCTTCTGCGCCAACGCATACTTTCAAATCAGGGAGAACCCGGTCATGACAGATCCAGAGTCGGAAGAATACGGACGACTGAAGAAGCTCGAGGACTCTGGGTACGAAAAGGCAAAGATCATCCGAAGGGAGATATTGCGCGAGAGCAATCGCAAGGCCAGTCACCTCATGGGAAAAATTGAACAGGGCGCCCGTCGGCAATCCTTTACCGAAATTCCTGAGCTTATCGTCAAGCCAGAAAAAGGGATGGAGAGCTGCCGCATCGTGGATAGGTTAGAAGTGCTGTACGGCGAGCTGAACATCCAGGCCAACGTGCTCGATGAGTGGCGGGAGGAAGTCGTGCAATTGCTTTTGCGCCCGCTTGTGGACGAAGAGGAGGACGTGGAGACGACGGGCGAGGAGTTTGCCGATTCTGCCAGATTCCAGGAACTGCTCTTGGTCTACCACCAGGCCCTGCGAACCGCCATTGCCGATCGCCTAGACGCCATCTCTGGACAGACAAACGAGCTCGTTAGGCATGAGGCCGAGTGGTCGATTAAGCTCGCCGAGCAGGGAGAGGGGCCTGCGCCCGAGAAGATGCTCGAGATGCTGCAGAAACGAGCAGAAGTGCAGCCGAAGCTGGCCCAGATATCAATGCGAGGGGCAATCAGCGACTTTCGCGGCCTCCAGTCACGAGCGAGCGGCTCAGCTGCGCAGGGCTCGCGCGAGGCGATCGAGTCACGGATCGCGGCAGATCAGCTCAAGGCGACGCAAAGGCAGCTCAACGAGCAGAACAAAGCTGCTCTGGCTCTGGAGTCCGAGATTGAAAAGTTCAAGGCGGCCATGAACACTCGCTTGGAATACTACCGCCAGCTCCAGGGCGTGTCGGACGCCGTCCTGCCTTACGAAGGTTCCAAGTCGCAGGAGGCGGCCGCGAGCATGAAGCAGGTGGAAGAGGACCTGCGCCGGAAGCTGTCATCGGCACAGGCGAAGCACCGATACCGTGAGTCTTGTCCGAAAGAGTGGAGGAAATCGAGGCTAACCTGCATGGTCAGTTCAAAACCTGAAGGAGGCGGGCTCCAGGTCCAACGAGCCTCGCATGTGCGTCATCTGTCAGATGCCGTTTGAGACGGGCGTCTTGACCGTCTGCGGCCACCAATTCTGCAAGGAGTGCATGGTCATGTGGTTCAAGGCGCACCACAACTGTCCGGTGTGCAAGAGGGGCCTCAAGCCGTCCAATCTACACGACATTACCATCAAGCCGCAGCAACTCGAGCTGAGGAGCGAGGACTCGGGCCAGCCCGCCGCGGGAGACGAGGGCAAAGGCCCTGGGCAGAAGCGAGAGGGCGCCGCGACGCGCAACACGGCAATCTACTCCGAGTTCAACGCGGAGAAGCTGGCCGAGATCAAAAACGTGGAGCTGGACGGACCGTCATTTACGACAAAGGTGGACACGCTGGTGCGGCATCTGATGTGGCTGAGGGAGTCGGACCCAGGAGCAAAGTCGATCGTCTTCTCGCAGTACAAGGAGTTTCTCGGGATCCTGCGCAACGCCTTTCAGCGCTTCCACATCGGGCACGCCTCCATCGACGACGCGCAGGGCATCGCGCGGTTCAAGGACGACGCCGCCGTCGAGGTGTTTCTGCTGCACGCGCGCGCGCACTCGAGCGGGCTCAACCTCGTCAACGCGTCGCACGTCTTCCTGTGCGAGCCCCTCGTCAACACGGCGCTGGAGCTGCAGGCCATTGCCCGAGTCGACCGCATCGGCCAGCGGCACGAGACGACCGTCTGGCTGTACCTCGTGTCCGGCACTGTCGAGGAGAGCATCTACAACCTCTCGGCCCGGCGGCGCATGGAGCACCTGCGCCGCGGCGTCGCCGCCGCCGACAAGACCAGGGCGGACGCCGACGGCGGCGGCAGCCTCGAGGCCGCCAACACGCTCGAGCTGGAGCACGCGGCGCTCACCCGCCTGATGAGCAAGGACCGCTCCGCCGGCGAGATGGTGGACAGGGGCGACTTGTGGGAGTGTCTGTTTGGGCACGTGGGCCGGCGCGCGGGCCCCGCGGCGGAGGCGCTGCGGCGGGCAGGGCGGCGGGGCTCGCTGCAGGAGAAGGCCGTCATGAGCTACCTGGCGGGCGAGGCGGCAGAGAAACGGGCGCGAGAGGGCGGATGAGGGAGGCCCTCGACCATCTTTTCAACGAGGGGCGGATCATCCTGGCCCCTGACTTCCCCCCGTTCTGCGCCTGCTTTCTTCCTCTCCGAGTTGCACACTCTCAGCGCATATACCCACCAAGGGGAAGAGAGGCGCGATCGTCAAGCAAGTAGGCATATATAGAAGGGGGAAGCGGAAGACGCCGAACCGCCTGACAGGAAGGCCCCCCTTATTTGCATCCCAGAGGTCTCCCAAAATCCATGAACTTGAAAACCCAAGCCGAGCAAACAATCCCCCCTTCTTGTGCCCTCCTCCTCCCGGGACGCATATTAAATACACACGGGGAAATGGCCTAAATCAACAGGAAGCGGCTGAGCGAGACGAGACGTCGATTCGTGCCTCCTCTTTTCAACCATGACTTGTTGATTTGCCACTGGCTTCAACGCCTGCATTTACAAGGCTTGCTTCCGTCCTTTGTGTCCCTTACAAGTGCTTTCCTTTTTCTGAACTCCCAGTCCGATTCCTTTTCTTCAGCTGCCTCCCCCTATGTGAGTGCCAAGCCAGCCCCTCGCTGAATGACAGAGAACCGTGTCAGATTCACCGTCGGCTCGAAAGCACAAAAATCGTACAACGTCGACGCGCGCCGGGTAAATAAATGCAAGGCCCGACACCGAGCTTGGCAACGCATCCCCGGGCCTGGAGGGCGTGCACTCAGTGCGCCGGCGTCAAATCATCGGCGCACGAGCTTAGTCGACAATCTTCTTCTTGCCGCCAAGGCCAGACTTGACGCGCTTGGCGACGGGAGGGGTCATGTGGTGCTGGGGGATCCAGCTCTCGTCGTAGGCCTTGCTGGCGCCCGTGGCGACGCCCGTGGACTCGGAGCCGGAGAGGGCGGCGTCGGCGTCGGCCGCCTTTTTGCTCTTCTTGGGCTGCTTGGCGCGTTTGGCCTGGGGGAACAGAGCCTCGATCCACGTCTTGTAGACAAAGTAGAGGGTGCCGGCGAAGGCGGCCGAGAGGACGACGTAGAGGAAGATGCTGCGCGGGCCATCTCTTAGCAGGGGGGGCAGGGGGGTGGGTATTTGTGTCCAGGAGGATGACGTACATCTGGGGATCAAAGAAGCTAGTGGGAGCCTCGACAATGGCAGCGGTCTCGTTGTGGACGGGGATGCGGAAGAGGTTCCCCTTTGCATTGGTGATGACGGCCAGGATCTGGAGACGAACATCCTGCGGCTGCATGTCGAGGGCAAACGAGAAAGGAAAAGTCTTGGACTCGCCGGCCTCGACGGCCAGGTTGTACTGGACGGCGGTGAGGTTGCGCAGGATGGCCTGGTAGGCGGGGGCATCGTCGGGCAGCTTGGCGGTGGAGGTGAGGGCGCCGGCGAGGAAGGCGACGCTGATGGGCGCGTCCTCGTTGTTGGTCACCTCGACGAGGGCCTTTGTGGGGCGGCCGTTGACGAGGCGGACGCCGAGGATGTCGGCGTCGGGGAAGGTCGTCTTGACGCTGGCCGCGAGCTTCTGCGGGTCGCTGACCTTGGGCTCGGATGCGCCATCAGCCTAGACAGTTGCGCGCGCCAGCTGTAAGCCATCTGCCGCCGAGGTCTGGCGCGTACGAGGGACAGAAGAGCGACAGGAGCACCGTCACTCAATCAATTGCCCAGGGGAGCGGTGCATCGGAGTAGCCGTGCTTGGTGAAGCCTCTTGCTTACCTTGGACGCGGCGCCCCAGACCTGCTGGGCGGCCAGGAGGGCGAGCAGAGACGAGGGGAAGAGCATGGCGACGGCGATATCGAGTCGACGACTCAGCGGGAGGAGGGTGGTCGAGGAGGCGGCGGAGGAGGGGGGAGGGGGATGGTGGTGAAGGGGGAGGAAGAGGCAAAGGAGGGCCTTGGAGATGGAGATGGAAGAAGAGCTATGTGGCCTCTGTGCCTGTATGTACAGCTACTGCAACGAGAAGGGGAGGGGGAACCTGTCTGCCCGTTTTCAGAGCACCTCTCCTGTGGGTACCTTGGAAGTACATTGTACACGAGGTTAGATGCTTGAGCCTCTTTCTGGCCATCAAGTTATCAACAGCTATATACTCTCTCGACAACAAGCTTGATGACTTTGTTCCGAGCTTCAGTCACCATTCCTACCAACTCTTTCATTTACACTCTAGTCAAAATCGAAAGGCTACGTTTAAAGTCCAGCCCGCTGAAGACAGCATCTGCTCGAGCTCATCAACCGCTCTTGACTGACAAGACAGCCCTCATGGCATCGGCCAAAACATATTGAAAACAATGCCAATCCAGCATGAACCTCCCCCCGAGGCAACGCCGTTACCGCTGGTATCACAACAGGCCAAGGATGGCGACAATAGAGAGAGTAACCCAGAAAAAGAGAGAAAAACGGGGAGAAATCATAGCCGAGAGCCGCAACTTCGTCTCCCTCAGCTCCCGCCCAAGTCCATGCCGTCCCAGCCGTTGAACATGTCCATGCTGGTGTCGATGCCTCCAAAGAGATCCCCGTCACTCGTCGTATCGAGGCCACCACTGCTTCCAGGCCCGCCCAGCCCCAAGTCCGACGACATGCCTCCCATCCCCATGTCCAGACTCACGCCATCGACCGCCATGGCGTCGCCTGGCACTCCCGCAGCCGCCGCGGCCATGGCGTCACTGAGCCCGCCCGACGCCCCGTTGAGGTCCAGCTGCGCTTGCAGCATGGCCTGCGGCTGCGGCAGCACCATCTGCGCCTCGACCCTCCGGTGGAGCCGAACGACAATCTCGGCCAGTGTCGCGTCCTTCTTCTGCAGCTTTCGGCATTTCTCCGCCTCCGACTTGAGCACCTCGCGCAGTGTCAGCCGCCGCTGCGGCGCCGGAGCCATGGTCCCGGCCGCGTCCAGTAGGCTTGGCGCGGCGGCCGGCTCGTTGGTCACATCTGGCGCGCACACCAATGCTGACACCACATCGTACACGACGCTTGCGCTCGCCGTCTCCGACTGATGCCGAATCTCTTCCACCATCATGCGAAGCACTGTACCAGTCCCGGCCATTCGACACGCCGCAATCATCTGTCGATGCGTGTACGGCGTCGGCATGATATTGAGTCCATGGTGCATGCTCCACTGCACAAGGGCTTGCACCGTATGCTTGACGGCGGCAGCGAGGCCTGTGCTCGAGCTGGTCGCCCACAACTCCAGCTCGCTCTGGTCGGCACCTCCCGTCCGTCGCGAGAGGGGCAGGTTGTCCTTGAGAGCGCGGAGAAGCGGCTCAATGTCCTGGTTCTTGGGATCTTGCTTCTGGTACGACCGCAGCGAAGACTCGAGCGGCTTGGCTATTACGTTCTTCACCGACGTCAACATAGTACTCGCCTCGCCCGAGATGGAGCTGGGCAGCAGGATCAATTGCAGGATCTTGATGATGGACTTCTGCTCCTTCTGCTCCACCCAGAGATAGTCTGCCAAGAACCGGATCGCTGGCACTAACGACGGGAGCAGGAACGTGTCCACGACGTCTAGTGAGGCTCGGTCAGCTTACCAGTCGTCCGTCGTCCTGTCTTGGCCCAGACTTACACTCTATACCGCTTTTGAGGCTCTCGTCATTCAGATAGCCGTGCGTGTAGGCGACCACAATGTTCTGAAAAATGGTCGCGACGAGGAGATAAAAGTCTTGGGGCGGGCACGATGCTATCAGATCGTCCGCAAGCCCCCCGGTCTCGCTGTCAAAGAGGCCATGGATCCATCCGCCCACATGGCCGTTTTCTTGCTCCGTCAGTTCGCTCAGTCGACGGCTGAGATGCCCTCGACTCAGTATCTTGGCGACGCATGAGTCGGGCGACGTGACGCCAATATCGGCGGCCGTCAACTTGTAGCGGCAGGCGTACGCGAGAACCAGCAACAATATGGCGCCGAATTCCTCGTAGATTGGCTGGTACTCGCCTTGGTCGTCGTCATATCTCCAGCCATCCAGGAGCTGACAGAGGGGCTCGAGGATGGCGGGCAGCTTCTCGAATAGCAGCAAGATGTCGAGGGACTGAGGTTTCTGGGCCAGCTGGCCGCACAGCAGCTTGAGCGACATGGTCTCCTTGCTGTTGCATAACTGGCGCATCAGCTAAAAGGAGTCAGCAACATAAAATAACGAGGTTTGAGGGCAAGAAAAGCTACGTTACCTCGACGAGAGCCTGGCAAACAGCGCCGACGTTGCCGTCCATTTTGTCGAGTTCCCGGACCAAATCCTGAATTTTCTCCGGGTCAGACAGACAGCCTTGCACGAGCTTATCTTTGGAGTACTTCTCCAGAGATGGCTCGTACGACATGGACGTTTCCCCCAGTATCCTCTCGACATGTTCCCTATGAACCAGGCCGTGGAGGGCACAGGCGGTGCAGAACTCTTCTCTGACGCTCTCGGTGTACGGGTTGTTGCTGCGTGATTCGTCAAACATGAGTGAAGCCGTGGGGAACACGCTCGTGTCGACTTGGTTGAGAGCCTCGGTGATGCAAAACTCAGACGAGGCGGTGGAGAACTGGGGAGAGAAGAGCTGGCAAAGAAGCAGAGGGACCTTGTTGATGAGGAATGAGCGTAAGAGATGAGCGTCTCTGGGGCCCTCGTGGCGAAACACAGCGTTGGCGAGGATATCAAACGACGCCAAGATGAGGTCGATGGCGCCTGACTGAGTCTCGCCCTATTTCGGTCGTCAGCCTTGAACCCATCGGCGAATAGGTAAAGAGGTGTTATACCTGATATCGGTTATGAGGAAATGACAGCAGCACGTTATCGTCAATCACCGGTCGTCCCGCGAGCTGGGCCATGCGTTAGCAGAGATGCTCGCCAGGGAGATGGCACGCTTGGAAAAGAGAGTGGAAGATCTTGAGGAGATCTGGACGCGAGGATACGTACCGCGGCGTTCAAGTATACATAGAGCCCGGCCCGTGTGTTGGGGATGAGCATGTGTGGAATGACAAAGTTGTCGAGCCCGACGGCAGGATCTAGCAGCTCGTCCATGGCTGCGTTTGCGGCGGCCTGGTTTCTCTTGTCCACTGGGTCCAGGCGGCCCAATATCTCGCTGCGAAAGACCTCGAGCCTTTCGACAAAACCGGGAGCATGTTGCAGGGTGTGCATGAAGCTTGACAGGCTCTGGGAAAGCTCCTTTCGCACGACTAGAGGACGAGTTTTCGTGAGAAACAAAGGACAATTACTGGCGCGATCACATGACCATACCTTTGGCGAACGGCTTGCTGATGGCCTTGACGAGGGAAGGCGTCTCGACCAAGCGCAGAAGCAGGGGGACAAAGGCGGCGCGAGCCACGTCCATCTCGTCGCGGATCTGTGAATTTTGCACTTGTCCCAGGACATCGGTTGTGAAGGCGGTAAAGGCTGAGTTGAAGAGGTTCATCCACTTGCACACGATCCTGACGAGGACCAGGGCGGCGCGCGTGTCGCGAAAGGCGGAGCCCTCGACGACAGTCTTGATGACGTGATAGAACATGACCTCTTCGGCCCACGATGAGCTCCTCCAGAGCCGCTTGTGCTCGGCCGCTTTTGTACCGTTCCCCCCAGTAGCGTCGCCATTCTGGGATTGCGGAGGCAGGGCGTGCAGCGAGGAGTACTTGTAGAGGGTCTGAAGGATTGACGGGGCGTCGACGTAGCCGAGCTGAGAGAGGACTTGGATGTAGGGTGGGATGCGCGGATCGAGGCTGACGTCGTTTGAAGGCTGCGGCTTCAAGAAGATATCGGCGACGAAAATGGGGGCCAGGGGATGCTTGGCGTGGATGAGCGGGACGAACTGTTGGAAGCGGTCGGTCTCGAGGCGTTCCGAGATGCACCTGGATATAAAGTCTGACCAGTGGGCTACTGATTCGCGCAAAGCGCGTCTGCCCTGGGCGCTGGAGTCCATGGTCGAGGCGCGGATTGGGGAGACAGGTGGCGGCGCGGCGGAGTGCGACGGGGTTGGAAATGAGGCTATTCAGAAGAATAGAGGCCGCTATTAGTGGGAGCCGAGACGTGGGATGGAAACGAGGCCATCCGCCATGAGGAGGAGCGTGGCTGCGAGCGGCAGCTTCGGGCGAAGCGGTGGTCGCGTCCGGCGGGGATTGATTGCGCAATGGGGATGAAGGCGAGGAGAGTGAAGAAGGGAGGACGTTTGGTGGTGAAGTCGGAGAGCCTGTCGTGGCGTCCCTCGTCCAGAGGTACAGGAAGGTACAGCACCGGTACCGACAGCGCGCACTGATTAACGGTTCTTATCTTATCTGCTGAAGCAGGAATAAATGGAGACATTGGTGGGGGAGCTGGAATGGGCTATCGAGTGCAGGTACAAGGAGATACCTGGTCGCAGTATCCGTACCTGCTTGAGTCGTCTGCTCACCGCCCGTTAACAGCGAGGCATCCTCTGGCACTGCAACGAGGCAGCCATCTATGAAACACCTACTGAAAAGAGGACGAGGGACGGGGGCGATTTGAGAGCCCAGGTCCCATGAAAGCCAGCCGCCAACGCCTACCGGGACCGTTACTTCTTCAGACATTCCCCATGACCCCGGGTTCGATGCCCTCGAGAACGCCAGTCAGCTCGCCCCAGAGCTTGTCCATGACCCTCTCGCCCTCGTCCCCGGCCATGAGCGACGGCCACACGTGCAGCTTGCAATTGGCCATCCACCGGCCGTGCGTCTCATCGTTGCTAAAAGCCGCCGCCATGAGCGTCCGCGACCCCACCTCGGCAGAGCGGCCAAAGACGGCAAATGCGGGCCCCATGGCCCAGTTGAAGGGGAAGGGGATGCGCCGGAACAGCTGTGTCCTGCAGAAGCCCGGGTCGAGCGAGTTGACGACGACGCGGCCCTTTCCCGAGGCGTCGGCGGCCTGGGCCAGCTTGCGCATCGCCATGAGCTGCATGAGCTTGGTGGTGTTGTAGCGCTCGTAATAGTTTCGGTTCACCTTGAGGCGGTTGAGCATCTCGTCGGCCCTCCTCTCCGGGAAGTAGGTCTGTTGCGGCCGCGTGTTAGCCATGAGAGACACCTGGGGCCAGGCCCACGCACCAGAAAGGCGCCGCCCGACGAGACGATGACGGCGTGTGGCGTCAGGTTGAAGCGGGTGCCCGTCCGGCGGAGGGTGGGCAGCAGCAAGACGGTGAGCAGCAAGGTCGAGATGACATTGACCGTCACCATAGTCTCGTGGCCCTCGGACAGGGCCCAGTCAAAGGCGAGGACGCTGGCGTTGTTGAGGAGCACGTCGAGCCTCTCCAGCCGGGCTGCCCGGGCGGCAAACTCCTTGACGCTGTCGAAGGAAGCGAGGTCCAGCTGCCAGACGTCGATGACACCGAGGCGCTTTGTAGAGCCCTCGATGTCGTGTTGGGCGGCCTCGGCCTTGTCGACGCTGCGACATGCCAGGATCACCTTAGCAGCATTGAGGCGCACGAAATGGCGCGCGGCTTCGAGACCGAGGCCTGCGATTGGGCGTCATTAGACTTGGTACACGAACTACGGATAGGGCTCGTCATTTTACCAGAGTTGGCGCCCGTGACGATTATGGTTCGGCCAGTGCAGTCCTCGTTGGGATACGGGAGCGTCGCAAACTGGCCCAACAGCGAGCCCAATAAAGCCATTTGGCTGTGATACGGCCGAGTCTCCTTCAAGGCTGCGCGTGACGTTGAAAAGGCGCGATGGGATTTCTCGGGCCGCACATCTGTAAGTACCTAAGGTACCTAACCCACCTCCAATGGTTGCTAGTGGCTGTTGTTTCTACGTATTGATCGCCCTGGGAGTCCGGCACTAACAATTGATTCGTGAGCCAACGGTCAGATATTCTCAAGTGCAAGGTACATACATCCTTTTAAACTCTAGGTACCTACCGAGGTAGGTATCTTAGTAGTGGAGCAGAGGGTAGGTACTTCGCATTGTCCCCATCTACTATAGGTACCTACCTAGGTATCTACCTACATACCTGTACCTAAAGTATCCGGTATAGCGAAGTAGGGTTTATATACATAAATGCCTAATGCCTGAGGAACCCATATTGAGCAACCCCCGTCCCAAATCCTTGACAGCTCCGCAACGGCTTGTCTGCACCCATCGTCAGCGTTCAACAGCAGCAGCCATGCCTCCTCGTCTCGCATCGCAATTTCACCTTGCTCGGACACTTCCCATCAACGTGAACAGACTTTTCCTCTCTCGTAGAGCGCTCCACGAGGCAAAGGCGGATTTCATCACCCTCGACTCGAATGGATCCCCAACCACACGCAAGCTCGATATTTTCATCGGGGACCCTCACGAAGCCGTCATCGCGTTCGATAAAGATGTAGGCTTTGCCATGAAATCTGCCATCGCCAAGAAGACAGGCATGTGCCACGTTTCAGATTCAGAAAAGATGCCCTTGACATTCTTCCACGCGTCTCGGCATTTTGCACATGGTACGTTTCCAGTTCGATGTCAGTATGGCCGAGTTAACGACAGCAAGGCGCCATACCATACCCGCGCATAGTCATCGAACGGGATCTCCCACGGCAGAACGCGACCGACACGAGTCCTGCAACCCTTTGGCTTTGGGGCGCTTCACACTCTATCACCCTCGATGGCACACCAGATTGTGAGTCCGTCCGTCCTTGAAGAATGAT
Organism: Hirsutella rhossiliensis; assembly: GCF_020360975.1. Taxonomy (NCBI): domain Eukaryota; kingdom Fungi; phylum Ascomycota; class Sordariomycetes; order Hypocreales; family Ophiocordycipitaceae; genus Hirsutella; species Hirsutella rhossiliensis. The sequence goes on from NW_025408669.1 coordinate 1,383,563, forward strand.
AGTTGCTTATTTGGTATTTAATAGATGCATTCGAGGTAATCTCTAGAGAGAGTCACGAGAGGCTGAAAGGAGCAGCTGAGCTCCTGCGGAATAGGTGATGCGAGGGCTCGTACACTCCATGTGTCCCGGGAAGAAAAGGAAGGCCGGCGGCATGGTGTCACTGCTTTAGGGACAAAATAAATTTGCATTGTGTACCAATTAACAAGAGGAATACCACCCACGTCAGACTTGGTTCCTCCACTCGCTCTCTCGGCTAGCACTCCACAGCGTTCTTGCCATACTCTCTAATCTCCTCAGTCTCATCTTCCAATGGCTTCGCAATGCTGGCATAGTAGTTCCCCAGATGCTCGGCCGTCCACTCGCTTGTGGCAACAAGAACATGGGCATCGGCAAGTCCATTGTTGAGTTCAGTGTCTTCTTCGGCCATGGGCTCTTTCTGTAGCTGGTACCCGTTGATCTTGAGGAACATGTCTGCGGCGAAAAGAGCAGTCCGCTTGTTGCCGTCTTGGTATGGGTGGTTGAGAATCACCTTTTGAGCAAGGACTCCAGCCAACTGGAAAATGTCTGTTTGTCCGTAGTGTTTGTGGTTCATTGGTGAGCTGATGGCGGACTCTAGCATGGGAGACTGGCTCGGCGACGATCTGGCGATATGCCTAATATGCAGCCTTTTGACTTGCCAAGCAGTGAGAAAACGGTATCTGATGGCTGAAGCCATGATGTGCTGATGATGCAAGAAAGAGGCAAACTGGGATGACCGAAGTCCGTTCGAGTTGAGAGCCCTTGGAGCCTGCCCGGATGGGGGGACTGTCTGCGACGCTAATGCAGGTCGAGGGAATACTGGCCGATGATTGGCTTGAATCGAAATACGTATTTCCTTCCGCAAGAAAGCCGTCGGCAATGTTTGGTAAGAGGTGTCAAAACTTTAGCCCTGCGGCCTGCCTGACGAGGCACGCGCGGAAAAAAAACCCGCCCCGTCAGCATCTTGTCGCGGCGGCGGATGAGCTTTGTCGATGGGGCAAAAAACTAAAAATTTCCCCATGCGACGCTATTCGTAAGTAAAAGAGAGCCTGCCTGTTCAAAATGATATGTTGATTGAAGCTGACGAAAGCGTAGGTAAAGCCTGTGCAAAGAGATTTCCTGGAGCCATTTCTTGATTGGCTGGCAGTCGCCATTTATGGGTCCTGCGCGTGACCTGACAAGCGGCAGCACCAAAGGCAAGAGGTAGAGAGAGGCAGCCATCGGTAAGGTAAGGTAGGCAAGGGAGGGCGTAACAAGAGGTAACTTAGAAGCAGCGCGCCAGCTACCTACCTAGGTACCCATCCGTACTCCGTTCCGTAGAAAGTCGTCGGAATTAATTCTAGTACCCTGGTAGCTAAACGCATTCTCCACCGCCAACGCCTTCTGCTGCCTGGCAAGAGTCACGAAACATTGCCTTGACGTCCCGCGAGCCTCGAGCCCTCAACTTGTGCAGCTTCTACGGAGCTTGCACTCATCTTCGGTCCAGTGTGCCCTTGCATCTCTGCCCTTCCAACTTGCTCTGTGGCTCGCTCCCAATAATCCCAACAAATCCGCCAAAACGCCACGCGCTCGAAAGTCAATCGCCTCGCGGCCCTCACTTCTCAAACGTCGTCATCATCGTCTTCTTGCCCGCCGCATACAGCGGCGCATAGTTGGTGCCCAGGAACCGCCCCTTGGCATACCACACCAGCAGGCTGAACAGCCTCAGGCTCCCCATTTGGCCCGCCCCGCGGCTGCGGCCCAGCGTCACCGCCACCGTCTCCTTGGTCTGCGCCGTGTAGCCGGGCGACTTGCCGCCGTCGAGGTGCACCGGCAGCGCCTTGATCAGGTGCTTGGCCTGTGCCTCGGCCGCCTGCGCCTTGGACGCCTCGAGGTTACCCGCGTCGCCCATGACGAAGATGTCGTCGAAGCCCTCGGCCGTCAGCCGCCCGGTCTGCTTGATGTAGCCGCGCCCGTCGAGCATACTGGCCGGCGCAAACGATGTGTTGGGCGTCACCCCCGTCGCGGGGATGTACGCCTGCGCAGTGAGCGTCCGCGTGCTGCCGTCGGCGTGCCGCAGCTCCAGCACCGTGTCGCGGCCCGTCCGGCTGACCTTGGTCACGGTCGTGTTGGCGATGACCTTGACCTTGAGCTTGTCCAGCTCCGCCCTCGCCTGCTTCCTCACGCTCGCCAGCACGGGCGGCGCCAGGGGCAGGGTGTCGCCGTGGACAAAGTAGACGTCCTTGTCGCCGCTCTTTGCGTACTCGAAGCCGAGCTCGCCCGCCGTCTCGGTGCCCGTGGCGCCGCCACCTGCCACGACAATCGTCTTTGCGTCCTTGATGTCGCTCTGCAGGCTGTGTAGCCTCTCCGACGTCTTCTCCGCCGTGTCGAGGAGCTTCCACGGCATGTTGTCCTTGGCCGACGCGCCCGTGGCGATGACGAGCGTGTGGTACGAGACGGAGCGGGTGCTTTCGGCCTCACCGAGCGCCACCGTGACCGTCTTGGCCGACGGATCCAGCGCGGTGGCCTTGCCGAGGACGAACTCGAACTTGTCGGCGGGGTACTGGCCAAAGATGGAGTCCCAGGGGAACATGACCTTGTCGTCGGCCAGCTGGCCGGGGACCATGACGCGGGGGATGGCAATGGGCCAGTAGAAGTGGGAGTTGGGGGCGACGACGACCATCTTGAGGTCCTTGCGGGTGAGGACCAGGGTGCGCATCAGCTGGCGGATGAGGGGCGCGGCCGCGAGGCCGGCGCCGAGGATGACGATGGTCTTGGCCATGTCGCAGCAATGCCTCGGGGCGGGAAGATGGGGGTCTTATAGTCGGGCTTGGCAGGGGAAGATGATAAGGCAGAACTTTGTCAAGAGTTTTGCAGTGCCGAATGATGGATGGGTGTGGGGAGAAGCAAAGGAGATGGGGTGAAGACGACTTACATTGTTGTCTATATATGCTGTTTTGGAACCGACAAATGCAGGAGCAATGAAAGAAGCCGTATAAGGACCATCGTCACCGTCTGCAATCCACGATTTGAAATCCGAGCTTGCACATGTAATCGGCCTCGGCCAGCCATGCCCAAACAAGGAGCCGCGCGGTAAAACAGTCGAGCCAGCAAAGCATGGGCCCAGAGTCAAGGGCTAGACGCCATCCAGGCCTTGTCCGTCCTCGGCCCTAGCTCTCGGCTAGGCGACTCAGGGGCGCATTTGAGAAGCGAGCATGCCCCCTGACCTAGGTACCGGTAGTTATAACATTCAAATGCGACAAGCGGCAGTGTGCAGGGTCAACGGGACTCGGGCCTGCGGAGGCCTTTTCGAGTCCGGATTTGTCAGGTCCCCACCCGCGTCGGCCAATCAGGTCCCGTACCGCCGGCCTCCCGTTCCGCGGCGGGCGGTCCGGGGCTTTGCCGAGCCAAGGGAGGGCGTCGACGGTTGACGGCGTGCTTTTCCACATTCACACGCCTTCGTGGATTGCGGACTTGGACTGCCGCATGCTCACCCGCCGCCATGTGGTCCCTGCTCGACCGTCACCGTCGTGTGCAGGCCGCACGGACAGTCCTGCAGGTCCCGGGCCCGGAGCGTGCGGCAAAACCCCCCCCCCGGGGGGTCTGAACAGCAGCCCCGAGGACTGGCATCTGTACACGTTCTGTCCTCTGGTCTTCGTCACCCCTCGTGTTCCGTCTTGTCAGCCTCCAAGCCGCGCATTGCCCCTGGCGGGACGTGGAACTCGAGCTGTACGTGGGTGAATGCCTCCCGCCTCGCCGGGGCGTGTGGCCGCGCGTGCTTCCCATGTACGTGACTCTGGCGAGAGCTTCAGTCTCGCTCGGCCTCGGCCTCTCCGCCTGCACCTCGTGTGAATCACCACCGCCTCCCCTTGGCATCGGGTGAAGGTGGCCTGCTCGTCGCGCCCTCTCTCCACACTCTCCCGGTCCTGGCTCGCATCACAAGAGACACCATCAGCCAGCCGTGGCACCCACCGGCTCACAGGTAGAGAACATACCATCGCGTCGGCCCCGTGCCGCTGAACAACATGAGAAGCGAACAAGAATGCTTCACCAAGCGCCGAGGCCGTTCACGACGCACTCCCACACCACGAGTCCGAGTATAAAGACCCGCCCCGTCCCCCTCTGCTCGTCCACCTCTTCCTCCCTTCCTCTCCATCCCCCATAGGATCGCTACAGCTACGACACACACAGACTCCCCGACCAACTGCGGCTCGGGTGCGTGTCTTTGTCCGGCCCCGGCCCGCGAGCTCATGCTCCAGCACCTCTGGTCGTGCCCTCACATGGCCGCGGACAAGTACTGGTGCTACGACGGCGATGGGATCGAGCAGCTCGGCGACGTCAAGTGCAGGCGCTGCTGTCTGGGCCATGCGTCCAAGAGGAAAACGATGGTGTCCATGGCCAGGAGCTTCACATAAAGCTCACGCCGAGAGGCGACGACCATCTCTACATTGTCCTCGTAAGGCTCATCACGCATCAGACGGCTCGCAAGTGTCCAACAGCCATTGCTGTCCTGGTCTCAGCCGTCCGCCGCGCAGCCGAGCCTCACTTCCTCCTCGCCGTCGACGCCGCTGTCTTGGCTTCCGAACCGGCGCGTCGCTCGACGGCGTTCGCTAGGCGAGCAAACCTCGGCATCTGGACAGCCATGGTCCCGGCCGGGGCCCGTGTGGACGGGCGAAGCAGACCAACCTCAAAAAGTCAACTCGCCCGCGTCGCCCGACGCCAGCCTATCGCCCCCCCGGCCCTGCCAAGACCAAGAAGGAACGGCTGCCGCGGCCTTGCTAGGAGTTCATCATCTTGCATGCTGCTCGCCTCGTCGCCGCCCGACACCATCAGAAGCCTCGAGAGCCAAGGGCGGCCGGACAGCACATCTCCACCGCGGCATTTACAGCCTACTGGAGGCCGTTCCGGGCCATTGGTCTCTCACGGCGACAGCCCTTACCCTCGCCGGCGACGGCACCAGCTGCCGAGCTACCTACGCCCCTGTCATTTAGACCACTCGGCGCCGCCCCGGTGCCAGCACGGCACCATCTCTATACCGTCCTCGACACTCAGGCCACCGCCCGCGGTCAAGATCCTGTGCTTCGGCTCCCGATGCGACGACTGCCAGGAACACGGCCCGGCTCGAGATGGGAGTCCGGCTGTGTTAGTATGCCGAGACCAATATTGTCCAGCATGAATGCATTCCATTATTGTGCCCGACCCTCGGGCCGTCGCCCGCGGTCAAGCAGGATCCTGTATTGAAGCACCCGATGCAAAAGGCGACTGCTAGGGACATGGCCCGGCTCGAGACGGGAGTCTGGCGGTGCCAGTACATGGACCCCGTCACCAAACCACGACAACATCTCCATATCGCCCTGACAGGACCCGGCTCCAGATAGAGCCTGGCGGTGCCAGTACATTGGGCCTGTCACCACATCACGACAGCATCTCCATACCGTCCTCGACATAGTAGCCGTCGCCCGGGAAGTTCCGATATCGAGCCACCCGATACAGCAACTTCCCGGGACGTGGCGAGACGAGACGGCTCACATGTGAAAGCTTCACAACTGTAACACCTTGAATCCGTGCTCCAAGAGACTAAGCATCGAGTCCTTTCCCGTAAACGGAAAAGGATGGAATGACGGTGTCTTGATGAGAGTGGAAGGATCAGCGAGTAAACGAAGGGGAAAGGAACCAAAGCTGCAGCGTCTGGAAAGCGTGGCTGCAGGCCGGCTGGGCTCGCCGAGACTCGACCTGTGTGTGCGCCTGCGAGTCTCGGTGCAAGTGACGACGACTTGCTTCGGCCATCCCAAAGAGTCAAGCTGTTGTCTAAACCGCGACTTCACGACTGCGCATATGGCAAGGGGGTAATTATAACGGTTACTGCTTCGACCTGGTCCATTATTCTCGTCCACCTACGAGATCAACAACATCTCCAGCATCCTCAGCTATCGTGTCCGCCAGTCCTCTTGAACATGCCTGCGCAAACATCCCATCCCCCTTTCCCGCGGCAGATATCGATCACCGCCTCGGGCGACCACTCCCCTGAGCGCCTTCGAGCCGCTGATTCCGCCTCTCACCGGAGCTCTGTCGATGGATCTCGAGGCAGGCCCTACCTATTGCCTACATTTTGCAGCCCACGCCGCGGGCGGGCGTTGCAGGCGAAGCCGCAAAGGAGCGACCTGGCCCCTGACGCAGCCCGTGATCGACGTCCCGAGGAGGAATAGGGGCTGCTGCGTCTCTGCGGACCAGATGCTACATTGCACTGCCCAAGAGCTCCACCAAACCTGTCTTGCTGTAAGAAGGGCCAACGTGTGCTCGAATTTACCCTGCTATAGCTAGTCGCATGATAAAAAGGAGAATCAAGAGCGTCGATATCGACGAATAGATATCGGCGGAGATATAAATCGCCAAGGCGACACCACATGACCGCTTGCCATGCACCTCTCGTGAATGCTCATGTAGCACAGCCATGTCCGCGGCCCAGCATACACAATCGCAGCGTTCGCGTCAACGGTCCCAATCGCGCCGGTTCGCTGCCAACGCTGGTTGCAACGACGTACGTGTGAATGCCATCATCTGCTCGGCAAGGCCGTGACCAGGCAACAGGGGGGGTAGCTCGCACCTCGCACCAGACATGACTCCACGGGTGCAAGTCCAATCCATCTGCCTGCAAGCGCGCACTACTGTAGAGACAAGGGAGCCCACAGATTCGCCACCCGCGAACCAACCGCCGTCCTCAATGCTTCACGAGGCTGCTGCACCCACGAGACGCCGCAGGTGCATTATGATATCAGAACGCTTACAGTAACAGCCCTGCCACCGAGGCATCGAGCGACAACCCCTGCCCTCTGACCAACCACTTGGTTGATCCAGCGTCATGGTTCTCCACGCTCCACAGTTTGGTAAGGCATGATCGACCCGACACGACTCCGTTTTGGAGGCACACAACTGCCCCTAGCTGTGGCACCAATGATGCGTTGCAACCAGCATCCAAGGTGACAGGGGCTCTAGCAGAGAGGCTTGTTTGCAGCAGACAGCGTCATGATGCAGATATGCCATCAGCCCGCTTGTTGCCATGACGATCATCATCGTCGATGCTCAATGGCCCTTCAAGCGCTGCCGCACCTCCATCATACCTTCATCATCGGCCGTGGACTGACGACGGGCAGAAGCTGTACGATTGAGTGCGCCACAAGCGGGTCGGGCACATGTCCGAAGGCTTATTGTTGCCTCGATACTGAGCGTCGCTGCACAAAGTTTTCGGCGGCATGCTATCAACCTGAGCACGGCTGCACCGCGACGTCATCTTTAGTTGGAGTCCATTCTCCTGAGGCTGATGGCGATGCGAGAGGAGTGCCAACATCAACGTCATGTCTGGTACACAGCAGTCACAGGCGACTCCAGCGTTCTTGGATTTGGGCTCACAATCTTGCAGCCCAGACATACAAACTCTACCCTCTTTATAGCCTCTTGACTTGTGGAGGCGGGTGTGATACTGTACAGTACAGTAAGGCCACACGATCCGGGACGAGCCAGGCTCCAGGGCAACGAGGAGCTCGGTGGACAACGAGTATGCAGGGTCCATGTCCAGCCCCGAAGTGTCAAGCAACAGCTTCTGGAACAGTGCAAGAGCATGTCAGGCCCGACCACGAGACCACGACCGAGTTTGGCTAGCAAGCCTCTCGAGATGGCCAAGTCATGGACGGGACCGGGGAATCTGAAGTCTCTGAGTGGACAGAGGCGTTCGTGTGAGGCTCCCCGGCGCCGGGAGCGGTAAGCGTTGCGGCACGGGGTTGCGGACGGCTGCAGTTTGCATGCATGCATAAATGTGCAGCGGGTGGCGAGTATTTGATGTCAGGGTGACAGCGTCGAGAGCCGTGCGCCAAGGGCGGAAGCTGTCAATGGCCAAGAAATGCACGACAAGGGGAACTGAACTACTGACGCAGGGTCCAGCGCAAATCGTCAACAGAGCTTGACCTGCCGAGTGACGGGAGAATTGTGGAGAGGCCTGGGAGAGCAGCGGCAGCCCGTCTATTTGGCGTTGGAGGATGGACCGAGACGAATGACGAAAGGAGAAGAGAGAGAAAAGGCCGGGAAGAAAGCGAAAGGCGTAAGGAGGCAGGCCGTCTTGGGCCAAGTTGGAGGCGTGTGCGGGAGCTAGGTGACATCACCGCGGCGGGTTTTAGTTGGCGGTGGAGCCGGCAGGGCAGATCTCGGCCTGGGCAGGCAATGATTGGAGGCTTCCTGACCTCATCCACCGCCTCGACCGAGGATGGATGCGTCTGGCCCGAGCCGTCGCCGTGCAAAGTGGTAAGCTAGCCCCCGGGAAGGGATCTGTGTTTGCTTGCCTGATGTCAGCAGCCGCGAGACGACATATGGCCCGTCGCATTGTCGTGGTCGAATGTCTCGCGTCGCCTCGGGCCAGCCGTGGTGGGTGAAGGCTTCGAGGCCGTGGTGGACGGAGGTCTTCGAGGCCCTGGGGGTTGGGCATACCTATGGAGGAGACACCTATGAGGTGCCGAGTTCGCCATGGCCGGACAGGTGAAATGAGCCGCTGCGCATGAGCAGCAGGGCCTTGATAATTTAGCATATGCGACACGGGAAACGGGGGGGGGGGTTTTCCGCTAGTGACAGGGCTCGAAACATACCAAAAAAAGGGTCCAACATGGTGCCTTCTGGCGACCCCGGAAAAGGAATGCCAACCAATGGTTTCGCCGAGTCGCTGACGTTGTCCTGAGACCCCCTTTTGGCCGTGCAGACTGAATCTTGTTCGGTTGCCCTTTGGCCAATCGCACGTCACGGCAAAGTCTATTCTTTGCGCAATGCTCATGGCCAGACACACCAGCGTCAGCGGCAAGTTACACGCGTGCATGAATGCTGCCGGCCTTGTGTGCGCGTAGAGCGTCGTCGCTGGCGTCGCTGTCGCCGAAGTCGCCGTTGCTCGATACGAGGGCCGGCGCATCATCAAGCGTCTGCGAGCATGACTGTAGGATCAGCAGGGTCTCCTTGTCTCTGGGCAACGGGGCACTCTCCCTCGTGCGAGGATTCAAGGCGAGGGCGTGGTGGACCCTTGGATCTCGGAGCAGTGGGGATGGGTGCCGGCGATTCGGGGGGGGGTCCTGGTCTGGCTACGCCATAGAGGGGCCCAGACATGGCTTGAGAGATGGTGGGTGTGAGGATCCAGAGGGCTGGAGGGTGATGGGAAATGAGTGGATGATGTGGTCAGGCCACCCTCCCCCCCCCATCCGGATTCCCAATGTACCCACAGCCGTCTTGACAAATGACTGGGAGGCCTGCGACCGGCTGCCTGTACCTTGATGCCCACGCGAAATGTGCCCACTCTCCCATGTACCTGCCGTCCATGCCTGAACACTGTCGGTACTTTGGGCTTCCTTTTGCCGCGGCGCCCCGCCTCCGCCCCCAAAGCATCGACCCCCTGCTCGGTCTAGAACAGCCAGCCAGGAATCCGTACCTCGCAAATTGCACTCCGCACGGCTTCCCGATTTATAAAGACCCTGGAGCAGCCGCTGCTGCCATCAGCTCATCACAGACGCTCCATCACATAATCCATCCACTCAGCCGCTTCTCTCTCCTCGCCTCGCCTCGACCATCTGGCTCCATATAGGACCTCTCTCCAACTCTACTCTCCTGTACCAGCTGTCCCGCCATCTGGGCCTCGAAACCACCCGCATACAAACTCTTCCCTCGACGCACATCTACCATCATGCCTGGCCCGACAGCCTCATACCCCATCTCCGTCCCCGTTTCTCCTCCGCCTCAAAACCTCACATCCTACTCGCGCTTCATCCACGCCCACACAAAGAGGCAGATGGAGTCTTTCGGCGCCGTCACTTCTCCAGGTGCCGGCCGCAGCTCTGTTGGGTCAGCCTCTAGCGCTGCCTCCTTGACCAACGGCGTCGCGCACACAGACTACCAATCATGACTCAGTCGTCTGTCTGCCTTGCTGGGCGCAAGCGTCAACACTCGTCGACATGACTCGCTTCGTGGCGCAGCCTTGACTGCGCCCTTACCGCTTTCGGACGCTTTCGTCGTGGCCGTGTTTGGTGGCTGGGCACATGATGACGAGTTTCGTCCGACGCAATGGTGTTCGGTGGCATATTTGGAAAACATCTTATATACACCCCTTTCACTTGCATTATTACGTTGTCAATAGCATCTTTGGGTTTCTCGTGTTGAAAATAACGGGAAAGCATGGCGTTATGGGTATATATGGAGGTTGCGTGTGGGAAGGGGAGCACTGGAGTAAAACTGCGCATAATTCAGCGAACTTACCATCGAAACATATCATGCTCAATGTTAAACAAGCAGAACACGCAATATCATGTGTGATAAATGTGTGACACATTCTTCCCCATAGTTGTGTGTCGGCTGGTAAATACATTTCTCCAATAACCCTTGGTGATGCTAGCCGCCAGCAACCTGGCCCGTGGCATTGTAGACTGTGAATTATCTCGTCATGCTCAAGGATGGTGCAAATAATCTGTGTTGTACAATTCCGATTCTCCCTGACCAGCAAGCTCCATGCCCATCCCCAACCTCGCCTCACAACTCCCCCTTCCGCTCCTGTTAGACCAAGGTAGGCTTCTTCTTGATGCCAAGCAGTGCAGAGTGATTCTTCTTCTTCTTGACGACCCGCTTGAATGTCGGAACCGGTGCTGCCATGGCCGGCTCGATCGAAGACGTGCTGCTCGACATGGATTCTTCCATGATTGTCGGGGGCCGGCCTGTCATCAGGTCGTCGGACATGCTGCTGCCTGTTGCCGACTCTTCATCTACTTCAATGTCGTAAGCCAGACTGAAAGCCGCAAAGGCCCGCCTCGCCGCCTCCTCATCTTCCCTGTCTTGCCGCGCAAGCTCCTCGTCTTCCGCCCGCACTACAAGGTCGGCGTAGTCCACGCCCTCCTTTTCGGACCGGTTGATTCTGGCGTTTCTATACCGGATCTCGTCGAGCGCGTCAGCCACTGCCATCTCGCGCCTCGCATCGGCATTCTTGGCCTCGAGATCTGCCATGGCGTTCTTCTCTTCCTCGCCCGCCGCTTCCGCCTCCTCCCGCTCTAGGCGATCTAGCCGTTGCTCCATCGTCTCCTCCTTTGTGTCTCGGTTCCTCCAAGGCTCCATGTTGCGCACGGCGCCTTTGACCATGGCGTAGTCGTTGTTCTTGGGGTCGGTTCGAAACGTGATTTCCGCGCTGCATCTGGTGCACTTGATGTGGAAGAAAAAGATTTGGAGGCCAAGGTATCTCTCCTCAAAGTTGGTTTCCTTTCTCGAGTTGAACTTGCGCCCCTTGTAGATGAATTCGCCGCACGTCATGCAGCGCATCGAGAATGGTGCCATGAGGCGGACCGTCTGGATCCGGGGGCCCTTCTGCTTGGGACCGCGACGGCGGGCGATGTCCCTCGGGTCGAAACCGGGGGGGTAGTATTTCTATAAATGTGTCAGTCCGCGTAGACGTTGCGCATCTTCCCTATCGTCACTTACCTGAAGAACTTTGCGTTCAGACATTTTGGATTGCGGACCGTGTCCTTGGCGACCTGGGGTGCTTCCGGTCCGTTCTTCGACGTGAAGCGAGGCGTAGGATCGGCAGTTCTGTCAGATATTCCCGGTAGAAAAGGTAGGCAGATGGCACGAGTGGTTTGCGCGGGACAAATGGGGTGGCAGGTGGTTGGTTTTATGATGTTGAGGATGACTCCTCGGCCGCGACGAGCCTCCTCTTAAGGTCGCCCCGCTAGCGCTGGAGCCTGTTTGGCGCAAAATTAGATAAGCAGCGGCAAGGCTGAGCTAATATTCCAAACCCACCCCTCCACCGCTGTAGCCTTGCATCTGACCTCGCCTTCGCCATCAACCGCGCCATCTCAACTCTGCGGTCACAGATTCCCGGTCGCTCAACAAACTCTAACAGGCGCTTGATCGGTCGATCGAGCATCTCACCATCATTTCCAGGCCGTCGTTCGTCACATTGCCACGCGCCGCGCGCATCCGTCACGATGCCCAAAGCCGAGGTTGGCTCGACCAAACACCTCTCCAACAAGCTCAAGAGCAAGGGTCTTCAGCGCCTACGATGGTACTGCCAGGTCTGCGAGAAGCAATGCAGAGACGCGAATGGATTCAAGATGCACACCCAGTCTGAAAGCCACGTGCGACAGATGATTGTTGTCGGCGAGGACCCCAAAAAGTTCATCAACGAGTTCAGCAACCAGTTTCTCAGGGACTTTTTGCAGCTCCTGAAGACGGGCCATGGGGAGAAGCAGGTCCATATCAATCAGTTCTACCAGGAGTACATCGCCAACAAGGTATGTGGACAAATACTGGCTCCGAGGGCGGGAGGAGCGGCTTACTGATGACATTCAGGAACACGTCCACATGAACGCGACGAAATGGCCATCTCTGACCGAGTTCGCCAAGCATCTGGGACGAGAAAGCATGTGCCGAGTCGAAGAAAACGAAAAGGGCATCCACATCTCGTGGATCGACAACTCGCCCGACGCATTACGACGACAAGAGGCGCTCCGCAAAAAGGAGGCGCAAGATCAAGGCGACGAGCAGCTGGAGCAGCGCATCATCAAGGAACAGATTCGAAGAGCACAGGCCAAGGCCGCGAATCACGAGACCGACGAGGAAGCAGAAGAGGAAGCGCGCAAGTTGAAGCGGCAGGGTGGCGAGAAGATCATACTGTCATTTGGCCCGAAACAAAAGACGGAGAGTCCAGCGCCCAAGCCAGCAGACGCCCCTGGGGGTGAATCGTCTAACGCCGCTGCGCCTACCCAACCAGAGAAAGCCAGCGAGGCGGGACAGACGACTGCGAAGCCCGGCGGGTTTGGAGGGCTTTCGATGAAGATGGGAGGCAAGCCGCAGACCAAAAACGTGTTTGCGCAAGCCAAGAAGAACGCCTTGGCAGCTGGAGCATCGAAAAAGGTTGCCATTGCCGGAGAGCCCCAGAAGATGAGCGAAGCGGAGAGGATAATGAGGGAGGAAATGGAGCGGAAACGGCCCCGAGGGTCGGGCGGCTTCAGCTTCCCCCCTGGGAAAAAGCAAAGAAATAATCACTCATGACCAGTGAAAATGACGGAACGGCGTTGAGGGAGTCTTGGTAATCATGTTCGGATAGATACCACGTTGATCACAAATTGTAAAAATAGTAGACCCCGTCGAGGTCTTTGAAGTGTTCCTTTGCACCACCGCAACGCCGTGTTTCGCCCGAGCTCCCAGTCCAAGTGTGCGCATGTGCTCCTCCAAGTGTTTCGCGTATGAGTCTCGTTACGAATCCGCCTCCGTCTCAGTGCCGTCTCGTCTGTTCATTGTCATGCTTGTTAGCATCCCTCGAAGGGGAAAACCGACAGCTTGCGAGAGAAGCTTACGGAATGTACTGTATCCTATACTCTTCCTCGAGCGTCGACCTGATCTCGTCCGGCAGCTGGCCCGAGACCTTGATGGCGTAGACACCGCCGACGTAGCCGTCGAGGCGCTGCCACTTTGCGATCCACGACCGGGCCGGGTTGGCGAGGGAGATGAGGCCCTCAAAGACCTGCGATGTGCAGCTCTCAATCTGATCCTGCGAGCCCGCGAGGTGCAGGAACTCTTCGCAGTTGGGGCAGCCCTCGTCGCGGAAGCGCTGGGGTCAAGGAGAAGCTTGTGTCAGCGAGCGAGGGATTGCGGAAGAGGGGCGGCGGGCAGCAAGGTCGGGGTGCGTACGCTGTAGGTCATGACGATGGAGCAGACCATGCAGGCGCGCATATAGCGCTGCTGGCCGGGCGTGACGAAACTGGACATGGTGGTGTATGCGCAGAGACGCCGCAGTCGGTTGTCGGGGTGTCTCCTTTCTTTGTGCTGCGTTGCAGACAGGCGAGGCTGGCCAGTGCTGTTGGATATCTTGGATGAGGCTGAAGTGGAACCCATGATCGGCGCTTGTCATAATTGATTACTCGGTTATCGGGCTATGCAAGTATCAATAAATATGCATCAAGCCATATCACCCCAGACCCCCTGTGATGAACAAGCAAATATCTTCAAGCCTCGAGACCAGCAAGCAGGCCCCGCCAAGTCAAGGCCAAGCGCCTCCTTCTCCCGCCCAATGACTCCAAGCACGGCAACCCCCGGCACGCGACCCAAAAGCAACCCAAAGCAAGGCCTGGAGTCGTCCTACGAGATCCTCACCTGCACCATCAAGGCGCCCCCCTTTTCCTACGCCCACCTGGAACTGTACACGGACCGAGGACCCGATGACAACGGCGGCGCCGCGGAGCTGGACAACCTCCAGGTCAGGTCGTACTGCACGGCGGCCCTGCGGCAATTCCTGGGCCTAACGGGCGTGGCCATCTCCGTGGACATTCTCAAGGTCGAGGGCAGCGAGTGCTGGGTGCGGGTCCCGCGCCCGCATCTTGGCTCCTTCGCCGCCGCCATCACCGCGTGGAAGGGCACTAGCGAGGGCGGCACGCACTGTGTGCTTCGCGTCAGGCAGTGCGCCGACTGGCTCGGCATGATGGTCGGGGCTGACGGTCAAGACCGGGTGTGGAACAGCTGATGGATCTAAACTCTGGAGTTGTTGCGCGCAAGTCTAGATTTACACGGGTATCTATGTGCTCGTTACTTGTAACCCGCCCAAACAAGATCCAGGTCACGTATTCCAGACGCCGGGGCTAATGCGTTCCTGATGCTCCGAGGCTTGTTGCCCGTCATCCGCCCTACATCAAAGACGACATGAGAGAGCTCTGTGCGTACGCCTGTCGACTGCGTTAGCGGGTGTACCAGTACGACATGAAAGCGTCGGGCTCCTCACCATCGGGCGAATGTCTGGATGAGGCACGGCATCAAACTGCTCATACTGGAGCTTGTAGTCGGAGCGGATATTGATGTAAGCTCCCCGATTCTCCGTCGAATCGCAGTATCTTGGTGCCGAGAAGACTAATACGATTTGTAAGTAAGAGGGCAAACCCGAAGAGAGCACATGACAAGAGTTGCGCACCTGTGACGCATTTTCCATCATGCTGAACCTCGTAGCCATCCATGCGAACCTCGTGACTTCGAATAACGGCCTCGAGACCGTTCTTTTCGCAGAACCGCTTGGTGACGTCTGGTCCAAACTGCATGCCAACGCCTCGCTTGCTCGGTCGGCGGCCCTGCTCCTCTTGAGGGTCCGTCCAGAGGATTTCCATCATCAAGCCGGATTGGCCTGGCTGCCGTTGGTTGTGTCTGTTTAGTTTCCGAATGTCGTCCAAAGTAACGTTGTCGTCGGAGAACAAGCCGCCGTGGAGAACCAGATACTTTCTTCCGATCAGCGTTGCCAGCGGCAAGGCCGAGAAGCTTTCCGAGAACAGCTTGAAGACTCTGCGCATCCCGTCAGCCAACGTACTGACAACACGGTACAAGGAGTGCTCACCGCTCGTTGTACTTGGCCTTGCACTCTCCCTCGAACCCATAGACGCGATTCATGTCGTCCGTCTCGTGGTTGCCTCTGTTCAGGAAGAAGCCGTGGGGCCTCAGCCACTTGTAAGCATACAGCAATAGGGCGATTTCTGTCGACCAGGACCCCCGGTCGACAAAGTCACCGTTGAACAGATACCAGTGCTTCTCGGCGGGAGCTCCGTTGCGCCGGAAGAGCTCCATGAGATCAAAGTATTGGCCTGGGAGACGTCAGTGGGTTTGAGACGCTCGGAATAGCTCAGGCTACTGACCGTGCGTGTCGCCGCAGACGGTAAGCTGGACGTCGTCTGGAATCTCCATCTCCACCATGGTCGCTTCCTCGTACACCATTTCCTTGACCTTGACGACGATTTGGTAAACATACTTGCGATGTATCTTCTTGCCAGTCTTGAATCTCTCCGTCATGTCGTCGATGAATTCCTGCGTCATCTCGTTTTCGAGGCGCACGCCGTCGTAGTCGGCCTCGACGACCATGGAGTCCAAGTCGAGGCCCTCTGCCGCTGACGGCTCTTCGCCGACCTCGATGGCGGCAAAGAAGGCCAGTTGCCGCACAATCTTTTTGCATTCTTCCAACTTGAGCCTGGCATCCTTGTTGCTGGGGTCCAACCGGACGCATTCTTTGAAGTCATCGATGGCTTCCTTGGGTCGGAGAATGGCGGTGCGAGCGAGACCGCGCCGGTAGTATGCCTGGACAGAATCTGCGCGTCAGACAGTCCCAAGCCAGCTATTGCCCTGAGCAAGGACTTGGCGTTTGCTCACCTTGATCAGCTTTGGGTTAAGCTCGATGGCTTTTCCAGCATCGGAGATGGCATATCCGTACGCTTCGGTTTTGATGTATGCCTGGCGACGTCGGTCAGTCAGCACACGAGCTACGGCTAGCTGCCAGGGTTCGGACGGACTTGGGCGCGGTTGGTGAAGAAGGCGGGCTCCTTGTCGTTGAGCTCAATGGCCTTTGAGTAGAAGGTGACGGCAGCCGGGAAGTCGCCAGCCGCGAACGCCTTGTTCCCCTGGTTTTTGAGGTCGACGGCTTGTTGCGACATGGCGACGCAGAGGCGCGAGGCAGTTCGCAGTCGATTCGGCACGGGCGAGCGGAGTGTGAGCCGGAGATGGCCGAGACAACGACGAGGGGCAGGTGTGGATGGGTGTTATATCTGCAAGGAGAGGCGATAGAGAAACAAGGCGCCACAAAAGCTGTAGCGGAAAAAGGGCACGGGCGACTTGTTGGTGGTCTAGCAGCTAATAGTGGAAGTCAAAGCCGAGCGTCGGAAGAAACTTTTGGAGGACCGCTTGCAGATGCGGGGAGGGGTACATCCACGATTGCCCTGGCTGCTCCCCGCTGTCCGGTACTACTGCCGTGATGTGCCCTGTGGATGAGGGAACCTGTGGATGATGCTAGAATCCGGCCCTCGAGGTACCTACAGCACGTAGCGGGGCCTGCGACCTGTCCCGCTCATTGATTGATAAGAACCAGAGGGTCAGATAACGGTTAGTTGCATAAAGCTGGATACGTGCTCGCGGTCGCGGCTCACTTCCTCCACCAGCCATCGCACTCAGCCTTTCCGGACTTCGCGAGCCCGCCCTTGACCTCCGCTGGTACGACACATCATGGTTGACTGGCCTGCATCGCCTAACGACTCGCGCACATTCTCGCCATGGATTCGACTTCGCCCAGCTCAAAGGCCCTTGTGCGCAAGAGGTCCGAGACAGACTTGATGCCGCCTCCGCCTCCAGTCAAGAAGTTGAAGCGGCCCAAGCAGGTCTTGAACGAGGAGGACTATACCAACACGCTCTCGCACATCATCGTGAGGGATTTCTTCCCCGGCATCAAGGTGTCGGCAGTTCAACACGAGTACCTCGACGCTTGCGAGTCTCGAGACGCCGCATGGATCTCAAACGCGCGCCAGAGACTCCATGATGTCCTGACTCCCAGACGACCGAGATCGCACTCTACGCCCAAGCCCTCGCAGGACAACGGACGGACTCCAACTACCTTTGTGGGAGACACACCGAGCTCGGCCGCACCCACCATGATTGACGAAAAACCGCCACCCGGCATCAACATGGGCCTCTCCAGGTTCCAGTCCAAGTACACGAGCGAAGATAACGAGAGCTTCTACAAGCTACTGGATAAGCAGAATCAGAAAAAGGCAGAGAAGCACGCCTGGATGTGGAACAACAACAAGCTGCCCTCGAAGCAGATGATCAAGCAGAAAGAAGTCATGGACAGGCTGAAAAAGCAGCGAAGCCTGGTCGACGACGGGTTCAAGCGCGATCGCCTTGCCATCCTAGATGTCGATAATCGGCCGGCGAGGCCCGACTCCTGGAAAGCGGCTCCGAGAAACGGCTTGATGTTTCAGCCAAGCGGTCTCGACGAAGGCGTCGCCACAGTTGCGCAAAAAGCCGACGAATCGTCGCGAATGGGCCCGAGGGCCATAGTGTACGAGAATACCAGGATACCGCAGCCCCATATCCCGCAACGCCCCCTTTCGCCTACAATGTCTGCGATCCGGGACGCCGCTGCAGGGCGGCCACGTCGCCAAGACCGAGACTCTAGTGACGTTGGCGGCGGTGAAACTCCGAGGGTGAATGGCTACACATACGTCGATGACGAAGACGATGAGCCCTCTACCGCTCAGTCTTCCCCTGCCATTGACCTTGGGCCGGGTGACGCACACAACCCGTTCAAGTTGCAGGAGCTAAGGAAAAGGGAGTCGCTGCACGAACGGTTGGTGGAGCGGATAGCCAAATCCAACAAGGAGTCTTCACGCCACGGGCTTGCCGGGAAAGCCGAGAAAGGCCAGGTGCCAAAATTCCCAAGCAGTCCGCGGATCTCGGGAAACTTTACACCAGCGGCCCAAAGACTGCTGAGCAAAATGGGGACGCCGAGAAGCAAGACACCTAGCACCTCGTTTGGCCAGTCGACGCCCATGAAGCTGCGAGGATCGCTTTTGAAGAGCGTCACGAAGCCCAGCTCAAAACAAGGGTGACCTTTTGTGGATTCCAGATCTTGTGTATAACCAGCTTGTTTTTGGGCAGCCAGGCGTTATGTCGCGTTTGGGGTACTACAATCAGCGGTGCGGTCGAAGCTGATATGGTGAAGGAAAGCATGCTAGATGGGCCTCAGACTTGGTTTATAACAGAGCAGTCTGAGACTCAACACTAGAGAGGCTCTTGGAACGAGAGTTTAGGCGTTTTTGACGAGGAGGTCACAGATATCAGCTGACGAGTGGAGTGAGGATTCATTCGAGGAACGAAGGGGGAGGTTTTGGCTGAATGATTGCCTAGCACGGGCATACAGGCAATCTTGAGTCGAGATTGAGGCAGAGAAGCAACAGATTCCGATCAAATGCCCCCTCTTTGCAAAGTGAGAACGCGTTATTCGTAGGAGCGGTCCATATCGTGGTACTCGTTTAGCTGCATACAAAGCTTTAGGTGCATGTAATGACGATACTTGACCATGTTTTTTGCCCACGGCGTAACAGCCTCGACAAAAACCCCTTGATCGATGCGCCGCTCGGCCCTTCGAGCCCCCAGGTCCTCATGCGCTTTGTGGACTTGGCCGTCGACCTCGCCGCAGTGCTCAATGCCTCGCGGTCCGTGGCGTCCAAGCACATTGCCCTGCGCAGCCGACAGCTCGACGCCTACAGCAGGAACTCGAGCATCGCGGCGACATGGAGGAGTGTGAAGCCATCACGCGAGGCGGGGACGACCAGCGGTAGCGAGCAGGCGAAAGCATCTCCAGAGACTGCGACGTCCGCCGGCATAGACATTCGTGGCCAGGTAGCGTCGGAAACGAAAGGCGCGAGTGCATCTCCATTCGCTTCGATACAGCAGAATACTCCCGGCAACAAAGATGTGTTGAGAGACTTGAATGTTCCATCTGATGTCGACGTATCAATCTTCCATACAGCCCGGGGCTCCAAGATATTGGAGTCGTTGAAGAAGAAGAATGCCGCCGATACAGCAAGGACACAGGCTGGAGGGCCTGCCAGGGAACATCCTTTGCGTTATTGGCCTCATGGACCTCCCGCAGAAGCCGATCCGATGCCCAGCTCCAACGACAGCGCGGTCGAGAAAGACAGTGCGGCTCCAGCGTCTCCATCTCCTTGGCCGGTTGACGCCTCACCAGCTGCTGAGCGTCAGATCCCAGACGCCTCACCAGCTCAAGCGACGCCGACAAAGGTGGACGAGGAAACCGTCGACATGGCCAAGGAGCTGATTGCAGGCGAGGCGCCCAGCCCAACCGCGTACAAGCTGCGCGAGTCCAAAGTGCCGGCGTCCCGCTTCAGCCGCCTGTGGAACTACGGAGGCCTGGCTGCCGGCATGCTGGGCGGAGCCATGACGGAGAGCGTCAGCCGCGCGCTTGGCGGTGGCGGCCAAGGGTCCGTCATGCTCAGCGGAAAGAACATGGAGAGGCTGGTGGCCCGGCTTTCCCGCATGAGAGGCGCCGCCCTCAAGCTTGGCCAGATGATGAGCCTGCAGGACTCAAAGATGCTCCCTGCGCCGATCCAAGAGGTGCTCCAGCGGGTGCAGGACAAGGCGGATTACATGCCCGCTTGGCAGCGAGACCGGGTCCTCGTCAGCAATCTGGGCGATGGCTGGAGAGACTTGTTCAGCGAGTTTGAGGAAACCCCTATTGCGGCGGCGTCGATTGGCCAGGTGCACAGGGCCGTTCTCCGGTCCAACGGCAGAAAGGTGGCCGTCAAGATTCAGTTCCCCGGGGTGGCCGCCTCCATCGACTCGGACCTGGACAACCTGGCCATCCTGCTCAACGCGACTAAGCTCCTGCCCAAGGGGCTGTACCTCAACAAGACGATTGACAACGCCCGGGTCGAGCTCGGGTGGGAGTGCGACTACGAGCGAGAGGCGCAGTGCGCGAGGCGCTACAAGGAGCTCCTCCGGGGTGAAGACGTGCTGCTCGCGCCCGACGTACACCCCGAGGCGTCGGGCAAGCAGGTCCTCACCATGGACTTTATGGAGGGCGTCGGCGTCACGCGCGTCAAGAGCTTCACGCAGGAGCAGCGCGACTGGATCGGCACGCACATCATGCGCCTGTGCCTGCGCGAAATCACAGAGTTCAAGTTTATGCAGACGGACCCCAACTGGACAAACTTCCTCTACAACGCCGACCTGCGCAAGCTCGAGCTGCTCGACTTTGGCGCCTCGCGCGAGTATCCCGAGGCATTCGTCCGCCAGTACGTGCAGCTCCTCGACGCCGCCTCGCGCGCCGACAGGGAGGCCGTTAGGACGCTCTCCCAGCGGCTCGGCTACCTCACGGGCCACGAGAGCAAGGCCATGGTCGACGCGCACGTCGACTCGGTCCTGACCCTGGCAGAGCCGTTTGGCGTCTCGGCCCCCCGCGTGTACGACTTCAAGGACCAGACCATTACCGACCGCGTCAGGGCCCTGATCCCCGTCATGCTGCGCGAGCGTCTTGCGCCGCCGCCCGAGGAGACGTACAGCCTGCACCGCAAGCTGAGCGGCGCGTTTCTGCTGTGCGCGCGGCTTGGTAGCAGGGTGGCCTGTAGAGATATGTTTGCCAAGGCCGTCGACAAGTCGGGATACGTCGATAGGAAGGCGTGATGGAACAGAACTCTCGGAGGATATCTACCTGTATCAACAAGTGTCAAGGACGAGGGGACACGCATTGTACAACCACGCGCAACAGACATAGCACCGCTTCTTAGATATCTGCCTAGCGTTGCTCCAATATAGAACAAGACGAAATGTCTGGGTATCGTTCACATCAAGGCACCTCGTAGGATCGAATCGTGGCGTGTACTCATCACCACACACGACGTCCCTAGTGTCGATCCCTGACCCTCTCCAGCGAGTCGAGCTCCTTCTTCTCCTTGCCCGCAACCTTCTTGCGCTTCCTCGCAATTGCCTTGTCCACCTGGCCCTTGCTCATGCCCTCGTAGCGCTTCGTCAGCAGCCGCTCCTTTTGCTCGCGCTTCTTGAGGTAAAAGGGCTTCTTGCCCTGCGCCACGAGCTCCTTTTCGTGGCGGCGATGCTCGCGCAGCAGCGCCTCCTCGTCGTGCTTTTTGCGCGTGGCTTTCCGGCGCGACTCCATCGACATGAGCTGCCGCTTGAGGCGCTCCTTTGCATCGGCGTCCTTTGTCTTTTTGATCTGCGCGCGCAGGTCGGCCATTTCGCTGTCGCGGTACTCGTCGAGGAAGGCGTAGGCCTTGCTGGCCTGGGACTCGTCCAGGTGGCCGCTGCCGACCAGGGGGTCGAAGCGCGGGTCGCGGTGCTTGCGGCGCGGGTCGGCGAGGATCTCGCGCCGGCGGGACACGGGCCTCTTGGACGTCTGCTCCTGGGGCGCGTGCTTGGAGGAGCGTTTCGGCGTGGGCTTGGCCTCTGCCTTCTTGGTGCCGCCGCGCTTGGCCGCTTCGTCTTGGACCTTGTCTGTTGCAGGCGTGTCGTCGGCAGAAGCCTTCTTTGACCTGCGGTTCGGGGGCGGGAGGGAGGCTTGCGCGCGGGCTAGAGCTCCAAAGGAGACGGAGGAAAGGTTGACATGTGGAGCGTTTTCATCGGCGTCGGAATCGTCTGACTGAGGTGGGGTGAGCAGCAAGCCTAGACCAAGTGCGAGAGACAAGGATCGTTGCGTAGACACACCTCTAACTCAGACTCGGACTCGTCATCTGAAGCAGCTGAGCTGCTGTTGTCGTCGTCGTCGTCGCCGCCCGTCCGCTCCTCGGACAAGTCATCCTGGGATGATTCTCCTTCAGACCCCGGTTCCGGCTCCCAATCATCTTCCCGCCTGGCGCGCACGCGCCTCTCAAGGCCCAGCGAGGACTGTTTTCTCTTCGAGGACATGGCTCCTGCTTTGGATGCCAACCCGCAGACGATTGCTGTGCAAGTCGACGTCGGGCCGGTGAATTTTCGAGGCTCATGGGCTTATCGATAGATCAAGCCCGTTTAGACGCACAGAAGCTTTTTGCCCGACCTTGAGGCGGAATTTGAAGCAAATATGCATATATGCAGAGCGGGGCGGCCCGAGGAGCCGGTACATACATACGTACTACCTGTGCCTGGTCAGCGCAAAAACGAAGGCCAAAAAAAAATTATCGATGGTCCGACGAACAAGGCAGATCTACGGCCCCCGCCGAATCGCTCACGAAAACGCTGCACGACCGCGATCTCTGGATGCGACCGCGAAGGCTCTTTCACCTCGCCAACCTCGCCTCCTCCAACAAAGCGCCAAAACCGCAGCAGCAGCAGCCGCGGTTCAAGGCCAAGGGGCCGCCACCGCGCTCCACTCGCCGCGCCGCCGCCGCCAACGACGACAACCCGCAGGCGGACCATGGACCGGCGCCGACCCTGCGGCCGTCTGCAGCGATGAACTACTACTCCCAGCCGGGATACGCCCACCTGCCAACTGTCCCCAGGCAGCAGCAATACGGCGCACCGCAGTGGATGATGCCGCCCGCCGGTCCTCCTCCCCAACCTTACCCTCACCACCACCGAGACCACTTTGCGCCGGCTCAGCAGCAGCAGCGACCCCCCCCAGTCCCTCCGACCTCCACAGCCTCGCCCCAGGGGCCTCTTGTTCAGATCCCAGGCCTGACTCTGCTCAACGCCATGTCCCAGGCCGGCCCGCAGTCCAACGCGCCCCCTCCGCCCGGCCCGTCGCCGGCGGTCCGCGCGCAGCCCGCCATGAAGGGCATCAAGCGCAAGTCTGCCCGGGTCGCCGCTGCGAAGGCGAATTCTTCCACGGCCGCCAAAAACGGCGCAAAACCCATACCACGCCCTGTTCCCGAGTACGTCGTGCCTGGTGTCCTCCCTGCCCTCTCGGCTCCTCCCCCGCCAACTTGCTGAAGCTGACCTGCCGCAGGCCCTCCGCCGCAGCCAGGAACGATCCCCGGGAGGAGCGCCAGGTCCCGAGCCGCAAGTCCGGCGGCGTCCCCGAGCCAACACCTCTCTACCTCGCGCGATCCTTCGCCCCGCCCGCCACCCTGCCGCAGCCGCGCCGCATCCTCGTCATCCTCGACCTCAACGGCACCGTCCTCTACCGCCCCACCCGTCGCCAGCCCACCACCTTTGTCGAGCGTCCCCACGCCCGCCGCTTCCTGGCCTACTGCCTCGAGGCCTTCCACCTCGCCGTCTGGTCCTCGGCTCGCCCCGACAACGTCCAGCACATGCTCACCCAGCTGCTCACCCGGGAGCAGCGCCAGCGCTGCGTCGTCACCTGGGCCCGCGACCGCCTCGGTCTTTCGCAAGACGACTACAACTCGCGCGTCCAGTGCTACAAGCGCCTCGCCACCGTGTGGAACAACGACAAGGTCCAGGCCTCCCACCCGACTACCGGCCGAGGCGGCCGCTGGGACCAGTCCAACACGGTGCTCGTCGACGATTCCAAGGAAAAGGGTCGCAGCGAGCCCCACAATATCCTGGCCGTCCCCGAGTTCTCCGGCTTGCAGAACGAAATGGCAGACGTCCTGCCGCAGGTTCACGACTATCTCAATGTACTGTGCTACCAGCAAGACATTAGCAGATATATGCGCCAGAACCCATTTAAGCTCGACCCAAGCTATCGATTGTCCACCTCCCCTGCTCCCGGGGTTTGAGATGTGCGCGAGACACGCCGGCGTTGGCGTACGGGCGGCGTTGGCGGTGCAGGGTGAATTGGCGCCTTTTCTGCAAAGGGACGTGGTTTGCATATCCGTCAATCGGCTTTGAGCCGCCCTTCTTCATGATACCCCACCACGGCGCACACGAGACAGGCAGATCTCATAAGTCACATGCAAGAGCGGTTATCAAAACCCAGGTGCAGCATATATTCGCTGCCTAGAATCTGGTTCCTACTTCCGCCTTCCCATCCACCTAAGAGTCATCGCGCATCTAGGACATCACATGCGAGCTACCATCGTGACTCGACCGAGTCGAACATGTTTTCCTCGTAATTCATTTCCTCTGCCATGTCCCGTCGTTTTCATCGCCCGCTCCAGACCTCTCTAAAAGACGCTTATTTGAAGACCTTGCCGCAGGCGTGGGGGTACTCCTTGCCCTTGACGACGACGGGCTTTTCCCAAGACCACTGGTTCTCCAGGAACTCGCGGTCTTCCGCCTTCTTGGGGTCGAGCTTGACGAAGTCGTAGCTCTCGTAGTCGGGCGCAACGTCAAAGACGGGCTCATATTGCTGGCCCCGGATGACAAAAGCACCTTGAATGACAGAGTCGTTGTTCTGGCCGTAGACGGAGGCGCTGCCAAAGATGTACTTGCGAGAGGCCTCCAGACGAGTAAAGAGACCACCGATAAGGTTGTTCGACATGAAAGTCAAGGTAAGCTCATCGTTGTACTTGTAGTCACAACGCCAGATGGAGTACTCCTCCTGCAGGGGAACGTTCTCCCAGAAGTACTTGAGAGCATCGGGCGTTTCGGTGTTGGAGAACTGGCGCTTCCACTCGTCAAGAGGGAAAGAAGCCTTGGGCAGGGCCTCGCAAGGGTGCTTGGGCTTAGGAGCGGGGGCATCTTCGTCCGCCGCGGCAGCAGCGGGGGCAGCAGCGGGCTTGGGGGCCGGCTTGGGCTGCTCGGCCTTCTTGGGAGCAGTGTTGGTGAGGGCAGGCTTCTCGAGGTAGTCGAGCTTCTTGGCCACAGCCGAGTAGATGGGCTGGTTGACCACGGTGTCGTACCAACGGGTCACGTTGGGATGCTCCTGACGCCACTGCTTGTCGAAGAAGTACTGGAAGCCACGGTACAGCAAGCTGGCGCAGAACAGGTCGGCGAGAGTGACACGCTCGCCAACCAGGTAGGTGTGGCGCTGGAGGTACTTTTCAACGACACCAACGGCCTTTTGGACAATCTGAGAGGAGTCCTCGACAGACTTCTTGTTGTAAGGAAGCCTGCCCAGGAGAGGCAGGAACCAGTTCCCCATGGGAGGGACAATCTCGGAGTTGAAGAAGGACATCCACTTCAGGATGGAAGCATAGCTGATGGCTGTCAGATTTCTTTTTCGCAGACATCAGAATGAAGCTTTACTTACTCCTGCTTGGTCTTGCCGAGAAGAGTGGTCTTCTCGTTCTGGGAGGTGACTGTCCATTGTCAATTAGCACAGGGTTGGACCATGGTTGACTTCAGGACAAGAGGGGGAGGAAAGAAGGGATCAGAAGTTAGACTTTGTCAACAAAAACAGTTCAGACAGGGATAACTGTATAAAATAAAAGCTTGATCATCATGCAAGGGTGTCTCGCAAAGGCCAGACGGACGTAAAACAGAATAGAGTAGACGTACTGTAGATGGCGATGGCAATGCACTCGGACAGAGCATAGCCGTCCTCGCCGAGGAAAGCTGGAACCTTGCCGAGCCCGTTGGCCTTGAGGTGCTCAACAGTGGGCTTGGTAGTGTCGACCTCGACAATCTTGAGGTCGATGTTGTTCGCCTTTGCAACCGCCTTGATGGCGGTGGAGCGGGGGTTGTCCTGTAGAGCGAGGGGATCAGCCACGGGTGCGGCGGGAGATGCAGATTAGAAACATGGCGTGCACTTTCAGCTTACCGCGGTGGTGAAGAGGGTTCCGAAAGCCATTTTTTCGGTGTTCTGTCTGTCAACTGACGAGCTGGTGTGGACAGATGGTGGTGGTTGTGATAGGAGGTTGTGGGAAATGGGGAGAGGAATTTTTTTGGCGAGAAGACCCAGCTGCCCCGCGCGTGGCTCCTGGAGCAAAGGTGGCTTGTGGCCTGTGGCTCATAATTTGGTCGGTCTATCTTATCTGCGCTCCACGTGACTGAAAAGCTCGAAGTGGCACGCAAGCGCCAGCTCTCCAGCTCGGCAGACGACCGAAGCTGAAGCTGGGAAGCTTCTCGGCAACTCAAGGCGACAAACGGCACGCTCGACGCGAGTTGTGTGCGCGGGCCGACCGTCATTCACGACACCCGAGAGCCACAATGGCGTCATTCACGAGCAACTTCCGCCATTTGAGATGCCAGAGACAGTGGATGAGTGTTCAATGGCATCAAATTGCCCTGCCACTATCGAGCCCGGTGATTCGCGCGCGAGCAATTTCCACGAAACCGTCTGTTGAAGAATCCGCGGCCGAGGCGGAATCTCTGGCAGAGTCGGTCAAGATTCCCTTTCAAGACGTCAAATACGCGCGCTGCGTGCCGGCAACACCGTCCTACTTCTCGCGAGAACCGCAGTTCAACGACCTTTACATCCGCATCTCGAACCTCTTGGCTCGATATCGACATCTTCCGATCGTCAAGAATCACGAAGCGCCGCTAGTGCCATGGACCAAACTGGAGGAGTTGCGCGCGCAATTGGAGGAGCCCATCAAGGCATCGCAGTACGCCATGGTTATCCGAATTGCCAAGCGACTCAATCTTATCGTCCCAACCCTCATGCCGGACGAGGTCCAGATTGCGCTACAGCGATTTACACGCAACATCAACCCATTCTTGAACAGGCCAAGGCCAATCAAACTCGACAAGTTTGGTCGAGCCGTTGGAGCTGGAAAGAGAAAAGAGTCCACGGCGCGTGCCTTTGTGGTCGAGGGGTCCGGGGAGGTTTTGGTAAACGGCAAAACGCTGGACCAGGCGTTTGGGCGAGTGTATGACCGCGAGAGCGCTGTCTGGGCGCTGACGTCTACGAGGAGACTGGACAAATACAATGTGTGGGCGCTGGTTGAGGGCGGCGGCACGACCGGCCAGTCACAGGCTCTGGCGCAGGCCATAGCAAAGGCTCTGGTTGCACACGAGCCAGCACTGAAGCCTGCCCTGAGAAAAGGTGAGAGTGAGGGAAGAGGAATTCGAATCTCGGCCCTCAGAGTCTCCGACGCCTACAGAGGACCCTCGTGAAGGTTGAAGTGCTAACATGATTCTGATGCAGCCGGATGCATTACACGAGACGCCAGGACGGTTGAGAGGAAGAAGCACGGCCATGTTAAGGCGCGGAAGATGCCTGCCTGGGTCAAGCGATGAAGCGCGAAGTCGCGGCGGATGCCGGGCGCACTGCAAGTTGGTCGATCGGAGGGGGAAGCACACGACAGGGCCAGCAGCGCCATGCCCGTTGCGGCAACTTTGGCCTGCGAGCTTGGAATGTATGTAGCATTAGGAGGAAAGTGGAAAGTCAATTGTGCCGACTCCGACTGACAACAAGAAACTACATTATCGCCGTCGGCCAGCCCAGGTCACCCCAGGATAGAGATTGGGGCCACGAGCAGTAGACAGAAACTCTATTTCACTTCTGAACATGGGTGGCTGCTCTCCTTGGGCTGCGGGATGAAGCAAACAGCGCGGTTCCGGTCCGGACCTCCCTCGAAACGATTTACCCGCTCCATTCTCCATGGTCAGCTCTGATGGCTAATGGAGAAGGGAAAGGCCTCGACGGCATCTTTTCGACTCCCAGCGTCCGTGCACGAGCAAAGAGCCAAGGCACCACGGGTAAAGAGTCCAGGTGATTGTCCGGGAGCGCATCACCCCTGGCGAGAGGACAAGGCCAAACGGACTATATGTGTCCCGACAATCCGGGTTGTTGGGATATCATACACAACTGTTTGGACTTCGGCCGACGTGACCCAGGGCGTATGAGGGCGCCGGCGACTCTGATTCGGGAGTTATGCAGGTCCTAGTGCCGACGACGTTTCAATCGGACCGGGCATGCCGAATCTAACAATGCCCGCATCGACAATTTGCTCGACCCTGGGGCAATCTTCTAGAAAGCGTCGCTGACATGTCGCCTGAAGCTGGCGTCGGGCCGCCCCACTGATCGCATTACCCCGTCATCTCATGTGCAAACCGGACCGGTGGTTGGCATGCATAGTCGAGGCAAAACGCGGCGTTTCGTGAGCATCGACTCGTAACAGCGAAGAGAGCAGCTGCACATGAGACGCGGCCCAAGCCCAAGCAACACGCATATCTGGGCGACTACAGCCAAGTCGGGCGGTATCAAAGATGAATACCGTGGCCAAGAGCGAGGTGAGGGGCCCAAGAGCGCCCCACGGTGGTGATGATGGCTCATGTATGGCACTGTTCTGGCCGACGCAGGAGGGTCAATCCCAGTTCAGGGTCCCCGGTCGTCCATTTTGCTCAGTCATGGTCCTCTCGGAGCGCCATGCATCGACATGGAAACGTTCCTGTTGGCCAATGGCTCCGCCGGGAGAAATGATTGGGCGCCAACCAAATTTCTTTAGCGCGTGGGCCGGAGCCCGACAAAGGACATTATGCAATCGATGATGATGCACATGCGCCGCCGGCGAGCGCTCAATGGCGGCCACATGCGCCGCGGAAAGTGAGGAGGGGCTGTTAAGGATGCGCTAGGCACCGGCTTTGGGCAGCCCATGTCAGGCGCGACGAAACGCGGCAAGTAGGCGATTGATTGCGCTTGACCGGACGCCTGCGTGGCTTGTGTGCGCGTGGTCTGAGGAATCGACTCAACAGGCAAGTTGAGCAGCAAAACCCACTTTCCCGCCATGTTATTGCCACTTTCGGATAGTGCCTGTTAATATCCTCAATTACGGATCTCTCACGCAAATTTGGCAAGGTGCCTGCCTGCCTTGCCTGGCCTGCCTTCCTGCCTGCCTTCCTGCCTGCCTTCCTGCCTTCCTGCCTCCCCGGCTGGGCAAGTGTGGTTGGGTTGGTTGGTGCCTTCCGAATGGACGGACGGACGGCACGTGAGCAAGCCGCATTTCTTGCTCTCCTTCGTTTCGGCCTTTGACGACAAATGAGGCTCCGTCTCCGTTCTCCTTCAGCTTGGCCGCCAATTGGTGACATTCTGCAAACCCTTTTGCCGCAAAGCCCGTTTTCTCGAGCGCCCCGGCCAGCCAGCCAGCCAATCACCGCACCGCCCGCCCATGGGCCAAGCTCAACGTAACGTCCAGGTTGCTTGGCTCATCGTTTCTCGCGATTCCACTATCGCCCCCCACGGCCCCGCTGGCTAGTCGAGCGCGCGTATGTTGCAATGTGTCCCAGCCGCTAGCAGTCTCGACGTCGTCTTTGTTGCAGTGCGAGGTGGGTAAAACGAGGAAAAGTCTTTGCTTCTAGCAACAGCCGAGGTCGGCAATTCATGCCCCGTTATTGGTCTCGAACCATTTAGCTTTTCACCTTGCTGCAGCTAATTTCCAGTCCTTGGTTTCTCTTCCGCCTTCCAATTGCGTGCGGCCATGCCTTGGAGACAGCGACGGGCTGGACCACTGCCGACCAGGCAGCATTCGCCTGGCCTTCTGCCGGTTTTCGAGCCCCGTCCAGCCATCCAATGACGAGCGGCTTCCTGCGAGATCGGGATCGTCCCTGATGGGAAAGGCTCCACATGCCCAGAACGAGCCTGTCCTCTCCACGTGCAGGCTTGGCAATAAAAATCCCAACATGACGGTTCTTGAGAGGGAAATTGCTTCATTGACGGTTGTCGCATACTTTCCCCACCAGAGGCTTCAGACATGGTCAGTCTCCAGCTACCACCTTTCGGCATTTGCCTCGTCGACGTCTAGACCTCTCTCTAGTGCCGCTCTGGTTCAGCTTGCCGCGCGCTTCTCGTCCAAAGTCCTGGCTTCGGGCAGCCAGAATTGGCCCATTTGATTGTCCCTTCCATTGGGCACCAGCCGGTTAGCAACTCCGTCCATCGGGCAGCCAGCGCCGCTCCAGCCATTTCGCATGACTTTGACAGCCCCGGGCTCTTTTCCCGCTTCTTGCCCTCTCGTCCGCCCGCCCTTCAATGTGCGCCCTGAGCCTTGCTTCCTTTGCTCCCTCCCTTTCTCCCTCTGGTTTCTTGCCATAGGTGGCGTCAGCCAATGTATTCAATTGTCTCGGATCCGCAGCTTGACCTGTCTACGAATACTTCTATTTATTTCTTGGGCTTGATGTTCGGCAAGCTGCTAATCGGGCACCAAGGAGACATGGCATGAATCAAACGGCCCAGTGGCATGCAATTCCAAGCTCCTGGGCCGCCTCCCCCAAAAGGTTTCGGCTGCTGGAAACTGCCATGCGGTCTAGATGCCGTCGTTGGGGAGCATCACGAGGCTGCAGGAGCCGAAATGTAATCAGCTGGTGGCGACGGAACCGTTTGTCGCAAGTGCTTCGCAATTCATCTCGTGAAGCACGGTGGTGATCCGGCCCTAAAGTGCCAGCGGTCCAAGCCACCCGAGGCTACTTTTTCTTTGTACATGGAGTTGTGACGTTTGGACGCAGCTCTCGCCTGGGGGAGTGGTGGTAATAAAGGCGGCCCGGGGTCTTGTCTCAAATGGTAGGATTCCACCCATACTCACGATGATGAGTCGTCGGACTGAATGCTCTCCGAGTATCGGTACCCACCTGTACATGTATGCACGCGAATCGAAACCAACCCCCCCCCCATCCCCTTGTTCTCTCCCTTGTCTTTCCGCACCCCCTGCCTGTCACGGAAAACCCCTTTCTCGGTGAGCTGTCGGTAACAGCCCTCCATCCATTCCTCTGCCCGCCCCCTAAACCACACGGCACTTGGTACTTCGTACCTATCTGTGCTAGGCCCTGCTGGCCTGCGGCGTCGCGGCGTCGCGGCTGGCTCGCGGAATTGGACCCGAACAGCCTCCCCAAGTCGCGGGTAGGTTGTTTTTGCACAGACAAAGGCCTAGTAAAGGGCCAGTCGGGCGAGGTATCTTTGCGCAGGCTGATGACAACGGCGCTTGGCTTTGCCCTGTTTCCGTCCTCCGGTTTTAGCTGTGCCATGCGTACTTGGTGCCCCCGAGTTTCAAGACACGACTCTGGCCCTGTCTGCCCGTTTCCTCCCTTGTACCAACTTGCCAACTTTTCTGCAGCAGTACCGGCACTCTCAACACGTCTCGGACGGCTCATGTCGAGGTCTCTCTGCGCCGGCTTGGTCCCCGCAGGCCGCATCAGCCCAGCTGGGGCACCTCGAACGCTTCGCACGTTTGTGTCCAAAGGGGCAACGAGAGGTGACATGCTGCCTCACGGACTGGATCACGCCAACGGGACCGGCGCTGGCTGTCGCTCGCTTCTAGACAGACGTCTGTGCTTGCTCGAGTGCGTGTTGCTTGTTCGCCCAGGAACAGGCATGCCGGCCGGTGTTAGATTATGTACTTTGACTCCTCTGGCACATCTCGGACCTCCGCGACCAGTGCCGTGCACGCCGGTACGCACCGCTGGACGACTCGGTCTTTGTTTAGCGTAGATCCAGCCAGGCATGCGCAGCCATCTGCCATTTTGGTCAAATGTATAAGACACCTCGGGACACCATGACTGTCGTCCCCAACACATCATACCTTTTTTCTTCTCCCCATCTTTTGCCGCCTTGCTCATCTACAGATTTCGCAAGCCACGGACGAACCTCGGCTGCCTAATCATCTCGCCACTCTCTCTTACTCGAATAAGCGACATAGAGGTTGACAGAGCCTGACTCGGTGCCTCTTCGTCAGCCACTGAGACCCTGGTGCGGCTTCGGTCCCTCCCCCCCTCCCCCCCAGCAGATCGAGCAGGGGCGAGGTTGTCGTGCCTGGGGGCCGCCGCATGGGATGTCCGGGATCCTCCTAACACGACTCGTGACAGCGGCTCTGACAACTCACTGGCGGTGGTTGGATTTGAAGACACGCCTCGCCTATCCTGTCACAAGTACAGCCGCGAGCCTCGCGGAGGCCCTTGGGCAACTCTGTGGGACCTACACGTCTTCCCATTTATTCCTGGTCTCTGGGGCATGAATCAATTTACAGTAGCTTGTGGCTCCGCTGAGCCTTTCATCCGGGCACCTCGCCCAATGACCGACACATCTGACTCGATACTTGGCGCAAACCCTCTGCGTCTGCCTGTACACGGATAGTTGTTATAAGTCTGGCACGGCTTGAACATATACTCCACCACCGCGACCTACCTACAAGGATCGTGCTAGAGCCCGGCTCATCTCTCTCACCCACGCCCTCCGTCAGGGACCAGGACGCGAACCGTACACAGAGCGCACAGTCGACTGGCCTCGTGGCTCCCCATCTCCCCCCGGACTGTCAACGGACTCACCTTGCCCGATAGCCCGACTCCCATATCGCCCCGGACGTTGATCAAGTCGTCGCAAACTCGATCGGAAGTGGTATTCGACATTTCCAAAGCCCCCCTTTTTCATTCCCGGACTCGCTCGCGTCGGCGCATGTTGTGAGCTTGGCGATTGGGCCCTCCGGAGAAGAAAACCGACGGGGCATGGATGACGCCAGTCGAAGAAGGAGGCAGTATGAACCGCCTGCCCAGCGCGCGCCGAACCAGAGATACCAGCCACAAGTCCCCTCGTCGCATGGCAGTTCGTTCAGCAGCAGCGGCGCCGCCGAGAGATATCGACCGGCACCGCTCAACACGTCTCCATCGACGCCACGGACCATGGGCGTCGCGGGCAGCTATAGCTCTTACTATCAAGAGCCGCAGTCGGCCTTCTCGACGCCCAACATGTCGGCGACGGCCATGACCTACGGGGCAGACTATGGCTCGGACACGCGAGGGCAGAACCAAAGCTTTGGAAACTACAACGCTGGCATGATGATGTACAACGTTCCACAGCCGAACACACAAACGCCCGTCTACGACACGCAACCGTTTGCGCAGCGCCAGCAGCAAACCGCCATGCCCATGATGGCGCCGGACGTCGCTTCCACGTACTTTGGCTCCGAGGCGGGAGCAGCGGCGACGTCGGGCTTGCAGCACGCCGGCCAGGGCACGAGCGCCTCGACGGGTGAGTACCAGCAGCAGGGCGCACACATGAGCTACCCGGGCAACATCAACGCGATGCAGCAGCAGGGAGCGGCCGGCGCGAACGCGGGGGCGGCTGAGGGCCACGAATACCGCGACGCCGCGCTGGAGGAGAAGTGGCTAAACTATCAGCGGCAACTGGGAACCGTCTTCCAGGATATCAAGAATGGGTCCCTGGAGAGCGCGTCCGAGACACTGTTGGGCCTGTCCAACTGGCTGTTGACGCAAGTTGCAGACTTGGGTACGCATGCCCCCACGGGCCCCCCATCGAATGACAGGCAGGATACTGACGGTAGATGCAGGGCTAAGCCAAGACGACGCAAGCCTACACGACGAGCGAATCAAACTGTGGAACGACTTCAACCACGCTTGGCTGGCCTTGGGTTTTCAGCAGAAGCAGCTGATGGAATCCGGGCAGCAAATCTCCAGATCCCAGGGGCTGATGTCGGAGGAGATGATCAAGAGGATGGGCGACGAGCTCGTCCGGCTGTGCGACGGCATCGAGCGGCATGGCCTGGTCGACTACCAGTACGGTGTGTGGGAGGAACAGATTGCGAGCAGTAGGTGCCCGCGTTGACTGATGGACCATCGGAGCAGAGCGTTAACACGGGAACCAAGTTCTCGAAGAATGTCTAGACCTTTACGAAGTCCGCAAGGCGTCTAGCGGCGGCGACGAGTCCCGTTGAAGCGATATCGATGTGTTTTTTTTTGGCGGCCAAAACCTTGCCATTCCTGCGGATACCCCCCTCGCGTTCGAACGAAAGAAGAGGGAACTTTTTCACTTGTCAGAGTCTGTACGAAGAAACGAAGCTTTACTTTATTTCTGTTATATCTCTACACGGCGTCTCGACGGAGTCTGGCCGGGTGCTTTGGGTGACGAGGATCCGTCGGTCGAGGAGGGGAAGTTGCAGCAGCCGATTTGCGCCATCTTGGGAGCGGAACGGAAGCGACTTCGGAGAAGTCTACGAGTAGGCATCGAGCACGGCATGGGGTGGCTGGATCTCGGGCAACTGTCTGGCCAAGTACCCTGTTCATCGACGCTACGTGCCCCGGGCAGCTTGGAGGGAATCTACGGAGTAGCACGAGCGGTATGGTTCGATGGAGAGACCACGGGAAGCGAATCGGGGATCAGGACAAGATTAATCTCTTTCTCCTTCCTTTTCCTATTCGCCTGTTTTCTTTTTAAGGCGGCGGCGAGAAAGGCGCGTGAACAGAGATGCATAGACGGCAGGGGCGTGGCGTTTGCTCCTTTCGGCGGGGGGCGCAAAAGGGACGATGGAATTGCATGTTTTACACGGCCAGGACAAGACGGGATGGGATAGGGCAAGGCAGGACAGGGGCGGGCGGACTGACGGACGGCGTCGGTTGCCTGTTGGTCATTTGTTTTCTTTTTTTTCCACTTCGTTTCTCCACTTGTGTTCTTTTTACCTTGTCGTCGTCACACTTTATTCCTCTGAATCAGTTGGCGAGAAACAATGACTTTGTTGCGAAATCAAGCCATGCATGACCTGTATCAGCAGTGGCAGCCCTAGGCTTCGGCAGGCGTTGGGAAGAGACGGTGGATGGCCATGGGTCAGGCCAGCGCGGACCATGGCCGGAGAGGAGAGGTGTCACTCGACGTGGCGAGGCTCGACGACTAATCATGGCCCTAGGCCACGGCGAGAATTACCTGTCGGCCGGGCGGGATGACGAGTCGTTTCCGATGGAGAGCGGCCTGGGGTCGGGACAGAGGAACGCGGGAACTCGCCGCTCGTCCATCAGGTCTCACTTTGGCACTGATCCGCCGCGGCGGGCCGTCGAGTCCCGACAGGTCGGAACGAGTGTCGCGGGTCAGCGGCCGGGGGGGCGTGAGGCGCCAACAAGCAGAGATGTGTGTTGACTTTGGTGGCAAGACATGTGTGTCAATGTCTTGCGTAGAGGAGTTTGGTTGAGTATCAGTTGACGCTGTATACTCGGTACGGTAGGTACCCCGGCACCGAAAGGAGCAGAGCTCGAGAAAAGAGGAGAGGGAGGGCCGCCATTCCTTAGCGTAGCCTCGCACGCGCTCGGTAGAATACATGGCGTTTTACGGATGCATGCGAGCTGAACGGCGACGCCGGCCGGGATGGGGGGGGGGGGTCAGGCGGTCGGGGGGTCAGGCGGTCGTCGGGACGGGGGGCCGAGGCCGACGAGACAACGTCATGGTGCATCTCGTGCGGCAGGGGAAAGAAAACGAGAAAAAGGCTACGTCGGCTCCGCAGTCGGGCACGTGCCTTCAGACGGACGCGAGATGGGGGGGAGTCTGCTGCATGTGGGTGGATATACGCGAGCGTTCCCTGGCAATAATAGGCTACAGATGACCAGGCATGAATTCATGCAAGATATACTTTTAGCATTTTTATACTACTGGACCAGCTCCTCTTGGCGACTCTCTGATTCCTTGGCCGCCCCGGCCTTCCGACTTTGTAAGTCGATGCCTGAGGGAGCAATGATACCGAGGCAAGAGAGAAAGTTGCCTGATCAACCCGGATGTATGTCCGGAGTACAGCGTGCATCGTGAAGTACACCATGTGAATACTTGGCTCCAGGACATGATACACACACGCCTACCCGTCGTCCACGGCTGCTCCGTCGCCCGCCACACTGGCTGCCGGTAACCAATCGCCAAGCAGCCCAAGAGGGCATTGCTTTTGCTTCGGTCCTCGGGCAGACTCTCGCCTTCCTTTTTCCCCCGTGTCTTTTCCTGTTCTTGTTTGCTTATCTTCAGGCTGGATCCCAACCCCTACCCCCCCGGCTGGAAAAAGAGACAGCGTTGTCTCTGATCCAATCCTTGGGGTGCCAGCTTGCCGGGAAGGATGGCCCGTCTGGGACTTGGAGAGCTGTCGTTTCCGGTCTGGGCGTGTTTCTTGCTCAACCAGGCAGGGCTGGGCTTTGTTCCAGCCCAGCCCGTTGTCGCCGAACACGTTGATTCTAGCTCCCCATTGGGTCATGGTGATTCCTGTCTTGGGGGGGGGGAAGGGGGGGGCGGTGGCTTTCAACAAGCTTGCCCGCTACATTGTTGAGCAAGACAGATGCTCTCACTCAGCTCACCCACCCGCAGCCGTTGTCGACCAGCACCCTCCACAGCTCTGCATGCAGGTACACACATGCGGTAGCGAATCTGATAGGCTTGCTCACGAGCCTTGCCTCCGAGGTAGAATGTACCGGTGTCTCCCCCCCGCGCCCCCGCCCCTGTTTTCCCCCGGGACTTTGACTACGTCCGTGATTGACAGACGTCGGCCCTTTTCCCCCCGTCTCCAAAAGGAACAACCCGGGGGGGGGAAGAAGAGTCAGGTCGGAAGGTCAACAGCTGAATGCAGGGGGGCGGAGAGGGGGGCGTAGACTGTCTTTCGTGCTCGTGTTTTACGCAAGAATTCTTTTGTACTACCAAGTACGTGGAAGAAAAGGGGATGCGTGGTGGAAAAGCAAGACAAAAATGAGGCAACTATGGGCTTGTGAGGAACGCAGAGAAGGAGCTTATTTGTCTTTTTGGCGGGCTCTGCGCACCCCCCCGGCCTCGGCCCCCCATCCACTCACACATTCACGCCCCCCCATTTCTCCGTCTCGCGGGTCCTGTCCCCGGCCCGTAGGCGGCCCGCTTCGTGCGCCTCCGCGCCGACCCGAGTCCGGCCGCGGAGGTACGTACCGCCGGGCCGGAGCGGGGCGACTCGGAGGCGTGGCGGGTCCGGGTTGAGTCGACACAAGACAGACTGCCGTGCCGCTCGAGGCTTGATAGTCTCCCTCTTCTCCACCCCCCCCCCTTTGACCTGCTTGTTGGCCGGCTTCTTGAGCCGTCGTCGTGCCATTTCTTTCCCTCTTTTCGTACCCCGTCTTTCTCTGCCTCTTCGAGGGTGAGTGAGCCGAGGGGCGGCACACGAGGAGCTGCCTGTCCGGCTTTGTCTCAGCCCATGCCCGCCGCCCATTCGTGAGTCGGCCCCGCGAAAAGTCGGACCGCGCGCTTCGCCCCCCCTTGCGATGATGGAAGGCAGGGGAGCGCGTCGGTAGCGAGAAATGGCGGCCCCGGCGACGTCAACTCGGGTGGTCGGCGCCGTCGTCTCTCGCTGTCCAAAGTTACACCCCTCTGAATACATAAACCGCCAGCGTCAGTAATGTTTCGGAGCGAATGGGCCTTGAGATACTTCTATTCTTTTCTCTTCTCCCGTGGGTTTGCGGGATGGGCGGAGAGATGGTGATGGATACAAGCCCCCCGGGGGGCTGCGATATTTTGCGGCCCCCATTCATGTGCGCCGAACGGGACTGTTTGCCGAGGTAGGATGCGTGTGCTCGTGCAGGTGACACTTGGGACTCGCACGAGTGTACGGTTTTCTTTGCAGGTAAGACCGAGTGGGATGCTCGGGCTGCATGCAGGAGGTGAGGAGGTAAATTACTTCCTGATGGCAGCTTCAGCCCGGCTGGCCCATAGTCATCATGGTCATCTTCCCAAGCAGCGTAGGACCGAGTGGGATAGCTGCGTGCAGGAGATGGCAAGGGCCAGTTGCTCCTTGTCAGCCCAATTGGTCTATACACAGTTTTCAAGGCGAGGCAGAGTGGTGTTGGATGACCCTAACAGGTCATCCCAACGGCCGAGCTCCATCAGGAGTCCAGGACCAATGGATCAAAGGACCAATGGATTTTGTACAGCATCAGTTTCGCTGACACTCCGCTGACCGTCAGGGTCCACCAGATGCTGACGGGTGGAAAATTGCAACCGCGGCCTCTCATAATTAACCCGCCAACCGGCGACGGTCCCGCTTACTCTCGAGCGGCCCTCGGGGGCCTCGAACCATACGATACCCTCGTCTCCGGCATTGACCTCGTGGGAAAGACCATCGATCCAAGCCGTTTGTTGAGATACACGAGGAGCCATGTCCTGCATCCGCCGTAAGCTGACCGACGATGAAGCCGTCTGGCGTTCTTCCGCCTATCACGGCGTGGCCCGGGCCTGGCTGATTCTCCGCGCTCAATGTCGTTTTGTGGGTGACGAGCCTGGGTCTCCGTGATGAATCGAGTGTCGTTTTCAGGGGTTGCCTCGCTAGTTGACTGGTAGAGCATCGCATTCGCTTACCTGCCTGCCTTGTACAACACTGCGTCGGAGGATATTGCTGAGTTCCGGTGCTCCGCGGTATCAGGATTCAACATGTATAAAAGCATGCCGTTGTCTCGACTTGAGATTCGACATGACCAGCAGCTTCATTCAATTCTCGCTTCTGTCCTCTCGCCTTGAGTCTCGACCTATCCATTCAACCCTCACCTTGCAATCCATAACCAAGCAGCCCAAGACCCAAGTCCGTCCAAGCACTTTCTCACATTCCTCGCTACACGGGGGCTAACAAGCAAACACCAGAACCACCCAACCAACATGCGCCTCACGCAAACCCTCGCCGCCGGCGCCGCCCTGGTCGCCGGCGCCTCGGCCGAGGGCATCAACTGCCACGGCAGCAGCAACTGCGGCAACGTGGGCTTCAAGCTGTCGGGCCTGCGCAACACGGCCCAGGGGCTCGACGACAACCGCTGGTACCAGAACGGGCAGAAGATTGCCTGCTGGCAGGCCCGCGACGGCTCCGGCTTCTGCGCCTTCCTGCAGAACACGGGCGGCATCCCCGGCCGCGAGATCAAGCGCCTGCTGCAGGAGCTGGTGAACCACGGCTGCGCCAAGTGCGGCAGCGTGCCCGTGTTTTTCCCGCAGGACAATGATATCAACAGCCACGGGATTCTGACGGTCAACTATGTGAGGTCGACGGGCTGCAACGGCATCTGCTGATGTGGAACGAGGAAGGGCAGGGCTATGTCGATGACGGGGGTTGATCACTTGGGGGAGCATAGTTAATGTAGTTGAAATCCCACGCGTTGTCAGTTGATATATGCAAATGCAGTGAGCACTCGACATAAGCAGTGCTAGGAAACGGCAGTTCTACTTCGTCTCAGCCCTTTCTACTATATAACGAATTGATGCCCGGGGACAATAACCAGAGGCAAGTCCTTGAACCATTGACAACTTGGCTTATGAGCGACATCACGCAGAGTCTCTCAGGGGGCGCGAATTGATAATAGATCCGTCGTCTTGTTCGCTCGGGCAAATGTCCAGGTCTGATAATGTCGAGGCGAATGCTATGCCCCTGCATGCACCTACCCTGAACCCAGAGCCATGAAACAAGCAAATTATAGAATACATGCGTCATGGAGAGAAAAAGCAAACTAGTCAAACGTCATTCTCACGTCTCCAAACGTCATTGTGTGCCGTACGCACTTGGTTTGGCAGTTGTCTCCCTCTCCAACACCAAGTAACGGAACCCTCCACCAACATTGATCGATGATGCTCCATGTCTCCCCTTGCCCGGCCAACTCTCTCAGCCGGGCGCCAAAATCACAGGCCTGTGACGGCCCCCAAGATGCACAGACAATCAGCCATGATGTGGATGTGATTCATCCAACCGCCGCTTTCACGCTCTGCTCTGCGTCAAGACCCTTGCAAGCGTAGGCTGGCCTAGGTGAGGCTCGCCTGCAGGCTATGCGGAACGCCCTGGTCGCGGGAACGGGAGCCGCGTTGGTTGGCCATGGGCGTTGAAGCCTCCTTTTTGCGGGACGAGTGGACGATGTCATCTCTGCGTGCCTCGACCGAGGGATCGACATGTGCATATTGTGTCATGGTGGCTGCGATCGCCATCAACCGGCAGGGCTGAAACAGGTGAGCCGTGTAATGAATCATCATCGAAAGACGATTCTCTAAAGTCCCGATGCTTGGGCGCCCTTTGACGAGTATAAAGACCATTGGAGAATCTCCCATGGCCTAACTCCAGTCTCTTACCACGCAACACTTTACCATCTCAACCACAGATTCAAACGCAACATTACAAACCACCCCCCAATCACTTCATCATCTCCACCCTTAACCCATCATGCCTACCGAAGCTCAGATCGCCGGCGGTCACAAGGCCACCCTCAACAACCCCAACGTCTCCGCCGAAGCCAAGCAACACTCCAGGGAAGTCCTTGACAACGAATTCAACGGTGGTGACGGTAAGTCTTGTGACGGTCCTTCCCCCAAGACATCGATGCTAAGAGCCGTGTCTACAGTTCCCAAGAGCGGCGAAGACGGGAACAAGAATCCCGGCAACGTCGCCGGTGGACTCAAGGCGTAAGTTGCACGATACCACTAAGACAGGACTCTGTAATAATTATCCATACCCCAGGACCCTCAAAAATCCGAATGTATCTGAGGAGGCAAAGGAAAGCGCCAAGCAGCGTCTAGACGCCATGTAACGATATCATGACTTTACTTTTGGCATCGCGGCTATCGCACGGTATGAAGCGTTAGATAGAACGTTTTGGCAAGACTTGTCCGCGTTGAATGTGATATTGAAATAAAACTATGAACCAACACTTATGAGAGACTCGTATATAACACCGTGACTTCCCATGCTGTACAAGAGCAAGACTGGAGTTTCGAAGACGATGGGCGTCCAACATTGAGGCTCCAGCACAGCCATGCAATAATCCGTACGCACATATAGAGGCTGTGTCAGTATTCTCATCATACTCCAATGACATGGTTTTGTCCTACAAAAGCCGCTGGATTTGAGTTGGGCACTTGAACTGAGAATAGCTTCATTCAGACAGGGGCATCTTCCTTCTGGAAAACGGGTAAACAGCTGCCGCGGCCTTGGTACAGGTACTTCCAAATATCACTGAAACAGATCGGCATGGTCCTCCTTGATCATGTCCGCCGCCTTCTCGCCCACCATGTAGACCGAGTTCTGGATGCGACAGTCGGGAATCACGGGGATCACCGACGCATCGACGACGCGCAGCCCCCAGACGCCGTGCACCCTGAGCCGAGCGTCCACGACGCCCTGATCGACGCTCCGCGACAGCCGCGCCGTGCCGCACGGGTGAAAGGCCGTCTGGCAGCGGTCCAGCACGGCGCGCTTCATGGCGGCGTCGGAGTCGAGCGGCATGTCCCAGGGGTACTCGGCCTCGACGAGGTCGCGGAAGCCGTCGCCCTTGGTCAGCACGTCGTAGCTGAAGCGGATGCCCTCGCGCATGGCCACGATGTCGAGGTCGTCGGCGAAGAAGTTGAGGTTGATGTCCGGCTGCTCGCCCGCGTCGCCGCTGCGCAGCGTCACCGTGCCCGGCGCCGACACGGGCCGCACCAGGTCCACGACGACGGTCGTGTAGCTGCCGCGCTTGGGCACGGGGAAGTGCCACTGGAAGGCGCTGCCAAACATGCACACAAAGTCGAGCTCGAAGTGCGGCTGGCCCTCGGGCGACAAGGGGTCGCGCCCGCCGTTGGCTGCCTTGGCCACGCGGTACGCCGCGTCGCGCTCCAGGTAGGCGTCGATGCGCGGGAAGCCGGCGAGCTCCAGCAGGCCCGAGCCCAGCGGACCTGATCGGTCGTCGCGGTAGGCGGCCACGGCGGCGTCGCGGGCCGCGCCGGGCCGCAGCAGCGTGTCGTCCATGCCGAGCCCGTCCTTGACGCGCAGCACAAACGGCACGGCCGGGTGGTCCGACAGGTTCTGGCCCACGTGGGGGGAGTCGACGACGACGTCGATGCCGTGCCGGCCCAGCTCGCTCGAGGGGCCGATGCCGCTGAGCATCAGCAGCTTGGGCGTCTCGAAGACACCCTGGGACACAATGACCTCGCGTGTGGCGAAGAAGCTGTGCTCGGTCCCGTCTGCGTCGACGACGACGACGCCCTTGCATGTCTTGTCGTCGCCGTCGATGATGAGCCGCTTCGACTGAACGCCGTGCACGAGGGTGATGTCAGGCTTGTCCTTGAGGAAGAGGAAGCTCCCGGACCGCTTGCCGGCGTAAATGGAATCGACGCAATGCGTGAGGCCGCTCAAGTTGCCGTCATAGACATCCTCGCACAGGGGCTCGCCGCGCGACGTCCACGCCTTGGTGAGGGCATCGCGGAACCGGGCCATCTCGGGCAGCGCTTGGGCGTGCGACACGTGGATCGGCCCGGCGCCGGCCCCAATCTTGGCCAGGTCGGGCGGGAAGAGGCCGTCGTCGTCGTGATAGGTGGCGCTCTTGCGCAGATACGGCAGCAGCCGGTCCCAGGTCCAGGCGTCGCCGCCAAACTCGCCCCAGCGGTCAAAGGTGGCCT
Source organism: Hirsutella rhossiliensis (assembly GCF_020360975.1). Lineage (NCBI taxonomy): Eukaryota > Fungi > Ascomycota > Sordariomycetes > Hypocreales > Ophiocordycipitaceae > Hirsutella > Hirsutella rhossiliensis. The sequence goes on from NW_025408669.1 coordinate 1,425,750, forward strand.
TGCAGCCGGGCACCCAGGTGAAGTAGTTGAGGGCGGAGCTGCCGCCGAGCACCTTGCCGCGCGTGTTGGGCTTCTCGATGCGCTCGTAGTCGTCGCGGCGCACAATCGTCGACTTGTAGGCCCAGTCGTACTGGCTGCCGCGCAGGTCCATGGCCGCCGACGGCGTCGTGATGTCGGCCACGTCCTCCGGGTTGCCCGGGCCCGCCTCGATGATGAGGATGCGGACGCCGGCTTTTTCTGCGAGTCGCCCGGCCACCGTGTTGCCGGCCGTGCCGCCGCCGACGACGACAAAGTCGAACCGGCTTCCGTCGGGGACCATAATTTCGGGCGAGGGCGTGTAAGTGACAAGGTAGAAGAGATGCTTTCGTCTGCGGTATATAAGAGGGAGGAGTCGGTCTGCTCACGCTTCCTCAGCTGGTGGTGATGATGATGATGATGGTGATGATGATGATGGTGATGACTGTGAGAGCAGACAGTCCGAGGCAGAGCGTCCGCCCATCTTATACCTCTTCTCCCTGACTCGCTCTGCTGCCCACCAACCTCGGCCACTTGCAAGCAGCGACGCTCGTCTCCGCGCCGAGGCGCATCCTGCCTATGCCGTCCCGTGCCATCCCCTCCTTTCTCTCGAGGGTAACCATGACGTGCAGACGATGAGGTTGCATGCGAGAGGGCGAGGCCGAGAGACTATTGGCCTGCGTACGACACGTAGAATGCATGCCCGATGTTGCGCTCGGTAGGTCCGCGGCATCGCCGCAAATGGACGCCTGGGAAGCATCATCACGGCGTGGTGAAGGTTGTTTGATTCCGAATGTCGGTGGAAAAGGGTCGGCAGTCTCCAGAGACGATGGGCGACTCCAGTTTCCCACCAAACGTTGCGCGTTGCCGAAGCCCGAGCATCAGGTGTCCTTGCCGAGCGACGCCGGAGCGATACGCTTTCTCGGCATCTCGACATCGGCAAGGTCCGGCCGCTGCTCGGCATTCAACCCCCGCCCGGTGGCAGCATGCAGGCAGGGGTGTGGCCATGCGTGGTGGCCTTGCTGAATACTGTAGAGCCTTCAGCGCCTCCTCTTCTCTCTCTCCGCACGCAACCCAACAGGGCGCCTTTCCATCCAATCTCGGACTCGTCTGTGTCTCGCCCTCTGCAGGTCGACTCTCGCGCTTACACGCCTCGCCGCAAATCCCCCCTCTCCGCCATGCCCACTCTGGCGGCTCCAGGCTCACTCTCAGAGGCCATCCTCTGAGCAACTCGTTCCTCAACCGAGGTACAAGTATCCTCAATGGATCCATGGAAACATCATTCCGTGCGAATCGTCGCCAACCTGCTCGCTTCCAGCCGTGCCCTGACGCGACGCCCCAAGCCTCATCATCCGCTCGTTCTCCTCACACCAGCCAGCACACGCGCGCGTCCCTCTGGCGTTGCTTCCATCCTCGAGCTCCGGCGAACCCTGGCCACCTGCCCATCAAGTCGAGCCTCGAGGCCCTCGCGTCCCTCAACGCCTCGCACCATGGCCGCCAACGACACCATGGGCAGCTCATCTCCACTCATTCGCAATAGGAGCACCAACGCCAGCCGCCCACAAGCCGTAGACGCGCCTCTCACCCAGTCAGCCACCTTCCTCACCCTCTCCGTGCTCCCCGACGCCCAGGCCCTCCGCACCGTCCGCTCCGCCCTCGCCAGCATCGACGGCCTAGCCAAGACTGTCGCCGCCCGCGACGCTCACACCCGCTTCGCCTGCACCGTCGGCATCGGCAGCGACGTCTGGGACCGCCTCATGGCCCTGCCGCGCCCGGCCGAGCTACACCGCTTCCGTGCCGTCGAGGGCGCCGTGCACACGGCCGTGTCGACGCCCGGCGACCTACTCTTCCACGTCCGCTCCGACCGCCGCGACCTCTGCTTCGAGTTTGAGCGCCTCCTCATGGACCGCCTGACGGGCGCCGTCGCCGTCGAGGACCTCACCATTGGCTTCCGCTACTTTGACCTGCGCGACCTCCTCGGCTTCGTCGACGGCACCGCCAACCCCGTCGGTCCCGCCGTTTCGGCCTCCGTACTCGTCGCCGATGAAGACAACACCTCGGCCGACGGCAGTTATGTCGTCGTGCAAAAGTACCTCCACGATCTCGCCGCCTGGCAGCGGCTCCCCGCCGAGGCGCAAGAAGCCATCATCGGACGCTCCAAGCTGGACAACGTCGAGCTGCCTGATGCGACGGCGGGTCAAAAGTCGCACAAGACCCTGGCCACCATAGAGGACGACGACGGCAACGAGCATCAGATTCTCCGCGACAACATGCCCTTTGGCTCACCTGCCTCGGGCGAGTTCGGCACCTACTTCATCGGCTACTCGCGCCACCTCTGGGTCGTCGAGCGCATGTTGCAGCGCATGTTTGTCGGCGAGCCCCCCGGCAAGCATGACCGCATCCTCAACTATTCCAAGGCCTCGACGGGCGTTGTTTTCTTCGCGCCCTCGGCCAGCGTGCTAGCCAGTCTCGACACCGACTGAGCGCAGCACCCCGAAAACGAGCCCCTTTGAAGTGCCGTCTCCGCCGGCATGGAGAGGGAGGGGCGTGCATGGTGTCTGTTGGCCGTTCTGTGGACTCTCATCGTATCGTCGTTACTCCAGCAGAGCTTGTGTGACAGCACTTTTCCACGCCGCGCCACGCCTCGTGACTCCAAGACCGACGAGGGTAGTAATATTGAAGTCTGCGCATAACATCCGTTGTCTGCATCTCATCAGGAACATGTTGGGGGTTTTGGGACAGGTATTTAAGAGATGTGACTATCGGGTTGCACCTTGTTTGTCTGCTGGGGCTTACCACGTACTGTAGGCCCGTCCGTTTGGCGTTGAATGTGAATTAATCTAGTCGCGCATCGGTGAGCGTTACATCCCAGCCCGACTGGAGCCGGTATCTCGTTCGGCAGTGCCGCCATGTTTCCACCAGTCAGTCTGTGCTTCCGCCAGTGGCTGTAGAAGGGAAACAATACCAGGTTCTAGAATCCACCGGTCGACGCCAAAGCAGAGCCAACGGTCAACCAGTGTTTTCGGTAACGCCCGGGAGGGTGCATCTAGAGCTGCTGAAGCAAAAGACTGTCACAAATGGACCACGCTTTCTTGCACGCCGGTGCGTCCAGCGAAGAAGCCACCTGCGACCGCATGACACCTCCGCGGGCACTGCGAGAATATATGTGACGGTGGCGTTCAGCCTCGACATTAGGTTGCCCCCTGCACAAGGTCGGCATCTGAATTCGATACGTGGGATGACCGTGTTGATGAGCCCACGACTCGTCCTCTTCTCATGGATGATTTGACGACCGAGTATTAAGAAAAGGCTGTCGCAATTTCTGAGATATGGTCGGTCAGCTAAACGTGAGCCTTGTGACGAGGCATTTGCGAATTAGAAAAGCGCCTGGAATCTGAGAACTTAGAGTTATGAGAATCTCGTTTGGATCTGGACATTGGACAGCAATCAGCCCAGCTCACAGGAGCTTCGTTTTCGGCCCAAGCCCAGCACTTGCCCTAGACGATGGTATCACCTAAGCCCGCTATTGAGAGCATCCAGGGCTTTGATAGCAATGCTTGGGCAACGGTACATCCACGCTTCGCGTACTCTCGACCCGCACGTCCAAACGTCACTTGGTGGTCCAGGTAAAGATCGACAGGCAATGCCCGCTGAATGCTGATTTGGGGTAATCATTATCATGATACTAATTGTTTCATATCCAGTAAGCGCTGCCACGGACGTCTCCCAGCGACTCCAATGCTTCGGGCGCTTCAAAACTGATCTGTATGCCGTCGTCAGCTGCCGTTTCGGCTCAGCGCGGCGGCGGAAGTGCATACCGAGAGTCATGCTCATGCTGACGTCGGTGTTCTCCACCATTTTTGTAAACTCCTCGAAGCTAATTTTGCCATCCTTGTCGAGGTCGGCCTCCATGATTGTCTTGTCGACGATTTGCTGCAGCTGCTGGTCCTTAAGGTTGCTGCCGACCATCATCTTGAGTACTATGAAGAGCTCGCCGTTGCTGATGTAGCCGTCGCGGTCGATGTCGTAGACCTTGAACGCGAACCGCAGCTTTTGCTCCTTGTTTCCCTTGCTGCTAAAGGCGCTGAGGCCCGACACAAACTCTTGAAAGTCGACGTCGCCGCCGCCGTCCTCGTCGAAGATGGCAATCATGCTGCAGCACCCCCACGTTAGCGCATGGCGGAGAAGGGGGTATCGAGCTCGGGCGTACCGTGTTGCCAGGGGGTTGGATGAGATTTGCGGTAGGCTTAGAAACTCGTCGCGCTCGATAGTGCCAGAGTTGTCCTGCAGACGGGGTCAGTGCGAGTAGAAGCAGAAGATCGAGGGCAGGCAGGCACCTTGTCCAACTTCATAAATCGCTTGCGTAACCGGTCAACCTCTTCTCTGTCGACTGCGGCGTCTCGGTCAGCGTCGGCGCGGGCGCGGGAGCACGAGGGAGACCTCACAGTTGGAGCCCTGGACGATGTTGTCCAGGACTGCGCTCGTCGTGTTGCCCATGGTGGGCGGACAGCACAGCACGAAGGAGATGAATCGATGGTCGTCGGCCGAGGACGGAGGACCAAGGTGAGACCACGTGCGGGAGTTGGAGATGCGTTTTGCGCGGCTAACTTCGGGGGCGAGACGTTTAGGCGGCGGCAGTACGGGGTTCGTCGGTGTTTGATGGTAAGGCTGAATGCGATTTGCACGCGTGGTCGAGGAGGGGGTCGAGGAAAGCTTGCTTGGTGAAGCCCCTCCACCGAGCCGCACCACCGCCGTAGGGTATCTATTGGCCCCCCATGGTGCACGGGCCACATGCTCACCGCGAGCGCAAGGTGACGACATTGGAAGACATGGTCAACGACACGTGCGAAAAATCACTGCCAAAGCAACCACCAATGTTACGAGCATCGTCGCATCATTCAAATTCGCACAAATTTTATGATGCACACGAGGCGCTGGCGAGGCGGTGCAGCGCCGTTTATACCCACCCGTTGTGATGCTGGACCAGGTACAGGTACAAGTTACAGAGCAAGGCAGAAAGAGGTCACTTCGATTGATGGCACATCCTCCACCCATCGTGCCGGGCGGGTAATGCTCGGCTGCCCTCCTGGTGGCGGCCATGCCTGAAGCAGCCGGTCGCGCCTTGCCCGTAGTGGCCTCTTTCTTCCGCCGCTCTCTGGCGCAGTGGCGCCTGGAAAAAAGAGGGGAAAAGGGAGGCAGCGGCCCGAGCGCGTCAGGTACCTTTCGCACCAAGCCCCCCGCGGCCGGTGACCTTTGGGCTCCATGCCACAGTGGCAACCCATCACACAGGCGCTGCTGCGGGCAGCAATCTTCCCACGCCCGCGACGCCAGTGAAAAATCTTCGCGCGGCAAAACAATCCCAACGTCACCCCATCGATCGCGACACTTCAGCCATCAAAAAAGGGCCCCCCCAACGTCGTTTGCATCTCCTTTTGGGCAAATCGCATTCGTGCATGCCTCGATTTATGACTTGATCGTTTTTTCTCGCGGGTTTTCCGCCGGCTTTTCGCCATCCTCGTCCGCCCCGGCAACATGTCCTCCCGAAAGGTCCGAGTCAAGAAGCTGAGCATCAAGACGACGCTTCCTGTGCTCAGAGAGGACCAAATCGACCCTTCCGAGTACGAGGCACTCACCACCGACATCCAAATCGCAACAGGTGTCGAACAGGCCGAGGAAAATGTAGGCTTGCCCATCCCCCCAAAACCCCTTCTGATATCACGTGCAACAGCACGTGATATGGCTGCATGTACCAAGTACACTGCATGGCTGCCTCCCGGTCAGAGCCAAAGCCCACACTGACATGTCCCGTCCTGCAGGAATACCATCTCCAGACCATTCTCAAGGAGGCGGGCACCAGCAATGACCAAGAAATCCCCGTCCCGCCGCCCCAGGAGAGCGCCATCAACTACGATGAGCTCTATCCCAGCGTCTTCCACCAGCCGTCCTCCTATATCCGGTTCTCGCAGACCGTAGAGGAGTGCATCAGCTGCCAATATGACATGACAACCGAGGACGACGAGTTTCTCACGACATACAACGGCAGTGGCCCTGCTGGCGGCCCCTTGTCCGAGGATGACTTTGAGCGTATTATGGACGTCTTTGAGGAGACGGCAGCCGAGCAGACGCCCTTTGCATCAGTCGACAACACTGTTGTCGCTTATGACATGATGGTGCCGTCCCTGAACCACCTCGGCTCTCCCTCCATCCTCCAGCACGCCAAGGCGATATATGAGTACTGGAAGACGAGTCGACAGGGCACGGGCAACAAGCCGTTGCACCCGACTCTCAAGTTTGAGACGCACCAGGAGACCGACGACGCCGACCCTTATGTCTGCTTCAGACGCCGCGAGGCAAGGCAGACGAGGAAGACGCGGGCTCGCGACAATAAGATTGCAGAGACGCTCAAGCGTCTCCGGCGCGAGCTTGAGGACGGTCGTCAGCTCATCCTCATGACCTATGAGCGCGAGCTCATGAAGCGAGATGTCCTGCAATCAGACAGGGCCCTCTTCGAGGAGAGAGCCCGGCTGAAGCATATGAAGATCAAGCTGGGCATCAAGGGCGAGGAGGACGACCTGGTCAACCAAAAGGTAAGCAGTCAGCGCCGCGCCCGCCGTTGTGACCACTTGGCACTGACGCAGCCTCAGCCTCAGAAACGCAAGGCCGCCGAGCCCGTGAGCGCGCCGAGACAGCCCGGCACGCAGTTGCGAGCGCCAATGCGCCCCGACGGGCGGACTGTTGAGCAAGAGCTCGTGTTGCTCTCCGACTTGCTGACGCAAAAGGAAAAGGAGCTCAGGGAGGAGATTGAAAGCAAAGTGCAGAACCACCGGCGGTGGAATCAAAACCATGTTGATCTCACCAGAGACCCCCTGTCCCCACTAAGGGAACGGGGCATGGAGCTCAAGTTCCGTCCGGCAAAGACTCAGTATCTGATGACGCCGCCGGCTTCGTCGGCGTCGGAATCCATGGAGGTGGACTATGACACGCCCGAGCCCATGGCGCTGGACAAGCAGGAGCCCCCCGTCTTCCAGTTCAAGGCAGGGGGCGTGGGCAGCGACGAGGCGCCCATGCGTCAGCCCTCGTTCCGGCGGCGGATAGGTCGTCTCCAGCGGCTGTGGATCGACCGGAGGGGCATGGCGACGCCGCCGAGAGAGTCGAACGGGCACTCGGACCGGTGGAAGTACGACTCTGACGACGACGAGGCGGAGCCGCCCGTCTATGAGGTGGACCCGTTCGACACGCTCGCCCTCAAGTTTCGAGCGACGATTCCGATGGGGCAGTACATGTACCGGGGCAGCCGGCCGCCGATGCCTCTGGACGGCGGCCCGGTGGGAAGCAGAGTGCTGGCACCGCCGCAAGCCGCGGCAGCACAAGCCCAGACACAATCTCAGGCCCAGGCAACTTCATGAAGGGGTTCGTCGCGCAGTGTATGATGTGGTTTGTCGACGACTGTATATATCCCCTTTCCTTTTTGTTTTTGATTTCGTGTTGTTCTGCTGCAGGAGACGGCGAGGGCAGGTTCGCAGGAGACGCGCGAGAAGCGTGCTGGTCAGCGTTGTCGAGATGTAACAGTAGCGGGCGCGGGACGGGATGGGCATTTGCGAGGAGTTGGGGAGTCGAGCGGTACTTGAAGTTTAGATATGTTGAAGAGCCCTCATGAGGCAGCAATAACAGACGTCAAAGACGGTCCGCTTGAGGCCAAAGCAAGCTCGTTGGAATCGCATCTGTAGTTGTCCGGGAGGGTAGCCGTGACGAATGGAAGCTGATGGGCCGTCTCCCAACGGCCATGATCCGGCGGCGAGGACCAAGCAATGGCCAGCCTGTTGGCTTACAAAAAGAAGCCGGCGAGCCAGGTCATTTCATGATCCCTGGGGAAGCTTGCCTGGGAGACGCAAGTTAGGAAATTTCTCTTCCCCGGGGTCAGAGGCAAATGGCGCGGCAAAACGAGAGCCCAAGGCAGCGGCGGCAAGGGGGGAAGCAACGTCACACAAGCTACCCCGGTAGCGAGAGAGCGAGCGAGAGCGCGAGAGAAAGGAGAGGAGAGGCATAGCAAACGTGGATGACGTACCGGGCCCGACCTCCATGCCGGGCAGGCTCACAGAAAGGTCGTTTAGGGGGGTGGTCGACCGGACTGATAGCCGCCGCCGCAATCCAACGGGGGCAAGCAGGAGCCCGAGGACGCGAAGCTGTGCAGGCGAGTGAACGGCGGAGCTCAGAGGAGGCAGCAGAAGAGACAGGCGCGGTAGAAGCGAGACGGGAGAAATTTCTGACGGCGAGTGCGGCAGAGAATGGCGGCGGCGGCGGCGGCGGCGGTGGTGGTGGTGAGTGGTGGTGGTGGATTTACAAGCGGCGCGAAAGTGTGGTGGTGGGGATGGGCAAAATCCAAGGAGCGGAGCGACTGGGGGGGGCCAATCCGCGTTCCGTCTGTCTCTGCTCTCCACCCAGGTACCGCGCGCTACCTCTACAGCAGGGACTTACAGCTTGTTACAGCGCATGGTAGCCGCTGGAGGGGGGGGACTGTGCCCGGTGCAAGGCGCCGTCTCCGCTGGTGCGTGTTGCACAAACGCGATGCAAGGGTGCACAGAGGAGAGCAAGGGGTTTTGAGCGCTTGCATTGATTGTTCCGCTGCCCTGGGGATCGTGTCGGCATCTTCACCATCTTGAAGCTTGTCCTGTGGCTCAAAAATGGCCGTTGCGGGGGGGAAAAGGAAGGAAAATAGGGCAGCTACTGAACTTGAGTGTCTTACCTAAGCCAGCCCCCCTGGGCCTTGAGAGTTGGGCTGACTTGCTGTGTCTGTAGATGCCTTTGGGGGGCGAGGGACGAAGAGCGACAAGTGGTGCTGTAGAGGTTCGCTGACGATACTACACTTTCTGCCGCGATGTCATGATGTCCCGTTGCCGTTTCGGCGGCTATCCTGTGGTTCCGTAACGCACTTTATTCAGAACATCAGACGAACATGTCCAGAGTCGTGCGCAGCGGCAGGAAAGAAGAAAAAAACAGGGGTCCTCTCCCCCCCTCCAACCAACCCACCTCCCCCACCAAAGAAACCAAACACCACCATCACGACTTCGCATCCATACTTCCAAGAACAGATAAAGCCACCTTGCCCAGCTCCCGAGTCCAGCAACCGCAAGCCAACCCGCCCATGGCCTCGGCCGCCTCGGCCGCCATGGCCTCACCCTCGTCACCGCCCTTCACGCCCTCGAAGCAGTCCTACATCGCCATCGGCCTCGAGGGCTCCGCAAACAAGCTCGGCATCGGCCTCATCCGCCACACCCCCGCCGAGACCACCGTCCTCGCCAACCTGCGCCGCACCTTTGTCTCGCCGCCCGGCACCGGCTTCCTGCCCAAGGACACCGCCGCCCACCACCGCCGCCACCTCGTCGCCCTCGCCCGCGACGCCCTCGCCGCCGCGTCCGCCGCCCACGGCGCCGCCCACCCCCTCACCCCCGCCGACGTCGACTGCGTCTGCTTCACCCAGGGGCCCGGCATGGGCGCTCCGCTCTCCGCCGTCGCCCTCGCCGCCCGCACCCTCAGCCTCCTCTGGCAGAGGCCCCTCGTCGGCGTCAACCACTGCGTCGGCCACATCGAGATGGGCCGCCACGTCACCGGCGCCCACAACCCCGTCGTCCTCTACGTCTCGGGCGGCAACTCCCAGGTCATTGCCTACGCCGAGCGCCGCTACCGCATCTTTGGCGAGACGCTCGACATCGCCGTCGGCAACTGCCTCGACCGCTTCGCCCGCACCCTCGCCATCAGCAACGACCCGGCCCCCGGCTACAACATCGAGCAGCTCGCCAAGCAGGGCTCCCGCCTCCTCGAGCTGCCCTACACCGTAAAGGGCATGGACTGCTCCTTTGGCGGCATCCTCACCGCCGCCGACGGCCTTGCCGCCCAGATGCGCGCCAGCCCCGCCACCGCCGGCTTCACCCCCGCCGACCTCTGCTTCTCCCTCCAGGAGACCGTCTTCGCCATGCTCGTCGAAATCACCGAGCGCGCCATGGCCCACGTTGGCTCCGCCCAGGTCCTCATCGTCGGCGGCGTCGGCTGCAACGAGCGCCTCCAGCAGATGATGGGCCACATGGCCCGCGAGAGGGGCGGCTCTGTCTACGCCACCGACGAGCGCTTCTGCATCGACAACGGCATCATGATTGCCCACGCCGGCCTGCTCGCCTACCAGACGGGCTTCCGCACCCCGCTCGCCCAGAGCCAGTGCACCCAGCGCTTCCGCACCGACGAGGTCTACGTCCGGTGGAGGGACTGAGCTGCCGATGCAGTCGTTGCAGCCAGAAACAAAACACAGCCCAGCTTACACCAGACCAGGCCAGGTCGCCCAACATGCCCTCTGCCGTCACCCACCAACTCAAAGTGTACGAGACATCCACAGTGCAAGAGATCCGATGCGACCAGTCATCCACAGTGGACAGGCTTCTGGCATGTCCTTGTCGATTCGGGAGGGGAGATTGTCTCCTTGTTCCATTCATCCATGCGGCTGCATCTACCGACCCCTCCCCCCGGGCCGTCCAGAGATTGCACGCCCTCTATCAGCGCGACGCTGGGGCCAGAAGCCAGGGTGCTAGACCTTCAAGATCTCACTCCGTCCTGTGGGGCCAGATCAAAACAACAGCCGTCTCCGCCATGTGCGACGCGGACTTGAAAGCAATCAGGTATATGAGAGTGGTATGTGAAGAGAGGGGGCGAGCGAAGGGAAGGGGAGAGAGAAAAGAGGTGGACATGCGCCATAGTCAACTCGACGTCACCAATGCCACCAAATCCCGCGTGCCACCACTCCCAAATCCTCTAGCCTCATCCTTCGTCCGCCGAGGTCGGCTTGTACATGATGGTCGTAACGTACTGCAAGAAAACCAGACGCCGTTAGCAAAGCACGCTCCGCAGACCCTTTCTTCCAGGGGGAGAGAATCAACATGTCCAACTCACCTTGTTGTGATATCTCGTCGTCGCCGAGACGGCCAGGACATTGTTCTTTATGCTGCTTGTGGCGAGGTGGTTGAGGACCGTGTGGTTGGGCATGTTGAGCACGCTGTTGTCGTCCTTCATGAGCGTCGCCGCGTTGAGAATGGGCTTGCCCAAGAAGCCCGGCAGGCTTGGGGGCGTGGGCAGCTTCTCAATGGCGGCGACGGCGTTGCGGTAGGCCGGCGACTCCTCGGGCTGGTCAAAGTCGAGCAGATACTGGGGGATGGCGTTTTGGTAGCTGGCGGGCGGGTCGACGGCCCTGCCCTTGGCCGGCCGGGGCTGGTCCTTTGCCTGCGAGCCGGACCGCAACGCGCCCTCTGCCTCGCCCTCGAGCTGCGCCCCGCCGCCCCCCTGCTTCTGGGCCAGAGGGAGGTCGTCCGGGTTGACCTCGATGTAGTTGACGAGGTTGTTGCCAAAGTCGACCGTCGTGGGCAGGTCCGGCGACGTCTGCATGATCCCGTCGACGAGGAAGCGCACATGGTGTGTGCCGGGGAGGATGTGGATCGTGGCCGCGAAACATCCCGGTTTGCCTTCGCTGCAGGAGGCGGAAAGGTACTAGTCAGCTTTGCTGCTCTTGCTAGCACGGCAACCCAGATCTTGTGGGACGGGGTGACAGGCCCCTTGAAGCAGGACCGACATCCGCGTCGAGGAGCGCCACCGACACACGGCATATGTGCACAGCCGAGAGGGCGTCTCGGGAACCAGGGATCAGGGGTCAAAGGGGAACATGTTTGACGGGAGACTTACACGGGGTGCAACCTCTGCTTCCGATTCCATTGGAAAATCGTGCCCGTGACGTAGATCTTGTCGCCGCCGCGCTTCCACTCGAGGCGGGTGGGGACGACGGGCCGCGTCTTGTCGACGCGCAGCTCCTCCGACTCCTCGTCATCGACCGTATTTGCGCTCAGGGCGGAGCTTTTCCTGGTGAGGCCGTCCGAGGACTCGGCGCCGAGCTCGACATCGCCAAAGGCCTCGTCGGGGGCGAGGATGGGAGAGCCGGGCGTGTGCACCTCCTCCTCGATGGGGAGTGGCAGGCGAGGGGGGCCCCTCAGGTACATGTCGGTGACGCTGTTGTTGGAGACGAGTTGGGACTCGGAGGGGGGCGCCTCGCGCGAGTACGGATGAGAACCGTGGTGAGGGTGAGAGCGGAGAGATGACGACTCGGTGGGCACGTCGACGGGCTTGGTGGGCTCGTCACGGGAGGCGCGGACGTCGGCGGGCTTTGCCGGGGTCGAGAAGTTGCTGTGCGGCGAGCCACTCAGCGAGGAGACGGCGGTGCTGGGGAGGCTCTTGGGCCAGCTGACGACGGTCGAGCCCTGGGCCTGGGCCAGCGAGGCCTCGGGGGGTGCCGCGGAGCGGTGGGTGGTGTGTGGGGGAATGATGTTGCGGGGCTCCTTGCGGTGTGGGCGGTCGTGGTGATGGTGGCCTGGCGTCGTGGCCGAGGCGTTTTGCGCGGCAGACGGCGACGACGCAGCCGTGCCCGACTTGTTGGACGCCGACGAGTGGCTATTGCCCATGGCCGGCCGTTCCCGCCTTTGTGCTTAAAGATGGAGGTATTTCCCGACGATTCAAGTCCCGGGATATCAAAAGGGACCTTTTAACCCTCTTTTTTTCCTTTAGTGTATTTTATGGCTTCTCGTTGGGGGTATCGGGAAAAGGGGAACCCCGAGACGAGCCGTCGTGACAAGGCGCGAACAAGGCGCGTAAGTGGGAGTCGAGAAAGTAATCGAACCAGGCCCAGGGGGGTTGTCCGCGTGACGAGATGCAACGAGTGCCCAACGCAAGGGCTGCCTTTGGGATTCGCCGGGGGCCGGCCAACGGGAAACGACGACGTCGAAGCACGTCCGTCTGGAGAGCGTCACGGCGCCTGCATCTCAGCGCCGGGCCAGCGGGAGAGGACGACGAGGCGCGTGCCGGGTGCAGCCTTGTCGCTTTCGATGTGACTGCCGCAGGGTGTCGGGCGCAGTGGGTTGCCGCCGTGGTCGTTGCCGCCGTGGTCGAGGCGATGGTTGTTGTTTTCGGCAGCCGTTCGCAACGAGGCGGGGAGTCAAGCTTGTAGTGTCGTCGTTTCTGCTGCCTGTCGCTCCTCCAGCCGACGGAGGGCAAATGGGACGAGAGAGAGGGGCCGCGCCTATGCGGAAGCACTTGGCAGCGAGCAAGGGATCTGCTAGTCCGATACATGCCCGGAGCTTGCGCCCCACCCCGAAAGGCATGTACTCCACTATACCAGAGCCTTGCCGAAGCGCTGAAGCTCGGGTGCGCAGGTACCCCAACATGTACATTGCCAGGTTGTCGAAGCTCCCCTGCCCGTCTTCGGAGTAGCTGCTCCGCATGGCGTCAATCCCACCTACTGCCTAAAAAGGGCCTGAAGATATTGCCGACAGGACTGCAGAGGAGTCTGGTATTTTTATAGCTTGCTCAGTCACGAATGCCTTTATCAAGAGTAACAGGTACGCACAAGTCTTCAGAATAGGTACTTGATAAAGCTGCGGCTGCCACAAGCTCGATTGGTTGCGGCACGGGCACAAGTACCACCCACCTACCTACACAGAGCACAATAAACCCAGCCATTCTCCCGACTGCCGTCTCCGTCGCCCCGAAACCATCCATCCCCAAACCCCCATCGCAATGCGCCCAGCAAGCCCAAGCCACACGCAGCAACAACACCACCGCCCAGGCACATAAGCAGGCAGCCGCCGGCCCCCATGGACGACCACCACCTCCAGCGCAAGCAGTCCTCCTCCGTCGATGACGCCAGCGCCCTGCACGCCATCCTCGACACGGCCGCCCTCGTCGCCCGCGCCCTCTGGCGCCTGCCCTGGGCCGCCTCGCTCGCCCGCCTCGCCCGCCTGGCCGCCCTGCCCCTCGGCCTGCTCGCCTGGCCCCTGTCCTGCCTCGCCGCCGTCTTGCGCATCCTCTTCGCCCCGGCCCTCCATGTCGCCGCCTATCTGCTGTCGTGGGGCCGCGCCGTCGTCGCCTTGATCGCCAGTCTAGAGGTAACCCTCACCATTTGGTCTTGCCAGGAACCTGCAAGCTAACAGACCGGCGGCTCCGTAGCCACTGTACACGTTTGTGAGAGCCTTCATCCTTTGCTCCCCAACCCTCGCCCTGCTAACCTGCTCCCAGTTCAGCGTCGCGGCTGCCATCGGCATCGTCTCGGGCGTCATCCTCGGCCTCTCCTCCTCCATCATCACCACCTACCTGGGCATGTACGATGACCCGGAAACCGACGACCGACCGTCAGACAAGCTGACAGGCTACGACAAGCGGCTCCCCGCGCCCGGCCCGGCTTCGTGGGAAGCCGATTGGCATTGGACAGAGTCGTCCACGTCCAGGTTTCGACAACCATCGGGACTGCTGTCGCAAACGATACACGAAGAGGAAGACGACTCCGACCCATAGCGCAATCATGTATAAGCAATTGTACGGCTAGCCATATACCCCCATAGCGTTTCGCCAAGCCAGCCAGCATTCTCTCCCGCGGCCGTGGCGCTTGCTTGCTGCTGTTGCGTATAGTCCATCCTGTCTTGTCGATCCCTTTCGCCTCCCAACGCCGTGTAAGCGCGTCATGGCAAATTCTCAAGATGCATGCTCTCCATGCCGTGTCTCCTCGAGCGTGGCACGCCCCATAGTGTAGGGGCCCCTTCGCTACATCTCATCGTCGGTACATGTCCCGCTCGACTCGCTCCCGTTCCACTCGCTCCCGCTCTCGTCTGTCGAGGACCGGGGATCGGCTGCGGCTTCTGGGGTGCCGATCTCGCTCGTTCCACCGATCGTTGCTGGTGCGCCGCCGGCGCTCCTCTCGGGGCCGCTCAGCCCCGCGTCGTCCAGCTTCGTCGCGGCAGTAGCTGGGAATGTAAGTATCGATATCAGCCCCTCGAGCGGGGACGCGTCCACGGGGCGCTCCACGGTCCCGGAAATCCGGGTCGTCTCTATTACCTGGTCGTTCCTGCGGGGGACGCGAGGTGGGGCCTCGCTCTCGCTGCCACGCGGGCCTGCGCTCGTCGGGGCCGCCTCGGTAGCGCCCTCCTCCGTTGACGCCGTTTCGGCTGCCGTACCCGTCGCTGCTGTTGAAGCCGGCCGTGGCGCCGTTGGCATCCGGGCCGACGCCGACAGTGCCGCCCTTTGGCGCCGGCGGGAGCGCAGCCTTGCGGTCGTGGAACTTTCTGCGGTCCAGCTCGTGGCTCTCCTCGTACACGGGGATCTCGTGGGGCTCCATGGGGAGAGGGGCCATCTTGAAGTAGGGATGGTCCAATGCATCGACTGCGTTGATGCGCGTCCGCCAGTCCAGTTTCATCAGGTCTTTGAGCAGCGAGATGGCCCCAGAGCCGAATCTGCAAGCGTTTGTTAGCCGCGTTGTGTGGGCAGCGCGCGCTAGGCCAGACGTACTCCCGAAATCGGTTCTGTAGATTTCCAGCTCGAGGACGAGGTGACAGATGCTCGCCGCCAGGCAGTCTGTTCCACCCGGGCATCGTGTCGTCGTTAGGCGAGCCCGTGAGGTCCCAGATGAGCTCGAGCTGATGGCTGTCGCTCTCGCCAGCCAGGATGGGCTTGCCGACCAACATCTCGCCAAAGACACAGCTGCGAGCCTCGTCAGCACGCCACACGCTGCGGGGAAGGAAAATACGATGCGTGTTTGCACTTACCCGACACCCCACACGTCAATAGCAGTGGTATACTGTCGGAGTTGCAGCAGAAGCTCGGGAGGCCGGTACCAGCGCGTGACGACAAGGCCCGTGTAATCGCGCCGCCCGTCGCCCACGGGTCGGCCGGCGCGAGGGGTGGGACCGTCGTAATGCCTGGCCAAGCCGAAATCGGCAATCTGCAAGATGCCTTGGTTGTTGATGAGAAGATTGGCAGCCTTCATGTCGCGGTGAAGGATGTGGTTATCATGGAGGTAGCAGAGGCCCTGGAGTAACTGCTTCATGTAGCATTTGATCTGGGGCTCCTTGAAATGCACCGAGGGGTTGTCGAGAAGACCGGAGAGATCATGGTCCATGTAGGGCATGACCATGTACATGATTGGTTTCTTGCGCTTGTCGGCTGCAGAGACGGGTGAGTGAGAGAGTCGCCAAGGGACGGCGAGGACTTACTCGGTCTCGACGGGTGTTCGACGGCCATGTTTTCAAGGCGCAGGATATTCTTGTGCGACAGGAGCTTGAGCAGCTTGATTTCTCGAAGGGCCGTGATGGGAAACTGGGTCGACGGTTAGAGTTGTTTCGGGATAGAGTCGATGGGATCGGGGCACACTCACGCCATCCTTTTCGTGATGCATGATGATTTTCTTGAGGGCGACAAGGGCACCCGTCTTCTTGGAGCGGGCTCGATGGACCTCGCTGGCAGTCAACGAAGCGTTAGCCCAAGGCACACGGCCTGCAGGGAACAGGGACGCACCCAAAGGTGCCCTCGCCGAGCTTGCCCTGCAGCTCATAGTCGGCGATGCGCGAGCAGCCCTGGAAGCTGGACTTGGGGCGTAGGTGGTTGAGGGCAAAGGTGCGGGGCGAGGTGCCCTCGGGCGTCCTCTCGAGGGCCCTATCCATGGGGCCCGCGGCGGATGTCAGCAGAGGCGGGCGTGGGGGTCGGGGGTGGGCGCTATGGCGTCGTCGAGCGAGGCATCAGTTGGGGGCAGCGACGTGGCCGGGCATGCCCTCGTTGTCGCGATAGGATGGGGCGTTGTGTTTGCGTCGGCGAGGAGGCAGAGCGGCAGGACGACGCCGAGGACAATGAGGTGGCGGAGACGGGCAGCTGGCGGGCGGTGGACGGGAGCGTCGTGTGGACCGAAATAAATACCAAGGGAGCAGGTGGGTGAAAAGGAGAGAATGAAGAAGTGAAGAGGTAACACTGTGACGAAGAAGCGAGTCGGGCGATGCGCGAGAGAGAGATGGGCGGATGGATGTTTTTGGCGCGAAGGGGAAAGTAGAACGTTTGGAGGCGACTTTGGACCACCCCCCTCCCAATGGCAGGGACCCCAAGCTGGGGTGCTAAGGGGGGGTTCACGGGGGGTGGGAGTACATGGTGTTGCTCAGGGTACGGATACCTCCATAGGTACTTTGTACACGTCTCCCGTCGATGTTTGCTCAACGCCAGCCAAGTGCTTGAATCAAAGTTGAATGGAGCACGCTGCCACGTCGAGCCTTGGCCTTTTCATCAGACCTTCTTTTTTTCTCGTGTATATTTCGTAGCCAGATGACGACGTTGTGCAACTGCAGGGGTCTAGAAGTTGGAGCAGAGATGTACCGGAACTTACCTATCTATCTGGGCACATGTGTACCTAAGTACCTAAGTAGCCTGTACAAGCAAGTGCAGCAACAGACAGTCGTGGATAAGAAGGAATGCACTTGTTGGCGCGGCCGATATAGACACAGATGTCTGTATATTATCTTGAGAGAAGAGAAGAAGGGGAAGAAGAAGCAAGAAAAGAGGTTGCACGGCAAAAAGGAAACAAGGCCGTTGGCCAACAGGGGACGCATGCAACCCCCGGGTGTCGGCCGGCATTGCGCAGCGTCCAATGAGCTCGCGCCCGCCGTCCATGGCTGTGGACGGGTTGAACAATCATCATTGCTTCTTTCCCGCCTATTCATTCAGTATCATCGATACCCCTTCGAGTCAGCCGTCCACTCACCTACTTTTCGTCTCATCCCCAACCACACCCCGTCAGATCCTCACGATGCTCGCTCAATGCGAGCCGTCGCACGGCACAATGGCACCCGCCGCTCCACCCGCGCTCCTGTCTCGACCCTGCCTAGCGCTCTTTAATAGCCTTCGCATCCAGACGCCATCTCCCGACGCAGCACCATTTCCATGACTAAAGTCACGGCAATTTTTCGCTTCCTCGCCGTCCCCCTCACGCCCTCCCTCTCGTCGTCGCTTCCTATCCGCTCCGAGTCTCAGCCCGCTGCCAGCTTATCGTCACGGCCAACACCGACTTTCCGCTGCGTTATAAGACGGCTGCTGCTCACCGACGGCCGTCCAGGCTCGATGGGACGCCCTCTCGTCCCGTGAGATAGATTTCCGTCTCGGCCCCAGGGCACATCAAATCAAAAAAAGAATAATGTCCCCCGCACAGGTCGGCCCCGGCGTCGACGCCGGCCTCCCCGAGTCCCGGGTCCTCATCATCGGCACCGGCGGCACCATCTGCATGCAGGAGGGCCCCGACGGCCTGGCCCCGAGCGAGGGCTTTCTCGAGAGCGCCATGGCTCCGCGCCCGACCTTTAACGACATGTCTGGGCACGATGGTATGCTCTCTCTCTCTCTCTCTCTCTCTTTTCTGCTATCTCCTCTTTGGGTGAGCCCATTGCATGCCATGTGTGTTGGGTCAGCTGCTGTGTGTGTGTGTGCGGCGGTGTAAGTGGTGGGTGTGTTGCTCAGGAAAGGTGGTGAGAGCCTCACTTTTGACCCCCCCGCCACCCCTTTCCCTCCCGTACATACACTCACACCTACACCATGACAACTCTGCCACCAGAGAAGCACACAGGCAATGACCAATACCATGGTCAAGACGATGATGAGGAAATAGAAAAACAAAATAACCCAGAAATGCTAACCTCCCACAAGTCAAACTCCAGGCCGTCCGCAACGGCCGCCCCGTCACCATCGACTCTCTCCGCACCCCACCCACCGCCCACAAGCGCCACATCCGCTACGGCATGCTCGAGTTCGACCCGCTGCTCGACTCCTCCTCCATCCAGGCCTCCGACTGGTCCGCCATGGCCGCCGCCGTCGCCGACAACTACCATCTCTTTGACGGCTTCGTCATTCTGCACGGCACCGACTCGCTCGCCTACACCGCCTCGGCCCTCTCCTTTCTCTTCTCCGACCTGGGCAAGCCCGTCATCCTCACCGGCTCCCAGGCGCCCATCTTCGCCCTGCAGTCGGATGCCGTCGACAACCTGCTCGGGTCGCTCGTCATTGCCGGCACCTTTGCCATCCCAGAGGTCGGCCTCTTCTTTCACCACAAGCTGTACAGGGGCAACCGCACCACAAAGGTCTCGGCCGCCTCCTTCGAGGCCTTTGCCAGTCCAAACTGCGAGCCCCTCGCCCGCGTCAACGGCCTCGGCATCGACGTCGACTGGTCCCGCGTCCTGCGCCCGACCTCCATCGCCGGCTTCCGCGTCGAGCCCGCCCTCGACACCGCCCACGTCGCCTGCCTGCGCGTCTTCCCCGGCATCAAGCCCGAGATGGTCGACGCCGTCCTGCACCTGCCGGACATCCGCGGCCTCATCCTCGAGACCTTCGGCATGGGCAACGTCCCCGGCGGCGCAGACGGCCGCCTCACCCGCGTCATCCGCCACGCCGTCGACCGCGGCGTCATCGTCGTCAACGTCAGCCAGTGCGTCAGCGGCTTCGTCTCCCCCGTCTACGCCCCCGGCACCCTCCTCGGCCGCGCCGGCGTCATCTTCGGCCTCGACCTCACCCCCGAGGCCGCCCTCGCCAAGCTGTCCTACCTGCTGGCCCGCCCCGACCTGACCTCCAACGACGACATTGCCCGCGCCTTTTCCCGCTCCCTGCGCGGCGAGCTGACCGAGGTCGCCCGCCCGACCTTTGCCCACCCGACCTCGGACCCCCTCGAGGTCGCCGCCGCCCGCCTCACCCCTCTCGAGGCCGCCTTTGCCGCCCTCGGCTACGCCATCCAGGGCGCAGAGGTCGACGTCGTCCGCCAGCTGCTCGACGGCGACGCCTCGCGCCTGCTGCTCAAGACGGCCGACTACGCCGGCAACACGGCCCTCCACCTCGCCGCCGTCTCCGGCTGCCCCGACGTCACCCTCGAGCTGCTCCGGCGCGGCGCCGGCGTCCACGAGCGCAACCGCGCAAACAACTCGCCCCTCTTCCTCGCCACCCTCTCCGGCAATGACGCCTGTGCCCGCCTCCTCACCTCGGCCGGCGCCCACCTGTCCGTCGAGGAGGTTGAGCGCGGGCCTTTGGCCAAGTACCGCCGCAACCGGGACTGAATATCGACGCACAGCAGTCGCTCAGTGAATGTTGAACGGAAAGGATCCATGAGGGAGGGGGGCAGTGTGTTGGAGCGGGTGGTGGTTGGTGGTGTTGGTTGATGAGCACTCAAGAGTCTGGACACATCCCGGGTCGCCTCGGGTAGAGCCGCCGCACCCATGTTGATATTGTTAGACAGAGGCCAACCTATCACATGTTTCTCGCCAAAGACAGAAGACAGAGACTTGTGCGCGAGAAGATGGCCTCAGTCAACACACCTGTGAACATACACAACTCTGCATTGTCAAAAGGCTCCAAGACCCCACTCCGCCCTAGCTACCCTATATCAGCTCTCGGCCAAGACAGCCAACGTGTCACCAAATTCAAGTTCCCCGTGCGCAGCTCGAGGTCCCTCTATAGAATGAATGCTCGTTGTTCTAGGCAAGCCAGCTAGCTTACAGTGCTTCTTTCTTTTCAACCGCCAACTGAAAACCGTCTTCGTCCAAGCGCCGACTGTCGAGCCATCCAGAACTCATCGGCCGCTGCTGGTCGGCGCCGCAGACAGGCCACGACCCAAGACAAGATGCCGACTGCCAATCTCCGCATGCCCGGACGCCGACTGCGTTCGCAGGATCCCAGCCTCTTGCCAAGATGCTCTCCGTCTTATCCACACACGCACACCTAGACAAAACCCACACGTGTATCCGGTCCCGTCAACGAAGGAAGAGATCCCCAACGCCGTTCCGCAACGACCTCGTCCGGTCCACGTGGTCCAAGCCCAGAAAGTCGTCCTCGGATGAAGCCACGTTCCAAAGCTCGTCGTCTTGCACTATGTCAGCCTCTGGCCCAGCCCAGTTCACCAAAGGGAGATAAGGGGGACTCACCACTGTCGAGGTACTGTGGCTTGGAGTAGCTTGCCCGCCGCACCACTGCAAACTTGATTTTCTCGAAGCTCTTGCCCTTGAGACCCGTGCGCTTCTCAAGCCGCTTCTTCGTGTCGGAAAACTTCTCCCCCTGTGAAGAGTGTCAGCAAACGTCCAGCACTCCCTGACAACGGCGCGTTACTTGCCTCCTTGAGCAGGAATTTGAACGGAACCCCGTGCACCCGGTTGACTTCGGTCTGGAAATGCAAGACGTGAATGAAGTTCTTGTCATCCGCCCCCACCTCCTCTTCCGGCACCCGCTCGGCATATATTTGCGTGTACTCGTTCAAGTTGAGAACAGGGTGCTCGCGCTGGGGCTCGCGATAGAACCGGTTGGAGCTTGTCTCGTATACCCGAATTTGCCCGCCCTCGGCCTCATCCGGGATCTTGGCCTTCTTGACGAGGGCCTGGATGAGATCTTCAATTGTCCCAGTCTTGGGAACGAGCAAGTCAAGGTGGTCCTGTTTCGACTATCAGCAAAAAGTCATCCAGGACGTGATCAGACTTTCTCACCTCCTTGGTGATGCCCTCGCTCAGCCATGTGACCTTGATGCTCTTCTTGGTGTCTAGCTCGGCGAGACTGATTTCTAAAACTTCAAAGTAAAACGCGTCGTTCCTCTGGCTCGAGTTGAGCGTGTTTGACCCCATTGGGTTTAGAATCTGCCGCAGGCTTGGGTTGGTTCCCCGTCGAACCGGAGCTTTGGGATTGCTCGTCGTCGCATTGACCGTCCACAGGCGAATGTGCGTAGGGGGCACTGAGAGGTAGGCGCCGACGCGCTCGGCCAAGGCGTCGTAGTTGATCTTCGCATTGAGAACGAGATCGAACGGCGGGTATTGGGCTTGATCGCATCTGGTCGTATGGGGATGGAACCTGACTGTCCTCTTGTGCTCGAGAAAATCGTAATACTCGCGCGCGTCCTCGAAATGCTCCGAAGCCCGAGTTCTGGAAATACCATCAGCAGCCGGCGAGCCTAGATGCAGCCGGGAAAAAGAGACGCACGATTCCTGCAGGGACTTGTTTGCAGCCCGCGCCTGGTCGGCCGACTTGTCAGAGGTCCGCTGAAAGCAGATGATGTCACCATCTTGAAGCTCCGCAACCTTCAACGATTGCTTTGGCTTCAGAGGCTCAATCATGGTCGGTTTGATTTCCTGACGAGGGTCAGCATCACTCACGCCCAGCGTTGGGATCATCATATCCAGTAACGCACCTCCCACAGTAGCAGTTTCTCATCCGCCGGCAGCTTCTCTCCCCAGCCCATCTTGTGCAAAATCAGAGGAACGAGCTCCTCAACCTTTCTCTCCTTGCCAATGTAGACGTGGCCAACACCCGTCAAAGTCTGCTGGGCATAGTCAAAGTGTTTGAGGAGCAAAAGAATAGTGTCGTTTTTGACGACGGCGCCATTCGCCTGGCTTTGGTACGACGGCCAGATGGGCTCGCCCTCGGCACTGAGCTCCTCGGCGACCTCGGCCCACACGCGCAGGCTCATATCGCGGTGTGCGGCTGATCGAGTAAAGACGTCCTCGACTGTCGGCCCGAGATCCATGATCGGCTGGTCGGGTCGAATCGTCTTATTTTGCCGGTTGACCATGAGCCAGAGCCGCACCTTGTGTCCGTCCTGGCCAATGTCGGCGGCCACCTGGTTTGCAAACTCCTCCATCGTCATGGTCCGGCGAAGCCTGTAGGACCTCGGGGCGGCGGCGTCGACTTCGGGATTGGCGTCAAAGACGCACAGGTCGGTGCCGCCATACTGCCGGAACGTGTCATCGGTGATGACCTTGGCCATCATGTACAGGTGCGCCTCCTTTTGCTCTCGTCGGCGCGTTTCTCGGAGCGCATTCTCCTCCTCGAACCGTTGCTCTGTCCCTTGTCCGTCAGCGTTGGGCCTTTCCACACGTCTGCAGAGGGGGCGTGTGCTCACGAAGATGCAGTGGAGTGTCTGCCTGGGTGACTGGGCACAGTATCTTGTCCAGCTTTGATTGACGGATGTAGACCAACATGTAAGCGCTATTCTGTCGCATGATGGGTGCCTTCTTCTGGAGCGGCGCTCGAGGGTACCCGTTGGCCGTCCGGTATTCGCCGCCAAAGTTCTCCTCGAGCACCTCCCTCAGGGTGGCCCGCGTCACCTTGTCGTCGTCGTACTTGTAGAACCAGCCGTCCTTTTCCGGCTTGATGAAGGCGTAGTAATGGCCGGCATTGAGGTCGCCGCTGTGGACGAGGACGCCGTGCAGCTGGTAGGTCCAGGGCTCCGACCTGCCGGCGCCCTCGGCGAGGTAGGGCGCGGCGTCAAAGATCTCGGGGAACTCGTATCTGTCATTAATTTTCATCATCATGTCTCTTTGGATGTCGTACTCGAAACGCTTCAGCTGCAGATGCAAAACGTCGGGGAAGCTGGTGAAGATGACGCCCTTGTTAGCGTCCTGCAGCTTGTGCTGGTCGCCGGCAAAATACTGGTTCTCGCCGTCCATCTTCTCTACCTGGATGTAGTCCTGGAAGCTGTCGAGCACGTTGTTGTTACCGCTCACGTTGAGCTGGATGTCCCAAAAGTCCTCGATGCGGCTCGACTCGTAATCCACGTTGATACACGAGATGTACGTCTTGATCTTGCCGCTGAACATTTCGGGGAGGACGTTCTCGGCCTTTGTGCCCTTCATCCTCTCCTCCATTCTCTCCATGAGCTTGCGCGACAGTTCCTGGACATCCTGCTGCTCGAAGATGTGTCGCGTCTCCCAGCCAAAGGACTTTGTCAGCTCATTGGTGCCGACCGCCTGCTCCGACGTCTGCAGCTGGTAGAAGAGGCGCTGCAGGGTGTATGCCGAGTTTTGCATGCTCTCGTCGTTTTCCGTGGGGATCTCATATACGGCCTGTGCGGGCAGCATCAGCATCCACGACGGCCAACAGGGTTACGGATGCAAGGGTCAAAACGCACCTTGCGAAAGGCATTGGTAAAGTACAGCGATTGCAGGAGGGAGTTGAGGTAGCAGGTGGCGCCCTGGTTCTTGAGGCCGACGTATCCCGTTTCCTTCTTGGAGTCGTAGTTGACAAAGTTGTGCCACAGGACGCCCGTCTCGTCCTCGACGAAGCGGAGATATGCCGTGATGTTGGCCGTGTCGTTTTCGCAGAGTGGGCGGCTGCCGTGCTCCCACGGGACGTTGAACATTCTCCGGTGCTCGACGAAGCGGGTGAAGCCCCAATCGCCCTCCTCCTTTGTGAATCGGTGGTGAGCGGCATGGTGAACGTATAAGCTCGGGTCGTTGGGGTTCCAGAGAACGAGGGCGAATTGGACGCAGCAGCTCCAGTTGTCTGGGACGGCGGAGGCATCGAAGCCGTGTTCAAGGTAGATGGAGCATTGGTCGGTGTTATTCCCGTGGGGGAAGAGGAGGATACGCCTGCGGGAAGACGCATGTCAGTAAAGGACTTTGATCTTTGCATACAGAGGCGGAGGCGCCGGCTGTTTGGATGGGAGAGAGAGGCAGATGGACGCACCATGGGAAACCACCGGCATGGAAGACAGGACCATGAGCCTTTTTGCCAAGATTGCGCCAGTTCTCGACGGTCCAGGTATGCGCGTAGTCCTCAATGATTTTGGGCTCATCTAATAAAGGCGGGAGAGCGAGCTCCTTCATGGCCTCGTCTATGATGGTAGCAAGGTTAGCCGACGGGGCGGAATCGGCGGCGGCAAGGGGGAGACGCACTGTCGTTGGCCATGGGCAGGTCTTGAAGCTGGTGGCCCGTCTCGGCCTGGTCGAGGTGGTCGGGGCTGATGATGGCGACGGGGTCCTTTTCGGGGGCATCGCCAACGCCGACATAGTCGTCGGCGTCCACCACCATCTCATTGGGGGAGTCGACGTTGTAGCTCTGGTGACGGAATTCAGAATTAGCCAAGCTGCGGTAGGGCAGACGGTGGGAGACGGGGGCCATGGTAAAAACGGCGGCGAGACGAGCACTGGATATGGCAACAGGGGATAGGAGGAGGGAGGATATGGGGAGGGGAAATGAACAGGCGTGGAACGTGTCGAGGACAGAGAGGGTCTCGAGGGTGATGACGAAGGTGCCGTGGCGACGGGCATGGGGGTCGGCAGCCAGTCGCAGGAGACGAAGAAGAAGGCTCTGGCGCGGCGTGCAGCGGCAAAGGCAAGCAAGAGCCAGACGAGCAGGTGAAGGGCTCAGCCGCGGCGACGGGGCAGCAGCAAGGGAAGCTTACCATGGCAGGCAGCTGGGCGTGTCGACCGCTTGCTCGGGTCGAGGTCGGCCTCTGGCAGCGGTTGCCGGTCGCAGCGCGCCCAGTGCAGAGGCCGTGACGGCTCTTTTGCTTGATCTGGGCCTCGAGAGGCGTCGCGGGCGGCAGTGGGCGGCAGTGGGCGGGCAGCAGTGGCAATCGGGCGAGCGCGTACAAATGGGATTACAAGAGGACGACGTCAGGCGCGACAATGACGGGGCGCGGGAGGAAGCGAGCGGCGGCGGCGGCGGAGGCGGCGGGCGGGCGGCGGGGGCAGTGACAGTGGGTGGTGGGAAAAGGTGAAGGGGCAAAAAGTGGAAGAGAATCTAGACCCGGGCACGGAAAAAATGGAACCAAAAATGGGAAGCGGCGAGAGTTGGAGGAGGGGCCGATGTTCTCTGGGAGGCGATAAAAAGCGAGGTAAGAGGTTGAGTTTATTCCAAGATGAAAAATCAAATAAACTGGGAAGACTGACGAAACAGGCCAGAGGCTCTGCTGCAACGCGGAGCGAGTCTCGTTCAGGATGGTATTCGACCTACGCTTCCCTACCTACTACGTATTATGAACAAGCCGCTGTGCTGTGCGTGGGCGAGGGCAGAGGAGAGCCAGGTCAGGCAGGATTCGAATGCGGAGTGGTGGATTTCGGCCGCACTTGGTGGGAGACAGGCCGCCAGAGGAGCCTTTTCTTGGATTCCTCGTTGCCTCGTGGAGACTGAGTGCCGAGTCGAGGGGGCGCTGGTGGTGAAGGCAGAGGTTGGGTGTGCTAGGGCAGGACCTGGGTGTGCATGGTGCAGGCCGGTTATGACATGTATCGCACTAACAGGGCCGGTGTATCCTCACCTCCACCGGCAGTGGGTGGACGGAAGCCTGAAGAGAGGGGCGGCGCTTCAGCTGCCTGGAGCCGGTGACGTTGGCGCCCCTCCTCACCTTGCGTCGGTAAGGCGGCCCAGGACCTTGCAAGGCATGCAGCTCTGAGCTTCCAGCTTTGACGTCCACTTCTGTTGCCACACGGCCAACTTGGCATGTGTTTTTTGTTTTGTTTTTTTTGCACTGGGCAGCTCTCGCATATATATATATATATCTCTCTCTATTTCGAGGAGAAGAGCAGGGGGCCACGCTGCGGGAGCTCATGTCCATCAAGTCGACATGACACGGCTTGCTTGGTTCAATCTGGTGAAGCCTCTTTTGACGGATGATTAAGGCATCCATCTATCCAGCCGCATGAGCACTGACACGTGCAAACCATCTCCTGTAGGCAAGCGTGTTGTTGAGTCGAGTCGACACACTAATACCCGTCTCCATACAGGCGACGCTCCCCGTGCGTGCCCATCCTCTCCCGTATAATCCCGCTCCGGCGTTGCAGCACCAGGTCTCATTGGCAAAACACCCCCTCCATCTCCCTCTGCCGCCAGAGCGCAGAAACAATGCGGGACAGGAGAGAGGGGATGAGGAAACAGGCATGGACCGAGTGAAGCAGCACGGCTCGCAAAAGTCTCCCGCTGACCTGACGCTTGCAGCAGATCAGCGCTCGCATTGCGACTCTGTACTCAAAACTCTCGCGCTTGGCCCAGATTTGCATCTTCAAGCCCGTCGTTTTGCGCCTGTTGGGCTGTGCCCGTTGCTGCTCGCTCGTTAGGCTGCTGCCGATACCGCTTCATGTGGGGAAAGCTTGAACGCTAGGGGGGGGGCCTTCGATTCGATAGCCTCAAGCTTGCCTGCATCTTGCATCTTGCATGTGCGTGCCTGTCTTGCCGTGCAAATCGACATCGCTCTCCTCCGCCGCCTCTTCTTTTCCCCATTGCCCGCCCTCTAATACCTCGTCTCCCCCTTTTCTTTTTCCGCCAACCTTGTTCTCTCGACCTTGGAGCAACTCACCACCCCCCCGAGATCGCTCCTGGGCCCCACCACCGAGGAGAAAGCTATCCTGCGCCGAAGCTATCCTGCGCCATCCATCCATCATCACACACATATTCCCCCTTCTGCATGGAACCGTGGGCATGTTCTCCCTCTCGCTGCCCCAGGCCAGCAAGCGATGCAGATTGAACGCCGTCCCTTTGGCCTCGGCGGCCTCGGCCCTTGCCGGCCGTGACTCGTCCTCCCCCATACCCCACCACCATCACCAGAACTTCCAGAAGCAACAGTCCCGCACCGCCAGCAATGGCGCCTGGCGGCCCGTCTCCGTCTTAGACGAGTATATAATTCCCCTTCATCTTCCCAGCCGGCTGCTCTCGTTGGTCCCGCACGCTGACGCTCCTCCTCGTCAAGATGGGTCGCTCGAGAGGCCCGGCCGATAAGCCTCCGACAGCTCATGGTTTTTGGCCGCTCTCTCACCGAGTCGCGCCTCATCAGCTCCGCAAACTACGTCCGCACCGAGTTGCCTGTTAGGTGAGCCCCGATCGCCAGCCCAACCTCGCCCCGAGCTCCCCGCTGACTCTAGTCTGCAGAATAGCCCATCGCTTACGCGACATGCAACGCCTCCCCTACGTCGTCGTAACCAACCAGCACATCAACGACGTCTACGATCTTTACTACAACGCCTTCGACACCTTCCGCAGGCTCAAGGAGGTCAAGACGCTCGAGGATAACGACAAACTTTGCAGCATCATCAGCCAGAACCTCAAGGGCCACTTGACCGTCATCCCCAAGCTGGCCCAGGGCATTCTCGAGTGCGGCGAGCTGATGGACCCCCGAGAGCTCGACCAGTTTATGAATACCATTCTGAGATCGGTGAGTCTGGTCCCCCCACCTTTACCTGCCTGGCTAACTCGGCCCAGCGCATCTCCCGCCGCGTCATCGCCGAGCAACATCTCTCCCTGACGGAAACATACAACTCGCCCTACTTCTCCCCCGGCGCCAAGCTCTCCGAGTCCGACTTCATCGGCGAAGTCTTCATCAAGTGCTCCGCCAAGGACGTTGTCGACCGCTGTGCAAAGGCCGTCCGTGCCCTCGCCCGCTCTACAAATGGGCCCGACGTCGCCATCCCCGAGATCCGCGTCGTCGGCCACCTTGACGCCAGCTTCCCCTACATCCTCAGCCACATCGAGTACATTGTCGGCGAGCTCCTGCGCAACTCGGTCCAGGCCGTCGCCGATCGCCAACAGCACAAGAAGCCTGACAACACCGCCTCCTCCCTTTCCCCAGCCACCACCACGCCGCCCCCCCCCGTCGAAGTGACCGTCTGCGAAGCCCAGGAGCATGTCATCTTCCGCATCTCGGACCAGGGCGGCGGCATCCCCCGCGACCAGCTCCCCCACCTGTGGTCCTTCAGCAAGGGCCCCCAGAGCCAGCGCCGCCTCGAGAACCTCGGCCAAGTGCCTCGCATGGCCGCCACCATGCAGGAGCTCCACGTCCAGGACGAGCTCGCCCGCGCAGACCTCAAGACGCCCCCCTACCAGAGCTCCCTCTCTCCGCTCACCGTCCGCCCCCCAAACCTGCGCCTCGGCATGGGCCTTCCCCTCAGCCGCGTCTACGCAGAGTACTGGGCCGGCAGCCTCCACCTCCACAGCCTCGAGGGCTACGGCGTCGACGCCTTTCTCCAGATATCTCGCCTCGGAAATAAGAACGAGCAGCTCACAACCAGGGCCAGCATGGACGCTGTATAGAATACCGCGGGCCTTCGCTCGTGCCTTCCCATCATGTACCTCGGCGTGTATCAAGACGTGCGCGCCGTGACACTGGGAAGCGTGCCGCCACAGTGCATGGTGAACATCTGGTCTGGGCAGGGAGCAGGACTGTTTCCGCCCACGCCCTCTAAACACGACCTTATGGTGGTAAACGGGTGGACAGAGGCGGGCCATGTCTGCATGCGCTCCAACGCAACTTGCACGTCTTCCGTCGTGAAACATGAGGAGTCGATTACATTGGCCTTTCAGCTGCCTATCTGCGAGAAACCGGGCTTGAAAAGAAAAAGGGAGAAAAAAAACAGACAGATGAAATAAGGCTGCGTCACAGATAAAAAGGACTCGCCATCGCGCGCCACCCCGCCTGTCCGAGGAGAGCCAAGCCGTCGGCTGACCGCCGACTCAACCGCAAGACTGGTGGAAGAAAGACTTGGAAGAGCACGCCTGTGATAACTCTGTAGCTGCGGCCAACCGAGGGCGACGCGCAGAACCACATCAAATGTACCGCGCCCCAACTCCCGATACAGCTGTTAGCAGTGACACGAGTATCCATAATATCCTCTCCCCCTCCCGCGGTGGTATCCGTCGTCCTCTTCAACTCCTGGCCCCAAAAGTGGAGCGACGAGCCGGTGAAACAACCATAGACTGCCCGACATCATCATCGGTCGCTGTCCACGTCGCGCCTGGCTTAGCGACGGCCGTGGCTGCGGACGGCGCTGCCCTGCATCGCCTCGAGCTCGCCCTCGAGCTGTTTGATCTGGGCATGGGTCTGCTCGAGATCCTTATTGAGGCGGTCGCGTTCGGAAATGAGCTTCTGCTCCCACTGGCGGAACCGCTGCTCCTCGATCTTGACCTGCTCGGTGAAGCGCTTCCGCAGGGCCTCTTCCTCTTCCTTGAACTTGGGGTTGTCGAGCTTTCTGGGACGAGCCTCGCCGAACTTGCGGGTCTCCATCTGCTGCGCACGGTAGGCCTCATAGTGAAGCTCCTCGGTGGTGTGGATGAGGTCGAGCATGTGCGTTCTGATCAGGATCGATCGCAGCTTCTTGAAGTCGCAATGATCCTCGTTTTCAACCTCGGCAACACCCCACGAATATTGGCGGCCCTTGACGATGCGGCCGTCGCCCGTCTTGACGTCCTTTTCGGAGCCGATGACGGCAAACGGCATGGCAGCCATGAGGCTGCGGGCGTGCTGAGCGGCAGCCTCGTCATCCTCCTCAATCGGAGGCTGGTAGATTTTGATGTTCTGTGCCTCGATGACGGAGATGATCTGCAGACGTGATTAGTGGACGCTTGCATAGAAGGCCCTCGAAGAAACACACTCTTTGCTTGAACTTGGCAAGGTCGGCCGAGCTGAGGGTGTCTGCCTTGGCAATCACTGGAATGAGGTTGACGCGAGAGCAGAGCCTCTTCATGACTTCAATGTCGAGAGGCTTGAGAGTGTGGCCGGTAGGGCGGATGAAGTACAGGCAAGCATGGACACGGAGGTCAATCTTGTCCTGGCGACGGGGCTGTTGCTCCTGAAGCATGTAGGACTCGTGCTGGTCGTCGAGAAACTCGATGATGGGCATCCAAGAGTCACGGTTGTTGACATAGTCGCCGAAGCCGGGGGTGTCGATGACAGTCAGGCGGACTGCACGAGGGCACGGTCAGCCACGGTGGTGGAGCAGGATAGAGAGGGAAATGTGGCTACCCTTGAAGAACTTCTCCTCGAGCTCAGCCTTGGTGATCTCAATCTCGACAGTCTTGTCGACCTGCTTCTGGTGACGCTTCTTGTGATCGGCGTAGTTCTTGATGGTGGTGGAGAAGAGTGTGTTGATAAAGGTGGTCTTGCCCAGGCCCGACTCGCCAGCGACCTGGAAAACAACACGTCAGTCACGCGCGGGCGACGAGGAAGCGTCTCGACGCCAAAGTCAGACGAGGCAGCGAGAAAACACACCATGATGGTGAAGCTGGCACCGCGCTTGGCGACAATCTTGTGCCGCTGGTTGGGCAGATTGGCAATGCCAATGGGCGAGGCGCTCTCGGGGGCCGGGGGAGCCATCTTGGAGAAATCAGCAAGAGAGAAGAGATAGGGAGTGATGCAGGATATCCGGCTCAGAGGCGGAGACGAAGAGAGCGATGTCTATGGCTGCGCTGCGAGGGGAACCCAAGGGAAGGGGGGGGTTTGAAGGATGCTGGAGCTGGCCAGAGAGTCGCAGCTCTGCAGTGAATCGCACTCAACTCAGGGGAAAATGAGACCAAGCCCAAAGGGGCTGGGCAGGGTCGTGGCCTCCAGCCCTTGCCTGCCATTGCCATTATGTAAGGTGCATGCTGCGGTACCACAGGCAAGAGGAGAAGTCGGTCAACCGGGCTCCACTTGCTCCTCGCCCAGCGGCCCTGCAGCAGGGTCTGTGCGCATGGATCGCCTGGTAATATGGACTAATAATTACTGTAGTCTTGGACATGAGGGGCGTCGGGATTAATTATCTGCCGGCATCCGTCTAATCTACAAGAGGAGCCTGAAAAAGTTGGGCGCATCAGCTAATCGATAAGACAAGAAGCAATTCGCAAACCGAAATTCTATCACTGATCCATCATCCACCACAGGATCATGGCCTGCCGTCAATGACAATGAAGACCGAATTCAAGGTATGTCTCTGCGCCTGGCTCCAGTATGCACGCGTGCTTGGAAGACTCCGACTCTGACGCTGCGACTGGCAGTTTTCAAACTTGCTCGGCACCGTCTACTGCCAGGGCAACCTGCTCTTCAGCCCAGATGGCACCCACCTCTATTCGCCCGTCGGCAACCGGGTGACGGTCTTTAACCTGGTAGAGTATGCATCCCGTCAGTCTGTCGCTGTATTCTGAAGTCATGCTAACACCGGGATAGGAACAAGTCATATACACTCCCCTTCGCCCACCGCACAAACATCTCGAGAATAGGACTCACGCCCCGCGGCAACATTCTCTTTACCGTCGATGAGGCAGGCCAGGCCATCCTGACCAACCTGTTTCGCCGGATACCCGTTTACTACTTTCGCTTTTCGTCGCCCGTCACGGCGCTCGCCTTTTCCCCTTCTGGGAAGCACTTTGCTGTCGGGCTGGGCCGCAAGATCGAGGTGTGGCGCGTGCCCTTGACGCCCGACTTGACTGCCGATGGCGAGCTCGACTTTGCGCCGTTTGTGCGGCATCACACGCACATGGGGCACTTTGATACCATCCAACACATTGAGTGGTCGAGCGACTCCCGATTCTTCCTGACCGCCTCCAAGGATCTCACAGTGAGGATATGGAGCCTGGACCGCGAAGATGGCTTCACGCCGACGGTGCTCTCGGGCCACAAACAGGCCGTCGTGGGCGCATGGTTCTCCGAAGACCAAGAAACCATCTACACCGTGAGTAAGGATGGCGCCGTCTTCGACTGGTGCTACGTCAAGCCCATCAATCGTGTCCTCGAGGGCGAACAGGCGCACGATGATGGCGACGACCAAGACTTGCGGTGGCGCATTGTTCAGAGGCATTACTTTATGCAGGGAAGCGCGCACGTGAAATGCGCGACATTTCATCCCGAGACCAACCTCTTGGTCGCCGGCTTCTCAAACGGCATCTTTGGCCTATACGAGATGCCTGACCTGAACAATATCCATAAGCTCAGCATCTCGCAGAAGGGCATTGATCATGTCACCATCAACAAGAGCGGGGAGTGGCTGGCCTTTGGAGCCTCGAAGCTAGGCCAGCTCCTGGTGTGGGAGTGGCAGTCAGAGTCTTACATACTCAAGCAACAGGGCCATTTCGACGCCATGAACTCGCTCGTCTACTCGCCCGACGGCCAGCGCATCGTGACGACGGCCGACGATGGGAAGATTAAAGTCTGGGATACAGAGTCGGGGTTCTGCATCGTCACTTTTACCGAGCACACGAGCGGAGTCACGGCTTGCGAGTTTGCGAAAAAGGGCAACGTTCTCTTCACCGCCAGCCTGGACGGCTCCGTGCGAGCGTGGGATCTCATCCGGTATCGAAACTTCCGCACCTTTACGGCGCCGACCCGGCTGTCGTTTTCCTGCATGGCGGTGGACCCCAGTGGCGAGGTGGTGGCCGCCGGGTCTCTGGATTCCTTCGACATCCAC
The DNA here is from genome assembly GCF_020360975.1 of Hirsutella rhossiliensis. Classification (NCBI taxonomy): domain Eukaryota; kingdom Fungi; phylum Ascomycota; class Sordariomycetes; order Hypocreales; family Ophiocordycipitaceae; genus Hirsutella; species Hirsutella rhossiliensis. Next base: position 1,458,530 of record NW_025408669.1, read on the forward strand.
ATCTGGTCCGTCCAGACGGGCCAACTGCTCGACCAGCTGTCCGGCCACGAGGGCCCTGTCTCTGCCCTGGCGTTTGCGCCAAACGGGACGTCTCTGGTCAGCGGCAGTTGGGATCGCACGGCCCGGATTTGGTCCATATTCGACAGGACGCAGACGAGCGAGCCTCTCCAGCTGCAAGCCGACGTGTTGGATGTGGCCGTACGGCCAGACTCTCTTCAGCTGGCCGTCTCAACGCTGGATGGACAGCTGACGTTTTGGTCTCTGGCCGACGCCGAGCAAGTAGCGGGGCTTGACGGACGCCGCGACGTGTCGGGCGGACGGCATTTCTCGGATCGCAGGACCGCGGCCAACGTTGCGGGGACCAAGGCCTTCAGCTGCATTCGCTACAGCATGGATGGGAGCTGCCTCCTTGCCGGCGGCAACAGCAAATACATATGCCTGTACTCGGTGACGACCATGGTTCTGCTCAAGAAGTTCACCGTCAGCATGAACCTCTCCCTTTCGGGGACGCGTGAGTTCCTCAACAGCAAGCATCTGACAGAGGCCGGGCCCATAGCGGAGCTAGACGACCAAGGCGAGGCGTCGGACCGCGAGGATCGCATCGACAGCAGCTTGCCGGGGTCGAAGCGGGGCGGAGACCCGTCGGCGAGGAAGAAGCTGCCGGCGGTCCGGGTCACCAGCCTCGGCTTCTCCCCTTCTGGGACGGCCTTTTGCGCCGCCTCGACAGAGGGGCTCCTCATCTACAGCGTGGACGCGAGTCTGCAGTTTGATCCATTCGATCTGAACATGGAGATTACGCCGGCGTCGACGTTGGCCGTGTTGGAGACGGAGGGCGACCATCTCAAGGCGCTGGTAATGGCATTTAGGCTCAACGAGGCTGGCCTGATCAAACGCGTGTTCCTGGCCGTCCCGCCGGGGGACATTTCGCTCGTGGTTGGCGGCTTGCCGACGGTGTACGTGTCGCGGCTGTTGCGCTTCGTGGCGCAGCAGACGGAGGAGTCGCCGCACATGGAGTTTTGTCTCTTGTGGATCAAGGCGCTCGTGGACAAGCACGGCGCGTGGCTGATGGCCAACAGGGCCAAGGTGGACGTGGAGCTGCGGGCGGTTGCGCGGGCGGTGTCGAAGACGAGGGACGAGATCCGGAGGCTGGCCAACGAGAACGTGTACATGGTGGACTATCTACTGGGGCAGGCTGGGCAGTCGGCGCAGAAGGGGGCCGGCGGGCTTATGAAATCCGGAGACGAGCCACAGACGGCGAGATGGGAGCTTAAGGGGAACACAGGGTCTGGCGGAGATTCGGACAACGGTGACGATGAGTGGATTGGACTAGACTAGACGGGGGCCAGGTCAGATGCACACACGCTGTACATGAATATCCCCTTGGAGATGCTTCCCAGCAAGCCGAAAGAGACGGATCTCGGCGTGGGTGGAGTGGCGGGAACTCGGGCCAATCCCCCGCCTGACCCCCTTTCTTCCCTTTGGCATAAGCAGGCTTGCCGCGCGCCTAGAGAGACGCCTTGGGAATATCCTTCCACGCCTCATCAAAGCCAGCAGACCTGACCCAAAGCTGCGCAGGCTTCCCCTCGACGCTGGCCAAGAGCAAGTGCATGACGCGACGCCAGGCGTCGTCGTCGGCGATGCGGATCCACGGACGCCCCGGCCAGGCCTGCGACTCGCGCTGGGCGAGCAGCAGGGCGCGGACGACCTTGATGGTGTGGCCGTCGTCGACGACGCGGTGGAAGCGCGGGACGAGATGGCTGCCGCCGGCCTTGTCGTGGCTGTCCGGGCCGGGGGTCTGCAGGGCTTCCCGGCGCAGGGGCGGGCAGCCGCGGGCGAGGTACTGGAGAACGTCCATGCGCAGCTTCCACTCGAGCAGGCGGGCCTTGGAGGCGGTGGGGACCCAGTCGAGCTTGTTGAGGGTGAGGAAGAAGGGGGCTGAGGTGAGGTGGTGGCTGCAAGGGAGCATCGAGTCAGCCATCCATCCATCTATGCACCAACGCCGGACGCAGCAACAGGGACTACCAGACGCACATGAGGAAGAAGTCAAACTTGGGCTCGTAGGGCGGATTGCACGCCGCGGCCGCCGCAACGTAGGCGGCGCAGTGCACCATCTCGGCGGTGCGCTCGGCCAGGTCGTCGTCAGGCCGGACGCGGATGCCGGCGAGCAGGGCGACGGCCTCGGGCTCGGCGCGGGCCAGCACGCCGTCGTAGATGCGGTTGGGGTCCTCCCAGCGGGCGCTGGCGGCCAGCTTGGGGTGCTCGGAGCGCATCTTCTCCAGCATCTCGGCGAGCGGGCGCTGCTGAGCAGGGGGCGGAGACGCGGCGGCGGCGTCGTCCACCTTGGCCATGAAGTCGCCGATGCGCGCCTCGTGCACGGCCGCCTGCGCGAGGCCCTCTGCCACCATGGCCGGCTGGTGCCACTCGATGCCGTACATGAGCTGGATCAGCGGGTGCAGGAAGCCGGCATAGAGGCGGCCGCGCATGTCGAGCGCCGCGGGGGTGTCGGCCAGCAGATGGTCCTTGACGACGGCCTCCCAGCCGCCGCGGCCTTCGGAGCGCTCCATGCGGCGCTGGAAGTAGCGCAGGAAGTCGGCGTAATGCTGGTCCTGGCCGAGGTAGCGCGGCGCGTGGGCGGGCCAGTCGGCCTCGAGCTCGTCGACGACGGCGAGGCCGCGCGTGGGCTCGTGGGCCTTGAGCTGGTACGCCGTGTTGGCGTCGTAGGCTTCCTGCAGGGCGGCGGGGCTGGCGCCGGTGCCGTAGAGGGTGAGGAGGTGGTGGGAGATCTGGCCGGCGTCTTACTTAGTAGGGGAAGAAAAGGGATATAGAAGAAGGAGAAGGAAAGGGGGGGGGGGGGTTGTCAAGTACGTGGTTATGGAAGCCCTCGTCGTTGAAGAAGACGTGATGGCTCTGCGGCACGGGAAGAGTCAGCACGAGAAAGCACCGAGAGGGGCGAGAGACAACCTCGAGATCCTTCTGCAGCAGCTCCGAGACCTTTGCGGCGGCGGCCTCGTCCTGCTCGACGGCGAGCAAGCCCGTGTCGCGCGGGGAAACGCGGATTTGATACGGCGTCGCCATGCTGGGCATACGGCGATGGGGACGACGACGGGCGTCAGTGGACGACGGCGAGGCAGACTGGGTGGACAGGCTCCGAGGCGGCAGAGTAGTAGTAGCAGCGACGACGGTGCGCGGTGGTGGGATGATGGGGGCGTGGACGGCTCGCAGCGGAACCCGCGCCAGGCGCATCAGAGGGCGCGGCCTTTGGAAGTCTCTGATGCCACGAGAGATGGACGGGCGGGAGTGGGGGGGTGGGAGAGAGGGCGAGGGTGAGGGCGAAGATGTTGGAACTTGCGGATGGATGGGCGGAGGGTTATCACTTATAAGTGGCTTTCACGATGTGGCTCTGTCTGGAGATCCGGGACGGACGGGCACTATATATGCGCCCGCGATTCCTTTTGGGCAATGGAGCGCTTGCCTCGCCATCAGACCTGCCACGCCCGCTTCCCTCCCCCCCCTCCCATCTCGGTTCACACGCTCCCCCTCCGGCCCGCGTCCGTCCGCCCAAGCAGCCGAAACGGCGGCGAGACGGGGGCTCGTCGAATGCGCTGACAAATGGGCCCTGAGCCTCGCGACGCGATGTGCTCGGAGGTCCGAGGGAGAGAAGAAGGATAGAATGACGGCGCTACAGTGCATATTACAGTACTGTACGTCCGTGATGCCAAACCAGGTGCGCATGGCTGCAGGTGAAAGCCGTGCTTGGAAAATGCCGCCCTCGGATTGGTCCGTCGCTCGGCTCGGCGCCTGCGCGCGTCGAGTGGATGCGCCGGCTCGTCGCCGCTGGGCGGGTGACATCACCGGCCTCGTCTCCCGCCTTGTCTGCGTCCATTTGCGGCTGCACGAACGAAGCGTGCACACCAGGGAAAGCCCTTCTCGGTGCCACCGGGAATGGCGGGGGTCGGGATTCGGGGAAATCCATCGCCGGCCCGGCTGTCGGACGCGGAGACCCAAGCCGATGTGTCCTGCATTCCTGTAATATGACATGACCAGCATACTTAACTTGCTTGACCGCGTGCGTGTAGCCAGAGCCAGCAGACGACATGCGACGCCGGCTGAGGCAAATAGGAGAATCACCGCCATTAGATTAGGTTCTCGTCTCTCTCTATCCGTGGAGCCGATATTTCCCTCCGCTGCCTGTGCCGACGCCGAGCGCTTCCTGCACCCTGCTGCCGAATCGTCGTCGCCCCGAAACCGAGACACCCCGTGTCGCTTTTCGCCATGGTCAACCCGAGCCTCGTGTCCAGCCCCAAACAGCATCTTGGACGCATAGCCTCCGGCGACCGAATAGGGGAACCATGCCCCCCAACCTGCGTCTGGCCTGCTTCAACCCCCATCACCGTGTCTCCTGGCGCGGTGATTAGGACTGGCCAGCAATCGACCTCGCCCGCGTGCATTACATCTTCTCCTTCTGCTTCTCGCCCCCGGCGTCGTCCATGTCCTCGTCCTCGTCCGACTCGAAGTCCATGTCGCTCATGGCGTCCTGCTCCTGGGCTTGGACTGCACGCGCGTTAGCAGCCGACTTGACGTCGATGATGGCCGGCAAAACTCACTAAAGTACTTGACGGCACCGGGCCACAGGTCCTCGGCAATGGCAACGGCCAGGTCGTCGGCGGTGGGGAAGATCTCGAACTCGTACTCCTCGTCGTCGTCGTCGTCGTCGCCGTCCTCATCCTCGATCTCGACCTCCTTGCCCTCCTTGCGGGCCTGGCGCCGCTCCTGCTGCACCTTGTAGGCCTCGCGGTCCTCGTCGGCCGAGACGTCGCGGCCGCGGAAGCCGAACCAGGCAAAGAAGCTCATGCCGCCGAGGCCGGTGCCGTCCATCTGCTCCTTGAGCTTCTTCTTGGCCTCGGTCTCGCCCGTCTTGCCGGCCTTTTCCTCCTCCCAGACCTTGCGGGCGAGGCCCAGCATGCCGCCCGTCAGGTCCTTGTCGGCCTTCCACTTGATGTCGACGGGCTCGCTGACGAGGCCCTCCCAGCCGTCCTTTGCGCGGCGCCACGAGAAGCGCTTCTCGAGCGTCGTATTCTCAAAGTGGTCGTTTTCGGAAAACTCAAACTTGATGGCGATGCTGCGCGGGTCGCCGGCCGGCAGCTCGAAGCGTTCGACGGAGAGCGACTGGAGGGAGCCGAGGAGCAGGGCCGCGTCCGAGGGCTGGATGTACTCGTCAATGTCGGGGGGCGACTGCTCGAAGACGAGGGGCCAGAAGTGCGGGATGTCGGCGACGAGCTTCTCGCGCTTGGCGTAGAGGTCCTTTGTGAGCTTGGCCTGCTGGCGGACTGCGTCACGGGCGGCGTGTCAGCGAGGGTGAGGACGGCGGCAGCAAGAGACACGCGGGCAAATGAGTCACTTACGCAGCTCCAGCTCTACCTCCTCAAAGTCATCCTCGAGGTCCTCGAGCTGCTCGTAGGAGATGGGGGTGTCGAGATTCTCGGCCGACATGGTGACTGGTGAATCAAGGTCGGAGACAGCAAGCAGCCAAGGAGGATATGGAATAACAGGGCCTGGAGGAGAGGCGGGTCAGGGGATGGGTATTCTTTTATAAATCTTGTCAAACACGAGACTCACCGAAATTCTCTGCGCGGCGAGGAAAAAATGCAACGGGTATGACAAGGGGGCGTGTGTTGAGTGCTTGGCTGCAGCGACAGGCTCCGTCTCTTGTCCTCCAGAGGGATGCTGGATGGGAAAAAGTGGCCTTGGTGGATGAAATTTATTCTTTGCTCACGCCTCTGTTTTTCCCTTCTCGCTGCGCGGTGGGGTTGATGTCATTTCAGCCCACCGCAGGACCCCTGCACACTGTACCCTGGTCTCGGCGTTGGATAGGGTGAAGGTTGAGTCGGGGGAAAAGGAAGAGTGCCGTTTTGGACGAGAAGAAAATGAAAAGAGGCTCCGCGGAGCAGCTCCCTGCTGTACCTCTTTGGCGGCCAGCTTTTGAGTATCCCGAGGAGCCCTCGGGCGTCTCGGCCAGAGGGTGAAGAAAAATGTTGGTTAGTACTAACTTACCTAGCTCAGGCCTCAGGGTCTTATTACAGGCGGGTCTCCACCAAAGCGCACCCCCCAGGCGTTGGCTGCGGGAGCCAATAGAGGCGCGGACCCCCGCGCCTTTAAAGTCGGCGCGGACGTCCGCGCCTGTTATGTAAGCCTGGCAGGCCATTTGGGCCGCCGCCAACTGCGCTCGCAGTCGGCCTCACCGATACAGCATGCTTGCTGCATACATATAGCTTCAATTAATTGCAAAGGAGGATATCCCTTAGGTTCGAACCCATAGCCTTCCCTATTTGGTAGATTGACGTGACGCAAAGGGCGCCGCTGTTGCGTGGCAAGGGAGGGTGCGCGGAAGTTCACCGCCTTAAAATTGGCCAGCTACAGTGCTACACGCCGGTGCATGTCGGTGATCTCACGATCTGCCTCACATTTTCGCATCGCCGGCATCATCACCACTTATATATGAATAAAATGCCTGCTGTTCCTCTGAGTCTCTCTCGCAGTCAGCCCATATACCTGCAGTACCTCTTTCTCGTGAGAAAGGCTGCACCTGAATTTCCTCGGCCACCCGGGCATCTAATCGCTCTTCTTCTGCCTTATCCCAATCAAGGTATGCCATCATCTCTACCTTGGTCCATTGCCTCGAGCCGCAGCTCCTTGACATTTGCTTCCAGTCGAGGCACCAGTCATATTCAGTCTTGCTGTAGCGCAATGGCAAGCCCATTGCCTTTCGGTATGCCTGGTTGGTCTTGAGACTGCCGCGAGGCTGTGCTCTATACCAAGAGTCTCTTTCCTGACATACCTCTGATAGATGGCTCGTGGGTCATCATATAATAGATTCTCTGTAGTCTCTGTAGTCTCTGCAATTGCTGTAGAGACTGTAGAGACCGTAGTGACTGCAACTGTCATTTTCTCCATGACTGCTGCAGTCTGCGCAGTCTCTGGAACTGCTACCGTCTGTACAGTCTGTGCAGTCTGTGCAGTCCCTGCAATTGCTGCAGTCTCTGCAGTCTGTGCCGCCCGTGCCTCTGCCCGCTGCAGTATGTCGCTATAGCGTAAAGGACAATTGCGAGATGTCATGATGTGCCCTTGCTGGTGGCATTTGCTGCATGTAGGCGGCGCCTTTGGCCGTAGATCTGACTCTATGGCTTCAAATGCACTTGGCTCGCGCTGTGTGGATGACTGTGATATCCTTGATGCGGCGACAAGTTGGTCTAGTCGCCGACGAGGCTCTATGAGGACCTGACCAATCTCTTTGTTATCCCGTCGAAGGCGCCAATGTGTATGAAAATGTTGTAGCCGGAGGGGCAGATCTTCCACTATGAGAGACTGTAATGCGTGCGCACAAGGAGACCGCGAGACTTGGTGAAGCTGCCTGTGCAAGATGGGGTGTTTTTCTCGTTGAGGCGCTTGTGTTGCTTTGCAACCTGTCGCAAGGCTTCGTGTGATACCCAGCCACGTACCGTGCTATATACGGTTCCAGAGAGCTCAATTGGCATCCGTATATGCTGCCTGGCTTGGTTGGCTTGTAGCTCGGCCAGTTGGTTGAGGAGAGCTTGCTTGATTGCCCTCGTTGCCTCGAAGAGGTCTAATGTTGACTTCTTAAGGTGACTCTTCAATAATGCGTGGATGCCTTCCACCCGGAAGTAGCCACATTGCCGAAGTGAGCATATTGGTCGACCCAGGCCTTGACGAGCTTTTCCTTATACGGGTCCAACCAGGTTTCCGTATGTAGCTAACCTCCTTGACGTATCGTGGCACAAAGCGCTTCTCGAGCTCTTCAACTTGTTGATCAAATGTCTCCTCATCTTTCGAGCCCACGATTGAGTGCCAATACCCAAAGAACTCAGCCCACCTCTCATCACTATTAGAGTCCTCATCGTCACGGTCGAAAGCTGGTTTGCAATAGCTAAGCACCGCCTTATTCGCATGCCAGATGCAAAGCAGAGACTTGGACGCAGGAAAGCACCGGAAATTGCGTTTATGCAGGCGAGGCAGCGATCTGTCAGGATAACCGATGGCTGGCGAATGTCATATAACTCGTATATCGATTGGAGTTGGTCCAGTGCCCAGATATAGTCATTTTCGTCTTCACCACTGAGGAAGGCAAAGGCAATACAGAATGACCGCTGACAGGCATCAACGCCGATCATATCGAGCAGTGGCATCTTATATTTGTTCGTCTTGTATGTGCAGTCTAGCAGTAGTAATTCTGGGTATGCGTTGAGGTATCCTAGAGACGCTGGGTGTGCGAATAAGACTGCTGTGACTCGGCCATCATGATCAAGCTGTATGCGGCTCTGGAACCCTCGTTGTCAAGCTCATTGGCAAGGGCATGCATTGTGCTCTGGCCAGCAAGGAGCTCTCGTCTGCGCTGTGCGATACAGTTATATATGTCTTGCTGTGTCGCTCCTTGGGCAGTCTGAGAGCTCTGGCGCATATATGTCCGGATATCCTTTGGTGCTATGCCAGCGCTTGAGAGGTTCCCAATAGCTGACTGGTCAGTTGAGGAGAGGGCACGATGAGCTGGATGTGCTGTAATATGCAGACTGGGCTCATGGTTGTGGACCGACTTCTCTCGCCTGGGCGATGCCTGACATACCAGTACGACTTATCAAGGCTCTCTTTCGCATTGATGGAAAACTGGCATCCAGTGATACGGGAGCTTGTAGACCGTTGCCGATCAGCTGGCTTCTGGTCCTTGCTTGTATGAGCCCCAAGTCTACCTCCACGATCGCAGGCAAATATGACTGTGCGTCTTCCGGACCGCGGGTCTCTCGTGGACTTGCCTGTGGTGAAGGCATAGCCTCTGGAGCCGCCCACGCATTAATTGAGGCAAGAAGAGACTCTCGCGAGTCGAACTGGCCCTCAGGAGGAAGGCAATCGTCAGGGAATTCAGTAAGCCCCATATTGAATTATCTTGAAGAGCTAGCTGTAGTGCACGACAGTGAGCAGCTCTTTATACACAAAGGAAAGGAAACTCCTGCTTTGTGGACGTGGTGCAGAACCCTTGTAACCGAGGCCGCCTGCGAGGTTTAATGCAGCCTGCGTTTGAGCTTTGGCCTCAATGGGGTCCAAGCACCACGCATGCAGGCGCTCGACCTTAATATGCGGATTATAGCATCGCTTCCGCGGACAACTACTCTGAGCGCAGATGGTATGCTATATGAGGCTGGCTCTCTGTGCGACAGTTTGCCACATGCAATAGAAAAGGAGAGTACAGGTCAGGGGGCGGCCCGACTATCTTCCGCCTGGGCTTACATAACAGGCGCGGACGTCCGCGCCGACTTTAAAGGCGCGGGGGTCCGCGCCTCTATTGGCTCCCGTTGGCTGCTGGAGCTTGACTAAGCAGCCGGGAACCAGTTCAGGTTTTTCCCCAACCGGAAGCCAGCTTTGTTGATGCAGGCAGGCCAGGTGTTGGCGACGGAAACACATACTGTACTGCTCCTGAGTGATGCTCGCAAGCTGCCTACCAAAGTTGACTCCAACGCTTAAGTACTGTAATTACAGTACCTTTGATTCAGGACCAAGACGCAAACTCACCCAATCAGAGACAAGTGACAATCCGACAGCTTCCAGGGCAAATGCGGGGCTCCAAGCTCACCCATCTTATCTATCTTATCTCCTCGACCCAAGCTCCCCCTCCCCCACCTTTTCTCACGACAACATCACGTCCCTCCACCATCGGCATCATCATCATCACCACTGCACCACGCTTTTCTATCCTCGTCGTACAATTACACCCCTCAGAACCCACCTGTACCACCGACCATGGTTACCCGCCGCCCCAAGGCCCGCCGCATGCCCCTCGAGGTCGCCGTCTTCTCCGGCCAGGCCGCCCTCCAAGCCCAGCTCCTCGGCGCCGAGCGCGTCGAGCTCAACAGCCCCGGCTCCTACGCCCTTGGCGGTCTCACCCCGCCCGTCGACGAGCTCGTCCGCGTCTCTGCCCGTCTCTCCATCCCCGTCCACGTCATGATCCGCTCCCGCCCCGCCCCCGCCGACGGGCGCCCGGACTTTGTCTACGGCCCTCGCGATCTTGCCCGCATGATCCTCGCCATCTGTCGCTTCAAGGCCTCCGGCGTCATGGACCCCGTGAGGGGCGATCGTTTTGTCTTGGGTGCTCTTCGCGAGGTCGACGAACAGGACGATGACGGCAGTGACTTTGGCATCGACGACGACCAAGAGCACCATGACGACGCCCATGACAGCGACGCTGACAGCACCCGCCCCCGCAAGCGTCTCGTCATCGACGAGACCATCTGCGAGGCCCTCGTCGAGGTCTCCAAGCCCTTTGGCTGCGTCTTCCACCGCGCCTTCGACCCCATCGCCGCCTCCTCCCCGCGCCGCTGCGCCCACGCCCTCGAGCGCCTCGCCCTCCTCGGCTTCGACGCCCTCCTCACCGCCGGCGGCCCGGCCGGCTCCTGCTGTGACAAGCCCAACGTCGACACCGTCGACCACCTGTGCCACCGCATGGCCGGCCGCCTCCCGCTCATTGTCGGCGGCGGCCTGCGCAGCCACAACGTCGCCCGCGCCGCCGCCCAGCTCGCCGTCTACGCCAACGGCGACGGCGACGCCCGGGACTCGCCCGTCTGGTTCCACACTGCCGCCGTCAAGACCATTGATGGATTTCACACCGAGGACCTCGACCTCGACGAGCTCCACGACCTGCTTGTCCAGCTCGGCCACATCGAGCCGGCCTAGAAGGACCCGGCTGGCCACTGGATGAAGCACTACGGCCCAGGTTCGCACTAGCCATCCACACCCCTCTCCACACCCCTCAGACAAGAAAAGAAAGAGATGGAATCAAAAGAAAAGAAGGAAACCACGACAGAAGCACCTTGGACACGCAACGGTGCACCTCCTACCTTGCACAGACTACTCCCTCATCTTTATCATTTTCTTGGCTAACATCCTTGTCCTCGCTCCCTCTTCCCCCCTTTCCCCCGACTCTCCAGGCCATCTTCGCCGCATCAACTCGGCGCCCGTCGGCGGCTTCGGCCTCTACGCCAACACCGGCTTCGCCGTTGATCTCGTCCTCTTCCCCACCTACTTCGCGGCCATTGTCGTCCCTGGCCCGCTGCGCGACCTCCCGCCCCGCCCCGCCACGGCTGCCCTCTTCTCGCACGTCGGCAGCGACCTGCCCGAGGAGCTTTGCTGATGCCGGGCGCGCGCGCGCACATGTGGATGCGGCATATTGAGTGGTAAGTGTCAGGAACCCCCCCCCTCCCCCCCCGCCCTCTTTGCTCCTGGCTCGTGCTTCAAAGATCGATCTCTTATTGACATGTCTCGAGGCCTCCCGCCTTTCAACACTCTTCTCTTCTTGTTATATGATTATTTTGGGTCTCGTTTAGGAGATCGAGACATGACACTAGGATTCGTCTGGGAACTTGGCTGAACGACGCCCAAAGAAGTTGGCAAGATGGCCCGGACGCATGGAAACACGGCACAGGGCTTGTCTGTGAGAGGGAATTTCGCTGTTTGCTCGTCGTCTCCTCACGTTGTTGCGAGGCGAGCTCGGCTTGGCCGAGACGACAAGCCCCAGAAGCGGCCGGTTTCCCCAACACAGCTCGTCTCTATCCTGAATCTCCCTGCTGCAACGCCCTGGTCCCTTGCCGCCTGCGTCCCTGCAGATGCATAATTATCGAATCGTCCCATCATCAGTATCATCCGGCTCAACTCCAATCTTTTGGTGTCCATTCCCAAAATCTTGAAGGGAAGGCGTAAAACTAAAAACTCCCAACCTCAAGGCGCCCGCAATGTAACAAAGATGTTAAAAAAAGAGCCAGGTCCGGCTTCCCACTGGACCCCCAGCCACGCCAGCACTTAGTATGCGGCGCCCCTCTCGTCGGCCTTGGTCTCGTGGTGCGGGTCGTGGCAGTTCTTGCGTGCCAGGCCCAAGCAGTTGGCGATCTTGTAGAAGATGTCGACGTTGTTGAAGGTGCCGCCAAACGTCTCCTGACAGGGCCCCATGGCATAGAGGGGCACGTCGGTCAGGGAGTGCACGCCCTGGGGCTCGTTGGTGGGCAGCGTGCCGTTGATGACGATGCCGTCGGGTGCGTCCTTGGGGTTGACGTAGTACTCGCCGCCGACCTGGACGGCCGCCTCGCGGGGGCCCGCCTTGTGGACCCGGTAGTCTTCGCGGCGGTCGGGCGCGGCGCCGGGGCCGGCGGCAATGGCGAAGCGCGGCTCCCAGTTGACGGGGAAGTTGGGGCCGGTGCCGTAGTCGACGTCCGGGACCTCTTCCGTGTAGTGCGACAGGCCTGACTTCTCGTAGACGCCAATGGCGTTGCGCTTGGCTCGGTCGTCTTTCTGGGCGGCAATGTACTTGGTGTCGGCGGAGCCCCAGACGCTGCGGCAGTGTTAGCGCGTCGCCATGGCTGCCAAGGCAAAGCTTCATCGAGGGACAACCAGCGTCTCTTTAAGCAAGGGAAAGGGAGGCCCACTCAAAACCGTGGCCGTGGTCGGCTGTGACAATGATGAGCGTCTCGTTGAGAATGCCCATCTTGTCCAGCTTCTTGACGGTGGCGCGGACCGTGTCGTCGAGCTCGAGGAGGTCGCCGAGGGCGCGGTCATAGTCGAGAGCGTGCATCTGCTTGTCGATCGAGGCAGCCTCGGACATGAGGAAGAAACCCTCGTTGCCGCCGCGCTCGTGCAAAACGTCGACGGCCTTGAGCGTCATGTCCTTGAGCCCGGGGAGATCGAGGGCAGGCTCCTTGCCGCCCTTGGGGCTATTCTTGAAGTCCTTGAGGTTGCTAGGATAAATGTTGCGGTCCAGCCAGACAGGCATGACACCCTGGCAGAAGACGCCGAGGGCCCTCTTGGTGGGGTCGGCGGCGAGCAGCGCCGTCTTGTTGAGGCTGACGGTGTAGTCCCTGTCGGCAAACTCGGCGTAGTAGTCCCTGCCCTCGTAAGAGGTCTTGCCGGGGTAAAAGTGCTCGGCGCCGCCGCCAAAGTAAACGTCGGGGCCCTCGTGCTGGGTCCACGTGTAGTTGGTGAGACCATTCAGAGCCTGGTCGATGAGCGGAGCGTACTCGGAGCGCGCGCGGGTATGGGCAGTGAGGGCAATGGGAGTGGCGTCGGCCAAGAAGGCGGTCGAAACGGCACCCCAGGCTCCTCGCTGGGCAATGGGCATCAGTCAGTCGGGCGATCAGAGGCCTGCCAAGAGGGAAGGGGGACCAACGCGGACGCGGCGGAAGATTTCGACAATGGTCTCGACCTTGGGGTCATCGAACTTGTCGGGGGACGAGTCGGCGTGAACGCTGGCGGACAATGTCAGCGAGTCTCTCAACGAAGCCAAGCAAGCCGGGGGAGAGGCACCCCATGGCGTTGACGGTGCTCTTGTGGCCCGAGTACAGAGCCGACGCCGAGTTGGCCGAGTCGGTAATGTAGCTGTCAATCGAGTGCGTCATCTGGTGGCCGACGACGGGGAACTCGTCCATCTTCATGCGCGTTTGGTATTTGCCGTTGATGCTCTTGTGCCCGAGGAGACGGGCCGCGGTGATCTGTGTGCGTGTGAGCAAGCGGGGCCGTCCATGTCAACCAAGGCGCCGCGTACCATGTTCGTGGTCATGCCGTCGCCAATGAAGAAGATGACATTCTTTGCCTTTTGGGTCTCGGCCAGGGGACGGACGATCCACTCGGCGGTCGTCTTCTTATCGTTGTAGTATTGCAGGGTGACGGTATACTTGCCGGGCTCGTTGAGGGCGAGCTTGCGGTAGACGTTGGAGGCGACGTTGACGAGCGAGGGCGTCTTGGTGTCCTCCGCAAAGAGATCCTCGTACCACTTGAACTGCCATTGCTCGAGCTTGGGCTGTTGTACGGCGAAGAACTTGGCCACGTCCTGGGGCTTGCCGCCGTCCTTGGCAATGGTCAACTTGAAATGGTGGTCAGGCTTGCCATTGTACGCCGCCTCGGAGCCGTTGACGGGAGCGTGGACCTCGACACGCAGGTCAAAGAGCTGGCCGGGCAGAAAGTCGCTCTGGTCGGGCGGCAGGACACAGCCGAGGGTGGGACATGTTCCGAGGCGCTGGTAGGTGGTGGCCGAGACGGCGGACAGCGAGGCGGCGATGCTGAGGACGGCGAGCTTCATGGTGTCCTGGGCGTCGGTCGCGAGGCGGGTGAGTCGTCACGGGTATGAGAGAGAGGCGAGTAGAGGAGAAGAAAAAGGAAAAGAGAGGGAGAGGGAGAGGGAGAGGGAGAGGGAGAGGGGAGAGAGGAAGACAGGGAGAGAGAGAGAGAGAGAGAGAGAGAGAGAGAGAGAGGCTTGCCGCTTGCCTGCAGGCTAAGAGGTGCTTTATTAGCCAGGTACAGTAATTACAGGCCAGGCCAGGAACGCCAACGGAAGCAGCCGATATGATAGTTCGTCCTCGTCGATGCCTTGGGGCGGTTATCGCCGCCACGTCGGCCATGGCGTCGCGATTGGCTGCCCACTTGGCACATGAGGGCAGCAATATCGGCATCCTTGGGGCGCGCCGCCTCGAGTGACGCGATGCCCTGTCATCACCACCACGTGCCGGCGCCAACCGCTGCGGTGGGCAAGCGGAGCAAAAGTTGTTGAGAAGATGCTTGTGCAGGGATTTGCCCGTTGGTTCTGCCGTCGGGGCGGTTTGCGAGGTCCTCGGCGACCCATGACGCTGGCATGTGTATCCAGAACAGAAGCTTACTCCAGTCTTCGGTGGCTGCCCACGTACCCTATACTTGGTCATCCCAAGTCGTGATGGAGGGTCGGATGCAGCAGCCAACCAGCCCAGCTCCACCATTTCCTGCACGCAACCTACTGTTGTACCTTAGATTATCCCCACACAGCCAAGGTCCGTCCCCGCCTGCAGAAGAAGCTTGCCTGGCTCTCTAGACCCACCGGGGGTACAGAGTAACTTACAGGCGGCGCTTTGCAGGCGGGTCTCTCACGTCGCCCACCCACAGCACATTTGTGCAGCGCAAAATTACGAATGAAATGCGGCATATTACTGTAGGCGGATGTAATTACAGACGCAACTGGCTCGAGCCTTGAAGGATGCCATGTCATCTACAGGCACAGCACTCACGCGCACGAGTCTGGGGCAGACGACTCTGTCAGACTCTGTCATGGCATCTGCGGGCATGTCTGGTGATTCAAGTCACCCTCATCCAGCCGACCGAGGAGGAAACATGAGCAGCTTGATCAAGATGGCGATCCTTGGCCTTGACATAGGCGTCCAAGTACCGGTATGCTGCAGGGTTGGCAGTCGGCAAGTTGTTGCTGATATCAGTCTCCTTGTACAATATCATACGGACTGCACGATGAGCTCATTTGCTCGAGCGAATCATCTAAGTTGAGCGCAGATGGCATGGCTTGCAAGCCACGTCCATGGGACACCGCAGCACCTGGCTATGCTGACCCACGGCGAGTTCCATGTCTACATTTCCTCCTCTACAAGCAAAGCCCTTGCTTGCCCCCTCGGTCCGAAGAAATGGCATTTGTACACACTCGACGTTGGCACGGGACTCTGCCACCTCTCCCAAGCTGAAGGACGTCGATGATAAGTAGGTAGATGAACCCTCTGCGACCTGACGCGGGAGCCGGTGCGTAAACGTCGTTACCTTACCCGAGGGAACAGAAACAGGGCCTACCTGGCCTGGAAAAGACATCCAAAATTGGTAGCTCCTCTCTGAAGAGCGGTGTCATCCTTAGTGCAGGGGCCATGCTACTATAGACATTGTTAGCATCTACGATTGAGGCACCGCACATCTTCTGCCTGAAATACTGTTAGGCTCCCTGCCCACAATGAAATGCTCATCTGGATTGGAAAGGCACTGACATCTTTGAAATAGACCGACTTGCCCAGAGGCGGTGATTTGCGCAACAGTTTGAGGTTATAGCCAGAGCTGCTGCACTGGAAGCTTTGGGGGAGCGCGCCGCTAATGCAGGGCAGTCTTCGTTGGTCCGATTCGAGATACGTACGTACTCGGTAGCTTCTCCACGATTGAACCAAAGACGATGCACGTCATGCCCCGTCTGGACAGAGCTCGCCCCAGGCCACTGCCCCAGGCCACTGCCCCAGGCCACTGCCCCTGGAGAAGCGCTGAAGGCCCCTGGGGAGGCGCTGAAGGAATAAGTAGTACGTTCCGACAATCCTTCGGCAGGACCGCCCGACTTGTGCACCGCCTTGACGCCTCATCGGCGGCATCCGGCCTCGAAATTGGTAGAGTCTGGATCCTCTTCCAGTCCAGAGCAAATGTACTCGTACATGTATTGTACTGTAATTACATGACTTACACGCATAACGTATCAAGAGCTCGGCAAGCAGCCGTTCGCCGCCCCCGTGCGCCGTGTCGACCGCCCATTCGCAAGCCGTATCCGGGCATCCGGCCGGCCCTGGCCCTGCCCCCCTGGCCCTGCCCCCGGTGAGGTATTTATTTCCGGACCCCGTTTCCTCGCTACATCATTTACCTGTTCCACGGCAACTGAGTTTGTCCTTGGCATGGAACAGTATATCAGCCTCTATCGAAGTATAGGTCTATAGTATTCGCACATATGTGCTCAGCCCTCTGTTGGTATCCTCTGCGTCCCCAGTCCCTCACCGCACATGTTCGAATAGAGTAGCACGCCGAAGGCAGTCCAATCCTCCTCGGTCCCGTCGACCAATCAATAGCCGCGCCTCAGTCCGCCGCATAAGCAAGCCCGGTCTGGCAGCGGCATTAATAGCTCAACCAGGCCTTCACGTCTTTACAGGGCCGTCAAGTCGTCATCTCGCATGTCCCAGACTGTCCTGAACCCACGTCCTTTGGGCTCCATCCGCCCACCCGCGTCACGCAGGCTCGGCCACCTTGGCCTCGAAATCCGTCCAGCTCGGCTTGTTCATCCTCTCCTGCGCAGCCTCGCTCTTGAAGTGATAGCCCCTCGCCCGCGGTCTTTCCCCAGACCCCTCCGGTAGTTCGGGCTCGTATGCCGTCCGGAACCGTTGCCTGTCTTGCTCAAACTCGCCCACTCCATTGCCCAGGCTGCGCCGAACGCCCGCAAAGAACTCGCCGAAGACGTGCTGGTTGTGGATCTGGAGCAGCACCCAGCCCAGCATCTCCTTGGCGTTGAGCAGATGGTGCAGATAGGCGCGGTGGTGGCTCGTGCAGGCATAGCATTGGCAGCCCTCGAGCAGCGGCGTTACTGATGTGCTGTGTTCCGGCGACCACATGTCCACGCCCAACGACAGCGTCTCGGTGGCTGCTGGCGGCGGAAAGGTAAAGACGAGCGCGACTCCCGCGTCGGACACGCTGTTGACAAAGGGTATCGCGCAAAGATCGACCCCGAGGGCAACCTGGCGCAGCACCTCGTGCGGCGTCCTCGGAGCGTTCAGGGACAGCCTTGGCAGGGGTGCCAGCGGGCTGTAGCTGGCGAGCTCCGGAAGGATGTTGACGTCGTAAATGGCCAGCCCGGACAACTCGTCTGCCACGTCCTCGGCGAGGTGCCTGAGATAGTCCCACTGGATCGGGTGCTCGACGGGAAGCACGGGGGCAAAGAGGGAAATGCCGAGCTCGTCCAGTCGCTCGCGGCCACCAACGTGCTGCAGGAATTCATCCACCCACGTCTCGGTCCGTTCGACCATCCTGAAGAGCTTCTTGGAGGCCGGGGTGGCGCTCGTGTGCAGCGCATCGCCCAACGCGACAACCACATCTGGCTGCAGCGTCTCGACGGCCGACGCAAACTGCGGGACGGTCAAGCCTGTGTATCCCGTCGAGGTGAGAAGGCTGACGGTCTTTACACCGTTTCCCATGGGGGTCATGACGGGCGGGCAGCGCCGGGCCGCCAGTATCGTCGTCCTATCCGGCGGCAGGGATGTGAAGCTGTGGAAGCGGCCATGGTCTCCCGCGGGGGAGTTGTATATCGGAGGCTCCTTTTTCTCAATGACTTGCGGGAGAGGTCAGCCGCGGGCCGCGCCCGAGACGGTTGAAGCCAACTCACAGTCCTCGAGCGCCAAGTAAGCTGCGCCCACCGTCGTGTGCTTGCTCAGGTTGTCCGGGGTGAGATGAGGCACGGCTCCTCGCGACGTAACGGCCGTGTAGTTGGGCGTCTCGATGACGCGACGGCCCGGGAGAGCGAGTCGACCGAGACGGGCTGCGCAGCCGTTTGTGGCCGGCGAGCTCAGTAGCTGAAACGTCTTTCCGAGACGCATGTCGGAGGAGTCTTGGCTGGTCATCGCGACGTGTCCATCAAGGACAGTGTTTGGAATTGGATGGTAGCCGAGTTGGGTTGTTGGATGGAGAAATTCGACTGCTGCATCGAGAGAGGCCTGCGTCTCCGACTGCGTGTTCCAAAGGGTGGCATGAACGTTGGTCTGACCATCGAACTTCGCTCATCTCAGGCCATTGACAAGCATCGCCGACGACCGCTGGGCAGAAAAAAGTAAGACTGAAGATGTGAGTGCGCGTGCCATGCAGCCCGCACTGTGAAGCGGCCGAGGTTCTTCCGGGCCCGAGCACTCCTTCAACGCCGACCAATGGCGTCGATGGCTGTTGGCCGGATGCGTCGATACGAACTCACTCCCCTCGAAGCGCGGCAAAAGGCGACCCTGTCCTCACAATATTACACAGTCTCCAGAGCACCTCTACGTGGACAATGGCCAGCTCGTCATCCCAATCTTGAGTGAGACATGGAGCAAGGGAGGGAGGCGGAGGGAGACGAACTAAACCTCAACGTTGGCACTATAATTGGCCGCCAGCTCCTCCGTCAGCACGCAGAAATCCATCGCCGAAACACTTTCCAGACCAAACCAGACGCATCCGTATTGCGCAGCCTCTTGCTGACCCACAC
Organism: Hirsutella rhossiliensis; assembly: GCF_020360975.1. Lineage (NCBI taxonomy): Eukaryota > Fungi > Ascomycota > Sordariomycetes > Hypocreales > Ophiocordycipitaceae > Hirsutella > Hirsutella rhossiliensis. Next base: position 1,477,347 of record NW_025408669.1, read on the forward strand.
TCGTCCCGAGCCGGCACGGACCCTGGCTCCCTCTCTTGCCCCCGTCGTCGTGCTCTCTCCCCTTGTCTCTCTCGTGTCGCCATCATCATGAGCATGGTGCGCGGCCATCGCGACGATGAGACCCTCCCCCTCATGACGGGACAGGAACGCCGCGAAGCAGACCCCGGCGATGCCGAGGGCCGCGAAGCCGAGGGCCACGATGCCGAGGGCCACGATGCCGTCCAGCGCGGGCGCGGACCGTCAGACGCCCAGCCGCATCCCGACGCGCCTCTCGACAGCGATGGCACCCTCCAGGTCGAGGATGACAGCGACCCCCCAACGCCACGCTTCGTCCAGGATGAAAATGCCTGGAAGGAGTGGAAATGGGTTCCATATCCCGTCCGCCGCCTCATCCGGGCCGTTGCAAAGTGGTCCGCGGGACCCCCGGACCCTCAGCCATATCGCATCCAGCCCTTCTTCCCCGCCGTCCAACACTATCCGCTGCGGCTCGTCGAGCGCTTTCTGCCCAGGCGCAAGCAACGCGCCTGGCTCCTCTTCTTCTACTTCTCTATCTGGCTCATCACCTTTGTTCTCGTCAAGCGCAAGGGCACTGTGGCCACCGAGATTGCGGGCTGGGGCCAGCCGCGGACCATTGGCTGCGGCTCCTCGTACTGGGGCGCCGGCAATGCCTGTGGCCTGGATGGCGCCGAGTGTCGGCCGTTCAACAACAGCGGCTTTGCCTTTCGCTGCTCGGCCAACTGCTTGAGCTCCATGGTCCTGAACCCGAGGGCAGTCGGCGCTCAAGAGGTCATATACCAACCACTCGTCGTCGGTGGCCCCCCCAACGAGGTGCGGCCAGACCTGGCCACGTACCGCGGCGACTCGTACATTTGCGCCTCGGCCATACACGCCGGCGTCATCACCAACCAAAACGGGGGCTGCGGCGTCGTCAACCTCGTCGGACGGCAGCAAGCCTTTATCAGCTCGCAGCGGAACGGCGTCTCGAGCGTCGGCTTCGACTCGTACTTTCCGCTTTCGTTCCGCTTCGTCCCAGACACTGGCTGTTCGTCGGAGGACTCGCGGTGGTCGCTCCTTGCCGTGTCCGTCGTCTTTACTGCTGTACTCTCGCTCTTTACAGCCTCGCCGGCCCTCTTCTTCTTCCCCACCTTTGTCGGCATTTTCTGGACAGTCGGAACGGCCCTGGACCCGCCTCCGCACCGGGACGACGCCGCTCTCTTTTCCAACGTCATTGGCAAATTCCTGCCTGCCATGTTTGTAGCCTGGGCCATGTACGACAAAATGGGCGTCGGCCGCACGCTCAAGGACCTGACTGCCCAGGTGGAAAAGACGGTTCTGTGGCTCGGTGCGTGCTGGGTGGGAGCCATGTCCAACTACACGCTCGACTTTATCCCCATCCAACGGCTCAACAAGCACGACCTCGACCAGCAGCCCGGCGCCAAGGCGGCGCTGTCCATTATCATCATCGTCCTTGTCGTCGTTGTCGCGACGCAGATTTGGTTCTTCAGGAAGGAGGCGCGGCTCATCAGGTATCTCGGGCTCTATGGGCTTCTCCTGGCGGGTATCATCATTGCCCTAGTGCTTCCGGCGCAAAACTTGCGTCTGCACCATTACATCATTGCGCTCCTCCTGCTTCCAGGGACAAGCTTGCAGATGCGGCCGTCGCTGCTGTACCAGGGGCTGCTCGTCGGGCTCTTCATCAACGGAATCGCCCGCTGGGGATTCGACCCTGTGCTGCAGACGTCGGGGGCGCTGCTAGGCGATGCGCAAAAAGGGAGCCTGCTGCCGACGATCCGCCCGCCCATAATCAACCTCGGCAACGCCACCAGCCCAATCTCCAACATCACGTTTGCCTGGGATGCGCCGCCGGAGGGGAGCATGTACGACGGCGTCAGCGTGCTGGTCAACGACGTGGAGCGATTCCGGACCTACTTTGGCGACGTGGGCGAGAAGAAGGAGTTTGCCTGGTCGCGAAACCAGACGCTGAACCTCCCGGAGTACTTTCGGTTTGCATTCATGAGCGGCAGCGATAGCGGCGACTACACAAAGGCCGGGACGTGGACGGCCGACGGGCAGTGGAGGGAGATGCGGCCGGGGCCGTCCAAGGTTCGCCGCGCGGGTCCAGGGCTGCGAGCGTGAGGTGGTAAAGGGGGGATGGATAAGTGTTTATGAGAGCATGCTGCTCTTTCTTTTAGATGAGATGGAGTCTTGGTTACGTGGGTGATGCTCGTCAACGGCTGTAGTGATGTTGCCTGTCCATCCCGCCTGTCCCTCAACTCAAGATGTTCCATTACCAGCTAGAAGCTGCCTTTGTCTTGACTCGATGGTGGAAGTAAGCACATTGACATTCTTACTTGCACCTGGGAATGCGACGGTATCTGTGCAACGGTTCTCGTGCATGGGCGATGCCAGACGTGCCGCCGGCTCACCAACGGATCAGTATCAATTACCCCACCACCAAAATCGTCTTCAGCCTCCACCAACCTCCATCCATCCTCACTCTCACAACCCCCGCGCATCTAACCTGCCGAATAAAAAGCCCAACCCAACCGCGCCGCAAAGCATCCATCCTCACAAATTCCACCGAAAGGCAAAAAGCGGCAAAAGAGAAAAAGGGAGCAAAAGGAAAGGGGGGGAAATGCCGCCACGCATCCCCACCGAGGCCGACTTCGCGCCCCTGGCCGCCACCCTCCCACACACGCTCCACTTCCCCTCGCCGCGCGAGTCCACCACGGCGCTGCTGGTGCTGCTCCACGGGCTGGGCGACTCGGAGGCGCCGTTTGCGCGGTTCGCGCGCGGCGTCGCGCTGCCGGGGGTGCTGGCCGTGGCGGTGCGCGGGACGGCGCCGCTGCCGCTGCTGGACAACGACGACGACGACGACGGGGGGCATTTTCACTGGGGGGATGATGTGCGGTTTGACGCGGGGACGGGGGATGTCGATGCTGATCCTGGGTTTGGGCGCGCGGCGCGGGCCGTCATGGATGGGTTGGTGAGGGGTGTGTTTGTCGAGCGGTGTGGGTGGGAGGTTGGCGATGTCATGCTCTTTGGCTTCGGGCAGGGCGGCTCGTTGGCGCTGGGCATGGCGTCGCAGCTGCGCGCCTCGCCGGCCGTCATCGACGTGACCGACAGCGCCAGCGCCAGCCCCAACGGCGGGAGCGGCCGCGACGAGGCCTTCAAGGGCGTCGTCTCCATCGGCGGACCCCTGCCGGCGTCCATGGTGCCGACGACGACGGCGCGGAGCAAGAGCACCACAAGGGTGCTCGCGGTCCAGCTCGACGAGGACCAGGTCGAGGCCATCGAAGCCGAGTTCCGCCACGTCACGGCCGTTCGGTGGCGGCGCCGCGACGTGGCCATGCCGCGCGACCGCGACGAGATGCTGCCCATTATGCGCTTTTTCGCAGACTGCCTCGGGCGCGTGTGAGGACTTCGTGCTGCTGCTGCTGCTACGACACTTGGGCACCGGCACAGACGCGCTGTTCCTTGACCGCGAACAGCCATCATTCATCACTGATACGCTACCGGGCTCATCTTCCATCGCCAATGCCCGCCTGCAGCATGTCGGCCAGGATATCCCACTTGGCCGCGTGCGCGCTGCTGCTCGCCCTCGCCACGCTCCTCAGCCCTCCGCAGATGAAGCGCAGGTGCCTCTCAAAGTCGGCCGCCGTCTCCCGCAGGACCCCCAGGAACAGCCCGTCTGCGCCCCCCCGGCCGTCGCCGTGCTCGAGCTTGATAGCCAAGTCCAACACGTCGAGCATGCCCTCTCGGATGGGCGCCAGCCGGCTGCCAAGGCATGCCTGCTCAATTATGTGTTTCATCGCGCTGGCGTGGACCGCAATCATGGCGTCAATGTCCTCGGCGGCTTCCAGGTCGTGCCTCATCTGGCGCTCGATGGGCTCCAGCACGAGCGTCGCGAGATATGTCTGTACGGTGCTGTAGAACCAGAGGAGCTTGTGCCTCATCGAATAGAACAGGCCGCGCTCGTCCCAGCTCTCCCGGTCTGTCCAGTAGTCGTCTAGAATCTTGCGTTTGTGCATGGCGTGCATTGCCCTCCTGATTTGCAAGAGAAACGTAAAGATGGACTGGTACAGTGCCAGGCTCTCGGCCGTCACAATCATCCGCACCGGCCACGGCAGCCTGTAGTGGACCCTGACGCTTGGGAGCGCCGCCCTGACGGATACTCGACCTTGGGACGCCGGCAGCCGATATCCTGCACTGTCGACGCTGATGGACAATCGGCTGGTGTCGAGAAGAGACGAAAAGGCCTCGTGTCCTGTCGCGGTGAGAGCGTATCGGCCGTGCCAGCCCTCGTCCATGGTATCCAGCCGGGCAAACAGACCCTCGCAGAGCATCGAGGCCGCACGCCCCTCGGACATGAGGTACAGAGTGCGCAGCGCATCGAGCGACGTGGACAGACCCCAGGTGCCCAGCAGCGCATTCTTCAGCGTCCTCGATGTTTTGCGGTACTGGCTCTGGATCCACCGGTCAAAGGCAGCGCCGAAAAGGTCCGGAAATGGAGCAAGCTCGAATCCTCGGGGGCAGAGGGAATCGTAATCGAGGGGCTCCTTGTCAACGTGCCGAGACGCGGCGGCATCGTGTTGTCCCAATAGCCCCAGCACTACAATGTTCTTACCAGCGTTGTAGATGTTGCTGACGGCCGGCTGGAGGAAGTTTGGCCCGTGTAGTCTCCCATCCGGTGTTTTGCGCAACTCGAACCGGCTTCGCCACGTGTCGCCCAATGGCACGTCGCTGGACGATTCGGATATGAAGAAGAGTTCGTTTCCGGGAATCAGCTTGCCCTCGTTCATCCAGCGTTGGATCGGGCGTAGGTACACGTTGAAGCACTCGATAAAGATCCGGGCTAGAAACTCAAAGGTGCCGGGCTTCCCCGTCAGCTGCGCCTCGCTCGTTTCGACAAAGATGAGTTCCAGGTAGCGAAAGGTGTCCGATTCGCGAGCTTGTCGAACCTGGACGATGATACTCGACAGGGCAAAAAGCGGTTCCAGCCGGGGGGCAAGCTCTCCCATCAACCCCATCAGGCTGACGACGACCTCTCCCTTGGGCGAAGCGAAGCGCGCCTCGATCTCGGCGAGCATGCGATCCAGCTGGCCAAGATGGCGGGCAACGCAGTCCTGGAGAGCCTGGATGTGAGGGATCGTCTGTGGCTGAGTTGCAAACAGCCGAAGCACGCGAAGCCGCCGACCAGATTCCGCAAGGGCGCCCATCAACGACTCGTGGGTTTCCCATGCTGTGTCTGCCAGCTGAAAAGCGGGCGAGGGGGACACTGCGCCGTTGAATAGAGAGCATTCGAGGCCATGGAACATGAAGAGGACTTCGCGCACCGCTTGCGCCTCGGGGACGGCGATTTTTGGTGCAGACGCCGGGGGTCTGTCTTTTATCCGCCATGCTTGTTCTTGTCGGATCGAGTTTAGGGTTCCGTGGTCGTCGGGGTGAATAATGCAATCTTCGGCCGACCTTGCCGTGGAGTCTCCATCGCGAGCAACCGAGGTGGCATCGGAAGACGCGCTCGCCGAGCCATGGTCGTCGTCTTGGCCGGCGGAGTCGTCGCTGCTGTAGCTGACGGCCTTCCAGAGTTCCTCGTCCTGGTCCCAGCCGTCTTCTCGAGCTACATCTTCCCAGCGGAGAGGCGGCGCATCCGGCTCTTGCACGACCTGCTGGCCGGGAAGCTCAAGGTCACTAAGCCTGGTCTTGGAGGCGGGCTGGTCCGACAGCTCCACGAGCAGATAGAGTATCTCCGGGTGCCACTTTGCGGGAGACCGGCGCAGGGCATCTAGTCTCTGGCGCAAAGCATCGGCCAAGGCCTCGCGGTGGCTGACGCGAAAGCGCTCGTCGAGGCCATCCAAGCAGCTGTCCACCTCGAAGGGGTTTGTGCGAAGGTAAGGATGGGTCCTGAGCTTGCGCAAGGAGGCGTCGCAAGCTGAGCGGAATTTGTCTGGGTTTGTCTGGGACGGATTGTCAGCCAGTCTGGAGATGATGCATGGATTTGCCATACCTGGGCCAGCGACTGCGTCAGGCTCTCGACCAGCTCTTCGGTCAGGGCTCCGAAGCGTGCAGCAAATGCCATGGTTGTGGGCCATCCATTTTCTTCGAATTCCGCTTCCAAAGTGTGTCGATTTCGTCGGCATGATTGCTGTGAAGTCGGTCGGTCAGTCCTCGGCAATTAATAGCCGCGTTCAACGGCTGACGCGTCTCCACCACAGCTACAGCGGTAGCGCCAGAGTGGTTGGCGGCGCGCGCCTGACAGCGAAGCCCCCTGTGCAACTTCTTGTCTCAGCTTGCTCCTCCAACGACGCATCGCATCCTGGCAGGCCATCGGGCGCGCAACGAGAAACACATACACACACATACACACACGGCGCAATCGATACTCGACCGCCTCTGCCCTCTCAGGACGCTGCACCCATGGCCTCCTGAAGCTCGCGGAGCATCCAGTGTCCTTTGCCCGTCGACGACAGCCATGGCGATTGCGCGGCCCGTCCGCGCGCTCACCATTACGGCCGTGGTTTTATGGTTCCTTGTTCTGTACCGCATCTTCAGGGCGCCTTCGTCCATCCACGGGCCCGGCGAGCGGTACATCAACTTTGAGCGGGATCCCAACCTCGACCGTAGGCTGCGCTGCTCCCGCGACGCTCACTATGCTCTGGCTAACCATGTCCTCTAGCCACCGACGAACCCGAGGGGATACTGCGCCGCGCCTCCGAACGATATGCCCCGGACGCCAAGGACAGCGCCCGGATCCCTGCCACGCTGCTGGCCCTGGTGAGGAATGAGGAGGTCGACGACATGGTGCAGTCCATGAAGGACCTGGAAAGGACCTGGAACCACAAATTCAACTACCCCTGGACCTTCTTCAACGACGAGCCCTTTTCCCAAGAGTTCAAGCGCAAGACGCAGGCCGTGACCAAGGCCAAGTGCATCTACGAGCAGATCCCCCGCGAGCACTGGGCGACGCCGTCGTGGATCGACCAGAAAGTCTACGACGAATCCGCAAAGATACTCGAGGAGAGCGGCGTCCAGTACGCAAAGAAAGTCTCGTACCACCAAATGTGCCGATGGAACAGCGGCATGTTCTACAAGCACCCGGCGTTGCAGAACACGCGCTACTACTGGCGCGTCGAGCCCAAGGTTCACTTCTTCTGCGACATCGACTACGACATCTTTGCCTACATGCTCGACAACAACAAGACGTACGGCTTCACAATTAACCTCTACGACGACCCCAAGACGCTGCCCACCCTGTGGCCCGAGACGGTCAAGTTCCTGACAGACAACCCCAAGTACCCCGTCCACGAACAGAGCGCCCTCAGGTGGTTGACCGACGACGTGCGCCGCCCAGAGAACAACAAGCGGGCTCAGGGATACTCGACCTGTCACTTCTGGAGCAACTTCGAGGTGGCCGACATGGAGTTTTGGCGGAGCCCCGTCTATCAAGACTACTTTGACCACCTGGATCACGCCGGCGGCTTCTTCTACGAGCGGTGGGGCGACGCGCCGGTGCACAGCATAGCGCTCGGCCTCTGGGAAGATGCGAGCAAGGTCCACTGGTACGTGTCGTCCTGATGTTGCCACTCTGCCAGCTCTCTCAAGCTAACCGGCAACAGGTTCCGCGACATCGGGTACCAGCACATCCCCTTCTTCAACTGTCCCAACTCGCCCAAGTGCAAGGGGTGCGTCACGGGCCGCCTCACCGACGGCGAGCCCTTTCTCCATCGCGAAGACTGCCGGCCCAACTGGTTCAAGTACGCGGGGATGGGCTGAGCACATAAGCCAGCAGACCGCTCGCCGGTCTCCGATGGCGGACAGTGTGCATTGTATACTTGGTGCCCCCGGGCGGCTTTAATATTGCCTCTTATTGGTTGGCTGCGGGCTAGCATGGGACGATATCGAGAGGGGCCACGCGGGAGCAGTCTTCATTCTTATGCGCTGGTTGTTTCAGATTGGGCGCGGGCGGGTGATAGGTCGCTGCGTTTCGGTGTTGTCGCGAGGGTATCATGGACTGCCGCGCGTGGTGTATTGGATCATGTCTCGACGGTAGATGACTTTTTTTAACGAAGCACACGCCCCCCATCTCGGCTCTCTGGCCTGTCCGACCTGAATATACAAACACGGACATTATAACGCGCCAAACACCGTCACCACGCCCGACGTCCCGCCCACGCAAAACTGGTCCCCCCAGCCGTCGTCCCTCCACGCCATGCAGCTGACGACGTTGCTGCGCGTCTTTTCCCTGCCGTCCTTGCCAATGACCTTCTTCTTGGGCTCGTACCCGCTGGGGCCCCAGGGCACCTCGACCTTGGCCACCAGCTTGCCCGTCAACAGGTCCCACGCCCAGATGCGTCCGCTGCCGCCGCCGCCGTCGTCGCCCGTCATCTCGTCGCCGGCGAGGACGTACTTTTCCCTCGCGCCGAGCAGGGACTGGATGCGAAGCTCCTCGTTCTTGAAGCCGGGGGCCGAGTACGCCCGCAGGCACGCGCCGCTGTCGCGGTCCATGAGGCGCACCTTGCTGTCCAGCGTGCCGACCAGCGCCGCGCGCCCGTCCTTGGTAAGCCCGAGGCTCGTGACGCTGGCGCCCAGCACGTCGGTCGTGCACCGGCCCATGCGCACGTCGTAGCCCCTGACGCGCCCATCGACGCTGCCCGTGACCATCTCGGCCCCGCGCACCGCCAGGGCCGTGACGGCGTCGCGCGCCTCGCCGAGCACCTGCACGGGCTTGAGGCTGCGGCTGCGCACGTCCCACACGCGCGCCGTCGTGTCGAAGCCGCCGCTGACGACGAGCGAGTCGCCGTCGCCCGCGAAGCGCACGCAGTTGATGCGCGCCGAGTGGCCGTGCGCCGTGCCGCCGAACCGACGCGTCGTCACCGCCGCCGACACGTCCCACAGGAACACGGCCCGGTCTCCGCCCGCCGACACGAAGCGCTCGTTGTCCGCCGCCACGTCCACGCTGAGCACCTCGTACCCGTGCGCCGCGTACGTCTGGATCAGCCGGCCCTGCGGCACCCCCGCCTTGCGCGGCTCGGCGACGCTGCTGCTGGGGAACGGGTTGTACAAGCGGACCGTTCGATCCGCCGAGCCCGTCAGGATATATGTCCCGGGCGACGCTGAGTACGCGACGGCGTGGACAGGTCCTGCGCGCAGTCATTCATTAGCGGACTCGGGTGACGTGTGAGTGTGTGTATGAGAAAAAGTACCATTCGAGCCGAGCAGATGCGCTGTGGGCTTATCGGGAAAGGCCATTCTCAGGAAACATGTTTAGCTCCTCCTACCGTCTCTTCACCCCTTTTCCAAGCTGCCGCCACGGGACCGCCTGTGGTCATAAACGTTTTCTTCGGGGGCCGCTGGCTTGAGGTCGCTGGCGATGAAGCTTGCCATGAAGCCCGGCACCAGCGACGGCGGGATAAGGTAAGCCCATCGAGGGCCAGTCACGTGCTCTGATTGGCTAAGATTCAAGTGACGTTCGCCCGAGTCCGAAAGGTTTAAGCTTCAACAGTTGAACAGACCATCATTATTGCGCGTCGCCACTGCTATGGTACAGCTCCATCTCTCCTCTTTACTGCAATATTCAGCAGCCTGTGCCTGCATCTCTATATCCAGCGCTTCCCAGTCCGTAGGCATCATTCGTCATCGGCATCGACGTCTCCTTATCCCGCACCGTACAAAAAGCCAATCATGCGTCGTCCCGACGTCCCTTCTTCCCTCATCGAGCCCTGGAGTACAAACTCTTTGTTACAAAACATATCTTCTTTTCTTGGATTCTGTTCTCTTCCAGTCGTGGCTGTAGGGAAGGGGCAGGGGAACCCCAAAGTGCCCGAGGCCGAGCGACCCCGGCTAAACGTAAAGTCATGGTACAACGCTCAAGCAAGCGTGCAATATACAACATCCATATCCACAGGATACGGCCTTTCTATCGGCGATGGGATCTGCCATCGGAGGTGTCTCTGCTCGTTGGATTCGTCTGCGCTCATGACGACCCGGTACCCATCCGCCGGGCTCGCCGACCGAGATCCCTGGCTGTGGTAGATTTGAATCAGTTTCTGGAGCCGATGCTCGATGGCGTCTCGGGCCGCCTGTGAGTGTTCCCACGTCTTTGCCGTGCTGTCAACGGCAGTCTTGCCCACGCGAATGCTCTGGATCAGCTCGTTGATTGACGCCATGGGGCCGCACGCCGTCAGCACATCGACGGCGGCCATGATTGGTACCGATAGTGCCGGCGGAGAGGTGCTCAAGATGGTCGGGCGGACGCGGAGAATACGGTCGAGACAGTTGATGATGTCGAGGATGCTCAACGCGTGGTGGCGGCACTCCTGAAGGTGGCTCGCTCGAGCCTCGGAAGGCAGCCGCGCAACCGACACGTGGAAGCGATTGAGCTGGATTAACGCATGGTGATAGAGCAGGTGCATGGTCAGAAACGACCCGACCTTTCCAGAAAAGGCTGCCGACTCAAGATTGGATCCGCCGAAAACCAGGCGAGGGGGCAGCGAGTTGTACCAGTCGCGAGCTCTTGTTGCCACGTTTCGGGCCTTGGCGTTGCTCGTCCCAGAGGGCATGGATCGGGCCGCCAGTCTAGAAATGACGGACTGGCAACTCGACCAGATGTGAACCATCTCCACGAGGTAGCCCGTAATCTCCAACGGCTTCTCGGCCAACCTGGATGCAACCGTCTCGTCCGGGTCGAAAACAGGCATGTAGGCCTCGACCTGCTTCTCGAAGCTCTCCGAGTCGGCCGGGAGGCGCACGTATATGTCATCTGCGTTGATTAGTACCGGACGGTCCGGAAGCACCATGTTGATTCGTTCCAGCATAAACAGAGACCATAGCGTTCTCCTCCTCGCCTCGCAGTAGCCGACCTCGTTCATGCCAAACGGATAGGCCGAGGCTTCCTCGTCTGCCGACTTCTCAAGCTCCTGGTTGAGCTGCAGAGACGCCGCCGCCGTAGCTGCCGAGGAAATGAGCTCGTTGGCCTCCCGGAGACGAGAGGTCGAGATGTGGTAAACGGCAAGCAGTATCCTGCTCTGGACAAGCTGGAGGCAGGGAAAGACAGCCGTCTTTTGCGCGTAATACGCCACTTGGGCGTACTCGTAGGCGATGTGCTTGGGTCCGCCAGCCAAAGCCACACCAATGGCCAGCACGCTGTAGAGGACCATGAGATCCTCGGCAGACTTTTCGTGCGCCGAGCTGGCGGCCCACGATCGGAAGACCTTCTCGGGGAAGAATCGCATGATCATGGTGTTGTCGATTTGCCCAAAGAACTGTGTGAGAACGGCGCTGATGGACTCGGGATCCGATCCGTAAGGGTCTGTCCTGCAGGCTCGGCTCAAAACCTCATCGGAAATGCGAGGCAGAATCTCCAGGGGGGGGGGCTGCGACTTGGAATGGTCCATGGCCCGGACAACCGGGGCGGGGGGCTCGCCGCCGGGAATGTACGCTTCAGGGCCCATCTTGAGCCGCTTGCTGTAGCCGCTCTCGGGAGGGGACTGGTGGCGGAGGCTCAGTTGAGGCGACGTTGCAGGGCTGGAGCCGCAGTCCGAAATCCTGCCGTTTGTTTGACGCGACGGTCCCCCAACCTTGCGCAAGTCATCGAGCTCCGCCGGAGGGGTTGTGGGGGAGGTGTTGTGGCCTCCTCTCGGTCTAAAGGGCGGCATCGCCATCAGCGTCTCTGTTCCGATGCGAATGAGGACGCAGGCAGTGAGGGGCAACTTACGCGTTCTTGAACTTACAAACGCGGCCAAATTTTTCGCATTGGACGCAACGCGGGTAGTCGGGGTCGCATTTGATCTTCTTCTCCCGGCACGTCACGCAGGCAATGGCCAGTCTCTTGCGAGGCTTTCCGGCCTTGGTGACGCCCCAGTGGGCGTTGACTGCTTCGCCGTCGATGACCGTCTTGCAATGGCTCCCATCGTCGTAAAAGTAGCACATTCCCTCGCCTGGCACCTCGGTCGCCCGCACAAATCGAGGAAGAAAATGCGTGCCGGTCCAAATCTTAGGGCCCAGGCCATCCTTTGCAGGCACGCCTTCAGAGATAACGGCACTCGCGGTCTTGGGGGCGGGGTGGGGGCCTTTGTGCGTCGACCTGTTGTCAGAGCAGTCTGAGCCGGAATCCTTGGACCCAGGTAGATGGTGCCTTGCGTTGTCCCTAGGAGAGCGGAGCGAAGGGTCGCGCGACGCAAAGGAATACTCATGCAGGTTCGACCACCTGACACTCTGGTCAAGGTCGGATCGAGATGCTGGCCGGCCGTGGATCGGATGTTCAGCGTAGCTCGGCGATCGTGGTCCGGTAAAGGAACGAGCAAAGGCGTGCAGGCTCTGCCTCTCGGGGTCAAACTTGACGTCGTAGGTGCTGCGGGGCTGCGTCAGTCGAGGGGAGGTGGCGCGAGGAAAGCCGGAGGCGAAGCTGCTGGAGCCGATGCCAGGGGAGAGGCGGGGCCGTTCCAGGGGAGAGTAGGACAGGTAGTTGCTGTCGCGCTCAGAGGGCGAGCGGAGATGACGCATGGAGGAGGGGGGCCCAAACAGACTGCTGAGCGAGGGCAGCCGCTGGCGCGAGGACGTCGGGCTGGTGGAAGTCGGACGATCTTGGATCTGCGCGGGGGCGCCCAGGCCAGCCGCCATGTCGACGGCGGGGCCCTTTTCATAGCCGGACATGGAGAAGGGAGCAGAGGCTCGGGGTTCCCAGGCCTGCTCGGTGGAGGGGGATGATCGGGACGAGTAGGACTGGGCTCCGGGACTGGCCAGGTCGGGCGGGCTGTCGGGAGGAAGCAGGTATGGACGGGAGTAGTCTAAAGCTGCTGAAGCACCCATTGAGGAAGATTGTGCGGCGGGGACGGGGGTTAACGACGGCAAGGTGGCAAGCCCCGGAGGCGACTGGTAAGAGTAACGACTGGCCGGCTGGGCAGAGATGACCAGTCCGAGGAGCGAGCGATTGGGCGCTTAAGCGTCAAAAGGAGTTGGTCGAGAAAGGGTGTCGACGAGAGGGGTCGACGCGAACATGCCCAGGCTTCCCAGTTGACCTTTCAGCCTCTCTCTCTGTGTTATCGAGGCGACGACAGGGGACGTTGGGGGACAGAGGCAGCTTTGCGGTGTCCGGATGCAGAAGGTGCGAGCTTGTTGCCTAGGGGTAGTTTCGAGACGACGAAAGCCGGGTTCGACAGGTTGTAAGAGCCGAAGGCAGGGAGACGGAGCAGCAAGTTCGAAGAAGTGCGTGGCTGACCGGGGGGGAGGGAGCGAGAGGGGGGGCGGGAGTTGCTTTTGAATGAGCGGAGAGAGGGCGAGATGAGGCGCAAAGAGATGTACAACGGCGCATTTCCAAAGGAGCGTCCAAAAGGTACCGGCGGGCTGAGCGTAGCCCATGCAATGCATCCATCCATGACAACAGCTGGATGGAGGGCCAGTCGGAGCATGCGAGCGCGGCCTGGGCTGGTTAGTGGGTGGCGGACACGTGCGTTTACCGTCCGGGACCCTGTCTCCATTAAGATGACTTGCGGACGCTAGAGGAGGTTCCAAGATGGTGGCTGTCGGCAGCGTCGGCATACGCTTCCCACGAGCGACTTGTGCGCCAACGGCTGTCGCTGGGCGTCAGACTCTGCCATTGTCCACGCCCCCGCTCATCCCGAGGGGTGTGGAAGCCATGACGCTGGCTCCGATGCAGCGTGGAGCAGAAGAAAAGGGCTTCCCCACCCGAGCTCCAACCACGGGGCGTGCGCGTCGGGGGCGTGTCGCAGGAGGGGGGCTTTTGAAGACCGAAGACGAGCGAGATGCAGTCGAGGGACTGGGGCCGATTTCTCCCCCAGAGCACATGACATATGGCACGATTCGGCGGCTTACGGCGGCGTCAGCCCGAGGCCTTTGTCCCGGCGAAAGAGCAGAGGATGGAGGACGCGAAGGGGCAGGCAGGCAGCAGCAGATGGGGAAGAAAATGTCGTTACTAGACACACGCCACGTGACGGCTAGGGTACAAGCATAGGGGTACAAGCACTTTTGCCTGTGTGCCAAAAAAAAAGGCCCCTCCTGTCGGGGGGTGAGTTGGCCGGCTGCCGAGGCTACTGTCTGTACCTAGCAAGACTACGTGTGTGTGCGCCCGAGGGGGCGGCGCCTCTTCGGCAGGCAGCTCTGATGATAACGGCGAGGAAGAGGCAGGTGGCGGAACGGGCGAGTAAGATTTGGGGACCGTAGTCCGGTCGCTGTTATAGTGTAGAGGTGCGATATATGCTTCTTTGGCAAGGGGGCCGCCGTTGGTTCGTGCCTCGGAACGCAATTGCTGTTCCGAGTACTCCGTATCCGGACTCCGTACATGCTGGGCTGCCATGCAATGCCATGTACGTAGATGGCCGAGGCGGCAAACAGAAAAATACGATAAACACGGATAGTCATGATGGTGAAAATAAGCAGTACCCGAAAGAGAAAGAGCCGGATCGAGGCAAACGGCCGCCGTGGATTCAAGCTGCAAAGGGGAGTTCAACGACAGGTACGTACCGAGTACGGGGTACGGGGTACGGGGTACCTCCCTCGTCCGGCACCTACGGCAGCGGCAACAAGCTGCAAGGGTCCGGGATGCTGTTGTCTGACCCCAGTGGGGCCACAGAGATACGGTACAGTACTGTAGAGAGCAGGGTGTTCGGAGCATCTAAAAAGAGAAGGGAGCGTCAGATGGATGTTCGGCAGCTCATCCGGTCCTCTGGGATCACGGTCGCACCGCCGGCGGACCGCTGATGCTATACCGGTGTCGACGCGGTTGGCCAAAGCAGGCGAAACAAGGGCAAGGTGTAATGGCCCGACACTTGATCCCGGTGATGACGGCCAGTGTTTCCCTCGTCTCTTTTTCTTTACACTCGCTGGTGGGTTTTTTCCGGCCGACTTGGCTCGCTTGGCTTATTCGTGCCGGACGGACAGCGGCCAATGGGGGTCTAAAAGATGCCGGCCGCGAATGACGATGACCACCACCACCACCACCACCACCACCGGGCCACAGACGACGTGGCTTGGGACGTCGAGGGAAGGAGGGGAGGGTCGCTACCCCGGCCGGCAGCGGTACATGCTGCTAGGTATCTTTCCGCAGTCGGGTCGCTTGTCGCTGCCGTTTCAGGCAAGAGCGTTGGGCTGGGCTGGGCTGGACAGGGCAGGGCAGTGCAGGGCAGGGCAGCAGGGCAGGGCAGGAGCCGACAGGGCCAGGGATCCCGTGCGGCTTTAGACAAAGAGAAGTCCCGAATAGCATCGCCATTCACCTGCTGCTGCAATGGGCGGTCAGGAAAGGGCCTCGTCCAGCAGCACAGCGCACGGCCAGAGGGCGGTTCGCTTACCGGTTGCCCAGAAAGCCGTCTCCCCAGATTCGGCCTCATGCATGCGTGACATTGCACTATCTGTGGATGGGGGATGGTGCGAGGAAGAGGGAGGG
Source organism: Hirsutella rhossiliensis (assembly GCF_020360975.1). Classification (NCBI taxonomy): domain Eukaryota; kingdom Fungi; phylum Ascomycota; class Sordariomycetes; order Hypocreales; family Ophiocordycipitaceae; genus Hirsutella; species Hirsutella rhossiliensis. The sequence continues at coordinate 1,492,744 of NW_025408669.1, forward strand.
GCGACGAAGAGAGGTCGAGCTCATGCTACTGCTGCTGCTGCTAGTAGGGAATCAGTGAGTCGAAGGCGTCGTGTCAAGTCGGTCTGAACAGACTAGCCCTGTCCCACGGACAATGCGAACAAGCGTTGAGCAACATTCAAGAGAAGTGGGACAAGGCGGCAAACGCACCAAGAGGGGCCACCGTCTAGACGTGCCGTCTGCCTTCTTCCCCTCTCTCGCACGCTTCCGATGCAGACCTGACCTGAAACCTTCACTGCCACCTCGGTGTCTTCAGCCTCACTTGGTCTGTGATTCTCTCCTCGATGCATCATATGCGGGCGGGCGGTCCAGACGGAAATATGGGGAAGCGGAACGACCAGGCAAAACGCCCGCCCGGTCCCTTGAAGCTTGCTTAAAGCTTGTTTTTATCATTCTTTCTGGGGAGGGGGGGTGCCGCGCATCACAGACGCGCACGCGCTCACAGACACAGACGACGTGTGGTGATGGAGACGCGGATCTCCGAGGTAGGGGCGTATAGGGCCATTGCCGACAGGCAGCAGGCCCGGACGGTGGTGTTAGCGGCGGCAGGCCAAGCCGAGAAATCGCGTTGGAGGACCCCGAAGAGCTATTGCTGCCCTTTGACTTTCTTTTTTGTTTTGTTTCGTTTTGGTTTGTTTCCGAGGATGGGCTGAAGATGGTCATCATGATGAGGACGGACTCTTGCGAGTGGTCGAGACTTTGTAGTGTATCATACATAGCTCAGATTCATATTTCTGCTTTTGGTAGGTGGCTATAGAAGAAGCAAGGAAAGTGGGCAGGTGTTTGACATCATTGTCAATTTGCTCTCCCCCGGCCCAGGCACAGAAAATAACAACCCTCAACTCAAGAAAGGCTGGACCGAGCCCCTGGTAAATCTTAGCGGAGAGAGCACTTGGCCGTGGACGCATATGGCTGCCGCCTGCAATTTAAAGTACAGGTGTAGGCGTGTGCCTGGAGCGCCATGGAAGGCAACTAGAGCCTGCTAAAGCCTCTCGAGTGGTTGTAGGAGAGTAGGGGGAAGAGAAAAGCTCGGTGCGGGCGAAACCAGCTCAACCAGCTCTAAGCGAAAAGGGGAAGGGGGCGAAGAAACGGCTCGGAGGTGGGTGGCACAAGGTACTTTGTCGTCGTTTAGCCAAAGGCCCGCCAGCTTGTCTGTCACGGGATGGACTGCCGGGGAAAGAAGGGACAGCAGGGGTCTGACGGCCAATCGGGGGGCGAGAGGAGCGTTGATGCGACGGGGCCCAGGCCAAGATCCCCCTGTCGCTGCCCTGGAGCCGATGGCACTAGGGGGCGACTACCGACACGTTACGTCAGGTTCCGTCGCATGGCTTTTTCCTCTTCCTTTGTTCGTCCTCCGTTTTTTTTTCTCCCGTCTCACCCCCCTGCCCCTCTCTTTCCCTTTCCGTCATTATATCTCGCTTTCTACCTTTTTTTTTCTCCCACCCTGCTGTGCCGCTCCTGCTGCCCGAAACTCACAGTGCACAGGTAAACATACACTAGGGCGCCATGTGCAGTGCGCGCTGCAGTGCGCGCTGCAGTCTGCAGTCTGTTGCAAGGAATCCCAGGCTCTTCCGGAAGAGAGAGCCGCGACGGTCTGCGGCATGTGGCGGGTAGAAATTGGAAACCTGCCTGCCAAATCTGGGGCCGCTCCCACATCCTTGGCCCCTCACCCCCTTGCGCCATCCCTCTCCTCGACATGTGCCGTGCCGGCAGCCTACCGTTGTGAGGCCTCTTGTATTTCTGCTGGATGGCTGAAGAAAGCAAATGGAAGGAGAGAAGAGGGCACCGGGGCCTCTAAATCAGCAACTGCCGTTGGCATTGTGTAATGGGCCATGCCATGTACTTACTCCCGGCATCCACCCTGCATCTACCCATCTCCCGCATGCACGAAATACCGTGCAGGTTCTACATGGGTGGTTTGCTTGCTTCCCTGTGTTTTCTTTTCCTTTTAGTGTAATAGAGCCGATCCGGGGTGGGTACGTAGCAGATACTGTACTGGCAGCAGGGTAGCAGGCGGTTTTCGATTGGCACGTGAAAAGGCCGGCCCGTGCGGCTAGCGATCCAAGGTGGTTTGGCCTTGCGAGGGCTTCCTGATAAGCCACTGGCTGAGGCGTCCGATTGACTGGCCAACGCATGAGTTGCACTAGTGCTTTGGTGTGAAGGAATAAGGGGGGACCATCAGGCCAAGAAAAGGGCCAAGCTTATTGGCGAGGGAGGAGGAACGATGATGACGATGCTGGATGGATGAGGGTGGGTGGGATCCGCGCTGACCGCCGCCACGGCAGCGCCATCCCAGGCCACATCCCAGGCGAGAGCGCGAGAGAAAAGAGCCTCATTTCTCTGGCCCGGCAGCGCAGCCAACCATGAGCCGTTTGTTGGCGCTGAGCTACCGGGCGGCCGAACAAAGAACAAAACTAACAAACAATGCACCCCTCGCTCGCTCTCGCTCCTCCCGTGCTCCTCCACCCGCCCAAAGGACCAAAGGGGCCGGCGACAGGCCCAGGGCAGCTGGAAATAAGAGTAGGGTACACGGGCGGTACGGGTCGCTGAGCGTGAATGGCGCCCGGGCCACGAGGTCGCGCGCGAGTCTCCCTTGATGCCCGCGGCGGCCGTCGTCGGCCTGCGCGGCGTCCGGGGGCGAGGGGCCCAGTTTACAGGAGGAGTGTGTGTGTCTTGGGGAAAAGGCATCATCTCTCGTCCTCCGGCCCGTCGATTGCCCGATTCAGGAGCTCCTCCGGGACACGCCCCTCCTTTGTCTCCCCGCATCGGAGAGAATTGACAAGCTGCTGCTGGCGCCCCCCGGCCGAAGGATCTCACGGTTTTTGATTTCGGCCCGCCCGCCAGGTTGCATGGACCGATTGATTGGAGTGGTTGGAGTGGTTGGAGTGGTTGGCCGTGCCGAGTGCATTGTGCGCGCTTGCAGATGTGGATTGCACGTGCTTGGGGCCGAGCGCGAGGATCGACTGTTTCCAGCCTTTGTTTAACTGACTACTCGATGTGACCCTTTGTGTTTACAAGATGGATCCCATGTCCTTGAAGTTGGGGACAACTAAGCCGCGGAGGGAGGGAAAGGGGGACCGGAGAGGCTTGCAAGAGGATCGAGGCATGGTCAATAATAGGCATATAGGATCCAGGATGGATGACTGACGGCTGCTGACCCGTGGACGGTGAGGCTGAAGACGCCCTGGGCGCTTTCTATTTTCAACGATGCGCCCCGCCGAAAGCAGGCCCGGGGTCCACTCGCATTCGAGCCCGGGGGTTGACAAGCAAGGGCTTTTTCGGGCCCCATGTGTGTGAGCGTGTGTGTGAGTGAGCGTTCGTGTGAGCGTGTGTGTGTGCGTTTGTGTGTGCGTGTGTCTCTGCGGAAGGAGGAAAAGGGACCCAAGGGAAACAGCGGGAAAATGCAACGCCGTTTGTTTATTCACCTCGCTCCCTTTCATTGAGCCGGAATACCGCAACGGTCTTTTGGGCTGGCTTACCCACAAGCGAGGGCTGGGTTCGTGTCCTTGGGGTCGCGGTGCCAGCCATCTACAGATGCAAGCAACAAGGTGTTTGGATCTATTTCGGGGACGAAGCGATGCACATGCATACACACACACATACGTGGACCAAGCACGTGCATGCATATATGCACTTATGCAGCCTGCCAGCCACGGACTGGGCAGAGAGAGCTGGACATGGTCTGCAAACAACAGCAGCGGCAGCAGCAGCAGTAGCAGCAGCAGTAGTAGCAACAGTAGTAGTAGTAGCAGCAGCAGCAGCAGCAACGACCCTCCAGGTGCCGGGATCGTCAGTGTAACGTGCGCTTCGCGGCAGGGGTGCTGGGGAACTTCTGCAAATGCCGTTGGTACTGACTTACAGTAGGTACAGGCCGGGCATGAATATGAATACCACCTACCGTGGATTTCGTTACCTGCAACAAGGTCACTTCTGTTTCTTTTTTTCCTCTCGTGCCTGCCTGTCTGTTGCCTGATGCACTCTGATGCACTCACCTCGGCAAAACCCCCGGGTCCGTTGAGCCGTGTCGACGAGTCTCCCCGTAACTTACATACACTCCGCATTGGTGCATAAGTATATGTATTGTCACGGAGATTACGCATGGCTCCCTCCCGCGACGACTCTTGGCTTCGAACCAACACGAGCAGCCATCCATCCTCTCATGGTGATCAGTGGTTGGCAATGCGCGTGTGTGTGTGGGCTTGGTTGGGTGTTGCTCGGATCCGGGTGCGCTTCTCGTCAGCAGATATTGCGGCGACATGATGGGCGCGCAGCCACGCCGGGCGGATGGATGGCCTGACTGGACGACCTTGTCCTGCGCCGCCCGGATGGGGGAGGTCAGCCAGTCTATGGCATGCATGATATGTAGGTTCGGAGATTTCGCTTCTCGCTTGGGCGACGGAGGCTCGCCACTCCCATTCGCCTTGATCCGAGCAAGTCGACCAAACCAACACTCACATACAAATACAACAATGGCTTCGGTCGGTCCCACCCTTGGCTGCGCATCCGACCCGCTCGTTGCATCATCCTCGTCATCCCCATCATCATCGCCGGCCTCGGTCCCGGCCTGCCGAGCATCTGGGCCTCCGACGACGCAGGAGGGGACGGACGGCACGGAGGTGACTGTATCTGCCGGAGGTGCAGACGGCCGGCCCACGCCGTGCATAAACCTGCTCCCACTCCCCCTTTCCGCTACTCCCACAATACCTTTTTCTTCTTCTTCTCCTTCTTAATATTTTTTTTTTCGCGTTTCTCATCCTGTCGGCTCCGGGGAGAGCTAGTTCTACAGTGATCCGGAGCGAGGACCAGGCGAGAAAGCGAGACAAACGGTGGGAAACCAGAACGTCGACGTAAAAACATGCGTTGCACGACAAAGGACGGAAAGAGCGGAAGGCGCGGAATGCAGCGTGAGAAACACGATGGAGAAACGGGGAGAAACAATAGGGGCACACAGACGCAGGCTGTCTGTGCGTACACGCTCGGGCCCGAGTCCCCTCTTTCGGGGGCAATTGCAGCGAGCGGGAGAGACGGGACGCGGGAGGACGAGGGGCCGGGGACGGAGAGTCGGTAGCGAATCGGCTGCGCCTCTCCCGCTGATGAATAGAGGGGGATCGCGAATCGAGGGGGGACAAGAGGAGGTACGTGACACAGACATGGCATCTCCGGAGGTGCACGATGGATCAGTCCTAGAATTGAACAAAGTAATAGGAGTAGAGACAGCGCTCGGGGTGGCAGGGGGTAGGCGTAGTGGACTGTATAAAGTATCAACAACATGGATCCTCTCTCAGCAAGCATACATCCATACATCTGTGTCAATGTGAGGCTCGATAAGCTTTTATTCGTCGGAACAGGGCCAAGTGTTTGGCAAAGTGTCTGTGGGTGAGCAGGGGCGAGAAACAGCAATGGTCGCTTGAAGCCGGACACGCAATTGCCAGCCGAGCGCAGACTCGTCTCTTGGGTAAGAGGCCCGTCTATCCGTCTGCGTATTCCCACAGGCCTGCGAGGCAATGTACGCACCTTGTATTGTAAATTGTGAGTTATGAATACAGACGCAGTCTTGGCAGGTCCGCCATACGCCCTTCTCGCACGTACAGTAGATATACAGCAGCTACATCGAACACACCACGTACAGTATTGTAGTGGCTCGGCATTTGGCTCTTGTTCCCTTCTCGCTATGACTCGGCGGGCCGTACGTATTATCCTGGACGTTTAGAATGGTCCTACCATCGAGTGTCGATCAGTCACCGGCAGGCATCGACCAGCGACTTGCCCGTCCACTCGCATTTGCCCATTCGGAGCCGCTTTTTAGTCCCAGAGCGGCTTAGCAATCGACAGCAGTCCAAACGCCCCCGTCCATACGTCGGTCGCGTGCCGACGCTGGTACATGCACCGAGAGAACATGTCGGCTATACTTCCGCCTCCTCCCATCTAGCGAGAGAGGATTCACCGCGTCTGTGCGCTCTCGCCCCGTCTCTGCAGCCGTTGTAAATCTCCGACGGGGTACTTCCCCTTGTTCGGTTTTATTTTTAACTCTGCCCCTCTCTTTACGTTTGATTGATCCCCTTTTATTGCCTCCCTTCTGGACGGTCCGACTCTCGTGGCTGAGCTGAGGAGGGCCGCGCGGTGGACCGACGACCCGGAGCTGTCGTCGGCATGTCACGGACGCTCGTGGTTCGGACATTGCTGTGTGTACGTTGCGTCAATGACACATGTGATGCTCGTGCGGGCCTGTTACATAAGGGATAGGGCAGACTGGCCCGTCTAGCCAGGTAAGTGTCATGAAGTATGGCGCTGAGTGTAAATGCGCCAAGATTAATGTACACCCAGAGCCATGTGGTCGAGGGAGTTACAAGATGCATAACGGGGTGCGTCGGTGGGATCGGATGCCGTCTTGGAGGTGTGTCCTGCGCCTCTCCGCCCCCGGTCGATTTCTTTTAAAAACATAAACATATGAATATATGGATATAGCAGCATTGTAACGAGCCCGCTTTGCTCGGGGATTAGACGGCGATCCATCGGGGACAAGAGCAAAATTTGGAGGGGGAAAGAGCGGCGGTGCATTATTAGAAGAGTGGGATGCCGACAACAACCGCAGCCCGACGAGGCGGACCGACAACGACGTTTGGCATGGGATGCGAGTTGCGACGAGAGGGACAAAGGGGGCAAAAGATGAGGATGTGGGGCGTGGGGGCTCCGGATGTCACATGCTACCGTATACCATATACGCCTCTCCCATTGTAATTAGGTGTCGGTACAGGGCCTGGAGTGCATTTCTGGTCTTGAGGTCTCCGCGGAGAGGCAAGGCTGCGCGTCAGTATTGTTCTTGGGTTTCCCCTTTTTGTGCTTGCCAAGGGGCTAATTATTTCTTATCTCTTCGGTCTAAGACTGTGCGTGTTGCCATCGTATGTGTACCGACCATTGCGGAGTACCGTGGACCCACTCGGCCGGCTCGTTGCGGCGGCAAGACGGCACTTTTGCATACGAATGCCGGCATCGTGCGCCGGCAGCTCGGGAAAGAAGCAACCACAAGATTGCGCGGGCTAGGGAGGGGGTCATTCGGTTTATTGGCTGGATTGGGCAACGGCCTATAGTGATGTAATGGTAATGGTAGTAAACGTCCGCCGGGACTGTGGGAAAGTACAATAAAAAGACTGGTGCTGGCGGGGCTTCATGCCGTTCTTGAATCCCGAGCTCTCCGGTGCTCAGTCGGGGGGGGGTGGCGTGGGGGTCACGGCTGCGATGCCGGTGAGTACAGTCCAGTACCTGCATGTGCCAAGGGACTTTTTCCACGACCGCGCTATTGCCGAGTCAAGCGGGAGGGAGAGAGCAAAGAGTTGTTGAATCGATGGGCAGAGCAGAGCCGCAGCAGCAAGTCGATGGGTGCTCGCCAAGAGGGCCCCTTGATCAAGTGCACCTGTGTGGCTGGCTGGCCCTTTGCCTGCTGTCCATCCCAAAGTGCAAAGCCAGTGCAAGGCCAGTGCAAAGCCAACTGTGCTGACTCGTGACTCGGGCCCTTGGGCTGGCACGCTGTTGGTCATGCTCTTTCCCAAAAAGTTTTCTACACACATGACACGCTTCCTGTCCCGACAGCGCGGCAGTGGGTTTGGGACAAAGCTTTGACGGATTTCCTCTTTGGGCCGAGCCATTACATAAGACGCCTCTTGGCTGACTGTACGGACTTTACGGATACGGAGTACAGGGCCAAAGTCCTGGTTGGTATCCGCTCCCGGCCGGCCGGGTCCGCCAACCTCTCTCTCTCTTTCTCTCTCTCTCAGCCACACTCGCTCTCGCGACCCTCCGCAGAGGACAAGATGACGGCGTCGGACGTCACCACCGACGGCGCCGGCCGGACCCCTGAGGCAAACGTGGGGCCCTGTCCAGGCCAGGCCCTTCTATTTTTACGTCAGAGTGCCCGTCTGAGTGCCCGTCAGAGTGCCTGCTCCCACGTCGTCGCCGAACATCGGCGAATGTCGTGGCGCATCAAGCGCCCTCTCGGATGATCAACTGTCGGGGAGCATACACGGATGCAGTTAACCACGAGGCCCCTTCATCCGCTGGAATGACTCGTGTCCCGATGTTGCCGCCGCCGCTGCCGCTTTCCCTCAAGAGGTCCTCGCCTCCGGTCCGCCGTCCGCATGGCCCGTAGCCGACCAGCCGCGCCCATCGGAACAAGCACCTCGAGTCGGAGCCGAGAGACCCGGGCCGATTATGCTGTCGCCCTCGGTCAGCTGCCCTGTCTCTCTGCAAGAGGCCTCGGCTAGCAGAGTCTTTCATCTGATTTGCAGCACATGCAGGCGCAACTCCAAGGCTGGCATGTGTGAGCATACAAGCACAGGTCAAGCACGCAAATGCCGGGTGAATGCCGACGTCGGCACGCGGTAATTACGACAAGAAAGAGTCAGGGAAGCGGAAAAAGCAAAGACCACTCCTCATGGCCACTCAGGACGACGACAATCACATGCCGCTTCTCCCATCTGCCGCGGCCACTGGGGGGCGTGCAGGCAAGAGAGATTGTGCACAGCATGTATGTACGGATGGGCTGCGGCGCATGCACGAAATACGCCGCCGCAGCCGCCGCAGCAGCAGTGGCCCAGCCTCTCTCCCTCTCCTCGGAGCGCGATGGGGAGAGGACGATTGGTGGATGAGCCATCAGCCCTTGCCGAAATTCGCTGCCGCCACCCATGCCCATCCCACGGCCACGTTCGAATGTCATCCTTCCATGGCTGGACTGGCAAGGGCGGGGGAAATAGAAGGGCAAAGCGGCGCATGCAGACATTGCCAGGTGCAGAAACATGGGCCCTAATCCCTGAGCATCAGCCAGCCCGGGACTGGAGACTCTCTGGTGAGTGCATCGCGAGGCAGTGTAGCACGAGGACGGCTTCAAACGGGCTCTCTTCGATATCACAAGACGCCGCCTTGTCAAGATCTGAGCCAATGGATCCGAATACAAGGTCCCAAACCCCCGGAGGGAGAGTCATCGTCACCGTCATTGCAGCCATGTCCAATCAAGTTGCAGTCTGGCGCCTTGATCCACGGCAAAAAGCAATCACCAAGGCAGAAAAGAAAAAGAGAGACAAGAGTGTAATTACTGTATATAACGCAAGGAAAAAGCAAGCATGGAGAGGAAAGAAAAAGGGAGCCGCCTGAATCGATGGTTGCCGCCACATGGTCAACGCCACCACCCCTGTGGTCCGTCCATGCCATCATACCGACTTTTCCACCATCTCTCTTGCACACACACTGATGAGGTGGGGAAGGGACAGGAGGACTTATTGCTGACCCATCGTCGCTAATCGTGAGCGCCACTGTCGCAAATGCTGGGAGTCTCGAATTGGAACCCCGTGAAGGGGGGAGGACGATGCCTGGTGTGGAGGGCGACTTTATCGGTGGACGGATGGCCAAGAGGATGATGAACTTGGGTAAAGAAGCTGAAGACGGGCAACGATCGAGGGGGGCAGCATGCCCAGCCTGCTCTCCCCTAATCAACGGTTACGCACACGTAGCCGGGCGAAGAGCACGTGGCAGCCCATTACCCCGTGACGATTCTCCCAGTCCGTCAGCCCGTCCAGGGCGTGTATTCTTGGACGGCCTGGGCCCTTTCTCCTCCTCCTTCCCCTTGCTCGCTTGCTGGGCGGATCTTGCCTGCTGAACGGGATAAGGGGTCTTTTGTTTGCTGCCCCTGGGCCCTCTGCCGAGGGAGGCGCTCGTCCAGCCCCCAAGGTGAGAATCAACACTTGTCCACCTGTCATGTGAGGCGGAATCGGGTCTTGCTGACGCCCGTTGGCCGCCTGCTTCATCTCGTCGTGGGCCAATGGGGGGGTCCGGCAGACGCACTCTCCGTCCATGGTCTCGCTCTCGCAAGCAAACGAACCAACTCGACCAGTGCCGCCGAGGCGTCTTGCTTCTAGAACCCGTCTGTCTCCCAACAATATTGGTCTAGCAGCGACATATCTGTACACACACACACACACACACTCACAGCTGCACTCGCTCCCACGCACCTCACCCTGGCTGGGGCGGCCCCCCGTATACGCATCCTTGGCCCTCGCTGCTCGCGCACGCGCGTCGGGCCTTCTTCCTCTTTTATCCCTCTCCGAGGACGCGGCCGACGCAGGGCTGATAGATGCCAGAAAAGGACTCAAAGTGCCGGCCGGATGCTGCACAGGAGGGTCAGGCATGTAAGCCAGTTGCGCAGGAGGCTTGACTTCACCCCCCCTCCCTCCCCCGACTGTCCGTCTTACCTGCTTTGTCGGCATTACCCTCTTCTCTGATTCGCCAACTTATCAGTTCGGGTGAGCATTCGAATAAAGAAAGGGAAAAAGAAGAAGAACAAACAAGGGGTGGGGATATAGAGGGGGTAGACTCGGTTCCTTGTGCCCTGACTACCCTATATCCACCGTGCTTTCGCCGTGCTCAACTCCCCTTCCAACGCCCCCTATTCAACTGATGCCTTGCACGATCGCGATCTCTCGGGTGCCTATTCTCCTTCCCGCAAACTAGAACAGATGGGTGGCAAAAGCGCGTGCGGGGACTGCGCAACTAACAGACCAACCACTCGGCAGGCCGCTCCGAAAGCCCCAGTGGGCGGGCAGGCGACAGCGATGCGCCTCGACAACAGCCCGAGACCAACACGGTCGCACGCAGAGGGTTCCTGTTTGTTGGTCCCGAGCGGAAAGAGTTGCCCGGTCTCGTGCTGTGGCGTTGGTCGCGTATTCCTCGCTCTTACACGGGTAGTGACTGTAGTTAAGACTTCTGATAAGACGGACTTACACATGACTCCTCACCCTCAAATCCACCTGCAAGCACACGAAGCCACGCCCAACATGACCTGAAAGCGGAGACGATGGACATGCAACAGACAGGAGGGAGCGGGAAAAAAAAACAGATTAAAACTACTACTCTCTCTGTCAGAAAAACCTGTTCCGTGACCCGGGCTGTCGGGTCCGCGGCGGACAGCAACACCCGCCGCCGTCTGCCTGCCGAGAGCGCACAGCAGCAGCAGCAATGTGTGCTCCCCTCCCCCCCCCTTTCCCCAAACCCCGGCCGAGGCGACGTTGCGTCCAACGTCAGCACCGCATTCGACAGCGTCAGCCGTTTTTTCTTCATTTCTACAGGACGGTGCGGTAGAACTACTTGTTCATCTCTCTTGCATGGTACCCTGCAGGCAAAAGCAAGGGTGCTAAAAAAAAGGGCCCAAATCCTTGCTCCTGCTGCTGGACAAACATGTTTGCCTCCGAGGGCTCCCGAGTTGTGGCTGTGTGGGAGTGGGTGTGTGTCGCTCAACTGTATGGTGGTTGGACCGCGATGTGCACAATGTGAGAGAAAGGAGAGAGAGAGAGGGAGAGGGAGAGAGAAGAGAGAGGGAGGTTGCTCAGCCAGAGCAAGTCGACAGCGCCGAGCCGAGGGCCGAGTCAGGATCGAAACCGAGGTTGAGCGAGATAAACGCAAAGACTTAGAAAAGACGAGTTCTGTAAAGAGGCAAGCCAACGGCGCGGTTCGAAAGCGTCAAGTCAAGAACGATATCCGCCCCCCATGTCCGTGTGTCGGCGGCGGCCGACGACGCATGCATGGTCTTAACGCCGCGGGCGACTTTCGATTCGGCCATGACACCGCCGCACGCGCACCGCACGTCCCAAGTGACGGGGCGGCAGAGGAGGAACAGGCGAGAGAGGCCGGGAGAAGAGTCTTCTGTCAGGGACTGGACCGGCCATCGATGACTCGCAAATCACCGAAGATATAATGCCACACCTCTCCATGTACACTGAGCCATGGCACGGCTCAACTCGGTCCTTTGTGTGCCAATGTCAAGGACTTGGCGAGGCCGAAAGTGTGGGAGGGGACAAGCTGGACAAGAGAGGGTGGACATGTCACCGATGCATGCTCTCCTACATCATATCCAGCCATGCCATCTAGGCAGGCAGAGAGAGCCAACAATGCCTGTATGGCTGCGCAACATACACTAAAGCAAGTACGAATACATGCTATCAGCCATATACACTGTAGATGCATGCCATGTGCGCTTGTACGGCATGCATCTGCGGGGGCATCCTTGTCCGAGCAGTAGCGCCGGCTTCTTTTTCTTCTTCTTCTTCTTCTTCTTCTTCTCCTTCTTCCCCGTCTTCTGGCCTCGGCAGAGACGGTTGGCGCATCATCTCGAGGCGGCAGAACAGGGCAGGAAGGGGGGGGGGGCGTATGGCGATGTAGTTGGTTGGTTCGTAAAGGGGGGGGGGGTGTTGGAGGAGGAAAGGAAGATGATGAGGCGGCCTTTTCTCCTTTCTTTTCATATGACCGTGCAGTTTGTTGCCCCACGGATCCACGATACGATGATGCCATTTCGCCAACATGCGCGCGCGTGTTGTGTGTCATTGCTCATGCCTGGGGGACTCGGGCTGGACGACAAGGCCTTCGGGGCCGAGGATTGCCAGCCGCCACGGCCCGAGACACAAAACACACTGTAACATCCCCCCTCTCTCCATTCATGGTTCTTCTGCCGATCCGGGGATCCTCCTCATCTCTCGCCTCTTCCTCGTTCGCCCCCATCCTAGAACCATAGTTATCCCTGCTCTCTTGCTGTCTCCTTCTCTCACCACACACACACACACCCCCTCCCTGCTTTCCCGAACCCCCCCCTTCTCTCCCTTCTCGATTATTCCTTCTCCTGTGCCGCCTTCATCTGGTGCGCTGGCCGCTGTCCAGGATCGGATTTCTCTACACGCTTCTGCATAGGCTGCTCGCTTGTTGCCGTCTCGACAAGGGTCATGTCATTGCTCAGCGCCGAAGAGGAAACCGGCACGACTCAGGCTCCCAACAGGCCCCGGCGGATTCCCAGAGGAGTCGGCATGGGCTACAAACGTCCCTTGCCGTATGCTGTTGGGCCGAGGACGGGCGGACATTCATCTCCCTCCCCCGTTGTGCTGTCTGCCGCCGACACGGCTTCCATGGAGGGGAGCAGCGGGAAGAGGGAGGTGAAGCAATCCAAGGCGCCGGGGATTTGCTCCAGTCGGTCCGACTGCTTTACCCGTCCGATTGACGTGTGCTTTCCCCCTCCTTCCTTGTGAGAACCGTCTTCCTTGCCTTTGGTGTTGGCGCTGGTCTGCCACATACATGACCTGTTGACGTGTACACACATGGACGCACCCCTAAGCGCCGTGGAGGGGGGACGTCATTCGCTCAGATGCATGGGAAACGCATGTTCCTGCCCATGTACGCCTGCTGATCGCGGCACTTTGTGCGTGTGTGTGTGTGTGTGAGTGTGTGGCTGTGAACGGGGGGAGGCAGTATGCAGCCGGCTTGAGTATGGCAACTGAAACCGAGGGCTTATGACTTGATGTCATTGCCATCTTCGCTGTAGACGAAAGCGGCTCTTGGCAGGTCGGTTGACAAGAGAGAGGGATAGACAGCGTCTCCCAGTTCCGTGTGTCGTACGTGACAGCTCGGCACTCCGGTGCGGCCCAACTCGCAGCTCTTGCTGCCCATGAATCATGAGGCAATCAATGGAGCTGTTCGCCAGGCCCAAAAGATGCAACACTTCGAATTAACCTTGAACCGAGCTGCCCGTGTTCCTCGTTGAGCCCAAGCGTTCAACACGCCTTGTCGACCTTTGTCAGGGCGGCTCGCACCTTACAAGATGGAAATGTCCGTCTCCCCCTTTGTGCACCCATCATGCCATAATGAAGCCTCTTTGTGCTAAGTGATTATACGTTTAATAGAGAGAGAGGCTTTGCCGGCTTCCGGCTGCGCAAGACGACGGCTCCATGGGTCTTGGGCTAGTCTAGATGCCTCGGAAAGCAACGACGCGGCGAAGTTGAACCTCGAAGCAAGTGATCCATGGGCGAACAGACGTTTCCCAGCGGCCGTTGAACATGAGTCGTGGATGATGATCCCAGGGAACTGACGCGCTGTCCACGTACTTGGTCGCGCTCCCATACATCATCCATGACCAAGTAGCCATGGCACACCCTTTCGTTCCCTCGGCAGACGGTCGCTGGAAGTTGGGGGCGTGTCAAGCGAGCGAGGGGAGAGATATGGCGACTTCAGATATTCCGCTCTTCGATCCGACGTCGGGTGCTCCGGCAGCGTGCGCTCAAGTCTCGGCCACAAGCCGACGGGGTCGATTTCATTGTCGGCGCCGTTGGTGGCCAGGCTCATCAGATCCGGACTTGATCAAAGCATTCTCGACACTGAGGTTCAAGTTGGTTGTCGGAGCGCTTCCAAGAGGGGTCTGAAGTTTGGCCTGGGATGTCCGCCTCCAATCCCATTGCTTTGGACAAGCGCGGGCGGATGGATGCTGGAACAGATCGGCCAAGGGACGCAGTTGAGGCAGCAAGGAGAGGAAGCCACGAGCTACCCGTCGAGTTGGATGCTGCTTGAATGCGGCAGCCTGTTCGCTCGGCCGGTTAGGCAGGGCCGTCTGCTGGCCAGTCTGGCCCTTTCGAACTTGAGATTTCTACATTTTATCGCGTGTAGGTTTCTAGACCGAGGAACTACGGAATGGGCCATTCAAAGTTCATGGAGAGGAGAGTTGCCAGCCGAATCCGCGTCTAGTAGACACTCGATGGACAGGGAACACACTCACCCCCAAGCAGACTCGGCGTTGTCTTTGGAGCGACAGTACTATAAAAGACCCATTACGTCCTGGCTTGGACATGGATCGTACAATCGATTTGGCTGTAAAAAGAAGATCGACTACCCTTTCTTTAGCCGCTTCAAGTTCTACCCGCCTCCAAGGCCCTCTGCGTCATTCGCGTCACAATCTGCAGTTGTCTTGGGCCTTTGGCTGTCCGAATAGAGGCCTGAGTTTGACCATATCAGCTCTTAAAATTCGCTCTCACGCTATGCATAGATCATTCCCGGGATGGACGCGTTTGATGAGGATGTGACGACTGCCTCCCCTGTGCCAACGCCCTTGGACCCCTGAACCGCCGATCAGCTCATGTCGAGGAAACAGGCCACGACCTAGGTCGGAAATCAATAATCAGGTTCGATGGCATCGAACCTTCCAGATGATATCGTCAGCTGAGCAGCCTTGGTGGCAACATTCCAGTTTATGCGAAACCGAGTTGAGCCCAGAGGTGGGCAGAGCCATCTAAGTAATCTCGTCATTCCATGAGACAAAGTAACCGCAACTAAATAGCTATGATCACGAACCCCCTTCCTTGTCGCCAATCAAGGGACAAGGTCCTACGGTCAAGCGTCTTGAGTCCCCATCACCCAGGCACCGGCACATTGCAGTAATAGGGGTTCGCGTCTGCCAACTCTGTGACTCCTTTGTGGGCATATCGGATATAGACACTGCGCAGCTAAAGTGCCATCATCCAACCAGTCCCCGCCCAAGGAAATGCATTCTTTTGCCTTTTTACCACCCTGGTACCATCGTACTGGATTTCCATGTACTCATTCGGGTCGGGAAGGTACCCTGCTCGGTCTTGATTCTCCCTGGCTGTCCGCTCTCGCCTTTCCTCGGCAACCGACTTTGGCCGGGTGGGCAAAGGATGGCCCTTTGTGCGCGCAGCTTCGGCGGCTCGGTAGAAGCCCAAATCATCTCGAACCCGGCGCATCTGGCTCGAGGTGAGGAAGGAGAGTTCGTCAGGTCCGAAGCTCTTGGACGGACTCGAGAAAGATGCGTCTCCAGCTGTTGGAGCGCGACAAAAGCTGGGTAGGTCGTCGCGAATGCGCTCGCATGTCCAGCAACAGCAAAGACTTGAAGCCACGTCGGGAGCTGCCCGCCTGACTTGGGAAAGCAGAGTCTGAGGCGGAAGAATTTGGCCATCGCGCTCGGGGGAGACGTCGGCAAGTCTGGCGCGGAGTTGTGCGTAATGATTGGGAAACAGTTGGTGTGTCCGCCATAAGAGCTCGACGCCAAACGATTGTTGGTATTGCTCTGGAACGCTGGCGTTTCCGCCAATGACAAGATTTCGGTAATGGGCGCGGCTTCGCCTCAGTGAGCCTTGTAGGGCAGGCGACCGTATCCAGAGTAAGGCATGGGCCCTGTCGATGAAGCCGGCGTGCTTGTTCGCCTCGGCGATGAGGTCGACCCCTGCCCACGGCTCACTCTTGTCGCTATACGCCGGGGGGGACTCAAGATAGGTGAGGATATCGGCCCGTTGCCCCGAGAGGGTCGAGAAGAGCGTCTGGGCGCCGCGTGGCAAATGGAAACTCATTGTGTCAAAGTCGATGGCGTCTCGAATAGCCAGCCAAGGGAAGCTGAGCGACTGAAGTCCCGGTACCTGTCGCTCACGGGCACGACATGCCGCAAGATATGCATCCACGTTGAGCATGAATGCGTACCAGACCAGCAGCACGTCGAGCGGCGGAAGGTATTCCTTGGTCAGCTGCACGGCGGCCTCGGGCCCGGCGCGATGTGAATAGGCCGATGCATGCTGAAGCACGAGGTCGACGCTGGACCACCAGGCCATGAAGCGATCTACGGCGACTCTAAGCAAGAGGGTCCAAGCCTGACATGCATTCTTTTCATTCGGTTCATCGTTGCAGGACGGTGGGTGGCGGACGCCTGAGACCAGCTCGCGGGCGCTCAGTCTCAGCTTGTGAAAACATTCAAGCAGCGCCAGGTGAAGCGCTGCGTGACCAGTGTCGGGGTACAGATGGAGCGCTTCTTCGTCCCCAGTGACTGTGTGGTTGGGAACATGGGCGTTGGCGAAGATGCTGGGGTCAGGAATCACGGTTGGATTGCGCCCTTTGGTGGTGGTTGAGTATGAAGACGGCAGCCGCCAGCAGTGCGGGTCGACATGGGCCTGCTTTCCGGACAGTGCCAGCTTTGCACGACGCAATAGCGACATCTGATGAAGACGCTGGTGAAAGTGTTGAATGACTGTGAGGCTCGGAGAGAGACGGTCTGGGGTTCATGTACTATACGACCTGTTGACGAACATGAGATGTCTCGAGATGGTCAAGTGCGCTTGTGCTACCGCGGAGTGGCGGAGCGGTCGGTCATGGCTCGGCGGGCTCAGCCCCGGGGGGCCGGGAGTTGCCGTCCAAGTTCAATGGAGAGAGGGAGGCGGAGGGTTGGGGATGCGAATGACAGCATGGGTCCAGTCAAGTCTGCGGCTTTGCTCAGCGGCTGGGGGAAAATATAGTCAAGAGCTTGCAGGCTTCGGCACAACACAAAACCCTCGGGCAACAGGGGCCGTAGGATAATCGAGGCTGGGAATATAATTGCGGGCATGCCCAGCTACCGGGACATTCTCACAAGACACCGGCTTTGCCCAGAGCAATCAGTCATGCCATGCATGCATAGCCTCTGTCAAAGCCTCGAGGTGAGCGGAGACGGGGTGGAAACGGGCACATTTTGGATTTGGTCCCGGGACTTGCTCTGTGGGTCAAATCGGGCTGCTTTTCAGTTTGCCAGTATTAACAAGGATGTATGAACATCGATATCTTACGTCACGCTATTAATATGCATTCAGAGTCCTATAGTGCTATAGTGACCGCACGAGTTGTCATGCCCAGCTCCGCTTCGGTCCGTGGGGGATTATCCGCATCCGATCACCCCGCATCTGTCACGTAATAAACTCTTCACCGCCCCGTTCGCTTCTGCTTTGATTGACCCTTCGTAACAACTAACAACTAACAACTCCCCACCTCGCCGTTCCCCGATGGACTTACAAGTCAAGACCGCATCATCTGGCGACCAAAGAACCCTTGAAGCTCTACGTGTAACCCAAATCCTTGAATCTGGCGGAATACCTTGCTGCTTTTGTGGAGTGGCTGCTCTTATTTACTACGGGGCCGGACGGGTTAAAGTAGTGAGTCTATACTCTACACCGCACAAATCACCTCGACAAATTCGACTCTAAAGGGGGTAACTAGGCCTGGGAGATATGTGTCCCATCAGACCTCCTCAAGAAGGCAGAGACTCTCTTGAGGTCCCAAGAATACTCCAGTCTCTACACCGTTACACCTCCGCCATTGCCACAGCCTGCTTCCCTAGTACACACGTACACCCACCTCCAGTGTGTAGGACTTCGAACCTGCTTTGTCCTCGTCCCTTCCGACGATATCCACTTCGATTGCCGGCCGTCCAACTTTCAACGAAGCTCCAACGGTCTCCCATACCCTAGACTCGGTACTCTTATCCAAAGTTTTCTAGATGCGAGTGATATTCTGTCGCTCTGTGATGTCGTTGATGGGAGTGATGTATCCGAAGAATGGGGTTCTGAAAACCTAGATTTACAAGACACAGTGGACTTGGAATGGATCCAAAGGAAGAATGAGGCAATCAAGCATAGTCGCATGGGGCAATACGCTCGAGGGGCTTTATCAGGCGGAATTCATGTCAAGTTTTTGGAAAGGAGGGCTTCGTGGGAGTCAGTTGTTCGAACTAAGGGAGCGAGACGTGGCTGGACTCAACCCAAAGAGGTCTTTGCTACGCGCTTTCGGCTACATGGTTCACCTGACCCGTGGTTGGAACATCACCAGAGTTCCTAATTAGGTCTACCCAAGAGACGGGCAAATCTATTTAGCGAGTGTATTGAGGGGCTGCCAGTGAACATATTGCTCCCCATTACCTTCACTTTCAGACTTCATTGAGCCCGAGCAGCCACATATACCAGTCGCTATAAGTTACATCAAGATCGTTCCAGAACGTTATCCTCAAACCTAAATCAAAGTCATGACGCCGAGAATGAATTTCGTCAGTATATGCGCCAGCGTGGAAGATCAGGTCCATCAAATCGTTCATCGTCTGAGTGGCGCCTGTCCGAGTGTTTGCATTGGAATATGGCTAGGGACTCTCCTCAAGGAATTGAGATCTATACTCACTGTCAAGCTGGTAAAATACCGCTACATTGTGCAATATAGGGGCACCCCCATTGGAGGTGTTATTAACGCGTATTATAAGTCCTTCTCTGCTCTGGCACTCACCAATGTGGTTGGTTCTGTCAGGCGAATGGAGTGAGGTGGAGGTGCGGTATCTGGGTAGGTCTTCGAGAAGTCGGGGTTCTCGGGTAGAAGGTCGCTATTTAACGTACAACTAGTAATATGTGATTCTGAATAAAAACTTCGCTCAAAAGTCGTGGATTGCCTGGTCAGGCGCGAATGGTCGTTGCCGGGAAAGAAGTTGCCCGCGACGAAGGCATCAAATCTTAAAGTACTTACCGCTACCCTCCTCCCCACCAACTTATAGTGCCCGCCTGGCCAGTATTATCGGTACCGTCTAAATTTCAAGCTTGCCTGCCCTTGTTAGATGATGATGCCTAGAAGACTGCACGCCTAAACGATTATCTGGAAGACTGCCCGGAAGACTACCGGGCAAGCGGGCTTGGCATTTAGACGGTACCGATACCTGCCAGGCGTGCGTACATACTATGAGAAGGGACCGTGGTCATACCAAAGCCCTTATATGGGGCGCAGTGGCTAATAGCCCAGCCACTCAGCGGCAAGGAATGACCCAGGTCCACAGGCTCTGATTATGGACGTGTTTAGGTCCGCCGGCGGTTGCACGGTAAAGACGGACGAGGCTATCACTACTCGGTACCGGAGTTTGTTGATGAGTTGTTCTCTCTGTCAAGCGTGGGAAAGCAAGCATTTACTAGAATTGGACAAGGCGTGTCAGGCTTGAGTCGAAGAGGAAGACACGTCCACTGCACCCAACGCGTCCATGTTGTCAATGACCACTTATCAATGACCACCCACTCACTTACTAGGTCTAGGAGCCCGGGAGCCAGCCCATGGGCGGTAATTGCCGTTGCCATGCGACGAGTTTGGGCCCACCAGGGGATCCTTGGCGAGTGTTGCCTGGATCTTGGCAGTTGCCTGCATAGATCAATCAATAGAACCGGTTGCCGTAGACAAGAGAGAGACTTTCTTACACCCCACAGGGAAACCAGTAAAACAGAGTACGATAAACATCTTTAGGCAACAAAAAAAAGAGGCCTCCTCATCATCGGGCTGGGCAGTTACATTCTGGCCACAGTGCGGCTACGAACCTCGCTGATTGCCGTCGGCGTGGTAAGCCCTCCGTCCGTCGCATCATCACTTGCCGGCCAGAGCAAGCTTTTCGTCGGCTGACCATGGTTACCGTGTCTTCGATAGGCCGTCGCCACATTGATCGTCTCTCTCTGGCTCATCGCCGCCCACCAGCGCGTCCCCGGTGCCTTCAACTACTGGGCGTCGCTGGCACTCGACCTCGTCCTTTGGGTTGTTTGGGGCATTCTCGCTATATCATTTCTCGTCGAAGCTGTGGGCTTTGGGAGCTATCGATACGTCTTTTGCGACTCCGACTCCCCTTACAGGAATTACCACGGATACGTGAGGGGTGGATGCGAAGAGCGCTACGTCTCTCAACCGTTTGTCACTGTCGAAGGCATTCTCCTTTTTCTTGTTGCCAGTCAATGGTAAGCGCGGCCGTCTACAAGCCCTCGGCCCGAATTCTGAACTGAGCTCGACACTGACCGGCGCTGTCTGCCACCGTTCAGCCTCTTCTTTCTCGTCGCTTGGATTGGAAACGCCATCGTCATCAGCCACCATCGTCGCGACGGCCTTGGCAACCGCCCGGTTAAGATGCCCAGCTCTGCCGTAGTCGAGCAGGTGTAGTCCTGCAATGCTAGTAATGGTGAAGCCGCCCCTCCGCCCCCTGACCAGTGAGCTCAACCGACCGTGGACCTCTCCAAGTATAATAACGGCAGAATTGATGATCAGCTCATAGCCGATAATATCTATAAAGGTTGATAGTGTCATACTGCAAACCCTGCATGACTTCCCTGGCCGCGCCCCTGCAGTCCAATGCCACTATGGCCGCGAGCCTCACCACCGCCAGCGGGTTCGCACCGATTAAAGGAGCCAACTTGGCGTTCCCAACGGATGCCGACTTTGTCAGCTGGCCCCGGACGGGACCGCGATTATAAAATATCGGCGTGTTTCCCCTCTCCTTACTCTAGTGACTGCATCAAGCTCTTCTCATACACGTCTTCTCGGACGCACACTCAGCCAGCAGCGCACACAGGCGCCTCGGGCGGGCCCAGGACCCTCATCACGACGCTCTCAAACGCCATCCTCTCCATGACGGCCCCGAAATGGATACAGTGCACGACGCCCTTGAACTCGCGTAACAGGGCCTCGAGCGCGTCGCCGCCCAGCAGCAGGCCAACGGGGTAGCGTGAGGCCAGCTCGAACCAGGCCTGGACGGGCGTGGTCTCCTTGTCGCCCGGGTTGAGCGACCGGGCCAGGCCGAGCAGCGAGGCGAGCGTCATGGCCGGCGCGGGCCACTCGAGGGCGGGCGGCGGCGAGGATCGTGGGCGACGCCAGATGCTACTCACGCTGCTTTTCAGTGCATTGCGGTCTTTATAGACGGACTCGGGAGCGCTGGCCATCAGGTAGGCGCTGGCGGTGAGGGCGTGGCCGCGCGGTTTTTCTGACTGGTGCGTGTGGGAGTGGAAGTCGCCTGGGGCGAAGTGGTTCCAGCAGATGTGCTCGAGTCTGTTCAAGGGGCACAAGGGGGAGAGCGTGTTAGTCGTGGACAAAGGCCAAGAATCGGGGAGGGCCTGGCAGCATACGCAAGGATAAAGTTGATGGCTCGCTGTTCCTGCTCGGGCGTCAGCGGCGCCTCGGGTCCCAACGACTCCGAGGGACTGCTGCCGCGTATGGAAGGGCTTCTGCCGCTCGACGAGGAGCGGGGGCTGATCTGGAAGCAGGGCGTGCCCATGGCATCGCTAACGCCGAGCGTCACGGTCAAGTCGTCGACGTCGACGCCGCCAAACATCTCGGGCGACGCCGGCTCGGGGAGCGGCCACGAGTGCCGAGGCGGAGGGCCGGCGACGGGCTGCTGGCGACGGTCAGCGCCGGTGCGCAGGACGGCGCGCATGTCGTCGTTTTGGCGCTCGAGGGCGCGGGCGTCGTGCTTGGCGAGGGCGATGAGGTCCCGCAGCTGGCAGACGTCGAGCTCGAGCTGCTTGACGTGGTTTGCCTTGCGCTGGCGATGGTGGATCTGGGCCCTGCGGACTTGCATCCGGCGGTGCTGGTTCTTGTCCTCTGCCGTCTTGGGAGAGGGCTCGTCGCCCGCCGTGGCCCCTGGCAAGATTCGCATCTTGGCCCTTTTTTTTCTCGTCTCCGTCAGACACTTGCTTCAGAGATACACTTTGAGGGAAATAGATTTCCAGCAATAGAAAGAGAGATTGGGGCGGGGGGATGAGGGGGGAGAGGGAGAGAGAGAGGAGTCGACAAGGGAGCTGTCAAGTTGGTAAAATAGGGGCACGGGGCGTTGTTATCGCATATTGCAAGTCCCGGCCTGCTCTGACACGAGCCCTCGGAAGAGTGAGTGCCGACTTCATACTTGACACCTGGGGGAGTGGCGGCGCGATACGAAGAGGCACCGCACGGGCGCCTTGGCGAAGTATATTATAGTGGTCAATGGTGAAGGAGGTGGAGAAGGATTTCCAAGGGGTCGACGTTGCAGCCCTATGTGGAATCATGGAGGGACTGTTTCACCACCCAAGCATCGAACTTACGCAGATTGGCGACATTCTTAACGTTGCGCAACTTGCCTACAGGTTCAATAGCTGGAGAGACCGAGATGGTCATGCTCGAAAGCTTGAGCGCCCTGCATCTAGTTTGTCCCCCCCAGTGATGGGAGCGGAGACGAACTGACTCCCTTTGCTCCAACGTACTGTGGATGATTTTCAACGTGGACGGCACTAACACCAGACAGCGCGTGCAGTATAATGCATCACAGTACACAGCCTTGAATACAGCTTCTTGAGGTGGCCAAGGGTTTTCTCTCATCTGCTTAGCGTCCATTCTTTCATTCTGTTCCATTTGACTTGAAGGATGATGGCATTCGTCGCCTCTTCTGGCATATACGCAGACTGCAAGCCCAAGACCGACTGCATTGGACGGATTGATTATAAGAACATGGCTCTCACGACTTGATCTCGAAACCGCTCGATCGTGTCTTATATCAAAACTATTGATGAATCAAACTCAGCAATCTACAGTTTCTGTGAGGAAAACCACTAGGGTGTGCAGGCAAAAGTGAAGTGACACTCCAACAGATGACCTGGAAGTGGACCCTATATGCCATGGAAATGCTGGTGGCAGCTGACAGTTTCCTATTTCAAATAATCAAGTCTTCATAGTCCGTCTCACACCCTAAGCAAGGTTGCAGATGCAAAGTGTTCTAGAACCACCAGCACCAGTTGATTGATGTCACGCCTAAGCGCCTCTATCAAGAAGAAAGTTTAAATACATTATGGGTAAAGAAGGCCAAATATTTCCACGATCCTAAGCCGTTGATATGTCGACGTGGACGGCCGAGGAAGAGATCCAACACCACCAAGCAGAGACGATGGCTGATGCTCCTAGGATCCGACGGGGTCGGTGCAGAGCACGGCGAGGTTGGCCTGCAGCTAGTAAGTATCCATGGAAGAGATGTCCAGGCGGATTGATGGAGAGACTCACAAGGGGTACGGAGCAGCACTGGGCCTTGCGTCCCTTGGAGCCGCAGATGGACTGGAACGAGTATCCAAAGCGGGGAATCGAACTCGCTGTAGATGGGGTTAGCCGAGTAGAGCATAGAGCGGGATCGAAGGTCAAATCCTACGGGCTTGGCAATCGAGGCTTGCGACGCCGAGGATGCCGGTCTGGCAGCACTGGGGAATGGAGTAAAGGAGTCCCTTGGGGCAGAGGTCGGGGCTACCGCCACCGTTGCCACCAGGGTAGCCATGGTTGCCGTTGTTGTTCGGGTAGCCGTTGTTTGGGTAGCCGTTGTTCGGGTATCCGTTGCTTGGGTATCCGTTGTTGCGGTGGCCGCCATTGCCGGGGTAGCCCTTGGTATAAGGATATCCGTCGTTGTGAGGGTAGCCGCCGTCGTGGGGGAAGCCACCGTTGTGAGAGTAGCCCTTGTTCTTATGGTAGTCATCGTTGTGGTTGTGGCTGTGGTGGTCGCCATCGTGCTTGACCGGGTAGTCGCCGCCGCGGCGGTAGCCAGCGTAGTGAGCGTCGCCGTGGTTGGGGAGGCGGTAGTCGACGTCCTTGGAGTAGTCGCCGCCGTTATGGTAGTCGCCGTGGTGGTGGTCGCCATCGTGGTGGTGGTTGTTGGGACCGGGGTAGCTGGCGTCGTTGACGTAGCCATGGCTGGCGACCAAAGGATAACCATTCTGGCCTTCGGCAGCGCGCTCCTCGAGGGGGGCCGCGATGGCGGAAGCCAGGAGCACAAAGCCGGCAGCGACGAACTTCATATCTGCGGTGGGTGGTTTGGTTGGTGGTGTTGGTGAGGCAAAAGAGTGTCAGAAACCTAACCAAGGTGGCTTTGGAGTAGAGTGAAGTCTGGAAGTGAATGGCTGGATTATGGCTGAGTCGAGCTGTAGTGAAGAAGGAGACTGGTTAGGCGGGTGGAGGGCCTTCTTTTATAGAAGAGATGTGCTCCCGAGCTTGCAACCTCCAAGTCTGCCATGTATTGTACTGGCTAACTATATTGGAGTCGAGACGCATCAAGGGCGAGTCCATCATCCAAGGAGGTTCACAACTTCACAGGCAACCAGTTCGGCGGTCCATCCCGCTGGCTGACCCTGCCTTGCCCTTCCACTCAGCCGCCCTATTTCCACGCTTGGTTTGAGACGCGGCTATTAATGGAACAACCCTCGCCTTGTCTCATTGGCTGGATACCATCTCTGCTGGGCCTCTCTCCCTGGGCGGAAAAAAACCCTTCCCGGCTCCCTTCTTTTCCCCATCCCTTTGAGTGAACGGACCAGGCAGGGGGGGTTTCTTCTTATATGCAGGGCGCAATGCCCCCTCGATCCAACAGACTAGCCCCCCTCGGCTTGCTCGCCAGTGTCTCTGCAAGCCGGTTACCCTGACATTCTGCCCTGGGATCAACATCAAGAGCATGCGACGACGTTTGATGCTCCTGTTTTTGCCGACGCCTATCCTTTAGCTGGTAGCGTCGTCACCGACATCAGCTCAACCCGGCCAGCGTGAATCCATCCAAACTACAACCAATTTAGTAAACTTAGGGGTCAGGTAAAGGGTAAGAAGAAGGATAACTCTTATAAGAAGCGCCGCGGTAGGCGCTATAGTTATACCTGGCCCGCTCAGGGGCCCAGGCTATCAATTTCCCGGCCTTCGGGAGGGTGCAACGGCGCCGTGGCCTCGTGGCCCGCGCTCTGGGCGCTGGGACCATCCCTCAGACAGCAAGCAGGTTGAATCGTCTTTGTCCACTGCACGATAGACGGCCCCGTTTTCTGTAGTGCCTACTTTGACAATAGATTTCGGACCAACATGGCTTCGAAAAGCCAGGAATATTCTGTCGAGGACGAAATCGCCACTTTCTTCTCGAAAACGTCGGTACGCCGCGAAAGATGCGATGCAGTGGCCAAGGAGCTCGTCGGTGGCGACGAGATTGTTCCAGTCTCCACCCAGGGGTTCTGCTCGTATACGGTTTACGCCGGGCAGGATCTTGGCTATGTCGTTCAGTTCCGCCTCAAGTCTCTCGAGCTCAAGATAGAGACCGTCGCTCTCGCCCGACAGATCTTCGGCTCGCTCGCACCAGACGTTTCGTTCATCCGGCAGCTGGGCGAAGACTCGACGACGGCGGAGCAAGAGCCTCTGCTTGTCTACATCATGACCCGTGTACGAGGATTGAGCCACATGGACTTTATACTTGCACATGGGTTCCCTAACAACTCACCCGAGAACATGGCCTGCCGTAAGAACCTGATTCAGGATGTCGCAAGGTCTGCCGCTGGCTTCTTATCTATGCTACGCTAGTCTAACTTGACGCAGATTCTTTGCTCTTGCGTGGAAGGCGCCTCAGGAGGTCGACCAAGCCTACTGCAATCACATGGCTGAGACGTTCGAGCAAGACCTGCAGATTTTGCTCGTCAACCTACCCGAGCGATTTCACCCTATAATCCGCGCCACACTAGCATCCCTGCCCAGCATCTTCTCTCTGCCCATGGTCCTTCAACATGAAGACTTTAGCTCCTGCAACATCATTGTAGAGGAGCCGTCAAGCCATTTGGTTGGCGTCATTGATTGGGCTGCGGCGGAGATTGCCCCCTTCGGCACAAACCTCGATTCACTGCAAGGTCTAATGAGCACATTGCACCTGAAAAATGGCCGGAGCAGGTACGAGGACTACGATGACCTGGTGCACTCGTTTTGGGAATCCTTCAGTGATGAAGTTGGCGGACTGGGCGACGACACCATCAAGGCCATCAAGGCCGCGACGGTTCTAGGGCTGCTACGATGTCGGGGCTTTACCAGCCGGCTTGCGAACGAGCCCAAGCCGGTACCGATTAAGGATGATGCCGGCGGGAGGTACAACATGATGATACTTGACGGGCTGCTGTTGAACCCAGCTACCCGATTTGAGGGGCTCGATGAATGGCTCAGATAGAGGGAGTGAGTTGCGTCTAGGTTACTGACACCAGCCTCGACAAGGGCAGCCTTGAGGTTGTCTACATTCTCCAGCTTGGGAAGAGGCTTGGCTACATTGACAATTTTGTGGGTCCCGGTCTTTGCTCCTCGTTGCTCTGGCAGACTCAGGGACTTCCATTGGACGACTCCAACGTCCAGCCAGTGACACGGGTCGGCCGACGGTTCTTGACGAGAGAAGTGTCCAGCATGATGGTCCCTTGGTCGAGGATGAGCTCGGACATGCCCTGTTTGGGATCCCTTGTTTCTTCGGTCCTTGATTTTCAAGCAAGTTCTGGGTGCTTCTCAAGCAACCTGAGCTCCACAGGCAGGAGTCTGTAACCCCACCTCTTCTTCTGTTCGATCCTCTGTAGAAGCAACTGTCTGAACTGTTCTTCGCCATGAGTAGCTAGAAATTCGTCATCAGAAAGCCCCACATCATTCTTGCGCTGTGGTCTAAACGGTATATTTTTCATATATGCGATGATGGAATGAGAAAGCGGTCTTTGATCTCTGCAGAACGAAGTGAGTTTCTGGGCTGTAGGGTCTCGGCAAGGAGCTTACAGTTGATTCCCATCCCACCGGTAGACAAGAATATGTGGGTCTTTGGACTCGGCCGGTCCATTGTCAAGCAGAAAATAGCATCGTACACCGTCAACTGCATATTGACCTAAGGAGGAAAGGGTATCGGAGTGTTCGTCAAAGCCGCGTCCCCATTCGTGCATACAAATGATCTTGGCCATTTCCATATCTCGATATACCGGGTTACCCGGTATCAGCTCGGAAGAGCATTTCACGAGTATCCGACTTGCCATGGCTACTCTTGAGAGTGAGATGTCAGTATCATCAACATGGTATCAGGTTGAGGAGGGGACTAGACAAGTTTTATGGGTGGATTATTCTTGTGGAAGCTGGCACGAGGAGGCATGCGGAAGAGATGCAAGGAAGATGATGACGCTACTAGGCACCGTGTGCGTAGCTACCTGCCCAAGTACCTAGCTATATAGGCGTGTGTACTATACATTTAGCTACTTAACCTAAAGAGGGGACGGACTGCCCGTATAGCAATTATCAAGCTAACGGCCGGTCGTCAAAAAAAGGGTCCAGGCGGGGTGGGTGTGGCGGAGCACCGATTGCGGCGCTACAATGGAATGGTCCGTCAGAAGTAAAGCATCTTTGGAGCCCCCTACCCTCCAGCCACGGCACCGCCACCGGCCACAGTTTGGAGAGCAGCGGCTCCGCTTCACCGCTCCTCGCCAACTGAGTCGGGTAAAGAAGTCTCGCAATGTCGCCTGTCACGAACCAGATGCTCAATGCCCGGCGCGAAAAGGAGTGCGTCGGTCTTACTACCGAGCGCAAATACTTCCACGTCGACGGCGCGTGGATCAAGCGCAGCCTTCGCCCATCCGAATGGCAAACCAACCCCTTCGCGGGCATGCTGTTCATACCACGTTTCGGCAATGAACGTATCCTCAACGAGGCTGCCGCCATGCGCTTCGTCGCCGACAAACCGGATATTCCAGTACCGAAATTGTACAGGTTGCTTCGAGGACGACGGCGCCGTCTACCTCGTCATGGAATACATTGATGGCGTGACTATGAATAATCTTGCCCTTGAACAGCGCAAGGTCGTTGAGACGGAATTGGAGCGTTATGTGGAGACTCTGAGCGGCTTGAGGTCTGATGCGTGGGGTGGGCCCTCTGGAATCGTGGGTTCATTGTCCTTCCACCAACACTGGAGCATCAACACAGCCTCTTCTCGCTTCGTCCAAAGCTGACATTTGGAACACAGGTTATACCACCTTATCGAATTATGACCAACTCGGCCCGCTCGCAGTGGAAGATGAAGTCTAGAGAGACGAAGGACCTTGTCTTTTGTCACAACGATTTGTCCACTCACAATGTCATTGTCGACCCAGCGACGCTAAAGGTGAAAGCGATCCTCGATTGGGAATACGCTGGTTTCTTCCCAAAGGAGTTTGAAGGCATGTTCTTCCGCCGCCCCGGACCATCGGCTGCGCTCGAGGGAGAGGTCAACGACGAGAGAGAGCTACTAGAAGTTATGTACGAAAACGAAGCGAAATAATAGAGTAGATTTGCGCATATAGTCATGACAGCGTAATGGGCCGTGTGGACTTGACGACGACACAGTACGGATTTGAGTCTATCCAACAAGCAACCGTTCGCGCCAATATATCTGCCCTCTATGGCCGTGAATTCAGATTCATCTATAAGTTCCTCAATGTTACTTATTAGAACGTTAGGTTGCTGGTATACTAACGGCCGTGAGTCCAGTGTGGGAGTCCCTACCTCGTAGTACAAAAGGACGTCTAAATGCTTGCGGAATGCTAATAGCTAGCAAATTAAGCAAGTGAGTTCTTACCCTTATGATGAACATAATATCTAAATTCTGGCGATATGCTAACAATTCGAATAACGCCAGGGAGTAATTTCCTACCCTACATCTGGTTGTCGGTGATATACTAATAGAGCTGGCGACACTAGCGTTCAGTTTCTACTCTAGAACAGAAACAGTGTCTGACTGTTAGTGTCATGTTAATATGGCTTGGCGATTTTTGTCTGCAAGGTTTTACGGACGTCTGAGGCTGGCGGTACACTAATGTAGCTGGTCTGCTGGTGGCTCCAAGCTTAAATATTGCTACCCCATGGCTCATATGGCTTCTTGTGATTAGCGCGACACTAATGGATGGCAACTCTAGCCTGTAAGCTCCTACTACTTGAATAATAGGACGCTAGATTGCTGCGGTATACTAATAGCTGGCGATTCTAGTGGTAAGCTCCACTCTAGTGACTGATATAACATCTCTTCTCTGGCAGAACGTTGAAGCAGCCGACGATTCTAGCTCGTAAATTCCTAACTTGTGATCAAAATGCAGCTTGAATACTGGTGGATTGCTAATATAGACGGCGACTCTGGCGATATACTAATGCAGCTGCGGACTCTAGATTGTAAGTTCCTATCCCCGTGACTGACGAGGCGCGTTCGGTTATTTTCCAAATGCCAACGTAGCTGGAACTTAGTATGTAAGTTCCTGCCCTATGCCGTCGGAGCATTTCATGGCTGGCAATATGTTGACGTAACTGGTGACTAGCGAGTAAGTTTCTATTCCTGCTCCGTGACTG
This sequence comes from Hirsutella rhossiliensis, assembly GCF_020360975.1. Lineage (NCBI taxonomy): Eukaryota > Fungi > Ascomycota > Sordariomycetes > Hypocreales > Ophiocordycipitaceae > Hirsutella > Hirsutella rhossiliensis. The sequence goes on from NW_025408669.1 coordinate 1,522,267, forward strand.
ACAAGAGTTTGCTTGCATACTGATCCGGCAGGCAGCCATATTAGCAGTATCATTCGCGGGATCGCTTCGGAAGGCTCAGGGTTGCTTTGGTCGTTGTATGGAGTTCTCCACTGGAGTTTAAGCTTGGCCGACCAAATGCAGGGTGGCAATCAAGCCAAATCTCAACGTCGACCACGGAGTTGTCACTAGGTTAACTTCAATCAACTCAACTGAACTCAGCCGAAATCAACTGCGGGGAGCGCATGGGTGGATGGTTTCATTAGGCCCGGCGAGACTGAATCTGTTGAGGGGCCTCTGCGCTAAGCCGACTCGAGGTCCTGGAGCCCACCTCGCTTCCATATACTCTATAGTTCTCCGGAAATAATGCGATTGTAAGCGTAAGAAACTCGTCTACGGTCAACCCGACGACGAAGCGAGCGGTGACCTGGCATTGCCTCGGAGACTCCAAATCGTGCGGAGCATAGGGAGGGAAGATAATTGCGTCATGGACGGGAATGGGCCTTCGCCAACGTAGTGTTGAAGGTGACGCCGCCGAGCGCCCTTCTCGTGCCTGATACTGCTTTATTGGGATTCGCTTTGGCTGACTGGTGCCTGCCTCTGGGGACTTGCTTTTGGGTGAAATGAAAAATCCGCACCTATATCCAGCCGAATAGACGATGCTTGGCAACAATTGCATCCTAAAGCAGAGCTGCATATGCAAGCCACGTTGAAGCAAAGTCGCGTGTGCATGACTGCATGCAGAGCGGTTCGAGGCTGGACTGGATCTGACAACAAGGCTCATGGTTATGCTCAAGTCTCGGCTGAACAGCGGAAGGCATGCCGCCTGCACGAGGGCATCCGCGGGCTTCTCCCTCGCAGTCCGTCCACCGACAAGGGAGGAGTGGAAGGTGAATTTTGGCCTCGGAGGAGGGCTCAAGGAGAGTCGATGAATTGGTCGGCCTCAAAGACAGCGCCAACTGGGCATGGTGCTCCAAGCAATAGGCCGGCGACAAGGGACACGATAGGTCTCGTCATGGCCATTCCAACTCTCCTTGTTGGTGGTTGCTGATGTGTCCTGTTGTCGATACGAAAGCTGACACCATGTGCGCTAGCGCAATTACTAACCCCAAGAGGTGACGGAACCACCAAAAGTCAATTGAAGCCTGTTAGCGCCTCGAGTACCCGCTCCGCATCCCGTACTGTCGAGAAAAACTGTCTCCCCATCCATTGCATCTGTGTCGCTGATGCGCTCGTCGACCAACAGCATCATCAGCCGTCGCCCACCCGCCAACTTCCGGCCGTGTCTGCTTCGATCGAATGGACATTGCGTGAAGCCGGCCAGTCATCTTCTCTCTCTCTCTTTTTCTTTCCCGCGCCCCCTCCCCTTCCGCTCTCTCGCCCTCCCTTCCTCCCTCCCGCCAACGCGACCCGTCTCTCGTCCATCTCCGCCAACTCTCATCCATCAGCGAGCAAAGCCAAACAGACGCCATGAGCGGTTGGCTTGCGGCCTGCGCGGCCTACGTCGCCCCCCTCTTCATCGTCATATCGCCCATCCTCTCCTACGGCGACCAGGCCCTGGCCATGCACCGCAACAAGTCGAGCGCCGGCTTCTCCCTCGACATACCGCTCATCATGCTCGTCGCCTCGCTCTTCCGCATCTTCTACTGGCACGGCGCCCGCTTCGACACCAGCCTGCTGCTCCAGTCCCTCATCATGGTCGCCATGCACCTCGTCCTCCTCAAGATTGCCCTCGACCACCGCCCGCCGCCCTCGTCCAAGGGAGGCGACACGGGCGTGCCCTTTGCCGCCGCCGCCCAAAGCGACAATATCCTCTCCGGCCCGCGGCCCTACAATTTCTGGCAATGGCGCTCGCCCAAGCCGTGAGTCTCTCCCTCCTGATCCCATCCGTCGGGGCCGTCGCGTCCCGGCTGACGCCTCGCAGCTACTGGCAGTTCCTCCTCTACCTCGCCGCCGGCCTCTTCGTCCTCGAGCTCCTCATGACCCCCATACCCTCCCTCTTCACCCTCTACTCGGCCATGCTCGGATACGTTGGCCTCAGCGTCGAGGCCACGCTGGCCATTCCCCAGATCCTCGCAAACTCCCAGACGAGGTCGTGCAAGGGCTTTCGCCTGTCGGTCCTCGTGGCCTGGCTCGGAGGCGACGCCATGAAGATTTTGTGGTTCTTCACCACTACGACGGACATTCCCGTCGCCTTCAAGGTTTGCGGCCTCTTCCAGGCCGCCTGCGACTGCCTCCTCGGCGCCCAGTACCTCATGTACGGCGAGGGCGAGGATATTGTCAAGGAGCATCCCCTGGAGGAGGGCCAGTGGTCGAGCGCATTCACACACGGCGTGCGGCCGCACAGCAGGAGCTTCTCGCAGACCAAGGGGTCGGCGCCCTACAGCGACTCCGAGGTGGATTAGATGGCTGCCGTATGGATGACGCTGGCCTGGGTCTTGCGGTCGACGACACAAGTGCGGCCGAGGCAGAGGGCCTGCGGCGCCGAGTCCGCGGGCCATTCGAGACGCACAGGGTGTCTGCGCATAGGCAATGGCCATATACAAGAACAGCAAGAGCAATAATAAGGGACGGAACGCACAGGTGAGGGCTTGGCTACGGGACGAAAGGAGGGGAGGGCAACGATGGCCCCCGGAGACCAACACCGTCTGGACTCGCACCTGGACTCGCCCGAGCCTCGTCTTGCCTTGTGCCACACAAGCACGACGTGGCGGCGCTCGCGACTCTGTTTGACTTTTTGGATACTCGGGCAAAGGGGCGTTTGGGCGGCGATAGAGCGGTTCCGGCCACGACCGCGGGCTGCTCTGCTCTGCAGGGCGCAGGCGAGGGCCCCAAGGCGATGAATAAATAATATACGCAACTGTACTCCGTATGCAGCAAGACGTGAGCTGTCCACGGCCACGCCTGTTTCTTGTTTGCGGGTTGTCGAGCTTCGGCCGATGGTGAAGCGAGCTTGTCCCTCCATATCCGTCCCTGGATGATCCCAGTTCTTCAGCCCCGTTCTTAACCGCCCCCAAGTCCACAAGCTCCCGCTCGCTTGTTTGACAGCAACGTCTTCCATCCCACGTGGGGCTGCTTTTTCGTGCAGTGACCCCCTGGCAAGTAACACAGACGAACGGAAAAAGCAAAAAGAGAAGAGTGGCGCGTGCGTCTCCGGCCAGGACTGTGTTGACCCAGCAACCAACGGCCCCCAATCCCCCCAATCCCCTTTATCCCAGCCATGACCTCTCATCGTCCATCATTTATCCCCCCCCCTCGAAGAAAAACCCTCTTTACTCGCCCCTGTCCGCCTCCCGCCGCGCGACGCGTCTATTTCGTGACTCGAGCCTGTTCTGCTGCTGCGGGCTCAGTAGCGCCGGCTCAGGGGAGTCTTGCATTGTACGGTTATATATATATGTGTGTGTGCAGATTCGGACGAGTATTTGGTTGCGGACTGTTGCTGGTGCTGCGCCCTGCTCTTCCAGACTGGGTTGATTGCCTGGAGTTGGTTCCCGGGTGATCAGAGAGAGAGCAGACATAACCCTCAAGCGCCGAGGCGGGAAACGAAGCATCGTTGTTTCTCTCAAGGTACATCCAGTTCCTCTCTATTTCGCGTCCTTATCATACCGGTTTCTGTCTATCAGCGCATCTACTCGTCACTCTCTATAACCGCTCATCCCGTTTGCTTGCCGCCAGCACTTCCACGTCCCCCCTCAAACCGTCCACAACCCCCCCGTCCCCATTGCGGAGTTTTCTGCTCTGTTCTTTTCCCTCTGCAGTTTCACGATTCAACCAGCTGACAGGCATCCTCGTTCAGTCTGCAACTCCAAACCTCAACGCCGCTTTGAACCCGGACCGCAGCTCACCGTCGAGTTTCTCTCCTCTCCCCACCACCTCTGCCCAGCTGCGAGTCTTTACCAACCGCCTTTTCCACCTCCTTTTCCATCCGCTTTACACCCCTCGCCTTGTCCGCACCGCTCCCCCGTCTCCTCGCCACGCCAGCCCCGTCGGCCAGAGCTCTGCCCTGCCCGCCAGCTGCCTCTCCTCGCCCCGTTCGGCTATCTCTCCCTCTCCCTCTACCACCGCGCCTTGGGCCCCCGCGCACGCGCACACCTCGCCAGCTGCCTGAACACGCCCCTTCGCACCCCCCGGCAACAAGCACTCTCTGCTACCACAAAAAAAACCCGCTCCATCCTCTCTGACCTTTCTTCGCGCACCAACCCTCCATCGTCTCGCAAGGCGTTCATACTTGAGCCACTCTGCGCCCCCGTGAGCGGAAGCCAGAACCATCTCGCTCCAGGCAACGCGCACTTTGCCCTCCTAGGTCTGTACGCACTTCGCTTCCTGTTCCCTCTCGCTCAAGCCTTTGCTAATTTGTGAAAGCAGCAGTCTCCATTTCGACAGTTTTCTGCTTCCTTCCTTCATCTTCCCAGCTGGTGAGTTGAGCACGACCCCAGTCTCTTCTCCTGCCTCGCCCGCGCTTCAGCTTGACGCAAAACACATCGCCGTTGAAGCCTTGCTCTAATCACCCGTCGTGTGCTGGCAACCTCTGCCGGGGCTCGAAAGAGACGCATCGTCTCACCCTCTCCACCTGTGCCCTCTCCCACTGACGGCCAACGCCCAGCGACTCAACCAAAATGGCTCCCGCAAGCTCCAAAGCCAACTACAAGTCGTACGAGGCTCAGGCGCGCATGGTCCGCGCCATTGTAGCCGCCCATCCCGACGTCAAATGGAACTATAAAGGTAGATGGCATCTTTTCTTTGAATTTCATCTGCATCCGCTATTTCTCTAGCCCTTTTGCCTTCCTCTTGTTCCATCCCCGTCAGTTTCTGTCTCGCTCTTGGGACGAAGGCTGACCCTTCGTCCCTCCCCTAGAAATATCGGCGTGCTACGGCTCGGACATGACTGAGCATGCCCTCAACCACCGCTTCCGTCGTCTGCGCGCCCAGGCCCTCATCATCCACGAGGCGCGTGCCGCGGGGCTCGACATGAAGGACATGATGGCCCCTGATGACCTCCCGAACACCAAGGAAGCCGTGGACAAGAACAGTACGCCCTTTGGTCTCAAGTTTGCTTGGCTTGCCCTCGAATGTCCAACGCGTTGCTCTTGCCTTCACTCTCCTGTTGTCGACGCCTCCAAAGCCACTCGTTCGGATGAAAGCGCGTGTCGAAAAGCAGAAAGCTGACACTGGGCCCAGACATCGCCAAATACTTTGGCCAGTCCACCCCGGACGGCATCCAGTTCCAGTTCCGAGGCATCAAGCACGACGCCGACAAGCTCCGCGCCGTCGAGGCCGCGGGCGGCGACGTCGCCAACTGCCTCAACGCCGGCGCCGCGGCCACGCCCGTGTCCACGCCCTCCAAGCCGACCCCGGCCCGCGGCGGCACCGGCGGCACCCGCTCCGGAACGGGCCGCAAGCGCACCCGCCTCCCCGTCAAGCGCTCCTCGTCCGACGACGACGACGATAAGGAAGACGACGCCGGCGGCGCTGGGGACAACTGGAGCGACCGCGACGACACGCCCTCGAAGCGCGCAAAGGGCGCTGCGGGCCAGAAGACCGCCACGCCCCGCCGGGCTGCCCAGAAGGCAAACGTTACGATCGCAGATGCCGCGGCCCAGCTCCGGGACAGCGAGTCGCCCGTCCCAATCGACGCCCCCGTCGGCCTTGCCGCGCCGCGCCGCCCTTCCATCTTTGGGCCCGTCGACCCGCCCAAGCTCGCCGTCGGCAGCTCCGATCCCTACATGGGCCGCGGCTCCCTTCCCGACGGCCTCTGGAGCTCGGCCATGGACATGGACGACGGCTACGGCGATGGCGAGATCTGACCTCGCCCTCTCGCTTCATCTCATGTTGCTTGCTCGCTCGCTCGGTTCTACTTCTGCTCAATATTCTTTCTGCTATCATTACATCACTTCTCCTGCCACACACCCTGCTTCACGCTTCGCCATCCAGAGAGTCTCGTCAATCTCGCCATACGGGGGAGCGACAGGGGCAACTCGGGATTCCGCGCCGCCACGGCGCTACGAGGGCACAGGGGGGCGAGGAGACGAGGATGAAACTTTTTTTGTTGTGTTTTCGCGATTGCGAATGGTGGTTTTCTGGCAATGATTGACGGCAAAAGAAGCCAAGTCGGTGTCCATACTGCCTCCCCTTTGTCTACAGATCCAAGGACTCCACAGACGAAAAGACTAAGAAGATGAGAGAAATTCACACATTCACCCGAACTTGTCTCTAAAGCTATCGTATCCCTTGACCGTTAGTAGACTGCACTAGACAGGCACCGAAAGTATATGGCTTCCGCCTCAGCAAAGTCAATGGCGTCCAGGCCGTGCAGCCTGGGCAACTGTGAGGCCCATCTCCCGCATCACCTCACATTCTCCTCACGCTCCCGCGCGCTCCCCGGGCCGCGAGGCCTACAAACGTCCAGTATACTGCGATACACGTCACCCAGGCTCGGATCCACATGATCGTTCCTCACCATGTCCCATCGCCTTCCCAGAACCCGCTTGGAACGGCGTCACCGATGCCATACACGCAATGATATACGCACAGTAAACATGTCCCTTCCTGTCTCAGTCTCCTATTCCAGGAGCAACTCCCACAGCGCATCCTTGTCCACAAATTCGTGGTGAATAATGTTAACCAGCCATATGTCGTCTCTGATGCCGTTGAGCAGATTCTCGCTGTCCGACCCTCGGCCGTATACCTTGACCCATTCGCCCCAGATGCCAAACGCCTCCTCGCCCCAGGCCCGGAAGCTGACCTCTTCGACAATCGTCGGCGTCACAATCTCCTTGCCCGGGAAGACGCCCCACGTAACTGCGTTGGTGCTCGACCACGAGCTCGCACCGTTGACCCCCCCGCTCGAGTCGGACGAGACAAAGTCTCCCTTGGCGTTGGTGGCGTAGAAGCAGATCGACTCGCGCACCCGGGGGGAGTTGAGTCTGTCGAGGAGCGTTTTCCAGTCGTCCGACGGGAGGAAGAACTCGACAAACGACTTTTGGAAGACGAACCCGTTTGCCGGGCCCCACCCAAACGTCCCGTCGCTCGACGGCGCCCCGTTGACTGCGGGCTGGGAGGCGACAGTCCACCAGCCCTTGCTGTTCAGTTCAATGAGGCGGGGCTGGATGGTCGACGATTCCGCCATCAGCTCCTCCTCGCTCCAGGGAATGGCCGCGAGCTCCCCCTGCATGTGCTTGACGAAAATGCCGTCAATGTCCTGACGAGTTGCCGGGTGACCCCACAGCCGCACGGCTTGCGTGACAGACATGTGCAAGCTCACGCCGTATCCGTCAATCTCGCCATAGGCGGGCGATCGAGCATCGCCGAAACGACCATTAGGGAAGTCGTCCCAGGTGGCCTCGCGCCCCAGGGCTCCCTCGCCTTCCGAGATGGCCAGCGTATTTGCGCGCGAGTTGATGGCCTCGGCAGGAACGCCCGCTTCCTGGCCCGACGCTTCCCATTCCGGATGAGCCAGGGGTCGGCTGCCCACAATGACTCTGTTATGGGGATCAGATCCGACCGAGGAATGTCTCCTGCTTGTCCGCGAGTGGCTGCTCGGCCGCAATGGCGCATTGCCGTTGAGCTGGATGGTGGGAAGGGGGGATAGGGGGACGTCATCGACGACGGCGGCTTCGTCGCTCTCGGACGAATCTTGCTGGATCAACCCAGTCTTTTCCACGATGAGCGACACGGCCTTTTCCAGGTTGAGGGTGTAAAAGTGAAACCCTCTGTGGCCAGAGGTACCGGCCTTGATGGCCCTGATCTGCTCCACCATCTCGCCGATGACATCGACGCCCACCATCTTGACTCGTTCGTCGTCCCCCCTGACGGCGTTGAGGCGCGTCAAGATCGACTCAGGCATCCTCGCATGGCTGAGCTTGGTTGTCCGCTTGATCATCTGGTAGCTCTGGATGGGCATCAAGCCGGGCATGATGGGAATGGAAGTAAAGGCGCCGCTGGGGTGCTCCCTGAGGGTCTTTTCAAAATTTTCATAGGCGTCAATGTCGAAGAAGAGCTGGGTCATGATGAAGTCGGCACCGGCTTGGACCTTGTCGACCAAGTAGGGGAGATCGTGCTCAAGACTCTGGCCCACGGGATGAGATTCGTCGGCGTGGCCCTCGGGGTAGGCGGCGACTCCAATACAAAAGTAATCACCATGGTTTCTGCGGATGTAGCGCACCAAGTCAATGGCCCAGGTGAGCTCGTCGGAGCCGTCGTCTTGGTCGCCGCCGGCATCGCGATACTCTTCCTTTCGAGGGGCATCTCCCCTCAATGCGAGGATGTTGCGGATGCCGAGGGCCTTGGCGTCTTCCAGGGCCTTGTCGAGGATGCGGCGGCTCATGTTTGTGCAGGTCAGATGCAGACATGTCGTGAGGCCAAGCTCGCGCTGGCACAGCTCGGCCAGCTCGAGGGACTTTGTTGCAGTCGAGCCGCCGGCGCCCCAGGTGACGTTGACGAAGAGCGGCCTCAGGGCCTGCTCCATCCTCTGCATGCGGTGCCTCAGGTTTGAGAAGCCCATGGCTGTCTTGGGAGGGAAGAACTCGAGCGAGAAGTACTCGGCGCCATCGGGGAGGGCGGCGATCTTGTCCGTGATTTTGTCCATGGTGATGATGTGGACAGTGAAATCAGGTGATGCTCAGGAGGGTGATGATTAGGGTACGGATCGATACAGTGCGATGCGACTGATGGTATTTGAAAGTGCTTCAAACTCCGAGATAGAGCAAGAGGTGGCGACGTGATGATGGTTATGAGGAAACTGAAGCGAATTTGATGTGGCGACAGGGCAGCAGCAAGGCGCTCGGTCAGGCTGCAGCGACGCGACGGGCTCCGAGGCAAGTCAAAGACGACGAGAGAGGAAAATGAGAGGAAAAGACAAGCCCACGCCTTCGAACGACGAGTGCGCCAGTGTTGGGCTTGCGTGACGGACAGAGAATGAGGTCGTGCCGAGACCGGGCGGGAAGGCAGATATCACGGTCGCCATTCTCTTTCCTGCCCTTTCCGGGCGTATTCCGTACAGTATGCACTGTACGAGAGCGGCCGTCGAACGAAGGTACGAGGGGCAGTTCGCAAACAGGAGTACAAGGAACTTGCTGCAAGATTTCCCGGTCAAGGAAGTATTTCAAGTTAGGACGTGATCTCGGTACCTGTCACTTTTCGCTGGCTTGCTTGGTGAATATGAAGTGAGAGTCTATAAATGAGGCTAGGTCACCCGTCTCTTGTTTTTTTTTGTTTATTTTTCCGTGTATATGGCTCTTCAGCCCGCGTGCAAATAAGGCTGAATGGCTGTTGCAGCAGCGGCTACTACCTACTATACTACAGTAGCTCTCTGAGGTACCTAGGGGCGCTCGAGGCGCTGCAGCGGCAGCCCTTATCGATTTAGTACCTAGATACGCACTTAACACTCAAGCCGCCTATCGAAATAAACCACAACGCGGCAGGCGCCTGCAGGGCCTCCTCAACGCCATATTCCAGGGTGGCCCGAGCTTCCCCTGGGCAAATTCCCCCGATTGCGAATCCTCGTCTTATCAAGATACGGATAAACTTGGGCGTCTCCTACCCGGCATGCGTCACCTCCACTTGCTCCTCCTCCAATCGGCCTCCAAGCTCTAATCTCGCCACACGATGAAGCTCCCCCATCATCGCCCTTCGCAAGTCATGTGAAAAGGCCACAAAGGAGCCTCCAATGCATTTGCTTCGCGCCGGACAGCTAGCGGCGAGCCTCCATGTCTCAGCCTCGCTCACTGCTGGCCCGCGCCCCCGAATCGCCTCGACCTCGCTGGCCCGAAGATGGTACGCCGTCAACCTCCGAGAACTCGACGACAAGTGGCGGCGAGTATGGAAAGCCGCCGACCAGCGCGACGCAGTCCCCGAGACTGCCAATGGGCCCAAAGACAAGTTCGTCTTGCCCATGTTTCCATATCCCTCCGGCAGCCTTCACCTCGGCCACCTGCGCGTCTACACAATTGCCGACGTCGTCGCCCGCTACAACCGGCTCAGGGGCTACCGCGTCTTGCTACCCATGGGCTGGGACGCCTTTGGTCTGCCGGCCGAGAACGCGGCCCTCGAGAGAGGCATCCAGCCTGAGGACTGGACCGCCAGCAACATTGCCAAGATGAAGGAGCAGCTCGACCTCATGAACGGCAGCTGGGACTGGCATCGCGTGAGTGACTAGTCTTGCGCCGTTGCCGCCGCCCAAGCTAAACACCCAGGCCAGGAGCTTGCGACGTCCGACCCCAAATTCTACAAGCACACTCAGAAGCTCTTTCTCATGCTCTACCAACGCGGACTAGCCTACCAAGCCGAGGCCGAGGTCAACTACGATCCGATAGACAAGACCGTCTTGGCCAACGAGCAAGTCGATGCCAATGGCTGCTCCTGGAGGTCGGGCGCCAAAGTTGAGAAGAAGAAGCTGAAGCAGTGGTTCTTCCGCATCTCCCACTTCCGCGACTCTCTCCTCGACAATCTCCAGGCACTCGCCAAAGACGGTGCATGGCCCGAGCGTGTTCTCTCGCAACAGAGGAACTGGCTGGGCAAGTCGACGGGCGCCTCCATCAAGTTTCCCCTCATGTCGCACGGCGTCGATGTCGGAGCCGCCATCGAAATCTTCACCACACGGCCAGACACGCTTTTTGGGGTCCAGTATGTCGCACTCGCTGCGTCCCACCCCATCGTGTCTCGGCTGGCCGAAAGCGACTCGGAACTGCAAGCCTTCCTCGACACCCTCCCAGGCCTTCCCCCCGACTCCAAAGTCGGCTACCTTTTGCCGCAGCTGCGCGCCATCAACCCCGTCGCTTACCACGACGACACACCCGAGGCCACCAAGGCATCCATGCCCGTGTACGTTGCCCCCTATGTCCTGGGCGACTACGGCGAAGGGGCAGTCATGGGCGTGCCGGGCCACGACCTGCGCGACCACTCATTCTGGCGGATGCACCAGCAAGACCAGCCCGTCCGCATCGTGCTGGCACCGTCCGAGGACGGCGCCACGGCGGCCATTGAAAACGAGCCCTTTCTCGAGGACGGCATCATGACGGAGCATAGCGGGCTCTTCAAAGGCAAGTCTTCGACCGAAGCAGGGCAGATGATGGTGCGCATGCTCGAAGCCGCGGAACTGGCCAAGCCCGTTGATAAATGGCGTCTGCGCGACTGGCTCATCAGCCGCCAACGATACTGGGGCGCTCCGATCCCCATCATTCACTGCGACTCTTGCGGCCCTGTCGCGGTGCCCGACGACCAGCTGCCCGTCGAGCTCCCCCGAGTCGATGAGCATTGGGCCGAAGGGAAGACGGGCAACGCGTTGGAGTCTTCGTCAGACTTTGTCAACGTGACGTGTCCTCAGTGCAACGGAGCTGCCCGCAGAGAGACAGACACGATGGATACGTTTGTGGACTCGAGCTGGTACTATGCTCGGTTTGCCGACGTACACAACACCGAGCAACCCATGTCCCCTAAGGCTGCCGAGAAGCTACCTGTGGACATTTACATCGGGGGCATCGAGCACGCGATTCTCCATCTTCTTTATGCTCGCTTCATCTACAAGTTTATGGCCACAACGCCTCTGATGCCCCAGCACCCGGACGAGACGGCAGCCCTTTCTGCCGAGCCGTTCAAGCGCTTGATCACCCAGGGCATGGTTCAGGGCAAGACGTACGTCGACCCCGACAACGGAAGGTTCCTCAAGCCCGACGAGCTGGACCTTTCTGACCCCGCGGCACCCAAGGTGGCCGCGACAGCAAGGGCCGCGACCGTGTCTTTTGAGAAGATGTCCAAATCCAAGTACAACGGCGTGGACCCGACAAAGACGATTGCACAGTACGGCGCGGACACGACGAGGGCCCATATGCTATTCCAAGCTCCGGTTGGGGAGGTGCTGAAGTGGGATGAGAGTAAGATCTCGGGAGTTACCCGATGGCTCCAGAGGCTGCATGACCAGGTGATGGCGGTGGCAGGGCCGCCCGACGAGCCTGTCTCGGTCGCCGACTACCTCGAGGCCAGGTTTGAGAGGCTCGGCTCCATGACGAGGGCAGAGCTGAAGCAGTGGGACGCGGAAGTAACAGTGTGGCGAGAGGTGCAGCGGACGATTGGGTCCGTCAGGCGGTCCTACGATGAGGTCTACTCGCTGAACACTGTCGTGTCGGATCTCATGAGCCTCACCAACACGCTGGGCAGCAACGACGAGGCCGGCGACGTGGTCAAGCGGCAGGCTCTCAGCACGCTGATCCGGCTGACGGCGCCCATCACGCCGGCGTTTGCCGAGGAGTGCTGGAGCGCGCTTCAGCCGTCGGCGGGGAGCGTGCTGGAGACGGGCTCGTTCCCCAGCGAGGACGGCAGCGCATGCGCGGCAATGCTGCAGCCGCGGCGGCAGGCGTGCGCGGTGCAGGTCAACGGCAGGGTGCGCGGCGTGGTGGAGATTGCTCCGCCGCCAGGGGAGCTCGAGGGCGACGGACTGAGCGAGTGGATGACGGCGGCGATTCTCGAGACGGAGCTGGGGAGGGAGCGCTTCGGCGAGGGGGGGCGGTACGACGTCAAGGGGGCCAAGCGGGCAATTGCGGTCAAGGGGGGCCGGGCTGTAAATTTTGTCGTATAGACAGGACCCGCAGACGTAGACCAGGAAGAGGTAGGATATACCCTCGAGAAGCTGAAGCATGGACAGGCGTGGCAGGAGACGAGCCGTTGGGTGCGTACACGCCGTAGCGTCGTGCGCCATCCTGCTACTTGGGCGATTTAACGTTGTACGTCATGCAAGCGTACAGACTGTAAAAAAGTATGTATGCACAGCTCAACATGGGATGCCCATCACCAAGCATGCGCGCAAGGAGCGCCTCGACGCCGACACGGGGTAAGACGACGCTGTCTCAGCCCCTTTCCCCCGTCGTCGCGGTCCATCGTCAGCCCGCAGGCCTGCCGCGTACAACCCCAAACTGCTGTCGCACCCCTCGCTCTCTTTGTGAGGGTGGGGGGGAGGCAGCATCAGCAGCGGCGAAGAATGTCGGGAGAAAGGGGGGAGGGGAGGGGAGTTGGCCATGTCGCCGAGAGGCGCCTCTACGCGACATGAACGCTGAAAGAGCCGATCGTGGGAGACGATATGTATACGCTGTACCCTCCGTTCGAACTTGTGAATACCGGACGTCAGAGGCGTTGGGGGGGGATGGGTGAGTCGGTCGCTGCATGCGCATTAGCCACCATCTGTGCTTCGTGTGCCCAACCCCTGCATCGCCTCGCCGACTGCCGTCGCCAACAACGGTCCGAGACGTTTGCTTTCTTTTTCTTTGCATTCTGCAGCTAAATATCCGACAAACTGCGTCATGCATGTCGAGTCGCTGGCTCGTTTCCGCCAACTCATGGCTTGCACGGAGAGAAAAGAGTCGCCGGCGTGGTATCATGGATGTAAATCGAAGCGATGCAAAGCACTGTAAGGGCAGAGGCCGGCCTCGCGGCTCCCCGACCGTCTATGTACACAGGCTTTGTGTCTCGATGCGAGCCGTAGCCCCAGTGCGTCGTCAGCCCCGGTCCCCCCAGCCCCTGCTCTCCAAGCTACTGTACTCGGTCAAGACACACAAGCACGTGGCCCCCCGCGCCCACTAGTCCAGCCTCCTTCTTCTCCTATCGTCGTCATGGGCGGCGTCGGCGGGGGCAGGGCCGTCGTCGAGCAGCGGCTCCTCCTCGCTGCGCCAGCCCGGCTTCCCGGCCGAGGCGCCGCGGTAGACGACGTAGTGCTGGGCCATGAAGATGGAGTCGTAGAAGAGGCTGGCGTTGCCGAGGGCAAACTTGACGGGGTTGCCCGAGATGCCGCTCCAGTCGCGCTGCAGGTAGCTGTCGATGCCCTGCTGGGCGATGCTGAGGACGCCGCCGGCCATGTCGAGCAGCACCTGCCAGATGCTCCAGCCCTCGGTGCTGTGGTTGCGCCAGTTTGCGACAATCTGCGGCGTGTACTTGACGAGGGTGACGACGAGCTTGACGTAGCCGGCGGCGTAGACGAGGTCGAGCTCGCACCAGTCCGTGGCGGGGTCGACCGACGACGCCGACGGGGCTCCTTGGGCGGCGGCGGTGGCGACGACGACGTAGATGGTGACGAGGGCCAGCAGGCAGCCGGCCGAGACGCCGGCGATGAAGCGCGACGGGCGGGTGCCGGTGGACGGGGCGAACCCCCAGGCGGGGCGGGCGAGGTACTGCGACACGGTGACGAGGGAGAGGACGAGGGCGTGCAGGGCAAAGGTGATGTCGTTGAACTGGACCGTGGGCGTCAGGCCATGGTTGCGGGCGGCGTACTGGTCGCGGATAACGGGCGAGTAGTAGAAGGCGAGGTTGGAGAAGAGGTACGCGGCGAAGCCTATGCGCCGACACGGCGAGGTTAGCGACTTAAAAGCCTCTGCGAAGAAGAGAGTGACGAACCGAGGACGTTGATAAAGGGAAAGTCAACCGTCGTGCCCGAGGTGGAGCGCCGGCGAAAGTTGAGCAGCGGCTGGGGATAGAAGGAAGCGCTCCAGCAAAAGGTGTAGACCCAGCCGAAGAGGGCCGAGAGGAAGGCGAGAAAGGATGCCATTTGGAAGAGAGAGGGAGGGAGGGAGAGTGAGAAGGGGAAGAAAGAAAGAAAGAAAGAAAGAAAGAAAGAGAGAAATGCGAGGGTATCACATGGGAAAGGGAGAGAAGGAGAGTTGGTCGTTGGCGCGCGCGCGCGCGAGAGAGAGAGAGAGAGAGAGAGAGGGCGGAAGTGGCGGAACGGAGCCTGTTGGACGCGAAGCCGGACCGAGCGCAGAGAGAAGACGGGTATAGCTGGTCGACGAGGTCGTACAGGACGAAGGGAGGCGCGCGGTCGGTGCAAGGGACGGCCGGCTTTAATCTCGACGACGTCTGGCGCCAGGGATTTCGGGTCGCAGGCGATTTAGGGGTTGCGATGGATGGATCCCCACGAGGGTGCCTATGACGAGGTACTTTGCGCCAGGGCAAGGGACAGGTGTATCCCATGACGCACGAAGCCAAGGGCGACATTGGCGGGCAGAGGCCGGGCCGGAGAGGCAAGTCACTCTGATAGCGGTTGAGTCGCGTCCAAACACCCACGAGTCAAGCACCGCTTCTCCTCTGCCTTGGCCTGTGGCCTGCCTGACCTGCCAAACTCGGAACATTCGCAGCAGGAGTCTTGGAAAAGTGCCCACGTGCGGCCGCAGAATCACGAGCGTAATCATGAGGTCCCGCCGTTTTCTTGTGTGGCGCCGGGACGTGACGCGCTCACTAGTAGGAGCGCTGTAAGTTACCTACCAGTAGTCACTGCGACAAGCAACTTAGTGCCGACTAGTAGTGCTAGTAGCGCCTACACAGAACCCTTGCCCACTGCTACCCGCCGCTGCCGCTGCCTGCTGGCGACGCAGGTCCCCGCGGTTGGGTTGCCCTGGACCGGGTGAGATGGGAGGGAGCACGCAACGGCAGGCCTCCATGACACAAGCCCCTCTACATAGGTCTGTACAGTAGGTATCTAGGTATTAATTACAGTACGACTGTGCAGTACCGTACGTACCCGTCTTCTCACAGCTCAGTCGCCTCCCACCACGTCGGCTCACGTCCTGCTGATCAATACACGAGACCACCTTCCAGCCCGTCCGCCCGCCCCGCCCCCGGCCCCGTGCCCTCCGCCTCCGCCCTTGCCCGGCATGGCCCTCGTCGCCCGGTCCAGGCCCTGCCCGGAGCCAATCATCACAGAGCAGCAAAGACACAGGATTGAGAGACCGTCAATAGCACGGTACGCTCGTCTACTTCTCCCATTCTGCCGTCCGTCTGCCCGTGTCTAATACCTCTACATCTATTCGTTTTTCCAAGGCCAGAACAACAAGAGTCAATCTCCTTCGCACCCAGCCATTCTTTCGTGACTGATGCCGCAAAACCCGCACAAGAACACGGTGAGGGGAGAGGGGTAAAGCAACGAGACCAAACAAGGGACTTGTCGGGCGACGGGGCGATTACATCGGCCAAAGGAAGAGAAAAAGGAGCAGAACCCAAAAAATAAAAGAGAGAAGTCGAAAAAAAAGGGGAAACACCAAAGCAGTTTCTTGCAATGCCTCATTTTTTCTCCCAAACGCCAGCGCGTCTGATGCCATGCGAACCAGACCAAGGCCCCTCGGCTTCTTTTCTTGTCTCTCCTTGCTCTTCCCCTCTTCCCGCCCGGTCCGAGACCGCTTCAACCCACCAGGTCATGGCAACGTCGTCAGGCCTATGCCGAGCCGCCGCCGCCGATAAACTTGGGCAGCGACCGCCACCCCTTTTCGTTGGGCATCTTGATCTTGCCAAAGTCCTGGTCCAGGTCCAGGATGATCTTGAGCGCGTTCCGGCTGCGCGCAAAGGGGCTCGTGTCGAGGCTGCCCGACGAAATCGTCGACATGGCGTCCGCCACGCCCGTGTGCATCTTGACCTCGGCCTTCTTGCCCGGCATCGGCAGCATCGTCTGCAGTACCTCGTACGCCGCCAGCGTGAAGCCAAACTGCGGCGACGACCGCAGGATCCGCGCCGGCCCGCCCTTGAAGAAGGCCGTGAAGCCCTCCTCCTTCCAGATGGTCTTGGCCGCGTGCCGCAGCCCTGTGTACGTCGCCTCGCCCTTGCGCGCCTCGACCTGCAGACGCGTCTTGATCACGTCGCACGGCGTCGTCAGGTATGCCGCCGGCATGCCCGCAATCGCGCCGGCCGTCAGCAGCTGCAGCACGCCCAGCTTCTTGGCCGGCGACTCGCCGAAAAAGTCCCTCTTCAGGTGGCTGTAGGTGGGGAAGTAAATGGCCGAAAAGGGCACGTCGCGGAGCAGGCACGCCGATGCCCCCTTGTACAGCCCGACCAGCCCCAGGTTGCGCACGATCCACATGGCTGATCGCTTGGGCGTGCCCTCGACTGTCTTGGCCACCTCGCCCTGGACCTGCAGGCGGATCTTGACAATCTCCAGCGGGTTCGTGAAAATCTAAACCGAGACGCATTCAGCACCCCGTCTCTTTCCCCGACGGCATCTCGGGCCACCATGTGAGCAGAGGAGACTTACGACTTGGCATCCACCGGCGCTGGCACCGGCCAGGACCTCGGACCCCCACCAGATCTTGCCTTGCTTGTCGGTAAAGTAGTTGCGGACCAGGTCGTTGACCGTCAGCTTGATTGCCTTTTCCGGCGCCACGCCGACGAGTTGCGGCAAGACGCCAGAGTATAGGCCGCGGATGCCCTCGTTGCGAATGACCTTTTGGAAGCAGTCGAGCGAGTTCTTGTACAGCCGCTGGCCGGGCACCGCCCCTCGCTGGTTCTGTAGGCGCGTCTTGACCAGGTCGATGGGATACACCATGAAGGCGCCAAACGCGCCGGCCAAACTTCCCAGCAAAAAGTTGTGCGTTGCCTCGAGGGCCTTGTTCAGGATAGCGCCCTTCTTGGTGGCGGCCCGGTGCAGGTCCCCGGCCTCGTCCGTGTCGTAGACCCGGCTTCGCCACGAGGGGTCCAGGACCTTGGCAAAGTCGCCCAGGCCCAGGCGGCCCGATGGCTCGTCCAGACTGGCAAAGTGGAAGAGGATGTCGGCCTCCATCGGCGTAAAGAGGGAAAAGCGGGTGATCTTGGCGGCCTCTTGGACAAACTCGGACCTCGTAATCTTGCCGTCGCTACTCTTGGACACGGCGCGCCGTATGATGAGCTCGACCAGATCCATCTCCTTAATCATGTTCTGGAAGGCGCGCACGTTGGCGTATGAGATCTTGCTGCCGGTGGAGATGTTGCACAGCGTGTGCAGGTTCTCGAGGAGGTGGTCCGAGAGCTTGTGGCGTGACGTCTCGAGGATGATGCGCTCAAAGTCCTCGGGGTTGATGTAGCCGTCGCCGTCCTTGTCGAAGAGCTGAAAGGCCTGGCGGATGCGCTCGCCCTGGAGGCCGCGCAGCATCTGCGAGAACTGGGGGTAGCTCAGGTCGTGGCGCTTCTTCTTGCTGCCAATGTACAGGCGGGCCCATTCGCAGTCCCAGTCAAAGGGGGTGCTGTTGGGGCCCTTGTTGAGCTCGTACAGCCGCCGGAAGTCGTCGTACTTGACCCTGCCCGTGCGGTCAATGTCGAAGAGGCGGAACGCGATTTCGTACTCGGCATCGGGCTTCATGAGCAGGTTCTCAAAGACGCCCCAGTCCGTCATGCTGATCCTGCCAGCGCCCTTGTTATCGGCGACGCGAAATAGGATCGAGTACTGTTCCCGCTTGATTTTGTGCTGCCCGCGCCAATGTGTGCGTCAGCTCGCGTCCTCTCTCGGCACACGGCGGGCGACTCACGTAATCCTCGTTCTTGGGCGCAATGGTGTTGATGAACTCGTCGGGCCCCATGGACAGCTCGCCCGTCTCGGGATCCTTGACAGCATTGCTGATGAAGCGCGCCCTGCTCTGCGCCGAGAGCTGGGCCGGCTCGTCCGAGCCCAGCAGCGTCTCCTTGACCGCCTCCTTGACCACCGTGGCTTTCGACATGATGCCGAGTCGCAGCCTCTCCGACGGCGGCAGCGAGAGTTTCCCGACGAGGCTGGGAGCAGTCGATGGGCCAACGACGCTTCGATGCCTTGCCGAAGCGTCTGTTTGTCCGGGGGAAGTGGCCGCACAGGACACGGATCACACCAAGGGTCAACGGGTACCGCTCCCGACCAACTTCGCAGCACCAGGAGGGAAAGCTGCTCGTCCAACGGTGCCTCCAAGGTGAGGATATGGACAAAGTAGAGGCCGCGAGTCGCGTGCAAGGAAAAGTGGTGCTCCAAATAACCGACAACGCGCAGCCGCAATCGATGAAGCACACAGGGAGGGAGACTAGAAAAAAATTGCTCGACTCAATCGGACATTTGCTGCGCGTAAGAAAACGCTCCCAGCCAGATCCGACTTGTAACTTTTAGCTGCAGCTGGCCACTGTAGCTTTCCCGATAGCTTTTGTACCTCGCCTATCGCTGCACCGGCCAGTACCTGAGCTCCCCGGCAACATTGCGTTGGGTGGATTGTACTGTCTGTCAGCTTGCCTTGCCGAGGTACCTGCAGCGCATCTCCCCCCTAACTTTGGGGCTGTCAGCTGCCAGGGGCAGCGCTGTAGTGGTGGTGGCCCGGATTTACGATTTCCCCGTGACAGGAAAAGGGGCTCAACAACCCCTTTCTCGGCCTTTTCTAGCGCATCGCGATATTGCAACCTCCTTACGTACTGTACCGGGCTGAGGCGACGGCCACGGCCACCGGGCGATCCGCAACCACCGTCATGTGACGCATGCCAGCAAGCCAAGGCTCGGAACGGGGCTTTGGTTCCAGCCGGCGAGGCCGATGTCGGCGGACCATCAGTTCAGTCATCCGTCAACAGACGAGCATTTACCGACTGCTGCAATACCTTGGTCTTTCTGCACCCAAGTTGACGACACTCATGCCCTTCTACACATCACGTCACATTGGTTGCTCAAGCACAACGCCATCAATACCGCCAGTGTTCTCTTTTGGATCCTCTCCTCCTCTGCCTCCGCCCCTCTCTGCATGTCTACATCAGTCATCGCGGCCTGGCTGTAATTAGTTAAGGGAAACCCTCTCGTGGTCCCCGTGTCGCCCCAGCTGGCCGAGGGCGGCATTATTATAGTCCATACAGGGTCCACGTCTCGAGCAGGCCATTGGCTTCCATGTGCTTGCCCGACCGCTTGATGAGTATCGCACCCATCCTCTCCTCGGGCCCCCCATGCCCCTGCGCCTCCTTCATTCATGTACGCGCCATGCCCTCGAAAACCGTCAAGTCTAAAGAGCAGCGACTTCCGCAAAACGCCGGATATGAGTGCGCGAAAATTGCTGGCGCAAGCCTCGCTGCAAAGAAAAATAATGAAAATAGTTCATGAGCCTCGTTAAATGTATTCGTAAGGAACCCATGGGCGGTCTTCATGGATCTCGGGTGCGGACCAGCCAAGGCCGCCAATGGTCATTAGAGAGTTCGGCGTCGGGGGAAGAAAAGAAGTCTGTCGACTGTGTACAAAGTAGGCCATGTGCGGCGACCTCGCTGACGGGCTAGAGAAGCCGGCTCGAAGGGAGAGGCCGTTGCCATCGGAGTTCCGCTGTCTCAGAGTGTGTTGCGGGGAGCTCCAATACCATCGGTTCACCGATACAGGGCGACACTCAGACAGGACTTGAACACGGGCATGTATGCTGCGCTTTCGCCACGCATTCATCCCTCCGTGGAGACGAGTAGGCCGTTCTTGTACGGCAGCTGGCCCGAACCGTCTTCAATGGCGCCGGCATGCGCCGGGGACCGTCGGATGGGGATGGAGTGATGGGGCAGCGTGAAGCCGGCATCGAGCGCGCGCTGCACAATCGTCGACGCGCCTTTATATCGCCTGTCCTTGTACTTTTCGTACACGGCTGAGTGGTGCAGGCGGGGCTGGTCGCAGCATTCGATCAACATGGTCACCAGCGGCTTGAGCTGGGCCCAGGTGTAGCCCGAGTAGTGGACGTGCTGCTTGGTCTGTAGCTGGGTTAGCATAGGCTCAACTCACGCAGGGAAATGGAATTAAGAAAACTTACCCATTCGCCCTTGCTCAGTACCAGTCGGGACAGGCAATGGGCACCTGCCGCCAGGAAGCTCGGCGGCGAGGCAACGAACCGCTCGTCCATGATGGTCAGTTCGAGAAAGTACTTTGCCAGGGTTCTCGTCTCCAAGTCGTAGTCATCGGCCTTGCTGACGCGCCGCAGGAAGCTCATAGGACCTGGCCACCCAAGCTCGAAGCTAAGCATGCTGAGCATGAAGCGCTCGGCCTTGAGTATCTCTTCCAGGTTGTAACCGCCGTCGACCATGTAGACAATCTCCTCCAGCGACGGGCAGTTGATTTCTTCGTATTTCGAGGCCACCAGGATCGCAGTTGCGCCCACTAGCTGCAGCTTGCCAATGGAGACGACCTTGCAGGAGAGGAACCGGTCGATATAGTTTACGGTAAGGAAGAGCGTCTCGGGCAGCAGGTTGAAGCGGTTATGGACTTGGACCAGCCAGTCCATGAGAACGGACCGCATGGACCACTGAATCTCCGTCTGAATCTCCATGTAGTGAGGATTGGGAAGCATCTTGATCTGTTCAAACGTCAGCATTGGTCGGTGGACACCCGTGGCCAGGCCCGGGGTCACACCGCAACATACCTCGAGTTCTCGCAAGTAGTCAAAAATCTCTTCGCCGTACTCGGCAACCATGCTGACATCCCACAGCTCCTCCTCGACGTCCTCGGGCGACCGAGTCTGCTGCACCTCCAGCTTGGCCTCTTCCAGCTCGCGCTGAACACGGGCGGTGACCCGCGGAGCCAGCAAGGTGGTGACGCCGCCCATGGTCATGTCACGCGAGCGAAATGAGTGGGCAGTGGTGTAGGCTTGGTCCTGGTCGTCGTATTCCTCGTCGTAATCCTCGTCCCAGCAATCTTCTGGCTCGGACATGGCGGGAGTCTGGCCACCCGGTCGCGCCGCCAAGGCTTGCTGTGGTTCCTCTGAGATCTCAGGAAGCCTCGCGGCGAGGTCGGCGTAGCCGTCGTCGCGGCTCACGTGCGAGAGCGTTTCGCGATCAGGGCCGGGATACAGGTGGCCAAGGTAGGCCGCGTGGTCGGCCGAAGGCTCGAGGTGGCGCGAAGGCAAGCCCCCAGGGTCGGCGTCGGCTCTGGCAGCCTTGTCGGCGACGGCATTGGTGCCCTCAAACTGCCTGCTCTGTGTGCGGCGTAGGGTTGGCGGCTGCTGTTTCAACTGCGGCTGGCTTTTGTAGTGCCGAGGTTGTGGGAAGGGCAAGCCCTCAAGCGAGGCCTGAGAGGCAGCAAGGCCAAGGGCCCTTTCGATTTCATCCGTTGCCGTATGCCGTGAAACAGCCGCCTCCCCTCTGCCGGGTTGGCCCCCGGGGACCAGAGACGCACCGGGGACGGGCTTCCTCGTCACCTCGGCCGGCCGGTTGTCAGCAGCAGTCTTGGGTTTGGCTGTCAGAGCAGCGGGCCGTTGTGCAGGGCGAAGGAAGGAATCTTTGGCCTTGCTGTGGTTGTTGTGAGAGCCGCCGCCGTTGTTGTACAAGAGGTTTTCCTTGTTGACCACGCCGAGTGGCTGTGCGTTGTGTGAAGCCAAGGCGGGCTGATGCTTGCCGGCCTTCGCCTCGTCGCGGGCACCCAAGGCATTCTTGCTCTGGTTTGTGACATCGCCAAAGGCGGCTCGCTTGGCAGGGCCTCGGATTCCGGCTGCGGACGCGTTGGACATGTCGAGGTTCCCCGTAGACTTGTGCCGCTGGTGCAGGAGAGGGACAGCGTTTTCCGCGCCGCGCGGTCGGGAAGGCTGCGTTGGCCAAGACGACGTTAGTTTCAGGCCAAGCAAAAATAATCAAGCAAACGAGACATTGACGCTCGGTTGGGGGAGGGACAGACAAAAAGGTTCTAGAGACCAGTGCCTGAGACGTCAGTGGCGGCCAGATGAACTTACCCGAGCTTGCATGATTGGCAGCAGCCGAATTGCTGGTAAGGATAATGGAATGGCTTATCCTGTAGACGCGCTTACGGCAGCGCGAGGAGCGACTTGCAAGGCAGCAGGCCCTGGTGATGCCTCGTCGTCGCGTCAAGATATCATAAAACTTTGCGTCTGGTCGTGCGAGAGCGTGTATTGCTGTGTATTGCGTCCCCTTTTTTTTTTTTTCGAGCTCGAGCCGGAGCGTCCAAGGCGTGGGGCGGCCGAAGAGACGTGTCGGGGCCAGCCAGCGGGTTGAGGATGGCAAGTCGGCTGTCAAATCGGGAGCAAGAACGGCAGACTGGGTTCTGTCCACGGCAGAGAAAGTCCAACAGGGTCCTCGGGGACCGAAACGGAAAGGGGACGGGGTGAGGATCGTGGGCGTGCGCAGCAGGATTCAGGTCCGAGACCAGCAAGTCCCGACGACGGTGTCGAGTTCAGGAGTGAAACTCGCAAAGAAGCTGACGAGAAAAATGGGTTGCGAGAAAAGACTCTCGGAGCAACAAGGCAAAGACGGAAGCAAAACAGATAGGCTGCAGTGGCCTGAGGGCTACGGCTTATGAGGCTCGACTTTGTTTGTTTGTTTATGCTCTGCAAGCTACTGGCCGGTACATGCTCAAAGTTATGCTTGTAGGCGTTGCTAGCCGCTTTTAGCGCATGTCCACAAGGGCCAGAGCTCCGGGGCTCGGTACAGCGCGCTTGCGACCAAAAGCGACCAAAGGCATGCGCCGCACGGGCCACAGGGCGATCCCGCCGCGTCGCTCTGGTCGTCCCGGCGATGACGATTTTCCGGGGCCTCCCGCCCAGACGTGCGCTAGTCCCAGTCTGGCCCGGCATCCCGTCTGTCGCGTCTCACCGAGCCGTCGGCCAAGGCAGGAAACTCACGGCCGTGACAACAACGGGGCGCACACCGAGCTGAGCAGCTCGAAACCGGGCAGAGGTCTTGGTCTCCTAATCGATCAAGGCTCGGGCGGCCTTTTTCCCCTCTCCAAGGTCGCCCGGAGGACGAAAGGCCGGGGTTCAGTCGACCTGGGTCTTACGCGGCGGCGGCAACCAAGCTCATGCGCCAAATCAACACGACAGCACGTGACCTTTGCTCCTCGCCTGTGACTCTCTCTCACTCCTCAGGCGGCCGGTCACTGGGTGCGAGTGCAAGCGTCGGCCTGGAGCGGCGGTACGCACTCAATCTTGCGTCTTCGAAATGCACATCAACCAGGGCCCGTGTCATACTAATTGGACTTCCCCCTCGCCGACGGGGCGCCGCGCCGGGGGGCGAGACATGGGCGCCTGGGCCTGGTCGGAAACGCAACCAAAACAGTGGCGAATGCCTTGCTCTGCGCCATATAACCTGCATACACCCTCGGGACATTGTCGCTGCCGCACTATCTCTCTCTTGGCAGCCGTCGCAAGGCCGACTCGACTCCTTGGCCAGCCTCTTGGAGACGGTTGGGAGACGACAACAGCTCTGGCCCGGGCTCACTCTGCGCCGGCCTCTGGTCCGCAAAGCTGTCGTTTCGCATGGGTGCGCCAGCGGCTCCAGGCTGGTTTTTTACTTTTTTTGTCCGCCGGCCGTCAGCCTCAGGTTCCGTGCCCTGGTGCTGAGGGCATCATCTGGGCTCAGAAACGCCGCCCCGGCAAGGGCGCCCAACCGTGGCGTGTCGGGGCGAGCTGAGCGCAGTGGACCAGACTGATCCCCTCGGCGCGAGATGAACAATTGAGCGGGCGAGGCGAGCAGGGGACTCTCGGCAGGTTGCGTCGTTGGCATCGAGCGTGTCTTGGCCCTCGGCCTCGCTACACACGCACACAAACGACTGCTTTCGTCCGGTGCTGCTCAGCGGCGGCGGCGGGGCACGGGCGACGGTGGCAACGGTGACTCGATGTGCCCCATACTGCTCGTCGTGGGGGCTCGTTTGCGAACATGTCAGCCAGAGGAGGCATTGCGCCGAAGGAAGAGCTCGCCGTGGACAAGTTGTTGACTAGTCTCGCCAATCATGCACAGGGCGAGATGCCAGTGGGAGAAAATGCGCGCATCTTGGGCGCATGGGCCGTGCACATACACGCCTGGCCGTCTCGAGGCCATTTCTCCAGCCCTCCTATCCTGATTCCTCGTCTTCGTCTTGTTGTACAGACGTGCAGTAACATGCGAATAGAGACATGGTCTGCCCCGCTTGTTCTCTGCAGACTTGACTGATGTTTGTTGAGAAAGAGTCGCATAAGGACAGACATACGGCGCCGCCGCGCACACCGTAACTCTGTGTGCGCCCGCTCGACGCATCCTCATTGGATATCCTCGACATATTCTCGCGCGCCCCAGACAGGGCCAGGGCCTGAGCAGCCGACCTTGCCGGATTGGAGAATTCCTCTGGCAGAGGCGCCAGCGCGGCTTGGCCAGTCGGTATCGTCCGCAGCGGCAGACTTCAAACAAGCGACCGTCTCACCGGCCTTTTCCCTCTCTTGGCCGACGCCCATTCGGCCCTGACCACAACACCTCTTCCCCTCCGCGGGCCGGCCACGTCAATCTTTTTAGGCGTGTATCTGGTGATGATGATGATGATGTGCTGCCAGTCACCGCGGCCAAGCGGAGGCCTACTGCGAAGCGCAAGGCCTGCTACAATATTACTCATAAAACCCGTGCCTCAGCCAGCAACCTGCCTCGATGGCCGCATCCCCCAGGAGCTTTCCGATACATCTCACACAGGGATCTCGGCGCAGGCCAGGCACGCAAGTGGAGGCGAATTTTACTGCATATCCTGAGCCGATACGTACCACGGCATGTGTTGAGGCACAGACCGTGGCCACGACGAGCTGCTGGCACGCGCCATCATTTAGTTATGCGCCGTCCATTGTCGGTCCATACGCCACACAGCATTTCGCACGTACGTGTGAGCAATTTGCCATTGCAAGATGCTTCTCGTGCCCCAGTCCAGACTCTCGATATATAGACCTGAAAGGCAACGACTTCCCTTGTACAACGACACCAAAACAGTAGACTGCTCGTCCATGGCACCCAAAGGACGGCCTAGGCAGGGTGTGGTCTAGCATCGAGGCACAAGGTTGAGCACTACCAGATGCAAGGCAGAACGCATGTCCCCTCGATGTCACCTTACACCGGCATGCCGATCCGGACAACGGGCGGTGACCGCAACAGGCATTATCCGACCCCTTCGCATGCGCCGCCAAGGACCTGCTCCTCCCTCTCTCTGATGACGAGTCCAGAGGTTGTGAAGGACATAACAAAAGTGAAAAGGAAAAACCATGTAGACTCCGGGTCCTGGAAACACTGCATATGTGTGGACTGAACGGTAACTTACAGCACCAAGCCCGCAGACGGGGTAGATATGCATGCACACACACACCATGGAGCGAGCCCCCCGTCCCGTTCTCGAGGCCATGCGCGCGCCCAAGCCACCACAGTACTTTTTCTCCCCTCCCATGAAGGACAGTGCTGCAAGCGCTCGCGCGAGACAGCGGCCGGTCCGAGAAGGGGAAAGTGCTGGCGTGGGGAGGGGAAACGACTGCGAATGTGGATTGATGATGGACAAGCGATCCAATGCTGGCCGTCGTTGGGCCGCCGACGGGACCTTGGCTTCGTCGCATGTCGTCGCCTCGAGTCCAGCGTCGCAGCTTCGCGGCGCAATCCCGTCGTCGCCCGCTTGGGAGAAGAGCCGCGACTCCGTCCTCCTCCTTGAAACCAGCAATACTTTGTTGCCCACTAGGGCTGCCCGCCACTCGCATCCGTCATGCAAAGCCATCCTGTCGGCTTCTTTTGGAGTCGCGTACGGCACAGTCGGGCACTGGCTGGCCCCCTGACCCGACTTCCCTTGAACCAGCCACCCGACCCAAAGTCCAGTTGGCGTCGCCCACGGGTCCAGCGAGCAGGCCAGCAGCAGGTCCAGGCTCTCCCATCATCGTCCAGGCAGGGACCGACTCCCCCTTCCCCCCACTCACACGTACATACAACAATCGCTCGTGCGTGACTCTGCCCCAGTCCCTGTCGCAGGAGACAACGGCGGCGCCTCTGGCACTGGCACTCATTGGCCCGCGACGGCGCGGCCGACGACGACGTGCAATGACGACGACGAGGGTGTGGAGGAGGGGGCCGTCGCAGACCAGGCCGGGCTGCCGTTTATCATCCTGCGCTATTGTTTGTCTCGTATTGCGCATTCTTGACATCTGGCTCACTAGGACGAACGACGGGGGGAGCGATGACCTGAAGCTGCATTACGGTAATTCCTGGCAAGTGACCCTTGGCGGCGGGTTGGGTGGGTGCTGGCCCTAACAACCCTGAGGTCCTGGTGAGGTGGGTACAAGCCGAGGATAAAACACCACCTGCCGCGGGAACGTGGGTACCTTCGGCCTTTGCGAGAGTCCTTGCTGCTCCGATGTAGACGCGTTCGCCGCCGGGTAGCCCCATGGCCATCCATTGTACTCCTTTGGGCCGCATCTCCTCCGCCTCGACCTCGAGCGACGAATCGAGCGGCGAACGCAGATATACCAACACCAGCCCGCACACACACGCATATATCTGTATCTGGCTGGCACGGTATGGCGCAAACACCCTCGACGTCTGACGTCTTCAATCGACATGCGCGCGCCTTGTCCCTAGCTAGAGCTGGTCCTCGTCGTCTTCGTCCTCGCCGTGCTCCGCTAACCTCGCTCTCCGTGTTCGCTGCAGTTCTGGCCTACATCCACCACGAATCTCTGCGCCGCTCTCCCCATCGTCGCAAGAAGTGTCCTCTCCATACAGGCCTAGAATAAAGAGGTGGGAGGGGTTGTGGCGTCGCGAGCTGGCCGCCGCTGCGAGGGCCGGTAAGCGGTCTGGTAGCATGAGGGACGACGTTGAGCCGGCCGGCCGCGAGCACACACACACATATGGTGTAAGTACTACGGTGCGGCCCAAGACTATTGTCATACCATAGACAGCAACAACAGGAACGAAGTGGGATATGACGGGCATCCAGCAGCAAGCCGCCTCCTGGAGGGTCACGACGTCTGGTTTCTGCCGAGTCAAAAGAGTACGAGATCATCATGCATGGGAAGCACTCCGTGTCCAGGTTGTTGAACCACGAGGGCTACTGGATTTCAACATAAGAGTGGAAAGCTACCAGGTGATATCGCCTGTTTGCTCGCGGCCGTGCTGCGGAGTGGCCGCCACCACCCTCGACCATGGCCCGTCCCCAAACGCTGCCATTGTGCGGCAGAAACGCGGCAATGGCAGGCGGTTGACGTAAACAGGTCGACAACTCACCCCGTGAGCGCTCGACTGCACATTGGCTCACATTGGCTCACATTGGCTCCTTGGACATGTACAGTGCGCTATCGCTTGACGCCGCGTGTGTGTGGTGCGCCCCAGCTCGGTGATCGACGGCGAATGCACAATCCCACCCCTCTTCTTTCTCCTACTCTTCCCCCCGCTCAGTTTCCGCTCTCCTTGCCTCTTGTACTGCAGAGTAGGCGGTGCGCCCAACGTCTAATACCCGGCGTCTTGATGTCTCGACCAAGCTCCGTGACGTAGATCGCGCCGGCGCTGTGTTGCAATGTAGAGACGGCAACGAACAAGGAGTGTCACTGTTTCGGCTTGTCTCCTGGCCGTTCATGCGAAAGAGCGTTTTCTCTTCTTTCATCGCGTCTGTGCCTCGGAGCCATAAACAAGACGGCACTCATTGTCGATTTGGGCACCTGCAAGTCAAGTCGGGGACATCAACAAGAGTCCAGGTCGGGCAGTCGCCTGGCTACTTAGTGGCTCGCCAGGCCTACCACGCCCTGTAGGCGCCGGAGCTTCAGGCCTGGCGCTTCTCGCTTTTAGTGGTGGAACAACCTGGAACCTGGGGCCCGTCGCCGCCGGCAGTTCCAAGTGAGGAGACCCAAGGCACCTAACCTTCAGGGCTCCTACAGGTGCGCCAGATCCAGCCAGCGACAAAATCGTTCGACCTCGCCTAAGCTGCTCCTCTTTTCCTCTGCACACATTCTTCCGCCTTCGCCGCCAGCACCACCAGCACAATCCACTCCTGGCCTCTCTGGTAAGTCTTGTCGCCTCTCCCATCATATGCGATCGCTTCCATGCCTTCATATTGCCCTCCCCAATCCTCCACATCCTCGGGGCGCCGCCCTGCCTCGTCTGCCGAGCGCCCAGTCGCCCCCCGACCTTGGGGACGCCCCGTCGCTGGCAGCGAGCCGCCTCATCCTCGCTGCCTCTGCCCTCACATCGATGCTCGGCGAGCTGTTCCTTGCTAATCAACTCGTCTTGTCTCGCAGTCGCTCCCCCAGTCGTCGCCACCCTGTGGCACCGGTCGCTGTTGTTCGTCGCGCAAGCCCCGGGGCCGACGAACCAAGTCGGCGCTTACCGTCTGCGGCCTCGATGGTGTTGCCCTCTTGAGTTGATCTCCTCACGAACCACCGTCTTCAAGTCGGCGGCTACAACAGACTCTTGTTGACGCCGGCCGCCGCGAGATTGCCGACCGTCTTGTTGAGCGATACTGCGGTGCACGACTCCCCAGTCTGCTCACGCACACAAAACCCGCAACCACCCCCTCTCTCCCCTCTTCCCAATCATCTTCCCTCGAACCTCTCTCCATCATCGACCGCACAACCTGCCATCGGCATCGACAGCCAATACCCAGGCTCCATGGCTTCCATGTCGCCGATAGATACCGCTGCTGCCGCGTCCGGCCCCTCCTCCAATGGAGGCAGTGTCTCACCGCGGCAGACGGCAACGCCCAAGAACGTCGCATTCGAGTTGATGTTCTCCAACTCGCCGCAGTATCGCGCGCGCCTGCCCATGCGGGTGCAGATTTACCCCCATGACACCACCGACTCCATCGTCACGACGGTCAAGAATTTTTACGGTCTGTACTCCGGGCCAACCGGCTCCAAGGGTGTGAGCTTCGAGGACGACAATGCCAACACACTGATTGCGCGATACGAGAACTTTCGCAATAACATGGTCGTCTACGTGCGGGTGATTGAGGAGCCGCCTACCGCCTTTGCGCCGCATCCGTTCCATCCCGCAACCGTTGGGTCAGAGTCATACTACCCAGCCGAGGACTTCCAGGCTCAGCAGCCGCAGCGCTTTGATCAGGACATGCACAGGCCAGCTTCCCGGGCGTCGCGCAGGCGCAGTCCCTCCCCCAATGCGACCCGTGGTCGGCGAAGCGACTCCACGAGCACTTCGAGCAAGAAAGGGCGGTCTCGGTCTGTCAAGAACCGGAGATCTGTGGCCCACAGCCATGCTGATACCTACAGCGATAGCCTCAATGGGTACAGCAGCGGAGACGGCGCCCCCAGCACCACGTCTGGAAAGAACAAGGAGCAGCTGGGCAATACGGACATAAGCGTCGAAAACATTGTCGAGGGTGGTCGTCGCAAGAGGGCCAAGTTTGAGAGCTCGGTAGGCAATCTCCCCCCTTCGTCTCACACCGACCCAACAGGCCCGAGAAATCATGCTTGCCGCCAGTCGTCCACGTCATGTATTGATACTCTTCCCAGGAGTTGCCTCTGTTTGCGCCCCCGCAGATGCCAGCGGCAACCTCGAACCCTTCCGTCTCCCCGGCTCGCCGAATCGAGCATCACCGGCCGTCGCTGCCTTTTGTGCATCCGGGCCAGAATCCCTTTACGAACCCGCGCCCGATGCAGTCCCCGCAAAATTATAACAATGGCCTTGTTCACTCCAACATGTATGCCACTCCCGCTTCCCAAGGCCATCGCTCCCGCGGCAGCATTGGGTACGCCAGCAACGGGAGTGGTGTGGCTACCGGATTGGGTGTCCTCCCGACGCCCGATCCCACCGTCGGCAGCTGCATGTCGGAGGAGGACAAAGATGTCGCCATTCAGCTTATGAGACTCGGCGAGTCGTCAAACGTCTCCCACGGCCGGACTTCGGCTTCCACCACGGACGACACCTTTAGCGGCAGAGCCGACGCTGCCTCGTCCACGGGCGCCACTAGCGATGGCGAGAGCGACAGCGACCGTGAGCATGGTGCGCCGCGCCGCCAGGTCCCGGACGTGGCCGCCGGCGCCAAGCGCATATTTGAGACGACGGAGGCGCACTTCATTCCTACAACCGAGAGCGCTGATGTCAGTGGTGATGACGCCGACTTCGAGGACGGCGCAAACAGTTCAGTGGGTGAAATCAAGTCGCTCCCTGCCAAGAAGCCGTCGTCGGTCAAGCACAAGATGTCGTCTTCTGGCTCCAAGCCGGCAGCGCCAAAGACCAAGGCCGCGCGGCCGCCCAGCGTCAAGGCCAAGAAGCAGCCCGCCGCCGGCGCCGGGCCCATGTCGCCGGCGTCAATGACGCACTCGCGCAAGCAGTCCGTGGCTTCCACCGGATACATGCCCCCGCCCGGTGAGGACGAGCATCCGGATCTGTCTTCGAAACCGCGTTGCCAGCGATGCCGGAAGAGTAAGAAAGGCTGCGATCGCCAGCGCCCGTGCGGTCGCTGCCGCGACGCGGGGCTCTCGGCGGACCAGTGTGTCAGCGAAGACGAGGGCAATGGTCGCAAGGGCCGATATGGTCGACACATGGGCGTTCCGATTGTCAAGGACGATGCCCCTCTCCCTGCCCAGCCCGCTCTTCTGCCCGCCGCGCCCATCACCACGGCGGCCATGACTGCCGACAAGGCCAAGAAGCGCAAGCGGTAGGCGGCACGCGCTGCCATATCCAGGCGCAAGACGGCAAGGATTCTCGATGCCCACTCAGGGAAATGAGTCAATCCGGCGCCATTGCGACTGCGATGGGGAGCAACGGTCACGCCTCGGTGCGCGTGTCGGTCCCTCTGGGTTGCAGCGCATTGCTGGGAGCGACTGCATGCGCCGCCGTCGCATTCAACTCTGGACTATGACCCGGAACGACAATCGAGTGTCGGGCCGTCATCGGGCGATTACGTACAGGGGCCTCAGCCTATTGTATGAGTTCCGGATTGAATTGTTTATGACTCTTCTAGGAGAGTGTAATCTCACGTCGCCCTATGCCGGGCCATTACGTTCCCTTGACCTGGCGTTGAGAAGAAGTGGTGTTTGGCGCTTTCAACAGCAACGGTCTGGAATCTTTCTTTCTTTCACTTTTCCAGTCTACCTCAAAGACTCGTTGCTTCTCGCCGTTTGCCCCTCTTGGAATCGCCCTACATGGGTTTCCCGGTGGCGTCGCGAGACTGACGAGGTTTTCCCTGGGCTCGTCGTGAAGAGTCAGTTGCGGGCCAAGGGAAGGTTGACAGGACAGCTCCAGCAAGAAAAGATGCGATGAAAGGAGAGAAAAAGCTGACAAGGCGAGCCTTGGAAATATCTTGCCTCCACGGAGCGGGGGCGGCGAAGTGTCCTGTAGCGTGGATTGTCAGGTACGGCCTTTTTGCGAGATGCAGGCGGAACTATGAACGTCTGGATGCCTAGCCTCTTTGCATCTGAGTCCGTCAGGCGGAAAGGGGCAAGGGGCTGGTCCAGGCGACACTGCAGAAGTGGGGAAAGGGTGGTTTACTGTTTCTTCTGATTTTCTGTGTCTGTCTCACCCAGACTACCCCAAGTCGCTGTCGTTGGCTCGGCAGGTTCTCGAGGTTCCTTGTCCTGTCTGGAACCGTGTGTGTTTTTATTTTGCGCCTCGATTTTGATTTCCTTTCGTTTCCCGATTCTGCGCTCCTGACCACTCACTCCTTAGTTTTCCTTGTGTTTTGCGAGGCTCTGTTTGACTGCCGAAAAGGAGGGGGGGTTTCTGGGGACAGAGACGGAGTGTCGATATGGATCAGGGGAAGAAAAAAAAAGACGCGATAGCGCCAGACATACAACTATGATTCGTTTTATCCCATGGCTTGAGGTGACGAGTGCATGGACTTGGATGTCCCTTGTGAAGGGGGAAGATGAGTGGGCTACCAAAGTGACTGTGCTGGAGAATGGCGAGCGACGGGCCAAGTGGGAACACTATCTGCTGTCTAGCTTTCCCCCCCGCATGCGAGCAGACGCTCAGAGTAGACGCAACGCAGGATGTTATTTACCAATGTTGTATCCGCAGCTGCAGATGCTGTTTCTAGAGGCGATCAGACAGACAGGTCGTTGGACTTGGCTTCAATGCGCTAGTCCGCATGCGGCTAGATCAAATGCGACGGGAAAAGCCGTTGACAGGGGTGCGACATGCAGGGAGCCGAGCCGATTGGATGTAACTTAGTCTCATGTGACTAAGCACACGAGGGCTTGTTTACGTCATGGCAGGAGCCCCGCTTTTGGAGGGGTTGAGCTGGGGAAGCTCGTCGACGGTCGCGATCGAAGTTGCGATTGCGGAGGAGATTGCGGTTTCGGAGAGATGACAGGTTAGGGGAAGCTTGCGCAGAGAGAAAGAAATTTGGGCATGTGGAGTGGTAGATACTGTTGTCGATTGCGTGGCGCCAGGCGGGAAAGTGGGAAGAGAGAAAGGAGACGTAGCGCCGGATATCGGAGGCCGGAAGGCGCACAGCGCATAAACGTCGATGCGCGCCGCTACGTACAGTAAAGCTCGTTGTTGCTTCAAGGGTTGCCTTGTTTTCAGTTCGGCGAGCCGGTCTCGGAGGCGCAACCTTCTTTTTATATAGTACTTACAGGCTGGTGGTTCACTCACCATGCGCTTCCTACCCTAAATAGGGCTTTAACACGCAGCCATGCGCCCGATGGAGGTGGACATGTCGCGCGAGGCAATCGCCGTTCCCGTACGATGCTTGTAGTACGCCATGCACAGTCGCGCCTTAAAGAAGAGACCGTGTCAGCGCATTCGCCGTCTCCTTGGTCGTGCGACTCGGCGCCCGAGTGCGTGCACAAAAACACGGGTAAATTGGCCAAAGTTACGGCGGCCGACGGGGTCGAATCCCACGCAACTGTAATTGCCGAGTAGCAAGCGAGGGAGCAAGTTGAGTTTCCACTTTTCCCCCGCCGTCGCCTCTCCCTCGAGCGACATCACCCGGCGGCGCATCGACAAGGGTCGTCCATCCGGGCCGAGGAACTGCGGCGACATCGGGCCCCCCGTCCCGCTGAGAGTCCACCGTCCACGGCTCCGGCAATCGACCCGCTTAGCTGTAGAGTCACGATGGCTCGTGGAAGGGTCTCTGACTCGTGTGGAGGAGCGTGGATGCGGGTGGGAGCCAAGACATGGTCTATGGAGACGGGTGAGAAAATTCTACTGCTTTCTCTGGGGCCCCTGGGAGGACACGAATGGCCAAGAAAAATTACACACATATATATCCGTATACCCAGACATCCATATAGGCACACACACACACACATATATAGAGCTGTGTATCATGCTGAGAATTTTTCTTGGAGCGGAAGCGAGATCTGGGACAGCTGCGTCGTACCCCGGAGACACACTTACACGCGTAGCATGGTCGACGAGGTTGGCTGCCGATATACTGTTGCGAACGCTGCGAGGTCAATGAGGCCATGGATCCGAAGATATATGACGTCGAGAAGCGAGCTGTGGCAGCCCGAGTCGAGGGCGTGGACAACTTCGCCCTCGATGGTGGGAAGATGACGATGACGGGGTTCGACGACAAGAGCAACAACGTGGACAACGGCGTTGACGATGAGCATGGCGTCAGGAATAACGCCAGCTTGGACCAGGGCGGCAGAAGCGTCAGACCAAGAAACAACGAATATACCACCAACATCAATGACAACAACACCAACGGCGAGCCCCCCTTGCCGTCCACCAGGCCAGCTCCAGCGGCACCACCATCCACCGCAACCGACGACGACGACGACTACTACTTCGACCCCCCCGACGGCGGCTGGCGCGCGTGGTCGCAGGTGCTCGCGGCGCACCTCATCAACGCCATGACATGGGGCTACGCGGCCACCTTTGGCGTGTACCAGCTGCACTACGTCGACACGCTGGGCCTGCCGGCGGCGCAGGTGTCGTGGATCGGCTCGGTGCAGGTCTTCCTGTCCTTTGCCGTGTGCGCCGTGTCGGGCCGCCTCGCCGACGCCGGCCACGCGCGCGCCACCGTGGCCGCCGGGTGCGCGCTGGCGGTGCTGGGCACCTTTCTGACGAGCCTGGCCACGACCTACTGGCACATCTTCCTGGCGCAGGGCGTGTGCACGGGGCTCGGGCTGGGCATCGCCTTCATGCCCGCCGTCTCCGTCGCGAGCTCCTACTTCCGCCGAAACCGGCCCCTGGCGCTGGCCGTCGCCGCCGTCGGCACCTCGGTCGGCAGCCTCGTCTTCCCGGCCACGGTCCACTACCTCACCCCGACGCTGGGCTTCCCCTGGGCCGTCCGCTGCTCCGCGTTTGTCGCCCTCGTCGTGTGTGCCGCGGCCTGTCTGCTGCTGCGCCCGTGTCTGCCGCCGCGCAAGGCTGGGCCGTGGATTGAGTGGCAGGCGTTTCGGGAGCTGCCGTATATGCTCTTTGCCCTGGGCTCTTTTCTCAACTTTTACGTCCTCTACTTTGGCTTCTTTTATGTAAGTGAGCAGAGGGGGCGAGGAGGAGATTGTCTGTTGTGAGCGAGAGAAGAGAGGAGAGCCGAGGAGCGAGCGAGGAGGGAGAGGGAGAGAGAGAGACAGAGAGGGAGAGAGAGAGAAAGAAGATGAAGAGAGAAAAAGGAGGGCGCTGACAAGCATCAGATCAACAGCTATGCCCGCAACATCATCGGCTTCTCCTCGCTCGACTCGGTCACGCTGCTGCTCATCACAAACGCGCTCGGCATCCCCACGCGGCCGCTGGCCGGCTACCTGGCCAACAACCACCTGGGCCCCATCAACGTCTTCACCCTGTCGACGGTGCTGCTGTGCGGCGTCGTCTTCGGGTGGATGGGCGTGGCGACGCGCACCACCATGTACGTCTACAGCGTCATGTTCGGCGTGGCCGTCAGCGCCAACCAAGGTACGTTCGTCGCAGCCCTGGCGAGCCTGACAGAGGACCCCAGGAAGATGGGCATCCGCTTCGGCATGGTCGAGACGGTCTGTTCCTTTGCCACCCTCGCAGGGCCCCCGACGGCCGGCGCAATCATCGACCGCTCCGGAGGTGAGTACCGCTTGGCCCAGGTCTGGGGCGGCGTCGTCCTGGCCGCCGCCGCGCTGACCTTTGCCGCCTCGCGCGTTGCGGCCACGGGCTGGAGATGGAGGGTCAAGATCTAGTGCGGGAGGGGGGCCGGAGGGGGCCGAGCAAGGGAGACGGGCCCGGGAACCCACGGTGAGTAGAGGGGGACCACGAGGCCAAGATGGAATGAAACGAGCAGTGTAGTAATCCGGGATAGAGTAGAAAAAGTCGGTAGTCGCAGAATTCAGGATAGACGGAGACGAACAAGAATAATGATGCACATAGGCGCACTGTCACGTCGTATTTCGCCAAGTGATATCTACAGTAGTTAGTCGCCCGCCTTTCCTTGGCGTAGCCGGGCGAGGACCTGGCCCACCAGCCGGGCAACCTGCTCGCCGTCCTGCCAGACAAAGTTGTGCTCGCCGGTGAGGTCCTTGACGACGGACACGTCGACGCCGTCGGCGGCCAGCTTGGCAGCCATGGCGTCCGTCTCGGCGGCGTCGACGAGGCTGTCGTCGGGCGAGTGCGCCAGCAGCGCCAGGCGGTTGTTGCCGGGCCAGCGGTCGCGGAAGCTGCCCGAGAAGCAGGCCGGCGAGGCGGCGCGCCAGCCGTCGCCGTCGCCTTCGGGGCCGAAGGCGGCGCTGATGAAGGCGGCGTAGGAGCCGGCGCGGCGGGCGTTGATGCCGACGAGGTCGTAGATGCCCGAGATGGCGACGATGGCGGCCGGCAGCGGGACCGGGGGGCCGCCGTCATGGCCGCCCATGAGGAGCTGCAGCGCCAGCGTGGCCCCGGCCGAGTGGCCGACGAGGACGTAGCCGTCGTCGGCCAGGCGGTGCTCGGCGGCGAGGAGGCGCAGGGCGGCGGCGACGTCGGCGACGTGGTCCGGGTGGCGGGCGGTGCGCCGCTCCGGCTCGGGGGTGTCGGCCGGGTGCTGCGGATAGGCGTCGCTAGGCGACAGCCTGTAGTCGATGCTGGCGAAGGCGCGGATGGGTGCGCGGATGGGTGCGCCGAGGAGATGGGCGATGGAGGGCGCAAAGTCGTCGAGGGTGTTGCGTGGGTCTCGCCATGCGCCGCCGTGGATGAAGCTGGGGGTCGTGGTCAGCCGAGAAGCCGCGCCTGGACGAGAGTTGCGGGCGGGAATGGCACAGAGCCACAGACACTATCCAGGGCGCGTGCTGGGGGGCTGGAGCCTTGTGTTGCCATACGCCGACTCGCTGGAGCACATGGCTGCCGTATTGCCGGCACGTGTAGTCGAGGTCATGGGCCATATCTCTCTCTCTCTCTCTCTCTCTCGCTCTCGCTCTCGCTCTCGCTCTCTGTCTCGCTCTGTCTCTCTGTCTCGCTCTGTCTTTCACATATACATGCGCTCTCGGTTTATTCTTCGTTGTTGCCCTTGTTCTCACCAGCTTCCGTACAGCTTGTGCGGCAACGAGAAGTGTCGGGGCTGACCTGACATGTGGGTGGACGGGTGGTGAAGCTTCAAAGCTCAAACCCAATCGCCGCGGCCGAGGCCATGGACGCCGAAGCCTTGTTCGTCGGTCACGCTCGGGAATGCGCACTGCCTCATGACATGGCGTGGCTTTGGCTTACAGTACATTCATACATATACCCGCGACTGCCAACCAGACTGCACATGCAGGACCCGACGTCGTGCCGCGCGGGGACCTCGGAGATGGAGACATGGGGGGCCCCCTTGTCGGTGGTAACAGCGGAGGCAAGTCGATACGGTGCAAGAATGGAAGAGGGCGGGAGCACGAGAGGCCGAGCAAACCTTGAACAAGGGCGACTGACTTCACGATTGATGAGAGAGCTCTAGACCTGTTCCGTCGGCCGAGCGCAAGGTTTCCCAGGTGGCCCAATCGGCCGGCCCCCGAGGATCGACTGGAGGAACATGGTGAAACGACAGGGACAACCATTGCCGGGCCTCTCTCGGGGATCCATCGTCAACACATGCTGTCACGGTAGCCTGCGCTCGCCTCCAGGCAAGAAAGGCAGCGGCGATGCGCGCCTGTTCGGTGTGAACGTAGCGGAGGCAGGCGCATCCACTTCACTCTCACATCACTCTTACATCATCATCATCATCACTCTTGCTTGACTCGAGAAGGATGCACCATCCGCGCACTTTCCCATCCATCCACAACGCCTTGGGGCCACGTGAACACCGAGTTTCCACCCGCACACTTTTTTCTCGAGCCTCATCCCTTTTCACTTGGGCCTTTCTTCCTTTCCGGCCCAGACTCAGCCAACGGATGTCGCTCGTGGCCTCATGCGCAGCATCGTGCGCCGCATGGCAGAAATGTGCCTCGACTCCGGCGCCGACTGACGACGGATCGACGGGCGTCAAGACGTGCTAGCCGCCTTGCACTGCGCCGTCCTTGCCGAGTCAATATGGACCAGGCAGTCGCCTGAGGCTGGCAAACGGCTCATGATGCTCCACTGGGCTTGATATTCCGAGCCCCATCTATCGCCTGTTTCCCGTGTCTCTCGACGAGGCGCCACCATTGGACGATTGGCGAGCTCCTTTACCAAGGACTTGTCCCGTCCATTCCTCCACAGGCTGCTTGCCCAGTCCGGCTCTGCGCTAACGCCCCGAATGGAGTCGGCGTGTGCTGCATCCGGCCTTGTCGACTGCTAGCTGCCAACTCACTAGCCGCCAAGCTGGCCTAAAGCCTTCTCTTCACACAGCTCTCCGTCGTCGAGTCGCCATGGCACTGCTGGGAGTCCCAGGACCGCGTACCTCGTCTCCTGCGGACTTGATTCCCAACTTGGGCAATCATTCTGGTTACAAACTTGCCCAATCGGAAGCTCGTGCATGCACCTGCACGTCGACCCTTTGACGGATGCACGGCCAAGCCAATGGCTCGGCCTCCAAACCTAATCGCGTCCAGACGCTTGCGTTGCGTTCCTCTCGGGAACCTTGTGGGCCCGAGCCATGTCAGTCCATCTTCAACGCCTAGACTGGACCCGCCCCTTCACGTTTGAATTCGACAGCCAACGACCATGGCCACTGCAATACATTATCCGTCGCCATCTCCTATTTTCCGCCCCCGTCACCGCTCCCATGTGTACGCGCTTACGACCCCTCGGCTTGCCAGTCGACTCTCGCGCTCTCTCCAGACCCATCAGTCAACCGCAGTACCTGCTGCCACCATCACCACCCCTATTGCTCGCACCGACAAGGTAGCCCGGATATCATATTGCCTGCTGGCTTCGGCCCGTCACATCGAACCGACATGGGCGACATGGCAGCCATGGCCGGCTGGGTCACGCAAGACGTCGACCTCAACCAAGACGGTGTCTCGGCCCTGATCATAACATGCGCCGTCTTGCTGCCGCTCACCTGGATCGCCGTTGGCCTGCGAACGTACACGAGAGCCGTCCTGACCAGGAGTTTCCAGATTGACGACTGGTTCATGTTGATAGCTCAGGTTGGTTCCTCGTCTCAGTGTCCGTGACGCCGACTAACGCACCACTCCAGGTCATATTCACTGCTACCTGTGCCATGATTATCGAGGGCACCAGGAGAGGACTGGGCAAGCACAATGCGGCCGTCACGGACCCCGACGACCTTGTTGCAGCCCTCATGGTACGTGTCCACCTTGCTGTAAAATCCGCCCAATGGCCATCGGCCGTTGCTCATGCGCAAATAGTGGCAAGCCATCGCGACCGCCGTGTACGTCCTCAACATGGTCTTCATCAAGCTCAGCATCGGCGTCTTCCTACTCCGGCTAGCCG
Organism: Hirsutella rhossiliensis; assembly: GCF_020360975.1. Classification (NCBI taxonomy): domain Eukaryota; kingdom Fungi; phylum Ascomycota; class Sordariomycetes; order Hypocreales; family Ophiocordycipitaceae; genus Hirsutella; species Hirsutella rhossiliensis. The sequence goes on from NW_025408669.1 coordinate 1,561,396, forward strand.
TCTGGACCGCCTACAAGTGGATTCTTTGGATCAGCCTTGTCGTCTTCACCCTCTGGGGCCTGGGAATCTTCATCTGGAACATCTTCCAGTGCACCCCCGTGGCCAAGCAATGGGACTTTCGTATCGAAAGGGGCTTCTGCGCCAGCCCCGATGCTATCATCGCGTCGGCCTATGCCCTCAGCGTCTTGACCGTGCTGTCGGACTGGCTCTATGTGAGTGACTCCACAACGGCACGACCATGGTGAGACTGACGCGTGGAACACAGGCGCTTCTACCAGTTCCCATGGTTTGGAACGTCAAGATGACCAAGCAAGCCAAGTGGACCGTCGTGGCTATCCTTGGCCTCGGCATCTTGTATGCTTCCCCCTTTTCTCTCCCGTCTCGTCTCGTCAAAGACTCTCCTCATTGACCGACCCCGTGCAGTGCCAGTATCGCCACTCTCATCAGACTTAAATTCTTGAACAAGCTCCAGGATACCGGGGATTTGCTGTGTGAGTGCGTTTCGATGCCGAGGATAGTGCTGGGGCTAATCGTTACCAGATTCGGCCGTCGATGCCATGATTTGGACCATTGTGGAACCCGGCGTCGCCATCTTTGCGTCGAGTCTGGCGACAGTCCGGCCTCTTCTGCGCGTCTTTCGAATCCGCGGCTTTACCTCTGGCGGCAGATCTTCCGCCGGCAGGACGCAGAACTCGGAAATGTCGACGGCCCGGGGATACTCGAATGATAACAAGATGTCGACTAGGCATGGGACCACGTTTGCCACAGCCGGCGTCAGCGACATGTCACTGGACAATATCGACGATGAGTCCGACTTTCGACAGCCGGATGTCGAGGCCGACAACACCAACGTGGCACTCGAGAGCAAAGGACGCCCTCAGCGCAAACGGCCCAAGGATATGCTGGGAGGTGATTCGATAAGCGAGATTCTCGCCATGGAGGACAGCATCCCGTCCAGTATAAAGGACGACGAGGAGGCGAACCAGTCGGTGGACGAGGCCAGCGACTCGGAGGCGCACGACTTTGGGCCTCACGACTTGGAGGCGCAAACCCAGAACGGCCTCGGCGTTCCAAGCAGACGTTGACGAGGAATGACTCGCCGAGTCTTGATGTTTCCTTTGCTCGGGCCCAGGATGCCGAGGGCGTATGGCGTTTGTCGTTTTGGGGTGGCTTCTTGTTACGGCCATGATACCAAGGGGAGTACTGCCTTTCGACCTGTTCCCTCGCTGAGGTCTACGGAAAAGTCTTGTATCTATATGTGTGTACATATGTGTAATTACTGTACATACTCTGCTTCCCTTTTACTCCGCCATTTTTCTTCTTCACTGTATATACTTGAATTTCTCACTCTCTTCTACCTCGGGCCGCTTCATCTGCTCTCTTCTCTTGTGCTTGTTCATGTCTTGCCTGTCTGCTGGACCTGCTGTCACCTACATGTCTGCTCCGCGCCACGGCCACACGGATCCCGTGATGATGGCTATCAAGCGGGTGCGGCACCGCGCCCCCCCATCGCAACACAGGAAAGGGAGCCGAAATACATACATGCCATGCATACAGGCTGCAGGGAGCAGATGCGCAGGGCGAGCTGCGGAAGTTTGAAGTAGCCGCTGCCGCAGGGGGTGGGAGGGGGGAGTTATCTGGCTGTCTGCGTACGTGACAGTAGGACGCGACGTAGGCATACCGTGCCGTGTGTTGGTTGCGCTTGACAATGGGAGAATCAATCTCCTCTACCCTACTGCGCGCGTCCAGACGAGCCTATTCCGTAAATGCGACCCCTCTTGCGTCAACGTGATGCCTCGCCTATTGGTCGCTGCCAGCCTCGCGCCCTGCATTGACCCTCCTGCCCCACGACGCAACGGTGGGGAAAGGCAGCGAATACATGGCTGATTTATCACTTGCTTGCCGAGGCACGTGTACTTCGTAATAAAGCCGCTACCTAGCTTTGCCTACTTCGCTGCCCTAGGTCCCCGTGCTTCAACCCGGGGGAAAATGAGCGCCAGCAAGGACGTGGAGGATAATGATGGTGAGGGTGGGGTCCTTGAAAAGTGCCCGACGACGGTATATATATATATGGGTGGAGGGGAGGAAATGGTGTGGTCATCTCGGGCGTCCGACTCCTCTTTCGTCCAAGGCGGCTTTCCTTGCCCCTTTGCAAGACGGTTTCCCCGACATGGGTGGTCCCTGGTGAGAAGCCAACGACGAAAGGCAGGCCGTCCAACGCCTTTCGTCCGGGTATCGCGCTGGCTGACCTCGGGGTTTTTGTCGGGCTGGTCGTGAGACGGGGGAAGCTTTGGCGGCGGGGGGGGGTGTGTCCGCTGCTTGTGTCCCTGCATGGATGGACCACGATATATGCTCGCAACGATGGCGATGCCCAGACAAAGACGCGCGCAACTTGGCACGCCGCAAAACAAGGCGTCGTTTCGTCGTGACATCTGGGGCTGGGAGGTTGTTCGGGCGGGCCTTCTCGCGCTCACTCCACAGCCAGCTCCTCAGGCGCAACGTTCCATTCCTCCTCGTCGCTCCAGATGGGTGCCAGGATGAAGCGCCCCATGATCTTGCCCATGCCCACGGCGTCGCCGCCCACCTTGTCGTGCTGCGCCTTCTCGTCGTTCTCCTCCACAATGACAGCCGTCGTCAAAAAGTTCATGCCCGCCGCGGGGCTCATCTCGAGCGTCATGCCGCCCCAGTCGAACTCCACCTTGCCCGACCGCCGCACGTTGAGCTTGCCGATCATGCCGCCCCGCGAGAGCAGCTGCGACCGGAATCCGCCTGCCGCCTCCTCTTCGTCTTCGTCTTCCTCCTCCTCCTCCGCCGCCGTCTCGGCCCCTGCACGCCGCCCGGCATCTTCCCGGGTCAGGTCGACGGGCGCCGCGTCGAGCCCGCCGAAAGAACCGCGCTCCTCCTTGACGTTGGGATGCGAACCAGACGTCATCTTCAGGGGCGGCAGCAGAGGCGGAAACTGAAACAAGTACAGCCGGCCGTCCTTGTTCGCCGGTCCCTCGGTCTTGATTTTGCCGTCCTCGGTCATTGTGACGGCCCCCAGCTCGCTCGCGAGAAGCTGCATGTCGTCCTGGATTGTCTTCTCTTCGGGGTCCTGCGCGACCTCCTTCTTGGGCTTTGCTTCCAGGGCAGGCTCCTTTCCCTTTCCAGGCGCCTGCTTGATCTCACTGTCGAGATCCATCTTGTCTTCGATCTCGGGCTCTTGCTTAATGTGAACCTTTTTGTCCGCCTTGACATCCCATACGCCCTCCTCAGGCAGCTGTGCTGGTGGTGCAGATCCCTCCCCGTCGACCCAGAGGCTTTCCTCCTCGCCATTGGCTTGATCCGCCGCCTCCAGCTCGGCCGTAGTAGCCACGACCACTCCCTGTTCCTTGTGCTCCCTTCGGTATATGCCCATCGGCATTGTGCTGGCCGTTCGGGTTTTCAGCGCCTGCATCGTGGCATCGTCGTCGCTGTCGAGTTCTTCGGCGGGAGTCATGACATGAAGCCTGTCGGCGTTAATTCTGGTTTCGCGCCTTCGCGAAGCATCTGCTTGGCTAAACCCCTTGCCTTCAGACTTGAAGGATCTACCGCCGCCGCCGCCGAATCCGCCGCCAGGTCCGCCACCGCCGCCGCCGAACCAGCCGCCCGATCGACTTGAAGCTGTTCAAGTGGTCAGCACAGCCCATCTGGTAGACATGTATCTGAAGTGAGACGTGCATCCGGCAAACCCTCCAGAGAACGGCCCGCTGGCGGTCGAGGTGCCCCGACTGCCCATTGCATCTCCGCGACTTCTCCTGCTTCTAAGACGGGAACGACCGCGGGCCCGCCGCTCTTCGGCAGCCCTTTCGCTCGCCTTTTGCTCCTCCTGGCGTGCTAGGACATCTCTATCGGCCTCATCTCGTCGGACGGCTCTGGGTCGAAAGCGGCCAGCCGAAGGCGCGCGCGTCGCTCGAGAAGTTGCGGCGCCGCGGCGTGCCGTCGCACTGGACGCGCCAGCGCTTTCTGAGTGTGTCGTGCTGGGCTCGCGTGCAGTCGAACTTCCGGCTTCATCGGTACTTTCCGCTGCGCCCCCACCTCGGGGGCGACGACCGCCCCGAGCAGGTGCCCTTCCGCGGTTCATGGCGACTCTTTAGCTATGACTCGGGAAGGGTCATGAGATTTGAGTGAGGGCGATCGGTCAAGGTTTGAAATGTCGTGAAGCCCCAGAAAATTTGGGCGGTGGAGGGGCACTATGGTGGGGAGAAGCTTTTCTGCCGGTCTTTTGCATCACCGCCTTCCCCGATGACTCACCCATGACATGTACTTCGTGTAAGGCTTCGACGAAGCGCTGCGCCGCCACGACGCGTCTCTACCCTCGCTGCAAAGACCGTGGAATGACCTTACGGGCCAGGTTGCCTGTGAGCTGTGCTCATTGCGATGCAGATCTTGTCGCTCGTCGCGTTCTCAGAGATCCTCCTTTGATGCTGACGCCGACGTACTCCATGACATATCCTGTAAGGCTGTAACGACCTAATCATGATGAGAATACATCATGCCATTGCTGTCTCTGCAGCTCGACTTGTGGGACGCAGCTTCACTCTGAGGCGAACAAACCTGTCTGCCACTCGCCTGGCCCTTTTCGCCATATTGTCCCTAATAAGCGTATTAAGCAGGCTTCTCATAAGAAGACTAAGGCTTCATTAGGCGTACGTTCACCTCACACACATCAATGCCTCATGGCCAAACCGAGCATCCACGGTGCCCTCCTTGACCAACATGGATCCTATCCACTCCCTGCCAGCCTCCACGGTAGGAGCAGCAAACTTGACCACGACGCAGCCCCGGACACGCGCCGCCGACCACAGTACGCCCTGACTCGCTTCGTCTTCGATCCGTCGGGAGCGCCAGTGCTCAAAGTTGGACATGTTCTTGGCCTCTTCCTCGCGGGCTTCCTTGGAACGAAAGTCGCGAGCACCTAAGCGCGGCAAGGCATCGAACTCGGCGAGAAAGAACTTGGCGAGCGGTTCCAGCATGACCCCGCGCAGGATGAGGGTGCCAAAGATGGTCATTTGGTGCATCGTCTCCCTCAAAGGCAGACCAACGGCCGTGCTGCCGTCTCGCGAGAGCAGAACCGTGTCTCTGACCAAGAGACGGTTTCGGTCCTCGGCACCGCGCAGCCAGACCTCGTTTCGTCCCTTCCACTTGACGAAACTCCACATCTCTCCGCGAGCCGTGCGGCCGGCAGTCACCCAGTCCAAGAGGCACAGGGAGCATCGGCTGGCCAGTTCGAAGATCTGCGTCTGCGCATAAGCGCTGTCCTCGAACGGCTGAACCGGGTCAGGAAGGAGACAGAGAGCCGAGTCCTGGTCCATCCGCACATGCATGACCTGACTTGTCACGACGTTGGGAGAAGGAGACTTGAAAATCTTGGTGTGGCCCTGGGTGACAAGACTCAAGCTGGCTCCGGCGCGGATGACGACGGACAAGCTGACGGTGTCACCTCCCACCAGGCCGCCGCCGTAGGATAGGAGAAAGACGAGCACGCTCTTCTGGCCGCCAGAAGGAGTGGTGGGCGAGATGAGCTTCAGAGGATATTGATATACGATGGACTCGAGGCCGTTGCCTCCGCCCGGGAGGAGCTTGGCAACGATTTTGCCCTGTCCGGGAGAGGCCGAAGACTTGGGAAAGGGGTGAGTGTGCAGCTGGACCATTGCGCGAGCGAGCGGGCACGGAGCATGGCCTGGCAAGAAGAAGATAGCAGAGATTGCTGAGCAGTCCAAGACGAAACGAGGTCGTTGGATGGGCAGACGTCGGCATGGGCTTGGTCAGGCGACAGGGCGCCCCCGCGCAGTCTCTCTTGGACTGCCGGACCTGCCCGGCTGAGACACGTACGAAGTAGTAAGTTGTACGTAAGAGAGGTCGTGTGGTAATAAACAGACGCAGTCTTCAACACTAGACACAGACGCACGCACCTACAGGGGCCGTTGCGAGCGATGACGGCGATGGCTGCGGAGCCCTGGCTAGCAGGTAAGGCCAGGCCGGTATAGCGCAGGCAACCATGCATGCCGACAGGCGTCAATTCACGACGAGGGTGCGTGAGTGTGTGTGCAGTCACAGCGAAGCTTGCGTACCGCTGGTGAGGATGGTGTGGTAGTTGCAGAGGAAGCAGCAGAAGAGGGCACGCAACAGACTCTGGTCTGCCTTATTACCTAAGAGAGCACCATGCGACGCCCCGATTGGCCAGCCGTCCCTGCCACCCTCCCGGAGATTTTCCGATCGGCTCGCGCATCGGTATCCACTTTTTGCCCAAAGAATTAACCACCCACCCCCGCCAAACGCCAACGCGCGCCAGGCCGCTAAGAAACATCAATATCGCGATTCCAAACTCCCCTCCCCAGAGTCGCTTGCTTGGCTCCACGACTCCGCAGATGCCGCCCGCCTGAAGCCTTGCCTGCCCACCCCCCCTTGGAGACATCATGGACGACCACGTCAGCGCCAGCGCCAGCGCATCCCCCGACCCGGACTCGACGGCGCGTCGCAGCAGGTCCGGACGCGTCGTCAAGGCCCCAACCAAGTTCGCGCCCGAGGCCACGGCCCCCTCAGCGTCCAAGCGCAAGCGAGACGACCACGATGGCGATGATGCCGACGACGCGGATCCCCTTTCCGACGACGACATGAGCGACGAGCCCGATGCTGCCAGCGACGATGACCATCCAGCCCCGAGATCGTCGCGCAAGCCGTCGCAAGGCGCACGCCCCAAGAAGCCCTCGTCCAAGAAGCCCAAGATCAACGGCACCCAGCCTGTCGCGTCGGGCCATGTAGCTCGCATCCCTAGCAGGCCCAAGAAGACCGTGCGCATCGACGCTGGAGAAAAGGGAACAGGCGTCTTTGGTGAGTAGAAGCACTGGCTGCTGGGCCGCTGGATCCGAGCTGACCAGTCGCAGCCGACATCTTCGGTTCCGGCGACACCCCCGAAGCCGTCTCTCAGCAGTGGTTGGAGCGGTACAGGCAGGACGACGCGGCCGCTATGAGCGACCTGGTCAACTGCATCTTGCAATGCGCCGGCTGCGACCTCGAAGTGACCACGGATGACATTCGCGACCCGGAAAATATCCCCAACAGACTGGTCGATCTCCAAAACGTCTATCAAGAGGTGCGCGCATTCCATCTGTTGATTGTTTCGTCCAACCTTGTGGACGTGCAGCTAACGCCGAGCAGCAACAAATCACAGAATACCCCCTAATCTCAAGGGCCAAGAACACCAGGTCGTTCCGAGAAATGCTCATCGCATTCTTCCACTCCTTAATCTCTCTTCTCCATGAAACCGACGTCCTCTACAAAGACCCAGACTTGATGGACAATCTCCACGCATGGCTCGCGAGCATGTCGTCATCGACGCTGCGACCCTTTCGCCACACAGCAACGACGGTGGCTCTCTCGGTGCAGGCAGGGCTGATTGATATCGCGGGCGTGCTGGATCGAAGAATAGCCACCATAGAGCAGCAATCCCTGGCCGCCAAAAAGGGCAAGAACAAGTCCAAGGCGGCAGAAATCCAGCGCGGCCTGACCGAAGCCAACGGCTATCGCAAGACGTGCAGCGAGGCTATCCAGTCCTTCTTCGACACCGTCTTTGTCCACCGATACCGCGACGTGGATCCCAAGATTCGCACCGAGTGCGTCGAAGCCTTGGGGTCTTGGATTTGGAATCTGCCCACCGTCTTCATGGAGCCGGGCTATCTGCGATATCTCGGCTGGATGCTCTCAGACACAAACGCGCCGACGCGCCAGGAGGTCTTGAAACAGCTCCACAGGGTCTTTAAACGCGACGCACAGCAGCTCGGTCACTTCATCGACAGGTTCCGGCCCAGGCTAATTGAGATGGCCACGCTGGACTCAGAGGTGCCAGTCAGGGTTGCCGCCATCAACGTCATCGACACCCTGCGCGCCGCAGCGCTGCTCGAGCCCAACGAGATTGACGCCATCGGCAAGCTCATTTTCGACACTGAGCTGAGGATCCGCAAGGCTGTGGTCAACTTCTTCGTGGCCTGTATCGAAGACGTCCACGAAGGCAAGCTGGAGGAAATGGGCGGGGCCGATGCCCTGGACGAGATTGACGACGCCGACGAGGACGACTTTGAGTCGCCGCGCAAGGAATGGGTCAACATCAAGTGTCTCTCGGAAACACTGGCCATCTACGATGCACAGATTGAAGAGTCGCAACACGATGGGGCAGTCGTCGATCTGGATGCGGCCGCCGACTTGCTCGAGGCCGCCGTCCCGGACACGCGAATCTCCCTTGCCGCGCACGTGCTGTACGAGAAGCTTCCAGAGGTCAAGACGTGGGAGCTGCTCGCAGGCTATCTGCTCTTCGACCATACGACCAGCACCAAGTCTAGGCCCAAGTCTAATGCTGCAGCGAACTCGACCGAGGCGGCTTTTAAGAGGGCCGTCGCGCCCACTTCTGCTGAGGAGTCGATACTGCTCGACGTGTTGTGCTCGGCAATCAAGTCGAGCCTGGCACAGACGAGCGAGCACGACAGGAACAAGCGGAGGGGCCACCGCTCCGAAGCAGCCGAGGCGCAAGAAGAAACGGCACTTGAGCTGACCACGGTCATTCCGAAACTTCTCAACAAGTTTGGTGCGGAGCCCGAGACGGCAGCCATTGTGCTGCGGCTGGAACATTGCCTCAACCTCGACGTCTTCCAGCAGCTGCGACAGGACGCGTCCAAGTATGAGAAGCTCCTCGACGAGATCAGCACGCAGTTCAACAGGCACGACGACAAACGAGTCTTGTCCGAGGCCACGTCGGCTCTCCTGCACGCCCGCCAGTACGAGGAGCTCGAGGAACTGACCGACAGCAAGCTATCCCTGCTGTGGGAGAACGTCATTAACGCGCTGCGCAACTTTGACAAGACGTGCGAGCTCTCAATCCGCGACAATCTCGCAGCCGCCCCGCTCCGTGAACTGTCGACGACGTTGCTGAAGATTGGCAAGCTGGCCAGCGTATCCGACTGCGTCGACGCTCTGGAGGCCACGCCGAGGTCCAACGATTCCAATGCGCCTGCCATTGAGATCCTCAGCAATATTGTGCACCGCGGCAAGTTTGAGCCGCAAGAGGACGAGATTGACGATCTCGAAGACGAGGTGGTTTCGTTCGCCATCAAAGCCTGCCAGTTTTACTTCATGTGGAAAACGCGGGCATTGTCTCAGCTGCTTCTCGGCGGCGCCAGCATCTCCGACGCCGAGCTCGACAGGCTCTCGGTCCTGCGCCAGACGTACCGCAGACACCTGATTGAGACGTTTTCGTCGCGGGCCGCCATCGACCAGCTCCGCCTCTACTCCACCGGCAGCCTGTGCGACCTGCACCTGACGTTTGCCACGCTCCGCCGCCTGCTCAAGGGCTTGGGCAGCTCGTCGAGCCCCGGGGCCCAGCAACCGCGGGCTGACAAGCTCCGGGTCCTGATGCAGGAGATTGAGCCGGGGCTGGTACCGGAACTCATGTCCATCTTTGACGGCGCGGAGAAGCAGTACGCCAGAAAGGCCAAGAAGGACAAGACGCTCAACGAACCGGCCGAGGACGAGGACCCTCTGGCCGACGATGAGGAGCTCGACGACGACGACGACGACGAGGGCTTGTCCAAGGAAGAGCGCTACACCGCCGAGCTCAGGGCAGAAAAGGCGCTTTGCGAGCTGACGGCCAAGTACGTGCTGGCCATCACGGCCGACCTTTTTGACAACCGCGGCTCCCAGGCCGGCAAGCTCCGCCGGCGCATCCTCCGTAACAAAGCCAAGCTCGGCAACAACTTCAAAGAGGTCGTCGCATACCTCGAGGGCGACAATCTCATGGCCGGCAAGCGGCCCAAGAAGCCCGCCGCCGCCGCCGCCGCTGCCAAAAGCAACAATCACCCCTCGGCCGGGTCGCGCAAGGCTGCCCTCAGCGAGGAAACTGTCCACGACGACGATGACCACGACGACGAGGAAGAGGAAGAGGAGCACGACGAAGACAGCGTGCTTGAGGATGTCGAGCCTGAGGAGGGTTCTAGGGAGGACTTGAGGCGCAGAGAGCTGCTCGATGATGACCCCATCGAGGACGGCGAGGATGAGCCTGAGCCGCTGGCCGATGATATTGACGATGATGTCCTCGGCGATTGAGCGGGAGCGGGAGCGGGAGAGCGCGCGTGGCCGGAAATGCAGGACCCCTTTTTTGGTATTCTACACCTCGTCACCCCTCTTGAACCAATATTCCTTTTCTACTCTTCTAGTGTACGGAGAATACTTGTTGGCGTGTACTCGGGTGCCTCGGCGTGGAAGGGGGGAAGAAGGCTGGGAGAATGGAGCAAGTAGGCCGGTGGTAACATCACGCAGGCCCGGCGTTGATTATGTCTGGCAGCGTCATCAATTATCAATTGATCAGGTTGCCATGATGCGTGTATCGCCCGTGTCTAAGCAAAAAAAAGCTTCATTTTGTGTGTTTGGGGGGTATATATCGAAACCAACAAAGACAAAACTCCCGCTTTGAGCCCTGAGTCTTTACATCGTCGCCACCCGGGTGCCAAACAACCCAAACATCCTCTGCCACCGCCTCCCGTCGCCTGCATCGGCCTTCCGCCTGTCGGGCTCGGCCATCTTGACGCCGTACTGGCGGATGCAGCACGAAAAGGGGCGGTTCGCTGAGGTCCGCGTCGTCTTGGCAGCCCGGCGCTTGTCGTCGTCGCTGTCGTCCGGAGGCCGGTTATGGGTGCTCTCTGCAGCTAGCTTCTCCGCTCGCGCTTTGTGCTCCTCGAGCTCTCCCCACAAGATGAACAGCCGGCTGCGCAGCGCCTCGAGGTCTTCGTGGTTGCGCCTTAGGTCTGAGGCGTCCAAGTCCATCAGGCACTGCGCGGCCTGGTTGTCCACAAGGACCCAGAACCTCTTCTTCTGCTGTCCGGGCCTGACAACTGCATCCTCCAGTTCCAGGTAGAAGCGCCATTCCCAGGCCGTGGTGGCCGCCGAGGTCGTCGCCTCTGCTTCCGACTCGGACTCGGACTCGTGGTCTGAGAGGCTGTCGTACTCCGAGACCTTCCTGGGGCGGGAAAAGTCCTCTAAGTGGGAGGGCATGAAGTCGACCACACGCACGTTGCTGCGGTACTTGGCGTTGACGAATGGTAGTTGTAGCTTGACAGCCTCCCCGTCAACGGTCGTTTCATGATGCACGGGCTCCAAGATATCCGCGATGAGGCTCAGAGGCTTGTTCTCGTTTTCGCATTTCACTGTCTAGTCAGCGCCGGGTCCCAGCTGTGAGGGGACGTTGAGGGGGTCAGCTTACCTTGCGTGTTCATGTCTGGCACCGAGACGAGGGTGCCTTCTGGCTCTCCCTCCTGCGCCCCCTGTAATGCGTCCGAGTTCTGGCGCTTCTTCTTCCTCTTGTTTTTGTTCTTTTTTCTTTTCTTTGGCTCGCTATCCGGTCCCATGTCGGCTCTCCGTTTCTGTCCTGCCAGGGCTGCCTCGGTGATCTCCTTGAGCTGATCCTTTTTACTCCTTTCGTAGTCTCGCTTGCGACGAATCGCATCCTTGAACAGCGGACTGATCCCTTCGGGATCTTGAGTCGGGTCTAGGCGCGTCACATTGATCTTGGGCCCCTGAGCTGAGCGATCCTCCCGCAGGTAGCCTTCTAGGTTTGAGCCGTTGCGCCCCAATTTGATTTGCAAATTGCGCAAAAGTATCCACGATCCATTGGATAGGCCGCTACTGCGAATTACTGAGGCATGCGGATCGAAGCATGTCACTTGCATGCTTCGCTTCCCAAATGGACCTGCCCACTCGTTCTTTGTGCCATCCGAGAAATTGGCCCCGTAGCCATAAGGATCTCCTGTTTGGCCGTCGTTGCCTGTGTACGAAAAGTGAAAGAAGGACGGGTTCTCCGTGTAGTCGGATATCCAAAGACATATTTTGTCGACCAAGTCGTACGGATCCCTGACGATTTGCGCGATGACATCGGCGAATCTACCATCCCACACGTCTTGAAGCGCGCAGAGCTTTTTGTTGACATTGACGGACATTTCCTTCATGGATTCAAACCGCGAATCGGAAGGAAGTCTGGTCTTGTTGATGGAGTCATGGAGGACAGAGACGAACTCGCCCTGAGCTCGACTTGGCGCCTCTTTCGCGTTGGACGGGCGCAAGGCAGAGGTCGCGTCCCTTGGAGGTTTGGGAATCTTACTGGTCTCGTAGACATGGATCACAGTGGCAAGGTGAGTGCACAAGGAAAAGTACTCGGAGCGAAACCTTTGCACCTAAGGTTAACAGGCTTGTTAGCTTCCGGAGACTCAGGCAGAGAAGCACGTACTTTGGCAGCGAGAATGGCAACTACGTCACCGCAGCTCGCATCGGGCATGTCGCTCTCGGGCCGGAAGATATTCACCAGAAGCGACTCGTTGTCGTCGTCCTCGACGGACTGATCGTAGAATCGCATCTGGCATTTCCAATCTGAGATTGTTAGAACACATCTAGATCTAGGGCACAAGCGTGCCAGCTCCTCACCTGTTCCTCTGGTTGGAATCGGGGCCCTGAAGTCTGTCACGAGTCCAACAACGCTGACTCTGGATCCCACGGCGAACTTGCCGTCAAGAATATCGCGCACGGCGACGTAGCCCGAGGGCAGCTTGCAGCCTGTAAGTTGAGCCATTCCGGCTGCCGTGGGCAGGCTGAGTGCGGATGTGCCTCGGAGACTGTTTGGTTGAGCTGTGCCCGTTGCCTCGCGGGCGGCATCGTCGGTCAAAGACGACGCGTAAAGGCAGCTTGGCGACCGCGTCTCGTCTTAGCCGCATGTCATTCACGACAGCACGTGAATCTGCAAGGGAGCTGCCGTGACATACGCCAAAAGGTCTAGCAGTCACGTGCAACGCGCGCGGGCCCTGCCCGAAACTCTACAGTAGGGCTGCTAGCAAAAAGCACCTGCGGGGTCGCAGGCTTTCAGTCTGGCCGACGAGTAGCCGGTGTTTGTCGCAGCATCCCACCGTGCAGCCAGTGTGCCTCAGGCAGAAAGACCCCAGTTTTGGCACCAAAGCGGTAGCAGCTTCTCTGCCTCTCCGGCAACGCCTCGACAGCCGCCAGAGTTATCCCTCCTCACCCTCCAACTTTTTTTTCTCCGTCAGCACCACGTCCCGCACGCTTCCCCTGAAGACAGACCGCACAACAACAGGGACGCCTTGTGAGCTGAGCGTATATCGCCTTGTCCAGTGGCTCCTGGATTGGCCGCAACAAATCCTCCGTCAACAAGCCCCCGCACAGCGCCTGGCGCCGTTTGCCTGCCCACCACCGCTTGCAGCCCAAGCCAAAAAAAAACCCCAAGGAAAAAAAACCACCAGCCGACACCATGGCCGAGCGATATATCCCCGAACATCGCCGGACACAGTTCAAGGCCAAGAACACCTTCAAACCTGAGGAGCTCCGTCGTCGCCGTGAGGAGCAGCAGGTTGAGATCCGCAAGGCAAAGCGCGAGGAGAACTTGGCCAAGCGACGAGGTATTGGCACTGGCGAGAACCGACCTGGAGCCTCGCTCGGGGCTGCACCCGACAGCGACGATGAGTCGGCTCCCACGGAATCGCAGGTACGCATGGCCTTTGTTTGCTTGATCCTTTTCATCCCCCCCCCCTCTCTGGTTTGCCTTTGCTGCGACGCCAGCAAACATTTGTCGTAGGTGTGCGTCGAGCGCAATGTGGGGGAGGCGGGCATTGTTGCTTTGACCCCACACTCTCGACTGCACCCCGCTGCAGCATGATCGCCTCGACTCTCCTGATCATTTCTTGGGCATCGCGCCGACTAACTCGTCATGTGTCTAGTTGAACGAGGACCTCCCTCAGATGGTCCAGGGCGTCTTTTCGGAGCAAATCGACCTGCAGATCCAAGCCACCACCAAGTTCCGGAAACTGCTGTCCAAGGAGCGGAACCCGCCCATCGAAGAGGTCATCAAGACGGGCGTCGTCAGCCGATTTGTCGAGTTCCTGCGCTCCCCGCACACTCTGGTGCAGTTTGAGGCTGCTTGGGCCCTGACCAACATCGCCTCGGGCTCGGCCACCCAGACCCAGGTCGTCATTGAAGCCGGCGCCGTCCCCATCTTCGTCGAGCTCCTGGCCAGCCCCGAGCCTGATGTGCGCGAACAGGCCGTCTGGGCCCTCGGCAACATTGCCGGCGACAGCCCTCACTGCCGCGACTACGTGCTCAGCTGTGGCGCCCTGAAGCCGCTGCTGAACCTTCTCGGCGATAGCCGCAAGCTGAGCATGTTGCGCAACGCCACATGGACCTTAAGCAACTTTTGTCGTGGCAAGACGCCGCAGCCTGATTGGAACACGGTATGCTTGCCCCTCAGGCCCCGCCTGCTGGTGAATGCATGCTGACCCCCCTTGCCATGTAGATTGCCCCTGCTCTCCCCGTCCTCTCCAAGCTCGTCTACTCGCTGGATGACGAAGTCCTGATTGATGCCTGCTGGGCCATTTCCTATCTGTCGGACGGCTCCAACGACAAGATCCAGGCCGTGATTGAAGCCGGCATCCCGCGCAGGCTGGTTGAGCTGCTCATGCACGCCTCCACCTCGGTCCAGACTCCTGCTCTGCGGTCTGTAGGCAACATTGTGACTGGCGACGACGTCCAGACTCAGGTTATTATCAACTGCGGCGCGCTGCCTTGCCTCTTGTCTCTCCTGAGCTCCACCAAGGATGGCATCCGCAAGGAGGCATGCTGGACCATCTCTAACATTACCGCTGGTAATTCGTCTCAGATCCAGTCCGTCGTCGATGCCAACATCATCCCTCCTCTCATCCACCTCCTCCAAAATGGCGACCTCAAGACGCGCAAAGAAGCCTGCTGGGCCATAAGCAACGCCACCTCTGGCGGTCTCCAGAAGCCAGAGCAGATCCGTTACCTGGTCTCGCAGGGCTGCATCAAGCCTTTGTGCGATCTCCTCTCGTGCCCCGACAACAAGATCATTCAGGTTGCCCTCGATGGCCTCGAGAACATCCTCAAGATTGGCGACCTGGACAAGCAGGCCGCCGGCGACAATGCTGAATCCATCAACCGCTATGCACTTTTCATTGAGGAGTGCGGAGGCATGGAGAAGATCCACGAATGCCAGAACAACGCAAATGAGGAGATCTACGTCAAGTCGTACCACATCATCGAGAAGTACTTTTCGGACGAGGTTGAAAATGCCGACGAGGGCATGGCCCAGCCGGCGGGACCCAACGGCACGTTTGGCTTCGGGACCAACGGCCCAGCCCAGTCGGGCGGCTTCAACTTTGCCAACGGAGGCGACTCGATGGACATGTAGGGACTCTATGTCCCTTTCCCGACTGGCAATACATCGGTGCCGACGGCCGCGGCTGGCGCGGTGCGGATGCTTGCATCGAGCTTAATCATGACTCCCCCGTAACAACATCCCTTGTCCAGTCACAACACCCTCGTCGCAGCATACCTAGCTTTAGCTGGACTCTGCATTGTACCCATCCCCCCCTTCCCCTTCCCCTCCCCTGACATCACCACCACAGACCCCTGTCTTGCACTTGGCATGAAGAAGTTGCACGAATATGAGCGAGAAGTCGCAGGATATGTAGGCCCTTTGGTAGCTTGAAAGCTCCAGCCTAGCACGCAGAGGATGAGAGATGAGGTTGTGGAGGGACGTGGATTCGTCAGACAGGCGCATTGGGGAGAGCCGTGCCCCCCCATGTGGTTGGCGGATGAGATGCACATGTGGCATGACGGGGTTGGTGGGACTCTGGACGGCTGGCATGGAATTGTCAGGTCGGCGTCGTCGAACCAGGGATTCGACAGAGGCTGGTGCTAGTGCACCTCGCTTCGACAATGGAAGGCGTCACGTCGTGACTGATATGGCGGCCAAGTGGTTTGCATATCATGATTAAAAGAGCGACGTAGTGCAAACGAGACATTTTGGCCCTTTGGCTCTGAAATGAGGTCAAGTGAAATGGCCCGGTTCGGTTGGTAGTGATTTGATTGAGGGAGATGAGTAAGATGGCCAACATACAGTCGACCATCCAGAGCTGCATGCACGGGAAGTCGCGCGGCATGTGGTTGGCTTGAATCAGTCTGCTCTGCCGTGATGGGCAACGATGGTCCTTGTGCGCTGTCTTCTGCCCAGGCCACAAATGCTCGGCTCCCCTTTCGGCGTGCCTCTGCGAAGTGCTTGGTAGGTAAAGCATTTACAGTGCAATGCCCAGGAAGGTAAGAGCCAAAGGCTTCGGCGTAATTCGCTGTAGGGGTTGCGTAGCCGGATTTCAGCCGACGACAACCTGTGACGCGCACGGCTGCTCTGCAAGGTGTAGGCCGGCGCAATTGACACTGTGCCAAAAACTGTACTATTAGTCCTGTTCGCCGCGTAGAATACAGTGCGATTCGTGCGCCGAGTTTTCCCCCACAACGGAGCTCACCTGTCGCGACGTCTGCGTTATCCCGAGGCCGGGCAATCTCATGATAAAATAGAGGCGCAAAAGTGCCCTGCGAAGGTCGTTGCCATGGTGAAGAAGGCCAAGGACAAGGCCGACAAGCCTGCCCCAGGCCCGTCGAATCCCTCCAAAGATGGCACCAAGGGCAAAAAGGGTCAGAAGACGGAAGCGCCGCCCCCTGTGGTGCCTTCGGCCGGGCCTCCCAAGCCCACGGTCAAGCAAATCATCGGGGGCTCATCCTGGACCGGAAAGCTGCCCGTCAACCTACTGAGCGAGTACTGTCAGAAACAACGGTGGGACAAGCCCGACTATGACACGAGAAAGACTTCCGAGGGCTTCTCGGTCTGGGTCACCTTGGGCGCAAAGGATGTCAAGACACAGCAGCACATCAGACTGGACCCCTTCAAGATTCCCCAAAGCCACAAGCATCTCCTCTTGAGAGACACGGCGCTCGAGGCCAAGCACGCAGCGGCAACATATGCCCTGTTTCGAGTCTGCAGCATGCAGAACAAGCACACCGTGCTCCCGCCAGATCACAAGTCGCTGTGGAAAGAGTTCCAGGCCCTGAAAGCGCTAGACGTCAAGGAGGGCAAGGGATGGATGTACGATGCTGATCCTTTCAAGACGTTGCTGGAGCGGCAGGAAGCCAAAGCGGCGGCCGACAAGAAGAGGAAAGAGGCCGAGGCGGCCAAGGCCAGGGCCAAGGAGATGCCCGGCGCGTCTGGGCTGGTCCTGATGAACAGTGCCGGCTCTGGAGCAGCATCAAACCCCATGAAAGGGTGGACGGCGGCGCCAAAGGTCGAGATGGGCAGGCAGACTCGGGTTCAGCTCGAAGCGCTGTTGCGGAGTGGCATTTCCTGGAACCCGCATGGTATACGCATGTCCCGGGCTCAAAGGGATGCCGCCGTGGCCGACCTTGCCAAGATAGGCTTCCGACGCAGCCACGTTGAGGAAGCCGTCGAGTACTGCAAGGACCGAGAGGAAACCTTGGAATGGCTCCTCATCCACGTCCCCGAGGATGATCTCCCGCAGTGGGCCATGCCAGAGAGCTATTCGGCCGGCATATCTGTCGGCGCCACAAACTTGAGGAGAGAGGGCATCATCAAGTCGCTCTCGGAGCCCGGATACTCCCTTGAGCTCTGCGCGCGGGTTCTTGACAGCAACGGCGGCGACGAGGGGAAGGCAGCCGAGGCATTGCAAGAAATGCTCTTTCCAACTGCATCCCCCGACGACACTGGATCTGGTGGGTTCTTGGACATGGGGACGCCAGAAGAGCAATGGGAGGAGGAGGTGGCAAGCCTCGAGTCCATGTTTGGCGACAACTTTCGGCGCCAAGATGACCAGGTGATTCGGATACGCCTGGAAGCAGTCACGAACGCCCAGAATCCCAAGCAAGGAGAGGTGGAGACTTATTTACAGGTCAGGAGGCCGTCGAGCTACCCTAAGCGCTTGATTCTGGCCGTCATCGCGAAGCTGCCGTCCTACATCAGACTGAGCATCGTCAAAAAGGCCCTGGCGTACCAGCAAGAGTTGTTACAAGACGAGCCCATGAAGATGTATCTCATCATGGACTGGATACAGCAAAACATCAACGGCATCATTGACAACCCGGGGAAATTGGTGGATATCTCTGCTGTTTCTTCAACGGCTTCCGAAAACTGCCCCGTGCCGGCAGCAAAGAGTGCGGAGAGCAGGCGCAAGCCGGCCAAGACGATCGATTGGATCCCCGATGCCCAGAGCAGGGAAGGATGGCTGAGGCGACAGCAAGCTCCAGCTTGGCGAGACATGGAGTCTAAACGCCGGCGGTTGCCTGCGTGGCAAATGCGCAATGACATCGTTGGAACGGTCAAGGAGAATCACGTCACCATCATCAGCGGCGAGACGGGCTCGGGCAAATCGACGCAGTCGGTGCAGTTCATCTTAGACGACTTGTATGGGGACGGCCTTGGCGGGGCCGCAAACATGATTGTCACTCAGCCTCGCCGTATCTCGGCGCTCGGCCTGGCAGATCGAGTGGCCGAGGAGCGGTGCACGCGCGTGGGAGGAGAGGTGGGATACGCCATTCGCGGGGAGTCTCGCCGGTCCAAGGACACGAGAATCACATTTGTCACGACAGGCGTCTTGCTGAGGCGTCTCCAGACGTCTGGCGGCAACGTCGAGGACGTGGCGACGGCATTGGCCGATGTCAGCCATGTCGTCATTGACGAGGTTCACGAGAGAAGCCTCGACACGGACTTTCTCCTCAACTTGATACGCGAAGTCATGAAGACGCAGAGGGGCATGCTGAAGCTCATCCTCATGTCCGCCACGCTGGATGCGGCAACCTTCAAGTACTACTTTGCCTCGGAAGGCCTGAGCGTCGGGACTGTCGAGATTGCCGGCAGGACATTCCCAGTGGACGAGTACTACCTGGACGACGTGATTCGCATGACGGGCTTCAACGCCGAGGCGGGCGACAAGGGCTTCATTACCGACGACACAATGGGCCGGGTCATCCAAAAGCTGGGCCATCGCATCAACTACAACCTGCTGGTGGAGGCGGTCCAGGCAGTCGACTGGGAGCTCTCGGACGAGAAGAGGTCGGGGGGCATCCTGATTTTCCTTCCGGGCGTGGGGGAAATCAACCACGCCTGCAGTAGGTTGCGGGAGATGAGATCGCTCCATGTCCTCCCTCTCCACGCATCACTGGAGACGCGTGAGCAGAAAAAGGTGTTTGCCAGCCCGCCGCCTGGCAAGCGCAAGGTCGTGGTGGCGACCAATGTTGCGGAAACGTCCATCACCATTGACGACATTGTGGTTGTGATTGACAGTGGAAAGGTCAAGGAGACCAGCTTCGATGCTCAGAACAACATGCGGAAGCTCGAGGAAACGTGGGCATCTCGGGCGGCCTGCAAGCAGCGGCGCGGGCGCGCGGGGCGAGTCCAGGAAGGCAAATGCTACAAGCTCTACACGCAGAACCTCGAGCAGCAAATGGCGGAGCGGCCCGAGCCCGAGATCCGGCGGGTGCCACTCGAGCAGCTGTGCCTCTCGGTTCGCGCCATGGGCATGCGGGACGTGGCGACGTTCCTGGGGCGATCCCCGACGGCCCCCGATGCACAAGCCATCGAGGGCGCCATGAGGCTTCTCCGGCGAATGGGGGCCCTGGACGGAGAGGAGCTGACGGCCATGGGCCAGCAGCTGGCCATGCTGCCGGCGGACTTGCGGTGCGGCAAGCTGATGGTGCTGGGGGCAATCCTGGGGTGCCTGGACGACTGCGTGACCATGTCGGCCATCCTGAGCACGAGGAGCCCGTTCATGGCGCCGCAGGAGAAGCGGGAGGAGGCGAGGGAGGCGCGGATGCGATTCTCGACGGGAGACGGAGACCTCATCACGGACCTTGCGGCGTTTCAGCAGTGGGATGCAATGGTCAAGGACGGGGTGCCCCAGCGGCAGATACGGTCTCTGTGCGACGAAAGCTTCCTGTCTTTCCACACCCTGTCCGACATTGCCAACACGCGGGCGCAATACTACACGGCGCTGTCCGAGGCGGGCATCGTGGAGCCCGGCAAGGCGGCGGGCGGCGGCGCGGTGTCGTCGCGGGACCCGCGGCTGCTGCGGGCGCTGCTGGCGGCCGCCTTTACGCCGCAGATTGCGAGGATCCAGTTCCCGGACCGCAAGTACGCGAGCTCCATGTCGGGGGCCGTTGAGCTGGACCCTGAGGCGAGGGCCATCAAGTACTTTAACCAGGAGAACGGGCGTGTCTTCATCCACCCGAGCAGCACGCTGTTTGGCAGCCAGGGGTTCTCGGACAACGCGGCGTACATGTCGTACTTTAGCATCATTTCGACGAGCAAGATTTTCATCCGAGATCTTACCCGTGAGTTCTCTCTTCCCTCCTCTGGCTGCTTTTTTTGACGGCGGTCCCCCTTCCCCTACCCCCCTTTCCCTCCCCCCTTTTGGTTCGACGGGGAGTTGCAACAGCTGACACTGACCTCGGGCGGGCAGCTCTCAACGTGTTTGCGCTGCTGCTCTTCTGCGGCTCCATCGAGCTGGACACGCTCGGGCGCGGGCTGCTGGTGGACGGGTGGATCAGGCTCCGCGGGTGGGCGCGCATCGGGGTGCTGGTGGCGAGGCTGAGGGGCATGGTGGACGCGGTGATTGTGCGCAAGGTGGAGAACCCGGGGCTCGACCTGGGCCGCGACGAAGTGATTGGCATGGTGCGGCGGCTGATTGAGCTCAACGGGTTGGATGCGTGAGTTTGGAGGGCTTGGTTGTGGATATGCGATGAGGATGAGGCACAGGGGTAAGGAGCATATGTATATATATATATATATATATGCGGATACACTGGCCGGGCGTCTTTGACCGGCTTTCGTTTTCTATTTCGGCCTGGGCCTGGGAACGGCATGCTGTCTGTCTTGTCTACCATGGCAGGCTTCAAATCCTGAGTTCCCTTGCCAGGAGGGTCCGCTCTGCGTCAAGGTCCCATCCGAGGCGTCGTCGCCCGGCAATGGATGCTGATGAGAGACAAGCTTGCAGGTCTTTCTAGTTGGTCAAGCGTAAAGCCCCCACCGCTTGCTTCGTAGATTTATAAAGTCACCAGACCCCGCCATCCACTCCAGCCTCGTTCCACGTCCCACCCAGCTTCGCCAGCAACAGCACACCCAAACGGCTCCATCATGGACGGCGCATCGACGGACACAGAGCCCGAGGCGACGGCCAGGCACGACGACGACGATGAGGCGCCGCGGGGCCCTCCTGCCAATGCTTGTAGGAAGAACCCAGATCCCCCCCTCCCCGGCTTCAACTCCCTCGTCCCTCCCCCGCAACGTCGTTCGTGACGTGAAGCGGAAAAGAAGAAAACACGTCCGTCTCCTCGAGCCAGACCAGCTCTCCACCGTCCGAACCTAACCCTCCCGCGCCCCCCCAACCACCAGTCACGAAACTCATGGCCCCCAAGAAAAAGGCGGCCGCGTCCGCACCCCCCCCGTCCTCGACAGCGGCAGCGCCCGCGCCCCCCAAGGACCGCATGGGCCTGGGCGCCTACCTCGCCGACCCGGCCTCGCTGCCGGCCTCGGTCGTCATCCGCCACGACGCCGCCTTCGTCGCCATCCGCGACCGCTACCCCAAGGCCACCGTCCACGCGCTGCTGCTCCCGCGCGACCCGGCCTGCGTCCTGCGCCACCCCTTCGACGCCCTCGCCGACCCGGCCCTGCTCGCCGCCGTCCGCGCCCAGGTCGACTCCCTCAGGGTGCTCGTCGCCGCCGAGCTGCGCCGCCGCCTTGGCTGCCACAGCGCCTCCGACGCCGCCCGCCAGGCTGTCCTCGACGGCTCCGCTGCGCCCGAGTCGCCGTCGCCGTCGTCAGGGCCGCCCGCGCTTCCCCCCGGCCGCGACTGGGCCGCCGACGTCGTCTGCGGCGTCCACGCCGTGCCCAGCATGCGCCACCTACACATCCATGTGCTGTCGCGCGACATGCACTCGCCCGCCCTGCGCCACCGCAAGCACTACAACTCGTTTGCCACGCCCTTCTTCGTCGATGTGGCCGACTTCCCCCTCGCCGACGACGACCCGCGCCGCGACCCCGGCGCCATGGGCTACCTGCGCAGGGACCTCCGGTGCTGGCGCTGCGGCAAGACCTTTGGTAACCAGTTCAAGCGCTTCAAGGAGCATCTCGACGTCGAGTTTGAGGCGTGGAAGCGCATCTGAGGTCAGAACGAAGAGAACCGGTATGGTTTTGTAGTGTACAGCGTGAGGTATATCGGCCACGTTCGCCCGAGATGTAAAGACTAGCCCAGTACCGCCCTAAAAACTCCCTTGAGCACACCTGCGCCGTGCCTGAGTAGCTCGCCTGCGCCCAGCCGGCGTGGCACGACATGGCACGACATGGCAATGCGACCCTTGCCCTTATCCACATGTTCCCCTGCTGCTCCTTGCTTTCCAAGCACGCGCCGGCCGGCTGCCTCTCACCGAAACGGAGAGGCCGCGTCAGATCCTCACTTCCATCGCCAGCGTGCTTGTCTCAGCGCGTCACTCGAGCGGCTCCGACTCCTGCCACCAGCATCAGCCAAACATGTTTTTGAGGCCAGAGACCCACGGCGATTGTGATGGACCGACCTCTCCAGAATCCGTGGCGAGATTGTCCTGGCCTGCGACGTCAAGCTTGGCAGCGTCTGTATGTGGTATCACGGTTGAGCATAAGCCAAGCCAGGGAGACCAAGGCAAGGATCACGTAGACTCACCATCGGCAGCGTCGGACAGAGGCGCAGCATCGCCATCAGCATTGTCGACTTCGTCGGCCTCGGGCTCGGGCTCAGGCTGGGGCTCGAGCGACTTCTTGGGCGGACGGCCGCGCTTGCCCTTTGGCTGGGGCGTCTCTGCGGCGGCATCCGACTTGCGAGGTCGCCCACGTTTGCCGGGTCCGCTGGTGCCCTTTGGCTTGGAGGCGCTGGCGGGCGTCGCCTTGGCCGCCTTGGTCGCGCCCTTTTTCTTGCCGCTGCCCGGGGGACGGCCGCGAGGACGGCCAGTGGGGACGTACGCCGACGTCTTCTTTGGGTTGTCGCTCTTGGGGCGGCCGCGCGGGCGGCCAGTGGGGACGTAGGCCTTTTTGACTCCTCCCTCGGTGCCGGCCTGGGCCCGTCCGCTGCGGCGAGGAGTCGATTCGCTCGTCGCCGCGTCTTCCTTGGTTCGCGCCATGACGAGATGGTTTTTCTTTAGGACTTTTTTTCTGATTCTGTTTCTGCTACTTGGCTTGATGGACGCACGCGTCGCGTCGGCGAGTTGGATTGCTGGCTGATGGTGTTAGCAGCCGAATTGTAGAGAGGAAAGAGGGCAAGATATGAAAAAGGATAAAATTAATTAAATAAATAGGGACAGGGCGTTAATACCAGGCGAAATTAGGGAGGTCAGTCGGCCTCTTGCGCGCGCGTGTGGCAGAGATGAAGGGCCTGGCAGGAAAACGCGAGAAAATGGGGATGAAAGAGGGAGGTGGTGGTGATGGCGGAGGTGGTGGTGGCAGAGAGCTTTGGCGGCAAGAAGCAATAACAAGGAACGCGTTAAACCCTGCTGCCAAAGAGCTGCGCGTCTTCGGGCCCCCTGCGGGCGCGCAAACGGGCACAGGCGGGTCACGGGCGGCTCTGATTGGCTGTTGGAGGCTCTCTGTCACTCGCTGTGGGGGTCCCGGGGCCCTCGCTTCAGGCTGTCATGTGCCTTGTACTCGGCAGCTGCCCGACATAGACTGCACCTCGGTTGTACCCAGTACTCGCTCGTCTTCCCTGGACGCCCTCGCCTCCTCTAACCATTTCCCCTTTGTCTCCTTCGGTTTTATTCTCGTGTGTGACGGTGTGCGTCTGTGGTGTCGGACTTTTTTTTCCTCTTCATTTATCGGGTGCATATTGGTATTTCTTTTGTTAATTATTGCAAATTATTATTCACTTGGCTCTGTGAGCTTCTGCGGGTTCATCCGCAACACCCCCTCCCACCCCTGGGCACCGCCGCTCGATGCCGTGCATTAGGTACTTGCCTACCTTAGTAAACTGACCGCAGACAGAGGTTCTCTGCGAGACTGTGTATCGAGTACCTTCCCGGACAGGTACTCTAGCCCGCTCCGCTCAGTGCCCCCCACGTACTGACTACTTTGCACCATCAGGTTCTTGCAGGCGCCACAGAAGCTTCCTAGCGGCACCCGGAGAACTGTTTTCCCGCTCGCCGGCCTCTTTATTGACCCTTGTTGACCCTGGCAACAGCGCATGACGCCAGTAAACAATGCAGACCCAGTTATAACCCGAGGTGGAGATGTCGACGAATGTGGTGCATTCTTGGAAACCCACGGCATCCCTGAGCTGCTGTAACTCACTGACTGACCGTGAGTGCCAGGCATTGCCCGACGACAATGGCTCTCGATGCCCGCTCCACGGGGGGGCCCTCCAGCAACCTCTTGTCCGTCCCGCCTGCCGTCCGCTCCTCGGCTTCGACGCCTTCGCTTCGCTCGCGAGATGGCACCCTGCCCGCAAAGATGGATCGAGGAGGAAACGTCAGAGTCGTCGTCCGCGTGCGGGCCTTTTTGCAAAGAGGTACCTTCTCCCCTCTGTTCTCCCCTCTGCTCCCCCTTCCTCGTCCTGCTGTCCCGATTTGGCACGGTGAGGAGAAGGGGAGAAGAGGAGAAACCTGAGCTGATGCCGCCGCCTTGGCAGAACTTCAACGCAAGGCACGATGCCTCATCGACATGGACCCCATCACCCAAGTCACGACGCTGCTGGCGCCCGACGACCAAGACCTCGCCGATGGCAGCAGCAGCAGCAGCAACATGAAGCAGCTCCTCAGGTCGCGCAAGGTCTACGAGGACAAAAAGTTCACTTTCGACAGCTCCTTTTGGAGCCACGACGTGGGCGACAAGCACTACGCCCACCAGGAAGACGTTTACAACAGCCTCGGTGAGGAGTTTCTCGACCACAACTTCGAGGGCTACCACACGTGCATCTTTGCCTACGGCCAGACGGGCTCCGGCAAGAGCTACACCATGATGGGCACGCCCGACCAGCCCGGCCTGATCCCGCGCACGTGCGAGGACCTGTTTGAGCGCATCGCGGCGGCGCAGCAGGAGGACTCCAACGTCGCCTACAACGTGCGCGTGTCGTACTTTGAGGTCTACAACGAGCACGTGCGCGACCTGCTGGTGCCCGCGGTGCCGGGTGCCGCGCCGCACTATCTCAAGATCCGCGAGTCGCCGACCGAGGGGCCCTACGTCAAGGACCTGACGGACGTACCGGTGCGCAGCATCGACGAGATCATGCGCTACATGAAGAGGGGGGACGCGTCGCGCACAACGGCCAGCACCAAAATGAACGACACGAGCAGCCGCAGCCACGCCGTCTTCACCATTATGCTGCGGCAGATGCACCACGACATGGAGACGGACGAGACGACGGAGCGCAGCTCGCGCATCCGGCTGGTGGACCTGGCGGGCAGCGAGCGGGCCAAGTCGACCGAGGCGACGGGGGCGCGGCTGCGCGAGGGCAGCAACATCAACAAGTCGCTGACGACGCTGGGGCGCGTGATTGCGGCGCTGGCAGACCAGCCCAAGAGCGGCGGCAAGCAGCGCAAGGAGGCAGTGGTGCCGTACCGCGACTCGATCCTGACGTGGCTGCTCAAGGACTCGCTGGGGGGCAACAGCAAGACGGCCATGATTGCATGCATTGCGCCGGCCGACTACGACGAGACGTTGTCGACGCTGCGGTACGCGGACCAGGCCAAGCGGATCCGCACGCGGGCCGTGGTCAACCAGGACCAGATGTCGACGGCGGAGCGGGACGCGCAGATTGCGGCCATGGCCGAGGAGATTCGGGCGCTGCAGCTGTCCGTGTCGGACTCGAGGCAGCGCGAGAAGAACGCAAAGGAGGCCGAGGAGCGGCTCGAGGCGTACCAGGAGCGGGTGGCGCAGATGCAGCGCATGATGGAGGAGCGCAGCATGGTGGCCGAGAGCAAGATGAAGAAGCTGCAGACGGAGAACGAGGCGCTCAAGCTGCACCTCAAGCTGGCCATTGACAGCCTCAAGAACCCGATCCCGACTGTGGCCAGCACCATCGAGGGCGCACGGGGTGGGCCGGGCGAGGGGGACAAGGCGGCGGCGGCGGGATACGAGTCGGGCGGCGACGACGAGGGCGACGATGAGCAAGGCTATGACTCGGACAGCACGGCGCTGGGCGAGGATGATTTGCAGGAGGAGATGCAGCGGTACCTGCAGGACATGGGCAACCTGAGGAAGCTCATTGGCGGGGACCTGTCGCGCTTCCGGGACGCCGACAGCGTGCGGATGCCGCTGGGGACGAGGGAGAATGTGTGAAGCCGTGGATGCATGGGGGGGAGCGCTGGCGTTTTGGTGTTTTGAAGTTGTTGAGTAGGCATCTCGAGACCGGCTATGCACGTGATGACTCTTGCTTGCCCTGTCGATGCTGCCCTGTCGATGCTGCCCGGGCACACTGTCTATGCACGTGACGGCGACACTGGGACTGTCGACAATTACTGCCCGAGTACGCCTTGTTTCAAGCACCACGACGGCCAAGCAGGGTCTAGCACCATCTCGCCGTCTACCTTATTCGTGCGAGGGAGGTCGTGACCGGCGATGACGTCGCCTCGTTTTGATTGAGAATGGGGACCGCCGTTACGGGCTAAGCGCCGACCACGGGACAAGCGAGCATCTTATTCAACCCCCCTGCTGGGTAAAGGAGGGGCTCAGACGTGAAACAGAGCCGGGCCCCGGGAAGAGATAGAGGGGGTTCCGCACTTTTGCACTGTGACGCGTCTTGAGCTGGTCTCCCGCAAGAGAGAGAGAGAGATGCGCGGGTGTCATTGGCGCCGACCGGACGTGAAACGCGTCGTCTTTGCTTTTCCAGCTTTTCTTCTCGGTATATGCTTCTTTCGGCTTCTCCAACGCTGGATTTCAAGCTTGGACAAGAGAAAGAAACAGGCTGGTGCATAAACACGGGGCCGGTTTGTTGGTTCGAGTTCAAACAAAGGAGCCCCAATCAACACACCGTCACTCGTCCCCAGGCCCAGAGCGACAATCCAGCCAACAGCCCGGGCTGCCTTGAATCATTGGCATCCAAAGAGCGCGGCCGGGTTTTCTCCAGCAAATGTCGGCGACTGCGTGTCTACATGCATGCGTGACATGCCGCTTCTTCAAATGGTTTCGGCTCTAATCCGCAGGGGGGTCCACTGCCTCGTCCCACTCGACCCAGCACCCAGCGGCTACGCGCCCGCTCGCTGTAGCTGAGCTTGACACTTCCCCAGCACTTGCGCGTCAAGAGCCTACCACTGTGCCATGGACGTGCGTCAGGCTGCCGTCCCCTAAAGTGCCTAGTACCTACCGCTATCCGTATAGGCCACTTTATAGGTGTTGCCCGCCCCCACCAGCAACCAGCGTCGAGGCCGCCACCACCCTCGTCCTCGTCCTGATCTCCCCTCGTCACCCAATCAGCGGGGCCGTCCTCCTGTCTGCTTTTGTTTCATCTCCCTCGCTCTCCCGTCGAGTGTGTGGAAAGGAGAAGAAAGAAGCGAGGCTCTCCCTGTCGGCTTATCCTCTCAGCCACTGCCACTTCCCGTCGTCCTCGTCCATGCCCGCTTCTCGTCCACGCCCGCCTTCTCCCCCGTCAACCACTTTGCGTCTTCTCTCCCTTGCGTGCCCTGTCCAAACATTGCGATTGCAAAAGCGACAACCAGCCTTCGCGACCATGTCGTCGATGCGACCGCAGCTCTTCACGCGCGGCCTCTCGGGCCTGTCGCAGTCCGTCGACGCCACGTCGCCCGCCGAGCAGCGCGATGACGCCAAGCGCAACTTTCTCAAGACGATGCGCCCATTGCCCACGCAGCACTACTGGAACGTCTACTTTGACAGGTCCGTCCTCTCCTCCCCTCCCCTGCCTGAACATGGCTCGACTGACACATAACCCCGCAGGCAATCCAAGGATCACAAGCCCGACGACGGCGAGTACAATGCCGAGCTCGAGCAGCTCGGCAGCCAGATCGAGTCGGTCCAGGACTTTTGGCGCTACAACAACAACACCCCCGTCGACCAGATCAAGATGCGCGAGTCCATCTACCTCTTCAAGTCGGGCTTCCGCCCCGTCTGGGAGGACCGCCGCAACCTCAACGGCGGCAGCTGGACCTTGCGCGTCCCTAAGACGGCCGGCCCGGACGTCTGGACCCGCGTCCAGCTCCTGGCCATTGGCGAGAAGCTGCAGAGTGCCTTGGATGAGGGTTCGTCTCATCTCCGCTTGCATCTGCAACCCTCCCCGAGACGAGTGAGGAAACCGTGTTCGAGGCTGACCCGAACCCATGTCCAGGCGACCAGCTGTGCGGCGTCGGCCTCTCGGTCCGCTTCAGCTCCCACCTCATCACCATCTGGCACCGCGACTCGTCCAAGAAGGGTTCCATAGACGGCATGCTCGCCTGCGTCATGGAAGAGCTGCCGCTCGAGCTGCAGCCCAAGCCCGACAACTACTTTTATAAGCGCCATTGCGACCACGTCGGCTTCAAGGCCCCGCCCGGGCTCAAGGCCGGCAGCGCCGCCACGGCAAGCGCCCTGCCGCAGCCCGAGCTGAGAGTCGATCCGCCTTCTGCGGGCTGAGGGTCAAGGGGAGAATGGTGGGAGAAGAAAGAGAAGGAACCAGTCCAAGAGGAGGAAGCATGGGGAAGATTTACGACGTGACGATTTCAGGGAGAGAGGAACATACAGTGGCACGAGATCACCTGATGCGGTGAACATGTATGCATTTCGGGCGCCCTCCGCTGGCCAGACAAGAGCGGATTTGTTGGCATGACGTGACGGCGTTGAATACATCGAGTCTCGGCGGCATTTTCAAGATGCATCAGGGGATGTAGTTGCCTGCTGAATGGCCCATCTATGCCTCTGTCTGGCTTGGCAACGAATGCTGATCCGCACGTACATGTGCGGCGGTGCCGCAGGGCCCCATTAGCGATCCTCATCATGCATTGTTGGCAGCTTCTTGGCGAGCGTCAAGAACGTGTGGGGAGGGCGGGATGCCGAAGCCTCGACCGCCTTCTCGCATTTGCATTGGCTGGAACAGGTTCTTGCCATCCTCCAGTGAGGGATTTAACCGAAGGAGAATGAACGTCTTGATCCAGACACCGGGGGCAATTCAGCTACCGCCCAGCGAGTCTGTAGTTGGCTGTAAGTTGCGCTTGTGGTTTACCAAACCTTGGGCTGCCGTGGGGTGGGAGCCTTGTGCCGCAAGCCCCAAACACGGCAGGCGGTAAAGGGAGGTACCGGAACAACCCATCCACCCACCCCACGACAACCGCCATCATCCACCCAATCCTCGTCGGCATTCTCCTCAACCCAGCACAGACCTCGCAGGCAACGGCTTTTCCCAGCACCTTCTTCACGGCGAGGAAGGGAGCGCGTTCGAGAGAAATGCATCACCCCCCGGTCCCGCGCCCGTCCTCGCCCTCACGAACCCCCGCCGCCCTCGGCAGCCGCAGCCATGGCCGACGACGCATCCACGGCACTCGCCTCCCTGTCCCTCACCCACGTCTACTATGTCCGTCGCCCTCGCCTCCCCCTGCACTCTTTGTCGCTGACCGGGAATACCCCCGTGTAGGACGCAGATGACCCCGTCTCGCTCGGCTGCGCATACCTCGCCCTGCTCCCGCAGGCCCTCTGCGTCGTCTACGCAACCCTCATCCTCTCCACCCGCGAGGCCGAAATCGCCCTCGCCTTTGCCGGCCAGCTCGCCTGCGAGGCGCTCAACTTTGCCCTCAAGCGCCTCATCAAGGAGGACCGCCCCCGCCGCATCCACGGCAAGGGCTACGGCATGCCCTCGTCCCACGCCCAGTTTGTCGCCTTTTGGAGCCTCTCGCTTGCGCTTTTCCTCCTCGTCCGCCACCGGCCCCAAACCGCCCCGTCGCCGTCGTCGAGCGCCAGGGCACTGTCACTCGGGGCCCGTCACAGGCCCTGGTCCCTCCTCGAGAGGCTCCTCGTCAGCCTCGCCGCCGCCGCCCTCGCCGCCCTCGTCGCTTGGAGCCGCATCTACCTCGGCTACCATACTCCCAGACAGGTCTTCGCCGGCACCGCCGCCGGCGCTCTCTCCGCCATCGCCTGGTTCCTCGCCACTGCCCACCTGCGCCGCTCCGGCTTCCTGGCCTGGGCCCTCGATACGCCCCTCGCCAGGGCCTTTCGCGTCAGGGACCTCGTCGTCCACGAGGACATGTGCCAGGCCGGCTGGGAAAAGTGGGAGGAGAGCCGGGCGGCGAGAAAAACCAAGACGGGGTGATGCGGGCGGCTGTTGCGCGCTCGTGCTGGCATCACACCAGCGTTGTTTCACATCTCATCACATAAGAACCTTACTTCTCCTGACAGACGCGAGAATAGAACCGCCTAAAAGGCAAGCGCACGGCCAGAACGTGGAACAACATGCACGTGTCCCGAGGACACGACTTCTCCTACCTGTGACATCTCAATTGAGGCATATGTGCAAATAAAATGTGAAAGCAGCCTTTGCCTCGCGCATCTGCGCGTTCAGTCTCTGTTGGGTACTATGTGACTAAAGAGCCGATAAAGTCCCCCTGTCATCAACCGCCTGTCGTCCAGCGAGACGTAACGTATGTATCATGAACCGACGCTGGTTTCCAGTCCCAGCGATGTTCCGTAAAATGTCCACTGTCATAAAAAAGTATTCATATCTCGTTCCTCGGTGCCAGGCCTGCCCGATGTTCAAAGAGGGTTATTTTTTAGAGGTTAAAAAGAAAGGGTTCATCAAGCTTTCGCTGGCGGTGTGCGTAGATGGAGGAAGGAAGAGGGGGAGAGAGGGGGGGGGGGGGGAGAGAGAGCGAGAGAGAGAGAGAGAGAGAGAGAAATAAAAGATGTGAGCGAGGGGAAGAAGGGAGTGAGAGACAAGAATGTCATCAGAACCATTGACCCGACGCAGCCTTGCGTGGCTTGGTCGCTGGTTGATCCGGGTCGTAAACGGTCGGACTCAGCGTGATCTCATCGTCCGATGTGGTCTTGTCCGTGGCCGTTGGGAGTGGTGGCTGCTGAGCCAAGGCCTCGCCAAAGTCGAAGAGGTCATCGTCCACGTACATGGAAGCCGAATACTGTGAAGCGTCGTCGGCAAAAGGATCCGTCGAGATTGCCAGGCCCAGGTCGCCCCGATAGTTGCGGCCGTCCGAGTCGAGGGGTTCTTGGTATGACGAGGTAACCGGTGGCATGTCGTTGATGTTGGACACCCTCAGCGCAATCTGCACCGTCGCCGACGATGCCAGCGACGACTTGCGCTCGTGTCGCGCCGTCCAGGCTGCTGCGGGCGGCAATAGCTCGTCGGCCGACAAGGCGTCTGGGTTATGTGCAACGGCGGGGAGGAGATACGACGACTTGGTGTCAGGCGCCCCTTGTCTGGATGGGAAGAGGTTGTACGAGTCTTGGCGGAGGCCAGGGTTTTGGCCCGGTAGAGTACCAGCCATAAAGGCCATCTCAGGCGACATGATCTGAGGAATCGGCATGGTGACGCCGGGGGTTTGCGGTCGAGCCGCCTGGGCGGCGAATGCTGTCGGCCAGGCCGACATCTTCTCGCTCCTCGCTCCGTCGCCCGTCTCGAGGTCGCGCCTCATCTGCTCCAGCCGCACAGGCGATACAGGCTGCTCCAGCTGCTTAGTGTAGATGGAGCTGCCCGGAGTCGATGAGCGTTCTCCCATGGCGGGCTTTTGCCTGTCGAATTCCAAGTAGCCCCCCCGGCCGAGCTTTCCCAGCTTGGTGAAGCGAAGTAGGACGTAGAGACCCCCGGTCAAGAGACCAGACAGGTTCACGACGATGGTGGCCGCCATAGACAACCGCGTTTGGTGGCGCGTGATCCTGCCCGTGTCATCGGCGTACAGGCTCCAGAAGAAGGGAACCATCATCACCTGTCGACGAGAGAGTCAGCACGCCTGTACAAAACGTGGGCGCCCGGACATGAGTTGGCGGAATAAGACTTACCGTGGTGACAAGCGCGAGGAGCATGTAGCACGTCGTCCACGACGCCGTGGTCCTCTGCGCCTCGGAAATGCCCGAAGACTTGAACAGCCGAATGCAGATGATGAGGCTGCCGATGAGCATGATGCCGGCGAGCAAGGTGAGAAAGGCAAAGGATCCCAGGGCCCATCGCTGCACCAGCCACAAGAGCTCGGCGAAGCAGAAGTTGGGCGGGACTGCAGCACGTGTGACGGCATAGGTCGCAATTAAGGCGACAAGCACAACCACGAGGCAGACCGGAAGAGTCCATCTTGGACTGCGGGGAAACGGCTGGCGTGCGAGGGCTCGGATGGCCGTCTCCAAGCCAAAGACGAGCTGAATATACGGCACGATGAAGAGGGCTAGAGAGTTGTGGTCAGCCTCATGTACTGCCGATTGCTCCCGACTGCTCGTACCTGGAAGCATCATCTGAGAGGTCTCCGTGCATCCCAGAGTCAGAATGGCTCCAAGTCCGAGAGACTGAGCCGCGGCAAAGATGATGCCCTGGATAGCGATGCCCAGGGACAGGATGTAGGGAAAGGTCTCTTTGGGCCCAATGATGGTGAGCAATGACGACCTATAGCCCTTGTCAGTCCAAAGTGTCTTTTCATCACAGATTGGGCATCATCAAAGCCTACTTGAGACTGAAGCCTGGGTCTTTCCTCCTTGCCTGGAGGTAGCAATCGAAGAATATGCCCACCGCCGTCGCCGCAGCGGCCACGACGTTGACGCTTGCGAGGGCAATGAAGGACGTGCGAAGCGAACGCTCAGCGGCGAATCGCATCTCATTGTTGATGGCAGACGACGTCGAGGACTGGAACATGAATCCGTCCGCATCTGTCGAGTCCCCGAGGGCCCTGGACAGCAGGTCGGCCGCTCGGGGTTGTGCCCAGCTCGAGTCGAGTCCATCGATCATATTCGTCGATGCCGAGTCTCTGAGCTCGAACTTGACAATGTACAAGTCAAAGGAAGGTATTTGGCGCAGAGCCTTTTGGCTGTGCCCGATGTAATGGGTCAGATGGAATCATCCATAGGTTCAGGTAGATGCGGGCAGCGAAAGGTGAAGTTGTCGATCCTCAAAACAAGATGAAGGCTAAAGTCAGGACGAAGGCACAGCTTCGAGATCGAGACGACAGGTCAAAGGAAGAACATGGACATGGTGGGATTTGCCGAATCCCCCCCCGGGTTGCATAGGCGTGGATGGTAGGGGCGCTTACATTCTCATCAGCCAGGCGAAACAAGGTGCCGAACCCGATTTGTGGATTCTATTGGAAACAATATGGGCAGGGTTATCCCGGGGGAAAGCTGTACAAACACGGTAAGGTCAGCAACCCTTGGGTGCGGCTTGAGGCTAAGATAGACGCGATGTTTAGCTTTGGTCCAGGGCCTTTGGAGACAGCCAGGACGAGGCATATACGGCCTGGGCTCCCGGCTTTCTGCCCAACTGGCCCGGCTCTTGACACCAAGCCTCGGGGACAAAACCCAGCTAGCCATGGGTTTCTCCAAGCGTGTCCAACGCCCACCCAGCAGACAGGGCACTTGTGGGATTTGGGAGCGAGGGTGCAAAGACACGAGACGACAATGGACCTGGAAACAAGGCAGTTGAGTGGATGATGGTTCAAGGGTGAGTCATAAACTCAAACTGGGTGTAGACCGCGAAACATCATCTATTTGCAGTGGCCACCGCCAGTTGGCCCCTTTCCTTGCTTCTTGCCTGCCCGCGCATCGGGGAGAGCGCGAACTTGCCTGAAGCGGCTATGGGGGGGCGGCATTGAGTCTCCGTCGGCCACGAGGAACGCCCAAATCCGTAACAGGCGAAGCTGGAAGCCGCAACTCTGGCCGGGCTGAGGCACAGATGCAACAATTCCGAGTTTCGAAAAGCAAGGAGGAGGTTGACAAGTCGCGGCGCTAGACCAGAATCGGACAAAGCGCCGGGGGTGCTTGGAGTTGACGCCTATGGTCAGCCGTGAAACAGTTTCGATGGTTTCGGAGACGGAACGTCGAGTTGCCGAAAGCCTGCTACCGCTTCTCGCAACCTCATAACCACCCGATTTAGGGTTCACGACGGAAGAGCCGCCGCGCTGCGAGTCAGATTCACGAACCATTATCGTGGCGAGAAAAGATGACGTTGCTAGGGCGTCGGCCATGTCCGCGAAGGACTTCTTGTGTGCGCAGAGCCGGGCTGCTTCATCCGTCGAGTTTACGACGCTTCTTTGGCTTCATGTGGGATGCGGCATGATGCGGGGCTGCAAGCTGGGCATTGTTGATCTGCCCTGCATGCGAGCTCCGACTGCTGTTTAGACTGGTGCCACTTCGTCTCCTCGCATCGCCTCACTTTACCAGGCACGTCCAGGGCAGGGCCTGCTCGCCCGGCAATTGCTTGCTGCTCCCGATATGTCTTGGGCGTCGTTGCGGTCGAAGAAATGCCAAAGGCAGAAACCTCTTTCACCATGCACTCACAAGTCACGGCGGCTGTCCCTGATCATGATGTCCTGAGAGGCTTAGATATCTGAGAACTAGCCGAGAAGTGAGCCATGGGGGTGTCCACGGCCGCGAGCGCACTCGGCCGGCCGCCCGCGCAAGGCTGGAGGCCTGCGAGCATGATATAGGCTGGCCACGGAGTCGCAGGGAAGAAGGATGCGGGGGAGGGAGGAATGGACGGCATGATTGCGGCGCTGGCCGTCAATGCCAGCTAGTTTCGGTCCGCACAGCCGCCCAGCTAACTGGGTCTTGTCGGAGCAGCAGGCAGACTCGGGCGAGATGATGTCTGGGAAGTGTGG
The DNA here is from genome assembly GCF_020360975.1 of Hirsutella rhossiliensis. Classification (NCBI taxonomy): domain Eukaryota; kingdom Fungi; phylum Ascomycota; class Sordariomycetes; order Hypocreales; family Ophiocordycipitaceae; genus Hirsutella; species Hirsutella rhossiliensis. The sequence continues at coordinate 1,596,049 of NW_025408669.1, forward strand.
TTGCGCCACCAAGCAAGAGGCGCCACGCACGAGAGGGGTCGTTCTGGATCGTCATGGTGACGAGCTATCGGCTCGTGGAAGGGCAACAGCCACATCATTCAGGCCAGATGTCGCACTGGCAGCAGTCAAATGCGTCGAGGGGCGAGTAACGTCATGCCCGAGGGGAAGTGGAATGGGTTGCACGGAGGCCACTGCGCCCTCCCGTCCTTTTTTCCGTCCGGATAGGGCTTTATGCGTGCGCGGGGCTTGCACCGTGTATATCAACAGCCAATACTGTGTGAGTGTGTTTTATACCAAGGCGGGGCGGGAGACGATGGCCAGCCACGACCAGCAAGAGCACTGTGCACAAGCAGTGACAACGTTGGAGGCGAAAAGTCAAAAACCCGGAGACAATGATCCGCCGTCCAATCTCGATGCCGGACCGGGTAGCCAATAGGCGAGCTTCGTTGCACCGCCGCACGTCCAACCACAAGTGGCAGGGGCGTCTTGCTCTGCTCTCTCTGCGAGCGCACAGTAAGCCGCAGCTGTCACCGGCTCTACGTATGCCAAGCATCCGAGTACCTGAGCAGGCACGTTGATGCTGGCGAAAGCTCGGTACACCGGTCATTAGTCCAGGTACCGAGCAGGTAACCATCTGCCAACGGCAGAATCAATCAATGGTTGCATATGGATGACGGCTACGAATTCCACGCAGCATCTGTGCCCTCGTCCCTCCGGTCCAGGGCCGCGACCAGCCGACAAATCATGACGTCATGGCTTCTATCGATAGGTAATTCCTGGTCAAGTCTCTACGATGCGCTCACCTGCGTTGCAGGTACTTACCTACCTAGACCGTGCCAAGGAAGTACCTAGATACTCATGGCCCGGAGCTCTCTCCGCCATGCACAAGGAAGCTTCCATCGCATCCTTCCTCCCGTCTTGCCTATGACGCCATGCTCCATCCTCGACGTGACCTTCACATGCTGTCCAAATCGCCCCGCGTCGTAATCCCGCTACCTTGTTTTCGTCCGTCATGGGCAAGCACGTAGCTGTGATGCAGAGAGAAGGTGTGCCTGCACCGTAGACCTCTATAAGAACCTCCAAGCCCGCCTCGCTTTCACTCTTCCTCTCCATCACTCCTCACACACTCAAACCATTCCGCACAAGCCCAATTCTTGATCTCTCAAACACTTCCATTTCAAGTCCACACCAGACCTCAAACCTCTTCTTCACAATGGAGTCCCTCAAGCAAGGTGCCAACTACGTCTCCGAGACTGTCCAGCAAGCCACCAGCGGCACCTCCAAGGAAGCCAACAAGGAGGTTGCTAAGGATTCCAACGCCTCCATGGGCACTCGGTTCGTTTCTTCTCGCCTACCGTCCCTTGATGGCAGGTACTAACTTTGAACTTGGACAGTGCCTCCGCCGCCAAGGACGCTCTTGGTGACAAGGCCCAAGAGACTAAGCACGACGGCAAGGCCGAGGCCCACAAGCAGCAGATCTAGACTGGCAATGCCATCGATTCGCATCCGGATGACAAGCTTTGAGTGCTGGGTTGCAGTGGGATCGGATACTTGTACCTGGCGCAGAGGATGATTGAGAGACATGGTTTTCCACGTTAGAAAACATGACTTAGATACCCCTAAGTAGTTCCTGAATTCACTCTTGAAACGGGATTCTGCACATCACGGTGATCATTGAGCAAGCCATTGTCGATGAATTTAGCTCTCGTACATGCTGCACAGCGCCCAACATTCCCATCACCTGCTCTCCGAGTGGTACGTTCTAGAGGTCTTTCTTGGCGGCTCGTACCGCAAAGGCGCTTGATACGTCGTTGAACGAGTACCAAATGGCGTAGAGGGGGATAAATACCCAAAGCATGTTGAAGAAGACGAGATACACCCACATGTACATGAAGTTGCTGCCGTCGAGGTTGATGTTGCCGGTGAGCCATTCGGGGCAAAACGTCATAAAGCCTGCAGTGGAATAAGATGATGTCAGAAATCAACAAAGACAGGGGAGCCGCGGGCACATACCGCCGTATAGCTCGCACGTGGCCAGCACAATCATCCAGATGCTCGCCTTGGGATCCTTGCGGGCAATGAGGTAGCAGATGTAGCAGGCCAGCGGGCCATCGAAGAAGACGGTGAGGAGCTCGAGGCTGATGACGCCCTGCGCAGCACATTATCAGCCTCCCCACGCGAGCAGAAAGAGACGCGGGGCGAAGAAGGAGAGCGTACCAGGTCGGCGCCGGCCCATCTCCTGTCGGCGCGGGCGTAGACCATCCACAGCTGGGCAAAGGGGTTGTCGGGGGCGGCCTGGGGCCCGTAGGCGCGGCGGCCCTCGTGGCCGAGGAAGTTGTAGGGCGTGGGGAACAGGCTGGCGGCGTCGGAGCCGGGGCGGGGCTCGAGGTAGGAGAAGAAGCAGTGGTAGAGGAAGCTGCCCTCGAGGACAAAGTGGCACAGCGCGTCGGCCAGGTGCCAGATGAAGAGGAAGCGCAGGGCGGGCGGCGTGGAGCGCGGCGCGAGGGCCCGGCGCGAGACGGCGTAGGCGGCGGCGACGATGGCCACGGTGGACAGCAGCGAGGCAATCGTCGTCGTGTCGAACAGGTCCGGCGGGAGGGGGCGGGTTTCCGTCTCGAACGCCATGGCGGGCGGCGCGGCTGGCGCTGGGGATTAAGGTGGGGAGGGGATTGTGGGAGGTCGGCTGTCCGTGGCCCTCCAAGTGAACGCTCGAGGCCTGCTGTACCTGACTGTGGAGAGGATTGGGGCGCAAGAGGTGGAGGCACCGCACTCAACAGCAGATAATTACTACTACCACGAGAGAGCTGAACGCAAGAGAAAGGGGAGACGGCAAAAAGTTTGCCAGTTGGAGCAATTGGTAAAAGAAGATGCCAAGCTGGAGTGGTTTCAACTTGGCGCGGTCTCAGACCGACAGTGGCAGGATTCGAACCTACGAGGCCGAAGCCATATGATTTCTAGTCATACCCTTTAACCACTCAGGCACACTGCCTTATTGTTGAAGGACCACTTGGATATTTGATTATATATATGCAGCAGCATCAAGTGCCCTCAACTCATAATCCTGGCATAACCCGTTTTGTTGAAGTTTTGACGATTATGTTGGCAGTCATGCACGCAAGGCTAGCTCGAGAGTTCAACTGGCACACTGCCTTGTGCGAAGACGGCGGAGAGCATTTGCGGCCACGTCGGCTGTGTCTAACACCAGCCTCCAACAAACCCACGGAGCAGCCAGGGACTCGGCACACGGCATTATTGCCGAGGCCGGTCAGGGCATTGGCTCATCTATACGGACTTGTTTCTGGAACCGACAACACAGCTCGAGACTCTGCCTCGTCGTCGAAGCCGTGCGCTTAGGTCTTGATAGCTATAGCGAGCTGCGGCGTCTACAAGCTCGACAGTAGTTCCTCGTATGACTCGGACATGCTTTGACACCCCGTCTAACCCAACCTCCCACCACGGCGCAGCCTTGAGAAATGCGCGCAACAGACAGCCGCCCAACATACGCGGCAGTAGCCCACGCCTTCCTTGTATACACCAACCCAAGATATCCCAAGATCCACGGCTCTCTAGAACAACGCCGCCCCGAGCTGCACCCATCCCCTGGGGGAGGCACTTAACACCCCGTCAGTCCGCCCATTCCTTGTACCCCTTCTGCTTCTGCCTCGTGTTCCAGCCCAGCTTGCCGCTGATGCTGTTGATCCAGTCCTCGCTGCGCCTGCCCTCGGCCTGCACCGACGCAAACGGGTACCGGCTGGCGCTGATGGTGACGTAGTCGCCGGGCCGCAGCTCGACGCGCTCGCGCCCGTCAAAGCTCGCCCAGGATGACGTGCGCGCGTCGTACGGCACGCCGACCCGCAGCACAATCGTGTCGGGCAGGATGATGGGCCGAAAGGACAGCGTGTGCGCGCAGATGGACGTCAGCAGCATCACGGGGTTCTCCGGGTGGCATAGCGACCCGCCCGCCGCCAGGTTGTAGGCCGTCGAGCCCGTCGGCGTCGACACGCAGATGCCGTCGGCCAGCACCGACGTGAAGTGCTCGTCGTCGCCAAACACTTCCGTGTACGACATGGCTGCGTCGGTCAGCCGGCTGCAGCAGGGGAGGTGGGCCGGGCCTTGTAGGCTCGGTGGTAAGGGCACTCACTCGGATTCGGCCCGCGATCCACCACCACCTCGTTGAGAATCTCGTACGCCCCGTCCGGCCGGTGGGTGTGCGCGTCCTCTCGCTCCTCGCCAATCAGCTCCTCCACCAGGTCCCTCTTGCCGTGCGCCTCGTCCTCGTCCTCCTCGGACCCCTTGCCGTCGTCGGAGCCTTTGCGCCGGATGCTCCTCATGACGGTGCTCTCGAAGCGCAGCCGCAGGCTGACCGTGACGCCCCTGTCAAAGGCCGCGTTGAGCGTCGGCACAAAGTCGTCAAAGTCAAACTTGGTCAGGAAGCCGAGGCTGCCGAGGGCAAAGCTCAGGACGGGGGGCACAATGCGCTGGAAGAGCCAGCTGGCGTAGAGGACGGTGCCGTCGCCCCCGAGCGTGATGACAAAGTCGAACGTGTGCGGCCGCGACCGGCACATGTCCTCGTCCCAGTACCGCAGCCGGCGCTCGAGGGCGTGGCGGGTCGTCTCGACGTCGGCCCCCTCGGCGGCGTGGCTCTCGGCCAGGTCGTCCAGCAGCCGGCCCACGTCAAACTTCTTGTTGGTGCGCAGCTTGTCCTGCACGTAGACGACAAACGGGACCGGGCGGCCCTTGTCGAGGAGCCAGCGCGTCAGCTCCCTCGTCACGACGATCAGGTCTTGGTCGTAGACCTTTGTGAGGATGAAGATGGTCTTGACGCGGATGCGGATGCGCATGCTGCTCAGCCGCCTGCTCAGCTCGCGCACGCCCCAGGCCATGTCGCTCAGCTGCTTCTTGGTCAACATGCGGCTGTGGACCACGTCGTACTGCTGGGCGAGGTCCGAGTCCGACATGTTGCCCGTCATCTCGCGCGTCCACGCCTGCTGGTCTGCCTGTCCGACACGCGCCGCGTCCAGGCTGGCCGGATCGAGCAAGGCGCGACACCGGTGCGGCTGGCTCTCCTGGCCGTTGGACTCGACCAGGGGGTCGGCGGCGCGGCGGTCGCCTGTGTTTTCGACGCCGTGATCGCGGGTCGGGCTTGGGTTGGACGAGTGGGCGCGGGATGCAGGGCCGCTTCCATTGCCAGCGGCGCCCTTGGCCCGGGACTCGAGGAACTGGTGGACGATGCACTGGTCGCGGCGGGAGGAGCGCTGGATGCGCAACGTGGCGGCCTCTGACGAGACAAGCGAGCTCTTGCGGCGGTGGGAATTGCCCGGCTCAAACGTCACCTCGACGGGCTTGCCGTCCTCGTCGCCATCTTCCGAGCCGCCGTCTCCGTCGACGAACGTAACATGATTGGTCCGCTCCTGTGCCGGCGCCTCGCGCTCACCGTGGCCCATTGCGACTCGTTGGTAGGCTCGAGTGAGCGGAGGAAAGCTCCCGCGCGCAGGTGCACCGAGAGAGAGCCTGATGCTTGCGACGGGGAGAGCGCGCGGGTCGGGGTCTCGGAGCCGAAGGCTTGCGGGTCCAGGCAGGGTCGAGACTCGTCCTCTGTGCTCGGTGTGCGGCAGGGTGTCACGACTGGGCCGGAGAGTTGGCGACTTGCGAGAGTTGAACAATCCGTGTGTGACGGCAGAGGCGGATGCATGGTGGACGATGGAGCCCGGAGGGCGCGGGGGCTACCGCCGGCGCCTGCAGTTGGCTTTCCAACTGCCCGATGTGGACTTGTTTGAGAGACGGAACAAACACACGTCTGCGTCACCGCATTTCAGGCCGTTTGTGATTCCCGGCCTGCTTCCTGTTGCATACCTCGATTCTCCTGCCATCTTTCATCGAGACATTGTGAATCCAGGCAAGTATAGGGTAGGGACGAGGGATGGTGGCGTCTACGCCGAGGTTGCACCCGAGCAGATTGCAATTGGCATGGCTCTGCATTGCCACCTCATCTGCGAAGCCATCTTGGCTTCAACCAATTCCCACCCGTGGAACATGCCCATTATCGCGAATATGCCTCTTGTGGTTGTCGTGAACAGAGTCATCCCCCGTCATCACAGCACCAGAGTTTCCTACCCCGCACCCTATCGATAAGCAGCGGCAGCGCCCGGAGCCCCGGAGCCCCGGCCCACTCTCGAGGCTGGCGCGGGCCCCGCTGCTGCGGCCGGAGCCGGTCCGCCGATTGTTGCAGCTCCAACCACAGACCCGTCCGCCCACCATGCAGCACCTCGTCCTCGTCGGAGCCTGCTATCTCGACACCATCCTCAGGCAAGACCCAAACAGCCCCCGCCCGTCCGACCATCCGTAACCTTTGCCCAGCGTCCCCCATTACCCCGAGCAAGACTCCAAGCTGCGGGCAACGAGCCTCGCCATCCGCCGCGGCGGCAACTGTCCCAACACGCTCGAGGTCCTCGAGCAGCTCCTCGACGCCCACCACCACCGGGACAATGTCCAAGCTCATCTCGTCTCCCCCCTGCCGGAGAGGTCCTCGCCCGCCACCCGCCGCATCGTCGCCTCCTTCGGCCCCCGGTCCCGGGCCGACTTGGACCACTGCCTCTACCGCGATGCCTGCTCCGAGCCTGCCAGCAGCTACATCATCCGCAGCGAGGCCACCGGCAGCCGCACCATCGTCAACTACAACCTCCTGCCGGAGATGACGGCCCGCGAGTTCGAGGGCGTCGTGCGCGCCTTTGTCTCGCACCCGGACTCGTGGTGGCATTTTGAGGTCAGTCCGTCGTCGCTCTGGACACGCCGAGCCAAACACGTCCGCTTACCCGCCTCCCTCTTCTCTCCGTCGCCAGGGCCGCATCCCAGACACAACCCTGGCCTGCATCCGCCTGCTGCGCAGCCACCTGCCCGCAGCCCGCATCAGCGTCGAGCTGGAGAAGCCAGGCCGCCAGGGCCTCCCCGAGCTAGCGGCCGAAGCAGACGTTGTCTTTTACTCGAGGTCCTGGGCCGAGGTAAGACACCCTCAAGGGGGTGGACCTGGAACTCTGCACCTTACTTTTACCGTCCCAGAGCACACATTGTGCGGACATGCACGTATCTACACATAAGAGACGAGTGTGTCAACGCGCTGATGAAAAGGCGTTGCCAGAGCCGCGGCCACCAGTCTGCCGAAGCGTGTCTCACCGGCGAGCAGCGACGACAAAGGTAGGGCGACGAGCCCAACCCTCACCCCCCCTCCTGTCTCCCCATCGACGTATCACGCATGGCTGACCGGGGGGCGATTGCCCAGGTCCCTGGGCCTATGTACCTGGGGCGCAGAAGGCGCGGCGGCCATGTCTCAGCCCCCGTCGAGCACCAACCAGGAGGAATTTCAATCGTCGAGTACGTCGTCTAGCTTCCCCCATCTGCGCATTCCGACGGCGGGCCTCTTACGCCTGCGTCTTTCTCCTTTCTGTGCCCTCCACCCCTCGCAACGTCTCCCCCCGTGCTTATGCACCCGCCGCCTTCCTTCTCCCTGCTGACCTCTTCTCAAGCACCGTCGGCGCAGGTGACACCTTCATCGCCGGAATGCTGTACGGCCTCGTCTGCCGCGAAAAGACGTGGCACCTCAGCCAGAGCGTCAGGTTCGCCGTCGACCTGGCCACCCTCAAGGTGCAGCGAGAGGGCTTCCAGGGCCTCGGCGCCGACATGGTGGCGCCGGCGACTGGTTGATTTATCTGAACCCGACCCTGCGAACCCCCCCTGTCTTGGCCACTCGCCCCGGAGAGAGCGCCCGTTGTCTCGCCTTTTAACGCCCCAGTGATGATGGCATCTCCGTGCTGACCGGTGTACAGTACGTGGGGGACGGTCGAGGACCTGGAGTGAGGGGGATGACGGCTTGGCTGGCGCTTTGCTTCTTGCCCACGACACAGCAGCACCTCCAATACCTTGCCCCCATCTCTCGATGAGACAGCTTACTGCATGAAGCAGTGGGTGATGCTTTTTTCGCCGGCGGGGAAGATTGCTGATCGCCCGGCGATTCACGGTATGCGCTGGATTACCAGCAGCAAGGAATCCGGCGGCGGGCCGTAGGTGAAGCGACGGGCTCTTGCGACCTGCTCCTCGGGGGCATCATCTGTCGACTTCATCTTCATGGCAGGCTCCTTCGGGGGGCGGAAAACACTTGAGTCGGCCGACAGCGGGGTTTGAGTGACGTGAACCACCTGCGGCCTGGTGGCTGCGTGTCGACAGGGAGCAGGGAGCATCAGGTACGAGAGGGAGTGGGGATGGCCTTTGAATGACGGGTCGGCTGCTCGGACAACTGTTTGGTCGCCCTGGTCTGTCGTCTCTCCCTTGACCACAACTGCGTGACATGGACTATTGTCTTCGTTCCTATACCCTCTAAGTAGGTAATCCCCATGACGCTGGGCTACTCTCTCCCACGCTGCGACATTCAGCTTTTATGAAGACGCAAGTTTCGTTAACCCGTGTACGCTCGGGGGGTCTATCCAACCGGGAGGTTCCCAGGAGGAGAGCCATGTCTCTTAAAGAGTACAAACACATGGCTCAACAACATCCCTTGGGAGAGCCAACCCCGAGGCGGCAAACCGGGCACTCTTGACTGAACTTCGTCAGCTCGCGAGTAGTACATCTGTCCATCGTGGTAGGCGCGCAGAGCGCCGAGGTGAAGCATCGCGACAAAAGCAGCCTCTCCCCCAGGAGCCAGTAGCGGCGCGCCCTGGTGCCGGCCATGATATGCCTTGCGCGCGCACATGTCGTAGCAGTCTGAGAGCAGTGAGCAAACAGGCGTCCAGTCGTCCTCTCAGCTGCACACAAAGCCCGCGGCAAGCCTTGACTGACCCTGCAGCTACTACATTGAACAAACTGAATGCTGCAAGTCGCTGCGTCGTAGGCAAGAAACCATTGGGGGAGGACAATCAAGGCTCAGCTGGTGCTCCGTCCCGCCCACTGGCCGCTCGCAGCACAAAACACGAAGCACCTTCTCCTCTCAGCCGAGCCTGCAGCCCATGGAAGCTACCCTGTGCCGCGGGCGAGGGAGAACGGCATCACTGCAGACGCGCTGCAGTACTCGTCAGCTGCCGAGGCGTAGAAAATATTCCGGTGCGTGCTCGTCCGAGGCAGCATCGGCAGATTGACTGGGCACCCGACTTGACCCGCCATGTCTTTACCTCGGTCGGAAATAGAATTAGCATCAATCACCAAACTCTAGCCGTAACTTGTATAAGTCAGGTGTTTCACCAGCAGGCATGCAAAGAGCCTGGGCAGTGGTCAACCAATTGGCGCAGAACTTGGCCCGTCCCGCAGCGGCAAAGACGCGGTCATCTTCCCTTGCAACAACGTGCCGAAGGGGGCCGACCCCGAGTCCAAAGCGACGAGCTGGCAGGTTGAAAGCAGGGAGTGGAGATTCCGCCTTGGGATGCATGGCACGCTGCTTGTGGTGATGCGATGCGATGGCGCACACATGCGCGGACAAGGCTGCTTTTTTGTGTCTCGACCAGCAGCATCATACCTGGGTAACATATAGGCCCACCGTGCTGTATGGATAACCATGATGCGCAGAGCCAGCACGAGGTAGAAGGTGCTCGTTGGCTGGCCTTGGCTGGCGGTGAGATCATATTCTTCTGTGACGTGACACGGCTTTCAGAAATCCCCAACTTGCGCCTGCTGTCCCCGAACTCGGGAACTGTCCGAATCCGCCAGTCTTGTGGGGGAGGACGGACGAAGAAGCAAGTGGTCGCTCCAGGTCGCAGCACAACGCCGCGAAGGCGCATATCTGCCGTGCCTGTACCCGTGGTCGATTGGCGAGGCAATTGGTCAGCATATGCTTGGACAAGTGTCGTGCCCTGTATCCCGTCATCCCGTCTTGTAAGGGATGTGTGTGCGCTTGTCCGCCGCGGTAGATTATTGGTCGTCGAGGACGGCGTCATGGTCCCTTGCTCTCACCTCGCACCCTGGCAACGCGACTGCAACGGTCTGGCAACCCTTGCCTGGCTTGGTTGGGCTGGACCCATGGCAGCGGTTAATGGGCGATTCGTCCGTCCGGGACAAAAGGGAACGGGGGGGTTGAGGGGGGGTGTACGGATACGGGCGTCGTCTCCTCGCAGCGGACTCACCTGCCATTCACCACCATCACCACCGGCCTGACGAAGATCGGCAGCGTCATCACCCCAAGTCGGTGCCTCTGCGAGCCTGCCTGGATCTGCGTCACAAGACGTGCGCCTCGCGGCCTCGCCCCCATCCGTAGCCATGGCCCGCTCGGCAGGCACAGGCGTGCATTGCGCAGTTGGTCTCGCAGGCCTAGAAGACGGAGCGCATGCCAGCGAGTGCGTGAATCGGATCGAGGCAGATGAAGACATGTCGTTGCGGCCATCCCTGCTCCGAGGGATTGATTGTGCCGGCGGTTTGGCATTGCCCCTTTTGCAGCTGACGACTACAGCCACGAGCCAATCCTGACCGTCGTGTTTCATAGTCATCTAACCGCTCGGCCACCCAGCTCGAGAGCAACCGAACCCCAGACCCGACCCAGGCAATGCGACAAGTCGGGAGAAGCGTTTTCCTTTGCTGGCATGCCCCAGCTTATTAGCACACATCCAACCTCGGCGCCTTTCATGGGTTTGTTGCTCGCCAAGCGGCATAAGCACGGCGCCAGAGCTTGATCCAGCCATCCTCAGATCCATGCAAAGTAAAGAGAAAAGAAGGCGCTCACCCAAAACAAACGGCCCCGTCCCACGAGCACCACTAAGGGAAATGGCCTCGGGGACACAGAAGCAGCATCTACTTGCTTGTTCCTCCCTCTAGACCCGCATTTTCACCACACCCAAAAATATCGTTCCATCCGGGGGCACTGCGTAGCACCCTTTCCGTCCCCCATGCGCGGTATGCGCAGCCTGACAACAGTGATTAGGTAGGCCGCCTTGTCAAGGGTCCCGTCACGACGGCACGTTTCTTCTTCTTCTTCCTCTTCACCAATCAGGAAAGGGTAAAGATAAAAAGTGAATGACAAACTACCTCGCTCGAACGACTAGTTGATCCTTTCTGGGCCCAAAATTCCACATTTGGAGACGTCAGCGTAAGCAAGAAGTCGGCATAGTAATTAGCAGCTTGGCTGAACGGTCACGGCCTGGCAGGCAGACAGGCAGGCAAGCAAGTGGAAGTCAAGCTGTTGATCAGACATAAAGGCGTTAGTCCCAATCGATAGCTCGGCTATGGGGCCGTCGAGACAACGGACCATGGCGCGGAAACGAGGGCAAGGCAACAAGGCGTGTCCGGGCGACGTCGGACGCGAGGCTTTTGGCGCAAGGGGCCCAAGAACGCAACTCGGATGATTTGATAGCCGGAGGGCCAAGTCCGTCGCGCGGGAGACGCTGCGACCTTGGTTGCTTGGCTGGCTGGTCAGGCTGACGGCTACTCGGGTCCGCGTGTGGAAAGCCAGCTAAGAAAGACAAAGCAAGCACCTAACGGAAGAGGGCCAGGGCGGGAAATGGTGTCTGCGGCATGGCGCAGGAGCGGCAAGTCATGGCGGAAAAGGCATGCGTCGTCTCTGTTCTAGGGACGACCAACCATTCCGAGTCGGCCTGTGGGATGGTTCAGCAGGGGGAAAAGAGTAGAGGAGGGGGTGAAGAGGGGCCGTTTCCCTGCACACATACCATCAAGTCTTTTCGATGCAGGCGCCCCGGCTGATCATCAGCAATAACAAGCTGATGGGGCACATGGCGGACGGAAAAGAGGAGGGTGTGTGCTGTGTGTGTGTGTGTGTATGTGTGTGTCGGCCTGTCGCTGCACATACCTACAGTACGTGGCCAGAGAGAGTTTTGCGTGAGAAGAAGCAGAAAAGGAAAAACGACGCCATGTCGATGAAGACGGGGCGCTGCGCTGCCGGTCGCGGTTCTACCGTGCCGCGGCGCGTCCACAACGGGCTCCACCGACGTGACGAGGCAAGACGACGATGGATATGAAACCAGGTGTCGGATCAGGCCAGGCGCGATTCCCGCCGTGTGGGTGTCGTCGAGTCGAGGCCGAGGCTCCGAGCCGGGCCCCCTCGTCGTCGCCCAGCGGCCACCCATGTATTGACGAGAGTGATGAAGCTCTGTGTGTGCGCGCTGCGTCGTGTGTGCCACGGTGTGCGCGTGGGCGGCCACCATTCACGATGGAGAAGCTGGCTGCACTGTGCCCTCGGGCACTCCCACCAGATACGGTGAGTAATTTTGCACAGTAGGCACAGCACGACAGTCCTCATTGTGCGCACTGTATGCAGGGCTCGACACACTGTCCCGAGCACCGCGTTATCCAGCGAAAGCTGCAGAGAGTGACCTCAACCACACACAGTTAACTTTTGCAGGAGCACAGTGCACGATACTCCGTACCCGCCGCAGCAACGTTGGCGGGGGGGCCAGGCGTCTTGTTTTCGAGTTTCTGACCATCACATGGATGAGTCTTGTACATACTGTACGTACATGCGGTACAGTACTACCTATCCTTTTGGCATGTTTCTCCGGCCACTGGTGGTGCATGTCGCTGACCGCAGCCGTCTTGCGCGTCGCACCAAACTGTCGAACAGGGAGGGAGGGGGGTGCGAGCACGGCCAGAGGCCAACAGAAGCCGCGATAAAAATGGGATGGCCCAACTCAATTCTCTGGAAGCCAACCGTCTGCATATATTCCGTACCGGGCGCAAGCCAATGACTCGAGGCTGCCGTACATCTTGGGTGCCTAATAGGGTATCAGGGATTGGATGGGTCCATCGGCGGCGCATGGAACTTCCCATATTGCCTGGAACAGAGGCAACTCAGTCTGCATGTGCTTCCACTCTGGGGCGACGTCAGTGCAGCGCGCCGGCAGCGGACGCATCCTGCTGAGACGCACGTGCATACATTATGTGCATGTATGTAGTGATGGATGGGACATGTGGTATCATGGTACCGAGGCTTTGCCCCGGCCAACGTCGAGAGGCTTCCCCTGATGACGGCCTTTACGGACGGTCTATCCGCATCGTGCCAGTCATGGCCACAACTCACAGGTGGCCAGCCAGGTGCAGCAAGCAGGCCGTTTCGCGCAGAACGACACCTGGGGACGGCAGGTAACACGGTTGATGATAGGCGCCCGTCCAAGACAACCGGAGAGGTGCGGCTGCACAGGTACCCAGGCCAGTATGCTGACATTGGCTGCTCTGCTCGTGGATGCCGGTGTACGAAGCAAGCACCCTCATGGTTTACACGTCTATGCAGAATGTAGCTCCACGATGCATTCATCAAAGCCCGTAAACAAGCACCCACCAGGACAGCGAGATGAGGAGGGGGCTGGGCAGCTGTGGGTAATGGATTCGTGCAAGGACCCGAGGAGACAACTTCGGTGATGATGGGTGATGCAAAGTTTCCAGCCAGCCTCGCGTTTCCCGTCACGGGCTGCTCGGTGCCAGTTGCAGCCACTTACAAAACCTACAGTCAGTGCTAATGCAGTACATACCGACGTACTGTGAGCACTACCTACCTACCTACCTACGGTAGGTACTCACTCGTATTACTAGGTACCTGCCCAGGTACCTTAGGTATCTAGATACCTAGTAATGAGCCCATGCCTTCCATCCGCAGTCTACTGCCGCCAACGCACCGCTGTCCATGGTTGGCCGGCGGTGGGTCTGGTCCCAAGCTTTCCGTCTCTCTACTCCGGTGCACCGCAGTGCTGTACTGTACTATATCCGTACTGTACTATAATACTGTACATGGAAACGTGGATGGCTTGTTAAGCCCCGTATCCGTACATGCTGTAATGTCGCGTCAGGAGCAGCGCTCGACATGTATTGTATGCGTGTACAGTACAGTACATGAATGCTGCGCCCCGCGACGGGTTCCATGGCAGTTGTCCCCCATGATATCGTACGACGACACGGCACGGCAGGCCAAATATCGGTGACGGGGACTCTCGGAGTCGTGGGCCTGGCTCGTCGCTGAGGGGAGGGGGCCTTTACGTACGTACGAGAACGGCAAGCGCCAATCCGCCCTTGCGAGTCGCCAACCACCGGTTTCCTTGCTGGCGTTGGTGGTGCTGACGGCCGGGGCCAACCTTGTGCCTGTTGATAGCCGCGCCTTTGGGAGGCCACAGGTCCAACGGGCTGCTCCACAGTGACGCCAGCCAGTGTCGCGACGACGTGTGGGAAAGCCAGCGCCGAGAGCATGGACACGGGTTGTCGGCGGTACTGCCCTTGGTGCTCCAAGTGCTCTAGCCCTCGCGCCCGGCATGGGTGATGGAGGGAGGCACACATCATCCCCGTCGGCCTGGCCCCAACAACCCACCCAGTGGCGAACCTGCTGTGTTCGTAGGTAACCTGCCTAGCCGGGCCACTTGGTACACAAGTCAAGCCTTGCGCGTGATTGACCCAACAGTAACTAACTCTGTAATAGTAGGCTGGGGGCATTGCGAGACGGCGACGTGCGTGCCCGTGCCTCTGGGGGCTACGCCCAAAATGCACTGCGTGGCTGCTGGCATCCTAAAGCCCGGGTGGGAGTGCACTGTACATACACGCCTATAGCACGCGTCTTCAACGGCAGGCCTCGAGTTTAATAAGTTAGACTACCAAGGAGGCATGCATGTCCAGCTTGCAGCCGGCCGGCCCATCATGACGCGCGCTCCTAGGGGCAATGTAGGTGCAAAGCAGATCTGCATACCTCCTACCAAGAGCGAGGGCTCATTGAGCTAGCACTTGCGAGCCACCCAGTCTGGACTTTGCTGATGCAGTAGAGCATCCTATCGAGTATAGTGGCCAGCTTTATCAGTCGCCGTGGACCAAGGTGCAAAGAGTCTATAATGTACTGTACATGGCTCATATGGATGGCTCGAGGACGGAGCATCAACGAAAAGGCTCCGGTTGATATTGTGGGTGCCCTCCTTGAGGACGGACGGGACTCTTGGTCCGAATACCTACAGTCGGGCGGGACTTGCAAGGGGGCAAGGGATCATGGCGCTTTGGCACATGAGCTAAGCGTAGAGGGGAGCCCTGCAACGGAGTGCTTCATCGAGGAAACGGCCGAGCATGCCTCGTTGTCCGGATGGCTTTGGCAAAGGGGCGGGTGCTCGGATACGGGGGAAGCCTCAGCTCTGCCCCCGGCCTGGACAGTGCAGGTCGCCATAGGGAGGTGTACCTTGCAGCCGGTGCCTGAGGAGTGAGGGATAGGCACTATTGTACTGTGCTATTTTGCGGTGGGAGGAGCTGGCTGCTTCGCCTCCGCAGTCTTGGCCAACGTCCAAGCGCGTCTGGGGCGTGGCGACTGTGAAGACCGCAAGCGACATGCATTCGAAAAGCCGTGCGAGGTGGACAGAGACTTGGCGGCTTGAGTTTGGCACAGTGAGCTGCGCGGAGATGGACAGGTGCTTGTATCCGTAAGTTACCTGGGCAAGTACGGAGTACAGTAGCTGAAATGAAGCGACTTTGGGGCTTGGCTTTCCTTTGCCCCCGTACAGTGCTCGGTGCGTCGGGCTCCATTGTCAAATACCGAGTACCGGCCTAGGGGGAGGGACCTGAGCTGAGCAGCTGAGGTTGCTTCGGGTTATTTTTTCTGGCAGGCATGGAGGCAGGCTGTCTTGCAGGAAGGAGGGGCAAGGTACCTGCCGGCCGGTGATGGGTTCCTTTTTCTGCCAGCAGTCCACTCAGCCCGCGCGCGCTCCTGCTGTAAGTTGTAACACCTGCTTAGTATTTGCCCCCTGTTTCTAGGCCGACCCTCTCGTCCCCCACCTTGATTGAGGCATCATCTCTGCAGACCCTGCGGCCCCCGTCGGTAGCGCTGCGAGTAAAACACATGCATCAACCCACAGGGTACGGATACAAGGAAGTGGAAGGTGTTTCCATGCATGCACCGACCTTTTCGCAGCCGACGAGGCACGGCCTACTCCGTGCCGGGGCGCCATTGGCAGAACAAGCCGGCCCCATGCTGGCAGATATTGAGAGTGAAAAAACCTGGGCAAGACAAATCTCGGCAGAACGAAGCATTTGAGGGTTGAGATCCATAGGTACCCACCGCTGTTGTCAGTTGACTGAGCCATGCACTGGCGTGCCTCGGCCTTGGAGCCATAGGCTCGCGTGCAGAGGGACGGGAGACAAGACAGCCGGCGAGGGAGGCGACGACGGAGGCGACGACGGAGCGGGCGACGTGCTCTGTCCCGCCGCCTTTCCTCTTACAGCGCAGAGTGGTGCAGGCCTTTCCACGACGAGCAACACACTCTGGGCTCTCGCTGTTGGCCGGCGCTGCGTTGATGCTGCGTTGATTCCGCGGCTCGTTTCCCCGTTGTCCGAGAGGAGGGTTGGCTGGCTTGGCACTCGGTCTGCTCCACCACGCCCTGGCGTCGAATTAACGACGGCGTCTGCCCCCTTCTCCCGCCTGCGCAATGCGCGGTGCACTGTGCGAGCACAGCTGACTGGCTCGCAGTCTGCCCGAGTCTCGGCACTGTACATGTGGCTGCTGTGGCACTGTCCCTCGGCACTGTCCCTCGCCCAAGGACTCACTCACATCAGGCATGTGGCACAATCTCCGCGCGTCTACTGTCCTTGGTATGGATACGCACTGGATACAGAGTACACCCGTGCAGTGCGTCCGTCCTCGCGGCTAATCAGGAGTCGTCCATGTTTGAAGTCGCGAGACGCCCGCCCTCTTCTCCCACCCATCCGCTCTTCCCACCACCCCCTGCAGTGGGTCATTCCCGGCCAAGGGGTCCCTCACCCGAGCCCAACAAGGCCTCCCGACCCTCCCTTTAGTCCGCCTACGCCCCCTCCGACGGCCTGAGACTGGCCTGTTCGCCCGGGGTGCCATGAAAGAATGGATCCTTCTTCATCCCTTCCAAACGGGGCGGCGCTGCATGCACTTTGGGCGGCAAGGATTGACATGTTGGCTGTTGCGGCTGCTTTTTTTGCATGCAGGCAGCACTCCAGCGTCTGGGTTGTCGGCCGGCTCCTTGACGATGCACGTCTGTTTGGAGCCTGCTCCCTTGTACCTCCTTTGTACGGCCAAAGGGACATGCCCCTGCCCAGCCAGCCAACCCCCAAATGTCGCGAGAGAGCCCGCCTTGGTTTCGAGGGCGGCACCAACAGGATGCCCGATGTCCTCATCAGGACTACCTACTCTGTGCTGACTGTGCCGAGTACATGGCACCACATGACTTGACTGACCGCAGCCACTATCGGCAAGACTACCTACCTACCACCGGCCTCGAAAATGCGTATGAGCATAACAAACACACGCCGGGACAACGACCACCACCCTGCCCCCTCCTTTCCCCGATTTTTTTATAAAAAAATTAAACAGGGTGCTCCTCCCGGCCAACCAGCCAAGCGTCTAGACAACGAGCTTCTCGCCATTGGAAACCCCGATATATCCATGGTCCAAGGATGCATCGAGCTCCATGGCCGGTGGCGCACTCGTGAAGCGACTCTGCCCGTCTGGGTACAGTACAGTACATGTGTACACAGTACGTGTGTAGGCGGCTCGAGTCCAGAGCGGACAACAATCGTGGACTGACTTGTCTATCCCACTCCGGCGCGCTATTGTCTCTCGGCTCGGCCGTTCCCCCCTGGAGATGGCCACCCCTTCTTTAGCCTTTCCAGACTGGAATCCGTCCGATGAGACACCCTTGCCGAGCCCCATCCTGTGCAGCTCACTCACCACAGTACAGTACAGGCCGTGGACGTGCGTTTGTATGACGCACCGCTTTGTCGTCCTACACACCCCCGTTCCTTTTCCCGGGCTGCCACAGGCAAATACCACCCCCTTTCTCCCCCCCCCCGAGCGTCCCAGCCAGCGCCCATCTGGCTGCTACCCCAGCAGAGCACCACGGCTAACCTCCATGCAGGCGAGCGCTGCTGTGGAGGCAATCCATGCTCGGCAGGTAGGTATGGACTGCAGACGAGGATACGTACCCCCTTGATGCGGCGATCGCTTTGGCTTACAGCAATGCAACCCGCACGTTTGGTTCATCACCAGCGCCAAAACCGACCATGTCATGTCATTTATTATCCTGTCTCTTGCCGGCCCACACCCAGATCCATGGTGGTGATTTGGATCTCGCTCAGACTACTGAGCTGGCTTGATTTATCCTTCGAAGCTGCGAATGGAGTTTGTTTCTCCTCGATCCCTCAGAACCCACCCCCTTGACCGGCCTTCTTTGTCTCGAGATGCTTATAACCTAGCCGACCTCTCCACCCCTCGACACCTCGGCCTCGACGACTGTCTATATATCAACTCGTTTGGTCCTCGTCGACCTACACACCTCCAACACCTTGTTCCTTGGCCCATCATCTCCAACCCATTCTTGTGCAAGATATCTCCTCGTCAACCACCATGATGTACCCCGCGTATGGGGGGCTCGCTCCCGACATTCTCCCCATGTCTCATCCTCATGACGCCTTTTTCGATCATCCATCTACCCAGATGGCCATTTCACAACCCGCAAGGAGATCGTCCCGGAGCACAATCGGGCAGCAGCGGTCAGGCTCGGCCATGCGGGTCAACAAGCCCAGCAGCGCAAACAACAGTCCCAGATCCTCGACGTCGGCGAACCGGAGGCGGACCATGATGGTTGATTGTTCGACGCCATATCGGCAACGCCAAGTCATGGACTACTTTGGTGTCACTCATGGCAACGACGTGGCCATGCCAACCAAGCAGACGGCTCGTCCCCTCAGCTGGCATCCCACCTCCTACATGCACCAGGCGCAGTCGCTGCGTCAACACCACACCAGCTATCCCCTGCCGGCCTCCAACACATATATCGACGCTCGGGACCAGCACTCTACCCACCAACCTCACTTCTCCCCTGCCATGGCCTCGTACTCGAACGACACATCGCCTTGCTCCACCTTTTCCCCTTTACCGCTGTTTCCCGGCTACGACGACAGCACGAACGTGCAAGCCGATGCGTGGGACTTTTCGCAGAGAGCGACCCCCTTCTACCCGTCTTCCATGGATGGCCGGTCCATGCCAGATCAGTTCCATGCCCTGGGCGGCGCCATGGACCAGAGGATGGCGGTAGGCGGCGCCGCGGACTGGGAGGCCTTTATCATGCAACGATACGACAACACGTCGCCCCCTACGCCAGAGACGTTTCCTCAGATGCAGCACTCGCAGCCAGCCGTGTCCGAAGGGAATTTAGCCTACGAGGCTCTGGACAAGGCAGAGGAGGAGGGGGAGATACTCGTCGGGATGGGCTTGTACGATGCGCCAGACAAACTCGAGGAGGATCCGCAGCTGAACAACTACCGCTCGACTGTCTCGTCCTTGCTGGGATCCTCATTCCGGCCGCATGAGCCGCGAGGAAAGGGCCTGAAGCTGGAAGAGACATGGGAGCCGCCTAAGTCGGACGACGGGGAGGAAGACGACGACGATGATGATACGGAAGAGACGCAGAGCAACGACGATTAGGCAACTTTGCTCGTGTGTCGACTTTGGCAATGATGACGACTAGCGGGCGACTGACTACTCTGAAACTGTACACTTATATCGGCTGCCATGACGGTCATGGAGACTCTGGCAGGAAGAAACGGCGGGGTTTGGGACATAGGTCAAGGCGGCGGCAGAGGCGGATGAGCCTCGGATGGGATGGATACCCGGTAGAGTATGAGGAGGGGCAGTTAAGATTAGGCCAGCGCAGAGCTTTCAGCCACAGAGAATACACCAGTGTATGTTGAGTCAAAGGCTGCTTCGCACCGCAAGCGTGAGGCGAAGGGACTGGGCTCGGCAGTAGTCGATGAGAGGAACCCGTCCCCCCACTCCCCGTAGGCGATGAGTTGGAGGCTTGTGCCGACGGATGACGATATCCACCCAGTACGTCTACGTCAATAGGTCCAATCAGGGTGGATGCGTGTCTGGTTGAGGCTCCTGTCGGTGAGGAGACGCGGATTCCCCTAGACCTTGCGTCTTTATTGACCTTGATATTGGGAGTGGGGAAGGGAGGGAAGGAAAGGGGGGGGGGTGCCGACTCTCGGATCGGGATACGCCACGGGAAAGGCTAGGACTTGGGCGATACGATGCGAAGCAAGTTTTCTCTTAGTTCATTGCGAGACGTGTGATGGTGCCGGGCATACTCGGTACGGAAGGGTGGAGTCGGCATGGGGCGCACTAGGGCCAAAGTATGCCGAGAGCGAGAGAAACGGAGAAGAAAAAGAAGCAGAAAAAGGGAGCTAAAAAAAGAGGAGGATGGGAGTGGGGAGGAAGAGGCAAAAGCCAAGCAAGAAGTAGGAGCCCCACCGGGATCCCTGTCAGACATGTGTCCCCGTTGGCGGGCCCGTGCACGCGTGCTTTGGGGTATGGAGGTGGGAGGGACGGATCCGCAAGAAAAGGGGGGAGGGGTGGGAGGGATGAAGGTGAGGGGGGGCGTGAGGATTTGTTGACTCACGAGGCATCGTGACAGCCTAGGCACCCGTTGGCCCTCATTGGCGTCCTCCGAGTAAGAGTCCCAACTGGGAATGAAAGAAGAAAGAGTCAAGAGCAGGAAAAGAAAGCAAGCGAAAGTGGAAAGTGCTGGCACCCCGCCAGTTCCATTGTCGCATTCCTCGACATGCATTGGAGCATTGCACATGGAGATTTCGTACGCTCCACATTGGACGGACACAATGCTGCGACAGTGCATGCCGGGCCCGGCACAGAGGCGGGCTCGTAAGTTGCAGTACTGACTGTCTTTAGTCAGGCAGGCCCTGCGCTCCACCACCACCGAGACTGCTGCAGCAGGGCAGCACGGTTTGGGAGTGCGACGGCTCCCTCGTATACTCCGTAATGAAGCAGCAAACATGCTCATATGTACATTACGTTTTAGGGATTGCGCGGCCGACCCGTCTGGGGGCTTGCACGTCGGCGTCACTCTGCCAAACGGCGCCATGCGCATGTATGTACTGTGACTGTACGGAGCTTGCGTGTGCACGGGGCTGTCTTTCCGGCATGACAACTAACGAGCCTACTGGAAGAAAAAGGGGGGAAGAAGGAGGGAAGAAGGGGGGAAGAAGAAGGGGGGGTCCCCCCACCAGCCACGCCGTGCCACAACCTCACCCCTTCTTGTCCTCGTCGGGTTTTC
Source organism: Hirsutella rhossiliensis (assembly GCF_020360975.1). NCBI lineage: Eukaryota > Fungi > Ascomycota > Sordariomycetes > Hypocreales > Ophiocordycipitaceae > Hirsutella > Hirsutella rhossiliensis. Next base: position 1,617,081 of record NW_025408669.1, read on the forward strand.
CTTCTGCCCGGGCAGATGCTCCCTCGTTTGTTTTGTCTTTGCCCATTCCCGGCTTCCTCTGCCGCCCCCCCCGCCCGCCGCCTGACCCATATCGACCTGCGACCGCACGAGAAGGACTACGCCAGCTAGGCACCACTGCGAGGCACAACTGCTAGGCGCAACTGCTGGGCACAACTGCTAGGCAGCACCACTCACTGCCAACCAGCGCACGCACTCCCTCCCTCCCTCCCCCGACGTCGCCGAGCCGCCGCATCATCGCCGCCGCCACCTGCATGGTCGAGCCATCATGGTCCGCTACGTCTTCAACTGCTGGCGCGACCACGGCGAGATGATGCTCGTGAGACGCCAGTTTTACCACGACCGCCTGTCCGACGACGGCGACGACGACGGGCCTGATGCGACTGAGCCTGCGACTGAGCCTGCGACTGAGCCTGTGACCGAGACACGCCGCCGCCAGCAGCAACGAGAGCGCCGGCAGCGGGCGGTGGCGCGCGTGTCCATGTGGATGACTCGCCAGCACTGTCCGCACATGGTGGAGTCGACTGCCCTGCTCACTGCCGCCCTCCTCAGCGACGACGACGCCGGCAACCACAATGCATGGTCGACCTACGCCGTCCGAGCCACCTATGCGGCCGCCTTTAGTAGGTGAGCAGAAGCCAGCACGTCGACGCCCGCACGCTGTTTCAGCACCGGCCAATGCCTCCCGATGCTTGCCCCTCCCTGTCCCCCACCACCCTGGCCTGCCTACTTGGCTGTTCACGATTCCCCCACTCGTCGCCTCTGCCACACACGCACGACGCGAGGGGGGGCTGTGCACAAACAGCGCCGTCCTGCCTTCTTATGACTGACCATGGGCCACGACAGATTTGTGACGGGCCTGCTGGATGGTCACCAGGACAAACAGCGTAAGCAGAGCATGTACGCCGTCGCCAAGAAGATTGGCCTGCCCGCCACCTTTGTCGAGCTGAGGCACCAGTCAACCCACGAGCAGCTGCCGTCCCGCGCCAAGCTGCGTTCCATGGCCAACAAGGCCCTGGCCTGGATATGGAACTACTACTGGAAGAACCTCGCCGACGAGGCCACGCCCCGCGCCCACCCGTGCCGTGGAGCCATCCTCAGGTATCTGGAAGGCGACGATGACGACGCGCGCCGGGGCAAGACGCTCAAGGAGCTGGGGCACTGGGACGCCGCCCTGGTGCTGGCGACTATTGCCGAGCTGCAGGAGACGCTGCCCGGAAACCAGGTCTTTCTGAAGTGCCTCAAGCTGTCCAAGGAGGTCACCATGGCACGAAAGGACGCCGGTGGCACGCCTGCTGGCCGGGAAAGTGCCCCGGGCCAGTCACAGGCGACGGCGGTTGCCGCCGACGAGCCGCAGAAACCCGAGCCCCAGCCGCAATCCGAGCCCGAGCCTCACGCCGAACCCGATCAAGGTTCGGAGCCCGACTCAGGTTGGTCTCTCTACGAGGGGCCGTGGAAGCCCAAGCCTATCGGCGTCGTGTAGAAGTTTCTTCACTTCCCGTCTCCGTGTTGTTCACTCTGTTTTACTTGATACCCTGCTGAATACGCAGATGTTGACGAGCCTTGAGACTGGTTGGAACGCTCGGTGGATCTTATATGCGTAGATGTGTGCCGTAATTAATGCATGTCTGTATGCCGTCATCTCCCCGCCTGTCGTAGTTGGCTCATTACTAAGGCATCACGTGCCGGCGGGAATAACGTCACAAGTCCGAGGCGGCTTTACCCGGCCGGGGTTGAAGAAGCTTTGCCGACGACCATTCCTCGTGCCCTTGACTCTGCGCCTATGAATCGATTCATCCCGCGCAGGCCGTTCCTGAAGCAGAAACTCGGCATCTTGACCGCAGCTGTGAGTTGTTTCGCAGCGGCTCGTATTGTCGAGTCGACGCTGAAAAGAATGCCCGTCAGAAGCTCGCTGCCCCCCGCACCATGCATATCCAGTCGATTCCCATGTGTAGGTGTCTCTCCCAACCACGTTGCCGTGCCACGCCCATGCCGCTCTGCCTCTGACGCGTCCGTGTGTTGCCACCTGAAGGGACCGGGAGTAGCAACAACTACGCCTACCTGGTGGTCGACGACAAGTCCAAGGATGCCGTCATCATTGATCCGGCAAACCCGCCTGAGTACGCACGCCCGCGCCGGCCGAGGCTGTGGAACCGTTGCGCTGATGATGGGGGCTGGGTATCGGCAGGGTTGCGCCCGTCTTGAAGGAGGCTATCCAGGCGGGCAGGATTAAGCTGACGGCCATTGTCAATACGCATCAGTCAGTGCTTGGCCCCTTCTGAGCTGCGGGGTGACGAGGTTCCTGACGGGCGGGATGGCAGTCACTGGGATCACGCTGGCGGGAACAAGAAGCTGGTAAGCCAAGGGCCGCCCGGCATCGGAAGTCTTCATTGAGGAGGTAGATGGCTGATTTTTATCCCGTCATGGCTTCGTCGTAGCTGGCGGAGCTGGGCACCCCTGGCCTGGACATCATCGGCGGCAAGGACTGCGAGGGCGTGACCAGGACGCCCTCGCACGGGGAGACGTTCAAGCTGGGCAGCATCGCCGTCAGGGGCGTGCACACGCCGTGCCACACGCAGGACAGCATCTGCTTCTTCATGGAGGACGAGACGGGCCGGGCCGTGTTTACGGGCGACACGCTCTTTGTCAGCGGTACGTTGTTGTCTTCTTCGCCCCTGCTCTTATTCAAGGCTGTGCGCATGCCATTGTTTGGGGGCAGCGGGTGTTTTTTCCGGGCCTTGGCGTGTGGTCTGTTTTGGACTGGATGGCTAATGGTCGGCGTGCGTGTGTACACGTGCATAGGCTGTGGCAAGTTCTTCGAGGGCTCGGCGGCAGAGATGCACGAGGCGCTCAACAAACGGCTCGGCGCCCTGCCGGACGACACCGTCGTCTACGTAAGCCACGTCCACACCGGGGCGTCGCGTCCACGGAGCCAGGGCTGACGGCGAGCATCTGTGTCAGCCGGGACACGAGTACACCAAGTCCAACGTCAAGTTCGCCTTGTCGGTGCAGCAGAGCGAGGCCGTCAAGAAGCTGCACGACTTTGCGGCCAACAACGTCGAGACGACGGGCAAGTTCACCATTGGCGACGAAAAGGTCCGTCCGTCCTTGGGAGTCCGGGGGGGCAGCCGTGCGTGGTGGGATGGAGGAAATGCTGACGCGGAGAATAGAAGCACAACCTCTTCATGAGGGTCGACGTGGGTTTTGACCTTGTTCGGCTGGACTGTGGCGTGACTGACGGGTGTGTAGGACCCCGAGATTCAAAGGGCCACGGGCGCCACGGACCCCGTCGACGTCATGGGCAAGCTACGCGAGATGAAGAACAACTTCAAGTGAGGACAACAGGGGCAGCAAGCGTGCCGTTCGTCGTTGACCTGCCGCTCCGCCGCAGGCCCCCCGAGGCAAACATGTAGACGGACAGGTCTCCTCCCTTTGCCCCACGACGGAGGAGCTGGTTGCGCCACTCCCCGGGCTCACCTCACGCCGCAGCAGCACATGAGAGAGGGGGGCAGAGAAAAGAGAGAAGAGCAGGGGGGGAATAAAAACACCACTCTGCATTGACATCGCTACCACACGTAATCATCATGTCTCCATGGACCGCTAGGCGCCCCCGTGACGGGACGGCGCCGGCATGCAGCCCGGCTGGAAAAGCCACGGCCCGCGAAACGGGCCGCAGCTCTGGGGTTTCCCTCTTGCTTCATTGTCCACACTTGCGCGCCCTGGGGGTTTTTGAGGAGGCGGCAAGCTCTAGCATAATTTGAAGCGGTGCGATATCCATCTCTTCCCTTCCACCCACCGCCTCTTTCCCGGGCCCGACGGGGTGTAGTCGCGCGAGAGACAGACGGAGGGCGGATGGGGATGGTCACCAAGTCCCATCCCATCACATCCCATCCCTCCGCGCCGGCGAGCAGCAAAGAAATCCTGAGCTGAGAGCGAAGAGACTCATCATCTCGGGGGAGCAAGCAACAGGGCCCGGCGCCAGCAAAGCCGGCAGGAAAAGAAAAGCCGTCGACGCCAGCCAGATAGGAGCGGAGGGGAACCTGACTTCAGGGCCTCGAGGACGCGGCGCCGTGCTGCTGCTGCTGCCGTGGCCGCGTTGCTCGCCCGGATGTGTGCATGTTGGAGAGGATGAAGGAGAGAAGAAGGAAGCGACGAGCAGAGATTGCGGGTGGGCGTCTTGGGGAGAAATGAGCCGTTTGTGGGCCGTCGCTCTCGGCGGCGGGTTAGTCCGGAGACTCAATCGTTGCTTTGTTGAGACGGAGCGGCTTAGTCACGTATCAACCACCAACTAACTGGGCCTCGCCACGCCACAAAAGGTCTTGATTGGTTCGCGGATCCGCAAGCAATAAAAACTGGCCGAATAGGAATTGGCATAGCATCGTCCGCCATTTATACAGTTGACTCTATAGGGGTATATTGGAGATCCGTGCTCTATACATGGACAATCTCCGCCATGCAATGCTTTTCCCTCGTGGTTCTTGAAAGGCGCAGCTTCGCACCTAGCCAGCCTCCTTTTTCCCATCACTTCCCATCACGGGCCTTGTGTCTGCTCGTGGTTCCCTTGCCTCACAGCACCGTCTTCTCAATGAGCTCGATGCCGTACTTTTCCTTCAGCTCCTTCATGATGGGCGCGTTGATCTCGGTCGTCATGGGAGCCAGGACGCCCTTCTCGGACAGTGTTCCGTTCAGGACCCGCTGGACGGCCACGGCGCAGGGCACGCCGACGAGCTTGGCCATTGCCGAGTAGCCCTTGGGGTCGCCGTACTCGACGAGCGTCGACGTGCGCGTCTCGCGCGATCCGTCCTTGTGCTCAATCTCGAACTTGTGCTGCAGCAGGACCATGTCCCGCTCGTCCTTCTCAAACTGCATCTTCTGCTCCAGCGTGGCGCAGAGCGTGTCGAGCGGATTGCCGCGGGGCGTAATCTTGTCGTCTGAAAAGATGCCGATCCATCGCAGGCCGCTGAGGATCCGCTCCTTGTCCTCGGGCGAGTCAAAGGTCGACCGGGCGACAATGGCGGCTTCCAGGTCGTGGGGACTCGATGATGGGGCGCCGACAATGGCCTTGGTAGCCTCCTTCCACGAGACGGAAGTGCTCAGGATGTCTTGGGGCACGTCTTCGAGGAAGCCAGTCTCGACGAGGACGCGGATGAACTGCGGGAAGCCCTGGTATCGCAGCGTGCCCCGGACAATGGTCTGGGCCTCGGGGATACTGTAGCGCTCCTTGTAGGGTGTGGAGTCGCGGTTGGGGTAGGCAACAAAGGCATAGCCCGGGTAGATGAAGTAGGGCTTGGCCGTGTCCATGAGATCCTTGGAGGCAATGTCGACAATGCTGCCGCCCTGGTAGATCTTGGCGGCGTTTCTCAGGGCCAGCAAGACGCCGCGAGAGGACCAGGAGAATTTGTAGCCCAGCGGGTTGTCGGAGGCCTCGGGGGCGGGCAAACCGCCGCAGTATGAGAGAAAGGACAGGATCTTGCCGCCGGCCTGGTGCACCTCGTCGATGGTCTTGACAGCGTCTGAAAGGGTCAGTATCGTATGCTCGTTTCACATGCAGCATTGATTCTTACAGAGATGATCAATGCCCGGATCGAGGCCAATCTCATTCATGACGGTGATGCCGGCGTCCTTGCACTGCTGGTCGAGCTCCATCATGGCCGGGGAGACGTAGCTGGTGGTGACGACATTCTTCTTGTTGCGAATGGCCGACTTGATGACGGTGGCGTGGAAGGTATAGGGGATGAGGCTGATGACGAGGTCGTGCTTGGCCACCTGTGCGTCGAGAGCCTTGTCGTCGGAGACGTCGAGGGAGATGGCCGTGGTGTTTTGGACGCCGGCCGACAGCTTCTTGGCGGACTCGAGGGTTCGGCAAGCTAGGCGTGGGGACATACATGAGCACGTCTCTGTTGCCGCCAAGGCTTTGAAAGGAGGCGTCTCGCAACTTACCGACGGTGACGGGGATGCCGGCTGCGGTGAGAATGTCGAGCGTGGGGCGAGTGACGAAGCCCGCGCCGAGCATGAGAACAGACCTAGCCATTGGGGCGTCAGCAGAAGAGGACGAGACGCCGTTGCAGCCAGGGCCACTGACTGTTGGCGAGCCATGGCTTGTGCGAGTGTCGAGGCGTCGTCGATTGGATTCTGGGCAACGATGGGGATGGACGAGGGGGATGGACGATGGGGTGATGCAGGAAGCGAGCTACAGGAGGGGCACAGCCGTGGGGCAAATGCGTGCTTTATAGGGCCTATTTGGGGCCAGTGCGGGGTGGGCCTTGAGAGCGAGGCCGGCCGCCCACTGGAGGGCAACTTGGTAGGTGATGCTTGAAGCGCGGGGAACGAGTCAAACGGTGGGAGGGAGCAGAGGGAAGCAGAGGGAAGCAGAGGCATCCTGCCTGCCTCGACTAGAGTTCCGCCTGCGTGCCTTCCCGTGGATTCTCGACATCTCACCGAACAGCTACTCCGTAATACCTTCCACCGTATAGTTACATGGGCTCCGGAAAGCGGCCCGGACTTTGGCCGACCCCGGCCGGAGTCGATACTGTAAGTTACTGTATCGACTAAGTTGGCAATCGGCCTCCCGCGACAGACAAGTCCACCACCAGCATACATTTTACCGCGCGGCCCCCTTTGTCCCGGCATGAATTTCTCATTACGGCTCTCACGCTCATCATGCTGGATAAGCTCAAAGTCAAAAGAACCGAATGTGTACGACTCTACCTGGGTACACGCACAAGCATCATGAGATGCCAGTTGCAACAGCCCAGACCTGGATCCAAAGCCAAACTCTAGACTCCCTGTTACCCGCAATCCCTCGGCGGCAGTTGACCAACTCATCCAATTCATATCACACCCCGAAAGTTGGGGGAAAGTACAATGGCGACAATGCTGGCCTAGTCTGCTGGTGCGACGGCAAGAGTCGTTACCCCGGCCGCTTGCTGATACCAACAGTCGCCTGAGTTTCAAACAGCCGTCGTTATGGCCGTCGGTTACATCCTCCCCGCCCTCTTATATCGGCCAATGCCATTCATCACAAGGGCTCTGTCTTCATTTCTTCTCCGACTTGCCGTCTTCCCCCTTCCCTGTCCCTTGCAACCGCGCGGAAAGCCTTGCAACTGCGGAAAGCCGGCCAGCTACAGAGCCAATTCAACGCATCAGCAGCCTCATGAGCCGCCGAGACAGCCATGGTCCACCAATCCCAACGGCCATGGTCCTGTGACCGATGCCACGCCCTCAAGGAACGCTGCCGCTGGACGCCAGGCTCCTTCCACTGCGAACGCTGCTCCCGCCTCGGCCACCTCTGCCAGCGCGTCCGCCCCCTGCGGAAGCCCGGCCGCCCGTCCCGAGATTCCCTGCGTCTCCGAGCCGGCGCCGGCCCTCTGTCCAACAAGAAGTCGTCCAACGGCCGCGCCGGCCAACCACCATCAATACCGTCACCCGTGGCTCTCTACTCGCACCGGAGTTCCAGCAGCGCCTCGCCCACGGACCGCCTCGCCACCGTCGCCCAGACCAGGGCCCCGCTGGTCCGCAATGTCAGCGTCAATGGCGACCTGTCGGGCCTTGACCTGCGCCTGCTGGACCGCATCCTCTTCCGTGACGATTTTCTCGAGCAGTTCGTCGTCGGCCCCAGCTTCTGCGAGTCGCACCGCAAACTCCTTGTCTCCCGTCTCCTTTCCTGCAAGCCCGCCCTCCAGGACTCCTACCTGGCCTTCGGCCTGTTGTGGAGCCACGAGCCCAGCTTGCTGCCCGACGGTCGTCAGCTCAACGACAGCTTTAAGCGCGCCTCGTCGGCCCTCTCCACCCTGCGCTCCTTCCAGGTCCGCGACGCCCACGACGTCTCCGTGTGCCTCGTCCTGGGCCTCACCATCCTCAGCTTCGCCACGAAACTCGGCGCCACCGACGCCCGCACCATCTGCAACCAAACCCTCAGCCTCGTCAAGCCCATCTACAAGTCGAAGCCCTGCCCCGACCCGGCCGACTATGGCTTCATATACTGCCTTGTCTTGACCGACATCGCCGAGTGCCTGCTCCTGACGAAGCTGCCGACCCTGCGACTCGAGTTGCCCCCGGGCACAGACTACGTCGATCGTCACGTCGGCCCCCTCGCAACCCTGCTCCCTCACCTGCACGACATCTGCGAGCTGAGCAGCGCCATGCTGCACGGCAGCGCCCCCGGTGCCCCGGCCTGTGACGTGGCCGAGGCCCTCGACGCCCTCGAGCTGGCCATTCACGCTTGGCGGCCCCCCATGCCCAAAGGGCTCGCCGCGCGCTTCTCCGCCGCCGAGGTCGCCCACATGGTCTGCCAAGCCCAGACCATGCGCGCCGCGGCCATGCTCATTCTTCACCGGCTGCGGCATCCGTTCGGATCCCAACTTGAATCCGCCCGCGCGCTTTCCTCCACCATCCTCACTCAGCTCGACCTGACCGTCCGGGCCACGGGCAAGGTCCCGCGGTGCGTCGACCTGCCCCTCATCATCGCCTGTCTCGAGCTCGAGGATGAGGCCGTGAGGGCGCGCTGGCTGCGCAGCATGTCGCCCATCGGCGCCTACTCGTCGCCCTTCCACGAGCGAATAAAACGCATGCTCACAACCGTCTGGGCGGGACGTCGTCACTTCTCCGCCATGTACTGGTACCACTTAGGCAGCTTCACCTCGCTGATACCCGACCCCCGGTAGAACTTTCCACGGTTCTCGAGAGACAAGCAGATGCGCCGCGGATGTGGCGACGGGGGCCCTGCTGTCTGCCGTGCAAACCCGTTCCTTGTACACCAAAAATGATGGCGCTTTCTGCCTCCAGTACCCACAAGCAAAAAAGACCCATGCACAAGCGACAGCTGAAGCCGTCTCGACACTGTGTCTTGACGTTGGACAGAAAAACACATATCTGAACCCCCAGCCTGTACGGGATTCGCACTCTCTCGCCCGATCCAGGCGACAAGGAGGAACCACAAGAGACGGGTGCCACCAGCGAGTGCCAAGGGCTGGCCAGGGTGGAGCGGGCTCACACAGGTCACACGCTGTGGACAAAGTGGTTTTCAGACGGGGGAGTGAAAGACGGAATGAAATCACGCCTACGCCTTTCCATGAAAGTAGTCAAATAGCGCGAGGGGCCTCGCCACAAGGCAAGCCGTCAAAGTCCGCAGCCGCAAGTATTTCAAGCATCACGCCGCGCGCATCTTGCACCTGCTGCTGCACGTCAATGTCCCACAGCCAGCGAAACCGCTGTCGCCATTCCTGAGTGAGCTTGGCGCCGTCGTCGCCCACGCCCTCGCGGCACAGGCACAGCAGCTCCGCGTTTTCTTTGCTGGTCGACGCGGCGCGCTGGGCTCGTGGCAGACGCACTGCATCGTAGGCGCGCAGGGCGGCCTCGGCGTGGGCCGGGGTCGTGACGGACGGGTCCGACAGGAGCTCGGTCAGGACGTGCGCGTCCTCGATGGCCTGGCCGGCCCCGACACCCTGATGCGGAGTCGAGGCGTGCGCGGCGTCTCCCATGATGGCCACCCGGGACTTGCAGACAGTGGAGACGTGGTCGAGCTCGAAGATGGCCCATTGCGACGTGTCGGGCATGTACTGCGGAGTGACACGGGAAGCGATTAGATTCGATCGACCACGCCACCACAGACCGGTATGGGTCGCGGCGAAGGAGCATAACCATGACAAGGATAGAGGAATGCACAGAGAGGGGAGCGCGGAGGAGGTCAAAAAAGAAGCGTCACGGACCTTGATCAGGGCGTTGACGAGAGGCCCCATGTGGGCAAAGTCACGCTCCATGACGGCCCTGCTGACAGGACGGATCCAGGCGTCGTCGTCCTTCCAGGTTTTGCCGTACGTGTAGAGGCCGGTATTGACCTTCTGGGCCCGCATGACGGGATAGGTGAGAGCATAGGCGCCCTTGCCGATGTACAGAGTTGCAACTCGGGCGCGACGCTCCCCCACGGCCCGGATAGCCGTCTGCATGTCGAGGACAGCCCGGTAGGCGTACATGCCGCTGTAGCGCGGGCGGCAGCGCAGCGCCTCGTCATGCGGCAGCACCGCCGGCCTGACGCAGGAGTGTATGCCGTCGCAGCCGACGACGATGTCTGCCGTGACCGAGGAGCCGTCCTGGAACAACAAGCGGGGACCGGCACCGGGCGTCTCTTCGACAGTGCGCAGGCGCTTTCCCAGGCGGACCGATTCGGGCGGCAGGAGACTGATGAGAGCGTCAAGTAGGTCGGTGCGACGTAGCGTTGTCTGGCCCGTTGGCGGGGACTCAAGATCCAGGAGCACCTCGCCGGCCCGGGTGCCCGAGGCCCAGACGAACTCGAACCACGTTTGGCGGAAACGCTCGAAACCGGGGCTGTCGGCGTGCGTCGTTACGAGTGAGTCGAAGGCCTCGCGGATCCGGGCGTCGATGAGCGGCAAGATTCGTTGCGCCGCCGGGCCGATGGATAGACCCAGCCCCGTCTCACCCAGGGCCGCCGCCGCCTCGTAGACCTGGACCTGGACGCCGCGTCGGAGCAGCCCGACTGCCAGCGTGAGGCCGCCGATACCCCCGCCCACGATGGCAACTTTGAACTGCTTGGCGCCGCTCATTGAGCCGTCAAGCGTCGGTTGCCGAGGAGGAAGGACAACACAGGGCAGGCGAAGATAGAAAAGGGAGAGTTCGCGCTGATTGCTGCCTCGATTCGGTCTGCGAGAGAGGAACGACAGGACAGGACGAAGACGCCGAGGTTATTCGCCTCGCCTCGGGACTCTAGTCGCCGCGAGCGACCCCCTCTGCCAAATGTTGGTTGGGGGCCGCCTCGGCTCCAAGCATCAAGACCCCTGCAACATCGGAAAGAGGTTGCACCGACATTATCGCTCAAGCTGTCGATCCTACTACTCAAAAAGGTTGCGCCCATATTTCGGAAACTCAGATAACTCGTCTTCGGGTGCGTCGTACTTACAGCTAAGCTCGATGCATGGGTGCTGCTTTTGCGAATTGGCGACAGAAAACTGTACGTGGCCAGGAGAGAAGCAGCAGACGGCACCTCAACCGAGAGTCACACAGGACTGGTGGACTGAGAGAGACGCAACATCCCTAGGCAGTATCACGCCGCGCCGTCGGCAGTGCCCTTCGCCTGCCGCTCAAGCCAATCGCGCCAACCCTGGTCCCTGAGGATGCATCTGACTCGAGCCTGAAGCCAGTCCGTATTTCCCCAGAATCCCCAGGACGCCTGGAACCGACACCAGTCGACGAGGGCCGTCTCCCAGTGGCGAGAAAACTCATCCCAGCCATAGTCCGGCGTCGTCTTTCCCGGTTGAGGGTCTAGGAGGAGAGCCCGGTACTGATCTAGCAAGACCTTCTCGCCCTGACCCATCGGCAGCTCGGCCGGGATGACATGCACGTCGGTAAGCATGTCGAGGGGAACAGAGCAGGTCAAAAGCTTGGCAAGATCGCAGACGCCCAAGCCAACCCCGGCGTACTGGAAGTCAAAAAAGGCGACGCGGTCACCCGAGTCAGTGGAGAAAAGATTCTCAGACTTGACGTCCCCATGGATGCATGTTTCAAACGGCCGGCCGCTGGGGGTGAGAAAGTCGGCGGCCAACTCGGCCACGGACGATAACAAGCCCGGGGCAGGACGACAAAAGGCGACGGACCATTCCGACTCGTCGTCGGCGGCAAGAGCAGCGTATTCCTTGCGCCGGGTGGCGAGATACGTGTACCCTCCGTTGAGCCACAAGCCCTTACCTTGGGCACGACGGCCGAGTTGCCGCCGCCTCGCCTCCTCGAGCGGCGGCAGGACAAATTGGTCGAGGTCTCGCGGCAGCCAGCCCCAGGAGCTGCTATGGAAGCGGCTCAGCCACTCAAGAGCAGCTTTCACCTGGCGCGGAGTGAGAAAGCACCTCTTGTGGCCGGCGACGGGGAATTGAGGTCGTAAGTCGGTCAAGAGGGTAGCCGTGAGGTCCTGAATGCCGTCGGCAACAGCTCTGTCGCGCGAGGACCGCGTCGAGGCCAGACAGCGCGCGACGGCAACGTCGTTCCTGAGATGGGGCGCCAACTCGTCATACAAGTATTGCTCGACCTCGTAGCTGAGCATCTTGCGCAGGTGTCCCTCGTCGCCAGGCCGGACCGACGGGGGGCAGATGAGCTTGAGGACAAGGCGGAGCGGAGAAGAGGCTGAGGTGCCGGCTTGTATTGTGTCTGGTGGTGTGGTCGGCCGTGCCTCGATGGCGCAAATGTGGCCGTAACCTGCCCACAGAGTCTGGAGCTCGGTGCAGGAGACGAGGTCGAGGTTGAGCCAAGAGAGCATGAGCTGGGCCACGCGTTGGGGGTCCAGCAAGGTGGCCATGGAGAACTTGCAGGTGGAGAAGTAGCCGGATCAGAAGAAAGCGAGATGATGAAACCAGAGGTCCCGGCTCAAGCCTTGCGTTTGTGGATGGCGCTGTTGCGTGGGGAACGCGAAGAAGTTGAAGCGCTCGAAGCTTGAACCCAGTGCGAGCACAGTAGTAATTGCGGCAGCATTGGCTAGCGATCACTCGGCTGGGCATGCCTGCATACAGCGAAATCGATACACTCACGGCCGTCAGGTGCTGTCTATCATAATTCGTATTCTGTTCAAACGAGGGACCCTTTGTGCCTCAATGACTGTGGGTTTGTCCCAGTGAAGTGCGCGCTATATTAATTAATTACAAGCGTCGGCCAGAGGCATACAGTGCGCTTTGTTTGTACCTTGGCACCGTACACGAGCTCCGGCTCTTTATCCATCCAATGACGAGGGAGCATCTTGCTCTTCCGAGACGCACCTCGCAACCCACACGAGGTGACATCAATCACCAGATCCATTCTTTCCCATGAACATCTCGATCCTCTCTCTCCCGCTCTCTTTGTCGCAGCGCGCGCGCATCGGTCTGGCAGCTGTTGCGCTCATGGTGCGTACGCGCTCCGCTCCACTCCCCGCACCGACGCAGTCAAAAGCAGAACCAGGCTGACCGTCGAGTAATAGCCCCCGAAGCGCAAACCGGCCGGTGGCGGCGCACCGAAAGCGCGGCAGTCCAAGCTCGCCAAGGAGCACAATGTCTCGGCGCAGGAGGAGGGTGAAATTGAAGAGGCCTGGAGCCTCTTTTCCGAGCCCATGGACGGCGAGAAGAAGGGCGTCATGCCCATCGACGACGTCAAGTCGGCCCTCATGTGGGTGCAACCCGCCCTGAACCTCGAGCTCTCACTTTGGAAGTGGGACGCTAATCAGAGACAGAGCCCTCGGGATCCCGCCGTCGTCGCCCTCGGAGCTCTCCGACTTTGTCTCCATCCTCGACCCGTCGTCGGACGGATACGCCACCTACGAGCCCTTCTTCGCCATCTGCGCGCTCAAGTTCCACGCGCGCAGCGACGGCGATGCCGCCTCGCACCGGGCGCAAGTGGACGAGGCCTTTCGGCTCTTCACCAATGGCGCCGAGGGCCCCATTTCGCTCGCGCACCTCCGTCGCGTGGCCGCCGTGCTCAAAGAGAGTGTCGACGAGGAGATGCTCAAGGACATGATTCTCGAGGCAAACGGCGGGGCTGGCGTTGCGAGAGGCGTGGCCATGGACGAGTTTGACGAGGTGATGAGGACCGCCGGCGTATGGCGGTAGGCTCGAAAGCGGAGAGGGGTTGAAATATCCACGAGGAGAAGCATGCCGGTGTTGGTTTCCCCTTTCTTCCCATTTGGCTGGTCATTGGATTGGAGTCAAAATAGCATGGCGTTGGAGGAGATGTCCTGGGTTCAGGTGTTCAGGGTACGCCCACAGCCACAGCAAGGTTTGGCATTCAGGCAGGGAGTCTCGTGTGAATGCTCTTCAAGTCAGCGCCGTAGAACGCAGAATAGCCCGTTCGGGGCGTGTGAGCAAGAGCCACCAATTCCGAATAGGAGTCATGCCGTCGTGAGTCTGACGAGTCGGCCGGTGACTCCTCTCAAAGCCACAAACCGAGGCCGAAACTCGGGTGAATATGCTTCTTGTTCGTATAGAACCACGCCTTTCCTTTTTCATCGCCTGCTGCCATAGCACGAGGCAAAGCAAGACCGCCGTGTTCAGCATTTGCCCCAGGCACCCATCACACCTGGGGAGCCGGCACCTGGAAGCCAGCCGCCTAAGCCTTAGAAAACCACCCCACTAAAATCGCTCTCACAACCTCAAGCTGAGCCTTTGCCACACAACCACCAACCCAAACTTACCGTGACCGCGCCACTCACTCCATCTCATGGTCTGCCTTGCTGCTGCTTCAACTTCGTTACTGTGCTTCTAAACATGAGACAGCCCCAGCGGCTTCTGCGCCAGGCGAACGCAAGACATGGACTCCGCTCCGGATGACGATGACGCGCGCGCCGTCGAGCTCGAGACCCTCATGGCCATCTGGCCCGAGATACGGCACCCGCTCGACGCCGACGGACCGGAGCATGGCGACTCGGCGCCTTCCAGATTCACCTTTGAGCTCGAGCTGCCCGTCCGCCCCGCGCAGCCCGTGACGGTCCTGTTCCCTGCGGCTTCGCCATCTCAGCACGAGGTCTCGGGCGCGTCGGGCTCGGCACCGCCAGACCCTGTCGACTCGCTCCTCGTATCGCACTTGCCCTCCCTCTCGCTACGCGTCACTCTCCCAGACGGCTACCCGGAGACGCACCCGCTACAGGCCACCATTTCCACCACTCCCCAGTGGCTTTCGCGCGACACTCTGGCCAGCCTCGAGGATCAAGGGGCCCGGCTCTGGCGGGAGGCCGGACGCGACCTCGTCGCCTACGCCTACATTGACCACGTCCAGAGAACCGCCGATGACGTCTTTGGTGTCGTCTCACCCGAGGGCACGCTCGAGGTCAACCCGGCGCACAAGCTGGCCGTGCTCGACTACGACATCAAAGCCAAGAGAGCGGCGTTTGAAAAGGGATCCTTTGAATGCGGCGTATGCCTCGGTGAGTCATGCCGGGCTTCGACGGGCTGCCGCGCCACTACCCTCAGTTCCGTCGCTCTCGGGCTAACTGGCCCGCCTCGCCAGACCCGAAAAAGGGACCTTCATGCCACCAGATGGTCGACTGCGGACACATCTTCTGCCTTGGGTGTCTGCGGGACTTTTATGGCGATGCCATCGATCAGGGCAACATATCCTCGGTGCGGTGCCTGACGCCAAACTGCGCCAAGGAGCGCGCCGCTGCGGCTCTCGCCTCCAACAGCGGCCCGTCGCGCCAGGGCCGCAAGCCAAAGACCTTCATCAGCCCCAGCGAGCTGCTGCAGATTGGGCTCTCCGGGGACGTGGTCAAGCGTTACGTCACGCTCAAGTACAAGACGGAGCTCGAGTCAGACAAGGACACCATCTACTGCCCGCGGCAGTGGTGCAACGGGGCCGCGCGCTCCAAGAAGCACAGGAAGCCCGAGGGCCTCGAGTTCGCCGAGACATCAGACGGCGAGTCCGAGCAGGGGGCGGATGGAGATGAAGGAGACGAACCCGACGAGGAGGCTGCGGATGAGGGCAGAGCGGTGGAGACGAGCAGGAAAAAGGAGCAGGTCAAGGCCGCCAAGTTCAACCCGGCCGACCTCTTGTGCGTGTGCGAGGACTGCGGCTTCGCCTTTTGCGCGCGCTGCCTCCAGACGTGGCACGGCGAGTTTGTGCGCTGCGCCCCGCGGCGCAACAAGGACGAGCTCACCGAGGAGGAAAAGGCGTCGCTCGAGTACCTGCAGCTGCACACCAGCCCCTGCCCGACGTGCAGCGCCCCGGCGCAGAAGACGCACGGGTGCAACCACATGATATGCTCGCGGTGCGATACACACTTTTGCTACCTGTGCTCGGCGTGGCTCGACCCAGCGAACCCCTACCAGCACTACAACCAGCAGGCCGACGGCAAGGTCACCTCGTGCTACATGCGCCTGTGGGAGCTCGAGGGCGGCGACGGCGACGACGTCGGCCTCGGCTTCCACGGCGGCGGCGGCTTGGACCTGCAGGCTGATGACGGCGCGGTGGATGCGCTCTTTGACCTGGACGAAGAGTCGGGTGACAGCGAGTCGGAGAGTGAAGACGAGGACGCGCAGCAGCAAGAGCAGCAGCAGCAACAGCGACAGAGGCTACCGGTCGGTCGCGCTGGCGAGCCCGTCGCCGTGGCCCGGGAAGCGCCCCTGGTCCTCCGCCTCCTGGACAACCAGCAACCCCGTGGAGGAGGCCGACGTGGCGGCCGGGCCGGGCACCCCCCTGAACCCGCCCATCATCACCACCATCCAGGCGGCAGGGGAGCGGGCAGGGGAGGAAACAGGGGAAGAGCACCAGGTCCTGCCGCCGGCGCCAGGGGTCGCGGCCAGAACCCACGGCCTCAGCGAGGCGCACCCCCGAGAGCAATGGACGCTCGTGGGCGCGGGCAAGGACGCGGCGGCGGCGCCAGAGCAGCAGCAGCAGCAGCAGCCAGGGGCGCGCGGGGCAGGCGAGGACGCGGCGGCGGCGTGGAACAGCAGCAGCAGCAGCAAGCCCCCCCGGCGGCGGCGGCGGCGTGGGACGACGCGTTCGGGCTCGATGCGGCGGCGGCGGCGTGGGTGCGGCACTTTGTGCAAATGGCCCTCATCGACGCCGAGGACGAGGGAGACTCGGAGTCGGACGACGGGGTGCGGCCATGATCCAGTGACGGCGCGACGGTATGTAAACCCCCCCCTTCCCCCGATGTCTCTATGGAAAAGGGGGGGGGGGTCAGGGTAAGGATAGGTTTCTAGAGGCTCGCTACGCCATGAATTGACGACGACGACGATGTTTGAATAGAAAAATGACGAGGCCCGCATAAATGAGATTCGCCAAAGCACGCCCTGGAGCATTCATCGGCCCCCTCCCCTGTGATTCGCTTCGCTGCCACGAGGCGCCACCCAGCACGCCAAAAAGTGAGATTACGAACACGTCGGAACGAAAAAGCGATCAAAGCGCGCCGGACCGCCACGAACGGCAAGCCATTCGCCACTCCTCGTCGGCCTCCTACTACTCCCTCGAACCAACCCCCCCCCCCCGGGCGTCCAGTCCCGCGAGTCATCTAATCCACCCTGCCCTTCCCCCCTACCTGCAGCGCAGCCCAGGCTCGGGGGAGGGGCGGCGGCGCTGGGCATCGTTCGTCCACCGGCCACGGGACATTGCGTGAGGTTGTGCTTGCGAGCCATCGATCAAGCTCCGCCGGCTCAGAACCACGGCCCGCAGCAAGCTTCTTCCTGGCCGGCGAGCTTGGCGAGCTTTGCGTACACATACGAAAGGCGTGTATGTGTGTACTGTACGTACGGAGGACTGCGTATACGTACAGTATGCATGTGGGCACATCTCCCGCTCCCCAGAGGGCCCAGACTACGGGCTGCAGGACCCTGCCTGTGCTGGACGCTTGCTTATCCTCCGCATACATGTCTGTCTCTTTCTCGAGACAAAGTGACAGATGAAGGAGAGATACATACAGTATACACGCAACAAAAGGGGAAGAGGGACGGCAAGGCCACCAAGGACATGCGGCCCAACATGCCTACTCGGTACGTGGTGCCCCCCGTTGAATACCTCCCAAGCTTTCATCGCTTGCGTCTGGAGAACCCCCGTTCCCGTCTTGAGGGTCGTAGAAGAAAAGGGGTGGGCAAAAGGGGGAAAACAAGAGAGAGATGCCTCGACGACCAGATACGGTCCAACCACCGGGCACCCTCATACTTGGTAGATATGTACAAGCCCTCCACACGCGTGAAGCACCACATCGCGGATACCGCGCCATCTCGAGGACAGTGGGAGGAGCGCGAGGGAGAGGGAGAGCATCGCCGCCCCCAGGATAGCGCCTCCATGCGCACATGGTAGATACACTCAGAGCGCCAGCCCACGAAGAGCAGCTGCTATACAAACAGCTTTTGTTCCTCCGTACGTCCGCTCCAAAACCTGCACGTCTGCCGTCCAGGCACGGGGGGCAGCCACAAGACCAGTCACGATCCCTCCACAGCGGCCCAAGGCAGCGGCCCCCTCCACATCCCCCGCCGTCTCTGACAAGGAAGAACGCGGCAAAAAGGGGGTGGGAAGGCGAAGAAATAAAAGGTCCGAAGGAGAAAAAAAAGGGGGGCGAGGCGCTCTCCCGATGTCCTCGGCGCTGACCACCCCCATCTTGGCAGACAGGGGCATGGCACCAGCAACAGCAGCGGGACTGCCGAAACAAACCGACAACAGCACGCCACGCGATTTCTTCTCGAAGACGAGAGCAGGGAGCGAAATGAGCGAAGACTGAAATCCTTACAAGGCGTATATACATACTAAAAGTACACGTGAAGGCGGAAAAGTTTGTGGAAAGGGGGTGAATGGGGAGCACCAGCTTCTCGAGCATGTGCATTACACGTACACATCCATGGCAGTTCCCGGACGGCATCGACTGGACGAACGCACTGGGCTGAGTACCCGGCAGGGACCGAACACGAGCTGAAGACGGTCACAAGCAACAACTTGGCATCACAGGTCCGAGGGGGAAAGTCTGTCCAGTGAGGGGAAGAGACGAAGCAAGGCAGTGAGCATAATATAAATAAGAGCACCTGTGCCGTGGGTCACGGCACGCCGTGAGCATGGATGACCTCGATCAGCCCTCTCTCCAACCCCCCTTGTATCTCTCCGCGCGTTCCGCAAGTTCACGCGCAGCAACCCTCGCACATGGTGTTCAAGGGGCGGTAAAAAGCGGATTTTCTGGCTTTGACGTCAGGGTGCCGATGACAGCCCCAGCCGAAGGGCATGTGCTATATGTAGATGCACACATACGCGCGCACGCAGCTCCTGTGTGACGGCGAATGGTGCCGTTCATCTCTTTTTATATCTCCCCCTTTATTTGCTCCTTCATGCGGCAGCGGCAGAAAGGGGGGGAGGGGGGCAGAACAGGAACTTTTCACAGGGGCATGACCTTGCGCGGACAGCCTTTGAAAACAAGGCGGGGGAGAAAGAGTGGCAAGCACCATCATAGGTGGGCATATGGCCAGGGAAGCTGCACGGTCAAGGAGGGGGAGGGATAGGGGAATGAGGGGGGTGTTGATGTCGCCTTGCGAGCCCTACCGAGAGTCCAGTCACAAGGCTTTGGAGAAGACGGGCCTGTGTTTCCGGCGTGGATGGAGGCAAGGCAGGCAGCAAAGGCAAGGAGCCAACCGCTCTGCGCCCTCGACGTCAAAGCAGCCGGACACGGGCGAGCCCATCATGGCGCAGTAGTGACGGCTCAAGAGACTCCTGACTAGCTCCTATGTGAAGCAACGGAGGGGCACAGGACTAGCCGAAGAGGTCGTGTGGAGGAGGAAGAGAGGGGGGTGCCTTGGGCGAACAAATGATCAGAGCAAGGCATGCATCTGGAGAGAAAGGGGGGTGGGTCGGTCATAATTGTCGTCGTCGTGGCAGAGGGCGACGGCATCGCCACCAACCCCTGCTGCTATATCATCGACGGGCCCTCGCACGATCAGAGACCCAGCACGCACCGGCTCTGCATTGCGGGGTATATGTGTCTGTATGTATGCGCCGTCAGTCTGTGGTTTGCATCTGTTTGGGTGTGAGCGAGAATGATGCGTGCAAGGATGGGGGTACGGGCAACGGGAATGCCATGCCTGGTAGCGGGTACTCTGCCTCTTCCTGGCCAACAAGGCAGAAAAGGAGCATCGTCGTCTGGCCTCTTGCGGTTGAGGGTGTCGCGGATCCCCTCCTTGCCCGCAGAGATCACGAGGTGTCGTCGCTTGAGACGTTTCGGTTCGTCCTTGACGGGTGCAGCCGGTAGCGAGACGGAGTGAGCGAGACACAGGGGGGGAGCCCTTGGAACAACCACGGGCCTCGGGGCAAGGGGTAAAGACGGCCGACGACGACGCCTCCGCCACCACCGCCGCAGCGCGCCTTGGCTCGGCGGTGAAGCCGCGTTGTGGTTTGAAACCGAGACCAGCATTTGGTGTTTGGGGAAATGGAGAGAAGAGAATGTTTGCAGGAGAGCAACCAAAGGGGCTCAGCCGCTTTGGCCTCGGGTTCGCGCAAACGGCAACAGCGACGTCTTTCTTTCCAGATCGGACGAGAGACGAGGAAGGGGCGAAGGGGGCGGTGGCTTCTACGCGCAACCATGACAGCACGCCCCGGATCACACAATGACAAAGGTCACAAGTCCCGAGCGGCATAGCAACAAGGAGAGTGCCATTCAAAGTAAACAATAGAAAAAGCTTCCGTCTTCCCGCCCATGGCGGCACATGGCTTCCTTGCGCAAGTTGACAGTCTCCCTGATTAACTCGGCGTGTAAGTCCCTAAGTACTTTATACAATCCGTTCGCTGTACTCCGTACTGTTAACAAAAAAGACGAGAAAAAATACCTCCACCCACCCACCATCGCGATTGGTCAAGTGTCAAGTTCCACGCCGGGCCGTCCTGGTTGGTGGGGGCCGCGTTTCCCTTGGCGAATGAGACGAGAGCATTTGCCTCCCCAATCCGGCTTGCCGCCCCAAGTCTTCTTTGCCTTTTTAATCCATGCATTTATCCATGCGCCCTTTTAAACTTGTCTGGCCCGCCCCCGTCTCTCGGATAATTTTCCTTCCAGGCCCTGCCTGTCTGCGGCTTGCTTTTAGCCTTCCGACCTAACAATCTGATCCGTCCGTTTCACTGATGAGTAAAGTTTTGCGACGCGGCCGTTTGGCGCCTCACCCCGTGTCCGAAGTTTACACTGTCAATTATCATCGAATAACAAACAACTCCTGTCCTTGGTCTCGTGCGTGACCCCCTAGAAAACCTTGGGTCAACGCTTCCGGCCCGTGTCACTTGTCTGCTTCGCGCGCTCAATCCGAGAATCCGAAACCACTTTTTATTTCCCTCACGCACGGCTGCTGCACACACACACACACATACACACACACGATCCCTTTGCTTTGCCCCGGCGGCCCAAGAGCCGGCTGTCGAGCTTCAGCGAACTTGCGTCGTCATTCCTCACTTACACCTGGGCGTGCACAGCCAATCTCTTTGATCAATCGGGTCTCGGCATCATGCAGACTCACGAGCCCTATCCAACCGCACTCCATGTACATGCTCAGCGTAGACCGTAGCCCTGCATCTCAACAGACTCATTGGCATTCCCGTGACCCTATCGCTCTGTCATGTACAGCCCTGCCCAGATGCAAATGTGCGCTCCCAGGCCCAAGTTGCGCCATCTCTCCGCCACGGCGGGTCCCCCTTGAACCGGGTCATCTGCTGCCCAGGCCGGCCAAGCTGATGATGCCGATTCTAGGCATCGCGGTCGCCAAGTCTTGCCAATACACAGGCACCAGGCTAGCGACCCTTTGTCTTGATTGTCTTGGACACGGCGCTGGTGCGGAGATCAATGTCCAGAAAATGAGTGGGCCGGCCGGAGCAACGGAGGCCCTGGTCTCAGCCCGGCATCCTTTCCATGTGCGTATGCGTATGCACCTGTCGACTCATCTGTCCACCGGTTCGAGTCTTGAAACCACGGGCATGGAGGGTGCTCCCCCTCAATATTCGACTTCCGGAGGGTTCCGCCAGGCCCGACGGGCCCGAGGGCCTATCTGCAGAATATTGTACGTAAATCGCGCCCTCGGTCCTTTGGAAATTGTCGCGCGTTGCTGTCTCGCGGCCTCGACGAGCATGACGTCTGCACCTCCAAACCTTGTGCTAGACCAGGCGCAGAGGCTGGGCGGCCCCTTTGATGGGGTGGCCCCCGAGCCTCCGGCCTGATAAGCTGGCCTTATGGGTACCACGATGATGGCGACGTCAGTCGAGGACCATGTGGTTGGGGAGTGGGTGTCAGGGGTGGGACTCTTTTGCGGCACTGCATAAAATAACAAGAGGATGACCATCGCAACAGCCGGATCAGTGCACCGCCAGAGCTCGGGCCCACGGGAGGCTCCGTACAGCTAACTTGCCGTGAGGCCTTGGCGCGACAGAGCATTGCCACGGCAATTCCGTCTCGCGGCCCCGGCGAGGTCATGATGATGGCCGACATGCCCTCTCTCATTTCAACCGTTCGTTTCCCGTTTATGCATCCTTGCAGATCAGCCCAGTCGACCGAGGCGGCACGAGCATGTGTTTCGCTCCAAGGCAGCAGGCTCTGCTGACTTTGTGCAGTCCCCGGATGCCTATCGACATGGTAGCTGTATTATACATATGGCGCGCGCAGAAGGCATCGAGTTGGACGCTGCCGCTCGTAAAGGCGCCCACCCCCCCAGCGCGAGGCCATGGGTTGTACATGGCTAGCTTGGAGTAATCTCGGCCCCAAGCCCCTCAGTCGCCAAAAGGTCCTTCTGGGTGGGCGGGTTGATTTGTTGATGCAAGCCGGCATGGCGTGGTGCGACCTGGCTCCGAGCTGCTTTAAACTGGGGTTGGCAACTCATGGCCTTCGCGATAAGTAACGGAATGAGGAAGCTCGCCCGCGAGATCGACGTTGGACCCGCGATTTCGATGTCCGCGGCTCATGTCAGCGGCTCTCAAGCGGGAGTATATTCCGTCGTACCGGCCTCCGGGCAAGGGCATGCCTCGCATGGGGAGAGGAATAACCGCACGACTTGCTCCGCGGGGCCAGGCGGGAAGTAACCCATCCGCGCTCGTTTCTCTTGGAGCACCCCCAGGCAGGCGAGAGCTTGTTGGGTGGCATTTGCTGCGAGATCTGGCCAAATGGCCACCGGGGCCCCTGACGGTTACATCGCCAGAGTAGGTTGAGAAGAAGAAAAAGAAATCCCCGGTGTGGGCGTCGCAAGGCAGCATGCTGCTGCAACTACCGCCAGCCTGGTGGCATTGGAGGCCCCCGGCAGGGGTTCCCCCTTTTGACGTGACGACCGTTGGAGCAGCGATCCGGCCGAGGAGAAGGCACGGAAGGCATTAAGCTTCCTTGCCTGTCGTCGCGACCCTTGGAAAACCTTGATGATGCGGGTGCCACAGAGTTCGCAGAGATTGAAGTATCTCGGTGCAACGGAGGGCCCAAGGGGGATGTGCATGCACGCACTGCAGGTATGTACATCAATGTCCGGTTCGACGTCTGCAAAGCGAGGCCAGGCGCAGGTGGCAGAAGGGAAGGGCGACAAAGGCGTCACGGTTTGATGATGGATAAGAGGACGGCCGAGAGAGTAGTTGGGCGGTTCGCAGAAGTGCAAGGCTTTCCTCCAACGAGCCTTGCAGGCAGGAGCTAGACCAGACCGAGGCAAACCATGGCGCACCGTGCATCCAAGGAGCGCAAGTGGATGAGTTTATGTTTGTCATGAGCGTGCGTGAGCAAAAAGCCGTGGGCAGTGGATCTGTCGACGGCGAGCATTCCGGATGCCGCAACAGTGCGGCCGATAGGGTTTTCGAGGATGCCGTGACGGCAGGGATGACGGGGGCGTTCGGCTGCCCCCAGAGGCGTCTTTCCCAATGCTTGGTCTTCCACTTTGGCCGCCAGTATGCTCAATTAGATGACGAGCCTGAAGCTGGCACGGGAGCGTCGAGCGGCCGAGGCTCCAGGTTGGAGCCGACAATGCCATGCCCCTCCTTTCCCCTCCTTGTCGTAGTCGTCGGCTGGGATCGGGGTCGAGTCGAGAGTCGATTGTCGCCGATCATGTGCCGTGCTGTTGGTGGTGCATGGTACGTACAGGCATGAAGCTTTCAGTCAACGAGGAGACTTGGCGGGGTAAGGTCCCCCGTGGCAGCAGGCTGAGTACTCAATACACGGATGCGCGTCTGCGGATACTCAGCAACTGCCGGGAGCTGAGCCCGTGGCTCGAGTAGATGCACACAATCAGGTGCGTCGCGGGTACGCGTGGTCGCACAATGCACGCTTGTGCCTGCCTGCCTTGTAGGGCGTTGCTCTTCCGAGGCAGTGGCCACTGATACGGTCGGGTACCCGGTACCCGCTGCCGTGCCTCTTACCTCTACTGTGTTTTTGCCTCATTAAACAGGCATCTTTGATCTCAAATTGGCTGTACTTTGTACCATGCAGACTTTTGGCATGTGCATCGCGGAGAAGGCGACAAAGGCGCTGGCACAAAGAGGCGGGCGTGCGCGGCAGAGAAGGAACCGGTTTTGGCACTTCACCACCAGGCATAACTTACTTTGTATGTTCAAACAAGCGAAAAAAGACAGGCCGTTGGCACCAGCAAGTCGACGCAGATGCTCCGTGCACGGATTAAGCCCTCTGTGCATACGGCATACGGCATACGGCATACGGCATACGGTAGTCAGATGCTGGGGGAACAACCAACGCCCATTGCCCCACCCACCGAGCGAGCCCCTCGCTCGCAGCAGACGCCGTCGACAGGTGCCAGGCCTGATTACTAGGTAATAACTTAGGGAGCCTCTATTTTCAGCGCTCCCTCGGGACCCACCGGCGCCGATTGGCGGGTGGGGTCGTGGCCATGGTCATGTTCTTACGACGAACTGATGGGGGTCTTGTTGCAGAGACGATGCACCTCGGGGACGGCCGACGAGGCCATGTTGCAAAGCACACGGCATGCAAGTCGAGATGGGCACGGGCGCCATACATACAAAACACTGAGCTTAAATGGCAGGCCAGGACGAACCGCTAACCTAAAGTTATGGACCCTTTGCCGTCTGCCAGTGCGGGATTGCAGCACGGGAATCGAGCCCCTTGCCATGGCCGACTATGGCATGTTGCAATCGAGTCACATGCACTTCGTCGGCTTTTTGTGCTGCTTGGTAGAAGCAAGCGGAGGTTATATTGAACTCTATTTCGAGCGCCGTCGGTCGTTGAATTAGAGGCTCCTCGTGTCTGCATCGCGGTATTTAGCACCGTCGAGGTTGACGATGTAAGTCAGGAACCTGTCTGGGCCAGTCACATATGTAGTACCGTAGTCCTTGCCTACACAGACAACAACAAACTCAGTCTAGCTACCCATCCAGGTGCGCGCAAAACGACGGATTGGCGCAATGCACTGATGCCCCGCGACATCACACAAGTCCGATACCCTCCGCGTCCAAGGTGAATTGAATTGCCTTGTATCCATGTCGTCTCGGGCTCGTATTTGCTCGGTAGTGTGTAGTGTAAAACATGACACCAGACCCTACTGGCACGGGCGTCGTCGTCGTCCGTCTCCCGGCTGCGAGATAGCCGAGAGCCCAGGGGCACCACCACACCGTGCACTCTGTTAGTGCCCGCCGTTGCACCGCTAGTCCGCTAGCCAACAATGCAGCTAGCGGGCGGCCGACTGGCCTGTTGTCCCCACTCCATCGGCCGTGGCCGCCTGTCGTCGACTCCGCGGCGCCGTCCGGAGGGAGAGTGCACAGAGCCCCATTCCCCTTGCGCAGCCACAGAGAGCCGTGGGGGGCCGCCTGTCACTGGAGCCGTACCGACTTGATACTGTACAGATGTACCCCACGTCTTTGGACTCTAGGCAGCACAGCGCAGTCGAGTTACATGCCTAGGTACTTACTTACCTTGCACATGGCATAATTACACCATACATGCTACCTAATACATCACGTACATCACGCAAGAGCCCTTCCCATCATGCGGGTCGCTGCCGAAGCGGCGTGCCGGCATGGCGGTAGCGACAAAGCAACAACAGCAGCGGCAACAATGAGAGGGCGCACGGCAAACAAACAGGATGAACCTCTCATCAGCATCGCCCGTTTATAAACACACACACACTCGCACACTCGCACACTCGCACACACGGAGTGGGGCCCCCAATGGATGGATGCGGGCGTCATCATCCTCGTCAGCACCACCCGCATTTCCCACTCGCTGAACCCTGGGCAGCAAACCCCCTAGACCGTGGCCCGCCAGCAGCGACTTGCCTAAAGAAAAATCGGCCGGTGGGTGGCCCTTGGCACTGCATGGCCTCAGGTAGCGGAGGCCCGTTAATTTCGTTTGCTTTACGGATACGCATCGTCTCTTGCTCCTGCCACCCCCTTTTTTTGCTGGCATTCAAGTGCATAACGCAATGCATGCATGTCAGAATATGTATGTACCTGGATCATGGACTGCATGGTGTGTGCTTCTTCCCGCCCTCTCCCGTTAAGCGTCCCTTACCTTGACATTGATGAATTCACAAACGGCATGCTATCTATCGCTCTGTTTTTGTGTAAAAGACGAATTCTTATATGCATGTGCGTGTACGAAGTATGCTCAAGAGGCACTCAATATGCATCATGCGCAGCTGTCGTGCTCCGAAGGCGTATAACACGGTGCCCGCCTGGCTTCTCCATCCCTCAACAAGGGCCTTTGTTCTGTGCGTAAAGGCCGTCAGGGGGGGGATCCTTGCTTGGCCCAGCTGCCCCATTGGGAAGTGCGTGCCAAAAAGCATGCATCTCCGCATTCGTCCCGGCCTCCGGAGCGGCCTCGCGTTGATTCTGCACCGTTGCGCATGTCGACGCCACAAAGTGGCCCCCCTGGGAACCATGAAAAAAGAAAACAGGGCCAAAAAAAGGAAAGGAATCTAAATCCAAGACATGGCCGGGGGGGCGGGAGGACGAATCGCAAACGCCCGGAGAGCAAGGGGGGATCCCAGCAGGACGCACGGATCATGGCGTCAAGCCTTTGGACGGCTTGCCTTTTTGCGGGCAAGGGTGGGCGGAGAGGTCAAGTGTCAGTCAGCCAGCCCTGTGGCCAGGCAGGAGGCACAAGAAGAGTGAGAGCAGGAGGAGTAAGCAAGTGACCGAGATCTGCCTCGAGTCTGCGGGCCGGATCATCACACGCGCACACCCGCCACACGCTCTCACATGCCCATACATAGCCTATAGGTATCAGCCCCCCATCCTTGAAGGTGCAGTGGGTGTAGCGCCGAGCAGCGCCGCGCCGCGCCGCAGCAGCCGGCAAAGCACTGTCGAGTGAAATTGGGCACGGAGTATACGGAGTATACGGAGTGCAGTATAGCCATGGTAGGCAAGCCAGCACAAGGCATTCTCGATGACAGGGAAAAGATACTGCGATCCTGCAGTAGCCACACATCCCAGCTAGGCAGTCGGTGGCCGGCGTGGACAGCAGACAGTCTCTGCCGCTTCCCCCTGCTCGGGGAGGGGAGGGGGGGCGCCCCATGGCGGGGCTTCGGCCACTCTGCCATGAATGATCAAGAGAGAAGAGGACGACGAGGGAAGCTGGACGTGGAGCTTCCATCCTCTCCCCCCCACCGAGTCCAACGAACCCCAGAGGCGTCCGGGCCTCTCCACTCCCACCCCCGCTAACGCCTCTGTCTCTGTCTCTTTTCACTACCAGGTACAGTAGACTAGTAGACCCTCTCAGAGGACCCGGGCGGCCAGGCCCAACGCCCATAGCCTGCTCCATCCATAGCCATGTCGGCGATAGGAGAGATGGGGGCGATGGAGGCGCACGCACACCCGTTAGTCCAGCCGCCGCTAGCGGAAGGCCCCATCTCCGTTCTTTTCATCGAGTTTTAATCTTTTTTCTGCCAGAAACGGTCTGTGTCTATTCCGCCTTCTCTTTATACCTGTGCTCGTCGGTCTGCTGCGCGCGAGAGAGAGAGCGCGTGTGGTGCGGATGTGCCCCGTGGCCGGACGCACTGATGATCAGTCTGACACCGGGCCCAGAGGTTGCAAGAAGCACAGAGCCGGAGGAGGCTTATCCTCGGGCAGCGTCCGCATCTTTTGGTTGCCGCGGAGAGCAGTGGCCTTGTCTTCCACGGCTCTGCCACCCTATTTGTACCCTTCGTCACCAGATGGAGTACATCTTCGTACTTGGGCACACACACTGGCTGGACACCCCGGATATTTTCATCTATTCGTGCATTCGCCTTACAGCACTGGACAGAAGTCTGCGGTGCTAACGACGATACTGCAGCGGCAACCCCCCACCCCTCTGAAGAGGTCCAGAGCTCAGAAAGGGGAAAGGGGGGGGGGGGGGGGGCGACGCACGCACGCACGCACGCACGCACGCACTCCTGAAGCCGTTCCGTCCGTCCCGTCAGCTAAGTAGGTAAGTAGGTTAAGGTAGGTAGGTAGCTTCTGCGTCGCGGCGGCGCTCCAGCTCCTAGGCGCCGACGCTTTTTCCGTCGCCATTCATTGCCTCTCTGCTCGTCGATATGCCAACGGCCCCGTCTTCTAGAATAGAATAAAAAGTTACATACATACACAGCATACATACGCATGTACAGTACAGTAGGGGCTCTGCATCCTCACTGGCCCTCGGAGCATTCTCTCGACTCCATGTAACCAAGTGGCGCCCTTGGTTCGTCAGGGCCCGGAATGCGCCCTAGCGCCGCCCCCTGCTCTGTACTCCGTACCGGCGCTTGTACTGGGCAGTGGTTGTCTCGACAGCCCGAGGCCGTTGCCGAGCCAGGTAGCCGCTACTTTGCCTCTATTTTGGCCGCCAGCCCCTGCAAGCCACAGCCTCGGCAGGCTGGATTGGCCCTCTCCCATCTCCACGTCTCGTCACCGGTACATTGCCCGTGACGACTTTTTATTCTTCCTTCTCCCTCTCCACTCTCCACCTCCACCTTTTTCTTGCCCACTCACTCCACTCCACTCCTCCTCGTCCTCCTCGTCCTCCTCGTCCTCCTCGTCCTCGTCCTCGTCGACGCCTCGGCAGACGCTTGATAGGGGCTGTTCTTTCCCCTTTATGGAAAAGCACAGAGGCAGAGAGGGAGGTATGGAGGGGGTGGGATGCCAAGGGGTGTCTGCAGGAGAATCGCCTTTGGCAAAAGGCCCTGTCCCTGTCTTTGCTGGCTCCCGCGATCTCGTGCGATTGCCTAGTCAATCACCCGTCCCACGACGCTGTCGTCAGGAAAAGCTGATCTCGCCCCCAACGCAACGTCCACCTGCCATACGTGCATAGATGGAAGCTCCTCAACGTAGTCTGAACTCGACGGCATCGCAAGGGGACAAGCGAGCAGGAGAGAGACACGGAGAGCGAGAGACACGGAGATCGAGAGACACGGAGAGTGAGAGACGTCAAGGCCGGTTCCAGAGCCGTCTGCTTGCTGGGGGCCCTCAGTCCTCCTTCCGAGAAGGGCCGCATGCACGGGCAGGCCCTGGCATTCGCTTCAAAGGGCGCGGGATGGGGAGGGGCTAGGCGGGCGGGCGGGCGGACGGATGGAGAGGCACGACAACGACAGAGAAGAGGCCCTTTGCCTCGAATCCAAGGCCCGTTCCCCCATCAAGCATGGGTGCACAGTACTTGGCGCGCAGTGTACGGGGCACAAGCAGTCACACGCTCGCCCGGCCCACGCCTCGGGTTCCTCGTACACAGGCCTCGCTCCGGGGGCCCGTACTCTTCGTAGCTCGACGCCGCTAGAGAGGGCCTTACGTGCCTATAACGGAGGAACCCCATCAAACGTGCTCTTCACTAGCTCCCGTTCCTGGACGTTATCACCGGCCCCGTCCCCAAACCCAAATCTACGTATCCGCCCCCGGAACATGTGCCGGACCTTTTTTTATTTTTTTGTATTTTTTGTATTTTTTTACCGTTGCCACACCCCTCCTCCATCTGCCGTTCTGGGGCTCCTCCATTCGGATGCCCCAGAGAGAGAAAGAGCGAAGCATTACAATACATACAAGTACATGTGCCCGCGACCTCGTCCGTGATTTGCCTCTCCGTAGTTGCCTTGCCTCTTCTCCTTTCCCCATCACCACCAAAGCCATCTTCTTCCATCATCACCACCATCACCATCCCCATCCCCATCCCTATCCCCATCCTCAACCTACGTCGAGTCGGCAACTGCACTGTCAGAAATAAGTTGTCGTCGTCTAGTTTCTTCGACGAAGCCTTGGCTGCTCAAGTAAAGAAGAAAGGGACACCAAAGCCCAAGGCCGACTTCCCCTTGTGCTTCTCTTCGAGACGAGTGGCCGCCCGTAACCGGAGAGAGACAGAGCCGCTTCGCGGAGACATGAACGCATGATGACCACCGCAGCATACCCGGCGACCATGACGGAGCTGAGGGGCGAGCCCGCCCATTCGAGCATCTGGTCCAACTACGGCTCGACTCACCTTCCTAGCAGGCTCGGCAGCGCCATGGACTCGCCCTTTCACGCCTCGTCGGCCGCCCGCCCCCGGAGCGGACACGGGAGCCTCGATCATCACCAGGCCTACCCCTACCGCGCATACTCCCAGGACGAGCCCAGCCCCTACGACCGCCACCCGAGCTACTCGAGTCTCAAGCGCTCTTTTTCCCAGGCCGAGCCCCCTGCCTACCAGGAGATTGTCCAGGATCTTCGCGAGGACGGCTCGCGCCTCACCGTCAACCAGGACCACAAGCTGCTGGCCTTTCGCCGCGCCCAAGACAAGTCGACCGTCGTCGACCAGCACGGCCGCGTCCAGCAGCTCGAGCTCTCGGCCCAGCTCCACGGCATGTTCTTCCTCTCCGAGATGCCCTCCAACGCCAGCGACGGCTCCGTCATCCAGCCCGAGTTGACGTGCTATCGCCGCAACCTCTTCCAGATCAGCGGCTCCCTCGTCATGCCCCGCGGACAGCTTTCCGTCGTAAACGACGCAAACGAGACGGTCCCCGTCTCCAACATGGAGGTGGCCATTTCCGCCATCGAGTCCGTCGACGGCAACTCGATCCGCCTCATCGTCATCCCCTGGAAGACGCCCCCGCCAAACTCTCCCGAGATCAACCAAGCGGCCGACCAGGAGCCCCCCACGCTACCCCTAATCCCCTTCCAGGACGACGGCGCAGACGCCGATGGCGAACTCGCCGTCTACCCCATCGGCTGGCGGCGCCTGCAGTTCAGAGTGTAAGTCGATTCGTCCGGAATCCGCCTTTTCCTTTCATCTCGGTGCGCTCGTCGCTCAACTATTTTCTCGCAGAGCCACGGCAAACAACGGCCGGAGAAAAGAGCTCCAGCAGCACTTTGTCCTGCATCTCAAGGTGCTGGGCACCCTAGCCGACGGCTCTAAGGTGGTCCTCTCCGAGTCCACGACGGCCCCCATCGTCGTGCGAGGCCGCAGCCCCCGCAACTTCCAAGCCCGCAAGGAGATTCCCCTGCTGGGATCCAGCGCCGGCTCCAGGGGCCAGGCCTTGGTAGAGACGGGCTTGGGCGTCGTCGCCAGTGCGCTGAGCTTGCGGCAAGACACCAAGCCAAGGAGCATGGACATGCAGGTCCCTCGCTCATCCTTTACCTTTAGCCCGCCAAAGCCCCAGGGCAACACGCTGAACTCCCTCCGATCAAAGTGAGTCGCCTTCTGCCCCTATTCTTACCCGTAAAGATGACTGATGGACGGTCGCAGCTCCTACCCATCGTGGAACTCGCAGGTTTCCGCGTCCAGCCCAGGCGCGTATCCGTCGACGTCCATGGCGGCCGACTCTTACCCCAAGCTGCCCTTGTCCGCCGCATCCGGCTACACCACTGAGCCGCAGGAGATGCCGCTCCACACATCCATAGCCCCTTCGATCCCGCTGCCGCTGCCGGCCAACGACCAGTCTCAACCGTCTCTACGCTCCCAATACTCCTACACTACCTCGGCCCCCCAGCTACCCGGCAGCAGCGTCGCCATTGGCAGCGCGGATAGCGCCTTTAGCATGCCTCGCTACGTCGACAGCAACCCCCGGCCGTCCAAGAGCCCGCGGCAGTCGGGCCATCAGTCCGTGCACAGCTCGGGCTCCATCACCAACACGGACTCGTCGTCGGACTACCGGTACGGGTCGTACCGGGGCGCCAACAGCGGCGGCAGCGATGCGTCGCAGCCGCAGACGTATCCTCCCCCGAGCTCCTGGACGACCACGTCTTCCGAGCAGACCTCCAGCCTGGCGTATGCGGCCCACGACGGGCGGTCTTACTCCTTCTCGCACGAGCCTTACAAGAGCGGATCATTGGCGATACCGCCTCTCAAGCACGAGCCGGCGTCTTCCAGTGTCTACAGCGGAGGCTCGCGAGGCTCCTTTGACACCATGAACAACTATTCCTGGAGCGCAGCCTAAAGAGTAGTCCCCTCAGCCTCCGTCGCTTCAGCTCAGATCACCCCGTACTGGCTCGTGCATCCATGGCCATTTTACCCCTGGGCTTGGGGCAACATTCAAAAAGTTGGCACACTTTTCTTCGTTTTGGTTGATATTGTACAACAATTCCTTCTTGTCTCTCTTGCCACGTATGGACATTCGACAGGGCGAGGTGTCAGAAAACATATTCTAATCTCGCCTGCTATATTTGACTTTGTTTCTACGGGGGAGGCGCTCATCACGGGGACGGTCGTGATGTTATTCGATTTCGTGTACCCGGCACCCAGAGGCCAACGGAGGCACGTCGTCTTGTCATCCGGTGTGGGAGCTTCCGGCAAGCCGCGTTCCGGGTCACGACAACTGGCAGGCAGGGGGCGGTTGGCTCGATGTGCAAGATGCAGGCGTGAGGGCGCCGTTGTGATTGGAGCTCATCAAGTGGGACGAGGCGCCAACGGACCAGGATGCAGCTGCGTGCATTTTGGGCTGCGAGACAGACAACCGCACGAAGCCGGGGGAAGCATGCTCTTATGTGGCCCGTCTGATTTGGACAAGTTGCGAGAGGGCTTGCGCCGCGTGACGCGCGCCTCGACGAGTCACGGCGCGAGAAGCAGGGGAACCGACAAAAAGCATGTCCTTTGCTCTGGTCGTGCCATGGCCCCAATATTATTCTCTCGGACCTGCAGCGGCGGCGTGCTTGCTAAGAGAAGGAAAAGGCCTCGAGTCGATCCTCTTTCCCCGTTTTTCTAGTCTCGCCTCTTATCACGAGGTCATTGGGATACTTTGTCTTGTTTCGGCCGTTGCCCGTCGCACAGCAGATGACTGGATCCATTTTCGACGGGGCCCCGCCAACGGGAAGACGTCGCAGCTGCCTGGCTCTACAGCTGGAAACATGCCGGCGCCGTCGGTGACGGGTGAAAGATGTGCTGAGGAGTGGGTTGCAGTGTGGGGATGGCGGCAATCGTTGAGCGTGCTGCGAATAACAAGAGGGCCATGAGTCGATGGCATCTGCCCAAGTTGGGGCGTTTTTTTTTTACACACATAGTACTACTTGGGAGATTTGGGAGGGAGAGGCTATCGTGTGAAGCATTTTGAACTCCAAGAGGAAGGTGGGCGAGCCGGTGTTTATGGAATGAATTCTTGTTGCCTCGACTGTTATATGCTCTTATTACTGGTAGCATGTTGTACTGTGTGGTGGCAGCGTCGGTAAATATTGAAATATTCACGGTGCAACGGATTTCAGGGCAATATATCCAGTATCGGATGTACAGTGAGACTCGTCCTGGCGCTATTTGTCGTGATGTTTGATTTTCCGGTTGAATCTGCTGCCAAGTGAGTCTCTTCATTGGCGTGCGTACAGTGTAGCGGCGGCTCCGAGTCCTCGTACCTCGGCGAATATGAATGCCGAGACCAGTACTTGACAGCACAGTGCCAGCTCCATACCGTAGAAGCTGCAGAACTTGCGACGGTGTTGCCGATAAGACAATGATAATGATGAAGATAAGATAAGATAAGATAAGAACCTCTCGCCCGAAATGGACCTCCGCTGATTGACCTAGAGTCTCTCATTCCGTCCGCATCTTGGCCACCCGTGAGCTCGTCCCAACCGTCGGGACAGCAGCTGCTCTCACTCAATATAAGCGAGCGTAGCTAGAGCCCTCTTGCATTCCCATCCGCGCCAAGAAACTGGGAGCACGGACGCCATGTTCGATTTGCCGGATGCCAAGAGGTTTGTCCTCATCCTTTGGACCCATGCTTGTCCCCTTGGCTGGGCTTGATGCTGACCTGTAAACAGAGTGAGACGCGAGGATATCAATGAGTCACTCGGGTCGGGCTGGCTCAACAGCAGTGACGACGAGGGCATCGATGGAGAGCTGCACGCGCAAATTGGAGAAGCGCTGGGCCTGAATTTGGGCATCTTGTCGCCACCAAGCCCTTCCCCCAAGGAGATTCGCGCCAAGAACGAGGCGTTCAACTCTCGACCATCGGGCGACGCTCAAGCTCGAGGCGAGACCGTTGCTGAAGAAAGCCAAGATGAGGATCTGGGTGAATTCGAGTTTCGGCTCTTTAGCACGGCGGGATCCAAGGCCAGGGTTGTGCTACAATCGGAGAACGAGGCGCAGGGCGAAGGCAGTATCGTGGCAAGACGGCCGTCGTCATACTACCTTGTCCCGAGACTCCCCACAGAGCTGAGGCGGCAGTATAAGTTTGCGGCGCTAAGCGGCGAGGACGTGCTGGCGCGGTCCCAGCAGAGGTCATGGGGCCTCGAGCTGCCTTGGAAGGTGACACACATCACCGCCGCCGCCACCGCCTCCTCTCCGAATGCGAAATCGACTTCCGCAACAGGCGCGGTGGCGGAGAGCAGCGAGTCGGCCGGGAGAAAGCGGCCGGGGAAGAAGACGCGGATCGCGCTGCGGAAGAGGGACCGGGCGAGGAAGCTGACGGAGGAGAAGCAGATGGATAAGGAGGAGCACCTCAAGGATAAGAAGAAGAGGCTGAATAGGGCGAAGAAGCTGAGGAGGAGGGCCAAGGATAAGGAGAAGAAGGCGTCGGCGGATGGGGGCGGCGCGGAGGGGAGTGAGTCGGACGACTCTGAATGAAGAGGCCGTTGGCAGTCTACCAAGACTCTTGTGTCTTCTGCTAGCAACGGCACATGTCGCGGCCAATGAGCGGGCGGCTCCAGCACAATGTACCTACCACCCTGTCCTAGCGCCCTACCGCCTAGCGCCCTACCGCCTACGGGCCAGGTACCGCAGGATCGGTCCGCTTAAGGTACGAGGTAACTAATAGTTAGGTACTGTAGGTACAGTAGGTAGGTAGGTAGGTAGGTAGTGAGTTGGTCGGCAAAGACCCCTCCACCTCCCTCAGCCAACCTGCCGCCTTGACGCGCGTCAGCTCGAAGATCAACAACCGCCCGCAAACCAAATCGCAAGCCGCAAACCGACAACTAGACGGCATCAATGGAGTGAACCCGGCAGAGGAACCGACCTTCGGCTACGGCCCCCACCCCACCATGTGCCACCAGGGAAGGGCATCCCTCATAGCCTGACCGCACCACCACCATGAACAGCCTGTGGCCCTCGACCAGGGCGGCGCCTCAAGAGACGGGCCCCGACGATGACGCCGCCCCGGCCGCCACGCCGACCGATGATGTAGCCGACACCGGACAAGTCGCAGATGTCGGGCCCGGACCCGGCGCCGATGAGCTCGAGAAGCCTCCCGTGCCGCCCCCTCCCCCACCGCCGCCGACGCGCCCCGGGCTCGCGCGCAATGCCCTCCAGCCGGGGCCTCCTCTTCCGCCGCCGCCGCCGCCGCCGCCACTGACGGGACCTGCGCATGGCCGGGAAAGACAGCAGCAGCAGCAGCAGCAGCAGCAATATCAACAGCAACAGCAGCAGCAGCAGCAGCAGGGAGTCCCCGCGCCGACCGACTCCCTGTCGCTCCTGCAGCTGCGCCGCATCGTCGCCGAGGTGAACCGCGCCGAGCCCGTAGCCTACGACTTTGTCTACTCGGACATGGGCCCGCACACGGACGAAATTGACGAGTGGTTCGCGTACCAGTTTTGGCAGTGGGTGCGGCTCAACGCGGCGCAAAAGGCCTTTGAGTGGCACCTGAATCACGAGTCGGCGGCAGGCGGCGGCGGCGGAGGCCACGCGTGGGAAGACGCCGACAACGACACGCGCGCCAGGTTTGTCCAGGCCGCCATTTCCGGCGTGCAGTCCAATGACGCGGCCCTGCGGTCGGCGTCGATTGGCAAGCTCGTCTACCTGGTGCTCGGCCGGTGGGGCGACACAGCCATGCCCAGCTTGACGGGAGCAGGCGCCGGTAGGTCGGTGGCTAGCGCGTCGCAGCTGCAGGCCATCAAGGCTGGTGTCGAGTGCCTCACTTCGCTCGAGGGCTTGCCTGTCATTTGGGAGGCGCTGCGCAACTGCTTTGAAGTGCATTGGTACGGCCTCGTCCAACTTTCCTCTGGTCTCTCCCTTGGACAAGAGACGACTGGAGCCTCAGCTGACGGATTTCAGGTCTGGCGACATCCAGCAGCAGACAAGCCCTCAGGAGGCTCAGGACGAGCTAATGAATCTCATGACGATCATGTACATTACCATTCAGGAAACACTCAACGACCCGGACGACATGTCTTCTTCGTACGGAAAACTACGTGAGTCTGCCATGCCCTCTGCAGCGCCCGTCTTTCGTTACCGTCACTGCTGATACTGGACCAGTGGAGCTGAACCCTTCACTTGTCGATGTCATGCTGACGGCGACATCCAAACTCCGCTGGGACGAACAAAACGCCATGCCCCATACTCAGGTGAGTCGTGCGGTTTGCATTATGTCATGGCGGCTGTCGACTGACCTCCTGGCAGATCTTCCTGCTCTTTTGGAAATCCATCCTGCTTGTTTTTGGCGGTACCAAGGAGCTCGAGAATCTGAAAAAGGCCACCAGCGAGGTGGCCGCCGACGGCAAGGACAAGGAGACTATTACGGCGTCACCCTTGGACTACCACGCGTTCCGTCAAGAGATCGCCTCCAAGTACCCGGCATACGTTCCTCCGCAGCCGCTCATCCCCCTCGAGGCGGACAACAACTCCCTCCTCCCTCCGCTGCCGAATCAGTCGTCCAGAAACAATGCATCCAGCGGCATCATCCCCACGCCAGCCCATGCCCAAAGCGGCGGCGCCTCCATTCTTCACCAACCAGTCCACATCGCCACTCCTGCCCCGTCTCCGCCTCCCTCTCCCGGTGTTGGAGGGAAAGGCGGCAAGAAGCAAAACTACCAGACGAACCAAAACTTTCCCTTCATGTATCCGCCCCTCGACGCCACCAGTAACAGCGCCGGCGGCAAAGGCATGGCCGGTATGCACGATGCGGCAGTCAGCAGAAAGTGGGAGGGCAGCGACATCCCGGCCTCGATCCTCGAGGCGGGCGAGCTCTTCTCGTCTCGCGTCCGGATGAGTCGCGCGACCCGGCAGCTGTGGGATGAGCGCGAGC
Organism: Hirsutella rhossiliensis; assembly: GCF_020360975.1. NCBI lineage: Eukaryota > Fungi > Ascomycota > Sordariomycetes > Hypocreales > Ophiocordycipitaceae > Hirsutella > Hirsutella rhossiliensis. Next base: position 1,653,863 of record NW_025408669.1, read on the forward strand.
GGTTTCTCAAGTACGAACGCGGCTGGGACCTGGAGAGCGACGACGACGAAATCGACCCTCTTGACCTGGACGAGTTGACGTTGGAAGAGAAGCAGGTCCTGCAGGAGCTCAAGGCCGAGGATAGGAAGAAGAACTCGCCGCCGCCGCCAGAGATGGAAGTAGATTTTGGCCCGAGACCCGACCGGCTGACTGACAGAGACAAGCAGAGACTGGTTGCAGTAGAGAGATTCTACGTGAGCAGTCTCTCCCTCCCCTCGGCTCCACATATTGGACCCCTACTGACGTGTGTTTCTCGGCAGAAAGAAGCTCTACCCCATCTGCAGTCGCTAGTGATTGTCCTGCTGCGGCCGATCCTGGTTAATGTGACGGCCATCGTGACCCAGCAGGCGGCGCAAATGTCCAATGGGATGGCTGGTAGGGGCGGCAACCCAGGCATGAACGGCGGCGGCCCGGCGATGCATAGGGGACCGGACACAGGGGCCCACATGGGCCGCGGCGACGAGCCAGAGCTGTCCCCCGAGGAGGTCGATGCCGCGAGGACGCGCGAGATCACGGCCAAGGCCATGACGGGCATTCTTGTCCTGTTGCTGAAGTGGCTTAGAGTCTCTCGTGAGTTTTGTGGCCTGCAGTGAGCGTTTGTCGGCAGCTAACAGCGATGTACGCAGACGTTCTCAAGTTTGAGTATTTAACCCAGCTCCTCCTGGATTCTAACTACATCCCGCTCGTTCTCAAGCTCTTTGCGCACCAGGACATCCAGCAGGTGGTGGACAGTAAGATGGACCGCGTCGAGAATAGGTGAGAGGGCTTGTCCCCCGCGGCTGTGACAAGAGGTCTGACTCGGACAACAGCTTCTTTCAGTTCTGCAACCTGCGCTCCAAGTTTAAGGATAAGATGGAGAGCGACCTGGAGAACGAGGACGAGGAGGATGAGGGCGGACCAGGAGAGCGGCACGCGGGAGATGAGCTAGGCGCCGGCGACGACAGCGATGACAGCGCAGCGCCGGCCCCCATTAAAAGACGACGGTCACCCGAAGAGTCAGAGAGAGAGGGCGAGGAGGACGCCGACGGAGACGCGGGCAGTGACGGGCAGGCGTCGACGCGGCCCGAGGTGGACGAGCTCGGATACCCGGTCAATCCGCTGCCGGCGGAGCCCATCACGGACTTTTCGCGGCGCAACTTCTTCTCGCTCACCAACTACCTGCGGGTGATGCAAAAGATATGCAAGAACAAGGCGCACCGCAACCTGCTGCTGGTGCAGTACAAGTCGTCGACGATATTGCGTAAGTCGCTGCGGATCCCGCAGGAGGAGCTGCGGCTATACACGCTCAAGCTGTTCAAGAACCAGGTGCCGTACTGCGGGCGCAAGTGGCGGCAGAGCAACATGCGAGTCATCACGGCCGTGTACCTTCACTGCCGGCCGGAGCTGCGGGACGAGTGGCTGGCGGGCAGCGACGTGGACGCCGAGGTGGAGGGGGCGCTGCCGCTGGAGCAGGGCCTGCGGAGCCTGACGCACTGGCGCAACGTGCGGCGGTACCCGGACAGGATCGCGGCCGACATCCGCACGGCGATGCGCGAGGAGCAGGATTTCTTTACGCGCGAGCTGGAGAAGCTGGATGTGAATTGGGCTGACATGGGGGCGGACGATGGTGTGGGCGAGCCGGAGCACGTCGAGGGGTGGGCGTGACGGTGGTATTTATGACAGCGCAGTATGAGCAGGCGAGTGAGGAAGATGTCATCATTATCCAACGTTGCGGCGCCTGGCATCGCACCGTAATTTCATAAGATATGTTTAAAAAACAAATGTCTTGTACATCAAGAATTCGCAGCCGCCGTTGGCGACGAGACGGTTCTCCGACACGCCTCGGCTACGCAAGGCGGCAGGGTATATCATCATGGACCTTGGGTCCGATAGTCACAGACTTGTACGGGTTTCCAATCCATGCCACAAAGGACATATACAGAAAAGAGAAGAAAAGAGAGGGAAAGTTAGAGTTCAGCGCGGTCGTAGACACCGTCGTTGTATTGGTGGGCGGCGGGCGGCGGGTGCTGCGGTTGGGGCCCGGCGGCGGCGGCGGCGGCGGCGCCGTGGTGGGGCTGGTAGCCGTAGCCGGCCTCGGGCTTGTTTGCGTAGTCGTGGGCGGGGACGGCGGCTGCGGCGCCGACGGCGGTGGTCTCGGTGCCGTAGCTCTGGCGGTTGGCGCCGTTGAGCTGGGTCGGGTGGGTGTGCTCGGGGAGGGCGTTTGCGTCGTCGGCGGGCTGGGCCTTGGGCTTGCGGCGAAAGCGCGAGGCGAGGCCGGCAAAGGCGCCTTTGGTGCCGTAGCCCGAGGTGTAGTTGTTTGCGGGGCCGGGGCCGAAGCGTTTCTCCTTGCGGTGGTGGCGGACGAGGGCGACTTCGATGAAGGCAGCGAGTATGAAGAAGACGCTGCACCGGCAGGTTAGCAAGGATTGGGTTCCTTGTATGCGGAGGTGTGGGCTGGTGTAGTCTCACATGGCAACGATGGCAACGGCGAAGCAGGCCGTCTGCAGACGACAGGCGGTGCGGAAGCTGGGCAAGGGGGTGAAACCGTCGGAAGGCCCCTCGGCCGTGTCTCCCGACTGGCCACTGCCAAAGGGGGTGTCGAGATAGCCGCTGCACGAGCCGGCGCCGTGCTTGTTGGCGACGGCGACGTAGATGAAGGCGCCGACAAAGGCGATGTCGAGGAGGATGGCAATGGCCGAGGTGAAGAGGAAGCCGGCTACGCAGCAGAGCAGGACGAGGCCGATGAGGGTGTAGAGGACGGCGGCGCCGGCGATGCCCTCGACGGCGCGGGCGCTGGTGGGGATGGACAGGGCGTGGTTGTGCAGGGCAGCGAGGAAGTACGAGTAGACGCCGAGGATGAGGGCGGCGCAGAGGAATTGGATGCCGCGGACGAGCCACTGGAGGCCTTTGAGGGCGAGGCCCGACTTGGCGCCCATGGTGGTGTGTGTTTGTGTGTGTGCGTGAGGAGCCGAGGTGAGGAGCCGAGGTGAGGAGCCGAGGTGAGGAGCCGAGGCCAAGGAGCCGAGGTCAGGTGAGGAGGAGGAGGAGGAGGAGATCGAGGAGGAGGAGATCGAGGAGCGGACAGAGGACGGAATTGGATGGACCAGGGCTTGCTTATCAACTGCCGGCAGGCCACTGCGTCTGCCACAGTCCCCGGTGGTTGGTTGGCTGGCTGGCTGGAAGGCCCGGGCTGCCTCGGCTCTGGCGCTAGGATGTGCTGAGACGTACGTAGGGGAGAGAGTTTTACGTACAGACGGACTGTACAGCCTGCGGCGTCGATGATATCAGCCACGCAAATGTCACCTGCCCCGATTCCATATAGGCAAGCTACTTATTCCAATTGATAATTAGACGCTCGAGCCAAATTGGAAAAGGCCATGACGAAACGACGTGGCTGGTGGAGACGACGCGAGGCTAAGCTCCGGCCATGTCGTCACTGTGGCGGAGGACCCTGCATCCTCACCGGCCTGCGATTGGGCAACTGAGCCACAGGTTCAAGTCGGATGACTGTGGCTTGAGTGTCGTTTCCTGGTGCAGGTGCTGTAATTACTGTAGTACGTAACTACGGATACTCGGTAGTACAGTAGACAAAGTGTTCACGCACTGAGGAGGTGCAAGCAAGGAAAAGCTGGAGGTTATTTTCGGCTCTCACACAAGCACCAACACTAACACTAGCACTAAGATACTAACAGCTGCCTAGGGCCCCTTTAAGCCTCCACTGCTAGCGGGCGCTCTCTCTGATGCAAGCGGATAATTATGGCCTGCGCCGATCGTCTGCCCGAACCGAAACCGAGGCAGGGGGAATGATGATGTCACGCTCTTTCTTTTCTTCACAGTACCCTGTATCGCACCCTGTATCTACGATTGACTTTTCTGGGGGAGAGGGGGGGGCCGTTTGTTGCGCTCAAATCTCTCTCGTGCTCTCCACTACGGAGCAGGAACCTGCTGAAAAGGATTCCGGCTTGCGCGCTAGGCAAGTTGTGTGAAGTTGATCGAGATGGCCCGACGCTCGGTCGTCTTGGTTTGGGGTGAGAGTGAAGCTGCAGGGCGTAAGTTAAAGCCTCCCGGACAGGTTCGTCGGGCACAGCACACGTGTTTCACGGCCGGCGCAGATGCAGGATTATGCATCATTTAGCCATGGCTTGTACAAAGTTGACTGCGTAACGTGGAATGGGCTCAAAGAAAAAGACGAGATATAATTAGAGGGCGAGACAGCAGCGGGTAAGCGGGGGGAGGCAACGGAGAGAGCCGAGACCGTTTGTCTTTGTCCACATAGGCATCACACGAGCGGTGGGACTGACTGGAATGGAGAGAAGAGAAGCAGAAGAAAAGAGGCACGACGTTCAAGACAACAATAGCCTGCAGGTGCGCTTTGGCTTGGCTGACAGGCTAAATCAAAAGGGCTCACCGTCAATACAGGCTGGGGTTTGCAGGCGGCGAGGCTGGCTCTGGGCGGCGGGGCCGACAAGGGGAAAAGGTGTGAATGTACGTATTCAGGCAATATCGGCCTCGAATGCAATGAGTGCATGTCGCACGAGATGCTGCGCAGTGCAGAGAGAGAGTCGACTCGGCTTACCGCAGTGGCCAGGCCGGGCGGGAAGCGGGTCGAGACCGATGCTCCGTGTCACCTCTCTGGCCTGCCTGCTCCAGAGAGTAGGGATACGGATACAGGCATTGTCCGGCAGCACGTTCCGGCGGTCTTGTTGATTTGCCGAGGGCCGTAATTAATTGCTACAGTGTACCAGTGTATGTACGTACAGTACATGCCTCCAAGGCCCTCCCTCCCTCCCTCCTGCCTCCCCGGGCACATGGCGGGCATCGTCAGATTTTCCCTGCCCACTCAAGGACAGCAGGGAGGGGGGAGATGCTGCTTCGTATCGGCGGCTGAGACGCACTCAGGCACCCAGACGATTGGCCGACGATGCCATGCCAATGCGACCGTGCCGGCGGGCACTGCGGCCTCTTGCTCGGTGATATTTTCCGCCCTCTTCTTCTCTCGCCAGGACGGCACCTCCACCGACTCCGAAGTGCGGCGCAAAGGACGGGCAAAACATCGAGCAGACGCAGGCGAGAAATCAGTGGTCAGACTCGCCCAGCACAGCATCACGTTCAACTTAACGTCTCCCTGCAAGGAACAGGCAATGCTCCCCTGCTCCCCTGCTCCCCTGTCCCGCCGGCCCGCAGCCGAGCCGGGGCAGGGGCCGCAAGGCATGCCGAAGAAATGCTGACACCATGATCCAAGACCTGGCGAACGAACCCATGGTGGAGATGCATCACCACCTCTTGGCGTCGACGGCCCAGCTGAGGATGCGCCACCCGCAGCGACTATTGACCCTTTGACGAACCCTCTCCCATATGGCCATGCACGATGCGTGACAGGGCGGTCGCTTATCCTGCAGCATCCAACGCGGCACAGCTGATCAAGCGATGCGCCCAATGACCTCCCCCTTCTGGCAAGCGCCAGCATACGAAAGAACCCTCTTCGACTGCAATTCCCACCCCGGTCCCATGCAACCATTCTCACTTGCACTGCAACCCCGAGGGCGAGACCAGGCTCGGGCTATTTTGGCCCGCCCTGCCTGTCATTTGCCCGCCGCCATGGCCGTGGTGGTGGTGGTGGTGGTGGTGGTGGTGGAGGAGCACCAGCTGAGCGTGCGCCCGCCTGGCTTCAGGCCGGTCATCAGGAATAGGCTCCTCATGGCCTTGGATTTTCCCCTGCTCGTCTCTGATTCCTTTATAACCCCCGCGTCGTCGCCCGTCGGTTGCGCTGCTGACCTGGTGCGACTGCTCTCCTCGTCCGCCGTTATCCAGGAGCTTGCCTCGCTCTCCCTCGCTCTCTTTCTCCGTAGCGCCTGAGCCGGTCGTCGCCTTGGTTTTCCTCACCTCTCCCCAGTCGATCTTCTCCGTCTTATAGAAGCGCGGCTACTGCCCTTTTCCGCAGCAAAGGTGCTTGTGTTTGGGCGCTGCAGCCCCCCCGGCGCCATCATGCGCGCCTCTCCCGTCCTCTTGGCCCTCTGGGGTTTGGCCGGCGGTGCGCTGGCCGACCCGACCTGGCCCTCCGAAGTCGACGAGCTCGAGGAAATCATGTACCAGCTCACCTCGTTCCGCGCCCGCAAGTTCGCCGACACGGTGAGCCCCTGCACCAACCAGGCCTCGGGCCCGGGCCGCCTCAACGCCGCCGAGTGGCTCCGCACCGCCTTTCACGACATGTCGACGGCAAACTTTTACTTCAAGACGGGCGGCCTCGACGGCTCCCTCCAGTACGAGCTCACCAACTCGGAGAACACGGGGCCCGGCCACAAGACGACCCTCGAGTTCATGTCCCGCTACGTCTCCCCCAAGTCCAGCCTGGCCGACCTCATCGCCATGGGCATCTACACGTCGGTGCGCTCCTGCGGCGGCCCCGCCGTGCCCATCCGCGCCGGCCGAAAGGATGCCACGGGCAAGGGACCCACGGGCGTGCCCCAGCCCCAAAACTCCATCCCCATCTTCCGCCAGCAGTTTGAGCGCATGGGCTTCACCAACGAGGAGATGATTCAGCTTGTCGCCTGCGGCCACACCCTCGGCGGCGTCCACCAGCAAGAGTTCCCCGACCTGACGCCCCCGGGAGTCAAGGACGGTCAGGCGCCTTCGGACTCGACTGCCGCCGTCTTCGACAACAAGGTCGTCACCGAGTACCTGTCCGGCAAGACCAAGAACCCCCTGGTCGTCGGGCCTTCGGTCAAGGCCAGGCGCAACTCGGACTTCAAGATCTTCAACTCGGACAACAACAAGACGATCGAGGCCATGGCCGACCCCGTCAAGTTCAAGGCCATCTGCAAGAAGGTGCTGCAAAAGATGATTGACGTGGTGCCCGACGGCGTCACCCTGACGGACCCCATCGTCCCCTACACCGTCAAGCCCGTCAACCAGCAGCTCACCCTGGCCAACGGCGGCAACGCGCTTGTCTGGACCGGCTACATCCGCGTCAAGACGACAGGCCTGCCCAAGAACAGCATCAAGAAAATCAGCATCAACTACAAGGACCGCAAGGGGTCGGCCGACTGCGGCTCCAGCTCCTGCACTGTCACCAGCACCGTCCAGGGCGTCGGCAAGGGCTTCGACGATACATTTTCCTTCTTCCCCATCCAGACCACCATCCCAGCTTCGTCGGGCATCTCGTCCTTTACCGTCACTGTCCACGGCGCCGGCGGCGAGAGCAAGCTCTACGACAACAACGGCAAGGGGTATCCGATGCGGGACGACGTCCTGTTCCAGGCGCCGCAGAGCTGCATCCGGGGGTCCACAGGCGCCCTCACCGTCGTCGCCGCCGTCCGCAACGACGTGGCCGGCCGAGGCGACCCCAAGGCCACTGTTTGGTACAAGGTGCCCCAGACCAACAGCCCTCTCCCACAGCTCAAGAATGAGTCCATCGCGCTCAAGAAGGGCAAGTGTGTGGGCAAGTACACCCTCTTCGCCTCCGAGTACACTGTTCAGGGTGGCTTGGCCTATGAGTCGCACGTCGACGTCACCGCCGACGGCCAGACGGACGGGTTCAAGAGCCTGGCCAGCATCGGTGGCACCTGCGCACAGTTTGCCGGCGCCGCGCCCTGCGATGCGGCTGAGCCGCCAGCCAGCTCATCGGCCGCATCGACGCCTGCCGGGTCGACGTCTGTGGCGTACAAGACGCTGGGTCGCCGAGCCGTGAACACGACCTCGACGGCGGCCCCGACGGCTCCTCCTACCACGACCGTCTCGACGGCGGCCCCGACCGTGACCCCACAACACCGCCAGGCCGTTGGCGGATACAGGCTGGCGTCTTGCTGGACCGAGGGCAACGGCACCCGCGCCCTGTCTGGCATTTCGTTTGCCAATGACACGATGACGCTTGAGAAGTGCATGGGGTACTGCAGTGCATACAACTACTGGGGAACAGAGTATGGCCGAGAGTGTGAGTTTCCCCTTTTGTTCTCCTCGACACTCTTGTTGTATACTTTTCTTCTCCTTACTTCGATACCTCCTCTTTTGAGAGGGGAGAATATCCGGCTCCATGCACCAGGCTAACAGCACCGTGACAGGCTACTGCGGCAATTCGCTGTCGCCGAGCAGCCAGACAGCGCCCCTGGCCGAGTGTAACATGCCCTGCGGAGGCAACGCCAGCGACTACTGCGGCGCGGGCAACCGCTTGGAACTGTACTCGACGACGAGCGCGCCCGTGACGCCGACACCGACGGCGACGCTGATCCACAAGCCCACCGTGGCCCCCTACACGCTGGTCGGCTGCTGGGCCGAGGGCCAGGGCGTGCGGGCGCTGGAACAGAAGGCGACGATCGACAAGGCCATGACCAACGACGCGTGCGGGACGTTCTGCAAGGACTACAAGTACTTTGGCACCGAGTACGGCAGCGAGTGCTACTGCGGCAGCTATGTCGGCGGGGGAACCCAAGCGCCGCTGGCCGAGTGCAACATGCCGTGCGCAGGCGACGCGTACCAGTACTGCGGCGCCAGCAACCGGCTCGAGCTGTACATGAACGCCAACGCGACGGGCGGACAGCCGGAGCAGCCGGCGGCGGTGGGCGACTACGTGCTCGTCGGGTGCCGGACCGAGGGCAACGGCACGCGCGCGCTGGCGGGCAAGGCGACGGCGGTCGAGGGCATGACCAACGCCAAGTGCGGCGAGTTTTGCAAGGGATCCAAGTACTTTGGCACCGAGTACGGGCATGAGTGCTACTGCGGAGACGCGCTCGACGTGTCAAGCAAGGAGGCGCCGCAGAAGGAGTGCGGCATGCTGTGCGGCGGGAACCCGCTTGAGTTTTGCGGCGCCTCCAACAGGCTGTCTGTGTACACGAAGAAGGCTGCCACGCCGCCGCCGCCGCCGCCTCCCCCTCCACCACCACCGCCGGCACCCCCAGGACCGGCGCCACCGGCGCAGAATGGACGGCGAAACGTGCATCGGCGGAACTAGACGGGGCCTTCGGGGCTGTCTGTACAAAGAGGGAGGGGCGGGGGTGAAATGAGGGTGGACATGACTTTCTCGTAGAATGTAATTCTTGTTCCCGCTCTTCTTCCCGGAGAGGGCGGGAAGGCTGTGAGTGAAGCGGAGGGGAGAGCAGATGTAGGACAGATGAGAGCATGGCATGGTAACCGCCTAACTACATGACCCTTTGAGGCATTCCTGGGGCTCCTGTAGCTTTGTTGAAAGCCATTGTGCAACGGCCGATTTGATGCCATGGCCAGAACCCCTTTTTTGTAGCTGGGGGCACGCGTGTAGTGGTGATGCCCCACCTATAGGGACAGGCACAGTGCGCCGCCGGACCGCCCCAGACCCGATACAGCCGCCGTCTTATCGCAACTTGCTTCACCGCAACCATCGCCACCATTCAGTCCAAGCAACTCGACCTGTGACGCGTGCAACCAGCTCACCCTCCCCCTTCTCTCAGACCGTTGCACTCTATTCGTCCCGTGCTCTCAAACTCTCGTCGCCTTCCCTGGGCATATCGCGCCGGCGCCGTCGACCCCATGGCAGACGCGACGGGCGAGGATGATCGCGAGGTATGTTCTGTGTCTACACACGGCCTCTCCCCCTCTCTCCCCCCTTTTTGTCTCTCGTTGTGCAAGTCTCAAGATGGGTGAATGGGGGTTGCTGATGGTGGCATGTGTTTTCTCCAGCGCCTCAAGTCGGCGCTGTGGTTCGCCGTCGGCCAGATTGTCGACGAGGAGTCGATGCGGCGCGGGCTCAACGCCACGCCCCAGTTCATCGGTGCGCTGACGGAGCTGGTCTGGACTCAAATCGGTATGCTTCCCCCTTTTGTTTCCGCTCTGCTTCTTCTTTTTTTCCCTTCCCATGGCGTTGGGACATGGTCCGGTGAGTGAGGGAGTGAGCCGACGTCTCAAAAGCGCCCCCTTCACGCAAAGGAGAGGAGAAAAGCCATCGCGATGGCCGCTGATGCACCGCCGGCGGCAGAGAACGTGGCCACGGACCTCGAGAGCTTCAGCAGCCACGCCGGCCGCGCCACCGTCACCACGGCCGACGTGCTGCTGCTCGCGCGCAAGAACCCGGACCTGCAGCAGCTGATGGGCGCCTTTGTCGACGAGCGCAAGACGGCCGCCGGGGGCAAGGCCGAGGCGCGCAGGGCCTGAGTGCGTGGGGAGACTCGGGCGGAGGAGCGGCGGGTGGCGACGAGGACGCGGCGCCGGGGAGGAAGCCCCCTTCCGTGAAACTGCACGCGGCATCTACACTATACGGATACTTCACCGCTTTAACCCCCCCCCCCCTCTTTTTACTCGTCTCACCCGTCCCGCAGCCGGGGCCCGGAGAACCCCCCCCCTTCCCCGGGCGGCCCCGCCTCGGAGCTGACTGGTCCACCTTTGCAACTACACGCTGTGATGATTCCTTTTGTGTCTTCTTTGCTTTTCTTCTTCTTCTTAGAGATAAAGACTTATATAAAGAAGCGATTTGCTCTTTCGCTCACGCCCAGTTCGCAGCTCCATCTACGGTGCAGAATAAACATTCGGCGTCTACACACTGCCAATCTTGCATCCTCACAGCAGAGTCACAACGGAGGACAAAGCGGCACGTCCAATGCAAACAGCCCAGGCTTTGGAAGTAGTCAATCCCGGCGCAAAGGGGATTCCCGAGTCCCTCACACGGAAACGTCTCTCTTCATCTAGCATATCTTCCAACTTTTCTCTAAGCAATGTCTCGCGCCCTCACTTACGCAATCACGCTATTCTCTCGCCTGTATAATATCTCTCAAACTCTCTCTAGAGGAGGCTTCCCATTGCAACGCAATGCGTCGTCGCCCGCCACTCCAGCGGACAGGCGCGCCACGATAAATCCCAAGCAAGTGTCGCTTTTTCGGACGCCAAAAGCAAAAGCACACGCGTTTTACCAGACCGTGAAAAATACTTGTCCAAAAAAAGAGGGGGGTTCCGGAACAGAGCATGTCGTCCCGTCCCATGTGGTGATGGGCTCCATTTGCTGTGCCCTGAAGATGGTTTGCTACCCAAGGCCGCAAGCACTGCAGCGCCAGTCACATCTCCTGCTGAACCATGGCTGGGCCAGCAAAGGCTGGCCAAGGCGCATGGCTGCGTGAAGCTTGGGCCACAAATCATCGTTCGTGGGTCTCCGGAACCCGAGACGTAGGCGAAGAACCCACAAAGCCCAACAACACCCCATCCCGCGTGGGAGGGACGGCCGGGCCACCAGGGAGAGGGCAAGGCATCGAGAGCATCGTGGAGCATATCCCAAGAGCTCCGTCACGCAAGAATCCTTGTTATTAAACCGATAAGGACGGAGGACAAGGGGAGCAACCGCCAACAACGCCATGCATCCAAAGTAAAAACGCCCCGACCGCGTCCCCGCTATGCCTTGATGGACGTCTGAGACCCGTACTCGGCCCGGTACTGGTCGAGGATACCCAGCGTCACGCCAGAGCCGCCGCAGACGATGAGAACAATGTTCTTGTCGGCCCACTCGCCGTCCGTCAGGCCTCGGCCCAGGCGCTCCCTCAGGTCCCCCCGGTAGACGGTAGCCAGGGCGGCGCCGCACGAGATTTCGACGAGGTGGCGGGCATCATCGGCAAAGCGGACGCAGCTGATGGCGGCATCGGCATCGGAGACGACGAGGCTGTGCGTGTTGGGGTACTGGATCCACTTCCACGACTCGGCCGACACGCGGGAGCAGCCGAGGGAGGTGGCAATGGACGTGATCTCGGGCAGGGTAACATGGGCGTTGGCGCGCAGGGAGGCGTTAAGGCTGTCGGCGCCGGCCGTCTCGACGCAGACGACGTCGGGCTTGTTGCCGGACCAGGGGTAGCTTTCGATGCCCTGCATCAGGCCATTGAAGAGGCCGCCACCGCCGACGCTGCAGACAATGGCGTCCATGGGAACGTCCATCTGGCTCCTCAGCTCGGGGACAATGGTCGAGGCCCCGTCCCAGACGTGGGGGTGGTCAAAAGGCGGGACGTAGACGGCGGTGGGGTCCTTGGGCAGAAGCTCGGTTCGCAGATACTCGTCAGCGGCGGCCAGGTTCTTGCCCGTCTGGTGAACCTCGACGCCAAGGTCGAGGAGCTTGTTCTTCATCAGGTTGGACGTGGTCATGGGAATGACAATGGTGGCGGGCCTCCGCAAGGCCACGGCCGAGGTGGCACAGGCGAGGCCCGCGTTGCCGCCAGAGACGCAGTAGAAGTGAACATCCCCGGGGGCGGCGGCGACGGCGCGCGTCATGAGGTTGCCAATACCTCGAGACTTGAAGGAGCCGCTGGGTTGAAGGTTGTCAAGCTTGAGGTATATGTTGCTGTAGAGGGAGAGGCCAATGTCAGCTCAGGGTCGACGAGTTCCGCTGGCGTCCAACGTACCAGCCCGCGACCCGGGACATCTGGGGGCTGAAGACGCATGGCGTCTCGCTCCAGGGGAGCTTTGCTTCGGTTCCGAGAGAGCCCATGGTGGGCAGAGGAGGGGGACGAGAGTGAGAGTGGCTGGGGGAAAGCAAGAGCTAGCTGGAGCAAGTAGAAGATGAGAGAGGGCGACGTGATGTCTGCTCAACGGCCAGGCAGCCAGGCAGCGGAAACCAACGGTAGATATAAGCCAGGGCCACGATCTGAGTCACGGGAGTTGCTTGTTGAAGCTCAGGCAGATAAGGAGAGATAAGTCCTGATACCAGCTGGCCCAAGCAGACGGGAGCGACTGGGGGCGGATAGAAGGGGACTGATATACCGACGGGAACGGGCCCGGGGTGTCGGGTCAGCCAAAGACAGAAGATAAGGACAGCTCGTATCCGCCGCAAGCCGGCAAGCCTTGGGAAGCATGTCCATGTTTGAGGTGGTGACGGAGTGGAGATGGGATGGTGGACCCCTGTAGTGTCTGGAGAGGGAGCACTTGTACCCGGTACATGGCCGTTTCCCCTTTTTTTCTTTCTTCTTCTTCCTCCCGTTCTCCTCGCATCCGGAATGCCGGCTTCAGCTAGGGAGTATCCGGGAGAAGATGGTGGCCGTTCGTGTAAGGCCGCCGGTCCATGGTCGTGGACGACAAGCGCATCGCGAAGAGCCGGCAGCGAGCGGTCCATTGGATGGATCGGCGCCTAGATAAGCCGGGGAATTAAATAGAAGGTGCGTCTTGCGTAGTAATGGGGGAGTCCTGAGTTGTCCGCGGTCAGCAGGTACCGTGTACGACTTTCTAGACCGTTCGTTCCTGGGCAGTTGCTATTTTGGCTCGCCAACAGGCCGAAAGCGTGCGCTCGTTTCGGCAAAGATCAAACAATGGCTCTCCACGTGTATGCGGATGCTGTACCTCGCACAAGGCGGCCACTAGGCTCCCTTGTGTACCGTCCTGCTGGCTGTTGGTCTTGTATCTCTCGCTTTCCATTACCAAGAAAGGGGACCACGAGGGTGGGCCGAGACAAGCTTTGTGGGACCGTGCTGGAGAAATGCAGTTATCCGAGTGAAAGGGCGTCGAGAAGGCCCCGATGCCTGCCCATGCCGGCCGTCATGGGCTCACACGGTCCGATATCGCCGTCCTTGGGTGTATGTAACGCACGGCCACGTGAGACCGGGTGTGAAGGGCGTGAAGAGATCGGGGTCACGAGAGACGGGCTGGCGACGACGGACGAGAGAAGGCGGACATGGCTCGGCATGCACGGGGACAGCGGTCGCAGATACGGCCCATCGAGCTAGGCACGAGAAAGATGGGGGAGCGAGGTCGAGAATGTGACTTTGCGCTGTTTATTTTGTTCATCGACGAAAAGCCAGACCAACATGCGGTTGCAAAAAGGTCGGTGAGCAAAAGATTGTTGTTGCTGCGAGAAGATACTGTACCTAGACTGTGCACCTCGGGAGCCATGCATGTATCCGGTACTTATGCCTCAATGGGGACGACGACGACATGGGCCTTGGGTTCAGGTATCCGCGACTCGCGGCGGCAGTCGGGGCCTGCGCGTCCTCTGGGCACATGGAACAGGTACCGTCTACATTGGCGATGCAGTGCGGTGCTAGCGATACCCCTGCATCGCAATTGCACCCGATTACGTTGTTATAGGGTAAAAGGGGCGAAAGTATAGGGTAAAAAGAGCCAAAGTATAGGGTAATAGTGGCATGGAGATTTCAGCCTCCGTGGGGCCTCGTAGTTTAAAGCACCTGCAAGGTTTCCCCTCTGGCATATTTTTTTCTCCTGGACTTGTTTTTTCTAGGCCCGCCCTTGTTGCTCTTGTGCAAACCAACCTCTCTGTTTGGCTGTACAGGTCGGACCGCTTGATCTTGCCTATCCGGGTGCTCTGCCGTTGAATTAGCTGCCGCTTCTCCCAGAAACTTTTCTCTACGCGTCGATGCTGCTGAAGGACTCCAAGACCTCCTCTTCTCTCCGGCAGCTCTTTATGATGCTCAACAGATGCATGATGCATTGCATGTACATACATGTGCCTTTACACGCACACATGTACATGCACATGAAAGTATCTTTTTGCACCTCGCAGCGAGGCACTCCGTAGCTCTTTCCGTCTTCGGCTCGGCGTCGTAGCCCAACTTGCCCTGTCCGGCCACAGTGCAGCCGGTTTCCTAATCAGGCAGGTACGCTAGCCGCCGCAGCCACAGCAGCCAATCAGCGACGTTACCGCGTGCAATAATAACCGCGTCTCTGCACCTCCGGCCTCGACGAAACAAACACATGAGAGAGAAAGAAACAAGCAGGCAGAAGGACTGTCTCGCCCTGTGTCTCTCCCGCGTCTTCATCGTCACTTCAAAACGAAACATGCGCATGAAAAATAAAGGCATTTGCCAAAACTTGCCCGACAAATGCTCCAACGACCGGTGCATCAAAACCACTGCCCATGACGACGCCGAAACACGGCCCGCCAGCGCCTCAACTTGGCATGAATGGGCGGCGTAATCCTGCTCAAAACGTCTTACTGACCTCCCAATGTCGCCTACGTAGACAGTGGTTCTATGTGGAGGCTGTTTCCCCATGATGCCCACCTCGTGCTTCGCAAGTGTGCGCAGAAGGCCGGCAGAAGATGATCTACATGTGCGCTTTGGAACAGTTCAACCCGTTGCTCTGTACGTAGACTGGCGCTGGGGCGTAGCTGAAGACGTTGCTCAGGTCAACACCATGCCGTGTCCTCGTCGCTGCGAGCCGCACAAAGCTGCACGCCAAACTTGCGCATCAACATGAATGAAAGATGCTCTGAACACTCCCTCCCTCCAGCTCCCTTTCCTTTCCTTTCTTCGCTCGTCAAGCTCAATCCCTCACGCCTTTACCGGCTTTGATGCGGTGTTCTGCCGGCGAAACTCGTGCTTCGTGAGCACGATATAAAGCACTTCTCCTACACCTTTCTCCTTCACTTCTCCACGGCCTCTCAGACTGCCTCCTCTTCCTTCTTCTCCTCCCCAAGGCCTCTGTCAAGTCCCTCAACCCCTTCATCCGTTCTGACCTCATCATTCATCGCCCTTCAATATGACAGATCGAGATGATGGCCAGAACCACCGAGACGCGAGCCCTCCGCAGCAGGACGACGGCCAGCCTGACCCCGAGATCCTTCATCCCCAGGAAGAGCCTTCTCCTGACCAGCCCCTCATTGCCGAGGACCACAACCATGATCACCAGCCCTTGCCAGCCCAAGGCGGCGATGAAAGCGCCGGCGAGGCTCTCTATCCTCAGGGAGATCTGTCTCCAGATCAGATCGAGGACCTTAACCCCGAACACCAACACCAGTGGGCTCAAGTCGGTAATGAGAACGGCGGTGAGGCCATGATTTCCCAGAGAGACCCATCTCCTGATCAGACCGAGGACCCCAATCCCGAACACCAGCCCCAGTCAGCACACGACAACTTTGAGAATGGTGGGAATGCGGAACCAGCATCAACCTCGGCGACCAATGCCGCTCTGCAAGACCCAAGGCCGGCAACGCAAAGCCAGGTCATCGAAGGCTGGCTGATGAACATTGATTTTACCCAGCGAGGACCAGAATATCCCGCCTCCTCACGCCAGAACTCGCCCGAACATGATTCATCCTTGACTTACAGACTCTGGACTCCGCCCGACGACGACTCCGACACCTCTTCGTCTTTGCCGGGAAGTACACCAGAAAACCAGGTCAGTAGAGCCGGCTATGCAGGGGCCACAAAAAGCAGACAGCGCAAACAAGGGAACGAGCTTCAGCGCATCCTTTTGGGCCACGGCACTGTCATCGACGAGGCGACAGGCCTCCCAACGCCCGCTGGGGATAGTTTCCCTGTCGTCCCAGCGGTCAGGGACGACTTCCGCACTGACTGGGAGCTGCCGGACGACGCCTTTGGCAACCCGCAGTCAGTAAAGGCCGCGCCGCCGTGGATCCCCGATCCCATGGACGACTCGCGCGACCACCCGGGGTTCATGCTCGGCAGGCAGGTAAAGATGACGACGAGGCCGAAGCGCAAGAGGAGCTTGAAAAAGACGAGGCAGCGCATGCCCAAAGAGCGCAAGATAGTGCAAGCGAAGAGGAAGGGAAAGCAGACGCAGCGGCGCGCGGACACGCCCACGCCCACGCCAACGCCTGAGCCCGAGAGCGAGCCAGAGGGCCTATTCAAGCTCTCCGCCGAGCTGCGGCTCAAAATATACCGCGAGCTCCTCCTCTCCTACACGCCCGTCGTCGTCCACAGCGGCTGGCATCTCGTGTACCGCCACCCGGCCACGCGGCAGCAGCAGGGCGAGCGCGCGGGCCAGCACGGGCTCGGCCTCTGCACCGCCATCCTGCGCGCCCATCCGCTTTTCTGCGCCGAGGGTCTCACCGTCCTGTACGGCGAAAACACGTTCCTCTATCGCCTGCGCGATCCGCCGCCCACCGTCACTGACGTGTCGCGCCTCGTGTATGTGGATGATGAGGATGAGTGCTGCGACGAAGAGGACGACGGCGGCGATGACGCGCCCGGGGAGCGGGTCGAGGTCGAGGACGATGATGGCCAAGAGAGCGCCTCGGACTGGGACCAGGATCGCCGCGCTGAGCAGGAAGACGGAGGCAGGAGGAGAAGGTCGAGGCGGAGGCGGACGAAAAAGGCCAGGTGCGACATCTACGTCGACAAGTACCGCCACCTCTTCCGGCACATCGTCGTCGAGGCTGAGCACAACCGCTTCTCCCGCTCCACCATGCGAGCCATGGCCCGCGCCATCCGCACCTTTGGTCCCGGCAGCAGGCCCGCGGCAAACATCCAGACCCTCGTCGTCCGCGTCGCGCCCCTCCGCGACCCCCGCGGCGGTCCCGGCCCAGGCGACGGCGACTTGGAGCCGCAGCAGCAGCAGCAGCAGCACTTTACCTTCGTCGACTTCTTCGCCCCCGACTCGCCCGTCCTCAAGGCCATCCAGGCCGTCGAGTGCCACTTCCTGCGCGTCGATCTTATGACGCGCTACATGGACGGTCCCGCCGAGCGCGCCGGCTGTAGCCTCACCGTCGACCGCCGACCCGAGATTGTCGCCCGCCGCTACTATCGCGATCGCTGCCGCGGTTCCCGCCGCCTTGGAGACTGGCTCTCCGATAGAGCCATTCGCCGCGAGCGCAAGCGCAGGGCCAGGCTCGTCCACCGCGCTCTCCAGAGCCTCGGCGATACCGTTCGCAAGTTTTGCTGGTCCTACGTATACCGCGTCGTCGGCGGGTGGGATGCATTTGAGGACATTGGTGACGGTTTCTAAGGCTGCGTGGGCGTCCTCTATCAGTTAGAAGCCCTTCCCGCCCCTCTTATCATTTTCGCGTTCCTTCTTTTTACTTCTTCGGCCAAGGGGGGAGGACAGGTCATGATAAAGGGTCGTCGAGGGCATTGCTGGTTTCCGTTTAAAAGGGCTTGGAGGTTGGGTCGTTTTGGTAGGGCCAAGATATAGCAGTGAATGACAATGAGAGAGGCAAGGGCAACATGGCTGATGGTCATCGTGATCGTGGTGCTTCATAACTCACAACACAGGCATCCTCTGCTGCCCTTGACCCTCGTCATCGAAACCGCCCCCTTGCCTCTTGTGTAATCGCACGTACGCAACCACCTCTCTCCAAGTCTCGTGGGTATCCTGATAGCCGACCTCACAACGCCCTGCCCCTTATTGACGCCTCTACCCGTACAGACGAGGAAAAACCTACGCCACGTCGATTTTGACCTTGGTTACCTCTAGCGTCTCCGTGTCGAGCAGCACCAGCTCCTTCGTCTCCGCAAACGAAGGCACGGTGATGAGCCGCACCGACTGGCCCTCAGGCCCCTGGATCACCCTGGTCGAAAACTCGGGCTGGCAGCCGACAAAGTACACGTGCGGGCACGTCTTCAGCACAAAGGGCTCGTCTTCCTGAAAGGGGTAGCTCCCTGAGAAGCAGTCAGTGACGGGAAACGCACCAGGGGTGTGTGGTTTCCGTACATAGGGTGTCGGGCGCAGTCGGCGCACAGCATCTCCACCGACACATAGCCTCCATCATGCCCAGCCTGTCGTCGCTCTCGGTGTATTTGAAGACGTCGTCCACGTTCTGCCCGCCCGTGCCTAGCATCCTCCAGCCGTCCACCTCGGCTTCGAACGGATTCGTCACAGTGTCGAACCAGCCCGGCGCCCCCGCCGGCGCCGCCGGCTTGGAAGGATCCGGGCCGTATCTCCTCGCGCGGGGAAACATGGCCATGTGAATCGGCTGTTGCGGATAGCTCGCGTTGGCCGGGTCCTGGGCGCCCGGCATCAAGGTGACGGGTATAGAGGGTAGCAGCTCGGAGACGAAGTCGTCAAAGAGCTGCGACGGAAGCGCATTATACGCACTAGCATCGTAGCCGTATTTTTTGCTGGCCTTTTTATCGGCCGTGCCCTCGTCGAGCTTGCGGTCCGCGGTCGAGATGGAGTCGCCGGCAATGATGAGTCGGCTAATGCGCGACGCGTCGGCCTGCGCCGGAGGCCCTAGGGATTCCCCGAGCAGATACTCAAGCAGTAGACTTAGCTCCAGGCTGTGAGATGCGTCTGTCCCCGAGAAGGACAGGCCGGAAACCAAGGCGATCTTGTTGCCAGAAGCCGGCGACCGATCCGTCATTGCTGTATCCTCATCCTTAACGCCTTCCTTGCTCTTTTTGCTGGAGGAGGCCGCTGGTCCAGTGAGAGCCCAGCGGCCGGGCTGAGGGGGTAGGTCGGGGAATTTGATGTCGATGACCTCGAATTCGCCGCTGCTGTTCTCGGTACCCATGACGGCGATGATGCATCCCGTGACCATGGGAAAGGCCTTGAGCAGCTCGCCGACTAGCTGAACGCGGCCCGACTCGTCCTCGAGCATGATTTGATCGGCATCGTCTTCCGAGTAGTACTTTTGCGTCGAGATGGGGGCCGAGATCCAGCGCTATTTCAGGAGCGTCAGCCAGGGGTGGGCCATACAGCGAGCGGACGGGCGCTACTCACGTCCTTGGACACGTCGTCGAGAATGTTGGGCTTGAGCGGCATATCCATGTAGACGGTGCCCGAGACCCAGCACAGCTCGCCCTGGCGCACGTCGAGGACCCGGTCGACCTTTGTGGCCTCCTCGCCTCCGATCACGGTGCCCCCCCAGGCCGCGCTGGCCGCCTCGTCGACGGCGGGCTTGATCTTTGTGAGGCGCAGGAAGTACATGTCACCATATTGCTGCTTATAGGAGCGCTGCTTGTCGAGGAGAAAGGTGCTGAGGGGCTTGTACGAGGAGGCTGCCCGGGGCGGGACCTCATGCGGAACATGGCTGCTGGGAGGGGAGGGAGCGAGTTAGAGCGGCTGGACGGTCGTAGGATGATTGCAATTGAGGATGGGTCTCACTCAGGTCCTTGGAGCAGACTCCCGGACGCATCTTCGAGGGCGACCATGATTGCAGCGCGAGCCCCATGAGTCTCGGGATATAATGCGCCAGCTGGTGATGTGCAGCTCTGAGAAACAGTGAAGGAGAGAGGGGAGAGGCGCGTTGGGTAGAATGGAGATTCTGTGCGTGTACCTCTTGCAAAGGAATTGGCGGTCATGGTACTTGCGTACCGCGACGCGACCCCACGCGTAAAGTGGTGGGGCTCGCTCAGTACAGCAGCGGACCATTGGCAGGCAGCCTGCAAGCTAACTTGTTACTAACAGACAACACTGCAGATCCCGATTACAGCATGTTTCGGGCGGTGAGCTTCAGAACCCCGCCATCGTCTAAGCTCCGAGATAGCGATACCGGCCTGGCCTACGCAGCGTCAGATTCATCCATGCTCCTCCCTCCACTTACGACAGCCAACTAACTTACTCCTCATCTTTGCCCTTGAGGCATTACGAGGCTGACAAGTTCAACAACATTCCCCTTTCCAACTTCCCAATTCGATTTGCCCTCGGCCCGACAGCTATAATCCCACGATCCCCTTTTTTTTAACCTCAAGCCTCAAGCCTCAGGCCGCCTCCTCCCTCCTTCACGTCTCCTCTCGCCTCTCCTCTCGCCCACCGCCAACATGTCCGCCCCCCCGCCCAGCGCGCCCCGAATCCTCGTCAACGGCCTCTCGTACAAGTTCCCCGACTACTCGACGGGCATCCGCGACATCACGCTCGACCTGCCCCCTCGCTCGCGCACCCTCCTCATCGGCGCAAACGGCGCCGGCAAGACGACGCTGCTGCGCCTCCTCGCCGGCAAGCGCCTCGCCCCGCGCGGCGCCATCAACATCTGCGGCGTCGACCCCTTCCAGGACAGCCTCGAGGGCGTCACTTACCTCGGCCTCGAGTGGGTCCTCAACCCCATTGTCCGCAACGACATTGGCGTCCTCGAGCTGCTGCGCTCCGTCGGCGGCGACGCCTTTCCCGCCCGCCGTGATGAGCTCGTTGCCATGCTCGACATCGACACCGAATGGCGCATGCACGCCGTATCTGACGGCGAGCGCCGCAGGGTTCAGCTTGCCATGGGCCTGCTGCGGCCTTGGGCGGTGCTCTTCCTCGACGAAATCACCGTCGACCTCGATGTCCTCAGCAGAGCAGAGTTCCTAGCCTGGCTCAAGCGCGAGACCGAGACGCGCGAGTGCACCATCGTCTACGCTACGCATATCCTCGATAACCTTGCCGGCTGGTCCACTCACCTCGTCCACATGCACCTCGGCGCCGTCAGGGAGTGGGACGAGGCCGACACCATGCTGCAGTCCATCGATGGCACCGTTGGTCGCTCCGGAAACAGCCGCCTCGGTGAGCTTGTTCTCGGCTGGCTCAAGGCCGACCTCAAAGACCGAGGGCCGCGCAACCGGGCCAACATGGGGTCCGAGGGCAAGACCTACGGCTTCGGCGCCATCAAGGTTGGAGGATACGGCGACGAGTCCAAGCCCAAGGAGAATTAGACCCTTTGATTCCCCCCTCTCCATCAACGCCAAGCTTCACCTCTCCGCCATGAGGAGGGGGCTTCTGGATTCTTTTTGTAGAGTGACCCGGCATTCAACTGGCATCATCGGCGCTCTTGGTGTAACAAGTGGGTAATATTGGTACAGCAACATAGGTCAGGTGGGCATTCAACTGCATTCAAGGTGGCGGCCGGGGGCTGTCATCCTTTCTTCATATCTCTACACAACTTGGTAGACTGGGGCCATGCATTTCAACGATATATGTGGCACGTTGACACGGCGACTGGTAGGTTTAACCCTGCCTGTTCTTCTTGAACATGTTGGAAGGTGGCTTGGAGGGCAATTTTGTGCCGTATTGCAAGGTCTCGGGCATTTTCTTCTTTTGATACCCTGTATTTCAACCACGGGCAGGTTTCCCGGGCCAGCTTCAACTTGGCGGGACCGACATGGCGAGTCTGGGCAATGCAGTAATTTCTGCCGCGGTAAACTGCCTCATTGAGATGCCTGCGCCTGTGAACTGCCCCCCTGCGTGCTCGCCTTGCCCTCCATCGAGTTCTTGAGCACCGTCATGGTGTTCTTGAGCAGCTCCGTGACGCCCGGCAAGCCCTTGTCGCTCAGGGACCTCAGCACGTCGATGCGGTATTCCTGCCAGCTGAGCCGGATCCCGCCCGCGGCGGCGAGCTTGGCCAGGCTCGACTGCGTGACGGGCCCTGCGTGACGGGCGCGGAGAGCGGGGCGGTCCCCTCGCATGGCCGCGTCCTCCATCTCGCGCACGCGACGGATGCTCTGCAAGCACAAGACGGGCGCGTGCGACAGCGAGAGCAGGGAAGCCAGCGACGTGGCCCTGTCGACCGAGGCGACGTAGGCCTCGAGCGCCGAGACGGTGGCGCGCGGCACCATGCAGCCGCGGGCGTTTGTGTCGGTGTCGCTGAAGGCGCGGGTGCGCCAGAAGCAGTTGCACATGTCCATGATGAAGCCGTTGTAGCGGTTGACGTAGGCGCGGTCGTATGAGAGGGCGTCGATGCGCGCGCTGCCGTCGTGGCGCGCCTTTGTCGACATGGCCACCTCGAAGCCCCTCTTGTAGCAGGCCAGCACGTGGCACAGCCGCGACACGGTGGCCAGCGACGGGCTGAAGAGGAGCGTGTAGACGAGCGCCGACGGCGGCAGCTCGATGCGAATGTACTGCCTCAGCACGTCGTCGGCCACGAGCCGCACTGTCTGCTCGTAAAAGGAGAGAATGGCCGACTCGGTGGCCACGCCGGGTGCCGCCTGGAGCACGCCGAGGGCGAGGCGGCTCACGTGGCGCACGAGCTGCGCGACGACCTGGCTAGCATGCGGAGGGACGGCGTCGGCGGACTGGAGAGCGGTTGTCCAGTGGTGAAGGAGTCTGGTGTATAGGTCGAGCAGGGCGAGCGGTGAGGCGGGCGAGTCGTCTAGCATCGCCGTCTCGAGAGGTCCAAATATGTGTTGATACAACTCTGAGAGCAGCAGAAGGTGAGATGAGAGCTACCCACGACACTGAAGCGGTTGAAGATAACTGACCTTGAAAGTCGTGAAGAGGAGCGCGGCCGAGGACATCCAGGACGAGGTCTCGACGTCTAGAGCCGCTCCACAGCTGGAGGAACCGGGCAAAGAATTCCAGCAGAGCCGGAGGAAATGTCTGTCAAGATCAAAAACGATCAATAAAAAGTAATAAAAAGAAGTCTCGAGGGAAAACCGACTCACCTTGGTTTGGATGACATAGTCACGCGTCACCTCCAACACCTCCCACAACGTCTCCTCATCTACATCCCCGTCCAAAAAGTCCCGCAGCACCGAGCCGAGCCAGTTGGCAACTCGCTGGTGCGACTCGGCCGCGGGCCGCAGCACCAAGAGCTTCTGGAGGAGCGGATCGGCCAGGACGGCAACGAGCTGGTTCGGCAGCTCGAGCCTCTCGAGGTTCTGCACCAAGCTCGTGACATTGTCGATTTCTTCCAACGTAACAGAGTCCTGTGTGCCGTCAGTTGCCGGGGGACTCTCTTGTGGGATTCAAGTCGTTGCGCGCACCTCTGTCGCCTGGCTTGTCTGAACCGTGGGGACGAGTCTGTGCCTCAGGGACCGATTGACTGGTCTATTGACCCGGAAGCCCTGCCGAGGGCCCGACGAGGAGCGTTGCTCGGCGTCACGGAGATGCGTGTCTTGAATCTCGTCAAGCCTCGCGCGCCATTGAATGTCGGGATGCTGTCATCGTTAACCGCATAGTCCCATCACGGCGGTTTCTGCTGGTCTGGCTGGGGGACAAGGCGTACCTTGAAGGCCGATGCTTTGCCACGAACAGCCTCGCCGACGATGATTTCGGGGTAGTAGTCCTTGAAGACTCTGAGAAGCCCGACGAGCCAAGGGTCATTTCCGGTCTGCCTCGACAAGGCGAGCCTGCGCGCCTGTAAGCCTTGCTATCTTCACGGCGTCCCCGGCGCGTGTACTCACAGTGCCTGGATCCTAAACGGCCTGACATGTCTTCGCCTCGTGACCAAGGCCAGAAGTTGGGTGAGCTGCGGCCTATCGCAGCAGTGAGCAAGAAAACACAAGCCAAGGCCGAAAAGTAAGGAAAATACCTGATGGCCGCCGTGTCGAGCAAGTTGAACAAGACGGGATACGCCCTCGCCAACACAATGCGGTCCTCGAGCACATGGAAGACCATGTTGAGCCACCTCAGCAAGCCCGCCTGCATGTTCAGCGACGGCTTGAGCGCGCCATGCCCCAGCGCCGCCACGACGCGCATGACGACGTTGCGCGACACCTTGTCCCGCGGGTACAGGTTGCGCACGAGCGCATTGAGGCTGGCTTGGTCGAGGAGGCTCGGCGCCGCGATGAGGTCGACGAGCTGCGCCAGCGCATCGGGCAGCAGGCCCCGCTCGTACGCGAGGGAGGCGAGCCGTGCGACGGTCGGCTTGATGTCGGCCAGACGGGCCTTTGGCGGGATCCTAGACGCTGACTTGCGGTGAGGGACTGGGCTTTGGCCGGAGCGACGGGGGGCTTACCACCGACGACATCCTGGACGAGGAGGTTGATGTCTTGGTCATCGGCCGGCGCCATGTCGCGTCATTGGATACGGAGTGTGCGTGTGGTGAAAAGCAAGCTGCATTGCGTCGACGAGACATGGAACAGCACGGAGCAGGTTGACGCGTTTTGTCGGCCCGGCGCGTGATGCCGTCTCTCCCCGCCAAAGTGGAGCTCAGTGACACCACCCCCCTCCGGCACCCGAGGATCCGCTGCCCGCCTGTGCCCCGGACCAGGACTCCCATATTCTACAGACTACAGTACAGTACACTGGGTGACTCTGAATCTCCAAACGCTCATTCTTCTCCACTCGATTCATTCTCCAACTAAAACGTGTCCCCGGCCCGCGTCTGCCTCAACCTTGGCAATCCTTGTTCGAGCCATAGTATTCGATGCCGCAAGGGACGCCACTCTTAACAAATGCCAACCCGCCCTCAGTCCTCGAGGACATTTTCGTTTCCAAGCAAACAGTAGCAGCCCAACTATGCCTATGAAAAAGAGGCCTCTTGGCCAGCAAAACTTTTCGTATCCGACAAGGGTTCCCTCCCTTTCCTCACCCGACGCCGTGCATATGCACTCCATCCATCATCATACATCGTGCTCTTCTTCTTCTTTTTCTCTTTCCCGGTCATTCGGCCCTTGTGTCCCTCCAGACGATTCGACAACGTCAAGCAACAAGTCCGCCCTCATGCCCACTTGGAAAAGTCGACAGACTCCACCAAGGGGTTCACGCCCGTCGTCGGTGGTAGCTCCGTGTCGTTTGACGTGGCCGACGTGGACAGCATCGACGACCGGTGAGACGTCTGCTCGCTTGTGCTCGTAAAGAACGTAGCCACGCTCGTCCGGCGCAAGCTGCCGAAGCTATCCCTCACGCTGCTGCCGGGCCGCGGGGCCTCCGTCTGTGGAGCCTGCGCGGCCCCGCCGAGCCACGACGATGTCGGCGGAGACGAAGCCCGGGTCGTTGCTTTCGGCCCGTGCTTGTCGCGCAGTCGTTTGATCTCCCGAAGCCTGGCACTCCAAGAGCTGATGTGCTCCCCGCCCTCTCGGTTGTGCCATACCACCGAAAACATGGAGGCGTTGAGGGCGAGGAGCCGTATGAAGCCGGGAAGCGCCTTGAGCGATATCATCTTGGTCTCCGAGGCCGGTGATACCTCTGGGAACCCGGGCTTGCTCATCACTTGCACCCTGTAAAACGGCTGCTTCTGGCTCTGACCTCTGCCGGCGTCCGCCTCACGCATCGCGATGAACGAGGCACGCGACGCTGGCGTGATGACAATGTTCACAAAATTGAACTGACTCGGGAACGTGTCAAACTTGAACGGAAGACCCGAGTCGTTGAAGATGATGTTAACAAAGTCGTTGCCAATGTGCCTCTTCTTCAGCGTGCAGTTTGGATCCCGCTCCAAGTTGGTTGGCATCTGCGTCGTCACGTGAAAGACAATCTCCGTCACTCGGTCCCGCCAGCAGAACGTGTACTGGCCGTCCGTGTCGTACTCGCGGTCTAGACCCTGTGTGTTGAATTTGGCTCCCTTGAGCTTCGTCAAGGTTCCCAGGTTGTTGAGAAACTCGAGATAGTCGTTACTCCCAGACACATTGGCGAGTATATCGGCCTCCTCGGTCTGACCCTCGCCGATGTAGATGACGCCTACCTTGTGTCCGTCAAGGCTCGAACTCCTGTCAAACACCCTGATGGCTCGGTCCGTCGCCTCGTCGTCCGGTAGAGGGATCGGCCGCGCCGACTCAAACGTCTGCGGCACCGGAGACATGAGCTGAACGAGTAGGTGGCTGGGCAAAACAGCGTTCGACGTCTCCTGGCCCTCGCGGCTGACGTCAACATAGGCCTCCGTCTGGTGAGGCGGGGGCGGCGTGAATGTCTCGCGGATGGTATACGCAGAAGTCCCCGAAGGCTGTCTCTTGACGATTTGAGCCCACCCGGAGCCCGTGGCTTGCTTAACCGTAATGAGGCTGTTGCCCAGGAGCCACTGCTTCTTGCCGATGGTGCCGAATCGATCCTCAGTAAAGTAGGGGTCCTCGGCCGATTCAGCCACGTCAGCGTACGTGACCCTTTGCATAAAGTCAATGGATGTGAGCGTCTGGTCGTCCGCGGTTTGTCCGCAACTGTCGCCGTCCGAGAAAAGCTTCTTGACAATCCATCCCACGTGGTTGGCTCTATCTTGGAGTTTCAGAGCGAGGAACCAGAACAGTATGACGTGGTATGCCAGCGCGTGGACGTATTGCGGAAGATCGTCGGACGGGTTCGTGCCAGATGGCTCCGCAGGGTTTGAGCCCGGCGTCGTCGCCGCCGTCGAGACTTCGCTGACGTGGCTGCTGCGATTCGACTGCCTCTTCTCTTTGGCGTACTCGAGGTAGCGGAAGCAAATGCCAAACACAATTCGAAAGTCGTCCTCTCGAAAATTGACAAAGACATCGTGTAGTCGGCTCAACGAGGCAAGGAACTCTAGGATGTGGACCGAGACGTGAGGCTGCGTGATGATTGCTGCCATCTGGTTAAGCATCTGAATCAGAGACTTGCTCGTGGACAAAGGCAGCTCGTGGCAGCATATGGACAAGGCGTGAATGCAGTATTTGGCTGTCCGCTCCCATGCGGCGATGCCAAGAACAAATATCTTGACGATTTCGTCCTCGTCACTCTTGGAGAAGTGTTCGTGGTAGCTTAGAATCATAGTCAAGCTATGGAAGAGACAGATGGCCACGTCTGCGCGGCGGAGTCCCGAGGCGTTTGGCGGCTCCTGGAAGCCGTTGGTCCGAATTTGTTCGCAAATGATCCTGCGCAGTTCCTGGATCTGGGGGATGGCATCTCTGAAGATGGCGTGGTTGCTTAGCTGCGATGGAAGATGAACCAAGACGAAACTATACACCTCCCAGTCGCTCCCTTGAAGGATTGACAAGACTGCGTTGAGCCAGGCCGACATATTTAGGGCGGAGCTCTCTGAAGCTTCAGGGCTCTTGGAGCTTGGCTCGTCATTGGCCGCTCCTTGTTCGTGGGATACGTGGGAGACTAGAATAGGGCTGATGAGCGCGGGAATCGCATCTGGCAAAGCTTCTGCGTCCGAGCAGCTCCACATCTGGCGATATCTCTGCTGCACGCTCTTGGTGCCGCTTGGGGTGCGAACGGGGATGCCTCTCTCGTGGGAGGGCCCCTGACCAAAAGAGATGCCGCGTGACGAACGCGACTGACCTCCGTGTTCGCTTTTCGACAGCCGAAACGTCTGGGCAGCCTCCTCCGCTTGCTTCTTGGCAAAAGATGCGCCTGTACGACACAGGGTAGTCGCAAGAAAGCTGTTGTCAGGATCGTCCGTGACGAAGACTCTGTTAGCCCAGTCTGCACGGAGCCGGAATAACAGTTTCATGGCTGTGAGCCGGGCATCGACTTCGCAATGGCTTGGCTTGGCGATGCTGACGAGCGCGCTGAGGAGCCGCGCGCTCTTTTCACCATGACTGTTGATGACCTGGAGAAACATCTTGACGTAACCTTTGGTCACGACGTTTGACGGCGATTGGTCCACGGAGGAGTTGGAGGGGCCAGGGCCGCCGGGTGACATGATGGCGGATGTGGCCGGAGATGATATGGGCGACTTGAGCCGATCGTTGACCACAATGCCCCTGAGCGTGTTGATGATGTAGTCGAATAGCTCCATGTCACAAGACGTGACGACAGAGATCATGAGGGACATGATGGCTTCCAGCACCGGCACATCCATCTCCTCGGCAACGTTTTGGAGAATGCTCTTGGCCAGGCGGGGAATGAGGTTCTGCTCTGCTCCGTCACCGACGAGGTCGACGATTTCGTATGCGTCCATGGTAGTCTGCAACGCCCGAAGGCGTGTTTCCGAGCTTCGCTTGCGGTTGCTGAAGAAGGCTTCCAGCACCAGAGTGAGGTTCTCCTCCCATCGAAGGTCAGATGGTGAGCAGCATCGAAACTCCTGAAAGTAGTCCAAGACCGTCCTCACTGCTGCGTCAGGAAGAAGGGGGTGTACGTCGGTGAAGAATCTGATGATGGATTCTCGAGGAACAAACTCGCCCGACCTTTGCTTGACAATGGCATCGAGGCGGTTAATGAGTGTAAGAAGCTCTCGGTCCACCATGACCTCTGGCAGCTCGTCTTTGGTGAAACTGTCACGTCTCCTCTCCATATCGCTATTTACCCTCTTGCCGCATTCAGCCGCCACCTCCAAACACACCGACCAGTCTTCATCGACAATCAGGCGATGGACTCGCCCGCGCCCATCGTCAAATAACAAGTTCACGAGTTGAAGAACGGACAAGTACACTCTGGGCGACGGCGTTGCCCTGAGAGCGTTGGACAGCCCGTCGACGAGGGGTGCGTACGGGACAGTGGGGTAGCCCTTGTCCGTAGATTTGGACATGAGTTTCTGAAGAACTGCGAGAGCACCCTTGATCTCTCTGCTCGTCTCTCCATCCTTGACTCCGTCTGCGGGACGGTTACGGAGAATGTCGAGCACGATGCGGACGACAACTTGGCCATTGTGAGATTTGCAAAGATTGGCAATGGTGTGCCACGAGTTCTTCTGCAGCGCCGGCACCAGACAGTAGATGGAAGAAAGCACCTGGACGCAATTCTTGAGCCTGTTTTGAGGAATCGACCCAAAGGTTACAACGGCATCAAGCATGCCGATGCAGCTCCGGAGGTCATCCTCGACGCTGGTGTTCATGCAGATGGCCAGAAGGCTCTCAATGAGCTCCGTGACAGAGCTTTCATTTGCGTTGTTGAAGCTGAATTTGATAACGTCGTGGAAGAACTGGAAGAGCTGTGCCAGATTCTTCTCCTCGCCGGACGCGGCCACTCGGCCCCTAGACGAGCTCCTCTGACCCCGATTCGATTGCGCTTGTCTCCGTGCTCTCCGGGCCGCCCTATATGCCGTCTGAACCCAGCTAGTCAAGAGCGGGACGAGGTCGTAGTCGAAGCCAGCAACGACTCGGCCGTGGTTGGTCAGGTCGACGAGTGCCGCAAGTTGAAGATGGAAATCTTCCGGACTCGCTGGTGAAGACAGGGTTTGGAAGTACTCCTTGCGCTCCAGATCGGTAGATGAGGGGTGCTTGGCACACTCTGTCAAGAGTTCCCAGCCAGCCGTCCGCATGGGCGCTGAACTAGAGGAGTCAATCATGTCCTTGGCGGCATACCATATGTCGAGAACCGGGTTCACACGGTACTCGGAAATGGCATATTTGAGAGTGCCGGCGGCGGATATCCGTTCGTTGGGAGTGCCGCTTCGGAGGAGCTCCAGGGCATCCATGTGGTTGGTGGAGAGCTCACGAGAACTCGTTGGGCTGGCATTGACAAACTCGGTTCTCGGCGGAGCGGCGGCCGGGGATAGGAACTGGGGGGATCGATCGGTGCTTTTGGAGCTGGTCAAGGTACGAAAGACGTTGGCGAAGCCACCTTGGCGTGCCGAGCCGGGCGAAGAAGTATCATCTTCGGGCCGCGAGGACATGTGCTCGTCTGACGATGGCTCAATCGCAACAGCCGCGGGTGGCCAATCTGCCTCTGTTGAAGACGTCAGCAGGGATTTGAGGGGCGCAGATGCCTGTGCTGCTCTCTGCTTGCGATAAA
This sequence comes from Hirsutella rhossiliensis, assembly GCF_020360975.1. Taxonomy (NCBI): domain Eukaryota; kingdom Fungi; phylum Ascomycota; class Sordariomycetes; order Hypocreales; family Ophiocordycipitaceae; genus Hirsutella; species Hirsutella rhossiliensis. The sequence goes on from NW_025408669.1 coordinate 1,683,764, forward strand.
AAGCCTTGGGGGCGCAAAGCAAGGACGGCTTGGGGCTGGCTGCACGAGGAGGAAAGGGTCTGGTGGGATGCAGATGGCAGCAGCGCCAGATCGAGAGCTAAGCCTGTGGTAGCGGTAAAAGCGAGTGCGGGCCTACCTAACAATCAAGAACGATTCTGCCTGCTCATTAGGGGGAAATGTGAGCTCGGACGATCAGAGGTGATGTGGTGATGTGGTGATGTGGTGATGCCGAAGAAAGGGTGCCGTGATGCGCGCGATACGGTTGTACGTTAGCTGCGGTTGAAGCTTGCGTGCTGTTGCATGAGGTTCTCGCGAAGATGAAGACGGGAGGTTCGAGCGGATCGGGAGACGGAGCTTGAAGGATTCGAAAACGTTGGAAGTCAAGAGGCCAGAAGATGGGCTATGGACATTCAGTTATTAATCCATGTCTCTGCTCGAGGTCGTCTGCGGACCGGGTGGGGTGATTGCGTCGTGTACCTCGCTGATAGCTGACGGTACCTGAGCAGCTGCTGGGCATGTACTACACACCCAGGGCTTGGGCCTGTACTCCCCAATAGATGCTGAGGTACCCCCAGTCTCCGGCGCTAGGCTTGTCGCCTCCATTTGCGACGTCTCCAGCTGACCTCGGCCGCCTCTAATCCTCTTCCCATGTAACTCTAAATATCTGCAAGGTACACCGGGGATTCCAGGTGCATGCCGTTCGTACCTGGCGAGGCAGGCTGTCCGTTCCGAGATACATCCGCTGCATCGAATAGCGCCAAAGAGTGACCTCTGGCCGCCCTCGAGCCAATGGCCCGTGACACCAGCTGATGCACCTCATTCTCATATGACCCTTGTCGACGGCCTCGCACCATCCCCAACGTCCGCTAATGACTTGGATTTGTTCGGGTTTTTTTTTTTTTTTGCAAGGAAACTCGCTGAGGCAGCTGAATGTGCCTCCATGCACGGCCCAGACATCGTGGTCAAGGCAGCACGCTGGCCACGGCGGCTGAAGCCGGGGTTTGCCTCACCAACACCTTACCTTGAGATGGAAACGTGGCTGCAATGCAGTCTTATCCGCAGCACCCGGCAGAGACAAAGGGCTGTCCGACCGCCGACCGATTTGCCGGGCTTTGCCTTGTCTCGTCGGCTTCCGGCTATGCGCCTCCAACGTGGTGATGAGTAACACTTGGCGAACTCTGGCTGGTCCAGCGTGGCTCGCTGCAAAGAGGTCGATGCTCAGTCAAGTCGGAGGCCAGAATACCATAAAGAGGGTTGTTGCTGCACCACGTGCCTTGATGTAGAAATGCCGGCTACTGGAAAAAGACAAGACTTCGGACGTAGATATGGAGCTACCTTACCGAGGCATGAAGCGCTAGCTCCTTGAAAAAGGCAGCTCGGAGATAAAATCAGCCTTGCTACCTACCTAATAGCTTGCTGGCTGACGGGCGGGCAGATGGACATACCGGTCTGTACAGTCAAGCTGATATCAATTCAAACGAAAAGAAGGAGCCTTAGGTAAGCAATTGACAGGCAGCGAGTGACAGACAACAGCTCCCGGGCCGTTTGGTTGCCGTGCAATGCCGTACCGTACAGCAGGCAGGTAGGTACCTTGCTCTGCACCCTAGCTCGTACCCAAGGCTAGTGGCTGTCCACTGAGGGGCGGTGATGGGCTTCAACCTCAAAAAAGTCTCGTCGTGCGCAAACATCCTCGCCCATTCAACCCTCGTCCTGCACCGCCGTTGTGCCAGCATCATCGCCACGTTGCAGCTCTCTCTCTCGAGACCTCACGATGGCGGCTGAAATTGGCCACATTGCCGAGTTGCTCAACGCAACCCTCGATTCCTCTCAGCACCGAAAAGGTGAGCAAGCCTGCTCCGTTCGCCCCGCCGCTCTCTGTGCTCATCAACAAACAAATCTTCAGCCGAGAACGCTCTCAAGCAAGAGGCGGCCAAGCCGCAATACTCGCTAACCCTCCTCAACATTGTCAATTCCGAATCCCTCCCCATCAACACCCGACTCTCTGCTGCCTTGGCCTTCAAAAACTTCATTCGATACAACTACGTGGTGCGTCCCCGACAGCCGACCCTCTCTTGACCGCTCACGAGGCTGAATCGCTCTCTTTGCAGGACGAAGATGGCAACTACAAACTAGCGCAGGATGAGGTGCACACCATCAAGGAGCGCCTCATTGGCCTCATGATCTCGTGCCCTTCCAGCGTCCAGAGCCAGCTCGGAGAAGCTATCAGCGTCATTGCCGACTCGGACTTTTGGAGACGATGGGACACCCTTACCCAGGTAATGCCCCTATTTGCTCATGGCGCGTGAACCGCGCGGTGGCTGACCCTTGCGTTGCACAGGAACTTGTCAGCAAGTTCTCCACTACCGACCCCAAGGTCAACATAGGCGTCCTGGAAGTCGCGCACTCTATCCTCTCCCGTTGGAGGCCGCTCATGCGAACCGACGAGCTGTACACCGAGATCAACCACGTCATTGCCACATTTGGCCAGCCATTTGTCCAGCTCCTCGTGGTAAGGGCTCGCTTCTACCCCCGTCTCTCCTCAGCTTCTTCTCACGCGTACTAGACCACCGACCGCAAGATTGCGCAAAATGCCGATGACAAAGTTGCCCTCAAGGGCTGGTTCGAGACGTTGGATCTCCAGATCAAGATTCTGCACGACATGTCATCGCACGACCTGCCTCCAATCTTTGAAGAAAACCTTGAAAGCATCTCCAGCTTGCTGCACAAGTACTTCACTTACTCTAACCCGAACCTGGAAACCGACGACGACAGCGAAGCGAGCATCGTCGACACCGTCAAAGCAGACATATGCGAACTGCTCGAGCTCTACACGATCAAGTACGACGACGACTTCTCCAGGTTCTGCGACCCCTTCATCTCGAGCGCGTGGAATCTGCTGTCTTCGACTGGCCTGGAGACAAAGTACGACAACATCGTCAGCAAGGCTCTTCACTTCTTAACCGCCGTCGCGTCCACCTCTCAGCATGCGGGCAAGTTCAACGACGAAAACGTCCTCACCCAGATTGTGGAAAAGGTCATCCTCCCCAATGTCGCCCTGCGAGACTCGGACATGGAGATGTTCGAGGACGAGCCCATCGAGTTCATTCGGCGCGATCTCGAAGGGTCCGACACCGACTCGAGGCGCAGATCTGCGACGGATTTTCTGCGAAAGCTGCAGGAAAGGTTCGAGTCTCTGGTCACCGTCATCGTCTCCCAATACATCGAGCATTACCTCACCCAGGCCAAGGCAGACTGGAAGGCCAAGGATACGGCAATCTACCTGTTCCTGTCTATTGCGGCCAAGGGTGCGGTCACGGCCGCGCAGGGTGTCAAGACTGTCAACCCGATGCTCAACGTGGTCGACTTTTTCGAGCAGCATATTGCCTCGGACCTGGTGGGCAGCGACCAGGTACAGCCCATCTCCAAGGTCGATGGCATCAAGTACCTCTATACCTTCCGCAGCCAGCTGTCGAAGGAGCAATGGAAGCTCGCGCTGGGTCCGCTCGTCCAGAACCTGAACTCGTCCAACTATGTCGTCTACACGTACGCCGCCATTGCGGTCGAGCGTGTGCTATTCTTGGCCGACGACGCCGGCAACCAAATGTTCCCGCGCGCGGATATCGAGCCTTTCGCCAAAGACCTTTTGACGCATTTGTTCAAGCTGATCGAGAAGGACACGAGCCCGCCAAAGCTGCAGGAGAACGAGTTCTTGATGCGATGTGTGATGCGGATCCTCATCGTCATCAAAGACGGCGCCGCGCCCATGCTGGACAACGTTTTGACTCATCTGATCCTCATCACCAACGTCATGAAGCAGAACCCGAGCAACCCCAGGTTCTATTACTATCACTTTGAGGCCATGGGCGCCCTGGTCCGCTATTGCTCGACGACTAGCGCCACTCTCTTCAACGAGAAACTGTGGGACCCGTTCCACAAGATCCTGGCCGAGGACATCACCGGTTCGTTTTGAGGCAGCTGATGAGCATATCGAATATTTGTGCTGATGCCATCGTCAGAGTTCATTCCCTACACCTTCCAGATTCTCGCGCAACTGCTAGAGTCAGCCCCGTCCGAGGCCATTTCGGACAACTTCAAGGCGCTCCTCGGTCCGCTGCTCACCGCACCCTTGTGGGAGACCCGAGGCAATGTGCCAGCCTGCACCCGGCTGCTGTCCGCAGTGATTCCCAAGGCGTCCAAGATCATCATCGCAGAGAGTCAGCTGGAGCCCGTCTTGGGAATCTTCCAAAAGCTCCTGAGTGGGAAGAAGTCGGAGTTGCAGGCATTTGACATCCTCGACGCCATCATCCACTCTTTTGAGCCGTGAGTCGACCGAATTCACCTTCCATGGGTTGACGCACTGACTTTGTCTTGGCAGGGCGACACTGGACAATTATATGGGCACCATTATTCAACTGCTCTACACGAAACTGCAGGGATTCCCCACGGACCCGTTCAAGCTCCGATTCGCCCGATTCTATCATCTCGTCGGGGCAAAGCTAGAGGCTGGCTATGGTGCCGACTACTTCATCAAGCAGTCTAACCAGGTGGACGAGAGGGCCTTTACCCAGGTCTACCCGCCCTTTGTCCTTGCCGAGACGGAGAAGCTTGCGAGGCCGGTCGACCGCAAGACGGCCGTGGTGTCCCTGACCAAGACGCTGTGCGACTCGGAGGCGTTTGCACAGAAGTTCATGAAGGGATGGGCCAACAGTTGTCGGATCCTGCTCTCTCTGCTCGCCAACCCACCGACGGTGTCGGCCGGGATGGACAACGAGATCATCACCGAGGCCTCTGTCGACGACATTGGGTTCGGGCTCACCTTTACCGCCCTCAACACGTGCAGGCCCCTGGCGTGCGACGACTTTCCCGAGATCGTCGACGTCACGAAGTGGGTCAGGGAGTACATGGCCGCGGCCAACACGCGCCACGGCGGCACCGTCGAGGGCTTCATCACGCAGCGGCTTCCGCCCGAGCAGCAGGAGGCCATTGCGCAGTACATGCGCTAGGCTGGCGAGCCGTGGCCGGGGACGATTCCGACGAGAGCGGGTGGGAGGCGAGATGATGTTGGAGATTCAGCGGAGCAGAACAAGCCCGAGATGCCCGTAGAGCGGCCGAGACATAAGGGGGTTACGATACCAGTGGCTGCGAGTTTTGAGAGGGAACTGGGGGCTGCAATCAGGCAGCGAAAAAAAAACATCTGACGGCAAGATCAGAGCAAAATGGTTACGTAGGGCAGACTTGGTGGATGTAAGCTTGCTATCAGATATGGACATGGAGCAAAGCTCAGGAAACCAAGGGGCATGCCAAGCCACCCTTAACATCACGCGTCTACAGCTCCCGCGACGGTGCCGCCATGTGAAGCTCGGCTTACGAGGATGACAATATGTGCATTTCGTTACCCTCACACCGCGAGTGCGCCACCCGCCAGCCCGGAGTTGACCAGAACAGGGCCACTTCAGTTCCAGAGAGAGAGAATAGGTATCGTTGGAACAGGGAAGAGCTCCTCCAAAGAGGAATCTAAGAATTATGGCAAACAAAGCGGCTAAACACCAGAAGAGAAAAAAGTCTCCGGCATGTAGTAGTCGTCGCAGCGCTCATCATGTATCTGGTAAAAAAAAAGCCTTTCGAATGCTCGCCCAGTCGTCGCCCCTGTCCCCGCATCGAGAGGGGAAAGAGCACGTGTGTGGAACGTCAAGAAGCCTCCGAGAAGAAGAAAATCACTCCAAAAGAAAATAGTCCACCCGGTTCTATTCATAACAGCGCTCCATTCATGGTGGTTCGCGAGATGACGACGCCGCTCTCCAGTCCTCGACTTGGATGCGAAAAGAGACCGAGAGGGGCAGGTCAAGGAAACAAGGGGAGCAAATGGGTGTAAGGGGTGGGTATTGCGCTTCGTCGTAAAATCGTGCAGTATCAATTCGTATATGCATCATCGTGGCCCCTTGCGTCGTCTCGACCCACAGCGCCAGCTGTGTGTGGGGGGGGGAGGTTTAAAGATCAAATAAGGCCGCCCTCGGCCCCGACGACCCCGACGTTGCCGCGCCAGCCGCATCTTCGGTCGCTGTCGCCGCTTCTCGGCTGCGGGGATGACGGCGATGGCTGTCCGGCAGCGGGAGCCGTCGCAGGACCGGATATAGCACCGCGCGACGTCAGGTTCGCCCTGGGGGCTGACGGTGGCTGGCCCTCAATCTCGCTGCTGCCACGGTTGCTTCCGGCGCTGACGTTGGTCTGGACCAGCAACAGGCTGCTGCTGGTGCTAGACAACCTCTTGGTGAACTCGGTGAAGCTCAGCCCTTTGGCGCTGGAACCCGAGTGGCGCTTCTCCCCGCCAGACGTCGCCTGGCTCGCGCTTGCGCTCGACTTGGCGGCCCTCTTGCCACTGCCGCTGCCACTGGCCGCCGATCCGGGGAGGTCGAGACTCGTGTTGGCGGCGGAGGCGATGCGAGGTGCGCTTTGTGTGCGGTTGGCGCCGGGTCGCGTCTTCGCGTGAGCAGTGTGAGGGCGTGACGGCGGCGGTTGGTTTCTGGACGTGGCGTGGGCTGGCCCGGCATGATAGCTGAGGTGGGTACGGGACACGGATGGGCGGTGCGATTCAGACTTGCGATTCGATTCGTGGCGGCCAGCAATGAACGCCAATGCCTTTTGAGCTCCAGGGGACATCAGTGGCGCGCTGGCAAAGTCGTCTTGGACTTGGGAGGTAGCGTCGCTGTCAGCGTCCGAGCCGTTTGCATCGCGTTGGTCCGCCTCATCCGATTCGGCATCGTCGTCGTCGTCGTCGTCGTCGTCGTCGTCTGAGCTGTCATCCTCGTCAAAGGCGCTGCGCATGGCCGCCTGCTCAGCTCGGGCAGCCGCATCCTGTTTTTTCCGCCTCTCCTCGGCCTCACGCATTAGCGCGTCGAACCTGGCTATGGAGCTCAGCTTCTCCTGACCGGGGATGTACATTTCCGCCCCCGGGATGTGCCCTAGCTGGAAGGCCCTGTCGAGAATGGTTTCTCCGGGGGCGGGAGGAGAGGTGGCATCGTTATAGGCGGGGTAGGGACCCTGAGAGCTGGCGCTGTCTCGCCCCCCTCGGGTGGGGGAGCTCAAGGCCGAAGAGCGGCCCTGGGCTGCCGTCCATCCTTCAATAAACTCGCCGCGGTACTCGCCGGGCGAGGCCGTCATGGGCAGAACCGTGGTGTAATGCTGCTCCGGGATGCCAAAGGGCAACTTGTGCGCCGCGTGGTTGTTGCTCGAGGGCGAGGAAACATCACTGCGTTTGGATCGGAGGCTGGGCGACTCAGAGCTGAAGGTGGCCGGACGATCGCGCAGCCCCGTCGAGTTCGAGTGGGTAGCCGTCGAGCTCATGTGCTGAAGCAGGCGACTCCCGCTGCCGGGTCGCTGACCATTGTCCGAGTTGTCTCGAGATCGGCCCGAGTAGGGGGTTGTGGCGACGGGGGAGACGGGGCCGTCGGAGGAGTTGGCGCCCTTCCTGGCCAAGATGAAGCGCGCCCAGTCACGCAAACCGGGACATTGATCGTCGGAAACAGTGCGAAACCAGAGAGTGGTGGTGCCGGAATCCTTGTTGGCGGAGATGAAGCCGGTAGCGCGGCCCGATCTGCGGCGTCGCTCCTTGTCGGAGATGGTGATGACGAGGGTTGGGAGGACGGGGCCGTGCTTGCGGTTGCTGACCAGCTGGATCTGGCAATCCGTCACACATCCGAGGGGCCATTGTTGGATGAAGTCGCTGTCGTCCTGAGGGCCATGTCAGGGTCGTCTCTCGGAGGGCGGGAGAGACGAGGGATCATACCTTGGACTTGTACACCGAGAGGCAATCGTCGCTCGTCGGGACCTTGGCGAGGGGTCTGGGGGCGAAGCTGTTGGCGCGACCCGAGATGACGCCTTGCGCGAAGCTGGTGCTGCCCTGACGAGGTCTGGTGTTTGCGGAGCGCGGCTTGCCGACGACGACATATCTCGGCTGAAGGGAGGGTCCGGGAGTTAGAGATTCGAGTGGAGACAAAAGGGATGCACAGAGAATGTGAGGGCGGTGGTGATGTTCACGGGACTGGGGGACCGAGGGACCAACCTTCCAAGAAGCGCGGCCCAAGATCTGGGTGCGGTCCGGGGGGACGAGGAGAAGGCCGTCGAGGCCGTCGAGGCCGTCGATGGCCGCCATTGTGGAGTTGGAAGACTACGACCGACTAGTCGAGGGAAGAGGGCAAGACGAGGTCATGAGGAGCTGTCTTGTGGGTATGCCAAGCGCATCCTGAGAGAGGGCGCGCAGGTGGTGGAGGACTCTCTGCGCTTGAATGCTGACGGTGGCCTAGCAGCGCCGTCACTTGGGTGAAGCCCGGGCCGTATTGGTGGGATGCCAATCGTCGACGGTGGGCAGCGAGGTCGAAGAGGGAGAGCAGGAGGCGGCGGCGGCGGCAGAGGCGTGGGAGGAGGCGGAGAAGTAGGAGCAAGCAAAAGTGAGAAAGGCAGCGAGGCGCCGGAGGTCTGATGGGGAATAGGAGGAGGAGGAGGAAGGGGAGGAGACGAGGATGAGGAGGAGGAGAGAGGAGGATGAAGAAGAAGGAGGAGGATGAAGGAGGCGAAGGAGACGAGGGAGAGAAAGGCGGGAGCAAAAAGCAGCGCAAGGCTTCTAGAAGCAGAGTCAGAAGCAGAGCGAAATGAAGCCGAGGAGGAGAGAAGCAAGTCGACGGATGCTGCGGGTCATGGGCTTGGTGTTTAATCTCTTGCACCACTGCTCGCTACCGACCTTGGCAGCAGGGCTCGGTACCGCCAGCTACTGCCGAGGTACCGCGGCAAGGTGTGACGGGCGTGCGAGAACCTCCAATGCCAGAATTCCGGGCCAGAGTACATGGACGACGGTGATGGGCAAGTACCTGCCCGTTGGCCGCGAAGAAGAGCAGGAGCGAGTACGGATACGCGGCCCAGGTTAGGTAGGTACCCTGTGTCCGCCAGTACATGAGCGGTACCTGGGGCGGAGGAGTGGCAGGTCTCGGGCTCGTGGTCGGGCGGCGGTCGAGGGGCTGGTCATCTGAGCAGAGGTTCCTTGCCTGGCTGGCCAACGCAGGCCAAGGCAGGCAGCGACGATCCCGCCGTGGAGGCGCCCCCAAAGTCAAAACAAGGCGCGGCGGCCCCCCTTTTTTGCCCGTGCACCGAGGGATACCGGTACCTCGGGAGCACTGTAGCGGCAAAGTACAGGGCGGACGGGGAGTACATGGCGGTACACTTGTCTCTGCTGATATGGATGGACTGGCACGTTATACTGTCAGGGACCGATACTTCAGGTACCTAGTACCAAAGCAAGCTACCTACATGCTAACGTTCCCAGCTGCCATCCAGCCACTGGCAAGTCTAGGTAGGTAGGTACAGTACTGTACAGTATCTATGCAGGGCATGCCGGCTGCTGGATGATGCGATTGTGGCTGCTAGCGAAATGAGGTATGCTTGATATCCACACGAGCTACCTCTGTACTAGGCGGTTGATCTTGGGGCCAACGCAAACCAAGACGGGAGGCTCCATTTCTCTCGCTCTCCTCCGATGTGGTGCCTTGTTTTAGCCAAGGACGGATATGCAAGAGGAATAAACCAGTGGAGAGGCGCACTGTACAGGACTGTAGCTAATTACAGACGGTTTCGTCCAGCCCCCGTGTCCACTTTACCGAGACAGAATGTCTGTCTGGAAGCCTTCTCCGTGTCACATATTATTATTCTTGGGTGCCGTGTAAGCAAGCTCGACGACCAGCCCACGCATACCCGGGGTAGACGGGACGCGGGCGGACGGGGGACGCGGGCGGAACATGGTTGAGGACGAGGCACGCCGAAAGGAAGCCTCCTTCCAACCGGCTGGCTGCAGCGCGCACACACCCTCTCGCCGAGCCAGCTGAAGCCCGGGAACTAACGATGCGTGCCCGAGGTGGTGGTGGTGTCGAAGATTTCATGCAACTCGCCTTCTACATGACATACATACGCGTCAAAAGGTGAGTCTGAATCTCAAGACTTGCAGTCAATGTTTCAATCTTTGGCTAGGCCTGCCATCCACAACCCGGGTCGGACCCATGTCTGTGCCTAATGGAACGGCAAAAGGAAGAGGGGGGGAGACAACAAGGAAAAGAAAGACTGCTGCAGGACACGGATTGCCACGTGTGTCCATGTCCAAGGCAAAAGGGAGGGTGGATGGATGTGGGCAGCCTCACCTCTGCATAGCGTCCGCTCTCCCGCCCAATCCCGTGCCCCTTCTCTTGTCTCGCTCTCGCCGATCCTCCCCAAGGGACGAGTTCCGCCGCGTCGGGCATGAATGGGCTTCCGTCTCCGTCGTCGTCGTCGTCGTCGTCGTCGTCGTCGTCTGCTTGTCGTCTGCTTGTCGTCTGCTTGTCGTCCCCGAGCGTCAGGCAACCAACGCACAACCATGGGCAAAGATGGCAGTCAAGACGCAGCAACCAACCAAGCTGGCTCTCACTTGCCATTCTTGCCAATATTCATGCGTGTACTATTATCCTCTTATACTCTTGTTCCCTGTCCATCATCGTGGCCTGCTCTTCCCTCGGCCCCGCTCTCAGCCACTCTTGCCCCTGACCCGCCTCATAGGGCTTACAGTTGAATAGGTGACAGGATAATAGAGCTCCATGTTCGAGAAACCAGGCTCGATATTGCCAGTGTACTCTGAATTGGACATGTACTTGTCTTCCAAACGGCTATAACCGACGTCTTGTCCCGGACAGCCATGCCCCAAAGCACGACAGTCGAAACGCCTCGGGCGAATGGCACAGTTGGTTTCAACACCCATCATCTGATTCAAGCTGTCAACCAGGACGATCACGCAACGTCTTCTACAGCCGATTCAAGTGCGGCTTCCTTCCAACTAGCCGATTCGCAGACCAACAGCCCCAATCTGAGAGCTCCGGCTGCCGACGCAGAGACCCCCGAACTCAGCGCCCGAATCATCAACGGAGCCTCGATGGGGGTTTTTCTGGATTTAAAGCGACTACAACTTGCTTCCATAACCCTACTGACTGGGACAACAGTTTGTTGGGGCGATGGCGCTCAATTGGACCTGAAACGAAACCTTTGTTGGGCAAAGAGCTTCTTCCATGCTTATCGTTGCACCTTGCCGTCATGGCGTTTGCTCTCATCCCATGCCAAGCGTCTGCCGGCGTTTGCACCTGGCCTTGCAAGGTGGAGGTGAAATGGCCATTGTGCAGCCGGCCGTAGCAAACGGCACGCGTCCCCCCTGGCAACAGGTCGGGTGAACAGGACTGCTCGTTGCCGTCGCTCGTGATTCACTGTCACCACTTACGCCCAAACATACGGATCCATCTCAGTTCGCGTGTGTCGCCCAAGTTGAAACCCTCACTCAACCTTTCCCCTGAGCGACGAGGACAGTTGCTGCCGTTGCCCTCGATCCATCATCATCGAGGACTGACATCAGCTTCCCGCCTGGGAACGCCCCGCCTCAAAATGGACTCCAGAGACGTGTCCGACGCCTCCGACTACACTGCCTTCTTGGAGCGGATTCAAGAGGCGGCCGAGCGAGCCAGCCGAAGAGAGGGCGAGCTGGTGCGAGACCATCCCTCCCCCGAGCAACTCATCTCGGACTTCATGGTTAATCTCCTCGCGTCGACGAGGCTCCATTCCACGGCCGGCAGGGGCCTCTACGTTGCCACGTCGCAGGTCCCTCCTCCCTACACCCCCTGCGTCCGCTCCGCCAGCGAGCTCCGGCCCATGATGGTGTCCGGCATGAGGCTCGAGATGCATCACCGCGGCACCAAGACGCTGCTTCGCGTCCGCACGCCCCCGTCGCGCATGACGGCCGTCATGGCCATTGTCGAGGACGAGCAGGGCACCGCCGTGCTGCTGCAGCTGTACTGCCAGCCAGACGAGGCCGTGGTGCCGGCCAAGGAGATTGTGCGGCCCGATAGCGTCTGCATCGTCAAGGAGGCCTTCCTCAAGACGGCCAGCGACGGCACGTACTCGCTGAGGGTCGACCATATTAGCGACATCATCTGGCTCGACGACGCTGACGACCGTGTCCCGCTCAAGTGGAGGAAGCCGGCGTTGACCATGAGCAGCATGAGCAACAACATTCGCATGCAGGGCAACTCTGCCGTGGCCAGACAAAACTGGGCCGAGGCACAGCGCCTGTAAGCCTTTTCCCATGTCATCCTCACCTGATGATTTCTTTTTGCTGATGGGCTTCTTCCAGGTACTCGTCCGCCATCAAGGCGGCAGACAGGCACGAGGAGGCCCAGCTCGCCTACCTCAACCGCTCGCTGGCAAACCTCAAGCTCGGCCGTCCCAAGAAAGCCATCCAAGACGCGACCCAAGGCGGCGACGCAGCGTCCCCCTCGGAGAAGCAACTCTTCCGCGAGGCCCGCGCGCTCTACGAGCTCGGCGACTGGCAGCCGTCTCTGCTGAAGCTGCAGGCCCTCGCGGCGTCGCACCCGGACAACGCGGCCGTGAAGCCCGAGCTGGACCGCGTCATGGCACGGCTGCGCGAGCAGCAGACGGGCGAGTACGACTTCCGCCGCATGTACAGGCAGACCAGGTCGACGCCGCCGCTCATCGACTGCGCTACCTTTTCCGCGCTGGTCGAGGTGCGCGAGTCGCCGGGCAAGGGGCGCGGGCTCTTCACCACGGTGCCCGTGTCGGCTGGGCAGCTGCTCCTGTGCGAAAAGGCGTTTGCGTATAGCTACGTCGCTGACGGAGACGTCCACAGCGTGCTGATGAACATGAGCACCAAGAGGATGCTGGTGGGCGGCCAGGCTCAGCTCCTGACGCAGATTGTGCAGAAGCTCTATCACAATGGCCAGCTGGGTCATTCGTTTGCCGACTTGCACCGCGGCGACTACGCCATGGCTCCCGTCTCGGAGGCTGATGGGCTTCCGGTGGTTGATTCGTAAGTCGTCTCCTGTCTGCCGTCATGTCGAGCACGAAAGCTGATGCCCATGTCCAGGTTCCTGATTGAGAAAATCTTGTCCCTCAACTCCTTCGGCGCTCCGCGAACTAACCTCAGCTGGTACACAGACCTCATGTCGATGGGCTACAAGGCCATCAAGGACGACACGCCGCCCGGCCACGCGACGTGCGGCGTCTGGATGCTGGCGTCGCGCATCAACCACTCGTGCACCAGCAACTGCCGCCGCTCCTTCATCGGCGACATGCAGATCCTCCGCGCGACGAGGGACCTCGAGGCCGGCGCCGAGCTGCTCTTCAGCTACGCGCCGCCCGTGCCCATGGACTCGTACGACCAGGCCCAGCGGCGCTTCGGCCACTGGGGCTTCGCGTGCGGCTGCGAGCTGTGCACGCTCCGGAAGGCGACGCCCGGCGCGGCCCTCGCGCAGCGCAAGCTGTGGAACGAGCATCTCAAGGTCGCTCTCCGGGGCATCGCGAGCACCAGGGAGGTCAGCGCCCGGCGACTGATTGGGCGGCTCGAGGAAACGTACGCGGCGACGGCGACCAGCGCCCTCCGGATGGAGCTCTGGGACCCGTACCTTGCGCTGGGCGCCTACATGCTCGCCCGGAACACGCCGGCCGCGTCCATCAAGGCAACCGTCAGGGGCCTCGAGGTGCTGGGCTTCACCATGGTCGCGAGCCCGCCGCTGCAGGACGCGAAGCCGCCGCGGCTCGAGGTGACGCACTGGGGCATTGTCAACGAGTACACGCCCTGGGCCTTCTTCAACATGTACAAGGCCTACAAGGTGGTCGCCCCCGAGCTGTGCGCGGCTGCCAGGCAGCTGGTCGAGACTGCGTATAGCATGGTTGTGGGCGAGAAGGAGACGGTGCGCGACGTCTTTCCGGGGCTCGTCTGATGGATGTGCGGATGCAGGGAGGTGGTCAAAGGTAGGTGGTCAAAGGCAGTCTAGACAAGCAGCTCGGCCATGCGCCTATAGGTACTCATTTACTGTACTTTGGTTCTCCGGGGGAGCCACGCCGCATGGCCCCCGATGATGCTATTAATGCGTGGCGTCACTTGGCTGGATTGCTTTTTTTCTCTTGCCCTTCCTTGGCTTTGAGCGAGGGCATCTATCCTTTGGGCCATCAGATTTAAACTGCATCGTGGACAATGAGGCGGCCTCGTGCTTCCTTCCGACTTGTTGATGTGATCCCTTGACATGTTTGTCTGTCCCGACTCTCGTCCAACAACATATACGCCTTGTGCCACATGCCCTGAGAGCCAGAACCTTTCCTTCCGAATCAACCGCACCTTGGTTTCCTTTCTTTTTCCGTCACCGCGAGCCGGCTCTCTGGTTCATCTACTGCAGCTGTCTCGCCATCTGACCGTCGCGCCCCCTGCATGCATCCCCTTCCGTCTCTTGTCCTAATTCCTTCGTTTCTTTTTACCCTTCTAGAATATCGGCTCCGCTCCGCTCGCTCAAGGCCTCGATCGAGATATATCCGAAAATGACTCTAGATCTGACTTGCCCAACGGCCATCGTCCACGTTATCTTGACTCACAGACGTGGACACGAACCCCCACGCCTTCCTTGAGGCCCCGTCAGCCTCCCGCCACCTCCTTGTGCTGCCGCCATCTGCTGTGGATCCGATCCTCCTTGCCAGAAGCCTTGTTGCTCGTCTCTCTTTGCTTCTGTCTGCCCAATTTTCGGACACAGACGTGCCAAACTATCCATGTCTCAACCTTGCCTCACCGTACTGGCCCCTTGATGCCATCAAGACAATAAGCCAAGGGCATAACATTCTACGTATGCATGTGTTTACATGTATGCTTCATTACACAATAGAGGCACGTATGTCCAAAGTGCACCATGCGCGTACTTCGTATGCATGTACTTGCTCCGGCAGCACTTCCCGATCCGAGCGTGTTCTGTACAACCCCGAGACGCAATCTGCGAGTCAACCAGTCCCAAGGGCCACAGCCCAGCCCGTCGATCCGGGAACAGCCGGGCCACCTTCTTCCTTCGCCGGGACGTGGTACAAACGTGCCTCTTTGCCGTGCCGGCTTCCGTTGCCGTCCACCCGTCGCCGTTCCTGCGCCTTGGTGTTTCGCCAGTCCGCATGCGAGACACCACCACGGCCTCATCTCACAGCGCTTCCTTCCGCTCAAGTCGCTTTTGCATTTCCCGTCTGCAGTGCAGAGATGTTTAGTCTACCGTCCAGGCCTAACGAGCCCTCCTCACTGGTCCATCCAGCTCATTACTGCACATGACATCCCTGCATGCCGACGCTGCAACGCCTGAAATCAACGAACCACCACACTCGGACAACAAAGGCAAAGGGGGAAGAGGGGAAATACCAGGTGCGCGCTGGATGGAGAGTATGAACAACACTGTGCTGGGGATTAGAACGCACAAGGGGAAACGAGGTGCACACCTATGCTCGGGTCCAGGGTCCTGTCCATCGATACACTTTCTCTCCCCGTCTCCAAGCCCTCCTCGACGTCCCCTACGCCAAGAAAAACCCAAAGAGACTCTCGTGTAGCAAGCTCCTTGGCCTGTCGTGGTTGCCCAGAACGTGTCCGCATCCCTGCCGCTGCCTCTACACGTTGTCTGCGGAGCTTCGCCACCCGTTGGAAGACTTGGGGTGTCGAGCACGCAGCTCAGCCATCCCCAACTTGTTTGTCCAGCTGTGTCCACCAACGTCAGCCTCAATGCCACTCCGCCATCTCTCGGGCGCAGAAAACATACACCTTGACGAGACCGTCGTCTCCGCACGAGGCCAGCATGCAGGGGTCGGTTGGGTTCCAGCACACGGCGTTGCATCGCGGCATGTGCCCGTGCATTCTTTCCACGGCGGCGCCCGTGTTCTTGTGCCAGATGAGAACACTGCCGTCCTCACTTCCGCTGGCCACGAAGCTCTCGTTGGCGCCCCCAAACGAGCTCCGGATTAGAAACTTGCCTCCCTTGTGCCCCAGGAGCTTGTGAATCGGGTTCCTTGTCATCAGGTCGATGAGATGCACTTCACCGTCCTTCTTGTTCACAAGCAGATGACGCGAGTCTTTGCTGACGCTCACAGACGTTGGGCGCCCCCCCATGTCCATGTGGTACTCGAGCTCTCTCGTCAAGCCGTTGTAGACGTGAATGTTGGAGCTGTCATCGACGGCCGCGAGCCATCGCCCATCCGGAGACCCACAGAGATCCTGCACGCGGTGCTTCTTTTCCCACTCGATACATCCTTCGTCGTGCACGTTGAAGCTGCAGAGACTGTGGTTCTTGTCCAGAGTCCCGAGAACAAACGATGCGCCGTCCCCGGCCCAGACGCACCCGCTGACGGGTTCGTCAAACCGCCTAGTCTTCTTGATGAGGGAACCTGTCTGTGCAAAACTCGTCAGTGAAACACTCCCTCGTTTATCGCTGCGGAGCCGGCACTTACTGCTGCGTCCCAAAGCCGCGCATACTTGTCTTGCGAGCATGTGACAATCAATCTGTCGTCAGGACTCCAGGCAAGGTTTCCAACGCCATGCTCATGCTCTGTGAGCTCGTGGAGCAACGTGAAAGTCTTGGTGTCCCAGATCATTACACTCTCCCGGCTCCCGCAGGCGGCAATTTTAGATCCATCATTCGAAAACTGCACCTGCCAGACCTCGCCACCCAAGTCGTTGAGCTCGAGGGCTTTCTCCGCTGGGAAGTTGCGTCTGTCGCAGTTGTGGTCGGAATAGAGGGACGGCGACGAAGCCGCAGTGTGGTATAGGCACGTGTCGACCTGTGTCTGCTTTACTTGCTCGAGAAGGACGGCGAGGCGATGTTCCGGTAGCATGACCGAGGGCGATATGCACCCTGCGTTTCAGTTAGTGACAAACTGATACCTT
This sequence comes from Hirsutella rhossiliensis, assembly GCF_020360975.1. NCBI lineage: Eukaryota > Fungi > Ascomycota > Sordariomycetes > Hypocreales > Ophiocordycipitaceae > Hirsutella > Hirsutella rhossiliensis. The sequence goes on from NW_025408669.1 coordinate 1,700,508, forward strand.
GATAAGGCATCGCGGCAAGAGGGGGGGAACTCACGAGAAAGCTCGGATAGAAGCCGTTTGCGAGACTGACCGCGTGCTCCGTCCCAGTTGGCTTTTGCCATGAGGTCCTCGACGGTGCGACACATGAGCAGACTGGATAGGAAATGGAGCTTGCTCGTGTCTTGATACAAGGGCGTCAGCTCTCCTCGCAACACCACGAGCGCGCGACTCGTATCCCTTTGCTCTAGGAGCTCGAGGAACTTTTGTTGTCGTAGCCAAAACTTCATGACGTTGCGGTCCGAGCCTGCGGCAAGAACCAGCCCGTTCCCCCCGCCTCCGCGTCCCTCCGAAATGGCAGCGCCGGCCAGCAACTTCTCAGCCTCGGCCCAGAGGCCGTCAAGGACGGCGGACCGAAATGCAGCCACCGTGGGGCTCTCGAGATTGAACCCGCTGTCCCGGCTGACCATTTCCGCTGCCGCTCGATAGCCCATGTCCGACAGGGCCTGGATCAATAATCGCGTAACCTCCTCCGGGCAGTGCCCAAAGTAAGACAAAGGCTGCTGGACGGCCGGCGTCGGGTTGGCCTTGTCCCCCAGGGAAGAGCCGTTGGTGGACGGGGCGGCCTTGTGCGTGCCATTTGTGACGCCTGACATGGCCGTGTGCTGACTTGCTAGCAAGTTGGAGCCGTTTGACCTGGTCATCGCATGGCCGTTTGAATGGCCGGGCGCGTCGCCGTCGGGCAACATGGCGGTGTCGTCGCGTCGCCTTCGCTTAGGAGGGTGCTGTGAGGATCCTGCGGCGGCAGGCGCAGCGTCAGACCGGACGGCTGACGCGGCAAGATCTTGCGGCGGCTGGAGGCCTGAGGACCGCCGACGTCGTCCCAAGACTCGCGGCGGCGGGCTGGAGGCTTGGGGAGCGCTGCCTGTGGAAGATTCTATGTTCGCAAAGGCGGTGGCTCCGGAAGAAGCTCCTCGGTCGGATTCAAGCGGCGTGGGGGGGTTCGGGGCTGAGAGGACTGTGCTGGAAGAGAAATTTGCAGGATGCGGGGTGGATGGGTCGTCGGAGGCGTCAATGGGAGAACGAGGGTCGCGAGATCGCTCCACGTCGACCTCTCCGCGGCCTGGAACCGCGGCAGGACTCGAGGAGCTTATCGAGAAAGCCTGGCTAGGAGCCGAGGGGGAGCGGCGTCCGGCGAGGGCTGAGGCCTGGACCAGACGTCAAGGACAGGGCGAGTCGGCTCGAGGGGCTCGTCGTCTCTGGGCGTAATGCTTCACGGGCCGGCCAAGTCTGAAGACGTCTCCTGCCTGGAGCAGCCGGGGCAGGGACGCACATGTGAAGGTCCGTTGGCTGATGATGGTTGACGTCCGCTGGCCAGTAGCGGTGCTGTGGCCGTGACACGATCCAACGTCGCTCGCTTCTGGAGACGAGGGGCGATATGCTTCTGTCTGCTAAGGTTGTGAGGCTGCAAGAGGTCGAGGGAGGTGGTTGAAAGAGGGCCCGGTCGGCTCAACCTACAAATGGCGGCCAGCGGTAGGAGCACCCCTCTGCCAAGTGCTGAAGGACGTGCTTGGTGCTTCGAGCCCCGTACCGGTACCAGCTGAGAGGCTGCCACATTGGCGGCTGGCCGGGGCACGGTACGTACTTGACGCGCCGCTCTCGAGTGGGCCCCTGGAAGGGGTGCATGACCAGCGCTGAGGCTCCGTAGTGGCGGAGACTCCAGGCCTCGCAGCATGCTAAAACAGGTCCGGTGCCCCCTGTAGGCCCCAGAGCCCTGTTGGACCTAGCTGGCCAGTGGCCACCTGCGCTCTGTCTTTGGCTCGCCGGCTGCCCCGTCTGCCCGCTGACCAAGGCAGGCCTTTTACAAATGGTACAGTATTTAGTGGGCTGCCTACTAGAAAACACCAGCAACTTCCAAGCGTTCACGTCCATGGTCCGGTTCATCCAATCCGTTTCGTCTCCTCCCTCCTCACCCTCTAGCTAATTACCACTTTGCAAAGCGATAGCGTCTGCATGCATGCCTACTTGACATTGGTCGTGCCCCATCGGGCTCGGGCTGACGGCTCGGGCCCCCTTGGCGGTCCTGCCTGCGCACGACCTCTTTCAAGGCTCACGGGATGCAGCTGACGCAAGACATTGCGGGCTGGCAGAGTAGGCTTTGGAGGATGCGGGAGAGAGGGAAGGGGAGGGGGGGAGGATTCGATGACGTCTCACCTCATCTCGCCTCGCGCGACTCGTCGTCCCGTCTACAGGTCTCGCTCAGCTCGCGTGCGCGATGGCGACATGGCTCCCAGTGCGCCGCGCAATGCTGCCCGTGTTCGTGGCCCGCGTGTATTGGTGTATGGATGCTCCGTCACCTGTGAAACCAGCAAATATGGCGCAGAGTTTACCGACGACTTGCCCTTCCAAGAAACGTCGGCGTCAACCCGCTACGACCTACAAAGCTAGAGTCCGGCGCCGTTTTCAGGCTTTGGCGAACCTCGTCAGTCAAATGACCCCCGGCCACCTTTTGACGTGCCCAGCCGCTTCCCCCTCCTGTGCAATAGCCTAAATGCCTGGTAGCAAACGCGTCGAGGAAAAGATGACGGATCCACCAACCCGGACTGGTTGACAGGGGGTCGTCACGGGATTAGACGTGGCGAAGCGCGCATGACGAGGCTCTTGGATCACCGAGGCGTCGGCTCAATCGTCGTGCAACACTTGTCAGGACTGTCTTAGGCTCTTAGCTGCCTGTCAGCGTTCCGGCTGCCATTACTCTGATGCCGGCGGATGGAGCGGAACCGGTAATGCAGTGACCCCGAATCTGCCATCACTGGGACACCCAAAGATGCTTTCCAGGGAACTGAACAAGGCAAGTTGTTGCGGCAAGCAGCGGCACTCCAATGTCTTTGGGAGCAGATGCTGCCCTACTCGCGTCTTGAGGTGGATTGGGATGCCTCCGTTGCAGCTACCTGCATGGCCCTCTACCCGCAAGCACATCCATCCAGGGCCGCCTCGGGCGAATTGTGTCCGGCTTGGCCTTGTCGGTCCAGAGCGTCTCTGAAACTCCCCCGCTCACGACTGCAAGATGAGCTGTTCGTGGAAGAATATGCAGACCACGATTGCGAAACTGCCTACGTAAATACACGTCACCTTTGTTGTAGGCGGCAGCGTCTCGCACAAACACGTGCTCCGAACATGAGGGCATAAGAACAGCGAGGACGACGACACTGCAGATTTGCGGGAAGGGATTTTCAAGATTGCGAGCATTCAGCCAGGGACGAAGAAACGGTAAGAGTCTTGCGTGAAGAAGTTGACGTCTGGAGGACTCGCGATCACGTGGTGGCTCGGGTACAAAGTTACAGTCCGACAGAGCCACAGCGTTGTGTCCAGGCAACGAGCATTGAGCCCGACTCTGCGCAGAGGTACCTACTTCGAAGGGGTACCTGGACATGAGAACTTTCACCACTGTGGGTAGGTACCTCGAGTTTCGCTTCAATGTACCCATCGCCAGAGAAATCATGCACTGCAGCTGATTAATAGGGTATTTCAAATTCCGGAGTCGAACTACGGTGATTTCCGAGCAACTGGGCTTGCCGGCAGGCAGCAAGGACTTCGTACACGCGGCCCGTATAGTGCATTGCGGCGGCCCCGCCACATGTGGCTTGTTGCAGGCAAATTCCAGCTCCAGTGGGCCAGCCCAGCCCCACTGCCACCGTCAGGCTTCCGGGACCACATGTCGTCTTGCGAATCCCCCGACCGCAGCAACGCATACAGTAAACAACTTCGGCTTCCGCCTCGTCCACGTCCGTTGCCCTGCCCCGAAGCGACTGCCTACCAGAACGCGTATTTGGGGGAACACAGTCCAACCTTGATTCTGTTCCCCAACGGCCACCCGTGCGCCTCCCCCCATTTCCATCGAAATTGCTCTCCGTCGCCCGCCGAGAAATCAAATAACCCAGAATCCTGCGCCGTCAAGCGGCAAGCCCGACGCCGTCCGACTCCAACGCGTTTGATACAAGGAAAGAAACCAACAACATCATGAGTGGCAACTTGTCCACGCCGGGCGGCATCTCGGATCCCGCCCTGATCCAGTGAGCTTTGACTGCATGTTACGTCTCTGGGCGCTCCAGCCTCTGACCTCTTCCAACACAGGCTCGTCAACAAGCTACAGGATGTGTTTGCGACAGTCGGAGTCAACAACCCCATCGATCTTCCTCAAATCGCCGTCGTCGGCAGTCAGTCAAGCGGAAAGAGTTCGGTGCTGGAAAACATTGTTGGTCGCGATTTGTGAGTGGCAGCCAGGCCACGTCTCGGCAGGTGGACATATTCTGACCGTACATCTATCTACCTGACAGCTTGCCCCGAGGCTCCGGCATCTGCACGCGACGACCCCTCGTCCTGCAACTCATCAACCGGCCCGCGCAGAGCAACGGCGTCTCCGAGGATGAAGTCTCCACCGCCAACGACAAGGCTGCCAATGCCGACGAATGGGGAGAGTTCCTCCATATCCCCGGCCAAAAGTACTACGACTTCCACAAAATTCGAGACGAGATTGCCCGCGAAACAGAGGCCAAGGTCGGCAAGAACGCCGGCATCTCCCCCGCCCCCATCAACCTGCGAATCTACTCTCCCAACGTCCTGACCTTGACACTCGTCGACTTGCCCGGCCTGACCAAGGTCCCCGTCGGTGACCAGCCCCGCGACATCGAGCGACAGATTCGCGAGATGGTGCTCAAGTACATCGGCAAGTCAAATGCCATCATCCTGGCGGTGACGGCGGCCAACATCGACCTGGCCAACTCGGATGGCTTGAAGCTGGCGCGCGAGGTTGACCCCGAAGGCCAGCGGACCATTGGTGTCCTGACAAAGGTCGACCTGATGGACGATGGCACCGACGTCATCGACATCTTGTCCAACCGCGTGATCCCCTTGCGGCTGGGATACGTGCCTGTCGTCAACAGGGGCCAGCGAGACATTGACAACAGAAAGGCCATCAACGTGGCCTTGGAGGCAGAAAAGGCCTTTTTCGAAAACCACAAGGCGTACCGCAACAAGAGCTCCTACTGCGGCACGCCGTATCTGGCCCGCAAGCTAAATCTCATCCTGATGATGCACATCAAGCAGACTCTGCCCGACATCAAGGCACGAATCGCCAGCTCGCTGCAAAAGTACTCGAGCGAGCTCGAGAGCCTGGGGCCGTCGATGCTCGGAAACAGCGCAAACATTGTCCTCAACATCATCACCGAGTTCACCAACGAGTGGCGCACGGTGCTGGACGGCAACAACACGGAGCTCTCGAGCACCGAGTTGTCGGGTGGCGCTCGAATCAGCTTCGTCTTCCACGAGCTCTACTCCAACGGCGTCAAGGCCCTGGACCCCTTTGACGTGGTCAAGGACGTCGACATCCGCACCATTCTCTACAACTCGTCTGGGTCCTCGCCGGCGCTGTTTGTCGGCACCACGGCCTTTGAGCTCATCGTCAAGCAGCAGATCAAACGCCTCGAGGATCCCAGCTTGAAGTGCGTGTCGCTCGTCTACGATGAGCTGGTGCGGATCCTGTCGCAGTTGCTGGGCAAGCAGCTGTATCGCCGGTATCCCGGGCTCAAGGAGAAGATGCACGGCGTCGTCATTGGCTTCTTCAAAAAGGCCATGGAGCCCACCAACAAGCTTGTGCGGGACCTCGTTTCCATGGAAGCCTGCTACATCAACACTGGCCATCCCGATTTTTTGAACGGCCACCGGGTAAGTCTTGCCACTCAGGTCGTTGCAGGCTCGTTGCTGACAGGCGTCGTCGATGCCAGGCCATGGCGGTCGTCAACGAACGCTACAACCCCACGAGGCCCGTCCAGGTTGACCCGAAATCCGGCAAGCCGCTGCCGCAGTCTTCGACGCCAGCCAGAACCACCAGCCCGACAGTTCTCGACATGGAGGGAGGCACAAACTCTGGCTTCTTTGGCAGCTTCTTCGCCGCCAAGAATAAGAAGAAGGCTGCTGCCATGGAGGCCCCGCCGCCCACCCTCAAGGCCTCGGGCACGCTGTCGGAGCGGGAGAACATTGAGGTGGAGGTTATCAGTAGGTTGCCATTCCTCGGGCTCGTACGTCGACGGCTAACGCGTCATTCCAGAGCTGCTCATTTCGTCGTACTACAACATTGTCAAGCGCACCATGATCGACATGGTCCCCAAGGCTGTGATGCTCAACCTCGTCCAGTAAGTGTCCCCCTGCGTGTTTTGGTGGTGTGTTTGTGCTCACGAGCCTGGCAGGTTCACCAAGGACGAGATGCAACGAGAACTGCTGGAGAACATGTACAGGACCGACACGCTAGACGACTTGCTCAAGGAGAGCGACTTCACCATCCGCAGGCGGAAGGAGTGCCATCAGATGGTTGAGTCCCTGTCCAAGGCGAGCGAGATTGTCAGCCAAGTCCAGTAAGGCGAGGCCGATGACGGTTGGTCCCGGACGGGCCGGCCCACGACTCAGCCCGGCTCGACTTGCAGGGCCTAGAGGCGGTGCATACTGGAATCCTGGCCAATGACACGGATGAGAAGTCTCGAGGTTCTCGCAATTCTTTTTCGATACCACGGATGGGTTCACAGGTCTTAGAGTAGACGAATCAGTAATGCGTTTATTTTTATCGCTTGCCAACGATGTGGCGACAAGGAGACGGTTGGGCGGGCACGAAGCGACTTGTCGAGGCAGCGGCATTCAGGAGGCGGACCTTGAGGGATGCGCGTTGCGAGCAGCTGTCGTGGGACGAGCGGCTGCGTCATTTCCGAATTAGAAGACTAGTGAGCCAACTCGTTTAAATGGATTAGCGGGGAGACATGGCGTGCATACAAGGAAGCATGTCTATTGCCGTGAGGATGCGGCAGAGTCGTCAAGGCGGAGAGATGGCGGCAGCGTAGGAGGAACGTGAGGCGGATTACAGCTTGGGCCCGGCGTGCTGGTCAAGCACGAATCCCCCGGGGCCGACGTGGTAATCTCTCCCCCTCTTCCAGCCCAGCCAGCTCTCGAGGACGTGGTCGGCGCCCTGGCCCGGGGCGAGAGGCTCGGCGTCGTAGCCATCGCCGGGGACGCCGGGGCCCTGGCCGAGGACGGAGGCATCGGCGGCGTCGGGGCCCGGGGGCGGCCGCTGTGTGACGGCGAGGCAGGGGTTGCGGCGCAGGGCGACGGCGGGCCGCTGGTCGCCCTCGCGCGCGGCATCGGCGCGCAGCTCGGCGTAGTCGAGCACGGGCACGCAGCAGGCATCGGAGCCGTCAAAGACACGCTCCCACTCGGCCCTGGTCCGGCGGCGGAAGGCGGCGGCCATGTCGCGGCGCAGGGCGGGCCAGCGGGCCGGGTCGGCGCGGTCCTCGCACCAGGCGCGGGCGATGGCGAGGCGGTCGACGAGCTGGCGGAAGAAGCGCGGCTCGAGGGCGCCGACGGACATGTAGCGGCCGTCGCGCGTCGCGTACGTGTCGTAGTACGGACAGCCGCCATCGAGCAGGTTCCGGCCGCGGCCGCGGTCGCCCAGCGGCGTGGCGAGCATCAGGCGCGGGAAGGTGGCCAGGTGGGCGGCGCCGTCGACCATGTTTGCCTCGACGACCTGCCCGCGGCCCGAGGCGTGGCGCGCCACCAGGGCGAGCAGGATGCCCTGGACGAGGGTGGCGCCGCCGCCGGCAAAGTCGGCGAGCAGGTTGGTGGGCGGCAGGGGGGTGTCGTGGGCGCGGCCCAGCAGGCTGAGGGCGCCCGAGACGGCCAGGTAGTTGATGTCGTGGCCGGCCATGGCGCGGTACCGGCCGTCGCGCCGGAAGCCCGTCAGGCGCGCGTAGACGAGGCGCGGGTTGAGGGCGAGCAGGGCGTCGGGTCCGAGGCCGCGGCGCTCCAGCACGCCCGGGCGGAACGGGTCGATGAGCACGTCGACGCCCGCGGCGCGCACCACCTCCTTGACCAGCGCCGCGCCGGCGCTGTCGGCCCGGAGGTCCACGGCCAGCGAGGCCTTGCGCCGCGTCAGCACGTCGGCCGTGGGCGCGGCGCCGGGCCGGTCGATGCGCAGCACCGAGGCCCCGGCGTCGGCGAGGAGCATGCCGGCGTAGGGGCCTGGGGCGGCGGCGTGTGAGCATGTCGTCATGTGCGTGGGAGCGTCTGCCGGCGGGGTTACCTGGGGCGAGGCCGGCGAATTCGAGCACCTTGATGCCCGCCAGGGGGGGAGGGCCGGTGTCCATGGCGGAGGACCTGCTGGAGAGATGGAGCACCGAAGCACGGGCACAGACAAGGGGCCGATGAACAGGTTCTTCGAAAGAGATGGGTATTGCGTCAAGGTCTTTAGCGGCGCGATCTCAACCGTGGTTCCCTCATCGTGAGGCAGAGAGCGAGAATGCCGGTGTAGGAAGCAAATGAGCCGAGGCTCTTAGCGCTGTCACCGGCCGGCCCCGCAGTGGGGGCTGCGGGTCTACGGTGGAGAGAGGGCGGAGGAGACGAACCGGTTCATCGCAAGCTCTAGGGTAGCTCATCTACGACTAGACTAATCACCGCCTTCAATAATGGCATGACTCTTGGAACACAATCACTTTTTCATTCCCGCGAGCAACACCGCTTCACCCCGCGCCGCGCCGCAAACAAACAACACCATACTCCTCGAAATGCAGCGCCCATCCCGAGAAAGCGCCAAAAGAAGCAAACTAAGCCCACCAGTCGCCCTGGTCGTACATGGCCTGCGCAACCTTGACGAAGCCGGCAATGTTGCTCCCGGCCACCAGGCTCGGCAACTCGCCCTCGCCCGCCTGCACGTACTTTTTGGCCGTCTCGAGGCCCGCCGCAAAGGCGTTCTTCATGATGCCCTTGAGCTTGTCGTCCACCTCGTCGGCCGTCCAGGCGAGGCGCTTGAACGAGTAACGCGTCAGCAACCACCGCGTCCTGAATCTCGGCGGAAGAGAGCAATGCCCTGCGTCTCCACCGAGCAGAGCGAGAGAGAGAGCGAGAGAGAGAGAGAGAGGCTTCTTACCTGGCTGTTCTGCGCCATCTCCAGCCCCGACACGGCGACGCCGCCGCAGTTGGCCGCCTTGCCCGGAGCATACCACACGGCCTCGCTGCCCCGTTGGCGGCGCTGCTCCTCAAACAGGTCAATGGCCTCCTGCGTGCAGCCCATGTTGGATCCCTCGGCCACCACCAGCAGTCCGCCCGCCGTCAGCGCCTCGGCCTCGTCGCGGCTGACCTCGTTCTGCGTTGCGCACGGCAGCGCCACGTCCACCTTGCCGACGTGCACCCACGGCCGCGCCCCGGCCACGTACGTGTACCGCCCGCCGTGGTCCAGCTCCGCCAGCGCCCGCCGCCGCGCCTTGAGCGCCGCCACCTGGTGCACGTGCTCGGCCGTAAATGTCTTGCCGTCGTCCGTGGCCACGAGCGCGCCCTGCGAGTCGGACAGCGACACCACCGTCGCCCCCAGCTCGAGCACCTTGAGCGCTGCGTACTGCGCCACGTTGCCCGAGCCCGAAATGGCCACGCGCTTGCCCGCGAAGCCGCCGCGGCCTGCGTACTCGAGCATGTGCTCGACGTAGTAGACGACGCCGTAGCCCGTCGCCTCTGCGTGCCGTGTCAGCCAATGGCTCCAGAACCGGGAGGTTTGTCAAGGAAAAGTCTCCTACCGGGACGAATCAGGCTTCCGCCCCAGCTGAGGCCCTTGCCGGTCAAGACGCCCTCCCACCGGCCCCGGGCCTGGCGGTAGGCGCCGAACATGTAGCCAATCTCGCGGCCCGACACGCCAATGTCGCCGGCGGGGACGTCGGTGTCGGCGCCAATGTGCTTAGAGAGCTCGCGCATAAAGGCCTGGCAGAAGCGGCGGATCTCGGCGTCACTCTTGCCCTTGGGGTCGAAGTCGGCGCCTCCCTTGGCGCCACCCATGCTCACTGCGATAGGGGAGCCTGGTCAGCCAGGCCTCTTTCCCCCCGTCACCTCGGTTGTGACTTACAGCCAGTCAGGGCATTCTTGAAGATTTGCTCAAAGCCGAGAAACTTGAGGCTGGCGTCTTTTTGTCAGCACCGTCCCTCTGCGAGTAACATGGACGTACATGGAGAGGTTGACGGAGGGATGGAGGCGCAGGCCGCCCTTGTAGGGCCCGAGGGCCGAATTGAACTGGACGCGGTAGCCGCGATTGACGCGCAGACGGCCGTCGTCGTCCTCCCAGGTGACGCGGAACTGGACGACGCGCTCAGGAATGGAGCAGACCTCGAGGGCGGTCCGGTACTCGGGATGCTCCTGGAAGAGGGTGCTGTCGGCAAGGGTGCTGGCAAGCTCTGATGTTGCGGTCAGCAATAGCGATGAATGGATGCTCTGGTAGGACGGACCCGTGTAGGCCTGCTCGAACTCGGGCTCGGACGGGAGGTTGGACATGGGTGCGGTGCGTGTCATTGCCGGAGATGGAGAGGTGTGTATGCTCCAGAGCCTGCACCGGGGAGCAAGAGTTCACAACAGCTTGAATGGACAGGATGGTAGCCCGCTGAGCTGTTGACCGGCAGGAAGCCGAAAGGACAGACAGATGCAGATGAGAGAGAGCAGGATGACAAGGGGGATGGAGAAGTAGCACGGGGAGCGGAGCTGGTTGCAACGGAGAGGGAGACGTGGAGAGTTTATATAAACGGAGCAGGCAGCCTGACATTGTTGCACTGTATATATGTGTCTAGTGCTGTAGCTCCGAGCCGAGCAGTCGAGAGAGGTTCGGACGACCCCTGTGCGGCAACACAAGAGGCTCGGCGACCCGCCCGAGCCATGTCATGTTTGCTCAGAGTCAGTCGCAGGGCCCCGCTCCTCGCGCGGCTCGCCTGCAGAGAGGCCTGTGAGTCTCCGTCAGTCCACACAGTCAAGCATCATGGTCCCGCCTGTCAAGCACGACCTGCTCCCAGTCCAGTCCAGTCGGGCCGCCGAGCAACCGCCTCCGACCGTCGGCCACGTAAACAACGGGCCCAGGCCGTCATTGGGGGGTAAAGAATTGACGAGACAATTAATAATAATAAAAAGAGGACCTCCAGGTGGGTTCTGCCGTCGGGGGGATCCGTAGATAAGGGTTGTCGTCGTCTCCCTTTCTCCCTTTTTTCCATGTGAGGTTGGACGGGGATTCACGGCCCAGAGATAAGGAGCGAGATAAGCCAGCGAGTCGTCGCACACGCCCCACCCACCCTGTGCTGCCTTATCAGTGACGTCTTTCTTTGGGCACGAGCTTAATTAGCGGCTCCGTCATCGCTTTAAGGTGAGACAAATATAAAGATGATGATGAAGACGAAGAAGAAGAAGAAGTAGTAGTCTGTGCTTAGAATTCAAACAAAGTGGACGAATCGGTTGACGCTTGCTTCTCATCCGCGATAGACCAATGCCAAACGGCCCACCCATATGCCATCACCACCATCGCCTCCCATTGGAACTCCCTGCCATCCAAGGACCGCATTGCCGAGGACCCCGTCTCCGCCATCCTTAAATGACACCGTCCTGTAGATGCACAATCAGGGTCCTCCCTCCACATGCCCCGTCGCCGTTACCGGCCTCTCGGCTCCGCGACTCCTGCACTCACTGTCACTGCCGGGCGCGCCCTCGCCTATGCAGGGATCTGCTCGTGAGACAAAGCCGCTTTATCTCTATTACCGTTGTACCTCCACACGTAACCCGTGTATACAGACAGACACGCACCCCATCCGTGTAGCCTACACATATCCTCCCTCCAAGGAGCCATGACAAAACGACAACAACAGCGTGCCCATGCTTCCATACTCCTCCATAACCACCAGCCAACGCCCAAACGCCACCATGCCGACACTTGCTCCCAAATCATCAGCCGTCCCTCACCATATCGCCGCCTGGTCCACGTCGAACCGCTTCAGTTCCTTGCCCGCGTCCTCCAGGTCCTTCTTGGCCTTCATCCGCATGTAAAAGATGGGACAGTCCTTGCTGCTGCAGATGACCTCGCAGTGCATGCTGCCCTGGCATCGCTGGCATTGCGTCCACAGCCGCCCGAACCGCACCTCGAGGTCCGACACCTTGTCCAACGTCCTCTTGTGAAGCTCCCCGACTCGCGGCGCGCAATCCGAGCACACCGCCCCCTCACTTTCGTGCTTGCCCGTCAGCGGCTTCTTGCACCCCATGCACGTCTGCGTCTTCTTGGCAAACTTCATCAGTCCCCCCACCGTCGGCGCCGCCACCGATATCGTCCGAGTGTGGTCTCCCGTCAGCAGCAACCGCGCCTTCGTCTCCCCTAGGATCGGCTCGAAGATGCGCCCCAGCGGCTTGGCCAGCTGGTTGTCCAGGTAGTACTTGGTGTCGATGGGCACGTTGTTTTCAAGCACGTAGATGGGGTCCTCCGACTTCTCAAAGTTCTTGGCTCCCGCCGCTCCCCGCACCATGACGTACGCCACCCGATCCCCGAGCCCGGGGGCCGACCCGGCGTCGCGCTTCTTCATCCGCTGCGCCAGTTCCACGTGCGCCTGCTTGGCCGTGTAGTCGTCTTTTGTCAGTGCTTTCGTGATGACCAGCTTCGACATGTCCACCTTGTTCTGCAGCAGGTCCGCAATCGCGTCCTTGACGTAGCTATATCGCCCTCGTTAGCCGTCAATGGGGAAGAGCAAGGGGTTGCCTCGACTCACTCTTGTGCGCCTTGCACATCCCGCTCAATCAAAATCATCCTCAGCACCCTCTCAATGACCGTCTGCACCAGCAAGCAATTGTCTCGTCGCACAGTCTCGATGCCCTTGGTGTCCATCTTGTCGTACTTTTCCGTCTTGGTCCAGTACAGCCCGGCGTACCGCTTCTTATTGATGAGCAGATATGGAAAGTAGACCTTTTCAAACTCGAGCTTGATTGGCTTGATGAACTTGGACGACACGTACTGCGCCGCTTCCTCGCCTAGCTTCATGGCCTCGGCGAGTTCCTTGGTCCCAAACTTGACCATGACCGAGTCCGTGTCACCGTAAATGACTTGCGCGTCGTGCGTGTACCCGTTTGCAATGTTATACTTCTTCTCCACCTCGGCCTTTGTCCTTTCAATCATCTGCCGCCCAAAACTGGTCGTGCTACTGGCGATGGGAAGGCAGGGCAGCTTCCCCGTCGTCGCACCCGTCAAGCCGTACACACTGTTGGCGCTGATCTTGAGCGCCAGTTGACGACCGTTCAACACGGCCTTTCGGAATGGGTCCGTCGCTTGCGCCAGTTCCCGCTTGGCCTGCTTTCGTGCCGCCAACAGCTCTTCCAGAATCTGTGCCAGCAGCCCTTTCCTCTGCTTGGCTGTGACGAACAAGTCGCCGTTGGGTGTCACAATGTAGTCCTCATCCTTTTGCAGACCGAAATGCTCAATGTGTTTCTTGTCCAGCAACGTCGTATAGCAAAGGTTGTGCGCCTGGATGATGCTGGGGTACAGCGAGGCGAAATCGAGCGTGGCAATGGGCACGTCGTAGTAGCCGCGGGTGGGCTCGATGACGGTCGCGCCCTCATACTGGTCATCCGACTTTTGCGACTTGAGGTTCGGGATGACGAGCTTCTGTTCCAGCGCCTTCCGGAATAGTTGGCTGATGAACTTGATCTGCTGACCGCGGGACAGCAAAAAGTTGAATGGAACGCCCGTCACCCTGGCCATTTCCGTGTAGTTTTCCAGACACGAAAGCTTGTCCATCAGCCTTTGCGGCAGGTAAGCATCTTTTAGACAGTATAGCGCCAGACGCCGACGCGACTCTGGCGTTCCGTTGAACAGCTCTGTGATCATGGTGTGGTGAACGTCCTCCTTTTGCTCGCCCAGGAAGTGCGCGCACACTGAGTTTAGAGTGTAGCTTCGGAGTTGGTGGTCGCGCTGGATCAGCTGCAGAAGATCTAGCTGCAATCTTCCGTTGGTATTGGTCTCCTTGGTGTCGCGGTTGCCTATTTGCTTGCTCGAGAAGTTGGTGTCCTTTGCCCTGGACGGCACGCTGGGGATGCGGGACCAGTAATCGAAGCCGTTCACTTTTAAGTGCTTGGCGCGGTCGAGCAGATACGGAAAGTCAAAGTTGGCAATGTTGTAGCCGATGATGATGTCAGGGTCGACCTTGAGGAGAAATTGTTGCCACGCGCTGAGCATTTTGTCTTCCTTCTCAAACTCCAACACCTGAGTGGCCACGATGGAGCTCGTTGTGTCTAGACAAAAGACGTTTCGAATAAACGGCTTCTTGTCTCCGTATTTGGTGACGACGTTGGCGATCTGGATGACTGGATCGTGATTGGCCTCAGGAAATATGCCCTTTCGCCCAGCACACTCGATATCAAAGGACAAGATGCGCAATGGAGCCATCTTGGCCCATTCTCCGTCAGGCTTATACGTAGTCAGGTCGAGATAGCAGATCTCGGCCTCGATTTGACAGTTAGACTGCTTGCTCTGCCCGGGGATAAGCTTGTACTTGGACGCCGGCGCCTCGACCCATGACATGCCTTGAATCTAGTTGCTGTCAATGTCTGCTGCATTCGCTGTCAGAATGGGGAGTGGCTCTACCTGGCAGTCCACCATGAAGCGGAGCACGTATTGAATGTTGTCGTAGGTCATGACGCCCTGGTCCCTCGCCTTCCACATGCCCTTCCAATCGGCATCGCCACTCTCAATCGTGGCCCGCACCCTGCTGATGAACCTCGGGTCGTTGACTGTGATCTTCAAAAAGTGGCTCTGCTTGTTGCCATTGAAGCCGTACATGTTTTCTCTCGGGCTCATGGTGATGGAGTGGATGGCGGGCTGATGCTGGGCAATCTGGGTCTCGAGGTACGCCTTGAAGGCCGCCGTGTCTTGGGGTTTGAAGAGCGGCGGGGCAGGGACATAGAGGTAGTGCTTGAAGTCTGTGACATGCAGCATGATCGAGTGGCCCTGCTCCGAGACGCCAAAGAGCTTGACGGTGGCTCTGCCGCCATGCAGCGTGCCCTCCTCGGCATCAATGGACTGAAAGCACAGGCTGTCCCGCTCGGGGGAAAATTCGACGACGGGGGGCCGCTCCCAGACCTGGTCCTTTTCCGTGTTGCTTCGCTTGAGGTCGGAGATGTCCTGGCTCAGCTTTTCGAGCACCTCGGACTCGAAGGCGCTCTTGGGCTGGCTGGAGCCCAGCTTGGCGCGCGGGTCTCTCTGGGAGCCTGGGAAGCGCGCGGCGGGGGAGGACGAGAAGACATCGGCTTTGCGTCTCTTGGCCGAGGCTGGGGTCGAGGGAATGTTCTGGCGAGAGCCTGCCTCGCCCAGAACCCGCTTCTGGGGGAGGACTGCGCCGGCCATGGCGAGCTGATGGCAACGAGTACGTGATGACGGAGTCGACTTAGCTCTGGTGATGCATGAATGGACTGAGCTGTGTCTCTCTTCCACCGGGCAGCTTGTTGGACGGGGTTCGTGGTTTGGGTGAATGGATGCCTTTGACACGACCCTACACGAGAGACGCGCCTTTCCGAGCGTGACGTGACAGACCCACTGGTCTTTAATTGGTCCCGCACTCACGTGATCTGCTTCGACTCTAGCACTGTACGGCCGGAGAACCACTGGAGCTGAGCCTGCGAGTCGACTAACAGGAAACAGGCGGGCTTGAGCATCAGGCATTTGAACGTCAATTTTCTATTCGATTAAACACAGGCTTGCTCGTGCGGCAGTCTCAGCATCAAAAAGACCATTTCACTACTGCTCCTAGTAATCCCTCCGGGCTGCCATCAAGAAAAGGCCGTCAACTCCATCTCGTCCGACTCAACCGCGTCGCGGTTTCGTGGTCACAGAAGAACGACGGCAATGATATTCTATGCAAAGCGTCCTTCATGTTGTTTTAGCCTTTGTCTCGAGGCTAGTGCGCGGGGGCTCGGATGACTAACAGAATACCCCCAGTTGCGGCCGTCGATTTGAGGCATCTCGTCTTAATGATAATAATAACCTATATGCGAAGCAGTACTTCCCATCTGCGGATAATCGAGTCCGCCTGATGGAAATTGTAGCATAAATACTAAAGAGCCTTCGCTTCTTTCGAGAACCCCTTCTATTCTAAGCCCATCAAGTACATTCCTACGGATCCCCATGTATCCAGAATGAACTCAGACACGTCGCAAACCACCGGACCATCCTTCACATGAGACCTTGAAACGCCGCCGCTGTGCGATGTAATAAATACTGCTGTCCGAATGAATGCCCGCCCGACACAGTCGATGCGAGAACCTCGGTGTACCTAAAGCCCGTCCCCCCAAATGGGGAAATGAAGTAGTCGTCATAAATGATCCCCTTTCAGCTGTCCTCGCGAATCGTGCCGATTTCGCACCAGTTGCTTACAGGCTGCCTATCCATTAGCAAGCGAGAAACTTTGACGGCGACTCAAGCAAAAGAGAGACTCACAATGCAACTCAGGTACTTGCACCACTCGCAGCGATCCCGAGCCGTGTAAAAGTTGTTGACCAGCACGATGAAGACGACGATGACGACGATGAGGACAACGGCTCTGACGATCCACCAGAACCACCAGAACGGCTTCCGTCCCTTGAAAAAGCCGAGCGGACCCCTGAAGAACTGGGCCGACGGTGAGCCGTCTCCCGGGACGACGACCGAGTACGGGGTGCCGTTGCCCATCCTCTTGCGCAGCGAGTTGGGCGAGTGGAGGACGCAGATGCCGAGAGCTAGCCCCATCACGAACCCGCCAATGTGGGCAAAGTTGTCCAGCCCCGGCAGCAGGCCCAGGGCAAACGAGATGACCATGTCGAGGATGAGAAACATCAAGTCTTTGACGGGACTTTTCCGTTCCTTCCACGAGTAAAAGAGATCGAGAAGAGTTAGGGCGATGATTCCGAAGAGGGAACCCGATGCGCCGGTGGAGGGCAAGGCTGGGGCAGCAAAGTTGCCGCCCAAGACGAAGCCAAATATGCCGGCGCTCATGTAGACAAGAAAGAAGCGAATGGGGCCAATCGCCACCTCCATCTCCTTGGCGATTGTGAGCTGCATCAACAGGTTGAAGCCAATGTGGATGAGTCCGGCGTGCATGAAGATGGGGGTGATGAAGCGAAACCATTGATTGGGGGCGGGACGCTGGTCGGCATTGTTAAAGGTCGGGTTCGGGACGCCGCCGAAGCCGCAGAGCTCGGACAGTGAACAAAAGTTGTCGTTTGTGGTGGCATTCGGACAAAGAAAGAGGACAGGGACATTGGAGCCCTGTATCTCCTTGACGTTGTGCATGCACGGAACGTAGCGAGCGCCCATGTTAATCATGACCTGCGTCGACGGCCCGATCATGGGGTTGAACTGGGGCTTGGTCATGATGGGCGATCCCGTCAAGATGCCTGCAGTGGTGGTCAGTATGCGTGAAGCACCGCCAGCGAGCGGACAGGGACGGGGGAAGTACCATTCTTGACGATCTCGGCAATGAAGACGGCCACCTGGATGGCAGTCAAGGTGTAGACGACAAAGGGGATTCTCTTCCGGTTGGCGCCAAACATGCCAAGCTCGCCGAGGCGGATCTTGCCCTTGTTCTTTGCGCGACGCGTCCCGTTCTCGGCACTCGAGGCATCGTAAATGTGATCGACGGAGTCGTTGTTTTTGGAGGCATGGTCTTGCAAGGGAATGTTCTCGGCGACGTGGGGCCTCGAGGACGAAGGATTCCCGCCTTGGCCGTAGTAGCCGGTGTCTTGGTACAGCCCTTGGTTGCTGGCGGCGGCGTAGGACCGCTGGTCGGGAGGGTATGCCGGGTCATCGAAGACGCTATCGAAGGGCGAGGGGCCGGGTCGGGGCGGCTGGCCCTGGGGAGCGCCGTACGGAGGTTGGGGGTACGGGGGGTTCGAAGTCTCGTGGCCCGAGTGGTAGGAGGGCGCGGGAGTCGAGTGCGAGGGTGTGCCGAAGTGGGCGCCGTTGTAGGGGACGGGCGGTGGAGCAGCATTAAAGGCGCGATGGGGGTCGTCGTGTGAGGCCATGGCGGGCGGCGAGCTCGCGGTAGGCGGCGACAGATTCGATGGAGGCAGTCGCGAAAACGGGAGAGGAACAGAAGGATGGAAAAGGGAGGGATGGCCCCGATCAGGCCAAGCGAGCGTGGTCTCTAGAACGGCCGAGGAGAGACGGAATGAACGGGGGGGTTTGTCAGGGGGATTGTGGGAGAAGACGAGGAGACGACTGCTGCTGTTCGTTTAAGGCGAGTCGCGGTGGATTACGTACGACAGACAGGGCGAGGCATGTGGCCGGGGGCTGTGCTGGCTGCCGAGCAGTGGAGATGTACTGCAGGTAGCTGCAGGGTTTACCAGTGTCTTTCGTTGCGAGGCCAACAAGGTACCTAGATGTAAAGAACAGCAGGCGAGCAGGGTCTCGTTTACGGATACAGTTGGGCACCTGTTTGATCAGCCCCATGCTTTCCGCTATGATGCACGAAGCCTCGACTGCTGGACCAAGACAAGAACAAACGCCCAGGCGAAACCAAGAGTGCATCTCTTCCTCAGCCTACTCCGGTTACAGCATATCCTTTGTGCATGCAGCATCGCAAGATTCCCGTCTCCACAGGGTCGAAGCCCACAGTGGAAACTTTTCCCATGCTCGGCTCTACTAATAATGTCGTCACAGGCCGCGCTGCCTACCGGGAACGCAGCCAGCCACACGGCCTTGTCAGCCGGAGAAACCCTGTACTGTACGGAGTACAGCATACAGTAATTACAGACAGAGTGCCATTCTCAATCACCCGCAGAGCTTAGCCCGTTCCCCGGTTCTACAAAAAAAAAAGACAAGCCGGGCGTCACCCGCGCTCACCCAGCCACCCATTTCGTGTAGGTATTCGAGGATGGGCTGTCCATCACAGCCACCCCGCGTATCCAATTTTGGCCGGTGGAGCCGCCACACGAGATAAATCCGTCCCTGCCACAGAGCGACATTGCGCCTCAGTCAAGCCCACCTGCGGGCGTGCCGTCCCAAGAACTGCGCCGAGTCGTGAGAGAGGCGTAGTTGATTCACCCCCCAAGTCCCTACCTAGCTTGGCCTGTTCGTCATGGCATCATCAGCTCAAGTCTCGTACAACAATCACCTACTTTACATTCATACAGACATTCTCACCAATCACTTCTTGTCGGACCCTCCGTCATCGCTCGGTATCCTGTCGTCGGCCTTCGTCTTCGAGTCACCACCGCTCCAAACATGCATGATTTGGTCGAGTATGATATCGCTCATTCCCTTGCCCTCCTGGAAGCTCTTTTGGTGCTCCTCTGCCCGTTTCCTGGACCAGTCTTCGGCCTCGCCGCCCATCCATATGTCCTTGATGAGCCCTCGCTTGTTTTGCGCCTCTGGCTCGGCCTCCCCTTGGCTTCGCTTCTGGGCCGCTTCTCGTTCCCGCTGCTCCTTTAGCAGTTGCTGCGTCCGCTTGGCGCCCTCTGGCAGCCCGGTGTCGAAGACAGAGCCGACGCGGCCGCCGAACCGCGAGTAGATGGATTGACCAGTGTATTCGTAGGCGAGCTGGTTCGTGGCCAGGGAGAAGGCTCCGGCGAGCACAAAGAAGCGAACGTCCATCTTCCTCGGCGGCAGGAGCATGGCCAGAGGCGCAATGATGGCCCCCGCGACGGCTGCATTGTGGATAACAGGGATTCGTGGAGGCAGCGGCTGCTCCTGCGCCATGGCTGCGACGACGCTGCGATGTGTTCCAAGCTCTCACGTCGAAGTAGGTGCACGGCCGTTGTTTTTCGCCAGAGACAATGACGATTGGCGACAGAGATGGATGGGCCTCGATTGGGTGGTGGTGGTGGTGGTGGTGGTGGTGAATAGTTAGGGTGGACTAATTTATTAAGTTGGACTAATTTATTAGGTAAGGTAGTTGGACTAATTTACTAGGTAAGGTAGTTGGACTAATTTTTTAGGCAAGGTAGCTAGTAAATAGTATCCGTATTAACGGCGGGAAAAAATGGCGCCTGGTCGAGGTACAGTACTTTAGCCGGCACCCTAGCTTCATCCATTCTGAAATCCGTACTCCGTACTGGCCAGTTGCTTCCGACTCTTTGGATTGGAGAGGCGTGAACGTCTGTCTCCGAAAAAAGCCGTACGGTGAAGCTGTTTCGGTTGATCTTTGTCCAGTGCCCTTTCGCAGCACAACTGAAGTGTGTGGCCGAAGTGGTCGACGTGGCATATGGACCGTCTCAGCCGTTGGTCAAGGAAGCATTACAACCTGGGATTGTCACTCTGCCTTTATCAGCACCGGCGACCTGGAACTTACATGTAAACGGCACAAAGTTCCACCAGCTGCTGGATAGGACCGGGCCAAAAACCCCGGGGCATAGGTAGTCGCCAGGGGCCACCACCATTCGCGCCCTCTTGATGGTGAAACTGCGCCGGGTGCACCGAGCATGCAGGGCAGCCAGTAAGGGCTCCTCAACCTCATTCAGACCAGGTCCTAGCAAGGCTAGCAAGGCAGCTTAAGAATGGCAACAGCCCTGGAAGGAGCAAACAAGCATGCTTCCTCTTACACCCAAGGCAGGCAGGCTCGAAGGTAAGTACATAGGTCCTGCCCTCCCACCGCGACTGCTCGTAGACGTACTCGCCGGCTGCACAGGCGAGCCCTGAGAACCTTCACCAAGCACCAAACTTTCCATTCCCTCTCTCCTCCTCCAGCAAAACAGCCCGCCGCGAATCCCGCAGACGTCGTCCGCGCGCTGTCTTGGCGAATGCATCTCGTCCGGTGTGTGGGACGCAAAACCGACCTCGATACCCCGGCCTGTTTTGCCCTTGCGAGCTCGTTATGTCGGCTGAGCATGGCCACACCCTGGCTGCTTCCTCTACTTCGGCCGCCGAGGCATCACAGCATCAGCCCAGCATTGCCCTGCCGGCGAAACGGGGTCGTCGGAGCAACCCCAAAGTCAAGACGGGCTGCTCAAACTGCAAGTGCGTCTTCTCTCCCTCAACTGCCATCTCCCTTGTTGCTCAACTCCCCTCTCCCCACTCTCCGCAGGCAGAGGCGAATCAAGTGCGACGAGAAGCGCCCAGCATGCACACAATGTGTGAGGAGCAACAGGTCGTGTACCGGTTATCCGCCTCCCAGCCGCAGCAGCGGCCCCGTGGTCGAGATTCGCATCGCCCCCAAGCCCGTCATCGCCCTCCGGCCTCAGCCCGCACCCGATGCCCCGGTAGCCGTCCTCCGGAAGCCGACCGTCCTGCCCCCGCGCCGTGCCAACTGGAGAAAGCGGCTCCTTCATGATGCCCATGTCGCAGGCCCATCCCTCGCCATCTACCAGCCCTCCAACAGCCTGTCCATGAACCATGCCGAGGCTTTGTACTTCGAACTCTTCCGTCTTCAGACGGCATCGGAGCCGTCGGGCTACTTCAACGGGTCCTTCTGGTGCCAACGCGTTCTGCAGGAGTGCCATTCCGAGGTTGCCATTCGACATGCCATCGTCGCCCTCGGCGCCTTGTATAAGACGCTTGAGCAATCCTCCCGGGTCGGTTTGCCTGCGAGCTCCGCCCCCGCGTTGACTCAAAAGGAATCCATCAAATCCCACTGGCAAGTTGCCATCAAGCAGTACTCAGAAGCTTGCAATGCCATGTTGCTGCTCCACGAAGATAACTTGCACCACCACAGGACCCGCCTCATGGCCACCATCTTACTCGCTTACTTCGACGCCTTCATCGGCGACCACAAACAAGCCCTGGGCCAGTTCCGGACCGGGCTCAGCCTCCTGCAACGGCTTCACGACAGTCACCCGCATCACAGGTCTCCCAGCACGCCGGGCTACATCGAAGAGGACCTGGTCGTCATCTTCACTCGCTTTGCCCTCCAGTCAAAGTCTTACGCCGTGGCCTTCAACACGGCCCAGGCCAACGCCACTGAGCTTGCTCCACAGGGCCAGCGGGCAGAGGGCATGCCGGCGTCGGAAACCATCCCGCCCGCCTCTCTGCCACCCGATGCCCCCCTCCCTCATCGCTTCGGGTCCATCATGGAGGCTCGACAGGCGTCCGACAAGCTCTGCGAGAAATTACTGCTCATCATTGAGCAAATACTTATCACCAAGAATAATCAAGGCAACATTTTGCCTCCATCGTGGAAACAACTCAGCTTGACTTATAAGCATCAAATGGATGCCTGGTCCGAGGCCTTTGGGCCCATCTTCCGCTCCCGTCTGGATCCAGGCGTCGGCCACCTGGAGAAATTAAGCATCTCGGCCCTCAAGTTGTTTCAAATCAACAGGAACCTGCTGTTCCTGACGATGTTCTGCGACACGGAGATGGAGTTTGATGCTTTCCTGCCCCATTTCAAGGCCACTGTGAGCCTGGGGTGGGAGGTTGTCGCCGCCGAGGAGAGGCGCGCTGCAACACAACGCTGTCCAAACCCCAGCATGTGCCAGCATCACGGTTCATTATCCAAGAGCGCCTTCCAAGCGGGGAAAGTTCCTGCTCGTCACTTCAAGGCAAGCTTCTCAGCGGATCTGGGCATTGTTCCCCCGCTGTTCGTGGTGGTCACGAAATGTCGAGAGCCCCGGACCCGTCGGCAAGCGATTCAGCTCTTGAGGAGCGGTTCTCGACGCGAGGGCATCTGGGACAGCGAGCTGGTGGCCAAGGTTGGCGAATGGATCATGCAATGGGAAGAGTTTAATGATCAAGTGCCGCCGGGCACCATCCCAACGAGGCCAATACCTGAAGAGAGGAGGGTCATACTCAAGGCGGTCGAATTTGATTTGCGCGCCCGCTTTGCCGATGTTCATGTTGGAACGAGGGCGCGGCATGACGGGAGTCCGGATAGTCGCTCCCGGAAAACGCGCCTAACTTGGTGACGATTCATGTCGCCATGGTCTGTTTCTTGCCTTATGAAGAAAGCCATTCGAGGTGAGCTCATAGGGCAAGGCGTGTTTGTTCTTTTCTTCGCGGTTATCATCTTTGGCTACATAAAAGCTTCGTCGATGGATAGGTGCGCTTTTGCGTATTTGATTGGGTGCGTTTTGTACAATTTCATCATGGCCTTTGGTCAAGAGACGTGTAGATTGCCCGAGAAAGCACCTGTTGGTATTGCGCACGACGACGACACGGATTCACGCTGGCCTCGGGCCTGGATGTTGATTGACTCGCTGTTTTGAATATTCCGTCAAGACATGCACGCAATATCAAGTTTACAAAAAAAAACAAAAACCGCTCGACCCGTTGGGGGACGTTTTCAGATGGGAGGCAGCTCCTCTCTGCATATCGGGCACTGCAGGCGGAAGCGCATCCAGCCCTCAAGACAGGTGGTATGGAAGATGTGGCGGCAGGGCGTCACCATGTAGAGGCGGCGGGCAAAGACGCTGGCGACGCTGGCGTCCTCGTCGCGGGCCGTCAGGACCGGCACCTCAAGCACCTCCCTGCAGATGGCGCAGTCGATGGCGCGGACGCTACCGCTGGCGCCGCTGGCGCCGCCGATGCCGACGCCGCTGCCAACGCTGCCGCGCTTCTCGCCGCTGGCGGCACTGGCGTGGCTGGTGCGGCGGGATGCGAGTCTGCTGCCGGCGCCGTCGTCGTCTGCAGCCGCGACGAGGCCGATGGGCAAGCCGCCGGCCTCGACCGTGTCCTCGCGCAGGACGGGGTGGTAATCCCAAGCATCGGGGGTCCAGCCGGGGGGCACGCCGAAGCGGGGGCCGACGACCTCCTGCGCGGCCAGCACGAGCACCTGGACCCAGACCCAGGCGCAGAGGACGACAAAGGCGGGGCGGTCGGTGCGCGCGTAGAGAAAGTTGTCGTCCTTTGCCCAGAAGTAGGCCACGGGCAGGAGGCGCAGGACCGACTGACCGACGACAAACTGCCAGCGCAGGGCGCGGCGGCAGTTGCGCGCCGTGTTGCGGTAGATCTGCGGCAGCCAGAGGGACAGGTAGGCAAAGGTGCACAGGTTGAGAAAGGCGGAGCGCGCGCGCGGGTACCACGTCGACGACGAGATGGCGAGGAAGGAGACGCATAGGCTGAAGAGGATGAAGCGACCTACCATGGCCTGGAAGGTCGGCGACTGGCGCGGCGCCGGGGGGTTGTTGTTGGAGGAGGAGGAGGAGGAGGAAACGGGGGGTCGTGGCACGGCGGATGCGCCGGAGGCGGCGTTGGAGGCGATTTCGGCGTCGATGTCCTGGTCCGAGGGCACGATGACTGGCTGCGAGTTGGAACGACTCGCCGTCAGGGGCTGAGGCAGCGTGGAGCTCGCGTTTGAAAAGGTCGTGGTCAACGGGCTGACGGGCGTCAACGGGCCAGGGGTCAGCGGACCGGGCGTCACCAGGCCGGGCGTCGACGAGCTGCTGGGCGGGCTGGCGTCCCGACCCGAGCCCGTGCCCGGATCGCGGCGGCCGCGGCTCTCCGGCAGCTGCACCTCGTGGATCTTAGCGAGGAAGCTGCCGCCAATTGTCATAGACAAGAAGGACGCAAACATCAGGGCCAGGGTCGGCAAGAAGGTAGCCGCCGCCGATGAGACCCACGTCGCTGCGGCGGTAAACGTCATGCCGTCGACAATGGCCATGGCGCTGATGGTCCAGAAGCTGACGCGGCCCATGGTAGAGGGCGTAAAAGACTCCTGCATCTGGTTCTTGAGCAGCCGCACCTGGGCGAGGACGACGAGCGCGTAGATGAGCATCCACGTCTTGACCTGATGCGTGTGCACCTCCGTCTTCATGCCGACAAGGTGGTCGGCCTCGCCCAGCGGGAAGTCGGGCGGGCCCTTTGTCTCGAGGAAGAAGGCGCAGTCGGGTGAGTAGATGACGGCCGACATCTTGAGTCGCGGGACGGACCGGATGGGCGCGCCCTCGGGGTTCTGCAGCTCCGACTCGATGGCGCGGATCACGTCCTCGACCGGGTCCGTCTGGAGATCGGGCGCGGCGCGGCCGTGGGCTTGCCTCATGGGCGGATGGACCTGCGCGTACATGACGAACTCGCAGTGCGGCGAGGGCGTCGCCGTGTAGAGCGGGTTGTCAATGTCCGAGTTCCAGGGCATGTTCTGGTCGAGGTTTACGTTTGCGTGCTTCTTGGTCACGACGCGGTTGAGCGTCTGGTTGAGCAGCATCTGGCTCGAGCGGAAGAAGTCGCCGCCGGGCGTCAGGTGCGGCAGCCCAAAGATGCCCTCGAATTTCTCGCTCGTCGTGGCCATGACAACGACGCCCTGCCGCGGCCAGTGGACGCCCCACAGCCGCATCTCCCAGTTAAGGCCTGAGCCCGTCGTGTCCTCGATGGTAGCGGTGCCCTTGACGTTGCGTATTACGCCGCCCGAGAGGGGCACGCTGCCATGGGCGAGGTCGTCGTAGGTCGTCACCGTCTTGTTGCCCTCAAGGCGAAGCATCATCCTGCCCGTCTCGCCCGTCATGTTGCGCGCCCACTCGACCCTGTCTCCGACCCAGTCCATGGACGGGACGCTCCGGCTGAGGT
The DNA here is from genome assembly GCF_020360975.1 of Hirsutella rhossiliensis. Classification (NCBI taxonomy): domain Eukaryota; kingdom Fungi; phylum Ascomycota; class Sordariomycetes; order Hypocreales; family Ophiocordycipitaceae; genus Hirsutella; species Hirsutella rhossiliensis. Next base: position 1,725,757 of record NW_025408669.1, read on the forward strand.
TGTAGCTGTCGAACCCTCTCGGGACCGAGCCCGGCCGACGCACCCATTCCCCGTGAAGCGTGCCAGACGCATTCGCCCACACGACTTCTCCCTGCGCCACATCCCAGAGCTGCCGGCCCGCGATGGCCGGAACGGCATGGCGACTGAGCCGCAGGCCCCTCTCGCGGAAGCGGGCCAGGTCCTCCCACGCAAACCCGTCCTCCTCCCTGAAGCCGGTGAGGTTGAGGTATCTGGGCGTCGTATCCGGGTCCGAGTCGGTGGCCTCGGGCGGCGCAAAGTCGCCCCAGTTCGTCGTGTTCAGGACATGGAGCGCATTGCTATATTGCGTGAGGCGCTCGGCGGCGAGATCTGACAACGCTAGCGACTGGGTCTGGTTATCGGCTTCTGGGAAGAGCATCCAGATGAGGAAGAGGACGAAGAGAATGCCCGCGGCCGGGTGCTGGTGATGCGGCATGGCGTCGTCGGGGACGCGGAGGGTCAGCGCAAAATCATGTCTTCCAGGGCAGGTTGATCGGACGGTATTCTCGAGATATGTAGGAGGAGCGGCTCTGCTGTATGGACCAAAACAGCCGGGCGACGAGGCTGGATGCTGGTCGCTCGGCGCTCCCGTTGATGATGGAATGGGGAAATGGGATGATGCTTCGGGAACTGTAGGTCCGCCCCGACAGTGCGGAGACGGCGGGACCGACGGCGCATTACGTCGTCGTTGGAAGTGCCGTGGCGTGCCGCCGCGGCCGCTATGGGGAGCAAGTATCCAGTACTTGGCGCCTTCGCCTTGTTTGTTATCTCGACGGAGTAGCCGAAACAGGACACGGGGGAGCCAACTCACCTCGCACCTCACAGTGCCTTACATCTTAGACCTCTTGACGCAGGGACCAACCGCTCCGACGCAGACGCGCCATCTCGAGCTTTGCAACAAAAACAACTGCCGCAGAATCACGCTGATTCCCACTTCTTCCCGCGCTCTCAAACCATGGCCGCCGACGAGCCCGAGGCCGCAACAGCCGAGCAGCAGCCCACTGTATGTCCCAGAGCCCGTCATCCCTTGGACATCGTCACCCTTGGACATTCTCCTGGAACCATGGCGGCCTTCTGACCGATCCCGCGCTCAGTCTTCCGAGGCCGCAAACGCAGAAGTCACCGCCGCCGTCGAAGATCTCCTCAACTCGCTCTCCAACAAGTTTGCCAGCATCTCGTCCGAGATCTTTGCAAAGAGTGAGTTGCCGCTTTGATCCCCTGGCCGCCCTCGGCACCAGCTGTCGTGTGCCTAGACAATGACCTATACGACAAGGGGAATACTGACTTGCCACGGCCCGAAGTGGACGAAATGTCCCGGAGATTAGACAGCCTGGAGGCGGCCCTCGTGGAGACTAAGGCGTCCAAGGAAGGCGCGTCTTCAACGGAGCAGTGAGAGACCGAGGAGGCATCGCGTTACGGATGGAGTTGGCTTTAGATACCATGACATCAGACATTCACATTACACTTCTCGCCATTGACCTTGTGCCATGCTCTCCATCGCAAAGTAGCAAAATCTTGATTCTATCCGCAACTGTCTCGTTACCCAGGTCCCCTTGTCTTTTACAGTCATCAGCAGCATTGCGCTCTCACAGCTCGTCCTTGACCTCCCCAGCCTTCTCCTCGACCTTCTCGGCTGCCTCCTTGACAAACTTGCGGAGCACGTTCGTCTTGCGCTGAAGTTCATCCCGCTTGGTCGGGGCCAGCCCGCCCTTGGACAGAATGCCGTCGAGCCTGGCAAGCTCCTTGGCGGCGTAGCCATCGTTGCTGGTGAGCTTGTTGAAGACGCGGACGTAGTACTCGGCGTATTTGTACTGCGCGTCCTTGCTGAGCTTCGCGGCCTCCTTCTTGACCGTGGCTGCGACATCGGCAAGCTTGTCGCCCCCTACAAGCTTGGCCACCAGGGTGTCGAGGGACGCAACGGTTCCGGCAACCGCGTCGAGCCCACCGCCAGCCACTCTGTGCGTGCCGGCCTTTTCGTTAATGTAATCGAGCAAGCCTGCCTCATCTCGGTTGTCCTTGTATACTACGCCTTCCTTGCTGCCGGCAGGAAAGAACTTGATGGTGGGGTATGAGCTGACGCCCTCGGCCTCGGCGATGGCCTTGCTGTCGACAGCCTCGGCGTCGACCTTGGCAATGACGACTTGGGCATCATTGGCGTAGTCTGTCGCAACAGTCTCCCAAACAGGAGCCAGGTTCTTGCAGTCTGCGAATCCCGCCATCAGCCCCACGAGCTCCTCGCCAGATTTAGACACGCAGAGTACTTACGCCCGCACCACGGCGCAGTAAACGCAACCATGACGTTCTTGTCACCGCCAATCGTCTTTGCGAACGTGTCATCCGTGAGCATAACCACTTTGCTGGGCATCTCTTGCTTCTTTTTGGCTTTGACGCCCGTCTTTTCGGTGATGAATGCCGTCAGGTCCTCGAGATCCCGGCCCTTATTGTAGTCCTCGGGCTTGGCCGACTTTCCATCGAAATACTTGAGCGTGGGGAAGCCCTGGACATCGAACCGCTTTCCCAGGGAGCGCTCGGCGTCGGCGTCGACCTTTGCAATCTGGATCTTGTCCTGGGCAGACGCAAGGGACTCGGCGAGCTGCTCGTACACGGGGGCGAGCTTCTTGCAGTGACCGCACCACGGGGCGAAGAACTCAACGAGGGTCGGCTTGCCGGATTTGAGAACAACGTCGTCAAAGTTGGAGGGCGTCAAGTCGATGACTGCCGATTTTGCGGCTGCCACAGCTGCGAGGGCCGCGAGCGCGAAGGTCTTGATCAAGACCATGGTGGGCGATTTCAGTGAAGTGGAATGACCGTCTGCAGAATGCACAGTTCAATATGGAGGCAATGGTGTGGCAGAGTTGAGGTGAGAGGTGAAAGGGCTACTCACTCGCTGTGCAAGGACGATTTTTCAGTTGACCCGGAGATCAATGATTCGAATACAGTTGCTCGGCGGCACGGGGCGATGCTTGGAAATCCGACGTCACAGATGCCAGCTGGCCCCTTGCTGATGAGCTCAGCAGCAGGGAAGCGGCGGCCGGCATGAAACGGGCCATTATGGAGCCATGAGAGCCGCAAGTGGTCCGGGCTGGCGTCACGTGGAGGGAGGAACGTCGACAGTGAGGTCCGGGCAAGGTACGTACAGCTTGGAGTAGCGCCACATCACGTGAACAGCGGCCAGGCGTTGGAGACCTTTGGCATGGGGGGCAATGCGCATGGGACCTGGGGCTGCCAACCCTCCAATCGGTTGACGGTACGTCTCGTGAAAACCACACAAAAATTCCCGCCCACGCCGAAACTTGCACCAATTTTCCCTTTCACCCAGCACGTCTCCGGCCACCAGCACCGCAACCATGTCTCACGAAAGCGTCTGGAACTCGCGCCCGCGAAGCTACGGCAAGGGCTCTCGCAGCTGGTACGATCTCTGCCTACAGAAACAATCCCTCCAAGCTGCCAAAACCCCCACACCAACGAAGCAGTTCGATCGAGCGTCGCGACGGAGAGCTAACATGTCGTCGACTTTTACAGCCGTGTTTGCAAGCACAAGGCCGGTCTGATCCGAAAGTACGACCTCAACCTGTGCCGCCAGTGCTTCCGAGAGAAGTCCAAGGACATTGGCTTCCACAAGGTGAGCGCGACACCGAGAGAGCGATTCGCCTCGCTCGCGGGCGGAGCTTCCGATGTCAAATTGGCCACTGACTCTGGCTCGTCGCAACAGTACCGATAAACGAGCCGGCGATTTTGAGAGGGCCGGGGGACAAGGAAACGAAAGCAGAGGACGCATTCATGATGGCATCACGATGGCCTCGCGAACATCTCAGAGGGCGGCGGCCGCTTGGAACCGGAGTTTAATGGCTTGCTTGGTTTTGAGGAGATCGTGCGTCTGACGAACATCCTCCGAGGATAGAAAAACACCAATCACAGCGATTCTTCCTGTGCAATACCCCGATCACGCCTTCGCACCGTGATTTCCTTACGAAGACGGTTATGTCGCCGGCAAATTTGACTTTCGCTGTGTTGTTGATGTCACGTACCAAAGAATAGATGCAAACCCCGCCCCGTGCACGGAGTCTATTAAGATCATATTCGATACCAAACCTCGCAACAGCCCCCGCCCAGTGAGCCCGAACATGGGTCGCGCCATAGTACAGGTAGAGTGTAAACCATTTCCGCCAAGCACACGATAGCACGAGCGTTTCACGTGGTCCATGACTGCCTTTTCTGTCCCAGTATGCCCTTCTAAGTATACATAACAAGACATGTGAAGAAGCAAAGTGGAGATGCTCCGGTCTCCCCTCATGGAATATACAAGAGCCAATCTTGACTCGAATCAGGGACGGTTTGTTGGCATGCCCTCATTACGGCACGAGCCAACCCTGTGCACCGCGAAGCCCTTGTTGCCGTCATCCCACACTTGGACAGGGCCATTCCTGAGAGCAATCTCTCATTCGAGTGGCTTACTTCATGATGCGGGTGACCAGGCCGGTGGCCACAGTCCTGCCTCCCTCGCGAATGTTGAACCGCTGGCCCACCTCAATAGCGTTGGGGTGGACCAGAGTGACGACCATCTCGACGTTGTCACCGGGCATGACAATCTTGCTGGACGCGCCCTCGGTGCCCTCGGGGAAAGTCAGATTGACTGCTTCGTCCGAGGTTCGGAGGTAGAGCTGCGGTTGGTAGTTCTCGCGGAAACCAGTGTGTCGGCCACCTTCATCCTTGCTGAGGACGTAGAGCGAAGCGAGAAACTGAGAGTGCGACTTGACGGTGCCGGGCTTGCAGACGACCATACCGCGGCGGATATCCTCGCGGCGGATACCGCGGACGAGGAGTCCGGAGTTGTCGCCAGCCTGCGACTGCGCACAAGACTTCCTGAACGTCTCAATGTCGGTGACCTTGGTCTTGATCACCTCGGTACCCTTGCCGACGACCTCAATCTCATCCTCGCGCTTCAAAACACCGCGCTCGACCCGACCAGAAACGACGGTGCCACGGCCGGAGATGGAGAAGACATCCTCGACAGACATGAGGAAAGGCTTGTCGAGGTCACGCTCGGGGGTGGGAATCCATTCGTCGACTGCCTTGAGGAGCTCGTCAATCTTCTGCTCGCCAATCTCTGGCTTCTGCTTGTTGAGGGCCATGAGGGCAGAACCCATGATGACGGGGGTATCGTCGCCCTCGAAGCCGTAGGTGGCGAGAAGCTCTCGCATCTCCATCTCAACGAGTTCCAGCATCTCAGGGTCATCGATGGCGTCGACCTTGTTGACGAAGACGACGATCCTCTTGACGCCGACCTGTCGGGCAAGGAGCAAGTGCTCACGCGTTTGCGGCATCTGGCCATCGGAGGCAGCGACGACGATGATGGCGCCGTCCATGTTGGCGGCACCGGTAATCATGTTCTTGATGTAATCGGCGTGACCAGGGCAGTCGACGTGAGAGTAGTGCCGGTTCTCGGTGGAGTACTCGATGTGCGCTGAAGAGATGGTGATGCCACGCCTCCGTTCCTCGGGGGCCTTGTCGATAGCTCCATACTCGAGGAAGTTGGCGAAGCCCTTCTCGGCTTGTCTCTTGGTGATGGCGGCCGAGAGAGTAGTCTGGATATCCAAGAGTCAGCTCGAGTTGACGAGTGATCAGCGACTCAGTCTGGCGCCCACCTTGCCGTGATCCACGTGGCCAATTGTGCCTGGCCATGAGTGTCAGCATACAGACGGAGGACCCTTGGCGTGATAGGCGCGCTCATACCAATGTTGACGTGGGGTTTCGTTCGCTCGAAGACGGCGTATGTGCGATAGAGGTTGAGGATGCCGGAGGCGCTTTGCTTCTTGATGGCGGACTGAAGCGGGTTAAGGCCGTGGCGCGCGGTCCGCAAGAACGGCGCCACTGATCTGAAAGCGGTCGACATGTTGAGCCGCAAGTGTGAAGAGGAAAAATACAGGGATTGAAGAAGAAAACGGCAGAAATCACGGGAGGTGTTGAGAGAGGAGCTCCCACAGCAAGCGTCGAATGAGATGGCTTAGAAATTTTTACGAGCTCTTTGCCTTCAAGCCTTGGAGAACTGGACAGGGGTATGCTCCACGTAAAATGCAAGTCACGTGAGAGCGCGTGGTCTGTTGAGCAAGGCGGTCAAACGCGCGACGGCGCATTTAAAGCCTTTCCTTTGACCGTGAGATGCGTAGACATTTATTCAAGTCACTTCCAATTTTCATTAGCTTTGTGGCAAAATTTGGTCGCAACTATTGTTCGTGCGAGTGCAGCTGAGGCCCGAGATGGCCGGCGGCGTTTTCTCTGCCAGTCATATTCGGGTACTTCCGCCCAACGCAGTAAGGGGCCTCCGGCGGGAGCCTAAACAACAAGCCACCCAAAACCTACTAGTGGCTGTTAGCAGGTTCTGCAACATTGCGTCTCAACCAGTCTCGATATTTGTTTACTCGACGTCACACCAATCCTCCTGCCATTGAGACAGCCCTCTCAAATCGCCTGCTGCGTTGGCCGCGATCCCTGACGTCGATTCGAGCATCTTGAGACACGAGGTCCAAAAGATATAGCCATACCTTCATCGCGCTTTCAGCGGCCAGTCAACTCCAGCCGGATCCAGCAACCGCCTGATTGCAAAGACCCGAGTTAGACCTCGACTCGTCCGCCTCTCTGGCCTCTTGAGCGTCCATCACATTCATGGAGCAACAAACGCGGCAGTCAGAACTTAATGCCCTCGGCAAGATGGTTGCTCGCCTCGCCGAGTATGGCCACAATGCCACCGACAACATCAACGACGCCTTCACCAACATGACGCTCCAGTCATGGATCCGCCTCACCGTCATCGTCGGTGGCTATATGCTGCTGCGGCCGTACATCATGAAACTGTCCACCAAGTTTGCCGTCAAGAAACTGGAAGAGGACGCCAAGTCTCAGAGCAAAGAAAAGGCCGATCCAACAATGACACCAAACGAGTTCCGGGGCATCAAGGAGAAGCTCTACGAGGCGCAGGATGAGGTGGACGGCTCAGGCGCGGACTGGGGCAGCAATGCAAGGTTGAGGCAGCGGCAGATGCTCAAGGATCTGCTTGAGGAGGAGGAGAGGCGCCGAGCGGCGGAGAACGAGGACGCCGACATACAGGAGTTTTTGGAAGACTAGGATCTTCAGGGTCACGGGCTGTGGATGTACGAGCAGGGCGCACTGCCGCTGTTGGTCAGCGAAACAAGGCTTTGCGGTATACAACGCCTTGTCGTTTCGGTGTAGCCTGGTGCGCACCATGAAGCTATCGGGGAAAATCCCGTTGCCCGTGTCCTCTGTTCGAGCCCGTTACAGTGAGGCTGTCGCGTGACGCGAAAGATTGCTACACAGTAGTGCAACCGCCTCTGTTGCGCTCTTTTCTCTCGGAGCAAAGGGCACATTGAGCGCGCAGCACGATGGAGGCCCGACAGGACATTGGGCACTTGATCCAAGTTGGTGGGCAAAGGATGATGACACGTCGCGGGCACGAGAGGTGGAGTGGGATGAGGAGTCGTATGGTCCAAGTGACTTTCCTACCGACGGGGCGGGCTCAGTCTGACAATGACAACCACTACCTAGGTAGGTACCTCCAGGTAGATAGGTACCGGGAGGCTGTACGGAATATATGGTCGACGTTCCACAGCTTGAGACGACACACGCTGTCGCCCGGCGTCCAGATATGCAATGCAGGTATTTTAGTGTTGATGTGCACATGCATCAAGAGATGCAGTGTGACGTGCAGAACCGCCCTGGTTGAGTGGACGCATATCATCAATCGTCATCCAGATGCAGAGCTTCTTCTTGTCGAGTTCTGTACCTAGTATACCTACCTGTGCGGGAGATGACTGCACTGTAGACTGCTGCAGCTGGGCGGGCGGTGAGAGCGGGGATTGGGTGCATTGTTGGGCAGGCGGTCTGGACATGCACATTCTGTGCAAGCAGTCGAGGCCCACCGGCGATGTCATCACCACCGACGAGTCTCGATACTCTTCGCATTCCGCCGCCGCCCTTGGCCAGGAGCAGTTTCATGTTCTTTTTTGTCAGAAGCTGGCGAATACAGAGCAACGGACCCTGCGTACCGACAGACGTAACCCGCCCTCTCTGGTCCAGCGCCATTCCGTCACCTGTCTCACGTTGAACAGCAGCCAAGCCGATCCTGTTTTCTGCAACTTTTCTGACGCCCCCCGCCGTCCTGCTTACTGTCCTGGACCCCGACAGACGATCTCGCGCCGAAAAGCACCGTCTATACGTGTACGAAGCCCTAGTTTTCTCGCCTTCTCAACTTCTTGCAATGCGCGCCTCCCCGTCGATCAAGTGAGACGGCAGAATCGTCCACCATGCAAAACTTCCAACAGACGCGGCATGTCGCCTACCCACGCGCCAATGATGCTTACTCGTACGTATCCTCCTCACTCGGCCAACTGCACAGGCTCCTAACGGCCACGCAGAGCATCCTCCTGGCCGCGAGCAGCACTGGCACCAATACGAGATAATAGCGCCTCTCTGTCGTCCAATCTCAAGAATCATCTACGCCGGTCATTTCCGCCGCCTGCCAGCGTTGAGGACGAGGCAGAGTCGCTCGCCAAGGAACATGAAACTTCCCCATCACCAAGTACTTCTGTCGAAGAACCCCAATCCAGAGGTGAAAGAGACCAATACCCTGTCATCATGGACGTTCACGAGTATAATCCTGAGCGCCGTTTTGTCATGATGAATGACCCCCTAAAAACACCCGTCGACGACGCTCAGACAAAACAGACTACAGTCAAGCCTCAGAAGAAGAACGAAACAGAGACCAATGGTCGGCCCGAGGCATATCCTGGCAGGAGATACGAGCCTCCCAAAAACACAGAGCAGCCGAGAGCCGATAGTGCAAAGCCCGGGCTGGAGCAGTGGATGAGCAAGCAACATCTTCCTCCGCTGGAGACTGACGGACTTCCCCATCACCCCCCCGAGCACCATAGAAGCCGATCCACTGCAGCGGTTGATGCGAACCGGCCGAGCCATTTCTCTCAGCGCGCGTGCCCGCCGTCCGGAGACCAGATGCTGTCCCCGAATGTCATTCAAAGTGCATCTGGGAGCCGAGACAAAGCCCATCGCCGCCGGGGCCGATCCTCCACTTTTGACGACAGGTCGCCAACTCGACAACCGCATTTCGAGGTGACCGACCGGAACCGGGGAAGCTTGCACCACCGGCGAACGCGGACGAGCTCTACATCCCGTCCTGTTGATTTGAGTTTCGAAGCCGCTAAAGCATCAACAAGACTGTCAGGCGACTGGGCGAGTGAATCGCGCCGCTATCGGGACCAGTCGCCATCTTCTCGCAGTGTTGAGAAAGAGGGTTCAAGGACTTCGAGACGACGGCAAGGAGAGGCCGGAATCACGCCTCCCCGAACACCCCGAGAACAAAGCCGCTCATCCGATGCCTCCAAGGATACGCTCGCATATACAGGCTCACATAAACGCCCAATCGTCGTCCAAGACGGCCATCCAGTGTCTGCGAATAAGGGTGGGAGAGTTAGGTCCCGCTCGCGAGTGAGAACGATGCCCCTTCCTCCGCCGAACCAGGCAGCGGCTGCTGGGGCCGCCGCAGCGGCAGCGGCATTTGCGCCTAGGAGTTCTGCTACGTTTCCCGTGGTCAACAACGCGCAACGTCAATCAAAAGACACTAAAGTACCGTTGCCTTACCCGGACGACGACGAGCCTAATCATGTTGACTTTGGAATCGACGTTGGAGACGCTGGCTCGGCTAGAGCAGCAAGGCCTCCCCCCGTGTTAACCATGCCTGAGCCTTCACAAGTCTCGTCTTCCAGCATCGAACGATCGGCTGAGATGAGGACGCCCACTTCGCCGGCCGTCACTCCCAAGAAAACTTCCGATTCCTGGCAGATTCCGGCGTTTGACCCCGAAAAACACCGGCTGAGCACAGACCGGCCCGTTGGCTCCTATCGGCGTTACTCGGAAACCAAAGAACAGAACGGTTCGGGAGGGCTACCCGAATGTCCCCGAACAGTACCTGTTATGGGAAAGATGGATTGGCTAACGCTCCCGCGAACAAACTTCAACATTTGCCCTACGTGCTACGATAGCGTCTTCGCGAAATCCGAATTTCGAACGCACTTCCAGCCAATCCTGCGCCCGACCGATGAAGCAATAGTGTGCGACTTTGGATCCTCCCCATGGTACCGAATTGCCTGGCTCCTCACCGTGAAACATGAACGGCAGGACTTGCGACTGTTCTACCATGTGGTCAACGTGACCGCCTCATCGCGCGGTGAAGCATGCCCCGGCAGCCAGAGATCGACTCGCAACTGGCTGACGATCAAAGACCCTTATACGAGACGGCCAGTGTCCGAATTTGCGGTTTGCTATCGGTGCGCAATGATAGTGGAGGCTTTGCTGCCGAACCTGACTGGCTTGTTTGTGCCACTGAGCTCCAGGTCGGAGCCATTGAAGAAAGTCTGCGCATTGCATTTCACGCCAAAGAGGAAGCAGTTTGTGCGCTACTTTGATGCTTTAGAGACGACGTCGGACAAGGCCTTGGTAGGCAGCCAAGCGCCAGACATTGCCGACCTGGCCCAAGAGCTACGACGGCTTAGTGTCGGTCACGAGTGTCGCGAAGACAATCCCGTGCGCGACGGCTACTGGCATATGATGCAGTCCCTGCCGGAAATGACGGTGTGCGATGCTTGTTTCAACGAGGTCGTTCGACCAAGGGTTCAGGATGGGAATAGCGTCGCTCAGGGCTTCTTCACCAAGCCACAGCGATTGCCCGTTGCAACCTGTCAGCTGTACTCGCCAAGGATGCGGGAAATTTTCCACAAGGCCTGTCGACGGCGAGACCGCGAATACCTCGAAGCGAGGGTGCTGGAACGGCGGGAGATTGAAGCAGACATCTTCGAAAAGCTGCTGAAGCTCGATAAAGCACAGAGAAACGATGCTCGGTCGGAAAAACAGGTGGAAAGGCTGGTCGAAGAATGGAAAAGATGGGAATAGATTGAAGGGAAGTCTTTGGTTGAAACTGTCCTTCCCTGTGAAGCTTCTTTGGCGCATATTTTTAGACGTAACGACGAGACGAATACAGCGGCTTCCATTCCCTGACCAACGATGACGGGAGGTTGATGAGAAGTACGTACAGCGGTTTGTACCCGGTACAGAGCTTAGCAAGATGGGCCAATCATGTGCAAGCTGATGGAAGACTCCACACTCGCTTAAGCTGAGTACGTCCCGCACGCTTAGGGTCTCGCTGCCCACCGCACCGGTAGGCAAAAATTTCCACGGGGAAATTTATCGCGAGCCCGACCTGCAACCTCCACGTCCATCACCCAATTTCGACGCCGCCCGACGCCCAAGGTAAGCCCGCCGAGCCCCTTCCATGATTGACGAAACCAGTTTGAACACCAACTAAACTCAACTCTCCCTCAGGTCCAAGTCTCCCCTTCGCAATGGCTTCGCGACCTACCGTCTCCATCATTGGCAAAGATGGCGCTCCCACGGGGGCTACCCATCCCATTCCCGCCGTCTTCACCAGCCCGATCCGGCCCGACATCGTCCAGCAGGTGCACACCGGCATGGCCAAGAACAAGCGCCAGCCGTATGCCGTGAGCGAGAAGGCTGGTCACCAGACCTCTGCTGAGTCTTGGGGAACGGGTGAGTGATACTCCGCGAGGCCTGGTGGGATTGTCGGAGACCGACGCACCATGACGCGCTGCAATTTTGCAACACTTGAGAGTGCTAATCGAAGAATGAAAACAACAGGTCGTGCCGTTGCCCGTATTCCCCGTGTCTCTGGTGGTGGTACCCACCGCGCCGGTCAGGCTGCCTTTGGTAACATGTGCCGTTCTGGCCGCATGTTCGCTCCCACCAAGATCTGGCGCAAGTGGCATATCAAGATCAACCAGGGCCACAAGTATGCCGTTTCCAGACCCTCCGACACCAGCGCAAAACTGACCTGAACTCCAGGCGATACGCTACATGCTCCGCCGTAGCTGCCTCGGCCGTGCCTCCTCTGCTGATGGCCCGCGGCCACCAGGTCATGAGCGTCCCCGAGGTGCCCCTCGTCGTCGACTCGGCGCTGTTCGAGGCCGCCTCTATGGCTCGCACTGCCGCCTCCCTGGGTCTGCTCAAAGCTGTTGGCGCCGGGGCCGACGTCGACAAGGTCAAGGGCTCCAAGAAGCTCCGCGCTGGCAAGGGCAAGCTCCGTGGCCGCCGCCACCGCCAGCGTCGCGGCCCTCTCGTCGTCTACTCACCCGAGACCGACGGCAAGGAGCTAGTCAAGGGCTTCCGCAATATTCCCGGCGTCGAGACCTGCCCCGTCACCGCCCTCAACCTGCTCCAGCTGGCCCCCGGCGGCCACCTTGGCCGCTTCATCGTCTGGACCTCGGCCGCCTTCAAGGCCCTCGACGAGATCTACGGCTCCACCACCAAGCCCTCCGCCCACAAGCGCGACTTCCTCCTGCCTTCCAACGTCGTGTCCCAGGCCGACCTGACTCGCCTGATTAACAGCTCCGAAATCCAGAGCTCCCTCAACGCCCCCAAGGGTGAGGCTATCACCCGACGATCCGCCGTGCAGAAGAAGAACCCCCTGCGCAACAAGCAGGTCATGCTGCGCCTGAACCCATACGCCTCTGTGTTCTCCAAGGAGGCCTCCAATGCCCCCAAGGCCAAGGAGACCCCCAAGGCCAAGCCGGCTCCCAAGAAGAAGTAAATCAACCTGCTGGGTGTGCAGTAGGGTGTGGTGCCGAGGAGGAATGGTATTTCACGGTTTAGTTTCGAGGCGTCATGGCATCTGGAAGGTCGAGTTCCTGAATGATGAACAAGATTTGACTCTCCCTTGCGTCTTTGCATATCTCAATTTCTCATGTGCTCAATCCCGTTTCGATGTCTTGCCCTACCCCTCTAGTCCATTACTCGCCAGAAAGTACCCGCAGAGGAGCATTGCTCTATTTACCGCTCTACTCGCAACTCATCGCCTTCGGGCTCCGTAGACGTCCGGGATGTCTGAGGCTCCGCACGTCGTCCCAAACGTGTTCATCACATGGGTCGAGAGACGGGAACAGTCGCAGCGCCCTTTCGAGGCGTTGGTCAACTAGCCCCGCTTCTCTGGGTTAGGATCATATCGAAGGCCCAACTCGTCAAGGGTAGTGGCCTTGCAGCCCTGCACCTCAAATAGCCGCTTGCCCTCGAGCATCATGCTGCGTTGCCAAAAGTCCTCGTCGCTCCATCGCGGCGGCTCCTTTCCAAGATGCTTGGCTTTGACCACCCAGTCATGAAGCTCGTTGATGTAGTGATAGTCTCCGCCCGGCCGTAGGAGCTGCAGCCTTTGGCCCATTTTCTCGTGCAAGTCGCTGCTCCATCTTTGCATCTCTTTGGGGAGAGGAAGCTCAAGGCCGTTGGACCAGACGGCGGCAAGAGCAGCGGCTTGCGCCTCTGCCAGGTGCCATGGGACGGACTTGGTGGGGAGGGAGGCAAAGGCCAGGGTAGGGTGGCGGATGTAGAATAGGTGCTTGTACAGGCCGTGCACGCCCTGGCCGTTTGTGATGAGGCTGGGTCGTAGGTCCGGGAGGAAGGGGAAGCTGTAGAGGTAGCCCGTGCAAAAGACGATGGCGTCGACGTCTGTTTCTACCCTGCCATCTTTGAAACGCACGCCTCGTCGGTCCACGAGGAAGGCATCTATCTCAGGCGTTTCAGCACATGCCGTATGGGCAAGTCTCTCGGGCGGCGTGGGCGACCTGATGGATAAGAGGGTCTTTCCCTTGGACACTTTGTTGATTTGCAGAGCAATGTCAGTGCCCGACGGTCCGTTGCCGACGATGATGACTTTTTTGTTCCGGAAGGCGTCTGCTGTCCGGTACTGCTTCGCGTGGGTTATGATGGCCGGGTACGCCTCGTGGAAGGAGGCGATGTTTTGGATATGCGGAACGAAGGGCACCGAGTAGTGTCCGTTGGCGACGACCACGGCATCAAAGACGTCGTCAATGACGCGGTCGTCGACGGTGGACCGGGCGAGCAGCCGCCATCTATCCCGACCAAGGTCCGACTGGAGCGAGATGTTTGTCACCTGGAAGCCAAAGTTGACCAGCCCCCTCACGTCTTGAGCATATCTGAGCAGGTACCCTTGTATATCGTCGCGGGAGGGAAAGATGCAGGACTCTGCGGGAAAAGGCTGACCCCAAAAGCTCATCATGGTTTTGGGGATATTTGCATGGAGCTCCTCGTACATGGGAGACGGGAAGACGGGCGGCGCCTCAGGGGCCGGTGAGTGGACAGGAGCATCAGGTGGGAAGAAGGGGCTCGTCTGGGGCACGGGAACGGGACCGGGCGGGACTGGGGTGTAGTTCCAGACGCCGCCGACCTGGTGCTGCTGCTCGAAGACGGCGATGCGGTCAAAGGCGGCCTGGGCTTTGAGATAGTGGGCTGCCGCGAGGCCGCTGGGGCCGGCTCCGACAATGGCGATGGCCTTTACCTGGAAACCGGGGGGGTGGATGGAGCCCATGTTGGCGGAGGAGATGGGATCTTTATTCTGGGGAGCGATGGTCAAGAAGGGGAAGGGGACATGGCCGATGATATGCGGTCAAAAGAGCCTACGTGGATATTAAATATTTCGTCGATGAGATGGACGGCTTGGTGACTGGTGTTGTCGCCGAGCTCCACATATCTATTGGAGTGTCACAGCATGAGATAGACGGGGTAGATACTGTACGTACAGTATGCACGTATAATGGCCGCTCCTATCCGTATTTGCCCAGGTAGATAAGGTAATTAGGTATTTCAGCCAAAAGCACGCCTCGCCTTTGCTTGCTTGCTCTTGAGCCTGCGATACTAAGACGATAAGTTGCAAACTTTAAACCCCCAAAAAAGGTACCTACTAGTTAGGTAGGCAGAGGCGGGCAACATGCCTAGCTGTGGTTACTTATGCGATGCAGTCAGTCCCTACCGTACTGACTACCTACGTAATTAACTCGCAGTACGGAACTGTGTCTGGTAATAATAGCGTACAGTACCAACCTAGCTCCGGCACCGCCTTCCTCTTCGGGGAAACACGGCACCTGCCCAACTCCCAGCTAGCTTCGGTCGCGGCTTTGGTTTTGCTCGACAGCTTCGTTCACGTTGTCCAACACACGTCGCGATCTCGGCCCACCATGAGCCCCTCGGCTCTCGCCGCTAAACTCTCTCAACAGTCGCTCTGAATTCTCTCCAGCTCATGCCCACATGACCGGCGGGGTCCTCGCAACGCTGCCTTCTTACCATGGCCGACGCTCAGTCGGCCTTGGAGGTGCTTCGTCGCACAGATGCCACGCCCATTGCGCAGCTCCACCCCGACATCGACGATGCCTTGTCGCGCGTGGTAGATGGTGTCGTCACCGTTACCTGGCCGCACAGCGTCGTCACAAAGTCCATCGCCTTCATCCTCGCCGAGCACGATTTTCGACTGCGTCGTGACAAGGGACAGCTTCGCATTGAGCTCCACGGCCCAGCGGCTCAGGCCCTCGCCGAATCTACCATTGGCGGCGGCGATGAGGCTCGCATCAGCTTGGATGGAGCCCAATGGGAGAAGCACCAAGCGCCGACTCGGCTGCCCGGCGGCACCTTGGAGTGGCAGCTCAAATTCTCTAACCGCCTGCTGTTGGAGGTCCGCAGAGCCCAAGACCAAGGCAACGACTTCATACAAGTTGACGCCCCGGAAGATCAGGAGCCGCAGCCCGAGCCCAAAAGCCCCCTGGCCGACAGACTTAACCCCTCCCCACCCGATGCGCAGTCACAGCGTGACCATGCCATGCCCTTGGCGATACCGGACGTCGTCGCCACCCCATCGTCTTCGCTTCCCGCCAAAAGACCAGCCTCCTCGACCTTTGGACCGGACGAGTATGCGTCGCCTGCCTTTCTGAAACGTGCTCGGGTATCATATGGATCACTCTTCGAGGGTGGGCTCGACATGTTCGACGAAGAAAAGGAGACCAAGACCAAAGGAAAGCGGCGACCGCGTTTCAGCATGCAAAACACAACCTGGCGATACACTAGCCGATCCCCAAGCCCCGAGGCCGACACGCCATCCGATCACGAGAGCGACGTTGGGGACAGGCCAGGACGGGACGAAGAGGCGCAAGCCTCGGCAGGCACTCCCAAGGCTTCGCCACCACGACCTTCAATGGTGGACGAGGCGTGTCAAACGCAGGAAGTGTACTTCAGTCCATCACAGATGGAGGCTCAAATCTTGGCCGAGTCTCACGTACCCGGTTCTATGTTGCAGCCTGCATCGACGTCAGGACCGCCGGGACAGCGTCAAGACCAAGCTGGATTTCAGACGCCATCTAGAACACTCTTTGATCGAGGACGCGGCCAGCGCGATGTGCTTCGGATAGCTGAGGAGCCCGACATGGCATACGAGACAGCCGGCTCGCACGGTCACGACTTTGGGCTTGGGGCAGAGCAGCATGTCGGTTCAGCCAATATGCTTGGCGCGCCGCCTGTTGCAACCTCGGCCACAAGCCCAGCGGTCTTTACTGAAGGCATCTCAGCACCAGGTTATCCTCCTGCGGTATTCGACGGCAACCATCTTGACGCCACAGCCTTGAACATTGACCCCAGTCTGCAGTTCCCAGGGGCGATTCCTGTACCGGACCACGTGTACTTTGATGCGCCCCCCCCTGGACATGTTGAATGGCACGCGGAGCCGCTCGCAGCTGGACGCGCATGGGTTCCTGTCCAAGCTAGTTCACAGTCTCCGGCGGTTGCCGTGTTTGGCTCTTCACCTCTGAGAAGACAGCCGCATAGCATCAGTTCGGGATCAAGGAACTCAAACGGATCCGAGCTGGGTCCCAATCTTGCCTCTGGCAGCGGCGAGGAAGCTTTTCAGGGTGGATTTGCAGGGGAGACTGCAGAAGCGGAGACGACGGGACGCGACGACGCCGACGCCCGGGACATTCCAGGCGAAGACTATGACCTGCGGAACTACGACCGTGCAAGGGATGACGACGAGGAAGAATCCGAGGAATCCGAGCCTGGTGGCAGCGATGTGGAACAGCAAGCCATCGACCTCTCAGAGGAGGACGAGGAAGATGAGCTGCATGGTCAAGCACCGGAAACAGAGCAATACAGCGAGGCTGGATATGGCGTAGAAAGCGTGCACCGCGGTCCTGGAGCTGGTGAAGACGCGGGCTACTTGAGTTCAGACGACGAGGATGACTCGGACGACGAAGCCCAAGTATTGAATGGCTTGGAGGAAGACGATGGTGAGGCCCGATACTATGACCAAGAGGATGAAGATGGCTATGATGGACTCTATGGAGGTGAAGAGGAAGAGGAGTCTGAGGAGTACGGCAGTGCTTTCAACGCCGCGCCAAGGGCCACGGCTCCTCAGGAACCGGTGTTTATCAGTCTTCTCTCCGACTCGGAGGACGAGCAAGAGTCCCAGGCAGAACCGGGGCCGCCCAGTATTTCCCCGCCGCTGGTGAGGGACTCGATGCCACTCAATGGACCTGTCGGAGGAGTTCTTCCTGAGACTGCAAATAGTGCAGAGTTACAACGAGACAGCGAGTCCTCGGCGAACTCAAGTCTCGATGTCAACGAGGATGAGTCTCCGGGGCTGGACGCAGCTGGACGAGTGCACACGCATCAGGGTCTGGAGATGGAGCCCATGCCATCTCAACCAGCACCATCTGCATTTCTGGAGGCTTCGGAATATACCCACCAATCGGCCAGCGACAACGCAAGTGTACATGATGACTCGGAAATTGAGGAGGAGCGACAGCCTGAGGGGGATGGGCGGTACCAGGACACGGAGGTTAATGGCGAGGAACCCATTACCACTGCTGCCGCCGAGGCTGTTTCGTCAGAGCCGATGGACGTTGATGAGGAACCGGGTGACGAGGCTCCAAGCGACCAGGTACCGATCAATGAGGCGCCAGGCAATGAGGCACAGACTAGTCCACCCATGGGCGAAGACCCGCGGCCTCAAGCAGGCCAGCTGGAGGCGTTGGTTCAAGACAAGCCCGCTGACGGGGAAGCCATAGAGATTCCACTGGAGCATCAGCAAACGGCCGTGGAAATTTTTGAATCCCAGCCCCTCGAGCCCCAAGGAATTGAAGGAGAGGAGCAAGTTCTCACTGAGGCCTCGGACAGCCTCGGGCAGGACGCCCTCCCTAACGAATCATCGGAGTATCACCAAACTGACCTTCAGACAGCAGATGCAGACGTGGTGTCAGTGGTCACCGAGGTCGAGCAAGTTCATGACGAATCGTCAATCTCGGGTACCCACCCAAATGATTCCGAGGATTTGGCTACACTGGAAGCCCTGAAAGCAGCGGTTCCCGGGGGGTGCGTTGAGCAACTACCGACCCCGAGCGAGACTCAGCCCAAGGAGGATACAGCTGCGTTAGTCGATGCCGAAAACCAAGTTACTGAGGAAGGCGAGGACGATCGAGCGGCGCAGGCACAAATTATGACCGAATATCAGGAATATTATACTCCTACCAAGCAGAATACGACTCGACCCAGCCCAGGCAAGGCCCAGGACAAGGGCCAGGTCAAGGGCGGCGATCAGGAGCCAGAAGCTCTTATTACAGTCAAGTCCCTCCGGAGTCGGGGTCATCGGAGGACCAGATCCGGCGACACGAACAGCCAGTCGCACGAGGATCCAAGTGTTCTTTTGGCCAAGGCTTCTGCGTGTCGTCCCTCGGGCCCTAAGCCGGGCGCAGAGCCAAAGTCGCCAACACGTCTGCGCGTAGCCGGCAACAGGGGCGATGCGTCGGATCCGAGCCTACTCCTGGCAAAGGCGTCCGCTTCGGAACCAGCTCACCCAAAGGATCATCAGTCACCGACTACGTCACGCGCAGCAAGCGGCACAGCCGACGAGGCAGCCACGGTCATGCCATCGGCCGGAGCATCGTCTTCGTCGCCCAGGGGCAAGCGACGACACGCAACCCCGGAGGTGACTCGGGAGCTCCGCAGCAAGCCGCACGACGCCGCACGCCGCAACACTCCGGATGCCGTTGCAGAGACGATTTTGAAGTCGCCATCGGTGGCCGGATCGTTGGAAGATGAAGACGTGGCGGCAATGAAGCGAAATCTACAAAAGACGCTCCGCACCGCCTTGCCAGACTTTCTTCCTCTGCGGTCCCTGCGCTCATCGTTGAACAAAACGGTTGACATTCTGGCCATGTCTACCTTGACTCCGCCGCAGCCGCATCGTCCCAAGCACGGCCCGCGCGACTACATGCTGGAGCTGATACTCACGGACCCCTCGACGGCACCGACGAGCGTCGTCGTGGCTCACCTGTTCCGGCCACACCAGACCTCGCTGCCGGTGGTGAAGGCCGGAGACGTGGTGCTCTTACGCCGCGTGCAGGTCGTTTCGGTCAAGGGCCGCGGCTTCGGGGCAAGGGCTGGGGACACCTCGGCTTGGGCAGTCTTTGAGAAGGACGACGAGGAGATGCTGCCACAGATCAAGGGACCACCGGTGGAGGTAACGGACGCCGAGATTGAGCACGCGCAGGGGCTGAGGCGATGGTGGGCCATGCAGGGCGAAGGGGCGATGGCCAAGGTTGACAAGGCGACGCAAAAGGCGTCACAAGCCGGCAAGGGTGATGCAAGGTGAGGCCGGCCGAGATGTATATACCCACGTTCTGCGTCCGGATTATGAGGCCCAAGGTAGATCTTTGAGGGGTCCGTTGGGGTGATGCAAGGAAATTTGAGGATTCGACAAGTCAAAGGGCGTGCCAAGGCCGATCGGTGATTGACGGAACCAAGCTGAGTGGTAGGTATGGATGGTGTTGTAAGAGGCCTCTTGTTGATGCATGTGACGATGAGCATGAAAGTACGGGTGGCAGGCCAATGACATGGAGCGATGGTACCATGTTTCAGGGATGGTCGTGACAGCGCGGATGAAGCAGTGAAGACAGTGCCCAAGGTTCAGACCTGGCTGGAGAGTTTGGACTTGCTCAGGGGTGGTGAGCTCTGGATGTCCCACGGCGGAACGGGGGGATGGTCCACGGTTGAAAGGCTTGTTGTTGACGGTGGACAAGTTGCAGTTGAGAGCATGCGAAAGCGTATGCATGTGAAAGCATATGCGTGAGGCTGGTTGTTGGTGGATGGATGGCGCGACGAGGTTTCTGCACGGCAGAGAGGGTTGTATGCCAGGCCGGGTACGTGGCCACAGTTGCAGTTACGACTGCGGATACAGCTTGTCAAGGGGGTCGCGAGGCTCAACTTGGGAGGGTCGGAGAGAAAGAGGTGGTCGAGGCACGACAGAGTTGGCATTCCCCCCTTGCTCCGGGGAGAACCGGGCCAGCCGGGCCAGCCGGGCCAGTCGGGCGTCCCTGACTTGTTTCATTCCTAATTCCGCCCCTCTATCATTACTCCCATGCTGAAAGATTTCAAGCCCATGCCACATGAACCAAAGTCGACATTGCTCTCCCCTCCCCTGACCCGGACGACGTCTGGATTGTCCGAGCTGTAATAGGCAAAGAAATGGTTACCGGTCCAAAAGAGATTGGCCGAGTAGCAATCGCCATCGGCATCGTAGAGGTAGTAATGGTATGTCTCGCTGGCGGTGAACTCGAAGCGATAGCTGAAGAAGATGGTTGGTTAATGAATGATGACGAGGCGGTAGCGGCTGATGCCCGTTGTCCTCGTGACGCGGTCGGTGGTCGGCACCCAGACGCCGTGCACGCGGGGCCGAGTGACGGCCATGTCAAAGGTCTCGGCCCGCTTGGCAATGCCGCCCGTGGGTGGTGGTGGTTATGGCAGGGCGGCAGAGAGGTGGCCGAGGGCGGTGATGACGAGGGCAAAGATGGCGGTTAGCTTCATGTGTTTCCCAGCGCCAAAAGGTACCGGTCGAGACGAGCCCGGCAGAGAGGGGTCATGGAACAAGGGGTTTTGGGTAGGGTTTTACGCAAAGAGGGGAGCTTCCTCTGTCTCTCATCCTCTATATAGTCTTTTCTGCAAACCGGCCATGGCATGGACGATCACGCCCGTTACGCTTGGCGGTTAGCATGTCGAAAATACTTGGCGATGAAGATGGTTGCCCATGATATTCATCGGGTGGTAGGTGTCACGGGAAAATGAGGCCATCTACTTCGGATTAGCCCCCTGGTATCTCGTACGAGGAACGGATGCGACTTTGGGTCTGGAACTCTGGATAGGCTTGGGCCACGGATCTTGGCGCGGCAGGTCCACGGGTGGAGACGGCTTCGGGGGTCGTTAGCAGCGGAGCCGAGGCGTCATAGGCTCGGGATCCTGTTCATTAGCAGCCGGGTGAGCTGGGTGAGGAGAAGGAGGCTTGGGAGGGTCTGCCGGTGGTGGTGGTGGAGGAGGAGGAGGAGGAGGCTCTTGAGGAGAGAGTGCCGTTGTGCCGGCGCCGTGTAAGTGCGACATGCTGCGGGGGTTCAACGACTAGGACGACGATGATGGTTATGACGATGATGATGATTACAAGGCAGACTGATAACCGGCCATGGAGCCGGGACTGGTCTTATTACTATCGCTGCTTCTTTGTCCTTTTCGACATCTCCATTATTTTACTGTCTTGTTCCTGCCTGGCAAAAAGGACGGCATGGCATTCCCGAGAAGCCGTCTGACGCTGGCAAAGAGGCGCCTTTGAGAGTAGTAGTGAATGGACAAGGAAGAACAAGCAACAACAACAACAACAACAACAACAAAAGCCCAAAGGCAAGGAGGCAGTGGACGTTGTGCTCCGGCGCCCGTCGGACTGTGGAGATGGAGCGACGGGGCGTGGAAGCATGTAATGAGACGGCCGCAGTCGTGCAGGACAAGATCGGGGCGGTGATGACTGATGAGACAGCGCGGGTCATGGTCGCTTGGGGTGCCCAACACTTGACACTTGACAAGTCTCCGTCTGTCTATTGGACGTTATTTTTACTCGGGCCGCTGCTTCCTTTTTCCCTTCGTCCTTCTTGATGCCCTTTTTCATCGGGGCTATAATTCCAGTCGTCCCAACAAAAAGGACATTGGACCCTTGTTGGTCCCTGTACCTTGCAGAGCTGTCACCCGCGTGTACTTGACGCACGCACTTTGACGCCGCCCCGTGTTTTCCCGCGTCATGTCTTGGCCAAGAACAAGATGCCAAGGCTCGGGTCGTTTTTCACCTACTTCGAGGCTATTCTGCGAATGTGTTACACGGATTCCCTACTGAGCCTGTTGCAAGTGCTGTAGACAGTCTTACGGAGGATAGACAGCCATTGACGGCATTCGGGGCACTACTCGACTCTTTACCTGCATGTACTCGGTACAAGCTGTCCGCGTTTCCCCGATCCTTGCATGCGCGCCCCCCCCCCCTCTCCCCCCCCTGCAACAGTTATGAGTGCCGTGGACGGAGCTGTGACTGCCAATTGTTTGTCCGAATTTTCCCCCTTCCCCAACGTCCTCCATGGCAACGTCCTCCATGGGGTCCTGTCATCCCTCTTTTTTTATCCTCATTTCCGGCCCCCAGTGCCTCTTTTCCTGTCTGTCCATTCATCCATCCACCAACAAAGGTTGTCTCTCCGACTGGTGGGTGCATGCGCGCGCGCGTGTGTGTGTGTCGCACGAGCAGTACGGAGTACCTGGTACACACATGCCTCGAGCCCGACGGTGCACAACAACCACACCACTTCTTTCACCATCATCGTCACCATCATCGTCACCATCATCAGCTACAACCAGCAGCTGAGAAAAATAATAAATAAAATCATCACCCCTCAGGGCACCCGCTACTCGACTGCCTGCCTCCGGTAGCGGCCGCTCTGCAGACGCAGCTCAATTGCCGTCGGTTGTGGGGAGCAAAGTCGGGCCGCCATCGGAAGCAGTCCTTCTTCCTCCGCATGTACTCGGTACCGGCCCGCAACTTCGGCTCTCGCTCTTCACCATCCGTCCCGTCTGATCCCGCCCTCATCTCCTCGCACGGACGCCCTCGGTGACAGGAGTCCAAAGGGGGGCAAAAAGAGAAGAGGACAAGAAAAAAAGAAGCTTCAAGGCCCGAGGTAGTTTCTGCTTGCCGGTCCGCCTCTCTCCCTGGTCTTCACACCCCATTTGCAATGCGCCGGCACACCCTCTCGACTTGGCGCCGGCCTCTTCCTCTCCGCAATTTATTACTAACAAGTCCGTCTCTCGCCGGGCCCTCTGCCTCGACGATGGCTTCCACTCCTTCCCCTCGCTCCGACACCTCTTCTACCCGTCTGTCCGCTGCCGCCTTTGCCTCGACTTCTCCTTCCTCCCCCGCAGCACCCCCAATGGCGACTCGTCCACACGCCGCCGACAACTCCGACGCCTCCTCGACCTCATCGTCTTTAGCCTCGGCCCGCTCCTCGCACACCTCGCTATCTAGCAACCCCATGTCCTTCTCGGCCACGCAACAGGCAGTCAAAACGGCCGCCCTCGACCTCTCGGCCACGCAACAAGCAATGAAGACGGCCGCCCTAGACAAGAACCGCGGCTATGCCGAGCACCACGCCGCCGCCGACGTCCCCCCCTCGCACGTTCCCGGCCATCAGGTTCTCCGCGAGCCCCTCTGGAACAAGGGTATGTCGCCCTCTTCTCCGTCTCTCCTCATCTGCTGACCAGCCGCCGTTGCCCCAGGCCTCTCCTTCACCCCCGAGGAGCGCCTCTCCAACAACCTCACCGGCCTCCTCCCCCACGCCATGGAGAGCCTCCAGACTCAGTGTGGCAGGGCCATGAAGATGATCCAGACCAGGCACACAAACATCGACAAGTACCTCTACCTGTCCACCATCAAGGGCCAGAACACCGACCTGTTCTACCGCCTCCTCATGGACAACATCCGCGACCTCATGCCCCTCGTCTACACGCCCACCATTGGCGACGTCTGCCTGCAGTACTCGACCCTCTACACTCGCCCCGAGGCCCTGTACATCTCTATCAAGCAGCAAAAGTCGATCCGCACCATGCTCCGCAACTGGCCCTGTCCCAATCCGGAGATTTGTGTTGTCACCGACGGCTCCCGTATCCTTGGCCTCGGGGACTTGGGCGTCAACGGCGTCGGCATCTCGGTGAGTTTGACGGCCCATCCCCTGTCGTGCTACCGTCAAGCTCGCCCCAATCGCTGACGCCTCCCTCTCCTAGATTGGAAAGCTGGCGCTCTACACGGCCGCCGCTGGCATCCATCCCGACAAGACTCTGCCCATCGTCTTGGATTGCGGTACCGACAACGAGACCAACCTCAAAGACCCCCTATACCTGGGCCTGCGGCAGAAGCGTGTTTCCCAAAGCGCCCAGCAGGAGTTCATGGACGAGTTCATGGAGGCAGTCAAGGACGTCTATCCTGACATGGTGGTCCAGTTTGAGGATTTTGAGAGCCAAAAGGCCTTCAACTACCTGGACCGCTATAGAAACACGCACAAGTGCTTCAATGACGATATCCAGGGCACTGGTGCCGTCGTCCTCGGCGGGTAAGTCGGCTCCAAGCACACCCATGGGCCTTGTCCGGCCGCGTCTCCTTGTCTCCCTGCTGACCATGACTGCTAGGTACATTGGCGCCGTCAATCTCTCGGGTGTGCCCATCGAGGAGCAGCGTCTGGTCTTCATGGGCGCTGGCTCGGCCGGAGTTGGAGTCGCCAAGCAACTGGTCGAGTACTACACTCGTAGAGGTCTCTCCGAGGCTGAGGCCCGTGACAAGTTCTGGCTCGTAGACACAAAGGGCCTCGTCACCAAGGACCGTGGCGACAACCTGGCCGAGCACAAAAAGTACTTTGTGCGCACCGACAACAACGGCCGGCAGTTCCGCACCCTGGAGGAGGTCATCGAGTACGTCAAGCCCAGCGCCTTGATCGGCCTCACCGCCACCTTTGGCGTCTTCACCGAGCCAGTGGTGCGCGCTCTCAAGGCTTCGGTCGATGCGGGCGGGCCGGGCCGCCGACCCATCCTCTTCCCGCTCAGCAACCCCTTGACCAAGGCCGAGTGCACCTTTGAGCAGGCCGTGCAGTGGACTGACGGCGCCGTCATCTTCGCCTCGGGCTCTCCCTTCCAGTCGTACACGGCCAACGTCGACGCCGAGGCCGGCCCCGTCACGTACCACCCCAACCAGGGCAACAACGTGTACGTGTTCCCCGGGCTGGGGCTCGGCGCCATTCTCGCCAAGGCCTCGCGCGTCACCGACGACATGGTGTACACGGCGGCCGAGGCTCTGAGCGGGACGCTCAATGCCGATGAGATGCACAAGGGCCTCATCTACCCGAGGATCGAGCGCGTGCGGGACGCCAGCGTCATCGTGGCACGTGAAGTGATGAAGGCTGCCCGCCGGGACGGCGTTTCGGATCTGCCCGAGGCCATGTGGAATGAGTGGGAGGAGTGGGGCGATGTGGCTCTGACGACGTACATCAAGCAGCGCATCTATGATCCCATGTGCTTTGCCGACGCTAAGGGCCGTCTGTAAGGGATGCCGGCAGCGGATTTGTGTGTTTTGCCAGGCAGAAGGGACAAGTGGCAATCAAGAGGCGGAACGAAGGAAAGGAAAACCGAAGAAAGGCAAAGAGGCCGAAACGCAAGTGAGGGCACTACCCCGTCGTCACCGTGCCATACTTGGCAATACTGGATAAGGGAATGCTTCCATGGGAAGGCGTTGAACGGTTGATTGTATGCTCCGAGTTGGCTTAGAGTCTGGAGAGCGAATAATGCGGCTTGGTCTCCTGGTTACCTCTGCGTCAGGATTGCTTAGCTGGTCGTGGTTTCATATGACCAGCTGCTTGAGCGAAAATGATGGTGATGGCTGCTACCAGTGAGCAAGACTGAGCGATGTAGTGTCCCGGTGGGCGAGAAACAAGTAGCATTGCGGCCTGGTGAATGGTGAAGGCGGCAGTGTTCGATGGAGAGGGCGATGTGAGGTGGCGGCGGCGTGTATGTGGAGGCTGTTTCGGGACGGGATCAGAGAGGGCGGAACGATACAGGGCTGGTCGAAGCTGGCGATGGGAGTTGCTCAGGTCTCTGCCATGATGTTAAAATGCCCGAGGTCATGTCGTCGGATCCTCATGTGGCATGGGATGGCGTGATGCCATCTCATATACCACCTCTTCCTCGTGGTTAATCTGTCTGTACCTGGATATTAGCACTGTTGATTTGTTGCTGAAGCGGAAGCCGGGATGCCATTGAACACAAGGACTTCCGGACAATTTGACGGGCGCCGATGCAGTCGAGAATTGAAAGGGGGGAGAGCGAGTCTTGGAGGAGGACGGCTCGGAGCTAAGGTCGTAAACCGACAATTTCCGCCCGGAAGGCCGATATCTGTCGACAGGGCTCGCTGCAGGACCCCGGGCGCGTGGTATAGGGTAGCCATGTTTCGGCGGCGTGCCGAGTGGCAGTAACTTGCATTGTCAGCTTGCCTCGTGTAGAGCATGGATGGACTGTAACTTACTGGACATGCTGGTACAGTAAGCATGGGCGGAGCATGGGGAAGGCATCGGGTGTCTGGATGACGGGGTACGGGGAGGCGGCAAACACAACGGTCACGAGCGACGCTGAGACGCGGACGGGGCCGGGGGGCGTCGATGGAGAGACGCAAAGGGCCTTTCGGTGTCCGGTGGGGAGTGGCCATGGTGGTGGGGAAGCGAAAGCATGCGCGTGGAAAGAAGCAGATGGTCAGCTGCATGGATGGGATGCATGTCGATGTATGCCGTGCGTGTGCCGATGGCCATGTACGTGCTGTGCCATCGGCACACATACAGGACTTGGATCGCGGTATGCGTTGGCGGGAGGTTGCGAGTCGACCGGAGACTTGGTGACGGACTCGCCGGAGAGTCGGAGAAAGGACTCGATGGAATGCCGCGTGGTCATATCGTACGCTTGCCGGTACACACATGCGACTATATCGGGTTGCTCTGGTTGCTCTCTGATCCGCATGACATGTCCCGATTTTTGCTCTTTCTTGCCCTGGATCAATAAAGAGGACCGGATTGGGTCACGGAGGAGGCCGGGCAGGGGGACGGGGACGACTCCGCCGTGTCTACGTATAACACATAGTATCCGTCCTCGTGCATACTTACTTACACACAACAATCGATTGTTCAGAAAGTTTACAGTACAACTTACATATATATACCCCAGCGCATAAAGAAGCCACTGGGGAAAAAGGGGAAAATCTGACCACAAATGACTTTCCCCTGCTGCTGAGTGGTTGGGTGGGTGGGTGTGTGATGGATGCCCCCCTTTTGTGCGAGGGCTAGACCTGACCGATGCTCCGGGGATCGGAGCTTTCGGGGGACATGGGCTTCGACCGGTGGAAACTCGGTGCTGTGCTCAGCGATGATTATGCGGTTGTTGCCGGAGCTGTCGTGCCCTGTGCTCGGCCCGCTGGGTTGGGAGCTTGCGTTGCGCTACTTGATCTTGCCTTGCCAACTGTATCCTAAGTTGTGTACTTGGAATATGCGGGTAGTAGGACTGCGAGGAATGAAATGTCCAGGGCGAAGAGGGGGAAGGGTCCGCACTTCGAGTTGAGTTAAGCTACCAAGTATCCGTATATATATATACATTTGCACGTACAATCGGCACAGTATCAGCCCGCGCAAGAGATGAAAGGCCCGGCGACCCGGACATAACAATCAGCCAGCAGGAAGCAGGTGCAACGTGGAAGACACGAGGGGACGCCGTCCCGTGTGACGTGTTTCCGCAACCACGGTAATGTACATACATATACAATATCCAGGACGACAAGACGGCGTGAGATGAAGGACGGGAGCATGTAGAAACGGGAAAAGGTCGGGCGGCGGCGAAGACCCCTGGGCGTGTGATGGGGATGGCTACTCGTTGCTGAAGAATAGGGACATAACAGAGACGGGGGACAAGGAGATTGCACGGACAATTGTCAATCAAGGCAGAGCAATTGGCCCTGGGTAGATGAGATCGATATTGGACACATTTTTGATTTGCAACTCGCTCTCCATGACATGTAACTTTGAGATGCAGGTCGAAAGCCTTGTCCCCCCCCCTAGACTGTCGCGCTCCGAGGCGTCCGTCGGCGGGAACAGGGCTCGTTGTGGAGCGCCCGTTTACAAACAATTACGGCAACTGTAAGAGGGCGCAAGTTTCAATTGGACGGCAAGCTTCTGGGTCCGATCCACTTGCTGTCACGGGGGGGGTGCTTGGCGGCGGATGGATGGAGGGATGGATGGATAAACGGGGCTCGGACGGACGGATGGACGGCTACTCGGGGTCGTGGACGGAGATTTTCTGCTTTTCCATTTCCCTCTTTCCAGTTGAAGCCCTCATAGTCTGTACATATCTACTACATAGGACGGGACGAGGACTCTACCAATATCTAACTCGTGTCAACAGATACGGTCGACAGGCTGTCTGTTGCTGTCTCGGAGCGAGTGAATGACGGCGACGGGTATCCCGGCAGTGTAGGCAAATTGACGGCAAGTGAGGAAACGATCCCGTGATGATGAAACAACAGCAACCTGACCAAGTAAGAGAAAATCCCGCTTCCCCCCCTCACTCCCCCCCCCCAGGAGGCGATGGATGACGAGGAGAAAGCAGCGACTGGGATGGGCGACAGTGCAGTACAGGCTACCGAATCAGTGCACGCTGCAAACAGTCCAAGGTAGAGGCACGGATTACTAACGCAGTGGATGCCCGTTACCCAAGGCAGCCTGGTGGGACAAGCCTCGTGTTACGTACGGAAAACGGCGTCGGCGGAAATAGCCAAGCCTGCACCGCGCACACAAGTAGATGGTGGCCATTATTCCATGTCAATTCGAGGCCAGCTTTATTGTTGAATGCCTCTCTCTTTCTTGGACGCCAGGATTGGCAACTCCCGAGCCCAGAGTTTCGATTGCCACGTGATGCAGGCCTCGAGGTACAGTACCCAGGCCCAGCGCCGCACCAGGCCTAGACCGGCATCGGCAGGCGCATGAACCTCGATACAGCACGGGCATGTTCAGTATGTATGTACATGCACATACTGAGGTCCGGAATGCGGAAATAGCCAGACTTGTTTTCCCAACTCCCTCGTTTCTTACACCTTCGCCCATGTTATTGCCGCCAATCGCATGCGCCTCACCAAGGCTGGGGTCCCCTTTCCAGCCCGCTGTCGCCGCTGCCGCTGCCGCTGCCGCTGCCGCCGCCGCCGCCGCCGCCGCCGCCTCGTCCCCCATGCCCCCCTCCATCGTCTGCTTTAGGCTCGTGGTCCTGGTCCGCCGCCGCCGCCGCCGTGTTGGCCCCACCCTCGCTCCCCATCCCCCACTCCGTGATGCCCCACCTCGAACGGCCCTCTGGTCGTCGATGAGGCCAAGCGCCGAGGGCCAGTCCCCTGCGGCACCTCCATCGGCTCCATCAAACATGACCTCACCTTACTACCTACTACCTACGTATGTACATACATGCAGCCGTACCCACGTTCTTACTCTCTCCACGATACCAACCATCCGTGTAAAATAAATCTACAGCCCACCCCCTTTGCTTCTACCCTCCCCCCTCCCCTCCTCCCTCCGCCCCCCTCCATCTTTTCCTTCGAGTAATCCACCCCCGGATTTTGCTCCCCTTCTCCGTTTCCGTTCCGCACTTTTGCTTTGGTTCCGTCGTCCTTTTTTTACTCTTGTCTTGTGTGCTCGACTGCAAGACCCTCTTCTCTCATCCTACCGTCCTTGAATCGCGTTTGAGCTTAGGAAGCTTCCCATGCTTGGTCTTACAGCCTCTCCGCGCTCGAAGCCATTGGCATCGCTCTTTCCCAGCCGACCCTGCGTGTGAATGACGACGACGAAGAGCCGTTTTGTCTTGCGCCGACTCGAGAGCTGTCCACCAATGAGCACGGCAACCTCTACGCGCGGTGCCCTCTTCACCACAGCCAGCGCCGTCGACACTCGTCGTCGAGTTGCCTTGTTGATCCTCCACTAGAGGCGGGAGTCGTGAAAGGCGAGACCAAAAGACACGGGACACGACCGGAAACGAGACTCGGCTCCCGTTCCCAAGCTTCCCATCTGGACCAAGACGCTCTTTCATTCTCCCATTGGCGACCAACACACCATGGCGACTGAGGCTGTCATCGAGGCGGCCAGCGGCGGCTCGTCGCCAAACACAAGCGACAGGACCATCGGTGTCAAGCGAGCGTCGATGGCGGGCGACGGCGGCGACGGCCCTGCGCACAAGGTGACCAAGCGCCGGGCTGCGCGGGCCTGCGTGTCGTGCCGAGCGCGCAAGGTGCGCTGCGACGTGGTCGAGGGAGCGCCGTGCGGAAACTGCCGTTGGGACAATGTCGAGGTACGTTTGCGGCTGCTGCTGCTGCTCCACTGGCAGGCATGCGGACAGAGATGCTACATACTCGGCCACCGGGCCGATTCGTGCACCCCCGGTTCTTCGAGGAGCCGGCCCCCAGTCTTCATCCCTTTTTCGAGTCTTTGATATACGGCTCGTTTGCAGCATGAACTGACATGTTCCTCTCCCTCCAGTGCATCGTGCAAGAGAGCCGTCGGCGAAAGTAAGTTATCCCCAAAGCCTGTCCCGGACCCCGGAGCCGCCGGAAGCAACGCCGCATCCGTCGCTTGGTCCGTCCTGCAGCCTGCACAATCCCGGTGGGGGGGGGGCGAAGCACAGCGGCAGCAGATGACACACGAAGCCCAATTAAGAAATTGATTGAGGAACAATAAAAGGACAAGGGAAAGGGGAAAAGAATACAGGACAAATGTTACCGATGCCGAGCCAAAGAGCGTTGCACTGACGCAAAGTTTGCTCTGCAGGAAGAATCTTATTACGGCAAGTGCCGCCGGCGGCGGGTCAGCCGAGGCACAGCAGCAGCAACAGCGGCAACAGCATCAGCAGCATCAGCAACAGCAGCAGCAGCAACAGCAGTTGCGATGCAGAGTGACGTCTTCGACAACGGCGACGAACCCATCATCATACAAAGCCGCGACTGCCACTGGAGGAGGCAGCAACAGCAGCAGCAATAGCAACAGCAACAGCAACAACAACAACAGCAGCGGCGACAGCAGCTACGGCTTCGGCCACGGCAGCACCAACGGCACGGGCAACAATGGCCCCGTCCCATCGCCGACGACGGCCGCCGCCTTGGCCGGCGACTCCAACGGCCACGTTCCGCACATGATTTGTGAGTGTTTTCTCTCTCTCCCACTTGCCACAGCTCCGGCGGTCACCATTCTCCGGGTGTGTCCGATTTCTCCTTATTTGCCCTAGGCGAGGCCAGGTCGCACTCGCCATCCCTGGCCCTCCTCCCCCTCCGCGTCCATCCTCCACTATTCCCCTCTCCGAGGAGTCCAGCAGCGTGATGCAGACAATGGGGGTGGGGGACCCCCGGCCGGCCCTGGGATTGGGCGGTGCTCGACGTCACGCGCCTCACCTCCATGTCACCCCGGGGCCGCTTTCACATGCCAAAAACGCAGGCGGAGGAGCATCCTTCAGCTCCTCGTCCAAACAGTGAATGCTTACCGCATCTCTAGATCAACGCACCGTCGGCTATCGTCATGACCCTGGCCTGTTCCCTCGGGCCCTCTCGGCCGACAACACCAACGCCTGGAACCCCAGCCTCGCCAACCCTGCCGACCTCTTTGGCAGCGGCCGCACCGCCCAGTTCCTCAGCTCCCTCGAGTTCCCCGATGCCGGCGCCCAGCTGCCGGGCTTCATCCGCCCTCTGCCCGCCAAGATCGCCCCCGAGGACGTCCGCTACCTCTATGCCAAGGGCGCCCTGACCCTGCCTGGCGTTGCGCTGCAAAACGCCCTGTTGCAGGTTTACGTCGAATATGTCCACCCCTACATGCCGCTCATGGACCTCCACGACTTCCTCGGCGTCGTCGCCCGCCGTGACGGCCTCGATGGCCAGACCAGCCTCTTCCTCTACCAGGCCGTCATGTTCTCGGCCACGGCTTTTGTCGACATCAAGTACCTGCGCGAGGCCGGCTATGTCTCGCGCAAGGCTGCCAGGAAGGCATTTTTCCAAAAGACCAGGGTAAATCGCCTATGTCCCCCCCCCCCTCCTCCCCCTTCCGGAACAAGACCCTGATGGCCTTGCAGCTGCTCTACGACTTTGACTACGAGTCGGATCGCCTCGTCCTCGTCCAGGGGCTCATGCTCATGACGTACTGGTACGAGACGCCCGACGATCAAAAGGACACCTGGCACTGGATGGGCGTTGCCATCTCGCTCGCCCACACCATTGGCCTGCACCGCAACCCCGAGACGACGTCCATGTCAGTCCCCAAGCAGCGGCTGTGGAAGCGCATCTGGTGGTCATGCTTCATGCGCGACCGCCTCATCGCCCTCGGCATGCGCCGCCCCACGCGCATCAAGGACGAGGACTTTGACGTGCCCATGCTTGTCGAGAGCGACTTTGAGATCCAGGCGCTGCCCAACTCCAACTCGGTCATCCCGGCCGAATGCACCCTCATGCGAGACGTGGCCATGCAGCGCGAGCTGGCCGTCTTGTGCATCACAAAGGCCCGGCTGTGCATCTGCATCAGCCACATGCTCATGGCCCAGTACTCGGTCCTCATCCGCGACAAGATGAAGCCCGAGAACACGACAAACAGCACCATGATGCTCTTCCCCAACAAGCAGCCCGACAACGTCGAGGGCCTCCACGCCGTCAACCTCGAGCTCTGCGCCTGGGCCGAGTCCCTGCCGGCCTGCTGCCAGTACCGGCCGCTCACCCCCCTCGACGTCAAGGACGGCCGCTCCACCATTGCCGTCCAGCGCACCCTGCTGCACATGGTCTACCACACGACCGTCTCGGCCCTCCACCGGCCACAGTTTCTGCCCTCGTCGCCCCTGCAGGCCCCCATTACGTCGCGCCAGGCCCAGGACATGTCGCGCCTGCGGGTCCGCGACGCCGCGTCGCAGATTACCTGCATGGCGACGCAGCTGCACCACCTACGGCTGGAGCGCTTCCTGCCGACCACGGGCGTCACCGTTATCCTGCCGGCCATGATCATCCACCTGCTCGAGATGAAGAACCCGGTGCCGCAGGAACGGGAGCGAGCGACGCGTGGCTTTCGGCAGTGCATGCGCGTCATGGAGAAGCTGCGCGAAATTTACGCCGCCGCCGACTACGCCTCGGGCTTCCTCGATGCGGCCCTGAGAAAGGCGGCCATTGACATCAACACGGGCCAGTCGACGCTCGCCATGATGAAGCAGGCGGCGCCGGCCGAGTTCAGCGTGCAGACGCCGCCGCCGGACAACGTGCCGTACATGACGGCGTCGGAGTCGCTCTTTAACGAGAAGCTGAAGCAGCCGGCCAGGCAGGCGATGCTGCCGCCCAAGACAGTCAACGCGGCGGCGCTGGAGCTGTCGGCCAACTCGCCGCCGCACACCGACTTTGACTCGGCGGGAGTGACGCCGAGCGCCAGCGGCGGGTCTGACGTGGTGGCGGCCGAGATGGACACGATGGACCTCGACTTCATGCAGGGCCACGACGAGTTTGACTGGAACGCGGTGGCGGGCACCGACTTTGACGTGGACCAGTGGCTGCAGTTCCCGCCCGAGGGCGTCAACGAAGCCGGCTTCGGGCTTGAGGGCGACGAGGCCGAGAGCAAGGCCATGGCGCAGGTGCTCAACCTCGAGCAGCTTGCCGGCGACGAAGTGATGCTACCGGCGGAGCCGGGCAATGCAGGCGTCGGGGCGACGGCGCAGGCCTGAGGGATGCTCGACTTGGTGACGCCTTGTATGATTGTACACACCTACATGTAAGGGAGGGGCTCGTTGGGGCCCCCTTTTGTCTCTGCTTTGAAATACAGGGTTGGACGGAGGTTCCGGTGCCGGGCTGGCGCAACGTGGTGTGGCGTTGGATGATGCATTGGATGGGGAGAAAAAAAAAGGGTGACGGGACAGGAAACGAACGGCCTCTATTTCTGAATGAGAGACGACGAGAGTGTTTGCTTTTTGCGAATGGACGGTGGATCTGAGACATGAGAAGCTGCGATGCTTGTAATTGGACGGGGGTACGGAGTAAAGCAGTTGAAGAGAGGCGTTTGGAGAGCATCTGTGTGCTTGTAATGAGTGTGGAGAGACGGCGACTGAAGACTGAAAGCATCAGTGAGGTGTTGGACGCTAACCGAAGCTGCTTTGCCTGGCTTGGGATGTTGCGATTCCCGTTGGCAGTGGTGTTTATGGAGGAGCCGAAGAGGAATGGGGGGTGGTGGGCCTCGAGAATCTGGAGTAGGAATGCAGCGCGTAAAGTGCCTAGAACGTGCCCTACTCCGTACTCCGTACAGCTACCGAGGATAATTAATAGTAGGCAGGCGACTGATGGAGGTGGGTGTTGGCAAAGAAGCTGATCGGCAACGCGGGCCAACCTGGTTGTCTGCATGCACCCGCCCACACGTACATGACGAGCAAGGATGCGTGAATGTATACCCGAGATGGCTACGAATGCCACCGTCAAGAATGAAGTCACTCGACGCTCGGCCACGGATGCGCTACTGTAAGGTACGCCCACCCCACGAATAGAGAGAGCCGTTGGCTACCTGGGTAGGTACAGATGTGGCACTGTAGAGACGGCTCCATGTGGTTCGAGCTTCCCATCTCTTGCCCCAAAGCGTCAACAATAACATGGTTTAATTACTGATTCGTTTACCGACCCTGTCCCATCGGCGTGTCCTGTCTCTGGCTTGCTTTTTGTCGCCGTCTTTGGCCTTTGGTTTTTTGCTTTTGCGCTGCATAGCGCTCAGTAGTACCTCTGGCCGGAGCGTCGTTTTTCCTCCGTCGTAGTAAGCAAAGCAAGCAAGCGTCCCAGCCTCCCTCGTTTCCGCCTTGGGCTCCCTTGTCCCCTCCCAACGCCCCT
Source organism: Hirsutella rhossiliensis (assembly GCF_020360975.1). Taxonomy (NCBI): domain Eukaryota; kingdom Fungi; phylum Ascomycota; class Sordariomycetes; order Hypocreales; family Ophiocordycipitaceae; genus Hirsutella; species Hirsutella rhossiliensis. The sequence continues at coordinate 1,760,483 of NW_025408669.1, forward strand.
CGCCATTGGGCCCCAGCGCCCTGCCCAGCTGGCTTTAGCGGGCTCCGCTGTCCTCTGTGCGTTTGTGTGTCTTGCGTCTTTGCTGCTAGCTTGCTGCTGCTGCTGCTGCTGCTGCTGCTACTGCTGCTGCCGCTGCTGCCAGCCCCGGGGAAGAGAGAGTGCGTCTCATACTTCTCTCCCGCCTCTCTCTCTCTCCCTCTTCTCACGCTCTCTTTCTTTTCTCCCTTTCTTCTTCCCTTCCCTTCCTTCCCTTCCTTCCCTTCCTTCCCTTGTTACCCTTCTTTGACGTGCTATCCTTGTTTGGCTTGACAACGTCTCTCGTCGCTGTTCCTCTTGCCTTTATTCTCCTCGCACTTTGGGCGTCAATCCCTTCGTCGTCGGCCACGGGAACAAGGACATCGCGATACTCTCTTGCTGAACATCTCGCGCACCTGCCCCCCCCACCCCCGCTACTATGTGCATCGTCATCATCATCTCCAGCCGCCTAGTCGTCACGACCTTTTCGCCAGGGCCATGAGGAGAAGACCATGTCTCTAGAGCCCTGGCCCCGTGACTGACTTTAGCTTCCCGCTCCCACCGACGACGACGACAAACACCACGACAACAACCGCCGACGCGACGACGACGACCAACACCATGGCGGACCCGCCGCTTCGCCTCGCCCGGCCCAAGCCCAAGCGCCTGGCCCTCATCGCATCCAACCACCCACCCGCCCGCCATCGCATCGCCGATGACCTGCTGGCCAACCTCGCCCCTTCCACCGTCGTCGAGGCCTTGGCCTCCCCCACGGGAGCCCTCAGGGCCTGCCTCGACGCTGCCTCGGCCCCGGACCGAGACTTCGTCATGAGGTCCGCCCTCGCCTCTCAGCGCGTCTGGGAATGGCTCGCCGAGCTGGAAGACTGGGCTTGGCCCGCCGAGCCGGGCCCCGCGGGCTTTGAGAACCCCAAGCCGTGGCGGACCGAGGGCGACGACGACTACATGGGCAGCCTGTCTGCCGGGGACGTGGCGAGATATGCATGGAGGATTGACGAGATACACGACCACATGGAGGAATTGGCCGTCGACGACATCAAAAGCCATGTCCTGGCCAACCACATCGTGCCCCTTTCGAGACCAAGCACTCCCATGCCGAACTCGAGCCGCCTTTCTTCCTCATCACGATCCTCATCCTGCTACAACAAAATGGACGACTTGACGGCCGTCACCACCGCCATTGTTCTCCAGACCCTCCCCGACCTAACCCGCCTATCGTGCCTGCTGCGCATCTGGTCTAACCGCCTCCGAGTTCTGCAGCGCATCCCGTCTTTACTGCACGCCGTGGACGACGCAGAGGGCCGTCTCAACTCGGCATGGGCCGCTACTGCTCCGCCCTCATCCAGCGGAGGGCCACACTCAAGGATGGCCGAGGCGTCGCAGCAGCCGCCTCCGAATCGTCAAGACTTTGAAGTCATGAAGCACCTGCTCGCCGCCAAGGTCGCCGAGCCAGGGCCCATACTCGATGGCATGCTGGACTGCTTGGAAGGCATGCCGGATACCCTCCCGGATTCCTACATCAACCGCGTGGAGGCGGTGGAGAGGGACTACAGCGAATGGGTGGCCGTCTGCGAGAGAAGGATGCGAGAGAGCCAGTGGGCTACCTCCACCCGGATGCAATCCAGCTCTCGGTCCACATCTCCTTCCCAAGACCACGGCAGCGAGATGGGCTTCCGGCCACAGTCCAGTGGCTTGCCCGAGCTGCACGTCGATGACGCCGTCACTCTGCCTGTACTGCCCAAGGACAAGGATGCTAGAAGGGCCGAGGAGCACAACGAGGAAATACCGACAGAGTGGGAGAGTTCCAGCCCGTGCAATCGGAACGCCGGTGACGAGTCACCTACAGCCTCCAGCTCCTATGGCTCGACCGTCTCAGGCTCCCCGAGCCGGCGCACGCCGTCTGGTCGACGATCCGTCGAGTATGGCGTGGACGACCGGGCGCGTGTGACGTCTTCTCAGAGCGACGCGCCCAGTCTCATCACCGACGACGGCGAAGCGTCAACCGTCCGCGGGTCCAAGTCCGAGACCGGCGAGGATTCGGTCCACAGCTCGCCCTGCTCCGATCGCGCCATGACCCCCGTCGAGGAGATGGAGGAACCGGAGCTGCCGCGACTGCGGGAGAGCGCCAGTCGGGCCAGTCTTAGCTCGCAAGCCTCGACGCTGATATTTGGAGGGTCGAGCCATTTCAGCGCCCTCTCGAGCGACCTCCCGGAGATGTCTGCGTCGCCCACGGGACTCGCGAACCGCATCCGCCACGCACGACACTTTGACGACAGTCCGCCCCGGACGCCGCCGCGGTTCCCCAAAAGCGATTCTGTGGAGCTGTCGGCGGACCTTCTCGACAGCCTTGTCGCGTCCCCTCCGGACGGGGATGCGTCCATGTTCTTCAAGTCGCCCGCCGATCAGTCGTTCGTAGATGCCTTTGATGACTCCATGTCAATGACAGGCTCCCTGACGCAGGGGGAGAGCGGGGGCGACCGGCAACTGGAGCAGCAGATAAGCGAAATCATCGAGTCTATACCCGCCAAGATCAAGCTGTTTTCCGAACCAACACCCCTCAACCTGAACCCCCCGGACATCCGGCTCCCGCGGCTCCGGAGGAAGCCATCCAGGGAACCGTTCAGGAGGAGCGCATCCAACCTTTCCGTCGTGTCCTCGCGCGCCGGCACCCCCTCGTTCACCCTGTCGCCAGCCAAGCATCCTCGCCCACGACAGAAGCGAGCGCAGCAGGAAATCAAAGTCTACCATCTTGCGCGGTCGACAGGCGAGCCTCCCATCAAGCTTTTTGTTCGATGCGTGGGCGAGCACGGCGAGCGCGTCATGGTGCGCGTCGGGGGCGGTTGGGCCGACCTCAGCGAGTATCTGAAGGAGTATGTCAGCCACCACGGGCGCCGGTCTGCGGGCACGGACAAGGCAAAGGTCGAGCTCCGCGACATCCCGCGGGCATCCGCCGGCTTCGCGCCCAACGTCGGGTCCAGCCCGTCGCGACCGGGCTCCGCCGCCGCCGAGGGCTCGCCGGTGACGCCGCTCCACATGCACAAGGCGCGCAGGACCATTGCCAACACCGAGGCCCTGAGACTGCGCCCCAGACCCATGACCCCCGCGAGCGCCAGCGGCGCGGCTGACAACGCCCCCCCGCCGCCGTCTTCCGAGGACTCGGCGCGGTCGCGGTCGAGCTCGCGGCTCAGCTGGTACGAGGACGACGGCTCGTTCCTTGGGCTGGCGGGGCCGACGGGGAAGAAGGTGGAGATGAGCGAGGAGAACAGGGCCTGGGTCGAGAGCGTCAAGGAAAAGGTGCGCCTGGCCAGCGGCGAGCGCAGGGGCTCGCTGCCCGGCGAGAGGAGCCGGTTCGGCGAGCTGGGCAAGGTGGGCGGCACCAAGCGGCTGTTTCGCCAGGCCGACGACAGGAGCTGGAGATGACGAGGGGTCAAGGGCCAGTCAGCCCGGGGCAGGAACTGACTGTCTTGCCATGGGACGCTGTCACAAACTACTACCACTGCGACTACCATCACTTCTACTACGACGACGACTACTACTGCACATTTCTTACACGGGGAGCCAGGCGAGCAACGGGATATCCAGGGGCATTTGGGGCGTTTTTTTTCTCGTTCTTCTTTCATCGTTGCCATCATTATCATTGGGCGGGAGTTGTACTTGGGACGGTTTCCTGGGCACACCTCACGCTTACGCAGGTCTTGGGTCTTGGGACGCAGCGCATCATCGCGCGGGATGCGTTTGGGTTTGTTGGGCGAATCATGTATATAGAAATAGTCAGCTGTTTTAGCCAAACAGGGTCTCAGGATCCAGAAGAACAAGATTTTCTTGCCTTTTTCAATTTGCCCCCATATCCAACTCGACATTGTCAGGACCGACTGCGATAAAAAAAAAACTCCATATCCATCTAGTACATGTGCGTGTCCCCGCCATATCCATACCCACCCCCCTCCCGCTTTAATAATTTCCTTTGAGAGAGCACGGCGGCTCATTTCATGCCCGTGGATAGAGTCCATGTCCACTAGAGCTCATCTGTCTGGCCGCAGGCGCCCTGCTGCCACATCTTGACGGAGCGCACCGTCATGCCGCGCTCGTCACCCTCGCCCCAGGTGGGAAGCCAGTCCCTGGCAGCGTCCCAAAATGTCCACTGAGCGTTTTTGGCAGAGTCGATCCACGGCTTGCCACCGACATGGTCCCTTTCAAAGGGGAAAAAGGACGCGAGTCCCGTGTCAGCCAGCGAATACTCTCTCCTCAACTTCCTTCTCCAGACAAAGAAGAGAGAAAAGGGTGGGCGGTTTGGGGGCATAGGGAATACTTACAAGAACCAGCCGTTCCGTGAACCAACGGCAACGCTGAGGATGAGGTAGAACCTCTGGTCAAAGGGGGCGTTGCCCGTGGTGGAGTTGCTCGTGGCCCAGGGGTTGGCGAGCAGTGTCTGGTTCTCGGCCATCTGGGCGAAGCGGCCGAGGTCGTAGAGGGGACGGTCCGGGCGGAAGGCAGTGAACTGAATCTGGCGAACGCGCGAGTCGATGTAGAAGTAGATGTATCGGGGGGTCCACTGGATGCCAAAGGTGTGGAAGGCCGACGAGTAGTCGCCGCGACGAATCTTTTTGGCATTCGTGGTTTTCCAGTACGCGTTCGTCTCGGCGGTCGGGCCTGGTGGGGTTCAGGGGGTGGTATTGTCAGTGATATGGGAGCAAGACCCGTGAGACTCTTGATGGGGCAGAGCTGATGCGGGAGAGACGATTTGAGGGAGGAGAAGGTACCAAGCGTCATGAAATGGAAGATAGGCCGGGGCATTGCTTACCCCAGTGCAAGGTGCCGTAATAGTAGTTTCGGCCGCCCTCGGGATAGTTGCGCGAGTTGCCGCGCGATTCCATGATGTCGATTTCGCCGCTGCGAGGCCAGGGGCCGTAAAGGGAGTCTTCAGGCATCATCCCTGAAGTTTCGAGAAACGAGGCGGAAAAGGTCGGTCTACGATCAGCCCAGGCTCCCCAGAATGGTCGCGCGCAGGTGACTTACAGATGGCGGGCCAGATCCAGTCACCCTTCGGCAGCTTAGCAACGACCTCGATCTTGCCATAGCGGATGTTTTTGCGGCCCTTTGTGGAAAGGCGGGCGGAGCGGACAGGCGGGATCATCTTGCCCTCTGTCGGGTCGGAGTGGGCGATGCACGAGGTGTTGCGGCGGCTGGTGCAGCTGCCATCGCGGAGGAGGTCGAGGGTATGGTTGGCAAAGAGCTGGTCCGTCGTGATGGGCGTCGTCTCGTTGGTCAGCGTGGGCACAATGTGCAGGCCCTGGGCGTCGACGTAGGCGTTTTTCGGGTCCGTCGTCGTCCAGTCAAAGGAGCCGATGCCAAAGCCATCGAGCTGCACCTCGTGAGACCAGATGTCCGAGTTGAGGGTATCGAAGCGGTCCTCGTACACGAGACAGTACTGTAAGGTCGAGCATGTCAGCTTCTTTCCACCGCTTTTTGGATTTGCAAGGTAGCGAAGAAAAGGGGCGTCGTCGTACGGGCAGATTTCTGTACGGCATGACCATGAAGAAGCTGATGACGCCGGCGCCGATGAAGCCCAGGAGGATCAAGCCGCCGACTATGAGGTTGTTCCACTTGGTCTTGTTGACGGCGGCATCGGCCAGCCAGGGCTTCTCGTACGGGCCGCGCAAGCGGAAGCTTCGGAACTTGCGCTTGGGACCATCATCAGCAGATGCACGCGGCGGCAGCGATGTTGTGGACGGCAGATGGAGAGATGAAGCAGACGATGAAACTGCAGGCGCAGCGGTGGCTCTGGCCTTAAGGTGCGTGGGCGAGCCACTGTCGCCTTTTACTCTGTCCTGTGTTTCGAGGACCATGGCTTGCCTCTACTGGCTTGTTGGGCGAGGAGGCATGGAAGGATGTCAAGGCAGACGAAGGAGGAGAGAAAAGCGGAAGATGGAGGAGGGAGGAGGGGAGGAGGGGAAAAGGAGGAGCCAGCAGAGGAAGGAACGACGGAGAAGAATACCTAAAGGGCAGGTATGAAGTACGATGAGGTCAAAGGTGAGCACTACCTAGTTGACCGTTTCCAATGCGCATCTTTGCCGAACAAAACACTTGTCGTACGAGTGCTTGGTGATTATGGCCGTGGCGGAAGAGAGGGAAGAAGCCACTCCCTATGCCCCCCCGGCCTCTCGCCACGTCCTTGTTGGCGATGATCATGAATTGCTATCTCTGACCGAGCACAACAGGCCGTCACGAGTCGATATGGAAGCTCAACAACTTTCAAAACTGCTGGGAGCTTTCCCATCAGACGAGCAGGGGGCGGGAAAGGGCACAATGAGAAACATAGGCCTGCAATCGTCAACGTGACAAGGCTCCATCACCAGCCAAAACAGGCCAATATTGCAACGCTGGGTGGTGAGGCCCTTGCTCGGCTCCGACCTGGAGCTGCAGCTTGACGACGGTGGAGGCCATCGATGGCGCGAGCTGAAGATTGATGGCATTTCCGCCGGGGAGAAGCGACGGCTCATGTCGATGCAGCTGTATCGGAGAGCCTGTCATTGTGAGGGAGAGACTGGTCGTCTGCATGAGATATCGCGCATCCAGGCTCCCTTGTCTCCTTGGGACAGCCACAGGGGATGCGTCCTCTTCGGCTGAGGTCTCTCCCGCTCTGTCGCATAGGCATGATGCATCCCGGCTGCACCCATGCCTGCCGATTGCTGTGCGCATCGGGGCTCGTGGGCCTTTGGAAATCTGTTCATCTCGCGCTCCTGTCCGTAACCGTCGGTACTCTGTCTGCTATGCAGGGTCAATAATCGAGTCGTTATCCGCCCAGCACAACGCAAAGGTGGTGGGTGATGCGCGGTCAAGACGTTGCTCTGCGATGCGAAGGAGAAATAGAGAGAGCGAAACAGAGATAGAGAGAGTGAAACAAAGATAGAAAGAAAGGGAGAGGGTGTGTGGCGAGATGCCGACAAAAGAGCCACGCAGGAGCTGTGCCAGGCCCCGGAAGCCCCCAAGCGAGACAAAGCTCGTGCCATCGGACTTTTTGCGCGCCGGAGTTCGTGTTCGTTTATCTCGGCTGCCATTAGCATGGACAAGGAAAAGTCCGCCTCGCGGGTGCTTTATCAAAGTCAAACTGGATGGATGGGTGGATGGATGGATGGATTAGAGGTGTGCAGTTACCTCCCTAATGCGGGCTGCGCTGTAGGGAGGTGAGCAGCCGCTGAAGGGCGCAGCAAGGACTTTCTTTAGCGCTCGATAGCGGCACAGGGTCCCGGCATGCCGCGCCGCACCCTGGAGGCAAGCCACACCTTGTTTCCCCTCTCTCTCTTGCCCTGCTCCCTCCTTCAACGACGAACTAAGAGTTTTCCATCCCGCTTCACACCCTCCCACGGCTGATTTCCTGGGCCATCTGCCGGATCGACTCGGCCCGCGGACCTCATCGTCCGAACATAGAGCCGGAGGGGCACTGCATGGAAAAAGGAACAACGCCAATGTGGGCTGTCAATGCCCCTGAACGGCTTCGTGCATCGCCCCCCAATGAGCTCGCCCTTCAAACCGCCTCTCTCTACTCTCCCTCCAGCCTCCGGCCTCCTCGGTCGCGATAGGCACAGCCGTGGGCGGTGCGCCGACAGCGGCATGCGACATGGCAGCTACCGGCCTGTTCATCCATTGTGAGCCTGGCTCTGGACGCTCCAGGGTGCCTTGCACTGCCATGGACGCAACAGGCCATCCTTCTCAGACTCCTCCATGGCGCCAATGCCTGCAGTCGTATGCCGTGAGGCTGTCTCGCCGCGCCATCACCAAGCCGTGTCGCTCGCTCCCCCGTTGACCCGCGTCTCCAACAGGGACAAACGAACGACTTGCATGCCGACAAGGCTTCTTTCAGCTGGCAATCTCCGCCGTGCATGTCGACCCTCTTGACCCTCATCGCCGATGGCTTTCCGTTCTTTTATCTATCCTCGACCTCAAGAGGGGCGCCCCGAGACGCAAAGTTCGACTATCCATGGTCGGCCCTTGCTGCCGCAGACTTTGTCCGAACAGAGGTGTGGCATCCCTTCGAATCCGCGGGCCGCCCCAGTCTGCTGCAGCAGTAACATCGACTACATGCATCTCAGGCACAGGGGCCTCTAGCGGATGCGACGATGCGGCTTGCTGCTGTTGATACTCTTCCAGGGGCTGCTCCGTCGCCTGTATGCGTGGCCTCAGACGGATTTGCCGTGAGCGGCATTGCCGGACTTCACCACTCTGGCCGTCCGCCTCTGAGAGTCGTCGTGATAGGAGCAGGAGCAGCCCTCAGCTAATGGCGTTCCACTATCGCGAGATAGGGCCTGGATAGGAGCAGAGGAACCTGCAAGGCTTGCGCCCTTGTCGTCCAAACGACAGCTGAACACTGGGATTGGAACAGTCCCGGGGTGGGGTCGAGACTGGTCGAGGAGACCATGCCTTGTCCATGTCCGGCGGCAACGACGAGATACAGGCTCGGCCCGCCTCGAGCTCCCGCCCCCCCTTCAGAACATAAGTCAGTCGGCAATTCGCCGATGCGACCTCTCGTTCGCCAAACCGCTAGCTCCATCCATCCATCCGGTTCGAACCTCGCGCCACAAGGCTTGATTAAGCAGCCCCCGCCGTCAGACCCTGGAGCCCGGACTGTTGTCCGTTGGCAGGCCCAAACTACCTCTCCATCTATCCGTCTATGACTGCGGTGGCATGTTGACCTGAGCTTTATTACTTCCGAGGGGCTCTGAAGGGCGTGGAGTCGACCTCCGGCGGCTTTCCTGCTTGCGGAATTGGATATTTATCGCGGCCATATCGCTACCTTCCCCGGCACGAGAGAGGCGTTCAACGTTCTTCAAGATGGAGTCAGCTCCTTCGTCCTCAGTTCACGGCTTTGCGCCTCTCCCGAGGAATAGCTCATTCGCGGGCATCTCGACGGCGTCCAGCGAATCCAACGGAAGCCGGACGCCGCCGATCACTCCGCGCACCGGCAGCTATGACGATGGTTTTCGATACCGGACGGCAAGTCAAACCCCTTCTGAAAGAAGGGAAGCTTGTCTCTGACCAAACAGCAGATGGTGAGCTATCTCTACAACAGAGCCATCGCCAGCGGCTGGATGGCCCCAGAGTCCGTCCGCAACCACGATGACTGTTTGGGAGTTTTGCTGCGGCGTTCGAGGGGGAATTATGTCACCGCGCCGAGCCCGGCTCATCACATGCTCCTCGAGGCGGTCGTCAAGCTGAATCTCGCCGTGGCCGTTACACTACGTCCTCAGATGCTCGATGGCATCCTGAAGGCTCTGGCCCCTGGGCAGACGGAGCTGCGTTTCAAAGGAGGGTCGCAGATTCAGATCATTGACTCGCTGGGGTCTGCACACTCGTCGAGCGTCAAGAAATTCCAGTATGCGTGCGTCTGCCGTCAGGAGCGGCTCGTTCTTGTCTGGCATGACGACTTGCGAAACATTGTCCCGGTGGCGACGCAGATGGAAGAGAAACTACTCTCTCTGGTAAGTATGCGCTGGGCCTCGTCTGCGATGCCGACTGACGATCCAAGGTATGGGGAGAGGGCAAGCTGCCATTTAGCATTCTTCAGATGCCCAGCAATGCTCCCTCGACCATGTCTTCCGGCATTTCCAGCCCCAACGGCACCGTCACGCCGGCTCTGGAAAAGGCCACCGCCCAAGTGCACATCAGCGAGAGCGTCGAGGAGCTGGAAAAGGACCCGGCCTTTGATCGCCCTGAGTCCGTGGCCAGACCGGTCGCCCGCGCTTCGGCATTTTTCATCGGTCTCGCCATGTGCCTCGCCATTTGCCTCATCTTCGGTGTCTATATTGGCCAGCTGATTAGCGAGTGCCTACTGGACCACTCGTGGACGCGTTTGGCCCTCGTCGCCCCGATACCGCTGTTGATGTGTGTCAGCTTGTTCTTCTTCCAGGTCGTCTTCACCAACCTCTTCCAGATGTTCGGCCCCATCGGCGGCGTCAACACCAACTCAAGGTATTACTCGTGTCATAAGCCGTGCCTGCGCCGCGCCTATGCGGACGGTTTCATGCCCCCAAAAATCACGATCCAGATGCCAGTCTACAAGGAGGGCATGGAGTCGGTCATCATCCCCACGGTCCGCAGCCTCCAGGCGGCCGTTTCTTACTACGAATCCCACGGGGGCTCGGCCAACATATTCATCAACGACGACGGCCTGCGGGCCGGCCTTTCGGAGGAAGACGTGCAGAAGCGTCGCGACTTTTATCATGACAACAACATTGGCTGGGTCGCTCGGCCCAAGCACAACGGCGAGGAAGCCTTTGTCCGCATGGGAAAGTTCAAAAAGGCGTCCAACATGAACTTTGCCCTCAACACCTCTCAGAAAGTCGAGGCCCACCTTCAGGAGGCGATCGACGCCAAGCTTGCTTCTGGCGGATCCGATTTGATAGACGAATCTGAGGAGGCGGCCCTGTACGAGGCGGCCCTGTGTCGTGTTCTTGAGGAAAATCCGCTGGTCTGGGCAGAGGGCGACATCCGCGTCGGCGAGATAATCCTCCTCGTCGACTCGGACACCCGCGTGGTAAGTCACACTGCTCACGTCGTCTATCCCTTGACCATTCGCCTTTGTCGAGCGGCTCCACTTCACGGCACCTTTGCTCATTCGATGTAGCCCGTCAACTCCCTCCTCTACGGCGCTGCCGAAATGTACCTGTCACCCGAGACGGGCATCGTCCAGCACTCGACCGGCGTCATGCAGGTCTCGCGCGACTACTTTGAAAACGGCATCACCTTCTTCACCAACCTGGTGTACACCTCCATCCGCTTCTCGATTGGTTCGGGCGAGGTCGCCCCGTTTGTCGGCCACAACGCGTTCCTGCGATGGCAAGGTACGCCGCTTCCCCCGTTCACTTCTTTCCCATGGGTCTAATGCACGCGGAAGAAGCGATTTGCTAACCCACGGCCTAGCGGTCCAAGACGTGTGCGTCAAGAGTGACGCCGACTATGTCCCTTACTGGTCCGAGCACCACGTGTCTGAGGACTTTGACATGGCTCTCCGCCTACAGATGAAGGGCAACACCATTCGCGTGGCCAGCTATCACAACGACGAGTTCAAAGAAGGAGTCTCTCTCACCATCTACGACGAAATCACACGGTGGCAAAAGTACGCCTACGGCGTCAGCGAGATGATCTTCCATCCCTTCCACCGCTGGATGTTCAAGGGCCCCTTTACACCCCTCTTCTACACGTACCTGCGCTCCAATATCATGCTCTCCTCCAAAATCTCCATCATGGCCTACATGTGCTCCTACTATGCCCTCGGGAGCGCCCTGCCGTTATCCGTCATGAACTACTTCATCGTCGGCTGGTTTCGCGACAACCTCGCCTCCTGCTACCTCACGTCTTGGAATGTCTTCCTATCGCTCGTCGTCGTCTTCAACGCTTCGAGCCCCGTCGCCCTCGCCATCTTCCGCTACCGCACCGGCGAGCGCTCCCTGCTCGGCTCGCTCGTCGAGAACTACAAGTGGACGCCCATGATGACCGTCTTCTTCGGCGGGATATCCTACCACATCAGCATCGCCTTGCTCGCCCACCTCTTGCACATCGACATGGAGTGGGGCGCCACCGCCAAGGAGAAGGAGGACAGCAACTTTTTCCAAGAGATGCCGCGCATCTTCAAGACTTTCAAGTACATGTACCTCATCATCTTTCTCCTCGTCGGCGCCATGGTCTATCTCGGGGCCTTTGCGCCCCCGGACTGGGCCATTTCCGACTTTTCCGTCATCATACCCATGGCCATCAACCTTGGCTTCCACGCCCTGGTCCCGCTCGTTTTGAACCCGAGCTTGATGGTCTTCAACTACTGATTTCCTTCTCTTCGGCGGGCCCCTCCCGCGTCTGGATCCTTTGTGAGAATGGCTCGCCCTGGCAACCTATGGTGGATGACGTCTTGGGCGGGGCCGTTGAGCGATGTTCTCCTGCTTGATTGCGATGCGGCGCTTGAGATATATGAGAGCGGCTGGAGCGGGTAGGAGAAGAAAGGTTGGTTCGCGAGAATGGGAGTGCACTGGGTCGCGGGCCCTCTACTAATTCTCATCTAATGACAGTACACCACGTCGCCGCCTGAGGAGATTGCTAATTTTCAACGTGGAAGTGAGATTGCACTCAAGATAGACTTGTCCTTGTGCTCAGCCATTGATTTGAGGCACAGACAAAGCGAATGAAAGCACACGAGTTTTAATTCCCAATTTAGGCCGTCGCACAGAGCACATGCAGTGGTCTTCACCTGTTTTGGATTCGTTCCCGCCCAACCCACCTACCATGCAAGATCTAGATATGAAAGAGAGAGAAAATACCAAAAGAAGCCGTCAGCTAGTCGTCCAGGTCGGCGCTGGCGTAGAGGTTGCGGCGCTTCTTGTCCTTGCCGTTCCTGGCGCTGCCCTTGAAGTGCTTCTTGCTCGACACCACCTGCACCTCCTTGGGGTCCAGCCCGTTTTCCAGCGCCACCATGGTCCTGGCCTTGCGGCCGCTCAGGAGCTTGCCCGCGGCGGCGTCGGCGCTGCCTTGCTCAGTGTATTTGTGGTTGAAGGGCTGGCTGAGGTGGCCCTGGGTGCTCTTGGGGGCGAAGAAGCGCGCGTCCAGGCGCTCCGTCTTGGGGCCGGCGGGGAGGGCCACCGTGTCGGACACGTCGACGGCCGGCTCGTCGTCGTCGTCGTCGTCGAGGGATAGGTACTGCGCAGCGGCGACGAGGGCGGCGCGGCGCTTCTCGGGGAGATGGTACTCGTCATAGAGCTCGCTGTTGAAGGCCCTTGAGTCCTCGATGCCCGGGGGCGGGCGAACGAAGAGGAGCTTGCCGTTGACGTAGTCCTTGAGGATGTACCGCGCGGCTCGCGACTCGTCGGGCTGGCCCAGGCCCTGCGTCTTGAAGCCGCGTGCCATGGCGTAGGCGCGGAGAAGCTCCTCGGCGGTCGGGATCCCCGTGCCGCCCTCCTCCAGCGGCCTTGTCTTGATGCGGATACCGTAGATTGCCTCGAGGAAGCGCTGCGGGATGCGCTGCGTCACGAGCCCGACGGGCCCCGTGGACTCGCGCATCTGGTCAATGGGCAGCACGCCGTTGCAGACCAGGTCGGCCTTTGTGAAAGCGAAGTTGGGGAACACGAGACCGGGGCAGTCGCATAGGATGACGCGGTCGCTGAGGTGGATGGTCTGGAAGTGCTTTGTCTTTCCCGGCGTCGACGAGACCGACACCTTTTTGGCTCCAATCAGGGCGTTGATGGTTGACGACTTTCCGACGTTGGGATAGCCAACTAATCCAACCTGCAGCTTGTGATCGGCCCCTGAAATACACGTCAGTAGAGGTTTCGGGGTTTTCGCACGCGGCAGCGTCACGTACCTGCGTCTTCGGGGGCGTGCTGGAGGAATATGTCTTCCAGTTCCTCGACAGTGAGGATCTGAGTGTCTTCATCCCCGTCGCCCGCCTCCACGCCTCCGGGGCCCTTGTTCCCCTCTTCGTCTGACGACGACTCGTCCGCGACAGGCTGTTTACCGGCCCTCACTGACGACAACGGCCGAGGGTCCTCGTCCGACTCTTCTTCCTGTTCTCTCAGTTCGTTCAACTCCTTGGCGATTTGTGCCGAGAAAAACTTGTATGCGATGCCGGCCTGCTTGAGATGCTTTGCCCAGGCCTTCCGTTGCCTCAGCGTCATCATGTCGGCCTTGTTGATGAGGAGCAGGTTTTCTTTTTTCGGATCGACAGCCTTGACGTATGTTTCCAGGTCATCCGACCGGAAGAGCAGCGGATTCCTCGCGTCGACAATCTGGACGACAAGGTCGGACCGCTCAATGACACGCCAGAGCTGCCTCCAGACTTCAATGTTCCGCTCAAATGGCGTCATGAGGAGGTCATTATTCTCCTGCAGCTCGGCCAGTCCCCTTCTCCAGTTCAGGAAGCTCTCGCGCTCCTTGACATCCAGCTCCTGCGGCGTTGTGGAGGCATCCCACTGCGGCCTCCTCGGCACCGTCAACCGCGCCTTGTGCATGCGGTGCTTGCCCAACACAGATCTCTCCTCGTGCGCAGACAGGAGATAGGGGTTCCTCTGGTCGGTGTGGATGATTTTGACGTTGTTCATCTTTTCCGCGGTGAAGTCGGTGCCTGCCAGCGCGGCAGTGGCCAGGAACTCGTCGAGCGCGCCCTGCTCGGTGACGGAGCGCATCTTGACCCACGCGGCATCCTGCTTCTCGTTGACGAGATACTGCTCGCCCGTGGCGTGGTTTGTCCTGGTAATGGCAGACGTCTTCTTCCTGTCCGAGCCCTTGCCCTTGCCGAACCGGTCGTTCATGAGGGCATTTCCGAGCCCGACGCTCTTTTTGGACTTTGCTAGAACCATGGTGAAGGCTACTGTCCGGATTTGAGGATCGAGTAGAGTAAGAAGGATCTCGTCCTTGGCTGGAATGTCAACTGGGTTTGATGAGTGAGGAAGGGAACCGGATTTTGCCCCTCATTGGCGTCGAGGACGGCGCATCGCCAGCAGCTGAATAATGCGTCACCGTGGAGGGGCAAATTTTCAACGCCCGAGTCTCATGATGATACCCGCACTGTACCGATGACCAATTTTATGCCGCCAAACATAGTGCTATCTTTGTTAGCACAGTCACTATCAAGTGCCCGATTTTTGCGACCGCAGTCTGCGCCCAAAGCCCAATACTTTCCTCCGCCTCTTGCAGACCGTCCAACTCGCCGCTCCCGCACGCTGCATTGCCAAGATGCCTCGAGGAAAGTGGATGTAAGTCGCATTACTCTTCCCGATGTCTGCCGCATGTGCTAACCTCACCAAGCGACAAGAAAACCGCCCAGCATTTCACGCTGGTGCACCGCCCTCAGAATGACCCTCTCATCCACGACGAGAATGCGCCGTCCATGGTGTTGAATCCTACCCAGCCAAGCGCCGGCTCGTCGAAAGTGCGGCGTCTCGATGACTTGGAATCTGAACTTGGTTCCGATGCGGCCAGCATCCGAGCGAACGAGGGCGAGGCGGCGTCGCACGGCGTTTACTTTGACGATACCGAGTATGACTACATGCAACATCTCCGGGACCTCAACTCGGGCGGTGGAGAGGTCGTTTTCATCGAGGCAAACACCTCCAGTAATAAAGGAAAGGGGAAACAGAAGGAGTCGCTCGAGGAGGCGTTGAAGAAGATGGATCTCGAGCAAAAGTCAGGCGACGTGCTTGATCAGGAGATGCTCCCCTCCAAGAACCTGACGAGGGTGACCTATGAGGCCCAACAGGATGTCCCAGACTCCATCAGAGGATTCCAGCCTGACATGGACCTACGCCTACGAGAAGTGCTCGAGGCATTGGACGACGATGCGTTTGTCGACGACGACGACGACGTCTTCCAGGAGCTCGCAAAAGACGGACGGGAGCTCGACGACTTTGAATTCGACGAAGCGGTTTACAACGACGAATACGACGACGAAGATGGCTGGGAGTCGGACGACACAGCGAAGCCGATAAAGGAGTACAGAGAAAATATACCAGAACTGGTGAGGACAGGCGAGCAGCCCGAGCAAGGACCGTCGCAAGACTGGCTGGAGGACTTTAAGCAGTTCAAGAAAGAACAAAAGACGGGCCGCGCACCCGTCGCGCCCTCGCAATCTGAGATGCAGTCGACTTGGACGAGCACGACAAACGGAGGCAGGCGCAAGAAACGCAAGGGAGCCCTGACGGACGCCTCTAGCTACTCCATGACCTCGTCGTCTCTCGTACGCACTGAGCAGATGACCTTGCTAGACGCGCGGTTTGACAGAATCGAGGAGAAGTACAACGAAGACGAGGACGATGAGGTGGGCTCCGTGTCGGCCGTATCGACGGCCTCGAGCGTGGCGGGGCCGGTCCGGAGTGACTTTGATGGCATCCTGGACGACTTCCTGGGTAATTATACCAAGCCAGGCAAACGTACATCCAAAAAGTCCAAGGCCCAGACGGGGCTGGAGCAGCTGGAGGAGATTCGGAGAGAGCTGGGTCCAGCGCGCATCCGCGGGCGGTAGGGATTGCGACTGCAAGAAGGTGTTAGGATACTGCTGCATGGGCGTTGAGCACTGATTTAGCCGCGGACCCCCTTGTTAGCATTGCACACGCAGACATGAATGAAAACCGAGGGTCTGGTGGCTCTCTGGGCAAGGCCAGCCAAGTTATGATATGTGTTGCATAATGCACATGAATTTGCTGCATAGATATCACTTATATCGCGTGTTATGGCGCTCATAGGCCTACGGATGATGGCGCGCTGGGTCACGTGAGCGCTGCGTCGCGACATGCCATTGAAGCTGTCCCAACTCCGTCAAGCTCTCCCAGCCAGGCACTTCTTGTGCTGAATCAACCCACCCCAGCCACTTCCCCTCGACAGCAACCGGCCACCGAGACGCCTTCCCCATGCCCTAGCACACCGCTTGGGTGGATGCGACGCCTGTTGCATCGTCAAGGCAAATGTTTTCGACACTCTCCGGAGCGGCGCGCGCGTCGGCGTCGGCCGCCAACGGTTTCGGCAGCCGCGAGCCCAATGCATTTGGCCAAGATGGTGCGAGCGCCGGGAGCCTGCAAAGGAAAAACAAGCGGAGGCCACGCCACTCGGATGCGAACCAAAACGACGGCGACCGCGGAGTTAACCCGTTCAGCCCCAAGAACGCGGATCGCGGCGACGGCGGCAGGCAGAATTCGAAACGGGGCGGCCCAGAGAAGAAAGGCCCGGACGGCAGCAACCGCTCGAGGCATCGCCTCGCTCCAAAGTGGCAAGCTCTTCAGGATGTCACAGGTCCAGACGAGTCCCTACAAAGCTACAGCTCTACTGACGAATCGTCCCCCCCTCCCTTGAGAATGACGCCCCCCCGATCCGACGACCCTTTTGCGAAGCGCATTTACGACAAGCTTCGCAAGGATGGAATCTCCCCGCCGCAATGGCCTGACAAGCCCGGGGACGCCAACAGCTCGTACGAAATGACGCAGTTCCGAGAACTTCACGAGGTATATCGACGCAAAGCCCGGGCATCCCTCACGAGGGCTGGCTTGATTGACGATCCCGAAAAGCGCAAGCGGCTGAGCGACGCCATCGAATTCAAGGGAGTCTGCGAGGACATGTGTCCCGAGTTTGAGAAGATCACCCGCATCACCGAGCATGATGTCAACAAGCCGGAAAGAGACCGCTCCACGGGCGTCACGCGTGTGCATATGATGGTCAAGAAACTGGCCCGCTCTGCTGCTGGTCAAGAAGCTCCTCTGCCCATGGACGTTCGCTCAGTTTCTGCCCTCCGACGTTCGCTCGACTACCTGATTGACGTGGTCCTGCGCCGCGACGAAAACCTCTCTTCCGTCCACCCCTTTCTCTGGGACCGCACGAGGGCCATTCGACGCGACTTTGCCTTTTTCTCTTCCATGACGGAACAGGAAATCAAGACTCAGGTCTATGTCCTCGAAAATATTACCCGGTTTCACGTCACGTCTCTCCACCTCTTATCCCGACCCGACCAAGAGGAGGACAATTTTGTGGAACAGCAAGAGCTTGAACAGCTTGGAAAGACGCTCCTCTCGCTGCGAGACCTCTACGACGACTGCAATGAGCAGGGTATCCAGTGCCAAAATGAGGCCGAATTTCGAGCATACTACCTTCTCTTCCACGGCCGCGATCCAAGCATCCTTGAAACCTTGCAGCGACAGTGGAAGCCGGACCTGTGGCGCGACTCGGATGACGTGAGGACGGCTGTGTCTTTGGTCGAAGCTCTGCAGAGCACCCAAGAGTTCATCGGGTCGAGGAAAGAAGGCGACGCCGGCCCGCTGCTTGCCGCCTCAGGCGCTCAGCTGTCCTACTTCCGCATCGTCGAGGACGCCAATGTTTCGTACACCATGGCTTGCTTTGCAGAATGCCACTTTCCGCACCTTCGGCGGTCAATACTGGCAACTGTGAAGCGTGCTCTAGCCAGGCCCAAAAACCCGGTCCAGGACGTAACGACTGCAGCACTCAACGAGTTCCTCCGGTTCGACACTGTCGAAGAAGCCGTCCAATTTGCCCAGCTGCACCGCTTGGACTTTACGCCCGAAGAGCTGAACCCTACGAACAGGGGTAGCCAGTCCCTCATGTTGACTGATCGAACCCCGTTACCCCACGTCAGGTTGAACCATCAGTTCTCCCAGAGTTTGGTTGAGAGGAAGAGAGGCCAGGCGCCCCTTCCGAGTCTCATCCACTCCACCGTGTTTGAAAACACGAGTCTTCCACAAGATGCGCGCAATGGAGTTAAGAACGAAGGCAGCCTCTTTGTGCCAGAAGACCAGGAGCCTGAGGTGGAACCGTCGTCAGAGAATCCACCTACGGAGCTGGGCGGTTCCTCGAACGCAGGAGCATCCGCACAAACACCGCCATCTTCCTCACTCAAGTCGCGCAAAGTTTCTCCTCCCAAACTCCCATTTGTAATCGAATCAGGTACGTGCCTTTGGGCGGAAGAGAATAGCGGGATGCTGTCAAGCCATGGAAAGTCACTCATTGCTAAATCGATGCTAGACACAGACGATGATGATGCGCCGAATGGTTCGGCCACTCCCCGGCCGCAACAGCAAAGCAATCCATTCGCGGTAAAACCAAATCCCTTTGGCGGCTCAGCGTCTGGGTCTGCTGCAACTCCCAAAGCCCCGTCCAAGCTTCCAACGTTTGAGGAGGTCAAGGCCATGGATGCCGGCAATTTCTTATCCAATATGCCGAAGCCTAGGCGCACCGGTGCCTTCAATCAACCTGGTGGCGGCGGAGGGTCATCTGATGGCTCGCAATCCGCCAAGCCAAACCCCTTTGCCTCGCGTTTGCAGCTCCCTGGTCTGTCTGGCGAGAACAAGTCGGCCATGGCAGGTGCACCAAAGCCAAACCCGTTTGCCTCTCTGTCTGGATCCAGTACCGGCGGAAATACAACGACAGGGAACACGGCAGAGGCAAAGACGAACCCCTTTGCCGGAGCAGTTCAACTCGCCAGTAATGCAACGACGAATGGGAATACAGTGTCGGGAAATGCGTTGCTCATGAAGCCGAATCCGTTCGGCCCCGTGTCTGAGTCTAGCGGTAGCCAGGCGCCTCAAGCCTCAAGCCTCGGCTTGGGCTCGGGTCAAGCCAAGCCAAACCCATTCGCATCACTCTCTTCGCCTGGAAGCAGCGCAGCGATACCACCGGCGAATGCTCCTTCGGCATTGTCTGGAGTACCCAGTGGTAGCAAACCCGCTGAGCCTCTTGCACCAGCTGCGCTTGGCCAGCCCAATGGTGCAGGGGCGATCCCCGGGTTTGGACCGGCCCTGGGTGGGCAGAACGCATCGCCGCAGATCGCCACGCCGTCAGCAGTCACCATTCACGGTCAAACCAATGTGCTCGGCGTTCCCGCTGCGGCTTCACCGATGCCTTTCGGGACGTCGCCTACCGCCATCTCGTCGGCAAGCCAACCCACAACGATTGAACCACAGGGCACGGCAAATGACAGTCTTGCAGTGCAGTCGCCCATTGCCGCCGTCGGCGGCGAGCAAATCCAGCAATTCGCGACCTCCGAGAGTGTTCCGCCACTCACCGCCGTGTCAGGAGTGCCTCCAGTTTCTCTAGGCGGGAAGGGAACTGATGCGGCCACCACACCAGCCGCCCATCCCCTATCAGCAGAGGCCGCAGAGCCTGTCCCTGCCCCTCCGCCGCGAAACTTGCTTGGCGATCTCAACAGGTGGTATGTTAAGGGGGACAACGGGCTCGTCGAAGATTTCATAATCGATTCCATCAGTCGGATCACCAAGGATGCCTTCGACACATTCGAACAGGAAGCAGAGGAGCAGCAACGCCTCGAAGAAGAAGAGCGCGTCAATGCAGAAGTTGAGACGTTTCGAGTCTACAACCTACGCTTGAAATTCTTTTACCGCTGGAAACGAAACGCCAGGGAGAAACGCCTGCGTGAGGTGAGACGAAAGGGCCGAGAGGAGATGCGAGCATTTTACGCAGCGCGACGTGCCGCCGAGCGCGACGCAAAAAAGGCGACGGCCGACGCGGAAGAGCGTCGAACCGGGTCAGCCGCTCCGAACAGACCAGAGGAATTTATGAACATGGTCAAGTCGAAGAGAACGAGCAATCGCGAGGCAAGGGTATCTTTGCTCGCCAGCGGGGTTTTGTCCGGCATAGCCCAGGAACGAGAGGCGGCCAAGATGATCGTCAACGGCGGCTCCATATCGTCAGACTGCTCGCAGTCAATCAGCAGCCAGTCACTTGAGCTTTCTCTAGCCCCAGCCAAGGAGGGCCCCAAGACGCGCGCATTACGAAAACTTTACTTTGGCCAGCCCGAGAGGTTTCGACGCTCACTGCCGTCCATGTCGAGTAACAGAGACACCCCGGATGACACGAATCGTCCCAGCAACGCGTCGTCGCGCTGGAGGCTGAAGGCCATGGGGATCGTGCAGCTACCCGACGGCACAGCCGTGCCCGAGTCTTTGGCGAATGAAATGGCATCCAAGATGCCTCGGCATCCACGATCGGCGGCGTCATGGACAGCTCGACGGGTCTCGGCCACTGACGCAATCGAGGCCGGGTTACAACGCTTCATACCATCATCAACCACGCGGGATGGGTCAAGCATGAGCGCCGCCGAGAGCAGTCCGCCGACCAACAAGAGGAAGAAGCCTTCGGGCCAAGATAAAGACATCCCGATGAGCGGCAGTGCGGAGGGAAGCGCCAATAAGCGAATCATGAGCTCCACGGAGAAGGCCCGCCTGGAACCCGCAGCGGAGACGTCGCTGATGAACAAGAGGAAGCGGTCCGCAAGCGACGACAACGAGGAGACGAGAGAGAATGGCGAGACGGAGGGAAACTCGCACAAGCGAATCATGAGCGATGCCGAGAAGATCCGAACGGAGCTCAGAGCCCTCCGGGCCGAGCTGGAGGAAGGGACCGAATGGTTCAGGGCTCAGTACCAAAGGTTTCGAAGCGAATCCGAGACGGGAACACCCTGGTACGATGACAGCATGTAGCCGGCGTTGGGGGATGCATTTGCCCAGCGGGGCGACTATGATTTTTTCTTGCCGCTTGGCAGAAAGCGAAACCTTTTGTTGCCCTTTCTTTTTGAAGCGGCCCTTTTTGTGTTTGATAGTTACGGGCTCGTCAGATACCCCACAGAGTTGGATGGCAAAGTGCGGCAGCGGTTGGGTGGAAGGAAGCTGGCTCCTACGAGGTGGCCTCTTTGAGCGG
This sequence comes from Hirsutella rhossiliensis, assembly GCF_020360975.1. Classification (NCBI taxonomy): domain Eukaryota; kingdom Fungi; phylum Ascomycota; class Sordariomycetes; order Hypocreales; family Ophiocordycipitaceae; genus Hirsutella; species Hirsutella rhossiliensis. The sequence continues at coordinate 1,781,705 of NW_025408669.1, forward strand.
TCGAGATTCCAGCCTCGCCCTCCTTTTGTTTGCCTGAGCCTTGTGTGCGCGAGACAGGGAAATGGGGGTGGAAGTAGGGAGGCACAGAGAAAGCGCGTGTGTGTATTTAGGATTGAGAGTTTCTGAAGATGAGAGAAGCCTGCGCGGGCTTGGACGCAGCAGAGGAAATACAGACTGCTTGTCGTCACTAATGTGGCGTCTGATGAGACATGCGCACATCCGAGCCCAAGTCAGACAGAAGGGATACTGGACTGTTTCTCCTCCCGGCCACGTCGAATCATTTAGACCAGCATGTAGCATCTTGTTCGCCAGACTCCAGACTTTGGGGGGGACATGACGATGCCCTCTAGACATACGGGCAGCTATCCAGATCGAGCAGAGACACAAAGGCGTTTGACTGCCCACACGGCGTTGGATGGCCTTGCCTCCTCGAGCCAATAACAGCTTTTCTTATCTTCTTTCAACACCAAAAAAACGCCAAGTTCCAGAGCCAAAGGAAAAAATGAACATATGATACAGCGTCCGCGTATCCACACAAATAACAGGGAATGCCCTCCCCCTTGTCCAGCCGCTACGCCGCCGCCATGAACCCGGACCCTCAGTCGCTGTCGTCGTCGTCCGCCGCCTCTCCCTTGGCCGACTTCTTGGCCGCCTTGGCCGCCTTCTTCTCAGCCTTCCGTCGTTTGCGCTCCGCCTTTTCGTCGGGCGTCTCGCCCTCGTGCTTCTTCCGCTTCTTCTTGTCGCCGTCCTCGGTGGCGGGCGTCTCGGGCTTTGAGATGTCCATCTTGGTTACGCTCGAGTCCTCGGTCTGCTTCTTGGGAGTGCTGACGACGGCAGCGGCAGCGGCAACGGCAGAGTCGTCGGCCGCGCTGTAGTCCTTGTACTCTGAGGACCACTTGGCTGGGGTGGCATCGTTGGCCCGGCCAAACTTGTCCAGCTTGCCGCTGGCCTTGAGCTTCTTCTTCTCCTGGGCCACAGGGCCGAGACCCCATCGTCTTGGGTACAGGTCGCGCTCCATGATGCATCGCTTGACCTTGGCAACAACGCCATGGTCGCACGTCGACATCTCCACGGTGGACATCTGGGCGATGCCCAGCGCAATGGCCTCTCCCTTGGTGGTCATCAAGACGACCTCCTCGTGATGCTCAATGGCAGCCTCTAAATATCTTCGTCAGTCACCGTCTCCGCAGAGAATTGCAAAGGAAAGGGGAGTGCGAACCGTAGCGCAAAAGGCCGGGAAGCATGAGCTTGGCACCGTAGCACACGGCGTTGACGGCGCTGTCCTTGACGACCAGTCGCTTGTACGTGGTCAAGAGAGTCTCAAGCGGGGAGATGACCTTGCGCAGGTAGGTCTCGTCACGCGTGTTGTCCATTGTCCACTGCGCGTCGAGCACGTCGTGCAGGGTGACAAGCTGCTTGGACTCGTCCATGGCACCGCTTCGCACACGTCGCAGCTCCTGCATGTGGGCGCCGACGCCGAGCAGCAGGCCCAAATGGACGCAGAGGGTCCGGATGTAGGTGCCGGCCTCGCAGCTGACCCAGAAGACGCCGAGGTGGCGGTCGTTGTCGAACTCGATGAGCTTGCTCTCGTGAATGGTACGGATACGGAGCTGTCGCTTGACGGCCGAGATGAGGGGAGGACGCTGGAAGAGGGCGCCGGTGAGGGTCTCCAGGGCGCGGGCAAACTGCGCCTGGCCACCGGGCACCTTGTCGTGGAGGCGGATGATGCAGACGTACTCCTTGCCGGCGCCCTGCTGCGACTTGACAAGGCGGGTCGCGCGATCGATGCAGACAATCAGGCAGCCGGTGACCTTGGGGTCGAGGGTACCGCTGTGGCCGGTCTTTTCGACACTGTTTTTGGAGCGCGAGAGCGTCAGGGACTGCCGTGGCTTGGTGAAGAAGAAGGTCTACAGGCAGGGACACGTACCGGAGGATGCGCTTGACCCAAGCGACGACCTCGTGGCTGGACGGGTTGGAGGGCTTGTCGAGGTTGATGACGCCAGAGCTAATGTACGACTTGAGGTCGCGCTTCAACGGAGCGCTTCCATTGGGGATCGGGGTGAAATGTCCCGTCCGCACGAGCACTGGTATGCGGTAGAGAGAAAGAAGCCGTCAGCACAAACACATCCAGCCACGATCCCCAAACGGCAGCCAAAGAGCTGATACTGAGACATTGGGCACTCACGCCTGTCGTAGTTTTTGAGGAGCAGCGGCCACGAGCTCGTATCAAGGGCTGGAGTCACAGCCTGAGGCTTGATGCTGTACTCCTCGTCCCCCTTCTTCTTGACAATGTCCATTGTCATCTTGTGCAAAGGGACAAAGTCGTGCAAAATTTACCCGGGGCTTTGCGGGAAGAAGTATGCGCTCGTGTGGGAGAGAGTAGACGAGAGCAATTCTCGCCGGCTTGAGGTGATGAGAATATTCGCTTCCTGCCCGGTATTTGGAGGTGGGAAAGCTTTTTTTTTTCAGTCCCCCAAAAAGTCGGCTTCGTGTGGGGTCCTGAGGCTTTGCGGTGCTGTGGCGCCAGCAGCGAGCTAGTCCGGCCCGGGCTAGGGAATCGTTGAGCTCGCCAGCCACGCTGCATGCACCGCCACAGACAAGCTTTGGTTCTTCTCCATGTCCAGGATCGAGTCCTCCAGCTCGTCTGTCTCGACCATCCGTCCGCATATTTCATTTGTGCTACCAAGTATAACTGCATTATTCCGTTTGTAAACAACAAAAGCCAACCACATAAACCCAGGTCCAAAAGCACGTCCTTGCCTGTTCGGCACAAGGACAGAGAGCGAGGCACACAACTCCTAAACACCACGCAGATTATCATGGGATTCATCAGCGGCCCGATCCGCCCGCGGTAGCCCGCACGTTCCGCACAAAGCCATTATTCGTCAGTCATGATTGCCCACAGTCCATCTCAGATGGCACTGCCGGAATTGGCGTCGGCCTCGCTCAAGGCGTACTGCCTCGGCAGGCTGTTGCTGGTCCTCCCGAAGCCGGGGTGGCAGAGCACCGGCGCCTCGGTCCTCGGGACTCCTGCGTCTTCCCTGGGTCTGCTGCTTCCGGCGCTGTCGACCTGATGCATTTCGTAGGCTTCTTGCCTGACCTTTCCCTTACCCTCTGACGGCGACGCCGTGCTCTGTGCACCGGCACCGTCGTCGTCGCCGAGCGCAACGCCAATATCTTGGGTGATGCCGAGTGCGGCCAGGGGCATATGCGTGCTCGGACTGTTACGAGCGCTGACGGGGCTATTGTACTGGCTCGAGTAGGGCGAAAAATATCTCGGATAAGCATTCTCGGTGCTGACAGTCATGGGCGAGTCGTCCCATCCTCGCAAGGGCTGTTGGCTAACAGGCGTGTCGTCCCATCCTCTGGACGGCCTTGGCTGGCTCATGGGCGCATCCGGCTTCTCCCCCTGCCCGTTGGGTGCGGGCCATCCCCTCTGCACGTACTTGGCCTCGAGCCTTCGCAGGTAGGCCCTTCTCCTGCGTTTGCCGTTGAGGACGATGGCGCATCCAAGAATCGTGAGAAGGAGCACGAGACCGCCGACAGCAATGCCCACCTTGGCGCTCAAGTTGAGGGGCCCTTGGTCGAACCAGTTGGGGTCGACGGCGACCGTTGGTGATGGGGCCGTGACGTTGACGTAGTCTGAGGAGAATACGTTGCCTTCTAGGCCGAGGCCGATGCCGGGCGCTGGGCGCTGTTCACAGCCAGCCTCAAGAACTGTGACAACTGCGACGAGGAGCGTGTCAGCAACCGAAGGCGAGAGCACGGCAAGGGCCCGTGGGGGGTCGGATGAGGTGCCTCACAGTTTGCGAGGTGGAAGCTTTCCGCTGCCTGCAGGCATTCCGTGCACCCCCTGTAGTCGACGTTTATATCCATGGGCCACCGCTGGCAGTACTCGTAGCTCTTGTACGTTGACGACAGATTCTTGTACTCGATTGCGTTGAGAAAGGGTCCACAAGCCTTGCTGGTAATGCACGGGTTGTTGACGAGATTCTCGTTGATGGGTACGCCAAACAGGCAGTACGATACGGCGTATCGCAGGTTGTCTGGGGAAATGGTCAGGGGCGCACAGGGAGGGGTCGCAGCAACAGGCCGCATCCCGGGCGGTCACGGAACATACAAAGCACGGACTGGACGTCGCTCTGGTTGTTGTGGAAGTAGCCGCTTCCCATCTCGCACTCGACGCAGCCCTGGAAGAGCTGGGCGGCGGCGCCCGAGGGGCCGGCCTCGTCGCAAACGATGTCTGCGGTTGAGGTCGAGTCAAGGACATTGCCGCAGCTGGTCGAGCACGGTGAGCCGGGAGTGACGAGGATGGCGTGGGCGGCGGGCAGGGCGACGGCGAGCGTCGTGGACAGGCGCAACATGGCGGCAGAGGGCCTGGTTGAGGGTGATGAATGGGACGTGGCTAGCATTGAGCTGGGGGATGAAGGGTGAAGAAGCAACCGAGATGACGACGAGCTGTTGCATGCCCCTCGGCGGCGTGACGGACGGTGAGGGTTGCGGAGAGGTTATACATGCATACATCTGTTGCCGGAGACGGCCGACAAGGGGTGTGTGATGGGGTTGCGGCTGGACGGAGTAGCGTCGTGGTGCCCGTTGAACAAGGAGGATGAGGGAGGAGGGGGGGGGGGGTCAGACGGAAGAGAGAGAGAGACAGAGAGAGAGAGATGTTCGCTTATCACAGAGGTGCCTGCCCGCTGGCTGTGTACTTGACGCGGTATAGGACGATGTATGGCCACGCATGTATCCGTCGTAGTCAGCGGCCCATAACGTTATTACAGCACTCAACGGCACTCAACGGCACTCAACGGCACCCAACTTACATCGGTGCTGGAGCTTGCTTGGCAAGGAGCAAGGGGCCCCGAGTTGGCACATCACATATTACACCACTGTATGTACACACACGGAGAGGTACCTATAGGCATACACGCCTACTACCTTAGTACCTTGTTAGGTACCTAGTTAGGATAGGTAGCATGGCAAAAGACGACCGCGTGCCTACAGTAGTGCCCATCTTCAAGGCCAAAGCGGCCCGAGCCCCGACAAGGTCATCGGCGAGAGAGTGCTTGCTTCCAATGCGGTTGGCTCGTCCGTCGGCCGCTAACGAGGTGCGTCGCTCCAATCAGCCATCCTCAACGCTTGCATTCGTCACTTCCGGGCGCTTAATGCCAACGCCACATTGATGAGTTCCCGTCCCGACTCCAATTTTCCCCGCATCCTTCCAGCCTTTCTGTGCCGTGCAGCAGACTGTAGGCCTGGTAAAGCAAAAGTCTCCCTATATCAGCCGTCACCTAAGAATCCTCGCCGTGTCATGTGGTTGGTGCCGTGTCCCTGTTCCACTCCTCGCTCGCACCGCATGGCAGCAACAACCGCATCCGACAGCGTTGCCTCGACATGCACCATCAAAGCACTGGGCGCCAGATTGGCCTCACTGATTGGGTCGCACGGCCAGTTGCCATGCGGGGTCGTGATGCTTCCCTCTCCCCAACGGCCAGCCCGTGAGTGCCCCATCAGGAATTGGAGTGCCCATCAGTTTGCTCAGGGGTCTCAGTGGCAGCATCAACGTTTGTTTTCCCACACTGGGCCATCACTTTCGAGTGACCAAATTGAGCACAAGCAGTCTGGAACCACTTCTTTCAAGAGCCTGTATCTAGTAGCCGCCGTGTGAAACCCTATCGCTCCAAATTGGGCCACGAGCCTTCACATGGGCACTGCTGGGTGGCTCAGATATCATGTCTCCGCGGGGTCAGGGGCCAGACCGGACGGACAGTCCATGTTCAGACCTCCAAATCATTCAGTTTTGTGGAGCAGGACGACCGCTCCAACATCTCTGATGCCACGCTCATGGGATTTTCAGGAAGACCCGGGTGCGGCAAACTGTAACATGAGTTACGAATCGCCAGCCAAAGGCGTTGGTGTGTTGGTGTCGCCCGTGTCTGGAGGGTCCAGTAGGATTGCTCCTCGACGCCGACTCCCAACGGTGTGAACCAGGGATGGCTGTCGCCTACCATTCTTTGGTTCCTGCCTTTTTCCATCACTGGGTGGAACATCTGTGAAGAGGCTTTGTGCTGGAGACGGTGACTGCTTCAGCCGCGTGTTGGCTGAAGCTACAGTATCGTCTCACAACTCTGATCAAGAGCTTTCTTGACCTGGCTTTGCTGAGCGAGTCGATGAGAATGGGCGTTCTGCATCGCTAGATTACCTCGACGGCAAAGTACCGTGTTGCCCGCATTCCTACGGTCCGTACGGATTGGGATGACTGACTGGGCCCAAGTTCCCTCCGGCTGAAGAGCTGTCTGAGGGTTCTGACCTTGCCGGTTCCCCGTTTGGTGGCTCAGAGCCCGGTTTTGGCTGATAAATCAACTTTGCGTAGGGAGAGCTGTCAGTGTCCACAACCAGCAGCTCCTTGTCACATCGACCAAGCAGTGCGTAGACCTTGACCTCGCCGTCCTGGATACCAATAACGGCACTTGTTCCAGCGAAGATGACGTCGCCTTCTATGCCACAGCGGTTGCAGAAGACGACTATAATCTCTTCCTGGTTCTCGGAGCGAATGAGGGGCTCAAGCCGGGTGACCCAATAGGCCAGGGTGTCCATGTCTGGCTCATTAGGTTTGCGTGTGAACAGCTGTTGGTCCTCCCTGGTCATCCATGCCATGGAGACAATAACCAGGTTGGACTCGACCTCGAGTATATGAAAGGCAAACTCAAAAGCATGCCAGGGTGCCTCAAACTTGTACGGGCTGCAAAGCGTCAGCCAACCGAGTTCGCGCTGAATGAGCGACGGCCACGTCATACTTGAGGTCCATGCCTGTGATGCATTGCAACGTAAGTATAATGAATGCGAGAGGAGGAAACAGGGCCCATATGTTGGTTGGTGTGCTTACATATGCCGATGGAGGTGTTTCCCAAACCGGGGATAAAGCCGTCGTAGAAACCACCATCGCCCTCGAGAGCCCACGTCTCGTCAGTGTAGTAGAGAAAAGACTTGCGATAGTTGGCAATGGTCTCGCCTTCCTGGTTGACGACGATGGCCGAGTTGTAGTACTCGGGGCCGGTGGGCCACTTGGGAGAGACATCGACCTTTTCCGGATAGCCAGCCAAGACGACGCAGTTGTACTTGAGCGCAGTCGTTCGAGCCCACAGCGATGTGATGCCGGAGCCCGAGGGCTCGAGGAAGGGGGCGATTTCCTGGAGCGACTTGAAGTTGTATCCTGTTGCCGCGTCAGAAGCGAGACGCCGGCGAGTGGATCCCAACGTACCGGTAAAGGCCATTTCGGGCAGGACGAGGAGGTCGAGATCGAGGTCTTCGGGATTTGCCCTGGACAGGACGGCATCGGCGCGGTGGAGATTGTTGTCCACGTCGCCAACCTGGGGCGCAAACTGCAAGCACGCAATCTTCATGGTGACGGGCTGTTGATCGCTTTTATGCAGACAGAACCAACAGCATATATTCAACCCGGGGTAGCTGGCGGGGATGGAGACGGGGGGAAATGGCGCGTTGGGCTTTCCAGGGCGACGAGGTGGCGGTCACGGGTGAGTCCTCGAGTGGGGGTACCTAGGAATGCCGTAAGTACATTGCGAGGTTACAGCACAGGATGCCCTGCCTCTCGCGGCCAGCGGCCAACAGCCAACCGGCATGCTCGATTACGCGCTCGACAAAGGGGGGACCCGCTCGCGATGCTTCTCATGCACGACGGACCTGCGGAAACCGTGGTCGATGGTGTGGACCGTCGGGACCCTCAGTAGGCGCGCTGGCGGTTATCGACAGCGGAGAGAGCATTGCTGACCTCCACCTCCACGGCTCCCTGACGCCTCCCTGACGCCTCCCTCTCCGCGATACCACTCTACACGCGGCGCGCGGCGCTTCATCGCCTGCCGCTTCCGCCGCTGGCAGATCCCTCCCCGCGCGGCACCGCTATGGCTCATTGGCCCAGCCTTGCAGGGAACTGGCGTCTAAGAGCCCGCCTCTCCAGTCCGGCCCAATGAAGCAGGCCCTTGGTCTTCGATGCCCCGCCAGAATGCTACGCCAGAGGCTGATGCTCCCATACGTCTGGCCGTGTCGGGTGCAAGCAAGAGGCTGAAACGGGCCAAGAGGGCCCTCCGTGGCCCAAGGGATGCTGGCCAAGCCTGCACGCCCTGCTGCGTCCCGTCTGCCCATCCCGCCGACGGCGTCGCACAGGTTGCGTTGGCCCGACACCATATAACATCGCCGCTGCTGCTCTGCAGGCCGGGGCCATGGGGCAAACGTTGAACTCGCCCGGTCGAGCGATTCTGGACCCGGCCTTGCCTCCCGCTGGCGGACTGAGAGCAGCAGGTTCATCGCCATGCGACAGATGTTGGCCGACTTTGCTGCGGACGCCTGCTTCGCCTCAATACATTGCGTTTAATAATCAGCATGGCCCAGTTTGTTCTTTTGTTTGTCCTCTGCCGTGTCGTCGTCGCCCTCCAGGTGACCCCGGGCTCCCCCTGTGCTGCATACTGCCTGGATTCACTCGAGGGAAACGACTTCAAAGCATCGGATTCAACGACCAACCCGGCAGACGTTAGCTGCAGAGACGCCAACTATGTGACGACGGACAGCGGCATCAAGTTTAGGGAATGCGTAGACTGCCTGCAGACGAGCACCAAATTTGCAGAGGGGGAGTCCGATGTCAAGTGGTACATCTGTGAGTTCTCCTTGAGCCTTTGGCACTTGGCCGGGACTGACAGCTCGTCATGGCTAGACAATCTGCGATATGCCATCAGCGCCTGTCTCTTTTCCTCGCCTGCGGCGCCGCCCAACAAGACGGCCGACTCGCCATGTGGCGTAGACAAGGCGTGTCGGCCTCTCAAGGGAGCTCTGACGAGTGACGACCTACAGCCGGCTCCGCAAACTTCGCAGGACTACTGCACTGCCGACCACGGTGCCTTCAAAAGGTCGAACCTGTCGCCCTGTACCAAGTGCCTTCGGGCTACCGAGGGCGAGGCGTACCTCTCGAATTGTGCGTCGCTCCTCACTCACATCCCGCAGCTTTGGCTCCAACTGACCCGTCTCAGTCCTGGTTGCCCTCGAGGCCGGTTGCGCCCAAAACCCGGCTGATGGCCAAGTTTTGGGCCTGAGCAGCAGCCTCTTCACCGCAGATGCCGTCAGCGCCGTCAACCCTCCGACCAGCAATCAGGACGACAAAAAGGGGCAGCCCGGCCTCACGGGCAGTGCCATCGCCGGCATCGTCATTGGCGTCGTCCTCCTTTTTGTATTTGCCGCCGCCCTGTTTATTGTATACTGGCGTCGCCAGGAAGCTTTGGATAGCGAGGATAGCGACGACGAGGCCAAGGGGCTCCCAGGTCCCAATTACCCGCACCTACCCGGCAGCAACACGGGAACAACCCGAGTGTTTCGTCGAGGTGATGCTGGACAGGCCTTCGGTGGGAAAGCGTCGCACTTTACTTCGTCTGGCGAATACTACGACCACATGCGTGCGCAAGGCCAATCCGGCCGAACCGTATACGCATCGGATTTTACCATCAATGCACCAGGCTCCCACAGCGCGATACCTACGCATTACGCATACATTCCAGGGACGAGCTCGCGCGCGGCGAGCCGAGCAAGCCCGGGCCGGGTGCCGTCACCACCTGCCTCCATCAACCGCCCCGAGAAGACCAACAGACCAGACACGTTCGCCATTCAGGCCTATCTCACCGCAGCAGAAGACTCGAGCCGGCTCGCTGCTTCGTCAGCCCCTCCCGCTCCGAGGCCCAAGGCGCCGGCTGCTCACGGCTTCAGAATTCCTCTTGCGTCTTTGCCGAAACTGGGGATACCGAAAAAGCCCATGCTTCGGCACAGGGCAGCAGAGACGCCGACGCCCGGCGGGCTGCACCGGGGGGTCGAACTGCAAATATCAGAACCAGTCATGGGAGACGACAGCAGGTTCAGCGAGCCAGCCACGGTGAACACGGCAGCGAAACAGCAAAAGGCCGGGCACTGCGAGGACGGGTACGTCGAGGTGCCCCTACGAAGTGGCAAGAGTACCCTATATGGGTTTTGAGGGAACTGGGCAAGCGGGAGATGATGTGGCATTCCTCGGCTAGGAGAAGGGGTTCGGGGCACTTTCAAATCAAGCAAGGCAGGGAAGGGAGTTTTGGAAGAGTTGGAGGCTCTTGGTTGTTGCAAGCTGATTCCGCTAATGATGCCCTTGGGAGCATCAATGGACTTTTACTCCACTCCTCTTCCACCCTATTCCCCTCCTGTCTTGCTTGTGGCGTTGGGTCCAACATCAGGAAGGTCGGTCGAGTTGTTGACGTGGTTCCATCCAAACCAGGCAGTGCGAGACTTGTCGTGGCTAGGGGACAGTATAAGCGGGGGAAGGTGCAGGAGATCTGCATGAGTCGCCGCCGACACCAGACGCACGAGGCCGGGGAAGGGCAGGGGCCGACGAGAGGGGAGCAATATGCCGAGGGGTTGGAGATGCGGCCGAGCTTACTTGAAGAGGGTCAAGATGCCTGCGTCCTCGTCGGCGCGGTAGCCCCACGAGGCAGTAAAGTTGCTGCCGACGCAGGGCTGGTTGCTAAATGAAGCCTCGTGGGCGTGGTCGGGGACGTGGACCAGCATGTAGCACCACTCCGGCTCGCAGCCTTGGCTGGTGATGTGGAAGCCTAGCCATACTCTATTGTCGGCCGGTATTTCTACATGGAGTAATAAATGAAGGAGAAGAGGTGTGTTAATGGATGTATTCACGTCTGTGCTCTTGCTGCTATATGAAACACTGAATCGACGGGATATGCGGAGGCAAAGTGGGCGGGCTTGCCTCGAAACACTTCCTTGAGCGTCCAATTCGGGGCGCCATCTAGCGGCTGCTTCTCGGCCGAGGCAGGAGAGACGAAGGAGCTTAGTCGCCGGCCGATGGAGATGGACAGGCAGAGATGCGGCAGGGAGCCGAGGCAGAGGGCGGCGAGAAGCTTCATCAGGGCTATATGGTGAATTTGACGTGTACTTTGTCCTTGGTTCTGGCCTACTGTTTGGTCAAGGGACGTGCATTTATTATAGAAGGTCCAGAAACGATTCGCCTCTCGTCATCGTGGCCATGGCTTAAGACCAAGGGCCACGGCGGCGGCACCATTGCCGTTGCACGACACGGCCTAATGGCAAACGATTGTTGCTTTGAGCGGGCAAGAGGGAGCGGCAGAGGAACGAGACGCAAGCGAATTCACCGGTGGGCATGTCATGGACGGCCAAGCAACGCGGGTGCTACACGAGCTGCCACCGACAAGCAAACCCGTCACGACCCTGACCTGTCGGGCGAGCTTGTTGGCGAAGCCGGAGACTCGTTGTCCAGGGATGCAAGGTCGCACGCGGTCATGAGCCCGCCGTGTCGTTGCTCGTGGACCCGGGGATTGTACGTGGGGATCCGACCGTTGGGACTTGTCTAGAGACTGGCAAACTGGGAGAAGCGATTCGTCAAAACCCAGTTTCTTCTTGGCATGGTCGAGCGTGAAAATCCAGACAATGGCATCATGTGAGCTTGGGACGGAAACTCGGCTGTATAGGCGGCTGGCGTCGAGGTCACGTGGTCACCCACACTAGAGCAGCTAGTCCAGGGTCCCGCCGCAGCTCCAGCACCAACAGGCCTATGACCCCCCGCAATGCAACGACATCGCGAGATCGTCAATGACATCGCCGCCTCGGTGCGCGCCCTGTTCGACCGCGGCGAGCCGTACCGCATCGCCCATGGCTCCACCAACAGCACCCGCCCGCGGCCGGGCAGGGCCCAGGCCGCCTTTGTCGACATCAGCGCCCTCTCGCACGTGGTCGCCGTCGACGCCGCAGCCCGCACCGCCCTCGTCGAGGCCAACGTCCCCATGGACCGCCTGGTCGAGGCCACCCTGCGCCACGGCCTCGTGCCCCCCGTCGTCATGGAGTTCCCCGGCATCACCGCCGGCGGCGGCTTTGCCGGCACCGCGGGCGAGAGCAGCTCCTTCCGCCACGGCTTCTTCGACGAGTGTGTCAACTTTGTCGAGATGGTCCTCGGCAACGGCGACGTGGTGCGCGCCGCGCCCGACGAGCGTCCCGATCTCTTCCGCGGCGCCGCGGGCGCTCTGGGCACCCTCGGCATCGTCACCATGATGGAGCTGCGCCTCGTCGAGGCCAAGCGCTGGGTCAAGACGACGTACCACCGCACCACCGCCGTCGCCCACACCCTCGCCAAGCTCCGCGCCGAGACCGGCGACCCGGCCAACCACTACGTCGACGGCATCCTCTTCTCCCCCAACCACGGCGTAGTCGTCTCCGGCTCCATGACCGACGACAAGCCGGCCGACGTCGCCCCGCAAACCTTTAGCAGGGCCAAGGACCCGTGGTTCTACCTCCACGCCCGCGCCAAGACGGAGCACCCGTCGACCACGGCCACCGACTACATCCCCCTCGCAGAGTACCTCTTCCGTTACGACCGCGGTGGCTTCTGGGTCGGCGAGGGCGCCTTTTCCATCTTCAAGCTCCCTTTCAACCGCTTCTTCCGCTGGCTCCTCGACGACCTCCTGCACACACGCATGCTCTACCGCGCGCGCCACGCCAGCGGCACCGCCTCGTCCTCTTTCGTAATTCAGGACCTCGCCCTGCCCTACGCCACGGCCGGTGAGTTTGTCGACTACACGGCCAGCAACTTCGGCATCTGGCCCCTTTGGCTGTGTCCCCTCAAGCACACACTCTTGCCCACCTTTCACCCCAACACGGGCGCGACCGAGGAGCCCACGACTACTACTACTACCACGTCTACAGCCTCCACTTGCACCGGCTCTTATTCCACCGCGGCGCCCTCTCCCACCGCGGCGCCCGACCAAGTGGTCAGCATTGGCCTCTGGGGCTGGGGTCCCCTTGAGCACGACGCCTTCGTCGCGGCCAACCGCGCCCTCGAGAACAAGCTGGCGCAACTGGGCGGGCGCAAGTGGCTCTACGCGCAGACCTTTTACTCCGAGGACGAGTTCTGGGGCGTCTACGCCGGCTTCCGCGGCCTGTACACGGCCCTGCGCGAAAAGTACCACGCCACCACGCTGCCGACCATGTACGACAAGGTGTGCCCCGAAGCACGCCGGCAGCCCCGCCGCCGGTCGCCGGCGTGGCTTGCCATCACGCGGCCCGTCAAGGGCGTGTATGGCATCTGGAAGGGCATCTTGAGCGGTGACCATAAAATGCACCGAAATGCCGAGTGGAAGTACGTGGCGGACAGCTCGCCAAGGGGCGCCGAGAAGGCTCATCAAGCATAAAGATGGCCGCGGGGGCATCTCTTCAGGGTTGATGCCTCGAGCGGTATTTATCCCGAGACGACAAGCAAAGATCTGTCAGTATAGAGAGAAGCGAGAGCCAAGGTGGAGGCCAGACATTTACCCTCAATTGCATCGACGAGAAAACACTGGCCGGCACTGCTATCTACTTAATACATATACCGGGCCCTCCCTGACAAGAGCCTAGCAAACGTTCCATCTGCTTCACCACTAAAACAATCTCCGCGAACTCACTTCTCTCCTGGCTCCATTCTCCATTCTTCTCTTTCACCCCATGTTCCTAGCCAGGCAGCGAAACAAGCCCCCAAGTCCTGCGAGTCGTGCCGTCAGATTTCTCCAGTCTTTTCATACATATAATCCGTGCCAAACACATCGACTAGCTGCCGTGGGGCTAGATCTGCCACGTCTGCCGTCCAGACCCAACGGCAGCGGCCGACGTCGTGGATCGTGGTCCTCCAGCCCTGCCACTGCGCGCCGGCCCATCCAAAGCCCCTCCTCGCAAGGCTCTCGTCGGGCACCACACGATGTCGTGCGTATCTCGTGAATACGGATCCCGCCCTGGGCAGGTCGAGCTATAGGTGGCGTCCCATTACCCTATCTACCCATCTTTTATTTGCTAGACGTGGTCGTGCTGCCTGCCGGGCCCAAACAAAACGGACATCTTGTCGTCCGTAATGTCCGATGTGATCTCACATGTTCTCGCCCATTTACCCAACCGTCTCTCCTCCTCCGCCGTCCTGTCCCATCGTGTTGTTCCAGCTTGACAAGAACCTCTCCGATTAAACACCTCTCGCTCACCTTTTTTTCCTCGAACAACAAGTCATATAACCCTCCCGGCATCACGAGGTTGACGAAACGTTGTCGTCTTCGATACAGGCGACGGCACAAAAACTCCGTGCTACTACTGCCTCTATGCCAGACAGGCGCAGTGGAGAGAGTGAATAAGAGACGGCACTTTCCAGTCTCTTTTTGCTGGAGCTGGAGGTATACACATGGTTCGTCGTCGTCCAGATGTATGTGCCGCCCCTTGAGCTGGATCCTTGCCGTCTCCTTGCTCGTACACGGCATTCGAGCAGAGGGCAGAGTCATGGCTCAGCCAAGCGAAGACACAAGGCCCAGCCCCGCCGCCCTCGGCGAGGTTCCTGGGGAAATAATACTCACTCCCCGGTCCTCCCGCTTCGTCAACTGCTCCCGATAACTCGTGGACGGGCGTCCGCTATGCCAAGAGGGATTCCGATCTCAAGTCTCTGCGGAGCGTATAGGACGACCTCTTCGCATGCCAGGGGCACGGGAGAATACTAGCAATCATGTGCCTTTCGAGCCTGGCGCTGGGGTGTACATGTTCGTCCGCAACATGTATAGCAAGGACAGGCAGGGCCGGTTCTTTTCGGAATACTTCGTGCGATTTATAAACAGCCGTTCATCGTGCAGGTTGTGACTGAAGGCGGCTTTTCGTGTTAGGGACACCAAACCAAAAATGTTTACTTTAGAGACCAACGGTCAGGGCCAAGATTGAATATTTATTCCTTTCTATAAGCAAACTCCCTTGTGCTGCAACGACTTAGAGTACATGATGCCCTTGCGCTTCAACCCAGACGACGCCCAGGGCCTCTAGTGCGCCAAGAGTCTGGCAGAGGCCCTCTCGAGGCACCGGTGCCTTGCCCGGATGCGTGGTCTGCTGTCTGAATGCCAGCCGCTGCCGCCACGCTTGTCTGCATCGTCCCGGCAGCCCGCAGCACCGTGGTCAAGAAGGCGGGCGTGGGGATGAGGTTCCTGCCCCCGCCGTACTCGGGCCAGACTCGCGTGAGAAACTCGTACAAGTGGGCGGCGAGTAAGCCCTGGATCTGCAGAATCATGTTCATGACACCGCCGGGGAAGAGCAGGTTGAAGAGGATCATGGCGTAGGGAGTCAGCTGTGCGGGGATGCTGATGAACATGTAGCTGACTTTGCCTCCCCGCTGGTCCTGGGTCACGGTATAGCACATGGCGAGGATCAGTGCCTGGAGGAAGGTGACGAAGCCGAAGTTGGTGAAGTAGTTGATGGTCTGAAGCCGACGTCAGCCTCCAAACTCTCGTCTACGGCGCGTCACACAAAGCTGGGGAGCTTGGGGGGGAGAAATGTAGGGAGCTAAAAAAAAACCACCCGAGTGAATAGAGTCTCACACGAGCCATCCATAAGACATCCCACCATGCCTACACCGCAGACCAGCCCTTGCGAATGACGGGCTGGGCCGAAGTGTAGGGGTAATCTTCCTCAGTTCCAGGAACCGTGATAGTAGTAGAGGCATAGCACTATCCGGGCAGATATATGAGGGGTATTTTGTGCGGTTGATCAAGGTGCCAAAATGGCCAGAGGCAAGGGCAAGCGCAGGCAGGCAAGGCAACAGTCGGAAGCTTACCATGATTGTTCCGCCGACGAATATGAGGTACCAGGCCAGGTCCTCCCGCCGGGAAAATCGAGGATTGCCAACCTCGAGCTGGCTCAAGTACGAGTAGAGGAAGTATGTGTCAAACAGCAGGCCCAGCGCGGGTCCTGTGAGCAGAAACGCCGTGCCGAAGCGCCATATCTGGGGCGGAATCATCCACAGGAAGCGCGGGTAGAAGACGAACCACCAGCCCGGAAGCAGCCCGACATGGACGCCAACAGACAGGACAAAGGCGGCCGTCGCGACAGTCCTGCGAAGCAAAGCATCAGTCGAGGCATCCTCGAGCGAGAACAGGAGCCATGCTCACCTGGACAACGGTGGCAGCTGCCAGTAACTCTCGAGCGATAGGTCCGCCATGACGGGCAACGGTTTTGCTGCTCAGAAGAGGCCACGAAGCGAACGGCTGTGTACAAGTGTTTGACGCAGCTACGTTTGACGGGCGAAACGACAAGCAGAAGCCCCAAGGTAGTAGCTTCAACGGCAAGTTGAGACTAGCGCACCACAGGCGACGACACCAGGCAGCGAGACTGGCGTGGTCTCGGATGGTGCTGTCGTGTCATCTTCGGGTCCAGCCACGCGGTTTTGGGAAAGGAAGAATTCTGTCGTTCTCGGTTAGCTGGGCAGATATTTCTTGTAGCTCCGGCACGACTCCGTTATTCCACTAAGGGGGGGTTAGGTGTCCTTATATCGGGGTACGGAGTACATCGTACTGTGGGGCGTGTTGCTTCTCTGCTCGTTGAAGGCTGCCTACCCTGTACACACCCTGGCCTGGCTTCACCTTCACCATGGCAGGAAGACGAGGCGTTGAGATGGGACGATCTTGGCTTGTAGATCTCAGCATTAGCTTCACTCTCCGAGGCTCGCTTTAAGTATCCATATCAGGATGTGAAGAGCAAAAGGTTGGGCTTGGGTCAATCAAATAACAACGTCAATATGCGGCCCCTCTCTTGACCATCACTCTGCCTCACCACCCACTCAATCTTAGACGACGCATCATCACCAAGCGCGAGGCGCACGCCAACATGCGCATCCACGACGGGCTGAAAAGCGACGAGGCAGACAACGCCGCCTGGGAAGCTGGCAAAGGCGCCATCATCGGGGCCGCAAAATGGGGCGCCGGAGCGGCCGTGCTAGGCGCCATCGGTTACGTCTGGTCGCCCATATACCGCGCAACCACGATCCAGTTCAAAGTGTGAGGCTGCGTCCCCGTCCATGCCCGCGCGCTGCTCATCCTTGCCCGCAGATACATTCAGATGTCCGGCATGGTGCTCGGGGGCATGATTGAGGCGGACTGGCGGTTGAGGCAGTATGAGTACCAGATGAGGATGCAGAGGCGTTGGCTCCGCGAAAAGGCAAAGTGGGATCGGTACGAAGCAGAATTCTCCAACAAGAATGACAAATAAGGCCTTTGATGATAAAGCATCTTCCATTCTCTACCTACCTGGCATCAATCATCACCGTTGTCGAGCAACGCGTAAAGTCAACGGCACATTCCCACCACACGACGCCTCACAGTAGATGGTTCACCGCCTGGAAAAGGACATTTCCGACTCCGACGCCCCCAAAACATGATGCAGCAAACAGTGTCCCGTTTTCGAGCTCCCGCCTCATTTCGCTGGCGCAACGAACCGCTTCGGATCCATGTTGATCTTGCACAGGCGGGCAACGCAGCCGCTCAGCTGCAGAAGCGTCTGGACGCCCTCCAAGATCTTCATGTGCGTGAAGCCAATCTCCTTGATGAACTCAAGCTTGGAATGCTCGCTCAAGGTCGGGATCGTCTTGGTCACCCGGAACATGGTGCTGATGATGTCGTGGCTCGAGTAGCCCAGGCCCCACAGCTCCCGCAGAATGTCGAGCGCCGAGTCGACGCTGCCCTCGTAGCATGCCTTGAGCATGGCCTGCACCTTGATGGGATGCGGCGAGTCGACCACCTTGAAGACGTTGTCGCCCGACACGAAGCCAAAGCCGGCGTAGGTGGACTGCAGGTTGTTGATGGCCTGCCGCATGTCGCCCTCGGCGCTGAAGACGAGAGCCGCGAGGCCGTCGTCGCTGTACTCGACCTTTTCCGCCTCAATGATCTGCATCAACCGCTTGACGACTTGCGCATCGGTGAGCTTGGCGTACCGGAGGATGGCGCATCGGGACTGAAGAGGCTCGATGATCTTGTTGGACTGGTTGCAGGCAAAGGCGAATCGCGTAGTGTTGGAGTAGATTTCCATGGTCCGCCGAAGCGCTTGCTGCGCGCCCGACGTCATGCTGTCGGCTTCGTCGAGGATGACGAGCTTGTGCCTGCCCGGCGGCAGCGTCACCTTTTTCTGCGCAAAGCCCTTGATTCGGTTGCGGACGACATCGATGCCTGGAGTCGAGAGTGAGCAGGATATCGTCGAGATGGCCTTGGGGTCTCGGCCTTACCGCGCTCGTCGCTGGCGTTGAGCTCCAAGACGGCCTCCTTGTACGACCCGCCCAGCAGCTGCCGAGCCAGACACAGCACACTCGTCGTCTTTCCTATGCCCGGCATGCCCGAGATGATGACATGGGGCATGTTTCCTTCTCTGGATATGATCTTGAGGCGCTCAATCGTTTCCGTGTTGCCGACGACGTCGTCGAGAAAGACGGGGCGGTACTTTTCCACCCTGGGCGAGCTGTCAGCTCTTGTCCTCTGCTTCATGCCGGCATCTCTCACCATGGCAGCTCGTGGTTCGGCGAGCCATTGGAGGAGGCGGCTTTGGATGCCGCGGTCGAGGACTCGCCCTTTTCCTCAGCTCTTGCGGGGGGCATTTTCGACGTGGTTTCGCTGATGGTATTTCGAAAATCACTTTACGCGACCTCGAGAGACGCGTCTTGGTGGGCGGAGTGGCCCGTGCACTGTACCGGGTACAAGGCGCCCCACCGCCCTGGCTTATCGCGGGTCCCAAATTCTTTTGCTTCCTCAATTCTGCAATCTTCTACCAAAACGAACCGACCCGACGCGGAATCCCGCCCACAACTAAAGACAGCGCGCGCATTGTCCCCGAAAAGCTCAAATCAACTCCCCAGAGCTAAGACAACTCCACCGCCGGCGCAATGGGTGTCGCCAAAAAAACCAGAAAGTTTGGGCAGGTGAGCAAGACTTATCGATAAGCGCCGGAATGACCCTGATCCTCTGGACTCGCAGGTCAAGCGCATGATCGGACAGCGCGACGCCAGACTCAAGGCCAACAAGGAAAAGGCCGAGCTCGAGGCCAAGGCCAAGGCCAAGAAGCAGACGCCCAGCGGCGAGCTCGTCCGCGAGGCCCCCCAGATGCCCAGCAACATGTTCTTCCAGCACAACACGGCCCTCGTGCCCCCATACAACGTCCTCGTCGACACAAATTTCCTCAGCCACACAGTCCAGCGCAAGCTCTCGCTCCTCGAGTCCATGATGGACTGCCTGTACGCAAAGTGCAACCCCATCATCACCTCGTGCTGCATGGCCGAGCTCGAGAAGCTCGGCCCCAAGTACCGCCTGGCCTTGCGCGTCGCCAGGGACGAGCGCTGGCAGCGCCTCGAGTGCGACCACAAGGGCGTATATGCCGACGACTGCCTCGTCGACAGGGTCACCAAGAACCGCATCTACATTGTCGGCACAAACGACAAGGCCCTGAAGCAGCGGTTACGCAAGATTCCCGGTGTCCCGCTCATGAGCGTCGCGAGGGGGAAATATGTCATTGAGAGGCTGCCGGGGGCTCCGGATTCATAGAGGAGCTGGGCCACGGAGACGTTGTTCTGGAATCAGCTGTGGCGACGGCCTTTACTTCCTTTTAACAGCTCGTCATGGTATGGAGTTGGGGTATATAAGGCGCTGATGATGGCAGTATTATGCCCAAGTTATAGAACTAGGGTCTTTGGGACTTACTAAGTAGGGCAGCTAAGGATTGGATTGCCGTCTGTAACCGTACATCGTCGACGTCTCCACGTTAACGGTTCCGCCAAGGCATCAAAAACCTTCTTACATTGCTCCCACGTTCTGCCCGGCTCACATGCGGCCGACCTTTAATTCAGCAACGGGCCAATTCGGAAACATCATCCGATGGAAGCCTCGCGCCCCCATTCCGCGCTCGACCCCAGCCCAGGCGACGACCCATCTCCCTCCCACCCAGCGCAGCGCCAGAGACGCATCCGCGCGCTGCTCTCGTGCGGACCCTGCCGCGCCTCAAAGCTCAAATGCGACCGCGTGCAGCCCTGCGGCCAGTGCGCCCGAAGGGACCGCCTCGACCTGTGCGTGTACGCGCCCAAGCCCGCCGCCAGGAAGACCAAGCCGCCGCCAAGGGGGATGTCGTCGCGGCTGCAGCGCCTCGAGGGCATGGTACGCAGCATCATGGACGCGGGCGGGCCCGGCGCCAGCGGCGAGAGTGAGGCCCGGGAGCGGGACGGCCAGGGGAGCGAGGCGCCGCCGCCGGTCAGGGGCCATGTCGTGAGGGGGACGACGTACGTGGGCGCGACGCATTGCATGGCTATGCTCGAGGATGTGCGTTGGTAACCCCTACTCTGTGTGGAGCGAGACCCCTTTGCCAACTGATGGGTGTTTGGCTGACAGGGCATGTAGATTGAGGATCTAAAGTCATATTTTGCCGATGCCGAGGATGACAACGATGATGGAAACTCTCCCCCGGATGACGAGCTCCTCGACGCACCAGAGATGCTGATCTGGTCAAGGACAGGACCAGCAAGCAGGGACGAGCTGCTCGCCCAGCTGCCGGAACGCCAGGTGGCCGATCGACTCATCACGAGATACTTTGCGTCCATGAGCCCTTCCCAACGTACAATGCCCGACACAAGGCATGTCTACGCAGAGACTAACGGCGCGCAGATGTCATCCACCGTCCGACCTTTGCGAGAGCCGTAAGCCACCGCCCGCCTTCCTTGTGCTCCGGGGGAACGGCCTGGCCGCAGCAGCATCATGCCAGGCACCGCACGACCAAAACTGACAAGCCTCCATCCAGTACGCCCGCTTCTGGCAAGACGCCTCGTCTGCCTCGCTGCACTGGATCGCCCAGCTCTTCATGGTCCTCGCCCTCGGCGTCCTCTTCAACAGCTTCTCGGCGCCCCACGAGGTCGAGACCGACTCCCCGGCTCCCATCCACGAGTGCATCAGGCGATACCGCTCCTGCGCCGGCTGGGCCCTCATCTGGGGCAAGTACACGCAGCCCACGGCCGCCACCCTCCCGGCCTTTTTGCTCTACGTCGAGGCCCACTTCCTCCTCAACCGCGCCGGCCAGATGAACTGTTACGTGCTGTCGGGCGTGTGCATCCGCCTCATGCTCAAGATGGGCCTGCACCGGGACCCGGCCAAGCTGACGGGCATCTCGCCGTTTGAGGGCGAGATGAGGCGCCGGATGTGGAACATGGCCATCCAGATCGAGTCGCTTGTCGCCTTCCACATGGGCCTGCCGAGCATGCTCCAGGGCGTCGAGACGGACACGGCCATGCCGCGGAACCTGCAAGACGACGACTTCGACGAGGACTCGACTGCACTGCCTGCCGGACGGCCCTGGACCGACTACACGCACATGACGTACCCGATCCACAAGACGAGGATCCTCCGCGTCTTTGGCCGAATTGCGCGGCAAGCGCACGCTCTCACCCCCCCGAGCTACGCCGAGGTCATGGAGCTGGACCGCCTCTTGCAGGAGGCGTGGGGAGAGCTGCCGACCTACATGCAAGCGCGGCCGCTGGACGAGTGCGTGGGTGATGCTCCGACTCTCATCATGCAGCGCTTCGGCCTCGCCGCCCTCTTCGACAAGTGCCGCTGCGTCCTCCACCGACGCTACCTGGCGGAGCCGGTCCCGAACCACGAGCACGACTATTCTCGGCAACAGTGCTTGGAGGGTGCCATGACGCTGCTCGGTAACCAGTACACCATCTGGAAAGCATGCAGGCCGGGCAACGTGCTGAGCCACAACGGGTGGTTCGTGTCCTCGCTAGCCATACACGACTACTTGCTCGCTGCCATCATTGTCTACCTCGTCATCCAGAGCATGGAGCACTCCTCGGGCCGGGACGACTGGATGGGCCGGCAGGGCGTGTCTCTGACGAGGGAGGGGCTGACAAGCATGATCAGGCGGTCGCACGCCGTCTGGTCCGCGGCGGCCACGGATAGCGGGGAACTGAGGAAGACGGCCGATACCTTGGCCATCATATTGACCAAGTTGGGGTCGCCAGTCGACACCAACGCGGCCGTCGCGGGGACCACGTTGAGTCCGTCAACAGTCGGCTCCGGCTACGAAGTGTCCGTGAACTGGCCCTCGGTGATATCAAAGCCATCGACCATGGCTTCGAGTAACGGGTCGGGGCTTCTGTCTAGTCTCGGGCTCGACTATGAGACGAATCGGTCTGGAATTGGTTCAGGATGGCAGTTGGTTAACGAAACAGCTGGGTCCGGACTGACCCCGAACCACTCCTTGGGAATGGACTCGACTGGAGAAGTCATGCCGAGCACGCTGGACTTCGATGCGTCCTGGATGTCGGCAGACAGCATGGATTGGGTAGGTGCACCTTGTGCAACCGAAACCAGAGCTGGTTCCCCATGGAGGCACTGTTCGCTGACACCGATGCCAGCGTTATCTCGACATCTCCCTGGCACACAGTCACACGGCCGGTACGACGACGGGGTCCGGGCCGACCTGGATCGAGAGATTGCCATTGGACGACCTGGAGGCCATGGGTCCGGCGACATGGCATCACTGTCCGCCCGGGGACGGCAGGCCGCATCAGCAGGGCTAGCCCAGTTGATAATTGATTCCGTGATTCGGAGGAGAGGGCCATCCTCCCCCGGAGCCGAGGACCAAATGTTCGTGACGGGCGATGGTCTCTATCTGCAGGAGTCAGGGGCTCGGGAAAATCGCACGGCGCCCAGGTCGACTCCTGGATTGCGTCTTTGGGGGCCCTTTTTCGTTGTTCCTGTTTTGCCAGCTTTCTCGGAAAAGTCGCCGTGGCTGGATTGCCGCTTATCTTTACCCCCTCCCTCGCCCTGCAGCTGAAACAACCCCGGCGATCTACGTGACATGCCGTAGATGTCGGTGAGAGGTGAGAGGTCAACCGGGGCCGGCCTGCATCGTGAACACGGTTCGTGATACAAGACAGAAGATGGCATCATTTCGCACCAGTTGCGGGTCGGCCGGGCTGCCCTGCCCTTCTGTTATCGGGCCAGTCCCACACGACGGCTCTCATCTCGAACGGGTAGGTCGGACAGAGCGGGCAGCGGGCAGCGACGCGAGGCCGCTTCGTGGCAGGCGGAGGAGGCGCAGGAGGAGAACCGACCGAAACAGGTGCGAGAACCGGAGCCAACCAACCGCCCGCGCCCGCGTCGTAAAAGGTCCGACGCTTTGCTTTTGGCTGTGCCTAGGGACCGGCCGGCGGGGAGGATCCCGATGGACCATTCCACCCGCCCCCGCATGCCTTTCCCCGCAAACCTCTGTTGCAGTGTTGCAGTTGGTATGTACCAAGGAGGCCGTCGTGAGTCCCGCGGTGTTGCATGTACATACAGTATGCATAAATGTTTTGGAAGACTGACCAAGGACACGCGGGCGAGTGGAGAAGTTTATTTCCTCTCCCCAACACCATCACCAGGTCGTTTACAGGCCCGCGGACATGCTCAGGCACTCCTACCGTACCGTAGCGTAGCGTAGGTAGTCAGACTACCCTGGTAGGTGGCGTGGGTGCAGGCGACGGCGCATAGCTTAAAGCATCTACTAAGAGCAAGTAGATACGCACAGATGATAAGTGCCCTCGTCGTGGCCTGCTTGGCCTCGGGCCATCGGCTGATAACAGCCGACCACGCCATGTCTTGGCAGTTCATGATTCAAACACACCCAGAACCATGATGGTTCTACGAGCCCCCAAAGCCGACCCTCTGTTGTCATAGAGCGTTGCGAGCATGATATAACAACATGCCATTGTACATACGTGCATGTACGGCACGTTGGGTCTGTGCCGTGACGATGCATGTGGATGGACAGAACTACACTTGCAAGTCGCTGGTACGTCGCAAGTTGAATGATAAGGTTCCCCGGAAACTAAGCCAAATCAAATAGACACATCAGACTTGGCGTGCTGGCCCCGGGCCGTCGGTTCCCTTGCGGGAAGCCAAGCATCCAGACGGTTGATGCTGGATACAGTGCGGATTGCCTCGACTGCCCGTAGACGGGCCAGGAGGGGAAGAGAGGCAACGTCCGACAGCCATCGACATCGCCTTAGCAAACCTTGGCCTGCTGCAACGGGGCTTTTTTCCTACCCTCAGCTCATCCGCCAGCAGTGTCTCACGGGTCGGAGGAGTGAGAACAAGGCAAGGTGGTGGGGACCGAAGAAGAAACGTCGAGATCCTTCCGTTGAGATGCCGCCAAGACGCAACATGACAGTGCGAGAGGGGAAAATACGACGGGGCACAGAGCGAGACGCAGAGAGAAGCGTTTGGCTCGACTGTAACGGCAACAGCCCCCCACTCAACACAAATCGAAGGCGCCCTGTGTGCTGTGTTTGATGGATGGGCTCGCGAGAACGAAGAATGGCAGAGAAGGGGGCTGGGTGCGCGGCCCGGCATGCACGCCCCTTGGAGGCGCGAAAGCGAGGAAAAAAGAACCAACAGGCGGTGCAAAGTCTGGTGACCATTTCCAGCGCCACGAGCCGTCCCGAGCCGGGACGTGATTTGGCGGAGAGGCCAAACGGCGGCCGCTCTTGCTAAGGGCAATGAGAAATAGATTCGGCCCAACGATTCCTGACTGGCGAGAGCGAGCCAAACTGTTACCTAATCCCAACGCTATTTTCGCCCGGGGCTTGAGCCCGGTCGAATCATGACGACGCGTACTGGGCGGCAAGAGCCTCTCGATCATCGTGTCTCGAGATTGGCGTGCCTCTTCCATCTTCAAGTCAGGTGAGCGGGGTCTCGGCCCGGGCGATTGTTGCCCGTTGGTTGAGGGAGCCATGTGGTGGCGCAACGTGCCGAGTACGAGCAGCAGACGCAGGCGTGGACAGAAAGGCGGCGAGTTGCAAAGCACAACACTTATTCAAGGCATGGTTGAACAGGTCGACGCGGATGGATAAGGACGATGGATGGACAAGGATGATGGACCAGTGGCGGGTGCTCCGAGGTGCAAAGACAAAGGAAGAGAGGCCTCGAGTTCGCATGCATAACGATAACGTAATGCCCGCATGTCCGGAGGAAAAAGAAAAGGAAAATCAAACAAGGGCAACGGAATAGGGCCAACACGTCCCGATACGGGCACGAGGCCGCCATGGGTGTCCTGCCAGATGCTCGCAGCTTGGCCGGGTTCGTCGAAGCGCGTGACCGGGCCCCGATAAGAGGCTTCCCAACGTGGCAGCTGGGATGAGTTTGACACACGGCCTTGATGCTCGCTGCGGCTCCTCGCCCAGTCAAGAAGCCGGCGGCTCGGAGCAGGCGCTGGAGCCTGGAGGCCCCGCGGAGTTGGCAAAGTCGCGGTGTGGTGGCAGGGCGGTTCGGAAAGACGGACGCCAATCGCTTGTCGGGCGATTTGGATGCCTCACGGCCGTCACCCGATGCCTAGTCCATCCACCACCACCTCCTCGACGATGATTCGGTATGAGGCGGGCCACAGGGGAGGTACTTCGAGAACGAGGGCCAGTAGGTACTCGGGAGATCAGCAAGCGGACGGACTGCTAGTACAAAATCAACGACTGGCAAAGGAACGAGTCGGCGTGCGTCGATGCAAGCCTCCGCATGCGGGCCGGGGGGGGGCGAATGGGGGGCATGTTGGTGATGTTGGTGGGGCGTGTGTGTTCCTTTCGCAAGGAACCCGAACTGATAAGGCCCGACGGGCACGAGACCACACGTGCCCATGTCTGAGAGTAAGCATGGAAGCACCGGCCACGATTGTCGTCAAAGCTGTTTCGGGGGCGTTGTCGACTGGTGGGGCCCTGGCCTGACGTCGAGTGTGCCTTGCAGTTGCCTGCCATCAGACTTTTCCGCCCCGATAAGAAGCTCCAGGTTCCTGACATGTCCCCGTTACCTGGAGTCCCTCCGCTGTCCTCCACAGCGTCTCCGGTACTGAGTACAGTCAGTGCCTGCCCTCGTCCAAACAGCGATTACCTGAGGTATACGACCCCAAAGTATCGAGTACTCAGACAGGCAAAAGCAACTTGTGGTCACGTCGCCCAGCGTTAGCCAGTGTCTTGGGTACTGGCTATCTTGCAGGCGGGTACTCGCTGCTGTCGAATTGTAGATCCAAGCTTAACGCCCCCCCGCCTAGGGGGGTGCTATCAAAGGCAGGCGTCTCGTCGACCGTTCTTGGAGACTCACTCTCTCTGCACGTTCGTCGCCCGTCCCCCTTTTTTCTTCTGCTATTTACTTGAACCCCCCCCCTTCCTTCTGTCGCCTCACCGATCTCGACCGTCTTTGTCTTGCGACCATCCAGCGCTCTGACTCGGGCGTTGGCCATAGCTGGCGTTTCTGCCCCGTCTCGCTTCAACCTGCGCCGTCGTGCCTCGCCGAACCCGGCCTCGCCTCTCCGCCGCTGCTCATCTCGCCGCGTGATTGACCTCTGTTGCTTCTGCCGAGCTCGACGACTACGCGCGAAGTCGCTGCTGGCTCTTCGGCCCGTGGATGGGATCCCGACTTGGAGATTCCGATCCGCGACCCTTCCCCGCCCTCCAAAAGTCAAATCTGCCTTTGGGCGGACCTTCGCAAGCTTGCCCGACTCCGACAGGCATCGCACCTGTCCGCGATTTCCGCCCTCTCACCGATTCCAGGCGAGACACAACCAAGCCATCCGTCGCCGGCGACGAGGCCACATACACGGCACCCCCGCTCGCTACACATCTGCTGTGCGCCCACGCCGTGCTGCTGGCATTGGCTGGCCGCCTGTCCCGCCCGTCTCGTCTCCTCCCTCTCAACATTCCCGTCCTCTCGTCGCTGGCCCTCCCCCCGCCGCTGGCCCCACTGCCCTCCGTCTGTTTTTACGTACTTATAATCCGCACGCTCCGCTCCTGTTTCATGAGCTGAATTACCGGCCCCGTTGCCCTGGCCCTCTCCCAACCACTGCGCGTCCACTTTTGCTCATCGCAGGCGGGCTGTCGTGCAACAACCACGGCGGCTTCGCCTGTCACGCAAAGCCAGCCCTTTGTCCCCCTCTTCTGGTCCCGAACCCCCGACTGCCGAGCCATGCCCGCTCAAATCTCGGGCTCCATGACGGGAAGCATCCCCATTCGCATCGCCGATGACCACACCAACGGCTACCGCAAGCAGCACAAGCACTCGCGATCCTCCTACTCGGAGTCGTCTCCGCTCGCCGGCTCGAGGAACAATTCTCTGACTTTCCGCCCTCCAAAGAGGGCCATGCCGTCCCCCAACAAGACCATCGCCGTCATCAACGCCAGTGGCCGCCAGGCCGCCTCCCTCATCCGCGTCGCCACCGCCGTCGGCTACCGCGTCCGCGCCCAACTCCGGAATCTCGAAGGCGTCGTGGCCACGGAAGTGTCGACGAACCCCAACGTTACCGTCATTGTCGGCGAACTCTACACAAGGCACGAGCCCACGGAAGCCAACAAGGACGTGACTCAAAATGGGCCCATCTCGGGCGTCGGCGTCAACCACGAACTCATCTCCAACCTCTTTCTGGGTGCCCAGCTTGCCTTTGTGAACACTACCTTTTACGGCGACGAGCTTCAGATTGGCATGGCTCTAGCAGACGCGGCCAAGATGGCCGGCGTCCAGCATTACGTCTACTCGTCCATGCCCGACCATGCCGCGTACAATAAGGACTGGCCATCGCTGCCGCTGTGGGCGGCCAAGCACAAGGTGGAGGAACATGTCAGAGCACTGAAGCTCCCCGCCACGTTCGTCTATACGGGCATCTACAACAACAACTTCACCTCATTGCTGTACCCCCTTTTCTGCATGGAACTTCAGCAGGACGGGTCCTTTGTTTGGCAAGCACCCTTTCACGGCGACGCCAAGCTCCCCTGGCTAGACGCCGAGCACGACGTCGGCCCCGCCATCCTGCAAATCTTCAAGGACGGCGTTGCAAAGTGGAAAGGGGAACGGGTCGCCCTGGCCTACGAGTATCTCACCCCGAAGGAGGCATGCCAGCTCTTCTCTCGAGGGGTGGGTCGGCCTGTGCACTACGTCAGGGGTCCCATCGAGACCAAGGTGCGCATCCCGACAGGATACCGAGAACAGCTCGAGGCCCTGGAGAAGCTGTTTAGGGTGGATGAGGCCGACCCGGCCAAGCAGCCGCCCTATTTTGGCGATCCCAAGCTCGAGGCCAGCTGCCCCGGCGAGGCGCTGGAGCTGTGGGAAGGTCCTCGGGGGTTGGAGGAGTACGCGCGGGAAATGTTCCCGCTGGAGGAGGAGGCCAACGGGCTGAACTGGATGCTCGTGGAAGAGGACGATCACGATGACAAGGTCAACGCCACGGCGGCCTCGGTGGAGCAGCTCAGGATCAACGACTACGACGAGCGCGACGGCGAGGGCTTGGACGGCTCCGACGACGAGGATGAGGGACTGGTCATGAGGGGTCTGAAGCGAGACGAGGAACAGTGGCTCGCGTGATGGTGTTGCTACCCGTGCCACGCCCCACTTTATTTGGAATTCGCAAGCTCCCACCTCCTAAAGTTGGTGCTCACCACCAGTATCCCCACACCACCGGAATACCCAGAATTTCGACTCCCCGACTTCAGCATCCCTATATCTTAACCAATTCACGATCTCGTCGATAGCCGAAATGGAAGCACGTGTACAAAACGCTCTTCGATATATTGAACATTTTTCTGGTGCCAAAGTGGCAACCGTAGCGCGAGAATTCGGTGTAACACGTGATCGATTGCGATACCGTCTTCAAGGCCGACCTCCTAAAACTGGCCAGCGAGCTAGAAATACGAGGCTTTCCGAACCAGAAGAGAAGGCCTATGTCGCTATATCGATCGTTTGGATAATATAAACCTTGCGGTACGCGTCGAGTTCGTTACTGACGCGGCAAACTGTATCTTGCGCGAGCGGTCTAGCCAGCGCGACGCTCCTACCGTGGGGCCAAACTGGACTTCTCGCTTCTTAAAGCGTCACGGCTACTTCAAAAGCGCCAAAAGGCTTCAAGCAGAGCGCCAAGTCTCCGAGAATCTTACACGAGTTAACCAGTATTTCCAGCATCTTCGGCAGGTTATCCAAGACAATGGTATACCTCCTGAGGATATCTGGAATATGGACGAGACTGGTTTTCGCATCGGGGTTGGAAAAGACCAGCTGATTGTGACAAAACGGAGGAGAGCTCATTATTTTGGCATTCCTGAGAATAGGGAATCCGCTACTGCGATCGAAGCTATCTCGGCGAATGGGGAGGTTGTTCCGGCTTTTTTGATACTCGCTGGCCAGATGCACATGGCTTCATGGTATCAAATACCTGAGCTAGATCCTGACACAGTTATTCGACCCACGCCTACTGGTTACTCAAACGACGTGATTAGTCTGGAGTGGCTCCAGCATTTTGACAAGCACTCGGAAAAAAGCTCAAGAAGCTCGAAGCGACTTCTAATTCTTGATGGTCATGGCTCTCACCATACCAGGCAGTTCATTGAATACTGCGACAACCACAATATTATTCCCTTCGGCATGCCGCCTAATCTCACGCATGCACTTCAGCCTTTGGACGTTGTCGTTTTCCAGCCCCTAAAGCACTATCACGCCAAGGCTTTAGATGTCATGGTTCGAGATGGCCTCGTCAACATAACCAAGCTTGAGTTTCTCTCCTGCATTCAACAAGTACGATTGCATGCTTTCAAGGAGAGTACTATACGCTCCGCATTTCGCAAGACAGGAATCTTCCCATTCAATCCACAAGTAGTACTTCAATGTTTGGAAGCTCGTCAAGCCACGACACCCACACCTCCTCCCAATTCAGGACCACACTCCTCACCTTTCGAGACACCATTGACTCTACGACAAATAAACAAGGTAGCGGACAAATTAGATCTCGTCCTTGAAGACGATAAAGCCTGGATCCCGACTTTTCTCACGATCTCAGTCGATTTATTCGAGGATCGCTATCTCTGGCGACTGAGCTCGTGCAGACTAAAAGGGACTTGGGACGAACCAAAATGGCGGAGCGGATCCAAAAACAACGTAAGGCTATGAAGAATATACAGTTACAATCAGGAGGAGTATTGTCAGTGGCCCAAGGACGGAAATGGTGCAACAAAGGGAGATGATCAGATTGCTAAAGCAAGGAAGGTAGTAGAAGACGCGGAGAAAAGGCGCATAACGCACGCAAGCGATGGTTTGAGGAAGCAGCAAAAAGGCACGCCAATGGAGGTTCAGGAAGGTTAGAACGAGTGGAAGTACGCGATTCTGAGCGTGGTACGCGGTGGTTGAAGCGATTCTAGGTCGGGGAGTCGAAATTCTGGGTATTCCGGTGGTGTGGGGATACTGGTGGTGAGCACCAACTTTAGGAGGTGGGAGCTTGCGAATTCCAAATAAAGTGGGGCGTGGCACGGGTAGTACCTCGAGCCCCCTGTCTGTCTTGCGGGGTAGGATGCATGGGACGGACACGAGGCGAGGGAGGCGTTACACGAGCCACACGTCGTCTCCCGTATCCTGCCGGCTTGGCGAAGGGGAATGAATGGGGGACGCATGCGTGCATGGCATTTTTGGATTTGACCTTAGCGGGGACCTTGGAGTTTGAGCCGGCGGGGAAAAGATGAGGGGAAAAGTAAAAGAATGGGATTGCTATTTGAGAGAAACCAAAGTCACTGCTGATTGTTTGCGGCAATGTACCGTCTGGCTCACGAGTCACCAAGCCACCAAGGGCCTTGGAAACATTGTGGATAGAGCGCGTACTCTGCAGGATAGGTAGGTAAAGAAGGTCAAAGGGGGGAGGTACAAAGTACTAACTAGTATATAAAAGAAACGACGGAATGTGTCTGGGAGCGTTGGATTTGACGACTGCATTGCTGTGCGTATGTCGCCGGACGGAGCTGAGGACTGGCTTCATGGCGTGCAAGCCGTTTTCTGCTGGCTGCATAAAAATCTTGGACATCGATTGGGAAGAGGAGCTGAAGAGGAGCTCTGTGCGAGATGGCGTGATGATCAGCGATGGATTGGGCGTAAAGACAAGCCATGGGCGATGCTTGAGTAATGCAGCTCTTGAGGACGGACCTCTGGATGCTTAGTCGCGCAAGAAGCATTTTGCTCCCGGGGCCTAAAGCTTGAGTCGCCTTGTTTCGAAACGAAGAAGCGGTATCGGAGGGAGCAAGGAAAGGACGGAATACGCAGGCCTTGGGGGTCGTACAAGGTCGGGGTTGGCGCCTTCACTCGCGCAAGGCGGTTTGGCCGCGATTCCATCGAGTTGTCAAGTCGGAGATGCCACCATCTGGGATGCAGATGTCGGCAGACATGGCCTCGGCGAGCGCTTCAGAAAGTTGGGCATGGAGCAAGCAAGATGGCAAGCAGGACGGCAAGCAAGATGGCACGCGAGGTCAAAACTCGATGGATGAAAGGGGAGTCAGCCTGAACAAGCGAAGCAAGGCGTGCCTTGATGAGGCAGCAGAGGAGCAGCAGAGGAGAAACAGGTGAGCGGCCGAGGCGCGGAAGCAGTCTGGGGTAAAGACTGAGCCACGTCTCATCAAGCGGTAGCATCGACCGTGGAACGCGCCGAAGTTGTTCGAGAAGAAGCGAAGAAAGAACAAGAATAGAGCGGCCCCAGGAGGAAAGAAATGCGACGAGGTCTCTGTGGGGAAATGACAGGGCTCGACACAGAGTTTGGCTCCACAAGGAGACACAAGGGAGGCAAAAGGGAGGGAGGGAGAGAGGGAGGCGGTCAGACACGGTTCCGGTCCCTTCTGCGACGATGACGGGGTTCGCTGGGCTACAGCACACGGGGATGGCCTCGTTGGTATCGATGCATCTCGTCTCTTCTTTCTCTGGTCGATGGCCTTCCTTTTTTGCATTGGAGACGTTTCGAGGCCATGGAAGGAGCGGTGCAGGCCTGCTGCATGCAGGTCCCGTGGTTGCTGACTGTCCGTCCCCAGGGCCTTTTCCTTTTCCCTTTTCCCTTTTCTCTTTTCCCTTTCCTTTTTTCATCTTCATGCTGGACGGACCGCAGTGACGATCTCCCTTGGCGGTAAGTTGCCCCGTAGCGATGGACTGAGTCGCGGTGATGAAAACTTTGTTTATTAAACGCCCGAGCATGCATGGGGCTGTCCTGGGAAGTTGCTCAGGATCAGCACGAGGGCAGCCAACCCCTGATGGGTTCGTCGGCGGAAACACGCCAGGCGGACACTGTCGAGCAGCGTCCCTTTCTGGCCAGAGATGAATATCCGAACAGAAGGCCTGCTCCAGGAGTCATGCCAAGAGCGCTTTGGCCGTGCGGCTGACGGAGCGCTCGGACGGCCAAACGGGTTTGAACAAGGTCGACACCCATCAAGCGCCCGACCATGGGGCACAAGAAACACCAGAGCCTCCATCCTTTGCTGCCTGTCTTCTGGCCTGAACTCCCGACACGCTGCGTGCGAGGCCATGGCGGCTGCTGTCGACGATACTGCCGCGCTGGTCTGACCCACCCGACGCCAGGGCCGCCTGTCCGGTCTGCCGTCAACTGCCTGGCGTTGCTCCCCCGTCTTGTTTGGGTGTTTGGGGAGCTTTGGCGGTGGAGGGAAAAGAAGGAGATGATGGACGGGGTGATAAAAGGGCCTTTGGCCCGCGCGTTTGGTTGGACCAAGACATCAAGCCCACCTCTCTTTTCTCTCTATCCCATTGCTTTCCATTCTCTTCAACCGTCCGAGCAAGCTCTCGCGTGTGTTCTAACTATCATTTCTCTTCTTTCCGGCTAGCCCGACCATCTACCCCCCCCCTTCTTTCCCCCTTTTTCGACCATGCGCCAATCCGCCCTCATTGCCGTCGTGGGCGTTGTCCTCGAGATGGCCTCGGCTGCGCCCACCCCCGGCATCCTCGGCGCCCTTCTGGGTTTTGGCGGCGGTGGTGGTAACAAGGCCGGAGCCGGACCGGCGGCGGCGGGGGGCCAGCAGCCCGACGCCAACACGGGCACGCAGGGCGGTACCAGCAGCGCAAATGCGGCTCAGGGCGGTGCAACCGGCGGAAACCTGGCCGGCAACACGGGAGCGACCGGGGTCGGAAGCAACACTGCCGCCGGAGGTCTGCAGCAGCAGCCGCTGTCGGTGCAGGACATTGCCAACGCGCGCGACCAGTGGCAGGATGACACCAGGACCGTGTCCAACTTCCTGTCGACGGCCGAGTCCATGGACCCGCAGACGATGCAGCAGGCGGCGAGCACGGCGCTGGCCGCCGAAAAGGACGAGCTGACGCACAAGGCGGTGCTGGACCAGCAGTTCAACAACGGCGGTGCAAACTCGGACCCGGCCGTGAGCCAGGCCGACCAGGTGCTCGACAAGCAGGGCACATTTCAGTTTGTCGTCAACGGCCTGCAGCGTCTCGCGGACACGGGCGCCTCCATGTCACCCCAGCAGGTCTCGGCCGAGGTCGCGTCCATGAACCAGGACCGCTGCCCCTTTGTCCTGCCGTCCATCGACACGTACCTCAACGCGGCCTCGAACGCTGTGCGAGACGGCACGAATGCAAAGGCTATTCGGCCCAACAACTGCCCCGGCAACACGGCCCAGGCTACCGGTCCGGTTGGTGGTCCTGCGGCCGGGCCGCCTCTCAACACCCAGGGTGTAAACAACCAGGGAAGCAACCAGCAGGGAAGCAACCAGCAAGGAAGCAATCAGCAGACAGGCACCCAGCAGGGAGGCAGCCAGACAGGCAACCAGCAGTCGGGCGACCAGCAGTCGGGCAGCCAGCAGTCGGGCAGCCAGACAGGCAGCCAGATAAGCAATCAGCAGTCAGGCAACCAGCAGTCAGGCAACCAGCAGTCAGGCATCCAGACAGGCACCCAGCAGGGAAGCAACCAGGCAGACAGCCAGCAGTCAGGCAACCAGCAGGGAGGCAGCCGGACAGGCAGCCAGCAGTCAGGCAGCCAGACGGCCAGCCAGCAGTCAGGCGGCCAGCAGTCAGGCAGCCAGCAGTCAGGCACCCAGGAGGGAGGCACCCAGGAGGGAGGCACCCAGACGGGCAACCAGCAGACGGGCAACCAGCACGGGGGGAACCAGCAGGGGAGCAGCCAGCAGACGGGCAACCAGTCAGGCATTCAGAGCGGTAACCTGGGCAGTGCCCAAACCGGAGCCCGAAATGGCGGCGGTTCTCTTGCCGGTACGCAAGCTGGGACTCTGACTGGGACTCAGACCGGTAGTACCAAAGCCAATGGTGCCAAGACCGACGGTGGCCAAGCCGACAGCTCTCAATCCAATACTCAGCCTGGTGCCAAATCTGGTGGTGCTCAAGCTGAGACGCAAGCTGAGACTCAGGCTGGCACCGGAACCACTGGCGCCGAGGCCAGCGGTGGCCAGGCCGGTGGCCAAACCAATGGCCAAGCCGGCGGCCGTGGGGGAAGCAACAACAATGACGACGACGACGACAACTGAAGCATGTAATCCGGAGAACCCCGCCCCTGTCTCGGCCGAAGAGGGGATCCGTCGCCGGCAGACGGAGCTCGGCCGTCTTTCGATTCTTGCTCCTCTACTTATTAATTTCGCCGCCAAAGCCACCGTTCGTCCCGTCTTCCGCGCCCCGTCCCACCCTCTTCTACTTCTTACTCTCCATCTCTATTCTCGTGCCCCAAGGCGTCGAAACTTGCTGCGTCGGGGGGGCTATCCTCGGGCAGCTGGACTCACGACCACAAACCCTCCCCCACTTACACGCGCGCTTCTCATTCCACTCTTTTGGCTGCTTCCACTGGCCCCCCGCCCTCGCGTCCTCAACCCTGGTTTTTTTTTTTTTACTTACCACATATCATATATTGTTTTACGCGCATCTGGCTTTCCCTTGATTCCATTGTATAAATAGGCGCCACTTTTGCTTGCTGTCTTTCTTCGACTGGGCATTGTTTCGCTCCCAGAAAAGGGGGCTCGCCATAGCTAGGGAGGGGCATCGTGCTCGCTGCGCTCTCCTCCGGATAGGGACGTGGCTTGCCAAGAAAAGCATGCTAAGTTTCAACTTTCTGTTCCACCATTGGCTTGGGAACAGGCCTCGTGCTGTTTACAGTGAATCTACTCAACGTGAACGGACCCCTCGAAGCTATCCAGGCGGAGGGGCTCGAATCCCGCCTCACCTTTGGGTGACAAGTAGGAAGGCAGGCTACTCTGGACGCTGTTCCTTCTTAATCCCACATTATAGCACACAGACGAAGTAAGCAGCGCGGACTATCTTCGTGTCGTTTCAGTCCTGCCAGAGTCCTGTAACCCTGGAACCCTGGGTGTTTCTACTACCTCAATATGCCACGGCGCATGGCTGAGAGCTCGTCTTTCCCTTGGACCTCACTGTTTCTAGCAAGAAGCATTGTGCATCGACAGGCTATGCCGTATGTACATCTATATCGACTCTACCCCAGTATTACCCGTACACCGAGATTATATGACGGAGCCCTGTCGCCCCCTAGACACACCCCGACAAGTCGTCTTGAAACTCCAGTGCCGCCAAACCCCGGCCACCAACCGTGTGATGACCAAACCCGCCGGCGTTCAAGGCCGTCGCTTGGCCCATCTCCCCCTTGGCATCCTTGGACATCCTCCACCCTCGCCTCAGATCTTCCCCTTGAACAAGTTGAGAATCATCTCGCGGCCCGTGATGCGCGTCGTCTTCCACAGCGTCGGCAGGTCCAGCGTGCTCGACAGGCCGTCGGCGAAGCCAAAGAAGAGCATGGGCGGGATCCACCCGCGCGCGTACTCGAGCGCGAAGCAGCCCTCGGGCATCTTGTACTGCTTGACGTCGCCGCGCCGCAGATGGTGCACGCTGCCCTGCGGGTACACCTCGGCCTCGTACTCGCCCGGCACGTAGGCCAGTTGCGTGCCCGACAGGATGTGGAAGTAGTCGTCGGCCGTGTGGCGACCCGTGTGGCCTTCGGTGCCGACGGCGGTGCCTGTGAGGCGTCAGCGGTCATGCTCCCAGGGATGCTCGGGGGTCGGCGGGCTTGCGCACCGAAGACGATGAGGTATTCGGTGATGCCTGGCCATTCAATCCGTCAGTCGGCCCCCTTTCCACGCCTGAGCGGAGGAGGGAATGGCCCCTCTACACTAGTCAATGGACGGTCAAAGACGGAGGCGCCGGCTCACTGGCATGAATAATGTACATGGCGCCCATGGCACCGCCGGCATTGTTGAAGACCCAGTCCTCCTC
This sequence comes from Hirsutella rhossiliensis, assembly GCF_020360975.1. Classification (NCBI taxonomy): domain Eukaryota; kingdom Fungi; phylum Ascomycota; class Sordariomycetes; order Hypocreales; family Ophiocordycipitaceae; genus Hirsutella; species Hirsutella rhossiliensis. The sequence goes on from NW_025408669.1 coordinate 1,817,614, forward strand.
GAGGTTGACGTGGGCGGGGGCCTTGTCCTTCAGCTCCGACACAATATACTGCACCACGCCCTTTGTGTTGTTCCCGTGCTGGGCGATTCCGCGCTTGGCCAGGTCCTGCAGGTGGTCCAGCTCAAAGATGTAGAACTTGTCCAGGTGCTGCTCCGCCAGGTACACGACCGACGAGAGCAGGCCGGTGAGGAGCGCCAAGACGACAAGGAGGCGGCCCATGCCGCCGGTCGGCTGCTGCTGAGGCATGGCGATGGAGGGACGAGCGGCGGGAGCGAAACACGGTGAACCCAGGCAAGGGGCTTCGACAAGCTGTACTGTAGGTATTGAATGTTACGGATTGTATGCGACGTCAGGTCCGTAGCGTCGCGATGGAGCAGGACCCTGGGCTTTCTGCCGCCCTTCACCGCACGGACCTGCGAGCTTCCGGGTGGGCTCATAATCGGACCGGCGTTCGGATTGCCCCGGGCCACTCTAATTGGCCTCCGTCCCGCCCCCCTGTCAAGCCTCTGGTTCTCAATGCTTCATGCCGCCGAGGTCGGTGCATAGCTGTGTCAAGCAGTAAAAATAACATCCTTCAAATTCCAGCGTCCCTGAAGCTGAAGAGACAGCCAGAAAATCAGACAACGCCGGTTGCTCCTCTAGAAATCATCTTCAGGCAGTATAGTAGATGCCTCGCTCTCGCCTCCGTCCGCCCTTTTCTCCCTTTGCCGGGGCCTCCTGGTATTCCTACATACAAATGTTACACCCGATTGCTTCCTTTGGTCCGCGTCATCCTAATCCACGTCCGATTCTCCCATGACCTCGGTCTTGTCGCCATCATCGGCGTCATCGTCGGCCCGTCCCTCTTCATCCGCCACGGCTATCTGGTCTGCGTCCTCTGCATCTGCTTCCACGTCGTCCATTGTGACATCGCCCATCGTAACGTCACCCATTGTGATGTCGCCACTTGCATCTCCGTTGGCCTTGCTCGCCTCGGCGTCGGCGTAGGCATGTTCGCCTCCCTCTGCGTCCCCGTCATCGCCGTTCTCGGCTGTCTCGCCATTCGGCCTCGGCTTCTTAATCGGTGCAATGACTCCCAGCTCGGTCTCGTGTCCCTTCCAGCGTGCCAGCCTCCTAGTTGAGCGCCGCAGGGCCGCGGCGTACGAGCTGACCTCTTCGCCAAAATCGTCGTCCTCAGTGGTCATGAGGCACAGACCGCCGAGCCCCTTCTCCCGAAACGGCCCAGACCCCTTGTCGCTGTTGGGGGGCAGGTTGCGCGGTGTGTCTTCGTCGCCATCGCTGTCTTCAAACCCGTCCTCCTGAGCCTGCAATCTTCGATAGGCCCGGAAGATGGCGCCGTCTTGCCGCCGGAGCTTGCGGCTTTTGTGGTGACGTTTGCGTAGGCCGCGGTCGAGGATATACTCGACTCGCTCGTTGCGGTTCCGCTCGACGGCAAGCTGGTGCGCAGTGGGAGGACGGGGTTTCCTTGAAACGACGCCCTCGGACCCGTGACGCGCTGGCGAAGAGCCCTCAAAGATTTGGTACTTAAGTGGCAAACCGCGACGGCCAGAAGCGCCACTTCGGGCTAGCGCCTTGGGAGGCGGCGTAGATCTCGTACTATCCATGTCCGATTCGTGTTTTGAGGGCCTGATACGCGGCAGAATGGCTGGACCGTCTTCGCTGAGCGGTGCGCGCAGCTTCCCCCGCTTCGACTCTCGCTCGTTGAGGTAGGCCTGGTCCATCTCTAGGATCTTTGCGCGCGTCTTTTGCTTCTCGCGACCAAACTCTGTTTCCTCTGGCGTGTCGACGTTCTCGGCTATCTTTTGCTCGTCCGTCAGCAGCTCCAGCTCGGGAACGCCCTGATTGGCGACGTCCAGGCCGTAATCCACGCCAGGACCAAACGGATTCTCATCGCAGCCTTCCTCGGTGAAGTCGGATTCCAGGTAAAACCACATGAGCCACAAGAAGGCCTTCGCCCGGGACTCGCTCGAGTAGTTCGTCTTCATTATGAGGTCGTGGAACTCGTGGTTGAGGGGAAAATGCAGTTCGGCAATCTTTTGCGCGCCGCTGCACATGACAAATATTAGGTTCACTGGGTTCGTCCGAGGGGGGTTGTCCATCTTCTTGATCTTGTCCAATGAGTTGGGCTCTTCCCGGTCCTCCGCACCGCCTTTCAAGATGGACTTAAGTCGAGGCGCGTCCTGCAGCTGCTTGTAGGCATGGGGGTCTTGGTGTGCCTGCAAGGATGGAATGGCATGATAAGTTCGAAGCTGTGCACGCATCTCGGGGAAGACTGGCAAAAGTCAGCCATGCGCGCTCTCGATGCGACCAAGGGCGAGCGAGAAAAACGGGCAAGAAATTGAAGAGGAGGAGAGTGGCTTACAGTTGAGGGTGGTATTCATCCTGCCAACGTTGACCAAAAGGCATACCATGGCCATACCCTTGGCGGCCTCTCTATCGCTCAATAGTTTGTCTCGAAGCACCTTGCTGGTCTTGCTACTTCGCGACATGGTGTCGATGTAGAGGTCGGCAAAGGTCTGCATACCTATGCCATCCGGGTCGTAGGTGTTGGTGAAGACCTTTTGCTCGTTGTCAAACACGGCCCTCAGGAAGTCGTACTGGATGTCCTCGCGCCACAGAGGTTCGCCGTCTTCCTTTTTCAAGTGCCTTATCTTGCCAATATTCTGCTGACCGTTGGCATCTTTACTCTGCGACCCTTTGCTTTTACTCCGATGTGGCTTGTCGGGGTTGTCCTCGGCCATTCGGGTATCTTCATCTTCTGAGCCAGCGCGGGAAACGAAGGACTTGCCGTCCGGGGCGGCGGGAGAGCTGGGTGGCTCGATGTCTGAAGTCGCAGCGACCGAGTTGGGCGAGGCTGCCATGATGCTCTCGGTCGGGGAGTCTCGAGGGAGAGGGTTGGTGGCGGGTGTCGTCGTTGGCGATAGAGGGGTCGGTCGGTATTCAGCAGTGCATGATGAGGGTGACGATGATGACCAAGGATAAAAGTTCTCGGGGCTCACGATGCGGCGATGAGGGCTTGAGGGATGATGCGGATGAGGTAATTGGCGATGGCCCCAACAAGGTGGGAAAAAAGAGGGAGGGACGAAGCCGCCGATCTGCTAGTAAGCATGCGGTTGGCCAAGCGAGGAGCTATTGTGCCTGGACAGCAGCTGCAGGGAGTCGCTGAGGCGCATTGCGAGGGACCCGACGCTAGAAAGCCAAGTACCTATTCAAGTACCTGACCGGGACTTGAGCGCTACTGCATGCGGGGTGTTCGCCGGCAGTGTACCTTGGAGGACCAACGCAGGTACACGAAGCGGTGGGGTTTTCCAAGGTGAGTCGCGACGGAAAAGCTCTATGCCGCCCGTCGCCCCGTCGCCCCGTCCACCAGCCTCTACTAGTAGGTGCATCGTGAATTGCTTCTTACCGCAAACGTCAACAAGTCCAACAGGCCGCCAGCTCCACGGCCAGTCTGGCCAGCGTCGAGGAGCCACTAACCCACAGTATATGACAGATATCTGGCCGGCTCAAGTTGTGCGTTTACCTTCACGCGGTGTCCCGCTGTTTTTTCCCTTGTCCCGCCCCCTTTCAGGCCGAGTTCAGAGACCTGAGGCGCCGTTCATTCCACATTCCCTGAAGACTGCCCTGCTAACAACCTCCCCAGATAAGGCGGCTACTCATCTCCAGCATCTTCAACTCCTGACGCGCCTCGAGACATTCGTTCGACATGTCCACGCCAGTCAGGTCGACGCGCGCAGACGTGTCGCCCATCCCCGATAGCCCCGGCACCTGGAGACACCCCCGCCTCAACGAAATCACGAGACGGCGCAATGCGACGACCTTTTCCGAGAAGAATGTGCGGCGGATAGCCTACAACGTGATTGCCCTGTTGATCATGTGGTCGTTTCAGCTGCTTGCAAGGCTCAAGGTGGATCCACAGACGTATGGCCAGGCCTCGCCGCTTCAAGCCCCTCGGGTGGACGTTTGCTGACCCCAACAACGCCAGGTTTTCCAGCACCTTTCGCTACTATCTGGGCTGGACTTGGTTCGCCTTGCAGCTGCTTCCCTTTATCCAGATCGGCCTCGCCTGCCTGCCCCTTGTCCGCGCGCAAGACGATCTCTCCGACATACCTTTGACGGCGACGCAACGGAAGCTGCTGGGCCTTGCTCCATCTTCCGCCCCGCCGACCCCCGAAGCCAGGTTTAGCACGCCTCCACGATACTCGCGCACACCGTCAATTGCGGGCTCCGTGGGCAGCAGAGCAAGCTACAACAGCTCTCCCTTATCCGGGCGCGGGAGTCCGGCTCTCCAAGGCTCCGTGGGAGGCTCCCCCTCGCCCTTTTCATCCTCGGGTAGCCCCCTGTTGCAAAGGAGCGTCGGCGGTCTCGCGCAAAACCGTAGATCGTCTTTCGGATCGTCGAGTCCCTTTGGCGCGAGCTCGTCTGCCAACTTGTTCTCCGAAACTGGCTCGCCGAGCCCGTCGACCGGGAAGCGGACAAGCGTGGGGCTGAATAGCAAGTGGCTCTATGAAAGGGGCAGGCGAGCCTCGGGAAGTACATGGCTTCACTGATGGTGGAGTGCACGAGCTCAGCACTGGGAAAGGAATGGAGCATCAGAAGCAAGGCAGAGACGCACATTTGGTACGTAGGTGCGGCGGAACGAATTGCAGCTTGTTGGTAAGATGGTTGATGGATGTCTGGGCGTATGGCGTAACGGAACATGGTGGCTCTCCTGGCATTGGTAAATATCATGGCGTACTGTGTTTTCCCGCGTGCGTGCCGAAATGGCTGGTGAATGCTACGATTGACCTCGTGATGGCCTCGTTCAACAAAGCCATACCACAAGATGTAAAGAAGCCAAGCCGTCGCGAAGAGCAAAAGCAAACCCTAACAAGACGGTCAGGACGCAAAAAAACAAATGACATGCGCGAACCGGGACTCGAACCCGGGTCGCATGCTTGGGAAGCATGCATGCTAACCTCTACACTATCCGCGCGATGGTGATGTAATGGTGTCTGGATTAAACACTATATACATATCACCGTTATTGCGGGCCTCTGTCTAAGAGCAGAAGGACCAGTGACCTACACCTCGTAACGTAGGTACCTATTATGAATAGGAGACTGCCGTTTTGCTCCCTTGAGAGCCGGATTATGTAAGGAGCGGATCAGCATCGGAGAAAGTAAGTGGCTTGTTTAAGTGCTTGGAAGCTCGGTTGCCAAGGATATATCCTCTCCTTTCTGAGCCCAAGACACACAAGGGAAGATGGACTGATTGTGAATGAGTTCAACGATGCAAAACATGCATATTCAAAGATTGCCATTTGAGAGAACTGTCAATATAAATCTCGTGGCCTGAATGCTATAGCTCTCCGCAGTGGTTGGACAATTAATCGACAGCCCCCACCGCGCTTCGCCAGTCCTACCTAACAGCCCCTCCAAGCTCAATATAACTGACCCTCCTCCATCTCAACGCACCCAAACCCTCGCTTCCAGCACGCCTCTCCACCACCACCACCGCAAGCCGAGCCCTCAGCCTCGCACCCACCATGGCGAGCAAGGTCGACCGCATCGTCGCTCGTCTACGGGAGAAAACCACCGACGGCGACTACTACGAGGCGCAGCAGCAGACGCGGGTCGCCGCCTCGCGCTACATCAAGGCGCAAAACTGGCCCGCCGCCATCGACATCCTCGCCAGCGTCGCGCAGGCGTTGCTCGCGGCCGGCCAGGGCGGCAGCGGCGGCGACCTGTGCGTCATGCTTGTCGACGTCTACAGGCAGGCCGAGCTCGCGCCCGACTCGGCCGCAAAGGGCAGGCTGCTGACGTGCTTGCGCCTCTTTGATGCCCAGGAGCCCACGAGGAAGAAGTTTATCGGCGAGATGATTGGGTACGATGAGCCTTGCCTTGCCTGCTCTGTATCTGCGAAATCAGAGGGTGCTGACGTGCGTGCTGGCCTTTAGCTGGTCGGCCAAGTTTGGAGAGTACCCGGCCGGCGACCCGGAGCTGCACCACGTTGCCGGATCGCTATACGCCGAGGAGCACGAGACGTACGAGGCCGAGAAACACTTGCTGCTGGGGACTAAGGACTCTCCTGCGGTCCTCGCCAAGATGGAATACGAGTGGTATAAAGAGGGAGACGCCCACCTAGCGCCACACTTTGCCGCCAGAGCCATACTCGGCTACCTCCTTGTCGGCAACGTCCGCGCAGCCAACACCTGCTACCGCCTCTTCACCAGCTCCCTCAGTAACGAGAACACCGGGCTTGGCGTGCAAGACGTCTCGAGCGCTCACTGTGACATCCGAGTCTTCCCCAGCCTGCCCCTCGTCAACTTCCTCGGCCTGCTTCTCCTGGCCATCCAACGCGGGGCGCCCGAGGTGTATAAGGGCCTCGTGGCCAAGTACGCCACCCAGATCAACGAGACTGAAGTGTGGGCCGAGTCGCTCGAGATGATTGCCGAGCTGTATTTCGGCATCTCGAGGCCGCGGCAGAGCAACCCGCTGATGGACATGATGAGCGGCTTGTTGGGCGGGGGCGGCGCGCCGCAGCAGCCCCAGAGGCGAAAGTTGCGTAGCGCGGAAGCTCCAGCTCCTGCAGGGCTGGATTAGGGCTGGGCAAAGGCTTGTAAAAGGGACGCACCAAGGATACCATGCAAAACCATTACGTAGCGGGCGTTTCGTAGGCAACAAAGTCATCCTCGAGTCTGCTCTTCTGGCTCAAACATCCAATTGTCGTCGGCCAGGGCACTGACTTTGGCGCGGAGGTCGGCGCGGACGGCCTCGAGCAGCTCTTTGTTGCCCCGGTCAGCGCCAAAAGGTTCCGGTCGGGAGGCGTCGAGGCGGCTTTACCTTCCGGCTGGTCTGGCACAGAGCTGTGGTTGATGGCGTGGTGCTTGACTGCTTCCGCCAGGCGCTGCCTTTCCTCTAAATCCGGACGCGTAAGTCTCTTGTCAGAGCGAGGACTTGAGATCATACTCTCGGTCTCGTGCCGGTCCTCGGCCTGCTCGTCGTGCTCGTCGACGGTCGGGGTGGGCGGATCGCCCAGCTCGATCTCGCCCTGCTGGTTGCGGACGACAATCTCGGACGTGTCGGACAGGACATCGACGTCGAGGCGCAGCGTGTCGGCCGAGTTCGAGGAGCTGGCGGTCGGGCGGCGGGTCAGCTGGCCGCGAAACAAGTTTGCTCGAGCGGCTGCCGCGACCGAGACTCTGGCTCGCGAGGCGCCCGAGTCGGCGCGTCGAGGCCGCTCGCTCATGGCAAGACTGTTGGTGCTTGAACGTCGGTGAGCCGTGACGGGAGGGTGTTGAAGTTGGAATATATTCCTATTTTACTGCAGTCCACAGGGCATGTTTACTATCTGCCATAATTAGCCTCGACCTACGAATACAGGCTGCAGCAGCAGCTGGGTGACGGTTGCTGGTGGGGCAGCTCAACTCCTAGTCGCTGGCTAGTGGCAGCCGTTGCTGTGACCCAAGGTCGGAGAGCCCCAGAACCCTGCGAACCCCGCCAAGCCGGACAACGGACGTTTCCGCCGGCCGGACAAGACGTTGCACGGAAGATGACATGCTCTATTTATTTCTTCCTCTTGAAGGCATGATGCTAGAGAGCACTGTATTTCATCCAGAAAGCGTTGGGTGTGACGAGTAGCATGTCTTCGATTCGAACATACTCTTAGACTTCAGTAAACAATCAGCGACCAGAAGTCCAACAATGAGCACACAATCAGGTCGATCCGTCACCCCCCGGTCAAGTGCTACAATCTTCGGCTCCTCCAAGGCCTCGTGGTTCAAAAATGTAAAAAAGGGGAATCCCAACTTGAGTTTGCTACTAGCATACACTCGGCTGCACACCTCGCTGACAACCCGGATTCATATTGCCAGGTTGTACGAATACTCATCCTCCATATTCTGGCTTACCCAGAGAACAACAGAGCTGCAGACGGCGTCAGTGTCTGTTCACGCCCCATGAGCGGAGTGGCAAGTACCTGAAGCCGACGAGCGCATTGCTGACGATATTCTCAATGCCCATGCCCAGCGCGGGCATGGCAACGCCCGGGACGACAAACTTGAGGACGAAAACGGTGACACCGCCGGCCATTCCTCCGGCGAGGGCGGCAAAGCCCAGGAAGAGCACCACGCGCGCCTTCCACGCGACGCCGGAGCCGCTGTAGCTAAAGGAATCGGCGCTGAGGCGCTGCTTCTCGACCGAGTTGATGATTAGCATGCCGAGGCTGGAGAAGAGGAGCGGGAGCCAGTCGACGAATTTGATGTGGACGTTGGAGCCGTTTCGGGCGGACTTGGACCAGACGGCGGAGTCGAGCATGACGTAGAAGGCGACGGAGAACTGTATCAGGGAGAGTCGTCAGCAGGGGTTGCGCTCGACACCGAGCAAGCAGAGCAGGCGCCATCGTGTGCAAGGCCACAGGACGACACGACGCGGCGGGCCTGGTTGAGACGTACCAGAGCTCCGGCTCCGTACACGCCAGCGCTGCGGGCCCAGGCGCTGTTGAGCCACTCGGGTCTCCTAAACTTCCAGAGACGCTCGTCCTCCATGCTTGATGCTCTGATTTCGACCGGCGAATGTGAGGTTGGGACGAAGCAGCTAGAGGGCGATGGCGCCGAATCGCGGGAGGTCGCGGGCAGGTCGATGGCGGGCAGGGGAGATCGGGCAGCAGCTCCGAGGCTGGCTGTCATCGGTTCGACGTTGGTCGATGGTGGAGCTTCCGAGTCACGTGACCGTTTTGTCTCTGTAATCCGTACCCAGCATGAGCTGCTAACATAATTAAGGTAGGTACGGAGTCAAGTACGAGTACGTACTTAGATACATTGGGAAGTGAGCCCAGCCACGGGGAGCACGGCCACGGCGCGGCCCCCTCCTTGTGGCTGCGGCGTTGTTTCTGACACGGTACGAGGTACTGTACGTCTTACGCGTGCACTTCATGACTTGGAATGAAAACGAGCTGACGAGTACCGTATGTACATGCACAAAGACGTTCATGCAAATTGCTGTCATGTGCAGCATGCTGTGATGGGCGACGGGCCGCCCTGGTGGCGCCTGCAGAGAAGTCCGGGTGAGGGTTTTTGAGCGTCACAGCGCTATGATAGGTGGGCGCCCCAACGCTGTGCCCCGCAACGCGCTGTGCCCCCCAATGGCCCCCCAATGGGACCATTCACCCAAGGCTAAGCCCTCAGCCGTGGGATCGTGCAGCTGTTTCCATGACACCCGTGTTTACATACACATACACGAAGCAAACTTTGAAAACGTGAGCACTCACATGCTTGCGTACGAGTTCTGGGCGTGCACAGCTCCCTTTCTTTGCCCAGCTGGCTGTTTGAAGAGCCCAACGGGATTTTCGTTGGTCGCCTCATGACTAACCAGGGCGGGCTCTGTCGTCTGCCGACAAGACTTACTCTCGAGGCTCCGGTAGTCACCAGCCATTGCACGCGGTGTCTGTTCTTTTCCAAGCGCCTGCTAACCTCGGCCCAGGCCACGTTTGGACTAGACAGCCTCGCCCCTTTGCAACTGGATGCTAATAGATGGAGTATTGAGCATGTGTGCATGTACATGAAGGTACTTGCCGGTTTTTGGCATCGGCTCGGCTCCAGACCATGACCAAGAGTATCAGACCCCGGCTCATTTGCTGCAGTACCTTGCCTTTCCAAGTATCGAAGTGGGCCAGATACTTGCACCCTGCAGATCCCCCTCCGTTTTTCGCGCCATGAACCCGCCTTGCCCAGGTTCCCTTCCAAGTGGCTACTCCGCAAGGTACCGGCGCCCTGCTGCTGCCTCCTCGCGGTCGCCCCGTACCCTCTTTCTGACTTCGTCGTCGCGCGACGTTTTACCCTCCTCCTTTCCTCTCCTCTCCTCTCTTCTCTCCTCTCCTCTCCTCTCTCGCCCCTCATCCTTCACGGTTATACGCCATGTCTTCCTCACCGTGACCCAGCATCACTCGCGACCGCATTCTTCTTGACTTGCCCATCTCGTGGCGTATGTCTTCGCATCCTTTTCCGCTGCCCCGGCGCTTCCTCTCCCACCCCTCCCAGCCGACTCCTCGAACGCTCCCACGCTCCACCGGGAGCCAACATCTCAGCCACCCCCGTCCATCCCTTTAGCGCTCGACGCTCACCTCTGCCCTCCTCTCGACGCGACTGTCTCGATCGAAGCGACCTTTCCCCCGGATATTCTCTCGCTTCTCGCCTGTATTACTTGCACGCTGGCGACAAACCACCGCGACCATGCAGCCGACCGGATTCCTGTCGTGGTCGGCCTTTGTCCTGTCGACTCTGGGCTTCGTCACCATCTTCTCCGCCCCGGTCATGGCTCAGGCAGGCGGCAACTCGCGAACCCCGAGCCCTCGGCCCGCGGGCACACCTATCCGTTCCAACGCCCCGAGTCCTTCCAGAAGCGATAGGCAGGTTGCGACGCCTACGACGACTGCCGACGACAGCACTAGCACCACCGACGACAACACCAGTACCACCGGCACAGATCGAGTCACTGACTTTCCCACTCTAACCAGGGGCGGCGCTATCCCAACGTATCCCCCTCCCAGCGTCCCGCCCACCAAGAACGCCCCCTTTATGCAGCACTCCAACCTGCCGGATGGTACCGTCTTTATTGCCGTCGGAGCCATCCTCGGCGCCTTTGGGCTCGCCATTCTTCTCTGGCGCAGCATCGTCAGCCTTCTCCTTCACCGATCCGTCAAGCGGGCCGCCATGGCGCAGCACACCACCAATAGCAAGGCTGGCTTTCCTGCGCCGCCTGCGCCCTTCTACAAGTATACCGATCAGGATTCGAGCATGTCGCTGGCCCCCGGAGCTGGCCCAGCGGCTGGTCGCGGTGTTCGGCGCACCAACCGGGGCCCTATTCCTTCTGCGACGCCCAGTCACTCGAACCTCTTCTTCTCGCCCACGGCAATCAGCACCGCTGGCCCTCGCGCTTCTACCTATTTGCCATCGGGCTTCTACGCCTCCGGCGCCGGCTCCCCTGCCGGAAATCAGACCAACACGATTGGCTTGCAAAACCTCCGCCCGGACTCCCGAGGGCAGTACACGAATGCGTCTCGTCACACGCTGAGCGGGTCACCTCCTGATTCGCCTCAGTACCTCATGCGAAGGGACGCCAACAACATGAGCACCAGCTCCCTTCATCTCAACACCGCGGCGCCAGGTCAGCGAGCACCTAGTGCGTATCTCGAGGATCTCTTGGCCGACGACCCCGGCGCTCTGCCGCCGCCGCACATGCCCCTTCCGAATGGCCCGAGCGGTACGAGCCCGGGAAGTAGAGCAAACAGCCTACACAACCGGATGTGAGCGGCCGTCCGGATGCTAGGCCATGAAACGGGCCAGCCTTGATGGTACTCGGTCTTGGATAGGCCTTTCTTTTCTTTTTGCAGATTTTCTCTTGCCGAGCTCAGGCTCCGGATTCTTTCATACAATGGCGTCAAGGGCTTGCATGTGGTTTTGCGGGCGAGACGTGCGAGCGAAGTCGATATTGCGCAAGGCCAAGCCTTTTCGCTTCGCAACTAATCTGAACCCTGGACGACCTGGTGGCGGCGAGGCGTCGGACAGCAGCAGGCGGTAAAGACGGAGGGACGGCTGGTGGTTGGACAATGTACCAAGGATGGGCCGAGACGGAGGCGGAAAGACTGGGCACGGCATTAGAGGGCGGTACACGCATTACGTTGGGTCGAGCGTGTTGCCTCCAACTCCCGTGTGTATATCTAGACGTCTCGGCAGTTGAATTTGTACAAATATTCCTTGCATCATGGTCAGTCAACCCGCGTGTATGCTTTTTACCTTGCCAGTACGATAGCGAGAGCCACTGATACAAGCGGAGAAGTTTGGTGACGAAGATAAAAACTGCTTTCAGTAATATTATTATCTAGTGGAGTACCAATTACGCATACTCGTTTACTTCGTAGAGCTGTGTACGATGAAGACTGGGTCAAGAGAGGTCTAAGGGTATTAAACACATCCAAGCACGCGCTCCTCTCATCCTTCCAATTTGTTTCCACCTCGCCTCCATACCTGAGGTGGTTCTTGGCACCTCTGGGGGCATGTCGTCCTCAGGGAGCCTTGCCCACGGCGGCTGTTTGGCGGCCCGAGACGGCGTTGCTGGCGGCCTCGAGGTCGGCGAGGCGGATGCCGCTGCGGTCGCACATGGCGCGAAAGATGCCGTTGCGGTGCCACAGGGCGCGCGGCGAGTCGAGCTCGGCGATGCGGCCGGCGTCCATGACGCAGATGCGGTCGTAGGCGATGATTGTGCGCAAGCGGTGGGCGATGCACAGCAGCGTCTTGCCGCGAAAGGCCGTGGCCATGGTGCGCTGGACCTTGTCGTCCGTCTCCATGTCGACGGACGAGGTGGCCTCGTCGCAGACGATGATTTGCGAGCCGCGGACGAGGGCGCGGGCCAGGGCCATGAGCTGGCGCTGGCCGAGGGAGAAGTTGAGGCCGTCTTCCTCGACGGCGCTGTCGAGGTGGATGCGCGGGGATGGGGAAGAGGAGGATGTCGAGGTGTCAGGGGAGGAGGAGGAGGAGGTAGAAGGGGGCAGGGGAGCGGCGGCCTCGGCGGCGGACGGGTCGGCGGGGACGAGATCGGCCTGGCGCAGGGCGGACCAGAGCTCGAGGTCCGAGTGCTCGCCAAAGGGGTCGAGGTTGCTGCGGACGGTGCCGCGGAAGAGGGTCGGGTCCTGGGGGATGATGGCGAGGCGGGAGCGCAGGTCGTGCAGGCCGACGGTGGCAATGTCGAGGCCGTCGATGGTGATGGAGCCGGCCGAGATCTCGACGAGGCGGAAGAGGGCGCTGACGATGGAGCTCTTGCCGGCGCCGGTGCGGCCGACGATGCCGACGCGCTCGCCGGCGGCGACGTGCATGGACAGGCCGCGGAGGACGAGGGGCAGGTCGTGGCGGTAGCGCATCTCGACGGCGTCGAAGGCGATGGCGCCGCGGTCGGGCCACTCGGGCCGGACGTCGACGGTGTGGGCGGGAGCCTCCTCGTCGAGCTCGGTGCCGTAGTAGCGCAGGCGCTCGACGGCGTTCATGCCGTTCTCGACCTCGGCCAGCTGGCGGATGGAGAACTGCAGCATCTGGACAATGGCGAGGATGTAGCTGAGGACCAGGCCGCTGATGGAGGGGTCGACGTTGAAGCGCGAAGTGACGACGAGGATGGCGACGGTGAAGACGAGGGCGTTGCCGACCATGTCGAGGCGCAGCGACAGCCAGCGCTGGTTGGCAAAGGTCAGGTAGTAGGCGGCGTTCATGTCGTCGACGGCGGCGCGCAGGTCGGCGACGAAGCGCGGGCGCAGGCCATAGGCGCGGATGGAGGCGACGCCGCTGAGGCCCTCGGCGAAGCGGGCGAAGACGGTGGAGCGCAGGACCGACTCGAAGCGCTTGACCTCGCGGGCCGAGGCGCGGTAGTAGGAGGCGGCGACGACGAAGAGCAGGTACAGCGGGACGAGGGCGACGGCGAACCAGTGGAAGAAGGCGACGATGAGGGCGAAGACGGCCGTGACCATGGCCAGGGTGAAGTAGAACATGCGGAAGGCGTCCGTCAGGTTGTTGTCCATGACGTCGACGTCGCGCGAGAAGCGGTTGGTGATGCGGCCGAGCGGCGTCGTGTCGAAGAAGGCCATGGGCGCGCGCAGCACCCGCGTCACCGCCTGGCGCAGCATGACGCGCGACGCCCGCGTGCCCAGGATGGACAGCAGCAGGGAGAAGAGGAACATGAGCAGCGCCTGCGCGGCCCCGAGCCCGGCGTAGATGCCCATGTACTGGCCCGTCGACAGGCCGAAGCGGTCCGACGTCCAGTACGACAGCCACAGGCTGGTCATGATGTTGGCCGCCTGCGACAGCACGAGCGTGACGAAGACCAGCGGCGCGTTGAGCAGCGAGCCCGACGCGCGGACGTAGGCGCCGTACACGGACCACGGCACGCTGGCCTCGGCCTTTTCCTCCTGCTGCATCAGCGCCGCGCCCTTCTTGGCCCGCCTCCGCGTCTTGGTCTTCGTGCCCCCCTCGGCCTCGGTCTCGATCTCGTCGTCGTCGTCGTCGTCGTCCGTCTGCTTCGTCTTCTTCTCCTCTCCGGCCCCCGTCTCCATCAGCGCCCGGAACCCCTTGTGCTCCCGCATCAGCTCGTCAAACGTGCCGACGGCCACGATGCCGCCGCCCTCCATCCACACGATGCGGTCGCAGCGCGCCAGCACCCACAGCTGGTGCGTCGCCAGCACGCGGCACTTGTCGCCCAGCAGGCCGAGGATGGCCTCGTCGAAGATGTGCCGCCCGACGTGCGCGTCGACGGCGCTGAGCGGGTCGTCCATGAGCACAATGTCGGCGTCGAAGTAGATGGCCCGCGCAATGTTGAGCCGCTGCTTCTGCCCGCCCGAGATGGTGATGCCGCGCTCGCCGATTTCCGTCTGGTCGCCGTTGGGCAGCATGTCGAGGTCGGCCTCGAGGGCGCATCTGCAGACGACGGTCAGCCTTGATCTCGTCCTCCCCTTGGTCCACCGTACTCACGCCTCGATGACCCTCCGGTACCAGCGCCTGTCCATGTCCTTGCCAAAGGTAATGTTGTTCTGCAGCGTCGTGTTCTGGATCCAGGCATACTGCGGACAAAACGCCCGCGACGCCCCAAACACGACGTCGCCCTTTGTCTTGCGCATGTCGCCCGCCAGCGCCGCCAGCAGCGAGCTCTTGCCGCTGCCCACGGATCCGATGACGGCGATGAGCTCGTTGCGCCCGGCCTGCAGGTCAAGGCCCTGCAGCTTGAAGGGCTCCCGTCGCTCCTCGGGCCCGTCCTTTGTCTCTGCGGGCTTGTCCGACGACGCCTTGTTGCCCGCGGCCAGTGTCCCGACGTTGGGGTCTTGCGACGGCGTCTTCTCCCACGTAAAGGCGGCGCCGCGCAGCTCGATGGCGTGCGGGCTCTCGAGGTCCACGACGGCGTCCTCGTCCTTTTCCTCCTCGGTGAGAAACTGCTCGATGCGATACAGCGAGGACCAGGCGTCGGTGACCTGGCCCAGGACCAGGGGCAGCAGGTTGAGCGGGATGCGCAGGCCGTTGAACAGGGCCAGCGAGGAGAAGACCTGGGCCGGCGACAGGTCGTGATGCGACAGCGAGTAGACGATAAAGGACAGCATCGAGGCAAAGATGGGCAGCGACATGCTGACGGCGTTGATGGCGTTGCGGATGGCCAGCAGCACCTGGATGGCGTGAATCTCGCGCGCACGGAACTGGCCCAGCCGGTCGAGAAAGGCCCTTTCCCAGCCAAAGAACTTGACGAAGCGCACCGACTGCAAGATCTCCTGCGTCAGCGAGACGCGCTGGTCGGTGATCTTGTTGATGGCCTCGCGGCGGCGGAACAGGCTGCGGATGGCGCGCGTCAGGGCCGGCACGCCCAGCACCAGCAGCGCGAAGCCGGCGAGCGCGCTGTACGTCAGGTTGACGAGGAGCAGCACGAGGGTGATGAGGCAGAGGATGGGCGCCGTCCAGATCATGTGGAAAAGGGCCGAGGCTTGGTCGACGCGGTACGTGTCGACGCTCATGAGGTTGACGATGCGCCCGTTGGCCCAGCCGATGCCGGGGGCATCTTTGGCGTTCTTCTTGGCGTCCTTGTCCTTCTTCTTCTTCTTTTCCTCTGTCTGGCCTGGTTTCTCGCCCGTCGCAGCATCACCGTCGGCATCACCATCACCACCACCAGCCTGCGCCTCTCCTCCCCCAACACCGCCGGCACGCGCGCGTCCCGAAATAACCATGGCCTTTTCGTAAATCATGCCGATGAGGACCGCCCGGCTCTGCCCGCCCATCATCATGCCGCGGTAGATGAAGTGGCTCACGCACACGCTCTGCACGATCTGCATGGCCGTGATGCCGACGGCGAGCCCGACGCCGCGACCGATGGGCGGCGGCGGCCGCTGCTCGACGCTGGCGCGGTAGGCGTCGGCGGCGAACTGGATGAGGAAGCGCAGGGTAAAGGGCGCAATGACCTGGGGCAGGGTGCCGAGCAGCGCGAAGAGGCCGCCGAGCCAGAACTCGAGCGTGAAGCTGTCGTGGAGCGCCCAGAAGAGCGGATGCTTGTCGCCGGCCGAGACGCGGCGCCGGAAGGCCTCGCGCACCCGCGCCGTCATGGGCTCGACGGCCCGGTCCGGGTTGACGGTCCAGATGTCGCCGGGTTGGAGCCGGCGCTTGTAGCCTGTCTGAGAGGTGTCAGTCTACATGCTCTCTTGGCGCCAATTGTCCAATGCCTTGCATAGACGGTCCAACGGTCTCGCGCCACCAAACGTGGACGCAGAGTATAAGTGTGTGTATGGAGTGTAGGTGTCCAAATATCGAGCGAGAGACAGACAGAGACTCACCGTCATGAGGGGCGTCATCCACTGAAACGTCAACCTGCTCAGGAAACTCGCCCCGTGCTCTCGAGACACGATGCGCTCCTCTGGAACCTCGGGGATCCGGCCCCATCGCAGCGGATTCACCCGCTGGCGCCACGTCCTCGAGCCCTGCTCCTCGGCTCCGGTCCGGGACCTTGTCGCGGCCATTGTCGTCGCCACGCTCGTGTCTGTCGCATAGCTCTTTGTCGCCGCGAGGCCGGTGCCGCGGCTCAGCTCGGCGGCTCCGTCGCCGCCGTCTCGGACTTGCTTCTTCTCGTTGGCGGCGGCCTCGTCCGTGTCGACGTGTGGAGAGATGGCATCGTGGGTTGTTGTGTCGTCGACCGTGACAGCTACCAGGCCGTCCTCCGGTGCCCGCAACTCCTTGCTCTCGGGAGGGTCTGCCATGACGAACAGGGAAGAGGGAAGGAACGAGGTGCCTCGTGGGCTCCGAGGACGATTCGATGTTTAATTATAAAGTACAAGACCAACGGTGAACACCGATGTCCCGGTGCGTGGCGAATGGAGTCGTCTGCGCACAGGCAACCGAGCGGGACAGTAGTGGACCACGGACCAACAGCGACGGCATTGGGGGTTCCGGCAAGAGCATATCACCAAAGAGGACGAGGTGTGTGTGATGCTGGGGTCATGTCATCAAGACCGGCGTTGGGCGTCTCCCCGAGTGTGAGCCAGAGCGACCATGATGCCCGTTTTAATGCTGCCTCTGTGCTACCATGTAGATGCGACGACAAGACCGGGTCCGGCGGTGACAAGCAAAACCACAAAAAAACAAGAACCTGCACCACCAGCAAGCCCACTAGAGCAGCAGGTCGGACGCCCGATGCTCCGACGCCACTCCCACGCAGCAAAGGGCGAGGGACGGCAGAGGAGGAGCAAACACAAACGACCCCCTGGTCGCGGCGGACAACTGAACTTGCCAGCTGCAGGCGGACTCCACTCCGCCCGCCATGTTCTTCAACGCCTACTAATACTTTGCAAGCCCCTTGATTGTTGATTGTTCAGCACGGCACGGTTTGCCTTGTGGTGCGGAGAAGGAGAGTTGGACGGTTGTGGGGTTTCGAGAGCGTAACGGCTGGGGAGCGAATGGCATCGAGGCCATGACTGTACAGGAAGGGCGAAGGGCCCGAGTCGGAGTTTGATTATTATTCACAAACGCATGGGGGAGGGGGGTCCGGGATTTGCGTCGAGGCCGGGTAAGCCGGCAACGTGATTCAACCCCCCTCGCGTCACGCCCGACTCTGATGAGCCTGTCCTGTCTTATCCGCACAACGTACTTCGTACTGTACACCAAAGCATCCGTCCAGCGCAACGTCGGCTCTTAACCTCGAATTCTCCCATGGTAGTCCGCGGTCCAGCTGCCTTTGCATGAAGCAGTCAGTGACGGCTGCTTCTTCTCTTCCTCCTCCGCACCCGGGCAACCTAAAGATGACGGCGCTTGAAACATTTCGACGCCTCATCGGTAAAATCATCGGCGCACGAACCCTTGTGCCGTTAAACAAAGCACTAGTGCCTGCTGCCTACATGTCGGTCTTTGTCGGGCCCCTAACTCCATGCGGGGCCCGAGCTCAGCCGGATCGGGGCCGGGATTGCCGAGTCGGCAGCGACGGGCGCCAGTTGCGGAGACGCGGAGTGCGGAGCTTTGGATGCCCCGCTTAAGTCCGCTTGGGTATTACTCCGTACTGTACGGAACGTACATAGTCTAATGATGAGTAAGCAAAGCAGACCGGGTAAATCCATGCGAATGCTTGTCGATAAGGGCGTATCGTGTGCAGCCTCTGAGGGACAATCTGCAGGCTCTGCCGTAGCCTTGCCTCCGAGAACCCATCACGCCGCCTCTCCACCCCCCGCGCACCACCATGGCGGTCGACGACGTCCCCTCCGTCGCCATCCCCGGCGAGCCCCTCGGCCCCGTCTCCAAGTACGCCCCCGGCCCGGGCACGCATGTCTTCGAGGGCAACGTCGTCTCGTCCCTCCTGGGTAGCGTCACCGTCGAGCAGCCGGCCAAGGCGCCCGGCCCCGCCAAGCGGCTCAACAAGCTCACGGCGCCCGAGGGCGGTGACCTGGCCACCGTGTCCGTGGCGAGGCACGGCCGCCGGCGCGAGGTGCTGCCCGACGTCAACAACGTGGTGCTGGCCCGCGTGGTGCGCCTCATGCCCAAGCAGGCCATTGTGGTGATCCAGCAGGTCGGCGATACGGTGCTGCAGACGGAGTGGCAGGGCGTCATTCGCGTGCAGGACGTCAGGGCCACGGAAAAGGACAAGGCCAGGATCCACGACTCGTTCAAGCCGGGAGACATTGTGCGGGCCCAGGTGGTAGGTTTGCTCCTTCTCCTCTCCTCATACTTGTGTGTCTTTGCGTCGCTTGGCAATGTCGGTTGCGCTGGATGATGCGAGGCAAAAGCTGACGCTGGCAAAACCTAGATTTCCCTCGGCGACCAGGCCAATTACTACCTGTCGACGGCGGCCAATGAGCTGGGCGTCATCATGGCCACGAGCGAAGCCGGCAACGACATGGTGCCGGTCAGCTGGAAGGAGTACAAAGACCCTGAGACGGGTCTAGGCGAGCCGAGAAAGGTGGCCAAGCCGAGCTGAGGAGAGGGAATTGAATCCGAGGTCGAGCAGGCCTGTTAGGCTCAAAGTGCGCGCATTTGGGCCGCTGAAAAGGAGCCTGGGGTCGACAAGAACTGCCCGGTTGCTGCTACTTCGTCAGACTGACACGAACGCCAGTACAGCGGCAGAGACGCACCGCTACCATGGAGGGAATGGCGACTCTGCGCGATGGCGGTCGTCTGTGAGAAGAGACGGCTGGTTGACTTCTTGAGGGGTTCTTGAGGGGCGCAGCGCAGTGTGTGCTGGAGATTGGCTGCCACGAGTCGCCAGCAGACAGGGGACATCTGGTTAGCACATGGTACCTTGGCGTGCAAGGTGCCGTGCATGACCCCCAATGTACTGTACTGTACTCGGTGGCGTCACGTAGATCTCCCGCGTTCCCCTGCAGATTCGGGGCAATGGATCGATGGACGATGCTCAGGGTCTCCTTGTGCCGTGTCACCTGTCATTGTGCATTCGAAGCTGTCATGCCGGTTGCACTGAGCCTGCGGCACAGACGTCGACACTGTCGAGCCGGCCAATCACATGAAAGCTGGCATGTGAACCCGCTGTTCGAAACGGAACCCCGGCGGGGGCGAGGCCCACTGGAACGCTTTTGTTTCTTCAGGGGATGCAAGGTCCCCGGGTCAGCCCTCCTTGAGGGTTCGTGCGCGATGCTTAAACCGACTGTGTTTTGACTGGTGACAAGAATAGACGGAAATTTGAATTTACATCTTCTTCTTTGTCCCCCACCTATGTATCTATTTGAGTTGTTTCGGGAAGCTTCTTGTTGCTTTGTTTAGTATTGGCGGCTGATTGATTAGCGGCATTGAATGCCCGCCCGGCCGGTGCCTCGGAGGCCTGAACGCTCTCCATTCCACGCGTCATAGTGGAGCCAATCGCCATCAGTCACAGGGCCTCTCCACTGTCGTCAAGTTGTGCAGGTACAGTACTACAGTACTGTGCATGCATGCCTACCGCACAGAACAGGACAGTGTAGCGCATTGTCTTCTCGCGCCCGCCAGGCCCTTAACTATCAGTGCTCTATTCTTGGTTGCCGCTGCCTTCTCTCACCATCTACAGCGTAAGATGGACCCTTCTTGAAGCTGCGGCGCACACGCAAAGTACCTACCATGTCTCTCCCATTGTACAGAATACCTCAGACCTTGCAACTTGTACCGTAGGTCAAGGTCATTCCGGACCAGGCCCCGCCCCAAGTGTCCACCAGTGGCGGTACCGCCGCCGAACCGCTTGCGCTCCTATCCCGGCCAGGTATCTAGGTACGTGTCGGGTACCGGACGTGAACACAAACAAGTCGGCGCATGCCATCCATCCATCCATGCCTCGACGCATGAACTGGGCACCGCCACTCTTTTTCTTGGTCACTCTCTCCCTCTCTTATTGCCTCGTTTCTCACTCTGCCTGTCTGCTGAGTCGTCTGAGGCTGATGGACAAAAACCCCCGTCTTCTCGGGCCCGACACGCGCATCCGCCAGACCAACAAGCCCGCCCTCGTCATCACCACCATCAGCCTCGCCGCCGCCGCCACGTGAAGAAAAAAAAAAGGGCCCTCCGCCCGCCGCCGCCGCATCTCCTCCGCAACCTGCAACCAAACGAGGGAAAGACAAACACGGCGCGGCCATGTCCTCGACCGCCGTCCTGACCATGGCCACGGCTCAGCTCCCCGCATCGAC
This sequence comes from Hirsutella rhossiliensis, assembly GCF_020360975.1. Classification (NCBI taxonomy): domain Eukaryota; kingdom Fungi; phylum Ascomycota; class Sordariomycetes; order Hypocreales; family Ophiocordycipitaceae; genus Hirsutella; species Hirsutella rhossiliensis. The sequence goes on from NW_025408669.1 coordinate 1,838,251, forward strand.
GACGGCGCCGAGGACCGCGACCATGACGGCGTGCTGCCCCGGCTGCGGCTACGGCCGGTCGTCGTCGGCCACCGAGTCGTCGGAGCTGCTGCTCGCCCAGTCCCGCATCCACGACCTCGAGTCCCAGGTCCGCCACCTCAACCAAAAGGCCGCCGCCGCCGCCGACCGCTGGGCCGCCTACGAGGCCGAGCTATCCAAGCTGCGCGCCCAACAGACGGCCCCGCGAGCCCCGTCGTCCCTCGCCCAACCGCAGCACCAGCTCGATCCCGCCTCGGCCGCCCCGAGCCCCACGCGCACCTCGTTCCTCCAGTCCGCCCCGGGCCGCATCTCGGCTCTCCTCTACCCGCGCAAGTCGACGCCCAACCTGCGCTCCGACACCCCGCCTCTGCCTTCCAGCGCCACCACCAACAACACCACCGAGGACCTGCTCGAGGCCTTGACACGCGAGAAGACACTGCGCCGCGAGGCAGAGGGCCGCCTCAGCGCCACCAGCAAGGAGGTCGAGGAGCTGAGTGCGAGCCTCTTTGAGCAGGCAAACGAGATGGTGGCCGACGAGCGCCGTGCCCGTGCCCGCCTCGAGCAGCGCGTCGGCGAGCTCGAGAAGCGCGACACGGATAAGCGGAGGCAGCTTGAGAGGCTCGAGGTGGCCATGCAGAGGATCGAAAAGGCTAGGAGCCTGCTGGACGACAAGTAATGCAAGCGTCACTCCTTTCTATCCGCTAGGAAATGAAAGGTCTGCACGTCAAGCACAGAGAGGGAAGCACACGCCAAGCCAGCCACCATTGGAAAGGGCGCCAGGGGCAGCTGGGGAGCAAAGACAGTCTTGAAAGCCATGAGAACGTCGCTTCCCCCGCTTCTTCCCTCTGGCCAAGGGCTGCACGCACGGGTCGACCGTCCACGATGGTCGTGTGCGCGCCTCGCGCCGATGCAACTCGGGATGGGAGACTTAATCATACGTCTTGACGTCGCTCCCGACCACCGCGAGTCGCATACAAGGCCCGTCGAGGGCAGCTACCGTGGTGTATACCGAGCCCGGCACCATGCACCAAGGAATTGGGCCATGAGTTCACGATAGACAGCTACTACCTAGCCAGCTTCACGATATCGTAAATAATACGTGGACTTTAGTGTCCTTGACACCATCAAGTTGGCCCATTCCTCTATCGTAGCCGCCTTCGATGCGTATTTCCAGAGCCTTGTCTGTCTCCCCTTTTCCACTTTGAGTGCAAGCATGACGAGGCTCGCCGCGGGTGTGCCTCCGGCCCCCCATGGTGTCGATTCCAAATTAGAATCGAAAATGAAAAGCATAAGAAGACTCGATATAACGCAGAACCTTGACGCCCCTCCTTCAACGCCCTTTTCTCCTTTTGTAGCTCCCTGCCTCAGCCTCGTCCTAGGCAGTGCCGGTAAACTCGGCGCCTCTCACGTCTGCGGCGGTCGATTAATCCTCGATGCCATTCCGCTCTTTTTCGGCTTCAGATCGGCCTGGCTTGTTGATTGACTCGTCGTTAGCCGTCGCCGGCACTTTGCGCGGCGTCGATTGGGCCCCTTCTTGGGCGGGAGAACGCTTGCGCTTCTCGGCCTGAGGCGAGCTTGGGTTGGCCCGGGGCAAGCTGGGCGACTTTTGCTCATGCTTCTTGGGCGTCGGCGAATCTTCCGAGACCTGCTTGGGCTTGGTGGTGGCCGGGGTTCCAGGCCAATGGCCCTCAGGCTCGCCGTTCCAGCGCGCAAGCATGTTGGCCACCTTGGGCCCCCAGACATCTTCGCCCTTGGTCAGGTCGTCAAAGTCGAGCGTGTTGATGCCCCCGACGGTAAAGTCGCTCTGGCGAACGCGACACAGCTCGGCCATGATGCCGGCCGACTCGAGCTTGGCCCCCAGGTCGTGGCAGAAGCTGCGCACGTAGTAGCCCGACGTCACCGTCAGCCGGATTTTGCAGGCCGGGGGGCCCTCGTCGGTCCACGGAGGGGGCGTGTCCTGGTCCGGAGACGGAGGCACGAGGTTGGACCCCTTGGTCGAGTACCCGGGCGGGGGGAGTGAGCCAAGGGCGCCCGACATCAAGGCCTGCGGGGGACTCTGTCTCCGCCTCTTTGGCACGTCGGTGATGAGCTCGTCCTGTCTCGCCTCAAACTTGCGCTTGAACGACTCATGCGCTGCCATTGCTTGGTCGTCTTCCTCCTTTTCTTCAGGAGTCAGCTGTTTGGACGTCTCCTGCAGCTTCTTAACCCGCCAGACTTGCTCGGCAAGTTTGCGCTCGGCCGCCTCGGCCTCCTCGGTGGGCCAGCGGTGGTTGTGCGTGCCGGGCTCGTACCACTCGACGAGCTCGACCTCGAGGGCGTCGACGTCCCTGGCCGCAATCTCGCGGGGGATGGCCTTTCCCTCGCGCGCGTACTCGTAGAGCGGCTTGCCGTTCATCTTGAGGGCCGAGTAGAGCGGGGGGACTTGGGTCTGCTTGCCCCTAAAGCTGGCAAGTTCCTTGAGGACCATTTCCTTGGTGATGTGGTCGTAGGGCCGCTTGTTGATGATGCGACCCACGCGGTCGTACGTGTCGGTGCTGGCGCCAAAGACGACGGTCGTCTCGTACGTCTTTGTGCAGTCGAGGAACTGGGGCAGCATCTTGGTGGCGGATCCGATGCCGACGATGAGCACACCGGTGGCCAGGGGATCTAAGGTGCCTCCGTGACCCATCTTGACCTGGTTGCTTCTTTTGACCTCTCTGCGGCGCTTGAATTGCCCCTTGGACTCCTTGAGGCGCTGCGACTTGGTGGCTTCGATCATGGGCTTGAAGAAGGTCGACGGGTTGAAGTGGTACTGGCACTCGCGGATGATCTGCGCCGAGCTCTGGCCGCAGGGTTTATTGATGGCTGCGACGAAGCAAGCAAGTCAGCAACGCTAATTCGAGCGTCGCAGCGGGAGAAGGGATCGTGCGCGCATACCAAAGACGCCATCGCGGACGACTTCGGAGGCCATCCTCAACACGCGAGCACTTGGTCGCATGCGAACTTTGCCGAGGGAGGAGGCGCCTGCCGATGCGCGAAGACGAGGACTAACGGTAGTGGGTTTGTTGTGCGCCTGTATCAACTTGAAGTGGTCCTCATGAGGGAGAAGCGGCGCAGCGCGAAAAGGAGCGGACTGCAAGTCGGAAGGATGAGGATATGTAAAAGGCTCTTTCTTGGTGGTGCAGAAAAAAACCTCCAGGGACCTCTAGCTGGGGGGGCCAGGAGTCGTTGGACTGGGGTAGTGGTTCAATAGGTACCTAGGTATAGACTGGCCAATAAGTACGGAGTACAAGAGGTGCGCCGGCGGAATGGGCTAGTATATGTACATAGGTATCTGAGTATGTACCTGTAGGGTTTACCGCATACTGTGTTTGTGCCTAGCTAGGTAGGTAGGTACCTTCGCGCCCCGGGCGGGGCTAAAAACAGGGGCTGAGTGACTGTCACACGCGCTATAACTGTTTTCCCAATCGGCAGTCTTGCAACTATGGTGCACACATAATAGCGTTGCCGGAAAAATAGTCATCAAGCGTTAACAATCATAAGCTAAGAGACTTTTAGGGGCGTATAATAGATATATAAGTAAAAGAGTTATATAGGCATATAGCTCGTTATATAAGGTAAAACAATTTTAGCTTCTTAAAGCAAAAGAAAGAGCTACCGCCACTTATAGAAGCGGGCGAGCAGCTTCCGACCACACACTCCGGGCGGGCGGTGTTGCGAGGTCCGTCGGGCAAACGTGCATGTGTGCGAAGAAGCTTGGCTACCTAAGTGTCTAGTTGCTGACTAACACTGAGTTGACTAATCAAGCTACCATTCAGTGGGCTAGTGGTTAGTCCGATAATCTACCGCCATTTCGGCAGGCAGTTTAAGGCGCAGGCGGGCAATAAAGGCACGAAATAGAGATGAAGAAAACCCGTCACAGCTAGAGATTAAACACATAATTATAGACATAGGCACGAGCTAACACTGCTATACGCACCTATCACGGGCAGTCGCCCCGGCCCCTGTTCTCAAGTCCGCCCGGGGCGCGAAGGTACAGTTGTCAAGCCGACTAAAGCCCGCATCCGAGTACAGTGAGAAAGCGGCTTACCTAAACTACCCACCCAGCGAAGGTGGACCCACGTGGAGGGTATCAGCTACCTAGGTACGTACTGTACAGTATCCGTACTCCGTATCCGTAAAACAGTACATGTCGCGCTCCACGGGCTGCTTTTTAGGTCGAGGGTCCCCAGCCTGTAATGCCCGCCCCGCCAGCCAGCTGTCTGCAAAGTATCCTCGGGTTTGGCGCCGCGACCCACGCGTACTGCACAGCAGCCGGCAAAGCAAGACCAGTCCTTTCTGGCCGCGTCGCGCCGCCAACTCAAACGCACCTACCACCGTCATCTTCACTTCCATTTTCACCACCACCCGCATACGCATTGCTCTCACTCCCTCTTGCAGCAAACTTGTCTCTCCCTCCCAGTGCTCCATTCGACAGCAGACCCTCTTCGACGCGTGCCCCCACAGCAGCCGCCACACTGATCCCCTCGGCCCATCCTCATCGTCGCTTTTCATGATCCCACGGCTCGCCGCTGTAGCCGGATCATGGTAGGGCGCAGGCGCCGTGCGTCAACGTCGAGCGTCGACAGCGTCGACGACAGCCAGATCCGATGGCGCCAGGAAGCCTCGGTCGTGCGCTCCGTGCCAAAGGACGTGCTTTCCGACGACTGGCCCATCTTTGAGCTGCGCGATGCCGTCGTCCTCCATGGCGACGGCCACACGCTCGAAAATGCCCTCCATGTAGGCATCAGGGGCCCCTACATTGTCAGAGGCCATCTCGTCATCGACGACCCGTCGCAAAAGTCTCGCTGTGAGTTCGGACCGCCTCTCCCTCACGCGCCTCTTGGTCCCTAATCCTTTCTTTCCCCGCCAGTGATCATGCGAGTCCGCAAGTCGATTCCCCTCGAAATCCGCCAATGCGTCTCATATTCCATCGGCGAGTCGCCGGATGGGAGCCCCCTCATCTGGGTCTCGGGCCGAGGCGGCTGGTACGAGATTAATCCCTCGCCCGCCTACCGCTCCATCTACCGCAAGATGTGCGAGGCCACCACGCTCTACTACAACATGGTCGACATATACAACTCGAGGCGCGCCCCCAAAAGGTCAAAGAAGCAGAAGCAGTCTAGCTTGATGGATGAGCTCGCCAGCATCTTCCTCCAATACGCTGCCCGCGTCGGTGACGGGTGCACCTTTGACGAGGTTATTGCGCGCTGCAGCGAGCACGCCGGATTCTTCATCTGCCAGTTCGCTCAGCAGGAGAGCCTCATCGATTGGATTCCCACTGCCTTCTACAGGTGGCTCACCACGGAGCACGCAGTACGTCTCAACCCTAACCAATGCCCTCAAACGAACCTGCCCGCTGACCTGAAAAAGGAGCTTGTCCAAAAAATAGAAGACTCGATGAAGAACCCTCGCAAGCTGTGTCCCATGCCCTCTGCCGAGGCCCTGAGCCCTATGCCGCGAGAAAGTGCCTCGACACCTCTCCCCAAGAGCAGTAGTGTGGAAGCGGCTATGTCCAGGCAAAGCTCACGAGTGGCCAGCTCACGCGTCCCCTCGGCTGCCGCGAACGTTGCCCCTGAGCTCAAGCCTCGCTCTGTTCCGCCACCCCCAAAGCAGTCTCCGAGGCAGACCACACAGCCGGAGAGCGCCGCGGCTGGTGACGACGAGTCGCCCTTCGACTCAGTCTTCAACGCCATGGAAATGGCCTACGATGCGCTGATTGATACAAAGAAAGGGTTGGCGACAACTTCGGTTCTCAACAAGATCTACTTCACTTACAGCTTCCCCCAATACCGAGACGGCACCGTTGGCTCCTTCAAGATTCCCGTCCAGGAAGTCTTGCACTACAACGCATCGGCGCTCCTGGAAAACCTAGAAAAATCCAAATATGAGAGCCATGAGATTTATGCTTTCCTCGAGCAGCTCTCAACCGCAGAGTTACGACTCGTGGTTTTCAAGCCCTCAGACTTTCCCGTCAAGCTTGTGCCTCGAAAGCGCATGGTCCGCCAGTCCAAAAAGGACATCCAGCCTTCTCCAGCGACTGTCGCCCCCGTCACCACCCGTGGCAGGGGGGGGCCGGATGGCGCCGGGTCAGCCGACGTGGCAGCCGCAGGACGGGGCAAGAGCCTCAAGCGTGAGGGCCGACGCACTGGCAGGAAGAGCTTCCTCCGACCGGCCGTCACGAACAAGAAACGACCGCATTCACAGCTGGAAAGCGATTCCGAGGCAGAGGCAGAGGCACCGGGACTGGGGAATTCTCACTATTTCTCGGACGGCGACGACGCCATGGAGGACGCGCCCGATGTGGAAACACCGCAGGATGGAGACACTCCGGACAGTGGCCGGCCCGCGCTACATCAAGAGACGCCCATCAAGATTGTGATACGCGCCGAGAAGATCCCCTCGACCACGCCGCAGGGGCCCGACAACACGTGGACCTGCGACCAGGAGGGCTGCGGCTATATAGTCCGCGGGGGCGACGACGAAGAGTGCCAGGCTCGGATTCGCGAACACTTCGACGATCACGAGCAGCAGCTCGAGAGGGTCAGCCTCGCCGTCACGGAGAGTCGCGGCCACCTGCCCATCAAGTACGCATACTTCCCCCCCTTTCTCATCCTCGTGCTCCTTGAATCGCATGTCCCTTTGCCCCCAACCGCTGCCCCAGCCGTTGCCACAGCCGTGAGCACGCGCGCACGCACCCGCCCTTCCCCTCCTGCCAGCAGCAACGTGGCACCATGTCCCTCTCCACTGCCGCTTCGCAGCAGAAGCAGAAGCAGCAGCTTGAGCAGGGACGTACCGCCGCCTGATCTAAGTAGATCGGCGCGAGAGGGCTTCCACGACCTCGTGCAGCAGTTTCGGCGGCGCCCACGGCCCGTCTGGGACAGAATCAATCTAACGTGCCTGCAGTCACTTGCTCGAGAAGATCAAGCGCATGGGCGAGAAGGCGTCGGAGGGCCCACAGCAGACGATGGACGGCCTCCTGGTTCCGCAGCCGATCAAACGGAAACTGATAGTGTGACCCTGGCGGGCGATTGAGTCCCCCTTTTCGCGGTCTTGGCCGTGTTGGAAAAACTGACCATCTCCCCTTGCGCTGCTAGACAGCCCTGCGCGTGCGTATGGCACCATCGCCCTCGCTCTGGAAAGAATGAACACACGGCAAGGGGCGGGAGTTGGCATGGCATGTTCACTTTGCTTTGCTTTGGCGTTGGGATCGAAGACTGCCATCGACCGGAGGGAAACGGTACGGCATGGCAGTGGGTTTTGCTTTTTATTGCTGCGCCGTTTCGTCTGGCTCTTTGATTCGCGATACTATGCGTCGGCATCCAGACGCGGACTCGGAAGTGGACACGCGCCACGGACTGAATGCCGCCGGCTTGCAGGGCACCCAATGTTCGAGGCAGCGAATGAATACTCCCGACTGACCGGGCGCCAAACTGCCGGTATTGCGGTCAGCCAGCCTTGCATTCTTCACATTCTCAATATGTCCTTGTGTGTCCTGCGACCAGGCTCGAGGTCACCGTACTCTTTCCCTTGCCCAAATCACCTCATTGATTGACGGCGGAAGCCTCGGGGGTCCGTCATCCAGCTGTGCCTTTTACTGTACATGTCCGCCCTCCACGCAGCCGTTTTCCGTCCCACACTTCAAGAACGCTGGGAAGAAGATGTAGAAGCGGCCAGACCGTAGCTCAGAGAGGGCATAGGCCGCAATGCTTATACCGCTGCCGCTCTCTAGCCCTCTACAGCCTTCACGTCCATGGGGACTTCCCTAGCCTTGGTGGCCTCGAGAACAAACGCCTCCTCAATCGCCGCCATGCGCTGAAAGACCCTGAGCCAGCGCTGGCCCCAGCGTCGAACCAGGGCTTCCTTCTCGCTCGACCCGTCACCCGTCTCCATCACCTCGTCCTTGCTGCCGCCCGCCCAGCTGACGAGGGCGTCGTTGGCGGCGCGGAAGAGTTCCCGCATGGCCAGAATCTCCTTTTCGCGGGTCTCGTCGTCGGCGTCGGCAGAGGTCAGCACCTGGCGAAGCCGACCGCTGACCTTGGCGACGGTGTTGCAAACGAGCTCGAAGATGTGCGACTGTCCGAGGGACTCGCCTCCGTTGGTGCCGTTGGCGGGCGTGCTGGCGACCAGGGTCCAGTCTACAATGGAAAAGGGGGTGAGTATCGAGTAGTTGAGCAGCTTCTCGAGGATGGACAACGCGACGCCGGGGTGCGCGTGCCAGTAGCTCATGACCGCCGCAATGATCTGGACCCGGGCGGCGGGCGATGCGGAGCCGGCATCGACGAGCTTTCCCTTGGTTCTATCAATGCAGGCTAGCACGTGGCTGAGCGACTTGGACCCGACCCAGCAGACAGCCGTCATGAAGACGTCTGTGCTGGTCACGACAGGGTCGAGTGCACGCTCGGCAGCCTGGGCCTGGATGCCGTCGATGACGGCCTGCAACTCCTCATCAGGAGCCTTTCGCCTAAGGAGCGCGCCAATCTCTTGGCCTTCTTTCGCAAAAGGAGTGTCTGTCACGTTGAGCTCCGCATTAGTGGCACCGACGCATCGTCAGGGGGATAAGAAACCCACCAGGATCGTCGAATTTATAGTCCGGCACGTCCTTTTCCTTTTCGGGGCCGACGAGAGGCTGATACGGCTCAGGTAGTGTCTTCTGGATTCTTTGCGCGAAGCTGAGTCGCACTTCCTTGTCCAGCGCACCCAGCAAGAGCCATTTGCGAGGGTGAAGATCGGGCAGCTGCGTGTCGTCGACCCATTCGGCCCACTTCCAGGTGAATCCAAAGTTGCTCAAGTGGTGCGAAAACCAGTCGAGGAAACGGTAGTTGAGCTCCAGATCCATCTGCGGGCCGTTTCGATATAGATATCTTATAGCTCTGCCGAGGCTGGGTGCAATGGCCGCAGGGGCAAGTTTGCAAGCTTCTGTGAGCACGGAGTGATAGTAGACTACCTTGCGCTCAGGCTTGGGCAGCAGGAAAAGTTGGGAGAAGACGGTGTCGATGGCGACGTCTTCTGGCTTCCACGTGGCGCGGCTATCGGGGAAGTTGCGCAGCTCGTCAAAGGGTGTTGCTCGCTTGACAAAGGTGCCGTCGGCAAAGTAGCAGTCGAGATCCATCAGGTACCGAGCCACGGCGTTTCGGTTGAAGTCGAGGATGTTGATGGTGTCGACGAGACCATCTCGGATCAGTGATGCGGCAATGTCGCTTGCTCCGGGGACAGATTCAATGTCCTGGTCGGCAAAGACGGAGAAGAAGACCTCGGGGAAGAGCGGCCTTGGCCCAGCAACGACGGTCTTGGGGACGGTGATGACGGGCAACGCGTGCTTGGGGGCGTTTGCAAGCTTATCCTGAGCCTCAATTTCCTCCAGGGGCAGCTGCCAGGGGCGGGGCAGACAGGCAAGCTCCCAGTTGTTGGCAGCCTCGGCCTGGAGCTGCTTCTGCAACAGCATGCACAGGTTACGAGAAGCAGCGGGGCTCTCTTGGGAGCCCTCGGGGTGGAAAGGGTCAACCAGGGCTTGCAGGGCGTGCGGCTCGGAGGCGATGATGTCAGTCTTGTCCATCAGGTCAGCCGCCTTTTGCTGAAACTGGCCTGGAGCCGCGGCCATTGCGTATGGGATGGTCAAGAGGATCATCTTGACTATTTCCGTACCGATCGTCTGTGATGAAGTCAGCGGGGTGTTCGTGGGCTGGGCGTTGAGCAGATGACGGACATCGTCTGAGCTTGCCGTCTGGAGGTCAGCAGCGCGGCTGAACAGCTCTTCCAGGAGGGGAAAGACGCCATCTCCCTCCAAGCACGACTGCAGGCAGGCCAAGAACTTGAGGAGAAGCTTGACCTGTCGCCAGTCGCCGAGGGCGAGGTTGTTGTCGATTGCCTGGGCGAGGCGCACGAGGACGACGTCGACAATGTCGGGCTTGAGCGTGTTCTCGACGAGGACGACGGCAGCCACAAAGGGGGTTTTCAGCGGCTGCTCGACAGCCAGCTGCAAAGCAAGGTTGACAAAGGTGTCGCGCAGCTGTTCATCCTCGTGGTTGTCGCTCAGCATACCAGCGATGGACTGCACCTCGGCACCCCACTGGCGCAGGGGAGAATCGGCGAGACTGAGGAGCTGCCGGCGTAGGCGAACGGGAACCGGGGCCGAGTCGACTCGTCTGCGCTGCTGTCGGCGATCGTAGTGGTCATCGTCGTCTGGGGGGCGGAACTAGGATAAGCTCCTGGTCGCGTTTGATGGAGGTTGGCTGGGCGCTGCGCGACCTACCTTTGTATCTTCGCTTGCGGTTGTTGTAGCCCCCATGAGGACGCTTGTCGTAGTCCGCCATGGTGGGATAGGCTCAATCGCAGGGGGGGCGAGGGTGTGCGAGATTCAGTGGGGAGACTCGAGGAACGAGGTCTAGCAAGAGCGCGATCGAGGAAGATGATGGATGCAAGGAAATGCGACTTGGCTCGCTGCGTGCATTTAACTAATTAGGTAAAGTTAAGCTTCTGGTCATCGCTTAGTCAGCAGCTGCCATGAATACCCGCGCAGGAACTTAATCCCTTGATTGCCTAAACAAGGTCTAGGGTAGGTGAAACTACAAGTACAAGCCACCTTCATGTCTTCGTCTATGTAAGGGGCTACGCCCCGATGTGTAGATCTGGCATGGCCAGACTAGTCACGTGCGAGCGCCACGGACACGACTCCTAAAGGGAGCGATGTAGACACGTCTCCCCTTTACACTCTTTGTAGCTCAATTTACATCAATTACGCCCAGCACCTGTGCTAACAGTGCTGACCCTGTAACATATTGAGCTACCAGTTAACAAAAGACAGGACAGACAGAAGGACAGACAGCAGGACAGACAGCAGGACAGACAGCAGGACAGACAGCAGGACAGACAGCAGGACAGTCAGCAGGACAGACAGCAAGACAGGCGATAGGCTAAACGACGAGACGGACGATCGATCGGACGACGAGACGGACGAACAAGATGGAGGACAATAGTAGTTATGCAGGGCACCGCGACCGGCGGCGCAACGAGCCGATGGAGGGAAGGAGCAAGAGCTCTTGCAGATCTTATCTGGGATCGCGGGAGACGAAGAACTGCGGAAGATGTTCACCGGGCTAGCCTAGCAGCGCCACCGTTGACACCCAGCCCGGGGTGCTCAGTACCCCGGCGATCTTACCCGTCGAACCGAGGCCGGAAGCAGCCCAGGAAATGGACCGTGGCAAGAAGCGCAAGCCGATGACTTGGCCGAAGTGGAACGGTCAACCCGAGTCCTTCCACTTCTACCTCGACCGTCTGGTATTTAAGTACAATACCGACGAAGAGGAGGGCCTAAACGGCAATAACAACGTCGTGTGGTACGAGATCCTGCAGACCTTGCCGGATCAGATGATGAGGAGAGTCGAGGGTTTTTGGAGGCAAGAGAGCGCGAAGGGCAACCCAGACCCCCGGAAATTCTTCTCGCACCTAGCCCAGACGTTCGGCAGCGTGCAGCAGACAGAGAGGGCGCAGGACAGGCTGCGCACCTCATTCAACGAGACAGCCAAGAGTTTGGGAAGTTCCTCCTGAATTCGAGGAAACATTGACCAAAGCGGGCGGCGCGAGCTGGGATAATGCTTCCAAGCTCGCATGGCTACGGAACTCGATCTCTCCTGCTCTCCGTGAGCAACTAGTCCCGGTTATCATGCCGAAGGACTACAACGAGTACATCCAACGTCTACACCCGATTGCTTGGGCGTTCGAGCACACCGCGAAGTTTAAGGCGTTGCAGAGGAAGCAGGGCTCCGCGGGCAACGTGACCAAGGGCAGGCATCAGGCATCGGCAACATCCAGGTCGCCGGTAACGACAACACCCCGGCACCGTCAGCAACGTTACCCGCCGAGCAGAACGCACGTGACGCACGCGACCATGACGGCGACGTAATAATGACGGTTACACGCACTCAGGGCAGGGTCAGAGAGGACGGGCGAACGGCCAGGGTCAAGTGGAACGAGCAAGACGGTTCGCTTCCAGCCTAGGTCAGGACGGAAGCAACGGGCGAGGTGGGTATCCGAGGACGAACGGAATAAACGCCGTGACGAGGGTCGTTGTCTCCGCTGCGGCGACAACACCCATTTCATTGCCGCTTGCCCCTACTCGCCAGGACAGGACCCTAGCCGGTCGAGGGATGTAAAAGTCCGCACCGCTAGGATCATGCCCTTGCTGGAAGATGATGGTAACGACTCTAGTGAGGAAGAGTCAGGACTTAGCGAGACCCCATCCCTCTCGGGAAATGCGTAGCCTCGAAACAAAGACGGGTCTCGAGGCCAAAGAACGGAGCAGTGGCAAAAGAAGAGAAGTTCTCAGGAAAAATGGAAGTTGGTCCTACAATAATTCGAAGCATTATCAATAGGACCAATCTCTTCTCCTCACTCGTAGACGAGGGATGCCAGTGCTACGCCGCGGTTGACGAAGAAGTCGTCGAAAAGTTGGAAGTTCCTATAGTGGAAATAGCACCGCGAGCTATTACAGGAGCATCAGGGGCAATGGAAGGAGCAACGATTAGGGGCCTCGTATGGCTATCAATGGAGGTCAACGGCCACATACAGACGATCTGTGCCTACGTGGTGCCCCGATTGGAATTCCCCCTAATCCTAGGAAAACCCTGGTTATGCCACACAAAGTCGTACTCAGTGCCCCACGAGAAACGACTATGGCATGAACCTACACAAGACTGGGTAGATCACCTCGGGGAAGGAGAATATTCTGCGAAAGCCAAGGAGTTCGAAGAAGCAAAGCACGTACTAGCCAGTACCTTTGTGGGTTACTTTGAAAGGATCCGCAAGCAGGAAGGAAGAGAGGCAGCTGCCACGGCGATTTTCGCTATCAGCATGAAGGATATCGAAAGGGCGTTATCACCAAAGAAACCCATGTCAGAAGCAGAGCTACGCCGAACGATACCCCAGCGGTTCCACGATTTACTGCCTCTATTTATGAAGAAGGAAGCTGATAAGCTGAATCCTCATAAGCCAGGCATAGACCACGAAATCAGAATCAAGGAGGACCCGAATGGCCAGCAGTTACCACTACCGTATGGAGCACTATACGGTATGTCACGAGAGGAACTCCTGGTTCTTAAGAAGACTCTACGAGACCTAGTGGATAAAGGATTTATCCGTGCAAGCAGTTCAGAAGCAGCAGCTCCAGTCCTGTTTGTGAGGAAACCAGGTGGCGGGCTGCGATTCTGTTGTGACTACAGAGCGTTGAACGCAATCACTAAGTCGGACCGTTACCCCTTCCTCTAATAGGGACACACTTCGCAACCTAAAAGATGCGAAGTGGTTCACTAAGGTCGACGTGGTACAAGCGTTCCATAAAGTACGGGTTGCAGAAGGAGACGAGTGGAAGACAGCGTTCCGCACCCGGTACGGTCTCTTCGAATGGATGGTTACCCCGTTCGGGCTAAGTGGCGCGCCAGCAACCTTCCAGCGGTATATTAACGGTATCCTACGAGACTACCTCGACGAGTTCGCCTCTGCTTATATGGACGATATACTTATCTATTCGAGCGGGAGCAGAGAAGACCATTTCCGGAAGGTACGGTTAGTTTTAGAACGCCTCGCCGAGCATGGACTACACCTAGACCCGGAGAAATGCGAATTTGGAGTCAAGCGGATTAAGTACCTAGGATTCATTATTCACGCAGGAATTGGCATTCAGGCAGATCCCGACAAGATACGAGCAATAGTCGAGTGGGCAGTCCCCGTTACCCAGAAGGGGTGCGCAGTTTTCTAGGATTCGTTAACTACTACCGGATATTTATACCGCAAGCCTCGGAAATAACTGCACCCTAACAGCACTAACAGGAGAGGGACTAAGTTCAAGTGGACGGACGAGCACGATATGGCGTTCCAGACACTAAAGACGCTATTTACGAACGCCCCTATTCTTACTCAATGGGATTTCGAGAGGCCAACCTTCGTAGAAGCAGACTGTAGCGGCTGGGCGCTTGGGGGCACACTTACGCAGGAAGTCGACGGACAACGCAAGCCAGTAGCGTTCCACTCGCAGAAGCTATCACCGGCTGAGCGCAACTACCCAATCCATGATAAGGAAATGCTCGCTATTATTCGTTGTCTCGAACAATGGTCAGCCGAGCTACGAAGCTGTGATAACTTCGTTATCCTTACCGACCATAAGAACCTCGAGTATTTCATGACGCGCCAACAGCTCTCGGAAAGGCAGGCACGTTGGGCTGAATATCTCTCGCGTTTTAACTTCCAGCTCCAGTACCGTCCGGGACGGAAGCAGTGGTGCCAGACGCGCTCTCGCCGCGAACAGGACCGACCAAACGAAGCGGATCACGAAGCACGAGATATGCAGCTTATTCCAGAAGCAGCCCTACGTACCTACGTCGGAGTAACGTCGACTCAAGCGGGAGAAGGCGAAGAAGAACACACGGTTTTCCACGACCCAGAGCTACAACAATTATGGCAGCAAACGGCAAACCAGGATCCAGTCTTTACAAGCGTTTATAACGCGGTACGAAACGGATCTCGGTCCTCGACCCCAAGCTTAAGCTGAAGGTACAAGTCGCCGAGTGCTTTATTGATCCTCGGGGGCACCTACGACTACGTGGCCGCTTATGGGTGCCAGGCGCACCGATCACGACAGAAGCAGCAGCCAAGGCAGCACCGCTAGAGCAGGAGTCGCTAAACGAATTACGGGGCTCCTTAATCCAGAAGGTTCATGACTCCCATGTAGTAGGCCACCCGGGACGGGAAGGGACGATAGAAGCCGTATCCAGGGACTTCTACTGGCCGCTAATGCAACAGCATATCCGACGTTTCTTGCGTAACTGCGATGTCTGCGGCCGTACGAAGATATGGCGCGAGCATAAAGGGGTCTACTTAGACCGCTACCCGTACCGGACCGCTTCTTCCGCCAGATACAGATGGACTTTATTACGGACCTCCCTTGCGAACGGTAACCGCTGCCTCTGGGTTATCAAGGACCGGCTAAGTAAGGAAGTTATACTCGAACCGATGCCAACGATGGAAGCGGAAGCATGTGCAGAGCGTTTTCTATGGTGCTTCGCCCGCTACCACTGGTGGCCCGACGCTATAACGAGCGATAGGGGCTCGAATTGGGTAGGCCGCTTTTGGAGGCACATGTGCAAGTTACTGGGGATCGACCAGCAGCTAAGCACGGCGTACCACCCCCAAACCGACGGAGGCCCTGAGAGGATGAACCAAGAAGTACAGGCATACCTCCGCGCCGTGATTAACCAGAACCAGAACGACTGGGATAAGTGGGTTCCCGCGGCTCAGATGGCGTTAAACGGTCGGGTCAATACCTCTATAGGGATGTCCCCATTCTTCGCTATACACGGCTATGAGCCGAAGTCACCAGTTCCCCTCGTTACGGAAGCATATGCGGAAGAGTATCCTCAGCATTCGCCAGAAACCAGGGCAAAGAAATTTGTTACCAAACTACAACAGATTACGGACCTCTGCCAAGCATCAATGGCGACAGCTACGCAGCAACAAGAACGCTTCGCTAACAGACGACGGAACGCGGCAGAACGCTTCGAAGTAGGCGATAAGGTTTGGCTTGACTTACGGAACTACGCGTCAGAGCGACCTAAGAAGAAGTTCGACTGGCTGCACGCTAAGTATACGATAAGCAAGGTACTCGACCCGTACACGGTTGAACTAGCAGACCTCCCGAGGGGCTGCTATAATAGGTTCCACGTCGACCAACTCCGGAGAGCGGGGACGGACCCAATGCCTGGTCAGCAACGCACAGACGCTCAACCCCATCTATCCAAGTAGACGGGAGGCTCACCAAGTAGTAGAGGAAATACTATGCGCTAGGTGGAAGAGAACCGGCCGCGGCCGTAGGCGGAAGTCCTTGTACGCTGGCAAGGTTGGCAAGACCCGACCTGGACCTCTTTAGACAATATGCAACAGACAGCGGCCTTGGATAAGTACGAACAGAGATACGGCCCGGCTCTCGAAAACGATGGACCATACCAGCACCGACGAGTGGCAACGGAAGCACAGCCGGCCCAAATCCAGGGGCAAGTCGAAGGAATACAACCACAGCTGCAGATACAGGGCAAGAGAATACGCGGACCACTACGGGCTAGGACTAATGGCGACGCCCCGTCGATAGTAACGGCACCAGACCCTATAGACGACGGCCCTACGATCGTTGTAGAGGGGACCAGGAACAGGAAAAAGGGCACCAGCGCCAGAGAGGAGTAGGGGGCTAATGTAAGGGGCTACGCCCCGATGTGTAGATCTGGCATGGCCAGACTAGTCACGTGCGAGCGCCACGGACACGACTCCTAAAGGGAGCGATGTAGACACGTCTCCCCTTTACACTCTTTGTAGCTCAATTTACATCAATTACGCCCAGCACCTGTGCTAACAGTGCTGACCCCGTAACAGTCTAACCCGAATCTTGGCACTCACTGGAGGCATAATCATGTTCAACAGGGCTTTCTTCTCCTGCGTCTTCCCCACGCACTCCACCTCATAGTTCTGCACGATGTACGCAAGCGCCTGTTTCATCAGCTGCGAGGCAAACCACCTCCCCGGACACGCGTGTTTGCCGAAGCCGTACGTGAGAAACGACGAGCTCACGTCGACACTCCGCTTCTGCCCGGCAGCCTGGCGACCCGCGCCGTCTGGACTCTCAAAGTCTCGTGAGAAGCGGAAGGCATCATAGCGCAGCGGGTCGTCGTAGTAGCTGGCATCGCGATGGATGGCCTGCGACGGAATTCCCAGCCGCACGCCGGGCGGGATCTTGATGTCGCTGCCGAGATCGAGCGCTTGGCCTGGACCGACGATGCGCGGCAGTGAGATGATGCCGAAGCAGGATATGCGCATCGACTCCCTCACGGCAGAGTCGACCCGGAACAGCTTGTCGATGGCTTTGCCCGTCACCAAGCCGTCCAGCTCCGCGGCCACGCCGTCGCACTCTCTCCGGAGACCAGCCACAAAGTCGTCCCTGGATTCGCTGCCATGGAGGTCGAGCACGCAGTTTGTGAATGCATAACTGGTCGTGTAGATGGACACCAGGTTCAGGATCAGAAGCCGCTGCGCTATGCCCGCCGGCTCCATCTGGCCGGGCCCGACCTTGGCACACCTCTCCACCATCCATTGAAGGGCGTCATCCTACAGGTGTCAGGGTCAGAAACACGAGGGAACGAGAGTCCAGCATCACTCACCGGCATCTTCTCGCCCGCCTTGCCGCCGTCCCACCTCCTGAGCCTCTCTTCAACCAGGGGCACGAGCACCCTCTTGCAGCCGGCGAGATATCTCTTGGCAGGCAGCGCTATCAACGGTCCCAACGCCGGTCTCGTGCACTTGGGCATGGCTGTTATCAAGGCTGACCCCATGTAGACGGCATTCGCATACAGCCGTGACTGTTCCAGCAGCGTCTCGTTTCGACACAGCGGCAGGCCCACGTAGGCGCGGTTGACTGCTCGCGCAACGGCTCTGCTCAACGTGTCCCAGGCGCCAACCGTCGTCCAGTTCTGCGAGTCGGCTCCCCAGCAGTCTCGAAACGCCGCATCAAGCTCCTCCGCCGTGCCAGCCGCGAAGAAGCCGACATCCTTGGTCATGTGCTTTCTGACAATGTCGAAGTGGATGCTGTTCTCGTACAGCTCCCTATCTCCAATCATGTACTTGGGCTGTATGGACTCGCTCTGCGCCTCCGCGGCAATGACGTGCTTCTCCGACTTGTTGAGCACGTGCAACTGGGATGGCGGCAGTGCGACGATGGCGCCGACTCCTGTGCTTGGCAGGGCAAAGGGTATGTCTCGCTTCTTGCAGAATTTGTTGTAGCCCTCGGTTGCCATGTCTGCAGAGGCCGTGATGGAGCGAAAGGCAGCAAGCGACCATGGAAAAAAGACTCCGGACGAGACGCCGGCGGTTGGAAACGACGCCCAGAACTCGGCTTGCTTGCTCGGCTTGGAGAGACGGAGGGTTGCGAGAGCCCAAAGGCCGACGACGAACAAGAGCAACTCTACGGCCATTGCTTCGGCCATGGTGTCGAGGCACTTGACGAGAAGGCAAGACATGAAGACAGCTCGAGTCGTGAATTTGGCTCTTGAGTATCATTATCTCGCATGCCTGTCTATACGACTTGGACTTTTCCTACTCGGCTTTATACACCGTCGATGGCAACGCCGTTTCATGACGCCGAAACCCCAGACACGACTTACACGAAAGGAACCTGCTCCTCCGCCGGGCGGCGCCAGGCTCGGAGTAAGCTGACGGGGATGACCCCCCAGGGGTGTGTGTAAAAGGCCAAGGCGGTATCGGGCCGCATCCTTAAGGATTGCAGGAGAATCAGGGCTGCCACCTGCAAGGGTTCTTGATCGGGAAACCTCTCACAAGAATGCCGGCGGGGGCGAGAAGGCAACGTCAAGGTAAAGAGTGGCTGCCCGCCCGGCAGACTGAAGGCAGGGTCAAGTCAGATTCCTCGGCATTTGGGCCTCCACCACTCGATCCTTTCCTCCGCACGTCTTGTCTCTGTGACTGTCGTCCACTGTCCCTCTCGTCGCCCCTTTCCAGAGCAGCAGCCTCGCCATGTCCAGCCCTGGCGGTCCAGCGGCCGGCGGCCCTCCGGCGTTCCCTCCTCCGGAACACCCAGAGGATCCGGGTCGCGGGCCCATGATATTGGGCACCACCTGGACGCTGACGTTTCTGTGCATCGTCTTCATCTCTGCCCGGCTCTTGGTCCGTGTAAAGGTGATTCGCGCTGTGAGCGCCGATGACTGGTTCATGCTCGCTGCCGGGGTATGTAGGCGATGTTGTCCACGGCCTGCTTGATGGCGATTTGCCGGGCAGATGCAGAGGTGAAGAGACAAATGCAGGCAAAGGCGGCTGACGGCCGAGGACTAGATGCTCCAAGTCACCTTCCAAGCATGCGTCACCCGAGCATACCTCTGGGGCTTCGGAAAGCACGACAAGGACCTGACGTTTGATCCGCAGATCATCAACATCCTCAAGTGGGTTTGGATCTCGACGACGCCCGCCATCCTCGTCTCCATCCTGGCGAGAATATCGGCCGCCATTCTTCTCATACGCATCTTTGGGAACAAGAAGTGGCTCAAGTGGTTCCTCGTCGTCTTCACCACTCTGCAGAGCATCGTGGCCGGCCTGGTCATCATCTTTGTATGGGCTCAAGTCTCGCCCGTCGAAGGGCTTTGGAATCCTCTTCTGCCGGCTCGGCGGTGGAATCCCAGCATCCAACAAAACACGGCCTATCTTGGACAATGTGAGTCTGGTTGCTTGCGCCTTGCGTCTCGGTGGCTGACGACGGCAACGGTTGCCCATCAGCCCTGTTTACCTTTTCCGACCTGACGTACGTCCTGTTCCCCATCATGATCATCTTCAAGCTCAACATGCCCCTGCGCCGCAAGCTGGGCCTCGCCGGGCTGATGGCAGCGTCTCTGTTCACAATGGTGGCCTCCATCATGAAGACGGTCACGTCGCAGGCGTCGAGCGCCAGCGAGGGCGACTTGCAGTACCGCGGCACCATGGCCATCTTCTGGTCGGCCTTTGAGCAGTCCTTTGTCATTATCATGACCTGCATCCCGCCGCTACGCTCCGCAAAGCAGCTGTTCAAGCGCCGTGACGGGGCCGCAGGCAGCAGCGCAATGGGCCTTGCGCGGCTTGGCAGGAGCTATCGCTCGTCGAAACTGGACTCGGATCGGTCGCGGAAGCCAAGCTTTCTCGACGAGGGGGAGCAGGCGCTCAGAGACACCAGCGTGCCGTATGGCAGGGCGGGAAGCAGGGGTCCAAGCAGCCAGAGCCTTGAGACGGGGAACATTCGCCGCACCGATCAGTACGCCGTCGCGTATAGTGGCAAGGCAGAGCCGCGGGAAGACGTATAGCTCTCGGTTCGGGACTTTTGGTGACGGGGGGGGGCGAGCTCGTGGCGAGTGCGCAAGGGGTGCTCAAGGCTGGGACGCGATGGATATTCAGGGGATCACGGCGGAGAGCAATGAAGCAGAAGCGTATGGATTAATGGAAGTTGAATAAAGCAGACAGAGTTCCTTGGCCATGCGTCTCGAGACTCCAGGGGCTTGTCCAAGCTTCAACCGATGCCAACACACATCCCCTGGCGAGTCTATTTCGAGAGCCCACATCAAGGCAGACGCACGTCCATGACGGTCTCATAGCCCAGCGGATTGTACGTATACGTCTTGACCAGCGTCAGGCCCACGTCTTCCAAGAGACTGCGCCACTGCGCTTCGGTGCGCTCCATGGAGGCAAAGGCCGAGAGCATGGTCAGATCCATGGCGGCAGCGTACGCATCGACGCCGACCTCGGGCAGCACCATCTCGTCGAGGAGCATGATGGAGTCCGACGCCATGGCCGACTTTGTGTTTTGGAGCAAGCGGCGGACCTTGTGGTCTGGGTGGTTGTGCAGCACGCCGCGGGAGAAGTAGAACTTGGCGCCTGGTGTTTCAAGACACGGCGTGTTAGCAGAAGAGACGGACCAAGGGCAAGGGGGAGAGGACCTTTGACGGGCTGCGGCTCGAAGAAATCATGCACCGTGTTCTCCACGCCCGGCGTCGGCAGCGCCTTTGCGATGGAGTGCGCCAGGTCCTGCAGAACCACGCGGCCCGGCAGGTCGGGATACCGGCCCCTGAACTCGGCGCACTGGTGTCCGATGCCGCCGCCAATGTTGACATAGACGGGCCGCTGCGGATCCCAGTCCCGGGCCTCCTGGCCGACGGGATAGACGCTCAGCCAGGACAAGTCGGGCCCGCGCCGCAGGGCCATGTAGTCGTTGAAGTATCGCAGGTTATCCGGGTGGTCCTCGAACCAGGCAAAGCCGTGCCGGGTCGTGTTCCACGCGTCCTGGAACACGGTGTGCATCTCGTCGTCGGGGTTCCGGTACGATGTCTTGTGGAGGAACGAGGGCAGGGCTTGGTACTGAGGCCCGATGGTCTCGAAGCTGAGTCGACATGAGTAGATGCTGGAATAGCGCGATGCCGCATGAGTATACGCCTCGAAGCGTGGCCTACCTACCAATGCGAGACGCCTGCCTCTGCCGCCCTGTCCGCGAGGTTCTTGGTGACGTTGTTGGCCTGATACTCGGCCTTGGCCGTCTCCCGGACCGCCCCGATGGACGCGAGATATCTCAGGTATCGACCTGTCGAGCCGTCAGCGATGGTCCGGGAATCCGCTTTCCGCTTCAAGATGTACTCATGAGCAGCGTCTCCGCGCCGGTTCTCGCTGCAACCTGCTCCACCGTCAAGGGCCCGTCGGCGGCGGCGAGGTATTTGAAGATGCCCAGGTCGAAACCAATCTTGGCAGCGGCGGTTTGGAGAAGCTGCAACGGGTCAGCCGTTGCCCGAAACCAAGGTCCGTGGCATGATGGGCCGAGGGCATGGGTCTCTCTCACGAGGTAGCCGTATCTGTGAACCGTGTCGTTGACGTCTTCCAGCGAGTAAGCCAGCTCGTGCACCGAGACCATGAGCTGCCGACGGGTGCCCGCATCAGCCATCGAGGCAAAGTGCTTGATTTGAGCGAGAGCCGACTCCATCTTTACGAGGTTTGCAACGGACTACGGTGTTCAGACCGATCAAGGTTGGTGTATATGAAGAAGCCGAGGAGGGCATTCATCTCAAGTTCTCAACCACGGAGCCCGGGGATTATATAGATATTCACCGAGGCGCGATCCGTCGTCGACGTGGCACTGTCCAATCAGAGCTCCAGCTACGATGCCAGTCCGTTGTGCCGTGTTTCGAGGCTGGCAGCTCGCAGTTGGAATTTGGGTTGCCGACTGTGTAAAGCGAAGCAGCCTCGGGATGGCAAAGGCTGTGTTTTTCAACTCGCACTCTTGCCAAGCTCAAACAACCGGGATAGGATCAAGTTGCCAATCGCAATACATCAGCCAAATCAGAAGCTCGGTCCCTTCTCCAGACGCTGCATATACAGAGTTACAGACGAGCCTCCTGAACACCAAGCTTCGTGGTTCCAACCGAGCACTCGACTCCTCGAGCAGGATACCTCCATCCAAGTCGTTTGAAAAAGCCGTGGCAGCCGAGAGGCATCCGTCGAGTGTCCTCTACTGGGCGGGACGCTTCGCCGCGGCATCCTCTCCCAAGCGGAACACATATTCAGGATTCCAGATGGCCCAGCCCAGGTGGTTGCACTGGTTGGACACAGGGTACATGTCTCGGGAGCACGCTGGGGTGAATCTAGTAGGCGTCTAGGCGAAGCATGCGAGGCGGAATCTCGCGGAGCATTACATATATGCAGCTGGGCGAGGCGCTCTTGGGGTCCAGAGACAAGGCGTAGATGGCGTGGCCCCGTGAAGTGAATTTATGCAGGCCCCCGAGGTGGCGTTCCATGTCGCGTCTGCTAAGGCAACAGCAACATGACACTGGACAGGAGTCACAGGACCAACAGGCCCCCAGGCAGCCCAACGAGGTCCAACAAGGCCCTCGGGAAACACAGCAGCAGTTGCATATGTGATATATGCAGCTCGACCCCGCAAGCTCGTCCAATGGCATCGTCTCCGACTCTACGCAACCAGTGCCAACCACCATGGCAGTCATGGCACCAAGTCACCAACCACCGACCGACTCGGCGGTCCCGTCAGCAGCCCTCCCGTGTCAGACGTTTTGTCCCCCAACGACGCCATCTCGCCGACCGGGGACCTTGTATGTATGTTGCGCTGCGTTGTACGGATATTACACGATCCGTCGTTACGACCAATCGATTGGGGGCCAAAGGATGCTGTTGGCTCTGCTGCCTGCCCCCTTTCATATTACGACCTCTTTGGCAGACCAAGCTTTCCCGTGACACGGCTCACAGACGAGACGGAGCTTTCTCGGCAGAGTCCTTGGGTGGAAAGGTTGGTGAAACAGAGAGGAGGGGGGGGAGGCTTCGGGCCCGTGAATATAGCCTCGCCCTCGTCGTCGTCTTGTTCAGCCTCACCCACGAGCAACAGCACCAGACATCATGGAGGTGCTCAGCCAGCTGTCCTGGCAGCACGTCGCTGGCACCATCGTCGTGTACCTTGCAAGCCTCGCCTTCTACCGCCTGTTTCTGCATCCGCTCGCCAAGTTCCCCGGCCCGCGGCTCGCCGCTGTCTCGCGCTGGTACGAGGCCTACTATGACGTTGTTTGCAATGGCAAGTACACGTTTAAGATAGAGGAAATGCACAAGAAATACGGTCAGTTGTCTGCGTCTTTCCTTGTCTCGGCTGGCCATGTCAATATTGCCTCATCTCATCCAGTAACTGATGTGAATCGCCCGACAAGGCCCCATCATCCGCATCAGCCCCTTCGAGCTCCATGTCAGCGCCCCTGCCTTCTTCGAGAAGCTCTACAACCACGACGGCCCATGGAACAAGTACGCCTGGGCCTACGACGCCTTCTCCGCCAAGCCGTCGACAATCTGCACCATCGAGCACGACGTCCACAGGCAGCGTCGCGCCCCGCTCAGCGCCTTCTTCTCAAAGGCCAACGTCGCCGCCAAGCAGGAAATCATCCGCCGGCGGACGGCCCAGCTCTGCGGCCGCATCGCCGAGTTTGCCGGCGACAGGACCGCCGCCGTCAACCTCGGCACTGCCATGAGCGCCTTTGCCCGCGACGTGGCCATCGAGTTCATCCTCGGCAAGCGCTACAACAACCTGGAGAGCAAGGACTTTAGCGCTGCCTTTACAAACGTCCTCCAGGGCGCCGGCGCCGTCTGGCGAATCACCAAGCATGTCCGCTGGTTCGGTCCCTTTATGAAGTCTCTGCCTCCTTCGCTGGTTGCCAAGCTGGGAGACGAGGGTCCAAAGGGCTTCTTTGCCTTTCTCAAGGTGAGCCCTTCTCCACCACTCGCCGTCCAACTGTCCTCTGACTCGGCTCAACAGGACACCATGACGCTGACCAGAGACACCATCTCGTCCTCGACGAGGTCTGCCGTCTCGGCGTCGGAAAAACTGGCTGCCCCTGCTCCGGCAAACCCTCCTCCTCCCGACGGCGCGGCTCCCCACACCGTCATCCACGAGATACTCAATTCCAGCCTGCCGGCAGAGGAAAAGTCTGGAGCCCGCATCAACGACGAGGTCGGCACCGTCAGCGGAGCCGCGTTCGAGACGACGGCCCAGTCCCTGCGCCTGATCGTCTACTACGTATACAGCGACCCCGACATCCTCAGCCGGCTGCGGGCTGAGCTCCGCTCCGCCACCGACGACGGCGCCGGAAGCCTGAGCCTGGCTGCCCTCGAGAAGCTGCCCTATCTCACCGCCGTCTTGATGGAGGGCCTGCGCCTGAGCCCGGGGCTTGCCACGCGCACGGCGCGCGTCGCCCCGAACCGGGAACTGGTGTACGGCCAGTGGCGCATCCCCGCGGGCACGCCCGTCGGCATGACCACCATGTTGATGCACAGGGACGAGCAGCTGTATCCCGAACCCAAGCGGTTCAGTCCTGACCGCTGGGTGGATATGGAAGTGCGCAGAAAGGCACACAAGACGTACGCTCCCTTCGCCAGGGGCACGCGCATCTGCCTCGGCATGCAGTAAGTCGAGCCTTTGACCCGCCTCCCAACCCGTCTCGACTGACAAGGTCTTGCTACCTCCTAGTCTTGCGTGGGCCGAGCTGTACATGGTCGTTGCTTCGCTCGTGCAACGTTTCGACTTCGAGTTTGACGGCGCAGGCCCCAAGGACGTTGAGCCTGTGAGTGATCAGTTTACCATTGGGACCGAGGACCAGTCCGGCATCAAGGCCTTTGTTACGCTGTATAACGGTTGATAGACTTGGTCCTTGTCCACAATAGCATAGTCTGTTGCAGGATGCTGCCTACATGTAGATGCGTGAATAACTACTGAGCTCTCACTCCTTCTGAGACTATAAGTTACATGTTCATCGTCACTCCGTGCCGTCCCAGCAGACATCAATGATTCCCAAAGCCGAGCCTGGTGGTTCCGCCACGTGCCTCAGCCTGAACCTCGGATCTGCCTGGGTAAGCAAAGCGGTCCACTCGCCCACGCTTCTCTCTCGCGAGTTGAAGAGAGCGCCCATACTCAAGTCCACCGCTCTGCGTTGACGAGCGTCACCGGTCAGCCCAACATGACGAGAGAGACGGGCCTCGAGATAGACGCACCTCAAGTTCCTTTCCTTCCACACTGCAACCGCTCCTGGCTCCGGCATCAGCGTCTCATGGATGACGATGCGCGCGCCCAGCCTCAGCGCGGGAATCTGCGCCCTGAGCAGACGAATGCAGTACTCGTCGGCCCAGTTATGCAGGACCAGCCGGAAGAGATACACATCAGCCTCGACGCCCTGCGGCTCGAAGAAGTCGTGGGCGACGAAACGGACGCGGCCCTTGAGCTCCTCGGGCACCCTAGCATCGGCGCCTGCCACAACCTTACCCAGGTCCTGGACGACGACGTCGAGGCTCCTGAAGCGGCGTGCCAGCTCGAGGGCGACGTGGCCTTGCGATCCGCCAATGTCGACGACCGTGGCTGGGCCCAGCGAGGCCCAGTCGTAGTTGTCGATGATGTAGTCTATTTCGTATCCTGGGCTGTCTGCTATGGCCTTCATGGCGCTGGCAAAGCGAGCGCCGCGGGCCGGATCTGCGTCGATGACGCTGTAGATGGAGTCGGTTGTGTTGTTCGCCAGAGCGAAGCCCTGGGTGTCATTCCCGACAAGGGGCCTCGGTTAGCTCCGCAACGGCAGCATCGTCGAGCTCCCCCTTACCGTTTGGTTTGGCTCGCCGGAGCCCGGCCATCGCTGCAGGGCATCCACCATCTAGAGAGTCTTGTCATGCGCCGCCGGCCTTGATGGTTGGCGACGGGGACACTTGGTCAGGGGGCTTACCTTGACCGAGGCCGGCCATATCTCGTCGCTCCCACAGCCGATCCAGTCATTGAAGTGCGGCATCATCAGCAGCCTGGACGAGCTCGTGTGAGCCACGACGTCGGGCTCCGGCTCCCGAAAGACGCGCATCGTCATTGCGTGGCGGAGGAGGCGGCGGAGCGTCCGCACGTCCAGCCCCGTCTCGTCGGCGATGTGGTCAAACGAGGCGCGACCCCGTGCCGGGACCATGGCGGCAATGCCGAGGCGGCTGATGGCCTGGAAGCTCACCATGTTGTTGTGCTGGTCCCGTCAGCCTCGTGCCGCCGGCCCGAGTCGAGCATCTGCGGGATGTGTCTACCGCGGCGTGCTTGAAGAGCAGCGCCCAGGGCTCGAGGAGCAGGTCGTGCAGCTCGGCCGTGGCATCGAGCACCGCGTCCTGCACGTCGTGTGCCTCGTTGGGGAGCCTGTTGTTTGTGGCTTCTTCGTCGAACGAGGGCGACGCAAGGCCCCGGTCCGAGAGCATCTGCTGGAGCTTGGCAACGGAAGTGCTGATGGTGGCGGCGAGCTCGACGATGCGCGAGGCGGTGCCATTGGAAGAAGCCATGCTGCTCAGGGCTGCTCAGGGGTTGTGAGCCGTTAGGTCCTGGTGGTGATCAGATGGGTGTGCTCGGCTGGGCTCGGACAGTGTAGAGGATGGGCGACAGCACATGGATGTACAACCAGCATCTCTCTGCCTTTATCTTGCGCTGAAGGGGCCTTGTCCGGCTCCTGCGCTCACCCGGTACAGCCCGAGGGCGTTGTCCGGACTTGAGGGAGCTTACGACTTGCTGTAATACCCCAGTCTGCCTCCCTCATCCACGCCTTGATATTATCATATTACGCGCACTCCCAGCATGGCCCGTATAGCCCCGTGGCCCGCATAGCCCCGTGGCCCGCATAACCCCGTGGCCCGTAATCCCGTATATCCTCAACACGGCCGCCATGGCCGTTACAGCCTCGCCTCGACGTGCACGCCCAGCAGCGCCGTCGACGATCCTGGGCCCTTTGTCCGCGCAGTCCCACCTTTCGCAGCTCGTGCAGCTGAACCCGG
The DNA here is from genome assembly GCF_020360975.1 of Hirsutella rhossiliensis. Classification (NCBI taxonomy): domain Eukaryota; kingdom Fungi; phylum Ascomycota; class Sordariomycetes; order Hypocreales; family Ophiocordycipitaceae; genus Hirsutella; species Hirsutella rhossiliensis. The sequence goes on from NW_025408669.1 coordinate 1,865,161, forward strand.
TCTGAGATATCTCGGCGCCCCCAATTATACGAAGCATGTACAGTACAGCAAATCTGGCCACGGCCGGACGTGACACGGCAGCAATCTATCGCCCCCAGCCCAAGGCGCGACCCCTTATTCGCGGCACGGAAACGGCCCTCTCGGCCTATGATGTCGGAGAGATGCCGCGGTTCGAATAAGGCGCGTGCGAACATGCACCAACCCCGTGGCCCCGTGTCTCAGACATCGTCGAGCACTTACATGTTGATGCCGTTGGTCAGCATGTGGCACAAAGCCGACACTCGGCATCCTCGACCTGGAGATGACGCCCAACAGGAATAGAATAGTCTGTTGCAAGATGTGTGCCCTCGTCCTCCCCATTGTACATGTGCTACCCATCTCGACATCGTCTTCATTGCACTTGCTCTCTGAAGCATCGCCCCTTTGGCTCTGTTCCTATACTGACACTGAAATGGGCTATACTGACACTGAAATGGGCTATACTGACACTGAAATGGGCCCATCGTCAGTTGTCGCTGGTTCAAGAAACACACCGGCGGACTTGCCCGTGAGAGAGTCGACCCCCTCGTCGTCTCCGTCCACCAAGCCACTTGAAGCCGTCTCACCCAGCCTGGAAGCTGGGAAGAGTCTCCAGGATGTTCTTCGAGACGTGGCGGCCTCGAGGCCACGGCGAGGCATGATTCTCTACCCCCCGGGGAACACTTCAGCTCCCATCGAGGTCGAGTACAGCACCCTGCTCACACAGGCAACGAGGAATAGCCATATTGTCCGCTCCATCAAAGGTTTCAGGGCGGGCAAGCCGGTGCTGCTCCGTCTAGATGACCACTGGGACACAATCCTCTGGTTCTGGGCCATTCTGCTCGCCAGCGGCCTCCCGGTGCCGTCACCCCCTTTCAGCAATGTTGTCGGGCAACGCCGGAGACATATCGAGAGTCTGGCCACGCTCCTGGAGTCACCGATACGCATCACCCGAGCCAAGTCTCTGGCCCTTTTTGATATACCCCATGGCATGCAACTCTACTCCATCGAGTCGCTGCTCCAGCATGCCCGTCCACCGCCTGCAGATTCAACCGCGTTGCGTGACAGCGGCAGCAACAATGTGAACAACGGCCCGGCCATGTTGATGCTGACGTCCGGGAGCACTGGCAACGCAAAGGCCGTGAAGTTGAGCCACAGACAGATACTCGCAGCCTCCGCGGCCAAGGCCTCTGTGCGCCGACTTCCCCCGGACCGGCCCTTTCTGAACTGGATCGGACTTGACCATGTGGCGAGCCTGGTGGAAATCCACATACAGGCCTTATACCTTGGCCTTGACCAGGTTCATGTTCACGCCGCCGACATGACGCCGTCGCCGACGGTGTTTCTCGACCTTGTAAGCCGCCATCGAGTTTCGCGCTCCTTCGCGCCCAACTTCTTCCTGGCCAAGCTCGTCTCTGCTACACAAGAGGAAACGACGCCGCCAACGAGTCCGAGGTGGGACTTGCGAGACCTGGTCATTCTAGCCTCCGGGGGAGAAGCAAACGACACTCTGGTGTGCCGGGCAGCAGCCTCCTTGCTCGCACGGCACGGTGCTCCTCCCAACGTCATCACACCGGGGTTCGGGATGACAGAGACGTGTGCCGGGGCGATATTCAACCTCGACTGTCCCGTATATGACGTCGAGCACAAACATGCATTCACGTCGGTGGGGGAGTGCATCAAGGGCGTCGAGATGCGCGTCACCATCCCGGCTCGGAACGGCGAGGTGGTGCTGGCTTCGTGCGGCCAGCCCGGTGACCTCCAAGTCCGCGGCCCGGTCGTCTTCGACGGCTACTATCGCAACGAGGAAGCCACCGCCGAGGCATTCACGTCGGACGCCTGGTTCCGGACCGGCGACCGGGCCATGGTTGACTCCCAGGGCAATCTCACCATGATGAGCAGGGCCAAGGACGTCGTCAATATCAACGGCGTCAAGGTAAACTCGGCCGACATCCAGGTATGTCTCGACCAGAGCGTGGGCCGGCGGGTCAAGTACGTCGTCGGCTTCCCATCCCGGGCGGCACATGCGCACACGGAGCAGGTCACGGTTGCCTACGTGCCGAACGAGTCGCCGCTGCCGGCCCAGGTTGCTGTAGATGTCACCGGCAGCATCGTCGAGGCCTGTCTCCTCTGTACCGGCTCGAGGCCTGTAGTCTTCTCTCTCGACGACGAGTCACTGCTCCCGAGGACGACCCTCGGGAAGTTGTCGAGAGCCAAGATGCGGGCGCTGTTCGAAGACGGTCTCTTCTCGCAAAGCGTCGACAGCCATAGTCTCCTCATACAGAACTTTAGACTGCAGCACTTGAGCCATCCCAGCAGCGAAGCAGAGGCCAGCCTCGTGGCCGATTTCGCCAGCACGCTGAATCTCCCGCCGGACGTCATCGGGGTGGACACGCCCGTCTTCGACATAGGCCTCACCTCGATGGACCTGATGCGGCTCAAGCACCGCATCGACTGTCGTCTGCGCATGAGCGTCCCCGTCGTCGTGCTCATGAAGAACCCTACGGCACGGTCCCTGGCTCGTGCTCTCGACGGCCTGTGCCTCGAGCCCGCCGTTGCGTATGACCCGCTTGTCCCTCTGCGAAGCAGCGGCAGCAAGACACCGCTGTGGCTTATCCATCCCGGCGTGGGCGAGGTGCTTGTCTTTGTCGGGCTCGCGCAACAGCTTGCCGACGACGACCGCCCAGTCTATGCGCTGCGAGCGCGCGGTTTCGAGCCGGGCCAGCCTCGTTTCGGCTCCATTGCCGAAGCCGTCGAGGTATACCGGGCCACGATCCGACGGCGGCAGCCCAAGGGTCCTTACGCCATTGCCGGCTACAGCTACGGCTCGATACTGGCCTTCGAGGTGGCCAAGCGGCTGGAGGGCGAAGACGGAGCGCCGGTCCCCTTCCTGGGAAGCTTCAACCTGCCTCCGCACATCAAGCCTCGCATGCGCCAGCTGAACTGGAACCTGTGCCTGCTTCACCTGGCGCATTTCCTAGGCCTCGTGACGGAGGAGCGCGCCGACAGCCTCGAGGACCGATTCGGCCGTCGTCTCCGCGCCGACGCAATAGCACAGCTGCTGAGCATGGCACACAAGCAACGCATGACGGAGCTCGGGCTCAACGAGGCCAACTTGGTGAGCTGGGCTGACCTGGCATTTGGGCTGCAGAGCATGGCCGTCGACTACGAGCCGCACGGCGAGGTTGGCGCAATGGACGTGTTCCACGCTGCGCCGCTCAGGGCAGCCGCCAAGTCCCGGGAAGACTGGATGGAGAATCACCTGAGGAAATGGGCCGACTTTTGCAGAGCCGAGCCCAGGTTCCACGAGGTCCAGGGCGCGCACTACACCATGATTGGGCCTGATCACGTAGCCAGTTTTTCAAAGGCACTCAAGGCTGCCTTGAGTTCCAGGGGGGTGTAGCTTGTGTCCAACTCCAAGCAAAGGTGAGGTCCCGGTCAACACGTACATAATAGTCTAGTGTCTTCTATGGTGACGGTGTCGTTCAGCTAGAGTATCGGCCATGCGAAGCATCTGTTAAGTGACTGATTCATGGTGTAAGGAAGGGTACCTGAATTCGCCTTGGTCAAGGGCCCCGATACATTCAGACATGGCCGACGTAGAGGCAGCAAACGCGACAATGGACAAGATAAGTCTAGAGCTCCCTTGTTCGGAGCGCAAATCATCATCAAATGTAAGGTTACCTGGGACTAGGCTGTGTCACCCTAAGAATACCGTGAGTAGGGTTGGGGTTTTGCAAGTCTCACCGGGCTGCTTGGCTTCCATCTTGCTTGAATATACAGCATTGCAGGGACTTTACACGGAGCGCAGCGAGGAACCCGAACAAATCACCGACGAAAGCGACGAGACGGCTGCACTTTCGTTCGCCTTGACCGTTTTCGACCTCTAAATCGGAAGAAGACGGTGAATTTAAGAACTCTGCCCTTCCCTTCACCCGCCTCCAGGACCAGGCGCGGACCGTCGTACCCAAGACATATGCTGCCAGACAGACGTAGAGCATCTCTTGTATCCGGGACGTGCAACCGCACAGACCAGGCGGCGCCGGAGGCTTTCCCAGCAGTGGCGCTTTCCATCTTCCTCCTCCCCGGACATGTCCATCGACGAGCCCCCGCCTGGGTACTGATATTGCGAGGCGTGATGCGTCGAGACTCAGGAGCCATTCGCAAGTCAGCGACGCACCTCGAGGAGAGCTAAGCGCGGTAGATTATGTGCTGAGTAAGAGGAGCCCTATTCTATGACGTTTCTAATATCTAACAGTTGTCCTTGAATTTTGAAGTCGAACCATGCGTGGTTCAACTTATATCCAGTCCAGCGGACAGTATAGGAAACATCTTCCCAACTATGCAATAGTCATCTATCGTACCCCTTTGTCTCCATCATGGCCAAGTTGAAGGCATCGCCTGCCCTCAACTCGCAATCCGCGCCCTGATTCCTGAGCTCCTGAGACGGACCGGTCCACTGCCCCCCCCCCAGACGTCATCTTTTGCCACCAAGAACAGCATAAGCATTCCCGATACCCTCTGGCAAGGAGGCTCTGAAAAGAGGCCGGCCGTTTTAGCTTCGAGAGGACAAGCCGTCGCTGGAGCCGACGCTGATCATCAAGTCTGCATCGTCTAAACACGGAGCATCTCGTCACCCTCCTTTCTCTCCAAATCAAAGCCGTCCAAATTTCGCGTTCCTTGTCGTCCTTTGTTCTTTTCCCTTTCTTTCCGCGTCCGCGAGCAGATGGCCCGCCTCTCCTGACTGCCTCCACTGGGGCACCGCTCCCCAGCAATTTACCGCCGTCGCTCTCCTCAAGCCGCTCCCCGCCGCTGATCGATCCAAACCAGGGGTAACCATTGCTAACATATATCTAGCGCCGTCGACATTTTCTCGTGACAACATGGACGTGCCTGATCGTCGTAGCGCAAAGCGTCGTCGTTCCACCTCGGCAGGCACAGCATTACCACTGCATGTCTTGATACGCAAACACACGAAACGAGAAAGAAAAGTGAAAGCCAGCCGTCTCATGCATCGAAACATGGTCTAAGAACGCGATTTCCTCGGCCATGCAGCAGAGCATGCCCCCACGGCAATTGCTGGCTGCACCCTTTCAACCCCTCCCACCCTGGCCACAGGTCCACGTCGTCAGGACCCAGAAACTGCGCCATCTCACTCCCAGCATGACGAGTGTCCAACACTCTTCCCAGCCCAGCCACGCAATCCCAAACTCTCTCGCTGTCGCTCTCTTGCACGCACGCGGATACCCCATGGATCAGTCTATCACCATGTGCAGCCGAGCGCAAGAGCACGTGTGCTTGTCCCACTTTGACGCCATGAGCCTCGAGGCTACTTTTCCCTCACCGACCGCTGTCCTGGTTTGTGTATCGAAGCCCATGTCCCCTAGCATCTTCCATTAAGACTCAGTGTCGGGAGTCAATTGGACAGATCGCTTCTGGGTCCGCCAAGTGCCTTCAAGGGTAAATCATTGTTCCGTCCTCAATTTTCGTCTGAGAATCGCGGCAGTCAGTCTAGTTTTGCCATCATTTCTTGCTTCGTCATCGGGGTGAAGTTTTCAATGTCCAGACCGCGCGATGCCAGCCCTGGCCTCACGTGGTGAGGGACCAACTGCTGGTTCAGATTGGGTGCAATGGAGAGCTCTGCTTGCCCGTCAGCCGTGGCCACTTTGCGGTAGTCCGCCGTAGCCAAGGGATGCACTTACCGTGGCGAGTAAAGTTGAAGAGATCTGGCAGGTCACGAAGCTGGCCAGAGCCGTGTCTCGAGTCGGGCAACTTGGTGCTCGGGTCGCGAAGCTCGTCGAAGAACGGGTGCACCATGGCATCAATGGCGGATTGTCTCTCCGTCGGCGTGTACTCGAGGAGTCGAGCAATGAGGTCAATGGCGTTGGCATCGGCCTTCCGGAACACCTTGCTAAAAGGATGAGGCTTGATCTGCGGGAACTTGTGCTCCATGTAGTTGGGGTTCATGGTTCGGATCTGCTCTCGCGTCGGCGTACCAAGCACCTTGATGATCTCCACTAATTGATCGATGCCGGACTCGCCGGGAAACAGCGGTTGCCCAAGCATGAGCTCGGCCATGACACAGCCAGTTGACCAAACATCTGCCAACCAGTCAGCGCAAACAACGGGCAGGGGCGTGGTGGTGCCTCTCACCAATCTTGGTTGTGTAGTTTGTCGCGCCGAAAATGAGCTCGGGCGCACGATAGTACCGAGAGCAGATGTACGAGACGTTGGGCTCGTTCTCCACCAAGATCTTTGCACTGCCAAAGTCACAAAGCTTCAGGATCCCGCTGTTCGGGTCGAGGAGAAGGTTTTGGGGCTTGATGTCGCGATGGCAGATGCCTTGAGAGTGTATGTAGGCCAGGGCGCGAAAGAGCTGGTAAATGTACAGCTTGACCTCGAGAATGGGCATCGTCGTCTTCATCTTGTTGAAGAACCGCGAAGCTCGATAGACGGTCTCGGGAACAAACTCTTGAACCAGGTTGAGGTAAACTTCGTCTTTCTGTAACATGGTCAGCACGGGGCGGCGGAGAGCCAGGGCCGGGAGGTGCACGCACACGTTCGCCGTTGGAGTAGTAGAATGCTTTCAGTTGGACAATATTGGGGTGTCTGACGATGCGCATGATCTGCAGCTCACGGTTCTATTTCATCTTGGGTTAGAGATCCGAGGACGCGGCTTCCGGACGCAACGGGGTCAAGGGTCGATGCACACCTTGAATCTCTTGTCCTGTAGTACGCGCTTGATAGCTGCATCCTCCCCCGATGGCGAGAGCTTTGTTTGGAAGACGACGCCGAAGGATCCGTTGCCAACAATCTTGCATTGCGTGTATTGTAGATCTCGGGTCTCGCCGGTGACTCCATCCTGCACCTTTTCGCGAATCACCTCTGGACGCGAATGGGGTTAGCCACGCGACCACGGCGTGAGGCGCCAGGCAGAGTGAGGGGGGAACCCACCTCCCATCCTCAGACTATTGAAGGCATTTGGCCGATGAGACGACATGCTGGGTGGCGTTCTGACAAGGCCAGACAGCTGATTCTACCGTGTGTGGTTGGGAGAGGAAGACCGTCGACAGTTTGCAGGTGAGGGGTATCAATCCCGGGCTTTTAGCGCGGGCCGTGGCGGGCAACAAGGTCGAGGCGACGGTGGAACGGGGTGCGATGCGTGGAGATGCGGCAGGCCACTAGAGCTGCAGCTGCCAATGAAGGCGTCGATGGCGACCACGGACAAGGGGGCCGTCGCTCGGGGGTTTGCCTTTTGGGTCGAAGAGACAAATCGCGCCAGACGAGGCAGCGGCAACGTTCGCGAGACCAAAACGTGGGGCGACTGTCGGATGCAGCTGAGATGCGGCGTCAGTTCTGGCGACCGAGGAATGACGGGCGTTGGCGGATGCAAAATCACCAACAGAAATTGAGGGGGAGGGATTGCAAAGGATGAGGGAAAATGGCAACGGCGAAAGTGTTTGCGAGGTGGTGTTTTTGGCAACGCAGCCTCAGGCTTTGGAGGGGCGAGGTGCGGGGCGGGGCTGGAGAACGGGAGCGACAGCGGGCGGAGACAGTTCAAGGTTATAAGGGAAGGGGAGGAAAGAGAGGGGGGGCTGCTGCTGCTGCTGCTGCAGGCAATGATGATGCCGATGGATGTAGAGTAGACTGAAGGCGGCAGCACGGGCGAAGAACAAGAGCGAGAGTCGAAGCAGTGCGCTGCAGGATGCACCATGCATGCATCAAGCAGCCAGAGATGAAAATGCCTCCCGTAGTCAAGGGCAAGTCAGGTACATGCGGCGGCTGCGGAAGCACCAGCAGGCCACGGGAGAGCAGAGGAAGCGCGGGTAGGAATGGGAAGACGGTCCATAGGGAAGATGAGGATGTAGGAGGTAGGTAAGGTGGGTTGCCTGAAGCATTGAGTAGCACCGAACGCTGCTTTGCACAGAGGCTGGTAGGGGGTGGCCCCGAGGGAGGGGGTTGTCTCGTGACAAGGTGACGGGGCGGCAAATGTTCGTCAAGAGACGGGTAGACAGAAATGTGTGTATGCGCGCGCGCGCAGTCCCAGGCTCGCACTGCTCGCCGTCAAGAGGACAAAGGGAGAAGCAGGCGATTGCAGGCAGGAGGAGCTTACTCACGTTGTATCAAGGTCCACGAGGCAATCGTCTGCGCAGTCTCGAGCTTTCCGCGGGAGGAGGAGCTGGGGACAGAGCCAAAGGGTCGCCTGCGCGGCAGTCGGCTGTCAGCAACAGCAGCACACGTGCTCAGGTCGAGCCAAGGCTACCTCAAGGCAGGCAATCAAGAAGGATATAGACGCGGCGGCTTCGTGCAGCAAACGGCCAGGGCGTCGCGGCGGCCAGTGCAGCGAGCACCAACGGCGTAATGTAGACAAGGTTCGTCGTCGACTCGGCTGCGCAAGGGGGCAGCGTCTACGGCGATGACTTTCGGTTGGGGGCGACGACAGGGCGGCCCGACGCTGCGCTGCTCTGCGAGGATGGCGCTGGCGAGGCGATGGGATCGGAGAGGAAGGGGGGATCAAAGGAGAGATGGGGGAGGCGACCGGGGCTGAGGGGTTGGTTGGCTGGTAGGTTAGGTTGGAGTCGTAGTGGTGGTGGTGGTGCTGGGTGGTGGTGGTGGACGAGGAGGACGACGCCGCGGACGGGGCGAGGGGAAAAGGCAGCGTCCAGCAGGGCCCGTCAGTGCGCGTGTGGGCGGCGAGGGTACCTCTCCGTACCGTACCTTTGTGCTGAGCCCACCATGTTAATATGCGGGGCGGGGCGCTGCTTCAATTGTAGCCACGCGCGCACCTCTGGTCGCCCAGCGCAGCGGGAAAGGGGGATTGCTCAATTCATGGGTTTGCAGGTGGACACGGCTGTATAATACACGGCGTCTGGTAGGCTCACAGAGTGCAAAGGGCCCGGTTGCCGTTCGGGCGTGACGGCCGGTCAGCGCCCCAAAGGCCCCTCTGGAGGACTCGCTCCAGATTCCACCCCCGCTCGTGAAATCAGCCTTGGGAGCTCGCGAAACAGACTTGTAGCAATGTGCTCGCCCCATCTACAGTACACATCACTTGACGTTGTTGTTTGCGCAGAGAAACAACAGGGGTGTTGTTTGACGGTGCACAGCAAGACTGCACAGCAAAAGGAGCGGGGCAAGACAGGACACTCAAGGAGGATCCTTTCGAACCAGACTTGAATACATGGCAAAGAGAACGAATGGGAGGCAACTGCCCAAGCCTTGCTGTCTACCCAAGACAATGGGCAGATGCGGAGATGAAGAGGGAAAACATTGGCAAGTGCACGGCGGGGTGCAAAGTATCGGATACAGGCGGCGAGGTGAACGAGGTTGAGGTGCAGATTCAGGAACCTGACCCTTGGAACGGCCACCCTGGTCAACGGGCAGATAAAGATGCACGTATGTACAACGGGTCCCGGCAACGGCGAGCATCGCAGAGTAGGTACATACATGCACTGACGGGGTGGTAGCGAGGTCAAGAGTGTAGGCATACCTGCGGCTACTAGAAGATATGTCCAAGTGCTCTGTATGTGCATGTGAGTTGCTTTGCTTGGCTGTGGATTCAACAACAGTCGCACAAAAGACACACAAGGGTCTACTACAGAAACACCACCAAGTGAGAATTGATTCAACCAAGCATGGGCGTTCGGCATGTCTCTCTACCTGGCACCAGACGCAGAGCTGCACCGTACATGGGTCCGGGGAGCTACTGTACGGCGATGCACTGTATGTACAGGCCGGGCGCTGGTTGGCCGCGACAGCGCCCTAGCCGAAAGGATCCATCCAGGGTCCACAGTGTTGGACTTGCAAAGAGCTCATGTGCTCTTGGTTTTTCGAGACGGATAGCTGGCGCTAGCTCTTTACGGAGCACAATCAATCCAATGCTTTTTTTGGGTGAAAGGGCGGGCGGCTTGGGTGAGAATGGGCTGCTGTTTGCCTGGGTCGTTGAGACGTCTGTTGGTCATGGAAATGACAAGCCCAGCTTTCACATGCCGCAGCCGATCAAACTTGTTTCCACCCTCTGTGTGTACTGACTGTACCTACATGCCACTGTGGTACACAGAAGGAGTGAAGAGGCACATGGATGCTCGCCAAGACTTTCCTCCCTGTACCTACAGTAGTGCTGTATCTCGCGGCGACTGCTGTCGTTTCAGACTGCTCGACCACTAGGTAGTTGCTGAGAAGAGAGATGCATCCATACCGTGGCCGGTGAAGCCTCGCTGCAGAGGTACTGTACAGTACACAATACCGCGACGATCGATACTGGGCCTCGATGCCGCGGCCAGCGCTTTGGTCAGCAGCACGGGCAGGCTCAGCAGCCCACATGGCCGCAGCAGCTTCCCGCCCGTCATGTCACCTGACGGGCTGCAGGGGTCTCCCGTCGTGACCCAGGCCCAACTGTTTCCAAGCCCGGCGCGTCAGACACGCAGCTCCGGATGACTGGCGCATGACATGGGTGTGCCGACATTGCAGATTCTCACCCACCTCGCATCTGTCGCCGGCAAACTGCTCTCAACACTGTACCGAGTGTCGGGAACCTGGAAAGATGTCTACCAGCAGTGAGTGGCCTTTGCCAGTCGACGGCCCCGAGTCGGCAAGTAGCGTGTACGGAGCACTCGGTGCTCGTCTCAACGACGCTGAGGCTCAGAATGTACGCATGCGTCGACTTCAAGGCCATCCGCACATTACGGTGTAGGTACTCGGCAGGTAGCGGTTTCCAGCCATGCCGGGCTACATCCAGTGACGAGGGGCGGTGCCGTTGAGCCAACATCTAAAAACAGATGAAAATATCCCGGCAACTTCCAGGTTCGGGGCACAGTGGTGAGGTCTGGCCTAACTCGATCAGGGCCTTGCCGAACAGAGCTGCGGGAACGGTAGCTCCCACCACGAAGCACTTCGCCTCGTAGAGCCGTGCCGGACGGGGCGGATTCACGCACTGGTCGGCGGGTCGTAGATGGAAGAGACAAGCCTTTGGGTTGTCGGAGCCCTACAAGTGCACAGATAGGCGAGCGCGCGCAAGGGGGCTTGGGGTATCTGTATTGAGGGCGCGTGTAGCGAGTACTTGCACATGCACCCATGACCGCACTGCGAGAGGCCCAGTGGATGCGGTGAGCCCAGGTAGACGATACTGCACCTACAGCAAAGCGCAGCGGTGCAGGCAAGAGACCAATCAATTCTTTTAGTCTCCGTCTGTCTTCCAGCACATGCCGGGCCTCATCTCCCACGGAGTAATCTTGCCGCCGAGATCTACGACGAGATAGACATTGGTAATGTCCGAAGTGCGTCTACTCTATCGTCAGCGAGCTCGATTCGCGTCGATCTCTATTTCCTGCACGCCCAGGCGAATGCTTGTCCATTCGGCAAAGTGCCGTGCCATTGTGCTTGTAGAGTATGTACCTCTGTACAGTACATACAGTATTTTGCAGCCTGCACAGTACAGTTCTCGTTTTGCGTCTTCTTGTCCCGACGGCATTGGTGACGCAGACTGGTGGTCGGAGACGCCACGAGGACGGGCATCATCCCAGCACGCTACCCGCGAGTGCGGGGCGGGTTACGAACTGGACGAGACTCTGCGGAGCATATGCTCTATTGGGGGACCGATGAGATCACCAGTCTGGTAAGTTGCAGAGTTGCTGGATTGCTGAGCTCTGCAGGGCTGCAAATGCCGCATAACCAAAGTTTCATGGCTCTTCGAGGTCATCGAGGTCAAGTCAATTGCTGGAAAGACGGCGTTTGATCCGCAATCTGGCTTACTCGCCAAACAAACAAAACACTCTCGACTCTCACCCACGGCGAACGCAAAAATGTTGTGTGTGCCGATGTTGTGCTCCCAGGTACTCCGTACTTGGCACCGAGTACAAAAAAGACGTGTACCCAACTTTATTATTATCCCCCCCCGTGACAGAAATTATCGCTCTCCACCCTCCGCCTGCTTCCTTGCCTCTGGCTGGCTAGCCGCGAATGGAGTCGTCGACAGGGGGGTGTGGGCGCCTATCGCGTGCGGGCTAGCGAGCCCCTGTCGGCTGGTCACGTTGGGCCTCGACGTCATGGGCGCGACGTCATCTGCGTATTAATCATTTAGAGTCTGCACGGTACAGCGGGGAGCATCGAAAATGACGGTGCACGGCACACACAATCTCAAGTCCATGCTGTAATTACTGGGTGCTGTACTGGGTACGGTGCATTCATGCCTGTGCAGGCAAAAAGACGAGGTAGAAGGAGCCGTGATGCCGCCGCCCATGAAAGGCTGTCCAGACACCCACCACCACCCAGGTATGCATGTATTCGCACACGCGGCACACGGCCGACGGTCGCACGGCTTTGCCTTCGGTGCAGGGATGACGGGTGCGTGGTGGCACGCGGCTCTTGCAAAGTCATACCCGGATGCTTGCATCAGTGGAATGCGGCGAGGTCCCATGACCCTCCCCATGCGGCGCTAACGACCCATTTTAGGTTCTGCTCGTACGAGACACTGAATGCATCCCGTGCAGAGGGCGAGTGACGATGGAGTCGACAAGCAACAGCAGAGGGACCAATGGGCTTGGTCAATTGGACTGCACCGTACGTAACATGGCGCTCAGCTTGCTCGCTTTGCACCGATACTCCGGAACCCCGTGACCTGCCGATTGCTATTATCTATTCGCTGGTTGGTCTTGGTGCTTGCCTGGACGGGGTACATACCGTACAAATGCTCGGAACGGTGCCTGGGGGCCAGGTGCACGATGAGAGAGCCAAGACTTGTTTCGGCATCGACGCGCTATCGCAGCTTAGCCCCTAAAATGCCCCTCATGGCGCGGCACGGGAGCCCTGTCCAACTGCCGCACTTTAACCGCTTGTACCCACTGTTGGTGCTGCTTACCTGCGCCAGCGCTCAGGCCTGCAGCCAGTTGGCTGGCTGGGCGCTAGTGCTCTGTAGTGGATGCGGGAATAAGACTTCGTCGACAACCTTGACTTCACCTCTCTCGCAGCTCACATCAGCACTTCGTTCCTACTGGTCTTGCCCGCCCTGCCTGTGGCAAACGCTGGCCCCATCACCAATTGGACACAGGCTCACGGCAACGCCTCCCAATCCCTCCATGTCGCGCCCGTTGGCCTCATGCAGCTGCATGTCAACTCGTCACGGCCTCTCGGAGAAGGCCTGACACACCCGGCGTGCACGGAGAATCGCCAGCATGCACGAGGATGCGAGTGATGGCCTGGTCCCTGAGGCTCCATCCATCCTCGAGTTTCCCCATCGTCATTGGATCTGCTCTCGCTCAGCCATGCCGGCCCGCGCTCCACAGACTCTTGCTTAGCTCAGATCGGCCACGCAGACCCGAGCCTGTCATGGGCCAGAGGCGTCTGCCGTGTGCTGTTGATGCTACGCCAGGCTACTTCCAGGCCTAGGGGCACAAACTGCCATGGCCCGCCACATGAAGCAGACATTGCAGGGCGAGCCGTTCCCGTGACCGCTTCCGGATATCTACCTGACACTTCTGTGCCCGAAACTTCTTCGACGACGTTGTCACGCGTCCAGGACATGTCGCTTACTTCCTCCCGCTCGAGAACTGCGACTGCTCACCCCGTACGTTACTCCGGCTGTTCCCTTTCATGTTTACTCCGCCATGCTCACGAGCCGGAGCCTGGCAGGGCCTTGCTTGACCACCGCCAGCCAGCACTGCGGCCCTCCCTGAGAAGACGACAAGGAAATACTCACCATGGATATCTTGCCGGCGAGAAGCGCTTCGCCGAGCGAACAAGCTGTAAGTGCCGCCTGCTCGCTGCGGCGTATGGTCATGTGAGATGACGCGAGTAGAGGGCATGTAGTCGACGACAGCCGTCTTTGGGAGTTTAAAGTCGGCTCGTGTTTTCCGGCTCCATGGCTTGCTGGCACACGTGAACAGGACCGAACTCCGAGAGGGCCAAGGCTGTTAACCGCCGACCTGGCCAGACACCGTGTGCGACTTCTGGTGTGTTTCGGCGCTCGTTACACGATGGGGACTTGTCACCAGGGGCCCATGCCATCGCTCCAAGGAGACCGGTGGACAGCATCCAACTACGCGGGCCAGGTATTCTGAACGCCGTGTTCTTTGTGTCTCCCACCCAAGGCTGATGCCCAGGGTCGCCCGCCGACCAAGACTGGCTCAGGATCCTGGCTCATTCGTGATCACAGAGTTCCACACCACTTGGACTTTCTGCATGCGCCGCTACTCGGCGTCCAACGACACTCCGCTGCCTGAATGCAGTCCATCTCGTCGCCACCACTGAATTCTGTCCCATGGCTCACAGCACAGCATCCTTGCTCTTGCGGCGCAACCTGTTTTCGCGGAGCAGCTCTCCAAAGTTTGCGCGAGTCCACTGCTGGACGGCGATGAAACCGCTCGGCCTGTGTGCAGCGGCAAGCGATCGGCCATTTCGCGTCCTGGGCCCTCCAAGGGGGCTCTCGCAGCCAACATGCGGACGATGCCGTTCCTAGTAGCCATGCCCGTCGTGGCATTACCGAGCAGTCGCCCAACAGATGCTGTGCGACTGCTACCTCGTCCCTTGGGTATTGTGCAGCATCTCCGTTCGCCAGAATGCCCATTCTTGCTCCCCTCACCCTCTTAGTCTCGGCAGTTGTCGACCTCGGGGGCCCAGCGGCAGCTACCCGAAGCGAGTGATGGGGGACTGATGAGACACGCTGGAAACCAGGACCGTGGGGCGGCGATGGCCCAGCTGCCAGCCAGCCTTTGCTGCTCCTCTCGGGGATCCTCGCTTGCTGCTGCGATTGCTTCTCCGGCCGTTGTGGTACGCTGCCTTGCAGTGAGAGTGTGATGTGTGGTGGCATGGACATGGTGAGGCATGTGTCGTCGTGGGCCTGGAGGGATTGGCATCTGTAGCTCTACCAACCGCGACATACGTGGCTTAGCTATTATGTGTCCAGATCTCGTCCAGTCTAGGTCAACAAGAGATTTCCCAGGCATCCCCTGGACCCCTGAAAGTTTGTACGCAGGCAAACTCCCGCCGCATCGGGCCCTCAGATCCAACTAAACCCAGCCTCAAAACACCCAAATGTCCAGGCCCGCCTCCAAATCAGGCGCCTAGAAACTGTCATCGTCTACCAGACAACATTGGCTGCCCTGGCCTTTCCCACCCCTCCATCTAACCCTATCCCTGCCCAGGCCCCAGGAGCCCCCTCTTGTTGCCTCCCCCCCCAGGCCTGTCTGTCTGGTTGGGTAACCGACCTCTCGCGGGGCGGGCGCAACTCCTCCCTCTCTGTCCGTATCCGGCCGAATGCATGCTGCGTGGCTGAGATCATACGCACACATTGGGCGCCCGACGACCCAAGTCTCTTGCCGTACGCAGTCTTCAGCGGGCGCCGGGCAGGGAGGAGAGGGGGGTGGGCAGCGTTGGTGACGCCCAGTGTCAGTGTGTGTGTGTGTGTGTGTATTCGTACATTCCCATTATTTCTTCTTTCAGGGGCGAGACGTGCTGGCGCAATGGCCCCTGCAAGGCGTCTCCCGGGAGTATCCAACTGCATGTCGTCCATGTCCTCCTGTATGTGAACATTTCTAGCCTCTAGACTTTACTACACCAAAGGCTCTTTGGCATATCCCGCCGTCGTTCCCTGTCGACCTGAATCGAACAGGGTCCCTTTGCTGAGCTTGCTTGCCTTTGATGCTCGCATGTACATGTACGGCGACGAGCTCGCGCCTCCCCCAAGTGGACTCGTATGTGTCTGGATTCGTTACCACTACATACAATACTGTACGTGTACACGTGCGTGGCTCGGCCGTTGCGGTTATTCTGATAGGACACGCACCGACGGACTGGTTACACAGGCATGCTGCACGGAGCAAGACAGCGTCGTCGAGCAAATTACGTCCCCTACACCCATCCTAATCCTCGTCATCCACCTTATCCGCAACCATGTCCTTGGCCGTGTTGATGACCTTCTCCGGGGGGCGCTCCACGGGCACCGCCGGGCTGCTCATGCCACCGGGGATCGGGCTCATCTGGCCACTGCTGGGATTGCTGCCGCTGCCGCTGGCCTTTGTACTGGTCGAGGCGCCAGTCAGAGGGAACTTGATGTCGTCGGGAGAGCCGGGCAGCAGGCTTGGGTCCAGGCCGGGAATGTGGATGCGCTTGGCCTCGTTCTGGTACGCGGCGGGGATGATCTCGATGATCTCGTCGCGCGGAAACCTAAGAAGCGGAATCTCCATGGTCGAGCAGTGCATCAGGTACGCATAAAGGACGCGGAGGACCGATTCGTGGGCGATGATGAGGAGGTCGTTCTGCTCCCGCTCGAGCTCGAGAATGATTGGCTCCAGCCGGACGGCAAGATCGTGGTAAGACTGGCCAGTCAAGCTTGTCAGTCAACAAGGCAGGCAATGCGGCGACTAAGAATCGTACCTCTGCACGTGGATACCTATGGTGGTAGGGGTCCAGCTCATGCTTTTCCACCTCCTCGGGGTATATCTGCCGGATGACACGCTCCGACATCTTTTCGCAGACACCAGGGTTGATCTGGCTCATCTGCGACCGCTGGCGAACCTTGTATCCTCTTTCCCCCAGGTAGTCTGCTGTCTGGACGGTCCGCCGGCGCGTCGAAGTCCACACGGTCAGGGCCCGCAGGGGAGACTGGGTGCCCCCCTTTGCCTCCTTTTCTGCCTGTTCCTGTTGGCGGTGCTTCAACAGCGTCTCGGACATCTTCTCAGTGTAAATCTTGCCCTGCTCGGAGAGTGGCGCGTCTGCCTTGTACGAATCTTCCTCCTCGGTGGTTCCCGCCCGGACGAAGAAGGTGGTGCGCGACTTGATGTGCAAGTTGGTGAGGTAAAAGACTATTCGGTGGGAGAGGTAGTTGAAGCTGACGTTGTTGTAGAAGAATTTGGCTCCAGCATTGATCATTCTAATGTAGTTGAGCTCGCCCTCGTTCATCGTCTCAAACATGGGGATTCTCATGTCGATGCGCTTCAGGTACAGGTCGGCCGCTTCATCGGGGTCCATGCCAGCAAACTGGTGATGCGGGTGAGCCATGGAGGAAGAGAAACCGCCGGGCCACGAGAAGAGCAAAGAGGCACTCACATCTGGAGACGATATCTTGACGTTTCTTGCGTTCTCACGGAGAATACGCACGTCGTTGACGTACGACTCGATGAAGAGTGTCTACTCGCAAAGTCAGTGGGTTGCGGTACTTGTCGCGAACCCTGGCCGACACTTACTTGAACGTCGTGCTTGGCCAATTCCTTGGCCAAGGCCCGCCGCCCACTTGCCGTCGGATTGACCGCGTCGTAGATGGCGACCTGGCCGTTCTCATGATTGAGCCAGGCATAGATGTCCTCGCGGCACCTCTTGAGGATCTTTTGCCGCAATATGACGGAAGCCGGAGAGGCGTTTGGGAAGAAGTAATCCTCAGGGACCGAGCCTTCGGGGCCAACAGTGGCACGTCGGTAGTCGCCCAGGTGAAAGATGCGCGTCTTGACACCCAGCCATTGCAGGTATCTCGCAAGCGAGACACAGATGTGACTGAAAAGGTGAGTGACAGCGCGGACAGCGACAGGGCACGGCGAACTCACGTCTTGCCCCGTGCTGGAGGGCCTACCATGGCAATGGCTATGCGCCCGGAGTGAAACAGTCGGCCAGACATGGTGCTATAAAGCTGGGCCGGAGCCAAGTCGTGGTCCTCGACGACATCGTGAATGCCGTCAATAAACGTTGAGCTCCGGCGACGATATCGAGGAGCATTTGCCGCTATTTCGGCGGTCCTGTTGAAGTCAGTCCCAGTCTCGTATCCATTTCCTGGGGTTCACAGTTGGCGATACAGGGGCCAAGGCAGGCAGGCGTGCGCTGCTGATTTGAGCAGAGCCAGGGAATCGCTTACAGTAGTGTGTCCATGTTGTTGGTGTCAGCGAGCCAAGGCTTCTTTTGACGGCCTTGTCGAACAGCTGCGGGGGACGCCCTGTAATGCAGACGAGGCCCGACGCACGCACTTGAGGGGAGCGATTTGGATCTTGATATGGTCCTGGCTCTCAAAGGCGGGTCCTCTCCCGACTGAAGCCGGGCCTTCCTCCGCCTACAGCGACCGGAGTTGGTGCGGTATGGGAATACACTCTGATGAATATCACGACGGAGTTCTGGAGGAAGGCGGCCGTGAAGCAGGCCGAGTCTCAAGGCTCTTTAGGCTGGCGTTGAGGCCCGAGAAGGTCGGAGAAGGCGATTGAGGGTGGGGGAGACCAAGGTTTCCAGGAGGACAAGACTGAGACGGCCGAAAAGATGCGACAGGATGCGGCAACGTGCGGTAATGAGAGGGTAAATTCGATATCTCCAGGGCAAGATCAGAAGCGGACGGTGACGGTAGGTTGCGAGATATGTAGATAGCGACTCCTGCACACCAAACAAAGGTGCGCTTACCAGACAGTACAAGATACTTACCCAGAAACTCGGCACGGAACATCCCCCCTCCGTCAATGCCCCGGACTGCTAAAGTTCCTCGCGCCAAATCGGAGAAGCTCTTCTTCGCCTCGGGCTTCTGATGAAAATTGTTCTCTGACCTCATATACCACCACCCCTCTCACCCGCACCCTCGCCAACCACCCATTCCATCGCGGCTGCAGGCGCATTGGGCCGGACCAGTTTGCGACTCAAGGCTTCGCCATAGCCTTGCCAATCGTTTGCTGCCCCGTCCTTCCTCCACGTCTTCAACTCGCTCCAACTCAGAGGCGGAGCCGGGACGAATCCCACGAGCCGTCGCCATGGCCGCCTCTGCCATGGACTCGCTATGCTCCATCCTCTTCTCCAACCCCATCGCCGCCACGATAGGAGACGTCGTCAACTCCTTCTCGGAGCGCAGAGCCAAGCTCGGCCTCGCCAACCCCGGCACCATCGAGAGCCTCTCCAAGGAGGTGCAGCGCGATGTCTTCCTCAACAACCACATGTTCACCGGGGTCCGCGCCGACCTGACAAAGGTCTTCAGCATGGCCCCCCTATTCCAGGTGTCGCATCAGTTCGCAATGGGCGAACGCATCAACCCTTACACCTTTGCCGCCATGTACGGAACTGGCAGGGTAGGCCGTGCTCTTCTCTGCGGCTCCCCCAGTCTTGCTGACGCCCGTCCCCCCAGGTCTTTTGTCAGGGCAACGTAGACAACGAGGGCTCTCTGTCGGGACGGTTCAACTTTCGGTGGACGGATAAGCTCGTGTCCAAGTCGCAGCTCTCCATCTCTCCCGGCGGCCAGGACATGGCGCAATTCGAGCACGAATACACCGGCAATGACTTTAGCGCCTCCCTCAAGATGCTGAATCCCTCGTTTCTCGAGGGTGGAGTCACAGGAATCTACATCGGAAGCTATCTGCAATCCGTCACGCCTCGCCTCGCCCTCGGCCTCGAGACCCTCTGGCAACGTCCCGCACTCACCCAAGGTCCCGAATGTGCCGTCTCATACTGCGCTCGCTACAAGGCCCAGGACTGGGTCGCCACCGCTCAGCTGCAGGCTGCCATGGGGACCGTCACCACCTCGTACTGGAGACGGCTCTCGGATAAGGTTCAGGCTGGTGTTGATCTGAACCTCGGCCTCGTCCCATCTCCCGGCGGTGTCATGGGCGGCGGCCTGCAGAAAGAAGGCGTGGCGACCATTGGCGCCAAATACGACTTCCGCATGTCCACGTTCCGGGCCCAGGTCGATTCCAAGGGCAAGCTGAGTTGCTTGTTAGAGAAGCGAGTTGCTCCCCCGGTCATGATGACCTTTGCCGCCGACATCGACCATTTTACAGTTGGTCGCCTCCCGCTTCCCTCGTGGCTCGACTTAGACTGACCGCAGCCAACAGCAACAAGCCAAGCTCGGCCTGGGCGTCTCCATCGAGGCCGCGCCCGAGGAGCTACAAGACCAGCAAGAGGTCATGGGCGCGCAGACACCCCCCAACATCCCCTTCTAGGCCTCCACTCGGCCTGTGGTGATGGCATCCCCGGCTTCAACCCGACTCACGCACGATCAATGAGACGGAAGAATCCTATGTAGCCCGAATCTCTGACTGGCGGAAGCACGAACCTCCAACTTTATCTCACTCGATGTCTTAGTACCCCCCCCCCCGAAATCCCCATTTTGGTGATGGCTTCCGATTCCTTGTCTGTCTCGGCGCGGCGCGGCGCGGTCTCTGCATCGAAAAGAAAGACGATAGACGCCCGTGGATTACTTCTCTCATCTGTCAAGAAAAAAACCACCCCTCAGCAAAGAAGAGGAGAGGAAGAAAAAAGAACACTGGATGCCATACTTTCTCAACCAGAGGTTTTGGCGTACAGCGCTGTTGAAAAACTCACCATGTGTACATTATATATCTCGAGAGAGGAGGGCCCTCGCAGGAGCAGTTGTGTGGGCATAGGAAGGCTTTTTGTGTGTTTCTTCTCGTTCCTGTCACTCCGCCTCTCTCCCTCCCTCTCTCTCTCCTTCTCTTCTCTTTTAGGTACCCATGGAAGGGTGAGGCTATGAAGCGAGAAGAGTCGCGGTGCCTGCCGAAAGAAGAACTTGGTGAGGGATGCGTGCGATCTACGATGGCCAGAGAGAGCGGCCTGGCTGGACATGTTGTAGACGGCAATGGAAGAAAGCATTTTCAAATGCCCTGCAAGCCCCGATGACCATACGACTCGTCACAAGAGTCTTCAGTCAGTGTGAGCGATCCATGAGCCTGGTGCAGAAGTGGTCATCGTCACCACCTTCATTAACCAGTGCACATCGATATGGCTGCAGGAGTGTAGCAACGGTATTCACTACCAGGTATCATCTATCGTAGACCAATCTCAGCCCACGGTCCTCGGAACAGCTGTTCTCGATCCAGTAACAGCGCACCGTCCCGTCTTGTTGCTTCCTCTCCCTTCGACGCCGTGGTATCATCAAAGTCCAATGCAAGCGGAGCGTATCCCACGTAGTCCACATAAAACCCGTGCAAAACCCCCTCTTTCCACTCCGGCCATTCAATGGTCTTCTGCGCCGGCGCTACCCATGTGCTTTGAGGAGAAACAACACAAAAATCAAATCAAAAGACCACCGAATGTCTTGACCAAGAGCTGAGACAAAAACAAGCAGACCCAATGCTACTTTCCACTTGGTCGATTCAACGAGGCGCTGAGCTTGGTCCACGCGCGTTACATGATGGAACACTCTCGCTCCGGCTGCGAGCCATTCGACTTGTGCTTCGTCTTGTCCTTGGACTTGCCGCGCTTGTGCTTCGACGGAGTAGCCTGTGGCTGAGCGGGTGACTTCTCGCCCTCCAGAGGAGACTCGGGCGCCTTGCCGGGAGTGTCCAAATTCGGTGCTCCAGCAGAGCCTGCGGTCGAGATGGTCAACCCATTGGGCTCCGCTAACGGCTCCTTGCTGGTTTTCATGAGGCCGCCCAGGCGCGTCATGGAAAAGCTGAGGCGACCTTCGCCCGACTGACTGGCTGAGCGGCTTTGCCTTCCCAGAGCGAAGCGACTTGCGGCCCTGGACAGCCTCGACGCAGTGGACTCATCGTTGGGGCTGATGACTGGCGAGCTGGCGTCTGGGGTGATGGCTGGCGTCACCGCTTCCGAGTCTGTACAAACAACGCTCGGGCGACGCGATTCCCCAGGCGTGGACCCCGTCGTATTCCAGCCTGTCCAATTGCTGTCGAAAATGGGTCGAGGCGGACGCTCTGCTTCAGAAGACAGCCGAATACTAGGCGGTTTGCTTTGAATGGGCGTCTCCGCCACCAACGTCTCATCTCGATGGTGCCCGGCATGTCGGCCGTAACTGTTCAAGTCTCCGTCGCACAAAGATCCGGAGGATGTCATCTCGAAACTTTTCTTTGACTCGTCGTAGGACGGCGGCTCCGTCTCTGTCCCCGCAGTCGACGGACACGTCATGTCAACCATCGGCACTACCTGGTAGAAGAGCAGATAGGGCATCTCCTCCTTTAGCGACCGCTTGATGTCGTCGACAAAGACGACACGGTTCTTGGTTTCCAAGTCGTCGAATCGTACCCACTGTGCCTCTTCGTAGTCGGGAGGGGGGTCGAAGTTATGCCTCCGGTTGTCTGTCAGCAGCTTTGGCGCCACTCTGGCAAAGGCGATGTAATGACCGCTTTGCACAGAGTCGCCCCGGTGGCACACGACAGACTGCAGCACGAGTTTATACTCGGTACTCAGCCCGTTTTCTTCCTCCAGCTCCGGCCCACTGGCGAGCATGAAATGCGGCAAGCGCAGGCTGTCGGGAATATCGATGAACGTGTTGATACGTTGAGGCCGCCCCGACTCGTTCATCGCATACCGCTTCAGGCATATGCCGACAATTGGTCTCTGGTCAAAGTTCATGGCGACCTCTGTGTCGTTTTTGGGCTCAGTATTTGTGAGTGCGTGCCAAGCTGAGAGCAGAGTTAGGGACATGCCAAAGAGAGACCAGTCATACACAATCTACTCACGAATCAATCGAAAGAACTGCCAGGCGGGGATCGTAACGGCCTTGATCACACTGGAGCCTTTTCGCCTGGCTTTCTGCAGGCTTGAGACGTCTCCGGCCGGCCGGCCCTGCTCGTCCACCAAGACACGTCGTATGACGCCGGTAGATTTTCCCCGGCTCGGGGGGCGTCTCTGGGAACCACTGGCTTTCTCATGATCGCTTTCGCTCAAAACACCATTCTGTTGGGGGATGCCGCCCGTGGTGGCCGTACCGTTTGGCAGGCGCGAGCTGGTGTCTTCCCTTGCGTCTTCAAACGCTGCAATCGACGGCGGCATCTCGGTTGGTGAAGTCGTCATCGATGTTGGCGTCGCAGCTTCGTCATCTTTGATGAGTCGAATGGTGTCATGGTGCTTGAGCCCGGGCCGTTGGTCCGATCCCTTATCATCCACGGTCGATTTCTTGGCCTCCTCGCTATCCCGCAGCACATCGACGCGGGCGTTGAAGTACTCCTCCAGGCAGTCTTCAAGCTTCACACCTTTGCCTTCGGGATCGGGGGGGACCGCCAGATTGAGCAGGCGCTCAAAGACTACTTTGTGGTCGTCCTTTTCCTTCTTGCCCTGGTGAAACAGGTCGACCTGCAGGGAGAGCAGGGGAAGCTGCAGAGTCTCTGTAAGGAAAACGAATGCTTCGGATGTGTCCTGCTGCTCCAGCAGTCGGGCGTCGGGCCATCCGCAGTCACCCAGGGCATCTTGGATCAGTTTGGTCTGGACTTGATCAGCATAATGGCTCATGTAGACAGGCTGGTGTTCTTACCAGATCCGTGTGAATCAGCTTGCCGGATCGCAACATGTTGACCCACATGCGCAATAGGTTGACCAGCTTGTATCTGGGGTCCTCCAAGGGAAATTCGTTGCTGAGCATGCACTCAAAGGCATCCAGTTTGGAAAACATGGCGAAGAGCAGGGCATCGAGGTAGCAGGTGACGGCTTCGCGGTTCTCGGCGCCGAGGAGGGCGATGCTTGGATCGTGGGAGACGACGATGCCGGCCTGGGCTTTTTGTTCCAAGGCAATGAACTCGGCCGCTCTGGTCGGGTCGCCGTCTGCGAATCTGGTGGCCATGATGTCTCGAACGTGGTCGGTGGAAACGTTTGTGATGTTGAGCTGCTCGAGGCGTCGCTGGATCTCTTCGATCTGGCTTTTGGGGTCAGCGGCAGGCGCACGAAGAGTGGGAGAGGACACTGCGCCGTAGGTAGCCGCACCTTGGTTGCCTCCAGCTCGGCCTCGTGCTTGGAACTTTGTCTTGAACCGTCCATCTTGAACATGGCTCTGAAGGCCTCGGCGGAGAGTGGGCGGGACTGCAGAGAGGGAGGTCAGTGACTGGCGACTTTGAGTTTGGAGAGGGAGAAAGCGAAGCTTGGGTCAAAAGTCAAGACCAGGCAGGGCCCGGTGCGCAATACAGGCTGATGAGTGCAAGTTACCTTTGTCTCCTTGGTCCCGGCAGGAACCGACTTGCTGCGTCGGTGGGAGGCATTCTTGTCGCGCAGGCTCAGGAACTTGATCGGGAACTCCTTCATGGTACTGATGCGGCGGTCGAAGGGAAACAGACTCAGGCGGAGCAGAGCCTCGCAGGGTACAGCTCGGGCAGAAGCCGCATGCCAATGCCCATTCTCAGGACCGGAGAGCTTCGAGGACGGCGACGGTGAGTCGTCGGCTGCGGGGAGGCAGTGGCGAGGAGCGTCGAATGAAACCGGACGAGACGAGGCGTGAGCGGATGACGAGTCCCGCGGGAGAGGGAGAGAAAATAAAGACAAGGGATGGCGGCGGGTATCGTATTATTGTTGTAGGGTTCGCCGAGGTAGAGACGGCGGGGAGACGGGCATGGCTTTATGAGAGCAACTGGCGTCTTGGAAGCAGACAGGGATGGCTTGGAGCCAATGTACAGTAGGTGCTCCGTTAGGCAAGAGCCCTTTTTTTTTTACTCTCGTCGTGGCTCTTGTTAGAGTTGCAGGTTGCTTGGGCTGCCTACCTTAGGTAGTGCGTCGAGGGCGGGACGGTTCGGTACCTGGGCTACCCCTGGGGATACGCATGCACCGGGTGAGATTACGCGGCGGCCGAGGTACCGATGGCCTGCCTGAAGTAAATTTCGTCTCCACCAAGGCTTGACTTTGGCTGGCGGGGGGTGGATCCTTGTTCTGGTCCGCCCGGCGCTGCGGAGCGACGTCTAGCGATGGATGACTTTAGCCTGTTCTGGAGCCGACTCAATAATAAATAAGGTACGGGCAGATGGAGGCATTGGAGGCAACCTGCTAGCTAATAAGTGCCCTCTTGGAAAGGTAGGTACGGCGAGATGAGGACGCGGCGAATCCATTGCCAGTATCAAGGATCAAGGTCGACTCCAAGTCCTCACGAGTCTGTGCAGTGGCAGCCTCATACTACACAGAAGCTAAAGCCAAGCCTGCAGATGTCTTTACTCTTACATGGACACTCATGCCATCATCGGGCTCGGGTAGCGCAACTCAAGATGAAATAACCATACAGTAGCAACTTGGGACTGTCAACTGGCGCCGTCTCTCGGGGCAATGCGGACGGACGTTTGTTGAGAGTTTGCGAGTCGGTCCGTCAACGTCCTCGTCCTCGACGCGCTGCAGGAAGGAAGACCGAGGCAACGAGGGCATGAGTTGCTCGCACTCCATCAGCATTGGCGATCGATCCCCTGCTCGTGTGTGCTCGTGTGTGCGTACTCGTACGGCGGCTGCTTGATCATCAAGCAGGGTCCGTCCGTGGCATAATTGCCGACTACTAATAATAACTGGCCCTTGCCCAGCTGTCCTTGTTTTTCAGGGTCCTGCGCGACGTCGCGCCCATCCCCGACAGGGACGAGCCAGCGAGGACCCTCGGGTCTCGGTCTTGTTTCGTCACAAGCGAGCCAAAGGCTAACTATCCGTTCATCGCCCGGTCGTTCGTGGTCAGTCAAAAATACTTGTGCACAGTATGTACCATGAGCTGGTCATTGAGCTCAACAACATGGCACCACTAGCGGTGTTCGGTGGCCGTGTACTACCGTACCGAAAGCCGCGTTCCTGATCGCTCCCGCTGTACACTAGTAGGCTCACTAGCAGGCAAGACACCGACTGCCTTTCTCCACAGGGCTACCGTGGGCAGCTGACAGGTACCTCACTAAGGTAAGGTACCTTTGGTACTACCAGTAGGCTCCCCCTCCGCACTCTCAAAGTACCGAGTACTCCGTACGGAGCCCGGAGCATCAGATGCAGAGTGCACCGCCACAATGGCCCGCCCCCCAGGTCAGTCGGTTCACAGGGATAAGCCACCCGCAAGCCACCCGCCAAAAGTCGCACATTGAAATTTGTCGTCGGCCGAGCAGGCGCCTCTACAGGAGCTCGCCTGACCAGTTTCAACAATGGCTGGTGTTCGTGACGGAGCTCGCTTGGCGAGGGCCCTGTGCCGCAATAAACTCCCCGTACCAATGCTTCAATGCGCCAGGAGATGGGCTTCGACCGGCGCAAGCAGCACGAATCAGCTGGCCGACCTCGAATCCACAACCACCTTCACAGCACCTGCACCTGATCAGAACGTGACCGAGGCTTTCCATGCCTCGCAGAGGTCGAGGGACAGTGAGCACAAGCTTCCGGGAAACAGGTACGCTCTCTCCGGCCTCTGCGGATCAAGGCGTCATGCTTATCGTGCCCAAGATACCAGTACCATCCTCCCAAATACTACCGCGGCCCTCTACACCCCGTGCAGATGCCTCCGTCGTCCGATCCCACCGCCCGAGACTTTGTCCCTGGTCCGTTCAGCTTCCCACGGCTGAAGCACACATACGACAGCACAATTGCGCCCGATCTGTTGACCCTCACCTACACGCACGTCCCGCCCGGGACCCCCCCCAGCGAGTCGCAAAAGGGCACTCTAAGGGAATGGGATGACTCTTCCCCCTACCACAAGAACCGCCCGCGTCGTGGGCCCCGTGGAGGCGGCTCGTCGAGGCTGGGCATACTCGAGCGCAAAATCACTTGGACCAACATTCCCGAGATCGAGGCCGTCACCATCAACTCTTTCGCCCCTATGGCCTCGCAGAACAAGGAGTATCTTCACGTCGCACTGGCGGTGGTGCAAGCCATCACGGGCAGGCATGCAAACACAACCACCATCAGGCGCAGCGTGATCCAGTGGGGCATCAAGAAGGGCGACAAGGCAGGTGCCAAGGTGACGTTGCGCGGCGCCGCGGCGTACGAATTTGTCGACAAGCTTGTGACGCTAGTACTCCCCAAGATCAAGGACTGGCCTGGCATCAAGGCCAGCACGGGAGACAGCGCGGGAAATCTGGCCTTTGGCATGGAGCCCGCGTGGATGGCGTATTTCCCAGAGATGGAAAACAACTATGACGTGGGTTTCCACATACACCAAGTGAAAGTCCCCGTACTGGACGCCTGGGACTGACTTTGAAATACAGATGTACCCCCCGAAGCTGATGCCCGGCTGTCACATCTTCATCCACACGACCGGCACGTCTGACAGGCAAGGACGCCTTCTGATGGAGGCACTAGGGTTCCCGTTCTACGGCGAGGTTACTCACTAAGGGGCATGCACCGGGCGGACGGGCGGAGAGGTAGAGAGGTGGTGACCAAGACTTGATGTGAGTTCCGTCATGATGCGGCTCAAGCCGTGTATAAACAGCTGTAAATTAAAAAAGAGGCTACATGTGATGGCAGTTCAGAGATGACTACACTTTGAATGAACCCAGGATGCCCATCCTCTTGCCCAGAGGAACCCAACCGACATGAACAACGCCTCAACTCCGCCCAATGCTGTCGCGTAGAAGTCTTAAGGCGAGCAAGAATCGAGTCAGGCAGCACGAGTCTGTTCCCGAAGGGCATTCATGACGTGGTCGACAGCCTCCATATCCATGGCGTCGATCTTTGCTGTAGGTTGACCACGGCTGGTCAACTCCTCGGTGCAGGCGTCCATGGCGGGCTGGTAATTGCGACAAGCCGAGCTGAGCGCATACACGGCCTTTCTCCGCACATCCTCCTTCTCCTCGCCTCTGACGGCCATGGCGACGAGGGCAGGCAGACCACCGACAGCCAGGAGCCTCTCCTGAGTGCGCTCGTTGTTCTGGACGGCGGTGCCGATGCACCAGGCGGCCATTTTGCGCAGTTCGCTCTCGTCGGCGTCGAGCTGGGCGAGTAGCGGGGTCCACAGGCCAAGGTTGGCAATGTTGTTTGCGTTGTCGAGGCCCTCGATGAGCTGCTCAAAGTTGTCAAAGGCGATAAGCTTGTCCTGGACAGAGACTTGGTCCGAGAGCGGGGCCGTGATGATTTCCATCGACGCCTTCATCAGGTCGGCGTCTGAAGGCCCGCCCATGAGGGCGGCCATGACGTCGGGGGTCAGGTTGGTGGTGTGCGCGGGTTGCTGCTGCTGCTGTGCTGATGAGTCGCCTCCAGGGGTGTCGGCCGAGTTTTCAATGCCCCAGCGGAGGAGGTCGTTGAGTCCTTTGTTTTCCATGGCCGCGTTGATGCCTGATAGGCTTGAAGCTTGTTTTTCCTTCCTTGTAGCTTTCTTGGCCTTTTTTCTTTTGTTTTCGATCGGACGTGGTTCTGTGTGGAAAAAATGCTTGGAGTTGTTTCTGAGTTTAAGCTCTTGATTTCGTCTTGATCAAAGGTATGTATATAGAGTTGCTGCCAGTGAGATGTTGCTAATTTTTTCCTCCGTACGAAGGAGAGATGTAGTCAATCATGAGGTTCTCTCGATCCTTCTAGACACTTCACCAACTCTCCAAGCCCAAGAGAGACTAGCGTGACCAAGGACCTCCGCTCGCTGACAGGACGCGCCTACAGTACGGCGCACACTGTAAGACACTGTAATGACGGCGGCATCTTCGTCATGATGCGAAGTGGATAGGCAGGTAATATCTTTATAAAGATTCTTCATTTGATGTAAACAGCATCATGCGCAAGATGAGATTGTTACACTGCCATGGAGACGCTAGTTTTCTGTCGCTCAAGCATCTCTTGTACTCCGCCATCAAGGCAAGATAGCGAGCTACGGACCTTGGGAAGCTGTCTGAAGGATCAATCTAGAGGCGTCACTGCAGACGTCGACGGCTGTATGCCTTCGATGAACACCCGGGGAATAGACTGCTCATCAAACACGCGAGGGCGAGAGGTGAGGCTGGCCTGGATATCGGGGAGACGGAAACAAGCTCGACCGGCAGGATCAAGTACTCCAGTGTCCAAGACTTCCTGTCACCGGCGAGTCTTGGGCATTGATGCCATTCCAGAGACTGCAGGCGGCTTGGTTCAGAGATGGCCAAAACCTACACCTCGGGCGTTGCGCGTACGAGCAATGCTTTTCGGAAGGCTGGTGACGACCCCCCCTTTTTAGAGCCCAAGAATCCATTCCTCATGTGCCAGAGAGCGGCGAGCTGCTTGTAGATTCTCCACATTTTGCTTATTGCAAGTGGCCGCCTGAAGCATGATCGCACGCTTCCTCAGCCTCATGGGGTGTCGAGAGGAGCCGAGTGATGGATAGTTGCCTACGGATGACGACGCTCAGAGGTTTCAGAGCAGTTCTTCATGTTGCTATTTCAGTAACATGACGCTGGCGGTGAGACATACAACTTGCTAAACACGACGTCGTTGATGGACATGGTTTCTGGGAGGCAAGTGATGGATCTACGTGAACACTTGACGAGTCACCCTCCAAAGACATCTGCCGAGGTTCAAGGCGGAAGAAGACTCTAGGTAGCCAGCCAGCCAGCTTATCAGGGCTTACGTCTTTTGTCTTGCATCTGCCAGCTGCCAAGTCGCCGCCAAAGCATTCACTTGTCAAAGCTCGGCCAGACCTATTTCTATAATGGAGACAGCCGCATTGTCAGCTCGGATCTCGTCGAATCCGTCGATGAAATGGACATCGGCCACTCCACGTCGCCAGCCATGCTAGAGGACGCGAGTGCCAATGCTGTAGACTCGTGCGTTTGTTTTACATGGCGAGGATGTTCGTCCGCTGCAACAGGCCAGGAGGCCATGGAAAGCGGGGGCCGTTTAGGACGCAGTCTGTTGAAACGGCCATGCGAACTGTGGCTCTGCATGCACATGTCTCGGGCTCCTCCGAAAAGGCGACGGCCTGCGGATGGCGCATGCACAGCAAAATCAGGCTGAAGGTGGTACGAGTACACTGGCACATCTGGGACTTGCCACTGTGCAGCACTCATGGCTTTCATTCGGTCGAGTCCATCGGCGCGCGTTGGTGAAGTGAGCGGCTCTTGGCATGCGCCCCCGCCGCAGGACCGAGAGGCGCCGGCTTTCCGTTGGCAGCACATGAAACCAGGTATGGTAAAGGCTCCTGCAATGGACACGTCCGCCGACAAGGGAAAAAACCATCGTCGCGACTTGGACGACGGCGAATGCTTCCCGACGTGCACGGCCAAGCCGAGATGGCGACTCTTCCACAGACAGGTACCGGTACCTCATACGGGTGCACGTGACTATCTGCTGTACCGAACATGTACCTCTGTAGCAGCAGCTTACCCATCGCCCCCCTCCTTTCCGCCGAGCCACCATCCAGTCGTAAGCAACCTGTTGGCCCCGGGCAAAGGACCTCCGAGAGTAGTAGTTCCCCAAAGGGCAGAGGCGCCGGTGGCAGGTACCGGTACCGCAAGGCGCCAGGAAAAAAAACGCCCACCCCTGTCTCTCACTGCCTCGTCAATTTATTCAGGCCGTCGGTCTCCAGAGGCACCGAGAGAGACACACACACGCACCCACACACGCACCCACAACCCACACACACGCACCACACACAGAGGTACGTGTCACCCGGTACTCCGTACCTCGCCCGTACTTTTCTCCTTTCCCCCCTCCACCCCCGAGCTTCTCCTTTCTTCAACCTCACTTCTCCCCCAAGCCACCCCCAGAATCTTTTGCATCCAGCTTCGCCCCGACTTTGCTCGACGACGCCCCCCCGTCCCTCTTCGACATCCTCATCACAACGTGAGCCTCTCGCTGTTGCACGTTGACCCTGTCTGATCCCGACGTCGGTCGCTGAACTCTTGTCTCCAGCTCCCAACCGCCATTCGCCATGGAGGGTACGTCGAACCACAACCGCAACCCGCTGGCCACACGATGCAGCATCCTCGAGCCATCGCGGAATCTGCCGGATGCATCACGGGCTATTTGCTAACTGCTGTTCCCTCTGCAGAAGAAGTTGCCGCCCTCGTCATCGACAATGGGTAAGCTTCCCCGCTGTCTCACCGCCGACCTCGCGCGCCGCCCGCGTCCTTTCTGCCTTGTCCCTCGCCCGACAGGGCGGTGGCGACGGCTGGAGACTGCGAAATTCTTCCAAAATGTGTGAGACT
Organism: Hirsutella rhossiliensis; assembly: GCF_020360975.1. Lineage (NCBI taxonomy): Eukaryota > Fungi > Ascomycota > Sordariomycetes > Hypocreales > Ophiocordycipitaceae > Hirsutella > Hirsutella rhossiliensis. The sequence goes on from NW_025408669.1 coordinate 1,895,907, forward strand.
GACTCGACGACAGTTCGGGCATGTGCAAGGCCGGTTTTGCCGGTGACGACGCTCCCCGAGCTGTTTTCCGTGAGCTACCCCACTTCTGTCCACCCAGCTCTCCCCAACTGCCACCAAACAGCTAGTCGGTCGGGGGAGTCTGGCATATTGCGCCGGTCACAATCATGCTGACGCCTGTTTCCAGCTTCTATCGTCGGTCGTCCCCGTCATCATGGGTAAGCTTTCCAATCGCTGAGTTCAACCTGGGTCAGCGCGCGCGCACGCTGGCCCCACCGGCGCGACAGCATGGTCTGACCGCGGCTTAGCATCATGATCGGAATGGGTCAAAAAGACTCGTACGTCGGCGATGAGGCTCAGTCGAAGCGTGGTATCCTGACGCTCCGATACCCCATCGAGCACGGTGTCGTCACAAACTGGGACGACATGGAGAAAATTTGGCACCACACCTTCTACAATGAGCTGCGTGTTGCCCCCGAGGAGCACCCCGTCCTGCTCACCGAGGCGCCCATCAACCCCAAGTCCAACCGTGAGAAGATGACTCAGATTGTCTTCGAGACCTTCAACGCTCCTGCCTTCTACGTCTCCATCCAGGCTGTCTTGTCGCTGTACGCCTCTGGTCGTACCACCGGTATTGTCCTCGACTCCGGCGATGGTGTCACCCACGTTGTCCCCATCTACGAGGGTTTCGCGCTTCCCCACGCCATTGCCCGGGTGGACATGGCTGGCCGTGATCTTACCGACTACCTCATGAAGATTCTCGCCGAGCGCGGCTACACCTTCTCCACCACGGCCGAGCGAGAAATCGTTCGAGACATCAAGGAGAAGCTTTGCTACGTCGCCCTCGACTTTGAGCAGGAGATTCAGACTGCCGCCCAGAGCTCCAGCCTGGAGAAGTCGTACGAGCTTCCCGACGGCCAGGTCATCACAATTGGCAACGAGCGGTTCCGCGCCCCCGAGGCTCTGTTCCAGCCCTCCGTCCTGGGTCTCGAGAGCGGCGGCATCCACGTCACCACCTACAACTCTATCATCAAGTGCGACGTCGATGTCCGGAAGGACCTGTACGGCAACATTGTCATGGTGAGTAGCTCCCTTGTCCGCCGGAAACCTGCTTGCAGACGTCAGCCAGCTGACGATTTCTCTTCTCTGCGCAGTCGGGTGGTACCACCATGTACCCGGGTCTCTCGGACCGTATGCAGAAGGAGATTACCGGTCTTGCCCCTTCGTCCATGAAGATCAAGATTATTGCCCCTCCCGAGCGAAAGTACTCTGTCTGGATCGGTGGTTCCATCTTGGCCTCGCTGTCGACCTTCCAGCAAATGTGGATCTCGAAGCAGGAGTACGACGAGAGCGGCCCCTCGATCGTCCACCGCAAGTGCTTCTAAGGTGCGTGACGACTGGCGTGAATGTGCTTGCTTGTGGGGGTCATGTACTGACGGGAGACTTTGCAGCGATGCCCTACCAAAAACTAGACGGTCCTCTTGTCGCCGAGTCGAGAGGGGGCCATGGAAGTGGCGGCCGATGCGGAGCCTCCTTGGCCTTGCGACCATCTCAGCCAAGTCTCATATTTACGAAAGGTTTTTGGCAGGGTTAAGGGGGTTGGTGCTGCCTTTACTCGGAAAGGACCATGGCGGCTCGTGTGTTGTGTCCGGACGGCTGACGCGGGTCAAGGGGGGAGAAGCTGAGGCTGACCAGACGAGTAACTTTTTTTTGTTTCCGTTCTAGACTCGTACAATGGAAGACTGCAACGAGGCCGACCAGCCGTTGAATTTGCGTCAGTGGCGTGTGCTTGACAAAGTTACAGGATCCCTCTGGGCGTTTGCAAGCCTTGCCCAGTAATGGACATGTGCAGGCGAGGGGTTGCAAGGAATTTCGGATTGGGAACGATGGGTATGGGTCAAGGCTTTTGGAGTTTATTTCTACGGTCTGCTTGGCCGGCTGGAATAGTGGCATTGTCCTGCTGCTCCGGGATATCTTCTCGGTCGTTCTCGTGGCTGGGCTCCTGCTCTGCGCCGGCAGCCGAAGCTTTGTCCTCGTCGAGCTTCTTGTATTTTCGGCGACTCTTCTTGGCGGCGCTGTCGGCTCGCTTCTTCTTGACGTGTCCGACGGCGGCGGCGCGACTCTGGTTGCCATTGAGCAGATGGTCGAGTCTTTGCGCGAGCAGTTGACGGGCGTGCTTGCGGTTCTGGCTGCGGGAGCGGGTGGCCTGAGACTTGACGACGATGCCGGTGGGTATGTGCTTGAGCTGGACGGCGGAGCTGGTTTTATTCTGCAGGGTCGCGGGAAAGGTTGATTCAGCAAGAGGGGAGCTGATGTGCTGTGGCTGGCTGACCCACAATCTTCTGGCCGCCGGGCCCGCTGCCTTTGACGAAGAATTCTTCAATGTCCGAGTCGGGTGGCGGCTTGGGCCGCGGCGGGAGGCTCTTTGCGCGGAGGGCGGCGGCGGAGACGAAGGGGCGGCGAGCGGCTGTGATTGTGGCGGCGGCGGCGGCGAACGGGAAGGGGTTTCGACGGGTTGCGCTTGTGAGGAGGCAGGCGTTTGGGAGACGGGGGGGACGAAGGCGTGGGCGTAGCATGGCTGCGGGTTGCGGAGGAGGATAGGATGATGTTGCGGTGGATTGAGGTCATGTTGTGGAATATGTATTCCCACGGATTGAGGCTGGATGCTTGTTTGGTCTTTATCAGCAGACGCGGGTGGCGCCGTTGGTGGATTACCTACATTACTTGAAAGGGGTGGTGATAGATGTACTGTCTACGAATTTAGGTAGATATGGCGCTAGGAACATGGAGTACCGATACCCCGCCGGCAACTTCCACTTCCACTTCCACCCTCTAGGCGTGGGCCGCGGCTCGTTTTCCCCTGTGTTTTCTTCCTTGCTGCGGATAATTTCCAGCAATCCTGCTCAACCCGTCCTCTCCTCTCCTCACCTCTCCTCTCCTCTCCTCTCCTCTCCTCTCCTCCTCTCCCTACCTCCCTAACTACCCGTCACTCACCTTCATCGAATCGAAGCCTCCTCTCGACACAATCCGCCCAGATAGGTAGCTGCCGCGGCGCGCCAACCCCTCGAGACGAGACGGACGGCCGCCCTGCCAACCAATTGACCGCGGCGGGCGCAGAAAGGGGCCAAGTTATCGAGCGCGGCTTTGAAGCGCTTGCTGCGCGTGCGTTTTTGTGCCGAGGCGGCCACGATGGCGGTGCTGGCGGGCTTGAGAAGGTGGCTCTATCGGAAGCAGTACCATTTCGAGGTGACGTTTGGCGTCTACATGCACACGGCTTGGGAGAAGTTCGCCATCTGTACGTCGTCCCCATGACGCGCTTCTTCAACGCGCGATGCACCGATGCTAACCGGCGCGCGCGCGCAGACTCGGTCCTCTTCCTCCTCTGCGGCCTGGCCTTCATCGCCGCCATCCTCTACCTGCCGCACCACGTCGCCATCCTCGCCGGCCGCGCGTGGTACTACATCAAGGGCGAGAACATCGACGTGGCTGCCTCGGCCCGCGAGGCGGTCCGCGAAATGTCGGCCAGCGTCCTCAACGACGCGCTGCCCACCGCGGTGCGCGTCAGCGACGCCCTCGGCGCGATGGATAAGGAGCTGTGAGGGAAGGGAGGAAATCTAGGAACAAGTGCTGCTCTTTTTTTCTTCCCCTTTGCGCTCGTCGTAGGGGGCGGCCAGTGTCCGGTACGCATCGTGGATTGCGGCGTTGAAGGAGTCTTGTCTGGTTTTGTGGGTTTTGTTGACGGACCTGTTTCTAGAATACCCTGGCCGGCTTGGCTGAATGGTAACACTATTCCTCGGACTCATTTGTTGCTGTGTATGTTTGTCGACGCACTCGTGCTCATCGCAAGAGGGCATAATCGCACGGCCATCATGGAGTCGCGTCTTGGCTACATTTTGAGAGACAGCAAGGCCAGCAAGGAAGGGTTCCAGTCGAAACACGAACACGAATGTGAGCCGACTGGTCTATTTCTCCAGTAAAGTCTGCAGAATGAATAATCGAGGAATCATGTACAAACATGTTCATCCCTCTCCTTTGCACAACGTCTCATGGCGGCATCTCGCGTCAAAGATTCTTCATCACACCAGGCCTAATCGCCTCGAGCTTCGCAACCAGCTCCTCCCACACCCGGTCCTGCGCCTCCTTGCCCTCGGCGCCCGTCACCAGGGGCGCGGGGGCGCTCACGGCGCAGTCGGAGAGGTACTGGCCGTGCGAGTCGGCGGCGACGGCCGGGGACGCGGCGTGGACGAGGGTGCGGCTGCCGGCCTCGGTCGAGCGGGCGAGCAGCAGCTTGCGCAGCCAGAAGGCCCACCCGGGCACGTCGCGCGCCAGCTCTGACTGGCACAGGCCCGGGTTGACGCAGTTGACGGTGACGGGCAGCGCCGGGTGGCGCTCCGCCAGCGCGCGCACGCACAGCACCTCGAGCAGCTTGGACACGGGGTACTGCTCGGCCCAGTGCCGTTCGGCCGTCGTCTTGTCGTTGATGGTCGCGAAGATGCGGCCGTGCGGCGCCGACTTTTGCGGGAACTGCGTGTGCCCGTGGACGCCCGACGAGGTAATGGTCAGCGTCGGCCGCGAGCCCGTCTGCGCCGCCGTCGACTTGAGCTTGGGCATGACCAGCGCGGCCAGCAGAAACGTGGCCACGACGTTGACGGTAATCATCTCCTCATTGTCCTCGACGACCGAGTACCGCGCCCGCGCCAGCCCCGCGTTGGCCAGGAAGACGTCGACGCGGTCCAGCTCCGTGTCGACGCGCGCCGCAAACGCCTGCACGCTGGCGTAGCTGCCCATGTCGAGCTGCCATACCTGGACGACGCTCGCCTCCGCCGCCAGGCCCGGCACGCTCGCCTCGATGTCGGCCTTGGCCGCGCGGCCCTTGTCCAGGCTCCGCACGGCGAGGATCAGCCTGCTCGCTCCCAGGCGCGCAAAGTGCCGTGCCGCTTCCTTCCCAAGCCCCGTGTTGCTGCCGGTGACGACGACTGTTTTCCCGGCGTAGGACCCTGTCGGGTACGGGAGGTGTTGGATGAGCTGGCTGTAGAAGAAGCTCATTGTGCCACGGGCAGTTGGTTTGCGTTGTTTCTGGGCTTGAAAGTCGGTGCTTGGTAGCTGCACCCCCCTTTCGCACGGTAGCTGCCATTTCGCTCCATCGAGCTTTTATACGTCAAGAGACGGCATTAGCTTCGACTCGGACGATCGGACATTTGGACCGACGTCAGAACTACACGGGAATTGAGTTTGTACGCGGGAACACCGTCCGGAGTTTATTAGCCAAACTCCGTTCGGCAAAAGGCATTGACAAACCTTGAGCCTCACTCCTGAGACGCCGTGCCCGGACTTAAGGCCGACATCAGCATCGCTCTCGAAGCACACGCTGTTCCCACGTCCCACGCGGTGACGCGAACTGGACGGCTGGTTTGACAGCGTTGCGGAGGTGAACGGCCGTCACCACAACGTCAGACGACTGGACGGTCTCCGCATAGTGTGGGAAGCACCAGTCAAGGGAGGACAGAGCAAATTTCGCCACGGGCCTGCATTGAGCAAAATCAACGGTAAAGGCGACTGGGCATGTCCTTTATTGCTTGACTGGTAGCGCGCCGAGCGACAATTCTGCCCTTGTGGGTATTTTCATTCTTCTGGTTCTACCTCACCCATCTGAGGGCCGTAGATATACCTTGTCAAAGGCAAAAAGCCTCAGAGAGCTATCCTCCCCAGCCGCTGCCAGAGTGTACGAAGAGCAGTCCCGGTCCAGAGGATGTGGTCTCCAAGCCAGCTGCAGCACAGCGTTGGGGAAAGCAAGCCTGCACTGGTCAGCCATGATCGATGCGGTCTGCGCGAAGGAGAAATCCATGAATGAGCAAGGCGTCACTTACTCGGGAGACGGCTGAAACTCGACCAATGCAGAGCCATCGCCGTTGACCGTACACAGGCTCAAACGGCCGGCTTCCGTTCCAACTGCAAGCACGAAATGACCGTCGACCTGGCGAGGCAAGAAGTCAATCGACGTGACAGGGGCTGCACACGCCAAGGCAGCCGCCTGGGCAAACTGCAGCTCTCCATTCTCACCCGGCTTGGACGCCCATATCCGGACCTGCTTGTCTCGACCCGCCGTAGCAAAGAGGGGCGTCTCGGATGGCGCCCATGCAGCGTCAAGTATCATCCTGCTATGGCCCTTGGGGTTCGACTGCAGTAGTTTATACATGGCTGCCTCGTCAGCACTGCGCTCAAAGACCACCCATTGTCGGTCACGGCCGACGCTCAAAAGATACTTGTCATCGGGCGAGAAGCGCAGGCGAGTTGCTGTCAGTGAATGGGCCGTCAACGGCGGCCTCACCTCTGTCCAGCGCTGCGTCTCAAACAACCGGATCACGGCGTGGTTCGTGGAGCTTGCCTTGCACGCACTGGCTATGAGCTTTCCGTCGTGGCTGGCAGCGAGGCAGGATATCTCGTATCCGTGACCATAGAGCTTCTCGGTCTCTGGCCATAGCGTGTGTCTGGATAGCGTCTCTTCAAACGGCGGGTGGTCAATGTCGAGATGTGACCTCTTAACGATGGAAGCCGGGTCCACGGCTCCGCGGTCGCCATCGTCCACTGCCTGTATCTCGTGGTCGTCGTCTACAGCGTCAATTGCCTTGTTCGACAGCCCGAGCACAGGCATATTGGCCGCGTCGGGCATGTGCTCCATGTTTGTCTCTTGGGCCCCAGCCAGCCGGTGGAGCAGCATTGCAACCGCCCTGGGTTCGCTGAAAACCCGCATGAGCTTCTCGTCGGCACCAGACACGAACTGCGACTCGCCAAGCGAATCGATGCAATTGAGGTCGTATCCGTGGATCTGCGGACGGGACATTTCATGCCAGGTATTTCTCCCAGAGTCCACCCACTTTGTGTGCAGCCGCGTCGTCTGATCGGAACTCGTGGAGAGCAGATAACTACCGCCCCTGGACCACGAAATGCCAGTCACGGCCTTGGTATGGCCCGAGATGGCAACGCAGGGCTGCCACGCGTCGTCGGCCGAATCGTACTGCCATCTCCTCCAGCTTCCTGTCCGGCCGAGGCAGGCCACAGACTTGCCGTCTGGGGACCAGAGACCGGTCCAGAAGCCACCCGTGCTACCAGTCGCCGTTGTCGCGCCTTTTTCCCTGCTAATCTCTCCCAGCCTGGCTAGACTGATCCAAATCCCCGAGGACGGATCTGCCTCCCAGATGGCAAGCGAGTTATCGGCAGACGTGGAGAGCAACTGCAGCTTGCCGTCTTCGTGAGCATGCCATCTTGCGCTGTAGATCCAGTCTTCGTGGCCCAGGAGCAGGGCCTCAAAGGTGACGGAAAAGTCCCGACCGGCTGACTTGAGCCAGTAGGCTTTGTTGGACGGCGACTTTCCCGGCAAGAAGGCGCCGCTTGACGGGTCTGTTCCGGAGGCAGCAAGGGCAGGTAGCTCTTGGCCCTGATGAATCCTCCATATACGCACGTACTTGTCCTGGCTCGCCGAGGCGAGAAGAAGATCGCAGCCGGCTTCCTTGGACTCCTTCGTGAAGCTCAGCGACCTGATCCAGCCCTCGTGCCCGGACAATGTTGCTTGCAAGTTAAAGTGAACGGTCTCTGCGTCCGTGTCAGCCGTCAGGATCTGGATTGTGTCGCTCGTTCCGGCCGCGGCAATGACTAGGGCATTTCCATCGTCTCCCAAAGCCGTGATGGAGAGCGCTAGAGGGAAATATTTCGGTGTCGTGTGGATGGTTTGCAGTAGCTGGAGGCAGTCGGCCTCGAAGCTCCATACTCGGATGGTAGCATCAGCTGCCCCAGTCACTACGATCCACCTTGGACGGTCAGCCGAAGGCCTGACGGCGGTGATGCAATTAATGGCCCCAGCATGATCAGGACAAGTCTGAAGGATGCCAAAGTCTGGTCCGTGGCCCGTCGCCTTCCAGACAATGAGTGTCCTGTCGTCTGAGCCGGTGATGAGATAGCTGGAGTCGTCTCCCTCGGCTTCCGGCAGGAACTCGACAGCCTTGACCGCGCCCTTGTGGCCGCTCAGAATCCTCTCGACTCCCTCTGGCGGATCAAGCTGCGAAGAGATGATCAGCGATGATCTTACAAGGCTTGCGAATCAAGCTCGACTCACATTAGGCTGCCAGAGCGCAACGTTGACGTCGGCGCCAAAGCCAAGTAGACCGCTCCGGCTCCAGTCTGCAACAGCGGTCTGTCTGTTGGCACCCGCAGCCAGATACTCGACCGAGACCCCTTTGGCGCTCATATCATCCGGATCTCCGTCATCAGGCTTCTGTCAAGGCATGAAGCTGAAAACTGTGCCAGTATCGCCGTCTGATTGGCTGCGAAGACGTCAGGTCGGGTTCGAGCATTTGCTTATGTAATATGGCTGGGAGCTCCCGGTACACTGACCCCAGGGCGCCCTAGCACTCGCACGTGGCACTTGCGCGTGCTGCTGTTAGTGACGGGCCCAGACATGCCAAGAAGACGATTTCACGATTCGATCTCACGACCTCGATTCGCAAGCAAGCTGCAACGACCTGGCGCAGAAGAAAGCCATTCCCAACCAAGAACTCCTCCAAACAGCCCTCTTTCTCTTATTTCTCCTCCCCCTTCTTTCCCTATTTTTCTTCGTACTTCTCCAAACCCCCTTTCCTCCCCTCCGGCCCAGAACCCTCAACATGCCCGCTGCCGGAGACGGCAACACGGCCGAGCAACAGCTCACCGTAGCCGTCGAGTTTTCGTAAGTAGACTCTACTATCTGTGAGGCCTCTCATGTATCACGGGCTCACCATATCCTGGCCGAGTAATCCTTTCTCGGCGGCCGGTGCTGCCTTGACAACCTGGGGGGTTGGCGTAATGCCCCTTCTCCTCACTCAGCGCCGCCACGACTCCTATCACGGCTTTTCCCAGCACGGACAGCACACTAACAGGGAAACCGTGGATCGCAGAGGCGGCCTCGAGATGCTATTCTCAGACCAGCGCCGCCACTCGCTCTCCTTTCCATCCAAGGACAGCGACGGCCGGCCCTCCAACATTGCCTTTCTGATACATCACCTCTGCCGGCACGTCATGAAGGACACGCGCAAGGACCTCTTTGTCCTCGACGACCACCTGTCAGTCCTCTCCTCGGTGGGCCTCCTGATGAGCCAAGTTCATGATGATTGGGCTTTGGAAACTGGCCTTGTCCCTGCTCCCCCCGCCCCTACTGCGTCTCGTCACGCATCGTGCCCGCAGGCAAACGTGCCAGCCGATGCCCCTTTTAAAATCTAGCTCATTCTCCCGCTGACAGTCGCTGCTTTTCAGACGTCCAGGCATCCTGGTCCTCATCAACGACGCCGACTGGGAGCTCGAGGGCGAAGAGTCGTACGAGCTAAAGTCCGGCGACAACGTCCTGTTTGTCTCAACTCTCCACGGGGGCTAGCCGCGTGTAACTGCAACGTCTTGTCCATGTCTTGCGCTCGAGTTGAGAAGAGCAAGAGCTCCACGACCGCTGTCTTGGATCCGGAGAGGTTACCGAAGCGTTCAGCTGGACAGGGCATTTCTGGCTCGACTCTTTCCCCTCTTGTCATATTTCGTCTCACATTCTGTTTATTTCCGTCAACCACCTTTTTATGACAGTCTCCTCCCGGAAATCTGGCTCAAAAGGGCATCGCGCCACCCCCACAAGACACTGCTGGGCAAGACACATTCCCAACCAATCGTCGGCGTCCGGGGCTGAGACAGGCTGCTTCGCCTTTTTTTGGCCTGCGCGATGTTGCTTTTTGCCTCGCTTTTCTTTTGGCCCTTGCTGGGGCAGGGACCTGAGATTCTGCAGACGAGACCGGACTGCAGTAGCGGGGGGAAGGAAAGGGGGGGAAGGGCGCGAGAAGCCTCCCAGTCTCCTTAGCTGCTGCGCCTCTCTTATCTTGCAGAGTGTTTTTTTTTCGGTTCCGCTGGAATTCGTCGTTGACACTTGCAACTGCACAGGGGAACCGATGGATGTCTATCGGCGACGAGGCGGTGGCATCGGAAGGCTCGGCAGCAACAGGTTGGGTCGGGAGGCACTCTACCGTGACAGGGTCTCGGGACACGACGACACCGCCGCAAGGTGTCAAAAAAGCCGTCGCGGCCAACGACAGCCGAGTGTCTCCATGTAACTCGAAGGACGGAGCTTGCCATGCGGCCGGCAGTCCCAGCCCCTCTCCCCCCCCCCCCTTTGGCAGCATTCGTCTCCAAGCTCCCTCCTCCTCTCTCCCCTCGCTTCTCTCGGACACCCAATCTGCTGTCTTGGGCAAATTGTTGGGTCAATCACCTTCTCGCAACGCACACGAGCCCCCGACCATGGATAGCGGGGGGAGACAACGCTCCGGTGTTGCGCGAAGCCTGCATCTACATACATACAGTACACGCTTGCGCAGATTCTCATGCCACGCCGTCCTGCCGCTGGCTCGTGGCTCAGTTTGCAGTTCCGTCTAGGTTGGCGTCTGAAGCAAATCAGTCAGTCTCCCTAACCCGTAGGGGGAGCGGGATACGGGAGTGTCGAAAATGTCAAATCCCGTCTTCGCTACCAAGCCGCTTCACCGCGTCCTTCGTACCTATGCTGGATTCTCTCCCCCTGAACCAGGTCGACTTTGCCGCCGTGTCACTTCCCATGCTCTCCAGCCTCACTCCCGGTCCCCGCCTGCTGCTTGCATACTCCCCCCCCCCCCGAGCACGCGGCCCCAAACCGGGCACCGATTTGCTACAGCTGTTTTAAGGGGGGGAGCGAGGGGGCCTGCCGCACAGCTGTATAGGTGTATGTATTTACGTACAAATATGTTGGCAAGAAAAGAGTCGCCCCGGGGGGGGTTCCATGTATTCAGCTCAACCATCCTGCCATCATCTTTGGTGATGAGGCCGCTGTCTCCACGCGCTCGGGTTACCGTATTTGCACATGAAAAGGAGATAGGGAGCTGTTCTGCTGCTGTGCTGTGCTTAACATGTCCCAACAGCTGTCATGGATGGTGCTTCGTCTCGCCACCCCACCTCCGCCCGCGCGACATCACATTTTTCTCCTTGGCCTGTATGAGATCCCTTGCAGAGCCACCGGAGCGAGAGCCGAGCACGCGTCTGCAGACGGCCTGAACGCCCACGGCATTGGGCATGCCTAGTATACTTCGCAGGCCCACACGCCGGCCAGAGTAAGAAGCCTTTTGGGACGAAACAGCACAGGACGCAGCTCGGCGGAGCCGTGACAGCGTAGCACGAGAGAGCAAGCTCCTGATGCAGGTGTGAAACTTCAGCTTCATATGTTGTTGGTAGACCTTATGTTATCACAACGGCCCTCAAGCAGTTCCCGGCCAACCAGACTTTCAACCAACCACACAGACCCCCCGTACCACTGAATAAATGCACACTTCATAGTCCCCAGCGACCATGACACAAAGATAAGTCCATACAAACGCAGAAGAGCGACAGATGGACCAAACATACGCGGTAAAATAACAAGACGCGACGCCAAAACAAGTTCAAACAAGATGTAACAGCATGTACAACAGCATAAAGCCAAAACAGCCTCGCTGTCAGTAGTTGTGTAGAGGGGGAGAGAGAAAAGATGTTTCCAACTCCACCGCTGATTTTTCCGGGTTCCAAGCAGAGACCCTCAAAGAACAAGCCTCCCAACTTTTGATCCTCGCCTTTGCGGACGCTTTGCGGTGCCTGATGCGGGCTGCCACAGATATAAGTTCAACCGACAGCGCGAGTGAAAAACAAACAGTAAAAAGTACAACCTGCAAACGCTGCCAATCAATCCCGCTCGATTTTTTCTTTTGGTTTGAGCAACGCCTTCAAATCAATGTGAGCCCCAGACTACGTGCCCCCTATAACATGCAAAAATGAAGTAGTGCCGCCCGCACCCGTAAGTTGACAGCCACAAGAACCGTCAACTCACGGTGCGTTGTCGTGTCGTCATCATCCAAAAATCGATCTATCAGTACAGGCGATCGGCCGAGAAGGCCATCTGTCGCGCGTGCTCGTCCTCGTAGAGAATGCCGGGGCCGCCGTTGCCGTGATGTTGCTCAAACATGCCGCAGTTGCCAGTAGGGTGGTGGCGCGGAATGCTGGCCAACGAGTTGGACGGTCCGGGAACGTACGCTGGCTGCTGGGTCGGCATGGGCAGGTGCGGGAAGGCCATGGACGAAGGAGCCTGGGATCCGCCCTTTGATTTTGGGGCAACTGTTCGGGCCTTGCCGCGGCCCTTGATGCCCTTGTTGCTGTTCTTGTAGTGAACTTTGAAATATTCAAACAGCTCCTGATGCTCTTCCGGCACCTCCCCCATCTGCGCAAACTTGATGAACATGTCGGTAAGCCTCTGAAGTGTCTCCTTGTGGAAGTTGTTCTGGTGAGTCTGTAAATCGCGTTAGCTTTGCTTGACGCCAGGCCACATTCTTTTCTCCCACGCACCTTCATGTTGCCAAGCTGAGAGAAAGTCTTGTTGCAGTCGTCGAGTCTACAGATGAAAGGCTTGAGGCCCTTGTGAGTTTCCTCGTGGGATCGAACATTGCCGCGCTGGGCGAACAGCTTGCCGCAGATGCTGCAAGAGTAGGGCTTCTCCCCCGTGTGTCGTCGCATGTGTGTCTATGGGTAAGGCAGTTAGCCTCAGAGGGGTATACAAGGTTCTCGACCATCAACATACCTTGAGGTTGCCGCGCTGAGAAAAGGTGAGCCCGCAGTTGTCCTTGGTACAGACCTGAGTAGGTTAGCTGGACGGTTCGTTCCTGGACAAGCGGGCCTTTACTTACATAAGGCTTCTGACCGGTGTGCGTGCGGCGGTGAATATCGAGGTGGGTTTTTTGAACGAAGCGCTTGTTGCAGTTGGGCCCGTCGCAAACCCATTTTTTCTTGGGCTTCGGCTCCGTCCGGGAATTCGACGAGTGGACGGTGCTGACAGGGCTCTGGGAACCCGATAGGGGCTCGGCATTGGGTGTCTGGGCAGGCGTGGGCGCCTGGGTTCGAACTCCGTCCTCGCGGTCTTCCTTGTCCTGGATGACCTTCATGAGCTCATCAACGTCAGTCTCAAAGTTGATCCTGTCGGCCGGGTTGATGGTTTCGTTGTATGTGATGGACTTGGAGTTGGCCGTCGGGTTCGAGGCGACGGAGCGGGCGGTCGAGACTTGAGACTCGCTCCGCGCTGATGGTGACCGGAGACGGACCTCGTTGGTGTGCCTCGAGTCCCGTCGGAAAGGCATGGTTCTAGGGCCATCGCTATCCGGCCCCGGCATCTTGTGGCCGTGGGCGAGCCGCTCGTGTGCGTCATGCCTGTACGGAGAGCCGACCGGAGTAGACGGCGGCGGGCTCTGGTAGGGCACGTATGCGAAGGCTTGTTGATTTGGATAGTGGTGGGGTGGCGGGTTTGACATGTGCCCGGAGTTGTAAGCCGGAGCGACGACGTACTGCGGAGGCAAGGGCCGTTGCATGTGGGCAGCGGGAGCGCTCCGCGAGTCGTAAGGCAAGAAGGTGGGCGCGTCCATCATGGCGAACTCGTGATGGGGTTGTTGTGGCCAGCGTCCCCAGTTAGGGGGCGCCGCAGGAGAAGCCGTGAGAGCCAGGTTGTCGGTTGAAGTCAGCCTCGCCACAAGAGCAAGACTGACGATGCTGTCGGGTGGAAAGGGTGCCTGAGAAGCAAGGAGCAGAGGCGGTGGCGGGAGCAGACAACGAGCTGTTCGCAGAGATATATCAAGAAGGCTGTACGATGGTAGTGAGACTCCGAAGAGCAAGGGGGAGAGGGCTTGGAGATGATGGATGGACGTGAAAAGGAACGATGAGGGGCAGTTGTAGAGAGGCGGGCGAAGGGGTCCATATGTAGTTGAGGTCTATTCCAGGCGTCCGGGGCAAGCAAACGGCGTGGGCGAGCGGGCGTGCTGTGGGTAGGCAGCAAGAGGCCCGGGGTGGTAGCCAATCGTCCGGGACTGGGTCCAGAGATCTCGACTTGGGAGTGCGGCCTGCATTAGAGGTGGCCAGGCCGGGGGTGTTTTGGTAGCAGTATAGGTGATCCAGTCCTTGCGATCCCGGCACGGGGATGGATGGCGTACTCGCCATGTTCGCACACATTGTGATTGTCAGTTGATAGAACGCCCCCCCTTTCTCCTTTGCAAAACACACGCCAGCAGAGGGGGTCAGCACTTGGACGTTCCCGGAAGAGCAAGGATGCGGATGTGTGTGTGTATGCACATACATCCAGACCTGGATGTTCAGGATGAGGCGGATGCAAGGTGATCAGAGGGTGCCAAGGGGTGAAAGGGTGAGAGATGGTGAGGGCTTGTGGCTGGAGCCGCAGTGCCGGACTACCAGGGGTTCAGCCCAAGGAGCGTTAGATGAGAGGCCGACTTTGGCCTTGTCATGTACTCGGCAGCGCTATCGCCGGCGGCGTTTGCAAGTCGAGAGAGACTCATCACCCACGGATCACGTTCGCCATGAATTCTGGAGATGTGTGCACGTCTGATTGTCCAGAACAGGGACCGGGGCTCCGGGAAGCAGACAATAGCAGCACATGGCCATGGCTGGACCACAAGGGCGGGAGCAGGAGCCGGAGCCGGCGAGCAGGAAAGCTGGGACCGCCACAGGTTGGAGTCGAGGCTGAGCAGAGACGCAGGGCGGCGCAGGAGGTGCGGACGGTCGGATCCAACCTTTTTCCCGCCCACCGTCTCGCCATCCGGAGCTCTGTCTGATTATGACATGTGTGTCGCGGGAGTGGTGGTGTGGTGTGTTCGTTTGTGCGTGCACGAGCTCGGGGGGGGAGGAGAGTTTCCCAAGCTGGTGCTGATGCTGCTGGTGCTGGTGCTGGTGCTGGTGCTGGTGCTGCTGGTGCCGCCGCCGCCGCCGCCGCCGCTTCTGCTGCATGCAATGGCCCTGTGATTCGTCGTCTTTTTCGCCCACGGCCGTTGAGCTTGAGCAAGCAGCTGCTGGGGTGAGGTCAGAATTGGGTGCTAAAAGGTGGGTGTGGTGTGGCATCTCCCGTCTCCAGTTTTTGGTTTGACCCTTTTTTCCCTCCTTCCCGGCCGGACGCTCTGTGGGCGCCAGGCCAATGGGAGCAGACGATTCAGACGGGCCGTGGCCAATCACGTCTCGCAGAATGCCCAAGCTACGGATGCTCCGCCCTGTCGTCTGTACTCACTACCAGGGAAATGGTGCCAGTGGCAGGTGGGCAGAGAAAGACCCGGGGCGTTGGCGCAGAGCCCCGCACCCCTGTCGCCGTCTCCCGCCCACACTCAGCACCACTGGCTGGGTGTGCTTCGGCTAGGCCAGGCCCGCTGCCGCGCTGGCGCTACGGCCACTGGTACGTCAGCCGGGGGCCCCGCCCGCGCGCGCGCTCCCCTGCTGAAGCTGAAGCCGCCAGGCGCGAGGTGGACGGAAAGTGACGCCAGCGCTTGGCGTGTCTGTGGTGGTGCGCCGGGCTTTTTTGGTCCGTCCAGTGTTCACCCTTCAGCTGGGTGCGAAAGCCGCAGCAAAGGATACGGGCACTCTTGGGTAGCGCATGGTCTAGCAGCTACCACCCAAGGTGACTGATAGTAGGCACAAGCTATAGGCCACGGTATTGTCGCGGACTCGATGCCGGTTCCCCCCCCCATGCCAGTTGTCAGAGAGGGTCCCGGGAAGAGCAGCCGCTCGGCTGGGTCCTGATAGCATCTTCAGGCCCTGCCATGGCAATCACTGCCCTTTCTCTTGCAGCGGCCAGGCTCCTGGGCCAGCCTGCCGGCCTGCCTGGTCCCCCTCTGCAAGCCAGGCAAGAGCCAATGTCGGTACAGCCGCTATCCGACTGTGTGTGCGCGCGTGAGTGTGTGTGTGTTTGTGTGTGCGTTGATGTACTGCCAGGTATCTCGTCGCGGTCTCCAATACCCCCGTCCCTCCCAGCTTGGGCTACCTGGCCATGTACCGCCCCACCCGCCCAGTACCCGTATGGAACACCCTCAAGTCTGGGCCTTCGCTCGTCATCCAGCTTTCGTCACCACAGAGAGTCGCGCCGAATAGCGTCGGCACACATCACATCATTGTGCATCGCCAGAGACAGAACTGTTCGAGCTCGTCGCCACGGGGCCGAGAGGCCTCTTTGCGCCGACGGAAGCACCCCAATTCAGAGACCGTCCCATGCCCCCCCCACCCCCCGGGCCGCCGCCGCCGCCACCACCATCGCCCATCAGCACTACTACCGTTAACCTGCTGCCAACGATGGAGCAGCCCGGCACTGGTCGCCGCTCATCGGGTCTCGGTCTGTGCTCTGCAACACCGGCTGGAATCAGCCGACTGAGCTTGTTGGGCCATGCACGCGCTTTCAGTCAGTAGCCTATGCCCTCTCGTCTGTGCATGCATGGCCATCTGGCACCCGCGGCGTGCAGGGCGCTTCTCTCTTTCCCCGCTCTTTGATATCCCATCATCCACCGCTCCTCGCAGTCTCGTGCTCAGCTGCAGTCCCAACGTTGCTGCTGCTGCATCAGCTACACTGCCGAACACCCATGACTTGACGCTCTTTACATGACGACGCACGCTCATCAAGTTAAGTCAACCAAAATTGCTAGCCAAGGGAAACCGTTTGAAGCTCGTGCCCCCCCCCTCTCCTCCCTTGCCGGCCGGGCCATGTCAAAGCGCCTGTATGCCGGCGCGGTACCTCGTTTGTTTGCACGCACAGCATTCTGCCAGTGTTATACAGGGGTTGGCACGCCGAAAGCCCGGTGGCCGAAGAGATTGCGAGGCCATCATGGCTGACGACAAAGAGGGGGGTCCTTGCTCGCTGCAGAGAAAGCATGGCCTGTCCTCCCGGCAACGAGTTGGGAGAGATGCTTCTTCATTCTCTGGCTTCGGGGCACTATCGCAGGCACCAGCCTTCCGGGGGAGCTAGCGAGCACAGTATCCTTACCCGGGCCTTGTGGTTTGCGTCGCTGAGAAGCCAAGAGAACATGGCCGATGTCCCAGCAGAGCGACCGAGATGAGACTCATCAGGATCCTCGGGACCCGAAAAGAGCGTTCCCCCCTCCCCAATTCCCCCTTCCGGCCTAGGTCTCTTCTCTCACTCAGGCTCGGGTGAGACAATTTGCCCTGCCTACAATCAAACGGCGCCTCTGGGCGAGGCGAGGGGTCAGGGTTGGTGGAGTGGCGTAGCCGCCAAACCAACAAGGCCTGCCGTGGCGGAGAGCAGCAATCACCAGGAGGATATCCCCTAGTAGGGAGGATATGCCTCGTCCGTGCCTAATAGCCTTATGCACCCGCCCAGCCTGTGCGCGCCTTGGGCAAACACAGGCTGCGGAACTGGCCGTCGTTGGGAGAGGCGTCGTCGAGTCCGAGCTGACGGGAGTTTTCGGCGAAATAAAGGCCTGTGAAACGGGCAGCCGGGTCGCCTGTGGGGGAGGAGGTTGCACGGACGGCTTGGCTTCGTCTCCTCCCACCGCGGTCCGTCCAGCTCTCGTGTTTTTTTTGACATGACATGACACAACAAGGCAACTCGGCACACACACACAAGTGGGGGGGAGAAGGGCTGAACAGCAACCAGAATAGAAGCGCAAGCGTGCCGTCACTACGGAGAGCCACCACTAACAGAGCGTGGGCTAGTGAGGACGGAGGCTTAGTGGTGGTGTGTGTGCTGTTGGCTCGTCGTCGTGTACCGGGATCATGGATCTGGATTATTCAATCAGAGATCCCTCTCTCGACGACGACGCTCGTGCACGCAGCTGTATGTAGTATGTACTGTACACATGTATAATGCATACCTACCTGCCTACCTGCGCATTGCATCCGCATACATGCACATCTGCGTACAAGTGTGCATGTACATACATACATACTGTACAGTACAGTACGGATACGCATGTCGGTATCAAGGACTCGCAGTCTCGCCCAGGCCAACGGAGACGAGGGGGGTTGCAGCACATGTGACTTGGATGCATGGTTCCTGTCCGTCTGCTGTGCTGATATCTGATGGGATGGAGCGCGGTTCAGCCGGACCAGGAACGCGGGTACCCTCTGATCGCCGAGCTCGCCGCGGCCATGGTGCATTCTTCTGCGTCACCGCCGAAAATGCCCTATGCGGTTGACTGCTTGCACACGCACCTCGCTCTGCGCTTTTATCGCTGCTCCGCCCTGCCACCAAATCCCCCCGAGACCCACCGTCGGTCCGCTTGACACCTAATCGTGCTGGCGGGCCGGCGGATATGGCGGACGACGACGACGCGGGGCGCGCATCGAGCGCTTGCTTCCCTCCTCCTCGTCTCTAGTGCCGGGCCAGCGTGAGGAGGGAGAGACAGGGAGGGACGCGGGGTGCACCACCATCACCTGCACTTACTTGGCTCTGAGGCCCCTAGGCGCGCCTCTTGCTTTTCTCCCTTGCACGTGGCCTCCGCAACAGCAGTCCGTTGTCGTCGTTTCTTTTCGCCGCAAACCCCAGCCGGCCACCTGCTGCCGTTCTTTCTTTATTTCTTTTCTTTCTTTCTTCCCCTTCTTCTCCTTCCCCAGGAAAAAAACCGCCCGACATGCACATACACACTGTCTGTACATACGTATGCACACAAGGCGTCGCCCACACCATTCCCACCCCCGGAGGAACCGCAAAAAGCACAACCGACGAGCTTCCATCAGGGTTGCATGAAGAATCACCCATCCCCGGCACCCGTTCCCCGTCCCTGGTTTATTTCCTTCTGTTCCTTACTCCTGCTTATGTGCTGCCAACCCGGTTGCATGTTTCGTAAATCTAAAATAGAGAGAGCCCCTCCCCCCTGTGGCGTTAAACCTCTCTCGTGTGTGGCGCTCCTCGGCGGGAAGTCACCTGACCGTTCCCGCGCCCGACAAGATGCACCAAGTCTAGGGACCCCCTCCCCCAGAGAAACCCGCTTCCCGGGAGAACCCACACTCCATGCTCTTCCTCCACCCTATTGTTCAATTGTTCAAGACAGGTCTTGGAGACGCGTGCTGATACCTGGAAATAAAGTCGATAAAAATAAAACACCCGCGATATAACAATCATTGGCTCACAAAAGCGGTTCTGGTTGGCAATCGGCACTTCTCCTCTTGGTCTGCCAGCAGCCCAGCAGCCTCGCGTCCTCGCTTTACTAGCCACGCCCCTCCCCAAATGCCGACCTCGACTAGGGCCGATGATTGTCGGCCGCGTCGCCAAGCTCTGGCTCGGCGGCCGCGTCGCAACCTCTCTCTCTCTCTCGCGCGCGCCCGCGTCCAGCACTACAGGACTCTCCCCAAACCCGGATCCCCGGCGGCTCAGGCGCGGGCAGCTACTCGAGACACTACTGAGTTAGCAGGCCAGTGTGGTCCAGACTGCCACCCGCCGTGAGCGCTGGTGCCGGTTCCTCTGCCAGGGCGCATCATGGCGTCGCTGCAAGCCGTGGTGCACCTGGATGGGCCAAGGTACCGAATACAATCAGAATAGCCATGTCGATGCAAGGTGTTTTCCCCTGAGGGCATGCAAACAGCGCTCACTCGGCGCTACCGGGGGGAGGGGGGTGGATGAGGCGTCCAAGGTACTGTCTACCTTATATCAATGGTTACACCAAGGGAAGATACAACACAGTCTTTTCAACGAGGGGAGGGGCGTTGGCTTTGGGATCATCATAGAAGTACCCTTCTCAGCATCTAGTTGGAAAATGACACATCGCCCACAGCCGACCTGGACGGACGGTCAGCGAGCGTCTTGTTACTAATCCCATTCCCACGCTGCTCGAGTACAGTACAGTACATGCGTGCGTACGTATGATGCTTCGTTGCTCTTTAATTGGCGAGCTTGGTGCCCTGTCCCGTGGTCCACAGGCCGGACGAGGCCAATCTCGTGGCAAGAACGACGAGGAGGATTATGACGACGATGTGGCGATGTGATGACTTTTGCAACGGGATTCATTTGAAACCCGGCGGAAACGACAACTGCCCCCGCCGAGAGGAGGAGCGGGGACACGAAAGCGGGCGAATGTGACGTTTGGGAGGGGGTTTGGTTCTTGTTTTTTTTTTGGCCTGGCCTGGCTCCATCGTCACGGCAAAACACTTCTTCAACGTTGTTTCGGAGGGAGCCCATGGGAGTGGGGTGGGATATGACGGCGAGGGCACCACTTACACTCACACAGAGAGGCCAACCTGGGCACACGGCGCACCTCGCACGGAAGAGCGGTTCCGGCAATCCTGGCCACGCGCGGACCGACTTCTAAAATGAGCCGGTGCGTGTACCGTAGCTTCCTCCACCGATCCCACGGCTCTGGCTCGCTTGTTGGCGCTTGTCATCGAATAGCCTACCTGGCCACGCGGTGGAGAGCGACGTGATTTCGAGTCCGGCAACAGCAGCGCGCGCCCTGGTGGACATGGGGCCGCTGCTAACAGCCGCTAACAGCCCCCCGACACGACCCAACCGTGGACCCCGGGCGGTGCGCGCTGTGCTGTAGATGGCCCAGACAGAGGGACAGAGGGGCTCGAGTCCAAAGTTCCCCTGGGCAAGAAATGACGAGATGGTCGGGCAACGTCGTGCTTTCCACCAGTCGCAAAGCTGTGTATGCACGGACGTACATCATACAGACGAGTACCGGTATAGTAGCAAACGTACGGGGGGGTCTCAAGGGCGAGGCAATGACGGCATGGACTCGACCACATCGGCCATGATTGGCGTCCCTCTGGTGCCCAGCAGCCCGCTACGGCAACACCGAGTATCAAGTCGGCCTCGACTTGCAAGCACGTGAAGGCATGGAAAGCGACAGGTCGCGCGGCCGGCGAGGTGGATTATCGATGGGCAGACGACGGCCGCCGAGTCCCACCTGGCACAATGCCCATATCGCCCAAGAGGGTACTGTAGCTGTGGGAGGTGAGATGGGCACTCATCCATTTGGTTGGGCGCATGCATATGCAGCCCTTTTCCACGAAAGGGGACCTGATGCAAAGTGCTCGTGCTCAAAAGGGAGGCAGGGAGGATAGGGTAGAGGTGAAGAAGGCGCAAATACGGATACGGATATAGGACGCAATGCTGGCCGGGGTGCGAATATACGGATACAGGGGCGGGCATGCATGTACCGTACTCGCTATACCCACCTTACCCAGGCACGGATATCAAGCATTTGTGCATTCAGTCCAGCAGGGCATGCACCGTGCCGAAGCCGTTTCGGGCAGCCGTCCCAGATTATCCTTCCCAAGGGACCCAATGGAGGCGACAAGGTGAGCAGTCGACTGCCGCAGTGCAGACGGACGCGGCTAAGCCAGAGCCCGGGGCCAGTTGCACCAGAGAGAGGAGTGAGCTGACGGCCTTGGCTTGGCCCCCTGGGGCAAGGAGGGAGACGAACCGGCGGCGAGCCCATGTCCACCACGACGTCGGGTCGTGGCTATCCACCATCCACCATCCACCATCCACCGACCGGGGCAACGTTGGGGCGGGAAAGAAAGCTTGGTGTCCTTCCAAGGAACACGTGCAGGGTAGGCCAGGCGGGCGCCATCCCGGGGACCAAGAGCTTGGCTGAATCCCGAGAGGATTGTGAGATGCGACTGCGGGCGCGCACATAATAGTCAGGGGAAAGGAGGGGGACGGCCGGGCGAAGGGGGGGGTCCCTGGTCCCGACAATTGGCGGGATGCGACGGGCCCCCAAATGAGCCGGGCCGCCGGTGGCTGGTCCCGGGAATTTGGGGCGATGCCGAGGGGCGTGTGCGTGTCGTTTTCCGTGTCGTTTTCCCGTGTGCACGTCGTTTTCCGTGTGCGCGGGCGCGCGCCCGAGTGGGGAGGACTGTCGGAGAGTGTTTGATGTGGTTGTAGGCGGTTGGCACCGTCACATGGCCATGCCGTAAGATGAAAGACCAAGAAATGACGATGATGGCGATTGATTAAAGGCGGTGATGAGGGCAAACGGAAAAAGAAGCCAGTGTAACCCGAGTACCTGGTCCGGATAGGCGGGAGGATGTGCGAGGTGCATGGGGGGAGCCAGAGGTTCCTGCATGTTATGTTGATGGAGAGGAGGGGTGGGCGATGACTGCAGCACTGCCGCTGCTGCCTGGAGCCCATTTCCACAAAGCTGTTTTTCATTCATTCAACCAAGCCAAAGCTGCAGAGCGAAACAGCAAGATTGGAAGAACCAAAGACCACCGTGGTGTCTCGGTAGCTAATTCGCGTGGCAAGAAGGCTTCCCATCCTAATCTCTCTCGCGCTCCCACCCTTCATGCCTTCCTCACTGCGCTAGCCAAGTGGTGGCCGCGGGCTCCACGCGGGGAGCCGGCCGTCAGAGTATAGTATCATCTAGCATTCCTTAGTATAGCTGGGGCCGCCACCCGTCAGGCGCTGCGCTGAAGCCGTGCCAGGCAGGGGAATTCCACAATGCGTCCGACTGTTGCGCGCAACAAGCCATGAGAGAGGAAGGGGGGCAAAGTAAATCCCGGAGCCGGCCGATGAGAGCCGGCAGAAAACAAACACACAAGGAAGACCGGCTAGTCACGGACATTTTGCATTCTTTCTCTCTGCTTTTTCTCTTTCCTTTTTATTTTTGTTGCAGGCAGGGCACCACATCTACGGGGAACGAGTGGAGTCTACTGTACGTAGAGGAGCCCGGCTGTCACTGAAGCTTTCCTGGCGGGGCGGCATCTTGGCACCTGGCTTCAAACCGCCCGCGGATGGTGCCTCGAGGTTCCGGGCCAGCGGGCGCAACTAAGCAGGGGAGGGGCCGGTTCGCAAGCGCCGCGGGCCCAGGATCGGCCTTCCGGAGAGATGGCGGCTGATGGCCGGAATGCTACTCTAGCCCTTGTTGACGATGGGGCTCTCTCTTGGCGCAGGGGGCTCGTTTTGGAGCTTGTCCAGGACTCCAGAAGATGAGGGACAGAGCCCACGACCCGATGCAGTCGTCAGCCATGTCGGAGTGCCGCTCCGTCTGCCGCGAGGCGAGGCCATCATCACCACCATGTTATACCGGCAGCTGGTCCGGCGTTTGGGGTTACGGTTCTGCATCCAGTCTCGATCGGTCCGTTCAGTCGAGGGTAAACAACCACCCGCGGGAAAACTTCCTGTCTCACGGAGTGGGCCGCCGCTGTTCCCGCCACTAGTTGACTGAGATTTTCGCAGGGTGCATGGATGATGGCTCTGCCCGCCATGGCAGAGACGGTGGTGTCGACCGCAGAGCAGAGAGGTTGATGATGACGACAAGGACTCACGACGCCTTGCGGCTTGGGGATTGCAACTTCGATTGCATAATGCCGGCGCAATGTATGTACGATGGGCCAAGCCAAGGCCTGAAACCAGCAGCACAGACCTCTTCTGCCTTTGCCTTATCTGCTTCTTCCCACAATCTGCACGTCGTTATCACAGGAATCTGCGTCCATCGCCAGTCACTTGCATGTTTCATGGGGCGCAGAGGCACGTCATGCAGCCGTGGCGGGGGAAGCAAAAGAAAGACGGGCCAAAAGAAAGACGAGAGAAGGGAAGGGGGGTGTTGTGTCTGTCTGCACGATGCGTTTCCACCACGACCGAGGGATTGACTGACGTGCAAATCAACGATTCTTACTCTTGTCTTGGAAGACGAGAAATGAGCCAGTTGATTTGATTGGCCGGCAATTGTACTCCGCATCGAGCCTGTGGTACCTACTGATAGGTGGCAGGTAGTGAAAACCAAGCCCGCCTCGCTCGCTCCCCACACCAGCCGCGCACACACACACACACACACACACACACACACACACACAAAAACACACACACAAGCACACTGCACCACAACTTTTGAGAGAGATGATTTTTATGGGTTCATCGGTGGGGGGGCGGGGGGTTTGGACAATCAACGACCCGTCCCGTCGCCTTGGCGGTTTTGTCCTCCGTGGCCCACCCACCACCATGACCATCGGACGGAGACTTGAAACACGCGGCAAGCACCCGCCACTGTTTTGTGTATACCGAGTACGGCAGGACAGCTTGAGACGCTGCGGGTGCGTGACATGGGCTGCAGAGAGCCCGAGAAGTTGATACCAAGACTAAGTGAAGGGCCTAGTACGTACTCTGTACAGTACACCATAAGCCGTCGTGGCCATGCATGCTGTTTCCCATTTGCCGGGCATCCGTGGAAACTTGGGCTCGGGAAGAGGAGCCGGGCCCGTCTGCGTCCACCACCAAGCCATATCCAGCAGGTGCCGGGGCCTGGAGCTGGTAGTCGTCGTCTCTAGACCCGTGGCCACAGCCTTTGGGACCGCACAGGGGTGAGACCCGGTGCAGCGGACGCGGGAGCAGTTGGGCCCGTTGGATATTTTTCTTTCTTTTCTTTTCTTTTCCTTTCTTTTCTTTTCCCCACTATCAGGCTCTCGTACTCTCCGTGTCTCTCTCTCTGTCTTTGGCTGAGCCGCCATCGTCCTCGACCACGCCTATTCTTTCCAAGCAGCGCACTAACGAAGCCTTGCCGCTGCTCACTAGCCACGTACTAGAGAGGTAGGTCTAGTTACAGGGCCTGCATCTTGCGCTTGTGGTCGAGGTAGGCACCCCAGGTACCTACCTACCTAGTCGAGGCGGTAGGCAGACAGGTACCCACTCGGAGTGCAGGCCAGGTAAATGGCCAGCCAAGGTACCCGAGCGCTATTTACAGTACCTCTCCAACGACAAGCCACTTGTCGTCGACGGCACCTGACCCAGTCAGCTTCTCAACAACACGTAAACGCCATTTGACGACGATCATCCCCATGCCACAGCGACCCGACGACGACAACTATCCGCCTACACACCCCTCAGCACCCCCGCACGCACAACCCAAGGACTGAGACCCTCTTCCTCGTGGCCGCAGACGGCGGCGCCTTCTCCCCTCGTCGCTCCAAGCCTCCAGACCATGATGATCTTTTTGGATGCGTTCAACTCTTCTGCTCCTCCTCCTTCTCCCCCTTCTCCTCCTCCTCCTCCTCCTCCTCCTCCTCCTCCTCCTCCTCCTCGCTCCCCCCTACGCCGCCTACGCCGCTGGCCCAGGTCATACGGCCATCATGATCCGTCCCTACGGGCTGGCTTCCGTGCCTTGCATGCATGCAGCATCATCAGCCTCAGCAACGACCTGGAACACACATCTTTGTCCGTGCGCTCTCTCCCTCTTCCCCTTTCCTCCCCCGTCTTGCCGGGCCATACCATGTTCTACTGCTTCCAATTTTCCTTTTGCCTCGTCCTGCTTCTTCTTCCTCTGGTCCGCTTCGCCGCAGGTACCGGCTGCGCGTCGAACTGGGCATTTAGTTACCATCGCTCTCTCTCCCTTTGCTCGATCCACACACACGCTTGTGCCATCTCCCCACACCCCCCGTTGTCCGAGTCTGCCTCTTTTGATTTTTTCAAATAGCAGCCGTTGTTGACTCACACATGCAGCCAACTAACTAGGTATCTCGCCTCCAGCCCATCTACCACCCCCAACCGCTTCCCCAGGACCCCTGTCCTGCCGGCCGAGATCGCTGCAACGCTGGCTGCTTGCTTGATAGCGCCTCCTCTTGCGCAGCTCCGAGAGCCATTACTCCGTCACGGCGCCACCCCCTTCTGATCAGGGCAGTCGGCCCCTGCCACCGAGCATCGGCCTCCTCGCATCGTCAAGCTCGGCGGCCACCGTGACATAGATCCATTCCGTCCCCGTCACAGCTATTTGCGTCCACGGCCTGCGGTTGGCGGTCATGCTGTGCTGCTCTGTTGCTGCTGTTGCCGCCGCCGCCGCACTGCATGACCCCCCTGTGGTTGTCCTTGTGTGCTATGATACGTAGGAATCGGACTGGCGCACATCAAAGTGCATAGATCGCCGACTAGCTTCTCCGACCGTGCGCCCATCGTCGTCTGAGGCAGAAACTCGTCTCTGCGCGGCAAACTCCCGCTCAGGTACGACCTGGCTGGATCCAGGCACCACACACCAGAAAGGGATGACTGTTGCTGCAGCGCACGTCCAGTCCCAGACCATCTGTCATATGTCAATTCGCGCCCATGCGGCCAACCACATTGGCTCCTCGCTCTAGCGATTTCCGCCCACAGGCAATCATGGGCGGCTGTCTCGGCCTTGGACGCTCGGGGGCCGAGACTGACGTGTCCGAATTCCCGTCACAACCAAATCAAGGCCCCGTCTGCTTTGGCCTGGCAGCTTTGCGCCCATGCCTCGTGACCCTGTCCCTGCCCTTGCCGTTCAGTGGCCCCTTTGACCTCTCCCCCGCTTCTTGCTTGTTACATTGCCCGCTCCCTTGCCCCGATGCGCGCTGACCAGATCCTCGGACTCGATATACTGAAGCCCTGATCGAGTCAATGCTGCCCCGATCCACAGCAGGTCCTCCTTGTGGGCCCCGGCCACTGTGCCCACTGCCTTGACCGCACTCGAGAAGAGGCTGCTTTTCTTGTCGAGAATCATGTTTGATGACGACAGCGCCGCGACTACGTGCTTCTGGGCCTCCCAAGAGCAACGGACAGGAGAATGGGAGTCGCGACGGCTGCAGTCGTTGGCCGGACCTTTTCTCCGTTCTATTGCCTCGCAATCTCTCCTTCCGCTGCTGGACCGCGGCAGCTGAGCGAGCTGGTTCAGCTGAATTTTTTTTGGGACATAGGCATCTTTCGCACGCCGGTCGTTCGTTTCCTTGGAAAATTGGGAGGAATCGTTGGTTGATGGCGGTGAATGTGACACCTTCGTGGCCAACCTCGTAGCTCGCTCATTGCGATGGCGAATGTCCGCGGGCAGAAATCGGCATCTACCCCAGCCACGAGGATGGCTCGTTGGCGGACATTGGGACACAGAGCCTCACGAACGGCCTGTAGCACATGCAGAGGCCGTCAACCCGTATAGCCGGGTGTCACCAGTCATTGTCATGTCGTTTCCGTGAAGTGTTTTGATTTTCTTTTTCCCGTAAGCCAAGCCGTTCTTTTTACCGTCGTCATCTCGCCCCCGGGCCCTCGCAGATAACCCGTCTCGCCAATCGCCGACCTGGAAGACACCTTATTTGTCCACGATTGCGAGGGTGACTGCTAATAGCCCCCCTTATGTGTTGGAATCATCTGGCGAGGGCATGTAAGCCCATTCGCCAGACCGCTCGAGGCGAACTGGCAATCTCCTCCCACGCAAACAAGAGATTGTGGGACCCTTGGTCGTTTTGCTTCCCAGAGGCGATGATGGATGCCTTGGTCGGAGATTTGCGCTTACCGTGGTTCTACAGGATAGCCACGGTCCCATGTCACCCTCTTGGATGAAAGAGGTCGGATGTCTGGAGTCGGACATAGCACGGCTCTGCT
This sequence comes from Hirsutella rhossiliensis, assembly GCF_020360975.1. Lineage (NCBI taxonomy): Eukaryota > Fungi > Ascomycota > Sordariomycetes > Hypocreales > Ophiocordycipitaceae > Hirsutella > Hirsutella rhossiliensis. The sequence goes on from NW_025408669.1 coordinate 1,923,043, forward strand.
TGAGACTCGGTGTCTGAGTTGGCGCGGCGGGGTCCTCGATGAGCTGCCCGATGCGAACTTGTTCTACCCGAACGGAAGATAAGGACGAGAGGTGATGTTTTGTTCGTGCCAGGAACATTGGCGGCTCGTGGTAATCGCCTTCGTGGTCGGGAGAGACAGCCTACGTCCGTCTTCGGTGTCACCCATCTGTGTCTTACTCCCAAACGACGCATCAAGGATCGCCCGCTGGACTCGCGAGGGGTGCAAAAGCACAGACGCAATGGTTCTCGAGGTCGAATCGATCGGAGGATGGCTCGATCTGCTCCCAGCAAAGGCAATCGTGCCCCCTTCGGCTAAAGGGGCGCTGGGAAAAGAGGTCAGGCAAACCACCGCGGCAGATGATACTTGACATTTTCGTAGACGACAAACGTGACCCACGTCGCCGGCATGACCCTCACCACGCCGGGCACCAGGCCACGGTAGAAGCCTACGAGGCCCTCGTCGCGCCAGGTGCGCACCACGACGCCGCGGAAGCCCCTGCCGAAGCGTTCGTCGGCGCGGTAGTTTTGCAGCCGGGTCCGCAGCACCTGGTAGGGGTACGTGACGGCGCCGGCGACGAGCTTGGCGGCGCTCGAGAGGGCGACGGTGGCCTGCGTCGTCATGGGCGCGTCGCTGTCGTCGCCGCTGTCTGGCTGCCGTCGGGCAAAGTACATCTGTTTGGCGGGCTCGTAGACGGCAAACTGCACGGCGCCGTGCGAGACGCCAAGCAGAGAGACGCCGAGCCCGCGGTAGAAGCCGCGCAGGCCCTCGGAGGCGTAGATGGCCCGCGCACCGGCCAGCATCGACGGGTAGGCGCCCGCCGCGCCGCGGTCCGACGACAGCATGCGCGTCTTGAGCACCCAGACGGGGTTTGTCAGGGCCGACGTGGCGGCGCCGGCGGCGGCGCTCGAGAGGAAGAAGTCGCCGGCCGACGGTTGCTGTCCATGCGGCTGCTGCTCGCTGTTGCCGCGGCCGCGTGCCAGGGTGAGGGCGCTCTCGGCGCGGGACTTGAAGAAGAAAAAGGACGCCCAGCCGGCGGCGTTGCCAACGAGGTTGGGCGTCAGTCCACGGTAGAGGGCGGTCAGGGGCCGGTCGTTGGAGGTGAGGGAGCCGAGGACGGCGACGGTGGTGGGACGGGTGGCGGCGCTGCTGCTGCTGCTGCGGTAGACTGGCCCGAGAGAAGAGCGAGGAAATCAGCTGCTATAGCTTTTACTCGACGCGTCGTTTGCGGCCGCTCACTCTGCATGCGCGTCTTGACAATGTCGAGCGGGTGGACGACTAGAGTCGCCACGGTGCCGGCGCTGAGGCCGGCGACGGACTCGACGAGCGCGGGGGAGAGGCCCGCATGGCTGGGTTCGGGCATGTAGGGGCTACGCGCTGCTGTGCGTGCACCGTCACCATGGTCGAGGGGAGAGAGAGAATAGAAGCCGAAGTGTGAGTTGGATTTTTTTGACCGACGTCGGCCGCTACGGAGGTACTTCTGTGTGGGACTCTTCCTCCAATCTGCACCGGGTTGTTGAGTGCTCTCCGCATCACCAAACGAGACGGGAAAAGCAAAGGAATTTCGAGTGTGGAATTTTCGTCATTGAAATGCGCGTGCATTGTGTGTGCACGCAAGTTGATGTGATGTGGGTTGGTGGTCGTCCAGACCTCCCATCAAGCGCTTCTGCCGTGCGCAGCCCCTTGGATCCATCTCGTAGGCCACGAGCCGTATCCCAACCGAATGGGTGCCATGTCCGCCTCTCTTCCGCCCCTTTCTCCTTTTGCGAGATTCAAAAAACTCCTTGGTTGTTGCTCCCCAATAATGTACACGATTCACCAAATACATCCCGCAGACCGTTGCGTCTACGAAAGGGGAGAGAGAAGACTATGCCCGAGTCCGTCAGCAAATGCCCCAGTCCAGGCAGACAGTTCGTCTCCGCCTCGACGACAAGGCACGTACCGGATGATCGAGGGCCGAGGCGCGCTGCGGGTGTAGCCTGCAAAAATAAAAACCGTCAGTAGCTGCCGCCGAGCCGCCCTCGTCCAGTGCTGGCGCTGGTTACCGAGATAGAGAATCAGAGGAAGATAGCCACTGCAGGGCGCATGGTCAGCACGGCGTCACGCGAACCCCGGCTGTTGGAGTCGAACGTACTAGTGGATTGCGACGCGGGAGACGTCGATGAGCTTGGCAATGCGCTCCTGGGTGTTGCTCTTGTCAGTTCACGTCGTTTTGGTAGACTTGCATCGCCGCGCTGTGCACCTACCTTGGACTCTTCGGAGAGGGCAAACATGCTGGCGGCGAGTGCGCTCTGGTGACGTCGGGGTCAAGTCGGTGTAAATGTGGGGGGATACGCCTTCGCCGCGAGCGTGCACCGAGGCCGGGGAGGTTGGAAAAATCAATTGCTGGATGCTTCGCGGATGAGGCTTCCCAGAGATTTCCGGCCCTGGATGATTTCCCAGCTCCGGGAATTGCCAGCGGCTCAACCCCGGCAGATCCTAGCTTTTTTGTGGATACCTCGAAACTTTTGGCCGAGCTGCCTCTCGCTTCCAGCTGCCGACAACCTCCAACCTCCATATCAATATCTGTCTTCCCACCGTCTCACTCCCTTGCTCGATTCCTGCGTCGCACACCTCAACAAAGCAGCTTCCTCTTCTTCCAGACCCCTCTACCCACTACCACTCCTCCTCCTCGCCGGCTCTCCGCGCGAGCCAGCATCCTACGCCAAAGATGGCGCAAAATCGGCATTGGTGCGCCTCACTGGAAAACAATCCCGCCCAATTCCCGCCATCGCAAACACCGGGGGGCGCGCACCTTGGCTAACCAGCGTTTGCTTGCTTGAAACAGGGAGCAGGACAAAGAGGCAACCGTCTACATCGGCAACATCGACGAGCGCGCCTCGACCGCCATGGTCTACGAAATCATGCTCCAGATGGGCCCCATCCACAACATCCACATGCCGCGCGACCGCGTCACCCAGAACCACCAGGGCTTCGGCTTCGTCGAGTTCCGTGGGCCCCAGGACGCCGAGTACGCCGCCTCGGTCATGAACGCCATCAAGCTCTTTGGCAAGCCACTGCGCGTCAACAAGGCCAGCGCCGACAAGCAAAAGGGCACCGATGTCGGCGCCGAGCTCTTCGTCGGCAACCTCGACCACATGGTTGACGAGAAGCTACTTTACGATACCTTCAGCCGCTTCGGGCCCCTGCTCAGCCTGCCAAAAGTGGCTCGCGACGACAGCGGCAACAGCAAGGGCTTTGGTTTCGTCAGCTTCGCAGACTTTGACAGCAGCGACACCGCCATCGCCAACATCAACGGCCAGTACATTCTCAGCAAGGAGGTTTCGGTGCAGTACGCCTTCAAGAAGGATGGCCGCGGCGAGCGTCACGGCGACGAGGCTGAGCGCCAACTGGCTGCTCAGGCAAAGATGCGTAACATTGTCCCCGAGGCACAGCCCATCCCTCAGGCCTTTTTGGGCCAGCCCCCTGCTGCCCAGGCACCCGCCTCGACAAAGCCTGCGCCTCCGGGCTTCGATCCTTCCGCCGTGCCCGTGAGCATGCCGCCAGCCGGCGTACCTCCCCACGGCATGCCCAACAACTTCGCGCCGCCCTCCCACCGTGGCCCTCCTGTCTACAACGGTACTACTCATCCCCTCGCCCCTCTCGCAGCAGGCCGCGGGGCAGTCCCTCTCCCCCCCGCGCCGACAGGCTTGCCCGCACGCCCCCCCCAGAGCCAGGTCGGATTTACCAACCCGGCAGATTACCACCCCGGCGGGTTCCGCCCTCCCAACGGATCACCCGCCCAGCAGGGCTTTCCCGGCGGCCCGCCGCCGCCCGGCTTCCCTGTCCCGCCGCCCGGCCCCTCTGGTTCTCCGCCGGGGCTGCCTCCAGGCTTTCCGCCGCCCTCTGGATTCCAGCCTCCGCCAAACTTTCCTCGTCGTTAGAGAGTGGTTCATTTCTCTCCATACGATGATCCGAAACGCCGTGACGGCACATCTTTGGTTCAGTTGAACGGTCACGGAGCCATACATTTTAGCTTTGCCCATTTGAAAAAGGGCCCTCGTACGAGGTACGACATCCGCGGAACCACTCGCCGCGGGGTGATTTAATTGCATTGCTTCCCTCTTCATGCATAGACGCTAACATGGCTGGTGACCGCCGTGGTCAGGTATCGTACACTGCCGCCCACATTGCGCCAAACCATGGGGAGACATGACCAGCCAATTTTTCTTGGCCCTTGCACTAATCGCTGCCGGCCGCAATGAACGCCAGTTTTCCGCCGGTGACAAGCACGCGGCCATACATAGAGAGAGACAGGAATTGGGATCCAGGACAAACAACGAGGGATACTTCACCAGTTCCCCGCAAATGCATCTCTCGCCTCCTCGGTCGCCTTGTCCCACTCGTGTCTCGACTTGTCGCGCTGGCCCTGTACCTCGTAGGACTGCGCAAGCATCCCGTCCGCCACGCTCTGCCAGAGAATGTTGCCGCTGCGCTGGGCCTGCTTGGATGCCGCCCGCGCGCTCTTGAGCGCCTGTTCGCCAATCACGTTTTCGAAAAACCGACTTCGCATGATGCAGAGCGTGACGGCGGCGCCCAGGATGTTGTTTGTGACTTTGGACCCGGCCATGGCGGTGTGGATGTGCTGCTTCTGCTGGTTCAGCTGCTGCGGGGGCTCGGTTTCCAGCGCCGCCACGACGTTGTGCCAGGCGGTCCGAAGGTCGATGTTCCAGTGGTCTGTGCAGTGAGGCTGCAGCTGTTCTATCAGATCCTGAGTCTCTTGATCCCTCCTGCAGGAAGGGTGCTGCATGATCCACAGGCGATTCAGGCCCGCGAGTAGGGCGATCTCGCGCTGGCCTGCCCTGACGCCGGCGGACCCCTGGGGGACAGCGAAGCATCTGTCCATGAAGATGTGCAGCGCGGCCTGGAGGTTCCCGGTGCCCTGATGATAAACGCCGGTTAGGTAGACAGAGAGCAGTTTGACTGCGGGCTGCGTCGCCGGCGTGATGGTTGTGCGGAGCTTGGACAAGAGGTGCTTGACCGTCTCCCACTGACAGCGGCTTGCCGCCATTAGCCCGAGGAGGACGTTGAGGTAGGCATGCGCCTCGATCCGCCAGGTCCGTTGCCGAACAGCCGTCGCCAGCGAGACGGAGGGGCCATAGGGAATGTTGGCCGTTGAACTATCCCCTATGGGAGGGTACAAGCGAGTCAGAATGCATACCCCAAAGCAGATGGCCAAGCTGGGAAAAGGAAGCTACTTACAGCTGTCAAGAATCTTGACTCCCTCTCGCCAAAACTCTGTTGATCGGCGGCCTTGGGCGGAGGGCTTGTGCAAGTTGGCCAGGCCACTAAACGTAAACCTGCGAGCGCGTAAAAGTTAGCACGGCAAGCAACGCGTTCACTGTCGAATGGGCTCCAAAACATACACCAGTGCTCGCAGCTCAATCTTGGTCATAAAGGACATGACCAGGTAGTCAAAAGCCGAGTCCGCCTCGCCCGCTCTCACAATCGTGGCCGTGTCCTCGCTGACCGTCCTCGCGTTCGAGGGCTGCTTCTTGATCGGGACGAGGAACTCGGCCCTAACGTTGTGCCACTCGTCGCATTCGTCCAGCCTCATCTGCAGTAGACGCAGTTTCTGCGACGTACTGTCCGGGCTCTGGTGGTGCAGACTCGAGGCAAAGTCGAGCAGGAGAGCCAGCACGTCGAGCTGCATGATCTTGACCGTCGGATCGAACTGAAACTTGGCCGCCTGGGCAATGCAGGCCTGCACCCTCTCGATGCTGCCGTCCTTGGACGCCTTGAGGAGACTGAGTCCCTCCAAAACCGAGGCCAGGACGCTGAGCGCGTTGTCGCCTCTCGTGTTGGCGATGTGCTGGACGGACCTGATGTTCTCTAGTGCGCCGACATCAGAGGCGGTTCCCATTTCCATGTAGAAAGCAGACTTGAGTAGCCGAAACGCGTAGTACCACTGGACGTGCTTGAAACTATGCGTCGGTCAGTCGGCACGAGTTTAGGGGCCTTATTCTGTGTAGCCAAAGAAGGGCTCTCTTACGTTTCGCAGTCGGAAATGTGTCCGTCAACAGCCTTGAGAGCGGCTTTGTGGCTTCGCTGAAAGAGAACCTTGAGCATCAAATACTGCATGCAGTACTTTAGATCGACCAATCGATGCTGCAAGACGTCAGCAACGCACCCTCAACCAAAGCAGAGAACCCTTCGTCTCACCTTATCGCAGAGCGTGATGCCCTTGCCCAAAGCCATCTCTGCCTCCATGAGGTTCTCCGTCTCTTCTTGCAGAGTGGCGGCGTACCTTAGGCGTACACGCGCCTCTTCTCTTGGCGACAGCCGACAGTTCTGCAGGGTCGCCTCCAAGCAGGACAAGCTGGTGGCTATGAGCTTTTGGTACTCGTCGACCCGCTCAGGATGGAGCGACATGGCCACGTCGTGTACGGCGGAGCGCGCCTTTTCGAGGCATTCCTCTGCAATCGCCACCATGATGGGTCCCGTATTGATTGGTCGCGGCTTGGTTGGGATGGCGGGCGATTTTTTCGTGATGCTTGGAGAACGCGCCGAGAGGGCTGGAGAGTTTGTCACGGAAGAATGCGGGCTGGACTTGATTCTTGGCGGCTCAGGCTTCGACTCAGTTCGTTTGAAGCCATGGTTGATGGAAGGATGATGTGCTTGTGTGGGAGAGGATTTGACGGGAATGCTCATCGATTGCGATCTCGCGTGGGCAGCGTTTTCTGGCGGTGCCGGGTCTGGCGGTCGGGCCCGTGAGCTGTGCATAGCTCCCATGGCGATGGGTGGAGGTGGTGGTGGCGCCTGAAGGATGTCTTGCGGGTTGACGAAGTGGATCTCTTGCTGCGCCGGGGGTGGAGGTTCTTGGGTCGTCGGAAGCTGCGGCTCCGGAGCCAGTCGATGCGATTCAGGCACACATGGTCTTGGCTCGGATACTGACGGTGGCCGCGGTGGCTGCGGGACAGGCTGCTGTTGCTGCTGTACCAGGGGCCGATGCGGGGGTTGCGGACTCGGTTGCTGCTGCTGCTGCTGCTGTGGTGGTTGCGACTGAGGCAGAGGACGAGGTGGTTGAGGCTGAGATTGTTGCTGTGGCGGGTGAGTTGAGGACGGTCGAGATTGTGGTGAAGGTTGGTGCTGGACTTGGGGGGAGGATATGGGGCTCTGATACATCCGCTGTTGCTGTTGCTGCTGCTGCTGCTGCTGCTGCTGCTGAAGTAGCTGCGTGGGCCGCATCGGAGGTGGCCGCTGAACAGCTGGCGGGGACATGGCGGCGGCGGCAGGCATGTTGTAGGGACTAGTAACTGGTTGATTCTGCTGGTGAAAAGGCATCATCGGGGACTGCATCGCTGTGCTGTAGTGCCGTTGCTGTGGCTGCGGCGAGTGCTGGGCGGGCGCAAACCTGGCGCCAGGATCGAAGTTGGAGAAGCCATCCATAGCCATGCCATAGTGCGCCATATGATGTTGTTGTTGATGCTGCTGTTGGCGTTGCTGTTGATCGTCGAGTTGCGACATGTGGTGGTATTGGCTCGGATGGATAAACTGCCCGTGCTGCTGCTGCTGCTGAGCCGGCTGCCGCCCGAAAAACTGCTCGTGCCCGCCGCCGCCGCCGCCGTGATCGTACAGAGCCTGCAGCGGCGGCAATAGCTGCGGTTGCTGGTGGTGGTGCGCCGGACCCTGCTGTTGTTGAGCGTGATGTTGCTGCGGCTGCTGATGGTGATAGCCGGCCTGCTGGGCCCCATACAACTGATCCTGCTGGCCCTGAAAGGCCGCCTGGCCGGGTGGCAGCGTGCCTCGGTAGGTCATTGCCCTGTCGTCGGCATCAGGCGACGCGGCTGAAGGGGGCGGCGCGCTCTGGTCGTCGGGGCTCGAGGGGCGCAGAGAGCGGCTTCATGCCCTCGTGGCCTGCGTGTCCGGGGTCGCCGTCGCTGCGTCGTCGGGCATTGGCGCGCGCCGAGGGAAGGTCTCGAGATGGGGGTCGAGGGTGGACGCGAGGGGGGGAAGCAGTCGGGGATGGTGGTGGTTCGAGGTTGGAGGCCAGAGGTGCATCAACTGTGTACCGAAGATACCTTTGGCCCCGTATCCGTACTCGGCAGGCTCCTCCTAGGGGACGAAGACACTTGTTCCGCTTTCGCTAATTAATACCGCTACACCCTTAGGGGCTAGTCAGTGGCTGCCTCCAGTGCAGACCCGGCCGCCGTCCCAGGACGTCACATGGCCCTCTATTTGTGCACTGTACTGTATGTACGTCGTCGCATCACCACCTCGCGTCACCACGGGATAGAATAGGGTCCAGATGCAGATGGCGGCAGCATCCAGCACTGTACATACATGATTACATGGTCAATGTTGTACACACACATGCCTGGACGACAATCAAATGTACACAATCTCCCCAACACCATGGCGTATATCCATCCTGGCGGAGCAGGCCTCCCTCCCCAAACGCCGTCGCAGCAGATGTGCTCGCAAAACATGCAACGCCACTCGTTGTAAATCATGAGGCATCGGCGCTGCCCTTTGACTTGTCTTCCCCTTCATCCCACGCAAACCCACTCGGCAAACACACACCATCGCGCCGTGCGGTCTGCCAAGACCAGCCCTCTCCACAGGCCCCTCTCCGAGCATTTGATGATTGTCTCCCATGTTCCGCCATCGCTTGGCTCGTCGTCGCTGCCGAGAGCCCTACCGATCAATCCCATGCCTCGCCGCTCCTCCTTCCGCATAAGACGGAGGATCTTTCCACCAGGCGTTTGGATCGCCAGCTTGGCCGGCTTCTGGCCCGCCACGATGCCCGTCGCTGAGCTCGGGTTCGACCCGCCCACACTCGACGCCGTGATGCTCATCGCTGAGCTCGGTCGCAGGAACGGAATGGGGCTCGTCGCTCCCGGGTTCGTCGCCGGCGTCAGAGCAGACTGCGGCCCGCTCGACAGCGAGCTCGGGTGCTGCCTAATGGCAAACACAAAAGTGTTATTGAGCGCCAGCCGCTGACACTGCGGCTGCACCACGTAAATGTCGTGTCGCTGCGCGTGAGGCGTCGGATGCCGCGTCACAAACTCGTAGGGGGGGTTCTCGCCCGTGTGGATAACAGGCAACGCCATGGCCAGTGGATGAGGTATGTCTTTGATGCTGTGCATCAGTCCTCTCTGCCCGGCGTAAATCTTGAGTGTTCCTTGGCCCTCATCTCCGGGCAGCAGCGCCTTGACCGTGTATCGCTTCACGCCATTGAACCATTCAGCCTGGGCCAGCGCCCGCTTCCTGACAACGTCACCGCTCTCGAAAACGTCGCCGTCGGCGTCCTGCGAATATGCTCGCGCCTCAACTTCTGCCGCCACCTCGATGTCGGCCGGCACGTTAAACTTGACGTGCACCATTTCTAAATCCTCAATCCTTGTGGCACACGTGTTGTAGTCCACCATCTCGATTCCGTTGCGGAAGAAGGCCGGGCAGGCGCATGGCAGGTTGAGTAGAATTTCATGTGCCACCGGAGGCACAATGTGCTGCTGGTCGTGGTGCTCAGGGACATGTGTCCAGCATATCTCGGTCGGCCGAGCCAGGAACCACCAGGGATCCGCTGCCGCACCGCTCGCGCTCGAATAGAGGCCACGCTTGGGGTTCGACGGACTGGCCAGGCAGCAGTCCAGGATGCGCCACTCGCCGTCGACAATGACCGCGTTCCACCAGTGATTTGATCGCGGTACCATGTTCAGGTCTGGCACTTCCCCGGGGCTCTTGAGATATCCCCGGATGACCTCGCACTGAAGCCCGACTGCAGCGCACATTTCCATGACCAGGACGGCGTGCTCTTCGGCGCAGCCACGCTTGGACTGAATCACCCGTCGAGTGTCAACCTCCCCCTCAAAGTCTTCTTCCCAACATATATTCTCGGCCACCCATGTAAAAATAGCCCGCAACCGTTGGACATCGCTCCGATAGGGGCGACAGAGGTAGGTCGTCGCCAGTGACTTTGCCGTCGCCATTGATGGCGATGGGTCGCTGATGAAGCGCGAGTTCTTGTCGACTTGGCTCAGGTTGATGGCTTGATAATTCAGGGGGTCGGCAACCGGCATCCCGTCGGCACCCTCGTCACCTTCGATCCCTTCAAATAATTCATCCACAGGGTTGAGCGCGGGATGGTCCATCATTTGGCAGCGATCCCTGCGTTCATTCCTCTCGCTCTTGCTCAGGGAATTGGAGCGGTTGACGTCCCGGCGCACCTGTACCCAGTCTACTCCGCTGCCGAGACCCATCTCCCTGGCAGCGTCACGTCCGGACGCCGGGCCGCGCACTCCCGCCATGCTCGACATTGGCGAAGCGCCCTGGGGTAATGGCCGATTGAAAGGCGACGATCTAGCAGGGGACGTGCCGGTACCGGAGCCAGCCGCGATACTATTGCGATTGCTGGCAACGCCAGTCTTGGCGCTCTCGAAAATCTTCTTAAAGATGTTTCGCTTCGGGGCTTTGGGGTGAACGAGTCCACCGATGCCAGCTGTCAGATCGTCGTGGAATCCCACCTGGGAAGCTGGCCGGACAGCGCCGGTCACATGGCTGGCGTGGCTGCTGTGGTAGGTGACCCCGGTGAAGGGCGTCTCTGGCCGCTCAATGTCCAGTTCGCGCAAGCCCAGGGCGCTCTGGGCACGCTGGGTCGTACGAGCATAGCTCCCGGCGCTCGTCGAGCTGAAGCCGCTGGCCGATGCACCACTCCATAGGGTCCTGCCACTGCTCTGCGTCGAAGAGCTGGTGTTGCTCTGGTTCCCGGATGAGGCGTGCGTGGCATTGGTCTTGGTGGTGTATGTTCTGCTAACTCCGTGGCCGATCTCGTGGGCAGACTTTCGCATGTTGAGTTTCCTTTCCGGCACACCCGCTTCGCCCGAGGACGTCTTGGGTCGACTATGCTGCTGGCTCTTTGGCGGTGGAGGCGGTGCCATATCACCCACGTCGGGTGGGGGAACGCTGGGACTCTGCTGATGAAGTGTCTGGAAATGCTTTTCCATGCGCTCCACGTAGCTATTCAGCTGGGTATGCTCGTCCACACGCCCGCGATTCCCGCTTTGATGCGAGGTGCCCCGCGAAGAGTCGCCGCTCCAGGTCTCGTAGCCTTCGTCGTGGTGTGCTATACCCATTGATGTTACGGGCCTCGTGCGTTCGGGCACTGTGCGCTTGGATCGGGGAGATGCCAGGTCGAAAGACTCGGGCGCCCAGGGGTCAAACGGGGGAGCTGGAGATGCTGCCTCCCGAGGTCCTCCGAGACCTTCCAGCTGGCCCAGCTGTTCCATGACTCCATCCATTGCCTCTCGCAAAGGTGAGGGCGTCAAGTGGCTTCCGCCGGGAGAGGGAGGCTGGGGCGATATGGCTCGGGGTGTGTGTGGACGATGCTCATAGGGCCTGTCGCCGTATGCCGTGTACGACGTCTGCCGCGATAGGTCGTGCTGGCCCTGGTACGAATTGCTCGACCCTTGGCGATAGTGATTGTAGGAGGCTGTTGAGCCATGCCGCGACATGTCATGGTAGCCGCGCTGTATATCGTGCGACCCGTTGCGGGCAACATGGCGATGGGGCGGTGGTGCTGGTGGCGGTGGTGAGTCTCCCCTGTCCGACGGCACCCTGCGCGGTTCACACATCATGGACGGCGCGGGCGATGGCCCCCTTGGTGGCTCACGCATCATGGATGGTGCAGGTGATGGTCTCCTGGGTGGCTCACGCATCATGGGAGGTGCGGGCGATGGCGCTCTCGAGCCATAGCCGCGTGGCTGTGAGGGCGACGCCACTCTCTCGATTCCCTCGGGCACGCTCTTTGAAAAGGAGTTGCTCAACGTCTCAACAGTCCTTGGCCTCGGTGGCTCTCGAAACGTCTCGGGCTGCTTTGCGCTCGTGTAGTGCGGCGCTTTTGCGTATGCCTCAAAGGGCTTGCGGAAGGTCTTGGACTTGGAGGCCATGGCTTGAGGGCTCACCATGTTGCTCTCAGGCAGTGGGCTGGCTGATCTCGTCGTTGGACGAAAGCCTTCGGGAAGAAGCGAGACAAAGTTGGAGGGAAACGAACCGACCGTCCTTCGATCTCGATAGAGGCGACCAACCCACCACGAGCCGTCACCGGCGTTCAAGCACTCGATCAGGTCGCCCTCGATGAAGCCGAGATCGCGCTTGGACTGTAGAGGTGCGGTCAGTGATCAGTGCTCGGCAAGAAAAGAGAGAAAAAGCAGGGAATTTCTACTCACCTCGCCTCCCCAAGAATAAACAGCCCTGCACCAGCAGGGGAACTGCGTGGGGAGCGGCGGCGGCGCGGGCACCATGGCCGGCTGCGGAGCGTAGCGTTTAAAGCACTTAAGGTTGGCACCAGATGAGTGGGCAAAAGGTGGCTGCTCGTGATGTCGCCGTATTGCGCGAGGGGCGCGGTGCAAAGTTCGACGCGAGACGTAATACGCCTGCGCGTCGGTCAAGCCACGCGCGGAGGACAGCCCAGCCGAGGGGTCATGAGACGCGTTGCCTCGTACTGCCGATGGCGTCGACGGATGGGATGAGGCAATGCCGGTCAGGAAGAAGGCATATTCGCGCGGAATTGAGTTCGCGAATGAGGCCAACTCGGACGGAGCAAGCGTGGAATGAAGGACGAGGGGCGAGGAGGGATGTCTTTCTCTGGCCGGCTGGATGGCGGTGGCGATAACGTCGTTGGTCGTTGTCGGCAGCCTTCCCACAATGCCTGACTGGGAGCCTGAATGGGAGCCTCGTCGCCGTCGGGATGGGGATGGAGACGGGGCCCACGGGGAGGGCAGGGGAGGCTCCGACAAACAGAGGGGCGCCCAACTCGTCGTTGTCATGACAACAACAGCCCCCGGCGCCGCCCAACCGCGCGTGGGCAACTAAACGGAGGGTGCCTGAGCCTGTTTGGCGGGCTAGGGTGCAAGGGCCCGCTAAAACACGCCCCGCTGCGCAGCGCCGAGGCCTAGTACGTAGGTAGTGACCGGGGCAATTGACGCACCCCCCGAGGCGCGCTAGGGGCCGCCGTGGCGACCGCTGGGCCTGCGCTACCCGGGGAGTTCCCACCTGCGCTACCACCTGCGCTGCGCTGCTGCTGCGCTGCGCTGCGTGCCTGCTGGAACGCTTCAGAGCTCAGTCGAGCTCAGGTATGCCAGCACTTGAAGGCGGCGACATATGACCCTCCGGACGGCCGCGTCTCTGTTAGACCTCAGCATTCTCTCCTTTTTAACCCTCAACACCACTACTGATCATTTCACGATGCATGCAAGGCGACAACGCTGCGCCTTGGTTCTATTCTGCGCCTCATCTATCGAACCCCGCTGACTGCCAGGGCCTCAAGCCCATGTCACAGCAGCAGCTTTCCCGAAGCGGATAAGAGTAAACAAATCGGGGCCCGAGCTCCCCCCAAAGGCTCCGCTGTCCCAGACAACTACCACCTACCTCGTCACATCTTATTATTCCAGACACCGAACACTGCACGACTGGCCTCCTGCATCCCTCACCGCTCGCCTTCGCAGTTGATACGCCTGTCCGACTCTCCTGCTGCGAGTGCATGTGAAGCTCCCAGGCTCCCAGTCTCGACGTCGGCCTGCTTGCCCGAGTCCATCCCGGCTCGTGCTTCTCGTGCATCGGCGACGACGTCGGAGCGCAAAATGGCTGCCGAGGGCGTTGCAGAGCACTATCAGGTCTTGGAGGAGCTGGGCCGTAAGTCGGCCCGTTCTGTCTCTCTGACCACCCAGCGCTGACCGGATTGACGCAGGGGGCAGCTTTGGCATTGTCTACAAAGGCATCGAGAAGGCTACTGGCGAGACGGTCGCCATCAAGCACGTAGGGCTCCTCCCCATCGTCCCCACCCTGAGCGATCTGGCAGGGCGCTGATACGCAGGCTTGGCGCAGATCGATCTCGAATCGAGCGAGGACGACATAGAGGAGATCCAGGCCGAGATTGCAGTCCTGAGCACATGTGCCAGTCCTCATGTCACCCAATACAAGGGCTCGTTCCTTCGCGGACACAAGCTATGGATCGTCATGGAGTATCTTGGAGGCGGCTCATGCCTCGACTTGGTATGGCCAAGCCTGATGCGCAACCCACCTGGAGCCGGGACTGACCAGCCATGCCTTAGTTGAAACCGGCAAACTTTAGTGAGACGCACATCGCCATCATCTGTCGCGAGCTGCTCCTGGGCATCCAGTATCTCCACAGCGAGGGCAAGATCCACAGAGACATCAAGGCTGCCAACGTTCTGCTCTCCGAGTCCGGCAAGGTCAAGCTGGCAGACTTTGGCGTCGCCGCGCAGTTGACAAACATCAAGTCGCAGCGAAACACGTTCGTCGGCACCCCGTTTTGGATGGCGCCCGAAGTCATCCAGCAGGACGGCTATAGCTTCAAGGCAGACATCTGGTCGCTCGGAATCACTGCCATGGAGATGGCAAACGGCGAGCCGCCGCTGTGCCATATCCATCCCATGAAGGTTCTCTTCCATATTCCCAAGAACCCACCTCCCCGGCTTGAGGGAGACTTCAGCAGAGACTTCAAGGATTTCATCTCGCAATGCCTTACCAAAGACTGCGATCGCCGGCCGTCTGCCCAGGACCTGCTCAAGCATCGCTTCATCCGATCCGCCGGCAAGATTGAGGCGCTGCAGGAGCTCACCGCCCGTCGGCAGATGTGGGATGCAAACCAAAACCGCCACAAGCATCCGATATACTATCAGGAGACGCTTCAAACAATCACCCCCAAGGACGAGGAGCATGAGTGGGTTTTCGATACCGTTAAGTCGGTCGCGCCGCTCAAGAGGCCTTCTGTGAAGCACAGAAGGCCTTCTTCGATGCTTGTGTCAGAGGAAGGGCTACGAAAGCTCGATCTCAACGACGGCCCACTTGGGCCATCGTCCCCAGCAGTGGAGACGGTGCGGAAGTCCACCATCCGTCGGGTCCCGTCGATCGCCCAGCCTGCCTCGATGCGCTCCAGTGGATCGTCTCGTCCGTCGCTGGCTACGCGAAAGCCACTGCAGACCGACATGTCTTTCGGCAACTCTGGATCGACTATGCGCCTTTTCCGCAGAGTTCCATCAGACAGCTCAACGTCAGGACAGCTGGGCCAGTCACCTTTGCCCGACGACGCCTTTTCCGACGAGAACGTGCCGCCTCATATTGCGTCCCCAGTAGAGCCATACGGCAAGGAGGCAATCATCGGGCGTCGACTCTACAACAAGGCCGTAGAGCCCACCCTTGCCGAACTGCACGCCCAGACATCTGCCATGCAGAAGCGAGAGGCCTTGGCCAAGCTGTCCGACGCATTTGCGACCTTGGACGCCGTCGACCCCGAGGGGGCATATCATCTAATGAGCAACCTCATTTCTTCCATGTCCCAGGACAACAAACTCAGTACGACGCTGTTGCGCCAGCCTCTTCTGAAAACACCCGATGACGGCACTCCCCAGGGAACTGTCATTGTCAAGAGTTACCCTCCCGCCGCAGCGAACAGCCCTTCCAAGTTGGTTTTCAGCTCCAACAACCCTCACTTGAAGAGCCACCGCCGGCGGCAGAGCGAAACGCCGGCTCCCAAGTCGAGTGAGAGGGACTGCGACAGAGAAAAGGCGGCTCTTGTTGAGGAAAAGTATCCGGGCCACGAGGCTCGTGCCGGCATGGAGCACTGCAAGCAGCTCTCTGATGTTCTCTATCAGCGCTGGGCTGACAATCTCCGGATCAGGTGGCCGGCTGTCTGATGCAAACTCAGACGTGCTGGACCGGCAATAGGGAGACGGAGGTCTTGCCGGATGGGCGCGCCACCAACGAAACAAGCAGATGTATTCTGCATATCTCTTCAAACACCTATTTTTCTCCCCCTTTGACGAATCCGCTGGATAGGTTGTACGATCTTGTGTGCGGAGCGAGCATTACTTGCATACCCAGGCATCAGAAAAGCATGTCAGGCGGGGCTTTTGAAAGGCCCATGGTTTCAAGCTAGGCCCGCTCACTTTGGCGATGCCTGCTAGAAAGATAAAACAGCAAGATGTCATGACTTGATGTGATATCTTGATGGATACATTTAGCACTCGCGACTTGCTTCACCGGGACGCGGCGTTTGGGACGGCTAAGCTTCTCGATGTAGATGGATTTAGGTAGATTGACGCCCTGTGGAAAAACAAACGAATAAATAAGTCACAATGCGGCCCCGTGTCATACATGTCCATGTCCATTGAGTGGCAGGATATTCCAGTACAAATCAGTCGATATGAAACCCCTCAGGTCTCTTGGCGATTTGGGGACGGCGCCCTGGTGCCTTCTGGGTCAGGGCCGAGGGCCAGCTTGATCCTCCAATTCTTGAACTCCTCCGGTAAGATGTTTCCATGGCCCGTGGCCTCGACTCTGTAAAGCTCAATGACGGATGAGTGCTGTCGCCGGGCTATCCTCCAGACGCCTTCGTCTTTGATCATTTTCGAGAGCCCTGGAATTGTAGGGGTTAGCAACGCCGGGTCTGCGCGAGGTCGGCCAACGGGGGAGGGTGATGGATGGGGTTCGCACATTCCAAGAAAGCCGAGGCAAAGTTGACGCACATGTCGGCGTTCCACCTGGCGTTGGGTCGCGAGTTGACCGTCTCTGGGATTCGGTGCGTCTCAATCTCGTTGAGGTCGACGAGAATGCCGTCGCGGGTGCGGAAGCCAACAATGATCTTGGGCACGCCGAGCAGAAAGGACTGAATCCAGTACTTCATGAGCTTGCGGTGGAAGGCGTCCATGTCCCCGTGGCTCCGGATCTCGGCGCTCGTCTTGAGCTCGACCCAATTGATGGGCGCCCCCTTTTCCTCGGGTTTGGAGTCCCAGACTTTTGAGGTGTGTTAGCTGCGGGAATGGATGGATGCGTAATCAGCCGTGGCTACTCACTGGCGTCGACCTCGCCGCCGAGACAGAGGATGGCTTTGCCGATTCCGGTGCGGACGATGGAGCAGTACTGTGCCTTGTTGTTGACGACGTGGTTCTCGCGGCCTTCGATGAAGTCTCTTGATGTCTCGTCCCACGTCGCAGGCATCGTCGACAAAGTCTCAAACTTGTATCCTGCCGGCGAGGAGAGTCAGGGTCCTGCTCGAGCAATCTGGGACGGCAGTAACTTACCCCAAAACTGCATCACCTCGGGAGGCGGCCCGCCTCGTCGTGGGCGATGGGCTTCGTTTTTGCGCATGGCCATTTTGTATGCGTGGTTCTCTTCGATGAAGCTATCGCGGGTCAGCGTCTCGCCCCCAAAGCCCCTGCCGAGCGAGCTTTCTCACATGCAACCCTATGACGTGTGTTAGCCAGGAAAGCTATTTGTGCAAGGGCGGCTTCGTCAAATCGCACCTGATACAGGGTAGCGTTCATTTCAAAGCTAGGACTGGTTAGACGAGAGAATCTAGAGGCGGACATCGAGTCGAAGGCTACCCATCATTTTGCTCAAACAAAGCTGCCAAGATCTAGCAATGTTTAGAAATGTCGGTCCCGCTCAGGTGTCCGGATAAGCAAGTATACTTTGGTCATCATGCCTCGCCATGTGACGAAGTTGGCGTCGATCTTGGTGCCCGTCTCCTGCTCATGCGCCATGATGGCCTTGAGCAGGCTGTCGAGGTGCTCATCCTGGGAGTCGTCTTGCTTCTGAAACTTCTCGAAGCCCTTGGACAAGTCGGCCCCCATGCGAGGTGTGTAATACCACTTCAAGGAAGAGTCGTCCAGTCGAAACTCGTGGTTTTCATCGTACGAGAAGCAGGCAAACTCCTGTTTTTAACACCCACGTCAGCTTCTGGCACGCCGGACCACCGGACGCACGTTGGCCTCTCTTGGAGCGACAGACACGGGCTCACCTTGGGTCTCTTTACGGGCTGGCTGGGCCCTGCAAAGCGCCCGACGGGCTGTATCGAGAAGTTCGCAGCCATTGCGATAGCTCGCGTGAAAAGGGTCGGTCGCGACAGAGCAAACTGGTGGGGGAGAAGGCTGGGTCGAACTTGTCACCCAAAGCTCATGAGGCAGGCTGGACCAACTGCAGAAAAGCCCAATATCATCGAGGTTGAGAGGAAGCAAGGGGAAAAAAGGTGGCTTGTGATGAGTGGGAGGGAGGATTCGATGAGGGGCATTTAGGGTGACGGAGGCTGGTGTAGTTGCGGATGCCTTGGGGAGGCGTTTTCAGCGCCTGAGGGCCAGAGCTTCAGCGCCTGAGAGTTCCCGTACCCCACTGTAGATGACCTCCAGGGCCACCCGCTAAGCAAAGCCGCCCACGAGCACCTTACTCGATAGAAGGCGGCATCTGGCGACGCGGTGACTTGAGGTTGAAGAACAGAACTTCCAGCCGCAAATATCTCGAATTGCTTGTTCTTGCAAAGGCGCCAGCAGTCCTGGGACAATAGGCATGTGTGCGTAGGGTGTACAAACGAACAATACTACGAGCGGCTTCAAAAGCCAGACTGGCAACCTCCACTGAGCCCATTCATTCTGCTCACAGGCAGCTTTGGTTGCCCTGCAGATTGTGACTCGTTGAATAGAGAAGAGAGCTGGCTGCTGCCACGAGCTCAGAGTAGTCTCCTCCACGAGGCGGTGGAGAGTTGGCTGTAGAGTCTGTCCAGGCGCTACAGAGTCTAGCCCGTTTGACGAGGGAACAGGCCTTTGCATGAAGAATAGATGCTTCCTTTAGCAGGCATGTGGGGTATCAATCCATAGAGTCGGGCGGGACGAGTCAGTCGAAAGCATGAAGGTCGGGATGCGATGGCAGCATTGGATGGATGAATGTAGTATGCATTCTACCGCATTGGGGGAGGGAGTACGGAGTAATTACCGGACAGAAGAATTCACACGAGCTACGCGACTCTTGCAGGCCCCGGATCGCCTGAGCCGAAACCTATTGCGCTGAAGTTGTTGCGGTGATTGAGTGATGAGATGCCTTAATCAAGGTACACGATTGTTGGGGAACGTGGCCGCACCAGGGCAAGTACCGCACACCCAACCACCAGCTGCTGTGCAAGTCGAAGCATTCTCATTCACTCATTCACCCACGGCACCGACCAAGGTGGAATCGACGCAGCCACGTGCCCGACCGACTCTTCCTTGGCCTTTTGCCCCCTTTCTCTTCTTCTGTCCTCCTTCCTGCTACACACCGGCCCTTCATTTCCACAGCTTCGTCTCTCGCCTTTCGCCGTTCCTTGCCTGCAACTCTCTGCAAACACTCGACGTTGCCGCCGCCCAAAAAAGGTTCGAGGTCAGCTAGTATCCCTGGTCGGCCCACCACGTGATTCCACAGCCAGGACGGCTACCACCGTGGGGTTCAAGTCACTTCGTCGCCGCCCAGCCTGCTCTTCCCGTGCCACGGCTCGACTGATACACAGCCTCGACCGCTGCGTCGGCTGCCTGCCCTGCCCTGCCCTGGCTCATCTTCGCCGGGTGTCTCGTCTGGAGTGTTGGCCCCCCCGCAGCGCCAGGGTCAATGCCAAAGTCACGCCGAAAGCGAACCCGTACACCCAAGGCAGCCTCGCCCGACGAAGGCTGGTATAGCATCAAAGACATATTGGATGAGAGAAAGGCCTCGGGCCTTGTAGAGTACCTGGTGGACTGGGAAAACAACATCGTTACTGGAGAATCCTACGCCCCAACCTGGGTTCTGGTTCGTCTGCTCATATCCCCCCAAGCCACTCGCAACTTGCTAACCTCACCCTGCTGCAGAGCCCCGAAGTCACCGACAAGGCCAAGGAGGAGTGGGAAAAGGCAAAGGCAGCTCGTGCCCGGGAGAAGAAGACTTTGGTAGCGTCTGCCGAGACCAGTCAGGAGAGCCAGCCCCCTCGTCCACCAAATAGGCCCAACGTGGAACGGGCAAATGCGCGGTCCCTAGTCCACCCAAGGCCATCCGCCACTCCAAGCTCCGAACGCCCCAAGAAGAAATCGCGGCTTGCGTACAGCGCAACTCCCTCTGAGGAACCTGTGCCGTCTGTAACCTCAACCGCCTCTCCCGACTCTGAAGCCTTTGATTCCTCCGCCCGCCAGGACGCGTCTGACGCTCGTCGAGCTCAGCGCCTGGTCGTGGAACTCCCGAAAGACGCCCAGTTCGACCCCTCTGATTTCGTCAGCGCGGCCGGCACGCAGCCCAGCTTGGACTCATCCCAATCCTTGGCCGAACTCGAAGACGGCGACGAGAGGCTCGCGCTTGCCTCACAAATCAGCCGTCGTACGGTTCCCGACTCACAGGAGCCTTCTGGGCCAACCTGGTCACAGGGTCAAGCGAGCGGTCTGGTGACTACCCCTGGAGATCTGGGGCCTCATATGCAACAGTCAGACGCAACGGGAACGCTGGAGTCGCAACCGTCACAGATTCCTTCTCGGCAGCCTGAGCAGTCGGCCTCGCCCGGTGGCCAGCGCCAGCATCTTGGTGCCGCTGCCATATCGAAATCTTTACTGGACACGAGCGACTCGTCGTACCACGTGGGCGCCGCCCCGGCCGCGGCGGCGCCAAGCCCCCCTTTCACAACGCAGCCCCCCATCCCGCACGCGTTCAATCTCCCTGAGAGTTCGTTGCACAGCCAAGCATCAGCGTCGTCCAGCCACGCCCTGATACCAGCTACTGCGACTGACAAGTCTCAGCCCTCCACTGATAGCTGTCCGCAAGCCGAGCGGGTCGGCGCACTCTCGCAGGACGCCCAGGTGGTGTCTCGCGACGAATTCGTATCGCAAGTAAACGCCTTCTCCAGGAGCGACAGCACCGTTCAAGAGTCCCCTGAGAAGTCGGATCCTTCTGTGACTTCTTCCGGACAACCCAACAAGACTAACTCCAGATCCTCGCCGCAGAAGCCCCCCGCGACCAAAGGAATGAATGCGGCGGAGGCGGGCAACTCGACGCCACCAGGGAGGCGGATGTTGGCAGCCGAAGAATTGAGCCAGCTATTCGACCTCGACAACTCGATGGACATGTCAGAACCAGACCCCACAGCTTCACTCCTGGAGCAGCGGCTCGATATGCCTTTAGGAAGTGTGCACCCTGCTTCGGCCACCCAGCCCCGGCCATCCTCCGTGCAGTCCTTACAGAAACTTGTAGATGCAGCTTTCAGCAACCCGATTGGTGCACCGTCCGGGACGTTGATGCCGAGTGACGCTTCGCACGCACAACAGCCGACGGTGTCGCCTGCCGACGTCTCCAAACAGACGGAAGCAGAAAAGGCAGCGCTGACGTCGATGCCTTCACTACCTTCGCAGGGACTTGTAACGCCCAGTCTCCTCGACAGTTCCAGAGATTCTTTGCAGGCGGCCCAGGCACTGCGCGAGGAATCCTCGAGCGAAACTTCGAGCGATGTGGCCCCCCATTTTGGCCAGATGGAACACGTTGTCACCCTGCCCTTTCAGGCGAGTCTCAGGCCGTATTACGATGACACTCTCCTCAAGTCTAGGCAAGACGTGACTGAGTTCTCGCAAATATTCAACAACGAGATATACGTCGCACCCAACGAGGCTCTTGTGAGCAGGATCGACCAACTTTTCGGTCGGCTGAGTAACGTTTGCGATTATCCTCCAGATGTCGTCGGCACGGTCTTGGCGGACCTACCACCCTCGCAACTGGCCAAATACGCATGCAATTCCAATTCCAAGTTCAACTTCGTCTTCGAACTCCTACAGGGCTTGTATAAAGATACCAAGATCCTCATCGTTGCCCGCTCCGTCGAACTGCTTCGGCTCCTCGACCACTTGGCAGAGGCCGCACATGTGGAATGCACCTGCGAGGCCATTGGGAAGCGGACGAGCAGCTATTCAAAGTCGGCAGCTCAGGTCACCCTTACCTTGCCCGGCGAGGACGTCAAAGTACTCGACTTTGACGTAGTGATTGGCTTTGATCGGTCCTTTGCCACATCGCGTGTATTCAGCGGACTTCGATCCGTCACCAAGACCGCAGATGCCAAGAGGCCCCGACTGCTGACCCTTGTGACGACGCACTCGATCGAACATATTGATCTGCACGTGCCTGATGATATGAGTCACCTTGAGCGAAAGAGCGCGCTCCTTCTTGGCATTGCGCGTGCGCGGAAGCTGGTCAGTGATCCCGAGCGGGGATACCCTGAACCCCACGAGCTCGCCGGCGTATTCGTCGATTATCTCAATGGCAAATCGGACGCCATCATCTCGGAGCCAGTGCCCTTGCCAGACGAGGTCTTGGACATTTACTTGGGCACTCAGTCCCAGCCGCAAATGCCCCTCGTATCCTTGACTGAGCCGGATGGGCGTAAGCGGAAACTCGTAAATCGCCCTGTTACGAACGCCGATTACCGGGCTCATCAGTTAACCCAATCGCAGGATGAAGACAGCGACGACCACGTCAAGAAGACGCGAGTCCTACCCCCGAGAGAATTGGCAGTCGAGGAGACCGAACCACCAGTGCCCGATGACGTTCAAGCGATGCTCAAGGGCGTCGGTGCTGCCAAGATGCCCACCAAGCCTGGTCAGACGCATGTGAGAGTGCCTTTGGCTGTCCTGCAAGCGCTTGCGGAAAAGGTTCGTTGTCCCATGCAGTTGACATTGACAATATCACTGACGTTTCTAGTTTGCCGAACACGAGCACCAAATCGCAGCCAAAGACACCGAGGCAGAGTACCGAGCTGTCATATCTGGACTTGAGAAGCGTGTTGAGGAGTACGAGAGAACAACTAACATGATTTACAAGTCTCACCGCAAGGCATTGGAAGATCGCTCAAGATTTGAAGCTGAGAAACGCAAGTCTGAGGCTGCGCTTCAAGCCGCAGCGGAGTCGGCGCAGAAGGAGAGCGACAAAGCGCAGAAGAAGATCGTTGAGTTTGAGGCAGAAGTCGCACGGTTGACGGCGGACCCCAATGGGCAGGAGGAGAGTCCCCTGGCCCAAACGAACAAACACCTCAAGGAGACTAGAGAGAGAGTCCAGATGCTCGAGAAGCGACTCGAGAATGCCCACAAGGATGGCGAGTATGTTCGAAAACTGTATCAGGAAGCGTCTTCGTCTGCCGGCGCTGCGCGGGCGGAGAACGCGGAGCTCAAGGATCAGAACCAAAGGTGGCGGAAAGAGACATCTGATGGCCTGGTGAAGATTCACCAGATTCAAGCGGAGAACAGCACGCGAGAGTTTATACAGCAAATCCGCGAGCTCAAGGCGCAGGCCAAGGAAAGGGAGTTGGAGCTCGACCGCGTCCGCGAGGACCTACGGCAGCTCAGAAACGGGCGACGGGAGACTCGCCAAGTCAGCGTGCCGCGTAGTCCGCGTACGGGCATGATGAGTCCCCGAACCGGCCGAGCGTACGGCAGTTCCGCTAGCAGAGGAACGAGCCCGGCGCTGGCATCGAGCTCGGATGGCGCGGCTCTGCCGTCGGGGAATGGACGGTGGGCCCATCTCAGGGATTAGAAAGGAGGAATCTTCTCAGCATACCCCAGTTGGAGTTATCGCTTTTGTGGATGAAGGGGCTGAGGATATCTACTGGACATGCTTCAGGTGGCAACTCACGCCGAGCCGCTCGCCGGCTGGGTATCAGTGGATAGCGCATGTAGCACTTGTCAGTTATGAATCCAAGAGCTTTAGCTGAATGGATGAATTTTGCGACTGTTCCAGGCGAGCCCAAAAGGCGACGCTGAGCTGCCTTACTGTGAATCAAGCATGGGATTAAAATGCGCATCCTTCTGTCCGCCCATGAGTTTTGGCGGGAGGCTGACTTGGCTCTCAATACACGGGGAGCAACAAAAATCTACAGAGGAGCGGTATCCAGGGGGCGGTCTCAGTGGCCATGACAGATTGCATTGGGCAGTCGCCACGAGTTCCCTGGTCTATCTCCAGCACCACCGATGCCTCCGCCCAACAATAAGCACCAAAGTGTGTTTTTGTCAACCGAAACCGTCGCTCCTGCACGGCCGCCAACTCTTGTTTCTTCTTTATTTCTTCTCCTCGGGGTACAGGTCCTCCTTGAGCGGCACGCCGAGCTCGTCTCTCAGGGGTTGAAGCTCCTGCAGATATTGCTCGTACTGTCCCTTGTTCTCGACCTTGGCTTTGACTCCTGCCGCACAAGTTAGCATAACGGCATCGCATTTGCGTGAGACGTCGAGCCGCGTCGATGCGGTGGGGGAAGGGAGGTGGAAAACGGCGTACCCTCGAAGATGCGAACGGCAGTGGCGAGGTCGTTGACTCTCCGGGCGGCTTTGAGAGCAGCGACGATGACGGGAGGCGAGGGGACGAGATCGTAGGCGAAGGCGTTGTTCAGATTGCGCTAAGGCGGGACAATCAGTATGTGATGCTGCGGCAACAGGGAATGCGTGGAGAGTGAAGAAGTGTCGAGCTTAGGGGAGGTGGTTCACGTACCTGAAGCTCAAAGACATCCTGCACTGTGTCAAATTCCTTCTCGAATCTGGTGTTGAGTCGCAGTTAGCAGACGAGATGGCGGCCCCTTTGCTCGATCATAAGCGCGCATCCATGGCCGACACAATGGCTCTGCTCGTATGCGCGTCGGCCGCTTGTCCGGTCGGCAAGACAGAAGAAGCCGGACCAATGGCAGCCGGGGGCACAAGACTCACCTGGCGCTAAACTCCTCAAACGTCTCCTCTGCATGCTCGCTTCGCCGCGGCACCGAGGTGGTGAAGTTTGCAGGCTGGTGAGCGAAGAGGGTGGCGGAGCGGGAAATCAGGGGCTGCTGCTGGTGGGCGGACCGGGCGACGCGGAGCAGGGTGGTAGAGCCGCGAGCGGCGACGCGGAGGAGAGGAGCAGACGGCATTGCGGGATCGAGAGGGAGGCTGCGGTGCAACTGGATGGGTGCAGTCTTCTGGTACTCGTTTTTCGCGTTGATGGGATGTAGAGGTTGTCGGCAGCGAAGAATCGCCTGATGGCGGATGACTAAGCGGGCTCTAGCCTGCAGCATTGCAGATACCTTGGCCGCGGTTGGCCAGATGATAAGCACAGTACGAATTGGATTGGATTGAGCTCGAGCTGTGCCAAATTTTTGGGGTAGAATGCACAGTGCGAAGATGACGATTCTATGGCTGCTACCAGAGTTGCAAGCAGGGCAGTGAAAGCTCGCTGGCAGAAGCCATTGAACAAGTCAAAATACTTGTCCCTTGACAGTTGCTACGATCTGTCTCCATCACGGGCAGAGAACGCCTTGCTTCTGTCCAAGCTGCGAGTTGCCACGATGCAGCTCCCGAAATGACATCAATCTTATCCTTAGCTCTCCTAGAAATCTTTGAGTGAGCTTCCATCCGGCCGAGGTTCGGCTCGCGCACCTAGGTACCTTGAGGTACCGAGCTGGCGACACCACGTTCCCAGTACTCGTCCCGGGCGGAAATCAACGGCGGCTCTCCCCAGGTGCTAGGGCTATGCGCAGTACCTGGTACTTGGTCCCGCCACTGCCAGCTTGCCGAGTCTCCACGCAGCATTGACAGGCCGGGCGATGCCGAGTCACGTGGAGCGGATGGCGAGTGCTTGGATCGGGGCTGTCATTGGCCAGCGCGGCCTGGCCCAGCGAATCACATGCGATGCCGCGAGTGCGCCCAATCAGCGTCAACAAAAGCGTTGCGCAGCCAAATTTCCCCTTTTTGAGACGCGACGGGAAACCCGATCTTTTTGATCTTCTTCTCCCGTCTCTCTCCCCCCTCCCTCCTCGTGTGTAACTTGCTCTACGCCTTTTTCCCTCTCCTTCACCCTCTTCTCTTCCCCCTTTCGCCTTCCCCAAGTTCTCGTCTCGATGCGTCCGACCTGAGGGAGCTTTCTTTCCTTTGCGTGTGCCATTGCGCTTCTATTCTCGTCGTTCCTTTGATCCCGGGGCCCCGCCGTTTGCTCTTCGGCTATCCGAGACTTTTAGTTGCGCCATTGCCGCCGCCTCGCGTGAACCTTGGCCCGACGTCGAGGGAGCTGAGACTTGCCGACGAGCACCCACGGCGAATTCGCTGCGACGACCCGACCGTCGCCGTCCCCGAGCCGTCGCACCATCTCGAGCATCGCGTCCCCATCATCGCCCGCCATGTCGCCACCGCCGTCCACCTTTTACGAGCAGCTGCCGCTGCCAACGCTCGACCGCCCCTTTGGCGTCCACCTGTGGCCCATCTTCGACAAGGCCTGGACCGCCGTCGTCGGCTACCCGGTCGATGACTTCAAGTTCGTCCCGTTTGAGACGCCCATGTCCACCCTCAAGTCGACTTCTATCTTCATCGTCGTCTACTATGCCATCATCTTTGGCGGCCGGGAGATGATGCGCAACCGCGAG
Source organism: Hirsutella rhossiliensis (assembly GCF_020360975.1). Lineage (NCBI taxonomy): Eukaryota > Fungi > Ascomycota > Sordariomycetes > Hypocreales > Ophiocordycipitaceae > Hirsutella > Hirsutella rhossiliensis. The sequence continues at coordinate 1,949,231 of NW_025408669.1, forward strand.
CCCTTTCAGCTCAAGACGCTCTTCCTCATCCACAACCTATACCTCACCACCATAAGTGCCATCCTTCTCGCCCTCTTCATCGAGCAGCTGTTGCCTACCGTCGTCCGCCACGGCGTCTTCCATGCCATCTGCAACTACGAGGGCGGCTGGACCCAGCCTTTGGTCGTCCTCTACTACGTAAGCCATGTCTCTCCCTCACTATCGACGACGAATGCTAACAGCCTCACCCCAGCTCAACTATCTCACCAAGTACCTCGAACTCCTCGACACCGTCTTCCTGTTCCTCAAGAAGAAGCCGCTGAGTATGCCCTCGTTCTATGCCGACGCCCGTTTCCATATATGCTGACCGGCCCGCCAGCCTTCCTGCACTGCTATCACCACGGGGCTACTGCTCTTCTCTGCTATACGCAGCTGATTGGCTCTACCGCCGTCTCATGGGTCCCCATTACCCTCAACTTGACCGTACACGTCGTCATGTACTGGTATTACTTCCAAAGCGCTCGCGGAGTTCGCGTCTGGTGGAAGGAGTGGGTCACTCGCCTGCAAATCATCCAATTTATCATTGATCTCGGTGAGTGGCCCTCCAGTCCCGTCTTGTCTCGGGCCGTTGACTGATAATTTATCGCCAGGCTTCGTCTACTTTGCCTCGTACACGTACTTTACTTCAACTTACTTCACCTGGATTCCCAACGCCGGCACCTGCGCCGGCGAGGAGTTTGCCGCCTTCTCCGGCATCGCCATTCTTAGCTCCTACCTGGTACTCTTCATCTCATTCTACCTGGCGACCTACAAGAAGCATGGCAAGGAGACGACGAGCCGCAAGTCCCTGCGCCGCATGAGCCAGGCTCCGCTCCCCGATCCGCTGCACGTCCAAAAGGCCCTTGGCAACGGGACCAATGGCGCCTCGACTACGGGGGTCAAGGCCAACGGCACGATGACCCGCTCCCGCAAAGCCTAGACCGACAAACTCGCCGTCTGTCTCCGACCTTTCTTTGTGCCAGTGACGACGAGTCCTCGGTTGGACGTGGAGCTGCAAACACGCCGGCGACAAGCTCTGAAGCCGATGGAAGGCTTCGTCCAACCATGGCGGCGAAATAGCATATACTCAAACTTCTTTGAAGAAATTAGAATCTGTTTTTTTGGAGACACTGTGGGCAAGCGAGTCGCGGACCGGGTGATTCAGAGCCCGCCAGCAAAGGCGAACCTAATATATATTTCTTCTCGTTTATCCTACAGTTGTGGCGAGAGTTATGACGAGGGAGTGGACGAGGCTGACGACAACTGTATGTACGCTTGCAACTAACTTGGTTCAACGGAGGAGCATGACGGGACGGGCAAGGCCATGGACCAAGCCTCGGCTGGACACCCAACTGCATTGCAGGGCATGGCATAGCAGGGAGAGTCGGAGTCGGGCAAGGGCTTTGGTTGTTTCGCGTTATCTGGAGAAGTGATGCGTGAATCTCAATGGCAGTCCGGGATGAGGCGGCACGGTAGAAAAATGGGAGTCTTGGTCCTTTGTCTGGCTGATGCAGCGGGCCGTGTGACTTTGCAGTTCTTTGTGATGGGCGCATTCCTTTGTTTCTCCATGCCTTATTCCCCCCGCAGGACCGCAGCTGCAGGGCCGCAACTGCAGGGTGATGGCTGAGCTCTGCGGTTTGGTCGGTGGTTGCTCGGATCGAGGCCCAGGTGCTGGTCGAACAAGTTGATAGCGATGGGCAGTCGGCGGGTTTATAAGTCGGGGTCTTGCTTCACGATATTGCTGGGCCAGTCTGACGGGCACCTTGCCAAAGACAGGTTGACATTGACACACGAAGATGAAGCTTCCCCTCTCTTGCCTCGGGATCGCTTCCCTTGTGGTATCCAGCGGCGTTTCAGCAACTCCCATGGCCGCTTCTCCCGCGGCACCGCAACCAGCTCCGGAAGCTCCAGCAACGCTGCACCGCCGGGCTGGGTTTGCCGCGAGCTGCCGGGAATACTGGCTCAACAGCAAGCACACGGCCACGCTGCAGGCTCGCTGTAGGCAGCTCGACGGAAAGGATAGACTGTCGACGCTTTTCCTCAACGACTGCCTTCAAAACAATGACGGCCGACTCTGGGGTAACAGGCAGTAAGCCATCAAGTGGCACATGGCGGTATGGCCGTCTGCTAACGCGCCTGGTTGCAACAAAGGGGAAAATATTCGGTGACGTGCGACACCCGCACTTGCGTGCTTCACGGCACCCGCATCGAGTGCAAGTGCAGGAAGGGTGGCGGCGTCTGGGTGGCGACTTCGACGGATCTCAGTGAGTTTGTCGCGGGCTGCGCATCATGAATGTCGAGTTATTGATTGCCTCACATAGATGCCATCATCAGCAACGTTAAGGGGGTGTTGCAATGCTATGGTAGAAAGGCGATTTAGACTTGAGGCGACGGGTTCTGTTTCGATTCGAAATGCTGTACGGAGTACCGTATATTTACCCATGTATTTTCCGAGTCGAATCATACCTTAACTTGCTCGATATTCCTCAAGAGTGGCTTCCCGCTTTGCTTCCTCGACTATTAACCAAGTACTAGGCTGATTAACTAGCTTGCCTGGCTACGTGGCTGGCTGCCCACATGGCCTAAAAGCCGTTCTGTCTTGCAAGCCGACCATTCATTGAGCAACCCCCAGCATCAGACTGGTAAAGACACTCGCTGGCTCTTTATCCAGCAGCGTCTTCACTTACGGTGCCCCCGATGCGCTTTCCCCCCAGCAGCCTCGACCCTGTCGGCGAGCTCGTCCGAGTTCGGGTCCGTGCTGCAGACATGAAAAGAATCTTCTGCGTCGGGTGCTCGACGAAGGCTGATGATTGAGGCGCCGGGTCGACGCCATTTCCAGACGCCCATCTTGACTTCAAGTGTCGATGTATCGGGCCGTCATTTCCGACGGGCGGTGGCGCAGTGCCTTCGTTGAAGTCGGGAAACCGTTGGTCAGGGTGGCCTTTGCCGAGAGTCCCAAGGGTTGACAGGCTCGGGTTGTTCATGACATGCTGTACTCTGTACGTGGGCAAACTACAGGCTGGGGGGCTTGTGGCACGGTGAAGGCGTAGGTATTCACCCGGCTGGCCACAAATGCCGCATTGGTGACGTGGCTTCCGATGGCCTCGAAGACGCAGATGTGTGCGTTGTGAGAGCAGTGAGGCGATGAATAGCATGGATATAACTTGTGTAGGTATACCTTTACCAAGGCATTACAAGGTACCTACCTACCTACCTTAGGTTGGCAGTAATTATCAAAAAGGCGACATGTTAATTAATTACCTATGTATTTCAGTACCTATTTCGGTACCCGTGCAGCTGTGCGCGAGCTGCCGAGTGGCTCGGCGCGGGCTTGGCATTCGGGATAACAGACGTTGTACAGTACCTAGATGGCTGGGAGACCAAAAAGGAAGAAAGAAGACAAAGACTCCCCTGCGGTAATTACCTGGAAGCTCATCTGATCTGTTAGCTGGCGTGGAATCTCTAGACCGATACTGCTAACTGCTCCAAGTGCCTCTTTACTCACCTGCCAGGACTAAGGGGCCTCTTGCCTCCGAGTGCACTGCGTGATCGCCCCGTCATGATCGCCGAGTACAGGTACCGGAACTTTACCCCGTAAAGGCTTTGGTGTTCCTAGTGGCCAATCCCCGCGGCGCGTTCCAGTTTAGCGGACTTGGGCTCCCCCACACTCTGACCTCACCTCATCCATCAACCCCCTAGAAGCCCCCTCTCCCCGATAGCTGATTACAGTAGAGGGGTTTCTGCTTCTCTCTCAGCCCGTTGTCGCCTTCAATTTTTCCCTTCTCCCCCCCCCCACGACGCGTGTCTCGGGGCACTTCCTTTGCCCTGCCTCGCTGCCTCCTTTGACGGGGTGCTTGCCGAGAGGCTAAGGACCAGCTCGAGTCCGGCCTGATTCACGCGCTTGCAAGGGAGCAGCGCGTCTGAACCGACACGACTTCGAGGGTCGAAAAAGGCATGCGTTCAGCGGATGAGCCAGCCTTGTCGACTCGCCGACTTTGTGCCGCCCTTTGAAAAAGGGGGACCCCGATCCAAACAACAAAACTCGTGCCTTGATAACCCTCCTTCATTTCCAAGGCCTTCCCCACGCCCAGTCCATCGTCCCCTCCATCCTCGTCAACCAACCGTCCCGCCGCCATCATGAGACTTCCCTTCCGCAAGAAGGAGAAGAAGAAGAGCGATGCCACGTCGCCCCATCCCGACCTGTTCCGCCCTTTCGGTGCTTCACAGCCGCCCCGCTTCCCACCCTCTCGCATCTCGGCTCGCCTTCTCGCCCAGTGCCCCCCGGCCGTCCTGCAGCGCATCTTCGCCTACATCTGCCCGCACTCGCGCGATGAGAGCTATGATACGTGTGAGGAGAGCGCCTCGGACGACACCTGCATGCTGTGTGACCTGAGGGATCTCTCCCACTGCGCCCAGGTCAGCCGCGCCTGGCGAGCCAGTGCCATAACTGTCATGTATGTTGCCCTCGCCTTGTCGTCCCGTCGACTCTCTAACGCCTTCTCCCCAGGTACCACAGCGTCCGCATTGATCCGGTGCATTATTGCAGGCTCGAGGCGTACCTGGCCGAGAAGCGCAAGAAGACGTCGCGTTTCGACCGCAACGGCATCCCCGAGGACCCCGCCCTGGCGCGCCTCAGGCTTTTCCGACGCACGGTGCGCGATGATCCAACGCGCATCGGCAAGCTCGTCCAGTTTCTCAAGACGCCCTACATGATCCGAGAGTCGTGCCATGTCGAGCTGGCCCAGACCATTGCCGTCCTGCCCAACCTGCAGCATGTCGATCTGCCCGAGGGCATGTTCTCCGACGAGCCCAACTACGCCACCCTTAGGCTCGAGGTGCAGGCGCGGTGCCCCAACCTGCGCAAGATGACGTATGTCCGAGGCTCCGAGCGTAGCTTTTCCATGCTGGCCTCGGGCCAAGTATGGCCCTATCTCGAGGTCCTGGAGCTCGATCGGCTCGACATCGATCCCTTGGTGCTCCGGGCCGTCCTGGCGTCCCTCACTCGCCTACGTGCCCTCAAGGTCACCGAGACGCCCAGTTTCTCGGACGAGGTCATGGGCTCAGACGATGGCCTGCCTCCGCTGCCCGCCTTGACCGAGTTGGTCTTGAAAGACGCGCCCCGGATGACGACGGCCGGTTTGGTGGAGTATCTGTCTTGGTACGAGACACAGCGAGCGCTCAAGGTGCTGACGGTTAAGGACACGGGTGTGCAACCAGCGAGGCTCCAGGAGATACTAAGCATGGCACCAGCGCTGAGGACGCTGGCCATCCAGGCAAAGGTTTCGGAACCCTTCCCCAACATTGAAGACCCCCTGCCGCTGGCGTCGACTCAGCTTAAGACGCTGCGTTTTGAGGTATCCGCCACCTCGCAGGCGGGCCCTTATGCGACTCCGGGGTACTACTCGTACCTCGCGTCCTCCATTCTCACAGGTTCGCTGCCCAAGCTGCGCAGGCTCTATGTCCACGACGACAGCTTCCCCGAGAAGCTCTCTGGACTGCCACCTCTGCCGCCCCTGCCGCCGCCCAACGCCATGTTCACCGGCAGCCGGGGCAGACCGGGTTCGAGCTCGTCAAACAACGCGAGCCCGCCGTCGCTGCGCGTGTCCCAGGGCCCTGCTGGCCAGATGTCACCGGCCCACGGGGGCCCGATGTCGCCAGGTCTTGTGCGGCAGATGTCGCCGGGTCCCGCGGGCCAGATGTCTCCCTCGCCTCCTCGTCGACGACGGGTGCCTAGCATGAGCGTGAGCGTCAGCAGCCACAAGCGCTTCAGCTCCAACAACCCCTTTGCGCAGCGGGCGGGACCGCCTCCCACACAGACGCTCGAGGTGTTCACCAAGAGCGAGGAGTTTGGCACATGGAACTTCTCCCGCGTCGACTCCATCCTAGGGCCGCGTCCCGGAGCAGGAGCGGGGGCAGCGGCGGGAGCGCGCCCAGTGAGCAGCTACGGACTGGCAGCAGACGTGGCTGGACAGGGTTGGGATCGCGGCGAGGCGCGGCGGAGCGTCATGATTGGGGACGGCGTGGGCGGGTTCCTGGCAGTGCCTGGCGCCGGAGACGGCGGGCCGGGAGTGCTGAGCCCGCCGCGGGGCTTCTCTGAGACTCTGCGCCCGCATAGCAGCGGTGGCGAGTCGATGCGAAGCCGGGGCTTCTGGAAATGACGGGGTCCCGGGGGGAGGAGGGTCGGTGAGGAGAGGAGGTGTTCTGGGTAGGGGCAGTGTGCAGTTGCATTGCTGGGATGGGTCATGAGGGAAATAGGACCGGACAAGGGCGTAGAAATGATGACAGTGACGATGGCTTACGACTATTGCGGTACTGCACGCATAGCAAACAATTGAGTGAAACCTGAAACGACATGGATGCCAAAGCGTTGTGGGATCGAGGCCGGATGGAGCATGGCCACTTGAGAGATTGCGCAGGAGGAGACAAGACGACCGGGGACCCGAGTGGCGATCAAGGCTGGAGTGGTGTGGTCAGGGGGGCGCGCTCATGTGCATCTGCAGAGCAGTTCCCTTGTGCGGAGGCCTGTATCCCAGGCGCGGCGAGTCGGTCGGGACTACTGTGCTATAGCAGGCCGAGAGGTGGCGACGTGGAGATGGATGTTTGGCAGGATGGTGCTGGCACGCAGTTGATAGTGGTGCGACGAGGTTGATGATGGATCTACAGAGTCACACACCCACTCAGGGGGGCATGGTATGTGCAGTGCGGCTCAGTACTCGTATGCGTGTATTTGTTTCCCTGCGCGCGGAAACACGTACAGTAATTACATACACGCGTGCATGCAGCAAGGTTGATATAGTAGAGCGCATGCTGGATGGAGGTTGTACAGTAAGTAAGTCAAGTATGTGTGTTGATGCTCCTCACAGTGCTCCGTCGACGGCCCCATGCAGCCAGGCGCGTACGGCAAGTGTGTATGATGCACTGTACTGCACTGCACGTGCACATGTGTGAGCCCAGGCAAGGAGGAGCAGCTGGAATGCTTGTTGGAGGACGAGGGAAACGCGCTGTGGAGTGAGTGTCCGTACGATAGACGCGTTTGCAGGTTGCATGTAAGTTAATTAATCCGCACATATGTACGGAGGAATATGGAGTACGCACGGGGGGGGAATAGGGGAATACATGCATACATACATGTCATGTCATGTCATGTCATGCCATGTATGTATGTAGTTGCATGCGGTCGAATAAGGCGACGATGGGATGCGAGGAGGACGAGGGAGGAGGAAGAGTGGAGCGAATCCGTTCCTCGGCGATGCGAGACGGGGTCGGTTTGGCGGGGCGCGGGCGGCCCCCTGGCCCTGGTCGGCCGGGCAGAAAAAATAGGGGTGGTGTGGAAGGGGAGCAAAGGGAGCTGTGGGAGTCAGTCGGTGAGTGACGAGCGGACGGGCGGGCGGGCGGGCAGCCTTGGGACGGCGCCGGGATGAAGCCTGTTGACGGTTCGCTTCAGACGGAAGCGGAGGTGCGGTGGAGACTTTGCCGGGATCATGTTCTGGTCGGTTAAAATTCCACAGGCCGGGATGTTGCATGGTCGACCATGTTCAGTGATGGGCGCGGTACTGGGCGACTCGCGGGTGCAGAGGGGCAGGACGCGGTACCTTTTTTAAATGCTCAATCAAACCGAGTCCCACGACTGGCGTGTCGATTAGGTACCCCATGCGGCACTTGGCCTGTCTGTCCCACAGTTGCCTCGACTGACCTGCGAGTTTAGTTTAGTTTAGTTTAGTTTAGTGTATTTTCCGTCCAGCAACTTTTGGTCGCTCAGGTCTCCGCAGGGGAGCACAGGACGTGCTGAGCTAGCAGGTGTCTACATGCTACATATCGTACACTTCACCCACTATCCAGCATTTCATCGGCTCAACGGCGCTCATGACAAACCTGTTGCCCGTCAGCGGGACGTCCAGGCATGAAGAGAAAGCTGTCCCGTGGTCAGATCAGCCAATTTGCTTCTGGGGCCTTGCAGCCCTTGATGACCTCGGCGATCGCATGGTCGCGAGACCTTGACGCCGCCAGATCGGAGCAGGTAACAGAAAGGATTGAGAGGAAAGGTAGGGTGAGAGGAGAATGATGACCGTCTAGTGGCGTGGGCAGATCCTCCGAAGAAGGAGCTCGCTTTCGCCAGCCTGACGAATTTGTCAAAGTCCTTGCCGATTGCGCGGTTGATGGCTGCAGCCGGCCAAGGTGCAAGCCGCATACGATGCCGTGGCGCAACCTTTCTGCAGTAAAAGATGTGTGCTGGCTCTTTTCGTCTTCCGCACGAGCACGTCAGTCGCGCATTGTCGTGACCAAACCTTTCGTGGTAGTCAGCAAAATCCCCATGGTGGGTTCTTGCTGCAAGCAAGTTACGAAGCAGGGGCCGAGAGAGCGCCAATTCTGACGGGCAGCTGGTTGTGGCTTTAAGCCTCAGGTCTCTGTATCGCTCCGGCGCAGAGGCTTCCCACCAGGCCTTGAAAGCCTCTTCCGGCTGCTGTCGGGCAATCTTTCGCAGGTGCGCTAGCGTCGGGACGTTATCAGCGGGTTCTGGCAGTGCTGCTCCGCCTTTGCCAGAGCATCAGCCTCCTCGTTGCCTGGGATGTCAGCATGGCCGGGGATCCAATGGACCTCCACAGCTCCGTATTTTCGCGCCAAAGATTGAAACTCAAGGAAGACCTCTTGCGAGGAGTCGCTCGGCGTGCCCCGTAAGCATGTTGCGGTCGCGAGGTTGTCGAGGCAGACAAAGATGCGGTCAGTTTCTGGAAGGCTCACCGCAGCCTTCAACCCCTCCAACGCACCTTTCGCCTCAGCGTCGAAAATCTCGGCGGGCCCGAGACGGCCCTTGTCGCGCAAGACGGTGGATCCGTCCCGATGAACAACATAGCCATATCCGGCGTGGCCTTCGGTAGAACGGGACCCGTCGGAATAGACGACCAGAGTTCGGGGCGATAGTGCCTGGAGCCAATCGCGAAATTTCTTCGCCGTCTCATTTTTCGATGCACTCTGCAGAGGCGCAGTCTGCTCTTCGACAAATCCGCGCTGCAGCAAGGCAGGCCTTGGGCAGCTTGGTAGCAATTCGTCGGAGCGCCGCAGCCTAGTCCGGAAGGGTTTTGGCTGCTTTTGGTACTTCAGCTTGATCATTTCATTCAGTATAGGGGCTTTTGGCCTCGACGTGCGCTTCACGAGCGGATGAGCTTCGTCCAGGGATTTGAGACGCGCAGCAAATGCAGTCCGGCGCGCCTCGAGCAGCAGAGGGACCGGCGGTATCCCTGCCTCCCGGTGCAGAACATTCGTTGGTGTAGTTCTCCACACTGGCAGGATAGCCCGAAGAGATGTGTAGAGTGCCTTGCTCATCTTCTTTACGAGGTGTCCGATCCTGGACGGTCCTTCCTTGCCCGGCTTGGTCCAGCGCGGGCGCGTAGAACCAGGATACCAGACCTCCGCCGCGTAGAGCAGCACTGGAATGACGCAAGCGCAGACCGCTCGTCGCACAGCGCTCGGTAGAGGACCATGCCTGGTGTTTGTCAGTCTCCTGAGATGGAAGGCGACTGCTTGCGCTTTGGCCGTCCATTTCTCGACATGAGTCTTGAAAGACAGAGTGCTGTCGAGCCAGACGCCGAGCCAACGCATCGCCCGGCCCGGCCGTTTCTCAAATTCGCCATGGAGCACTGGCGGCGCCGTCTTGGGCGTCGTTCGAGAGAAGTGCATCACTTCTGTCTTCTCAGGGTCGAAGGAGATCCCGTTGGCGGCGCCCCACGATACAAGCTCACGCACATGATGAGATGCTTCGGCGGACGTCTCATCCAGGCTATCGCCGACGCAAAGGATGGCAGTGTCGTCCGCATAGCCGAAACGCCCTTTTGAGCTGCCCAAGCGGTAGATTGGTTCCGTATACAGTAGGAAGAGGATCGGCGAGACTGGCGATCCCTGTGGCAGCCCGCACTGGAGAGCGATGAATTCGTTGCGATATCTTGATAGCGGATGCGTGCCGACCTGTCTTGCATAAACGAGCCGACCCATCGCGCGAGGTTCGGTGGCCACCCTTGCTCCCGTAGGCGAAGGATCAATCTGTTGCGGAGGACTGTGTCGAAGGCGCCCTGAATGTCCAAAGTCACCAATGTTGCAACCTGCTTGCAGGCAAATGCCTCCTCGATGTCATGAATCAAGGCAGCAACGAGATCCACGGCCGATCTCTTCGGGAGCGCGCCGGCTTGTTGTGGGTGTAGTACGCCGAAATGGACCGAGGCCCACGCTAGACGCCGTGCGATGAGCCGCTCGAGGCCCTTGCCGAGACAGGACAAAGGAGATGGGGCGCCAAGCGCGGGGTGTAGAGAGATCCCTGCGCCCCGGCTTGGCAATCATGACCACTTCTGCTTCTCGGAAGGGCTTCGGATGGTGGCCAATCCTGAGGCAGCCTTGATATAGCTGGTGGACGAGACTTCCGATCGCATGCCAGACAGCGCGGAGCATCCGCACCGTAATATTGTCGGGACCAGGGACGTATTCCCGGTGCGTAGCGTGGCGTCGCGGGTCTCCTCCGGAGAGACTCGGTCGGTGAAGGGTATCGTCCTATCTGTGTTCACGGAGATCCACGGATCTGGGATGTCGTCGTTCGCCGTGCGCCGTTCCAGAGTGGCTTGTCGCAAGGCGGTGGCCTTTTCCAGCTGCGTCTCATACACTCGGTCGTCAATTTGCAGGAGGAGCTTGAAACGGACCTGGAGACTTCAGCCAGCGGACCGCCCTGAAGACGGAGGCGCTATCGGTGAAGCTGTCAATCAAGTTACGCCAGTAAAGGCGCTTGGCCCGGCGCACCACGCTATGGAGCTCCCTCTTGGCTAGCTGTACTTCTCGGTCGAAGCCGAGAGTGAACTCTCCTCCACGCGCGGTAATTGGCCGCCGCCTTTGCGCATTCTTCAGTCCACCACCGCGCACCATGCGTAGTCTTACGGGCAGGTCGGCCGGCAGCTCTGGCTGCACAACCAAGAAGGTTCACGAGCGCCGACGCAAAGCTGTCGAGCTCGGAAGGAGATGCCGTGGTGATCGGGATGAAGGCGGCACCGGCCTCCACTAATTCAATGAATCGCTTCAATTCCTCGTCGGAGTTGAGATGGATCTTTCCTATTGGAAGGGGTGCCAGAACTTGTCCTGGCAGCGTGATACTAAGGGTAAAATGATCGGAGCCGGTTGCTAGATGATCCTCGACAACAGCGTCGGCCAGAGGTATGTTGCAGAAGGCGAGATCAACCGTATTGCCGTGTGCGTTGGTCGGGACATCGACAGGATTCAGTAAGCCGAGTCGATTGTCCATTGCCCAAAACGCTATTTCTTCGCCGCGGTCCTCTCGTCGACCGGCCTGCCAGCTGGGATGTTTGGCATTGAAATCACCAGCAACAAGACACTTGTCCGGTACGGTCCACTGAAGCAAGATTTCAAGGGCTCCGTCGTGGTACGGCTGCCGATAGAAGTTGACGACTGTTATGCCGTTGACGGTGAGCCAAAGGATGTCACGAGTCGCCGCAGGTCTCTTTTGATCAGCGACGAGACCTGCGGAACGCCGGACGTATGTCATGACTCTCGGGCGAGTGTCGCGGCCGTCCCAGTCGTTGACGGGTGAGAAGGTGTCGTAGGCCTGATGCGTCTTAGTGAGGCATCGGCCATCTTTCAGTCCTGTCCATGGCTCCTGCAACAAAATAATGTCGTATTGTTCCGAGTCGGCCAACGCAAGGGCACAATCGTGTGCCGGCGGAATCTTGCCTACGTTGGCTTGGAAGATTCGCAAGATCCTCCTATCGCTTCGATTGCGTGGAAAACAGCGAGGCATTAGGGTAGCGTCACAGGACTAGTGCGTCGTTTCTTCGATGGGACGACAGGGAGGAACTGGTCGCCGTCCCTTACATGCGGCGGCGTTGTGGCCACAACGATGCATGGGGTTGACGGCGCGGCTGGCTCGTAAATGGCGCCCATGTCGGAGCTTCCATCTCCTCCAGCTGCCCGCGGCGCCGTTGACTCCAAGGAAAGTATCTGCGGCCTGCCAGGGCTCTGATCAGACTGGTCGGACACTCTGGCCTTTGGAGTCTGCCGCTTCTGCTGCGCAGAGAGCTGAACTCCCATCTGCCGTACCAGGCTCTTCTCCTCCTTCGTCAGGCGCCGGACCATGCCGTGAACGCGCTTGGGGCGGGCAGGGCATTTGGGGTCATCCGCGCAATGGGGTCCAAGGCAGTTTGCACACTGCTCGAGGGCGGTGCATTCTTGGCTACGATGGCCGGTTTTGCCACAACGCCTGCAGCGCGCCGTTCGATCGCAGCTGTGTCGAGCGTGGAAATCCCAGCACTTGTCACATTGGCTAGGAATGCTGGGCTTGTCGATATAGCGGGCGAACCGGCTGGCGCCGAACAGTCGCCAGGGTCTCTGCGTGGGTTCCAGGAAGGATACAATAAGGGTCTTGGTAGGCATATCGCCCGAGTCGTGTCGCGAGGTCCGTATGCTGATGGGCTTCAGTCCGGTTTGGCAGGCAATTTCTTCTTTGACCGCCTCATCGAAGTTGATCTCAACGCCGCGTAGGTCCGTGAGCCTACGAGGACAATCGGCTACGGCATACGAATGCCATTTCTGGCTAATCTCTACGGCCGTCGCGTCCAGATCTACGGCCCAATCCGCCTGTCGCTGCACGAGTAGTTCGCGCGTGGCCACATCCGATGCCAGGATGGCCCAACCCGTGTTTACCGGGAAGGCTGCCGGGATGCGGCGTAGGTCGATGCCGACTCTAGCGGCGATGTGGGCCCGGATAGCGTATCTTTCATGGTTTCGGGCCGGAGCATCGGCGTCAAGTCGGACAAAGACACGCAGGTCTTCCTTGGTGGGACCACGGGCGGTCGTCCTTGGAGACGAGTGGTGGTTTGCTGTTTTCGCTGTGGTGGGGCGGAGGCCGTAATGGCCAGCTGTCCTTGTGTCGTTTTGCCGGATGCGAGAACGCTGCTGTACGTAGGTTTCGGTGGTTCCTCAAGGTCGGCGAGCGATTGAGTCCAGAGGTTCAGAAACTTGGTGGCAACTTGCTTTGCGATGCTATTGTGGGAGCCGGACGTGAATTGTTTGGCTGTCTGTTCGAATGATTCGCTAAAGGCCCGAAAGACTGCCAGCTTGGCATCATGGGCTGCCGTTTGGTCGCGAGCGATCTTTGTAGCCGCTTCGATGATGGAGACAGGTGCATTTTCCGTGGACCCGGTCGAACCAGGGCCATTCGGGATTATTTCCGGCTGCGTTCCTTCCGCGACGGCAGCGTTGGGCGTGTCGCTGGGAGACGTCGGTCGAGGGAGCTGCTGAGCCGCCAGGGTTGAGACATTTGGGCGAGCCTCCGCCGGAGAGGACAGTAGGTGCTGAGATGCACGGGCTGCTAGATCAGGTGGCGATTGTATGTCGACAGCACAGGGAGCGGCGCGCGAACCTGAGGCTGGTGCCATGGCCGCTGCCGGCGCTTTGCGCGGCGCTGTTGCGGAATTTTCAAGAGCACTGTTAAGCGAAAAGCTGTATGGATAGGCTACTTCCTTAACACTTGCGTGCCAAGAAAGTAAAAATGCAGGGAAGGGTGGACTGACCTGCGAGTCGGGCGGAGAGTCGTGGTACAGGGTAGGTTCATTTGATGACGGGATCCATCTTGTACAGGATGGCATCTGATCGGGCACGGGGGAAGAAGAAGAAAGGCCGCATCGACGTGGCTGCGGCCTTTTAGTATCTCTCATGTACACATATAAGCTCCCTGTAAGGCTGGCTGTTGAATAAGAAGAAGAACAAGGAGAACAAGAAGAAACAGAAGAAAGAAGGACCAGGGCAGTGTCCATCATGGAGGAGCGGGAACAAAAGTGGCTGGTGAGATTTTGCCGACGCGCGCTGCAGAACCCACAGCCACTTGCTTACACTCGGTCCGCAGACTGGGGAAAAGGGGTGGTCAGGCCGCCGGTGGCTGAGGACACCATCAGCGGCGGTGCACAAGCCACACGGTGCCTGGATCAGGGTTCGTGGGGTAACCGGCATGACGCCATGTGCTGATGACTGCGGTGGCACTGTAGGGCACGGCAGCCCCGGGGGGGCATTGCAATTGCCGACATGTTTTGGCCATGCTTCACGTTTCCAAACCTTGACGGCTCTCGAAGCCTTCTCAATGCCGTGACATCGCGCATGACGCATCCCGAAGGGAGCTTCTCAAACCTAGCGGGAAGGGAGTGGAGGACAAAAGAGAGGCCTCGAGGGACAAGATGAAACGCCGCCGTCCCATGCATGCCCACCCACCACCACGACCTGGCACGTGTGGCCCCACCTGGGCAATGCTCCGAGAGACAGAGCGCGCTTGTAGCGAAACGGCCGCTGATTCGACGCATGGGAAAAGCCATCATGGTCTTCTTGGCTTCGGCCTAGCGTTGGCCGAGGGAACGGGCGTGTGTATGTGTGTGTGTGTGTGTGTGTGTGTGTGTGTGTGTTTGTTTGTGTGTGTGTGTGTTTCGACCGACGAGCTGCTGGATGACGCTCGTCGTTTCGGGGGGAGAATCAAAACAGCCAGAGAGTCGCAGGAAAGGAAGCGGCTTGGGACGAATCCGCGACAGCCACCGTCCGGGTCTCGCACTTCCCGCGGCCCCCCCGACACCGGGCTTCTCGAGACTCGGGGGCAGCCGCTCCCAACCCCCCAATGAGACTGCGCTGGGTTGGCAGAGAGAGAGAGGCGCGGTTGCGTGTTGGAGAATCAGGACGATCGGCGCCGACAGACGTGCCCGTCCATGTAGGAAAAACACACTTGCCTCGCGTGCATCGCATCGCATCGCATCACACACACACACATACAGACGCTAAAGGGCGGTGTCGGCGCCAGGTGAAAGAGGCGAGAGACCACGGCGGTTGGGCAAATCAAGGGAGGCCAATCGACACCGGACGCTCGTCGGGCTTGGAGACTGGTGGTGATGGATGGATGGATGGATGGATTACCAGTCATACAGAATAGTGCCGAGAGGAGGCAACGTAACGACGCACTGTGGCAGCTGCCAAAAGATACAATATACCTTTGTCCGACCATCCATCCATCCGAAAAGGGAGCGCACCTTTGGTCAACTACACACTACCTAATTAAAGCTCCCCCTCCTCCACTATACGAAAACTAGGTAATAAACCGCCTGCCTACGACCGGGCACCGCCCATGGCAGATGTAGCCAACGCCGCAAGGGAGCCGCAGGAGGAGGACGAGGAGGACGAGGCGGGCAGCACACCTCATCTCCCCCCCCCCTCGTCGTGGTGAGTCCACGGGCGTCAGCAAACATGTACACGAGCTGCGAGGGGCGGAGCAGCAACTCTCTCTCCCTCCCCCCTCATCCGTCTTGCTGCCCATCGGCCACGGAAGACAAAAACAAAACAAAAGGAAGAAGAACCGGCCTGGCAGGACGAGGCAAAGAGTGGCATTCGTAGGCTTCCTTGCCTCTTTTTGGCGAACACGAACCCGCTGGGGACAAAACACAAAGAGCGCGCCGCGTGGTGTGGTGTGGACGGCCCAACCGCCCCGCGGCTTGTCAGCTGGAGAATCGAGACTGCTGGCTTCTCTTCGTCTCTCTCTCTTCTCGTTCTATCTTTGTATCTCTCCCTCCATCCCTCCCCTCCCCCCCCTCTCTGTGTTGGTGTGTCTCTCTATCTGTGTGTCTCTGTGTGTGTGTGTGTTTATTCGGCCTAGGCATTTGCTCGTGTGTGGTGGCGTGTGCCTGCTCGTATAATACTGAACGGATTAGTCCATGCAAGAGAGCGCCGCCTGCGCCCGTATACACACACGTCTAAGCAATCCATAGCCTGCACGAACATGTGTGTGTACAGTACAGTTTTATATATAGATGTCGAGGAATGTGGGTGTGTAGGCCTGACGAGATGTCTGTCAGTCTGCATGCATGTACACCACAGTGCACGGTACTCCGTAGACGCGGTGGCTGCGGAGGCTCGAGCCGGGCGAGCCTGCAGCGTTGCGTCCGAAGCAGCGTCACGGCTGCGAGATCCGCACGCAATGGCATTCGCCAGTCCATCATGCCATGCCCCTCATCGGCCGTGGCTGCGCGAGAGAGAAGAGAGGCTTCTCGGGTCATCACCAGGGGCTAATGTGGAAATCACATCCTCTCGACTACCGAGAGCCCATTCCATAATTTGTCGCCTGCCCTTTCATGTTGGCCAAGGGCTTTCTGTTGAAACAAGCGAGTCTCTTGGCGACTCGTCGACTTGTCTCCAACGACTTGCAGGGAGCAGCATGGGGTTTGCAAAGCCATCGCCCACCCCTTGGTCAACTCATCTACGGAGAAAGCAGGGGGGTTCGGCGCCCATGGGGGTTTCTAGGTTTGTTTATTTTTTCCCCAACGGTCAAGAAGCGCTGTCGAGCCGCTTGTGCGACATGTCAAATGCTCGAGGACCTTGCAACAGGTGAGAGTGGTGAATAAGACGGCACAGAGGGAAGGGAGAAGGGGGGGGGGCCTGGTCGGCCAGGGCAAGGAAAGGGTCTTGGGTCCCTGGCGGCGGCGGCGGGGACCCGGGAAATGATGGGCGACAGCGTCCTCTCCCTTGTTCCTCTGCGAAGCCTCGACTGCGAGCACACATGGGCCCTTCTTCCAGGGGCAGATTCCCTTTCTGCTTCCTTCGTGCTCCTTTTGCGTCCCTGTGCGGCGAACCTCGGTTGAGCTCGCTCGAGCACCCGGGTGTTCCCCTGCGAGCGCCCATGACGTGCCGCTGTCGAGCCAGGAGCCGATGAGCGCCGGGAGAGCGTGCGCATGGGTTCCGGACGAGCACGAGGACGGCATCAGGAGTAGGTTCGGGGGCGAACCTTGAAAGAGGCCGAGAGCAGCAGCCAGTCGAGAACTTGCTCCGTGGTGGGAGCTGGCCAGCCTCTTCCTTTTTTTGGAGTTGTTCAGTCCAAATACAAGACCGGGTACCAGGCCCGCCACTAGCCCAGATGCCGGGATACATCGCATAGAGTGGTCGGCCTTGCGCTTTGGGATGTATCCGGCTACATACCGCCACAGGCCTGCTAGGTATTGCAGATGTGTCTACGACAAGCCCGGCTTGTCAGACGGGGGAGGGGGGGAGGGAACCTGGGGCAGGCGGCATTGGAGCAGCAGGTTCGAGGCCTGCCTGCCGACTCATTCGCAGCTGTAGATACGTTTACCAAGAAGGTGCATACGACTGCACTCGGGAAGAAGAGGGGAGAAGAGGGGAGAAGATGACGGCGATGCCCAGTCGATGATGCCAACCGCCCACCATCGGCATCATCAATCATTCGGCAGCAGTGATTTGAGATATTACGGGCTAATGGAAGCAACAGGACATGAAACAGGGCGACATTCAGATGCCCATTGCAGGCATTCGTTAATCGTCTGCCGATGCACGAGGAGGACCTTCACACGCTGGACGTGCAGCAGCGACGGCCTCGAGCGTTTTCGAAACGTTGCGGGCCCCGCCCTGCGCAAAAGCCTCTTTTTTTGGGCTTGCTTGGCTGGGCTTGGCTGGCGGTCGCGAAACGGCGCCGCAACTACGGATACGGAGTCAAGAGCTGTAAAGAGCCGGGTGTGTGACGAAAGGGCACAGAAGGGCACAGAAGGGCACAGGCACAGGCGGGAGAGGCATAGAGGGAACAGCCGGGGTGGTGGAGGGAAGAATGGGCTCCACTCTTGGCCCACGACCCCCTGTTCCATGGTTAGAGCTTCCCACCACCCCCTGGGCCCTGGGCCCTGGGGTCTGTGCCCAGTGCGCAGAGGGCCTCGATTGACACGGCCCGCCCCCCACCCCCCCGGCAAGCAAGAGCTGCATAGTAGCACTTGGTATGGACAAGGTGGGACATGCCAGCCGCTTCGTCTGCTTTCTCACCTACCGCCTCCCCGACCTTTGCCTGACTTGCATATGTATATACCTCCTCCCCCGTTGGAACATTCCTCTGCCCTTTTCCACTCTCCCTTTGGCTCTTGGCCTCGCTCATCGAATTCCTTCCCTCGTTTACAGCAGCGCGCTAGACCCAAGACTTACACGCCAGTCCTCGACGCCCAACCACACCAGTCTCGCCGAGTTCCGCCATCGCGCCAACCCTTGGGGCGGCTCGGGATTGTCTCACGGCCTCCTTGATGCGAGCGAGCCAGCCGGCCCAGGCACCCAAAGCTCCCGACGCACTGCCGCTTGCCGTACAAAGGAAGACCACGTCCCCTCCCCAATCCCTCTCTCGTCATGTCGCTGGTGGAACAGCCGAGAGGGCGCGCCGATTCCATTCCAGACGCCTTAGCGGAGACTTATAGAGTCTCTCCCTCCTCTCCCGCACCTCGCCAAGACGTCGACCGCGACTGCTCTCCCGATTGCCTCGTCGAGAACCCTACCTCCACCGCCACCCTTGAGCCATTCTCCCGAAACCAGTCCCACGACGACGACATGCTGTCCGTCCCGCACATCGACGCCCGCGGCGACCTGCCAGCGCCTGCCCTGCCCGCCAAGAGCGCCCTGCGAACCTCGAGGCTGCTGGCCTCGCTCGCCCAGAAGACGGCCACGGAGGACCGTCCGATTCTGCCCCATGCCGCCCCTCACCAGGTCTACCTCTCGTCGGAAGAGGATGCCTCGTCCTCGGCCGACGACCTGTCCGACCTGGATGAGCTCGATTGGGAGGCTGGCGAGTCACACAAGTCGGCCTCGACGTCCCGCTCCAGCCGCGAGGACACGGCCCGCGTCGTCACCGTCGTCTTTCACGGCAGACCCTCCATTGTCGAGTTGCCCCCCCGAGCATCATACGGCGGCTCGACCGACGGCGGGCGGCCCGCCACGGGCATCATTCGCACCGCCACGGAACCGACATTGACCCGCACTCGATCCACCTCATCCTCGTCGTCCATGGCCATGCACAACCCTCCGCGGTCAAGCAGCATGACGCCCAGCGGCTTCCAGATGAAACGCCGGCAATTCCTCACCATCGACCCCTTTGCGACCAAGCTGCCGGAGTTCGACGAGCAGGACCCCGCAAAAACGCCCAAGACGCCCTCGGGAATGCTCAAGAAGACGTTGAGCTTGGTCAAGAAGCGAAGCAGACCCACGCTGAACCCGGCCGCCTGCCGGTCGCGCGAGAGTCTCGCGGTTCAGACGCCGCCCATGGAGCAGGTGGGAGAGGAGCCGGAGCCGGAGACGCCCCGCGAGCTCGCGCCCGTGAACCGGGGGCCCGTGACGTACCAGGGAATCATGCGAAGCGCCAGGAGGAGCGCCGAGACGAGCACAGCTACGGCAGGCAAGACAGACTTGGTGTCGCCCACGACCACATCGAGCCGGAGCCGGTTCCGAAGCGGGTTATCCATCAGCCGGCCCCGCAGCGTCAGGGCATAGGGACGGTGCACCGAGATGCTCCTCGTTTCTTTTCTTGGTCAACATGCTTCAACATTTCCTGGGCGGCCTCTTTCGGCTCTCCCCATGACGACGGGCTCACAAGGCGTACGGCGCAGTCGAGATGGCACGTCTCACAAGACGCACTAGGCTCGCAATGGGAATCGGGGGCATTATCACGGCGTTTTCCAGAGTAATGGACACTGGGTGGGGACGTCATTTTTTCTTTTTTTTTTATGCAACGGCGTTATACACCATGACTTGATGCCGAGGAGGCGTGGCTTCGCCTGGGAAACGGACGTTGTTGGGAAGTGCTTTCTTCAGTTGGGGGCCATGGACCTTGGCCGAACCTAAGAACGGTATCGGTTTGGAACAATAGATTGTTCTATGAAATGAAAAGGAATGAAACAGTTGGTCATTTGATCCATGGTGCGGTTTGACGTTTGCGTGCGGCTGTCGGATGCGCGAGACAGGGCAATCTCGGAGGCTGCCACCGCGCCAGGAGCTTGGCTCCTTTTTTCCCTCTCGTTACTTTTTCCTCGTGGGCTCTTGGTGGGTGGGATTGCCCGGTGCTGGCATGCACCGAGAGAGTGCATGAGCGCGCAATGCTGCGAGGAGCCACCTTGGCGCGAGGGCCCTTGGGGACGTTGCGGGTATATAATATATGCACGGTGGAGGGCCTTGGTGACGGGACGTTTGGGATTGGCCTTGTCCTCTAAGTCAAGACTCTCACTTTACGCCGCACAATAGGTAGAACGCGATTGATGAGCGGTGACTTGCCCGCGATGCTCGCAACTTGTCGTCTACACACTTCCTCGGTGCCCTCTCTCTTAGTTTCTAGAAGCCTTTCTTTTCAGAGGGCCTCTGTTTAGGAATGGCTGTCTGTCTGTCTATCTGTCTGTCTGTCTGTCTTATCTGTCTGTCTGCATGGCGCATGTCTGGCAATTTTGGGGTGAAAGCTTGTCGTGTCGGTGAGCCGCAAGTCTTGGCTGCGCAAGTGGCCCTTTTTCCTTTTTCATTACCAAGTAATTTTTGCATCCTTTTTTCGCCCCCCCTCCCCTCTCCCCCTTCCCCCCTTTCTTATTCAGTCTGTGCTCCTACATGGCAGCGGTAGATGATGCACATGTTCGAGTGAGATGTGAACTGGCCTACATATGCACGATGATGATCACGGAGGAGGATGGCAACACAACACAACACAACAACAATAACAATGACAACCAGAGTCATCACACGAGAGGAGAAGGGGAAAAAGGGGGAGCAGCGTGCCATCGTCACCCTGCGCAGGGCACGGCAGGGCACGGCAGGGCAGGCCCAGGGAGACTCTGCATGTTGTCGCAGATGGGGAATACGATGGTACTCGGCCGGCGCGCTGTCCCTGGGCGGGCTGCGTGTGTCTGTACTTACTACTCGCCATGGGCGGTTTCAAGAGCCCGCGAGTCTTGCGAAGTTGCAAGTAGGGATGATGGGACATGTCGTCTCCTGCAATCTTGCCCCTGGGGGCGGGCGGGGATCGAATATAGGCACAAATGTCCTCTGCAATATCGTAGCGCATCATCACCTATGGATACGAGCCGTCTTTTTCCTGGCTGAAGCGAGGGTTCGTGCCGACAGTTTGTGCCTGCCCGGATATACGTAACAGGGCTCCGTCGGTCAGGGGTAGAGATGGACGAGGTACTGTGACTTACTGTACAGTCTCGCTGAGGTAATGCTGGTCCATCATTTATGGTACAGGCAGCTTATTCTGAAGAGGCAGGTAATCATTAGTCATCGCATCCCGTCAACTCGCCTCTCCTCCTCCACCTCGCCTCCCCACCATACAGTGCCTCACACTATCGACCAGCAAACACGCAGCGACGGCCCGCACAGACGGGGCCCTCGTCGCCAGACAAGCATCAGGTGAGGCGCGCCAGGGGTTACGGCACGTGTACTGCACCGTAGGCACCGTCTGTGCGCGCCCACTTCCTTCCTTCTTCTCTTCTTCTTCTTCTGCATTCCCGACCCTGCTTCATCCTCTGCCGGCAGCGCCTGCCCCGCTCTCGCTCTTCTTCTCGCTAGGCTCATGTCTTACCTGGTTTGCTTATTGCTCTCTAGCTCGCCGTTTTATTTTTATCCTGTCTTGGAATCGGCCGGCTGAGGGCCAACGTCAACCGAGACGTCGTGGCACCACAATGTCCATGGAGCCGCAGCCAACGCCGTAGTTGTCTTCTCTCAATCAATACATGTATGCCTTTCTCGTCACCGCCTCCTCAGCCTTTGCAGAAATAGGGCTCAACAGCTTGGGCGACTCCCGCGTCGTCCATGCTCATGGCCCTGACCTGGCTGAAATTCACGCCCCAGACCCGTCATTGCCTCGGGAACATGCTCCTCTCCGCACCATGATTCCTCACGAAGTCGTTTCCCCTTCCTGGCAGATGATGGCTCCGCAGACACCGGCTCCAAGTCTGCCGCTCCAATCTTTCCCCAACCGCTCTTTGCTTGGCGGTAGCTGAGAAGCGGCCTGAAGTCTTGCGGCTGAGCATGGCGCGGCAAGCGAAAGCATCCGCCTCAGCTTGCCGTCAGCACCACCAACAAGTCTGCTGTCATACCCAGACGGGCCTCCAATATTCTCTGATCCTAGATGACTGTATAGAGAGGGCGTAGTGGTGATCGCAGCTTGTCTGCCGCATGTGCTCAAGGGAAAGCTGAGCTTCGTCGACGCCTTTGAAAACGCCTTTGCAATGGCTCCGCCGCACATTCTACCGTGGACAGCGTCGTCCCTTGATCTTGGTATACAAATTGTACATGCTGCAGAAGCACGCGCGCAAGGGCTCGGCGGCTACGCGCTCCTCAGCTCCTAATGCTTCACCCGAAGCATCGCAGTGCCGGCTAAATCCACGCTTCATCTTACAAACGTCATCGTCATGAGCAGAGGCGAGGAAGCCCCACGCCGTCCATGTCAACGTCTTCTCGCACGCCGTCGTGGAACAACGTCCTCAGCGTGCCCTCCCGCGTGCGAGTATGCCAGTTCCGACTCTCGACTTCTCTTGTACACTGTGCTCCTACGTTCCGAGGAGAGGCCCTCAACAACCATCAATACAACGAGCAAGGATTGTGTTTTCCCATGGTCCTCCGCAGCAGGCCTCTTGCCTCCCGCGCCACTCCAATTCTTCCTCCTATCCCCAAAATTATGTCTTTACAATCTCGGAATTCAACAAAAGAGCAATAGAAATTAACAAACAGGCCGCAGCCGACGAAGTGGCAGTCAACTTCGACCGGGGCTATGACGCTCCAGGTACACATTGGTTCTGGGCCGGCACGTCAGTTGCCGTTCAAGGTCGCCTCGACGACCGCGCTGTCATTGACTGGCTGCTTAGCCCGAAGTGTAAGCGGAAATGGGTACTCGTCGGGGTCTTCCTCGTCACTGCTCAAAACCGTCAGTCAAGAATTCTTTGATCCAATCTGGTCCAGGTCCGGCAGCATCTTCACTTACGGCAGCTTCCAGGCAACGTAGTCCTCCGTATTCAGGCCCTCGCGGCCCTCCTGCAGGCTGGCAAAGTCTCCCGGAGTCATCATGCCGCTCTTGTCCCTTGGCGAGCCGGGAACCGAGAAGGGCCGTGAAATCTTCTGCTCCACGCCCGGGATGAAGTCCTCCTCGTCCTCCTCGGTGCCGCTAAACGATGTCGCATACACCCGTCGCAGCGCCAGCTGTCGAGCCTTGACATACTCCATGCCCATACGCTTCCAGTCGAGCAGGTCGCTGAGACGCTCCGTGCGGTTTCGCTGGTTGATACGCTGGCGACGACTCTTGCCGCAGAAGTCGTACATGTGGGAAGTCAGCTGATTGATGGAGTCGTCGACTCCCTTTGTCCGTCGGTCGACAATGTAAATGCCGTAGTCGCTCGAGTTCTCTATCAGCTCTTCCATGTAGCAGCCGAATCCCGACAAGTTGGTCGTGATGCTGGGGACGCCCATGACGGTGCATTCGGCCGGCGTGTATCCCCACGGCTCGTAGTACGACGCGAATACGCCCATGTGGCAGCCGCGCACAAAGTCGTCGTAGTCGAGGGGTAGGACAGGATTGGCCGAGTTGAGGAATTCGGGATGGAACACGACCTTGACTCGGTCCGTGGGGTGATTGAACAGCTGGACCCGACGGATCTGGTTGAGAATCGGATCGTCGTGGTCGTTGATCATGTTGTGCGTCACAATGGGCGGCAATCCGCCTCGCTTCATGGCGAAGAGGCGCCGCCTCAGCAGGACACGATCCTGCCCGGAGATGAGCTCCTTTTCGTCCGGCATAGGTTCGCCGTCGTGCCACTTGAGAGACCGTTCGAATAGCCGTCGGCCGATGCTTTGCTCGATGACGTGGGTGGTATCGCGGAGCGACTTAATGACCGCTTGGCCCTTCAAGGCCTCGACCGTGAGCGACGTCGTCTGCGCAGGCATGATGATAAAGGCCACGACCGTCATCTTGCTTCCCGCGTTCTTCAGCCGGTGGTTTAGGCGGGCCAGCGACTCGATGAACATGTCTACACCCTTGTTCCGAAATTCGTAGCGCCCTGCCGTGAACAAGTAGAGGGTGTTGTCTGGTTCAAAGTCGTAGTGACCGTAGAAGTGCCCGCGCACAAAGTCGTGGATTTTTTCCTTGGCCTGCTGGTGGAGGTTTTGAAACTCATGCACGGCAGAGAACTTGGTGACGTTGAGACCGTTGGGGAGCACGCCGTCGGGTTTCCGTTTCAGCAAGTGCTCCGACTCAAAAGCGGTGATGTGGGACACTGTCGTGAAGACATCGCACGAGTGTGCGGCCGCGCGTTCGATGCAGTACCGGTGGTAGATGCCTCGCTTGCCGGCCTCGGAGTCCACATCAAAGTATTGCAGATTGTTGTAAAAGTCAACTGAGCCGGCACAGAGATAGCGGCCAAGGAGAGTGGCGTGCGTTGTGAAGATGGTGGTGACATCAATCCGGCGCTTCCTGGTCAGAGGCAAGGCGACGCCGGCGAGCCACTCGTGGAAATGGGCAATGACAGCCTTGTTTTTCTCGTGGGACACAAACTGCAATTTGTTAGCGGTAGAGCCAAGGGTTCAGCACGGTGGCACTCACTTCACCGAGGAACCAAGCGACCAAGTAGCCAAAGACAATGGCTTCGTTTGTTTCGTCGTCGTTGGGCGGAGAAGGAATGCTGGATATGTTCCAGAGATCCGTCTTCCACTCATCCATGAAGCCGTAAGCCGTCTTGGTGTCAATGAGGAGGACCCTCGGAGCGCCTTCGATCAGCCATCGCCCATAAATGATGTCGACGCCACGCTCCTTCATTGACTGCATAGTCAAGGATATCTCTTGGTTAGGCGGCTCCATCTCCTCCACCTCGACGGCAGCCTGCGGCCGTTAGCGCACAAGACAAGCAATCACACGGGGTGAGAAGAGGGCGCACTGATTGACGGTTCAGGGGACCGATGAGAGTGTATCGATCGCCATACTCGGCCGTGGTGACAGGCGCCTTGGACTTGATGACGGAGTAGATGCCGCCGACTGGGGTAGAGGACGCATGGTCAGTGGCACAGGTAAAAAAAAAATTGAGCAGAAGACGAGCCTACCGCGATGGGCCACCTCGGTAGCAATCTCGAACAGGAGGTGGTTCTTGACATCGCGAGTCTGAGCCCTGGAGCCGTCGGAAGCCATGGCGTCGGTGTCTGCAAGCTAATAGAAGGCTTTCAGGTGGAGAGGGCCTGGCTGTGAGGTGAATTGGATTGCAAGGCGACGGGGCCGAGGAGCCAGATATCTGAAGCTGGCAAGGCTACAAACTCGAGAGTTGAGCTTGGGCAAAAGTCGACCGAGGCAATCCGTCGCGTTGAAAGGGAACGGAAGCCGTGAGGCGGGCCCGTGGGGAGAATATGGCAGCTCCGAAAACGGTCGAAGCGCCTCGGTGAGACAGCGAGGCTTGGGTGGACGGCTTCGAGCGGCGGGGTTGGACGACGGGCGTCAACTGTGTGGGAGCTCGATATCGCGAGGTGAGGGAGCGGAGAAAAGCTCGGGGAGGTGGAGCTTGAGCTTGAGGGGGAGGATAAGGAGGCAGAGGTGGTGGAGGTGGAGGTGAAGCGGGGAGCAGGTAGGGAGGAAGAGGGAGGGGAGGCGGCGGCGGCAGGCAAGGCAGGCACCACCTACAGTACCCTACCTTACGTTAAAGCCATCATTGTCAATCGACCCTCGATCTGGGGGAGCTCGGCCGGAGCTGCCAAGTTAGGGGGCTCGTCTCCCCGGCTCCACCGCCGAGTTCAGTGACCCCACCCACTGAGCTGCGGGTGGGTCTGGATGCAGAAGGATTGCAGTTATGATGCCAACATGGGATGTTCATAAAAAAAGCCGGTGACGTTGGAGCTAACCGCCCACGGCCGTCTCGAATTACGGTGTAGCCCCAACATGCCTGTCTGTGTGCCTGTTCGTCCGGCCATGCCCTTTGCTGAATGCTCTTCGGACTGCCCGCCATGGTGCATCCTGGGAGATCCTGGGAGCTTCCGCTCGTGCGTCCTGGTGTATGGCACTGATGCAACGGCAGGCTGGTCGAGCTTTGCGCTAGCATTCGACGTGCGTCAGTGGTGTCGAACCCATCCGCTGAACCTCCGAGGCCCCAAGTCCGGAGACGGTGGCTGAAGCTTGCAGAGAGACGGGTCCCTGGAAGCAATGGAGAGGGCGGCAACATGGCCCTCGTGCGCACACCTACGGCGGCGGGATGACGACATGGCGGGGCCGTCTTGGATCAATTGTTATCTTGTCTCTCTCTCGGCGTGTCTGCGTGTCTGCGTTACACAAAGCACGTTATTAAGCTACTGTGCAGGCCTCATTCGGACACGGACTAATACAGATTGCCTCTTCAACTTGTCTCTCTTGCGCCCAAGCAGCCAAGGCAACTAGCAGGGGATGAGCATTGTATCCGTCCAACCGTCGCCCCTTGCAACCGTCGAGACAGCTCCTCCAGGTGCAGATCGCCCTCCGTCATCGGCCTCCGGACTAGCCACGCTGGATCGTTCACTCACGTGCGCTCTCGGAGGATGCGTCGACACCCAGCATTGCCATCTTTTTGGAGCTTTGTAGCATCGCCGTGGGGCAGCCCAGGCCATCTTCCCAAGCTGCGTGTACGTAACTCATTTTTGGCTCTGGAAGGGGAAAAAAGGAAGGAAAATATACAGCAACCGACTTGCTTGCAGAATTTCTCTTGCTCTTCGCTACCTACCTACCTTACCTACCTAGGTACCTTAGCCAGGTACCTATACTTAAGGCATGAGAGGAAAAATGCCCAACGTGCTAGCATGCTCCACCCCCCCTCCCCACCGTACCTATAGGTACCCTCGACATCAGCCTCGCGGTAGGGCCTCTCTGTAATTGGTTCTGACTAGCGACCGTCGCCCCGCAGTGGAGAGCTTCGGCCGCGAGGCTGGCTCATCTTTTCTCAAATTTTTCCGAAATCTTTCTATAGAGCGCCTGCGTCGCATTCATGCCCACAAGTTACAACCCCCATTGCCCGCCAAGCGCGCGATAATCACCACTGCCTTCAAATTCCTCTCCTTTCTCTCCAAGACGAAATCCAAGATATTCACAGTCAAAATTATCGGCGTCGCAGTTGGGTGCGCCGCTAATCTATCGGCGCTATATAATGGACGCTTCGCCGGGCCAGGTCAAGGTCATCTTCACCACCCATGAGGCGGACCTTCAGTTGCCCGAGTCCAAACAGCAGCTGCTCGTTCCAGCTGGTCCGTACATCTTGTCTCAATTGGCCAGGCCGACGCTGACTGTTCCCAAGATATCAAGCGCTATGGCCTCTCACGGATCCTCAACTCCGAGTCAATGCTTGATACCTCGTCGCCTGTCCCTCTCGACTTCCTCGCAAACGGCACCTTTCTGCGCACAAGCATCCAAGACTATCTTTCGGCCAACGGCCTGTCTTCCGAAACGACCCTGACACTCCGATACGTCCGCAGTCTGCTCCCACCCGTCTATCAGGCGAGCTTCCAGCACGATGACTGGGTTGCCAGCGTCGACGTGCTCTCCTCGACTGCCCCGGCTGGCAGACTGTCCGAGGGCTCCAACGTGAGCGACAGACTGGCTAGCGCATCGTATGACGGGCTCGTCAGGATATGGAACCCCTCTGGTGAGACAGCTGCAACATCGTCATCGGGCAGGGCAGGTGGCCACGCCCAGCGACTCAATGTTGTTCGGTGGTTGGCGCCGTCAAAGCTCGCATCGGCGGGTCTTGACAGGAAACTTGTCGTATGGGACTATAAAGAGTCCAATGGCAGCTCGGGATCCCTGAAGCCCAGCATGGAGCTATGGGGCCACGACAAGAGCATCAATAGCATCGACGTCAACGGATCCACGAAACGAATTCTCACCGCGTCTTCCGACGGCTCCATAGGCCTATGGACGTCCTCCAAGAAGACGGCGCCCCAGGCCGACCCCGATAGCTTGCCCTCGGCACACAGCACGAAGCGAGCAAAATTTTCGTCTGCGGCGGGCTCGACAGCCCAACGAGGCCCTCTCGCCTTGATGCCGATGCACAACGAGCCCGTCACTGCCGCCATCTTCCACCCCACTGACGCGACCGTCGCCTACTCGGCGTCTCAGGATCACACGGTGAAGACGATTGATCTGACGACGCAGAAAGAGGTATCGCGGTTGACGACGATGCACCCGATACTTTGCGCGACGGCGCTGCCTGCCAACTCTCTGGTGGCGGCGGGTTCCTCGGCCAGACATATCACTCTGCTGGATCCCAGGGAATCCGCGGCAGCCACCGCAGCCATGACCCTCCGTGGCCATGTTAACATGATTTCGTCCCTCGCGCCGTCCCCGGAAAACGACCATTCTCTTCTTTCCGGCTCGCACGACAGCACATGTCGAGTATGGGATCTGCGGAGCGTGCGGCCGGGCACTTCCGAGGAAGGCGGAGGCCGTGTGAGCGAACCTGCATACACCATCGGGCGTGAGTGGCTCAGCGGCAAGAAGCTTCCGTCGGCGGGAGACGGTGCCAAGGTGCTGAGTGTTGCCTGGGACAAGACGTGGGGCATTGTGAGTGCGGGAGAGGACAAGAGGGTGCAAATCAACAAGGGGAGAGGTTTGCTTGCCTCGTAGACAAGATGCGACGGCTGATCTATATCCCGGGGCCAGATTCGAGCCGAGGTTCGAGGCTATCAATTGAAGGGTATCGTGATTTTTAGGCCGTTGCTATTTGTGGCTCGACATTCTCGCAGTCCTTTGCCAGTGATCGATATTTCCCGTTCAACGAGGTTTGATGCAAGAAAGACAGGACTTCCCTCTTCAACCTTATCCTGCTGTACGGCAGCTTCAGTTCCACGACGGCGTTGAGAAGATAGGTAATCACCGTGCCAGTTTGCAAAGGTGGATCGCGCAGTAATTTGGCAATCGATATGGGGTCGAGGTCCTCGTTGACGTGCCATATGTAGTAGGCCCGAAGAACAGGGAGCGGTGAGGCCACGGGCGTCTGACTAGAGGCGCGGAATTCTTGAGCCATGCGCTCGGCTTCGACAATGCGAGCGTCCCTTATAACCGGGATAGGGATTTGGGGTTTCGGCGCCCTGGGCTTCCGCGGCCTGGCTGTGACTGGCTTTGGTGTTTTGGCAGGAGTCGACTCGGAGCAAGCGTCAATTGAAGCTTCCTCGTTCGCCAACTTGCCTGGTGCCAATTCCGGTTCTGCTTCCAGAGCTACGCGGGGAATCGGCAGGCCCAACTCCGCATGGTGAGGTCGTGGCGGACAAGGCTTGAGCTCCTTGCGTTTTGCATCAAGCACGTGGTAGAGTTGAAGGCCGGCATACGCGTCAGCCGCGGCATCTGCAGCGGCGTTAGCGACGTGTTGTTCATTGGGGCTTCACACAGTAACGCATCGGCATACATGTGATCTGGGACGTGTTTAGAGGCTGCTGCCAGTTGCTTGTGCGGACCGAGTTCCCCTTGAACAGTGGCAGCCCCAGATGCTCCTGGGCCTGGATAGACATGGCCACCACCGACTTGTTGATGAGGCGGGGCGTTCCTGCTGCCGAGTATTTAACCTGCTTGTACAGGTGGCTGAGCTCAAACACGCCCTGGACGGCGATGCCAAGATGGTTCTTCAGTCTCGTGCAGTCCCCCCGGATGTTGACGCCGGCCTTTCTCACGTTGGGATCCTCCATGATCTTCCGAAAGGTCGGGGCAACGAAATCATCCTTGGCGAACATGGCCACTTGGAAGAGCCCAATCCTGCTCGGGCTGGCAAGCTGGATGAGGGAGACGTTTTCGCGAGGGCCAGAGTTGCGGTTCGCATAGATGGACCACTCAAGATCGAAGCCGAGTATCTCCTGGCCGAGAAAGTGTTTCTGGCAGACGAGCTCTGTGGCATGCTTGCTTGTGCAGTAGTGGACCTTGACCTTTTCCGTGTCGCCGGCGGCATTGATGTGCTCATATAGGGTATGGGACCAGAAGGAGGCGGGAGTGCCGGCCTCGGCAGCTTTGGCGGCTTTGAAGAGTTCGGTTGACATGACAAAGTTCATGGGTGTTTGCGGAGGACTGGCGGGGTCGAGGCTCTCGGGTTCGTTCTCCTTGGAGCTCTCTAGCATGTACATGGCGCTCTCCGTGCCCTTGGCTATTCCGGCATCGTCAAGCTCGGCATTCGATGCTTCGTGGACTAGCGACGCCGCCACTTCATTTCCCAGAGCCGCGCGCAGCCCGAAACAGCCCTCGTTGGCCATGCGCACGTGGTAAACGTCGCGATCAAGCCCTCCAGGCTCACTGCTGCTGTGGCCATCGGTCGTGGGCACATGAAGAAAGCGGCAGACATCCAGTCGTGGATACAGAGGCGCGCGCTCGGGGCTCGGGGAGAAACGAATGCCCATGCTCGGGTGCCAGCGCATGCTGGTCTTTCTTGATCCCATGGCTCGTCTCAAAGCTCCCTGGAGAACAGCCACGCCACGTCGACCGCGGGCAGGGTCGAGAGAGGCTCCCATGAGTGCACGGAGCGGTGTACTGGGATAGGCAGATGCGGCGTGGAGCTTTCTTTTGCGGTAGGTACATCATCGAGGACGCGTGCTTACGCGCCGCGTGTAGCAGCGAGCTTCCATGGCGCGGCCAATGACCATGGCCCGACGAGACGCTGTCCACGCGACGAGTGACAAACAGCTCTCCCCTGCTTCACCATTGACAGCTATTGGTTCTGGTCAGGGGATTGAGATCTCGCTGCTGAGTCATCTGGTCCCAGGCACGTGGGGCAGTGGGTGCGTCATGAACTATACCGAAAGGCGGCATCGCACTGCAGCAAACCCTGGCCCCAGTCTGAATGAAGACCACGACCTCCAGGCCAACTACGAACTCGGACTACGAGACGAGAGACGACTGAGCCAATCTCCAGCTGTGAATCGGGGCACCAGTCGTCGTCAGCTTTCGAGGCTGCCTGTACCAAGCATCAACAGCCTCCACCATGGCGTCGCAACTGCTGCCTCTTGGTCAGGCTCTCCTGCTACCCACCCGCCTTTCCTTCATCTCAGTCACTGACCTCTGGCAGAGCTTATCGACAAGTGCGTCGGCTCCAAGATATGGGTCGTCATGAAGGGCGACAAAGGTTCGACCAGTCGTTGATCCCCTGCATGCCTTGGCGCACTCAACTGACCATGCGCGCAGAATTCAGCGGCACTCTGGTCGGGTTCGACGACTATGTCAGTAAGTGGCCGCTATACCCAGCAGGCGACTTGTTTCCATCTGACTGCCCTCTACAGACATGGTTCTAGAAAATGTAACGGAATTGTAAGTAGATCCGAGCCGTGCTCAGGAGCTTGGAGCTGACGCGCTCGCACAGCGACTACAGTGGGAACCACGCCAAACTTTCCAAGATCCTTCTGAACGGAAACAACATTTGCATGGTATGATGACCTCTCGTATACGCATCTTGCTCCATCTGCTCACACCCAATCACAGTTGATACCTGGTGGTGAAGGGCCAGGCGAGGCCGCGGCGTGAGCGCCAAGGCTGACCAAGACGGCACATTCTTTGAACCGCGCTGGGTGTATCCGCCTCGGAGTACAGGGGGGACTAGGCGTCTGGTCACATCTCCTGTCCGAGGGACTTCACCCAGGATCGATGTACCGCTGCCAGCTGAAAGGCATCACCGTGTCAAAAGGGCGCGAGGCAAGCGACGAGTAGAGACTATCCATAGTCTCAAAACACAATATTTTCGTGTTGTAATCTACCCTCCCAGCCTGTAGTCATGAGATTGGGCGAAAAAGAAAAGCCAGATAGCAACTTGGTATCCCAAACGCCCGTCGCCGGCCAAACCGTGTCTGTCATGGGCCTCAGTGGCCGTTGGTCTGCAGGTTGCCCTGCTCGCCCACGTTGGTGATGCGGCGCAGTTCCCATTCACGGGTAAACTCCTGGTGCAGCGACTCGAGTTGGTTGATGAGCTTCTCGCAAACGGCGCAGAAAATCTCACGGGGCGTCTTGCTGCCGTCAGTCTGGACGCGGATGAAGAGACGCGGCACGTTGGGGTGGCCGACTGATGAGGAAGAGGTCAGCCAGGCACAAACGATGTTCTCTTTGGTACGTACGTTTGTATCCGGCCATGTAGACGTTGGGGTGGAGCTTGAGATGCTCGGCAAGTAGATTTCCCAGAGTGTGGTCCTCCTTGTTCAGGGTGAAGTCGGAAGTGTTTGACATGCCTAGCGAGAAGCGTGAGAAGCCACGTTCGAGTGTGCGCCGTTGCGGCCAGGGCTGAGGCGACTCACCAGAGTAGACATTCTCCTCGATTCTCTTCTCGCCCTCGCTGAGCAGAAAGAGCTCGAAGCTAGACGGGGCCGTTAGCGATGGCCGAGGAGCAAAATGGAGCAGTGAGAGAAGGCCGGGAAAGGACTTTACGCGCTGTCCTGGACATTGTAGTGCTTCGTGTTGCAGCCGGCCATGGTGAAGAGATGCGCTCTGTGCAGAGGATGCGAGATATTGAAGAGGTGGTTGTGGGAAAACAAGAGGTGCAGAACAGGGTGGTGGCTAGAAGGACGCGTTCAGAGGTAGGTGGTTGCCAGGTGCCGGCACATGCGTTCACATGGTGACGAGCAAACCTGGCAAGCAAACCTGACAAGCACATCTCGTCGCCATACCAGTCAACGCACCTCAGCTCTTGAGGAAATAAAATGCCATGCGCAACGAGAGGCGTAGCCAATGTCCAGTCCGGCACTTGCGCGAATCCCTCCGGCTTTGGAGTGCATGTCAACTTGACCCCCAATGCTGTACAACATGGCCGACGAAGCGCCTAGAGCCCCCACATGTAAGTTGTGTATTGCAAGGACGCGGCCACTGCCCCGGGCATCCGGGTCCATGGTGAAGGCATTTGCAACTCGGAGCAGTGATGAGGTATGCAGAGGGAACATGTCCGAGCATATAAGACAGGTCGTGAAGAGCAGAGTCTGTCAGGGGAAGAGGCACAACTTACCGATCCGGGGCGTTCATTGTCTAGTCTTGATTGCGGTAGCAGCTACAGTCGTGCCTATATCGAGTCCGTGGTGAGCAAAGACATGGCGGCGAGGGCATCGTGAAGCGGTCTTACGGTAAATCAGGCCACAGGCGGCCAAGAAAGTCGGACAATAATCCAAACTGCGTGCGCCCGTTCAGTTTCTCGACTCGATCCAAGAACAAGGGTGAAAAGAGCGCTGGCCTGGCGCTGGATAGTCGCAGCGCATCGATAGAAGTAGCAAGGAATAAGTGAATCGCGAAGCCAGATGCAGGACAGACGAACCGCGACGACGCCACTCTAAAGTCTGGCTCTGCCTGCCGGCATCGGCTAAGCCTCGGACAAGGTACATGCAAACGCATCAGTCGCCGACTCCGTTTTGTCCGCGGGCGCTGCCGGTACTCTCCTGCCCTGTAGCAATTCACGACTCTTTCTTTTTTCTTTTTCCGATGCAAATTCCATCGCCTCCGAGCATGCAGGTCTTCTAGTCCCATGCCACGACTCCCGCCATGGCTTTTCCGGCAGGCCAAGCATCAATCGCCTCATCTCGCGGCGCTTGTCCCCGCCTGCAGGGACCTCCAGTCAGCCCGAAACGAGCTCCGCTGGATCACAGAGTACGTCAATGACACGGTCCAGACACATCGGCAAAAACACTTGGCAAGGCTGTGCCGCGATAGAGGCCGAGGACTTCCCTTGCAATACATCCTCGGATCGCAGCCCTTTGGCCATCTGGACATCAAGTGCCGACCCGGCGTCCTCATCCCTCGGCCGGAGACTGAGGCCTACGCATGCCACCTTGTAGACTTGATCAGAACCAGGAGGCACCTGGACAAGAATCCGAATTCTGGTAGTCACGGGCTGAATATTATCGATTTTTGCACTGGCACTGGCTGCATCCCGCTGCTTTTGTTCTCGTCGCTTCACAACTCTTTCAGTGCGCTCAATGTGCTCGGAGTTGACATTGCACGTAAGGCCGTCAAGCTCGGACGAGGGAACATCGGCAGAAACAGGAAACTTGGCCACGTTGGGTGCCCGAGTCACGGAAAGAGCATTGCGATATCGAGAGGCGATATCTTTGACGACCAAGACATTCAGGCACTCGCCAGTTGTCGCTGGGATATCCTCGTGTCGAATCCGCCCTACGTCTCTCGGCGGGTGTGGGACAATGGACACGGACAGCTGGGCTACTCGGTTCGAAAATATGAGCCACGGCTGGCCCTTGTCCCGGGCAACCACCTTGCTGTACCCCCTGGGTGGGAGCGCGAGGATGTCTTTTACGCGAGACTGTTGGACGTTGCGGCGTTGCTGCAACCGGAAACTGTCCTGTTGGAACTCGGCGACGAAGCTCAAGCGCGGCGTGTCCTGTCCCGATTTCCCCAGCATCTGTTTGCCCAAGGCTCAATTGTCGAGCTCTGGCGGGATTATCCTGACCTGACGCCTGCTCACGGGGAGGACGCCCGGCTAGACGTGGCGACGGTGCCTGGTCAGTCGTGGAGTGTTCCTATCAAGGGAAGAGGGCAAATCAGATGCATCTACATACAGAAGGTTGCATGCCTCGACGTCCGCGGTGGGTAGCTGCTGTAGTGGCTGATACCCGGTTGATACAGTCGTGCCAAGCACGGATGTTCGACACATTCGCATGACGTCGGCGACTTCCAGTGCGAATCGCCATGGCTCTTAGCCCGTAAAGCTTTGTCTACTTTGCCAGCCTCTCGCTAGTATTCCGTCTCATGTCCCCACACGGGGTTGTCGGCACGAAAAATAAGAATGATGGCAATGTCCGAGAGAGGTTAATTGCAGAACTCCGCAGATTGGCAATAATGCCATGGGCATCCGAGGTGGCGAGCGGTGGAGATGCGGACTTCGGCTTACACGCACGCCTACCCTGCACCCGCCACTTGCCGAACCGGGCACGTGACTCGGACTAATTTCAAAGCTATCGGCTGAGGGCCACTCCGTAGAGGGTACTCCGTACGGGACCTGGCCTCTGCCCGCTGCCATCAGCAAAACTCTACGTAACCTGCACGATCAACGCTCGCCACGGCTGGATGCACCGTTTTTTCTCCGAAACCGATGCATCTCGAACCACCGAGGGGCCCTCTGTGCAGCTCATGAGATAGGGTCGCGCCCTCTCACCTTCTCCTCACCAAGTACGGTGGCTCCGCATCCAGCGACAGCTCCGACGGCGACCATGTCAAGACTTGTCCGGCAATCGAGCCAGCTCGCGCGGCTATTACGCCTGCCACCACAGCCAAGATTCTCCCGCGGCCTGCAAGTATCCATTGCGTCTCGATCGATCCTATCAAGAGGCTGCGCAACGCCGTACGGTATTCGAGCACGATATTACTCGTCGAAACCTCCGCAGCAAGACAAGGACCCGCAGCCGAATAATGACGAACAAAATGGGCAGAAAAATGACAATAATGAGTCCGAGGCTCAAGCCGAAGAGGGCCACAAGTCCGAACCGGGGAAAGAGCCCCCGCCCCCCCTGCCCGAGGGCTGGATCCGGCTGAACAAGGAAGAAATGGCTCAACTGGCGGCCTTTAAAGAATCGATGCCAAAGGCTCAGCAAGAAGTTCTGCAGCAGTGCTTGGCGGGACTCAAAGAGACTGGCGCGCCGGCAGAGCTACGAGACATACTTCAAAAGATGCGCAAGGGGCCCGGAAACTTGGGCATATTAGACAAGGGAAAGCTGATGCGATGTGCCTTTGTCATGGTGGAGAGGTTGGCGGAATGGGAGTCGGAGCAATCGGCAAAGAAGGAAATGGTCAACAAAAACGACGCCAAGGGACAAGAGAACAAGGGGGGCAAAGAGAACATGAGGGACGACGACGGCCAGGCCCGCGGCAAGCGATCGGACGACCCGGCGCAGAACGAACAAGACCCTGAGCAGCAAGAGCCGAAAAAGGAAAGGAGCGGCTGGGCGGAAGCTGCTCAGACCGCTGTCGTCCTCGCCGTCACTCTCTGGCTCGCCGAGACGCTGAGCAAGCCTTTCACCGAGAAGGAGATCACCTGGCAGGAGATGCGTCGGGCTTTCTTGGACAAAGGCTTGGTGCAGAAGCTCGTGGTCATCAACGGCTCGCAGGTCCGAGTGGAGCTGCATCCGGAGGCGGCCCAAACAACTTCTGAGTCGGGGGCCGCTGGCCGGAGGACATATGTCTTCTCCATTGGCTCCGTTGAGTCGTTTGAGAAGAAGTTGGAGGAGGCCCAAGATCAGCTCGGCATCCCTCCGTCGCAGAGGATCCCGGTGAGCTACGAGACGGGCGGTAGTACTTTCGGAAATCTCTTCCTGGCGTTTGGGCCGACGCTCCTGTTCATCGGCCTCATCTTGTGGACCCAAAAGTCCATGAGTGGGCGTGGTGGCGCTGGAGGCATGTTCAACTTTGGAAAGAGTAAGGCCAAGAAGTTCAACGCGGAGAGCGCAGTCAAGGTCAAGTTTGCGGATGTTGCCGGCCTCGAAGAAGCGAAGACGGAGATTATGGAGTTTGTCAGCTTCCTGAAGCAGCCCGAGAAGTTCGAGAAGCTCGGGGCCAAGATTCCTCGCGGCGCCATTCTTGCCGGGCCACCAGGTACTGGAAAGACGCTGCTGGCGAAGGCGACCGCCGGAGAGTCTGGGGTTCCCTTCTTCAGCGTCAGCGGCTCCGAGTTTGTGGAGATGTTTGTGGGTGTTGGCCCGTCCAGAGTCCGCGACTTGTTCGCCGAGGGCCGCAAGAACGCGCCGTGCATCATCTTCATTGATGAGATCGACGCTATCGGCAGAGCCAGGATGGACAGCGGCCGTGGTTTCGGCGGCAACGATGAACGAGAGGCGACTCTCAACCAGATCCTCACGGAGATGGACGGCTTCAACACTCGGGAACAGGTCGTGGTCCTGGCCGGCACCAACCGCGCCGACATTCTGGACAAGGCGCTCATGCGGCCGGGCCGTTTCGACCGGCACATCTACATCGACCGGCCCACGATGAACGGACGAAAGGAAATCTTCAAGGTCTACCTCAAGAAGATTGTCACCAAAGAGGATGAGGAGCATCTAGTGGGCCGACTTGCCACTCTGACGCCCGGGTTCTCTGGCGCCGACATTTCCAATGTCGTGAACGAGGCCGCCCTGATTGGTATGTACATGAGGCCCGTCCACTTGGCCAAGCAAGGGGAGAGCAGCAGCTAACGACTGAGACGAACAGCCGCGAGAGTCAATGCTGAAGACGTCAAGATGGAGCACTTTGAGCGGGCGATTGAGCGAGTGGTTGGCGGGCTGGAACGCAAGTCGTTGGTGCTGAAGCCAGAGGAGAAGAAGACGGTGGCGTATCACGAAGCTGGCCACGCCATCTGCGGCTGGTTCCTGCGGCACGCGGACCCGTTACTCAAGGTGTCCATTATCCCCCGCGGGCAGGGAGCCCTGGGCTACGCGCAGTACCTGCCGCAGGATGCCTATCTCATGAACACGAACCAGCTGATGGACCGCATGGCCATGACCATGGGCGGGCGCGTGTCGGAGGAGCTCCATTTCCCCACTGTCACGACGGGGGCCAGCGACGACTTCAAGAAGGTATCGCAGTTGGCGCGCAACATGGTGACGCAATGGGGCATGTCGGACAAGGTGGGGCCGGTGCACTTCGAGAACGACCCGAACCGGATGCACAAGCCCTTTGCGGAGGCGACGGCGCAGCAGATTGACCAGGAGGTGCACCGGATAGTCGAGGAGGCCTACCGGCGCTGCAAGGACCTGCTGACGGAGAAGAAGCACGAGGTGGGACTCATCGCGGAGGAGCTGCTGAAGAAGGAGGTGCTGGTGCGCGACGACATGGTGCGGGTCCTGGGCAAGCGGCCATTTGACGACAACGAGGAGTTCGAGAAGTACTTTGGAGGGGGCAAGGAGGAGAGCGCTCCGCCTCCGTTCCCGTCCGAGACGGACACGCCAAAGGGCCCGCCGGCACCAGCGCCTGCTTTCGAGCAGCTGCGCGACGCGAGGAGCCGGGAGCTTAGATGAGACGAGCCGGCGGGATTGCACGATTGGCCACACAAGGCCCAGAGCGGCGGCCGGGTCAGACCTGCCGGAAACTTGAGGGCGCCTGGAGATTGGTGCACAAGTTGTCCGTCGCCGACAGCGGCCTCGGGCACCAAGGCGACAGGGGCACGACTGCGTGGGCGTGGGCGTGTCGGTTGGCATGCTCCCCCTCAGTGTATCTCAACTCTACAGACACAGATGTGGCATGGTGCCCATCTGTTTCGGCATGACCGTTTTCCACGGGAGCAGCTCCGGAGAAGGGAAGGAGTCTTGGCCGTGTGTGTATTATGTACTTTAGAGAAGGCTAGAAGTATAGGTCAGTCATGGCCCAGCCCAGACCAACGAGGGCGCAGTGTCGCTGGGCCCGAGGGGTTTGCTCTAAAGAGATGATTGAATGGAGACTACGTGGAGATGCAACTCGAAGAGCGGATCGAAGAGGCGGAGAAGTCGATAAAGAGGCATGGCATCATCTACGCGAGGCAGACGCAATGATGCAGCGGGCCGTTACGTGCCGAGGACTGGGGCAAGGCCATCGGGCATGGTGTCGGGGTGAATGAGTAAAAGAGGACTCCCTCTCCGAGATAGGATGACGGCGTGGCTGTTTGGGGCAAGCATTGGGATGAAGTTTGCGCGGCAGCGTGATTGGCCGAGAAAGTTCCCAGGACTGGGAGGAGTGCCAGGGGTCGGAAGGTTTCTGGGTTCGATGCTCTCTAGTGGATGAATTGTCTGTACTGTAACTATATGCTGCTGGGAGGAACCGACGGAAAAGGAGTGGTGGAAAAGGCGCAAGAAGAGGATGACTTTGGAGGTACGAATACCTTGGCGTCATCCATCAATAGGCCGGTGCCAAAGATGGGTGTGCCGGTAGTCTGTTTCATTCCTGCCGACGGCCGTTGTTTATCGTCTCTCTGATGACTCTCGTGCACTGTATACAACACATACAAGATAAATCTTTTAGGTGGCGTGCTTGGCAGGCCAGCTCCCAGAGGCCACCGTCCTCGTGCGCCAATCAGGGACAAGACTTCGGCCCCCTGGTGCCTGGTGCGGGCGATGGGGATGCTGCGGCAGCAAGAGCCGTGACCGTCTTCATTTGCCGATTTGGGATCGCAGGAAGGCGCACCCTCCACCCCGACTGCCTCTCTTCTATTCTTATCAATCCGCCATTTCCCCCTCGCCTGCCACCGCTGTTGGGCCGTCTGCTTTGCTCACGTCGTGCCACGTCGCACATGATTCCCATGGCGAGAGAGACGGCCATGTTGACGACGGTTCATGTCGGCCCCTTATAGCATCTCCTCAACCTGCCTGCGTCCTTCTCTCTGGGCTCGCTTCTCCCACAGTCCAAACCTCGCCTTCTATCCGTCCACAATGCGCGCCAACCATGAGAGCGTCAACGGGCCCGTCCCGCCACTGTCCGACCACCCCCCGTCCCTGGCCGACAGACCCTCGGCCGCCCGTGGCAAGTGCGCGTGGTGGAAGGTTCACCTCTTCCGCGGCATGGTCAATGATGTCCGTCGGAGGGCCCCTTACTACGCCAGCGACTGGCTCGATGCCTGGGATTATCGCGTCGTGCCCGCCACCGTCTACATGTACTTTGCAAAGTACGCCTTAACCCCCCCCCCCCCCCCCATACGCTTCTTCAAGTCCACGTTGTCACTCCCTGACCTCAGCCGCAGCATTCTGCCTGCTCTTGCCTTTTCGCTCGACATGTTCCAAAAGACTGGATCAAACTACGGCGTCAACGAAGTCTTGTTGGCCTCGGTGCTGGGCTCGGTTGTCTTTTCGCTCTTTGCGGCTCAACCACTGGTCATTGTTGGCGTGACGGGTACGTCTCCCGCCCTCTCGACAATAGCTTCGTGCTGACGATATCGCTCAAAAGGTCCCATCACCGTCTTTAACTAGTATGTTTACGTAAAACACCCCCCTTTCGAGCGCGCTGACTGATGGCCCTCTACTTCCTTCTCCACAGTACCGTGTACGACATCATGAAGTCAAGCGGCGTCAACTACATTGGATTCATGGCCTGGATCGGCATGTGAGCAGTTCCCATGCCGGCAAACCGACCCGAGGCTTACTCCTATGCAGCTGGTCACTCATCCTTCACTGGATCCTCGCCGTCACAAACTCGTGCAACTGGCTTCGCTGGGTCACCCGCTTCCCTTGTGACATCTTCGGCTTTTACGTTGCCTTCATCTATCTCCAAAAGGGTATCCAGGTCCTCGAACGTCTCGGCAATGACAGTCCCTTTTACCTCTCCGTCATGGCTTCTTTGCTGGTCTTCATGGTGGCATACGTCTGTGGCCAGCTAGGGGACAGTAGTCTTTTCAAACATCCCATTCGAGTCTTCCTTAAAGACTACGGCACCCCGCTTACCCTCATCTTCTTCACCGGCTTCGTCCACTTTGGGCGCATGGACAGGGTGGAGCTGGAGAGGCTGCCCACAAGCATTGCCTTTATGCCAACGAGTGGTAGAAACTGGCTTGTCAGCTTCTGGGACCTGAGTGTGGGTGAAATATTCACCGCTCTGCCCTTTGCTGTCTTGC
Organism: Hirsutella rhossiliensis; assembly: GCF_020360975.1. Lineage (NCBI taxonomy): Eukaryota > Fungi > Ascomycota > Sordariomycetes > Hypocreales > Ophiocordycipitaceae > Hirsutella > Hirsutella rhossiliensis. The sequence continues at coordinate 1,989,568 of NW_025408669.1, forward strand.
TCACCATTCTCTTCTGGTTCGACCACAACGGTACGATGGACCCCAGCTTGCTGCAGTGTCCAGCCAGTATCCGAAGCTGACTCAACCTACCCAGTGTCGTCTTTGATCGCCCAGGGAAGCGAGTTCCCGCTCCGGAAACCCGCTGGCTTCCACTGGGATCTTTTCCTCCTCGGCGTCACCACCGGTGTCGCGGGCATCCTGGGCTTACCCTTTCCCAACGGTCTCATCCCTCAAGCCCCCTTCCACACGGAATCTCTCTGCGTCACCAAGCCTGTCAAGGAACTCGACGAAAAGGGCGAGGACAAGGGCGATTACACGTTTGAGGCAACCCATGTCGTAGAACAGCGTGTCTCGAACCTGGCCCAAGGGCTCCTGACGCTAGGAACCATGACCGGGCCCCTTCTCGTCGTGATCCATCTTATCCCCCATGGTATCCTCGCAGGACTCTTCTTCGTTATGGGAATCCAGGCCCTCGAGGCCAACGGCATCACGGCCAAGCTCCTCTTCCTCAGCTGCGACAAGGGTCTGACGGCCGCAAACCACCCCCTCAGAGCTGTCAAGCGCCGCGCCGCGATCTGGTTCTTCATAGCCATCGAGCTCATCGGCTTCGGCGCCACCTTTGCTATTACCCAGACCGTCGCCGCCGTCGGCTTCCCTGTCTTCATTCTGGCACTGATCCCAATCCGTGCGCTGCTGCTTCCCATGGTCTTACGTCCCGAGGAGCTAGCTTTGCTGGACGCACCGACGGCCTCCGACTTCACCATGGAAGGAATTGGCGGCGCTTGGGGCGAAGACGCCGCCAACAGCAGCAATGACACGGCTGTTGCCAGCCGGTCGCCGTCCTGTCGGGAGTCGCCGGGGCGGCTTGATGGTGAGAATAGTGTCCTTGCAGGCTCGGCAAGTCCCCGAAAGGCACAGGAAGACCTGGCGGAGCTGGGACAGGCGCAGAGTGGCCAAAGCAGCGCCATGAGGAGGAGAGGGGAGCGCGGATAGGGAGTCGGCCCAGTCCGTCGCATGACTTTGACCATCCCTTGCTTGGCCTTGGAGAAACACATGACCCACCTGGCTGGGACGAGAGGTTGAATCCTTGTTTTCTTTTCTCATTGTTCGTGGGGAGACCGGAGCAGACACTGCTGCCTTTATTCTTGCATATGAAACGGACACGCTCGGCGTCGGCATCTCGGGGATTTTAGGGGTGAGGGACAGTAATACCAAAATGACGGGCCAGTGAGGCAATTTTGAGGCGGTTGAAAACATATACACACTGCTTTGGAGTGCAAAAGATGATGCGTCATCATATTAGTTGCTCAAGTTTTGGATAAAAGTGGCGGCGGACATCCATAGCACATAATTTCGAAGCGTTGCGCAGAGATACGCCCGAGATACTATATAAAACAGCCCCCGCTATGCATTTCCAGGTCGATATATGCCTCCCCCAATTGCCATGATGAGGAGAAATAAGTAACCAAAACTCATCATTTCCTGTGGCCCAAGTGGCCTGGCAACGCCGCCGCGCCCGGTAAAGTCACCAAATAGCGTGTGCCTTGTCCCAATCGTCTAGTCGTCTTCGTCGCTACTGTCCACCACGAACCCGCCCCGAACCCTCGGCCGCCTCGTGACCGCGACGGGGGCCTCTTGGATATCGTCGTCGTCGTCGTCGTCGCCGCCGCCTGATTGGGCGTCGGCTGCCACTGACGATAAGGCCTCCATGTCCACGTCGGCGTCTGCGCTGCCTGTAGGACTTGCCTCTTCCATAGGGGTAGCGCTCGACCTGCTCACACCCCTCCTCCTCCTCTTCCTTTGCCTTTTCCGCTTCTGCACCTCATCCTCGGCGTCGCTCGCCTCGGGGGGCGTGCCGTCCGTCTCGCTGCCCTCGGCCGGGCTCTCCTGGCTACTCAGCGCCAGCCGGGCACGGCGTGGAGCAGCGTCACCACCCTCATCATCCTCATCATCATCGTCGTCGTCATCATCATCGCTGAGCGCAAGCAGAGCATCCGACTTGCGCTTCCTCGGCGGCGCCGAGACGACGTCGATCTGCCCCACGGCCGACTCGGCGGCCTTCTTGGCGCGCTCGGCAATGGCACGCTCGCGCGCGAAAAAGGCCTCGTCTTCTTCCGAGTCGAAGTCGTCATCGCCCTCGCGGACGTATAGGGCCGACTTGATGCGCCGCGCCTTCTCGCGCTCGCGCTCGCGGCGTTTGCGCGCCTTGTCCTCAAGCACCGCGTCGTCAGGATCGTCTGTGCCGGATCTGCGTCGCCGGCGCTGCCGCGTCTTCTTGGGCTTCGCCGGCTCGTCGACTGCCCTTCGCGCCGTTGGTCCGCCGACGGGGAAGAGCAAGTCGTCGTCGAGCTCGCCGTCTTCGTCGCCGTCGTCAAAAGCCGCCTTCTTGCGCGGCACCATCTTGCGCTTGAGCTGTTTCTCGGCCACGGCACCATCCTCGAACGTCGGCGGGCTGAACTCGGCCTGGTTGATGTAATGCAGCGAGTCCTTCAGGTCGTCGGCAGAGACACCGTCTGGAATGATCCAACAGCTCTCGAGGGTCTCCTCGGAGGCTGGCCCGAGCCGCTCCAATCCGCATACGGTCATGAGGAGGCGCAGATAGGAGTTCTTGAACATGGCCGTGCGACGGGCGGGGTGGTCAGGGCGAACGTCTGGCTCGTGTGTTAGCATGCGACCCAAGACCTTTGGCAGAATCGAGACTCACAAAACATGGGGGGGTTCTTTGGTTCCCCATTGCCAGCCTGCTCTTCGCCCTCGATCGAGTCTTCGACCGAGGGCAATGCCTCCTGCGCCGCGGCCCAGGATCGCCGTTCATTCTCGGCCTCGGTCAAGACCCCCTTCACCCAGTTGATGTGGTCGCTCTCGACCCTGTCCAGCATGGCGCCAATCACAGTCGCCACCTGCCGGTCGCGCTCCTCCGTGTGCTTAAACTCCAGCTCGGCGCCCGGCTTGGCTTCCCGCTTGCTGGTGCTGGTCTGCCTTTCGTATCCAAACTCCAAGAAAAAGGCGGTCCCCTGGAGCTTGCTGAAGAGCATCTCGATAACCAGCTCCGGTCGCTCTTGGACCTTCTTGAAGCATTTGCGGAGAATCTGCTTAACGAGCTCTTCCCACTCCTTGAACATTTTGGAGGACTTGTCCAGCGGCTCGGGGCCCTTGATCATATTGTACAGCAGATGTACAATGTCCACGCGAAAGAGCATGACGCTCATCTCCTGCTTGAAGGCTAGGCGATAAAAATACCGATGCGCGCGTTTGAGTTGCGCGTCGCTTAGGTCTCTGTAGTGCTTGGTCCAAGTCGCAAAGGTGTCGACAACTCCTTGCGGGGTGAATTTGCTCGAGAACCGGTGGAAGTCAAACTTGCGCTCCTTGGAAGTCCGCGCTGCATCCTCTTCGTCGTCTGCCGAATTATCATTTTCCTCGCCGGCGTCCATCTCGCTGGCCTGGTCCGCAGACTTCTTCTTCCGTCTAGTACGTTTCCGCGAGCGGACTTGCATGTCGACATTTTGCTTCGAGTATGCCTCCAAAATGCGCAAGAAATGATGGACCAGTTCCGTAGCGGCGTCCAAGTAGTCGAATCCTTGATCCTTGTAGGTCCTAGCGATGTTTGCAATTGCATCATGTGTCGCCTCCTCGTAGAAGAGACGGCCCAGTACATTCTCTGCAATCTCCTCGTCGTCATCGTGACCGGACTCGGCCATTTCCTGCACTGTGAGCAAGATCTGCGTGAAGCACCGCATGACGGCAGCCAGCTCCTGCCAGTCCTTCATTTCGTAGGACTCGTGAAGCGCCCTGTTGAGCGTGATGAACATCTCTTGGTTTAGCACGCCGGCAACCAGGTTGAAGCTGCCGACCTCGTTGTTCCCTTGCTGGCCGCCCCCTTTCTTGACCTGTCGCCGCACACGCTCAGCCTCGAGGAACCAGGCTACCAAGCGAAAGAATTGCCGCCTGTGGTATTGCATGAGATGCGGTGCCTCCCGATCAATGGACTTGCGGATATGCTGAAACAAGGGATTGAACCCAGAGTCGAGGAATTCTTCGACGAATGACCGCAGCTGAGCGTTTGTCCGCGCGTTAAGCTTGACAGGCGGGCCCAGGTCTTGGGCGTCATTGTTCTGCTTTCTGCCTCGTCGAGGCGGCTTAAATGTCTTGTTGCTGTCCATCTTCTGATTGCGCGTCGCAGCATCAGCGAGGGCATCTTGCCCCGAAAGGGATGACATCTTCCCATCATTCCGCTTGACCCATACCATGGTGCCAAATCGATTGTGCCTGGTGGGACCTCTTCGATTGTACGCACTGAGCATCGAGGACTCTTTGCTCATCAGCGCAGAGAGCTGACTCGCTTTGGCCTTGTTCAGCTGTTGCTCATTCATGAAGAGATTGTCGACTTCCACTCGCTTCACAAGATGATGGATGATTTCCATGACGATGGTATCTTCTGTCCGAAACTCGTCGCCCATGTTGGAGGCGAGTGTGAGCAGGAAAAGAAATATGTCCTGATATGAGAAGGCATCGATGGTTGCGACTCTTGAGTTTTGTGACTCATCGTCCTCGTGAGCCATGTTGGGGGTATGAGAAATCAGCGCCACATTGCGGAGGAAGAACAAAACCAGCTTGATGATGCCTTGGTCTCGAGCAGTCCTGTCGCCAAGGGGAATCGCCATGGACGGCAGAGCGGCACGAACAGCCGTATGCAGGATGCGGGCACCATCGAAGTTGATGATGGCCTTTTTATATTGCAGCTGAGCCAGCTCGAGGACTGGCATGTGTCGATGGTGATTGACGGTCATTCGCTCTTTGTCTCGCTCCATGGGCCAAGTCAGCGGGACCATGACTTCGAAGCAAGCCAGGGCCATGCGTGACTTGAATTTGTTGTCCATGGCGCTCTCGGGCCATTGTGCAAGAATTGGAAGTATGTCGCCTTGGATAAGGTTGGCGTCGTGGATGCATCGGGCGACATCCATGCGATTCGTTTTCTCATCGTAGAATCGTATCCAGCGCTTGATGTCTCGGAGGACCTGGAGCGCATCGTCTCCTAGCTGATACTGGCCATCGTCGTCCGCGCTTATGCCGCCGAGCTGGCACAGTCCTTCAGCAAGCTATGGCGCAGCAATTGCAGGTGGGTGAGGTGAAGGCTTACTGCAGAGACGAGGCTGTTGATGTGCGCCCGAACTTCGGGATGGACAGTGTCCTCGGTGCCGTCCAGCAGCTCCATCTTAAGGCCTCGGTCGCGCGAGGACTGTGCGCCGGAGACTGAGCTGGTTTCTTCGGGCGGCAACGAGGGTGCTCAAATGCCCACACTCTGGAGGGCACGAGGTGTACGTTTACGCTTTACGCGCTCCGACGCGTCTCGACTCTACGCGACCCCCCGATAAGAAAGTGGGTATTCTTCGGCAGCTGATAGTGGACTGGCTGGCAAGCTAACCGGGGCCCACATGAGCCGAGGTTATCCGAACGGAGGACCTTCCATCCGCCGAGGCGAATTGCCAACCCTTCTTCCTTTACCTCAACCACCGCAAGAATGGCCAGCCCAATTCTCCGGATGCGAGCTCTCGGGGCTGCGCGTCATGTGCGCAGCTTCAGCTCGACCCCGCGACAGCATGCCGCAGATGTCAAAAGCCTCGGTGTCATTGGAGCCGGCCAGATGGTCCGTCACCCTGGAGCACCATAAGCAAGCAAAGGGATAAACTGACGGCGATTTACCATTGGCATAGGGCCTCGGGATCGCCTTGGTCGCGGCCCAAAAGGCTCAGGTTCCCGTCACGCTCGTCGACATGTCTGATAAGGCGCTGGGCAAGGGCCTCGCGTTTGCCGGTATATGATCAGTCGCTTGAGACACGTCGTCAGGTCCACGACTGACGCGACGTGCAGACAAGCTGCTGGCAAAGGATGTTGCCAAGTCCAGAATCACGCAGGAGCAGGCCGATCAGGCGCGATCCCGGCTGACTACTAGCACCAAGATCGAGGACCTGTCTGCCGTCGACTTCGTCATCGAGGCGGTGCCCGAAATTCCCAAGCTGAAATTCGACATCTTTGGCAACCTTGCCAAGATCTGCCCCAAGCACGCAATCCTCGCGACCAACACTTCTTCCATCTCCATCACCCGCATTGCTGCCGCGACCACTTCGGACCCCACCGACACCTCGGCCTCTTCTCGCGTTGTCTCGACGCACTTTATGAATCCTGTGCCCGTGCAAAAGGGAGTCGAGATCATCAGCGGCCTCCAGACGAGCAAGGAGACTCTCGACACGGCTGTTGAATTTTGCAAGAAGCTGGGCAAGGTACCATCGGTGTCTGCTGACTCTCCCGGATTCCTGGCCAATCGGATCCTAATGCCTTATATCAACGAGGCTGTCATCTGCCTCGAGACGGGAGTTGGGGACCGCGATTCCATCGACGCCATTATGAAGAACGGAACGAACGTGCCCATGGGCCCGCTTCAGCTTGCAGACTTTATCGGCCTCGATACCTGCTTGGCCATTATGAAGGTGCTGCACCAGGAGACTGGCGACTCCAAGTATAGGCCCAGCGTTTTGCTTGGGAAGATGGTGGATGCCGGGTGGATGGGAAAGAAGAGCGGAAAGGGCTTCTATGACTACTAGTTGGTCCTGCCGAGCCATCATCGCTGCGAGACGACAGGATAGAGTGCAATAGACAACCTCGTCTCATGTTTACGGATGAATCACACGACGCCCTTTCGCGGAACTCTTGGTCGAGCAATCTCCCAGGGGGGCGACGACGAGCGCTTGGTCGGGACCATGGCAAGCGTGACTGGCGACCGGTCGACGTTTGGCCTGAATCAAACCTAAAGCAGACGCGTGAAAGCAATCCACACTGCCGCTGCAGCGAGCCTATCGAAGCCTGTACTTCGTCGCGCAAGCATCGGCCACAGGAGCGTAAGAGGCGGCATGGCCATGTAGTCGCGGCAGACATTACGAGCAACGGCCAACCTTTTCAGCCTAAAGGAAGCCTTGGTATATGAACCAAAGCCAAAGGGGCCGAAGGCTTCCATGACAGGGAAGCCCGGCCGCGGAGGCAGAGGAGCGCACATCCGCCGCAGGTCCCCGAGAGGTAGGTAGAGGTGAGTATCCGTACATGCTGTCAGCATAAACGGTACCTGCCTAGTTAAGGTCCGAGGAGCAACCTTAATTTGGCTCTGCTTGGTGGCGCCTGCGCGAGACCCTCATTGGGCGCTGGCCTACGCCAAGCTCAAGGCACTTGTGCAGAGCACCTGGCACTGTCGTACCGAGACTTGGCACAGGCAGGTCCTCTTTCCACTCTCCCTCTACTCCCTACTAACGGGTCGGTGAAGCCGGTTCGGTAACTCAGCAGGCCAGTACGTACCTATCTGCACTTTGTACTTGGCGACAAGCAATGTCGGCGGCTCTGCTCCGTCCTCTCGCCTCCACTCTACCAGACGACGCATTTTTCCACGGCCAGGTCAGGCGCCCACGACCACTTCTTCGTGGTCCGCGTACGCACGAATTCGTACGGGTACGGCACGTCCAAGAGCCTCGGACCCCGTGGGCATTGCTCGCCAAGGACCATGGAAGACGACGTTGCTTGGCGCCGCGGCTGTTGAGCGGCAGAAACCTGGTGATCGGACCCCAGGCACCTGTCCCCCGAGACTCCTGAAATATTCGCCTCTGGCGATTGGCCCAGGCCACCACTCGTTTACGGCAGCCAACCCGGACTACCAAGCTTCGTGGAACTAGCGAACGAGGCAGGTCAGCGACGACTCTGGACGTGCCACGGTGCCACCGCATGGGATAGCCGTTGGTGCTTCATCTGAGACTCAAGCTCAAGAGTGGCGCGCTAGCAAGCCCACAAATTTCCGTGGGAACGTGGTTCTAAGAAGTGGACGTCGTCTCTTATATCAAAAAGGGGTGTGTGCGTGTGTGTGTGTGTGGGAACGAGCCACATCCCGGCGCCATCTCGACATCAGCTGGCCTGCTTCTCCCTACTGCATGTACTGTACAGTACATACAGTACCTGAACGAAGGCTGCGCGGTCTGTCCCTTCAACATCCCCGCACCTGTGCCCTTGCTAATCAAACGCTGGTGTTGCTGAGGGCCTTTTGGCGATGACGTTCACAGGATCCTCGCTTACATCACACCACACTGTACGTACGCAAATGCCCGCTTCCAACACCACGAGTTCCATCGTCTTCTGCCGGAGCATCACAATACCAGATCCGGGCATGCGCCGAGGGTCCCAGAGACAAAGACGATTCGACAGACGTCGAGTTTCGTCATGGCGCCGCAAGCCATGACAACGCAATCGCCTTCAGAACTTACGAAGCGGCATCCACAACCGCTCCGCTCCGCTGCCGTCCAGTCTCGATGCTCCTTACATGCAGAACGGCGTAGACCCATGCAGTCGGAATGCACCCGCCTTTCCTCGCCAGCCTACCCCCAGCGGCCGGGGCGTTGTCGAAACATGGTGGCGTCGTCGGGCGCATCGAGGGAGGAATGGCTTGCGACCTGTCCTGCAAAACATCCATATGCGTACCCAAGTACACGTTGGATAGAACGCTGGACGGAGGCGCAGTTGGTAAAAGTCCCATCTATCCGCACACACAAACCTCCGACCAGGTAGGTCCATACGGCGCACTGCAAAACGCCGTCTCGCTCCACTAAAACCAAACTTCAGTCGCTGAAGCATGCAACACACAATGTGTTCGCAGTGCGCACTCAAGGGCTTGCTCGGTAGCGTCCTGTTTTATTGAAAAGCTGCATTCTCTGGGTTGAAAAGGGGGGGGTAATCACGGACCGACATCACACTACTGCACGATACACGACGCCGGACCGCGGGGCTCGGGGGCCTCACACGATCTAGCGAGAAACCTACAAGTCTTGTGGCCGCCCGAGGAAGGCCAGTACTTCTCCGGGAGCATTCCATGCTTCTTCTTTCCCCCGAGGCGCCTGCCTAGTCCTCATGCGACTTATTCGGTCGACCCTGGGCGGCGATGAAACTGCCTCGTTTATCCATGTCAGCGGTCCCTTGCACGGTCAGTGACTTTCTCAATTGTAGGAAGACCGGCCTGCCGTCTTCTTGTCGGTCACTGGACGTCATCGCCAGATTCTCCAACATCGCCAAGGCAAGCAAGTACTGTACGCGGCCCGTCAGGTGCCATCACGCATACGTATCAAAGCAGAACCGATTCCATGTGGATAAGCGTCGCCTTGCCGCCGTCTATACGGGGTTGACGAGCACCTGGTCCCTGGCTGCGCTTCTCCAACTCTTTCATGTTCGCCGGGTCAGCAGCCCTGGGCCCCTGACGACGGCATGGCCCGGCCGAGCTCGGCCCAGCCCCACAGGGTTGCAGTGTCTCACACCATCTATCTCTGCAACGAAGCCGTGGTTCGTTTCCCATGGCCCCATCCCTTCGACGGGCAGCCAGCCCAGTTCTTGACCCGTCAGCCCTCGGCTCAAGGATGTTTTGCGGTACCACGGGGCCGCCTTCCTTGACGGCTTCAACGATGGCGTCCAACGGGCAGACACAACAAAGCATCCGAGTCTGTAGGTGCGGCCGTACGCGCGTTGCTAGTGACAAAAATATGTCGGCTACGGGCTGTACAGTATGCGTCTGTGGATACGGACTGCACATGGCTGGCTAACAAGGCGAGGCAGCTGGGTCAACAGATGGCCTTGCGAATCGAAGACTCCGCCCAGATGCTTCCATGTGTCCATGTACACAACTCCCAAGGTGACTTGCATGGCAGGCTCAACGTCTCTGCCGTACCATGACATTTTGGACCGAATCACTTGCATATTGCATCTGGCACCACATATTTCTACGATGCAACAGAAAGGCCGCCGTATCTCTCTGCATGCATACACTTGAGCATCCAGCCCTTCCTTCTCTCCCGCTCTCCCTTGCCGCATGCCGTTGCAGCGTCGAGGGCGCAAGCGGGAGTGGTCTGGTGCGCAGCCGCCGGCCGGAAGAAGCAGACACAAGCAGAAGCAGATGGCGCGGCTGCATAGATTACATGGCACAGAGCGAGAGAGCATGCAGTAAGCACAACATCCGCTGCAGGCCGCGGGACGTAATGGGGGGATACAGTTGTAGACTTTGCATGGATTGTGTGACGAGTAGTCGAGAGGAGCCGTCTGTTGTCTGGAGCGAGTCGCAAAGGAGCGGCTGCTCGGGCGATGCAAACCGTTGGTCGGAGAACTGCACAGGACAAGCCGTGTCTATGCCGGGATTGATACTCGTACTTGAGTAATTCGTCGTCGGCTGGCTCTCGCTACCTCGGCTGGCTCCCGACAATGGATGGTGCTCTACGTGGCTTGCATTGCAGCCGGCCGATGACACAGCCTTTGAGTACATACTGTACTTGCGTCTCCTCTTCCCACCTTGACTTGCCTGCCCAGCATAGGCATAGCATGAGACGAGGTTGATGGCCGTGGATGGTGACACAGCCGTCGGCATATTTATCCATTGTTGTACGGAGTAGCGTGCATCCACACGCTTTCCTATCTTTTATGCCCCTCTTGTCCCGGAGACGGGACGGGGAGAGGGGGCGCGATGTGTCCATGACCATTCACCTGGAGCAATAAGTTGCTTGTCGGCCAAAGGATTGACGCCTGATGGGCCCTGTGTGCCATGCTTGTGTTGACTCCCCCTCCTTCCAGGGCGACATGCACCTTCGTCCAAGTTGCACGCCTCGCCCCCCCCCCCTTCGGCTTCCGCGTAGCTTCTCCTATTGGTCGCTTGCAGGGGACTTGTCAGATGAGAAGAAGGGCCATGCGTTTCAACCGGCCAGTTTGGACAGCCTGGAAATGAGGCGCCAATGAGCAGCTCAGATTGTGCGCTTCCGAGCCGAGGTGGTGTTTGGTTGTGGAGACTGGAGCCGACTGACAAGTGCAGTACAGCCGGTGAGCGGACTCGCATGTCCGGCGAGAAGCCAGGGATGGAAGCTCCATGGCCGCGTGGCTGCACCAGGACTTTAAAGCCGTCGGTCATGGGGCTTGCGCTGAGGGGGAAGAGGTTGCCTAGAGAGAGGAGACTCAGGAGAGCGGCTCTGGGAGAGGAGAGAGGCCCAGTCAGGAACGGATAGGCCAAAAGGCGCCAGGTGCTTCCTCATCAATCAATGAACCATGCATCCAGAATACGTCATCTGGGATCTGGATGCCCTGAGGAGTAATTACAGAAAGGAGAAGAAAGGTGCCGGGCCGCGAGGGGGGGGAGGGGGGAGTGAGGGAGCAAAGGCGGTACTCTGCGATGGCAGCAGCGGAAGCCACACATGGTCCTGTCTGTCCATTGCCCCTTTGCCTATTTTGTATGGCATCTTGCTTCCAATCTGGCTTCCCGTGATCCTTATGTTGCAACGATGAATTGATTGCTTTCGTAGATGGGCGCCTGAGGAGTAGGAGATTAGATAGCCGAGGTTGGTGAGTCTATACATAATACAACGACACGTTGTTCACTGGTTCAGCAACGGAAGTCAGTCAAAGGGGGCAAGCGCTTGCCTGGGGAAATAGACTTTTGCGGTCCCTGGCCTCTTGCTCCTGCACTTGCCATGCGCCTGCCCGAAGTAAGGCAGGTAGGCGAGCGATATTGCAGCAGAAAAAAGAAAGGCCTTTGAGCAGAGTCTCGGGTCTCTGCATCAGCCTCTCCGGTGCGCTGGGCGAGCAACCGAAAAAAAAGGGGGCCGGCGAGCCCTTTCGCAAGCCAGTCGCCCAGTCGCCCAGTCGCCCACTGCTTTGATAGTCGTGGTGCCGGTCTTCCTGCTGGTCTTGCCCAGGGTGACGGGACGAAAGCCCTCTGCCACGTCGCCCTTGGATTTGCGACCGTCTTCCGTTCAGGCTTCCGGCATCGAGACAATGTCTGCAAACCACTGTCGGAGCAGACCCCAGTCGTCCTCGGCAGTCCCTTCCCCCTCTGGCTCGACGGACGGCCCAGCCCGGGTGGGAGGCGGACGAACTGGGACGCATGTACATGCCCTTGACGCCGACCTGCCCACTCACGGACGACGCTCAGAAGATACAGGCCATTGTGCCGCGACGCTCAAGAGGGTGGTCCGGCCGTTTGGTGAATCTAGAAGCCTTCAAACAGCTCTCGGCCGCCCTCCTTCTGGCCTCAGGTACCACTAATCCCTCCCCCCCCCCTCCCAACACTCTCCAGTCTCCCGTCCATGTCGGCGGCTTGCTTGCAGGGGTGGCGTCGTTGCTGCTGCCGGGCCCTGACGCGAATCTCTCTGCTACCCGCTCCTGATACAGCTACAGCCCGCCGGTTACAGGCCCCAGCTTTAGCCGCCGTCGCTCTCCTCCCTCCTCCTCCTCCTCCTCCTCCTCCTCCGCCGCCGCCGCCTCCTTTCCATCCTGCCTACCTGGGCTAAAGGCAGTGCTGCTTGTACAGTATAGGTACAAGGCAGATTCGGCTCACAAGGTATCGGATTCCGTGCCCAGATTTTGGGCTCGGGAATCTGTATCTCGAAACCTATTCGACGTCTCTTGCACGGGCTTCCCGGCTTTCAACGCGCCTACATGTGCCTGATCGCTGTCCTTCTACAGCTCGCCCCCAAGAAGAATCAACAACGACATCATTTCTGAGAGACGGTCTGCCTGCCTCGCTACGTCGTTTTCCATCCTACCCAAGGGGATGCTGAAGTTTGTGCAATTAACTTGCCTTCTCTCACCCCATGCCACTGCCGTATGCTGAGGTCCTCGTCGAGCTGCCAGAGCCTGTATAGATAGTCTGCATACGAGGCAGGCTGTGTGTCAAGTATCTCTCTTCTACTTCCATTTCCCCTTCATCTCCATCCATATTGCCCCGGGAGCTCGTCTATCGGACCTCGAGCACACAGCAACCAAACCCATCCACGCACACAAGTCTCGAAGCAAAGTCGACCCCATGCTGTATCCAAGCATCGGCTAGCAGCCCTTGGGATTCCTCAAGAGGTACGCGGAGACAGACCTTGCCATTCGGACTTGCAACCACGCCTTTGATTCTTGTGCCCAGAACACAAAGGGAACCACAGAAATAGGGAGACAAGACCGCGACTCCGACTCTGACGCAAGCCGGCTTCTACTAGCCGTCCAGCCACGTATCGGCGTCGACTAGAAGGGGTAACTGCCTCCCCCCCTTCAACGCCTTTACCCCGGGAGAAGCATCTGCGCCCAGAAAATTCCTTGCGCTGGCTTTTGCTGCCCGCCAAGCACAACACGTCGACGCCGGTTACTTGTCGGAACAGGCCATCCCCAATGCTCATCACCCGAATCTGTTCCCCCGAGTATAGCCCTTGGCAGCTTCACAAGTACAACCCATCGCCTCATCGGCCAGACGCTCCACGTATGTCAGACAGATACGACCTTCCGATTCCGCTTCAGCCAGACTGGCAGGGTCAGTATCCATGCCTCCCCCAGCACGAGAGTGACAGCAGCTTGCCCAAGCCGTATGTGGACACTAGACAGGACTCCGACGAGCCTCGGCCGTCGCAATCGATGGCCGACGTCCAGATGCCCCGGGGCGTCCGCGTCAAGAAAGAGCAAACATCTCCAGTACGACTGCGATGCTCTGGCAATGCTCTCGGCCCAGGTAACGCGAGGCGCCTGCCCCCAGGAAAAGAGCAGTCGACAAGTTCTGACAAGGTGGATGGTCTTGGTCGTGCCGATGCATACAGCGGGCCCGGCTGTTTTTCCAGGACGTCTGGACCGAATCACTTGCACACGGTGTTATCAATCAACACCGAGGGCGCTTCAGAGCAGAGCAAAGGTCGGCATGAAGAGGACGGAACAGACGCCGCGGGTGAAGAGGGTGAGATTGAGGGAGACGACGACGACGAGGCGCCCGCAGGAGAGGGAGACGCTGCTTCTCGGCCGCAAACCATGGAGGAACGGCTGGCGGCTCGTCGCAAGATGAAAAGATTCAGGTATTCCGCCGCCGCCGACGCGAGCATGGCAAGACGCCGTCGCTGACGACTGGCTCTCTCAGGCTCACGCACCAACAAACGAGGTTCTTGATGAGCGAGTTTGCGAAGCAACCCCATCCCGATGCCGCCCACAGGGAGCGGCTATCGCGGGAGATTCCGGGGCTGAGTCCTCGACAGGTCCAAGTTTGGTTCCAGAATCGGTATGTGCTCTGGCTCAAGGTGGTACGACTTGGATGACGTACTAATTCGGTACAGGCGAGCCAAGATTAAGAGGCTGACCGCCGACGACCGTGATCGCGTGGTCCGGATGAGGGCTGTGCCGGATGGCTTCGACAATGTGCAGGCACTGCACTCGCCGTACGGGGCTGTCCATGGCCTCGCGATTTCAGCGTCGCCCGGGGATGCCGTGAGCGCGCCCTACGGGGGCCAGATGCTGAGGCCCTTGATGGTAGATGTTCGACGCCAAGAAGAAGCTTACGTGACTTCCAGCGCCCTCACGCCGTCGTTTGGGGGCATCGAGCTGGGGCAGTCTGGGGGCATGAGCGGTTCAGATATCATGTCTCCTCTCTCATCCGTCTCGAGCAACAAGTTTGGCGCCGAGAGCCATTTGTCTACGTCGAGAACGCCCAGCGCAAGCGTGTGTCATCAAGGCAGCCTGGAAGGTGTCGGGCAAATCGGGAAACCAGGACTGCGTCAAGGGCAGCCCCCGCACATGAGGGAGTCGGTTGGCAGGTCCACTCCTGATTCTCTGCAGTCGCCACTGCGTGGGAGCATGTCGTGGAAATCAGACTCGTTTGATTATTCCCACTATCAGGAGGCCGGCGCCGCCTCCTCAGCCACGGACCGGCATCCGTCGGCATATCAGGCCGGTCATATGGGGCCAGCTCCGGGCAGTGGCATGGGAGGTTTCGAACCTCCCTATCCTGGTGAGCCGGCCCGGGTCCGACACGAGCGGCGGCACGGCGGAAACGGTCTGATGGGGGCCAAGGGCTAACTAGCCCATGACTACAGGCAGTTACTCGAGCCTACCGGCGTCCCAAGTCCGTCCACGCGCACGGGCTTCCTCGGCTTCGTTTCCGTTGAGCATCGACTTGCGGATCAGGGACACATTCCGACCCTCTGGTGCCGGCGGCACAAACCCATCTCCATATTCCTGCGGATTGGCGGCTGCGCCATCTACCAAGCCAGACGACGCCTCGATGTATTCGGCGCTGCATTCTCCGACACCGCTGTCTGCGTCTACAAGTCTCCCACCTTCGCGAGCGTTCAACGGTCGAGCGAGCGCGCATGAAGGCCAAAGTACGCAGCTGGGCTCCCCGATGGCGGCTCCGCATGATTTTGGCAGAGCATTCCACGTCACCTTGGGGAGCCAGCAGTCACATGGTGCGATGAAGGATTATTTTGGAAGTTGACTCATATGATGGGGTTCAGTTGATGGTTTTAGTGAACCCAGTGAATGCTGTACGTTGTCATGGCAATTCATCGTGGGCTCCCGTTGGTTTCCTCTCCGTTTTTCCCCCTAACCGTACTTTTCCCCAAGCATCATGGTCTGGATGGACCGTGGCGATGATTTATGTAAGTCCCTGGACCGTTGCTGTGCTTCGGCTGGTACAGGATGAGCTTTTTGAACGGCGAACCGGTATCTCGACTGGGTGTTCACTATGTTCCGACGCTGCTCTTGGCCACCTGCCCTCTGCCCAGTCAAGGCCCACTCAGAAAGCGGACTTTCCTTTCGGATCCTGCAACTCGTTACGTGGGGTTTCAACCGGAGTTGGGAAATCTTGTTATTGTCGGCTGGGAGGAGGGGGGCACAGGCACAGCGTCCTCAACTGGGTCGGGAGTGGGGGATGATGGATGGAGGGAATTGCAAAGCTATCAGGCTTGGGAAGAGCGGCGAGTGCAGTCAGCAACGGAGTCAACAACGGCAAATAATCATGGAGCTCGGCGAGGAGATGCATCCTGGCACCCCTCCGCTACTTTGTGATTTGGACGGGATCGTATATGCATGAGATGTTCGAAGGACTGTAGGTAGTTGGTTCTACCTACAGATTTCCCCAAGTGTTCGCGTCTTCTAGAGCTGTGATAAAACTGCGCTGTCCGAGAACAAGGGGAATGGAAGCCGGGGGACTCGACGAGGTATAAAAAACAAGCCACACACTCACACATATACACCACACTTGCAGGTTGGTCGTATTTGCTTCGTTCACTCCGTGGTTTGTACACGAGGTGGCAGAAGGATGCATTGCGTAACCCTGCAACCCCAAGGACTGGTGTTGCTCTCCGGGGCGGCGGCCAGGGTCGCCAGAGCCCGCCATGCCCAAAATTCCGAGACATGCAGAACAATGACAGTCAATGCAAGGCGATGTATAAGTAATTACACGAAGTATTCATACGGTCGTGAATAAAAGGTGCTCGGGCCATGGGCAGGGCTTTCCAAGGTGGAGGGCACATGCGGGCAAGAGGCGCCTGATGTGTGTGTGTGTGTGTGTGTGTATGTGTCTCGTGTGGTTTGGCTGATGGTGCACACGCTTGCACCCGCTGGGCTCGGTTGGCAGGATACTCCTTTTCCGTTCCTTGAGCGCAGCCTTTGTCGGAAAGTGGCGGTTGCGAACATATCGGGACGGTTGTGACTGTTGTCTCGGCCTTCTGTGAGGGTGGAAAAGGGTCAACTACACATGGAATTAAGGGACGGTCTTGCACGCACGACATATGGAAACGGCAAGTCGCGTTTGTTGGTCAGAGAAATTCTATTCGTATTCATCGATAGAGTACATACAGCACTGGCGAGCTGTAGCGAGGCAACTGAGTGCGTTGGCCAGTCATGACGACCGCCATTTACAAGTGATGCTGCTGTCAAGTAGATGTATGCGCACTGTGCCAGTGACCTGCTTTGACTGCGCGAGTAACACAGGTAGAACAGAGTTGGACAGGCTTTACGCTCCCCGGGTCTGGGCGCGGTAAGGCGTCGTCTTGCCTGTGACTCAGCGTAAGTTCACAAGCTCAGCTATGTCGGATACAGGCAGAACAAAGTTGGACAGCCCCTAGGCTCCCAAACCTGGCTGCGGCAAGGCGTCGCGCGGTCGTGTCAGATACAGGCAAAAAGTTGGATAGCCTCTGGGTTCCCCGGCGTGGTTGCGGTAAGGCGTCGACTCGCATGTGACTCAGCGTAGGTCTCGAACAAGCTCGAGCACCTTTGATCAGTTGTGTCTGATACAGACAGAAAGTTGGAATAGAATGCAGAATGGCTCGTGGTGCGGTAAGACGACGCGGCGATTTACCTGTGAATCAATCAGCGTAAGTTCCCAGCAAGCTCGAGCACCTTGAGCAGCAGTGTGTCCGTGAAGCGTTCAGAGGATGCCTGTTTCCTCCCGCAACCAAGTGGTTGGCAGCGCGTAGCAAAAATGGCCACGGCCATCGACGCATCCAGGGTTAGTAGGGTTACCAGAGATTTAGGTTGTCATCATGCATGTAAGAGGACATGAGACGAAGTCTTCCATCTTGCCATGACGTACCTTGAAGAGTCTGCCCGACCAAGACAGCAGCTTCGTGCAAGCAAATGACGAGCGACTGCGCGGGATCCATGGGTAAGTCACGCGCTGTTGTTGTTGGACAGATACACGCGAGTATGGAGGGACAGAAAAAAATGTCACTTGCGTCAGGTCATCACCGCATCATGGTAGCCGCGCGAGGGGCCCTCGTGATGATGGTTTTAGGCAAGGTTGGTGAAGGGTTGTTCTCGACCGCACGCCCTAGGCCGCCAGCAGCATCGAATGTTAGCTGGCGATTGATTTTTTGGGGGTCGTGATGGTCTTGTTGTTTTGATATGAAACGAGGAGGAAAAAAAAACCAGCGGGAGAAAATTGCTCGCAGGCAGGATGGCTAGCCGGGTGGTGAGACTGGGTCAGGTGACTCTGGTACGGCTTCTGCAGCCCCGCCCTGCCCTTGGATGGTTGCATGTAACTAGGTACCCTCTACTCTGCGCGCACGGAGTACAAAGAGGTACGAATGGCAATTGCTCCCTTGGGCCACCATCTAAGAGAGTCAGACTGTGAGTTTGCGCTGTGGCGCGGTTATGCTCTCGTTGCCTGTTGCGAAAAGTCTGATGCGATGACTCGACTTGTTGCCTGAGGCAGAAACCACCGGTTTCTGCAGCGGGAGAACAACTATATATAACCCTTCACCCCGGCCAAGGGAAGGCCAGAAGGAGCTTCATACCGTGCCATCTATACAGTGCTGCTTCACACACACACACACACACACAGTACACACACAGTCCATACACACAGTATACACACATACAGTACCTACACACTCTCACACGGTACATACATACAAGCCACTCACGGTCCTCCGTCAACAAAGGTCGATCCCGAGGCTTCATCAATCATCCACCACCATGACTTTCCATCCCCAAACGCCTCAGAGCCCCTGGCGCTTCTCGCCTGCCACCTCGTCGTCAGAACCCATGGCGACCCTCATCTCGGGCAACCAGGCCACGGCCACCACTCTCCCCACTCCGGCACACAGCGTCAACGGCGCCAACTCGCAGCCCGATGTCGTCATGGTTGACTACTCGCCGCACAAGAGGAAGCGCCCGTTCGATGACGTCGGCGGTGACCGCGACCACAAGAAGATGCTTCTCGAGGACCGCAAGCTGGGCATTGAAAACCTGCACCTCGATGTGGGCAAGAAATATCTGCTGTGCCAAACACCTACAACTCCTTCGGCCGCCCTCGCCGCGCGCACCTCAGAGGACCTCTTTGAAATGTTTGGCCTCGCCGACCTCGCCGCTGAAGTGGCACGCGAGAAGCCCAACGGAGAGAAGAATGCGCTGCGCAAGACATACAAGGGCCACATCAAACGCCTCGGCGTTGCCGGACACTTTGACGTCCAGAAGAAGAAGGAAGACGCCCCGTCCGACTTCATGGCCATGATCCAGGTACCAGACCTGGAGTGGAGCGTGCATCAAGTCAAGGGTCGCGAAATCAGCAACGGCCTCTCCGAGACTACATTGTCGACCCTGGGCCGGGCCTTGACCATGTCTAAGGGCCCCATTCCCAAGGCCATATGGGACTCGTCTGTACTTGGCGACCTGGCTCCGGCAAACTCAGACACAGCAAATCAAGAGCACAGGATGGTTATTACATGTTATTAGACGTAAAATAAAAATGTGAGAGAAGATATTGAAAGGCGTATAATCGTTTGTAAAGCTTTGGTCATAGTGCAACATATCCATCGTAGTAGGCCCCACGAGAAACACCGCGTCATCTCGTCGAGTCCAGCTCGCATCATTGATATCCTCAAGTCCTTGCCGACACCAGCATCAGCTTGACAAAGTCATGCGAGTGCTGCTAGTGCATGTTCGACCGGCCTTCGCCAAAGTTGCCGTTCTCGACCGACGGATAGGCGCCGCCGCTCATCTCGGCCCAGTTCCAGTCCAACGTCGCTGGCAGGCCGAACAAATCCTGCGGAAGCAACGGTTGCTGAAAGGGATTGCCCCTCATCGGCATCGACGGCGAGGGGACGCCGCCGCCGAAGCCCTGCATGCTTGGGTAAGAGTCCATGTCGCCATTCTGGGGCACATGGAACTCCTGAGGCCAGCCTGCCGAGTCAATCGAGGGTGATGGCTCGTTTGCGGCCGACATTGCGCCGGGCGTCTGGCCAAAGGGTGTCCCGTGGTCGGATCTTGCAGCGGGCGACATGTGTGTCGCGGCCGCGTTCTGTGCGTTTGTCGGCGTCGGCGTCGTGGTGTTTGCGGTTCCGGGTCGCGGAGTCGAGCCTGCGCCGTTGACCGACGGCGTGGGCCCGTTCGATGCCTTGTTCAACACCTCGGTAGTCTTGCGCTTGCGACGCGACGACTGTTCTCGCTCGGCCTTCTCGATCACCACCTTGGCGATGCGAACAAACTCGGAGCAGATGCCGAGCATACGGTGCACACCTCCCTGCTCAGCTTCCTGGCCGAGCATTGAGAGGAAGTTGACGACGAGGTTCATCAGGCGAGCGTCCGACTTGGCCCTCGGATCGAGCGGATTCTGGAGGATGTTTCCAAATAGAGTCATCAAGGCAGAAACAGGAAAATACAAAATCAACCTGCGGAACAACCCGTCAGTTCGTCACCTAGGCCATTGCGTGCCGAATTTTTTTTGACTTACCAGACACAGCTAAAGTCTCCCTGAGGAACATATTTCAACAGCGAGATGGAGGCTCTCGCCGACGCGGTGCAGAGCGCTGCGGACGAGAAGACTCTGGGGTTCAGAGGCCGGGCGTTAAGTCCTTGGATCGCGTAGTTGGACAGTCTGCTCGTCCAGTATCCATGATGGACCGACATTCGATGAATCGTCGTCAAGCAGTTGTAATACGTAAAGTGCAGCATGACAATGTGCAGAATCAAGGGCGTGTGCGACGCCTTGATTTCGTGCTCCGGCCGGAAGTCGATGGGGATCTTATCCTTCCACTCCTCGAGCTCCTGGTCGAGCTCGCCAATCGTATTCAAGAGCTCGCCGTCCGACTGCTTGGTCGCCTTGGTCGAATAGAGGCGCTTGTACACGTTGCTCTCGATGACGGTAAACTCGCAAATGACCCGAAACAGGTTCATCTTGCCGGTGCCTTCGGCCAGCGGGATATTGCCAATGTTGTCCGGAGGGTCGGCGTCAGGCAGGTCCACGTTCATGTCGTCGTCGTCTTGCGCGGCCGGGCGGCCTGATCGAAGGCAGAGGTCCTTGTCCAGCATATAGGCGATCCAAAAGACGCGTTTCCGCTGTTCGATTTCGATGGGGTTCAGGTTGAAGCCCGTCCCCCGCTTGTGCAGCCCGATGCTATGTGCCAGGCGTATGGCGGCGGCAATGAGGAGCGAGGTCGGTTGGGGGTTGGGGGTGCCCTGCATGAAGAGGGCCATGCCGAGCAGCGCCTGGACACTCAGCAGGTCCGTGTTGCGCATCGTCAGCTCGGGGAAGACGGCCATGGCATTCTTCAGGTACGCCCACGCCTTCTCGTCTTCTTCCTGCGGAACAAGGTTGCTCATGACGCGCAGCCGATGGGCAATGGCCAAGACGCAATTCAGGCTAGCCCACCAGCCAGAGCCCTGGTATGGGTCCGACGAGTACTGCCTTTCGACCAGGTGCATAAAGGTCGGCTGGTGGAAGAGGGGGAACATGCAGTTGAAGTTCTCGAAATAGTCCTTGAGCAGAGACAGGGCCTCGGGCTTAGGCGGCAGGGGCCGGAAGACGGGGCGTTGGAACAGATCGCCGAAGACTTCGGGCTTCCAGTTGGTCCACTTGTGATCGTCGACGGACACCTCAGAAATCATTTTGGCGAACGAATCGTCGCCCGTCTTCTCGTTGACCCACTGAATACCTCTGGGGGAGAAGATGGAGAAGCCAGACGAGGATCCTGCAAATGGTCAGCCGAGGGATGCAAGGCAGTGTCAGTGTGGAGCGTCTCGTACCGATATATCGCGTCTCGCCGCACTGATTCGTGACCAGTGAGCACATCATCTCGGACAACGCCTCGACCTCCTCTCCTTCTTGGCTCTCGTCAGCCGACACGACTGACTTGCGCTTATCGTCTATCCGGTGGGTTTCTCTTCCGGGCTCCGGCGACGTCAGGGCGCTTTGCGGCGTTGAGCTAGTGCCTTCTTGTCCGGAGGTGCCCTGCGATGGCGATGTGGGGCTCGAGACCATCACCATGGAGGCCTGGCGCGTCTTTTCGGTGAGCTTCTTCTCGAGCTCCCCGAGATCGGTCGCGCCATTGTCGTCTTCGCTGAGCAAACCTGGTGACGAAGCGTTAGCGACAGACTGACCAGGTGGGGGGAGGGCGAGGGGGGGGGCTGCGCAGTGGACTCACCTGACAGCTTTAACAAGTGTTCCATGCGGCCCAATCGGTTTTCGAGCCCCTCGATATACTTTGCCCTGCGCGCCTGTCAGTCAGTCCGTGGTGGTATGAGAAGAGGCGTGCATGAGCATACCCCTTGGGAGGACTGCGCTTCTTCTCAACCTGGGTGAAGACGCAGTCGGTCTTGTAATTGATGCAATGCGTGCAGGCCGGCAGTTTGCCGTCGCACTTGATCTTCTTTTTGCGGCACATGTCACAGGCCTAGAGGCAGATGGATGTTAGCCAAGACGGATGATTTCATGGGAAGCGGGTCGGGGTGGGGATGCTTGCCCTCGCGATCCTTCTGCGTTTGGCCTCGTTTGAGTCTTCCATGAGCAAATGTGAGTCGGGGAACATGTGCGAGGCAAAGTCGGAAGGCATCTGCGGCAGGCCATCGGGCCCGTAGGTGCCAAAGATCTGGGGCGGCTGGTTCATCAAGGGCGGCGGGGCCATGCCCGGTATCTGGAAGCCCATGTGGTCCATGGCGAATGGAACCCGGACGGATTGCCGGCAATAAGGGCGTCGCCGTAGAGTCGGGCGGAGAGTGGTTGACGCGCTGTCGTGGTTGATTGTCTTTTTCTTGATTCAGAAGCCCGCTTCCGGTCGGGGGCGAGGCGAGAGCAGTGGAGAGTCGTGGGCGGCCAAAGGGACGACGATGCGCAGTGGAGGTGGTGATGATGTGGTGGCAGATCGGAGGGTGCCAAAGGGCTCGGAGACGGGGAGAGAGGGCTGGAGGTGAAGGTGAGGGGAGGAAGAGGAGAAGAGGCGAGCTAGCGAGGCGAGGCTGGTATATCTGACACGGCAAGGTATTCGCGAGAGGCCAGGATGGAAGGGGATCTAGACTCAGGCGGCTGGCGCTGGTGGCGTTGATGGTGTAGGCTGACGAAGGGGGGGTCCGGAGGGAAGAGGATGGGAGGGGAGTGGAGGGGATGGTTGAGACCAGACGTTCGGTTTCGAAAGGAAAGCAAGAGAGGCGAGGATGGCTCGGTTTCGAAGTTGGGGGTGTCGCACAAGCGCGCGGGCCAGTGCACCCTGGGCTTTGCCGTTTTTAGGGGCCAGCCAGCGCCGACCGATTCAGTGGTGGGCTGACCAGGTCGGTACGGGATACTGCCAAGTCGGTAGGTCCAGCTGGGTACTGCTACGGCGCTCTGAGCGCCGACTACAGGAGGACAATCCATACCTAGGTACCTACCTACCTACTACAGGGCATCTATCCTTCATCCAGAGGTTATAGTGGGTGCACTTCAGGTATATCAGGCAGCCCTACCTGGCCAGCCAGCAAAAGCTGCCAGTTACCTGTCGCGCGCGAGAGAGGAGAATCCGGCGAGCCGGGACAATAAGTCCACGGATACGACGCTTCGATCCATCCTTCCCCTCCCTCTCTCTCCCGCAAAAGCGTGCGTTGCACGGCGTCTCGCGGGGTGCGTCGCGGAGCTTGCGGACTCCGCTGCGCCGCCGTGCGCTCGGCACCAAAAGCACCAAAAAAGGGCCCGCTCCGCCGCCGCAATCTCTTTGCACGGCGTTTGAGAGGGCGCGCTTTTGCTCTCTCATCCATGCTCTGGACGGCCATGCACCCATTTCCAATCATCGGTGGTGGTTGCGGAGATAAGGAATGACGGCGACGCCACCCCGGTGGCGGTGAAAGGGGGGGGCGCCGTTGCACGTTTCGTCATGGATATGGGACCAGATTGTCTGACATTGATGAGCATTCGCCAACTAGAGCGAACGCAGGATTGAAGACGAAGACGATGAATGCCACGTGCATGGCAAATCCCCGTAAACTCCCAGTTCTTCTGTGCATGCCTTCCTTGCACATCTCATAGACCCTCTTCGCCAAAGTCCCTCCCGGTCCCGCACCAGAGGTGATGCGTCGCAGGTATTCATCAACTATAGAAGCCGCGCATCTTTCGACGTTGGGTTCGGTTTGATGGACGTTTATGCATCATGACCATGAGTCGAGCAAGAGCAGGGGGCCAAAATGCCAAGGTCAGCCCCGTCCGAAAATGGGCGGGAGCCATTACCTAAGCTAGGTTCCCAAGCTAGGTAGGTACCTACATACAGTACCTAGGTAAGTACCTAGGTGATAGGCAGGGCAGGCCGCCTTGTAGGCCGCCCGGCCGAAGATGCGCGGACATCAGAGCATCTATTCACACCTCCGGCAGATCTTGTGTTTGTAAATGCCGAATCACATCATATCTGGGTTGGCCTTGATGACCTCCTGAGCGACAGCTAAAAGTCAACTCCGCCAACCTCGGCAAACCAGCTTCTCTTTACCCGCCCGGGCGCCCACCTTATGAGCCAAGTAACCACCCCGATGGAAAAAAGCACAGCTCGCTTCCTCCGTGCTCGGGTCACACGGCCGTGACAGATGGGCGGGGGGGCCGGACGCAGCTGTTCCCGGTTCCGTGCCCGGATGTCGGCCATGCAAACATCTGATGCAGCTAAATAAGCACCGTCGTGTTTCGAACCTCACCTCTATCTCTCTATCTCTCTGCCCATGTCCAAGCACGGGTCATGAAGATGGATAGATGAACCTCTACCAGCTCTCCTTTGCCTCTTTCCTCTTCTACCGTCGACTTTTGCTTCTTGCTTTCTCGGCCCCTGCACCATGCCCGTCCGTTGTCGCAAAACCCATCGCGCCCAGGACGCCCTTCCGCTGACGCCACGCAACGGCTGCCAGACTGTCCATCGACCTCTACTATTCAAACCTCGGCTCATCACATGCCCCCCGGCCTTGCTCAAGAAGCCTGCTCTCTGCAACCACAGCATGCCCGTTGGCGGCTATTTTAGGGACTCTACTGCATAAACGGCCTGCACGCTACACGGGCGATTACAAACATACATAAACTCCGCCTCCCTGACAGGCACCCGCTGCAACCCCGACGCCACGCCACGCCCGCGTGCCGGACCCCTGGCTTGCTTGCTTGCTTGCTTGCTTGCTTGCTTGCTTGCTAATACCCCTCTATTGATGGTTGACGAAAGGCTGTGCTGCCGAGCGGCACCATCTGAGCTGTCCATGTCGGAGAGGTAATTTGTCATTGCTCCAGCTGCAGCTCACCAGCTAAGTTAGCGCTAAGCCGGTTCCGTGTTCCCCGTTTCATGCTCAGACTCCCCTGTTTCAAGGCCGTCTCGGCGTCAAATGCTATTTTTTTTTTACGGCGGATAACTAAGACCGCGTCAACAAGCCCGGTTGTGGCCATGGCGCTTCCTGGGTTCCGGGGGATATTTCAACAACCTCGGTAGACGAGGCTGGGCCAAGGGAAAATATTGCACGTAAGCAGAACAAGGTGCAGAGCTCGACGTCAAGTCCCCACCATCCGGCGGCGCATTGCAAGCCACCGTGAATCGCATGCAATACGTACTCTCTTTCTTCCCGTAATGCAACTACGAGGCTTGACGCACTTTTTCGTGTCTCGTCAAGCCCATCAGCCACTAGAGGAAGAGGGAGGCTGGGTGCTGGCCTCCGTCTGTCGACCTTTCGTCGCCAACCTCCTCAGACTACCCCGCGCCCCAAGCACAAGTCTCACGGTGAACTGGGTTATTATAAATGGCACTTTTTATCCAATTCGTCGCCCTGTTCAACTAACGGCCGAAATCCGGAGGCCTCGGACCGAACGCGCGAAAAGGTCGCCGCGGGCCGGCTAGGTAAATAGATGCAAGCATGTCACATCCGGACACGATGCCAAATATGTACAAGAAATGGAATACAACATGTCTCGCTGTCGCGCGAGACCGCCTGCCCCGTCATATGCTCTCATGGAACTTGGACGCAGACGCCCGCGACACCGGGCGACGGGTTGGCGTATCTTGCGTTGCAGGAGGAACCAAGGGATCGACAAACGGGTTTTCCGTGACCGGAGTGCGGGCCGGGCCAGAGCGCATAATCGGCACGCCACTCACCGGCCGCATTGGCGCACCAAGAGCTAGCTGGCGCGGGCCTCCTGCGGCGGCCAGGTCGAACGCTTGTGAGTCGCGGTAGTAGTCCGAGCCGCCGCTCATGATGCTTTCACGCGGGTCCGAATATCCATCGCCACCGGTGATCAGAACCGGAGGTAGCTTCCTGCCGGCCACACGATAGAAACCCCTCTCACCTCCTTCTTCCACTGGGTCAGAAGGTTGACGCGAATTTCTCTTTCGAGTCAAGCTGGAAAAGGGGGCAGAGACCGCCAAAGGCCCGGACCTTTCGGCCATGGCCATCGAGTCTCCGCCCGTCAAAGTCCCAGAAGCCGTCGAGCCCAGCCGGCCGCCTCCTAACAATGTACCGGCGTCTCTACGCTTCTTGTACCTGAGGACCAGCAGCACCAAGACGGCTAAGAACGCCACGCCAGCGACGCTGCCAAACACGCCTCCAATTATGCGCACTTTCTGAGGCTCCGGATCGTGTGCGCTGCCCGCATTAGTTTTTGCATCCGAGGAAGGGGGCGGGCGAGCCCCTCCTGCAGCCGAAGGCGCCACGAAACCGCCGTCCGAATATGTCGATGTTGTGTCGGACAAACTAAGGGACGAGGCCGAAGTTGAGGCCGAAGCGAAGCTCGACTCGTCGGATTGCGTGGTTGCGGTCGAAAAGGCCGTCGCGGATATCTGCTCGCCTGTCGAAGTAGTAAAGGACAGTGTTGTCGGAGAAGACGGAGAAGACAAGGCAGATACTCCATGCTGGGAAGAGTTTGATGATGACAGCGATGATGGTGGTGATTGCAGTGACAAGGATGTTACTGGTGATGATTTTGATGGTTTTGATGACGCCGACGACGCCGGAACGAATGACGAGTTCCCATTAAATAAAGCTGGCACGAGTTAGCCGACTGCTCCCCGACGCGACGAAGAGGGCTCAGCGTGGCTTGCAGGTACATACTGTTTGTTCCATTATGCAAATCGCCCACGATAGGGTATATAGATGGGCTGGATGAAGGAGTGGATGTTGGGTTAGATGCCTGCGATAAAGATGTCGAAACAGTGGCAGTCGAGCTGGTGGCCGAGGTCAAGTCCGTCGTCGTCGCCGCCGCCGTGGTGGAAGTGTCGGTCGTCGCTACAACCGACGATGAGCCAGTCGGCGACGACGTGGCAGAGCCGCTGCTGGTATCCAGGGCTGCTGTGGGGATGGCGGCAGTCGCCTGCGTGTCTGTGGTGGGGATGGCGGCGGTCTTGCCAAGCACAGAGCCGGCGAGCAGTGTTTTGGGCGTCTCGATTGCGCTGCGAAGGTAGAGGGCAGAGCTTGTGGAATTAAACGGAGAGGGTGACGAGGCATTATGGACGACTTCGGTTGGGGATGAGCTGTCAACGCTTTTTACAACATGGACAGAGCTTTCGCTGGGGCCGACGCCATTGGGGGGCCCGAGGTCGTTAGTGTCTGCGATTGAAGGTTTTTGGGTTGCGGCCGAAGGTTCTTCGACGCCCGTCTCGTGTCCGCTGCCCGGTTGCTCGGCCGTCTCTTCGCTCCTGGTGGGAGACTGACGACGGTGGCGGTGGTGGTGATGGCCGTGTGTGGAGTCGTGGCGGCGACGATGGGTTAAGGAATGAGGGTGCGGTTCAGAGCCGCGGGCCTGAAGGAGTGAAGGCCCCGGGGATGGGTTAGTCATGGTGGGTGGCGGCGTGCGCAGGCGGGCAGTGCACGCGAGCCCTAAAAAAGGAAGGGAACCAGTTGGTAAAGATCGTATTCGCCCAAAGGGCGGTGCAGCGTCTTGGCCGACGACGCAACACGGTGGTCCAGGGCCAATATTGGGTTGTGTTATTCCTCGGGCGTTGCCTGCGTCGCCTGTGTCGTCGTCATCATGGCCGGTCGGCAAGGGATCGTCCTTGGGGGAGGTGTGGTGCTTGTTGATCTGCCGTGCGTCCGGCAACCCGCGATTGGGAAGCTATTGCCGGGCGCAAAGGTCGGTGCCGGGAGGCGAGGCCGAGTGTTTCGCTGCGCGTTGCGTCGGCGATTGTTTCGTTTCGTTGATGCAGCGCGTTATTCGACAGCCTTACGCCCAACGGCCAGACAAGGGGGGGGGATTAGGCATGGTCGAGTATTGTGCAGCAGCAAGAGGGTATAAGGAGAGGAAGGGGAGGGAACACGCGAGAGAGAAAGAGAGAGAGAGAGAGACGGAGAGAAGGCTTAGATTAGAGGCGGGAGATGAGATGGGGACGAAAAGATTCCTACGAGCTTCTGGTCCCGGTCCCTACGGCGGATGTGACTGGTGAGTCGAGGGCCCCCGTGGAAATGAGAGACAAAGGCCCTGGCCGTTTCTGGCACCTCATCTCGCTTCGCAATCAACGGGGCGCTTGGCCCTGTCAGCGGGGTCCGGGGGCCGAAGCCAGCGACGGTGCTCGCCTCGGAGGAGGAAGTACCTTCTGTATTGTGATTAGCGGTGCATGAACTTCTCGGTGCCAAGAGTGACGTGTTTTGGCATCTTTTCCCCTTCCCTGATGCATGCATGCGTCTGCAGGCACAACACGTCGCGTGTGTCCAACATGCCAAGCGTACTGCACATGCTTTACTACCTACCTACCCAAGCAAGCGTTCCCATCCATCATGGATGGAGAGGGCGTTCCAGTTCATACCATGTCGATGCGGTGCCTCAAAGGCCGCTGCAGTCTGGCACAGGAGCAGCCGAAGAAGGGAAAATGCAACGGAGTCTGCCTCACCTCCTCCAAGACGCCGGGATATGAAGCCGCGCAGAGACTTGAATTTGCATGATACTGCAGGCTGTACTCCGTGCCAGGTGTCCGTATACTCGGTAGACTCACCACACTCACTGCTCACATGTCAGCCAGCGGGCCTCGAAAGGACGGCCAGCATCACGCTCAGGTACTGGCCCATGTCCTTTTGCGCGCAGGGAGAAGCCCAGGGGCAGAATAATCGACACCGAGCACAATTATAGCATGGAGTTGACGTATAGACATTGTGTGATTATCGTCTTTGGCATCATCCCTGACTACCTTTGTACATAACGTAAGTTACCTACCACTTTGTACACACACACATATATATACGTATATACATACCTATATATATCTCTCTCTCAGGTACCTAGGTATCCACCGTACCCATCCACTTGTATCTCGTAGGTATGGCGCCCATTGCTCACCTTGCGCAACTTCACCTTCATTCTCGGCATCTCTCCATCACCAACCTACTCGGCATAAAGCACCTAATCAACCCACCCGCCCGGCGGGCTTGATTCTCGACTCGGGGCAGCCCAGCGGCAATGCTCGTGGCCGCGCAGGATCCTAATTTTAGACGACGGCCGTCGTCCGGGCTAGAGATGTGGGCACCACCAGCCCAAGCAGGGAGGTCCTCGTTCACTGATCCTGGACTACATACAGTACAGTACATATACAATCACAGAACCCGGACATGGGGGAAATCTGCATCAAGTACGAGCCCAGCCGCTGGTTGGTTGGGTGGCCACCGTGATGGTCGGTTGACTCGTGGCTCCATTCTCTGGCAATGGCATGTGGCCGATGCTCCGTGGCGCCGTGCGCTTCCGCCGCCCGTTCCTCCGGGAGATGAGAATAACAGACTTTGGTTTTCTTTGCTGTTTTCTTTTTTTCCCGTATCGTAGTTAGCGTTTGTCCAAACAAGTCGGCGGGTCGTCGAGCAATGAATGGGATACGGGCGTGTCTTGCAATACGAGCCGAGAAAACGCGCGATTTTGCGGGCGGAATTATCCTCCTTACGTACGGATACCAATACTGACGGATACATGCATTACCCATGCTGCACATCAGGTCTTTGTGTGCACTGAACGTAATAAGTTAGGTGCTCTGTGCTTACAGCAGCAAGCTCAGTGAGTGGGTTGATCTGTGGCAGGCTGGCCGCATGTCGATTCGATCAACCAAATTAATCGCCGAGTGGGAGAGGAGGGATAAACAAACAGAGGGAAAAGAAGAAACACAAAAGAAGGAGATATGAGACAGCAACCTGAGGCCTTCTGCACACCCCCTCGGCAGGGGACAGACGGCGTCGTCGTCCCGCCCCGAGACCAGCCCGCTCCGACGCTGAGGCTCGCCGTGGACCCACCCGCTGCCGAGTCCAGGAACTGCGTCATTGTGCCTGTTGAAGCCTGCGCCCGGGGAGGGGGTCTGGGGGTCTTTGACGGGCACGTGCTTCCTTCAAGCTGATATGCCCTCGGCGATTCACTCAGTCGTGAGCGTACTCGGTGCAGAAGTCTTGGAAAAGGAAGGAGTGGAGGTGGAGGTAGAGGTAGAGGTAGGCAAGGGTACACGGACCTCTGTACCTCGTCGCCACCACACAGCTTCACCCACAAACACCAACAACGGCCGTCTTCACGGCCGCTCCACCACCGCCTCCATCGCCGCTCCCGCACCCACCCTCCGTCCGCCATGCCGGACCTTGACGCCGCCGCCCCCGGTCGTCTCTCCCCGGTGCTGCCGTTCCGCCAGGGCCCCGGCCGCCACCCCTCGTCCTCAGATCCTCACCCTCTGATGCGGATATCGTCATCCGATCCCCGCTCCTCGTCCACCCAGTCCCTCGCTCCCTCCCACGCCCCCCTTTCGGACCCTCGCCGCAAGCTGCTCCTCGTCTACATCCACGGCTTCTACGGCAACGACCAGTCCTTCAAGTCCTTTCCCGCTCACGTCCACGCCCTCCTGCGCGCTCTTCTTGCCGAATCCCACGTCATCCACTCCAAAATCTACCCTCGCTACAAGACCTACCATGCCATCGAGGTTGCCCGCGACAACTTCAGTGCCTGGCTCGAGCCTCACGAGTCCCCCACCACCGATGTCATCCTCGTCGGCCACTCCATGGGCGGTCTGCTTGCTGCGGAAATCGTTCTCATGGTGCGTCGCTGCCCTGCCTCCGCTGACACACCGGATCCTCAAGTCTCGAATGGCGAGCGCGCGTTGACATTCGGCAGCCCAAGCGTGGTCCCTATCAGTCGCAGCCCTTTAAGCACCGCATTCTAGGAACATTATCCCTCGACTCTCCATTCCTTGGCCTTCACCCAGGCATCGTGTCCTCGGGTATCGCTAGTCTCTTCCACCCGGGCTCGCAGCCGGCCAACGACAGTCTCGACAGATTAACCACGGGCCCCTCGCCGCCATCATCTGCTGGAGCATCGCCGCCCTCGGCAGACTTGCAACTGGGGCTGGCGCCGTCTCTCGCATCACCGCCTCCGCCCCCTGATGAGACAGATCCGTATTTTGACCCGCCCTTCTGGAATGACAAGCCGTTTCAGGAACAGCCCTTTCTCAGCCGCCTCGTGCGCTTTGCCGCCAAACACAGGTCTGAGGGTATTTTTCGTGCCGTTCAAAACCATCTGGTCTCACATCTAGAGTTTGGAGGCTGCCTGGCAGACTACCCTGGACTTGTTTCCCGGTACAACAAGCTGCGGGCACTCGAGGACGTCGATGAAGTCCAGGCTGCCAACGACGGGCACTCTGGCACCTCCTGCGCTCAAGTCCGGTTCGCCAACTATTACACTCTGTCTCCAGGCCGCCCCAAGCCACCAAAGTGCCCTCCCTCAGAGGCTCGGGACAGCAGCGAGGTCAGTCTTTCGGGTCTCACTCAAGATGACGTGGGCGCACCACTCTCGTCCGACACCGAGAGCGTCAAACTTGAAGGCCAAGACTCGTCAGCATCTCTACCCATGCCCAGTGTTGAAGATGGACTGCAAGATGATTTGCAGTCCGGCATTCCAACTCCGAGAATATCTGTTGAAGCGCCGAGGGATGAAGACATGCGGCAACGGCCCGACAGCGCAGACAGCACTAATGATCAGCAAAAGGAGAGAGGAAGCCAGGAGGCGAGTGGAGAACCAGAGCCGGCGGCCATTCTGGAAAGCCTTTCGGCAATGTCTATGCAGAACATCGAGCCACGACCGATGGAGGACTCGGTAGCGGAGCCGATAAAGGAAGAAGAGGTGTTAAGTCAGCCGCAGGAGCCTGCACAGAGCAGTGCAGATCACGTTGACTTGCCGCCCCTACCAGAGGAGCCATCCAAACCAACAATGCCGGATCTGGAGCAATTCACCGACAAAGACGCTCGAAAACTTGCCGAAAAAGAAGGTAAGCGCGCCCAGAAAGCCTACGACCAAGCGGTCAAAGCCCGCTCCAAGGCCATTCGGGAGCGCGAAAAAATCGTGCAGAAGCGCCGCAAGGCAGCGCAAAAGGAAGCCGAAAAGCAGCAGAAAGACGCACTCAAGGCACAGCAGCGCCTGGAAAGGGAAGCGGAGAAGGCGGCGGCGGCAGCAGCGGCGGCGAGCGTCGACGGGGACGCGGCTTCGACCGCGCAGACAGACAAGCCGCGCAAGATGCGCAAGTTCTGCACCCTGCCGCGCAAGACCAACGGCGTGAGAGACCCGACCTGGGTCGACATCTACATGGACGGCATGGATGAGGTGGGCGCGCACTGTGGGCTGTTTGTTCCAGGGCCGCACTACGATGGCCTCGTCGGCGACGTCGGCAGCCGCATCGTGACATGGGTCTTTGATGACATGTCCAAGAGGGCCATTCTCGAAGGCCTGGAGTAAGATGCCAGTCTCTGGGAGTTCACTGGACATAGACTACAGTGAGTGCGATGACAATGATGGTAACGATGGCCACGGCAATGCTACAGAAAGCGAGGAGTATGCGGCTCATTAGGTGTGTCGTGTTAAATATAATAGGATGCAAAATAATACCGAAGCCTGCCAATGCCGTTGAGTGCGCCGCCGCTTGTTCAATCTTACCCATGCAAAAGAATTTCCAAGAAGAAGAACGATGATGAAAAGGGGGGATGGAGTGAGCTCTTGGTATCCAACGTCACAGGAAGAAGCGAGCCATCATGCGCGTCATCAAAAGCCCCCCCTCACCCCCTTCCGCCTCGGAGAATCACCGCTCAGTACAGATCCAACTCGCGCAACCGGAGGCGAAGGTCGCTCTCGGCGTGCGCGGCGACCTGGGCGGCGCCCCTGAGCAGGGCGTGGCGGTCGTCGTCGCCGGCAACAAAGCCGTCGTGCCCGATGCTGACGGCGCCCAGACGCACGAGCGGCGCGGCCGGGTCCCAGCCGCGGCGGTGGCAGATGAGGGCGGTCGCGGCGGCGCTGTCGGATGCGGCGCGCCATCCGCGGCCCGAGACGAGGACGACGGTGAGGCGGTGCTCGGGGGGGGATGGGGGCGTGGACGCGGGAGAGGAGGAGGGTGGAGGTGGCGGAGGAGGGGGAGGCGGGGGAGCGGCTTGGATCCAGGCCTCGATGGCGTCCTTGTTGTCCTTGCTCAGCGGGACGGCGCCGTCGAGGACCCACGAGGGCCAGGGTCCCGGACCGCCGCGGCGGAGGCAAAAGTCGGCGCAGTACGTCTCGAGGCGGATGAAGGCGATGGGCTCGGCCTTGTGGGCGACGGCGTCGCCGTCAATCTCCCACGACAGCACCGAGCCGTCGCCGAAGCCAATCGACATTTCCATGTGCGGCGGCGCGCACACGCCGTCGATGACGGGCGACGCCTCGCCCACGAGGTTGAAGTGGAACAAGGCGCGGGCCCCGGCGCCGTGGTGGTGATCAGGGCCCGGACGCAGCTTCCACGCGAGCCACGTCCAGGACGGAAACGAGGCGCCGTCCATGATGCGGCAAAACGGCCCTCCATCCTCCTCGCCCGCTTCCCCCGAGGCCGCCGTCGTCGCCGGCCGCCGCCACCGACCGTCGGGAATCCAGCCCAGGCCGACGGCCAGGCGATCCGTCTGGCTCACGACCGACGCCACGTTGACAAAGGCATCCGGGTGGAAGAGGGGCAAGCCGAGCAAGTCGCCGACCGGCAAGCCCTCGAGGCGAGCGTAGGCGCGCAGCACGCCGCGGAAGGCGTCGAGCCGGTCCGCGGGCCTGGCCAGCTCGCGCGCCATAAAGGCCTGGATGTGCTCGCGCAGGCGCCCCGGGCGCGCGACCTCCTGGGCGGCGGGGAAGACGCGGCCGGCGCGCCAGACGTCCGGGGCCAGGCGCAGCGGCAGCGCGACGCTCTCGTGGCAGTGCAGCGCGCGGCACTGGAAGTAGGCCTGCGAGGCGCCCAGCACCAGCCGCCGCCGTGAAAGCAGGCCCTCTTGCAGAGTCCAGGCGCGCGTGGCCCACCGCGACGCCGCCACCTCGACGTCGGCCCGCGCCAGCGTCGTGGTGAAGAGGCCCGTCTCCGTCTGCAGCGAGAGCTGCGCCGTCCGCGCCGCGCTCACCCCGCGGATCCCGTCGCCCACGCCCTCGCCCGCCGCCACGATGAGCGTCAGCGCAGACCGCGAGAAGATGGCGCCCAGGAGGCCCACCTGCCGCCACCGCTCGCCCGCGTCCAGCGGCATGAAGCAGTACCGGTCGATCCAGAGGTAGCGAAGCCCCAGCGACAGCGTCAGCGTCACGGCGTCGGCGAAGACGGCCGGCAGGCGGGCGGGCAGCAGCAGGTCGGCGTCGTTGCTGCCGTCCAGTCCGCCGGCTGGCGCGCGGAACGGGGCGCTGGCCTTGTCGTCGGCCTGGCCCCAGACGTAGCTGAGGGTGACGTATTCGAGGGACGGGTCTGAGTCGACGAGGCCAGCGGCGCACACGACGCGCCTCTCCTGGCAGTCGACCAGTCGCAGGCCCGAGATGGGGGCCTCGACCTTGCCGCACGTGGCGCCGTGCATGTCCCTGCAGTAGTCGATCCAGCACCGAGGGACCGCCGGGTCGAGCATCGGCGTCACCACCCTGCCTCGGATCCGCGCCGGCGCGCCCACCCCTGCCCGATACGTCTCGACGTCGTCAGGGTCGCCGGTGGCCTTGACGATGAACCCCCATGGCAGCGCCCTGTGCCTGGCCATGACCTCGCCCAGCACCGACCGCGCCAGCTCGTGCCTCTCGCCCACGCCGTCGAGCCGCTCGAAGGCCTGCCGGATGCGTAGGTAGGGCGTGAACTTGCCCCCGATGGCCAGTCCGTTGGCGCCCGCGCCGAGCATGGCCTGGAAGAAGGCGCAGTAGGGACAGGCCGGCGGCGAGTTCGGCGTCGGCGTGGGCGTCCATGCAAACGTGCCGTCCGTCGAAGCCGGAGGTGAAGGAGGGAGAGCCGGGTGCGGATGGACAACGTGCGCCAACGGGATCCACGGCCGCGGTTGGCCAGGTTTCCAGTCCAGGAGTCGGGGAAATTCGATGGCAGTGCATCTCGCGCATGGCTTGTGCCTCGGCTGCCGCCGCCGAGGACGAGGGCCTGGTGAGTCGGTGCTTACAGCGTCGGCGCTCAAGCCATCGGCCTCGTCATCGCTGCCGCCGCCGTCCTCGTCGTCGCTTTCTCCCTCCTGACTCCCATCGGCAATGATGCGGCCCGCCGTCGCGTTCTCCAGGCTTGCTGTCGCCGTCCTTGGCGCCGAGCCGATGCTGCCGCCGCGTGTTGCTGGTCTCGGCGGCAGCTGGTGCACGTCTGTTGGCGTTCCCGACCGTCGTCTCCCTCCCGGCTCCGAGTCGGGCCGCCGCCTCGACGACAGCAGCATCATGGAGATCTTCTTCTTCATGGCCAAAGTCGGGCTCCCGTTTCAGACCCGGGAGAAGAAAAAAAAGGGTCTCGCTCAGTTCATCACGCAAAGGGTCCGGTGCGTTTTCCCGGGCGGCAGAGGAGCAGGATGGGAGCCAAAAGAAAAATATAGGCAAACAACAAGGCTTGAGCTGGATGTGCTCGTGAAACGCGCAAGCAGAGCACTTCGGATGGAAAGCTGGAGTCGAGAGAGAAACACCCGCGTCGCGCTCTCGTCTCCGAAACCCACCGTACCCGTCCGGTCACTTACTCGTAAACTGGAGCTGACAGCAGCCATATTACATGCATGCGCGCATATACGGCAGACGTGCGCTAGCTGCTCTTCTCTCCATCGGTGACCCCTGTTGGTTCCCCGACATGCCGCCCCAACTCGACCCTATTGCGTGCGGCGAGACGGGGTGGCTTCCTTGGAAGCATTGAATCGTCGTCCATGGATGCCCACGCCCACCGACCGCACTGCACCGCTTCGATTTTCCTGCTTGTGTGAAGGGACGCGCAATCTGCGCTCGTGTGTGCATGTATGCATATATTCACCGTATCCCACTCTGCATTTCAAACGTCGCACTCGGCCATGCACACAGTCCGCCTCCAATCGTCTTGTCCCTCAAGCATACGACAGCGTGTTGTCGACCCCAACCTTGCCCATGACACCTATGCTGGCCTCCCCTCCCGAAACGCAGGGCCCGCGGGCGATTATCTAAAGCTTTTGGTGAGCATATGGCGGTGTTTCGAGTCTGTAAAGGACAATGTCTCACCTCGCCCTCGACCGTTTCGTCCGTTGTCTTGTGAACGCCCTTGTCCCGCATCAAAACCTCAACGCTCGTGGGCGGCGCCCCGAAATGGCCCTTGCCGCTGGAGTCGATTCTGTAGTCGAAAAGGGCGGTTTGGCTGACCGCCCCCGCAACCCGCGCTGCTGCCAGCGCGTAGATGACCCTGGCCCCGGTCAAGATGCGCAGGTCAGAGAGCACTTGGGACGACAGGTAAGGAGTGTCGGCCCCGGCCCGTTCGGCCACGTAGACAAGACGAAGCTTGCCTGGGGTGATGCCGATCGCCGGCCGAGCCTGCGAAGCAAACGCTGAGAGGGCGTTGGTGGGCGAGAGGACGCCGTCTTGAGCGAGGGAGCGCGTCGACAGGCTGTGCGACAATCTTGCCAGCGGGGACCCGAGCTTGCCCATCGACTCCTCGTGTGCTTTGAGAAGCGTGCCGGGACTGGCGACGAGCACCGTAGGGGCGACGCCTTGGGTTGCGAGGACCAGGTCCGACGATCGGCCAGCCACCGAATTGAGCGCAACAGAAGCGTTGGAGTAGAGGGCTGCAAGGGTCAGCACCAGTGTATGGATGTTGGCCAGCGAGTCGGCCGGCAGGAAGAGGTCCGACGGGCCGATTCTCTCCTTGGTCGGAATGGCAGCAATCTGGCCCGCGACCCCAGAGACGAGATTGGCCTGGGTGAAGCGCACCATCTCTTGCAGTTGGCCTGGCTTGGACTGCCAGAAGGTGACGACATCCTGGGGGCTGTGATCGAGATCGAGGGCCGGCAGCTCGGAGCCGACCGAGGCCGCAGACTCGTTGATGATGTCCTGCCAAGTCGCCACGTTGACGCTGCCGCCCGTACCCTCGGGAACCTCGTTCCAGTCCATGTGGCTGCTGCCTTCGTCCACGACCCATATGAGCTGCCTAAGCGATGGGTGGGCTTTGACGACGGCTTCGAACGGAAATGCCCCCGGGGCGGTGACAAGAGTGTCGACGGCCGACCGTTTGAGCATAGAGATGAGCTCGTCGCCGGGGACGTCAAACGGAATCAGGACAGTCGTCAGATTCGGGTAGAAGCTGCAGGCCAGCAGGGCGACCAGCAGCTCGAGCGAGTTAGGCAGGTATATGGCCACCTTGATGCCGCCTTGGTCTGCAATGTGGCGGCCGATGATGGTGATTTGCCTCGTCATGTCCTCTAGACGTCTTGGTTAGCCGCCTGAGACGGGCCTGGGATCTGGCTCCTCCTCACCTAGCTTGTGCTCGACGACGTTCTCGGAGCCCAGGACGGTCAAGACGCGACCCATCGAGCCGCCGTCACCGCCGGAGGCGGCCCTGCGCCAGATATCTCGCAGGTCGCCATCCCGGCCGCGGGACCACTTGGACACACCGGGATCCTTGACATTGAGTCCGGGACACAGGAACATGCCGTGAGGCGCCGCCTGCGATCTATAGACGGCGCTCTCGCCTTCGTTGCGGACCATCGAGGCAACTGACTGCCTGGCCAGCAGCATTGGATGGACGTCCGGGTCGCGCGACGACATGATGCGGTAAGTGATGACAGCCACCAGCAGCGTCATCAGCCCGGTCGAGTAGGCGTTCCATTGGCCGAGAAGGCCGGTCACGCCGGCGTCGAGGCTCTCAAGAAGACCCATGATGGCACCCGCCTGCTTATGCTCGTTGGCTCGTCCGAGAAGACAATTTGGATGAACGTTGGCCTGTCGTAGCGGTGTATTTGTTGCGAGGTGGGAGGCACGTCACATCAGGCGCCGCAAAACCCGCACCTCGGCCTTCGGCGCCACCGCGGCTAACTAATTCTTGCATGTCTGAACAGGCATATGATTGGAGCCTCTAAGGGGTTTGCTAGCAACTCTTCGAGTTACCCATGAAAGACGCTACGCATCCTACCTTACTTGACAAGCTTGCCGAATAAGCATTGTTTGTCCCTTTGCTCAAGCCTTATAACAGGGATGTCAACACTAAAAGCGATAGAGTCTTGAAACTAGTAATACTTAACTTTATTAATTACTCAGGCGTTGGACCAGGGCATTAAAACTTTTGTTTTAGTTTGCGCGTTTGCCTCGTGCGCAACTCTCCAAGTACGCATCGCGAGCTCCACAGGTACACCCGACTTTCTCAAACGCCTCATCAAAGCTAAGTCTGCAAAAAACTCTTTCTTTTTTTATTGGGACTCCTCAGTCCGCTCTGGTTTTCCTGTCTACTTGAACCACGGGCACAGAGAGCGCACCACCATCGCAGTCCGATTCTGCCCTCTCGGGGCTGTGCGGCAAGGCCTCTTCACCCAGCAGCAACTAGGCCGTCGGCCCTGTGCATGTGGCCGTCGCGCAGCGAGAGCTTCTTGATTCCTGCCGTCCGACTCAAAATCCATAACCTGTATCGAGCGGCCTCGCCCATGCTCTCGGAGTCAACGGGGAAAGCCGATCCCATGACCATCCTTCCTCCCATTTTATGCCCATTGCTCTCTCGTCTCTCTATGTGTTGAGAGCTCGTCGGGCACTGTTCCGACCAGAGAACCGAGAAATCCACTTTTGTCTATATCTGCACGGCGATAACATGACCCTCTATCGTGAAAGCGAGAAAAATGCCCTAGGGGGTGGGGAACCCTGGGTAGACGGCAGAAACATGAGAAAACCTTTTCCCTTGTCCAGATCGAGCAGGTCTGGATCTGCGGACACCACGGTTCTGCCAGGTGTCATCGAGTTCCCCAAATCTCGGTCTAAGGGTATCAATCGAGGAGAGAGCCGAAATCAAAAAGAAATGCAATCTATCAGATGCGTCGTGAATGCACCGTGACCGATACTGCCGTTGGCCCGTGTGAACAAAGGCACTCGTCCGTCTTCGCAGGTCATGATGTCGCCGTGTCAAGAAGAACTCAAAAAAGGAAACAATCGAAGTCGAAAAAATATGCGTCAGAAAATGCAGTGATCAAAGCGAGGCGCGTTGAAAGCGTCTAAACATGCCGGTGCGGTTGAGAATCGCGCCGTTGCACCGGCAGACGCAGGTCGATGTTGGACCAGGATGGCGATTACCACCACGACTGGCCGCTCGGGCCTCCCGGGTTGCCGTAGCTGCCACCGCCGCCGCCGTAGCCGCCGCCGTAGCCACCGCCGCTGCCGCCGCCGCTGTAGCCGGAACCTCCCTGA
The DNA here is from genome assembly GCF_020360975.1 of Hirsutella rhossiliensis. NCBI lineage: Eukaryota > Fungi > Ascomycota > Sordariomycetes > Hypocreales > Ophiocordycipitaceae > Hirsutella > Hirsutella rhossiliensis. The sequence goes on from NW_025408669.1 coordinate 2,028,677, forward strand.
GGACCGCCAAAGCCGCCGCCGCCGCCGCCGTAGCCAGCGCTCTGGGGCGGGCCACCAAAACTGCCACCGCCGCCGCCGAAACCGCCGCCGCCGAACTTGCGGAAATCGCGGTTGGCAGAGCCGCCGCGACCGCCTCCGCCACGGGAGCGGCCACCGCGGCCACCCCCACCACCAAAGGAAGACTCACGAGCAATTGCTTCGAGGAAGGCGGGAACCTCCTGATTTGCCTCCTTAAGCAAATCCATGAGTTCACGAACGACCCCGCGGTTTCCGCGGTTGAAAAAGGCGGTTGCTAAGCCAGTGTTTCCGGCACGGCCGGTACGACCGATTCGGTGCACATAGTCATCAATGTCCGTCGGGAGGTCATAGTTGACGACGTGCGTCACGTTAGGGATATCGAGACCACGGGCAGCAACGGCAGTGGCGACCATGATGGGACAGCGCCCGTTGCGGAAAAATTCAAGAGCACGCTCTCGCTCACGCTGGGTTCGGTCGCCATGGATGGAGGTGGCAGGAAAGCTTTGGTTGATGAGGAAGTCAGACAGAGAGTCGGCCATGCGCTTCGTCTCAACGAAGATGAGCGTCAGTCCACCAGCGTGAGTGTGGAGAATGTCCAAGAGAACGGATCGCTTGTCAACATCTTCGACGAATTCCACCTTCTGGGTGATGTTTTCAGAAGTGGAGCCGACGCGCCCGACGGACAAGAAGACGTAGTCTTTGAGAAAGTCCCTGGCCAGCATCTGGATGTCGCGGGGAAAGGTGGCGGAGAACATGAGCGTTTGACGGTTGGCAACAGAGGGCATATCCTCGCCCTCGACGATGCGACGAATCTGAGGCTCGAAACCCATGTCAAGCATGCGATCAGCCTCGTCGAGCACCAGATATTTGATGTTGCACAGGGAGATGCGGCCTCGCTCTATGAGGTCCACCAATCTGCCAGGAGTGGCAACGAGCAGGTCGCACCCGCGCTCAATTTGGCGGAGCTGGGAGCCGATGTCGGCACCACCATAGACGACGCAGGGACGAACCCAAGAACGGTACGCGAACTTGCGTGACTCATCGTAAATCTGGGAGACGAGCTCTCGGGTTGGGGCAAGAATTAGAGAGGTAGGGTATGCCTTGCGCTGGCGACCAAACTGGCCGGCGGCGGCGCCCGGAGCAGCGGAGGGACCGTTGATGAAGGCTTGGGACAAGATGGGGAAGAGAAAGCCACCAGTCTTGCCGGAACCAGTCTGGGCGCAAGCCATCAGGTCGCGACCGCCCGAGACGATAGGGATTGAGTACTTCTGGACCGGGGTAGGGACCTTGTAGTGAGCCAACTCGATGTTGCGGCACAGGTGCTCGTCCAGAGGAGGGGTGGTGAACTGGTGAACGGGCTCTGGGACATCTTGACCAGAAGCTTCGACGGGGATGTCGTCGTACTTTTCGAAGTTGATGCCAGTGTGCTGCTTGGACGGGTCATCGACAGTGGCACCAAAGAGCTCCCGCTCGATGCGGGCGTTGGCTGGGCCAGGGACGTGCTTCCCATCCCGCCACTGTCCGTCGCCAGAGCCGCGTGCGGTCTGACCGCCTCCTGAGTGGCCTTCGTAACCTCCGCCGGCATAGCCACCACCTCGGCCACCCCAACCGCCACGACGGTTGTTCTGGGGGGGCGCGGGGGCCTCGTTGCCCTGGGGCCAGTTGCCCTGGGGAGCAGCGAAGGCCGCCTGGCTGAGGGAAAAAGTCAGTAAATGGACGAGAGTACAGTTTTCAAGTCGGGGGAGGAGCTTACTTGGCCCAGGCACTGTTGCCGAGTCCGTTGACAGCAGGAGCGCCGTTGGGAGCGGGAGCGGGTGCTGGTGCACCATTGGGACCGCCGTTCGTAGCGGCAGGGGGGCCAGGGCGGTTCCGCATGTGAGGCGGAATGTATGATCGGCGTACGCCGTCAGGGCCAAGGTTGAGCGCACCCATGTTGAGCTGATCCGCCATATTGAAAGAAGGTGGCAGTTGATGTTGGAAGGTCGTCGTCGGCCAAGGCAAAATATTCTCGAGGGATCAAGGCTGGATGACGGTGTCGACGTCCAGATCGGTTGTTGAAAGGCAGAACTCTCTGAAGGAAAAGAGAGTGAGTTTGGTGGCCCCGTCTGTGCGAAAGAGACAGGAGGAATGCGCAACGAGAGAAGACAGAGAGAGCCGCTGCTCCCGATTTTTCTTCCTCAGAAGTGCTGAATATTACGGTGCGGAAACACACGCCGTGTGCTTGCAGACTCCCTCGAAGAACCACGCAGAATCTTCAAAGGAAAGACCAAGGAAAGACGAGAGCGTCTTGTAGAATGATGGGTTGGGGGAGGGAGGATGGAGGATGGGGGAGGGAGGATGGAGGATGGGGGGTGGAGGGTTTTGTGATGGAGAGAGGGAGGTTTGATGTTGTGGCGAAAGGAGGAAAAAAAAGGGAAGGGGAAAAAAAGGGGACGGATGCAGCTGGGAGGCGGAGAGAGACGAGGGCAAAAAAAAGTTAGGAGGGCCAGTGTGAGTGGCTAGAGGGGGAGGCTAAGCCCAAGGAAGGGTCTGAATTTTCTCCTCCGCAATCTTCCTCCCCTCGTCTCGGCTTGACACTGTACCTGTCTCTGGGCTGGGGGGTACGTGCTGTTAGTGTGCGCAGTACCTGCAAAGGAAGCGGTGGTTCCACTGCGGTAGCGGCGGTATCGCGGCCAGTCGCCGTGCAGATGAGGCTGGTTGCTGCCTGCACTGTGCTGTAAACCTGCAGGGCAGCTGTTGATGGTAGCAGGCGCGGACCATTTTGGGTCCGTGGCCGGTACCCCATACTGGTACGTACAGCACCTTGTACGTACCTAAATCACCAGTAAGCACAGTGGGGTACCCGCCGCGCCTGTGCTCGTCGCACTACAGATTCGGCCCCATGTGTTTGGCTGCTCCTCCCGTCCCGTGCCTCCTAGGAGTTCCCTGGAAGCGACCGAGGCTGGAGGAGCCTGATCGCTGAGGGAACTTCTCTGCAGTTTGCCTGGGACCGGTGCAGAGATCGTAAATCCCGGGCGGATGCGGCGGAGGTAATGCAGTCCGTCGAGACTGGAAAAGTACCCTCGTCCAGGTAGAGGTGCGAGGGAGGGGTCTGGGTGCCCGGTACCTTTGCCCCTAACTCGCAGGCACCGTGCCCTCTTTAGGCATGGCTGCCGGTACTTCCACGGGGTGAGTTCAGCAGGGCCCAGGCGATTACGCCTCCTCGCCCCCCGAAACGTCATCATCATCGCTCTGATGTGTGATGATAGCCGGGAGCCCTGCGCAGTGGCTGGTGAAGTGGAAATGCCGCTCACCGCTCTTCCGCCCGTTCTTCTGTTTTCAGGGCGAGCCTGCGGAAAGCAGTAATTCGTCTGATGAAGTTCCTTGGCACGGTGCAGTCAAGTTTTCGCTCCGGAGCAGGTACTGTACGGGAACCTGCACGGCACGGATATCTAATCCAGGGAGCGCTCACAGTGCATACAATAAGACCAGTAGTGCCAAGGATGATCGTGAAAGTCAAGTACGCCAATGCGTCTTGGACCGGCCGTTGCAACTGCTAAGATACGCCTCGCAAACGGCCAAGCAGAATAGCGGGTTAACCACAAACGCGTGTTTCGACCTCGACCAGAAGCTTTTCATGTCCGGCCATACTTGAGGTACAATATGGCTTCCTTTGCCGTACAGATGCCCATGGGATCCCATGTCCTGTTGTCGTTTCCCCAAGGACTCTGTCTCGTCGAGCAGGTCAAGATGGAGAACCGGTAGCCGTGGCTTCTCTCACGAGGCAACCATCAGCCGTTGACATTTCTCAGACAGTTCTCGCAAGGTAGCAAGGTGCTTGCCGTCCCGCAAGCAATTAGCATGTTGGTGCTGGGTATGCAAACAAAGTGGCAGAATATTGAAATGCGTGGAAACCATGGATAACCGACTCACAATCCTTCACGTAGACGAGCTCCAGTTACGAAGAGATCCGCCGAAACTTCCACCTGCTAATGCCTGGGTGGCTTTGTGGACTGACGTCCACCGGTCAGTAAACAATTGGGACGTGTCAGACTAGGCACCAAGATATATTGACTGCATTGAGTCGACTCCAATTAAACGTGGCGTACGAGGTACATACATAGAGACAACATAAGCAAGGCACGAGGACGTATCATGTATGCCAAAACAGTCGTTTCGGGAGCGGCATGCCTATCGCTGCATGATACTGGCCGAGGTGGCTATGGGCTGCGCCGGGAAAGCAACCAAACTCCCAGCGTTGACAAGTCTCCATCGCCAGCCGCTGCAGATGCCTGGCACCAAGCCAAAAGAGATAAAGGCATCGAGAGCGTTGCAAGTTCTCGTCAGCCCGCCCAGCCGACGGCTTGTTCCTTTCACTCCTCGCCGTCCCGTCCTCGGTTCCCCTTAGGCGCACTTCACCACGCGATCATCATCAAACTCAATGTCCACAATCCCGTCTACCTTGATCGCCTTGACCACCACGCCCTTGAAGTCAATCGGTAGCCGCCTTTTGAGCTCATCAATGCACATGGTCAAGATCTTGATGCCTTGTCCGAGGGTGATGTCGGGGTGGTGGTGCTTGTCCAGAATGGACAGGCAGTAGTATCTATTGCAACCAAGTCAGTTGACAAGATCTCGCAAGCGCGGATGTACCTCGCATTACGGTACCAGAATGCGGTGGGTAGACCTACTGTGCGTATCCATGAGCCGCATAGGGCACCTCTGCCAATGACGCCAAGTAGTCAAGCCAGTACAGCGATGGCTTGCCCGAGATGGGGTCTACACCTCCCATTAAGAGGTTCACGTTGTAGGGATGTCGGGATCGCAAGCTCGAGGCCAGCTCTCCTCTGACAAAGTGTGCCAGGCCCGAAGGGGACAGCTCGGCCTCGTTGCGCATAGAGTAGAGCTGGGCATTTCTTTGGATGTATTCGGCGAATTGGACTGCCAAAGCATTAGATCCCGTCGCAAAAGCCCATCGACTCGGCTAGATGCCCTACCTGTGTCTCCCGCCTCGCCGGAGAATGCGAGAAGCGTGTGCTTGTTTAGCGCCCTCGTCTTGTCGTCGGAAGCTTTGAGGATGGTGGCACCGCGCATCGCAGCCTTGGAGGCAGCGATGATGGTGAAGTCCTTGCCCGTGATTCCCAGCAGAACATCCCTAACAAGACGTGTCGGTCAAATGATGCGTTCTGCCAAAGGGCCATGTGCTTACATTGTGACTGATGAGTGGTGTTGTGGTCGCGAGACGTTGTGCTGATGGAATGGCAAGGGGACGGAGGTTGCATGTTGAGGCGAGCTAGATTTACCGAGCTACACTGGCTCTAGGCTGAGAGCTGCTGCGCGTTCAACAGGCAGCTTCTCCGGCGTTTGCCGTCCGCTAGCCCCCAAGGCCGGGATAACTATCTTCCAAAAGTAGCTTTTGATTGGACAGCTTCAACTTCTCGGCGGGGCATCTGGCCCACCTCCCAACTTTTTTTTTCTCAATGAAGCGGCCATGGTAGAAATTCAAATCCACGATCTGGACTGAGAGCCAGCAAGCGCGCCTGGACTAGGTGATCCGCCATGTCGTCCTTCTTCACAGTCCCCGGCTCCCAGAATAAGCGCAAACGACCATTGGCTCCGGATGCTCCAAAGAAGAAGGTTGCTGCTTCCAAGTTTTCGGGGAAACCGGGTGCGAGGGCTTTTTCTGGGGCGACAAAGACGCGAGTTGAGCGGGACGAGTCCATCTCTGGCTCAGACGACGACGACGACGACGACGATGACGACGGCCAGGAAGGTCGCTCCGATGCAAGCGAGGTTACAGACGGATCCGACTCGGATGACGAAGCCGAAACCGCTGCCGAGAAGAGACTGCGATTGGCCGAGCGGTACCTTGAGAATATCAAGGAGCACGTGGACGAGGCCGGCTTTGATGCTGCCGACATTGATCGAGATCTGATCGCAGAGAGGCTGCAAGAGGATGTGGCCGAGACAAAAGGCCGAGTCTATCGCCAGTTGGTCTCCAAGCTGGCCTTCAGCAGTGCCTCCCAAACCTTTTACCGAACCAACACCAACGCCGTCACGTCCATTGCCGCCTGCGCACCCTACTTCTACACCGTCACGAAAGATCTATATTTGCACAAATGGAGGACGCAAGACCTTCCTCAACATCAGTACCCCCAGACCACAAAACGAAAATCCAAAAAAGCGCCGGCCCCGCCGAGGAAACGGCCTGAGCTGGTGTCGTGGGTCAGAGGGAGCCAGGGCAAAAGCAAAGACAAGAAGTATCAGAGGCACGTCGGCCAGATACTGGCTGTTGCGGCGTCTCCAGATGGGAAATATGTGGTGACAGGGGGCGAGGATCGCAAGCTCATTGTCTACGATGCTGCATCATTGAAACCGATCAAGGTCTTGACGCACCACCGGGACGCCATCACTGGGCTGGCGTTTCGCCGGGGAACAAACCAGCTTTACTCTGCGTCGAAAGATCGCACAGTCAAAGTATGGAGTCTGGATGAACTGGCGTATGTCGAGACGCTCTTTGGCCACCAAGATGTGGTGGTGGACGTGGACGCGCTTGCCCAAGAGCGGTGCGTCAGCGTCGGGGCTCGAGATCGTACAGCTCGACTCTGGAAAGTCATGGAGGAGACTCAGTTGGTCTTTCGAGGCGGCGCAGTGGACAAGAAACCGCGACCAGGTATCGATCCGCGCTCCCTCCTGCATGAGGGCAGCATGGACCGCATTGCCATGATCGACGATGACCTCTTCGTCACCGGCAGCGACAACGGTGCCATCGCCCTGTGGAGCGTCCAGAAGAAGAAACCCGTCTACATTGAGGCGCTCGCCCATGGTATAGACCCGCCGCTGGCTCCTTGTCAGGCCTCGGCCGAGGAGCACCCTGACAGCAAGGAGGTGCCGGCGCCGACGCCCCGCTGGATCACAGCCCTCAAAACAATTCCCTACTCGGACGTCATCCTTAGCGGCAGCTGGGATGGCCACATCCGCGTATGGAAGCTTTCCGATGATAAGAAGAAGATTGAACATGTCGGCGTCTTGGGGGATCACCAGCAGGACAACGAGGAGGCAGATGGTCAAACAAATGGAGACGTTGGCGAGGCCCATGCGGCTCAGTCGCGACGGGCCATTCCAGGCATCATCAATGACATTGCCGTGTTTGAGCGAGGCGAGCGTGGCAAGGACGGGCTGTGTGTCGTGGCGGCCGTGGCCAAGGAGCATCGCCTGGGCCGGTGGAAGGTCTGCAAGAATGTTCGCAACGGAGGTGTCATTTTTGAGGTGCCCAGGGTCCAGCTGGTGAATGGAGCGCATGGGGGCTCTGACGCAGACGAGGAAGAGGACAAGGAGTTATAGCGCGGCGCAATACCAACAAAACTGGGTGGCTTTGCCAGTTGAAGGGCTTTCAAGGATGTTGGACAGGGCACCTACGTGATTGACGCCTCCCCATGGCGGTAGTACACCACTCTTTCTTATTCCTCCCTTGTGGTTCGCGACAGTCTTGAGTGTTTGGACTTGGCGGCCTGCTTCCAAGAAAAGGGATTTCGTATAGCTCTACCCTGGCTCAAACGTGACCCGAACTCTTGATGCCAATGAAAGACCCGAACCTCGGCACCACAAGATCCTGTGGCACAGTTCCCGCGGACATGGCAGGTATAGTTAGTTATTGGCTGGAGGTGTGAGTGTATTCATCGATCTGGAGTGTATCCCACACCACGGAGCGATGTGCAATGCAGATGCGTGTTGCTAAGCGCATTAACCTTGCTTGCCGAACCCAGAAACAGCTCCGTGTCAGTGGCACGTATATACTCCTTACCGTCGTGAGGGCTCCCCTCCCTCTTAGTCAGCCGCGCCCACACCTTCTCTCCGTGCCCTCCTAAAAAGGCTAGTTTGCTTATTCCTCTGCAGCCTCTCTCTTCACACACAAGCAACTAGAAAGATGTACCGTCAACTTTCCGGCATCTCCATTGGTCTGATTCCCTGCTCCCTGCCGCACTCAGAAGGAAGCTCTCGCGGCAGTCCGACTTGGGCGATCCGCGCTGGGTTGTGTGTCTCATCAGTGGCACATGTCCAGGCCTTGTTGCGCCCCGCAGCCACATCCCAGTGGGGCCTAGGCCCGCCTGACCCTCTGAAATACTCCCGTCCCTTTCAGTGCCCCCCATTTCTCCCACATCGCAGTGAGCACCGCCACCGTCCTCAGTGCCGTGCCAGAATCAACCGCCATTGTCCGGAGCATTGCTCTGGCACCACGACAAGACCCCTGGCCACGCGTCGGAGTCGACGCCTTCCCCTCCTTCGAGAGCATACGAACCGCGGCAATCGTTGCGGAACCTGCCCAGGCCCGTCCTCAAGTCGCGACGGACAGCAACGTTGAATCGACCCCCGAGCACCCCACATCACGACGACGCAAACCTGGACTGCCACGCCAGCAAATCACAGGCTCACAGGTCGGACCGGAAAGAAGGAGCGGCGTCAAGGATACCTCGATGGGAGTACGGCTAGTCCGACCTCTCCATCCGTCAGCCCGGCACTGACATCAAAAAGTCCGTTGCAACGATACCACTCGCTCAAACACCACTCGTTCCCAGACTATGGGTCAGTCCGTTCGACCACTAGATGCAACGGTCCGAGTTGGTCTTCTTGACTGATCCGTCCGTCCACAGGACTTCCGCCCGAAGGATGGTCGGGGGCCCTCAATTGTTGGTATGATGTGTTTCTGCTCGACATATTTGCTGTCGATAGGTACTGACATGTTCCAAGAAGACGATCAACGGCAGGTCGGCCGGCCCTGTCAACACTTTGAACGAAAGTCATACTGCAAAGCGGCTGAGATCTGGTGGGCCTGGTCCCACCCAAACCGCCATCGCAAGCCCCTACTTTCCTGCGCCAAAGCAAGCCGCCCTCGACCTCACCGGTTCAAGTCCGCTCGATGATCCCTTTGACCTGAGAAGCACCTCGAGCTCTGTGAAGACGATTTCTGGCCCTTCGCAGAACGTCGAGGAGTTTCGCAACGCACAGCTCAAGCCGACATGCGGTTCCACTCGCAAGCGGAAAAGTCGTATGTCGAGCTCGCAAACACTCGCCGACACGCCCAGAAAGCGAGACGCTCACCTTGCGATATCTTCGCCCCCGCGAGACGCCCGACGGACTGCAGTCGAGAGCCCCGACGCTCTTGCTAACAATCAGCACCCGTCAGCGGCCCATGTGGTCTCCGACATCCAATCTACTTCTCCTGCGAAACGGCGATCGCAACGCTCAGACCTGACGACGCCTCCAATCAAGACCCATAAGCCGCAGGCTCCAGCGGAAACCATCTGCGACTCTGAGGATGAGCTCAGCTTCGAGCCTAACAATAATCGGAAGAGACCTAACAATTTTTCCGGCATTCGACAACCGCAGCGGCGGGCCAATCTCAGGGGCGACATCCAGCCCGCCTTCTCTGGCATCCCTCGTCAGCATCAGGCAAGACTTCCACCACACCAGCAAGCAATGGTCATCAAGAGCGCAGCTTGTGGCAAGGAATCTTATGAAAGCGACGACCAGCAGCGCAAGCAGATAATCCTCCACCCCTCCGGCCACTTTGAATTGGTTCCCATGACAGCCAATGGCGAACGGTCAGCGTTGGAGTGGCTGCACATCAATGTCCAAACTTGTCACATCCTGCAACACGCCGGAGGAAAGAGTGCCTACGTCGTTATACATCGTTCGATGGTAGGATCGATCAAACCAAAGCTCTATTTGGAATTCACGACCAGCCAAGGCGCCTCGTATCTGGCATCAGTCTTGTCCAGCATAACTTACGAAACTAAAACTCCGTAAGTCGAGGGCCCTGGGCGAATTGCTCCTGACGCCGGACTAGACTGACAGCGTCTAGATATGAACTCGAGGTCATGGTGCGAAGAGCCATGTCAAATGCAAGTCTGTATGCAAAGCCACCGAGCAGGCTCCCCGTGTATACCAAATCACCACAAGAAGCCGAAAGCAACGAGATACCCTGGTCGATGGCTCGTTCTAGTCGAGCGGCGAATGAGGACAATGGCTCAAGACGCGAGAAGATAACTGACAAAATGTGCGGACCATCCGACAACCAGCCTGTCGTCGCCACTGAGGAGGAAGACGTCCCTTCAACGAGCAATCACATTCAAACGCGGCGGACGAGAAGGTCGTCTCCCGCTCCTGTCGCCCGCCAGCAGAGCCCGGACCGCTGGACCAGCAAGAATCCTGACTGGAGGAAGAATTGGCACAGATCGCTTGTATTTCCTGCCACGGGGAAGAACAGGGCGACCGTGGATGACGATGATATTCTCCGACTCGACGAGGGGGAGTTTTTGAACGACAATCTCATCAGCTTCTACCTCCGTTACTTGCAGGACAGGCTCGAAAAGGAGCAACCGGAATTGCTCAAGAAAGTCTACATCTTCAGCACATTCTTCTTTGAGAAGCTCAGGTCGACCAGGGGAAAGATCAACTACGAAGGCGTCAAGGCATGGACGACCAAGTTCGACCTGTTCTCCCACGACTATGTCATCGTGCCTGTCAACGAGCACGCGCACTGGTATTTGGCCATTATTTGCAACGTCCCAAACGCCCTCGGCGGTGTCCCGGCCCAAGCCGACGTGGAGGTGATAGACGTATCGCAAGACTCCCCGGGACTTGACGTGCCTGGTCCTTCCCCGAAGAATTCAGCAAGACCGACCCAGCCGACCTCGACTAACCCCGGCTGCAGAACACCGAGTAGTGGCGGCTCACAGAAGTTGGATCCCCGGCAACCCAAGATCGTCACACTCGACTCCCTCGGCTCCCAACACCCTCCTACTTGCAAAGCCCTGAAGGACTATCTTGCTGAAGAGGCCAAGGATAAGAAGGGGGTTGACCTGGCCGTGATTCCTAATGGGATGAAGGCCAGAGAAATCCCACAGCAAGACAATTTCTGCGATTGCGGAGTCTTCGTTTTAGGGTACGTGGAGGAGTTCTTGAAAGACCCCGACGGTGTTGCCCGCAAACTACTCCAGAAAGAGAGTCTCGGATGGGACATGCAGGCCCCGTCGCTGCTTCGAGACAGTATCCGCGCACTGCTTTTCGACCTTCAACAAGCGCAGCAATTGCGACTCGACAAGGAGAAGGAAGAAAAGCGCAGGTCGGCGGCAAAGAAGAAGGCTGCGAAGCAGGAGAAGCCTCGAAGCCCCCAGTCGCCTGTCACTGCTCCCCAAGCCTCGCCGAAAGTCAGTAGTCCTGCACGTGACGCGAAAGCTCCTACCGCAGGCAAAGGTGCTTGCGCCGAGGAGATTAAGAGCGATTCGGGTGCGGAGGCTTTCTTTTCGGCACAGTCGTCGCCCGACGAGAAGCCATCCAAGGAAGGGGCCACTCTGGAGAAAAACAAGCCGCCCGATGACAGGATGTCTGAACCGAAATTCGTCACCACGCTCCCAACCACGCCGGACCCGACATGTTCGGGCGCTGGGTCTTGTCTGGGAGGTGTAGCGGAAGAGGAGCCGAGGCGACCCAGCTACTACTACGACGGTATTGATCCGTTCGGGGGCTGACCTGACGGCCAGACGGGCCGTCGGTTGAAGTTGTGATGATAGGTAACTAGCTAGTCGTGAGAGCAAATTATACCCAATACTTGTAGCCATACTCTTCCCTGACCGCCCGCAACACATCAGCAAAGTATGGGTGGCCATGGCACGTATGGGAGTCGCCCAAATGTACGATCTACGTCGAATGTTGGAATGCGGTCCATCCGACCGTCCCCTCGGCCTGTCTGACCAACTCAACCAGGCCAACCTGTTCGTCCAACAGCAACAGAAGCATGGCCCAACTTAGGAATATGATGCGACCGATCATATTGATTTGGCCTTACAGAAAGCGGCTCGACCATGGATGGGACAATAGGACCAGAGGCAAGGAATAACAACGAAGTCTATATGAGCATACTTTCTTTGGCTGGGGGCTCGCCGTGGTATTTGCCCGGAATGGCGTACGTCGGGGTTGAAGTTACTGCCACTCTGGCAAACCTTCTTCGCCTTGTCATGCAAAACTTCAAGCATTCAAGACCGCACAACGAGCCCTTTGGCCTGAGAAGCTCGGCGGCGCGGCTCTTGTAGCCGTAGCCTCTCTGAACCTACTTTAAGATTCAGCCCCTGGATCGGGTCACGAGGCGAGAAGTGGCGGCGACAAGCATCTCATTAAGCTCACACAGCCACTGTTCCAAGACCATGGTGGCTTTTAGGCTCGCGATGTCGAGTTGAGCCAGTTGAGCAGTCGCCCATGACGGATCAGTAGCTGATGTCTGGCTCCGACTTCTTATAAATCCACCCCTTTTCCCATGCTCAAACCACGTCTTCGACTCAGCATAGCTTTGTTCGGTCAATCTCGCATTTGCCATCCCTTCTCACAATATGGAAACGATGATGCGGAGCCTTGCCATTAGAGCAAAGCGCCGAGTTCCTCGGGCCGGGCCGCTGCAAAAGAATTGCGCCCTGCTCCAGATGCCGGTTGAAATTATCCTCCTCATCTCGGACGAGCTGCCCAAACACGGCCAAGTTGTGCTCTCGCAGACCTGTCTTGATCTCCGAGCGATCCTCGACCACCACCTACACCTCAGTGGAGCACGCCTCAGCCCCGAGCAGCAACTAGAGTACCTGGCCTGCCTCGCCCGGGATGAGCCCAATTGGTGGGTGTGCGAGAGGTGCATCAGTCTCCATTATGTCACCTGCCTGGACATGGTCAGGGTATGCCTCCCTTGCCCGGGGGAGAGATATCTTGCCAGTTATGCTTCAAACCAGCTTACCCTCAACCACCACCACGTCCAACTGGCGCTGAAATACAGCCGCATGGGCGGCGGCGATGTGAAACTCAGAGTGTATCTTGCGAGACTGTTGGCTCCAGAATTTAGACACACGAGATCTTCATCTCGGCAGCCGTCACATAGCCTCGACGGCAAATTCTGGACCTACCCTAAGATTGCCGGAGGTAGATACCTCGTGCTATCTGTACGGCAGTACGACCAGATATGCCTGGACGTGCCCGTCTCGCGGAAGAGCCTGGCTCGGATTAGGGCGTGCGAGCACCTCCATAACAGCTTCGAGCTCGACTACGCATGGAACGAGGGCCCGTTGCCGGCCCTACACCCTTTCCACGGGCTGATGAATGCGCTGGACGAGGCCTTTGCCTCGCAAGGCGAGACTGAGATTCGCGGCTCTTGCTCCTTCTGCACGACCGATTTTTCAGTAACGGCATCGTCCGAGCGCGTTACCCTGCGTGTCTGGCAGGACCTCGGTGGCGAGGGCTCTCCCAACAACCCGGCCTGGAGGGTTCATTCTGTCCGTGGCGGGACCAGCCGGTTCGACGTGGTTCGGCACGAGCCTGGAAGCATTCGGGCGCTCTACGGGGAGGACGTTGGAACCGGGGGTGAAGAGACGACGAAAGGGAAGAAAGGGAGCGGAATTGATGGTCTGATCAGGAAGGCGTGCAGGGCCCGCTACCTTCAGCGACTGGGACTGAGTAAGAACAAGAAGTAAAGCGCTGGTGAGCCTTGAAGAAGAAGGAGGAGAAGGTTGCGAGACTCTTGATATTTGTCTGCCCTCAAGTGACGTGGTTGTTTCGTGGCCAGATAGCTCATGAACTGATGAAAGTAGGTATTTCGTCCATAACTCCATGCAGCTTGCAAGGCGGCTGAAGACGCAAGGCTACCCTATACCGACGAGGTATCAAGGTACCGTATACGGATAACACCTTCCCCTGTTTTCTTACTTTCTTGGCATGCAATTGTTAAGAAAGTAGCGCAATTTCCCACCAACTCGCCTAACAACTGCACGTTAATCATTCCAGCCGCGCTTTGCGCTGGCTTCGGCAGCAGCCATGGCATCTGCCACGAGCTCGCATGCCAGCCCCGATCCTTTGATCTGGGTGTCCATACCCGCCCAACCTCGCGCGATTAGCCCGTGCATCTCAGCTTCGACACAGTTCCCCATTGCGAGCCGTCCCATTGGTCTCACATCCGCGTTTCGGCGACCGGCGGCGACGCCGTCCTCGCCCTTATCAGACTCTCCAATGCCGCCGCTACGGAAGGAGCGCAGCGTGAATCCACCCCGAACCGGCCTGGCTCGGCCGAGTCCGTTAACCTCCAGCCGGTCTCGATCGTTGAAGCTGCCAACAAGCTCGCAGTTGAACAAACAAATGCCTACAACGCCAAAATGACAGTGTTCCGAGCCTTTTGTGAATCGTTCGAACAGACTGCGAAACAATACACGTCCGGCCTTGAACACAGCTTTGCGGAACAATTTTCCAACAGCTTCCTCGACTTTTGGAAGCAGGCGCTCTCCGACCTCAATTCCGCACCCGCCCCGACCTACAGCAGCGTCGCCGCCGGTCGCCCTGCAAGCCAGCCCCTCGGGGGCCACACTCCCACGGCCGCCGCAGCCCCGCAACAGCAACGACCACAACAACCAATCTCCCGTCTCCAGGGACGACCAATCCCCGCCCCACCAAAAGAAGACCTCCGTGTTTTCGTGCGGCTCGATGCCGAAGCGCCGGCGCGAGACCACAGCAGCTACGCAATTCGGACCCACATCGCCGCCAAAGTCGGCATCGACTTGCACCGGGTCCCGGCAGCTTTCAAGGTAAACCGGATGGGCCATCCGAACAACGGACGCTACCATCAGGGACCTCATCGTCCAGCGACAGTCGGAATGGTCCGAGGACCTAGACGCGACCTCGGTGGAGATTAGTCACAAATGGTACACGTACGTCGTGCCCAACTGCCCCGAAGACTTACGGACTTGCAGGGCAATGAAGTCAACTACGAGGCGGCCGTCAAAGACGAAATCGCCTGCCAGACCGGGCTCACACCCATCAGCATCCGTCCCAGCCGGCACGATTCAAGCGACCTTCCGAGTAAGACGCTTATTGTGTCCTTCCTCGAGCCTACCCAGAGACCTTGGAGACTTTTGGCTCCAGCCGACTTGCCCGACACATCGTCAGATCCAGCATGCCCAGCCAGTGCAACAAATGCTGGGATTTCCACGCTCGACACAGCTGTGACCGACAACCGTCCTGCAAGCGTTGCGGAAGGAACGGCCATGACGGTGAAACCTGCGTAGCCCTCGAGCAGTGCGCAAACTGCCTCGGACCCCATTCCGCAGATTTCTCGAAATGCCCTGCACGCCCCAAGCGATCACACGGCGTCATTCGCCGCCTGACGAAGGAGGAGAAAACCTCGTCCGACAGATGGGCACCCAACTATTTGCTCAGCGGAAGCAACAGTTCGAGCGCATAGACCAACCCGAACAGCTAGAACGAGACTCCTCCGAGATTCTCAATTCCATAGCTCCGAGCACTGCTCAGCCCGACGACCAGGAAGCCGAGCACCCAGATGACAGGTCACGGGGCAGGAGCGAAACCTCAGTCCTAAGCTCGACCAGGACCATGTCTCCGCCATTCATTATGGTAACCACGACACCTCAGCCTCAGAGCGAGGGCAACGAATCTAGACCAGCTTCCCTTCAAAGAAGCGACGCATCAGCCCCATTGCACTATCTCCATGACGAGACATCCCGCGTGAACCAAAGCGACAAGAAGACCCTGCGAGTCTTCCAAGCTAACGTAGGCAAGATCTCGCCAGCACATGACTGCGCCCTTGCCCTCGCCGACTCTGAACGATACGACATAGTGCTCCTCCAGGAGCCGTGGACGGAAGCCAAGGACGGCCGATGTCTTACCAAAACCCACCCAGCCTACGATACCTTCTCCCCAGTCGACAGCTGGGACGACAACAGCACCCGACCTCGAGTAATGACCTATGTCCGGCGGAGTCCCTGCCTGATGACAGATCAGAGGAGGCCTGTGGCGACCCGCGACATTCTCTGGCTCACCATCAACAACATAACAGTAGTAAACTTCTATCGACAACCGCACTACGATGAAGCACTGGAGATGCTCCTCCAGTGGACCACACCAGGAAGGTGCCTAGTAGCAGGCGACTTCAACGCCAAACACAGTAGCTGGCAAACCGGCCGGCTCGATGGCCGAGGTGACGACATCGCCTTTTGGGCCTCTGAGAACGGCCTTAGCTTGCTCAACCCTGCCGATGTGCCAACGAACCCACATGGCAACACAATAGACCTCGCCTTCTCCAACATACCACTATCCGAAGCTGTCGTGGAGGAACACCTGGCCACCAGCTCTGACCACTTCACGCTCAGCGTGACACTCGCTGACCTGGCTCCGGCCTCGGTGCCGCTAGGAAAGGTCCGCCTCACCTCTGACGACGAGCTCGCTCGTTTCGCCGAAATGGTCGATTCCGGAGCAACAGCTATCCCGGCCGCGGCCTCGTCTCCCCAAGAGCTTGATTCCCTGGCGTTGGCGCTCGTGGAACTTCTCCAACTGGCAGCCAAGGCCGCCGGTCGCCCCGTCCGCAAAGGGGGCACGCAGCGCGCCCTGGTGGACAGAAGAATGCGCCCTCGCCGCGGCGGAATACCGCGCGATTAGGAGAGTCTACCCTCTCGGCTTCAATCGGGAAGTCCAGCTTGCAAAGAGAGACTTCCAGAAAGTCGTGCGGCGAGCCAAAAGACATTACTGGCGCAATCTGATCGACAGCTTCACTGACAGCGCCTCCATATTCAAAGCGGTCCGATGGCTGAGATCACCGGGCGCTTTCCAGCCTCCGCCCCCTGCAAGTAGGCGATGTAGTTTACGAGACGCAGCTTGACAAAGCCAATGCCCTACGGCGGGCGACGCTCGAGCGGCGCACGGCGGACGACGACATCCCAGATCCGTGGATCCCAGTCGACACAACGAAAACCGTTCCCTTCACGCAACAGGCGTCACTTGAGGAAGTGCGCGACGCAACCCTACGGACAGGAAACACGTCTCCCGGCCCCGACAGCATCACGGTACAAATGCTCAAGGCGGTATGGCATATTATCGGAAGCCACGTCCAGCGGCTGTACGAAGGCTGCCTCACCATCGGCCATCACCCGAAGCCGTTCAGAGAGGCCGAAGTAGTCATGATAACAAAACCAGGCCGAAGGAACCTCTCGACCCCTCGTGCCTGGCGACCCATCTCCTACTGTCCTGCCTAGGCAAAGGTCTCGAGCGGCTCATCGCACGCCGCCTGGCATGGGCCTCCGTCCACTACGGAGTCCTCCATTCACAACAAGCTGGCGCTCTCCCGAAGAGATCTGCCGTTGACCTTGTTGCCGCTCTGCTGCATGACATTGAAGAGGCGTTTGCCCGCGGACAAGTTGCCACGTTGGTGACTATGGACATCCAGGAGCCTTCGACACTGTCCTCCGCAACAGGCTGATCCTTCGCCTCCGTGAGCAGGGGTGGCCAGAACATCTCGCTCGATGGGCTGGTTCTTTCATGCATGACCGCTCGGCGCGCGTCAGATACCAGGACACTACCACGCCCAGCTCGCCTCTCCAATGCGGCCTCCCCCAGGGATCACCAGTCTCGCCCATCCTTTTCTGTTGTACACGGAACCAATTTACCGCCTAGGGAAGCCGAAGGGCGCTTCGGCTACGCAGACGACACGGGTATCCTATGCATAGGTAACTCCTGGAGAAGACAGCCGAGAGCGTCGCGCTATGTAAACGAACTTGTGGCCTGGGGCGCCGCCAACGGCATCGCCTTCGACCCGATGAAGACTGAGGTCATGCATTTCTGTCGAAGCAAACCTAAAGTTGCCCGCCTATATTTCACGGCGACTCAGAGAAGCGCCCTGACCGAGCACTGCGATGGCTAGGCATCTGGCTCGACAGCACCCTGTCGTTCAAGACACACGTGGAAAAGTGGACAGCCAAGGCACAGGTCGTGGCCTATCACTTGAAAAGTCTGGCAAACACCAAACATGGTCCTCTTCCCGGTGCCGTTCGCAGAGCCGTAAGAGCATGTATCGAACCGGTGCTGCTCCACGGCACCGAGGCATGGTACCCCGGATTAACCAGCCCGCGATGGACCCAGCCAGCAAAGAAGGACCATCCGGGATACAGCAACTCATCCGAAAGATGAACAAGTCGCTTCACACATCCATCCGAGCCATCCTGCCTGTTTGGAGGACGACGCCGATCAATGCCCTCCATCGAGAGCGGCATTCCACCGGTGATACAACTGCTCGAGGGGCGTCGCATGCGCTTCGCGGCCCGCCTCAAGTCTCTCGATGAAGCCCATCCGCTTGCGAAACGTACAGTCCGGCCCAAGCCCCCTGTCATCCACAGGTCGATCAAACTGAAGTACCAGGTGCCGCGAGAAGGCTTCCGGACCCGACTTCGACGCAGTGACCAGCTGCTGCCTTGCAGCAGGCGGCCAATTCTCCTCCTCGCCGCTTCGGCGACGATCAGGCGCTGCCTCTGCAAACCGCCCCGAAAGACCAGTCAGCAGCGGATTTCCGCATTTGGCTCCGGTCAGTGCCACCACACACTCTGGTCGTCTACTCAGACGGATCGCTCTCCTCGGATGCAGCGGTCGGTTATGGCTATGCCATCCATCTGGATGGGCAAACCGTCCTAAGTGGCTGCGGCCGACTTGGGCCCGCTGAGGTTTTTGATGCGGAAGCGAAAGGCGCGCTCGAGGGCCTGCGCGCTGCCCTAAGCCTCCCACGATCGCAGAGGGTAGTCGTTTGTCTCGACAACATCGCGGCGGCAACATGCCTCAGAGGCATGCCGGCAGACTCCTCCCAGGATGTCTTCCTCGAGTTCCAGGCCCTGGCCACAGCACACGGTGCCACGGAGGTCCGCTGGATCCCCGGCCACACCAGCATCCCAGGCAACGAGCAGGCCGATGCCTTAGCGAAAGCAGGAACCTCTCAACCCGAGCCCGCAGGCGCTGTCCCGACACTGGCATATCTGCGCAGGGCTGCTAGGCAGCAGCCTGTGCGCATTTAAAGCCTGGTGGGAAGCCTCCGCACCCGAACAGTACAAGCCACTGCACCTTAAGCCGACGACCGGCTGCCCCCTGGAGCTCAAACTCCCCCGACCGCTTCTCCACCACCTGCTTGCAGCCAGAACCCGTCACGGGGACTTTGCCGACTACCACGAGAGGTTCAACCACGACGATGCGCGACTGACGTGCTCATGTGGCCGACGAAAAGAGCCAAACCATGTCTTTTATTGCCGAAAGATCGAGCCGCGGCATCGGATGAGGCTGACGCCTCACCTACTGCAGCAGTCAATCGCGCAATAGGCAGAGACTTCGACAGGTTCGTCAAGCTGGCGAAGGCGTCCTCCTTCTTTGAATGGGCTTGCCTCGCCACTAGGCGGCTGCATCACACCTTTCCTCACCTCTTCCTTTGTTCAAATCCCCCCCGGATTCGGCCAGGCAGAGGGTGCTGCAACACCCTTTGCCCGGCCGGGCCAACTGAGGCTGCGCTCTGCAGTCTCCGACAACGGTCCCTTGGAGACCAAAACTGAATGGCGATCTCACCGCCGCGCCTGCACGACCCGCTGACGGGCACCAGGTTCAACACGGAGCGCCTCAGAGCCGATGAAATGCTGGATGGTGGTTGTTTACGTTTGCGAGAGGAGACTGTAGACAGCCTACTAGCTCAGCACGTCCTGTGCCCCACCGGGACCTGAGCGGCCTCACGGCCGCTGGACGGAAAATACACATACATACATACATACCGTATACGGATAATAGAGTCCAAGTCCCCCCCACACCCAAACGTGTCCTGATCCCTGAATGGCTGCACCTGTAAACGACACACGCCGCCTCAACATCACCAAGTCCCAGATGCTGCGACAGTAAGCCAGCTCCCTCGCCTCTCACCCACCCCATCAGCGCGCGCGTCTGGTCCTCGCGCCGCCCGCTCCCACCCACCATGCACTCCTCCTTTGTGCGCGTCCAAAACGTCTTTGGCTTCTTCACCACCGTCGCCTGTGTCTTCGCCGCCTTCATCGCCGCCACCGACCTCTTCGCCGCCCGGACACCCACCGGCACCATTACGCCGCACAACATTCAAGTGTACGTGCTCCCTCTTGGCCGTGCTCGCTGGCCTATGCTTGACGCACGAGGCTCGGGGACAACGGAGCGCTGACGGAAACTTGGGGGGGAATCAGCGTCAAGGGCCGGCCGCATTACTACAGCTCCAAGAAGGAGGAGTACGCCATCATCAAGTTCTCCCTCGACGCAGACCTCTCCTCGCTCTTCACATGGAACACGAAGCAAGTGTTTGTCTACGTCACGGCTGACTGGCCCACGGCGCCCGGCCAAAACTCGTCAAACTCGGCCGTCATCTGGGACTCCATCATCACCAACCCGAGCGCCGACCACCTCAAGAACATTGGGCCCATTGCCATGAAGAAGCTCAAGAGAAGCTCCGAGGGCAAGACAATTGATCCCAGCAGGTAAGCATCCACAACTCCCTCTTCAAACGTCAATGCCTGACTCTTCTCCAGGGGCATCCTCAGGGTCAAAAACCAAAAGCCAAAGTACCAAATTACCCACCCCGGCGGCAAGATTGCCCAGAGCCAAGACGTCACGCTCAAGCTGCACTACAACGTCCAACCATGGGTCGGACTCCTCACCTGGAACATGGACAAGGATCTGGGCTTCTGGAAGGTCATCAACGGTGGCTCGAGCAACAAGTTTGATCTTCCCGCTATCAAGTCAAAGGACAGCAAGACCAAGAGCAAGGGCACATAGACAGAATTGCATCTAGCCATGGACCTGTAGTCGAGAACAACAAGATACATGGGCTGTCTGGAAACCAGCAAACGAAACAGGCCCGGCTGCTTCCCACGATACGTGAAACGGTATATCTAGTCAACATCTTGCCACCCAGGCATCGTAGGCATCCAACGCTCTATAGCAATAATCGTCCTCACCCACGACATAGACAGAACGACGCCTCGGCAATACCCATATGCGTACACGGCAAGACATCCGGCCCCGCCCGATACTGCCCAACGACGCCCCGAAAGTGATACAAGCCTCGGTCTCCCGGACCTGGCCAGCACCGCAGCTCAGCGACACTGTCACTGAGCAACATTGCTGCCGTTGGCGCGCTCCCCTCGTCCTCTGCTAGGAACCCCTCGTCCCCGACCACGACTACGGCTGCCGCGTCCGCCACGAGCGCTTTCCAGGTTTGCCGGAGGAGGAACGTTGCCATATTTCGGCGTCTGTTCCCGGGAGAGTGGGATTTGAGCCGCCTCCGAGTAGCCGCGGCTTCGTCCTCGACCGCCGCCACGACCTCTCTCGTTGGCGTTGCTTCCTCCGCGACTTTGCCCGTTCTTGCCTTGCCCGGGCGGCGTTGTGCCATTGGGGCTGTTTCGATAAACCAGCGTGCTATGGAGCAGAGGCGGCGCTCCGCCGCGCTGGTTGGGACCTCCGTGGCGAGAGGGAGAGTTGGCGCCGCCGTTGAGGGCACCACGCCACCCACCTCGCAAGACAGGGGGTGCTGGCGCATCCCTGTATTGCGGCATCCCCATCGATCCGGCGCGCCCCGTCGGTGCTGTGGCAGCTGTTCGCCTCTGCTGAGATTTGGACGACGCGGATATGACCTGCCTGTCCGTCGTGTTGAGCACCGAGGTTGACGCGACCGTCTGACCTCTGAACAATGGCGCTCTCTCGCCCAGAGTGGTGCCGCTCATAAACGGCGTGTCCCACACGACATCCAACAGCAGCGCAGTTGCAGTTCTACTGATTCCTGCGACCGTTCCTCGCGTGGCAATGGGGACCTTGCCTGATGCAGCCGCAAATGTCACCCGGTCGCCGAGACTGAAGGTCTGGTTGCCGAGCACGAGCTCTGCGTCCGCTGGCTTGAGAATGGCAGCACGAGGCACGCCGCGGAGCTTTTTCGGGGCAAACTCTTGCGCGGCCTGGGACATTTGCTCTCCAACTTTGGCCAATTCCATGACGACGTCAGAGTCGAGTTGCTCGGCTTCCAGTGGCACTCTCTCAAACTTGCCCGTCTCCTGCTTTTTCAACCACGCAACAATGTCTTTGATGCGCTGCGATGCGACGCTCGGGTCGTTCCACAGGTCTGTTTCCGAAGTCTCGCTTCTCTGAGGCTCCCTCTGGATTGCGACGAAAAAGTCGGGGAACGCCACCACGTAGTCCGCGATCAGCTTGACGGCGAGGGCGCTAAACTCCCAGCCCGAGGTTGACTTTCGCGAGTATCCCAGGACCTTGAGCTTGCGCGCTTCAAACTTCAAATTCAGGCCGAGGTTCAGCTTGAGGCCTGCCGAGTTTGTGACTTGATAGGAAGAGGTGATCTTGCTCAACACTAGAGGATGCATTCTGAGTTGCTTAGCGACCGCAAACGAGGGCGTATACGGGTTCCTGCTCTCAGCTTGGCGAATTAACGACTTGGCGAAATCCGGCTCCTTGTTTCGGAGTACAGAGACGATGATCTCGGTCTTGTTGTCGATGTGACTTGTGATTTCCAGAGGGCGCCCGTAGGCGTAGTCGCCGAGGAAGAAAGCTCGAGTCCCCACGGGAAACTCTTCTTCGACCGGGAGAGCGGCCTTTTCGATGAAGCGTTCGTCCTCGTTAAACACCTCGTCAACAATCGTTTGGGCGGCATATGTACTCCGCAAGCTAGGGTTCTCCGCGTATTCCTTGATCAGTGCGCCTTCTTCTGTCTTAACCAATCCCTTGAGCATGTGGACGTGAACGAGACACTCTACTTGCCCGACTGTGATTGCCAGACGTTTCGCGTACCAGCTCTCCAGATGCTCTGCCTCTCTGGAAAAATCGGTAGCTTCTCTGTTGGTGTGGTCCTTGGTGATGATGTCCTTTCCGTTCTCGGCCAGTTCAAAGGTGAACAGCTCGTCCTGGACTCTCATCACCCTGGCCTCTTGCAGGAATGGATATCCCACGTAACATCGCTGGCCCAGCTTAGCCTTCCACGTCTCTATGCTTGTGCGCATACTGGTGTCAGTCAGCGTCACGACGATGCTAGGATTCCTGCTGTCCGCCTGGAAGACGTTGACCCCGTAACCTTCAATCAGCTGCGCAGTATACGGCAGGTTGTGAAGAGTGGGAAACCCAGCCAGGGCCTCAATGTTGAGAAGGGCGCCACCTGTCAGGCCGGACAAGTGCTCGAGACCCTCCATGGCGGGCAAGTCGAATATGTTCTCGATGCAGCGGCAGTATTGGACGTCTGGAAAGATGCCCGGAAGCGGAGAGGCGTATGTGAAATTCACATCCTGTGAGTATGTGAACTTGAGGGGTACGCCGACCCCGTTCCGGGCCTTTTCGTCGTCGGTGAGGAGCTCATTGCAGGAAGCCATGGCGTCAAGGAGGCGCTTTTCGTCGATGAACGGGATCTTGACGACGGCCTCCCACTCCATCTTCTTGCCGTTCATGTCCAACTCGAAATCTCTGGGATAGAAGTCGATGATGGGGGAACCCGGGTTGGTCATCAGGTCGTGGTATACCGTGGGAACAATCTTCTTGCTGCGATCGGGGAGGACACCCATCAGCTGTTCGTAGGGCTTGAATGGCTGGCCCTTTTTGAAGTTGAGATCGGCACCGAGGCCTTTGACGACATCTGAAGGCGAGTGTAAGCTTTATATAGTTCGATTTCTCTTTCAACAGTTAACTTACCTGATATGAGGGGCGCGTAGTGATAGCCATAGAACCAGGGCCAAGACGCGATGCCCTTGTAATAGTAGAATAAGACCCACTGAAGGCCCTGGACATAATTCTCGCAGAGCGCCGTCTGCTCTTGGTCATACTTGTCCGCGGGCCATTCGGGGAACTTTTGCAGGTAGTACTTGGTCTTCCAGCCTTGATACTTGTCCTGGTAGAGCTTTTCATAGTGCTTCTGAGCATCCTCTGATGTCCTGTCAACAACCTGAGCTTTGTCGTACGTCTTGATAACACGCCACGCAGCTAAGTTTCCCTCGTCGTCGTCTTCGTCGTCGTCATCTCCATTCCTGGCGGGAAATGCAATGACGAGGTTGCGTTCGTCCTTGTCATTCTCCTTGGTTGACCATTCCAAATGCATGGCATCGGCAAGATCCTGGATGAATTTCCGGTCTGCTGCTTTCAGATTCGAGCCAAGGTCCAACGACTCTTCCGAACGATTCGAGACGAAAGGTCGGATTTTTTGTTTCCACAAGTCTCGCTGGAATGAGCTTATGGTAAGCTGATTGTTCCTAGGAGGCTTCCTGCTCATTGCGTTCTTTCCCGCCAGTTGCTGCTCCATCTGCTTAGAAGCAAACCACTTTTCATCGGAAACGTCGTTCTCGAAGGAAATCAGCTCAAGCTTGCTGAGCTCGTCCAACAGACTCCGCAGACGTTCCATATTGATGACCCCGTTTTCGTTGATGAAGCCCTGGCACTTTGGCAAAACTCTTTTGTATATCTTGAACATGTTGGCTAGAGCTCCCTCATTGATGTGAAGTCCGGGAAGATTCGGAAGGAAATCGTTTCCGACAAAAAAAGCCATCAAGATAAAGTCATCGATGACCCGCTCGAGATCAAATGCGAAGTCCAAGGTACCGTCTTGTTGTAATTCCTGGAACTCCAGCTCCAGGTACTCTCTCACGATACAGAGATGAAGAAGGTAAAAGTTCTGATGCTCGAGCTCCTTCGATTTTGTTTTAGAAGCTCGGCCAAACGTCACTTCTTCACGGAGAAGGCAGAAATGCGGATCATGGCTGAGTAGTCCAAGCATGATCAAGTCAGCGTCCAGGCCATAGAGACAATGGCGTACGTTTGGGTTGTAGTTTGGCTGCGCCTTGGCGTTGCGAATGTATTCCATGATCTTGTGCTCTCCCTCGCCTGGGACGTCGTGGCCCGAGAGCACAATCTCGCAGCCCTGCCACTCGGTGTCTTCCGAGACTTTCTTGTTGACGAAATATCGGAGTTGTTGGGATAGCCTGGCCATGAATGCGGTGCCTTGCAGCCCTCGTCAGCTTCTGCCCAGCGGCAACTGAGCGAGGGCAATGACTTACCTGGCGTGATGCAATTACTGTCAAAGGGCTCCTCTTTGGGCATTTCAACGCCTTCTCTGATGGCCTTTTCACGCGCATTTTCAGCATCCAAAGCGGTCCTGAATCGGCGAGATCGCTGCTGGTTCATCTTGGCACGCGGCGCGACACCGTCAATGGCCATGAAGAAGAGCTGTTTAGGCTTGATCTTGCCGAACAGATGCTCAATGTAGTTGAAGATTCGTATGAACATTTCCTCTTCGCTGATGCGGAATGTCGCATCCTCGCCGGCGTCCTTGTGGGTGCAGTTATGGATGATGCCATTCATGTCGAGCTACAGATTTCGGTCAGTCGCGGGCTAAATAGAGAGCCGGAGGAGCGCACATAGAGGCAGTCGAATTCGGGTATCCGATTTTCTGCAATAACTTGGGAAATGGCCGGATAGCGCTCTGAGAGCCATCTGAAGAACTTGGGGACACTGGGACAGCGGTTAGCCAAGGGCAACGGATGGGGGAAGAATTCAACGTGCCCCATGGTGTAGAATGCGAAAACTTGTCCGCCGACAGAATAGGCTGACAGCAAAAAACAAGACACAAAGTGGGAACGAGTAAGCGACAGCAGAGACCGGGAGCTCTGAACAAAATGCCGCGAGTCTGGCGCAAAATGAAGCGTCGGGTGAAACTGTCGGAGCCTGTGCGCGGTTTGCCACACGAAGAGGCGGAGGGGAGGAAGGGCTGGCGACGCTGGACGGTGCGCGCCTCGCCCAACAGCCGACGAAAGGAGAGGAGAGGAGAGGCGAGGAGAGAGGAGGAGGACGGAACGAGACGGAACGGTGTCGGTGTCGTGGCGAAAGGAGACGAAAGTGAGCGGCGGATTGCTTGCTTCTGCATTTAGCGATTCTTCTTAGAAGTTAGCGGGGCTCCGGAAGGGGGTGGCTGGAGCACCCCCAAGGCCTCGGCTCTAACTGGACTCCCTCACCGCCTTGCCGGCAGTTTTAAGCAGACGCCCAGAGTTGCCTTTCTTCACTTTACGCGCGACGCGTGCAGGCTCGTATTTTGCAGTCTCATCGCAAGCTCGGTCGCCAACGCCCCAAAGGCTCAGCCTCGGCCTCAACCTCAACCTCCATCGTGCTTGGTGCCCCTCCATCAGGCAATCCGCGAAATACCAACGTCAACCCTCATCCCTGGCCAGTCTGTTTTCCGCCATGGCTCCCGCGCAGGCCTCAGACCCTGAGGTCGACGGTGAGACCCCCTCCCTCGCCCCCAGCCGCATAACCTGCGATGATGCTGACGGCCGGCTCGCAGTCGACATGGTGCAGGACGACGACGACGATCAGGTGGAGCGCCTGATCAACGAAGGCAAGGGCCCGCGTCGTGAGCGAAGCTTTCGCGTTGGCTGACCTTTCGTAGAATACAAGACGTGGAAGAAGAACAGCCCCTTCTTGTACGACATGATTCTAGGGTATGCAAAACCTTGACCACGACTCCAGAACGACGCTCTGACATGGTTTAGAACCGCCCTGACCTGGCCTACCCTTACCGTCCAGTGGTTTCCTGATGTCAAAGAGCCCAAAGACAAGAACTATCGGATGCACCGCCTTCTGCTTGGCACCCACACCTCGGACGAGAGCACCAACTATCTCCAAATTGCCGATGTGCAGATTCCAAACGCTGTCGCGCCCAACCCCGACAACTACGACGAAGAGAGGGGGGAGATAGGCGGATATGGAAATGCCGGCGACGTCGCTGCAATCAAGTGCGACATAGTGCAAAAGATTGAGCACCCAGGCGAGGTCAACAAGGCCCGCTATCAGCCCCAAAACCCAGACATCATCGCTACCTTGTGCGTCGATGGCAAGATCCTCATCTTCGACCGCACAAAGCATCCCCTTCAGCCAGCCGCGCCCGGCAAGATCAATCCCCAAATCGAGCTTATCGGCCACAGGGCTGAAGGGTTTGGCCTCAGCTGGAACCCCCACGAGGCTGGCGGCCTGGCATCAGGCAGCGAGGACAAGACCATGTGTCTGTGGTAGGTCGCCAGCGTGCTTTTGCCTAAGCTGCATCCCAAAGTGTCCAAGCTGAACCAGTGACAGGGACCTCAAGACCCTTGAGGCAGACTCCAAGTCGCTGCGGCCTGCTCGCAGGTACAATCACCACACGCAGATTGTCAACGATGTCCAGCACCACCCCATCGCCAAGAGCTTCATCGGCACAGTTTCGGATGATCAGACTTTGCAGATTGTCGACGTCAGACAGAGCGAGACGAGCAAGGCAGCGCTCGTCGCCAAGCGCGGCCATCTCGATGCTATTAATGCTCTGGCCTTCAATCCAACCTCGGAGATCCTTGTTGCCACGGCTTCTGCAGACAAGACAATCGGCATCTGGGACTTGCGAAACGTCAAGGAAAAGGTGCACACGCTCGAAGGTCACAACGACGCGGTGACGTCTCTGTCATGGCACCCGACCGAGGCTGGCATTCTAGGCAGCGGCAGCTACGACAGAAGAATCATTTTCTGGGACCTGTCTCGCGTGGGCGAGGAACAGCTTCCCGATGACCAAGACGATGGCCCCCCTGAACTGTGAGTGTTGAGTCCCGACCCCAACGCCTCGGTATCAACGTCTAGATGCTGATTACGGATTATCCTAGGCTTTTCATGCACGGCGGGCATACCAACCATCTGGCCGACTTCAGCTGGAATCCCCACGAGCCATGGCTCGTGGCCAGCGCTGCGGAAGACAATCTCTTGCAAATCTGGAAGGTGGCAGAGTCCATCGTCGGTAAGGACGACGGTGAACTGCCTCTCGATGAGCTTGACCGATAGGTGAGGTGGAAGTTCGTGGAAATGAATCGGTCTTCATAGGATGAGGAGACTGTATTACTCTGGAGTCGGCGGCGACGGCGGGAGCGACGAAAAGAGTCCCGCGACTTGGCAACGCGACGGAGTCCACGGAGGGAAGCACATGCCATTGTTGATCAGGCCGGGAAAAGAGTTTGCGTTGAACTTGCGGAAACCCTCAAGTCACTTCCGCCTATGGCTGTGTGGTGAGGGGTGAGGAGATGCGCATTTCTTTGGCAATAGCAGTGAAGATTCATAAGATATCCTGCTCAGAGTGCCTGCGGTGGCCAAGCTCGAAGCACCGACAGAATGACCCCCTCGCCAGCCGCATTGTTTTCATTGGCAGACTCGTCCGAGTCGAATCATGGTTGCCACGTCAGTTGCGCAGCCGTCGTCTGCGAGTTCAAACTCGAAGGTGAACCGTTGTCCTTGCCAACCCGCTCACTGCGCATGCGAACTGAAGCTGGACCGTCGGTTGCCCCGTCAGCTGCCAACTGTTTACTGCAACCTCGCTCGGATGCTGTAGCCCTTGCATCACAGCTCCGTCACTTCCCGAGCCAGCGTTCTGCAAATCCACATTCCACCTCCAACCACTTCCAAAGCATCCTCTCCCAGCCCGATCCTGCTTCTCGGCACTCCACCCCCGAACGCCTTGAGCGTTGGATGAACCTCGACCATGTCGGGCCCTACTCGCCAAACGCCCGACGGCCAGCAGCCGGGCCAAGGCATCTACGACATGGAGCTGCCCCTGAACCCCGACAGCCTTCGGCGCAACGCGCGCGCGCACGGGTTCAGCGACCAAGAGGCCGACGTCTTGGCGCAGCTGGCGCTGCAGAAGCTGCGCGAGGCCATGGCCAGCAGCAGGGAGGGCGAGCCCGTGACGGCGCTGCAGATTGTCGAGGCCATCAAGCAGCACGCCGCAGAGGAGGCCGAGCGGGAGCGGGAGCGAGAGCGGCAGGCTGTGCAGCGCGAGGTGGACCTCTTTGACGCCATGTGCGAGCAGGAGCTCGGGGGGGGCCTCGAGCGCGAGGACGGCGATTTCAAGGGCAAGGGCAAGCAAACATGCCCCGGAGCCGTTCAAGACGACTCAGCCGGCCCGAGCAGCAAGCGGTGCAAGTTCACGGATGGCGGGCTGGAGGAATACTTTGGCCCAGGCGAGGATGCCTACGCCCTCTCTACCAACCAGGCCGATGCCAGCTTCAGCCTCAAGCATCACGGGATGGATCTCATCACCGCCCTCTGCCAGCGAGTCGAGCTCGCCGTCGAACTGGCCAAGCACCTCGGGCCCGAGGACCTTCTCAAGCTCTACAGCATGAGCCGGGCCTTTCACGACTCCCTCGACGGCCACCTGCTGTCGTCGATCCGTCAGATCCTTGCCCACAGGGCAGCCGAGGCCGGCAAGATCTTCCAGTTCAAGCTCTACCGCCGCCTCCTCGTGCCCGACCCGGCCGGCCGCACCTGGGAAGAGCAGCTCGGCACGCAGTCACCCGGCAGTCCGAGCGGCCGCAGCAACAAGCGCGAGGTGCGTTCCGTGCCCGGGCTCAGGTATCTGCAGCTCGTCCTGGTGCGGGACCGCTGCTGCAGGGACATACTCGCCGTCTTGGCCCGGCACGGCCACCGCATGCCGCCGGGCATGTACAAGACGCTGCTGCGCATGTGGCTCCTCATGGACGTGTCGACGTCGCACCAGCGAAGGGCGCTGCTGCGCAACCAGGAGCTGTGGACCGACGTGGACCTCTACAACGCCCAGCTTTTCATCGTCAAGCTCGGCATGCACTTCAACGACCCCATCTACGGCCCGCTCACCTTCGACATCCCGAGCCTCATCCTCGGCCAAAAGGGGCTCTACTTTCTGTGGCAGGTCCTGATGCGTAAAAGGTTCACCACGCCCGAAGATATCCTCGACGCCAAGGTCCGCTACGACTTTGAAATCCCGCAGGACGGCGGCGGACACGATTTCTTCGACCTGAAGGTCTACGGCGTTCCCTTTTGCGAGGTCGGCATCGGGCACATGGAGGGCTGGGGCAGGGGCCGCCGCCACCTGATGCGCCCCGACGAGCTCGTCCCCTACGAGGCCGTCGTCCGGGGCCTGGAGCTGGACGAGCACCTCATGCACATGATGACCTGGGGGTACTTTGACTGGCACACGGGCGAGAACCTGGTCCCCACCGAGGATGAGATGTACATCTCGGACGAGGAGCGCGTCCTCGCCCACATGGACACGAGCCACCTGTGGCAGAGAAAGCACGCCTTGAAGAAGCGCTGGGACACGCTCACCCCAGAGCAGCAGCGCAAGATCAGAGCCGACGACGAGGACGACGCCCTCCGCGCACTGGCCTGGGCCTCGGACCCACCCAGCGACACCGACGCCGAAGGCGAGGACAAGCCGCCCACGCTCGACGACGAGATCACCCGCGGCTTCATCATCCCCCCACAGAAACCCCGCGTCTCAGGCCCCCCCAAGCCCCCTTCCTTTGCAGGCACGATGGCGGCCTGGGCCGAGCTCGGCACCCAGGTCCTGCTGAGCCTCCCCGTCGAGCTTCAGGGCGACCAGCTCTTGCGTGCAGAGGCGATGCACAACTACCGAGCCCCCAGCGAGGAGCCGGCCGCCGCCTGGGACTGGGAGGCTTGGCTGGAGCAGGAGGGGCAAGGCTGCGAGGTGGATGCGGCCGAGGCGTTGGACGACGGCGACATGTCATCGTCGGGCGAGACGGAGGAGGATGCGTACATGGCGGGAGACGAGGACGACTTTGACTCGGGGAGCGAGCGGGACGAAAACGACGACGACGTTGACGACGCTGGACAGCACGAGGTCGAGGGCATTTGGAATGAAGCGGATCTCGAGAAGTACATCGAGGACTTCTTCGACCAAGTGGTGATTGAGGACAGTGTTGATCAGGGGCACTGCGGCTGAAGTGTCGACGCAGAGCGACGGCCACGACCAACACCTTTCGCTCGACGGCGCTTTCAAAGTCCAGAACCTAGAATACAGGAAGTCAATTAGTTCTGCACAGGCAGATAGCAAGATGCTGCGAAGATATCCCACGCCAGATATGGACCCCTGGATCCGAAGCTCTAGACGACTCTCTCTCCCTTCGCCGGTCCATGCAGCTCTCTCCACCAGCCGTGTCAGACGCAGTGTCAATACTTTTCAAATTCAACCTGTATCTCAGCTCCATACCAGTCTCCTCTTCCCGCTTCCAAGCCCTCCTTCCCCCACCCCAAGTGGTCTCTTTCTCGCTGAAAGAGCACTCATTAAAGACCAGGAAGGGACAAGAGACAGACAAGTCGCCCCGACCATCCAGCAGCCAGCCAGGCAAGCAATTCAATGGCCCCAAGAGGCCCCCGACTCCTAGCCAGCTTTTCCCGTGCCCTCCTCTCCGATCCAACCCAACTCCCCAGTCCAGTCCACAGAGAACCTGAAAAGCCCGGAAACATGGCCCAAGCCAAACCGCGTTGTCAAAGACCAAAGCACAGATAAAAGGAGTGACAGCAAAAAAAACAATGCGGCGGGTGCAGAATGCCCGAAATCCTTGGGTTGTGACTGAAGACGCAGACGCCAGGAGCTGAATATTTGAGTCGCTCACCGAGGCCAAAGAAACACCCCTTACACTCCCTTTCGCTATGCACCCCTCCCGGGACAACAAAAGGTTTCCAGCAGTTCCACGCCCAAGCACCTCCCACAGCAGTCGGTTTGCATCATCTGAGCGGCGCAGATGCAGGGCCGCCCCCCACGAAAGAAATAGCAGATGCCTAGCAAAAAGCCTGTGCCGAAGACTCGTCGAACCGGAACAGCCGTGGTATAGTCACTTTTGTCTTCCAGCCCTCAAATTTCAACACATGCCTCCTGAAATACGAAAAGTGCCCGACACTCCCGTCCTGGTCCTGGAAATCAAACTCGCACCGATGCTCCCCCCCTTCTGCTCCCCGTTGAAACAGCAAACTAAGTCCAGAAGATTTTTGCCAAGGCCAAGTGCTCTATGTTCATTCCAAAGTCGCTCCGTTGTGCAAGGACGAAAGACGACGCGGGAAAGATGCGCAACCGCAGAGGTGACGACGCTATCCGAGTGGGTGGCATTCCGTGCACAGCGACGCGTTTAGCTGTGCTTTGCTACCACGTCACGGCCTAGGCGGGCGATTTGCTCGGAGGAGCACCTCCACCGTTCTGACGACCGTCGCCGCCCCCAACGCTAAGACCGCTGATGCCGCTAGAGAGGAAGGCAAAGGGGTCGTTTTCGCCATTGTTATTGCCGCCGTAAAAGTTGTTCGATGGAACGGGGCCCGCGGAAGCCGGACCATTAGTCGCCGACTGGAAAGCGGCCTCGGCAGCCCTGCTATCGAATGGCCCTGCAGCGTGGGACCCGGGAGCGGCTCCAAAGCCTTGATTGTTGAGGGAGCTGGGATAGTTTCCGGCGCCGCCACCAAGACCGGATGGCAGAAAGTGGCTTGGCGGTCCTCCAAAGTGCTGGTTATAGCCCCCACCGGATGCAAACGAGTTGCCAGAGCCAAAGGGCCCGGGGCCCGGGGTCCCAGCCATGGATCCCTGGCTCATACTGTACTGCGAGGAATTATCCATTGGAGACGGGTATCCCGAGTCGGCCACGACAGCGGCTCCGGCACGGCTTGCTCCACAGCGAAGGCAGCACACATTCTTGGCGAAGTTGTGGTAGCCGCAGACCTCGTTCCCGCACTTCCAGTCGCCGGCGCGGAAGGGAACAACGCCGCCTCCACCCATGCGACCGCCGTGGCCCATGGGACCGTGGTGTCCGCCACCATGGGGGGGGGGAGGCATCATGGTCGGCGGGCCGTAGTTGTAGCCATATCCGCCGCCGCCGCCGCCACCGCCACCTCCACCCATTTCAGCCGCAGGGCCGGGACCCATGGCCGGGAAGGAGCAACGGAAGCATGCGGTTCGGCGCTGGAAGTTGGAAAAGCCGCACGAGGGGCAGGTCCAGTCACCGGGTCGAGGACGATTCTTGCTCGGAGGGAACGGCGTCAAGATGTCCTGGGCGCGGTCCAGGACACGGCTGGACGAGGGAGATACCTCAATGGCCTTTTCGTTCAGTGCACGCCCGTTCATGCACAGGCTCTCGGCAGCCTGGAGGAGATCAGCAGCTATCCTTGGCTCGGTGAGGTGCTCAGGAGGTAAGGCAAAGGACTGGGACCCTTGTACCACCGAAAAGGGGAAAAGGGGGGAGGGGGGAGACGCATTGGCTTACCTCTTCATGGGACGAGAACACCGCAAAGCCGGTACCAGTGGGCTTATGCTGTTCCGGAGTACGTAGTGTCCAAAAGGCGATTGGACGCCCACCAAACTGGGTGAACCAGCTTTCAAGCTCCGATTGGGTGGTGTCGTGCGGGAGGCCAGACATGTGAAGAACCTTACTCCTCTCAGATAGAAACGCTCGCACGTCAGCCCTGGCATCCATCGGCCTGGTCAACACATCCGGATGCTCCTGGGGAGGCTGTGATTTCCGGATCAGGCCGCGAAGAACACGGGCAAGAGTGATAGCTTCCTCCATGGCGCGGCGCGGCGAAGCAGGTGCGAGAGCCTGCAGGTGGAACGGGAGATTATGCTTGATCGGAGCACTCGACTGTACCGGCTCGACCTCGAGGGCGGCGCAGATGTTGGACAGCATCGAAGGCCCAAATGGCAGGGATTCGGGATGATGCTGCTGCCATCGCTGATACTCGGTTCGCAAGTCAAAGGTACGCGAGTGCTGCAGATAGGGAGGGAGCACGACGGCCTTGTCACGAGCTTCTCGGGGTAGTTGTACACGAAGATCCCAAGCATCGAGAGTGACGAAGACGAAATCGAGGTTCTTGGAAGTCAGATACTCGGTAGCAAACGTGTCGAATCGAGAAATGGCGTCTCTAAAGGTACCGGCGTTCCGAACATGTTCCCAGGTCAGGGTGGTCAGGCTTGCTAAGAAAAAGTTTTATGATAAGCCGCGGGTTGTTCGCCACGCATGTGCTTGTCTGCCAGCCCCGATGTGCACGGAAAACTCAATGACTGAAACTTGAGGCGCGAGGGCAACGCGAAACGGCACGGGGCGCCGAAGGCGAAAGGGGGTCGGGGCGTCAGGTCACTTACTGCAAAGCGGAGTAATCGGAGTGTTGACTGGCTTGACAAGAACACTCTCGTGGGTGATCTATTGGGTTGAAGACACGGGGTCAGCAGGAAACGGGGGGAGAAAGCAAGGGTGGGCGCGATATGGACCACTCACCTCCTCTAGCGAGTTGGCGTCGAGAAGAATCCATCCAAGCTCAATGACCTCGGCGGAATCCTTGGTGACGTAGACACCGTGTTCATCGCAAGTCGTGGCCACATGGATGACAACGTAGCGGTCGATATTGAGCTGTGGCTGCGAAGACATGATGGGGGCGGGCGGCTTCGGGACCGGCTCGACAGCACGGGAGTGTCGACGCGGAAAGCTCGCTGGCGAGTCGGGCAGTCTCCTAGAAGAGCTTCAGGAGGCAAGGGGCAAGAAGCTGCGACCCGGCCGGCTCAAGGTGTGCGGGATCGAGATTGGCAGAGATGGCGGCCTCGAAGCTCTAGGTCTTGCAGAGCAAAAAGAGTCGCAGACCGGAGCTGGGGAATCAGACAGGCCGAAGGCGAAAGTGAAAGGGGTAGAGAGGATGGAAAAGGCAAGCTCCGAATGGCGAGCGAAGGAGAGATCGGCTGCGCCCAGCCAGAAATGCGCAAGGGGCCCTCGGGATCAAGCTGAGGTTGAGGTAGGATGGGGCTTGAAAATGAGGGAACGGGGGTGCAAGGAGGAGGCTGCCAGCTGGAGGGTTGCGTGGAAATTTGGCGGCCCGTGGCGGAGTTTCCACCAAGCCAGCCGAACGGGCTCGGTTCGGTTGGGCCCAGCAGGCATGCTGTCAGCTGTTTGGCTGACCCTGACCCTCTGCAGCGGCGCGGCGGGAGCGCTGTAATTCACGGCTAGGTACTAATTACGGGGCCATCGTCTCCTTTTTCTCACAGTGCCTGCGAAGTCCTGTACCTACCCCTACCAACGCACCAGTCACACGGGTTCTGTCGCGCATTCGCCGTACCTGGTGCCGTCATGCCGTGTGTTTGGTCAATGCTGGTTGAGCTGCGAATCAAAGGGGGCCACCATTTTCTTTTCTCTTCCTCTTCAGAGAGCAGGCCGGGGAGGATGAAATAGTTGTGTAAGCTGTCTTCCGAGCTCCAACACTGTGCCTGCCTGATGGGGGACCTTATTATTATTCATCACGGATGTACCGCGCCAGCTCTTTCTTTGCTCTCGGGAGCTGGATTCACAGCAAGAGGATGAAGCCATTCCTCCCGGGAGGAAGTGCAACAATGATTGACATGTTGCTCCCCGGAGCTATGCTTTGGCTTTTTTTGTATAAAAAGTGTATATAAAATCCACGCAGCAACGGACAGTCGTTGACTCTACCGCGACTTCTTGCCTAGCGCCGCCTCCACAGCTGGTTATTTACGGAGTAGGTACAGATACGGACAAGGTTGCTCCAAGCCGTGCCCTATTACCGGTACGACGAGGGCTTTGCGACTCCGCGGCTGCTGATTCATCAGCTGCTGTCGGCAGCGCTAGCGGCTCCCGGAAGCTGACCCGGGGCATTGAGCGTCTGTGACTGCGACTTTGGAATTGGAAAAGGGGAAGCAAGTTCATGGATGAGGGCAATACCACGTGTTGGGCACGTCGAGTGTCGCCTGTAACCGCGTCTCACGGTGCGAACTGTCGTGGCACTAAGGCGTCATAACGGGAAAGCGCCTTTTTTGGTGACAGTGCCGAGTGCGAAACACCGAGCTTTGACACTCTCCGTGCCCATAATTGGCTTGCTTGGGTACCCTCAAAGTCTATGGAAAGCCGGCACGATTTGGTGGCCTGACTAATTATATGCAGCTACCGACTTGGCTCGCGCCTGTGAGATTTAGCATGGGTCCCTTATCGGGGCTCACGTATCACGTTAAAGAAGCTACAAACAGCATTCAATGCCAGTTGCCCCTTCGGAGGTGCCTCCACTCTTGGTGACATATCAAAGCGTTGCCAGCACCGAGTCGTTGTCGGGGCATTGAGGTGCTGATAAGTCTCGCCCTTCATCTTTGCTGCAGCTCCTCGCATTCAGCCACCGCGCCTCGTCCGTTCCGTACCCGTGGGCAAAGGGAGGGAAGCATCCTGTGCTGCGATGCTAGTGGCCCATGCCACCGGGATTGGTGAATTCACCAAATTCTGCTGGGCTTTTCGCGAGTACTGTACTTTTTGACCCCCCTTGGCCGGCCTTGAGCTGGGTTTACTGACGCATCGGAGAGCGCCCCGTTGCTGGGCGAGGCATGGTATGATGGGGCATCGGCATTGGCCTCGAAGCATGATGTAGTGGCAATGCAGTTGAGTGTGACTCCATTTGCGTTATCGGTCAAGGGTGCGAGGCTGAGTGTTTCTAGTTTTTTCATACTCTCGCCCGTCATGCCCTGACAAGGGCCTGCTGTGCACCAAAGGAAGACCTACCTGACCACGTATTACGCGTACCATGGATGGCAATGACTTTTGTCCCCTTCTCCTTCCTCTTGACAGAGTTGTCTTGAAGCCCTCGACCTGGAGCTGAGACTGTTGGACTGGCTTTTACCATTCGGTATTGATGGGGTTCCGTCGGTTCGTCTCCAAGTTTACGCAGACCAAAACTGTGTGAGTACGAAGTGTTCAGAGCATGGAGGGCTGCTTAGAGGACGAACATGTGTGCCTTACGTCATTCAGCGCACTCGGTAGGGCCACTGCTCGGAACTGTGTGCCACTGCTGCCCGTAACTTAGAGGGCACGTCAGGTACGCGTCACGTCATCATCCCACTGCCTGCGAATGCGGTTGCCTAGGGCCCCCCTCAGCCGGTTAGGTAGATACATGCCTCACCCATGAGTGCCGAGAACAAAAGGCATGTATCACAGTAGCTAGCAAACGGCCCGAGGCTCCTTGCCTAGCATGACCTGTTTCTATTACCTACTGTACGTCGATGGAACCCAGCTGCTCCCCGCCCTTCATAACGCAATACTCTCCAACTACACACTCGGTGATCTCCGACCAACCGTCGCATCCCTTTCAACCAGCACTATTGAATATCTCGTGGACTTCGCCGTGAGCCAAGAGCCACAATCGCACTCGCTCACCAAGCAGATCGTGCCCGCGATCGACACCAACTCGACCACCCCAGACTGAATCGCGATCCGCTTGAGCCGCCACCATGGGCGTCGCCTCCGCTGTTCTCATTGTCATCCTCACCATCTTCTGTAGGTTTTCGTCACGGTATGGACGCAACCTTTGTCGCTAACGTGTCTCGCAGTCCCTCCGCTGGGCGTTTGGGCGGTGGCAGGATGTGGGATGGGTATGTGGGCCTTGAGCCAGACCCGGACGGTAGTCTGCTGACGTGCCGGTAGACCTCTTCATCAACATCTGCCTGACGGTCCTGGGCTACCTACCTGGCCATATCCAT
Organism: Hirsutella rhossiliensis; assembly: GCF_020360975.1. Taxonomy (NCBI): domain Eukaryota; kingdom Fungi; phylum Ascomycota; class Sordariomycetes; order Hypocreales; family Ophiocordycipitaceae; genus Hirsutella; species Hirsutella rhossiliensis. The sequence continues at coordinate 2,065,848 of NW_025408669.1, forward strand.
GCGTTCTACATCGAGTACGTCTACTACGACCGCCGCGAGCAGGCCCACGAGGGACGCTTCCCAACCGGCCCAGCTCCTGGGGTCTATTCGGACAATGTCCAGACTGGGGGTCAAGGCTACGGCACGATTGCTCAGCCTACCGGCTAGAGGCATGTGAGAGGATATGAGTAGGGAGCCTTGAGCGGACAAGGTGGTCATAATTGTTGGGAGCTTGCCTTAAGGAAGCTTGTTTTTAAATGTGGTCCGAGGAGTCGAGGGCATGCTGGTTTTATCCATTCTTGTCGTTCACACGACGTTAATGGTGTTTTGTCGGTCTCTGGCAAGAGTGTAAGGAGGGGTTCGCCGAGCAATAGTTATTGTTTCCACGGTTGAGTCTTTTGATATTTACGTCGACCCTCTAATATGGAAGCCAGCCGAGGCGCAGGTTCAAACCACTTTCATGCGGGGTCCCATTAATTTGGTTGACGAGTGACGTGCGAGCAACATATTTTGTTTGTCAGGCCACAGAGAGCGACTGGTAGTCGTGAAAGGGCGAGTGATGCGCCCAGGTGCTCACCGCAGGATAACTCGATGGGCGCAAGTCTCAATCGATCCGCACTGGGGCTCAAAGCCGCGGCTCCCGTATGCCTTTTTATCGCGAGACATGGTCTCGGTGTGGAGGGGTCGTGGAGGACAGGCACAAGTACGTGCTCCTCTTCGCGCACGGCCATGGACCGGCGCAAGAACTGGCACGCGCCACGTCTCCCGCGCCAAACTCGCTGGCAACTCGTGGACGTTGATTGTCCAACCATTCGGGCGAGCCATCGTCTCGTCTCTCGACTAAGCTAGGCACGCTGTCTCGCCCGTCGTCCAAGGCACCGAAGTATCCCGCTGACCCCGCCATGAGGAAGCCAATCAGTGACTCACACGCCTGTGGTGGGGCTCGAGGTGCGCTCTGAGTGAGCGCTCGGGCGCGAAGCCGTGTAGAGGGTGACTCTGACACCGTATGGGTCTCTGTCTCAGCAGTGCCGATCTAGCCATGCCTGGCTAGCTAGCGGCCTCTCTGGCGGCAATCTGCTTGAAGATGCAATAGTCGAGAAGGCCAGCCGTCTAGGCCGCGACAGTGCGGGATTCACAAAAAGGTCGACGACTCTCAAGGACTCATGCAGTTCGCAAAGTGTCGGCCGTTTATCACCCCCTCTCCAGCATCCTCTAGCATGCGTTGTGCCTCGCTGCACGCACGCACGCAGTAGCACATTGTACATGCGAATAGTGTCCTACGGAATCTGCACGCCCGCATCTCCTTCGTCCACCGACACGTCCCCTCTCCTCCCGGCCCCCTTGCCAGTTACCAAAGCCTACCCTTTCGGCGACAGCCACGACACCTCTCATGCAGCCACGGCCACGTTTCAATCACCGCCCAGTCGTGTCCCTTGCTCCTCTCGCCTCTCGCCTCTCACCTCTCGCCTCTCTCATCTCCTTCTCTCCAACCCCAACCGCTCGCTGCAGACCGACTGCTTCTCGACCGTCGTGTCTCTCGTCCAAGCATCCTGCTGCTTACGCACCTCCCCCTCCCGTCTTTCCGTTGGAACTCTGTCTACGCCCCGTCGTGGGCGTAGCCCTCGGCACAGTGCACTCGACTGACACTGGACAACTGATGGGCATGCAATCGGCATCCCTGTGAACCACGACGAACACGTCTTGTCAGTCGGCCACTCCCGAGCCGCTCTCTATGGGCTCCAGAGGCACAAGGCGAAGCAAACCCCTGTCTCCGATGCCCGACCCTTATATGCATCCCGACTCTCGTCCTCCCGCCATGTCTCCGCCCACCGCCGCCTCTCACTCCTCCTCTCGCCACAATTTTCCGCCCTCGGCTGTCTCGTCTTCACGTCGCCCTGCAGATCCTAGCCGGGACGCCTTCCCCTTCTCCTTCAACCGCCCATCCCGAGCCAATCCATCCTCGACCAGTCTTGTGCCCTCTACTGCAGAAGGCAAGCCCATTCCCCTCGACGACTCGACTGCTGAGCATCGCACATCGGCTCTCCGAGAAATCAACAACCATTATCCCAGCCGTCACCAGTACGTCAAGTCCAGCGGGGCACAAAGCAGCACCTACTCGGAGCCCGTCATCGTCCGCAGCTATCATCCTCCTGTTCCTGGCCGCCGGCTCATGGGCACAAACGGTGCCGGCTGCGTCGCTCACGGGAGATCTACATCCGCGTCGGGATCGGATGCCGGTGGTCCTGGAGCATTTGTCACTCGTGGCCTCCCCTTTGCCAGCAAAGTCGGCTCTGCAGGAACCGGAATGCTGGGCACAATGGCCCTCACCCGTGCAAATAAGGCGTCTGCGGTCCACATTCAACAAGAGACTCGACTGCCGCCGGTGGAGGCGTTCAGCTTCAAGAGCTTCATGGCCAACATGGAGGCACAAGGCGGCGGTGACGATATCAATGCTGACCTGGACCGCATAGCCGAGATATGTGCCAGGTCTAGATATTCACTAAGCAACCAGTACGAGGTTCACTACGCCCCTCACGGCTCGGGCGCCTCCTTCCTGGCCGCCGCACAACAGCACCATGACATTCAAGGCCCCACCCTGCAGGCTGTGTCGTCGGATGATGAGCGGAGCATGAAGCGACAGAAGAGAAAACGTCATGGCGGAAGGAGGAACAGCCGGGCCATGGGTACGCTCGAGACCATTATGTCGTCAAGCCGGTCCTCGGATGAGGAAAAGTCCAAGCAAAAGTCGGCAGCTGACATTGCTGACGGAATCCGCGGACGGGCCTCGTGGAAGGAATCTGACACCCCGTCACCTACCACATCATCTGGGAGTACCTTTGAAGATGCAAACCTGCAGCACGAGCAAACTCCCTGCAAGGCACAAGCAAGGCGGCCGTCGACTTCGCTGGCACTCATTGACGGCTCGAGGCAGAGCCCTACCCCGCCTGATGCAGCTGAACCAAGACCGACGGCCAGTGGCCTAGTCGGCCAGCCAGCACTACCTCAGGCGTCGACGAGCCACTTGGAAATTCGAACCGCTCCGGAGCAGACACTGGAAGCTCATGGGCATATTAAAACCGCATCTGCTCCGCCTGCGGGCGGTTGCAACATGCCCATGGCCAAAGGCTCTATCCCTTCAATTCAGGAAACTGGACCCGGAGCTGGACTACTAACTGTAATCGGAGGTTGGATACCCTGGGCATCATCCGGGAAACATGGCGGCCGCGCTGAAGGGAGCCTCCGGCATCTCTTGAAGACGGCGGACTACAACAAGGGAAAAGGCGTTGCCAAAGCCTCATAACGAGACGAAAGATCGTCCAGGGAGACCAAGAACCTCGACTTCGCGATACCGCTGACGTGCCGTGCCCACCACAAGAGATGATCCAATCCTCTATTTCAGCGGCCTGGGGCGTTCGGCGACTGGCCTGCTTGGCCGATGTAGATGGAGCCCCAGGGGGCCAGTTACTAAATATGACTTGACGACGTGCAACGGAAATTTCTTTGTGTCTTGCGGATCTTCAAGAGGCAGTCACCATCACTGGAACACGGATTATTAGGCCAACAAGGCCGCAAAGTGCTCTTAGATCCCGCGGGTCGCACACGGCCCGTGTGGTCACCGACTGACGGATGCGGCTTCGGGGAAGGGCAGGAAACTACATTCATTCCCTAGCCAGAATGCCGTGCCCTTTTCTCCAAGATAAACCCTCCATTCACGTCATCCACAATGATGCCAACAGCCCATCCGTCAAACGATCCGTGAGGTCCAGCAACTTTGATCTCTCACCATCTTCGTGGACAGTCAGGGGCCCGATCACAAAACAAAGACAGGAGACGTCGAACAAGACCATTCCAACACAACCATTGCCTCGCCCCTCTTGACCGTCGTAAAGCATCCGTCAACTTTACATTTTCCGGCGCCATCGCGTGAATGCCGGCAGCCGTTTGTTCACAAACACGGGCGACGTACTCTAGACCGCCCGATGTCCGCTACCCTCTGACGCACACAAGGCCTCCCCAGTGCAATGATTACCTCGCACCTTTCCACATTTGTTTCCTCCGTTTCATGGCGAGCCGTCAGCTCGCCAACGTGGGCCATGTAGTCGCTGTCTGATAAGCTCTGCCACGCACAAGACCTCCCAGTGAAACAATTGCATCGCACCTTTCCGCGGTGGAGACCACCGTGGCCAAGGCGGAGGAATAGCCTGAGGAGCTGCGGAGGGAATGCGACTTGTGCCTCGCAAAGGGTCAGCGGGCTTGGACAGAGCTTGGGGAAATCGAGAGCCAGGCAGCTGGGTGGCCAAGCAGACAGGCGGGCATGCCAGCTTGGGAGTAGACTGTCGGGCGAGCAGGGTGATGCACATGCTGTTGACCAAATATTATTTTGGTGTCCGGCAAAAAAGTAACAATACTCTGCTAGATACATCAATACCCGAGGAATTCGACTCATCACTCGCCTAGTCCATGTGAACCCGCTTCGTCTCCCTGTCCCGGTTTTGGCCCTCCGCTCCTCGCTTCTTGTCCTTTTCCCGCGACGCATCCTTGGCCGCCCGCCGAGCCTCGCGTTCCCGGCGCTCGTTCTCTTTGCGCAGCGCCTTGGATTCGAACTCGTGCCACTCACCGTCGATGCTCGCGAGTCTAATTTCAGAAAACAGTCAGTATGCTTCACGTCCCAATGAAAATTGACATGTTGCACTTACTCCACTGCTTGCCTCGGCAAGGGCTCCTCGGTGGTGAAATAGGCATGTTGCAAGGCTTCAGCGGCGGTGGGTCGCTTGGCAGGATCATAATGAAACATGGATGACAGCAAGTCGAAGGCGGCGGGAGTCACTTTGTCTTGGTACTTCTCCGCAAAGACGCTCTTCCGCTTCACCGTGGGCCGCAGCAGCTCGAACCAGGCCATGTCAACAAGTCCGGGCCAGTCCTGGCGGTTCGGCGTCCCGAGGATATTGTAAATCTTTTCCAGTTGGCTCAACTCAGTTCCATCGCCGGCAAAGATGGCGTGCCTGGTGAAGATCTCGACCATGACGCACGCAGCACTCCAGACGTCGACGGCTGCCGTGTATTGGGTTTCTCCCAGGAGCAGCTCCGGTGAGCGGTACCAGATTGTTATTACCCGATTCGTGTAGTCAAGCTGGTGCCGCTTTGCATAGAAGCGAGCCAACCCAAAGTCCGCAAGCTTCAGGACTCCCTCGTTGCTGACCAAGATGTTGGCGGCTTTGATGTCCCGGTGGAGCACTCCTCTCGTGTGTAGGTAGTCGAGACCTTCGAATAACTGTTTTGCGAGATGTTTCCTTTGAGCTGGGTCCAGTTTGAAAGACGGATGGTTGAGGAGGCCTGTTAAGTCGTGGGAAAGGTACTCAAAGACCATGAAGCAGTCGTTCTTCTCCACCATGACCTCCTCGAGATTGACAATGTTGGTGTGCCGGAGAGATTGCAATAGCTTGATTTCTCGGACAGCCGTGACGGGGAAGCCATCTCTCTCGCCCTCCATGCGAATCCGTTTGAGAGCCACAAGGCCTTTGGTGTAGACGTTGAGGCCTTTGAAGACCTTGCCATATGTCCCCGACCCAACTACGGACTCGTTGCCGGGTTTTCTAAAGAAGACGGACTCGGACGCAGCCAAGTCCGAGGGCAAGATTGGCCGCGTCTTCAGCCTCCTCAGGGTCTTCTTCACTTTTCGCACCCGAGGACCCGGTTTCGGACCCCCAAATGCATTCTTTGGATCCGGGCGAGGTCGCGCCGACGCAGGCGCCGTAGGTGCGCTACTGGGAGGATCCCGGTCGCGGCTCGTTTTCTGCTCTGCTTCCTTCCTCTGCGGTACAGCGTTGAACTTTTGCGAGATTTCGAGTTTCGGGGCAGTCGGCGTGGGTTTCGAGGATGGTTTGAAAGAAAAGCTGAATTTCCCCGATGAGCCAGGCTGTGATGTAGTGGAGTTGGATGCTGGTGGTCGACTAGACGAAGGAGCAGCAGCGTCGTCGCGTTGCTTCGATTCCGGAACGTCCACTGCCGACGCCTTGGTTGATTCTTTCGGGTTCTGTTCGACAGCTGGAGCTCCTGCGTCGGGATCTCTCGTGGCGTCATTAGATCCGCCTACGGCACTCTGATGTCTGCTGGTATCGTCAGGTGGAAAGTCGTGGCCCCTGAGCGAGGAGGTTGGCTTGGCAGGTCCCCAGTGCGGATTTTGCGGACCAGATCCCCGATAACCACCCCGGCCTGAGAACGACGCGCCTCGAAAACTGCCACCCCGATAGCTTTCGCGGTAGCCGCCATGTGAATAAGGCTGAGATGGGCCCGACGGCGCAGAGTGAGGGGGGGAATGCGGATGATGGGAGTGAAAGTGCTCTGGCGGAGGGTTCGATGCACCATAGCTTCCGTGGTGGTACTGGGGCGGGGGGTGCCTGTAACGATTAGTGGATGCAGGGAATTGGTACCTCCGACGCACATACTGCTGGGGAGAATATTGGCCGGCCCATCCTCCACGATGTGCACCGTACGGCGACATTGATGGGGAATTCTGGTAGGAGCCGCCGCGCTGGGGAGACTGGGAGTACCCATGAGCATCGCTGTTGCGAGCCTCGTTCCCATAGTAGGGTTTGTGGGCATATAGCGGGTTGTTGCCAGCCCTGTAGCTGCTCCGCGACGCCATATCGTCCTCGAAGTCAGAACGCGAAGAAAAGTGAGGGTCAGCGGACTGCTCCCTGCGTCTCTGCTCCCGATAGGACTGAGGAGACCGCGGCGGTGCTTGCCGAAACAAGGACCGGCGGTCAGGATCCACGCTGGTATGATCCGGTCGGGCGGTACCGTATGGCTGGACCGGTCTGTTGGATTGACCTGAAGGTGACCGACGGCTGTGTTCCCGGAGGCGCTCTGGTGCGGGTGATGGACTTCGAGAGACGGGTGGGGGACGATGGGACCTCGAGGCCCGCGGCCCTGCGTGCCTCGAGACCAAGTCGTTCCTTGTTGGCGACCTAGAGAAGGACCGCCGGGAGCGATCGTGATGGGGGGACAGCCGCCGCCGCTTTCTGGAGTCAGGATCACGTGAGGAACCTCGTTCGCGTCGAGACGGGCTGTAGGACTTCTTGGACCTCTTTCGATGAGTACGCTCAGGCGAGTGACTGAGGCCTCTGTGACGCTTTATCGACGGGGACGAACTCGGAGCGTCGCGATCACGGCTGCGACTGCGTCGGATCGACTTGTCCACTGACTCACGTAGAGTGCCCTCACGATAGCGGGGGATCAAGTCGTCGGCGTCAGACTGCCGACGTACAAGGTCGGACGAGCGATGTCGACTGCGATCTCGGGAACGGCGAGCGTCGTTGGAGGCGTGTTCTGGTTTCGTCGAATGGCGATGCCGGGGTCTGCTGGCGGAGCTGCGGCGAGGCTCCCTGGGAGGAGATCCCGGTCGGTGCGAGGATTTCACTCCTCTGCCAGACCGGACCCGTTCGCCGTGGGCATCTCTTCCTCCGACGTCTTTCATGGCAGCATGTCGACGGCGACGTGGAGGCTTTAGCAGATCCCTCATGGCGGCGGCGAGTACTCGGTACCCCAGTAGAGTTTTAGCGCCTTGGTGGTAAATCGCCGCACCTTAGCCGAGCCGACAGACAGCACAACCAGGCCGGCCGACCACCCCTCTCCAGTCAAGCCGACCAAACAACCACTTTGGTACCTGATCCGACCGAGGTCAATAATCAAGCTGGCCATTGGTAGTCAAAACTCAAGCCGACCAAGGTTAAAGTCAAGCCGACCAACCATTGGAACTGGTCGGCTTGGCGGTAGCGAAAGTGGGTTTTTGGTAGGCTTGACTACACGCCGCGCCGTGAGCACCAGCGCCTCGGCCGGCTGTGGTTTGGTGAGCGCTGAGCAAAATCCTCGGCAGAAATGTTAGATGGTGATAAGGCGGGAGGGGTGGGAGAGAGGGGGGAGAGGAATGAAAGAAGGGGCAAGTCGTCTGGGCGGCGGACGAGATAAACCAGAGCGAAGTGGCATAGCGATGCAAAGACTGCTCCTCCAACTTTGAAGGACTGGATCCCACTCGGGGGGGGCTGCGAGATGGCCGATCGGTCATCGCATAGTTGGCATCAACTGAAGCCGCTTGACATAGCTTTTGCGTCCGCCAGTCCCGCGTGTAGCCCGTCACCAGCAGACCTTTGTTCAGCCTCCCGGTCCCAGTTTCCCCTCAGCAACAACGACGGCCCTCGAGTCCGCCACGGCGCGCAAACGCGGGGTTTGCACGCTGAAGACACGTGAAGCACTACATACGAATCCTCGCGGATCCCATTTACGCATTTTCCTCCACACATCCACGCATGTCTCGTGCGGCTGGTAGCCCTCAAAGCTGTGACCTGGGGCAAATTTCATGTCAAGGTGTCAGGAGCCGGCAAGACAGCCATGGCAAAGATTGCGAGCCCATGTCAGATGGGAAGTCTGCGGGTTGGTGACGACGCCCTGCCAGCTTCCTGCACGTATCAACATGCGGCCAGATTGTGGGGGGCCAGATAGGGCGTAAACGGCAGATGCACAGCTCCGGTAGGAATCCGCAAGAAGGCCGTGGCGGAGCAACGGGCCTCAGAACGGATCAAGTTTTCCGCTAGAGCTGCAGTCGTATCTCTGTGCCCCGCGCAGCAGCGACTGGAGTATGGCCGTGATGATCACTGAAGTGACTGTGTCGGCGCGACGCGCTGAAGTGAATAGGGGGGCATGGCCGAGTCCGTGTTCCTCACTGTGTCGAACGGACAACAGGTGCAGAATCTTCCATCGAAATATATATAGCCTGGCGGCGACCTGGTGGCCGTCAAGTCTGTCTTGCGCCGGCAGAGGGCGGCAACAGCGGCGGAAGTAAGCTGCAAGAGACGATCGGGTCCTGGCAGATGGCGCCCCAGCGGGCCCAGAGAGCGCATGCCGCAACATTCAGGCATCGAGCTCCGGCACATCGCAGGCGGCTCCAGGCTCCCCAAAATGCGTGAGAAGCAGCTTCCCGTCCATAAGTTCAGTCCAGTGGCATGGAGGCCCCGCTGTCGGCGCCGTCGTGGCAAGGCGATGGCATGGGCGACAGGCAGGTGGTAGAGGACAACATGACGGATGGCCAGGCCTGTGGGTGCGCAATGGCCCCCTCTACAAGGCTTGGCCGTCCAGGCGGCAGAAAGGCATGGCCCAGAAGATTGTCGCGATGACGCCTCACATGCGCCTGGGACGCGGCGTGTATCGGCGTTGGCGAAGAAGTCGTTCTGACACGAGCCCTGCCAGGCTGTGTGGTCCGGGCAAATTGTCGGGCGTTGTGCGGTAGCCGAAACAGAGTTCACCGCGAGGCTTGGTCACGTGCAAGTCACGGGACTCGCGGCCCGGTACCTAGCCCGCCGCTGTTCCGACTCCGGCCTGCCAGCGGCTAGCCTACAGCAGCACCCCCCCTAGAGGCATTCCTGTTGTGCTGGGCACTGTACGGCGCGCGAACCTTAGCCTTGAATCGAGCCCCGGATTCGGGTCTCTTGAACGCCGAGCCGTTCATCCCGTCCGCCCACGGACGACCACGAGGCTTCGAGATTCCGCTCTCTTTCGTCAAGTCAACCATCGCTCCACAGCTTATGCTTCATTCCAACGGAGGTTATGCCTTATCCGACTACCTTATCCGACTACCCTCTGTCCGGACCCAATCTAGCCCGTCAACGTTAAATGCGTACAGTGCAGTGGTGATGGGGCTAGCGGACTCGGCAGCAAGCAGGCCGGCTCAGGCCAGAGGTCACGTATTTTATGACCTCTCGCTTCCCGCTTCGCCCCCTCGTTTCTTGTCGAGGCCAGATATGTGATCCATCTTGCACGTCTGCTTTGTACATATCCATCTGCCCGGCGGAACTCGAAGCCCTACATCGCTGCTCTGTGATCCCCTGCCTGGATCCCAGTCTTTCGGCACGTGTCATCGCCCCAGTTTGAAGCACTGCCTATCGCTAGTCTTGCACTCACTCATCATCATCATCATGGAGTGGTTAGGACAGGCAAAGATCGAGTTCACCCATGCTCCGTCGCCCATGGCCATCAAGGAAAAAGATGGGACCAAGACGGATCTCTTACAGATCTGCGAGAAAAACACTCCGCCTTGCACTCTCAATCCCTGGCTGTTCAACGGGCACCTTCAGACTCTTTGGACGGCCACCAAGCCTCATGGGCCCAAGATATTCTACCGCCGCAGAATCTTCGAGGCGGAAGAGAAGGCTTTCCGAGGCAGCTTTGCTGTCGACTTTGTCGTCGAGCCACACGAGGAGCATGACAAATCCCTGCCGTGGAGGACAGTCCATTACACCGACGAGGAGCTGAAGACCATGGGCTCAGACGATAGCAAGCCCATGCTTGTTGTCCTCCATGGCCTGTGTGGCGGCTCCCACGAAGTCTACCTTCGATCAGCCATCGCACCCCTGCTTGGCGAAGGCGGCTGGGAAGCCTGCGTTATAAACTCGCGGGGATGCGCCAAGAGCAAGCTCACGAGCGGTATCCTGTACAATGCCCGTACCACTTGGGATGTGCGACAGGTACGTTGCGGCTCCGCGGTATAGCGATGCTACAAGTCTGACAAGAGCCCGGAACATCAGACGGTGAAATGGCTGCGCAAGACCTATCCGAATCGGCCGTTATTCGCCATTGGCTTCTCCCTTGGCGCCAACATACTCACCAACGTAAGCTGCTCCAGAGTTGCTCACATCTCATGCGGCAGAGTCTAACAGATTTGGCAGTACTGCGGCGAAGAGGGCCCCAACTGCTTGTTGAAGGGAGCCGTCATCTGCTCGAACCCCTTCAACTTGGAAATATCCAGCAAGTTTCTGCAGGGCAGTTTACTCGGCAAGGAGGTTTATCTCCGCTCAATGGGGTGTAGGCGACAGACCATCCGTTGCGCGCCGACCGAGACTGACCAACGAATAGCCACAATGAAGGAGCTTGCAGTCACGAACAGAAAAGAGCTTGAAATGTATAGCGATCTCGACATGGCAGCCATTGACAAGGTCACATACCTGTTCGAATTTGATCGCGCGGTCCAGTGCGTCGTCCCGTTGAGTGAGCGTGTCGAGGAGACGGCTGACGAAGTATTGCAGGTGCCCGACCTGGGGTTACCCAACCGAGGACGCCTACTACCGTGATTCCTCGTCAGCAGATTCCGTCCTGTCGATCAGGATACCTTTCATGGCTCTCCATGCAACCGATGATCCGGTACGGTGGTCAGCCTCCCTCGTCCTTGAAGCACAGTCCTAACGCAGATGGTAGATTGCCATCCGCCAGGCGATTCCTTACCAGGAATTTCGAGAGAACCCGAGCACGGTTCTGGTCACGAGCTCGCTCGGAGGCCACCTCTGCTGGTTCGAATCCGGCGGTGGTCGCTGGTACCCTCGCCCGGTACGTGCAAATCTGCATGCATAAATGGCCCCGTGCTGATTGATCTAGGTGTGCAACTTCCTCAACCACATGGCGTTTAATGTCGACCTGGACAGCGTCAAGCCACTGGAGGACCCTCAATCAATGGTGAAGCCGCTGCGGAACCTCAAGTACGATCCCATGCGTCGCAAGTTGGCCGTTGCCCAGAATTAGGCAGCACCCAAGGATGTGTGAGGAGACGGGGCTAGATCGCGGAGGACGACGTGCCAATAGACAGATGGTGAGAGGAGGCAGTGACTTTCATACAGACAAATTTGAAACCATTTGAGCAGACTTGATGGTCAAATATAAGCTCTTACATGAGAGACCTTGAGCTTTATTCGGGGCGTGGTTCCACGACGTCGTTCAAGCTTGCACTCTCTCAGAAGTCCACATCCGGCTGCACAGTGCGTCATCCCATGATATGAACTCCAAGCGCCGAGCAATGCAAGACAAAAAAAAGAAACATGAAAAAGGAAACAAGTAGATGCCACGGATACACAGCAGAAGAGATCCATTGTTGAGTCTCTCATGCGAAAGAAACCTTCTTCTTGGGTTTCGCGGCTTTTGAACCTGGAGATGTGAAGTCTCTGATGGATTCGTCTTCGACGTCGGTACCCTTCCGCTTTCGCTTCTTCCGCAGCGACTTTTTCGTGTCCTCAAGCTTGGCTTTTTTCTCGGCTTCCTTCTTGGCAGCCTCGACCTTTCTGGCTTCGCGGATTTCTTCCATCTGCCGGGCCTTGATCATCTTGGACTCGATCTGGCCATTCTTTTCCGCCTGGACCATGGCGAGGATCGTGTCCATGCTCTTCTAATAGTTGAGTCAGCATCCGCGCCGAGCTGTGTCTGTGAAAAGAAAGATGCGCACCGTGTCGTCCACAAAAACTTTGCCCTTCTTCTTGCCTCGAGGCTTCACGACGCCCACGGGAGTGATCATGTTGAGCTTGGGGATGCCCAACTCTTCCTCCGTATAAGTCTTCTTCTTGGGCCTCTTGACCAGGGCGGCTCTGTTCTTCTCCTTGAGCTGCTTGGACGGCGGGGCGCCAGTTGGCTTCTTGGATTTGGAGACGCCGTCGGTGGATGATCTCTTTGCGCCTTTGCCGGGGGCGTCGGATTTGGGCGCGGCGTGCTTGTTCTTGACTGTCCGTGTTCTCGTCGGAGCCATTGCAAGAGCTGGCTAGGGGGAGCCACCGGTTTCGAAACGTTTGACAACTCTGTTGGCGAGGCTGGAGATGCTGGGCGAGGCTCGCTCGTCTCGAATTTTTTTCCCGTTTGGAGTGGGGGTTTGCAAGGCGATAAGCCCGGAGAGAGGCGATAAGAATGGGGCCAGCGCCAGTTACCTAAGGTAGGTACTGTACCTTACTTAAGACCGATCCCCTGCAGCCACCCAGCGCATCACGGCAGCTCAGGGCTCAGGTACCAAGAACCAACGGCGGGAGCACTCAAGCACTCTACGACGTGCATCTGCCATGTCAATGTGATGAGCAGCTTTGTTTCCAAGCAAGAGCTCATGATTTCTTCGTTATGGATCATGATGGAAAGAGTCAAATCGCCCTTTGCATCGGAGACTTGTAAGCTAGGCCAGCCCGACTTTGCAAACACTCACAAAGTCGCGTGCACAAAAGTCCAGCCGGCTGGCGGATGGCGCTCTACAGCACAGATAGAGGCCTTTCCAGAAGCTGACGAGCGCTGTCGCTGGCCCCCCCGCAGGCTCTTGCACCCAGCGTAGGTGGAGCCCAGGTAGGTGGTAGGTACCGGGCCTGCTAGGCTTTTGGGCCAGCACCGCGAATGGCGGTACCTCCCCAGTACATGCCTCTCTGGCTGAGATTTTTCACCACCTCAACCCAGACAGACCTACTTATTATTTTCCTCGGTGCTTCGCGCAGAATTTCTTCCTCAAACCTCGTCCGGTCCTCACAGCTCATCCGCAACATAATATCCATCTCATTCCGCTTCCTCGACAACAATTCTCCCATTACTCTCATCATCGTTACCGATTCTTGTGCAGACGCCGAAAATCAGAATCCATCGCGCCGGTCTACGCCATCTGCCGAGCCAGCCACCATATCGTGACGTCGTCGCCCATTCTGTCCCGCGTTCTCTCGTGCCCTCCAACAGCCTCCGTCTCCGAGACCAACTACGACGGAACTAAAAGAGCATTCTTTTCTCTGCCATATTCTTGCCACGCCGCTTCGCCATCATCCTCGTAACGCCCACGACCGCTGCCACTCGCCGCCTTGGCTCTCATAATTCCAAGCCGAGGTGTCTCGTCCAACGTCGTGCCCGTTCGTTACAGAGGTGATCGCAACAAGGCTTAATGGATACTAACAATCTGTGGTCTCGTCGCACAAAGTAATGCCCGTCGTGCTACTCTGCCAGCCCACCATCGCTAACGTCATCTCTACTTCTAGTTCCGGCAAGCTTTCCCTCTCGACCTCGAATGGGCCCAACGGCTCCTCGACTGGCGAATCATCCTCCCGCAACACCTCATCCTCCAAGCGCCATGGCGGCGACTCATCGTCACAAGGCAAGGTCAGCCCCTTCAACTCTTCCGGAGGAGGCGTGGTATCCCCCACGAGCGGCGCCTCCAGCGCCTTCGGCTTAGGCTCCGGCGCCTTTGCTTCCTTCGGGTCGACGAAGCCGCTCAAGACCCCCGGCAATCCCTTCGATAGTGCTATGGGTACGGCTGTGGCAAAAACAGGTTCGGCCAAGGACGGGCCCAGGCCCATGGGCCGCGCCCCTAGCATGGCGTCCATCTCGGAAACCAAGGCATCGACCTCGTCGACGGCCGCCCAGGTCCATCCACTGAAAGATGTGTGGTCCTTCTGGTATCGGCCTCCCATCTCCAAGGCCCACGGCTACATCGAGTACGAGAACACCCTGCACGGAATCGCCACGGTCAAGACGGCGGAGGACTTTTGGCGAATCTATTCGCACCTTAAGCGGCCTTCCTGTCTGCCCGTGGTGTCCGACTATCACCTCTTCAAGAAAGATATACGACCGATATGGGAGGACGAGGTGAACCGCAAGGGAGGCAAGTGGGTTGTGCGCATGAAAAAGGGCGTGGCTGATCGATACTGGGAGGACTTGCTTCTCTCTTTCATTGGCGATCAGTTTGGCGATGCTGGCGAGGACGTTTGCGGCGCTGTGCTCAGCATGCGCAACGGCGAGGACATATTGAGCATCTGGACCCGGACTGACGGCGGTCGAGTGCTCAAGATTCGGTACGTTCTCTTCACCCCCTTGAACTGCCAACTTTGAATATGAGCTAACCCTAGCTGCCCTAGCGAAATCATGAAGCATGTACTCAACTTCCCGCCAAACACGCGGGTTGAATTCAAGAGTCACGATTCTAGCATCCAGCAGCGAACCGCCATTGACGAGCAGCGTCGCGAAAAAGCCGGCCATACTCCAGGCGACAAGCGTCAAACCTCCGGCGCCCCGAGGCAGAACCATGACTAAATCGGTCTCCAACCTTGGGGCTTCGGCTGTGCCGGGTCCTCTCGCACGCGCCAGCCCCCGGGAGAGGCATTATGTACAGTATAGCCGAGAGCACTTGGTTTAAACGTCGCAAATGGCAATGCTTCGCTGATCCAGCTGCATTTGCAGATTCTCGTCCTTTGACTTGTTTGCTTGGATGAGAGGAAGGGATTCTGGCTTTCGTTTTACCGGCATGCGAGGATGAGGTTTTGATAAGAAGAGATGAGCGAGACGAAACAGTCCATCTGGAACATGGTGGTCATGAGCGTCGAGGTGAACGTGGATATGTATTATATCTCTATGATCTAGGCGCTCCGAGCGGATGAAGTCCAGACGCTCTGCTGTGCTGGTAGAGGCTCGCGAAGTTCAGCGGTTTTGCGAGCATGGGAAGCTCCCCTGGTCCACCATTGTCCTCTCATGACTCTTGTCCATGAACCAGACATCGCTCGGAGCTGTGATGCGGCGCACACCCGAGTACCCCGATCGATAACCTCAAGAGGTCGACTTTCCTTTCCCCTTTGGTTCTCTCCTCCGCTCCCAAACTTGCAGATATGTCTCTCCAAGGTACAGCAGCTCGCTCTGGACCTTGTCCACAAACAGATCCTGGCAGACGACCCACTGCCCCGTGGCCTTGTCCTTGACCTGCACCTTCCATGTCTTGCGCTCCTCGCCGCTGTCGGCGACATCGTCCTTGGTGCGTACGGCCTCGTGGACAATGTTGGCGACGAGGTCGTACCAGATGGGCTCGCTGGGGGGCCACTCGTTGGGGTTTGGCTCGACGTACGGCGACACGTCGAGGTTGCGGGCGTCAAAGGTGACAATGGTGGGGTTGCGCTCCGCCACGAACTTGTTCTGCGAGAAGCGCTTGACGTGGAGCATGAGGTAGGGGGGGAGGGGGTGCAGGAGGCGGTAGCGCTTGCGCTGGGCGTGGTGTTCCTGGGCGCGCTGGCCATCGTATTTGCTGAGGATGGTGGTCAGGGGCACCTGGGGGATGATGTTCTTCTCGAGCTCGTCCTGGAAGAGGGGCGCCGAGGGGAGGTCGAGGGTGAGGAGGAGGAAGCGCACGATATCGACCTTGACGTCGGCGGCCTCCTCGAAGCGCAGCTTGTCGCCGGCATCGGCGCGCGCCGTGATGGCTTGCGATTCGACCTTCATCTTGCCCTGGAACGTGCGCTGGACCATGGAGCTGCCGGGCTTGGTCTTGGAGCCACCGAGGCCGAGGTGCAGGTTGTTGAGAAACCACGAGAGGAACTCGACGGGGTCCGACTGCGCGGTGAGTGTGAAGCGCTTGTTGGAGCGGAGGGAGATCTCCTGGAGGAGTTCGTGGGGAGAGACGTGGGCCTTGAAGGCGCGGGGGTTCCATATCTTGCGGAACAGGATGCTGCAGCGCTTGACGAGCTCTGACTTGGCCGAGAAGTCCTCGAGGAGAAGGTAGTTCCTCAGCGGCGTCACGTGGGAGAGGGCCTGGACAACGACATTCAGGTAGTCGTTCTCCTTGATGTTGTTCATGCCGACAAAGCCCGGCGTGTACTGCTTGCCCGCCAGCGTCCAGCTCTTGGTGTCGCCGCGGTCCAGCCCCATGACCTCGGTCTTGGTGTAGCGCGGGTCCGACACGTACTTGATGTCGTCGAGCGCCTTGCTCTTGACCTCGTAGCCCTCAGGGAGTACGTAGACCTTTTGCGTCTCGAGGTTGATGAAGACGTGGTGGTCCTCGTCGAGCGAGTGGAAGTAGGCGTGCGAGCTGAGCCCGCGGCCCTGGAAGTACTTGCCGCAGATGAGGCACGCGTAGACGTTGATGTTGGAGAGGGAGATGGAGCAGAGCTTCTCAAAGTCGAAGTCGAGGACATGGCGGTCGATGGTGTCGAGGTATAAATCATCGTAGCCTTCCGTCGGCGCGTCCTGCCGAGTCGGCGCCTTCAAGGGATATGCCGCTTCCAGCCCGTCATCATCGTCACCGTCGTCGTCACCGTCGCCTTCCTGCGCCCTCACTTTGCCGTTCGCCCGCCCATTCTGTCGCCCGTGGCGGCTCGCCTCCCCCGTCTGCAGCGGCGGCGAGTCGAGCTCGGCTGTCCGCGACTTCTTGGACGCAGGCGAGGCGACGCCGGCCTGGTCCTCGAGGGCCTCCGAGGCTTGGCGCTTGACCATGGTGCGTGCGAGCCCTGTGGCCAGGCTGTGGGAGAAAGTCTGCGACGGTTGTCACGCTTTCTCGATGCGTTGCTTGGTCGTTTGTTTGGTTGAGCAGGCGATGACAAGGCTGAGAGATGAAGCATTGTGGGGCAGCAGGCGTGACTGGGCTAACAGAGTACAAAGTACATGGTCAAAGACTCCAAATAGCTCAACCTTATGCTCCGCTTGCAATTGCACTCTAACCATCCAACTCCAATAAACAAAACAAATCCTTGGCATGAATTCACTGTTGAACAGTAAGTTAAATACAGTTCTGGAGATAATTGCGGAACCTTTCTGGTCTTGGAGAAAGAAAACAGCATGGTTTAAGCGAAGCGGATCGAGGGCCTTGAATCATCGCACTCTAGCCCGCCGAAACTGTAAATCTTCGCAGTGTGCACATGGTCCGAGATCATCGTTTCCTTAGATTCGTTGAACGCGACATCAGCCCACCATCACAGTGTCCAACTGTCCGTCCGTTTCCCTCATCACAGTGTCCTCCGCCTCCTCGAGCGGCGCGAGGCAATCCATCTCCTGCAGTGTATATTCCACCAGATAGCTTTCGTCCACAAGCTCCTCCATACGCTTGTAGTGGCGTTCAGTGTATGCTCGAAGCCCGTGCAGCACGTCTTTGAGGCTCTTCTGGCCTCGGGCCCCCTTGACAGCGAGGTTGGAGAACTTGGACGCAGGGTAGCTTCTGATGAGCGTTCGCAGAATCTTTTGCGCGACTGGGGCTGTTCGTGCGTTGGTGTTCCAATCCCGCAGCCTGAGGAGAAGCAGAAAAATCTGCTCATCCGAAAGGTTGGCAACAACTTCGTCCACGGCCTTGCGTCCACACAGGCTTCCCTCCTCCGGGCTGGGGCTCGTCACCACGGAGGTGAACAAGCTTAAAAGACGGCCCGGGTGATTCAGCTGAAGGGCCAATGTGATAGCCTCTCTGTAAGAGCCCGCAAATATGTGGTTTTGCAGCTCTTGCTCTTGCTCAATCACTTTCAGTGCTGCTTCTGAAGCGGCTGCTTGAGTTTCGACTGTTGTGTCCTTCCAGAAAGTGACGGTCGAGTCACCGCCCCCAGAAACAATCAGGTTGGTTTCTGGATGAACGGCCAAAGCCCACACCCTGTCCTCGTGATTGTCTAGGGTGCACTCAGACTCGCCAGAGTTGGCGTCCCATATTTTGACCAGCCCGTCGCCTCCAGCGCTGGCAAAGTGTACTGCCTTCTTTGG
Organism: Hirsutella rhossiliensis; assembly: GCF_020360975.1. Classification (NCBI taxonomy): domain Eukaryota; kingdom Fungi; phylum Ascomycota; class Sordariomycetes; order Hypocreales; family Ophiocordycipitaceae; genus Hirsutella; species Hirsutella rhossiliensis. Next base: position 2,084,088 of record NW_025408669.1, read on the forward strand.
CTGATCCTGGCCCGTGGGCACCTTCAGCCAAGCCACCTTGAGCACACTGTTTGAGTGACCCTCAAAGGTCCTGATGCATGTGTAGTCGGAGAGGCTCCAAAGCTTGATGCTCTTGTCGCCACTACCGGTAATCACAACACCCTTGCCGGTGACTGGGCCGTCTTCGGTCTGTATGGCCGGTAACTGCGCGGGTGAGAACCGAACAGACCAGACACCTCGCCTGTGCCCCCGAAGAATGCCTTGGACTTCCCCTTCCTGCACCGACCAGATTTTTACAGTCTTATCCTGCGAAGCAGAGGCAAAAAGTTGCCCTGCGTGATGTACGTCGATGGCGTTGATGTCCTTGTCGTGCGCCTTTCGCGTGAAAAGGGCCCGCGAGCCTGCCTTCTGGCTCTGCTGCTGTGGGTTCCGCGGAATCTCCCACTTTTTGACCGTCTGATCCTGCGACCCTGTTATGACATAAGGGGGTGGATGGTTCAGGGGATCTAGCCGGGACGGGGTTCCCTCCGCCGGAACTGTGCGGCACAGGGCCACCGCGCCTAGAGACTCGGCGTGGCCAGAAAACACGGCCCAGCAGGTAAATGAGCGATTTGATGGATCAATCCGCCAGAGCCTTGCGGTGTTGTCTTTGGCCCCTGTCGCAATCCAATGGCCAGACCAGTCCACGTCCAGAGAAATGATGATGTCCTCATGCCCCCGCAACAGAGCCACATCCTGTCCAAAATGTGACGTCTTGTTCGCCGCCCATTCTTGCCTCTGGTGAACCTCGGACTCGGCCACGGAGATTATTCGAATGTCTTCCGAGTTTGTAGAAAGCGCAAGTAAGGAATTGTCCGGAAGCAGGAAGCCCAGGTCAATGATCTCGTCATGTGAGCCTGATATGCGACGAAGCGGTTCCGGCGGAGGGATCGATGCCCCACCGGCCCTTGTTGGCAGTCCATACAGGGCCAGCGTGTGATCGACCTGGACACAGAGTATAAACGGTAAACCAAGCAGATAAAGACCGGACACGATGGACTCTTCTTCGCTCTTGGCTGGCTGCTTCTGGGTGAGCTCTTTTCCAACGTCCGTGTCCCATATGCGAAGACATCCGTTGGATCCAGCTGAGAAAGTGAGCCGGCCCTCATCCATGAACCCGACCGTTTCGACAAGCTCCAAGCAAGGAACGACTTTCTTCAATTTCCAAGACTTGGCGTCCCACCAAATGATGGTCTTGTCCCTGCTCGCGCTGACAATGGCATCCTGGTCCGGCGAGTAGTCCAGGCTCGTGACATTAGACACATGGGAGTCTAGATTGGCGATGCAGCTTCGCTTGTGCAAGTCCCATATTCGCACCTTGCCATCCTGACTGCCGGAAGCAAGTCTGAACCTAGCCGTGGTGAGACTGCCGGCTTCTTCATCGTCCGGGTCAGCCTGCGCCTTGGCTCGTTTTCTGCCGTGGGATGAATTGCCTGCGCCCTGTGTTCGAGCCGCAACCTCGAAGAAATGCAGCGCAGAAACCAGGACAGAAGGGCCACGGAACGTGTGGGTAACGTAGCCGCCCGCGATGTCCCACACCTTGATCGCCCCGTCCGTCCCTCCAGTTGCTAGCAATGTGCTCGTGCGGTCGACAGCCAGGACCACGACGGGGGTCGAATGCGGCTTCAGCGTCCGGATAAGAGTGGCGTCAAGTGAATCGTCATCGGAGGAGTGGCTCAAAGCGAATATCCGCATGGACAATGACCGCGAGCATATTATCAGATGAGAGCCGGAAGGCGTCACTGGCAGTTCGTTAGAATGCAATGCCGATTGAAGGGGGTTGCGGGCCACCAACAGGTTAGCGTTGAGATGAGCTCTCCATCCTGAGCAACGAATCAGCAGTTAGTGTGCTACTCTTCAAGACAAGTGGTTTTGCTCCTTACGCCTTCGATTTGAGCAAGATGCCTTCCGTTGGCGGGGTTCGTCAGAACAGCATCCTCCCCCAGTGTAGCGGCCAGTATCTGGGCATTGTTGTCGATCGCGACAGAGCCGCCGGTGAATATAGGCCGGATGACACGGTTGGCATCGAATGTCGTCTTTAGAGGCTGTTTGGTCGCCATTGCGAATATGGTTGAGTCGATGCAATTCACTTCATAGCAGTATCGTGAACGAGTTCCATCTCGAGTTTTTTTTTTCGAGTCACGATAAGATAACAACGCGCGTAAGGAGTCGCTGAGTCAGCAAGCCTTCGAACGTCTCATCTCCAGAAAGCCCCATCCTGGTACATTAGCGCATCCGCTGAAGCTCCATCGCGGCTCGCATCTATCGGCCTCATCGCAACGCCCTTGTCTGTGCTGCGAGGGAGCAGGCAACTTTGCGAACGAGACTGGCGAGTAATCGGCTTCATCATCGTGCAGAAAATCTGCCTTCGGCATGGGCATGCATGGGCCTCTGACGGCCCAAGCTCTGGTAAGACTCGCCGGTGCGGCATGGCGACCCAGGCAAACTAATAGCATCATTCATCAAGGGCCGGTCGCCTTATGATGATGTGGTCGAGGGGGAGGGAGAGGAAGATCCTCGACAGCCTACCCAGCAGTACGACTACCGAGGCCGCCCATTCAACCCGGAGACGAGACGCGTCAATCGCGAGATCGTGAGATCTCACAATGAGGTCATGCTTGTGATCGGCGTCGCCGAAGCAGAGAATCCAGCCCTGAGCGCAGAAGCCGAGTCCCACCGGCGCCACGAAGCCTACGAAGAGTCTGTCGGCCTTTTTCTCGCCTCACCAGCCAAGCGCTGCGTCGAGGCAGTCGGAATCTTTGGCATCAATGGCCTAAGACATCGGATCCTGGTATGACATGGTTCAAACTCATATGATGCGCCAAGGCACTGACATAACCAAGATCTACAAGCGGTACTCTCAGATTCCATTCTGGGAGCTCTTTCAGGCAGCCCGGAATGACTTTTCTCTCTCACGAGACATCTTCGCAGGTGCTTCCTCGAGCTTTTTCATACACTACATTGAAAACACCTTCAGACGCATGCTCGCGTGCGACGCAGGCTGCTTGGTGCCAAGTCGTTTGTAAGGGCTCTCTCTTCCTTCAGCGAAAACTTCTTCGCCTAACTTTAGACAGAACTCTTGAGATCTGGAGCTATATCCGGATTCACTTGGAGCTCCACGTTGCATTGCAACACTTGGGCCTAATACCCAACAAGCTGCTGCTTCCGAACCCCAAGTTCTTTATCCCGTTCACGGACGCGTCCCCGATCTCTGCACCTCCAGCTCCAGAGGACTTCAGTATTCCATCCTTGCTACGATGGCTTGGCGGTGCCTTCATCTCCACGACGCCCTTCATCGTCTGGGTCATGGCTCAGCGAATGCTGAGGGAGTGGAAGCCCCAAATTTGGAGCCATGTCTTCAGGTGGATTCCAAACACCATGTTCCGTGGCAAGAAAGCCCCGCCGCTTCCGCCGCCGTCTTTGCCACCCCCTCCGCCGCTTTCCACAACCTTCCCGGGACCATCACAGGGAGGAAATGAGCAGCAGGCACCTGCCGGAGACGAGGGCACTCAGCAAAACGGCGTATCTCGCTCGCGTGGTTCGGAACCTAATCCCACTGACCCGTCTGGATCAGCCGAGGCGGCCAGGAGGCCGAGTCTCTTCTCAACCAGAGGCGATGACTATGCGAGCGACGAAGATGAAAATGAAGGTGTAAGCGCCACTCTCATAAGCTTCGACGTCGAAGCCACCGAGTCGGCAGACGCCCCTCCCGGTCTGTGGTCCGCTGAGCTGCGCCCGAGCCAATTCCAAGAACCGAGGACATGTGCATGCCAACATCACCCCCTCTACTTGGACACGTTGCTCACCCAGCTTCCTGCACTCATCGGGTCTCACATCTTTACCGATGCCATCACCCGGCTCGTGATGACGCCTTACGAAGCAACCGCCCTACGACTAGTTGCGCGGACGTTACGCCTGAACCAAGGGCTCTCGTCCCAGGACATTCACGCCGCAAGTTTGCTGAGCGGGCTTTCCTGGACTACTGCCATGAATTTCTTCGCCACCGAGTTTCTCCATCTCGTTTTATGTGGAGAAGTCTGGGCTGCGTTCACAGGTATCTCGCAATGGTTTCACAAAACAGAGGAAGAGTGGAAAGCAGGTGAAGCCGGAACTTGATACCGCACAAAGGGATGCGTCAATTGCTTTGGCGAATCGGTTTGAGCCACCGCATACTACGAGCACCTGGCGCAAGCCCCATTGTCATCACTTACATATCGCGCAGTCCTCTACTAGGAAACCTCCTTTTCAGGAGCAAGCCAAAACTTACAATTACCCTCCCTCTCAGCGACGCTGGGGCCCAGCTTTAGCGCCACAGCTGTTTGATATGAACTTCCTCATTGTAAATAGACCGAGCCAATACCCTTTCAGAAATCTTGATGCAGGTTTTATTGAGACATATCAAGAGACTGTACAGAAACAAAATGCCTCAGCGCCTATACCGGCCTACTACAAACAGCTCTCGCTTGGGAAAGTGCAATTTAGGTCGATGCCCCGGTCCATCTATCAAGCCCCGTTCCGATACACCTGTGCTCCCGAATTCCTGAACATGATCGTGTCTCGGCGTTGCAAAATCATCAGCGCCCTGTTCAGGGCCTGCTCACTATATCCCTTTCCTTCGACCATTTCGCGCCTCAGCGTGGCCAGGCTCGTGCTCCATCCGATGGGCAGCCGTCGCTTCAGCTCAACCTCGAGGCGGTTTACTTCCTCGTTCAGCTCGCGACTGCCCTGGTTGCTTCCTTGGTTGACGGCATCCATGGTGGAGCAGAGGAATAGTCGAATGGCCTCATCGACGTGCTCCTCGGTGGCAACGGGGGAGAGGGTGAGCTTGGCGAGAGATTCCGTGATGCGGACGATAGCTTCCAGTTGACGAACCGTGATGGGGATGGAGGAGCGAGTATTGGCCTCCATTTCGGCAGCATGGACTTGTCGACGAATAGCCACGAAGTGAGACGAAAGCTTCTCGGCAGCCTGGTCGCTGAGTCTGGGAGCGCATCGACTGTTTGCCGCATTGTTAGCATCCACGCAACCAAGAAAGTACGCAACGGGGCCACAAACGTTCTGCAGTATGTCAGATATCGCCGCATCTTGTCGACGGAAATTTCTGCCTCGGCAACCTCCTCTGCCCCACGGCCATCCATGTGGATGCCCATGACGTGCCTAGCCATTCTTTCGTCCTTTTCTCGACTGTGTTCATCCTTGACGATGAAGATCATATCGAAACGAGACAAGATGGTGGTCTGGAAGTCGATGTTCTCTCCTGGTGTCTTCATATCGTCGTACCGGCCAAAGATGGGGTTGGCAGCGGCCAGAACCGATGTCCGAGCGTTGAGAATTGTCGTAATGCCAGCCTTTGCAATGGATATGGTTTGCTGTTCCATGGCTTCATGGATGGCCACACGGTCCTCGTCTCTCATCTTGTCGAACTCATCGATACACACGACACCGCCATCGGCAAGAACCATGGCACCGCCCTCAAGGTAGAACTCCCGAGTGGACTGATCTCTCTGGACGGACGCCGTCAGACCGGCTGCGGAAGAGCCCTTGCCGGACGTGTAAATCGAGATTGGTGCCGCTCTCTCCACGAACTTTAGCAGCTGAGACTTGGCCGTGCCCGGGTCGCCGAGGAGCAGCACGTTGATGTCACCCCTAAGCTTCATACCATCGGGCAGGATTTTCTTGGAGCCGCCTAGTAGCAGACACAGGATGGACTTCTTGATGTCCCGGTTGCCATAAATTGATGGGGCAATGCAGTCCGCCATCATGTTATAAAGGTCCGGTCTGCGGCTCAGTTCGAGGAACTCTTGTTCTTCCTCCTCTGTATAGTTTGCGCCTCCCTTGGCCGTCTTGTCCATATCGGTCTGAATGCCCACGGCTCTTAGGTAGGGCGTCCGGATTGCAACGGCCCCACCGGTCGAGGAATTCTTTGATGCCTTGCTTTGATAGATTGAGAAAATGCCCATGACCGTACACCTCGACCCAGGGACGACCCGGTTTGTCAAGTATCTGTCGGCGGATATGAGGACATGGCGCGGCAGTTCGCCAACGGGGACCTGATCGGGCGCCTCTTGAAGCTTGATGATTTGCTGGTCGACAAACTTGGAGTTCTCGTGCATGACGAAATAGGGATCCAAGGGACATTTGGGCGTTGGGTCGTTGGGGACTCTCTTGCGATCGCATTGTCTGGGAAGCGTGACTCCGGTGAAACCCCCCAGGACAGGGACGCTTTGTTGATGCTGGCAGTTTCGGCACTGGATTTGTAGTTCTGTAGCCTTGGAGGACATGACCGAGGCACCGATGACAATCCCAGGCACCCGAACCAGCCTTGCAATGGTCATGGAGTCGAGGTTGCGAATGGAAACGTCGTCGGCATCGGAGTGCAGGAGCAGCTGGTGATCCGGAAGATCGACCTTCGGGTCGTGCGGGAAGACGATTCGGTGGGTGCATTTTTTGAGAGCCGATTCAAACTGGCCAGGGATCATCAGATGAATACTCCTCCGATTTTGAGCTAGTGTCACTCACGAGCGGGATGACCTCGGCGGGCTCAGATGCCAACTTGTGTGCCAACTCTTCATTAAAGTTGATCAGGTCATTGATGTTGACGTCGCAGTTGTACTTTTTAAGCAGCGCATTTTCTCTCAGCTGGTCTCTGTTGATTCGTTTAGCACACAACAGTTGGTCTCGGCTGACACGATCGGATGCCTACCGGTAGACAAAGTTGTTGTCGAGTCGAAAGTCGAGGATGAAGGTCTCGAGCTGGTTCTGCAGCTGCAATCGAGTGTCGCCGGTGTCGCCGACGCTCGGCTCGAAAACGTGCGTCGAGTAAACAGATTGGCGATCCATCACGGCTCTGTATACCTGCAGATCCTGACGTTTGCAGGTCTGACGGGAAGGCTTTGGTGCTGGGACGTGATAGATGCTCGAGGCGGAGTGGAGGAAGTTGCACTTTACGCGGGGACGCGTTTTGAAGAAGCCGACGCGACGCGTGCCTTAGAGTAGGCCCTAGCGCCTACTTGCCCGAAAATGCGTAGCACAGCCTCCACCCCCTCCCCCTAACCCCCCACCCCCGGAGCGTCACGTGGCTGCATCGGGGTATCTTCGGCTTGAGCTGACAGGGCGTAGCTACAGGTGGCTGCAGTATTGATTCCCTAGATATCGACTCAACGAGGTGGCCAGGCAGCTTTTCGAGCATCATGTCGGCTTGTACGCAGCAGTCTTTGCCGTGAAGCCGAACTTTTTCGATTGGTTTTTCAGATTTTATTTCCCGACCTGCGTTTGGCTGCGATGATACCCCGGTAGCTCCGACACGAAGCCATCAAGTCAGCAAGCTGGCTCTTCGATTCCTCCCGAGCACGCCCACGCCGGGAGCTCTATTGCCTCTGCGCCGACCATGTTCCCGTCATCCGATGCCGGGAAATCCGTCGATAGCCTCTCTGCTCTATCCCCCAGTGGTCGACATGAGATTCCAATGCACAGGTATGCCCTGATGGAAGCCTAGCCCCTTCCTGACGCTGACGCTGACGGGGAACAGTAGCCGACCTGGCCATGGCCATGTACGGCCGGCGTCGAGACGAAACTCCACGGCGAGCTCGATCCACTCCGTAGGGGGTGCCCTGGATATATCCTCCAGTGGCTGGACAGTTTCGGCGCATGAATCCGGACAGAATGGTCGGTTCTTTTTCCAGCCAGGGGTCTCACTCTGACCAGTTTGAACAGCCATTTCCACCTTGCTCCAACCTCCAATAGTCCGAACGGGCTATCAGCCGCATACGACTGCCCCAGCGTCCAGCGCCCATAAACCACCAACGGCTAGAGATATCCCGCCCGTCACCCTGACCAACATACCCCATGTCGACAACGAAGAATTCACCCCGTATCTCAGTCAAGTCGGTCTTTTGTACGAGCAGCTGAGACGCGTCAGGGAGAACGACGACGAGGCTTCACACTCCCGCCGGGGAGCTAGGCACGACGAACAGCCTGACGGAGGCGTTGGTGGATACTTGCGACCGGCTTCGAAATCTTCCAGTAACCGGAGAGGCTCCAGCGCATCTCTGACATCTCTAAGCTCGGTCGAGGTCTCCAGCCCCGCACGGCGATCCAACTCTGGCCTCGCCAAAAGGGCATCTCGAGGCCCGCCGCCGCTGTCGACGATCCCGAACGTGTATTTCGACGAGGACTTTCACCTCGAGAACCCGCGAACATTCGATGTCGTAAGCGAGCGATCCGAAGTCATTCGGACGCCGAACTCGGGCCATGCAAACAAAGGCGAAGGCAATGGAACGGTCACGGCACCAAGAAAGGCTCTTGCCACCAACGCCATTCTTCAAGAAAAGCTTTCTTGGTACATGGATACCATTGAGGTTCACCTCATCAACTCAATATCAACTGCATCTACGACCTTCTTCTCGGCTCTCGGATCTTTGAAGGAATTGCACCTTGAGGCTGCCGATTCGGTCCAAAGAATAAGCACTCTTCGGAAAGAGCTCGAAGCTCTAGATGAGGAGGTTGCGACCAATGGCTTGCAAGTTGTTCAGAAGCGTGGGCGACAAGAAAACCTGAGGAAACTCCACGACGCTGTGTTGCAACTGCAGCAGATCGTCGATGGCGTGGCCGGTTGCGAGTCGCTCGTGGAGGCGGGAGAGGTGGACAAGGCGCTGGCGAGTATAGATTCGCTGGAAAGGCTGATTGCCGGCGAGCGCGAGCAGCCAGATGACGGTGAAGGCGGTGTGCCAGTGCAGCTGTGCGACCTCAGGTCTGCATCGGCCCTCCAAGGAGTGAACGATGACCTCTCCACGCTACGGTTTCGTGCCGGCAAGGCGTACGAATCACGGTTTTCGGCTATTCTCATTGCTGACTTGAGAAGTCACGTCGAGTCTGTTTCCAATTCGGACGTTCTACTTCGATGGAGCCATGCCGCGTCCAGATCAAGAGGCGGCCACTTTCGGGCTCAGTCGGTATTTCCGACCTATCTGAGCGCAACCGAGGAACTGAAGGCGAAGCTGTTCCCGAACATGGCAGGCTTACACCGCGCGAAGCACGTTGCAACAGCTGCAATGGCCTATCGAGAGGCCGTCTTGCGGGAGATCAGAAATTTGATTCGGCGGCCGCTTCCAAGCTCCAACGATGATGACAACGAATCCATGGTGTCTGTCTCGACAGCGGGTGGGGGCAAACAGAGGTCAACCCAAGAGAAATCTGCGAGCCTTGCGAGGAACTTACGAGCTCTGGGTCCAGAAGACGCCGAGGAACTACTCGTAGCGATCTATATTGGCGTGACGGAGACATTGAGGCGGTTGACGACACAGGTCAAAGTGTTACTGGACATAGCCAGCTCGCTCACGCAGTCGGAGGCGGGCGATGGGCTGAAGTCGCCTCTCACCATGTCACCGGTAACAAGTCCCCGACCCGACCGCGGAGGCAAGCAGGTAGGCAGCGGATTCGCGCTGCAAGAAGAGCTGCACAAAACGCTCGACGAAGCAACGTTGCTTACCCAGGCTGTGGATGTTGCCAACGACAAGATCGTCAAAGTCCTCAAGGTCCGATCCGAACAGTCCACTCACCTCCCGCTGGCCCTCTTCTTACGCTACTTCACCCTCAATCTATACTTCGCCAACGAATGCGAGGCCATATCGGGCCGGAGCGGAACCTCGCTCAAGACCGTGGTCAATGGCCAAATCAAAGAATTTGTGCAGCGCAATCGGGACACGGAGATGCAGAAGCTCGCTCAGGGCATGGAGTCTGATCAGTGGAACGCAAGGGACTTTACGGAAAGCAGCTCGAAGCTGCTGGTGCTGATACTGGAATCCAGCACTCACGACGATGCAGCTTGGACTGACAGCAACGAGATATGGGTTCCGTACCAAGCCAAGGAGGGATATACGCCGTCGGAAGCGAACGGCGCAGGAAAGGACAAGACCCGACCTGCCGTTGTCGAATCGGAGAAATTTGTTCTCCCCAACTCGGCCATTCTGTGCCTCGAAGGCGTGGGGAACTTTCTGCATCTCGTTGCCGGCATCCCATCGATGACGACGGATGTGGCATCTTCGCTGGTCGCCTATCTCCAGCTCTTCAATTCGCGCTGCACGCAGCTCATCCTCGGAGCCGGCGCCACCCGGTCTGCTGGCCTCAGGAACATCACGACAAAGCACCTGGCACTTGCCTCGCAGGCGCTTTCTTTCATTGCGACCATTGTGCCCCACATCCGAGAATTTGTGCGCCGACACGCAGGTTCCGGCGCCGGCGCGTCCAGCCTCATGGGCGAATTCGACAGGGTGCGGCGACTGCTGCAAGAGCACCAGGAGAGCATCCACCAGAAACTGGTCGACATCATGAGTGGGCGAGCCGCAGTCCACGCGAAGAGCATGAAGGCCATTGACTGGAGTTCGACGGCAGCTGACGGCCCACACACCTACATGGAGACGCTCACCAAGGAGACGACGACTCTGCACAGGGTCCTGACCAAGCATCTGCCAGAAACATCCATACATCTCATCATGCAGCCCGTGTTTGCCGGCTACAAAGACCAGCTCGGGGCCGCTCTCAAAGAGGCGGACCCCAAAACGAAGTCTGGTCAGCAAAGGTAAGGACTCACGGTTGTTTTATTCGCCATGGGGTGTATCTAATCGCTGTGTCTAGCATGCTCCGCGATGTAGACTTGTTGTCTGCCAAGCTTGGCAGGGTGGACGGCTTTGGGGACACGGGCGACTTTCTCGCCGACCTTGTCAAGGCCAAGCAAGTGAAAGACGAGACGCTGGTCGAGGCAGACGAGGAGATGGCCAACGACAACGCCGCCAAGGTAAAAGTGAAGGGTAACGAGACTCGCACGACAGAAGAGCAGCCGGTGAAGGAAGAGGCCGAGGGCTCGTGAGCCCTTGATCAGATCACTGAGGTGAGAACAAGCCTCGGAATGACGGTGGCCAGAGTTGGTGGTGAGCGTGCCTTAGCCGCGATCCAGCCCGGCTCTGAGATTTCGTGGCATAGATATTGGACGATGCAATCGATATGGCCGATTCTGTCTACGCTTTATCGGCTTCCACGAAGCGCGACGAGTTCAACTATTCAAATACAATACCCAGACGGTCAATTCTCATCTACGCGGCCAAATTGATCTCCAAAGGCCTCTGGTCCGCGGTGCGGGCCGGGCAGGGGCGGCTGTTGGCGTTGTCTCCGACACCTCTCGCCTGAAAACCTATCCTCCTCCCACCCAATCGATGGCGGCACATTGGTGGTCGGTGTAGCGGACCCCGGACACACGAGTGACTTAAGCTGGGAGGCCCTCGCCTCCTGACGTCGCGGACCACGCGTCAGCTCAAGCCAAGTCGATGACGCCCCTCAGATCCGCCGGTGATGACGAGCAATGGGGCAATGGGAACGCAAGGTCGCTTACGGGATCCTTGGGTGCAAAGCCGGGCTGCGGGCGGAAGAGTTGGGCAAATGCACATGAAGAGGATGCGCGTGTCAGCGTCTCCACCCATGTCCATGTCAAGCTCTGGCCCGCAGAACGGATGACGACTCGAAGCACAGAGTCTGGTCATGGATTTCCATGGCGGGGATGGACCTGATGGCTGTTGCACAGGTTGGCCAAGCTGGACCGAGTCGAACTTCCAGACGAGGACATTGGGTCGAGAAGCCCGAGGGTTGGTTACTCAGTCACTGCTTTCCCGCTTGCGTCTGACAGGAGGTTTGTCTCTGACACGCAGAGTTGCCTCTGAGACCTGGGACTCAGATTGCCGGACAGCCCGTTGAGATCTGGAGGAGGGGCACGGGAAGTGTTGGCAGGTGGATGTCTCACACACCCCCACCCCCCTTGGCGTGCGCCTTGGAGGGGACGGGACGGTTGAGGAGATATGGACGAGCCATTCTGCTCTTTGTCGGCATATTCCCCTCCTTTCCCGCCCTCTACGGCCGGGCTGGGGCCGACAATGGGTTCATGTGCCGAGTAGGCGAGCGGCAACAAAGACGAAAGGACTGCTGAAACCAATTGGCATGGCAGTTGGCGTGCTTGTCCCCTTGACAGGCTACAGATATTGGCTGCCGTGACACGCAGAGGCAGCCAAGCGCACTTTCCATTGGATGCATCTGAGTTTCCCCCCCCTCCTTTCTTCTTTGTCGCTTTGTATTACTGAAACACAAAACTGCTCGTTGGAGGGGACTCGCTCAACCAACAAGAGGGGCAAAAGAGGAGCTAGACAAAGAGACAGAGACTTGGGGCGAAGCAGCCTATGATATCACCTTGTCGACCGACGATGGCCTTGTGGGCATGTCCGGTGCGCGTATCGTGAGCAGCGGGAGAGGTGGATGGAGACTAGGAAGAGGGAGAGAGGGATGTATGCATATGGTACGTGGCATGGCATAGCATGGCATGACATGACATGCATGACCTCAAGCCTCTTTGTCCCTCCATCTCGCGTCTCTCTCCCTCTCTCCGTCTCGTCCTGCTTTCCCGACACCTTGGCCCGCCCTCGCGTGCAAATCCCATGCTCCCCGTCGGCCGACGCAGCCCATCAAAACCAGGCCCCGTCCGGCCAAGTTCAGCTCAGCTCTTCCCACCGGCCTTGCCCCCCGAACCTCGGCCCTGATGCTCCCAGTCGCCGAGACTCGTCGCACCGCTCTTTCTCCTCCTTCCCCCCTCCTCCCCCTCTTTCTTTCTCCTCGCCCGTCGGAGAGCAGCAGCATGGACGTCCAGTCGGCGAGCGCGAAAAGCGGGAGAGGGTGTGGGCGAGGCATGTCGTCGAGATAGAGCCCTCGGCACGGTTCCGCTGATCGGCAGCACATCTCCCGTGGTTCCCGGCCGCGCGGGTACAGTCAACGTACGTGACATTCACATGTACGTACAGTACAGGGCGTGGTGGCGATGGTGAACCCGTCGTGATCGGCACAGAGGAGATGGGGGGGAGAAGACTGGAAGGATGCACGTGTCAAGCCGAGGAATCAAATAGGCACTGTGTCGTACATGATGACGCTCTACATACTGCCTATACAGTACATTACCTACATACGAGCGCTGCTTGGTTTGCGGTACGGAGTACGGAGTACTTGTGCTGCGGACGACAGGTGTGTATGTACGGCGTCGGCACGGCGTGCTCTGCTCCTATCTGGATGCTACCTTGCTCCCGGCAAAATACCGCAGCAGCATCAGCATAGATTGCCGGTAACCCAACCACGGGGGGGGGAACGGGGGTTGTTTGGGGGGAGAACAGGCATCTCACGGCCCCCACGGTCGGTAATACCAGGAGCGCACAAGGCCGAGTCCAGCTGGACCAGGGCAGGCAGAGTTTTTCCCGGCCTTTGCAATTTCCAAAGTCTCGACGAAGCAACGAGCGAGCAAGCAAGCGGCCAACAGCAAATCACACAAGGTCCGGATGCCCGAGGCTGTGGGGTCCAGAGTGTGTGTGCACAGCTTCCTTGCTTACAGTGCTGGACGTGCGTCCTGCTCCTCCACCGCCGGGTCAGGGGTAGCTGCGCCCGTGCATGTCTCGCGCTAATGCACATGGGATATTTGTTGGCTCCTCTGCAAGGCACCGCACGCCATCAGATGTCTGGTGGCGTGTGTTGTGCTCGAGACAGGTACCAGTTGGGAGAGGGAATGGCCGTTGTCCAGAGACTCTTCATATTCAAAAAAAAAAGTAGATACAAGAAGTCAAGCTAGCAGGGGTTTCTTCCCATCCAAAAAAAAAGAAGTGAGCGTAAGAAGAGAAAACACACCCGGGGAGCCCCTGGTGAGCGAACGCCAGTCGCATCGGGACCACTCAAGCCCGTCGTGGTGAGCCAGAATCGGCGACAGGGCGCGCAGGCCGCACCCTGCTTCTTGTCTGCGCCGTGGCTTGAAGAAGAGGAAGAAGAAGAAGAAAAAGTGCCATGTCCGTGGCTGCGGCAGTGCTGTCTCGCCGTGTCTATCCTCCCGCCATCGGGTCCCTGTCACAAAAAGCCTCGGGTCTTCTAGAGACGCGCGAGGGGGGTATCTCTCGTGTAAATCGCTCCCTGATTTTGCCGTTTCATCATAACCACCTCGCATGGCAGGCGCTCAGCGCGTGGCCGAAAGAAGGAGACGGGACGACTCATGGCGACCGCCTCACCATCTCGACAGGCGCGGCATCGTCTAGGCAAAGGCCATGCCCGTGGAACCCGATCCCAGCGTCGTCATCAGGTCCGTCTCATCCGTCACCTTGGTCTGGACGTCATCCGAGAGCCAGTAGCAGTTGTTGCACGGGAACACCTCACATCCAGACATGGGCGTCTTGCTGCTCGTCGGCCACATTTGCTTGACGTTGTTGTGGTCTGTCCCGTTGACAATGGCCGACACGTCAAAGTACGTCTTGCCGAGCCAGCCGGAGAACTGCACCTCGCCCAGCATCCCGGCCTTGTTGTCCCCGCCCTCTGGGATGGCGTAAAAGTTCCCCGCCCAGTTGTTCACAAAGTCGACAGTCTTGTTCTCCTCGTGCCCGACGGTCACGGGGGGCATCTGAGGCGACCCGGGGTTTCCGACAAAGTAGACGGTGCGCTGCGCGTCATCGAGGGTCCAGAAGGTGACCGAGGCGGCCTGCGAGGCGGCCGCCAGGGCGACGAGAGCAATGGCTGAGGTAGCAAAGTGCATTTTGCGAGTGGTCTTTGTTCGACGCCTTGACAAGGATTGGATCAAGTGACGTTGGGTCAAGGAGGGCGTTCTCGATAACTTGGATTCGAGTTTCAGGAAGGAATGCTTTGTATCACGGTTGAGTTGGTCGTGAGTTCTCAAAAGGACTTCAAGGAGTGAAGAAGCGTGTGGGCTTTGTTGGATAAGGAGTGAAGTAAAGTCCGAAGACAAAGGATTGTGAGTGTGCAAAAACAAAGCGACAACGATACGTGAGGAGATGAAAGTTCGGAGATGGGGACGAGGGCCGCCTTATAAGGGAGGGGGAGGGAAACCTCACTTCCCGTCCTCGGTGGGTAGCTGAGGGTGTGGAGATGCGAATTATTTCGACAGATGCCCACAGGCCGAGCTCAAGAGCAAACTACGAAACAGGGCGTGTTGTTTAGCCCAACGCCACGCCAGTGTTGGGCTTCAGCAACCCCCGGTGTGGGATCCCCCCCCCCTTGGAGAGCCCATGGCTGTGGTGAGGCGAGCAGGCCGGGGGGAGGGGTGTGCTGACCGGCCCGGGGTCCTTTTCTTTCCTCGCCTTTGTTCGTGTGCTGTGCTGTGCTGTGCTGTGCTGTGCTGTGCTGTGCTGTAATACGCATGTGCTCTGCATGGAGAGGCACTCGGTACCTACGGTATGAGATGTACGGATAGTAGGCACTGGAGCCTTGCTGCTGTGGGGCCAGGGAGTCGTCCAAGATGGAACAGCACTGGCTCAGTTGGCGCGTAGCCTGTTGCCGAGCAAGGCGATGGAAGTGGTGGCCTTGTCGCGGCGCCGGGACCATCGTCTGTGCCCTCTCTCCTGCCCAACAAGGCCAACTCGTCTGCCGCAGCGCTCTTGTCCTCGCCTCCAGTTGCATGGAACTGAAGCCCAGCCATCCCATCTTGGTCAGCCCCCTGCAACACGGTGCGGGCGGCACGGAGGCTCCGGCGGGTACCTGGCGAACGGGCCGCTCGATCCCAGATGGGGCCGTTCCTCTTGTCTCCCCACCCGCCGGACCGGGGGAGGGGCTGAGCAAGGAAGGCCAAGAAGAAAAAGGGCCGTCCAAGTCCGCCACTAGGCACAGTGGTTATTTCGCCCCGGACGGTCGACTTCCATGTAGGTACTGACTGCCATGGTGTCTGCAAGCCGCCGAAAGTCTCTCGTTGGCCCGGCACCTTTTCCACGCCATTGTTTGCGTGCGCGGTACCTCGCAGGCGCTCCATGTGGCCAGACCCGACAGGCCCGCCAGCCGACGCCAATCTGACCGCTTGGCCCATCTGTGATTAGTGAACGGACAGTCGTACATACTGTACGGGTCAAGATCCCTCGTCGTGGGTGGGTGGGGACCAGGTGCGACAGGCCTCGTCAGCTCCGCCACCCAAGAATAGGAGTCGGCAGAGCGACCGCTCGTGCCTTGCATGTGAGTTGTTTAATCCGTTGTTGGCAGGACAAGATTTTTTTGGGGGGATTGCGCGCCGCCTGTTCGTCAATGAGGTGTCCCACGAGCCATATGTTTGACACGCCGACGGCTGTTCCAAATGGTGTTTTACTCCGTTTCCTCCCCCGTGTGAAGCATCGTTTGGCCTTGGCCGTGGCCTGCCGACCCCTCTTCCACGAATCGGTCACCTGTGCCAGCAGGCCCTTATTCGTCGTGGCAATGAAGCGACCCCCGTGGAGCATCGGGGAAAGGAGTCGACGTGGTATCCGGCCGAATAATCCGTCCGATGAGGGGCGCAACAACACGGGTCGAAAAGAAGCTTTCGGCGCTGTAACCTGTGCCTGGAGATCCCTCCCTTGGCGCCGTGCCGGGGATGGCCAGGCACGCCAATCAGCGTCCTCGCGTGTTTTCTCGTCTTCGAGGCCCGTCTTTCCCGGCGCGGGCGCTACGCAGAACGAACGGGTCAGGAGGTGGGGTCTGTTTGGATGCGACAGTCGCCATCGGAGCTGCCTGCTTGCGAGCGAGGCATTTTTCCCTTGGCCACACCACCATCCATCCATCCATCCATCGCTCAGCCGTGGTGTCTCGACATGCAATAAGAACAAGGAAACTTGCTTGCGAGCCTGCCCAAGCTGAGGTGTGCGTCGGTTAGCATGTATCACCATCCAGCAGCACGGCTGCACCGTCAACTCTCGTACATGACTGCTGGTCACAATGGTGTTCCGGAGAACAGGCAGGCCCTTTGCCAATCAGAACTTGGGCGGTCCCGAAACGTGGAGCGCTGTACGAAGACAAACGTGGCCTTGTCCCTGTTTGGCATCAAACAACGAGTGCTTCACCCTCGCAGGCGGGCAATATCGCACGTCGGACAAGTTGGACGTCTGCTGTTTCACATGCGGGAACCTCATTTACAGTTGGCCTCGGAACACTCAGGGAGCTTAGCTGCCTTCATGGGACGGCAATCGACCCGCATCGCGACGGAGATATCTGCCCGCAGGTGACGGCGGTATCCCGGTGGCAGACTGCCGGCTTGGGGAGTTGCAGTGGTGCAAGGTCCGATCCTGGTTCTGACCGATCGCTTCCTTTCCTTTTTCCTTCCTTTCCTTGGTTGACGATGGTACGGAGTAGACTCGGCGAGGTCCCACCAAGCGGGGGCATTCGGACGCGGGTGCTGCCTCGGGACGAATTCCAGAAGGCCGACGGTCAACCCCTTGCCCCCTAGTCGCATGCCGTTTTCGAGGGAAGCTGTGCCTTGCACATGTTTGCACCGGGCTCTGGCAGGTCCACCGATCTCCGCCGAGAGGGCTCGGCTCACCGCTACTCGTCAGATGGATGTCAAGGAACTGCGCTGGTCGACAAACGACATCATCATGTGCTCTGGCTCCGCATGATGCAGACTTTTCACCAACTGCGGGGGAGGTAACAAGGGAGAAGGACCATCGGTCTCCTGAGGGCGACGGTTTGGGAGCCCTCTCTGAATGGAAGCCTGGCTCGATTTCTGCACTCAAAGGCATGTGCCAAGGACTCGATGGTCATCTTGTCCTGCCATTGATAGTGGCAGAGCGTCGCCGCCATCTCACCGAGCCGCCCAAGCTTGTATAGCGGCGTCCGAGTATCCGGCGGAACAGATGCCATTGCAGGAGGAGATGCAGGCGAAGTCATTCAAGATCGGGTAGGCCGAGGTGCGCCGGCCGGAAAAAATGCCCAGTGGCGGAGGAGAGACAAGGTGCGCAGTCGTTTTAAGTGGCAGTAGCGGAAGAGGAAGAGGTTTTCAGAACCAGAGTCGACGACGAAGTTGTCGTGAGGCGAGGATAAGAGGGCTTTTAGACAGTATCTCTAGAGGATTCTACACTGTATACCACCCGCATCGTGTCCGCTGTCTACACCGTGTTTACAGTTGCGGGGTGCGGAGAGAAGGACACAATGGGACTAGTGCAGTGATAAGTTCGCCCTTCCATCTCCTCCGATATCTGACCAGGCCACGGCAGCAAATCGCCAACTCTCCATCAGACGGCCTCATCGCAGCCATGCACGGACAAGGACCTTTTGCGAGTGCTTGTCGGATCCGGCACCGATCCGCTGGTTGCAACACGTTGGCTGTCCGTCACAGCGCTACAACCAACAGCCGGGCAAGGATTTGACGACACTTGAGAAGCCGTCTTTCATGACATTAAATAATCAACATTCCGCCGAGCTCTCGCATCATGTCCGTCTGTAGGCAGACTGGATGTTTTCGGCGCTGCAGCTGAGTGACGCTGGGGCATCTCCCCTTACCCCCAGCTATCCCGCCGTCTGACTCCCTTTGCAGCACTGCGTGGAAGGGCCCGCGAAGCTCCCGCGCCCGGTTTCCAGAATAGCTGGCCACCCTCCGACGAGGTCCGGATGCCCGGGCTCATGTGGAAGCATCATCGGGGCAAGTCAGGCAGAGACACAAGGCGGCGCCCTCATGGTCAGTGTCTGTCTGCGTGGCCCTTGCAGCTTCTCGTCACCCGTTCTCAAAGAATGGCCTTTCTTTCCTGGGTTCTTCTTTCTCTCTCTCGCTCTCTCTCTCTCTCTCTCTCTCTCTCTCTCTTTGTGGCTGGCGACTCCACCTGGACATCCCCATCGCTCGTTTGCCTCTGTGGATTTGAAATCCTCGTGGGCTCGGTCACGTCCGCCGCAAGAGGCCCTACCTTGCTTGAGCCCGTCAGGAATCCGGTGGCGCGGCAGTCGTTTTAGAGTTTGCCGCCAACGGGAGACAATAGCGAGACCTACATACGCGGATGGACGCAGCATATGCTCTGAGAGTGCGTACATGGAAACTTCCGATGCCGCTAGCCCTTCCCATCGCACCGACGCAACAACAAAACCCTCCCACGATCCGGCACCGGTCCCGGGCCCACACCCCCGATGTGACAGCCGCATCCCCGGGACCAACTTATCAAACGGCAAACTCTACTGCTCGTGTTGCTCATTAGCCAACTCACCCAATCCGGCTCTTCAGGTTGGTCAATTACGTCGCTGATGATGGCTCCTCCTCGTTCCATCCTTGTATTGTTGGTTGTGGCGCGTTTTGGCCCCTCCCTCCAGCTTCATGCGGTCCGTCCTTTGCTCTTCCTCGCTCTACTTGCCGGTCTAGTACAGCCCGCCTTGGGTGTTCACGCCATCGCAGCGTCGACCTGTGCCCTCCAATACTTGGGAGCTCCGTCTCTGCTGTTGGACTCTTGCGTGTACATGATTCCTTATCCGGCGATGGCCTCAGAAGGTCGTCGTGCAATGCAATCTCCCTCTTCTTTTGGCCGCATGTGGTCTTCGGGTTGCTTCAGAATCCAGTCGTAGCGCCAACTCGCCTTGCTCTCGTTCCCTAGAATTGCTGAATACAAAGAGCTGCCTCTCTCCGCTATGCTGGCTTCCATCTCCCCCTCTCTCTCTCAGCGCTCGTAGAGTTCCTGTATCGACATCCTGTGTACACTCGCTCACTTTCTCTGCTTCTCCCCAACTTCATCGACCCTCGCTGGCCCCAGACTGCCTTAGCTTCTACCCACTACACGCCATGAAGTCCTCTGCTCTCTCAGCGTCGGTGGCGGCGCTCATCGGCTCCTCCGCCGCTCAAGTCCCTGACGCCAATGCAACTACCGTCTTCACCACCGTCATCTCGACCGCCTTCACCACCCTCTGCCCTGTAAGTGAATATGATCGTCATGTTTAAGATTTCGGGGCCTCCACAACTGACGACTCGACTAGGGTCCCACCATCCTCGCCATCGGCCATGCAACCTACACTTGCGAGAGGCCCACCGTCTTGACCGTTAAGCACTGCCCTTGCACCATCACCAGGCACGGCTACGGTGACAAGCATCATGACAAGCAATTGCCCGAACCTCCCGCCTACACAAAGTCGCCTCCCCCTCCCCCTCAAGGCTATCCTCTTCCCGCCCCAGAGCAGCCCGTGCCGGCGCCGCCGGCACCCTCCGCGGACCAGCCCGTGCCCCAGTCGCAGCCTCCTGCTGCCCAGCCCTCGCCGCAGCCGCAGTATCCTGCCGGCCAGTCGCAGCCACAGCCTCAAGCTCCCGCCGGCCAGCCGCAAGCCCAGCCTCAACCTCCTACCGACCAGCCGCAGGGGCAACCTCAACCTCCCGCCGGCCAGCCGCAGTCACCGTCTCAACCTCCTGCCGATCAGCCGCAGGGGCAGCCTCAACCTCCTGCCGGCCAGCCACAGTCGCAGCCTCAGAGTCCCGCCAGCCCCAACCGGCCCCAGGCCACAGACGGCGCGGCCCCCGCTCCTCCGTCCTCTTCCGACCAGTCTCAGGTCGTCTCCACCGCCGGCGCCGACAAGATCGGAGCTGGTCTCGGCACCCTGGCCATGGTTGGCTTTGCCGCCATGCTCGTCTAAGTCTCATCGTATTGATGCCAGGGAGGTTGGATGTGTCGGTCGATAGGCCTTCCGAGCCTATCTCGATGGGGAGAATTCATTTTCACTTTTCGACATTCATTACCGCTTTGCACACATGCTCCGGAGCAACTGAATTATCATGACTTTGACGGGGTTTTAATCTGGAGAAAAGGCTTTCGGATATTCGAGTCCGTACACCTGAGTCGTTGACACGAAAAGCGCAAGGCTCAGATGGAGTAGGTACGCTCGCTTTTTGAACCCGAGACTGGGCCGAGTGGCAGGTATGCTTGGGGAGACACTTGACGGGGAAAATAATGAGGCGGGTGCATCTGTAGTGTTAATAATAACGAACTGTGTAATACTTCACCAGACCGGCGTCATCTTGCCTCGTAAAATGGCAGAAATCGTGATGCAGCTCATGACTGTCGCGTGGGTCTCGGTCGCCGCCACTAGCTCGCAGAACCATAAACGCCCCCCGCCGGATCCAAGATGGATCTGATCTCTCGCACCAGAGCCTTGGCCTCTTCGACTTCCACTCCATCCTGGCACAGCTCCGTGGCCAGGCGGTTTGCCGTGGCGTAGTCGGCTGTGCGCATGGCGAACTTGGCAAGCCACATGCGTGCTTTGCTGGTCGCCGCCGTGACCCCCGTGCCCTCGGTCGCTCCGGGGTTGTCTTGCCGGTCAGGGTCGTCGTCTGAGCCAGCCGGCGAGTCGTTGTGTATCATGACGGATTCGTTGAGGCTGGCGTCTGCTGCTGCTCCGCCATCCTCTTGGGCCACGCAGAGTTCCATGTAGGCCTTTGCTTCGTCCTCCTCGTCCAGCTCATCGAACATGGTGGCAATTTGCAGCAAGATCTCGGGATCCATATGGCCAGTGGCCCCTCGGGTGCCGAGAGGATCGCCGCCGCTCCCGAAGCTGCTCCCGACCTCGTAGTATGCGTCGGCTAGCAGTGCTCTCTTGAGTGCCTTGATCCCGTCTCTCTCCCGGCCCATCTTCTGCAGACAGGAGCCGACTGCTAGCCACATCTTGCCGTCCCATGGGCGCAGACCAGCTGCTTTCTTATAGTACCATAGCGAATACGTGTGCATCTCAAGCATCTCGTACGTTTGACCGAGCCCGTACCAGGCGCGATAGTCTCGCCGGTTGACGTCGACAGCACGTCGATATGACTCAATCGCGGCGTGCGTGTTCTTGAGCTCGACATATTCGTGCCCCATCAGCGTCCAGGCCGAGAGACAAGACCTGTCGAGGGTCAAAGCCCTGCGGAAGTACTGGACGGCCTTTTCATGCAGCGACAGAAGCGAGTAGTAATTTCCTATCACGACACAGGACTCGGGCCGAAACTTGTCCACGCTGGAGCAGAGGTGGGCGACAAAGGCCAGCTTGGGGCGCAAGTTCAAGACGTAGAGTATGTTGGAGTAATGGTCGAGGGAATCGAGCCTGTGCGGATGGAGCGAAAGCAGTCGGCTAAAATGCTGCTCGGCAGCCATCAGGTCCTTGGCGTGATATGCGAGTAGCGCGTGGCAGGTGAGAAGAAATGGTGAAGTCGGGAAGATGGAGAGCAGCTGCTCGAGATTGTTGGCGAGGCTGGGGGACTGCTGATACAGCTCTAGCGAGGTGTGCAGATGGAACATGAATGAGACGATGTTCTGTGGGCAATGCCTGGATATCCGATTCAACTACCATCTCCAAAGTCAGTAACTCTCGGGCAATGCGTCGGACAAGGAACACACACACCTCTTCAACCCTGGAGACAAGAGACGTCATCTCTAGCCAGCATCCCCAGTTCATGGGATACTTGTGAACACTCCGGATGAGGAACTCCAAGGCCCTCGAGTCGTTTTTCTCCTTGGCAAGCACCATGCCGTATCTGTGAGCAAGGCGTCAGCTTCCATGAAGTAGCAGGTGGCGTACGTGCTTGGTGCGTACAGATACTCGAGCCAGCCTTGACTGCCGAGGACCTCTTCATCATCGGCCGTCCTCTCGTCAAACCAAGCCGCCAGGTAACGTCCAACAGCCAACAGCTGCTTGTTGACGACGGTTCCGAGGTCTTGGGGGCCCATAACCATCTCAGACTCTTCGTTTTTGCGCTTCTCCCCCGCCATAAACTTGGCGTAGAGAGCGAGGAACAGGCTCTTCTGGCTTATGTTGGGTAGGGAGGGTGCTCCCGGGGAACGAGCCGAAGTCGTGGCCTTGGCCTTGCCCTTTGCTTTTTGCGATGAAGATGCGGAGCTATCCGAGTGCGAGGCCAGCACGGAAGAGAGGAGAGACTCCGGGAGGAAGACGGCGGCGCATCGATCGTATTCCTTGCAGTCGAAGAGCGACTTGGCAAGCAGATACTTGCTCAGCTCTCTCGCTTCCAAGGCCGCCTCATCCTGGTCTGGGTTCGGGGTAAAGAGTGGCGAGGTATGCTTGTCCTCGGAGCCTTGAATATCGTGGTCGGCATCATCGCTTTCGGGGAGCGCGTTGAGGAGCTCGGCTGCCCTGCCACATTGCCGTCCATCAGCGCAACCGCAATCATTAAGCCTGGGACGGGCAAGGCGGGCTACCATTTGGACGACTGGTACAGACACCTCTCGGAGCACTTAACCACGGCATCTTGCAGAGCGGCCCGAAGCTGGGCGACCTCTTGGGCGCTCAGCGTCATGGCGCCCTCTTTGCTGGCAGGGACGCGGGCTGCGGGCTGCGCGTGAGCGGAGAGGATAGTCGGGCCTGCACCATAAGCCAATCAGCAGGGGGGGTGCGTGAGCAGACTTGGCGGTTGACCGGCTTGCGCATAAACACCAATACGCGATTGATGAAGGTGGCAGTGATGTTGTAGACGAGCTTTGATGTGCAAGTGTCCTGCGTGGCGGGCACCTTACCTAATGAGGTTTCGTACATGTTGGAGTACCTGGCAGGCATGTTGATGCGCCCGCATTGCGACCAACCCCATCATGTCTCTTCAAGCATGCCCTTCGAGCGACTTACTGTATACCAGTTACTCCGTTACACAGTCCGTTACACAGAGGGCTTGTGCTCAGTGAGTGGTGCGTACGATGACGGCGAGCTGCCTGATGAAGCACGCAGCATGATCAAGTCCTCACCGCCTGCGGGAATACCTGATGCATCATCCCCTTGGAAGAGGCAGGTCAAGCGCGAGTCAAGGGCGCCTTCGCTTGGCCTCTCCGGTGCCCGCGGCCCCGACGGTCCATTCAAAGGCGCTCCGCTGGGGCGCCATGATGGCCGCGCCCCATGGCAAAGTCGACGTGGATGGGGATAAAGCCGGTTGTTATCAGAACTTCAAGTCCTGGCCCCGCGCAAGAGATGAGGGGCACCGAGGCAGTTGTTGAATTTAATGTCAAGTACTGAGTACTGGGAGAGGCAGGATACCGGTAAGGAGATACTTGTCTGGGCTCGCCTTTCCCGCCCCAACCCAACACGCATTGTCAGCTACTCATGTACATAGATAGGGGTAGCCCGTACAGAGTACAACATGCCATATAACTCGCTGGTCCCACCCACCACCGTTCCCCCAGTGAAGCGCAAGCCAAGCAAAACACCAAAGCTGATAGGCCCCCTCTGTACTGTCCTGCCTCGAATCTCTACTTGGCTCACCCTTCCCCTCGTTCACCTCCTTCTCTTCCCTCGACCCTTGCCCTCGCTGGCCTCCATCTCTTAGTTAACGCGCAGCACCGTTCGGTCAACATTTTTCCCCAAACATGGCGAAAAGGATGACGCTCAAGGAGTTTGAGGCAGTCTTTCCCAAGCTGGCCGAGGTCATCCTCGATCATGCCAAAGCTTGCAGCACGCCCCAGCAGGCTCTCGACTGGTTCAAGCAGGTAAGCGCCGCGAAACCGCCATCCGTCGACACATGTCGCTGACAGCCTTGTCCGTGCAGAGCCTCGAAATCAATACGCTGGGCGGCAAATGCAACCGCGGCATGTCCGTCCCCGACTCCGTCTCCATCCTGCTCAACGCCTCTCTAGACGAGAGGCAATACTTCGAGGCTGCCACCCTTGGCTGGACGACGGAGCTGCTCCAGGCCTTCTTCCTCGTCTCCGACGACATCATGGACAGTAGCATTACCCGTCGCGACAAGCCCTGCTGGTACCGCCACGACGGCGTTGGCATGATTGCCATTAATGATGCCTTCATGCTCGAGGCGTCCATATACGTCCTCCTCAAGAAATACTTCCGCTCTCACCCGTCATACGTCGAATTCCTCGAGCTGTTTCACGAGACCACGTTCCAGACAGAGGTCGGCCAGCTGTGCGACTTGCTCACCGCCCCCGAGGACAAGATCGACCTCGACAACTTCTCCATGTCCAAGTGCCACTTCATCGTCATGTACAAGACCTCCTACTACTCCTTCTACCTCCCCGTCGCCCTCTCCCTCCACCTGCTCAACCGCGCCACTCCCAAGAACCTCGAGCAGGCCAAGGATATTCTTCTCGCCATTGGTGAATACTTCCAGTTCCAGGATGACTATCTGGACAACTTTGGCCTCCCCGAGCACATTGGCAAGATCGGCACCGACATCAAGGACAACAAGTGCTCGTGGCTCGTCAACCAGGCACTCGAGGTTGCCGGCCCAGAGCAGCGCAAGATCCTCGACGAAAACTACGGCCGCAAGGACGACGTCAAGGAGCAAGTCGTCAAGAAGCTCTACGACGACTTGAAGCTCAAGCAGCGCTGGGAGGCCTACGAGGAAAAGCGGACCGGCGAGATCCGCGCCATGATCAACAAGGTGGACGAGAGCGAGGGGCTCAACAAGGACGTCTTCACTGCCTTCCTGGATAAGATCTACAAGCGAACCAAGTAGGGGCGGCGGAACATGCACGGCGCGGCTTTGGGTGACTCGAGTCGAGCGGGGGGGTTAATTGTAGGAACAAAGGTATATATGATGTAGATGCAAAAGGGCAGAGGATGTCTTGGTGGACTAAATCACATTTCATACATGTGAGTTACCAATCACAGACAAGTATGTCTCCGCAGCAGACATGTCTGGAAGATGTCATAGTATAAGCGCCCCTTGCGCAATGTCTCAATGCCCCGGTTAAATATGTAAGTCCAACAGCGGCCCAGATCCAACAAGGAAAACGGAAGCCAGAGTGAAACAGAAGAACGCGCAAACAACCTAGCCCAGATGAGCCCAACTCCCCCGTCCCGCAAACCATACATAAAAGTTGCTGGGTTGCAAAGCAGAGTGAATAGGTAGTGTCAAGGAGATGTGTCCCGATGTTTGATTATCGTCAAGGGTGGAGTTGTCCATGAGGCCAACAAGTAAAACAGGACGCGACAGGAACAGACCCCCAGCGACGCTTAGGCATCATGCCGATGGATTCGCCACTCACCGCGCGCGGTTGACGAGGGGCTCGGCGTGGCGTGCAGAAGGGCCGCCGCCATGGTGCGCCTCTCCGAACTTGTCCCGCCGGACCGAGCGATTAGGCAGGGCCGGGACCGGGGGTAGCTCCTCGGGGCTGAAGCGGCGGCCGCCACCTACGGAGCCTGGGCCAATCGTTGAGCGACTCCGGCCACGTAGGCTGGGCGGCGGCATCGGCCCGCCGGGGCCGGAACCCGAGGCGCCTCTCCGAGACATGGCGCGCTGCGGGGGCGCATTGTGCAGCTGGGGCGGCCCGCCCGTGGCGAAGTTGATGAGCGGCTGGCCGGCCGCGTGCCTGGGCCCGTGGCCATGGGCGTCACGGAAGCGCGGCGGCTCGGGAAAATCCTTGCCAAAGCTGAGCAGTGGCTGGGACGGCGGCTGCTGATGGTGGTGCTGCTGCTGCTTCTCGCGTCGCAGCTGGGCGGCGGCGTCTGCCGTCATGGGACGCCTGCTGACAGGATGGCCGCTTTGGCTGCGCGCCCGGGCAGAGTGCTCTGCCGCAGAGGGGAACCAAGACTTTGGCTCAGACCTCTCGGGGGCCTCGGCGGCGCCCGAGACACCGCCGTTTAACAGGGAGGGGCCCACGGTAAACGGCCCGTCAGCCTTAGCATCGTGACCGCGAGTCTGGGTATTCGCCACCTCGTCCTGCTTCCGCTTGTCGTACGCGTCGCCGAGCAGACCGCCGGCAAAGAACTCGCGCTCTTTGTCGGTTGTCTCGGACCACGGCGGTGTCTGGCCCTTTGACCGCGGAGAGTCCTTGGACGAGCGCTTGGTGAGCGTCGTGTCGACGCGGGGAACATCGGGCACCTTGAAGCCGCTGACATCCATGAGCGGCTCCTCGCTCCTGTACGACGTCTCGTCGATGGACACGCGCGGGCCCTTCTCGGTGCTCTTGCCAGCGTCCCTGGGTGATTTTCCCCCCAGCAGTGGGCTTTGCGTGATTTGCGGGGGCTTTTCCTTGCGTGCCAAGTCGACCAGCCTGTTGACCAGGTACCAGCTCCGCCAGCCGTGCACCATCTCGTAGAAGCGCGAGGCCAGCTTGTCGTCGTCGGTGCAGAAGAAGTGGACAAAGTTCTCGCCGTTGGGAAACACATTTGTCTTTTGCTGGCTCTTGATGGCGTAGCAAAACTTCTTTGGCGGCTTGAGGTTGCGGCGCATCTCGCTCTCCTTGGGCGAGTAGATGTCAAAGTCGGACAAATGGCACAGCACGATGCTGTCCTTGTCGAGGGGGCTGGCTTCGGCGCGCTTCGAGGCAAAGACCTGCCCGCTGTCCAGCAGGGTGACCCAGCGCTTATTCCACTTGCCAGGGCGCGCCGAGTGGTGAAGCTGGAGGCAGAAGCCGGGCGGAGGGTCGTCTGTGCGAGGCACCGAGTCAAGGTCGAGGCCGCGGTCGTCCTTGGGGGAGTCGCAAGGCAGGATGAGGAGCGAGTTCTGCTCGTCATTGTCCCAGGAATTGAGGACGTCGCGGACGCGCTCGTAGCGGCGGAGGCGGCGTTCCAGACCGAGCACGAAGTAGCACTCAATGACGACGCAGGTCGTGGGCGTAATGACATGGTTCGTCTTTTCTGCCGACGCGACGACAATGTCGACGGGCGACGTGTCGGCCGTAAAGGGCAGAGTGGTGGTCGAGGAGAGGCACCGCACAATGACGCGCTGCAGGGGCAAATGGCGTTAGTTGATCAATCAGTCGTCGATGCGCACGCGGGTAGGCAGGGGTTTATGCAACCAACAGACCAGAAAACCCAGCCTGGCGAGAGGTGGAGAGGAAAGACGGCTTACCCTTTCTCCGCCGTTGATTGCCGACGCGGGGGCATCGAACTGGGGGACAATGCCCTTGCCGCCGGGCTCAATGAAGCTCATCCTGAGCGAGTCGTCGACGCTGCTGTTGCGGCTAAACAGGCTGCCGCTGCCGGCCAAGGCGGGCGAGAAGATGGACGGGGAGATTGTGCTGGGCGTGCCCGGTTGACTGGGGTTCTTGGCGTTGGACCGCCGGCCCCGCGCGAGAAAGGCGAAGGTGTCGAGCAGAGGACGCCGGCAGGGCTTGGGCGGAGGGGTGACGAGCTGTGCCTGGAGCCTGGCGAGGTCGAGCTTCTTTTGTTCGGCCAAGATGCGGTCCGTCTCAGCCTCGAGCCGCTCGGCCAGCAGGGCCGCCTCGTCTGTGTTGACGTGCTTCGTCTGCGCGCCTGCGCTGTGCTTTGGAGGAGGGGTTTCTGGCTGCTGCGCCTCCGCAGGGGCTGTTGCGGCGGGGGGGGGCGATGCGACTATGCTGTGCACTATTGCGTCGTCTTTTCGGATCTTGTCGTCGTTGTGATTATTGCTGGGTCTGTTGTTCTCTTGGTCGTTGCCGCGATCGCTGTCGGCTCCCTCGCCCAGGGCAATCAAGGGGTTGGTGGCGTGAAGGTTGGTGTCGCCGGCGCTGGCGGTGGCGGCGGCAGCGCGGCTGTTGGCGCTGGCCGCGGCCTTTTGCAGCAGCGTCTCCTTGACGCTTTCAATGGGCGTCTTGAGGCTCCCGAGGGCGGTCAGGCTGGGTTTGAGCGTTGCATTGACGGGCCTCGGGCTAAGGACAGATGTGGGTGAAAAATCAGGGAGGGGCGGCGGTCGCGTCGCATGGCGCGAGGGCGAGGCCGTGGCCGTGGCCGTCTTGGAGCGACGGTGCAGCAGCGGCTCGGAGTTATGGCGCTCGTCGTCGTTGCTGCTGTCGACGGTGCTGCTGCTGGCGCTCAGCGTGTGGTGGGTGTTGGTCGTGTTGGTGTTGGTCGTGCTGCTGCTGCTGCTGCAGCTGCTGGCGCTGTTGCGGAAGATGTCAAAGGGCCGCAGCGACGAGACGCTTTTGCCTCGCAGGCTTCGGTAGCGGGAGATGGCAGGCTTCGGCGGCGGCGGCGGTGCTGTCAGCGGCTCTGCCGGCACTGCTGCTGCTGCTGCCGGGGGGGGGACAGGCGCTGAAACGGACCCCGGTCCCTCGACCATTCTGCCGCTGTCACTCGACGGCACCGCGATAGATTGCGATCGCGATCTCAGCAGGCTGGATCCAACAATGCTCCGGTTGCCGGCAAGCTGGTGTTTTTTTTTCTGGCTTTTTGGCTGATGCACGCGCAAGAGGGCAGGACACTGTTGTAAGTGCGTCGCACGTCTGGACCCGACTCTGTGTTCGCGAGAAGAAGAACCACAGTCGCCACAAGATATCGCCGTCAGAAACCAGACTGGACGCACCCTGGCGCTTTTGGGCCGGTTCGACGCGTAAAGCAGACCAACGTTTCTCCTTTCGATAAAAAAAAACCAAAGTCAGGGCCCAAAGGATGAAGCGGGTAAAGATGATGGCTTCAGGCTTGGATAGCTTCCGGACGAAGCTCACGACGGCACAACCCAACAGCCAGGTCGAGCAGGGGAAACCAAGGGGGAAAAGGAGCAAGAAAAAGGAACAAGACAAGCTCGGCACGCGCGGGAAAAAAGGCCACGAGTCTACCGATCACCACTCGGCAGAAACAAGGTTCACGAGGAGATTGAGAAGAGATTAGATGGTCGGGAGCGCGGCGCGGGCATTTTGCGTGTCGAGCTTCTCTCCCGGCACACGCCCTTGGCAGATGAAGTCGTGCTTGCTGGCATGCCACCGCGCGCCCAGTCTCAGAAGTAGAACCCTTTCCCCGGTCAAGCGATGCCGATGCCCCCCATTGATGCCCCCATTGATGCCCCCATTCCTATCGTCCCCATGTCCGTGTCTTGGAGGTTGCTCCAATAAAGTAAGCACCTCTTTTTTCCCAGTGGCGGCAGGCCGGGACAGGGGACGGGCTTCAGGGGCCCCGAGCGTGCTAGGGCCAGGCAGGGGCGCTCCCGGAAGGGACCTGCCTGCGGGGCCGGGGAGGGGGTGTGTGCGCGGCGGATTGCCCTATTCGATTTGGGTGGTGGTGGTGGTGGTGTGAAGCCGTCATCTGTCAAACCCAAATCTGTCCTGTCTTGGCACTGCCTCTGCTTCCGAAGCAACACCCTTCTCGAAAGTCTTCCTGGCCAACAATGCTCGGGCACCGGCTCGTATCCGGGCCTCGTCTTGGACACACACAAACGAAACGTTTCCATGTCACCCATCCTCGGATCGAGGGCGGCGCGCCGAAAGAGGACATGCTCGCACAACGGAAAAATAAACGCCTCGTCCTGCCGCCTCTCCTTGCTGCCTCTCTGCTGCTGCCGCCGCCGGGTTCAAGGAAGCTCGGGGTACTACTCCGTATCCCCGTGGAGACAAGCCCCAGCAGGGAAGATGACGGCGATCCAGAGAAGAGTGTGGGGTCAAGAGAAGACGGTGAGTTTGGAGTTGCAGTACAGTAAGTAGGTCCTGTAGGCATGGCCCAACTTACAGAGTACACAGGACCGAGATCCAATTTCATATCGATCCATTGCCCCTGGGTACTCTGACAGTACAGTACTGCCCGATGCTGTACCGGTATGTCTGTAATTTCCCCTGATCAACGACACATACGAAGTACTGTGCGTTGTAAACGACCAGTCGAGATCTGTCATCGGCCGTCCACTTCCCTATCGCAGGCAGCGTCACACAATGACCATTTTGGACATGCATCACAAAAAGAAAAAAACGACTCGTCGCCGCGCCACGAACCACCCTGCCGCCAGTCCCGGTCCTCGCCCTGGGGGGGCCACTGCCGCTTGCTCATGTCGCATGCATGCGACGCCGCTCCATCGGCCGGTGCAAGGCGCGGGCCGCTGGATCAACCGCCGGAGCAGGGCTCGACTGACAGGACGGGCTACTTTCGAAAGGCGCCTACTTCGCGCCGCCACCATGCGGTGAAGTCGCAGGTCGACACGTCAATGCCCAGTTGCCCAAGCTCCTTTGTGCTCAGGTGGCAGTCGTACGGCCGCTGCGCCGAGGCATTGGGGTCGTTGCCCTGCGTATTTGGCTCGATGCTCGCTATCGACAGGCCCATGACCTCGCCAAAGCGTTGGCAGATGTCGTACTTTGTCATGACATCTTGGCTCGAGAACTGCAGGATCCGAGGCAAGCCTTGCCGCTCAGCCGCATCGAGATACTTGGCGGCCACGTCTGTCATGTGTGCCCAGGGGGGTCCATGTCAGCGCACAATGTAACGGCGGCGATGGACTAATGCGAACGGGGACCTGGCCATGTATGCACGGGGGCGGGATGGTCTGGAAGGTTTGTGAAACATACCGCGACAGACGCGCCCGACGTCCTCCGTGTTGGTTGGATAGCGGCGGGCCCAGTGATCCATCTTAATCCTTGCCCCCTCGGTCTGTGCTTTCCAGACCGAGTCCATGAGCACGTTGACGGCACTCTCGGCGGGCGTCTCGGCATGGCCATACAGCAGCGGCACGCGCAGCGCGACGGCTAAGCCTTGCTTGCCGGCACGGGTAAACTCTTCCAGCACGGCCCGCTCGCCATCCGCCTTGGTCTGGCCGTACAGGTTGGCCGGCTTGGGGGCGGCATCGGCCTCGTAGGGAGCATCGCCGGGCGTTCCGGGGAAGACGTAGTCGGTGGAGACGTAGATGACCAGGATGGCTCGGCTTGCCGCGAGCTTGGCGAGGCTTCTGCTGGCTGCGACGTTGAGCGCCCGAGCGCCCTCCGGGTCCTTGTCGACCTTGTCGGGGGCTTTCTCGGCCGCGCCTGGCAACGTATGCCTCGTCAGCGGGCTTGCCTGGTGGAATCTCCAACGAACCACTCACAGTGGACGATGACCTGGGGTCTTGTGTGCCACGGTCAATGTCGGTCAGCAGGTCGGCGTCTGCAGCGTTGCAGGAGCACAGACTTGTTTTCGTCCAGGGCCTTGGCCAGCTCATCCGCGTTTCGAAGGTCGACTCTGCGGACATCGACGCCGTCCGCTCGCGAGTAGCCGGTCCGCTTGACATGCCATCCACCGAGCTCAAATGTCTTGGCTACTTCGCGGCCAAGGAGGCCTGTGGCACCGGTTACGAGGACGGTCCGTCGAGTCATTTCTCGTAAACGCGATGTCTCGCAGGATGCTTCGCGTGCGATTAGAACTGAGACGTGCGGGCGAGGGACGTTGGAGTCTTGTCTTGGGTCCGGTGCGGGCTGGTGAGCTGGAGTGAGTGAGAGAGGGGCAGCTCTTCCTTCCATCAGGGGTCTCATGAGTCGGCCCGCAAGTCACGGGCGGGACAGGTGGACGAGACGCGCGACTGTCAATTTACGGTGGGAAAAAATATTGACCGTCGGCGTTTCTTATTAGTCCCCGTCCTCCGTCCGTACTCGGCGTATCAACCCAGACGTCAACGGCTTCAAAGCATCTCATGTGTCTGTGACTAGAATGACGGGTGAATGACGCTCGCCAGAGGTATAGGGTAGCGGTGGCTCGTGATGTAGACGGTCAATGTGGCGTACGTCGGTGATAAGATAAGCCTTTATCCATCGACTTCTTCGACCTCTCCTCTACGTCGTACTCGTTCGTAGTCTTCAACATCAAACACTCATTCACCACCGTCGCGATGCCGCCGAGCCGCATGACCGCAAACCCGGCGCGGCCGGCGCGCCACCGTGCTGGCAAGCCCACGGGCAACGTATCGTCCTCTGATTCAGACAGCGACGACGCGGAAGCGCCGCCCCCTCCCCCGACCATTCCTGCACCCCCCAAGGCCGCCAGTGCGGGCAAGATTATCAGCAACCTCAACCGCATCGACCTCAATGCGCGTCGCCAGGAGCTGGAAAAGGTCGCCGAGGCTAGGCGACTCGCCGCTCAGAGAGCCGAGAAGCTGGCCGCCGAGCAGGGGTTCGTCACCGAGGGGGAGGAGGAGGAGAGCGAGGCGGAGGAGAGTGAGTCGGGAGAGGAATCAGACGAGGAAGAAAGCAGCGAGGAGGAGGAGCCGCGGAGGCTTATGATGCGACCCAAGTTTGTGCCGAAAAGCCAACGAGGGCAAACCGTAAAGGACCCGGAGCAAGAAGAGGAGGCTGTCCGGCAGGCCGAGGAAGAAGCAAGGAAAAAGGCTGCCGATGAGCTGGTCGAGGAGCAGATCAAGAAGGACCTCGAAGCCCGCGCGGCCGGCAAGAAACACTGGGACGACGAGGACAATCAAGACTCCGACGTCGACACGACCGACGGGCTCGACCCGGAAGCCGAAGAGGCCGCGTGGCGCGTCCGCGAGCTCAAGCGCCTCAAGCGCGCGCGGGCGGCCATCGAGGAACGCGAAAGGGAGCTCGCCGAGGTGGAGCGACGGCGCAACCTGACGGCCGAGGAGCGCGCGGCTGAAGACGAGGCGCACCTGGCCAAGCAGCGCGAGGACAAGGAGGGCAAGGGAAAGATGTCGTACATGCAAAAGTACTACCACAAGGGCGCCTTCTTCCAGGACGAGACGGAGACGGCGGGCCTGCTGCAGCGCGACATAATGGGCAGCCGCTTCCAGGACGACGTGCGCAACCGCGAGGCGCTGCCCGAGTACCTGCAGAAGCGCGACATGACCAAGCTCGGCCGCAAGGGCGCCACCAAGTACAAGGACATGCGCACCGAGGACACCGGGCGCTGGGGCCAGTTTGACGATTCGGGACCGAGGGGCCACAGGGATAGGTTCGATGGCGACGACCGGTTCCGGCCCGACGACGCCAGGTTCAGGCAGGATGACGGAGGGCCCAAGGGTGCCAATGCGGTCCCGTTGAGGGAGAGGAGGGGCAGTGCGCACGACGGCGGGAGGCATCACCCTCGGGATGACGACAGGCGAGACAGAGGCGACAGACGTGACGCTCGAGAGCATGCCGGCGATGACGACGACGGCCATCAGCGGAGATCACGGTCCCGATCGCCAAGGCGAGATCACGATGGCCACAGGAGCCGCCGCAAGAGGAGCACATCACGCGACAGGGATCGCGACGACGACAAGAGACGCAAGGTGGACGTGGATGTCCGCAGATGAAGTTGCCATCCTCTAACACCGCCCCCTCACACCGCGACGCAACCATGGCTAGGCATCGGTCTCTCTATGATATCACGACGATCAATGTACATACAACTCCGACCCATCCCCCCCCCATCAAGATCACTACCGCGAGGCGCTGTGCTGGAAGCAGAGATAGATGAAATCCAAAAAGAACAACATGGGCTCGTACACCCAAAACCCGGGACCCAGAGCAGCGCGGCTCATATTCTTACAATCTCCACCCGGGCTCTGTCGTATATCTTGTGGCTGACCATGCCGTCTACCGCCTCGCCTTGAGCTTTGTGTGGATAGAGCGCCATGCGAGCGTACGTGCCGGCCCCCTTGCGTTTCGAGAGGTATCCCGGGTTGATGGCGAGGACGCTCTCGATGACCTGCCACCCAAGTCTTGTCAGCTAGTCTGCGGGGGGGGGATGATGGCAGAGGAAACCCGCGCCTGGTGGACGTCTTCCTACCTTGACAAACGGCGGCAGCGCACTGGGGACCAGCATGACGTCAGGCCGAACATTGACCATCTCTCCCAGCTTGAGGTAGCTTAGATCGAGCACGGCACCCGTGGCGACGCCGTCGGCCGTGCCCGTCCGGGGCAGCCTCGCGCGATCCGTCGGCGGAAAGAGCGGAAAGTAGTGCCTCTGCTCCACCAGGTAGCGGCACAGCCTGCCCATCAGGTCCCCCGGCGCGGCGCCCGTGGCCAGCTCCTCGCTGCGCAGCTGGTACAGCACGTCCTGGCTCGACACGCCGAGCACCATCTCGTTCATGGATAGCGTCATGGGGTTGGAGACGACGCGCACCGACTTGGACACGCCCAGCTCCTTGCGCGGGATGGTGTCCTGCGGCCACGAGACGTGCTTGTCGAGCACGTCCCGGACCGAGGGCACGAGGACGACGACGAGGTGCGGGTTGGAGGCGCAGAGGCGGTTGAGGGCGGGCGCGAACATGAACTTGAAGACGGTCGTCAGGGTGGCGGTGTCGGGGTCGTAGCTGGCGTCCTCGGGGAGATCAAAGTCGCCCGTTGCGATGAGGGGGTGGTCCATGTCGATAAAGGGGCCGGCGAGGACGAGGGCGTCGGCGTGGGTGTCGGCCGCCCGGCTGCATAGCGCATGCAGCGGCTCGTAATCAAGGTTGTCGTCGGCAGTGTACGGCCCGGACGCAAACATGATGTTCAAGGGGGCAGGCTCCGCGTCCGACTCCATGGCATCCGGGCCGCCCCGGAGCCTCTCGCTGTTGGGCTCGAGCGCCGACAAGCTCGACGCGGCGCTGGGCAGCAAGGGGACCTCCAGGACCTCGGCGACGACAAACTCGCTGCCCTGGGCATTGCTGCCCCGGAGCGCGACAATCTGCCCCGGGAAGAAGCTCCAGCTGGGAAGCGCGTCCATCTTGAGCGGCACCCGGAACCCCATGCCCGTGCGGCGCGACGTCTCGAGCACGAGCGACGCCGCGTTGAGCTTGCCCTCGGCCGAGTCGGAGGCGATGCGGCCGACGGCGACAATCTGGGAAGTGCTCTGGCTGGCCGCGCTGTCAAAGGCCGAGTCGTCGAGGCCGTGGTGCGCCTGGACGAGGGCGGCAAAGTCGTCGATTCGGTCGTCGAGGATCTCGCTCGCCTCGGTCAGCTTCATGGCCAGCGGCTTGTACCCCGTCTTCTTCTGGTCCGAGGCGGCCGTGAGCTTGATCCGCGGCTCGGCGAAGGGCGCGACGGGGGTCTCGGCGGGACCGAGGTGGTCGTTGAGGATCTCGATGACTTCGCCCGGGTTCGTCCTCTCATTGAAGGAATTGGGCCTGCAGAGATGTGAGCACCCAAGTCTGCGCCGGGAAACGAGGGTTCAAGAGCAAGCCACTCACGGCGCGCCACCCATGGCCCGTAGCTGATCCTTCATGTTGGCGGCGGGCGAGCTCGCCACGCCGGGCGTCTCCATCTTCCTCCGAGCCGCGCTCCCGCTGCCGCTCCCAGCCCCCCTCGCAATCCTGCCCGCCGCCGCCGACGCCGGTGTGCTGGGGATCAGGCCATCGAGCATGCCGAGCACGTCGGTCGCAGGCCTCGGCGTGGCCGTCGCCTTCCTCTCGCTCTTGACGTGCGCCGCCTGGCGCTGGCTCTTCTCCAGCGCGTCCTGGATGTTCTGCTTGAGGTTGCGGATCGCCGAGAGCGACAATACCTGTGCGTCGAGCTCCATCCTGATGCAGTACGACTCCCACTTGAAGAAGAGGTCCTCGGGCGAGAGGCCGTGCAGGCGCATCATGGACTGCAGCTCGGCCAGCACGTCGGGCTCCAGCGGCGCGTTCGGGGAGAAGCGGGACGCGAGCTCGGCGTCCGCCATGGTGGGCAGGCGGGCGAGGAAACGGTCTGCGAGTCCAAGTCTCTCTGCGGAAGCGACTTTTAATAAGATGGGCAATCGATTTATCGGCAATTGGATTTCGGGGTGGGAGATGGAGAACGGAATTCGCAATGGCGTAATTAATTAAACGCAGATTCGCGGAAGACGCGTCGCGTAAAGTGCCCTGACACCCCCCCCCAACGCGCCCCCGCCAAGTGGATCCGCTCAAGCTTCGTTGATTGAAGAGATACGTACTACGTATGTGTAATCAACAGAAACCGCCATGAACATTAGATGAAGCATCACAAACGAACCGTCTGCATCTGTCCAACAGGGCAAATGGCTGGTTGAAAACATTTCGCTTCGTCTCGTTTGCTCATATCTCCCAAAATACCAACCACCCACGCTGTCCGTACTTTGCGCCTCCATTGTCACTTGCGTGCCCATTATCTGTCCGCCATCTTGTCGTGGCAGCACGCCCAAACTCCAAACCCCGGTTCATGCTCATGTCTATGTACAGAAGCTCGTCATCGTTACAGCAAAGTAATTCTCGGCTGCCATCTCAGTCCTCTTGCTGTTCCTCGTCCAATTGCATGCTGCCCGAGTGGTCCATCGTCCACTGAGCCCAGATGCTGGCCGAGCCTCGGTAGTCGAAAGCAATGGAACCGTCCCGCGGCGGCGAGCTGGGCATCAGTGCATCAGTGCTGAGCATGTTTCCAAATTCGATCAGGGCGCCATTCGTCGGGTCCAGCCCAGGCAAGCTGCCGAGGTCCAAATCATCCACGAGCCCAAAGTGGTTGGTGTCCGAAAAGGCCTGGCTGATGGACCGACTGATCGGCGTGTCGAACATCTCAAAGCCCCCTTGGTGATTGCGCGGACTGCGTCTGCGGCTTGCGCTGCCCGAGAGCCCAAGCCCGAGACGCGGCGTCTTTGTCGGCGTCTGCTGCAGCAGGACCTGGCTGGGAGAGGCAATTAATCTGTTGGAGCGCAACGACCGGGAAACACTCCTAGTGATCGGCCTGTGGCTCGGTGTAGTGCGCGTTGGCGTCTTGAATGGACTCGAGAGAACGAGCGCCATGGAGTTGGGAGGCGGCGTCGAGGGCCGCGCGGCCATTGGTCCCTTGAGGAGAGCCTCCATTCGACGACACTCGCTTGATGCTTCGTCCCCGTCTTCCATGATAATGTTCTCCTTGTCGGCGGCGAGTCGCTTCAGCTGCTGGAAATCATCAGAAGTCTGAACCGTGTTCACGGCCACCTCCCCCAGGACCTTGAGAGCCCCATCCTTTCGCGGTGATGGAAATAGCAGTCTCCTGGTGCTGCCTACCGCATTGTCAAATTCCAGCTCCACAGGGCTCTGTGCTGTGCCACTGCCGCGGGAATGCGTCGACCCTGGGTTGGAGCGCGTTTCATCATCTCCGCCGCTGCCGCTCGCATCGGCAGATGGCACGCACGTCTCGCCTGCCTGAAATTGCGTGCCGAGCGGTCCCGTCGTATCCGCGTGTGAGCGTCCGCCATCGGCTGCCTTGGGCGACGACTGCTCCTCTGGTCCGAGAGCGTCCGTCAGCAGATACGCGTCCGAAGTCGGATTGATTCGAGCATCGCTCTTCGAACGCGGCTTCCTAGAACGGCTACTACCCCCTCCTGTGCCCTTTCTTCGTCGCTCCTGACCGATGCGCGAGAAGTCCTTGTCCCAGCGATCCGGGGGCCGATGGCATTTGCACTTTGTGAGCCAAATCCCACACGGGTTGCAGAGGAGCAACTCCTGCCAGGCGTCCTTGTCATCGCCCGGCCCCAAACTCTTCTTGATGAGGCGGTACGAGGTCGGCTTGTCATCCGCGTCGCGCTTGATAATCTCAATGGCCGTCACCTTGCCAGGCTTCTCCGAGTACTCGCAGTACTGAGGTGTGCCTTCATGCTCCTGAACCCAGATTTTGCGCCAAGTGGGCGTTTCGATGGCTCCGCAGTTGCTGCAGAATGGGGGCATTTCTCCATTCATGATAGCCTCCTCTAGCCGCTGCTTGATTGCATGTTTCTTGACTCTGTTCTTGTTCGATCTCGCCGGAGGTGGCGAGGAGGCCGGTGGGGGAGCGTCCATGGGCGGCGTGGGTGCCTTGGGCTGCTCTTGGTAAGACATCTGCTGCAACAAGGCACTGGGTCCGACGGGGTCGCTTGCAGGTATCGGCAACGCCAGAGGTCCGGAAGACGCCGCTCTCTTCAATCCAGGGGCAGCAGGCGGGGTTGGAACGCTCGATTCAGCATCAACACACTGGTATAGGGACGAAGGACCCGCAGGCTCACTTGCAGGAACCGATGGCAGAGCCAGAGATACGGCTCCCGCAGACTGAGATCTCACGACTGGACGCACGTCCTTTACCTTTGAGCTCTGGGGCACCTTCCTCTTGGGCAGCTTTGTCGACGACAGATCTTGCTGCTGCAAAGGCATCTCGTTGGTCGTTGGCGTGTCGGAACAAGTCTTGGGAGGAGAGTTGCTCGGCTCTTCCGACTGTTCGACGCCCTGCATAGGCTCGGGAGCGCGGGCAGGACTTGGCTGGCCATTGTCTTGTAACGATTCCGCCATGGGTGTCGGACTCACGCGCTTCTCCACGGCATCGGTTGTTGGTGGCGGAGTTGGCTCCATCGCAGGGGGGGGAACCGGAGCGGCCCGAGACTTCTTTGCGGCTGGTGCCCTCCTCTGGCGAGAGCGCGGAGGGCCCTTTTTCAGTGGAGGAAGAGCCGGGGCATCATTGAATGTCGGAGGTAAAACCGGCGGCGGCGCTGACGACGGATGAGGAGCGCCGTTGTAACTGCAAATGTGAACCATGTCTTGACCCATTGGGCCGTCTTGCATCTGGAAAACCTGAATCGGCACGCCCTTTGTCATGGGCCTCGAGTCGGTTGATTTGCCCGGGTGGGTGCGGGGTGGCATGGCCTCGCCAGGATCAGGGTGGAGTGACTCTTCACCAAAGAGGTCGTCCATCTCATCGTTAGCAAAGCTGGATTCGTGATGGGGCAGCTCAGTGGACGGCATCGGCGGCAAGACGGGGCTCGAGGGCGGCGGACTAGACATAAAAGGCGTCGTGCGTTGCACGGGTGGAGATGATGCCATGCTGTCCTCGGAGTAGGTGGGCGTCGGGGCCTGGGATTCGGGGGAGCGGCCGTCCTCTTGACCCGGAGACAAGGGTTGCAGCCTCGGATCGGAATAAGCGGCCACTCCTTGATGATGCTGGCCTAGAGCGGACACCTGCCGCAGCTTGGATTGGTTTGAGCCCCGCCCGGGCAGATTGGCGAATGGAGCTCCCTCAGGAATAGGCGTGGGAGCCCGAGGAATTTCCTGAAGGTGGCTGCCCGATACACCTTCGTTGCTGGCCGCCACAGGGCGGAAGTTTCGCAGAGAGCCGGATGTGCTGGCGGCGACTCGGAGGGACTCGGGCCCAGCAGCAAAGGGATTGGAGGCCGACTTGTCTGCCTTGGTTGTCGTTGCCCTCTTCCGAGCAGGCCCTTCTTCGCCCTCGGTGGCTTCTTCATATCCCGACGTGTTCCCATCCGCCGGCTTCTTGCGAGGCCTGCCACGCGGCCGACCAGTTGGTTGTCTTTTCCGAGGAGCCCGACTCGAGGCTCGGCTGGAAGGCCTCGAGGGGGCGGCGGAGCCTCTGGGCTGTTCAGCCGGCTCGACTACTGGAGTGGGAGCCACTCGATGAACCTCCTGGATCACGTGAGGCATGCTCTGCTGAAGGGCATGCTGGCCAAATGGTTGCAAGCTGCTGGGCGCCGGGGCGGGGCCTTGGGACAGGGCGGGTGA
The DNA here is from genome assembly GCF_020360975.1 of Hirsutella rhossiliensis. Classification (NCBI taxonomy): domain Eukaryota; kingdom Fungi; phylum Ascomycota; class Sordariomycetes; order Hypocreales; family Ophiocordycipitaceae; genus Hirsutella; species Hirsutella rhossiliensis. The sequence goes on from NW_025408669.1 coordinate 2,123,881, forward strand.
GGCCACGCGCGAGACTGGACCGCCGTGGCCGATCTGGGGGTTGGCTTGCATGAAGGAATTCCATTCTGACGCGCCGGTAGGTGTCATGGCTGATTCCACGGGTCGATCCGCAAATTGTTGCTCCGGGAGTCGGTCGACGGGTCGGGTCGGTTGGAAGTCTGCACTGCCGTGGCGGGCATGGCGGTGAACTTTGGCGGATTCTGAAAACTTGAGCTTGACCTCGAGCGTCTCCTTGTTGCCTCCACCGAAGACGGCAAGTAGATTCTTGGCAACGCGCCCGGTGACGAGCTTGGGCGGCTGGGGCATGGCGTCGTTGCGCATCGAGCCGAGGGCCCAGGAGAGCATTCCCTGACCGACCAAGGGGGTCTCGAGCTCGGAGTAGTCGACGGCGTAGATGGTGTAGTCGCCGTCCTGAGTAGCAAGTTCCGGGCTGCATTCCATGACAGCGTGGAGACATGCTCGCAAGTCGATGACGCCGATGGTATTCGTCTCGTCGATGGGAATCGTCTGTACGTGCAAGGTGTGCGAGTGTCTGGCCAGGCAGTTGACTTTGGCTTCCTTGTCGAAAGTGTAGTGGACCTTGACTACAGCAAAGCGAGTTAGCTCAAGGTCAAGAGTCAAGGAGGGAAGGCGACATACGGCTCATAGGCCTGACTTGAGGTCCAGGATCAGGAGCAGGAGCAAAGGCGGGTGCAAACATCGCCTGGCCGGGGCCGTTCCGGCCTTCACCGACCGGTTGAGCGGCAGGCCGAGGCGTCGCCATGACGGATGGCAGCTCCCTCGACAGAGCAGATGAGAACAGAGTGCACCCGCGGAACGGGGTCTGCCGTGGATGACGCCGAGAAGAGGCTGAAGACGGAGGGTGTGGAAGAAAGGCGGCAGTGGAAAATCCTGTCGAGATAGTTTCGTTTCAACAACGGGGAAGGTGGTTGGTCATGGCCCTGGAGACGCGCGCGCCAATTCACGCTGCTTCAGTCGCGTCTGCGGACCCGCTACCACTTTAAAAATCGGCGCGCGCAGGCCAGGGACGGTAGCAGGCGGGGGAAGGATGACGATTGAAAGGGATGTGAAAAGGGGAAAAAAGTGGCCATGAAGAGATAAGGCCGAGAAGAATAAGTTACGTGCGCGCGCCCGAGTGTTTGGTTGTGGCGCGACGTGCGATCGTGGGAGAGTTGAAAGTCTAAGTCGGCGCGTCGATGGTGGAGGCACGTGGGGAGGTGAGCGAGGTGAGCTCCCGGTGCAGTTGCCAAGGCACCTTCCGGAATGGGTAGCGGCGGGGCAGATCCAGTGACGTGCCTGCCTAAAGTACCGAGGTACCTAGGTACCCTTTTCTTTTTTTTAGTTGTCGGCCCTCGAGACACCGCCTAGGACGAGGTACGCAAGGATACTTGCCATGAAGCCAGCCCAATGTGCTGAGGAGAACTCGAGTCCGTCCGGGTGAGTGTCTCTCGCGCGTACCTGCGGCTAGAGCCACGCACTCTGCTGACGGTGTGTTTTCCTCGCGGACGCAGGACAATGTAAGCCCAGAGAGCGCCCAACTAACCTGGTATTAACTTAGTATGTCTCTCCTTTTCAACTGCCGCCTTATCTCCCTCTTGCCCTCGGGCGGACACAGGGGAGGCCAGCCCCTTTTATACTTTTGCGCTGTTGCTGTGCCTGCTGGAGGCAGTACATATACGTACTACTACGGTGAAGCGCTTTTCCCATCGGGAGGTACCGTCAGCCTCGCATTCGCAAACACTCAGCCATTACACAATACCTGCATCAAGATACAAGACGAATTTTTGTAGCTGCTCCTCTTGGTACCAGCCTTATCCTATTGTTTGGCCCTTGCCTAGGTAGGTACTCTGACGAGTATCAGAATTGCAATATCGAGACAGCCCAGAACTTCGTCGGCTCTGTATCCCCACCATCTTTGCCCAACGATGGAACAGGTGGCCATCGCAGTCGAGTGACTCATCTACGAGGCAGTCACCGAGCCCCCTTTCTACCAATGATTCTGGTCGACCTTCGGTTTGCGTTCGGGCACATGCCCGATCCCGGGCCGCCATGTCCGCACCTGGTTGTCTGCAAATGGGGGTGGCGTGATAAACCTGGCTTTGGTTGCAGCATTCACTTGCAAGCATGACCGATGAAGCCGCCAGGCCCCCAAAACCAACAGCATACTAAGTTAGTGTTCTGCCTGAAGAGCAAGGGAAAAGATGTGAGTTCAAGCTCTGTTCTCATTGTAAATCATCCACCCGAGCAGCGACGCGGGATTTTGGTCAGGCGAACCCCGAGGCAAACCATCCACTGCACTCAGGCAGGACCTCGACGATGTGGGGAGCAACCTTAACATTTGTTCCGGCTTCTATAGTACATTGGACATCAACCTACCTTACATCGGAGCCGTCTTGCTCCGTCCGCTGTATCTGTCCCGTATTCCGTCTATTTACCGCGACCCCTTTACAGCCTGCTGGTAGCAACGCTCTCGTCCCCTAACCACTTCACCACGCCGTCGTCGTCCACCTTTGTCTTGCGAGCAATGATTTCCTTGGCCACGTCCGCGATCCCCTGGCGCCCCCTTCGCGATGCCACGACGGCCTTGGTCAGCTCCTTAGGCGTGTAGCTCTTGGACGTCACCATGTCCTCGATTTCCTTTTCCGTGGGAACGCCAAGCGCCGCAAAGGGGTACTGCGAGTAGGTGCGGTCACTGAAGAGCTCCAGCGAGGCCTCTTGGTCGAAGTCGAAAAAGGGCTTGGCCACGTTGTCGCTGGCAGGAATGGCCTCGAGCGACTCGGGCTGCCACTTGGGCGTCTCCTTGCGGACGAGCAGGGCCGTCACGCCCTCGGTGAAGTCGTGGCCCTGCATGAACTTGGAAGCAATCTGAAACTCCTTGTTGAACGCCTCGGCAATGTCCCACTTGCCGCCGACGCGCATCTGCCTGAGCGTGACGTGCACCGAGGTTGGCGATCGCTTTTGCAACGTGTCCAGCTGCTTCTGCGCCCACGCCTCCGTCTCCCCCCGCTCCTCCTTGAGGGAGGCCATGATGTCGTCGACATTGTTTTTGTTGAAGCAGCGGTCGATGGCCCGGCGCACCTCCCCACTCAGCTGCATGGACTGGTCGAAGGGCAGTCCGGTGCAAAACTCTTCCAGGGTGTCGTTGATGATCTCGAGCCTCCGGGGCAGAGGGTCGTCGTCCAGGAATCTCAGCTCGGCCAGACGAGCCTCGAGGTCTGGAAGGCTGGTGGAGTGGAGGTAATGCGTGGCGATGCCCGTGTAGAAGACGTTGGGGCCCGTCAGCCGGTCGCTGGTCAGGGCCAGATACGTGCCGACAGAGCCGTTCATGCGTGGAAGAAAGAAGGATGCACCGACATCGGGGAAGAAGCCTATCGTCGTCTCGGGCATGGCGAAGACGGTCCTCTCGGTGGCGATGCGGAAGGGGGCGTGGATGCTGAGGCCGACGCCACCGCCCATGGTGATGCCGTCCATGATGGCCACGTACGGCTTGCTATACGTCGCAATGTAGTGGTCCAGTTTGTATTCAAGGGCAAAGTAGTCCGCCGACTTCTTCCACCCGTCGGCCCCCTGCTGGTTGTGCTGGGCGAGCGCGGCGACGTCGCCTCCGGCGCACAGGGCCTTTGGGCCAGCGCCCTTCATGACGATGACGTTGGCCATGTCCGACTTTTCCCACTCGACGAGGCGCGGGACAATCTTGCGAATCATGGATCCATTGAGCGAGTTGAGCTTTTTGGGCCGGTTCAGCATGACGGTGCGGAGGCCATATCTGCTCTCGAAGACAACATCGTTGGGTTCGTCGCCGGGCAGTTCCTTGATTGAGGCGGCCTCTGTCGAAAGCTGTCAAACGTCCTAATCAGCATGCGATCCGGAGACAGAGGGCGGGGATGGCGAGATTCACCTGCCGAGCGCCCCACGAGCAGCTCAAGACCTTTGCGCTCTGGGCCATCTTACATGTGCCTCGCAAGCGTGAGCTGCCTGCAGCATTGGCTGCCGTTCCGGCGCGGACGAGGAAAGCTCTGTAGGACATTAGAGAGGAGGCACTGATTGGACTCGCTCGTACGGTCCGGAAGGCGCGTCGACGGGACCTCGTCAGCGATTGAGGAAGAGGAGGGGCGGCAACGTCGCGAGAGTCGGGCGAGGTGCGAAATTTAGACCGAGAGTAGCAGCGACTGGCCGCGGGGCGTGAGGGTACATTGCGTTGCTGATGGACCAAGTAGACGTCGGAGGGCCCCTGCCAAGAGGACCTGCTGCAGCGTGAGACAGCCACGGGCCAGGCGGTACTGTAGTGGGAGCTGACAGCTAGGGTACCTGTCTGGCATTCTCGCGCACGTATCCCCAGCCAGCCCAAGCTCAGCTCCAGTGTCTGAAGCACGGCAAGGTACATGGCTAACTAGTGGAGACGTTTAGCAGACGGGCCCTTCGGTCCAATCAGAGCGCGCCGTTCCTCGTCGACTTTTCGAGCCTCGATCGATTAGCCCCTCGAAGCTCCGAAAGGCCCTTTTCCATCACTCATCATCAGCCTTGCGATCCGCATCCCTCAACTCGTCCTGAGCCCGACGCAAACCTCGTCTCCCACAAAGGGCAACCGCGCAAAATGGCGGATCCCAAGATTCAGTACGTATCATCTCTGCCCTATACCTGCTTTTGACCTGCGCTAACGAACGCCTCCCAGAGAACTGCTCACCAAGTCGCGCGCCGACCTCACGTACACGCTCCCCGCCTCCCCTTTCCCAGGGCAGCGCTGAGTCCCTCGCTGTCCTGGCCAGAGTTGCAAAGACCAATGCTGACGTGTACACCCCCAGCGAATACGAGATTGCGCAGCTCGAGGAGCACGAGTTCTCCGCCGGCCCCCTCTCCATCCTCCAGACCGCCGTGCGCTCGCACGTCCAGGTGCTCATCTCTATACGCAACAACCGCAAGCTGCTCGCCCGCGTCAAGGCCTTTGATCGCCACTGCAACATGATCCTTGAAAACGTGAAGGAGATGTGGACCGAAACCAGCAAGTCGGACAGCGGCAAGACCAAGTCGGTGAACAGAGACCGGTTCATCAGCAAGATGTGAGTGCAGAAGCCGCTTTCGCACGCGCGGGGAGGCGATGCTAATGTGTCGCAGGTTTTTGCGAGGGGATAGCGTGATTCTGGTGCTCCTGAGCTGAGCTGGAGTGCGCCCTCATATGTGGTCAAGACACTCCTGTTTTTCCTACCGCCGCTTTCTTTCTTTGTTCTTGCCGGTCTGGATTCCTCAATCGAGGTCCATTCCGTGGGCGAGACTATGGAGTACATACATGGGTGGAACAGGCGTTGAGAATAATGTGACTTTACTCGGGGACCAAAGTGTCGTGCAGAATTTCCCAACGACACAGCTGCGGCTTTACCTTGCGTGCCAACTGTTACCCATTCCTTGCTGAGAATCTCGCCTACGAAAGAAGCCTCGAGAGTCCGCCATGAGCTACGCGTCCTCGAACCCGTGGAATTGCGCCCTCAGCCCCGTTCGGCCGGCTCCGCACCCGCCAACCCCAGGAAGAAACAGGCCAGCCCCCAGGCGCCGGGATCAGGCACCTGCTCGTAGCCGCTGCCGCCGACATAGACGGTCCGCCCGAGACTGGCCTGCATGCCCCTCGTCTCGTCGGCCGCCCTGCGAGCCGCGCGCGCCGCCTCGCCGACGTCGCCGGTCCTGCCCAGCACCTCGACAAAGGGGTACAGGGCGTCGACGAGAGTCCTGTCTCCCGGGCGGGCGGGCGTGTACTTTGCCAGGGCGTCGCAACTCTGCTCGAGGACCGAGGCCCAGAATCGCGGGGTCGTGCTGCTGCCGGGCGGCGAGGCGCGCAGGGCGTGGACCAGGGCGTTGAGGAAGATGGCGTAGAGGGCGCCCGAGGTGCCGTCCATGGTGCTTTCGACGACGGGCACGATGGAGGAGACGTCGACGACGGCGTCGCCCGTCAGGGGCCTCTGCTCGAGATGCTTGAGGATTGCTGCGCGCCTCTCTGTCAGTGTCCGCTGAGGATGGCGACTCTGGTCCGAACGAGCTTACCTTGGGCGCCTCTCTTGAGCCCGATGCCGCAGTCTCCATCTCCAACGACGGTGTCGAACCTCGTAACCTCCGGTTCCGCCTCCACCACCCTCTCCAGGGCACGAACCAAGGCCGACTGAACACGCTGGGGATCCTCCATCTTTAGCCCGCTCGGCTGAACCGCCTGCTCTGCTTTGGCATCGTCGGTCCTCGTCGCCGTGTTCCGGGCGTCCCACGACGCCGTGCGGATCGGCGCAGACCAGCCGGTGACCTCGCACGGCGCGTCCAGCAGCTCGAGCATGCCGGCGCCGGCGCCGATGCCGGTGTCGACGACTTTGAGGAGCGAGATGCTGAAGCCCGGCCCGTTGAGGCTGGTCATAAAGGTGCCACTCAGCACGCGCGCGGGACGGACGCCGTAGCCGTCGCGCAGCTGGGCCACCACCTCGGCCGTGACGCCGCCCATCTCGAGGACGCTGACGCCGCCGAGGTTGTTGACGAGCAGCACCACCTCGGCGGAGCTGTCGACGGAGAGAAAGGCCCGGTCGCGGTCCGCGGCGTCGAGCAGCTGGGCCAGCATCGTGCTCACCAGCCGCGGCAGGTGGAGCTCGGCGCGCCCGCAGCCCGGCTCGTTGTGGATGCCCATGCCGACCTCGACGTCGTCGGGGCCCAGCCCGTCATGCTCGGCCTCGATGTCTGTCGCCCGGCCGGGGACATGGACGTGTGCGAGGCTGGCCCCGACGCTGGCGACATTTGCGGCCGCGAGCCTCGCGACCCTGGCCACCTCGTCCAGCGGCCGGCCCAGGGCCGCCATGGCGCCGGCAATCTTGAGCACAAGCACCGTCCCCGCGATGCCGCGCCGGCCAACCTTTCCGGCCTTGGCCCTGCCGACGCCGACATCATCACCGACAACCACCATCTCGACGCGCAGCCCGGCGGCCTTGGCCTTTTCCACGGCGACGCCGAAGTTGAGCACGTCGCCCGTGTAGTTCATGACGACGACCAGCACCCCGGCCGCCCCGGCGTCGACCCTGGCCGTCATGGCCGTCCGCACCTGCTCCGCCGAGGGGCTCGCGAAGATGGAGCCCGCCACGGCCGCCGAGAGCATTCCCGCGCCCACCATGCCGGCAAAGGACGGCTCGTGCCCGGATCCGCCGCCAGACACGACCGCCACTTGGGCGTGGTCGTCGGCCGAGGGCGAGGGCCGCCGGTAGACAATCTTGTTGGCCGCATCGACGGCGACGTTGGGGTTTGTCAGGGTGAGAGAGTGCAAGGCCGAGGCGACGAGGTGGGTTGGGTCATTGATAAAGTGCTTGCGAGACGACATGGTGACGGTGGCAAGTCGGATGACTTGAGAGTCACGTTGACTGGGAAGCGGCAGTTTTTTCGGAATCCACGTCAAAACCGTTCGGATGAAGAGGATTTAAAGACGACAGGTTAGATTAACCAGAGTTTGGCCCTCAAGACGACAGGGGATCACGGTTGACACCTGGTGAGGGCTGAGAGAGCAGATATCCATCGCAGCCCCACTCGCTCCCTTGAGGTTGCACGCAAGGACCCGTACAGTATGCGGATGGAAAAGCATCCATACGATTCAGCTTAACCAAGGGCGACACTCTGGAGACATTGTGTGGCTGCGGAGGGTATAGGCGAATGCCTATATCAGCGTGTAGTATTATACCGAGACTACATGATGTATCTCAAACGGAGACATGGCAATGCCATCATATATCAGATGAATATGGGCGGCCAATCTCGCCGGACGCGCCGCCGGGGGCAACGCGCGTTGTCCTCCTCTTTTTTTTCTGTACTCCAAGCTGCCGGGCACGCCACGAGCCTCGGCTGAAATCCAACATGCCGGTAAAATGTACAGCAAGAGAGTAACTCTGATGCAATCGATGCTGGTAAGCCGCCACCGGAACGCCTGCGCAATGGCATGACCAAACAAATCCTCGCCAAGGCAATAAGCAAAGGAGCCCGCGGGTTAAAAAAATGTGCAAGAAGAAAATGAGTGAAGAAAAGAGGGGGGAAGTGAGAAATCTACATGAGCATGAAACTCGTCCCCCCTATTGTGCTCACTACTAGGAACAGCGTCAGGAAGCCCGCGCCAACCCTGTCCGCCGTCGTGATGGGCTTCAGCTCCGTCGGGTCTTGTTCCTTTCCGGTGCCGGCGCTCGGGTCTCCCTTGGATGTTCCGCCCGTCTTGGAGGTTTTAGGCGCAGACGCTTTGTTGGTGAGCGGATAGATCATGGCGGCGACGGCATTCATCTGCTGCGGGACACCGACGAGGCCGTCAAAGTTCTTGCCGAGCCAGCTGAAGCCGCAGGCCGTCCCCTGCGTGCCCTTGAAGTCGGTTGGGGGCGGCGATCCGGTGCACGACGAGGCGGCGGCGTCGGCGGTGGCCTTGAGAATGGGCATGATGGTCACGGCCGTGTACGGGGCCAGCTTTGTTGTGGCGGCAAACCATCGGGCGAGGTAGCCCTTGAAACTCTGCTGATCCCGGTTGCAGAGCTTGTTGACCTCGCAAAACTGCTCGTACAGGACGTTGTCCTTGACGAATCTCGTCATGGCTTCCTTGAGGATGCCGTCGAGCCGCTTCTTCCACGTGTCGCTGTTGGTGAGGTTGTACATCATGGCGGCTCCCTCGAGGTAGATGCCTGCGTTGTACGACCACTGGTCCGTGTTGACCCTCCGGCACTGCGTGTCCGAGTCTATCGTGATGCCGTCGTAGATGTCAAAGTTGTCGCTGATGAGGCCGACCTTTTGCTCCCACTCGAAGATCTTGGTGGCCCAGTCGCCGTAGGTGCTGTTGCCCGTGTATCGAGCCAGGCGGGCGGCAATGTTGAAGAAACAGCCGTTTGAGATTGAGTTTTTGTAGTTGTAGCCGTTGTTGAAGCTGAAGATTTGCCATCTCAGGCCGCCGCCGCAGTCCTGCTCGTCCCAGCGCTGGGCATACAGGTTGAAGACGGCCTGGACCAGGGCCAGGTATTGAGGCTGATCCGACGGCGGATCGGGGAACTTGTTCTCGGCAGCACTCATGGCCGTCATGGCCCAGAAACCCTGGTCATCGTTGCCCTCTGTTCTCGTCTGGTTCTTGGGCATAAAGTCGGCCGAGTCGGAAGCCTGGTGGACAATGGCTTGCATGGTGGCCTCGTTGTACGTGCTGTCACCCGTCAGGAACCAGTAGTCGATGATGGTGCCAAACATGGCGCCGGCGGTCCACCCTGCTCAGTGTGTTAGCCACCACGTTGCTGGCTCGTCAAGTCTCGGGGGCACTGACAAAAATATGGATCGGGCAGGTTGCCGGGGACATCTCCTGTGTTGTTGCCGGTGTAGTACCGCATGAGGCCATACGCGGCGGTGCTGGCGGCGGTCTTGATGGAAGCTTAAGTGGCGCAACGTTAGTCACAAAAAGCAACGACGAGGACCAAGGAGCGGGTGTGGCGTACCTTGATCGTCGACGTTGACCTCGATGGCGAGGGCTGTGCGTCCCACGAGTCCGGAGGCGAGAGCCAGGACCGCTGCAAGGCCCCTCATGGCGCGGGCGTCGATTCAAGACTAAGCTGGCAGATGGAGGAGCGGCAAGAGGGGAAGTAAGTAGCCGAGGGAAAATGGCCGACGTGGTTCAGGAGGCAAGCGTAGATCGCATTCGGACGTCGAGTAGTGATTAAGGTGCGAGGGGATATTCCAGATTCGACGACGGAGAGGTCGGGCGAGGCAGTCGATGGAGGATTCTTCCGGAACTCAGGTGGCCAGCAGCGCCAAGAACGGGGGGATGGACGTGGGAGGGCGAAATGACCATGGGCGAGGCCAAGAAAGCAAAGGATTGAGGGAGTGACGGGAAGTGAAAGAAGTTTGTGGGTTGACTTTTGGGAGGAAGAGCTTTTGGGAGGAAGAGCAGTATGTACGAGCAAGAAGAGAAAGGGGCGGGTTGAAGGTTGGGAGCCAGCACGGCCAAGAGAAGAGGGAGAGACGGAGACAGGGGTGAAGACGGTGGATGGCGAGGCGGAGGGCGAGGCGGAGGGCGAGGCGGAGGGCAGAAGAAGGGCAGCTCAAATGTCTGTCAATATCAGGCCTCCTTTTCCAACAAAGCTCCGAGGGCAGACGGCACTTTGGTGTACACTTGACACGGGCCCAGCCAGGTGCCCCGTCAAGTACCGTTCTGTACTATTCCAATAGACGGCCCGGTCATGGAGCCGACGCCTCTCAGAGGGCACAGAGGAGAGAGAGAGAGATTTATTTGGAAACGCTAAACCTCACCCATATGCCAGGCCGGGCCGCGAGGCTGTGTTCCCCAATGAGCGGAGACAGCCAGGGTGAAACGGTCTGCGGCGCATCTGAGAGCGCTCCCTTGGCCGAGGGGGGCGCAAGTCTCGCCATTCGTTTTGTTTTGGGGGCTGCCGATGACGGATGGCGCGCATTGTCGGCTGCATGCACAACTGAGGCGAGTGAGACGTCAGCCACGAGTCCGCGACGACGACCGCGACGACGACGACGACGACGACGAAGACGGCTGACGCTTTCTGCGTCCGGTGACCTTGGCCGCAGGTGAAAAGGGAGAATTGAAGCCGCCCGGGCTAATGTATGTATGACCAGGGGGGGGCCCGGTAAGTTAGGGGGATCCATGAGTTAAAATTGGCCTCTGACCTACTAGTAGGTATTCGGACAGTACCGAGTTCCACCAGAGAGCTCCGGGGCTTATAAATGGTACCTTGTTACTGGAGGGAGCACTGCGCCTCCTGGGGCCTCGTATTGTCCTCTGCTCTCTTCTCTTGCTTCGTATTTGGCACGGCAGCGGGCAAACAATGCGACAAGACACGGTGCATCTATACGGCGGCTTGCGTGTGTTGCGGGAGGAAGCAGTAACTACGGATTGGAACACAAGAGCTCTTGGTGATGTTGCACTGCAATTCCATCCGAGTACCGGTGATTTCCACACTACGGATACCTACCTTAGGTATTAATAACGCACCGAACAGTTAAGTAGGTTAAGGTACCTACCTAGGTAGGTGCCTACGGAACCTTGGTTATACGTACTTTGATTCTCATCGCCAGCTCCCCCCACCTCCTTTTAGTTTCCGTTATGGATAGGTACCACTTGCCCCGCCATGCCGAGAGGCGGCGGAACCCCCTATTTGATCCATGCCAGGTTTGCCTCGTCGAGTGTTTGTGGACATGGATCCAAGAATAAGTAGAGGGTGTGGATTTTCTTCGAGGTGCCAGGTAGCTTACCAAGTACTTCCGGTACGTACCTGTCCCACAGAGAGAACCCGAGGCTTGAGGACTCCCTGTCAACCTGAACGCCAGGCTTGTGCAACTACCGCTGCATGCATCTGCACATCTACAGCAGGCATGGATACGGGCAAGACTTGCTTCTTGGCTTCATCTAGAACCACCTCCATCATCACCTCCATCAATCTGGTGTACTATACCTACCTACTTACCTAGGTACCTAGGTAGGTAGGTACAGTACTGTACCATACACCTTGCACAGTACGTACTGTACGGGCACGCAATCGCGAACCCCTTCCTCCAGACGAGAACCATATGTCCATCTTATTACGCAACGCATCATCCATCGAGTCTCGATGGCCATCCTGGGGTCGGCGCTTCCAAGGCCACGACGACCGAAACCGTGGCCCTCGGCCTGGAGCGTTTCACCACCCACAGTGCGTAAACGCCTCCGAGTCACGCTAGCCCTGTGTACGTACTGTCCTGTCCTGTACTGTACTGTAACTTACTGTAATTACTGTTACAGTACGTACACTCGGTGCAGACAGACAGATCCTCTCGGGCAGCTCGGCCGATCCCGACCAAACGTCTAATACTATCTCCATCGCCTTACCGACACCGCCATTGGTGCGTGACTGCGTGTGCCATGCCCTCAACAAAGGATCGCGGGGTAACAAGTCCGATCCAATGCACGCGCGTCTATGGAATGGTGGTCATGGAGAATTCCTGCACCCTCTCCCAACGCTGCCCCGCGCGTCTGGGAACCAATGGCTTCTGTAAGCCTCCCAGCGCTACCATGGAGAGCCTCACGACCTCGCCAGCCGCAGCCCCGCGTCAGACGCCGCCAGACGACCAGGCACAATGAGTCTCCTCGCTGTCTCTTTTGGGCTGCTGCTCCGTCTCGCTGCCGCGGACGGCACGGGCAACCACCCGGAATGGCCTCGTTGGTGCGGCAAAGCGTACCAGCCCCAGTGCGTCGCGCTCGTCGGATGAAATGCGTCGCGCCCTCACTGACTCTGCACCAAAGGTTCCCCAGCTTCGACCCCGGCGGCCAGACTGTCGAGCCGCCCGCGCTGCCCGGCGGCCCGGCCCTCGACGTGCGCTTCAAGCCACGCTACAGCATCTACCTCGAGAGCGAGACGCGTGCAGAGTTCGTAGTTGATGCCGACGTCTCAAAGTGGCACGGCCAGCCATGGCCCGACCTGGGCACGCCCGGGACGGCACCTGCCGTCCACTTCAACATCAGTCTCGTGTCTGGCGGTGGTGCCCTCGTCGCCGACAAGCTCGTCGTCGGCTCCAAATCGAACCTGTTTGCCTTTAGTCTCGCCGCGCTCCAACCCAGCCTCGACCCCTACAAGGTCCTTCTCACAGGCACGGCCGAGCATGGTGCGCCCAGCATCACCGCCACCAGCGAGCTCTTTCTGCTGCCGGACAAGAAGACCGGCAGCGTCACTAGGCTTGATAATCTCAACGGCGGCATCCTCTTCCGCAGTCGCGCGACGGGGGGGAGGTTTGAGCCGTTTATGCCCTACGGCTTCTATGCCTCATGCGACAACTTCCTCTGTGATCGGGACAACCTGAGCAAGATCAAGGCATACCACGACTTGGGACTCAACAGCATGGTTTCGCTCACCACCATCTTGGACTCGAGGCCGGCGTACGAGTACCTGGACAAGCTCGATCTGAGGTTCATGTACGACCTCCGCAGCTATTACAAGAACCTGACGGCGGTGCGCCAACAGGTATCAGCCGTCAAGGACTTTGATGCCATCTATTCATACTGGGGCTCAGACGAGTAAGCCTAGCTGTTGCCTTGGGTACTCGTAGCCGGTCCCGACTAACACGAGATGACTCCAGGCCGGACGGACATCAGGACCCCTTCAACCTCGTCGTCGAGGCCCGGGATGCCATCCGCAAGATTGACCCTTACCACCCCGTCTCCGTCACGCTCAACTGCCAAAACTACTACTTCAAGGAATACTCGGCTGGAGCCGACTTCATTATGGAGGACGTCTACCCCGTGGCCATCAACAGCACCTTTTCGAAATGGGGCACGGCCTGTAACTCCACCTATGGCGACTGCGGCTGCGACAACTGCCAGGGCGGCGTGGGTGACGTTGCTCGTCGGCTGGACCATCTCGCGCGGTACGAGGAATGGCTCGGTCTCTGGCCCAAGACCAAGGCGCACAATCCGCAGAGCTTCCACGGCGAGGGCTACTGGCCGAGGGACCCGACGGAGGAGGAAGCGGTGGCAATGAGTGCGCTAGCTTTCAATCACGGCGCCAAGGCCATCGCCTCGTGGGTGTGGCCGACGAGCGATGTGCTGGCCAAAGTTCACGGCAGGTTTGCGCATGCCGCTGCCAAGGAGCCGGTCCGTAGCATGATTACCGAGGGTCGAGCGAACAGGGTTCGAGTCGAGGGACCTGCGTCTGTCGACGTGGCTTACTGGACGGTGGAGGAGAAGCGTCAGGTTCTCTTGTCCGTCGTCAACGGAGGCTCGGAACCCTTCAACGGACTCGTCACCGTCCCGCTGCCAGCGCGGACAATGCCACTGGCCAACGAGCGCGTCGTCTGGGGTAATGGGACTTGGACGCTGGGCGACGGCGTGGTTCAACTTGGTGGCGTGGCTGCCATGTCGACCAACATGGTCATTCTTAGTATTGGCGGTGACGCTCACGAGAACTGAAACTTGAATCTCCTCTTTTCCCTCCAAGTTGCCCCTAGACGGTATAAACAAGAGCATGGAGCTGCTGGCCTTATCAACCCCTTGGAACATGGTTGGGGTTCACCAAGTTTTCCATGCAAGAGCGAGCCAAGATGGCTGCGGCCTCGAGCGCCGAAATTGCCAGACCCCTGCAGCAACGACTTGGTGTCGGGTCAGGTCTTGAGACGCATATCCGCGTCGCGGCTCAGCCGGAGGGCCTGCGTCTTGAGGGCGGGCACGTCGGCGTTGACGAGGGTGTTGACCCACTGCTCGTCGAGGTTCTTGACGTCGTCGCACTTGACGGTGCCACGACCGAGCCCGACGGGGACGCAGTTTGCGTAGATGGTCTCGTAGGCGCGGGCGGGCACGACAAAGGTCTCGTGGAAGACGCCGATGTGGGGGAAGCGGCCCTGGTTGTACCAGTTCCAGGCGCTGCGGTGCAGGTCCTCGTGGGCGACGCGGTGGATGCTCTCGACGTCGCGGAAGTAGTAGGTGAGGTTGAAGGTGGAGGCGTTGGCGAGGCCGGCGCCGCGCCACTCGCTGGCGGTCAGGATGCCGAGCTCGTGGCGGCGGCGCATCAGGTCGGCGTTGAGGGCGAGGAAGTGGCGGGCGGCGGCGGGGCCGCCGGGACACAGCGGGCCGAGCGCGTGGTTCCACTGGATGCCGAGGTTGAAGACGACGAGGCCGCGCTCGGCCGGGGTGGGGCCGAGGGTGCCGCCGGCCGAGGGCAGCTGGGCGGTGACGCGGCCGCGGACCACGCCGGCCACGTAGGGATTGCTGCCGGCCGACGACGACAGCCGGTGGGCCAGGGCCGTGGTGGCAAAGGCGAGCAGCAGCACCGCGGCGGGCACGATGGCGTAGCCCTCGGGCAGGACGAGGCAGAAGAGGAGCTGCACGGCGGCGGCAACGAGGAGGCTGTTGAAGCGCACAAAGAAGCCCTTTACGACGCGCTGTATGGCCGAGCAGCTTGTTGGTCAACGGAAAAACACGCGGCGGAGGGGCAGACGAACCGTGTATATGTCTTTGGGCACCAGCTTGTGGGGAGCGCTCGAGGGTGCGAACTCTGGCTTGAATTCGGCGGCCGCCATGGTTGAAGAGGAGCCGTTTTTTTATCACCTGTGTCTTTTCCCCCCCAAGGTCGAGGGATGCTCCTCCTCTTCTTCTTTCCTCACTTGTTCTTGCCAGACCGTGTAGGATTAAGAAGAAAAGTGGGAGAAAAGTGGGAGAAAGAGTGGGAGAATGCGGCGACGGGGCAGTGCAGTTCGTCCAGTCCGGTCCAGTAAGCACCAGTCGACGAGTCAGTCGAGGATGACGACGACTGCTCTCTGATTATACGGCGACGTCATCAGCAGCAGCTGGACCACTATTCTTATATATCAAGCCACGGCCATTGGAGCTTCGACGCCAGCGCCAGGGGTTAAAAAAAACCGGGACATATTTAGTTGAAATGTCACACAAAGTAGCCGCCGTCATCCCTACTTCTTGAACCGCGCATCCTGTCGGCCCTTTTCCCATTCGCTCGCCTGGGCGACAGAGGGGCAATCAAAGGAGAGGGAAAAGGGACATGGAGAAGGGGAAAGATAAGCGAAAAGCGGTGCTGACCTGCCTTGAACGCCTCGCCGCCCTCGTATCCCTCGCATCCGCCCCCAGGCCGCGCGGCGCCGACCATCCTCTGGATGACATGCCCTGCGCAGCATCTTCTCGGCCGCCATGCAACGTCCGAGGAGCGTAACCCGTTAGGATCTCTCCACCTTCTTCGATCCGTGAACCCCAATGCTTAGCGAACCTGCAGGCAGAGTAACTCGTGATCCTATTCATCGCGCGGCTGCTGCGGTCGCGGAAGCGTCCGTCACCCGCAGCTGCTTTTGGAACGGTATTGTGCTTTTCAGCTGTTGCTTGCCGAGAGCTCTATCGTTGACTCGATCACGCCCGACTTTCCGGTGCCACCTTTCGCCGCCGTTGTATGAGAGTTCTCCATTCTTGTGGAATCCGCTCCGCTCGCTCGGCCAGTCGCATAAGAACCTCGCGTCTCATTTTTGGGTTCGCCTTGCCCTACACGATGCTTTTCGTCTCCCTAGAGGCACCTGTCTGCTGTGATTACTGACTCTTGCTCTGACGCCGGAATATCGGCCACGCAGAGTGGCTTTGTCGTCTGATCAATTTTCCTCGACTCCGTAACTTGTTACGCGTCGCTGAAGCTCGTCCGTTGACTATGCTTAAAACTGCTACATCCTTATCCGCAGCCTTGAGCAAGCAAGATCTCCGATCCACCACGCCATCAACACCGGCTACGGACGCCGCAAACCGCCTACGCTCTGGCTTAGTTTTTCAAGACTTCTCTGCTCCACGGCCGACTAGCTTTCCTCTCCTATGTTCTTCTAGATTTACATTTTAGTGGACAAATCACACCAAATAATTGTGGTAGAGATGGTGGCCTGGTCTAGCTAATTAGCTATAGATTGCGGCAACTTGCGAGGCAACCCGACTTTGCGTATAGCAGGCAAGGATTGCTTGCTGATCATGGCTTGGGTTTCTCAGGGCATTATGCTATTCTTTCAGACTGAACAAAACGCTCGCCGGGCTGAAAATGACCAAGGATGACTCGCTCGTTTCATTACATATATCCAGCACTCCCTTAAACGTGTATATACCGACAAACGGCCGAGCCTGGGGGAGGCACGGTAAGTAACTATGTGGAGGTTGGTGGGTTTAAGCATGAAAAGTACATACTCTGAGCTCGGAACTCAACTACTGTATCCGTAGAAGCCTTGTAGGGTAATATATAAGCTTGCATTTCCACGCTTTTGGTTTCTTGGTATGCATTATTACTTTCCAAAGTATCACTGCTACACTCATTACTCGGTTTCTTGATATACGGTATTACTTTCCCAAGTACCACTGCTACACTCATTACTGGATTCCTTGATATACACCATTTCTTTCCAAAGCATTACTGCTACACTCGTTGCATTTACTATGAAGCACTCTGTCGTCCTCGTCGCTTTCGCCGGGCTCGCCATCGCACTGCCTCAGCCGCTTGATGAGTCGACAAAGAGCCCCTTGATACAGAAACGAGCCGACTCCCAGAAATGTGCACAAGAAAACCCTACACCGGAAGCTTGTGGCAACCAAGATTTTTGCTTCCTGTCCACCAAAAACACAGGCAAACCTTGGGAGCATGAAGACCGTTACAATGACTGCATGAAGCAGTTCCAGGGTGCCAGTCAGTCGGCCTCTCAGCCACCAGCCACTCAGGCGGCCTCGCAACCGCCAGTCGCTCAGGCGGCCTCTCCACCTCAAGCCGATCAGGGGGCCTCTGCCCCGTCCCAGAAAAAGCCCTGGGTGAAGGGAGACCAAGTTGACTACATGGGCTTATGCAGCCAGCAGGGTAGAACCGAGAAGCTCTGCGGCGGCACCAAGGGGTACTGTCGACTTCAAGACGTGTTCAAAAACAAGCCCGAGGAATTTACCGACGGCTTTTACGGGAGTGAAAAGGCTTGCCTGGAAGCCCACGAGGCTGATCCTAATCCAACTGTCCAGTCAGACAAGCCACAGAAGCCGGATCACTCCAATGCGGAGTGCAGGGCAGGTAATATCACTCCTGAGAATTGTGGCGATGAAGAGTTTTGCTGGCGATCTACCGACAGAGGCGAAGATGTGCAATCCCATGCAAGCCGTCACCAGGAGTGTATGAGTCGTGTAGGAGGAGGAAGACGCGCATGAAGGGGCTGATGGACTGCTGGCAGCGGACGACCTGAAAATGTCTCTCGCCATGTCAATATTAGATAGCATGATTTATCAAGCTCGCTGCTTTGGAACCGTCGTGGCTACCCACTATCCGTGCCACGCCCTATTTACTTTAAAAGTATAGGTTCACCGCAAATGTGCTTCCATTTTTAGAGGAAAAGCTTCTATTTCTAGAGGATAGGCTGCTCTTTTCGAGGACATTTTGCGAAGCGCCGGTAGCGGGGCGTGTGCTATTTGTCCCCACCCCTCCGCTATAGCTCTAAGGTGCCCCGCTATCCCTAGCCGCGTCGGCCCCTTAATTAAACCGCTAGTATATTAATTTTAATAGCGTTAGAATATATTAATTAATAGATAATATACCGTTTAGCTATAAATTTTTACTTAAATCCTTAGAAGCTTAGGATATATAAAAGTAAAGTATAGTAGTATTAAAAAGCTTACCGCGAGCTTAGTACTCCTTAGCCTATTACTAGTTAAAGTATAAGTATCTTTAAAAATATAGAGCTATTAAAAAGTAATACGCTAAGATAATAAAAGTTAATATATATAGAGTAAAATAGAAATAAATAAAGTAAGCTACTTTTTTTATTATATTTAAGTAATAGGCTAATAAGACTAAATACTATATATATTTACTAGTTAATTTACTTAATTATCTTATAAGATTAATAAAGGAAGATATTATAATATTTTTAAAGTAAATACTTAACTTATATTAAAGGATTTATAAGAAAAGTACTATATATACTTATAAAAGAACTTTTTTCTAGGTATATTAAAAGTCTATTAAAGCTAATTTTAATAAGTATTATAGGCTATACTTATAGAGAGCTAAGGTTATACTATAGTAATAATACTAAAGTTAGGCTAAAGTAAACCTATATATAGGTAGAGCTTAACCTAAACTTAGGCTAAATAGTACTTAAATATAGGTCGAGCTAGGGACTAAGAAAGATAGATAAACTATATAACTAAGATAGAGTTTTCCTTCTCTCTCCCTAGCTTTAAATAAATAATTATTAAGCTATATACTATTACGCTAAGTATACGCTAGCTCTTAATATATCTAAAGCTTCTTTTAAATAAGGCTATAAAGCCTAGAGAGAGATTAAACTAAGAGGATATAATATATATATCTTAATAACTTAGAGGGGGGAGAATAGGCCTAGAGACGGCTAGGAGTAGCGATAGGAGGGCCCGACGCCTAGCTAATAATAAAGTTAGTAATACTCTCGCTATAAGTAAGAGAGGTAGAGATAAGGTATTAAGTAATATAAAGCTAACTATAAATATAAGAACTAATTAGTTAGATTAGGAGGATATACTAAAGAATAAATAAACTAATAAGGATAGGTATATAAAAAGGGGCTAGTAATAAGATAAGTAGTTTAATACTACCTTTAAAAGTAATAAGGGGGGTAATAATACTAATAACTAAAAGGGGAATAATAAGAAAGAATACTTATAAGAAGCCCTTTTTAAGCCTAGGAAAATTTAATAGGTAATAATAGTATTATACCTTATAAGTATAATATATATAAAAGAAGTATAAGATTAATAAAGAATTATTCTTAAGCTTAAGGGAAATCTTCTACCTTATCTATAACTACTTAAACGCTAGGCTATAATAAATAGTCGCTATATACTATAAAATAAGAGTAGAGAGGGGTTATAATTAAAAGGAATTCCTTAAGTACCTTAACTTAATCTACCTTAATATAGATATTTAGTTATACGTAGTAGCGGCGATTTAAATAATAAAATAAAGAGAGAATTAAATATTTATAGTATTCTTCTTAAAGTTTAAGTAAAGACTCTTTAAAGCTAGAAGGGTCTTAGCTATATAACGTTTAGATCGTTTTCTTAAAAGGGGCTCTAAGAGTCTAGCTCTATAAGGTATTAGCTATAGTCGACCTTTTTATATTAAGCTTCGCCGCCTATATTAATTAAGTAGTATAAATAGCGGCTAAGCTAAAGAGGGTTTAGTAAATAAGATAACCCCCTTTAAACTAAAGGAAACTAATAGATATATACCCTTAGGAAAGGAAGGATAGAGATATATAAGGAACGGTGTTCCTACTATAAATAAAGCAGCTATAATATACTCTCCCGATTATATAAGCTAATAAGTAGTATATAAATTATAGATAAAATCCTATCCTATAGAGCTAGAATCGCTCGTTATTTTACATGTTATTATATATTAAACGGGTTGCCGGTTATCGTATAATCGGGAATCGAAGGAATAGAGCTAGCTTAGAATGCTAGCTAAGACCTCTTAAGAATACCGGCACGACTAACCTCCTTTAAACACGAATATTAGTAGAACCAAGACACTTCTAGATTTACTCGAGGTATCATAGAATTCCTTAGTCTTAGGGCTATATAGCAGCCTAAATCTAGTCCCGAAAGGTTCTTCCGTTTAGCTATAATTGTCTATATAAGATAGTATGTCCGCTAGTAGATAGAGATAGAATTATTAACTTTAATACCTCTTCTATATACTAATATAATACTAATAAATTCCGTTGAAAATCCTACCTTATACTCCTTCTTCCCCTCTTTTACGTAGTCTTACGTAATTCCTTAATTTCCTAAAATTCCGCTTTTACTTATATACCTTAAGAGGTTATAAGCCTAGCTTACTTCTTTTAAGCCGGGAAATTAACTTATACCTTTAAAATTTCTCGTCGAAATATTTAATTAAAATTCCTTTCGAAATTCCCCTTAACTTCTTTTACCTTCCTACGCTCTTAAACTCCCGTCTAGACTTCTCGATCCCTACGAACGAAATAATACTAAATTTATATAAAATAGGTAAATAGAAAGAATACGAATTTACTAGACTTAAGGGAAATTTAAATTATACCTTATAGACTACGAGGATAGAAGCTATCCTTATAAAAGAAAAGCTTATTGCTGCTCTAGAGCAAGCAAATTATATATAGACTACGGAGGCTTTATCTATAATATTCCTTCGAGTCGAAGATAGTCCCTTAATATAAATTCGGCATCTAAAAAATGCTAAAGAAGCGTGGGATGAGCTTAAAAAGCTATATAATCCGTCGAATTTTTCGTCGAATTATCTGCTTATTAAGCAGCTCTTTAATCTTAGTCCCTCGGACTCTAATTTAGAGAAATACCTTTATAAGGTAAAGGAAATCTACGAGGATTTAAAATCCCGTAATATAGAAATTCTAGAAGTTGTTCTTATAGTATAGATTCTTAATTGCCTTAATAAGGAATTTAGAAGCTATATTATAAATATTACGTAGAGCCTTAGGTATAATTCTGCGGCGTTTACCCTCGAAACCCTTACAGCTAGTCTTTT
This sequence comes from Hirsutella rhossiliensis, assembly GCF_020360975.1. NCBI lineage: Eukaryota > Fungi > Ascomycota > Sordariomycetes > Hypocreales > Ophiocordycipitaceae > Hirsutella > Hirsutella rhossiliensis. Next base: position 2,144,901 of record NW_025408669.1, read on the forward strand.
AGACGAAGCTAGAAGAATAGAGGATATAGACGAATCTTCGGAGAAAGCCTTCCTAATACGAAGGAAGCCTTAGAAATCCCATAGAAATTCTACGGATACTCCTTATTATAAGGAATGCAAAAACCAGGGCATTTTATAGTAATTAAAAAAGGACGATAGGACTCGAATTTCTAAGAAGAGAAAATCTTCTTCTTCTTCTTCTTCTAGGAAGAAATCCCCTTCTAGTAGCATTTCTACTACTAATAAAAGAAGGAAGGCTCGAATTACCGAGCTAGAGTCCGATTTAGAAGATAGTAATAAGGTCTTAAATATAGCTTTATAAGAAGAAAATATAGACCTAGATATCGACCTTATAGACCTCTCTAGGGCCCCGACCCCTATATATACGTCTAAGGATTTAGAGGTAATTTTAACCTCTATAATTACCCCTATAGTAGAAGCTAATAAAGACTCTCTTTTAGGACCTCTAAAAGCCTCGATTCCTAGAATAAAGGAATTAGTCTTAAAGAGAGAAGGAGGATTTCTAGTTATAAGAATAAAAGGATCTTTGATTTTATATATAATACCGAGCTACTAGGCATATAGTATCTAATAAGAATTTCCTTATTAACTATAAAGAAATTAAGTCTAAAGTTTGCTAGGAAAAGCTTCTTTTATATTAGTAAAAGAAAGGACTTAGTATTTAAGTTCCGTATAGTAGAAAAGGTATATCCTTCGAGACTGCTTTTATATACCCGAATTAGGGTAAATATACTATCCTAATCTTATTTTAATAATACCTATGCCTTAATAGGAGGAAATAAAGTCCTTTTATTAGATAATAAGGCTAAGGTCCTTACTAAAGGATTTCTTAGAAATAAATTATATTATATTCCTATAAAACCTTTATTAGAAAGCTAATTAATCCTTATTACGTCTTTAAAGGCAAGGGATATAGATTTTTATACTTAGCACTTACGCTTAGGGCATATAAATAGTAGGGCTATTTTAGAAATATTAAAAAGATATAATAAGGATATAAAAATGCCTTTAAAAGAGGAAAATAAAATAAGATAGTGCGAAATATATATTAAAGCTAAAGTAACGAATAAGGTTAATAAATAACCTTTATATAAGTCTTATACCTATTTAGAAAAAATAGTATTAGATATTTAGGGGCTAATTAAAGTACTTACTTATAATAAATATTACTATTATATTTCTTTCCTAGATATAGGAACCCGATATCTAGAAATATACTTTCTTCGAAAAAAAAGGGAAGCTTTAGATAGGTTCCTAGAATTTAAAAATAGGGTAGAAAATAACCCTAAAAATACTAGGATTAGAGAAGTATTTTATAATAATACTAAAGAATTTATATATAAAATAAAGCTCTACTACGAAAAAGAAGGAATTACCTTTAATTCTAGTCCTCCTCGGACGCTAGAATCTAATAGTAGAATAGAAAGAATAAATTATACTATATTAGAAAAAGTACGAGCTCTTTTATTTACTACTAGGCTTCCTAAATACCTATAGGGAGAAGCTGTTTTAATAGCTACCTATTTATATAATAGATTACCGTATTCTACGATAGGATTTAAAAGTCCTATAGAAAAGAGGGATAATATAATACTACCTTTCGAGACCTTAAATAAAATTAAGACCTTTAGAAGCCTTATATATTATAAGAATAAAGACCCTAAGGATAAGCTAGATAATAGAGCTTTTAAGGGAATAATAGTAGGCTATTTAGAAAATATATATAAAATCTAGGATTTTTCTAAGAAAAAGATTACTATTTCTAGAGATATTACTTATAAGAGCGCTACTAGGAGGTATAGGCTAATAAAGTACTCGGATACGTAGTACTAATATATCGGTAGGGTATCGGTAGGGAATCGTGCCTACCCCGCTTATATATTATAGACCTCTCGCTACTTTAACTAAAGAGGAAAAATCCCTCTTCCTATAAGCTTTAGTCTTATAATAAGGAGAATATAATATATATAGCATAGTACCTCTAGCTATCTCTACTACCTAACTAATCGTACCGTAATATATATTCCCTTATAATTTCTAAAGCTTCCCTTTTTAGTTACTTAGTAAAGATAGCTACTTAGAGAAGACTACGTAACGCTCCTATAGCGCGACGTAGTAGTTAACTAGTTAAGGCCTCTTCGTTACGTATATTAAGTATCTACTTAGGAGATAAAGAACCGGAAGATATATCCTTAGAATAGACCCTTATTATAGACGATATTCTAACTATATCGAAGATATTACTACCTATAGGTATAAGACTATCGACTCGTAAAGAAAAGCTTATAGCCTTATAAGCGCGTATTATAGAGCTAGAGGAGACGAAACGCCTATAAGACCGCGTTATATAATTAGAGGAGGAAATTACTAAACGTGCCGGCGCTATCGCTATCCGTTTAGGAAAGTATTAACGGTCTTACTCCCTTAAATCGGACGGTAGTCGCGGTAGCGAGGTTAAGATTAAAAACATCGCTTAATTATCTTAACCTACTAATATATAGAAACGTCTAGACTAGACTTACGATTTAAAGGACGCCTTTAGGGCAGCGCTTAGACGCTTTTATCGCGACGAAATAAAGATCCTCTATATAGTAGATTATATATATAGCGACTATAAAGCGAGATAGCGCTAATACCTTAAAGAATAGACGCTAATTAACTAAACTAAATATAGTACGGATTAGGTATACTTTAAGGAATAGATACTTATCTTAATTAAGGATGCTATTCTTAAGGTATATAAGTAAAAGCGGAATTTTTAGAAATTAAGGAATTATATAAGACTACGTAATAGAGGAGAAGAAGGAGTATAAGGTAGGATTTTTAACGGAATTTATTAGTAGTATATTAGTATATAGAAGAGGTATTAAAGTTAATAATTATTTATTTATCTATTAGCGGATATACTATCTTATATAGATAATTATAGCTAAACGGAAGAACCTTTTAGGACTAGATTTAAGCTGCTATATAGCCCTAAGACTAAGGAATTCTATGATACCTTAAGTAAATCTAGAAGTATCTTAGTTCTACTAATATTCGTGTTTAAAGGAGGTTAGTTATGCCGGTATTCTTAAGAGGTCTTAGCTAGTATTCTAAGCTAGCTCTGTTCCTTCGATTCCCGATTATACGATAACCGGCAACCCGTTTAATATATAATAATATATAAAATAACGAGCGATTCTTGCTTTATAGGATAAGATTTTATTTATAATTAATATACTACTTATTAGCTTATATAATTAGGAGAGTATATTATAGCTACTTTATTTATAGTAGGAACACCGTTCCTTATAGCCTCCCTTAAAGAGTAGATTTATACTCTTTACTAATTTATTTATAGTAGTATATATATAGGTAAAACCTAATTTAGAAAACTATTCTTATACCTTAATAGGATATATAAAACCTATTCTTTCTTAGGAAAAAAATCCTTAGGTATATACTAATAGAAAAACCTATAGTAGGAAAATCTATAGTTATAATAATTATTTATAGGATAACCTTATATAAGGTAAAACCTATTATTACTAGGAAAATCTTAATAGATAAAAACCTAGTAAATATTTCTCTAGGAAACCTAAAAGGAAAACCTAGTAAGGGAAAGATATAGAAAGTATAAGAAATATCTAAAAACCCCTTTTAATTGCTTAGGAACTTATATTAAGGATAGACCGTCTCTAAATTTATAGAGTAATCTAGGCCTTAATTCCTTTATAAAAATATTAGCTATATTATCTTTTAATTTAATATAAAAAACTCTAATTTCCCCTTCTCTTATACTAGTTCTAGTATAGTAATAGGCTAATCTTATATACTTAGACCTTTTATAAAATTCCGGATTTTCTATTAATTTAATAGCAGTAGTATTATCCGTTAAAATAGGAGGTATAGTATTAAGAATCTTAATAGATAGATCCTTAATAATATTTTTAAAAAGCATATTTAAATAAATAGCTTCTTTATTTGCCTCCCTAAGGCTAATATATTCTACTTTATAGGTAGAAAGGGCAACGGCCTTCTACTTAAAGTAAGCCTAGCTTATTATATTATTATATATATAAAAACGGTAACTAGAAAAGGATTTTCCGTCCGTTAAATCCGACGCCTAGCTAGAGTCGGTAAAACCCTTTATATATAGATAGGTAAAAGGGATATTGCAATTATATTTAATCTTTAGGCTAGGGAATTTATTTAAATATTTCTAAATTATATTTAAAGCCTTAAAATACGTTTAGTCGGGCTTAGCCGCGAATCTAGCGTAGGAAATTATAGAATATAAGATATCTAGCTTAGTAAATAAGGCTAAGTATAATAGAGATCCTATTTCTTTCTAAAATTATAATATATCTTCCTTAGAAGGTAATTCCTTTGCTTTTATAAGCTTAAAGCCTACTATAGCGGGTAAATTTAAAGTTCTTAAACCTTCTTTATTAAATTCCTTTAATTTATTTAAGGTATAATTTTCTTAGGATATATATAGCTCTTTATTTTCTTGGTTTATTATAATATTTAGACCTAAGAAGTCTTTTATATCTCTTAAGATAGTAAAATCTAGAATTTAGATAATTCTTTAAAAAAGAGGAAGAAATCCGAGTTTATTTAGTATAATTTTTAAATGATTATACTAGAGCTTAGGACTTTATTTTAGGCTATATAATGCTTTCTTTAGCTTTGCTTTAATTTAACCGGTTTTATATAGGTCTAGGAATTTAGTTAATTTAATTCCTTTAGCTTTATAAGCTAATCTATATTTTAAATAATATTCTTTAGAGCGTATTCTTCGTAGCCTATGGGAAGATCGATATATACTTCGCTATCTATATCGGTATATACGAAGGCATTTATTATATCTATTTATAAAGCTTTAAATTGTAGATAATAGCTAAAATAAGTAGAATTCTAATAGATTTAGGTCTAGCTATAGTCGAGAGGTATCTAGAAATCTAAGCTATAGATCTGCTTAAATCCTATATTACTAAACGGGCTTTATATTTTATTATATTATTTTAACTATCCTTCTTAATAGTATATACCTAGCGTTCTTTATAGCCTCCTATCCCTAGGGAGGTAGGAAAATTCCTAAGTTTTATATTTAATTAGCTAGATAATTTCCTTAATTATAGCTTCTTTCTAAAATGCTATTTTAGGCTATTTATTGCTATTTATAGGTCTTTAAAATTTTTAGATCCTAATTTTCTATACTAGCTAGAATTAACTCTATAAAATCGTAGTTTAGAAATAAATTAACGTTAGGTATTTGATATAGTTAGAATCTAACCCTTCTAGCTTCTTAGGTAATTCTACTACTATTTTACTAGTAGTAGGAATAGGATCGTTATTTAGAGACTTTTCTTTTATAGAGGGTAAGGGACTTTTATCTCTAGGTTCTCTAATAGCTTCCTCTATAGGGATATAGCTTTCTAGCTTATCTTTATTTAGAATAGAATTAAAATTAAAGGTATTATTACTACTAGAGATTTCTAGATTTTTTATAAATTTATTTTCTAGTATAGTAATATCTCTAAAGATAGTAATCTTTCTCTTAGAAAAATCCTAGATTTTATATGCATTTTCTAAATAGCCTACTATTATTCCCTTAAAAGCTCTATTATCTAGCTTATCTTTAGGTCTTTATTCTTATAATATATAAGGCTTCTAAAGGTCTTAATTTTATTTAAGGTCTTAAAGGGTAGTATTATATTATCCCTCATTTCTATAGGACTTTTAAATCCTATCGTAGAATACGGTAATCTATTATATAAATAGGTAGCTATTAAAACAGCTTCTCCCTATAGGTATTTAGGAAGCCTAGTAGTAAATAAAAGAGCTCGTACTTTTTCTAATATAGTACGATTTATTCTTTTTATTCTACTATTAGATTCTAGCGTCCGAGGAGGACTAGAATTAAAGGTAATTCCTTCTTTTTCGGAATAGAGCTTTATTTTATATATAAATTCTTTAGCATTATTAGAAAATGCTTCTTTAATCCTAGTATTTTTAGGGTTATTTTCTACCCTATTTTTAAATTCTAGGAACCTATCTAGAGCTTCTTCCTTTTTTCGAAGAAGGTATATTTCTAGATATCGGGTTCCTATATCTAGGAAAGAAATATAATAGTAATATTTATTATAAGTAAGCACTTTAATTAGCCCTTAAATATCTAATACTATTTTTTCTAAATAGGTATAAGACTTATACGAAGGTTGTTTATTAACCTTATTCGTTGCTTTAGCTCTAATATATATTTCGCACTATCTTATTTTATTTTCCTTTTCTAAAGGCATTTTTATATCCTTATTATATCCTTTTAATATTTCTAAAATAGCCTTACTATTTATATACCCTAAGCGTAAGTGCTAAGTATAAAAATCTATATCCTTTACCTTCAAAGACGTAATAAGGATTAATTAACTTTCTAATAAAGGTTCTATAAGAATATAATATAATTTATTTCTAAGAAATCCTTTAATAAGGACCTTAGCCTTATTATTTAATAAAAGGACTTTATTTCCTCCTATTAAGGCATAGGTATTATTAAAATAAGATTAGGATAGTATATTTACCCCTAATTTAGGTATATAAAAGCAGTCTTAAAAGATATACCTTTTCCTACTATACGGGAACTTAAATACTAAGTCCCCCTTTCCTTTTACTAATATAAAGGAAGCTTTTCCCTAGTAAACTTTAGACTTAATTTCTTTATAGTTAATAAGGAAATTCTTATTTAATACTATATACCTAGTAGCTCTAGTATTATAAATAAAATTAAAGATCCTTTTATTCTTATAACTAAGAAATCCTCCTTCTCTTACCTTTAAAACTAATTCCTTTATTCTAGGAATTAAGGCTTTTAGAGGTCTTAAAAGAGAGTCTTTATTAGCTTCTACTATAGGGGTATTTATAGAGGTTAAAATTACCTTTAAATCCTTAGACGTTTATATAAGGGTCGGAGCCCTAGAAAGGTCTATAAGGTCGATATCTAGGTCTATATTTTCTTATAAAGCTATATTTAAGACCTTATTACTATCGTCTAAATTAGGCTATAGCTTAGTAATTCGAGCCTTCTATAAGAGCACTACTAAGAGGTACGGGCTAGTAAAGCACTTAGGTATATAGTACTAATATATTAGTAGGGTATTAGTAGGGAATCGTGCCTACCCCGCTTATATATTATAGACTACTCGCTACCCCGATTAAAGAGGAAAAATCCCTCTTCTTATAAGCTTTAGTCTTATAATAAGGAGAATATAATATATATAGCGTAGTACCTCTAGCTATCTCTACTACCTAACTAATCGTACCGTAATATATATTCCCTTATAATTTCTAAAGCTTCCCTTTTTAGTTACCTAGTAAAGATAGCTACTTAAAGAAGACTATATAACGCTCTTATAGCGCGACGTAGTAGTTAACTAGTTAAGGCCTCTTTATTACGTATATCGAGTATCTACTTTGGAGATAAAGAATAAGAAGATATATCCTTAAAATAGACCTTTACTATAGACGGCGTTATAACTATATCGAAGATATCGCTACCTATAGGCGTAAGATAACTATCTTATAAGGAAAAGCTTACGGCCCTATAAGCGCGCGTTAAGGAGCTAGAGGAGACGAAACGCTTATAAGATCGCGTTATATAATTAAAGGAGGAAATTACTAAACGCGCTAATACTATCGCTATCTATTTAGGGAAGCGTCGATAGTCTTACTCCCTTAAATTAAACGGTAGTCGCAGTAGCGAGGTTAAGATTAAAAATATTGCTTAATTATCTTAACCTATTAATATATAGAAATATCTAGACTAGACTTACGATCTAAAAGACGCCTTTAGGGCAGCGCCTAAACGTTTTTATCGCGACGAAATAAAGATCCTTTACGCGGTAGATTATATATATAGCGACTATAAAGCGAGATAGCACCGATACCTTAAAGAATAAACGCCGATCGACTAGACTAAATATAGTATAGATTAGGTATACTTTAAGGAATAGATACTTATCTTAATTAAGGATACTATAAATAAAGAGATACTATTAGCGATATAATTAAAGGAGGCTTATTAATAAGAAGGCTAGTCCCCCTTAGAGTTTAGCTTATACCTTAACTCCTTAAAGAGGTATTTCGAACGCTTATTAGAAAAAGCGCGTGCTCTTACGTTTTTCGCTAAGCTAGAGCTATAACTTCGAGACTAAATTAACCTCTATTTAATACCTATTTATACCTACTAATAGGAAGAGCTTATATAAGTCGCTTAATAATATTAGGATACTACTATTAATAAGAGGCGACGTATTAATACTACTTCTACCCTTAGAGGAACTAGGAATAAAAGTAGTGCTATACCCCGAGGCGGTATATATAGGGGAAGGAATTAAAGAGGCCGATAAGCTAGGCCGAATCGTTAAAGAAATACTATTAATTCGACCGATAACTAGTAAGCTAGCGATATACCTACTAGGGGCTAAACTAAGGGACGTTATTAAGGAAGAGGATCTTTTACTCGATCGGGAATTATATATTTCTAATATAATAAGCTGGGATACCTATCTATAGAATATATTAATTCTCTAAAGGTAGAAACCCTAGTAAAGACTCTTAGACTTAATACTATAAAATAGGGAAAAAGTAAGATATCGGGGTAAACGCTTCTCCCTTAGTAAACTTAATACTTATAGGATAGTTACTTAAAACTCCTATAATAATATTAAGGCAAAACCTTACTAAAGTCCCTATATACTTAAATACTTATAGTACTATTAACCTTATAGATATATACTTTGCTTAATAGTAAGGATTACTATAAGTAGCGCTATTATACCCTAAGTTATTAAGGCTTAATAATAAGGTAAGGTATAGTATAAAGTATAGTTAGTGCCGCTCTAAATAATAGATATAAGGGGCACCGAAAAGACAATTACTTATTTCTATATTAGTACTAATAAGTTAACGCTAAACGATTAAGTACTAATCCTTTTATTAGTTACTACCTTAGAGGATAAACGTATTTATATTATTCTATAGAAACGATAGTAGTAGTTTAAGTATTAACTAAGTAGCGAAACCTTATAGAACCCTTATAGATTCCTTTAGGAATATAAGAATAAAGTAAGGGTATATATAATAGCGCTTAATCCTAAGCTAATCCTACTACTAGATAAAGATAAAGATAAAGGGATTCTATAAGAAGAATAAGCCGAAATCCTACCGACTCTTTACTAGTTTAAAGATACCTTCTCGGCTAATAAATCCGATTTATTACTAGCTAAAAAGAGAACGGATTACTTAATTAATTTAATCCTTAATACGGAACCTCCTTATAGACTAATTTACCCTTTATTATAAAGGGAACTCTAAGTATTACGCGACTAGATCTAAGATACGATAAAAAGGAAAATAATCTAGGAGTTAAAGAGCCTAGCTAAGGCGCCTATCCTTTTCGTTCTAAAAAAGGATAGTACCTTATAGCTATATATAGACTACTAAGGACTTAACCGGGTTACGTAAAAGAATCGGTACCTTTTACCCCTTATTTCGGAGATTATTAACCGCTATTAAGGAGCTAAGTATTTTTCTAAGATTAATATATAGAATACGTATTAACGTATTTAAATTTAAGAAGGAGATAAATAAAAGACCGCTTTTTAAACGCGTTATAGATATTTCGAATACCTAGTAATGCCCTTTAAACTTACTAACGTACTAGCTATATTTTAGAGCTATATCTATTAGGCGCTTAAGGGGCTCGTAGATATAATCTATATAGTTTACCTTAACGATATCTTTATATACTTTAAAACGAGAGAAGAATATACTAAATACTTAAGATAAGTAATAGAAAGGCTAAGGGCTATAGAGCTCTATATAAAACTATTAAAGTATATCTTTTATTAATAGTTAGTCGAGTTCCTTAGGTTTATATTATCTATTAATAAGGTATTAATAGACCCTCGATAGGTAGAGGCAATAGCCTAATAGCCTAAACCTATAACCTACTATAATATTTAGGTTTTCCTTAGGTTCTATAATTTTTACCGATAATTTATATATAGGTACTTAGGAGTTATAGCGCCCTTAACTATATTACTAAAGGGGAGTAAGAATAAAAAGAAGCTAGGGAGTATAGAGCTAAACCTTATTAAAAGGGTAGCGTTTTAGGCTCTTAAGGATGCTTTTTAAGGAGCCTTACTCCTTTAATATTACAATCTAGAAAGACGTATTCGCATCGAAATAGATATATCGTAATTCGCGATAGTAAGGATTATCTCTTAACTTAATAACGAAGGGCGTTATTATCCGATTATATTTTAGTTAAGGAAGTCTACTAGAGCCGAACTTAATTATAGTATTCTAGACTAAGAACTCTTCGCTATTATTAAGTTATTTAAATACTAGCGATATTATATTAAAGGGGCAGTATATAAAGTAAAGGTATTATTAAACTACTATAACCTCTAGACGTTTATATACTAGACCTCCTTAAATAGGAGGTAAGTAAGATAGTATATATATTTAGCACTATTCGACTTTATAATTAAGTATTATATAAGTAAATCTAACCTAGCGGACGCGCTATTAAGAATACTTAAATATAAGGGCGAGAAGCCCCTATCTACGGAACTATTACTAGAGCTATAAGCGAAACTAGCTAATATTAATACTATATCTATATAAAGAAATAATAAGGCGTTTTTATAGGCAAGGAGATACTTAACCTTAAGTTAATATAAGCGTAGTAAAGTGCCTTTATATAAGGAAAATATATAAGCTTATCTATAGCGAAACTATAATAATTCGGGCGTAAGACCTAAATAATTAGCCGATATTATAGGGTAGGTAGAGGGTTATACTATAGGTACCTTCCGTTATATTATAATAATAAGCTATATAGGATCTAACTATATACCGCGCCTACTACTACTAAATACGCGTTTATATATACGGCCTACCTTAACCCGTAACGCTTATTAGCTAAGGTCTAGGCTAATACCTAGACCTATACTAAGGGTAAATACCCTTATATAAGGTCCCCGCCCTTCTCTCTATAGGCGGTCCCTTATAACGTTAATCCTATACCTCGGCGCGCGGCTAAGAGGTAAATAACCTACTAGCGCGCTCCTATCGCTCTTTCCTCTTAACTATACTATTATTATTATTATTAGTAGTAGTAGCCGTAACTATAACTATAAGTCTCCTAGCGCCTAGCTATGCGCTGCCGCCCGTATATAAGCTAACCCGTACCCCCGCTAGTTATTTAAATAATTTAATATATCCTCCCCCGCCTCGTCCTACTTTTCCGCTAAGATCGATAACTTCGTCGATCGCGCCCTCGCCTCGCCCGCTACCCTACCTACTACCCCCGCCGCCCTAGTCGCCCCTGCTGCCGCTCCGCGCTACCCGCTACCTGGCTTCTCGGCCGTTAACTTTACTGCCCGCGCCGCCGCCGCCCCCGCTACGCTCTCCGCTACCGGCCGCCGCGATAACGCCGACGATAATAACGATAATAATAAGCGCGGGTCCTCGCCGCCCTCCTCTATAAGCCCCTCTACCCCTATTCTCGCGAGTATTATTAACTCCTTATATTAGTATAAGCGCGCCGTGGCCTAAGGCGCTACCCGCGATTCCCCCTACGTACGGTATGCCTCGTAGTCCCTCCCCTATACCGACTAGGCCGGCCGCCCTTAGGGCAGCTGCTTCTTATACGCCCGGGCTAGCTACGTATATAAGGTTGCGCCGCCTATCCTTGCCCGTGCTGCCGTAGCTTAGAGCGCCGCGGAGCCGGGCAAGGACTAGAATAAGGCTAAGCGCGCTTAACCGCCGCCGCCGCCGCCACCGTAACTTACGGTTCCTGAGCGCCGCCCTCGTGCCAGCTGCAAGCCCTTTCCTATACTCTACGGCGCTAACTCTCTCTCTCTTAGGGGCACTATCGCCGCCGCCCTAGCCGCCCCCGCTACCTCTGCCGCCGCCGCCTCTACTACTACCGGCACCGCCGCCGCCGCCGCCGCTGTCCCTAACGCCGCCGCTGTCGCCGCTTAGCTAGGTAGCCTAGAGGGCCGGATCCGCGCCCTCGAGGCCGGGGCCACGCCTTATACTAAGGAGGAGGATAAGGAGGAGGACGAGGAGGAGGATAAGGAGGAGGACGAGGAGGAGGATAAGGAGGAGGACGAGGAGGAGGATAAGGATAACCGTCTAGTAGTCGAGACCCCGCTAAAGAAGAAGGCCCGCTAGGCCTAGTCTATACGCCCTCGAGCGCGCCCGTAAGGGCTAATACGATTTATTTATACTACCGCCGACCTAAGTGCGCCCTGCTTATTATCCGTAGTCGCGGTATCTATAACGTATACCCGTAGCTTACGCTAGCGTAGCGACCGCCGTAGGCCCGGTGCCCCGCCGCTTCCTTAGGGGCAGGGCGTGGTCTCCCCCGCGTCTTAGGGTACTAGCTACTTTATAGCTAGGGGGGTAGCTTCTCTCGCCGGGCCGTCGCTTTCTTCTACTAGCCTATAAAGGGCCTTAAACTTATTTAGAGCTACTACGCCCTCGAACTTAGAAGCTAGCTCCTACGTTAGGTCTTAGTATCTACGCTACTTAACGAGGACTTTACGCCTCCTACCGCGGCCTACGTTCTTTTAATAGGCTACCTATAACTCCTCTACCGAGAACTCCTCCTCCCCCTTAATAAGGATAGCGGCTAGTTAGGGATCCGCTATCTCTTAGCCCGGTAAGGGGTCTATAGCGGCGCGATAAAGGAGGTCGACGTTAATCGTACTATAGATACTAGAGGCAGCCCTCTAGCTCTACGGTCTATAAACTTAGCACTTTCTTTACTATATACTTAGCGTATAGCTAGTCGAGCTTTTCTTAGCCTCGTCGACCTATAGTTAAGAGAGGTCTAATAGACCTTATCCCCTACCGAACCTATCTATAGATCCTCTGCTTATTACACCACCGCCTTAGTCCAGCGGTAGACGCTATCGAGGATTAGTAGAACTCTCGAAACTTATTATAGCTTCTATATAAAGGCGGACGCCTTACCCTCTAAGGAGCTAGCTAGGTAGCGCCTACGCCTATATCTACGGTAATAAAAGCTACGCTAACGGCGGTTCGAACTCATATAGCAGAAGGGGGGGATATACTAATAAATAAGTCTGACCCACCGTTAAGCGCTATCTAGGCTATAGGAAGCTACTTATCTTAGTCCGCTTAGTTACGGGCTATTACCCCTTAAAGGTAAGCTTAGACTTCCTAGTTAAGGCGTTTAGGCCCCCTATTAGTCTATAAGTAGTAGGCCGTACTTAGTAATTAAGTAACTTAGAGTAGCTTATAGAGGTACTACTAAAAGCGGCCGGTCTAATTAGTGCCCCTATTACTAGTAATCGAGGCTAGCTACTAGTAGAAGCGGGCGTAGTACTAGAGGAAGCGCTTAGTATAGGCCTCCGCTTTTATAGACGGTATTAGCTTTAGTACTACTTCCTTACTTAGACGGTCCTTAATTACCTAGAGATTACGGTTACCGCCCGCTATAAGGAGGTCTATAACAAAGTCTATCTATATATATATATAGAACTAGTCGGAATTAGTAGTAACTTTAATAGCCCTCTTGCACTTACTAGATCTTTAAGCGGCCGTAGATATTATAGTTATAGAGGAAATAGGATATAATGAAAGTATGCGGCCAGTAAAAGTCCCGGCTAATTGCTACTAGTATGCCCTGCGGCCGGGATAGCCGAACGCTTAAGTTATGATTATCTATACGATCCGCCCTCTTAACCTATCCCGCCTCGATTCTCACAAGCCCAGCTACGGCCTCTATTATCTCCGGCGCGCCTAAGACCTATAGCCTAATTATAGCGGTAGGTAGCTATGGGGTTAATATAGTAGTCGCCTACTTAGACTTAAACTAAGGTAGTTAAGTAAGGCCGCCTTATACACGCGTACGCTCGATACGCAACGCATCTTATACCGCTAGCTAGTCCTTATAAGGAACGGTGTTCCTACTATAAATAAAGCAGCTATAATATACTCTCGATTATATGTTTAATAAGTAGTATATTAATTATAGACAAAATCTTATCCTATAAAGTAAGAATCGCTCGTTATTTTCAGCATGTTATTACGATTAAACGGGTTGCCGGTTATCGTATAATCGGAATCGAAGGAATAGAGCCAGCTTAGAATACTAGCTAAGACCTCTTAAGAACACCGTAACGACTAACCTCTTTAAACATAAATATTAGTAGAACCAAGATACTTCTAGATTTACTCGAGGTATCACGGAATTCCTTAGTCTTAGGGCTATACGGCAGCCTAAATCTAGTCCCGAAAGGTTCTTCCGTTTAGCTACAATTATCTATATAAGACAGTATGTCTACTAGTAGATAGATAGAGAATTATTAACTTTAATACCTCTTCTATATACTAATATACTACTAATAAATTCCGTTAAAAATCCTACCTTATACTCCTTCTTCCCCTTTATTACGTAGTCTTACGTGATTCCTTAATTTCCTAAAATTCCGCTTTTGCTTATATACCTTTAGAGGTTATAAGCCCGGCTTACCTTTGCCGGGAAATTAACTACTTATACCTTTGAAATTCCTCGTCGAAATATTTAATTAAAATTCTTTCAAATTCCCTAACTTCTTTTACCTTCGTACGCCTAAACTCCTGTCTAGACTTCTCTGATCCCTACGAACGAAATAATACTAAATTTATATAAAATAGGTAGATAGAAAGAATACGAATTACTTGATTTGGAGGAAATTTAAATTATACCTTATAGACACGAGGATAGAAGCTATCCTTATAAAAGAAAAGCTTATTGCTGCTCTAGAGCAAGCAAATTATATATAGACTATAGAGGCTTTATCTATAATATTCCTTTAAGTCGAAGATAGTCCCTTAATATAAATTCGCATCTAAAAATACTAAAGAAGGGTGGATGAGCTTAAAAGCTATATAATCCGTCGAATTTTTCGTCGAATTATCTGCTTATTAAGCAGTTTCTTAATCTTAGTCCTCGGACTTTAATTTAGAGAAATACCTTTATAAGGTAAAGGAAATCTATAAGGATTTAAAATCCTGTGAATATGAAATTCTAAGTTATTCTTATAGCATAGATTCTTAATTGCCTTAATAAGGAATTTAGAAGCTATATTATAAATACATGCAGAGCTCAGGTATAATTCTACAATGTTTACCTTTGAAACCCTTTATAGCTAGTCTTTGTATTTATAAGCTAAGAATAGAGATATAGACGAATCTTGAGAAAGCCTTCTTAATATAAAGGAAGCCTTAGAAATCCTATAGAAATTCTACGGATACTCCTTATTATAAGGAATTAAAAACCAGGGCATTTTATAGTAATTGTTATAAATTATACTAAATAAGTCTCGCTATTAGTATTAAATAAAGGAAAAGGACGATAGGACTCAATTTCTAAGAAGAAAATCTTCTTCTTCTTCTTTTTAGGAAGAAATCCCTCTAGTAGCATTTCTACTACCAATAAAAGAAGGAAGGCTGAATTACCGAGCTAGAGTCCGATTCTGAAGATAGTAATAAGGTCTTAAATATAGCTTTATAAGAAGAAAATATAGACCTAGATATCGACCTTATAGACTCTCTAGGCCCTGACCCTATATATATATCTAAGGATTTGAGGTAATTTTAACTCTATAATTACCCCTATAGTAGAAGCTAATAAAGACTTTCTTTTAGGACCTCTAAAAGCCTTGATTCCTAGAATAAAGGAATTAGTCTTAAAGGTAAGAGAAGGAGGATTTCCTAGTTATAAGAATAAAAGGATCTTTAATTTTATATATAATACCGAGCTACTAAGCATATAGTATCTAATAAGAATTTCCTTATTAACTATAAAGAAATTAAGTCTAAAGTTTGCTAGGGAAAAGCTTCCTTTATATTAGTAAAAAGGGGACTTAGTATTTAAGTTCCCGTATAGAGAAAAAGGTATATCCTTCGAGACTACTTTTATATACCCGAATTAGGGGTAAATATACTATCCTAATCTTATTTTAATAATACCTATGCCTTAATAAGAGGAAATAAAGTCCTTTTATTAGATAATAAGGCTAAGGTCCTTACTAAAGGATTTCTTAGTATCACGGAGTAGGTAGAGGCGTGCGCGTAGGTGCCGTCCGTAGGATAATATTAACAAGCTATATAGAGCTCTTCTATACGCGGCTGGCCCGCCCCTATACTTACGGGATCCGGCCCTCCGCACGTGACTACACGGCTTAGGCCGCGCCCAAGCCCATCACCCACAATAGTCAAAGACTTACACAATGCCCTCGAGCGCGCGCAGTGCCGCCCTATTAACGGCTCCCGATAATTGCAGCGTGCCGCGGGCCTTCCCCCGCCCTTTCCCGTTACGGGGCCGGCCCCACAGCCCTATTATCCCCGCGCCCAGCCCGGCAGCCGGGACCCGGCCCACACTCGTCGGCCGCTAGCCGCTTAAATAGGGCGAACTTCATTATATGCGCCTCAGGTGCCGCGGCTGGTCCGGACTTTTAACCGCAGTAGTAGCATTAATAGGTAAGTTCCGCTCTACCCAGGGCGTTAGTCCGATCCTAGCTATGCGGGCCGCTCTATTAACGTATGCTCGCAGTAGTAGCGGCAATAGCAATAATAGCCCTAACAATAACAATAACTCTAACTAGTAAGTTCCGCGCCTGCTACACAGCGAGCCGGCCGCGCCATAGGCGGCGCCTCCCGTCCCGCTCGCTACGGCGTCGGCTTAGAAGGCCGGCTCGCACGGGCAGGCGCGGGGCTATAAGAAGCGCCACCGCCGCCGCCGCCTACCGTAACCTCCGCGCCCTCGAGCGATAGGGCCTTATGGTAAGTCCTACTCCGCTCCCTATTTCCGCCTCTAACGCACCCGGGCTAGGGACACTGCCTCTATCGCCTCATCGGCGGTCCCCGCTGCAGCTCCGCCTCCGCGCCACCGCCGCTGCCCTGCCGCCGCCGCTGGCCGCCGCCCTCTACCCCGGAGCCGCCGCCGCGACCGACTAGCTTACGGGCGAGGGCCGCCTTAGCGCCCTGAGACCGCCGCCGCCGCTTAATAAGAAGGAGGAGGCCAACGAGGACGACGATAACGAAGATAATAATAATAATAACGATATGGGCCTAGGTAGTCCAGGCCCGCCCCGCATAAACGCGCTTTTATCTCCGCCCCGAAGGAGGTCTACGTTAATCTTATTATAGACCCCCGTTAGGAGACTATCGAGCTCTATAACCTACGGGCTAATAACCCTCCGCACCGTAAACTTCGCGTATAGCTAGTTAAGCTTCTTCTTTAGTCGTACCGACCTATAGTTACGGAGGTCTAGCTATACCTTATCTCCTACCGCGAACCTATCTACTAGGGCCCTAGTCTTATTAGCGTGCCGCTCCTAATCTTACGCCGCGGCGGCTATCGCGGATTAGCAATAATCTATAGTCTCCTATAGCTTTTATACGAACGCGGAGCGCGGCCCTCTAGTAACGTATTGCTATACTACTCCGCTACTACGTCTACAAAGGAACTAGTAAGGGTAGTTCGAAGCTATACGTTGCAAAAGAAAGGCCATCCTAATAGAGGTATATAGTCTACTATTTAACGTAAGTTAGGCGCGGAGCCACCGGTCCTAGTCTGCTTAGGCGCCACGATAGCCCGTAGTAAGCCTACGCTCCTAGTTAACCTCTCGGCCTCCGTCGGTCTATAGGTAATATGCCGTAAGTAGCTACGCATCTAAAGCAGCTAGTATAGGTGCTGCTAAAAGCGCTAGTCTAATTCGATCCCCTATCGCTTATAATAGAGGCTAGCTAGCTATGCGAGCGGCCTAGCACTATATAGAAGCGCCTCACGTAGACTCTATATCTATAGATAGCATCGGCTCTAATACTATAGACTTACTAAGTCGGTCCTTAATTACCTATATATAGCGGTTGCCGCCCTCTATAAGTAGGAGGTCCGTTATAAAGTCTATCTATATATATATATAGAACCGGTTAGGTACCGGAAGCTGCTTAAGCAGCCCCTTAAGCTACGCCCTCTAGATCTTCGTGCGGCCGTAGATATCGTAGTTATAGAGGAAGCGACGAACGTAGTACTATAGGAGGGGCCAGTAAAAGTCCCTCGCAAGGCCTGCTGCTATGCCCTGTCTGCCTAGGTGACCCACGACGCTAGAGTCATAGATAAGTTAGACCAGCCTCCCTCGGAGCTCGTTCCGTTCGTCTAGCTCCGGCGGTCCCTCCTTCTCCTTAGCTTCCGTGGTATACGGTGCGCCCGGTACCTATAGTCTCCCCCGCTAGCGTAGATGCCCCCGTGGGTCGATATAGTAGTCGGCTACCTATACCTTTAGCTTTAGCTTCGGATCTAGGCGTCGAGCGCCGGACTTAACGGCGCGCACGCCTCTCGTAGGTGCGGTCTAGAGCCGCCATCCTATCCTATAAGCGTTGCAGGGCCTTATCTTAGAACACTCGCCGCGCGCGCCCCCGGGCCGGTCTATCCCTCCTCGCCGACCGAGGCAGGCGCGGAAGCTTATTCGCTAGCACCGCGTCTTCCTTTACTAGGAAGTCCTATATAAGTCCGTAGTACTTCTTACGAGATAAGCTATAGATCCCGGGCCTCGATATCCGCTCCCGTCGGCCGGTCTTAATCCCTCCGGGAAAGCGCGTCTAAGACCGCGGAGTCCCGCCTAAGGCGGTACTTAATCGAGAAGTTAAAGCGTAAGAGATACTCCGCCTAGCGGGCTTGCCGCTCCGAGAGGTACTAGCGAGTTATAAAGTACTTAAGGTTCCTATAGTCTATAAGAACCTCGAAGCTCTTATAGCTCCGGAGCTCCGCTTACTATTGCTCGAGGCAGCTAATAATCGCTAGCATCTCCTTATCGTAAATAGCGTAATTCTACTCCGCTAGGGTTAGCTTATAGGAGTAGAACGCTACCGGTTACTTCCGCCCGTCTACCTCCTAGGAGAGCGTTCCTCCGAGTGCCTAGCCGCTATAGTCCGCTTTAACTAACGTAGACCGGTCAAAGTCCTACTAGAGTAGCACCGGGGCTTAAGAGAATAGGTCCTTAAGCGTACGGAACGCTCCCTATACGGGCCCTAGCGAAGGCGGTCCGCTTCCGCAATCTCGTTTAGGGCATTATATACGGAGAAGCCTTAATAAATATCCTATAATAGTTCGCGAACCTAAGGAAGCTCCGTACGCCATCTACGTAGTTAGGGCAGCCTAATCCCGAATCGCCTAGATCTTTACGGTCCGCTTATATACTTACGCCACGTAGATAAAGCCTAGGTACTTAACCCTCTTAACCCCGAATTCGCACTTATCTAGGTCGAGGTAGAGCCTATAAAGTTAGAGGCGCTTTAGGACCCTCCGCACTTTCCGTATATAGTCCTTATAGGAGCCGCTCGTATAGATAAGGATATTATCTACGTATACGGAGGCGAACTTATCGAGGAAGTCCCGAAGCACGTTATTAATATAACGCTAGAAGGTAGCGGGCGCTCCTAAGAGGCCGAAGGGCGTTATAAGCCACTCGAATAAGCCGTAGCGTATACGGAACGCCGTCTTCTACTCGTTACCCTCCGAGATCCGCACCTTATAGAACGCCTATTTTATATCTAGCTTTATAAACTACTTCGCCTTCGAAAGGTTACGGAGCGTATCCGAGATTAGGGGCAAGGGGTAGCGGTCCGGCCTCGTAATTGCGTTTAGGGCCCTATAGTCGCAATAGAACCGTATCCCGCCCCCTAGTTTACGCACGAATAGGACCGGCGCTCCTACTTCGGAGCTACTTACTTAAATAAAACCCTTATCTAGGAGGTCCCTTAGCGTCTTCTTTAGCACTAGTAGCTCCGCGTATAATATACTATATAGTGGTCTAAACGGTGCGGGCAGTTCCTGCCCCTTCTTATCGGTATAGAGTACGATCCTATAGTCTACCCCCGGCTTATACGGGTTAAGCTTATCTACTTCCTAGGACTCGAATAGCGGTAGGAGGTCGTAAAAGCGCTCCGGTATCTATTACCGTAGCTTAGAGGGCGACTTTAGCTTCTTCGTCTAGAGGGCCTTATCGATATCCGCTAGGCTAACTACGTAGACCGCTGCGTTAGCCGCTGCCCGGCCTTGCCCCCGCTCTACCCGTCGCACGGTTCCTACGAAGATAGAGGCAAGGACTTCTTATGCCGAGTATAAAGCTCGCACGCTTGGTCCTACGCCTACGGAACCGTCGTCGTAGCGGACCTACCGTTGCGTAGGCCTAAACTATAGCTTCCTCCGGTACGGAACCGAGTATAACTCTATATATAATAACTAGGGTTTCCCGAGGATTAGGGGAAACTCTAGTTAGGGGATTATATAGGCCACGATAAGCTTATAGCAACCGTCGACCTCTATAGCTAGCTACGTAATACCCCTAATTACCGTACCCTCTATCGCGCCTAAGGCGCCCTTTACTCGCCTTAGGGCGATCTTTTCTACCGGCACTTATATCTCTCGCGCAAGCGCCTCGTTAACTACGGCGTAGCACTAGCAGCCCTTATCTATAAGGGCGGTAACGGGCAAGGAGTTATTAATTATAACCTATATTAAAGTAGGCTCCTCTTCTATACGGGCGGATAATTCTTCCTTCTCCTTTACTAGTGCTAGTAATTAGGGCTCCGGAGCCCGTCTTTACTCCGGAGCTACTCTTTTTCCTCCGGGCCTAGGGGGGCGGAGTCCTCCTTATCGTCTAAGGCGAGGAGCGGTTCTATCTTCGCTACTCGAACCGCTATAGGCCGCTTAGCTAAAAGGAAGGGGCATTTTAATATAAAGTACGTGGATGCTCCGCAACGTAGGCAGCGGCCGTTAGCCTTCCTCTTCCCGATTTCCTCGCTCGTTACCTACTTCGCCTGCTACTTAGAGTACGGGGCGGTGTAGGGGGTGGTCGACGGCGTCTTCTTGCCGCGTTTGGCCCGGTCCGTGCGGGTAGCCGATATTAGGGTGTCCCCGTCTGTGTCGATAGCCGGTTGTTTATCTTACGGAGGGGCGGTGATCCCGTCGCCGCTATACGGCGTGCGCTTACGGAGCTTCTAGAAACGCGGCGTCTACTCGTAGCCCTAAGCTACCTTTATTAACCGGCTCACGTACTCGCTATAGTTAGTAGGCATAATTACGGGGATAAGTAGCTCCCGTAGGGCCGGCGTAATCGAATTCCGTAGCTATATAAGCTTCGCGCTATCTTCCTATACCGTAGTCCCCGCTACCCGTGAGAGCGTCTCTTCGAAATCGGGAAGGAATTCGCTAAAGGTTTATCCGTCTCTCTACTTAAGGGTCCGTAGCCTATCTTACGCCTTCTCCCGCTCCTATACGTTGCCGAATATATATATAAGGTGTTAGAAGAAGTCTTATAGGTCGCGTCTGCCCCTAGGGCCGCCCTTATCCTAGAATCCGGAGATCCGCCGTATCTAGGGCTCCGGCAGCGTATAGAGGAGCGAATACTACGCTATGTCGCGACAGCTATTTAGGCCCTATTTCTCGTCGGTTATAAACTTCGTCTATAGCCGGCTAAGGAAAAAGTAAAAGGACTCCGGCTTGCCGTCCTAAGTCGGCTAAGGGAGCGGCTTCCTTGTTAGTGGTGTCGCCGCCGCAACCGGCGTTGCGGAGGCCGTAGGGGTTAAAGCCGGTCTCGCAGACGGCTCCCCTAGTGCAGCGAGAACCTCGTCCTTCTCGCTAGCCGTCGCGCTTCTAATCGCTTCTAGGATGGCTGCGATACTTCCTGTTCGTCCGGGGAGGGGCGGAGTGCTTCCTCGAGGGGGAGGCGCCCTCTCCGGAGAGACATCTATTAGATCTATTAATTAATAGCTTGTACTGTCACGGAGGCAGTAGGAGGCGCGCGTAGGTGCCATCCGTAGGATGATGTTAATAAGCTATATAGAGCTCTTCTATGCGCGGCTGGCCCGCCCCTATACTTACGGGATCCGGCCCTCCGCACGTAACTACACGGCTTAGGCCGCGGCCTAAGCCTATCACCTACAATAGTCAAAGACTCTTATACTTAGAAATAAATTATATTATATTCCTATAGAACCTTTATTAGAAAGCTAATCGATCCTTATTATGTCTTTAAAAGCAAAGGATATAGATTTTTATACTTAGTACTTACGCTTAGGGCATATAAATAGTAGGGCTATTTTAAATATTAAAAGATATAATAAGGATATAAAATGCTTCTAGAAGAGGAAAATAAAATAAGGCAGTGAAATATATATTAGAGCTAAAGCAATAAATAGGGTTAATAAATAACCTCGTATAAGTCTTATTCCTATTTAGAAAAATAGTATTAGATATTTAGGGCTAATTAAAGTGCCTACTTATAATAAATATTACTATTATATTTCTTTCCTAGACGTAGGAACCCGATATCTAGAAATATACCTTCTTCAAGAAAGGGGAAGCTTTAAATAGGTTCCTAGAATTTAAAAATAGGTAGAAAATAACCCTAAAAATACTAGGATTAGAGAAGCATTTTCTAATAATGCTAAAGAATTTATATATAAAATAAAGCTCTACTACGAAAAGGAAGGAATTACCTTTAATTCTAGTCCTCCTAGGACGCCTAAATCTAACGGTAGAATAAAAAGAATAAATCGTATAATATTAGAAAAAGTATAAGCTCTTTTATTTACTACTAGGCTTCCTAAATACCTATAGGGAGAAGCTGTTTTAATAGCTACCTATTTATATAATAGATTACCGCATTCTACGATAGGATTTAAAAGTCCTATAGAAAAGAGGGATAATATAATACTACCCTTCGAGACCTTAAATAAAATTAAGACCTTCGGAAGCCTTATATATTATAAAATAAAGACCCTAAAGATAAGCTAGATAATAGAGCTTTTAAGGAATAATAGTAGGCTATTTAGAAAATGCATATAAAATCTAGGATTTTTCTAAGAAAGATTACTATCTCTAGAGATATTACTATACTAGAAAATAAATTTATAAAAAATCTAGAAATCTCTAGTAGTAATAATACCTTTAATTTTAATTCTATTCTAAATAAAGATAAGCTAGAAAGCTATATCCCTATAGAGGAAGCTATTAGAGAACCTAGAGATAAAAGTCCTCGCCCTCAGAAGAAGAGTCTCTAAATAACGATCCTATTCCTACTACTAGTAAAATAGTAATAGAATTACCTAAGAAGCTAGAAGGGTTCGATTTTAACTATATCGAATACCCTAACGTTAATTTATTTCTAAACTGCGATTTTATAGAGTTAATTCTAGCTAGTATAGAAAATTAGGATCTAAAAATTCTAAAGACCTATAAATAGGCAATAAATAGCCCTAAAATAGCATTTTAGAAAGAAGCTATAATTAAGGAAATTATCTAGCTAATTAAATATAAAACTTGGGAATTTTCCTACCTCCCTAAGGATAGGGAGGCTATAGGAGGCCGCTAGGTCTATACTATTAAGAAGGATAGTTAAAATAATATAATAAAATATAAAGCCCGTTTCGTAATATAGGGATTTAAGTAGATCTATAGCTTAGATTTCCTAGATACCTTCTCGACTATAGCTAGACCCGAATCTATTAGAATTCTGCTTATTTTAGCTATTATCTACGAATTCGAAGCTTTATAGATAGATATAATAAATGCCTTTATATATACCGATATAGATAGCGAAGTATATATCGATCTTCCTATAGGCTACGAAGAATACGCTCTTAAAGAATATTATTTAAAATATAGATTAGCTTATAGAGCTAAAGGAATTAAATTAACTAAATTCCTAGACCTATATAAAACCGGTTAAATTAAAGCAAAGCTAAAGAAAGCATTATATAGCCTAAAACAAAGTCCTAAGCTCTAGTATAATCATTTAAAAATTATACTAAATAATCTCGGATTTCTCCCTCTTTTAATAGATAAAGGAGTATTTATAAATAAGGACTATAGTATAGCCTTAGCAGTTTACGTCGATGACTTTCTTATAGTAGGGCCCTCTAAATCTATAATAGAAGAAAGATTATTTAAAGAATTATCTAAATTCCTAGATTTTACTATCTTAGGAGATATAAAAGACTTCTTAGGTCTAAATATTATAATAAACCGAGAAAATAAAGAGCTATATATATCCTAAGAAAATTATACCTTAAATAAATTAAAGGAATTTAATAAAGAAGGTTTAGGAACTTCGAATTTACCCGCTATAGTAGGCTTTAAGCTTATAAAAGCAAAGGAATTACCTTCTAAGGAAGATATATTATAATTTTAGAAAGAAATAGGATCTCTATTATACTTAGCCTTATTTACTAGGCTAGATATCTTATATTCTATAATTTCCTATGCTAGATTCGCGGCTAAGCCCGACTAGACGTATTTTAAGGCTTTAAATATAATTTAGAAATATTTAAATAAACTCCCTAGCCTAAAGATTAAATATAATTGCAATATCCCTTTTACCTATCTATATATAAAGGGTTTTACCGACTCTAGCTAAGCGTCGGATTTAACGGACGGAAAATCCTTTTCCGGTTACTGTTTTTATATATATAATAATATAATAAGCTAGGCTTGCTCTAAGTAGAAAGCCGTTGCCCTTTCTACCTACGAAGTAGAGTATATTAGCCTTAGGGAGGCAAATAAAGAAGCTATTTATTTAAATATACTTTTTAAAAATATTACTAAGGATCTATCTATTAAGATTCCTAATACTATACCTCCTATTTTAACGGATAATACTGCTGCTATTAAATTAGCAGAAAATCCGGAATTTTATAAAAGGTCTAAGTATATAAGATTAGCCTATTACTATACTAGAACTAGTATAAGAGAAGGGGAAATTAGAGTTTTTTATATTAAATTAGAAGATAATATAGCTAATATTTTTATAAAGGAATTAAGACCTAGATTACTCTATAAATTTAGAGACGGTCTATCCTTAATATAAGTTCCTAAGCAATTAAAAGGGGTTTTTAGATATTTCTTATGCTTTCTATATCTTTCCCCTACTAGGTTTTTCCTTTTTGGGTTTCCTAGAGAAATATTTACTAGGTTTTTATCTATTAAGATTTTCCTAGTAATAATAGGTTTTACCTTATATAAGGTTATCCTATAAATAATTATTATAACTATAGATTTTTCCTACTATAGGTTTTTCTATTAGTATATACCTAAGGATTTTTTTTTCCTAAGAAAGAATAGGTTTTTATATATCCTATTAAGGTATAAGAATAGTTTTCCTAAATTAGGTTTTTACCCTATATATATACTACTATAAATAAATTAGTAAAGAGTATATAAATCTACTCTAAGGGAGAACCTTACTATAAGGAACGGTGTTCCTACTATAAATAAAGCAGCTATAATATACTCTCCTAATTATATAAGCTAATAAGTAGTATATTAATTATAGACAAAATCTTATCCTATAGAGCAAGAATCGCTCGTTATTTTGCATGTTATTATATATTAAACGGGTTGCCGGTTATCGTATAATCGGGAATCGAAGGAACAGAGCTAGCTTAGAATACTAGCTAAGACCTCTTAAGAATACCGGCACGACCAACCTCCTTTAAACACGAATATTAATAGAACCAAGACACTTCTAGATTTACTATATAAAAGTAGTCTCGAAGGATATACCTTTTTCTACTATACGGGAACTTAAATACTAAGTCCCCCTTTCCTTTTACTAATATAAAGGAAGCTTTTCCCTAGCAAACTTTAGACTTAATTTCTTTATAGTTAATAAGGAAATTCTTATTAGATACTATATGCCTAGTAGCTCCGGTATTATATATAAAATTAAAGATCCTTTTATTCTTATAACTAGGAAATCCTCCTTCTCTTACCTTTAAGACTAATTCCTTTATTCTAGGAATCGAGGCTTTTAGAGGTCCTAAAAGAAAGTCTTTATTAGCTTCTACTATAGGGGTAATTATAGAGGTTAAAATTACCTCTAAATCCTTAGATATATATATAGGGGTCGGGGCCCTAGAGAGGTCTATAAGGTCGATATCTAGGTCTATATTTTCTTCTTATAAAGCTATATTTAAGACCTTATTACTATCTTCCGAATCGGACTCTAGCTCGGTAATTCGAGCCTTCCTTCTTTTATTGGTAGTAGAAATGCTACTAGAAGGGGATTTCTTCCTAAAAGAAGAAGAAGAAGAAGATTTTCTCTTCTTAGAAATTCGAGTCCTATCGTCCTTTTTTCCTTTATTTAATACCTAATAAGCGGGAGCCTTATTTAGGTATAATTTATAGCAATTTACTATAAAATGCCCTGGTTTTTTACATTCCTTATAATAAGGAGTATCCGTAGAATTTCTATAGGATTTCTAAGGCTTCCTTTATATTAAGAAGGCTTTCTCTAAAGATTCGTCTATATCCTCTATTCTTCTAGCTTCGTCTAAAAGACTAGCTATAAGGGTTTCAAGGGTAAACGCCGTAGAATTATACCTAAGGCTCTACGTAATATCTGCCGTATAGCCCTAAGACTAAGGAATTCCGTGATACCTCGAGTAAATCTAGAAGTATCTTAGTTCCACTAATATTCGTGTTTAAAGGAGGTTAGTCGTGCCGGTGTTCTTAAGAGGTCTTAGCTAGCATTCTAAGCTAGCTCTATTCCTTCGATTCCCGATTATACGATAACCGGCAACCCGTTTAATGCATAATAACATATAAAATAACGAGTGATTCTTACTCTATAAGATAAGATTTTATCTATAATTAATATACTACTTATTAGCTTATATAATCGGGAGAGTATATTATAGCTGCTTTATTTATAGTAGGAACACCGTTCCTTATAGCCTCCCTTAAAGAGTAGATTTATATACTCTTTACTAATTTATTTATAGTAGTATATATATAGGGTAAAACCTAATATAGGAAAACTATTCTTATACCTTAATAGGATATATAAAACCTATTCTTTCTTAGGAAAATAAATCCTTAGGTATATACTAATAGAAAACCTATAGTAGGAAAATCTATAGTTATAATAATTATTTATAGGATAACCTTATATAAGGTAAAACCTATTATTACTAGGAAAATCTTAATAGATAAAAACCTAGTAAATATTTCTCTAGGAAACCTAAAAGGAAAAACCTAGTAAGGGAAAGATATAGAAAGTATAAGAAATATCTAAAAACCCCTTTTAATTACTTAGGAACTTATATTAAGGATAGACCGTCTCTAAATTTATAGAGTAATTTAGGTCTTAATTCCTTTATAAAAATATTAGCTATATTATCTTTTAATTTAATATAAAAAACTCTAATTTCCCCTTCTCTTATACTAGTTCTAGTATAGTAATAGGCTAATCTTATATACTTAGACCTTTTATAAAATTCCGGATTTTCTGCTAATTTAATAGTAGTAGTATTATCCGTTAAAATAAGAGGTATAGTATTAGGAATCTTAATAGATAGATCCTTAGTAATATTTTTAAAAAGCATATTTAAATAAATAGCTTCTTTATTTACCTCCCTAAGGCTAATATACTCTACTTTATAGGTAGAAAGGGCAACGGCTTTCTACTTAAAGTAAGCCTAGCTTATTATATTATTATATATATAAAAATAGTAACCGGAAAAGGATTTTCCGTCCGTTAAATCCAACGCCTAGCTAGAGTCGGTAAAACCCTTTATATATAGATAGGTAAAAGGGATATTGCAATTATATTTAATCTTTAGGCTAGGGAGTTTATTTAAATATTTCTAAATTATATTTAAAGCCTTAAAATACGTTTAGTCGGGCTTAGCCGCGAATCTAGCATAGGAAATTATAGAATATAAGATATCTAGCCTAGTAAATAAGGCTAAGTATAATAGAGATCCTATTTCTTTCTAAAATTGCAATATATCTTCCTTAGAAGGTAATTCCTTTGCTTTTATAAGCTTAAAGCCTACTATAGCGGTAAATTCAAGTTCCTAAACCTTCTTTATTAAATTCCCTTAATTTATTTAAGGTATAATTTTCTTAGGATATATATAGCTCTTTATTTTCTCGGTTTATTATAATATTTAGACCTAAGAAGTCTTTTATATCTCCTAAGATAGTAAAATCTAGGAATTTAGATAATTCTTTAAATAATCTTTCTTCTATTATAGATTTAGAGGGCCCTACTATAAGAAAGTCGTCGACGTAAATTGCTAAGGCTATACTATAGTCCTTATTTATAAATACTCCTTTATCTATTAAAAGAGGAAGAAATCCGAGATTATTTAGTATAATTTTTATATAATTATACTAGAGCTTAGGGCTTTATTTTAGGCTATATAATACTTTCTTTAGCTTTGCTTTAATTTAACCGGTTTTATATAGGTCTAGGAATTTAGTTAATTTAATTCCTTTAGCTCTATAAGCTAATCTATGTTTTAAATAATATTCTTTAAGAGCGTATTCTTCGTAGCCTATAGGAAGATCGATATATACTTCGCTATCTATATCGGTATATACGAATATATTTATTATATCTATTTATAAAGCTTCGAATTGTATAATAGCTAAAATAAGTAGAATTCTAATAGATTTAGGTCTAGCTATAGTTAAGAAGGTATCTAGGAAATCTAAGCTATAGATCTGCTTAAATCCCTATATTACGAAACGGGCTTTATATTTTATTATATTATTTTAACTATCCTTCTTAATAGTATATACCTAGCGGTCTCTTATAGCCTCCCTATCCCTAGGTCGGAAAATTCCTAAGTTTTATATTTAATTAGCTAGATAATTTCCTTAATTATAGTATCTTTCTAAAATGCTATTTTAGGCTATTTATTGCCTGTTTATAGGTCTTTAGAATTTTTAGATCCTAATTTTCTATACTAGCTAGAATTAACTCTATAAAATCGTAGTTTAGAAATAAATTAACGTTAAGGTATTCGATATAGTTAGAATCGAACCCTTCCGGCTTCTTAGGTAATTCTACTACTATTTTACTAGTAGTAGGAATAGGATCGTTATTTAGACTCTTCTATATAGGCAAGGGACTTTTATCTCTAGGTTCTCTAGTAGCTTCCTCTATAGGGATATAGCTTTCTAGCTTATCTTTATTCGAATAGAATTAAAATCAAAGGTATTATTACTATTAGAGATTTCTAGATTTTTATAAATTTATTTTCTAGTATAGTAATATCTCTAGATAGTAATCTTTCTTTAGAAAAATCCTAGATTTTATATGCATTTTCTAAATAGCCTACTATTATTCCCTTAAAAGCTCTATTATCTAGCTTATCTTTAGGGTCTTTATTCTTATAATATATAAGGCTTCCAAGGTCTTAATTTTATTTAAGGTCTCGAAGGTAGTATTATATTATCCTCTTTCTATAGGACTTTAAATCCTATCGTAGAATACGGTAATCTATTATATAAATAGGTAGCTATTAAAATAGCTTCTCCTATAGATATTTAGAAGCCTAGTAGTAAAAAAAGAGCTCGTACTTTTCTAATATAGTACGATTTATTCTTTCTATTCTACTGTTAGATTCCATGTCCTAGGAGGACTAGAATTAAAGGTAATTCCTTCTTTTTGTAATAGAGCTTTATTTTATATATAAATTCTTTAGCATTATTAGAAAATGCTTTTTAATCCTAGTATTTTTAGGTTATTTTCTACCCTATTTTTAAATTCTAGGAACCTATCTAGAGCTTCTCCTTTTTCAAGAAGGTATATTTCTAGATATCGGTTCCTATATCTAGGAAAGATATATAATAGTAATATTTATTATAAGTAGGCACTTTAATTAGCCCCTAAATATCTAATACTATTTTTCTAAATAAGAATAAGACTTATACGAAGGTTATTTATTAACCTTATTCGTTGCTTTAGCTCTATATATATTTCTGTATTGCCTTATTTTATTTTCCTCTTCTAGAAGCATTTTTATATCCTTATTATATCTTTTTAATATTTCTAAAATAGCCCTACTATTTATATACCCTAAGCGTAAATGCTAAGTATAAAAATCTATATCCTTTGCTTTTAAAGACGTAATAAGGATCGATTAGCTTTCTAATAAGGGTTCTATAGGAATATAATATAATTTATTTCTAAGAAATCCTTTAGTAAGGACCTTAGCCTTATTATCTAATAAAAGGACTTTATTTCCTCCTATTAAGGCATAGGTATTATTAAAATAAGATTAGGATAGTATATTTACCTTAATTTAGGTATATAAAAGCAGTCTTAAAGGATATACCTTTTCTACTATACGCCCTAGTAAACTTTAGACTTAATTTCTTTATAGTTAATAAGGAAATTCTTATTAGATACTATATACTTAGTAGCTCCGGTATTATATATAAAATCAAAGATCCTTTTATTCTTATAACTAGGAAATCCTCCTTCTCTTGCCTTTAAGACTAATTCCTTTATTCTAGGAATCGAGGCTTCTAAAGGTCCTAAAAGAGAGTCTTTATTAGCTTTTGCTATAGGGGTATTTATAGAGGTTAAAATTACCTCTAAATCCTTAGACGTTTATATAGGGGTCGGAGCCCTAGAAAGGTCTATAAGGTCGATATCTAGGTCTATATTTTCTTACGAAGCTATATTTAAGACCTTATTACTATCCTCTAAATCGGACTCTAGCTCGGTAATTTAAGCCTTCCTTCTTTTATTAGTAGTAGAAATGCTACTAGAAGGGGATTTCTTCCTAAAGGAAGAAGAAGAAGAAGATTTTCTCTTCTTAGAAATTCGAGTCCTATCGTCCCTTTTTCCTTTATTTAATACCTAATAAGCAGGAGCCTTATTTAGGTATAATTTATAGTAATTTACTATAAAATGCCCTGGTTTTTTGCATTCCTTATAATAAGGAGTATCCGTAGAATTTCTATAGGATTTCTAAGGCTTCCTTCGTATTAGGAAGGCTTTCTCTAAAGATTTATCTATATCCTCTATTCTTCTAGCTTCGTCTAAAAGACTAGCTGTTAGGGATTCGAGGGTAAACGCCGTAGAATTATACCTAAGGCTCTACGTAATATTTATAATATAGCTTCTAAATTCCTTATTAAGGTAATTAAGAATCTATGCTATAAGGATAACTTCTAGAATTTCTATATTATAGGATTTTAAATCCTCGTAGATTTCTTTTACCTTATAAAGGTATTTCTCTAAATTAAAGCCTAAGGGACTAAGATTAAAGAGCTACTTTATAAGTAAATAATTCGACGAGAAATTCGACGGATTATATAGC
The DNA here is from genome assembly GCF_020360975.1 of Hirsutella rhossiliensis. Taxonomy (NCBI): domain Eukaryota; kingdom Fungi; phylum Ascomycota; class Sordariomycetes; order Hypocreales; family Ophiocordycipitaceae; genus Hirsutella; species Hirsutella rhossiliensis. The sequence continues at coordinate 2,176,119 of NW_025408669.1, forward strand.
TTTATAAGCTTATCCTAAGTAGCTTTAGCATTTATTAAATGCTTAATTTGCATTAAAGGGCTATCTTCGACTTAAAGAAAAATCTAGGATAAAGCTTTTATAGTCTTTATATAATTTTCTTGCTCTAAGGTAGCGATAAGCTTTTCCTTAGTAAGGATAGCTCTTATCCTCGTAGTCTAAAGAGTATAATTTAAATTTCCCTTAAGTCTAGAGAATTTATATTCTTTCTATCTACCTATTTTATATAAATTCGGTATTATTTCATTCGTAGGGATCGAGAAGTCTAGGCGGGAGTTTAAGAGCATAGGAAGGTAAAAGAAGTTAGGGGGAATTTAGAAAGGAATTTTAATTAAATATTTCGACGAGGAATTTTAAAGGTATAAGTAGTTGATTTCCCGGCTTAAAAAAGAAGTCGGCTTATAACCTCTTAAGGTATATAAGCAAAAGGAATTTTAGAAATTAAGGAATTACGTAAGACTACGTAATAGAGGGGAAGAAGGAGTATAAGGTAGGATTTTCAACGGAATTTATTAGTAGTATATTAGTATATAGAAGAGGTGTTAAAGTTAATAATTCTCTATCTATTTACTAGCGGACATACTATCTTATATAGATAATTATAGCTAAACGGAAGAACCTTTCGGGACTAGATTTAGGCTGCCGTATAGCCCTAAGACTAAGGAATTCTGTGATACCTCGAGTAAATCTAGAAGTATCTTGGTTCTACTAATATTCGTGTTTAAAGGAGGTTGGTTATGCCGGTGTTCTTAAGAGGTCTTAGCTAGTATTCTAAGCTAGCTCTGTTCCTTCGATTCCCGATTGTACGATAACCGGCAACCCGTTTAATGCATAATAATATGCAAAATAACGAGCGATTCTTGCTCTATAAGATAAGATTTTATCTATAATTAATATACTACTTATTAGCTTATATAATCGGGAGAGTATATTATAGCTACTTTATTTATAATAGGAACACCGTTCCTTATACTAAGTTACGGAGGGTCTCTCTTATAAGCGGAAGGGGGTACCGGTCTAGGCGTATAATCGCATTTAACGCTTAGTAGTCTACGTAGAAGCGAAGTCCCCCCCCTAGCTTCTATATAAATAGGACCGGAGCCGCTGCCTTAAAGGAGCTAGCCCTAATAAATCCCTTATCGAGGAGGTCTATAAGGGACTTCTTTAATACTAGTAGTTCCTCTTATAATATACTATATAGCGGCCTAAACAGCGGGGGAAGCTCCTTACCGTTATCCCCTATATAGAGCGGTATTAAGTAGTCTACGCCCGGCTTATAGGGGTTTAACTTATCGGCCTCGCTCTTCCGGAAGAGCGGTAGTAGGTTATAGAACCGCGGCGGGATAGCTTACCGTAGCTCCTCTTCCGATAAAGGGCGCTTTAGTCGTAGCCCTTTCTTAATATCTACTAGGCTAACCGCGTAGATCGACGCTATAGCTACGGCCGGCCCCTTCCGCCTATAGATTTACTATATCGTGCCTATAAATACTAAGGCTAAGACTTCCTAGGCGTCTTATAAGTTAGGCAGAGCGTTTAGCGCTCCCTCCTTACTACTATACCGGACCTAGGACTATATAGGGCTAAACTATAGCCTCCCCTTATACGGCACCGAATATAACTTTATATACGTTAACTATAGCTTCCTAAGAATTAAGGGAAACTTAAGCTAGGGGACTATATATACTACTAGCAGCCGCGGGAGGCCGTTAACCTCTATAGCTACCTAGGCGACGCCTTTAATAACCGCGCCCTCTATCGCGGCTAAGGCGCTCTTTATACGCCTAGGGCGAATCTTCTCTACTAGTAAGCGTAGCTTAAGGGCTTTCGCTTCGTTAATTACAGCGTAATACTAATAACCCTTATCTATAAGGGTAGAGAGGAGGTAAGTCTAGTTAATAATAACTAGTATTAAAGTAGGTTCTTCTTTAATACGCCTTACTAGGTCCTCCTTAGCTAGTATTAGAGGGCGTATAGCCGCTATCTAGACGTCGCCGTCCGCATCGACTGCCGACTTAGGAGCGGGCCCGGGCGTAGACGGGTTAAGTAGGGAGGAGCTATCCGGCCCGTTAGTCCCGCTCAAGGCTAAGCGCTTACGTAGCTTCTAAAGCGCGGCGTCTACTTATATCCCTAGGCTACCTTCGTAAGGCGGCCTACGTAGCCCTCGTAGGTAGAGGGCATTATAATAGGGATAAGTAGCTCCTAGAGCGCTAGGGAGATTGAGTTCCGTAGCTAGGTAAGCTTAGCGCCGTTATCCTAGGCGGTGTTACCCGCCGCCTAGGTTAGGGTCTCTTCGAATTCCGGTAAGAACTCCCCGAAGGACTGCCCCTCTTATTAAGTAAGGGTCTATAGCCTATCCTATGCCTTCTCCTATTCCTATACGTTGCCGAAGGCGTAGACTAGGTAGTTAAAGAATACTTAGGGGTCTTTTATCCCCTTAGGACTACCCCGCTCCTAGAAGCCCGCTATTCGCTATATCTAGGGCTCTAGTAGCGTATAGAGGAGCGAGAACTAAGCCGTCTCCTTATAGCCGTTAAGGCCCTATTTCTTATTAATATAGTATTTCGCTATTAGGCGGTTAAGGAAGAAGTAAAAGGTCTTTAGCTTACTATCCTAGGTAGGCTAAGGTAATAGCTTCCGTCTACTAAGGGCCGCCTCGCGCTCCGACCTCCCGGTAGCGGGGGGCGTATTTATCGGAGCTAGCGTTAAGAGGGTATTAAGGATCTAGCGTAGGGTTACTCGTTAGTCTAGGTCTTATAATATCTAGTAGAATAGCTTTATAAACCGGGCTTATTTATCCCGTTACTACTAGGCCTCTTCCTATAGGTATTGCTAGTATAGCTCTTCTGCCTATTACCGTAGCTATTAGTACTAGGCTTCTTCCTATAGTAGCTGCTACTACTACTACTGCCCTAGCTAGTACTACTAAGGTTCTAATATTGGGTCTAATATAATAATAGCTTATACTATTACGGGGTAGGTAGAGGGTTATACTATAGGTACCTTCCGTTATATTATAATAATAAGCTATATAGGATCTAACTATACGCCGCGCTTACTACTATTAAATACGCGTTTATACGTACGGCCTACCCTAACCTATAACGCTTATCGGCTAAGGTCTAGGCTAATACCTAGACCTATATTAAGGGTAAATACCCTTATAGCCGATTAGGCTAAAGAGAGAGCTAGTTATAAATAGTTACTCTTAAGGAAGACCGCTAAAGAAGCGGCCTACTATATAAAGGTTTATATAATAGAAGTTCTAGAACCGTTACTAGAGTTACTAAAACGCACTTAGTCGGTTAACGTAGCGATTAGTAGGCTAAAGGAGACTAAAGACTTCTTAAAAGGGAAGGGTTTCTAGTTAGTGCGCCTAGATAGACTACTACTATAGAAAGGTCGTATCGTAGTGCCTCTAAAGGCAGCCTTATAGTAAGAGCTAATATAGCTCTTCTATAACGATTTATTAGTAAGATACTTTAGCTCCTAACGTACTAGCGAACTACTAGCGAGGAACTTTTACTAGGATAGAATAACGAAAGATATAAATAAATATATTTAGTTATACTTAGTATATTAAGGTATAGTATTTAGGAGGTATCGCCCCTATAGTACTATATAATTATTACTATATCCTATACGACTATAGGAAGAATTATTAATAGACTTTACTATAGGTCTGCCTAAAGTATAGTATAATAGATAAGACGTTAATACGATCTTAGTAATTATAGACTAATATACTAAGTATTACCTTTTCTTTTCTATCTCTAAGATAATAATAGCCCTAGAGCTAGTAGAATTATTCTATTACTAAGTTAAATTAGTATATAGACCTCTAAAAGGTATTATCTTAGATAGAGGGTCCCTATTTATAAGTAAGTTTTAGTTAAATCTTTATTTTATCTTATAAGTAAAACGTAGGCTATCGACGGTATTTTACTAGTAAACTAATAGGTAAATAAAATAAATAAACTAAGCTATATAGTACTACTTAAGATACTTTACTAACTTAAAATAAACTAACTAAGCGTTACTCCTATATATTACTTAATTTATATATAATAATATAAAGAACGCAATAACTAGGTTATTACCTAACGAAGCGTTAATAGGTTACTAACTAAACTTCTATATTAATACCGAGGACGATATTATTTAAAGGTACCTTAAAGTAAAAGTAAGAGTTACTAGGCTATAGGAGCTATAAAAGAGGCTTAAGGAATACTAAGGAAAGGCTATTAAATTATAAGCGAAATACTACGATTTAAGGCACTAACCGCTTATACTAAAAGTAAGAGACCTTATAGTATTATCGATAAAGAACTTATACTTTAAGGACGAAAAAAGAAAACTCTTACCTAAGTATATTAGACTATTTTAGGTCCTATAAGCTATTAAAAAGTAAGTATATCGTTTTATACTCCCTAAGAAGTACTTACGCCTCTATAACGTTTTCTATATTAGTCTCTTAGAGCTATAAAAGGAGCGTAAAGGCACTTATAAAGATAGCGAAACCCTACCGATACTAGACTTAGAGGATAACGAAGGTAAATAGGAAGTCTAAGAGATTAAAGACTAAAAGAAATCTAAAGGCGATACCTTTTTCCTTATTAAATAAAAAGGATAGCTAGCTAAGTATAACTAATAGGTCGATACTAAAGATATAGCGAATAGCTAAGACCTTATTAAAGAATATACTACTCGCTTAACTAGGAAAAAGAGGCGTAAGACTAAGTAAGGTAGGGAAACCTACTAGCGTAAGGAGACGCTACTAAATCGGTAACGAATCCCTACTAAATCGCTACTAACTTATTAATATATCGGCACGCCTAAACGTCTTATAACTATATATAAAATAGTAAAATAGGAGAATAGGAAAAACTATTTATACTACCTATTAAATATTATTAAGGAAAATAAAACTAAACTATAACTCTACTAAGGCCTTAATAATAAAGGAGAGAAGGATAGTTATAGCTAAATAAAAGAAAGATAAGACCTATCTATTACTTCCGACTACCCCTCTTCTTTACTAGTATAGCGGGAACTAACTAAGGTACCCCCTTCGCTATACTAAATACCTCTAGAAATACCGGAATTACCCTATCCTTTACTCCTTCCTTATCCTCCGCGTTAAGACCTATCTTTATTAGTATAGTACTTACCTCGGCCTTAGTAAATAGTAAGGCGTATTATTATAAAGTATAGCCCGTATCGCCGTCGATAAGGCGGAGTTTTAACTAGGATTCCTAGGCCTAGTACTCTAAGCTTATATAGGCGATATCGAATAAGGGCGCGGGGTTAAGGTAAATAATAAGCTTATAGCGCTTATTAATTAGTATATAGTAGTTAGTACGCTTAACCTAGTATATCGTTAGGCGGTCGCTAATAAAAAGGTCGGATAAAACTTACGATAGTAGACTTTTATATACCTATAGTCTTAAAGGACTTATAATAGGCCGTCTCGGCGGCGTTAAAAGCCTCGGCTAAATACTATACTATAATAGTAAGATAGCGCTAATTAGCCTCCTCGAAAATAAGTATGCCTACGTTCGAGCTATCGTCCTTAGTATCCTTATTACTAGTCTTTAGCTTATTAAGCTTATATAGGTGCTTAACGATAGTAACTATATCGGCCCGGTTACTAAATATAAGAGTAGCGGCCTTAAGAAGGATTAGCTTATTAATCGTAATATTTAAAGTTAAGGGGAAACTTACCTAGTTATAGGTCGCGGTATATCTATAGTACTACTTATAGCGCGTCGAGGAAACCCCTAAGAAAATATAGCTAATCGAGAGCACCTTAATAGGCTTAGGCTCGGTCGTACTATACTCCTTAACGACCGTCCTAAAATAATATATATACTAAAGCTTACGAGGGATAACCTTATAGGCCCTAACTAAGCGGGCTTTAGCCTTAGATCGGGTACGCTTCTTTATAGGAGCGCGACCGCCTTATACCGCCGCCTAGGTGCCCTTATCTCCGGCGCTGCTATTCTTAAGTTCGTTAGTAAGAGGAGTCGGATCGCGGCCGTCTCCGTTATTACTATTATCGTTATCTTAGCCCTCGTTCGGCTAGGTATTAGGATAGTCTTAGCCCTCGTTTAGCTAGGCCTTATCGTTAATATTAGCCTACTTATTCTAAGGAGCGGCCTAGGCAATAATCTCTTATTAGCTAGAGCCGCCCTATCTATAACGACCGGTGTTATTCCTAAGGGATAAACCTATCGAGGGGTTTATATTAGTAGATATAATAGGGCGTGGTCTAAGCAATAATAAGTATATTACGTTAGTAATAAGTCGGAGGTCGTAGACCGTAGACTATAACTAGGTGATTAGAATTAGAGATAGAATCGTGATAAAGATCTATATTAAAAGCTATCGAGCTATCTATCTAAAGGAGTGTTCCGTTCCTTCCTTATATATCTCGAGAGCTTCCTTAGATCGCCGAGAGCACTTAGTGATCCCGTCGCCTAGGAGCGCTAGGGCGCTAGAGCGATCCTACGATCTAGCCGTAGAGCGTTAAAGCGCTAGAGTAACCCGTCGCTCTAAACTTAATTGGCCCGTCGGTCCGTCTAATATTCCTTGCTCCCTATATTACGTGTCCTCGTAATATGTGCTAGTCCCCGCGGTTTGCTAGACCGTAGTCGTAATAGGATGCCTCCCCTCCTTTTAGTCTTGCCCTTAAGACCTACTGCCTTAGCCGCCGTGTATAAATATACCCTTGTCGCGTCGTGCGTAAGTATATCGTTCCTTGTTCCTTTATCCTTTTAGGATGTACTGCTAATAGTATGTCTAGTCGTGTTTAAAAATCCCGTTCTCGTAATTCCGATAAATCGCGTTAACGATCGGAGCTAGTATCCTAGACCGAGATCTACGGTGTTGAAATTATACCTTGCTCTTATTGTTTTCGGTTAGGCCTAACTTATAAAGTCGGCGAGCGTTCTAATTGGTGTTCCGAATATACCTCTATAGGCCGTTTTTACAATAGGTGCAATATAGCGTCCGCCTATTCGTTTTATCCCTTTCCTTCCCTATCGTTTTTTTTTGCTAATATTCCTTCTTTTTCTAGTTCGTCGTATTATAAATTAATAGTAAAAGATTAATTTAGACGAATAGAAAGTAGAAGAAGCGTTAGAGGAAGCGGTAGCTCGCCTAGCTCGGATTAGGAAATAGAAGCGTGTATTAATAAAGAAGATAGTATAACGCGTTCTTCTCGAGACGAATTGGTTCGTTTATTAAATAAGGAAACTATTGCTATTAGCGAGGTTTAATCGTTTAGTGCCTTAAACGTGTTAGACTAGGATGCTATTCTTAGTAACCCTATATTCCCGAGTAAGGGTTCGCCTAGTAGAACTGTTAGAGTAGAGAACCGTAGTAGGTTAAGTGCTTAAGTAGTTCCTAGGTATTTTCCTCTAGTCCGTATCCCTTCTACTTAATAAGGTATTCTTATTGCTAACCTTGTTTTCTTATATCTAGTATTTATTCTACTTCGTATTCTTAATCGTCGTTAACTTCGATTTTTTCCTATAGTTTAGCGTTTCGTGGTACTAGTTCTAATAGTAAGATATAAAATATCGGGTATATCCGTATTATCGTTAGTAACGAAAGTTCGTAGTTAACTTTTAAAATAGTTTTCTTAACCTTAAACGGTCTAAGTTTCTTAAAATCTAATTTATTGCTTAGTTGTTTTATTTTAATATTTCGTTATACGAGGTAGACTATATCTCCCTCTCGAAAGATTAGTCCCTATAATCTTTTCCGATTATAGTAAGTAGATATTCGTTCTCTAACGAATTAAAGTTCTTATTATATTTCTTTATATAATTTTCGTAGCTAATCTGCTTATAGTATCGCTCGTTCCGCTTATAGTCCTTATCGAGTAACCTTAAATGCTTCTAGGTTATATCCGTAATTAGCGTATGCTAGTAAGAGCTTAGTTATTTCCGTGACTAAGCTATTATAAGCTAGTTACGCTATTAGTAGCTATTTAACTTAATCGTTTTATTCGTAGCTAATATAGTATCGTAAATATTATTTAAGCGTTTAGTTAAGTCGTTCTATTTATCTATCTATTTATAGGTAATAAGCTATGCTAAGCTTATATTTCGTCCCTAATTATACTATAAGAGCTTACTAAAACTTAGCTATAAATATACTTCCTCTATTAGAGATAATCTCGTTCGGTAGTCCGTAATTGCTAATAATTATTCGTAGGAATATATATACTAGCTCTTCTATATTACTTACTTCTTTATATAGTAAGAAGTATCCGTACTTCGTTAGTCTATCGGTAATAACGAATATACTATCGTACTTAACGTTGGTTATAGGTTCTTTTAACGGTAGTAGCTTTATAATATAATTAAAAGCTATCGAATCCTATGGTTTCTCTAGTACTAGTAGCGGTTATAATTCTCCATATAGTTTATATCGTTTAGCTTTACTTCGTGCGCAAAGTTTATATTCTTTAATAACTTATCGTACTACTTCTTTAAGCTATAGGAAGTTATATTATCGTTTAATCCGTTCTATTATTCTTTAGATTCCTTAGTGTCTATATATTAGATGTTTATATATATCTTATATAACTTTGTCTCGTAATTCTAGTAGTATCTAGATTTTATTCTTATATATTAGAACTTCCGAATATTCTATATCGTATCCCTTTAGTGCTTTATATTCTTTTATCTATTTTAGGATCTTTTAGTATATCGAGTCGTTAGGTTATACTTTAAATATTGTGTTTAGCTATCGTTGCTAGTAATTCCCGTTTTCGTTGATTTCTAGGAGCTGTCCTTTCGCTATAGGTGCTCCTATATCGTAGTTACTTCGTCGACTAAGGGCATTAGCTCGACCGTTTTCTATTCCTTTTTTATAGATTATTTCGTAGTCGAATTCTAATAAATATTCGGCCTATCGGATCTATCGTCCGTTTAACTATTGCGTCGTTATAAAATATAAGATATTCTTATAATCTATATAGACCTTAACTTTATATTTACTTCCGAGAAGGTAGTATCGAAATTCCTTAAAAGCTTAAATAATTACGAGGAATTCTTTATCGTAGATAGGGTAATTAAGTTCTGCGCTATATAGCTTCTTTAAATAGAATGTAATTAGTCGTAGTCTTCCTTTATTGTCTTTTTATCCGATTTATACTCCTAGAGCAAAGTTTAATATATCGGTTTCGAGTTCGATTTATCGTTCTAGATCGAAGGTAGTTAAGACTAGTTCTTACGTAATCGTAGTTTTAATGTATTTAAAAGCTTCGTTAGCTTTATCGTCCTATATAAATTCTTTTTCCTTCTTCGTTAAGTTATATAGTAGTGCTATAATCTTTCCGAAATCTTTAATAAATCGTCGGTAGTAATTTGCAAATCCTAGGAAACTTTATATATCCTTAACGTTCTTTAGCGTTAGCTATTCTTTAACTAAGTTAATCTTATCTTATTATATTCGTATCTCTCCTAGTAAGATCGTATATCCGAGGAAGTCTACTTCCTATATATAGAACTTACTTTTCTTTAGTTTAACTAGTAACTTCGTATTCTAAAGTACGCGGAGTACCTTATAGACGTATTCCTTATATTCTTCTAGGGTGTCCGAGAAGATTAGGATATTATCTAGGTATACTACTATAAAGATATCTAAGTATTCGCGTAGGATATTATTAATTATCCGTTAGAAGGTAGCTAGTATATTTATAAGTCTAAATAGCATTACTAGATATTCGAATAGTCCGAATTTCGTTCTAAAGGCTATTATCTATTTATGTCCCTTCTTTATACGTATTAAGTTATAGGCGCCTTTAAGATTAAGGGCTATAAACTATTTTTTGCTATATAGTCGATCTCGTAGTTCCGATATAAGCGGTAATAGTGTTCGGTCCTTTATTATAATATCGTTTAAGCGTTTATAGTCGATAACTAGTCGTAGTTTACCGTTTTTCTTTAGAATAAATATAACTAGATAGCCTGCTTTAGATATTAATGTTCGTATATATCCCTTTCGTAGATTCTCGTCGAGGTAGTCGCGTAGCGTTTATAGTTGCTTTTCGTTTAGGTTATAGATTTTATAGAACGTCGGCGTTATTCTATCCTTAAGATAAATTTCGTGGTCCTATTAGCTATATTCGGGTAACCCTATCTTAAGTTCTTCCTTAAAGAGTTTATCGTATTTCCGGTATTCCTAGGGGATATTCTTTATTCTGTCTTATAGGCTTTATTCTTTCTCTTAAGAGCTAGTTTCTCTTAACTTAAGCTCTTTATTAATTTATTTAAGGTCTTTCCTTAGAGTAGTAATAACTCTTTAGATCTTCGTATTATATCCTTTATTCTATTTATATCGGATGCTAGGTTATATAGCCGTGTTAGTTAGTACGTAGGTCTTATTAGTCGATTTTATTGTGTCCGCTAGTTCGGTTACTGTTTTCGTCTATATTGCTAAAGCCCGTAATAATTTACTTAAACGGTTATCCCTTTTATCCTATTTAGTAGCTAAATTATCGTAAAATTTTACTTTCTTCTAAATCTGCTAGTCTTAGAAACTTACGTCTTTGTCCTAACGCAGCTAGCTAGTTTTCTAGTTAATTAGTAGGTTGCTCTCCTATAGCTATAGAAGCCCTAATATAAGGTCGTGTTCTCTAATATCTATAATATCGAAGTTAACTTGTTTATCGTAGCCCTAGATATTAATATTAAGGTAATTAATCTCTATATTAATAATTCCTTTATTATAGTTAAAGGCCTCTCCTTTAATATTCGTAAGTTTATATAGATCTATCTTATATCTCTATATAAGTCGGTAACGATTAACGACTCTAGGTAAAACGTAATTGCCTATCGCGCCGTAGTCTAAAAGTATACGTGCGTAATATCCCGCGATTTAGATGTCTAATACTATTTAGTCGCTATAGCTTGCCGTTACTATATATAGGGTCCTTAGATCTTATTGTGTCGTGCTAGTCTATAGCCCTTTTATAGATAGCGTACTCGTTTTGCTAGTCCTTATTCGTTTTATTTAGGTATTCTTCTTCGATTTATTATTAATATCGTTTCTTTATATTTTCGTCGCGTAGTATCGTGTCGGGGCTTAAGAGACTGATTTCTTATAGCTAATCGAAGATTTCTTATTTCTTAACGCTATATCGTTTGCATTATGCTGCTTCGTAGTTAATTGCGTACTATGCTTCGCAATTTTATTCGTTTTTATACTAAAGGTCGAGTTTTCGTTTAGCGTCTTTCTATTTTTTGCGTAGTATTTTCGTATCGATTCTTCCTTAGTCGAATACGGCCTATAGCCTTTATATATATTGCTAATAATCTTTTAGTGCACCGTTATATTGTTTATGCTATGCTTATGCTTTTTTATATTTATAAACTCTATAGTTTAGGTATACGTATTCGTTATAATCTTCTTTATCGTATTTAATTTATTACGTAAGTCTTTAAAAGATTAATAGTTCGGATGCCTTAGAGCGAGTAGCGCTATGCTATTCCTCTATTTTAGCGTGTTTATAGATTTTATATATCTCCGAAAGATATCTCGTTAATAAACCGTAATTATCGCGGTATTCGAGTAGTGTGCCGTAATTAGGTTCTAATAATATAACTTAGTCGTTCGGGTAGCGTTAATCGATTTTCTAGTAGTCTAGTTCTATGCTTAGGTAGGGTTTCGAAAGTGCTTATCCTTTAAACCTAACCGGGAAAGCGTCGTATCGTGCCTTTATCTAGAAGTATATTATATAATCTAGGTAGACGTATAATATCTATAAAATATACTTATAGTGCTTATAAGTAAGTAGTGTTTATAGATCGTCTCTAAATTCTCCTTATAGTTACTATTCTCGTTATAGAGCTATAAAGGTATCGACTACGGCGATAGCTATAGCGTAGTCTCCTCCGCGTAGTGCCGGTTAATATCGAATTAATATAGCTTATTGGTTTTCCGTGAGAATTTAAGGTGTTTATTAGGTTCTAATTTTAAGTATTTCTTCGAATTCTTCGAAGTATAGAGCGTGTTCTCTAATCGTAGTATTTTCCCTTAGTAACGAGGGTAGTAGTATAAGTTCGTTCTCGTCTTCCGTTTCTCTAGGTATTTCTTATTCTTTAGAGCTTATATCGTCGATACTTCGTTGTTCCTCTTTAGGTTATTATCCGAGTTTTATAAGTATAAGGGCTACGTCCGTGTCTTCTTTATTATATTATTTATAGACTGCCTATCGTTATTATCGATTTTTGTTTTATATATCTTCCTAGAATCGTTTGCCGTTCTTCCTAATCTAGTCTTAGGAGACTCCTTTAGGATAGGGGTATTCTAGTTCTGCGAATTTAACTTATTTCTATGTTTTAGGATCCCTTCGTTGCATTATTATAAGGGTTTTCTTTAGTAGCTTTAGGAACTATCCGGTACCGTTTTTATCGCTTAAGTATACCGTATATTCGTCGTCGTAGTATATAGTCTAACTAAGGAGTTTATGCTTTAGTTCCTATCTATTAGTAGCGTTTAGGTGTTTCTTACCTTCTAGGGCTAGTGCCTAGTAGGTTTTCTTCTCCTTACGAGGTTATCTATATTCTTTAGAGTAATATCTAAGTTTCCCGCAGTTAAAATACTTTCCTTTACTTTTCTATATTATATCTAGATCTATCCTACCTAGGTTAGTTATATAGGCGTAGGTAATAGGAGTTTCGCGCTTCTTTTTATAGTTAGCGCGTCGGTTAAAGTTATTCCTATAGGAAGGGTTTTAGTTTCCTCTTCCTTATTTCTTTTCTTAGCGTCGCGTATACTATCTATCGTCGATTCGTACTGCTATAGCGATATAGTTTAAGAGGCCGTTAGGTCGATCTTCTTTATAGAGTTCGTCCTTAACTTCTTCCCTAAGTCCGTCGTAGAATCGCGATATAAGGGGTTTATCGTCCTATTTAAGTTTTAAGGTAACTTAACGGAATTTAGTAGTATAGTCCGATACTAAGGTCCTTTATCGGAGTTCTCGAAGTTTCTATTTAGCTTCTCGTTCTTCGTCGGTTGTTCCGAATACCTTTATAATAGCTTCTTCGAATCCTTAGAAACTAGCAAAGACTTCGTCCGTTTCGCTATTTCGTTATGCTAGTTAGTTATCGAGATAGTCCCTTATAATAGGTCTAAACTAAGCGAGTGCCGTTCTAGATAAACAATTTCCTACGTAGAGTACCTTTTCGACCGGGTTCGAAAGTTTCGTCGGGTAGAACCGGTAGTAGGCCTTAAGTTAGGTAAGAAAGTCTTAAAGAGTGCTATAAGTACCGTCGAATAGTCCTAGCTGCTTTAGTTTAACTGCTTCTCTAAGGTCCCTAACTTATCTATTGCCTCCTCTATTCCTAAGTAACTATACCTCTTATCGAAGGGTAATAATCTCGCGCATTATATCCTAAGGTAATATAGTAGCTCTAGAGTTAGTTAATCTAGCTTGCTATATAGGTATATTAATAGTTGCGATATTGCTTAGAGTAACGCGGTATTGCACTAAATAAGAGCTTTTAACGTATAACGACCGGTGTTATTCCTAAGGGATAAACCTATCGAGGGGTTTATATTAGTAGATATAATAGGGCGTAGTCTAAGTAATAATAAGTATATTATATTAATAATAAGTCGGAGGTCGTAGACTATAGACTATAACTAGGTAATTAGAATTAAAGATAGAATCGTAATAAAGATCTATATTAAAAGCTATCGAGCTATCTATCTAAAGGAGTATTCCGTTCCTTCCTTATATATCTCGAGAGCTTCCCTAGATCGCCGAGAGCACTTAGTAATCCCGTCGCCTAGGAGCGCTAGGGCGCTAAAGCGATCCTACGATCTAGCCGTAGAGCGTTAGAGCGCTAGAGTAACCCGTCGCTCTAAACTTAATTAGCCTATCGGTCCGTCTAATGTTCCTTGCTCCCCACGTTACGTGTCCTCGTAATATATACTGGTCCCCGCGGTTCGCTAGACCGTGGTCGTAATACTATCGAGATAGAGTAGCTAGGTTATCGGTACTTACTTAAGAGCGCCTAAGCACGATCTCCTCGCTAGTATTAGTATTACTAACGGGGGTAATAGACTTATAAGTTTCTAGGCCTATAAAAGTAAGCTTATTAGTAGTCGGAGTTAGGGTATTTAGCGGGGTAACGGGGGCACGACCCTCGCTAACGTTAGGTCCTAGACTAGAAGTCTCTTAGGACTAGGATTCCCCTATACCTTTCTTAGCTTTCTTCGCTAAGGGGGAACTAGCGTCGCTATAAGACTTCTAGGCCGATCGCTTATACTTTAAGGGCGAACCCGCCGCTACTTACTCCTATATATAGCGTAGGAAATCGGCGTTGCGGTTCTTTATCTTCTTTAGCGTAAAAGGTATTATCGTTAATAAATCGTCGATAAAAAGTAATATAAAAAGGTATAAGGGATTAATAAAAAAAGGTATAAAACTCTATAGTAATTATAAGTAAAAGAGTTAAAGAAGAAAAGAAAATAGAAAAAGTAGGAGATATATACGCACGCCCTTTATATTATAGTTATACGGCTAATATATAGGTAATACTATAATAGTTACTCGGCGGCAACCGCTAGTATAATAACTATCAACGTTATAAAGCGTAGACTAACGTATACTTATATAGGCGTATACGCGCGATATATAACCGAAACTACCTTTCTTCCTAACTAAATATATATAGCGTAGCGAAAGCAATATATATTAAAGATATAGCTAAGACGTCTATATAAGAGGGGAGATAATTATAAGAGCGCTACTAAGAGGTATAGGCTAATAAAGCACTTAGGTACTATAAGGAACGGTGTTCCTACTATAAATAAAGTAGCTATAATATACTCTCCCGATTATATAAGCTAATAAGTAGTATATTAATTATAGATAAAATCTTATCTTATAGAGTAAGAATCGCTCGTTATTTTATATATTATTATGCATTAAACGGGTTGCCGGTTATCGTATAATCGGGAATCGAAGGAATAGAGCTAGCTTAGAATACTAGCTAAGACCTCTTAAGAATACCGGCACGACTAACCTCCTTTAAACACGAATATTAGTAGAACTAAGATACTTCTAGATTCACTTAAGGTATCACGGAATTCCTTAGTCTTAGGGCTATACGGCAGCCTAAATCTAGTCCCGAAAGGTTCTTCCGTTTAGCTATAATTGTCTATATAAGACAGCATATCCGCTAGTAGATAGATAGAGAATTATTAACTTTAACACCTCTTCTATACACTAATACACTACCAATAAATTCCGTTGAAAATCCTACCTTATACTCCTTCTTCCTATCTATTACGTAGTCTTACGTAATTCCTTAATTTCCTAAAATTCCGCTTTTGCTTATATACCTTAAGAGGTACGTAGTACTAATATATCGGTAGGGTATTAGTAGGGAATCGTGCTTACCCCGCTTATATATTATAGACTACTCGCTACCCCGACTAAAGAGGAAAAATCCCTCTTCTTATAAGCTTTAGTCTTACGATAAGGAGAATATAATATATATAGCGTAGTACCTCTAGCTATCTCTACTACCTAACTAATCGTACTATAATATATATTCCCTTATACCTTCCTTTTTTTATTAGTAGTAGAAATACTACTAGAAGGGGATTTCTTTTTAGAAGAAGAAGAAAAAGAAGATTTTCTCTTCTTAGAAATTTAAGTCCTATTATCTTTCTTTTCTTTATTTAAAACCTAATAAGTAGGAGCCTTATTCGGGTATAATTTATAGTAATTTACTATAAAATGCCCTAGTTTTCTATATTCCTTATAATAAGGAGTATCCGTAGAATTTCTATAGGATTTCTAAGGCTTCCTTTATATTAAGAAGGCTTTCTCCGAAGATTTATCTATATCCTTTATTCTTTTAGCTTCGTTTAAAAGACTAGCTATTAAGGATTCGAGGGTAAACGCCGTAAAATTATACTTAAGGCTCTATATAATATTTATAATATAGCTTCTAAATTCCTTATTAAGGCAATTAAGAATCTATACTATAAGGATAACTTCTAGAATTTCTATATTATAGGATTTTAAATCCTTATAGATTTCTTTTACCTTATAAAGGTATTTCTCTAAATTAAAGCTTAAGGGACTAAGATTAAAGAGCTGCTTTATAAGTAAATAATTCGACGAGAAATTCGACGGATTATATAGCTTTATAAGCTTATCCTATATAGCTTTAGTATTTATTAAATGCTTAATTTATATTAAGGGGCTATCTTTAACTTAAAGAAAAATCTAGGATAAAGCTTCTATAGTCTTTATATAATTTTCTTACTCTAAGGTAGCGATGTTTTCCTTAGTAAGGATAGCTTCTATCCTCGTAGTCTAAAGAGTATAATTTAAATTTCCCTTAAGTCTAGAGAATTTATATTCTTTCTATCTACCTATTTTATATAAATTTAGTATTATTTCGTTCGTAGGGATCGAGAAGTCTAGACGGGAGTTTAAGAGCGTAGGAAGGTAGAAGAAGTCGTTAGGGGGATTTTCGAAAGGAATTTTAATCGAGTATTTTAATAAGGAATTTTAAAGGTATAAGTTAATTTCCCGGCTTAAAAGGAGTAAGCCGGGCTTATAACCTCTTAAGGTATATAAGCAAAAGCAGAATTTTAGGAAATTAAGGAATTACGTAAGACTATATAATAGAGGGGAAGAAGGAGTATAAGGTAGGATTTTCAACGGAATTTATTAGTAATATATTAGTATATAGAAGAGGTGTTAAAGTTAATAGTTCTTCTTCTATATACTAGCGGACATGCTATCTTATATAGACAATTATAGCTAAACGGAAGAACCTTTCGGGACTAGATTTAGGCTGCCGTATAGCCCTAAGACTAAGGAATTCCGTAATGCCTCGAGTAAAACTAGAAGTGTCTTAGTTCTACTAATATTCGTGTTTAAAGGAGGTTGGTCGTGCCGGTGTTCTTAAGAGGTCTTAGCTAGCATTCTAAGCTAGCTCTATTCCTTCGATTCCCGATTATACGATAACCGGCAACCCGTTTAATGCATAATAACATATAAAATAACGAGCGATTCTTGCTTTATAGGATAGGATTTTGTCTATAATTAATATACTACTTATTAGCTTATATAATCGGGAGAGTATATTATAGCTGCTTTATTTATAGTAGGAACACCGTTCCTTATAAAAGGTTATAAGGAAGCTTTATAGTAAGTCTTATTATATAGGCTCTTTTTATTATAGTACCCCTTAATCTTTCTACCCCTCTATTCTAAGCCTAGGTATTCGGTGCTAATAAAAGGGGTAAAATACCCCTTTTTTAAAGCTAATTTAAGATATCCTTTATAAATAGCTCTTTATTAAACTATATCTTTTCTACCTTATAGCTAAAGTAGGATTTTATTTAGTTAATAAAGTCTTAAAAGGTAAACCTATTATACTTACTTAAGTAAGTTTATAAGAAATAAAGGAAAACTATCTTTAAAAAAGCATTTATAAAAAACATTGCTATAATAAAGCTTTCTTAGTCCTTAGAGATATTAGTTTAGTTAACCTAAATTTCTTTATATAGCTAGTTTAGCTATAAAGGGGTTCGTCTAAATATTCGTCTCTTAGTTTTTTCTTAGCTATAGTATTTATATTTAATAGTCTTTAGGCCCTTAATTTAAACGCTTTATTATTAGCCTAGCTTATATAAAGCTAGGGGGCCTAGGTAACTAAGTTATATATACTAAAGAAGGCCGTCTCTTTAGGCTACTAAAAGAGGGTCCTTAGAACCTACCCTCCGTTAAGTAAGGAAAGCTAACTTCTTAAGAGATTCCTACTTATAAATAGGTCGGAATTTAAGAATAAATTAACCGAATTTCTCTTTAATAAGCTTAATTATTTAATTCTTTTAAACTAGCCTTAAAGTCTTAAATATTATATCTTAAAAGATTCCTTCCTTTTAAAGAAAGTAAAAGGAAATTAAGCTTATTAAAAATTAAGGGTAAAAAGATACCCTTTTTTATCGAGGAATTTATATAGACCTATTAAGTAATTTTATTATAAAATTTACCCTTCTATATCCCTTTATCTATATAGTCTATTCCTTAGTAATAAGGTATTCCCTTTATACTTTCTTAAAGGACTAGAATTATAAGAGTATATTATAGATATTAAGGGAAGTACTAAAGTTAAGGATAGCTAATTTTTATAGGGGATAGTTAAAGGGTCTTAATAAGCGGTCTTATTAATCTATAAGGAAGATAAAGGCTAGATTTACTATACTAACGATTTTTCCTTAAATTTATAATAGCAGTATTAGTTACTATTTCTTAGTACTTAAATCTCGTTTATCTTTTACTATAACGAGGGGTCTTCTTTAAAAGACTATTATACTATTTCTTATAGCCTCTTTAAAGGGTTTAACTCTTTTAGGTTAGTTTTCCTTAAAGACCTATTAGTATTATAATAACTAATAGCTTAGGGATTTATAGGCTAGGTAGCTATTTTACTTAGTCTTTTATTTTTTTAAGGAATCCTTATCTTAATTTAAAACGTTTACTTAAAAACCCCCTTTTTTACCCTTTATTATTAATTTTAATAAGGTTTAATTTTAACTAGTTCCTTAATTTTTTAACTAATAGACTAAAAGGTATATTAAGGGACTAGTTAAGCCGGTCTAACTAACGGGACTAAGGCCGGGCCTAGAGTAAGAGTTAGAGCTAGGGCTATAACTAAGGTAGCTATTAAAGATAGTATTAAGGCTCTCGATAAAGGAGGAGCTAAAGGGGCAATAGCTATAGTAGTAGTAGCGGGGGCTATAGTAATAAAGGCTATAGTAGCTATAGCGGTAGTAGGTTAAGCTATCTAGGTCGAGTGCTAGCTATATAGGAATAAAACTACTTATTATTATACTTAAGTAGCCTCTTTATTTAGATCCTAGCTAGCTTCTTAAAAGATAGTTAAGTAACCGTTATTAATAAGCTTTATTAATAAAGATATATCCTATAACTACTAGCTAGAAAGAGCTTTTATAAGAAAGTATTAGTTAGCTTTCTTAAGGATTTCTTCTTACTTAACTAGCTATAAAGAAGCTAGTAGGTTCTTAGTAAAAAAGGCTTCTAAGTATACTATATAGGTCTTCTTAATATAGTTAGTTATATAGCCCCTTAAGGGAGCTATTAAGGTCTTAAGCTTTAAAAGCTACTACCTAAGAGTTTTCTTTTTTTAAAGAGTAATTAGTTTTATAGTATTAATAGATTCCGTTATTATTATATAAGTAGTAGTTAGTAGCTTTATCTTATAAAGGTATTCCTATAGTAACTCTCGTAGTTACCTAAGGTAGTAGAAAAAGCTCTTTACTATATAAAGGTTAGCTTAAAAAAAAGGGAAGCTCCCTTTATAAATTCTATTACCTTAAAGTAAAGAGGGGGCTTAAGAGGGTCCTACTTATTAAAGAAGACTAAATTATAGATAGTTCTATCTATATAAGCCTATAGCTCTTTTACCTACTTATCTTAATCTTAGGGCTTTATAAAAATCGTTTTATAGACTATAAGGGTAGTAAAAGAATCGTTTTTTAATATTATTATAGGGGAAGGGTAGAAAAGTTAATTAAAAATTAGCATTTCTAGTAAGAGGGGTAAAAGGAAGCTAGAAGGGATATAAGAAAGGTGCCTTTTATAGTAGTTAAAAGGTATAGGAATTTTATTCCTTCTAAGCTTATAACTCTTATAAAGAGAGATATAAGAAGTATATAAAAATATATAAAAGTAAAATTAAAAGTAAGGGGTTTGATAGGTAGGGTAGAGATATTTAATTCTTATAAGGGTAGTAATTATAGTAAGGGAGTAATTATTTTATTGCCTTAATTCTCTTTCTTTCCTTTATCTAACGCCCTTCTTTATACCTATTTAATATCTTAATTAATAAAGAAGATCCTACTTAAAGAAGCTATTAATATCCTCTTAACTACTAAGCTTTTTACTAGTTTTTCCCCTCCTTTCTAGCTATTACCGGTATATCCGTCTTATCTCTCGCTACCTTTATAAGAAGCTATCGCTACTTTTACTTCCCCTCTTACCCTTACCTTTCTCTTTATACCTCCTTTTAGCTCCTTCCTTAAAACCTATTTTTTAGCTGCCTTAGTTCCTTATACTAAAGGATATCTCTAAGAACTATAAAATTAAGCTATACTTCGCGATAATTTTCTAGCTATTTAAGCTACTAGCTATTATATAAAGCTTTAAAATCTATATCTTAATTAGCTATAGTAATAGTAGCTAGCTTAAGGATATACTTAAGCTATTACTTTATTTTAATAACTTAATTAATCTTTATAAACTAGCTATTAAGATCTTATAAAACCTTTTTTTATTTTCGAGGCTATAGATAATATAATTAATACTTAAGCTATTATATTTAAAGCTAGGTAGCTATACGATACTTATTTTAATTATTAAGAGCGCGGCTAACTTTACTAAAATATAGTTAGATTATATAGTTAACTTAACCGCGATTTTCTAGCCCTTTAATAAAGTAGTAAACTTCTTATAATTATTTAGGCGTTTTAAGGGCATTATTATTAGCTAAGGGGCTAATATTCTTCCTTTTTAATAGTATTAATAGTATTAATAGCTATAGTAAGACAAAGTAGCTTAATAAGGGCTTTACTATATTAATTAGCTATAAACTAAACCTATATTAACCTCCCTTAATATTCGTTTTAGTTAAGCTAGCCTACTAAGCTTTATAGTAAATATAAAGGAAGGTAGCCTTATTAATTAGCGCTATATTATCGAAAGATATAATTTTCTTAATTTAATATTAGTATATAGCTTTAATAGGTAAGAAAACTAAGGTATTAAGTAGTTAAAGGATATATAAAAAGTATAATAATACGAAAAGAAAATATATACTATTTTAAAAGTATTTATATATAAAATTATTAGTCTAATAACTCTTATAGCTATTAATAATAAAAAGAGTATTACCTTATTTATAGTACTTTATTTAAAGAATAAAAACTATTTTAGCTATTAAATAATAATAGAATTACTTATATAGCCCTTTAAGAAAGTAATAAAGTCTTAATCTTATAAAAATTAAGTTTATTAAGAAACTATTAATATTAAAGGTCTTAACCCTTAAAAACTATAAAGGGAGTTAAGGCCTAGCTTATAATAAAGATATATTTAACTATTATAGTTTAATAATATAATCTTAGCTACTTTTTAAGAGTCTCTTACTTCTCTAAGCTCCTTAGTACTAGACTATTAAAGCTAAGGCCTTAAAGGATACCTATTCTATTTATATTAAAGTAGGACTTTAATAAGATTACCTATATAGCCGGTAGCTTAAGTAATTAAAACTATTCCTTAATATAGGCTATAGAGGTACCGTTAATATAAGTAGAATTAAGAGATCTACCTTTAATAGTATTATTATTATTAAGATTATACTAGTAACCTATCTAGAGGTATCTAGAACTTCGACGTTAAATAGGAGGGAAAAACCAAAGTGCCTAGAGGAAAACCCTCCCCTCTTTCGTAGCTAGTCCGCCCTTATACCGGGTCGCGGTTACAATACGTAGGAATCTTACGCTAGCTATCTTAGGTATCGTTATAGTTAGTCGGAATCGCATTAGCCCCGCTATAAAGTAACCTTAGAAAGTAACTCCTTTATATACGCGGGGTATATAGCGTTAATCGGTAGTACGAGCGTTTTTAGTTAACGGTTAATAGTTAATTATATAATTATCTCCGACCTTATCCTATAACGATATCTTTCCGGGCTCTGCCTTATTTTTCCGCCGTAAGGCTTAGCGGGCTATTTTTATTAATGCCGGCCTTTAGCCGGGCCGGTAGTCGGGTTATCGCACCGGCTTCGCGCCGTACTTATCGAGTTACTGGTATCGGCCCCGGGTTTTTGTTTTCCTGGTCGGGGGGCCCGGACCGGGGTTAGGGGGAGGTCCTAACGAATTCGTCGCTAGGTCCGGGTAGGCGAGGTCCGGGCCGGCCTACTTGCAGCGGGGCTAGACTGCTGGTGTATTTATAAGCGCTTCTAGAAGCGCTGATTGGCCAATTAATAAGTAGGTTGGCGCAGTCTGCTGGTCCGACTAAAAATTAATCGTGCCCCCGGCCGGATTCGAACCGACTCTAGCGTTGTGGCTAGCAGGCTTCCTAGGTATATGACCACTATACTACGAGGGTACCTTTAATAGTATTAATCTCTAGGTTCTAGGCTAAAAAGCCCGAAATCTACTACTTCTTAAGCGGACGGGTATCGCCGCCGGCCTTAACGATACGGCCGGCGAATTCCTTAACCTAATAATACGTTAGAGGTAGCCTAAGGGCGGCCTAGGTAAGAACCTAGTTAGTAAGGTATTTTTCCTGCTCTTAGCTAAGCCTCTAATATACCTCTTTTGCCTCCTTAATAAGCAGAGCCCCTTTAAGATATATATAGAGGGTCCCTCTTAAAATACCTTACTTTCGATTAATATAAAGCTAAGGTATCCCGTTTTTAATAGCTTTAAGTACTTCTTAGAGCTAGTTTTCGGTTTACTTAGAAAGCTAAGGTATTACTAATATAAATAGTATTTATTTTATAATTATAGGGTAAGGGATATACGAGAAAACATAGTTATAATATAATATATTTAACGACGCGATAGTATTATAGAGAGTGCCGGTATTAAGGTATGCCGGACTTTAGGTAGGCTAATTTATAGAGTAAGAGTTAAGGAGGTTATATAAGCGGAGTAGAGTTAGATAAAGGAGGGGGCTATATATTAGATATAGCCGGCCGATAGGGATAACGGTAAGAGAGAGAGAGAGAGAGGAAGAAAAGGAGAATCGAGTAGAGGGGGGGAGGGAGTATAGGTATTCTTATAGCAATCACGTATACAGCGACGGGCTAAAAAGGGAAGGGGCTTGCCTAAAGCGGAAGGCGGTGGGGGTCGACGGGGAATTTGCAACGACCGACTTTACAGCCAGATTATCGACTTCCCTAACTAATATCGCGTTAACAACCATCTACCGCACTTTTATTCACATATTTCTACTCGCTGCAGCCTCCTAGAAGCCCTCCGCTTACGAGTCTCTTTTGCAGCTGCTTTAAACCACCGCCTGCGTGCGCTGTCTGCTTTCGACTTCGCAGCCTCGACCGCCCACGACTGTAAGGGGCTACGCCCCGATGTGTAGATCTGGCATGGCCAGACTAGTCACGTGCGAGCGCCACGGACACGACTCCTAAAGGGAGCGATGTAGACACGTCTCCCCTTTACACTCTTTGTAGCTCAATTTACATCAATTACGCCCAGCACCTGTGCTAACAGTGCTGACCCTGTAACATATTGAGCTACCAGTTAACAAAAGACAGGACAGACAGAAGGACAGACAGCAGGACAGACAGCAGGACAGACAGCAGGACAGACAGCAGGACAGACAGCAGGACAGTCAGCAGGACAGACAGCAAGACAGGCGATAGGCTAAACGACGAGACGGACGATCGATCGGACGACGAGACGGACGAACAAGATGGAGGACAATAGTAGTTATGCAGGGGCACCGCGACCGGCGGCGCAACGAGCCGATGGAGGGAAGGAGCAAGAGCTCTGCAGATCTTATCTGGGATCGCGGGAGACGAAGAACTGCGGAAGATGTTCACCGGCTAGGCCTAGCAGCGCCACCGTTGACACCCAGCCCGGGGGTGCTCAGTACCCCGGCGATCTTACCCGTCGAACCGAGGCCGGAAGCAGCCCAGGAAATGGACCGTGGCAAGAAGCGCAAGCCGATGACTTGGCCGAAGTGGAACGGTCAACCCGAGTCCTTCCACTTCTACCTCGACCGTCTGGTATTTAAGTACAATACCGACGAAGAGGAGGTAAACGGCAATAACAACGTCGTGTGGTACGAGATCCTGCAGACCTTGCCGGATCAGATGATGAGGAGAGTCGAGGGTTTTTGGAGGCAAGAGAGCGCGAAGGGCAACCCAGACCCCCGGAAATTCTTCTCGCACCTAGCCCAGACGTTCGGCAGCGTGCAGCAGACAGAGAGGGCGCAGGACAGGCTGCGCACCCTCATTCAACGAGACAGCCAAGAGTTTGGGAAGTTCCTCCCTGAATTCGAGGAAACATTGACCAAAGCGGGCGGCGCGAGCTGGGATAATGCTTCCAAGCTCGCATGGCTACGGAACTCGATCTCTCCTGCTCTCCGTGAGCAACTAGTCCCGGTTATCATGCCGAAGGACTACAACGAGTACATCCAACGTCTACACCCGATTGCTTGGGCGTTCGAGCACACCGCGAAGTTTAAGGCGTTGCAGAGGAAGCAGGGCTCCGCGGGCAACGTGACCAAGGGCAGGCATCAGGCATCGGCAACATCCAGGTCGCCGGTAACGACAACACCCCGGCACCGTCAGCAACGTTACCCGCCGAGCAGAACGCACGTGACGCACGCGACCATGACGGCGACGTAATAATGACGGTTACACGCACTCAGGGGCAGGGTCAGAGAGGACGGGCGAACGGCCAGGGGTCAAGTGGAACGAGCAAGACGGTTCGCTTCCAGCCCAGGTCAGGACGGAAGCAACGGGCGAGGTGGGTATCCGAGGACGAACGGAATAAACGCCGTGACGAGGGTCGTTGTCTCCGCTGCGGCGACAACACCCATTTCATTGCCGCTTGCCCCTACTCGCCAGGACAGGACCCTAGCCGGTCGAGGGATGTAAAAGTCCGCACCGCTAGGATCATGCCCTTGCTGGAAGATGATGGTAACGACTCTAGTGAGGAAGAGTCAGGACTTAGCGAGACCCCATCCCTCTCGTGCAATGCGTAGCCTCGAAACAAAGACGGGTCTCGAGGCCAAAGAACGGAGCAGTGGCAAAGAAGAGAAGTTCTCAGGAAAAATGGAAGTTGGTCCTACAATAATTCGAAGCATTATCAATAGGACCAATCTCTTCTCCTCACTCGTAGACGAGGGATGCCAGTGCTACGCCGCGGTTGACGAAGAAGTCGTCGAAAAGTTGGAAGTTCCTATAGTGGAAATAGCACCGCGAGCTATTACAGGAGCATCAGGGGCAATGGAAGGAGCAACGATTAGGGGCCTCGTATGGCTATCAATGGAGGTCAACGGCCACATACAGACGATCTGTGCCTACGTGGTGCCCTGATTGGAATTCCCTAATCCTAGGAAAACCCTGGTTATGCCACACAAAGTCGTACTCAGTGCCCCACGAGAAACGACTATGGCATGAACCTACACAAGACTGGGTAGATCACCTCGGGAAGGAGAATATTCTGCGAAAGCCAAGGAGTTCGAAGAAGCAAAGCACGTACTAGCCAGTACCTTTGTGGGTTACTTTGAAAGGATCCGCAAGCAGGAAGGAAGAGAGGCAGCTGCCACGGCGATTTTCGCTATCAGCATGAAGGATATCGAAAGGGCGTTATCACCAAAGAAACCCATGTCAGAAGCAGAGCTACGCCGAACGATACCCCAGCGGTTCCACGATTTACTGCCTCTATTTATGAAGAAGGAAGCTGATAAGCTGAATCCTCATAAGCCAGGCATAGACCACGAAATCAGAATCAAGGAGGACCCGAATGGCCAGCAGTTACCACTACCGTATGGAGCACTATACGGTATGTCACGAGAGGAACTCCTGGTTCTTAAGAAGACTTACGAGACCTAGTGGATAAAGGATTTATCCGTGCAAGCAGTTCAGAAGCAGCAGCTCCAGTCCTGTTTGTGAGGAAACCAGGTGGCGGGCTGCGATTCTGTTGTGACTACAGAGCGTTGAACGCAATCACTAAGTCGGACCGTTACCCCTTCCTCTAATAGGGACACACTTCGCAACCTAAAAGATGCGAAGTGGTTCACTAAGGTCGACGTGGTACAAGCGTTCCATAAAGTACGGGTTGCAGAAGGAGACGAGTGGAAGACAGCGTTCCGCACCCGGTACGGTCTCTTCGAATGGATGGTTACCCCGTTCGGGCTAAGTGGCGCGCCAGCAACCTTCCAGCGGTATATTAACGGTATCCTACGAGACTACCTCGACGAGTTCGCCTCTGCTTATATGGACGATATACTTATCTATTCGAGCGGGAGCAGAGAAGACCATTTCCGGAAGGTACGGTTAGTTTTAGAACGCCTCGCCGAGCATGGACTACACCTAGACCCGGAGAAATGCGAATTTGGAGTCAAGCGGATTAAGTACCTAGGATTCATTATTCACGCAGGAATTGGCATTCAGGCAGATCCCGACAAGATACGAGCAATAGTCGAGTGGGCAGTCCCCGTTACCCAGAAGGGGGTGCGCAGTTTTCTAGGATTCGTTAACTACTACCGGATATTTATACCGCAAGCCTCGAAATAACTGCACCCTAACAGCACTAACAGGAAAGGGGACTAAGTTCAAGTGGACGGACGAGCACGATATGGCGTTCCAGACACTAAAGACGCTATTTACGAACGCCCTATTCTTACTCAATGGGATTTCGAGAGGCCAACCTTCGTAGAAGCAGACTGTAGCGGCTGGGCGCTTGGGGCACACTTACGCAGGAAGTCGACGGACAACGCAAGCCAGTAGCGTTCCACTCGCAGAAGCTATCACCGGCTGAGCGCAACTACCCAATCCATGATAAGGAAATGCTCGCTATTATTCGTTGTCTCGAACAATGGTCAGCCGAGCTACGAAGCTGTGATAACTTCGTTATCCTTACCGACCATAAGAACCTCGAGTATTTCATGACGCGCCAACAGATCGGAAAGGCAGGCACGTTGGGCTGAATATCTCTCGCGTTTTAACTTCCAGCTCCAGTACCGTCCGGGACGGGAAGCAGTGGTGCCAGACGCGCTCTCTCGCCGCGAACAGGACCGACCAAACGAAGCGGATCACGAAGCACGAGATATGCAGCTTATTCCAGAAGCAGCCCTACGTACCTACGTCGGAGTAACGTCGACTCAAGCGGGAGAAGGCGAAGAAGAACACACGGTTTTCCACGACCCAGAGCTACAACAATTATGGCAGCAAACGGCAAACCAGGATCCAGTCTTTACAAGCGTTTATAACGCGGTACGAAACGGATCTCGGTCCTCGACCCCAAGCTTAAGCTGAAGGTACAAGTCGCCGAGTGCTTTATTGATCCTCGGGGGCACCTACGACTACGTGGCCGCTTATGGGTGCCAGGCGCACCGATCACGACAGAAGCAGCAGCCAAGGCAGCACCGCTAGAGCAGGAGTCGCTAAACGAATTACGGGGCTCCTTAATCCAGAAGGTTCATGACTCCCATGTAGTAGGCCACCCGGGACGGGAAGGGACGATAGAAGCCGTATCCAGGGACTTCTACTGGCCGCTAATGCAACAGCATATCCGACGTTTCTTGCGTAACTGCGATGTCTGCGGCCGTACGAAGATATGGCGCGAGCATAAAGGGGTCTACTTAGACCGCTACCCGTACCGGACCGCTTCTTCCGCCAGATACAGATGGACTTTATTACGGACCTCCCTTGCGAACGGTAACCGCTGCCTCTGGGTTATCAAGGACCGGCTAAGTAAGGAAGTTATACTCGAACCGATGCCAACGATGGAAGCGGAAGCATGTGCAGAGCGTTTTCTATGGTGCTTCGCCCGCTACCACTGGTGGCCCGACGCTATAACGAGCGATAGGGGCTCGAATTGGGTAGGCCGCTTTGGAGGCACATGTGCAAGTTACTGGGGATCGACCAGCAGCTAAGCACGGCGTACCACCCCCAAACCGACGGAGGCCCTGAGAGGATGAACCAAGAAGTACAGGCATACCTCCGCGCCGTGATTAACCAGAACCAGAACGACTGGGATAAGTGGGTTCCCGCGGCTCAGATGGCGTTAAACGGTCGGGTCAATACCTCTATAGGGATGTCCCCATTCTTCGCTATACACGGCTATGAGCCGAAGTCACCAGTTCCCTCGTTACGGAAGCATATGCGGAAGAGTATCCTCAGCATTCGCCAGAAACCAGGGCAAAGAAATTTGTTACCAAACTACAACAGATTACGGACCTCTGCCAAGCATCAATGGCGACAGCTACGCAGCAACAAGAACGCTTCGCTAACAGACGACGGAACGCGGCAGAACGCTTCGAAGTAGGCGATAAGGTTTGGCTTGACTTACGGAACTACGCGTCAGAGCGACCTAAGAAGAAGTTCGACTGGCTGCACGCTAAGTATACGATAAGCAAGGTACTCGACCCGTACACGGTTGAACTAGCAGACCTCCCGAGGGGCTGCTATAATAGGTTCCACGTCGACCAACTCCGGAGAGCGGGGACGGACCCAATGCCTGGTCAGCAACGCACAGACGCTCAACCCCATCTATCCAAGTAGACGGGGAGGCTCACCAAGTAGTAGAGGAAATACTATGCGCTAGGTGGAAGAGAACCGGCCGCGGCCGTAGGCGGAAGTCCTTGTACGCTGGCAAGGTTGGCAAGACCCGACCTGGACCTCTTTAGACAATATGCAACAGACAGCGGCCTTGGATAAGTACGAACAGAGATACGGCCCGGCTCTCGAAAACGATGGACCATACCAGCACCGACGAGTGGCAACGGAAGCACAGCCGGCCCAAATCCAGGGGCAAGTCGAAGGAATACAACCACAGCTGCAGATACAGGGCAAGAGAATACGCGGACCACTACGGGCTAGGACTAATGGCGACGCCCCGTCGATAGTAACGGCACCAGACCCTATAGACGACGGCCCTACGATCGTTGTAGAGGGGACCAGGAACAGGAAAAAGGGCACCAGCGCCAGAGAGGAGTAGGGGTTAATGTGGGGCTACGCCCCGATGTGTAGATCTGGCATGGCCAGACTAGTCACGTGCGAGCGCCACGGACACGACTCCTAAAGGGAGCGATGTAGACACGTCTCCCCTTTACACTCTTTGTAGCTCAATTTACATCAATTACGCCCAGCACCTGTGCTAACAGTGCTGACCCCGTAACAACGACGAGACGTTACTAGTGATGGGATGTAAAGTAGTCAATCAGAGTGATGAAAATACGGATACAAAGACGCTGTGATTGACGTGTTCTTGTGTGTTCCTAGGTAGACGGCGAAGAGCTCTATCGAAAAGAAAATACAAACTGCTCGAAATGCTTAGCGATCCTCCAGTCACACAGGCTGTTAGCTTAGCAACCTGAGACCGGTGCCCCTCTTGCATTGTGTATGTTCAATAGGGTTGACATGAAACTCATGGTCGAGTTCAGTGTTGCTAATAATATAAACAATACGTATATTGGCAATATGGACCCCTCGCAATATTATTGTATTGTCAAGAGGTGCGTATTGTATTGCGCAATATGCCATTGGTCCATATTGTATTGTATTGCCAGTGACCAAATATATTGCCAGTAAAACAATATATCCCGTATATCCCACGTGACCTCATTATTCAACCGTCGTTGCTGAAATATCGTCACCCTGAAAATCCTGTATCCCAAACCATGACTTCAAGCACTCAATGCCTGAATTACATCACTCCCAAGTCGATTTCGACGGTCTGTGATGGTTATTTTTGCCCCAGAGAAGAGTCTTTCGGGCTCAGCAGACATTGCGGGAATTGACAGTATATCCACCGCCATTTTGCTCAGGTATGGGTAGTTCTTTTGCTGTGTTTCCTCCAGCCACCATGCGAGGGCGCTTGTGAACCCATAAACCCGTTCAGACTTACAATATCGCTCGTACTCGTCTGTGATAAGTGCTGGTTGTAGGTGCTTGTTTCTCCAATTCAAGAACTCGTTCGTGGTCGTCAACGGAACCTCAGATAGAGAAGGCGGCTCCACAGGTTTATAATCATCCCACAGTGTCTCCATCAGCTTCTTTGACGAGTCAGCCCACTCCTTCTTCCAGTTTTCGTGTATGTAGTGCCATTTATGCGAAGGGTGAAGCACAATCGCAGCGACGTAGGCAGGCGATTCGTCAGTAAGACAATAGTACTTATCCATCTTCGCCCAGCCCGAGTTATACATTGGTGCCATAATCGGATCGTCGATATGTGCCTCTTTTCCTGCTTCGAATTGCGCCAATACGAAGTCCATAGCCAAGAGAACATTGTCAAGAGTTGCAAACGATGACTCAAGGGCCTTTGTCGTCATTTTAAGCTTCTCCAAGAAAGACTTGATCTTCTCGAGGATGACCCACCCTCGGAGAGAGCTCGTCTCCGGCACAATCTCCTTCCACCCATTTGTTGAAATATCCTCGACTGCGCCTCTAAGATGCAAGGCCGCTCGTAGCATGGTGTACCACGAACTCCACCTCGTGTCATTATCTCGCGCAAGCTTGCGATTATGGCTGATGGCCAGAAACTTTGGCGACGCTGAACACTACTTTGGACGAAAACCACGAAGTTGTGGAGCTTGCCAAGGGGACCCTTTTTCCGCCACGCCTCGATCTCTTTTAGTGTCACATTATGCCCATCACGTTCGTCGTCTTTGAGCTTCTCATTATCGGTAACGAAGAGGAAAGCTTTGGCGGCAAGGTTGATAATGTGACCTTGGCAGCGGAGTCGGTGAGATTTGGGATCGTATCGAATGTCATATCGACGTAGAAGGCCTGTAAATGTTAGGGCCAGTCAGAAAAACAGTGCGCCGTACTTACCAAGGAAAGAGATCTCATCATTGTATCGTTATTGCCTGCATTGTCCATCACAAAATATCCAAGGTTGGAAGCAAACCCCAGTCATCAACCACTTCAAAATTGCCCTTGCCAGGTGATATCCGTCGTGCTCACTGTCGATGTCTTTCAAAGCCAAGACATGGTGTTCCAACTGACTGTCTTCTGCAACGTAATGAGCAACTACGCCTAAGATGGCCAAAGAGTTGGGGAAGTCCATAGGTCGCAGCTGATATGAATTTTTGACTTTGCTGACTGGATGCGCTGCTTGACCTTCTCCTTCTGACCTTCGTACTGCCGCATAATCCATTTCTTGATGGTCTCGTGTGTATCTGGAAGCCAAGTATCGATATCGGCGTTGAGGTAGGCTAAGAATGCTCGGAATTCTGGGCATTCCACAAGCCTAAATGGGAGAGAACAGGACGTAATAAACCTTACGTATAAAGCTTCGAGCTGGTCTGGGTCGATCGAGTCTCCGGATTGATCGTTGAGCCGACGGCGTTTTCGGGGATGTTCTTTGGCCGTAACACGAGCTATCTCGAGAATAGTTCGTATATTCGTGACTTTGGCAGTTCGTGGCGCGCCTTTTGGGAGGCCGTGACCGTCAGGAGGAGGATCCGTAAGGTGCTTGGCTGGGGCCGCAGTTCCACCGGAACAGCAATACGTTTTGTCACAGTGTTTGCAGCGCCATTCTTCTTTCCGGTCCGCTGATTGTAGTATTTCGTCTCTATGTCCTCGTCTGGCATATGAGAAAAGACCCATGATGTTCTTGGCTTGGCCGAAGGGTTTATGGAGGCCGTGCGAGGTTGCGACGATTGGCATTCAGTGGTTTGGGTCTCATCTGGATCATGCAACCGTGGGCTGGAAATCTCCGAGTATTCGTCTGATATTGACGAATCCCGTCGCGGCGATGTTTGAACAAAAGGCAGGCGTTGTTGAGGCATCGAGATTGCTTGTAAGTCCTGGGGTGGGAAAGCGGGGTTGAGGAGGAAAACAGTGTTTGGACGGCGAGCCGCTACCCTGTAGGTCTGGATTTATACATACATTTACGCGTTTCCGTGCGCCAATAGGAAACTTTTACGTCCTGGAGGTCCGCCAGACGAAAAACAATACATAGAACATGCTTATATTTACGCGTGTTTTTTGACGCGTCATCATATTGGCGCGAATTGGGGAACGGAAAGGCGAATGACTACCAACCAATACAAACAATACAAGCCATATATTGCCAGTATGGAAGGCGCTATATTGTATCGTCACAATATGACGGCGAGCATATTGTATTGGTACAATATGAGAAATCGCGTATTGTATTGTATATACTGCAGTATACTACTTTATTGTCATATTATTAGCAACACTGGTTCATTGGAATGAGCCGGTTTCTAACCAGACAAAGCCAACTAGAGAGCAAGTAGTTGACCCATGGGAAAGTCACGTCACTGAATCTAAATGTGGTTCTCTTGATGCTCCAACCACGAACAGAGTAACCGGTTGCCAGTGGCGAGCAGAAGAGCGATGCAAATATGATCAAAGCCACATCTCTTGTTACGTGATCCACAGAGTAAACCCATTTTCTCGCCTTTCTCTAAGAATGGCGATTTTCGAAGCGATATAATAGTCGATGGAAATAGCAGGTACTCAGACCACAGTAGCCAGGAGAGGCGCTTACGGTGAGTCTATGCTCGAAAGGAATCTTTTCAACTTTGTCTAGCATTGCAAGTACCCTGTCACGCGGCTTTGGGCGATGCCATTCGAAGCCGTTGCGATAGTAAGCACGTTGTTCATTGCCTCATCTCTCACTTTGCCTCACATCTGCTCTCTTCAAAAAAAGAATTTGCCAGAATGTTGTGTCCCACATCAGGTATCGCGCCGGCAGTCGTGCAAAGCAGCCTGGACAGCACCAGTGAATTAATGCAAAATATCTAAAGAGCAAGAACCAAAAGGGCGGTTGCACGGAATCGTGCAGCTCTTTATGCACAAATAAAATCTCATTATCCATTTAGGCAGTAGCTTTAGCCTGCCAGGCAACGGTTGTGCTGATACGTGACAGGGAGTCTTTCGTCATTAGCACATCTACTTGGGTCTTCTTGCGTCGATATATCCTTTGACGGCTCCCCGCGGAGTCTGCCCAAACCAAAGATCTCCCTTCCTTCGGCAAAGGCTCATTCTGGGCAATATGGACTTGCCACTTGTCCTAGAATAAGTCCGGCTGATTATCCCTGTCCTTGTTGTCAAATAGGAGATCCCTAACCTCCTGTATCAACTTAGCAGTACGTACGGAACGAGCTATCTACACGCAGTGTTGGTGTACTTTGGCTAAGGTGAGCCTGGGCTCAGTCGTAAAGATTGCAGTGGGCCGGAGAGATCTTTGGGACCAGCTCTCACTTCCCTTGCCGTCTCTGAGTCGGTCTATTCGAAGCCCCTTTCTCTCAATGACTCCGGGTAAGGATTAGCCTTGAATATCGCCGTGAAGTTACGAACGAGTGACATGTGTCGAAGTATGGCTTTAGAGTGTAGGAGGTTGGCGTCACTGGGTACCTATATCAAGAAGTAAATGATGCCCCGTCTAATCCTGGCTTGGTCGAATCCGCCAACTGCTAGGATAACTATCACATACAAGCCGAGTACTTGAATGTACAATGCATTTAAGAAATCCGTGCAGAAAGCAGTGCTGGCAAGGAGCCAAGTGCGCATTCTCCTCCGGGTCCCAGGACAGGACAGCGCAGAAGCGTCGATTGCTTCAGCAGTCCTATCCTGTCTCGCCCACGTTGCCTGCCCGAGTACCTGAGTACCTAGGTAGGTGGACGTCAAGAGTGACGCGAGGGCGAACAATGAGCCGTGACAGCCCCCGCTCTCGGCGACTTGGCATGCGCAGACAGTCCAAGGAAATTCTCCCGAGACCCAGCAATGCCGCGGCAGGAGTGAAAATGGGGTGTGATTTGCAAAATACAGTCATGCCACATGATATTCGTCAATCGTCAGTTTCACAGTCAAGATCCAACGGCTCATCCACGTCCGTCACTCCCCAAACTCCAGGCAGATCCCACTTCGGAGCCATACATCCTAGTCGTGCATATCGGGCCGTCTGCGTTTGTGTGAGACTGTGAGACGCGGCGGCTTTAACCTTGTCGTCCGTCTATGAGTCGAGTTCTGCTTTCCTTGTGGGAGCCTCCTTATTAGTCCGGACCCCCCATGCGCCGTGTCTTGCTGCTCAAGTCTCCAGTGCGTTGTTTTCCTTGTCCCCAAGCTCCGGGGAAATCAACGACTTCTCCCACTCGTCCATCAGGCTATTGGCCGTTCGTTTCAAGTTTCTCGGAGACAGCCTGTTGACCACGTTAGGGATAATCTCCTCGAGCTTTGGGGATAAAGTTAATGCCTCGGCTTTGGCCGATTGCGTCTTGCTGCGAGCACACAGTCAGCCAAGGACGTCAGTCTCGCATCCATGCCACCAAACAAACGTACACGGGCGTTAGACTTTCTTCTCCCATCTCCGGGATGGGCCCAATGTCCTCTAACCCTGCACTGTTGATGGTAGAGTCGCTCCACCGAGGGGACTTTGTCGGTCCCGGCGACTCCCAGTTCGACCAGTCGCTGTCGTCCATGGAGTCGAATCCCAGCGGTGTCCACGAAAAGGGCTTGCTTTTGACGGGCTTGGGCTTCTCGAGACTTGGGGCCGCAAACCTGCTAGCTGGCGTGGGAGTCGCCAGGTTGGAGTTGGGGCCGATCGGTGCAAAGCTCGTCCTGGGCCTGCCCAAACCCCCGCCTGGCCCTCGGTTCATCGCACTGCCCTGCTGCAGGGCCGGCGGGCCACGGCGGGATGATTGGCCACTGATGGGCTCATCGCCAACCGTTATCTGCCGTATGTCCTCAACAAATGCTCGGAGTCCCAACTTGAAGTCCTCGACAATCTGAGGCACACTCGGAGAGTTTTGGGCTGACCGCGGCTGCCACGAAGCCCGCTTTAACGAAGCAGGATTGGCGGGCTGGACCGCCGTCGGGTCTGCCGGTCCCAGACCATGAGTCTCGTGGATGGAAAACTCGGAGTTTGATCTTGCCGGCGAGAGAAGGGACAGCGCGCGCGTGTGTCCGCCGCGAAAAAACCGGCGCCGATTACCCTGCGTGGGGGTACTCTGGTTCTGGCCCTGAAGCAAAAGTTTGCGGCGATCCAAGTCGACGCTGCGTCGTGGTCCAATTGCAGCATCGTCCAACGCTCCAGGGGTAGAATTCCCGTGTAGCTCCGCGTGATGAACCGCCCCAGGCTGGAAAAAGGGCTCCGTGGCAGTCCATTGCCTCTTGAGCGAGGCAAGGTCTGCTTCGGCCCGAGCCAGGTCCTCCCGCAGCTCCAGGACCCTGCGTTCCTGTGCGGCGATTGCTATTATGAATTCGTTCGCATCAGCGGGCAGAGGGATGGTCGGCGTCTCGACAGGAGTTGGCGGGACCGAGGGAGCCGCCGTGATGGGAGTGGGCCGCGACCGATCGCCGGTGTGCGGCGCGATTGGGAGAGTGAGCGAGAGGCGGTTCGTAGAACGGCAAGCACCAGAGTCGGAGCGCGACGGGCGCACCGCCGGGTCGGGTTCTGTTGACGCAGGTGGCGGCATCATTGCTGCTTCGTCATTTTTTGGCGTCTTGCTGTCCTGTGGCTTGGGACCCGCGCGGTGAGCCCTGGGCGCGTCAGGGGCCGGGGCAAAGGTGGTGGTGGTGGCCACTGCGTCGACGTTGGGGCAAAGTCGGTCAGCGGCAGAAGACCGACGACGTACTCGCTGGGGTGAGTCCACCATTGTGGAAGAAGGAGGAAAAGGTAAATGAGTGGAAATAAACTCGTGCGTCGGGAGCCTGCGTGCGGCTGCGGCGGGGATGAGAAGCGATAGCTTTCGCCGGCGAGAGGGATGAAAACGAATGGAAGAAGCCCGGGCGGCCTTTCGGTGCCGCTGACGGCCGGCCTTGGCTCTCGGGTGGGCCAGGGTCAAATGGCGATAGTCATGAGGGGTTCGAAGAGCGAGGTGATGGACAAGGCAGAGTCGAAGGAGAAAAGCCGTCATGAGGGAGCGAGAGACGAAGACAAGGGGAGCAGCAGGCACAGCAAATGGCGGCCCTGATGCTCATGATGGCTTGAGAGATGCAGCGATGGCCGATGGGATTGGTGGTGCGCAGACGACGACACCGGCACAACACTGAGCCATAGGCGCGTCGCAGCGACCGTGGACCACGAGACGATGGTGACCAGGGCCCGGGATGTGGTTGTGGTGGTGGTGGTGAGTGGATAACAAAACAACAGACGAAGCCAGAGACGACGGGGTGAGCTTCAGGGTACTGCAGCCAGGGATGTGGGTACAGGTACGACGAGTTTCGGGGCCCGAGAGGCGCCGTGACGGGCAGTGATGGCGGTGCTGGAGGGAGCTGGCACCCCCGGAGGCTCTTGTTGTTATCTGCTCCTTGGCATGTACTGTACATGGCAAGCTCTAGCTCCAGGGGCCAATGAGAGCGCTTCAGTCAAGCTGCCTGCAAGGCATATGGCATCAACACAAAAAAGCTCCCGGAGAGACGCCCCACCTCTGTTTACCGCTGGCTGCACGCTTTGCCCCTCTGGGAAACGCTGCTGCAAGGGCCCTGGTTGTCCCTGGTTAGCGGCTTTGGGCGGGTCAGGGGTGCAGAGAGCCTCTCCTTGCCGTCCTCCAGCGCCTCCACCCGAATAATACGGCGCTCGACCTCTATAAGGCTCTGCTGCACCTGCGCTGCAGCCCGGTTCCCTGCGCCATGCCACGTTGCCTTATTATTACTACTTTATACGAGCTAAGAATTGTTCAAGGGGGTAGGGAGGGATGTCTTTATTTTCTTGCAGGTCGGCAATACATGGTACTCCGCGTTGACAGGGTAACCGCGGAGGGTAACCGCGGAGGAGTGGGCGATGCGATGGACATGCATGCATATAAGCGAGACAAATTCAAGCCGAGTGATGTTATTCGCAGCCTCCGAGAAGCTGTGGCGAGCTGCCATGCGGCGAGACAGAGCGCACTGACCAAGCACTATACAGACATACCTAGCTATATACATATGTACGTACAGTACCTCTTATCACCTTGTGCAGCGCATAATGCGGGAGCTGCCCTACTTTCGATGGTGCATTGGCTGGCAAGCTTTTGGACGAACCTCATTTCCCGTCGAAATTGGCGACCAATCACATCTGCGCGGCTGTTTCGCCTGGCTAAATTTGGTGCTCGGGACTTGCTCCTTGTAATGTGGAGGCGATTTCTGTCCATTAAACCTGCCCACGTGACTGCCCGTCAACCTCGCGAGTACCCCCGCGCGTTTCAGTTGTCGTGCGCGCGCGTCTCGTCATGTCCTCGCCCCGGCTTCAACACTCGTCAGGCTCAACCTCGCGCCGGGGATGACGCTCCGAGCTGCCTGGTATTTGGCCTGATACGCACTCCTTTGTATACCGACGTGGCCAAAGTCTAATCCCACGGCCATGTAAGCTGCCTGTTGGCGAACCGCGACGCGCTCGAACCCGCCCTCCTGCCCGCCTTTCACTTTGCACCCAGAGCGTCATCATGCCCAAGCCGCCATTCATTCCCTGTTTCTTCTTTCTCGATAGTTACAATCTCTCCTGTCTTTACGAACTCCAGCCCCCGCTTCTCTCGCTTTTTGTTGCCAGGGGCATGGACTCAGACCCCCGGCAACGCCATGCCACTTCACTTCTCGCTCATCTGCGACCTCCTGGATGAATGCCAGCGGCTTCGCCTCGCTCGCAGGCCCAACAAGCAGGCTGTTTTCGCCTGGTTTGCCCGCCACCGTGGCCGCATCGATGCCCACGATACGGACCTGTCCGCGCTTCTGTCGACCCTACTCCCCGAAAAGAGGACGGACCGCGTCTTCTGCATACAAGCCCCTCGACTCGAAAAGATCATCGGCCGTGCGCTGATGCTAGGCTCTTCCAGGGTTGCAGAGCTCGCGAGATACAAGCAACCAGGCCTCGGGCTGGATCTGGCTGACTGTGTTGAGCGCATCCTTACTACCACTGTAAGCTGGGTCGCCCTGACTCCCTGAATCGCACGCTGAATCCCACTTTAGCCGAACCCCCGATACGCCCAAGATGGGAAAATAACCGTCGAGGAAATTGACGACGTCCTGCACGCTTTGGCCTCGAAGATCAGATGGAGCTCCCCTGCCGTTCGCTCCCGGACAGCAAGGACGCAGTGCCATCCAGACGTCCTGGCGGGAATCTACCGTCGACTCGGCGCAAAAGAGGCCAAGTGGTTCACCAGGCTGATTCTAAAGGACTTTCAGCCCCTCATCCTCGAATGCAACCTCGTTTATGGTTGCTGCCATCCTCTTTTGCCGCTCATTCTGAAGATACAAGATGACTTTGCTGCGGCTATCAAGGTCATCCAGGACGTCAGAGGGACAATGCTGCCCAACTCTACTCGCGCGTACCGAACAAACCGCGCTGCATTATTGTCGCTCAAACCGCAACTGGGAATAAAAGTCGGGAGGCAGAACTGGCTCAAGGCTCGAAGCATCAAACATTGCGTTAACATGGGCCATGGCTACATGAGTGTCGAGAAGAAGATTGATGGAGAATACTGTCAGATACACGTCGACACCAGTGGCCAGTCTCAAAGTATCCAGATCTTTTCCAAGAGCGGCAAAGACAGTACGGAAGACCGGCAGGGCCTTCGCGGGTAAGCCGCCACGCCCAACGGAGCCGTATCGTGCTCGGCTAACCTATATAGTGTCATTACGAAATCGCTTCAACTTGGCTTACCCAGCTCCAAAATTCGGAAGAAGTGTATCCTGGAAGGCGAGCTTGTTGTGTACAACGACCTTGTATGCTGCTGCTTACCTGAAATAACTGAGACTTGCACTGACTTCTGTTGCAGGAACAAAAGATCCTTCCCTTTCACACCATCAGAAACCATGTAGCCCGCAGAGGCCACTTCTTGAACACGGAGGACGATAGCCCGTAGGTGACCCCCAACCCCCTGTATCTCGTAGCCGCTGACGTGAACAGGCCAAAACCATGGGAGAGGTTGATGATAGTCTACTTTGACATCTTGCTCCTAGATGACCGATCGCTTCTCGATGTCCGTCACTCGGAAAGGTTCAAACTACTCGAGCAGGTTGTGCATCCGAGAAAAGGACGAGCGGAACTTGTCTCGAGGCACGTGATCGACATCAGACTTGCCTTTGCCGTTTCCGAGTTACGGAAAGTATTCGCGAATGTAATCATGGATAGGGGCGAAGGTCTGGTGCTGAAACCAGACGAGCCCTACTTCAACTTCCACCACAACGATGAACCGTTTGGCGGACGCTGCATCAAGCTCAAGAAAGAATACATCGGCAATTTCGGTGACGTCGGGGATTTCGCCGTCGTTGGGGCGGGCTTCGTAGCCTCAAAAGCAAAGACTTACGCCATTTCGAACTTGCAATGGACTCACTTCTACATCGGCTGTCTGGACAACAAGGAACAGGTGCAGCGGTGGAACGCGACACCAGAATTCACCGTCGTAAGCGTCGTCGAGCTGAACGAGGGCCAACTGGAAACCCTGCTCAAGTTTGGCAACTCCCTGACAGTCCCGCTCGCCGAAAACAACGCGACCAGGCTGAAAATTCCGAAAGGAATCGAGACTGGCCCTCCGCTGGCGTTTGCATTTTGCAACCCGCTCGTCTTCGATCTCAGGTGCTTTAGTTTTGATAAGCCAGGGAACACGGGCTTCTGGACCTTGAGATTTCCAGTGGTCTCCAAGATTCACTTCGATCGCGACTTTTCCGAGACCGTTTCCTTTGAAGAGCTCCAGCTAATGGCGGAGGATGCGACGACGGTTCCGGAGCTGGAAGACAGCCAGGAGAACCTCGCGTGGATAGCCAGGCTAGAACGTTCCGATCCTAGGGGTCTGCCCGTTGATGCAGTCAGTCAAATGACGGCGACTACGATGCAAACGCCATCTCCCACAAAGTCAGCCGCGGCGACTTCTGAGCGGGACCCGAGCGCATCGCCTGCTGCTGCCACCCAGACCCTACAAGCCTGCATGAGGCCCAGCAGACCGGGAGACTCTGCATGTAGTCAAGGGGGCGCGGTATCGGCCACGTCACGGATGTCTTTGATGGCGCCTCCGATGCTTCCACTACCACGGGAGACGACTTGGAGAAATGAGATCAGCAGCAGCCCCCGGAAACGATCAGCAGCCTATTCTACCAGCTTGTCACCGCCACACAAGCGTCGCAGGCCATCGGAACCTGAAGCCGCTTCCGCCGCTCAGGTCCAGAGCGGTCCTCGCCGGCCCCTAGTCGATGTGGATGGCAACGCGTCACAACACCCCGCCATGACATGCGATTCAAATGCCGCCGTGTACTCCCCGCCGGAGTGCCGCCTGAGAGACGACAACCAGTGTGCGCTAGATGAGCTACTCGTCGGCATTGATACTCCCGCACAAAAAAAAGGCACCGTCTCGGAAAACGAGGAGGCTTGCGAGGGCACTTCGGTCAAGGAGACGGCTCACGCCCTGGAGAACAAGCAGCCGCCGCCCTCGAGCTGTCCCGCTGTCGTATTGGGCTGTGCAACAAACGCAACAGCTGCAGGTGCGCGGGTCGGCTGCTCATATGCCGGGATGGGGTGTCATGTGGCCATGACCATGATACTAGTCTCTTCTCTGTTGCTCGCCGAGTCCACCGAGTCGGCGCAGCTTTTGAAAGCACATGGCGTTCTTGATGCCGCTACATCGGTGGATCAGTGGATAGAGCTGGCCAGAGCGGGAAGCACCCCTGGGGCAAGCTCCAAGAAAGACCGGGCCAAGATGCTCCTCGTTGACAGCGTGAAGGATCCCGTCGAGGCCAAAAATCTTCTGGCCCGCGTTGAGGAGGCCCGAAGCGGATTGTCGCGGCGGCAGCGGGACTTGATCACTGTATACGACTGGCGTGTGCTCCGGCACATTACAGTCTTGGAGGACAAGAGCATCACGAACAAGTACTACGATGGCTTTCGTGATCCTTGGCGGCGGTGGTATTGCGGAATCATCTGATGTCACCCAAGGTGCCGAAGCAACAAGAGGTTGCATTGTGTCGAGCAATGGACTTGGATTGTCGGGGAGCTACTCATTCATATTTGGCGGGAACTCTCGCGACAATGAACTCTAAGCTTTAGAAGCCTCGTCGTTGTCCAATGAAGCTCCGTAGCTGGCATTCAGCCTCATTGTCAAGTGCTCCGCGGCAGTCAGGACCTTCCTCTTGGCGTACGGATTCGCATCAGACGCGTTTCCAGCAGGCACGCAGCTCTGAACACGCTGG
This sequence comes from Hirsutella rhossiliensis, assembly GCF_020360975.1. NCBI lineage: Eukaryota > Fungi > Ascomycota > Sordariomycetes > Hypocreales > Ophiocordycipitaceae > Hirsutella > Hirsutella rhossiliensis. The sequence goes on from NW_025408669.1 coordinate 2,217,038, forward strand.
CTGGGCACCGGCTCCAGTCTGCTCGAGTCCACTGGATGGCAGAAGAAAGCGATGGAGTACCTGGTCCCCGAGCTCGACTCGCCCGCGACGGCTCCGGAGCCGGCCGTCGGGAAGACGACTCTGTGGACAGTGCTCCTAAATAGACCGTTTGTCCAGTAGGAGAGCAAGTCGCCAATGTTGACGAGGATGGGAGGGCCAGGGTCCGTCTCCGTGCCGGGGGGGCAGACGGGCACAGGGGCCCAGGTCTCATTTTTGTCGAGGACCTCGAGACCAGCCTGGCCCTTAAGGCGGAAGAGCAGCGTGATGGAGCCGTAGTCCGAGTGGGCGCCCGCGCGGACGTCTTGGCCGGAATGAGCCGCCGACTCGGCCGGCGGGTAGCAGAGGAAGCGAAGCGTGGTGCCCGAGTCGGGCTGGCCGGTGAAGTGGGCAGAGGAGAGGAACTCTCCAACCTAGCACGCGCTTGGTAAGAACTAGCAGCTTTGACCTGGCTCTTGTAGGGGGGAAATCAAGGATAAAAGCGAGATAGAAGAAGCTCTGCCGCTTACATCCAGGCCTAAGCCGAGCAGGTAGAGGATCTTGTGACAGAGCTTGCGGCACGAGTCTGCAAAGGCGCTGAAAAGGGGCTCCTTATCGGCGACCGTCGAAGGTAGTGGCTGCTGAGCCTTGCCGTCGACGAATTCGCCAAAGTTGAAGGCTCTGGGGCGCACGTTATGGCTGGTTAGTTGGCGGCGTCTCTCGTCGACAGGGCATCTCTCCTCACTCTTTGAAATCGCCAAGCTGATGCAACATACGTCAGGGCTAAGCTTTTGTCAGAGCACAGAGAGATGGACGCCTCACCTTCTGGTTCTTGGGGTCGAGCGCCTCTACATGCATGCCCGCCCACCCGCGGTTGTTCTTGATGGAGCATCTGCGCTTCTCGTCGGCGGGCGCATCGAACAGATCTCTGGACTGCGAGCCACGGTCAGCGAGCAGAGTCCTCGCGACGGTATCATTCTGTATCGCGACTTGCGAGTGCAAAGGCTCTGTCAACGTCGTCGGCGGTGATGTCGTTGTCCAAGTTCCTGATGTAGATGAAGCCGTGCTCTTGGGCGGCGGATACGAGCTGGCGGGCGACGTCGGCTTGGTCGCCGGCGAGGTCAATAACGGGAATGGCGGGGGCGGGCACGGGGGCTGTCATGTCTGGGTAGGAGGTGGGGATGAAGAGGCAACTCTCAAGATGTGATGATGACTTGTTTCATTCTGGCAGCCGCACTCAGCAGTCAGCAGTGCAGCACTCTGACATTGGCAACGGGACCTAGCGTCACGGGCTGACGACGGCGACGACGAGCGTTCGGTTCCTGCGGCTTAGGTAATCCGGCGCAATACGCGCTGGTGGAAAGTAGAGACCGCCAGGCTCTGACAGTTGCCATGTCTGCATTCAACCCTGTTCCTTGGCTGCTGGTAATTAGAGCCCATGTCGAGTTCAACATATACAGTATGTACGTACAGAGTACAGTACATGTAGAGTCGGCCGGAAGGGTCAATTGGCTTCATTGCGGCAGCAAAGGAAATATATACTCATTAGCCACAGGCCCACAGTCCATTCGCAACCGGGCGGGTACCGGCTGTGGCGCGTGCACCCGTCTCGCTGCTCCACGGTTGGGCAAGCGCTTTCGGGCACAGGCCTGCTGCGTGTGCGTGTGGCGCGCGCCTTGCACCCACCCTTGTTGCCCATCAACACCCTACCTAGGACAGCTGCTTCTCTCGAACCACCGCCATCACCGACCACGCATCCTCCTCTCCCCTCGTTCCGAGACTCCGCCACAGAAGCTTCTCTCGGCCCCGTCTCCATCCTCGACCGCCCGGCACTTCTCATGTCCGTCTCTGCGTCGCCTGCCTGAGTCCTGAAGCGGCCAAGCTATCTCGTCGGTCGCCCAACTTTTCCCTCTGGGGGTGGGTGGGAGACGCGGTCTGTGTCCTCAACCTACCACTACTCCGAGCCGAGGCAAGGAACAAGGGCGCCTCTGTCGCCGCGCCTTGGGTCGAAATGCCATGTTAGTGTTTCTCCCCGTTTTTCTTGGCACCGTGGTGTCGACGCCATCGCAACCCTCCGTCGAGGCGCTGTGCGCCTCGTGAGCTTCACTTTCAACTCTGGAAGCTCTGCAAGAAACCTCTAGCTTCCCAGACACCTGCCTGTACCAAGGCCGTCCAGACTCGACCACGAGCTCAAATCCCTCTGCGGTCCCGGCTGAGCAGTGCTGCCTGCTGTGGGTCCAGCGTCTGCGATACACCTCGCCCAAGCGCTTTCGCTCGACAGCCTCTCAACAACTCACCCGTGGCTCTACTTGGTGTATTTACGTCGTGCTCTTGAACATATACTGACGTATATTGTGTCTGCAGTCCTTCTCGAGGATTCCTGGATTAATGACCAGTCTACGTATGCTTGCCTTCCTCGCTCTCTCGATTCTGTGCCCCCAACAAGAAGCTCGTCGACGCTGACCCTCGGGCTCCGCTGCAGGACATGTGATGTTGCCGAGCTCGAAGACTGTGCCATCGCCGTCGATGCAACCTACTACCTCAACCACCTGCTCGACACTCCGCCCGCCCATGAGCCACTGCTCTCCGCCCTGGGCGGGCTCACCGGCATCCAAACCCACATCAACGAGAATCTAGACCTGTGGGATAAGAACCGCATCGTGCCCCTTTTCGTCTTTGATGGTCAATCCATCACGGGTCAGGACGATGTCTCTCTCGGCCGCCGTCGAGCGGCGAACCACAAGACGGACGATGCCTGGAACCTATACTCGCAGTCTCAGGCCGAGCAGGCGGTGGCTACGTTTGGCGCCAACCCTGGTCAGCCCTTCACCGCCCCCTGCCCTGCAACGTGGTGCTAATCTTGCTGGCTATTGACAGGCGCCTATTGTGTTCAGAACCTCTATCCCCTGCTGCAGAGTATACTCAAGGAACGGGGCTTGCACTTTTTGGTGCCTCCCTACAACGCCTGTGCTCAGGTCAGCACCTCTCATAGGTCGCGTCAGACGACACGAGCATACTTGCTGACTGCTTGCAGCTCGCCTACTTCGAAATGATAGACTCAAACCAGTGTGCAGGTGTCATGGGTCCCCAGGAGCTCCTCCTCTATCCCATCAAGGACTCGGTAATCCGGAGCTTTGATTGGGATGCCAAGACTGTGACGGCTCTCTCCAAGAAGAAGGCCATGCGCGCACTCGGCGTGGGCGAGCCCATGTTCGTCGATGCCATGCTCATGACGGGCACCTCGTTCCTCGCGCCGTTCCCTCCGCTTCAAGACTCGTCCATGTATCCAAACCCCTTCACCGTCATGGATGCGGTCAACATGCTGCGGACGTCTGACAAGTCCATCGCCACCGCCTGTGCCTCGTTCAACGACATTCTGCAGGCTCAGGACCCGGATTGGCTCGACAAGTACCGCAAGGCGCGGATGGCCGTCCACCACTTCATCTTCATTGCGGAAAACGGCGAGGTTCTCGTCAACGATATTGAGCGGCTCACCAAGGACAACCACGAGTACCTCGGCCTCCAGCTACCCGCCGAGCTGTTCCACTACCTCAACACGGGCCTTATTGGCGCCCGGAATCTCAGCTGTATAACGCACAGTCAGATTGTGGTGCAGCCGACGCTAGACGGCGGCGCCTCGGACGAGTACAAGAAACTCGTCACCGACAAGATCTTGCCCCTCAAGGAACAGGCTCTCGGCCTCATCATCCCCCGGGTTCATCGCGGCATAGGCCACAAGGAAATCACGATGCGCGTCTGGTTCGATCCCAAGTTCGCCCATACGATTAACCATCGTTCTTTGCAGCCGCCTCCGTCGCAGCGCGTAGGCACTTGGGATGTCAAGGAGTCGGACCTGCGCAAGTTCTTCCCCGCCGACTTCGTCGGCCCCATCTATCTGGAAGTGCTCGCCCTGGCGAATCCCGACTTTGTCGAGATGACAAAGGCCAAGCAGAAGCTCATCAGGGGCATCGACAGCTCCGAGATGGTGACGTCTGTTGCCATCTGGCGCTTCCTGCACCTGCGAGGCTACGTCAATGACGAGCACAAGCTGACGAAATGGGGAAACGCGCTGGCAACCACTCTTCTCGCGCTCAAGGAGGCAAACGAGAACCGTCCCGAGATTCCGGGCGTCGACGAAGCCGCCCTTCTCGCCTTTGAGCTGATCAGATTTGGCCTGCTCGGCGGGAAACACGGCGGCGACTTGCCTGGCATGCCACGCAGGGGGAGCGAGGAAGAAAAGTCGAGCTTGATCTTGATCAGCCAATGCGCGACACTCTTGAAGCTGAGGCATCAGGTTTACGGATACACTGGACCGCTGAACAAGAGTCTTTTGGCTTTCCGCTCTCTCTCTTCGGCGGTGCGAGAAGCCGACCGAGACTTGATTGAGGCCATCGTTGCGTCCATGTTCATGTACGGGCAGTGCAAGCGAGAAAGGGATGATTACTTGGATATTAGCCAGAGGTGCGTGCTGTGCCGCGGGAATATTTAACACGCAGAGACGGACCAGGTATTGACAATGCTCGCAGGCTTCCCTTCCTCCAAGAACCGGACATTGGACTTGGCATCGCGATCCGGACATTTTTCGACGAAGATGAAGCGAGCGACAGCAAGGAGGCGCGAGCCACTAAGCTGGCAGAATTTCCGAAGACGTTTGTGCCCTTTGCAGAAGCTTTGGCAGACGACTTTCGCCTGTGCACAGACTTCGTCAGCGCCATCAACCAAGGTGTCCAGACCATTGACAGCAAGGAGCTTGCGGCGGCGGACAAGGCTGCATGGGCCAAGGCCCAGGATTACTTGGATGCCAGACCATTCTGAGCATCGCAAGCCGTGTCGGTCATGTTGGCGGCTACGATAGGGAGCAAGGTGACGGCGGATCAAGATGCGAAAACAGAACCGGGCTGGGGTTTGGGAGCCAAAGGGGGGGCCATGTTGGAAACATTTTTTGTTTTCAATCACGGCCTCGACTCGCTTGGGGGCCAATAATACGGTGACCCGTCCGCGTGGCCGCCACCTTCTGTTGACGAGACGACGGGGGCAGTTATGAGCGTGGGCGAGAGGGATTGTGGGTAGGTGAGGGAATATGGGTTTGGCTGAAGTGTCTGGTCTGTATAGGTTCTGGCGCAGCCGACTGGGGCCTATGTGGGTGAGAGGAGATAAGCGCGGGCTCGGTTGAAGCAGGAATAGCAGGTCGCCGGGGGAAGGGGACGACTCTGGCAGGCCGTCTAGCATCTCACACGAGTCTTAGTGTGCGGGCGCACAAAAAAACGAGAATAAAAAATCAAGATATGCAAAACTTGGGGCCCTGCGCTTGGACACCAGCAGACGAGCGGGTTTAAAACGGAGCATGCACCAAGCAAGGTTGGCGGGCCGTCCATGCCATAGATCACGGGGGAAAGCTCCACTCTGGAGGGGGAGTCGGCACGGGCTTGTCCGCCTGGGCATGCTGGCACGGGTGGCCCTCTTGCCGGCCTCGCGGGAGTTTCAGCCCGTTTAGACCCGGCCGGGCCCCCTCCTCCGCCCCCACCCGCCTTATTTAGCCGCATTGCGAGATGGAGATTCCAGGATCGGTGGGGGGAGAGGTTGGGACAAGGGGTGTGTGGGTGCGCTCTGGCCCCGGGGGAACATCAAACAGGCGGGGGTGAGAGAGAGAGCGCAAGTTCAAGCAGAGCAACGCTTGACATGTGTGTGTCGAATCCAGTGGACCACGGGCGGGCCGTGCTCCTGCGGCGTCGGTTGGTGTTTTGCTGTGTGTGTGATGGGCCCTCGTTTGAGGCGGAATTAGAACAGGCATGATAGCAAGGTGGGGGGGTGGTTTCTGTCTGCTTTTGACATGTTTTGAGTTCATTGTTCTCTCTTGTCTCTCGTACTCTTCCTAGAAAGTCATACAAGAAAAGTGCCCATTCCAGACATGGAGAGGAAAACAGGTGAGCCATCCAAGGTGACAAGAAGGGAAAACAGAGAAACAGAAATGCCAATCCAATCGTAATTCGTAAATGCCAGCCAGCCTTCCATATCTTCAGGGGGGGTTGCCCTATTCCCCTCGCGCAGCGACACGAGAGCCACCCCCATCGGCGAGAAAAGAAATATGTGCTTGGGGAAAGAGCCAACACCGGCCTTGCCGGTGTACGAGACGTGGGAGGAGGCTGAAAATCGTCTCAAAATTAAGTAGATTAAATTTGTGTGCTCTTTCAAAGAGGCGACAAGAAGAAAAGGGTTGGTGCCGGAGAGGCCCAATGCTTTTTTTTTTTGCGCTTGCGCAATCATTCTCAAACCCAGCCTCCCCTCTCTTCTCACGACAGGACCATGGCCATGGGTCCAGCAACGGTGATGGCGTCGGTGACGGCGCTGTCGGCGGGATTTGACGACGTCAGGAAGACGTAGGTGATTCCGGACACTCCCTGGGGAACCTGACAGCCCTCGCTCTCGGAAAAGGACACGAAGAGGGCGCCGCCGGGGGACTGGTCGGGGGTGGTGGTGAAGGCGCAGTTCTTGGCAGAGCCGGCCCCTTGCTCGGCCAGCAACTTAACGGAGGAGCCGACCGTCATCTGGGCAGACTCCTGGCCCGGCATCATGGTCAGGGCGGGGAAGGGCTCGATGGGAAGGTTGGAGCCATCGGGGCATGAGGCAATAAAGGGCTTGGCGAGGGTGAAGGCGGCGCGGGGGCTGAGGGAGCTGTCAAAGGGCTGGGGCACGAGGTCCTGTTTAAGGAGGCTGCGGATAGAGGTCTGGTGGCGCGCCTCGACAGTGGCGATGGAGGCGGCGGCGCTGAGCACATTCTTGTCGCTGATGGCGGGGGCGGCGCCGAGGTAGGCCCCGACGCCGACGTTCTCAAGCACGGCTGCCGTCTTGATGATGTTGTTGACATCGCTCGTGTTGAAGTTGTACTTGCAAGACTCGACTGGCTTGGCGCCCGTCTGAGCGAGGGAGGAAGTGAGGAAGACGACGTGCGTCGCCTCGGAATCCCGGACGGTGCGCAGAGCGTTCCTCATGTTGTCATCCATCTTGTTTCCAGACTCGTTGAGAGCCTGGTCGTAAAAACTGGACTCCAGGTGCTCCAACGTCAGGGCGCTGTAGTCCAGAGTGTCAGTGTGAAGCTCTAGACAAGGCTTGACAAGGCAGGAGCGGGCAGCACGTACAAGTTCAAAATAACGGGATCGGTCAGGTTCATGGACTTGGCCATGGCATTTTGCCGCACAGCGAGCTTGTAGTAGTTGGCTTGCCGGGACGTCAACCTGATGGATGCGGGCAGGGCGGAAGCAGCCGTGGCGAGGACCGCGGCAACGGAGAATATCGTCTTGAGAGAAACCATGTTGATGTCCTTTAGTAGTAGTTGTTGGTGGTGTTTTCTGTGTCCGAGCACAGGGAGTATTTGCTTCAAGAAGGGAATGAGGGAGGACCAGCCGCTCGAGTGCAACAATGGGTATTATTACAAAGAATTGACGTTCCAAAATATATAGAGAACGGGAAAGAAAGCTCACGCAAGGAATGCGAGAAGTGAAGAGACAAGGAGGGAATGGGCTTTTTGGGGAGGAAGACGAGGTCCTTTTGACATTGGCAGGGCACAGGCCGCGCGAGGTGAGACGCCTGCTGGTGCCATGCGGTGCCATGCGGTGCCATGCGGCTGCTGCAGCTTCCGCGACCCCCAGACAGCCCGGGATGTCTTCATCCTATTCTCCGCCTCCCAGGGCGGGGCTCGGGGTGGTGGTGTCCGAAACGGTGCTGATACGCGAGCCTCCGTGGCCAAGCGGCCCAGGCGGGCGCCGTCTGTCGGCCATGGGAGCCTGCGCTCAGACTGATGCCGTGCCCAGGGCTGCTGTCAAGAGCCCTCCTCGGTTGCATGGGCGTTCGGGGCTGGTATTGGAGGGGCGCCGACGGTCCGCCATGGTTGGTGGCGGCCGTGGTTGTAGGAAGAAGAAGCATCACCACTCTCGTCATGCCGCAGGTGCAGGTACTACTCCCGGGCACATGGTGTCTCGTTGCATAGGTGACTTACCCTAATTACCTGCCCATTATTAATTAATTAATTACCTACCTAGGTACCTACCTTATTACCTCGCAAGTTCAAGCATCCGGCCTGCGTCCGGCCCAGCACTAATTACGGCACAGCTCACCTCCGCCCGCCTGCAAAGTCGGTTGTCCAGTGCTCCGCGCCTCCTCCTAATTACCGTTGCCCTCTCTCTAACCATCCATTCGTGCCTCTCTGACTGACCTTTGCCTGCCCAGCCAAACCGACAGCATACATACAACCACCCGCCTGCCCGACACCCGACCACCTTTCCGTTGCTTCCAATCATCACGCAAAACTCAATCAATCTCTATGCAGAAGAAAAAAAGAAACCCCTGCCGCCTCCACTCGCATAACGCTTGGCTCAAGCCTGCCTGCCTGCCGTCTCTCCTCCCACCCTCAAGTGACACACTTCCGCCGTCTGATCGCCCAAGTCCATCATCTATCTTTGTCGTCATCGCCCATCCACGCCGCCACCCCGATCGCCACGCGTCCGCACCACCAAGCACCACGGGGAACCATATCGTCTCTTCCTGTCGTGACTGATGTCCCGACACTCACATCTCCATCAATCTCATCCGCCTGCCGTCCTCCTTCATCACACACACCTTCGTCGCTCGCAAGGTGCCGTCGGGCCTATGTATCACGCGCATCGTATTTCTACTCTTCTTCTGCCTGTCTCGACGCCACCACTTAAATATGTGTGCCACATCTTGCGATTAATTATGTACCCCACCTCCATCAAGAGCCGTCACTTCAGATGACCCTATACACCGCCAGCCATCATCTTCTCCTCTGTCTTTTGTCCTCCCCATCCGCCTTTTCGTACAGTCTGCTCCCCCCACGTCTCCCTTGCACCTCCATCCCGTCGACATTGGACATTGCCGCTCCAAGCTTCTTGCAGTCTCCCACGTCAATCACAGTGCAAACGGGTTCAGGGACCGGATGGTCAAGCATCTGTTGCACTCGTCAGCGTTTCCATCATCAAAGCGCCTTCAAGCTCGGTTGGCACTTACGGTGGGCTCTTGCTAAGGTCCGTCTTCAATATGATGGGGACCCTCGTCATCTCCGTCACATCTTGAATGTGATCCCCGCCCTCTTCTCGTAGTTTGAACAGCTTGAGATACTTTTCCTTGTTAGTCAGGCGCGCCTCGACGGTCTCAGAAACTGGCACCTTCGAGTCAGAGCGTGTCCGATGCAGCGTCCCGGCGTTCGACGACGTGCGAGCCGGCGAGCCGGGGACGCTCTGGGTGGGTCGCTCCGCTAGGGACACCCCGGCCATTGCCTCGGTTACGTCTGACGTATTGTCATCGTCGTCGTCAAACAGGGCATCCACGTCGTCGGTCGACATTGTCCCCGTCTCCGTCTGTTTGCGCGCCGCCTCCTCGCGCTCCCTCTTCACGCGCTCCGCCTCTTCGGCCTGTTTCGCGGCCGCCATGGCGTTGGTCATTCTCTGAGATGCCGCCGCCTTGGGTCGTTCGTCGTCCGGAACGAACGCCGAGCTGGGTACTCCCTTCTCCCAGTACAGCTCGAGAATTCTCTTCTCCTTCCTGAACTCCGCCTTCTTCAGCGGCAGCTGGTCGCAGTGCACCCGCTTCTCGAATCCCCACTCCGGGATAAGCACATCAAAGGCCGATTCGTATACGCAAAGCACGATGCCTTCGGCGATGAGATCTCCATTGACTTCCTGTCGCTTCTTGTCCATGGTGCGGCACGACTCGACGTGGATGCTCTGCTCCTGTGCGTTCTGAGCCGAGTCCTTTTTCGTGTTGCATGACTCGGCCGTCTTGACCAGGTTCTCCATGTCGTCCGTAAACTCGATCTTGCCCTCTGATAGAACGGCCTCCAGCTGCCGGTGGACGATGATGTCCGCGTACCGACGAGTAGGCGACGTGAAATGAGTGTAGAGGGGGAGATTCAGCGAGTAGTGCGACCACAGCGGCTTGACTGTCTTACCCGCGATGAAGTATTTGGCTCGCTGCATGGACTTGAGGGCCAGCGTCTCCATGCCCTTGCGGAGTTCAGTGTCGTCCACCTTGAACAAGCTGTTCTGCAGGGCTCCGCTTCCGGACGCATCAATTTCGTATCCGAGAGCTGTCATACGGTCGACAAATGTCTGAAGACGACGCGGATTCGGGGCGGCCAAGCGACGAAGAAGCGCCTTCTCGGGGAGTCCTTCCGCCAGACGCTGGGCCACGTGCGCGTTCGCCTTGTGCATAAGCTCCTCAATCATCTCCAAGGCCAGAGTCGAATTGAAAATATTGTCCTGCACTGGATTGTTCTCATCGTCCAACTGCTGCATGAGTCGCAGAGGCGCAATCGGTTCCCCTCCTGCGCCTAGACGGGTTTCTCGGAACTTCTGTGCAACCCCCTGGAGGATTTGGATGGTGTTTACCGAAACGGCCCCATTCGAGAACGCCGACGGGTCATTGAGGGCAGTGTCCATGTCTTCCAACGACACCTTGCCGCTGCTCTTCACGACACTTCGGCCCACCCAGCTGTCAGCCTCGGCGACGGATCCGTTGTGAGGGTTCACGTTGAACACAACACTGACGGTGAGTCGGTCCTGGTCGGGGCCGAGTGAGCAAATCTCGCGAGACAGCTTTGGGGGCAGCAGGGGGCAAAATCGGTTAAGCAGCTGAACAGAGGTACCGCGTTTCTTGGCTTCGCGGTCCACCAGTGAGTTGGGCTTCACGAAGTATGCAACGTCGGGCACGTGGATGCCAATCTCGATCTTGCCATCGGGCAGCGTCTTGACATGAACGGCATTGCCGAGTTCCGCACTCCCATTGAAGTCAATTGTGAATGTATTCTCCTGGCGGAAGTCACGGCGGGAGGCGATGGCAGATTCATCCTCCTTGTCCAAAGCCCAGTCCTGGAGGCCGACGTTGCGGAGGACGGCGTCGGAGAACTCGTCTGAGGAGAAGTTGTTGTCCCTCAAGAGGGCATCGGTCTCGACCTTGAGCTCGCCCATGCGTCCGAGCTGTTCCACAAGTGTGCCGAAGGGGTGCAGAGAAGTAATGGGCCAACGCTTGATGCAGGCGACAAAGATCCGATCAGCATAATCCTGATGCTTCTCGACAAAATCACGAGGGGCCTGCTCTGTGGGGATGGCAATCAGGGGAACGCGCTTGTCGGTAGGCTTGAACCAAACAATCTTGGGTTTTTCATGTTGACGAGAGTCGTTCTGGCGGCCGCTGCCACCATCTCGAGCGGCCCTTTCTGCCTCTTGCTTTTCCTTGGTGGCCTGGCTGCTAGGGCGCAGCAAGCCCAGGGTACCGGAAAACATCTGGCCGGCAACACGTTCGACGACGGCGACAATGTGGCCGGCGTAGAGGGGTTTCTGCTCATCGTTGATCTCTTCCTCCTCGACGAGTAGCAGGCTTTGGCCCTCGACCTCAACATCATCGTTCTTCTTTTGGGTCGGGCGCTGACGCAGGCTACCACGGCGGCGGATTCCGCCCTCGGGCGCGTTGTTGTCATCGTTTTGTCCCGAGTTCTGGCTGGATTGGTGCGTGGAGCCGGACCGCGTGTCGGTAATATCCTTGCGTTTCTTCTTCTCTTCCTTTTCTCTCTTCTGCGACCACACCTCGTCAACATTCAAGAGCTCCACGGCAACAAGGTCGCCCTCCAGGGCTCGGTTGCGATCCTTGCTACCGCAAATGAAGATATCGGCATCCAGGAGGCCGTCTTGGGTAGTGACGTAGGCGTCGCTTCTGTTCTTCTTGTTAACGCGCAGGATACCAGAGACGAGCTGGCCATCTCCAAGCAAGGCAGGGAGAGATGCCTGGGGGAGATATGGAGTGAACAGCGTCTTGCGCTGCTGTTGCTGGCCACCAGCCGGGCCCGCGTGCTGGGAGCTTTGAAGGCCTTGAAACTGCTGGCCGTTCATCTGGGCGGCTTGCAGGGCCTGCAGCTGGCCAAGTTGCATGGGATTCAGTTGCTGGCCATACATCGAGGGCATCATCATTTGACCGGGCATTTGCATGAGCTGCGGTTGATTGGAGGCATACTGAAAAGCGCCAATGGATGAGACGGACTGGTTCATGGAACCACGGGATCGGTGACCTGGTTGGAACGATTGGGACTGGCCAGAATTGCCCGACTGGTCCTGGGCCTGATTCTGAGTGCGCCAGTTACCCTCGTAGTTTCGAGACCCGGTGCGGGCATGGCCCATGCCTCCTCCTCGGCGCTGGAAGTCGTTGCCCCCATCGTTGCCCATGCGAGCGCCCCCACGTCCATTTGCAGCCAAGCTCTGACTGCGGCCATGGCCTCCGCGGCCACGAGTTGAGCCCTGAGCCACCGAGGCATCAAGGGTGGACTGGGTAGCGGTCACCTTACTGTTCTCGTCGTCCGGCTTGTCGGAGGCAGCAGGGCCGGGGAACTGGAACCCGGTTGTCGTTCGTTTCTGCTGAGCGAGCTCGGCAGCTTTCTTGGCATCGGCCAGAGCAAGAGAATGTCTTCGCTGGTGGCCGGGCCCAGAGCCGCCTCCGCGGCCGCCTCGCCCGCCGGCATTCTCTCGTCCGTGTGCTGCCGGAGCCTCGAAGTTACCGAAGCCAGAGCCAGAGGCGCCAGACGAGGGAGCTGGTGGGGGGCCCATGCCCATGTTGGGCAGTGCCGACTGATTACGGCGATGTGAGAGTGGTTGGGACGGGGGACCCATTGAGATGTTCTGTTGCGGCATCTGGTTGGGAAACTGGAAGGCGGATTGGGACATGTTGCCCATGGACTGCAAAGGATTGAACGCTCCGTTGTGGGCAATGGGCTGGCCGGGAGGCATCATGCCCATATTTACATATTGTTGATGGGTCGCTTGGATCTGTTGCTGCTGCTGCTGCAAGAGCTCAATCTGTTGCTGGATGGCTAGTTGTTCCACTGCCAGAAGAAGTTGGTCAGCATCGGATCGGTACGGAGCGGTTGCGACGCGCAAGGGAATCCCGAGCCGGAGCTCGTGACTGTCAAGCTGCCGACGACAAGCTTTGACGAAGACAGGCCGTGTGAGGGAGGACAGGGCCAACTTACTTCCTGGGTTGGCAAACATGCTCATCAAGGGCGTCAGCTCCGAAGGGCTTCGTCGATGAGCAATGTGAAGCCGTCGCCCGGTAGGTCCTGGGACGCCGCTGGCCGGCTGTTGCTGCGGCTGTTGCGGCTGTTGCGGCTGCTGCGGCTGCGGCTGCTGCTGCTGCTGCTGTTGCTGCTCCATGATGGGCAGCCAGTGTCGGGTAACGGGGGATCAGGCAAGAGAGCACGTCAGGTGCGGGAAACGAATCTCTGGTCGGTGCAGAATGCGATGCGTCTGCGATGTGAGTGCGAGGCGCTTGACAGAGAGTTTCCAACAAAGACAGGACAGATTTGCCAAAGGAGGGTGGGATGTGGCTGGTTCAGACGAGCTTGGGGATGACCAAGGAGCGTGCGAAGGGAAGCGGTTGGGAAGCGAAGACAGTGAGGGGATGGGCGGATGAAAATCCGGGTGGATGGATGGAGAAAGGATGGTGATGGTGAAAAGTGCAGCTCCTGGAGAGGAGAGCGACTTGGGGGAATACGGACGAGGGCGTGGGAAGATGGATGATGGAACAGAGAATGGAAGATGGGAGGTTTCAGTTTTGGGAGTAGGGGGAAGAGCTGGGCAGGTTTTGGGGGGAGGGTGCGGTTCCGCTGTTCCTCAGCTTACTCGAGACCGAGAGACAGTGGGTGGTTAGTTGGCCCAGTGGAGTCCGTACTGGGCAGTGGGAGAGGGCATGGGAGAGGGCAATAGGCCGGCTCATGGGTGGTCCCCACCTTGCCTTCCGCCGGCAGGTACCCCTGAGGGGGAGAGCGCACAGGGAGGTACTTGCTGCATTACGTCAGGCGCGAGCTCCTTCAGCCCAGACCGCTGGAAGCGCTGGAGCTTTGCTACAGTGAAGCCCCGAAAGGCTAGCCCACCGTGCACATTTGCACAGGGTACAGCCGCCGAATTCTTGTGCGCACTCGCTCAGCTCGGAAACAAGAGGATTTGCCGAGCAGCATGTCGCTACTGCACATGGCCTATCTTCACCTCACCGGCTGGACTGGTGTGCCGCCTACTCGCCACTCGTCCATCGGCGCGCAGAACTGCGAGCGGGGCTTGCTGCCGTGGACTCATCCCCATTCTGCCTGGAAGCGATGCGGCAGCTACTAGTACCGGTGCCCCAAGCTAGGGGGCTCGTGGTCCGTAGGGAAGACAGAAGCTTGCAGCCGCACATGCGGGAGTTGAGACACTTGCTACCCATTCATGCGGGCCAAGGCCGGTCCATGCGGGCGTCCTTGCACCAGCTGGTCTGGTCTAGCCACGGTAACCACTGACAGTGGCCAAGTGTCGAGTGCCTTCGTCGTCTGCCTTTTGCTACAGTAGTAGTGGTATACCTGCACACAAGGTACAGCCCTCATCTCGAGACACCAGACTGGCGGGCTTTCACGTACCAAAAGGGAGCCTCATTGGTGGTACCTGATACCTGGCTCACCATGCTCACTGCGGGCGGAAGGCGCTGACAGACAGGCCGCCAAATGATGCAAGTGCGAGCTGCAAAAGAAACAAGGCCGCGTTTGAAGCTGAGCCTGACCCAGACTCCCCCTCGCTCGTTGTTTGGACATGTCAGAACCCTTTGGCGGCAATGGCCCTGATCCACAAGCAAACGAACCGATCCCTTTCGCCGACGGCTTGCAGGACGAACTCCAGCCCAAACTGCCAACCTAAACTGCCGTGCCAGAACGCAGGATCGGCTGATGCACGTCTTGACCGGGCCATTTGCACTTCAACGGACAAAGGGGCTGCAAAGAAAGACTTTGTGGGCTAGGCGCACGGTGTCCGTAGGGCATCCGCGGCCGCTCACATCCCGGCGTCAGTTAATTCTGCACCCGCTCTCGCTTTGCGATTCTTTACCCTACCTAGGTAGACGCTGTAGGCCGGTTCATGGCGCCGGGGCTCCCGCTCCCGCACGTCCGCTCCCGTCGTGTGGGTGGAGTACTCCGTGCAGAGGTACTGTACTACCTAGAATCTGCCTGTTACTGTGCATTCAGCCAAGCAGGGCTCGTCGTTTGGTAATGTGGTCTTTTATAAGTTACTGTAGATGTTGCTCCCTGCATCAGCACATTTGCGCATGCATGGAAGGCAAGAATTGCATGCATCGCAGCCACATGTGAGCGTAAATCCAGAGCGAGACACGCAAAAGAGCAGGCTCGGGACGCGAGCCCGGTAACGCCGGGCAGCTTCACCCACTGTAGCATGTGTGTTTTTAGCTGTAATTATACGGTACCTGGACACGGAGTACTCGCCTTTTTGGCGGCGCTCGAGCCGTTCGTGGGAAGAGAAACTGCATGCGACACCAAGAGCTTCATCACGAGTCGGGCGGGAGCAAGGAGTCGGGTATCAGGGGGATTGCTGCTCGATGTTTGCCATTTGTGTATCCAAAAGAGGTGAATCATCCGTAATGTCTCAGTCATGGATCGGCCATGCCGCCTGGCCATTGATGCTCGCCCGGGGGCTTCCGAAGACGCCCCCCAAGGCCCTAACAACATGGCCGGCATTGTGTACAGGTTATCGTATGTATTCGTCTTTCTGAAGATAGATGGCCGAGCCTCGTACTTGCGTGCGACAATACAAAGTACGAAGAATCGATCCTGGACACAACGAGGCTTTCCACATGTTTCCCACATGGATCAAGGGTGGGCTGCTCGAGAGATGCCATGGGACGGGAACACCTACGAAGGCTTCATGAGAAGCCTCGGTAATAGTGCTGCGCAAGTCTATTTCAATCTCAAAGTTGTCGAGCCTAGCCTGACTGACTATTCGCTTCCGTCTTGACAGGTCTGGGTATTTGTGCTTGGAGTTTAGGGAGTGCTTATCGGGTACGAAGTACGAAGTACTTCTGGAAACTGCAAAGTGTATTCGGTGCCTCGAGCAGCTCTGAGTGGCGCTGAGCTCGTCGGGTCGGACTTTTATTTTCGCGATACCCAGCTGCCGCCTCTGCGCTCTCAGTATCTACCGAATACCTACGATACTTCTTCCTGCTGTAACAAATCTTCCGAGCCTCAAGCCGGAGACTGTGCTTCTCGGGCCAATCACGACGACGCCTACAAGGAACCGAAAGGCCTCCCACCCTACACATGACCGTCCTTGCCTATCAACCGCACGATTGCCAAGTCAAGCCGCGCCGCAACAGCAAATGCAAATGCAGCTTCGATAGCACCTCGGCCTCTGCTGCAAGCATGACGCGCTCGTCGCCCTTGAGGAGGACGCAATTGGCCTCGACTCCCGACAGAGCCATACGGTCCAGCTTCCTCCTCGATGATCGAAACACGGAAACCAGCCACCTAGACGCGCTCGCTGCCGCGCAGGCGGAACACGACCGAGTCCGCGAGGCCGCCATTCGTGTGTACGAACTTCACGAGTTGAAAGAGGAGCACCAGCGTATACTGGACCAAGAGCGCAGGGAGCAGGAGAGGCTGAAAGCGGAGGCTGAAATCGCGGCAGAGGAAAAGAGGCTTCAAGAGTTACGGGCGAAATCGATACCAAAACCTCCTCCGCCCGCTGTGCCTGAACCTCCCAAGCCAGTCGAGCAGCGTCCCGGCGAGGCACCTGCGACCAAAGCTACCCAGGAAGCGAAGAGGCCATTGGCGGCTGCCCCAGAAAACACAGGGCTCAAACCCCAGCCTCCCAATGCCTCCCCTGCCTCGCAGAACGCGCTTTTTGCAAACCAGACCAAGCCGGCAGCGAATTCTCCTCTAAACCCACAGTTTCATCAGCAGCCTGCATCACAGGCAGTCGCCGTTCCAAAGTCAAGTGCTCCAACACCTCAAGCTAAAATCGCTCCTCCAGGGCCGTCCACGGCTCAAGTGCCGGCCAAAGCACAAGCTCCTGCTGCAAAACCCGCCGTCGACCGGCTTGTACAGATACACCGAGAGCTCAAGACACTGCGCAAGGACCTGATGGCATTGTCCAAGGCTCCGGGCTCTCCGTTGAAGGGAAGGGTGGGAACGTTTAGAAGAGAGATTCGAGTCGCAATCGGGCAGCTCACCAGCGGCAAGGGCGCCAATGTTCAGCCTGTGAGATGGTGCCCGTCTTGGTGCGCTTTGCCATTGCCACTGCTAACATTATGCAGACCAATCGGATCATGGCCATCTTGAAAGAAGCTGTATCGGGCCGGATTGCCAGTCCTCCTGTCGAGGTCAGTCGGTTCTTGGCGGAATCTCGTCCATCAGCCAAGGTTGCGAACAGCGGCGCAGGTCTGCCCTCCCTCTTCATCTACCTGATCAACATTTGCGCCAAGGGCATCATCAGCCAGTTCATCAACGAATGCGGTGCCAATCCCAAGGCTGCAGATCCAATTGGAGTCTTTACTGCCCAACTCTTCTCGCACAAGGATTTCCAGTGGCAGGGACAGTCCCTGATCGATATCCTCCTGGCAAAGTTCCGCATCGTTTGCCCCGTCCTCTTCGGCTTCAGGGGCAATGACAAGACGGAGAGAGGCAGACATGCCATTGGGTGGCGCAAAGACGGGTCCTCGTGGATCACGGAGCAGAGCCACAACGACCGGATGGCGGGTCTGGGTGCCGGCTTTGCAGCTGTGTCCCTACGAGACTTTAGCAAGTCGTCCAAGGAAAATCCTTATCCGCCAACGCACTACTGGAAGGCACTCGCCGGCATCGTCAATTCGCCCCCAAACGAGACGTCAAACACACAGTACGTTGTCTTGAGGTCCATGATTGAGGGGCACGAACAGCGATTCCTCAACTTTTACGGAAACGCGGCCGTTGTCGCCCTGCGACTGGCCCTAGTTGAGTTTCCAAAGAGGGCGCCAGAGCACGCCTCTGCGGCGGGAACACTGCGTGCGCTAGCCGAGGTTTTGCGAACTGAGGGCGGGTTGGATTTGGCTTAGCCAACTGTATCTTTGAAAGTCGGGAATGTTTTGCTTTGTATTATGATGAGGAAATCGGCGTTTGGATTAGCCACATAGCTTGACGAGCATAAGTTGGACTGCATAGCTGAGGCGTTGAAATGAGATGGCAAGTATCATTTCTTGAGGCATCCTGGAGCCCCATCTGCTCTATCGACGTACCAGAACGCTGGAGGCGGGGGAGAACGCAATGCGTGATGAAGCCGTCAACAACGACTACGTGTAGCCCACTATCTTTAAACTCCAATCCTCGAGCAAACCGGCTCAAACAAAGGTAGTGGAACATGACGAAAACAGTATACAGAGAGCAGGTGCTATAATATCAGGAGCAGGATCAGGAGCAGGATCAGGACGAAGATGAGAACCCCGATGCAGCAGCTGCTCCATCTGTCTTCGTTCTGGCGCATGACGTACTGTAGCTTCTGCATGCCATTCTGCAGGCGGCTTCCCACGCGGTCGGCGGCGTGGTCGACGAGCTCGAGCATCTCGTGCTGCTCTGCGAGCTCGCGGCCCATGTCGTCTGCCTGGCGGCGCAAATTGCCGACGGTCTGAAAGACGCCGTCGAGATGCTGGTCCTGCTCGCGCATCGTCTCCACCTGCTGCTGCTGCTCAAACTGGGTATAGTCGTCGTCGCCGTCGGCCATGGCAAAGGAGCCGGGGTCGGGCAGGTCGCCGCGGCGGGCGTCGTGGAGCTTGCTTGCGAGCTCGTCGCGCATGTCGTCGATCTCGCCGCTGACCTCCTGGACAAGGCGCTTGCGGCGGACGACCTCGTCGGCGGAGAGGCCGTACTGGGCGGGGCTGGACTCGACGGCCTGGACCGAGGCAACGAGATCGGCGAGGTCCTCGGCGAGGGCGGACAGGGCGGACTCGAGGTCGGAGCGGGCCGAGGCGAGCTCGGGCGAGGAGGATGCGGCGGCGGTGGAGAGGGAGCGGATGCGGAGGTAGGAGGCGAAGAGCGGTCGCGTCGACGACATCTGGGCGAGGACATCTCTGCAAAGGCGCAGGCGGTGGGTGTGAGCGGCTGGCTGGCTTGGAACAAGTGGGTGCGTGGTGGCGGGCTGCCTACTGTTGGACCTGGAGAAAGGGGTCCTCGCCCTCGTTTGTGGAGGACATCATGGCTCCGGCGCCGATGCCTTGCGGAGCATTCAGGTGCGGCCGGCGATGGCTGTTTTGGCTGTCCGAGGTGCGATGCGGGTGCAGGATGTCGGGCGGCGTGGTGACGACGTGCCGAGTGCTGTACTGTACCTGGCAGGACCCCACCAACGTTGGTGCTCGTACAGTGCGAGAACAGTCCACCCACTCGGTACGGCGCTGTGTTGTGCGTACCTCGTACCGGGCTGTACACAGTGCCGGCCACTCAACGTGGACAACCGCACGATTTGGCCGACGACTGACACGAACAAGAGGGCCCAAACTCGCTTTGCAGCCTCGTGTCCAGAAGAACGAGGACGGAAGCTTATGCATCGCCTTCTGGTCATTCTCTCCGAGCCCGCGACCGTCTCTCAAGAGGCACCTGCTGTTGCTTTGACTCGGCTGGAAATCTGGCGCCTCTGACTCCGGCGATAGATTTGGCATGACTGAACGGACAGACTCTGCCCGTCTTGTTCGTCTCTATCCCGGGGCTCTCCAAAGCCTGGTTGGCATTTAGTCTTCATCACCATGATACCCGAAAACCCGTTGCCATACCACGGGGCCTTCTCGTCCCCGGAGGAATACATCGAGGCTCTACTGGCATTCGCGAGCACAAAGGACGTCTTCCAGATTCTATGCGGCGGAGTCCACATTCTAGACTTCTTCACCACGGAACCTGGGCTCTTCCATGCTGCAATTCCAGAGGAGTGGCACTCGTTTTTGCTCTCGCTCGACATCATGCGCCTGCTCGATCTCCTCATGAGAGACAACCTGGACAGTCTAAACTTCCAGCAGGGTCAAGGTCCTCCGGAGAGCCTGCTTCAGTACATCCGGTCTATACGCGACCTGTCGCTGAGGCGAGACTTTTCTCCGACCAAGCGGAACCTCCCTGTACTGCCGCGGTCTGTGGCGGTGGGCATGAAGCCCAAGAAGATCCATGAAGTCAGGTACTTTGCCGACTACATCGAACGCCTGTCAAACGACATCTCGGGCTCTTGCGGCCGTGACATCTCCCACCTGGTCGACTTTGGCAGCGGGCAGAACTATCTGGGCAGGGCGCTCGCCAGCGCACCCTACAACCGGCGTGTGGTGGCCGTGGAAGGCAGGGAGAACAACGTTGCTGCGGCCAGACATCTCGACAGGCTGGCGGGGCTCACAGTCAATAAAAAGGTCCGGAGAAATAAGAAACTGTGGAATCAGGTATTGGAGGTTCTGGGACCGGACAAAGAAGGCGATCCCAGGGCATTGGCCGAGGCGGTCAAGCAGGTCGCCGGAGCTGAGGCTTTCGACTTTCGCCCCGCCGATGAACTTGGGTCGCAGAACGAATTGGAGGCAGGCAAGGGCCATGTCCAGTACGTGTCGGGCAGGCTGGAAAGCGGAGACCTCGCCGGCATACTCGCCGAGGTTAAGCGCCCAGGGACGGAGGACAAGCAGAGGCCTGCGTCACAGTTCATGGCCATCTCGATACACTCTTGTGGCAACCTCTCACATCACGGCATCCGGTCGCTGGTCCTCAACCCCGACATACGGGCAATCGCCATCGTGGGATGTTGCTACAACCTCGTGACGGAGAAGCTCGGGCCGCCGACGTACAAGCACGCGTACCTCCGGCCGACGCTGCAGGCCCTCAACGGCAGGGTGGTTGAGGAATCCGACAAGCGTGACCCGCAGGGGTTTCCGATGAGCAAGCGCTTCTCTAGCTACCGGGGCGAGGGCATCCGGCTCAACATCACGGCCAGGATGATGGCGTGCCAGGCACCGCAGAACTGGACCCGGGACGAAAGCGAAGACTTCTTCACGCGGCACTTCTACCGTGCCGTACTGCAGAAGATATTCCTCGATCGCGGCGTCGTGGGCCGCGTCCGGCACGGCCAACCTGGCCACAAGGGGACGAGTGGCGCCTTTGACGTGAGCACCAACCCCGTCGTCATCGGCAGCCTCCGTAAGCACTGCTACGGCTCGCTCAGGGCCTACGTGCGCGGCGCCGTCGAGAAGCTGACGACGAGCGCCGACTACAAGCAGTACGCAGAGGTGATGCGAGACAAGATGGCGGGCATGACGGACGAGGAGATTGACGGGTACGAGGAGGCGTACCAGCCGCGCAGGAGGGAGCTGTGCGTCATCTGGAGCTTGATGGCCTTTAGCGCCACCGCCGTGGAGTCGCTGATAGTGGCGGACCGGTGGACGTATCTCGTCGAGCACGGGCATCTGGTGAAGCAGGCGTGGGTCGAGACGGTGTTTGACTACAGGCAGAGCCCGAGGAACCTGGTGGTGGTCGGGGTGAAACGGGACGATGCATGAAGGGTGAGGGGGGGAAGCGGGCGGGATTGGAGAAGCCAAGGCAAACAATTGGACGAGGCCGCGTCGCAGATGGAGGGGAAAGACTGGCATGGCAGCTGCCGGTCAGTCAAGCCATGTCTCGCCGTTCTCTGGTTGCACGGGGCGGCGGCGCTGCGGGTCGACAAGAGCGCTATCCGGCAACGACGCTTCCTCGGCGGACACGGGCCGCAAGGGGGCCATGATATCTCGACGCCAGTGGCTGCCGCAGACGGGGGGCCAGTCCAGACTTGGCGTGACATCTGGCGCGCGGGAGGTGCTGCTCGGTGATTTGCGGCCGGGTTGAGGGGGGGCTGCTGCTTAAACGACGGCAAGGGACGCGAGGATACCGAGACGACGGCGGTCGGTTGCGGGCTGGCGGTTTATACACGCGGCGGCCCGCGGGTATCTCGATTGTAACTTGAAGCACTGCATTGCACGGGGCTGAGGGCAGAGCGCGGGACAGGCGGCTTGCAGGAGGCGACAACCAATCCAACGACGACACGGGACCGATCGACTTTCCCCTCTTCTCTCTGCGACTCGTTTCCCGGCGGCCTGCTCTTGTCTGCGGCGAATGCAACTTCCACACCAGAGTCCCGGCAGATGCGGAGAAATTGCCCTGCATGCCTTGGCGCCGAGGGAAGAAGAAGAAGAAATGAGACTCAGTCCCCCAGGCTTCTCCGCTTCTCCACACTGCCATGGACCGGACCCGTTTCGTGCGTCACAGCCTGCCTGCGGCCCTCCCCCCCCCCCCGGCTTCCTCCCATCAGGGTCTAAGTTAATTCCTCCTCTCTCTCCCTCTCTCCCTCTCTCTCTCACACGCCACAGAGTGGAGCTGACGGGCTCCACAGCCGACTGCATCTGTATGTCCTGGACGGTACAGCAACCAAACCTGCGTGCTTCTCTTGCCGTTGGCACTGGAGTTTGTTGCTTGGTGATTTGCCCATCCGAAAGGAGAGGGTGGCGCCACGTTGGCCGCGAGAGCCCATACATACATACACATACACATACACATACATTCGTACAATACAGACAGCATGGCGACATGGGGCCCGTCAGCAATGGCGCAATGATGCCGTCGCCCGGTTTCGCCTATATAAATCGCCCGGCCGAGCCTCTGTGATCCCCCTTCCTTTGGCTTGCCTGTGCTTGTTTGCTGCCTCTCTGCAGGTCCCGTTTAGCCTCCTCCAAGACGGGGATTTGGGTGGGCCTGCCTGTGGGAGTTGGCCAGGCGCCTAAACAAAATCTTATCACGCTTTTGGTTATCCGCCGCAACTCTCAGACTCTTTTTTTTTGGCTTCGCCCCTCGAGCCCCCTTTTTTCTGCTTCTTTTAATCATCACCAACGTCCGAGCTGGGGGGGGGGGATTCCCACTACGCTGGCCCCATCGGCACACCACTCGTTCTTACAAGGCTCAACTCCCTCTCCCACCATCGCCAATCCACCCCCGCCCGCACTCACCCCGGTTAGTCCCAGAACGCAAAGGACGCGGCCATTGGCCTGCCCCGTCCAGCCGCGTCTTGTTCGTCTCCAAGAACCTCGCCGTCTTTGCCTCGCAGGCTCGTCGCGCGACTCCCGTGGCCATCATGAACGCGCAGATATCCTTTCTTGTAAGATCCCGCTGTCTGTCCAACCCCACCCCACATGGATACGGCTCCCTGCAGCCAAGCCGCCCACTTGAATCACATCGCCGTGGTGAGACGAAGATTTGCTGCCGTTGGTTGGAGCTGACAAGGTGCAGGACGGCACTTATACCCTCATTCACATCCCCCTCGACCTGTACTCGACGCTGCTGCAGCCCATACTGCGCGTCCTGCTCCCGCAGACGCAGAGTCTCAACGTCTCCCAAGTCCCGCCCGAGCACGAGCTCGAGGGCCTCACCACCGAGAACCAGCATGGCTTCTTCAACGTCAGCATCACCCCGCTCGAGTGCTCCGTCGTCTGCCACTCGAGCTGGGCCAAAAACGTCTTTGAGCCCGTCATCGACGCCCTGCCGCCCGACCTGGCCAAGACCGTCACCGTCTTCAGGGACTCGTACATGGTCCTCTCCATCATCAGCGCCGGTCTCGACGCCGCCGGTCGCGTCATGGAGCTGAGCTCCCCGCTCGCCCTCGCCGGCATCCCCATCTTCTTCATCACCACCTACTACTCCGACTTCATCCTCGTCCCCTCCAAGGAGAGGCGCAAGGTCATCAACGCCCTGTCCAACAACGGCTTCGAGCTGTCCGAGAACCAGTCCGACTTTGTCAGCTCCTTTGTCTACGGCCGCAAGAACTCGACGACGAGCCAGTCCGCATCGCCCCCCAGCACCCCGCCCCCGTCCAATGCCGGCGAGCTTCAGACGAGAACCTTTGATCTCCTGCAGAAGCGCAGCGTCTCTCCCTTTGTCGACGACGGCCTCCAGCTGATCCAGTGCTCGGGGCGCGAAATCTCCCAGCTGGCCAACGCCTACGGCCACCGCCTTCCCGCCGGCCGGCAGGCGCAGAGCGCCCAGCGCCGGCAGAGCTGGATTGAGAACGTCGACACGAAGCTGTACACGTGCATCATCTCCGCCTTGGTGTCCAGGCCCAGGTTCATCTCCATCACCTTGGCCCAGGACGATCCTCCATCTCTCCTGCTGGACCGCAAGCTGCTGCCACTGTTTGGCGACTCCATCGTCGGCGACACCGACTGCAACTTTGTGCCCATCTTCCTCGACCTCGGCACCCTGTCCTCGGGCGTGACGGGCATCGTTTGCGGCGTGGCGGGCCGGCTCGTCCACGAGATGCACATGATTGAGACGTCGGAGCTCTCGTACCTGTCCACCGCACGGGCCGGTGCCGTCATTCTCACCGAGGAGCAGTCCACGCGCGCCCTGGCCATACTGCGGCCACTGCTCAACAAGGAGGCGTAGCGATTGACGGACGCCGAGCCTTTGGCCTCCTCGCCTGTCCAAAACGGGTTGTTTTCTGGTGCTGGACGAGGGTCATGCGGTTGCATCTGGTGCCCAAAAGGAGGTCTTGCATCTCGGCGTTTGTGGGAGGCTGCTTGTTGCTTGCATGAGATACCCGCCGCGAAATTGCATGTGGATTTGAGGCGTCCGTCTTGTTACATAAAAGATCAGGGTGTAAATGCGTGCTTCACTTCCCCGTTCCAGTCATGTGGCGACGACGGCGTGCGCGCCGTGGTAGCGTAGAGTCCCGAAGACGACGTCCCCAGCAGCGCTTCCGACGGTCAGGTGTTGACAAGGCGCACAGCTCACCTCGCCTTCTTGCCGCGCTCCTTTTCCTTTTCCCGCTCCGCCACCATGCCAGCCCTGACAAAGCCATCCCTAGCAACGGCGTTGATGACAGCAAAGCGCCGCGGCCCGAGCTTGACGCCGCCGTACCACCGCGACACCACGACGAGGGCGTCCCACAGGCCCATGAGGTGCATGAGGTGCAGCAGGCGCGCGCCAGCGGCGCTCTCGCCGTCGTCGTCGCAGTCGTGCATGCCGCCGCCGCCGGGGGGGTTGGGCGAGGAGGAGGAGGAGGAGTGGTGGTTCGGCCCGCGCACGCGCCACGCCGTCATGTTGTGCGTCGCCGTGCGCAGACGCCGGTCCGAGGCCAGGAGGTGCGCGATGTGTGCGCGGGCCTGCGCGGGAGACGTGACGCGCGTGACGTGTGCGATGAAGGTTGACTTGTTTTCCGTGACGGGCTCAGAGACGGTCCAGATCGGGGGTGGATAGTCCGTCTCCGTGGTTGTGGCCGAAGACGACCCGTGCTCGACGCCAGGCTGGCCGTGATGCTCTCCCGCAACCGCTTCCCCCTCCCGGCTCTGTCCTCGCCTCTCCTCCTCATCCGCCAGGCCCGCGTCCTGCTGCCCCCGGAGAAGCTTTACCTTGTCCTCGACAGCAGCCAATCTCACCGCAAACTCCTCCACCGCATCAAACACACACACGGTCCCGCTCTCAAACACCTCGCCCAGCGCCTCGCGGAACAGGCCCAGGTCCCGCGCCCCCGCGCCCCGGACGCCCCCCGAGCTGCGCTGCGTGCCCAGCACCGCCGGCGGCTCCCCCGGATACGCCGCCGGGAACCGCAGCCGCAGCCATGACGCCCCGCCGGGCAACTGCAGCACGTGCACGCTCCCTCCGCCTCCTGCCTCGTCCCCATCGGCCCCGTCGTCGTCGGCCAGTCGAAGCGTGTCCGCCCCGTAGATGGAGTTGATGGCCTCAATCTCGTCGGTCAGTTCGTCCGACATGGTCTGGCGTGCTCCCTGCCGAGGCGCGGGCGCCCCAAGTTCCAGGTTCCGGATTGTACGTGCCCGCTCGTAGATTGATGATGACTGTGGGATAATTAACGACTGGCCCCCCGTTTGACGATGCTTCTCCATATCCGCACAGTGTTTTAGCCAGGTACACTGTGCCGGTGGGAAATCCTGTCTTAGACGCCCAAGCTTCGTCAGCTGTGATACCGCCTCACCCGATACCCGTAGAACGCCCTCGTGGTTTGACCAACTGCATTAGTGAAATATACAGCGGTATGCATGAAGCTGGGCCCAAGACACCAATCATGCCAATGCGAGCACAGTCAGGAATAGGGCTGAGTAACATTGTGTACCATACACTTCGCGGCCGCGGTATATAGAGCCAGTCGTTCTTGGGGCCGTCCTCCGCATCATGCCACGTCTATTTAGGATCGCCCCTTGCCAACGACGCAAAAGCCGGCATACTCTTCACACACAAACGCAAAAGACCACTCGCCCCCGAGTCACCCTTACTCATCCATGACCGATGCAAACTTGTCCATCATCTGCTGCTGGATAGCCTCGTACTGTAGCCATGGTCAGTCATAGGTCAGCCACGGACAGGAGGGCCAACCACCAACCTTCTTGCAAACAGCCTCCTCGCCTTCCGATGGAAGCTCAAACTTGAGCTGCCTGAGCTTGGCTTGGAGATCGCTCGTGGCCTCGCGGACCTTGGCCCAGCTCTGGCCCTGGGCAATGGCCTTTTGTGACTCGTCGTGGAAGCCAACCATGAGCTTCATCATCCACTCTGTCTTCCAGATCGGGCAGAACTGATCGTAGTCTGAGTAGCCGTTTTGCTGCAAAAAGTCTTCCTTGAGCAGGCCGGCGAGGTCGAGGGTAATCTTGTCGGGGTCCGACAGCGCGCTCTTTCCCACCAGCTGCACAACCTGGTCCAGCTCTTCCGAGTCGGACAGGAGCTGCTTGATGCGATCACGGAGCCGGGGGAACTCGGGGTGCTCCTTTTCGTAGTACTTGTCCAGAGTAGTGGTGTATTTGCTATACGAAACGCTGGTGTTGATGGAGGGGAAATGTTTTCGCTGCGCAAGCTTCTTGTCGAGACCCCAGAAGACCTGGACAATGCTGAGGGTGGAGCTCGTGACGGGATCCGAAAAGTCACCGCCGGGAGGGCTGACAGCGCCGACGATGCTGACACTGCCCTTGCGCTCCGGGGAGCCGAGCGTCTGGACTCTGCCGGCTCGCTCGTAAAAGGAGGCGAGCTTGGCGCCCAGGTAGGCGGGGAAGCCCTGGTCGGCGGGCATTTCGCCCAGGCGACCCGAAATCTCTCGGAGAGCCTCGGCCCATCGCGATGACGAGTCGGCCATCATGGCCACGTCCAGGCCCTGGTCACGGAAGTACTCGGCGACAGTAATCCCCGTGTAGATGGAGGCTTCTCGAGCGGCGACGGGCATGTTGGACGTGTTGGCGATGAGGGTGGTGCGCTTCATGATGGGTTCCTTGCGGCCATCGACTTCGATGGTGAGCTCGGGGAAGTCCTTGAGCACCTCGGCCATTTCGTTGCCACGCTCACCACAGCCAACGTAGACAATGACGTCGCTATTGGAGAACTTGGACACGGACTGGCTGATGACAGTCTTTCCGCAGCCGAAAGCGCCGGGGATGGCAATGGTGCCGCCCTGGACGCCCGGGAAGAGGGCGTCGAGAACTCGCTGGCCGACGACAAAGGGCTCGCTGGCGGCGAGCTTGTCGGTGGACGGACGGGGGACTCGGACGGGCCACGACTGCATCATGGGGTACTCGGTCTTCTTGCCATCGAACTCGACCTCGAGGATCTTATCCACGACCGTATACTCACCCTTGGAGGCAATCTTGGTAATGGTGCCGCGGGCGCGGGGAGGGAAGAGGATTCTATGCGTTGAGATGAAGGAGTTCTCGAAGACGGTGCCCCAGACGTCACCGCCCGTGATGTGGTCACCGACCTTCATGGAGGGGGTGAAGGCCCATTTCTTCTTTCGGTCGAGGGCAGGGATGGAGATGCCGCGGGGGATGTAGATAGATTTTGACACGTTTGAGATTTCCGCCAGCGGCCGTTGGATACCGTCGTAGATGCCATTCAGCAAGCCGGGCCCGAGTTCGACGGACAGGGGCTTGCCGGTTCGGACGACGGGGTCACCGACCTTGACACCGGCTGCAGAGGCTGGCGTCAGTCTTGGGTGTATCGGGGGGTAGGGGGGAGAGTGGGCGTACCGGTTTCCTCGTAGACCTGGATGGTGGCCTTGTCGCTGTTGATTCGGATGACCTCGCCGACGAGATTATCGTGGCCGACTCTGACCTAGAGGCAGGCGGAGAGTCGTCAGCTAGCGTTCGCCATCAGGCAGACGACAACGTACCAGTTCGTACATGGCAACACCAATCATGTCCTCGGCCACCACGACAGGGCTGCAGACGGGTCAGCAACGAGGAGCGATGGCGTCTGCTGCCTAGCGGCATCAAAGGACGACTCACCCGGAGATGGAGAAGATTTTGCCTATGGGAAGCGTCAGCCGTCAAAGCGATTGACCACCTGAGGTGGGGGCTGCCTACCATGATGCACGTTGTCGCCATCGGCGTTGTTGGCCTTTTGCGATTTCTGGACGGCATGCAAGTCAGCTCCAGCGGGGCGAGTTTCGGATGGTCGGAAAGACGTACGGGCGCCATTTCGGGGCGAGGAGAAGAGCAGCGGACCGGAGCGGGCTCCTCTCGATCGTCGGCGGCGGAGGAGGGAGCTGTAGACGGCTGCGGGAGCGGGTGCGGAGGAGGCGTTGGAGGAGAGGAGAGGGGCGGCGGCGGTGGTGGTGGAGAGGTTGGCACGTTAGTAGGTGGAGGCGATGATGTAGCGGCGGCGGCGGCAGGGCCAGGGGACGCGTAGTAGCTGTAGGAGGACGAGACAGATGACGCCGAGTCGCTCCTCCCGCGGCGGATGAGGCTGATGAGCGAAGGCCGAGCCTTGAGACCGGGCCGTAGTCCGAGGTGCATGCACGAGCGAGCGGCCAAGGAGCTGCTGTTGACGGGGTTGAAGTGACGAGAGAGAAGAAGGCGTCGAGAGAGAAATGGGCTGGGCGGTTGAGGTACCCGGAGGAGGGGGGTTTCACGAACGTCGGTGTTAGTCAGACGTGTACCTGCTATGAGCATCCACCGACGAAAGTCCGCAACATATGCCTAGGCAGCAGCAGCGGTGTACCTGTAGCCTATCATCAGCCTTGCTTGCTCAAGTCGAGCGATTCAGTTGGGCGCGCGTCCGGCTACTCAGCAGTCCCCCGGACGATGAAATGCCCAGACAGGAATGACGAGTACAGAAATGGCCTCAACGGCAAAGCAGCCGGGCCATTAAAAAAAATTAAACCAAAAATTGACAGCCGGTGTCTGTTGAGGTGGAAGGCTACGGGTGTTGAGGTTGGAAGGCTACGGGACATTTCTCCAGGCCCCGTCCGTCAGCCACGTCCACATCTCCTACCCTAGGCCACAACCTAGACGGAGGAAAATCGGAAGCACCAGGCTTCATTCACCTTCTTGCTCCCTGCCAAGCCATCGCGTATGGTCATGAATATGTTCATCTTGATACTCTTTGTACAGGTAGGTGTATCAACAGCGACTACGGAGTACAGAGTACAGCGAGCAGTCGCCCGAGACCATGCGCACAACAGTCATCAGAGAACAGACCAGAATAAGCAAAAACGCTCCAACGCACACAACGCACTCAAAATTCACCACGACTTGTCCACCACGACTTGTCCACCACGTTGCCCGCCCGGGCTATCTCCTCCTCGGCCATCTCCACGAACCTCTCCAAGCTGTCGCGCGCCACCAGTGCCCCAAACGTCGTCCGCGTGACCAGCTCGTCGCACTCGTCGTGCTCGCCGTGCGCTGCCGACATGTCGCGCCTCTCGAGGTGGAAGCCAAACTTGGGCTTGTAGCAGTTGTCCTGGGCGCGGCCGGCGCGCAGCTGACAGATCTCGTCGGCCCTGCAGGAGCCCCGGCATTTCGCCACGTTCCACCCGCGGCTTTTGCGCGAGATGTAAGCGTCGAAGAGCTCGTCGTCGTCCTCAAATGCCTTGGTCACCTGGTGCCAGAAGGCCGGCGTGAGCTCGGCCCTGGGGTCCGTCACGGGCGGGCTGAGGGCCTTGCCGTAGGCCTCCTTGGCCGAGTACAGCTTGGTCCAGACGGGGCCCGACTGGAAGGCCTTGTCGCCCATGTCGGCAATGTACGTCGTGGCGTCCAACACGCCAAACGTATCGGGATCAACCTCGTAGACGCGGAAAGAGGGCATGCCGGCCGTCGGGGTCAGAGACGGGGCAATGTACGACACGGCCAGGGCGTTGGCTTCGCTCCGCGACTGATAGTCGGCGTAGCTGATCTCGAACTGGTCGACGTGCGTGTGTCCAAAGAACATGGCCGCAATGGTCGCCGAGTACCGGTTGACGATTTGGTCAAGGTAGTTGGACCCGTCGTGCAGAGTGCCCTTGTCGCCAAAGGGCAAGTGGCCGATGATGTAGACGTTCTCGCGGGCCTTTTCGGCGCGGTCAAGCTCCCTGACTAGCCATTGCAACTGGAGGTTGGGATCCTTGTCATTCATGTTGTGGTACAGCCAGAAGTTGTTGCGGTAGTACAGGTTGGTGTTGAGCGAGATGACGCGCAGGTTGCCCACGGGGTGCTTGACCGAGTAGGCGCCGAGCTTGGCGGCGTTATCCGCTGCCTCTTTGCCGATCCAGGAGGACCACTGGCTGGACAGCAGACGGTAAACCCATGCCGTGGCTTGGCCGAGGCCGTTGGGCTGGAAACCGTCGCAAGGATGAGCCTCGTGGTTGCCGGCAGTGCCGTATACCGGGCCGGGGCGCCTGTGCATGGCCGAGTAGGCTCGCTCAACTGGCATGCGGTTAACCAGAGACGCTCACGGATGTGGTAAAACCAAAGGCAAAGACGAACTTGACTCAACGTTGGCCGACTCGGTTGTGTTCCACACGGCATGATCGACAATGTCTCCGGTAAAAATGGTAAAGGCGGCGTCGGGAGCAAACTTGTTGATGGCCTCGTACATGCTCTGCTCCAGACTGACGGGCACGTCGCACTTGTGGTCCCCGAAAGGACCGGCGGGAGACTTGCTCTTGCCAGGCTGATCGTCTTCTGTGTAGGGCCTGGTTATATGCCCTGGTTAGCCTCGACCGTGGACGGCCCGGGGGTCGGTTCACCTGCAGCAGATGGGCTTTCCGCAATCCGCGCTTGACCCATTCATGTACAAGGTGTCGATGTGAATATCCGAGTAGTGAACGACCTGGAGCGGCTTCTTGCCGCTGGGCCGAGGGCGAGTACGCTTTGGCTTGAGCACAGGCATGGAGACGTTCCAGGGGGTGACGGGGGTATAGGCACAGGCGCCCAGCAAGGTGGTGCAGAATTCCTTTGAGGCCTTGGATCTGCGCTTCATCTCCCTGAGGGCCTGGGCAATGATGGGGCCCTCGCGGGCAATGGCACCTTCGCAAACATCGTCATCTTGGGCCTGCAGCCGGTCAACCAACCGTCTGAACTCGGCATTTATGCGGTTCTTGGAGAGGACAAACCCCGGCCATCTTGCAAAGGCTCTGTACCACCTTGATCAAGGCGCTGTCGCTCAAGAAGGCGAGGCCCCTCATCAAGGCGAAGACGGTCTGTCGTGCGTGTCAGCCGCATACTCTGTAGACACTGGACAGCAACCCAAGGGCAGAGAGCTCTGACCTCAC
The DNA here is from genome assembly GCF_020360975.1 of Hirsutella rhossiliensis. Lineage (NCBI taxonomy): Eukaryota > Fungi > Ascomycota > Sordariomycetes > Hypocreales > Ophiocordycipitaceae > Hirsutella > Hirsutella rhossiliensis. The sequence goes on from NW_025408669.1 coordinate 2,248,387, forward strand.
AGGTAACGCATCCGCCTCCCCACTTGATCTTGTTCCAAAGCTTTTTGGCGAGGTTTCGAGCTTCCAGGTCTCGAGCTTCCAGGTCTCGAGCTTCCAGGCCTCGAGCTTCCGGGTCTCGAGCTTCCAGGCCTCGAGCTTCCAGGCCTCGAGCTTCCAGGCCGTCAGCCTCGAGAGGCGAGACCTGCTGGCCGGTGGCCGGGGCATTGCCACGGACGGCATGGGCGAGAGCCAAGACCGGGAGCAGTGACTGAAGACGCATGGCTGCCGGGCTGGAGCGAATCGTCTTTCCAGAAGCTGGGCGAGGGCCCGAGGTTTTGGGGGCCCAACAGGGGACTTTATAGCCACAGGCTAGAAGTGCCCCGGCCGGTCGGTGTCGCGTGGCTGGCCGCCAGCCGGAGCCGAGGCCAGTCCTGCCAAGTACACCACGGAACCAGACAAGATAGGCCTTCCACGGTGCAAAGCCGTCCGGGAAAGGGGAGGGGGGAGGCTGTGGAATGTACAGGACCCGTGGTCACAAGCATCTACGCGGTCCAATGGGAGCGGCAAGTGGCGGCACGCCCCCGGCATCCGAGCTGCTGCGACCCGCGGCCTCACTCGTAAAGGCCCTGAAGGGCTGCTTTTGTGGCGTGACATGGACATCGGGCGCGGGCTCTCGTGACAACGGACCCTCAGACACTGCCATGGAGCCATGGAGCCATGGAGCCATGGACCGGGTCACCGGGTATGCGGCCACGGCCGAGCTGCGTTCACGAGGCAGCGAGGTGGGAGATGCATCTGGCACTTTGTCGTACCGTCCGTTGCTGCTTGACTGGACATGGTGAGGCTGCCCGCTGCAACAAAGATGCGGGGAAGATCAAGATCATCATTAGATGGTAATTAATTAATTAATTAGATGGAGGCTGGAAAAGGCAGCGGGGCCGGAGCGGGACCTCGGGAAGAAAACATGACAAGGTTTCCCCAGTCTGCGCTCTACAGAGTAGTGACACCGTCTATTAGTGTATACGTATCGACATGGATGTCAAGCATTAAGCATCATGGTGGGTTTGCCTGCACAGCCTTTGTTGAGCAGTCCTTGGTGCCGTCATTGTGCGTCTTGTCTTGGTGGGCACTGGGCAACAAGGGCCAAAGTCCATGGTTGGTAGAGGGCCTCAAGCCCTCAACATGGACCTTTACCTTTACCTAACTCTCGGCCCAGATCCTCATTCCTCACCAACCTAGCGACTTAGCGAGTAGGAGTAGCGCATGTCCAGGGCGCATATAAAAAGGGCCAACGTTGGACGGGCCCTCTGTCAGCTCCCATCCCAAGTCCATCCGGACGGGACAGGTCGCGTGTGCACATGCGCGCATACGTGAACCAGCGAGCGCGGCCGGAGCCCACCGGATGGATGGATGCCTTTGAGGCTTTGTCCATCAATATCACTGTCAGCGTCAGCGTTAGCCTGGGCTTGGCTCTCCAGTGGCCCTCACCAGAACGACCCCCCTGCATGACGACAACTTCTCGTCCGAGTTCTTGGCCATTCTCCCCTCACCATGATGTCTCGCTTGGAGTCTTGCTGTAACCCAGTTAGGAAGGCGACAAGGATGCTTGGCTTTCCCGTAGGCAATAAAAGTTCCTCGTATTTATAGCTTTGGGCTGTCTGCCATTACGCAAAAGTTCAACCCCCCGAACCCAGCTGATGGCGTCGAAACTGTGCTTGGCGATTTCGCACTCGGGACCGTCTTGCGCACTCCAAACACAGGCCCCTTCTGTTTCTGGCGCCGGCGGCTCAGCGCTGCGGGCATCGGAACTTGGTTGTTGCAGGTTGAGATGGTGTCGATGAAGCTTCGTGGCCATAGGCAAGCTTGGAGAGGCCAAAGAGTCGGTACAATGCATTGTACGGCATGCCCTGAGCGATGTTGCCAAGTGCCGTCGACTCCAGAATACATGTTCCTGGCCCGTCCACCTTCCCAAGTGAGTTGGCCATTACAGTAGACGACGTCGCGGCGCCCTCGCTTCGGCACGTCGTCCAATCCGGCATCTTGTCCGACTCCCCATGCTCAGCTCGCCTCAGATCCGGCTTGGCGTCGTATGTGTGGAATCATCACGGACCAGCATGGGTCATAGACCAATGTGTAGGAATTACCTGTGTCTCAACACCGTAGGCTGCGTCTACTAGTAAAGATGACGGGAGCGGCCGAGGGTGCTGTCAGAACTTATGTGCAGCAGCCACGGGAAGTGTCACGTGCAAGACTGACAAGTGGTAGCTGCTAGAGTCACGGACCAGCATGTGTTACAGGCCAATGTGTAGGAATTACTCGTAGGCTCAAGTCTCTTTGCACAACGCGGCTAGCTTTGCAGACGCCTTCTCCAGCTTCACTCAATACATCCTTTACGGCCCCTCAATGGAGCTCTCTTTTCCTCGTGACCAGCCTTATTAGGCAGGCCGCCGGACCAAAGTTCTGACACTCATATAAAACAGCTACTTTATATAGACAGGACAAGAGACTAGACATATCTCACGGTAGTTGTTTACCCGCCTTCTAGTGTGCTTTCAGTAAGTATGTATCTGCCTAAGGAGCAAGCTAAAGGGTTCCTTTGGAGCACTACTTCAAGACAGCAATCCTGCCTCTGCCGAGAATGTGGTAACGGTGTCTTGCTTCAAAATCCTCCAATCTACCAGTCTACTAGGAAAGGTAAAGATGCAACCCTGTGAAGAATTATTTCAGTATGCGCCTTACGTCCGGCTTTAAGCTAATCTTATAAGTACATCTACTATATCAGGTCTTATGTTACTGGGTAGGTAAATATAGTGAATAAGAGGGAGAGAAAAAGCGCGATATCCGCTGTAAAGGCATTTCCTCCTACTTGAATAATAGGTCTGCCGTACATGGGGTTGGGAATGCGGATGATTCCGTCTCCATAATCACGCCAGAGTACCTATCCCTTTGAAGGTGCAAAGACTGCAAGTATGCACCCGCCCTAGATGTCTCCTATGTATGTCGACATACTCTCAGTGACCTGGTTTACCCTGCGAAAGCTTGTGTTGTTGACGTAGCGAAGCAGCGATGATGAAAAGACTTCCATAATGATGTGGATTGGGCGGCAAAGAATGTTCTGCACAGCTCGCGGTTCCTCAGTGGCTGAGATCCCTACGCAATAAGGGATAAGCAGCCTGCGCAATACACAATGCCCAAGAGAGCCAAATCTTCTTGGCCATCTTTCCCTTAACAATCTCGCGTAGCTCTACTCTGCGATATATCCGAAGCCTTGCTTAGCCTCACAAGTTATAGTAGCGGTTTACCCGTCAGAGATAAGTAGCCATCTTCCTCGAATTGTAGGCTCCCACCTATATCGCCCCCGGGCTGGCGACTATATGGTTGAATTTGTCTAAAAGCCAGTAATCCGAGTAATACTTGAATCTCGGGCTGCGCAGTCAAGACTGGGTGCCAGAAATCCGGAGACTGTCTCAGTCAGGTAGTCTATACTCTCCCTAGGGCTCATCAGTTGAAGATGACGGGGTCGGGGAACACTCCCGTATCTTTCGTCGAGACGGCCAATAGGACGGCTTTTGCAAGGGTATATGTCAGAGCAGAGAAGGACTTATAATACGCGTTAATAACACCTCCAATGGGGTGCCCCTATTTTGCATGGTGTAGCGGTGTTTTACCAGCTTGACGGTATATAACCACTTTCTAAGCTTTACTCTAGCGTCCTTTAAGGGTGACTGGTTTCTGCTTTTGTCTCCTTGTTTAAGCCAACCAGCGCGATCTTATAGAGTTTAGCATTAAGTTAATGAGCTAGCTTAAAGACGATTTTCTGTATATCTATGATTTTTATTATCTTCATAATATACCCATACGACTCGCAGAGAGTGAAAGCCATCGTATCCAGGCCAGGGCTGCAGAAGAGTTGCCATTTGTGCCCTTTTGTGACGACAACGATATCGATTCCATGTCACTTTTGATGAAAACCGGGAGTTGAAGGTCATGGATAGCCTGCAAGAGAGCGTTCCCAGTCTGCCAGTCATACCGCTAGATTCTCCTGAAGCATCAAGTCGTGTTATGGACATTTTACAGCACGTCGCCGTATATAAATATTTGAAGGAGTCGAGAATCGAGCTGTCGACCCCTCTTTTGAGTACACATTCAAGCTTTCAAACCCTACTGTCCAAGGCAATGAGCCTCCAGACGGTTTCGATGTTCGGGATGGTAATCTATGGGGCTTAAGAATCGAGAACCTCGGAGATAAGCCTCTATATATCACCATATTCAACTTCACCTCGGAATGGAAGATTACCAATCTTATTGTGGACAAAGACGGAAGTCATTTCAAGGTGATACAACCAAAAGTCCGACAAAACACGAGCATGGAGGAGCTCTGGCTGGAGATGAACGTCCCGGACTCCCTCAAAAGCCAGGACAAAAGCCGGGGCAAGAAGCATTGCGAAGATAGTATCAAGGTCTTCATCACGCGGAAGCCTACCTCTTCCCCATCTCTAAACTTGCCAAGTATTTCTCTCGACGGCAAAGACACGGTCCATGGGAGTGGCGATTTATTATCCAAGTTCCTCGACGAGTTGAATGGGCGGTTTCGAACTCATGATCCTGCTACGTCTCAGCAATGGTCTACTCGAAACTACATCGTTCGCACAATCAAAGAGTGAAAGGGACAGTCGGATTCCCTTGATTCGCTTTTTACTTAGCCTGTTGTCAAGAAAGGAGAGGCTGCGTGTTATTGAATGGCGCTGGTACATGATGGCCAGCGTTTTTCTTGACAAACTCCCTGCAGCAAAGTGATAGGCCTTTCATTCATTACTGGTAGTCACAGTCTCGCTACGTCCGTACAAAGGAAAGTCTGCCCCATGCATCAACGCGTGTACGAAGTATACCATCCACCACCATCACCGGAGCCGTTATCGCCCCAGTCTTCTCCAGCCAGCGACAGCAAACATCATGATCCTCCCGTATTAGCGCCGTCCTGCTCCGGGAAGCTGGCAAAACCCTCGGCAAGCATGCATTATAGGTTGATGATCCAGACGCTAGAAGTCTACACCCGGGCGTTGCTACACAACGGCAGGATTGTCTCGGCTGCAGCAATGGCCGTCGGTCACGATCCGTGAAGGCCACATACATCCGGGGGGCGAAAATGTTCTATGTATTGGTAATAAACCCCTTGATATTAATGCAATTAGGGGCTAGGGGAACTTGCAGATGTAGACCGAGTGGCAGGTGATCCTTCAGCTGGGGCTTGCAACTCCTCGATCGCAGCACCACGAGCGAAACGCCTCATCCCCGTCCTCACTCTAGGCCGGATTCGCATTATATTGAGTGACGGACGAGGCCCAGTCCGGCGGCCAAAACATGGGCACCCATGTATCGGTCGTGGCCCCCCCTGTAAGGTCGATGCGAGTCTTCGGCCGGCAACGGCCACTGCCGCATGCCGCACCGCCCGCTAGCAAACTGTCTTGCCATGTTGCGCTGTGGAGGGAGGACTTGGAGCCGTAAGTTGTCCGACTGCTTCGACGACCGGCAATGAGCACTGCCGCATATCGGGCTGCTCGCTAGCACACTCTCTTGTATTGAACACTCGGGCGCCTCGTTTTGAATAGAGATATAAGACAGACAACCTGAACCCCCTTCTCTCGTCTTCCCGTGGCAGGCGAGGGCATATGGCCAGCATTCCCGCCCTCTCGCGCCATGCTGTCGCAGCCGAGCGTTCATGTTTGTTTCGTCGCGCGCGGCGCCTTCTTGTCGCTGGGCATCTCGAGGGTTCCTCGCACGCAAGGGCACCCTGTTGAGAGGTATAAAATGCCAGCTCGGGTCCGCTGTCCAACACCAGGCCAGCAGCAAACTATTGTCACTTGAACACTTCAATAACTTCCGTCGCTTTCCTCGGAGAGCCACTCCCACCGTCTGCCGTCTTTGCCACCCACACACCAGAACAAGCCAACATGAAGGTCGCCTGGGCCATTATCGCCTCCCTCGCCGGCAGCGCCCTCGCCGCCCCGGCCCCCGCTGCACCCGCCGGTCCTGCCCGCCGGGCCACCCCGGAGGCCACCGAGAACGGCCTGCTTAGCAGCCTGCTCGGCGGCCTGCTCGGCGACCTGGTCGGCGGCCTCGGCGGCGGCCTCAGAAGCGTCGGCAATAGCGTCGGCGGCGGCCTCAAAGGCGGCCTCAAAAGCCTCGGCGGCGGCCTCGGCTAAGTCGTCACCCCCCAATATAACAATATGATAAGTGGAACATCAAGCGCGGTGAGTATGTATTTCCCGGCATGGCTGAGCCACCGGTGGTCACCAATATGAGTCGGCGGGCTTAAAGCACCGGGGCTCGTGGGCGTGTGAGCTTTCGTCTCGCTGTTTGCCCTTTTCTGCGCGGGTTTGCTGCCCAGGAGGAACCGGTCGGTAGCAGTAGTAATGTCATGGCCTTGTCGAAGCCAACGACCCATGGTGCGTTCACTCTGTGTGTGATGTGTGCCTCGTGTGCGATGCGTGCGTCGGTGTGCCTTTTCGAGGTCGCCGTCACAACGGCATGCTTCTGCCACTCCGCTTCTTTATTAGTCGAGCGTCAGGGCGAAGAGTTACGGGATGGCTTCGGGCAGTCACTGACAGGGGCTACTACGCCAAGCCTTCGCCACTTGCAGACATTGCAGTAATCAATATATATTGATAAGTATGGGCATATTTATTGTTAAGCTTATCAATATCGATAACAATATGGAAGTCCCCTATCAATATGTATTGCTAATATGCCCCTATTTTGACTTGAATGCCTGTTTTAGGCGTACTTACTTTCCACACGTCAGCCGTAGCGCTGAGGAAAGGGCTCGGCACAGAATGGGAGCATTCTTTCGTTCAAGATTCTCCATGCCCTCCATTTTGGTGATCGAAGTGCACGCCCCCTCGATATCTCAGCTTTGGCAATGGAAGACTACGTATCCCGTGTGCCGGAAGTTGACATCGCATCGAACCCTTCGTCATCAATTTTGCCTTCCGATAGTGTCTCGCAATCTGCCAGTATACCTTCAGAATCGGAGCATTCCCCTCCGGCAGCAGTCAAGAGGAGGAAGTTGAGAGCGACGTCGACTTGGCATCACTTTCGACAGGCTCGAGGCGATGAGCCACGCACGGCAGGTGGCAATTTACTCCACTACTGCAAACGTTGTCGCAATCCATCGTGGTCAACCCACATTTCTGGCAACGCCCGCTATCATCTCGAAAGGTTCATCACGTACAAGTCAGAGAAGACACGAATGCTCGATGCAAGCGTCAAGTAGCCATCGAGAATGCCTTCGCGAGAACAAGCGAAAAGCAGCTGAGGCTGACTCAAGAGAGCGAGGTCAATATTTTGCGGAGCGTGATCAATGTCGATGCTTTCCGAGAGGCACAGATGCTACTTTCCGCGAATAGGCATCTGCCACTGAGCTGCGCGACGTGGCCAGAGTATCAGGCACTTTGACCGCGATCAACCCCGCAGTCGAGGAGTTCCTCGTCGACTCTAGCAACACGGTCGCTTCGGATCTAGATAGGGCCTACGACACGCATCAACAATCCGTCTGTCGGTGGCTCGAAGGCGCTCGGAGTCTTGTGCATATCGCAATGGATGTATGGTCTTCTCCTCAACGCAAGGCATACATCGCTGTTCATGCGCAATGGGTCGACGAGGCATACAAGCCTCGCAAGGCATTGCTGGGATTGCCAAACCTGCGACGGTCGCACGCGGGCGCAGCGATGACGCCGCACCTACTGAAGATCATCCGGAGATACGGCATAACACAAAAACTCGGCTATTTCACCGGGGACAATGATGCTAAAAATGACACTTGCCTCCGTCAACTTTCTGCCGATTTATCGCAAGAGCATGGGCTGACCTTTGATCCAATATCCTCTCGAACGCGGTGCGCTGGCCACATCATTAACCTTTCCCTTTCTCTTTGCGACCAGCGAAAGTGCACTTCAGGCCGCCGTTGAACAGGCGGACGATGAACTGAATCAAACTACTGTTGCAGACGCCTTGCATGACCACCTCCATTCAGAATCTACGCCAAGAACTCACGCCCAGCGCAGGAAAAGAAATGACATTGCCGGTTGGCGGAGTATCGGTCCAATGGGAAAACTTCACAACATTGCTGTGTTCATTCGCAACTCTACAATTCACAACGACGCATGGGACGACATTGCGGGGAAAGCCCTCGGTATCGACAACATCACGCGCTGGAACTCGTGGTTCAAGCTGCTTGATGCCGCCATCAACCAGGAAGGCCCATTGTCGGTCTTCGTCAATCAGTATCATCGAGAGCTTGAGGACGACATCCTGACTCATGATGACTGGCAAGTATTGAAGATGACACACGAGTTCTTGCAGCCGTTTCACCAGGCCACCATGGAGCAGCAAATGGCCTGGGCTTCAATAGATCAGGTGCTAGAGAACATGGACATACTCTTCGTGCAATTCGAAGACGCAAAGGTCAGTCGCAGACTCTGCAAGTATTGCCTTCGGGCTGAAGAAGAGCTCAACTTCGATGCAGGTCAAGTATGCCGAAAACGCCCACATGGTAAGCTCGGTTCACATGGGCTGGTGGGTTCTTTCAAAGTATTACGAAGAAACCGACAAAAACCCCGTGTATGCCACGGCACTTCTGCTCCATCCAGAAAAACGGCGGAGGTATCTCGACCGTCATTGGGCACCAGAGTGGCGGCAGACAGCCATTGCTGCAGCGCAGCGGCAATGGGCGAAGTATAAGGACAGACCGATTTCGTCGGAGAGAACCGTGCGACCCAGTTGTGAAGCGCGAGAGGTCGCTTCTTACGAGCGCATAAGGCAGTCAATGAGTGTCCTGGATGAACCTGGCGATGAAGACGAGTTTGAGAATTCATCAATGCTCCTCCGAGACATATGCTGACTGCCAATCCGCTTGAATGGTGGTGTCGTGAGGAGCAGAGAGCCGAGTATCCACGCTTGCATCAGATGGCCCTTGACATACTCAGCGTCCCAGCGATGTCGGACGAGCCGGAGCGGGTGTTCTCTTGCACAAGGCGGACACTTTCTTGGGATCGAGCTCGACTTTCCGCGGACAGGACTGAAAAGCTGCAATGCTTGGGTAATTGGGTGAGGAACGATTTGATTCGCAAACTGTACGTTGCGGTTGATGACGAGATCATGGATGTGGGCGGCGCCAACGGAGACGGAGATGAGCATTCAATGTTATATTAATAATTATTGATAAGCTTAACAATACATATCAATATAGCCACACTCCTAACAATACATAACAATATGCCAAAAATATGTATTTATTTATTATTGCAATGTCTGGCCACTTGGCTGTGTTGCTGAGCCGTCCTTGAGAGCGGTAAAGTGCGCGGAGCAGCCATTAGGTCAAAGCCATATATGTAGGTTGGATAGACGTAAAAGCGTACGTTTACCCTTGCGCGCATGTGGAAACATGCCCCGTGAGAAGCTGTTCTATCCGTATTCTGGAAGCGCCTCTCAACGTCCAGAGGCGACAATTCCATGGCCTGCGACAAGACTGCGGCGACGGATGTTCGCCGGTGCTGTTGGTCGGCAGGCAGGCAAACGGGACCGACATGCGTCACTTTATGTTGGAGTCTGGCCGCGTATAACGAGGCTCGACCCCAGTCCGCAACGGTACCAGGTTATATGCAAACATTCAACTATGGAACTCAAAACTATCGAGAAACTAAGAGCGAATATGGATACATGTACGTGTTGGATCCGTAGTCTGTTCCCAGCCTCTGCCACCGAGCAGCGTCTGGATTACGGGACTGCGCTCATCTTTTCCCGGCCCAAGAAGTCAGGCTTACCTTCGGCCGTAACGTTAACCACCTTGCCATCGGCGACATACTGCTCGGGGAAGCGCGTTTCTCGTCAGCAGCCGGGTCTACTTTATTGACAGGATCGGGGTCCGTCTTGCAGTAGTCAACTACTTACAACCGCGTAGCCCTCGACGCCGTGCTTGGCGTGGATGCGCGCCGCGTGGACGGTATGCTCTTCGGTGCCCCAGCGGTATATTTCCTCCTCGCTGCAGTTTTTCGTTGCCGTAGTGGGCAATGCTCTGGCGGATCAGGCGCCGCTTCTGGACCTCGGGAACTGCGTCGGACATGCTGGGCAGCTGCTTGGAGGTGGTTGACGCCTTGACGGGTTCCCGTAGAGTTGATTGTTGCCGAGGGACTCAGCTCAGGAAAACAAAGATATGGACTGTGTTGATGAGTGAAAGACACAACGTCTTGAATACCAAAGATGGCTCGAGCATACAGCCACCAGAGGGGCCCGACGTCTCTATATGTATACTGAGCTATCTTGCCTCCAAGCCGTGGGGTCGGACGTTGGGCCGAGTCCGGGAAGCTGCCGGCCGTCCGGCCCGCCGGCAGTCAGCTTGGTCGGCTACGGGCTGCTCGTCCATGCCGTTATGCGGGCCCGCGAGCCGCGACATTCGGCGTCTGGTTTCCTATTGGGGAAGCGGCCAGGGCCGTCAACCACGGCATCATCGCCGACATGCGCTCGCGCCTCGCGTTTCGCCAGAACAGAAAAAAAAAACGTCTCAGCCATCGCCGTCATGTCTTTTTTTTATCCTCTCGCGTTAGCGGTGTTACCCTACCTTATGTCCGGCTGCCACAGTTTGAGCCTCGCATCCGCCTGCCGGACCGGAGCAAGCTGATGACCACGGCAGTATGGGCTCAAGGAGCAGAAAAAGATGGCAGGACACTATGTGGAGCGCAATGACCGGGTCATGGATGATGGTAATGGCTCGCCACCCAAGCCGTAGACCTACGCCTCGGTATGTGCTGGCTGAGTAGAACGAGATGTAGCCGAGACGGCTCCAGATGTGAAACGGCGGCAGGAAGCTCTTGTCAGCCTAGCACGAGTCTAGATTATACTCAAAACACGCTCCACTCATATATTAGGCTCGGCAATTTGGAACCTTGTCGGTATGGCCATGTGATGTAGCTGGTATACGAATACGCTTGGTTGAGATGTGACTTGGGACATAATCGGAATTGGAGACATCAACCGGGTCGACAGAGAGTCCAAGTCACGGTAATTTCATTTCCAGCAAGCTACGCATCCTTGACTCCCCATCTCCTCCCGGTCTCATTCGGCCAGCACTTTTGCCGAGACTGCATATGGGCGGAGGTCTTGAACGAACCGCTTGCTTATTCCTGTCGTCGATGACAACTTGACTGGCGTCTGAGGGCTGGGCACTTCGAGGCCCCGACACGATGGTCTGGATCCCACGCCGGATGAGGCTCAAGAGCTCGGCCAATTTTTTTTTGTCGCTGCTGCAGAATGCACGTCCAGAGAGGCGTTCGAGATGTAAGTCTCGAGTCCGCAAAGTCCGTCTCTCGGAGCGAGACCCACATCTATGCCGGAGACCCACACTTGCGCCGAACCCGTGGTCCCACTTCTCAGCCGAGCCACAGTGCTGTAAGATCCGACACGTGACCCTTCCCGTGACCCGTGCACATCGGATCTGACAGGAGGCAGCAGCAGCAGTGCCGCAAGTCGGAGTCCATTAATTAGGATTCCTCTTACGTGTTCATCTCCAAGTAACAGTTCGTGTTCGTATCGCCTGCCGCTGTACATGGATGAGATGGATGCTGCGGGGCCCACGCCGGGCCTTCGGCGCCGCATGCCCGGCCTCGCAGGATTTAGCAGCCCCCCGTTCACGGCTTCCGTTTACCGCCAAGACTATCTCAATCTTACAAAACCTACAGTACAGTTACATGAGTTTCTTGTCGTCCAAATCGCGGCGGCTGTTCGCCAAGCCTTCTGTCCAACTTGTCCGTCATGGCATGTTTCAAAACTCGTGCCCGCTTCATGTATGCGTGCCCAGCCTCAATGTGGCCGTAGATGTGGCCAACGGTTGCTAGCACGGCCCTATGCGTGATTGCGGCCGTCGGCTGTTTGCCGGGGGCTAGCCAGAAGATATCTGAACATCTCAACCCTAAGCTTGAAGTGCTTTAAAGGCTCAACGACGAGCCTGCTGCTTCGTCTCGTGCATGCTGCAGCGCGTAGCGCTACATGTGAATGAAGTGAATTCTCCACAACAAAAGTTGCTCACCCCCAACGATAGGTGCTTCATAAATTAGCAGAGGCCGCGGCACCTTCATTCGCTCGGGCCCGAGTCCGTTGTGAGGGGGGTTTCTGGAGCCAATGGGTTCCTGTTCCACGCAACATAAATGGGGTTGCCGGCTTCCTGTTGCGTCCTCCTTCTCCTGTAGTCCACACCCCGCTTGGTTCTGTCAGGCAAGCTTCCCCCGAACATCCGGTGCCAGTCGGCTTCCTTTGTTTCAGGATCACTCTCAAAAGCTTTCCGTCGCCGCTTCTTCATCTCGGCATAGATTTTTTGCGCTCGCTTTACGGGCAGCTCAGTGATGGCGTATTGAACGGTCCAGTCGAATTGCCGGCCCGGCTGCTCAGGACGCTCCACAAAGTCGCCGTTGACCTTGCTGCGGATGGTGACGTACATGCCCAATATATCGGGCTGCTTTTTAGTATCGTGCTCAATGTCGGCCTTGGCTGCAGCTTCTTCGACCTTGCTAGCATCGGCGCGCTCACCGGCCTTGATAGCATCGGTATGCTCCTCGGCGGTGTCGGCCATGGCAGCCCCCCTTTCGGCACTGGCAGAATCCTGCTCCTCCACGACTCCATCAGTGTCACGGCCCATCTTGCCTGCCTCATCTTCTTGTGCGGTTTCCGGCTTCCTCGATTGAGTAGCCAGATCAACAAACACGCGTTGAAAGGTTTTCAAGCTCTGCCTCTCCTCGTCCACTGTCTTGGTCACCCTTATAATCAGATCAGTCAGTGAGGCGCCGTCCGGCTTCGGCTCATCCTTGGCAGAAACCGAATCCGAGTCATCGGGTCGAGCGCTGTCTTCGTCCTCTTCCGCCATCAAATCTTGGGATTCTTTGCCCTCAAGTAGGTGTGCAGTCAGGACCGCAACCATTTCGTCTAGGCATTTGTCGCTTTCCAGCTCGGTCAGACCCCGGAGGAGGCCACTTTGTTCCAATGCACCTTGGATGGCATCTCTCACTGACACAATGCCCAGGGATTCGTTCTCAACCGTCTCCTCGACCTTCCTCATCAACTCCTTCCACGCAGCGTCGCTCTGAGGATCGTCGGCAGCTGCACCATCCGTAGGCCCATCTGTCTCTTCAAGCTGCTGCTGCTGCTCGGAATGGGCAACCGCCTCGTCTTGCGTCCGCTCAACTTCGCTGTCCTCCAAGCTTTGGCGTATCTCCTGTTCCAGCTTGTCCGCCAACGGCTTGCTTGCTGCCTGGTTTCTCTCCATTTCTTCTTCCGTAACTGGCTCGACGAAGAAGTATGTTAATGGGACTTTGGTTGGACGGGTCTCGACGTGAAGCCGTAGCGTTCGCCCTGGGAAGCGCGCCGTCGCACGATCCATCAAATCATTCAGTAGCGCGATGCTGCACTTGAATTCCTGGTCCCCAACTCTCAGGTCGTTTGTGCCGTGGATAGCTTGGTCCATCTCTGGCAAGCTGATGTACTGGAAACCGAAGATGCGCTGTGTGTTGTGGAAGGCAACGAAAATTCCATCCATGCGCCCCATTCGAACCTGCAGCGAATATTTGAGAAAGGCTGATCGAATCATGTCGTAGTACTCGCGCTCAAACGACTCCCACTGGCCAAAGCGCCTGCGGATCTCGTAGCCAACACCCTTCTCGTAGCCCTGGACATCCATTCGGATGGAAACAACAGCCCTTGTCTTGAGGTCAAACATTCCGGTCCCGGGCAGTCGCGAGTCCTGTGCGTCGAGCTGCGAGCGCATCAAGAAGTCGCCCAGGGTTGTGTAATGGTACGACTCGTCTGCATTTCTCTCCTCCTCGGGGATTTGGTGGGACTTGGTCTTTCGGTACTTTTCAAACTCCTCCTTGGGTAAAGTGAGAAGCTTCTCCATGGACTTTCCAAGCATGCTGAGGACATTCTCCGTGTCGTATTGCTTGTCTGCATCGATGGCGTACACACCGTCGTCGAGCCGTGCATAGGCAGCGGCCGGCGCCCGGCTGATGAGGGTGAAGTTCAGGGAGTCGGGTTTCAGCGACTGCGACAAGTTGCCAATGTAGATCTGCCTCCAGGCGGAAAGAAGAAAGTGGAAATGGGACAGTATTGATGTCATGCTAGAAGTCGAGCCGCAGTATTTCATTTTGTGCTGGGCGCAAAGCTGTCGTAGCTTGACATCCTTCGAGGACGTAATGTAATCCTTGAGGGCGTTAAAGTCGAACTCTTTGATGGGCATAATCGATGCGAGATAGGGGTCAAAGTTGAAGACACCGCTGCGCTCGTCCTGCATTTGGTAGACTCCCTGATTGAAGAGGACGCGCTCTAGGCTGTGACTCAAGGTGGGAACCTCTTTTCGGCTGTCTTCCTCCACGGGCTGGAGATGCAGACATCGAGGCCGAACCACTTTGACGACCAAGCGTTTCCCTTCCACCTGCTCGGGCGTTGCGCCGGATTTCTTTTTCGAAGAAGCCACCTTGTTGGAAGAGCCTCCTTTTGAGTCGACACCTTTTTGTTTTTTGGAGCTGTCTCTTTTCCTAGACTTGGCAGCAAGGACCCCTTCTTCGAGCGAGGATTTAGGCGTGGCATGCGGCCTTGAGCGCGCGCGCTTCGTTGATGTAGATTTGGCGACATCGATTTCCGCGTCGCCGGTCGGATTCGTGGACCTCTGCGGTACCGTCAGCTTTTCAGCTTGACCCGAAATGATGCTCTTCCATGATGCTTGGCTGTCGTTGGGCCCTTCAACCGAGTCCTGCCGCTTGAAGAAGTCGGTCCAGGCCTTGGCCGCATCTGAGGAGTGCGAATTCGTGTCATCGAGCTGGTTTGAACCGTCTGCGACGTTCTTTGCCCGTTTGTTCTTCTTGTCGACTCTGCGCCGTTCCGCAGCCTCGCCGAATGATTCCTCGGCCGAGATGGCACTCTGGGGACTCGAGTTCCTGTAGGGCGATTGGGAAAGTTGCCTCCGGGTATGGTTCGCAACACAATTCCAAGCCCCTGGAAAAGCCCAAGGGCCGACCAGTCGACCGGAGAGACTTCGCGAGCGAATCATCTCGGTTGTTTCATTTGTGTTGCTTGAGAAGCAGCCTTTCCGGCAAAGCTGCAGTAACAAGGAAAAAGTGAGAAGGCTCCCTCTCTATCGATAGTGGCCGCGGGAGTTCTTCGGAGTGGACCGCATGTGCTAGCCTGCACGTGATTGGCCTGGGGGATTACGCTGCTCAGCAACTGTACGACTGCCAGACTGGGACATATTACCACCGACCAGCATCGTCTTGCAGGCCGGAGAGCCTCACTCTGCTGCAGACATGGGCGCCAGCGACTCCAAGATTGTCTTCAAGCAGGGCATCTTCAGGTTGTCAGAGGAGCGCCACATCCCCGCCGACGACACCTACTGGACCTCGGTTGGTGAACCCGGCCCCCTCGCTACCTGGCCGTTTGCTGACGCGGCTTCAAGTTCTGGGAACTCCCGGAATCCTCAGAAGATGTCTTTAGCCTGTTCTCGCCCTCCGACATACGCCGCACCCGTGATCAGGCGTTGGAGAACATCGAAACCCTTGTGCTTGCGTTGACGTCGCGCCTGTTCATCCTCCGCCACCACCCGTCGTTTCCCGATCCCGAGCTGGCCCCAGAGAGAGACGCCCTGAACTGCATCAGGATCCTCACCCGGATCCTTCCCTACCTATATGAGAGCGATAGCTTGAGTTCCTGGGAAGAACGCTTCTTTTGGGGGTCCCGCCGGAGGAAAACTCGCCGAGCTGTCATAGCCAACGAGGTTCTATTTGATGAAGCCCAGGGCGACAAGCAAGATGCATTGAGCGAGTCAGACGAGTTCGAAGATGTCAAACCCTTGGCAGAGGAGCTCATCGACACCTTGATTGATCTGCTTTTCTTCTCAGATCTGACCATTTCACGCCAACCTCACGGCCATGCCAAGGTCACCTACGCCATATGGCAGAGCGGCGTCGGATGTAACGCCGCTGTAGCCACAACTAAGGAGTACGAGAGCAACAGGTGTGAGATACTTCGCCTGCTCCTGGCCCTGACCGGTCAGAGCATGTACATTACCCCGGCCATGCTCCCCCAGAGAGGGGTGCGTACTTTGACCCATCTTTGCACATACCAAGACAAGCAGGTTGTGCTCTCAGTCCTGTGCTCTTTGCTGAATACGGTATGCTCATACAATATCCCCGCGAAGAGATTGAGACTGACACTCACCATGACAGACGCTCAAGTACAACCCGGCGAGTTGGCGAGTTCCGTACAACACGTTGGTCTTCAAAGATGCGAAGCAGGTCTTGGTCACATATTCCTTACAGTTGATGCTTATTCTGCTGGTATATCCAATCCCCGAACATGCATCCGCTCAGAAGAACTTTTATCGGCACTTTCTCGGTCGGCTGCACCGCCCTCAAGACTTCCAATTTATAGTTGATGGAATGAGCCGGATTCTCAGCCAGCCGCTCCAAGAAAAGACATCCTACCTGCCTGGCTCCCAGTCGTCTGGGAGCTTTGCACCGGAGATGCTGATGCTGTTCTGGGAGATGACACAGTGCAATAAGAGGTTCCGGTCCTTCATCATCGACACCGATCGAGCCCACGATTTCGTCGTCCTGACGCTGTTCTACGCGCTTGAGTACAAGAACGAGCCGGCAAAACAGGGAGTTGTGCGCATGTGTGCGTTTCTCTTGCAAACTCTGAGCGTGGAAACAAACTTTGGCCATAATCTCAACAAGCGGTTCGAGGGACAGGAGAGCCTTCCTGGATGCATCAGGATCAACGGGTTCAAAGGAACCTACGCCGACTTTCTTATCCATTCCATCTACAGCTTAATCACGACGAGCCAAGGAAGTTTTGCAGCAGTCTATCCCGCGCTCCTAGCGGTGATAAACAACATTGCCCCACATGTTGAAGGGCTGAGCACTGCAGCCAGCGCCCAACTCATGCATTTGTTCTCGTCCATGTCCTCGCCCTCGTTTCTACTCGCCAACGAGACCAACCACACGCTACTCCATTCACTTCTCGAGTCAATTAATGGCACCGTCGAACACAAGTACCGCGAAAACCCAGAGCTGATACTGGCCATTGTCAAAAACAAGAAGCGAATCGAGGCTTTGCGAACTTTTACCCTAGAGAGTGGCCAGGAAGAGATAGAGAGGAGGAACAGAAGAAGGAAGGATGTGGGTAACCTCGGAGACTCATTCGACTCGGGATCGGTGAGGAGCTCGCTCGACAGCGCGAGAAGTCCGCCTCCTGCACCGTCTCGCACACCGACGCTGGAAGAGGTTCCCGAAGATGGGACTTTTGCCATTGGCGACGATGACGAGGACGACAGTGATGAGGATTTGCAGCCGACCCCGGCCCCTTCAACCGCGAGCGAGAATCAGTCCCAAGCGTCGTCTGCCGCCAACGTGGACGATGCAGTCCCAATCCAGCTCCGTGGCATGTCTGAGAAAGCTCGGGGCAAAATGCCGGCGGGCGCGCGATCCTTCTCTCGACAAAACAGCACCACGAGCCTAGGAGCACAGTCTGCATCAGGCCAGACTCAGGGGGGCGTGTTTGAGGCCACAGCCCAATGGATCGATAGCTGGCTTCCAGAGTTGCCCTTGCACACTATCCTGACGGTCATTCGACAGGTCTCGAGTCTCGTACCGCAGCAGTCCACCAGCAGAGAGGCTGCGCCAGCTGATGCAATTCGCGAGGTCCAGGAACTTGACTTCATCGGGATCGAGCCTTCGCCTCCTCGAGTACACTCTTTCGAGTGGTCTCAGCCAGCTTTGGCTTGGTATGAGTCACTTTTATGGGGCGTGGTCTTCACGAGCGAGATGCAGATCGCCAAAGGCACCATGGGCATCTGGAACGGCACCTTCATCAAGCTGTTCCGTGTCCAGGAGACTGCTCCAGAGGGGCCCACGTTGACGTCTCCGCGAGGGGCAGTCGATGCCGTCGGCAGCAACATAGTGTCACGAATCGGTCAGATAAATCTTCGCGGGGGCCCGGCGCACACCGGCAGCAGCTCTTTGTCACGGCCCGGAACTTGAGAGCATGACGGAGATTCGCGAGAAGACGCAAAGAGGCGATGGTGTAAATCGGGCAATGATAGAACTACACGCCCGTCACCCCGGAGCGCACCGGGAATTTGGCCTCGACCAAGCCGTCGCGCTTCAAGACGCTAAACTTGAATCTGGGCAGAAGGAGGCGAAATGGCACGATGACAGAGCTCTGGCTGTGGCCATTTTATGACTTGAAGGGGGCGGCTGGTAAGCAAAACGACACTGTCCTGAACCGAGGGTGGGAGCCGAAGGCGACACCGGCAGAGCCAGGCGGAGGACGTGAACATCAGGTTGGAGTCGTTGAACAAGCTTACGTGGCGACGAGTTGACGTGGACACTGGAGTCACGCGGCCGTTGAGAATGGGGGCCATTGGAGCAAATCGGCAAAGATTTACTTGGACCATTTGCTCGGGGCAGGCTCTGGCTCGCGAAGCTGGGTCAGGTAGCCTAATCATGGCCTCAGCCAATGGCATGAGGTGCTCGATGAAAAGCTAATGCGCCCATCTGCATCTGCCCTGATTTGAGCCGGACGGCGTGGCCTCGAACGGTTGGGTGCCACCACATCTCGGAGGAGAGGCATCCATCCGCACCGCCACTGTTTCAGACCCCAAAGACAAGCCATGCGATGCATGGGGCTGCTCTATAACGCCACCAGCCACACCAGACGCGATGGCTGCCGCGGTTGGTGCGCCGCCTGGAACAGGGATAACAAGCTTGTAACGGCGTCCGATGAGGCCGGGCCAGGGCTGGTGGTACGAGGACAGCAAGCATCAATTAATCTTTCAATCAAAAGGAAAGGGCCGTGTTTACCAGGTACGCCCGGGGCAAAAAAAAAAGAAATACATACCGCTTGCCGTGCCTATGCACGGGATCCCGCTGATAAATCTCTCGTTCCTCAGCAACCTCTCGTTGAGGTCTTTCTCCTTCTTTGGGGGGTAATGTTCACCCACTGTCTCACTGCCTGTCTCTCTTGAGTACAGTACCTTGAGGGTCGTCGTTGTCGACAGGGGCCTGCGGCTCACCCTGCCCACTTCGAGGCTTTGTCGTAAGCTATATGACCTGGCGCCGCGTTACTCGGAATGGCCCACACTCAGGAGCCAGCCTCGGCGGCGATGAGCGACGAGGTCAAGCCGTACAAGATCCGTGTACGTCGACCGTGTGTGTGCGCCCGTCCCGCCCCCTGTTACTGACGGGATGCGTGTTTGCGATCCATGGGCAGGTGTCGAGCAAGTATCTGGAACTGACGAGGCGGAAGCTGGAGCTTACACGGCTGCCGCATCAGATTCCGGAGCCCAGGTCCAATGGGTGGTGGGAGCCGCAGCCGACGGTCGAGCCGCTGGTAGACTTTTGGTAAATGCTCTGCTTCCGCTGCCTCGCGGCCAGTCTAGCTGGGCCATCCGTCACAAATCTAACAAGCGATATTCGAGGCTCGAGCAATTCTCTTGGCGGGAGCAGGAACAAGAGTTCAATGCCCGGGTGCCCCAGTTCCGGACCGCCATCCAGACGGCCGCCCTGGAGACTCCGGTCCGACTGCACTTTGTCCACGCTCCGTCTCGTCACACCCATGCGGTTCCTCTACTGCTCATACCCCCTTTCCCCTTCACCAACCTGTCCATGGCGCACCTCATCGGGCTATTCACCGAGCCGGGCGACGACGCACCCGGCCAGCCGTTTCACCTCGTCTTGCCGTCGTTGCCAGGCTTGGGCTTCAGCGATGCGTTGCCCGACAAGGTGCCCGCGATCCCGACAGTCGCTCACATGCTGGACGTCTTGATGAAAAGGCTTGGCTACGAGCATTTCCTGGTAACCAACTCGGGATCATCGCCAGGCGTCCTGGCCCCGGTTGACTGGAAAGTTGTGAACCATCTGGCGCTTCACTATCCCGACTCTTGCTTAGGGGTTCACTTGGTGTCCCCGCCGCTCAGCCCGCCGAGGATACGGGACTCACCTGTCGCATGGGCCAAGTGGAAAGCAGCAAGCATCCTCCGGACTCCTATGCTTGGCTACTCTCGCGAAGATCTGGACGCGTTGGGGCGTCCCGACACTTGGGTACCCAGGGGGGCGCGGGCTTCCTCCCACGCTTTGCTGGGATTCGGAAGCGACGGCGCATACGAGCCAAACACTCTAGCCTATGCCCTCTGCGACTCGCCGCTTGGCCTTTTGCTCTTCTTCCTCATGGTCCTCCGCATGTCCGGCCCTAACCGAGGTTTGCCGCCAGCAGAGATCATCAAGATGACCGAGTTAACCTGGTTGCCCGGCCCCGAGGGGACGATGAGACTGTGGGCAGAATGCGCATCCGGCGAGGAAACGCAGGAGGGAAGAGCGGGACAGAGACCAAACGCCGCATTCACCGTCTTCTCGGGCGACGAAGGGCGAGCAGGGGGCGATCCGCCATTGCCGGTCCCCTTACCCAGGCCGATACCAAACTCATACGCATGCCCGGCCTGGGGCCATCGACAGTATCGGGTAGTGGCATGCAACCGTGTCACCGGAAGGCCTGGCCTGCTTGCATGGGAGAGACCACAAGTCATTGCTGTGGGCGTCAGACGGCTTGCCAAGGCCATCCTCGCCGCCGAAAGCAGACTAGCAGCGCCTGTTGCACAGACGACGGCCTTGTTGAAGCGAGTGGTGGTCGACAGCAGTCAAAAAGCAGCGGCGACAACGGCCGAGACAACAATACCGGTATCAGAAGAGGCGTCAGGAAACCCTCGACAGGAGACAGCGGCATCTGCCTCGGAGCCGGCCGGGCAGCGGGTAGCGGAAACGTCCGGACGGGAGGCATGGAGGCAGCCGATGCGTGCTATGAATTGCCAGAGACTGGGCGATGCGGAAGAGAGGCAGCATCAAGGCAGTGGCAGCGACGAGTCTAGAGGTGGGAGTCCGGACACGGTCATTGCCGTCCAGATTAGGGCGTGATCGGACTTGAAGGGTTCGGAGGAGTTCGGAGCACTCTTATGCAATGGCAATAGCGAGCATACGACGCTGCTCTTAATACATAAATGTCCGTGAAGCTGATGTTGAGGGGAATCATGGGCAGTGAAGCGACGATGTGGGGGAGTCACTCAACTTAGTATTAGTCACGGAGGCTGGCTGGTCTGTGCACACGTAGTTGTACGTACTGTAGTGTAATAGTCGGCCAGGCAGATACCTTTCCAAACATCATCCAGCAACCTCATCAGCGCCAATCGACAGCGCCAGCAGCAGACCTGACGGCCTGTCGCAGTCCCTCGCCAGCGAAGATGCCCGCCCGAGACCCCAAGAGTCCCTGACGCAATCCTCTCTCACCGCCATGTCGCGCACGCCCCCCAACATGTCGAACCGCTACGGCCCTCCGACGCGCAATGGCAACGGCTATGGGAACATGGGCCCAGGGAGGGCAGAGGAAGAATACGACCCGTATGCCTACGGCGAAGGCTACACAAGCGACAGATATGGCTCGCGCCCGCCCGCCGCCGCCCGCGGCCCCCCGCCTGTCGTCCGGAACATGCCCTCGCGGCCGCGCGTGCAGGAGACGAGCGCCGAGAGACAGATCGGCCAGGTGCTGGGGCACATTCGCGCCGAGTGGCCGTCCATGTGCGAGGCCGACTGTGTGCCTGTCCAGCTTGCCTTGCAGCTGCTCGACTCGAGCTCCGTCGGCCGAGCACACGAGTACCGCAAGTTTCAGCAGACGCACGCCTACCTACAGGACTCGCTCAAGAACATCGTCCACGAACACCACCAGGGCTTCAACAGCTCCATCGGCACCTTCCACAAGATTCAGGGCAGCATCGAGGCGTCCCAAAAGCGTGTCCGTGCTCTCAAGGACTCGCTCGACGGCGCAAAGTCGAGCCTTTGCACCACGGACCCGGGACTGAAGAAGCTCTCCCAGACGTCGCAGAGCTACGACGAGCTGCTGCAGACTCTCAACGAGCTCGACGACCTACGCTCTGTGCCCGACCAGCTCGAGGCGCGCATCTCGGAGAAGCGCTTCCTGACAGCCGTCGACATGCTGCATAGTGCACTGAGGAAACTGCGCCGGCCGGAGCTCGACGATATCGGAGCCCTAAGCGACCTGAGGAGCTATCTGGCCAACCAGGAAACCGCATTGATGGACATACTAGTGGAGGAGCTCCACGAGCATCTATACCTCAAATCCCCGTATTGCCAAGAGAGGTGGCAGAGCCTGGCCAAGAGCCAGGGCGCATACGCCGACGGCTACGGAGATGCCAACGCCATCCTGCCTTTTCATGCCGTCCTGGAATCCATCGACGTCAACAAGGCCGTCGCCGAAGACCCCATGAAGAACCCAGAGGCCGACACTTTTTACTATGTTGGACTGCTGGTCGAGGCGCTAAACAAGCTGGGCAGGCTGCAGAATGCTGTCGAGATGCTGAAGCAGCGGCTTCCGGTCGAGCTGTTTGGCGTCGTCAACGAGACCATCAACGATGTGGATCAGCGGCATCCAAGCTCGCTCCGTGGAGCCGCAGGCAAGACGGAAAGCCTGCTCTTGTACGGAACCCGGGAGACGCAGCTGAGGGCCGACGTCATCTACGATCTTTTATGGACACTCTATGGCAAGTTTGAGGCCATTGGCGAGGGCCATCGAGTGTTTCACGAGTCCATCAAGGCCCTCATCCGACGCGAGGGTGCGGGTAACAACAGCTTGCTGCTGGGCAGCTTCAAAGAGGTGTGGAATTTGTACCAAAACGAGATCCGGGCTCTCTTGCACAATTACGTCACGACCGATGCAGACGTCTACCAGTTCGACTCGCCGACCCCGGGGGCTACCCTCAATGGAAAGAAGGATGCCATGCGGGAGCACCTGTTCAAGTTTGCCGAGACGGATGCCAAGTCGGTCGAGACGACGACGGAATACGACGCCCTCGAAGGCATCATCCAGGCAACCGTGCCGGGACTCATGAGCAACTCGCGCAAAGCCACCGCCGACCCCAAGAAGAGTCGAGTCGCGGTCGACGCCAATGCCTCGCGACGAGATACTGGGGTCGGGCTCGGGGCCAATCGACAGACCATGGGTTCATACAAGTCTCTGGTGCAGCCGAGTGTCTTCAACATGAGTCTCTTGCTACCGCCCACGCTGGTTTTTCTTCAAAGGCTGAGGGGCATCGTGCCTCCCGGCTCCGATCTGGCGACCAGCACGCTGACGACGTTCCTTGATAATTTCCTGGTCAACGTATTCCAGCCGCAGCTGGACGAGACCCTCGGGAAGCTAAGCGACTCGGTATTTGGCGAGGCAGACTCTTTTTCGCAGGACTCGTCTTGGAGCCAGTCGGCGCCGCGACCCGTGTTCAAAGGCACCACGGCCTTTTTCCAAGTGGTCACGGCGTTTTGCCGAATGCTCGGCACGATACCGCCGGACCAGGCCCTGAGCTCGCTCATTGTGAACCAGATGATGCGATACTACGACCGCTGCTTCAGCTGGTACAGATCACTAGTGATCAAAACTCAGGAACAAGGCACAGACTCGAGCAAGCTCAGGGCGTCGGCCCGCTTTACTGCGCAGGCGGGCGAAATGCAAGAGACGATGAAGAAGCTGTGGACATCAGAGGGTGTGGATCGGGAGCTGCAGGAAAAGGAGGTGCATCTACTAATTGAGCAGACAAATGACACGACGCTGGAGATGAACGACGTCATCCAGGACCGGGAGACGATTTCGTCCCTGTGCCTCCTGTACACGAGCATGAAGTGGCTGGC
The DNA here is from genome assembly GCF_020360975.1 of Hirsutella rhossiliensis. Classification (NCBI taxonomy): domain Eukaryota; kingdom Fungi; phylum Ascomycota; class Sordariomycetes; order Hypocreales; family Ophiocordycipitaceae; genus Hirsutella; species Hirsutella rhossiliensis. The sequence goes on from NW_025408669.1 coordinate 2,272,140, forward strand.
GGCCAAGATCTCGAGCCTGAGGCACATCACGGTCCACGAGACGGACTCGTCACGACAGACGCTCCCGCGGCAGACGAACCGACGATGGACGCTGATGAATGACCCTAACAAGGCCACATCGGAGCAGGGCCCGGTGCAACTGCCGCTGACGCAGGAGTCGGTCCAGTAGGTTGCCCTGGGCGCTGGCGCGGATGAAGCACAAGGCGGGCAGCTAACGGTGAACACCAGAACGTTTGACAACATCGTGACATCATACGAGGAGCTAGCTAGCACGGCGCTACTGACGCTGCACATGGAGGTCCGTTGCCGCATCGTGCACTCGCTGCGCAACGCGCTCTCGCCGGAGCTGGCGCCGTACCTGCTTGACCAGGAGGTCAGGGAGCCGGACCCGCCAATCCTGAGTCTCAACCTGGAGCTGGTGCTCTTTGACGAGACGATTGTGCGCTTCCTCCGCGACCGCGAGGTGGCCTTTATCCGGACGGGCCTGGGGATGCTCATCAACCGCTACCTGGTAAGCAACGCGTGGATGGCATCGCCCATGAACGCCAAGGGCTGCGGCCGGATGCAGCTCAACGTGCTCGTGCTACAACAGAACCTCAAGAACATCGAGGAAGGAGTGGACCTCGCACGGGCAGCCGACTACTTTGCCCTCTTTGACCAGGGCCCGGACGCTATTGTGGACAAGGCGCGGGCGGAAAAGGAGAAGAATGCAGCGAGCGAGGAGGCGCAGGGCGAGAGCTTCACGTACGAGGAGCTCAAGGCGCTGATTGAGCTCTATTACAGCGAGCAGCTGGCGAACCCGGAGCGGGGCATCGCGTCTGCTGCCAAGCGGAAGATGGACGACAAGCTGCTGGGTCTCAGCGAGCACCTGTGGCAGACGTGAGGGGTCAGCGGGTGACGATGTTGTTGTACTTGACCATGTGGTGATGATGCATGTATGCTCTAGGGGAAAAGGTCTGGCGAAATGCTACAGCGTGCGCACGGAGCTGTCATGTAGATTATGCGCGCTGCTCATGGTATGGGGCGTGCTTCATTGCCAGGCATTGCTCGAGAGTTGATGGCGGACGAGGTCGGCAAAGGAAGGGGATACGAAACGGGAGTCCTCGTGGATTTTGATTTCCAAGTTTCCCCCTTGGCCAAGCCGGAGGCTTTTCCAACGAAAGCCGAAAGACGGCACTCTGCTGCGTAACGAGCGCGGCACTCCCGTGCAGTACTATTTGAGTATTTTGAGCAGGACGGTGACCGACAGCGAGGGAGTCTGGCAGCTGAAAGAACAAGGGGCGGTGGCGACGGTCGTTGCGGGCGGTGGTGGCGGCGGATGAGACGCGCGCGTGCGCTACGAGTTGCCGGTTCAGGGACCGTTTCTAATAGTTGCTCGCAAATACGGATAGGTAGGCAGAGTTTCTTTTTCGTCTCTTTGGCGTTTTGAAGGCTGAGACAAGACTCTCGGGTGACGGTGGTCAGAGGGGATAGGGAAAAGGGGCGGGCGCACTCGAGATGCCTCTTTTGGATCCTTTCCTCTCCCCCCCCTTTCCCCGCTCCCCCTCCAACAAGCTTCCAGAAGGAAGAGAAATGCCTACTGTACCTTAATTGCCAGGCGCATGGCTCAAATACTCGCATAAAAGCGGAACTCGCGGCAAGCAAGGAAGTCGGTAATTAAAGAAAGGGGGGCGCATTTCGGGTGGTGGTGGGGAGAAAAGGAGCAGCGCTGCGCCTCTTGCCTCGGGCTGGTCGTTCTCGTCATCCATGCAGCCAGCAGCCGCCGGGACCTGCGTCTGCGCCAGTGGCTGCGCCTTGGCTGGTGCCCGCCCAATGCACTCGCTGAGAGGCAAGCCCCCTTTTGCCTTGGGCTGACTAAAACGCTCACCGCCAAGTACACCAGGCAGAAGCTCCATGTACCGTTTCATGTGGCAATGGCGGCGATAAGCTTAATCGGGTACCTGGACGACGTCAGAGGTGTACGAAGCGCGTGTACGAAGCGCGTGGGCCTTTTACACTGTTCGCGAGGTACCTAGGTACCTACCTAGGCAGGTATCTAATACCAGGTAAGTTAATGGGTTTAGCCATGGCGGTTAATGGGTGGCCAGTTAATGGGTGCTGCCTCGCCTGGATGGATACTGGATATAATACAAGCCCGTTATTCGCACCGCGGGTTGACTCGCCCGGCTGGGTTACCCCCACCCCCACTCACTGGTGGCGGCTGCAAAGGACGGACGGATTTGTAGGGGCGGATGGGACGGGAGCAGCGTCGAGAAGCTCAACACCACCCTCCACTGACTGCCCGCACCGCCCGCGCTTGTACTGCACTGTACCACCCAATTGGTTTCTTTTAGGCAGTTGCCGAGGCGGCTTTACTGCTGCTACATACTACCTACAGTACTGGACTACCTACTATACATACTACTGGACTACAGTACATACACACGTACTGGACTGCACGGATCATGAGCAAGGGGCCAAAACATGTCGCCCAACTCGCCCTCTCTCATTCCTGTACTGTACGTTGCCCGTAATACCGTCGTCCCCAAGACACCGCCGCCAGCCGAGCGCCGCCGTCTTGGTCGACTCGGCCAAGGCTCGACACGCCTGAAAATAGCACGTGGGCCACGTTCGTCTCGTATCGCGGCAAGTCAATCATCGGCGCGGTACCTCGGACCCGACTTTGGATGCCCGGCCTGCCCACCCACTACCTCGCGTGACTTGACACTCGCCGGCCCTTGGCCACGACGGCCAGGTATCTCTGCTGGTCATTTCCCAGCGGCTCCATGTCACTCTCCCGGCGGCCCACTAAAAGCCTCCCCAATAACAAGGCCAATTCCGGCGGCTGCCCCAGTCTCGCGTCACTTGCTCGCCGCCCTCTTTGCCCTCTTCCTTTTCCCCCGCGCCGGCTCCGCCTGGCCTTGCATTATCCTTGAATCGCCACTGACTTGATCTTGTTTCCTCGTCCAAGCCTTGTGGCCTTGTCCCCCGGCACTGCGTGCTGCAACACCCGACTGTGCAAACGAGAACGCGGTACCGAGTAATTGACTAGGCCCATCAGGGGAGGGGCGCGACGGAGAGTGAGCCTTTGTTGGCCTGCCCTGCAAAATTCCACCACCACCTCCTTGCTCTCTATCTCTCTCACTCTCTCCCTGTCTCTCTCCCCCCCCCCCCTCTCACCTCTCTCCTCCAACACGCTCGCCGTCAACAACAGAGACGGCCTAATTCACACTCACTCATTCACTCTTTCTCTCTCTCTCGCTTGAAGAGGCCGCCAAGCACAGCGCTCCCGCTCTCGACTCGATTCTCCCCTCGCCCCTTGCTCGGCCCTCTTCTCACACCCACACTCGCTTCCCTTGTCCCTCCCCTGCGAGGCGCGACGCGCTTCACACTCTTAGGCCCCTGCTCCTGCTACGACCAATCATCCCGTTCGCCCCCCTCCAATTCGCCGCTGCCCGAGGCCGCTTTTTAGCCCTCCCTGCCGTTCTTTATTGCTTGCATCGACGCCGCCCCTTTTCAGCAAAGACTTCTCCTCGCCTGCATCGTCCAGCCTGTCGCTCCTCTGGCACGGTGCCTGCCGCTACTGCGACCATGGACAACTCCAGGTGAGCTTCGCCTTGCTCACTCACCCCGATAACCCTCTGCAGGCCTTTGCTGATGACTTCCCTCCAGCTTTGGTTCCGCCCTCAGGTCCTTCTGGCACACCATGACCAGCTACGACAGACGTGAGCCGAACCCCCCCTATTCTCCCCTCCCTACCTTTTGCCGAAATGCCTTCTCTCGGTCCACGGTACGCGCCACTAACGTCCAATGCTTCTGCCCAGATTCATCATACCATTCGCCGCACAGGACCGGCCGTCACGTCCCCTTGCAAACCGGCCGAAACAGCATCCTTACCGGTGTGGCCACCGCCTCCGACTCTCACCCCGACGTCGGCTCACCCTACTCCGATGAGGCTGGCCGCGTCTCGCCGCCTGCCGCCAACGGCACCAATGGCTCATACTCGCCCGGCCTGAGATCAATGGCTGCCAAGCAGGCCGACGGCTTCGAGGTACAAAGCCCCGGCGACGTGCCCATGCAGTCCTTTCACGACGGCCTACCACCCCCGCCGCCTGTCCGCCACTCGTGGAAGAAGATAGACGCGTGGGCCGAGGAGAATTACCCAGAGCTGGTCGATCAGTTGTGCGAAGGCGCCACCACAAACGACCTCAACGACCTCGAACATCAGCTCGACTGCTCGCTGCCCCAAGACGTGCGCGACTCGCTCATGATTCACGACGGCCAGGAGCGTGGAGGCAATCCCACGGGCATCATCTTTGGTTCTATGCTGCTCGACTGCGAGGAGATTGTCCAGGAATGGGAGACGTGGCGCAAGGTCAACCAGCAATTTCTGCCTGACATGGCCAATGCTCAGCCCACGACGCCCTCCAAGGCTTTTGGCGGGAGCAGCGAGGCCTCGTCGTCGCGCCAACGACCGTCGTCCTCCTCCACGGGCAGCAACGCCGACGAGTGGCGCCAGAATCTGCTGTCGCGTCAAGACTCGGTGCCCACCGGCGCCGTTCAGAAGACGTATGCCCATGTGGGCTGGATTCCCTTGGTTCGCGACTGGGGTGGCAACAACCTGGCAGTCGACCTGGCTCCCGGGCCCGGCGGCCGCTGGGGGCAGGTTGTCATGTTTGGGCGCGATTACGATACCAAATACGTCGTGGCCCGCTCTTGGGCTGCCTTCCTGGCCCTTGTAGCAGACGACCTCAACAGCGGTAAATGGTTCGTGGACGAGGACAACGGCGAGCTCAAGTTGAGGGAGTTTAAGGAGACGCGAGTTGAGCCAGCCTACTTCAGCATTCTGCGATGGAGGATGGACCAGAAGTATGGGCGGCGCGCCGCCAGGAGGGCCTCCCTGGGGCCGCCCAAGTCGGGCTCGCCTCTTGGCTCGCGGTCGGGTTCGCCCTATGCTAGCCCTTCTGAGCCCAATGGCGACGTCCGTGGCAGGTCTGCGCAGCGCTTCGGCGGATCCTCTCCCCTGGCGAGCCCTATAACGCCGGCATACGGGAAGCCGCCTCCACTGAGTAGAGTCACAGAGGAAACGACGATTCCCGAGATACCCAGTGCCGACATCGAACCCAGCCAGCTTGTCGAAGTGGAGATGGACGCGGAGAACGAGCAAGGCAAAAATGCGCTCCGCATTTCGACCATCCCTCGCTCGCAAACGAACCTGCTCAGCGACAAGGAGAACGAACCGCCGTCGAGCAAAGTGAACGGCAAGCAACCCGCGACCGTCGACGGAATGATGAAGACGATTGAGATTTGAGTCGAGGAGGCGAGGATTGGACCTTTCAAACGTATATACACATTTACCCACCACGATGGCATGACCTTTTTTACTTCGACTTTGAAAGGTGCTGAAAGGAACACCTTCATTCTGTTTGTTCCTTGGGTTCCTCATCTTTCTCTAAACATAATATCGAACGCACGCGCGCAAAAACAAGACGTCGGGGTGTTGGGCCCGCCGTGGGAGCCAACAGACCCCGGGCCTTTGTTGGCGGCCACGCGGTGGACGGCAGGGGAAGGCAACATGGCGGCGCAATAAGGAGCTGGATGGGGAGGTGGTCGCCGGTCGCCTGCTCGTCTCAATTCTTGCGACGCAGCGCGTGTCCTCGCCGCTGTCCGGTCGCGCTCGAGGCCCCCAGGAGGACGGGGCTTGTAGTTACGCGACCTCTCACTGTACCAACAGGGCTTTTGCCCGAGGCTGCTTGTCATTAGCATCTTAGAAACGGTTACGGATCGGGAGGCAGGGGACCGAGCGAGCGGCTCTCGGGATGAATGACGATGGCGCCTGTCCAGGTAGGCATGGCTGGATGGTGATGGAGCAACTCGATAGCAGTGAACACAGATATATACACACGTATATGGCCTCGCCGCGGATCCTTGACCATGTAGCTGTTATTGATGAGTGACGCCTGGCTCCTGCGACAACCTCTCTGGTCGTTAGAGATGTTGACAAATGGGCCACGACCATCCAATTGTTCTTGGATGGAAAGAAAGAAGCGAACGAAAGGTCTGGTGAGGTGACAAGAACTGATGCTGAATCTCGGTTGACCGGTTCTCTCTTTGTGGCGCTCTTTCTCTCCTTTTCGGGTTCCTTTTGTTCTCCGTTCTTCTTTGCATCATCGTCGTCATTTGCAGTCCCTCATCGCGAACTCGACCCTTCTCCACGAAGCACGAGGTGGCACAGGGCGGCGCTTGACAGTTGGTGGCGAGGGGGGGCCGATGGAAACCAACCCCAGCCCTCACTCAGTCACGTCACGCCACGGCCCACGAGCATCACAGCAAGCGGCCAAGCAGCTCTAGGAGCGGAGGCTGTATTACTTTGTAGAGGGGTGGGGGGAGGGGGGAAACACCCGCGACGGCGCAAGGTGAGAAAAAGCCAGGTCGTGTTTGTCTAGGGCGCAGGGGCCGTCGGAAAGGGTCTTTTTGTTTCTTCTTTTATTGTGTCTTTGCTCCTTGACGGTTTTGTTGCCATCTGGGCCTTGCCTAACCGCATTCAAGGGAGGGAGGTGGGTTACGTGGCTGAGTGAGAGGGTGGCCCGAGAGCACAGATGAGTGAGAGGGTGAGTGAGAGTGTTCGTGACGGTGGTGGAATGGGAGGTGGGGATGGGGGAAAGGGGGGGGGGGGCCTAGGAAGACGGCGCGAATGAAAAGAATAACGGCTGGAATGCCCCCCTGCCTTGTCTACATTCACGTCCCCGTCGAGACACGCACGCGTCTTCGCATGGTGGTGAGCCACGCATCAGGCGCGGGAAACTTTGTCTCGACCAACGATCGCGGCCAAGTGCGAGCCGGCAGGGCATGGAACACGCAACTCACCCACGCTTGTTCTCGACCCTCCACCGAGAATGCGGCCATGAGCCGCGGCCTCGTCGGCCCTTGCCGGCGGAAGGGAGCATTGGCGGCAGAGCAGGCGAGGATGGACCAAGACATCCCGTCCTCGGACGCCCGCGCACGCACACGCACAAACCCCACGCGGCCGATCGTGAAATCGGACAACAAGATCAGCGGCCACGGGCGGGAGACGATCACGGCACACATGGAACAAGGTCACGATGTAGACAACTGGTTTTGTGAATGGCGCCGAAGTCGGCGAACAGGTGAAGAGATTGAAATCGCTATCTGGTTGTAGCAGCCGAAGAGCCAGCTTCAAATGAAAGTAACCCCCGTCATCAGAACATGAAGAAGAAGAAAAGAAAAGAATGGTATCTATATATACAGATGAAGAAGTTTTTGTCTGTCACAACGGACGCCGCAATCCATGCAGTCTTTGGGCCCCCCCAGAGGGCTATTTGCAAAAACCTTTTGATGCCCCCATGACAAAAGATGATGTCGTGAACGAGTCAACTCGCTGCCCCGACCTAGGCCGCGAAGCGAAGGGCGTGGCGGATCGTCCGCTTGGCGTTGCCAGCCGCCATCTTGATGTCGGCCGACTCGCCCGAGCCGCACTTCATGCCCAACGACATCTGCGACAGAGCGGACCAGGTGCCGCTGGCGCAGCGCTGGAAGGAGGAGCCGCCGACGCAGTTCCAGTCGCCCTCGGAGGCGCAGGGAGTGCCGGGAGCGTGGGCACCAGCTGGCGAGGGGCCGGCGTCGCTGCTCGGGGCCGGCGTAGCGGGTTTAGGCTGCGCAGGGCTCTGGGGATGACCGGTCGCGCCGGGGCGAACGCCCGTGGCCGCGGCGCCGCCCTTGGGGACGGTTATAAAGACGCCGCCGGGAACACCGGAGGCACCACCCTTGGGGGAACCGCCATTGGGAGAGCCGCCGTTGGGGTAGCCACTGTTGGGAGAGCCACCGCTGGGAATGCCACCGACAGGCTTCGTGGGATAGACGCCGGTGTTGCTGGTGGGCGAGCCAACGTTGGGAGAGCCACCGGCGGGCTGCGTGGGAACGGGATAGGCACCTGCGTTGCTGGTGGGCGAGCCGCTTCCGTAGCCAGGCTTGGTCGGGGCGGGCTTCTTGCCGCCGCCGCCGCCACCCTTGCAGTTACCACTGGGGGGGCCAAGGCTGCCATCGCCGTTGGGCCTGTCGACATCCTGGCCGGCATTGGGGAACTGGACATCGGTGCCCTCCTTGGTGGAGCAGTCGCCGACAGACTTGAGGTTGGCAACCATCATGTCGGGCAGCGTCTGCAAGAAGCCTTCGGAGCCGCCCGAGCCCTGGACGGTGAGGGGGGCGCAGTTCATGTACATCTCTCGGTTGCCGACCTTGTTGAACCAGGTCCAGGCGAGGGTGTAGTTACCGACAGGCATCTCTTTGGGAATGGTGTAATCGTACTTGTTGCCGCTCTTGATGTCAGGGCTGTTGCCCGGCAGATTGCCAGCGGTGTCCTTGGCGGGACATCCGCCCTCAATGGACTTGATGACCTTCCACTGAGAGTCCTTGTTGGGCTCGGCGTCGGTGGTGACGGAGACTTGGCAAGAACCGCCGCCGTGGACGGCCGAGCCTTGGAACTGGAGCTGCTGGGTGCTTCCCTGCGGGAAAACGTTGCTGGCGCCCTCGTCGGCAAAGGTGTTGGCGCGCATCTTGCAGGGGAAGTCGGAGCCGCTCGCGTCCAAGGGGCTGTTGTTGAGGGTGGACTTGCCATAGGGGACAGGGCTGATCATGATCATGTGAGCGCTGCTCACGGCGACCAGGCCGGCGGCGGTGAAAGCCTTGACGAGCATATTTACGGCGGGTAGGCTGGGAGGTGGACTTGAAGGTGGGAGTCGTTGCTTCTGATTGCTTATGGTGTCGAGAGTCTTGACGTTCCAGACGCCAGAGACAGCAGATATATATAGGTGCGAAAGGAGAGTCGTTGATGCAGCTGTGAAGAGCGATCAAGGGGGCGAACGTCGAGTTCTGAACAGGTTGGAGATAAAGGACAAAAGGCTGTTCGGAGAGTTAGAATGGGGCAAGTTCGACAACAATAGGACATGTTGAAGGGGTCTTCTGAATGAAACATTCAAGGTGAACATGAACAGGATGGAATCGCACAAAAGGAAGCGGCATAAATGAGAGGGCAAGGGGAGAGAATGGTTTGCTAGGTGCCAGAGATTGACAGGTGGACGAGGACAGAACTTACCCAGTCAAGGTGGCACGAACAAGAGGTGGTGGCACAATGGTCGCGAGACTCGACGATCTTGAAGAAGGCCCAAAAAGGATTGCGATGAAAGCAAGCAAACAAGGGCTAGCCTTGAGGTGGGAAGAAGAAGAAGAAACAGCAGCTTGGCTGAGGGAATGAAAGTTGTCTCGAAGACGAACCACCTCAAGGAGAAGGGAAAGGATGGGATGACGGGAGCTGTCAGGACGGGAGAGCGAGGAATGGCGAGCAGACGCGGGCAGTCTTATATCAGGCAGAGAAGACTGCCCGGCCACCATCAGGCCAGGCCTCGCCGCCTCCCCTGATGGACATCCAGGGCCAGGGGCTTCAGGATTAGATGACGGGGTCGAGGTGATTGGACGAAAGCCAGGGCCGGCAAGGCCAGAGAGAGAGCCGCAGGTCGACAGATGGCGCGCATGCGTGCCATTGACGCAAGACAAACGGGCCGGGGACGGGGGGGGCCAACAGAGCAATCCATCGCAGCCAAATCCCAGCCACGGTTCGAGTGGGCTTGGCCGCTCGACGTTTCGAAGCGCGGTGAGCCCCCAGGGGGCTAGGTCGCACGATGCTCAAGGGAGCAGACGGTCGAGGGCGGTGATAGGCTGGCCAGTCTGTTTCACAGCTTCGTGGTCGAGAGAATAAAGCCGTGCCATGACGGGATGGTGGATGGGTGGTGGAGATGCGCCAGATGGAGCTTCGACGGTCCACGCCCCATGCCCAGGGCCGGGCCCACGGCACCCACCCCTGGCGGCTGGGGCCCACTCGAGCCTTGCCATGGCCTCCGTGCCGGGGCTGGCGTAGCGCCTCGTCTTCCTTTGGAGCTGTGTGTTTGCGTATGTTTGGTGGATGTGGATGCCGGGGGGAGGCATGGGGGGAGGCTAAGTGACGGGCGACGTAGCCAACGTGACCGACCTCTCCCCCACCACCGCCCACCCCCCTGTAATGATCGCCCTTCCCCCTGCCATGGGCGCAGCCGCGGGGCCAGAGACCCCCAAAGCGCTGTAAGCCCAGGGCTATTGGCGGTGTCTCTCAGCCTGTCAGACCCCCAAAGCGGCGCGGCTCTCTCACAGCGTCTTCTTTTTTCCTCCTCCCTTGAACTTGATCTCCTTTTAGCAGCGCCCGCTAACTACGCGGGCCCCAAAAACACACACGCCGCGTAAGCGAATCACCAGCCGAGGGGGACGGGGGCGTGTGTCTCGCTGTGCCTCGCCTTGCCGCCGCCTTCTCGTTTCCTCGTCCAATTCGTCAATCGGCGGCGGCGGCGGCCTCCAGAAGGCCCTCGAGAGAGACGGTGGCTAGCAAAGATGCGAGACACTGGGCTTGCGCTAGGTACCTCACCAGTACACAGACCACCCGCGCGGTACATACTTGCGGCCGCCAATGGGCGGCTAGAGGTAGGTAGGTACCTTAGATACTGCCAGTGGTAGTACCAGTCCGCTGTAGCTGTTGGCCGGTACCTACCTACCGGTACCTACCTACCGGTAGTAGAGCCGCCGATGCGCCGTCGTTTCTGCAGCAGATTCGTCGTCGTCGGCAGCCTTTTTTACCCTCTCCCCGTCGCCGCCGCCTCCCTTTTTCGTGGCTGGACTCTACTCTCTCCCTGCCTCACCGTCTCTGCCCATTCCGCCGTTGCCTTTATCCCTCTTCCGCTCTCTTCCTGCACGTATCTGCTTTTTCCCCCGCAAGTGCGTGACCAACGAGGAACGAAGCGCGGGTTCTCGGCCGATTGACGCCTCGGGTACCCTGCTCCGAACCAGATGCCCGCACGCAGGGGGGGGGGGGTAGCCAGACCGACAAACCCCAGGAGATGGATGCTGAATGGGGGAGAAAGAACATGAAAAAAAAACGACTGCTTTGACCTTGAAACCGTGGTTGTGCGCGCGCGTGCGAGCTACACGTCGTCTGGGGTCTCCTCCAATCGGCTGGCACCAGCACGGCCCTCGCCCATCTACAATGGGGGGGCCCCCTGGTCGCTCATCATCGGCCCCGCTCCTCGTGGATTTCTGTTTATGGGACATGGGATTTTCTGCAAATCAGGGGTAATTTTTCATTTTTTGGGGCAAGGAACCACTTGGCCCTCCCGCCCCCTCGCCGACGACATGACGACGTGGTCGAAGCTTTCGGAGCGTTCGGGGCGACTGTGGGAGTCCTAGACATCCATTGCCTATCTGGGGCTTCTTCCTGTCTTGCTCATTGTTTGCTGCTGCTCCCTTTTTCCATTACCTTTTTCCACCAACTGCGTAAAAGAAAGGTGAGACGGCGGTTCAACTGTGTCTGTCTGTCCCTGGTCGGGCCGGCGCGGACTGATTGGCCGTCAGACATTGATTGTCCTGATGCATGTACTGACATGACAGTACGGAGTCTTTTTGTCAGCATCCCTCCTCTGCTAGGTGTGCTGCAATGCGCACGCATATGGACCCTTGCGGTACCTTGCAGCAACTCGGGGGCCCGGCAAGAAATAAATGGTTCTGGGAGGAAGCGAGGAGCTGAGGTGCGAATACATTGTAGGTACTCCGTACAGCGGGCGACTTCACTGGATCCAGGTGACTGCCAGCACAGCACACACCACGCACTGCAGGGGCGGCCGCTCCTCTTCAGGGGAGCACAGGCGCCTGGCTTTTGGCAGCTCGGTGTCACGGCGGGTGGGACCGGTGAGACAGGCCAGGTTTCATCCCAAGCACGCACATGCAGGTACGCGCACGCTACTGGTGCGTGCTTGTCGACGACGGCAAGCATCTCTCAGTCGGCGGTCGGTGCACGGGTCCGTGGGACGAGCCCCTTGCTTTCCATCGCCAGCAGACACGGCCGTCGTCTTGGCTCCGTCCGTTACCATTTCCTGCGTCCTTTTCTCTTCCGTTCTTCTTTTTTTTTTTTTTTTTTTTTTTTTTAAATCTTCCCTTTCCGACTTCTTCTTCTTCCACCTCCACCCTTCCAGACTGCACCTGGAAGTTCCAGGTGCCCCCTTTCGCGTGGCCTTGGTAGCATCGGTGGCGGCGGCTGCGTGTTTTGCGTGCGCCTCGGTGCTACGGCAGCGGCTACGAATACCTTGTTGGATTTAAGCATGGATGCGCTCCCGAACTGCCCTGCTACGTAGCATCACCGGCGTCTCAGGCACAAGCCGCCACCGCTGCAAATAGCCGCCGACAAGCCCCGGCGTGCGCATGCATGCACGCATTCACGGCCAGGTCACTCTCCTTTCCACCTTCTCTCGTCTCTTGGCCTCGACCACTTTTTTTGCCACGATGCCACCAGGAGACCCCTGATTGTCCTCTTTTATGGGGCCGCAAACACATGCCTTTGCTCCTGGGGAGGAAGGCGGGATTTTTAACCTTGCATTGGTTGGGTGGATCCTAGATTGCTTATTGCGACTTGTTCTTTCAATTGCGCCGCCAATCGAGCATGGGCGCAAAAGAGTGGTTGATTCCCAAATGGTAATCCTTGGTCGCGGGAGGACGCATCTTGGCATCCATCAGTCCTATGACACGGCCGTTCATTCAAGCGGCCGTATTCCGTAGCATGAACGCCCTTGGTCACTCTGTCGGCGCAATGCTCCCTTAGCCTTGCCTCTCGGCATGATAGCCACGATTCGTGTCGACCGTCAATACAGAGTACAAGGCCTCTAGCTCCCGGGACACGCAATCGCCATTCTTTACTCTCCCGGCGGCCGGCTTCCAAGGCCCGGCCCCGCACCGTCGTTACCCCTTCATCCTCATCATCTGCCTACGTACTGCCTAGAAGGGGGGGCATGTGGTGTTCGTGAAACCTCGCCTCCGCAAGTCCGTGGGGCCCGGGGATGATCAATACGGCCTGCCCTTGTTCGCATGACCCCCAACCATCCACATTTTCGCCGGTATTCCATTTCCGCTTCTTCGCGGCCCGGAAAACTGTGCAGCCATCATCGTGAGTAATAGGTGAACCATTACCAACTAACCTGCTCCCGCCACCCACATCAGGCTAGGAATCCGAGGATCCTGGAGGCCCCCACTCCATGTGCCTCATGGGACTTTTACAAACGCATGCTGGCCTTGTTCGACTGCTCGGCCCAACAAACATGACCCCGTCAACGGCATGGCGTGACTCTGGTTTCCCCGATGGTCCCTCAAATCACCCAACGCAGGGATATCGCTCTGCAGCCCGTTGCCAAGGCACGGCGAGCACGATAACAGCATGGAAATATCAGGCATGGTGCACATCCTTTGACTCCATTTCTCATCTGTCCAAGACGCCACCCAATTTTTACGAACCGTGGTTGGGAAACTGTCGCTGAAACAAGTTGCGGCGCCAAGTGGCTGGCACCATCCTCTAAATTCCACCTCGCCAACGCCATCGCGATTGCACCAAAGGCATGGGCACGAGGCCCTGGATGGAGAAAAAAATTTCACTTTGCGAGGGTCTTGCATTTTGCTTTGCCAGCCTCGCTCACTTTTGTTCTGTCAAACTTGTCATTTGCCCGTAGCTAGTGGTTGATACCATCCTCACTCACGGCAAGCCTGGCTCCCGTCTGAAGACGATGGTGGTAGGGCAGACGGCCGTTAGCAGACACCCAGAAGCCGCCGTTCAACGCGGCATCAAGACTTCTCGAGGCAACCTGGCCTCGAGCTGCCGCGTGAAATCTTTGACCCATGCGAGACCAGAGGCCCACTACAAGACACCGTTTGCCCCCTCTCTGTCATCGAGTGCTAAAATGGACGAGTTAGCAAATGCAGTTTGCTTGACGGCAGCGCAACAAGTTCTCACCGTCGTCATATCCCAATCGGTTCCGAGTCCACATCTTCATCTTGTCTCTGCGAAACTCTTCAAAGTCCCACTCGCGCCTCTCTAGGCATTCGGGGAAAAGAAAGGCGTAGACAAACGTCTCCTTCGTTTCACTGACCGCCTGGTCGTCGCCCTTCTTCTCCAAGAGCTGGACTGTCGCCTTGACGCGTTCATACTCGTCGCCCTCGAAGTAGTCCAGCTTTTGCATGTTGGCGTCTGTCAAGCCTGTGGCATAGACACCTCGCACGCTGTGGCCCTCCTGGGGTACGACGGCGGGATAGTCGGCCAGCTGCACGCGATGGCGGCAATATCCGTTCAGAATCGCGGGCGTAAACGTGTGGAGGTCGCGAATTGCTTTTGGCGGCCAATCGTCCCCGTAGCACACGCTGAAGAACACCTCGGGAGCCATCTGCTCCACAGTCAGCATTACCATCAAGGCTGTCGTCAGCTCATTCAGAATTTACCAAGGTTCCTGCCATGGTCAGCACGTGTCCTGTCGTGGTCTTGTTCGGCTTGGTACGAACCATAGAAAAAAGCTGTGTATTCTCCGCTCATCCTGTTTCTTTGACAGCGACGAGTCAAATCGAGAAGATGATGACGCGAGTCGATAGAGTGCTTCGCTGACTGCGAGCTCCAGTGGGAAAAGAGTAGATTCTCGGAATAGTAGCGGACTCGAGCGCGTATACCAATTTCAAAGAAAGGGATGGCGCAACGCTCTGGCGAGAGAATGGAACCGCCAGTTGGCACCCAGATGGCCTTTTAAGACGGAAGAACTGCGCACACGTAACACACAGAGGCGCAGGAACGACACCACCAAGATTTTCTGTTCAAGGAGTAATATGTGTGAGTTCAGACTCTATTCAGCCGGTGCCTGACTGCGTTCGTTAGCGGGGCGAGCGACGCGGAGGTTAACTTCAGGATCGGCCGCGCAGATCCAAAGGGAAAAGCGCGTCCGAGTACAAAAGAATGATGCACTAGAAGCAACCTCAGCAAACCTGAGCCAAGGGCCACGCGAACTGCGTCCGAAATACACCGGCCTAGTAGTGTAGGTGGGCAAAGAGCGGTTGACTTGACAGCTGCAAGCGTCTGCGCCCGAATCGGGATTGATAAGATAGGCGCGCTTCTTGGCGTGCCTCCCACTGTGAGGCCGGCGGCAGCGACTAGCGCCGGAACATAGTTGCTGCGCCCCCTAGCGCCCTTGGAATTGGCGGCCGTGGTCCCCAGCTTCGAGGTTTCCGTACTGTAATTTTCAACGCAACCCTCTTCATCACGCTTCGCGTAACCCATCGCGAGATTCCCTGCCGAGCCAAGCCAGCTGCGCGGCACCGACCCGGCGTCGACTCGAAACTGCACCCGAACGAGCAGATTCAAGGCCCAGCTTCATTACCGCACGTCCGTAGCAGCTCTGGGTGCCGTTCCCGATCCCGCTCCCTCTTCGCGACGCCGCGGCTCGCGACAGCCTTGCCATCTGCCGGGCCCGCCCAACTACTGAGCTGCGCAGCTCCGAAGCTCTCTCGGATGGAAACCACGGCCGCGTCTTGTGGACGCCAATGATGCAGCCATGTCGGGGACCACTATTGACGACGTCGTAAGACGTCTAAGCACTGCAGACCTAGGTAAGAGCTTGTCCTGTCTCGCCCGTCGCCGTTAATCTCCGTATGGAAGCCCGGCTGACGCCTTTCTCACCCCTAGATGCCAGGTTCAAACTTGAAGCCGCGACGACCTTGCGCGATAGCCTGGACCATTACACCAGCGGACCGATTTACCCTCCCTTCCTCAAGCGGTTGATGCCGATATTCATCAACATCTTACGCGGACCATGCATCTTTCAAAGCAACTCGACGGAGCAGGTGAGGCTTTCATGACATCGCGTCGCCCCCTCCCGCTGACAATGGTAAAACACAGAAACTCCGGCACTGCATCTTGGAAGTCCTCCACCGCCT
Source organism: Hirsutella rhossiliensis (assembly GCF_020360975.1). NCBI lineage: Eukaryota > Fungi > Ascomycota > Sordariomycetes > Hypocreales > Ophiocordycipitaceae > Hirsutella > Hirsutella rhossiliensis. The sequence continues at coordinate 2,287,947 of NW_025408669.1, forward strand.
GCCGACTCAACCCGCCCCCGCCGAGCCGTTCGAGCCCTACGCGGAAGAAGCCTGCGACTTGCTCATGCAACTTGTCCGAGCCGACAACGAAGATAATGCGACCCTGTGCGTCAAGATAACCTCCGACATTATGCGCCACCAGCACAAGGTTCTCCAAGGAAAGGTGCAGCAGTTCCTTTCCTTGATTCAAGAGCTCTTCGAGCAGATGGGCAAGGTCGTGAGAGAACAGCTGGACAATGCGCCCTCGGCCACGTCCTCGCAGCCCGGCGCGCCGTCGACGCCGGGAAGCGTGCAGACAAACTTCCAGTCCCCACGCCCCGGGTCGCCCGTGGCTTCGGTCTCGGACTTGGGAGCAGACCCCCAACAACAGAATCGCCCTCTTCTGAGAGGGATGCAGTCGTTCAAGGTCCTTTCCGAGTGCCCGATCATCGTCGTCTCGATATTCCAAATCTACCGCAGCACGGTTTCGCAAAACGTCAAGGCCTTCGTCCCCCTGATCACGGGCGTCTTGCAGCTCCAGGCGAGCGCGCAGGGGCAAGCCCACGTCGATGCTGCCGCCAAGGGCCTGATCCACACCGGCGTGAGCCCCGCTGTCAAGAACAGGGCCGCGTTTGGCGAGTTCATCACGGCCCAGGTCAAGACCATGAGCTTTCTCGCCTACCTGCTGCGGCAGTATTCTGGCCAACTCAGCGACTTCTTGCCGACACTGCCGGATGTGGTCGTCAGACTGCTCAAAGACTGCCCCCGTGAGAAGTCGGGAACCAGAAAGGAGCTGCTCATTGCCATCCGACATATCATCAACTACAATTTCCGCAAAATCTTCCTACCCAAGATTGACGAGCTGCTAGATGAACGGACCCTCACGGGCGATGGGTTGACGGTTTATGAGACCATGCGGCCCCTGGCATACAGCATGCTTGCCGACCTCATCCATCACGTTCGAGACTCTCTGAGCCCGGAACAGATTCGCAAGACTGTCGAGGTCTACACCAAGAACTTGCAGGACAACTTTCCTGGCACAAGCTTCCAGACCATGAGTGCGAAGCTGCTCCTTAACATGGCGGAATGTATTGCCAAGCTCCCCAACAAGGTGGATGCGAGGCATTACCTCATCATGATTCTGAACGCCATTGGCGACAAGTTTGCCGCCATGAACCGCCAGTATCCAAACGCCGTCAAACTCTCCAAGCAGTATCTTCAACAAGCAGAGGCAGGCATCCCAGAATCCTACCTCGCCGACAAGGAGAATCGCCCCGACTGGGACGAGACGGACATATTCTCGGCCGTGCCGATCAAGATTTCCAACCCTCGCGACAGGGGTGCCGATCCCGTGGTGGACAACAAGTTTCTGTTTAGGAACCTTATGAACGGCCTGAAGAACACGTTCTACCAGTTGAGGACGTGCAATACCGGCGCCCCCATCGATCCGCAGAACGCCCCGTCGCACTGGCAGGACGTCTCGTACGGCTTCACCGCCGAGGAGGTCAACGTCATCATCAAGCTGTTTCGAGAGGGTGCATACGTTTTTCGGTATTATGAGATCGAAAAGCCCGCCTCCGAGGCTCAGTACATGTCTCCCGTCGAGTACATGGCAAATTTCTACATGATCTCGAGCAGCAAAGAGGAGAAGGACCTGCTGGAGACGTTCGCCACCGTCTTCCATTGCATCGATCCCGCCACGTTTCACGAAGTCTTTCAGCAGGAAATCCCACGACTCTACGACATGATCTTCGAACACACAGCTCTGTTACATATACCCCAGTTTTTCCTTGCCAGCGAGGCCACCTCGCCAAGCTTTTGCGGCATGCTTCTTCAGTTTCTCATGGAGCGCATCGATCAGGTCGGTTCCGCGGATGTCAAAAAGTCGTCCATTCTGCTGCGGCTCTTTAAGCTGGCGTTCATGGCAGTCACTCTGTTCGCCGGACAGAACGAACAGGTGCTTCTTCCGCACGTCGTCAATATTGTCACCCAGTCAATCGAGCTGTCGACCAAGGCAGAGGAGCCCATGAATTACTTTCTTCTCTTGCGCTCCCTCTTTCGTAGCATTGGCGGCGGCAAGTTTGAGCAGCTCTACAAGCAAATCTTGCCTCTATTGGAGATGCTCCTGGACGTCCTCAACAACCTCCTCATGGCCGCTCGAAAACCTTCCGAGCGCGACCTGTACGTGGAGCTGTGCCTCACTGTGCCCGCTCGGCTAAGCCATTTGCTGCCCCATCTGAGCTTCTTGATGCGCCCTCTGGTCGTCGCCTTGAGAGCAGGGACGGAGCTCGTGGGACAAGGTTTGCGCACCTTGGAGCTGTGCGTTGATAATTTGACCGCAGACTACCTGGACCCCATCATGGCCCCGGTGATAGATGAGCTCATGAATGCGCTGTTCAACCACCTCAAGCCGCATCCCTATAGCCACTTCCACGCTCACACCACGATGAGAATCCTCGGGAAGCTAGGCGGCAGGAATCGAAAGTTCATGTCGGGCGCCGTGCCTCTTACCTACAAGGGATACGCCGACGACTCTTCCAGCTTCGACATGCACCTCATCGGATCCAAGAAAGACCGGGCGTTCCCAGCCGATCTTGGCATCGATTTCGCGATTCAAAAACTGATGGAGGCGCCGAAGATGAGCAAGAATAACCAGAACCGCCAGTACGATGAGCACTACAAGACGCAAGCCCTCCATCTGCTCAAGTCGCAGCTCAAGCTGCGGATCGGCTACGACCAGCTTCCGGACGACATGCCGAGACTTGTGCGTCTTCAGGCCCAGGATTTTTTGTCGCGGAATCTGGATATCAACTTGGTGCCGTTCGAAGTATCCAATCGCGACAAATCAATCCCGAAGAAGGACGAGCAGGACCAGATCACGAAGAAGCTCATCAAGGCAATCATGTTTGCTCAATCGATACCGAGCTTCAAAGATGACGCGGATGCCTTCCTTCTCGACGTGTGCAGACACTTTGCACTCATCGAGCTCGGCCGCTCTCTGGTTGACCTCAAGCGAACCTACAGTCCCTTTGATCCAAAGGCCGGCGATGGTCCCCTGCACATCGACACGAGGATTCTTTCAGATGCGATAGTCGAGTCTCTTGCGTCAGACCATCCCGATGTGCGAGAAGCTGCGAAGCGGGCGATTCGTGAGCTCTACAAGTCGACGGCTGTCATCTTTGGGTCGGAAACCGGGGTCGGCCGCCTCCCCCTCTTCACGTATCTGAGCAGCACCTTCTGCCACAGCTGCTACGAAGAGGAGTGGTTTACCAAGACCGGAGGTAGCCTGGGCATCAACTTCATGCTCACGGAGCTCGACTTGGGGGACGCCTGGGTTGCTTCGAAGCAGACCGAGTTCATCCGCGCCCTCATGTACGTGATCAAGGATATGCCTCAGGATCTACCAGAGAAGACTAGGTGTCTGGCGCAAACGAGCCTGCAGGTCCTTTTGAGACGCATCACCCAGGGCATTAAGAAGGAGGAGGCCCTACCCGCCCCCCAACCGCAAGGCCAGCCTCCGGTCAAGCAGCCCCGCCTTGCCCAGTTGTGCATGCAGTTCAACAACGAACTCTCGCACATGAACAAGTTTGTCCGCGAGACCGCCAAGCTCTCCCTCGAGCTTATCGCCAAGGCCGCCGGGTGCGAGGTCTGGGAGCTTGTTGAGCCCTACAAGGAGAGATTCTTGCAGCCAATCTACTCCAAGCCCCTGCGCGCTCTGCCGTTCAGCATCCAGATCGGATACATCAACGCCATGACGTATCACATGAGCCTCAAGCACGACTGGGTCAGGTTTGACGAGAACCTCAATCGCTTGCTGATGGAGTCTTTGGCGCTGGCCGACGCAAACGACGAGTCGCTGGCCAACAAGCCTGCCGAGTTTCGGACGCACGAGCACATTGTCAACCTGAGGGTTTCGTGCATCAAGTTGCTCAGCACGGCCATGACGTTTGAGGAGTTTGCGAACAATCCTACAAAGGGCAAGATTCTGGCCGTCTTCTTCAAATGTCTCTATTCGGAGTCGAAACCGACCATTGCCGCGGCGAACGACGCTCTGAAGTCTGTCTTGGCGGTTGATAGGCGCCTACCGAAAGACTTGCTCCAGGGGGGTCTTCGTCCTGTGCTCCAGAGCCTCTCGGATCCGAAGCGGCTGAGCACGCACGGCTTGGACAACCTCTCGAGACTTCTCAAGCTGCTCACCAGCTACTTCAAGGTCGAGATTGGTGCGCGACTGCTCGACCAGATCGACTCCATCGTTGAACCCAGCGCCTGGCAACAAATCTCCTTTACCTTTTTCGAGCAGCACCCGCAGATGAAGGTCATCACGGCCACGCTCAACATTTTCCACCTGCTGCCAGCATTGGCTGAATCTTTTAAGGAGCGCCTCATCGACTGCTTCCTGGGGCTTGAAGAGAAGCTGAGGCGGACAATTCAGAGTCCGTTCCGCCATCCGATATATCTGTATCTCAACAGATACCCCAAAGAGATCTGGAACCATCTACTCGGAAAACTGGATGAATTGAAATATGGTCGTCTATTGGCTCAAGTCCTTCGCCACCCTGACAGCACACCCATCCGAGAGGTTGCCGCCGAGAACGTGGAGGGATTGATTCGCAGGTGCAACGAGGTAACCAATGAGAAGAAATTCATTGCCGTCGTCAACACTATCCACATTCTCGACTCGATAAGTCATTGGTCGAGCACAAACGGCTGGATGGACAAAAAGGAACACATCGCATGGCTGAAGACTGTTGGCAATGACCTTGAGGGTCACATTCGAAACTACACTCTTCCGGCCAACCTTCGTCTGCCCGCGTACCAAGCCGCGGAACAACTTATGAATGTCCTCGTCAAGTCGCTTGAGAAGAACCCCAAGGATCTGGATTCGTTGTTCAACTTGATCGAGTCTGTGACAAGCGACGAGCTCCGCCCGACACAGTCGTTGTACTCGTTCATTTACCAGAAGATCATCTGCAGCGAGTCCATCGAGTTCTGGAAAACCTCGTTTTTGCGGTGCCTGGAGACGTATGCGGGTAAATCGGCATCCAACAAAACCAAGCACTTCTTGCTGCACAACATTGTCAACCCCATCGTGGCCATGGACGTCATGCGGCATTGGAATCAAGTCGAGTCGAACAAGACGCAACGGCTCATGGACCGCTCCGTGATTGATGCTGTCAGCACCAAGATATGGAAGGTTCACCCAGAGATGACCGCCGATGATCAAGCACAGCCCGGAATCGATCACACACGGTTCGAGGTTCTTCAACTCTCTGCAATGTTGGTCAAGTATTACCACACGACGCTCCAGGAAGCACGCAAAGATATTATCAAGTTTGGATGGACATTTATCCGGCTCGACGATGTTATCAACAAGCATGCGGCGTACGTGGTCATTGGATACTTCATCGCCCACTACGAGACTCCCCCGAAGATCGTCAGCCAAGTCTACCTGTCGTTGCTCAAGACGAACCAGAACGAGGGGCGAGCCTTGGTGACGCAGGCTCTAGAGCTCATCGCCCCTGTGCTCCCCAAACGATGTGGTGGGAGCGGCCCGAACGAGCGCAATGCGCCCTGGGCCGTCGCACCGCGTCGGATCCTGGCAGATGAAGGCCAGAACGTGCAGCAAATGACGAGTATTTTCCACTTCTTGGTCCGGCACCCTGAATTGTTCTTTGATGCGCGCGACAAGTACGCCATTCTGCTCATTACCTCGTTGAGAAAAGTGGCTGCCCCGCCGAACCCGTCTCACGAGAGCAAGAAACTGGCGCTGAACATGATGTGGCTCATCTGGACTTGGGAGCAGTGGCGGGTTGAGGGTAGGAATCCGGCCGGCCCTGGGGGCCAGGATCTTTTGCTGTCGCCAAATACGAGGAAGCGCAAGCTGGATGCCAGTCAAGCCATGCCTTCGCCGTCTGCGCTGAGGCAGTCTGCGCCCAACGAGTACCAGATTCCCCAAATCTTCCGACAAAAGATGATCAAGTACCTCGTCGAGTTCATCGCACAGCTCAATGAACGGTATCAGCTGCCGTCGGCGAAGCCTCGCGAACACAACCCGACATCCGTTCCCTTGCCGCCATCGAGTACGGAGCTCTGCAAAAAGGCCATGAGCTTGCTGTATAGCCTGGTGCAGCCACGATACTGGGGCGATCTTGAGCTCGACCTGTTTTCCAACGTCACCGACGTCATCCTCGCGAGCGACAAGACTCAAAACATCCTCAACGCTGATCCCACAGACAAGGAGAAGTACGATGAGAGGTTCATCACCAACATCATCAACACGCTGCAGGTCGTGCGCATCGTGCTGAACTTCAAGTCGGACGAATGGGTGCAGAAGCACTTTGCTGCGGTGCAGAAGGTTCTGGAAAAGTGTTTGAAGTGCGAGAACCCAGAGGTTCAGGACTGTTTGCATCTCTCCGACGACAAGTACGATGATGGGCGCGAATTGAAATCCATCATCAAGCGCATTCTCGAAGCTGTGCCCGAGGATACGCCAATGGAAGATGCAGATGCAGAAGCAGAGGCCGAGGCCCCGACGTCGGAGATTGTCGCCTATCTCTCGCAGGCTGCGACGGAAGCAATGAACAACTCGTCCTACATCTCAGGCGTCAACCTCCTCTGGTCCCTCGGGGAACGCAAACCAGCTGTCATTGACCAACATGTCACGTCCTTGATGAAAGCCTTGCAGAGTAAGCATGCGCGGGAGCACGTGCAGCACTACAACGCCGTTGCCAGCCAGGCTGCCGGCGCAAGCACCCGTGGCCAAGACGGCAGTCCGGCATCTGGGGAAATGGCCGCGTACGACCTCGAGATCCAGACGAAACTCATCATCAAGGAGATCCAGACCGTTGCGCTGCGCATGGAGCACTTGGGAGATAACCGGCGGCCGTTCCTCAGCGTGCTGGCGACTCTGGTGGAGAAGTCGATGCACATTGAGCTGTGCACGGAGATTCTCAGCATGGTCGAGGGCTGGGTGTTTCGATCCGAGGGGACATGGCCCACGCTCAAGGAGAAGACCGCAGTGCTCCACAAGATGCTCTCGTTTGAGCATAGGCAAGACTCGATGATGCTGTCCAAGTTCCTGGAGCTCGTGATCCGTATTTACGAGGACCCCAAGATCACTCGTACCGAGTTGACAGTGCGGATGGAGCACGCCTTTCTCATCGGCACCAGGGCCGCCGACGTCGAGATGCGCAACCGTTTCATGGCCATATTCGACAAGAGCCTGTCCAAGACGGCCAGCCTGCGTCTTTCCTACGTCCTGAGCTCTCAGAACTGGGACACGCTGGCCGACTCCTACTGGCTTGCTCAGGCCTCGCAACTCTTGTTGGGCGCCGTGGAGCTGAACACAAACGTCCAGCTTCATCCAGAGGACTTCAAAGTCTGGCCGGCATCTCAACTGGCCATGATGTATCCAAAGGACAGAGACTCGAGAGAGCCGAAGCTGATGTCCGACGACAAGCTCGAGGCTCTGCTCGTCAGCCATCGTCGTTTTATTGCCGAGCTTGGCGAGGTCAAAGTCCGAGACGTTATCGAGCCGCTGGTGCAGCTGCAGCATGTTGACACGCAGCTAGCCCATGAGCTTTGGGTGACGATTTTCCCCATGTTCTGGTCTGCAACTGCTCGCGATGAGCGGGCCGACCTTGAACGCGGTATGGTGTCGTTGTTGACGAAAGACTACCACAGCCGTCAAATCGACAAGCGGCCCAATGTCATCCAGTCACTTGTCGAAGGAGCTGCCAGGACGTGGCCGGATTGCAAGCTGCCGCCTCACGTGCTGAAGTTTGAGGCCAAGACGTACGATGCCTGGTATGCGGCGTTGGTGCAGCTCGAGAATGCGGCCATCAAGCCCCAGATCGAATCGGCAACCGTTCGTGAGAGCAATCTGGACGCACTCGTTGAGCTGTACGCGCTGCTTCAAGAAGACGACTTCTACTACGGGACGTGGCGTCGGCGGTGCCAGTTTGTCGAGACCAACGCGGGCCTCTCGTACGAGCAAAACGGCATGTGGGACAAGGCCCAGAAGCTGTACGAGACTGCTCAGATCAAAGCGAGGACTGGCGTCATACCCTTTTCTCAGGCCGAGTACATGCTCTGGGAAGATCACTGGGTCCTGTGTGCGCAGAAGCTCCAGCAGTGGGAGATTCTACAAGATTTCGCCAAGCACGAGAACTTCCAGGACTTGCTTCTCGAATGCGCCTGGCGCAACACGGACATGTGGCAGGATGCTCAGCACCGAGAGGCACTTGATAATGTCATTAAGGGTGTCATGGATGCGCCGACTCCTCGCAGGGCGTTCTTCCAAGCCTTCATGTCTCTACTCAAGTTCCACAACCAGCAGGAGAACGCTCTCGACTTTGGTCGCGTCTGCGACGAGGCCATTCAGCTTTCCATCAGAAAGTGGCATCAGCTTCCGGAGCGACTGACCAATGCGCATATTCCATTGCTGCAAAACTTCCAGCAGCTCGTCGAGATGCATGATGCTAGTGTCATCTGCCAGAGCCTAGCAAGCACAAACTCGTCCAACCTCGATGTCAAGTCTGGCGAGCTGAAGCTGCTCCTTGGCGCGTGGCGCGACAGGCTGCCCAATGTTTGGGACGACATCACCGCTTGGCAGGACCTGGTCACCTGGAGGCAGCACATCTTCAGCCTCATCAACCAGACTTACCTGCAGTTGCTTCCCCAGCAGGGCCAGCAGAATGCCGGAGGGGCCAACTCCTTTGCCTACCGCGGCTACCACGAGACTGCTTGGATCATCAACCGATTCGCTCACGTGGCCCGCAAGCACAGCCTCCCAGAAGTCTGCATCAGCCAGCTGAGCCGCATCTACACCCTCCCCAACATCGAGATCCAGGAGGCTTTCCTGAAGCTGCGGGAACAGGCCAAGTGTCACTACGAGAATCCGGACGAATTGTCGAGCGGCTTGGATGTTATCAACAACACGAACCTCAACTACTTCAATCCGCAGCAAAAGGCCGAATTCTACACGCTCAAGGGCATGTTTCTCGAGAAACTCAGCCACAAGGAAGAGGCCGATAGTGCCTATGGCACTGCACTGTACTTCGACATCGGGGCGGCCAAGGCTTGGGCAGAATGGGGGTACTTCAACGACAGAAAATTCAAGGAGGATCCCTCAGACTTGAACGCCGCTCGGCAGGCACTCACCTCCTACTTGCAAGCAGCCGGCAGCTACAAGAATGCCAAGTCTCGGAAGCTGCTGGCCCGAATCCTCTGGCTGCTCAGCTTGGATGACTCCAAGGGCACCATCGCCATGGGCTTTGACGACTTCAAGGGCGAGACACCTGTGTGGTACTGGATTACCTTTATTCCCCAGCTGCTCACGGGTCTGGGCCACAAAGAGGCACCGCGCGTCTACCAGATCTTGCTGAGCATCGCCAAGTCATACCCGCAGGCGCTCTACTTCCAGCTTCGAACCAATCGCGAGGACATGCACATCATCCGAAAGAGCCAGGAGGCAAAGGAGCGAGCCCGACAGCAGCGAGCACCGTCGACGGCGGCCAACACTAAGGCTGGGGCGTCGCCGCTACAAACCAAACAGGACGCCCCAAAAATCGAAGCTGGCGCTTCTCGACCCGGCACTGCCAGCGGAGGCGATGGCGCTCAAGTCAAGATGGACGGGATCGAGCCGAACGCAGCGCAGGCGCCGGCGGCTGCGTCGATGTCGACGGCAAACGTAGCCGGCCAAGGCCAAGGACAGGACCAGCAGGCTGGGCAAAGCCAGAAGAAGCCGCCGTGGGAGCTGACGGAGGAGATCATGTCGGTGCTCAAGACGGCGTTCCCCCTGCTGGCTCTCTCGATGGAGACCATGGTGGACCAGATTCAAAAGCACTTCAAGTGCCCTCCGGACGAGGATGCGTACCGTCTGATCGTCGCCCTCCTCAACGATGCCTTGACCTATGTCAGCCGCACCCCGGCCTCGTTTGCCAAGAGTGTCAAGCTTCCCCCGGCAACGGAAACGAACATCACTAGGTTTGCTGAGACGATCCTGCCGAACCACATCAAGAAGTCCTTTGAGGCGGACTTCGTGGAGGTGAAGCCGACAATGTACGAGTACATCCACAAGCTGCGCCGCTGGCGAACCAAGTTTGAGGAGAAGTTGGACCGACGGTTCTGCCATGCACCGCTGGAGACGTTTTCGCCCCATTTGAGCGAATTCCGGTACCAGAAGTTTGACGAGGTGGAGATTCCGGGACAGTACCTCCAGCACAAGGACAAGAACCAGGACTTTATCCGGATCGAACGGTTCCTGCCCAACGTCGACCTGGTGCGGTCCTACAGCGCCTCGTACCGGCGACTCAAGATGCGCGGTCACGACGGCAGCGTGCACGCGTGGGCGGTGCAGCATCCGGCGGCGCGGCACTGCAGGCGGGAGGAGAGGATTCTGCAACTGTTCCGGCAGCTTAACCAGACTCTGGGCCGCAAGAAGGAGAGCCGCCGTCGCGATCTCCAGTTCACGCTGCCGCTCATGGTTCCTCTTGCGCCCCACATCAGGATCGTGCAAGAGGACACGTCGTACGTGACGTTGCAGGCCGTGTACGAGGACCACTGCAGACGCGTGGGTCTAGTCAAGGACGAGCCGGTGCTCTTCACGCTTGAGAAGCTTCGGGGCGTGCTGGATCCGAAGAACCAGGTACGTTGCGGGGCGGCGGGAGAGGGCGAGGAGCCGGTGACTGACGCGCCGAAGCAGGGCAAGGTGGAGCTGACGCCGACGGCGCGGCTGGAGGTGTTTAAGGCGGTGCAGGAGAAATGGGTGCCGTCGACGATTGCGCTGGAGCACTTCCAGCAGGTGTTCCCGCAGTTTGCGGAATTCTGGCTGTTCCGACGGCAGTTTTCGTATCAGCTGTCGGCGCTGACGTTTATGACGTACATTCTCTACATGCACAACCGATACCCGTCCAAGATGAACATTGCGCGGGGGTCGGGCAACATCTGGGGCTCTGAGCTCATGTCGTTTATGAACCCGTCGAAGCCCTTCTTCACCAACCTCGAGGCAGTGCCATTCCGACTGACGCCGAACCTGCAAGTGCTGATGGGGCCGCTGGCGACGGAGGGCATCTTTGCGTGCTCGCTGATGGCGATTGCGCGGTGCCTGACGGAGCCCGAGGACGAGCTGGAGCACGCGCTGACGCTGTTTGTGCGGGACGAGATGATATTCTGGCTGACGAGCAGCCACCGGAACGGCATCAGCGAGAGCCAGCTGCGGGACTCTGTGCAGCTCAACAGCGACTCGATTGTGAAGCGGGCGGCGAGCCTGGCGCACAATCCGGCGGGGAACCTGCCGGCCAACCAGACGGTGATTGATGCGGTGGCCAAGGCGGTGAATCCGATGAACCTGGCCCAGTGCGATGCGCTGTGGATGCCATATCTGTGATGACGCTGCGGATTTTGTTGAAGGGGGGGGAACACAGCGGAAACAGGCCCGCGTCTGAAAGGAGGTGAGGAGAGCTCACGTCAAACAGGGAAGAAGGGAAAAGGGGGCGAAGGTATCGGAGGGCGGCTGGCGTCGGGAAAGCGTTTTGAGCAAGGCGTTTTGGGGATTTAGAAGGAGGCTGACTCGGACGAGCCCAAGGATGGATTTTGTTTCTTTTCTTGTCATGATGCCATACACTGCAGGCTGGTTGGAGGCGTCGGCCAGCATATGGAGCATTGAATGGAAGAGTATGTGTGATGAGGATGTGTAGTAAGTTGTCAAGTTGAACGACTCGAGAATTGTACTCTGTATGTACGTACAGCCGGGCAGCGATATCGGGCCGAGGCATCCAACAACGCTCCGGCCCTTTTCCGACTTCCGAGATTCCGCAACTACATGCCCTTTCGAACCTTGGGGTTGAGACGATGCTTCCGGGTCTCGTGCTCCCTCTGTGTACATGCATGCATGCATGTATGCATCTGCACGTCAATGAGAGAGACATCTGCCAATGACGATTGAACGAAGCCTGAGCCACCAGCCGACGTCCCGTGTGACCCTGAGAGCGCAACTCAACAGTGAATGCTCCTCGTCGATGCCGGGCGCTTGCAGACAGACAGACATACCGACCTGACCCTGTCGGAAAAGACAAAAGAGACGCATCAGCTGCTGCTTGGCAAGAAAGCGTCATGGAGTTTGAGGCGGCGCCGCGGAAGCTCTGGGAGCATCCGCATCCCGAGCAAACGGCCATGTGGCGCTTCATGCAGGAGTCGAATCGGCGCTACGGACTCCATCTCAAGGTAATGATGAGTTCCATCGATTGATGACGCGAGAAGAGTCGCGGCGAGCCGGTTGCTGACCGACGTGCCGGATACAGAACTTCCACGACCTCCACAAGTGGTCGTGTGAGCGCCGCAGCCAGTTCTACGCCCAGCTCTGGGACACGCAGCGATGGATCCACGAGGGCTCCTTCTCGTGTGTCGTCGACGAGTCGGTGCCCATCTCCAAGCTCCCGCGCTGGTTCGCGGGCGTGCGGCTCAACTGGGCCGAGAATCTGCTGTGGACGCGCGGGCCCGACGGCGCCGGCGCGCGCTCGACGCTGCACAAGGAGGACGGCAAGACGGCCGTGACCGAGGTGCGCGAGGGCGGCCGCGACGTCGTCGACGTGACGTGGGCCGAGCTGCGCGCCCGCGTCGCCCGTCTGGCCGCCGCCATGCAGGCCCGCGGCGTGGGCGAGGGGGATCGCGTCGTCATGGTGGGAGCGCACGCTTGCCAGACCCTCGTCGTCTTTCTCGCCACGGCCTGGCTGGGTGCCGTCTTTAGCAGCTCCTCGACCGACATGGGCGTTGCCGGCTTGCTGCAGAGGACGGTCCAGATCGATCCCAAGGTGCGGCCCCTCCCTTGTCATATTAGACGTCTGGACTCGACATTTGCTGACTCGAGCAGTTCATATTCTTTGACGATGCCGCCTTGTACAACGGCAAGGTTGTCTATCTGCACGACAAGATCAAGGGCGTCATCGACGGCATGCAGGGCTGCTCTCTGTTCCAAAAGGTCGTCGTCGTTGAGCGCTTCGCACACGAGCCCCGCGACACGTCGGGCATCGCCCAGACAGAGAGGCTTGAGCAGTTTCTACAGGCCGCGCCGGTCGGCTCGTCTCCGCCGCCCATCCGGCGCATCGGCTTCCAGGACCCCCTCATCATCTACTACTCGTCGGGCACGACGGGCACGCCCAAGGCCATCGTCCACGGCGTCGGCCCGCTGCTTATGAACGTGGTCAAGGAAGGGGCACTACACTTCGACCTCACGCCCGACGACGTCGGCCTGCAGTACACAACGACAGGCTGGATCATGTACCTGGCCAGCGTGGCGCACCTTGTCATGGGCGGCCGCGCCGTCCTCTACGATGGCTCGCCCTTTGCCCCCGACCCGGCCGTGCTGCTCCGCGTCGCCCAGCAGCAGCGCGTCTCCATCCTCGGCGTCAGCCCGCGCTGGATGACGGAGCTGATGAGGCGCAACATCGCGCCGCGCGACGTGGTCGACTTGTCGAGGCTCAAGGTAGTTACGAGCACGGGCATGGTGCTGCCGGAGCAGATGTTTGCCTGGTTCTACGACCGCGCCTTTCCCGGGCACGTTCAGCTGGCCAACATGTCAGGCGGCACCGACATCGTATGTATTGGCATGACCCCTGGCCTCAAACTCGGACTGATGCGATGAATACCTCGACAACAGGCAGGCAGCTTCGTCTTGGCAAACCCGCTGTTGCCCGTCCACGTCGGCGGCTGCGTGGGCGGCGGTCTCGGCGTGCCCATGGCCATCTTCGACCACGACCTCGACGACGGCAGCGACGGCGTTCCGCTCGCGCCCGGCACGCCGGGAGACCTGGTCTCGACGGGCGCCTTCCCCAACGTGCCGCTCTTCCTGTGGGGCGACGCGGAGCCGGCGCCGGGGCCCAAGTATCACGGCTCCTATTTTGCGCGCTTCAACGAGGCCTGGGCGCAGGGCGACTTCTGCGCCGTGCACCCGCTGACGGGCGCGGTGCTCATGCTCGGCCGGTCCGACGGCGTGCTCAACCCGAGCGGCATCCGCTTCGGCAGCGCCGACATCTACGCCGTCGTGGAGCGCTGCTTTGCCGCCGACGTGGCCGAGAGCCTGTGCGTGGGCCAGCGCAGGGCGCACGACGTCGACGAGAGGGTGCTGCTCTTCCTCGTCATGAAGCCCGGCAAGGGCGAGGTGCTCGACCGGGACACGGTGAGCAGGGTCAAGGCCACGATTGCGCGCGAGCTCACAAAGAGACACGTGCCCAAGTATGTCTTTGCTGTGCCCGAGATTCCGGTAAGTTTGGACCCTCGTCTCTCCTCGTCTTGCTTGACGCCTTGCGCCCGACTGACGCGACGCCACTTCCTGTCTCAGGTCACCGTCAACGGCAAAAAGGTCGAGCTCCCCGTCAAGGCCATCGTCTCGGGAAAGACGGTCAAGCCGAGCGGGACGCTGCTCAACCCGGGGAGCCTCGACTTCTTCTACCGCTTCCAAAAGGTCGAGGAGCTGAGCGAGCCGCTGGCGAAGCTGTGATTTCCGACTTGGATGAGTCGTGGGCATGTGTCACAGGAAGGGAAAAGGGGGTCTGCGGAGGAAGAGAGGTGCTCATGTCCAAAGCAGGCTTCAATTCTTGTACACTCGGCGGCTCTCAGTCTGTTGTGTTCTTTGATCGTCCGCATGTGATTTGAATGAACCCTCCTTGTGCCCGTCAACGAAGCCATCAACTCCTCGCACTCCCAAGTCTTCCCCGAGTCATCATGCCCTCACTCCACGATCGCATCCCGCCCCGCATCCGGAACCCTGCCGCCGAGCACGCCATGCCGCCACGCGAGGTAGCCGACCATGCCGCCGACGCTGCCCAGGCCAAGGGCGCCCACGACGCCGACCAAGCCGAGGGCGCGCCCACGCGCACTGGCCAGCGACGCGGCGGCCGCGGCGGCCATGGCGGCGTAGGTCCAGTCGTCCGTCTCGACCTGGCCGCGGTTGGCCAGCAGGCGCCAGCTGCGGTCCTGCCACTCGACGGGCTCGCGGCCGCGCATGCGCAGCGCCAGCGCCGCCGCCGCCAGCCCGACGCCCACCAGGCTCCCCGTCGCCGCCGGCCGCAGCAGCCGCGGCAGCATCCCGTTGCTGCTACCGCCCGGCGCTGTTGATCCCCCCGGCGGCGCCGCAGTAGGGGACGTGGGTTTCCCCCCGCGCAGGGAGCGGATCACGCGGAGCGCCTCGCTGGCGCCCACGCCGAGGATGGTGCCCGTCGTGACGGCGCGCGTGGCGACGTGCGTGGTGAGGATGGTGCGGGCCAGGGGCTGGTCCTCGGCGTAGGGGGCGTGGGGGAAGAAGCGGGACATGGCTTGTTTTCTTCCCTCTCTCGTCTTCTTCTTCTTGTTCTTCTCCTTCTCTTCTGTGTGCTCTCTCACTCTTGACCGTTGGGAGCAGGCGCGCGTGTGTAGATTGCGAGTGGCGATGATGCTGGCGATGAATGAGGGTTTCTCCTCCCGTTTTGGGACTGTACATCAGACGCGTCGGCCCCCAAGCTAAACTCTCACCCGCCCAATGATGGAGAAGCAATCCGGGACGGCACCACGAGCCGTCCTTCGTCATCCATTCTCGGGCCGGCAAGTAGTTGAGAGGGGAAGACAAGGGGGTGCAGGTGAATAGGAGAGCTACTGACATCCTCTCCGCCGAGAGGCCTGACGTCGGCTTCGTGGACAAAGCTTCAACTACTGTACGAACCATAGTATAAAGGCGACGGGGGGGGACCAGAGACGCACTGACACCAAGTGCTTGTGTCTCCGTCGCCGCATCATCATATTGACTGTACCCCTACCGGGAGCCCACCATGCTCTCTCCCGGATTTCATCAAATCCCGCAATGCCACCCGACCCATCAATGCCAAACGCCCGCCCCCCCAGGGAAGTTTCCTTGAGTAAAATGCTTGCGCCGTTGCTCGTCTCCTCAAACGTGCCATCCGCTCATCTCGTCACAGGCCGACTACTCGTCGTCAGTCATCTCCATCATGCTCTCGCCCTTGTCTTCCTCGTCCAGCAGGGCCCGTCCTCGGCCCAGCCTCCCCTTGCCCTTGTCTGCCGTGCCATGGCGGCCGTTGAGTTTCTGCGCTGCCTCCAGCTTCCTGTGCTCCAGCTGCTGCTCGAACTCGGCCAGGTCTTCGGCTTCCTCCTCGGCCGCCCCATCCATCAGCGCCGTCTCCTCCAGCGCCTTGTTGAGTAGCTCCGTGGCAATGCTGTCCTGTGGATTGATGGCCAGCGCTTGATGCAGGACCGCCACCGCCTCTTCAGGCCGGTTCTGTTCCATCAAAATGAGCCCCTTGGCGCCGAAAATGGCCGCGTCCTTGCCACCCAGGCGCAACACCTCGTCAAACTCGGCCAATGCTCTGTTAAAGTGGCGGAGCCGACGAAACGCGTGTCCCAAGTTCGTCCGCGCCGACAGCCAGGCCGACGGCTCGCTATCAATCTCGTCGGCAATCTTGAGCGCTGCGCTAAAGTACTGCACCGCCTCTTTGGGCTTGTCCTGGTGATACTTGACGATGCCCATCTCGTTGAGCAACAGCGGGTCCGTCTTGCATAATCTGTACGCCGTCTTGAGAAACTCTTCGGCGAGCGTCATGTTGTTGAGCGCGTGGTTCTGCATGCCCAGGAAGACCTGCGGTAGATGAGTGCCCATGAAGAGGCGCGCCGCCGTCGAGTAGGCCGAGATGGCTTGATCGTGCTCTCCCTCGGCCGCAAACGTGTGGGCGAAGCCAATCCAGGCGGGGCCAAAGTGTGCGTCCATCATGCTGGCTTTGCTAAAGTAGCGCCGGGCCTCGGCAATCTTGTCAATGGCAAAGTAGTAGGTGCCGACGGCCAGCCATGTGCACGGCTCCTCGGGATGCGTGTCTGCGAGGTCGTGCGCCACCAGAAACAGCAGGTTCTTCATCTTGAGCTCGTACAGGCAGGCGAGGTGCACGGGGTATATGGCAAAGTTGTACTTGTCCTCCTGGAGGATAGCGCTCGTCATGGCCAGGGCGTCGCGGTATCGGCACTGTGTGTAGAGCAGGTCGGCGCGCGCGAGCTGGAGGTCGGGGTTGGCGGCCAGGTGATAGTGAGTCGACAGCGAGTCGTAAGCCGTCTCAAAGGCGGCCGGGTTCCGGTACTTGGACAGCCGCGTCGTGTAGAGCATCCTTGTGAAGTCGGCGGCCTCCTGCGAGGACGAGACGTCGCCCGAGACGGTGACCGAGTCAAAGTCGAGGCTCTCGAGAAACTGCCACTCTTCGTCGGGCGAAAGCAGCGAGTTCTTCATTAGCTGCTGAAAGGCCTCGAAGCACTGCACGTCGATGCGCACGGCGTCCTTGTAGCATTCCTTGGCGCGGTCAAAGGCATTCTGCTTGGCGTGGCAGATGCCGCGGAGAAAGCACATGGCGGCCTCGAACCGGCGGTTGGCCGCCTCGTCGACGTCACCGCCGCCGTCGGGGTACCTGGGGCGCCCATGTCGAGGCTGGGCCTTGCGCTTGTTGCTGGGGCCGTTGGATATCAGGTGCGTCGGGTTCCGCTCGCCGAGGACGCTGAGCGCCTCTTCGAAGCGGTTTTGCTTGATAAGGCAGTGGCCCGCGAGGTATCGACATGAGGGATTACGAGAGACGAGATCTTGTTTGGCCAAGAAAGCTTGAGCGCGAGTGTAGTTGCCCGTAGCGAAATGGACCTGAGCTAGCCAGAAGGCATCCTGATCGTCGTCTACAGGGTTGCTGGCGCGTCAGCACATGGCGACAGGGCTCGGGGTGGAGTTGCTGACTTGTGAGTGCAAGCAGCTTGTCGCCGATAAATATGGCAGACTCGTACTGCGCCTTGTTGAGGGCGTCTTGTCTCCAGTCCCTCAGAAACTTCTCCATCGTTCAGCCCGCGTCTGCCGACATGGGTCGAGCTCTTGGGCCCCGCGCTCGACGATAAGAGGAGAGGAGAGAAATCGAGCGAGAAACCGAGCGAGGAATCGAGTTGATAGAGTCCAAAAGGTGGTCGATGTTATGGCTCAAGGGACTGTCGGCGCCATGGTGCAAGGTGTTGAGGGAGTCGAGAGGGGGTGCTCGTGGTGATGATCGGTCCAGGCAGGTGATGGGGCTAGCACTGTCGCGTTAGGCGCTATCAGCAAGCGCGTGCGAGCGATTATCAGTAAAGTACTTTGTACTTTGTACCGCCGACAGTACCATTATCCCTAAGCTCAGGTCATGTGACTTCGCGTATTCAACGGACATTTCCCAAGCAAGCCAACTTTATTAGTCAGGCACGTGTCCGTCCCCTGCTGGCTTCGCTGCAGATTGCCGCCGTCGACCAATGAAAGGCGCAGTAAAGACGACAATCATATGCCCGCATATTCGATATTGATTACGGCTGACGGCTGACGGCGAGTCCCCTCTTCGTCCTCCTCGAGGCTCAATTCGCTTCTCGTCCATCTTCTTCCGCGGCCATTGATTCAGCAAGACACGCCTCACCGCCTCGCAGTTTCTCTCTCCCCGTCGTCCCAGTCGGTGCGTTCTCTTAAACAGCCGCCGACATCGGCAATTGCAAGATGGGCTCTTCAGACAAACAGCGAGTCAGGGCGGCGGCCCTCGCCCGCGACACAAATGAGACCAAGATCCAGCTCGCCCTCAACCTCGACGGCGGGGAGCTGCCGCCCGACACCGACTCGCGGCTCCTCGACGCCACCACCGCCCACGCCTCCCAGTCAACCAGCTCGCAGACCATTGCCGTCAACACCGGCATTGGCTTCCTCGACCACATGCTGCACGCCTTGGCCAAGCACGCCGGCTGGAGTCTGGCCCTGCAATGCCAGGGCGACTTGCACAGTCTGTTGCTCCCCACGACGCTCTCCCGCCTCCCCTCTGGCTTCCCTCGCTGATGGCCGCAGTCGACGACCACCACACCGCCGAGGACTGCTGCATCGCCCTCGGCAGCGTCTTTGGCAAGGCCCTCGGCACCCCCACGGGCCTCGCCCGCTTCGGCTCCGCCTACGCTCCCCTAGACGAGGCCCTCTCGCGCGCCGTCGTCGACTTGTCCAACCGCCCCTATAGCGTTGTTGACCTCGGTCTCAAGCGCGAGTGGCTTGGCACCCTCAGCACCGAAATGGTGCCTCACTGCCTGCAGAGCTTCGCCCAGGCCGCGCGCATCACCATGCACGTTGACTGCCTCCGCGGCGACAACGACCACCACAGGGCCGAGAGTGCCTTCAAGGCGCTGGCCATCGCCATCCGCACGGCCACCTCGAGAGTCCAGGGCAAGGAGGGTGAAGTCCCCAGCACCAAGGGCACCCTGACTACTTAGCAGGCATCTGGTTGTCAAATCGAGCCCGCCGTCACCTACTAGTCGCCTTTGCTAAACATCGAAGGCTGGATACTTTTGAAAGGGGGGCGACAGCAATTGAACTCCCGTCTCAATTGCTCCCGGCATATCCTTTCCCATCTTGAAAATTGAAGCAAGTAAACCAAACGCTAGGTTTTGTGCGCCTACGTCGCCATGCATATGTAAACATCCTTGGGCATCATGTCCCCACTTGACCTCTACGCATCCAACTCTCAAGTACGGTAGTCCCCGTTGATGGTGACGTAGTCGTGGCTAATGTCGCAAGTCCAGTGGACGGCGCTCTTGTCGCCCGTGCCCAGCTTGACGAGAATTTCGAGGTCCGTAGCCTGGACGATCTGGCCAGCCCGCGCCTCGTTGACCTCCTCGGGCTCTCCGTTGACCAACAGCTTCAACTCCTGGGAGCCGTCTGTCGGAATGAAGGAAACGCTGGTTCGTTCCGGAACGATTTCCGGGACGTCGTTGACGAGGTGGCCAGGTGGGGAGATGAGCGCGTAGCCGGCGGCGCACAGAATGCGGCCCCAGTTGGCGTCGTTGCCGTAAAGGGCCGTCTTGACGAGGGGCGACCGGGCGATGGACCGGGCGATGGTGCGCGCCGAATCCAATGACGCGCAATCGACGACGCGGATGGTGACAAACTTGGTGGCGCCCTCCCCGTCGCGGACAATGTATTTGGCCAGGTCGGCGGCGAAGTCGGTCAGCATGCCGCTAAAGGCGCGCCCATCTTCCGACTGCTCGGACGTGACCTCGGTGCCGCCCGCAGCGCCGTTGGCCAAGAGGGCGACGGTGTCGTTGGTTGAGGTGTCGCCGTCGATGGTGATTGAGTTGAATGAGCAGTCTACGGCCTGCTGCAGGACCGAGCGCATGATGCCGGGGGCGATGGGGGCGTCGGTGGCGAGGATGGTTAGCAGAGTGGCCATGTTAGGGGCCAACATGCCGGCGCCCTTGGTCATGCCGGCGATGCGGTACTCGACGCCGGGCGACGAGGGCAGCTTGAAGGAGCGGGACATGAGCTTGGGAAAGGTGTCGGTGGTGCAGATGGCGGTTGCGCAGTCGAGCCAGTGCTGGTGCGAGTCGCCGGCCTTGAGGTAGGCGACGGGGATATGGTCGACAATCTTTGCAATGGGCAGGCTGAACGGCACGAGGGTGTCAGCGACCACGGATGGAAGATGAGGGGGGTTGAGGCTCACCGCTGCCCAATGACACCCGTGCTCATGACGATTGTCGAGTCCGGGGCGCCGACGTGCCGGTCCGTGGTCGAGGCCATGGCAGCGGCATCCTCGAGGCCGCCGGTGCCGGTGACTGCATTTGCGCAGCCCGAGTTGACAATGACGCTGCGCAGGCCGGTGTTTGCGCGGGCGTCGAGGAGCCTGCGGCTGAAGGTGACGGGGGCAGCCTGGAACTTGTTCTTTGTGAAGACGGCGGCGGCGGCGGCGGGGCGGTCCGAGGAGAGGAGGGCGAGGTCGAGCTTGTCGGTGTTGCCGTGCTTGATGCCGACGAAGACGCCCGCGGCGGTGTAGCCCTTGGGGTACGTGCCGGACGTCGGCACGTACTTTGCCTTGGACGCGGGCCAGGTGCCGTTGAGGCTCGACGCGTACGCGCGGCGGACAGACTTCATAGTGAGGCGGATGGGGAGGTGAAGAGCGGGTGGGAGGTGCTGGACAAGGTCCTGGGAGAGGAGAGGAGGCTGTACAGGGTAACGTAGGAGGTACAAGAAGCAGAGCGGAGCTGGTTGCTTGCTGCTCGCCGATTTCCGGCGTCGGCTTGCCAAGCAATTTACGCTACCTCGGAGTAATTACTGCAACGACCAGTTTCTGCGGTACTTGGTACCCGTGCTGCCCGCCATGTGGCCGGTGAACATTTCATGCGAACACCCTGAATCTGCGAGCGGCATGGGACAGTATTGCTGGCTGGAAGAAGTTGCACGACATGGGCGCCGTGGCAGTGACATTTCCCATCTTGTCCCAAGCAAGACGACTTCGTGCAAGAGCTGCTGCAGAGGCGATTCTTTATGAATAGAAGCTCACACATACTCCGTAAAGGAAGGCAGACTTGAAGCAGTGATATCTTGTCTTGACATGTCACCATAGGACCATAGGAGAACGTAGCATCTATCAAACCTTGTTCCTCACCCACGCATCACCGTTTGGCATCCCAACAAAACATGTCCCTGCGATGCTTTAGCACGTCGGGCTGTGGCTTACAGTAAAATACAGTAAATGTACAGGCAGATGATGATGGACCAGCAGTGACTCAGAGCACATGGTAACTTACTTTTGTGTGCTGAATTATTAGGCAATAAGCTCTGAGAATGGATGCGCCACCAAAAAGAAAAAGTGCTGAGGTACAAGGTACTTACTGATTGGCATTGGTGCCTGAGGCCACCACCCCTCCTCCCCCCAGGTATAAAAAATCGCCGCGCCCCCAGTCTTTCCACCTCCTTTTTCCTTTCCTCTCCATCCAAGTGCACGGGCGTTTTCCTTCTCCGTGAAGCGATAAGCTGAGAGAGGAATTTTGCTAGTTGAAAACTACAACAGGACCACTTCTCATTGGGTTCGCCCGGTGAGAGAATTTTTGGACAACCATCCTTTTCTTTCATTGCGACGCGGTTCCTCGAGGACCGCCGTGAAGAAGGCCTTGCTCTCGAAGAATCGCCGTGACCGGTCAGCGCGGAGCTGTCTCGTGAGCACGATTGCTGGCTTGGTAGTGAAACAGTGCACAGGTTGTATTGTGTAGTTGTCGCGTCCAGTGTTGACGCGCTCGGTCTGCGGTATCGCCACGGGCATCATCGTGTGATGCTCCTTGGAGGGATGAGGTCTCTCCCCAGCAGTAGGGCAGTTAAAGGCGCAGGACGAGGCATGGATGAGCGCAGTCGTGAGTAGTTGGTGCATTTTTTCCTTCCCTCTGATGGTGCCAACGAGCTCTTGCTCACGCAGCCAAATCCTCGTGAGGGTAGAAAAAGTCCCGCCGGCCAGCTGCCAGCTTTTCACCGAGATGCGCCGCCATCCCAGTCTACAGTAGAACATGCAACGTGAAGAAATGGATCACTATTAGTACTGTAAATATTCTTCCCGTGCCTCTTTGCCAACCGCGTCGTAGCATTTTTCCACCTCTGGAGGGGAGCGGGGAGCGGAGCGGGAAGGGGAGCGAGCGCGGGGCGTCTTTCCCAGGCTCCAGTGACTCAAATCTTTAGCACCTCCAACTACTCGCTCGCTGCATCGCCAACGACCGCCCATAGCCACCCTCTTTGCAGGCTGCCCAAAGCCCTGCCCTTCCTCCGCCCGAGTAGCTCCGACCAATCGCCTGAACCGAGAACCATTTCTGCAAGAAAAAATACAGCGTCGCTTCTCGGGCATCACGGCTGCATATTCCGGCGTCAGTCCCTTTGGCGGGCTAACCTCCCAACCGCGCGACCCTGACGACTGCCCCCAACGTTCATGGCGACGACCGTAGCAGGCCAGCCTGCTCCCGCGGGCGGCGACGCAGCGCCAGAGGGAAACAGGAAGAAGAAGACGGCGGCGGAGCAGAAACAACAGCCGTCGGCAGCCCAGAGCGAGGCGTCGGGCGAAAAGAAGCTGTCCAACGCCGAGCTCAAGAAAAAGGCAAAGGAGGAAAAGGCGGCGAGAAGAGCGGCCGCCAAGTCCTCGCATCCGACCACACCAGGGCCGCAACAGGGAGCAGCAGCAGCAGCGGCCTCGTCGGCCGAAGGCAAGGGCGCCAAGGCCAAGCTCAACAAGCACGATGGCCACCATCTGTCCCCGACAGCGACGGCAGGCCATGCCCGCTCCGTGTTGCGATCCGGCCCGCTGCCGCCCGCCGGCGCTGCCAGAGACGTCAAGCCCAAGGTCCCCGAGTGCTTCAGCCACCTCTCCATGGCCCGGCGCATAGCCATGACGCACGCCGACAAGGACGTCAACCCGGCCGTCCTGGCCCTGGGGCAGCACATGAGCACCTTTGCCATCAGCGATAGCATCACCAGGCTCGAGGCAACGCTACTGGCCTTTAAAAAGGTAGGCATGCCACGCCTACGCGCCCCAAGAGGATACAGGCTCACTCTCCGACTTGCAGGTCATCGACTCGTACACGACGCCTCACGGGGCCACCTTTTCTCGCCACTTCACCTCGCACGTCCTCAACCCACAGATCGAGTACCTCACCGCCTGCCGCCCCATGTGCTTCTCCATGGGCAACGCCATCCGCTGGCTCAAGCTGCAGATTAGCAAGATCGACATCGACCTCCCCGACTCGGACGCCAAGAAGCTGCTGTGCCAGTCCATTGACAACTTCATCCGCGAGCGCATCGCCCTCGCCGACTTTGTCATTGTCAAGACGGCCGCCGACATGGTCGACGACGGCGAGGTGGTCCTGACCTACGCACGCCACCACCTCGTCGAGCGCGCCCTGCTGCAGGCCAGGTCCGCCGGCAAGCGCTTCCGCGTCATCCTCGTCGATGACGCCTATGAGCGCGTCGGGATCCAGCTCGCCAAGACGCTCGCCGCCGCCGGCGTCCCCGTCACCTACGCCTCGGACCTCGGTGCCCTGCGCGCCAACCTCCGCGAGGCCACCCTCGTCCTGACGGCCGCCGAGGCCATGTTCAGCAACGGCGCCATGTATGCTCGCGCCGGCACCTGCGACATTGCCACGGCCGCCACCGACATGGGCCTGCGCGTCGTCGCCCTATGCGAGAGCATCAACTTTACCGAGCGCGTCTCCATCGACTCGCTCACCTACAACGAGATTGACCCGGAGCGCAACACGGAAGACGGCTTCCGGCTGCTCTTCGACACCACCAGGGACAAGTACATCTCCGTCGTCGTCACAGAGCTGGGCAACACATCGGCCAAGTCGGTGCCGGCCATTTTGAGGAAGTTGGAGGAGCTATGAGGAGGGGCCGTGTGTGCAGACAATGTAACATGGACATTACGAGGGCGCACATGTCGTTAGGCAATGCTTTGGCTTGATGGCGGTGATGCCGTGACGTGCTCTTCCTTCCACTTTCTGTTCTTCTCTCCGTTGAGAGCATAGATCATCCGCAGCTAGACGGATGAAATCACGTTCACGGTCGACAGCAAACCACTTTAGATTCCCCATGAGCTTCGAGCGCCCAACCGCGAGGTATTCTCCATATGTACAGCCCACCCCTGCGCCCTCTCCCCGTCCTTGCCGCTCTTCCGCACGGGAAGCTGCTCGTTCCCACGGCTCTCCTCCAAACGACGCAGGCTACGACGACGCAGCCGCCGCCGCCGCGTCCTTCTCGGCCTTTTTCGCCCGCTTCTCCAGCAAGTACGCCTTGCGCTGGTCCAGCATGGCCGTCTGCCGGTCGTCGACGCCCTGCAGCCAGTAGCCGAAGCTGGCGCCGCCGAGCGCATACACCGGGTAGGCCCACAGCGACTCCTTATTGAAGAAGGGCCGCATCTCGATGCCGACCTGCCAGAAGCGGACGCCGAGGCCTGTGTCGAGAGCCGTCGTCAGTTGAGTGAATCATTGCCCGGCTGAGTACGCTCAAACGTGTGCTCCCAGTCTCTCTCCTTCTCACTTCCCGACACGCACACCCCTTTAGAGTCCACCTTTTTCGTTCACACCTCCACTAGCAGTCCATGGCGAAAGGAAAAGGGAGGGCCGGAGCCGAGGGGTGATGGGTGCGGGACGAACCGAAGCAGCTCCAGAAGGCGAGGCGGTGCACCATGGCGGGCAGTTGGTCGTGTTCGCGATGGGTGTGGGCGATCCCCTTGTCTTTCGAGGTTTCCCCCAGGTTCGGGAGAGGCGAATTGGCCTTTCTATGGGCCGCGAGCGAGATGATTGCGCGTGTAAAAGTCGGGTCGCATGCGGGCAATCAAGGATGCGGTTCGACAGCGGGCCACCGTGATGAAGTCGGGCGAGCTTCCCGTAGTGGGACCCCTAGGACGGGTCACGTGCAAGGTCACATGCGCTAAGCCAGCTCAACTCTCGAGCCGTAAGATTCACGACATGTTGCTAATCTTTGCCTTATGGCGTTCTGTGACTGCATCAATGCCAATAGTCCCCCATGTATGGCTACAGTCTAATAATACAGTGTCTCATGATCTATCCGTCAAATGCCCCCCTATAATTCTCTACAGGCGAGTCCAGGCCAGCCGTCGGAATACATCCTCATGCAATATCAAATTCAAGTCTAACCAAACATGTTGTCTCGCTTGTTGGTGTTCATGCTGTACGGTGGAGGCGGGGCGTCGTTCTGGGCGCCCCGAGACGTGGACGAGGACGGCGGCGGCGGTAGCGAATGTCGAGATGTCGCAGCCCCGTCCTGCGACCACGCCATCGTCCTGGCGATCATTTTGCCCATGTACTGTTGGATAAAGGACTCACTGGAGGCATGTTAGCACCGGAATGACACACCGCTGCCACAGGGGGGCTGTAACTCACGTGTAATAGCTATGTTCCGAGTTGTGTGGCGTAACCAGATTGTGAGCCAGCTCGTGAGCAAGGACGACCCACCACCAAGTCGCTGCCTCGGCCTTCGCGGCCCCTGGACTCCGGCCGTTCATCTGCGCCATGTGCAGCTGGAGAAAGAATCTCAGGTTGCAAAAGATGCTGCCTCCTGTGTTGAAGGCAATGGTTCCTCCGGCCTCGTCGTAAAATATGTGAATGACTCGGGGCGCCAGTGAGTAGATGTTGCCGACTTCGACTAGCAAGGCGGCAAACGTGTTAATGGCCCCAATGTTCGCCGACAGGAACTGAGCCTGATCGCCCCCCAAGTCCTTGGCAACGTACACCTTGGTGCCGTTGGAAGCCTCGGCGGCAAAAAGGATGTTGGTTGCCGTTGTCTGGTCGCAGTAAGTCGCCTGCTCCTTCACTTCGCTGACTGTTGGCTGCGAAAAGACGCCGTTTGACCCATGAGCACGAGTCGCATTGATGGCGTTCAGCAAATTCTGCTGCACAACCGCGGGGCTAGTCACCCTGCCGTCGGGGTCATGGGGACGCTTGCCAGTGCCGGCTTGCTGCCCTTGGGACGACGGGCCACTCGGTGCAGGTTTATCGATGGATTGCTCAGGCATCTTCCGCCCTTCGTCCTGCTGCATCTGGTAGTTATCGAGGCCCAATCTTCGGGTCAGGTTAGAGAAAAGACCCCCGCCCTTCTTCGCGTTATTCGAACCGTCCGTGGCAAACTCGTCCGATGAACCCCATCCACCAGGCATGACTGGCTGCTCCGGCGCTCTTGCCACCTCACGGGCAGCTTCGGCTGCTCTCGGAGGCTCCGCCGTCTTTCCTTGCTGCGTCCAGGTTTGCTCCCGTTCTTGGATCATCCTTTGCTCTTCTTCCAGCGCCTTCCGCCTCTGTTCCTCGGCAAGCCGAGCCTCGGCGGCCTTGGCCCGCAGGATGCGATCCACGTTGTACCCACGGGCGCGGAGACCCAACAGGTCCAAAGTGAGAAAGGGCTCGAAGAACAGATAGGCCTGCTGGTTTGGTCGGTTGAGTAGCATCTGGCAGATGGCCTGACCAACCTGGTACATGTCCGGCCGGCCCTCGTCGGCTACAAACAGAACCCAAGACCCCTGTTCTTGTGCTCCTGCGGCTGACCGCTTCTCCGTATGCGACTGACGGTGGTCCTTGAGGCTGCGACGGAGTGCTACCGACCGGACCATTTCGACGCGAAGGTTCTTTTCCAACCACTTGGTATCATGCTTGATGCCATCACGGCGATAGTTGGCGTACTCGTAGAGGAAGATTTTGGACCTTTCAAGCACGTGCTTTCGCAATTTCTCCGCACTCTTCTGGTTATCCGTGTGGTTGCCGATCCGTACATCTTCCTGGACCAGGCTGCTCAGTTTCTGAGCGCCGAGCTGGAGGTAGAATGTCTCCAAAGCATCCTCCTCTGGCGCACAAATCAAGTGCTCCTTGAACAGACGATAGCTGATAATGTCGTCCAGCACCACAATCTGGCTAGCCGACGCAAGCTGGTACTGCTTGATGGGGGCTTCCTCTTCCTCATCCAAGTCGATCAGGTTTCCCTTGGTACTAGCCGCAAGTTCCTTGTAAGCGAGCAGGCACGGGGAAGTCTTCATTCTTCTCCACAAATCCCGGTCTCGTTGAAGAACGGGTGCGAATTCTGCGAGGGACTTGAGCAGATCGAGATACTTTTCGGCGCTCTGCAAGACGTCGAGCATCCGCGCTGGCTCGCTACACACCATGTGCGCCACTTCCAGTTTCGTTGGCTCGCTTTTCGCCCCGCAATGGAAGAGGAAGGCGTTTGCTTCTTGACCAAAGTCGACAAAATCGAAAATCTCACCATAGGTCGCGGATTTACCCAAGTATGTGTGCAAGGGACTGATGTATGACAGGCCACTGCCCGTCTTTTCCGCCGTCCGAACACCCCTTGTCCGAGTCACGGGCACGATGAGAGCAGATCTGAGCTTGACCAGGCTGTTGTCGCGGACTTCGCTGATTCGGGAGGCAAAATACCCGAACAGGGTGGTGGCAGCACGATGATCCTTGGGAGGGTTGGCTAGCAACCGGTTGACACACTCAACCATCGGCGGATCTCTCGCGATGCCGAATTTCTGGAGGAATTCTTGTCAGCCCAGCGTTCCATCCCAGAAGCTTGTGGCAGATACTTACGTTGGCATGGTCATGGAGGCCCCTGCGGAGAATGTCGAATCCAAGAACAGCTGCTCTCTCATTGGTGAAACAAGCCGACGGCGTCACAAGCTGCGAGCTTCCCTGTAGAGGAAGTATGGCTTTCTGGGTGACGCTGAGGTCAAACGAGGAATAGTGGTTAGAATGGTGGTTAGCGATGAAATAAGTCATTGCCGAGGCGCGCAGAGCCTCGTCTTTGGACGCCATCATGTCCACGAGCTCCGGGACTGACGGAAACGTTCGGAGACCTAAGCGCGAAAGAAATCGAGCCTCTGGACTGCCGGACCGGAAGCTGCCCGGGGGACCGGGCCACTGCAAGATGGGTAGCCCCAGGGTTCGAAGCGAGTCCTTGGGCTCGTATAGCTCCGAGATCCTATACAGGGTCTGTGTGCCCTTGGTTGGCTCCATCCCCTTTGGACCTGCTTCGGCAGGGCAGATCTTGGAGTCCCTCAGCTTCTTGAGATCATCGGATGGGATGTCGTTCTGAACCGAGGTGAGGTATTTGATCAGCTCCATATGACTCCATTTCTTCTCGCCGCTCTCGCCGGATGCACTCAGCAGTCGGGTGAATATTGTGTCGAGGTCAACCGTCTTGCGAACCCCCACAGCTGCGAGGAACTTCTCTTTGACCTTTTCGCAGCCCTGTATGACCGGAAGATCATCGAAAAGCTTGACCGACGGGAAGAAGGACTCGGCCGGCTGCCTCATTCCCAACTTGGTTGGCATGACCGGATGATCCTTGATCAGGCGTGCAACTGCCTCCCTGTCTCTGCTAGTGATGAGATCCCAGTTTTTGGAGAGTACTGTCAGTGCTTGGACCGCGAATTTCGGTGATCTCGTGATGCTCTCTTCTTCCGGCCTCAATCGCGATGTTTCGATCAAGAATCTCAGCCAAGGAAGTACTTCTAAGGCCTCCCAGCCCAAAGCCTGCAGCTCGGCAACGTGAGAATTGGCTGTGAGCGCAAACGGGATTGTCGTCGGCGGCATCGGCAAATGCGCGGGTATCCTGTGGACGTTTTGAAAGTTCTGTATGCTCCCGAGAGCAATCACTTCCCCTTGGTCGCTTTCATTGCTGATCGTAGCAACAGCAACTTCCAGCAAGGCTGAGCGGCTCCCAGGATCGAGCTCTCCGCTCAAGCTCTTCTTCCCTGCCCATCCGATGAAGTTGATGGCCTGCGCCTTGGTGAGAGCCTTGGCTTCGAGCTCCTGCTTCACGTCGGTGACGGTGATATGAGAGATGAGGCCGAACTCTGTCAGCTTTGTGACAAAAGAAGACGCCTTCAGTTCCTCGGGAACGACTGGAATGTTGTCGACGAAGGAGCTCAGATCGTCAGATCCGAGGCGGACTTGAGTCGTGGGCAACACGCCTCGGCTCGAGTACATCTCGATGGATGCCTTTTTGAAGCATGTCCAGAACGCCTCCTCCATGATCTGCCCAACTTGTCCGCTGGGGGTGGAGTCGCCGAAAGTAAACGTCTTTAGGGTGTGGAGTGCTTCAGGCATGAATTTAGCGACGTTTTCACTAGACACCTTACCGCCGGGTGCGGCAAAGCTGCGTAGCCTCTTGTCCAGGTCGTCCATCTCATTGGCAAAGGCAAGCCTGGTAATAATCCCAGCAGCTCGCAGCAGCTCCACGTTCCACGTCCGGACCCATCTCGCGTTCAAGTCGATGGCTTCACGCTCAACGGTCGGAATGACAGACGGCGCCGAGACATGCATCCCGGCGCCCGTTGTTTGCATGGTGGGGAAACCAATGAAGATGCGGCCTCCCGGTTTCCTGCTCGGTAACACCGAAGCAAAGACATCTGTAGCCTTGGTAAAGGCGCCGTCGGTGACAGACGTTTCGGAAGCCTGAGTCTCATCGAAGGATGCCGTAAGGATAGCGAGCTTTGTAGTCTTGGGCGGAGGCTTCTTCGTCGCTCGTTCGAGCTCGGAGGCAAAGGAAGCCGTCACGTTTGTCTTGATGCTTGCGGAGGTGGTTCGGAGGAAGATGGCGGAAGAGTTGAGCTTGGTAACGTCTTCCGCTATCTTGGGCTGCACGACGCTGTCCTCGCTGTGACTCTTTGACCTGGAACCGCTCTGGGTTGTGCTCGAGGTAAGCCGAGCGAAAAAGGACCTCAAGGACGGAGTCTCTGTAGAGGGGTAGGCGTCGGAGTTCTTGATGGCCGATGATGAGTTCACCAGCGGCTTCCAGCCAATGACGCTCATGTACGACGCGTCAATCTGCGTGCTGGTGCGGTCGACGCCAACCACTCTCATGAGGCCCTCCTTTGTCCGTGCCTCGAGATCTCTGGGCAAAGGAAGCTCGGCGCTTGGAGAAGACATCTTGCGGAGTGACAGGATTTTATAATCGTCGATCCAGAACTCGACATGCTGCAGCGCCACAAAGGTCAGGCTCGTCGCTAGGAACTGGCTCACAGAGAGCAGGTTCGGCAGCGGAGTCGTCGCGTTCCGATAGTCCAGCACGAAAGCAGTATGGCGGGAAGCCTTGTCTTGAGGGAGATGTGATTTCTTGGTAAAGAGAGAGTTGCCCTTCCAATAAAATGCCATGGCTTCGCTACCGGAACTGACAAAGGGTTCCTCGCAGTCTGCGAAGACGCTGTAGAAGCCGACGCCAAAGGCACCGATCTTGGTCTCGTCCGGGTTACCCTCGGCGATCCTCTTGAGCCGGCCCCAGTCGGTCTTTGTAAAGGGCTGTCCATCGTTTTGCACCACGAGGCGGCGGAGGGTGTGGTTTGATATGGCATGCTTCAGCAGCTCGGACCGACTCGTCGTATTGGGCAGGGGCACGTGTATCGACGGGATCGTCTCCCACTTGACGGTGACGGTCGTGGCCTGAGCATCGGCAGCGTTCTGGATGAGCTCCCGCAGCGTTGTCCACTCGCCGGAGTATCTGGCGAGGACCTTGTCTATCAGAGCACGGGTGTCGACTGTGACGGCCTCCTCATCCTCGCCGTTGCGAAGCGCGGCGGCCCGAAGGCTTGCGTAGTCCATGGCGGGCTCTTGTATGGGGTAGTCTTGTCACAATCGGGGGTCAAAGGCGCATACTGCGAGAGGGGATTGTGAGTCGAGGCAACAAAGGAGTCTGCACCAGGCGGAGGAAGTACGTGCGTCCGCTGCGCTCGCGGCTCCAATGCTAGGCAGACAGGACGGCACGTAAACAGGGACGGAACATGGCCTTGCACTTGGGTGGAACTCGATCCGCTTGCCACTGAAGGGTTGTAAAAAGATGCAGTGGGCGTTGTTGTCGAGGTGGCGTTGACGGTCGCTGCCAGGGGACTTGTTGAGCCGTCTCGCCGCGCAACCCCCGTGTCCCGAGCTCGGCCGTTGCAGCCTCACAGGCAGGCCCACCTAGCGCCACCCACTGAGGCCACTAATAGGCCAGCGGGGGCCCCTCCCTGTCGCCTTCCTTGGTCCACTGGGGCATGGTATCTCCAGGGGCTAGCGTTTCTTGTGTCCCCCATGAAGTGAAGTGGAAGCTTCCAGCTGCACCGCCCCCGTGACAGCCTGAGCACGCCCCAAGTTAAGCCTCGCTCACCTCAGCTTTCCGCTTAGACAAAGTTTGGGACGACACCGACAAGCTGGATATTGCACTTTGTCGACTTTTCACGTCACATGTACTGAGCAAGGTTGCCTTTGGTGCTAATCCAGACTCGACCTCACGAACGAGCTGATATCGCCGGCAGGGCATATTGTCATGCGCAATTGGACGTATTTACTTGAACTTACATTGATGTAATGAATGCGCCGCCGCGAATGTCAAGCATCGCGACGCCGGGGGCGCGGACTCGTGCTCCGCCTCCGGTTCTCTCTAGATCTCGGCCGCCGCCTCCTGCTCCTGTCCCCGCTCCTGTCCCTGTGCCTTCCACCTCTCCGGTCAATACTCCGGCTCCGGCTTCGCTCTCGCCCGTGTCGACGTTCGTCCCATTCTCTGGCGCGTCCGCCACGACTCCTATCTCTTGGCCGTGCTGCGTCTCGACTTCGTCGCCGGTGCCCTCTGTGCCGATGCCGACTTCCGCTTCTGCTTCTATGCCGCGTCCGGTCCCTCCTGTCCGACTCCTCGTGCCGTCGTGAACGATCTCGCCGAGGTTCCTCTTTGTCTCCCTCCATGGGCGGTTTGCTCGCTGGCCCGATGTCCCTCTGCGATCCGACGTTGACGGAATTCGCCCCGGTTGTGTTTCGCTGCGGAGGCGGCATCCCAAGCGCGCGAGCTATGGCTTCTTCCTCGGCCTCTTTGATCTTGCGTATCTCCTCCTTGTGTTCTCTTTCGCGCCGCTCCTCGTCCGTTTCGGCCGAGTCGGCGGCGGATGGCTCGGCCTTTGCGTACCAGTTGAGGTCCTTGCCTCTCTGCCATCTTCCCACCGGCGCTTTCAAGCTGTGGCCCAGGTAGTTTTCGCGTTGCGACGAGTTGGCGACTTCATCCCAACTAAAATTGACGCCGCCTCTGGAGCCGGTCTTGCGGATGCTGGCCAGGAGGTCCATGGTGCTGAGCGTGAGGAATCACCTCCGGATCGCCAGCGACGGGGCTGTCGACTGTGCGAGTTTTTGAGCAATGTTGCGTGGGAATAGAGTCGACTTGAACTTTTGATGCGGTTGTCGGCGGCGGCAGCAGGCCAAAGGAGCTTCTGATGTTTGGTCTGCAGATGCACTGGGTGGCAGGCAATTATCCAGAGATGGAAATGCGAAAGTTGGGGGAATGCGTGAGCCGCCTCGTCAGCCATGCGGAGATCCGCTAAAAGCCGTGGGCCTGCAGACGCCGCGGCGGTGTGGATCCCTTGGATGAGGCAGGCCTGTCGGTCAAAGCAATCAAGGTAATCAGGGCAGCTACAGTGGGGTCTGTACCTACTCGTACAGGTACTGATTGTATGGGGGCTCGTTCTCACCCAGGGGCATCCACCCACTGGGGGGTAGTTGGCACTTTTCGTTGGCGGTGAACGCCCAAGGTCCCCGCCTGACGCCCTGTTCAGCCTTTTATAACTTAGCACCACCAATCAAGCTGCTTGGCACCCACTGTAGTGCTGCTTTTCCAACCTCTTGTCTACAGAGTACCTGTCCGTCCGACTGCCAAGTTCAACGCCCGTCATGGCAAACGAACCGCCCTTGGACGAGATTCAATGGCGCTCGCCGCCCATCCTCGCCCAGATGGGCGGCCTACACTCCAACACGATCCTCTTCTACTTTGCCGAGTCGCCCTTTTTCGAGCGCACGTCCAACAACGCCGTCATCGTCAGCCAGGCCATGAACAACATTTCCATGTACCACTTCATCCAGACGCGCGAGGTCTTCGAGGGCCGCCTCAAGACCATGTCTGGCCTCGAGTTCATTGTCGGCGAGGAGCCGGCTGAGACGGGGCCTGGCATGGGCACCGGTGTCTGGGTCATTCGGAAGCAGACGCGCCGGAAGCGTTACCAGGACGAGGACGAGATCACCGTGCATGCTTCATTTTTCGTGGTGGGCGAGAATATCTACATGGCGCCGGCGTTGGCCGATATCCTGGCCTCGAGAATCGTGGGTACACTTTGCCTGAACCAAGGCTGAACCCGGAAGGGCTAATCAGGCGACAGATGACGATATCATCGGCCATTGCCAAAGCGCTGTCGGCAGCCGAGGGCTCCCGGAAATGGCGCGCGTCGACGGGCCACGTCTACCACCTCCCCTCGAGTCAGACCTCATCTCGGCAGAAAGGCCAGGCGTCCAGCGAGGATACACCAGGACCCGAGGGGCCCGCCAAACCGACGCCAGCCTCCCAGAAAAATGACGAGCTGTCGCTGGAGAGGGCGTCCGAAGAGGCCTTCATGGCTCACATGCGTCACGGCGGTGAATACATTGACGAGAACGCAATTACTGGACGTCCTGGCGAGTTCCACCTTTCTTCCACCGGCCGCAAAGCTGTTCCGCCCCCCAAGGCTGGCACCGAGTCCAGCATCGGCGCCATGAATGGACCTTCGCTCAATGCCAAGAGTGAGGATAAGAAGGACGGCAAGACGGAAAAGTCTCCCAAGTCGGCTAACTTGGCCAAGCCGAGGAGGAGAAAGAGCAAGATGAGCAATGGGCCTACTCCGGCTCAAACACCAACGGCGTCTTGATTGGTTTAGCAGCACGGCTGCGTGGCGTTGGGATGGTTACCCTCTTCCCCAGGAATAGCTCGTGGTGGAGGGCTTTTTGTTTTCTTATTGATACCCCCTCGATCCAAGCTCGCCATACGTAGGGAAAGAGCTCCTTTGGCACGAGAAGACGGCAATCCAGCTGCCGTCTCATTTACCAAGTATATCTTCTTGATGGCAAAACATATCAAAATGTAAAAGCCAACACATTGAATAGAGAATGCGCTTATTTTGACATGATTGGGTTCCGCAACAGCAGAGAATGACAGTATAGGACAGGCCCCAGTTGCATGCGTGCTGTCTTCTCCATACAAAGCAGTCTTAATCGCAGCTTAAGGGGCCTGTAACCTTAGGCGCAGGGGCCTTGGTCCTTCGACTTCTGGCTCATGGGCCACATCAACGCCTGGAAGCGTCTTTATGCTGTTACTTGGCATCATTCCCGGCTGGCTCAGACCATAGGAGTACTCCCGTGCTGTACATAAACCTGACCCAGTTCATCCCAACTCCCTCTCAGCCGACCCATCATCCAGGCTAGGCCACCACCCCTCGCCGCCCTTTTGTCGTTCCCATCTCATTCCACCACCCATCCCTTACCGGGAACCTTTCTTTGCCTAACCTTCCTAGCCGGCAGAGGCCAGCCCTGCCCCCCGACGCCCTCGGCCCTCAGAAACGGCACGACCCAGCATTCCCTGACCGTCGCGCCGTCCGCCCCGGCTGCGGGCGCCTTGACCTCCTTGATGGGCTTGCCGTAGCTAATCAGCGGCGTACCCTTAGCCAGCCCGACGAGCTGCCCGCCCGTGACGTCCGTCAGCGAGTGCATCCTGGTCTTGGGCTGCTTCTGCAGGTCCAGGCCCGCCGTGGAGGTCCGCTGCAGGTACGAGTAGACGACGTACTCGGGACACTCCTGCGGGCTCAGGTGCGCCAGTGGCGATCCCGGGTGGATGTAGACTAGGCCGTCCTGTGCTGAGCCCAAGGGTATCAGCGGCACGTAGGGAACGTCGATGGCCCGTCGAGGCTTCCGGTGCTGCTCCGGCGGCATGGGCGCCAGGTCTGCCCGGACTGCCACCTGGTCGACGAACCCGGCCGCCACCATTTGCTTCAGCGCGCTCACCTGCTTGGGTGACGGGGGGGGGAGCTTGTCCTGGTACTTAAGGCCGGCAAAGGACGGGATGTTGGTCCGCAACAACTCCGTGATCTGCCTCCGGAGTTGCCCAATCTCCTTGAGCACCTTGAAGCGGACAAAGTGCGTCTCGCACCACTGCTCCATGGGCTCATGAGCGAATTCGCCCACCACCTGCAAAAGCTTCATGGCGTCCGACCTATCATCGAGATAGCAAAAGTTCTTATGCACCTCGTTGAACATGCGTCGCGCGTTGGCCTGGCGGGTCTCGGCAAGGACATCTTCGTTCGTGCGGATGGCGGCGTCCTCCTTGACAGCCAACGCGGGAACCGCCTGGTTTTCGGGAAGAAAGACCTCGCCCGCCGTCAAGCCTGCCACGAGCGCAATCGTGTACGGAAGGCAGTCGTGCAAATGGCCAACGAGCAGAATGCGGGCGAACCGAGGCGACAGCGGGAAGACGGACATGGTCTTTCCGACCTCGGACACCCGGCCTTCGGGCGAGATGGCCGACAGATACGTGAGCAGTCTCTCCGCCTTGGCCAGGCTCTGCCTCTCCGGGGGTGTGGGGAAGGGGAAGTTGATGACGTTCTGGATGTTCATGGCCTTCAACTGCAGCACCACGCCCTCGATGGGCATGCGCAATAGCTCGGGATCTGCAAAGGCGGGAAAATCCCTCTCGTAGACGGCGGACGAGTAGAGTCGGTAGCAGTGACCCGGTCCCGTTCGTCCTGCACGGCCAGAGCGTTGACTGGCGCTGGCCTTGCTGATCCAGCCAATGTCGTAGCTTTGGACTCCGCTCAGTCGATCATAGCGCCGCTCCTTTGACCTTCCACAGTCAAAGACAAAGCGCGTGCCCGGGATCGTCAAACTGGTCTCGGCAACGTTGGTGGCCAAGATGATTTGCCGGTAGCCTTCCGGGGGGTCCTCAAACACTCGTAGCTGCTCCCTCGTTGGCAGCAGGGAGTAGAGAGGCAATATTTGCATCTTGAGTGGTGCCGCTTGCTGGTCCTCTTCGATCTGGAATTCGTCCTCTTCCCCCAGTCCTCTATCCTCTTCGTCCGAAGGCAAGTCATCCAGATCGTCCCCCGCTTCGTCGTCCACGTCGCCAAACTCGATGTCTTCGACCTCCATCGGCGCGTCGTTTGCAGAGATGTGCACCTTTGGCCCCTCGGCAGTCCTGAGACCTCCAAACGCAGCCTTTAAGCGTTGGCTCAGCTGCATGATTTCGTTTCGCCCCGTCAAAAAGACCAAGAAGCCCCCGGGAGGAAGCTTCTGGTGGCCTCGGCTGATCTTGCGGAACGCTTCTTCGACGTAGTCGTGGTGGGTTCTCCGGGAGAAGTGAATCGTGACGGGATGCTGCCGTCCTTCAACTTCCATGACAGGAGGCGGGGTTGGAAAGAGCGTCGAGTTCATCGTCAAGTCTTCTATCCTCAGCGTGGCAGACATGATGATGAGCTTGAGCGGCTTGAGGGAAGGGTCCTCCTTAGCAAGCTCGGTTCGCAGCTTGACGACACGGCTGAGCATGCCAATGAGGATGTCGGTGTTGACGCTCCTTTCGTGGGCTTCGTCTATTATGATGGCCGAGTACTTGCGCAGACTAATGTCCTGCGCGACCTCCCGCAGCAAGACACCGTCAGTCATGAACTTGACAGCGGTTTTGGCGTCTACGGTGCCTTCGAAGCGGATCTGGTAGGCTACTGCGCCGGAGTGATCGCCCAGCTCTTCGGCCACCCTCCTCGACATGCTCACGGCGGCAACTCGTCGCGGCTGGGTGATTCCAATCATTCCTGGCGTCGGCGAGTCGGGAGACCCGTAGCCGGCCTCGAAGAGAAACTGAGGCACTTGAGTGGTCTTGCCGGATCCTGTAGATCCGCAAATAACCACTATGTCGTTGTTATGGATTGCTTCCATCAACCTTTGTTCTTCGGAGACAACTGGGAGCTTGAGACGAGCCACCTGGATATCAGTGGACCTAGTCACTGTCACGCTGAAGGCCTTTCGCTCAGTTCTCGCCGTCGGTTTGAGTTCCATGGGCAGAGGGTCTTGCTCGGGCGCTCGTGGCACGAAATTGTCCGGCCGAGGTATCAAGGTCGTCAAGGAGGGGTCGGTCGGTTGAAAACCCAGAGCTTCATTGCGCTTTTGGTGAGCCCAGGCTTTGAACGCAGAAGATCGCTGTGTCCTGGCCTCCCCGTCTTCGCCCTGGTCGCCCATCGAATCGTCACCCGACGTCTCTTCGCTCTCCGCGCTTGAATCGTCTTCAGAACTCAGTTCATCGGTCTCTGCGTCGCTACAGTCATCGGTCGAGTTTTCGTGGTCGTCGTTCGAAGCATTGCTGTCGGGGTCGCCTGATGCAGCATCGCTATCGAACCCATCCCATTCCTCGTATTTCGGGCCGCCGGATGCCGCCAGCGGGGCGTGCATCGGCTGCACTTTTGTCTTCACACCGCCTCGCTTCTGTCTCTTCATGATGACCGGGCGGCCGTCCTCGTCCAGCTCGAGTGGGCGCTTGAGACCGGAGCCAACGACTCCAGAGGCGGTGCTGGCCGGCTGCTGCGCCAGTGTCGACGATTTAGATATAGAAGAAGTCAATAGTTTCGTTTCAGTAGGTCTATGATGCAACTCGGTGTCGCTGCCGCTGGCATCCCGGTCGTCGTCGCTGTCCTCTTGGGCAGCTTGGCATGCCTCCCGCCTCCTCTCAAAGAGCAACTTGTCCGCATCATCGCCCTCGATCCCAGCTCTCTTCTCTCGCAGCGCGCGCGAGAGTGCCTGCTTCTTGGTCTCGCGGCCCTGGCCCAGCGACTTGCTACTCGTAAACAGGCTAGTGTCGACCTTGCGCGCGGCCAGCTTGGCCAGCAGTTCGCGGTTCTCATCTTTGCGGAGCTTGCTGTCGATGTACTTTTCGAGCCGCTTTGCTTTCTTCCCGCTCACCTTGACACCGTCGCGGCGCAGCTCTTCCTTGATGCGCGCCTTTTCCTCTTCGAGCGCTTTCTTGTCGGCGGGCAGGATTTCTTGATTGGTGTCTTGGACTTCATGGCGGGCATTTTCCTTTGCCTTTTCCCGGGCAAGCACTCTGTGCTTCCGCTGCCGAGGCACGAATTTGGCCATGTTTGCTGCAAGTCGGCTGGATCAACGCCATTGTCCTTCAGACCATGAACAATAGCCTGGGCGATTCATTAAATTTCCGCCGAAGAAGCATTCTGCCAGCCCCGACCGCCGAAATCTCGAGCCTGATCCGGACTAGCGCTGGGTCGCCCTTGGAGTTCCACCGCGTCCCATGTCTCCTCCTGTTACATGTACCTACCCTGGACAGACAGTGATGCCAACCACAGAAGCATCGCAGTTTCCAGCCATGGCGGCTCAAAATGTCCGGAGTGACGAATTCCCCGTCCCGAGCCGTCGTGCAGCAGGCCTCGTCGGCGGAGTCGCGACGGAAGTAACCTCGTTGGGCTTCTCGGACAAGATCCTCGTCACCATCAGCCAGGGTGGAA
Source organism: Hirsutella rhossiliensis (assembly GCF_020360975.1). Lineage (NCBI taxonomy): Eukaryota > Fungi > Ascomycota > Sordariomycetes > Hypocreales > Ophiocordycipitaceae > Hirsutella > Hirsutella rhossiliensis. Next base: position 2,326,556 of record NW_025408669.1, read on the forward strand.
GGCTTTCGCAATGGGTGAGCCAAGTGGCCTCGACCGTTGCTCCAGCCATTGGACATCTAACCAATACCCTCCAGATCCAAGTCCCACTCACGGGCAGCTCAGCAGGCATGGTTGAGATGACGCTGCCGAGCCTTGGCTCTGGCCTCCTGCCCTCGGCCCATCTCACGCCCAAGACGCTGCTGGGGGGCGGAGGTGACGACCGCGAAACTGTCGGACAGCTGTACGCAGCGCAGCTGGCAAGCCACTTGTCTTTGCGCTCTCCCGATGACAGGAGGATTCTTGTGCTAGGATTGGGATTGACAGGTTTTGACACACAGCGAGAGACATTTTTCGACTTGTTTGAGCTTGCCCAGAAGGTCCTGTGAGCTGGCGAACTTGCACAAATAGCTCCTTGAGCCAGTGCATCGGTGTTAGGGGCATGTATTCGAGGATTGCTCCTCTCGGCGTCATGGGTGTCCTGTCCCGCCTGATCCCGGGTGCAAGTATTCTGTCTAATATTGTTGTTTCCGCCGCCTCGCACTCGTGGGTCTCGTCAACGGCTGGCGCGTCACATTAGAGGCCAAGCATCAAGGACACAGAAACGGAACGAGGGCCGGTGCCGTCGACAGCAACATATGAAAGGAAACAAGAAGGGCTTGGCAGCCGGGGGAAACGGCCAGCTAGAGCTTTTCGGTCCCTCGTCATATTCAGATCCATGGCAGCTGGACGACACCCAACGCCCTTACTCAAGATAGAGTGTTGATTTATTCCTCTATTCGTAAGCCATGTGTTCAACGCTGTTGTATCTACAGCTCGTGTCTCAACTCGTTCCTGCGACGCTGTGACAGTTAGAGCCGACTCCCGACTGAGATCCATGCATACACCAGGGTGCATGGTCACAGTAGTCGACATCCCGCCTGCGGTTGGAAAGCCCCTTCGCCCATTTCCTCGCCCGCCAGCCTGCTCAGCGCTTGCCTCCAGCTTTGCTCTGCAAAATTGTTCATGACGGTCGATGCTTGCGGTCCCTGCGGAAAATTTGCCGTTAGTCACTGTCTCTGCGCACAGTTTGCGAATGCCCGCAAGGAGGACGGGGCAGATACTCACGTGCTGAGTCTCCTTGAGAGCTGGTGCAGTTTCTTGTCGTTATCGGCGTCGTGGGCCGCCTTCTGGAGCGCCGTCGCCCGCTCCTCCTCTTGATGCTTCACGACCTCGTCATGACTCGGGGGCAGGCGCTCATTCTGCAAATCAACCTTTCGGGCGTCCTCAAACGAGCTGATGGCGTTTTTGATACCCTCTGCACCGAGCATCAGCGTACCGGCGGGGAGCCTTCCGCCGGAGACGGTCTTGAGCTCCGTAACCCTTTCCGACTCTTCTCGCAAGACTTGGAAGACTCGAGACATGCGGCCAATGGCGAGGATCTTGTTCTTGATCGCCCTCCGCTTGAACTCGATCGAGTTGGGATCGTCGCCCGTCGTGGAAACGGGTGAATGCGGTGACGTCGACGAGGGCGTCTCCTCCTTGAGCTCTTCCTCGGAGCAGGTGCTGAGGATGGCGATGAGCATGTCTGTAATCTTCTCCCCCACAAACGGCAGCGACCAGGTGAAGACATCCATGAAGTTGGGGAGCCAGTAAGGATGAGGAGTACAGTTGAACTGACGAATGTTCATAACGTTGTTCTCATACTTGAGCACCGCAGCCTTATTGTTGTAGACGTCAAGATAGTTGGGGGCGGAGAAGATGGTCATGACACTGGGGAAGCCGGTAGTACGCGTCTTTCGGTACATCCGATACCCTGCGTCCTGAGCCTCGTGCGCACGGATGATGGATAGCAAGTTGTTCTTTTCGAGAAAGGCACAAGCGGCGGGATACGAAAAGAAGTACGAGCAGCCGCGCACATGGTTGTGCAGGAAGTACTCGCTCGTCTTTTCCTGGCCGAAATCCTCGAGCGGGTCAGCCCACAGGATGTCGCACATGAGCCCCTGCGTCGGAGGCTCCCTGAAGCGATCAATCTGGCCGAATGTCAGTCACTGGCGCTGTGCATAACCGCGGCGTCTGGCCTGAGGCGCTTGCGGCGTGCGTTTGGGGGAGGACGTACATTTCTCAGTTCGTCGAGAGTGTGAAGTTCGGGACTGAGACCACCGTGGATGCAGAGGAACTGCTTGTTCATGACGGCGGCCAGGGGCAAGCTGCAGAAGGACTCCATGCAGGCGTCGTAGATGGCCTCGGAGTACTTGTGTTTGCACTCGAGCTTGAAGGTGAAGTAGTCGGTCAGGTGGCGACACTCATGGTTGCCTCGCAGGAGCCACAGCGTCTTCGGATAGTGAATCTTGAGAGACCAAAGGTAGAGGACGCATTCGATGCTGAAGTAGCCACGGTCGACGTAGTCCCCGAGGAAGAGGTAGCGCGTCTCGGCAGGGTCGCCACCGACCTCGAAGAGCTTCATCAGATCGTAGTACTGGCCGTGGACGTCGCCGCAGACGGTGATGGGAGCATCCATCTCGAGGAGGTTGGGCTCGGCTCGAAGCAGCTCGGTTCCTGTCTTAAGGATCCACAGAGCCTGTTCATCCGTCAGACGGCCCTCGCGGTAGAAGTGCTGCTTGAGAAATTCGATGTCGGGCTTCGCGTGGGAATCATCCTCGAAGAACTGCTCGTCGGTCGGCTTGAACATGGCGGGTGCTTGGACATCTGCGGACGCGACAAACTGTCAGCCACGGATATTCATCTGCTTCGGGGGTAGAGGATGGACCTTGACAAGACAGCTACGAGAGGCCGATGAGCCCAAGGAGATGTCTTGTCGGGGTACGTGTCCGCGCCCGACGCACCTTTGCACACTCTCTCGAGAGTGCTCACTTGGGTCCCGTCCTCCATGGTGTGGATGGTGAAGTCGATCTCCGGGACCGGCTTCTTCTCCTGAATGGCGCGGATGGCATTGTCGACCTGCTGGGTGCGGCGCACCTCGGCCGAAGGACTATCGCCATCGTTTTCCATGGCTGAACGAGAGACGGCGGCTCTCCTGACGGGAGAGGCGAGGCAGCGGTGAGCGATCGGCTCGACGGAACAGAGGGCAGGCGTTGCCTCGTGCAGAGTCAAGCCGGATGTAGGCCGGGTAGGGCTGAGGGAGGAACCTGGTCGAAGTGGGAGCCGCGCTTGGGTTGAGACTGGGGAACGAGTAGGAATCAAAGGATAAGTCGTGACGCCGAGCAAATCGCTGCATCGCAGGTGGGCGGGGCGGGCGCCCAACTGGCCCCCCGCCGGCGCCGCCCTTGACCCCCTCCATGGTCGGTACACCTGGGTACGAGGCTACCATAAGGTACGTACCCGGCTACCTCCAGGCTTGCCAGGGAATCGCTGCCTGCCGCTTCGGGGATTGGTCCGCACCTTTAGCACCAAGTGTGGAGTAGCTTAAAACACCTCAAAGACTAATTATTATTCGCCTCGAATACCCTACTCCGTAAGTTAAGACGTCGCAAAATAGGTACGAGCAAGGAAAAGAGGCATTTTCCGGCTTCGAGAAGCAACTCTTCTTGGAACTTGGAACCAGGGCTCCAAGCTGGGGTGAAATCGTGACTCTTGTATCCCCTGGCCGACGAGACCAAGGTTCCGGTAGCACGCATAGTCAAGTGGCCGAGACGCGCTTCTACCTACAGTCCTGAAGAATAGCCGCCACCCTCTGTCTTACGCCATCAAGCAAAGTAAGATGATGGCTTGTCAGGCTTGGTGCCGAGGCAAACTGGGGCCGGCTGAGGACGACAGAGGGCCTGTACAATGACGGCGGTGCTATGCCGGACATGACTGAGCACTCTGTTCAATGGCGCAGCTGGACGCTGTTGATCCACTCAACTCTCGCTCATGTCTTTGCCCTATCCCCTCCCCCGTCTATATCTCCAGTCTATGTTGATAGCTCCGCCTTTAACCCATGGTGAACGTGTCACATCGCAGCACACCAGTCAGTCGGGTGTTTGCTTGTTCCCGTCCAGATCACCAACCCCAGCTCTGCCGCCGCGCGCGTACTCACTTGCAATTGATACGCTATGATCATGGCAGGGTGTAGCCGCCGTCGACAATCATGTTTAGGCCTGTCGTGTACGAAGATGCGTCGCTCGCGAGGTACAGGTACGAGCCCTTGAGCTCCTTGACGAGGCCCGCTCGTCTGCGCAGCCAAGGGGGGAAGAGGGTTCCTCAGTCAGCTTTGATGTCGTTGAGAGCTGGAAAGAGGCCGGCAAACTCACCCCATGACAATCTTGTCCTTCCACTGCTTGACCGTCTCGGGCTGCGCAAAGTTGATGAGGTCGGTCACGATGTAGCCGGGCGAGACGGTGTTGACGCGAGCAAAGCCCGTCCACTCGACGGCCAGACTCTTGCCTAGCCATGGTCAGCACCGACGCCGTGATGCCGATGGAAGCAAGATGGAACTCACAGAACTGAATGACGGCCGCCTTGGAGCCGTTGTAGACGGCCTGCATCTGGGGAATATTGACGATGCTGCCGCTGATGGAGGCCGTGGCGATGAAGCTGCCGGCAATGTAGTTGTCCAGGGGCTTGCCGTGGAGCGTGGTGCCGTCCTTCTTCTGGCGCCGGAAGTGGGCGCCGGCGCTCTTGGCGCACCACATGACGCCGTCGACATTGACGGCCATGACCTTTGCGGCCGTCTCGGCGGGGCCGTCGATGAAGGCGCCGTCGGACCAGGCGATGCCCGAGTTGGCCACAAAGATGTCGAGGCGGCCGTTGAAGTGGCCGACGATGTCGTTGATGGCCCGGTCGACGTCGTCGGCTGAAATGACGTTGACCTGGTACGCCTTGCCTGTTGCCATGGTCAGTCGCAGACTGGGGGGCTCGGTGAGAGAGCAAGAGACTCACACTTGACGCCGTACGTCTTCTCAATGGCCTCGGCCTCGGCGATGGCCTGCTTGTTGCTGTTGTACCAGATGGCCACGTTGGCGCCGGCCTCGGCGAGGGCCTGGGCGACGCCGAGCCCGATGCCGGCGCCGGCGCCCGAGACGATGGCGGTCCGGCCCTTGAGCGAGAAGAGGGGCAGGACGCGGTCGCCGTCGGGGATGCCCATGTTGTCGTGGCGGAAGACGCCGTTTTCCATGCCGGCCATTGTGTCGTGGTTGTGTCGTGGTTGTGGGTGATGATGCTCTCTCGAGGGATGCTCTCTCGAGGTCAGTGGAATTGGCTTCACCCGTCAATGTGCATTGTACTCCCCCAGAGCCCCTCCAGCCCACGTCATGGCGCCCCTGAGACCCTTCTCCCTCTCTCAGTGGAGACCCTGACCGGTCCGCGTGGAGCCGGGCATGACTCTCTCTCTGCGGCCACAAGACAAACGAATCAAAGACGACGACCATGGGGGCATTGCAGAGGCGCCGCCGCGGTGGACTGGCCTTGGGTCTCGGAGCCTATCACTGCCATTACGGTTGCGCCATGTGCGGCAATTGGCCTGCGGCCCACTTGGAAGGCTCTCCCTCTTTCCTTGCCCTCGTCTCCCATGCCCGTTTTGGTCCCTTCAACCGCGATGGCTTAGAGATGAGAGCCACTGCGCCAAGTAGGGCTATGCCACTACTGTACGCGGCCGCCCCAGTGGACATCAAAGCAGTCTACATGTTGCCTCGTGCACAATGTGCCTCCCCGGCCCTCAAAGTATCCAGAGCCATAATCAACGGCAGCGCGGCGTCTCGCCGAGGCCGCCATGCCCGTGACCGCCGCCGTATGGCACCACTTATACTGTACAAACTTTGGTATCCATTCATGCCTGTGCGTGCAACAAGCGACTGATCAAGAAAAGGAAGACCCTTGTCCACCCTCCTCACGCAGCTATCATGTTGGCCGCAATGACTTCTTCCCTCGGAAAGTTGGACAGCTTCCAACGCGATATGAAGTCGTCTCGGTTGACTGCCACGTCCAACAGCGTCAGCAACACCCGACCTTCGATGTGGCATCTTCGGGGGCAAGCGGAATCACTCACTGTATCCACCGCAGATTCGCCTCAGTCCCCAGAATTCTCGCCTCCCATGCAAGATTCGCCAGTTATCGAATACTACGTGTCGGTCAGCATGGGCCGCGTCGCTGCACAACGCAGGTTCCAAACTCACTCAACACGCGGCCCGGCTCTAGCAGAAACTCGTACTGGTTCTCCTGCCGGTTCACAATAGTGTCCCATTCCCGCGCGGCGTTGTACCACCATTTTGTATTGACTTTGAGCGGGAGACTGCCTCGGTCGTCCTTGTTCCAACGAATTCGAAAGACCGTCTTGCCGTGCCCCTCGATGACAGGGTACGGCCGGGCAGGCGCCATTGCAACATCCTGGTTACCGCTGGCATGCCAAGGGAGGTTGACCGTTTGCAAGGTTTCGTAATGGTCTCTTCGTTCCAGTCGAAGCCGGTGCGCCGCGTAGAATCCGTCAACGAGGATTGACTGGCCGCCCCGCTCGTGCAGGCGCATCTCCTCGCCATTGGGCCCTGTATGAGAGAGCAAGTGGAACGCCTGGAGGCCTGCCGGGTCGGAGAAGTAGGTCGTGTCCGTGTGCACGTCGAGGGCAGCGTTGGAGTATGCCATGTCTGCCTTGGCCATGTTAGGGGTGAAGTCCCAGAAACCGCCATAATGCGTGTTCCGGATGGGCCCGATGCGCTCGAGAAGACTCTGGGTGTCCTCCGGCGTCACGGGTGTGTTGACGACGAAGCAAAATCCATGTTCGCGCTGTTTTGGTCAGCCTTGCTTCCTCGCTGACAGGGCTGCAGGTTGCCTACAATCTTGTTGGTGAGTTCTGCAATTCCTTGCAGGCTGTCCGTTCTCATGACCGACTTGAATTTGACCTCTGGCGGTTCCTCATAAATGAGTCTGCGGTTCCACAGTCTCTGTACTCTGTTTCCAACGTCAGCCGTGTCTCGCCCTGCCTGGGACGACACCCCAGAACCTACACGTCGCCGGAAAACGGGTGCTTGCCACCGGGCATGGCCGATTGAAGCCAGTTCCACGTATACTTGCTCCTATGACGGTCGGACCCTACAACCTAGCGGTCAGTTACAAGAAATGGGCGAACAGCCAGAGACGGGGCCATCGATTACCTACACAAGACTTCAAACCCGTCCACGCTCGGCAGGACCTGCCTCGGCTCAACAAGCCTTGAATGCTAAAGTGCCGTCCAAGTCAGCAGTTGTCGTCCAGAGAAGGCCCATGGGAGCGGGGGTGGGGATACCGCAAGAATATCGAAGCTTCTTTGCCTTGTGACGGGGTTTATGCATTCGGCGCAACCGCAGTTGTCTCTGGGTTGCGTCTCAGCGTCCGGAAAGCCGAGCGTTCAGCGCAGGAAGCGGCCATGGAAATCCATACCTCATCCATTCTTTGGGCCTACAGAGTCTAGCTGAGCGATTTGAGCCAACAACGAGGCGCATGTGAACTCACGTACAGTCGAGTCACAACCTTGTCTCCCGTGGCGTTACTCTCGTAGTTGAACCCGGCAGCATCTGGAAGCATCCTGGGATAAAAAATCGGTCCCTCTCGTTGAGCCTTCAACGTAAAGGCCCCGAGGCCGGCATCTTTCTTAGTGAGCAGTCGTCCAGCAACCAGGCTGGGGCTGCGTGTAAGCCATGCGCTCAGCCGCAGAAAAGAGAGCCCGCAGGGCCACTCACCGTGAAGAAACGAGCGCAGCTCCTGCGTGTGTCGACATAGTGACGGGGCATGGAGGGATTCCTGATTTGACGTTTCTGGTAACCGAGGGCAAAAGGCAAGATAGTTTATGGCTTCAAAACAGAAGGCCTAAGTAGGTACGTACCCACTGCCATTGCCAGGAGGGGCTTTCCGGTGGCCCGAGCGCACGTGACAGCGCTTTGACAGCCGGAGATACTGTACTCCGGGGCCACAGCACAGTAACGTTACTGTACTGACGTGATGCTCCCTGCGTAGCTCTAAAAAGAAAATATCATTTTGTCCTCTGTCGACAACGGCCAGCCAGCCAGCTCCCTCCCTCTCCCATGATTCAGCCATCAAGGGATTCGTGCTTGGCCACAGCTCTCACTGCCAACTCCCAGGCGATAATCGGCATCTCGCAGTACTCGGCCCTCTCGCTTCAAAGCCGCGAGGCCACCGACTGGCTTCAGTCGCATTGACACCCTCTGGCCATGGCAGCTTCTCCCTCCGTCGATGCAGTCCTGTCCAGCTTCCTTGTAGCCCCGAGTCGCAGATAGGTCGTTCTGCGGGCCTTGCAGCATGACTTCAAAACGGAGCGAGTTCAGCAGCTTTTACGAGGACCGCATCTCGGCTCACCGACTGCCACACTCGCGAGACCACGTCTGGGGCCGCTGGAACGAGCCGAGCGTCCTTTTGTCAGTCCTCGCAATAGCCATTACCATCGCCTTCAAGGTCTACAGCACAAACGGCTCGCTCGAAAACCTGGTGGGCTCGCTCGCGAACCTTGTATGGGACTGCATCATATTCGTCATACCGGCCCCCTTGCTCTTTGCCTTGGACGGCCGGATAAATTCTTCATCGCCTCGACAGCGCACGCTCGACGACGCTCGTCGAAGCACACATGCCGCCAAAAGGGAGGCCATGAGCAGGTTAATCGGGCTGGACCGCCCCGGTGGCATGCTGGCTTCCATGTCGCAGGCAAGAACACGAGCCTTGTCCGTGACAGGAAGTGTCCTAGGGTTGAAGCTCGACTTCCAGCGTCCGCCAGGCCTAGGCAATAGAGACAATTCATGTTACCAGAATAGCATTCTGCAAGGCCTGGCAGCCTTGCACTCCTTTTCCGACTACCTTTCGGCCTGCGTGCGCGCCGTTGACTTGCGCGAGGACGGCAGCGACGTTGCTCAGACGCTGCGCGCTCTCCTGTGGGATTTAAACGACCCGTCCAACAACGGCAAAACGATATGGACGCCCAGTTTGCTCAAGTCCATGAGCACATGGACGCAGCAAGACGCGCAGGAATACTTTTCTAAGATGCTTGACGACATTGACAAGGGCGTTGCAAAGGCCGTCAAGGCCACGCGTCGATACTCCGGACTCGAGGCAGACTGCGGCAAAGACGATACAGTCGCCAGCCAACACAGCGATGACAGTGGCTACCAGAGCCTGTCGTCGAGCCCGGATCTGTCGGCCATCAGGCCACTGCGCAACCCACTCGAGGGCTTATTGGCGCAGCGGGTCGCCTGCGTTGCGTGTGGCTACGCGGAGGGACTTTCCATGATTCCTTTCAACTGCCTGACATTGAGCCTCGGGCTGGACAAGAATCGGCATGACCTCTTTGAGCGATTGGATGCGTATAGCCGGGTGGAGAGCATCGAAGGGGTCGAATGCCCCAAGTGCACTCTTCTCAAGGCGCAGAGACTCTTGACTAAGCTGATTGAGAAGCTGCAGAGCAGCGGTGCCGCCTCGGAGCAACTGGCCGAGCCCTGCCGCAGGCTCGGGGCGGTCGAGACGGCGCTTGAAGAGGACGATTTTGACGAAAAGACGATTGCCGAGAACTGCAAGATCTCGAGCCAGGGCAAGGTCAGCTCGACGAAGACGAAGCAGATTGTCATTGCCCGGCCTCCACAGAGCCTCGCGATCCACGTCAACCGGTCCGTCTTCGATCCTACGACATTTGACATGATCAAGAACTCGGCCCCCGTCAGCTTCCCGCTGACGCTGGATCTTGGACCCTGGTGCCTGGGCAGCTCTGAAAGCCAGGGAGCTCAATGCGCCATGGAAAAGACGACGGGCGACGCGAACGCAGGCGAGGAGCGGTGGCAACTGGGCCCGACGGCGTCGATGATTGCGGGCGACCTGAGACCCTCGAGACTGACGGGGCCGATTTACGAGCTACGAGCGGCCGTGACACACGCCGGGCGGCACGAAAATGGTCACTACATTTGCTACCGGACGTATCCCAATCAGGCTGCGGCCATTTCCAAGGACGCCCCTGGTGGCCAAGTATCTAGGGACACGGCCATTGCCGATGAAAAGAAGGAGGCGGATACGGAGACGGACGAGGAGGAAACTAAGTCGTCAGGCAAGTCGAGGACAGGCAACCCAGGGTGGTGGAGGCTCAGCGACCACAATGTCAGCCGGGTGGACGAGGGGACTGTTCTCGGGCTATCGCCTGGCGTCTTCATGCTGCTTTATGAGTGCGTGGACCCAAGCATGATGCTGCAGAGCGATGCCGAGTCTACGGGGGACAGGGAGGAGCTCCTGGGGACCGGAGATGAGTTAGTGAAGGATGAAGCAGCCGCAGAGCCCATGGCGACTCGTCGATGCGATGTCGATGCGAGTGGCCCGGAGGAAGTATACGCAGCGAGCAAGGAGGGCGTCGCGGTGGCAGCGGACGGGGACTCGCATGTAGACACGGAGGATGCGGAGAGAATTCCGTTGCCGGCGAGCGACGATGCAGACTTGGAGGTGCCGTGAGGCGATGTTGAGGGATTCTGGACTGCATAGCAACGGAGTTTGGGCGGTTGGGGCTATCTTCCTAGAGGGATGGCGGAGCAAGCGAAGAAATGTAATTCGCTAGTGTGTCTTGGGAAAGTCGAGTTGTCTGTACGACATGGCAGGCTCGTGCTTGCAAGAGTGCCAGCCAGCGAGGAAGGCCATGTGTGCGGCACGCGAGGCAGGGGCAGTTTGGAATTTGCACCAAGTTGACTGTCTCAGTGAAGCTGTGGTGATGGGGAGGAGGGAGTTTCAGCCCCGTGGACGAACGAAGGCTGAAGTTGAATGGGGCCATTGTATGCGGGGACGGGCATTTGGGGGCAAGAGGAGCAAATGCCGCCTAGATGGCAGATGGTGATAGTAAAGGTGGCTTTGCGGAAAAGGGGGAACAAGAGTTGAGTGGGCAATGTTGGGGACTGAACCCTGAGCGCTTTATTATCCGACGGGCTTTACTACGCACATTTTAACCTCTGGTTTTATCTCATCGTCATCATGGTCGTACACTCATCCAGTCTATTCTGGTACGCACCTTGATGAAAATGCATTTTCGAAGAAGCATCACGGGACGAGGCGTGCAAGAGTGATTGTCGATCATGGTGCAAGAGGGTGCTCTGGCCCGGCAGCGTGCATTCCGGCGTGGCGGCACGGGCTGATTATTAGAGTCGTGTCGCTACGGGTACGGATACGGGAAGACTAGCTGACAAGCGATGCAGTAGCTACCTTATCGGGGACAGCAAGCTTTGATGAGCTTGGTGAAGGCAAGGTTTCTTGATGCAGACCAACACTAGAGTTGTTGGTCGACGAATGGTGGACTCACTGCAACGGCCAAGAGCACACCGCATGATGCTTTTTCGGGCCCAGGACGACACGACGCCTGCATGTAGAAACAGCCTTGTGCTTCAGACTACCAAACTGCCCGGGCTACTTACTCTAAGCGTACTTCGGGCGTAGTGGCAGGGGAGAGAGACAGGAACGCACATGAGACACACAAAACGTCTAGTTCAACAGTTGACCAAAAGGCATCAACTGTAATTACATCTAAGAACTGCGGGGAGACTCCGGCCCGCTCCTCCAGCGGCCAACACACCCCACAGGAGGGGGCGGATGGAAGCGGAGCGAGAGAGGACCCGACGGCTCGCGTGAACAAGCTCCGGGCACTCGCCGACGCCATTTACCCGGGGGCACGTGCGTCGACGAGTTGCAGACAAGCAAGGCCTCGCTTCACAGCAGCTGGCCCATGGAGGATGGAGGTGGAGGAAGATCGAGATCAGTCTGAGATGGTGTAGATTTTCTCGCTTGGCAAAAGAGCGCGTGTCTCAGATTTGTGCCATGAGCCGGTACTTGGCGGTACATGCGAGAGCTACCTTGCCTAGTAGATATTTGGTATCTCTGCGTCCGGAGCACAGCACCGCACTGGACGCCTGCCTCCCCAATGAGACAGAGCATCGGCGGTGCTTCGCCTCATTCGACGCCAGCTGGGCATGCTGCGCCTGCTTATGCGCGAGGTAAGCATCTCGCAGCCATCCGAATCTGACATGCAGCCCAATTTACCACTCTTGCCACTGCAGAGCCATCCCACTCCATGCTTGTTTCCCTTCGGACAGGACGGTCGAGAGTCTACCAGCGAGATACCTGCAGCGGGAACTGAGAATGTACCGCCAAGTAGTCCGGGCCGCAAAAAAGGGGGAACCGGGAGCGGGCGGGGCTTAGCTTCTAGGGGTTCAGCACCTTTTCCATTGCATCATGCCCATCACGGTACCCCCAGCTACCGAGCCACGGCCTCTAGAGATACCCCCCCAAGTCCGTGTCCGGAGGCGCTTCATGACAAGTAGCTTATCGGCCATGTAGGTAATTACCTTGGGTAACTATTACACGCCTGAGCCTCTCACTGATACCACCACACCGGCGCTTCAGGTACAGAGTAAACAGTACATACAGGTACAGAGTAAACAGTACATACAGGTACAGAGTAAACAGTACATACATACGCCTGGCCGTCCCGCTTCGGCTCCGCGACTTCAGCCCCCCCCCCGATCCATCTCTCTGCCTGCAGGCGTAACGCTCACAATTTGTTTTTCCTTTTTCTTCCTTTCCTTCGTTCCGGTTTCCCACAGCAGGTAATAAATCACTCTCTTTTCGCCATCCCGTCTCTTCGCGTCGCCAAACAGCACTCCGTCACACACATTGTAATTACATGCTCGTCCAGAAGCACTCGCACGCAACCCGACCGCCTCGACACACGCCGACTCTCGCCGACACACGCCGACACACCGCTGCATGACCGCGCGCTCGGCGCCCGCCCCGGCCCTTTGGCTTCTCACCATCGCCTCGACGGGCGGCGCGCCCTCGTCTAGATGACCATGTCGTCCAAGTCGCCCGCCTCGTCACCCGCCCTGTCCCACTCGTCGACGGCAACCTTCGTCGTGGCCGACGAGGAGGCTGCCGTGGGCAAGCTGGCCCCCATGTCGCCGCCCTCAAAGGGCCTGCATCCGGTCCTGCACATTGCGTATGCCGTCTGCCTCAACTCCTCCGTGCGCTCCTGGACTGACGGCCCAACAGCACCTGGATCTTCTTTTCCAACATTACCATCCTCTTCAACAAATGGATACTCGACACTGCTGGCTTTAGTAAGGACCCCCGGTGTCATTCATTGCTCCAGAGGATAAGAACAGCTGCTGACCTCCATGTGCCTTGCTCTAGGATACCGTACGTCTCTACCACATCACCGCCATGTCCGCTGCTAACCTCTCCCCAGCCGTCCTCCTCACCTGCTGGCACCTCGTCTTCTCCGCCATGGCCACCCAGATCCTCTCCCGCACCACCTCGCTCCTCGACTCGCGCCACCGCATCCCGATGACCCCCCGCCTCTACCTGCGCACCATCTGCCCCATCGGCCTCTTCTACTCGGGCTCCCTCGTCTGCTCAAACCTCGTCTATCTCTACCTCTCCGTCGCCTTCATCCAGATGCTCAAGTCGGCTGCCCCCGTCGCTGTCCTCTTCGCCTCGTGGGCCTGGGGCGTCGCAGACCCCAGCCTGGCCTCCTTTCTCAACATTCTCGTCATCGTCGCCGGCGTCGCCCTCGCCTCCTTTGGCGAGATTCAGTTTTCCCTCATCGGCTTTCTGTATCAGATTGGCGGCATCGCCTTTGAGGCCGTCAGGATCGTCATGATTCAGGTCATGTTGAGTGTCGAGGGGCTCAGGATGGATCCCCTCGTTGGCCTCTACTACTATGCCCCCGTCTGCGCCGCCATGAACCTCCTCGTCGCCCTCTTTACCGAGATTCCCCGCTTCCACTGGGACGACTTGACCCGCGTCGGCTTTGGCCTTCTCTTTGTCAACGCCCTCGTTGCGTTTTTGCTCAACATCGCCAGCGTCTTTTTGGTACTCCCCACCCTCTCTACTCGTCTTCCACGCGACAGCCTCGCTAACCGCCTCCCACCCAGATCGGCAAAACGTCCGGCCTCGTCATGACCCTCACCGGCATCTTCAAAAACATCCTTCTCATTGTCGTCTCCATCGTTATCTGGCAGACGGAAATCACCCTCCTCCAGGGCGTCGGCTACACCATTGCCCTCGCCGGTCTCACCTACTATTCGGTCGGCCACGACCAGCTCGCCCGCTCCGCCCACGCCGCTCTCGCTTACGCCGCCGCCGCCGTCAGCCCCTCATCCTCGTCCGCCCTGCAGGTCCGCAGGATCGTGCTCCTCGCCATCTTTGCCCTGAGCAGCTTGCTCGTCATCATGCTGACTATGCGGCGCTACGACGCCAGGACTGTCTATTCGCCTCCTACGGTTATTGGGACCGAGTGAAGACGGATACATGATGAAGAATGTGCTCCCAATTTACTAGAAAAAAAAGTTGAAACCAAGATCCACTTAGGCGCACTCCTGGCAGTACTTCGCAGATGAGCTCTCATCAAACTTCGCATCGCGACGCTTTGCTCCGTGATGTGAGTTCGTAGATTCACTTTTCGACTCTCCACGTCTCGCAGCCCCTGAAACAAGTCGCATCAGCCCAGCCAACCTCGGCATATCTCTTCATGGAGATAGCCAATCAACTAATCAAACACGGGTATCTTCTGTGCCCTACGTTTCCTTTCAACTCCATGACCACTCGACTCATCCACCCTGCCGTCCCCTCGCGCCGACGAGAACAACTCCACCAGCCGGCCCGCCCGCCGCTCCGTCAGCGACTCCTGGTCCGACGGCGGCTGCGGCTGCCATGTCGTCGCTCCCGCCGAGGCGAGTGGCTGCGGTCTCGTCTGCTTTTCGCCTCCCGGTCCCGGTCCCGGTCCCGGTCCCTGTCCCTGTGTCTATCCCTGTCCCGGCTCCGGTCTCGGTTTCGGTCCCGGTCACGTCCCTGGCTCCGACCCCGATCCCGATCCCGATCCCGGTCTACATCCCTGTCCCTCTCCCGCTCTCGGTCGCGAGCTCTGCCCCCGTCGCGACTGCGGCTGCGAGATCGACTTCTCCGCCGCTCGTCACGGCCTTCGAGGACGCGGGCGTTAGCGTCTCGCCCACAGGAAAAGCGTCGCACAAGCTAGAGTTCGTCTTACCGCTGGGCTTATCGTCCACCCCGGGCACTGGCAGACCCTTCTCCCGGGCGTCCTTCTGCGCCGCTAGGTAGGCCTTGGCCTCCTTCTCTCGTTTCTTGACCTCCTCTCGTTTCCATTCCTCCAGTTCGTCCTTGGCCGCCGACGCCGGCCTTGCCGCCGACGTGTTGGGGCGCGATCGCGAGCGGCTCCTCCGCGCTCGTTCGCGGCCCGTGTCCCGGTCCCGGTCCCGGTCCCGCTCACGTTCCCTGTCGCGGACGCGTTCCCGGCTCCGCCGACGTGGCGATAACCGCGTGGTCCCTCTAGGATCGTAATGGTCAGCACCTGCCCGCCGACTGTCTCGAGACCGACTGCGATCTCTTCTGCTGCGAGAGCGGCTTCTTTTACGTCTGTCGGATCGATGATCTCTGTCCCGGCTACGCTGTCGCCTGTCACTTCTGACATGGGATCGGCTTCGGTCTCGTCGCCTGGACCGACTCCTTCGTGAGTGTTCGCGCTTGGCTCGAGAGCGACTTCCATCGTACCGGTCATCCCTCCGTCGAGAACGACTCCTCTCCCGCCTCGGCCTGGATCGGCTGCGTGCCCGTCTGTCTCCATCGCGAGATCGGCTGCGGTCCCGCCTCGGAGAATAAGATCGTCGGTCGCGATGACGGCGGTCGCTGGGCTCTTGGACCCGGCTTTGATTCCCAGGCCGCTTCCTGTCCTTGTCACGAGCGCGCGAAGCACTTCTACTACTTCGCCCGTTATCTCGCGTTCCAGGTGGCTTGGAGTCGGCCGGGTTCTTTGAATCCCTGCGATCACCAGACTTCCGAGAATCGGCAACCTTGGGCGAGTCCCTTCGAATGGGATTGATGGCAGAAGTAGGTCCGGCTCTCCTCGGTGGCGGTGCCAGAGCGGAATCGACCTCTAGCTCGGGTTGCGCGCGAGCAGCCTTACTACTCTCGCGAAGAAGATCGGCTAGGGCCTCCTGTTCCAGCCTCTCATTTTCCTCCTTGGTGAGGCGTTCCTTGAGTTCCTCAGACGTAGCGTCAGTGTCCTTGGGACGGGCGTCTCGGTCACGATCGCGCGTTTGGCCCCGGTCTCGACTCCGATCCCGCTCGCGTTCTCGATTCCTGTTTCGGTCTCGGTCACGATCGCGCTCGCGGTCACGCTCACGATCACGTCGCTCGCGCTCCTTGTGCCTGTCCTCGCGCTCCTTATCGCGCTGCTTCTCTCGTTCCTCCCTTTCCTTTTCTCTCAGTTTTCTTCTCTCGTCGCGCTCCGCTTGCCGCTTCAGCTCAGCTTGTTCGCGCTCTCGCTCTTCTCTGCGCCGTTCTTCTTTGGCAATCCGCCGCTTCTCCTCTTCAATGGCAGCTTCTTTCTGCTTCAGCTCTTCTCGGAGTCGCTCGCGTTCAGCCTTTCTCGCTTGGGTATCCGCAGCATATTGGTCGTCTGTTTTCGACCCGCGGATTCTCTCGGCCTCGGCGGCTTCGTCACCAATCTCAGCACGGCGGATCTCGCGAATGCGTGCTTCGATGGCGCCGTCGTCGATGAGCTGTCCAATGACCTCTTCCGCCTTCTGGTAGACGCCGGAGCGCTCCAGGGCGCCATCGATGAGCGCTGCGGCCTTGCGTCGATCCAGCGTGAGAAGCTGCCGGGGGTTTCGCTCCACTTCCTGCTCGGCAACCGCGAGAATGGCCTTGGTGACCTGAGCCTCGTAATCCTAATGGGAGATGATTAGCTTCGGTGCTGCAGGAGGCATGCCTTTGCAGAGAAAACGTACGCTGGCCTCAAACTTGTCCCACACTTGCTTGCGAATCGAATCGTACGCGCCCTCCTTCTTGAAACTGTGGGCAAGCGACTCAATGGCCGCACGGGTCGCCGATGGCAAGGGTAGATCGGAGGCTTTGAGCTTGCGTGGAGCTGGGGGGCCAGGGCCCGTTTCAGCAGCTTCGTCGGGTTCTTGTGCGGGAGCAGCCATGGTGAGAGGGCGCCGCTGCCGGACAAGTGCTCGTGCGTGCTATGTTACGTGCGAGGCGCAGGTGTTGATGGCATGCACGATACTTTACCTGAGCATCTCAGGCAGCTCGAGTGGTCCGCGGCATCGAAGTGTGGCGGAGTGAAGAATCTGAGATGCAGCTTTGCAGCTGCTGCTCAGCGGCAGAAGACGAAGGTTGTGGGTGTGTCACTTGGGGGAAGCCTCGCCCGCCAGCTGCCAGTTACGGGGCACGAAGTACGTACCTGCATCATTCAGGCTGCCAACGCCAACGCACGTGACCGCACTCCCGGGTCGCATCACTGACTCCCTGTCTGCCACTTTCGTCACTTCATCACTGAGCCCTGTGCAGGTGCTTGTGACGTGCAGACTGGCCCGCCACAATGACACACACACCGATAGGAATGGACGAATGGAAGAAAGGCCTATGCGTGTTGAGGGGAACAGTGTCAGACGCTTGGGCTGCAAGTGCTCCGTCTGTTACTGCATGCCTGGGCTGCAACAGGATAGACCGCTGAGCGGCTTGAGCTACTTGATGGCCCTGTCGAAAGCAACTCTCCGCATTACATCCATCAGCCCAGAGAATCCATCATGGATATCATAACCCACCCTCATCGTAGAGCGGAGAGGCCCCAATCCGTAAAACGCCTTGCCGTACAAGTGAATCCCTCGGGCCGAGCACCCAAGCCCCCAGTCTAGAACTCGCCCTCGCCGCCATTCCCAACTACGCTGGCCGTCCAGAGGCCGACAAGCCCCCACCAGTTGACCTTCCATCCCCTCCAGAGACCCTCCATCCCCTGGCCCTTTCTGTGCGTTGGCTGCAGCGCTCTGGCGCCTGCCCGCCCCTTTCTTGCCGCCGCCTGCTTGGGCGGCACCTCTCGCGTCCCCTCCTCGGACGCGATATGATACAAGGTGCCGAATATGCCATTGTAGCGTCCGACGGGGACAATGGTCTCCATATTCTGCCCCTTTGCGCTAAAGGCCCGAACGTATGTTTGGCCCGAGAGCACCGCCATCTGGCCGCGGCGAAGCACCGTCTCGATGGGCAGCTTGATGAGGATCGCGGCCGACGAAGCGCAAAATTTTGTCACGGAAAAGGTCATTGGTGAGACTTGACTATCAATCATGAATCGAGTCCGGAGCAGCAGCGGCGTGGAAAGCGTGAGAAGCGGATGTATAAGCGAGTTCAAAATGGTTGGGATCGCAATCGAAGAGGGGCACAAATAGGAGGGGAGAGCCCGGAGAGAAGCCAGCGTTCGTCGCTGCCCGCTGTTGCCGGGAGTCATGATGAGCCTGTGATTGTCAGTTTTTGCCCACCATGGACTCAGGCGATCCACGAGACATTACCTCGTGCGCACCAGGTCTAGAGGTGACAAGAGCACTCCGGTTGCAACAGCTGCGGTTCCCGCGACGAAAAGCGACGCCCATGGATATGGAGAGGCAATGTCGACAAGACGGTCAATGTCTTCCTTGACGCCCAAGTCTGGGACATTGAGTATAGCGCTCAAGAAGCTTCTCGACCAATTCTCCAGGAGTGACTGCAGCACGGTGTAGAGGAAGGTTGCGTTGGAGCCCTTCCACACACCCCAAGCTCCGTCTTTCTGCCATAGCTGCCCAATTACCTCGAGCACAGAGTCCGGTCGCCGTAGATGCAGATGGTGTTCCGACGTCGCAGGCTGCTTGGCTCGTTGCGGCGATCGGGTAGGCGACGCCGCGCGGCCGGCACGAGCGGATCGGCTTCTGTATAACGGCGTTGGGGTATCGGGGGCTGTAGAGGTAAAATAGGAGATTTCGTCGCCTTCTGAATCCGAGTCCTGGTTCTGCATGGACCATCAACTCATGAGCACTAGCAAAGCCGCAGATGGACTCACGTCGTGTGCAGAGACGCCGCGACTCGACGTCTGTCCCCTCAGCGTGTTTGCTTTCAGGGGCGACTCGTGTGCCACATTATCGCCTTGGTCCTTGGCCTGGAGGATGGTCTTTGCCACCTCAAAGGGCTGGGCCATCAGCACGGAAGCGTACTTCCATATCAGTTCGTCGACGAGCTCCTTGATGTTCTGGCCCAAGGATGGCGACGATTCGCCTATGTAGTCCTTGTAGTCTATATCGGCAAAGACATGGCGGGCCCGCGAAGCGTATCCGGCGTCGGCAGTCGCATTTCTCCCGGCAAATGGCTTTGCGCTCGCCGCGGGGACGGCATCTGCGGCGTCGCCAATGGTTGGCGGTATGTAGTAGGGCCTCAGGGGGTTGACTCCCTCTCTGTGCGTCGACATGATGGGCGATGCAGATGTAAACTCATCGGAGTTGTTTGTCTCGTCGAGCGAGGAAATGAAGGCATGCAATGCGCATGAGAGAAGTCGTCGCGTCAACAAGCCGGCTCGGAGCTAAGGCGGCCCACGGCGAATGGATTTCCCGGCTGATAAACCACTTATCGGAGCTCCGTTTCTAAGCAGCTTTTCTGCCATTGCTCGCCAGACAGACCCTCAGGTCCCCCCGAGAGCTTACGATGCGCCGACGGCCGAGGTGATTTGTACGGCTTCGA
This sequence comes from Hirsutella rhossiliensis, assembly GCF_020360975.1. Taxonomy (NCBI): domain Eukaryota; kingdom Fungi; phylum Ascomycota; class Sordariomycetes; order Hypocreales; family Ophiocordycipitaceae; genus Hirsutella; species Hirsutella rhossiliensis. Next base: position 2,346,002 of record NW_025408669.1, read on the forward strand.
CTGGCTCTGTAGCGGATTCTCATTCATTCGCGGTCGTGCGACAAGGACGCCTTCGACAACGGCGATTGTCTTGCTTCGGTTCACACTAGTTGCAGTCACAGATTCCCCATGTCCATCCCAAGGACAGTCAATCTGGCCATCGCGGCCTGTCGGCGGATACCGCCGGGACGCACGAACTCTGCGACGGGGTTGATCACATCACGATTCAAGGAGCATTATCTGTCCAAGGCCCTGCTATCAGTCGTGGCGCCCGTGCCAGTCGCATCCCGCCGTCGCTTCACCACAACAGCGCCACGGCGTCATGGGCACATCGAGCCGCCCAAGCCCGGCCAAGAGTAGGTGTCGTCATGTCCCCCCTGCGCAATTGCTCGCAGCTAACCAAAGGAACACAGACTGTACGTCACCTTCATTGAAAAGGACGGCCAAGAGCACAAGTTTGCGGTATCAGAGGGCGACAATCTGCTCGACATTGCGCAGGCCAACGACCTAGAAATGGAGGGCGCATGCGGAGGATCCTGCGCCTGCTCAACTTGCCATGTCATTATCACCGACGAGAGCTACTACGACAAAATGCCCGAGCCCGAAGACGACGAGAACGACATGCTGGACCTGGCATTTGGATTGACCGAGACGAGCCGGCTGGGCTGCCAGGTCAAGATGAAGAAAGAACTGGACGGCCTGGTCGTCAAGTTGCCTTCGATGACGAGGAACATGCAGGCGAGCGACTTTCAATAACCACATGAACGCCTTTACAGCCTTGTCCAACGTACTCAATCTGTTATAGTATAAGCGCGCATGTATGCAAATCAGGGGGTCCATGTATGAATCACGGGAGGGAGCGCTATCAGGGGGTATCTCGGATGCATTTGTAGGCGACAAGACTCTGATGATTGCTTCACTCACTCCCTCTCACGAATGCCCCCAACTCGGCAAACCTCTTACGCCTCCTCTAGCGCGCCCTTCTTCAAGCCACCGCCTCCAGAAGCGATCAGGTCGAGAAAGCCCTTTTTACTGAGCTCATTGACCTTTTCCTCCCGACGGTTGCTGCCAATGACTCCAGTCTTTTTGACATCCCTCTCAGCCTCGGCGGCCTTGACCTGTGCCGCCCTCACGGCATTGAACATTTTAATAACGCCGCGTTTCGCCACCTCTCGTAGTTTCCGCTCCGTCTGCAGGACCTGGGCCGTCGATGCCTCGGGGTCTCCGGTCACGTCGCTATTGGTAGCCAAGAGCACGTCCTTGACGCGGCCCTTTTCCAGAGCCCTCCTCTTCTGCTCCTTGAGATGCCGCCGAGCCTTTGCTTCCAATGCGCCATCTACGGCTGCTTTGGAGGCCTCGTGCGCTTCCGCGCTCCGGGCCAGTACGGGATCCGACCTTTTCGACGACGATAGCTTGGTGGACAGAATCTTGGAAAGAGAATTCGCAAAGGCGCCTGGGTCGTTTCGCTTGGATTTCGGTTTGCTATGGGCCTGGTCATTCTCGTCGAGGTCATCGTCGTCTTCGTCCTCGTCGTCTTCGTCATCTTCGTCACCAGCGTCCGGCCTTCTTTTCGCCGGCGCTTGGGTGCTCTTGGACTTTGGTCTCGTCTTCACGGCCTTTCTAGAATCGGATGCGCCTTGGTCGGAGCTTGAAGAATCGTCGTCGGCACCAGCGGCATCTTCGACAGTTGCATTGTGAATGTCATCGTCCGAGTCGAGCAGATTGACAGCGTCAAATTGTTGTTGGTCTTGCTCGCTCTCGGCGTCGCTGTGGTATTCCTTTTGCCGCTTCTGCTTTTTCGATGGGCGTTGTAGCCGGCCGTCCAAGGGCCGCTTCTTGTGTGCGTGTCCAGCCATCCAAACGGCCGTGTGCGTGTGCGTGTCCAAGCAATCAATCTGGCGGTCTTGGAGAAACTGGACGAGGCTTGGAATTCTGCCGGGCAGTTTTTTCCGACATCGAGGGGCAGGGTCAAGGCGGTGTAGGCGCTGGACTGAGGCAGTGGAGCGCGCGCGCCGACTAGCGGCTTTTCAGCCAAGACCTTGCTTGGTACGTACCCACCCGTATTCGTAGGCTTCCCCCTATCGGTGTACAGGTAGGCCGTCACGACATCGCTCCATCGAACGCCCGTGGCCGAACCTACAATGTACAACAATCTCTTCAAGCGGCTACGCAAATACGTTGAAGTACGCTATCAATGGCCATGCAAACATCTCTTTCGAGCCACCTGGCAACTTGAGATGAAACATGGCCTCAGAACACCGTCAAGACCACATCGTTTGTATTGCTGCTCTTCTGTTGGATCCAGCCACTGCACAGCTACAACCCCCGATATCTTGCCTCTTGGTCCAGATGCACTGCGCTCCTCAGCTAGTCACATTCTATCATGAGCCAAAGAGCCCGATCTTATCCCAGAAAGACCCGCCAGAGCTGAAGCCTGCGACTACAGGGGCCTCGACAAGCTCCGTGCGCCACTGCTCCTGGCCATCAATGAAGAGGCGGTATTCCAGCGTGCTTCCACTAGCAATCTGCTCCATGGTAAATGTTCCAAACTTTGACGTGCCGGAAGGGATGTATCTAGAAATTGAACGTCAGCAACTGCTCTTCGGTTGATGCAGGAAGCCATCACAAATCCCTACTTGAGCATGATATCCTCTTCATCCTGTTGCTTGTAAGTGGGGATAGGCGATGCAAACTGGTTCAGCGGGCTCGTAGAGAACTCGAACGCAGCCGCAGTCTCTGGCCATCGAGACTCGGGCGGAGGCGGAAACTTGGTGGCTGCGAATTCGTGTCGGTCGCCCGAGAGGATGACCACGGTGGTGCCGCGCGCGCCAGCTTCCCACATGGCTTCCAGGATTCTTTTCCGCTCGACGAGGAATCCGCCCCAGGTGTCCTTGACGTTGACAGGCCAGTTCTTGGTAAACGGCACAGACGACGCGACAAATTTCCACTTCACCCCCTTGGGCTCCGGTCGTGCCAACCAGGCCAGGAAATCCGTCAGCTGTTCCTCGCCGAGCATCGTCTTCTCCAACTCGTCAAAAGGCTTGCTGTTGCTGGAGCGATAGCTGCGGGTGTCTAGCATGAAGAAGCTGGCAGGTCCTTGGACAAACTCGTACCAGGTTGCCCCGGTACGTCGCTGATTCTTGCTGCCGGCCTTGAGGGCGACAGGAGGGTTGACATCAGCTTGATAAATGTGCCAAGGGTCAACAGCTGCTTTGTAGACACCCGTGGAATTGGACGACCAGTCATTGGAAATCTCATGGTCGTCGAGGACGTGTATCCAGCTGAGGTTTTGGCCTACGGGAGCCCAATCGGGAGAGGCGTAAACCTGGCGATACTGCATTCGATATTCCTCAGCCGATTTTCCAAATCGCTCCGGAACGTCAACATAGATAAAGTCTCCCAAAAACAACATGAACTGAGCTCCGAGGTCAGGGAGTTTCGTCGCCAAGTGACGCAGGCCGGGAATGGCGAGTGCGTGGTCAAGCGGATTATACGGGAAACGAGGCAAGATACACGAGGTCGAGATGAAGGTGAATTTTCCGTCGTTGTACTTGGGCATGGAGCCTGGGTTGGGCGGAGAAAGGAATTCTCCCGTGTGGTTGTTTGAAGTCCTCCACTCGTATCGCCGTTGCTCAGAAAGCATCAGGGGAACCAGGATCGTGGCCGTAAAGTCTGTAGTGTTTGAAGTCCACCGCACCCCCCCGGCGGTCTGCCACAACGGATTGTCGAAAGGAGGCTGGGGTTCCTTGATGCGGATGTCCAGAGTGACGGGCATCTTGGCTTGATCGGGTTCTCGAATCAAAAACTTGGCCTCGGTTGAATCGACGTATCCGAGACGGACGAATGATAGATCTTGAGCTTGGTGGTACCATCGTGATCGATATAGAGCGTCAATAGTCAATCCGACGAGAAGCACGTTGATGAGAAATGTCATGGCAGAGAGTATCGGCCGCCCGGCACCCGGCGCGCCGTATAAAAGTATCCTCCATGGACTTGTGGTCTTTTCAGCCAGAATGATTCTCTCCTTGACGGCAACCTCTTCGGTAACCGTCTCCGGTTCAGGCTCGAGGGCAACGCCATCTTCTGTTAACAGCGGAGTCTCAGAGGAGACCTTAGTTTCCTTGACGGCCACCTGGACCCGGTCGTCGACGACCTCGAGCTCAGGTTTGGCGAAACAGCTGGCGAGGAAGGCTGGCGCGTGGATCGCAAACAGGGCAAACGTGATGGAGGGGAAATGGGCCTGGGAGCTAGTTAGAGAGCGTCGGCTCGGGCACCGATGATTGCATCGGCAGGCTTACAGGAAACTAATAGCACATCAGTCAAGAGTCATTTAGAATAGCGGTTGATAATGGGAGACGAACGAGGCGAAAGAAAATGATGGAAGATATCCTCAAGGCGACTGAGGCCACCGTTGCAACCACATTTTGGAGCGCCATAGAGGGTCCCAATGGCGGACAATTCCGTCTGGTCTTGTTTAGCTTCCAGGCAAACTGGCCGTAAGATCCGTGCAAAGACGAGCAAGACGTAGAAGAAGGTCAAACGAGGCGGGAAAGCAGAGACGGAAGCGGGCAAAGGAAAGTCGAGACATACGAGGATGGTGATGGCGTATTGGAGCAGGCGAAACCGCGCTGCATCTCGTCGGCAGCGATCGACGTCACTAACTACTCCGTACCGATTTCTGGGACGCGTCGTGGCGCAGCCATGCAGGCTGTGGCTTGACCCCCAAGTAAGTAAGACCAGGGGGTCGGCCGGGGTGAAATTCCGGGCCGAAGCTCTTCGTGGCCCCTACGGAGTAGAGCTCCCGAAGTTGCGCTGCAGCCAACATCACAATCCAACTGGCGACACATTGCCCGACCTGCCCTTGCAGCAGCACGCGACAAGGCACATACAAACGACGCAATGAGATTGCCTACGATAGCAGCGGGCGTCGTCGCCTGCATGGCCATGGTCGCCAGCGCCGCCGCTGCCACGGCGTTGACCTACAAGCTGGTCGCAGGCGAGAAGGCCTGCTTCTACACGGAAACGACGAGGGACAACGAGAAGGTGGCATTTTACTTTGCTGTGGGTAGCCCCATGCGCTGGGACGGTTGGCGACAGAGGCCTGACGTTTCTTGGTGTCACAGGTTCAATCAGGCGGCTCTTTCGACGTCGACTATGCTGTCGAGGGACCGGGCTCCCGCGTCATTCTCCAAGGCGAGAAGGAGCGCCAAGGCGACTTTGTCTTTACGGCGCAACACATTGGCGAATACTCATTTTGCTTCGACAATGAAATGAGCACCTTTACCGACAAGCTTGTCGACTTCGAGATTTCGGTGAGCTGGCTCTTTGATCTTGTCGCGGGCGCAAGAGCCTAGCTAAACATTAATGCCACAGAGCGAGCACGAGACGCGATCTGCGCAGCTGCCGTCCAAGCAGGGCACCTCGCCTGAGCAGACATCGGTCCTGGAAGAGTCCATCTTTAAGATTTCTGGGCAGCTATCGACCATCTCGCGAAGTCAAAAATACTTTCGAACTCGCGAGAACCGTAACTTTAGCACTGTCAACAGCACGGAGAAGCGTATTGTCAACTTTAGCATGATCCAAATTGGGCTCATTGTGTGCATGGGCGCTCTGCAGGTGTTTGTGGTCAGGTTCTTTTTCCAGGTAGGCCCTCCTCGAGGTCCTCGGCCAGTCGCGCTCTTCACTAATTCTTCTTCTCTCCTCTTTTCACTCTAGGGCGCACGCAAAGGCTACGTATGAACGCTTTCAATGGCTTGGTCAGGTATCGGCGGGATGCAAGCGACGAGGCAAGGGAAAGAGGGACAAGACAGGGGTGACGTGGTCGTGGCAGGTGTCAATATACAGCGAAAGGATCATCGATCAATCTTGGGCCAAAGATTCCATGAAGTCAATGAAGTTGCAAGGCTGGGACTTGTCCATCCTCAGACGGCGCAAGTTTGCTCTTAAAGACATACCTCTGGTGTGAGGCAGCTTGATCTCCCTTTCTTCATCCTCTTATTTTGCCTTCCTTCGCCGTTTCCTCGCGAGGGACTGACGAGTCGATTGTGTCACAGGCACCTGCTCCTATGCAAAAATCCGAGATGAATTCTCAGTATAGACCCTGAAGACGAAGCTGCTTATTGTTCAAAATACCCAACTGGTAAGTTGAACGAAGTCGTGGTATATGACTGCTGTCATTCTGTCGAATTGGTTGGCGCAGGGACGCGGCTAAGCCACACTGTTGATGCCCCAGCCACACTTGGGAAATATTTACCTGCGCTATTGGTTCTCGGCACTTTGGCCTGCTTCCATCAACCACCACCACACCCCGTTTTGAATGCGAAATGACCTCGATCACCGCCTCTCTCCAGGCCTCGCTGCCCAAACCAAAGTATACGGGCGAAGATGAGGAAGAGGCCTCGCGGTCCCTGCACCGCGGCCCCCGTATCGTCGGCGCCGGGCAGCTCGACGAGACGCAAATCGTGCTGAAGCGGGCAGGGCCCCCGCCCTATGGCCAACGATCAGGCTGGCGACCACGGTCGCAGGAAGACTTTGGCGATGGGGGCGCGTTTCCAGAGGTTCCCGTGGCCCAGTATCCGCTAGACATGGGCAAAAAGAGTGCCTCGACGACCAACGCCTTGGCCATCCAGGTTGATGCCGAGGGCAAAGTCAAGTACGATGCCATCGCACGCCAAGGCCACGGCGACGGCCGCATCATACATACCTCGTTCAAGGAGCTCATACCGCTGCGCCAACGCGCTGACGCCGGCGAGATCGACTTGTCACGTCCCGACAAGGACGCGGTAGCGGCAACGACCGAGAAGACCAAGAACGCCCTCGCGGTCCTGGTCAGTGGAGCCGTCGCATCGCAAAAGCCCAAGAATGTCAACGTTGGACAACGGAAAGACCCTACATTTGTGCGATACACGCCGGCAAATCAGATGGGGGACAACTCGAGGAAGCAGGACCGCATCATGAAGATTGTCGAGCGGCAAAGAGATCCGATGGAGCCCCCCAAGTTCAAGCACAAGAAGATTCCTCGAGGCCCACCCTCCCCCCCGCCTCCTGTTATGCACTCGCCCCCTCGAAAACTTACAGCCGAGGACCAAGAAATGTGGAAGATCCCGCCGCCCGTCTCCAACTGGAAGAACCCCAAGGGTTTCACGGTGCCTTTGGACAAGCGCCTGGCCGCGGACGGACGCGGACTGCAGGATATCGCCATCAACGACAAGCATGCCCAGTTTGCCGAGGCCGTCAAAATGGCAGAACGACACGCGCGCGAGGAAGTGCAGCAGCGAGCCATGATGCAGCAGAGACTGGCGGAGAAGGAGAAGGCGCAAAAGGAGGACAACCTTCGATCTCTGGCACAAAAGGCACGAGAGGAGCGCGCTGGGGCAAGTCGTGGTCGCCGGGACTCGAGGACCTCGCGGGATTCGCGATCACGGTCACGGTCTGGCAGCTACAGCCAGTCCGGATCCGGGTCCGACAGCGAGAGTTCAGATGTCCGAGAGCGAGAAAAGGCCAGACGGGAGCGCAGGAAGGAGGAAGAGAGGAAGCTGCGGCAAAATCGCATGGGCGCAGAACGCCGGATACAAGTCATGGCTCGGGAGCAGAACCGAGACATTTCCGAGAGGATTGCCCTGGGGCTAGCAAAGCCGACACAGGCAAAGGAGACCATGTACGATTCGCGGCTATTCAACCAGTCAAGCGGATTCGACAGCGGGTTCAACGAGGACAACCCATTCGATAAGCCTCTCTTTGCAGCCCAGGAGGCCATCAGCAGCATCTACCGGCCGCGGGCGAACTTGGAGGAGGACGAGGCCGAAGCTGGTGAGCAGGAAATGGCAAAGATTCAAAAGGTTAGCCGGTTTGGGGAGGCATTGGGCAAGGGGACGTTTAAGGGGGCGGCCGAGGTCGAGGTTAGTCTTGCTTTCTTTGTTTCTGTGATTCTTCAGCTGGAACTTGTGCACGCCATGGATGCTAACAAGCCAACCAAAGGCGCGTGAGGGTCCCGTCCAGTTTGAAAAAGAGACTGCGGATCCTTTCAACGTGGACAAGTTCCTGTCCGAGGTGGACCAGAGCTCGTCGTCGAAGCGCGGGTACGGACTGCAGGAGGAAGGAGATCGGCAATCCAAGCGTCCACGAGTGGAGGACGACGACGATGGCTGACGACGAGACTACCGGATGGTCGACGGCGGGGCGTCTGGGGCAAGCGAGGAGAGTTTACTCGGGCACGGCGAGGCGGGATGCGGCCGGGCAGCATCATGAGGCGTAGCACAGCCCGATGAGGCACAGGAGGCAATGGAAGCTTGGCACGAGTGCTGCCCCAGGCCACAGGACTGTCACCGCTTTGCGATCTTTGTCGTGTCGATAAAGTGACTGGACCACGAAAATGATGCGCTGCGCAAACGGGCTTCCCGCGACCAATCTGGCCAGGATGCCGACGGCGGATGCGGTCGCCCGGCTCTGTTGGTCTGTCGCCGGTGAGCAATGCTTCTTCTCCTGCATCTGCAGACACGCACGTCGTCCACCTAGCGTGTCATTCGTGTCAGCGACGGACCAATCGAGGGTTTCGGGCCGAGGGGGCGGATCGACTGCCACCCCCCTATGCATGTCTTGCAGCTGCCGCGCGGCGACCCGGCAGGCTCGATACGAGCATGTCTGGCCACTGGAACCCGCCGCCACAGGAAAAGAGACATGGACGTTGTTACATCGGAAGAGGAGAGAGAGAGAGAGAGAGAGAGCTCCAATGACTTGTCCCTTTGTGCTGGCCCAACGCGGAGCCTCCTGTTGTCACGTCACCCGCTGCATCTTCTCATCAGGGGATCCCGCCTCCCAGAAAGGATCGACGACTCGCAACCCCGAATAATCCAGCCGGGCGTCTTACTGGAGCCATCTAGATGGAGAGAACGCGGCACGCCGGGCACAAGTCGGCGGCGGACTCGACTCTGCCGTACGACGACATTGTCTTTTCGCGCGGCGGGCGCGGCGTCCGCCAGGCTCGCACGAGCATACCCTGGTGGAATCCGCGGTACTGGCGCAAGAGGGCCTGGGTCGGGCTCGGCATCGTCGTCGCCGTCGTCGTCATCGTCATCGTCGCCGTGGCCGTGGTCGTGTCCAAGAAGAATGCTTATCCAGACTATGCGCCCCTTGCTTATGGCCTGAGTGATACGTGTAAGTGGGAGACTGCCTCCGTGCCCGTCTCTACTTTAGAACCGAGGGCTGATGGGCGGGCTCCTCGCCACGATAGACGGAGGAGAGACCTTTTTTGACCAGTTCAACTACTTTACTGGCTACGATCCTGGTGAGACGTCGACCAACTCCGTAATGTCGGGCGCAGCCAGAGCTGACTGCGTGCTGTGTAGCCCAAGGCTTCGTCCATTATGTGCCTCGGCCACAGGCCCAGCAGCTGGTAAGATATCAACCGTCTTCTGAACTGCCCTTTATCTAACCGCACGGCTCGTCTCGCCCAGAACCTCACGTACGCCTCGGCCGAAGCAGCCGTCGTCAGAGTCGACACGAGCGTCGGCCCGCAATCAGACCCCAACGCCTCCACAGGGCGCTTCTCGGTCCGCCTCGAGTCGAGAAAGACCTACAACCAGGGCCTCTTCGTCTTCGACGTCAAGCACACGCCCTACGCGTGCGGCGCCTGGCCCGCCCTCTGGCTGACGGACCCGTCGCACTGGCCCGAGCACGGCGAGATGGACGTCATGGAGTCGGTCAACCACGGCGCCGGCGGCAACCTAATGACGCTACACACCACGGCTGGCTGCTCCATGGGCGTGCGGAGGAAGATGACGGGCCGGGCGCAGACCAACGACTGCGACCACGCCAAGGACCAGAACGCGGGTTGCGGCGTCGCGGGCGGCGACGGGTCCTTTGGCGCGGCCCTCAACGCCCAGGGCGGCGGCGTCGTGGCCGTCGAGTGGCGCGAGGCTGGCATTCGCATGTGGCAGTTTGCTCGTCGCGCTGTCCCCGACGACGTGGTCCGCAAGAGGCCCGACCCGGCGCGCTGGGGCACTGCGGCGGCAGACTTTCCGAATACCAACTGCGCCGTCGGCTCGCTCTTTAGGAACAACTCCATTGTCGTCAACATTGACCTCTGCGGCGACATGGTCAACGCCGGCTGGGAACAGTCGGGATGTAAGTCTCGTCTTCCCATGGCACGTCCGGCTCATGCCCGAGTTCTCTCAACTAACGGCGACGACCCTCAGGTCCCGGCAAGTGTACCGATGTCGTGGCGAACCGGCCCGACCTATTTCAGACTGCGTTTTGGGAATTTGGCAGGTTTGAAGTGTACCAGCCATTATCATCACGATGAGCACTTCAGGGGCCGCGGCAGAGATGGCGGAAAGGAGGGAGGCACAAGTACTGCGCGGTGCCTGCAGGGTGCGTCTTTTTATGACAGGGCTGGGCGGTAATACTGTGTATCGACCCTTGGGTAACGAATATCTTGATGGAAGCATGGCGCTGGGAAACTTATGGTGGCAAAATAATGGCATATTGGAGTGGACCGAGAGCATGGATGGCGAAGATGACTTTTTCGCTATATCGTTCCATCATGTTTCTTGCTTTTAAATCATACATGGGCCGCCGCTCCCTCAGCCCAGGGTATTGTACATGACTCTTCTTATGCTAGACCTGTTCGTCCTGTCTGTGAAGACAAGGCAAAGCGGAGAGTTGCCGTCATCTCCAAACGCCGGATGATGAAATGCCTTCTATAAACCGTCCCGGAACGCCCTTGAAACGAAGCTTGACCCACGATTGAAGAAACCAAATCAACCCCCCTTTTCAAACCGCAACAAGCCCCCTCACTCGTCCTTGGGCTGCCTCATCCATGCGTCAATGGCGGCGCTAAATGCGGCAAAGGCGACGCAGCCGCCGGCCATGGCCTGGGGCCCCGCGTTGCGGGCAAGGATGCCGCCGGTGAGGCAGCCGGCGGCAACGCCGTTGCCGAGGTCGTTTGTGGCGCGCAGGCCCTCGATGCCGCACTCGATGCCGGAGAAGAGGGCGCCGACCTTGCCGAAGTTCTTGGCCATGGAGAAGGAGCGCGTGCCCATGTCCTTGAAGCCGAGCTTGAGCTGCTGGCGGAGGGGCAGGGCCGACATGTTTTGGCCGGCGGCGTTGGTTATGGGGCTGCCGAAGGGGGTGTCGTAGGACATCTATCCGTAGGCGGGGGGTGGTTAGAAGAGGAGGACTGCCGTGAGATGACGTTTCTCTCCTCCTTCCTTATCCCTTGCCCCTCGTGTCTGTCATTCTCTTCTGACGACCGTTGGGCAAGGTTGAGGGAGGAGTCGGGGCCGAGGCGGAACGTACCGAAGCCATGAACATGCCAAAGAGACCACCCATGCCAAAGCCCATGACGCCGGACATGACTGATTTGCCGAAGCACGACTCCATGGCGGCTTGCACCTGTGATGGGGTCGGGAAGCGGTTAGTTAACATTGCACGCGTGACGGTAGCTAGGCTTGCCAAGCAATTTGCAGAGCAAGGGGGAAAGAGAGTCCCCCATCGCATTGGAGAGACGCACCGCTCTGACGTTCGGGTCCTGTGAGCCGCCGGCGGCTTGCGGCGCGGCGCCTCCCGTCGGCGCACCACCTGACGGGAAGTTCATGCTGTCGGCGGTATCTTCGTCGTCGTTGTCGTCGGGGTGGTGGTGATAATAGCTTTGAGTTGCCGGGGCCCAGGTGCAGGTGCGGATCGAGACCTTGCGCGAGAGCTGGGTAGAGTTCAGAGGATGAAATATTTCTGCCCCTCTTGACCGCCTCGGGCGGGTGCGCCAGCTGACGGCCCCACCATTTTCTCCTGTCCGGTGTCCGAGGCCCCACCACGGCCCGCTCTGCTCACGCCAAGCGAACTTTGTGCCTGCGTACCGGTACATGTTACGCGTACTCGGTGCTTGGTACCGGGACGGCCATTGTCTTGCACGAACCAAAGGAACTTAACTGAAGCGCCACGCAAATGCAACTCCCCTTGGCTCCCAAGAACAGCAACTTGCTCTGCGGCGGGCACATGCATCCGAGTCTCGCGGCTGCAATTCCAGTTCGGGGACGTGCATGATACCTAGGCAGATACGGACTACGCCTCATCTAAGCCTCCGGCGCTGATTCGTGTGCGACCTCAGCGATCAACGACAGAATACATGTCTAGCAAGCCTTCTTCTCTCTGGCAAGGCTGGTTTTACACCCGTAAATATGATAAGCTCGTTCCCTTCGCCGCAAGGATATCGTCCAAAAGCAAGCCATTGCTACACCTCATTCGTCTTTTCCGCCCGAATGCTGGACCAAACTTGTACAGCGCCAGCGCTGGGCCGCAGAGTCCGTCAATAGCAGGCATTCATAAGACGGAACCAGCATGCGACCAGGAAGAAGCACATCATTCGGCCCGCCCCATGGCATTTGCAGCAGTGCCGTCGCTCCCATCGCCTGCTATGTTGGCGAGCGCGGCAGGCGAGCCGTCGTAGCTGGAAGGCGAAGCTGCCGACACGTAGCCCGAGTCCCCGGTGCTAACCCAAGGAGCTCCAAAGACCTGTGGTACGGCAGGCAAGCCGTGGTAGAAGTGGCCGCCGTAATAGCCGTTGGCGGAGCCTGGCAGCTGGTATGCCAAAGGACGATGCACCTCTCCGAGCTCGTGCGGACTGCCGTTGATGCTGTTGTTCGTCTGAGTGTCGCGAGCGACAGGCTGATCGGCTCGCAGATGTGCTTGACCATCGGGATTCTCGGGCGACTTGTTCGCTGGCTTGGGGGAACCGATCCCTTTGGCGGCTCGTCGGGAGCGTGTCTTGTGCTCCGCCGCGATGCCATAAACGTCCTTGCCATTCTCCTCTATTGTCATCTTGTCAGTGCAGCTCGAGCGGCTACTCTCATTTCCAGAAACAGCGTACTCAGGTGCTTCTTGTGCTCAGCAACCAGGTCAGCTGCTCGCGGCGACTCATGCCCAGTAGTGATGTTCTGGAAATAGTGTTCGACTGGACAGTGTCAGCAACGTGGTACACCTGGCGAGCTCACGAGCGCATACAGAGCATCAACTTGGTGTAATTTCGACGGGCCTTTTTGCCGAAGTGCCTCTGCATAATGAGGGCACTCTGCTCCCAGTCAACGACTTTGCCAGTCCGGGCGGCGGCCTTGGGAGACATGGGCACGATGGTGCGCCAAAAGTACAACTCCTCCTCTCTTGACCAAGTCTTGCCGCCCATCTTGTCGGGTCGATGGCCCAAGATGACGAGGCGAGCGGACTGGGGACGAGTGGAGTGAGCTATGAGGGTTACAAGCAGGGCGTGTAGTTGAACGTTTCTCGACTGCTCGGGTCCGGTCTTTGATGCTGCCGCTTCTCTCCCTGGATGTGACCGGTGCGCAGCGGGGGAGCGAGGCGAAAATGGGGAGGGAGAAGAACAATGAAGAGGGCGGTGAGGTTTAAATAGGTAGATTCGAGGTTCAACACTTGACACGGGTGAATCAGCTGCCAGCGAGTGTGGCATGACCTCCCAGGTGCCAAAGACGCAGCCAGGGAAATGCAGTATGCGTGCCACGTTGACCGGTGTCGGAGCCTAGTTCATGATTCACGCCCTGATAAGGGCCTCAGGTTCGCTCGCTAAGCTCTTCATCTCACTGGCCGCAACAGAGCCGATTAGGTTCATGCCTTGGAGGGCGTTTGAGGCACTGGAGCCTGCACTCCGCGGGAAACCAGGAAGTTGGCCAGGTTCCGCTCCATCCTGGAAAACTGCGTCACGTTAGGGACGACGGAGGTTTTACGCAACCGAAGATGGCGGGCCACTCACGAGGCTCTTTTGCCTCAGGGGCACCACGCCGTCTCTGACCCAGAACCCCCATGCGCCCATCATATTGGCCAGCATGACATCCGTCATCAGACGGTCGCCCACTACGGCCACGTGGGAAGGATCAGTTACGCCCGTCTCGGGATGCTGCCTGAAGTAGGCCATGATTTCAGAGCCGCAGCCCGGCTTCTTGGCCGAGTGCGGGAGAACGACGACTCCAGTGTTCTTCTCTACCTCTGCCGCCTGCTTCAGCTCATGGTCCCAGCTGGAAGCGCCTGCGGTATTGGACACGACGAGCAGGCGCCGGCCCGGATAGGCCTTTTTGAGCTCCTCAAAGTGTTGCTGCGAGGCGGTCAGTGGATCGGGTTAGAAGCGTCCGTCGCGAAAGTGGGTGTACTTTGTATGGTCCGTAGACCTCCTTTGCGTCGGGATAGGCAAAGCAGTCGTCCTTGTCGAGGACAACCGCCTTGACGCTGGCTTTGTGCCCGTTTTTCTGCAAGCCCCGGTCCAGGGGGATGGGCAGGTCGTTAAAGGTGGATACGGAGTAGTGAGGAAGACACAGGCTAGGCTTGAGCAGGAGCCGCGAGACATTGAGCGAGGCCGAGATGTTGAAACTCATGGTGCCGTAGACTGTGGCCTGCAAGCGTCGACAAGTCTTTGTCCACTGTTCTGATGCGAAGACGGACGGTTGAGCGGCGTCTAATTGGCGCGCTGTGGCACCTCGGAGTTTAGTGGCCGAGGCGCCTCCCACACCGCGTGCGCGCCTACAGAACGCGCTGCAGCTTGTACCCTGGACTTCAGGATGTGGACCCGCGCTAATACAAAGTGCCTGCTAGAAGTGAGCGAGGTCCAACTTCCCCCGACCATTGCCAACTCCAGTCCTCTCAATGGAAGCAGCAGCAGTCGACCGTCGCAAGCCATGCTGCCATAGCTACGACCGCACCAGATAGCCATGCCTCGGAGGAAAGCCGCTCAGGCTGACTCTCCCCATGACCACGAACTGCGGTCTTCGAACAAGCGGGCGCACGACCCCGATGCCGCCGACTTGACGTCGACCCCTGCGAAGCGGCGGCGTGCCTCGGCGTCTCAAGAGGCGCGCAGTGTCGAGAAAGAGCCGACAGCAGGGACCGAAGAAACGCTTCCAGCCGTCGACGAAGTGGTCCAGTTCAATCCCGAAACCGAGGCCTCCGCCCAGGACCAAGACGAGTCCGAACCACCAATCGTCACTCCGCGGAAGCGCGGCCGGCCGCCGAAAGCCTCCAGCACCCCTCGCTCCAAGGCGAACGCGACGTCCACATTTGCGACGCCAAGCAAGGTCGTCGTCGGCTCACAGGTGCCCACGCCAAGGAGACTGGCGGCGGATCGGTCGGCTCGCAAGAAGAGCGCGAGGGCCCTCATCGAGAATGTGGTGCGCAACGGCGCCGGCGACGATGAAGCCGACGATGACGGTGGCGATACCCTCGTTCGGGAGATTTACGAGGACAGCGACGACAACGACGACGACGACAAGAGTGGTGAAGGGCTCGACAGTGTGGCCGCGACACCCTCCAAAACGCCCAGGCAGGGACGTCCAAAGAAAGCAAAGTCTCCCACACCGCCTCGGGACCTGCCGCCTCACGAGCTCTACTTTGTCCACAATAAACCCGGCCGGCCCAAGACCTCGCACAATACCCTGGGCTCCTTGGCCCTCCTGACCCACGAAGAGTACTTTAACATTTTGCACGAGCACCAGGATCGGCACAGCGCCGACGTCGAGTATCTCGAGGCCTTGCACGCAGAGTCTTTCCCGCAATGGACCTTTGAGCTCCTCCAGGGCTTCAGCCTCTGCTTGTATGGCTTCGGCTCGAAGCGCGCACTGCTACGCAAGTTTGCAAGGCATCTGCATTCACGAGACCCAGGGGACTTCTTGCGCAAGACGGTCATTGTCAATGGCTACTCCCACTCGGCAAACATGCGAGAGATTCTCGGCTGCATCGGGGCCGCCATCGATCCCAAGCAGCGAATCCCCACGTCCACACCGCCAGCCATGGTGCACAGCATCATGACCCTCCTCTCGTCGGTCGACCTAGTCCTCACCGTCATCATCAACTCCATCGACGCCGCGCCCCTGCGCAAGCCAGGCATGCAGGCCATCCTCGCCCAGCTCGCCGCCCACCCGCAGGTCAACCTCGTCTGCTCGACCGACACTCCCGACTTCCCCCTGCTCTGGGACGTCGGCGTCCGCTCCGCCTTCAACTTTGCCTTTCACGACTGCACCACGTTTGCGCCCCTGACGGTCGAGCTCGACGTCGTCGACGAGGTGCACGAGCTGCTCGGCCGCAAAGCCCGCCGCGTCAACGGCAGGGACGGCGTCGCCTTTGTCCTGCGCAGCTTGCCCGAGAACGCAAAGAACCTGTTTCGCCTGCTCGTCAGCGAGGTCCTCATCGCCTTGGATGAAGAGGGCGGCGCTGCGGGGGACGAGTCCGCCGGCGTCGAGTATCGCATGGTGTACAACAAGGCCGTCGAGGAATTCATCTGCACGTCCGAGATGGCTTTTCGGACACTGCTCAAGGAGTGCGTTGATCCTCTCCTTCTCTCCTCTTTGCCCCTCTCGTTGCGTACTTCTCGCTAACACGGACACCAGGTTTCACGATCACCAGATCATCACAAGTCGCAAAGACGCCATCGGGACGGAGCTGCTGAGCGTGCCGTTTTCCAAGGAGGAGTTGGAAGCCATGCTGGAGGACTTGATGGCGTGACGCATCGGGGCCGCAGAGGCGGTGCAACAGATTCTGCACCGAGGTGAATTAGACTGGGGGGGCATCTTCTGTTTGTTTGTTGTTTGTTTGCATGGCATCGAAGGCGTACATGGCACAGGCGCAGTCCACAAGAAGCACGACTTTGGCTATCCCTCATTATATGGAAGACCAAGTTAAGTAGACTACATGCTATGTATGGGTGGTATGTCATAGGCACGCGTACTGTCGCGTGACGGCTGTCCATCTATCCTCACCCTTCCTTCATCGTTGCCCTCTTTGCAACAACGCTGCATGAGACGCATTATTTCGTACACCCTCAAAGTCTGTACCGGCTAAAGAAACGGTCCCCCCCTGGAATTACGCCTCAGAGCAACAAAACCGTTGTGTTTTCCAAACACTGGCCCGGCCCGAAGTCTCAAATTATTCACATCTCTCCCCAGCGCCGTGGCTAAAATCACACAGCCGTTCCCAACGCCGCGAGAATGCTTTTCTATACTCCCAGGCTCTTGACACACGTCCAGAGGACGACGGGAACAATGACGTTGTCGTTGCCGCCCGTCAAGACGGCCTCGGTAAGGCTCGCCATCGACGCGCAGACGCCGGCGTTTCGGGCACTCACCAGCGGGCCCATGGGCTCGTCGGTCGTCGGCCAGCCGCCCAACCGCAGCCAAGCACTCGCGGCCGCCAGGCCCGCGAAGACGGCGGCCGCAAACGCGACGCTTCCCTCGAGGCTCTTGCCGCCGCCCCAGAGCCACTTGCGGTGGCCGTAGCGCCGCCCGATGAGGGAGGCGGCCGCATCGCCGAGGCCGACGCAGATGACACCGGACACCATGCTCACCTCCCTCGTGGGCACTTCCCAGCCAGCCAGGCACCCCGTGCCCGACCGCGTGAGCGCGGCCAGGGCCAACCAAAGAGGAATGGCGCACCCGATCAACAGAAATATGTGAGAAATGACGACGGGGCCGCGGAAGTCTCTCCCGTCCACATAGGGGGCCAGGAAAGTCGCGATGGGCTTCGACAGGGGCGGCAGCTGGCTCGCTCTCAGGAGATCAAGGATGAGGAAAACAGCCAGAGCCAAAACCAAGCCCAAGGCAGCAAAGGCGGGATCGACAAAGGTCCCCGGAAGGAACATGCCGACCATCATGAAGTGGAAAACCTTCCTCCTCGTGTCAACCTCGTACGTCTCCTTGAGCCGAAACACGATGACCAGGCCGACGACGAGAATAAGAAGCCAGTAGCCGCTGAGGATGAGCCTCGAGTTTGCCTCGCCAAATTCGTCGTGGCGAAGGTGTTGTACCCATCCCATGGTGCAGTGCCGTCCGTCCGCCGACTCCGAACGTTCAGGTAAGCAAACCCATCGCTCGAGATTGGCTTTGACGACTTGGAACCGAAACCACGGCCAGTCGCCTAATACATAGCCTAGAGCCCACCCTATGGGCTCGTTGCCTCCGAGGGCATATTCCTGGACGTAGGCGCGGACGCCGATGAGGATTATTGCCAACAAGCAAACATAAACGTACAGCGCGTACAGCCATGTCCTCAGAGTTGCCTGGGCCTGTGTAAGCTTCAAGAACGGCCGAAGCGAGCTTGAAAATGCCCGCTTCCTTCTCCCAGAAGCAGTATGGGTGAGACTTTTGGGCTGCAGCATGTCGATATGCGACACAGTGCGTCTCCGCGCGAGGCCCAAGTCCGGTTCTCCATTGGCCTTGGATAACAAAGGAGAAATCTCGCCCAAATCAGTGTTGGACCCCAGTGTCCGTATTCTTAAGGGCCCGCGGAATGTAGAGTACCCGTCCTCCTCCCTGGCCGAGTCATTACTGTCATGGCAGTCGCCGTTTGCGGCTTGGCCTGGCGACTCTTGCTTTTTGCTACGCCAAGGGAGTAGTGCGCGCAGAGGCTTCCAGGATTGGTGCTGTTGAGAATCAAAGGGTCTTCGAAATCGCCACTTGGGTACTCGTGCTAACCGAATGCCCAATTTGATGACCGGACCGCAAATCACAAGCGTAGAAAGCCCCCCGACCCAAAGCAGGGCCTTCAGAACTTGGACTTGAGGCGAGGCTGCCAAGACCAGAACGCTGATCAGTGCGATAGACAGCAGCTGAAGCTCAGCCTCCAGAAGACTCGTGGTCGTGAGATGGCGTAGGACATTGCACAGCGTCTGATGCAGAGGATAGAGCAGGACGAGTGTCTCTTCCAACAAAACACCGTGAGGCTTTGGCCTGAATGGTCGCCATATCAAGGGAAGGCACGAGAGCGCCCAGTGAATGGCATCGAAAGACGCGAAGAGACCGATGGTCGGTATCAAGGACTGCGGGATTGCGCATATGCTCAGGACGATGCTCGGGAGCACGGCGGCCGGGTTGCTGGTGGAAACCAGAAGCGACGTGAAGATGGTGATTGTGGGTGGATACAGTAACGGGGCAGGGTCGAAGTCGGAAGGGAGTTTGAACGCCAGCGCCCGGGACGGCTGACGGTGCCGATGCGCCCACAGTGTTGCACGCAAGGGATAGAGTGCGAGCAGGGTTGCGACAAGTAGGTTGAGGAAGTGGAAGTCTGCGAAGAGTGAGACGAGACCAAAAAATTGGCCACAACGGCGAGCATACCTCTGCGCCAGACGCTCATCAAAGGAGAGACTCGAGGATTCGCCCCAACCATGCATCCTAGGGCAGCCACCAAGCATGCTTCGGTCGCTCGACGCACCAGCACCTTGTTCCGACGCGCGGCGTCTAGGATGTGGCGCTTGACGGAGCGCTGTTGAGCAACGAGGTCCTTTTCGACGGCTTGCGCTGGGTCATCTTCGACAGCGGCGGGGGTCGCCAGCGGGGTCGACACTCCTGACGGAAATTCGTTGTGCCCGCGCAGGCCTTTATGGAGCCTGACTTTGGGCGCAGGGAGCCCCTTGAGGAAGTGCTCGTCGTCGGCCTCGGTGCCACTATCACTGGCAGGAGACGAGTCCTTTGAGAATGCGCCGAAGCTCATCGACGACGACGAAGGGGCTTCGGCATTGTTCGCGTCAGGGGTTTCGTCCCTTACGACGAAGCGGTCGGCAGGATGTGGCAGCTCTGCGCTCTGGTGATGGTATGGTTTGGGTGTCCGGTTTAAGGCGCGGATGGGTTGCTGGTCGGCGGGATCGAGAGCCGTCGAGGACTCATGAACGGGACGCTCGGGCATGACGAGAGGCGTGCCTTTGGAAGACCATGGAAGGCGGCCGGCGCGGGAGACGGACAAGAGCGCGACGAGGCCAGACGGTGTGGTGCTGAGAGAGGCGGGATTCGCAGGAAACGCGGGAAAGGAGCGTCATGGGCCAGGCTCAGCGCTTGGGGAGGAATGGCATCGATGGTGGTGGAGTGGCCAGACGGGGGACGAGAGCGGTGTTGAGATGGTGACCCATGGCTATGCTGTCACATGAAATTGGCGGAGACTGTTGAACGATGGGGCCATGACGGGCTACGGACATGCCATGCCACCTTATGAACAATCACGTGCGGTGCAGCCTTGTTGATGCCGACTAGCCCTACCAAGGACACGACAGAGGTCTACGGAGTGGCATTACGTAAGCTGGGGCTATGTATCCGCTACTTGCCGAGGTCTGTAATCGGAATTTGATGCTATCAGCCGGCATACATAACTGCACCATGCACATCTTAATACGCTGGGGGGTTGCATCGCATTTTGTGCTTTCATCCGATGCAAGATTATCCGTCTTGGCCAAACAGGGAGAGGTCAGCCGCTTGTTCTCAGCACAGCACCAAGCACGGAGGTATGTATGTACAGTACAGTCAGTACAGTATGTAGGATGAACCATGAATGCGATGCCAACGTGGGTGCCTTGCTAGCAAGAATGACTGCAAGCAATAACGCAAGGAGATTTGGCAGATATGTATGTGTGCGTTGGAAAGCCCGAGAGACTGCAATTTCCTCATCCCTTGAAGTGACGAGCATCACTCATCTGGACCAGCAGTGAGTGCCACTGCCGTTCATTCCTTGGGGCCCCCTGTCACCCAGTCACCTTGCTGGGGACCGACCAGTCAGTCGACCCTCCGTTTTCTTGAAGTCTTTTCGTCGTTTGATTCACAGCGTTGTACAACGTAAATGAGGCCTGGCAAGCGGGGCGATTGCCTCGTGCCTACTAGGCATATCGAGACAGAGGATGAAGACGCTAAAAGGGCGTGAAGAAAAGAAAAAAGAAGCCACGATGTATAGCTATGTAATCTGAGACAGGCCAAGGGTTTTCTGCTTCGCTTCGTGAAGGTGGATTCCGCCCCCAGTTGCAAGACTGTCAGCCTGGACTGGAATTTGCGAGCGAAGACTACTGCACGCCGGAACGCCGAAGCTGTAGATGCAAAACATCGGCGTCCGTATAAGGCCATGTATGGGCTGGTCGGACTATTGTTTCCTCTCGTCTTGGAATTTGCCCTGTCGGGCCGGTACCGAGCCTCAGCGAACCAGGGGTGGGTGAAGATCTCCCCAGGGTCTCGGCCCTTGACGCCCAGAAGCAAGCTTGACGGACGAGCCGCTCCTCCTTTTCTGGACGGGGGCGGCCAATGGTCGACCTTTTAAGCACTCGGATGTGTGTGCACCCGGAGATCTGCGCCTTGTCACGACAATCGCGAGGAGGGAAGTGGCTGACAACAAGCTCAAGCGCCGAACATGATTGATTCGACCGATTGCTGAGGCGAGCCGCGCGGATCAATGTATGTTTTAAAGGGGGCGCCAACCTTCTGGCTGTTTCATGGCCGCCGATCTCCTCGAATGAACGCCACCACCAACTGGCCTCTGGTGTTTCATAGACTGTACGGAGACGGGAGAGAATTGGCTGACGTTTTGAAGCTTGGGAAAAGTCAAAATGGAATCTCTCCAACCCCCACGGTACGAAGCACTTGGTACTGCAGCACTTGGTGCCGTAGCACTACCACCAACCGCGCGGGCTGCTGCTGCAGATAAGAAACCTTGGTGGCGGCCGGGGGGTTTTTGCTTTGGACGGCCCCCCAAGTCCCCTGTACAGACAGCACGGGAATCGGGCCACTTCGGTGCGTCTGCGTCATCCGAGTCCGTGGAGGCTGGGGACAATACGAGGGACCTGTAGGCTGTACTGTAGGCTGTACTCGTACATACTACTAATAGTAGTGCTGTACTACTCCGTACACATGCAGAGCTTTCAGGTGGCGTAGGCAGGCCGCGTCGCTCCACTTCAGCACCCAGCCGGGTCGTGGCCCATGGTGCAATAAAATGTCACTCGCACTGGCCGAGTAGCCACCGCTCGGCAGCTGGACGGGTTTCAGGACAAGGCGACGAGGCTTTCTCGAAGCAAACAGAGTGAGTACAGCAAGGTACCTATGGCTCGGCCGCCCTTGCACCAACCCCACAAGTTCCCGCCGCCGTTGGTGGGCCAAAGCCTAAGAACCCGCCGCTATTAGCTGCCCAATCCACCCATTGTTGGGCCCTGCGTTTGTGATACGGAGAGTCTGGTAAAGACGTCGGGGGAACCAGCTGGCAAAAGAGCTAATAATACCACGCCCATCCATGCCAGCAGCTCCCGCCAGCGTCCGTCCCTGTCACCGAGTACCGAGTATCCGTACGTATGTATCCGTACATTCAATTCCGTTGCATCTCGTGTTCGCGTGCAGGCAGCAGCAGCATAGCCCACCTCGTCTTCGTCGTCACTCCTCCGGCTATATTTACCTGCGGTAACACACGCACGGCACGCGTCGAGACTCGTACGAGCATTCGTACTTGCATGTATGTATAAGAAAACCTTCTTAGCCGCCGTCTCCACTCGCCGTCACCTGTCTTTTCTTCCAAGGCGGGCACAAAACACACAAACCACACAGAACTTTTCCCCTGCCATTCCAACCGACCGTCCGTCGTCTTCTCCTAGCCGGGGCCCTCCTCCCCTGCAAGCTGCATCACTCGCCCGAGAGACAAGAAAAAGCTGCACTTGCGCACCCCGTTCTGCCCAACGAGCCGCCCCGAGTCGAGTCTCTCTGCACCAACCCTCTCTGCTTGCTTGCGGCCCATACCTCGACCAACAGCTCCTCGCATTCGTCCTCGTACCCAAGCCAAGTCTGCGGGCCCATTGGCGTTGGCTCTCTTCAATCCTCTTTCTCTTGGCTGACGGAGCTCGATAAACAAAAGACTGGCTGCAGCCTTTCGCCCCTCCCCCCCTCTCTCGCCCTCTCCTTCTCTTCTTCTCCCATCTTGCATCCCGCAGATGCACGTCGCCCACTTGCCTCTCCTCTAGCGGCTCCAGCTCGATAGCCAGCCGTGGCGGCTTTGCAGGATCGACAGCACCTCCTAACCAATCCGACTGGAACCCGCCTTGGATCGTCGGTTGCACCCTCAGCACACGAGTGTTACCACGCCATTCGCCAGCCCTCCTCGGCACCTCTCTGTTTAAAACCAACATGGCCCCCATTCCCGCCGGCCATGGTAGCGCCCACAGGCTAGAGGCTGGACTGCTGGGCACATTGGAAGAGGAGAAGACCGCTCTCATCCAGACTAACCCCCCATCCAAAGGACACCCTCAGCAACAGCCCACACCCCGGAAAATGCCTGCCATCCGGAGGCTCGCCGTCGCCATCATCGTCGGCCTCTTTGTTGGATTGGGTCTCTCTTTGGCCAAGGACGCCGGCCCATGCCTCGGTGCCGCCCACCGCATCCTGGACCATGACGCCGAAGCTGCCCATGCTCAAGGCCATGGCTTTGCCTCGGCCATTGCCTCGCTAGTCAAGCGGCAGAACGACGGCGGGGGAAGCAATGCCACTTCTGCTGCCAGCGCTCCCAGTGCCCAGGCCTCATCTGCGCCCGCCTCGGCACAGTCTCCAACTCCAAACGCGACGCCCGCCGGTTCTTCATCAAACGCCCCCGCTGCCACATCGAGTGCGCCCGGGACCTCCAAGGCGCCCGTCTCTTCGGCAAGCCCTCGTGCTCCAGCATCGTCCAGTAAGTTCACCATCAGCTTGGCCCTCTCCCATCTCATCGGCTTCCAGAGCTACACCAGCTAACCACGAGCTTGTGCAGGCCAGGACACGCCAACCAGCGCTACCAAACTAGATACCACGCCCGCCAGCTCCCGTGCGGACCCGACAACCTCGTCCCAGGCTGCTCCCGCCACCTCGGCCTCTTCCACTCCACGGCAGGCATCTTCCGAGTCTTCGCCTTCTGCAACTTCGGCCTCTTCCACGACCGAGGAGTCATCCGCTGCATCGTCCGGTACGTCCACGACGAGTGAGCCATCTCTCTCGACGACCTCGTCCTCTTCCAGTGCTCCAGTGTCCATATCCTCTTCTTCTTCGTCATCTTTGTCATCTTCATCATCTACCTCTATCAGTACGTTGCCAGTAGATAGTTCTTCGTCGTCATCCTCTTCCTCTGCCACGGCGACTGCTTCCATGACAAGGCCCCAGTCGACATCGACGTCTTCGTCCCAAACCTCTGGTATGTCCAAGGACGTGGCTGTCTTCAGCAAGTGAGCGAGGACGAGGGCACGATGACACCGCCGTGCAAACTCCGGTTTGCATGAGGCTTTTGCTGGCTCTGCCGCCAGTGTGGCCAGACTTGGAGATCTTTAATACTCTTCCTTCTAAGCTGACCATGCTACTCAACGAAACCATGACTGACTTGCATACAGCAGACGAAGCTACCACGACCACCTCGGATGCAACAAGCCGCGAGACAATCACGACAGGAGCGGTGTCCACGTCGAGCGCTATCCGGAAGACGTGGACCACCACATTGGGCGACGGCGGCGTCAAGGTCCTGACCTCGACTTCTTGGGTGGCTGTCGTCCCATCGGCCGCATCCTCCTCCGGCAATTCGAAAGATGCGGGCCTCCAGAATGCCGCGTCACAGAACCGGGGAGCCATCACCTTGGCCGCTGCAGCAGGGGCCCTCGTCGCTGGCTTCGTTCTGGCTTAGAAGCGATTGCTCTTGTTTTCTTCCTCTTCCAGCGTATCTAGCATGCGAGTTACGCGGAACAAAATAGTATTGCATCGATGATCACTTGCTGATCTAGGAGTTTTTCATGTCGTCTCCTACGTCACCACAAAGGGGTGGATTGGATAGAATGAGGCGAAAGCATCATGTGCGCCGGGCAAAAGTGAATTAGATTGTACAGACCAAGACGGTGGGTATAGTTCAGAACCTCTCACTGGGAATATTGTGGAAGTTGGACATAATGGTGGCTGGATGTAGTTCAAGTGGTAACAGGACATATAACGGACATAGTACACTTGACTTGCGGTCTCACTAGGCGCTTGGGGGTGAGGATGCATAAAACGCGTCAACGATTCTATTAATCCAAGCCTTCTGAGAAAGCGTTTCAGTTCAAATGAAAATGACCAGGTGCTTTTTCCAGAACGACTGATCTTGACGAGATCACGAGGCCGCCGGACTATTCCCATGGCAAGTCTTGATGGCAAAAGATTGATCAAAGAGTCCGAGCTTGTAACGTCTTCACAGGTTTCATGTCAAATAGAGGGTATACCAAAACGCCTTCAACTCCGCGACCGCCCCGGTCCTCCCACGGCCTATCACACTAGCCCGGGCCGATCTTGGGCATGTCGTGATGCTCGCTCAGCTTGGAAAGGTACGTATTGAGCTCCTCGACGCGCTCTTTGTGAGTCTTGAGTAGTTCGGATCTCGTGCCGGAGGCCTGCGTCATTTGAAGGAGCTGCGTTGGTGTCAGCGGGATGGTGCCGATGGAGACGGCGTGCAGGCCCAGACTCACCCGTTTCTTCTTGACCTCTGCATACCGCCGTTCCGATTCCGTCTTTGGCACCACGGGAGTCTCGTCATCCTCGACCTCGCCTTGCTGCGCGACCACGTCCTTTGGCCCGTCGTCGTTGTCATCGTCGTCGGCGTTCCTCCTCACAACGGTGTCGTCGTCTCCCGCAGCGAGGTTCTTCTCCAGGTCAGTCTTGTCCCTCTTCTTCTTCTTCTTTTTCTGCACTTTGGCGCCCTTGAGACGCAAGGCGCCGCCGCCAATGGCAGCGTAGTCGTCCGAAGGCATGATGCAACGACGATTCAGCAGGGAAGAGTGTTTGAGGCTTGGAGGCTGGAGAGGGATGAGGGGAGTGAGGGATGAGGGGAGTTTGGGTCGAGAATGGAGATTACCTAATCACCCGCCACAACACAGGGGCTCTTCCCCCTACTGCTAGGTACCTCGTCCTTGCATGAAGCTTTGTCGGCCCTCGCTTCACCTTATTACGTCGAGCCGCTGTTGCCCGGCTTGGCTTCCTCCCAACTTCCCCTTTCTGTACCTGTCCATCCGCAGAACAACTCTGTCCTTTTCGGCTCTCCATCGCTAACCGTCGCAACCTTCCGATACACGCTCGTCGAATAACTCGTTTAAACCCCAACCGACATCGGTGTTTACCATAGCAGAAGCGCGAGCTCCCTGCGGTCCGAGCGTCTCTCCCTTTGACAATCAACAAACCCAGTCCCGCCATCACTCGAGCGCCTCCCGATATCAGCTACCGCCATGTCCTGCCGCTGCTAGGGACCGAAGACCGTTGCATGCGACACTGGATAGCCATATCTGCGACGCAGAGGGCTTTCCTTCTCTCCGCCAGGGAGCCCCGTCGCGATGCCTTCCCAACCCGGCGCGCAATCACAGGCGCGAGACTCCCTGGAGCTCGCGTCGCTGGCGAGCTCGAGCTTGGCCAACGACGCCGCCGCATCGGAAGAGTCCTCGCGGCCGAGCGTCTCGTCTTCGCGGAGGCTGTCGTTCATAGAGGAGGACCCTCTAGATGAGGAGAACCCGGCTGGCAGGACAGGAATGCATCCCCGCTCATACTCCGTCTCGTCCGCCTTCGACTTTGCGGGCAATCTATTTCCACTCACCTCTACCACGGAAGGAGGCGGCTATGCCCCCATCGGTGCGCCCACGTCCGCCGCCAGGCCGAGCGGGGGTTTGGGAAGCGGGTCTCTGGAGAAGCACAAGACGCTGACGTACCTGAACGGCCTGTCGTTGATTGTCGGCCTCATCATCGGCGCCGGCATCTTCTCATCACCCAGTCAGGTGAGCTCCAAAGTTGGATCCCCCGGCGCTGCCCTGGTGGTCTGGGTCATTGCGGGCATCCTTGCCTGGACAGGCGCCGCCTCGTACGCCGAACTAGGGGGCGCAATTCCCCTCAACGGCGGCTCACAGGTCTACCTGGCCAAGACGTTTGGCGAGATGGCCGGCTTCCTCTTCACTTGGGTGGCGGTCTTGGTCCTCAAACCGGGCGGCGCCGCCATTGTTTCGATCATCATGGGCGAATACTTTGGTAGAGCCATTCTCGGTGCCGAGGTCGACAAGGTCAGCCCTTGGGTCAGCAAATCGGTCGCCCTCGTCGGCATCCTTTTTGTAACGCTCTTCAATTGTATCTCTACGCGGTTTGGTACGCGTTTGAATGACTTGCTCATGTTCCTGAAATTTGTGGCGTTGCTGGCTGTCACGGCCACAGGCATCACGGTGGCGATTACGGGGTACACGTTCGAGGGCGACAAGGACGTTGTGTGGAACGCGCGCGATTGGTTCAACGGCACGTCTCCTGACCTTTCCAACTGGGCCGTTGCACTGTATGCCGGTCTGTGGGCTTTTGATGGATGGGACAACGTGAGTTGCGCCGCCCCCCTTTTTGCACCGAGCGTTTGTTTGTGGCTAACCCTGGACTCGCAGACCAACTACGTAGTAGGCGAGTTTCGCAACCCGAGCCGGGACTTGCCTCGAGTGATCCACACAGCAATGCCCCTGGTGATCCTCAGTTACGTCCTCGCCAACGTGGCCTACTTCCTCGTCCTGCCGGTCGACGTGATCAACGGCTCCAACACGGTGGCCGTCATGTTCGGGTCCAGGGTGCTCGGCCGCGCCGGGGCCTTGCTCATCGCGCTCACGGTCAGCGCCAGCTGCTTCGGCGCCCTCAACTCATCGGCATTCACAGCGGGCCGCCTGGTCTACGTCGCGGGCAAGGAGGGCTATGTCCCGGGCGTCTTCGGCCGCCTAGGCACGGGCAGCGAGGACCACGGCCTTTCGAGGCAGCGGCCGCGGGGTTGGTTCCTTAAAAAACTGCATGCCTGCTTCGGAGACGACGACGTGGGCCTCTTTTACACGCCCATTTACGCCCTGATCCTGAACGGGGTTCTGACGGCCGGGTACTGCGTCGTCGGCGAGTTCGCCACCCTCCTCACCTTTTATGGCGTTGCGGGCTACACCTTCTACTTCATCACGGTGCTGGGGCTCATTGTGCTGCGCGTCAAGGAACCGGAACTCGAGCGGCCATACAAGACATGGATCACGACACCCATTGTGTTTTGCTGCGTGAGCCTGTTTCTCCTCAGCAAAGCGGTGTTTGCACAGCCGCTGCAGACGTTGACGGTGGTGACATTTGTCAGTGTGGGCATCCCGGTGTATTTCTGGAGGATACGGGGGAGGGACCAGGTGACGACGAAGCGGGAGGTGGGTAACGGGGAGAGGAGATGGTGGCGCTTCTGGAAATGAGGAGGTCTTGCCCGAGGTCACGAACATGCTTGTGTCTTTTTGTTTCTATTCCCCTTGATATTCTGGATAGGGGATTGGCGCGATTAATGTCTGACATCATGGAGTAGCGGAAGGGATACCGAGCCTCGTCTTGGCTGAAGAGGAGTAAGGAAGGTATTTGCACAGCGTCGGGTAACAGGGAAAACTAGTCGAAATCAGCGCGAGGTTCGTCTATTCATACACAGGGGCAGCGGGTGCTTTGTCCACGATCTTGATGGCTTCTGATTCTGTGTGTATACCTACAGCTTTGGGCCTGACTGGTTCTGTGAGACGAAGTTGACAATCTAGGCAAAGCTGCCGGGGGCCGTTGGGCGTCCGGCCCGAAGCTGGGCATCGTGTTGCATCCGATGAGAGGAGAAGCGCCGAGGTGCGTGTAGTCAAGCCAACCGTCGGCTTGACCTAGTCAGCTTGGCGCTGCCTATAGCCAGACTTGACTGCTGGCTTCGGTCTGGTTAGGTGCCCAGGATATCGACGAACCTTACCAAACAGCAGCAACTTGGACAGCTCGAGAGAGGGGGGGGTCCAGCCTGACTGATACACAGGACACAGGTTGAAGGGTTGGCTTTCTGGCCTCGATACAGCCATGGCCGGCTCCGGGGCGGCATATCATAGCCCCAATGCCCTCCTGCAGGGGAGCCAAAGCTGTTCCATTTCTCCTGTCAGCGCGCATGAGCAGCCCTGGCTCGAAACAAGGCCGCCTTGACGGGTCGCTGCTGCGAGGCCTGACTACTCAGGTACCTGATCACCTAATGCGTCTACTGTACAGCTGCTCTAGCACTCACTTTTATCAAGGTATAGCAGACCTACTAACCGAGTACATCAAGGGCACCGTTATGTCTGAGGAGGAATGAAGGATGAGGTGCAGCAGCTTGCCCGCAATCGCCGGCGGCAAGAGGCCCAATCGGACTGTCGACAGGTCCTTCCTCCTCCCAACGTGCGTCTAACGCCGTCAGTGTGCAGCAGGCAGGCACGGATGGAGCAAGCAGGACCCTCCCGTGCTTGCTGCAGATTGTCGTTGGCGTCGAAGAGCGAGCACCCCCATGCTTCTTTTGTTTTGCCTCGTCCTCTTCGCGCCCATCTGAGGCCCGTCGGCCGGCCGATGCAAGCTCGACTGCTGGACCAGGCAAGCATTGAACGATCCAACACATCAATGCTGATGCG
Source organism: Hirsutella rhossiliensis (assembly GCF_020360975.1). Classification (NCBI taxonomy): domain Eukaryota; kingdom Fungi; phylum Ascomycota; class Sordariomycetes; order Hypocreales; family Ophiocordycipitaceae; genus Hirsutella; species Hirsutella rhossiliensis. Next base: position 2,375,154 of record NW_025408669.1, read on the forward strand.
GTATATTTACTGATCCTGCTGTCAGTGGGATCAGTCGGGTTCTTGGTTTCTTTCATCACCGAATACTCTTTGGACGAGCGGGAAGAGTAAGTGAGACTGAAGCGGTGATCGAGTGATTAGACTGGACTAACAGACTCTCATCAAGGCATCTACCAGCTCCGATCGATCTTTCATTCGTTTAGACTGGCAATGCCATACTTCGCCAGCCACGTCGCCCTCCACGCTCTTGCCCTGACCCTTGGTTTCCTTCAAGGCGCGGCCGCCGGGGGCGACGACCTATCCGACTTCTCCAATAACCTCGCTCAGGACCTTGGTCCTTTGCTCGCGCTGTTTGGCGAGCCTGTCACTCGACAGTACCTCAGCGAGAGCACCACCTTTCTCGACTACTTTATCTTCGCCGTTTGCCCCTTGGGCATCATCACAGCCGTGACTGCTGCCGTCCGGGTCTGCGGTCATCCATCGCTTCGCGCCTTCATCGGCCGATCTCAGGAAGGCAACGGCGTTGTCGAGGCCGAGCTCTGCACTTCCACCAGTCGCGACGTCTGCGAGCTCTTCAACAATGGTGGCATCACTCGCGTCCTCGGCCAGCCAAACGTCCTCGAACTCGTGTGTGCCTTTCCCAGCAACACAAGTCCAAGCAACGCCGCCGACGCAGAGGGCCCCAAACTCTTCCTGTTTCAAGACTATCTCGGGAGAACAGACGAAGGCGTATCCGAATGGAAGAAACTCCGCGGTTCCCTCGTCACGAGCAGCGAGTCCGGACCTGGCTCGTCGAACCTCTTCGCCCCGAAGCCAAACCTGTCTCTCAACGTCGGAATCAAGCGACAGCCGTCTTGGGTCTTCATCCTGGTTGCGCTTACGGGTTTAGTCCTCCAAGTCGGCATCATTGTCCTCGCCGGCTTTGGCGCCTGGAGGCTGGGCTGGAATCTCAATAACCCTTCAAACCCTTCGTCCATGGATTACGCGCCGCGCATGTTCATTGCGGGCACAGCTCTTCTTTGCATCGGCATGTGTAGCTGCGCTGCCTTGGTCGGGCAGGCGACGCAGGAAGTCACTTACAAGAGGCGGAGGACATGCTCCGAGCAGCATAGTATGCTGCTCTGGCTCCAGCCCGGCCCTCAAGTTGTCGGTGATCAAAGCTTCGATCCCTTTGCCCATTTGGAGAATCCATCGAAGCCTCTCGACTATTGGATCTCGTCAAGAAAGAAGAAAACCGGCAAGACGTTTGAGCTTCTCACCCTTGTTGCAACAGCATTCACGATTCTGGGCTATGTGTTGCAATTCATCGGACTACGCGGCATGAAGGCTTGGGTGTCAATTGCCCAGCTCGCCACCACACTCTTCATGGGCTTCCTGCGTGGACTCCTGCGCATGCAGAGGTTTGGTGAGGGCGATAATGCGCTCGCCAAGATGCCTGACTTGGTGCCAGGACACGAGCTCGACTGGATGGCGTTCGAGATTGCACTGAAAGCACCGCCTGTCCAACAGAGTCCCTCGACACCCAGAACATACAGACGCTTTTTCGACTGCTTCATGTCCCGCCTGGGAGGATTTCAACGAGGGAAGGACGGAAATTCTCGACTCCATAAGATGTCGCCTCCCGCATCTCGCAATGCGCCTTGTTGGCATATCACGGGCCAGCACGCAGCCGCGCAAGCCCATAGCGACAAGCGATCCGATTCTTCGTCACGGTCCGACAATGAAACATCCGTTGTCAAGGAGAACACTGAAACGTCGCTGATGGATACCTGGGAGAACAGAAGCGCACCAATCGATTATAGACACCTGATTTTCACGCGAGCTCGACTGGCTCATTTGACCGGCCACTTTACCTTTGAAAACCTCGCCGAACCGGAGTATCAGAGTTGGAAGGACAGTCTTGTTAGAGTGCGCGCCAAAGCCAAGCTGCTGGCCTCGGCCGTTGGAGAGGCCGCGAAAGTTATGCTTCAGGCATGGGATCGAAGCAAAGGCAAATTACCGGAGAGCATTTCGCTCAGACTAAAGACATCCAACGGCATGGGGGGTGTCACGTTTCATGAACAAGAGGTCCATGTTGCCATGAAGCTTGTGGCAAGCTCGCATTGGAAAGTTGATTCTGCCCAGATAGAGGCATTGCTCGGGCTTTGGATGTGGTCGCTACTCAACGATGGGCGGCTCACTTATGCGGATGAGGCCGAAAACATGCATTCCTCGGCCGAGAGGAGAGTCGAATTCATGCAAATCATCTCGGCTAGCCTGGATCGCGAATCGCCTGAGCGCCAAACAGACGCCCAGGATGAGATGAATCTCTGGCTTGGGCCCAGTGGGCCAACAGTCTCGCAATCCGTGCTCAAGATGGGCGGTGAAGAAGGCTGCGGCTACGACGACCTTTGGATCTCGAGCCTAGGTGAGCGCGGTGTTTGGCAGAAGCTGGACGGACCTTTATCCAACGCACGCTCTACTATAAGGCGTTTTTTTGGATGGAATGTTGCTTACGAGTCACTTGAATTCAGTCCTTTCGAGACAATCAACCGGGGTGGTGTGGTGAGCCGACGAAATGGCTCCTCGGGGGTTGATGTGCGATTGAAAGTACAAGCAACGCCGCGCATCGGCTCACTCCTTGACATCTGTGCAACTGAGGTCTTCTCCGCCTTGGTCTGTTCCCTGAGGAGCCTCGACGAACTCAACATTACGACAGTAGAGTCGACACTGGTGGAGCATGATGGTTATATCCAGCTGGAGAATCGAGCAATCACGGGCCTCGCAAGGGCATTCGTGGATTCTGGGCTGGGAACTCGCTCGGACGTTCTTCTATCTGTCGTTCCCGCATTCAGGAACCAAGTCCACCCCAACGGCCATGCGATGCTTGCTGGACTCGTTACCGGCGTGGATGCATACAGGCGAAACGGAGAATGGGATCGAGCTCAACTGCTCATGCGGTGGGCATGTCGACAGAATTTTACGTCTTGCGGTGGCGTATCGGAGGTCGTCGTGGTTCAGGGGCAACAATACGCTTCTCCTTTGGCATACGTCTTTCAGAGAACGGGAGAGCTCTACCGATGGTCCTTGGCCAACGGGTCTAACAAGGAGCAAAAATTGTTCGGACTCGCAGGCATCGGGTGGATGTGTCAGTTTCTTGGCAAAAGTTCAACTGACGGGAGCAGCAGCAAAGGCGAACGGAAAGAGATGGATACAGTGCTCGATAACACAACGCAAGATGTAGACGAGGTGATTGAGCGCTACAAGAGTGTAGCTGAAAGGATCGAACAAGAACCTGCCCAAACAGAGCCACAGCAAGCGGTGACAGAAGCTCATTTGCTTATTCAAGCCTTGAAGGGTCGGAACAGAACAGATACACTATATCACCTTTGTCTTGTCAAAGCCGGGGCCTTTGGCACCAAAGCTCTTCAGCCGGCTTTTCCCCTGGCCGTGCGGAATAGCTGGACCGAAGTGGCAGAAGCCATTCTCGAGTTGAAGGGAAGCTTGGACAGCCAAGACGACGAGGGCAGAACAGCAGCATCGCACTGTGCAGAGGCTGGGCTCGGCTGGGCTCTGGAGCGTCTCATACAACAGGGGGCGTTTCTGGACCAAGCAGACCGACAAGGGCGGACCCCTTTGCACTGGGCAGCCCAAGCTGGGAACGTCTCAACAGTTCAAACGCTGATTCTCAGTGGACAAGTCGACTGTGAGAGACAGGACTCACAAGGCGCGACGCCCTTGTGGGACGCCCTTGATCGTGGCCATATATCTGTCGTGGAGCAGCTGTTAGCAGCGGGCGTTGACATCGAGTCGAGACAAAAGGACGACCACACACCACTGACGTGGACAGCACATAAGGGCCAACTGGAAATGATGAAGAAGCTGCTCGAACACGGCGCAAATGTGCATCAAAAGAGCGATCGCAAGCGAACAGCGGTCCACTGGGCGGCTGCCGGGGGTCACACTTCCTGCTTGCAGCTGCTGCTCGAGCAAGGCAGCGATATGCATGAGCCTGATCGAAATTACCTCACACCAATAAACATCGCCGCGGAGAGCGGCCACGAAGGCTGCCTCGATGCTTTGATCCTTCATGGGGCCGATGTCAATGGGGGACGTGGCGGTTATGGCAGAACCCCGTTAGAATCTGCTGCCAGCAGAGGGCATTGTGGCGTGATGCGAAAACTCATACAAAGCGGCGCGGAAGTGAACTGGCGGGACTCCTCGGGTTGGTGCGCATTGTTTGATGCAGCGTCTAACTTCCGCTGTGAAGCGATCGAGCTGCTTCTCGACAACGGCGCCGGGATCAATGACACAGACGATTTCAACCGAACCTGTCTCCACTGGACGATGAACAAGGCATTAGGCTCGCCATATGTGATCAAGACGCTGCTAAAGAGGGGCATCGACGTGAACATCGCCAGTGGAAGTGGCAAAACAGGCTTGCACGAGGCGGTATTTCGAGGGTACGAAGAAGCCGTGGCGATGTTGCTTAGCCATGATGGGGTGCAGGTCGATGTCAACAAGGCCGATAAATCGGGCGATACGGCGCTGTTGCTAGCCGCAAAGAAAGGTCATGTGGGCATCGTTCGGAGGCTTCTGGACCACGGGGCCGACGTCAACCTGGCCAACAATCAAGGCCTAACCCCTCTCATGTACGCTGCCGATCGCAACGTGGACAACGACGGGACTGTCGCGAAGCTATTGCTGGACAAAGGGGCCGATGTCAACCTGGTGAGTAGACTAGGACGGACTGCACTCACCTATGCCATTAAGAGCTACAACGACGACATTGCTCAAGTGTTCCTTGAAAGAGGTGCCAAGGGCATGGAACCGACCGTGGTCCATGAGCGGGCAAAGGAGTCAGAATGATGAGACGAATCATTTTTCAAGCGTATCCTACGGCCAGTAAACTACTTTTTGTGGACGGCTTTTCACCAAGGCACAGTGACAGGCTATGAGAGCTGAGGGTTCATCATGGTTGTCATCAATTCCCAAATTGAAACTGCCGTCAGTTGCTCCCGATAAGACGAACGCAGCGAAAACAAAGAGCGCCCAGCTGGTGGTATCCCGGACCTCTCTTTCCCCCACACCGCCTCCGCGTCTGTCGAGATGAAGCAGGAGACGCAGGTCATCGCCTTACTTTCTCTCGCCATATGCCTTGGTGGCATAATCGCCCTGGTGGACGATGAGGTCTTCCGGGCGATAATCGTGCTTGCCGCTGAGATAGCTGGAGAGAATGGACTGGACCCCCTTGGCATAGCGCACCTGGGCATCGATAGAAGTGCCAGACATGTGAGGAACCATGGCATTGCCACCTCCGAAGGAATTCTTGGCCGTGCGCAGTGGATGGTCGCGGGGCGCGGGCTGGGGGAACCAGACGTCACCGCCGTAGCCGGCGAGATTCCCATTGGGGCCGAGGGCTTCGGCCACGTCTTCCTTGACGACGATGGCGCCGCGAGCCGTGTTGATAAGGTACGAGCCTGGAGATGGCATCAGCCAAACGGACTTGCTTGCAGAGGGAGGCAGATGGTACCTGTTCTCATTTTGCCAATGAGCTCCTTGTTGAACAAGCCTCTTGTTTTTTCGTGCAGCGGGCAGTTGATGGTGACGATGTCGCATTCTCGGAGCATTTCCTCTAGATTATGCATTCGCGTACAACCAATCTTGCGCTCGTCTACCCCGGACAGTGGCTGGTAGTCGAAGTAGAGGAGGTGGCAACCGAAGGGCTTGAGGCGCTCCAGCACACGCTTGCCGATGCGGCCAACGCCCACGGTGCCGACGGTCTTGCCCTCGAGATCGTACTCCTTTGCTGCCACGGCGGCCACGTCCCATTCGCCGCGCTCGATCTGTTCGTGGGCGGGGACAAAGTTGCGAATGAGGACGAGAATGGTCATGACGACGTGCTCGGCGACGGAGACGACGTTGCTTCCCGTCACCTCGGCGACGGTCACGCCGCCGTTGGTCTTGTTGGCTGCGTCGAGGTCGACGTGGTCGGAGCCGATGCCGGCCGTCACGGCCAGCTTGAGCTTCTTGGCCTTGGCCAGGCGCTCGGCTGTCAGGTAACCAGGATGGAAGCTATTCAGGGAGGAAAGAAGCTCGTTAGACAGGTTTGGAAGCGGAGATGAGAGAGAAAGTCGTGATCAAGCCTTGTCCTTCATCTGCTCCTGTGCTCCGCCCCTCGCAGGTGGATGATCGATGGGCAGCTAACTCGCTCTCCCTTTATCCTTTATTTCCACCGCCAGAGCAGCAGTCACGATGACATGACGGCTTGGGCAGCCGAAGAGCTGGGTGGGAAAGAGAGAGACCGGACGTACGGAGTTGTGATGATAATCTCGGCATCGACCAGCTCCTGATCAAACTTGGAGTTCTCGCCATCCTTGTCCGAGGTGGTAACAAGAGTGTGGCCCTGTTCTTCGAGCCATTGGCGGAGACCGAGCTCCTGTTGCGTCGTGCCGAGCAGTTCTTTATTCTGCGTCGTGAGCAAAGCCACAGGTGCAGCGGATGCGTTAGCCAGCTGCGCTTCTTATGAAGATGGAGATAATCTCTTTCTTTAACACCTCGGTGCCCTGTGTTCATTGCAATGTACATCATTTTCTTCCTTCCGGCCTTCTCTTTTTCGATCTTTCCAGGGGTGCAGCCGATACAAGAAGACCGGGGGGGGGGAGGTTGAGTATTTGGAAGACTCCAGGAAGCAGAATGGAGGGGCAGAAGGGATAAAGACTGACAGTTTTGGCCTTCTCGCCGCCGTCGTAGAGGACGCACAAGACTTTGACCTTTTCACGCGCGGTGGTCAGCAAACGCACCGCCGAGGGCGATTGCAAGCGAGACCCCCGGGCGCTGGCCGAGGCGGATTTGCCGGGACGGCTCGCCGGTGTCCGGGACAAAGACGGACGGAAGCTAGCTCTGGACCCGGTAGAGAAGAGGGCAGCTCGAGGAGCTAAAGAGATGGAGCGGGATAGAGGGCGAAAGGGTACCATTGCGAGGCGACGGTGTCTGCCCAGGTCAATGGGGGGAAGGCTGTGAGCTTCGATTCTCCGGCTCCTATTTCTTTCTTTCTGTCTTGCTTTGTTTCTGACGAATGCTCGTTCGTCGTTATGTCTACTGGTATATTGTGGTCGGGGAGGGTTTCTTTTGAGGGGGTATTTGAGCGTCTGCGAGAGGGGGAGAGAGGCGAGATGAGAAGAGGGGTGGGATGCTTGTCGCTATGAGATGACTCGGTCAAGTCGAAAAGCACGGCGATGTCTCAGCTGGGGGTTTACGAGGTCTCGGAAGTCGACGGTTGGGACGAAAGGTTGAGCTTTTAAGTATTTAGGTAGGAAGCAAACAAGGTTATGCGAGTCGGTTGCGGTGCATTTATGCCCTCTTCGGGTCCATGTGCAGCTTCAAAGCCATGGCTACCCTCCCTCCCTCACCGACCGACGGCGATGACGACCCCTCTTCCATGCCTCAGACCTACATACCTAAGCGCCGAACCCTCTCCTTGGTCCATCTCGGGCCCGTTGATGCCCACTTTGTCTGGCCCCCCCTCTTCGCTAGCGGGAGGGGGTGAAGAAGCTCTGGGATTCGGCATCTCAGGGTAGTAGTTTCGGGACATGGGATGCAGATACTTTACCTACTTCGTACATGGGGGCTCACCTATATCCCGAACCGTCTATGCAAACATATACATGCGTATGTACAGGACGTTCAACGTACGGCACATGCAGGGCAACGTCGCCACGCTTGCGCCTGCAATGGGAAAGGGGGCGCGAGAAGAGACAAGAGAAGCGAGGCGGACAAGGTTAACTCTTCCGAGCGCTCCGTTCCTACTCAGGGTGCGTCTTGGTTGTGGGGATGCCACGTCGCCCGTCCCCCGCGGCCGTCGATTTCCATCGGTGGGTAGAGGGAACATGGCTAGCCTTGCATGTATTTACCCTCTGGAAGCACGGCGCGGCCCAGAAGGGGTCACATCGAGGTTCTGGCCCGGGGCCCCTCGGCGTTCGGGATTGGCGTCGAGCGGGGCTGGGCGGGGACACGGAGGCCGTCGGTTGCTAGCTTCGGGATCTAGAAGGGGCACGCTTGTCGAGCTGAACCTTGGGAGACGAGGAAAAAGAAAGCGGTGCAGGCCGCGGGCTGCAGAGACGGTTGCTTGGCGATGCCGTCGGGGAGTTCGGGGAAGAGATGGAGGTTCGACAGGCCGAGACGCCCATCGGCCGGCCGGGCGGCGGTCGGACGAGGCCCGGCGTGGCCAAGCTCCGACGCAAACCCCGGCCGGGCCCGCCAACGCCGAGCCCCGCCCGCGACATCCGGCTCGGCCTCCCGGGACGCCGCTTGGCAGCCTTCGAGTTTGGCCCTGGGGGAGGAAACACAGACAGACGCAGGTAGAGACGCAGGTAGAGGTGCATCACCGTCATCGCCGTGTGTTTTGTCGCAACACCGACAAGGTCATCATACGGGCTTGGCCGTTCCACATCTCCGTCCTCGCCCCGACGCCGGGCTCTCGGCATCCAAGTCTGACCACCTACCCGGGACTCACCCACACACCCACTCCCCCTTGTTTTGCCCGCTTGGCAAGCTCCATTTCTCACCTTGTTCCCCTTTCCCCGTATTCTTATTCTAAAATGTGCTCTTGGTACGTAGATGCATCCAGCTGGGTTGCCCGATATGCGTCGTCGACTTATATCAGCGTTGAACGCACATGGACTCCTTGTTGGCGCATGCACATAAACTCTTCGGCCCGTTGAACGCCCTGCAAGCTAAACAGATATAGAGAGCAGCTTGAAAAACATGACCCTCGGATTCAGATGTAGCCGAGCTCCTTCAGCACCTCAAGCTCAAGCTTTGCACTGTCCTCCTCGGTAAAGCTGCCAACAGGTCCGACGCCGTCTTTGCGAACCCATCCACGACGCACATCCAACGACAACTCGACCTGCTCCCTTGCCACCCACTTTGCTTGGGAAAGCCGCCCGACGTTCGACATCTTGCGCCTTCTCTTGGATTCATCCAGGGCCTGGAGCGCCTTGATCAGCTTTGTGTGCGGCTGCCCCGACTGTTGCTTGAAAAGGGAGTACCAGCTAAAGTACGGACTGGAGAGTCCCAGCACCGTGTCTTTGTGGCCGGTTTCGTAGGCGAATGGGTAGAAGCCAGCCATTTCCCAGTCGACGATGGCGGCCAGCGCGTAGGCCCCGGCCGACGGAGTGCGCCTGACGAGAAGGTTGCGAGGCTCGACATCGTTGTGGCAGAAGACGACGTGGCGCTCGAGGGCTTCGAGGTCCGCCCGGGTCAGTTCAACTTGGCTGACATTGTCGAGTGTGGACCGAAGCACGAAGTCGTCTGGCGTCTCGGAAACGACGCAATCAGACGACGCGGGATTGCCGGCGAAGGCGACCTGGGCCAAGAACTGCTTCACGTCGCCAAAGTAGCCAAGCTCTGGTCCACCAACACGGACACTGCCGCCTTGGCCGTCGTCTAAAGCCGGGGCAGCTTTGGCCAGGACCTTGCGAGCATCGTCGCCCCCAGCGTCCAGCGCCTGGAGCTTGCCCAAGGCATCGGCGACGGAGCTCACCAGCGCCTTTTGCGCCTGCTCGTCAAGCGTGTCCTATACTTCCTCGAGGGTGTTGGTGTTGCTGATAAACTCGGTGACAGAGTACCCAATCTGCCTCCCGTCGGCAGCCGTCGTCGTGCCCGAGTCAAGCGTCGCCGGGACCAAGTCGGCGAGCTGGGCGCGGGCCAGCTCTCGCAGAGCTACCACGGAGGCCAAGCGACCCCTGGGCACTTCGAGTCGAACCACGGCCGTTTCTGGGCCTTGACCAGGGAAACCGACGCTGAAGGTCCGAGTATCAAACGTGTTGGAGATGACTTTGCAGTTGCTCGCAAACATATTTTAGTAGTGGAGTGCCGGATAGGATGCCATGGTCCGGAACGAGCTCTTTCTGAGAATCCGTTTCAAATGTTGATCAAGGCTGTGGAGAAAGAGACGTCTTTGAGACGCTTGGTCGCCGGTAGAGAGAGAGAGTTTTATAGTATATAGAGCCAGGGCCACACAGGATATGCATCACGTGGAAGGACGGCATCCGTTGGGCGTGTTGGGCGTTTATTATCATGGTTGAAGTTGTGAGGACCAACAACGATTAAAGACGACGCAGCCTAGAGGGAACTAGCTATAGGCAACAATCAACTCTTCGAGCCTTGTCTACACTAACAGCTATAAAGACGACTCGACCTAGAGGACTAGCTATTTGGACAGCTCCTGACGTCAGATTCTTCCGTCTTGTCTGGGTCAACTTCCCTCGATATTCGACGCCCCCCTAAACCCCCCCTCGTTATCTGAGCACTCGCAAACAGGAGTCGCTCCAGTTAACTCTTACCACACATGCCGCACTTGTCCTCGTTTACGAGCGGCGGTGGGTTGACGAATGCACCCACTTGCAGTTTACGGGCGTTAGTGGCCCTGCCGTTTGTCTCAAGCAAAGGGACCTACTCTTGGTATAAGTTTGGAAACCGTGATTGTTACGCCCTGTATAGGACTTGAGGGACAATAGCATCCATTATTTGAGAGATAATACTCAAGACCTGAGGACGGAGGAAGCGATGGACTGAAACTTGAGGTCTTTGGTCGTACATTTACAGCAATGCTGTTGGTCCGACTGCATCACAGGGCATGGTGTTAGTTGTCAGCGCCCGAGACGATTGGTACACGAACGAAAACGACGTGGTGATATATACGAGACATTATACTCCAAGAGCTTTCCCATGAATCAAAGAGGACGTAACATCAATCCATAGACGTCACCCCGTCCAACTCGGAGTTCTTGTCTCCTCGGCGCTCTTCTCCCAACCCCAGCACGCTTTTCGAACAAAGGAAAAGAAAACTACAAGCCCCTCGACGCGTTGAACTCATCCACCACCTCCCTCGCCGCCCTGATAATCTCACCACACCCCGGCGAGTCCGAGTGGCAGCACACCGACACGGGATACTCCCCAGTTGGCCGGGCCACCACCTCGCCCGTCACGGCCGTCACAGACCCCTCAAAGAGCTGCTGCCGCACGTGGGCGCGCACGTCGTCGGGCCGCCAGGCCTGCTTCCTGGCGTCGATGACGAGCGACCCGTCGGCGCGGTACTTGGCGTCGCCGTAGTGCTCGGCCCAGAACTCCAGCCCGGCCTCGCGCGCCGCCGTCTCCATGGCCGTGCCGGCGAGCCCAAACACCCGCCGCGTCGGCCCGGGGCCCGCCACGCCGGCCCAGACGGCCCGCGCCACGCCGGCGTCGCGCGCCATCAGCCCGTACAGCACCCCGTGCGGCTTGACGTGGTGTAGCTCGAGGCCCTCGCGCTCGACAAAGGCTCGCAGCGCGCCCACCTGGTACACCACGTTGGCCGTGTGCTCCGCCGCCGACAGCTTCATCTCTCGCCGCCCGAACCCCTGGACGTCCGGCAGGCCCGGGTGCGCGCCGATCTTGACGCCGTGAGCCTTGCACAGCGCCACCGTCCGAGCCATGACCACGGGGTCGCCCGCGCTACGGATGTCGTGACCGTGTCAGCAGTCTGCATTCAAGAAGATGGGAGCAAAAAGGGGGCGGGTGTGTAAGTCTCGGACTGGCTATTCCTCACTGAAAGCCGCAGGCCACGTTGGCAATGTCAATCATGGACACGAGCTCTTCGTCTGGGCCGCAGGCATAGTTACCATAGGCCTCGCCCATGTCGCAGTTGATGAGCACCTTGTGCCTTGTCGGAGCCATGATTACTCTGCGAATCCTGCGTCCTCAGCTATTGCTTGTCGGAGAAATTGTTTCTCTTGATGGCGAGAAGGGGAGCGCGGGTTGCAAAGACCGATATACACACGTTTCAATATATGTCCCGGTCTCCCAGTCTCGCCTCCCCACCCCTTTCACCTTGGCCCGGATAGTGGATAACGCACAGAATCATGGGCAACGGCCTGGCAGGTGAGTCGACGTCAAACGGCATATAGTAGGGCGGCAGCAAGGAAACAAATGACAGGTTCGTCGACAGACAGCGTCGTGCTGGATGCCACGCCACGCCTCTCAGCTTTCCGCCGCCCCCCCCCCTCTGGGCCAATCGAATGCTGCCGCGCGGTGGTGTCAAGACATCATCGCATGCATGCGATCCGAAAGGGATCCAAACGAATCATTAAAACCACCATGAGCCCGCCAGGGTTGCCTGTCACGTTGAGGTACAGAGGTAAAGGTCGTACCGTGCCACCAGTGCGTAATGATGAATCCTTGATCAAATACTGCACGATTCCAGTGTAGTAGAAGTCTTTCTGCGTCTGCTGCCTTTTCTGCAGAGGGTGGACTAACAAGAAGGCTGGCATCCTCCCTCGTGTCGGTCGTGGGTCAGCCATCATGGAAAGGCTGAATACAGTTCTCGTCGCAAACCGAGGCGAGATTGCCTGCCGCCTGATTAAGACAGCCAAGTATAGCAGATGCAACTCAGACTATTGACCGGCAGCCTCGCTGACGCTGTATCCTCAGAAAGCTAAGCATCCGCACGCTAGCCGTCTACACCGAGCCCGACAGTTTCTCGAAGCATGTAGTTGAAGCCGATGAAGCCTTTTTGTTGCGAGGAGGGGCTCGGACGGCGTACCTCGACGGGTCAGTTGGCCTGAGCAAAGCATACCTCACCTCCGGCTGACCCTGGCCTCCCTTTCTGACTGGAAACAGGGCTCAGATCATCGCCATAGCCAAAGATAACGGCGTCCAAGCCGTCCTTCCAGGCTATGGGTTCCTATCCGAAAACGCCGATTTTGCACAAGCAGTTGCCGCCGCCGGCCTCGTCTTTGCAGGGCCATCCGCCGAGGCCATACGCGCCTTCGGGCTCAAGCACATAGCTCGAGAGCTCGCGATCCAGGCAGGAGTGCCAGTCGTGCCGGGGAGCAATGGGCTGCTCGCCTCCGAAGACGCCGCCGTGTCGGCCGCCGCGGCGCTCGGCTATCCCGTCATGCTCAAGACCACGGCCGGCGGCGGCGGGATGGGACTGCTGCTGTGCCATGACGAGGCCGAGCTGCGCAACAATTTCGGCACGGCGCAGTCTCGAGGCCGCTCCTTGTTCCATAACGCGGGCGTCTTCCTCGAGCGTTATTTCGCTGAAAGCCACCACATCGAGGTCCAGGTGTTCGGCAACGGCCTCGGGAGCGTTGTAAGCATCGGAGAGCGCGAGTGCTCCATCCAGAGGAGGCATCAGAAGGTGATTGAGGAGTGTCCCAGCCCGTACGTTTTGCGGGTGCCCGAGTTGCGTGCAAAGCTCACGACCTGTGCCATCCGCCTAACCGAGAGCATCCGCTACGGCTCGGCCGGCACCGTCGAGTTCCTCGTCGACGGCCGCACGAGCGAAGTTTTCTTTCTCGAAATGAACACGCGCCTCCAGGTCGAGCATGGCGTGACGGAGCTATGTTATGGTATTGACCTCGTCGAGCTTATGCTGCGACAGGCAGACCGTCAGCTCGACGGCAAGGGCGGACTGGACTCGGACGAGCTTAGGGAGCTGCAGCGCTGTTGCTTGGGGCCTCGGGGCCATGCCATCGAGGCGCGCGTCTATGCCGAGAACCCTGCCAAGGACTTTGCGCCCAGCCCGGGCCTGCTCCAAGAAGTCTCGTGGCACACGGCGCCGGGCTCCCGCATCGACTCCTGGGTCCGGGCCGGCATGAAAATCAGCTCCGACTATGACGCCCTTTTGGCCAAGGTCATGTATCTCGGCTCGACCCGAGATGATGCTATTCGCGGCCTGAGCGAGGTTCTCGGCAGAAGCGCCATCCGAGGGCCCCCAGTCAACTTGGAGTGGCTGCATGCCATTGTCCAGGATGCCGGCTTCATCGAGGGCAGGACAACGACCAGGTTTCTAGACACGTGCAAGATCACCGTCCCAGGCATCGATATCCTCTCGGGCGGGTCGTACACGCTCGTCCAAGACCACCCGGGACGGCCATCCGTCGGCCACGGGTTCGGACATGCTGGACCCATGGACCCCATCGCCTTTCAGACTGCTAATATTCTTGCTGGGAACCCCATCGGCACCGAAGGCCTGGAAATCACCCTGACTGGCCCAGACATGGTATTCCTAGGCGATGCAGTCATAGCTTTATGCGGGCCGCCCGTTCCCGCCCGCCTAGACGGCAGCGACTTGGCTCTCTGGACACGCTACCCCGTGCGTGCCGGTCAGAGGTTGACGATTGGAAAGCTCCCTTCGCACTGCCGCGTCTACCTCGCCATCTACAAAGGCCTTGCCAACGTAGCTCGCTGGTATGGGAGCAAATCGACCAACCCCATGGTGAATGTGGGCGGCTACCAGGGCCGGGCTCTGAAAGCCGGCGACTTTCTCAGCATCGTGGACGCCGTCGAGGTGCCCAAAGTCGATGCCCTGGAGATGCCGCGGCGCGTGATCCCCACGTACACGTCGGACTGGGTCATCCAAGTCATGTCAGGACCCTATGAGGCGGGATATCTCTCACCCGCAGACATCACGACCCTCTTTCAACACACCTGGGAGGTAAGCCACAACTCGGCCAGGGGCGGAATCCGGCTCCTGGGGCCTCGGCCAGAGTTTGCGCGTCGGGACGGGGGGGAAGGCGGCTCGCATCCGAGCAATGTCATCGAGTACGGCTACCCGATCGGCGGGCTCAACTGGACCGGCGACGAGCCCGCCATCTTCCCCGTCGACGCGCCTGACTTTGGTGGCTTCGTCTGCAGCCACACCGTCATCAAGGCCGACATGTGGAAGATGGGCCAGCTCCGGGCGGGCGACCGGGTCCGGTTCAGGCGGGTTGGCCTGCAGGCCGCGCTGGCCCAACGCCGCCGACACGACGACTTTCTCCAGAGCCTCGCCTCGGCCGTCTCCAGCGGCCTTTGGGAAGATGTCGTTGCCTTTGACAGCCACTCCCTGGGGGCTGAGGCGACAGACGCTGATCAGGACTTGGTCCGAGTGCTGGAGACGACCTCGTCGAGGCCAATGGTGTCGTACCGTGCCGGCGGCGATGACTATCTCCTTGTCGACTACGGAGACGGCAAATGTGACCTGAATCATAAATGCCGAGCCACAGCGCTGCAGCGGCACATCGACGACAGGGCCTCTGGGATCGTATCTCCCCAAACAAGGACGAAAGAAGGGGCAGTGGTCAACATGGTCGGATGCGGTAATTCGCTGGCCATCTTTTACGACGGCCTAAGGCTGCATCACGACGACTTGGTCAAGTTCCTGGTGAGCGTTGAGGAGAAGCTGGGCGATTTACGGACCATACAACTGCCGAACCGTCAGTTCCGGCTGCCGGTGACGTTTACTCACAAGAGACTGACCGACGCCATTGAGCGCTACACCGGAAACCAGAGGTCCATCGCGAGCTACCTGCCGGACCCATTCAGGTTCGTAGCTGAGAGCAACGGCATGACGGCCGACGAGCTCAAGAATCTGCTGCTGAGGGCCGAGTCCGTCGTCATTGGCGTCGGCTTCGTCATGGCCCTGCCGCTTTGCCTGCCCGTCGACCCGCGGGACCGTCTGCGATCGCCCAAGATGAACCCCAGTCGAACCTACACGCCCGAGGGGACCTTTTCGTGGGGAGGTAGCTCCATTTCCATCTACGCGGTGGACAGCCCTGGGGGGTTCATGCCCATCGGCATGACGGTACCGGGCCTCGACCTGTTTGGCGCAAAGGGTGGCGGCTTTCTTGAGAACAGGCCTTGGTTGTTTGAGAGCATGGACCAGATGAGCTTCTACGAGGTGAGCGAGGACGAATATGACGCTCAGATGACGCAGTTTAGGGCCGGGACGTATCACTTCGAGGTCCAGGAGGGCGTCTTCGACATGGCCGCGCACAATAAGCTGCTCCGGGAGACGGCCGCGGAGGCGGAGGCGCTGCAAAGGCAGAGGGCGCGGGCGCAGGACGCAATGGCGCAGCGCGAGAAGGCGATGCTCAACAAGTGGCTGGCTGAGAAAGACGCCGGACGTTCACAGTTTGACCACGAGTCGGCGCTGGCTGAAGGTGAGTGGGAGTATCAGGCTTTGCACGAGAGCACGTCCCTGTCTCCGCACAAGCTAAGATGCTCCCTTGGACAAATGGCGCGTGGATACGGGGCTGGCTGACATGGAAACCCATCTCACAGATCCGGATCTGGAAGCAATCGAAGCGCCCATGAACGCCAACGTGTGGAAGGTGCTGGTGGAACAAAGCCAGCGGGTGGACGGGGGTCAAATCGTCGCGATCCTTGAGGCCATGAAGATGGAGATTAGCGTGAACGCAGACAGTAGCCTGACCGGGGGAACTGTGGTCAAGCTGCTGGTTGAGCCTGGGGACAGTATTCGGAGCGGGGAGCCAATCGCGCTGGTCAGAAGAGCAGGCTGACACAGGGGTGGGCTTAACAATGCGAATGGGGCTCGTGTTGAAAAGCAGTGAGTTGAGAGGGTGGGCAAACAAAGAGGCTTCGAGTTCATGCCAGAGACAAAAAAAGATATGGTGGTTCCGCCCGGGCTCGAACCGGGGACCGTCTCGGTGTTAGCGAGAAATCATGACCAACTAGACCACGGAACCGATGAATGATTTTACTTGGCAACAAGAGACGGCCAACCGTATATGGGGGCTGTGGTGGAGCTGCCGCCAATGGATGAAGAGTCGGTGGAGAGGGACCGGCGGGGCGGCCGAGGCACAACAAGGCCAAGGGTCTCTGAAGGAATGGCTGACGCACCGGGTGGCACTTTGTCAAGGTAATGCCATAAAATGGATGGCGAGATGAAGTCGCCTTGTCGCCGGTAGTCTGCGTGCACGTGCATGGGCGTTGGTGTTGAATGCTGACCAAGGCAGCCCACGGCCCGAAAGGCACCGATACCAGCCAGCCTTTTGCTCCGGTGCCGATGCCGGCCGGATCAAGCCGAAAAAGGATACAGTACAAACTCGGTGTGTTTTCCACCAAACACTGTGTTTGTTTACATATTATCCAGGTGTCAGATCCACCAAGCTTACCCTCAGTGTATTCTGCAGGTTGGGCCTCTCTTGCTTCTCCCGGACCGGCCGAGGACTGACTGTGCTCTCTGAACTGACGGACGAGTCGTCAAATACCCACCCGAGCTAGACTTTGACTCGACGGCACTGTCGACCGGCGAGTTAGAGTTAGAGTTCCGACATTGAGATGCCGTGTCGTCATGCCACTCCCACACGTCCTTGGTGGACCCTGGATAATACCCATCACTCCCCAACGGGCAGCCCGAGCCAGTCTCAGTCGACGGATCACCGGCGACTTACATTCAATCAATGGTGTGGCCGAGAGCAGCTTCGTCCATCGCCAGGAGGAGCCGGATGCCCCCGATACGAGCTGACAACAGGGACACTTTCAAAGTCTAGGTTGGGCGCAAACGATATCTAGCTTGGCTTGCAGCCCACGTATAATTATAACTACGTACAGTACGCACACGCAACGTGGTACCCAGCTCGGAGGGCAGCCGAGCGAAAGAGAATTACAGAAATCATGTCAGACGGAAACAGGCAGGCCAAACAATTTTTTTTGTCATAGAAATAAGCGCACCCTCTTGCACTCGGCACTGCCGTGCAGCGTCTTCTTGTACAGTGCTGTACAGCCAGTCGTCGATTGCTGGGGAGACGCCGATGACGACATGATCATCGCCCTTGGGGTCGTGTTTCAGCGGGGCTCACAGGCTCCCAGTCCACTGGCCCACAGCGGGAATCATCCATGGATCAGACGGGGAGCCGCTGGAATTGCCCGAGCAGCTCCACTATAGCTAGCTCACTGGACAGTAAATGCAGCTCTGTATTTGGCTGGGTGCCACGCACCCAGCCAACGACCATCCTCGGCACCTGTCCGTCTCTGCCGTCCAGGTAGGTCCCCCCCCAACCTCTTTTTTTTGGGGGGGTGGGAAGCGGAAGCGTCGTACGGGCATCTCCCCCGTCCTTGTTGCTTTCACTGCGACCTCCTCCTCCCAATGCTTTTCCCTCTCCACGCCAATCCTCGCCTCCTCCATACTGGCTTCCGCTCTGCAACAACAGGACCGAGCGTCTCTCTCTCTGCTTCTTAGCCAGTCCGGCCTGAGAATAAGAAGCTTCCACCCTCCCATCTACTGCCCTGACCACTCTTATTTGCACTTGATCCCTTCTCGTGCTCTTCCTCCCCATCTTCGCTCGCCTCTTCCGTCACCACAACCACCACAACCACCGCTAATACTGTTCCGACGAGACGCTCGTCAAGTCTCCAATCATGATTGCATCCGTCCTCACTCTCGGCCTCTTGGGCCTGGCTGCTGCCGCTCCTGCAACTGTCAAATCCCAAGCTACTCCGCACTATCCCGAGACGTCAAAGTCCAACGGCTTCCACCTCGTCGTCAACGTTACCGATGGCTCAAAGGACTTTAGTCCCTCGATCCAAAACACGTATGTTTCCAGCATCCATGTCGGCGCCGGCCTCGCCCTCGTCGGCAATATCGCCTCCCCCAGCAACGCCCGCATCTTCTACCAAAACGGCACGGCCGACGAGCACCGCTACAGAAAGACAACCGTCATCACCGACAGCGGCACTCCGTCTTTCCCCTCGGGCATCAAGCTAGTGCGAGACAAGGGCTCCGACGCGGTCTCGACAGCCCACCTCGACGCCGGCCCCGGCACTTCCGGCATCGGGCTCACTGGCTTCCCCGAGCCCTACGTCTTCCTCAACCCCGAGACATGGCTTGCCTGCAACGAGAGCATCCCCTACTACCAGAACAAATACTTCATCATCTTCAAGCAGGCCAATACCACGGTCGGCAAAGACGGCGGCATCAACCGCAATGTGCCCAAGGACTGCGCTCCCGTCCGCCTGATTCCTGAATGCACCAAGCTTAACGACCTCCCCAGCGGCTCCTACTCGAGCCACGACTTTGCCATCGAGGACAGGTGCTACGGGGACGTCAAGTTGATCAAGTGGAGCGAGTACGGGCCCTAGTCGCCTCGGGAAACCGGTACGAGATGTGACTTGAGACCGACGTCCTGCACACATCATGACTATTTGTTAATGGTAATGCGGCATTGCGAGCGGTGGATGGCGTTGGGCATGTACACATAGCTGCGAATTGAAAGCAGACCTAATGCATGGGTTATTCTTAGCCGCGATTGTCCGTCTTGAAGTCACGTACGAGATGGTGTTGACTGTTGTGGAATATCGGACAGCCTCCACCGTGCGCTTTCGGGTGGGCACAGCCTTACAGGACAGTGTTTGCCTCCGATTGCCGGCCCGCTGTTTGCAGGACCCACCTGGCTGATTGCGGCAAGTCGTCACTGGGGGCACAGCATCTGCAGCGCCCCAGAGAGCAGAGCTAGTAGGTACCTCGGCGCAGGGGTACTTGCATGACATTATTTTGTTAGCGGCGTAAGCATGTCCCTTCGTGTTCGAGTACAAGCTTCTCCCTTCACCAAGCCCCAGATGAACCAGTTGGTTGGCTGCACCCGCTGCATGCTGCCGTACAGTACGTACTGCTGCCTAAACAAAGCTGTACTTACCTCAGTCAGTCCTTGGATCGCGCGTCCACCTCAACAACGCCCACCTTGCATCTTCACCTTCCCCCGACCAATTCACCAGCCAAACCACGCTCGCTCTCCCTCTCCCCTGCCGCCCACCCGAAACCATGACCAAGCGCGCCCCCGGGATGCCCAGCCGCCAGGCCTCGGCGCTGCCCCTGCGCCCGACGCCCACCGCCGAGCCCCCGCGATCAAAGAACTTCATCCTCGCCGACATGGACGGCCGCGCCTCGGGGACCAACGACGCCTGCGCCAGCTGCATCGCACAGCTGGATCCCGCAGAGGTCGGCCAGGTCAATTGGCGCCTCGCCGACGACTGTCGCCTGTGCCAGGTCGCCGCGTGCAAGCCAGAGGCCTTTACTAAGCCCTTCTGTGACTTTTTGCAGGAGAACCCGACCGTCTTCCACACTGTTGATTATTTCAAGAGGAAACTGAATCACTCGGGCTTTCAAGAGGTATGCTGCGGTATTTTCTTGGGGCTCCGATGGAAACGTGAGGCTGACCAATGGGCAACAAAAAGCTCCCTGCGCGCGACGACTGGACCGGCAAGATCGAGCCTGGTGGCAAATATTGGGTGACACGAAACGGCAGCACGCTCATCGCCTTCACTGTCGGCAAGTCGTACAAGGCCGCTAACGGCGTGGGCATGGTGGCGGGCCACATTGACGCCCTAACGGCTCGCCTCAAACCCGTCAGCACCAAGCCGTCCAAGGCCGGCTACGTCCAGCTCGGCGTCGCCCCCTATGCCGGCGGCCTGAACCAGACGTGGTGGGACCGCGACCTGAGCATCGGGGGGCGCGTCATTGTGCGCGACGACAAGACGGGCAAGACCAGCGTCCGGCTCGTCAAGGTCGACTGGCCCGTCGCCAAGATCCCCACGCTGGCGCCCCATTTCGGCGTCGGCATGTTTGGCGCCAGCAACAAGGAGACGCAGGCCGTGCCCATCATCGGCCTCGAGAGCTCCGCCAACGATGCCGACGCCGCGCCCCTCGGCCCCGTGGGATCCTTTGTCAACACGCAGCCGCCCCGGCTCGTCAAGCTGATTGCCCGCCAGCTCGGCATCCAGTCGCTCGGCTCCATCCTCAACTGGGAGCTTGAGCTCTTCGACTCGCAGCCCGCCCAGACATGCGGCATTGACCGGGAGCTCATCACGGGCGGCCGCATCGACGACAAGCTGTGCTCGTGGGCTGCCCTCATGGGCCTGCTGGCGGCCGACGACGACGACGACGGCGGCTACGTCAAGCTCGTCGCCCTCTTCGACGACGAGGAAATCGGCTCGCTCCTCCGCCAGGGCGCCCGCGGCAACTTCCTGCCCCTCGTCATCGAGCGCACCATCGAGGCCCTCAACCCGTCCGCCTACGGCCCGGGCCTCCTCGGCCAAACGTACGACCGCTCCTTTCTCGTCTCGGCCGACGTCACCCACGCCGGCAACCCCAACTTCCTCGAACACTACCTCGACGACCATGTGCCCCAGCTCAACGTCGGCATCGTCATCACGAGCGACAGCAACGGCAGCATGACGACCGACGCCGTCTCCACCGCCATCCTGCGCCGCGTCGCCGAGCTGTGCGGCGCCCGCACCCAGGACTTTCAGATCCGCAACGACTCCCGCGGCGGCGGCACCATCGGGCCCTCCCTCTCCAGCAACATGGGCGTCCGCGCCGCCGACGCCGGCCTCCCCCAGCTCAGCATGCACTCGGTCCGCGCCACCACCGGCGCCCTCGACCCGGGCCTGGGCGTCCACTTCTTCAAGGGCTTCTTCGACAACTGGGAGAAGATTGACTCCGAGTGGAACTATTGAGCCGGTTGCGAGAGGAAACGAGGCCTTTGAGGGAGGCCGTCTGGGAACATGGGGAGTAGACGGGGCTGCATGGGACACAGTATCCTTGTAAACGCATAGACCTGCTCATCTTGGAAAGCTGGTCGCAAAGCGTTGGATATCATTCTGGTCTCTTAGACGTCACCTTTTTATCATTTTTGCCAAATAATTAGCGACAAAGACTTGGTATAACCATCGCGACAGATCCTCCCTTTCGAGGACTGCAACCAACGCCAGTGGATGCATTCTAGCAACATGGCCTGCGTACATGATAAACAGGAAAAAGTCGTCAAGATGGGAGGGAGCAGGAGGAGAAAATTCCCCCATGTGCGTCCATGTACAGGACAGAGGCCGCCCTGATGCCACGTCCCCTCCAATCGTCGCGAAGCTCCTCTCACTCGTCCTCCTCGCTATGCCGCGACAGCGCCCTCGGCGCGCGCGCGCTCCTGAGACCGACAGTGGCCTCCTCGTCATCGTCGTCTTCGTCGTCATCCGTCACAATCTCCTGCTCCGTGGTCGCCTCGCTCGACTCAGTCGCCGGGGGGGGCTTGCGCCGCTTCTCAAAGTCCTGCCGATGCGCCTCGGCTATCATGCGCGAAAACGTCTGCGCGCTCGTCGTGTAGGCGCGGCGCCGCAGGCTGCCGAGCGGGTGGGCCACGGCCGTCGAGTTGGAGTGCTTGGCCTCGGGCCGCTTGTTCTGCGGCTGCTGCGGGGACTGTTGCTGCTCCGGTTGCTGCTGCTGCTGTTGCAGTTCTTCTTGCTGCTGCTGCTGCTCCTCCGTCTGCAGAACGGGGCTCGAAGTCTCGCTCGCACGAGCCATGAGGGGCTCGATGCTGTAGGGCAGTGGAACATCTCGCGAAGCCTTGTACTGGGCCACGTTGGCACAGTGTTCGTTCTCCACACGGAACAGAGACCATAGGCCGCGGCGGAAGACTTCCATCAAGGACACCATGAAGGAGATAAAGGTCGAGTGCTGCGTGTTGTGGGTGAAGACGGCGTAAAATATCCAGACGAATCGGAGCACTGGGTCGGCGACCATGGCGCAATAGTAGGGCCAGCGTCGCTTGAGCGCCAGGATGTCGCGCAGCAGGAAGCGGCGCGAATGTGGCTGCAGGAGGGAAAAGTCCATGAACAGGTCCCAGATAGCTAGCAATGGCCGTCAGCATACTGGATCCATCTGGCAAGTCTCGGTGCAAGGACGGGGACCACTCACAGGTGTAGACGCTGTTAAGCAGAGCAGTCGTTATGTACAAGGCGAGGTTGGTGTGACTGCCATTGACTCGGTAGAGAGAGAGAGTGACGTAGGAAACAATGGTCATGGCATATTTGCCACCGTTGACCAGGTGAGGGAAGACGTTTCGGGTATCATGGTAGCGGCGGAGGCATTGCAGAAAGCGCCAGATGGCTGGCAGCGTCAGGAAGAAGCCCATGAGCCGGGAGTGGCTCGAGTTGCACTGCGTTGGGTTGTTGAAGCGTTTGGAGTAGAGGCAGAAGAAGAGCTCAATGTTCTGCGTCGTCGCCCGTTAGTCGTCAGGGCGTCCTTGCGATCCGAACCAAAGAGGGCCGCCTGGAGACGAGGAAGGGAGACTTACCGCCATGGAGTAGGTCAAGGAACAATACATGTCCCCGAGGAAAAAGTCGCGGAATTCGACGGGATAGATGCCGGCCAACAGCAGTCGCCACTGGTCCACCTTTGGTTGGCACATGGCACGCAAAGAGCCAAGCGGCGGGGATGGAGGCATGACTTACGTGTGCGTAGACGAACCACTTCCGAGACTTGTAAGCCAGCACGGGCGCGGGAAAGAAGATGATGGTGGCGGTGATGACGATCAAAAGCACCGGGTACCAGAGATACATGCGCTCGGCGCCGTACCTGCTGAAGTTCATCCACATGAAGATGCCAAAGAGGAGGAGAAAGAAGCTGGGGAACTCGGCCAGGCGGCGCCAGTCGATGTGGCTGCGCTGGTCGAACTCGAAGATGAAGGGGTAGTTGACCTTGCACTTTGTCCAGACGAAGCAGTTTATGCAGAAGAGGGAGAACAGGAGCAGCATCATGAAGTAACCGGCGTAGATCTGCAGCAGGTAGCCGGTGTGGACCCGGAGCAGGGGGTCCTCGTCGTGCAAGAGCTGCATTCCGTAGGCGAGCCCCTGGGTGGTGAAGACGATGCCGGTGCCGATGAGGAAGCCATTGAGAAACGAGCTCCCGGACTCGTCCGTCGACTTCTTGGACAGGCTGCGGAGCTTGCCGGCCGCGAGCTTGTGGTTGCCACGCTCAAAGTAGCGCGAGTAGAGATCCTCTACGGCCTTGACGTGGCCCTCGAGCACCTCGCTGTTGACGAAGCCCGCCCTGTTGACCTTTTCGTGCATGTACCGCAACGGAGGCCGGGCGTTGACGGCCTTGTCGAATTTCTTGTTCAGCTTGCGGAACGCGGTGCGGTTGAGCATGGCATACGACTTGAGCAGCTCGAGGCTCCGGTAGAACTCTTGCAGTGCCAGCTTCAGCTTGCGCTTGGCGGTGCGGTACGACACGTCGGCGTCGTGCCGCGCGCGGACATAGTCGCGCCTCTGGCCCGACGCGCTGGGGGGCAGGGCCGGTGTTTGGGGCATGGTGCGCAGGGCCTTTGAGTTTGGCCCTGGCGGAAAGATTTTGGCCCGGATGGGGTGCACCCAGCCGTTGGACTTGGCGTGGCCGCCATCGATGCTGCCACTCTGGAAATAAGACGGCTCCTCGGGCTCGGCTGCATAGGTGATTTCCTCGATTCGCCGGTTTCGCCACTCGTGCAGCTGCTCGCGCAAAATGGCCAGGCGCTGGCCGGCCTGCTCCTCCTTGAACCTGAAGAATTTTTCGACCTTGTCCAGCTCCGAGTCCATGAAGCGGTAGAAGTCGCGCTCCCGCTCACGAACGAGGTCCTGGTGCTGCTGCAGGTCAGCGTCGGGCCTCGAGGGTTCTCTCGTCAGCTGGTTGGAGGCGTGCGCCAGGATACGGCGCATGTGGGACGGAGACTGGGGGATCGAGGCGCTAGCGGTAGACCGCTTGGCGATGGCGGCGGGCTTGAAGGTGTCGGCAACGGGGCCCGTGGTGAAGCGACTGAGGTTGCGGCGGAAAGTGTCGGTGGGCGGCTTGGGTCCAGACGACGGGTCGGCGGGCGTGTGAACGGCGGGCGCCGGCAGCTCGAAGTCGTCGCCATGGGATTCCGTCTCCTTGAGCTCGCCACTGTGGCGCGACGGGGGCGGCTCGGACAAGGGGCGGCCGCGGACGGACGAGATGATGTCGGAAAAGGAGCCTCGCGAGGTGCGGTCGGCATGCAATCTCGAGGGCGCGGCGCGGTTGCTATTGAACGGTCGGGGCGTACGGACGAGGGCTCTGGAGACGGCCTTGATGTGCTTCTTGCCGGCCTTGTAGTTGAGGTACTTGATGCGCCACTCTGACGGGAGTTAGCGAATCGGAAGCGAGTGGCAGGGCAGAAGAAACGCACCGGGCACAGCATCCCGCTCCAGCTCCTTTGCGAACTTCATGGCTGACGGCTCCCCGCCTCGAGGGACCACGCAGCAAGCCGAGCCGCATCCGGCCGCCGAAGCCGACCAGGCGCTCTCGACCGTCTTTTTATCCGGGGGCCAAGGGGTGCATCGACGTCACGCCCGACTGGCATGCGGCTCCTTGGATGATTCAGATGGCTCAATGGCCTGTCAGACTCTGCAAGGCCCTCTTCAAGGCCCTGGCGTGTCTTGGAATAGGTATCGGGGTTGGCCTGCTGGGGGCCAACAAAGTTTCTGCTGATTGGCGCCGCTGAGGATTTGCGGATGAGAAGAAGAATGAGAGAGGGAGGGAAGGGGGGGAGGGTCCTGACTTTGTTGATTTTCTGCCTCAACTAACCAACTAACTGCGCTGCCCGGCGTTATGTGCACGCAATGCTTTCCTGTTACCTTACTTATTGTACAGTGGATTCCATGCCTACCTACCTACCTACCTACCTAGGTAGATACCTAGTATACTTACTTACTTTTTCGTCCTCCCATCCCGACAGCAAATTGCGTTCAAAAACTACCGGCGATTGTTGCCCCGTTTGGCAGGGCGGCGTTGCTTCCCCGTCTGTATGCACAATGCGTGCTGCAGCATATTTTACCTACTGTATTGTTTTACGTGACGGCTCAAGCCCGAGGCCCATTCCGCTGCTCCAGCATCTCCAGCGGCTTCTCCGGGCACCACGGAATAGCCTCTCGTCAATGGCGCCTGTGCTCCTTGTTAGGCACCGACAGTCAAAAGGCGCCCGTCTCAGCGCTGCGCATACCTCGACTGTGCTCACCATCTCCAGGTACCCAACCACTTGTAAACCACTTGTATGGAGCCGCCTCCAGGCAGCCCGGCAAACACCGATCTGCACGACCGCTGAAACACCATCTAGAGGAGGCAATGCCCTTGTCTTTCGAGCATTATCACGGGGGGCCAGTCGGTCTCCGTTCACCTAGTCTAGCGCTGAGAGACCGCAAACCCAGGCTGCCTAATTTTACGTGGACGAGGACCCTTGTTGCGTCGGAATTGGCCAGTCGATCAACACGCGCTTGCTAGCCACCGCCATCGAGCTTCCATCGAGACGTGGACCTCCCTTCTTTCTTGTCCAACGGGCACATGTTCTCCGCGGGCCCGGAGGAGCCAAAGGGTTGTCCTGCAGCGTCACGAGATGCTGCCGTCAAGTATGACATGGACAAGGCGTGGCAGTATCCATGACATATCCACATGCCTGTGTAGCGAGAATGCCGAGTTTTCTTCGTAGACAAGAGGCAAATTTCCAGGGACCCCATGAGCCGAAGTGGCGCGCACCCGCCGTGAAACCTCGTCAACAGGAGCTCAGAGACTTACGTCATGGTGCGGAGAGGGTGGTTTGCTTCCTATTCCGTACTCGGACTGCTGATGCTGACCACGGTCGGTTGATCAATGAGTGCCGGAGGCGCAGATGGCCAGCCAGGTCCAAGCCGGTCCTATTTCTCCGACTCGCATGCGCACGCGTGTCGGGGCGTCAAACCAGCGTCCGCCGAAGAGTGTCGTTGGACGATATGCCCAGCCAAGGTTGGTCGTTTGCTTGCTGGCCCAATTCAAATCTCCATGAGAGCTAGCGGCGGCGCTAGATGCCCGAGAAACGGCCTGGACGGGGACGGCGTGGCGCCGCAGATGCGCGGCCGGATGCTGCTGCTGCTATTAATCGAGAGACCAATTAGATGGAATGATGGTGCTTGGACGTTGGGGACGGTTTATCTACAGTGTACTGTACAGTGTACAGACAGTCCATGTCCTGCTGGACCTCCTGAAAGAAGGCTTGAAGTGAGGGCGGTGGGGTGCGTGCAGCTGAGGCGGGGGGAAAGCTAAAACTTGCACTGTATAGCGAAGTACAGCGACACCCGTGTCGATACAGTGTACAATACAGAACAATACAGTACGCTACAGTGCATAGAAGACATAACGAACAGGAGGCACAATCGTCGAGTCACAGGCAGCCCCCCACGCCTTGTTCGCCTTGCACGCCCTCGCTTTGCCGCAGCTCAAGACCGGTCGAACAGTCAGGTCGGTCGACATGGCACGCGCACGATGCCACCATCGATGCTTAATTCGTCTACCGCATCAATCCGTCCATTCAAGAGGAGGAACAAGAGATGCAAATGAGGGGACCAGGCAAGGCGGCAGTCACATTCGTCCCTCCGCATGTCTCGCAACGCCGTCACCGTCGTGGCTGTGAGACCTCTGCAACAGCACAGGAACGAACTCGTCTTCAGCGCGTGCGACACTGTCTCGCTCGGGGAAAGTGGCACTGGTCGATGTGTAATCGACTCCCTGGCAGAACAGCATCTCGGCGTCCTCCTCTGCAGCCAGACCTTGTGCCAGGCAGCAGGCAGCCACAACAATCGCGCATCACAGGCATCGCTAGCCCGGGAGGGCTTGTCCCGATAGTCCCACGGTCTACTGTAGAAGCGGCAACAGCTGACGGCAAAAGGCCCGGACTGTCTTCGCCACTGTGGTACGGTTAGAATGCATGCATTGGTACGACCGTCTATCGTCGATGAGGAAGCCGACGTCTTTCTTCACGCAAAAGACATGGCCTCTTCTCCCCCACAGGTTTGGGACCCCGTTGCCAGGAAGATCGAGATGCCATCTTCCACCTTGCTTGTTGATGCACTGATCAACCAAGGCGGCGCTGCTGTATCAGGTTTTCCCCTAGCGCCCACGCGAAGCTACTGCATCCGGGCCTATAACTAGCCTCTGTCCGGCTTCGTTGCCAAAAAGTCCCCGGCTTTGGACGCTTTCTTCTTCAGCGCCGCTCTTCTTCGGCTGGGCCGTCAAAGGCACCCCCACCTTGCATGCGAATGCCATGCTACCCTCGACAGGCCCGCTGCTCATTGTGGTTGCAATTGCCATTGCGTTCGCGATTCGAAAACGACTCTTTCGCCTCGTGGCTATGTCGATCTCGGTGCTTGGCACTGCACATCATACTTGCCCTGAGGATCCCGTTTCTTATTGTACAGTACTGTGCAGCTCTTACAAAGAGACACGCCATCAATGGCCGCCAAGACGCTCGAGGGGAAGAGAGCAGGGCTTACATGCTCAATGGCACGAGTTTCTTGGCTGCAACGGCTCGGCAGTATCGTGCTGCAGTGCATTGCGCGTTGCAGCGCGTTCTGTGCGTACGGAACGCTGCCTCGCGCGTATTGTACATATACACACGCATCACCAAGGTTGGGGGTTTCACTGGCGCTTCACCAACGGCAGCACAATCTGATGCTCATGTTTTGAATAACCTGTTCAACCCACATCACATCAAGCTAGCTGCAGCCGCGGTGGAGGCACCCAAGCACCGAGGTGGTGTTGGCAACGGCCGAACCGATCGCCGCCATCACATTGCGTCGACTGTCACGGACCATTGGACCGTGTGCACTTGGTGTACAGCAATGTATTTACGGCATCTCCCGGCTTGTTTACAGCTTGTAACGTGGCAAGAGTACACACTGTCCGGGGCGACATGGGAAGATGACCCAATACGGAACTGCGCTACTTACAGTACTTACCTCACGGTAGTGAGAGGTGATAACCGAGCAGCTCATCCCAAGCAGCCGGTGTAGTTGGTCAAATCGAGGATGCGCGCCGCAGCTGATACTGGCACCGCCCAGGCCCAGTCGCTCAAAGTGTCGCTGCAAGAGGTAAGCCACGTCGACAACTTTGCAGCGTCACTTGCAGTACCTACCTTGGCAGCCATTGGAATCGAAACCCCCTTAACCGAGACTCTTGGAAGGAGCCCACGTTGATCCCCGTGTGCCGGTCCGGGGCTGGACGTCAGCCGTGGAGACGGAGCGGAGTAAGACTCCGTCTGTGCGCGCGGGTCGTTGCATCAGCGGGCCGAGAAGTGCGTGGGGCGAGATTCCCAGCAAAGGTCACGGAGGAGTTGATAGAGGGGATTTACATGACCGGTATATGCTCGTCTCGTGAGCTTTGGCTTCTGTCTCCGGTGCGTGCATCTATACGAGACCATCGGAGGGCAATTTGGTGGTTTTGAGCCGGGCCAAGCCTCATCCTTACTAAGAGACTGTAGATAACTACAATACCCCCCGGCTTCTGGCCACGCCGGTGCAAGGGTGTTATTATTGCCGGAACTTTGTTTTCGTTGCTTTCTGCCATTTCGCCCGGTTAAATATGCACGTGCATGCCTCGTTCAGAGTACAATGGATGCCTAAGGCTCACCTTTGCTCTGGTTCTTGAGTTTGTGTGGGGGAAAGTGAAACGCGCAGCCGAAACGAGGCCTGAGGAAGCATTGAGAGAGGGCGGTCGCGGCAAAGGCGGAGAGAGAACAAGGAGGGACTTGGGGAGAGAAAAGAGTGACAGAAGTGATACTTGGGTGTAACCGGCGGATATCAATGGCCATTCACGTACTTACCCATGTACAGTACTAGTATGTACATACGAATGCCACGGACGACTGAACCGGGCTAGCTGAGTGCCTGTTCGGTCGGGGCCCTTCAGCTGTGCCCCTCGAGGGCGCCGCCAGCTGCCCCAGGCCGGCCCCTGGGCAATCAGAGGACCGGCCATCCGAGAGCGGCTTGCAGCGGGCCCCCCCCCCCGCCCCCTGTTGTGGCGCCAATTCACGAGAGCCCCTCCTCTCAGCCGCTGGCTCCCTCCCGGCAACAGGCGACGATTGGGAATCTTTTCTTACTTGCGAACCGGGCAACGGCGACTCAATGGAGAGAGGGCAGAGAAAGGCGGGCGGGCGGGCTGGCAGGCTCTCTCTTTTTCTCCCCTTCTCGTCTCGCCTCTTTATTTTCTTGTTCTTTCTTTCAAGTCTTGTGCGGCAGTCTGCTTCTGCACCATCTGCATGTTCGACACTAGGCCTGCCGACCGTCTTGGTCGAGTCGCATCCAAATCGGCCCGCCCTGTCGAGTCTGCGCCGCGGCGGATAAGGGCCTCCTCCCCGCCCGCCACGGCCTGCGGTACTAAGGCGACGCCAAGTTGCCTCGAGGCATGCGAGGTACACTAGCCTTGGCCCCGTCTACCCCAAGTCCGCCCACCCAGTACCTTGGCTGGTGCTCGGATATGGGTGGCCACCCCATGTATCTCCGCCATCTATCCAGGTACCCGACCTTGGGCAGGAATGGAA
Organism: Hirsutella rhossiliensis; assembly: GCF_020360975.1. Taxonomy (NCBI): domain Eukaryota; kingdom Fungi; phylum Ascomycota; class Sordariomycetes; order Hypocreales; family Ophiocordycipitaceae; genus Hirsutella; species Hirsutella rhossiliensis. The sequence goes on from NW_025408669.1 coordinate 2,405,042, forward strand.
CCAAGAAGCCATCGACCCCTAGGCCGGGCGCCGCACTGCCTACCGGTACCTTTGGCCTTTGTTCTTGCTCGAATGGCCAGGTCGCGTCACACGCCGCCACAGAGGATCGGTACCTCGCCCTGACAGATATAAGGTACCTGAGTACCTACCTGCAGTACACCTACACAAACTGCTCTGCCCTTCTCCATCATCCCACCCTGATTCTCCCTCCTCCCTCTTTCCCTCCCCCCTCGCCCTCACTTCTTCCTCTCTCACCCCTTGCCGCGCCTTTGCCCTCGCCTCTGCCGCCTCCCTTCTCCCAACCTCTCCGCCTCGGTCAGCATTGGCATATCTCCTCGCAGCAGTGCACTGGCCACGACGTCTGCGGGCTCAGACTGCTAATCACTGCCTCCACATTACCGCCTTGGTCGAAGGGGGAGAAAAAAACATCTCCCCAGAAGCGCTGCCGGCCGACGATTCGACGGGTGCGCGCCACCTCGCGCGCCAGGGCTCTAGTCGCCCTTTGGTTTCCCGCTCGTTGGATACCCGCCGCCACCACCGCCGCCCCCTTCTCCTCCACCAACGGCGCTGCGATTTCTGTCAACCAAAAACGAGCCGTCACTTCTTCAGGGAAGGCAGATTTAGGCTGCCCTCTCCCGCTCTCGACCATGCTCGGGCCGCAGAGAACGAGACCAATTGACCACAACAGCGTCTACGGCCACTCGCACTCCCGAACCGCCTCCACCAACGCCTTCTCTGCCCAAGGCCACCCACCGCCTCGCATGTCTCTGCATCTGCAATCCCAGCCAGCCCCAAACATGCAGCATTCGCGCCGCTCGCCCTCGGTCAACACCTTTAGCACAGTCTCGACCATCCCGCCCCCCGCCGCCTACCGTACCTCGTCGACGACGGACCTTCGTCGCTCCATCTCCAGCCGCTCGGGGGGGACCACGACGCAGCCGAGCAGCTATGTGGCCCTCCTGCGCAAGCAAAAGGCGACCGTCTGGTGCGACCGCGCTCAATACGAGGACCCTCGCGTAGCCGCCCAGCAGCGTGCCGCCAAGGCGCGCGCCAACCTCGAGGTCGTCGGAGGCGGCCGCAACAACACGGTCAGCCGCACGAGCACTGGGATCAGCGCAACCGGCAAGGTCGCGGCCAAGATTCGGCATCACGGAAAGACGCCCGTGGTGGGATACGCCCCCGGCGAGAACCACGTGGGTGTGGGAGGCGTGCCCCTGCGACTGAGCGCCACCGAGGTCGAAGGTGAAAGCAGCGACGAGGAGGATGCGCAGGCTGCCGCTCGTCTGCACCACCGTAGGACGGGGAGCAGCGGACGAAGCAGCACCGCTAGCGGCCGACGCGGCCTGGCATACCGCTCGTCGGGTGGCCCGGGTCCTCAGGGCGGCCAACGCTGGAGCCCGGGCGATACGCCAGAGCGCACCGAGAGCCTGGTGGAGCAGCAACCAGAAGACGCACCCAAGCTCATGGACGACGCGGCTAGTGGCAAGGCCCACAGCTCGGGGAGCGGCAGCAGTGGCGAGCGCGCCGACAACGTGGCCGAACTGGGCGGCGGACCGAGACTTGCCAGCAACTCTCTCATGCACTCGACCCTCACCCGGGAAAAGAGCGTCAAGAGCGCCGAAGAACTGAAGAGGCGAGGCAGCGTGGATGAACGGACAGCAACCCTCACCTCGGGCCGCTTGTTCATCGCCAACCCGGATTGATGGGTCGTCCCTACGTCATGAGCGCAGCGCGCTACACGTTTGTTTGCCACAGGAAGCACCTGCTCGCGCAGCAGCTGGCCGCCCGCTTCTTCCCTGGACCAAGCCTGACACGCTCTCGCCCACTGGGAATTGGATTTGCATCGACAAGGCGTTTGGGTACGGATGATATCGCGCGTGACAAGCACGGTTGCTCTTGGGGGACTCGATACCATGAATGTTGGCTGCTGATTTACTGCACGCCTGACGTGCCATCGTTCGCTCCGTGTCTGTCGCTTGAGGGGTTACCAGTACAAGGCGGGGGCCACCGGATATGTTTTCAATAAGCACTCGAGAGACAAGCAGCGATTAATGAAGCCTTTGATACGGCGGCGCCAGTGGCCCCGAGGTAGATACAAATACAAGACAGCAGTATCCGTCCGAGCTCAATGCTTTGGCCCATGTAGATGTTGGAATGGAGTGTATCCCGTTCTTGATAGGTGATAGGTAGTGATGACCAATGGTTGTGCTTGCGTCGGCCTTAGCGAGCGGCAAGCTTCGAGGTCCCAAAGTGACGTTACTTTTTTTTGACAATGAGTGAGACCTAGACTCGGGTCCGACCAATGCCGTGCGGGGCGAGAGGTCACGTCCCTGGCATTAGCGCGCATGCTCAGAGTCCTATGATGATGGACGAGGTACTCCGTAGCCAGCGGATGGATGCACGTAGTCGGAGGGCGTTCCTGGGGAGATGGGTAAATGTTGACGGTGGTGAGGTGCATCAGGGCCTCGTGGCAGTGCCGACCGAGGCCAACCCGCTAGGTAGCCCGCCAACCCGCTACAGCGCGGGGCAGAGCCACTGTGGCGGTGCGGCTGGATCTGCAGCACAGGGGTGGCATTGTGCCTGCCTGGATTGAGAGGCTCCGGGCTTTAGCCGACAGCGACGCGAGCCGCAGCCCAGCACCCAGGCAACGCGTCGAGTAAAGTAATTTAGACGCCAGATTTACGCGGGGGCGCGCTTGGTCCCCTGCCTTGGCCACCATCATCCCCAATGGCCCCGTCATTTGCCTCGCTGTCGTGAGCGTGCAACGCAGAGCTCACTGAGCGCGAGCCCTTCGCTGCGTTCTCGTTGCGCGCAAGGAGCGTGAAAGCCCTTTCTCTTTCCCTTTACGCCCTATTCATCGGTGTATTGAGGCGTCTCTGAATATCCATTGTCTCGCGCCTTTCGCCTCAACCTTAACCCTAACTGCCTGTCTCCCCGCCTGTCTGCCCGCCTGACTGCCCGCCTGACTGCCTATATAATATCGAGAAAAAAACGCCCTCCTTCCATGGTCACGAACATTCTCTTCCTCCCAACCACCTCCACCGTGACTTCGCATCACCCGCATCTCTGATGCCGCTGTTCCAGATGGAGCCGAATACCCAGGAGATGGAGCCCGCTGGGCGGAAGCGGAGTCACAATGAATTCTCGGACGACCTGGTCAAGGCAGACATAGACACAAACAAGAGGCCGGCTGCTCCAGGTAACGTTCTTCTGCCCAAGGCCTACCATCATCAACCACTTACTCCCCGCCCTTCACCTGTCGTCAATGCTAACCTGGCAGTGCTCCCTCCTGTCTCGCAAGACCGCGCAGAATCACCTCCCAACGGCTCCCCGGCCCTTACCGATGCGGGACGCAGCACGTCGACACCCCAATCCCGCTCTCCTCAAACCCCTTCAAAGGCTGTACCCACAAAGGAGCCGCAGGATGGCACCCGGTTCGCCTCACCCGACACCTCCGTCTCCCAGACTGCCTCGGCTTCGAAACCAGTAGTCAAGCGCAAGCGACTCACTCCCCAAGAAAAGGAGGCCCGCGACAAGGACATCGCCGAAAAGAAGAGGGAGAGGGAGGCACAGGCTGCGCTTCGGGCGGCGGAAAAGGCCAAACAGGAGGAAGAAAAGGCCGCCCGGGCCAAAGAGCGGGATGAGAAGCGCAAGAAGAAGGAAGAGGAAGATCGAGTCAAGGCGGAGAAGAAGCGCAAGCGGGAAGAGGAGCAACAACGCGTCCAAGCAGAAAAGGATAAGAAGGCACGAACGCAGACGAATCTTAAAAACTTCTTCAACACGCCACGCACCCCCAACAGAACGACGGCCGACTCCGACTCCAACTCGGGCAGCCCGAGCAAGACCGATTCCGCGGCTCCAGAGTCCAAACCGCGGCCTTCGGTGTACCAGCAGCTGTTCAAGCCCTTTTTCGTCAAGACAGACACGCGATGGATTGAGTCGACGGTCAAAATGAACCAAGAAACGCGGGAGGCCAAGTCTCAGGTCCTCGACGATTTCATTAGTGGGCGGCGGGAGCTTGAGGACACGTCAATGTCTTTCGACGCAAAGGAGTTGCTTTGCCTGCCGTGCAAGATGCCCAAGAAAGGTCGATTACACCACCCGGTCAGGCACATCATGGAGACTGCTTGTAGAGAAGCCGGCAAGCTGGAGAGCGCGGGAGGAGTAGCGCCCAACGACGTGCTCGAGGGTACCCACAGGAAGCTCGCCAAGGTCCCCATGAAGGTGATTACCTTTTCGCAGGATGTCAGACCACCATACTACGGCACCCTCACCCTGAAGCCCTTTGCTCTGGGGCTAGGCAACATGTCCAGACAGGCACGCAGATCGAGCCATCGACGGCTGCCCCTCGACTACGATTACGACTCGGAAGCCGAATGGCAGGACGAAGAAGGCGAGGATGTCGACATTGACGACGACGACGACGAGCAGGAGGATGAGGATGACATGGAAGGGTTTCTCGACGACTCCGAGGATGCGGGACTCGCGAGGCGGGTGTTTGCAAACACAATGGAGCCCTCAAGCTCCGGGATCCGGTTTGAAAACCAACCTGGTGGCTCAGACAGGCTGCTCGACGAGTACAAGATGGAGTTTATGCATGGTGAGCCGCCCCTGATCTTGTTTCGTTGACATTTTGACGCTCACTAACTGCTTTCACAGGACCCTCTTGCGGCATTGATCCGTGGTCGGCACAGTATTGGGAGCCAGAGCCCAAGAAGAAGACGGTCAAGAGCGAAGAAGGATCGAAGATGGCGCCTCCCCCAACTCCTGCCAACGTGTTTGGAGCCATCAGGAATGCTGCAGAAACCGAGGCGCCCAAGCTGGTCAAGACGGAACTTTGGGGTGACATGAAGAGGGTGATTCTCAACAACAAGGCACTGTCCAAGGGCAGCATCATCGATATCATCTTTCACCAATTCCGAGACGGCGTCTCGCGCGCCGAAGTGAAGAACACGATCGAGCTGATTGCAGAGAAGAAGGGGTCGGGTCGAAGCAAGGAGTGGGACATTAAGCCCAAGTACAAGATTGAGCCCTGAGCTTGCACTGAAGGCAGAGGATAGCGGCGATGGAGGCTAGCTAGAGTTTGGGCACGAGGGATGAAGGCTCACGGGGATTTACTGGGCTTTGATGAAACGATGGTCCACTCTGCACATGTTGCTCGGCGCGATTTGGACCCCAGAGGCGAGGAGAGGCATGGTGTATATGCTAGCTACAGGAACACGGAAACGAATTTTACGTGTCCAAGTTGATCGTCAAAGACTGTATTCGTAGTTGGGGGGCAGCGGGAGAGACCCGGTGCTGGGCCGGACGGATCGGCATGCCGGCGGGTTCCGTCTCCAGCTCAATCTTACACTCTAACACCATTGTTGTCCTCTTGCAAAACCAACGACCCTTTTCTGGCGAACCGAACGGAAAGCCATCCCTTTCGTGCCGAGCATACCTGAGACAGGCGGCAGCAGGCATTCTCCGCTCGTCACGGCACCCCCGCAAGCACGACGCGCGACAGCAGCAGCGCCATCGTCGTCGACCGAGGAGCCAACATACACATAAAAAAAGGGAGAGAAGCCCCGACACGGACGGCTGGGCGCGCGCGCGTGCGATAAACTCGACAACTGCAGACCCCAGCACGATGCGACAACCGACGCTGTGATACTGCATCTCTCTCTGTCTCGGTGTGCGCGCGAGGAGAGGGCTCGGAGGCTGGCCGCTTGCTCCTTGTCCCCTCGGCGAACCTCCCCCGACATGAACCGTGGCCCGGCATGGAGGATCCTTGGGGCGACCCGTGGGCGGCGCCCGTGACGATTGAGCTGCCCCCCGCTGCGACGGTGGTGGCGCCGCCGCCGAGGGAGGCGTTTATGGAGGCGCCCGACGGCTCCCTGGGGAGGCGGCCGGACGCGGCTGCATCCCCGTGGGGCGACGATGACGATGCCTGGGGGGACGCTGGGGCGAATACCGGGAGGGATGCAGGCTCTGGGTGGGGGATGAGCTCGAGACAGGAGCCGTTGGCCGGTGTGTTTGCCGAACAGCCATTGCCGGATCCTTGGGCCACGGCACCAGCACCGGCAGCGGTGGCGTTGGACGCGGATTCCGAGACGGACGCCCGAGTGGATATGCAGAAGCCGGATGAGGCGACGACGGAAGACGACAAGACGGGGACCGTCAGTCTCGAAGCGCGTGGCTTCTCACAGAACGACGCCACCTCGATCCATCATCCGCTGGCTGATGCTCTCGACACAAATGCGCAGGACATCTGGGCCGCCCAAGAACCAGCCGTAGTCGCAGACCGCGGAAGGACGCCCGAGCCGGCCGACGAGGAGCCGCCGCCGTCCCCCGGATCCCCCGACGCCCCTACTCGACATGCCATTGGAGCCGAGGACAGGCAAGAGGCGGGCCGGCAGGCTTCCAGGGTGCAGGGGCTCGTGGAGATGTTTGACGGCATAGCGAAGCGCAACATGTCGCCGGCGCCTGCAACGGTGGGCAAGAAGACTGTCGCGCACGAGGACTCTGGTCCAGAGTCGGCGCGCGGCCCGGAGAATGAGCCGCAGACGACACGCACAGAGTATTTTACTGAGACCTCTACGGACTGGTCAGCGCATGTATCGACAGAGGAGGCACGAAACGAGAGACCCCGATCAGAAGATGGGCTGGAGACGACGGCCGGCTCAGGGGACTGGCAAGACCAGATCCCCCAAGGGAAAAAAGGGACACAGCACATCGTCTACCCCATCGACATGACCCGCCTAGACGATATATTCCCAGACGCTTCGGCGCAGCTGCCGGAGCCGGAGCGCGGCCCTGCAACCCTTACCGACGACTTCTTCACGACCGTATCGGAGCGCAAGGCGTGGTACCGAATATCGCGCTTCGGCTCCATGCGATGCCACGATCAGGGCGACCCGGACGACTACATGCGCGTCGGCTGGGCGACGTCACGCGTGCGCGAGCGCACCATGGAGCTGGTGCGGCGGTGGATGGAGCAGGACTCGCAGGGCGGGCGTGTCGTCCTGGGCCGCCGCGTCGGGCTAGTCGGGGGCAGCATGTTCAACTGGGATTCGGCGGCTGCGCCTGTCGAGATTGCCGAGTTGCTGCGCAACAGGGGTGAGAGGAAGACGCCCGAGGCACACTGGCGACGGGCGTCTGCTGCCATGAGTGAAGCGTCCACGACGGCGGCGCGTGGCAACTTGCCGGCGGCTGCCCCGTGGCCGGCGTCTTTTGGCGCGGAGCCGGTCAAGGATTCTCCGGTCCAGGGGCAGGATGATTCATTGGCGGTGCCGCTTGCGATTCCGCCGAATGCCTTTTCTACGACGCCAACACTGCCAGCGGAGACTTCTATTGGAGCACCTGCGGCATTCGAGCAGCCAGGAGGGGGTGTGACGGAAGATGACGCCGACGACGACGACTGGGGAGACATGGTTTCCCCGACTGTCATGGAGCCCAAGGGTCCGTTTTCGGTGCCGTTCTTGGATGCTGGTGCTGTTGTGAATGGAAGCTTGCCCACTCGTGAATTGGCCCAACCTAGATTGGGGGGCGTAAGTCGAAATGGAACAGAAGGTATGGACAGGAAACATGAGGACATGGGCAAGATGAACCGGGCAGCATCACCGGGCGACGATTCCAGCCTGGGTTGGGCATGGGGCACCGACTTGGCTCCCGAGGTGATCAAGCCCACGCCCACACAAGCAACACAAGATGCGGAACCTCTGGCGCGACGCAAGCCAATCCAGCACCCCAATCCCGGCGCGGATCACGCACCATTACTCCTCTCCATATCTGGCACAAGTACAGACGATATGATGGCTGCCCTGGACGCCACGTCAGCAGGAGAGGGTGCCGGGAGTGACCAGGTGGTGGCTCGCATACTGAGAAGTCTGCCTGACCTGACGTACATGCTTCGCTAGCAGATACTGACCTTTCTCGGGGGGGTGACTGGAGACGTCACTTCGAGGAGGACAGTTCATGATGCTAGAAAAGGGGGGAGAAATGATATTTTCTCAGTAGAAAAAGATGGGATGACACGACACGGCCGGCCACGGCTCATTACGTTTGAAAAAGAGGGCAAGTTTCTGGATGATAAGAGGGGTCTGCTGTATATCACTCGTGGCGTTTACAAGGGCATTTCCCCCTGGAATCTTTCTCTCCCGGCTCCATTGCTGCCATGGCCGGAATTTGTGCACGAGGTCTCTGGCTCACGCTTCCCTGACTCCCTCTTGGGCGTGATGCATGGGGTTACACATCACTGTTTTGCACGACTGTGAGTTGATTTAATATTTTTCAGGTTCCTATTTTCAAACGTTGATGCAGCTGAGCTTGTCCAACTAACATGCCCCGGGTCGAAATCAGAGCCTCTGTTACACGGTTTTAGGTGGGATGAATGTCGAGCCCCCCTTTTCCGAGAGAGGCTGTCTCCAACCATGCATCCTACCCGGACGGCGTACCGACCCTCGATTCTTCCGTGACAATCCGGTGAAAGGAAACAAAGTGAATCATTATCAAGACGAAAAAGAAAGAAAAAGGAGCTCCTTTTGCTTAGGAGCCGGCAACCCCTCTTGCCACTCTCCCCAGCTCACGTCAGGCGCTTGTCCGTCGGGTAGGTTATCCGCAACCGTTTCTGGTTCTCATCCTCACATAATTCACAGAAAAAGCCGGGGGTGGCATCAATTGCCACGTCGATTTGCCGGATGGGCCGGCCGCAGCTGCTGACTTCGCCGCGGAACGAAGCGGCACAGCAGAGACCCTCTTCGTGATAAAGGCGCATTCCAAGGTCGCACCCGGCGCACCTTTTCCAATAAACGGTGCGTTGACACATTGCGCCTCTTTCGCTTGACTCGGTCGTCTTTGCCGAAGGTTCGAGGCCATGGAGTTGGCGGGGCGGAGAGGGTGTGCCTGTCTTTGTGTCCGCGGAGTGCTGGGATGGATCAATGCCACCGAGAGGATGGATTGGTAGGACGTGAAAGAAGAACTGGGAAGAATAAGGGCATGAGAATGGATGGTTGCTTGTTTGGGATGCGGCGAGGAGGGAGAAGGACAGGAAACCACTGGATTCTTATAGAAACCTGGACACGGCGTTGTCTGGTGCATTTCGATGTATGAATTGAGCTTCTTCTGAGCAGAAGAAGCACAGCTCCGCATCTGTTCTGGGCAAGTCTTCCGTATACAAAGAGCTTCTTGTGGCACAGCCAACGTCCTCATGGTTCTCCTTGTTTGCCCCCTAGCTGTGGGCGAAGCCGCAACTCCAAGAGACCTCCAGAAGATTTAGCTCTGCATGTGGCGCGAATGGGCACGTTTTCGAGCCCCCACCCAACAACCGAACAGCCACAAAACCGACACGAGTTCAGCACCTATTCCCTCTCCCTTCCCTCCGGCTCCATGAACTCGCTACGCCGGCGGCGGGTGGGAGGCTCTCCATTGGCACTCCCAGCAGACATCCCTGACACGCGGCCGCCCTTGGCTATCGAGGGCCCCGTTGGGCCGCTCGGTGAACTGGACGTCGATGTTGTCGCAATGTCCGCCGTGCCCTGAGGCACGGCGGCACGGCCGGCCCCAGAAGGAGCACAGCATGAATTCCCGGCCGCAGCGGGCGCACTTGGTGGAAACGTGCCAGATGACGCACATGGGGGACAGGTGGGGAAGTGGACGGTGGCTTTGGATGGGTAGAGTGTGTTTTCGAGCAAAGATGAAGGATGGGACGAAGCTACTCGGCAGAGGGAGCGTGTATGGGGCGGGCGGCTCGTCTGGCCTCTTTTATATTCGCCGCTCCGTGGACTTTCTCTATTCACGCCTGAAGCTGGGCAAGTATCTCAACACGGAGCTCAGTCCTGGGCCCCTGTTCGTGAGGCAGCAACTCCAACAGCCCCCCCTGATGGCCCATCCGTCGCACCGACTCGACGTCACCTCCCTCTCGTCACGGAAACATGGTCCCGTCCCTATCTGTGAGGGAGCAACTTGAACAGACACCCCCCCTAGGGCTCGACAGTCGTACCGACACCACCTCACCCCTCCCGCCTCTCCTCACCGATTCCGTTCAAGCTGCCCCTGATGCGGGCTCATCAGAAGCCCTACACAGCAGGCAGACATGGCCGGGAAGATTTGCCGGGACGTATTCGATTGTCAGTTGGTCGTCGCATTTGACACGTTGCTGGTCCTGGTTCAGACTGGACTTCTCGCAAAACTTGGCTTGAGTGGTTTGCGAGAAGCGGACAAGACTTCCGCAGACGACGCAGGTGGCTGCTTGCATGACGAGTGAGCACATGTTGAGCGACAGACCGGTCTTGTCAGAAATATATGGAGGGAATTGAGTGAAGAGTTGTGGTTGATTCTGGTAACTGGAGTTTAGAGCGCGGGAAAAGGTTTTAGAGCAGAACGGCCACCCGCAGGACAGGCGGTTCCTTGGGCTCTTTTATATTCTCTAGTCTATCATGTCGTCCTTCCGTCTCACAAGCCTTGGACTTGGTCCGTTCTCTCTGATATACCGTCCTCCAACTCGAACAGCTCCCCGTCGGTGGACGAACAGCCACTGACTGGCACGGTCTCCGCTTTCTTGCATCATGGAAACATGGTTCTCTCCTAGTTCGCACGGCAGCAACTCGACGAGGAACCCCCTGATGGCTGAACCGGCACGCCTTTACTTCTTGCCCTGCTCCTTTTCATTCGCCCTTTGCTCCCGCCAATAACACCTGTTGCAGAGCGTATAGCCATCGTTTTCTACCACGAGTCTAACGCAGACCATGCCATCGTGACAGTATCCAGCTTGCGGTCTTGGGCTCCTGAGAGCCATATCGCAAAGGTTGATTCGCTCGCTCATCGTATCGACCTCCGCGCCGCATGTAAGGCAATGGGAGAAAATGGCATTCTTAAAGCACATGCTGACGGAAAGGTGCGGCCGGTAGGAAGTGGATGGCGAGAGGTCTTGGTAGACTTGGGGAGCCGGAGCTTCGGGCCTGGTAGAAGGGCGGAAAGACGTTCCGGAAGATGCTGGTTTGGGAGAGTTGAGCGAAGAACTTGTAAAACGGAGATGAGATGGCGTTGTTGAGTGAATTACAAGATCAACCCGGACAGGCGGTTCATTGAGCCCTTTTGTATTCTCTGGTCTATCATGTCGCCCACCTGTGGCCTAAGTCTTTCACCCGACCTATTCTCTCTGATATACCATCCTCTTCCTACTCACAAGGCGTTCACAAGGCGTTCACTCGAACCCGATCTGTTCTTTCCCACACATTTTCCTTTTCATGGCCCCGAGGCGTTCGGACAAAGTCCCCCCTGATGGCTGAACAGTCGCAGCCTGGCACGACTTCACCTCTTTCACCGCCGCCCCTCCCCGACCTGTCGTAGCTGTTCCTCAATGCTGTCCATTTGAGCAGCATCAGCTTCGCAAGCCGGACAGATCCTGCCCTCGGGGTTTTCTTCCGTGACCCACCCGAAGGCCACGCCGTTGTCGCACTGGCCGACTCTCGGGTTCGTTTTCTCTTTTGCGTTGTCGCAGAGTTCTAATCTGCAAATGTGCACAAAGATGAGTGCTGCGCAGGCGGCGCATTCGATGTAGACGTCAGTGCTGTGGCACATGGTGGGGAGTGTGGGCGTCTCGTAAGAAATGGCTCGTGAGAGAGGTGAGCAGGCAGCTTGGTTGACTTGGGTGAACCGAGGTTGGAGTATACGAAGAGGTGTCCCGTGGGAGATTTAGATTGGAGGAGTTGATGGTGTTTTTAACAAGACTACGAAAGAGCAACTCGGACAGGCGGTTTCTTTAGTCCTCTTATACTCGCCAGTTTATTATATCATCCGAAGTCTGTCTCTGATGTGCTGTTCTCTCCCTGTCCATGAAGCAGCAACCCGTACCGCCCCTGTTCTGATGGCCAAACAGTTGCAGACCGGCACACGTTCACCTCCCCCCCCCTTACACTCCGCCCGGCCTCAGTACAGCTCGAAAGTGGCGCTGGTAATTCGCAGCAGCCGCACACTGCGAGCAGATCTTGTCAAGCTTTTCGTCCTTGACCCTCGTCACCTTCAGGCCGGTCGGGCACTGGCCAGTCTGCGGGTTTTCCATCTTGATGGCGTCCCAGCACGCCAAGTAGTGGCTGAAGTAGGTAAAGATTTCTCGTCCGCAGAGAGCGCAACTGAGGTAAGCTTCTGTCATGGTGCACATGCTGACGGATCGGGTGCGTGCGTCTCGGAAGAGACGGATGGGAGGCGGCGAGTGAAGAGCTTGGTGGGTGACCCTGGTTGTCGAGTGTCGTAGAAGGAAGCTACAAGGCAGCAAGACGTGTCATGACAGGCTGAAGGAGAGCGGCGGGTGCAAATCTTCCTAGACTTGAGTGGCCGGAGCGTTCGAGTCTAGTAGACGAAGCAGCAGGACTAAAGGACCAATTCAAGGACAACCAGTGGCTAGTATATTTGACGTCTTCAAGTCTGCACTGCCCCTTGATGCTTCTTTTCACATTGTACAAACAAATTTAGGTCTGTCACAAGGAAACAGCCGTCCTAACGCCGCACCATGCCTGTGTACGAACATCGCCGCATGGCGGCTGCTCTGTCTCTGTGTACAACAATCAAAGACTCTGGCCTTCGTCGAGCTATGAATATCAACGCTTTCAGCAGGGGCCTGGGCGGCATTCGCCTCGACGAGGACCTTTGTTCGCATTGCTGTACGCGGCGACGTAGTGAAAAAGACCTGTACAGCCCTTGAAAGAAAACAGGTTCTCAACGAGTTTCTCCTCTACGTGTAGCTACCGAGTTGAGAACAGAAGGGGAAACGGCTTCGAACTGTCAAGAAAAGTATTGGAGCGCTGCTTGGAACGGGAGATACAAGCGCCCGCCATCGCCCTGCTTCCTCGAGGCCTGCTTTATACGACTTGGTGTGCTTGAATCAAGCGTCTCGTAGTGTCAACAACTCCTCAGGACAAAGGGTAAGGGCAGAGCCTGGGGGACTCATGACCCTGGGACTCTGAAAGGAAACTTCTAGCTGCGACACGGCCGTTGAAGCTGATTGCTGCTCACTGCTCACTGCTGATGGGACGCTTTGGACCAACACGCAAGAACATCGACTGGTTCAGTAACCTTCTCAATGCGCATGACTTTTCCTCACGGGGAAGCTGTATCAAGTGCACTACTCTCCCGATGATGTCGAGGAACAAGCGTGGAGAAACAAGGGGGAGAAGGTGAGTTTGATTACCGTCTCGAGGACTCATTTGAGTAACAAGGCCACGCAACTCCTGACCGTGCTTATACACGGCTTGCTAACGTCCACGACCGAGAAACCGCATCACATCCACTAGTCTGGCATTTGAGCCGTTATGGGAAAGATGGGGAATCAAATCTAATGTGCGTCCCTGCTGCGTCCTCGAGCTCGAGTCGAGCTACGTGGAGAGGGAGACGGCCCAACGAGCGTCAGATTGATGTAAATACTAAACGGGATCCCGCCTCAGTCGAGTCCGTTCCAGTGGCCTTCTGCGCTATGCAAGTACGCCCAGTATCATGCCCATCTCATTATTCAATGCTCGCTTTTGACAATGCCCCCTTCCACCACACCGCCAGCCGTTGCATCAGAAGAAGTTCGGTACTGCAACACTCTTACGCTTCTGCGCCGTTGCGTCAACTGACGGCACGCCGTTGTAGATGATGCCGCTGGCCACGCTCTTCCGCCTCGTCGCCGGGTCAGCATGGGCCGGCGCGCAGGATGCTGCTCCGTCTCCTGGTCAGCACCACACACCATTATACACACATACACGCAAACGCAGGTGTTCTCCCGGCTTACCTTCGTGGGCGGCATAGGCCGCGCGGACCAAGTCATCAAACAGCTTCGACTGGGTCCTCTGGCGCGGCGTGGTAGCACACGGCGCAAGCCCGCCCTCGGCCTTGTTGAGGACTGCGGGCGCCGGCGTGGAAGCCCGATTTTCTTTTCTGCGGCGGAAGTAGGATACGACGGCGAAGGCAAGGATTAAGCACCCGAGGACTGGAGGGGCGTTCGTGTTAGCCCGTGTATCCACGCACAAGAACGAGGGAACTCGGGACTTGCCTCCTGCGGAGACGATGATGCCCAAGTCGGCGAAGCGAGGGACGCCGGTGGCTTCGCTGCCGGAGATGGAGATGGCTTCGGCTTCAGTTTCTGCTTTGACTTCGTCTGCGCGTTCGCTCAGGGGCATCCTCGGGAGCAGCAGTGGTACGGCAAAGGCGTGCTGGACTAGACAAGCGACGAGAATCGCGAGGCTCGACATGGCTGTGCTTGGCAACTTCAAAGAGTGTGGGGATTTTCAGTTATTGCAGAGAACGTGGTTCGAGACGGTTCGAGACGGCCCAAGACGAGGCCCAAGACGAGGGAGGTGGGTGGGGGGCCGGGGGGGGAGGGAGGGGGGCGGGAGAGAGCTGCTCTTATTGAGTATGTCTCTCACTTTCATAGACGACTCGCGTAGACGACGCATAAGCTCATTACTCGATCGCATGCTGGTCCGGATCATAGTCAAACTCTCTTTTGCATTGCCCAAAGCGGGAGAAAGGGCAACGCCAGCGTCTCGAAACCTGCGCTAGTCCATGGCTGCCTCCATGTTTCACAATGGAAAACAAGACCCCCTTTCCTTTAAGCTTTTGGTCTCATGTCGATGCTTTGATTCCCTGACTCTCTTTCGACATCAGACGCCGCCACCGTCGCCATTCAGTCACCAAGCCGGCCTATAGGGAGGCACGGTTCCGGCCCCCGGTATTTGCGAAACAGGTTGCCGTTGATCAACAAAACCACCCAGGCCTTGGAGCTGGCCGTCCATAGACGCCACGTCTGTATTTCGCCAGGGATGGTGGAAGCCCGGCCTGTGCGCGCCCGTGTTTCGTTTCATGTCAGGCCTTTATGGAAGCTGTCTCCAAGGGAAGTTCGACCGCAGAGTAACAGGGAAGCGTCACCTACCATCTCCGAAGCCTTTCCGGCTGACGCAAATCTTGGGGCGAGAGAACTTATGGATAAAAAAACACCGTAATTTCCACCGCACGAAGCGCCTGGGCCATGCACAATCTGGCCACCAACGGCCCTGCCGCCACGTGGATCTCTCTTCGACATCTCCCCCGAGAGCCCTGGCACGCCCGCTGGTTGGGATTAACAGTTTCCTCGGCCGTGGCCTGTTTATCCCTGGCTTCGTAGTGTCCCGTAGCTTCCGTACGGAAATCGCCGTGAGGGAGAGCGGGGAGTCTAAGCGCCCTGAGTTGCAGATGGTTTCCGAGAACCGCACAGAGGTGCTCACCCACCGGGCACACGGCGCAAGACATGAATTTCTGTTGCGGAGTTGGCGGCGGGGCTGGAAACCTCATCTTCATCTGACTGACTCAAACCATGATCTGTATACAGCTTCGCCCCTGGCGGTTCAACGAAGAGCAAGGCGACGAGGGAAGCGGCGCAAAGCAGAGCAACGTAGAACCAAGGTAGTCCCGTCCACACGCCCTTTCTCTGTAGGCCGAAGTCGAAAAGCCGGGCCAAGGCCGGACCGCCGAAGAAAGACCCCAGGACCTCCACCATGCCAATCAGAGCATAGAGCCTCGTCGTATGCTCGGCATCGACATGATGAGACACGGTCGCGCGAGCTAAGGGGCTGTCGGCAGATCCAAACGTACCGATGAACAGGCCCATGATAAAGACAGAGGCATTGGAGCTGAGCCCTTGTACGAGAGCACCTACGAGGTTGAGGAGCGTGGAGGCCTGCGTCAGGAAAAGGTCCGTGCCAAAAACCGTGGAGCGAAAGCGCCGCGACATGAGCACCTGGGATGCCCTGGGCAGAGCGGCTAGAACGGCGAGATTGAGTATGCCGAGCGGGGAGAGCAAGATGCTTGTCTCGGAAAACTTCCACCCAAAATTTTTGCTGATGTATTGTGTCAGCGTCGACGTATACGCCGTGAACCTGGCGTTTTGGAACAGAAACAAGACGAGAACGAGCAGGATGTTTGTGTTCTTGACCAATTCCAAAGAGCGACCCAAGTCACGCAGTCCGCTGCCGACAAGTTCCTTGATGTCGACGAGCTGGGCCTTGCTCGGGGTCCCGGGCCTGGCGACCAAGGTTTCCGGGATGAAGAAGAAGATGCAGAGGATTGCAGGGGTGACTGCCAGGACGACGTAGACGGGGATCCATGGCCCGTACTTTTCCATGAGAAGGCCGGCCAGCATGGGGCCAATGAGGGCGCCGGCGGTGGAGCCAAAGCTCAGGTAAAGAAAGCTCGCGGCTCTGTGCGTGGCGGAGTCAGCGCTGGTCAAGATTCGTGAGAGGTCTTGCCACTGTGTGCCTCACGTTTCCTGCTCGGAACTCACATCCGCCGCCATGGCGTACACTGTGGCCAGTAAAGTGGGAACGCCGCCACCGAGCAGCAGGAAGAGCGAGCCGATCATGAGCAAGTAGGGGTTGTTGCGGACACTGGCCTGCATCTTGCCGAGCATAAAGGGGGCAAAGCAAAAGGAGAGGGCGGTGCCGCCGTAGGCCATGAGGGCGGTTGGCTTGCGACCGATGCGGTCAGCGAGCAGGGCAAAGGGGAAAGAGACGAGCAGAGCTGAAACCGTTGGTCAGCGGAGAGATGGTGGACGGAGGACGAGGAGACTCGTACTCATGATGGAGTTGAAGAGGCCGAACCAGCCCAGCACGTAGGCCAGACGCGACTGCACCTCGTCGCCCTTGCACTGCATCTCATCGATGATGGTGTGAGAGCTGTCGGCGTAGTGGGCGTGGCAGAGGGCGTCCTCGATGAGGCGGTAGAGGGGAATGAGCATGAGCATGCCGCTCGACGTGACGCAGAACATGACGGCCGCGGCGAGCAGCACAATGGAGCCGGGCGTCTTGGCCTGCCACGACCTCGCCCTGATGCGCGGCCAGGTGGGCAGCGGCTCGTCGTGTCGCTCATCGTCGTCGAGCAGCGGAGCGTCCTCGGGAGCGTCCTCATCAACATGAGACGGCATGGGACTGCGGCGAGAAGTCGATGAGGGGAGAGGGGCGGGAGGCGAAAGTGGGAGATGGGGAGAAAGGCGGTGGAGGAGTCGGAGCTCAGGTGGAGGTCCGAAGTATCGAAATATCCAAGGCGGGAAGGAAGGCTCGAGCCGGGCTCAGCCGCAGCCCCTTTGTTGGTGTCAAGACAGTGCCGATCAGCGGAGTCTCCGTCTGACGGGCGACATTGAATCTGACTGCTGCCTGGACGCATCGTTTTTCCTCAAAGCAGGCTTCATCTTTTGCTGAATCAATTCGTCGTCAGACTATTACCAAGTCGTCTACCGGTAGTCATGCCATGTGGACTTGACTGCCCACCTGTCAAGACAACAATGCCCCGGAGATCATCAGTGATGACACGCGCTGAATCTATGCGCATTGGCGGTGGCTAGTCAGTGGTCGTGGGTGGATTGCCGCCGTCGTGTAGAATTGCCGTCGGCTTTGACTCCCAATTATTTGGTAAGCAACTCCTCAGTGTGTGGAGAGAGAGAGAGAGAGATGCCAAGTCGTCTCCAACGCTTGTTTCTGCCTCATCCCAGAGCCTAATTGTACGTCTCTTCTTCGACATCCCCGGCATGGCTCTGCGCATCGGCTTCGTGCCCGAACACTTCTCGACCCCGCTCTACTTTGCGCAGAAACACTACGGCCTCGATGCCGCCCTGATCCCCTTCCCCTCGGGCACCGGCCACATGGTCACGGCGCTCCGGGCCGGTGAGATCGACGTCGGCATCGGCCTGACCGAGGGCTGGATCGCCGGCCTCGGCAAGGAGGGCGTCGACGGCGACGGCGGATATCGCCTCGTCGGCACCTACGTCGACACACCGCTCTGTACGTGAAGTCTTGATTGCCAAGAGTCTTTGACCACCAACCAACACCCGCACGACAGGCTGGGCCATCTCGACGGGCGCCCGTCGCCCCGACATCACGTCCGTCGACTCCCTCATCGGCCGCAAGATTGGCGTCTCCCGCATCGGCTCCGGTAGCTACGTCATGGGCTACGTCCTCGCCGACCAGCAAGGCTGGCTGCAGCCGTCGACGCAGCCCTTTTCCGACACGGTCGTGCTAAACACGTTTGACAAGCTGCGCGAGGCCGTCAACTCGGGCGAGGCCGACTTCTTCATGTGGGAGCACTTTACCTCCAAGAAACACCACGACGCCGGCGAGATACGCCGCGTCGGCCACATCTACACGCCCTGGAGCAGCTGGAAAATCGTCGCCTCGACCAAGCTGGCGCCGCTCCACGGCGGCGTCGATGCTCGCGTCAAGACCCTGTTTGAGAAGCTGGACCGGGGCGTTCAGCACTTCAACGACAACCAGGACGAGGCTGTCGGCTACATCTCCGCCAGCTTGGGATACACGGAGCCCGATGCGAGGGAGTGGCTCAAGACGGTCCGGTTTCCGTCCCGGACCGAGGGCGTCAAGCCAGAGGTCGTGTCTGACTGCGTGGCCATTCTGAGGAAGGCGGGTGTCTTGGTTCAAGGCAAGGGGATGGACCCCGAAGCCATGATGGTGAACCCGTGAGCCAACTGTTAGCCAGGTCTCTCGACAATGGTCATGGGGAAGCCTGTTAGATGGCTCGTCTCGTTGCGACGTCCGCCCGACATTCCGTCCTGATTCCGGACTGCCGTTGCGTTAGCCCAACTGCATTGGTGCCGGCGTGCCGTGGCTCAATGAAGCAAATGGGCAAAAAAGGGAGACAGTCATCATTCGTAATCATCCGCTGTGGTCAGCTTGACCACATACTCGACGACGTCGCTCTGTGCTCATTGGATGGATGGCTTACAGCTACATCTCAGTTATGGCGGTACAGAACACTGCGCAAGTCTCCGGCCACATGGAGTTGTGGACAATTGTTTGTATTCACAAGGGCATAGTGACTGCCATGCTCTGGATGTGGTTACGTCGGCTTGGGCCTGGGGCGGAATATTCTATTCCACGGTAGTTGGTGTCCACTCCAGGCTCACTACTGTTAGCTTCAAGTACGCCCGAGTTTAATGGAGCAACTGTAAACGGGAACTGGACAATTGTGATTGAGGAGCTTGCGTGATTCTGAAAGAAGACGATGGCAAGGGGCCAAGACATGTACGACTCGTGCTCGCCGAATCGACGCATCATGCGCCAAGCCGGCATTCATGTTAGCCGCTTCATATCTCATCCTGATTGCCCGATTACTTACTCTCTTCACTGAAGCCCTCTATGCCATTCGAGTTGGTTGCTTGCCCGTTTGCCTCATCTAGCCCCTAGTCACTAACATTGCTTGCTTCTTTGTCACTGCCACAGGGATCGCTCTGCCATCCTGGTCGCAACCCTCATCAGGATTGGCCGGGAGGAGCAAAATGGATGCTTTTTTTTGGCATCGTTTTGCTATTTCTGCTGGGAAGGTTCTTGTCGTTAACAGGGAAGCTATGCACATATCTTTAGTCTCTCGACGCGTCTTTCGGGTATTTATTGATAGTGGTTTTAGTACCAACTTTTGTGAGGTCGATGGTTGCTTGCCGCGCCCCAGAAGCAATGACGCAACGTGACCAATAAGAAGAGCACGAGCTTCCGAGGCACGGTTTCTGGCTTTCTGCAACCCCTTCCTACTCTACTACGTACAGTACAGACAGTGCAGAGAATGCCTGGCTCACCCAGCCGCGCGACGCACACACTAGTTAGCGAGGCTCACCCGGCTCTCCCGGCTCACCCGCCCGCGGTTGCGCGATTGGCCGGAGCGGGGGAGCCAGCAGCGGCCCTGTCATGCACAGAGGCTGGCCCACCGTGAACCTCGTAACCTCGTAACCTCGTAAAGCCCATCACGGCACAGAGCCTTCTGTCGCCGCCATCGCCCTCTCGTCCACCCCTCGCTCATTGAGTGCCCTTTCGCCGACCGTCGACTCCCCTGCCCCATCGTGCCGGCCCGGATACCGAATGCAAACGCGATCCGCTGCCCGGATGCCCAGCCCCGACTCCGCCTCGTCTAGCACCGCGGGACACAGCCCGTCGACAGGCGATCCGTGATGCCCTCGCCGCCTCCGCCCGGGTCGGACTCGGAGCCCATACTGCCCAGCGATGCTGTTGCCGGCCTCGGCCTGGAGCACCGGAGGATGTCGTCCACGGCCGCCTCAACGGGCTTGTCCCTGCGGGAGTCGTACTCGTCTCCTGAAAAGGGGGGTCTGCGGGCGCGAATGGGCTTGGCTGGCGTTGCCAGGCGCACGCTCGGCATCTCCCTCTTGCTTGTGACCGTCTTTCTATGGACCGTATCAAACTTCCTGGCCAGTGTAGGCACCCTCTCCCGACGCCCAACGAACCCGGGTAAGACGGATCCCACGGCGCTGACACTCCATCATGCAGTTCATCTTCTCCGACCACACCTACAACAAGCCCTTTTTCCTCGTCTACATCAACTCGTCAGTTTTTGCCGCGTCGGTGATGCCCATGTTTGCAAGGTACATGCTCAAGAGTGGGATCCGGGGCTTGCGCAACGACGCGGTGCGCATGTGGCACGAGCACAGACAGTCGCGCTCGGCCACCAAACTGCGGGCGGCGGGCGGCGACGACGACGAAACAACGGGCGAGCGCTTGCTGGTGGATGACGAGGGGGTGCTCGAAGCTTTCGCCCCGGGCGACGGCCAGCTCGGCTTCCGAGAGACGGCCGTGTTGAGCCTCGAGTTTTGCATGCTGTGGTTCTCAGCCAACTACTTCGCGTCGGCATGTCTCGAATACACGAGCGTGGCAAGCGTGACGATTTTGACATCGACGAGCAGCATGTGGACCCTAGTCTTTTGCTCCGTCTATGGCGTCGAGTCCTTTTCTGTCCGCAAGCTGGTGGGCGTCATGGCCTCGCTCGTCGGCGTCGGCCTCATCTCGACGGTGGACCTGTCGGGCGAAAGCGACGAGAACCGGGGGTCATTTCCCCACAAGACGCCGGGGCAGGTTGCCATTGGCGACTCAATGGCCTTGTTCAGCGCCGTCGTCTACGGCCTGTACGTGACGGTGATGAAGCGGCGGGTCGGCGACGAGGACAAGGTCGACATGCGCCTGTTCTTTGGCCTGGTCGGAGTCTTTAGCCTGGCCCTGCTGTGGCCGCTGTTTTTCATCTTACACTGGACCAACATTGAACCGGTATGCTTATGCTTGGCCATGACGGAAGCCGCCCGAGATGAGGGAGACTGACTCGACTCCTCTGTCCAGTTTGAGATGCCTCCGACGGGCAAAGTTTGGGCAGTCATCGTCGTACGTCTTGGCAACCCCCCTCCCCCGTTTATCCCTGAGTTTATCAGCTTTGCTTCTCTATGCATCGTGAGTGGAGACGCAGTTCTGACGGAAGCGCCGCGCAGGCCAACTCGCTATCGTCGTTCGTGAGCGACATATCGTGGGCGTTCGCCATGCTCCTGACGACGCCGCTCGTGGTGACGGTGGGACTGTCGTTAACGATCCCCCTGTCGCTGATCGGGGAGATGATACAGTACGGGCAGTACTCGAGCTTCATCTACTGGATCGGGGCCGCCGTGGTGTTTATCTCCTTTCTCTTTATCAACAACGAGAGCCAGGAAGAGGGCGGGGCCAGGGCGCCGAGCGAGGGCAGCGGTCTTGTCGGCACTCGATTGACTGATTCTCCGCCTCTGCCTCCTCCTCAACATGCGGAACCTCGGACGGCGAGCGCATAGACGAGAGGCTCGTATGCATGCATGTATAAGACCAGGCCTTCTCCGGAGAATGTGCAGCGACTTGGTTAGACTTTTGGGCAGCAGCTGCGACCGTGTACAGTGGCAGCCGGCGGACATGTCTGCTCTCGGACACTGACAGGCAAAGGTGAAGTTATCTCGGGCTCCACAGCCGTCGACGGTAGCCAAAGACAACGATAGCCGGGGCAGGGTCTCGGCTGCAGCTTTACCCATCCTGTACATGTCTGCACGCAGCCTCGATATTGAAGCTCGGCCATCCGTTGTTTGGGCGCACGTCGTGCTGTGAGAGGGCAGACAGGCCCGGCATTGAAGCTCAGCCATCTGTGGCCTCGCGGCGCCCGTGCTGTGAGAGGGCGCAAGGGGCTCGGATCGACGAGGGAGCACGCTTATTGGCCGAGAAGATGGGCGTACGTGTTCCGGACAGCGCGGCGTGGGGTCACAAGTGTGGGCGAGGACGCGTGCCGGGTCGGCGAGCACCGCGCCTCGGCCGGAGGGCAGGAGGAAATAGCGCGTGGTACAAGACTCGGGACGGCAGGCAATGGGTGGTGACAGGGCGCATAGTGTCATGGCACGGCGGCGTCGGTCGTCGGGACGAGTGCATGTTGACTCGTCAGGTGACACCGAGAGAGCAGGAATGAGTCGAATGACCAGATCCAACCCGACATGCATCCAGTAGAGATTTGGATGCGTCGGGATACGTGTGCGGCACGGAGAGGGTATTTGGAGATGTCATTGCTCAAGATGGGTGTAAAGTGGCGTGTTTGTTACGTCCCACAGAGGGGCAATTATCCCATTCCCAACTCTAATCATGAGAGGAAAAGGCCGAAGATTCCAGGCACGTGTGAACTGAGGTCTCATCTAATCAATCAGTTCATCCGGTGGGGAAGCAGGCCAAAAGCGCCGGGTCGGTTCGCGGGTGGGGGAGATTGATAACTTTAACCTTCTCAGAGTAGTTCCTTGTTTGCCCATCTGTCCGAGAGACGCGTCGGGTTGGACCGCCTTGTCAACTTTGGGAAGCGGGCTCGGCTCATACATACAACACACATATATTTGGCAGACGATATGCTGTAGTAGGCCATTGACAGACGGCACTTGTGCCACACCCAAAGTTCATATAGATTATAGGCTGAGGAAACAGACTGGGAACCTCGGGCGTCGGCGAGGAGGCGGGAGACGACCGATGGGTCTCCAAAGCATCGATGGCGGGTATGACCGCCGTTTGCCGGGGCTAGACAAGTTCCACCAATGCGTCTCTCTCTCGCATAAATACCAACTAAAAAATCTTCCAGGGATATGACTGTACATGGTTTTCCGGTGCATGCACGTCGGGTGCCGTCATATGCAAGCTCCACGCGCGTCAGTAACGCGTTGGGGTCTCGTGCAACGGCCATGTTCTATACCTAAACTTTAGTAGGGAGTCGGAAACGACAAGGGCAACAAAGAAGAGCAGTGTTGAAGTGCCTTGGTGTTGCACGCGGCAGAAAAAGGCCCCGACGCTGTGCTCAGCTCGTCGACTCTGACAGAGTATATAGACAGAGTATTAATTATATACAGGACCGTGATTGCATCAGCCAGTAACGATTTGACATCGATGAAGAAGGAGTCCAGACTCTGTCCCCTGTCAATGCCCCGCGTGCGCGAGAGCCGCACCAATGTAACTCCGACAGGGTTTACGGCTCTTTTCCCTCTTCAGACCAAGAGCGCTCCCAGGATTCGGTCATTGTCTAGGTTAACCAACCCATCGCCAAAGGGACATGCCGCGTGGTGTATTGGAGGCTTCCACGCTCCCGGCCGAGCTACAGCACCACTACCTGCTAGCCTCCGTTGATCCACCCAGCCCTCGCTACCCGGCTTGTTCCTTGCATGTACCCTGTCGGTCAAGCCATCGTCCAACAACCTCCATCTCTCTTGTAAACCGCTCCTGCCCGTGCATACTTGCCGGCCCTCTTGCCTCCATTTCGACCCAGTTCTTCCTTCCTTCCAAAGACACCTCACCGCCCTCGCACACCCCGTGCCTACCTTGCACTTCCTTGCCAGCAACCCTCGACCTCTACATGCCTCTCCCTCTACACGCCTCTCCCCCTCTCTCTTCGTCTCTCACGACTCATCTTGCCGTCCCATCTCGTCCTCTTTCTCTCCTTCACTCTCCTCATTGATACATACCTATCCTTTATACATCTCCTAAGTTAGATCCTCTCTAATCGACCTCGCGGCTCACTGCCCCCCTCGCAACCTCCTCCCGGAGTTGGGGGATGCCCCCGTCGACAACCTAATCACCATGTCGGCCAACTCCCTCGATTCCCCAACCCAAAAAGGCACACTGGCAGATGCCATAAACGCCGCCACGCGCGCTCAGCACACCAAGCTCAACAGGCTGATTCTCGCCCGCATGCCCCTGGCCCTGCCTCCTCATGCTGTCGACCCTACCATCTACCTCTCGGGCCTGCTCCACATTGCGCCCATTTACATGGCATTTGAAGGGCTATGGCGCGACATTGTCGAGCACCGTGTCCCGGCCTCGGACGAGAGCTTCCCCGGCCGCGTTGATGTCCAGGGCAACGTCGCGGCCCCCCCGGTCAGCGATCGCATCCACTCCATACTCGCCTCCTTATACATCCCCGGCCTGGTGCGGTCCGACAGAATGCTCGCCGATATAGCCTCTCTAACCGGATCCTCTCCCCAGGACGTCGAGGAGCGCCTGCTGTCCGTCAGTCGCACCGGACACCTCGCCGCCTTCGTCGACCACATCAGGCGTATCATTTCCCGCAAGCCCCACGTCCTCGTCGCCTACACCTACATCCTCTTCATGGCCCTCTTCGCCGGCGGCCGCTATATCAGGGCGACCTTCGAAAAGCCTGGCCTTCTCTTTTGGGGGTCCCTGTCGGACATGGGCAAGCTATCGCTGCTGGCCCCTGAACTCGGCGCAATACCCCGCGCCCCGACAGAGCATCACCATCAAGCTCACCACCACCGCCATCACCTTCACCACCACCATAACCAAGAGAGCACTTCAGATGAAACCCCGGGCTCCGACTCGGAGTCCCGCACGCTGCCCGTCATGCCCGTGCGATTCCTCCATTTCAACACGCCAGCGGACGGCGAGGACTTGAAGTGCGAGTACAAGCAGAAGCTGTCGGAATCGGAGGCGTTGCTCACTCGTGACGAAAAGGAAGACATCGTGCAAGAGGGCATCTGCATCTTTGAAAACATGATCTTGGTTATTCACCAGCTCGATGCAGTCTGCGCCGCACAGGACCCTGCCGCCGCGGAGCGATGGTCGCTGGTCGGCCTCATGAAGAATGCTCATGTTGTGGGGGACCGCTTCAGGGACAGCATCGCCGTCACGAGGCAGCGCTGGGAGAAGAGCTCGGCTCAGGAGTCCGTTTCCGATGACGACGAGGCCGGACCCGATGTCGCCAAGGCCGGTTTTCACCCGACAAAGGGGAGCGGCGCTCCCGGCCTCAGTCCCGCCGCCTCCAAGTCTGTGAGGTTCGATGGAGCATCGCCCCATCCCGCCCGCTGCTTGCGGGGCGCCCCGAGGCAGATGCAGGACGCCCATGTGGCCAAGTGGCTACTGGCCACGGTGCTCGGCATCCTCGGCCTTGGCCTCTTTTTCACCGGCCGACGAAGCCTTTTAGACTGGTTGCGCGTCTGACGGCGCAAATACCTGACGGCGACGTTGGGGAAATGGCAGGGTATAATACAAGGGGAAGTGGTGCGGTAGAGTGTTACGGTAGGCACCATTTGCATCTCTCCCAGCACATTGGCGTTCATCATTCGACGAGCACCCAGGTTGCTTAATATTCTCGTGGGGCGAGGAGAGAGGCAGAAGCCCCTATTCCGTGTTCCGCCAAGCGTGACTCGGCGAGCGTAGCATGAAGCACGCACCTAGCAGCTAGAGTTGAATACAGCATCCTGAGCATTACCATGCTATTGTGTTCGTGTATTCTGTCATCTAGGGTATGTGTGTAGGGGCCCGGACAGGCCATGCAAAACAGTGTGTACACAGCGCTCTCTCTCATGGCCGCGAGTAACGCCAGGTTGTCCTACCGTGCTGCCTCATCCCACCGCCCCTTTCTTTGCCGGGCCTCATCCAACATGCAATCGTCATGAACCAAGTTTTACCCTAATGTCGGACGCCAGCCAATGCCTCGGGGCACCCGCGCCCAAGGCAAAGAGAGACGGAAATGCAGTTCAACAGGACATGCAGAAAGCGCATACGCACTCAACAGCGGCTGCAACCACTCGAGTGGAAAAAGGAGGGGTTCTTTGGTCAGCCCTCCTCGCAGTCCCAGTCGTCGCCGACGTCGGCCCAGCCGGCCTGGTGCCTCTCGCCGCCAAACTCGCCCACCTGACGCAGGTGGCGGGCGCGGGGCCCGCCCTGCTGCCAGTGGCGGACGTGGTAGTCGTCCGAGGCGGTGACGAGCTTGCCGTCGCGGGACCAGGACAGCGTGGTGACTTCGCGGGCGTGGCCGCGGATGAGGGGCGTGCCGGCGCGGAGGATGGGCAGGGGGGACGACGACGACGACGAGAGCCATGACGGCGTGGAGCCCGGGGGGGTCAGCGGAGAGGGCAGGAAGGGCGATGAAACGGTCTGGCCCCCCATGCCGCCGCCAGAGGGTGGTAGCATGTGCTCGCGGCGGGCCCAGGCGGCACGCATGTAGCGCTCGTCGGTGGGGAACAGGACGGCGCAGGCGTCGGAGCTGCCGACGGCGAGGAGCTCGGCCCCACCGCCTCCGTGAGCGGCGGGCCGGACGGCGCACTTGACGTAAAAGGAGGCGACGCGGAACGAGTCGTGGCGGAGGCCGTAGAGCGGCCCAAGTCCCCGGGCGGCAGCGGGGCGCCGCTTGGCAGCGCCGTCGAGCAGCTCGGGGGCGTGGCCGAGGACGAGGTGGTTTGTCGAGTAGGCGTAGACGGTGCTGTCCTTGCAGACGGCGTAGAGGCGGGCGGCGTCGGTGCCGAGGGCCATCGACGTGATGCCGTAGGAGCGCCACGTGTGCGTCACGGGCTCGGGCGTCACGGCCAGGGGTGTTTCGGCCGTGTGCCGCCGCGGCTTCATGTAGCGCGTGTCCCACAGCTTGATGGACGCGTTGGCCTCGGACGCCGTCAGAAGCAGGTGCTCGCGGCCCGCCGGCAGCCACTGCAGCGCCGTCACCGACGCCGACGACGTGCTGCCCTGCACGGTGCGCTCGTGCGCGTTGTCGATGGTGTTGACTGTCCGCGCGGGTGCCACATCCAGCCGCTGGTCCCGCAGCCGGCCGCCGCCTCGTCCAGTTCCTCCTCCGGTAGAGCCGGCCGAGAAGCACTGCGCCGGCAGAGGGGAGCACCGCAGGTCCCAGATCTGTACGCGGCTGGCCCTGTCCGACGTGGCGAGCACATTGCCGTTGCCCTCGCCAGGCTGAAAAGTCACTTGTCGCAGCGAGTCCCAGTGGCCGCCGCCCAGCTCGACGGCGACCGTCTGCGTTTGCGTGTCGAGGACGCGCCCGGAGCGGTCGCCGCATGCGCTGGCCAGCCGGGAGTCATCGTGCGAAAAGTCTAGGTCCATGATGGCGTTGTCGTGGACCTTGACGATGCTCGTCACCTTGTTGCCGGGCGCGGAGAGCTTCGCGGTGGACAAGAAGCGGACGTTGCCCTGCTCGTCGCCAATGGCCGTGACCGAGGCGCCGTGGCAGCTGGCGAGGCTAAAGGGGATGCTGGTTCCCGACTGATCGAGAGGCGTGCAGTGGTAGGCATCGGAGCTGGAGCTGTAGAAGGAAGCTGTTTCTGCCCTGGGATCGGACGTTGGGTAGGCGAGATAGTCCTTGCCGGGATGAGAGGAGAAGCCGTGCTCGCGGTCGAGCAAATGGGCTGCAAGGCCACGGTTACGAAACTTGCGAACGGGCTGGGGTTGGTAGTTTCGGAGCGGCTATGCAGAGATGGCGGGTCAGAGAGCGGTGGGAGCGAGACGGGGAGCCGAAAGAGGCGTCAAACTTACCAAGGGCGAGTCGATATCGGCCGGAGCGATTTGCTGAGTGGAGATGGACTTTTCGCTCAAGTTCTGGACGCCTCTGCGACTGGCTTTGAAGAATTGGCCCTGAGGCAGGTCAGACAAACATGTCGAGTGCAAAGCAGGACGTGTCCGGCCAAGGCTCACCAGATTGGCCCTGCGTCTCTCGCTCAGAGTTGCCCTTCCGTTAGTGCCGTCGCCGAGCAAGTCCGTATTCCCAAGGCCCGTGTATGGACGGGTCAGGAGCCGGGGCATATCGTCCAGAGGCATGCCTCTGCGTCGTTTTGCGGGCGGCTCCAGCTGCATCTCGTCCTTCGCCCCGTGCTGGTCGTCATCGTAAGCTCTCCCTAGGCGATCCGTGGGCGAGGAAGGGCATATCGGGTCGGAGCTGAGGGAGTCTCCAGCCAGGGACTGCGGCGACACCATCTGGCGATTAACAGCGGCGGAACTCAATATTCCCAGCGTCAACCGAGTGGCCTGGGGCTGGAACGACCGCGGAGCAAAGAACCTCCGGAACCTTCTAGGCGTCACGGATGGGACACGCTTCTCCTTCCGCTGGCTCGAGCTTGTGGGGGAGAGGAAGGGGTTTGCGGGCGAGGACGCCGCGGCGGGCGGGCTCGAGGGGACTCCATCGGCGGCGGCGGAAGAAGAATCGTCGTGAGGGTGCATCGTGTGTCTCGCCCCGAGCATGGAGTGGTGGGACGTGGACGCGGGACGATGAGGGTCAGAAAGGATGGTGGTGGTCGGGGCGAAGGTGGTTGAGTTGCTATGGGATATGGGCGGGCACTAGAGTTCCATGGTGACAAGTCGATGTGGGTTGGGAGAGGTTTGAGCGCACGAAGCTCGACAAGGAGCAGAAAAATGGGCGGAGCTGGCCGGGGCTGGTTGGGCCAAGCCGATGATGCGGTCGCGGACGACGCGGTCGTGTCCTTGACGCGTAAATGAGAGCATCGTAGCGTGTTTTCAGCCACGACAGGTGGTACCTACAGTACCTACAGAGGTGTGTCAGCGACGTCAGCAGGGCGTGGCCGCGGTCCAGACCAGGCGGCTGCAGCGCGCTGAGACGCGCTAAAGGGCGCCATCCCGTCCACTGGACACCGCTGAAGGCAGCCAGTATCCGTGCTTGGTTCCATAGAAATACAGGGCTGGACTTGCAGGTTGGCCTCGCCCACGTTTCATTGCAGACCACCTCTGCTAAACTCTAACGGCCCTAGCTACTCCGTATAGGATCCTATAGAGGATCCTGCATCATTACCTGCCAGCTACCTCGTGCTGCATCCACCGCCTCTCACCCTCCTCGTCTTCTTCTTCATCGTCGTCGACCTGGGAGAGACACAGAGCGTCCGCCCGGCGTCTGGCGCGCACCGGCCAACCAATGACGCAAGCGCCTCGACTTTTGGTTGAGCAATCCAGACCAAGAATGGTGTCATTTTCGAACAAAGCACCAACCACACCGCTCGACTTTCCGCCGCTGCGAACAACCTGCTGCATGCCTCCGTCTCGCCAATCCTCGTTGCCGTCCGTCTCTCGATAGACTCCATCTTGCGCAGCCATGTGCCGCTTCCTGGTTCGTCGTCTGCCTCCCGCGGCTCCTTTCTTGCATGCTCACCGTTTGTTCAGGTCTACAAGGGCAGCGATGAGATCCTACTCTCCAAACTCATCCTCGATCCCACCCACTCCATCCTAAAGCAGTCCTTTGACTCACGGCTGCGGCTCGTAAGCGCACCCTTTCTTGCCGGTGCCGGTCCAGCGCTGACGACCTGGCTCAGGATACTCGCCGCGGCCAGAACAACGCCGATGGCTTCGGTATAGGCTTCTACACCGACCCCAAGCTCGGCTCGGCCCCCTGCCTCTTCACCTCGACCATTCCCGCTTGGAACTGCACCAACCTCCAGCGCATCGCGTCAAAGACGGCGTCCCGCCTCATCTTTGGCCACGTCCGCGCCACCACCGAGGGCTCCCTCAGTGAAGACAACTGCCATCCCTTTACCCACGGCAGCCTCATGTGGATGCACAACGGCAATCTCGGCGGATGGAAGCACATCAAGAGGAGGCTGGGCGACCGCCTCGCCGACAAATGGTACTTGGGCGTCAAGGGCGGCACTGACAGCGAGTGGGCCTTTGCCCTCTTCCTCGACACCCTCGAACGCCTGGGCCACGACCCGAGCGCCTGCCCCGAGACGGGCTTCGGGCCTACGGTGTTGCGCAAGGCCATGGACTCCACCATCGGCCAGATCAACGAGCTGACCGACTCGATACCGCAAAACATTGTCCAGAGCGAGGACGTCGACACGAGGAGTCTCCTCAACTTTGCCGTGACCGATGGCCACAGCGTCATCTGCACCCGATACGTCAGCAGCTCCAAGGACGAGGCCGCCAGTCTTTACTACTCCTCGGGCACGCAGTGGGTGACGCGGACGACGGACCCCAACGACCGGCGGTACCAGATGGAGCGCAAGGACAAGGGCGCCGACATTGTCCTAGTTGCCAGCGAACCGCTGACGTTTGAGAGGGGTGAGGCTCCCCGCTCCCCTGGCCGCATTTCTCGAGTACGCCGGCGAGCATGTTGAATGTGGCTAACTTTGCATAGAAAACTGGGTCAACGTGCCGACCAACTCAATCTTGACGATTCATAGACAGACCGTCATGGTGCATCCGATCCTGGATCGATACTATGAACGAGACCCCTGTCACGTTCGATCCAGCGCCTTTGTCCAAGCCAAGGGCCTGGTGTGCAACGAGAAGGCGCCGAGCCCGGCCCACGAGCCTCCGCAGTCGGGCTTCGAGGGCTACAGGAGATTGGCGGCGCAGTCGATTGGTTCCGGCAGCCGCAGCCCGGACCTCACCCGGAGGTCGTCGACGCCGGTGTCCGCGCGAGAGGGCAACGCGCCGCCTCGCTAAAGAAAGTCGGCGTGCGTGCTTGGCAGGCCACGCGGGTCTGCGATGATACGACTCAGCAGAGGCGCATAGCGCAGGCCTAACGATAGCCTCGCGAGTTGCGCATGACACGACAGCTTCCGCGCGCCACGGGGCTGTGGCTGTCAAACACCTTGGGGGCATGGGCCATTCGTGGAGTATACCAAAGATAGACTTTAGAGTTAATCGCAGTCCAGACAATTTTGACACGGGAGCCCGTCGTCTCCTGAGGCCCTCGTGATGATCTGCGGCCTTTACGAGCTACATTGTCGGCTGCCGCTGCGGCTTGGTTTAAGGGCGAAGCAAATCGACAAACTGCCTTGCACGACAGCCGATACAGGCGCACCCGTCGACCAACGGGCAACGATGTCGGGGCAAGCAGGCCAGTCCTGAGGGAGGCGCGGCGAGAACAAGGTTGAGTTTCACCGGGCATCATCAAGGTCGGTGGCTGCTTCTCGACGGCGCCGCCCGCATCATGCACCGTCGTCGCTTCAGTCCACCGGCTCGCCAACAACGGGGAAGTCGGAGGGGGCGGGATTTCCCAGCAGACTCGTCCCTGATCCAAGCCTTCCCGCGTCCAGCTCGACGTGCGACCACACGAGCAGCTCACCCGCCAGATCTGGAACTTGACCACAAGCCGCTTCTTGACACTGAACCACATTCGACGGTGGTCGTCAACCGGGCATCTTATAATCGTTTACAGATTTTACTTTTTTCCCCACCGTTCCCCTTTATTTGGTCGGGTCTTTACGGCCAGCTCTCCTAGGCCTCGGATCAACAGAGCCAAAGAGCGAAACAGCAACGAGAATGCCATGCTGTATCGGCATCATCGACTACGCGCAGTGCAGACACAGCACGCTCTACAAGCTCGGATGCACGGCCGGGTGCGAGGAGCTGTGCGCGCCGGCGCAGCAGGAGGTGCTGCTGCGGACGAGGTTCCGGTGGCGATGCGAGGAATGCCACGCGCTGCGGTATGCGACCGACGCCGACGCCCGGACGGAGCGGTGGAACGACCAGGCGCGGCGCATCATCGATAAGGACAAGGGCGGCTGCGGTGGTGGTGGTGACGACGGCTGCAACGACAACGAGAATGACAAGGACGAAAAGGGCAAAATGAACGAGGGGAGAGCGCAGAGGGACGGCGCGAGAGATGCGCGAGAGATGCGGGTGCTGGCACTGCGGGATCGCGAGGAGTTTGAGGAGCAGCTGCAGGAGGAGCGGCGGGTGGCGCAGGTGGAGGAGATCCAGTACGCCGAGGAGTGGACGAACCAGTATGGGCGGGCGGTGTTTGCGATGCGCTACGGGCCAAGGGGCCGGCGCCGGCGCCGGCTGCGGCAGTGGTGGCTGCGACAAGAGGAGGAGCAGAGGTCAGAGGAGGAGGACGATGAGGCCGACGGTCCAGTCGAGGCGGAGAGGCGGCCGCGCGCAGAGGATACGCCCGAGGACGACGATCACCTCCACCTCCACCACCACCACCACCATGAGCAACAGCAGCAGCAGCAGCAGCAGCTGGAGGACATCGACGACAACGAGCAACAGGAGGCGGCAAGGCGGCAAATCGAGAAGCTCCGGTCGGTGCAGCAGTGGGACCTAGTCATCCTCCGCGACGCGCTCAGGAGCGATAAGGAGCTGCGGGAGCTGCGCGACGAGGCCCAGCGGCTGGGACGGGGTGGGCGCGACGACCTCGGGCATTGCGGCATCGGCTTTGGCTTTGGCTCGCGCGCGTTGCCGGCGGCGGAAGGGTGGCCGACGATGTCGGGGCGTGAATAAGGGGGGGGGGGAGCGACCCGGTTGATGGACCCCGGAGAGGGGAGTGAAGGTGAAGGTGAAGGTCGGATACTTTCCCCGAGCTGTGAGGAAGGAATAACACGGAGAGTTGGTTGCGTTTGTCACTGTCACTGTGAGGCTTTGATGCGCCGGTGTCTTGGGATGGATGCCTCGGTTGGCCCCCGCCCAGCGTCGTTGGAGAGGTCCCGACTATGACCACCGATGCCGTGTCGTCCAGAGTCGCACCAAGCTGGCTGCCACTGCCACCGAGACCTGGTC
Source organism: Hirsutella rhossiliensis (assembly GCF_020360975.1). NCBI lineage: Eukaryota > Fungi > Ascomycota > Sordariomycetes > Hypocreales > Ophiocordycipitaceae > Hirsutella > Hirsutella rhossiliensis. Next base: position 2,437,594 of record NW_025408669.1, read on the forward strand.
GACCCGTCGACCACCTCGCCCTTCAATCGTCTTGCTCGGTGAATTAACGCAAAGTTTGCCTTTCCACCCGCCGGCCACGTCTAATCGACCCCTAGCGCGGCACAGTGCAAATGCCGTAATAGTCAAGGCTTGTTTGTTCTCTCACGTTAAACCCGATCCTTGATCATCCAGTCCGTCTCACGTTGGGCGGGTGCTTATTCTCCTCGGCTCGTTTTGATAAACGCCGGCGCTAGATCCCCGGGTCAGTGCCCGTCACATCCCCCGATGTCTCCCCCCCCGGGCCTGATGTGCCGGGCCGAGGCTTTGCCCTCGGTCTGTTGCCGATGCTGATCAAGTGCCGGCCGGATCTGGCTGCTCTGTGCCTTGGATGTAACTTGGGGGCAACAACCGGACCATTGGATGGCAGCCCATCTCCGGCAAACCACCCCTTTTTCTGTCAACATTCGCCCGGGAAGTCCCAACATCAGAGCACGAGGAGGAGAAGGCTCGTGACCGTCGGCCCCAGTCAATTTCAACTCTAATCACGCAATCGTCATTGGCCGACTTACACACAGCAGACCCTTTGTTCCAAAAACTAACCTAACGCGCCACGCGCCGCCTCTTCTCTAGACCGCCCAATCGCCAGGCCCCCTCCTCCCATTTCCACTCTGGTGGCTGATGGAGGGGACTCTGGAGCTAAAAAAGAAGCTTCTGTCTTGGGCTCCAAACATTGGCCGGGTCCGTTATCTTACTACCGAGTAAATGCGTGGTCTCTTCGGGCGGATACGGATACCGTGTGGGCAGCAATACTATACACACACATTGCGTGCATGCCCGCCGATACACGACGTGTGCCGCCGCCATATGAGCCATGCGTACTCCGTAGACATACATCCATTCTCTCTCTCTCATCGTATATGACCCAACTCTTGTTTGAACCCCCCCATCAAGGGCGAGCAAACCACCCCCGTTAGGGCATGCACAAAGTACAGCATGATGCCTCCTCCTCGAGCCCGCATCATCGCCTGCCTTGCTCCAGCTTTCTTGGCACGCGTCTTTGATTCAGCGGTAAGCGAGAGAACGGCAGAAACAAAGATACCGGTAGAGCCCATCCTTGGTCCAGTGGCGTCTCCCCCTCGTCCTCGGAGTCGCCCGACCCAAGCTCTCTTGTCCTGTCTGCCTGTTACAGACGGTAGGACAACAAGGGGTCCAACCATGGAAGCCTTCGTCAATGGAAACCAGAAAAGAAAACAAGGCGGCGGCGGCCTTCGACCAACCTAAAACACCACTTGTCATAACCTCTCGAGAGGCCATCATGCACTGCCTGTCACTTAGCTCGTTCCTCCCCCTTTTACTTGCAACCAGTGACACGCAAGAAACAAAGGAGATGGGCTCTTCGACGTCGCCGCGCCACCAAGCTAGCACGCCATCGTCCTCTCTCCATTACATCTTCTGCTCCCGGCATGCGAGTGGACAATCCAATCCCATCAGCCATTGAATGCGCAGACCTTGGCAACTTCGATCCATGTGAGCATGATGGACGCACCCCCTTCCCCCACCCCCTTTCTTCCGCATCTCCACAAATACTCTTTACCGCTCTACCAAGTCCTGCCCTCCCCGTAGCTTGTGCCGGGAGAGGCTCCCAGGAATACGGGTGAGAACCTTGGCAGAAACGGCCCAGGGGCCCCGGCACTCTGCAACGGAGCCGCCCCGTTCCCCGGTCCATCGAACCCAGGCTCCGCCGCACGACTGGGGGAAACGGCGACAAGTCACTTCGCCGACGATCCCGGCTCTGCTGAGTCCCTCTGCCTTGCCTTCGGACGACGCGCTTCATCATTGCTTGCAACGTATATACTAGCTCATGTACTGTCTGCGCTTGTCATGTACACCATCCGTTGCATATATACATGTCCAATGCCAGAAGACGTCCTCGACAACACGAGGCCCATGCAACCTTGCCGCTCTCGCCCATTGCCACTTGATGCTTGCCGTCGACCCAATGCTGAATGAACATGTTGAAATCTTAATGCCCGGTTCCGTGGGTTCCCCCTCTCCCTCTTCCCCCTTCTGCCCGATGAAAGAATGCCCAAAACCTGGAAATTTAGCATGAAAAAGTAAAGTGTAATGGCCCACTGTCGACATCATTCTGTTGGCCTCGCCCTGCATCATATTCGCCACATCCATCGTCCCATGTTCCCCAAGTCGTTAGCCAGCCATTTGCAGATCCACGCAGCCAGGTAGTCCGTCCCTGAGCCATCCTCATTTCTGTCCGTCTTCGTTTCGCATGTCATTATGGCGAGAGGCCAGGTCTCAGTGCCCGTCTGTACTCGTACCGTGTTCGCACGGTTAAGCGTGTTTTTCCTGGCTGCCAAAGAAAGAAAAAAAGAAAGAACAGACAGCAGCAGCGCCGAGATCAAAACATGATCCACTCGGCCTCGACCCCGGGTCCCCCAAAGCACTTGGCCCAGTTGAATGGTGCCCGATGACCTGTCGTCTTGCCTCCTTGCTGCTGACCCTGAGTCTCGAGCCTGTCTTGCAAGTCGCCAGCCCAGAGCTTCTCCAAGACACTCAACGCAGAAAGGTTATTCATGTAACCTGACCGGCTCATGATATCTCGGCACTTGGTTCGAACGATGTTCTGCTGCAGCTCGTTGACGCACTCGGACCCGGCAACAAACAGCGGCCACAGAAGAAACTTCTCGGCGGCACTTCCCGCTTCAAGGCTCGTCGCGTAGTAAACCACCTGGCTCACCAGGTTTTGGAAGTTGGTGTGACTCGAGGGCATGTTCGGGCCCGCCAGCCGCTCCGTGTACAGCAACGCGGCGTACCGGAAAGCTTCCGACAAGGATCCCAGGTCACGTACCTGCCCGGGACTCGGCGACCCTGGCAACGACCCTGCCACGGCTGCGGCGTCGAACTGCCAATTTTGCAGGGCCAGTCGAGCCTCCTTCCATTCTCGCCAGAACAGGGCCCGGCGATCATCCAAGGCTGTCGACGTGCACATGGCTGATGCTAGAATCTCATCGTCGTCCAACGTCGTCCTGAATCCGTTGCCGTCAAACCGATGGCTGGGAGCCTGGTAAATGTCTCCCGGCCCCAGGCTGTGCATTCTGCCATCACCGAGTGGGTCGAACGGCGATCCGGGGTTACCGCCTGAGGGAGCTTCAGGGCTACGGCGAGCGGATGCAGTCATGTTCTGTACAGGCCGATGCTGGGACAAGAGATTTAGCCGGCCGAGCTTTCTCATCGTTCGGAAGAGTCCTCTTTCGCAGCCGACCATGTTCTCGGCACCGGGCGGGAGAGCAGCGTGATCTTCGGGCTCCGGGGTTAACTGGGCTTCTCGATCGTTGATGCTGGCCGAAATGGCATCAAAGTAGGTAAAGAGCGTCTCGATCCAAGCCGAGTCTCTCGAAGGACCGAAGCGTTCGGACCGCATGGAGAGAATCTTCTTGACGCCTGCGAATTGGGTATGGAACTTGGCAACTCCCGACTCCACCATGCGATAATGACACAAGAGAAGAATCGTAGCCAGAACTGAATCATGCATGGATTTCTCAGCATCGTTCAGCTGCTCGTTGAGGAGTTGGACGGCTAGGTTCCGGTGATGGAATTCTTCAGCCAGTGAAGGGTCGTCTGGTTCACAATCACCCGAGCCATCGGCGGTGAGCTTCTCCCACAGCTCTTGTGGATCTTGACCGAGACTGAGCTTGCGTTTCATACGAAGATTGCAAGCTGAAAGAGCGCAAATTGCATGTTGTAGGCTCTGGCTGTTGACGGCGAGCCCGAGCACGTGGCCCCGAAAGGGGTTGTGTGGCCCGTCGATGTAGACCAAAGAAGGAGCCATGGTGTTCCTGTAGTAATCCATGAAGAAGGGCATCCTGGCTATGATGTCTTGACTGCCGCGCAGAGACTCGGGCCCACGAAAAGCAGCCCACTGGGCCGGTGCGTGCTGTCCAGCCCGCGGTGACGGTAGCTCGTCCTCCCGACCACTCGGCGACGGCGTCCATATCTGGCCAGCAGGTTTAGAGCAAGGGCCGTATGCGTCAACCTGAGGGACACCTGCTGCCTCATTAGAATGGAAAGGCCGGACAGGGCGCCAAGTGATGCTCACTGAGGCCGTCACAATCCCGCATCAGTCTATGGCCCAGGTGAGGTTCAAAATGGTCCAGGTGAGACGTCAGGCTTGAACTCGGCTCAGAGGGGGCATAGATGAGACCCGGACACGACGTTTGTGCGCGGCTATAGTCGAGCACGAGAGCCGAAGGAGGACTTTGCGGGGCAGGGGAGCTCTGACCGGCCGGATAGCCGTCATACATGACTGTCGGATTGCCGCCACCAAACGGCATCTCCTCGCGCGGGTAGGATTGGCTCAGGGGCGAGAGGTAGTCGACGTCGCTGACCGAGTCCACAGACGAGGAGAGACTGTCCGTCATTAGAGGCACCGGAAACTTGGAGTACTTGGGAGTTTCGCCCGGCGAGTGCATCATGTCTGATGAGTACTGGACATGGCCCCAGTGGCCCTGCGGTAGGGAGGCGGAAGTCTCCGGATGTGACATAGACAAGTAATCATAGCCCGGTCCTGGATAGGGGGATGAGGTTGCCAAAGCGGCCACATGAGAGGCGGTTGGGATATCGATTGGGCCGCAGTGCGAGCCTCGCAACTCTTCGTGCTCGGTCCAGTGGCCGGACATGACGGGGACGGTCGAGTGAGCCCGGGCTCGACCGGTGGGGGTCTTTTTAGGCTCGCGAGAGACTGGGGGAGACTTTGCGATAGGCAAAGACAGGCCACGAAGTTTGCCCCGGCTTGCAACACCAACACCCCACGTGAGCTGAGTCTTGTAACCGGAGCACTCGTTGCCAATCTCGAGACATTGGGAGCAGTACGGCCGCCGGCGGTCGCACTTGATATTTCGCTTGGAGCAGGTGAAGCAGTCGTCGGAGGCGCCACCGGCGGGTGTACGTCTCCTACGCTTGCGAGCGGCAGTGACGTCCTTGACGGACACCGTCTGTTGGGCGATGGGAGCGGTCATGACCACGGAGAGGCGGCCAAGGTGTCCGAGCCGGCGCAAAGGGGAACCGTCAAGGCTCTGATAGTACAGAGCGATGGAGAGAAGACAAGACAAGTTGTGAAACACGAGTGCAGAATCTCGATGCGACGTCCGAGTAACTAAGAAGGTATGCAGAAGAGTAGAGAAGAGGGGGTATGATGGTGGAATGAAAGGACGAGGGAAGACGGAACGGGATGCGAGGGGTTATGAAGACAGGAGAAGGGAAGACGAATCGTCTTCTGGAGATGTCGTCTGCAGCAGGGAACCGGACACACAGACGATAATGTATAAGACATGGGGCACGCAGAGGGCCGGCTCCGTCTGACAGGGACGGACAGTGTACAAAGTGGGTTGGTTCAGTCGAAGGCGTTTGCGCCATAGGAGCCGACCGGGGGCGTCTTCCTCCATGCTTCATGCTTGTCGAGCGCGGAGCACGTCCTGCGAGTCTGTACATGCACGACGCCCGCTACCCGGTGGTGTGGTAAGGGTATGGCCGTGAGTGGACGGTACCATGCGCGTACCGTCACAGGGACGGTGAGCTATCTGGAGAAGGGTGGAAAGGGGGGTGAGGGTTGCCAGCGGCTGCCAAGGAGTCGACCGAGTGAGCCGTGAGGAGATTGGCGGGGAGGCTTGAGCATGGAGGGTCTGATGGCGCTTTGCTTGAGAAAGACCCCTGTGCCTAGCTCCACGAGCGGGTGTGCTCGCTCTTGACGGGTGAGGCGTATTAAACTGAACGGCCCGGTTTTTGCCTATGGTTTCGAGCCCGGAAATGACTGTGTGATGCAGCACATGCGGGTGCCAGCCCCGGCCAGCAGACAAGCATCGGCCGCCGGCCTGGTTACCGGGAGGGGGCGGAGGGGCTCGAGCACAGCTTTTTTGCTCGTCGTGCGCACGCAGGGCAGGATGACATGCAGTATGAGGTCGACGAGGACGGGGAGGGGCGTGTGTCTTGGAGGCAGACCCAGACTGCGAGAACTGTCCTGGGCAAGCAGGGATGTCGAGGAGATGAGGCGAGCGGAGGAGGGTGCGCCGTCGACCTTGAGGGGCGTGCCGGGATGAAAAATTGGAGGCTTTGCCAAAGAAAAAAGTTGGAGTTGAAAGCTCGACGCTTTGGAGGGGTAAAAAGGGGCGCGGCAACCGCAAATCCTGGCCCACTGATCAAGCCTCCTTGACCCCAGGAACCCTGCCGTGGAGGAGAATTCCCTGTCAATCTTTGCTCCGGCCCTAGCGTGCAGAGTATTCGTACACCCGTGCCGTACACACCTCCAGCAGAGCATGTCGCCAATATCAGCAGACATGGAGGTGAGACCCGTGGAGGCGGGCCGGCCTCTCATGCTCATTCTCAGCCAACAAAGCACATGCGTTTCAAAGACCGGGAGAGAGGAAACGCGGGATAATGCAAACATTCCTCTCGGTAAGTGCGCGCGTGCGCCCTTGGGTGGAAAGGTGTGTGTGGCAGTGTGAGTGAGTGCGAGGTTGTGTAGGTTTGTTCAATGCGCTGGAGCTTGGTATCATGGACCATGTCACGCGGGGGCTTTATCGGGAGCGGCATCGGGGGAACGTTTCTTTTTCGTCGGCCTGTGACAGACACGGGGGCAGCCGAGTGACTTGACTGGTGACGAGACAGGCCGAGAGGGTGAATGGCGGCGGCGGAAAATGTCTCGATGGCCAGTAATGTCTTGTTGTTGCTTCTCTGTCCTGGTCTCTCTTTTCTCCCCTTCTCGCATCAGCCTTGTCCGGCTTCTTGTCTGGTCACCTGCTTGCACCCACAAGCTCACGGGTCGTCGGTCCTGGTTCATCTCCCTCGCCTACCGCGAGGATCCCACCCGAAGACTGTCGCGCGAGCTGCCGGCGAGCCAAGCAAGAAAGAACAGAAGGGAACGGCAAAAGAAGATGACGATCGGCTCCAAGGGCCTGCTGCGCTCCTCTTGGCCACTCGTCCCTTGGTGGCCGCACTAGCAAAGGCGAATAAGAGGTGCACCGGCAGGACTGCCATTCGGCGTCTAGCGCGGCCGGCTGTGGATGTTGATGTAGACGTACAGGGCTCCGGGTCCTTTTGCAAAGCCCACCGGGCAAGAAACCCACTTCGAACGGACGTCTCTGGGGGGCGCTAACTTGAGAACTTGAACCAAGCATGGGGCCCCGTGGGTATGGCTTGGCGATGGGATGGCGTATTTACCGCCGCTTTCCCCGTCAATTCCATCTGCTTTTTTCAAGGTCGGGCCGCGTCGCTGTGCTTGACGCCGCCAATCTCACCGGCACTGCTAGAAGGGAGATGGATGGCCCCCAACAAGGCGCTTGACGGGCTGTGTCACGGGACACTGTGATCAATGCCATGTCCACTGACTGACTGGACGAGCGCGCGACAAGGCTGTGCCGAATGATGCGCCCTCGGGCGTTATCACCACGAGCCGGGGGCTGGTATTTCTCATGACCTCCTCGATGCAGGGCGATATGCACACGAGGCCCAAGATATCGCCCGCAGGGTTGGTTGGCCTGTCACGAGTCCACTCCGGCGTTATCGGCAGTGGGTGAGAATCAAGGCAAGGTCGAGGCTCGGCCGTATCCAAGGTAGATGTCATCGCCGCCAGCGGCCCAAGGTTTCCTCGCTGCTGCACGGACACACGGCCGAGCCGTCGCCGGGCAAACACGAGCAGCCCCGTCCGTAGGGCCGTTGAGCTAGGCAAGCTAGCGTGGCGGGCCGGTTTGAGACGCGCATGTTGGACGCATAGGAATGAAAGCCGCCCGGTTTGCTTTTGTCCAAGAGGCTCGGGGGCTCTCATGGTCGCGGATCGTGGCGTGGCTCGACTGCATATCTCGGTTGGGCCTTGGCAGTCTCGCGTCATGCCTCGTGCATCTGGAGATTGTGCAGTGTGCAGGCAGTGGCACCGGCCTCGTGCCTAAGCGGTGCAGATGAGCAAGGACTTGTCGATGCCTCGTTTTTCGAGAGTGTCCGTGCTCACCCACATGCTGCAGGAAACATGGGGAAATCTGATAGGGCCGCGCATCATTCATCCCCACGCGCATGCTGGGCCGGGTACTGAGGTGATGCAGACGTGGGGTTCGAGAAGCCGGGTACCGAGGAATATCGGCGACACTGGCGCTTCGCATCACAACAACAGCTGTGATGCCTCGATGACATTTCCCTTTTTTCTTTTTCTTTGGTGGGCGTGGCCTCTGCTGAGAAGGCAAGTACTTCGCTTGGTCATCCAAGCCAAGATGCAGGCAGGAGATACAGGATACAGTTCTTGCTTGCGCTTAGGTGTAGTTTTTACCGCCATGTACCTAGGTACAGTACCTACCTACCTATGTAGCATGTCGCCCGTGCTTCCGCCTCGGGCCGCCACTTTGGCCGGCCAAGGACCCCTATCCTCTTGGGTCGACCATTTCAGCATCACGGAGTTTTGCACCCGCGTCATCAGCGGCGATGCAGCTACAGCGGATGCTGCGCATGCACGTGAGATACCGGCCAGCAACGAGCACACACCCCTGCTGCACGTTGTCTGGGGAGCAACGGCTGCGCGCCATTGGTCACAATGCATTGTTCAGCGCAGGGCCCACGACCATCTTATCGGCATCACCAGTCGACGAATGCATATTCCGGGCCACAGCCGTCAGCAGCACGGCTGACCGTCACTCCGGCGCAGGCTGACGGCATTCGAGATGGCCGTTCCTACTCGAGCTCCACGCCAACAGCCGATGCCATGGCGGCCTGGAGCTGAACTCGGGAGCAAACCAGCCGCAAGGGGACAAGGAGCCCACCAGGGAGCGAGGCGGTCCCGGGAAATGCACAAGGCGTCCTCCGTCTGTGCCAGCCTGGGCCGGGACCAACCGCCCTGTAGCGTCCCGTGTCCAGCGGCGCCACAGCAGGCGGCATGCGTGTCTCACAGGTCACCCCGTGATCGTCATTCTTCCAGAAGCTTGCCTAAACGACGTGCCATGATACTCGGTCGCCAAGGCAAGAAACGCAGCCCACCGCTTGCCTGGTGTCCATGGGCTGCTGCAAAGTCTCGCAGACGCCTCTCTGGGTCAACACCAAGCATCTCTCTCTCTCATTCTCTTGCGTCAGGCTGCTTGTCCAAGTTGAGGACGTATACCAAGCACAGACCTTGGCGCCAAGGCCATCCGACCGGCGGAGGATATCTACTTCGTATCTGTGCATTCACTGCAGGGGCTCCTCCAAATCTGAACAAGATACGGAACCGCAGCCGAAACCCGGCTCTTGCTATACAGGATGTTCTTCCTAGGCGCCTTCTTCGGGGGGTGTTTGTCGATGGGCGAGGTCCTGGCTAAGTAAAACATCTCGAGCCGTCCATCCGGCAAAGGGAGGGGGAGTCATGGCCTCCGAGAGTTTCTACGACGCAGCGGTCCCTTGCTGGGATGCGAGATGCTGGCACGCCGCCATGACCCGCCGGGACTCACTTCGCAACACGGGTCGGACCTTCACACCCTAAGGCCGGGGTCCAGAACAGGAATTTTCTTTGATCCAAGTGGATCTGGCAGCCGATCAAGCCCATCCTGACTTTATGGGAGACATCTCAATTGTTTGGAGTCTCGGGCTCGAATCAAGGCGCGCTGCCTTATCCCGGGACCTCCGTCGACGTCCACCAAAAAGTCCTCCGCCACATGCAGGGGGAGATGCGGGACGGGGCGGACGGCAAATTACAGGATGCAGCGCTTGGAGCACAGCTGGACGCCGAGCCAGAATGCCCATCTCATCCCCCTCTCCTCAAAAGGAATGCTCCTATTCGCGAAACGAGCTCTGCTTGATGGGCCCGATTGGTGCCTTACACACTCCTATGGGTTATATTGCCACGCCCTTGAGCTACCATTATGTCTTGGCTTCCGCGTCCCGCTCGATGCGCCGATGCCCACGCGGCAAACGTGCACCTACTTATGCGATGGAGCCTGGAAGTCTCTCTCACCTCCACTCTGTTCATTCGAGACACCGACGCGCTGGTGCCGTCGCTGACAAGTTGATGACTCCTGAGGTTTTCCCTCTCCGGCCCCTTGCTTGCTCGATGCCTTGGGGCACATACGAACAAGAAGGGGGTGGATGAGCTCATCGTGAAAACAACCACACACATCGAAGCCCCCGTATTTGCAAAAGGTCCCTCTCAGTGTGGATTAGCGTCACGGTTGTCACCACCACGACTAGCTAGGCATATCATTGACCTCGTCGGTGTAAGCACGCCCTCGGAGCATGCGCCTATCCGCGGGCTTGCTCGCCAACTGCCGATTCAGAACGAGTCGCGCATCACTCACCATGGAGGCAGAAGCAGCGCTCTCCCCAACAGTGTCTGAGAGAATCACTAGCAGCTGTCCATAGCCGCGTGGGAAACACTCCAAGCGATGGAGTGCGTGGCTCTGGTGGCATGAGTGGCTCCATTTAAGGCACAAGCTTGTACACAGCAAGTTTTGCCTTGAGGCTAACCGCAACACCACCGTTAGAGCCATCAGTGCCCGTATGGCCCATCGGCATTCTTCGCCTTATACTGGCGTGGATGCCCTGCGGAAACCGTTCGCGCTGAGCTCGACATTGATCCATCCCTCGACAAGATCTGAGCAAGACGGCGCATCAGGGACTTGCCAGCGCTTCTCCTGATCGGATCGAAGCGTACAAATTCACCTTTTCAGCGCTGGCAGAAGACACAAGCGAAAAGAGCACGTATGAGTTGCGATGGCTTCCAAGTCTACGCTGGCTGCTGCTCTATGACCTTGTGTGAAAGATGGTGGCAACTCCTGCTGCACGGATAAACTGCCATGCAATTGCGGGTGACATGCTTCGACGTCGCGATTCGCCAGCAAGCGCGGCGTGGCGACAGCTACTTACACTACCAAGACGCTCATACCACGTTGCACTATTCTGGAAATATAGCTCGTCATGACCAAAGCCGCTGTGGCTGCCCCAAGGTCATATGGAGGGTGCCATTCAAACGCTTCCGATAGCCTCCCGGCTCCGTCCTGACTGGCGTTTAGAAATTCCAGAAGGGCAGGGGCACGTGCCGAGCTTCGACGTCGTTCATGCGGCCTTGCTGGCTTATGTCCTGGTCCAAGACGGCATAGCAAGGCATCCTTCGCCAGGATGCACCGCGAGGGGGCTAAGCTTCGTCCTGATAAAAGAAGCTGATGTGTTGGCCGTGGCTCCGGATTGTCCCACGTAGGGGCCAATCCGCCAGCTGACACACGCTTCCCCGCAAGACGGGGGTGGCCTCGTCCCTTCTTTGACGATTCCCTGGCCGAGAGGTTTGCAAGGCGGAACAATTGGGATTGGCTAACTGGGTGCTCTTAGCGCGGCAACCATTTGTCTTCGGGCTGTATCTTTCTCGGCGGTGCGGGGGAAGCAAAGGGCAACTTGGCTGCAGCCCATCTCTCTCGGCTGTCTCCAAAACCGAGCAATAGTCACAAGATCGGCCGGGCCCTCGGGCTTAGGGCTAACTAAGCAGAGGCCCAAGGACACCGGGAGACTGACACCCTCTCATTCTGCGCCGTCACCGGGCATGGCCGCCTTGGCCCCCAGCACGAAGAGCAAAGGACAGCCCCTGTTCAGAGGGCTGAAGGCATTTGTGTCTTCCTGTACGAAGTATCGCTCCGCCGACTCATTTCTTGGCGTCATCAGCGAAAGGGGGGGCCCAAGGCTTATATGTAGCCGACCAGAGCGTCGGCTAGCGCAACGTCCCGTGCCACGCTCGGTTCGTGCTCGACACGTGGTGAAGGAGGACTTCCCCACGGGGTTGAGCCCACCTCTGCATCCGCTTGGAGACGTCGACAGGTCTACAGTTGCAACTTGAACCACCACGTCAAGCAACTGAGCTTCAGGATGGGAACGTCCCTTGCCCGAGCGCTGGGCCTTGTCCTGCTGCCATGGATGACGACAGGGACGCCCTCCCACCGAAGGGACCGCTTAGGTGCAACCCCAGCCCTGAAGCAGCAAAAGTTCCGGGCAGTGGATGCGCCGAGAACCAGAGAGTGCAACCGCACCACGCTGTGAAATGCGGAGACGCCCGGGGGCCTGCGTGGAGAGAGGTCACTTGGCGAGGTACGTGGAATCCCTCGCCTCCATGTATACCAGAGAAGGTTGACCATCAGGGGTAGAGCCAGCTCGACCCGCCGTGCCTCCGTCTCGCGCATTTCGCATAAGAGCCTGACAGCAATTGCCCGGTGTGTTCATCGAGAGAGATGTCGAGACTCGCTTCCCCAGCCTCTTGCTCGTACATGCATGCATGGCTACGCACGGGTTCCCCACGACGATCTTACGGCATGGAAGGGTTGGCGCCTAACCTTGTGCAGCGGCCCTGGGGTGTCGTTGAATATGCAGGTGTTGCTGGCAACTACGCCAGAAGCAGCAAGCTTCCTGATCTGCCCGCCTTCCATGCAGGACCGTCGTCTTAGCCTTGAATGAGGCTTTGCAGGGCGCTATCTCGACCACGTCTTTGGTTCACTTGCGTTACAATCTCACTTCCCATCCAAGACCAACAAGGCTCTATATTTCTGGCCCGAAGGTAGCCATCAGCGTCTTTGTTCCGACTTATACCCTTTCCGGGCCTTGTCGGATTCGCCGTCACAAGGGATAAGGTCCCGCATCCCGGGCGAGCGGGAAAGGAGTGCGCCTACCTGACCAACAGACCATTCCGAGTCCCCTGTCGCCCTTTACTCCTGGGAGTTCTGCCAAATCAGGTATCTTGACTCACTCGATACTTTTTCCAAGAATCGTACATGAGCTGGCAATACAGAGAGATTGCCCGAGAAGCCTCGTTTCAAGCCCCGCGGGTCTAAGCCGGAGAAGCCTTCGCCCCTGCTCCAGCCGGACTGCACCTTTGTCGCTATTTACCACCCAGGTAAATAGATGTGATTTCACAAGTCCTTGGCGAGCAGTTACCAACCGATTGGCGACCTTTATTGGATGAGCAAGAACTCATGAGCTTCGCACCGCAAATATCCGTGAAACCGGGGATTCGTTTTCATCCGAAGAAGTGCCCGACCTCCTTCCCTTCTCGTGATGGCACCTTCACTCTAGCATGTTTGGGCACATGTTGGCCTAAGGAACCACAGCAAACAGACGGCGGAGCTGCGAAAGGCAGTGCGGCTTTGAGCGCAACTTGTCTATCGTCCAGTATTTACACGGCCGAGGGAAGAGCCGGGGTGTGCGGAGTCACTTTGCGGACATTCCAGCGCCCCCCCCCCCACTCGTCCGGAACGTAAGAATCGAGGACAACCGGTGGCGAAGTAGTATTGCAGGACTCGAGAGGCCCCTTCGGGAAGGTATGGCGGGTCCCAAGTTGTCCCAAACTCAATCGACCTAGGAGCGCAAGAGGCGGCCGTGTAAACCCTTGGTGCCTCTCGATAACAGATCCCGCCAGGGCGGTCTGGAATCCCGGGCGGGCTCAACAGTACGAAATCGCTACGAGGAAACATGGGCTAGCGATGTGGCAATGCAAGGCTGTGGCCTCGGAAGGCGAGACACGGGTCTTGTCGGTGACCGTCGCATACACGCCCCCCAGGCACATGAAGCGTTGAGAACTGCGCCGTTGGACAATTTGTTGAAGCACCCTTCGGCCGTCGAGTTTCCGGAGACTACGTGGCATGGCGGAAAGCACGTGCAATATCACCCGGCGCACCGAAGATGCGATGCGGTGCGATATCTGGACTCGGGGATTCTGGACTCCAAGGTCTGCGTTCGTGGCGGCGTCGCCCCCAGATCTGCCCTGTTCTAGCGGAAAGCCAAGACGAGCGGCAGGGCAGCGGATCGGGTGGGCCAACTCTTGGGCCGCGGATCAGCATGTAAATCCTGGAGCGGTTCGCCGATGCCGAAAGCCGGGTGGCCCCTCTGCGGAGCGCTCTGGTCTTGTGACCCAGGCCGCATATACAACCTACTGTACGTGCCAACACGAGCAGCTCGACAAGCCTGCGACATGTCTGCTGCCATCGGCGGCCGCCGGACGCGGCTTTTGACGAGCGACGCAGACACGGAGGCCCTTCCACCAAGTGATGATGGCCTCGGGCTCGCGCTTACATCGCGGTCAGACTCGGAAAGGGGGTGGAGGGGATCTTTTGATTTTCAACGGACGCACAGCTACTCTCGGCACAGCTACGACATCCTCTATTCCCTGGGCCCGTTCAACTGTCGATTGCAACCGCTTAATCCGCCGAGTTGTCGGCGCGTCTTTGCCGCGATGCATGGTGGATGACCCCCAGATCAGGCGGATTACACGGCTTGTGGAGGCTTGGGTCGTCCCACGGAGCCGGCGAGGCACCCTCAGGCAGAGTGGCCTCGGGGGAGGAACCATAGGCATCTGCTTTCCCGAGCGCCCTCGTCCCTGGAGTATCGGCAAAGCTAAGCCCGGCAAGGAGGAAAGGGGCTAGACATCCCAAGGTTCCCCACGGGGAGGGCGATGCCGCCCCCCCCCCCTCCCTCCCGTTTTCTCACACTCGGCTTGACCCGAGGCCAGCGGGTTTTATAAAGCATCCACCCCCCCTCCCCCGCGCCCGCGCGCCCGCGCGCGACATCGATGCCTGGGAAGAGGAGGGATCGACCTCAATCACAGCATCGCCGCGCCGTGTCATTGGTGCCCGCATGTTGGCACCGTTTACTGCCGTATCGCCGGTGGCGCCTAGGGGAGGGGGCTTGGGGGGGACCGTTCATGCTGCGAGGCTTGGTCGTGAGGCTCAAGCCGTGGCGAGCATGGGTAGTGTCTTCCTTTGCTGCTTTTCTTGCCTCGTCTTCTTCCTTGCACGGCTCGACCTTTTACCCTGTAGCCATCCCCTGTGGAAATGTTTGTGGCTACTTGGACGTTTTGCGCACGCTCTCGAGGTGTCATCTGCGGGTTCGTCCAAGTAATTCAGTCGTAGTGGCCTCTCTTCCTTAGCCGCCTAGATTGGTCAAAGCAAAGAGTGCTGTGCAATCCCCTATTCTTGAAAAGAGCCCTTGCTGAGAGTTGAAGAAGTACGGAAACTCTTACTTCGCTCCCCATAGCCTTTGCGTGCCACCGTACCCATGCTCGCATCATCCACCGCAGCAGGACAGAAGTGATCCCACCACGCAAGCATCGATGAATAGCGAAGGAGTAGTCCTTCTATATTCTCATCTAAACAAACAAGATGCTCCTTTCCAGAAGACAGAGCCTCGGCGGATGATATTCTCAATCCAACATGCCCTCGGCATGTAGCGGCCACAAAAAGACACAAGGAAATAGCAATTATATACACGTCTGAAAAAGGGTTGCCGGGGTCGACTGCTCGCAACGACGGGTGCGCCCTCTCTTTATCAACGCCCATGTACGTTAGTGCCCCAATTATGTCCTGCAATTAGGAGGCCAGCCCACGAAGCCTCGCTTTAGATGGCAGCCGCAAAGATGGCGCCCACGACCACGGCGGCCATTGGTGCGCGCCACGCAGTAGCGCCGGCCGTCACCATCGGCGGGCTGTAGCCCCCGGGGCCGCAACTGACGCAAGAAGCAGTTGGCTTGGTCACCATGCTGATGGTGCCGGGGACGTTGTTGACGGCCTGGTTGGGAGGCACTTGCGCGGGATAAGTCTCGACGGGACGCGACTGAGGGGAGATCTCGAGAGGCGTCAACGGTGCCGGGAAAGAAGCCTGTTCCGGAGGGTTCTGGACGGGAAAGTGGACGTTCTTGGACGGCGGCTGAGCGGGAGACGTTGGGACCGAAGTCACAACGACCGGAGGTGGCATGCGGCAGTCGGTGCAGCCGGGGACGGGTGTGGGACTAGGGCCCGTGGTCATGGGCTTAACAGTGACGATGTCCGTCGTCGTAATCTTCTGGCCGGGCACGCAGCCGTGCTCGCCCTTGGTGCAGGTATGCGTCCGGGGAATGGTCCAGGTGGCCGTGATGTCGGTCCACGGCTGTTTGGTGGACGTGAGAACCTCGGTCGTAGCGTAACCCTTGCCACAGTCCTGGCCGTGGCAGTCGGTCACGGTGTACGTCTTGGTGGTGACGATGACGGACGTGATAATGGTCGTCGAGAGAGCGGCGGTCGCACTCTGGGATGGGCACCAGGTTGTCGTGCCCGTGATAGTTTCCGTGGTGACGGAGTCGGCAGGGCAGTCGGTCACGGAGGGAGGGCAGGACGTGACGGCGTATGTGCGAGTGCTCGTAAAGGTGGAAGTGTACGTGAGCAGGTCCGAAGAGTAGGTGGATGGGCCCGAGTAGTTGGGCAGTGCCGAAGAAGAGGTAGACAGGTCCGGGTCGGAGTCGCTGGGCAGTTCTGAGTAGGTGGACGGGTCCGAAGAGTCGTTGGGCAGGTCCGAGGGGTTGGGAGGCAGGTCCGAGGAGTAGGTGAACGTTGACGGGTCCGAAGAGTCGCTGGGCAGGTCCGAAGAATATGTAGGCAGACCGGAGGCGTTGTACCAGCTCGAAGTGGACGAGCTCGCGATGGGCCGAGAAGTGATGTCGGCAGGCCTGCTAGAAACGGTGCTGGTGATACCGCCGCGGCCCTTGGTGGAAGTCAAATTGGAGATGGGCGCCGAGGTGGGACGGGCAGACGACGGCGTTGTCGTGTACTGGGCACCGCACTCGCCGACGACGGAGGGAACCGAGTCGGGACCCTTCCCGATGGCGACGAGGTGGGAGCCGCAGTCCTCATTGTTGGCCACATGAAGGTTGCGGTTGTCCCAGTCGTACACGACGTAGGCGGCACGCAGGAACGTGTCACCCAGAACGGGGAAATCTAGAGTTGGTCTCTCGTTAGCACCGAGAGGTACTTTTCCCGCGCAATTCAACCCCTTGTTGCCTCCCTCTCCGCTTGCCTCCGAGTCTCGGTAGACGATAAGACTTGAGGACTCACCATCATCGCGGGTGACGCCGAGCACGCACACGCCATTGGCGGACTGATGCCAGATGAAGTCGTTGTACGGGACTTTGATGACCGTCTTGCCAAACTTGAAGTCGACACGGCCCTTGGAGTTGCCGATGGAGCATGGAACCTCGTACAGGTTGGTGCCCTGAGCAGGGGGCTTGGCCTCGGGGAAGGCGGCCAAGATCTTGTCGAAGATTGCGCTGGGGAGGGCACTGACAGTGTAGCCGCTGTCTAGCAAGACGGCCTGGCCGTTGGGCTTATCGAAGGCGTTGACCACGGAGCCGTTGGGCTGAGTGATGGAGATGCCGTCAAGGTAGACCCAGTAGCGGGTCAGGCCGTCGGGAGACTGGGCGGCGGGGACAATGGGCCGCTTCTCGAGAGGACCCGAGAACTTTTTGGTGTCGAGGCCGCCGAAGACAACGGAGCCACGCTTACTCTCGATGGAGCGGATGTCGAGGGAGAAGGCGCGACTGTTGGTGAAGCCCTGCGTGGCCAAATTGTCGATGACGGTGGGGTAGTGGCTGTTCCAGCCGTCGAGGTTTGGGCCGGCGCCGAGGATGCCGGTGACGGCGAACTCGGACGCTGTGGCGACGCCCAGGAGCTGCTGGCTGAGCTTGGAGGCTGGTAGCAAGGGCTGTCAGTTTGGCCTTGAGATGGACTTGGTGCATAAGGCAGTGAGGAGTTGCAAGGATGTATGGGTATGTGATGTGAGGTGCATGTAAATCATTATGGATATACAAGGTTAAGAGTGTGTGAGTGAGAGAGAGTGAGTGAGCGAGCATCATGTCCACTTACAGCCAATTTGCACATAGTCGTAGCCGTACTCGAGGTTGGCAAAGCCGGTACCGTAGTTGATGGTCGAGTTCCTCTTGACGTCTACAAACGTCTGGGAGCCGTTGAATCGGCCAAAGTTCTGGCAAAAGGCCGGGTCTGCCGATTTGCTGCAGGTTGGATTGACCCAGAGCTCGTCGGAGCCCGTGTCGAAGTTGACGCTGACAGCCTGGGAGGGGGTGCCGAGCTTGACCTCGATGGAGTAGAAGAAGCCCAATTTCCGGGGAGCGAGGCCAACGTCGTTCTGTCGGCGGAAGACGCGGTCTTTTGCAGGAGCGCCGTCGACGACGGTGATGGGATAACGGATCATGCCGGGCATCTCGACCATCTGGTTGTCGGCGGGGATGCCGCTGAGGGCATGGACGACAAGCGGCAGGACCGCGAGGGGCCAAAGAGGGGCCATGATGATGGCCTGGCAAGCACTGTTTCTCTCCTTTTTCCGTCCTGTACCCTCCTTTGCCTATTCTGCCGGCGTAATGAGTGACCGGCGGACGAATAACAAGATGGACACCAACGTGTCAAGCCTAGGAAACAGGAAAAAAGGAAACAAGTAAATCCAAGAAAGGAAAGAGATCTATTAAAGGACTGTGACGAAGTAGAGAATGACCAAAGTTGGAAGACAGACCGGGGGGGGGGGAAGAGAGGGGGGGAAGGGAATGGGAAAGAGAGAGGGAAAAGGGGATCACCAAAGGGAGCATGCCGCCACACAGGAGCCACGCTGTATATATTCGTAGTTGCATGTCCAATGGTGGTCAGAAGCAGACGAGACCAACAGGCCGGTAGGGCTTGAGTGACACATGCATGAGCGAGAGGAGGCCATCGAGGTGGAGGCTCCGCGGACGCTTGTACCGATCACGGTGAGCGAGACGCCCATTTTGCCTGTCTTGACACGCGTTGACTGTGGGTAAGCAAAAGCAAACACGGCCTCTAGGGGGTGCGTGTTCCTTTTTTGGTGCTGATGCGGAGGAAGAAGGAAAAAAAGGGAGGGGGGTGGTGAAGTGGATGGATGCATGTGGGCGGAAATGAGGAGCGGCAAGGGAGCTGCGCGTCGCTCTTGCCAGCGGGGGGTTGGACCCGAGAGGAAGGGCCCGGAAAGGAAGGAAGGGCCAAGGAGCCGAGAGGCAGAAGGAGCGAGGCATAACGTTGTGCGCATGCGCATAAGTCACTGGGCATTGCGACACCGGTACTGCAAGTCTGAGAGCCTGGTGCTGTTCTATTACCCCGTCCTGTACGACGACGGACTGTGCAGACGTAGAGCTCTCTAATTTTGCACACAAAATCATCAAGCAAGACGCCTGTTCTGTTCTACCCCTGAGAAACGCCCCGTGGCCCGCCGACAGCAAACATGCATGCATGGCGTTGGCCGCGGTCTGCCGTTGATCAGATGCCGCCAACAAGGGAAGGGGTCTTGGCGCATCAGTAGCCGTCGTCCAGTTTGAAGAGCAACCAGAGTTGGATCCTTCTCTACGGAGTACTGTAGGTATTGAAAGCCCCAGTCCCTTCACACTCTCTCACCCCTGTCCTGCCTCGACACAAGCTGCGCACGCACGCTCAGGCACCGATAAACGCAGGGGCCGCCAGAGCGGCTGCGGCTACAGAAGAAAAGGGGCGGCGCGGATGCTGCTCGCGGGCGACCTTTTCTCTGTCATCCATTATCATCACAATTCTTCTTTTTCCCTTTCTTTTTCTCTCAGCTAGTCTCTCCTCGTGCCGGCTTGTAACACAGTAGCGCCAACGGGCGGGAGCAAACCCGCCTCAGCCAAGGAAGGCTCTTGGCTCGGCCATTTATCCCCTCTTGCTGCCGGGCTTCTTCGACATGCATTATGCCCTCCAATTGTAGGTGGACAGATGGCGGGAAAACGCAGGACCAACTCGCCTCTGTTTCAGGCTTCGCCGTCATCAAATCATGAGACACGCATGCGCCGCCCTACATGGCACATGCACGTTGGCGACCACCTCCGCCGCCATCCGGGGCATCGATCCATCCGGGCGCTTCACTGACGACAATGAAGACTCTCAGACACGCACAAGCAGATTGATGAAGAGACGGCGTCGACAGCTCGTGGCGATTAGTTTCTCAGCTGCTTCCGCACGTTGCAGAGGTTGAATGCCGCCGTGATTAGATGAACAAGCCCACCCTGGCTGCCAAGAGCAAGCACTCTGGGGTAATACTACCCGGACACACGGTATTATTGACGCCAAGCCTTCAATGCTGATCCACAGGCGAGTGGAGAGCGAAAAGCAGCAAGCACAAGCGAAGGCGTGCGACAGCCAGGGAGGCCGGTGGTGTCCCCTCGCCCCCACCCCGAACCTCGACGCTTCTGCCTCTCGCTCCCAAGGCGTGCTGGACGTTGGCTGAAACACGTCTTTCCAGATTGTCGGGGCTGAGTCGAACTCGCCAGGCAAAGACATTAGGGCGCGAATCGAAACGAGCCCCGCCAACGCAGCGTCGACTCTCACTCGACGACCTAGAGGTTGCTCTTATTCTAGACTTTCTGGGCCCGGTGATGCTCTCGACGTCTCCCTGCAAAAGTTGATTTTGAGCAATGCCATGCGAGACAACAGGATCAGGTGTTTCAATGGCTAACCTACACAGGTACACGCAATTAGGTAGTACGTTTTAATCCCCCATCACCCTCCTTGTTCCTCCTTCCTGCGCGCCGGCCCTCGTCACTTGCTGTCGTCGAGCTCGGCGAGAATGGGCTGCTCGAGGGTCTCGGGCTTGGTGGTGCTGGCCCAGCGGCCCTTGACCTTTCCATCGCGGCCGACGAGGAACTTCTCAAAGTTCCACTTGACGCGCTTGAGGCCCATCAGCCCCGGCTTCTCCTCCTTGAGCCACTGGTACAGCGGACTGGCCGCGTCGCCGTTGACCTCGACCTT
This sequence comes from Hirsutella rhossiliensis, assembly GCF_020360975.1. Lineage (NCBI taxonomy): Eukaryota > Fungi > Ascomycota > Sordariomycetes > Hypocreales > Ophiocordycipitaceae > Hirsutella > Hirsutella rhossiliensis. The sequence continues at coordinate 2,458,146 of NW_025408669.1, forward strand.
TTGCATAATGGGGAAGCTGACGCCGTAGTTGACCTGGCAAAAGTTTTGGATTTCGTCGTCGGAGCCGGGCTCCTGCGAGCCAAACTGGTTGCAGGGGAAGCCGAGGATGACAAAGTCGTCGGGGTGCTTTTCCTTGATGGACTTGTAGAGCGTCTCGAGGCCGGCGTACTGGGGCGTGAAGCCGCACTTGGAGGCCGTGTTGACAATGAGGACAACCTTGCCCTTGTAGTCGGCCAGAGGCACCTCTTGCCCGCGCTCTACATGGCACCCATCCTGATTAGCCGGCCACACAAGAGCTCGGGGGGACAGCGAGTCGCCTACTGTCAAGCGGCTTGAAGTCGTAGAAGCTCGTCGCCGAGGACATGGTGACGAGGAGTCGATGTGGGCGGCCGTAGATGGCAGAGGGAGCTGTCGACGGTCGGGCGGCGGCGGCGGTGGTCAGGATCGAGGGAGGAGTGCAGATGGACAGAGGTGTCTTTGCGCACGTCGCGATTTGGGGGACTCTGGAAGCGCAAAAAAGTTGGCGGCCTGCTTGGTGACAAATGGCAGGACGATTCATGGGCAATTTGGAGCTTTTATTGCCTCCTGTTCTCCTGTTGGCCGTCGTGGCAGGAAGAGGCCGCGGCAGCTCAGGCTTCCGAGGAACCCCGCGACGTCTGCTGCGACACGCTTGCCCTGTTAGGTAAGCGGGCAGGGTACCTGCTCGGCAGCTCAGCGAAACGTGCCTCGGCATCGAGCTCCCGCGCCTTGTCTCAGGCTTCGCACGGAGACGAGTGTGTGTAACTTTGCATAGTTGCAGCACACCAAGGCGTGCTACCCTACATAAACCAGCATGCCTCGGTGCAGTTGCGCGACAAGAAGCCAAAAGGACAGAGAGGAACAAGGAGGTAAGTTAGGTATCTACCTAGGTACTGTACTTAGATACCTCAGTATCCGGCGAGCTTGCTGGCACCAACAAGTGCTTTGTACCTCGAGACTCCGTCATCGGGTACACCTACAGTACCTACCTACCTACCTACCCTGATTACCCCTACAGCACGCCGAGGGGCAACGGCCAGCCAGACTGTGATAAATGATGCAGATGATTGGCGGCGTCCAAGGTTGCCAGAGGCAGAGGCCAGGAACCCGCAATTCTAAATTCGACTCCAATCTCCATCCTCGCCCGGACGCCTCTCCCGCCCTCCGCGTCGACGAGAGCCCTCAACTCTGATCGTGTGTCAGCTCCCTCGTGCGACCCCGCTTGCGTCATCGCCCAGTATCCAGTTTGGACCAAAGCTACTACCTTTGCTTCGAGGCCACGGCCATGGACCGAAAGCGAAACATTGTCATCGTCGGTGCGTTCCGTGCCAGTCCCGCCCGTTGGGTCCCGCAGAACTAACAAGCGCCGTTGCTGCACGCACAGGCGGCGGCATCATCGGTTGCACAACGGCCTACTATCTTACCCGCCACCCCAAGTTTAATCCGGCCCTCCACACCGTCACCTTGCTCGAGGCCGCCTCGGGCGTGGCAGCCGGCGCGTCGGGCAGAGCCGGCGGCCTGCTGGCCCTCTGGGCGTATCCCGCCTGCCTGGTCCCGCTCTCGTACAAACTGCATGCCGAATTGGCCGCCGAGCACGACGGAGCCGGGAAATGGGGCTATCGGAAGCTCACTTGCGGCAGCTTGCAGGCCACCGTCTCGACGCAAAGAATCGCCGAGCTGCAAAGGTCCGGGGAAGACGCCAGGGCCTGGCAGAAGCTGCCCAAGCTGGACACCGCCGCCGAAGACCTGCTGGAGCCTGGGGCTCTGCCCAGAGACTTGGACTGGGTCGACCGAGACTCAGTCGCCCAGTGGGCCGAGATGGGAAGCCCCGGGGCCACCGAGACATCTCAGGTCCACCCCTTGCACTTCACAAACTCCATGGCCGAGCTGGCCCAGAAGGCGGGCGTCGAGCTGAGGACGCACGCCAAGGTGACGAACCTCGTCGCTTCAAAATCAGGCGTCCAAAAGGTCGAATACTGGGACAGGCAAGCCGACGAGCAGAGGGAAGTCAACGACGTGACGGATATTGTCGTCACCGCTGGCCCCTGGACAGGACGCTTGCTGCCACGATCCAAGGTCGAGGGCCTGAGAGCCCACAGTGTCGTCTACGAGGCTGATGTGAGTCCATTCGCCGTCTTCACCGACATCCAGCTGCCGCCCGACTTTGTCCCGGAGCATCGCGCCGCCAAGGGACAGAAGAGGATGCACAAGGGGTCCGTCGATCCCGAGATTTACGCGCGGCCTTTCAGCGAGGTCTACGCATGCGGTGAGTGACCACGCCCCGGCTCGTCGCCGATGCCGATGCTCATGCGCGCACACAAAGGCGAGCCCGACACTGCGATCCCCTTGCCGGAGACGGCAGACGAGGTGCAGTGCGACCAAGCCCAATGCGACGACATCATCTCGTACATTGCGACAGTGAGTCCGGTCCTCGGCGCCGCGCCCATCAAGGCCAAGCAGGCGTGCTACCTTCCGCGCCACATGCGCTTCGGCCAGGAGAGCGGGCCCTTGCTGGGCGAGACGACTGTTCCGGGGCTGTGGGTTGCGGCCGGCCACACGTGCTGGGGCATTCAAAACGGCCCGGCCACGGGGAAGCTCATGTCCGAGCACCTTTTTGACGGCGCGGCGCAGAGCGCCGCTGTGGACAAGCTCGACCCGCGAAAGTTCAAGGTATGAGGCCGGCGCCTGGTCGGGAGGGATTTGCGAGGGCGTTGGCTGCCGTTCGTCACGGACGAGGCGTCGGAGACGGGTGCTCGACGAATAGACGTGTGCGTAGGATAAACAGATTGACTGTGATGCGGCATCGACAACGCCAAGAATGATCGGTGGAATTTTCGCTCATCTGGGTAGATGCGACTGTTGGTGCCGCAAACTGAGGGAAATCAGGGTCTAAAAAAGGGTCCTAGACAGCCGGAGCGGGTCCAGCCGTGTGGCCTTATCGATAACAAATTTCGGACGGGAAAATTTGGGGTCCTGCCATCTGCACCTCCCGCGAGCCCAGGCAAAAGTCCCTTCGACTCTCACCGACCGCACGAACCCCATCCATTGCCCTTGCAGAAAACTCCAGACCATGGGCCGCGAGCTGCAGAAGAAGAAGCGGCGCTCCATGCGCCAGCCCGTCCGGCCCAAGAAGCCAACCAAGGTGCTCAACCCGCGGGGCAACAGCATCATTGCGCAGAACTGGTACGCTCGCCCCTCGCAATGACCCGGGAGGCAAGGCAAGGGAAAGAGGGTGGGAGGTGATGGAGAAGGCTGACGCGATGGGCTGCTCCTGCAGGGACAAGAAGGAGACGCTGGCGCAAAACTATCGTCGCCTGGGCCTCGTTGCGCGCCTCAAGGCTCCCACGGGCGGCATCGAGAAGAAACTCGGCTCCGGCCCTGCCGCCGCCGCCGCGCCGTCGGATCCCTTCGGCATCGCCTCCGTCGACAAGGTGGTCGTCTCCGAGGCGCGCGTCGAGCGCGACGCCGCCGGCAACATCACGCGCGTCCTCGGCCGGGACGGCCACGACAACCCGCTCAACGACCCGCTCTGCGCGCTCGAGGCCTCAGACCATGACGACGCCGACGACGACGCCGACGACGATGAATGGGGCGGCATCGCCGAGCAGGAAGAGGCCCGCGCCGCGCAGCCCAACGCCGTCGTCCGCTCGCTCATCGCGCAGGCGCACAACCCGGCGCCCAAGCGGCCGCGCCACCTGAGCGAGGCCGAGGCCGATTGGCTCCGCCGGCTGGTGGCCCGGCACGGCGACGACACGGCCGCCATGGCGCGGGACCGCAGGCTCAACCCGATGCAGCAGACGGCCGCCGACATTGGCCGCAGGATCGGCAGGTTGCCCCAGGCGGCGTGAGGGGGCAAGCCTCGCGTGCACACACTTGGGCGTTGCGGAGTTTTGATTCTGTCTTTTCAAACTTCTTTCTTGGGCTTGCACGGGGGCGGAGTCGGGTATGAGCAAAGAGCCATTCGCCGGCTTCATTTATACAGAAAAGAGTCCAATTTGCGAGGGGCCACACCGGCCCATCTATATACATACATGCCAAGGCCATTGGTATCTTCACGTAGCAAAGGAGGGGGAGGCTATGCTGTATGAAAAGTCACCACCGTAAACGCCGTAGAACGGGAACAAGACGAATGCCCACAGCCCCGTCCAACAAACTGCCCCATCACAACCCCATGTCCGCCGTCCATTCCTCCAGGTCCGCCGATGCCATCATGCCGCCTCAATCAGCGCCATCAGTCATTACGGGTGCCCACGGTCGTAGTTGCCCGCCGGGAACACCGCCGGCTCGTCCGTGTAGGGCCGATGCGGGGCACCGCCGTAGGGCACAGGCGCGGGGGGCGCCGCGACGCCGCCGCCCGAGGTGTACTCCGTGTCTTGGCGGAGGAAGTCGTTGTTGCCGTGGCTGCTGTCGGCGCGCGGCGGGAGAGAGCCGTAGCGGTCGGGGTCGCCAAAGTCGTCGGCGCTGTAGGGGTTGGCGGTGCCGTAGCGCCCCGTCTCGGCGTAGTGGGCGCCGGCGGCCTCCTGGTCGTCGAGGTTGACGCGCTCGTAGTCCTCGTCGGCGGTGGAGAAGGCGGCCTTGTCGGGGTCGATGTTGGTGCTGTTGTCGGGCAGGCGCTGGTGGGAGTCGTAGCCGGGCAGGGTGCCGTGGAAGTTGTAGTACTTGAGGCAGTAGGAGCTGACCAGGGACGAGCCGACCCAGAGCAGGCTGCGCGATTTCACCGTGTTAGCTCGGCGTGCTCTCGGAAAGGGGCCAGGGACATACGTGGCGAAGACGCCGAGGCCGACAATGGCCTTGCTCAGGTTGCAGACCTGGCCGCACTGGTTGGCAGTGTTGTAGGCGGCCTGGGTGGCAAAGGCGGACAGCCACAGGACGGCGAAGAGAACGTCGATGACGAGCATGGCCTTGGGCTCGGCGATGCGGCGAGCCTGGGGCCAGCGGGGCGCCATGATGAGGTACAGCCACGCGGGTATGGACAAGAAGCACTGGAAAAGGAAGAGGGCATTCTCAGCGACCGGCAACGTGGGACACGGGTGGTGCGGGCTTACCACTGCAAAGGTCCAGGCATTGTTGACGACGACTTTTGCGTCTCTGCCGACAAAGACGGCAATCTCGAGGCACCAGATGGTGAAGCCAAAGAAGATCTGGGCCGTGTGCAGGCCCAGCTTGACGTGGGGGACGTATTCGGGGGCCCACTCGAGGTCGACCATGGCTGGCGGCGGCGGCGGCGGTTGTTGTGGTGGTGGTGGAGGCGGGAGAAGATGTCGAGTCTTGGGGGCAAGCGACGATGACTCTCGTGGGAGACGCGAGACGCTGCGGGGCGGAGAAGGGGATCGCAGAAGGCGAAGGGGCCGGCGGTGGATGAGGAGGAGGAGAAGAGGGTGCTTGGTCGTCGGCGGCGTCGTCACGTCAGCGAGGCGAAAGGCAGCCGAATTGTTTGTAGGTGCGAGTTGGCTGTGCGAAGAGGGTTGTGGATCTCTGCACACGAAAGATGGTGAGGCTGAGTCTCCGTATCAGCGGTTGTACCTGTACTCGGTACAACGTGTGCAGATGCAGGTGCAGACAAAGAAGCCGAGACGTGAGGTTCCGGGCAGCAGCGGCAGCGGTATTTCTTCTTCTTCCCTGTATCCGTATGTGCGTGTGCGTCGCACAAAGCAAAAAGAAAGCATGCAGCGGGAGAGAGTTGGTTGTTTTGTTTCCGCTTGTCGAGGTGCTTAATGGACGTCGAGGATCCCCCAGCCACTTGCACTGGGTGCTTGGTTCTTGCGGGGACCCGGCAGGCCCCGCCCATCATCCATCAGCCCCTTCAGGTTTCCCCCTCTCTTCTCGCTCTTAATTGACTAACTTAACTTGCTGTCCCGGCGCCTGAGTGGACGCTCACCAGGGACGTGTCAGTGGGGAGGCAGGCCTAAAGTGCCTGTACTCTGTACCACGGAGCTAATAATAGGCGCGGCAAGCCACCGGCCCGTGCTTGGCCCTGGGCGCCGTGGCAACCGCGAAAGCCACCCGCCGCCGCCCGTGGGGCTGTGCTGGCGGTTGCTGCGCGTCGCTTGACAAGATGGCGCTCATCCCCTCGCTCCCTCCCTCGCCTTGGCCTTTTCGATTCATGCTCGGCTGAGTACAATCCCTGGGGCATCGTGATCCGTGCGTGCGGCGAAGGAAAAAGGGCCTGACTCAGCAACAACAAGGGGACGGCTCCAAATCTCTTTATTCATGCTTTCCCTGGCGCCTGGAAATCACCACCAAGCACGTCTAGCCAAGATCCGGTTATCCTGTTTCAACTCCGGGCAGTGGTATCCAAGACTCCGTCAGGGACATTCCGACGAGGGGCAGCCAGCCATACGCCAGGGGCCGCCCATCCATCCCCACGTATGCCCCCTTCATCGCCTTTCCAGCGTTGCGTGAAGCGTGTGATGCCGGATCAAGGCGACGCAGCCCAGGGCCACGACGGCCAGCCCCAGCAGCGTCAGCCACACGCCCCGGAATGCCTCCATGAAAGATTCAATCACGCCCTCGTACCAGCCCTCGGGGAGGTGCTTGAGCGCCCCGAGGTCGTTCCGGATCCGCCTAATCTCCTCGGCCGCGTTGGGGTAGTCGCCAAACCGATCCCACAGCCGCGTCTTGAGGATATTTTGGTACACGGCGGATCCAATCGTCACTCCGAGGGTGCCGCCGAGGCTCCTCGCCAGGTCTGCAAATACTGTCAGCGACGAAAAGACACCGTGGCACGAGCAACATACAGGTGGCAGACGTGACGACGGCCTGCTGCGAATGCTCCACCGCCGCGATGCACGCCAACAGCGTAATGGTTAGCATGGCGCCGTAGCCGCCACCGACAAAGAAAAACGCCACGCTGCTAAGCCAAAGCGGGCTGTCTGTGTCCTGGAGCGTAAAGAGGACGAGCCCGAAAATCAAGACGACGAGACTGGCGATGCCCAGCCCCACGTAGCGGCCCGTCCGCCTCATGAGATAGCCCGCCGCCACGGAAAAGATGGACACGCCGACGGGCGACGGCAGGATCTTGAGGCCGGCCCCCGTGGCCGAGTCGCCCAGGACTTGCAGGTAGAGCGGCACGTAGAAGATGCCGGCCATGACCACCATTGTGCAGAGCAGGTTGCACAGACAGGCGGCCAGGACGGTGCGCCCGAGGAGGAGCTGGACGGGGATGATGGGCTGGCGGGCCCGGCTCTCCCACCAGAGGAAGACGGCAAAGATGACGACGGAGAGGGGGATGGTGATGAGGGGCAAGGGGTGTGTCCACGGGACCTGGTTGCCGCCGGAATTCAAGCCCAGGAGCAGCAGGACGAGAAAGGACGAGGTGAGGAAGACGCCGAAAAAGTCGATGCGGGCGAGGTACGACTTGTCCGACTGCTTGGGCGGCACGCGGACGAGGACGGCGACGGCGACGGCCGAGAGCAGCACGGGGGGCACCTGAATGATAAAGGCCAGCCGCCAGCCCCATGCGGTGCGGTCGTTGATGAGGCCGCCAAAGATGCCGCCGAGCATGGCGCCCGAGCCGTAGCAGATGTTGCCGATGCCCTGGGCAATGCCCCTGTTGCGCAGCGGGATAAGATCGGAGCCGAGAAAGGTGGAGATGCTCATGAGGCCGCCGCCGCCGACGCCGGCAACGACGCGGCCGAGCACCATGGCGCGCTCGTCGCGGGCCAGGCCGCAGAGGAGGTTGCCGGCGGCGAAGACGAGGTTGCTGAAGACGAGGCCGGGCCCGCGGCCAAAGATGTCGGTCAGGCGGCCCGAGATGGGCTGGCAGGCGGCGTTTGAGATGAGATAGGCGGTGGCGAGCCAGGAGAGCAGGCTGAGGGAGTGGAACTCGCTGGCGATGGGGGCCGAGAGGGTGGCGATGATGGTCGAGTCGATGGCGCCGAGGAAGACGCCGAACCAGGCGGTGCCCATGATGAAGGCGAGGCGGGCAAAGGGGAGCTGCTTGGCGATGACGGTTCTCTCGCCTTGTTCCCCCTCTGCCTCTTCCTCCGCCGCCTCTTCCTCCTCCTCCTCGTCGACTTCTTCTTCTTCTTCTTCTTCTTCTTCTTCTTCTTGTGCTTGTCCATCTCGACGGCGATGGTGATGCTCGCCCCCATTCTTACGCCGCCCATTCGGCTGGGGAGCTTCTTGCGGAGGCTGCAGCAGCGGTGTGCGCTCGTGCCGGTCGACGCCCGAGGGCCCGCTCCGGTCCTGGCCCGCCATTGCGTGTCGAGCTGTTGTGGTGCAGACGGTGAGCCTGGATTCTCACGGCCCCGAGAGCAGAGAGACAAGCCAGCAGGCAGTGGAACTTGCTTACTAACGTGACACTATACGTACATAACTTCGGTATCGGCCGCCGGGCGATCCGGCAGGCTCGTCGCTCGATAATGGCCCGGTGCACTGAACAAGTCGGGGCAATTGGAGATGCCAATGAAGCTACTGCAGAGCCGCGCAGTCATTGAAGCTGCAGCTGTGGCTTGCTGCCGCCCAACACCCGGCGGTTCGGGAATTGACCCCCTTGAATATCCGGTGCCCCGCCCCCGCCCCCGCCCCCGCCCCCACGGCTTCCGCCTCCGGCCCGGCCCTTTCTCTGCCGCTCCTCACCTCACCTTTTATTCACTCGGCTCGAAACAGCTCACCACCGCAGGAGTCAAGAAACATCCTGGTCAATATCCCCATATACCCCATCGCTCACTCCTCCACCGCATCGAGTCGTCACAAAAACCTCCCGTCTCCTCAATTCGAGGCCTGGCTGTCCCTCTCCCCCACGCCTCGACTCCTCTCTCGTCCAGGGACTCGACCTCACCGCGGCTACAATGACCGCCGCACTCCCCAACATGAAGCCCCTCAACGTCCTCATGGTAAGGCCCCCCCTTCCTCTTGTCGAGCAAAGAGAGGGCGCGTGTCTATAACTGTCCTCGGGTTCGCTTCCCAGGTCGGCACCGGCGAGTACACCACCGGCTTCGTTGGCGGCGGCGCCTCGGCATCCGACAAGAAGGTCGGCGTCGTCGGCCTGACCATGTTTGACCTCCGCCGCCGCGGCAAGGTCGGCAGGCTGGGCATGGTGGGCGTCAACGGCTCCAAGTTTCCCGCCATCCGTACGTTGCCCCCCCTATAATACACTCAAGCAGGTCCATAGAGATGTAAGTGTATACGTTACACATCTGACCCCAGGCGAGCACCTCGACCGCAACATCACCAAGGTCTACAACAACCTCGACACCTCGTTCGACTCCTTCCCCCCCGACACCGACCGCGACGCCCAAGCCTACAAGGCCGCCATCGACACCCTCGCGCCCGGCGACGCCATCACAATCTTCACGCCGGACCCGACGCACCTCGACATCGCCCTCTACGCCGTCGACCGCGGCGTCCACGTCCTCGTCACCAAGCCCGCCGTCCAGCGCCTCGCCGACCACCAGGAGCTGCTGCGGCGCGCGCGCGCCCGGGGCGTCTACGTCTACGTCGAGCACCACAAGCGCTTCGACCCGGCCTACGCCGACGCCCGACACCGCGCGCGCCAGCTCGGCGACTTCAACTACTTCTACGCCTACATGGCGCAGCCCAAGTACCAGCTGCAGACGTTCCGCGCCTGGGCCGGCTCCGACTCGGACATCTCGTACTACCTCAACAGCCACCACGTCGACGTGTGCGACTCCATGGTGCGCCCGCTGGGCTACCGCCCCGTGCGCGTCTCGGCCGCGTCGTCGCTCGGCGTCGCCACGGCGCTCGTGGGCTGCGCCGCCGGCACCGAGGACACCATCACCCTGCTCGTCACCTGGGCGCGCGACGGCCACCCGGCCGACGAGAAGCGTGCCGTCGGCGTCTTCACCGCCTCGTGGACGGCCCCCGAGCGTGCCGGCGTGCACACCAGCCAGCACTTCCACTACCTGGCCTCGGGCGGCGAGATCCGCGTCGACCAGGCCCGCCGCGGCTACGACGTGGCCGACGACGCCGCCGGCCAGGTCCAGTGGCTCAACCCCTTTTACATGCGCTACGCCCCGGACGAGGACGGCAACTTCAACGGCCAGACGGGCTACGGCTACGTCTCGCTCGAAAAGTTCGTCGACGGCTGCCGGGCTGTCAATGCCGGAGAGGTCGAGGCGCGCCATCTGGACGCAAAGGACCTGCCCACGCTTGCCAACACCGTCGCCACCACTGCCATCCTCGAGGCCGGGCGCCGCAGCATCGACCAGGGGGGGCGCGAGGTGGGCATTTTAGTTGACGGTGACACCTGGTCTTTGGTTTGAGGGGTTTGATGCACGAGTATCGACATGCCTGTTCTTCTGGTTCTGTGCTATGTAGGGGCGGAGCGAGGGCCTCGCATACGGCTTTGAAAGAGAGTTATTACACGGTGTATTCCTTTTCGGCACGGGAATGAAGCGTTGGATACGACGGGGCTTCTTTGTCTTTGTGGCAAACGCCATCCCTATTTGACCCCCTTTACACTCGCCATGACTTGTCCGCAACCAACACCCAGCCACCTACCCGGTAGCAGCGAGCTGCTCCCGGTCAGCCATATATCTTTGCCAGCTCAGCTACGAATACCGCATAAAATTAGAAGCATGCCCTCGCAGAAACAATTAATGAGAAATTCAATGTTCGCGAGCTGTGGTCGCCATGATGTCATTTTGCTGCCATAACCTCCGTCCATGTGGCGGCGAAAAGGAAAAATGGAGCAGAATTATCAATGCACAAAACACCAAGCCGGAATCTCCCCACGCCGTTTCTTCCTCCCTCACAAGCTTCATCTGCTTCGCTTCAACGCCATCACAACTGCTTCTCCCACCCACATCACCTGAATACTCGACAAGGGCCGCTGCTTTCTTCACATTCTTTCTATACGTATATACATGCCCACATAAGACAGTAATATCCGTCCAGGCGTGCCCCTTCACCATGTCCTCGGCCCCCTACCCCGATCCCACAGCCCTCATCTTCCCTCACCAACCGTCCCTCTCCTCGCTCCTCTCTTCCCTCCGCCGCTCAACCCTCTCCCTGCACAACCGCCTGGCCTCAATCCGCGCCGACGCCGCCTTTGTCGCTCGCGCCGCCTCGGCCTTCTCCCGGCCCGGCGCCCATGATGACGGCGATGCCGGCTCGGCGTCGTTCAACGCCGGCAGAAACAACTGCAGCAGCGGTAGACGGCCGAGGCCGCTCGTCGCCAACGAGCGCTGCGGAAGTTGGTACATGCCGCCGGACCGCAAGGCCGCCAGCGCCTACTTTAAGAGCACCGACGGCCATGAGCGCGCGTGGAAGTTTAGCACGCGTAGGCTCAACCTGCATCTCGTCGACATGATTGAGGACAATGACGGGTAGGATATCCACCGCGGTGCTTCTTAACAAAAGAGTCAAATGCGTGCTGATCAACTATGTAGCGTCATCATCGTCGACTCTACCCGTCGAGGAAAACGCAAGTATTCCCCTGACACCCTCTCAACCCACACATCGTGAGCCATCCCTTGAGCCGGAAACATGTGAGCTAACATGCAGCCCCTACACAGGCATGCCCGACGCCCTCTCTACCACCATCCCCATCTGGTGCACCGTCGTCAACCTCGCCCTCTTGCCCTCGCACCCTCTCTCGCCGAATCTCTTCCTGCCACCCCATCTGCCCCCCTCGACTCACGCCCAAGTCTCCGCCCTCATCCCAGGCTTCCTCGCCTCGCTACGCGCCCTCGATCTTGACTTGCTGCCCCGTTGCCGCCTCTCCAAGCCGCTGCGCCCGCTCTGGGTTACCCCCGACTCCACCCTCGATCCGGACCCGGGCCCGGACGCCGACGGCTCCCTCTTCGATGACTACCGCCCCGTCATCTGCTGCACTGCCAGCAGGGCGGTCCGGGGCAGCGAGATGGACGAGGGCGGCTATGTGCAGGGCGCCGCTGACGATGCCGAGAATTGGTCCTGTGGCTTGACCCCGACCCTCTTCTGGGACCACGTCGACGAGCTGCTGGCCGCTCCCGAAGCCGAACTCTCTGACATGATAGCCAGCCTTGTCTCGCAGCGCGAGTCCGCTCGCAAAGACGGCATGGCCGCTTCTTCCTCCCCGGCCTTGTCACGCAAATCGCTGACCTCCTACCTCTCCGTCTGCCCCCTGCCCCTGCACACACCCACCGCCCCCAACACCTGCCACATCGCCCTTACCTCCGCCGCCTCGACGCCGCAAGACTCATGGACCCGGTCCCCGACGCACATGGAGGTCGGCCTCGGCAGGCACAAGACGGCCAGCCGCAACCTTCGTCTCGCCCTGCCCGAAATCTGCGCCTTTGCCGCCCGCTTCCTCGACAAGGGGACGCCATCGGAGCCCACGGCGCAGGTGGTGGTGGCGTGCGACTCTGGTAAGGATGTCTCGGTAGGTGCAGCGCTCGCCTTGTCGTGTTATCTGTTCGACGAGCACGGCGCGTTCCGTGTGCCAGGGGAGGGCTTGTCCTTTACCAAGGCGCTCGTCAAGGCCAGGCTGGGCGCCATCATGAGCGCCTTCCCCGAAGCCAACCCCAGCCGGCAAACCCTGCAGAGTGTAAACAGCTTCCTGATGGATTGGCGAAAGTGAGCCATAATTAAGCAATTGGAAAGGAACAAATCATTCAGGCCAACCGGGACAAGCAGAAAACGAGGGTCTCATTTCGTCGTATGTCTCTATGCGCGTCTTTCTAGCCGTCATCATGTCCTAGTGAGAACAAGCAAGATGTCATGGATGACTACTGCGTGCCAAAATCTCCAGCGCGCCTCGCTTCACGGCTCTCCTGTTTATGGGATGTCTTCTTGTTGTGGAATGCCCTCCCCCTTTGACCTCGACAGCGGAATATGACTCTAGACCTCGCCGGCCTCAATCTTTTGCAGGCAGGCTGGGAACTCGGACCAGTCGCGCATGATGACGACGGCGCCGGCGTCCGTGAGCACCTTTTCCATCTCGGGCCTCAAGTCCGGGGAGTAGGGGCCGACGTAGCCAATGACCTTGATGCCGGCGCGGGTGCCGCTGAGGGTGCCGCTCTTGCTGTCCTCAATGGCGACGCTCTCGTCGGCCTTTTTGCCCAGGTCCTTGAGGGCGTGGAGGTAGATGGCCGGGTCGGGCTTGCTGGTGGGTTTGTCGAGGCTGGTGGCGGCCGAGTAGATCTTGTCGCCCTTGTCACTCTTGAAGTACTTGTCCTGGCCGACCTTGTCGACGGAGGCCTTGACGCGGCGCAGGGCCGACGAGGAGACGACGGCAAGGCAGTACTTGTTGGAGGCGGCCAGCTTCTCGAGCTGCTCGTCGACGCCGGGACAGGGGCGCAGCGCGGCCTTGAGCTTTGCGATGACGGCGTCCTCCTCCATGCTGACATACTTTTCCATGTCGTCGGGGCTAATCTGGATGCCATGCTGCTTCTGCAGCGTGGTGAGCATGCCGCGGAAGTTTTGGCCAACAAACTCCTTGATGAGCGTCTCGCCGGTGAAGGTGATTTGGAGGCCGCGCTCCTTGCAGATCTTGTTGATGAGGTCGGCGCAGGCCTCGAATGCGAGCTCCTCGGAGAGGACGAGGGTGTTGTCGCAGTCGAAGAGGAGGGTGTTGATCTGCGATGGAGTGTCAGCGAAGCCCAGCGAGTCTTGGCATTGGGGGAAAGGAGGCATCGTACTTGAGGCATCTTGAGTGATGGTGAGTGTTTTTCGGGGGGGCTGGAAGACGAGGAAGTGGCCGACGAAGCTTTGCTTGGAGCGAGGCGAGGGTTGAGAGATGGGACAGAGGATGGGAGCCAGAAATGAAGACAAGAAAGAGGAGGAATGGAAGAAGAAGAAGGAAAAGGAGAAGTAGAAGTAGAGGAAGAAAAGGACAGGGCTCGGGCGAAGGCGACAGCGGAGGGACCTAGCGGTCGGGAAGTAGCAGCAGTGACGGCAACAGGCGGGCTGGCTGCCGCTCTTTTTGACACCCCTCCTGATTGTACTCGTTACGAAGTAATTACTTGCTTTTTTTGTTGGTGGGGGGAGAGGCGGAATACGGTAGAAACGCTGCAGAATCCCAATGGCCGCGACAGACTTCCGGGTTGTGCCGACAAGAGGCTCTCCCTCGTTACCGGGATACCTCAACAACTTTGTTCCTCGTCTCGTCGTTTCCCTCCCGTCGCCTATTTTGCACAGCCATCATCCGCTCCGAAGCCAGCTCATCGAGCTACCTCGTGCGTACGTGTCGATTTTCCCACGCCCTCCCCAGGCCACGGCTCGCCCGCTGCCCCCTGTTGGTGACGATGTAGTTAATCCCAGCAGAATATAGAAAGGAGCCAGTCATGGCGAGGCAAGAGGAGGACTTCGGTATGCATCGTGGTCGAAGCAAGACGATGTGTCGTGTACAAGCCAAGGTACTGTACGGAGTCCTTGTTCTGTTCTATCCAGGCCAGACCTTCACTTCAGGTACTGTAACTTACAGTTTACCCCTCCCCCTCCTTGTCGTCATCTGCCGCCCCGTGCTCCTTCAGTTATATACGTATACGGATAATAAGCTTAGGTAATGCATTCGTCTCCCTCCCACGCCAAACGTCTCTTCGACGCGCCTCTCACAATAGCCATCCACGTTTTTTCTTTCGGCCACGCGTGCATTGTCAACCGTTGAGAAGACGACAGTAATGACAAAAGGAAAAAAAAACAATCGAGAGACCGAGCAGGCAAACCATGGCACAGACGCATGCACCTCTCTCCGAAATCGCATCTGCTGCTCTCACCGCAACCTCCATGTCGGCGCTTATGCACCAGCGGCAAGCCCATCACGGAAGGTCAGCAGGTCTCCTTGGCCGTCTCGTAGCACAAGAGAGTGGCGGTGGGAGGATAGCGGGCCAACTCTCTGTTCCTGGTGCCCAATCATGGCACAAACCCGCCTCCTGTAATGTAAATATGGCGACATTATTCACACACGAATATGCTAGCTATGCTCGAGCGTCGCAGGAGGTGCCGCCTCGGGCAAACAAAAAACAAAGGAGGAAAATACACAGTCCTGAACGCCCTGTTACACCACCACGAGAGCCTCTTTGGTCATCGTCGTCATGCTCGTCATCAGCCATCGTCAACCCGGTCTCCTGCACCATGTCCGTAGCCTTTCCATCAAGGAACTAGCTTTGGAGAATAAAACACGCATCCTACCAGCGATGCGTCGTCGACTTCTGTTGCCGAAAAGATAGCCTCGGACAGCTCGTTGGGCTCAACCGACGCCCCCCTACAAAATCTCGCGCAGCTTCTGCTTCTGGGCCGCCGTCAGGCTCGAGGGAAAGTTGACCTTGTACTTGATGACAAAGTCGCCGCGCTGGCCGGGCTTCTTGGTAATGGGCATGCCGAGGCCGGGATAGCGATCCTCGCTGCCGGGCTGCGTCGGCCCGCTCTTGTCCAGGTTGATCTGCCGGCCCTCGATCGTCGTCACGGTGCGTTTCCAACCCGTCAGCGCCTCCTTGAGGTCGAGCGTCACCGGGTGCACAATGTCGTTGTCCTCGCGCTTGAAGAGCGGGTGTTCCTTCTGCGGGTCACGGTTAGCATCATCATCCTTGGTCCCAATCCAATGGTTTGTCGGCTTACCTCTTCGACGATAAAGTGCAGGTCCTGGCGTCCGCCCTCGACCTGGTCGCCGACGCCGTTGAACTTGATCTTGGAGCCCTTCTTGAGCCCCGGCTTGATGGGCACTTCGAGCACCTGGTCCGTCTGCACGCGCTTGCCCGACTCGTCAAACGTCTTGCGCTTAATCTTCATCTTCTTGGTCACCCCGTTGAAGAGCTCCTCGAGCGTCAGCGGCAGGGGCCGTTCGACAGTCGTGATCTCAGGCGTGGGCTCGCGTTTCCGGGGGTCCGGGAACCCAGACGACCGCATTCTCGTACGGCCAGCACGCGAGGCACCGTCCGGAGTGCCACCAAAGGAGGAGAAGATGCCGGCAAGGTCGTCGTCGTCATCGGCTCGCCTGCCGCCAGCGCCGCCACCCTGACGCACAAACTCGGCAAAGATGTCCTCGGGGTTGTTGAAGCTGAAGCCGCCGCCGCCGCCACCGCCGGTGCTGAAGTGGAAGGTCCGGGCGCCGCCAGCGCCAGGCATGCCGCCGCTGCCAAAGTCGAAGCCGGAAAAGCCGCCGGGCATGGCGCCACCCGCAAAGGGGTTCCCGCCGGCACCAGCGTCGTCAGGAGGGGGGGCGCCTCCGCCGCGAAGCAGCACCTCGAGGCCATACTGGTCGTAAATCTTGCGCTTCTCGGGGTCAGACAGAATCTCGTAGGCTTGGGAGCACTCCTTGAACTTTTCGGCGGCGTTGGGGTTGTCCTTGTTCTTGTCGGGGTGCCATTTCAGCGCCGCTTTTCTACACGCGGGACCGTGGTCAGCCTGCGGGCACAGTCAAGAGCCTTTGGGTGCAGATCAACATACCTGTAGCCTTTTTTGATTTCATCCTGCGAAGCGTCGGGCTTGGTGCCGAGCGTGTCGTAGAGCTTGGTTTCTTTTACCATGGTGAGCAGCTGGTCAATTACCGAGTCGCCCCCGGGAGGTCAAAAAGAAGGTACGTCTTTCTATTCTTTGGCTGGGTATTGAAAGTGCGGGGGGCAGGAAGCCGACGATGTACCAGGCCGAGAAAATAAGAGGCGCAGGGAGGGGGGGGGGGAAGAAGAGGTAAGAAGGAACGAAAAAAAAAAGAGGCAGATGAAGGAATCAAAGGCGCCGTAAAAGAAGCGTTTGTCGTTGCGCAGACGAGAGAGTCCGTGTGTGTGTGCGATGCACAAGAAGTTGCGGGAAGCAAGGAAGGGAGAAGTGACGTTTGCGAGGCGATGGATGTTATTACTGGCACACGGGCACAGGCCTGAAGAGGGCGAGTGGGGCCCCAGCCAGCTGCCCGGCCGGAGCTTGTGGAAGATTCTCCATTCCCACCTGGGTGGGCATTGAGTGTTGCCTCTTGTCATTGCCGCATCGGCCCAATCGAAGAAGACATGAGGTCGCTATTGTGCACTTTTTGCCAGGGCACCGAATCACGCCCCCGACATTCCATCACCGCCTTGCAGTACATGCTCTGGGCACGCCTCCCGACAGCGCACAACGGCTATGCCCCTTCGCCCTCGTCTGATATATGCATATTCCTCCTACTCCCAGACCGTGTCTCGAGCTGGGTACCCACGTAAGTTATTCACCAAGGTACCTAGGTAAGGTAGGTACTGAACGTAGGCCGTCTTCTGGCCATGGAACCTTCCAGAACCTTCCGCTCTAGACACTACAGAGTATTGTATTTACAGACGAATTGCTTCAAACACGCCAGAGATGCACCTCCAGGGTCAACGTCATGTTCCGTCCGCCCAGGCGCCTGGCTTCACTTA
Source organism: Hirsutella rhossiliensis (assembly GCF_020360975.1). Lineage (NCBI taxonomy): Eukaryota > Fungi > Ascomycota > Sordariomycetes > Hypocreales > Ophiocordycipitaceae > Hirsutella > Hirsutella rhossiliensis. The sequence goes on from NW_025408669.1 coordinate 2,475,431, forward strand.
CTGCTTGCATGACCCCCCTTGTCGACGCTCCTAACAAGTAATCCCCCTGCAACCGCTTCGGCCCAAGCGAATATGCATCCCCGTTTTTGCGTCCATTGGGCTCCGGTCTGCCCATCCAAATCCAAGGCCACTCATGACTCCTCTGCACCTCTATTCCTGGTAATCCGGAAGCTCCATGTCTATTCCGGGCGCCGCACCCTCGTGAGGCGCCTTGCCTTGAGGCACCGCCATGAACGACGGCGGCCGAGCTCGCTCTTGCATCTCCGGCCCTCGATCCGACTTGTCGTCTCTATCGTCCGCCGCCGCCTTGGGCGATTGACCCCCGGCAGCCACCTTATTTTCCGTGGCACCGTCCGCCTCTACCGGTTTCCTTTCGGGCAATGGCGGTCCTGGCACGTCGCTCTCCTCCGATGCTGCCGCCGTCCGGCCACTCCCAAACGCCCCCGCACGCTGGTGCTCCGACAGGTCCGTCATTTCCGTTGATGCAGCCTGCTTCGTGCCTTCAAACGGGTCATCGAAGCCGTTGCGGTCGTCGCTGCCGATGGATGCGCGGTTACTGTCCATCGAGTCCGCACTGTCTGCGCGGTGCTTTCGCTTGGATGGAGACATCACCTCCATCATCCCCACTGGCCGTCCATCTGCCGCCTCGTTGCTCTCCCTGCTCAGCTCCTGGCGGAAAGCCTTATTCTCAGCCCGCACAAAGCGTTCCAAGGATGCCGAGAGCGGTGCTCGCGGAGTGTTCAATGCCTCGTCGGTGGCATAGACGAGTAGCGGGTTCTTGGTCTCCTGCCAGATCTCGCGCAGAACCCGCTCCAATTCGATTTTCTGCTTGCCGTTAGCTGCGCGACCCATGTTCAATACTGGCCTTGCCCACGCACCTCTGCCTTGACCGGCTGCTCCTCCTTGGGTGCGTATGCCAGCCTCCACCACTGGTCGTGTGGCTTCGGCCGACTCTCCATCTCCATCAGCTCTGGTTCTGAGCGCTGCCGCAGGTAAACAATGTCGGTCGGGGTCGCGATGCCGGAGAGGAGGAATTTTTTGCATGTCATGGGTTGTGGCCGGCCGGGCTTGTCGGGCACCGTGAGCAGTCTGCCGAGGAAGCGTTGTCTGGCCCTGATCTGCTCCAGATCTTGATTGAGCGCTGCTGCCAGTCAGTACATCGAGGTTCAGGGCGACAGTCAAGACTGCGCTTACCTTTCAGCTTCTCTTCAATATCAGCCAGTGCCCGTTCTGCCATCTGCAGGACATCTTCCACGGCCTGATGGTGCTGCTTTTCCTCGTCGTCCATCTGACAGGGCGCTGTTCGATAGTCCGGGTATTTGTCTGTGTCGAAGCCCGATTCTTCCATTCCCCGGAACCGTCCCCGGCCTGCTAAGTACTCGCGGTAGGTCTTCCACTGGCCGATGACCTTTAGGATCATCCCTCTCTTATCAAATGATTGATGGTTCCAGTCGTTGCGCCACTCGTAGAGCTCCTGTTCGCCCTGTGCGATGCGTTGGATGGCCTGTTTCGTCTCGCACCACCCTTTTTGTATTCGCCGCGCCTCGTCTTTCCGGGTCAACAGGTACTTTTCGGGATACAGTTCCTCGGGAATGTCGATGGCATCTTCCGGGCCGTCTCCCGAGATTTTGATGACCATGACGTCGCCCATGTCCTTGAACATGGCCATTTTGGAGCCCTCATGCATCTCGCTCCAAGACAGCACATCGCTCCACATGATGTGATCCAGAGACTCGTACAGCGTCTTGATGTTAGCATAATCTGTCCGGACGTGTTCCACTTCCAACAGGCCGAACCGGGCCTCCTCCTCGCCCTCGTCGTCGCCCAACACATGGGTAAGGGTGGCCACTTGGGTCAGGGGCATCATCAGCTCGCCTCGGCGCTGGACAAGATGCTCGAAGAGGCGCTTTTCGGGGCCCACGGAGGAAAACGGTATCAGATCGGTCAGCACGCTTACAGCGCCGTAACTGCGCTCGGTCGAGTCGAGGAATGCCATGAGCCTATGGATTTCCTCTTCGCTGGACGGCGCTGCTCCGTGCCGCTCACCCCACGCTATTGCGCCGGACTGCAGTCGGTTGAGGACGTGCGGTGGTAGAATCTCCTGGCCCTTCCACCACTCGCTGTTGAAGCCATACGATTCTGCAGGTTTGCCAGTCCCGAGCAAGATGTTTCGAGAGAGGGGGATTCCGTGAAGGATGGTCAGGAGCCCCCCGAGGCAGTGCTCGCCGGCTGAGCTGAGCCCCGAAACCAGAAAGGCCGGTGCCCCAGGGGCTCTCTTCCTCGTCTCCGGTGCGGGGGCAGTGGCGATTTTGGACTCGGATGGCACCACTGCCCAGCTGTCCTGATCATAGTCACTGCGATTCGCAGGGCCAAAGGACGGCACCGAAGTCGCCGAGTCTAACACGCCGGATTCCTGTTGTGGCAGAGGGATGCCTGCCTCCTGAGCTGATTCTCGCAAAGCTCGTTGCATGTCTTGGTCTTCTCGAGACTGGGTATTTGAGGCGCCTGTAGCACGCGCCATTAGTTCCGCGTCGCCACCACGGCAGGGCGCAAGGCATTACCAGATACGTCTGCCCCAGCGGTCCAGTCCACCATTCTGCCCAGGGGGGACCGGTTGTTGGATCTTGATGGAGGTCTTGAAGGAGCGCCCGGTCCGCAACCTTCTGGGGGAGGTGTGACGCCCTGGATGACGTCGTTTGGCCCCATCGACTCGATATGGAACGCTGCGCCAGTTAGCTGCATGCCCTGGGTTGTGGAGGCGTGGAGGCGTGCAGAGCTCACATATTCCTGTGTGATTGTCGGAGCCGTCCCTGTCGGCGGAGAACATGCTGTCGTTCCAGGCCCGCGTAAACTTTTGCCGGAACTGCCTCGCGGTTAGCCTGTCTCGCGCCACAGCACAGCCAGCGTGGATCTTACGCTCGCGGGGTTATCAAAGTACTGCATGACGACCGACTCGACGTTGCCGCTATTGTCCTAGGAGGCGGAGGCGTCAGTCAAGCGCCGCACGATAGGCAGGGCAGAAGCACCTTGAGGGCCTGGATGACCAGGGAGCGATCGTCGTGGGGGTCGAGGCTCGCAAAGTCGATGACCTGCGATATTTGGTCCTCCGAGGGCTCCTTGGAGGCCATTCTGACTGCAGTTCAGCTCCCGTGCCAAGCATGCATCGGCGTTGCGGCCTTTGCTGCGGATTGTGTTGTCGCGGAGGTCCGGGGCGGCGCGAGCTCGATCGTGGCGCCTGGCGAGTCGAGGCGGAGAGGCAACGGATGTATGCGCTCGACGGGGTCGCGGGGACCGAAAACGATGGCCCGGGGTAAGACTATTCCGTAGCAAAGCAGTTCCAAAAAAGGGGACAAGGATGAAGCCGAATACTGCAGCTCCAAAGACAGGCGCAAACGCTTGCTGGGGCCGGGAATTGCAAGGATGCAAACAGAGGTTTAGGAGCGAGAGAGCACGGGGTCGGTCGGACGAGACGAGATGCAATGCATGGCACAGTATCGAGTACCTGCCCACGTACCGGTCCTTGGCGTACTGCAGTAGTAAGCGGGTCACTTGATAAGATAACAGAGCCCATGGCCGTGACGTAGGGCCCTTTCCACTGTGGAAGTCGCGTACAGAGTTTGCTCTAGACTGCACGAGCAATAAAGACGTGTCATGAACTTGGTCGTTCTCGACTTCTTTGATGCTTTTTCCAACAATCCTGCCCCCTGATCCTCATGCCGAGCGGCGCGCTCTCCCGTCTTGACTCGACAGCCGAGGCGGAGCCCAAGGCCAGCCGCACGGCCTGCTGAGACATGGCACATGAGCGTCATCGGCCTGAGGAATCGGCGCAGCCTTTCAAATGTGCGAGTGTACATCAGCTCCCTCCATTCCGGGCCCCTCCTATCGGATTGACGCCAAGGGAGACATATCGAGAACCACGACGAATATCAGTCACGAGGCCAGGCTTCTATTCCGCAGTTTCATTGTCAATGGCTTCCAAGAAATAAAAAGCACAACAGGACGCCCGAAGCCTCGTCTCTTGCGCCTCGGCAACCGCGGGCAAAGCCACGTCGCCGGTACAGCCATAAAAAGTCACGCTATGCAGTATCGCGCAGATGCAATGGGCCAACCCACACAGGGCTGGTGGTGAACAAGGCGGTAACGAATGCCGTCTCGATCCGTGTCGCGCCCTCGGCAGCCTCCTTCACACCAGGTCGTCCTCGTCCTCATCCTCGAAATCGCCCATGTCCTGATCACTTTCGCTGCTGCCAAAGTGTTCCTCGTCATCGGTCACGTTCCAAAAGTCGGGGTCATCGTCCACCTGCTTCTGGGGTACCGGGGCCAGCTGCGCCGGCGTGGGCATGGAGACGCCGTCGGGCACATCTTTTTGGGACTGGGCCACGATCGCCCTAGCCAGAGTATCGTATTCCTCACGATCGTCACGATAGAGAACACTCGCGTCGACGTTGGCGGCCGAATTGATCTCGGGGTCGTCCATCAAGAGGAGAACGGATCGCAGGACCGACTCGACGCCGTGGAGGACGTTCCAGCGCTCGCTCGCAAGCTCGCCCGACTGCTCGTCGTCTCCGGGTCGGTGGAGGATGGAGATGCACAGGTTTCCGTCCGTGTAGACATTGGGGTGACAGATGTTCCTTGTGAGAAAACGGAAAGAGGGCGGTTGATAAGGGTAGTCGCTCGGGAACTTCATTTCAGCCTGGTGGAAACGAGTCTGGTCAGTATGGCGGCGAGGGTCGAGGGGACTGGGTACTGACTTTTAGAAAGGCGCCGTGCCAAACGCTGTCGGGGTTGACGACCCAAAGGCCCAGCTTCCAGCGTAGCAGGTTGGTCTCATCTGTCTAGAAGAGGGCCAGTTAGGACGGGAGACGTGGGTTGAGGAGCTGATGCGCCGACGGCTCGCATACCTCAATATGGACCCATTTCTCCTTGTGGAGGGGTATCAGCTCCTGCATCAGCCGTTTCTGCGCCATGGAGACGTGGTGGGCCGAGGGAGCCGACGAGAGACTGCGTGGTTGGAGGAGCGGGTGGAGGTGGGGAGTGAAGGTGCCCAAGGGTCTCGAGGGACGGGAGATGGATTTAAAGAGTCGGGGACAGCGAAGAGAGGCGGCCAAAGTCGGGATTATAATCCAGCGAGACAAGGCGCCAAGCGTGAAAGAGAGAAGCGGAGGCTTTTTGGGCGAGAAAGCCAACAAGATCGGGCGACAGAGTGCCGCAGGCGTCCAAGAGGGTAGAGCGAGGCCCTTTGAGGGGGTTGAAGCGGAAAGGACGGGGAAGAGGCGAGGCGGCACGAAGGCGGAGGGACGAGAGGGACGAGGGTGCCTACCGGGGTGAAGCCCAAGGGTGTTGGTGGAGGAAGAGGAGCAGGGAGGAGAGGGAGGACGACGGGCAGGTGGAGGGACGGCCCAGGAACCAGGCGCCGGTTTGGGAACGGACGTTTGTGGCTTGGGTGCCTGACTCGGCGTGTCAGCCACAAAGGCACTGTGCGGTGGTCGCACACCTTGATTGCTTGCCAAGACGTCTCTTTATGAGGCGCAATTCACAATTTGGAACATGTCAGGCTCACGATTGCGATGCTGACCTGCTTGCCCACGTCTTTGGTCAGTCCATCAGGCGCTCCATTGGGATATGGCCCGTTGACGGGGCCGAGAGTGCTCATGTGGCTGATGTCCAGGTGGCTTGCTTGCAAGTCCAAGGTATGTACGTACCGCCGCGTGTGGATACATGCACCGCCATGCCCCACGTCCCCGAGCTGCCGGGGCCCGCTGTGGCGCCGGTCCATCAGCATGTGGCGCAAACAGCCTGGCAGACTTTCTCTAACTATATCTGTAGAGTCAAAAATGTCTTCCTTGACTGATTTGCTGCCACTGCTTGCGGCATGGCATTCATTCCAGGTCCACGGTCTCGTCTTCCCCACGGCGCTGGGCTCAACACCACACAAAACGCCACGTCTGCCATCGTGGCTCTCAATGCTTGCTTCACCGGCAGTCAAATGCGCCTTCCCAGTTACATTTCCACCGCCGTTGAACCGAGACCGTGGTCGATTGCCGCAGCATCAAGTGTCTCCGATCCCGCGGGCCGACGCCGGAGTCGCTGCGGAGGCCAAAGCTTACCCACAAAGTCCTTCATGGGCGGATGACAGACCTCTTGATGGACTCGAGGGACCTGCCTTTCGTCTCCGACATGTATGGCCGGAGAACCAACTTTACGTTGCCTGCGAAGGAATGGCAGGCTGGCGAGTAGGCTTGCATCTGAGAACAGCTCCGCCGGAGCTCACGTCGAGCTGCGCCACGTTCAGAGCCATGAGTCAAGAAATGCTGGAAAACGAAGCAACGGCGATGTTATGACTGCATTGGCTGCCGGCTGTCGTGTCCCCTGCGCATGACCCGCTCCACCAGCTCGACGACGCGGTTGGGGTTGTTGGGGTTGTTACTAAACATGGTGGTGTGTGACTTGCGTGGGCGTTGGCTCCTGCGTTGGAGGAAATGGCGGTTGCTTGTAGCAGGGCTGAAAGTTGAGTGCGGACAGTCTACGGATCAACAAGACTTTTCTCGGTGACGTTGCGTGAGTTTACCTATCCGTCTATATATAGGCTCAACATATTGTTGCAAGCTTGGACGGTTTAACTATACCAGCATGTCGAGAGGGTAGATCGCTCATCATCTTCATCCTACAGAGTTGGAAAGTATATCAAATAAAGACTAATGTTTTCCATTGACAAATTAATATCAAGAGGTGAAATCAACAAGCTACGTAGACATACTGACAACCAACACTCCAGCCAAGTACCGCCTTACACTTGTCGATCCCAGCAAACAGTTGCTCATCTTAACAGGCTCGTCATGAAACAGCCTAGCTACACTCCATCGGATAAAATGGGTCGGTACGCTGCAAGATTCGGGGGTTACTGGACAGAGATGACGCCGTTGACGCTCTTGACGCTCGTGTTCGCCCGAGGACCCAAGTCGACGAGAAGAGCGAGTTGGAAAACTGGGATATAAAGGAAACACTTGAGCGTGTATAAAGGGTCTGCCATCAAATGATTGGAGTGGTGTTACGAGCCTAGTCGTATGCCGTATGTTAAGCTGAGCTTTAGTTGAATCAGTCGAAGTAATCTAGAGCTTCCCATTAACAAGCCTGACGGGGAACTCTCATTGTAATATCTACTCCCTCCATCCTGAGGTGTATCTAGATCATATATAGGCGGATGGCCAGGCAAAGAATAATCCCTCGACAAGCGGGAAACAATTTCGGTCGTTAACGGGCGTTAGTAGTCACTAATGTAGAATAAGGCTCGAAATGGCGGTCCGGGGGGGGGGGAGACAACGAAGACGGACGCAGCCATGAGCATGCGCAGTATCAAAGAAGCGCAAAATCTCCGGCTTATTCTACTGCAGCTTCGACAGTCAGATAGAGAGTATATACTTAACTTTGGATTGACAATTCGAAACGAAAGACAGGTGAGAGTAGTAAACTGGTCGATCCAAAGTTGAATAGCTGGCTTCTCTACGGCGACGGCGGACCCTGGTTCGTCTACTGCTGCCACCGAAACAGCGTCTTCTTCGAAAGCGAGCGCCGTATCGCGTACCCTGACGCCAACTAGCACTGGCCCTCTTACTGATACGTCTGCCTCTGGCTCTTCTGCTACCTCGGCTGCCACCTCCTCGCCCGCGGAAACTGAAATCAATTTTTTCAATACAGTGTCTCCCTTTTCTTCAGTAACTAGCGCAATACCGAATACTCTGACGTCGACCGGTCTTAGTTCCGCTGCTGGAGAATCAACTGCGGCTGGTTCCTCTGCTACCACGACTTACTTCAACGGTCTCTTCTGGTGCAACGACTGCTATTGGTCACTCTACCATTCCCGACTCCTCTGCTACCAGGACCGCCTCTGACTCTACAGCTGCTGCTGATTTCTCTGAAACTCTGATTCCTCTGCGACTAGCACCGGTGATCTAGGTATCGCAAAATGGACACGTGTTTCTTCAACAGGACATGAGCCGCCGGGGTCAACGACGACGCTTTCTCTAGCGACCACGCAAACCATATTGCCCCACGCTCTGCTGCCTAGGCGATGTGTAGATCAACTGTTCCTCTTCAACTTTGGCGGGAGAGCTTCAAGCATTTGTTGGCCTTGTCCTAGTCGACGATGAAACGAGGTTGAAATCAAAGACCAGACCAGGAAGCCAGGGCAAACAGACGGTCACATGACATGTCCTCGATTGCATCTACCGAGTCCTGTGTTAATATTATGTACTTGACGGCTTCGTGTTTCCTAAACCTCCATCTACCTCGGCATGTCGTCTGTTCAGAATAGGACTCTGTGAGCTTCATCACCCCATCGCCATCTTACCTCTGACAAGTTCCCATTCCCACCCGCCTGTGACTCTCGATCTGTCGAAGTCGATCACAGGGTACCTCGCTCCGTGATTCCATTCTATTGTCCTCGCCAACACAGCCAACACAGCCATGACAAGCCCACTGAAGGAGCAGATCGTTCTCAAGCAAACCTCGACCAGTAGTTACACTGTTTCGTGGCATGTCAACTGGACTGTGGGCAAGAGTAAGTGAATCAAGATTCATCCACGCCTGGCTAACTTGCTGTTTCAGCTCCGATGGGTGGCTGGGTACAAGTTGGGCCCATGAGAGCCCTGGAAAACCCGTCGTAGTGACCGACTCGGTGGCCGAGGCCATGCAGGCAACGACGTTCAACGCCGCCGTCACCACGGTTATTGAATATAAGCGAAGGCTCCCCGACGACGGACAGCGCTGGATCTTCACGCGGGCTGCCACCAAGATGCTGCAGGACGGGAGAATGGACCTCGATGTCACCATGTTCAATGAGAACATAGAGCTGCTCTGCACCGCCCATCAGCTCATTCTGGTTCTCGAAGCCCAGAGAAAATTCCACAAGGCAAAGTCGGCGCTCTAGAACAGACATCCCTGGGACATCCTTACTTGTTCATCATGCTCTTACTTGGATTCATTCCATCCGGATGCCATCATTGTGCCTTGAGCGCCACTACGAGACTGCTCTCCTGTGAGAATGGCTAGCCTTCTCATGAGGAGATGCGTGACTGGCGTCCGCGGTGCACCCCTCACGCCACCCGTACTGGCGGCAAGTTGTCCAGTGTCAGCTGGGAGCTTCGCTGGGTAACGCCAAACCATGCAACCGCCGTTGCAGCCAGCGCATAAGCCAACTACTTATTGGTCGCGTGCACTGCAGTTGACAGCGTAATTGTACAAGGACTGGAAACAACCTGTCGACTGAATTTATGACCGGCGAATCACGTCCCCTTAACGCCTTGAGCGCCAAGCCGGTTCTTATTATGCTTGCCTGGTTATCTCTTTAAAGACCCTCTTTGCCATCCACGTTGGTTGTTTGTCCTGCGTAATGGTGACACTAAATTAGTGCCCTCGCTAATGCAGAAGACGTGACTTAAATCTATAACCTCATAAGACCGTGCTAAAGAAAGAGCACCTTCCTTATAACGGTAAGTATGACTGCGTGAATAAGTATGGAGCTGAAAATACTAATAAAAATACATGTAGGCATATTGAGCGGGAGACATGGCAATAGGCCAGCTCGAGTGAGTATCCTACTACCCTAGAGCCCGGATGGAAGAGAGCAAAGAGGTCGGGGCATCGGGGCATAGTGAGCGTCTGTTCAATGGGAGCGTTGCTTTGAACGTTCCAGTTGACTTATATGCGGGATCTCTGCAGGCGATGTATTTTATTGTAAACGACATCACGATAGTTACTCTGGGCATGACGCTTCGTATCCTGCATACCCCGCGTTGGATCCCGACTCCGGGAAGCGGAGGTCGACCGGCTAGCCATCCGACAGTATGGCAACCGTTGCCAGCCCAGCCCAAAAGCGGGCTGTTCCCCACGGCGTGTCACCGTCCCGCCTTCGTCGGCGGTGCAAGGAAGGGCATATCGTATCTTGCAATGGCGAGCTTTCGGAATGGCAAGATGGCCTCCACAGCCTGCAAAAGGTTGTCTGCGCAGTCACCTTCGGGGGCCTCAGTCTTGAGGGGCAGCAGCCTCTCTCATCTCAAGCGAGTCGGCCCGGACAAAGACGCGCCCCCCCTTTCCGTCCTTCCTACCGGCCTTCTCTGCCGCTCCCTCGTCGCCAGCGCCGTCACTTCCACGCCGTGGCTGCTCACGCCCGCCATCTCTTTCCTCTCGTACATCTGCCGGCCCCGCCGTCCGTTCCTCTTGGACGTGCGGCGTAACCGGGCGCTCGCGTGGCTCATGAAGCAGACTGTGTACAAGCAGTTCTGCGCGGGTGAGACGCTCGCCGAGACGCGGGCTACTATGGGCCGCATGCGGGACATGGGCTTCCGCGGGACTATCATCACGCTTGCTACGGAGACGGTGTTCGACCACGGCAAAAACAGGGTCCACGGGCTGGGGGTCGAGTCGGGGGCGGACAAGAGAGCGGCGATATGCCCGGCCATCGCGTCGTGGCGGAAGAGGATCCTCGAGGCGGTCGAAATCCTCAGCGAGGGGGACCAGCTGGCCGTCAAGTCTACACTCCCTGCTGTCACCCCCCCGTGAGCGGTCGCTAACAACGGCTCCAGGATAACAGGAGCTGGGCCGCTTGTCACAGAGGCCCTCGCGGCCGGCGAGCTCCTGCCGCTGCAGATGCTCGACGCCCTGGACGAGATCAGCACCCGGTGCAAGGCCCAAAAAGCGCACATGCTCATCGATGCCGAGTCCCAGCTCTACCAGCTCGGCATCCTCCGCGCGGGCCTCGAACTGATGCAAAAGTATAACCGCGACGGCCACACCGTCATCTACAACACCTATCAGGCCTACCTTAAGAGCACGCCCGCCTCCTTGGCCGAGCAGCTGGCGGCCGCGCTGGACGGCGGCTTCACCCTCGGGCTCAAGCTCGTCCGGGGCGCATACCTGGCCACCGACAAGCGCAGTCTCATGCACGACAGCAAGCAGGACACGGACGACGCATACAACGCCATCGCCCTCGGCGCGCTGCGGCAGTGCCTCCTGGGTTTCGGAGGAACGGACGAGGGGGCCCGGCCGTTCCCGTCTGTGAGGCTCATCCTAGCGAGCCACAACAGGGAGAGCGTGCTCGCAGCGCACAAGTTACACACGCAACGCTTGGAGCAGGGCCTAAAGACGGTGCCGGTCGTGTTCGCGCAGCTGCAGGGCATGTCGGACTCGCTGAGCTTTGGCCTACTGCGGCTCGGCGGCGCGCCCGAGGTGTACAAGTGCTCGACGTGGGGGAGCCTAGACGAGTGTCTGGGCTACCTGGCGCGCCGGGCGGCGGAGAACAGGGACGCGGCGTCGCGGACGAGGGACGAGTATGCGGTGCTGAAGGCGGAGGCGTGGAGGAGGCTGAGGCGGGTTTTCGCGACGGGACGCTGACGAGTACTGGCACTTATTCCATCGCAAGATCACAAGACTGAGGTCCCCGCAGTTCAATTGACACTTCGAGTTTCCGTGCCTTTCCCTCGCAGATCATGTTGCAATGACGGTTGCGAGCTGGTTGGGCTATGTCGAGATTCGAGAAGGTCAACCGCACCAGGTAGGCAGACCGCTGCGAGGAGGATGTGCATCCGTAGGCGGCACGACAAACTCGGAGCTAGGATTCCTCGGCGCCTTGAATCTCGCCAATGATTTATCTCGTGTAGTTTGGCCGGCGCTGCTGCTCCGCTGAAGCACGTGCATTAGCTCTGTCACCGGCGACGAATGCCGTGGGAACCCGGGATCCGGGGGGGGGGGGATGCGCACCCGCTCCGGCCCGCCAATTGCGCGACGCCGGGTGAGCCGGGTGGGCCGGCGAATGAACCGGGTAAGCCGGGTGAGCCCCGCTGGTGCGTGTCGCGCGCGGCTGGGTTACGACCGGTCATTTGCCGTAATGAATGGAGACCAGGTTTTGAAGAGTATTATGGCTGCCAAACATTGGCTGCTGTGATTATAAACCCGGCCTCGCGAATAGTTGCCCAAGGGCCGAAAAATCTACCCCGCACTGACTCGGGAACAGCCGCCCCTAGTAATTAATTACGGGGCGACTAATTAAGAGCGCTAAGCATTTGCCTCCGCTGACAAGCATATTGTGGCACTCAGTTCTTAATTGAACATTACAAATCGAGCAAGGGAGTATTAATACTGTGCATACACTGTGCTAAGTATAGCTAACGTGTTTGTATAAAGCGCATGTCTGCTTCTATTATTCACGCTGTCAACACAATTCACTGTATCGACACTATTCATTACATTGATACTTGCAGCTCTACATCTGCCCAAACAACGTTGTTTGCGATACAAAATGGCTATTTATCTGATTACAGGCGCGAATCGAGGTGTTGGCGTAAGTCCCCAAACCCACGTTCCATCCAACGCCATAGGAGACACAGTTCCTCATTTCGTCAACCTTACATAGCTCGAGTTCGTACGTCAGTATTCCAGCGATGCCAAGAATACCGTGGTTGGCTTGGTGAGGGATAAAGATGCAGCCGAAAAGAATGCTGCATCGCTGTTTTCTGGTCAATTGAATGTCCATTTTATCGAAGCAGAACTTACAAAATACGAATCTTTGAAGGTATTATACAAAACCAGCTCAGCCTTTCTCTGTTCGTTTACCGATGCCTTCCATTAGAAAGCGGCTGCGCAAACGAGCCGCATCACCGGCGGGAAGCTCGATTATGTAATCGCCAATGCAGCCATTGTTTCTGAATGGTCAGCATTTAGCAGTCTGGAAGAACTGTATGCATTTCCGGCCTTTTAGTTTCTTCTCTTCCAGTGTGCTAACTTCATGGCTAGTGGCAGAGACCCAGATGGGCTTGAACAGGATCTGGCTGAGTCCTTCAACGTCAACGTCATAGGCAACATAAACCTCTTCAACTTATTCCTCCCGCTTGTTCGGAAAGGGGGGGCCAAGAAGGTCATTACCATCTCCTCTGGTATGGCAGATCTGGATCTCATCAACAACTATGACCTTGAGCTGGCAGGGCCGTATACCATCAGCAAAGCCGCGATGAATGCTGCCGTTGCCAAGTACAGCGCCGTGGGCCGGAAGGAAGGCATTTTATTCATGTCCATCAGTCCAGGCGTCGTGGAAACTGGTCACCATTCAGAAGGTACCAACCATTTCCCCCTCTGAACCACGTAAAATTGGCATCTTTGCTGGAGCTGACAGTTTTATTTAGCCACAGAAGAGCAGCTGCAAAGAGTGGCAGAAATGGGCAAAAAGTTCGCCACCTATGCGCCTCATTTCACCCGCCCCCTTACGCCGGAGGAGTCTGTCACTGCTATCCGCGAAGTTATAGTCAAGGCAAGCATTGAGGCAGGCAGTGCCGGGTCGTTTGTTTCGCACCTAGGAAATCAACAGTGGTTATAGATTAACAACGGATATGTATTACAGTCCACCATACCTTCAGGATTAGAAAATTGATGGGATCCTTTTGAAACGGTGGCCTAGGGAAAGATCAATTGATAAGACTGTTTGCGCATGTGGGTATATGCGCCCGGGTCCATTTCGGAGAGACCAGAACGAGAGACTCTCTCGTTGTTCATCATAAACGGGATGGTCTTAGAGAGTTTGGCTGCGTCACTACTGGACTATGGTCGTCTCGCAAATAGTAACGTCGGTCGGTTGTTGCAAATTCCCCGCCGCCCCTCACCTTCTTTCGCTTTTAGCAAGCCCCTTCCCCTCTTGGCCCGTCGCTATATCTAGGATTGCGATGAGAACACTGTTACGACCACGGTCATCGGGCCGCAGCAAAGCCGGCCGCGTTCACGTGATAAGACGGCTCGGAACAAGGGTCGGGATAAGAGGTCACTTATGCTCGGCTTACCTAGAGCGTATATGAGCTAAGTAAGCCTTATATAGATAGATTACTACTTAAGAGTATACCTTATAAGTAAGCTATAGTAAGCTATAAGTGTAACGGGCAAGCCGCTTTAACGGCGGCTGCGCCGCCTAGCTTCTAGAACCTTCCATTGGCTCGAAGCTATAAAATGCTATTGTGCTCTCATGTAGTAGATTCTCTTTCTTTCTTTCTTTCTTCTCTATCTTGATAGTAAACAGCATAGGGACTAGTTAGTTGTATCAACTCACTAGAGGCCTTTCACATACTATCAAGATCACTGAAGACATTGAAGACACTGAAGACACCGAAGACACTGAAGACACCGAAGACACCGAAGACACTGAAGACACCAAACTGAGTCCCGTCGAACTATTAGCGTTCAGCGAAGTCGCGATGGCCGAAGATAACAACAACATGCAGCCGGACGTCCTCAGCGCCCTGGTTGCCGAGATACGAAGTCTGAGAGAGAGAGTTCCCGAAGAAACACCCAGTTTGAAGAACGTTTTATTGCCCTGGAACTCCAACAACACCAGCAAGCCCGTTCGTCTGAACTCCTAGAGCCAACGCCATCTGTCACCCCGGCTGTCCCCATTGAGGACACTCGTGTGGTCGCCACTCACAACCCTCACCCAACCAAGCGCCCCAAATTACGAGACATACCGAAATTCGGCGGCGACAAGGCCCAGTGGCGAAGCTGGAAACTAGAAACCGAAGGAAAGCTACGAGTCGACAAAGAAGCCCTTGGAGATGCAGAAGGCCACTTTATGTACATCTTCATGAGCCTAGAAGGCAAGGCTAAAGACAACGTGACCACATTTGTGGAGATGCAAACCGAGAAGAAAACGTTCAATGTTGCTGAACTACTCAACCGCCTCGAATTGCTGTACGGGGAGAGGGATCGCAAGCAGAGAGCTACACGCAACCTGCATTCGATTAAGCAAGGAGAGAATGAACCGTTCACGTCCTTTACCCCCGCTTTGAGAGGAGATCGCCAATGCCAACGCCGAGTATTGGCCAGATGACAGCAAGATTTCCTACCTCCAGGAGGCACTAAACGATAAAATGAAAGCAGGCCTCATAGGCTCTGACCCTCTGCCATCAGCAGCTATGTTGGGCTGGCGAGGAGGTGCGATTCGCTGAGCAGCCAGATGGAATTGTTGGGTCAGTGGAAAAGGCCTCGAGGCAACACAAAGAGTTCGGACAACTATGACAACCACCAGAATCATGGAGGCCAGGCTGCCCAGAAACAGCCTGGCCAGAAAACCGAAGTTAGACGAGAGGATATGATGGAATGGGAACCAACTCTACAAGCATCCGCGAAAGTGAACGCTGCGCGCACCCGCAGTGATAAGAACACATATGGTTACCAATCCAAGCGACCAGAAGACCAAGCGCTGTTGGGCAAGCGTGCCAAGTGGGTCGACCAGGCCGAGATGGACGCCCGTTACCGTGAAGGGCGTTGCCTCCGTTGTGGAAGAGACAACTGCAGAATCGAGCGCTGTCCATTGGCTGCGCCTATCCGACCCGCAAACACGACCCGACGCACTCAGGTCAATGCCGTGACCCCGTCACGACCAGCGGTCACTAAAGCCGAGGTCGCCGAAGACGATACTTCTTCTCATAACGATGAAGATTCAGACTAGGGACACGCGGCGGCTGTGAGAGAATGGGATGTGAGCGGAAAAGCAAAAATGGACGGAGAACCGTTCATAGCAGACGTCAGGGTGAACGGCACAGACTTCGTGCCATCTCTTGTCGACTATGGCTGCCTCTGCTACGGCGCGGTTAGCAAGCGCATTTCACTCTCTCCAGTTGCCACATATACGCGTCCAGCCGCGCATCTTGGAGAATGCAGCGGAGACGGCAAGGAGGTCAAAATCGACAAGATCACGTATGTGTCGATCGACCTCGATGGACATCAGCAGCATCGTGTTTTCATGTACGTCATCGACGATCTGAACTGGGATATGATCCTGGGTAAACGATGGATGGAAGACCAGGATGTTCACATCCATGCGAAGGAAGGATATCTCGAGATCGGGTCCAATGGAGTTCAAGTACGAGACCGACGACGTTACCAGCCTCCACAGCTAGATGTCTCTAATGTCATGGCCGCAACCTTTTAGCAGAAGCACGCCGTGACAAACGCAAAGGCGGCATTGGAGTTCACTCGGTCACGATGGCGGATATTGACAAGGCCCTAAGACCGAAACCGAAGACTGACGTAATGGAGAAGCTGCCACCACAGTACCACAAGTGGTCTCGAGCTTTCTCTCAGCAACTGGCCGACCAGCTGCCCCCTCATCGGCCAGGTGTGGACCTGAAGATCGAAGTGCTGAAAGACGAGCATGGCCGAGAGAAGCCCCTACCCTGGGGACCGCTTTACAGCATGTCCCGCGAGGAGCTATTGGTACTACGGAAGACTCTCACAGAACTACTCGACAAGGGATTTATTAGAGTCAGCAGCTCGCCAGCCGCGGCACCAGTCCTTATGGTGAAGAAGCCCGGCGGAGGCATCCGCTTCTGCGTGGATTACAGAGGTTTGAACCATATAACGAAGAGGGACCGCTATCCCTTGCCCTTACTGAGCGAGACCTTGCGAACGATAGCCAAGGCAAGGTGGTTCACCAAGGTAGATGTTATAGCAGCGTTCCATAAGATCAGGGTCGCCCCGGCGACGAGGAAAGACAACTTTCAGAACGCGCTATGGATCCTTCGAATGGCTGGTAGTTCCATTCGGCCTGACAGGCGCACCAGCAGCCTTTCAGCGGTACATTAACAGCGCGCTCCAGGATTACCTAGACGATTTTGTGTCAGCATATATCGACGATGTCCTGATCTTCTCCTCTGGAAGCCTGCAAGACCACCGCGACAAGGTCGGCAAGGTCCTCCAACGACTGATGGACGCCGGGCTGCAACTGGATATCAACAAGAGTGAATTCGAAGTCAAGGCTGTGAAATACCTTGGGTTTATCATCGAGGCGGAGTGTGGGATCCGAGTCGACCCTGAGAAGGTTGAGGCTGTGAAGGAATGGGCAACCCCGACGAATGTTAAGTCCGTGAGGAGTTTTATTGGATTCGCGAACTTCTACAGGATGTTTATGCCAGAGTTCTCGGTGATAGCGGAGCCGCTAACGCGGCTAACGAAGAAGGACGTGCCATTCCGTTGGGATGAATTGTGCGAAGAAGCCTTCGAAGCTCAAGGACTTGTTGATCACGGCCCCGATCCTTGCACACTTCCATCCAGAAAGGGAGACTATCGTGGAAGACGCTTCAGGATTCGCGTCGGGAGGCGTGCTCTTGCAGAGAGATGATAAGGATGGACTGGTACGACCTGTCGCATACTTCTCGAAGAAACATTCGGCAGCCGAAGCGAACTACGCTATCCATGACAAGGAGCTACTCGCCATTCTCAGATGTTTGGAGCAGTGGGAACCAGAGCTACGGGCAGTAGAGCACTTCAAGATCCTAACGGACCACAAGAACCTGAGGTACTTCTACTCGGAAAGGAGGTTGACAGAGAGACAAGTGCGGTGGTCGGAGTTCCTGTCCAGGTTCCAATTCGAGCTCGAATGGAGGCCGGGCCGCAAGGGCGGATTGCCTGACGCACTCTCGACGGGACCAGGATATGCCGGCCAACTACTCCGATGAACGACTAAAGGGACGCATTATGAGGCTATTCCAAAATGATCACCTTAGAAGGGTCCCAATATCGACATTGTCTACCAACACCGAGGGTGCCCAGGAAATCAACTTCGGAAAAGAGATCAGGATATTTGAAGATGAGGAGTTACAGCAGCTGTGGCACGCCGCACGGCAAGAAGACAAGCTTTATCAAGAACTCACGAAGCTGGTAGCAGATGGAGCGAAGAGTGTGCCAACAGACTTACAGAAGGAGAAGGTTGTCAGCATTTCAGAATGCTCATTAGACAATAGAGGCCTGCTGTGCTTTAGAGAACGCGTCTGGATACCCGGTTCGGAGCCGCTACGTACAAAGATCATCCAGGAAACTCACGACTCTCATATCACCGGACATCCTGGAAGGGACCTCACGTACTCGACTCTGTCGAGACGCTTCTTCTGGCCGGGTGCCGCTAGCGATGTACGTCGGTTTGTGCGCAACTGCGAGGTTTGCGGACGAAACACCATCTGGAGGATACAAAGAAAGGACTCCTAAAGCCGCTCCTATTCCGCAACGCATATGGAGCGAAATTACCATTGACTTTATTACTGACCTCCCACCGTCGGGGAAAGATGGCGCGACGAACTGCATGGTGGTCACGGACCGACTCACCAAAGGCGTCGAACTCGAAGGATTGAACGATATTTCCACAGAAGCGGTTGCAAGAAGACTCTTCGAACGACACTACCCTGTCCATGGCATCCCAACGGCTATAACCAGTGATCAGGGTCCCCAGTTTGTCAGTGGTATGTGGAAAAGTTTCTGTCAGATGCTAGGGATCGAGCAGCGGTTGTCGACGGCGTACCATCCACAAACCGACGGTGCAACAGAACGAATGAACCAAGAGGTAGAGAGGATTCTTCGGATATGGACGAATTATCTGCAGGAGAACTGGTTAGACTTGCTTCCAATCGCGATGGCGACTATTAACGAGAGGAAGCAACCTCCACCGGACTGAGTCCGTTCTTCTTCATGCACGGCTACCACAACGAGCCAATCCAATTAGTTGAGCATCGAAGAACGGAAGACACGACGCAGGGGGAAGCGACAGCGGAGGATTTTATTCAGAGACTACAGGACGCCACGGAGTTTGCGCAAGCAGCGATAGCTATGGCCCAGGAAATACAGCAAGCGCAAGCCAACAAGCACAGGACAGCCGCACCGAGATACGAGCCTGGGGATTGGGTATACCTCAACGAGAAATGTCAAAACATCGCGACCCTGCAAGAAGCTCGATTGGCTACATGCCAAATATCAAGTGCTCGCGGAAGTTAGCCCACATGCCTACAGGTTGGATGTGCCTGGGCGCATCCATCCAGTCTTTCACGTCGACCTACTCCGGCCAGTCCCCGGACCCATTGCCTTCGCAGAAACTCGATCAAGAGAGTGCCCCACCGGTGCTGGTGGACGGCGAAAAGATGTACCTTGTTGAAAGAATTCTGGATGAAAGAATGGAAGGTACGCATAAGAAGGTGCTCGTAAAATGGCATGATTACTCGCAGCCTACGTGGGAACCCCTTACTACTATTCGACACACCGATGCATGGAAGCAATGGAAGAAGCATAAAAGAGTGTCACCTTCTCAAGTCATCTTGCCACAGATTGCCACGACCCCGGAAGAGGAAACGTTGGAAGGAGGAGGTAATGTAACGGGCAAGCCGCTTTAACGGCGGCTGCGCCGCCTAGCTTCTAGAACCTTCCATTGGCTCGAAGCTATAAAATGCTATTGTGCTCTCATGTAGTAGATTCTCTTTCTTTCTTTCTTTCTTCTCTATCTTGATAGTAAACAGCATAGGGACTAGTTAGTTGTATCAACTCACTAGAGGCCTTTCACAATAAGGGGGATTACTAGTTATATAAAGTAATTTATAAAAGACTACTAGGTATATATCTCGCGAAGAGAGATACGAGAAGTGTATATAAAATGCACGAAGGTAAAAGTAGAAGTAAGGGGTCGGACAGGCAGGGCAAAGTTATTTAATTCTTACAGGGGTAGTGATCCTACTTAAAGAAGCTATTAATATCCTTATAACTACCGAGCTTTTTACCGGGGTTTTCCCCTTTATTTTAGCCGTTGCCGGTATATCCGTCTTATCTCTTACTACTAAAGTCTTTAGCCTTAAGGTAATTAACCGAGCGCCTAATAATTTTAGAGTCCTAAGGTAAGTTAATAGCCGCGCTATCTACCTTTCTTCCCTACTAGCTTCTTATTAAGTTACTAGTAAGGGTACGGTTATAAGTCTTTCGCTCTTTTATATATTCTAAGGAGTCGTCGGTAGTAAGTAAGGAGCAGGCCTAATTAGCTATATATTTAAAGGGGAGAATAAAGGTATTATTTTTATATAAATAAAGGGACTAGTAAGAGCGCTTTTATTATTATTATTATTATTATTGTATTTTTCCGTCCAGCGACCTTTAGGTCGCTCAGGTCCCCGAGACGGGGCACAGGACGTGCTGAGCTGCTGGAAGTCTACTATCGCGGAGTAGGCCCACAATACGCGAAACGAAACGAGTACCAATCCGCGTCTCCCTTCCACAGAACGTAAACAATCCACCATTCAGCATTTCATCGGCTCAAAGGCGCTTCTTTGCTCAGCCTGCTGCCCGTCAGCGGGACGTTCAGGCGCGACAGCCATGTCTTTCGTTTTGGCCTCACAGGGCCGGTTCCGAGAGCACCCTCCGCCCGGCCGAGTCGGGTAAGAGAAAATGGGTGTGTGTGCAAACAAAGGGAAGGAAGGAGGAAAGCGGTTGCTGCCGCCTAGTGGCGAGGGCAGATCGTTCCAAAGAACGAGCTTGCCTTCGCCACCTTGACGAACTGGTCGAAGTCTCTGCCTATTGCTCGGTTGACCGCCGCGCTCGGTGAGGTGCCAACCTCATCCGATGTCGCGGCGCGATCTTCCGGCAATAGAAGAGATGCTTTGGTTCTTTTCGTCGACCACATGAGCACGTCAGTCGCGCATCGTCGTGGTTCAACCTTTCGTGGTAATCAGCGAAGTCCCCGTGGTGGGTTCTTGCTGCGAGCAGATGGTGGAGCAGAGGTCGTGGAATGGTAAGTTCTGGCGGGCAGCCAGTCGTGGCATCGAGGTCGAGGACCCTGTACTGTTGGGGTGCAGAAACTTCCCACCAGGCTTTGAATGCGTCTTTTGGTCGCTGCCTAGCGACCTTGCGCAGATATGCCAGCGTCGGGAGAGCGTCTGCAGGCTCGGGTTGAGAGGTTCCTGCCTTTGCTAAGGCGTCTGCCTGCTCGTTACCTGGGATGTTGGTGTGGCCGGGGATCCAGGTAAGAGCGCTTAGCTCTCTCCTTTATAGACTCTAGGGTAGGGATCCTATTTTAAGGTTACTTAAAGAAAAGCTACTTAGTTTAAATAAGGAGCTTAATTTAGTTAATACTTAAGGTAATAAAGGTCTAGGCTTATTCTTAATTCCTATTAGTATAATTAAATAGTTAGGGGTCTTTTTAAGGAAGAGTTTTATAAAGAAACTATATATAGCCTAAGCGATTAAGTTAGGTTACTTTATAAAGGTAGTTAGCGTAAATAGCTCTTTTCTCGCTCTCTTTATTATATAGGCTAGTTCTATATTTCTTTAAAGTAGTAGTTTTTATTTAAAGGGCCTATTTAAGAGGTTAACTACCTTTAAGACTTCTTAGTAGTCTTACTCTTCCTAGTCTCCTAAGATAATATAGTTATATTAATAAATCCGCTTATACCTAGGAATTTTAATAAGAAAGACTCTGCTAAAAGTTATTAAACCTTAATTAAATAGTATTTTTTATAGTCGTTTAACCTTACTATTAAACTACTAGGAAACTCTATCGCCTTATAATATCGCTTACGTTTAATTAAGTTTATTCGCTATAATAGCTTAAATTCTATTTATTAGCCTATTAATATAGCCTTTTATACTTATCCTCTTATCTAGCTTAAAGAAATACTAATCTTAGTATAAGATCTTATCTATTTATAGGGCTTTTTATATTACTTTATACCTTTACTTTAGAATTACTTTAACCTTTAAGTATTACTTTTTAATTATCTTAAGATATAGCTTAACTATACTTTTAACTTAGTATTAAATTACTATTAAGGCTAAGTAGCTATATTTAATATAAAGCATAGCTTAATTTATATTCTTAGAGATATTCCTTAGTAATAAGGACCTAAGCTACCCTTATAGTATAGTAGTTATATACCTAGGAAGTCTACTAGCTATAATACTAAAGTCGGTTTAAATCTAGCTAAGGGTATAATTAATTTTTAGTTAGACTAATAGACTATACTAACCTACTTATTAATTAGCTAATTAGCGCTTTTAGAAGCGCTTATAAATATACTAGTAGTCTAGCCCCGCTATAAGTAGGCCGGCCCGGACCTCGCCTACCTAAACTAAGCGATAAATTCGTTAGGACCTCCCCCTAACCCCGGTCTAGGCCCCCCGACTAGGAAAATAAAAACCTAGGGCCGATACTAGTAACTTAATAAGTATAGTATAAAGCTAGTACGATAACCTAACTACTAGCTTAGCTAAAGGCTAGTATTAATAAAAAATAGCCTACTAAGCCTTATAACGGAAAAATAAAGTAGAGCTTAGGAAGATATCGTTATAGGATGTTATAGAGTAGACCTAAGAGGGCATAGGCTGTGGTCGCGCTACTACCCCCCTCTGCTACGTACGGCGTGTTGCACGCACGCGATAAAAGGTAACGAATTAACTAAGCTACCTAGCTTATTAATTAACTATACTTATTAACTGTCTAGGCAACGCTTAGACTCTTATATAAGATAAGGTTAGGGATAATTATATAATTAACTAATACTATAGATTAATACTATATACCTTATATATATAAAGGAGTTACTTTCTAAGGTTACTTTATAGCGGGGCTAACGCGATTCCGACTAACTAAAATAATACCTACGATAGCTAGCGTAATATTCCTATATATTATAACCGCGACTTAGTATAAGGGCGGACTAGCTATAAAAAAAGGGAGGGTTTTTCTTTAAGTACTTTAGTTTTTCCCTCTTATTTAATACTAAAGTTCTAGATACCTTTAAATAGGTTACTAGTATAATCTTAATTAATTAATAGGGACCTAGGAAGCTAAAAAACTAGTATAAAAGAAGGAGCTAAAAGAGGTATAAAAAGAAGGGTAAGGGTAAGAAGGGAAGTAAAAGTAGTAATAGCTTCTTATAAAGGTAGTAAAAGATAAGATAGATATATTAGTAACGGCTAGAATAAAGTGGAAAAACTAGTAAAAAGCTTAGTAGTTAAGAGGATATTAATAGCTTCTTTAAGTAGGATCTTCTTTATTAATTAGGATATTAAACGGGTATAAAAAAGGGTATTAAATAAAAGAAAGAAGGATAATTAAGGTAATATAATAATTACTCCCTTACTATAATTACTACCTTTATAAGAATTAAATATCTTTACCCTACTTATTTAACCTCTTACTTTTAATTTTACCTTTATTTATTTTATATATACTTTTTATATCTCTCTTTATAAGAGTTATAAGTATAATAACTAGTATTACTCTTAAGGAATAAACCTATTAAGGGGTTTATATTAATAAATATAATAGGGCGCAGTTTAGGTAATAAATAAGAATATTATATTAGTAGTAAGTTAGAGGTTAAAGACTATAGACTATAACTAGGTAATTAAGTAATTAGAACTAAAGATAAGATTATAATAGGGATTATAATAATTATATTAAAAGCTAGAGAGCTATCTATTTAAAGGAGTAAAAGTAGGTAGCTATATATACCTATAGAGACTATCCTTAAATTATAGGCCTAGCTATAATCCTTAATATTAGATCGTATAAAGTATAGTAATCTTATTAATCTTAGATTACTTAGATCTCTATAATCCCTTTAATCCTATACCTATTAAATAGTTATACTAACTATTTATCTATTAAACTATATTATATACTTAACGCGGTCGACTATTAGCGGCTTAGTAGCTATAGTTATAATATAATATCCCTTTCTTTTTAGTCTTATTTATAAAACCTACTATAGCTATCTTAGCCGCTATATATAAATATAACCTTATTATATTATATAAAAGTATATTGCTTCTTATTCTTTTATCCTTTTAAGATATACCGCTAATAGTATATTTAGTTATATACTAAAAATTCGTTCCTAAAAAGCCTTTAGGTATACTACTCTTACTAAATATATTAACTTAAGTAAAGATCCTCTTATAAAGAGAGATATAAGAAGTATATAAAAATATATAAAGGTAAAATTAAAAGTAAGGGGTCGAATAGGCAGGGCAGATATATTTAATTCTTATAAGGGCAGCAATTAAGGTAGGGGAGTAATTATTATATTACCTTAATTATCCTTCTTTCCTCTATCTAACGCCCCTCTTTATACCCGTTTAGTATCTTAATTAATAAAGAAGATCCTACTTAAAGAAGCTATTAATATCCTCTTAACTACTAAGCTTTTTACCGGTTTTTCCCCTCCTTTCTAGCCGTTGCTAGTATATCTGTGTTATCTCTCGCTACCTCTATAGGAAGCTATCGCTACTTCTACTTTACCTCTTGCCCTTACCCTCCTCTCTATGCCTCCTTTTAGCTCCTTCCTTAAAACCTATTTTTTAGCTTCCTTAGTCCCTCTTACTAAGGGATATCTCTAAGAACTACGAAATTAAGCTACGCTTCGCAATAAATCCTATTAATATACTATATACTTAGTACTTTAAGGTAAAGAAGATAAATTATTAGATAGCTAAAAATTCTTTATAGTATAATAATTATATTACTAGTAGTCTTCCTTACTATAATAGTATTTTAATAGCGTCTTTTTATAGGTATCTTTTAATTCTTTTTATTTATAGTAGCTAATATATTTCTTTTAATATTTAAATTATTAATAGAGTAGTATAAGTTATATTTTAAGGAGAAGGAAGCTAGGGAAGCCTTATTAAAGCTTTAGGTATAGCTTATAAACCTTTAGTTATAAATATCCGCTACTATTAATTATTTAGCTTATATTTAAAAGATCTAAAATTATATAAAAGAAAAGAGTTCTAAGTTATTTTATTATAGTATCTAAGAAGTAAATACTAAAGATAGCGTTTTACTTATACTTAATATATATAAGTATTAGGTAGTAAATAACTTATAATTATTAAGCGTTCTTAATAAAGCGAATTAGCCTTTATTTAGTATTAATAAGAAGTTTATTAATCTTAGTCCTTTAATCCCTCTTAAACCTTTTAGTAAAATTATTAAAGTAAAGAACTATAATAAGTTAAGTGCTTAAGTAATTCCTAGGTATTTTCCTTTATATTATAAAGTAGGTAGACGTATAGGCTTAGGTATAGTTTATTAAAAGAAGTTTAATAAGCTATAAAAAGAAAAAGAAAGAAAAGTATAAGCCTAGCTATTATAGAGTAAGTAAAAGTATAGGCTTAGGTATAGTTTATTAAAAGAAGGTTAATAATCTATAAGAGGGAAAAGGAAGAGAAGTATAGGCCTAGCCTATATAAGCGCGGAGGCCGCTTATATATAAACTTAGCCTAGACCTTAGTCTAAGCTTATATAAGGTAAAAGCCCTTATATTATACCCTTGCCTAGCTTTTAAAGAGGCGCGCCTTTAAATAATACTTAATACTACGTATAAGGGGATAGAACCTTTACGCGGGCTATATACGCTTAGTTACGGAAAAAACATTAATAAATAATATATAATACCCTCCTAAGCGAGCTTCTTAGATAGACTATATTATTAGTAAGGGCCGCGCCCTTAAAGTTAGGCTTTAGTACTTATAGCTAGGAAGTAAAGGTATATAAAATAGCGTATAGCTAGCTTTAGTAAGCTTATAGTATCCCGCCCCCTTTATATTAGCGTATAGTAGTAGCTCTTAGTACTATAATATAAGGGATAGTACTCTAGTATATAAGGCTCTGCTCCCTCCTATATAGGGCTATATAGGCACTTCCTTTTACTATAGTTATATTATATTAGCGGCCTTCTTATATCTTAGCCGCCCTTTTAGTCGCTATAGGTATATATCCTATTTATATAGCAGCTACTACTATATATAAGGGAACGCTAATAAAGCCTATAAAGGTATTACTAAGATTACTTATTATTAAAGTTATTATCGTTAAACTTAATCTCTTTTCTATCCTAGCGTATACGCCCTTTTATTACTTAGAGTATACTTACCTATACCTCTTAGCGCGGGTACTTTAAAAACTAATAGGATTTACTACTATAGCCTATATAGCGACCTTTTTATCGCTACCTCTTTCTATCCTTATTCCTTAAAGTAGAAATAGAGATATCTATAATATTACTAGTATTATCTTTTTCTTATATTATAAAAGAAGATAAAAAAAGAAACTTAATACTACTAAGCTTATAAAGAAAGTAAATAAGATCGGTATATATATTTAGTAATATAAACCTTTTACTTAAATCGGTATACTAATTTATATTTAAGCTTATAATAAAGTAATTATACTTTACTATATTAAGCTAGCTATATATATCTACTTAATAAAGCACCTCTTTAAACTATATAAGGTAGGCTAGAATAGCTTTACTTTACTTTTAATAGAGCGTTATAAGCTCTTAGCCTACTAACTTAGCTACGTTAGGTTTACTATAATTAGTATAGAGCTTTATAAGGAGGTTAGCTAGTCTATTTATACTAGTACGTATAAACGGTAAGAGATACCTTTATAAGTATAAGGATAGGCTTATATAAAGATAGTTAAATTAAGCGCGGATATCCTTTATTATAGCGCTATTAGTATAAAACTTTACTTTTATATAACGTAGCTATAGCTTAAGCTTTATAGAGAAGCCGTCGAACTTATTAAGGTATAATAGTACCGCTCTTAGTTATATAGAGCCTTACTATTATAAGAGGCTCTTAATTACCTAAGCGAACTAAGTATTACGTTCGCTTTAATTTTATAACTATAAGAGTATAGATACTTTATATATATATATACTAGTATAAGCGGTTTAACTAAACTAAGTAATTAAACGTTAGCTTTAAAGGCAGCTAAAAATAGCTATTTTATATATAAGGATATAGAGAGGGTAAAATAAAAGGTAGATTATATTATTATAGAGTAGGTAGAGGTATAGGCTTAAGTATAGTCTATTAAAAGAAGGTTAATAATCTATAAAAGGGAAAAGAAAGAGAAGTATAGGCCTAGCCTATATAGGCGTAGAGGCCGCTTATATATAAACTTAGCCTAGACCTTAGTCTAGGCCTATATAAGGTAAAAGCCCTTATACTAGCTTATATAAGTATAGAGGCTACTTATATATAAACTTAGCCTAGACCTTAGTCTAGGCTTATATAAAGTAAAAGCCCTTATATTATACCCTTATTTAGATTTTAAAGAAGCGCGACTTTAAATAATACTTAATACTATACTTAAAAGAATAAAACCCTTATATAGACTATATACGCTTAGTTATAGAAAAAACATTAGTAAATAATATATAATACCCTCCTAAGCGAGCTTCTTAGATAAACTATATTATTAGTAAGGGCCGCGCCTTAAGAGTTAAGCTTTAATACTTATAGCTAGGGAGTAAAGGTATATAAAATAGCGTATAGCTAGCTTTAGTAAGCTTATAGTATCCCGCCCTTCTTATATTAGCGTATAGTAATAGCTCTTAGTACTATAATATAAAGGGACGGTACTTTAATATATAAGGCTCTACTCCCTTTTATATAGGGCTATATAAATACTTCTTTTTATTATAGTTATATTATATTAGCGGCCTTTATATATCTTAGCTACCTTTTTAATCGCTATAAGTATACTTCTTATTTATATAGTAGCTACTACTAGATATAAGGGAATATTAATAAAGCCTATAAAGGTATTACTAAGATTATTTATTACTAAAGTTACTATTATTAAACCTAACCTCCTTTCTATCTTAGCGTATATACCCTTTTACTACTTAAAGTACGTTTACTTATACCTCTTAGTATAGGTACTTTAAAAACTAATAGGATTTACTATTATAGTATATATAGCGACTCTCCTTATAAGGAACGGTGTTCCTACTATAAATAAAGCAGCTATAATATACTCTCTTAATTATATAAGCTAATAAGTAGTATATTAATTATAAATAAAATCCTATCTTATAAAGTAAGAATCGCTCGTTACTTTATATATAATTATATATTAAACGGGTTGCCGGTTATTATATAATTAGGAATCGAAGGAATAGAGCTAGCTTAAAATACTAGCTAAGACCTCTTAAAAATACTAGCACGACTAACCTCCTTTAAATATAAATATTAGTAAAACTAAGATACTTTTAGATATACTTAAGGTATTACTAAATTCCTTAGTCTTAAGGCTATACGGCAGCCTAAATCTAGTCCTAAAAGGTTCTTTTATTTAGCTATAATTATCTATATAAGATAGTATATCCGCTAGTAAATAAAGATAGAATTATTAACTTTAATACCTCTTCTATATACTAATATACTACTAATAAACTCTATTAAAAATCCTACCTTATACTCCTTCTTCCCCTTTATTACGTAGTCTTATATAATTCCTTAATTTCCTAAAATTCCGCTTTTACTTATATACCTAAAGAGGTTATAAGCCCGGCTTACTCCTTTTAAGCTAGGAAATTAACTACTTATACCTTTAAAATTCCTCGTCGAAATATCTAATTAAAATTCTATTCGAAATTCCCCCTAACTTCTTTTACCTTCCTATACTCTTAAACTCCTATCTAAACTTAATCCCTATAAACGAAATAATACTAAATTTATATAAAATAGGTAGATAGAAAAAATATAAATTTACTAAACTTAAGGGAAATTTAAATTATACTTTATAGACTATAAAGATAAAAGCTATCCTTATAAAAGAAAAGCTTATTACTGCTCTAAAGTAAATAAATTATATATAAACTATAGAGGCTTTATCTATAATATTCCTTTAAGTTAAAGATAATCCCTTAATATAAATTTAGTATTTAAAAAATACTAAAGAAGCGTAGGATAAGCTTAAAAAGCTATATAATCTATTGAACTTTTCGTTAAATTATCTACTTATTAAGCAGCTCTTTAATCTTAGTCCGTTAGACTTTAATTTAGAGAAATACCTTTATAAGATAAAGGAAATTTATAACGATTTAAAATCCTATAATATAGAAATTCCGGAAGTTATTCTTATAGTATAGATTCTTAATTACCTTAATAAGGAATTTAGAAGCTATATTATAAATATTATATAGAGCCTTAAGTATAATTCTATTACGTTTACCTTTAAAACCCTAATAGCTAGTCTTTTAGACGAAGCTAGAAAAATAAAGGATATAAACGAATCTTCGAAGAAAGCCTTCTTAATATAAAGGAAGCCTTAGAAATCCTATAGAAATTCTATAAATACCCCTTATTATAAGGAATATAAAAAACTAAGGTATTATATAGTAAATTACTATAAATTATACCTAAATAAGGCTCCTACTTATTAGGTTTTAAATAAAAGAAAAAAGGATAATAGGACTTAAATTTCTAAGAAGAGAAAATCTTCTTTTTTTTCTTTTAAAACGAAATCCCCTTCTAGTAGTATTTCTTTTACTAATAAAAAAAGGAAGGCTTAAATTACTAAGCTAGAGTCCGATTTAGACGATAGTAATAAGGTCTTAAATATAGCTTTAAAAGAAGAAAATATAAACCTAGATATTAACCTTATAGATATATTTAAGGCTCCGACCCTTATATATACGTCTAAGGATTTAAAGGTAATTTTAACCTTTATAAATACCTCTATAGTAGAAGCTAATAAAGACTTTCTTTTAGGACCTTTAAAAGCCTCGATTCCTAAAATAAAGGAATTAGTCTTAAAGGTAAGAGAAGAAGGATTTCTTAGTTATAAGAATAAAAGGATCTTTAATTTTATTTATAATACTAAAGCTACTAAGTATATAGTATTAAATAAGAATTTCCTTATTAACTATAAAGAAATTAAGTTTAAAGTTTATTAGTATAAGAGCGCTACTAAGAGGTATAAGCTAATAAAGCACTTAGGTATATAGTACTAATATATTAGTAGGGTATTAGTAGGGAATTATACTTACCTTACTTATATATTATAGACTACTCGCTACTCCGACTAAAGAGGAAAAATCTCTCTTTTTATAAGCTTTAGTCTTATAATAAGGAGAATATAATATATATAGCGTAGTACTTCTAGCTATCTCTACTACTTAACTAATCGTACTATAGTATATATTCCTTTATAACTAAGGAAAAGCTTCCTTTATATTAGTAAAAGGAAAAGGAGACTTAGTATTTAAGTTCCTATATAGTAGAAAAAGGTATATCCTTTAAAACTGCTTTTATATACCTAAATTAAAGGTAAATATACTATCCTAATCTTATTTTAATAATACCTATGCCTTAATAAAAAGAAATAAAGTCCTTTTATTAAATAATAAGGCTAAGGTTCTTATTAAAGGATTTCTTAGAAATAAATTATATTATATTCTTATAAAACTTTTATTAGAAAGCTAATTAATCCTTATTACGTCTTTAAAGGTAAAGGATATAGATTTTTATACTTAGTACTTACGCTTAAGGTATATAAATAGTAGGGCTATTTTAGAAATATTAAAAAGATTTAATAAGGATATAAAAATACCTATAAAAGAAGAAAATAAAGTAAGGTAGTACGAAATATATATTAAAGCTAAAGTAACGAATAAGGTTAATAAATAACCTTTATATAAGTCTTATTCTTATTTAAAAAAAATAGTATTAGATATTTAAGGGCTAATTAAAGTACCTACTTATAATAAATATTACTATTATATTTCTTTCTTAAATATAGGAACCTAATATCTAAAAATATACCTTCTTTTAAAAAAAGGGGAAGTATTATAACTATAGTTAGTAGGCCGTAAGAGAGCTAGCTACGTTTATATAATAAGGCGGCTCGGAATAATAGTTAAGATAAGAAGTTACTTAAGCTTAGCTTACCTAAAGTATATATAAGCTAAGTAAGCCTTATATAAATAGATTACTACTTAGGAGCATAGCTTATAAGTAAGCTATAGTCTTAAGGTATATAAGCAAAAGCGGAATTTTAGGAAATCAAGGAATTATATAAGACTACGTAATAGAGGGGAAGAAGGAGTATAAGGTAGGATTTTCAATAGAATTTATTGGTAGTGTATTAGTGTGTGGAAGAGGTGTTAAAGTTAATGATTCTTAATCTATCTACTAGCGGACATGCTGTCTTATATAGACAATTGTAGCTGAACGGAAGAACCTTTCGGGACCAGATTTAGGCTGCCGTATAGCCCTAAGACTAGGGAATTCCGTGATACCTCGAGTGAATCTAGAAGTGTCTTGGTTCCACTGATATTCGTGTTTAAAGGAGGTTGGTCGTGCCGGTATTCTTAAGAGGTCTTAGCTAGCATTCTAAGCTAGCTCTGTTCCTTCGATTCCCGATTGTACGATAACCGGCAACCCGTTTAATGCACAATGACATGCAAAATAACGAGCGATTCTTGCTCTATAGGATGGGATTTTGTCTATAATTAATATACTACTTATTAGCTTATATAGTCGGGAGAGTATATTATAGCTACTTTATTTATAGTAGGAACACCGTTCCTTATATATAGTAAGCTATAAAGGGGATTATAGCTAAGACTATAATTTAAAGATAGTCTTTATAAGTATCTATAGCTACTTACTCTTACTCCTTTAAATAGATAGCTCTCTAGCTTTTAATATAGATCTTTATTATAATTCTATCTTTAATTCTAATTACTTAGTTATAGTCTATAGTCTATAACCTCTAACTTATTACTAATATAATATACTTATTATTACTTATACTACGCCCTATTATATCTATTAATATAAACCCCTTAATAGGTTTATCCCTTAAAAATAATACTAGTCGTTATATATTAAAAGCTCTTATTTAGTAAAATACTATATTACTTTAAGTAATATTATAACTATTAATATATCTATATAATAAGCTAGATTAACTAACTCTAGAGCTACTATATCGCCTTAAGATATAATATATAAGATTATTACCCTTTAATATAAGGTATAGTTACTTAGGAATAAAAGAGGTAATAGATAAGTTAAGGACCTTAAAGAAGTAGTTAAACTAAAATAGCTAAGACTATTTAATAGTACTTATAGCACGCTTTAAGACTTTCTTACTTAACTTAAGGCCTACTATTAGTTTTACCCTACTAAACTCTTAGACCTAGTCGAAAAGGTACTTTATATAGGAAATTATTTATTTAGAATAGTACTTACTTAGTTTAGACCTATTATAAGGGATTTTCTCGATAACTAACTAGCGTAACGAGATAATAAGATAGATAAAGTCTTTACTAGTTTCTAAGGATTTAAAGAAGCTATTATAAAGGTATTTAAAATAACTAACGAGGAATAAGAAGCTAAATAGAAACTTTAAGAACTTTAATAAAGGATCTTAATATCGGATTATTATCGCGAAGCGTAGCCTAATTTTATAGTTCTTAGAGATATCCCTTAGTATAAGGGACTAAGGAAGCTAAAAAATAGGTTTTAAAGAAGGAGCTAAAAAGAGGTATAGAAAGGAGGGTAGGGGTATAAGGGGAAGTAGAAGTAGCGATAGCTTCTTATAGAGGTAGCGAGAGATAAGATAGATATGCCGGCAACGGCTAGAAAGGAGGGGAAAAACCGGTAAAAAAGCTCGGTAGTTAAAAGGATATTAGTAGCTTCTTTAAGTAGGATCTTCTTTATTAAATTAAGATACTAGACGGGTATAAAGAGGGGCGTTAGATAGAGGAAAGAAGGAGAATTAAGGCAATATAATAATTACTCCCCTACCTTTATTACTGCCCCCGTAAGATTTAAATATCTCTGCCCTGCTTATCTAACCCCTTACTTTTAATTTTACCTTTAGGTATTTTTATATACTTCTTATATCTCTCTTCGCGAGAGTTATAAGCCTAGGAGGAATAGAATTCCTATACTTTCCGGCTACTATAAAAGGCACCTTTCTTATATCCCTCGTAGCTCCCTTTTACCCCTCTTACTAGAAAAGCCGATTTTTACTTAACTTTTCTACCCTTCCCTATAATAATATCGAAAAACGACTCCTCTACTATCCCTACGGTCTATAGGACGATTCTTATAGAGCCCTAAGATTAGGATAAGTAGGTAAAGGAGCTATAGGCTCGTATAGATAAAACTATCTATAATTTAGTCTTCTCTAATAAGTAGGACCCTCTTAAGCCCCTTCTTTATCCTAGGGCAACGGACTTTATAGAGGGAGCTACCCTCTTCTCTAAGCTAACCTCTATATAGCAGAGAGCTTTTTCTGCTGCCCTAGGCGACTACGAGAGTTACTAAAAGGAATACCTTTACGAGACAAAGCTGCTAACTACTGCTTATATAGCAATAACGGAATCAGTTAGTGCTATAAAGCTAATCTCTCTATAAGAGGAAGAGACTCCTAGGTAGTAGCTTTTAAAGCTCGAGACCTCGATAGCTCCCTCGAGGGGCTATATAACTAACCGTATTAGGAAGACCTATACGGCCTACCTAGGAGCTTTTTCTACTAGGAACCTACTAGCTTCTTCGTAGCTAGCTAAGTAGGAAGAAATCCTTAAGAAAGCTAACTAATACTTCCTTATAAAAGCTCTTTCCGGCTAGTAGCTATAGGATATATCTCTGCTAATAAAGCCTATTAGTAACGGTTACTCGACTATCTTTCGAGAAGCTAGCCGGGAACTAGATAAAGAGGCTGCTAGAGTATAATAGCAAGCAGTCTTATTCCTTTGTAGCTAGCACTCGACCTAGACGGCTCGACCTGCTGCCCCTGCAGCTGCTATAGCCCTTATTGCTACGGCTCCCGCTGCTGCTGCTGCGGCTGTTGCTCCTTTGGCTCCTCCTCCCTCGAGAGCCTTAACCCCGTCTTTAACGGCTGCCCTAGTCCCGGCCTCGGCTCCGCCTTTTACTCCGGGCCCGGTCCCGTCTATTAGACCGGCCCGACTAGTCCCCTAATAGACCTTTTAGTCCGTTAGTCGAAAAATCAGGGAACTAGTCGAAATCGAACCTCTTTATTAAAATTAGCCATAAGGGGTAAAAAGGGGGGGATTTAAGTAGACCTTCCGGACTAGGACGAGGATTCCTCGAAGAGATAACGCACGAGGAGGAATCGACCTACCTACTAAGTATATAAGAAGCCCTATCGGCTAGAAGACTACTAGTAGGTCTTCGAGGAAAACCGACCTAAAGGTATTAACCCTTTAAAGAGGCTATAAGAAATAGTATAATAGTCTCTTAAGGAGGACCCCTCGTTATAGAAGAAGATAGACGAGATTCGGGTTACTAGGAAATAGTAACTAACGCCGCTACTATAAATTCGAGGAAAAATCGTTAGTATAGTAAATCCGGTATTCGTCTTCCTTATAGATTAATAAGGCTAAAACCAACCGTTAGAGCCCTCCGATTATCCCCTACGAAAATTAGCTATCCTTAACTCTAGTGCTTCCCTTAATATCTATAATATACTCTTACGATTCCGGTCCTTTAAGAAGGCACGGAGGGAATACCTTATTGCCGGGGAATTAACCGTATAGATAGAGGGATACGGAAGGGTAAATTTCACGATAAAATTACCTAATAGATCTATATAAATTCTTCGAAGAAAAAGGGTAGCTTTTTGCCCTTGATTTTTAATAAGCCTAATTTCCTTCCGCTTTCTTCGAAAGGAAGGGATCTTTTAGGATATAACGTCTAAGCCTACGAGGCTAGTCTAGAAGAATTAGACTATTAGGCTTATCGAGGAGAAATTCGGTTAATTTATTCTCGAATTCCGACCTATCCTTAGGAAGGAATTACTCGAGAAGTTAGCTTTCCCTACTAGGAGGAATAGGTCTACTATAAAGGACCCTCTTCCGGCAGCCTAAGGAGACGGCCTTCTTTAGTACGCATAACTTAGTTACCCGGGCCCCTTAGCTTTATATAAGCTAGGCTAATAATAGGGCGTACGAATAAGGGGCCTAAAGACCGTCGAATACGAATACTATAGTTAAGGAAAGACTAAGAGACGAATTTCTAGACGAACGCCTTTACGGCCGGACTAGCCGTATAAGGAAATTTAGGTCGACTAGACCGACGTCTCTAGGGATTAGGAAAGCTTCGTTAGGGTAATGCTTTTTATAGACGCTTATTTAGGGATGGTTTTCCCTTATTTCTTATAGACCTACTTAAGTAAGTATAACTAGTCTGCCCTCCGGGACTTTATTAACTAAATAAAATCCTACTTTAGCTATAAGGTAAAGAAGATACGGTCTAACGGAGAGCTATTTATAAAGGATATCTTAAATTAGCTTCGAAAAAGGGGTATTTTACCCCTCCCGTTAGCACTAAATACCTAGGCCTAGAACGGAGGGGTAGAAAGATTAAGGGGTACTATAATAGAAAGGGCCCGTACGATAAGACTTACTATAAAGCTTCTATACGACCTTTAGAGGGAAGTCGTTAAGACCGCTTATTACCTTTAGAACCGGACCCTAAGGGACTATAGGGACCTAGAGACCCTTTTTAAGACCTAAGGAATAGACTAGAAATCCCCCCTTAAGCTCTTTATAAAGAAGAGGGCCTCGCTAGCCTACCTTTATGCCTATAGCTATAAGGCATACGCTATAACTACCGATATATAGCTAAAAAGGAAGAAGAAAAGAAAGCTTAATCCTAGAGCCTTTATTAGTTACCTCGTTAGTTATAATTCTACGAATATCTTCCGGATCTAGATTCCTCTTCTACGGAAGGTTATTTCGACTAGGGATATAATTTTCGACGAATCTAGCTTCTTCGATAAAAAGAGGGATTAATAGCCCCTCTTACTCTCTTAACGTTAGCTAATTTAGAAGATCTAAATCCCCCCTTCCTAATAGTCTTAAGAAGAGGTCCTAGACGAGGAAACGGAAGAAGAAACCGACGTCGAAGTAGTCGAAGATAACACTAACTTTAAAGAAAAAAAAGAGGAAGCTGCTAGATTAGATAATCTAAACGAAGAAGGAGACTATAGGAAAGCGGTAGAGCTAGAATACGCCTACCTCCCTACGCCTCCTCTTATAGAATAAGAAGAAGATCTAGAAGTAGCTTTCTCTATTAGTCTTCCTACCTCGACCCCTAAGGGGGTAGGAAAGGCACCTCTCTTAAAGGATTACCCGGCTGCCTTTTTGTCCCTGCTTTAAGAAGTAAAGGAAGGTATAGGGCCAGATATAGATACTAAAGAAGACTAACCTCTCCCCTATTTCGATCGTTTTTCCGACTTCTATCTAACGCCTATAAAAGACGGTTCCTATAGAGCATTTATAGTAGGCCGGCTCTTTAAGCTATAGTTATTAGCAAGGAAGGTATATAAAAAGGACCTCCCGGACCTACTAGCAAACTAGAAGTAGCTAGAAAAACACCCCTTTAAAGACTAGTTTTTCTAGGCCTAGAAAGACTACCTAGCTTTATACGAAGAGATAGGGTCTTTCGAAGAGGTCCTTAAAGATAAAGTAAGAGGAAAACAGGTCCTTAGCTATAAGTAGGTCTTTACCTATAAGACTAATAAACACGGCTTCCTTTAAAAGTATAAGGCCCGGCTAGTTATCTATAGGAATTAATAGGAAAAAGGGGATCTACCTACTAAGGCAACCACCCTAGTAGGGATATCTTTTCGGACCCTTATAGCTATAGCAGTAGAATTCGACCTCGAGCTTAAATAGATAGATATAGTATAAGAATATACCCTTATATTCCTATTTTACTGTTATAAAGAAATAACAGGCATAGGGAGGCTTTATAGAATAAGCTAGTAAAAAGGGGCTCTATAATACAGTCTAAGGGAATAACCCTTAAAGATAAAGACCTCTACTAGATAACTATACCTTCCTCTAGGAAAAGCGGGTCAGGATAAGCCTATCCTTACAAACAAAAATATGCATAAAATGCATAGGTCAATTACGAGCAGAACGGATACCCTATTGCCTATTTTGGCCTAGCGGTTCCGAAGATATCCGCGATACGAGAATAGGTGGGGCATAGAACATTCTGGTTAAATCCACTACTTATGCCAGAACCTATAGTCTTACGTTAACCATCACGCCACAATCAGACCACCTACTAAGTTAGGAAGATATACTATAGATAGAGCTTTTTAAGCACTATAGAATGTGCTAGAAAGCTGACTAATTGGTCTACTAGTGGGCGAGCAATGGTCTATAAAAGACGAAGGATTTCCCTGGGAGTAGTTGAAAAACAGAGCAAGGACATAAGCATCTTTTGCAACGCTATTCTTTCAATATATTATTCAGCCCCTTATATGCTCGTTATAAATTCCAGACGAAATCCTACCCTATACTCCTTCGACCGATCTTTCCGCTTACGTCATCGATTACCCGATTCTGCGCTTATTGCTCATACCTTCTTATAGGTTATGAGCCCGGCTTCTCTATAAGTCGGGTAACAACTTCGAAAAATCTTCGAAATAGGGAGTAAGAGAAATACTAATATTAATAGAAGGTAGGCTCCTTGCTTTTTTTAGCTATTTCTACTAGACCGGATATCTCTTTTATAGTCTCTTAGCTAGCTAGGCATAACTAGAATCCTAGCCCTAGGTATTAAGAAGTAGTAGATAGAGCTATCCTTTGTCTCTATTTATCGAGATTATATAGTCTACGCCTAGGAGGGCAGGGAAGGAAATAAGCTACTAAAATCTTCCTCTATTTAAGCGATTCGTCCTTTATAGATAATTCCTTAGATAGAAAGAGCTTATAGGGGTATATTATATCCCTTTTTAGAGGAACTATTGCTTAGAGAGCTTCGAAGTAAGCTATTATTACGACTTCTAGTACGGAGGTAGAGCTACTAGCTCTTTTAGAAGCGTTAAAAGAAGCGATTTTCCTTAGCCGGCTATTAATATTATTACGACTATAAATTCCGACCCCGTTAGTTATAGAATATAATAATATATAGACTATACGAATTCTTATAAAGGAAAATAGTAAGCTATCGACCTAGCTACGGTATATCGATATCTACTAGTATTAGTTACGCTAAGAGGTCTAAAGGGGACTTATTTCTATCTATTAAGTTTTAACGGCATTAATAAAAGCTAACGGTCTTATAAAGCCCTTACTAAAGTAGAAGCTAGCTGTCTTTTTATAGTAAATTAGGCTAGAAGACGTTCGAGAAAAGCTATCCTTAGAGGCCCGCCTTAAGAGTCTACTAGAGGAGCTAATAGCCTATATAAGAAGGTAACGTCTATAGCCGAAGAAAAGGAAGAGGTTTTTCCCTTTAAAGGGCCCCCTATTTTAATTAGGTTTTTCCCTTTAAAGAAGGCCCCCTTTCTTATAGGACTTTCCCCTCTTTAGGCCCCTTTTCCTTAAGTAGGTCTAAAAGAGCCTAGGGACCTAAAAGGTCCCCTACTTTCCTCGAGTAAAGGGAGAAGTATAGAGCTAAGAACCTCCTCTATATACTTACTAGCTTAAAGCCGTATTAGCTATGCCCTTACTATAAGGGCAGGCTATAGCTAAGGGGGTATATCGCGAAGCGTGGCCTAATTTCGTAGTTCTCGGAGATATCCCTTAGTAAGAGGGACCTAGGAAGCTAAAAAACAGGTTTTAAGGAAGGAGCTAAAAAGAGGTATAGAGAGGAGGGTAGGGGTAAGAGGGGAAGCAAAAGTAGCGATAGCTTCCTATAGAGGTAGCGAGAGATAAGACGGTTATGCCGGCAACGGCTAGAAAGGAGGGGAAAAACCAGCAAAAAGCTCGGTAGTTAAAAGGATATTAGTAGCTTCTTTAAGTAGGATCTTCTTTATTAATTAAGATACTAGACGGGTATAAAGAGGGGCGTTAGATAGAAGAAAGAAGGATAATTAAAGCAATATAATAATTACTCCCCTACTATTATTACTGCCCCTATAAGAATTAAATCTCTCTGCCCTGCCTATCCGACCCCTTACTTTTAATTTTACCTTCGCGTATTTTATATATACTTCTCGCGTCTCTCTTTATAAGAATATAAGCTTCGCGCTATCTTCTTATACTATAGTCCTTACTACCTATAAAAGCGTCTCTTTAAAATTAAGGAGGAATTCGCTAAAAGTTTATCTATCTCTTTACTTAAGGGTCTATAGCCTATATTATACCTTATCCTACTCTTATATATTACCGAATATATATATAAGGTATTAAAAGAAGTCCTATAGGTTGCGTTTACTCTTAGGGCTGCCCTTATCTTAGAATCTAAAGATCCGCTATATCTAAGGCTTTAATAGTATATAAAGGAGCGAAAACTATACTATATTATAATAGCTATTTAAGCCCTATTTTCTATTAGTTATAAACTTTATCTATAGCTAGCTAAGGATAAAGTAAAAGGACTCTAGCTTACTATCTTAAGTTAGCTAAGGGAGCGGCTTTTATATCGGTAGTATCGCCGCCGTAACTAGCGTTATAAAGGTTATAGGGGTTAAAGCTAGTCTTATAGACGGCTCCCTTAGTATAGCGAGAACCTTATCTTTCTCGCTAGCCGTCGCGCTTTTAATCGCTTTTAAGATAGCTATAATACTTCCTATCTATCTAAAGAGGGGCAGAGTACTCCTTTAAGGAAGTAGCACCCTCTTTAAAGAGATATCTATTAAATCTATTAGTTAATAGCTTATACTATTACGGAGTAAGTAAAGGCGTATATATAGGTGCCGTTTATAGGATAATATTAATAAGCTATATAGAGCTCTTTTATATATAGCTAGCTTATATATATATATATATAGGATCCAGCCCTCTATATATAACAATATAGCTTAGGCTATAGCTTAAGCCTATAACTTATAATAGTTAAAGACTCTTATAAATATTATAGTTATTATAATATTAAATAAACTATCTTATATAATAAGAGCTATAACTATTAAGAATAAGTAAACGCTATAAGCTTCTTAAGCTCTTTACTAAGTAATTATTAAAATACTAAAGCTACTTTAAACTAATTATATTATTTAAGTAACTAGTAAGTATAGGTTAGATAACTATATTAAGATCGAGCTTAAGTATACTATACTATTACTATATATATCTAGCTAAAGAGTATTAAGAAAGCTAGAATAATATCTTTATTTATAGAGATAGCCTTAATCGCGGTAGCCGACTCTTAATTCTTAGGAACGCTAAAATAATAAGCTCTTACTTATTTAGTTACGATTAGTTAGTCTTTGCTAACTCTAATACGAAATCCTATCTCGTCTATATTCTAAATATTAGGTATAATATGCTCTTAGATAACCTGCCGAAGACATTAAAAGTACTAGCTTTCCTATATAAGATCCTTAGAAGCTTAGCGCTCTATATAAAGCCCCCTTTAGCGCTTTTTTAAAGTAGCTGTGGCGCTTAAGAAAGCGAGAAGTCTAGTTTAGTCCGACAGGCGGAGAGTCGGTCTAACCGGACCGCTTACGCAATATATGATTTTCTGCATTAGTAACGAACTCGACGCGTACTGCAAGGTTGATATGGTCGAGACGATCGATGTATTCTCCTCTGGTCGCGAAAGCCTTAGCGCAACTTCCTCTGCTCTTTGCTTGTCCAGGCTCTATAAAAGGCTGGTAGTGTCCAGTTACTAGGCACTGCCCATGCCATGGATGGCGTGGCCTCGGACTCGCCTTTACAAATTCCACCTCTTTCGTTCGATGTTCGAACTGGGCAACGACGTCGCCAAATGCCAACTGGTCCTGGAAGATGGGTGGTAGGGCAGCCGAGATTGTCATGCGTCTCTTGCCATCCCACTTTTGTCACTCATTCGCTACGACTCGCACTACGCACCGCAACGATACCAGATAAGCGACTATCTGTACAGCCCGCATCATCTCATTGAATGCGGTAAGGTCACCCTAGATCACTTGCTGCGTCAAGCATGGCGCAATAGCATCGACTCAAGCCCCGATCTAGGAGATTAAGCAGGTCAGAGCTACCGAGGCTCATATAGGTCGCTAATCGCTACTGGCTGTACACGATGGACTCGTCAGCTCGCCAGATCAGCAACCGGATCAACAGGTAGTTTTCTACTATAGGCCCGGTAGCTCCAGGTAGCGAGGCCGCTGTATATCTCGTCACCTAAGCCTGGCTAAAACGCATCTAAAGAGAGTTTCACCGCTGTTCGTCTAGCGCAGGGCCGAGAGTCCAGTTTCACAATGATCCCATGTTATGCGGAGTCGTTAGTGGTACTCGGGTTGGCCCTGTCGATACGGTGGACCAGGGAGTGGGGAGTGGAGACTGATGTTTCAATATTGATTTGAATCCTCTCATGGTTATAAGCTTCGAAGAGGTGCCTTTTGACACATCGATTTTCCCCGTTTCTCCCGCATACTAGCTTCCCTTCAGCTGACACGCCCTTGACTTGGGAGCCGCCAGTTCGCATTGCAAGATGCCCCGGCATACCATCTCGGCCCTCTGCTTGGCCCAGGCCTCGCCGCGATCCTCTTCACGGCTATCGTCCTCCCATGTGATTTCCGTCACCTTGGCGGGGGCGCGCTCGTTGACAAGCCCTGTACCGTCAAGCGCGGCGCGGACGCGGAGGACGATTATCTCGGCGCCGGACCAGCTGCGGACGAGATGGACGAGGATATTTCCGTGGGAGTCAGCGTCGTCGGCGAAGCAGAACCATTTGTCTTCCATTTGGGATGGGACGGAGCCGAGGAGAAGACTGGCCAAGTCGGTGCCCGAGATTTCGGCGTCCCACGGTGCTTTGGCGGGTTTTTTGATGGGCGCGTGTTTCCAATGCGATGCCATGGCTCGGATCGGGAATGTCTGGTCCATGATGATAGGTGCTTCGGTTGTTGAACAAGTAGTCTTTGTGGGATGCTGCTTCCGCCGTGTTGAGGTAGGCATGTCCAAGGCACCAAGACGTCGTATTTATCTTGTCCCTGACTCGACCAAGGCCCTATTTCAGACGGGTCCTGTTTCTTGTTTATGCCAAACGTAACTTTATCTGTCAGGTTGATTCAAGTGGCCGCATTTTATTGTGGCACAGCGAAACGTAGTCAGATTCGAGGGCTCCGCATTTTATGGTTATCCATCCCTGCTCGCCCTTGGCATGTGCTTCTACCCCGTGCAAGTCAACTAGCACGCGAGCTCCCTGGACGGGGGGCGACTGTCGCTGGACTCGGGCCATGCTGACCCCGTGGGTGTCTGCAGTAGATCTTGGCTGCCGACTGCTCGTCGTCCCTCGCCGTCATTGGAAGCAGCTTCAAGCCCTCGTGGTTGCCATTTAGTCCCACATGATTCAAAAACCGGCAGGTCGGTATAGCAGAAAGCTGTGGACTTATCACTCGAGTGTTCATGCTTTGGCATTTATCCCACAAGACTGGCATCTTTGTCAAAAGATAAATGACCCTTTCAAGCAAATGACTCCGAGTAGCCTAAGTGAGCTGATTTTATGTGTTGGGTCTCGCCAGCGAATTGCCCTCCCGGTGCTAATTCCACTGTTGAATAAGCACCGCCAACAATGGCGCTTGTTGTGTCAGGCTTGCCAGCCAGAGTCAAGCGTCATGCCCCCAGTCTGCATGTAGAGACTTATTAGAAGGGAGCAAATCCCTGAGGAGGTAGTGCAGGGTTTGGTACGCGAGAGATAGAAGAGTGTGGTATGATGAGAGATCGGTAATGCAGTCCTGAGTCGGCCTAGAGCAAGGTCGTGTGGGACAGGGCAGTCGAAACTGACTTCATTTAGACAGAGATAAGAATATTGTACTCTGAGTAGATAAAAACACGCCTGTTCTAAGTGCATGACGATGTTTGCTTGTGGGAGCTGTGGTATTTAGGTCGACTCTTCACTGCATTTACTTCGGTAACATAAGCCACCCCAGTCGAAGAGAAAGTGGAATCCCACATCTGAATTCCTAATACGGTGTTGTGATAGGGATTATTTGTCCGGAAACGATATACGCTTATGATTGATAGCCCTAGTCCCAGCCAGTGCTATATAAGGCGATATCCGTCGCATTCTTCACCACGCATAACAGTATCATCTAGATCAGGCGGCGAAATCGACGGCTCGTACATCATGCATGTGTGCTATAGTCAGGTGTCTAAGGTCCAATTACCAGCCGTTGGGTTGGGTATATGCCATCTTCCCTGCACACGAGTCTAATGCAACGTGTGTGCGTGCACGACAAATGCAGTGACGCAATCGAGAGTCGTCGTATTCGAGGCTGACCTCCGGTTTTGAGGGCACTGAAATATGTACGTGTGGGGGCCACGGGGGGAGGCCCCGTGGGAGTGCGGGCGAGGCCGAAGTGCTGGCTCGTGTCAGTGCATGATTTGGGTACAGGAGTCATGAGCCACAGCTGTCTAGGATGAGAGGATTATCGACTACAATGCAGCTGTCAACGGTCTCCCGCCCAAGAGACAGAGACTTGCTTATGCTCGGATGCCGTGGGTGTGGTATTGTCGCTCTTGGACAACAGATGCCGATGCATCCTCTTCCGATATAAATATGGCGTACCCGGAACGATTGTACAAAGAACCCTCAACAGAATCCCAACCAGTCGTTGGAAGCATCCCGACTGAATACTCCCACATTCGTTCATACCACCAAGACGATTCAAGCTCGCCCGCCTATCATGAATTCTTCCACAATGAAGGGTCTTTCGCTATTTCTATTTCTCTTTCTACTACTTGGACTTACAGAAAGTCGGGCCTTAGTCCAAACCTTGGCTGGAGTCAGACGAGCCGACCCTGATCGTGAGAGGCTTATCCAAGCCCAGAACCCACAAGATGAGAAATTCTTTGACGGACCATCCGTAACAGAAGTCTTTCGCGCAGATTCAAGATCCTTCGACAAAGTTTTCGAAGATAAAGGATTTAAGCCGAAACCGGGCCCTGAAACTCCTGAGAAGTATAGTCTATGGTCTCACGTCGAAGGAAACATCAAGAACACGGCCTATATTTCGACGACCGAGAAGCTTAGCGAACGCCTCGCCGAGTACGCTAACAACGCCAAGAAAGCGCCAGGAAACACCGAAAAGAAGTCCTATATTTTTCAGATCGAAACGTCTAAGAATTTTGTTGACGTCAATAAATCACTTCGTATCCAAGATTATGTCACCAACGCTGAACAGGCAGCGATGCAGGAAATCCCCTTAAGACAAATTAAAGCTCATGTCGAGGCAACTGACGATGTACTAAAAATTCTTCGAGGAAACGGAAAGACGGAGGACAAAGTCAAGAAAATCAAGTGGATACCCAACCAGAAGTACGTGCCAGGACCCGACCCCGGGAGCAGTTCCAGGCCGGATTTGGCCGGATTTCCTGAAAACCATCCGGCTTGGAAGGCTCAGCCTTGGAAGCGTCTCTTGGATGAAAACAAAGGCGAACTACCCGATGTGACAGCTGCATTTCGGAAGGCCGTGGAAGACAGTATCCCCGATAAATCTATCTCGAAAGGGGAGAACGACATCCCAGAGCCAGGCCCGCAAGGGACTTTCAAACCGTGCTCGTCAGGACACTCCAAGAGGGACGGGGAGTGTCAGCCCGGTGAAAAGCCCGGCGAGGAGAAGCCCGGCGAGGAAATGCCCGGCGAGGAAATGCCCGGCGAGGAGAAGCCCGGCGAGGAAAAGCCCGGCATCAAAAAGCCTAGCGAAAAAGAGCTCGGCAAGCCGATTGCGGAGCCCGTCAAGGTTCCAGAAGAGATTCCAGGGACGCCAGTGGAAGTACTACAACCCAAGCTGGTCAAGGGTCTCGGCTGGCTTCAAATCCTGAAGATCATAACCAATGTGGTGGATTCTGCTGCCGCTCGTATAAAGGCAGCCCCGTCAGATAACAGCCATGAAACACTGTCGTCAGAACTCAAGAAGGCCGGAACGGTGCTGGCCGGTATTGCAAACG
Source organism: Hirsutella rhossiliensis (assembly GCF_020360975.1). Taxonomy (NCBI): domain Eukaryota; kingdom Fungi; phylum Ascomycota; class Sordariomycetes; order Hypocreales; family Ophiocordycipitaceae; genus Hirsutella; species Hirsutella rhossiliensis. The sequence goes on from NW_025408669.1 coordinate 2,519,878, forward strand.
ACACGATACCCGGCTTGACAGAAATCGAAGAACACATGGCAGAGCTAACTAGCAAGTTGGAGTCGATCCCGGATAATGATTCAGCTACCGATAAGGCGCTTAAAGTGTCGAGTGCGATTCTCGAATACCAGGCACAAGTGGAGCTAACGATATTTGAAAACTATTTCCCCGGCGTTCCCGAGGTCATGAACAACTACCAAAAGGAGCTCGCGGAATACAAAAGCTTCAAAGGCAACGAAACCGCACTCCAAAAAGGTGAAAGAATCGCACTGTTGGTCACAAAAGGGACCCTAAATACCCTCAACGACGTGATGCGGGATTGGGTTCCCGGCTATCAGGAGGCCGAAGATAGTGTGGAAAAGGAAGCAAAAACTCTATATGAAAAAGTCCTGAACAAGCAAGAAAGCTTTTGGGAAGTTTTGAAGGAGGGCATTATAGCACCCGCCAAGATAGTTGCCGACACACTACACAGGGCAGTGCAAAATTATATCCCTGGTGAGAAGCAGGTCGAAAGTCTCATCTTTGGCGACGGAGACGACGGCAAGTCTCAACAACCTAGCGAGACACCACCGGCGGAGCAGGTGAGCCCCCCGAACACAGAACCTTCGAGCAAACTGTCAAAGCCTGCCCGCGAACAGTGGGACCTCTTTCTGGTAAACGCATTAGACAAAGAAAAGGCTGCGGAGTGCGCCCAGACCAAAGTAGGCGAGGAAAAGAAGAACGGAGGCGCGGATGCAAAAGACGGCTGGAAAGCCAAGCTGCCCGAATTGACGAAACAGTGCTACGAGGAACAATTCAATGACTGGCGGGGGAAGTCTGATACGGGTAAGCGATCCCTTTTGGCATGAAATAGGCACTTGGAGGCAAATGGGTGAAGAAAATAGTCGGGGTAGAGAATGGTCGGGTGAATATAAAATGAGGAGGAAGAATTCATCGCGACGAAGCGGCTGGATCTATCTTTGATGACTGAACTGTGTGAATTAAGACGCCCAACTCTCGATCAATATGCACCCGGGCCCCCCTTTTTGAGTCCTAGAAGATCTGGTAAAGGCATCTGCCTTGCATCGACCACGAGTGGCTCCTTGGTGGCTCGCCCTCTTCCTGCTCGGCGATCTCTTTGTCCTTGGCTGGATTCGACAGTACTTGGAAACGCTGGCGGACGAAGAGTGCGGGTTGTTATCTTCTCTGGATTCAATGGTCTTTGCTTAGACCGGCTGTAAGCAGGCTGTCTTGGACTGTACTCCGTAAAGGATGCTAAGTGCCTAAAAAAAGGCTGCTTCCGTTTAGGAGCTTGATTTCCTCGCGCCTGCCTATGGTCTATTATAGGTACGAAGTAGATAGAGAATTTTTATAGCAATTCTAATTAAGCTCCTAAACGGAAGCAGCCTTTTTTTAGGCACTTAGCATCCTTTACGCGCCTTCGTCGCGCGCGTTAACTTCGCCATTAACACGACATAACATCGACGAGATATCGCACTTGCATACACCGTCTAGTTCGTCGAGGCTTTCGCTAGAAGTTTTAACACCATACCCCGCTCTACTCTTTCCTTCTGCGTTCTCGCGACTATCGCAAGCAACGACCGTGGCCAAGCAACTCGAGGAGGCTACAATCTAAAATCGCTTACGAGGAGTACGAGGGTACTATCTTTCTAAGGAATTAACCGCCGAGCTTAAGGTCGTGCTAGATAATAAGACGCGGTAGAACTCTACTTATATAATAATTAAGAGGGCTCTATAGAAGTAAACTAATATTAGGGCTTTTATCTTTATACTTAAGGGTAAGTAAGATAAGGCAAAATAAATCCCTACTAATAATCTCTTATCTAATAAGGATAAGCGCGTTCTTAGCGAGGTTAATAAGATACTTAAGCCTCTATATTTTTAAACGATATAGATATAAGGTTAAGGTAAAAGTAATAGTTATAAGCGACTATAGGAAGTCCTAGTCGGAATAAAACCTACTTAAATATTTCGAGGACTAAAAAGGCTTTTATAGTAAGGTAATAACTAAGATAATAAGGGAGACGAATCTAGATAATCTTAAGCTAATTAGTCTAAGGGAATTAAAAGGCTAGCTAACCTATACTTATCGCTACCTTAATCGCTTTAATAAGATATATTATTATAACCTAACTATTAGTATCGCGAAGCGTAGCCTAATTTTATAGTTCTTAGAGATATCCCTTAGTATAAGGTACCTAGGAAGCTAAAAAACAGGTTTATAATAAGGAGCTAAAAGGAGGTATAGAGAGGAGGGTAGGGGTAAGAGGGGAAGTAGAAGTAGCAATAGCTTCCTATAAAAGTAGCGAGAGATAAGACGGATATACCGGTAACGGCTAGAATAAAAGGGAAAAACCGGTAAAAAGCTTAGTAGTTAAAAGGATACTAATAGCTTCTTTAAGTAAGATCTTCTTTATTAATTAAGATACTAAATAAGTGTAAAGAGGGGCGTTAAATAAAGAAAAGAAGGATAATTAAGGGAATATAATAATTACTCCCCTACTATAATTACTGCCCCTATAAGAATTAAATCTCTCTACCCTACCTATCCGACCTCTTACTTTTAATTTTACCTTCGTATATTTTATATATACTTCTTATATCTCTCTTTATAAGAGTTATAAGCCTAGGAGGAATAGAATTCCTATACCTTCTAGCTACTATAAAAGGCACCTTTCTTATATCCCTTATAGCTTCCTTTTACCCCTCTTACTAAAAAAGCTAATTTTTAACTAACTTTTCTACCCTTCTTCTATAATAATATCGGAAAACGATTCCTTTACCGCCCTTATAGTTTATAAGACGATTCTTATAAAGCCCTAAGATTAAGATAAGTAGGTAAAGAAGCTATAGGTTTATATAAATAGGACTATTTATAATTTAGTCTTCTTTAATAAGTAGGACCCTTTTAAGCCCCCTCTTTATCTTAGGGCAACGGAATTTATAAAAGGAGCTTCCCTCTTCTCTAAGCTAACCTCTATATAGTAAAGAGCTTTTTCTACTACCTTAGGTAACTATAAGAGTTACTATAAAGAATACCTTTATAAGATTATAAGGAACGGTGTTCCTACTATAAATAAAGCAGCTATAATATACTCTCCCGATTATATAAGCTAATAAGTAGTATATTAATTATAGACAAAATCTCATCCTATAGAGCAAGAATCGCTCGTTATTTTGCATGTCATTATGCATTAAACGGGTTGCCGGTTATCGTATAATCGGGAATCGAAGGAACAGAGCTAGCTTAGAATGCTAGCTAAGACCTCTTAAGAACACCGGCACGACCAACCTCCTCTAAACACGAATATCAGTGGAACCAAGACACTTCCAGATTCACTCGAGATATCACGGAATTCCCTAGTCTTAGGGCTATACGGCAGCCTAAATCTGGTCCCGAAAGGTTCTTCCGTTCAGCTACAATTGTCTATATAAGACAGCATGTCCGCTGGTAGATAGATAGAGAATCATAAACTTCAACACCTCTTCCACACACTAATACACTACCAATAAATTCCGTTGAAAATCCTACCTTATACTCCTTCTTCCCCTCTATCACGTAGTTTTACGTGATTCCTTGATTTCCCAAAATTCCGCTTTTGCTCATATACCTTAAGAGGTTATAAGCCCGGCTTACTCCTTTTAAGCCGGGAAATCAACTTATACCTTTGAAATTCCTTGTCGAAATACCCGATCAAAATTCCTTTCGAAAATCCTCCTAACGACTTTTTCTACCTTCCTACGCTCTTAAACTCCCGCCTAGACTTCTCGATCCCTATAAACGAAATAATACCGAATTTATATAAAATAGGTAGACAAAAAGAATATAAATTCTCTAGACTTAAGGGAAATTTAAATTATACTCTTTAGACTACGAGGATGAGAGCTATCCTTACTAAGGAAAAGCTTATCGCTACCTTAGAGTAAGAAAATCATATAAAGACTATAGAAGCTTTATCCTAGATTTTTCTTCGAGTCGAAGATGGCCCTTTAATGCAAATTAAGCATTTAACAAATGCTAAAGCTGCTTAGGATGAGCTTATAAAGCTATATAATCCGTCGAATTTCTCGTCGAATTATTTACTTATAAAGCAGCTCTTTAATCTTAGTCCCTCGGGCTCTAATTTAGAGAAATACCTTTATAAGGTAAAAGAAATCTACGAGGATTTAAAATCCCGTAATATAGAAATTCTAGAAGTTATCCTTATAGCATGGATTATTAATTGCCTTAATAAGGAATTTAGAAGCTATATTACAAATATTACGCAGAGCCTTAGGCATGATTCTGCGGCGTTTACCCTCGAATCCCTAACAGCTAGTCTTTTAGACGAAGCTAGAAGAATAGAGGATATAGATAAATCTTCGGAGAAAGCCTTCCTAATATAAAGGAAGCCTTAGAAATCCCGTAGAAATTCTACGGATACTCCTTATTATAAGGAATGCAAAAAACCAGGGCATTTTATAGTAAATTGCTATAAATTACACCCGAATAAGGCTCCTGCTTATTAGGTTTTAAATAAAGGAAAGAAGGACGATAGGACTCGAATTTCTAAGAAGAGAAAATCTTCTTCTTTATCTTCTTCTTCTAGGAAGAAATCCCCTTTTAGTAGTGTTTCTACTACTAATAAAAGAAGGAAGGCTCGAATTATAGAGCTAGAGTCCGATTCGGACGATAGTAATAAGGTCTTAAATATAGCTTCGCAAGAGAATATAGACCTAGATATCGACCTTATAGACCTTTCTAGGGCTCCGACCCCTATGCAAACGTCTAAGGATTTAGAGGTAATTTTAACCTCTATAAATACCCCTATAGTAGAAGCTAATAAAGACTCTCTTTAGGACCTCTAGAAGCCTCGATTCCTAGAATAAAGGAATTAGTCTTAAAGGCAAGAGAGGAGGATTTCCTAGTTATAAGAATAAAAGGATCTTTGATTTTATCTATAATACCGGAGCTACTAGGCATATAGTATCTAATAAGAATTTCCTTATTAACTATAAAGAAATTAAGTCTAAAGTTTGCTAGGAAAAGCTTCCTTTATATTAGTAAAGGAAAGGGGACTTAGTATTTAAGTTCCCGTATAGTAGAAAAGGTATATCCTTGAGACTGCTTTTATATACCCGAATTAGGGGTAAATATACTATCCCAATCTTATTTTAATAATACCTATGCCTTAATAGGAGGAAATAAAGTCCTTTTATTAGATAATAAGGCTAAGGTCCTTACTAAAGGATTTCTTAGAAATAAATTATATTATATTCCTATAGAACCTTTATTAGAAAGCTAATCGATCCTTATTACGTCTTTAAAAGCAAAGGATATAGATTTTTATACTTAGCACTTACGCTTAGGGTATATAAATAGTAGGGCTATTTTAGAAATATTAAAAAGATATAATAAGGATATAAAAATGCCTCTAGAAGAGGAAAATAAAATAAGGTAATGCGAAATATATATTAGAGCTAAAGCAACGAATAAGGTTAATAAACAACCTTCGTATAAGTCTTATTCTTATTTAGAAAAAATAGTATTAGATATTTAAGGGCTAATTAAAGTGCCTACTTATAATAAATATCACTATTATATTTCTTTCCTAGACGTAGGAACCCGATATCTAGAAATATACCTTCTTCGAAAAAAGGGAGAAGCTCTAGATAGGTTCCTAGAATTTAAAAATAGGGTAGAAAATAACCCTAAAAATACTAGGATTAGAGAAGCATTTTCTGATAATGCTAAAGAATTTATATATAAAATAAAGCTCTATTGCGAAAAGAAGGAATTACCTTTAATTCTAGTCCTCCTAGGACGCCGGAATCTAACGGTAGAATAAAAGAATAAATCGTACTATATTAGAAAAGTACGAGCTCTTTTATTTACTGCTAGGCTTCCTAAATATCTATAGGAGAAGCTATTTTAATAGCTACCTATTTATATAATAGATCACCGCATTCTGCGATAGGATTTAAAAGTCCTATAGAAAGAGGATAATATAATACTACCCTTCGAGACCTTAAATAAAATTAAGACCTTCGGAAGCCTTATATATTATAAGAATAAAGACCCTAAAGATAAGCTAGATAATAGAGCTTTTAAGGGAATAATAGTAGGCTATTTAGAAAATGTATATAAAATCTAGGATTTTTCTAAGAGAAAGATTACTATCTCTAGAGATATTACTATACTAGAAAATAAATTTATAAAAAATCTAGAAATCTCTAGTAGTAATAATACCTTTGATTTTAATTCTATTCCGAATAAAGATAAGCTAGAAAGCTATATCCTATAGAGGAAGCTACTAAAGAACCTAGAGATAAAAGTCCCTCGCCCTTTATAGAAGAGTCTCTAAATAACGATCCTATTCCTACTACTAGTAAAATAGTAGTAGAATTACCTAAGAAGCTAGAAGGGTTCGATTCTAACTATATCGAATACCTAACGTTAATTTATTTCTAAACTGCGATTTTATAGAGTTAATTCTAGCTAGTATAGAAAATCAGGATCTAAAAATTCTAAAGACCTATAAACAGGCAATAAATAGCCCTGAAATAGCATTTTAGAAAGATGCTATAATTAAGGAAATTATCTAGCTAATTAAATATAAAACTTAGGAATTTTCCTACCTCCCTAGGGATAGGGAGGCTATAGGAGGCCGCTAGGTCTATACTATTAAGAAGGATAGTTAAAATAATATAATAAAATATAAAGCCCGTTTCGTAATATAGGGATTTAAGCAGATCTATGGCTTAGATTTCCTAGATACCTTCTCGACTACGGCTAGACCCGAATCTATTAGAATTCTACTTATTTTAGCTATTATCTACGAATTCGAAGCTTTGCAAATAGATATAATAAATGCCTTCGTATATACCGATATAAATAGCGAAGTATATATCGATCTTCCTATAGGCTACGAAGAATACGCTCTTAAAGAATATTATTTAAAACATAGATTAGCTTATAGAGCTAAAGGAATTAAATTAACTAAATTCCTAGACCTATATAAAACCGGTTAAATTAAAGCAAAGCTAAAGAAAGCATTATATAGCCTAAAATAAAGTCCTAAGCTCTAGTATAATTATTTAAAAATTATACTAAATAATCTCGGATTTCTTCCTCTTTTAATAGACGACGGAGTATTTATAAATAAGGACTATAGTATAGCCTTAGCAATTTACGTCGACGACTTTCTTATAGTAGGGCCCTCTAAATCTATAATAGAAGAAAGATTATTTAAAGAATTATCTAAATTCCTAGATTTTACTATCTTAGGAGATATAAAAGACTTCTTATATCTAAATATTATAATAAACGGAGAAAATAAAGAGCTATATATATCCTAAGAAAATTATACCTTAAATAAATTAAAGGAATTTAATAAAGAAGGTTTAGGAACTTCGAATTTACCCGCTATAGTAGGCTTTAAGCTTATAAAAGCAAAGGAATTACCTTCTAAGGAAGATATATTGCAATTTTAGAAAGAAATAGGATCTCTATTATACTTAGCCTTATTTACAAGGCTAGATATCTTATATTCTGTAATTTCCTGCGCTAGATTCGCGGCTAAGCCCGACTAGACGCATTTTAAGGCTTTAAATATAATTTAGAAATATTTAAATAAATTCCCTAGCCTAAAGATTAAATATAATTATAATATCCCTTTACCTATCTATATATAAAGAGTTTTACCGACTCTAGCTAGGCGTCGGATTTAACGGACGGAAAATCCTTTCCGGTTACTATTTTTATATATATAATAATATAATAAGCTAGGCTTACTCTAAGCAGAAAGCCGTTGCCCTTTCTACCTACGAAGCAGAGTATATTAGCCTTAGGAGGCAAATAAAGCTGTTTATTTAAATATGCTTTTTAAAAATATTACTAAGGATCTATCTATTAAGATTCCTAATACTATACCTCTTATTTTAACGGATAATACTGCTGCTATTAAATTAGCAGAAAATCCGGAATTTTATAAAAGGTCTAAGTATATAAGATTAGCCTATTACTATACTAGAACTAGTATAAGAGAAGGGGAAATTAGAGTTTTTTATATTAAATTAGAAAATAATATAGCTAATATTTTTACGAAGGAATTAAGACCTAGATTACTCTATAAACTTAGAAACGGTCTATCCTTAATATAAGTTCCTAAGCAATTAAAAGGGGTTTTTAGATATTTCTTATACTTTCTATATCTTTCCCCTACTAGGTTTTTCCTTTTTAGGTTTCCTAGAGAAATATTTACTAGGTTTTTATCTATTAAGATTTTCCTAGCAATAATAGGTTTTACCTTATATAAGGTTATCCTATAAATAATTATTATAACTATAGAATTTTTCCTACTATAGGTTTTTCTATTAGTATATACCTAAGGATTTTATTTTCCTAAGAAAGAATAGGTTTTTATATATCCTATTAAGGGATAAGAATGGTTTTCCTATATTAGGTTTCTACCCTATATATATACTACTATAAATAAATTAGTAAAGAGTATATAAATCTACTCTTTAAGGGAGGCTATAAGGAACGGTGTTCCTACTATAAATAAAGCAGCTATAATATACTCTCCCGATTATATAAGCTAATAAGTAGTATATTAATTATAGACAAAATTTCATCCTATAGAGCAAGAATCGCTCGTTATTTTGCATGTTATTATGCATTAAACGGGTTGCCGGTTATCGTACAATCGGGAATCGAAGGAACAGAGCTAGCTTAGAATGCTAGCTAAGACCTCTTAAGAACACCGGCACGACCAACCTCCTCTAAACACGAATATCAGTGGAACCAAGACACTTCTAGATTCACTTAAGATATCACGGAATTCCCTAGTCTTAGGGCTATACGGCAGCCTAAATCTAGTCCCGAAAGGTTCTTCCGTTCAGCTACAATTGTCTATATAAGACAGCATGTCCGCTAGTAGATAGATAGAGAATCATAAACTTTAACACCTCTTCTACACACTAATACACTACTAATAAATTCCGTTGAAAATCCTACCTTATACTCCTTCTTCCCCTCTATTACGTAGTTTTACGTGATTCCTTGATTTCCTAAAATTCCGCTTTTGCTTATATACCTTAAGAAAGATAAAGCTACTAACTACTATATATAGAGCGATAATAAAATCTATTAATACTATAAAGCTAATCTCTTTTTAAGAAAAAGAGACTCCTAGGTAGTTACTTTTAAAGCCTAAGACCTTAATAGCTCCCTTAAAGGGCTATATAACTAACCGTATTAAGAAGACCTATATAGTATACTTAGGAGCCTTTTCTACTAAAAACCTACTAGCTTCTTTATAGCTAGCTAAGTAAGAAGAAATCCTTAAGGAAGCTAACTAATACTTCTTAATAAAAGCTCTTTCTAGCTAGTAGCTATAGGATATATCTCTACTAATAAAGCCTATTAGTAACGGTTACTTAACTATCTTTTAAGAAGCTAGCTAGGAACTAAATAAAGAGGCTACTAGAGTATAATAGTAAGTAGTCTTATTCCTTTAAAGCTAGCACTTAACCTAGACGGCTCGACCTACTACCCCTATAGCTGCTACTACTACTTCCCCTCTAGCTCCTCCTCCCTTAAGAGCCTTAACGCCGTCTATAACTATAGCTACTGCCCTAGCCCTAGCTCCGTCTCTTACTCCGGGCCCGTCTATAGTCCCGTTAGTCCGTCCGGCCCGACTAGTCCCTTAATAGACCTTTTAGTCCGTTAGTCGAAAAATTAAGGAACTAGTCGAAATCGAACCTCGTTAAAACTAGTAATAAGGGGTAAAAAAGGGGGGTTTTTAAGTAGACCTTCTAAACTAAGATAAGGATTCCTTAAAAAAATAAAAGACTAAACGAAATAGCTACTTAGCCTATAAATCCCTAGGCTATAGGTTATTATAATACTAATAGGTCTTTAAAGAAAACTAACTTGAAGGATTTAACCTTTTAAAGAGGCTATAAGAAATAATATAATAGTCTTTTAAAGAGGACCCCTTATTATAGAAGAAGATAAATAAGATTTAAGTTACTAAGAAATAGTAACTTACGCTACTACCCTTATTTAAGCTATAAATTTAAGGAAAAATTATTAGTATAGTAAATTAAGCCTTTATCTTCCTTATAGATTAATAAGACCGCTTATTAAGACCTTTTAATTATCCCCTATAAAAATTAGTAAGTATTAACTTTAGTACTTCCCTTAATATTTATAATACTCTCTTATAATTCTAGTCCTTTAAGAAGGTATAAAGGGAATACTTTATTACTAGGGAATTAACTATATAGATCTTAAGGTATATAAGCAAAAGCGGAATTTTAGGAAATTAAGGAATTACGTAAGACTACGTAATAGAGGAGAAGAAGGGGTATAAGGTAGGATTTTTAATAGAATTTATTAGTAGTATATTAGTGTATAGAAGAGGTGTTAAAGTTAATAATTCTCTCTCTATCTACTAGCGGACATGCTATCTTATATAGACAATTATAGCTAAACGGAAGAACCTTTTAGGACTAGATTTAGGCTGCTATATAGCCCTAAGACTAAGGAATTTAGTAATACCTTAAGTGTATTAGGAAGTGTCTTAGTTCTACTAATATTCGTGTTTAAAGGAGGTTGGTCGTGCTGGTGTTCTTAAGAGGTCTTAGCTAGTATTTTAAGCTAGCTCTATTTCTTCGATTCCCGATTATACGATAACCGGCAACCCGTTTAATGCATAATAATATGTAAAATAACGAGCGATTCTTGCTCTATATTATAAGATTTTGTCTATAATTAATATACTACTTATCGGCTTATATAATCGGGAAAGTATATTATAGCTGCTTTATTTATAGTAGGAACACCGTTCCTTATAATAGATAAAGGAATATAGAAGGGTGAATTTTACGATAAAATTACCTAATAGGTTTATATAAGTTCTTTAATAAAAAAGGGTAGCTTTTTACCTTAAATTTTTAACGAGCTTAATTTCCCTTTACCTTTTTTAAGAGAAAGGGATTTTCTAAGATATAACGTCTAAGCCTATAAGGCTAGTTAAAAAGAATTAGATAATTAAGCTTATTAAGGAGAAATTCGGTTAATTTATTCTCGAATTTTAACCTATCCTTAGGAAGGAATCTCTTAAGAAGTTAGCTTTCCCTACTAAGAAGGTAGGTTCTAAGGACCCTCTTTTAGTAGCCTAAGAAGATAGCTTTCTTTAGCACGTATAACTTAGTTACCTAGGCCCCCTAGCTTTATATACGCTAGGCTAATACTAGGGCGTATAAATAAGGGGCTTAAAGACTATTAAATATAAGTACTATTCTCGCGAAGAGAGATACGAGAAGTATATAAAAATGCACGAAGGTGAAATTAGAAGTAAGGGGTCGGATAGGCAGGGCAGAGAGATATAATTCTTACGGGAGCAGGAATTGCGGTAGGGGAGTGATTGTTATATTACCTTAATTGTCCTTCTTTCCTCTATCTAATGCCCCTCTTTATACCCGTCTAGCATCTCGATTAACAAAGAAGATCCTGCTTAAAGAAGCTACTAATGTCCTTTCGACTACTAAGCTTTTTGCCGGTTTTTCCCCTCCTTTCTAGCCGTTGCTAGCCTATCCGTCTTATCTCTCGCTACCTCTATAGGAAGCCATCGCTACTTCTACTTCCCCTTATACCCCTACCCTCCTTTCTGCACCTCTTTTTAGCTCCTTCTTCCTTCTTCTATACCGGGTGTTTTTAGCTTCCTTAGTTCCTTATGCTAAGGGATATCTCCGAGAACTATAAAATTAGGCCACGCTTCGCGACACACCCCCTTAGCTATAGCCTGCCCCTTAAGGGCATAGCTAATATAGCTTCGGGCTAGTAAGCGTATAGAGGAGGTTCTTAGCTCTATACTTCTCCCTTTACTCGAGGAAAGCAGGGGCCCTTTTAGGTCCCTAGGCTCTTTTAGACCTACTTAAGGAAAAGGGGCCTAAAGAGGGGAAAGTCCTATAAGAAAAAGGGGGAAAAACCTAATTAAAATAGGGGGCCCTCTAGAGGGAAAAGCCTCTTCCTTTTCTTTAGCTATAGACGTTACCTTCTCGTACGTGCTATTAGCTCCTCTCGTAGACTCTTAAGGCGGGCCTCTAAGGATAGCTTTTCTCGAACGTCTTCTAGCCCTATTTACTATAAAAAGACAGCCAGCTTCTACTTCGATAAGGGCTTCGTAAGACCGTCGGCTTTTATTAATACCGTTAGAACCTAACGGACGGAAATAAGTCCCCTTTAGACCTCTTAGCGTAACTAATACTAGTAAATATCGATATACTATAGCCGGGTCGATAGCTTACTATTTTCCTCCGTAAGAATCTATATAGTCTACGTATTATCGTATTTTATAGCTAACGGGGACGGAATTTATAGTCGTAACGATATTAGTAGCCGGCTAAGGAAAATCGCTTCTTTTAACGCTTCTAAAAGAGCTAGTAGCTCTGCCTCTATACTCGAAGTTATAACGGTGGCTTATTTCGAAGCTCTCTAAGCAATAGTTCCTCTAAAAAGGGATATAATATACCCCTATAAGCTCTTTCTATCTAAGGAATTATCTATAAAGGACGAATCGCTTAAATAGAGGAAGATTTCTATAGCTTATTTCTTCCTTTCTAGCCCTCCTAGGCGTAGACTATATAATCTCGTTAAATAGAGATAAAGGATAGCTCTATCTACTAGTTCTTAATGCCTAGGGCTAGGATTCTAGTTATGCCTAGCTAGCCGGGAGACCGTAAAAGAGATATCCGGTCTAGTAGAAATAGCTAAAAAAAGCAGGGAGCCTACCTTTTATTAATATTAGTATTTCTCTTACTCCCTAGCTTAAAAGGACGGATTAAGTAAAAGCTCTTCGTCTAATATAGGCATAGAGGGAAGCTTCTTATCGAGGGAATTAGGGAGGAATTTATAAGCGACCTTATCGATATAGGCGTCCTAGGTAAGCTAGATAGTCCGTTAGGACCTATTCTAAAGGATTTATATCCCTAGGAACCACTTTAGCTCCCCTAGCCTAGTTATCTTATACCTTTATTATAGGCCTCGTATAGCCTCCCTAGTAGTAGCTTCTTCCTCTTTTAGGTAGGCCTAGATAATATTATCGACGTAGAAGAAGACCGTGATTTTTTCCTTCTACATTATACACGGTTCCTAAGGGACTTTCTTAAAGCCTAGGGCTTCGAGGGAACCTATTAAATGCTATTGCTAAAGAAGGGGTGATCTTTGTAGTCCGTATAGAGCTTTCCTAAGCTATAGAACCTTTCCTAGCTATTAGAAGCTTAGTAGAAGGCGTATATAGATAACTTCTTCTTCTTCCTTAAGTAGACAGTTAATAAAGGCGTTAACTATATCTATCTATTCGAGCTCGAGGTCGAATTCTGCTGCTATAGCTATAAGGGTCCGAAAAGACATCCCTACTAGGGTGGTTGCCCTAGTAGGTAGATCCCCTTTTTCCTATTAATTCCTATAGACAACTAGCCGGGCTTTATACTTTTAAAGGAAGCCGTGTTTATTAGTCTTATAGATAAAGACCTACTTATAGCTAAGGACCTATTTTCCTCTTACCTTTTCCTTAAGGACCTCTTCGAAAGACCCTATCTCTTCGTATAAGGCTAGGTAGTCTTTCTAGGCCTAGAAAAACTAGTCTCTAAAGGGGTGTTTTTCTAGCTGCTTCTAGTTTACTAGTAGGTCTAGGAGGTCTCTTTTATATACCTTCCTTGCTAATAGCTATAGCTTAAAGAGCCGGCCTACTATAAACGCTCCGTAGGAACCGTCTTCTATTAGCGTTAGGTAGAAGTCGGAAAAACGATCGAAATAAGGGAGAGGTTAGTCTTCTTTCGTATCGGGCCCTATACCTTCCTTTGCTTCTCGAAGCAGGGATAAAAAGGCAGCCGGGTAATCCTTTAAGATAGGTGCCTTTCCTACCCCCTTAGGGGTCGAGATAGGAAGACTAACTAAAAAAGCTGCTCTTAGATCTTCTTCTTACGTAGGAGGAGGCATAGGTAGGTAGGCGTATTCTAGCTCTACCGCTTTCCTATAGTCTCCTTCTTCGTCTAGATTATATAATCTAGTAGCTTCCTCTTTTTCTTCGAAGTTAGTATTATCCTCGACTACTTCGACGTTAGTTTCTTCTTTTATTTCCTTATCTAGGACCTCTTCTTAAGACTATTAGGAAGGGGGGATTTAAATCTTCTAAATTAGCTAACGTTATAAGAGTAAGAGGGGCTATTAATCCCTCTTTCTATTAAAGAAGCTAGATTCGTTAAAAATTATATCCCTAGTTAAAATAACCTTCTATAAAAGAGGAATCTAGATCCGGAAGATATTTATAGAATTATAACTAACGAGGTAACTAATAAAGGCTCTAAGATTAAGCTTTCTTTTCTTCTTCCTTTTTAGCTATATATCGGTAGTTATTGCGTATGCCTTATAGCTATAGGCATAAAGGTAGGCTAGCGAGGCCCTCTTTTTTATAAAGAGCTTAAGGGGGGATTTCTAGTCTATTCCTTAGTTTAGTCCCCTAGGGTCCTTAGGGTCCCTAGGGGTCTAGTTTTAAAGGTAATAGGCGGTCTTAATAATTTCCCTCTAAAGGTCGTATAGAAGCCTTATAGTAAGTCTTATCGTATAGGCCCTTTCTATTATAGCACCCCCTAATCTTTCTGCCCCTCCGTTCTAGGCCTAGGTATTCGATACTAATAGGAGGGGTAAAATGCCCTTTTTTCGAAGCTAATTTAAGATATCCTTTATAAATAGCTCTCTATTAGACTATATCTTCTTTACCTTATAGCTAAAGTAGGATTTTATCTAATTAACGAAGTCTTAGAGGGTAAACTAGTTATACTTACTTAGGTAGGTCTATAAGAAATAGGGGAAAACTATTCCTAAAAAAGCGTCTATAAAAAACATTACCCTAATAAAGCTTTCCTAATCCTTAGAGACGTCGGTCTAGTTAACCTAAATTTCCTTATATAGCTAGTCTAGCTATAAAGGCGTTCGTTTAGAAATTCGTCTCTTAGTCTTTCCTTAGCTATAGTATTCGTATTCGACGGTCTTTAGGCCCTTTATTTATACGCCCTATTATTAGCCTAGCTTATATAAAGCTAAGGGGCCTAGGTAACTAAGTCGTGCGTGCTAAAGAAGACCGTCTCCTTAGGCTGCTAGAAGAGGGTCCTTTAAACCTACCCTCCTTATAGGGAAAGCTAACTTCTCGAGAGATTCCTTTTTAAGGATAGGTCGGAATTCGAAAATAAATTAACCGAATTTTTCCTCGATAAGCCCGATAGTCTAATTCTTCTAAACTAGCCTCGTAGGCTTAGACGTCGTATCCTAAAAGATTCCTTCCTCTTAAAGAAGGCGGAAGGAAATTAAGCTCGTTAAAAATTAAGGGCAAAAAGCTACCTTTTTTCGTTAAAGAATTCGTATAGACCTATTAGGTAATTTTATCGTAAAATCCACCCTTCTATATCCCTCTATCTATATAGTTAATTCCCTAGCAATAAGGTATTCCCTTTATACCTTCTTAAAGGACCGGAATTATAACAGTATATTATAGATATTAAGGGAAGTACTAGAGTTAAGGATAGCTAATTTTCGTAGGGGATAGTTAAAGGGTCCTAACGGGTAGTCTTACTAATCTATAGGGAAGACGAATACCGGATTTACTATACTAACGAATTTTCCTTAAATTTATAGTAGCTATATTAATTGCTATTTCCTAGTAACCTAAATCTCGTTTATCTTCTTCTATAATAAGGGGTCCTCCTTAAGAGACTATTATATTATTTCTTATAGCCTCTTTAAAGGGTTAAATCCTTTAAGTTAGTTTTCCTTAAAGACCTACTAGTATTATAATAATCGATAACCTAGGGATTTATATACTAGGCAGCCGTTTCGTCTAGTCTTTTATTTCTTCGAGGAATCCTCGTCCCGATTTAAAAGGTCTACTTAAAAACCCCCCCTTTTTACTCCTTATTACTAATATTAACGAGGTTCGATTTCGACTAGTTCCTTGATTTTTCGACTAACGGACTAAAAGGTCTATTAAGGGACTAGTCGGGCCGGTCTAACTAATAAGACAGGGGCCGGAGTAGAAGGAGGAGCCGAGGCCGGGCCTAGGGCAGCCGTTAAAGACGGTGTTAATGCTCTCGAGGGAGGAGGAGCCGGAGGGGCAATAGCCGTAGCAGTAGCAGCGGGAGCTATAGTAATAGGGGCTATAGCAGCTATAGGGGCAGCAGGTCGAGCCGTCTAGGTCGAGTGCTAGCTATAAAGGAATAAGACTGCTTACTATTATACTCTAGTAGCTTCTTTATTTAGTTCCTAGCTAGCTTCTCGAAAGATAGTTAAGTAACCGTTACTAATAGGCTTTATTAGTAGAGATATATCCTATAGCCGCTAGCCGGAAAGAGCTTCTATAAGGAAGTATTAGTTAGCTTCCTCGAGGATTTCTTCCTACTTAGCTAGCTACGAAGAAGCTAGTAGGTTCCTAGTAGAAAAGGCTCCTAGGTAGGCCGTATAGGTCTTCTTAATACGGTTAGTTATATAGCCCCTCGAGGGAGCTATTAAGGTCTCGAGCTTTAAAAGCTACTACTTAGGAGTCTCTTCCTCTTAAAGAGTAATTAGCTTTACGGTACTAACGGATTCCGTTATCGCTATACGTATAGTAGTTAGTAGCTTTATCTCGTAAAGGTATTCCTTATAGTAACTCTCGTAGCTATCTAAGGTAGTAGAAAAAGCTCTTTATTATATAGAGGTTAGCTTAGAGAAGAGGGAATCTCCCTTTATAAATTCCGTTGCTCTAAGATAAAGAGGGGGCTTAAGAGGGTCCTACTTATTAAAGAAGACTAGGTTATAGATAGTCCTATCTATACGAGCCCGTAGCTCCTTTACCTATTTATCTTAATCTTAGGGCTCTATAAGAATCGTTTTATAGACTATAGGGATAGTAAAGGAGTCGTTTTTCGATATCGTTATAGGAGAGGAGGGGTAGAAAAGTCGGTTAAAAATCGGCTTTTCTAGTAAGAGGGGTAAAAGGGAGCTACGAGGGATATAAGAAAGGTGCCTTTTATAGTAGCTAGAAGGTATAGGAATTCTATTCCTCCTAGGCTTATAACTCTTATAAAGAGAGATATAAGAAGTATATATAAAATATATAAAGGTAAAATTAAAAGTAAGAGGTCGGATAGGTAGGGTAGAGAGATTTAATTCTTATAGGGGCAGTAATTATAGTAGGGGAGTAATTATTATATTTCCTTAATTATCCTTCTTTCCTTTATCTAACGCCCCTCTTTATACCTATCTAGTATCTTAATTAATAAAGAAGATCCTACTTAAAGAAGCTACTAATATCCTTTTAACTACCGAGCTTTTTTACTAGTTTTTCCCTTCTTTTCTAGCCGTTGCTAGTATATCCGTCTTATCTCTCGCTACCTTTATAGGAAGCTATCGCTACTTTTACTTCCCCTCTTACCCCTACCCTCCTCTCTATACCTCTTTTTAGCTCCTTCCTTAAAACCTGTTTTTTAGCTTCTTAGGTCCCTCGTGCTAAGAGATATCTCCGAGAACTACGAAATTAGGCTACGCTTCGCGATACCTAGACTTATTAGTAAACTAAAAGTAGCTAGAAAAATAACCTTTTAAAGACTAGTTTTTCTAAGCCTAGAAAGACTACCTAGCTTTATATAAAGAAATAGTATCTTTTAAAGAGGTCCTTAAGGAAAATATAAGAGGAAAATAGGTCCTTAGTTATAAGTAGGTCTTTATCTATAAGACTAATAAATATAGCTTCCTTTAAAAGTATAAGGCTTAGCAAGTTATTTATAGGAATTAATAGGAAAATAAGGACTTACTTATTAAGGTAACTACCTTAATAGGGATATCCTTTTAGACCCTTATAGCTATAGTAGTAGAATTCGACCTTAAACTTAATTAAATAGATACTATTAACGCCTTTATTAACTACCCCCTTAAGAAAGAAGAAGTTATTTATATATACCTTCTACTAGGCTTTTAATAGCTAGGAAAGCTTTATATAAACTATAAAGATTACCCTTTCTTTAGTAATAGTATTTAATAGGTTCCCTTAAAGCCCTAGGCTTTAAGAAAGTCCTCTAAGAACTATATATAATATAAAAGAGTAAAGTTATAGTTTTTTTCTATATTAATAATATTATTTAAGCTTACTTAAAAGAGGAGGAAGTAACTACTAAGGCGGCTATAAAAAGCTTATAATAAAGGTATAAGATAACTAAGTTAAGGGAGCTAAAGTAGTTCTTAAGGATATAAATCCTTTAAAATAGGTCCTAATAAACTATCTAGCTTACCTAGGACGCCTATATTTATAAGGTCGCTTATAAATTCCTTATTAATTCCCTTAATTAAAAGCTTCCTTTTATACTAATATTAAATAAAGAGCTTTTACTTAATCTATCCTTTTAAGCTAGTAAGTAAGAGAAATACTTATACTAATAAAAGGTAAGCTTCTTACCTTTTTTTAGCTATTTTTACTAAACCGGATATTTCTTTTATAGTCTCTTAGCTAGCTAGGTATAACTAAAATCCTAGCCCTAAGTACTAAGAAGTAGTAAACTAAGCTATCCTTTATCTTTATTTAATAAGATTATATAGTCTATACTTAAGAGGGTAGGAAAGGAAACTAGCTACTAAAATCTTTATTTATTTAATTAATTCGTCCTTTATAAACAATTCCTTAGATAAAAAGAGCTTATAAGGGTATATTATATCCCTTTTTATATAAACTATTACTTAGAGAGCTTTAAAGTAAGCTATTATTATAACTTTAAGTATAGAGGTAAAGCTATTAGCTCTTTTAAAAGTATTAAAAGAAGCGATTTTCCTTAGCTAGCTATTAATATCTTTATAACTATAAATTCCGACCTTATTATCTATAAAATATAATAATATATAAACTATATAAATTCTTATAGAAAATAATAAGCTATTAACCTAGCTATAGTATATTAATATTTACTAGTATTAGTTACGCTAAGAGGTCTAAAAGGGACTTATTTCTATTTATTAGGTTTTAATAGTATTAATAAAAGCTAATAGTCTTATAAAGCCCTTACTAAAGTAAAAGCTAGCTATCTTTTTATAGTAAATTAAGCTAAAAAACGTTTAAGAAAAGCTATCTTTAATAGCCCGCCTTAAGAGTCTATAAAAAGAGCTAATAGTATATATAAGAAAGGAGATATCTATAGCTAAAGAAAGGAACTAAGACTTATTTTAAAGGAGGGCCCCTAGCTTAATTAAGATATATACTTTTTAAAGGCTACCTTTTTAAAGACTTATCTTTAAAGAAGACCCTCTTTCTTATAAGACTTAATATCCTCCTTAAGCCCCTTTTTCTTAAAAGTAAGTTTAAAAGAGCTTAGGGCTAAAACCTAGATTTCTTAAGTAAGGGATAAGTATAAACTAAGACCTCCTTTATACGCTTACTAGCTTAATTATTTAGCTTTACCCTTTCTATAAAGGTAAGCTATAGCTAAGGGGGTATATTATAAAGCGTAGCTTAATTTTATAGTTCTTAGAGATATCTCTTAGTATAAGGTACCTAGGAAGCTAAAAACCCGGTTTAAAAGAAGGAGCTAAAAGGAGGTATAAAGAGGAAGGTAAGGGTAAGAAGGAAAGTAAAAGTAGCGATAGCTTCTTATAGAGGTAGCGAGAGATAAGATAAAAGTACTAGTAATAGCTAAAATAAAAAGGAAAAACTAGTAAAAAGCTTAGTAGTTAAAAGTATATTAATAGCTTCTTTAAGTAGGATCTTCTTTATTAATTAAGATACTAGATAGGTATAAAAAGGGGTATTAAATAAAGGAAAGAAGGATAATTAAAGCAATATAATAATTAATCCCTTACTACGATTACTACCCTTATAAGAATTAAATATCTCTGCCTTACCTATCTAACCCCTTACTTTTAATTTTACCTTTATATATTTTATATATACTTCTTATATCTTTCTTTATAAGATAGCTAACTAGCTAGTAAGCTTAATTATAAGAGATACTTTTATAAGACTATTAATAAAAGCTATAATAAGAGGGATAAAGAAGAATACTATTATAAACCTTTTATAACTAACCTTAATATATATTAAACTAAAAGATATAGGGAAGTTTAACCTTATAAGCTTATTTAATATAATATTTAATATCCTTAAAGAAACTAGGAAAATAATTATATAAAAAAGTATTAATTAATTTATTTATTCCTTAAAGTAAGTAGCTATTTAAGAACTAAAATATACTAATAAGCTAATAATATTAATCCTTAGCTTACTTTATAAAACTACTATTAAATAGTACTTAAGTAATTTTAGTAAATCTAACTAAGCTATACTTTATACCTTAAACTAAGAATATAACGCTTAGTATATTAAACTATAAAGATAATTTCTATTTAACTAAAGGTAGCTTTAAGATCTTTATAAATAAAATAATTTACTACCTTAAATAATAATATAGTAGATTTACTACCTATTTAAGCGGTTTTAGCTATTAAAAGTAATAGATTAAATATCTAGTATATAAATAAATAAATATATTACTAAGCTCTTCCCTATAAGTATTTTAAATATACTTACTATATAGCTTATATTCCTCCCTACGTAATTAATCTAGCTTATAAAGGGATCTTAAGATACTTCTATAGCCTACTTAAGCTATATACCTTTTTAGTACTTCTTTTTAGCCCTATAATAAAGGAGCTATAAACCGCTTAAATTAATAGCGTTATATAAGTTATACTTTAAAAGCGCTTACTTTACTTTAACTTTTTATTAATATATTACTTTTTTTATAACTATAACTTATTATAAAAATATCTAACCTCTTACTAGCTTATAATAAGTATCCCTGCTAACTTATAATTTATTATTAACTATAACGCGCTAAGTATATTATTCTACTATCGCTTATAACTTAAATATATTTTACTTTATTAAGAATAAATTTAATAATAGTAGTTTCTTTAATAAAGTTAAGCTACTTTACGTAAATATATATATAAAGGTAATAGATATAAAGGACTTAAACTTTAATAATAAAGTATTATTATTCGCTTTATAGTAAATCTCTATTTAGCTTATAAGACTATATAACCCTTACTAAGATTTCCCCTACCTATATATATATATATAATTTACTTACTAATGCTTAGCGATAATAAATTCCTCGTAGGCCGCGCTAGTAGCCTATAAGGAAGAGTAAATTTTCCTCTTAACGCCGCTTAACGCTGTTATTACTATTAACGCTTTTATAATAGATCTTTAAGCCTTACTTAATCTTAAGCCTAATAAGTAGCTTAATAAAAAGCTTAATAGGGATTAGCTAATTCTATTAGTACTACCCTTTAATACCTTTAACTCCTTTAACGAGCTCTTTAGCTTTATATAAACATTTTATTATAATAACGGCGCCGCTCTTATTAAGTATAATAGCTAAGGTAAGCGTATAGTTAACGGAATAGTATAGCCTATAACTTATATCTTAATTTATAATTATAGGCGCTACTAGCCCTTTAAAGGTATTAAGCTTTATAAAGTATTTACTTAAAAGACTAACTACCCATTTAAGGTAATAGCTTTAATAAAGGAAAGCTTTAACTAAAAGTAAACTTTCCGCTATAAAGGCTATTATAACTATAGGTAGTTAATTAATCTATTAGCTTATAATATTTATCGCTGCTATACCTAACTATAATAAGAGCTTAAGAAGAGCCTCTTAAAGTATTATACCCTCCTAGCTTATAAGATAGCTTTAATTATTAAGGACTCTACTAAGGAAAGCTTCTTTTAATAGCGAGATATCTATAATAACTACTAAAAGATCTTTATTATAGCCCTTAGTAGTAAGACTATAACCTAGACCTTTATCGATTACTATTAATATAGTAGCCTTAAGTCTATAGTTAAATTTAACGAGATAACGATAAGTAAAAGGTTAAAGCTATCTTTTAGATATATCCTTAGTATAAGTAAATATAAAAGCGGTTTCTAGAAGTCTTAGGACTTAATAATATATATAAAACAAACCGCTTTAAGATATACTTCTTTTAGGCTACTAAAGTTACTAATTAATAGTCTATATCTAACTTTATATTCGGCCTTATTAATATAGAAAAGGAAGAAAGGTTCTAGTAGCTTTATAACTACCTTAATAAGCTTTACTTTAAGGTTAAGGCTATAGCGCTATCTATAATTACTATAGATAAGGAAGAAGCCCTTAAAATATACTCTTATATATTTTTCCTTACTTATAATAGTAACTTTATATCTATTATATTAATACTAATATTAACGCGAGAATTAAGTTATATTAAATAAAGCTTAGTAGTATTAACGATAATAAAGCTAATAGCGATAATAGCGCTAATAGTACTAATAGCGCTAATAATTTTACTAATAACCTTAATAATATCTTCTATAGCTAAGTCGCTATATAAAAAGAAGCTAAAGGTAAGATCTTAAGCGTATAACTTAAAGACTATAGCTATAAGGGTATATTTACTACTTAGAAAGCTATTATCTATATACTAACTAAGGTAAGCTTTTAATTAGCTTAGTAAGCGCTTAATTATAAGTAAAAATAATACTAAGGCTATATTATAAGATATATTTCTAAGGAATATATACTATAGTATAAGTAGTAGGTATATTACTATATTAGCTATTATTATAACTTTAGCTAAAAGGTTAATAGCTTAGTTAAGACTATATATAAGGATATAAAGTTATATTTACTTATAAGTACTAGCGATCTTTTTACTTATATAATATATTACTATAAATAATTATAAATAAAGAACGCTCTTACCTTTAAAAAGCAGCTTACTAAAAGGTATAGTAGTAGCTTTTTTATATTAGCTAAAAATAGCTAGGTAAGCTAAATATAAAGCTTACTTATTAAGCGGTTAACCTTTTTACTAAGTAATACTAGCTTACTTTAGTAGCGATGCCTTTAAAGCTAGGGCAAGGGTAAGAGCGAGAGCTATAGCCGCTACCCTCTTATATAAGGCGATTTATATAGTAGTAAGGGCTTCCTTATACCTATATAATCTTTTAACGCCTTTAAGCTAAGAGCCTACTTATAAAGTATAATATTTACTCTTAGTAGTAGCTTAAGAAGCCCTTAGTAAAGACTCCCCCCCCCTTTATATATAAATTATACTAATTCTTTACCCTTAGGACCTTAATAAGCTACTCCTTTAAATCTAAGACCTTAATATAGTTTAAAGCCTTTATAGCTAGCCTTATATAGCTAAGAATACTAGCTTACCTATACCTTAAGACTTAAAGCTATAGTAAGACCGACCTAACGATGCCCTTAAGCTAGCTATATAGCTAGTATTATAGCTAAGAGGTATATAAAGGCGGCTACCACGGTTAGGTTAGGCTAGCCCCCGCCGGCTTAACGCTAGCGTATACTATATACGTATATAAGCTAAGATTAATAAACTATAAAAAGTAAGAAGTAGTTAGGGCTCTAGCTAGCTATTATAAGGAAGATTATATACGCGCGTAAATATATAAGTAAGGGGATCTTAAGAGAGATAAGGTAGGGGTAAAAGGGCTACGCTAGCCTTATTAGTAAAGTAGGTTATCCTAGCTATATAGCCTATATAGCCTAGGCCGGTTTAATAGCTAGGCTATAATATATATAATATATATATATTATAAAGATATATTATTTAAGTAAATTAAGCTATATACGCGTTATATAATTAAAGAGAATATATAAGGAAGTAGTTTAAAGTATACTAAGCGTATATAGCTAATTTAGGTATATAGGTATAGGTATAGGGGGATTTAGGGCTATATAATCTTTTATACTAAATAGAGATTTACTATAAGGTAAATAGTAATACTTAAATAATATAAATAGATTTATTAACGCTAATATTAAAGACTAAGTTTAGCTTTTTAAAGGTAATATTTATTAACTTAAGTATTATTAAGAAGATATTAAGAAATTTAATAAGACTATCTATAAATATTAAAACTATAGTAATAGTAGTTTACTACTCTTTAATACCTATAAAGTATAATAGCGCTAGTATATTACGAACTATATTATATCTTTTGTAACCCTAGCCTTTAATATATAATATTCCGACCCTTAGATACTATAAGGTACTAAGCTATAACTCTTAAAAATAGTTAGAGTCTCTCTTTAAGTCTAGCTCCTTATAGCTCTTATATAACCTTTTTAACTAAACCTTTAAGTAAAAGGTTAGTAAGGATAATAGAAAAAGGTAAGGAATAAAAAAAGTAGCTCTTTAAGTATATACTAAAAAGTATTCTAACTTATCTTTAAGAGAGCTATAAGAGATAAGCTTAATTTAAAACTAAATCGGCGTATATATAAGGTATAGCCCGATCTATTTAAATAATAGGTTAAAAAGGTAACTATATAGGTTCTTTAGGACCTCTCTAAAAAATATAAGTTAAGCGACTAAAAGTAAGCGAATCGATATATAATAATTAAAGATCTTAAGGAGTAAATTAAAACGATAATTAATATAATAAATAAATTATTTAAGCTTAAGAAACTTTAAATCCTTACTATTTTATTTCTCTTTCTTTTTATACCTACTAAGGCTTATCTTATATCTATCTTATACCTTTAGTTTAAAGATATTTAGCTCGCGCTAGTAAAAGACTTAAAAGGTAGGCCGTATAATATTTTAATTCGCTTTATCTTAGCCGTTATAAAGATATACCTTAAGGAGTAGGAGCTATCTTTATTATAAATTATAGCTTAATTTATATTCTTAAAGATATCTCTTAGTAAGAGGGACCTAAGAAGCTAAAAAACTAATTTAAAAAAAGAAGCTAAAAGGAGGTATAGAAAGAAAGGTAAGGATAAGAAAGAAAGTAAAAGTAGTAATAGCTTCTTATAAAGGTAGCGAGAGATAAAACGGATGTACTAGTATTAGCTAAAATAAAAGGGAAAAACTAATAAAAAGCTTAGTAGTTAAAAGGATATTAATAGCTTCTTTAAGTAAGTTCTTCTTTATTGATTAAGATATTAAAAGGGTATAAAAAAGGGCGTTAAATAAAAGAAAAAAGAATAATTAAAGTAATAAAATAATTACTCTCTTATTATAATTACTACCCCTATAAAAATTAAGTATCTTTATCTTACTTATTTAACCCCTTACTTATAATTTTACCTTTATATATTTATATATACTTTTTATATCTCTTTTTATAAGAACTTTTATTATTAAAAAACAACCTTAAAGATATATATATATTTTAATAGGCTATTAAAATATTTACTAGTTATAAGCTATTTTAAGATAAGCCTTTTTCTTACTAAATAATTATATAGTAGATTAAAAGGATTAGTAAAATCTTAAGGATAAAATTATTAGAAAACGCGGTTATTAATTATATATATTAATTATAGTATACTTATTAAAGCGCGCGTTTTACTTTTACCTTATATAGTATAATAGTCTTTATAAGAGTTATAAGCCTAGAAGGGGATAGTAAACTACCCCTTATAACTTCCGGTAACTATACGTTATAGGGTAATACTTATAGATAGCCGTATACCTTTCTCTCTCTTAGATTTCCCTAGGTAATAGGCGTAATACTTAGTATTTAACTCCTACGTTATAGGCGTAGGTCTAAGAATCCTAGCGGAGCCGCGATTACTAAGAGGGTATATTAGAAAACGCGGTTATTAGTTATATATATTAATTATAATATACTTATTAAAGCGCGCGTTTTACTTTTACCTTATATAACGTAATAGTCTTTATAAGAAAAATACCTTACTATCCTTTATAACTTATATTATAATACTATTAATAAGTTTAATTAAAGTAGTTTAATATATCCTTTAATTATAATAACCTTATTACTTACTTTAGCTTTAGTTAATATTTATAAGTTATTATAAATTCTCGCTTTAAATTATATAAATTTAAATTCCTTTTAAAAGTACTACCTAAGATAAGAGGTTTATATAAATACTTAAAGTATTCTTTAGTAATAAAAACCTTAGTAAGCGCTAATAACGTAACCCTATAATATTAACTACTTTATTAATAAGTAAAGACTTATATATCTTATAGCTAAATAAGTAATATTTATATCTATTAATCTTATTATTATATAATTAAAAAAAGATATTTATAAGGGCTATTACTTTATATAGGCTTAAACTAAGGTCTAGGCTAAGTCTATATATAAGCGGCCTCTATACCTATATAGGCTAGGCTTATACTTCTCTTTCTTTTCCCTTTTATAGATTATTAACCTTTTTTTAATAGACTATACTTAAGCCTATACCTTTACTTACTTTATAATAATATAATCTACTTTTTATTTTACCTTTTTTATATCCCTATATATAAAATAGCTATTTTTAGCTGCCTTTAAAGCTAACGTTTAATTACTTAGTTTAGTTAAACTACCTATACTAGTATATATATATATAGAATATTTATACTTTTATAGTTATAAAATTAAAGTAAATATAATACTTAGTTTACTTAAGTAATTAAGAGCCTCTTATAATAGTAGGGCTCTATATAACTAAGAGCGGTACTATTATACCTTAGTAAGTTTAATAGCTCCTTTATAGAGCTTAAGCTATAGCTACTTTATATAAAAGTAAAGCTTTATATTAATAGCGCTATAATAAGAGATATCTATGCTTAATTTAACTATCTTTATATAAGCTTATCCTTATACCTATAAAGGTATCTCTTATTATTTATATATATTAATATAAATAGACTAGCTAATATCTTTATAAAGCTTTATACTAATTATAGCGAACTTAATATAGCTAGGTTAGTAGGCTAGGAGCTTATAACGCTCTATTAAAAGTAAAGTAAAGCTATTTTAGCCTACCTTATATAGTTTAAAGAAGTGCTTTATTAAGTAAATATATATAGCTAGCTTAATATAGTAAAGTATAATTACCTTATTATAAGCTTAAATATAAATTAGCGTACCTATTTAAGCGAAAGGTCTATATTATTAAATATATATACCGATTTTATCCGCCTTCCTTATAAGCTTAATAGTAATAAGATTCTTTTTTTATCTTCTTTTATAATATAAAAAGAGGATAACGCTAGTAATACTATAGATATCTTTATTTCTACTTTAAGGACCGAGGATAGAGAGAGGTAGCGATAGGAAGGTCGCTATATAAGCTATAGTAGTAAAACCTATTAGTTTTTAAATTACTCGCGCTAAAAGGTATAAGTAAACGTACTTTAAATAATAAAAGGGTATATACGCTAAGATAGAAAAAAGGTTAGGTTTAATAATAGTAACTCTAATAATAAGTAATCTTAATAATAACTTTATAAGCTTTATTAGCGTTCCTTTATATATAGTAGTAGCTACTATTATCGCGAAGACTATTGCGCTACGTAGGCAAAAGCAGAACGCGCTCTAATAGGTACGCTGCAATTAATATATATAACTAATAACCGCGTCTTCCGATAACTATATAAATAGGATATATACTTATAGTAATTAAAAGGGTAGCTAAGATATAAAAAGGCTACTAATATAATATAACTATAGTAAAAGGGAGTGCTTATATAGCTTTATATAAAAGGGAGCGGAGCCTTATATACTAAAGTACTATCCCTTATATTATAATACTAAGAGCTACTACTATACGCTAATATAGGGGGGGCGGGATACTATAAGCTTACTAAAGCTAGCTATATACTATTTTATATACCTTTACTCCTTAGCTATAAGTACTAAAGCCTAACTTTTAAAGCGCGGCCCTTACTAATAATATAGTCTATTTAAGAAGCTTACTTAAGAGGGTATTATATATTATTTACTAACGTTCTTTTTATAACTAAGTATATATAGTTTATATAAAGGTTCTATTCCTTTAAGCGCGGTATTAAGTATTATTTAAAGGCGCGCTTTTTTAAAAGCTAGGTAAGGGTATAATATAAGGGCTTTTACTTTATATAAGCTTAAACTAAGGTCTAGGCTAAGTCTATATATAAGCGGCCTTTATACTTATATAAGCTAGGCTTATACTTCTCTTTTTTTCCCTTCTTATAAATTATTAACTTTCTTTTAATAGACTATACTTAAGCTTATACCTTTACTTACTTTATAATAATATTTAGTATTTTTACTATAACTTAAATAAATATATAAGCCTTTTTATACTTCTTTTTAACTATGATATTAATATCTTCTTAGCTAACCTTTTAAAACTAAGCTTAAAATATAAAAAAGGTATAAACCTAGAACTATTATAAATAGCGTATTATACCCCTTTAATTATAGCCTTTTATAGCTATTAATAGGTATATAATATACTATTAAAGATTAAAAATTAAGTAAGGTTCCTTTTTATATAAGTAGAAAACTTTTCTTTACCTTTACTAACTAAAGGTATATACCCCTTACTAATAAGACCTAGCTTAAACCTAACCTAGGACCCTAGCCTAGACTTAAGGAAGGCCCTTATAACCCCCTTCCCTCCCCTTAGCCTTAAGCCTAAAATAAGTACCTTAAAAGCTAGGGCCCGCTTAAAAAAAGCTTTAAAAAGCTAAGGCCCTTTAAAGACCTTAAAAGGAAGACTTAAGACCTAAGACTAAAACCTAAAAGATATTAAAATAAAAGATAATACCTAGCTTATACTAAAGATTAGCTTTTTTAGGCCTAGCTTAGCCCTACCTTAAGCTATTTACTTTTAGCTTAACTAGCCTTTAAAGTAAGTAAAGGGGTAAAGGAAAGCTACTCTTAATAGCCTTATTAATCTTATACTTATTTAACCTATATTCTAAACTTATAGTAGACTTAGTCCTAGCTATAGTACTCTTTTCTTTAGGACCGGGCTTAGGGCTTCTTTTAGTAGGCCCTTTAGGCCCTTAAAGAGGCCTAAGAAATTAAATCCTTTTATAAGACCCTTATAATAAAGCTTAAAAAGGTAGCTATAAGGACTATAGACTATTAATAGCCCTTATAATAGCCCTTATACTAGCTTAAGGCCGCTTAGTAGCTTAAAGCTACTTAAGAAAACCTAAAAATAAGCTTATAAGTTAAATTTACTATAAAGAAAGCGCTTAAGGCCCTAGCTAAGGCCCTAGCTAAGGCTTTAACTAAGGCCTAAGCTAAGGCCTTAGCTAAGAAGAATATAAAAAAAGACTTTTAAATTATTTTAAAGCTAAATAAAGGGATTACTAATACTAACTATTAGCTTTATTACTCTTTATAATAAGCTTAAAAAAGCTATAAAGGAACTAGCTATATTAAGTTTATTAACTTTAAATAAAGGTAATATAGTTATAATAATAAGGCTCTTATATAATAAAGAAACTTTTAAAGTAGTAAGAAAAGTAGTCCTTATACCTTAAAGGGCTACTTATTAAATTAGCTAATATTCTTACTAGCTAAACTAAGCTAGTAGCTTAAAGCGTCCTTAACCTTTTAAAAACCCTTATCCTTAATATCTTTATTATAAAAGCTAAAACCTTTAATAGGATCGATATTATAAGGCAGCTTAAGTAGCTAAGTACCTTAAGCTTAATATAAAAAGTAGGATTTATTATTTTTATAATCCCTTTAAAAGCTATAAAAGCTTTATACTAAAAAAAAGCCTTTATATAATAGGTCTATAGATTTAAGTTAAGGCCTATAAGGAATATACTATATATATATAGTATTATAGGTGCCTTTCCTTTAACTATAACCTTTAAACTTATTAATAGCCTATTAAGTATACCTTTTACTTAATAAAGTACTTAACTAAGGACTATAAGTACCTTAGCTATAAAGCTAGCTAAGGCTACTTTTATTTTAAAGTTTAATATTATAACTATAAAAGAAAGTACTTTATAACTAATAAGGTATAATATTAAGTCTATAAGGGAATAACTAATATATAATAGCCTTAGCCCCCTTATACCTATAAGGCCCTTAAAGCCCCTTAGGCTATTTAGGCCTAACTATAACCTTATTAGTATTATATAGTATAATACTAATAAGTAAGAAATAGTTAACTTATTAATCTTAAAGTAAGCTTTAAAAATAAAAGTAAACTTTATTTTATTATAAAAGCTTTACTTTTATAAGATTAATAATAGCTATATCCTTATATAGTATATAGCTTATAATATTATAACTTTTATCCTTTTTACTAACTTTCTTAAAGTTATTAAAGGGTAAAGGGTTATAACTTATAAAAGGAAAGAAGCTTAAATAAAAGCTAGCCTTAGCTTTAACTTCTTTTATAATATTAATATATAGGATATAAAGGTAAAGGGTATTAAGCTATTTACTTTTATTAACCTATATAATAAAAAAGAGGTTAAAAGGGCCTTAGCTAGTTAAAGCTAGTAAGGGCCCTTTATAATAAAAAGGCTACTATTAATAGCCTAACTATTATAATAGCCCTTCTTATTAATAAGGGACTTTAACTTATACTACTTTTATTAAAACCCTTTTATAAAACCCTTTAAAGCCTATAAAGTAAAAGCCCTTATTAGCTAGCTTAACCGCTATAAAGTATCTTTATTAATAAACTTTAAGGTAGCTATAAAAGGTACTTATTAAAAGAAAGGCTTAAAAGGGACCTTAGTTATAGACCTTACTTTTTATAGCCCTTTTAAATAGCTAACCTAAGCTAACTTTTACTTTTTAAAGGCTATAGGCTTAAACTATAAGCCTATAGTATTTAAAGCTAGCTTAAGAGGCTTAAATAAGCTTTTACTAGCTAAGTATACTACCTATAACTATAAGAAAGTAAATTAAAAGGTTCTTTTTAAAATACTTAGTTAAGAAGAAATAAGACCTCCTTATAGCTATAAAGAGGGCTATAAAAAGAAATAACTTTAAAGGAATAGCTTTCCTTTTAATAAAAACCCTTATAAAGGCCTTAAATATAATAAAACTAAAAAAGAGGCCTTATAAAAGATCTAAGCCTTAGTAGATTAATAAGCTAACCTACTTTTAAAAAGCCTTAAACTTAGCCTAATAGGCTTATAGGCTAGCTTAAAATAATAAGAGCTAAAAGAGCTTTATAAAAGCTTAAAATAGCTTTAAGTATACTATTAAGGCTATTAAAAAGTAATACTAAGAGAGCTTTTTAATAAAAGTAATAAAAAAGAATATCTTTATAGCTTTTTTCTATATTAAAGCTAAAGCTAACCCTACTCTTTTAAGTATCTTATATATAAAAAAAGGGATAAAAGTAAAAGATAATACCTTTATAGAAAAATATAAAGCCTTCCTTATAACCCTTTTTCTAACCTTAGACCTTAGCCCTAGTATTATAGGATAGAAATTATATAATATATTATATAATATCTTTCCCTTATATAGATTATTTAGCTAAGAGAAAGAGATTTTTTTTTCTCCCCTTTTATTTAACTATAGTCGCTCTTTAGCTATGTTTTTCCTTATATTTTATACTATCTCCTTCTATATCTCTCTTTCTTTTACCTTAAGCCCCTTACCTAGGCCGACCTATCTGCCTTACCTAGCTATTATATAATACCTAGCCCCCCCCTTAGTCCCCTTTAAAGCTTAGAAAAAAAAAGAGCTTCTAAGATATATAAGTAGTAAGGGTATAGCTAAGTAAGACTAGCTAAAGCTAAAGGACCTTAAGATTAAAAAGGCTAATTTTAGCTCTTTTAATAAAAATGCCCTTAGCTTAAACTCCCTTAGTTTCCTTCTTATTTAATATATATATAAGGCTATTACTATAGTCTTTAATAAGGCCTATAAAGCCTTATTTAACTAAGGATACTACTTTAAGATATAAAAGAACGCTATAGGAATTATACTTCCTAAGTAAAATAAGCTAGACTATATTATCCTTAAGGCCGATAAGGTTATAAGTCTATTTAACTACTTAGGAAAGGTCCTTAGAAAGCTATATACTACCTAGCTAAGCTATTTAACTAATATAGCTAGGCTTTTAAACTTAATATAGCTAAAAGAGATAGGAATAGCGGTTAGTAATAAATATAGCTTTCCTCCTTTTATATTATATTTAAAAGAAGTAGGAGTTTAATAGGAAAGCTATTATTAGTACTATCTTATTAAATATAAAGGGCGCCTTTAATTTTATATTAAACGAATAGCTTATAAGGGTCTTAAAGGACCTAAACCTCTTTAAGGCCCTTATAAGCTAGGAAGACTATTTCCTTATTAAAAGTAAGATCTAGCTAGCCTTTAAAAAGTAAGTCTAGCCTCTTATAAACCTAGTAATAAGGGTATATTAAGGGTCCTTTATTAGCCTTATTTTATTTCTCTTATATATAAAGGGGATATTAACGGAAAACCTCTTTAAGGCCCTTATAAGCTAGGAAGACTATTTCCTTATTAAAAGTAAGATCTAGCTAGCCTTTAAAAAGTAAGTCTAGCCTCTTATAAACCTAGTAATAAGGGTATATTAAGGGTCCTTTATTAGCCTTATTTTATTTCTCTTATATATAAAGGGGATATTAACGGCTAAAGGGTACTAGCTATCTTAAATAAATAACTTTAGTATCTTTATAATATTAACCTTAGCTAAAAAGATTATTTAATAGCTAGAAGTAAAAGCTATTAACCTATTTAAATAAGCTAAGGACTAAAAGGTTTACTTTTATCGCAAAGCATAGCTTAATTTCGTAGTTCTTATAGATATCCCTTAGTAAAAGGGACTAAGAAAGCTAAAAATACTTAGTATAAAAGAAAGAAGAAGGAGCTAAAACTAAGTATAAAAAGGAGGGTAAGGGTATAAAGGGAAGTATAAGTAGCGAGAGATACTAATAAAAAGCTTAGTAGTTAAAAGGATATTAATAGCTTCTTTAAGTAGAATCTTCTTTATTAATTAAGATACTAGATAGGTATAAAAAGGGGCGTTAGATAAAGGAAAGAAGGATAATTAAGGCAATATAATAATTATTCCCTTACCGCGATTACTACCCGTATAAGAATTAAATATCTCTACCTTACCTATCTAACCCCTTACTTTTAATTTTACCTTTATATATTTTTATATACTTCTTATATCTCTTTTTATAAGAGTTATAAGCCTAGGAGGAATAGAATTCTTATACCTTCTAGCTACTATAAAAGGCACCTTTCTTATATCCCTTATAGTATCTTTTTACCCCTCCTACTAGAAAAGCCGAATTTTAACTAACTTTTCTACTCCCTTCTTTTATAATAATATTAAAAAATAACTCCTTTACTACCCCTATAGTTTATAAGACGATTCTTATAAAGCCCTAAGATTAGGATAAGTAAGTAAAGGAGCTATAGGCTTATATAAATAGAAATATTTATAATTTAGTCTTCTTTAATAAGTAGGACCCTCTTAAGCCCCTTCTTTATCTTAGGATAATAGATTTTATAGTAGGAGCTTCCTTTTTTTCTAAGCCAACCTCTATATAATAAAGAGCTTTTTCTACTACCTTAGGTAACTATAAGAGTTACTATAAGGAATACCTTTATAAGATAAAGCTACTAACTACTACTTATATAGTAATAATAAAATCCGTTAGTACTATAAAGCTAATCTCTCTTTAAGAGAAAGAGACTCCTAAGTAGTAGCTTTTAAAGCTTAAGACCTTAATAGCTCCCTTAAAGGGCTATATAACTAACTATATTAAGAAGACCTATATAGCCTACCTAAGAGCCTTTTCTACTAAGAACCTACTAGCTTCTTTATAGCTATCTAAGTAAAAAGAAATCCTTAAGGAAGCTAACTAATACTTCCTAGTAAAAGCTCTTTCCGGCTAATAGCTATAGGATATATCTTTATTAATAAAGCCTATTAGTAATAGTTACTTAACTATCTTTTAAGAAGCTAGCTAAAAACTAAATAAAAAAGCTATTAAAGTATAATAGTAAGTAGTCTTATTCCTTTATAGTTAGTACTTAACCTAGATAGTTCGACCTACTACCCTTATAGCTACTACGGCCCCCGCTACTACTACTATAGCTATTGCCCTACTAGCTCCTCCTCCCTTAAGAGCCTTAATACTACTTTTAACGGCTGCCTTAGTCCCGGCCCTAGCTCTACCTTCTACTCTAGGCCCGGTCCTATTAGTTAGACCGGCCTAACTAGTCCCTTAATAGACCTTTTAGTCTATTAGTCGAAAGATTAAGGAACTAGTCGAAATCGAACCTCTTTATTAAAATTAGTAATAAGGGGTAAAAAGGGGAGGTTTTTAAGTAGACCTTTTAAACCGGGATAAGGATTCCTTAAAGAAATAAATAAAAAGGAATCGACCTACTTACTAAATATATAAAAGGCCCTATTAGCTAGAAGACTATTAGTAGGTCTTTAAGGAAATCCGACCTAAAGGAGTTAACCCTTTAAAGAGGCTATAAGAAATAGTATAATAGTCTCTTAAGGAGGACTCCTTATTATAAAAGAAGATAGATAAGATTTAAGTTACTAAGAAATAGTAACTAATAATATAGCTGCCCTTATTTAAGCTATAAATTTAAGGATAAATCGTTAGTATAATAAATCTAGCTTTTATCTTCCTTATAAATTAATAAAGCTAAGACTAACTATTAAAGCCCTTTAATTATCTCTTATAAAAGTTAGCTATCCTTAACTTTAATACTTCCCTTAATATCTATAATATACTCTTATAATTCTAGTACTTTAAGAAGGTATAGAGGGAATACCTTATTACTAGGGAATTAACTATATAGATAAAGGGATATAAAAGGGTGAATTTTATAATAAAATTACTTAATAGTTTTATATAAATTCTTTAATAAAAAAGGGTAGCCTTTTACCCTTAATTTTTAATAAGCTTAATTTCCTTTTACTTTCTTTAAAAGGAAGGAATCTTTTAGGATATAATATCTAAGCCTATAAGGCTAGTCTAAAAGAATTAGACTATTAGGCTTATTAAGGAAAAATTCGGTTAATTTATTCTTAAATTCCGACCTATCCTTAGGAAGGAACTACTTAAGAAGTTAGCTTTCCCTACTAAGAGGAATAGGTCTACTATAAAAGACCCTCTTTTAATAGCCTAAGGAGATAGTCTTTTTTAGTATATACGACTTAGTTACTTAGGCCCCCTAGCTTTATATAAGCTAGGCTAATAATAGGGCGTATAAATAAAGGGCCTAAAGACTATTAAATATAAATACTATAGCTAAGGAAAGACTAAGAGACGAATTTTTAAACGAACCCCTTTATAGCCGGACTAGCTATATAAGGAAATTTAAGTTAACTAAACCGATGTCTCTAAGGATTAAGAAAGCTTTATTAAAGTAATGTTTTTTATAGACGCTTTTTTAGGGATAGTTTTCCCTTATTTCTTATAGACCTACCTAAGTAAGTATAACTAGTTTACCTTTTAAGACTTCGTTAACTAAATAAAATCCTACTTTAGCTATAAGGTAAAGAAGATATAGTTTAATAGAGAGCTATTTATAAAGGATCTCTTAAATTAGCTTTAAAAGAAGGGTATTTTACCCCTCTTATTAGCACCGAATACCTAGGCCTAGAATAAAGGGGTAGAAAGATTAAGGGGTGCTATAATAAAAAAGGCCTATATAATAAGACTTACTATAAAGCTTCCTTATAACCTTTAAAGGGAAGTCGTTAAGACCGCCTAATACCTTTAGAACCGGACCCTAAGGGACCTAGAGACTATTTTTAAGACTTAAGGAATAAACTAGAAATCTCCCCTTAAGCTCTTTATAAAAAAGAGGGCCTTGCTAGCCTACCTTTATACCTATAGCTATAAGGAATACGCTATAACTACTAATATATAGCTAAAAAAGAAGAAGAAAAGAAAGCTTAATCTTAGAGCTTTTATTAGTTACCTTATTAATTATAATTCTATAAATATCTTTTAGATCTAGATTCCTCTTTTATAAAAGGTTATTTTAACTAAGGATATAATTTTCGACGAATCTAGCTTCTTTAATAGAAAGAGGGATTAATAGCCCCTCTTACTCTTATAACGTTAGCTAATTTAAAAGATCTAAATCCCCCCTTCTTAATAGTCTTAAGAAGAGGTCTTAGATAAGGAAATAAAAGAAGAAACTAATATTAAAGTAGTTAAGGATAACGCCGACTTTAAAAAAAAAAGAAGAGGAAGCTACTAAATTAAATAATCTAGATAAAGAAGGAGACTATAAGAAAGCAATAGAGCTAGAATACGCCTACCTCCTTATACCTCCTCTTATAAAATAAGAAGAAGATCTAAGAGTAGCTTTTTTAGTTAGTCTTTCTATCTTAACCCCTAAGGGGGTAGGAAAGGTACCTCTTTTAAAGGATTACCTAGCTACCTTTTTATCCCTACTTTAAGAAGTAAAGAAAGGTATAGGGCCTAATATAAAAGAAGACTAACCTTTTCTTTATTTTAATCGTTTTTCTAACTTCTATTTAACGCCTATAAAAAACAGTTCCTATAGAGCGTTTATAGTAAGCTAGTATTTTAAGCCTTTATTAGTAAGGAAGGTATATAAAAGAGACCTCCTAGACCTACTAGTAAACTAAAAGTAGCTAGAAAGACACTCCTTTAAAGACTAGTTTTTCTAGGCCTAAAAAGACTACTTAGCCTTATATAAAGAGATAATGTCTTTCGAAGAGGTCCTTAAGGAAAAAGTAAGAGGAAAATAGGTCCTTAGCTATAAGTAGGTCTTTATCTATAAGACTAATAAATATAGCTTCCTTTAAAAGTATAAGGCTTAGTTAGTTATCTATAGGAACTAGTAGGAAAGAGGGGATTTACCTACTAAGGTAACTACCTTAATAGGGATATCTTTTTAGACCCTTATAGCTATAGTAGTAGAATTCGACCTCGAGCTTAAGTAGATAAATACCGTTAATGCCTTTATTAACTACCTACTTAAAGAAAAAGAAGTTATTTATATATACCTTCTACTAAGCTTTTAATAGCTAAGAAAGGTTCTATAGCTTAGGAAAGCTTTATATAAACTATAAAGATTACCCCCTTTTTAGTAATAGTATTTAATAGGTTCCCTTAAAGCCTTAGGCTTTAAGAAAGTCCCTTAGGAACTATATATAATATAGAAGGGTAAAATTATAGTCTTCTTTTATATTAATAATATTATCTAAGCCTACTTAAAAGAGAAAGAAGCTATTATAAGGGAGGCTATAAAAGGCCTATAATAAAAGTATAAAATAACTAAGCTAAGGGAGCTAAAGTAGTTCCTAAGGATTCGAATCCTTTAGAATAAATCCTAATAGGCTATCTAGCTTACTTAAGACGCCTATATCGATAAGGTTACTTATAAATTCCTTCTTAATTCCCTTAATAAGAAGCTTCCCTTTATACTTATAATAGATAAAAAGCTTTTACTTAATCTATCCTTTTAAGCTAGGGAGTAAGGGAAATACTAATATTAATAGAAGGTAAGCTCCTTACTTTTTTTTTAGCTATTTCTACTAAACCGGATATCTCTTTTATAGTCTCTTAGCTAGCTAAGTATAACTAGAATCCTAGCCCTAGGTATTAAAAAGTAGTAGATAAAGCTATCCTTTATCTATATTTAATAAGATTATATAGTATACGCCTAGGAGGGTAAGGAAGGAAACTAGCTACTAAAATCTTCCTTTATTTAAGTAATTCGTCCTTTATAGATAATTCCTTAGATATAAAAAGCTTATAAGGGTATATTATATCCCTTTTTAAAGGAACTATTACTTAAAGAGCTTTAAATTAAGCTACTATTATAACTTTTAGTATAAAGGTAGAGCTACTAGCTCTTTTAAAAGCGTTAAAAGAAGCGACTTTTATTAGTTAGCTTCTTATTTCTTTATAACTATAAATTCTAACCCTATTATCTATAAAATATAATAATATATAGACTATATAAATTCTTATAAAAAGTAGTAAGCTATCGACCTAGCTATAGTATATTAATATCTATTAATATTAATAACGCTAAGAAGTTTAAAAAGGACTTATTTCTATTTATTAGGTTTTAATAGTATTAATAAAAGCTAACGGTCTTATAAAGCCCTTACTAAAGTAGAAGCTAGCTATCTTTTTATAGTAAATTAAGCTAAAAGACGTTTAAGAGAAGCTATCCTTAAAGGCCTACCTAAAGAGTCTATAAGAGGAGCTAATAGCCTATATAAGAAGGTAACGTCTATAGCTAAAGAAGAAGGAAGAGGTTTTCCTTTTAAAGGGCCCTTTATTTTAATTAGGTTTCTCCTTTTAAAGAGGGGCCCCTTTCTTATAAGACTTTTCCCTCTTTAGGCCCTTATTTCTTAAGTAGGTCTAAAAGAGCCTAGGGACCTAAAAGGGCCCTTACTTTCCTTAAGTAAAGGAATAAGTATAAAGCTAAGAACCTCCTTTATACGCTTACTAGCCTAAAGCTATATTAGCTATGCCCTTACTATAAGGGTAAGCTATAGCTAAGGGGGTATATCGCGAAGTATAGCTTAATTTTATAGTTCTTAGAGATATCTCTTAGTAAGAAGGACTAAAGAAGCTAAAAATACTTAGTATAAAAGAAGGAAGAAAGAGCTAAAAAGAGGTATAAAAAGGAGGGTAGGGGTATAAAGGGAAGTATAAGTAGCGAGAGATAAAATAGATATACCGGTAACGGCTAGAAAAGAGGGGAAAAACTAATAAAAAGCTTAGTAGTTAAAAGGATATTAATAGCTTCTTTAAGTAGGATCTTCTTTATTAATTAAGATACTAGATAAGTATAAAAAGGGGCGTTAAATAAAGGAAAGAAGGATAATTAAAGTAATATAATAATTATTCCCTTACTACGATTACTACCCTTATAAGAATTAAATATCTCTACCTTACTTATCTAACCCCTTACTTTTAATTTTACCTTTATATATTTTTATATACTTTTTATATCTCTCTTTATAAGAACTTTAACCCCTTAAAGAAAAAACTTATTTACTTTAATAAGTAAAGGCAGCTTATTTTAAAGGGAATAATAATAAGAAGCTTATTTTTTAAGGTAAAGCCTTTAATATAGTAGCTAAGGGTCTTTTTTAATTTTAAGCTCTTATTTAAATACTATATTAAATAAAAGGTAGCCTTTATATAAGCTACCTTTAAAAAACTATCTTACTTAATCTTTATATAAAAAGTCTTATTATTTAAAGCCTCTAAGTAGCTTACTAGGCTTATATAGCCTTTATAATAGACTTTAGCGCTTAGATTTAATATAAGGGGCCTAAGACTTTTAAGAGGCTTATAAAGCTTTTTTAAAGCCTTTAAAACTAAGCTCTTTTAAAGGTCTTAAAGGCCTTTAAAGGATCCTTTATTAAAGGTTTAAAAGCTAAAGCGGCCCTATTACTACTAAAAGTATAATTTAAAAAGGTATTTTAATAAGTAAGATTATACCCTTATAGATATTAGCCTATTAAAGGGATAAGACCCTTAGCGTATTCTATTTACCCCCCCTTAAGTATACTTAAAGGCTTTATAAAAGCCTAGATTATTTAATTAGATATCTTCCTTAATTAAAGTTAATTTAAATATTTAATTTTCCCTTTTAAAGTAAAGGCCGCTAGTTATATAACTTTAATAAAGATAAAGAGGTATAAAGTAAAGAAATCTTTAAGACTTATATTAATAACTTAAGACCCTTAAAGCTATATATAAGACCGATAATTAGATAATTATATAGTTAATTACTCTATTAATCCTAAGCTATATACTATATATACTTTAAGTATATACCCTTATCCTTATTAAAGTATACCTCTCGTATACCCTTTAAACCTTATACTTCCTACTTAGTTACTTTATAAGGTAGGCTTATAACCTAGCTATATAAGATAACCTCGCTAACTTAAGCTTTAACTTAAGGGTCTTAAGCTATATTAAGCCCTATATATAGCTCTTCCGCTTCCTTAAAGGCTTAGTAGCTATTATAAGACTTAATTATAACTTAGAAAAAAGGAAAGCTAGCTAAGAGCCCTTATAGGCCTTAAAGCTTAAGGCCTTTATTATAATAATAAAGGCTATTAAGCTTTTATTTAAAAAGTAATACTAGCGCCTCTTAGCTAGCCTAGCTAACCTAAAAGACTTTAGGTTATAGCCCTTAGCCTTTTATATTAATAGCTCTAAGAGGTACTTTAATAAGGCCCTTATAAAGACTAACGCTTACTCTTTTTATAAAATAAGCTTAGAAATTAAGATTATTAAAGCGTACTATAAGAACCTAAGGCCCTTAATTAAAGTAGCTAATATAAAGCTTTTTATAATACTAAGGGTCTTAGAAAACTTAGCTAAGAAACCTTAGCCCTTAAGGCTTAGCCCTCTTAACTTCCTTATAAAAGCTTATATTTTTATAGATACCTAAGCCGCTATAAGAAAGGTTATAGGTTTCTTAGACTTAGCTATATATATTAAAAGGCTCTTATTTAGCTTAGAAGCTTTTTATAATATATAGCTATACTAGTGCCTAAGCTACCTAGGGATCTTTAGTAATAAGCTAGCTTACTAGCTAGCTAAAAAAAGCTTAAGGGCTCTTACTTAAGAGACCTCTTTAGTCTTTATTAGCTACTTATAAAAAAAGGTCTAGTAAGCTATTAAGGACTATTAAAAGGGCTTCTAAGCTATTAAGGCAGCTAAAGGCCTTAAGGCTAAAGGCTTAGGTAAGTACTATATATCTATTTAAAAGACCCCCCGCCTAGCCCTTAGCCTAGAAAAGGACCTTATAAAAAGACTTAAGCTCTCCTTCTTAGCTTTTTACTAGCTCCTTTTTTAAGCTAGCTTTTTATTTTCCTTTTTAAAAAGAACTAATAAGGTAAACTAAGATAACTACCGCTATAGCTAAGGAAGGTATATAGCTAGGGACCTTATACTAAGGTACCTAAACTATAAAAGGGAAAGAGAGGTTCTTTATTAGACCTTTAAGAGATAGAAGGGGGCCCTAAGCCTACCTATTCTTTATAACTTTAAAGAAGAAAGGGAAGCCCTCTTAACTATCTTAGCTAAATTAAAGATAAGGATAGCTAAGTAGCTTAAAAAGG
This sequence comes from Hirsutella rhossiliensis, assembly GCF_020360975.1. Classification (NCBI taxonomy): domain Eukaryota; kingdom Fungi; phylum Ascomycota; class Sordariomycetes; order Hypocreales; family Ophiocordycipitaceae; genus Hirsutella; species Hirsutella rhossiliensis. The sequence continues at coordinate 2,560,840 of NW_025408669.1, forward strand.
AGTAACTTAAGGGCCCTAAGGTCCTTAAAAGGGAAAAATACTATATAAAAAGAATTAAACTAACCTTTTATTTATTATTACTTTTATTACTACCTTATCCTTAATTAGTTATAAGCCGCTAAGCGTTATAGCTAGCTAAGACTACTAATAAGGGCCTAGGCTCTTACTAGCCTTACTATAGCCTTAAAAGCTATATATAAGTAATAATATAAAAATTAAATTTTAAGGGTAAGGATATAAATATAGGTCTAAGTAGTATCTAAGATTAAGTAGCTAAGGTAGGTTTAGCTCCTAAGTAAGTATTAAGGCGTTTATAGCTTTTATAATAGCTAGCTATAAAATAAATAAATAAATATCGCTTAATAGGCCTATACCTTTATAGGGCTAAGTCTCGCGAAGAGAGATATAAGAAATATATATAAAACGCACGAAGGTAAAATTAGAAGTAAGGGGTCGGATAGGTAGGGCAGAGAGATTTGATTCTTACGGGAGCAGCAATAAAGGTAGGGGAGTGATTGTTGTATTTTCTTAATTGTCCTTCTTTCCTCCTTCTATACCGGGTGTTTTTAGCTTCCTTGGTCCCTCGTGCTAAGGGATATCTCCGAGAACTATAAAATTAGGCCACGCTTCGCGACACACCCCCTTAGCTATAGCCTGCCCCTTAAGGGTATAGCTAATATAGCTTCGGGCTAGTAAGCGTATAGAGGAGGTTCTTAGCTCTGCACTTCTCCCTTTACTTAAGGAAAGCAAGGGCCCTTTTAGGTCCCTAGGCTCTTTTAGACCTACTTAAGGAAAAGGGGCCTAAAGAGGGGAAAGTCCTATAAGAAAGGGGGCCTTCTTAGAAGGGAAAAACCTAATTAAATAGGGGGCCCTCTAAAGGGAAAACCTCTTCCTTTTCTTTGGCTATAGACGTTACCTTCTTATACGTGCTATTAGCTCCTCTCGTAGACTCTTAAGGCGGGCCTCTAAGGACAGCTTCTCTCGAACGTCTTCTAGCCTAATTTACTATAAAAAGACAGCTAGCTTCTACTTCGGTAAGGGCTTCGTAAGACCGTCGGCTTTTATTAATGCCGTTAGAACCTAACGGACGGAAATAAGTCCCCTTTAGACCTCTTAGCGTAACTAATGCTAGTAAATATCGATATACCTTAGCCGGGTCGATAGCTTACTATTTTCCTCTATAAGAATCCGTATAGTCTGCGTATTATCGCATTCTATAGCTAACAGGGACGGAATTTATAGTCGTAACGATATTAGTAGCCGGCTAAGGAAAATCGCTTCTTTTAACGCTTCTAAAAGAGCTAGTAGCTCTGCCTCCGTACTTAAAGTCGTAACGGTAGCCTATTTCGAAGCTCTCTAAGTAATGGTTCCTCTAAAAAGGGATATAATATACCCTTATAAGCTCTTTCTATCTAAGGAATTGTCCGTAAAGGATAAATCGCTCGAATAAAGGAAGATTTCGGCAGCTATTTTCCTTCCCTGCCCTCCTAGGCGTAGACCGTATAATCTCGTTAAATAGAGATAAAGGATAGCTCTATCTGCTACTTCTTAATGCCTAGGGCTAGGATTCTAGTTATGCCTAGCTAGCCGGGAGACCGTAAAAGAGATATCCGGTCTAGTAGAAATAGCTAAAAAAAGCAGGGAGCCTACCTTCTATTAATATTAGTGTTTCTCTTACTCCCTAGCTTAAAAGGACGGATTAGGCAAAAGCTCTTCGTCTAATATAGGCGTAAAGGGAAGCTTCTTATCTAGGGAATTAGGGAGGAATTTATAAGCGACCTTATCGATATAGGCGTTTTAGGTAAGCTAGATAGTCCGTTAGGACCTATTCTAAAGGATTCGTATCCCTAGGAACTACTTTAGCTCCCCTAGCCTAGTTATCTTATACCTTTATTATAGGCCTCGTATAGCCTCCCTAGTAGTAGCTTCTTCCTCTTTTAGGTAGGCCTAGATAATATTATCGACGTAGAAGAAGACTATGATTTTACCCTTCTATATTATACACGGTTTTTAAAGGACTTTCTTAAAGCCTAGGGCTTCGAGGGAACCTATTAAATGCTATTGCTAAAGAAGGGGTAATCTTCGTAATCCGTATAGAGCTTTCCTAAGCTATAGAACCTTTCCTAGCTATTAGAAGCCTAGTAAAAGGCGTATATAGATAACTTCTTCTTCCTTAAGTAGGTAGTTAATAAAGGCGTTAACTATATCTATTTAATCGAGTTCGAGGTCGAATTCTGCTGCTATAGCTATAAGGGTCCGAAAAGACATCCCTGCTAGGGTAGTTGCCCTAGTAGGTAGATCCCCTTTTTCCTATTAATTCCCGTAGATAACTAGCCGGGCTTTATACTTTTAAAGGAAGCCGTGTTTATTAGTCTTATAGATAAAGACCTACTTATAGCTAAGGACCTATTTTCCTCTTACCTTTTCCTTAAGGACCTCTTCGAAAGACCCTATCTCTTTATATAAGGCTAAGTAGTCTTTCTAGGCCTAGAAAAACTAGTCTCTAAAGGGGTGTTTTTCTAGCTGCTTCTAGTTTGCTAGTAGGTCCGGGAGGTCTCTTTTATATACCTTCCTTGCTAATAGCTATGGCTTAAAGAGCCGGCCTACTATAAACGCTCCGTAGGAACCGTCTTCTATTAGCGTTAGGTAGAAGTCGGAAAAACGATTAAAATAAGGGAGAGGTTAGTCTTCTTTCGTATCGGGCCCTATATCTTCCTTTGCTTCTCGAAGTAGGGATAAAAAGGCAGCCGGATAATCCTTTAAGAGAGGTGCCTTTCCTACCCCCTTAGGGGCCGATATAGGAAGACTAACTAAAAAAGCTGCTTTTAGATCTTCTTCTTATTCCGTAAGAGGAGGCGTAGGGAGGTAGGCGTATTCTAGCTCTACCGCTTTCCTATAGTCTCCTTCTTCGTCTAGATCATCTAATCTAGCAGCTTCCTCTTTTTCTTCTTCGAAGTCGACGTTATCCTCGACTACTTCGACGTCGGTTTCTTCTTCCGTTTCCTTATCTAGGACCTCTTCTTAAGACTATTAGGAAGGGGGGATTTAAATCTTCTAAATTAGCTAACGTTAAGAGAGTAAGAGGGGCTATTAATCCCTCTTTCTATCGAAGAAGCTAGATTCGTTGAAAATTATATCCCTAGTCGAAATAACCTTCCGTAGAAGAGGAATCTAGATCCGGAAGATATTCATAGAATTATAACTAATAAGGTAACTAATAAAGGCTCTAAGATTAAGCTTTCTTTTCTTCTTCCTTTTTAGCTATACATCGGTAGTTATTGCGTATACCTTATAGCCGTAGGCACGAAGGTAGGCTAGCGAGGCCCTCTTCTTCGTAAAGAGCTTAAGGGGGGATTTCTAGTCTATTCCTTAGGTAGTCCCTCTAGGGGTCCGGTTCCGAAGGTAATAGGCGGTCTTAACGACTTCCCTCTAAAGGTCGTATAGAAGCCTTATAGTAAGTCTTATTATATAGGCCCTTTCTATTATAGCACCCCCTAATCTTTCTACCCCTCCGTTCTAGGCCTAGGTATTCGGTGCTAACGGGAAGGGTAAAATGCCCCTTTTTCGAAGCTAATTTAAGATATCTTTCGTAAATAGCTCTCTATTAGACCGTATCTTCTTTACCTTATAGCTAAAGTAGGATTTTATCTAGTTAACGAAGTCCTAGAGGGCAGACTAGTTATACTTACTTAGGTAGGTCCGTAAGAAATAAGGGAAAACTATCCCTAAAAAAGCGTCTATAAAAAACATTACCCTAACGAAGCTTTCCTAATCCCTAGAGACGTCGGTCTAGTCGACCTAAATTTCCTTATACGGCTGGTCCGGCCGTAAAGGCGTTCGTCTAGAAATTCGTCTCCTAGTCTTTCCTTAGCCGCAGTGTTTATATTCGACGGTCTTTAGGCCCCTTATTCGTATGCCCTGTTATTGGCCTAGCTTATATAAAGCTAGGGGGCCCGGGTAACTAAGTCGTGCGTGCTAAAGAAGACCGTCTCCTTAGGCTGCCGGAAGAGGGTCCTTTAAACCTACCCTCCTTCGAGCAAGGAAAGCTAACTTCTCGAGAGATTCCTTCCTAAGGATAGGTCGGAATTCGAGAATAAATTAACCGAATTTCTCCTCGATAAGCCCAATAGTCTGATTCTTCTAGACTAGCCTAGTAGGCTTAGACGTCGTATCCTAGAAGATTCCTTCCTCTTAAAGAAGGCGGAAGGAAATCAGGCTCGTTAAAAATCGAGGGCAAAAAGCTACCCTTTTTCGTCGAAGAATTCGTATAGACCCGTTAGGTAATTTTATCGTAAAATTCACCCTTCTATATCCCTCTATCTATACGGTTAATTCCCCGGCAATAAGATATTCCTTTCGTGCCTTCTTAAAGGACCGGAATCGTAAGAGTATATTATAGATATCGAGGGAAGCACTAGAGTTAAGGATAGCTGATTTTCGTAGGGGATAATCGGAGGGCTCTAACGGTTGGTCTTGGCCTTATTAATCCGTAGGGAAGACGAAGGCCGGATTTACTATACTAACGATTTTTCCTCGAATTTACGGCTCGAATAAGGGCAGCAGCGTTAGTTGCTATTTCTTAGCAACCTAAATCTCGTCTATCTTCTTCTATAACGAGGGGTCCTCCTTAAGAGACTATTATACTGTTTCTTATAGCCTCTTTAAAGGGTTAATTCCTTTAGGTCGGTTTTCCTCGAAGACCTGCTAGCAGTCTTCTAGCCGATAGGGCTTTTTGCATGCTTAGTAGGTAGGTCGATTCCTCCTCGTACGTTATTTCTTTAAGGAATCCTCGTCCCTTTCCGGAAGGTCTGCTTAAAACCCCCCCCTTTTTACCCCTTATTGCTAATTTTAACAAAGAGGTTCGATTTCGACTAGTTCCCTAATTTTTCGACTAACGGACTAAAAGGTCTATTAGGGGACTAGTCGGGCCGGTCTAACTAACGGGACCGGGGCCGGGCCCGGAGCAAGAGGCGGAGCCGGGGCCGGGCCTACGGCAGCCGTTAAAGATAGTATTAATGCTCTCGAGGGAGGAGGAGCCGAAGGAGCAACAGCCGCAATAGCAGCAGCGGGGGCCGCAGCAATAGGGGCTGCAGCAGCTATAGGTCGAGCCGTCTAGGTCGAGTGCTAGCCACGAAGGAATAAGACTGCTTGCTATTATACTCTAGTAGCCTCTTTGTCTAGTTCCCGGCTAGCTTCTCGAAAGATAGTCGAGTAACCGTTACTAATAGGCTTTATTAGCAGAGATATATCCCGTAGCTACTAGCCGGAAAGAGCTTCTATAAGGAAGTATTAGTTAGCTTCCTCGAGGACTTCTTCCTATATAGCTAGCTACGACGAAGCTAGTAGGTTTCTAGCAGAGAAGGCTCCTAGATATACCGTATAGGTCTTCCTAATACGGTTAGTTATATAGCCCCTCGAGGGAGCTATCGAGGTCTCGAGCTTTAAAAGCCACTGCCTAGGAGTCTCTTCCTCTCGAAGAGAGATTAGCTTTACGGCACTAACGGATTCCGTTATCGCCGTGCGTGCAGCAGTTAGCAGCTTAGTCTCGTAAAGGTATTCCTTACGGTGACTCTCGTAGTCACCTAAGGGAGCAGAAAAAGCTCTCTATTATATAGAGGTTAGCTTAGAGAAGAGGGTAGCTCCCTCTGCAAAGTCCGTTGCCCTAGGATAAAGAGGGGGCTCGAGAGGGTCCTGCTTATTAGAGAAGACCAAATTATAGATAGTTCTGTCTATACGAGCCCGTAGCTCCTTTACCTACTTATCCTAATCTTAGGGCTCTATAAGAATCGTCCTACGGACCGTAGGGACGGTAGAGGAGTCGATTTTCGTTATTATTACGGGGAAAGGTAGAAAAGTCGGTTAAAAATCGGCTTTTCTAGTAAGAGGGGTGCATAAAAGGTGCCTTTTATAGCAGCCGGAAGGTATAGGAACTCTATTCCTCCCGGGCTTATAACTCTCGCGAAGAGAGATGCGAGAAATGCATATAAAACGCACGAAGGTAAAATTAGAAGTAAGGGGTCGGATAGGCAGGGCAGAGAGATTTAATTCTTACGGGAGCAGTAATAAAGGTAGGGGAGCGATTGTTATATTTTCTTAATTGTCCTTCTTTCCTCCTTCTATACCGGGTGTTTTTAGCTTCCTTAGTCCCTCGTGCTAAGGGATATCTCCGAGAACTACGAAATTAGGCCACGCTTCGCGATACTAAGACGTTTAGCTAACTATACTTCCTTTTAACTACTTATAAGCCCTTACTTTTTATATTATTAATATTAATAAATAAGTATAGTTAAAAGCTATATTCTTTAAGTATTTAGTATCTTATTTTTAATAGTTAAAGTATAGTCTATTACTATAAAACGCTATTTAATAATAGTATTAACTTATCTATAATTACTTTAACTATAATCCTTAGTAATTATTAAGCCTTCTTATTATAATAGTAAATTTAATCGTTAATTTAACTACCTATATATCTAGCACTTAATTCTTTAACTTATATATTATTTTCCCTTTATTAAATTATAATAAGTTCTTAATCTTTATTTATATAATATAGTATAATCTTACGTTTTACTATTTACTTTTAATATTAAGAAAGAAAATACTTTAAGGTCTTTAATACCTAGCTATAATCCTTTAAGTTAGATTCCGCTACTTTAATTTAATATAAAGAGTTATTAAGCTTTAATATACTTATATAAAGCTATAATAATATACTAGCTTTACTCCTACTTACTAAGCGTAATATGTATAGCTTATATATATATACTAAGTAATACTTTATTTCCTTACTTTAAATATTTACTAACGTTTATACTTAAAGTATCCTTTAAAAAGCCTTTATAAATTTATAAAGCTATATTAATCTAACTAATTATAAATTAGTAGTAATATTATCTCTTAGATATAGTAGCTAGTTTAGTTTAGTATTTAGTACCGCTTACTTAATAGTTTAATAGTCTATATACTCCTTTATAGTTATATTAATATTAAGAGATACTTACCTTATTAAGGCTAATAATATAATAAAGAGGCGATTATTTAGTATAAGATATCGCATATAATAAAACTTATAAAGGTAAATATTACCCTTACTAATTAGTTAGAAAGCTTTATAGCCTTACTAAGTAGTCGTTATAATACCTTTTATATCTCTACCTATAATAAAAATATAGCTAGGCTTATATAAGGTATTATTATTCTTTACTAGTAATATAACTACCTAATACTTATTAGTTTATATAAAGCTTTTATCCTATAAAAGCTTTTAAGCTTAAATAAAGCTATATCCTTAGGTTATTAGCTTAAGTATTAATACTACTTTTAAAGTTATTATTATTATTATTATTATTATTACTTTATTTTCTAAGAAGCGATACTTTAATAAGGGTCGGCTAAGTAAGAAGACTTTATTAATAAAGGCTTAGCTAGCCGCGGTTATAATTATACCGCTAGTATAAGCCTTTAAATATATACCTTTAAATATTTAATAGCGGTTCTATCTTATAATAAAATAATAGTAAACTTAAGTAAGTAATTAATAGATAATTAGTTTTATAAGATAAGCTACTAGCTATTATATAAAAGAAGTTTAAGGGAGAAGGTTAAATATAAAAAATATAAGGTATTACTCTTAAACCCTTTTACTTATTATAAGTATCTAGGTTCCTATTACTTATAGCCGATTTTAACTTTATAATAGTATAGTAAGTCCTTATCTTAAGCGATTAATATTACCCTTACTTTTAGCTAGTTAGTAGTACTAAGCTATAAGGGCTATAACCCTTTTATAATAAGGGAAATCGTTTTTAATATAGCTAGAAAGTAAGCTAGTATTAAGTAGTATTACTATCCTTACTAAGTAATAGTAAAAAGGTCTAAGAGTAATACCTTAAGTTTCCTTACTTAACTTATTCCCTTATAACTTATCTTTATAATATATAGTAAGGTAGTTATACTAGCCTTCTATTAATAACTTAACTTTACTATTACTTTATATATTACGAAAAAGATATAGCCGCCTATTAAATATAAGTAATAGCGTTAATTAATATATATAGAGTACGCGATATACCCCCTTAGGGATACTAGGTTAATCTATGCTAGGATACCTAGACTACTCCTTTCTTATAAAGGGATAATAGGTTCCTATACTAAAACCGCGCTTAATTACGCTAGCGGGACTTAAACTACGGGCCTTTAAGTAATACGTACTAAGCTAGCTAAAAGAAGTACGTACGTAGTTACTAAAACGTTCCTAGAAAGGTAACCTTTCTACTTATACTTATAACTATTACGAAAAAGATATAGCCGCCTATTAAATATAAGTAATAGCGTTAATTAATATATATAAAGTACGCGATATTATTATAAGGTTATAATAGTTCTTTACTTATAGACTAGTATATTAATATATTATAAAGATATATTTTAATAAAGATAGTATATAGTATAGCTAGTATATATTCCTCTTATTAACTTATCTAAGATTAACTATAAATAAGCTAATCTACTTACTTAGTAATTATACTTATTATAGGCTATACTTATAGAGGGCTAAGGGTATACTATAGCGATCGTATTAAAGTTAGGCTAAAGTAGACCTATATATAAATAGAGCTTAACTTAAACTTAGGCCGAATAGTACTTAAATATAGGTTAAGCTAAGGACTAAGGAAGATAGATAGCTATCGCGACTAAGATAAAGTTTTCTTCCTTTCTCCTTAGCTTTAAATAAATAATTATTCGGCCCTATACTACTACGCTAAGTATACGCCGGTCCTTAATATATTTAAAGCTCCTTTTAAATAAAGCTATAAAGCTTAAAGAGAGATCGGACTTAAAGGATATAATATAGATATCCTAATAACCTAAAGGGGGGAGAATAGGCCTAAGGGCGGCTAGGAGTAGCGATAGGAGGGCCTAACGCTTAGCTAATAATAAAGTAAGCAATACTCTTAATAAAGGTAGGAGAGGTAAAGATAAGGTATTAGGTAATATAGAGCTAACTATAGATATAGGAATTAATTAGCTAGATTAAGAGGATATACTAAAGGATAGATAAAATAATAAGGATAGGTATATAAAAAGGGGCTAAGGGCGAGATAAGTGGTTTAATACTACCTTTAAGGGTAATAGGGGGGGTAGCGATACTAATAACTAAGGTAGGAATAATAAAGAGGAATATTTATAAAAAGCCTCTCTTAAGCCTAGGAAAACTTAATAGGTAATAAAGGCACTATACTTTATAAGCACGATATATATAGGAAAAGTATAAGATCGATAAAGAATTCTTCTTAAGCTTAAAGGAAATCTTCTACCTTATCTATAACTACTTAAATACTAAGCTATAATAAACGGTCGCTATATACTATAGAATAAAGATAAAGAGGGGCTATAATTAAAAGGAATTCTTAAAATACCTTAACTTAATATACCTTAGCGTAGATATCTAGTTATATATAGTAGCGGCGATTTAAATAATAAAATAAAGGGAGAGTTAAACGTTTATAGCGTTCCTTTTAAAGTTTAAGTAAAGACTCTTTAAGGCTAGAAGGGGGTCCTAGCTATATAATATTTAGATCGTCTTCCTAGAAAGGGCTCTAAGAATCTAGCTCTATAAAGCGTTAGCTATAATCGACCTCCGTATATTAAGCTTCGCCGCTTATACTAATTAAGTAGCGTAAATAGCAGCTAAGCTAAAGAGGGTCTAGTAGATAAGATAACCCCCCTTAAACTAAAAGAGACTAGTAGATATATACCCTAAGAAAGGAAGGATAAGGATAGGGATACCTTAATAACCGGTATTAACGCCCTAAATAAATAAAGGGAGGGGTAGAGCTAGCTAGAGAGTTAGATATACTTTAATTATAGAGTTAAAGGATATATCGCGCTCTATTATAAGAAGAAGAGGTAGGAACCTTAGAGGGTAAGCGTAATAAAGAAAGAGAAGGGCGCTAAGGATAATAATAACTTAGAAAAAAGGAACCTTAGTATAAAGTTAGGCGTTAAAGGTAAAAGAAAAATAGTAAGAAGCTTAAAGGTTAATAAAGGACTACTTTATACTAGGCCTAGTAATACTAAGGGTAAGTATTAATAGGAAGAAAGGACTTAATGCGCTTATAAATACTAGCTATAAATACTATACTATAGTAAGCGAGAGGGTAGTAATAAAGTTATAGATACCTCTTACTAATAAAAAGAAAAGATAACTAAGGCTATTCTTAAATAATACTTTAGCCTTATAAATAAAAAGAATTATAGTATTTAAGATAATTATTAATAGCTATATAAAGTAGACTTTTATATATATAGTCCTTAGACTAAGCTATAATATATTCTTAAGGAGGCTATAAATAAAAAAGAACTAAGTAATATATAATATAGTAAGAGATCGGATTTAGTATAATAAGGCTAAGATCTAAATAGGCCTATAAGGATCGGAAGTAGTAAGAAAGGTAGAATAGATCTAAGGGGTAAGGATCGTTAGCGCGGTAGTATTTATAGCGGAATATTAAAGGAAGAAGGTAGTAAGGGATAATAAAGGGAAACGGAGGATAGTTAATATTTAAGCGATTATAATAAAGGATATAAAGAGACCGCTCTAGCCTAAGATAGCGGTAAACCTAGTAGACTATATCTTAAAGTAAGCGCTAAATATATACCTAGACCTCTTTATACTTAAGAAGGCTTTAGAGATACCCTTATATAGGCTAAGGGTAAATTATAAGATTAACTTAATATTAAAAAAAATTAAGGTAGAGCCCTTACTACTATAAGGACCCTTTTATAATATATTAAGAGAGGAACTTATAATACTAAGAAAGACCTTAAGCGAGCTAATAAAAGTAAACCTAATTTACTTAAGTAGCTTCTTAGCCGCGGCCTTAGTACTTTTTACTTAAAAGTTAAACGGTCGCCTATAATTTTACTATAACTACTAGGCCCTAAACGTAATTATAAAGAGGGATAAGTATATACTACCTTTAATTATAAAGATACTATAAATACTTATAAAGGTAAAGTAGTTTATAAAGCTTAATATTATAGTAGTACTTTATAAGATTTAGATAGTAAAGGGCTATAAGTTTAAGATAGCCTTTTAAATAAGGTTTAAATTATTTAAGTAGTAAGTATACTTATTTAGCTTAATAAAAATTCTAGCTACCTTTTAATAATATATTAATAAGGTACTAAGGGAATACCTATATAAGTTTATTATAGTATATATAAATAATATCTTAATTTACTTATTAAGGTCTCTTTAGGACTACTAAGAAAAAGTAGTAAGGGTACTTTAAAAGCTATAAAAAGTAAGCTTAATACTAAACCTAAGGAAGTATAACTTTGCGATAAAAAAAGTAAAGTACCTAGGCTTTATTATATAAGTAAAAGGTAAGGTTCGATATAACTTAGAGAAGATTTAAGTAATATAGACTTAGTAGGTACCTTAGAATATAAGAGGAGTCTAGAGCTTCCTTAGCTTTATAAACTACTACTAAGCCTTTATACTACTTTATATAAAGGTATTAATATACTTAAATAGCCTTTATAAAAAAGGCGCGATCTTTAGGTAAATAGATAAGTATTAAATAGCGTTTAAGTTTATTTAAAATACTTTTTATAATGCCCTAGTACTATAACTCTATAATTTAAAGAGAGAGATATACCTAGAGGCAGACTATTTTAAATATATAATAAAGGGGGCGCTTAAATAAGTAAAGCTAAATAGTATATAATACTTAGTAAGATTCTTTTTAAAGAGACTAAACCTAGTAAAGTATAACTACCTAATCTACGATAAGGAGATTCTTATAATTATATAGTACTTAGACTTTTAAGGAGCGGAACTTTAAAATATACTTACCTTTATAGTACTAACTAACTATAATAACCTAAGGTACTTTATAATAAAGAAAAAGTTAAATAAAAGATAAAGCTAATAGGTAATAAAGCTTATATCCTATAACTTTATACTAGAGTTCTAGCTAAGGAGGCTAGCGGTAGTACTTAACGCGCTATCTTATTATAAGTAAGATCGGCTAGTAGGCGAAATAAATAAGAGGGAGATAAAGTAAGTAGTCTAAATAATTCTTAAGACCGTATACTTATAAGGCTGCTTAGTTCCTACTAAAGGCTAATACGCTAACTTACTAGGACGCTTAACTTAAGATAAGGTAGTAGTAGTAGCGCTATAATTAAGTAAAGGAAGGGTAGGCGCGGTAGTATATATTAGTAGAGTAAGGGGGCCTATAAGATAACCTAAGGAAGAGGTAAATAAGGGTAATAACTAACTAAAACTTAACTTAAACTTAGGCCGAAATATACCTTAAGAATAAGCTAACCTTATATTAGTATTTAACGATTAAGAGCTATAAGAAAGGTAGATAAAAGCGCTAGGGAAAGATAAAGAGTACTAAGTGATATTCTAAGTAGTATATAAAAGGGAGAGATCGCTAGTACTAAAATAATAATTAAAGGTATAGCTAAGTAAATATATAATTAATATTAAAAGATAGTTATACTTTTATAATAAGCTATAAGTACTAAGGAAGCTAAAGTACTATAAGAGAGAGGGGGCTAAGGAATAAGATATACTTTAAGTATAAATAGCTTAGTAAATATATAACTTAATAGTAGTAGGATACTTAGGGAGAGAAGGGACCTTAGTAATACTAGCCTAAGAATTCTTTTAGCTTAGCTAGTCTATAAGAGCGCTACTAAGAATTATAAGCTAATAAAGTACTTAAGTATATAGTACTAATATATTAGTAGGGTATTAGTATAGAATTATACTTACCTTACTTATAAGTTATAGACTACTTACTACCTTAACTAAAGAAGAGAAATTCTTCTTTTTATAAGCTTTAGTCTTATAATAAGGAGAATATAATATATATAGCGTAGTACCTCTAGCTATCTCTACTATATAACTAATTATACTATAATATATATTCCCTTATAATTTCTAAAGCTTTTCTTTTTAGTTACTTAATAAAAATAGCTACTTAAAAAAGACTATATAACGCTCTTATAGCGTAATATAGTAGTTAACTAGTTAAGGCCTCTTTATTATATATATTAAGTATTTACTTAAGAGATAAAAAACTAAAAGATATATCCTTAAAATAAACCTTTATTATAAACGATATTCTAACTATATCGAAGATATCGCTACTTATAAGTATAAGACTACTAACTTATAAAGAAAAGCTTATAGCTCTATAAGCGTATATTAAGGAGCTAGAGGAAACGAAACGCTTATAAGACCGCGTTATATAATTAAAAGAGGAAATAACTAAATACGCTAGTACTATTACTATTTATTTAGGAAAGTATTAATAGTCCTACTCCTTTAAATTAAATAGTAGTCGCGGTAGTAAGGTTAAGATTAAAAATATCGCTTAATTATCTTAACCTATTAATATATAGAAACGTTTAAATTAAACTTACGATTTAAAGGATACTTTTAAGGTAGCGCTTAGATATTTTTATTATAATAAAATAAAGATTATTTATATAGTAGATTATATATATAGTAATTATAAAGTAAGATAGCGCTAATACCTTAAAGTATAGATACTAATTAACTAAACTAAATATAGTATAAATTTAGTATACTTTAAAAAATAAATACTTATCTTAATTAAGAATACTATAAATAAAAAGATACTATTAGCGATATAATTAAAAGAGGCTTACTAATAAGAAGGCTAGTCTCCCTTAAAGTTTAGCTTATACCTTAACTCCTTAAAGTATAATAACTAGTATTATTCTTAAAAGATAAACCTATTAAAGGGTTTAGATTAATAGAAATAATAAGGTATAGTTTAAGTAATAATAAGTATATTACGTTAGGAATAAGTTAAAGGTTATAGACTCTAAACTATAACTAGGTAATTAAGTAATTAGAATTAAAGATATAATTATAATATAGATTATAATAATTATAATATTAAAAGCTATCGAGCTATTTATTTAAAGGAGTATTCCGTTCCCTTCTTATATATCTTAAGAGCTTCCTTAGATCGCTAAGAGTACTAGGTAATCCTATCGCCTAGGAGCGCTAAAGCGCTAAAGCGATCCTACGATCCTAGCTATTAAGCGTTAAAGCGCTAAAGTAACCTATTTATACCTATTAATAGGAAGAGCTTATATAAGTCGCTTAATAATATTAAGATACTACTATTAATAAGAAGTAATATACTAATACTATTTCTACCCTTAAAGGAACTAAGAATAAAAGTAGTACTATACCCTAAGGTAGTATATATAAAGGAAGGAATTAAAGAGGCCGATAAGCTAAGCTAAATTATTAAGGAAATACTACCGATTTAACTAATAACTAGTAAGCTAGTAATATACTTCCTAAGAGCTAAACTAAAGGCTATTATTAAGAAAGAAGATCTTTTACTTAATTAGGAATTATATATTTCTAAAATAATAAGCTAAGATACCTATCTATAGAATATACTAATTTTCTAAAAGTAGAAACCTTAGTAAAGACTCTTAGACTTAATACTATAAAATAAGGAAAAGGTAAGATATTAAGGTAATGCCTCTCCCTTAATAAACTTAATACTTATAAGATAGTTACTTAAAACTCCTATAACGATATTAAAGCGAAACCCTATTAAAGTCCCTATATACTTAGATACTTATAGTACTATTAACCTTATAAATATATACTTTACTTAATAATAAGGATTACTATAAGTAGCGCTATTATACCCTATATTATTAGGGCTTAGTAATAATAAGGTAAGGGAGTATAAAGTATAGTTAGTACTACTTTAAATAATAAATATAAGAGGTACTAAAAAGATAATTACTTATTTTTATATTAGTATTAATAAGTTAATATTAAACGATTAAGTATTAATCCTTTTATTAGTTACTACCTTAAAGGATAAATATATTTATATTATCCTATAAAAATAATAGTAGTAGTTTAAGTATTAACTAAGTAATAAAACCTTATAAATTCCTTATAGATTCCTTTAAAAATATAAAAATAAAGTAAGGGTATATATAATAGCGCTTAATCTTAAGCTAATCCTACTATTAAATAAAGATAAAGATAAAGGGATTTTATAGGAAGAATAGGCCGAAATCCTACTAACTCTTTACTAGTTTAAAGATACTTTCTTAGCTAATAAATCCGACTTATTACTAGCTAGAAAGGGAATAGATTACTTAATTAATTTAATCCTTAATATAGAACCCTTTAATAAACCGATTTACCCTTTATTATAAAAGGAACTCTAAGTATTATATAACTAGATCTAAGACGCGATAAGAAGGAAAATAATCTAAGAGTTAAAGAGCTTAGCTAAGGCGCCTATCTTTTTTATTTTAAAGAAAGATAGTACCTTATAGCTATATATAGACTACTAAGGACTTAACTAAGTTATATAGAAGAATCGGTACCTTTTACCCTTTATTTTTAAGATTATTAACCGCTATTAAGGAGCTAAATATTTTTCTAAGATTAATATATAAAATATATATTAATATATTTAAGTTTAAAAAAGAGATAAATAAAAGACCGCTTTCTAAACGCGCTATAAATATTTCGAATACTTAGTAATACCCTTTAAACTTACTAACGTACTAGTTATATTTAAGAGCTATATTTATTAAGCGCTTAAGGGGCTTATAAATATAATTTATATAGTTTACCTTAATAATACCTTTATATACTTTAAGATAAGAGAAGAATATACTAAATACTTAGGATAAGTAATAGAAAGGCTAAGGGCTATAAAGCTCTATATAAAACTATTAAAGTATATTTTCTATTAATAGTTAATTAAGTTCCTTAGGTTTATTTTATCTATTAATAGGGTATTAATAGACCTTTAATAAGTAAAGGTAATAGCTTAGTAGCCTAAACCTATAACCTACTATAATATTTAAGTTTTTCTTAGGTTCTATAATTTTTACTAACGATTTATATATAGATATTTTAAAGTTATAGCGCCCTTAACTATATTACTAAAAGGGAGTAAGAATAAGAAGAAACTAAGAAGTATAAAGCTAAACCTTATTAAAAGGGTAGCGTTTAAAGCTCTTAAGGATACTTTTTAAGGAGCCTTACTCCTTAGATATTATAATCTAAAAAGATATATTTATATTAAAATAAATATATTATAATTTATAATAGTAAGGATTATCTCTTAACCTAATAATAAAGGGCGTTACTATCTAATTATATTTTAGTTAAGGAACTTTACTAGAGCTAAACTTAATTATAGTATTTTAAACTAAGAACTATTTACTATTAATAAGTTATTTAAATACTAGCAATATTATATTAAAAGGGTAGTATATAAAGTAAAGATATTATTAGACTACTATAACCTTTAAACGTTTATATACTAGACCTCCTTAAATAAAAGGTAAGTAAGATAGTATATATATTTAGTACTATTTAACTTTACGATTAAGTATTATATAGGTAAATTAAACCTAGTAAACGCTCTATTAAGAATACTTAGATATAAGGGCGAGAAGCCCCTATCTATAAAACTATTACTAAAACTATAAGCGAAGCTAGCTATTATTAATACTATATCTATATAGAAAAATAATAAGGCGTTTTTATAAGTAAAGAGATACTTAACCTTAAGTTAATATAAGCGTAATAAAGTACCTTTTTATTAGGAAAATATATAAGCTTATCTATAGTAAAACTATAATATTTTAGGCGCGAGACCTAAATAATTAGCCGATTAAGTTAAAGAGAGAGCTAGTTATAAATAGTTACTCTTAAGGAAGACTATTAAAAAAGCGGTTTACTATATAAAGGTTTATATAGTAGAAGTTTTAAAACCGCTACTAAAGTTACTAAAACGTACTTAGTTAGTTAATATAGTAATTAGTAAGCTAAAAGAGACTAAAGACTTTTTAAAAGGGAAGGGTTTTTAGTTAGTATACTTAGATAAACTACTATTATAAAAGGGTTATATTATAGTACCCTTAAAGGAAGCCTTATAGTAAGAGCTAATATAGCTCTTTTATAACGATCTATTAGTAAGATACTTTAGCTCCTAATATACTAATAAACTATTAGTAAGGAACTTTTCTCGCAAAGAGAGATATAAGAAGTATATAAAAATATACGAAGGTAAAATTAAAAGTAAGGGGTCGGATAGGTAGGTTAAAGAGATTTAATTCTTATAGGGGCAGCAATAAAGGTAGGGGAGTAATTATTATATTACCTTAATTATCCTTCTTTCCTCTATCTAACGCCCCTCTTTATACCCGTCTAGCATCTTAATTAATAAAGAAGATCCTACTTAAAGAAGCTACTAATATCCTTTTAACTACCGAGCTTTTTACCGGTTTTCCCCCTCCTTTCTAGCCGTTGCCGGCATATCCGTCTTATCTCTCGCTACCTCTATAGGAAGCTATCGCTACTTCTACTTCCCCTCTTACCCCTACCCTCCTTTCTATACCTCTTTTTAGCTCCTTCCTTAAAACCTGTTTTTTAGCTTCCTAGGTCCCTCGTGCTAAGAGATATCTCCGAGAACTACGAAATCAAGCCACGCTTCGCGATACACCCCCTTAGCTATAGCCTGCCCCTTAAGGGCATAGCTAATACGGCTTCGGGCTAGTAAGCGTATAGAGGAGGTTCTTAGCTCTATACTTCTCCCTTTACTCGAGGAAAGTAGGGGCCCTTTTAGGTCCCTAGGCTCTTTTAGACCTACTTAAGGAAAAGGGGCTTAAAGAGGGGAAAGTCCTATAAGAAAGGGGGCCTTCTTTTAAAGGGAAAAACCTAATTAAAATAGGGGGCCCTCTAAAGGGAAAAACCTCTTCCTTTTCTTCGGCTATAGATAATACCTTCTCGTACGTGCTATTAGCTCCTCTTATAGACTCTTAAGGCGGGCCTCTAAGGATAGCTTCTCTCGAACGTCTTCTAGCTTAATTTACTATAAAAAGACAGCTAGCTTCTACTTCGGTAAGGGCTTCGTAAGACCGTCGGCTTTTATTAATACCGTTAGAACCTAACGGACGGAAATAAGTCCCCTTTAGACTTCTTAGCGTAACTAATACTAATAGATATTAATATACTATAGCTAGGTCGATAGCTTACTATTTTCCTCTATAGGAATTCGTATAGTCTACGTATTATCGCATTCTATAGTTAACGGGGTCGGAATTTATAGTCGTAATAATATTAGTAACCGGCTAAGGAAAATCGCTTCTTTTAACGCTTTTAAAAGAGCTAGTAGCTCTGCCTCCGTACTAGAAGTCGTAACGGT
The DNA here is from genome assembly GCF_020360975.1 of Hirsutella rhossiliensis. NCBI lineage: Eukaryota > Fungi > Ascomycota > Sordariomycetes > Hypocreales > Ophiocordycipitaceae > Hirsutella > Hirsutella rhossiliensis. Next base: position 2,579,106 of record NW_025408669.1, read on the forward strand.
AGCTTGCTTCGAAGCTCTTTAAGCAATAGTTCCTTTAAAAAGGGATATAATATACCCTTATAAGCTCTTTCTATCTAAGGAATTGTTCGTAAAGGACGAATCGCTTAAATAAAGGAAGATTTCGGTAGCTTATTTCCTTCCCTGCCCTCCTAGGCGTAGACTATATAATCTCGTTAAATAGAGATAAAGGATAGCTCTATCTACTGCTTCTTAATGCCTAGGGCTAGGATTCTAGCTATACCTAGCTAGCCGGGAGACCGTAAAAGAGATATCCGGTCTAGTAGAAATAGCTGAAAAAAGCAGGGAGCCTATCTTCTATTAATATTAGTATTTCTCTTACTCCCTAGCTTAAATAGACGGATGAGGTAAAAGCTCTTCGATCGAAATAAGGGAGAGGTTAGTCTTCTTTTATATTAGGCCTTATACCTTCCTTTGCTTCTCGAAGCATAGATAAAAAAGGCAGCCGGGTAATCCTTTAAGAGAGAAAGAGGTGCCTTTCCTACCCCCTTAGGGGTCGAGACGGGAAGACTAACTAAAAAGCTGCTTCTAGATCTTCTTCGAAGTCGGCGTTATCCTCGACTACTTCGACGTCGGTTTAGCCATAGGCACGAAGGTAGGCTAGCGAGGCCCTCTTCTTTATAAAGAGCTCGAGGGGGGATTTCTAGTCTATTCCTTAGTTTAGTTCCCTAGGGTCCTTAGGGTCCGGTTCTAAAGGTAATAGGCGGTCTTAACGACTTCCCTTTAAAGGTCGTAGGGAAGCTTTATAGTAAGTCTTATCGTACGGGCCCTTTCTATTATAGCACCCCCTAATCTTTCTGCCCCTCCGTTCTAGGCTTAGGTATTCGGTGCTAATAAGAGGGGTAAAATACCCCTTTTTCGAAGCTAATTTAAGATATCCTTCGTAAATAGCTCTCCGTTAGACCGTATCTTCTTTACCTTATAGCTAAAGTAGGATTTTATCTAGTTAACGAAGTCCTAAAAGGCAGACTAGTTATACTTACTTAGGTAGGTCTATAAGAAATAGGGGAAAACTATCCTTAAAAAGGCGTCTATAAAAAACATTACCTTAACGAAGCTTTCTTAATCCCTAGAGACGTCGGTCTAGTCGACCTAAATTTCCTTATACGGCTAGTCCGGCCGTATTAGGGTCCGTCTAGAAACTCGTCTCTTAGTCTTTCCTTAGCCGTAGTATTTATATTCGACGGTCTTTAGTCCCTTTATTCGTACGCCCTATTATTAGCCTAGCTCATATAAAGCTAGGGGGCCCGGGTAACTAAGTTATATATGCTAAAAAATACTATCTCCTTAGGCTGCTAGAAGAGGGTCCTTTATAGTAGACCTATTCCTCCTAGTAGGGAAAGCTAACTTCTCGAGAGGTTCCTTCCTAAGGATAGGTCGGAATTCGAGAATAAATTAACCGAATTTCTCCTCGATAAGCCTAATAGTCTAATTCTTCTAGACTAGCCTCGTAGGCTTAGACGTTATATCCTAGAAGATTCCTTCCTCTTAAAGAAGGCGGAAGGAAATTAAGCTCGTTAAAAATCAATAGCAAAAAGCTACCCTTTTTCGTCGAAGAATTCGTATAGATCCGTTAGGTAATTTCATCGTAAAATTCACCCTTCTATATCCCTCTATCTATATAGTTAATTCCTTAGTAATAAGATATTCCCTTCGTGCCTTCTTAAAGGACCGGAATCGTAAGAGTATATTATAGATATTAAGGGAAGTACTAGAGTTAAGGATAGCTAATATTTATAGGGGATAGTCGGATGGTCCTAACGGTTAGTCTTACTAATTTATAGGGAAGATAAATGCCGGATTTACTATACTAACGATTTTTCCTTGAATTTACGGCTCGAATAAGGGCAGCGGCGTTATTAGTTACTATTTCTTAGTAACCTAAATCTCGTCTATCTTCTTCTATAACTAGAGGTCCTCCTTAAGAGACTATTATACTATTTCTTATAGTCTCTTTAAAGGGTTAACTCCTTTAGGTCGGTTTTCCTCGAAGACTTACTAGTAGTCTTCTAGCCGATAGGGCTTTTTATATACTTAGTAGGTAGGTCGATTCCTCCTTATACGTTATTTCTTCGAGGAATCCTCGTCCTAGTCTAGAAGGTCTACTTAAAAACCCCCCCTTTTTACCCCTTATTACTAATTTTAACGAGGTTCGATTTCGACTAGTTCCTTGATTTTTCGACTAACGGACTAAAAGGTCTATTAGGGGACTAGTCGGGCCGGTCTAACTAACGGGACCGGGGCCGGGCCCGGAGTAAGAGGCGGAGCCGGGGCCGGGCCTAGGGCTATAGCTATAGTTAACGACGGCGTTAAGGCTCTTAAGGGAGGAGGATCTAAAGGAGCAATAGCCATAGTAGCAGCAGCGGGGGCCGTAGCAATAGCTGCTATAGTAGCTATAGGGGCAGTAGGTCGAGCCGTTTAGGTCGAGTACTAGCTACGAAGGAATAAGACTACTTACTATTATACTCTAGCAGCCTCTTTATCTAGTTCCCGGCTAGCCTCTCGAAAGATAGTTAAGTAACCGTTACTAATAGGCTTTATTAGTAGAGATATATCCTATAGCTACTAGCTAGAAAGAGCTTCTATAAGGAAGTATTAGTTAGCTTCCTTAAGGATTTCTTCCTACTTAGCTAGCTATAAAGAAGCTAGTAGGTTCCTAGTAAAAAAGGCTCCTAGGTAGGCCGTATAGGTCTTCCTAATACGGTTAGTTATATAGCCCCTTAAGGGAGCTATCGAGGTCTCGAGCTTTAAAAGCTACTACCTAGGAGTCTCTTCCTCTCGAAGAGTAATTAGCTTTACGGTACTAACGGATTTCGTTATCGCCGTACGTATAGTAGTTAGTAGCTTCGTCTCGTAAAGGTATTCCTTACGGTAACTCTTATAGTTACTTAAGGTAGTAGAAAAAGCTCTTTATTATATAGAGGTTAGCTTAGAGAAGAGGGAAGCTCCCTCTATAAATTCCGTTGCCCTAGGATAAAGAAGGGGCTTAAGAGGGTCCTATATATTAGAGAAGACTAAATTATAGATAGTTCTATTTATATAAGCCCGTAGCTCCTTTACCTACTTATCCTAATCTTAGGGTTCTATAAGAATCGTCCTATAGACTATAGGGACGGTAGAGTCGTTTTTCGATATTATTATAGAAGAGGGGGGGTAGAAAAGTCGGTTAAAAATCAGCTTTTTTAGTAAGAGGGGTAAAAAGATATAAGAAGGTGCCTTTTATAGCAGCCGGAAGGTATAGGAATTCTATTCCTCCTAGGCTTATAACTCTCGCGAAGAGAGATATAAGAAGTATATAAAAATATATAAAGGTAAAATTAAAAGTAAGGGGTCGGATAGGTAGGTTAGAGAGATTTAATTCTTACGGGGGCAGTAATAAAGGTAGGGGAGTAATTATTATATTACCTTAATTATCCTTCTTTCCTCTATCTAACGCCCTTCTTTATACCCGTCTAGCATCTTAATTAATAAATAAGATCCTACTTAAAGAAGCTACTAGTATCCTTTTAACTACTAAGCTTTTTACTAGTTTTTCCCCTCCTTTCTAGCCGTTGCCGGCATATCCGTCTTATCTCTCGCTACCTTTATAGGAAGCTATCGCTACTTTTACTTCCCCTCTTACCCCTACCCTCCTTTCTATACCTCTTTTTAGCTCCTTCCTTAAAACCTATTTTTTAGCTTCCTAGGTCCCTCGTACTAAGAGATATCTCTAAGAACTACGAAATTAGGCTACGCTTTACGATAACTTTTACTAAGGTAAAATAATAAAAGATATAAATAAGTATATTTAGTTATACTTAGTATATTAAGGTATAGTATCTAAGAAGTATTACCCTTATAGTACTATATAATCGTTACTAGATTTAATATAACTATAAGAAGAATTATTAATAGACTTTACTATAGGTCTACTTAAAGTATAGTATAATAAATAAGACGTTAATATAATCTTAGTAATTATAGACTAATATACTAAGTATTACCTTTTCTTTCCTATCTTTAAGATTATAAGAATATACCCTTATATTCCTATTTTACTATTATAAAGAAATAATAGGTATAGGGAGTCTCTATAGAATAAGCTAGTAAAAAGAGGCTTTATAATATAGTCTAAGGGAATAACCCTTAAAGACAAAGACCTTTACTAGACATTTATACCTTCCTTTAGGAAAGGCGGGTTAAGATAACCCTATCCTAATAAATTAAAATATATATAAAATGCATAAGTTAATTACGAGTAGAACGGATACCTTATTACCTATTTTAGCCTAGCGGTTCCGAAGATATCCGCGATATAAGAATAGGTAGGGAATAGAACATTCTAGTTAAATCTACTACTTATACTAGAACCTATAGTCTTACGTTAACTATTACGTTATAATTAGACTACCTACTAAGTTAGGAAGATATACTATAGATAGAATATTTTAAGCACTATAGAATATACTAGAAAGCTTACTAATCGGTTTACTAGTAGGCGAGCAATAGTCTATAAAAGACGAAGGATTTCCCTAGGAGTAGTAGATAGAATAAGTATCTTTTGCAACGCTATTCTTTTAATATATTATTTAGCCCTTTATATACTCGTTATAAATTCCGGACGAAATCCTACCCTATACTCCTTCGACCGATCTTTCCGCTTACGTTATCGATTACCCGATCCTATGCTTATTACTTACACCTTCTTATAAAGATAATAATAGCTTTAAAGCTAGTAAAATTATTCTATTACTAAGTTAAATTTATATATAGACCTCTAAAAGGTATTATCTTAAATAAACGGTCTTTATTTATAAGTAAGTTTTAGTTAAATCTTTATTTTATCTTATAAGTAAAATATAAGCTATTAATAGTATTTTACCTATAAACTAATAAGTAAATAAAATAAATAAACTAAGCTATATAGTACTATTTAAGATACTTTACTAACTTAAAATAAACTAACTAAGTATTACTCTTATATATTACTTAATTTATATATAATAATATAAAGAACGTAATAACTAGGTTATTACTTAATAAAGTATTAATAGGTTATTAATTAAACTTTTATATTAATATTAAGGACGATATTATTTAAAGGGGGGTACCTAAAGTAAGAGTAAGAGTTACTAAGCTATAAAAGCTATAAAAGAAGCTTAAGGAATACTAAGGAAAGGCTAGTAAATTATAAGTAAAATACTATAATTTAAGGTACTAACTACTTATATTAAAAGTAAGAGAACTTATAGTATTATTAATAAAGAACTTATAACTTAAAGATAAAAAAAGAAAACTCTTACCTAAGTATATTAAACCGTTTTAGGTCCTATAAGCTATTAAAAAGTAAGTATATTATCTTATACTCCCTAAAAAGTACTTATATCTCTATAATATTTTCTATATTAGTCTCTTAGAGCTATAGAAGGAGCGTAAAGGAACCTATAAAGATAGCGAAACCCTATTAATACTAAACTTAAAGGATAACGAAGGTAAATAGGAAGTCTAAGATATTAAAGACTAAAAGAGATCTAAAAGCAATACCTTTTTCCTTATTAAATAAAAAGGATAGCTAGCTAAGTATAACTAATAGGTTAATACTAAAGATATAGTAAGTAGCTAAGACCTTATTAAAGAATATACTGCTCGCTTAACTAAGAAAAGGAGGTATAAGACTAATTAAGGTAAGGAAACTTATTAGTATAGGGAGGCGCTATTAAATTAGTAATAAATCCCTACTAAATCGCTACTAACTTATTAATATATCGGCACGCTTAAATATCCTATAACTATATATAAAATAGTAAAATAAGAGAATAAAGGAAAACTATCTATACTACCTATTAAATATTATTAAGGAAAATAAAACTAAACTATAACTCTATTAAGACCTTAATAATAAAAGAGAAAAGGATAGTTATAATTAAATTAAAGAAAGATAAGACCTATCTATTACTTTTAACTACCTTTCTTCTTTACTAATATAGCGGGAACTAACTAAGGCGCCCCCTCCGCTATATTAAATACCTCTAGAAATACTAAAACTACCTTATCCTCTACTCCTTCCTTATCTTCTATATTAAGACCTATCTTTATTAGCACGGTATATACCTTAGCCTTAGTAAATAGTAAGGCGTACTACTAAAAGTATAGCCTATATTACTATCGATAAAGTAGAGTTTTAACTAAGATTCCTAGGCCTAGTACTCTAGGCTTATATAGGCAATATTAAATAAAGGTATAGGGTTAAGGTAAATAATAAGCTCGCGGCGCTTATTAATTAGTATATAATAGTTAGTACGCTTAACCTAGTATATTATTAAGCGGTCGCTAATAAAAAGGTTAAATAAAACTTATAGTAATAGACTTTTATATACCTATAGTCTTAAAGGACTTATAATAGGCTTTCTTAGCGGCGTTAAAAGCCTTAGCTAAATACTATATTATAATAGTAAGACGGCGCTAATTAGCCTTCTTAAAAATAAGTATACCTATATCTAAGCTATTATCCTTAGTATCCTTATTATTAGTTTTTAGCTTATTAAGCTTATATAAGTACTTAATAAGAGTAACTATATTAGCTTAGTTACTAAATATAAAAATAGTAGCCTTAAGAAAGATTAGCTTATTAATTATAATATTTAAAGTTAAAGGGAAACTTACTTAGTTATAGGTTATAGTATATTTATAGTATTACTTATTATATATTAAGGAAACCCCTAAGAAAATATAGCTAATTAAGAGTACTTTAATAGGCTTAGGCTTAGTTATACTATACTCCTTAATAACTATCTTAAAATAATATATATACTAGAGCTTATAAGGGATAACCCCCTAGGTCTTAACTAAGTAAGCTTTAGCCTTAAATTAAGTATACTGCTTTATAGGAGCGCGACCGCCTTATACCGCCGCCTAAGTACCTTTATCTTTAGCGCCGCTATTTTTAAGTTTATTAGTAGGAGGAGTTAGATCGCGGCTATCTTTATTATTACTATTATCGTTATTTTAGCCCTTATTTAGCTAAGTATTAAGATCGTCCTAGCCCTTATTTAGCTAGGCCTTATCGTTAATATTAGCCTACTTATTTTAAAAAGTAGCTTAAGTAATAATCTCTTATTAGCTAAAGCCGCCCTATTAAGATAAAGTAACTAAGTTATCGGCACTTACTTAAGAGCGCCTAGGTATAGTCTCCTTACTAGTATTAATATCGCTAATAAGGGTAATAGACTTATAAGTTTCCTAGCTTATAGAAGTAGGCTTATTAATAGTTAAAGTTAGGGTATTTAATAGGGTAATAAAGGTATAACCCTTGCTAATATTAAGTCTTAGACTAAAAGTCTCCTAAAACTAAGATTCCCTTATACCTTTCTTAGCTTTCTATATTAAAGGGGAACTAGCGTTACTACGAGACTTTTAAGCCGATCGCTTATACTTTTAGGGCGAACTTACTACTACCTACTCTTATATATAGTATAGGAATTTAGCGTTATAGTTCTTTATCTTCTTTAGTATAAAAGGTATTAGTATTAATAAATCGTTAATAAAAAGTAATATAAAAAGGTATAAGGGATTTATAAAAAAAAGTATAAAACTTTATAGTAATTATAAGTAAAAGAGTTAAAGAAAAAAAGAAAATAAAAGAAGTAAGAAAAGTATATATATACTCTTTATATTATAGTTATATAGCTATATATAAGCGATATTATAATAGTTACTTAGCGGTAACTACTAGTATAATAACTATTAATATTATAAAGTATAAGCTAACGTATACTTATATAAGTATATATATATAATATATAACTAAAACTACCTTTCTTCTTAACTAAATATATATAGTATAGTAAAAGTAATATATATTAAAGATATAGCTAAGACGTTTATATAAGAAGGGAGATAATTATAATAGTACTATTAAGAGGCATAGGCTAATAAAGTACTTAGGTATATAGTACTAAGGTATTAATAGGGTATTAGTAGGGAGTTATACCTACCTTACTTATAAGTTATAAACTACTCGCTACCTTAAATAAAGAGTAGAAATTCCTCTTTTTATAAGCTTTAGTCTTATAATAAGGAGAATATAATATATATAGTATAGTACCTCTAGCTATCTCTACTACCTAACTAATCGTACTATAATATATATTCCTTTATATAGTCGGCGATAGTAAAGCGGCTCGTTATAAACTATAGACTATATAAGAAGGGGTATATATAAAGGTACTTTTAAAAGGGACTCTTAAAGCCCTTACTACCGCTATCTTAACTATTTATATACCTATTAATAGACTTTATAGTTAAACTACCGCTAATAAAGATAGAAGGTATAAGGTACCTTTAAGTAATTATAGACCGGCTAATAAAGGTAGAAATACTTAAAGTAATACCGATAATAGGGGTAGTAATATACGCGATAAGGTTCCTTTAAGCTTATTTTTACTTTTATAAGATACTAAGGTTAATTATATTAGATAGAGAGATAAACTAAATAGGAAACTTTTAAAGGGAGTTTTATAAATAAATAGGAGTATAAAGGAAGTTAAGTTCGGTATACTACCCTTAAATAAATAAGTTAACTAAGCGCGTAAACTAAGAAGTATAAGTATTCCTTTAAATATACGTTTACTATAGCTAAGATAACTAAGGAGTATAGCTACTATATATATAGGCCGTATTAAATAACTATATAGTATCGATAATAAGTATAAGCCTATTCTTTATAACGTATAAATATACTATTAAGCTAGTTTAAATAATAAAGGTAAAAGGGCTACTAGCGCTAGAAGTAAGAGGGGTAAGGGAGCTCGCTTAAAGGATAAGAGAGGTAACTAACTTCCTATAAACCGCTATTACCGCGGCGTAGGTAAGATAAGAGAAAATAATAAACTAAAAGAAAGCCCTTATAAAGAGGTTTAAAGTAAGTAATAAGGTATAAGTAGATATAGCTAAATATATAACTAACTAGCTATATAAGAAGCTTAACTAGCTATACTAAAAGTATACTATAATAAAGGTAGTAAGCCTATATATAGTTAAGCTCGATATACTAAAAAGGGTATATAAGAGGCTTTATATAGAATTTCTTTACTAAGTAGTAAATAAACTACTACTTAGATAGGTAGCTAATAACTATTAACTACTACTAATAATTAAAGAGGATAATAAGCCTAAGTATATTATTAAAGAGATCTAATAAGCGTAGTAAAAGTAAAAGGGGAGTGGTAAATAGTAATAGGTGCTTATAAAGTAATAAGGGTATATAAACTTATTATAGTACCTACTAAACGACTTTTAGGATATAGAATCTTTAAAGAGATTTAAGAGATAGTAGGGAAATATAAAAGAGAATAATAAAGGAGGGGTAAGAGAAAGGGAATAAAAAAAAAGCAAAAGATAAAAAAGGGGAAGTAAAGGATAAAAAAGAAAGAAAGAAAAGAAGGTAAGAGTTAAGGGACGCTTACTAAGAAATAAGGAAAGGATAAAAAAGAACTATAGTATTAAAGGGAAATAATAAAAGATAAATAAAAGATAAATATAAGATAAATAGCGATAAAAGATAAATATAAGATAAATAGCGATAAAAGATAAATAAAGATAGGGATAAGGGTAGGATATAATAAGATAAGATATAAATATAATAGGATATACTAAGGATACTAACTTAATTCTAACTAATTATAAACGCTCCTTAACTACCGCTTAATTACTCTAAGATATTAAGGTATATCTAAGCCTAGCGTATAAATATAATAGTATAGGTAAGCTTAGTATACTAAAACGATAGTTAGAAATAAGTAATAGGATAAGGTTAAAGAAGGAATAAAGTATATATATAAAGGTCGCTTTAGTAGCTATTAAATATCTATTAAGATATATAGTCTTAAATAATATTAATAGTAGTAATTATTTCTTTAGTATACTACTATTATATTAGCGTCTTATTAAATAAAGTTAAAGGAAAGTAAAAAATAAAGAGGTAGTATAATTTAGTATAAGTATAATTAAAGTAATTATAAGTACGCGGCGACGCTTAGTTTTAGTAGGCACTATACTATATCTTAATATTTAGCGACGTTATTCGGCCTATATAAGCGAGATAGAGTAGCCGCTATATAGTAGTACTATAGGTCGCGCTATACTTACTAAGAGATATAGGTAGGCGCGTTAACTAGCGTAAGGGTAGTAGAGTATAGTCGCTTAGCGTACTAAGAGGTAAGGTGCCGCTATATAGAGTAGAGAAGCTAGCGGGTATACGAGGGCCTATAGTAGTTATAATATAGCGTAGCGCGGCGATAGAAGTTAAGTAAAGTAAGAGCGCGCGCGCGGAGGGAGTAAAGCTTAAAAAAGGGAAAAGAAAGAAAGAGGGAGAAGGGAAAGAAAAGGGGTATTTATACGTAGCGGGGCATATATATAGTTAGTAAGGTATAGGGGTATATACGTAAAAGAGGGAGGAATAAAGTAGAACGAGCATATAAAAGGGCGGTATATAAAGGGATAGGGCGAGTATAAGGTAAAAGGAAGCGACCGCGTATACTTAAGAAAAAAGAGAAGGCGATAATAGAAAGGGAGTAAGAGAGGAATAAGAGTACTATTAATAAGAAGGGGAGAGTAAGGGTAGTATTATAGGCTATACTTATAAAGGGCTAAGGTTATATTATAGTAACTATACTAAGGTTAGGCTAAAGTAAACCTATATATAAATAAAGCTTAACCTAAACTTAAGCTAAATAGCATTTAAATATAGGTTAAGCTAAGGACTAAGGAAGATAGATAGCTATAATAACTAAGATAGAGTTTTCTTTCTTTCTTCTTAGCTTTAAATAAATAATTATTCGGCCTTATACTACTATACTAAGTATATACTAGTCCTTAATAATACCTTATTAAGATCTCTAGCTATATTTATAGCTAAATTATATTATTATAAATCTATACTATAGTAGTCTTTAACTTTATTATAATTAATAAGTAAGTTAAAAGCCTCTTATTATAAAAAACTAAAGGAGTGCCTTAATAATTTATATCTTATTAATCTTACTTTTACTACTAATAAATTAATAAAGCTAGCTAATATTACTTCCTTTATTTTATTATATAAAATTAAGCTAATAGTATATAATTAAGAAAGTAATTTACTATATTTTATTTAATATTAACTATATTACTAACTCTTTACTTACTATAAAGAAAGTTAAGCTAATTTAAACTTATATTCCTACTTTTATATACCCTTATAATATAGTAGTTATATACCTAGGTAGCTTACTAGCTATAATACTAAAGTTAGTTTAAGTCTAGCTAAGGGTATAATTAATTTTTAGTTAAACTAGTAAACTATACTAACCTATTTATTAATTAGCTAATTAGCGCTTTTAAAAGCGCTTATAAATATACTAGTAGTCTAGCCCTACTATAGGTAGGCTAGCTTAGACCTCGCTTACTTAGACCTAGTAACGAAATTATTAAGACCTCCCCTTAACCTTAGTTTAGGCCCTTAACTAAGAAAATAAAACCCTAGGGCTAATACTAGTAACTTAATAGGTATAGCGTAAAGCTAGTATAATAACTTAATTACTAGCTTAGCTAAAGGCTAGTATTAATAAAAATAGCCCGCTAAGCCTTATAGTAGAAAAATAAGGTAGAGTCTAAGAAGATAATATTATAGGATAAGGTTAAAGATAATTATATAATTAACTATTAACTAAAACGCTTATACTACTAATTAATACTATATCCCTTATATATATAAAAGAGTTACTTTCTAAGGTTACTTTATAATAAAGCTAATATAATTCTAACTAACTATAATAATACTTAAGATAGCTAGCGTAAGATTCTTATATATTATAACCGCGACTTAGTATAAAGGTAGACTAGCTATAAAAGAAAGGAGGGTTTTCCTTTAAGTACTTTAGTTTTTCCCTCCTATTTAACGCTAAAGTTCTAGATACCTTTAAATAGGTTACTAGTATAATCTTAATTAATTAATTAACCTACCTTTATATTATATATAGTCTTATTAAAGTTAGCTATTATTATTTTAATAACGTTTTCTTTAAAGCTAGCTATATTACTTTATAACGTTCTTTATAGCTATAAAATAGTAATAAAAAGAAATAACTTAAAAGGGATAGCTTTTCTTTTAATAAGAACTTTTATAAAGGCCTTTAATATAGTAATACTAAAAAAGAAGCCCTATAAAGGATTAAAGCCTTAGTAAACTAATAAGGTAACTATCTTTTAAAAAGCTTTAAGCTTAGCTTAATAAGCCTATAAGCTAGCCTAGGATAAAGAGAGCTAAATAAGCTTTATAAAGGCCTAAAGTAGCTTAAAGTATACTATTAAAGCTACTAAGAAGTAATACTAAGAGAGCTTCTTAATAAAAGTAATAAGAAAAGATATTTTTATAGCTTTTTCCTATATTAAGGCTAAAGCTAACCTTACCTTTCTTAGTAACTATTATATAAAAGAAGAGATAGAGGTAAAAGCTAATACTTTTATAGAAAAATATAAGGCCTTTTTAAAAACCCTTTTTTTAACCTTAGACCCTAGCCCTAGCTCCTTTTCTAGCCCCCCTTAAAGCCTAGAAAAAGAAGAGCCTTTAAGCTATATAGGTTATAAGGGTATAGTAAAGTAAGACTAGCTAAGGCTTAAGGACCTTAAGATAAAAAGGGCTATTTTTAGCTCTTTTAATAAAAAAGCCCTTAGCTTAAACTCTCTTAGCTTCCTCCCTATTTAATATACTTATAAGGCTATCTTTATAGTCTTTAATAAAGCCTATAAAGCCTTATTTAACTAAGGATACTACTTTAAAGCGTAAAATAAAGCTATAAAAATTATATTTCTTAAGTAAAATAATCTAAACTATACTATCCTTAAAGCTTATAAGGTTATAAGTTTACTAAACTACTTAGGAAAGGTCCTTAAAAAGCTATATATTCCCTAGCTAATCTATATAGCTAATATAGCTAGGCTTTTAAACCTTATATAGCTAAAAAGATAAAAATAATAGTTAGCTATAAATACTACCTTTCTCTTTCTATACTATATTTAAAAGAAGTAGGAATTTAATAAGAAAGCTATTACTAGTACCTTCTTATTAAATATAAAGGGCGCCTTTAACTTTATATTAAAAGAATAGCTTATAAGGATCTTAATAAACTTAAACCTCTATAAGGCCCTTATAAGCTAAGTAAACTACTTCCTTATTAAAAAGAAGATCTAACTAGTCTTTAAAGGGTAGGTCTAGCCCCTTATAGACCTAGTAATAAGGGTACTTTAAGGGTCCCTTATTAGCTTTATTTTATTCTTTTTATTTATAAAGGGGATATTAATAGCTAAGAGGTACTAGCTATCTTATATAGATAGGTTTAGTATTTCTATAATAATAACCTTAGCTAAAAAGAATATTTAGTAGCTAGAAGCTATAGCTATTAACTTATTTAAATAAGCTAAGAAGTAAAGGGTTTATTTAACCCTTTTAAGATAAGACTTATTTACTTTAATAAGTAAAGGCAGCTTATTTTAAAGGGTATAATAGTAAGAGGCGTATTCTTTAAAGTAAAGGCCTTAGTATAGTAACTAAGAGTCTTTTTTAACTTTAAGCTATAATTTAAAAAATATATTAAGAAGAAGGTAGCTTTTATATAAGCTACTTTTAAAAGACTATCTTACTTAGTCTCTATAATATAAGGAATAGTATTCCTACTATAAATAAAGTAGCTATAATATACTCTCCTAATTATGTAAGCTAATAAGTAGTATATTAATTATAGATAAAATCCTATCTTATAAAGTAAGATTCGCTCTCTATTTTATATATTATTATATATTAAATAGGTTGCCGGTTATTATATAATCGGGAGTTAAAGGAATAGAGCTAGCTTAGAATACTAGTTAAGACCTTTTAAAAATACTAGTATAAGTAACCTTCTTTAAATATAAATATTAGTAAAACTAAGATACTTCTAGCTATCCTTAAGGTATTATTAAATTCCTTAGTCTTAGGGCTATATAGTAGCTTAAATCTAGTCTTAAAAGGTTTTTTCGTTTAGCTATAATTATCTATATAAGGTAGTATATTAGCTAATAAATAAAGATAGAATTATTAACTTTAATACCTCTTTTATATATTAATATACTACTAATAAATTCCAGTGAAAATCCTACCTTATACTCCTTCTTCCCTTTTCTTATATAGTCTTATATAGTTCCTTAATATCTTAAAATTCTACTTTTACTTATATACCTTAAGATATATAAAGAGGCCTATCTTTTAAAGCTTTTAAGTAAATCTACTAAGCTTATATAACCTTTATAATAGACTATAAGGCCTTGCTTTAGTATAGGGGGCCTAAGACCTTTAAGAGACTTATAAAGCCCTTTTAAAGGCTTTAAAACTAAGCTCTTTTAAAGGTCTTAAGGGCCTTTAAAAGATCTTTTATTAAGGCCTTAAAAGCTAAAGTAATACTACTACTATTAAAGGTATAAAATAAAAGGGTATACCTCTTTTATACCTTTTAAACCTTATACTTTATACTTAGTTACCTTATAAAGTAAGTATATAACTTAGCTATATAAGATAACCTTACTAGCTTAGGCTTTAACTTAAAAGCCTTAAACTATATTAAGCCTTATATATAGCTCTTTTACTTTCTTAAAGGCTTAGTAACTATTATTAGACCGAATTATAACTTAAAAAGAAAGAAAGAAAGCTAGCTAGGAGCCTTTATAAGCCTTAAAGCCTAAGGCCTTTATTATAATAATATAGGCCCTTAAGCCCTTAGCTAATAAGTAATATTAATACTTCTTAGCTAGCTTAGCTAGCTTAAAAGACTTTAAACTATAGCCTTTAGCCCTTTATATTAATAGTATTAAAGGGTACTTTAAAAGGTCCCTTATAAAGATAAACGCTTCCTCTTTTTATAAAATAGGCCTAAAAAATAAGCTTATTAAATTATATTATAAAAGCCTAGGACCCTTAATTAAAGTAATTAATATAAAGCTATTTATAATACTAAGGGTTTTAAAGGACTTAGCTAAAAAGCCTTAACCTTTAAGGCTTAGCCCCTTTAACTATCTTTATAAATAGCTAAGCTACTATAAAGAAGGTTATAGGCTTCTTAGACCTAGCTATATATATTAAAAGGCTCTTAACTAACTTAAAAGCTTTTTATAATATATAGCTATATTAATACCTTAGCTACCTAAGGATCTTTAGTAATAAGCTTACTAACTAGCTAGCTAAGAAAGGCTTAAAGGCCTTTACCTAAAGGACCCCTTTAGTCTTTATTAGCTACTTATAAAGAAAGGTTTAGTAAGCTATTAAAGACTATTAAATGGGCCTTTAAGCTATTAAAGTAGCTAAAAGCCTTAAGGCTAAAGGCTTAGGTAAGTACTATATATCTATTTAAAAAAAACCCCTCGCTTAGCCCTTAGCTTAGAAAAGGACCTAATAGGGAGGCTTAAGCTAACCCTTTTAGTTTTTTACTAGCTTCTTTTTAAAGCTAGTTTTATATTTTCCTTTTTAAAAAAGACTAATAAGGTAAACTAAGATAATTATTACTATAGCTAAGAAAGGTATATAGCTAGGCACCTTATCTTAAGGTACTTAAACTATAGGAAGGAAAGAAAGGTCCTTTACTAAACCTTTAAGAAATAAAAGGGGGCCCTTAGCTTACTTTTTCTTTATAGCTCTAAGAAAGAAAGGGAAGCCCTTTTAACCTTCTTAGCTAAGATAGTAGTCGGGATAGCTAAGTAGCTTAAAATAAAGTAACCTAGGGGCCCTTAGGCCCTTAAAGGGGAAAGATACTACGTATAAAGAACTAGATTAACCTTTTCTTTATCTTTACCTTTATAGCTACCTTTTCCTTAATTAGTTATAAGCCCTTAGGCTTTATAGCTAGCTAGGACTACTAATAAAGGCCTAGGCCCTTATTAGCCTCGCTATAGCCCTAGAGGCTATATATAAATAATAATATAAAAAAGAAAAATACTTTATAATATAATATAGTAATTACTTTCTTAAACTATAGTTATACTTTATATATATATATACGCCGCGATTAGTTAGAATTTAAGGTTATTAAGGGTATTAAGTAAACTAAGGCTATAAGGGCGCTGCCTTTAATAGCGCTAGTAATACTAATAGGTATAAATTCTATATATAATAAATATAAGGTTAAAGCTACTACTATTAACGCTATTATTAATAGCGCTAATATAATAAAGGTAGGCATTAAAATGCCTTTATATATATAGCAACTTATATAAGCTAGGTATAGAAATATTATAAGTATATTAGCGCGCCGCTACTACTACTAATAACTTTAATAATAAGCTTACTATTAAAGTATAAGATATAATATAGTTATTAAATACTAAACTTTAATCCTATCTTTTAAGCTTAGGTAAACTAAGGTAACTATATATATATATATATATATATAAAGATAAGGTATATATATATATATATATATAAAGATAAGGTATATATATATATATATATAAAGATAATATATATATATATATATATATAAAGATAAAATATATATATATATATATATATAGATAAGGTATATATATATATATATATAAAGAAAGGTATATATATATATATATATAAAGATAAGGTATATATATATATATATAGGTATACCTTAGGGCTAGTATATTAAACTTTATTATAGATATCTCTTTTATTATTATTACTTATATATAGCCTTTAAGGCTATAGTAAGGCTAGTAAGGGCCTAAGCCCTTATTAATAATCCTAGCTAGCTATAGAGCCTAAGGGCTTATAACTAAGTAGTAAAGGGGTAGCTATAAAGATAATAATAAAAGAAAGGTTAGTTTAGTTCTTATTATATAGTATTTTCCCCCCTTAAGGGCCCTAGGGCCCCTAAGTTACTATGTTTTAATACTTAGCTATCCCTATCTCTATTTTAGCTAAGAAGGTTAAAAGGGCTTCCCTTCTTACCTTAAAGCTATAAAGAATAAGTAGGCTTAAGGCCCCCTTCTATCTCTTAAAGGTCTAGTAAAAGACCTCTCTTTCCCTCTTATAGTTCGGGCACCTTAGGATAAGGTGCTTAGCTATATACCTTCCTTAGCTATAGCGGTAGTCGTCTTAGTTTACTTTATTAGTCCTTTTTAAAAAGGAAAATAAAAAGCTAGCCCTAGAAAGCAGCTAGTAAAAGGCTAAGAGGGTTAGCCTAAGCCTCTTTATAAAGTCCTTTTCTAGGCTAAGGGCTAGGTAGGGGGTCCTTTAAATAAATATATAGTACTTACCTAGGCCCTTAGCCTTAAGGCCTTTAGCCGCCTTAGTAGCTTAAAGGCCTATTTAATAGTCCTTAATAGCTTACTAGACCTTTTTTTATAAGTAGCTAATAAAGACTAAAGAGGTCCCTTAAGTAAGAGCCCTTAAGCTTTTTTTAGCTAGCTAGTTAGCTAGCTTATTACTAAAGATCCCTACTTAGCCGTGCCCTTACTACCTATATAGCCCGGAAGCTCTTCTTTTTCTAGACTTTAAGGGGGGCTAGGGGGGGGCTAGGGCTAGGGTCTAGGGTTAGAAAAAGGGTTATAAGGAAGGCCTTATATTTTTCTATAAAGGTATTAGCTTTTACCTCTATCCCTTCTTTTATATATAAGATACTAAGAAGAGTAAGGTTAGCTCTAGCCTTAGTATAGGAAAAGGCTATAAAGATATTATTTCCTACTACTTCTATTAAGAAGCGCTCTTAGTATTGCTTTTTAATAGCTTTAATAGTATACTTAAAGCTATTTTAGGCCTTTATAAAGCTCTTCTAGCTCTCCTTATCCTAGGCTAGCCTATAAGCCTATTAGGCTAGGCTTAGGGCTTTCTAAAAGCAAGTTAGCTTATTAGTCTTCTAGGGCTTAGATCCCTTATATAGCCTCTTTTTCGGTATCGCTATATTTAAGGCCTTTATAAGGGTTCTTATTAAATAGGAAGGTATTCCTTCTAAGTCGTCTCTTTTTATAGCCCTCTCTATAGCTATAAGGAGGTCCTATTCCTTCTTAGCTAGGTATTCTAAAAAGACCTTCTAGTCTACTTTCCTATAGTTATAGGTAGTAGGCCTAGCTAGTAGGGGCCTATTCGGGCCCCTTAAGCTAAGCTCGAAATCGATCTTTTATTGTTCCCCTCGAATCCCTCTATTTAATCTAGATCTCGTTATATACCTATTCGTTTAAACGAGCGCAACCGTCCTCGGCCTAGGGGCTTAGAACAGCGTGATAGCTTGTCAGCTAATAGCAAAAATGCCGCATGCGTCGCACTTCTCCGACGGTTAACGAGGCCTCCGCAACGCTCTAACTACGGCAGCGGTTAACGCCTTAACGAGCCGATGTAATATTACGAGTGGGCGCAATAAGGTGACACGTTATTAGCAGCACGGGGCGGGAACCTTTGATGCGACGATCGCGGCTCGGCGTTGCCTCGGCCTAGCGCTTTCCGACCGGCTATATCGTTAGCAATAGCGTGATCGCGACCAACCCCTAGAGGTCTTTTACGAGGTTCGTTTCGATTAAGCGAATGCTTGGCTCGGTCTCGGGACCTAGAAGCTGAGATAAACTTGCATAAGGAGATCGACTCCGACGACGCGCTCGAGTGGATTCTAGACTCTTTAACCGATAGGCGACAACGAGTAGGACGAAGGTAACTAGGGGAACCGAGGTCCTACGATATAGTATAGAGAGCTAACGTATAGAGCGCTAGGCGGATTTAGAAGACGCCGGATCTAATTAGTTTATTCTACGCCTATATTACTTAGCCGAGAAGTACGCCCGGACTATATTGCGTTATATACGGCTCGGCGTTAGGGTACTTAGCGGTAAAGCCGGATAAGAGCCGAGATAAAGGCTAACTCGAGGGGAGTCTAGACTTAGCTCTTAAGAATCGCATCTTTTAGCGATAAGGGATTAAGGATAAGGAACCTATCTAGAGCCGGCTAAGCAGTCTTCTTAAGCATTTAAGGCTTATTATACCCCGCGCCTATTTAGAGAAGGCTTATTAACGAAGCTCTTATATCACCTATAAGATAGTATTTAGTACGCGGTAGTATCCCCTCTACTATAACTACTCTTATTACTCTCGATAACCCGGTTTTCTAGACTCTTCTAGGGCGCACTTAGTAGATCCTTCCGTTATAAAGTTCTTACGCTTATCGGGATACTAGTTGCCTCTAGCTATAATAGTAGCGTCTTTACGTTACGCTTCTATAGGGGCGGATAAGGGGCAAAGACATCTATTAGCTAGTTAGCTATAGACTATAAATAATATAATATTAATTTCTTCCGATAAAGAATCTAACGTAAATAATAATAACGATAACAACGAATATAATTTTAACGCTAATAAGTCGTATCTAGATAACTCGCTTCCGTTAATTACTACTAATACGGTATCTATTACTAGTAAACGGTTTAGAGGTTAGCAATCCTAAAGTAGCGTTCTAGCGAGTAGATAGGCTAATAGTTCTTTTAGTATCTACCGATACTTACGAGTCCGAGGTCGCCGAAATAACTAGAAACGCCCGCCTATATAGTGCATCTACCATCGATTAAGTAGGACGGCTAGCTACTATAAGGATATCGTCGCTAGCTTTATCCTTTAGTAACCTTATTAATGCCTTGCCCGTCGCGACCGCCTCGCTCTAGATAGAGCCACCTATATCCGAAGATCGCAATAATTTATATAGTTAAGATGCGAATACCTTGTGTTAATCCCGTCCTATATCTGCCGCCGATGCTGTTTCTCCTAAGCTAGGGGTTAACCTAAGCACGACTCCTCCCCTAAATCGACACGGACTTATTCGTGGTTCTAACGTCGAGGGCCAACTAAGCGCTGCCGCCCCATATTATAATAGCTTAGGCTATAGAGGGGCCGACGAATTAACTCTAGCTCAAAGGACTATAATAGAACCCGGCAATTCCGGCCGCAGTTAAAGAAGCTTAACTAATAACGGCGAACGGCATCTCCTATTAGCAAACAATCGTAGGCTTATTCCTTACCCCTCACTATAAATTAATCGAGCACGCGTCGAGGAGTCTAAATACGTTAATAAAGATCCTAGGGCATCTCGTTCTTAAAATACCAACGAGACTAGGAGGAGGCGATTGCAGATGTCCTAGACTATCCGCAGCAGGTATAGTTATCGTCGTGCCGCAGCGAAGAGAGATTACGTAGAAGACCGGATAGATTATAGTAATAATAAGGGCATGCTAGCACGCAGGCGTTATAAAGCTACGGCCTCGGCTTATAGGCGGCGCGATCGAGTTAAGGATCTTTAGTAGCCCCCGAGATCCTAACCACGCCGTGCCCGGAGGCAAAAGAGCAACAGCGACATTATCTCGTCTTTAAATAGTAAGGTAGCTAGCCTAGCAAGCTACGAGGAATAGCCCCTTTCCGATGCGGTGCTTAAGTGCGTCCGAGACAACGGCACGGCAACGTTTTAGCTATAGTTTATATAGGCTACCTTATATATGGCATACGCTAGCTCGAAAGTCGATGGTCACGGACACGCAATCTTAGGGGAGAGAACTAAGGTATCCGTAAAAGGTAACTTAGAAGAGCCAACCTAGCGAGATAGCAAAGATGGCAATGCCGACGTCTACTAGGTGGAATGCTTACTGGCTCGATGGGGAAAGCACGCCTTCCTCCTAAGATGGTCTGATGGTACCACAGGGTGGGAGCCAATTGATTCGGGGACGCGCAGGAGTTGGGAAGACCACCTTATGCAAAAAGATGGTCTACGACTTTACCCGTGATACAAATTTGCATCGTTCTTGGGCGGAGTTGTTCGACCGCTTGCTTTGGGTGCCTTTGCGGAGGCTGAAAGGACAGCCCGGGAAATCATTGTCACGGGCTGCGCCTGGCATGGTGGACTTGGTTGTACTGGGTCTGAGGGCTTCTACTCTACTACTGGCTCCGCTTTACGGAGCCGGTTGCTGTGACAACATTCTCTTCGTATTTAAGTCCAACTCGAGGCTTCGCCTCGAGTTGGACTTTCCCTTCTCTTTAGACTTTAGCTCTAGATAGACAACACATAGGCACTGCTTGTTGAACAAAATCCGGGCCAGCCTCTTACACCTTATAAGTTTAAGATTTAGGCCCTAAGAGCAGCTTGATGCTATACAGTGCTCTGTGCGCTGTATTTAAATACTAGCCAACGGCCCGGGCTCCTTGGCTTGCCTGGGCCTTTTTGGCAGCTGCGATTAAGACT
Source organism: Hirsutella rhossiliensis (assembly GCF_020360975.1). Classification (NCBI taxonomy): domain Eukaryota; kingdom Fungi; phylum Ascomycota; class Sordariomycetes; order Hypocreales; family Ophiocordycipitaceae; genus Hirsutella; species Hirsutella rhossiliensis. The sequence goes on from NW_025408669.1 coordinate 2,600,342, forward strand.
TTAACCGCTACACCTGCCACCTTGTTTCTCGCTAACCCAGGCCTAGTTTAGTCAAGTACAACCAACACACGGATAGTTAAGGATAACTTACCTTTATCGCAACTTAAACTTTCGGTTACTCCCTGACCCTGGCATGCTTCTAGAAACTGAAGCTGCGTTTCGCTATCCGCTTTGCCAACGTCACACATATCCCTCAAATTCCAGTTGCATCGATGCATACTGGTTTTGCAAATCTTTTTAGTCTGGTCGGTGGAGCCACAACGGCGCCACTCTGCAGCGACGGCCGTAGCAAAGACGAAATAGATAAGGGTAGTTTTCATGATAGATGGCTGAGAATATTCTGCTTGAAGTATGCTAAGATCAATGTAAAGTAATGGCTAAATGTGCTAGGATTTAGGGATATTCTACTCTTTTTATATATGTACCTGTCAAGCTGGTAAAATACCGCTACACCATGCAAAATGAGGGCACCCCCGATAGAGGTGTTACTAACGCGTATTATAGGCCCTTTCTTGTCCTGATAGTACCCTTAGCTCCCCTAACGCTTGGTTGGCCCCTAAAAGGTAGAGATAATTAGTACTACATTCCGATGTTAATGTTTTGTCTCGTCCCCCTTTACCTAGCTTTACGCATTAGCAAAATTAGCTTAATATTAGGGTATATAGCTCGAGGTATATATAAAAGCGGAATGCACTCTCTAACATTAATCCCTAGCGGCATCCCTCGTAGCCAATGCCCATCGTAACTATAGAGGCAACTGCTACACCGGCATGCCTTAATCTTAGACATTTAGCTATACACGGGTCAGAGATAGTATCAGGCAATTAATAAGAATTATCTAAAGAATAAGAAGTGAATAAACGAACGCACGGAGTTGTGCAGCTCTTTATATATAAAGGAAAGGTCCGTCGCGTAATTACGCAGTAGCGGTTGCCTAGCAGGCAACAGCGGCGTTGCGAGTAACATCGCCACTTCATGAATAATCACCCTAGGCAGGCTTGATATGCGACACTTGAGGAACGAAGAGACGAAAGGACTCTGCCTGCGTCGCGCTCCCCCTCCAGCCCCCCCACAGCCCACCCGCTAACCCCTGCAGTTCTAGGGGTTTTGTCTTTCTTCACCCTGACCCTTTCTCGGGAAAGAGAGATTAAAAGTGGACATAAAAGTAGATAGAGGAACTTTTCGAAGGTCGAGGATCTTACGATCAGATTCTGCATCTCTTTGTTTTATTGCTCTTTTTAGTTTCCCTTTTTCCGTCTCACCCTCTTTTATATCCCTCTGTGCCTTCCCTAAGTTGATATCCCATTTTCAGGTATAGTATACATTCCATCAGGAAGAGGGCACTTCTTGCCACTTACTGAAGGCCACGTAAGTCATCTACGTCAGTACCTTCAGCTCCGTTTCCCCGATCAGCAGACTTTCAAACTATTAGGTCGATAGCGCAATCTCTTAAGGTCCCCGAGCCAGTAAGAGATAATTAAATACCGAGCTCCTTAGAAGGTCCCCGTTCGAATACGAGATCGTACGAACCCCCCAACGGTCTAGGAAGAAGAAATAACAGTCTTTAGATCTTTCTTCTTACCTGGTTTCAAGCTGTATTACCTAGAGAGACCTAGAGACCTCAACTCGTTCGGACCTTCTTCTCGACACCCTTTGTCACCGAACAATCTGTAAGGCGCACACACACAACGAAACAGAGAGTCAAGAACGGGGCCAATGATTCAATTCATTGATCTCTGACGAGCTCCTTCAAGGGCTATGCTACCCTACTTTTATAACCACGAGATGCCTCCCAGCCCCGTGCTTTTCTCTGGAATAGTCGCTTCAGCCAGAAGTTGGAATCAACCAGCCATCTACCATGGTTAAGCACTTTAGGCGCGTGACAGGTTGCCCTCCCTCCCGAGGAGTTCGTCCCGAACTCTTACGCTCCCTTGCCGATAGATCGATCGTAGTCCGCTAGGAACTCCTTGTCGACGAAGTCACTTCGGGACACCCAGGAGTTCTCTTCGTCTTCGTGGCCTTTCCACTTCACCAGATATCTCCGACGACTTCTCGGTCCTTGATGACCGAGGATCTTTTCAACGTCATCAGCCATAAACGGATGGTCCTCAGGCTCAATAGGCTCTTGATCCCGAGCCCGATAGAACTCCAAGCTGCTGACAGGCAAGACATTGTGAATCTTGACTGTTGAAGGCAGGCGTAGTCGGTAGGCTAGTTTGTGACCCCCAACGATTTTTTCAATCTGGTATGGCCCGACGTAATTACTTGTCAGTCAGCTTTTTGGTCGGACGTCTTAGCGGAAGGTTCTTTGTGGAGATAAGGACCTGTCGGCCAGTATAGGCACCGCTGTTAGTAGGTCACCTAAAGGATCAAGGGAGGGCCACCTGAAGGATTATTATGAGGCTATGTATCGGGGACCTATAAAGACCTCACGTATAGGGCTAGTTTGGTGCCTATGTAAGTCACCTAAGGGTCCCTCTAACTACGGCATAAATAGGGCCCTATAGCGGCTTCTTTCTAGCTAGATTATATATCTTTATCCTTTCTTATGCTGCCCCTACCTTATAAGTACTAGAATAAGAGTCTATCGATAGTTATAAGCCCGTATATATAACTAGGGTATCTTTTACCTATCTTTACTAATTTTAAAGCTATTACTAAGCCCTTTTCGAGGCTAATTCCCTTTAGCCTTAGTATTAACGTAAGAACCTAGTCGAATTTAAGGGCTATATATAAATCCTATATAACTTATATCCCTCGTTAAAAGAGGTAAAATCTATTATAATAATACCCTCTATATAAATAGGTAGGGAGTTATTCTCGCGAAGAGAGATACGAGAAGTGTATAAAAATATATAAAGGTAAAATTAGAAGTAAGGGGTCGGACAAGTAGGGCAGAGAGATTTAATTCTTACGGGGGCAGCAATAAAGGTAGGGGAGTGATTATTATATTGCCTTAATTATCCTTCTTTCCTCTATCTAACGCCCCTCTTTATACCTATCTAATATCTTAATTAATAAAGAAGATCCTACTTAAAGAAGCTACTAATTTCCTTTTAACTACCGAGCTTTTTACCGGTTTTCCCCTCCTTTCTAGCCGTTGCCGGCATATCCGTCTTATCTCTCGCTACCTCTATAGGAAGCTATCGCTACTTCTGCTTCCCCTCTTACCCCTACCCTCCTCTCTATACCTCCTTTTAGCTCCTTCCTTAAAACCTATTTTTTTTAGCTTCCTAGGTCCCTCGTGCTAAGGGATATCTCCGAGAACTACGAAATTAGGCCACGCTTCGCGACACACCCCCTTAGCAATAGCCTGCCCTTATAGTAAGGGCATGGCTAATACGGCTTCGGGCTAGTAAGCGTATAGAGGAGGTCTTAGTCTGCACTTATCCCCTACTTAAGAAATCCGGGTTTTAGCCCCGGGCTCTTTTAGACCTACTTTAGGAAAAAGGGACCTAAGGAGGGAATTAAGTCCTATAAGAAAGGGGGGCTTCTTTAAGGATAAGTCGCTAAAAAGGGGGCCTTTAAAAAGAATAAGTCCTAATTAAGCTAGGGGCCCTCCTTTAGGATAAGTCCTAATTCCTCTCTTTAGCTATAGACGTCTCCTTCCTCCTACGTACTATTAGCTTCTCTCGTAGACTCTTAAGGCGGGCTTCTAAGGATAGCTTCTCTCGAACGTCTTCTAGCCTAATTTACTATAAAAAGATAGCTAGCTTTTACTTTAGTAGGGGCTTTATAAGACCGTTAGCTTTTATTAATGCTATTAGAACCTAATAGACTAAAATAAGTCCCCTTTAGGCCTCTTAGTATAACTAATACTAATAGATATTAATATACTATAGCTAGGTCGATAGCTTACTATTTTCTTCTATAAGAATCTATATAGTCTATATATTATCGTATTTTATAGCTAACGGGGACGGAATTTATAGTCGTAAAGAAATAAGTAGCCGGCTAAGGAAAATCGCTTCCTTTAACGCTTTTAAAAGAGCTAATAGCTCTGCCTCTATACTAGCAGCCGTAATAGTAGATTGCTTCGAAGCTCTCTAAGCAATAGTTCCTCTAAAAAGGGATATAATATACCCCTATAAGCTCTTTCTATCTAAGGAATTATCTATAAAGGACGAATCGCTTAAATAGAGGAAGATTTCGGTAGCTAATTTCTTCCTTTCCTACCCTCCTAGGCGTAGACTATATAATCTCGTTAAATAGAAATAAAGGATAGCTTTATCTACTACTTCTTAATGCCTAGGGCTAGGATTCTAGTTATACCTAGCTAGCTAAGAGACCGTAAAAGAGATATCTAGTCTAGTAGAAATAGCTAAAAAAAGCAAGGAGCCTACCTTTTATTAATATTAGTATTTCTCTTACTCCCTAGCTTAAAAGGACGGATTAGGCAAAAGCTCTTTATTTAATATAGGCGTAGAGGGAAGCTTCTTATCGAGGGAATTAAGGAGGAATTTATAAGCGACCTTATCGATATAGGCGTCCTAGGTAAGCTAGATAGTCCGTTAGGACCTATTCTAAAAGATTCGTATTCCTAGGAACTACTTTAGCTCCCTTAGCTTAGTTATTTTATACCTTTATTATAGGCCTTATATAGCCTCCCTAGTAGTAGCTTCTTCCTCTTTTAGGTAGGCCTAGATAATATTATTAACGTAGAAGAAGACTATGATTTTACCCTTCTATATTATATACGGTTCCTAAGGGACTTTCTTAAAGCCTAGGGCTTTAAGGGAACCTATTAAATACTATTACTAAAGAAGGGGTAATCTTCGTAGTTTATATAGAGCTTTCCTAAGCTATAGAACCTTTCCTAGCTATTAGAAGCTTAGTAGAAGGCATATATAGATAACTTCTTCTTCCTTAAGTAGGTAGTTAATAAAGGCGTTAACTATATCTATCTATTTAAGCTCGAATTTTACTACTATAGCTATAAGGGTCTAAAAAGATATCCTTACTAGGGTAGTTGCCCTAGTAAGAAGATCCCCTTTTTCCTACTAGTTCCTATAAATAACTAGCTAGGCCTTATACCTTTAAAGGAAGCTATATTTATTAGTCTTATAGATAAAGACCTACTTATAGCTAAGGACCTATTTTTCTCTTACGTTTTCCTTAAGGACCTCTTTAAAAGACCCTATCTCTTTATATAAGGCTAGGTAGTCTTTCTAGGCCTAGAAAAACTAGTCTTTAAAGGGGTGTCTTTCTAGCTGCTTCTAGTTTACTAGTAGGTTTAGGAGGTCTCTTTTATATACCTTCCTTACTAATAGCTATAGCTTAAAGAGCCGGCCTACTATAAACGCTTTATAGGAACCGTCTTTTATTAGCGTTAGGTAGAAGTCGGGAAAATAATTAAAATAGGGGAGAATTAGTCTTCTTTAGTATCGGGCCCTATACCTTCCTTTACTTCTCGAAGCAGGGATAAAAAGGTAGCTAGGTAATCCCTTAAGAGAGGTGCCTTTCCTACCCCCTTAGGGGTCGAGACGGGAAGACTAACTAAAAAAGCTACTTCTAGATCTTCTTTTTATTCTATAAGAGGAAGCGTAGGGAGGTAAGCGTATTTTAGCTCTACTACTTTCCTATAGTCTCCTTCTTCGTTTAGATTATCTAATATAGTAGCTTCCTCTTTTTCTTTAAAGTCGGTGTTATCCTTAACTACTTCGACGTCGGTTTCTTCTTCCGTTTCCTTATCTAGGACCTCTTCTTAAGACTATTAAGAAGGGGGGATTTAGATCTTTTAAATTAGCTAACGTTATAAGAGTAAGAGGCGCTATTAATCCCTCTTTCCGTTAAAGAAGCTAGATTTATCGAAAATTATATCCCTAGTTAAAATAACCTTTTATAAAAGAGAAATCTAGATCTAAAAGATATTTATAGAATTATAACTAATAAGGTAACTAATAAAGGCTCTAGGATTAAGCTTTCTTTTCTTCTTTCTTTTTAGCTATATATCGGTAGTTATAGCGTATACCTTATAGCTATAGGTATAAAGGTAGGCTAGCGAGGCCCTCTTCTTTATAAAGAGCTCGAGGGGTAATTTCTAGTCTATTCCTTAGGTCTTAAAAAGGGTCTCTAGGTCCCTATAGTCCCTTAGTCCCCTAGGGTCCCTTAGGGTCCGGTTCTAAAGGTAATAGGCGGTCTTAACGACTTCCCTCTAAAGGTTATAGGGAAGCCTCGTAGTAAGTCTTATTATATAGGCCCTTTTTATTATAGCACCCCTTAATCTTTCTACCCCTCCGTTCTAAGCCTAGGTATTTAATATTAACGGTAGGGGTAAAATACCCCTTTTTTAAAGCTAATTTAAGATATCCTTTATAAATAGCTCTTTATTAAACTATATCTTCTTTACCTTATAGCTAAAATAGGATTTTATTTAGTTAACGAAGTCCTAGAAGGCAAACTAGTTATACTTACTTAGGTAGGTTTATAAGAAATAATAGAAAACTATCCCTAAAAAAGCGTCTATAAAAAGCTTTACCTTAATAAAGCTTTCTTAGTCCCTAGAGACGTTAGTCTAGTCGACCTAAATTTTATTATATAGCTAGTCTAGCTATAAAGGCGTTCGTCTAAAAATTTATCTCTTAGTCTTTCCTTAGCTATAGTATTTATATTTAATAGTCTTTAGGCCCCTATAACGACTAGTATTATTCTTAAGGGATAAACCTATCGAGGGGTTTATATTAGTAAATATTATAGGGCGTGGTCTAAGTAATAATAAGTATATTACGTTAGTAATAAGTTAGAGGTTATAAACTATAGACTATAACTAGGTAATTAAAATTAAAGATAGAATCGTAATAAAGATCTATATTAAAAGCTAGAGAGCTATCTATCTAAAAGAGTAAAAGTAGGTAGCTATATATACTTATAGACACTATCTTTAGATTACGGATCTAGCTATAATCCCCTTTATAGCTTACTATAGCTTACTTATAAGCTATACTCCTAAGTAGTAATCTATCTATATAAAGCTTACTTAGCTTATATATACTCTAAGTAAGCTAAGCTTAAGTAACTTCTTATTCTAACTATTATTCCGAGCTATCTTCTTACGTAACTATAGCTAGCTCTCTTATAGCCCGCTAACTATAGTTATAATATAATATCTCTCTTTCTTTTAGTCTTATTTATAAGACCTACTACTGCCTTAGCCGCTATATATAAATATACCCTTATCGCGCGTATATATATTCCCTGCTCGTCCTTTTTATCCCTTAGGATATACTACTAATAGTATATCTAGTCGCGTATCGAAGGATCGTTCTCGTAAGACCCTTAAGCGTATTTATTTAGCTAAGTCTATTAATTATCTTAGTTTCGACGTTATACTATATTCTTTTTATTCGTTACGCGGCTTTTAGTATAAAATACTAGAGAAATCTTCTAAGTATACTAAATATATATAGTAGGGTCGTTCTTATAATACGTTAGGCGTAGTAATTAGCTCTTATAGGTAACTTTATTATCTTACTTATTATTTATAGCTAATATATTTCTTAGTATCCTAAATAAATTTAGAGTCTAATTAATTAAATAAAGAAGAAGAAATTATTAAGGAGCGAATATTAAAAGCTTAAGCTAACCTAAATAAAGCCTTAGCTTATTTAGCGCGGCTTTACTATTAAAAGCGCTAGCTAAAGATAAAGGGTCCTAAGATAGTCTATTAAGGCCTTCGTTCCTTAAATAACCTTAATAAGGCTAAGCGCTAAGAATCTAAAGCGGTAGTTAATATTTAGTCTATAAGTAGATTTAATATAATTAATTAGAATACTATTAGTTTATTAAGCGATTTTACGATACCTAGGGTAGATTTTATTAGTAGAACTATTAAAGTAAAGAACTATAATAGGTTAAGTACTTAAGTAGTTCCTAGGTATTTTCTTTTAGTTTATATCCCTTTTACTTAATAAGGTATTCTTATTACTAACCTTATTTTCTAATATCTAGTATTTATTTAGCTTTATATTCTAAATTATCGTTAACTTTAATTTTATCTTATAGTTTAGCGTTTTATAGTACTAGTTCTAATAATAAGATATAAAATATTAGGTATATTTATATTATTATTAATAGCGAAAGTTTATAGTTAACTTTTAAAATAGTTTTCTTAACCTTAAGGGGTCTAAGTTTCTTAAAATCTAATTTATTACTTAGTCGTTTTATTTTAATATTTCGTTATAAAAGGTAGACTATATCTCCCTCTTAAAAGATTAGTCCCTATAATCTTTTCCGATTATAGTAAGTAGATATTTAATTTTTAATAAATTAAAGTTCTTATTATATTTCTTTATATAATTTTTATAGCTAATCTACTTATAGTATTACTCGTTTAGCTTATAGTCCTTATTAAGTAACCTTAAATACTTCTAGGTTATATTTATAATTAGTATATACTAGTAAGAGCTTAGTTATTTTTATAACTAAGCTATTATAAGCTAGTTATACTATTAGTAGCTATTTAACTTAATCGTTTTATTTATAGCTAATATAGTATTATAAATATTATTTAAGCGTTTAGTTAAGTCGTTTTATTTATCTATCTATTTATAAGTAATAAGCTATACTAAGCTTATATTTTATCCTTAATTATACTATAAGAGCTTACTAAAACTTAGCTATAAATATACTTCCTTTATTAAAGATAATCTCGTTTAATAGTCTATAATTACTAATAATAGTTTATAAGAATATATATACTAGGTCTTTTATAATACTTATTTCTTTATATAGTAATAAGTACCTATACTTCGTTAGTCTATTAGTAATAACGAATATACTATCGTACTTAACGTTAGTTATAGGTTATTTTAATAGTAGTCGCTTTATAATATAATTAAAAGCTATTAAATCCTATAGTTTCTCTAGTACTAGTAGCGGCTATAATTCTTTATATAGTTTATATTATTTAGCCTTACTTTATATATAAAGTTTATATTCTTTAATAACTTATTATACTACTTCCTTAAGCTATAAGAAGTTATATTATTATTTAATCCGTTTTATTATTCTTTAGATTCCTTAGTATCTATATATTAGATATTTATATATATCTTATATAACTTTATCTTATAATTCTAATAGTATCTAGATTTTATTTTTATATATTAGAACTTCTAAATATTCTATATCGTATCTATTTAGTACTTTATATTCTTTTATCTATTTTAGGATCTTTTAGTATATTAAGTCGTTAGGTTATACTTTAAATATTATATTTAGCTATCGTTACTAATAGTTTTTATTTTCGTTGATTTCTAAGAGCTATCCTTTTACTATAGGTGCTCTTATATTATAGTTACTTTATCGACTAAGGGTATTAGCTCGACCGTTTTCTATTCCTTTTCTATAGATTATTTTATAGTTAAATTCTAATAAGTATTCGGCTTATTAAATCTATCCTCCGTTTAACTATTATATTATTATAAAGTATAAGATATTCTTATAATCTATATAAACCTTAACTTTATATTTACTTCTAAGAAGGTAGTATTAAAATTCCTTAAAAGCTTAAATAATTATAAGGAATTCTTTATCGTAGATAGGGTAATTAAGTTCTACGCTATATAGCTTTTTTAAGTAAAATATAATTAGTTATAGTCTTCCTTTATTATCTTTTTATCCGATTTATACTCTTAAAGTAAAGTCTAATATATTAGTTTTAAGTTCGATTTATTATTTTAGATTAAAGGTAGTTAAGACTAGTTCTAATATAATTATAGTCTTAATATAATTAAAAGCTTCGTTAGCTTTATTATCTTATATAAATTCTTTTTCCTTTTTTATTAAGTCGTATAGTAGTACTATAATCTTTCTAAATATTTTAATAAATCGTTAATAGTAATTTATAAATCCTAGGAAACTTTATATATCCTTAACGTTCTTTAATATTAGCTATTCTTTAACTAAGTTAATCTTATCTTATTATATTTATATCTCTCTTAGTAAGATTATATATCTAAGGAAGTCTACTTCCTATATATAGAACTTACTTTTCTTTAGTTTAACTAGTAACTTTATATTCTAAAGTATATAGAGTACCTTATAGACGTATTCCTTATATTCTTCTAAGGTATCTAAGAAGATTAGGATATTATCTAAGTATACTACTATAAAGATATCTAAGTATTTATATAGGATATTATTAATTCTCTATTAAAAGGTAGCTAGTATATTTATAAGTCTAAATAGTATTACTAGATATTTAAATAGTTTAAAATTTATTTTAAAGGCTATTATCTATTTATATCCCTTTTTTATATATATTAAGTTATAAGCGCCTTTAAGATCGAGAGCTATAAACTATCTTTTACTATATAATTAATCTTATAGTTTTAATATAAGCGGTAATAGTATTTAGTCCTTTATTATAATATCGTTTAAGCGTCTATAGTCGATAACTAGTTATAGCTTACCGTTTTTCTTTAAAATAAATATAACTAAATAGCTTACTTTAGATATTAATATTCGTATATATCCCTTTTATAGATTCTTATTAAGGTAGTCGCGTAGTATTTATATTTACTTTTCGTTTAGGTTAGAGATTTTATAAAACGTCGGCGTTATACTATCCTTAAGATAAATTTTATAGTCCTATTAGCTATATTCGGGTAACCTTATCTTAAGTTCTTCCTTAAAGAGTTTATTATATTTCTAGTATTCTTAGGGGATATTCTTTATTTTATCTTATAAGCTTTATTCTTTCGTTTAAGAGCTAGTTTCTCTTAACTTAAGCTCTTTATTAATTTATTTAAGGTCTTTCCTTAAAGTAGTAATAACTCTTTAGATCTTTATATTATATCCTTTATTCTATTTATATCGGATACTAGGTTATATAGCTATATTAGTTAGTATATAGGTCTTATTAATCGATTTTATTATATTTACTAGTTTAGTTACTATTTTTATTTATATCGCTAAAGCCTATAATAATTTACTTAAACGGTTATCCTTATTATCCTATTTAGTAGCTAAAGTATCGTAAAATTTTACTTTCTTTTAAGTTTACTAGTCCTAGAAACTTATATCTTTATTTTAATATAGCTAGCTAGTTTTTTAGTTAATTAGTAAGTTGCTCTCCTATAGCTATAAAAGCCTTAATATAAGGTCGTATTCTTTAATATCTATAATATTAAAGTTAACTTATTTATTATAGCCCTAGATATTAATATTAAGGTAATTAATCTCTATATTAATAATTCTATTATTATAGTTAAAGGCCTCTCCTTTAATATTTATAAGTTTATAAAGATCTTTTTTATATCTCTATATAAGTTAGTAATAATTAATAACTCTAGGTAAAATATAATTACCTATTACGCTATAGTCTAAAAGTATACGCGCGTAATATCCCGCGATTTAGATATTTAATACTATTTAGTTACTATAGCTTACCGTTACTATATATAAGGTCCTTAGATCTTATTATATTATACTAGTCTATAGCCCTTTTATAGATAGTATACCTTGTTTTTTACTTAGTCCTTATTTATTTTATTTAGGTATTCTTCTTCGATTTATTATTAATATTATTTCTTTATATTTTCGTCGCGTAGTATTATATTTATCGTAAAGCGTAGCTTAATTTTATAGTTCTCGGAGATATCCCTTAGTAAGAGGGACTAAGGAAGCTAAATAATACCTAGTATAGAAAAAGGAAGAAGGAGCTAAAAAGAAGTATAGAAAGGAGGGTAGGGGTATAAGGGGAAGTAGAAGTAGCGATAGCTTCCTATAGAGGTAGCGAGAGATAAGACGGATATACCGGCAACGGCTAGAAAGGAGGGGAAAAACCGGTAAAAAGCTCGGTAGTTAAAAGGATATTAGTAGCTTCTTTAAGCAGGATCTTCTTTATTAATTAAGATACTAGACGGGTATAAAGAGGGGCGTTAGATAGAGGAGAGAAGGGCAATTAAGGCAATATAATAATTACTCCCTTACTATAATTGCTGCTCCCGTAAGAATTAAATCTCTCTACCCTGCCTATCCGACCCCTTACTCCTAATTTTACCTTTATATATTTTTTATATACTTCTTATATCTCTCTTCGCGGGAGTTATAAGCCTAGGAGGAATAGAATTCCTATACCTTCCGGCTACTATAAAAGGCACCTTCTTATATCCTTTTACCCCTCTTACTAGAAAAGCCGATTTTTAACTAACTTTTCTACCCTTCCCTATAATAATAACGAAAACCGACTCCTCTATAGTCCCTACGGTCTATAGGACGATTCTTATAAAGCCCTAAGATTAAGATAAGTAGGTAAAGGAGCTACGGGCTTATATAGATAGAACTATCTATAATTTAGTCTTCTTTAATAAGTAGGACCCTCTTAAGCCCCCTCTTTATCTTAGGGCAACGGAATTTATAGAGGGAGCTTCCCTCTTCTCCGAGCTAACCTCTATATAATAGAGAGGTTTTTTCTACTACTTTAGGTAACTATAAGAGTTACTATAAGGAATACCTTTATAAGACGAAGCTACTAACTACTATACGTATAGCGATAACGGAATCTATTAGTACTATAAAGCTAATTACTCTTTAAGAGAAAGAGACTCTTAGGCAGTAGTTTTTAAAGCTTAAGACCTCGATAGCTCCCTTAAAGGGCTATATAACTAACTATATTAGGAAGACCTATATAGCCTACCTAGGAGCCTTTTCTACTAAGAACCTACTAGCTTCTTTATAGCTAGCTAAGTAGGAAGAAATCCTTAAGGAAGCTAACTAATACTTCCTTATAGAAGCTCTTTCTAGCTAGTAGCTACGGGATATATCTCTGCTAATAAAGCCTATTAGTAACGGTTACTCGACTATCTTTCGAGAGGCTAGCTAGGAACTAAACGAAGAGGCTGCTAAAGTATAATAGTAAGTAGTCTTATTCCTTCGTAGCTAGTACTCGACCTAAACGGCTCGACCTACTGCCCCTACAGCTACTATAGTAGCTGTTGCTACGGCCCCTGCTGCTACTGCTACGGCTGTTGCTCCTTTAGCTCCTCCTTCCTCGAGAGTATTAACACCGTCTTTAACGGCTGCCCTAGGCCCGGCCTCGGCTCCGCCTTCTGCCCCGGCCCCGGTCCCGTTAGTTAGACCGGCCCGACTAGTCCCCTAATAGACCTTTTAGTCCGTTAGTCGAAAACTCAGGGAACTAGTTAAAATCGAACCTCTTTATTAAAATCAGCAATAAGGGGTAAAAAGGGGAGGTTTTTAAGCAGACCTTCTAGACTAAGACGAGGATTCCTTAAAGATATAATATATAAGGAGGAATAGACCTACCTACTAAGTATATAAAAAGCCCTATCGGCTAGAAGACTGCTAGTAGGTCTTCGAGGAAAACCGACCTAAAGGAATTAACCCTTTAAAGAGGCTATAAGAAATAGTATAATAGTCTCTTAAGGAGGACCCCTCGTTATAGAAGAAGATAGACGAGATTCGGGTTACTAAGAAATAGTAACTAACGCCGCTACCGTAAATTTAAGGAAAAATCGTTAGTATAGTAAATCCGGCCTTTATTTTCTATACGGATTAATAAGGCTAAGACTAACCGTTAGAGCCCTCCGATTATCCCCTACGAAAATCAGCTATCTTTAACTCTAGTACTTCCCTTAATATCTATAATATACTCTTATAATTCCGGTCCTTTAAGAAGGCATAGAGGGAATACCTTATTAACGGGGAATTAACTATATAGATAGAGGGATATAGAAGGGTGAATTTCACGATAAAATTACTTAATAGATCTATATAAATTCTTCGACGAAAAAGGGTAGCTTTTTACCCTCGATTTTTAACGAGCCTAATTTCCTTCCGCCTTCTTTAAGAGGAAGGAATCTTCTAAGATACGACGTCTAAGCCTACGAGGCTAGTCTAGAAGAATTAGACTATTAGGCTTATCGAGGAGAAATTCGGTTAATTTATTCTCGAATTCCAACCTATCCTTAGGAAGGAACTACTTAAGAAGTTAGCTTTCCTTGCTAGGAGGGTAGGATCTAAGGACCCTCTTTTAGTAGCCTAAGGAGACGGTCTTTTTTAGTACGTATAACTTAGTTACCCGGGCCCCCTAGCTTTATATAAGCTAGGCTAATAATAGGGCGTATAAATAAGGGGACTAAAGACCGTCGAATACGAATACTACGGCTAAGGGAAAACTAAGAGACGAATTTCTAGACGAACGCCTTTACGGCCGGACTAGCTATATAAGGAAATTTAGGTCGACTAGACCGACGTCTCTAGGGATTAGGAAAGCTTCGTTAGGGTAATATTTTTTATAGATACTTTTTTAAGGATAGTTTTCCCCTATTTCTTACGGACCTACCTAAGTAAGTATAACTAGTCTGCCCTCTAGGACTTCGTTAACTAGATAAAATCCTACTATAGCTATAAGGTAAAGAAGATATAGTCTAATAGAGAGCTATTTACGAAAGATATCTTAAAGTAGCTTCGAAAAGGGGGCATTTTACCCCTCCCGTTAGCACTAAATACCTAAGCCTAGAATAGAGGGGTAGAAAGATTAAGGGGTACTATAATAGAAAGGGCCCGTACGATAAGACTTACTATAAAGCTTCTATACGACCTTTAAAGGGAAGTTATTAAGACCGCCTATTACTTTTAGAACCGGACCCTTAGGGACCCTAAGGACCCTAGGGAACTAAACTAAGGAATAGATTAGAAATCCCCCTTTAAGCTCTTTATAAAGAAGAGGGCCTCGCTAGCCTACCTTTATACTTATAGCTATAAGGCATACGTAATAACTACCGATATATAGCTAAAAAGGAAAAAGAAAAGAAAGCTTAATCCTAGAGCCTTTATTAATTACCTCGTTAGCTATAATTCTATAAATATCTTCCGGATCTAGATTCCTCTTTTACGGAAGGTTATTTCGACTAGGGATATAATTTTCGATAAATCTAGCTTCTTTAACGGAAAGAGGGATTAATAGCTACTCTTACTCTCTTAACGTTAGCTAATTTAGAAGATTTAAATCCCCCCTTCCTAATAGTCTTAAGAAGAGGTCCTAGATAAGGAAATAGAAGAAGAAACCGACGTCGAAGTAGTCGAGGATAACGCTAACTTCGAAGAAGAGGAAGCTGCTAGATTAGATAATCTAGACAAAGAAGGAGACTATAGGAAAGCGGTAGAGCTAGAATACGCCTACCTACCTACGCCTCCTCCTACGTAAGAAGAAGATCTAGAAGCAGCTTTTTTAGTTAGTCTTCCCGTCTCGACCCCTAAGGGGGTAGGAAAGGCATATCTCTTAAAGGATTACCCGGCTGCCTTTTTATCCCTGCTTCGAGAAGTAAAGGAAGGTATAGGGCCCGATATAAAAGAAGACTAACCTCTCCCTTATTTCGATCGTTTTTCCGACTTCTACCTAACGCTAATAGAAGACGGTTCCTATAAAGCGTTTATAGCAGGCCGGCTTTTTAAGCTACTATTATTAAGGAAGGTATATAAAAGAGACCTCCCGGACCTACGAGTAAACTAGAAGCAGCTAGAGAGATATCCTTTTAAAGACTAGTTTTTCTAGGCCTAGAAAGACCACCTAGCCTTATATAAAGAGATAGGGTCTTTTAAAGAGGTCCTAAAGGAAAAGGTAAGAGGAAAATAGGTCCTTAGCTATAAGTAGGTCTTTATCTATAAGACTAATAAACACGGCTTCCTTTAAAAGTGCAAAGCCTAGCTAGTTATCTATAAGAATTAATAGGAAAAAGGGGATCTACCTACTAGGGCAACTACCCTAGTAGGGATGTCTTTTCGGACCCTTATAGCTATAGTAGTAGAATTCGACCTCGAGCTTAAATAGATAGATATAGTTAACGCCTTTATTAACTGCCTACATAAGGAAGAAGAAGAAGTTATCTATATACGCCTTCTACTAGGCTTTTAATAGCGAGGAAAGGTTCTACGGCTTAGGAAAGCTCTATATAGACTACGAAGATTACCCCTTCTTTAGTAATAGTATTTAATAGGTTCCCTCGAAGCCCTAGGCTTTAAGAAAGTCCCTTAGGAACCGTATATAATATAGAAGGGTAAAATCACGGTCTTTTTCTATATCGACGATATTATCTAAGCCTACCTAAAAGAGGAAGAAGCTACTACTAGGGAGGCTATATAAGGCCTAAAATAAAGGTATAAGATAACTAAGCTAAGGGAGCTAAAGTAGTTCCTAGGGATATAAATCCTTAGGAATAAGTCTTAATAGACTATCTAGCTTACCTAAGACGCCTATATTAATAAGGTCGCTTATAAATTCCTCCTTAATTCCCTCGATAAGAAGCTTCCCTCTACGCTTATATTAGATAAAGAGCTTTTACTTAATCCGTCCTTTTAAGCTAGGGAGTAAGAGAAACACTAATATTAATAAAAGGTAGGCTCCTTGCTTTTTTTAGCTATTTCTACTAGACCGGATATCTCTTTTACGGTCTCCCGGCTAGCTAGGTATAACTAGAATCCTAGCCCTAGGCATTAAGAAGTAGTAGATAGAGCTATCCTTTATCTCTATTTAACGAGATTATATAGTCTATGCTTAGAAGGGTAGGAAAGGAAGAAATTAGCTACCAAAAGCTTCCTTTATTCGAGCGATTCGTCCTTTATAGATAATTCCTTAGATAGAAAGAGCTTATAAGGGTATATTATATCCCTTTTTAAAGGAACTATTACTTAGAGAGCTTCGAAGCAGGCTACTATTACGACTTTTAGTACGGAGGTAGAGCTACTAGCTCTTTTAGAAGTATTAAAAGAAGCGATTTTCCTTAGCTAGCTACTAATATCTCTATAACTATAAATCCCGACCCCATTAGGTATAGAATACGATAATATATAGACTATACAGATTCTTACGGAGGAAAATAGTAAGCTATTAACCTAGCTAAGGTATATTAATATCTACTAGTATTAGTTACGCTAAGAGGTCTAAAGGGGACTTATTTCCGTCTATTAGGTTCTAATAGTATTAATAAAAGCCGACGGTCTTATAAAGCCCCTACCGAAGTAGAAGCTAGCTATCTTTTTATAGCAAATTAGGCTAGAAGACGTTCGAGAGAAGCTATCCTTAGAGGCCCGCCTTAAGAGTCTACGAGAGGAGCTAATAGTACGTATAAGAAGGTAACGTCTATAGCTAAAGAAAAAAAAGAGGGTTTTCCCTTTAAAGGGCCCCCTATTTTAATTAGGTTTTTCCCTTTAAAGAATGCCCCCTTTCTTATAGGACTTTCCCCTCTTTAGGCCCCTTTTCCTTAAGTAGGTCTAAAAGAGCCTAGGGACCTAAAAGGGCCCCTGCTTTCCTCGAGTAAAGGGAGAAGTATAGAGCTAAGAACCTCCTTTATACGCTTACTAGCCCGAAGCTATATTAGCTATGCCCTTACTATAAGGGCAGGCTATAGCTAAGGGGGTATATCGCGAAGCGTAGCTTAATTTTATAGTTCTTAGAGATATCTCTTAGTAAGAGGGACTAAGGAAGCTAAAAAACACTTAGTATAGAAAAAGGAAGAAGGAGCTAAAAAGAGGTATAGAAAGGAGGGTAGGGGTATAAGGGGAAGTAGAAGTAGCGATAGCTTCTTATAGAGGTAGCGAGAGATAAGATAGATATACCGGTAACGGCTAGAAAGGAGGGGAAAAACTAGTAAAAAGCTTAGTAGTTAAAAGGATATTAATAGCTTCTTTAAGTAGGATCTTCTTTATTAATTAAGATACTAGATAAGTATAAAGAGAGGCGTTAGATAAAGGAAAGAAGGGCAATTAAGGTAATATAATAATTACTCCCTTACTATAATTGCTGCTCCTATAAGAATTAAATCTCTCTGCCCTACTTATCCGACCCCTTACTCCTAATTTTACCTTTATATATTTTTTATATACTTCTTATATCTCTCTTCGCGAGAATATTAAGGCTTAAGAGACTAATTTCTTATAGCTAGTTAAAGATTTTTTATTTCTTAACGCTATATCGTTTATATTATACTACTTTATAGTTAATTATATACTATACTTTATAATTCTATTTATTTTTATACTAAAGGTTAAGTTTTCGTTTAGTATCTTTTTATTTTTCGTATAGTATTTCTATATTAATTCTTCCTTAGTTAAATATAGCTTATAGCTTTTATATATATTACTAATAATCTTTTAATATACTATTATATTATTTATATTATAGTTATACTTTTTTATATCTATAAACTTTATAGTTTAGGTATATATATTTATTATAATCTTCTTTATTATATTTAATTCGTTACGTAAGTCTTTAAAAGATTAATAGTTTAAATACCTTAAAGCGAGTAGCGCTATACTATTCTTTTATTTTAGCGTATTTATAGATTTTATATATCTCTAAAAAATATCTCGTTAATAAACTATAACTATTATAGCATTTAAGTAGTATATTATAATTAGGTTTTAATAATATAACTTAGTTATTTAGGTAGCGTTAATCGATTTTATAGTAGTTTAGTTTTATACTTAAGTAGGGTTTTAAAAGTACTTATCCTTTAAACTTAACTAAGAAGGCGTTATATCGTGCCTTTATTTAAAAGTATATTATATAATCTAGGTAAACGTATAATATCTATAAAATATACTTATAGTACTTATAAGTAAGTAGTATTTATAGATCGTTTTTAAATTCTACTTATAATTACTATTCTTATTATAGAGCTATAAAGATATTAACTATAGCGATAGCTATAATATAGTCTCCTCTACGTAGTACCGGTTAATACTAGATTAATATAGCTTATTAGTTTTCTATAAGAATTTAAGGTATTTATTAAGTTTTAATTTACGTATTTCTTTAAATTCTTTAAAGTATAGAGCGTATTCTCTAATTATAGTATTTTCCTATAGTAGTAAGGGTAGTAATATAAGTTTATTCTTATCTTTTATTTCTCTAAGTATTTCTTATTCTTTAAAGCTTATATCGTCGATACTTTATTATTCCTCCTTAGGTTATTATTTAAGTTTTATAAGTATAAGGGCTATATTTATATCTTCTTTATTATATTATTTATAGACTCCTTATTATTATTATTAATTTTTATTTTATATATCTTCTTAGAATCGTTTACTATTCTTCTTAATCTAGTCTTAGGAGACTCCTTTAAGATAAGGGTATTTTAGTTCTATAAATTTAACTTATTTTTATATTTTAGGATCCCTTCGTTATATTATTATAAGGGTCTTCTTTAGTAGCTTTAAGAACTATCTAGTACTATTCTTATCGCTTAAGTATACTATATATTTATTATTGTAATATATAGTTTAACTAAGGAGTTTATACTTTAGTTCCTATCTATTAGTAGCGTTTAGGTATTTCTTACCTTTTAGGGCTAGTGCTTAGTAGGTCCTCTTCTCCTTATAAGGTTATTTATATTCTTTAAAGTAATATCTAAGTTTCCTATAATTAAAATACTTTCCTTTACCTTTCTATATTATACTTAAATCTATTAGTCTAGGATTTATTATATATACCTAGGCTATTTATATTTTACGCTTTTTCTTATAGTTAGCGCGTTAGCTAAAGTTATTTCTATAAGAAGGGTTTTAGTTTCCTCTTCTATATTTCTTTTCTTAGTATCGCGTATACTATCTATCGTTAATTTATACTACTATAGTAATATAGTCTAAGAGGTTATTAAGTCGATTTCCCTTATAGAGCTTATCCTTAACTTTTTCTTTAAGCTTATTATAAGATCGTATTATAAAGGGTTTATTATCTTAATTAAGCTTTAAGGTAACTTAATAGAACTTTATAGTATAATCTAATACTAAGATCCTTTATTAAAGTTCTTAAAGTTTTTATTTAGCTTCTTATTCCTTATTAGTTATTTTAAATACCTTTATAATAACTTCTTTAAATCCTTAGAAACTAGTAAAGACTTTATATATCTCGTTATCTTATCGCGCTAGTTAGTTATTAAGAAATTCCCTTATAATAGGTCTAAACTAAGCGAGTACCGTTTTAGATAAATAATTTCCTATATAAAGTACCTTTTTAATTAAGTCCGAGAGTTTAGTAAGGTAAAACTAGTAGTAGGCCTTAAGTTAGGTAAGAAAGTCTCGAAGCGTACTATAAGTACTATCGAATAGTCCTAGCTATTTTAGTTTAACTACTTCTCTAAGGTCCCTAACTTATTTATTGCCTCCTTTATTCCTAAGTAACTATACCTTATATTAAAGGGTAATAATCTCGCGTATTATATCTTAAGGTAATATAGTAGCTCTAGAGTTAGTTAATCTAGCTTACTATATAGGTATATTAATAGTTATAATATTACTTAAAGTAACGCGGTATTATATTAAATAAGAGCTTTTAACGTATAATAACTAGTATTATTCCTAAGGGATAAACCTATTAAGGGGATTATATTAGTAGATATAATATAGCGTAGTCTAAGTAATAATAATTATATTATATTAGTAATAAGTTAGAGGTTATAGACTATAGACTATAACTAAGTAATTAAAATTAAAGATAGAATTATAATAAAGGTCTATATTAAAAGCTAGAGAGCTATTTATTTAAAGGAGTAAAAGTAAGTAGCTATATATACTTATAGAGACTATCTTTAGATTATAGATCTAGCTATAATCCCTTTTATAGCTTACTATAGCTTACTTATAAGCTATACTCCTAAGTAGTAATCTATTTATATAAGGCTTACTTAGCTTATATACGCTCTAGGTAAGCTAAGCCTAAGTAACTTCTCGTTCTAACTATTATTCCGAGCTATATTCTTACGTAACTATAGCTAGCTCTCCTATAGCCCGCTAACTATAGTTATAATAGCCCTTTATTTATACGCCTTATTATTAACCTAGCTTATATAAAGCTAAGGGGGCCGGATAACTAAGTTATACGTACTAAAGAAGACCGTCTCCTTAGGCTACTAGAAGGGGGTCCTTAGAACCTACCCTCCTAGTAGGGAAAGCTAACTTCTCGAGTAGTTCCTTCCTAAGGATAGGTCGGAATTAAAGAATAAATTAACCGAATTTTTCCTTAATAAGCCTAATTATTTACTTCTTCTAAACTAGCCTTATAAGCTTTAATATTATATCCTAGAAGATTCCTTTCTCTTAAAGAAAGTAAAAGGAAATTAAGCTTATTAAAAATTAAGGGTAAAAAGCTACCCTTTTTCGTCGAAGAATTTATAGACCTATTAGGTAATTTTATCGTAAAATTCACCCTTCTATATCCCTCTATCTATATAGTTAATTCCCTAGTAATAATGTATTCCCTTTATACCTTCTTAAAGGACCGGAATCGTAAGAGTATATTATAGATATTAAGGGAAGCACCGGAGTTAAGGATAGCTGATTTTCGTAGGGGATAGTCGGAGGGTCCTAACGGGTAGTCTTACTAATCTATAGGGAAGACGAATACCGGATTTACTATACTAACGATTTTTCCTTAAATTTATAGCTCGAATAAAGGCAGCGGCGTTATTAGTTACTATTTCTTAGCAACCTAAATCTCGTCTATCTTCTTTTATAATAAGGGGTCCTCCTTAAGAGACTATTATATCGTTTCTTATAGCCTCTTTAAAGGGTTAAATCCTTTAGGTCGGTTTTCCTTAAAGACCTACTAGTATTATAATAACTAATAGTTTAGGGATTTATAGGCTAGGCAGCCGTTTTATCTAGTCTTTTATTTCTTCGAGGAATCCTCGTCCCAATCTAGAAGGTCTACTTAAAAACACCCCTTCTTTATTCCTTATTACTAATATTAACGAGGTTCGATTTTAACTAGTTCCCTGATTTTTCGACTAACGGACTAAAAGGTCTATTAAGGAACTAGCCGGGCCGGTCTAACTAATAGGACCGGGGCCGGGCCTAGAGCAAGATACGTAGCTAGGGCTAGGGCCATAGCTATAGTTAACGACAGCGTTAAGGCTCTCGAGGGAGGAGGAGCTAAAGGGGCAACAGCCGTAGCAGTAGTAGCGGGGACCGTAGTAATAAGAACTATAGTAGCTATAGGGGCAGTAGGTCGAACCGTCTAGGTTAAGTGCTAGCTACTTTAACGGGGACGAGGGCATATACCTAAAGTACGCGTAGCACGTAGCTAAGGATTAGCAGAGTAATTAACTACGCAATCATCTAATTATTAGGCCTATATATAGCTCTAAGGGCCTTAGGTTATAAATATAAGTCTTAGAGATTTCTTTACTCTATGCCTCTTCGTCTCTACTAGAGTCGCGTAACTAGCGGCATCTACTTTAAAGAGGAAAAATAAAAATTTAAATTAACTATAATTAAGGAAGATACCTAATTAGATAATCGAGGTCTTTATAACGCCTTTAAGAATACTTAGAAGTAAGTTAGAAGGGGAGTGCTAGGGGTCTTATCCCCCCCCTTAATAGGCTAATATCTATAGGGGTGCGATCTTACCCGTTAAACTACGAAGGAATAAGACTACGTACTATTATATTCTAGTAGCCTCTTTATTTAGTTCCTAGCTAGCTTCTTAAAAGATAGTCGAGTAACCGTTACTAATAGGCTTTATTAGCAAAGATATATCCTATAGCTACTAGCCGGAAAGAGCTTTTATAAGGAAGTATTAGTTAGCTTCCTCGAGGATTTCTTCTTACTTAGCTAGCTATAAAGAAGCTAGTAGGTTCCTAGTAGAAAAGGCTCCTAGGTAGGACGTATAGGTCTTTTTAATATAGTTAGTTATATAGCCCCTTAAGGGAGCTATCGAGGTCTTAAGCTTTAAAAGCTACTACCTAAGAGTCTCTTCCTCTTAAAGAGAGATTAGCTTTATAGTATTAATAGATTCTATTATTACCGTATAAGTAGTAGTTAGTAGCTTTATCTTATAAAGGTATTCCTTATAATAACTCTTATAGTTACCTAAGGTAGTAGAAAAGGCTCTCTACTATATAGAGGTTAGTTCGAAGAAGAGGGACGCTCCCTCTATAAATTCTATTACTCTAAGATAAAGAGGGGGCTTAAGAGGGTCCTACTTATTAAAGAAGACTAAATTATAGATAGTTTTATCTATATAAGCCTATAGCTCCTTTACTTACTTATCTTAATCTTAGGGCTTTATAAGAATCGTCTTATAAACTATAAGGATAGTAGAGGAGTATAACGACCGGTGTTATTCTTAAGGGATAAACCTATTAAGGGGTTTATATTAGTAGATATAATAAGGCTTAGTCTAAGTAATAATAAGTATATTACGTTAGTAATAAGTTAAAGGTCGTAGATTATAGACTATAACTAGGTAATTAGAATTAAAAATAAAATTATAATAAAGATCTATAATATATTAAAAGCTATCGAGCTATCTATTTAAAGGAGTAAAAGTAGGTAGCTATATATACCTATAGAAACTATCCTTAGATTATAGGCCTAGCTATAATCCCTAATATTAGATCGTATAGAGTATAGTAATCTTATTAATCTTAGATTACTTAGATCTCTACGATCCCCTTAATCCTATACCTATTAGATAGTCGTGCTAACTATTTATCCGTTAGACTATATTATATACTTAACGCGGTCGACCGTTAGCGGCCTAGTAGCCGTAGTCGTAATATAATATCTCCCCTTCTTTTAGTCTTATCTATAAGACCTACTATAGCTGCCTTAGCCGCTATATATAAATATACCCTTATTATATTATACGTAAGTATATCGTTCCTTATTTCTTTATCCTTTTAGGATATACTATTAATAGTATATTTAGTCGTATATTAAAAAATCGTTCTTAAAAAGCCTCTAAGCGCGCTACTCTTACTAAATATATTAACTTAAGTAGAGATCCTACTAATATACTATATACTCGATACTTTAAGGTAAAGAAGACGAATTATTAAATAGCCGAAAATTCTTTACGCTATAATAATTATATTACTAGTAGTCGTCCCTATTATAATAGTATTTTAGTAGCCTCTTCTTATAAGTATCTTTTAATTCTTTCTATATATAGTAGCTAATATATTTCTTTTAGTAACTAAATTATTAGCGGAGTAGTATAGGCTATATTCTAAAGAGGAGGAAGCTAGGAAAGCCTTATTAGAGCTTTAGGCATAGCTTATAAACCTTTAGTCGTAAATATCTATCGCCGTTAATCGTTTAGCTTATATCTAAAAGATTTAGAATCGTATAAAGGAAAAGAGTTCTAAGTTATTTCGTTATAGTATCTAAGAAGTAAATACTAAGGATAGTATTTTACCTACGCTTAATACGTATAAGTATTAGGTAGTAAATAACTTATAATTATTAAGCGTTCCTAATAAGGTAAATTAGTCTTTATTTAGTATTAATAAGGAGTTTATAGATCTTAGTCCTTTAATCCCTTTTAAACCTTTTAGTAAAATTATTAAAGTAAAGAACTATAGTAAGTTAAGTACTTAAGTAGTTCCTAGGTATTTTCCTTTAGTCTATATCCTTTCTACTTAATAAAGTATTCTTATTACTAACCTTATTTTCTTATATCTAGTATTTATTCTACTTTATATTTTTAATCGTCGTTAACTTCGATTTTTTCTTATAGTTTAGCGTTTCGTAGCGCTAGTTCTAATAATAAGATATAAAATATCGGGTATATCTATATTATTATTAATAGCGAAAGTTTATAGTTAACTTTTAAAATAGTTTTCTTAACCTTAAATAGTTTAAGTTTCTTAAAATCTAATTTATTACTTAGTTATTTTATTTTAATATTTCGTTATATAAGGTAGACTATATCTCCCTCTTAAAAGATTAGTCCTTATAATCTTTTCTAATTATAGTAAGTAGATATTCGTTCTTTAATAAATTAAAGTTCTTATTATATTTCTTTATATAATTTTTATAGCTAATCTACTTATAGTATCGCTCGTTCTACTTATAGTCCTTATTAAGTAACCTTAAATACTTCTAGGTTATATCTATAATTAGTATATATTAGTAAGAGCTTAGTTATTTTTATAACTAAGCTATTATAAGCTAGTTATACTATTAGTAGCTATTTAACTTAATCGTTTTATTTATAGCTAATATAGTATCGTAAATATTATTTAAGCGTTTAGTTAAGTCGTTTTATTTATCTATCTATTTATAGGTAATAAGCTATACTAAGCTTATATTTCGTCCTTAATTATACTATAAGAGCTTACTAAAATTTAGCTATAAACGTACTTCCTTTATTAAAGATAATCTTATTCGGTAGTCTATAATTACTAATAATTATTTATAGGAATATATATACTAGCTCTTTTATATTACTTACTTTATTATATAGTAAAAAGTATCTATACTTTATTAATCTATTAATAATAATAAATATACTATTATACTTAATATTAGTTATAAGTTCTTTTAATAGTAATAGCTTTATAATATAGTTAAAAGCTATTAAATCCTATAGTTTCTTTAGTACTAGTAGCGGTTATAATTCTTTATATAGTTTATATTATTTAGCTTTACTTTATATATAAAGTTTAAATTTTTTAATAACTTATTATACTACTTTTTTAAGCTATAAAAAGTTATATTATTATCTAATCTATTTTATTATTCTTTAGATTCCCTAGTATCTATATACTAAATATTATTATTATTATTATTAAGATTACGCTAAGGACCTAGCTAAAGGTATCTAGAACTTTAATATTAAATAGGAGGGAAAAACTAAAGTGCTTAAGGGAAAACCCTCCCCTCTTTTAGTATAGGTCCGCCTCGAATAAGGTTATAATAGTAGTATATAGGAAATTTACGCCGGCTACCGCGGGCTCCTCCCGCGAAATCGCGTCTCGGCGCGGGCCCTCTCGGGCTATAGCCGCTACTATCCTAAGCGGCCGCGGCCCGGGCTCGCTAGCCTAGGCCTAGGGTTATAGGTAGTAGTCTCTCTTTAAGGGCCTAACTCGCGGGCGCCTCTATTTACCTTAGCTCTTATATCGTAGCTATATAGCCGCGGTTATATTAGCTTATCGGTCCGTTAGTTAGTAGGGTAGGTAATATCCGGTTACCGGGCTAGGCGCTAGTATAGGTCGCTCCTAAGTAGGGCCTACTAATCGAAATTTAGTTAGCCGGCTCCGCTAATTATAAATTAGTTCCCGTCTAGCTACGCGACTTCCTAATTAAGGGCGCGGCGGCCTATATTTACCCTCTATCTCGTAGTTACTAATTACGCGCGCCTAGCTCGCGCCTATATATACCTACCCTCCCCCCTTAGTTCTATATATACCTCCTCCTATCCCTTTATTATTTATCTCTTTTATAGGCCTAACTACTACCTCGCCTACCTTATTTCTATAACTCTAGGTCTCTTTAGCACTATATTTAGTTCGCTCGTTATCGCGTTACTATATCTAACTAGGAAGCTAACTTAGGTAGTAGCGGCTCGCCTCCTCTAAAACCCCCTCCTTATAAGAAAGTCGCTATAGTAGCGGGATCGGAGCGCTCTATCTTATATTTTACGTATATCGGGCGTCTTACTAGTAAGCTTACCTATAAGCCTTTCGCTAGCTATTAAAACTAGTCTTATATATATTAATCTTAGCTTTATCCTAGGTCGGTCCTACCTTTAGTATTTTTACTAACTTTAATAGCTATAAAGGCTAAAGCGTATATCGCTTACGCTAACTTTAACTAGTCTTATTACTAAGTAAGCGACCCCTTCCTACTATAGTACTATCTAAGTTTAGTGCTAATCTATAGTCTAGATTACCTTTAAAAGTAAGGAGGCCGCTAGTGCCCTCTACTAAGTATAGTCTAAGGTTAATAGCCCTTCCCTTATTAAGGGTTTAGTATAGGAGCGCCTTTATTATACTACTCTAGAAACTTATATTCGCGCTAGTTAGAAGGCCCCTACCGCTAAGGGTAAGGGCGCGTTAGGCGAGTCTGCCCCCGGTTTAGCTATAGTCGCTAAGAATATAGAAACGCTTACGTTAGCTTTTACTTATTTTATAAATAATACCCGCTATATATATAAGTCCCTAGAAAAGCACCTAAGTAAGTTTAGTAACGCTATTAAGACCCTAGCCTAGGTTAGGCCTAAGTCGCTCTTAGTTACTTAAAAGACTCTTATAGTAGTTAACGATCTTACTAACTATTTCTATCTTATTACTAGCGATAGCCTTAATATAGAGGATAGCGGTTTTAATCTTACTAGTCTTACTAGGCCTATTCTAGCCTTAGTTCCTATCGATAAAGGGAAGGGTAAAGGTAAGGGTAAGGCGGTAGCCGTATTTAAGGCCTTATTTAAGGCTAAGGCTAAGGTGTCTATGCCCGCGGCCGTCGCGAAGCTAGCTTAGGAGCTAACCGCGTCTCTATCTAACGCTAAGCTATAGCCCGGTAGTTCTCTTAGCGCCGAGCCCGCCTTAAAGCGTCCCTATCTTACGTCGCCTACCGATCCTACTAACGCTCCTAACTTCGTTTAGTAGTATCTTTATAGCTATCGCGGTTCGGTCCTAGCTAAGATCGTTATTAGTCTTAACCTTAATTAGATCTATAGTTATAGTATAGGCTATAGCGAACGCCTTTATACCGCCGCTAGTATAGGTCCTACCTTAGTATAGACCCTAGTCGTTACTCTATCTTATAAGCTAGCCGTCTAAGCTAGCTTTAGTTTAGGTTTAGGGTTAGGTCTATTTAATCGTTATCGGGGTTCTTATAGCGGTAGTAGTCCTTATACTCCTCGTAAGCCTTAGGTTACTATAAGAAGGTATAAGCAATAAGCGTAGAATCGGGTAATCGATAACGTAAGCGGAAAGATCGGTCGAAGGAGTATAGGGTAGGATTTCGTCCGGAATTTATAACGAGCATATAAGGGGCTGAATAATATATTGAAAGAATAGCGTTGCAAAAGATGCTTGCGAACTTGCTTGTTCTCTCTACTACTCCCAGGGAAATCCTTCGTCTTTTATAGACCATTGCTCGCCTACTAGTAGACCAATTAGTCAGCTTTCTAGCACATTCTATAGTGCTTAAAAAGCTCTATCTATAGTATATCTTCCTAACTTAGTAGGTGGTCTGATTGTGGCGTGATGGTTGACGTAAGACTATGGGTTCTGGCATGAGTAGTGGATTTAACCAGAATGTTCTATGCCCCACCTATTCTCGTATCGCGGATATCTTCGGAACCGCTAGGCCAAAATAGGCAATAGGGTATCCGTTCTGCCCGTAATTGACTTATGCATTTTATGCATATTTTTGTTTGTAAGGATAGGCTTATCCTGACCCGCGTTTCCTAGAGGAAGGTATAGTTATTTAGTAGAGGTCTTTGTCTTTTAAGGGTTATTCCCTTAGACTGTATTATAGAGCCTCTTTTTACTAGCTTATTCTATAAAGCCTCCCTATGCCTATTATTTCTTTATAACAGTAAAATAGGAATATAAGGGTATATTCTTATAGTTACTCCCTCCTATACTCTACGTACTACCTTAAGGGGGTCTTATTATTCCCGCTATAATAATAAGGTAGACGTTACTACTAACGAGCTAAGCTAGGGTTATAGTTTAAGGGGGGGGCTAGTTATTAGCTCTATCTTAGTTCGGTTCTAGGTTAGGTCTTATTTAGTTATAGTCTTTTAGTAGTAGGTTTTATTCTATAGCTATTAAGGTCGGTTTAGTTAGGTTATATTAGTTCTATTTAATCTATAGTTTAATCGGCGAGGTTTACGCTTAGTCTAGGTCTAGTTTAGTTAAAGCTATAGTCTTATAATTATAAGTCCTCTCCCTTCCTAGGTCGCCTTAATAAGGGAAGTAGTTAGCTAAGGTAGTCCTAGTTAAGGCCGCTCTATCCCTAGCGCGACCTTAGTTCTATTATTCGGTATATCTATATATAGCCTCTAAGCTAAGTTAAACTAGCGGAGCCTACCTAAGCGAAGGAACTATTATACTAGCGGCGCCGCTATCCTTTTCCCTTAAAGGCCCGCTCTTATATTACCTATATTCTAGGCCTATATTAAGAGGGACTCCCTTACCTTTACTATTAATAGATAGTTAATTATTATATAGTAGATAGTATCCTATCTTTATCTATAAGTATATATTAGCGAAACTACGCTAGGGACCTATTAGTTAAAGAGGAAGTCGTTAAGCCCGACTTTTCCTATATATATCTAAGTAATTACTATACTAATATACTTAAGGAGGCCCTTATAATAGTCTAGCGTTATTACTTTATCGAACTAAGGCGGGAAGTTAGTAAGGTAGAGGGTAGTCCGGTATTATTAGATCGCGTCTTCCCTAGCGTTTTATTAGGCGGCCTATTCCTTATTTAGCCTTTTAAGCGACTTAGCTTTATCTAGGAGGTCGTCCGATCCTATCTAGCTCTAGACCCCCCTTATCTCCTCCGCGAGGGGGGGTCTACCTAGAGGTAGTGCCGCTAGGGGTCTATCCTCTCTCTAGCGTCGCCTCCTTTTAAGTATACCCGCGACCGCGTTAAACGCGCGTTAGATTTAGCCTAGGAGCCCTAAGTCCTCTAGCCTTTAAAGGGTATCTATTATTCTTTAGTTTAAGTAGAGGTTAATTAAGGGTACCTATACCTCCGCTTTAACTTAGTAAACTAAGGTCGCGTAGTAGGCACTTATTACTACTTAAAGGTAGGCTAACTAGTCTTAGGTAAGGTCCCGCGTAATTCTATATAGTTTCCCCCTTATAGGCGTTATCTTATAGAATATAACTATAGTATAAGAGATTAAGGACTAGATTACCTTATTATAGACTTCCTTAGCACGTAGTAAGGTATAGCCTTACGTAGACGCCGCGAGCTTAGTTAGGGCTATAGTCTAGCGCTTTAACTTCGCTTAAAGTTATTTTAGGTACGCCTTCTAGTATAGTTTCCGGTATACCTAAACCCTTAGTAAGCGGGCCTCTTAGACCGGAGTTACTATATCGGCCCTAAGGCGGACTAGCGTCGTTATCGCTTATCTCCTTTATATAAAGTATAGTAATTCGCTCTTTAATAGTTCGAAAGTAACCGCGAACTTAGTTACCTATTCCGCGTATACCCTCTAGGCTTCCTTTAAGCGTACTACTATAGTAGCCTCGTTAGGTCTAATACTAACTATATTTATATCGTCGGCGAAGCTAATAGTATAAATACTATATATCGTACTAAGCCTTTTATATAAGGGGGTTATATAGTATAGAAATAAGATTAGGGATAGGGGGGAGCCTTAAGGGACTCCCGTCGGTACTTAAGTTAGCTCTAAGGTCCTCTTATCGAAGTAAAGGGTCGATCTCCTATCGCTTATAAAGCTTTATATTAAGCTTATAAGCTACCTAGGGTATCCCTTAAGCTCTAGTTCCCTTATAAGCTTATTATAGTTAACCGTGTTAAATACGCCCTTAATATCTAGCTATAGGAAT
This sequence comes from Hirsutella rhossiliensis, assembly GCF_020360975.1. Lineage (NCBI taxonomy): Eukaryota > Fungi > Ascomycota > Sordariomycetes > Hypocreales > Ophiocordycipitaceae > Hirsutella > Hirsutella rhossiliensis. Next base: position 2,630,629 of record NW_025408669.1, read on the forward strand.
AATATAATGCCCCTCTAAGCCTACGTCGCGCGTACTAGTTCTATTATTAGTAGGATCGCTGCCTTTATAGAGCGTTCTCTCCTATTCCCTATTTATCCGTTTAGTAGGATACCGTTTGCCTCCGCTACTCCCGCGATCCTTTAAGCTAGTATCTACTTAAGTACTTTTCCTACTATAGGTAGGAGGGAAATTAGTCTCTAACCCCCTATTATATAGTAAGCGTCCGGCCTTTTACCTAGCCTCTAAATAACTACTACGTTCGCGCTATAGAACTAACCTAGGAAATATAAGAGTTAGGTATAGGCGTTAAAGATTATAGCTAGTCGCTAGACTAAAGCTAGGCTATACTTCTTAATAAACCTTAAGGGGACGCTATCTAGACCTACTACTTTCTAGCTTACTATCTTACTTAGCGCCCTTACGACGTTAGCTAGCTAAATCTATTAATTAACTATAAGGGTCGCCTTAGCTATAGGCCGGGGTAGCCCTTAAGTTATGCCGGCCTTTAGTAGGAAGAACTTAGCGGCTAGTAGCTAGGCCTTCCCTTTAAAGGTTTCTATTAGTTAGTCCTCGCTTTCCTTAACTAGCGGTAGGATATAAGTTAGTTCCGGTAGTAGCCTACTATAAAGTCTTACCTACCTTTTTACGTTCTAGAGCTTAGTATTATCGGCGTTAAATTCCTCTAAGAACTTACGCTAGTAGGCCCTCCTCGCCTTATAAATAGTCTACTTCTAAGCCGTAAACGCTTTATATAGGTCTTCTTAGTTCGCCTTATTCTTTTCCTACTTATACTTCCTCCTTACCCTCTTAGCCTTCCTTATCGCCCTCCCTACCTTTAGGGTAAACTATATATTACCCCTAAGTAATACTTACCCTTAGCGCGGAACTATAGCTATCGCGATCTATACTAAAGTAGTAAAGATATAGTCTAGGTCCTTATCGATATCCTTAAGCGTCTAAAGTATTAGCTAATATAGTCTTAGCTAAGATATAGTCTTAGCTTTAACTAGCTTTACTTTTACTTCTTTCTACCTTAGGGCTAGTTTAAGTACTTAGGCCTAAGTATCGACCTATAGTATAATAGTTTAAGGGATATAGTCTAACCTAGTTAGGTCTAGGTTAGGCCTAGTATACTATATTTTAGTCTCTAGCGTTACTTAAGCTAGGTCGATAGTACTATCCCTTTAACTATAGAAAAATCTTATATACTTCCCTCTTAAGGTAGCGAGTTTAAGTTATAGCTTTATCGCCTCTTATATAAGTTATATTACGCTATCTAAGGTTTTATTATATCCGTCCTAGAGTAAGTAATAGATATTAAAGTCCCTTACTATTACTATAAGGTGCTTTAGTTCGATTACGCTTAGGTTATATAGCGCTCTTACCCTTACGGCCCCCGGTAATAAGTAGATCGCCTATAGTTTAATACTATCCCCGAAAATTACCTTACTTTAGTTTAGTCCGGACTAAGGCGACTAAGTCCCTAGCCTAAGCTTTTTATATATATATAGCGCGTACCTCCCCTCCTTATAGACTAAGCTATAAGGCGCCGCTCTAGGGGCCTCTTAGTATAGCTTCTACTTCCTATAGTACTATTAAGTTAAAGCTAGCCTATTAGTAAAGCGCTAACTAAGCTAGCTTATATCTCTTTTATATATTTTAAAATAGTACTTTTAGTTATATATAGGTAGGGTTAAGGTAAAAGGGGTCGTCTATATAGGGAGGGAGGCGCTCTATCTCCTAGCGCTTCTCTATCTACTATACCTATAAATATTATTTATACTTAGTTCGGCCTCCCTAGCCTTACTAGCCGGCGGGTGTCTTAAGCTCGACCTCTTATCTTAGCGCGGTCTACCTAGTCCCTACTTCTAGACTACGGTCGATTTAGGAACGCTATAGGTTTCGACGGTAAGAAGCACCCGTTACTCGGCGTATATATAAGTATTTACGAACTATTAAGGTTAATATAAGTAGTTTTCCCTTACTTTTTCCTAGGCTTTATTCGCTATAGGGTAGGTCTAGGTCTATAATAGGTAGTCCCCTTAATATAAGATATAGTTATAGGGGATTTTACCCTTCTTAGCCTTATATTCGTCCTTACTTTTATTATATACTATACTCCTATATCGGCTATAGAGTTATATCGATATATATCGCCTAGCGATATAGCTATATTTATAGTAGTTATAGTACTTCTATAGTTAGACCGACTCGTTATAGGGTTTATATTAAAAGATCTATACTTTAAGGACTAAGCCTAAGTTATAGAGCCTATTAGCTTCCTTTAGGCTACTGACCTTAATAAGTATAGTTATTGCCGTTAATATCTTAGATCGGGGGTATAGCGCCTAGGCCTAGAGGACCTTAACTTTATTCGCCTCTATAATCTTATAGAGTAATCGCTCCCTATCTACTATCGCTACCCTTAAAAGGACGTTCTTAGCGACTACTATATACGCGCGGTAGGAGATTATAGCCTTTAGTTTAAATATAGCCTTAACCTAGCCTTAGTCCCTTTAATAGGCTCTCGCTATAGTATTAAATATAACTACGATATCTCCGCTTTAGAGGCGCCTCGCTACTATAGCGCTTATAGCTTTTAGGGCTATATTTACCGCCTTTACTATATCTTTTAGTTCGCGGCTTAGGATTTCGGGCGGTGCCTTAATAGGGACTATAATAATCTTACGTTTATAGCGCGGTAGGACTTATTTTATTATAGCTTCGTATTAAGTCGGTCCCTTAGTCTTAGCTACGACCGCGGCCTAGGTTCGCTTAGGGCCCCCTAGGCCTAAAGCGATACCTAGGCGGAGTTCTTCCTTAACTGCCTCCTTAATTATATCTTAGATTATTATCTTAAAGCGCTCGTCCGCGTAGAGCACCGCCGACGACGCGCTACTAGCGCGGCTCTTCGCCCTAAAGAGCCGTTCGACTACTACCTATACCTTACTAAACTATATACTTAAGATAAAGCCCGCGAGTTTATCGTATACTACTTTTTCTATAAGGTCGCTCGGCGCCTAGGCTAGTATTATATCGCTGCTTTAGGTTTATTAACTCGCCTTATTGGGGTATATAAATTTAGGTAGTATCTCTTCGCGCTACGCGCTTTAATCGAGCCCGGTATATTAAGGGCCGCTACTACGTCTACCTACCCCTTAGCCTTAGCGTAGTATCGTTACTAAGGGTAATTAATACTACTAAATTAATTCCTAGTATTAGTTAGTATTTTAGTCGCGATATATACTTACTATAAGTATATATTAGTTTCGCGAGAAGGGTTTTTTTTTATATATTAGATATTTATATATATCTTATATAACTTTATCTTATAATTTTAGTAGTATCTAGATTTTATTTTTATATATTAGACCTTCTAAATATCTTATATTATATCCGTTTAGTACTTTATATTCTTTTATCTATTTTAGGATCTTTTAATAAGTCGAGTTATTAGGTTATACTTTAAATATTATATTTAGCTATTATTACTAGTAGTTCTTATTTTCTTTAATTTTTAGGAGCTATCCTTTCGCTATAAGTGCCCTTATATTATAGTTATTTCGTTAACTAAGGGTATTAGCTTAACCGTTTTCTATTCCTTTTCTATAGATTATTTCGTAGTTAAGTTCTAATAAGTATTTAGCCTATTAGATCTATTATCTATTTAACTATTATATTATTATAAAATATAAGATATTCTTATAATCTATATAAACCTTAACTTTATACTTACTTCTAAGAAGGTAGTATCGAAATTCCTTAAAAGCTTAAATAATTATAAGGAATTCTTTATTATAGATAGGGTAATTAAGTTCTATACTATATAGCTTCTTTAAATAGAATATAATTAGTCATAGTCTTCCTTTATTATCTTTTTATCCGATTTATACTCCTAAAGTAAAGTCTAATATATCGGTTTTAAGTTCGATTTATTATTTTAGATTAAAGGTAGTTAAGACTAGTTCTTATATAATCGTAGTCTTAATATATTTAAAAGCTTTGTTAGCTTTATCGTCCTATATAAATTCTTTTTCCTTCTTTATTAAGTTATATAGTAGTACTATAATCTTTCCGAAATCTTTAATAAATCGTAGGTAGTAATTTATAAATCTAAGGAAACTTTATATATCCTTAATATTCTTTAGCGTTAGCTATTCTTTAACTAAGTTAATCTTATCTTATTATATTTATATCTCTCTTAGTAAGATCGTATATCTAAGGAAGTTTACTTTTTATATATAGAACTTACTTTTTTCTAGTTTAACTAGTAACTTTATATTCTAAAGTACGCTAAGTACCTTATAGACGTATTCCTTATATTTAGATATTCGAATAGTCTAAATTTTATTTTAAAGGCCATTATCTATTTATATCCCTTTTTATATATATTAAGTTATAGGCGCCTTTAAAGTTAAGGGCTATAAACTATTTTTTACTATATAGTTAATCTTATAGTTCCGATATAAGCGGTAATAGTATTCGGTCCTTTATTATAATATCGTTTAAGCGTCTATAGTTAATAACTAGTTATAGCTTACCGTTTTTCTTTAAAATAAATATAACTAGGTAGCTTACTTTAGATATTAATATTTATATATATCCCTTTTATAGATTCTTATCGAGGTAGTTATATAGCGTTTATAGTTACTTTTCGTTTAGGTTATAGATCTTATAAAACGTCGGCGTTATTCTATCCTTAAGATAAATTTTATAGTCTTATTAGCTATATTTAGGTAACCCTATCTTAAGTTCTTCCTTAAAGAGTTTATCGTATTTCTAGTATTCCTAGGGGATATTCTTTATTCTATCTTATAGGCTTTATTCTTTCTCTTAAGAGCTAGTTTCTCTTAACTTAAGCTCTTTATTAATTTATTTAAGGTCTTTCCTTAAAGTAGTAATAACTTTTTAGATCTTTATATTATATCCTTTATTTAATTTATATCGGATACTAGGTTATATAGCTATATTAGTTAGTATATAGGTCTTATTAGTTGATTTTATTATATTAGCTAGTTTAGTTATTATTTTTATTTATATTGCTAAAGCCTATAATAATTTACTTAAATAGTTATCCTTTTTATCCTATTTAGTAGCTAAATTATTATAAAATTTTACTTTCTTTTAAATCTACTAGTCTTAGAAACTTATATCTTCGTTTTAATATAGCTAGCTAGTTTTCTAGTTAATTAATAGGTTACTCTCCTATAGCTATAGAAGTCTTAATATAAGGTTATATTCTTTAATATCTATAATATTAAAGTTAACTTATTTATTATAGCCCTAGATATTAATATTAAGGTAATTAATCTCTATATTAATAATTCCGTTATTATAGTTAAAGGCCTCTCCTTTAATATTTATAAGTTTATATAGATCTATCTTATATCTCTATATAAGTCGGTAACGATTAATAACTCTAAGTAAAATATAATTACTTATTATACTATAGTCTAAAAGTATATATATATAATATCCTAGGATTTAGATATTTAATACTATTTAGTCGCTATAGCTTACTATTACTATATATAAGGTCCTTAGATCTTATTATATTATACTAGTCTATAGCCCTTTTATAGATAGTTTACCTTATTTTTTACCTAGTCCTTGTTTATTTTATTTAGGTATTCTTCTTTAATTTATTATTAATATTATTTCTTTATATTTTTATCGTATAGTATTATATTAGGGCTTAAGAGACTAATTTCTTATAGCTAATTAAAGATTTCTTATTTCTTATCGCTATATCGTTTATATTATACTACTTTATAGTTAATTATATACTATACTTTATAATTTTATTTATTTTTATACTAAAGGTTAAGTTTTTATTTAGCGTCTTTTTATTTTTTATATAGTATCTCTATATTAATTTTTCCTTAATTAAATACGGCTTATAGCCTTTATATATATTACTAATAATCTTTTAGTATACTATTATATTATTTATACTATACTTATACTTTTTCGTATTTATAAACTCTATAGTTTAGATATATATATTCGTTATAATCTTCTTTATTATATTTAATTTATTATATAAGTCTTTAAAAGATTAATAGTTTAGATACCTTAAGGTAAGTAGCGCTATACTATTCCTTTATTTTAGCGAGTTTATAGATTTTATATATCTCTAAAAGATATATTATTAGTAAGCCGTAATTATCGCGGTATTTAAGTAGCGTACTATAATTAGGTTCTAATAATATAACTTAGTTATTTAGGTAGCGTTAATCGATTTTCTAATAGTTTAGTTCTATACTTAAGTAGGGTTTTAAAAGTATTTATCCTTTAAACCTAACTAAAAAAGCGTTATATCGTGCTTTTATCTAAAAGTATATTATATAATTTAGGTAGACGTATAATATCTATAAAATATACTTATAGTACTTATAAGTAAGTCGTATTTATAGATCGTCTTTAAATTCTCCTTATAGTTACTATTCTTATTATAGAGCTATAAAGGTATCGATTATAATAATAGCTATAATATAGTTTCCTTTATATAGTACTAGTTAATATCGAATTAATATAGCTTATTAGTTTTCTATAAGAATTTAAGGTATTTATTAGGTTTTAATTTTAAGTATTTCTTAGAATTCTTTAAAGTATAGAGCGTATTCTCTAATTATAGTATTTTCCCTTAATAGCGAGGGTAGTAGTATAAGTTCGTTCTCGTCTTTTATTTCTCTAGGTATTTCTTATTCTTTAGAGCTTATATCGTCGATACTTCGTTATTCCTCTTTAAGTTATTATTTAACTTTTATAAGTATAAAGGCTATATTTATATCTTCTTTATTATATTACTTATAGACTACCTATTATTATTATCGATTTTTATTTTATATATCTTCTTAGAATTATTTACTATTCTTCTTAATCTAGTCTTAAAAAACTCCTTTAAGATAAGGGTGTTTTAGTTCTATAAATTTAACTTATTTCTATATTTTAAGATCCCTTTATTATATTATTATAAGGGTCTTCTTTAATAGCTTTAAGAACTATCTAGTACCGTTCTTATCGCTTAAGTATACTATATATTCGTTATTATAGTATATAGTCTAACTAAGGAGTTTATACTTTAGTTCCTATCTATTAATAGCGTTTAGGTATTTCTTACCTTCTAAGACTAGTACTTAGTAGGTTTTCTTCTCTTTATAAGGTTATCTATATTCTTTAAAGTAATATCTAAGTTTCCTATAGTTAAAATACTTTCCTTTACTTTTCTATATTATATTTAGATCTATCCTACCTAGGTTAGTTATATAAGTATAAGTAATAAGAGTTTCGCGCTTCTTTTTATAGTTAGCGCGTTAGTTAAAGTTATTCCTATAAGAAGGGTTTTAGTTTCCTCTTCCTTTTTTCTTTTCTTAGTATTACGCGTACTATCTATTATTAATTTATACTACTATAGTAATATAGTCTAAGAGGTTATTAGGTCGATTTTCCTTATAAAGCTCGTCCTTAACTTCTTCTTTAAGCCTATCGTAGAATCGTAATATAAGAGGCTCGTCGTCCTAATTAAGCTTTAAGGTAACTTAATAGAACTTCGTAGTATAATCCGATACTAAGATCCTTTATTAAAGTTCTTAAAGTTTTTATTTAGCTTCTTATTCCTTATTAGTTATTCTAAATATCTTTATAATAGCTTCTTTAAATCTATAAAAACTAGTAAAGACTTTATCTATCCTATTATCTTATCGCGCTAGTTAGTTATCGAGAAAATCCCTTATAATAGGTCCAAACTAAGCGGGTACTATTTTAGATAAATAATTTCTTATATAAAGTACCTTTTCGACTAGGTCTAAGAGTTTAGTAGGGTAAAACTAGTAGTAGGCCTTAAGTTAGGTAAGAAAGTCTTAAAGTATACTATAAGTACCGTTAAATAGTCCTAGCTATTTTAGTTTAATTACTTCTTTAAGGTCCTTAACTTATTTATTACCTCCTTCGTTCCTAAGTAACTATACCTTATATTAAAGGGCGATAATTTCGCGTATTATATCCTAAGGCAATATAGTAGCTCTAGAGTTAGTTAATCTAGCTTACTATATAGGTATATTAATAGTTATAATATTACTTAGAGTAACGCGGTATTATACTAAATAAGAGCTTTTAACGTATAACGACCGGTATTATTCTTAAGGGATAAACCTATTAAGGGGTTTATATTAGTAGATATAATAGGGCGTAGTCTAAGTAATAATAAGTATATTATATTAGTAATAAGTTAGAGGTTATAGACTATAGACTATAACTAGGTAATTAGAATTAAAGATAAAATTATAATAAAGATCTATAATATATTAAAAGCTATCGAGCTATCTATTTAAAGGAGTAAAAGTAGGTAGCTATATATACCTATAGAAACTATCCTTAGATTATAGGCCTAGCTATAATCCCTAACGTTAGATCGTATAGAGTATAGTAATCTCGTTAATCCTAGATTACTTAGATCTCTACGATCCCCTCGATCCTATACCTATTAGATAGTCGTGCCGACTATTTATCCGTTAGACCGTATTATATACTTAACGCGGTCGACTATTAGCGGCCTAGTAGCTATAGTCGTAATAAGGAGTCGTTTTTTAATATTATTATAGGAGAAAGGGTAGAAAAGTTAGTTAAAAATCGGCTTTTCTAGTAAGAAGGGTAAAAAGATATAAGAAAGGTGCCTTTTATAATAGCTAGAAGGTATAGGAATTCTATTCCTCCTAGGCTTATAACTCTCGCGAAGAGAGATATAAGAAGTATATAAAAATATATAAAGGTAAAATTAAAAGTAAGGGGTCGGATAAGTAGGGTAAAGAGATTTAATTCTTATAAGGGCAGTAATAAAGGTAGGGGAGTAATTATTATAGTGCTTTAATTATCCTTCTTTCCTCTATCTAACGCCCCTCTTTATACCTATCTAATATCTTAATTAATAAAGAAGATCCTACTTAAAGAAGCTATTAATATCCTTTTAACTACTAAGCTTTTTACCGGTTTTCCCCTCCTTTCTAGCCGTTGCTAGTATATCCGTCTTATCTCTCGCTACCTCTATAGGAAGCTATCGCTACTTCTACTTCCCCTCTTACCCCTACCCTCCTCTCTATACCTCTTTTTAGCTCCTTCCTTAAAACCTATTTTTTAGCTTCCTAGGTCCCTCGTACTAAGGGATATCTCTAAGAACTATAAAATTAAGCTATGCTTTACGATAGGTATATATTACTAAACTTAAAGAAAGCCTTAATTAGACCCCTTAGATTAAGGGAATTAAATCGTTAGCTAAAATATATAAAATATAGGACTATATTAACCTAGATAGTACCTTAGTACTTACGGAGCCTATAGACCTTAGTTAGAGCGGTACTATTATAGCCCTTAGACTAAAGCCTATAAGGATAGCCTTCCTAGATAATAAAGCTAGGTACGTATAGGCTAAGGAAGACTATAATAAAAGGCTTTAAGAGGTTAAGGAGGAATCTTACTACTAAGAAAAGATTAACCTTAAGGAATATAACTAGTATAAGGCTATAAAGAAGGCTATAATATAAATCGAGGAGGTAATTAAGAATTTAATTAGTAAAGGGCTCTAAGGGGAGACCCTTATTTAATAGTTAGCGAGAGATAAGATTAAAGAGCTTAAGTAGAAGGTCCTTCCCTTTATCTAGGAAGAGAAGACCTTAATCGACGACTATTATTAATAAATTATTAATATAAAAGGAAGCTAGGACTAGAAGGTATATACTAACTAGCTCGACTAAGTAATTATAGACTTAAGAGACCTAAGTATCTCTATAATTAATAATATAAGGATATATTAGGATTTCCTTAAATTAATTAAGGAAAAGGATATCGTATAAGCTACGATAGTTAAAGCTATTAACTTACTTCTTTAACGTACTATATAACTAGAAATAGAGATCTAAATTATTATTATAGACTTTAAAAGAGAAGTTAGAATTAGAAAGAAGCTATAGTAAAAGATACCTTTAATTAACTAGGCTAGTCCCTAAATATTTAATTAGGGATTAAGAAATAAGTAGCCGCGTAAATGCCTAGCTTATAATACCTATAATATAAAGAAGGATACTAACTAATAAGAGTCTTACTAGAGCTTTAATACGATATTTAGTAAAGACCTCCTTAAGGGCTAGGTTCTTTATATAAAGTAAAAAGCCTCGATTAATAAGTAGCTTAAGAATAACCTAAAAGATAAGGAAAGGGCGATAGCTTAGAAACCGATATAAAATACGGATAACGATATTACGGTCCCTAATAATAATAATCTAAATAAATAGGTTAACGCTATTTCTTAAGTATATAATATATATTAAGGAGAAGAGCCCCTTAAAGATAAGGTTATCTACGATTTAAGGGCTAGCGTATATATATTTAACGATCTTAGGTAGTTTAAGGAGGATTCCTTTACCTAAGGATCTATAAAGGAAGTCCGTGCGGGTAAAAACTTACTTTATATCTAAGGGGTAAGATTAGCGATAATTTAGCTTAAATAAGGGGTTAAATTATACCTTAAAAACAGCTATTATATCCTATAAATAAATAAAGTTTATAACTAATAAGAAATAAGGCTTAAATAGCTATCGCGATATAGTATAGTATTCGCTCCTTTATACGCTACTAGAGCCCTAGATATAGCGGATCTCCGGATTCTAAGATAAAGGTAGCCCTAAGAGTAAATGCGACCTATAAGACTTCTTTTAATACCTAAAATATATATTCGGTAACGTATAAGAGCGGGAGAAGGTATAAGATAGGCTATAGACCCTTAAGTAAAGAGATAGATAGACCTTTAGTAAATTCCTCTTTAATTTTAAAGAGACGCTCTTATAAGTAATAGGGACTATAGTATAGGAGGATAGTATAAAGCTTATATAGCTATAGAATTTAATTACGCTAGCCTTATAAAAGCTACTTATCCTTATAATTATACCTACTAGCTATAGTAAAATGCCTATAAGTATACTCTTTACCTAATAAGGGATTATTACGAAAATCTACTAAAACTAAATTACTAGTACGCTCTATTATAAGCCTATAGCTAAGCTCCTTATAAAGCTTAAAGACTTAAAGGACTAATACGTAATTATAAGCCTTAATAAACTACCTTAGAATAGCGTCTTTATTATAAGCCGGAAGCTAAAGCTATTAATAAATAGCACGGCGGACCTATAGCACCGGCGCCTAGGTTACCTAAGATAAGGATCCCTCGAAAAGCTTACGATAAGCAGCCTAGGCACTAGAATTAATAGTCCGTCTAGATATAAATATAAGATCTATACTAGTAGGAAGGCCTAGAGGTAGGTCTTATATAAAGAGCTTACTTTCTAGCTATAAGGAGCGGGAGCTTAATTTAGCTTCGACTTATACCTAAGACTAATAGATAGATATAACGGTTTTAAGTATTACGCCCTCTTTATATATATAATAGATAGGGAAAAGGCCCTTATAATAAATAAACTTAAGGACTACGTTAAAGGGCTAGGAGCGTAGTTCTTTATATCGGCTTTATTAACGCTTATATAGAACGGCCACGCTAAGAGATCCGGAGCTATAGTTAAAGAGAAAGGCTAGGTTATAGCCCTTAACTCTAATATCCCTAATAACCTTTAGCTAGAGACCTACTATATAGCGGTCTACCTATTAAACCTTATACTATTTAAAGGGTATAATAAGAGCTAGAAAAGCTTATATAAGCGTTAGTAGACTTATATTTAGGATAATAACCCCTTATATAACTATATTAAGGAGATCTATTTAAATATCTTATATTTATAGGTCTTTAGCTATATAGCTTATTTAATAATAACTAAAGCGCTAGAATATATAAAGTTATATAAGACTTAGTCTCTACTATATTAATAAGCCTATATTAAGTATCTTATAAGCTATAAGTTAGCGTAGTAATACGTTATATAAATACTATTACTTAGCTAGACTAAATTACTAGTTTTAGCGAATATTTAATGTAATAAATCTATAATATATAACCTAAAAAGGAAAGGTAATATAAAAGCATTTTAGGTTTATATATACGATCTTTTATATTAAATAGCCGCTATAAACGTCCTTAATAAGGAAGACCCTAATAAGGTTAACTTATATAGATACTCTAATAAAATAATAAATAATAATATAACGCCTTATACTTTAAGAGTCTTAGAGGGCGCTATATTAACTAAAAATATAAGTAAGATAAAAAGGGTATCTTAGGTAATAGATACCTACCTATATATTTCTCCTCTTAGTATAAAGAAGGGAGTAATAAAAGAAACCCTAATACCTTATCTACTATAGGGCGTTAGCCCTAATATAAGAGTATTGCTATTTATATAATAGTATATTGCTATTTGCATACTCGACCTATTTTTAAGATACGTACCCAAGCTAGCCCGCCCCGCCTATTTATACCGCGCGCGCCTAGCAAGTACCCGTACCGCCTAAATGCCCGCACCCGCGCCTGCGCCCGCCCGCACACACACATAACCCGCACACACATAAGAGGCAATAAAGGCCACATAACGCATGCCTCTCAATTCGCTCAAATAACGCATTTCCGGGCCTTGAGCTCGAATTTGCAACAATCGGCCCGTCAATTAACCCGGCTCCTCCTTGGCCCTTACGGCTATGTGGGCGGCGGCGGCGTCGCCGCCTCAATTGCATCCCACTCAACGATCCCTCCAACGCCTGACGAAGCCGGCTGCCCTGACGAAGCCGGCTGCCCTGACGAAGCCGGCTGCCCTGACGAAGCCGGCGGCGCGCCCCTCCTGCCGCGTCCTCCTCTTGATCCCCTTCCCCTTGTATTTCCTCGAGCTGATGATCCTTGTTGTGACGCTGCGAGAGACCGTGGGCTATAGCTAAGTTTATTAATCTCGTCGCGCCCCCGGCGCCTTCGAACGCTTGCGTTGAGCCGCCTTGAGCTAGCCTGACTCGAATTAGGTAGCTGGGATGCCCTTATAGCCGGCTGTGACTGTAATGCCGTCTATGATGCTGTCTGTGATACCCTCGCTGTGAGGGAGCTTGGTATAGGTAGCTTATTATTACGGGGCCGGCCGCGTGTAATAGTAACAACGTCGGGGTCGCGGATTCGTAGCAATAGCTCCTCGAGGTCCTAATAGTAGTAATTAGTATTAAATTTACCTAAAAAGGGGGGGGTCTTTACTAACGGCTTCTTAAGCTACTATCGTAAGAGAATATTATGCTTTTTAAGCGTTAACCTAGCTTAAAGGCGTTAAAGGATCGTATATATATAAGGCAGCCTAAGTTAGTATATAAATCGCCCGCTATAAGGCCGTAATAGCTATAGCTCCCGCGTTAGTAAAGGCATCGCGGCGAGGGTAAGCCTATATTATATAGTAAGTAGGTTAACTGCTTTATAAGTGATTTTTATACTAAGATCCCCGAGCTAAGTCTATCTAAGGAACTAACGCCTTTATTATATCTCTTACTAGGCAGCCGTTTATATATATATTATCTCTTTATTCTTAATTATCTATATAAGAGCATCGTAAAGATATAAGAGGTTAGAGGTGCCTATAACTAAATAAGACTTTATATCCTTATAGGCGGTTTTAACTAGGCTATTTACCCGCTGCCTAAAGTTATAATATTAGCTAATAAAGTAGCCTACTTACTACTTATACTATAGTATATATTCGTTTAAGATATATATTACGATATACCCTTAGTATTAACTTAAGGTCTTATTAAGCTACCGCTATACCTTATAGAAATCCGCTTTAGTTTTTAAGTAAATAACGCGCTTTTAAGCTAGGAATATTCTTTTACGGCTAAATTCGACTTCCCTATCGTTTAGACTAAACGTAGTAGCGGCGGCGGCGTTAGCGGCTCCTTATTTAGTAGCCTTTCGAGCGAGGATAGCTTTTACTTCCTAAGGGACCTCTATATTAATAGAGTTTTTAGGGCTATTAAGATCTACTAGGTCTTTCTAGCGGGACTAGATTTAAGCCCGAATATTACTATTAACCTAGAATATATAGAGTTATTATTATATTAAGGGGAAAATATAAAGGAGGGCGTTTTTAAGGGCAGCTTCTTTATCTATAATAACTATAAAGGGCTCTTATACCTTAACCTATATATAAAGAGCGTTAAGGGACTTATATAGCTATTAGTATCCCTCTTCTTTCTTTAAGTTAATAAGGCTAAAGGCAAAGTTAGCTAAGGACTTTTAGTTAGTAACTTTTATAACCTAAAAAAAGAAGAGACTAAAGTAGTTAGTTTTATATATATTATTAAAGCTAAGAACCTTAGGGAAACGTCCCTATATCTTTTAATACTATAGATAGGTCTATAATATACCTTAAATCTTATTTTTATTATATAGGTCGAATTTAATATAATAAGGAAGATCGCTTACTTAAAGATACCGTAAAAACGCTTATATTACTATTATACTACTAAGAGCTTTAAAATAAATCTTTTAGCGGTCGTTATAAATATCTTTAATATAAAAGAACGCTATTAAAGGTTTAGCTTTATATAAGATAGTTAATATCTCTTAAGCTAGTAGTACTTTATATTAAGAGAGGTTCTACTTAAGAGCTTACTATATATTAGTCCGCTAGTAATAAATATTATATATAAAGGGATTAAGGGAAGGCCTATAGTTATAGTAATCCTTAGTAATATAAAAATCCTACTTCTAAGTTTCCTCGTTATATAACGCTATTATAATAAGGCAGAAAGGGCAGTTAAGCTTTTAAGTAAAAGATTTACGTAGCTTAGTACTTAAAGAAGCTCGCCGTAGGCTACGATCGTATATAAAGAGGAGTCGTATTATAATAGAGACCCTATTAATATCTCGCTTATATATACTTAACCGCTTAATAACTATAGCGCCGTTCTCGCGAAGGAAGCCTTTAACGAAGTTATATACCTCGTCGTAGGTTTTAAAGCCTAGGGAAGGCGGTAGGAGCGGGATCGTGTCTTCGCGTTCTTAGTAGGCATCGCGGGCATCGTAAGCATTATCTAACGTATTAAGGAGGGAGAGAAGGGGGTCCATCGCAGCGCTGGTAATAGCTTTAAATTTAGTATATATATATAGGTTATGTGTATAGGTTGTATGTGCGGGTTATATGTATATGCGGGCGGGCGCAGGCGCGGGTGCGGGCATTTAGGCGGTACGGGTACTTGCCAGGCGCGCGCGGTATAAATAGGCGGGGCGGGCTAGCTTGGGTACGTATCTTAAAAATGGGTCGAGTGTGCAAACAGCAATATGCTATTGTGTAAATAGCAATACTCTTATATATTACCCCGCTCGAGAACCATGGGTAGAAACTTGGGCAGGGGTATAAGGGCTTGATAGGGCTGCAAGGATCAGCCCCCACACCCGGCCTGTGTACAGCGATAATATGCGAAGAGCGGATACAGTACAGTCAGTTACAGACCCGCTCGTTCCGGTCCCAGCCACAATGCACACACACCCGTGACTCGATTGACGACCGATTTGAAGCTTTCGCCATGGCTCTTGCCGGCTTTGTTGACGTTATTTGTAGGTGTTGACCGCTTCGTGGCCCTTCTCAGCAAGTCTGACAAGGCTGCTAGATGTATAGATGACTTTGATACCGCTGCCTGCCTGCCTTGAAGCTGGTCAGTACTGAAGGCGCCCAGTCGCCCACCACATCTCGGGACGCAGCATTTGTTCGTGTTTAATCCCCCCCAAGGTCCACTGAACGGTAGAGCCTTCAAGGACAGCCACCGCACTCGTAACAATGCCCGGCGCGGCATCTCGCCCCCACGTTCCGCCCGCAGGCGTCTGGTGCCCGGCCGTCACCTTCTTCACCGCCTCCGACAGCCTCGACATGGCCGCCCAGACGCAATACTTGGCCCACCTCTCCCGCTCCGGCCTCGCGGGCCTCGTCGTCATGGGCACCAACTCCGAGGCCTTCCTCCTCACCCGCGACGAGCGCGCCCAGCTCATCGCCGCTGCCCGTGCAGCCGCGGGGCCCTCGTTCCCCATCATGGCCGGTGTCGGCGCCCACTCGACCAAGCAGACGCTCGAGCTCGCCGACGACGCCGCGCGCGCGGGCGCAAACTACCTGCTCGTCTTGCCGCCCGCCTACTTTGGCAAGGCCACCACCATGACCGTCGTTACGCGCTTCTTCGCCGAGGTCGCCGCCCAGGCGCCCCTGCCCGTCGTCATCTACAACTTCCCGGCCGTCTGCAACGGCGTCGACATCGACTCCGACACCATATCCGCCATCGTCCGCCAGAGCGCGGCCGCAAGCCCCGGCGGCGTCTCCAACGTGGTGGGCGTCAAGCTGACGTGCGGCTCCGTCGGCAAGATCACACGTCTGGCCGCCTCGCACCGCCGCGACGAGTTCTCCATATATGGCGGCCAGTCCGACTTCCTCATCGGCGGGCTCGCCGCCGGCAGCGCGGGGTGCATCGCCGCCTTTGCCAACGTCTTCCCCAGGCTCACGGCCGAGATCTACCGGCTACACGAGGCCGGCCTGGCCGAGGAGGCCATGAGGCTGCAGCGGGTGGCGGCGCTGGCTGAGAGCCCGTGCAAGAGCGGCATCTCGACGACAAAGTTTGCCGTGGCGTGCTACTCGGCCAAGCTAGCGGGCATCCAGGACGCTGAGGCGAAGCTGCGGCCGCGGCATCCCTACGAAGAGGCGTCCGAGGCGGGCAAGAAGGCCGTTAGGGAGGCTATGGCCGAGGCAGCGGTCTTTGAGGAGAAGCTCCAAAAAGGCATTATGTGAGGTGGCAACCAGTCTAGTGGACGTAGGGGGCGAATAGGGGCGTTATGCACGCCGCGAGGGCACTATAGCGGAACGTGTGTTAGAATAGCTTCCCTATATAGACGGACCACGTAGAGTAAGGAAGAGCTTAACGCATAATCGTTAGCTACGTGTAGAACGGATCGTCGTACTCGGCCCTGGCTATCTTGTTAAGGTTATCCGTAGCGGAGGAGCGAGGGGGTGTTCTTATATCCTTTTCGAGAATAGTGATATCTAAGTCGAAAGAGGCAGCGTAGTAGACAGGCCGAACGCGCCGGCGCCGACGAGAATAATAGGATCGAACTTAGAAACGCCTATATTAAACGCTATATCGCCTAGGTCGTGTTCTAATAGCTCGGTCCTCGCAAGGGCCGTTGCCAAAGCTAGTACGGCAGTCCGCGTATAAGTGCTCCGAGCACTCCCTAAGGTTAAGAGCTAAAAGATAACCTATCGGCCCCCTAGAATGCTGCTACGTACCGTGAGTCCCGTGACCTAGGGGCTGCTCCTCGGCATATAAAGGGATATATTAGGAGGGGTCGAAAGTAGCGTAATATAGGAGCGTGAAGAGGAGGTTAGATGCCGGAGGATTAGGCGCGAGGCCGCCCCCCCCCCCCCTTTTTTCTTTATATTATTACTCGCATGCAACCTCTAGGGCCATGGCGAGGCTAATAGGGGCCTAGGCCCCTATTAGCAGTCCTAGCTAGCTATAGAGCCCGGGGGCTTACAACTAATTAGGGAAAGGGTAGCTATAAAGGCAAAGATAAAGGAAAGGTCAATCTGGTTCCTCCCACGCGGTGTTTTTCCCCCCTAAGGGCCCTAGGGCCCTTAGGTTACTCCTTGGCGCGAGGCCCTTAAACGAGTGCGGATAGCTCAACCTCTTTAACTCAACGGCATCAATTCAATTTAGGGATAAGGTGGTTTAGCTCCACGGGCAAAATAATAAGTAAGCTATTAATGCAACTTAACGTGAATGCTAAATTGATATAATTGAGTTCATGACCACCCTGGCCCCTATAGATCTGCCCCTATAGATCTGCCCCTATAGGCTTCCATTCCTCCAGCCTCTTTACGCAATCCCTGTTAGGTTGAGTATAGTAGACCTAGATTCGATCCATTGGCTGGCATGATGAGGCCAAGACGCTTGGTACTTGGCTGCCTCCTTTCCTTTCCTTAGGGGCTGACTATGCAGCATAACCCTCAGACTATTCGGCAAGCCAAAAATTCTTACCCTCTATGTCGGCTGCTCTAATATCCGGGAACTCCCCCACAGGGTGCTCACTGCATGACAAACGAAGAAAGACGTTTCCTATACATCACTTTGACTCTTTTCCGGACCACACTCCCGAGATCTTGGTCTTTTTTAGCACCGTGGCGGCCACGTCCTTCAGCAAGCCACCCATGAGAAGCTCCAACACTTGCAAGTGGGTCTACAAATCCGTGCCGATCTAGTTGCGCAACTCGATGGCTGCTAGAGAATCTAGACCAAAGGCAGTGATTGTCGTCGTGTCCCTCTAAGCCGCCATAACCTCAGCCGGGATCATGAGGATGGCGCTAAGCTTCTCCTTAATGCCCCGAGTCACAATCTCATGAGCCTGCTCGAAACTAGACGCGATGCGGAGCCTATGCGAGATAGGCATGTCGACCGACTCGGCCGCGTCGTTGTCTTGAACTAATTTGGCTAGAGCCGCTTTGCGCAGATATAAAAACCGATTATCGGACGAATAGTAGGGCAGAGCAGTCGGGTTGGAAAAGTCGAGCCCCGTGATGCACTGCTCGCCACCGACTTGGCCTCGGATGGATGCTTCCACGAGAGCCAGGAGCTCTAGCTCGCCCATAGAGCTGCCTAACATGCTCTTCATCACCTCGGCCTGCTTAGCCTTATCCTAAGCCAAGTATCCAACGTCACTGATAGCAGCGAGGTTGAGAGACGTGGCTGCAAGGCCTTGACTTCGGCGGTGGCGGGCAAATCCGTCGAGGAATGTGTTGGCAGCGGCGTATGCGCCTTGACCTCTGTTGCCGATGATGCTAGCGACCGAGGACAGTAAGACAAAGAAGTCTAGGCGGCTTTCCCTGAGGGCATCATGGAAATTCCAAGCGCTGTCGACCTTAGACCGGACAACGTCCTGATAGTCGCCAAAAGCCCTCTTTTCGAACAGCACATCCTTGAGCACCATAGCGGCGTAGATAACACCGCGGATGGCAGGCAGGCTGCTCTGCAGCTCTTTGACGAGGCCGGCGACTTGGCCGCTGTCCGCAGCGTCACACTTCCTAACATAGATCGACGCCCCATCATTCTTGCCGTCTTAGGCGAGCTGCCGGAGCTCGCTCGTCATGGCACCACTGCGTGAGGAAAGGACGACATGGCGCGCGCCCCTCAGAACCATTCGCTTGGCCAGGGATCGCCCGATGCCACCAGTGCCGCCGATGATGACATATGTGGCATCGCTGGGCAAGTACGGAGCAGTCATAGGATGTGTGGCCTATATATATACATATATGTATCGAGTCAGAGCTATTAAGCAATGGGCGGTGGTCCCCTTACCTTGACTTGCTGGTTTAGCGCCAGATGATTCACAACCACCTTGCCACTTGTCTTACCACTCTGCAGCGTGCGAAGGGCGCTCTCGACCTCGGAAATACCAACCGTGGTGATGGGCCCGATGGGATATATAATCCGCTTAGAGATAAGGTTCATAATAGCTGTCAGAACCCGGCTCATGGTCTTAGGCCGCTCGGCAGCCATAAGGGTCAAGTCGATGGAGCTGAAGGTGTAGTTGTTGTTAAAGTTGGCCATTTCTAGCCTCGTATTGGCGACAATGTCCCGCTTGCCGATTTCGATAAAGCGTCTAAAGGGCGCGACGCAGTCCCACGTTTCGCGCAAGAGGTCGCCGGCAAGAGAGTTGAGCACCACGTCGACGCCTTTGCCACCAGTAGCCTCTCGTACCGCGAGGCCAGAGTCGGTGTTGCGGCTGTAGAAAATACGGCCTTTGGGGATTCCATATCTGTCTATAAGTAGCTGTTTCTTGTCTGCGCTGCCCACGGTAGCGTAAATCTCGGCGCCAATTATCTACGATAGCTGGATGGCTGCTTGGCCTACGCCTCTAGAGGCCGCATGGATAAGAATTTTCTCGCCCGGCTCTATGCGCGCCAGCTCGGTGATTGCATAGTAGGCTGTGCTGTAGATAACGGGCAGCGACGCGGCGACCTCGAAGCTTATGTCGGCAGTGATGGCGGCAGCACTCGTCGAGTGGCAGACGGCGTGCGTGCCGTAGGCGCCCCTGACTATAGCGCAGACGCGGTCTCCAACCGCGAGCGATTCGACGTTTCGGCCGGTGCGTGTAACGGTGCCGCTGCATTCGATGCCCAGGTGCGGGCTCGCCAGTTCGCCCATGCCGATGACGACGTCTTTGAAGTTCCTGCCCGTGGCTGCCACCTTAATTTCAATTTCCTCGTCATTGAGGCAGAATTCGGCTTGGTCCGTCCAGTACAGCGAGCTAAGGGCGCCAGGGCTTCCGACAACGACCTTAAGGCGCCGTCCGGCCTGTTCGAAATCTTGCAAGTACGGCGCCGCCGGCAGCGATTCTCGGAAGATGCTGACATCTATGTCCGTGTCCCCAGCCACACGAGGGACGACGAGTCTGCCTGCTTCCTCGGCAAACTCGAACTCGCCCCCTGTGCCGTCCTGGGACGCGAGAGAGGCATCCAACGCTTCAACAATGAGCTCGGCTCGATCGGGAGCACCCAGTCGAGACCCGGGATCCAAGTCGAGCATGGCCGCCGCCTTGCCAGTCTCGGATCGTACCGTGCGCAAAAGGCCCTGGGCCATGGTCTTACATGTGCCGGGTGACTCGGAGCATCGATACGCACCAGACGTGACCCATAGCATCGAACCGCACTGGAGAAGAAGGGTTTGGAGACGGGCGAAAGTGTGTGCCGTCATGTTATGAATCAGGGGTGCGTCGACCTCTGCAAGGCAGATGTATCGAGCCGACGACGAAGGCTCGATGTTGAACAGAGGGCAGACAGACGCCCTGGAGCCGGTCCGCGTTTCAATCAGGTCCAAAAGAGCACCTGCCAGCTGGTCAGACTCTTTCGCATCGGATATGACGACGGTAGCGGCGCCTTGTTCCCCCCGGCCATGACGCCCGTTGGTGCCGCTGCCATTCATGACGCCTATCGTATGGCCATCGGTGTGTGCGTAGCCGTTCGTGACTGCTTGGCCGTTTGATTGTACTTTACCGGCCTTCAGCGGCTCCCACTTGATTTTGTAGCACAAGGGCCGCGGGCTCTGGCCGTCCAGGTCTAGGTTGCCGACCGGTGTCATCTTAAAACCCGTGATCCTAATGACCGGGTCCGCTTGAGAGGAGTGCCAGCCGTCAATCCAAAACTCGACAGGGCCGCGGCTGGCAGGGTCGGGGCAGCCATAAGCAACAGCCTGAACTTGTTGGCCTGGCTGATTGGGCAAGGCAGCACTCATGTCAATTTCCTTGATGGCCGAGGGCATAAAGAGGCACGGCATTTGACCATAGCCGGCGCCAAGAATCGGGAAGACATGCTGGAATAGAAAGTCGATGAATGGCACCGAGAGGATAGACGGTGTTTCGTATAATGATGGCATCTGGGGAGCGGTGTCGGGCACGGCAATCCTGCTCGCCGTAAAGCTGCCGTGGCTGGTCAGTCCCGCCTCCGGCTGCAGCCTGAAGCTTGACCTATAACCTGCACCGTTGGCCTCGAGTTCGGCGTAAAACCTCTCGAGGGAGACGGGCCGGCTTCTAGGGCCCGTTGCCTGTTAGCGTCGACATGTCGCCCTATGCGGCTTGAGGCTGGCGATAGAGCTGGCGGCACCCCTTTTCTTAACGCTGACGAGACCACGGCAATGCTCGAGCCAGCCCCTACTCGACGTCCACGACGAAAAGGTAAATTCTTCCCAGTCGTTGGAGTATGCTCTCGTTCCCTGGGCATACGCCCTTAGGGAAAGGACAGTCTCGTACCGGACACCATCATCCAGCATAAGCGCCTTAGACGACTGGATCTCGCGGAGCCGGTAGCCCGAAATCTCCGACGCCTTTACTCACCGGAGTTGGCTTCTCTGACAAGCCGCCTCCACGGCCATCGAGAGGTAGCCGGCGAGGGGGAATGTGGCAAAACCCTGCATGCGATGGTCTTTGAGCCAGGGCACGTCGTCAGACGAAAGCGTGTTTCGCCAGACGGGCTCCGTCTCGTTGTACGCGTCCTCTAGGCGGCCGAGCAAGTCATGACGAGCAAACGAAAGCTTGCGATGCTGCTCGCTCGCTCGCGACTCGGACCAATACTTATGCTCAGACCAGGGGTAGGGGGCCATGGTGGACAGCACGGCCGGCGTCTGGGCTCCGTTATCCGACTAGTTGACTTGGTCGAACATGATGTCGGCCCCATTCAGGAAGAGGCTTCCGGCCAGCTGTAGCATGGCGAGGGTGGCGTCCTTGTTGCGCACCAGCGATGCCTGGTAGTCGATCTTTTGGTCCTTGAACTTGAGAATCTGCCTGATAGGAACCTCGAGGGCAGAGTAAGGGCCAATCTCGACAATCATGTCAGGCTTGGACTAGGCGCAAAGTTTGAGCATTGCAGACGAAAAGAGCACCGGGCTGGTGAGGTTTTCAACCCAGTAAGTCGGACCAGGCGAAGCCTGGTCATTCCTACGCCCCTCGAGTGCAGAGTAGAACGAAACGTCGCCCCGTGGCGGCTTTGGCGTCACATCCTTGATGGCGGCCAAGTAGTCGGCGATGACCTGCATATGCGACGAGTGGTAGGCAACATTGACACGTAGCTTGCGGTGAAAGCACCTTTGCTTCTCAAGCTCGACGGCAAGGGCGTCGATGCCTGCCTCGTCGCCTGATATTGTCACGGAACTGGGCGAGTTCTCACAAGCCACCGTGATCTTGGACAGGCCAAGGATTTTAATCATGCGCTTAACCTCGGCCGGTCCCAAGCTACCTGCAAGCATGGAACCACGGGAGATTGGAGTGCCTGGCTTCAAGCTGGGAGGAAAGCCGGCCACGGTGGTAGGCGATGGCCATGGCGTCCTCGAGCATGAGAGCGCCGGCAGCGTAGGCGGCCGCGATTTCGCCGCTCGAGTGTCCTACGACCATAGCAGGGCCGACGCCCCAAGACGACAGCAGATCCGTGAGCCCAAGCTGGATGGCGGTGCAGCGGGGTTGCGATATGCATGATTTGCCTAGACTGCTCTCTTCCGGGCTTTTGGAGAGCTCTACCAGAAGCGAGAAGTCTGCTCTAAGACGGTCGAGAAAGTCCGAGGCAGCCTTTACGGTATCGGCAAAGACGGGATGCGACTGCAGCAGCTGGTGGCCCATCTTGGCCCACTGAGCTCCTTGCCCTGTATAGGCAAAGGCGAGCCTCGGAGTCGAGCCCGCCCGCTTCGGAGCAATCGTGCTGCCGCTCAAGACTTTGGCAACTTGGGTGAAAGTGGATGTGGCGACGGCAACTCGCCACGGAAGGTGGCTTCGTCTCTCGCCGAGGGTGTAGGCCATATTTCTCAGTAACCGCTTCTGGGAGTCCTCGGGATGCTTCGCGGCGTGGGCACAGACATTGGAGGCCACGCGCTTGACGGCACCCTCGTCGTTGGCGCTGATGACCAGTAGCTGAGGAAAGTCGCGGTTGGGCTCCTGGGGAAGCTCGGAGGCAACGGCCGGGCCGTGGCCCAAGACGACGTGCGCGTTGGAGCCGCCGAAGCCAAAATTGTTGATGCTCATAAAGCGCTTGTCCTCGGGCCACGGTCGAACGTCGACGGGGACCTTGATGTTCCATGCGTCCAACGGGATCGCCTCATTGGCCTTTTTAAAGTTAACATTTGGCAGGATGAAGCCCTTTTCGAGAATAAGGGTTGCCTTGATGACGGAAAGGATGCCGCTCGCGTTCTCCAAGTGGCCGAAATTGGTCTTGATAGAGCCTATATATAGAGGCGATTGCTTTGTTCGGCCGTCGCCAAACACACTGTGGATGGCGCCAGCCTCGATGGGGTCGCCCGCTTTGGTGCCTGTGCCGTAGGCCTCGACATATCCCGTGTCGTTGGGGGAGATTTGAGCGCGGGCGTAGACATCGCGCATGAGGCGCTCTTGGGCCTCTCCGCTGGGCGCCGCGAAGCAGCTAACCTAGGCTAACTTCCGCTTCGTAGAGGCTACGGGCTCAGATTATAAGCCTATAGCCTTCGAAGCTAGCTTAAGGGGCCCTAACAGGCCCCTACTAGCTAGGCCTGCTACCTATAACTATAGGAAGATAGACTAGAAGGTCTTCTTAGACTACTTAGCTAAGAAGGAATAAGACCTCCTTATAGCTATAGAGAGGGCAAAAAAAAAAGAAATAACTTCGAAGGGATAGCTTCCCTTTTAATAAGAACCTTTATAGAGGCCTCGAATATAGCGATACCGAAAAAGAGGCCCTATATAGGATCTAAGCCTTAGTAGACTAATAAGCTAGCCTCCTATTAGAAAGCCCTAAGCTTAGCCTAATAGGCGTATAGGCTAACATAGGATAAAGAGAGCTAGAAGAGCTTTATAGAGGCCCGAAATAGCTTTAAGTATACTATTAAAGCTACTAAAAAGTAATACTAAGAGAGCTTCTTAATAGAAGTAGTAAGAAAGGATATCTTTATAGCCTTTTCTTATACTAAGGCTAAAGCTAACCCTACCCTTCTTAGTATCTCTTATATAAAAGAAGGGATAAAAGTAAAAGCTAATACTTTTATAGAAAAATATAAGGCCTTCCTAACGACCCTTTTTCTAACCCTAGACCCTAGCCCTAGCCCCCCTCCTAGCCCTCCTAAGACCTAGAAAAAAAAGAGTCTCTAGGCTATATAAGTAGTAAGGACACGGCTAAGTAAGACTAGCTAGAGCTTAAGGGCCCTAAGATTAAAAGGGCTATTTTTAGCTCTTTTAATAAGAAATCCCTTAGCCTAAACTCCTTTAGCTTCCTCCTTATTTAATACGCTTATAAGGCTATTCCTATAGTCTTTAATAAGGCCTATAAAGCCTTATTTAACTAAGGATACTACCTTAATATATAAAAGGAAGCTATAGGAATTACAATTTCTAAGTAAAATAAGCTAGACTATATTATCCTTAAGGCCTATAGGGTTATAAGTCTACTTAACTACTTAGGAAAGGTCCTTAAAAAGCTATACGCTACCTAGCTAAGCTATCTAGCTAATACGACTAGGCTTTTAAACCCTATATAGCTAAAGGGATAAAAATAGCGGTTAATAATAAATATAGCCTTCCTCCTTTTATACTATATCTAAAAGAAGTAGGAGTTTAATAAGAAGGCTATTACTAGTACCCTCTTATTAAATATAAAGGGCGCCTTTAACTTTATATTAAAGGAATAGCTTATAAGGGTCTTAAGGGACTTAAAATTCCTTAAGGCCCTTATAAGCTAGGTAAACTACTTCCTTACTAAAAGGAAAATCTAGCTAGCTTTTAAAGGGTAAGTCTAGCCCCTTAGAGACCTAGTAATAAAGGTGCTTTAAGGGTCCCTTATTAGCCCTATTTTATTCCTCTTATATATAAGGGGGATACTAGCGGCTAAGGGGTACTAGCTATCTTATATAGATAACTTTAGTATCTCTATAACGTCGACCTTAGCTAGGAAGAACGTTTAGTAGCTAGAAGCTATAGCTATTAACCTATTTAAATAAGCTAAGGACTAAGGGGCTTACTTTAACCCTTTTAAGACGGAACTTATTTACTTTAATAGGTAAAGGTAGCTTATTTTAAAGTGTATAATAGTAGGAGGCTTATTTTCTAAGGTAAAGCCCTTAGTATAGTAGCTAGGGGTCTTTTTTAATTCTAAGCTTTTATTTAAATAATATATTAAAAAGAAGGTAGCTTTTATATAAGCTACCTTTAAAGGGCTATCCCGCCTAACCCTTATATAAAGAGGCTTATTATTTAAAGCCTCTAAGTAGCTCTACTAAGCCCATATAACCTCTATAGTAAACTATAGAGCCTAGTTTTAGTACTAGGAGCCTAAGACCCTTAAGAGCTTTATAAAGCCTTTTTAAAAGCTTTAAAACTAAGCTCTTTTAAAGGTCTTAAGGGCCTTTAAAGAATCCTTTATTTAGGCCTTAAAAGCTAAAGCGGCCCTACCGCTATTAATATCGCGAAGCGTAGCCTAATTTCGTAGTTCTTAGAGATATCCCTTAGCACGAGGGACCTAGGAAGCTAAAAAACAGGTTTTAAAGAAAGAGCTAAAAGGAGGTATAGAGAGGAGGGTAAGGGTAAGAGGGGAAGTAAAAGTAGTAATAGCTTCCTATAAAGGTAGCGAGAGATAAGACGTAAGTGCTAGCAACGGCTAAAAAGGAGGGGAAAAACCGGTAAAAGGCTTAGTAGTTAAAAGGATATTAATAGCTTCTTTAAGTAGGATCTTCTTTATTAATTAAGATATAAGATAAGTATAAAGAGGGGCGTTAGATAGAGGAAAGAAGGAAAATTAAGGTAATATAATAATTACTCCCCTACTATAATTACTGCCCCTATAAGAATTAAATATCTCTACCCTACCTATCTATCCCCTTACTTTTAATTTTACCTTTATATATTTTATATATACTTCTTATATCTCTTTTCGCGAGAGTTATAAGCCCGGGAGGAATAGAATTCCTATACCTTCCGGCTACTATAAAAGGCACCTTTCTTATATCCCTCGTAGCTTCCTTTTACCCCTCTTACTAGAAAAGCCGATTTTTAACTAACTTTTCTATCCTTCCCTTATAATAATATTAAAAAACGATTCTTTTACTACCCCTACGGTCTATAGGACGATTCTTATAGAGCCCTAAGATTAAGATAAGTAGGTAAAGGAGCTATAGGCTTATATAGATAAAACTATCTATAATTTAGTCTTCTTTAATAAGTAGGACCCTCTTAAGCCCCCTCTTTATCCTAAGGCAACGGAATTTATAGAGGGAGCTTCCCTCTTTTCCGAGCTAACCTCCGTATAGTAGAGAGCTTTTTCTACTACCTTAGGTAACTACGAGAGTTACTAAAAGGAATACCTTTATAAGATAAAGCTACTAACTACTACTTATATAGTAATAACGGAATCCGTTAGTGCCGTAAAGCTAATCTCTTTTTAGGAAGAAGAGACTCCTAGGTAGTTTAACGGGGGCATCTATACCCTAAGGAATATATATTGCCCGCGTAGTAGAGTCTTTAGCAGGGTCCTTAGTAGGGTCCTTAGTAGGATCCTTAGTAGAGTCTCTAGCTAGCCCTCTTCTTAATTAGATAATCCCTTAGCCCTTATTCGTCTAAGGAAGAAGGAGGGAAAATTCGGTCTATAAAAGAGATCTCTTTTCCTCCTTAGCTAGCAGACAGCATTAGCATCGATATCTTCTTCTATATCCTCTTCTACTAATATACCTTTTTAGCCCTCTTTGCCTTTACCTTGCCCTACCTAGTGCTTTCTTTTTTCCTTTATTCCCCTTAGACCCCGTCGTCCTTCGGTATCTAGCTACTACTATTGCCGTTAGCGTAGGTATGTCTTTAGGTATATACCGTAGCTACCGTTAAACTAAGCAGCCGTTTCGTTTAGTCTTTTATTTCTTTAAGGAATCCTTATCCCGATCTAGAAGGTCTACTTAAAAACCCCCCCTTTTTACCCCTTATTACTAACTTTAACGAGGTTCGATTTCGACTAGTTCCTTGATTTTTCGACTAATAGACTAAAACGTCTATTAGGGGACTAGTCGGGCTGGTCTAACTAATAGGACCGGGCCCGGACCTAGAGTAAGAGGCGGAGCTAGGGCTAGGGCCGTAGCTATAGTTAAAGACGGCGTTAAGGCTCTTAAGGGAGGAGGAGCTAAAGGGGCAGTAGTAGCAGTAGCGGGGGCTATAGTAATAGGGGCTATAGTAGCTATAAGGGTAGTAGGTCGAGCTATCTAGGTCGAGTGCTAGCTACGAAGGAATAAGACTGCTTATTATTATACTTTAGTAGCCTCTTTATCTAGTTCCCGGCTAGCTTTTTAAAATATAGTTAAGTAACCGTTACTAATAAGCTTTATTAGTAGAGATATATCCTATAGCTACTAGCCGGAAAGAGCTTTTATTAGGAAGTATTAGTTAGCTTCCTTAAGGATTTCTTCTTACTTAGCTAGCTATAAAGAAGTAAGTAGGTTCCTAGTAAAAAAGGCTCTTAGGTAGGCTATATAAGTCTTCTTAATACGGTTAGTTATATAACCCTTTAAGGGAGCTATCGAGGTCTCGAGCTTTAAAAGCTACTACTTTAATAGTAGCTACGGTATATACTTAAAGATATACCTACGCTAACGGCAATAGTAGTAGCTAGATACTAAAGGATAAGGGGGTCTAAGGGGAACGAAGGAAAAGAGAAAGCACTAAGTAAGGTAAGGCAAAAGTAAAGAGGGTTAAAATAGTATATTAGTAGAAGAGGATATAGAAGAAGATATCGATGCTAATACTATCTGCTAGCTAAGGAGGAAAAGACACCTCTTTTATAAACCGAATCTTCTCTCCTTCTTTCCTAGACGAATAAGGGCTAAGGGATTATCTAATTAAGAAGAGGGCTAGCTAGAGACTCTACTAAGGATCCTACTAAGGACCCTGCTAAGGACCCTACTAAAGACTCTACTACGCGGGCTATATATATTCCTTAGGGTATAGATGCCCCCGTTAAACTAGCCTATAAATCCCTAGGCTATTAGTTATTATAATACTAGTAGGTCTTTAAAAAAAACTAACTTAATAGAGTTAACCCTTTAAAGAGGCTATAAGAAATAGTATAATAGTCTCTTAAGGAGGACCCCTTATTATAAAAGAAGATAGATAAGATTTAGGTTACTAAGAAATAGTAACTAACGCTACTACCTTTATTCGAGCTATAAATTTAAGGAAAATTCGTTAGTATAGTAAATCCGGCCTTTATCTTCCTTATAGATTAATAAAGTTAAGACTAACCGATAGAGCCCTTTAACTATCCCCTATAAAAATTAGCTATCCTCGATTCCGGTGCTTCCTTCGATATTTATAATATACTCTTATAATTCCGGTCCTTTAAAAAGTTATAGAGGGAATACCTTATTACTAGGGAGTTAACTATATAGATAGAGGGGTATAGATAGGTAAATTTTATAATAAAATTACCTAATAGGTCTATATAAATTCTTCGATAAAAAGGGTAGCTTTTTACCCTCGATTTTTAATAAGCTTAATTTCCTTCTACCTTCTTTAAGAGGAAGGAATCTTTTAAGATATAACGTCTAAGCCTATAAGGCTAGTCTAGAAGAATTAGACCATTAGGCTTATCGAGGAGAAATTCGGCTAATTTATTCTCGAATTCTAACTTATCCTTAGAAAGGAATCTCTTAAGAAGTTAGCTTTCCCTACTAAGAGAAATAGGTCTACTATAAAGGACCCTCTTCCGGTAGCCTAAGGAGATAGCCTTCTTTAGTATATACGACTTAGTTACCCGGGCCCCTTAGTTTTATATAAGCTAGGCTAATAATAAAGCGTATAAATAAAGAGCCTAAAGACCGTTAAATATAAATACTACGGCTAAGGGAAGACTAAGAGATAAATTTCTAAACGACCCCCTTTATAGCTAGACTAGCTATATAAGGAAATTTAAGTCGACTAAACTAACGTCTCTAAGGACTAGGAAAGCTTTATTAGGGTAATATTTTTATAGACGCTTTTTTAAGGATGATTTTCCCTTATTTCTTATAGACCTACCTAAGTAGGTATAACTAGTCTACCCTCTAGGACTTCGTTAACTAGATAAAATCCTACTTTAGCTATTAGGTAAATAAGATACAGTCTAATAAAGAGCTATTTATAAAGGATATCTTAAATTAGCTTTAAAAAGGAGGTATTTTACCCCTCCTATTAGCACTAAATACCTAGGCTTAAAATAAAGGGGTAGAAAGATTAAGGGGTACTATAATAAAAAGAGCCTATATAATAAAACTTACTATAAGGCTTCCCTATAACCTTTAGAGGGAAGTTATTAAGACTGCTTATTACCTTTAGAACCGGACCCTAAGGGACCCTAGGGAACTAAGAGACTATAGGGACCTAGAGACCCTTTTTAAGACCTAAGGAATAAACTAGAAATCCCCCCTTAAGCTCTTTATAAAGAAGAGGGCCTTACTAGCCTACCTTTATAC
Organism: Hirsutella rhossiliensis; assembly: GCF_020360975.1. Lineage (NCBI taxonomy): Eukaryota > Fungi > Ascomycota > Sordariomycetes > Hypocreales > Ophiocordycipitaceae > Hirsutella > Hirsutella rhossiliensis. The sequence goes on from NW_025408669.1 coordinate 2,660,554, forward strand.
TTATAGCTATAAGGTATACGCTATAACTACTAATATATAGCTAAAAAGGAAGAAAAAAAAAAGCTTAATCCTAACGCCTTTATTAGTTACCTTATTAGCTATAATTCTATAAATATCTTCTAGATCTAGATTCCTCTTTTATAGAAGGTTATTTTAACTAAGGATATAATTTTTAACGAATCTAGCTTCTTTAACGGAAAGAGGGATTAATAGCCCCTCTTACTCTTATAACGTTAGCTAATTTAAAAGATTTAAATCCCCCCTTCCTAATAGTCTTAAGAAGAGGTCTTAGATAAGGAAATAGAAGAAGAAACTAACGTCGAAGTAGTTAAGGATAACTCTAACTTCGAATAAGAGGAAGCTACTAGATTAGATAATATAGATAAAGAAGGAGACTATAGGAAAGTAGTAGAGCTAGAATACGCTTGCCTCCCTATGCCTCCTCCTATATAAGAAGAAGATCTAGAAGTAGGTTTCTTTATTAGTCTTCCTATCTTAACCCTTAAGGGGGTAGGAAAAGTACCTCTCTTAAAAGATTACCTAGCTGCCTTTTTATCCCTACTTTAAGAAGTAAATAAAGGTATAGGGCCCGATACGGTTACTAAAGAAGACTAACCTCTCTTTAATTTTAATTATTTTTCCTACTTTTATCTAATACCTATAAAAGACGGTTCCTATAAAGTATTTATAGTAGGCCGGCTCTTTAAGCTATAGCTATTAATAAGGAAGGTATATAAAAGAGACCTCTTAGACTTACTAGTAAACTAAAAGTAGCTAGAAAAACACCCCTTTAAAGACTAGTTTTTCTAGGCCTAGAAAGACTACCTAGCCTTATATAAAGAGATAAGGTCTTTTAAAGAGGTCCTTAAGGAAAACATATAAGGAAAATAGGTCCTTAGCTATAAGTAGGTCCTTATTTATAAGACTAATAAGTATAGCTTCCTTTAAAAGTATAAGGCCTAGCTAGTTATCTATAGGAACTAGTAGGAAAAAGGGGATTTACCTACTAAGGCAACTACCTTAATAGGGATATCTTTTTAGACCCTTATAGCTATAGTAGTAGAATTCGACCTCGAACTTAATTAAATAGATATAGTTAACGCCTTTATTAACTACCTACTTAAGAAAGAAGAAGTTATCTATATACGCCTTTTACTAGGCTTTTAATAGCTAGGAAAGGTTCTATAGCTTAGGAAAGCTCTATATAAACTACGAAGATTACTCCTTCTTTAGTAATAGTATTTAATAGGTTCCCTTAAAGCCCTAGGCTTTAAGAAAGTTCTTTATAAACCGTGTATAATATAAAAGGGTAAAATTATAGTCTTCTTTTACGTCGACGATATTATCTAGGCCTACCTAAATATTAGGAACGGTATTCCTACTATAAATAAAGCAGCTATAATATACTCTCCTAATTATATAAGCTAATAAGTAGTATATTAATTATAGATAAATTTCTATCCTATAAAATAAGAATCGCTTATTATTTTATATATTATTATATATTAAATAGGTTGCCGGTTATTATATAATTAGGAATCGAAGGAATAGAGCTAGCTTAGAATACTAGGTAAGACCTCTTAAAAATACCGGCACGACTAACCTCCTTTAAATATAAATATTAATAGAACTAAGATACTTTTAGATATACTTAAGGTATTATAGAATTCCTTGGTCTTAGGGCTATATAGCAGCCTAAATCTAGTCCTAAAAGGTTCTTCCGTTTAGCTATAATTATCTATATAAGATAGTATATCCGCTAGTAAATAGAGATAGAATTATTAACTTTAATACCTCTTCTATATACTAATATACTACTAATAAATTCCGTTGAAAATCCTACCTTATACTCCTTCTTCCCCTTTATTATATATTCTTATATAATTCCTTAATTTCCTAAAATTCCGCTTTTACTTATATACCTTAAGAGGTTATAAGCCCGGCTTACTCCTTTTAAGCTAGGAAATTAACTTATACCTTTAAAGCTCCTTATCGAAATACCTAATTAAAATTCCTTTTAAAATTCCCCCTAACTTCTTTTACCTTCCTATACTCTTAAACTCCCGTTTAAACATCTCGATCCTTATTAACGAAATAATACCGAATTTATATAAAATAGGTAGATAGAAAGGATACGAATTTACTAAACTTAAGAGAAATTTAAATTATACCTTATAGACTATAAGGATAGAAGCTATCCTTATAAAAGAAAAGCTTATTACTACTTTAAAGTAAGTAAATTATACATAGACTATAGAGGCTTTATATAACGACCGGTATTATTCTTAAGGGATAAACCTATTAAGGGGTTTATATTAATAGATATAATAAGGCGTAGACTAAGCAATAATATATATATTACGTTAGTAATAAGTTAGAGGTCGTAGACTATAGACTATAACTAAGTAATTAGAATTAAAGATAGAATCGTAATAAAGATCTATATTAAAAGCTAAAGAGCTATTTAGTCTAAAGGAGTAGAATTAAGTGTCCTTATATACCTAGTAGTTCTTTATAGATTATTTAGTAAACGTAATAATCCTATTTATAAATCGTTAGATAATTAAGGTAATCTAATAATCCTATATACTATTATTAAATTATCGAGATAATTTAATAAGCCGGATTATTAAGATTACTAAGCAATCTAAATAATCTATTACGTAACTTTACGGGATCCTATACCCTTCTATTATATATCGGCCTTAAATAAGGGCTGCTTATAACTAACCGTTAGTTAGGTTATAATACTTTATCTATAATATTCCTTTAAGTTAAAGATAGTCCCTTAATATAAGTTCGGTATTTAAAAAATACTAAAGAAGTATAAGATAAGCTTAAAAAGCTATATAATCCGTTAAACTTTTCGTTAAATTATCTACTTATTAAGCAGCTCTTTAATCTTAGTCCCTTAAACTTTAATTTAGAGAAATACCTTTATAAGGTAAAGGAAATTTATAAGGATTTAAAATCCTATAATATAGAAATTCCTAAAGTTATTCTTATAGTATAGATTCTTAATTGCCTTAATAAGGAATTTAGAAGCTATATTATAAATATTATATAGAGGCTTAGGTATAATTCTATAGCGTTTACTCTTAAAACCTTAATAGCTAGTCTTTTAGACGAAGCTAAAAGAATAGAAGATATAAATAATTCTTTAAAGAAAGCCTTCTTAATATAAAGGAAGCCTTAGAAATCCTATAGAAATTCTATAGCTACTCCTTATTATAAGGAATATAAAAAGCTAAGGCATTTTATAGTAAATTACTATAAATTATACTTAAATAAGGCTCCTACTTATTAGGTTTTTTAAATAAAGGAAAAAAGGATAATAGAACTTAAATTTCTAAGAAGAGAAAATCTTCTTTTTCTTTTTCTTTTTCTAGGAGGAAATCCCCTTCTAGTAGTATTTCTACTACTAATAAAAGAAGAAAGGCTCGAATTATAAAGCTAGAGTCTAATTTAGATAATAGTAATAAGGTTTTAAATATTACTTTATAAGAAAATAATATAGACCTAGATATCGACCTTATAGACCCCTTTAGGGCTCCGACCCCTATATAAACGTCTAAGGATTTAAAGGTAGTTTTAACCTCTATAATTACCCTTATAGTAAAAGCTAATAAAGACTCTTTTTTAGGACCTTTAAAATCCTTAATTCCTAGAATAAAGGAATTAGTCTTAAAAGTAAAAGAAGGAGGATTTCCTAGTTATAAGAATAAAAGGATCTTTAATTTTATATATAATACTAAAGCTACTAGGTATATAGTATCTAATAAGAATTTCCTTATTAACTATAAAGAAATTAAGTTTAAAGTTTACTAGGGAAAAGTTTCCTTTATATTAGTAAAAGGAAAGGGGGACTTAGTATTTAAGTTCCTATATAGTAAAAAAAGGTATATCCTTTAAGACTACTTTTATATACCTAAATTAAGGGTAAATATACTATCCTAATATTATTTTAATAATACCTATGCCTTAATAAGAGGAAATAAAGTCCTTTTATTAGATAATAAAGCTAAGGTCCTTAATAAAGGATTTCTTAGAAATAAATTATATTATATTCCTATAGATCCTTTATTAGAAAGCTAATCGATCCTTATTATATCTTTAAAAGTAAAGGATATAGATTTTTATACTTAGTACTTACGCTTAGGATATATAAATAGTAGGGCTATTTTAGAAATATTAAAAAGATATAATAAGGATATAAAAATACCTTTAAAAGAGAAAAATAAAATAAGGTAGTGCGAAATATATATTAAAGCTAAAGTAATAAATAGGGTTTATAAATAACCTTTATATAAGTCTTATTCCTAATTAAAAAAAAAATAGTATTAGATATTTAAGGGCTAATTAAAGTACTTACTTATAATAATTATTACTATTATTCTCGCGAAGAGAGATACGAGAAATATATATAAAACGCACGAAGGTGAAATTAGAAGTAAGGGGTCGGATAGGCAAGGTAGAGAGATTTAATTCTTACGGGAGCAGCAATTACGGTAGGGGAGTAATTATTGTATTTTCTTAATTGTCCTTCTTTCCTCTATCTAACGCCCCTCTTTATACCTATCTAGCATCTTAATTAATAAAGAAGATCTTACTTAAAGAAGCTACTAATATCCTTTCGACTACCGAGCTTTTTGCCGGTTTTTTCCCCTCTTTTCTAGCCGTTGCCGGCATATCCGTCTTATCTTTCGCTACTTCTATAGGAAGCTATCGCTACTTCTACTTCCCCTTATGCCCCTACCCTCCTTTCTACACCTCTTTTTAGCTCCTTCTTCCTTCTTCTATACCGGGTGTTTTTAGCTTCCTTGGTCCCTCGTGCTAAGGGATATCTCCGAGAACTGCGAAATTAGGCCACGCTTCGCGACACACCCCCTTAGCTATAGCCTGCCCCTTAAGGGCATAGCTAATACGGCTTTAGGCTAGTAAGCGTATAGAGGAGGTTCTTAGCTCTGCACTTCTCCCTTTACTCGAGGAAAGCAGGGGCCCTTTTAGGTCCCTAGGCTCTTTTAGACCTACTTAAGGAAAAGGGGCCTAAAGAGGGGAAAGTCCTATAAGAAAGGGGGCCTTCTTAGAAGGGAAAAACCTAATTAAATAGGGGCCCTCTAAAGGGAAAACCTCTTCCTTTTCTTCGGCTATAGACGTTACCTTCTCGTACGTGCTATTAGCTCCTCTCGTAGACTCTTAAGGCGGGCCTCTAAGGACAGCTTCTCTCGAACGTCTTCTAGCCTAATTTGCTATAGAAAGACAGCTAGCTTCTACTTCGGCAGGGGCTTCGTAAGACCGTCGGCTTTTATTAATACCGTTAGAACCTAACGGACGGAAATAAGTCCCCTTTAGACCTCTTAGCGTAACTAATGCTAGTAAATATCGATATACCGTAGCCGGGTCGATAGCTTACTGTTTTCCTCTATAAGAATCTATATAGTCTATGTATTATTATATTCTATAGCTAACGGGGACGGAATTTATAGTTATAACGATATTAGTAGCCGGCTAAGGAAAATCGCTTCTTTGAACGCTTCTAAAAGAGCTAGTAGCTCTGCCTCCGTACTTAAAGTCGTAACGGTAGCTTATTTCGAAGCTCTCTAAGCAATAGTTCCTCTAAAAAGGGATATAATATACCCTTATAAGCTCTTTCTATCTAAGGAATTATCCGTAAAGGACGAATCGCTCGAATAAAGGAAGATTTCGGCAGCTATTTTCCTTCCCTGCCCTCCTAGGCGTAGACTATATAATCTCGTTAAATAGAGATAAAGGATAGCTCTATCTACTGCTTCTTAATACCTAGGGCTAGGATTCTAGTTATACCTAGCTAGCCGGGAGACCGTAAAAGAGATATCCGGTCTAGTAGAAATAGCTAAAAAAAGTAGGGAGCCTACCTTCTATTAATATTAGTGTTTCTCTTACTCCCTAGCTTAAAAGGACGGATTAGGTAAAAGCTCTTCTTTTAATATAAGCGTAGAGGGAAGCTTCTTATTAAGGGAATTAAGGAGGAATATATAAGCGACCTTATCGATATAGGCGTCTTAGGTAAGCTAGATAGTCTATTAGGACCTATTCCGAAGGATTCGTATCCCTAGGAACTACTTTAGCTCCCCTAGCTTAGTTATCTTATACCTTTATTATAGGCCTCGTATAGCCTCCCTAGTAGTAGCTTCTTCCTCTTTCGGGTAGGCCTAGATAATATTATCGACGTAGAAGAAGACTATGATTTTACCCTTCTATATTATACACGGTTTTTAAAGGACTTTCTTAAAGCCTAGGGCTTTAAGGGAACCTATTAAATGCTATTGCTAAAGAAGGGGTAATCTTCGTAATCCGTATAGAGCTTTCCTAAGCTATAGAACCTTTCCTAGCTATTAGAAGCCTAGTAGAAGGCGTATATAGATAACTTCTTCTTCCTTAAGTAGGTAGTTAATAAAGGCGTTAACTATATTTATTTAATCCAGTTCGAGGTCGAATTCTGCTGCTATAGCTATAAGGGTCCGAAAAGACATCCCTACTAGGGTAGTTGCCCTAGTAGGTAGATCCCCTTTTTCCTATTAATTCCTATAGACAACTAGCCGGGCTTTATACTTTTAAAGGAAGCCGTGTTTATTAGTCTTATAGATAAAGACCTACTTATAGCTAAGGACCTATTTTCCTCTTACCTTTTCCTTAAGGACCTCTTCGAAAGACCCTATCTCTTTATATAAGGCTAAGTAGTCTTTCTAGGCCTAGAAAAACTAGTCTCTAAAGGGGTGTTTTTCTAGCTGCTTCTAGTTTGCTAGTAGGTCCGGGAGGTCTCTTTTATATACCTTCCTTGCTAATATTAGCTTAAATAGCCGGCCTACTATAAACGCTCCGTAGGAACCGTCTTCTATTAGCGTTAGGTAGAAGTCGGAAAAACGATTAAAATAAGGGAGAGGTTAGTCTTCTTTCGTATCGGGCCCTATACCTTCCTTTGCTTCTCGAAGTAGGGATAAAAAGGCAGCCGGATAATCCTTTAAGAGAGGTGCCTTTCCTACCCCCTTAGGGGCCGATATAGGAAGACTAACTAAAAAAGCTGCTTCTAGATCTTCTTCTTATTCCGTAAGAGGAGGCGTAGGGAGGTAGGCGTATTCTAGCTCTACCGCTTTCCTATAGTCTCCTTCTTCGTCTAGATCATTTAATCTAGTAGCTTCCTCTTTTTCTTCTTCGAAGTCGACGTTATCCTCGACTACTTCGACGTCGGTTTCTTCTTCCGTTTCCTCGTCTAGGACCTCTTCTTAAGACTATTAGGAAGGGGGGATTTAAATCTTCTAAATAAGCTAACGTTAAGAGAGTAAGAGGGGCTATTAATCCCTCTTTCTATCGAAGAAGCTAGATTCGTCGAAAATTATATCCCTAGTCGAAATAACCTTCTATAGAAGAGGAATCTAGATCTAGAAGATATTCGTAGAATTATAACTAACGAGGTAACTAATAAAGGCTCTAGGATTAAGCTTTCTTTTCTTCTTCCTTTTTAGCTATATATCGGCAGTTATTGCGTATGCCTTATAGCCATAGGCACGAAGGTAGGCTAGCGAGGCCCTCTTCTTCGTAAAGAGCTTAAGGAGGGATTTCTAGTCTATTCCTTAGGTAGTCCCTCTAGGGGTCCGGTTCTAAAGGTAATAGGCGGTCTTAACGACTTCCCTCTAAAGGTTATATAGAAGCCTTGCAGTAAGTCTTATCGTACGGGCCCTTTCTATTATAGCACCCCCTGATCTTTCTACCCCTCTATTCTAGGCCTAGGTATTCGGTGCTAACTGGAGGGGTAAAATACCCCTTTTTCGAAGCTAATTTAAGATATCTTTCGTAAATAGCTCTCTATTAGACCGTATCTTCTTTACCTCGTAGCTAAAGTAGGATTTTATCTAGTTAACGAAGTCCTAGAGGGTAGACTAGTTATACTTACTTAGGTAGGTCTATAAGAAATAGGGGAAAACTATCCTTAAAAAGCGTCTATAAAAACATTACCCTAACGAAGCTTTCCTAATCCCTAGAGACGTCGGTCTAGTCGACCTAAATTTCCTTACACGGCTGGTCCGGCCGTAAAGGCGTTCGTCTAGAAATTCGTCTCCTAGTCTTTCCTTAGCCGCAGTGTTCGCATTCGACGGTCTTTAGGCCCCTTATTCGTACGCCCTATTATTGGCCTAGCTTATATAAAGCTAGGGGGCCCAGGTAACTAAGTCGTGCGTGCTAAAGAAGACCGTCTCCTTAGGCTGCCGGAAGAGGGTCCTTTAAACCTACCCTCCTTCGAGCAGGGAAAGCTAACTTCTCGAGAGATTCCTTCCTAAGGATAGGTCGGAATTCGAGAATAAATTAACCGAATTTCTCCTCGATAAGCCTAATAGTCTAATTCTTCTAGACTAGCCTCGTAGGCTTAGACGTCGTATCCTAGAAGATTCCTTCCTCTTAAAGAAGGCGGAAGGAAATCAGGCTCGTTAAAAATCGAGGGTAAAAAGCTACCCTTTTTCGTCGAAGAATTCGTATAGACCTATTAGGTAATTTTATCGTAAAATTCACCCTTCTATATCCCTCTATCTATACGGTTAATTCCCCGGCAATAAGATATTCCTTTTATGCCTTCTTAAAGGACCGGAATCGTAAGAGTATATTATAGATATCGAGGGAAGCACCGGAGTCGAGGATAGCTGATTTTCGTAAGGGATAATCGGAGGGCTCTAACGGTTGGTCTTAGCCTTATTAATCCGTAGGGAAGACGAAGGCCGGATTTGCTATACTAACGATTTTTCCTCGAATTTACAGCTCGAATAAGGGCAGTAGCGTTAGTTGCTATTTCTTAGTAACCCGAATCTCGTCTATCTTCTTCTATAACGAGGGGTCCTCCTTAAGAGACTATTATACTATTTCTCGTAGCCTCTTTAAAGGGTTAATTCCTTTAGGTCGGTTTTCCTCGAAGACCTGCTAGCAGTCTTCTAGCCGATAGGGCTTTTTATATGCTTAGTAGGTAGGTCGATTCCTCCTCGTACGTTGTTTCTTCGAGGAATCCTCGTCCCTTTCCGGAAGGTCTGCTTAAAAACCCCCCCTTTTTACCCCTTATTGCTGATTTTAATAAAGAGGTTCGATTTCGACTAGTTCCCTGATTTTTCGACTAACGGACTAAAAGGTCTATTAGGGGACTAGTCGGGCCGGTCTAACTAACGGGACCGGGGCCGGGCCCGGAGTAAGAGGCGGAGCCGGGGCCGGGCCTACGGCAGCCGTTAAAGACAGTATTAATGCTCTCGAGGGAGGAGGAGCCGAAGGAGCAACAGCCGCAATAGCAGCAGCGGGGGCCGCAGTAATAGGGGCTGCAGCAGCTATAGGTCGAGCCGTCTAGGTCGAGTGCTAGCCACGAAGGAATAAGACTACTTACTATTATACTCTAGTAGCCTCTTCGTCTAGTTCCCAGCTAGCTTCTCGAAAGATAGTCGAGTAACCGTTACTAATAGGCTTTATTAGCAGAGATATATCCTATAGCTACTAGCCGGAAAGAGCTTCTATAAGGAAGTATTAGTTAGCTTCCTCGAGGATTTCTTCCTACGTAGCTAGCTACGACGAAGCTAGTAGGTTTCTAGCAGAGAAGGCTCCTAGATATACCGTATAGGTCTTCCTAATACGGTTAGTTATATAGCCCCTCGAGGGAGCTATCGAGGTCTCGAGCTTTAAAAGCTACTGCCTAGGAGTCTCTTCCTCTCGAAGAGATATTAGCTTTACGGCACTAACGGATTCCGTTATTGCCGTACGTGCGGTAGTTAGTAGCTTCGTCTCGTAAAGGTATTCCTTACGGTGACTCTCGTAGTTACCTAAGGTAGTAGAAAAAGCTCTCTACTATACGGAGGTTAGCTCGGAGAAGAGGGATGCTCCCTCTATAAATTCCGTTGCCCTAGGACAAAGAGGGGGCTCGAGAGGGTCCTACTTATTAGAGAAGACTAGATTATAGATAGTTCTATCTATACGAGCCCGTAGCTCCTTTACCTACTTATCCTAATCTTAGGGCTCTATAAGAATCGTCCTACGGACCGTAGGGATAGTAGAGGAGTCGGTTTTCGTTATTATTGCGGGGAAGGGTAGAAAAGTTAGGTAAAAATCGGCTTTTCTAGTAAGAGGGGTAAAAGGAAGCTACGAGGGATATAAGAAAGGTGCCTTTTATAGCAGCCGGAAGGTATAGGAACTCTATTCCTCCTAGGCTTATAACTCTCGCGTAGAGAGATACGAGAAGTATATAAAAATATATAAAGGTGAAATTAGAAGTAAGGGGTCGGATAGGTAGGGTAGAGAGATTTAATTCTTATAGGAGTAGCAATTACGGTAGGGGAGTAATTATTATATTGCCTTAATTATCCTTCTTTCCTCTATTTAACGCCCCTCTTTATACCCGTCTAGTATCTCGATTAATAAAGAAGATCCTACTTAAAGAAGCTACTAATATCCTTTCGACTACCGAGCTTTTTGCCGGTTTTTCCCCTCCTTTCTAGCCGTTGCCGGCATATCCGTCTTATCTCTCGCTACCTTTATAGGAAGCTATCGCTACTTCTGCTTCCCCTCTTGCCCCTACCCTCCTCTCTGCACCTCCTTTTAGCTCCTTCCTTAAAACCTGTTTTTTAGCTTCCTAGGTCCCTCGTGCTAAGGGATATCTCCGAGAACTACGAAATTAGGCTACGCTTTGCGATAAAAGTTAAGGTTTATATAGATTATAAAAATATCTTATACTTTATAATAATATAATAGTTAAATAGATAATAGATCTAATAAGCTAAATACTTATTAGAATTTAACTATAAAATAATCTATAGAAAAGGAATAAAAAACGGTTAAGTTAATACCCTTAGTTAATAAAGTAACTATAATATAAGGGCACTTATAATAAAAGGATAGCTCTTAGAAATTAATAAAAATAGGAACTACTAGTAATAATAGCTAAATATAATATTTAAAGTATAACCTAATAACTTAATATACTAAAAGATCCTAAAATAAATAAAAGAATATAAAGTATTAAATAAATATAGTATAGAATATTTAAAAGTTTTAATATATATAAATAAAATCTAGATGCTACTAGAATTATATAATAAAGTTATATAAGATATATATAAATATTTAATATATAGATACTAAGGAATCTAAAGAATAATAAAATAGATTAAATAATAATATAACTTTTTATAGCTTAAAAAAGTAATATAATAAGTTATTAAAGAATATAAACTTTATATATAAAGAAAGGCTAAATAATATAAGCTATATAGAGAATTATAACCGCTATTAGTACTAAAAAAGCTATAGGATTTAATAGCTTTTAACTATATTATAAAGCTACTACTATTAAAAGAACCTATAACTAACGTTAAGTATAATAGTATATTTATTATTACTAATAGATTAATAAAGTATAGATATATTTTACTATATAAAGAAGTAAGTAATATAAGAGAGCTAGTATATATTTTCCTATAAATAATTATTAGTAATTATAGACTACTAAATAAGATTATCTTTAATAAAAAAAGTATATTTATAGCTAAGTTTTAATAAGCTCTTATAGTATAATTAAGGACGAAATATAAGCTTAGTATAGCTTATTACTTATAAATAAATAAATAAATAAAACGACTTAACTAAACGCTTAAATAATATTTACGATACTATATTAGCTATAAATAAAACGATTAAGTTAAATAGCTATTAATAGTATAACTAGCTTATAATAACTTAATTATAAAAATACCTAAGCTCTTACTAATATATACTAATTATAGATATAACCTAGAAGTATTACTAAATAAAGTTAAGAGCGTTAATAGGATCGGTAGGCGATATAAGATAGGGACGCTTTAGGGTAGGCTCGGCGCTAAGAAAACTACTAGGCTATAGCTCGGCGTCGGAGGGAGACGCGGTTAGCTCCTAAGCCGGCTCTGCGACGGCCGCGGGCATAGATACCTTAGCCTTAACCTTAGATAGGGCCTTAAACGCGGCTACCGCCTTACCCTTACCTTTATCCTTCCCCTTATTAAAGGGGACTAGGGCCGGAACGGGCCTAGTAAGACTAATAGGATTAAAACCGCTATCCTTAGCATTAGGGCCGTCGCTAGTAATAAGATAGAAATAGTTAGCGAGATTATTAACCGCTATAAGAGTCTTTTAAGTAACTAAGAGCGACTTAGGCCTAACCTAGGCTAAGGTCTTAATAGTATTACTAAACTTACCTAGGTACTTCTCTAAGGACTTATATATATAGTAGGTATTGTTTATAAAATAGGTAAAAGTTAATGCGAGCGTCTCGATATTCTTAGCGACTATAGCTAGACTAAGGGCGGACTCGCCTAATACGCCCTTACCCTTAGCGGTAGGGGCCTTCTAACTAGCGTAAATATAAGTTTCTAAAGTAGCGCGATAAAAGCGCTCTTATACTAAACCCTTAATAAGGGAAGGGCTATCGACCTTAGACTATACTTAGTAAAGGGTATTAGCGGCCTCCTTACCCTTAGAGGTAATCTAGAATATAAATTAGCACCGAACTTAAATAGTACTATAGTAAGAAGGGGTTACTTACTTAGTAATAAGACTAATTAAAGTTAGCGTAAGCGATATACGCTTTAGCCTTTATAGCTATTAAAGTTAGTAAAAATACTAAAGGTAAGACCGACCTAAGATAAAGCTAAGATTAATACTTATAAGACTAGTTTTAATAGCTAGCGAAGGACTTATAAGTAAGCTTATTAGTAAGACGCCCGATATATATAAAATATAAGATAGAGCGCTCTAATCCCGCTACTATAGCGACTTTCTTATAAAGAGGGGGTTTTAAAGGAAGCGAGCCGCTACTACCTAAGTCGGCTTCTTAGTTAGATATTATAACGCGACGACGAGCGAACTAGATATAGTACTAAGGAGACCTAGAGTTATAGAAATAAGGCAGGCGAGGTAATAGTTAAGCCTACGAAAGAGATAGATAATAGAGAGATAGGAGGAGGTATATATAGAACTAAGGGGGGAGGGCAGGTATATATAGGCGCGAGCTAGGCGCGCGTAATTAGTAACTACGAGATAGAAGGTAAATATAGGCCGCCGCGCCCTTAATCGGGAAGTCGTATAGCTAGACGGGAACCGATTTACGATTAGCGGAGCCGGCTAACCGAATTTTCGATTAGCTAGCCCTACTTAGAAGCGACCTATACTAGCGCCCGGCCCGGTAACCGGATATTACCTGCCCTATTAACTAACGGATAGATAAGCTAACGCGACCGCGGCTACGCGGCTATAACGCGGGTGCTATAGTAAATTTAGGCGCCCGCGAGTCGGGCCCTTAGAGAGAGACTACTACCTATAACCCTAGGCCCGGGCTAGCGAGCCTAGGCCGCGGCCGCTTAGGATAGTAGCGGCTACGGCCCAAGAGGGCCCGCGCTAAGATATAATATCGCGGGAGGAGCTTATAGTAGCCGGCGTAAATTTCCTATATACTACTACTACGACCTCGTTTAAGGCGGACCTATACTAAAAAAAAGGAGGGTTTTCCCTTAAGCACTTTAGTTTTTCCCTCTTATTTAATATTAAAGTTCTAGATACCTTTAGCTAGGTCCTTAGTATAATCTTAATAATAATAATAATAACCTAGAAGTATTTAAGGTTACTTAGTAAGAACTATAAGTAAAATAAGTAATATTATAAGTAGATTAGCTATAAAAAGAAATATAAAGAAATATAATAAGAACTTTAATTTATTAAAGAATAAATATCTACTTACTATAATCGGAAAAAGCTATAAGGACTAATTATTTAAGAGGGAGATATAGTTTACCTTATATAATAAAATATTAAAATAAAATAACTAAGTAGTAAATTAAATTTTAAGAAACTTAGACCGTTTAAGGTTAAGAAAACTATTTTAAAAGTTAACTATAAACTTTTACTACTAATAATAATATAGATATACCTAGTATTTTATATCTTATTATTAAAACTAGCGCTATAAAATACTAAACTATAGGAAAAAATTAAAGTTAATAATAATTAAAAATATAAAGTAAAATAAATACTAAATATAAGAAAATAAGGTTAGTAATAAGAATACCTTATTAAGTAAAAGGAATATAAACTAAAGGAAAATACCTAGGAACTACTTAAGTACTTAACCTACTATAGCTTTTTACTTTAATAATTTTACTAAAAGGTTTTAAAGGGACTAAAGGACTAATATAAAGGTATTTACCCTTAGTATAAGTCTAGGTATTAGCCTAGACCTTAGCCGATAAGCGTTATAGGGTAAGGTAGGCTATACGTATAAACGTATATTTAGTAGTAGTAAGCGTAGCGTATAGTTAGATCCTATATAGCTTATTATTATAATATAATAAAAGGCACCTATAGTATAACCCTTTACCTACCTTATAATAGTATAAGCTATTATTATATTAGATCTGATATTAGAACCTTAGTAGTACTAGCTAAGGTAGTAGTAGTAGTAGTAGCTATTATAGAAAGAAGCTTAGTATTAATAGCTATAATAATAGGCGGAAGAGCTATACTAGTAATACTTATAGGAAGAGGCCTAGTAATAATAGGACGAATAAGCCTAGTTTATAAAGCTATTCTACTAGATATTATAAGACCTAAACTAATAAGTAACCTTACGCTAGATCCTTAATACCCTCCTAACGCTAGCTCCGATAGATACGCCCCCCGCTACTAGGAGGTTAGAGCGCGAGGCGGCCCTTAGTAAACGGAAGCTACTACCTTAGCCTACCTAGGACGGTAAGCTAGAGACCTTTTACTTCTTCCTTAACCGCCTAATAGTAAAATACTATATTAACGAGAAATAGGGCCTTAACGGCTATAAGGAGACGGCTTAGTTCTCGCTCCTTTATACGCTACCGGAGCCCTAGATATAGCGAGTAGCGGGCTTCTAAGAGTAGGGTAGTCCCGGGGGGATAAAAGACCCCTAAGTATTCTTTAACTACCTAGTCTATGCCTTTAGCAACGTATAAGAATAGGAGAAGGTATAGGATAGGCTATAGACCCTTACTTAATAAGAGGGGTAGTCCTTCGAGGAGTTCTTACTAGAATTTAAAGAGACCCTAACCTAGGCGGCGGGTAATACCGCCTAGGATAACGGCGCTAAGCTTACCTAGCTATGGAACTTAATCTCCCCGGCGCTCTAGGAGCTACTTATCCCTATTATAATGCCCTCTACCTACGAGGGCTACGTAGGCCGCCTTATAAAGGTAGCTTAGGGATATAAGTAGACGCCGCGCTTTTAGAAGCTATATAAGCGCTTAGCCTTAAGCGGGACTAACGGGCCGGATAGCTCCTCCTTACTTAACCCGTCTATGCCTAGGCCCGCTCCTAAGTCGGCGGTCGATGCGGACGGCGACGTCCGGATAGCGGCTATACGCCTTAAGGGGCGCGGTAATAGTAAGACCCTAGCCGCTCCGCTAGCGGCGTAGTCTAGTAAGACGGCTAAGTAGGTGCCCTATAAGGAAATTAGTAAACGACGTAAAGAGGGCCGCTATATATATTGCGGCGTAAGTATATATATAGTTAAGTCTTGCCCCTACCTCTTAGTAAGGAGGCCGGTAAAGATATAGGTTACCCGCGCCTTACTAGAATCCGATAACGAGGGAGATAGGGGAACCTCCGCTATATATAAAGCGGAGGGAAAAGCTTAGCTCTAGTATAAAGGCGGGCCCCGGAGCCTAGCAAGCTAATACTAGCTAAGGAGGACCTAGTAAGGCGTATTAAAGAAGAACCTACTTTAATACTAGTTATTATTAACTAGACTTACCTCCTCTCTACCCTTATAAACGAGGGTTACTAGTATTACGCTATAATTAATAAAGCGAAAGCCCTTAAGCTACGCTTACTAATAGAGAAGATTTACCCTAGGCGTATAAAGGGCGCCTCGGCCGCGATAGAGGGCGCGGTTATTAAAAGCGTCGCCTAGGTAGCTACGGAGGTTAACGGCCTCCCGCGGCTACTAGTAGTATATATAGTCCCCTAGCTTAAGTTTCCCTTAATTCTTAGGAAGCTATAGTTAACGTATATAAAGTTATATTCGGTGCTATATAAAGGGAGGCTATAGTTTAGCCCTACGTAGTTCTAGGTCTAGTATAGTAGTAAGGAGGGAGCGCCGGACGCTCTGCCTAACTTATAAGACGCCTAGGAAGTCTTAGCCTTAGTATTTATAAGCACGATATAGTAAATCTATAAGCGGAAGGGGCTAGCCGTAGCTATAGTATCGATCTATACGGTTAGCCTAGCGGATATTAAGAAAGCGCTATAACCGAAGCGCCCTTTATTAAAAGAGGAGCTATAGTAGGCTATCCTACCGCGGTTCTACGACCTACTACCGCTCTTCTAAAAGAGCAAGGCTAATAAGTTAAACCCTTATAAGCTAAGCGTAGACTACTTAATACCGCTCCGTATAGGGGATAATAGTAAGGAGCTTCCCCCGCTATTCGGGCCGCTATATAGTATATTACGAGAGGAACCACTAGTATTAAAGAAGACCCTTATAGACCTCCTCGATAAGGGATTTATTAGGGCTAGCTCCTTTAAGGCAGCAGCTTTAGTCCTATTTATATAAAAGCTAAGGGGGGGACTTTGCTTCTACGTAGACTACTAAGCGTTAAACGTAATTATATACCTAGACCGGTACCCCCTTCCGCTTATAGGAGAGACCCTCTATAACCTAGTAAAAGCGAAGTAGTTTATAAAGCTCGACGTTATCTAAGCGTTCTATAAGGTATAAATAGTATATAGGGAGGAGTAAAAGATAGCGTTCTATATAAGATATAGCTTATTCGAGTAGATAGTTACCCCCTTTAGCTTAGTAGGTGCCCTAGCTACGTTCTAACGTTATATTAACCGGGTACTTAAGGGTTTCCTCGATAAGTTCGCGTCTATATATATAGATAATATTCTTATCTATTTAAGCGGGAGCTATAAAGACTATATATAGAAGGTACGGAAGGTACTAAACCGCTTAGCGGAGCACGGCCTATACCTAGACCTAGATAAATACGAATTTAGCGTTAAGCGCGTTAAATACCTTAGCTTTATTATTATCGCGGGCGTAAGCGTATAAGCGGACCTAGCTAAGATTTAAGCTATCCGCGACTAGGCGACCCCGATATTATAACGAGGTATATAGAGCTTCCTAGGCTTTACTAACTACTACCGGGTCTTTATTAAGGAGTTCTTATAGATCGTGCTACCGCTTAACGAGCTAATAAGGGATAGGGCCCCCTTCTCCTAGGGACCTATATAGGCAGAGGCGTTCTAAACCCTTAAGGACTTATTTTCGTAGGCCTTAGTACTACTATAGTAGGACTTCGGTAATCCCTTAACTATAGAAGCGGACTATAGCGGCTATATACTTAAGGGAACCTTATCTTAAGAAGTAAAAGGGTAGAGGAGGCTAGTAGCGTTCTACTTATATAAGCTTACCGCGGTAGAAAGGAACTACCTAATTTATAATAAGGAGATATTAACGATTATTAGCTACCTTAAGTAGTAGTAGGCGGAGCTCTATAATTATAAGAGCTTCGAGATCCTTATAAACTATAGGAACCTTAAATACTTTATAACCTAATAGTATCTCTTAAAGTAGTAGGCGCGCTAAGCGGAGTATCTCTCGCGCTTTTAGTTCTATATTAAGTATAGACTAGGTAAGGAGGCTATAGTCTTAGACGCCCTCTTATAGAGAGAGTAGGACCGGCCTACCTCCGTAGACCTTAATACGCGAGATATATAGATAATCCTAGATAAGGCGCTCTAGACTTACCTCGGCGCTACTCTATTAAGGGCGGAGGGTAACCCCTTAGGAGCGGCCGGGGTCCCGGCCCCCCTTAAGGGTGCGCCCGACGTCCCTTAGCGTATCTTCTAAGACGAGGAGCTCTAACGCTTATAGGACTAGCTAGCGGTATAAGATAATACGTATATAAGCGTACGCTACGCTATAGAGGTAAGGGCGCGCTTACTTAACCGCGGCCTTAGTTTAAAAGTCTAAGTAGGCGACTACTATATTAACCCCCGCGGCTACCTTCGCTATAAAGGCAGGCTATAGGTCCTAGGCGCGCCGGCGATAATAGAGGCCGTAGCTAGGGCGGCCCCCTTAGAAGTTAAGGAGCGGGATAGGTTAAGAGGGCGGATCGTATAAATAATCTACGACTTAAGCGTAATCGGCTATCCCGGCCGCGAGGGCACGCTAGTAGCGATTAGCTAGGACTTTTACTAGCCGCTTATAGTACTATACGTCCGCCGTTTCCTCTATAACTATAATATCTACGGCCGCTTAAAGATCTAGCGAGCGCTTAAGAGGGGGCTATTAAAGTTACTACCGGTCCCTAACCGGTTCTATACGTATATATAGTTAGACTTTATTATAGACCTCCCTCTTATAGTAAGCGGCAACCGTAATCTCTAGGTAATTAAGGACCGTCTAAGTAAGGAAGTAGTACTAAAGCCGATACCGTCTATAAAAGTAAAGGCCTACGCTAAGCGCTTCCTTTAGTACTATGCCCGCTTTTACTAGTAGCTAGCCTTAATTATTAGTAATAAGGGCACTAATTAAACTAGCCGCTTTTAGTAGTACCTTTATAAGCTACTCTAAGTTACCTAGTTACTAAGTACGGCCTACTACCTATAGACTAATAAAGGGCCTAAACGCTTTAACTAAGAAGTCTAAGCTTACCTTTAAAGGGTAATAGCCTATAATTAAGCGGACTAAGATAAGTAGCTTCCTATAGCCTAGATAGCGCTTAACGGTAGGTCGAACTTATCTATTAGTATATCCCCCTTCCTTACGCTATATAGGTTCGAACCGCCGTTAGCGTAGCCTATTACTATAGATATAAGCGCGGAGCGCTACCTAGCTAGCTCCCTAAAAGGTAGGGCGTCCGCCTTTATATAAAAGCTATAATAAGTTTCGGAGTTTTACTAATCCTCGATAGCGTCTACCGCCTAAGACTAAGAGCGGTAGGCTAATAAGTCGCGGGATCCTATAAATAGGTTCGCGGTAAGGGATAAGGTCTAGCTAGACCTCTATAATTATAGGTTAACGAAGCTAAAAAAGAAGCTCGACTAGCTATATACTAAGTATATAGTAAAAAGGGTACTAAGTCTATAGACCGTAGAGCTAGAGGGGCTGCCCTCTAGTATCTATAGTATAATTAACGTTAACCTCCTTTATCGCGCCGTTATAGACCCCTTACTAAGCTAAGAGATAGCGGATCCCTAACTAGCCGCTATCCTCGTTAAGGGGGAGGAGGAGTTCTTAATAGAGGAGTTATAGGTAGCCCGTTAAAAGAATATAGGCCGCGGTAAGAGGCGCGAAGTCCTCGTTAAGTAGCGCGGCTACTAGGACTTAACGTAGGAGCCGGCTTCTAAGTTCGAGGGCGCGGTAGCCCTAGATAGGTTCGAGGCCCTTTATAGGCTAATAGAGGAAAACGACGGCCTAGTAAGAGAAGCTACCCCCTTAGCGGTAAAGTAGCTAGTACCCTAAGACGTAGGGGAGACTATGCCCCGCCCCTAAGGAAGCGGCGGGGCACTAGGCCCGCGGCGGTCGCTACGCTAGCGTAAGCTATAGGCGCACGTTACGGATACCGCGACTATAGATAATAAGCGGGGCGCACTTAGGTCGGCGGTAGTATAAATAAATTATATTAGCCCTTATAGGCGCGCTCGAGGGCGTATAGACTAGGCCCGGCGGGCCTTCTTCTTTAGCGGGGTCTCGACTACTAGACGGTTATCCTTATCCTCCTCCTCGTCCTCCTCCTCGTCCTCCTCCTTAATATAAGGCGCGGCCCCGGCCTTAAGGGCGCGGATCCGGCCCTCTAAGCTACCTAGCTAAGCGGCGACGGCGGCGGCGTTAGGGACGGCGGCGGCGGCGGCGGCGGTACCGGTAGTAGTAGAGGCGGCGGCGGCTAAGGTAGCGGGGGCGGCTAGGGCGGCGGCGACGGTGCCCCTAAGAGAGAGAGAGTTAGCGCCGTAAAGAGTACGGGAAAGGGAGCTTACGTACTTAGGCATAAGGGCGGCGCGCTCGAGGAACTATAAGTTATAGTAAGCGGCGGCGGCGGCGGTTAAGGCGCGCTTAGCCTTATTCTAGTCCTTACCTAGCTCTGCGGCGCTCTAAGCTACGGCAGTATAGGCAAAGACGGGCGGCGTAACCTTATATACGCGGTTAGCCTAGGCGTATAGGAAGTAGCTGCCTTAAGGGCGGCCGGCCTAGTTAGCGTAAGGGAGGGACTACGAGGTATACTATACGTAGGGGGAATCGCGGGTAGCGCCCTAGGCCACGGCGCGCTTATACTAGTACGGGGAGTTAGTAATACTCGCGAAAATAAAGGCGGAGGGGCTTATAGAGGAGGGCGGCGAGGACCTACGCTTATTATTATCGTCGTTATTATTAGCGTTACCGCGGCGGCCGGTAGTAAAGAGTATAGCGGGGGCGGCGGCGGCGCGGGTAGTAAAGTTAACGGCCGAGAAGCTAGGTAGCGGGTAGCGCGGAGCGGCGGTAGGCGCGACTAGGGTAGCGGGGGTAGTAGGCGGGGTAGCGGGCGAGGCGAGGGCGTAATCGACGAAGTCGTCGATCTCGGTAAAGAAGTAAGATAAAGCGGGGGAGGATATATTAAATTATTTAAATAACTAGCGGAGGTATAGGTTAGCTCGTATATAAGCGGTAGCGTATAGCTAGGCGCTAAGAGACTTATAGTTATAGTTATAGCTATTACTACTAATAATAATAATAATAGTATAGTTAAGAGGAAAGAGCGATAAGAGCGCGCTAGTAGGTTATTTACCTCCTAGCTATATACCGAGGTATAGGATTAACGTTATAAGGGACCGCCTATAAAAAGAGGGGCAGGGACCTTATATAAGGGTATTTACCCTTAGTATAGGTCTAGGCATTAGCCTAGACCTTAGCTAATAAGCGTTATAAGGTAAGGTAAGTTATATATATAAACGTATATTTAATAGTAGTAAGCGCGGTATATAGTTAGATCCTATATAGCTTATTATTATAATATAATAGAAGGCACCTATAGTATAACCCTTTACTTACCCCGTAATAACTAAGATTTATAAACTCCTAATTAATATTAAATAAAGACTAATTTACCTTATTAAGAACGCTTAATAATTATAAGTTATTTACTACTTAATACTTATATATATTAAGTATAAGTAAAACGCTATCCTTAGTATTTATTAAGGGCTAGTATATACTTAATATAGTAGTATAAGGCTAAATAATTATTTATTTAAAGCTAAAGAGAAAGGAGGAAAACTTTATTTTAGTTATAACGATTATCTATCTTCCTTAGTCCCTAGCTTAACTTATATTTAAGTACTATTTAGCTTAAGTTTAGGTTAAGCTCTACTTATATATAGGTTTACTTTAGCCTAACTTTAGTACGGTCGCTATAGTATAGCCTTAGCCTTTTATAGGTATAGCCTATAATACTACCCCCGCTCTCCCCCTCTTATTAGTAGCGCTCTTATTCCTCTCTTACTACCTTTCTATTATCGCTATCCCCTTTTTCTTAGCGCGCGCGGTCGCTTCCTTCCGCCTTACGCTTACCCTATCCCTTTATATACTGCCTTTTTATACGCTTATTCCGCCCTATCCTTCCCTCCTTTATATATATACCCCTATACCTTACTAACTATATATATACCCCGCTATATATAAATACCTCTTTTCTATCTCCTCCCTCTCTTTCTTTCTTTTTCCTCTTTTAAGCTTTACTCCCTCTATACGCGCGCCCTTACTCTACCTAACTTCTATCGCCGCGCTACGCTATATTATAATAACTATAGGCCCTTATACGCCCGCTAGCTTCTCTACTCTACGTAGCGGTACCCCGCTTCCTAGCACGCTAAGCGACTATACTCTACCGCCCTTATACTAGTTAACGCGTCCGCTTACGTCTCTTAGTAAGCGTAGCGCGACCTATAGTACTACTATACGGCGGCTACCCTATCTCGCCTATATAGGCCGAGTAACGTCGCCGAGCGTCGAGATATAGTATAGTGCTTACTAGAATTAAGCGTCGCCGCGTACTTATAATTACTTTACCTATACCTATACTAGATTACGCTACCTTTTTATTTATTACTTTCTCTTAACTTTATTTAATAGGATACTAATATAATAGTAGTATACTAGGGATACGATCGCTACTACTAATGCCTTTTAAGACTATATATTTTAAAAGACGTTCGATAACTATTAAAGCGACCCTTATATATATACTCTATTTCTCCTTTAACCTTATCCTACTATTTATCTCTAACTATCGCTTTAGTATACTAAGCTTACTTATACTACTATATTTATATACTAGGCCTAGATATACCTTAATATCTTAGAGTAATTAAGCGGTAGTTAAAGGGCGTTTATAGTTAGTTAAAATTAAGTTAGTATCCTTAGTATATCCTACTATATCTATATCTTATCTTATTATATCTTACCCTTATCTTAGTCTTTATCTATCTTTTATCGCTATTTATTTTATATTTATCCCTTATTTATCCTTTATTATTTCCCTTTAGTACTATAGTTCTTTTCTATCCTTTCTTTATTCTTTAATAAGCGTTCCTTATCTCTTACCTCCTTCTCTTTCTCCTTCTTTTATCCTTTATTTCCCCTTTCTTATCTTCCGCCCTCCTTTTTATCCTTTTCTCTTACCCCTCCTTAGTCGTTCTCTCTTATATTTCCCTACTATCTCTTAAATCCCTTTAAAGCTTCCGTTTCTTAGAAGTCGTTTAGTAAGTACTATAATAGGTTTATATACCCTTAGTATTTTACGAGCACCTATTACTATCTGCCCCTCCCCCTTTACTTTTACCGCGCTCGCTAAATCTCTTCGACGATATACTTAAGCTCGTTATTCTCCTTAATTACTAGTAGCGGTTAGTAGTTATCGACTACCTATTTAAGTAGTAGGTTCTCTACTACCTAGCGGAGAAATTCTATATAAAGCTTCTTATATACCCTCCTTAGTATATCGAGCTCTACTATATATAGGCTTACTACCTTCGTTATAGTATACTTTTAATATAGCTAGTCGAGCTTCTTATATAGCCGGTTAGTTATATATTTAGCTATATTTACTTATACTTTATCGCTTACTTTAAACCTCTCCGCTAAAGCTCTCCTTTAGTTCGCTATCTCCTTTTATCTTACCTACGCCGCGATAATAGTAGTTTATAAGAAGTCGGTTACCTCTCTTATCTTTTAAGCGAGCTCCCTTACCCCCCTTACTTTTAGCGCTAGCGGCCCTTCCTCCCTCGCTATTTAAACCGGCTTAATATTATATCTATATATCGCGAAGAATAAGCTTATACTTATTATCGACGCTACGCGGTTATTTAATATAGCTTATATATATAGTAGCTATACTCTTTAGTTATCCTAGCTATAGTAAACGTACGCTTAAAGGTATACTTATACTTCTTAGTTTACGCGCTTAGTTAACTTATTTATTTATAGGTAGTATATTAAACTTAACTTCCTTTATATATTTATTTATCTATAGAATTCCCTTTAAAAGCTTCTTATTTAGTTCGTCCCTTTATTTAATACGATCGACCTTAGTATCTTATAAACGCGGAAGTAAGCTTAAAGGAACCTTATTATATATACTACTACCCTTATTATCGGTATCGCTTTAAGTATTACTACCTTTATTAGCTAGTCTATAATTACCTAAAGGTACTTTACGCCTTTTCTCTTAGTTAGCGGTAGTTTAACTATAAAGTTTATTAATAAGTATATAAATAGTTAGGATAGCGGTAGTAAGGGCTTTAAGAGTCCCTTTTAAAGTTACCTTTATATATACCCCCTCTTATATAGTCTATAGTTCGCGATAAGCTGCCTTACTATCGCTAACTAGCTAGGCTAGAAGAATTCTTAGGCTAGTATTACTAAGGTCCCTTCTCTCCCTAGGTATCCTACCGCCGTTAAGTTATATATCTATTAGGCTATCTATACCTAAAGTATATCTTATTCTTTAGCCCCTGCTCCTTTATTATACTTCGGTTTCCTTAGTACTTATAGCCTCTCTTAAAAGCGTAACTATTTCTTAATATCGATTATATATTCGCTTAGCTATACCTTTAGTTACTATTTTAGTACTAGCGATCTCTCCCCTTTATATACTACTTAGAACACCGCTTAGTATTCCTTATCTTTCCTTAACGCCTTTATCTATTTCTTCTATAGCTCTTAGTCGTTAAATACTAGTATAAGGTTAGCCTATTCCTAGGGTATATTTTAGCCTAAGTTTAGGTCGAGTTCTAGTTAGTTATTGCCCTTATTCGCCTTCTTCTTAAGTTATCTTATAGGCCCCCCCGCTCCGCTAATATACGCTATCGCGCCTACCCCTCCTCTACCTACTTATAGCGCCGCTACTACCGCCCTATCTTAGGCTAAGCGTCTTAGTAAGTCGGCGTATCGGCCCTTAGCGGGAACTAGGCGGCCCCGCGGGTAATTTCGCCCGCCGGCCGATCTTACTCTTAGCGGGATAGCGCGTCGGGCACCGCCGCTAGCCTCCCTAGCTAGAACTCTAGTATAAAGTTATAGGATATAAGCTCTATCGCTTATCAGCTTTATCTCTTATTTAACTTCTTCTTTATTATAAAGTACCTTAGGTTATTATAGTTAGTTAGTACTATAAAAGTAAGTATATTTTAGAGTTCTACTCCTTAAAAGTCTAAGTACTATATAATTATAAGTATCTCCTTATTATAGATTAAGTAGTTATACTCTACTAGGTTTAGTCTCTTTAAGAAGAATCCTACTAAGTATCGTATACCGTCTAGCCCTACTTATATTAGCGCCCCCCTTATTATATATCTAGAATAGTCCGCTTTTAGGTATATTTCTCTCTCTAAGTTATAGAGTTATAGTACTAGGGCGTTATAAAAGGCGTTTTAAATAAACTTAAATACTACTTAGTACTTATCTATTTACTTAAAGATCGCGCCCTTCTTATAAAGGCCGTCTAAGTATACTAATACCTTTATATAAAGTAGTATAAAGGCCTAGTAGTAGTTCGCGAAGCTAAGGAAGCTTTAGACTCCTCTTATATTCTAGGGTGCCCGCTATATCTATATTACCTAGATCTTCTTTAAGTTATATTAAACCTTACCCCCTACCTATATAATAAAGCTTAGGTACTTAACCTCCTTTATTATAAAGTCGTACTTCCTTAGGTTTAATATTAAGCTTACCTTTTATAGCTTTTAGAGTACTTTTACTACTTTCTCTTAATAGTCTTAAAGAGACCTTAATAAGTAAATTAAAATATCGTTTATATACGCTATAATAAACTTATATAGGTATTCCCTTAGTACCTTATTAATATATCGTTAAAAGGTAGCCGGCGTCCCTATTAAGCTAAATAGGTATACTTACTACTTAAATAATCTAAACTTTATTTAAAAGGCTATCTTAAACTTATAGCCCTTTACTATTTAGATCTTATAAAACGCCGCTATAACGTTAAGCTTTATAAACTACTTTACCTTTATAAGTATCTATAGTATCTCTATAATTAAGGGTAGTATATACCTATCCTTTTTTATAATCGCGTTTAAGGCTTAGTAGTTATAGTAAAATCGTAAGTAACTATTTAACTTTTAAGTAAAGAGTACTAAGGCCGCGGCTAAGGAGCTACTTAAGTAGATTAGGTTTACCTTTATTAGCTCGCTTAGGGTCTTCCTTAGTACTAAGAGTTCCTCCCTTAATATATTATAAAGGGGTCCCTATAATAAGGGGGGCTCTACCTTATCTTTATCTAGTATTAGGTTAATCTTATAGTCTACCCCTAGCCTATATAAGGGTATCTTTAAAGCCTTCTCTAGTATAAAGAGGTCTAGGTATATATCTAGCGCTTACTTTAGGACGTAGTCCGCTAGGTCTACTACTATCTTTAGCTAGAGTGCTCTCTTTATATCCTTTATTATAATCGCCTAGATATTAACTATCCTCTACCTTCCCTTATTATCCCTTACCGCCCTCTCCCTTTAATATTCCGCTATAAATACTACCGCGCTAACGATCTTTACCCCTTAGATCTATTCTACCCTCCTTACTACTTCCGATCCTTATAAGCCTATTTAGATCTTAGCCTTACTATACTAAATCCGATCCCTTACCTACGTTATATATTACTTAGTTCTTCTTTATCTATAGCTTTCTTAGGAATATATTATAGCTTAGCTTAAGGACTACGTATATAAAGGTCTACTTTATATAGCCGTTAATATCTATCTTAAATACTATAATTCCTTTTATTTATAAGGCTAGAGTATCTTTTAAGAACGGCCTTAAAAGTTATCTTCTCCTCCTATTAGCGAGAGGCATCTATAGCTTCCTTACTACCCTCTTACTTACTATAGTATAGTAATTATAGCCGGTATCTATAAGCGCGTTAAGTCCCTTCTTCTTATTAATACTTACCCTTAGCGTTACTAGGCCTAGCGTAAGATAGTCCCTCGTTAACTTCTAAGCTTTTTACTATTTCTCTTTTACCTTTAGCGCCTAACTTTACGCTAAGGTTCCCCTTTTTCTAAGTTATTATTATCCTTAGTATCTTTCTCTTCCTTTATTACGCCCGCCTTCTAGGGTTCCTATCTCCTCTTCTTATAATAGAGCGCGATATATCCTTTAACTCTATAGTTAAAGTACGTTTAGTTCTCTAGCTAGCTCTACCCCTCCCTTTATCTATCTAAGGCGTTAATACTAGTTATTAAGGTATCCCTATCTTTATCCTTCCTTTTTTAAGGGTATATATCCGCTAGTCTTCTTTAGTTTAAGGGGGGTTATCTTATTTACTAGACCCTCTCTAGCTTAGCCGCTATTTATATTACCTAATTAGTATAGGTAGCGAAGCTTAATATAGGGAGGTCGACTATAGCTAACGCCTCGCGGAGCTAGATTCCTAGGGCCCCTTCTAGGAAAACGATCTAAACGTTATATAGCTAGGACCTACCTCTAGCCTTAAAGAGTCTCTACTTAAACTTTAAGAGGAACGCTATAAACGTTTAACTTTCCCCTTATTTTATTATCTAGATCGCCGCCGCCGCGCGTAACTAGATATCTATATTAAGGTAGATTAAGTTAAGGTACTTTAACGGGGGCATCTATACCCTAAGGAATATATAGCCTACGTAGTAGAGTCTTTAGTAGGGTCCTTAGTAGGATCCTTAGTAGAGTCTCTAGCTAGCCCTCCTCTTAATTAGATAATCCCTTAGCCCCTATTCGACTAGAGAAGAAGGAGGGAAAATTTAGTCTATAAAAGAGGTCTCTTTTCCTCCTTAGCTAGCAGACAGCATTAGCATTATCTTCTTCTTTTAGTATTAGTATTATCTTCTTCTATATCCTCTTTTATTAATATACCTTTTTAGCCCTCTTTACTTTTACCTTGCCTTGCTTAGTACTTTCTCGTTTCCTTTATCCCCCTTAGACCCCCTCGTCCTTCGGTATCTAGCTACTACTATTGCCGTTAGCGTAGGTATATCTTTAGGTATATACCGTAGCTACCGTTAAAGTACTTTAGGAATTCCTTTTAATTATAGCCCCTCTCTACCCTTATTTTATAGTATATAGCGACTATTTATTATAGCCTAGCGTCTAGGTAGTTATAGATAAGGTAGAAGATTTCCCTTAAGCTTAAGAAGAATTCTTTATCGATCTTATACTTCTTTTATATATATCGTGCTTATAGGGTATAGTACTATTATTATCTATTAAATTTTCCTAGGCTTAAGAGAAGCTTCTTATAGCTATTCTTCCTTACTACCTCCCCCTCGGTTATAGGCGTTGCTGCCCCCCCTATTGCCCTTAAGGGTAGTATTAAACTACCTACTCCGCCCCTAGCCCCCTCCTATATACCTATCTATATCGGTTTATCTATCCTTTAGTATATCCTCTTAATCTAGCCGATTAGTTCCTATATCTATAGTTAGCTCTATATTACCTAATACCTTATCTCTACCTCTCTTACTTATAGCGAGAGTATCGCTTACTCTATCGTTAGCCGGGCGTCTAGCCCTCCCGTTACTACTCCCTTCCGTCCTTAGGCCTATTCTCCCTCCTTTAGGTCGTCGGGATATCTATATTATATCCTTTTAGTCCGATCTCTCTCTAGGCTTTATAGCCTTATCTAAAAGGAGCTTTAGATATATTAAGGGCTAGTATATACTTAGTATAGTAGTATAGGGCTAAATAATTATTTATCTAAAGCTAAGGAGAAAGGAGGAAAACTCTATCTTAGTCGCGATAGTTATCTATCTTCCTTAGTCCCTAGCTCGACCTATATTTAGGTGCTATTTAGCCTAAGTTTAGGTTAAGCTCTGCCTATACATAGGTCTACTTTAGCCCGACTTTAGTACGGTCGCTATATTATAGCCTTAGCCTTCTACGGGCATAGCCCGTAATAGTATCTACTTCTTAAATACTATAATAAAATAACTTAGAACTCTTTTCTTTTATATAATTCTAAATCTTTTAGATATAAGCTAAATAATTAATAGTAATAGATATATATAACTAAAGGTTTATAAGCTATACTTAAAGCTTTAATAAAGCTTCCTTAGCTTCCTCCCCTTTAAAATATAGCCTATACTACTCCGCTAATAATTTAGTTATTAAAAGAAATATATTAGCTACTATATATAAAAAGAATTAAAAGATACCTATAAAAAGAGGCTATTAAAATACTATTATAATAGAGACGACTACTAGTAATATAATTATTATAGCGTAAAGAATTTTCGGCTATCTAATAATTTATCTTCTTTACCTTAAAGTATTAAGTATATAGTATATTAGTAGGATCTCTACTTTAGTTAATATATTCGGTAAGAGTAGCGCGCTTAAAGGCTTTTTAAGAATAAATTTTTAGGATATAACTAAATATACTATTAATAGTATATCTTAAAAGGATAAAGAAATAAAGAACGATATACTTATATATAATATAATAAAGGTATATTTATATATAGCGGCTAAAGTAGCTATAGTAGGTCTTATAGATAAGACTAAAAGGAGGGGAGATATTATATTATAACTATAGCTACTAAGCTACTAATAGTCGACTATATTAAGTATATAATATAGTTTAATAGATAAATAGTTAGTATAACTATTTAATAGATATAGGATTAAAGGGATTATAAAGATTTAAGTAATCTAAGATTAATAAGATTACTATACTTTATACGATCTAATATTAGGGATTATAGCTAGGCCTATAATCTAAGGATAGTCTTTATAAGTATATATAGCTACTTACTTTTACTCTTTTAAATAGATAGCTTAATAGCTTTTAATATAATTATTATAATCTTTATTATAATCTTATCTTTAATTTTAATTACTTAATTACTTAGTTATAGTCTATAGTCTATAACCTCTAACTTATTACTAACGTAATATACTTATTATTACTTAGACTACGCCCTATTATATCTATTAATATAAACCCCTTAATAGGTTTATCCCTTAGGAATAATACTAGTCGTTATACTTTAAAGGGCCCCTTATTTTAATTAGGGTTCTCCCTTCTAAGAAGGCCCTCTCTCTTATAGGACTTTCCCCTCTTTAGGCCCCTATTCCTTAGGTAGGTCTAAAAGAGCCTAGGGACCTAAAAGGGCTTATACTTTCCTTAAGTAAAGGGATAAGTATAAAGCTAAAAACATCCTCTATATACTTACTAGCCTAAAGCTATATTAGCTATACTCTTACTATAAGGGCAGGCTATAGCTAAGGGGTTATATTGCGAAGTATAGCTTAATTTCGTAGTTCTTAAAGATATCTTTTAGTAAGAGGGACTAAGGAAGTTAAAAATTAGTTTTTAAGGAAGGAGCTAAAAGGAGGTATAGAGAGGAGGGTAAGGGTATAAGGGGAAGTAAAAGTAATAATAGCTTCTTATAGAGGTAGCGAGAAATAAGACGGATATACTAGTAATAGCTAAAAAGGAAGGGAAAAACTAATAAAAAGCTTAGTAGTTATAAGGATATTAATAGCTTCTTTAAGTAGGGTTTTCTATATAAATTAAGATATTAAAAGGGTATAAAAAAGGGCGTTAAATAAAGGAAAGAAGGATAATTAAAGTAATATAATAATTACTCCCTTACTATAATTACTACCTTTATAAGAATTAAATATCTCTACCTTACTTATCTAACCCTTAACTTTTAATTTTACCTTTATATATTTTTATATACTACTTATATCTCTCTTTATAAGAATAGTATTTATTTTTAATAGTTTTAAGGCCCTTAATTTAAACGCTTTATTATTAGCCTAGCTTATATAAAGCTAAGGGGTTTAGGTAACTAAGTTATATATACTAAAAAAAGCTATCTCCTTTAGCTATTAAAAGGGGGTCCTTTATACCTACCCTCCTTTAAGAAGAGAAAGCTAACTTCTTAGTTAGAATTTAAGAATAAATTAACTAAATCTTTTCTTAATAAGCTTAATTATTTATATATTAACTTATACTAAGAAACCTATTAAAGGTATCTAAGAAAGCTATTAATTCTTAGCGGCTAAAAACTATAGCTTATTTCGCTTAAGGTAAACTAGCCGCCCGCCTTATTTCCTCTTTAAGTTTATATTTAACCTAGTACTTAATGATTAATAAAGTATCCTATCTTATTATATAGTATAGCGTCTTACTATATCCTTAAACTTTATCTTAGACTAATAATACCTACCTTTTTAGTAGTAGACGTAAGCTAGTTAAGAACTAGGCTAGGTATATAAATAGTCCTCTTAAAGGTCCTCCTCCTTAGCCGGGCTAAAGGCGCTAATTACTATTACTTAAGCTCGCTAGTAGATTTCCTTAGGGGAGTATATCTTGAGTTATTTCTGCCCTAGTATAAGCCTAGCTCTCTTAAGCTTAGACGGCCGCCCTAGCCTCTTCTCCCTATCTTTCTCTTTCTCTAGGGCTATAGTTATAGCTCTCTACCTCTTCGCCGGCCTCCTAGCTAACGTAGCCTCTGCCCTTCCCCTAGCCTAGGGCCTTACCTCTACTACCTAGCGCTCTAAGAACCTCTCGGGCCTAATTAAATAAGCGCCTTAAGCGCTATCTTATACCTTTTATAGTTTTAAGTAGGTATAGCTTTATACTAGGTATATACCTTAATAAAGCGCGTATTAAATAAGGATCTCCTTAGTTTTTAATTAATATATATCTTTACCTCCCTTATATACTAATATTCTATATTAGCTATATATTGCTTTTATATAATAGTACTTAGCGATATATTTAACTCGGTAGTACTTAAAGTACTAGTAGAGCTATACCGCGTTTTTATATAGTTTTATAACTATTAAGTAATTTAATCGTAAATTTTACCCTTTTATATCCTTTTATTTATATAGTTAGTTCCCTTATAATAAGGTGTTTCCTCTTTACCTTCTTAAAGTACTAGAATTATAAGAGGGTATTATAGATATTAAGGGAAGTACTAAAATTAAAGATAGCTAATTTTTATAAAGGATAGTTAAAGGGTTTTAATAAGTAGTCTTTTTAATTTATTAGGAAGATAAAGGCCGGATTTACTATACTAATAATCTTTCCTTAAATTTATAGGTCGAATAAGGGTAGTAGCGTTAGGTATTATTTCCTAGTAACCTAAATCTTATCTATATTCTTTTATAATAAAAGGTCCTTTTTAAGAGACTTTTTAATAATATCTTTTAGTCCTTTAAAAAGCGTAATTTTAAAAAGTCAACGTTCCTTAAAGACTTACTAGTAGTCTTCTAGCTAATAGGGCTTTTTATATACTTAGTAAGTAGGTCGATTCTTCTTAGTTTATTATCTTATTAAAGAATCCTTATCTTAATTTAAAAGGTTTATTTAAAAACCCCCCTTTTTTATACCTTATTACTAATTTTAATAAGGTTTTAATTTAACTAGTTCTTTAATTTTTTAACTAATAGACTAATAGGTCTATTAAGGGACTAGTTAGGCTAATAAATAAACTACTAAGACTAGGCCTAGAGTAGTAGGCGGAGCTAGGGCTAAGACTAAGGTAATAGTTAATAATAAGGTTAAGGCCCTTAAAGGAGAAGGAGCTAGAGGGGTAGTAGTAGTAGTAGCAAGGGCTATAATAGTAGGACCTATAGTAGTAGTAGGGATAGTAGGTCGAGCTATCTAGGTCGAATACTAGCTATAAAGGAATAAGACTATTTATTATTATACTTTAGTAGCGTCTTTATTTAGCTCTTAGCTAGCTTCTTAAAAGATAGTTAAGTAACTATTACTAATAGGCTTTATTAGTATAGATATATATTATAGCTACTAGCTAGAAAGAGCTTTTATTAAGAAGTATTAATTAGCTTCCTTAAGGATTTCTTCTTACTTAGCTAGCTATAAAGAGGCTAGAAGGTTCTTAGTAAAAAAGGCTCCTAGGTAGGCTATATAGGTCTTCTTAATACAGTTAGTTATATAGCCCCTCGAGGGAGCTATTAAGGTCTCTAGCTTTAAAAGTATAAGGAATAGTATTCCTACTATAAGTAAAGCAGCTATAATATACTCTCCCGATTATATAAGCTAATAAGTAGTATGTTAATTATAAATAAAATCCTATCCTATAGAGTAAGAGTCGCTCGTTATTTTATATATTATTATATATTAAACGGGTTACTAGTTATCGTATAATCGGGAATCAAAGAAATAGAGCTAGCTTAGAATACTAGCTAAGACCTCTTAAGAATACCGGTATAACTAACCTCCTTTAAATATAAATATTAGTAGAACCAAGACACTTCGAGATATACTCGAGGTATTACGAAATTTCTTAGTCTTAGGGCTATACGGCAGCCTAAATCTAGTCCCGAAAGATTCTTCCGTTTAGCTATAATTGTCTATATAAGATAGTATGTCTACTAGGAAATAGAGATAGAATTATTAACTTTAATAACTCTTCTATATACTAATATACTACTAATAAATTCCGTTGAAAATCCTACCTTATACTCCTTCTTCCCCTCTATTATATAGTCTTACGTAATTCCTTAATTTCCTAAAATTCCGCTTTTGCTTATATACCTTAAGAAAAAGCTACTACTTAAGGGTCTCTTCTTCTTAAAAAGAGATTAGCTTACGGTACTAATAGATTTTATTATCTCTATATATATAGTAGTTAATAGTTTCGTCTTATAGAGGTATTCCTTATAGTAACTCTTATAGTTACTTAAGGTAGTAAAAGAAGCTCTTTACTATACTAAGGTTAGCTTAGAGAAAAGGGTAGCTCCCTTTATAAATTCCGTTGCCTTAAGATAAAGAGGGAGCTTAAGAGGGTCCTACTTATTAAAGAAGATTAAATTATAGATAGTTTTATCTACTTAAGCTTATAGCTCCTTTACTTACTTATCTTAATCTTAAGGCTTTATAAGAATTGTTTTATAAACTATAAGGGCGGTAGAGTTATTTTTTGATATTATTATAAAAGGAGGGTAGAAAAGCTAGTTAAAAATTAGCTTTTTTAATATAAAGGGTAAAAGGGGGCTATAAGAAATATAAGAAAGGTACCTTTTATAGTAGCTATATAGTATAAGAATTCTATTCCTCCTAGGCTTATAACTCTTATAAAAATAAATATAAAAAGTATATATAAAATATATAAAGGTAAAAAAGGAGATAAGAGGTTAAATAAGTAAGGTAAAGTTATTTAATTCTTATAAGGGTAGTAATTATAGTAAGGGAGTAATTATTATATTACTTTAATTATCCGTTTATCCTTTATTTAATACCCTTCTTTATATCTATTTAGTATCTTAATTAATAAAGAAGATCCTCCTTAAAAAAGCTATTAATATCCTTTTAACTACTAAGCTTTTTACTAGGTTTTCCCTTTTATTTTAGCCGGTTCTAGTATATCTATCTTATCTCTCGTTACTTCTATAAGAAGCTATCGCTACTTTTACTTCCCCTCTTACCCTTACCCTCCTTTCTATACCTCCTTTTAGCTCCTTCTTCCTTCTTCTATACTAGTTTTTTTTTAGCTTCCTAGGTCCCTCTTATTAAGGGATATCTATAAGAACTATAAAATTAAGCTATACTTCGCGATAATATAAGTATAAGAATATACCCTTATATTCCTATTTTACTATTATAAAGAAATAATAGGTATAGGGAGGCTCTATATAATAAGCTAGTAAAAAGAGGCTCTATAATATAGTTTAAAGGGAATAACCTTTAAAGATAAAAGACTTCTACTAGATATCTATAGCTTCCTTTAGGAAAAGCGGGTCGAGATAAGCCTATCCTAATAAATAAGAATATATATAAATTGCATAAGTTAATTATAAGTAGAACGGATACCCTATTACCTATCTTAGCTTAGCGGTTCTAAAGATATCCGCGATACGAGAATAGGTAGGGCATAGAATATTCTAGTTAAATCTATAACTTATACTAGAACCTATAGTCTTACGTTAACTATCACGCTATAATTAGACCACCTACTAAGTCTAGAAGATATACTATAGATAGAAATTTTTAAGCACTATAGAATATACTAGAAAGCTAACTAATTAGTCTACTAGTAGGCGAGCAATAGTCTATAAAAGACAAAGGATTTCCCTAGGAGTAGTAGATAGAATAAGTAAGTTTATAAGTATCTTTTATAACTTTATTCTTTTAATATATTATTTAGCCCCTTATACCTTTTAATAATAAGCTAGTATTATAAGCTTAATAGTAAGTATAGGTCTATTAATAAAGCTATATATTATAAGCTTAATAGTAAGTATAGGTCTATTAATAAAGCTATATAGCTACTTATCCTTACTATTTAAAAGTAGAATTATAAAATAAAAGTAATTTAATAAGTTATTAAAAAAGTTAAATATAAATAGCTTTTTTAAAGTAAGAGTAATAATAAAAAGAATAATAAGTAAATTTAATTAAATACTAATATTAGTAAATAAAAGTAATAAAAGTAGCTATAAGAGAATAATAATAATTTAAAAGGGTTTAAAAGTTTTTAATTAAGTTTTTAAAAAAAAAGAAAATACTTTAAAAGTAAGATATAACTATTAATAATTAGTAAAAGATATCTTAAAGGTTAAATAAATAGCTAAAAATATATAAATAGCTATTTTAAAGTTAAGCTAGAGTTTAATAATTATTAACTATTAAATACGTAATAAGCTAAATTATATTTATAAGTAACTTAAAGCTATTAATATAAATATAGCAGCTACTTTACTATAGAATTTTACTTCTATTATATATTTATTACTATTACTATAATAAAGTAGTATCTAACTACTCTTAACTAGTAGTACTATAAGATCTATATTAGTAAGTAAGCTATATTATATTATTAATATATTATAAGATAAGAAATAAGATAGAGACCGACTATAGGTAGGTGCTATTTAGTAAGCTATCGAAAGTAAGGTAAGGATAAATAAAAGCTAGGCGATATAAAGAAACGTAGCGGTTATAAAGAATGCCCGGAACATAGAGCGAGTAAAGACTATCTATAAAACCGAGTTATAGCGGGATAAGGAAGCCGCGTAGAAGATAGTAGTAACTAGAGTATAAGTAATAAGAGATTAACTTTATAAACTCCTTCTTATTATCGTAGCCCTACTATAAGTTACTCTTAACCGTAAAACCCTAGTTTATAAGTAAGTTAAGTGCATTCCGGAGCTGGTATCCTAGCTCTATCATAGTTTCGGAAGAGTTCCTATTAGTAGCGTTGTCTACTAGGCAGTATGGGTCTTATCGAGAGCGCAGCCGAGTCTTCCGCGGGCCTAGCCTGTTACACTTTCCTTCTAACTCTCCTCTTATAACTATATGTTTCACTTGGACGTTCATCAGTGTGCCATAGTTAAATACTCTCTTGCGGATTCTTATAAAACGGTGAAGGAACGATGGATGCGGGGAATAGATTAGGTGATTAGACAGGTTTCACTCGATGACTCAAGCCCGCCATGTCTATAACATGCTCTTCAATACCACTATAAGACATTGATCCGCATTGAAAAAGTCTCCGACTGCGGGTATTTAAAGTAGGCAAGACCAGGCTGTTAGAGAAAAGGAGTGCAGCTTCAAAGCGCGAATCTGGCTCTTACTCCTACGCTATATTTAACATTGTCGATTGAGTCCGGTCAGACTAGCAATGATTAAATCCCGTCCCACTAAAATGACGGTTTTTATTGCGATTTTCACGATGTTGACTGGATTGGCTATGGCGAGCCCAGCACCGGTTGGAAAAGTGGAAGAACAGGCAAGTATATACCGCAGTCAACAAGATCAAAGCCGACTTCTCCGCGATATGATGACCAACCTGGCGACTCTAGTGTGTAAGTTGCAGCCGCCCAGTGTGTTGGCGGCATGCTAATATGGCTGGCGACTCTAGTTTGTAAGTTCCGACTTATGGCTTGCAAGAATGATCGCAAACAGCATGTTGATCTGCTGGCGACTCTAGGATGTAAGTTGCAAGCCGCCGTGGACGAGAGTGATCGCCAGCAGCATGCTGATATAACTGGCGACTCTAGAATGTATGTTCTATGTCGTTATAGACGAGAGTGATTCCTAGCAGAGAACTGATATAGCTAATAACTCTAGTGTGTAAGTTTCACCCGCTATATAATTATAAAAGTGATTACTGGCAGCACGCTGATATAGGAGCCGGCTCTAGCGTGTAAGTTCCAGTTTGCCACTAACGAGAGGCATTGCTCGCGGCATGCTAATATAGCTGGCGACTCTAGTGTGTAAGTTGCATACCGTCATGGACAAGAGTGATTGCTAGCGGCTGCGCGGCATGCTGATATATGTATATTGTCTGGTGACTCTAGCCTGTAAGCACCGACCTATGACTAATAAGAGTGATTGCTGAAAGCATACTGACGTTGCTGACGACTTTAGTGTGTAAGCTCAATCAGTCACAGCCGAGAGGAACTATTAGTAGATTGCTAATATATCTGGCGACTCTAGCCTGTAAGTTCCGACCTATGACTAACGGGAGTAATCGCTAGCGGCATGCTGATATAACTGGCGACTCTAGAATGTAAGTTCCTAGCCGCCATAGATAATAGTGACAGCTAAGTAGCAGAATACTAATATACTTGGCGACTCTAGACTGTAAGTTATAACGCGACGCCCGTTATAGCCGAGAGTGATTGCTAGCAGACTACTAATATAGCTGGCGACTCTAGTGTGTAAGTTCAACCCCTTAGGGCTAAGGGTTATAGATAGCAGGATGCTGATATAGCTGGGAACTCTAGTGTGTAAGTTCAATCCGTCACGACGAGAGGTATTGCTTGCGGAATGCTAATATACCTAACGATTCTAGGGAGTAAGTTCCGATTTATCACAATAAGAGTGACGGCTAGCGGCATGCTGATATAGCTGGTAACTCTAGTGTGTAAGTTTAACCTATTACGGGCAAGAGTTATTGCTAGCAGAATACTGATATAGCTGGTGACTCTAGTGTGTAAGTTTAACTCGTTACGGACGAGAGGTATTGCTAGCGAAATGCTAATAAAGCTAGCGACTCTAGGATGTAAGGTAAGCTCTAAGCTTTTATAGATAAGGGTGATTGCTAGTTAGTAGGAATATAGTATTAATAATATCGTTAGCGACTATAGTTTAGAAAAGTCGATCCGTAATAGGTGAGTTCTAAAAACGCTAGTAATACTACTAAGTAACTTAGCGGGAGCAACGGACGTATAGAGATTGCTCCGTATTAGTTATCGCGGGAGATAGCTACGGTCGTTATATAGAGACGCTAGTTTTTTTAGAGTTTTTTTATATTATTACTCGTATATAGCCTCTAGGGCTATAGTAAGGCTAATAAGGGCCTAGGCCCCTATTAGTAGCCCTAGCTAGCTATAGAGCCCGGGGGCTTAAAACTAATTAGGGAAAGGGTAGCTATAAAGGTAAAGATAAAGGAAAGGTTAGTCTAGTTCCTCCCGCGCGGTGATTTTCCCCCCTAAGGGCCCTATAGCCCCTAGGTTACTCCTTTTTAAGCTACTTAGCTATCCCTATCCCTATTTTAGCTAAGAAGGTTAGAAGGGCTTCCCTTCCTTCCTTAGAGCTATAGAGAATAGGTAGGCTAAGGGCCCCCTCCTATCTCTTAGAGGTCTAGTAAAGGACCTCTCTTTCCCTCCTATAGTTTAGGCGCCTTAGGATAAGGTGCTTAGCCGTATACCTTCCTTAGCCGTAGCGGTAGTTATCTTAGTCTACCTTATTAGTCCTTTTTAAGAAGGAAAATAAGAAGCTAGCCTTAAAGAGGAGCTAGTAAAAGGCCGAGAGGGTCGGCTTAGGCCTCCCTATAGAGTCCTTTTCTAAGCTAAGGGCTAGGCGGGGGGTCTTTTAAATAGATATATAGTACTTACCTAGGCCCTTAGCCCTAGGGCCTTTAGCCGCCTCGGTAGCCTAGAGTCCCTTCTAATAGTCCTTAATAGCTTACCGGACCTTTCTTTATAAGTAGCTAATAGAGACTAAGGGGGTCCCTTAGGGAGGGGCCCCTAAGCCTCTTTTAGCTAGCTAGTTAGTAAGCTCGTTACTAAAGATCCTTAGGTAGCTAAGGCACTAATATAGCTATACGTTATAAAAGGCTTTTAAGCTAAATAGAAGCCTTTTAATATATATAGCTAGGTCTAAGAAACTTATAACCTTCCTTATAGCGGCTTAGCTATTTATAAAGATATAGGTATCTATAAGGGGGTTAAGGGGGCTAAGCCTTAAGGGCCGAGGGCTCCTAGCTAGGTCCTCTAGGACCCTTAGTATCGCGAATAGCTCTACGTTAGCTACTTTAATTAAGGGCCCTAGGTTCTCGTAGTACGCTTTAATAGGCTTATTTTCTAGGCTTATTTCGTAAAAGGAGTAAGCGTTAGTCTTTATAAAGGATCCCTTAAGGCACCCCTTAAAGCCGTTAGTATAGAAGGCTAGGAGCTATAACCTAAAGTCTTTTAGGCTAGCTAGGCTAGCTAAGAGGCGTTAGTACTACTTCTTAGCTAAGAGCTTAGGGGCCTCTATTATTATAATAAAGGCCTTAGGCTCTAGGGCCTATAGGGGCTCCTAGCTAGCTTTCTTTCTTTCTAAGTTATAATTAAGTCCTATAAGAGCTACTAGGCCTTTAAGGAGGCGGAAAAGCTATATATATAGCCTAATATAGCTTAAGGCCCTTAGGTCGGAGCCTAAGTTAGCGAGGTCGTCCTATATAGCTAGGTCGTAAGCTTGCCTTATAGGGTAACTAGGTAAAAGGTATAGGGTCTAGAAGGTATAGGAGAAGTATACCCTTTTAAATTATACCTTTAGTAGCGGTAGGGCTGCTTTAGCTTTTAAAGCCTTAATAAGGGATCCTTTAAAGGCCCCTAAGACCTTTAAAAGAGCTTAGTTTTAGAGCCTTTAAAAAAGCTTTATTAAGCTCTTAGGGGTCTTAGGCCCCTTATACTAAAGCTAGGTCCTATAGTCTACTATAAAGGTTATATAGGCCTAGTAAAGCTATTTAAAGGCTTTAAATAATAGGCCTTTTTATATAAAGGTTAAGTAGGATAGTCTTTTAAAGGTAGCTTATATAGAAGCTACCTTCTTCTTAATATATTATTTAAATAAGAGCTTAGAATTAAAAAAGACCCCTAGCTACTATACTAAGGGCTTTACTTTAAAAAATAAGTCTCTTACTATTATACCCTTTAAAATAGGCTGCTATTGCCTATTAAAGTAAATAAGTTCTATCTTTAAGGGGTTAAAGTAGACCCCTTAGTCTTTAGCTTATTTAAATAGGTTAGTAGCTATTCCTTCTAGCTATTAAACGTTCTTCTTAGCTGAGGTCGACGTTATAAAGATACTAAAGTTATCTATATAAGATAGCTAGTATCCCTTAGCCGCTAGTATCCCCCTTATATATAAGAGGAATAAAATAAGGCTAATAAGGGACCTTTAAAGCACCCTTATTACTAGGTCTATAAGGGCCTAGACTTACCCCTCGAAGGCTAGCTAGATCTTCCTTTTAATAAGGAAGTAGTCTACTTAGCTTATAAGGGCCTTAAGGAGGTTTAAGTCCCTTAGGACCCTTATAAGCTATTCCTTTAATATAAAATTAAAGGCGCCCTTTATATTTAATAAGAGGGTATTAGTAATAGCTTTCTTATTAGACTCCTACTTCTTTTAGATATAGTATAAAAGGAGGAAGGCCGTGTTTATAGCTAACCGCTATTTTCGTCCCCTTAGCTATATAGGGTTTAAAAGCCCGGCCGTATTAGCTAAATAGCTTAGCCGGGTAGCGTATAGCTTTTTAAGGACCTTTCCTAAGTAGTTAAATAGACTTATAACCCTATAAGCCTTAGGGATAGTATAGTCTAGCTTATTTTACTTAAGAAGTATAATTCTTATAGCTTCCTTTTATACCTTAGGGTAGTATCCTTAGTTAAATAAAGCTTTATAGGCCCTATTAAAGACTATAAGGATAGCTTTATATACGTATTAAATAAGGAGGAAGCTAAGGGAGTCTAAGCTAAGGGCTTTCTTATTAAAAGAGCTAAAAATAGCCCTCTTAATCTTAGGGTCCTTTAGCTCTAGCTAGTCTTACTTATCTATACCCTTACTACTTATATAGCCTAGAGGCTCTTCTTTTTCTAAGCTCTAAGGGGGGCTAAGGGGGGGGCTAGGGCTAGGGTCTAAGGTTAGGAAAAGGGTCGTTAGGAAGGCCTTATATTTTTCTATAAAGGTATTAGCTTTTACTTTTATCCCTTTTTTTATATATAAGATACTAAGAAGGGTAGGGTTAGCTCTAGCCTTAGTATAAGAAAAGGCTATAAAGATATCCTTTCTTATTACTTTTATTAAGAAACTCTCTTAGTATTGCTTTTTTATAGCCTTAATAGTATACTTAAAGCTATTTCAGGCCTTTATAAAGCTCTTTTAGCTCTCCTTATCCTAGGCTAGCCTATAAGCCTATTAAGCTAGGCTTAAGGCTTTTTAAAGGTAGGTTAGCTTATTAGTCTACTAAGGCTTAGATCCCTTATAAGGCCTCTTTTTCGGTATCGCTACGTTTAAAGCCTCTATAAAGGTTCTTATTAAAAATAAAGCTATCCCTTTTAAGTTATCTCTTTTTATAGCCCTCTCTATAGCTTTAAGAAGGTCCTATTCCTTCTTAGCTAAGTATTTTAAAAATACCTTTTAGTCTACTTTCCTATAATTATAATCTAAAGGTATATAAGCAAAAGCGGAATTTTAGGAAATTAAGGAATTACGTAAGACTACGTAATAGAGGGGAAGAAGGAGTATAAGGTAGGATTTTCAACGAAATTTATTAGTAGTATATTAGTATATAGAAGAGGTATTAAAGTTAATAATCCTCTCTTTATCTACTAGCGGATATACTATCTTATATAGATAATTATAGCTAAACGGAAGAACCTTTCGGGACTAGATTTAGGCTGCCGTATAGCCTTAAGACTAAGGAATTTAGTAATACCTCGAGTATATTAAGAAGTGTCTTAGTTCTACTAATATTCGTGTTTAAAGGAGGTTAGTCGTACCGGTATTCTTAAGAGGTCTTAGCTAGTATTCTAAGCTAGCTCTATTTCTACGATTCTTAGTTATACGATAACCGGCAACCTATTTAATGCATAATAATATATAAAATAACGAGCGATTCTTACTCTATAATATAGGATTTTATCTATAATTAATATACTACTTATTAGCTTATATAATTAGGAGAGTATATTATAGCTGCTTTATTTATAGTAGGAATACTATTTCTTATAGCCTCCCTTAAAGAGTAGATTTATATACTCTTTACTAGTTTATTTATAGTAGTATATATATAGGGTAAAAACCTAATTTAGGAAAACTATTCTTATACCTTAATAGGATATATAAAAACCTATTCTTTCTTAGGAAAAAAATCCTTAAGTATATACTAATAGAAAAACCTATAGTAGGAAAAGTCTATAGTTATAATAATTATTTATAGGATAACCTTATATAAGGTAAAACCTATTATTGCTAGGGAAATCTTAATAGATAAAAACCTAGTAAATATTTCTTTAGGAAACCTAAAAAGGAAAAACCTAGTAGAGGAAAGATATAGAAAGTATACGAAATATCTAAAAACCCCTATTAATTACTTAGGAACTTATACTAAGGATAGACCGTCTCTAAATTTATAAAGTAATCTAGGTCTTAATTCCTTTATAAAAATATTAGCTATATTATCTTCTAATTTAATATAAAAAACTTTAATTTCCCCTTCTCTTATACTAGTTCTAGTATAGTAATAGGCTAATCTTATATACTTAGACCTTTTATAAAATTCCGGGCTTTCTATTAATTTAATAGTAGTAGTATTATCCGTTAAAATAGGAGGTATAGTATTAAGAATCTTAATAGATAGATCCTTAGTAATATATTTAAAAAGTATATTTAAATAAATAGCTTCTTTATTTACCTTCCTAAGGCTAATATACTCTACT
Organism: Hirsutella rhossiliensis; assembly: GCF_020360975.1. Classification (NCBI taxonomy): domain Eukaryota; kingdom Fungi; phylum Ascomycota; class Sordariomycetes; order Hypocreales; family Ophiocordycipitaceae; genus Hirsutella; species Hirsutella rhossiliensis. Next base: position 2,703,038 of record NW_025408669.1, read on the forward strand.
TCGTAGGTAGAAAGGGTAACGGCTTTCTACTTTGAGCAAGCCTAGCTTATTATATTATTATATATATAAAAATAGTATCTAGAAAAGGATTTTCCGTCCGTTAAATCCGACGCCTAGCTAGAGTCGGTAAAACCCTTTATATATAGATAGGTAAAAGGGATATTGCAATTATACTTAATCTTTAGGCTAGGAAATTTATTTAAATATTTCTAAATTATATTTAAAGCTATAAAATACGTTTAATCGGGCTTATCTATAAATCTAGCATAGGAAATTATAGAATATAAGATATCTAGCCTAGTAAATAAGGCTAAGTATAATAGAAATCTAATTTCTTTCTAAAATTATAATATATCTTCCTTAAAAGGTAATTCCTTTACTTTTATAAGCTTAAAGCTTACTATAGCGGGTAAATTTAAAGTTCCTAAACCCTCTTTATTAAATTCCTTTAATTTATTTAAGGTATAATTTTCTTAGGATATATATAGCTCTTTATTTTCTCGGTTTATTATAATATTTAGACCTAAGAAGTCTTTTATATCTCTTAAGATAGTAATATCTAGGAATTTAAATAATTCTTTAAATAATCTTTCTTTTATTATAGATTTAAAGAGCCTTACTATAAGAAAGTCGTCGACGTAAATTACTAAGGCTATACTATAGTCCTTATTTATAAATACTCCTTTATCTATTAAAAGAGAAAGAAATCCGAGTTTATTTAATATAATTTTTAAATAATTATACTAGAGCTTAGGACTTTGTTTTAGGCTATATAATGCTTTCTTTAGCTTTGCTTTAATTTAACCGGTTTTATATAGGTCTAGGAATTTAGTTAATTTAATTCCTTTAGCTCTATAAGCTAATCTATATTTTAAATAATATTCTTTAAGAGTATATTCTTCGTAGCTTATAGGAAGATCGATATATACTTCGCTATCTATATTAGTATATACGAAGGTATTTATTATATCTATTTATAAAGCTTTAAATTCGTAGATAATAGCTAAAATAAGTAGAATTCTAATAGATTTAGGTCTAGCTATAGTCGAGAAGGTATCTAGGAAATCTAAGCTATAGATCTACTTAAATCCCTATATTATAAAACGGGCTTTATATTTTATTATATTATTTTAACTATCCTTCTTAATAGTATAAACCTAGCGACCTCCTATAGCCTCCTTATCCTTAAGGAGGTAGGAAAATTCCTAAGTTTTATATTTAATTAGCTAAATAATTTCCTTAACTATAGCTTCTTTCTAAAAAGCTATTTTAGGGCTATTTATTGCCTATTTATAGGTCTTTAGAATTTTTAGATCCTAATTTACTATACTAGCTAAAATTAACTCTATAAAATCGTAGTTTAAAAATAAATTAATATTAAGGTATTCGATATAGTTAGAATCGAACCTATTTAGCTTCTTAGGTAATTCTACTACTATTTTACTAGTAGTAGGAATAGGATCGTTATTTAGAGACTCTTCTTCTATAAAGGGCGAGGGACTTTTATCTCTAGGTTCTCTAATAGCTTCCTCTATAGGGATATAGCTTTCTAGCTTATCTTTATTCGGAATAGAATTAAAATTAAAGGTATTAATACTACTGGAGATTTCTAGATTTTTTATAAATTTAATTTCTAGTATAGTAATATCTCTAAAAATAGAAATCTTTCTCTTAGAAAAATCCTAGATTTTATATATATTTTCTAAATAGCCTACTATTATTCCCTTAAAAGCTCTATTATCTAGCTTATCTTTAGGGTCTTTATTTTTATAATATATAAGGCTTCTAAAGATCTTAATTTTATTTAAGGTCTTAAAGGGTAGTATTATATTATCCTTCTTTTCTATATAACTTTTAAATCCTATTATAGAATATAATAATCTATTATATAAATAGGTAGCTATCAAAACAGCTTCTCCCTATAGGTATTTAGGAAGCTTAGTAGTAAATAAAAGAGCTCGTACTTTTTCTAATATTATACGATTTATTCTTTCTATTCTACTATTAGATTTAAGCGTCCTAGGAGGACTAGAATTAAAGGTAATTCCTTCTTTTTTATAGTAGAGCTTTATTTTATATATAAATTCTTTAGTATTATTAGAAAATGCTTCTTTAATCCTAGTATTTTTAGGGTTATTTTCTACCTTATTTTTAAATTCTAGGAACCTATTTAGAGCTTCCCCTTTTCTTCGAAGAAGGTATATTTATTACGAAGGAGGTAGAGGCATAGGCTTAGGTGCGGTCTATTAAAAGAAGTTTAATAATCTACGAGGGGGAAAAGAAAGAGAAGTATAGGCCTACCCTATATAGGCGTAGAGGCCGCTTATATATAGACTTAGCCTAGACCCTAGTCTAGGCCTATATAGGGCAAAAGCCCTTATATTATACCCCTACCTAGCTTTTAAAGAGGCGCGCCTCTAAATAATACTTAATACCGCGCTTAAGGGGATAGAACCCTCGCATAGACTATATACGCTTAATCGCGGAAAAAACGTTAGTAAATAATATATAATACCCTCCTAAGCGAGCTTCTTAAATAGACTATATTATTAGTAGGGGCCGCGCCCTAGGAGTCGGGCTTTAGTACTTATAGCTAGGAAGTAAAGGTATATAAAATAGCGCGTAGCTAGCTTTAATAAGCTTATAGTATCCCGCCCCCCCTATATCGGCGTATAGTAGTAGCTCTTAGTACTATAACGTAGGGGACGGTACTTTAGTATATAAGGCTCCGCTCCCTCCTATATAGGGCTATATAGGCACTCCCTTTCGCTATAGTTATATTATATTAGCGGCCTTCCTACCTCTTAGCCGCCCTTTTAGTCGCTATAGGCATATGTCCTATCTATATAGTAGCTACTACTATACGCGAGGGAACGCCGACGAAGCCCGTAAAGGCGTTACTAAGATTACTCGTCGCTAGAGTCGCTATTATTAAACCTAACCTCCTTTCCGTCCTAGCACGTACGCCCCTTTACTACTTAGAGTATATTTACCCGCGCCTCTTAGCGTAGGCACTTTAAAAACTAGTAGGATTTACTACTATAGCCTATATAGTAACCCTCCTATCGCTACCTCTTTCTATCCTCGGTCCTTAAGGTAGAGATAGAGATATCTATAGTATTACTAGCGTTATCTACTTCTTATACTATAAAAGAAGATAAAAAAGAAACTTATTACTACTAAGCTCGTAAAGAAAGTAAATAAGATCGGTATATATATTTAGTAGTATAGACCTTTTACTTAAACGGGTACGCTAATCTATATTTAAGCTTATAACGAGGTAATTATACTTTACCGCGTCGGGCTAGCTATATATATCTACTTAATAAAGTACCTCTTTAAACTATATAAGGTAGGCCGGAATAGCTTTACTTTGCTTTTATTAGAGTATTATAAGCTCTTAGCCTACTAACTTAGCTACGTTAGGTTCGCCGTAATTAGTATAGAGCTTTGCGAGGAGGTTAGCTAGTCCGTTTATATTAGTATATATAAACGGTAAGAGATACCTTTATAGGTATAAGGATAGGCTCGCGTAAAGATAGTCGAATTAGGCGCGGATATCCCTTATTATAGCGCTATCGGTATAGAGCTTTGCTTTTATATAAAGTAGCTATAGCTTAAGCTCTATAGAGGAGCCGTCGAACTTACTAAGGTACGGTAGTACCGCTCTTAGTCGTGCGGATCCCTACTATTATAAGAGGCTCTTAATTGCCTAGGCGAACTAAGTATTACGTTCGCCTTAATTTTACGACTATAGGAGTATAGATATTTCGCGTGCGTATATACCGGCGCGGGCGGTTTAACTAGACTAGGTAATTAAACGTCGGCTTTAAAGGTAGCAAAAAAAAAATAGCTATTCTATATATAGGGATATAAAGAGGGTAAAATAAAGGGTAGATTATACTATTATAGAGGAGGTAGAGGCGTAAGCTTAGGTACGGTCTATTAAAAGAAGGTTAATAATCTATAAAGGGGAAAAGGAAGAGAAGTACGGGCCTAGCCTATATAGGCGCGGAGGCCGCTTATATATAGACTTAGCTTAGACCTTAGTCTAGGCCTATATAGGGCAAAAGCCCTTATAATATTTCTAGATATTAGGTTCTTATATCTAGGAAAGAAATATAATAGTAATATTTATTATAAGTAAGTACTTTAATTAGCCCTTAAAAATCTAATACTATTTTTTCTAAATAGGAATAAGACTTATACGAGGGGTATTTATTAACCTTATTCGTTGCTTTAGCTTTAATATATATTTCGTACTACCTTATTTTATTTTCCTCTTTTAGAGGCATTTTTATATCCTTATTATATCTTTTTAATATTTCTAAAATAGCCCTACTATTTATATACCTTAAGCGTAAGTACTAAGTATAAAAATCTATATCCTTTGCTTTTAAAGATATAATAAGGATCGATTAGCTTTCTAATAAAGGTTCTATAGGAATATAATATAATTTATTTCTAAGAAATCCTTTAGTAAGGACCTTAGCCTTATTATCTAATAAAAGGACTTTATTTCCTCTTATTAAGGCATAGGTATTATTAAAATAAAATTAGGATAGTATATTTACCCTTAATTTAGGTATATAAAAGTAGTCTCGAAGGATATACCTTTTTCTATTATACGGGAACTTAAATACTAAGTCCCTTTTTCCTTTTACTAATATAAAGGAAGCTTTTCCCTAGTAAACTTTAAACTTAATTTCTTTATAGTTAATAAGGAAATTCTTATTAGATACTATATACCTAGTAGCTCCGGTATTATATATAAAATTATAGATCCTTTTATTCTTATAACTAGGAAATCCTTCTTCTCTTACCTTTAAGACTAATTCCTTTATTTTAGCAATCGAGGCTTTTAGAGGTCCTAAAAGAAAGTCTTTATTAGCTTCTACTATAGGGGTAATTATAGAGGTTAAAATTACCTTTAAATCCTTAGACGTATATATAGGGGTTAGAGCCTTAGAGAGGTCTATAAGGTCGATATCTAGGTCTATATTTTCTTCTTATAAAGCTATATTTAAGACCTTATTACTATCTTCTAAATCGGACTCTAGCTCGGTAATTTAAGCCTTCCTTCTTTTATTAGTAGTAGAAATACTATTAAAAGGGGATTTCTTCTTAAAAGAAGAAGAAGAAGAAGATTTTCTTTTCTTAGAGATTTAAGTCCTATCGTCCTTTTTTCCTTTATTTAATACCTAATAAGCGGGAGCCTTATTCGGGTATAATTTATAGTAATTTACTATAAAATGCCCTGGTTTTTTATATTCCTAATAATAAGGAGTATCTATAAAATTTCTATAGGATTTCTAAGGCTTCCTTTGTATTAGGAAAGCTTTCTCTAAAGATTCGTCTATATCCTCTATTCTTTTAGCTTTATCTAAAAGACTAGCTATAAGGGTTTTAAGGGTAAACGCCGTAGAATTATACCTAAGGCTCTATATAATATTTATAATATAGCTTCTAAATTCCTTATTATAGCAATTAAGAATCTATACTATAAGAATAACTTTTAGAATTTCTATATTATAGGATTTTAAATCCTCGTAGATTTCCTTTACCTTATAAAGGTATTTCTCTAAATTAGAGTCTAAGGGACTAAGATTAAAGAGCTGCTTAATAAGTAGATAATTCGACGAAAAGTTCGACGGATTATATAGCTTTTTAAGCTTATCCTATACTTCTTTTATATTTTTTAGATACCGAATTTATATTAAGGGACTATCTTTAACTTAAAGGAATATTATAGATAAAGCCTCCGTAGTCTATATATAATTTACTTACTCTAGAGTAGTAATAAGCTTTTCTTTTATAAGGATAGCTTCTATCCTCGTAGTCTATAAGGTATAATTTAAATTTCCCTTAAGTCTAGTAAATTCGTATTCTTTCTATCTACCTATTTTATATAAATTTAGTATTATTTCGTTTATAAGGATCGAGAAGTCTAAACGAGAGTTTAAGAGCGTAGGAAGGTAAAAGAAGTTAGGGGGAATTTCGAAAGGAATTTTAGTTAAATATTTCGACGAGAATTTTAAAGGTATAAGTAGTTAATTTCCCGGCTTAAAAGGAGTAAGCCGGGCTTATAACCTCTAAAGGTATATAAGCAAAAGCGGAATTTTAAGAAATCAAGGAATTATATAAGACTATATAATAAAGGGGAAGAAGGAGTATAAGGTAGGATTTTTAACGGAATTTATTAGTAGTATATTAGTATATAAAAGAAGTGTTAAAGTTAATAATCCTCTCTCTATTTACTAGCGGACATGCTATCTTATATAGACAATTATAGCTAAACGGAAGAACCTTTCGGGACTAGATTTAAGCTACCGTATAGCCCTAAGACTAAGGAATTTAGTAATACCTCGAGTATATTAGGAAGTGTCTTAGTTCTACTAATATTCGTGTTTAAAGGAGGTTGGTCGTGCCGGTGTTCTTAAGAGGTCTTAGTTAGTATTCTAAGCTAGCTCTATTTCTTCAATTCCCGATTATACGATAACCGGCAACCTGTTTAATATATAATAATATATAAAATAATAAGCGATTCTTGCTTTATAATATAGGATTTTATCTATAATTAATATACTACTTATTAGCTTATATAATCGGGAGAGTATATTATAGCTGCTTTATTTATAGTAGGAATACCGTTCCTTATATATAAGTAGTAGGCCTAGCTAGTAAGGGCCTATTAAGGTCCCTTAAGCTAGCTTTAAAGGCTATAGGCTTATAATCTAAGCCTATAGCCTCTAAGAAGCGGAAGTTAGCCTAGGTTAGCTATTTAAAGGGGCTATAGAAAGTAAGGTCTATAACTAAGGCCCCTTTTAAGCCTTTCCTTTAATAGGTACTTTCTATAGCTACCTTAAGGTCCGTTAGTAAGGAAGCCTTATAGTAGTTAAGCTAGCTAATAAGGGCTTCTACTTTATAGGCCTTAAAAGGTTCTATAAATAGGTTCTATTAAAGGTAGTATAAGTTAAAGTCCCTTACTAATAAAAAGGGCTACTATAGGAGCTAGGCTATTAGTAGTAGCCTTTCTATTATAAGGGGCCCTTACTAGCCTTAGCTAGCTAAGGCTCCTTTAACCTCTTTTTTATTATATAGGTTAATAAGGGTAAATAGTTCGATGCCTTTTACCCTTATAGCCTATATATCGGGATTATAAAAGAGGTTAAAGCTAGGGCTAGCTTCTATCTAAGCTTCCTTCCTCTTATAAGCTATAACTATAAGAAGGTATAAGTAATAAGCGTAGAATCGGGTAATCGATAACGTAAGCAGAAAGATCGGTCGAAGGAGTATAGGGTAGGATTTCGTCCGGAGTTTATAACGAGTATATAAGGGGCTAAATAATATATTAAAAGAATAGCGTTGCAAAGGATGCTTATAAACTTACTTATTCTATCTACTACTCCTAGGGAAATCCTTCGTCTTTTATAGACTATTGCTCGCCTACTAGTAGACTAATTAGTTAGCTTTCTAGCATATTCTATAGTGCTTAAAAAGCTCTATCTATAGCATGTCTTTATAACTTAGTAGGTGGTCTGATTATAGCGTGATGGTTAACGTAAGACTATGGGTTCTGGTATAAGTAGTGGATTTAACTAGAATATTCTATGCCCTACCTATTCTCGTATCGCGGATATCTTCGGAACTACTAGGCCAAAATAGGTAATAGGGTATCCGTTCTACTCGTAATTAACTTATGCATTTTATGCAAATTTTTGTTTATAAGGATAGGCTTATCCTAACCCGCTTTTCCTAGAGGAAGGTATAGATGTCTAGTAGAGGTCTTTGTCTTTAAGGGTTATTCCCTTAGACTATATTATAGAGCCTCTTTTTACTAGCTTATTCTATAAGGCCTCCCTATGCCTACTATTTCTTTATAATAGTAAAATAGGAATATAAGGGTATATTCTTATAATAACCCTAGGCCTCTTAATAGGCTTAGGAAAGTTAGTAAAAGGGATAAGGGTTATAACGTTATAGGCTAGATACTATATAAGAATATAGCTATTATTAATCTTATAAAGGTAGGGCTCTTATAATAAGATAAGGTCTACTTTTATTTTTAAGGCCTACTTTAGGATTAATAGGTTAGCTATTTCTTACTTATTAGTATTATACTATATAATACTAATAGGGTTATAGTTAGGCCTAGGGGGCCTAAGGGGCTTTAGGGGCCTTATAAGTATAAGGGGGCTAAGGCTATTAAGTATTAGTTATTCCCTTATAGACTCTATATTATACCTTATTAGTTATAAGGTGCTCTCCCTTATAGTTATAGTATTAGACCTTAAAGTAAGAGTAGCCTTAGCTAGCCTTATAGCTAAGGTAGTTATAGTCCTTAGTTAGGTACTTTTCTAGGTAAAAGGTATACCTAATAAGCTACTAGTAGGTCTAAGGGTTATAGATAAAGGAAAGGCACCTATAGTACTACGTATATATAGTATATTCCTTATAAGCCTTAACTTAAATCTATAGACCTACTATATAGAGGCTTTTTTTCCGGTATTCGGCCCTTATAGCCTTTAAAGGGACTATAAAGATAATAGATCCTACCTTTTACGTTAGGCCTAGGGTACCTAGCTACCTAGGCTACCCTAGGATATCGATCCCGCTAAAGGTTCTAGCTTCTACGGCGAAGATATCGAGGATAAGGGTCTCTAAGAGGTTAGGGACGCTCCGGGCTACTAGCTTAGTTTAGCTAGTAAGAAGGTCGGCCGACTTAATAGGTAGCTCCTTAAGGTATAGGGACTACTTCTCCTACTACTTTAGAAGCTTTATTGCTATATATAGGGCCTTTATCGTTATAACTATATTACCTTTATTTAAAGTCGATAGAGCTAATATAGCTAGTTCCCTTATAGCCTTATTAAGCTCGTTGCGAAGAGTAATAAGGTTAATATTTAGCGTTAGCGATTCCTTTTTTAGCTTTAAGATAAGTTAAAAGTCCTTTTTTACGTTCCTCTTAGCTAGGGCCTTAGTTAGGGCTTTTATTAGGGCTTTTACCGGAGCCTTAGCCGGGGCCTTAGCTAGGGCCTTAGGCGCCTTCTTTATAGTAACCTTAGCCTACGAGCTTGCTTTAAGGTTTCCTTAGGTAGCCTTAAGCTACTAGGCGGCCTTAGGCTAGTATAAGGGCTATTATAGGGGCTGTTAGCAGTCTAGGGTCCTTATAGCTACCTTCTCGAGCCCTTTTATAAGGGTCTTATAGAAGGGTTCGATTTTTTAGGCTTTATTAAGGGCTTAAAGGGCTTACTAAAAGAAGCCCTAGGCCTAGTCCTTAGGGAAGGGGTGCTAGGGCCGGGGCTAGGTCTATTATAAGTATTAAAATATAGGTCGGATAGGTATAAAGCTAATAAGGCTACTAAGGGCAGCTCTCTTTTACCCCTTTACTTACTTTAAAGGCTAGTTAAGCTAAAAGTAGCTAGTATAAGGCAGGGCTAGGCTAGGCCTAAAGAGGCTAGTCTTTAGTATAGGCTAAGTATTATCTTCTATCTTAATAATCCTTTAAGTCCTAGTCTTAGGTCCTAGGCCTTTCTTCTAGGGTCCTTAAAAGGCGTTAGCCTTTTAGAGCTTCTTCTAAGTAGGCCCTAGCCTCTAAGGTACTTATTTCGACCCTTAGGTTAAGGGGGGGGGGGTTAAAGTTAAAGGGGCCCTCCTTAGTCTAGGCCGGGGTCCTAAGTTATATCCGGGCTAGTAGCTATACGAGGCTATACTTAGGGGGGCGTAATACGCTATTCGCGGCGGTTCTAGGCGTATACTTTTTTTATATTTTAGGCTTAGTTTCGAAAAGTTAGCTAAAAAGACATATAAATACTTTTTTCTAAGGGCAGTAATAGCTTCTTATAAAGGTAATAAGGGATAAGATAGATAAATTAAAAATAGCTAGAAATAAAGGAAAACCTAGTAAAAAGCTTATTAGTTAAAAAGATATTAAGAGCTTCTTTAAATAAGATTCTCTTTACTAATTAAGATACTAATAAGATATAAAGAGGGGTATAAAATAAAGGAGAGAAGGATAAGTAAGGTAATATAATAATTACCCCCTTACTATAATTATTACCTTTTAAAGATTTAAATAACTTTGCCCTACTTATTTAACCCCTTACTCTTAATTTCCCTTTATATATTTTATATATACTTTTTATATCTCTCTTTATAAGAATTATAAGTGCCTAGGTTATTAGTTTTTATATATCTTATAGTATATATAGCTTAAATAATATCTAATTTTAAATAGCTTATATTATAACTAGCTATTTATAATTATATATAGCCTTAGATATTACTAGCTCTATTAAATATAAAAAGATAACTAGCTAAGAACTTTTAGGTTATACTAGAAGATTCTTATAACGTTAGAGCCTGTCCTCTAGATACAAACGTATAGCGAGTGGTCTAACTATGCGCCATGAAACGCTGTGGTCGACGGACTTTGCCGAGTGAGCGGCAATGAAAATCCCCTGGACATAATCGTGAACTTGACGTTGGAATGCGTCATCGGCCGCTCCGCTGAAGTAGCGACAAACCAAATCGTTAAATCTGGAAAGCGACCAGCGGCCATCAAGTGGAGGCCGACGACCAACACATGGCGGATTCAGGCTGTCTTTTCGTCAGTCGCCTGCGTCAGAGAAAACACCTGGATCAGTATATTTTCACTCGAACCGAGAACCATGTACAGGTCCGAAGCCTTGATTCAGCACCCCGCGTCACGCTGAACAAGCACGTTCCCGGGCTTCTCGAAAGACTACTCGATACTATCCAATGGGTCGAGCACAAGGCAGCCTATGATCCTCTTCCCGCAGATCACGCGGTTCAGTTTATACGAGGGTAAAGGCCAATGCCCAAGACTTTGCTGCCATGTTCCGAGAAGCAGCTTCACCTGCTGTAGCAGGGGCAGTGTTGCCGAGGCTTTAGAGTTGAAGCTCTGCAAGATTCTGGGCCTGGAAGCCGACTATAGGACAATCAGCGATGGGAACTCACTTGGAATTGACACTCGTTTCTCTAAAGGTGCGAAATTGACTGACCAAGACGATGCGGGCGGATATGGCCGTTTACGAAATCCTAGGCGACGTCAAGCTCGTCGATACTGGGTTAATGGCAGCGAGGAAGAGCGAGTTTTGACCAACGCTGGGATCACGCGGCTCTTGATTGGCATGTGTATAGTTGGAGACCAACGGCCGATGCATACTGGCACAGGTAAGCGTAGTTTGCACGTTTCACAAGCTACATTCATCAGTTTCTAATATTGTGTCATAGATATCAAGTTCAGTCTTTCACCAACCGGCGAGAGCTTCAAATCACTACATGTTCAATGCGAGGGCTTCGAGGACGTCTGACTGCGTGACAGCTATGAATCATGATTCCAAGAACGAAACTCTCGAGTTGCATGGGCGCTATTGCAGTAACATGCTGGAAGTTTCTCCTTCTCAGGATTCAACGCTGCAGAGCCTGATAGCCCATGCTCCTTGGTTTCTTAGGTGTTCCGAATTGACCCACATCCGCTCGCTGAGAGGAGGCAGTATAAGGCGGTGGGCCAAGCAAGGAGAGGAGGTGGTGAAATAGAATTACGAGTGGTTGGCCATGGGGAATGAATATCTCGCAGTAAGAATTAAGCACGGGAATCCATCCCTTTGTTCGGCCCTGTACCACTTCACATGGAAACATCACTTCAGCACCTACGAATTCGTGTTGTCTCTGCACCATTATCGTTGAGGTGACTCGGAACTGAATCACTCGGCAGCGGAGGGACTATCGGCTGCACGACGCAACGTCATATTGCACCTATTTGGTAGTCTCTGTCATGTCATTTACTATGGTCATGAGGCCATCGCAACATAAATCTGTCACTTCAAGCTTATTGATCAATGGCACTCAGGCCCTTGATCGACTCCAGGTCCTGCAGGCGTCCCTCCAACTTGGATTTGATCAGCATCAATGCAGGAGCGCCAAAAGGCAGATGAAGTGGAACTTCCTGGCCTCGACTGGCCACCTCAAACAGAACTCTGGCGAGGGCGGCGGGCTCAAGCATGCCAGCACCAGACTTGATACTCTGTCGAACAAAGGCCTCCAACTTTCGAGAGGGCATGTCGTCGGCCGCATAGGCTGCATGGGGTTGCATGTATTTCTTGCCGCCGCTTTCAAAGTCCGTCTTGACACCGCTTGGTTCAACGATGCAGAAGTTGACTGTGCAGGTGCTGGTCAGCGACGGCGTCTACCACGCAAACCATGTATTGGCTTACTGTTCCAATCGGGATGCATTTCCCGAGCGACAGACTCGGTCCAGCCTTCGACGGCGAACTTGCCCGCGTGATAGTACGCGTGGCCGGGAAAGGCACATACCCCGGCCAAGGAGGATATGTTGAAAACCAAGCCACCGCGGCGCTGCTTGTCCTGGCGCATGGCCTCGACGGCGCGCATAGTCACACGGGCGGTGCCGAAAAACAGAGTTTCCATCTCGTGATGAGTTTCCTCGTCTGTTGCGGCCTCGGTATCGCCTGAAAGGGAGTATCCGGCGTTGTTGACCACCACGTCGATGTAATGGGTCTCCCCAAAGTGAGCTGCGGCCGCCTTGAAGGCATTGTTGACGGAGACGGGTGAGGTGACGTCTAGGGCAAGCTTGAGGATGTCGGGGTCGTTGTCGGCAAGGTAGGAAAGGGTAGAGGGATCCCGCGCAGTTGCAATGAGTCGCTGCGTGGGCTTTGCCGCGATGAACTTGGCAATCTCACGGCCGATGCCCTTCGAGCACCCGGTGACTGTACGACGGCAGGGTCAGCATGTCGTTGTGTTTACTCTTACGCTAGAAGCACCATACTCAGCCAGATGGCGCCATCCGGAAGATGGTAGGGCTTGGTGTTGGCTGGATTCATGTCGGTCTTGTGAGTTGAGTCTTATTATACTCTACTTGACATAAGTGAGCCCGGATGCCAAACCTGCCATCTTGTCCGGGTTTATATACCCCGCGGCCTCGAAGCTTCAGTCCGACTTGATCTAAGTTACCGTCTACTAACTAAATTCTCTACCAATATGCACCAGCTGCAGCCGCAACCCCATGGCCAATTGGCCAAGTTATATCTTGGCCAGGTGAGTCACACGGCGTCAGCCCCGACAAGGCCGATGGGTCAAACACAGGAGAGCAGGCCGCTTATTCCAGTCGCCCTGGCTGAGCCCCTCGTCGCAAGACGCGGTTCTACTTCGTACATCCGACAGTGGCGGCGCCGCTTGTTTCAAAGCCGCCGATGATACCGGAAACGTCATCAAAGGATTACACACGCCGCTTTACCCACAGGCCGGATGGATCCTGCTTTCACCGACGTGGCCGGATGCGTCCAAAGCCACCCCTGAATCCACACCAGGCCGCTTCACTACCATCCCTGACCGGGGCGCAATCTACACTAATAAATGCCTCTTCAATACATTACGTGGTTTCATTTAGACAAGCAAAATACTATGGAAGAATGATACGTTGCCCCGACAGTCAATGTCGCTCCCGGCTTCATGCTTTTATAGCCCCAAGGTGAGGACCAAGGCCGCGCCGACGGCCGCTGCGAGCCCCTTTGTGTTGGCCGCCAGCCTGCCAGCGGCTGCGCTTTGCCCATTACTGCCGCCCTCTGCCTTTGTCTCTGTCTGTGCGTTCTCTCCGCTCTCGGCCAGGCGGGTGTTGGGCGCCAAGTCTCGTTGCCCGCATTGTCCCGACATGTTCGCAAACTCCGACGACTGGGCCGTCCTGGGAGTATCGCCGCAATTGGCGTACTGGGCCAGAAGGACGTTGTTTCCATCAATGTCAAAGACGGCTTGATTTCCATCCGTTAGCATGTCGGAATGTAGTTGAGATATTGCCTGCTGGGCACTCACCGTAGGCAGACCTCAGAAACGTGTCGCCGAGCAGCGCCAGGCTGTCGCTCTCCATGACGCCCAAGTAGCACTGGCTGGCAATGCCTGCGTTGGACTGCACCTGTTGCTGCCTGATGACCTCTTTATATGGCACTCTGATGGTGACGCCGTCGAAGGCAAAGTCAAACGACCCGGCTCGCTCGGCCATCTGGCACGGGACCTGGCGCAGGCCAGTCTGGTCCGCTGGGCCAGCCGACAGGGCAGACGCCATCTCTTCGACCAAGCTCGTCGGGAGAAGCGCCAGGGTCGAGCCCGTGTCGAGGATGACGGGCATGGTCGAGTTGCCCAGCCTGCTGCCGCTCGCCCGGCCGGGAGCCGTGTGCGAGATGGAGTCAAGACGCACCCAGAAGCGCGGCACTTTATCGGGGGACTTGGCGGGTGGAATAATGGGCTGCGGCTTGAGCTTGCCGACAAACTTGGACGAGTCGATGCCCCCGAAGATGATTGATCCCTGCTTCTCGCCCTTGAGCCCGAGCCCGATGCTGTACGACTTGCTTCTCGTCAAGCCCTGATCGGCAAGCTGGTCGATGAAGTTCTTGTACTTGGTTGAGACGCCCTTTCCGGCCGCGATGCCCAGGATGCCCGACGACATCATGCGCGACGACGTGGCCACTCCAAACTTGACGCCTTTCATGGCGGGCGAGTTGGGCAAGTTGGCGAGCGCCACATCGTCGATGAAGTAGGTAAAGTTGACGGAGCCGCTTCCGTACCTGATGCCGCTCTTTTCCCCCGAGGATGAAGCTGTATTCGAGCTGTTCGAGTTGTACCTGCCGACCTTGCTGGTGCAAAATGCCTGCTCGGCGGAAGAGCCCGAGGTCGAGCAGTCTGCGTTGATCCAAAGCTCCGACGACCCGGTATCTACCAAGACGCGGATGGCTTGGGGAGGGTTGCCAAACTTGACTGAGGGGCTCGTCAGTATCTCTTGCTCGCCGGAAGACGGAGGACGAGACATACGGGTGGTGTAGTATGCAATGTCGGAGCGAGGTTGCAGTCTCTCGTCCAAGGCTTCAGCGCCCCCGGTCCGCTTCACCAGTTTCGGCGTTTCGCGGCGCTCTATGACCAGAACGAGGGCACCGGCCGCGTTGTCTGTGTTGTTCGGATCGGCGCCCGCATTGCCGGCCTGTCGTTTATCGGGAAAGAGACGGGACCCAATCCACGATCTCCTGACAGCCATCGGGACTGTCAAGCTCCCCATGCCCCAGGCCTTACCGGGGGGGGCTTGGGACGGTTCCGAAGACTTCAGGTTCATTATCGGAGCCAGGGCGTCTGACCCGGCTGCAGCTTCTGCAGGGGCATTGGGATCTTGAGGGCGCGAATGCACGCATAGAGCGGCGGATAGCAAGACGAACAGCCATGGTGGTGCCATTGCGTCGGTGTGGGAAGGGCAGAGTTGGTTTGGACATTGACGGCCAGCAGCACACGGGGTTTATATAGAATCACATCAGACGACACGGATCCATGTCCTGGCCAGGAGATCGCAATGCATATCCGCCGTCTTTGCCACCCCAAACCTCGACTACTAACCCCGTAAACAAGTCCGAAACGACGCGATCTGCCGCCGGGAGTGGCATTTCGTTATGCTGTCTGAGATGGAGACTAAAGACTCCAGGGGGGATAGAAAGGTGCGACAAAATCGCGACAAAACAAACCGAACCACGCATGGCGGAACTTTCGACGTGATTGAATCATGAGAGTAGAAGATAGATATTCTATTTCGAACGAGGGCCGGTGTTTAGTCGCTGCTGCTAAAACAGGACAAATATCGCCTTCAGCTCCATATACGCCTTGCGCCCTGAATTGCATACGCGGCGCCAACGTCTCGAGGCTGCTCATCCCGCAGTATCGGTTTCGAAATGGAGCCAAATGGAGCCAGACGAAGCAGAGTAAGTAATACCGACGAACATCAAACTGGCGACTGGCTCCCCCGTGGACTACGCAAATACGGCATCTTTTCCTTGTTTGCCCTAGCGCGAACTGCTTTAGTCAGATACAACTACGGGGAACTATTATTGTAAGAAACACCGTGGGGAAACACAGTGTCTCCGCCTTCTGGAGTCGACATTGCTGCTCATGATACTTATAGGTCGCAAAGGTGCTATAAAGAGCACATATGCATTTGACTTGTAGCATGCTTTATTATTCACTTGTTTATGGCTTATATAGAAGCACTCATTCATATATATATATATATATATGTATATGTATATTGAAAACTTGTTGTCACGAGTTCTCGGAGCATGAGCTCTGCTCGGTATTTTCATTCGAAACTTGAGGCTCAGCAAAACAACACCAGAGGCCAAGGAGTAACGGGAGATGCGAAAGCAGAAGCGCTGATGGTGGCCGAATACGGCGACTACCTGATATGCATGCTCTTGAGATGGCATTGCCCAGCTTGAACACACACACACACAATTACACATCTTAGAGTACCTTGAGAGAACCACCTCACCCCTTATCCACAACGATGTAGGGCCCCAGTCAAAGGGTCAAGAGAGTCAGCGAGAAACTTGGCGACTGGATCATTCATACTTTATTCCTGTGCGCTGACTCATGATGTCTAGGCAGCTCAATAACGTTCCACGTCCGGGGCTAGAAGAGCTGCATCCTCGCTACGCACTTATCCAGTGCCAACCACGTCACAGATCGCTGCATCATGGCCATCCTTCCCCCTCCACTCCATGGTCCCGGTTCTTCTCAGTCGCCCAAGTCGTAGTACAAGCAGTTGCCCGTCCTGAAGTTGTATATGAAAGAATGCCTCGAACCGTCCTTCGTATCGTACGCCTGCCGCCACGTGTCGAGCTGATCATGCAGCTCTCTCACGTACTTCTTCTCCGAAGTCGTCACCGCGTGCTCGACCTTTCTCCAGCTCTCGTGATCCGATATGCTCGTGTCCCGGATGAGATCCATGACTTGATCCGTCGTCTCAACCGCAAGGATCGGGCCGTCCAAGAAAGATCGCACCAAGCTCGCTGCGCTGGCCTGCGCCTGCTCCACAACTGTGCGTCGATTGAACTTCTTGCTCCTCGTTTGTGCAATCAACACCTTGACGTCCTGGTCGTGATCCCTCTCACCAGACGACGGGGCTGACTCCGACTGATGGCTGTTGCCCCTCAGCTTCATCATCGATCGCGAGTCTCGCTCGCGAACCTGAACTCGCATCCATGAAACCAGCTTCGTCATGTGAATGTCCACGTCTGCGACATCGTTTCTGCCCATGGTTTTAATCTTCAGCATCGAATCTTGTTTGATGATGATGATCCACGAATAGTTGTCATCCCTGTGCTTGACCAGCAAATCTTCAGGAGACCGCGCATCCTTGGCGAGCTCGGCGCTGATGTCGTGCGCCCAAAGCTTGTGCAGGATTTCGATCCCAGTAGATCGAAGGACCGCCGCATCGAAGCTGGCCACGAGGGTGTCGCACTGCAAATGCCGCATTAGAGATGTCGACAGGAGGGGCATCACTCTGGACTTACCCTTTTCCCGGAGAATGACATGTCCATCTCGTCGTCGGGCTTCTTGAGGAAAGCTTTGCCTCCTTGTTTATGAATCCTAGCCAGCCGCTCCCAGGCCAGACTGAACCCGACGGCATGTCTCTCATCAACTTGGCCGCCAATCCTGGGTCGCTGCTCCTTGATCAAATGGTCGTACCGACCGCCGGCGGCAAAGACGTCCTTGACTCTCTTGTCGTATAGGCACGAAAACAAGATGCCCCCGACGTAGAAGCTTTCCTTGAGACTGTTGAGCGGGTTGACGTAGACCTTTGTGCTGACGCCAAAGCGCTTTGTGTATTCAGCGACCTCTTTGAGGTGTGCAAGGATGGATGAGGCTCGCTGATAAATGTCGCCACCCTCGAAGAGCATCTTAAGCTTCGAAAAGGCTTTGTTGGGGGTATCTGAGGGTTTGTTAGCATGGGCACATTTCGCCCAAGGTTTTGGCAGATTGCTTCTCCTTACCTCGAAAGTCGAAGCGCTGGAGCTCATCGACGCTGGTGGCGGAGAGGCCGACGGCCGGTGACCGCAGCTCCAGTCTGATCTTGTGCCATGTGTGGTTGTGAATGTTCAGCTTGCTCAACACATCCGCCGCCGCCCTTCGGCAGGCCGGTTCGATCCTGCAGTGCTCAAAGATGAGCTGCAGCAGATCCGAGTGGCCAACATGGAAGCACATTTGGCCTGACGAAAGAGACGGGAACGCAAAGATGATCTCGTCCAGCACCTTCAACACCTCCGCTTCTTTGAGAGCAAGGTCCAGCGTGTCGCAGGTGACAATGTCAAAGTCGACCTCTCCAAACATCTGCGGTTGTCCCGTGTCCTTTCTGTCTCGAAAAATAGTTCCGAAAGTAAAGGTCCTTTGTATGCCGGGGGGGTGCTTTGCCACCATACGGGCGTGGCCCAGAGTCAGGTCATAGGGCAGCTGAAGCACCGTACCGTTCGGGTCCAGGACCTGGACGACATTATCTCCATAATAGGGCGACCTGGGGTAGATGGAACTGCGGCGAGCCTCCAAGGCACCGTGTCGACGAAAGATGGACGTGAGCGCGCTTTTGGCAGCTCCTTGGCTGAGCAGCTCGGCGGGGCTGGGCGTGCCTGCAATCATGTCCCACGCGTAGTCCTTGGTGGCCGCAATTGGCCGGGCAAACAGCGTACTGAGCATCTTGAGGTAATAGGGAGAGCTCGGGTCCGACAACCCTGAAAGAATGCGTCTGATGGTTTCGCCTTCCATCTGGACAGGTAGCTTGCCGCTTTCCAACAGATCCGCGCTCGATGGTCGATCCCTTGGGTTGTGTTGGATGAGAGCGAGGACAATCTCGGTCTGTGTCTTTTCGGCGGGCTTGAAGTCGGCGGGGAGCAGCGGACTCGGGCGTCGGAGCTGGCCGATGACGTCTGCCTTTTGCATTCCCAGCATCGGTTCGTAGCACATCTCGAAGAAGATGATTCCCAGAGAGTACATCTGCCAGAAAGTCAGTGTCTTGGCCATGTCAACAGCGGGAGCTCGATCCTTACATCGACCTTTGTGCTGTACATGCCGTCTGCCGTCGACCTCACTTCTGGCGCAGAGTAGTACGCCGTCCCGATGCTTCTGGTCATGTCATCTGTCTCGTGGGCACCAGCGGCGACCTTATCGACCGAGAACTGACCACTTGTCGCCAGGCCAAAGTCTCCTATCTTCACGTTGTCTACCCCGTCAACACCGCTACTGATGAAGATGTTTTCTGGCTTCAAATCGCGGTGGACGATGCTCAGTCCGTGGATGTGGGCCAAGCCTTCCAGGATCTGCCGAAACAGGCGCCAGATCTCGGCTGCGTTCTTGCAGAGATGACGTGAAATCAGATCGCGAAGTGTCTGGTGGAAATCAGCATAGACGCCCCGACCACGCGCACGGTGCGCCGCAGAAGCTTACCCGTTTTTCGCAGTACTCCATCGAGATGTACAGGATTGTTCTATACGGTCTCTGGAGCCTGGAACGTCGCAGGGTTGAAGCTCGCCTTGCCCTCTCCAACGACGTGGGGCGGAGCCCGACATCGTCCTCGACAATGGAGCTTTCTTCGTCGTCTTCAGAATCATCCTCGTCTTCGCCTTCATCGGACTCGTCATCGTAGCCAAACTCGACCGGGACATTGGACGACATGAAGTCTAGCCCGCCGGTGCTTGTGGCGAACTGCATATCAACGCCTGCGGACCCCGTGCCGGTTGTCTCGTTTGTAAAACCATCGGTAGAGGTATCGCCCTCGGTATCCGTCAGATCCGGGACTTCCTCGACCCAAGTATTATAGTATCGCACGATTGCCGGATGAATGAGCTGCGAAAGCAAGCGAACCTCCTTGAGAACCTCGGTTAGGCTGGCTTGGGGCCGCTGGGTGACTTTCTTGATGGCATAGACTTGGCCGTCGAGCTTCTTGCGAGCCTTGACGACCTCGCCAAAACCCCCCTTACCCAGCCGGCCTTCCTCGACAAAGTCCTCCGTGTATCGTGATACGACTGCGCTCCGGTTCATGGATTCACGTCTCAGCCTGGCAGGCACCGTCTGCTGTGAAGACATCAATGGTAGAGTCGAGAGCGTTGGCGAGGCGCCATCGAAGAAGACCGGGGCATCAGTGGCCAAGAACTCGCTGGATCCCAGTTCGAAGGCTCGCGGGCGTTTCTGCTTGTCGTCTTTGAAGAAACGGCTAACCAGCTCTTGAAGGGGCTGAGAAAGGGTGATTGCCTCCATGAGATTCCTCGGCGACGAATACTTTTGGAGGACATTGAGGCCAAATATCATCTGCACGAAGACGACGCCAAAGTCCCAAATGTCCGTCTTGTGGGTGTACTGCGGCTTCGACGCGCCGGCAACTTCTGGCGGAAGCCAGTAAGCCGACTTGGCAGAGCCCAGGCGCGAAGGGCTCTGCTTCTGGGTGCTGGCGTTGTGTATCTCCCGCTGATACCAGGCGTCGGATAGCTTCGGGACGATCTCGCCGGTGATTTCACGGAACAGCAGGACGTTCCCGGGATGGATGTCTTGATGTGCAATGTTCTTATTGTGCAAGAAATTCAGCGCATCGAGCAAGTCTCTTGTCCAAGACCGAACCTTGTCTATCTCGATGTTGCCAGCAAGCTCCAACAGCTCTTCAAGAGACCCCTTGTCAGCCACCGGAGTAAGAATCCTCACGGTCCAGGCGTTCAAGGCCGTTGGGTCGTCGGGAAGCCCGCTTTCGACCTTGAAATCCATGATCTCCACGATTTGGCGATGAAGCACTCTCTTGACAGTCTTGAGATCTTGCAGCAGGGACTCGAGCGACTGCAGCTGCTCCTTGACCTCTTTGGCATCTTTCTCAGATGAACGCAGAACGGCCTCCTTGAGGGCTACCATGTGATTGCTCAGGCCCTGGACAATGACCGGACGCACCGTGTAGACAACGGAAACCTGGCCCTGGCGCGGGTCGCATTTGCCGGCAACTGAGCGAAAGGTGATGACGTTGCCAGCTTTATCCGTAGTGTCGCAAAACTGGTCAAAGTCAATCTGATCAACGTCAGGGCCGGAATCAGTTGACTGGCCCGGGAAGAAGCCGTTCGGGCGCCGACTGAGCTTGGATTCCTTTGCCTTTTGTCTTTGGCGATCGAGCTGCTGCTGTAACATCTCGGACATGACTCGCTCTTTCTCTTTTGTCTCCTCCAACTTCTTGCGCTCGTCCTTGTCCCTTTGCTCTTGGGCCAGCTTGGCGAGGCTGGCCTCGTGACGCTCGCGCTCCTCCTCGAGCGAGGGCAGTTGTTTCCCAGTCGCCGTTGCCTGTGCTGCATCCTCAAGGATGTCTCTGATGCCCTCGATGATTTTGTCAATCATTTCTTGCTCGTCCTTGGCAAAGATCTTTGGCTGCGTCTCGATGAACTTGTGGACCTTGAACTGGGTCGCCTCGCGGAGATTGTCGAGGCCCTTGACGTTGAGCAAGGGCGGCGTTTTGGGGTACGTGGCAGTCATGACAAAGCCAACCGTCACGGCAAAGTCGCTGTCGGCCGAGGCCCTGACGTGAATATCGAAAGACGGTTCGGCTTTCTGGGCCAAGGTAAGCAACGTGGTGCACGACCAGGACGGGGGCATGACGAGTTTACCTTCCACGCACCGGGCGTCCCGACATGCTTGACGAAGTCGTCGCCATAGATGGCCTCGAGAGCCAGCACTTCATTCCTCTGGAGCTCGTCGTACTCGATCTTGGAGGTGGCGTCCGGGCGGGCGGGCTTGAGGCCGGGGAAGCTCGTCTCATCTTGGTTGTGGTCAGGGGTAGGGGGCGTCTTCCATGCCCCGGGTGCTCGCCGCGCCATGTCGCGCGAGTGCAGGCCAAATGTCCCAGCCGAGGCTGCGACATTTTACACGGAAGAGGCCATGGGGGAAGGATATCGCATCGAGTGAGGGAGTGAGTTGGAGCAATGCAAGGCCAAGGGTTTGAGCGACGCTTCTTTTCTGGGTGGAGTTGCCATGTGGCGGGGTAATTAATTAGGTACAGTAAAATACACATAAGAGTGAGTACTTTGTAACTACTTCGTATAGGCAAATCTCAAGCCCGGTTCGGTCTGCCCAGGACTTGTCCAGAAAAATGACGAGCATATTGAAGACCGCCTGGATATCACTGAGTGCTCGCTCTTGTCCATCACTGGCTGATGCGATGCACGAACAGCCGGATGGTTTCGGTGAGACGGGCACGGAAAGACGGGCACGGAAAGACGGGCACGGAAAGACGGGCACGGGAACCGTGTGGTTGTTAAGTCTCAGCCTCTCAGGTAGGGGGGATGAAGGCACAGTGGAAGGCGCAGGATATTATTCATGTGTGTTCCACTCAATCTAGTGGGATAGGTATCAAAGGGGTCTTTGTAGGTACAGAAAGTTTTATAGCAGAATAAGGGACCACGGTTCGCTGTTAGATCATCGAGCGGGCAAGCAATTGGCTAATTAAAGAAGAGAAGCATCGCCTTCCTCCAAAGGGTGCTCGACCTGGACGCTTTCGATCAGGCTTACATGCTTGGCGCTCCTGGGCAACATACTATAAGGAACCGCCACCGGATGGCTAACCACGCCGGCGGTCGGCTCGAGCTTTACCTCAACCTCTCTGCCGCGCCTATCAACCGCCTTCCGAATGCTAAACGCGGCCAGCATCTGTACAACGGTAATAAATAATGTAGACTCGGCCAGCATCTGGCCGGCGCATACTCTGCGTCCAAAGCCAAACGTTGTTGCCCTGGGATCGGGCTCATTGCGTGGCTCCAGATACCGGTCCGGGCAAAATGAATCCGGATCTGTATAGACCTCGGGATCGTGGCAAAACCACCAAACGGCAGGAAGTAGATACGCACCCTTTGGGATCAGATGGCCGTTGTAGGGAATATCTTCGTTTGCCATGTGCGCGAGACCCATCGGCACAACAGTTGACCATCGATGGACTTCCTTTACCATAGATTCGATATATGGTAGGTTATCTCGGTCTTGAAGCTGGGGAAGTCGGTCCGTGCCGATAACTCTGTCAATCTCCTCTTGCGCTTTGCGCTGCACCTCGGGAAACATGACCATGGCCACGATAAAGCCACTGAGGCTCGCGACGGTAGTATCCGCACCCGCACCGTACTGAGTCGCGGCCGTCCACTTGATGGAGTCCTCGTCATGGCTGCTGCTGTCGCCGTTTTGTTCAAGCATCCTGGAAACAAATGACGGTCTGTGGCTTCCTTTCTCCATCTGCTGTTGAACGAAATGGTAGGGGACGTCTGCCACGTCCTGGCTGACCTTGCTCCACTGCTTGACCGTCTCCTTGAATGCTGTGCCGGGAAAGCCGCGAGGCAGATACCTAAGGGCAGGGATAATGTCGACTAGCCAGGCCATAGGCACAGCTGCAGCTGCAAAGTTTTCCGCCATATTCTCGATCAGGTCGACCAAAGGGTCGGTTTCCTTGCGCTCGATGGAATAACCATACGTTATTTTAAGGATGATGGCACCAGCCAAGCTATACAGTCAAGAGTTAGAACCTGGTCTACCCTTCCAGTTGCCAAACCGGTGATCGAGGCCCGCCCGGACTTATAAGAAGACATTTTTACCTTCCTCTCATTCCAGGAAACGTGAAAGTCAGGGTAAGATTATTACTTAGATAAGATTTCTTAGTACTAAATAAAGTCGATATCTTAAATTCTAAGGGAATAATATTTATTAGCTTATATAGTAACCTAATAGTTATAGCTCGCTTAACTTAATAGGGCTACGCGATCTATTATTAGGTTATATACTAAGCCGACGTCGATATCCCTGTATATAAGATAAAACGCTTACTAGCGTAGATTAAGGATATACTAAGGGATCGTACCTTAGTATTCTTTCTAAGAGACCTATTATTAGCCTATAACTTAATCTAAGGTATAACTCTAGTTATAGCGGTTAATACTACTACTCGCCGCGTTTACTGGGAGTGTCGAAAGCTCAGTGAGAATAGAAATTTTTGGGGGCCTTTCATGTTGGGTGTGGGAGTAAACATCCCGGTTTTTGAGAGCATCACCGCCGAAATGGAAACAAGCATGCGCGAAACATGGCAGGAAGAGACCAGAAGAATCGTCAAATTAGGGAGTTGCGGTGCGAGCGCGGTTTTTATGGAGGGTCAAGAATCGTGTTCTGTTGCCGAGATGGACAGCGTTAAGGGTAGAAAGCTTTTAGAAAGGGCGATGAAGATGGTTCTCGACGAGACGAATAAGCCGAAGGAATCGCCAAGTAACTAGTTATCCTTTTCCATCTTAAAGATCTATCCTCTGCTCCAGTGCTCTTTCCCTTCCCGCCTGAAAATCCTGCTATTTCTTGATGTCCACGACCAACGGCCCCGACGAGGCCGAGATCAGGGATGTTAAAATGCTTAAACAGGTCATTTGGTTGCTTTAACGCACGTAGAAGAAGTCGTCGTGCTTCCACGTCCTGGATGCCACAATACCGGGCCACCGCAGGTTTTGTGCCCAGCTGTTGATGCAAGGCCTTGCGAGCCTTGCGATGATAAGCGTCATTCTGTAGGAGAGGTACGAGATTGTTGAAGCCACACGACTGAATCGCGTAACTAATCGCCGGGCGTGCCGAGGTTCTAATCGTGTTCTTTTCTAGGAGATGGTGTGCCGCTTCCCTATCGTGGATAATAACAAGCGTGTGGCCCATCACAGTAACCGAACTAATCGGTCCGTAACATTCCTTATGCCTGAGCCAGTGCCGAAACTCCGGGATCCCTTTTGGGGGGAGGTCCAGGATGTTGCCGACCAAAGGCAGTGGTGTTGGGCCAGGGGGGGGGCCTAATATGTTCCTCTTTTGGAAGAGAAGTCGATGGGCTATGAAGGCAAGCAGAGCAAGAGTGATTGCTTGTATGATAAGTGTTTGCGTCATGGTAGAGAAAATTAATTGACAGTTGTGGAAAGAAGGCTGGCTCTGAATCTTAGAACGAAGGCTGTGGGATAGTGCAAGGTTATTAAATGCGCTTGTTTTGTCAAAGGAACATTAAATGAGGCTTGTGTTGCGAAGAAAGGATGAGGGGAGAGTCCCCTAATAAGGAGATTGTGGTTGGTGAGAGCTCTAACTGAAACTGCTCCTTTCTGTCAAAGAGACATTAAATGAGGCTTGTGTTGCGAAGAAGGATGAGGGGAGAGTCTCTTAAAAAGGAGATTTTAGTAGGCAAGAGCCCGAACTGAAACAGTTCAAGGTTGCTCCCCGTTACAGTACGAGTCATCGATACCTATCGTACAAGGTATACTAGGGGGCTTTAAAGGTCACCGATCCGCGTCCCTGATCTCACGGGAAAAGAGACTCTAAACTGCCCCCCGGCCTATGACAACTCTTGGACGTCTCCAGAGTAGGTTTAGCAAGTCTGACGTAGCTCCAGCCACGGTCACGGGCATAAAAAGAGCAGGCCCGGTCCAAAGAGCAATCCCGGTCCCTGCACACAGTTGGATACAGTAGTAAAACACTAATAAGGTGGGAACCTGTCAGACCTCTTTGTCTCAACAGCCCCTTTTTATAAGCAATCCCTAATTCTTAGAGCCTTGACGGTGATCTTGTCATCGCATCATGCATTGCATAGGAAATGTCTTGGTGCCTACGACAGTAGCACGATTTGTTGGCTCCCTCGCAAGTCTGTTGCTGCCCAAGCAGGCCTCTTGGCTCCAGGTGCCGGTATGGGGCTACGGCATATCACATCTCTTTAGCCCCGGGCTCGGTGCGTATGGGCACCACTCATAGCTCCCGCATTGGGGTCCGTGGGTAAGCCCATAGACACGCGGGAAGTTCATGCGCCACCGTCATTGTCCCCAAGCTCGGCCTAGGCCAGGGTGTTTCGTCCAGGGGCAGTTTCTCCACCGCTGCGGACATATTTTGCGGTGTTTCCAGTGGTGGGGTTTTCAACTGGTTTTCGCGTGAGTTCCTCGAATAAGTTAGAGTTCCGGCACATAGACACGTGTGTCCGTAAGATCGGCCAATTATGACAGCCACCTGCAGCACCATCTGTCAGACGTGACAGTTATTGAGGTCAACGCTAATCCCTCCTGGAACTCGAAGGACCCCTTCGATCAAGTTCACCTAGAAACTCCCGTTAAACCTCCGAGAACCCAAAAACTCCCGTCAGAACCCCGAGACCGGATTCTTCTTCAATGCATGGACGCACACAGCGCCCGCACACACACGTCTTATACGCACTCGTTAGGTCACGGAGAGCATCTACAAAATTCTATTTTCCCCTTTCCCGGCTGCGGGGAGCTTCCGCCTTCGGCCATCTCCGGCCTACGGTGATGCCGCTGCCTTTGCCTCTGTTTCTTGCGGCATCGTCGTCTCATGCGGCGTCGTCGTGATTGTTAAATAGGCACACAGCAGTCTTAGCAGGAAAGTAGGGGCCCAAGGCACCAGGTAATAGTACACCACATTAAACACTCGCAGATATGCTTCGTCAACGCACAACGCAATGTAAATTTCTTTACCTGCAGTGTCTTTCAATGGACCAATGCCCTTTCATCAAGTCGGACGACATGCATGCTTAATATGTAGCCATGTAACATAAGCCACCTGATCTAACAACGACACATGAAGACGGAGCTGAAACATTCGCAACTCACCCGGAGGATATCCTTAAGCTGCTATTTGACGCCATTGGTCAGGAATATGGGTTATTGAACTCGTCTGATAATGTTCTTATGATGGAGCTGCAACTCGCACGGACTTAACAGAACAATTTCACCGCTACTATGAATTGTGATGTCAGAATAGCAACACCAGCCTACTCTCCATTTTGCACTGCCTTCTACTGCTCATTCATGTACATAATCTTTAGCAATCGTTCCTCATCGTCGACCTCCCCATCGAGCGCAACGGACGGGCCAGGGCGGCGGAAGATCATGCTTTCGAACTCCTCGATATAGCCTCAACATTCAGTGTTTCTGGTTCAACAATAACGTCATGCACAGTTTGTCGGGCAGGGTCATACCCCGTATGGACACCAACCTGACAAGACTTGGCAGTCTGGGGCCACTTCCAGCTGTACCTACGGGCATCTCATTCTTTCATCATCAATTCGAATATTATTTTCCCCTTTAGCGAGAGTTGCCAATCGTGCAGAGCCCCGGCTTGTCAAGAATCATGAAGTAAAAAATATCAGAGTTTTGCATCTACGAGCGAGAGACTTACGGAGTCGCTTGAGCCATTAATAATCAGATAATCCAGAGGTTTATGAAGACGTTAACTATTCTGGTTACCCTTAGCCGTGTGCTGCGCGTACTTTGGGTGTGTGCCCTCGTCCCCGTCGAAGTAGATAGATCGTTATGGCGGAAGACCAGATCCTTGACCTCCCTGGATTTCATTGCCCGGCGTACATGGACAGGATGCTTCATAACTCTATATGCTGGAATGACCCATATATGTCAATGCAGAATAGTCAAAGGGCCGAGAAACGCAGGTAGGTAGAAAAGACAGCTCACATTTCCACAGGGACCACCCCAGATGTCAGACTTCAGGCTTCGCACAGTCCTTATATAACCCTCCAACTCTTCCTCAGCAATCTTACGCTGCTCCCGAGCCAGACTATCCACCTTCCACTCCATCAATATACTCCATAACCAGGTGAACAGCATCGGCATCCTCGAAGCATCCGTATAATTTTGGTACAGGAATGTCTGTTTTATCGGGGATAAATCGCAAGGCAGCAGCCTCATTTAAGAGGCGTTCTTTGCCAAAAGCGAGGTATGCATATTAGTGAGCCGCCGAAAGGGCTATACTGCCATTCAGAAGGATGAAGGCTGCGCTTTAATATACGAAACCACCAACCCAAAAGTATTTTTTGCTCCGTTGTGATACCGTCGCAGACTTTTTCATATCGGTCACGGGGCATAACGCCCGTGACTGGAGGCATTGCGTTGGACTAAGTTAGGGACGACTCGAAAGATGGATCGAAAAGGAGGGGAAGAGCAGAAAGTCTTGGCCAAGTCGAGATTGCGGCCGATAGACGTCACACGGGCGGGGCGAAGCAAGGACAGCAAGTACCTCGAGGTACTTCACGCTGCCACCCATTGGCTGGTGCGAGGCTGCGAGCAGGGACGCGAAAGTAAACAAAACACCACCGCCCGCACAATTTACGCGGCACAACGCCAGGTGCGCCCTTGCATTGTGCGCAGTCGCCCACAGTAGAGGCTGCCCTGTCGATGAAATAAACCACAATCATCAAATCCTCGACTCCTCGGGCTATTTCGATCGAGTCCCTCCAGCATGCTCGGGTGGATGTTGAAGCGTGGCGAGCATGCGCAGGAGGCGGATGCCGAAGGTGCGCAACCAGGTCCTTTGACACAGCAAGGTCTGACCATCTATGCAGACACAGCCCAGCTCGATCAACCAGACACGCCGGCGCCGCTGTTTGCCGCGAGAGCTTTCAAGAGCGCGCTATTCGGAACGCCAGCGCCACCCGGCGACGAGTCTCGGAGCAAGCGACAGGACAAAAAGGCAGGCCGAAAGACAAGCGCAAAGCCAGAAAGGGGCTCAGGAACCCCTACACGACCACCCGGTATCCTCCTCACCCCGGGGACTGGGACCACGCGGCGGAAGCGCGTCTCCTTTGGCAACCATGTCGCAGAAACAGCCAAGCCCGGCATGAGCAAAGCGACGGCAATGGCGAGTGATGGCGGCCACACGCGGCAAGCAGAGTCGCCCAAAAAACCCCAAAAGGAGAGCGCTAAAGCCTCCAAGAGCTCTGGCGCAGGCCCGCCCGCCAACGACTCCGACGGCGAGTGGGAGGAGGAGGAAGACGACGACTATTGCACACACGACATCACCGTGGACCTGAACGAGCCTCACTCCCAATCAGGCCGGTACTGGAAGGAGGAGTTTGAAAAGTATCACGAAGAAGCCAAGGCCGAGATGGAGAAATTGCTCAAGTATAAGCAACTGGCAAAGTCCTACGCCCGGCAAAAGGATGCCGAAGCCATCCAACTCGCTGAGCGCCTCCGAGACGAGCAGCAAAAGGTGATTGATATGGAGAAGAGGATAGCGGAGAACGCATCGCAGATTGTGTCCAAGCATCGCCACCCCTCCGACGCTGACCCCTCCGAGTCGCTCTCCAAGCTCACCAAGCAGACTGCCCTCGCGGCGCAGTATCGGCATCGAGTCCAGGAGCTGGAAGACGAGCTTGATCAACTCGTGCGCCAAAAAGATGGAAGCACTGAAGGCAGGGGCCGGCGGCGGCGCCACGTAGCTGCGTCGCCGACGACGCAGAAGACGCTGGTGGAGACGCAACGGGAACTCCGTCGAGCTCGAACGCAGCTCAGGGAGCTGGATTCGCTTCGGGAGGAAGTTTTGACTCTGAGAGCCCAAGTCAAGGTCGCCGAGGCTCAGGCGAGCAAACACGAGAGGGCCGACGTGGGCTCCTCTGGAGAAGGCAGGGTTCGGACCTTGAAGGCTGACCTGGACCAGTCACGGGAAGAGTCGAGGAGGAAGACAGAGGAGATACGTCAGCTGAAGAGCGATTTCGAAGCTTTCCGAAAGGAGAGCGAGACCCACGAGGCAGACACCAAAGCTGTGCTGGAACGCGCTCACACCAAGATCTCGGATCTCAAGAGGGAGGTGAAGACGCTGAAGTCGGCTGGCCCAGATCAGTCTCGACCGAGCAGCTGGCGTCCCCAGTCCGACGCGGGCCAGGAATCGGGAAGCGGCAGGAAAGGGGCCGAGGGCGCTTTGAAAGGCGAGGGTGGACACGTCGGCGACTCGAGCGCACCGACTGGGCAGGTGCAACAGCAAACCCGAGATGATGCCAACGACGCAGCAAAGGGCGCGGCGAATGCGCTGACGGAGCGAACGAACCTCGGGAAGCCTAGGTGGCAACCCTTTGTTCCGAGGTCGCCGAGAAATAGGGCATATCTCGGTGACGATGCTTCGAGACGCCCTCGCGCCGTCCCTGCAGTCACGCAGCCAAAGGGCATTGCCGCGCCCGCTCTGCCAACCATGAGCGGGGCAGCGGTTCGCATGGGCGAGGCAGAGGACCACGGCGAGGTTGATCTCCTGCACGGTCGGTTTGCACGAGTGGGTGGACCAGACACCAACCGCAGCATCAGCAGGAACAGCAACAAGACGGGCGGCTCGATTCTGGGCAACTCGTCCAAGAGCAGCGTCCTCCCGCCCGAGCGCCGTGCTGCGGCTCTGGCGCGGATCGAGAAGAGGATGGCGGAGAAGAAGCGAGCGCCGAGAAGCGGCGGATACAACAAGGAAAACCAGCGGCCGTGAGAACAAGCGCATAGCACTCTGGCCACGGGTCCTTTTCCCTTGACGAATTATTTCCCTTTTCTTTGGAAGCAAGGTGTTTGGAATGGCATAATCGGGATTCGTCGATGAGTGTTGCCTGCTTGTCCTCGTCTGGTGGCGGGGCGGGGATGCAGAGAGGAGGGTTGTTACACCGGCTTCCAGACTGCATGTCCCGTTTGGGGTCTCGGTGTTTATTAGCTGGCACTTGTTTTAAGCATACCTGACGTGCATCATTTGCCCCGGCACGGCATCCCCGGCCATACGGTATGCCCGCCTGCATACAGAGTGTATGTACGTTGTGTGTATGTTAAACGAGTGGCTGCGCGGCCGCTACTGGCACCGAGTCTGCCGCCGTCACTCACCCCCTCAATGCCGTCCAAATGGCCTCGGGGGAACAAGACGAAATGGCGACATCGGAACGCGCCGCCCAAACCGAAGTAGACGAGCTTGAGGCCCGCCTCGCCAGCGCCAGGGCTCGTCTCCGCGCCGTGCAAGCGTCGTCGTCGTCGCCGCCCGTCGTCGCCGCCCGGCAAGAGCAGGCGCTGACGCTGCCACGTGAGCCGGTTGCCTCCCTCTCTCGCGTCCCTTGAATGATATCCGGATGAGGGCGTGAATGAATGAATGAATGAATCGACTGACTCCCGGAAACGCAGCCGCGCCGTCTTGCGCGCCGCCAACCACGCACTTCCTCCTCTTGCTGGCAGACTCGGCCCTGCCCATCGGCTCCTTTGCCTTCAGCAGCGGCTTGGAGTCCTACCTGGCACACCATCAGCAGCAGCGCGCCTCCTCGCCCACCAGCTTCGCCTCCTTCCTACCGCTGTCCGTGTCCTCGCTCGCCGCCGCCACGCTGCCCTTTGTCCTCGCCGCCCACCGCGACCCGGCCTGCCTCGCCTCGCTCGACGACCAGCTCGACGCCGCCGTCGTCTGCACCGTCGCCCGCCGCGCCAGCGTCGCCCAGGGCCGCGCGCTGCTGAGCATATGGGAGAGGTCCTTTGGCCCTGCCCTCGCTCCCGCCCCCGCCCATGCGCCCGTCCTGCGCCGCTTCGCAGCCCTGCTCAGGGAGGGCTCGGGCCGCCAGAGCCGAGACGCCGCCGACGACGTGCCGCCCCTCGTGTCGGCGCACCTGGCGCCGCTCTTCGGCGCCGTCTGCGCCGTTGTCGGCCTCGGCTTGCGCCAGGCCGCCTACGTCTTTATGCTGAGCCATGTCAAGGCCCTGATCTCCGCCGCCGTGCGCGCCAGCATGTTCGGCCCGTTCCAGGCGCAAAAGGTCTTGGCGGGCGACCAGGTCCAGCGCATGATTGACGCCGTCGTCAGCAGGGAGTGGGACACGCCCGTCGACGAGGCCGGTCAAAGTGTCCCCGTCATGGACCTGTGGGTCGGGCGTCATGAGCTTCTGTACTCGAGAATTTTCAACAGCTGAGCGGGGAGCACCGCCTAT
This sequence comes from Hirsutella rhossiliensis, assembly GCF_020360975.1. Lineage (NCBI taxonomy): Eukaryota > Fungi > Ascomycota > Sordariomycetes > Hypocreales > Ophiocordycipitaceae > Hirsutella > Hirsutella rhossiliensis. The sequence continues at coordinate 2,734,608 of NW_025408669.1, forward strand.
GGCCGAGGGTAGCTGTATGGTATCATCTTTGTCCTAACTGCACAGGCACGCCTCAAATGTCTCCTGTCCCTCGACATCTAGTCGTCTTCGCTGTCGCTACCGTAAGCCACCAGCGGTCCAGCCGCTGCCGCATGCGCCGCTGCTTTTGGCCTTGACGCCACAGAGACCTTGGCTCTCTGCAGGGCAGCAAGAGTGCTGCTCGAGAATATGCCCCCCCCTTGTGCCGTCGACGAGTGTTCGGTTTGCCCTCCCGTCGCTTGTTCCTCTGTTGATCGCCCCCCATCTTCAATCATCCAATGCTGCTGCTCCGTCTCGTATCCCTGGCGTCCGACGGGGTTGACGGCGTTGGCGCCACGAGCAAAGTGTACCTCGTCCGGCGCCTCGTAGCCTTGGAGGCCGTAATTGCTCTCCAGCCTTCTCCGCTTCCGGGCCTCGGGGTCCTTGCCTTCAATCTCTGCCACGAAGTCTGCGGGTAATGCCCTTCGAATAGCCTCAGCCGCCTGTTCCTCGACTCGCCTGGCCTCTCGCTTTTGCGCCATGGGGTTGGGGTCGGCCGTCGCCCATCGGACATTCAAGATCTCGTCGTGGTCTAGTGACTGGTGCATCATCGCCTCTCGTGCAAACTGGGCGTTGGATTCGTTGGTGTAGGTGATGAAGCCGACGCCTCTTGAGTTCAGCACGCGGACTGAAGTCGTTAGCATTTGTACCAAAGCCGGCGCGCCGGGGTTCCGCAGGCGTCACTTACTGCGTTCGATCTGTCCCCATTCCGCAAAGTGGCGCGCCACAATCTCTTCAATGTCGTCCGTCACATGTATGCGCCCGACATAGACTGTTCTGTTCTGCCTCATGAAGCTGCCGACGCCGCCCATGTCGTCTCTGTAGTCGGCAAACTTCTCGCGACCGAAGCAGTCGACATTAGGGCTGAAGAGGTCGTAGACGCCTGGAAGCCGATGCAGGTATTCGCAGTCCTGGCCCAGAGGGCACAGCCCCCGCGCAAAACGCAGACAGAAGTAGCTGCCCGTGACTTTATCCGCCCTGGTGTAGCCGCTATCGGTGGCGATGTTGCAGCGCCCCTTGGCATGCAACTGCTGGCTGGATTCGCGGTCGCCGCCCGACCACTTGTTGTACCAGATGTTGAAGATTGTGCCTGTCTGCGGAGGCGGTTCCGAGGTGATGCTGTCGGCGTCGATCTGCGCCCGTGCCGGGCGCTTCTTCCTGCGGATCATCTTCTTGACCATCTTCTTTTCTGCTGGCGCCGCGACGTCGGTGTTGGCGGCCACGAGGGCAATTTCGTCGCCGCTTTTGTCGACGGCCGTCGCCGTGGCTGTTTGAGCTTCAACGTCGGCCATGATGCATCAGCCGGGTCTGGCGATAGGGTTGGCGTTGACTGTCGTCGGTGATGAAGAGTTGAGAGGCAGGCAACCTAACCTTTCCGGGGTCCCAAGTACTTTGTACTCCGTACAGCGGAGCGATTAGAGCGACCCAGACGGTGGACACAAAAGGCAGGCGGTGTAGCCTCCCTCCTCCACGCCGAGGACCCCACGGCACGCAATTCTGCCCAGCACCAACCCCACCTGGACCGAGTCTCCCAGTGTCCGACGCGACTCTTCAAAAGCAGCGCTGCTTGGGTTCGTCACGCTTGAGAGAGACGGTACGCCGTCTATAAATAAAACTCAGTCAAAATGGTCAACATTACGGAGAAGATCAAGGAGTGCGTGCCCTCCATGTCGACGCCGTGTGCACAGAATGACTGACATAAATCCCCAGGATTGAGGATGAGATGAAGAGGACACAAAGTAAGTCCTGTCTGGTTTGTTTCGCCTCTTTTTTTTTTCATTTTGAGAAGGATTCCATGTCGGCTTCGTGGAAACTGGGAGAGACTCCATCTGGAATAAGTCCACGGCCAGGGGAGGCATGGAACCTGGCACTCACTCGACAACTTCACTCTCTATTGGATACACTCTTATTAGACGAATCACGGCACTAACAGCATCACAGAAAACAAAGCGACAGGTTAGTCACAAGGCTCCTGCGACCGACGGATAAACAGAGACTAACCTTACAAGTCAAGAATACCACCTGGGACTTTTAAAAGGGTGAGACCCCGTACGATCCAAGACGAGTTTCCCCTCCCTACCACAGACGACCATCTCACCGGCACCCGCATGCTAACGGGAACAGAAAGCTCGCTCGCCTTCGAGCCCAGCTGTTGGAGCCCGGTCCCGGAGCCGGCGGCGGCGGCGGCTCGGGCTTCGACGTCAGCAAGAGCGGCGACGCGCGCATCTCGCTGGTCGGCTTCCCCTCGGTCGGAAAGTCGACGTTCCTGTCAAAGGTCACTAAAACGCGGTCCGAAGTCGCTTCCTACGCCTTCACCACCCTGACGGCCATTCCCGGCGTGCTCGAGTACGGCGGCGCCGAGATCCAGCTCCTCGATCTGCCCGGAATCATCGAGGGTGCCGCCGAGGGCAAGGGTCGAGGGCGCCAGGTCATTTCGGCCGCCAAGACGAGTGACCTGATCTTGATGATTCTTGATGCGACGAAAAAGGCGGAGCAGAGGGCGCTGCTCGAGGCCGAGCTGGAAGCCGTCGGTATCCGGCTAAACCGCGAGCCACCGTAAGGACTCACCCGACGTGGCACCATGCCCTGGACAATGAGCACTGACGGAGGCAGCAACATCTACCTCAAGGCCAAGAAGGCGGGCGGCATGAAAATCACCTTTCAGACCCCGCCAAAGTACCTGGACGAGAAGATGCTCTACAACATCCTGCGCGACTACAAGATCCTCAACTGCGAGGTGCTGGTGCGCGACGAGTTCGCGACCGTCGACGACTTCATCGACGTCATCATGAAGGACCACCGCAAATACATCAAGTGCCTGTACGTGTACAACAAGATTGACAGCGTGTCGCTCGACTTTCTCGACAGCCTGGCCCGCGAGCCCCAAACCGTCGTCATGAGCTGCGAGCTGGACCTGGGCATCCAGGACGTTGTCGACAGGTGCTGGAAGGAGCTGAATCTGATCCGCCTCTACACGAAGCGGAAGGGCATCGACCCAAATTTCAGCGAGGCCTTGATTGTGAGGAACAACAGCTCCGTCGAGGACGTGTGCGACCGGATCCATCGCAGCATGAAGGACACATTTAAGTACGCGCTGGTGTGGGGAGCGAGTGCGCGGCACATACCGCAGCGAGTCGGACTGAGCCATGTCGTCGCCGACGAGGACGTCGTCTACATTGTCAGTGCATGGCGGGCATGAGTCAAGACGTGTAGGCAGGCCTGGCGGATACAGAATAGATTGCGGCTTGTCACTCAAACTCCGTGCTGTGGGAGCTTTATCGTGCTCCCACCATCGGTCTGATAAAGCATACATATGTCGTACCATGTCGTTACAAGCCTTGAAATGAGCTTGAGGCAGAACTAATCTCTGTATCATGACCCCGAAACGCCGGTATCCGAGTCCCCTTGCCCAAAAATCGTGAACATCCAGAACGAGGACATCTTGTCGTCTCTCCCCGCCTCTGGACTGTCAAAGCAGCAAGCAAAGCGGATCACGAAACAGCCATCAAACAGCGCAGCCGCCAAAAGCAAATACCGGGGGTGGATGATGACGCATGATGTTCAGGGCTGGGCCGGCCGCGCCCCAAGGGCATTTTCTTCGTTAAGCTTCTTAACGCTGGCCTGGGCGAAGAGTGACTTGGGCTTGACTCTGCAGTGACTTGGCGTTAGTGAGAGGGCTTCCCAACAAAGCGTCTTGTGATCGTCAAGAAAGATTGGAGACTGACTTGGCGGCGTGCTTGTTGCGCAGCGCGTTGATCTTGGCCGTGCACGGGCTCATGATGTTGTCGGATGGCGACACGTATTTGCCGGACCTGGTTGGGCGGAGCCGCTGGTCAGCATCACGTGTTCGTCTGCCGCATTCTCCGTCTTCCCTCTGCACGGGAGAAGAAAGAGAGAGGAGGAATCTGGTGATGGTGGGCTTGTGCACGTACTTGTCCTCGGCCATCTTGGACTGGAACACCTGGCGGTGATACTCCATGCTCTTAACATCCTTGGCAGACGCCTGCTGCTCCGCAACGGGGGCGTTGACGTCCTTGTCGCCGAGGACGTTGCTCGACATATTGAAGGGCGGGTGAGTTGAGACGAGAAGAAGAGGCTGCTGTTCCCCTGTGAATTTTGCGTCTCGGCTCGGCTAGCTTGAGGCTTCTCGTCGGTAGCGGGAGTCGCACGGCTTCACGAACAAGTTGGAGAGGAGGAAGAATGGCAAGATGCGCGTGGGCAGACAGCAAGATGAAGACAACAACAGTGTTGGTGGATGGTGAAAGGACTCGGGGCTGGTTGTTGCGTGCAGAGGAGAGGACAGAGAAAGCAGCGAGGCCTGGAGTCACTTGTATGTCCAGTCGGCACCTACCAGCTAGCTCCCTGCGGGCTGCCGACCAAGACCGCAAAGTAAACGAGCCGATTGGCGAGGCTGGTCGGCAGGGCAACGGCCAGAGCTGCAGGCGGTGGGGCAACAGAGGTTCAGCTGGAATGTGGCTCTTTCCAAACCCTGCTTACGTCACTCCGATGCCGAGCAAAAGTACTTGGTACCTGCAACCGCCCTCTTTCCAGACTTGGAGAACCAACAGAGAGAGCATGACCATCCGGTTAGAAATTTGTATTGTGTTGAGCAGCAGTCGAACTCTTTGCTAGACTTTCTCACGGGACAGTAAACATCGCCAGTCTCGAGTTTCCACTGCTTGGTGCTTGGACACCCTCGTCTGACCAAGCCACTTACTCCGGCATTACCTAAGCAAGTCACGCCGGGGGACCCACAGTAAGATGTACCGAACGGGTCCAAGCACCAGGCAGAAGCGGACCTTGGCCTTGTGTGCATAACTCATAACTTGAGCACCATGCATAATAGCATAAGTTGCGCATTATCGATAGCAGACACAAAGTACTCTGCACTGTAGCCTGCAAAACTCGGTCCAACTCCCATCCTCACATCTTGGAATGACGAATCCTGGTCCCCGGCTCGGCCGTCTGCACGCCGAACCGCTTCATCAGCTCCGCCGTCTTGGCCTGCTGCCGCCGAATCCCGTCCGCCGCCTCCTTGCCCCTGCGGTTCTCGTTACGCCCCAGCTGCTGCAGGTGCACCTCGTCGGGCCCGTCGGCCAGGCGCAGGGTCCGGATGCCCGCCCACATGCTGGCCAGTGGCGTGTCCTGAGAGACGCCGGCGCCGCCAAACGACTGGACGGCGCGGTCGATGACAGTCAGCGCCGTTTGCGGGACCAGCACCTTGGCCTCGGCAATCTCGCGCAGCGCCTTCTTGGGGCCCAGCTCGTCCATCTTGACGGCCGCGTTGAGCACCACCAGCCGGGCTGCGTCGATCTCGATGCGCGACTTGGCGATCCACTCGAGGATGACGCCGTGTTCCCGCAGCACCTTGCCAAAGGGCTTCTTGCGCTCGTCGTTGACGCGCATCAGCATCCAGTCCAGGGCACACTCGGCCTTGGGAGCGGGTCAGTCAACCGACTTGGCGTGAACCTGGACAGTCAGGGGGGGCAACGTACCGCGCCGATGCTGCGCATGGCATGGTGGATGCGGCCGGGACCCAGGCGGCCCTGGATAATCTCAAAGCCCCGGCCTTCGCCCAGGACCATGTTGGCGACGGGAACCCTGACGTCGGTAAAAGTGAGGTGGCCGTGGCCGTGCGGCGCGTCGTCGTAGCCGTAAACCTTGAGCATCCTGTTGATGTTGATGCCGGGCGTGTCGGCGGGGACGAGCACGACCGACTGCTGGCGGTAGGGGTCCTTGTTGGCCGGGTCCGTCTTGCCCATGACAATGTAGAGCTTGCAGCGCGGATCGCCGGCGCCGCTGGACCACCACTTTTGGCCGTTGAGCACGTAGTGGCCGCCGTCGCGGCGGATGCTGAGCTCGATGTTGGTGGCGTCGGACGAGGCGACGCCCGGCTCCGTCATGAGAAAGGCGGAGCGCAGGCGGCCGTCCATGAGGGGCCGCAACCACTGGTCCTTTTGCGCGGCGTTGCCGTACTTGGCCAGCACCTCCATGTTGCCCGTGTCCGGGGCGGCGCAGTTGCAGGCCTCGGAGGCGCAGCGCGAGCGGCCCAGCCACTCGGCCATGATGCCGTACTCGAGGTTGGTCCAGCCGGGCGACTCGGCGTAATGGCCCTTGGGCAGGAACATGTTCCAGAGGCCGAGCCGGCGCGCCTTGGCCTTGAGTTCCTCGATGATGGCCGGGTGGCTCTCCCACCGCGCGTCGCCCTCGCCGATCTGGGCCTCGAGCACGGCGTCGGCGCTGGTGGAGCTGTCAGCCATGCTGGAGAGGGCATGTGAAGCCATCGAGAGCTCACGGGACGCAGTCCTCGTCGACAAACTTGGCCACCACGTCAATCATCCTTTTGGCCTCGTCGCTGACGCGATTCGCGACCTGTTTGTGTCGGGCGCATCAGCACACTCGTACTCGGAACCACATCCGGCGAACAAGGGGCTTACGATGGCTGGGATCCTGGCTGCCATGGCGATGTAGAGCGGGAGGTCGATGTGGTGGTAGGTTCACAGTGGACGGCCAAGGGTCAATTCATATGGACGACGACACGCGACGCAGACGAAGAATGTAAGTGAAAAGAGGAAACGGTCGCTGGCTAGTCTAAACGTTTCTGATGATGCCGCTCCGGGCCGCGGTCGGTCGATGCGGAGCCGAGGTTCGCCTCCTCTTGGCTCCCGTTCCCGAACCTCCAGCGCTTAGTCAGCCCCGCGCGATCCATCTCCCGCTCTTGTCACTTTGTCTTCCTTCTTTGACAACATCACATCAGACTGCCGCCAGACATGCCCACAGAGGTTTTGATTGACCCTTTACGCAGTTCCTTTGGCGTTGTCATTCCCTTGTTTTTAACCGAAGCGCAGCTTATCCAACCTGAGTAGCCCAAAGCAGACTCGTCTACCCTGCATCCAAGTTCATGGACCACTCAAGACCTCTTTTATCAGCGCTGAAGCCCTCGAAAGGTACGGCTTTGTCAATTCAATATATTCAAACCCAATGCTGAATATCGTTCTATGATACAAAGAAGTAGATCCATCCTTGTTCTTTGGATGAGACACGACCAACCCCTTGAGAATCCCTTCGTGACCTCGCCAAATGAACCCAACGCCATCGCAGTTCCCTAGAACTGCGCCTCGACATACCGTCGTACCAGCATGTTGAATCTCGTATCCTCCGTCTTGATACGCTCCGGCGTCAAATCTCTGACGTATCTTTGCGCCGGGTGGTTCCACGCATGGTAGACAAGTTGCTCGCCGAACAGCGACCCGTTGGTGCGCTCCATGGCGGCAGCGACGGCGGCGCTTTCATCCCGACTCAGCGGCACATGCATCCAGTCAACGTGATGCTGCGGCCAAAGCGGCCAGAAGAACGCGGCTGGCGGTAGCTGGCAGACTTCATCCGGGTGCTCATCGGCGAGCTTCGCCGGCAGGATCACAGAATGCTGGTTCCACCGCTTCGGGTCGAAGTCGTTATAAGCCTGATACCAACGCTCAACAAAACCGGCAGCCGGCTTAGCTAGGATAACGGCGTTGGTCATGCCCTTGCGATGGCCGCCCTCGTGGCCCAGTATCACGTCGCGGCGTCCACTTAGTAACTTGTCAAGCGGTCGTAAGATGATGGCGTCAGTATCGAGATAGATACCCCCCTGGGCTCGCAGAATCTGCAGTCGTAGGATATCGGCTTTGTGTGCTGGGTTCCATTCCGAGGGCGGCGGTGTTAGATGTGAGAAGTCGTCGAGAAACTCTGGCCCATGACGCGTAAGCGTGACGAGGCGTCGCACGTCCTTCCACCAAGGCCCGTCCTCGCTTAAGTAGACGTAGTGGAGGCGAATCTCGCATCCCGGGAGGTTGATGGCTGCGGCGCGGATGGCCAGCCAAAGCATCAAGGTAACGGGATTCGGCTTATCTGGACCTATGACGAAATGGACCACGTTTGGGATTGTCGCCGGCATGCCCGGTGCATTGATGCGGATTGCGGTCCCATCGAGGCATGCCTGCTCGTCGGGTGTTGGCTGGAAATTGTATCGTGTAAGACCGTTGACGTAAAACCAGGCAGGACGGATATGATCGAGTGTATAATCGCCTAATTCGACGTCAAGGTAGAGGGGGACAAGGAGAATCAGACTGGCTACGAGCAGGTACAGGCTGGCCCGACGCCAACGGCAAGGAACAAACATCTCTGACAGGCTGGAATCGACATATAAGGAAACCATGCAAGGCCATATGCGCGCCCAACATGTCCCGGCTGCCCAATATTCAACTGAGAAGCTGAGAGACTGTAATTTTGGGCGAGCATCAGATGGAGGAAACTGGCTCTGTTCACATTTTTACAACAGGACACGGGTCTGGCCGAGCCGCAGTCATAAGAGCGAGCTTTTCGCTCCGGTAAATTACTCTCTTTGATATGTACTACGTATATTGCCTGAGCTAGCGTTTGTCAGATATAGCCTCAAGTGGTTGATATAGTTTGGAGTGGACCCCTGAAGTATCGTTGATGCACCTCAGAACCAAAAGCAGACGCGGTACGGGGTGGAAGCCTGCCGGCATGGCAGCATAAGACGGATTTCGTTGGTCGTCAAGAGTCGCACCGTGAAGAAAAAGAACCAAGCGGTTTCAGTCGGAGGAGGCCATGCCAACATCACCAGTAAACGTGAAAGGTCCGCCAAGATCGGCACCGTTCTTTCCTGTACCCCGTCTATAGCGCGGCGAAATATACGGCACCAAGCTCGCGCATAATTCAAGTGCACACGGGTCTGAAAAACCTAGGCACTGTTACTCCGCCGGTGAGTTTGCATAAGGCCGATTCGGCTCCGGGGATAATTAAGAGATGGCCGCCAAGACAGATGAGGAGGTCTACATGCGGCAAAGTAGGAGAAGCCGAAGCGTGGTTGATACAACGAAGACCGGTCAAGGATCTTGTCAAGTTGGCAAAATGCCGCTACACCAGGCAGAACAGGGGGGCCTGAGGGGGCACACCCATCAGGGGCATAACTGGCGCGAATTATAAGCCTTCTCTTATCCTCAATCTGTTCTGTAGGGAAAGGACCTCAACTGTGGTCAGCTTGTATCACGGAAAAGAGGCACGCTCAAGCGAGAAGAGAAACTTCAAGGGAGCCTATGCCAATAGACTCAAATCGTCTTGGGATAAGAAAGCCAAGGATCGGATGGGCAGGCCAAGGTGGCACTGCGATAACCCGCAGAGATGCCGTACCGTATACGGCAACAAAGCTACAAAGTGTCTGCCTCTCTCGACCAGCTGTGGCTTGTGCAGCTACCCTGCGCGGCAAAGTTGACTACGAAGAATTCGAGAAGTGTCCTGCGTACGAAATAAGTGATGAGGAAAGTTCCGGGTCGTTTAGGTACTCGTAGATCCAGGGACGCTTTCGAATAGTCCGTATCCCAAGAGGCAAAGCCTACAGGTAGATGTATGTTCTCTCACGCCCTGATTTCGATCCCTGTTTAGTGGACGTCGGCGCTTGTCCACATCAATGAGCAGGCCGTCTACTCGGTATGAGTTACTGAGTACCATCTCCTTCCTGGTTGGTGTGTGTTTCTCTCCTCACCTTGGTTTCCTTCTTGGAATCACTCCAGTCTAGAATCCCAAGTGGTCCAGCAACACAAACTCTTTCTAGCCCGGAAACAGCCCTGTTGTACGCCACTCGCAGTAAGAGAACCGAGGCCAGCAAGTGGGCAACATCCTTGAGCCATGGGCAATCCGACAGCTCTGCATCACCCGACAATCAAAGATTATCATTACGGCTAGTCTTCAAAGACAACTCGTTTACGCATGCCCTCTATGAACGGTAATGCTTCCCGGTGAATGACCTCGTGCTATACTCGTGCACTTGTCTCTGTCAACCGCCCAAAAGGAATCGTAGAAGTAAATCAGGCTCAAGTCAAAACTGCCAGTGCAAACACCCAAAATGAGACAAGAAACGAAGGAGACAACAACTCGCACCCGAGTATTCTACACCAATGCATCGACAGGCATGACAGAGTCAAGGGGCACAGACACCATCCCGGACCGACTCCAGCTCTCCCGGCCTGGCGTGACAATGACAGCGGCAACACGCCTCAGCAGGCACACCCGTCTCGGTCGTTGTCGATGTGGATATTGATGGGGTCGTCGTACTCGCCGCTGAACTCTTCCGACTCTTCTTGGGCAAGGGCATTTCGTGCGATGACTGAAGATGTCATGTTAGCACGGTGAGACGTCAGGACCTGTGCTCCTCAGACGCACCTTCGAATGCCTGATCGATGTTGATGGCCTCCTTGGCACTGGTTTCAAAGTAAGGAATATCTCCCTTGGACTGACAGAAGGTCATAGCCCTCTTGTTTGAGATCTGGGGAACTTGTCAGATGCTGCGTCGCCAGCGTCCATCTTGGAGGTGGGCCCGACGTACCACTCGCTTGCTTTCCTCAACATCAATCTTGTTCCCGAGAACAACCTGGACTCCTGTCAGACCCAGAGGGCGAGAGCACGGGCAGTCTCGAGAGCCTCACGAATGGAAAGTTGGGAGGATCACGGGGCGACGCCTGGATCAGGAACTCGTCCCTCCAGCTGTCGAGGGCCTCGAAGCTCTTGGCATTGTTGACATCGTACACCAGGACGCAGCAGTCGGCGCCGCGGTAAAAGGCCACGCCCAGAGACTGGAAGCGCTCCTGCCCGGCGGTATCCCAAAGCTAGGAGGGGGGCCCGTCAGCATCTCGAACCGCCGCCCGTTGCTCCACCAAGCGGGTTGTATTGCCGCCGTTCGCCGTACCTGCATGGTGACTTGTCTGTCGTCGACCAGGACCTCTCGTGTCAGGAAATCGGCGCCGATGGTGGCCTTGTAGCTCACGCTAAACTTCTTGTTGACCTTGAGGGGAAAACGGTCGTTAGCACGCACGCTGAGGCGATGTGTGGAGCGAGCGGGACGGCCGTACATATTGGTTCATTAAGCTGGTCTTGCCGACGCCGCTGTCCCCCAAGATGATGACCTGCACACGTCTGTCAGCGCCAGAGCACCGGCCAAGGGGCGACTCGAGTCTGCAGACGGCCAGCGCGTACCTTGAGGAGAACCTTCTTTCTCGAAGACATGCTGTGCTGTCGTCGGCAGTGACGTGATGAGTACGATGGGATGCCGTGGGAAAAGGAGGAGGCGAGCGCCGCGATTCCCGTCGGCGAGTAGGCGGGTTGGCAGCGGGTGTAGGGATGCAGTATCAGCGGCCGCAATACTCGACGTGATGAATCCGTTTAACGGTGGCGGCGCAAGTGTCGCACGATGTTGGTGGTGAGTGATGGTGGACCGTGATGGGCGCTGGCTCGACGTCGTCGTTAGGTCAGCAGCTTTGCCCCCAGCTAATAAACTGCCGTCGAGCTGCCGCAGGACGACCGACGAGGTACTCGCCCCGTACCCGACAGTAGCAAAACCGAGGCATGGAGGCGCTAGCAATACATGACAAGGACCGTGGCCTCGTTCCGGTCGTGCCTGGCTGGCTGCAATGAGCCAGGACAGTGGGGCCCGTCATGCACATCTTTGTCCACCACTCCAGCACTGGTACGCGGCAGGCGCCATCTCCCGAGGTACCGGGTTCAGCCTTGCCGCAGCCAAAAGGCACATGCAATCATGCGCTTTCCAAGTACCGCGCCTTGCATGTCCACCGTGCTTGGATTCCGACCGTCTTCCCCAAACATCCAACTTCTGATTCAATGCCTGTTCCTCTCGACTGCGACTGGCGTTGCCATGCTGTCACCCGGATGACCCGTGCCTCGCCATGGCCGACGACCGCCTGCTCGCCAAGGTCCACGACCTGACGGACCTGGAGCTCGCCCTCTTGCTCTGCCTCGTCAGCAGGGAACACGGCCTGCTGAGCACGCCCGCCGACGCCCTCGACCACCTCGTCCAGGAGCTGCGACTGGTACCCGGCCCGCTTCCTTGCTGACAGTTGGCATCTGTATTGACTCTGCACCGCCTAGGTAGCCAGCAGGACGTTTGGCCTCAAGTGCGTCGTCGTAGACTGCACCCCCGAAACCACCCTCGAGCAATTCGCATCCGCCCTGCTTTACCCCCATCGGCCCCCCGGTAGCGCATCCTTCCAACCCCTTGCCGCCGAATCATACTTTGTCTCCGGCCCGCGCCCTCGGTCCTGGCGCTCTGCCTCGCCCCTGACGACCGCGCCCTCTGCCCAAATCGCAAACTGCGTCCTCGCCAAGAACCTCGACCGCGCCCCGCGCGCCGTCCAGATCCAGGCCCTCGAGCTGCTCCGTACCCGCCGCATCTTCACTCGCACCTCGGTCCAGGCTGCTCCCAAGCAGTTCGTCTTCGTGCCCGTCGTCGGCGCCGAGGCCGCCGGCGAGGCACACGTCACGGCCCACCTCAACGACTTCTTCTCCATTGCGCACTGGCACGATCCGGACGATGGCTTCGTCAATCTTGAAGACATGATGGACAACGGGGAGGCTGCCGAGATTGCTTCGACTGACAGTGTCGTCCGGAGCAAGAACCTAGCCGATAGCCACGTCCCCTCTGCCGCCCCCTTCATCGCCGAGGCCGTACGTGCCCGGACCTGCTGCATACCGCTTATGGCCCAGCTGACGCGACCGCCATAGGACATAAGCCAGCTCGCGCAGTTGAGCCAGCAGGTCCAGGTCGACGTCGACGTGATACGCTACCAAATGAACATCATCTCCTTCCTGCGCATGCACCGCGCCGTCGCGCAAGGCGTAACGCCGGCAGCCACCAAGCATTTCGACAAGCTCATGCGAAGTCTCGCTCCGATGCACAAGCTCGACTACGTGACCCCTGCCCTTGTCGGACTGGCTGCGCGCAAAGTCTACCTGCACCGCATCCGCATCACCGCTCCTGAAAACGAGCGCAGCATGCAATGGGGTAGCCGGCTGGGAGCCGTCGAGGCCATGCTGGAAAATGTCGGCCCCGACCAAGTCATCCAAGACGTGCTGGACATGGTAACGGCGCCGCTATAGGTGCACCAGGGTGTATGTATTGCTCTACCGTACAATAATGTCCATCCGCTTCGATCCCGTTCAACATCTCCGAAAAAGGTTCGGGTGTCATGCTCCGTGAATAGTCATGCCAGACACAGTCGCGACTCATGATCCTTTGTAGTCGATTTTGCCCAAAAAGCAAGGGCAGCGCTGACCTTGACGTGCCCGTATTAACCGTAAACGTCATGCGGTCCCCCGTCAGGGACCGATATCGGAAAAAGGACCGTGTATTTATCTTGTTGGAGAGAAATCCCGACGGAAAACTCCATTTAAATGACCTGTTGAACCTTGCACTTCCAGCCGGAACTGGGAGATAGCAGGGGCAAACTGATGATGGGTTAGCAGAGGATATACGCAATAGGACAGGCTCGACGAGGGAGGACCAAGGACTGACCTGGCACCGAGACACCACCCCAGCTCATTGCCCTTGATCTTCTTGGCAATCTTGACCTCTCGGTCAATGGGCATGTCGTAACCCGTGTGGAGCAAGGCCATCATAAAGTTCAGGTCCAAGCAGTACTCGGGACGGCCGTCGAGCTCCTCCATGGCCTCGGGCATGCTGGTGAAGACGTCCCATCCGTTCTTGCCCATGCAAACAGTCTGTGTCAGATCGTGCATCTCCCGAACGGTGAAAGAGTCGGGCATGCCTAGTGGCTTGACACGATCGTAAAAGTAGGAGAAAATGTATACGTCCTCCTTGGCAAAGGTCTTGCCCAGAGAGGGCTGGTGGACGCCGTTGAAGGAGCAGGGGGCGAGCTTGCAGTCGGCAGACTTCTTCAAAATCTTCTCGGCCAGGTGGCGACACTGAGCGGGAGCGGGCTGGGAAGGGCCGGTGAAGTTGAAGAGCTTGGTGTCCTCGTCCATTTCAACCTCGATCTCCTGGGACATGCCGGGGGCGATGCAGGGGTGCACGACAGGCTTGGCCATCCAGGCTTTTCCGGACTCCTTGGCGGCAATGTCGGAGACGAGCATCTGGTGGATAGCCTTGCGAGCGGACATGAGGCCGTAGCCGAGGTGCGAGTGCTGGTAGAGGTCGAATTTCTGGCCGCCAAAGTCGAGCGAGTACTTGTGGTCGCCCTCAGCGAGCTTCTCGGGCATGCCTCCGCCCGACGCTCCCTTGAAGGTGGGCTCAAAGACAATCTGGGTGGAGCCACCGCCGAGATCGAAGACGGCGGCCGTCTCGCCCTTGTCGGGACCGCCGATCTTGCCGAGGAGATAGTTGGCCGTGACCCAGGCGTAGACGCCCTCGAGGGAGCCGTCCATGACGGCGACGCCCTCTTGTTCGGCCGAGACGACGGGAAAGGGGTAGTCGGTCTCGAGATGGCGCCTGACCTCGTCGAGGATGGCCTGGGACTTTTCGGGCCCGGCCAGGCGCAGGCCGGCGGTGGCCTTGACGGCAATAGGGGTGCAGCGTTTGAGGCTGTCGGGCACATGCTCCATGGCGTGCTGCAGCAAGGGATCGAGCGTCTTGGCGGCGGCGACGGGGTCGTCCTTGTACTTGCTCAAGCCGCCGACCGACTTGTCCGTCATCTTGAACTCTTCCTTTTCGAGCTCGGGAATGGGACCGCAGTTGTTGAACTTGTAGACGTGGATTCGCGAACCCGTGCTTCCGGCGTCGACCATGAGGGCGTACTGGACGATTGGCTTGTCCTTGGAATACGACTTTTGGCACCGGTCGGTTCCGTACGTCGAGTCCGAGGGCATCTGTCCCTTGTTGCCTTGGACGCGGGAGACTGCTCAGTCGGTCAGCGGGCGACTACGGGCGGACGGGCGAGCGCCAGTGGCTTACCGCCATTGTAGACTTGGACTCCGCGAGGCGACAGCCACCAAAAGAAAAGGAGGACGGTGAAGGCAACGGCGGCGGTTCTAAGCCATCGCGTCCTCTGCGACTGATGAACCCAGGCCTCTTTCATGGTGGAGAAGAAGTCGTGGCCTCGGCGGGCGGGCTGGTAGCGATCTGGTTTCTCGTGGGGGTCGCGCGCAACCTGTTTCGTCGGCAGCGATACCGAGGTCCTTCGCATCAGGTCGCCGGCTCGGGAACGGGGCGGCGAGAGGAAGAGGGCGGTTTACGGAGCGACGCCGTCGTGCATGGGAGATGGCGAGGGGGAAGCGAGCGTGAGGAAGCGGACGAGAGGACCGATTCAGACGACGACGACGCGGACGAGGAGCGTGTGGAGACGAGGAGCCCAAAGGGCAAGGGACTAATTAGGTGTTTGATGGACAAGGCCGCGTGAGGGCGGGAAAAAGGAGACGTGCATGACTTGATACGTACTGGGGCGGACGAATTACGCGTCAGGGCTGGAGCGGGTACTGCTGTGGTACCTTGGCGCATTGCACTTGTGATGTGCTGCTTAGCGTACCAGATCTGTACAGTACAGCTCCGCAACTGACTTGCCTGTCAACCGCAATTGGCTCTAGCGCCCCGGCGAATCGCGCGACTGCGGGTGAGCCGGGTGAGCTGGCTGCTTCCGTCAGTGTGGTGTTAAGCCTACAGGTAATCCCTACATATTAGTTCGTAACAGATGTTGTTTTCTTGCTACACGTTGCCCTATATCATGTCGGCGCCCCAAGTCGGTCAAGCAGAATAATTAGCGGCCGATTTGCAGGCAGGACTTTTTCAGTGGCATAGAGAGAGGTGTGCTAGGCGCCAGAGGTTGGACGCGTATACGACAACGCAGCCGATGCTATTCCACTATTGTATGACAACGGATTGACAGATGCTACGAGGCCGACGACGTCAGCTTGGATGGGCCCGACTACAGATAATCCGGTTTAATGACGGTTGATTCGTGCAAACATTGGCCTCAGGAAGCATGGCGTGTACATAATTCTCCTTGAGAAAAATGCGGATAATATCTGATGATACAATCCTCTCGGACGAGGGTATAAAAAAGAAAAGGTCGATTATTTCCTCGTCTTATTTCTTCTTGGCCTTCTCGACAATCTTGTCCATGCCATCAACAGCGGCCTCTGTGGTCAGCGACGGCAGGGACGTGGCGTCGGCCATGAGCTCATCGTAGCCACTCAAATCCCTGGTCGTCTTGAAATGGTTGAGCAGCTCCGCCGTCTTATCATATGACTTGCCGATCACGCCCGGAGGATTGCATGTTTTGATCATTTTGTCATCTGCGTAGGAGTAACCATCGCACCAATTTTATTGCTTGTCGATGCATGCGTTGATGGCTTCTCCGGCGTACTGGCAGCCAAATGCCTAATTTACCCGTCCGGCAGAGGCATGTCTCGCCCGGCTACAACTTTGCCGAGGTCTCATGTTGGCATACATCCTTATAAACATGAGTTCCGCTGCTATATCATTTAGGTGCCCCAAAAGAAAGCGATATGCTGAGTATCCATAAAAAGGAGGAAAACCTCATGCTATATTGACCCGTTTACAGGGCTTCCAGCTCCCGAGGCGGAATTAGACGATGTATTAATTATTATCTTGTTACCAAAAGAGAAAGACCACGAAGGGGCCAGAATTAGAGTCTTACTAGCAGCAATACAGGCTGACCGTTGTTCTTCCAGTCGTTCTGCCTCCCGCCATGCTTCTGCTGGCCGTTTATCTTCTGCTTCAATCTAGCTCATATCAATACACCATAGATTTTCTCTGACACAGCCAATAAGCCCCATGCCAGTTCCGCCAGCCCAGGGGTGAATCCGCCGCAATCCCCCCCCCACGGACCCCTGCACGGACCACCTTGCCGGAGCAAGACGCGAGCGAGTCTGGCGGGACGCGTTACCCAAGGCATAGGCATGGCCGCAACTGGGGCCGAGGTATCTCGGAGGTACCTTGCGCTGGGGACTGCCTAGGTAGGTACACGCTGTGCACTCTCTAAAGTACTCTGTGCCAAGCAGGGTGCCAAGTAAGGTAGGTAGGTAGTTACCGGCCACCAGCCCGGGTCCCGGGGCCTCTAATCTCCGCATGCCGCCCCAGGAAATGCAGGCAGAGGAAGAAGGACGAGATGCAATCCGACGTCGAATCACGGGCCTCGATCTATTCCTCCGCACCGACCCACCCTGCGGCAGAGCAAGGACGGAAAATCCAGAATGAAACAAAGACCGGCGAGGGGGGGTCCGCGTCCGAGTCTCCGGGGACGCCCCTAAAGTCCGGAGTCCAGAAGCTTCGTTGACGTAGCCCGTCTGCTGCCTTGACATAGTCTGCAAGCATCAACAACCTCTTCTTCGCCGCCACCATCCCCGGGCTCTCGGCCACCGCCTTCACCCTTTGCGACGTTTCTACGGATGCTTCTCTCGTACGCCTTGTTAGCTGCAGAAAAGACGCCTTCGTCTCCTCCGTGCCAATGGACGTCCATCTGCTCGTCTACGACCTCTCCCGTGGGCTCGCCCGCCAAATGTCCATGCCCCTGGTTGGGTTCCAGCTCGATGCCGTCTACCACACCTCCGTCGAGCTGAACGGCCGCGAATACGTCTACGACGGCGGCATCATTGCCATCACCCCGGGCTCCTCCCACCTCGGCCAGCCCATGCAAAGGATGCATCTCGGGACCACGCACCTGCCCTTAATTGTCATTGAAGAGTTTCTCGACTCGCTACGGCCCATATTCACCCTCGAGGCAGGTATTTCATGTCGTTTACGCGTCTCGTCGCTCAAAATTGCTAACATGGCCATCCCAGGCCTACGATCTTTTCCGCCACAACTGCAACAATTTTACCGACTCCTTTTCCAACTTTCTCGTAGGAAAAGGAATTCCCGCTTACATCACCAACATGCCTCAGGCCGTCTTGGAGTCTCCCATGGGCAGGACGCTGTTTACCCAGCTCTCGCAAGGCGTCAATGCAGGCAGGTCCAACGGATCCATACTCGGCCTCGAGCAGAGCGCAAGGCCACCTGCTCCGAACCCTCCAAGCCAGGTACACAATCGCAAAGTACAGATTGTGGCCAGACAGGAGGACCTGTTCCGGTTACTGGACGAAGCTAAAAGATCCTGCGCCGTGATTTTCTTCACCTCGGCCACGTGTCCGCCGTGCAAGGCTCTATACCCCATCTACGACCAACTGGCCGACGAGTTCGGCACTCAGGCGTCGTTCATCAAGATCGACGTGGCTCTGCCCCAGGCCGCCCCCATCGCCCAAGCCTATTCTATCAGTGCAACGCCCACTTTTGTCACCTTTCTCAAGGGGGAGCAGGAGAACCGTTGGTCCGGGGCCGATCCAGCCGGCCTCAGGGGCAATGTCCAGCTCCTCGTGCAAATGGCGCACCCGGCTCATCCGCACGAGAAGCTGCGCTTACCAAGCTTTTCCAATCCTGACGCCCGACCTGTCCTGTTCCCCAAAATGCCCCCCGTGGCCAAGCTGACGGCCAAGATGGGGGATGAATTGCCCAAAAACCCCGAGGTGCAGAGTCTGATACGCTTCATCGAGACCAGAGGAAGCGCGGGGGCGCAGAATGCACTCATCCCAGACATGAGCCAGCTGTCTCGCTTGATGCGCGAATCCGTCGACAAGGTGGCGCCTGGCATGCTCTTCACCGTTGTTGATCTCTTCAGGTGTGCGCTCGTGGACCCTCGCATCAGCGGCTTCTATGCCGAGGAAAAGGGGCACGAGACAGTTCGCCGCATTCTCGAGTTTGTCAACGAGCAAGACGACTGCCCGTATGCCCTCCGGCTCGTCACGCTGCAAATGGGATGCAACCTGTTTTCTACGCCCCTATTCCCAGAAGAGATAGTTGGCAACGAGGCCCTCCGGACGCCCATCACCCAGCTGATATCGTCAAGCTTCCTCGACGACAGCCACAACAATGTCAGAGTGGCGGCATCCTCTCTCCTGTTCAACCTGGCGCTGGCCAACCGTCACACGAGGAGCCAAGAGCCCAAGGCCACTCTGCCGGAAGGCGATCAGGTGGAGCTGGCAGCGTCTGTGATCGAGGCCATCAGCCAGGAAGACAAGTCGGCAGAGGCGCTGCAGGGCATGCTATCGGCCCTGGGTCACTTGGTCTACGGCTCGGATCTAAGCGGCGAGCTGGCTGACCTGCTGCGGGCCATGGATGCGCAGGGGACGGTGGCGGCGAAGCGACGGGTCTTTCCAGCCGAAAAACTCGTGCTCGAGGTCGCCGACGAGCTGCTGGGCAAGGGGCTTGCGAGGCCATAGGAAAGATACCTACCCATCTAAACCAAAGATCCAGAGGCGGAAGGCTACTCACGCAGGGAAGAGTAATGCTGATGGGTGCCCTTTCCACTTGACGGAAATTCGAAATGGTCCCCTCCAGTGGACTTCTAACTTGGATGACTTTCCCTCTTGCACCAGCATCACCAAATCTCCCGACTGACACGTTTCTCCGGCTCTCATCTGGCGGCGGGCCCTCCGGGCTTGAGCATTGATGTCCCCTCGTTCCTCGCGAACTGTCGGGAGTCCAACACCTCGGCCATTCGGACGCTTCGATGGTGGGGGATGTCGGCAGGCAGGCAACTTGGCCACTATTTGAGTGATGGAAAGCTTCCTTTGACGGCGTTGAAACTCGTATCTAAGATGTGGGTGCATACGAGTTAGGGATGGAGGTTGCTCGGATTCGTCGGGCTTATAAGTTATATATAATTACACTCTAGACTCTGTTTTGTGTAATAAATGCACTGCAGGTACTGTACAATGTACATACATCGCCTACTCTTCCCTCCTCCCAGCCCGGAGTGGTGAGCCGCTCGAAGTGGCTGAATCAGCAATCTCGAACCAATGAGGGATAGCGTGGCAAAGCAAGGTGTGGATCCCTGCCCCTCGTCTATTTATACAGACCCGGCCGCTGAAATCTTTTCCTCCTTTCTCTTTTTTCTTCTTCATCAAAAAGCCACTGGGCTGCCACGACCTTCACCTAGTCTCCCACGGTGTCGCGTTGCCTTTCCTCCCACGGGAGGAAGCGCTCAGCAGAGTAACACCCTTGTATATAGGAAATTTTTCGCCACATCGTTACTCGTTAACGGCTCGGTAGGCGGGAGATGCCAAGAAGAGGGGACATGCCCATGCGTTGTGATTGTCGTGATGAGACTATTGACACGGCGATACTGTCAACAAAGACTCGCTCGCACCGATGAGTGCGAGGAGTGCTCGACGGATTCGTCCTGTTGTCGTGCTCGATCTCTTGTGCTACATGACCGACTGGCTATGGCCACGCTGACTTCGAGGCCATCAAGACCCGTGGGCCCATGATACTTTATCGCATGTGGTACTTAGTGGAGGGAGAGGTTTGCTCTGCTTCAACCACTCGTCAATCAATGCCTTGGGTATTCAACGAGCAAGCGGACTTTGGTCGCTGCACTGCTTCCACGCCGAGCTCCGAACAAGGTGCTTGCCAAGGAAGGGTGCCTTTGTCTTCTGTGGATGCTCAGAGGGCTTTTGAAATCCTGCCGACGCACCGGGGGGCCAATGCGAAGAATGCGAAAAGGGTAATATGCTATGGGCTCTTTGCATGTCAGCAATGTGTTGCTCTAGACTGGCAAACAAGCCCGGCGTGGATCTGGAGATCTAGAGTCCTCCGGCAAGCACAGACCCTGCCATGAGAACAGACGAAGCATGGAATTGAATTATGCACCCAGGCAAAGACACCATCCTGCTCAACTCCGACTAGTCGTATATGCGCCCGACCCCTTGCCGCAAGCATTTAAAAGTACAGACAGAAACAGGCCCCTCAGTTGTCCTCACCCGCGATGGGGACGCCCGTCTCCCTGCCGCTGCGATGCTGGTCTCGAACAAACTCCTCAATCTTGTCGTCGTGGTCCGGTCTGTGAGGGGGCCCGGGGACCCCAGACTGCGCCGTCTGCTGCGGCTGCTCTTTGCTGGCGCCGCCGAGGATCTTGGACGCTGCGGGAATGTATTCGGTGACTAGGACAGACAGTGACCGGGGTGTTAGCCAGCGTCTTGCGTCTTGAGACAGGGGGAATAAGCAAGAGGCATTCGAGTTGGCTTACTCTTTTCCACGAGGGTGTTTGGTTGCTGCTCTTGGCCGTCTTGCTTGCTCTGCATGGCGATTCGGTCCAGCTGCTCCTTGAAGCTCTCCTCCTGCCGAACCTCGTCGGCCTTGCTGGTCTTGTCCATCTTGCTGCTTCTTGTCCCGTGCTGAGTCTCGCTGAAGGGATTGGAGAGGGTTCAATCAAATGAAAAAGTGTTGGATTCCCGTTCCATTATTGATTAAGCAGAAAAGCAAAGTTGGTAGAAGCCAGGGGACGAGGCAAGGAAAGTGGGAAGGAGAGTCCGCGCGACGCTGCATGTTGCACTGCCGGCGAAAATGACGTCAAACGGCGGAATGGATGGTGGGGTTTTCATGGTTTCCATGCTTGCACAACCCGATTAGATAACGGACAAGCAGATGCGACGACTGTTTTGAAGCTGAAGATTCCCGAAACGGGACACGTCCTTCTTGGACTGCCGAGGCGGCAAGGCTGAAAAAAGGGCGGAAAGAAAAAAAACGCAGCCCTCTCTCACAACAAACACCGCAATTGCGAACCCCGAATCCCCATCCAAACCCCCCTGGCATCAATCAAAAGCCATGACGTCGCCGCCGCCGCCGCCGCCGCCGATACCAATCACCATCGTCACCGGCTTCCTCGGCTCCGGCAAGACAACGCTCATCCTCAACCTGGTGCCGCAGCTGCGCGCCAAGAACCCGGCCTACCAGCTCGCGCTGCTCAAGAACGAGTTTGGCGACGTGGCCGTCGACTCGCAGCTGGCCGAGAGCGCCGCCGTCTCGGGCGTCCAGGAGCTGCTCAACGGATGCATCTGCTGCAACCTCGTCGGCCAGCTGGGCCCGGCGCTGCGCGAGCTGGCTGAGACGGTGGCGCCGGATCGTATCGTTGTCGAGACGAGTGGCTCTGCCTTTCCGGCCACGCTGGCCCTCGAGGTTAATCGTCTGGCGCGGGAGACGGGACGCTTCATCCTCGATGGCGTCGTCAGCGTGGTCGATGTCGAGAATTGGCAGGGCTACGAGGATACGAGCTACACGGCCAAGATCCAGGCGAGGTACACCGATCTCGTCGTCTTCAACAAGTGGGAGCTGGCCGGGGAAGATCGCTACGACGAGTGCCTCGACCGCGTCGGCGATCTCGACGTCGACGTGGCAAAGGTCAAGAGCAATCGCGGCTGGGTCCCCATGGACCTCGTCTTCGGCGTCGACGGCGGCTTGGCCAAGGACCTGACCGACGACCACGTCGCCAACGGCGAGCAGGCACACGACCACGCCCACCAGCAAGAGGTCGAGGTTCTCTCCGTTGAGCTCAAGGGCGCAAACGACGTCGCCGTCTCAGCAGACAGGCTCCTCGCCCTCCTCAAAGCCGCGCCCAAGGACGAGGTCTACCGCATAAAAGCCATCATGACCCTCTCCACCCCGCCCCAGAGCTCCGACCCCGACGGGCCCCAGCCCGCACCCCAGGCCGGCCGCCGCTACATCCTCAACTGGGCCTTCGGCCGCTGGACTTTCACGTCGCTCCCTGTCGCGCAGCAGGAGCATGCCTCGAGCGAAGACGTCGCCCTGCGCATGACCATGATCCTGGCCCGGTGCGAAGCCAACAAGTGGAAAAAGAGGATAGAGGCTGGCGGGTTGATAGAGCTCGAAGCTGTGGGGGCAGGAATGGGGCAGCTAAACGTGAAGAGGGTACTATAGACGTAGACGACGGCGACGATGACGAAGGTGAAGCGAAAAGTACGTGCTGTTGATGTTGTTCTTGGCGTATTTTTCTACGCGGGCCACGGGCTGGAGTTTACTGGCCATTAGGGAGGGCATGGGATGATGAGCGGGGTCACGGGGATAGACGGCATCTAAGGCATTATCGATATAATAGGGGTATAAGATACTGGCTATATAGACAGGCGGCTTTCGAGCCCATCACCAGCCGGCCCTCAAAACCAGCCCGTCGCCCCGTGCTTGACCCGCATGGCACACATGGCGGCCACCGGGGCCGGCGGCGGCGGCAGCGAGATGGCCCGCGCCTTGATTGCCACATGCTCGCCGGTAGAGGAAAAGGGGAGCTCCTCCAACAGCCGGCTCTCCAGGGGGCTCTGGCCCGCCGTCTGCGAGAGAGGCCGTGGGACGAAAGACTCCTGGATCGGGCTGCGAGCAGGGGACAGCGGCGACGGCGACGGCGGCTCGTCGTCTGGTTCGCCGCCTCCGTATCCGAGGAGCTGGCGAAGGCTGAGGGGTTTGGGTGCCACCACCTCCTGGCGGCGGCTTTGCTTGGTGGGACGGCGCCGGGGCTCTTCGACTGGCTCGCCACCTCCGTATCCGAGGAGTTGTCGCAGGCTGAGAGGCTGCGCCTGAGGCGCAGACAGCGGAGACTCACGAACCGAGCTGCGAGTAGGCGGCGCCGGTGCCGGCGTCGACGGCTCCTCGTCGGGCTCGCCGCCTCCGTCTCCGAGGAGTTGGTGAAGGCTGAGAACCTGGGGCACCACTCCCTCTTGGCGGCTGTGCTTGACGGGACTGTGTTCGGGATGTGCTGGGGCGTGGTCGGGCGTGGAGGTGAGGCTTGCTTGGAGAGAGGCCTGGAAGGGAACCGCTTCGGAAGGAGGCCCGAGAGGAGAGGGAGAAGGGGGGAGAGAGAACCCGGGATGCGAGGCGATGCTGCTGCTCCACGAAGCCACGAAGCCGCGGCTGCAACAGCTGTTGCCCCCGTGTTGCATCGGCCCAGACCGCTGCGGGACATGGGAGTCGTCGTGGCTGGGATCATGGCCTGACCCGGCGTTCACCCACATCGCTCCCCATCTCCGGCCAAGGCTCGTCCTGGGCTCCGACGCGCGTCCAAAGGGCTGGGACGAACCAACGACCGCGTCGGGAACCATCACTCTCGACCACTGCAGCAAGGACGGACGGCCGGCCGGGCACGACGCTCGCCTCGTCCTTCCGCAATGCCAGCCGCTGGCCGCATCCTGCGAGACCGACGTGCTGACAACGTCATCTCCATCCTCAACGGCCTCATCACCGCCGGGGTCCAGCTCTTGCACCCTAACGGGCGATGCCACAAGCGAGGCGCAGGCGATCGCGTCCCCATTGTCAACAAACAGCGCCTCAGACTCAACGATGTCCGCAGCATCCTCGCCCCATAGAAACCGCGCCAGCTTCTCCCCGTCCGACCGCTTCTTGTCCCGCACCACGGCCATGAGGTAAACATTGCACAGCTGCGCATCGAGGCTCAGTTGCGCCGGCCGAGTCGCCGGCCGCCTGGGTGTGCACATGCCCGTCTGTTCGCTCTCGCCCGGTGGCGGCTGCGGCTCTGCCGCCATCCCCCGTCGCTGTACCGTCATCTTGGGACAAATTTTCAGAGTGACGAAAAGGGGTGGGAATATATAATCAAATGTAGGCCTTGCTGGCTGTGTGAGCACGACGTAGATATTCTCCAGTGCACTTGGTAGCGAAGTTTCGTATTAAAGGCGTGGAAATGCGCAGCTTGACCGCGTGTCGATAGATCTTGTCTTCGAGGCGGAGATGATGCCGACTTGTCGAGCCGGGCTGGTGAGAAGCGGACTTGCATCGTTCTTATGTCGGATGCAGACAGAGAGAGCGTGCGCGACAGACTGAGGCAAAGAGCATCGCATTCACCCCAAGTGCAATAGCTGTTCTGTCATTTCAAGTTGAAAATTTCCATTTGCAGCGGAAAGCGCTTCCTTCGCAAAGGCGACAAGTGCACAAAGAGCCCTTGCAATATGCGCCCGCTGGTCGATGCTGTTCAATCCGTCTCCCGGTTATGATCTCCGCCCAGGCGTCAACAAAGAGCCCCGACAAAAACGACCAATGCAAAGAACGCTATTCCTTGGTTCCGTGAGACGCCACCAGCGGCGCACTCGTCTTCGAGCCCGTCCTGTTCACGAAACGAGCACCGTGGGAAGAACTGACCGCCGAATCGTCAAAGGCCCGCGACCGCGTACATCGCCGCCTTCTCCGTCCACCGATGTATGCACCCTGCTCACAAGCTTACAGTCACCGTCATGTTATTACTCAAAACCATCATCGTGGGCGGTAGCTCGTGGTACAGGATTTCGACGTCAGACAGGTACCGGATCGTGGCCGTCTCGTCAAGGCTAGTCCCTTCAGAAGGTATAGGCAGGGTGCTCATGAGCACCGCCGTGTCTTGGGAGTGCTGTCGCATTAGCTCGTTGAGGATCAGGTGTTGCGCCCGGCTGGGCAAGTCGTTGAACGAGAGTGCGACGCTCTGGGTCGAGTACGTCGAGCCGGCCCCTGAATCGTCGCCGCCGGCTGCATCGTTTCTGTACGAGTCAAACAGTTCAGGCATGCTCAGGCTGACGTCCCCCTGCCCCAGGACAGAATGCTGCGAGTCCTGGCGCGAGTGGTGCCGGGAATGACAAGGCGAGTGCATGCTGGGTGCAGGCACTCGTTCCGCGACTTGCCCGGCTCCCAACGTCGCGTCGCCGCCCTCGACGTGCGTCTCCGGTGCAGGTTTGCTCGGAAGCTTGCTCCAAGAGGATTGCCTAGAATGGGACGGCCGCTCGATCCTTGGCAATGTAGGGCTTCCGGTTGCCGGTGCGAAGCTGAGCTTGGGCCCCTCTGCCTCCGCGATGACTCTCGTTTCTGGCACCGGTCGGCTGGAGAACCGCGAGGCCGATGACTGCCGAGAGAAGCTGGGCCGCATGGGCATCATAGGCTCATCTTTGGAATTTCGCCGACTTCCGGGAACCCTCGCTGGGCTCACAGATCGTGACCGGCCCGGCGCATTAGGGAGAAGCTCCGGCATTGCGGGCGGCCGTAGGGAAGGGAACGGCTCAGTCCCCTGTTGAGCATCTTGCCCGGCTTGAAGTGGCGGGCTCGCGCCCGTCTCCACCAGCTCTGGGATGTGTTGGGAGACTATCCCATCTTGCTTCCCCGCCAAGGTTTGAGCTGTGGATAGGGATCCGTACGTCGGAGGCTGTGAGGTGCCGATTGGGAGAGACTTGGTTTGTCGCCCACGTCCAACCCTGGCAGAGGAGCCTCCCGCCGCCGGCTGGCGTCCCCTTGTCAGCAGCGGCAGCTTCGCCCAGTCATCAGATCCGGGCGCTGCTTGAGCGGCGTGATCTTCCGGGTCCAAGCCGTATTCCCCATCTGAGTCAGAGTGCTCGGTAATCGTGCACAGCGCGTCGTCCAGCCTTGGCTCGTGCAGAACATCTTCAGGAAGATGGTGCGTGTGGATGCCCACATTGACGCCCCATTTCGCGAGCATGGCAATATCGGGTCTCTTGGGCATTTCTGTGACTTCGGTCACGCTCTGGCGTCGGCGGTCGGAGCCGCTCTCCTGATGCGGATTGTAGCCCGGCCGACCGACGGCCAGGTCGATCCAGTGCGCCATTTGCGGCGTCTCCCGGCTCGAGCCCATATTGTCAGACTGGCCGCGAAAGTCCTGCAGTTCATCCCACCATTCCTCGTGCCTGAGCGCGTCGCTGACCATGATTTCGGTCTCGGCGTTGTCGGTTTTTCCATTGATGATGAGCTCGTAGGTGCTCAAGTGACCCGCTGCTAGCCAGAACACGAGAACTTGGGCTTGAATCCGCAACTTCTCCAGAAGCGCCTTCACGCGCGCACTCTCTTCCTCGACCTCGCCTTCATACTCCACAAAAACCATGACGCGGAGCGTGTAAACGCGCCTCCAGTCTCGGACACTCCGCAGTATGTGCCCCAGTTGGAGAATCAAAGTATCTAATGAAGTTACCGGTACATTAGCAGGCGAAGATGAGAGCAGACGTTGACAGCGGTGGGATCCTTTGGTCACACTTACACGTATCAAAGTTTGTCGTCAAAACATTCTTGCCGTGAGAAGCAAGTTCCGCCGACATCTGGATGGGCCACAGGTCGATGTACTTTTTGGCGTTGGAGCCGTCTCGCCGTGGTGTTTCCAGCGAGTCAAACCCATGCGCCACGGCGACGTTGAGTCGGTACTTGAGCGCAAGGTCTTCGAGCACAACCATGTAATCTGTCGGGGACATCATGCCCTCGGTCCGGATCACGTCCGTCGGCAAGACCCCTGCTAGCAGGCGGGCGGATGTGTCCACGCGACGCCGCCTGGGGGCCTTCTCCTCGGCTCGTGCCGGCCGCCTTGTCCTCGAAGCCGATGGCGAAGGCACTTGAGGCACCGGCATTCCCGGCTTGAACTTGCGAAGGTCATCCATGTTGTAGAACCCCAAGACGGCAATGTTTGGCCGCATGCCACCCAGGCCGGCGGAGAGGATGAGGTTCCGAATGCCCCAGACGAGCGAGGGGGACATGGAAAGTTGCAGGAAAGCCTTAATCCTGGAAGTCTCGGATATGTAATTCGTCCAGGCCTGCTGCTGAAGTCGGGCTTCGTCGACCCCGCTGTCGAAGTTCTCGGTCACGATGACGTGTCCGAGAATGTACAGGGACCCCTTTTTCATGGAGTTGCAAAACTGTACCAGCCGAGTCTGCCGGCGCGGATCATTGATGAGAAGGATGATATGAGGCCTCCAAAACTTGATGTGCTCCGGCTTCAAGCGCAGCAGGTATTTCCTGACCTGGTGGTAGATGAGATTCTGCGACACGTCACCCCACCGCTTCGGCGGGCAGAGATAGTGAATTAACAAGAAGAGGAAGACGAGAACGCAGACAGCAATGGCGGCGTAGGTCTCGTGGATGAAGAACATGGCCGCACCAGACGATAGGCTGCCGATCAAGGCCGTCTGCCAGTTAAAAAACTTGAAGCCCGGCCGGAAGTTGGGCGCCGACCCGATCTTGAGGAGGAAACAGGCGAGGTTCATGACGAAAAAGGTCATCTGAAACAGGTCAAAAGCGCTCCGTGACGGGAGACTGGGTGTTTACCTGGTAGCCCATGGAAATCAGGGTGGCGATGCGGTTCAAGTCGGCCAGCAACGCAATCTGAGCTATGACATGGGTCATCAGGATGGCAAGAATGGGGTCGTCATTCTTCTTGGCGCCCATCCCAAATACGGACAGGCCAGGCAGAAGCCCGTCTCTCCCCAGCGCCTGCAACAGACTCGCAGAACCCACCATGCAAATGAGGGCGGAAACAAAGGTTACAGCACACTCGCCCGCCAGGATGATGGGCGCCGACAGATTGGTGAGGAGAACGACGTTGGCGTTGGCAAGCAATGACTCGTGAGTGGTACTGGCCGCCAAGCAGAGAACAACGAGCAGGTAAATGAGGAACGTCGTCAGCATGGCCCACAAAGTCGCGATGGGAATGGCCTTGCTCGGGTCCTTGAGCTTGCCCGACATGGAAGCGCCGGCAAAGATGCCAGAGGTGGCTCTGCACGAAGCATTAGCATTGCTCGCAACGGCTCGAGGCCTGTAGGTCATGTTCTCACGGGAAGAGGATTCCAAAGAGCTGACGAAACGTCGTCAGGCCCCGGTACTCGTCGCTGCCGGCCCGGGGAAAGGCGTTGGCAGCGAGGGTATCCCAACTAAAGCCGGTAAACTCGACGTCGGCAGTGTCGTCGTGAAATGGCTCCTTGAACATGCCTGAAAGCGGGATGCTGACAAGCGAGAGGGTCAATATGGCAAGCAACGCACTGGACGCTTTTGAGAAGGTGGCGGAGCCGAGAAGATTAAGGCCGGTGCAAAGGACCAGGGCGGCCGTCTGCAAGCCGTAACCGGCCCAGTAACCTTGAGGGAACGCAGGCCCAACATGGAGGCGAATGCAATCGATGAGGCCAATGACATTCATGGCGATATTCAAAGCCTGGGCGAGGAAGAAGAGGATGCCGATGGAGCCACCAAACTCGGGCCCAAGAGACCTCGAAATGAGAAAATAGGCGCCGCCGCCCTTGACCTCACCGTTGGAGGCAATGGCCGAGAGGGAGAGAATCGTCAGCAGATCGATGCCGTAAGCGACGACGAGAAGGCCTGGCAAGTTAGCCGTCTGTGAGCCGCGGCCGGCCCGGGAGTGGGGAGTTGTCGTACCTACGATGCCGAGCACACCGACTTGGCCAAGAATAAGGCCGAAGCGCAGGAACATGAGGATGCTCATGATACTGAGGAAGACGGGAACAAAGACCCCCGACATCATGCCCAGCTTGTCGAATCTTTGTGGCTCGGAGCCGGCCGGAAGGCCGCTCTTGGCGTCCGGCGAAGTCATGGTGAGCGGTGATGCTTCCCGAGGGGCATCCATGTAACGAGTTTCTCGAGCCGTCAAGTGTCCAGGGCGGCTGGAGGCTCGAGAATCGGAGGCCGAGAGCGAGAGAGGCGGCCATGGGACGAGGCGGTGGCAGGAACAAAGCGCGGGAGGACAACGTTGACGGACGATTCAAGGACGTTGGTGCGGCTCCGCAGAAGCCCGACTCCGGATCGCAAGCGGGAGCGCGGAGGCATGATTCAAAACGCCACTCGAACTCGGGACGCAGGATTGCCTCCACTTGGGCTCGATTGGGGAGGCTTGGAGGTATCAGGTAGGTAGGCAGAGGGCGAGCCTAGTGCTGCCTGATATGCAGCGCAGCACAGCGTCGATCGTGTCCGCGTCTGTGTGGACGCACGAGGATGGACGCCGGGGCAGGCATCGAGCGTCGCACGGAAGAGAGCGTCGTTGGGCAAAAGTTGAGTAGACGTGGATGGCTTCCGAATGGCGGAGCTGATGGTACAGACTACAGTACTACTGTAGTATGTACCGGGTGTGAGGACGGGACGAGAAGGAGCAGCCGGGAGAGGATGCTCGGGCTGTACCTCGGGCACACGACTCGCCGCCTACAAGTAGGTAGGTACCCCTTGGATACGCATTTTCCCTCCCACCAACTCTCCGACTCCAAGAGCAGATGCCAGCGCTCAAACAGTGGTCAGGTTGCCTGCCTGCCGACATTCACACACAGCGCAAGACCCGCAGCATCGCCGTCGGCATGGGCATGCACTCATAGTGATGTCCACGACTTGTCACGGGTTAGTCACGTGAACAAGGTGGGCACCAACAACCCCCTGAGACAGACGGGCGATTGGCCGCCGTAGGTGCAGCCGGAGTTCAGCTCTGCTCGTCGCCGGCACAGCGAGTTCCAGCCGACGCACGTCTTGCAGCGCTATCGCTTAACCAACAATGCGCAGGTTGCCCAAAAGGCTCCATCTACTCGACGTATCCGCGACCGCAATCCGACGCAGCAGCGCCATCTCGAGCTCGCCGCCTTGCACGAGCACATCTCTCCATAGACGATGTGACGTGCCGGAAAACCGCCAATGCACCCACTGCGACCAACCTCAAGCATCAGGCCCGGAAGGGCAATGGGTCGTGCTTTGCTGTCCCACGTGCGAGTCGTCGAGCAGCAGGTTGGACAGGGCATCTCAAAGTCGCAATCTTGGTCGCCCTTGTGCGTGGAAACCCTGCCGTGCGACGTCTGGGTCAGCTGAACCATGCGCCAGTCACGCCGGAGCGTGTCAAGTAATTTATTTATTATACAGTACTTGTCGAATACGTGCGGTACAAAGTAGTAATTCAGCATTCTGCCCCGAGCGAAGCCCAACTAGCAAGACTAGGTGCTGCCATGCGTTGGTGGATCATGCCCATGGAATCGGACCCGGGGCAGATAATCGGCCGCATAGCTTGAGATGTGGCTGCCAATCGACCCAACGCGTGGCCGTCTCCTGGGTGGCACTCATCTCGAGGCTCAGACAAAGACTCGCCAGTCGGGCAAATCAAGTTTTTGCCCTGTGGCTCGCCAGCCTCTTTGTCTGCCTCGTCCTCCGTCCCGACCCACGGTGACTTGGATGGCAAATGCATGGCCGTTACACTCTAATTACTTCGCATATCCACTTCGGTCTGTCGGCCTCGACGGCGCCGTTGCCAGCGGCCTTTATCAGGTATCTTGAACTTTGATGTGCGTCGGTGGCGCGTGAGCTGAAAGCCGCGGAGAACTTCCATGCTGCCGCCCCTTTCTTCTGCTCGTGACGGAGCCCATCCCGCTGCAGGCCTGGAGACGCTACGCCGGCAGAAGCACATTTGATTCAACACTAGGCGGCTAGAATCGTCACGGCCATGGCTCCCGTGAGCAGCAAGCACCGACGGCTAGATACCAAGGCCCGGCCCTTTCCGTCCGTCGGTGGCCCTGGCTCATCATCATTTGCATGTTTCTCGCGCCCAGCACACACCACACAAAAAGGACCAAGACGGAATTTCAAAATAGAAAGTACATGAGCCATGTCGGGTCGTACGCAAGCACGCTGTAGATGTACATAGAAGCCCGGATGTGCTGAAGCCACCAAGTACCTAGGTACCTACCTACCTACATACAGTACCGACCTGCAAAGTAAACGTTGAATAACGTCACTGCATCTACTACTTTGCACAACGTCCGTTGAAACGCCTGTTCTGCCGAGCCTCGCTCATGACCAAGGCAGAGCGAGCTTCCTCTTTGGGATGTCCATCGCAAAAGCTTCCATCACGTTTTCCAATGGAGTTCTGAGCGCCTTATCTCGACACATTTGATGCCACTTGCTCCCGCGGCGGCTTAGAGTGGAGCCCCCCTGCTGTGGCACAGTCACCAGACCCCACTGCGAAGCCACTGGCGGCTTTCTGGGGCTTATCATCCACCAGCCAGCAGCCAACCGACAGCCATGAACCGGGGCACAGCGGCCACGTCCCCTAGCCAGGTACCTGCCCTGCCGGATTGCCCGCCTCGGTACCTCGGAGTGCCTGTACACAGTACCCGCCGGACCTGACGTATCTTGCATGTTAGGTCGCCCAAAAGCACCTTCTTTTCGATTCAACTCCCCTTCGTTCCAACGCCGTCACCGACATCCACGCCTGGCCAAGGCTCAATTTGACCCTGCACTTCGGCAATTACCCTCTTGCGCCCCTGATCCATCGTCACCTTCTTCTCGCTCGCCATCACCGCATTATCGACTCACCTCCTCCCCGGAGCTGCGACTCGGGCCCTCGCTGCGTCGGCACCCCCTTACGACCGTCACAGTTGACGCCTCTGCAGGCTCTTATTCACCACACAGAAGCTGCGTGACGATATGAAATAGGGCATCACAACCTCGCCATCACGCAGGAAAAATGTCGTCGCCAAGGAACACGCTCAGCCCGGCGCCCGGCGCAGCGTCGACGGCCGCCGGGCAGCCACGATCATTCTCGTCGTCGCTGCTGCGAGATGAGTTGACAGCTCGGCTCGCCGAGCCCATTCCCTCGGGACATACTCCCACGCGAAGCGACTCGCCGGCCCCGGGCGTCAACATGCCGGAACACGACTCCTCCTTTGCCGGCAGCCGCTCCTTCGCCCAAGGCCCAGGCGTGTCCGCCCTCGCCGCAGCCCTGTCAGATTCGCTGGGCCAGTCGCCGCCTCGCTATGGAACGCCCCCCGCGCGGGTCAACTCGCCTCCGCCGAGGCCACAGTCACCTGCACTACCTGGCCGAGCTGAAACGCCCACAAACTACGGCTCCTTCGACTCGAGGTCTCGCTTTGGGCCGGCAAGCGCCGCCGGGCCGTACGAAGACCCCGAGATAATCAAACGTCACCTGGTCCAGCCTGGCGAATCGGAAAACTTGCCTTCTGAGGAATCGTCGACCTTAGGCACCGCGCGAGGAAAGCAGCCAGCCGACGCCAGCTCCGGCCTCCGCCAAGATGAGTTCTCCAGCTTGCGGCTGCAGGGAGGAGACATCACTCGCGGCATCTACAAATGGACAGAGCAGGCCGAGGCCAAGGGCAAGCTTCACCGCAGCAAGAGCTTCGACCACTCGCGGCCAGAGCCAGAGACCGATGTCTTCGACATCAACTCGATCAAGGTGCCCGGAGGCTTCCGAAGAAACCATCTTCGCCGAAGCGCCATGAGTCCCGGTCGTAACCCGGAAGCCATCGACTCGGGCGCCGAATCCCCGCCAGGAGAACAGCCCCGGCTCTTCACCTCGAGTTTCCTCGAGTTTCTGACCATTTACGGCCACTTTGCGGGCGAAGAGCTCGAGGAAGACGACGAGGCGCTTGGCCCCAACGAGGAATTCTGGTCGGGCAATTACCCTCACGGCGAGGGCAGCGAAGACGAGAGGGAAGCCATGGAAGACAGCGCGCTGCTTTCGTCGTCGAAAAGGATGCGCAAGCGCAAGCCTCGCGGGGGCAGCGGCAAAAACAGTCCACTCAACGCAGCCCTGCTGCTGCTCAAGTCGTTTGTGGGCACCGGCGTCTTGTTCTTGCCTCGCGCATACCTCAGCGGCGGCATGTTGCTCAGTAACGTCGTGTTGCTCTGCCTTGCCGGCCTGAGCTACTACAGCTTTGTGCTCCTGGTCTCGAGCCGGATGAAGGTGGACGGTTCCTTTGGTGACATGGGCGGCATCCTTTACGGCAAGTGGATGCGGACTCTCATCCTTGGCTCCATTGTCATCAGCCAAATCGGCTTCACGGCCGCCTATACCGTCTTCACCGCGCAGAACCTGCAGGCCTTTATCCACGCCGTGTCTGACTGCAAGTCTTCGATCAGCATCCCCCTGTTGATTCTCATGCAAATGGTCATCTTCCTGCCCTTTTCCCTGCTACGAGACATTGGCAAGCTCGGCTTCACAGCGCTCATCGCAGACGCCTTCATCTTGATTGGGCTGGCGTATCTTTTCTACTACGACGTCCTGACGCTCCATGCCAACGGACTTGCGGATATCATCATGTTCAACTCCAAGGACTGGACCCTCTTCATCGGCACCGCAATCTTCACGTTTGAAGGCATCGGCCTCGTCCTGCCGATCCAAGAATCGATGAAGCACCCGCAAAAGTTTCCGCGCGTCCTGTTCCTCGTCATGATTATCATCACCGTCGTCTTCATTACCATGGGAGCCATCTCGTACGCCGCGTACGGATCCAAGACAGAGACGGTCGTCCTACTGAACCTGCCCCAAGACGACAAGCTGGTCAACGGCGTGCAGCTTCTCTACTCGGTGGCCATCCTGCTCTCAACGCCGTTGCAAATCTTCCCAGCCGTCCGAATCGCAGAGACGGAGCTCTTCACGCGAAGCGGCAAGTACAACCCCTACATCAAGTGGCAGAAGAATGTCTTTCGGTTCTTTATGGTGATGCTCTGCGCGGCCATTGCGTGGGGCGGTGCGGACAACCTCGACAAGTTTGTCGCGCTGGTTGGCAACTTTGCGTGCATCCCGCTGGTCTACATCTATCCGGTAAGTCTCGCGGCGCCAACGCCTTCCTCGCGGCACGCACAGGCCATGCTAACGCGGTCCCCAGCCCCTGCTGCACTACAAGGCCGTGGCGCGAAACAGGGCCTGGAAGATTGCCGACGTCGCGCTCTGCATTTTCGGGTTCTTCGCCATGGCGTACGCCACAAGCCTCACCATCATGAGCTGGGCCAACGCGGGAGCCAAGCCCCCCGGCTACTGCGAGAGGAGATTGCCATGAGGAGGAGGCATTGACGCCGGGGATTTGCGTCGATTGGAGTTGATTGCGGTTGTATGAGATGTCTTACGGGGACCGTTTGATTGGAATACCTGCAGGGCTGTCGTGTGCACCCCGGCTCTGTCCACGACGTGGACCGCCGGCTTGGCAGTGCAGTCCTGGCACTGCTTGACGTTGACGTTTGGCTTGGCAGATACAGCGATCTATCGTGGCTCGGGGCCTATTTCATTCTGCTGGTGGAGACGGGGGTAGACACGATGCCTCTTTAGCGAATGAATACATGTGTAATTCTCTGTTTGATAAGCGTGGTATCGATGCAGTACGTTGGAATGAAATAGAAGGAATTTCTGTTTTCCATGGTGCAGGTTACCACTTGGTCAAGACTCGAAGCGGATGACGTATCGGAGGGTGATGGGCCGGCGATTGCGGGTCCGGCTCCCCGGGGCACCGGCAAATTCCAGCCTGTTGGAGAGAGCTCGGAGACCGAGGCTGACCGCCTGCTGACACGGGAAAGGGTTGAGCCATATGGTTTTACTGCTCGGCCGGTTTACACACGCAGGTATTTAACATCGATTGACGCCTATGAAGCTCACAACATGGCCGTCCTACGTGCGCTCATCATTGACCTGTGCTCAGCATGTTCTCCGTGCCCGCCGCCCTGCGCCGGACGGCGACGACGACGACGGCACGGCTGACGAGGCGGCGGCGCCCGGCCCTTGACTTGACACCCCGCCGGGGCGTCGCCTCGACGAAGCCACCCGCGGCGCGACTACCGACGGTGCAGACGTGTCCGTCACCGACGTGCGCATGCGCCGACATGCCGGCCATGCCCGAGGGGCTGGAGATTGACCGGACGAGTCCGCTGGATGGCGTCATGGCTGCGTATGCGGAGCAGGTGCTCGTCTGCACCGGCCGGGATGACTGGGCCTCGAGGATTGAGGACGAGAGCGGGGGGGATAACTTGGCGGCGGATCTCAAGGAGCTGCTCGGCAGGGGAGGCGTCTACCGAGATGTGAGTTGCTGCAGCTGCCGCTCTGGTCGTTGATCAACGGGTAGACGAGGACAAGAGGAGCTGACTTGATTTCGCTTGCAGCCCTTCCACAACGTCTCCGTCCTCAACGCATCTCTACCGAGCACCGTCCCGCCGCGGCCAGACGTGCAAAACACATCCGCATACCTCTTCCCAAGCTTCAAATACGTGCCCTTTCTGCCCCGCGTATCCTTTGACAGCGTGCAGGCGCTGGCCAAGGGCTTCCTGCTGCCCTCGACGCTGCACGCGGCGCACGACGGCCTCTCGCCCATCCACCGCGACCGGCTGACGCGCAAGGACGCGTACCAGGGCCTGCTGCCGGGCGTACAGGACGTGCGCGACGTGCTGGTGCTCGTCTGCGGGCACGGCGGGCGGGATGCGCGGTGCGGCATCATGGGGCCGCTGCTGAGGGCCGAATTTGGTGATAAGCTTGCCAAGATGGGCGTGGACGTGCGCACGGGGCCGGTCGAGGTGGCCTTGGGAGAGGAGCAGCAGCAGAGCGCCTCATGGATCACTGGCGGCGCAACGACGGTGGCGACGGCCAAGACGACGGCGAGGATTGGACTCATCAGCCACATCGGAGGACACAAGTTCGCCGGCAACGTCATCATCTACCTGCCGCCCGGACTGAGGGGGCTCGACGGCGAGCTGCAGCCGCTGGCGGGCCACGGAATCTGGTACGGCCGGGTCGAGCCGCGACACGTCGAGGGGCTTGTGCAAGAGACGGTTCTGGGGGGGAGGGTCGTGGCGGACTTGTTCCGGGGAGGCATCGATATGCAGAGGAGGATACTGCGGATATGAGGCTATCCGCATAGTATGGGCGCGTTCTCTGGCCTGTGTATATACCTGAAGATCGTCATTGTGTGTACTAGAGTCGTTGATGCATATGTACATGTATGGCATGACTTTCACCTGTGTTGGAGAGAGAACCTTGGGATGACTGCGATTGCATGTCGTCCGTCCTCTGGGCTGCTCAGGCCGAGTGTCGTGCACGTGACCGCGCGTTGATGCAATTCTTTGGCGACTATCCTTGGTTCGCGACCTCGTCGTTTCCGTGTATCAAAGTCGCATGGGGGACTTTTTTCAACCATTTCGATTGTCTCTCGTCGATTTGAATCGTTTGTCTTCCTCGCATCGTGTTCTTGCTCACCACCAAATCATACCAAGAGTGAGAGAGAAAGAGGTGGGCATCTGGAATTCTGGATGGCCCCCTGAGCACACAAATGACACGGCCGGGGCTAATCAACCCTTTCTCCCCAAGAATCTATGCTGTTGATCTACGAAACGCCATGATATGCTGCCAGCGGAGCTTCCGTACCTCCAGTCCTCGCTCATGGACGGCTACGTACAGCCATTCACCGCCCTCGACCTCACTCCCCCGACTCTTCTCAACACAGCGACGAACAAATTCACGCAGGCATTCAAGGGCATGGCCAGCTCTCCTCGCTTCAAGCTTCGCCATCGGGACCGCAGCCTACTACTACCTCTTCACCCCCGAGCCCAGGAGCAAGACGCTCAACCGCGACACCTTTGTCCCCTACACCATCACCGCCCGCGAAGCCATCTCCCCCACCTCGGCCATCCTGACCGTCTCGCCACGCACGCCGGACCCGTCGCCACCGTACCTGCGCCCGGGGAGCGCCTCCCTCTGGCGCCATGCGCTGTGGTCCGTCGAGTTCAAGCAGCCCGAGGTGCAGATTGCGAGGCACTACACCCCGCTGCCGCCGGTCGAGGGCGACGAGGACGCGGCGCAAGCGTGTCTGCGCTTCTACATCCGCGCCATGGGCGGCGGCGAAATGTCAAGCTATCTGAGCCGTCTTGGCGTCGGGCACGAGGTCTGGCTGAGGGGCCCGCACGCGGGCTTTGGTGTCTTGCAGAGGTTGGGCTCGCGGGGCCGCGTCGTGTTTCTTGCTGGGGGCACGGGCCTGGTGCCGGCTATGCAGGTTGCCAGGGCGGTGCTTGATGCGAGTGACGAGACTACCATGACGCTCCTGTGGGCTGTCAGGAAGCGGGACGAGGTGCAGGTGGTCGACAAGCCGGCTCCATCACGATGGTCTTCCTGGTGGTCGACCAAGGCGCCGACACAGATACAGGCCGATCTCGCAGATCCGAGCCCCATTGCACGCCACCTGAAGCGGATGAAGGCCAGGTACGGCGACCGTCTCGACATCCGCGTCGCCATCGACCAAGAAGGCACCACTATCCGCGAAGCCGACGTCGAAAAAGCCCTACTCCTCCCGCCACCCCCCGCCCAGCCAACGCCGCCCTGTCGAGGATGCCCGTCTCACGACCAGCGCCTACACATCGACGCCTCTGAATTCGACGCCTCCGAGGCGGCCTGCCGGTGTCCATCGTCCGATAGCTCGCGTGCGCGAGGCAAGAATCTGCTCATGGTCTCGGGCCCGGACGGCTTCGTCTCGCACTACGCAGGCCCCAAGGCCTGGCTGCGCGGCACCCTGACCCAAGGGCCTGTGGGCGGCGTGGCTCGACGGCTGCAGGGGCGTCACGCCCGCCTGGCCGACGAGTGGCTCGTACTCAAGCTCTGAAACCCGCTTTGTTGCGGGAGAGAAAACCAGGTCAAGGCCTCGGCAAAGTCTTGTATAATTCACGTCTGACAAGGCGGGAAGCCGATGCAGAGTATTTGGGACGGGGCGAACAACATCGCCACCATCACCTCACTATCCGAATACTTTTGTGCTCGGTCGCTTGTCGCGGTCGGCAGCGAGCCGGCGTTCAAACAGCCTGGCGGCGCAGTTCCGGTCTCCCCCCGGCCGCCTTGCTATTGGGTCATCGGCCCCAGCATCAAAGGCAAGGTTCTTCGCTCCAATGGCGTCGTGCTCGCTCGAACCCCGGCGAGCGACGGCGTGTGCCGATTGCAGGCCGGGGAAGCATCCCCGAACCGATAGGCGGGCGAGTGCTAGACGCTCACACGCAATGAGCCCGGTAGGCCAGGCAGGAAGGGGTGCGAGAGACTTGGGCTCTGCCTGCTCTTTCACAGATGCGAGTGCAAGACCTCGAAGCACCGAGGAGATGCGGGCAATGCACGAGTAACTTCACCTGTTCTGCAATGAGACACATGCAGTCAACGGCACACATTGTGAATCCTGTACCTTGTTAAACGCTTCCCACTTCACCCCGAATGCCTAGTCCGTCGTTTTATAGGTACCGTTCGCAATCGCTTGACAGCAAAGTTCTCTCTAGCCAGCCTTGTGAGAACTCGAGTGAACAAATATAAACAGCAACACGCGCCCCCGCCTCCCAAGAATGTACTTGCGAATACCTAATTCCCAACCAAAACGCCGAGCCATCTATACTTGCTTCTAAAGCCTCCCTTTTATCTATCTATCCTGTACCTTCCTGTACGACGGCGGCTTGATGGCTCTGCGAATCAGCTTTCCGGCGTAGGGAGGCACGAGCGATACAGCCCCAATGGCCATGACCCGCCAGAGAAAGCCCCTGCAGACGGTGTTAGAGACGGTCCATCATCCTTGAAGACTCCTCGTTTCATCAAGAGGAGGCTTCACCGAGGGGTAAAAACTCACCATGTGATGATAAACTCGAGGTCAAAGTAGCCCCCCAGGAAGGGCATCGACCCGATAAAGACAACGAAGGTGCTCAAAATGCTCACAATCATGACCGGGTGCCACGTGGTAATCTCAATGGCAACCATGATGAGTTCGTTGAGCACAAGCACCGTGTAGCTAACGGCCACCATTCTGCGGCCGTCCACCTCGGTGAGGAGCTGGGACAGCCCCTGAATCATGCCGCCCTGATATATCGACACAAACACCCAGACGAAGAAGGTACGGTAAGACAAGGAACGCCCAGACGTAAGCTCCTTGTACAGCTCGGGATAGAGGTTGGCCATGTTCTCGTCCACGTCCTTGTCGAGGACCAGGGACAAGACTGGGGCTGCTGTGTAAATGGTCGCATAGCCAACAAGCAGCCAGTCCTGTTGATCGGAAACCCTTCAAGTCAGCAGTAAGTTCCTCACATCGAGTACGCAGCGTCGACTTGCCTTGTAGAGCCCCTCGGGTTCAAACTTCAGCGCAATGCTGTACATGGTCTGACACACAGCAATGATGAGGCCGCGGTGGATGACAAACTGCGCCAGCTTGGCGCTCCTTTTGTAGCTATTGCGCCCGTGCCACACGAGCAACTTGACCAGGTGGTAGAAATGCTCAATCGAAAAGTCGGCTGCCAGGCTCGCCTGACGCCCCTCCTTGCCCACGATGCCAACGCCCACGTCCGCAGCCTGAATCATGGAGACGTCGTTTCCGCCGTCGCCTATGCAGCACACGCGCTTCTTGGTGTATTCCTTGATGAGCTTGGCAACCTCGGCCTTCTGCGTCGGCGAGCATCGACACGCCACCACCGTCGGCAGGAGCACCGCGATGGATATGAACTCGAGGCGAAAGTGCGTCAGGAAGAGGGCGAGGCTCTCGCCGTCGATGAGGAGGCAGGCGTCCGTCTTGCTGCGGAGGAAGTCGAGGTGGTCTCGCGCGTAGTCCTTCTTGGTCAACTTGGCAACGGTGTAGATGTATTGTCCCCGGGCCACGAGCTTGGAGCTGACGGCGACGCATCTCGCCGTCTCAACCTTGTCGCCCGTCAGCATCCAAATCTTGATGCCCGCGTTGCGCAGCAGCTCCAGCGACGGCTTGACGTCCTTTTGCAGCTTGTCCTCCACACCCGTCACGCCGAGAAGTTCCAGGTCACTCTCGAGATAGTGCGAGACGACCCTCTGCAGCCCGGCTTCACGCCCGACAATGGCTAGGGAGGCCTCTTGGTGCTTGGACGAAAACTCTTGGTACTGCTGCACAGACAGCTTCTTGCGGCCGACGACCAGCGTCCGCAGCCCTTCTCGCGCCATGTTGGCAGTCTCCTCGTCAAGCCAGTCGTTGGCAACGACGATTGAGCTCATTACCGTGTCGGCGCCCTTCTGGTAAAACCAAATATCGCCACTGCTCAGGTCGCTTGATGGTGCGTTGAGATCTTCTTGAAAGTAGACGATGATGCCCATTCGCTTGCCGTCTGACGTAAACGGGAACACTTCGAGGATGCGGACACGGACAACCGGTCGCCCGCTGTCGGCGAACTCGAGCGTCATGCTCTTACGATCGCGACTCGTGAGCCTCAGACCCACCGACTCAGCCCATTTGACTATGGCAATCTCATCGGGGGACGACGCTTGGTACGAGGTCACTTCCTGGCCATCCTCGGTGTCGACTGTCGGCGTGACGTTGTGGCAGAGCGCCAGGGCCAAAACAACATCACGCACTCGCGATCCAATCTCCCTCCTCGTGCGAGTTGCGCCGACGTTGACGGCGTTGGAGTATGTGGAAGACGGCGTGATGAGCATCGTCCGAGACGACGGGTCGGTGGTGGGCTGGATATGAAATCCTTGCTTGACGTAGGCGGCAACTTCGTCCATGGCTTCGTTAGCGTACGATACCGTGCCCACGTGAATCTTCTTCATCTCCATGTCGTTTTGGGTGAGGGTTCCAGTCTTGTCGCTGAGCAGGTACTCGATGCGCCCGAGATCTTCCGGGATGGTGCTGGTTCGAACAACGGCGCCAGGGATGCCAGGATCGCGCTGGATAAACCTCGAGTACGCGCTCTTGCCCATGTCCAGGTTAACACGCAGGCTGATGGGCACTATGGTCGAGAAGAGGACCAGAAATCGCATGATTTTAATGTACCACACATTGCCCTCGGTCTTCTCAAAGCCTTGGAGGGCGACGAGAACGATGGAGAGCGCCAGCGTTAGTGCGCACAAAATCTTGGTCAATGAGTTGATCTCATACTCCAGCAGGCCTGTTTTGGAGCGCGAGGGCGAGGTGGACAGGGCAGAGCGTGTTTGCGTGCCTGTGTACAGGATGACGGCCAAGGTCGTTCCCTGCGATGCAATCACCGTGTTGGCCCAAGCCGTGTTGTCAATGGACAAGGCGGCGGATTTGGCGCTCTCGTCGTCTTGTGGGAGCATAGGCTGATGGCTCAGAGCATCATGTCGCGTCGGAAGCAGCTCGACTGTCCCGACAAACTCGTTCACCTTCTTGTCGGGCTTCCCGCCCGTTACACGTAGGCGCACAAACTCTTCGGGGGGCAGATTCTGCGTCAGGGGAGAGGCCAGTCGTAGCTTCCAATCCGTCTCGCCATCGAGTTGGTCCGTCCTGATGAATGTCTCCCCACCCGCGCCGGTCTCGGTCCCGTTATTGAGCGTCTCGGTCGCGGGCTGCTTGCCCTTTTGCAGCTGATCGGTCTCTTCCAGAGCCAACAGGACCTCCTCTTCTGCGGGTTCCTTGGCAGCGGAAACAACTGCACCGTCTGTCGTGTAGCATTGCAGGATGATGACGTCTGCGGGGACTCGCTGCCCCTTGCTCAGCTTGAGCACGTCGCCTACTTTGAGGTCTTTTGATTTGCGGCCGAGCTCCTGAACATGGGACGACGGCTGGGCTAGGGCGCTCTGTTCCTCTTCCTCTTGAATGTCCGAGAGGTCGTGTCTCCCACCTCTTGATCTCCGAGAACCACGTCTAAGCGAGTCGGACTTGAGCGGCCGGCGCGCTCGAAGAGTGGCAGGGCGCGATTCGGGGTCACCAAAGCCAAGAACGCTGTACACCTCCGAGTTGGCCTCGGTGTCTCTCCTCCGCCGATCGATGTCATCATAAGCCTCCTTGCCCATGGTGATGAGCAGAACAAAGGCCAGAGGCGCAACGTATGTCGAAAGATAGCCAATGCGCAGGGCGGGAATGGCCTGCGACAAGGCGACGAGAAGAAAGTACATGTTGAAGAAGAAGGAGAACTCGTTGTACAGCGTGATGGGCAAGAAGGTTAGTGCCGTGTACTTTGCGTTGGAGACGATATTCGTGGGGAAGCGGGTGGCTTGGCCAGACCCGACGACGACCTGCCTCGACGACGAGGGGTCGCAGTCGTCCGTCTTGTTCGTCGTTGGGGACATGAAGCTGGGCAGGCGAAGGCTGGAGCGGGATTCGCGGCGGGCGTGGGTTCTTGCTTCTCCTCCCAGCAGGGGGGCATCGTCGTCGCCGTTGCCGCTGCCGTCGGACCACGGCAACCTGTACCCATCGTCAGAGTCGTCGGGATTGGCGCCGAGATCCCCGTACCCGCGCCCGCGCTTGTGAGCCCGGCGCAAGCCTCCCATACGCAGATTCCGCAA
Source organism: Hirsutella rhossiliensis (assembly GCF_020360975.1). Taxonomy (NCBI): domain Eukaryota; kingdom Fungi; phylum Ascomycota; class Sordariomycetes; order Hypocreales; family Ophiocordycipitaceae; genus Hirsutella; species Hirsutella rhossiliensis. The sequence goes on from NW_025408669.1 coordinate 2,777,093, forward strand.
GGCGATTCTCGATGTGCTTTGCTCGGTGGCGGGCAGGGGGCGGCGCGAGCCGGCGGGAGGCGCCTCGGCCGGGACAGGGTCAAGCTCCTGGAGATCGAGGTCGAGGTCGGAGTCGGAGTCGAGGGTAGGCGAATCGGGGGGTTCGGTCGGTCGGTACGGAGGAGTCGAAGGCATCCCGCATCAGTGGCCGCCGTGCGCCTCGTGAGTATGGTGGAGTGAGAGGGAGCGCCGGTGGTGCTGGCTGACCATGCTGCGCTGCGAGGCGCAAACGACTGGACCCTGGCTGTGTGAGGCAGGGGCAAGGCTGGTCACGGGCGGCGCGGATCGACGTCAGCGGTCAGCATGCTCCGACGTTGCGGATGGCGGGCGTCTGGAGACACGAAAGCGAGAGTGGTGTGTAGGTGGAAGATTTTGGCCGCCCAGGAGAGGTGGTCTTTTCCACTGAAAGCATCGGTTTCGCATGAGTACGTTCCACTGCGACCTCGACGAAGTGGGCTGATGGGCCAGAGTCGCCAGGGGGCGGCCCTCCCTGAAGCTCCCTGACGTTCCATGCGCAGCAAGGTACGGGACACCAGAGTGGAGTGCTGAATGTTCGTTAGCACGGCAGCTTTCCGCCTGGCCGCCTCTGCAGGTACAGGCCGTTACAGAGACCAGGCGGTGGGGGGTAACTACATATAAGGGGGCGCTATTGACTCGAGGGAAAGTATAGACCGGGCTACTATAGTTGTACGTCGAGCGAGTTGAAGCTCTGTTTCGTTAGTGTTTAATTTCTGATTGCACGAGCTGCCGTGGTATATGTAAATGCGCAACCAAGGGAGGGCGGAATGTGAACATCTGGAAGCCCTTCATTGGTGGTGGCGTGTGAGGATGGAAGCTAAACTGGCCAAATAGATGCTGCAGAGTGGCAGGTCGCGGGCACTTTGACTTTGACAGAGACTTCCGTACTCGGTACCTTACTTAGGTAAGGGCCACTGTACGGTGCTCCTTGCGGCAGGACGGACAGCTCCTCCAGCAAGAGCCACAGTGCCATTACCGCCCGAGATTTATCCCCTACGTCAAGCAGGTACTTGCACGCAGTAGATGCCAGCTTGCATCTATCGCCATCATCATCCAACGCGCGCTGCCAAACCCCCTCCCAGCCTCTCCGATACTCCCCCTTTCCCCGTCCTGGAATGGCGGGACGGAGCTCGGATTGAAGATCTGTCTTCGATTCCACCCGCTTCCTTACTAAGGTTGTTTCACTCGGCAGCGCCGCGCATCCTCTTCCATCCTGCGCTGGCTCCTTTAACTCCGGGCACGTCACTGATTTCAGCCCCAAGGCAGAGCACCTTATCTGGCGTCACTTAATCATCGAGCCTGTTTTCTTGCCTCTAAACCATGGCCAACGGGCCGCCCAGCGCGTCATGGCACCCAGCTCTGATGCCCGATTCTTATCCCCTTCCTCCGGCGGCCGCCGGAGCCGATCCCTCGAATCCGGAGAGTCCAACCGAGCCGGCCCAGCAAGCGGCGCCTGAGAAAATCGAGTCGCCCGATCATGCCGAAGCCGATGAGAAACCACAGGCCTCGGTCGATCCCTGGCTATCCGGAGAGGGTGATGCCGACGACATGAATGCCTGGCTCGTCTCGGACGATCCAGATCCCCCCGCGAGCATCGCACCGCAAGAGATCCAGGCGCCTACCCAACGGGCTGACGTCGAGCCGGAGGAAGCGAAAAATGAGGATCCTCTGCCAGACCTAGAAGATACTGCGCGCGAGAATGGCACCGCCGTGCAGGAGACTGAGCTGCCCGCTCTGGCAAGCGAACAGTCTTTTCAGACCATGGTGTCCAAGGAAGGCAGACGACAGCCAACACATGCGCAGCATTCTAGCTCCATGTCTTTTGCTCGCACGGTATCGCACGAGGTCAGCTTCGTTGACGACGACGACGCCGAGTGGAACTTGACGCGATCAGATCCCGACGTCTCCGATCCTCCGGCCCAACCCAACAGATCAAACTCGTTCCCAGATGTCCCCCCCACGCTCGGAAGTCACCAGGAGCACAGTGACCAGCCTCTTCCTCCAACTCAAGCTCTGTACGTCATGCAAGAGACCGAAAGGGAGGCCGAACTTGGCGAGCGACAGTATTTGACTGGGACCATTCACGCGGCGCCCGAGGCTTCACCTGCGCAGTCCGAGGATGAGCTTGAGCCGCAAGGAGCATCACAAGCGATAGGCGGCGAGACGCAAGGATCTGAGGCACAAGATTTTGAGGCCCGTTACGAGGAAGGCGTTCCTTTGGTGTCGCTCTCTGACGCTACGGCTAGTGTAGCCAAAGACAAGGACGCGGGTGCTTTTGCCGATTCCTTCGCCGACGACGGCAATGATGACGACTTCTTCGCCCAGTCAAAAGAGCCAGACTTGCAGGCAGGGGATGCGGGCCCTGGTATACTACCCATTGAGCGCAAATCTACCGCTCAGGCCATGGATGGCCTCAACCCCGAACCGGCGTTGCATCACAGCGCCCCCGGGGAGACGGCGAGCGAGCACGCAGCCACGCAAGCTTCAGGAAGCTTGAATCAATCCGACTCGTGGGATATTCCGAGCTCGTCTGACCTGAGGGACGAGCCCGACAAAGAGCAACCTGCCGCCGAGGACGTGACAGCTAAATGGCAAGACATCTTTGCTGGAGATGAAGACGGCTTCCTCTCCGACGATTCGGCCGCGGGCGACAAAGCGATTGACGCTGCTGCCTTTCTCGGAAGCGACGACGAAGGTCTCCTGGACGATGACGGTTTTCTAGACGACGATGACGGGGCCGTTTCCGTGCCTCAGTCGGCGCCCGCTGTCTCTGATAGTCGGCAACACTCTGTATCGAGCCCGTATATCCCTTCCGCCGTCACGTCGCCGCCGCCGCCATCTGTGCCGCACTTCCCTTTGGCCAACGCTCCTCTATCCAACTATCCACACCAACAACCACCCCTCGCGCCCTCGAACTCGGGCCAGCTACAAGGCCACGCAGCTCAGACGCGTCCGCAGCAATCTAGGGTTTCAAGCTTTGCGGACAAGTCAAAAGGCGGCTATTCCTCTCCGTACGACTTGCCCACAGACCTGTTGAGCAATACGCTCAAGCCACGCAAACGAGCGAGCTTGCAACAGCTTCCTCGCGAACAACCGCCTCCAAGGAGCACGAGCATGTTCGCACCGGGCCATCCACCGGCGCCTGGCTCGCTGCCACCTCCTACGCATCCATCCCAGGGACCCAGCCCAAACCAAAAAGCCCCTGCTTCTGTTTCCCGGAACCCGAGCGGCTTTTTTGAAGATTTACCCATCACGGCAAAGCCCAGGCCACGCTCGGGGCAAGGGAGCACACCGCAGCAGCAAAGCCTATACGCCCCGGCCGGGCATCACTCGCAGTCGGCTCCTCCCCCGGCAGGTCCCCTGTCTCCGCCCGCCAACAGAGCTCCACAACCGCCACCGGGGGTTGGAGACCTGGTGACACCCGAGAGAGTCAACCCATACGCCGCAATGTCTCCCCCGGCCGCCTCTGCACCACCCCAAACAGGCACCACGTCGAGGTACTCGCCAGCTTCGTCACAGCAGCCGGTTGGTCACGGGTCAGCGCCGCCTGCCGCGTCAAGTCGATATTCACCGGCTCCCCAGGGACCACGGCCCAGCAGCTCGCACAACCATGGCGCTCCGGCGACTTCTTCGCAAGCTGTGCTGCCCCATCTGCCTAGGACGTCGAGCCCGCTCGCCCATTTCGAAGCCAGCAGCGACAAAATCCACCGGGGGGTGAATGCACCCAACGGCGATGCGCACCACTCTGACCGTCGATCCAACTCCTTTGAGCACAGGCTTAACAGGGTCTCCTCACTCCCTCCTACTCGTGAGGTGGACGAGGAGGAGGACGACCAAATGTCGCCCACTTATAGATCCTTTAGCACGACCCAGGCGAGCCGCCCTGCAAACATGGAGTCCAGGTTCGCCCCTGTGCCCCATCCTGCCGCAGCTCGCCAAACGCCGCCTCCCCCGCCTCCCCCGTCTCGTTCCTATGGTCCACCGGCCTCGTCGTCTCCGCAGAGAGTCAGCTCCAACTGCATGCCTCAGGCGACACCCGCAGTCCATCCTGAATTCGCACCGCCGCCTCGTCCGTCAACTCAATCCCCTGTCGCCGCGCAAGGCGGTCGACCGGCAAACCCCACCGACTACAATGCCCGGCCGTCGTCTGCTCACGCGTCAGCTGCCCCAGCCATGCCGAAGCCGTTTCAGCCACTTCATCCACTTCATCCCCCGACTTCCAGGAGGCGCGGCCAGTCGCTCTCGATGAACATGGTCCCCCCCACGGATGGAAGGGAACACGATCCCTTGCAACGATGGAAAGGGGCGCCTCTCCTGGCCTGGGGGGTCGGGGGAACCATTGTCACATCGTTCCCAAAGAGCGTGCCTCGATACACCATGAATCAAACGGCTCCGACAATACTGCGAACGGCCGGCGAAATGAAGGTGCAGAACATTAAGGATGTTGACCCTCTTGCAGATCAGCTGGCCAGATTCCCGGGACCGCTGAAGGGCAAGTCTAAGAAAAAGGAGGCCCTGGCTTGGCTGGCGGCAGGCATCGACGCACAGGAGAAAGACCTCCCTGACATCTCGCTTCACTCTCAGCTCTCGCTTGAGGCGAAACGAGGCCTCGAGCGCCTTCTGCTGTGGAAGCTACTCCGCATCTTCGTCGAGTTTGACGGGACTTTGGAGGGCAACTCTGAGGTTGAGAAAGCCGTCAGAGATGTTCTCTCTCCAGAGACAGCAAGCTCGACCGCCGGCAACGCCGCGTTAACTCCTGCTGCTCCCGCCGGAGCTGGCCAGGCCGGCCCGGTCACTTCTATGATGGCAGACAGTGCTGATCCTGCAGCTGTGGAGCAGATTCGGCTTGATCTGCTCAGAGGCAATCGTGAGACTGCTGTGTGGTCTGCGGTGGACAAGCGTCTCTGGGGCCACGCCATGCTCATATCCCATACCATCTCACCCGACCTCTACAAACAAGTAGCGCAAGAGTTTGTGCGCAAGGAAGTCAACTACCCCGGCCACAATAACGAGTCGATTGCCGCTCTGTACGAGGTGCTGTCGGGCAACTTTGACGATTGTGTCGACGAGCTCGTGCCGATTCACGCTCGGGTCGGTCTGCAGCTAGTTTCCAAGCAATCCACCCAGGAGCCGGCAAGAGACGCGGCCGATGGCTTGGATAAGTGGCGGGAGACACTGACGCTCATTCTCAACAACCGCAGCTCCGATGATGTCCGAGGCCTAAACGCCCTTGGCAAGCTGCTCTCGAGCTACGGAAGAGCCGAAGCCGCGCAAGTCTGCTTCATCTTCAGCAGGGGCCTCTCGGTGTTTGGTGGCTTGGATGAACAGAAGGCCGACTTTGTGCTGCTTGGATCTGATCACCGCCAGCAGTCGGAACAGTTCGCCAAAGAAACGGAAGCGCTGCAGCTGAGCGAGATTTACGAGTACGGGTTGTCTCTGGCGGGTGGCGCGGCTGCGGCCGCGGGAGCTCCTCACCTCGCGGCATACAAATTCCAGCATGCCGTTACCCTTGCCGAGTACGGCTATCGGGACAAAGCTTTGCAGTACTGCGACGCCATCGCCTCGGCCATGGTTTCGCAGACACGGCGGTCTCCCTACCACCATGCTATCCTGGAGGCAGCGGTCGACGACTTCATGACAAGACTGAAGCAGGCTCCCAAGGACGCATCATCCTCGTGGATATCTAAGCCGAGTATGAATAAGGTTTCCGATAGCATGTGGAATCGATTCAACAAGTTTGTAGCGGGCGACGAGGGCGATAATGGTGGCAACGGGGCCGCTGGTGAGGCAGACCATGGCCCATTTGCCCGAGTTGCCACCACGCCCAACTTGAGCCGCTCGCCGTCCGTCTCCAACTTTGAGGCGTACGGCGGAGGATCGCCTGGGTACACAGTCAACTCAGCTCCTCCCCTTGCTCCTGGAACATCGTCCAGATATGCACCGACGCCCATGCAACCTGCCGCCCTGGAAAAGCCTTTTACACCCATGTCTCAATATGCCCCGGCATCGGCGTCCTCTGGTCGAAACTCGAACGAGTACTCCCGCAACGCTTACGAACCTGTTCACCGAGGAATCAGCCACTCACCGGTCCTTAACAGCGGTGACTACGCTCCTGCGGGATATCCTGCGGCCGGGCCTGGGTATCAGCCTAGCCAATTAGATTCCCCTCTGGTGGCCTCAAACGGCTATGCGCACTCATCAGCGCCACAGCTGTCGACCCCAAGAGGCTACCAGCCACTCAAACATCAGGAGTCTCCCAGCATTGCCACACAAAGTGGAGGTAACGAAGCAAATATGTATTCGCCTGACCAAGGTTACCAGCCTCCCACTTATGGCTACGAGCCTCCGCAGATGACGGCGGCGGTCCACGATGACCAAGAAAGAAAAGATGAGGGCGCCACCGGAGGCTACGAGCCCCCTTCATATCAGCCTTACGGCTATGAGCCACCATCATACCAGCCTGATCCGGAGCCGTCTGCTGAGGGTGGTGATGACGCTCCGAAACCCAAGAAAGGCTTCATGCACGATGACGACGATGACATACCAGCTCTGAAGCATGGGACAAAGACGAAGACCGACAAGGATCGCGAAAACGAGGAAATGTTCCGCAAGGCAGCGGAAGAGGACGGTGAGATATGGCCTCGTCCGTTGAAATCAAGGCAACTGTTCGCTGACAGACTACCCGACAGCCAAGCGAGCCGCTGCCCAGCAGTCGACCAAGAAGGGCTGGGGCTTCTCCGGCTGGTTCGGCGGCAGCAAAAAGGCAGAGGCCAACATGGGCGAGTCTTCTTCTCCTGGCAAGCCGGTCCGTGCCAAGCTCGGCGAGGCGAGCAGTTTCGTCTACGACCCTGAGCTCAAGCGCTGGATCAACAAGAAGGTCGGCGCGGAGAATACAGAGGTCAAGAAGGCGACGCCCCCGCCTCCGAGAGCTGCTCCTCGCTCCGTCAGCGGCACACCGCCCCCATTGTCTTCCACCTCGCCGCCGGCCTTGGATCGCTCTAGCGCGCCTCCTTTGGCGGGACCGCTACGGTCGATGCCGAGCCTCGCGCCAAAGGCGTCCCAGGAGAACATGGGCCTCGCGGCGGCCCCGCCTATGAGCCGCTCGGCTTCCAACTCGGCGCTAGCGACCGGACCGCCCAGCGGGCCGCCCAGCAGACCGGCCACCAGCATGAGCAACGCCAGCAGCATCGACGACCTGCTTGGCGCTGCTGCGCCGCGCAAGGCAGGGCAGAAGAAGGCGCGCAAAAGTGGCCGGTACGTTGACGTCATGGCCAAGTGATGCGGAGCAAGGTCCCTTGGACTGCGGCAAGGGGCAAGCTGGTCACGAGCAGGAATGGAAGAAGTCGGAAAAATCAACGGCACACCGAGTTGCAGTTGGTGCTGTATATACATTACCTAGGTATGATAGAAGTTGCCCAAGACGAGGCTTTTGGCCAACAGCACGTGCATTGCCCGGCTTCCAACTACCTACCCGCCTGGCTGCCTGCTTCTGCCTACCTACCCAAGTAGTACCAAGCTAAAGGGGAATCACGAGGCGAGGCGTTGGGCCGCCGGGGAAGGGAGAGCGGCTGGCCAACTACCTTAGAGATTTGGGCTTGGGCGAATGATACCTCAACGACGAACTCGGTCGCGGCGTAACGGGGGGGAATGACGGCGAGACAGAAGCCGGCTTCCGTTGGTGCATAAACGCCTTTTGTACAGGCACGACTCTTGCAAGATATATGTGGTGCTTTTGACGGACAAATTCTTCATTCCGTGTAAAATCGGGCCATGACATAAACCCAAAAGATGACAGCCCGAAATACATCTTTCGTAGGCTTGCCCGACGCTCAAAACCAAATTGACAGAGAGATCATACGCTGTAGGACTGAACATAGTACTAATAAATGTCAGTCAAGCCGGAGAGCATGGGTGGCTCGAGACAGGTCTTACCGTGACGACCGAGTCTTCGGCCGATGCATCGTCGTAATGGGGGACGTAAACGTAGAGGATGAGGGCGTGGCCATCTGCAAAGCAAGCAATGACCCTGCCCTCGAGGCGGCCGACGCTCAGCACTCGGCTCCAGTCCTTACCGTCGACGTGGACCGTGGCCCAGCGCTCAGGCCCGCCGTCGCGAAACTTGGTGCTGGGGTGCTGCTCGACGGGCCTGTCGAGCTGGGCGGGGTCGAGTTCCGGGTTCTCGAGGTCTGACCAGACGCTGCAGATGTCGGTGGTGTCGGTTGCGATGCGCAGGCGCAGGCTGCCGTGCATGTTGGCGCTGAGCTCGAGTTTTGGCGACTTGTTGGCGTTGGAGGAGGCGAGGGCCAGCTTGGTGAAGCGGTCCGAGATGGCCTTGAGCTGAAGCAACGGAGGAAGCTGAATATGGACATCCGGCTCGCGAACCTTGGGCTGCATGATGGTCTCGACGGTTTCCGGATGGAGGACGCGGACGGGAATATCCTGGGTGATGATCTTTTCGTGCTCTCTTCTCAACGACGTCTCAAGGTGCTCTGGCTGGAAAAAGTCGTCGTCGCCAAATGGGTCGTCGGCAGAGGGCTTGGCGGCGGCAGCGGAGCCGCTCGAAGTGGTGGTGGTGATGGTCATGGAAAGGATGGGCAGGCCGTCTTTTTTGGTGAGGCGGAGCGAGGCGGAGATGCTATTGAGGGCGGACTTGAGGGCGCGCTGGAGCGGCTGAAGAGGCAACTCGAGGTTGATTGTGTTGGAAGCCTCGGCCGACTGAATGTGGTAGTTGTCGAAGATGAAGTCCATGGCGAGCGACCTGCAGGCAGAAGGCGGCGGTTACGACTCATGATGCAAGCGCCGAGTGACGAGGAGAGACGTACGCCCAGACTTGAGATCCCATGTCGGGGATGACGGTGAAGCGCGCCGTGTCATCGCTGAGGCGCACCCACGCAATCTTCTCGAGCGAGGAGAGCGCCGCGGTGAGCTCTGGCCACAAATGTGAGCTTCAGGGCAAGCCCAAGAGTAAAGAAAGGCTCACTGGCAAAGGTGCGGATGTTCTTGAGCTCTGTTCGGAATCGCATCTTGGAAGGCGCCTCGAACGGGCGATTCGTCGTCGGCGTTGACGTGTGAGCAGGTACAGATATGTTAGTGTGAGTGAGCGTTGGTGTGGGGGGTAACTGGTACTTTGCGCCTCGACATTTTAGGAAAGGGAAACGCCTAGGAGCCGACTGCCTATCCGAGAAAAGATGTAGGCCAGTTGACCTTGCCTAATCAGGTAACCGCCTACCAGCAACAGCCACAGTACTTGCTGCCTGGGCGAACAACCCGCAGCTGTTTTCAAGCAAGGAATACAGAGAGCAACCGCCGGAGGGGGTGTTGGGGGGACCACTGGGCTCCTGCTGAGCCCGTCCGCCCACATGAGGTAGGCTCGAGGTGCGAGAAGCAAGCACACGTCAAGACTCCTCCCGCCTCTGGTCCAACCCTGGCTCTTCCACTCCCACCATCGCCGACCAACTTCGCGGCCTTTGCGATCAGCATCGCTCTCTCGGCTCACCACGCTCTTTGCTCCCAAGACCTTGGAACGCATCTTTCGCTCAGGTATTCATCTTACACTCGTAACTCTCCACGCAAAGCCCTCCGCTATGAACGAAGACAGTGGCCTCGGTCAGCCTCCATCATGCGGTCTGTTCCGAACATCGATCTTTCTCGAGTGCCTCCTCCTCGGCATCTTTTGAAGCGCTTCAGCGCCGAGCTTCGCCGGCAACGCATCGAGCGCAAGGCCCGCAAGCTTCAAAAGAAGACACAGGCGCAGCCGGCCGAGCCTCTGGTCAACCCTCTGGGGCAACATCCCGACCCTCTGGCGCAACATCCTATTGTATGGGCCAGCAGAGGCACCGCTCGCATCGAGTCTGACTCTTCACAAGAGAGAGTTTCCGTCCCCGCCCGCCGGGATTCTGCCCATTCTGCCCATTCTGCCCATACTCCCCCTTCTTCCCGCTCGCAGCCATCCCCAACACCCTTGCTTGAGAGAGGCTCGGAAGATTGTCATGCGTCTTCATCGCAGGTCGCCCGGAGCCCACCGACATTACCGGAACTCACCGGTTTGCTGACCTCGACTGCGCCTCAGGATACAAAACAGGACAGCGCAGTGAAATCTGCCAACTCCGAGGTTGGAGACCCAGTTGCCACCACGCCCGCACCACCGGAGCCTCCCACTTCGCCGAGCCAGACTGCGCCCGGGGATAGAAGACGGAGCAGCGCAGCGAAATCTGCTGACACCCAGGTTGGAGGTCCAGTTGCCTCCACGCCCGCAAGATCGGGCCCTTCTTCTCTGCTGGGCCAGACTACTCCCGGGTATAGACGACGGAGCAGCGCATGGAGATCGGCCGACACCCAGGTTGGAGATCCAGACGCCATTACGCCAGCACCCCCTGTCGGTAAGCGCAAGTTCAACTCGTCCTTCTCAGCCGGCTCGACTTTGCTGGGAAGCGACAGGAAGCCGGACAAGTACCCTTGCCACATATGCGGCTACGTCCTTGGGAAGCCCAGGGGTCACGGGAACAAGATCGAGAGGCTGGCGTTTTTGCCATGTGGTCAGGCCTTTGGCCACGAGTGCCTTTTCCACTGGCTCACGGACACGGGCGTCCCCAAGTACTGCCCCGACTGTTGCGTCCCCATGCGCCATGCATGTGAGCATCTGACAGCCCCAACCAAGTTTCCTCCGGTCGTAGCCTTCACCGACGTGAAAGCGGCCGTCATGCCCTGGAACTACGAGTTTTGCGAATCGCGAAAGGGCCTGAAGCTCCACGCGACGATTAAGAAGACGGCCGACCGGCTGCGCAAGGCGGAAACGAGGAAGATGCATCGCGAAAAGTCGGCCATGGACTTTGCCCACGAGGCTATCCGCAGGTTTCACGGGCACACGGTTGTCCGAGCTGAGAAGAAGCTGGACGAGCAGCACAAGACCTGGTGGGCTGTCAAATGGGCGAACTTTGGACTGCCCGAGTAACGGGATATGGCGTTGCTGACAGAATCGTTCGCCTGCCACGTTTTGAGGATCTGAAGGGTTCCAATGGGTGGCACGAGGCGAGACTGAGTTTATATGTCGGATCCAACAGCGAATTCAAGTCAGCGCAATAGGCAGCATACGTAGACCAGAGATTGGCCGGGTAACACGTACGCACTTGAATAAAGGGTAAAGTTATGGTACATAAAAAGTAGCTGTGAGATGCAGTGCCACTGACTCGTAGCAGAGGGGGCGGCCTCGTCGATCAATCTCACCCTAGACGCAGCGAGACAAAGGCTCGACGACATATGGGCGCGACCCACGGAAACATTGACCGCTTCTTGCGAAAAGAGGGCATCAAAAGCCATGGACGCGGAGAAATAAATCGGCGCCGGTCAGTATGCTCGCGCCTACCCAGTGCCTGTGACGCGACGAGGATTGTCCGGGATGGAGAGGACACTTTTTAGAGGGCGGAAATGTAAGAGATGACGGATTATGGAAACTTGGTTTTCGTTTTTTTTCTTTTGTTCACACCAGCAAAGTCGGGATCAGGGCCGGCCTGGAACCGGCTCGTCGTCGCTGTCGTCCATGAACCCTTCTTCTAAACTACTGCAGCGTCAGCCACCAGCACATGACATCGATACACCGACAAGGCATACTCGCGACTCAGCCGCCGCGTGTTGTCGGGCTGGACCGCCGGGACGTGCCTCTCGATGGCGCGCCATATCTCCTCGTCCACGTCGTCGAGCTCCTCGCCGTCGGCCTCGTCGTCGAGGACCGAGTTGGGGGCAAAGGCGACATTCCTGCCGCCGATGAAGGTGGCCAAGGGGCCGAAGGTGGCGAAGCGGCCCATGATGCGATGGCGCAGCGACGAGGTGCGCTCCGAGATGGAGTCAAGGGGCAGGTACTGGGCATAGCGGTTGCGGTAGCGGCGCCAGATGGGCACGAGGGCAAAGGTGAGGAGGAGGAAGATGACGAGGGAGACGACGGCGGGGACGAAGAGGGTCTAGGACACACACGTCAGCCAGCTGTGCGAGCGATGGCTCCCTCGTGAGGGGATGGGGGGAAAGCACCTTGGCGAGAGACAGTGTGGACGCCATGGTTTATAAGACACAGCGACGTGAGCGGACAGCAGAGGAACAGAGCGCTCTTCCCAGCGACGGGGCGGATGCGAGGGAGGACGAGCAACGCCGCCCTTTGTCCTCGAAACTGCGAAAGGCTCCGGATGCCTTGGGGGCGGGCGGACGCTGCTGGGTGGTGGGTGTGCGCGACTCGGCAGAAAGTGCGGGTATTTTATTTGTCAGCTGGCGACGGCGGCGACAAGGAAGCCACTCATCCTCGGTCGACTCAGTCGAGGAAGCCTGAGCCGGGAACTGAGTGACGGCGGCCGGCTGCTACTTGATTGATCACAGCTGGGCGCTGATGAGAGAAAGGGAGACGAGACGGATGGGTTTAGTACGGTACGGAGGGAGCCTACAGCGGGTGTACTGCTCTCGGCGTGTAAGTCGGAGACTGCTTGCGGTAAGGCGCAGTAGTTGCAAGGTTCCGGGACGGTTCAAGCTGCTGATTCCATTGATGCAAAGGACCCAGGCACACGGCACGGGCGAAGCAGCACCGCCTCGCATCGAGCTTGGCAGATGGGGCTGCTCCTGCAAGGCAGAGCGAGATGCCTTGATGCGAGGCACGAGACGACCGGGCATTTCCAGCTTCATCTCGGTAAGTACTGGCCCTGGTATTTTAACCAAGTGCGGAGTCCGAGGACCTGGGTAGTAGGTAATTATTCTGGATGTTTACCAAGTGCTGTCGTGCTGTTAACTTCCGGACCAACTCTGAGAATCAAGTTGCCCAGCGATTTCCAGGTAGCAGCAGCATCAAGTCGGCCCTCGGAACAAAATGGCTCGTGTCATGTGCGCTCTTTCAGGCATCTGCATCTCATCGCGATCCACGCCTTGCCGTGTGACGCAGCAGCGTCATCTGCGACAAGTCCCCCCTGGGCCCCTTGGCCACGAGGGTCCAGCGACGTTTGATCGCCGGCTGCTGTTGGTCCCAGGGCTTCGGATCCGGACGGAACCGCCTGTCGCTTAATTACATGCCGTATCGCACATGCGTACCTAGGCGTCAAAGGCGGTTTGTCGCCGACGGACGAGTCGGCTGGCGCAGAAATGATGCTTCGTGCTTTCGGTTCTTTATGAGCGCAGGGCACTGTTCAGTGCGGATAGCAGCCTTCTCGCGCCCGCCATCCATAACCCCATCCCAGTCCCCTTGCGAGCGATATTTAATTATAAGTTAATCATAAGCACTCGTCTTATCGTACCAACCAAAGACCGGGTGCAAAGGGAGAAGCAGCCTTGGGCCAGGGGCCAATGAGGCCCCCTCCCCATTCCCCCCTGTAGCCAGTAGGCGCCGAACTGGTGTGCCATTCTACGCAGATATCCCGTTATCAAATCGTAAGTGCTGCTGAAAGCCAGGCCCACTGCTGTTGCCGGTGCCAAAGTTTAACAAATACCTGGCTACGCCTAGGTGGATACCTTGCCCAATCAGTCGCCAGCCACCTCGGCCGTTTCCCACTGGCCCGTCTCGCTCAATGTGCGATCTGCCGAACCTCCATACTGTACAGAAACTCCCCATCCTCCTACACCAGCCAAGAGAGCAACCCCCTTGTCGAGCCACCCCGGTCGTCTCGTCAGGGGCCTCATGCGCAGGCGCTCCGCATCTTTTGCTCCTTCTCTCGAAAGCCAGGCGGGCCTCGCCGTCGTCATTGTGGCCACCCAACACATCAATCGCCCCTCCCTGCATCGCATCCTCCGAAGCCTCGGTCGCCCGTCAATTTCGTCCAACCCGTCTCCATCCAGCCAGCCTCTCCCCGCGCCGCCCCGTCGGCAGCTGTCTTCGGCGCGTCAGCGGGTGGCCTCGGTTCCCCGGCCACTTCCTGCGAGCCCCATCGTCGTCAACCTGCCACGCCCAGCCCCATTTCCCACACCGTTGAGCACCTCGCCCACGGCCCTTGGCGCGTGGCCACGGCTACATCTGGCCACATCCTCCAGCTTCGACTCGGCACCTCGACCCGAGCAGATCTTCCCCGGCTGTCCATAATCCGGCCTCGACTGGCACGCCCTTTGTCCAATATGCCAGCGGCCTCGAGCCAGCCCTTTGTCGCCTTCTCCTCTTTGATATAGCCATCCCCTGTTGGCCCCCGCTCACAATGTCGGCCGCCGACAAGTCGAGGCAGTCCTCGGGCGGCCGCTCCATCTTTTCCCGAAACAAGAACAAAGACCGGCGGACGGCGGACACCGACAACCTCGATGCCATCAGCACCGTGAGCTCACGCTCTTCGCGCCACAAGCGAGACTCGTCCAACGTGTCCATGGACGCGCCCGCCTCGCCTGACGCCGGAATCAACACCATGGCGGGAGTGATAACGTCAATCCCCTATGACAGCGTTCCGGCCGGCTCTCGATCTCCGATCCCCGTCGAGTACTTGCCAAAGCCCGACCAGATGCCCGTGCGCCGAGAACCCCTGCCGCATCATCTTAACAAGGGCGGCGGCGATTTTCACCAGTATCCTTCCTTTGACAACTCGCCTTCCCCCGCAGGCTCTCACGCCTCGGCAACACGGTCCATGCTGGGCCCCTCCAACGTCACCATGGCTTCGACGGGGCGGCAGGCCCAGATTCAGCACTGGGGCGCCTCACGCGGCAGCATGGCCAGCACCTCCAACGGCTCGCGCTACGACTCGTACATGGCCCCCAACGGCCGAGCTTCCGCCGATGGTCAAAGCATCTACTCCCTCTCAGGTAATCAAAGCCATGACCAGGCGAGAATGTCACGCTCATCACAAGCAGCCATGCCTACTGCATCGTCGCAGAGCTCTTATGGTTCCCACTTGTCGCCTCGAGAGTCGAGTCGAATGACCAGGTTCCCCGGGCCCGCGCCCAATGCCCACGATGGCTTCTACTTCCCCAAGCCAGACGACGACCACGTGGTCGAGCAAATGTTTTTGCAGCTCATGCAGAAACGAGGCTGGCACAACCTCCCCGAACAAGCGAGACGGCAGATGATGGCCTACCCGCCCCAGAAGAAGTGGACTCTGCTACACCAGGACCGCCTCACCGAATGGCAAGGGGAGCAGAAGCGCCGGCAGACAGCCCGCTCGAACCAATACGCAGCGCCCGACGTCACCACGTACTCGGACGAGGAGGGCACGCCGGAATGGTATGTCCGGAGGGTCATGGAAGACAAGCTCGACTCCAAGGGCATGGGCAGCCTAGAGGTCAATCTCCGGACGCAGCAGATAGGCTGGGTCAAGCGCTTCGTCGAGTGCCAGGGCCAGGTCGCCCTCGTGACTCTGCTGCTCAAGCTCAACCGCAAGACGGCCCTGGGCCCGCCCCAGGACAATCTCAAGGCGGAGAAGAAGCTGGACCGCGAGTACGACATTGTCAAGTGCCTCAAGGCGCTCATGAACAACAAGTTTGGCGCCGACGATGCCCTGATGCAGCAAAAGGTTCTTTTGGCGCTGGCGACCTGCCTCATCTCGTCGCGGCTCACCACGCGGAAGCTCGTCAGCGAGATTCTGACCTTTTTGTGCACGTGGGGCGAGAACGGCGAGGGTCATCTCAAGGTGATACAGGCTCTGGACGAGGTCAAAGCCCAGTCTGGAGAGAACGGCAGATTCGACGCTTGGATGCGCCTGGTGGAAGTCACCGTCGACGGCCGCGGCAAGATGGGCAGCCTGGTTGGCGCCAGCGAGGAGCTCCGAACCGGCGGCATTGGCATGGAGAACCTGCTCATGGAATACGCCGTCACAACCCTCATGCTCATCAACATGATCATCGACTCGCCTGAGCGGGACGTCCAGCTGAGGGTCCATATTCGGGCCCAGTTCACAGCATGCGGCATCAAGCGCATCCTAACCAAGATGGAGGGGTTCCAGTACGAGCTCCTCGACAAGCAGATTGAGCGCTATCGCACCAACGAAGTCATCGACTATGAGGACATGCTGGAGAGGGAAAACAGCAGCATCAAGGATAGCATCGAGGGTGAAATGAAGGACCTGAATGACCCCGTGCAGATTGCCGACGCCATTCAACAGCGCATCCAGGGCAGCAAGGCTCAGGACTACTTCATTTCCGCACTCCAGCATCTCATGCTCATCCGCGCCGGCGACGGCGAAGAGCGCCTGCGAATGTTCCAGCTCGTCGACTCCATGCTCAGCTACGTGGCCATGGATCGGCGCCTGCCCAACATGGACCTCAAGCAAAGCCTCAACTTCACCGTCCAGAGTCTGTTGGACAAGCTGCACACCGACTCGGAAGCCCGACAGGCGCAGGATGAGGCTCTCGAGTCGCGGCAAATCGCAGAGGCCGCCATGGCCGAGCGCGACGAGATGCGGGCCCGGCTGGAGCTCGGGGCGGATGGGCTCGTGGCCAAGATGCAACGGCAAATCGATGAGCAGGCGCGCTTCATCGAGGCGCAGAAACGGCAAGCCGACGGGCTCAAGGCGGAGCTGGACAGCCTTCAGGCCCTCAGGGCTAAAGAGGCGCAGAGGAACGAGCTCGAGACGAGAGAGCTGTATCTCATGCTCCGGGATGCCCAGGATATCGCCGCGTCCAACGCCGTCAAGGGCAGCGTCAAGGCGGGGGTTGCCAACGAGGTGCAGATGAAGGGCATCCTCGACAGGGAGCACCTCCTGGAGCGTCTCCAGATGCAGCTCGAGCGTCAGAAGACGCAGTACAAGCTCGAGGGCAGGGCCTGGGGGGACAGAAACGGACCTTCCGATCGGTTGCGCGCTCTTCGGGAAGAGATGGACGGCGAGAACGCGGATTCGAGCAGCGGCCCAGGCACCCCTCCTCGGGACTTTACAAACAGTGTACTTGGCAGCATCAGCCGTCAGACGAGGACCTCGCGGAGGCCGCGACTCGAGCAGACGGAAGGCTCGGGTGACGAGACCATCGAAGAGGGCGACGAGACGGAAGGCGACGAAGGCGTCGTGTATGAGCGCCCGCGAATCGTCAAGATGAAACGACCAATCATCGATCCCAAGCAGCAGGCCGGACTGGTCAATGAGATTGGCTCGAAGATCAAGAGGTACGAGGGCAGCGATTCCGAGGAAGGCGATGGCGTCACGACGGGAACGTCCCACCCAAGCATGGAGTCGTCATCGACACCTATTACACCCGCAGAGAATGAGACTCCCAAGATCGAAGTCAGCGAACCGACTGCCAGCGGTCCCCCGCCGCCGCCTCCTCCGCCGCCTCCACCTCCCCTTCCACCTGGCATGGGCGGTGCTCCTCCACCCCCGCCTCCGCCTCCGCCACCCCCACTGCCGGGCAAGGCCTCAGGCGGCCCTCCGCCTCCCCCACCGCCGCCGCCGATGCCCGGCAACTTGTCTGGAAACTTCTTGCCGGAAACGCCCACCTTCAGTGCATCGCCCGGCATCGGCTTGCCCGTTGTGCGGCCCAAGAAGAAGCTCAAGGCGTTGCACTGGGACAAGGTCGATACCCCTGAGACCAGTCACTGGGCCGCACATGCGCCGACGGCGGAAGAAAGAGAGGAGAAGTACAATGAGCTCAACAGAAAAGGCATCTTGGACGAAGTGGAAAAGCTGTTCATGGCCAAGGAGATCAAACGACTCGGGACTGGTGGCTCCAAGAAGGACGACAAGAAGCAAATCATATCTGCTGATCTCCGAAAGGCATACGGTAAGCTCCTCAGCAGCCCCCTCGTGCGGAGCATCGCTCAACTGACTTTGTCTAGAAATTGCGTTGGCCAAGTTCTCTCAGCACTCGGTCGACAAGATTGTCCAGATGGTCATTCACTGCGACAAGGACGTTTTGGACAATGCCGTGGTTATGGATTTCTTGCAAAAGGACGACATGTGCAATATCCCCGATAACACGGCAAAGCAGATGGCGCCGTACAGCAGGGACTTGACTGGGCCAGATGCCAGCCATCAAGCCAGGGAAATGGACCCTGCGGAGCTGACGCGCCAGGATCAGATATACCTTTACACGGCGTTTGAGCTTCACCATTACTGGAAGAGCAGAATGAGGGCCCTGGCGCTAACGAAGAGCTTCGAACCTGAGTACGACGAGCTGAGCGAGAAGATCCGCCAGGTGGTGACGGTGTCGGAGAGTCTTAGGGACTCGGTGTCGCTGATGAACGTCCTCGGGCTTATTCTAGACATTGGTAACTACATGAACGACGCGAACAAGCAGGCCCGAGGCTTCAAGCTCAGCTCTCTGGCCAGGCTGGGCATGGTCAAGGACGACAAGAACGAGTCGACGCTGGCCGACATGGTTGAACGGATTGTGCGAAACCAGTACCCCGAGTGGGAAGGCTTCGGCAACGACATCAACGGGGTTGTGACTGCTCAGAAGATTAACATCGAGCAGCTCCAGGCCGACGCGAAGAAATACGTGGACAACATCAGGAACGTGCAGATGTCCCTGGACTCTGGCAACCTGAGCGACCCCAAAAGATTCCACCCGCAGGATCGCGTGAGCCAGGTGGTGCAAAGGTGCATGAAGGATGCGAGAAGAAAGGCAGAGCAGATGGAGCTCTACCTGGACGAGATGATGAAGAGCTACAAGGACATCATGGTGTTTTACGGCGAGGACCCCGCGGACGAGAACGCCAGGAGGGACTTTTTCGCCAAGCTGGCCACCTTTGTGACGGAATGGAAGAAGTCGCGGGAGAAGAACGTCCAGCTGGAGGAGATGAGGAAACGCAACGAGGCGTCCATGCGACGGAAGCACGCGCAACCCAAGGCCAGCAGCGTCCTGACGGATGGCCCGTCCACTCACACCAACACTGGGGCCATGGACTCGCTGCTTGAGAAGCTGCGAGCGGCCGCGCCACAGGCTCGGGATCAGAGAGACAGGCGGCGGCGCGCGCGTCTCAAGGACCGGCACCAAGTGCGCGTGGCGTCGGGCCAGAAGGCCCCTGACATCGACGAGATTGCCGAAATCGAGGTGGTCTCGCCGAGCAAGGAGACGACGATTGATGAGGAGGGGAGCTCGACTAGCCCCGCGCTCACGTCTCCCCGAGAAGGCGAGGACGACGTGGCAGACAGGGCGGCCGCCCTGTTACAAGGCATGCGGAGAGGAGACGAGGGAGACGGCGACGACCCCGACAAGAGAGAGAGCCTGCGCAAGGCAAGGAGGCAGACTGCCGAGGAAGAGCGACGGCTGCGACGGAGGCGGAGAGAGAAGGCGACGGCCAGCCAGCTGGAGGAGACTGTAGAGAGCGGAGCAGTCGGAGAGGAAGTCCGCACGCCAACCACAGACACAGCTCACTCGGAGGAAGAGAGGAGGGGCGAGGAGGAGGCGGCAGCTGCAGACGAGGACCCGGAGAGTGCAGCAGGCGAGCAGCCCGAGGTCAAGGGTCAAGAGAAATAGGCTTGCTCGTCGCTCGAGCGTTTGGAGCGGCGGGCACGAGCGAGACTTGTGTGCAGTACGTAATGTCTAGCAACTACATAGCACGGGCAGGGCGCGGGAATCTGTTTGGCGGATCTGGATCGAGGAGACGGGCCCTGCGGGGGGCGGTGATTTACTTGCGACCCTGCGCGCGACAGAGACAGAGCTTATACCTTTGTTCATTGCTGAAAACCGTTGGCTTTAGTTCTGTCTAAGTGTATGTGCAGCTCGCGTTCCGCGAGCGATGGGTCACGTTCTGCCTAGCAAATCTTTGACGGCATCAACGAGCTTGATGAAGTGGCTGTGCTTGGATATATGTACACGGTTGTCAAGGGGTGCATGTCTGCGGCTCTGGTTGGCCCCTCAAAAAGCTCCTCTCCCCGACGCCCATTACCTGGACGGACTCAGTGGGCGGTTGAACCCCCCCTGGCGATTCATGTACTGCCGGTATTCCGTCTTCTTCTCCTTGCGGACGGCGCCGACGTCGTTGCCGGCAATCTTCTTGCCCTTTGTGGAGCCGAAGCCACCAATTCCCATCATAGCTTGCATGGCGCCGAGGCCCGGATCGACCTCGATGTCATCATCGTCGTCGTCGTCGTCGTCGTCGTCTTGCTGCTGGGTTAGGGCGCTTTTGCGACCTGGGTCGTGATGCGTGGCTGCGGGGGGGGTTTGACGGTGGCTGGATCGAGGGGACGGGCTGCGGTGTAGGTGGTGGTGGCTGTTGTTTGGGGAGGTGCCGACTCTGGTGTCGTTGGCGTCTTGAGGGCGGGCGCGAGAGGGGAGGGCGGATGGGGGAGGCTGAGGCTGAGGGCTGCTGGCTTTTCGAGGGGATGCGGAGCGGCGGCGGCGGCGAGGGTCGGCGTCCTTGTCTCGGTCGGCGTCGTCCCGTCGCCTGTCACGACGGTCCCTATCGCTATGGCGGTCCCTATCGTCGTGGCGGTCCCGCTGCTGCTCTCTGGCCCGGTACGCGTCTCGCTCCCTCTCCCCCTCGCGGCGGCCCCCGTCACCACGACGATCTCGATGCGGCCGCGTGTCGACGGGGGACCTGGAGCGATTTGCGGGGCCACGGCGCTCGCGCGACCGCGACCGGTAGCCTCTGCGATCTCTGGGGTCGCGGGCCCCTCTTTCGCCGTCTCGGTCTCGTGCTTGTCTGTCGCGACGGGGGTCGGCGTCGTCCCATCGCTGGTAGCTGCCGGGGCGGCGACTGCGACGTGGGTCGCTCATTTAGTCCGCTCGCTGTCTTCTATTGCTTTGGTTCCTCCTTTTCGGGTTGTTTGGGTCGCAGGGGAGGGCGTTGGGGGTGTGTTCGGTGTCTGGTGTTGAGGTTGATCTGGTGGTGGTTGGTGGGAGAAAAAAAAGCCGAACTGCATCGACAGAAGGTAGACGGTGGTTACTTGTGATGATGGCTGCCGCTGCTGCACGCCACAGCAGGGGTGCTGTGGGGGAGAGAGCGTGCTGTGGTGGGGGGAGTCCCCTGTGATTCGCTGTGACCTGTTGCTGCACCACCCCAAGCTCCCTCATCCGGCACCGTCTGGGGGGAGCTCCCCTCGCGTCGTCACTTGGGCTAGTCAAGGAGATAACGTGGCTTCGACACGTCCGGTACCTGCATCCGCCAAAGCTGCGTTCGGTCTCAACTTCGTCGCCACCCTCTCTTGGCCCTGCTTCTGCTTCGACATCTACCGAGCTCATGATAGCCTGAGGCCTGAAGCCCGAACCGCCAAGTCCCGCGCAATGGCCAGACTCGCCCCATTGCTCGCGGCAGCCGCAGCGCTGGCTCTCTGCGTCTCTGCCGCGGGAGATGCGTCGGTCTTGACGAGCGAAATCAGCCGCCTCAACAACCAGAGCCTGTTCTGGGGGCCCTACAAGCCGAACCTGTACTTTGGCGTGCGGCCCAGAGTGCCCAAGAGCTTGTCGACGGCCCTCATGTGGGCGAGGATGGAGCAATACACTGACGTCAAGGACGGTGAGTTATGTCGGCCCTCTGCACCATAGGCAATGCTGAGTCCGACGTCGTGGCTAGGGCTCCGATACACCTGCGAGCAAGGGGGGGACATGCACGGCTACGGCTGGGACGAATACGATGCCCGGACTGGCGGCGTGCAATCTATTCACGACAAGGGCAACAACATCGACATCACCACGTCCTTTGTCAAGGTCCCGGGCGGCAGTCACGGCGGCAGCTGGGCTGTCAGGGTCAAGGGCAGACCCCGAGACGACGCGCCGGAAAACCTGAAGACGACCGTCTACTACTACATTGCACAGGAGGGCGGCGGCGAGCTTGAGGCCGTGGGCGAGGGCACCGACCTGGGCTTCGAGGGCGATGTCGCCTTCAAGGGCAGCTCGAAGCCCTTGGGAGACTACAAGATTGTCGTGACCAAGGGAGACGGCCGCCATCCGACGAGCGACCATGAGCTGTCGGCGAGGCGCCGAGGCGACACGACGCTGGTCGGCAGCCAACAAATCGCCGACGACCTCCTCTGGCAGGGCAAGGCCCTTCTCTACCAACAGATGCAAAAGGCGTCGGCTTACGTCCAAGAGACGTATGGCATCGACGATGCGCCGCCGCCTTGGCAAGTCTACCGAATCGACCACAGTCCGGGCAAGGGCAATGTCCACATTGTGCAAAAGACGTTTGAGGGGCCCTTTGAGTTTGACGTCATCTTCTCGTCGGCGTCAGCAGGCAAAGAACTGACGGTCGACGACGTCAGCCGAGAGATCAAGGGGACCTCTGCATCCTTTGCCGAGCGCTTCTCGCGCGTCTTCGATATCAAGGCGCCGTTCAAGGCCGGCCAGTACAAGGCGTTTGGCAAGAGCATGTTCTCCAACCTCCTCGGGGGCGTAGGCTACTTTTACGGCGAGCAGCTCATCGACCGGTCATATGCGAACGAGTACGACGAGGAAAACGAGAACTTTTGGGTGGATGCAGCCGAGGCCAGGGCGCGCAAGGAGCAGAAGCTTGAGGGGCCGTACGAGCTCTTGACCAGCGTCCCGTCGAGGCCGTTTTTCCCGCGCGGGTTCCTGTGGGACGAGGGCTTCCACCTGTTGCCCATTGCCGACTGGGACCTGGACATGACGCTCGAGATTATCCAGAGCTGGTACAAGACAATGGACGACGAGGGCTGGATCCCGAGAGAGCAGATCCTGGGGGCCGAGGCGCGGAGCAAGGTGCCCGAGGAGTTCCAGGTGCAGTACCCGCACTACGCCAACCCGCCGACGCTTTTCCTCGTCGTCGAGGACGTCATGGGGCGGCTGCGCAAGGCCAACGGCAGCCAGCCGGCGACGAGGGAGAAGCTCGGGCCGGGCGAGACGCTGTACACGGCACACCTCGACAACGTGGAGCTGGGCGAGGACTATGTGCGGCGGCTGTATCCGCTGCTCCGACGGCAGTACGACTGGTTCCGCAAGACACAAAAGGGAGATATCAAGTCGTACGACCGCGAGGCGTACTCGACCAAGGAGGCGTACCGGTGGCGAGGCCGGACGGAAAGACACTGCCTAACGAGCGGGCTGGATGACTATCCCCGTCCGCAGCCGCCGCATCCGGGCGAGCTGCACGTGGACCTCATGTCGTGGGTCGGGCTGATGACCAAGTCGCTCATGAGGACGGCGGACGCGCTCGGCATGTCCGAGGAGGCGGCGGAGCTCAGGCAGAAGCTGGATGCGATTGAGCACAACCTCGACGACCTTCATTGGTCGGACAAGGAAGGGTGCTATTGCGACGCGACGATTGACGAGTTTGAGGAGCATAAGCTGGTCTGCCACAAGGGTTATGTGTCGCTGTTCCCGTTCCTGGTCGGGCTGATGAAGCCGGAGGACCCGAAGCTGGGCAGGGTTCTGGAGCTGCTGGGTGACGAGAGCCAGCTCTGGAGCGCGCATGGCATCCGCAGCCTGAGTCAACGGGACGAGTTTTACGGCACCGACGAAAACTATTGGAGGGGTCCGGTGTGGATGCCGATGAACTACATGGCCGTGACGCAGCTTCACGTAAGGCTGATCTCCCCGTGTCCAGCCCCCAATCGGTTGCTTTCCGTTGCAGAGTATTTTCCTTTTGATGTTTCGCTACCCCTGAATGCTTCGTGTTGGCGGATCTAACAGTTTTTTCTTCTCCCGCCCTGCAGAGCATCGCCACGAGAGACGGCCCTTTTCGAGACAAGGCGCGCGGGCTGTACACGAAGCTGCGCAGGAACCTGGTGGAGACGGTCTACAGGAGCTGGGCGGAGACGGGGTTCGCGTGGGAGCAGTACAACCCCGAGACGGGGGCGGGACAGCGGACGCAGCACTTTACGGGGTGGACGAGCCTGGTGGTCAAGCTGATGGCCATGGAGGAAGTGGCCGGGGACGGACGAGACGGACGAGACGGACGAGACGGACGAGACGAGCTGTGAGCGTGGAGTAAGATTCGGCCGAGCAGGCGGAACGATGATTGCCGGGCCCCAGGCCAGGGCAGGCCATGCCAGGCCAGGAGGCAGGGTCCGGAGGATTTTTTGTTTTTGTTTTGGAGAGAAAATAGAGTCATTGGCACTACTGTGTGTGCTCACGATGAACCAACAAGGCGAGCCAATGGGGACTGCAGGCCGGGGCCGTCGAGTCATCGCCTGCCTGCCTGCCTGCCTGGACGCACGAACAGGCTCGTGGCTGCAGCGGCTCAGCGGCCAGGCAAAGGTCGGAGGTAGGTACGGATTCGGCAGGCCTTGTCGGGGTCTGGGCCCTGCCGGCCGGTGCCATGTTTTGTGTCTGTGTCCGTTGTGTGCTGACGCTGGCTTTTTGTTCAAGCCCTCGGCTAGGGCTGACCTGACGGCTGCAGACAGGCAGTCGACGACGACAGGCAGTCGACAGGATCAAGGGGCCCCGGCTTGGTAGCCCTTGCTATGAAGAGGAGTGTAAAAAGGGCGAGGGCGAAGTGTGTGTGTAAGTGTGTGTGTGTGTGTGTGTGTCTATTTTGGTCACATACACACACATACAGACACACATACAGACATACATATATATACACACATATATACACACATACATACCTTACATACCTACATACATACATACAGTATTAACATACATACATACATACATACATACATACATACATACATACATACACTGCGGCGGCGGCGCCAGCAGCAAGGCACACTACACACACCAGCCAGCAGCAGCAGCCCGCACCACGACGGACACACGACGGGGCCCTCGGTCTCGCCCGTGGTTGGCCCTGCCCGTCGACCGGGGGCCAATAAACACGCCCTGTCGAGGTGTCGAGGGGGGAGGCGGAAAAAAGGGGAGGGTAGCATGACGTCGGGCCAGGGGTCCAGCTCGCGTGGCGGGCTGTGTGTGTGAAGGAAAAGAGGAATGACGGGGAGGGTTTCCGCGTCCGGAACGCCGGGACCGACACGTTTCTGCTTCCTTTGTTTCCGCCCCCCGCCCCCCCCCCCTACCCCGTCCTAAGCGCTTCCTTCTAGAATGGTGAAGAAGAAGAGCACTGTAAGGCGGCCAGGGGGGGGGAGCCGGAGGATGGAGGATGCGAGTGGTCGGCGAAAAGAGGGTGACGAGAACACAAGAACTGGGACATGGGAGGGGGGAGGTGTGTGCATGGGCAAACGGTTGGTCCGGGGGGTTTTTTTCTTTTCTTTTGGATGCTGCCTTTTCTGCCTCGTCTCGTCTTTTTGGCTCCTTTTTTCTTTCGCTTGCCCGTCTGACTCTGAGATAGCCCGGCGCTGGGCCAGGGGCAGCAGCTCTGTCGCCGAGGCCGGGGCTGAGACTGTACAGTGCATTCTTACATACTCGGGACAGTAGGCGCGCAGTACTTGCAAGGAGCGGTAGGCGGCAGCAGCCAAGGCACTTGCTTTTCGTACCAACTGTACATGATACAACGTACACGTACACGTACATGGTATGGGCACATAATTACAGCAGTACTGTAGGGGGCCAGGCCCTTTTGCTCATCAACAAGGAGAGGGAGAGCGAGAGATGGCTCGCCTTGCCTCGCCCATCCCATCCACTCTCGCCCATCCATCCATCCATCCATCCATCCATCCATCCATCCATCCATCCACCCCTGCGACGCGCCTCCTGTTCCTGCTGCTGCTGAGGCCTTCAGCTCAGCCCTATGCCGCACCCCGAGGCTACCGGGACACGGGGCCAGGGGAGGGGGGGTGAGCCCGTTTTCTTTTCTTCGGACGGACGGCCGAGTTAGGGGTTGCGTGGGTGCTGGTGGTGCTGGTGGCAGCAGCAGCAGCAGGGGAGGGCAGCGTGGTTCCTATTCTCGGCTGCCGAGTGGCTTGGGTCGTTGCCTTGATGATGATGATGCTGCTGATGCTGATGACGATGGCTGCGCGTTGCGGCGAGGAGCGAGAGTGTGTGTGTCTGCGTGCGTGCGCAGCTTATAAAAGGGTCGATGGCTTCTCGCCACGTTCTCGTCCTTTTCTCGCTCCATCCCCCAAGTCAAGCGTCGATTCATCAAGCCTTGCTCTCTCTCCAGCCCCCCTTTCCATCCACCCACTCCAGCAATACACACACACACACGCACCTCGCTCAAGCATCCAACTCTTCGGCCCTCACACCTTGCAACACCCCCCCAAAGGGAAAAAGAAAACCAAGCTCCCAAACAAGAAAGAAGAAATGGCTGCTTCCTCCTCCTCCTCCTCCTCCTCCTCTTCGGCTGCCCCCGTCGACTACGGCCGCTCGGGATACAACGTCGTCCGCGGCGGCGGCGGCGGCGGCAACGACGGCGGCGACGGCGAGGACAAGCGGTAACGGCTTCGCGCTGCCGGCCGACGAACACGTCGCCTTGTCTTTTCCCTTCTCCTTCTTCATTCGCCATTCACCATAATCGAAAGACAGCCTCACAAAAAATACACTTCGTCAACTTGCTTTCATCGGCATCGGATTCAGCAGCACAAGACGCATTTCACGGTCCCGGTCGGGGGTTTTCTCCCCTCTTTCTTTTTTTTTTCATTCTGTTTGATAGACGGCGTCTCATCTTGGAAGGCATCTGGGCATAGACAAGTCTCTTGGGGACGCAGCGGGGGGATCAAAAAAGGCATAATAGCATGCGGACGGACCACATACATCAAGAAGGGGGGACGGCAACAGCATCATGCATAACCTGGAGTTGGGATAAACACAAAGAGACATTGCCTCTCACCGAGGAAACAGAAGACTGGGCAGGGGAGTAGTTTGCATTCACTTTCGTCAGGGCCAGGCATGGAGACGCCAACAGCATGCGAGGCTCTCTCCGCCGTGGCATTTTAGAATTGGTCTTTTAAGAGCCATTGCAGAATCAATTTCTTTCTTCCTCACACTTGAAGCAGCGTCCATGCTCCCGAGGAAATATCGTACAACCTGGCCGTGAGCCTTGAGTCGTCACTTGCCCACGCAAAACCTATCAAGACGGTTAGACCAACGACTCGCCCTTGTTTTTTCACCTCGTCTCAGGGCAGACGCAAACGCCGTCTTCACGCTCAACTTACTTCTCAAAGACGACGCCGAGCACCTCCTCGACGTCCCCGGCCTCGCCCCTGCCCGTGATGCGCGCCAGGCAGCCGGCCGCGTAGCGCAGGTACTCGGCCGCCAGCACCACGTCCGGCTCGAGGCCGTCCTCGTCCGGGCCCGCCTCGGCCATGAAAGCCTCGAGGTGGTCCCGGCACTGGGCCAGGAGTTGCCGCTGCCGCTCCGTCACCCCGACGAGGTCCTGCAGGTGCGCCGGCATGTCCGTCATGCGCGAAAAGGCCGCCGCCAGCGAGTCGACGAGGCCCTGGATACCGCCCGGGTCCGCGCTGCCGAGCACCCGAGATTCGCCTTGCTGGCAGGAGATGGCTACGGGCTCCGTGGCGGCCAACGCTGGGCTCCGTTGGCAGAGGGTTTCGCGGAACCCGGCCAACAGCGCAGTCAGCGTGGCATCGTCGACGGAGTCTCGCTTGTTGACCACAACCAGACGGGCATCGGCCTCGGCGGCAAGGTCGAGCGTCTCCAGGTCGTAGTGTAGAAACGGCCCTTGCGCACCGGTCTCGACCGACGCGAGAGCCACGACCACGTCCGACTCTTGAGCCTTGCACCTTGCCCTCCGGATGCCCTCGGCCTCGACGGCGCCAATGGCCGCGCCGTCGTCACCCGAGGCCGTGGATCGGAAGCCAGCCGTGTCGGCAAAGGCGCACAGGTACCCGCGCACGTCGAGGCTAGCCTCGACAATGTCTCGGGTGGTGCCGGCCTCGCCCGACACAATCGACGCCTCGCGGCCAACGACGAGGTTCATGAGAGAGCTCTTGCCTACGTTGGGCGGGCCCAGCAGGGCAATGCGGATGCCGTTGCGCAGCAGCTCGCTTCGCTGGCCGGCCAGCTCGTGCATGCCGATGGCGTGCACCATGTCGGCGACCTGCCTCGTCACGTTGGCCAGGAGGTGCGACGGCGACTCGTCAAAGTGCTGGTCCTCGGAAAAGTCAATGAGCGCCTCAATCTCCCCGCGGGCCAGCAGGAGCTGCTGACGCCACGCCTCGTAGGTGCGGCCCAAGGCGCCGGAGCTGCCCCTGACGGCGGCACGTCGCTGGTGCTCCGTCTCGGCGGCGAGGGTGTCACCCAGCGCCTCGATCTGGGCCAGGTCGAGGCGGTCATGGATAAAGGCGCGCTTGGTGAACTCGCCCGGCTCGGCGTAGCGGATGCTGGCGTGGCTGGAGCGAGACCGGGGGATGGCGGCCAACACAGCCTTGACGGTGGCGGGCCCCCCATGGACGTGCAGCTCGAGAACGTCTTCGCCCGTGACGGTCCGCGGGGCCGGGAAGTAGAGCACCAGGGCCTGCGAGTCGAGCACGACGGGCTCGCGTGCCGGCTGCGGCTCAAACAGCGTGCGCACAGCCGCGTATCGTGGCCTGGGCAGCGCCTTGGCCGGACACAGCGCCCTGTACACCTTGAATCGGAATCTGATGTCAGCGCCGGGACCGCAGCGGAGTTAACTGTGTGGAAAAAGAAATGCCAACGTAATCGTGTCGGTACATCTAAGCATGACGGCCCTGAGATGCGGATGGCGGCGATTCCGGCTCGTCCCCGGCCCGTCGACAGCGCGTAGATGGTGTCGCCCGTGGCAGGGAAGCTGCTCGAGGCAGCACCTCCATCATCGTTGCCAAGGCCTGGGCAACGGCTGCTGGGAGCGAGGGATGCTGCGCCGCGCGCCGTCGGCCGGCTGCTGGGGGCCAAGGCGCGCAGAGGCTTGCGCCAGACGAGACGGGGATTCGAGCTCTGGGCGACGCGGAGGCGGGCCAGTCGCTCGGGCCTGAAGCCGCGCCGGAGCATCCGACCGGGGTGGGGGCGGGAGATGGGAGACTTGTGTGGGTTTCATTCAGCGCCCGACGATGGGCTTGGATTGCGCGTCGCGTGGGGGTGAATCCCTCGTTGGCGTCCTGATGGCGGAGGAGAAAATCCAGGCGCAGCTTAGGATCGAAGGCAACGAGGCGTGCGACTGGCCTTGACTAGGCTGCTACCCTGTACCGGCCGGGGCCCTTTGTTCGCCGCCATCGCCCTCTCACGTTGCGGCATTGATGTGACCTATTTATATACACGAGTCTCGATTCAAAGATGGAAACTACTCTGAAAAATTCCTTCATCCATGCTCTCTTAATCATTCATAAAGCTAACTAGCCCTCACAGGCACCATGGTGAAGCCCGCGCCGCTTCACGCCCTGGCAAACGACTCGATAAACTTGGCCAGCTTCTCGGCCTCGTCCCGCGAGATCGAGTTGTAGTTGCTCGCCCGGATGCCCCCCACGCTGCGGTGGCCCTTGAGCCCCGTCAGCCCAAGCTTGTCCGCCTCGGCTAGGAACGCTTTCTCGGCCGCGTCCGTGTCGCCGCCTCTTGTGACGCGGAAGCAAATGTTCATCCGCGAGCGCACCGACTTGTCGGGCACCACTCGGTACGCGTCAGGGTTGGCGTTGAGGGCGTCGTAGATGAGCTTGGCCTTTTCATTGGACACGCTCTCTTGCCCATCGACCTTGTCTGGGTAGGTAGCGAGCAGCTTCTTGAGGACCAGGCCGGCCACGTAGACGCTGACGCAATCAGCAACAACTATTATTCGCCACTCCAGAGCGTGGCAAGAACGGGCTGACTCACTCAAAGATGCTGAGGGTGTTGTACAGGCTGTTGTTCTTGGCGATCGTCTCGTACTGCAAGACGACCGGCGGCTGCGGCAGAGCCAGTGCCCTCATCAGGGCGGACGAGGGCTGGGGCAACAGGCTCTTCTTGACGACGACGACGGTGATGCCAGTAGACCCCAGGTTCTTCTGGGCACCGAAGAAGATGACGGAAAAGTTGCGGACGGGGACTCTGCGCGAGAGAATGTTGGACGACATGTCGGCGACGACAATGGGGCCGCTGCCGTCCGAGCCCGGAGCCAGCGACTTGGGAAAGTTGGGGAACTCGACGCCATCAACCGTCTCGTTGTCACAGTAGTAGACCATGGCGGCGTCCTGGGACAGGGACCAGGTGCTCTCGTCGGGGATGAGGCCAAACTTGCCGTCGTTGTGCTTGCGGGCATCGCTCACAATGTTGACGTGCTCGGGGCCCAGCAGCCTGGCGGCCTCTGCGGCGGCCTTTTGCGACCAGCTGCCGGTAACGATGTAGTCGAGCTTGAGGTCGGCATCGACGCGGCTGCGCAGCTTCTGCGTGAGGTCCGGACGATCCAGGTCCGACGCCTCGGCGTCGCCAAAGACCTCACAACGCTTGCGCAGGACCCAGGAGCCAACGAGATTGAGGGCGGTGGCGGAGAACTGGCCGCTGCCGCCGCCCTGCATGAGCAGGACCTCGTAGTCGTCAGGGACGTCGAGGTAGGAGGCGAGGTCGGCCTTGGCCTCGTTGATGATGTTTGCGGCGAGGGCGGAGCGGTGTGAGTGCTCGGCGATGCCGAGGCCGGTGCCGTTGAAGTTGAGCAGGGCCTGGGCCGCCTGGTCGAGCACGTCGGTGGGAAGCAGGGCCGGCCCGGCGCCGAAGTAGCTGACGTCTTTCCGCTCCTTGGCCGCCATAACGAGGATGGCTGTGCCCGCGGTGTGGGCGGTGTGTGAGTCGCTCGAGGTGGCAGCAAGACGCGATCTAGATTTCCCGAGGACGATGGTCCAATTCAGGTCATGGGATCTTTGCAAGGTGGGCAATATTTCACGAGTCAGGCCGGAGCGAAGAGGGATGGGGGAAAAGACGGCAGAGGCAGCGGACGATGGGTTGGAGTCAGAGGTTAAGTAGTCACACCGTCAGGGTTCTCTTTTCCCACCCTGTGGTCTTCCTCTGCCCCGCCAATCGCGTTGGTGATGCAGCAGCAGCAGCAGCAGCAGCAGCAGTAGCAGCGGGGAACATGCCAGCTTGAAAACGGCAATTTGTTCATCAGGGTGTTCATTGTGTATCATACGCTCCAGTCTCTGTTTGCTGTGTTCCAGTGCCATCTCATGAATCTGGCCCATCCAACGACGGCGATGTCGGTCCCATCGAAGCAACGCTGCTCAGGGTGCCGTATGGGGTACCTAATTATTTACCTATGTAACTACTTTGAAGCAGTCAGTGCTCCTTTCAAGCAGGCGGTGGAGCGGAGCATCTACGGCATAAGCCACCTGGCATAGTCATCATTCAAGGTACCCCCGGAGCGGAGGTGCCGCCGTGCCGCTGCTAGCAGGGCAGCTCCGGCGACAGCTGCTGTACCTTGACGACGACGAAGCTTGGGGCTGCCTGCTCGCCAGTTCCACTCAACCATCGACGCCATCTCGCAACACCTCATCCCCTTCCACTTCCCGATCACTGCCGTCTAGCGATCGGAGGTTCGACCTCGTAGCCACACAGCCATCATGTTCAGAAACAACTACGACAACGACTCCGTCACATTGTACCTGCCCTCGTTCCCTGCGTGGAGCTGGCCGCTGGAAAGCTAACACTCGCCGCGCCCAGCTCGCCCCAGGGCCGGATATTTCAGATCGAATATGCCGCAGAGGCCGTAAAGCAAGGCTCCGTCGTCGTCGGCATCGCCAGCAAGACGCATGCCGTCCTCTGCGCTGTCAAGGCACGCCCGACCTCCCCAACCGCCCTGAGCTCGCGGCATTGCTGACACGCGGCCCCAGAGAAACGCCGAGGAGCTCTCCTCGTACCAGAAGAAGCTCTTCTCCGTCGACGAGCACGCCGGCATCGCCATCGCCGGCCTCACGTCGGACGCCCGCGTCCTCTCCAACTTTATGAAGCAGCAGTGTCTCGGCCACCGCCTGACGTACGGCCGCGCCATGCCCATTCGATCCCTCGTCGACATGATTGGCGAAAAGGCCCAGATCAACACCCAGGTCTACGGCAAGCGGCCGTACGGCGTCGGCCTGCTCATTGCCGGCGTTGACGAGCGCGGCCCCCACCTGTTCGAGTTCCAGCCGTCGGGCATGACGGAAGAGATGACAGCCTTTGCCATCGGCGCGCGCTCCCAGATGGCGCGGACGTACCTCGAGCGCAACATCGACGCCTTTGCCGACTGCACGCGCGAGGAGCTTGTCAAGCACGGCCTCCAGGCCTTGCGCGAGAGCTTGGTGCAGGACAAGGAGTTGACGGTGGAGAACACGTCGGTCGGCCTGGTAGGCGTCGAGACGACCCCCAAGAAGGGCATCGAGTCGTTCAAGCTGTACGAGGAGTTTGAAGTCAAGCAGTGGATCGAGAAGCTGGGCGAGGCCCGAGCCAGCGGTGGCGGCGGCGATGACGAGGGCGAGGGTATGGACGTGGACAGCTGAAGAGCCCCATGCACTGTGGGGAAAGGGGGGACAGAATAACAGCAGGCAAGCTGAGCGTCACAAACGGCTGCTGCTGCTACCGCAGACTACGTGTACAATACAAGCTGCCCTGCAATGCAGCGCCCGTGGGCCCAGACCTGAACCCGATGAATGAAAAAAGACTCCCTAACCAGACAAGGTGCCCGAGCTGCAGGTGGAAGATTGGCGGCTGCGTATTCTCATTGCGTCTCTATAGATCTAGACGTTTCGTACCTTTTATATAAACCCACCTCGAAGACGCCGCCGAGAAACGCCGCAGGGGAAGAGAAAGAAGGGGAGAAATGCTGTCATGTCTACGTCCATCCTGTACCACGGTGTGCATCTCGAAATGATGCCCGCCCATGTCGATTCCCACCTCAGCTCGGCACGCACGCGGCTACTGGGCCCCCCAATGGAGCTTAAAAATGGCCTCGGACACCTTGTAGTCGCGCAGGGCGCTAACGGCGTCGTCGGCGGTGGTGGCAGTGACGACAATGTCCTTGTTAGCCTGCTTGACGAAGCCCTGCTCGACGGCCTTGTCGATCCACTGGACGATGCCGTCCCAGTATCCGTCGACGTTGAGGAGGCAGATGCCCCTGCTATGGATGCCGAGCTGGTTCCAGGTGATGGTCTCGAAAATCTCCTCCATGGTGCCGTAGCCGCCGCTGAGGGCGATGAAGCCGGAGCCGGGCGCGCCGGCAAAGACCTCCTCGGCCATGAGCTTCTTGCGCGTGTGCATGTCGGCGACGACGGTGGTGCGGCCGTACTTTGCCTGGTCGGGGACGATCTGGTTGTCGGCGTTGAGGGTCTGGTAGGTGCCGTCGCGCTCGTACTTGACGAGGGCCTCGGGGATGATGCCGTGGACCGAGTCGGGCCCGGAGAGCTCGCAGAGCGTCTTGGCCACCTCGCCCATGAGGCCGACGGTGCCGCCCCCGTAGACTGGTTGAAGAGGTGTCAGCCCGCTTGGGGGGTGGGCGGTAGAAGAGTCACATGAGGTGACTCACCTAGGTCAATGTTGTTGGCAGCCATGGCTCGGGCCAATTGCCGGGCCATTTCCATGTGAGCCGGGCTGCTGCCGGCACTGGCTCCGCAGTAGACGCAGATCTTGGTGCGAGGGGGGCCGCCGCCGCCGAGGGCGGAGCCGTTCTGGCCCTCGTCCGAGATCATTGTGGCGGGGTGCCGAGGTGCGTGGTTGTCTCCGGACCGAGCCGCAGGGGAGAGCGATGCGACATGTACACGCAGCGTCGTCGGGGATTCGATGCGTGGGAACCTGGAAGCGCTCGTGTTTGGAGGTTTGGTGGAGCTTCTGGGCGGGAGGGGGGAGGGTGTCGGGTGTGTCGAGGCGGGAGGAGGGAGCGGAGAGGAGGAGAGCTGCGATGACGGACGAGCGAGTCAAGTGACTAGTTGGGTAATGACGACTCGGCACGGATCAACCTCTGATTCTCAGTTTGCGGGTCCAGCAGAGAGGAGGGGCGATGAGGCGGTTGCGCGAGGTTTTAGATTTCTTCCCGCTGAATTGTCAGAGGTGGGGGAAGGGAGAGACAGGAGGGCGAGGGAGCGAGGGAGCGAGGGAGCGAGGGAGCGAGGGAGATACGGACTTACGGAGGAGCACTACGGCGGCAATGGCGGTGGCATCATGGCATACACACACACGTAATCGCCCGGCCTACGTGTTGGACGACGCTGGAAGACGCTGCACAAGAGAGTCACGCGTTGACTGTGAGACGGCCAAGTGGTTTCTTGTGTGTTTGCCTCATCCGACGGCACAGGTGATAACTATGCGGTGAGATGCTTTAGTTAGTCCCCCGTGTTCAGCGGCGACCGGCATCGGCTGGCTCCAAGGCTTTTCCCGCTGAACGCCCGCTTTGGGAGGGGGGCCAGGCCGGTCACGTGAGCCGCCCCGTCGCGCGTCTTGCCGAGCGTATGTACGGAGTCCAGTACAGTGCAGTGCAGTAACTACCTACATGTACGACGGCTGGCAGTGGCTTATGGCCTGCCACGTTTTCCCCTTGCATTCCTGTGTTCCTGTGGCATGACGCCACCACGTGGTCCATGATTGACGGTCCATGATTGACGGCCCTCGATGACGGCCCTCGATGACGGCCCGGGAGGCTGGGCTGTCAAGGCGCGCTACCAGCACTCTTTGACATGACCGGATGCGAGATTGACGCCACCGACCTTGTCATGTTCATCTCCCGATGGGCTCACCGTGCGTGGCCTTGTTGATCTTGGCATTTCAGCTGCCAGCCTTACAATAAGGCAAATGGGTGAGTGGTGGGTACGTAATGTAGTACGTGCCAAGACGGACTGAAATAGAAGCCGATCCGCGGGCCCTACAGTATCCACCAGTACGTACTAATTAGTATTCAGCTCTGGCGGCCTCTCTCCACTAAACCAGGCCCGGAGAGGCCAACTCAAACCTGCGTATGTATAGACTTTTCTTGAGCATTGATAACTTAGAGTTCAACCCACTAGGATTACAAAGATCCTTGCAAGCACAACCTCGAATATGAGACGGTGATTGGCTATATCTAAAAAAAAGTAGCTGTTAACCATTGTAGCGCGTCAAGCTACAAAATTTCTGTTAGGGGGGTATCTGATCCCGGATTATGTACATATCTATTAACCTTGATTGTAAAGACAATAGCTGACAAGCAGCTTGTACGCTTTAACGGAAAGTGCTTGAGAACAGAGGCACCTACTTGTAGTTAAATACCAGCCAGATAGGGAAGAAATGTATCTACTTCAACTGTGGTCAAATATCAGTGTCAAGGTAGGTACTCCGACTTTGATGTCATCATAGCAACGCATGTCCCCACAGGGGGTATTTGCAATCCTAGTGGGTTGTTCTTGCTTGTTTGTTTACTCGCCTGCTTTATGAAGGCGAATGCAAGCATACCAATGACTCGTAAAAGCGGGCGGGAGGCGACTGAGCTCTGGTAAACGGCGAGGGTGAAAGTAGCAAAGGGATGAGCGCGTGCGTAACATGGCGAATAAGGACCGGCGCCTGATCCACGAACAGGAAGCGCAGGCAAAAGACGGGCACAGCCACAGACGAGCAGGCACGAGAAGGCAGGGGGAACCCGGTTGTAGGGCAGTGAGAAACGAGGGAAAACGGAAGGGACTAATGGGAGGCGAAGATAGTGTCTGATGCTCATCACCTGGGGTGAAATGCCTGCACACGAGCGTTAGCCGGAGGCTGCTGCCAGCCGCACGGGCAACAAGAAAATGCTTGGTTTGGCGGGACATGAGCAACTCGGGGCGGAGTTGGTACGCTGGGCTGACGACGTTGTTCATGTAGGGGATCATGCATGTCTATGCAATTTCAGGTTCCAAACGACGTGCAATGCCGCCGCATTGCCAGTCAAGCAACCAGCTACGTACATTGATACGAGGTTCTTGGTTCAACTAATAACGGTCCAGACATGGTAAATCCACCTAGCCTAGCCCCCCACCGCACGCTTTAGATTGGGCTGGAAAACTATTAGTATTATTCATCAACGAAGCGGCCGGCCATTGATTGACTCAGCCCGCTGCCACGAGAACGATACCTAATCGCGTCCAGGTCAACATGACGCCGCATTGCTACGGTTGACAGCCTTGATCGTCGCCTTGAAGCCACTGTCTGTCTGCCGCGGGGCAAAACGAGCGCATGCTGTTCAGGGGCGTTTTGAACAGTAGCGACGAGGCCCTTGCCACGAGGGAAATCATGCGCAACCCTCAATCAAGGAGGGTTAACCGGGCTGCTCCGCACCCAGCTTGAACTCCACGTGGGCAATGGCGTGATCCTTCAATGCGGAATCCCGCATGTCCCAGCCAGAACCGCGCTAAATGAAGCTTCGGTGCCTCCTCCATGGAGCTCAATTTCAAGGAAGGCGGCGCAAGGACACGAGGGCAGGCGTGGGTGACCCATGCAGCGGAGCGGCCTAGACATCTCTGCCTAGTCCAATGCTTGTCTCCATTTATATACCACAGCAAGCTTTTTCAGCTTCCGCCTGGCCAGTCCACGTCGCCTCGGTATCAGATACGGTTACCCAACAAGATGCTTCTTCAGCCGCTTGCCAAGTTGAGGGGCTCGCATTCGAAGCGGGACCGGTCAAGTCAGTCAGGTAGGTAGGTAGTCGTCTTTGAAAACTACTCCTAGGCTTATTTCGTATCGCCGCCGAGATTCGCTCAGGATAACCTAGCAAGAGAGTTGAACTGGCCAAGGACGAGTTCCCAGAGCGAGCAGCATGACACATGAAATACGGGGTGAAACAGGGGTCTTCAACGCGAACCCTCATGGGCTGTTCCGCAGCCAAGTTGCCGTGCATCAGGGGAACCGTTCAAGTCGTCTCAGTTATTGAAAAAAGATACCTCGAAAACCTTGGCGACCTTGCGTGGGTGGTGTGTGCTTCGGGTGTTATGCCTTGGCTTCTGCCCTCCTAGGCTATGTCATGGTGTCACGCAGGGACAGCCCCCAAGCGTGTCCAGCGAGGTAAACGACCTCGCGTGTGGCCGAAACATGACACAGACACACAAGAAGTGGAGTGTGCCGGGAATTACAAGTGTCGGGCCCTACCAAGTATTGTGAGGCCATGACATGCTTCCCTTGGACGCATGAATGATCCAAGAGTAGTTTATCATTAGGCCTGCGGAGCCGACACGCATAATATGGCCCACCGAGGACGAAGGATTACCTGTTTTTCATCGCCTCTCGCTGGCATTAGTCGGTGGCACCCATTCCTTTCGCTACGGGATATATATCTCGGTTTCTTCATCATTCATTGTAACTTCACACCATCCCTGACTTCCCTCGCTATCAGTGTCCTTCGTTTCATCCCTTCACCCACATCACACCATCACCAAACAAGATCGTCCCGCTCCAGGACTAGACAGTCATCATGATCAACAAGGCATCCGTGGCCATGCTAGGTGCCCTTGCCGCCCTGCAGGGCGTCTCGGCCCAGATCAAGCCCGTCGACCAGGCCGTCAAGGACGGCAACCTCGCCAAGCAGGACGTCGAGACGGTCGACGAGATGTGCGGAAGTCTTAACGGGGACAAGTCATCGACCAAGCCATGCACCATCGAGCAGCACGAGAACGCCATCCTCGTCGCCTCGGCCAAGACCGTGTCCAAGACGGATGCGGGCGCCGCCAGGAACTGGTTTAAGCAGTGGGAGAATAGCAAGCGTCTCCACGAGGCTCGCAAATGCTGCATCCAGTGCAAGGTGGACGCTTGGGAGAAGGGGCTTCCGGCCAGCCTGACCCCCAACTTAGCCAAATGGTGGGTCGACACTTTTTACGACGCTGGGCGATATACCAAAGCCTGGGAGGCGGAAAAGTCCGATTTCACAGCCTTGATGGATGAGTGGCAGTGGAGGAACAAGGACGCGCAAATGCCGCCTCCTACCAACCAGACTGCGGCGGAGGCCCAATATGAGCCGGCTAAGCAGTGCGATGCTCTAAATGCCGCTGTGGCGACTCCCGTGAAGCCCGAGATCGCCAACACGACGGTCGAATTCCAAACGATGCCCAAGCTCATCATGACCAGCTCTCGCTCCTCTGACGATAAGGATCTCAACGCATCGTCCAAATCCGCCGCCGAGATGGCGGATCTCAAATTCTACTGCCAGCCGCTCTACGTCACCGCCACCTTGCATGGTGGCCAGATTAGCGGTGGCGTCTTTGCCGCCCCGGCCGAGCAAGTTGAAGGATTCACGTCCCGCGTCAAGGTCAACAGTGTTCCACCCCAGGCCATTTACGAAAAGGGCTGTCAGGTCTGTTCCGGGGCCGCTCCCAAGCGCGTCGCGGTTATCCTTGGGCAGCCTCTGTCTCACGATGAGCGCGAGGCAATGACGAGCCAGATTTCCATCCGGGTCGGCGTGTCCGGGCCACGTGACCCCAATGTGCTCATGCCCATGCGAGGCGTTTCAGTCACGAGTCAAGACAGCACCAACCAGCCGCAGGTGAAGACCGAGACCAACCAAGCCGGCACCAGCCAGCCGAAGGCGAAGGCCGGGGCCACGCAAGTCGGCACCAGCCAGCCGCAGGTGAAGGCCGAGGCCAAGCTAGGCGGCGTTTCCGGCCAGCCTTCCGTGTCGACGGTCTCTGCGCAGGTCCAAGGCGAGCATCCCTATTGCGAATAGGTTTTGTCGGAGTAAATGTCTTTGGCTGAGTCCTAGAGGGAGGTGGCTTGATTGATCGAAGAAAGGCTAGGCTACTTGCACCTCCCTAGTTCCCCGAAACGGATGTAGATCTAAGCAAACATTTCCCTTCTCTATCGAATGTTCGAATAATTAACATATCAATAATCCTTATATATATATTGCTCTACTTTATAGC
The DNA here is from genome assembly GCF_020360975.1 of Hirsutella rhossiliensis. Classification (NCBI taxonomy): domain Eukaryota; kingdom Fungi; phylum Ascomycota; class Sordariomycetes; order Hypocreales; family Ophiocordycipitaceae; genus Hirsutella; species Hirsutella rhossiliensis. Next base: position 2,815,570 of record NW_025408669.1, read on the forward strand.
CCGCTTTTACGTAGTTTAGACTTAAAAATACCTATAGGTATTTACTTATAGGCTACCTATACCTATCTACGGGCTATTTTAGGGCTACTATAAATACTTAGTAGGTAGGTAAATTTAAAATAGGTACCTAAAATATATATAGGTATATTCGGGCTACCTATAGATATTACCTATTTAGTTTTATTATATTAATCGTTTATACTTATCTTAATATAAGGTACTTATAAAATATATTTAGGTTATATAGCTAAAAGTAGTATTAAATTAAATAATAAGATCCTATAGATATTACTTATTCTTTACCTTAACTATCCTTTTTATATTTAAAGTCTTATTATTATAGTTAAATATTCTCCTTATATCTAGTTCTCTTTATAAAGGAGGCGACTATTACTTCTATTACTATATAGCCTTTTTACTTTTTCTTATAGCTTTAAACTTATTCTTCCTAATAAAAGTTACTTTCCTTTATTTCCTTTACTTCCTTTATCTCCTTTACTTCCTTTATCTCCTTTACTTCCTTCCTTTAACTTCTTTACTTCCTTTAACTTTCTAATTACTTAGTAAAGTAATATTAATTATATTACTATACTTATCTCTCCTTTATTAGCTTTATATTTATATTTAAAGAAAGTCTATAAAAATCTTTTATTAAATAATACCTATAAGCTATAAGTAAGTATAAAATCTCTTACTTTAATCTTAATCTTCCTTATATAGTATTATAGCCTCTTTATTAAAACGAATTCTATTAAAAGAATTCTTATTTTTAAGAGTATAAGATATCTTTAAAGCTACTTTAAGCTTATATAACTAATCTTTATACTTTTTTATAGGTTAATACTATTATTAATCTTTATATCTTAAAGAAGGATACTATCTTATATATTAAACTAAGACTATAAGATCGATAGCGTAAATCTTACTTTTAAGTTTAAGAGTTTTAGCTTAGATTACTAGTATATATTAATTTACTAGTAAATACTCTAAGCATACTTAAGTAGTATGCTACTTAGTTATATTACTAGAAATTTCTATAAATTATTTCGTAGTTATATTCTAATAGATATTCGGCCTATTAGATCTATTATCCGTTTAACTATTATATTATTATAAAGTATAAGATATTCTTATAATCTAGATAGACCTTAACTTTATACTTACTTCTAAGAAAGTAATATCGAAATTCCTTAAAAGCTTAAATAATTATAAGGAATTCTTTATCGTAGATAGGGTAATTAAGTTCTACGCTATATAGCTTCTTTAAATAAAATATAATCGGTCGTAGTCTTTCTTTATTATCTTTTTATCCGATTTATACTCTTAGAGTAAAGTCTAATATATTAGTTTTAAGTTCGATTTATCGTTTTAGATTAAAGGTAGTTAAGACTAGTTCTTACTTAATTATAGCCTTAATATATTTAAAAGCTTTATTTGCTTTATTATCTTATATAAATCCTTTTTCCTTCTTTATTAAGTTATATAGTAGTACTATAATCTTTCTAAAATCTTTAATAAATCGTTAATAGTAATTTATAAATCCTAGGAAACTTTATACGTCCTTAACGTTCTTTAGCGTTAGCTATTCTTTAACTAAGTTAATCTTATCTTATTATATTTATATCTCTCTTAGTAAGGTCGTATATTTAAGGAAGTCTACTTTCTATATATAAAACTTACTTTTCTTTAGTTTAACTAGTAACTTTATATTTTAAAGTACGCGGAGTACCTTATAAACGTATTCCTTATATTCTTCTAAGGTATCTAAGAAGATTAATATATTATCTAGGTATACTACTATAAAGATATCTAAGTATTTATATAGGATATTATTAATTATCTATTAAAAGGTAGCTAGTATATTTATAAGTCTAAATAGTATTACTAGATATTTAAATAGTCTAAATTTCGTTTTAAAGGCTATTATCTATTTATATCCCTTTTTTATATATATTAAGTTATAGGCGCCTTTAAGATTAAGGGCTATAAACTACTTTTTACTTATAAGAATATACCCTTATATTCCTATTTTACTATAATAATTACGGTTTATTAATAAGATATCTTTTAAAGATATATAAAATCTATAAATATACTAAAATAAAGGAATAGTATAACGCTACTTACTTTAAGGTATCTAAACCCTTAATCTTTTAAAGACTTATATAATAAGTTAAATATAATAAAGAAGATTATAACGAATATATATACCTAAACTATAGAGTTTATAAATATAAAAAAGTATAAGTATAGTATAAACGATATAATAGTATACTAAAAGATTATTAGTAATATATATAAAGGCTATAAGCTATATTTAACTAAGGAAGAATTAATATAGAAATACTATATAAAAAATAAAAAGATACTCTAATAAACTATGAGACGGCGGATTTACCACCCGTTTGGACGGTCTCTGCCACCAAAGGTGGCGGCCAATTTGCCAGGAATCCAGAGCGAGAACGGACAAATGTATCGCCGGGCTCATCCCTCCAAGTATCTCCGATGTACTTGGCATGTCACCCATCATGCTCAGCCCGCAGAGCCACGTCGGGACGCCTCCGCGGCCCGTTTAAGCTGTGTGCCTTTCCGACACCTCTTTCTAGCCTCAAAAGAAGGAGCCACAAAGCGCTCAGAACGGTGGCGTCGCATAGGTCATACTTAAGAAGCTCTTACTCCGCCTCAAATTTTGGTAGCATCTTACCTATTACACAACCAAGCATTACTGTGGAAACTCTTTCCTCTTGCCAGCTCACGGAAAGCCGCATCCCGCTGACTTATACGATCCATTGTCAACCATGACGCGCCGAGCACGCCATTCCGCCATCTCTTACGACTCGGACGCGTCTTACTCCCCGAGAACGAATTTGACGATGGTGGTCTCTTTGACAAAGTTGAGCCCTTCACTCGGATACGTATGCGGAGGCAACGGATGTAGAGGACTTGAACTTCGATGACGCAGACGGATTCGTCGACGCTGACGTTGAAGACCAAGTCCAGCTCTTCGGTGGCAACGTTCATCCACCTGAGTACTACCGGGAAGCCGTTGAGAAATTCAACGAGACCGCCTACGAAGCTCAAGACTATAGCGACGGTAGTCTACTGCTCCTCGATGCCTGCGACGCACAATGGCGCCAGTACGTCACCAACGACATCATGTCCCTTATGACTCCCAGCCTCTAACATGTAATGGTCCTACCCTCAGGTACTGCGAGGTGCTGGGTTGTGACCCCAAAAATGTTTGGAGTCTGTCTCGAGTCCAGCTCCTGCGGCTTTTGTATAACTTTTTTGACTGGTCCCTCAACCAGAAGGTCGGTAAGGATGGCAGGAAAAGGCGAGGAACGAGGAAGAGCAGCTCTTTGAGCACATACTGGAAAGTCTTCCGACTCGTCTTCGAGAGAGCCACTGGAGACAAACTCGAGCCGAAACTAAATCGGCGTATGCACAAGGTACAGCCCGATCCCTCCGAATAATAGGTCACAAGGTAACCCTGCAGGTTCTCCGAGACCTCTCCAAAAAACATGACTTGAGCGACCAGAGGCGAGCGAATCGATGCATGACGATCGAAGATCTCAAGGAGCAAATCGAAACGACAATTAGCACGACAAAAAAATCGTTCAGGCTTGGGGAACTTCGGATCCTTGCTGTTCTCTTTCTCCTTCTTCTTGCACCCGCTGGAGCTCGCCCCACATCCATCCTGCGTCTCCGGTTTGGAGACATCCGGCTCGCACTGGTGAAAGACCCAGAAGGTGGACCGCATAATATTTTGATTCGCTTCACCTTAGCCTTCACGAAAACGTACCTCGGTGTCAAAGATGCGTAAGGACGCCAGAAACGCCGTGCTTCATCTGCTCGTAGGATATGGCGCTGACGCGAATCTAGGAAAACATTTCCTCTTCCAGAGACCTTAGCCGACCCTTCCTTGCTACTCAATCCTCACATCTTCCTGCTAGGCATTCTTTTCCGCCATCGCGCGTTCCGAGCAACAAGTCTCAATTCACCCGCACAGCTTGCCAATCTTGATATCCACCCTGAGGAGCGGAGCTACCTCTGCCGCTCAAGGACGATCTAAAAGACACATATATATTCCGACGGGCTATGAAAACCTTTACCGGCTATGAGCTATCCCAGGACAAGCCTCTTTCTTACCAGATGATTGCACAATGGATCAGAAGGGTTGGCGAAATATTGGGGTTGGAATACCCCACCATCCCCTACAACTTGCGTTATAATGCGGCCAATGAGTTCGATCGAAGTGGTTCGTCAAGTCCTCCAATCACGATAGCCTTGTTGCTTACTCCAGCTTCAGCCGATATCAGCGAGTCGCTGCGAAATCTTGCTCTAGACGAGGGGAAGGCTCGCCAGCCGCGGCTCGCGCAAAGAGGCCTTTCGGAACGAAAGTTGGCGATGGCGACAGGAGAAAGTCGGGGAGAGGAGAGAGTTGGCGACAGGAGATAGGAGACAGGGGAAGTGAGAGGAAGACAGGAAGAAGAGTGAGATAAGAGATATGAGATGGAGATCCGGCGAGAGACGTAGAGCATTATCGTGAGTGAAATCGAGACAGAGCGTCAGAGAGGCAGCCTAGGCCGCTGCAAGGGAGATTTTGCTTGCAAAGGCGCAAAGGGCGTGGAGAGGCGGCAGGGGTGAAGAGAGTTGTGGGTGGGTAATGCATGTGTGGGCGAGTGGAAGGCTCTGAGGATTTACAGGTGCTATAAGTGGTGGATATAAACAGAATAAGGAGTATATTGGAGAAGTTTTGACTGGATTGTCTTTGTGAAAAGGAGAGCAAGAGGAGAAGGAAATATCCCATTAGGGCCTTTCGCACTTGAGTTTGAGGATGATGAAACATGTTCCTTGTCATGTTGTGTTGTTTCGTTCGTTGCTTTACAGAATATTCTTGGGCGGATGTCGGGCGCGGTGCGGTCGGGAAGAGATTGACGCCGGAGGTCTGATAGGGCCAGAGGCGGATGTGGCTGGGTGATTGACTGGCTCGGTGTCCGTCTCTGAGTCTCCGGGGTCTTCGTGGGACAGAAGGAGGAAGTGTCGGATTTGGCGGGGCCTCGACTATCACAGGCGGCGACTATGGTGGAAATTTCTGGAGAAAGTCGCGGTCTCTTGGTTGGGGTTTGGTCGGGATCGGGCAATGACCGCTTTGATGTCATCATAAGGGGATCGACTGACCTAGATGCAGGCGGCGTGGGGGAGGCGCCGCTTGGGGCGGCATTGCGTTTTTTGGTAGAGGTAAACCTGGCCAACGCATCGCTATAGTCCGAGGGGTTGCCGACTGAGCCCTTGGGTGTCGTCGGCAGTAGCTGTGTCGCAGAAGCCTGGTTGGACATGGCCCTGTCAAGGAAAGTCCATGTATCGGGGACGACGATGAAGATATAGTCTTGCTCGAAGGCCGGGGCATGTGTCATGATCTGGTGATCGAGTAAGCCGGCGATTTTGCCCGTGCAGGTGAGGAGAGCGTTCGGCTGGAACTGGCTATCGCGCCTCTCGGTCATCTTCTTGCATAGGGAGGTCCAAGGATTGGCGTGAATGGGAAGATGACGAAAAGTTGAAAGGGATGAAAGCCCTTGAAGGGTGTTTGCCCGGAATCCCAGGACAGATAAAGGTCGAGAGCTGGACAAAGCCGCAACAGCTCAGCTGGTGTCGTCAAGGGCCGCAGCCGAGTTTCCATGCAGAAGGTCGCGGCCGGAACCGATGACAGGTCCCGTGAAGGAGACAATGGGTTGTATCGCTGGGAAGGCATCCGCCGAGCCGAGGGTGCGAGGATGACTCTGTGGCCATCGTCAGAGATGGTAGTGGTGACGGAGGTCTGGAGCATACACCTACGGCTGGTAGCTGTGGTCGCGGACGATGAGAGCCGGGATGGTGTATTCTGTAATGTTGTCATCCTCCGACTCGAAGCTATCACGTCGCTCGATTTCCCACGTCAGGGCAAAGGGATGAACACGGCCGACCATAAAGAACCACTGCTCGGTCCATTCCGAGGATTATCTGTTGGTTGTATATGGAAATATTAAGGCTCAAGAAGATGCAGGTCGATGGATTGTCAGGATCTGACCGGATTGCTGCATACTCTGGAGTCGACAGCCATGAGGGCGTTGGAAGGAAGACCCTCGCTAGGGTTTCTGCGTTGAGCCCTTTGACACGATGCTCATTCTGGTAGGCGAACCTAGACGGGCAGCCGGGCTGGACAAAGGCCATCATGGACATGTCGGCGCCAGCATTTTTCTGGCTGTCAAGAGGTTGCCGCGGGGAGGACGAGGTATCGACGTTGAGCTGGGAGGCCGACATCGTGAGAACATGGCAGATGTGGTCACCGTGGAAGTGTAAAGGAGGGTTAGGCAGAGTAGAGGTAGGCATCCTATAAAGCAGGTTTTCTTGCTGCTCGAAAGAGGGCTCGTGGCTCGGGTCGGGGAGACTTGAGAGTCAGTGAATGCTACCTAGGTGATAGATCAGAAGCGGGGGTATGCGGGAATGAGCTGGCGAGGTTCTCGAGCAGTCTCGACCATCTGGTTCTGTGGTCGTGAGTGAAGTAGGGAGCCGGGGGTTGGAAGTTGAGTAGGGGTGATGGCTATGTTGCGAGAAGTTGGAGGTCGGCGAACGGTAAGGTTAGTGTGGGTAAGACTGCGGAGAAAGAAAGTCCAGTAGTCCCCTTCGGTGTCATCGTTGCATGGAGTAGATAGCAAAGGGGGCAATAACGAATGAGAGTGAAGGAAAGAAAGAGGTTATGGTAGTATTGCAGGACTCCCTTTTTGACGGTCGTCGGTAGTTGGATGGGCATTGCGTGCGGCTGAGCGAGGCGGGTGCCGACCGTGTCGAGTCTACTATTGGGACACGGTGAAGTCGGATATATGGGTCGACCTGAGGAGGAGGATGCGAGTTGGTCACGAGAACTTTCCAAGAGGGTTTGCAAGTCGAGACTCCGGTGGCTAGCGACTACAAGAGGACAGGCAGGGGGGTCCTGGCTATCGCTTTAGCATTAAGGCCGTTGATGCGACATTGGTGCTGGCGAGGGAGCAAATCTAGAAGGGTAGTCCGGCTGCATGAGGGACGTCATGGACATGTTATCGCCGGCAGCCTTGTGGCTGTTGCTCGACGAGGCGGATTGGCGGGTATTGATGGTGAACTGATGCGCAAGGTTGGTAGGATGGTGTTGGAAGGGCTGAAGAGTATGGTTTGAAGTGTGCGGCAGGCGGTTGTCGCGGCCATCTCCATGTGCCGGAGGTCGGCAGTGGCCAGGATTCGCTGGAGTGCGCAAAGAGAGCACGGCGATGGAAGGGTCGCTTTTGGCAAAGCCGGGTAGCAGGTCGCACGTGGAGACCAGGCGAGGCCGGGACGGTGGACGCACATAGATAGGCATGGTAACGGGGAATATAGAGGGTAGTATTGCATCGCCTCGGTACCATAGGGAAGCATTTTATAGGAAGCTATAAGGAAGAAACGCCACGGCCATGAGGGAAGTGATGGTTAGGAGCTTCCCATTCGGGAGAAGTAGCGTCGTCAACAAGCGAGACTGTCCAAGTGGAGGTGCTCCGAGCCAAAGCTTTATAGCCTGTTGCCAATTTACGGCAGTCGACGTCGAGGAGGCAGCAGCATGGCGGACAGTCCTGCAGTGAAGTTAAGCGAGGCGGTTGCTCACCCTGAAGCCTGTTCGTTGTCAGTCGGGGATGGAGAAGAGGGTGAGAACGTGAGCGGTCGGGTTCGGGGCTCGGAGATGGTGCGACAGGAGCCGGTGTAGATGTGGTGGCAGCTTCTGAGAGGGGCCGCAGAGCACGGGGGGAGAGCCTGGGACGGTTACGAAGATACGAATCACGGGCGAATGCGGCATCAACGTTCCGGCCGATTCAGCCTAGGAAACCTGTGGTTGAAGACACCGCATGGAGACAGCACGCAGAAGCAATTGCGAGGTCGTTGCCGAGAAGACCGCCGCGAGGCGGTTTGCGGTCAAACAGAGCACGGAAGTTCCATAATATGGTTAGCAGCGGAAGTTCCGCGCAACATCAGTCACCGGGTCAGCTTCCGAGGCCCCTGTTGCCTAGGGAACGTGGAGATATGGGGTAGCGGACTCTGATCGTCCGCCCTCATCGGCACTTTCTGCCTCAGGAGGAGATCCTGAAGATGAGGAGCAACGTGTTACGGCGGCGGCGGGCGATGTCCCGAGTGTTCATTCGAAGGAGGTACCGAAGCTTCGATCCATCCAGCCTAGGGAACCGGTATTCGACAACTTAAGAGAAAACGGGCAATTAGCAGCAGCGATTGCGTCTGGTTTGCCCAAGCGCCGTCGGGGACGGAGTTGGCGGGTAAAGGAGTACCAGGCCGCAGGGGTGTCTCCAACGCAGCAGGTACGGCGCAGCATCCGGGGCCGTCTCCTGTGGGGGTGGGCGACGCCGCGGCAGAGCCAGCGGACGCTTCGCTGAGCGGGCGGAGGCTGCAGCAAAGGGAGGTGGGCGGCTCATCGCGGGTGGCGGCTGGGGAGCCCGTGCAGTTTGATCGGCAGCAAGAACGAGGAGAGTGCTGGAAAGGGCAAGGACTGAGGTCAAGGTTCGGCGTGGAAAACGTTCGCCAGCACGGCCCGGTGCCTGTCCAGTGCAAAGGGCCGGATGGCGTGTCAGGGATGCGCACGTAGTCGGGCAGTCGTCGCCAAAGCTGCCGCATCCGACGGCTTGCGAAGAAGCGAATCAGCCACGGAGAGAAGAAATCATGGATCGGAGGCGGCCCCGGAGGCGGCCCCGGAGGCGGGAGAAGAGAAAACGTCTTCCTGGTCCGGACGAGCGCCCGAGAAAACAGATTCGGAGTGGAATCGGAAGGCAGAGGAGTCGGGAGCTGCGGGCCGAAGACCTGGCGAGTGTGCTGCGTTTTTTGGAGGAAGACTTCGCCATGAAGGAGAGGCTGTCTAACGATCAGACGTGGTGTACGCCAATACCGCACGACAGGAAGGTGTCGACGGTGCGGGATTTTTATCAGGCGTTCCACGATGCGAGCACGTTGCCGATACGGACCTGCATGATAGCTACCGCAAGCGTACGAGAAAAGAGCTGAGGGAGATCAGATGGGATCAATGGCTGTCAAGCTGCGTGCCAGAGGGCGGCCGCTCACCATTTTCATGCCGGAGCTGCTTTCCCGAAGGCGAGCCCGTGTCGGTGTGTGCGGAGTGTGCCCGATGCCTGGCGCGCGGAGTCTGTCGCCGGCGGTCCATCTTCACACTCGCCTTGGCTGTGAGCACATGTTCCCTGACGAGCTCAAGGGACTCACGCTGGTCGAAGAGAAGCTCGTCTCGCTCAACTCCTGCTATGGGTTTGTCACGAGATATAGCATTCCGGGCGGGCAGAGGCAGGCCGTGAGGTATCCGAGGCACGTCAAGGGCCACATCACAGTGTTTCCCAACAACGTGCAGGAGCTGGCGACCAAGGTGCTCCCGCACCCCCTTTTGCAAGCACTGGACGAGATCCACGTTTCGTGGCAGGGCGTGGAGAAGCCGGCACCGAGCGACCTGTCGAGTCTCTTGTCGGTGAGGCGGCGGGTCGTCGAGAGGGCTCTTGTTTGGCTGAAGAGGAGCAACCCCCACTACGCCGAGATCGAGATCGACGTGGCGGAGATGGAGAGTTGGGAGACCCGATAGACGGGGTGCCGGCCTTGGTGTATGATCGCATGGAGCGGAACGAGCCGTCCGCATGGGAGAAAACGCGGACGGCGCACGTTGTGCCGCCCACGGAGCGCGCCATGGACGACGAGGGGTCGGTGGAGATCGAGGAACTCTTCGCTCTGCTCAACCAAAGGCAGGAAACGGGAGGCGAGGCTGAAGGGCACGGGCCCAACGAAGAAGGCGCGGGTCGTGATGGAGTTGGTGCTAGCCCCGATCAGAACGTTCGACCAATCAACGAGGTGACGTCTTCCGGCATGTTTGCTGGACGGACCGCCAGACGTGGCGGATGTCGAGAAGCTGCGGTTTGCCTGTGACGCTGTTGGCGCAGGTGCCGACGACGGCCGCGCGGGCCCGAGAACGTGGGTCGGATCCTCGGTGGGGTCGAGGGCGTGGCGACGATGGCAGTGAGCCATACATTCGAGTCTCGCGGGGATGAGTTTGCCGACTCCTTTGAGACGTCCTTCTTCGCCAGAACGTTCCCGACCCTGTTCCCATTTGGCGTTGGGGACCAAGGCTGGCCGAAGAGGCCATAGCCGAGGCGGGAAGGCCCTACCAACTTGCGAGGCACCGGTAGAGCTGCTGAGGCAGGGGCGGCAGCGGAGACATCGTATCCTCCCGAAGCTTGAACCTCCGGATTTGGGCCGACATCGTGCTCCGGCGCCATGGTGGCCGGTTTGCGTTGCACCACATATTTGCATTTCTCGTCTTCAACATGGGGGTGCGGTCGAGGAACCGCCGCGTCAGCATGCTGAGTGTGGCGAGGAAGGACTTCGGCAAGGTCGAGCGCGTTGCCCGCTCGATGACCGCGCAAAGGTTAGCGGCGGCGAGGGTCGAGTTGGAGAGCTCGGGCAAGACGACCGATGAGGGCGTGAAGGAGCTTCTCAGGAGCCTCTCGCTGTACGGCCACCGGCAACCCATGTCGAGAGAGGTTCGGCTCAATATGCGGCGGAAAATCCAGTCGCTCATCGTTGGCTACGGCGTTCCGGCCATCTGGTTCACCATCAACCCAAACGACATTACGAACCCGGTGAAGCTGCGACTGGCGGCATATCGGACACGCGATCCCGGCGCGGCCGAGGAGTTCCTAGAAGGCCTTGGGAGTGCGTACAAGCGGACAAGGCTGGCCATGTCCGATCCGATGAGCGCCGCCGTATTCTTCCACCGGGAGATGAAGCTGTTCTTCGATCATTACGTGAAGGTCGGAGAAGAGTCGGTATTCGGGCGCATCGGCAAGTACTATGGCGCTGTGGAGACCAACGAACGAGGGGCGCTTCATGTTCACGGCTTGCTCTGGTTGCACGGAAACGCGCATCTCAGCTCGATGCTTGCCGACATCCACGGGGAGGATCAGGCGGCGTATCGCGAGCGAATCATACGATACGTCGATAGTGTCTTCTCCGAGGTAAGAATAGCTAAGACGTGTCACTGAGAACCTGAATTGCTCGTCCGATGGACAAACGGGGCCAGGCTGACGTGCAAGATAGGATCTGGATCAGGAAGGGTTCTGCGCCGTGCAAGCGGAGCGATCTGTGACGTCCGATATTTCCTCCCTGCTGGACAACACCGAGCAGTTTTCGGCCGCATTTGACGAGGAGGCCAACTTCTGTGCCGGCGCTACACAGGTTCACACGCATAGCCCGACCTGTGTCAAGTATTCCTTGGGCAAAGGAGCGCGGAAAGGAATCTATGCCGGTTTAAGTCTCCATGGAGGTTGGTCGACAAGACCGCCATCACGGCAGACGGGGTGTTGCAGATCCGGAGGACTCACAGCATGGTCAATCGATGGAACAAGGCTATCGCTGTTGGGCTCCGGCACAACCACGACATTTCCTTCATTGCGACGCAGCGCAAGACCATGGCCCTTATGTATTATGTCACGAACTACGCGACGAAGGTGGAGGACCCGGTGTGGAAGCGTGTGGCGGCCGCGGCCGATCTCCTGGCCGCCTCAACGGGTGACGGCACGGCCAACGGAGGACAGGACGACGGTGGAGGTGCTGTTGGCGATGACGCCGCCAAGGGGAACAGGACGCGACAGTTCTTGATGAGGGTGGCGAATCGTGTGTTCACGGAGCGTCCGCTATCTCAGGTCGAGGTCGTCGCTCATCTTCTTGGATATCCGGCCGAGTTCACCAACAGCAGCGCCTGGGCGTACCTGAACACATCTCTGCTGTACTGGGAAGTCTTTCGACGGTGGCCGTATCTCCGACGAGCAAGTGGCGCGGCGGCCATAGATGATACTCTGGATGAGTCGGTCGTTGTCGAAGAAGCAGGCCTGAGGATCTCCCACGTTGAGGCGTACCAGCACCGGGGAGAGCTCCTGCGAGGGCTATGCTTATACGACTACATATCGCTCGTTAGACTAAAACGCACCAGTAAGGATGAGAGCTGTGCGGCCTGGGGGGAGGTGCCCTTCGAGGATGGATGGGCGCCAGGAGACGCTGGGTCCAGGTGCTCAGGCGGCCGGGCAAGCATGCTACCGTCTGCCTCGATGGCTACCTGAGCAAGGACTTCGGCCACAACGACGACGAGGAGTCGTGCCACCGGAGGTGTGTATAGCAACCGCCCTGCCGGCAGGCATCATCAGAGTGGCTAACCTCCCCCCCCTTCCCCTTAAAGGGCAGCCGTGCAGCATCTTGCGCTATTTGTGCCGTGGGAGTCCTTTCTGTGCGAAGAAACAGGTGAGATCAATAGCATCTGGGAGCGGGCGCGAGAGGCGCTGGCCCCGAGAATATCATGTCTCGTCGACAACGTGCAGCTGCTTCGACGATCAGCCGAAGACGCAAAGCGCGACGCCAAGCAATGGGCGGCCTCATCCGGCGATGGCGATTCCACGGTCGCCCACGTCGAGGAGGGCGAGACAGGCGAGGCGGGCGCAGAATTTGCAGCGACGTATCGGTCCAACAACATCGGAGACGCAACGCGCCTGATCGACGTCGTCCGAGGCGCAGTGGGCACGAATCAGGTGACGGCCAAGTCGCCGGAGCTCATGGCAATGATGCGGCAGCTCTGTCGATTCCAGCAATCGGCGCTCTGCTCAACGGCCGAGCTCGAGGCCATCGCGATTCCCGAACAAGGGTTGAGGTGCATAAGCATGCCAGGGCGGGTATTTTCCGGGGCCGCACTACCGCCGCAGGATCAGGTCAAGGCTATCAAGTCGCAGCAGATAAGTGCGTCGAGGAAAGGGAGAGAATGATCCAAGGCGTACAAACCACAGTCGCAGTCCGGGAAAGCGATCGCCGAGCTGCGTTGCGGAGGGTGATGACCGGCTTCGGGAGGACGACGTCGAAATGACGACAGCCGACTCCGACGAGACGGCTAGCGACGCAGAAGCGGGAATGCGCGTCCAGCTTGGCCCATCGACCTCCTTCTTCGCGGCGGGCAAGGAGTTGTCAACACGGCTAACGCTGAACAAGAGGCAGTCGATCGCTTTCCTAATAATATGCCGCCAGCTCGATTTGATGCGACAAACGAATAGGGCGATGCCGGCCAGCTCTGCCAGTTCGTCGGCGGCGAGGGGGCACCGGCAAGTCGCGGATCATTGGGGCACTCGTCGAGCTGTTCAGTGGGAAGAGCCTTTCGAATCCTCTGCTGATCACGGCGACGTCAGGGACTGCCGCGGCGCAGATCAACGGCATCACGATCCACCCGCCTGCGGGTTCACTAAAGACCAAGGGCGGGCGGCGCGAACACAGCCAAGGACCTTGACGGGGTGCGGCTGACAAAACGGGCGGAGCGGTTCATCCACGGCCAGTCTCGGATGGACTGGCAGGAGAAGGACGTGCTTGTCATCGACGAGGTGAGCATGCTCGAGCGCGGACGCTGCACGCCATAAACGAGCGACTCTGTCGGCTTCGCGGATCGCAGAAAGATTTCGGGGATCCCCATCGTCCTCTTCTGCGGAGACTTTCAGCAGTTCCGGCCGGTCCAAGAGAGGTCGATCGTCCTGCCGAGCGCGGCCATCTCGTGGGACGTAGACAACTCGTTCAAGGCCGAGCAGCGGCACCAGCACGACAAAGCGCACGCGCTGTGGAAGAGATTCACGACGGTCGTCATGTTGAACGAGCAAATGCGCGCCGCCGGTGATCCGGAATTGCAGGGGCTGCTGAAGCGGATCCAGCAGGGTGTGCAGGACCGCACGGATCTGGACCTCCTCAACTCAGGTGCTACCGCGAGGGCAGGCGGATCCCTTGGGAGACTGGCATCACCGTGGTGACGCCGCTGAACAGGAATCGGTGGAACCTAAACATGGAGGCAAGCTTGGCGTTCCGGGTCCAGCAGCGGTCGACGATGCGCATCTTCATCTCCGAGCACAAGTGGAAGGAGGGCCTGCCGACCGAGGAAGAAGCGATCATGGTACTCAATCAAGGCGACGATAGCGCGATCCCCGTGCCGGCCGTCTTCATGTTCGTGGCCGGGATGCCGGTCGTCGTGAACCACAACACCCATCAGGGGCTGAAGTTGGTGAACGGCGCCGGCTACTCGGCGGTGGAGGTCATTGTCGACAAGGCGTCCCCAGGGCATCGAATCTCGTCCGACATGACGATCCACTTCGGGCCGCCGGCGGGGATATTACTGGAATCGGCGACGACAAAGGACCTCCACTTCGTCGGGATGCCGCCGGGCACGATCTTGTTAACGCCGATGAGCGTCAGGATACACTGCCAACGAAAGCGGCCGTGGCAGCAGAACGACGTCAGCCGGAAGGGATTGCCGTGCGCAGCAGCCTTCGCCTGCACGGACTACAAGGTGCAGGGCAGAACGCCAGAGCGCGTGGCCCTGGAGCTGCGGGGACACGGACGACGAAAGTCGATGGAAGGGCCGTGCCTCGCAATGCGACCCGTACAGCTTATATGTGCAGCTATCGCGCTGTCGAACGCTAGACGGCATCACGCTCGTGTCCAAGGTGCGGGAGAGACTTGGGGCAACCGAGTCCCCGAAGAGATGACCGCCGCGCAGGCCAGGCTGGAGGTGCTAAGCGAGAGGACTGTCGAGGAAGCTTTGCGTCGGTCGGATGGCGACGCTGAAGAGTCAAGGAGAGTTGTCAGGTGAGGTGACGAGGGGAGAAGACGGAGGCGCCGGCGGGCAAGAAGACAAGGGCACTGGGCAGCAGCGATCAACGAGGGGCGACTTAGACTTGAAGGAAGAACCCGCTAGAAAGGCATGAACGAAAAGGGCAAAGACAAAAGACGCAAGTTTTAGACACAATAAGAAAACCGGCGGACGAAAGGAAAAAGGTTGGCATTGGCATTGGCAAGGGGTAAACAGGAGTATAAACGGGGGGGAAACAGGGCAAGGCATGAGAGGGGCAAGAGAAGGCGGCAGCGACCAATGATGAGGGAGGGACGGAAGGGTCGGCGACCAATCACACGGGATCTTTTATTCCGAAAGAGGAAATAAATCAGCCAATCAGAGGCGGAGGATGTGGGGGTGAAGCAGTCTGGGGCCTTTTTTCCCCGCGCGCTAATGAAGTCCTTTCGTTCCTCACGGGAGAGGCAACCCAACAGGGGTTGCGCAAAGAGCCTTGAGGAACGAAAGTCTACACAAGGGGCAGATGTACAGAGGCAGAAAGGTAACGGCGACCAACGGGCAGTCAGGCTGGACGAAAAACACTTCCCATTTAAGAAGTTATAGCAGCGTACGCTATTCCATTTCCGTAGCTTTCTTATATAGGTGGCGGTTTCGAAGGGGACGGGCCGGCGAGCCCAAGCCATGGGCGACAATGGAATCGAGGGAAGAGTCCCGTAGGTCAGGACCCGGTTTAGGGTTGTCCGGCTCATGAGCGGCGGAGGCAGCCGAAACAGAGAACGACTGGGTGGCAGAGGAGGCGGGCTTAGGGGAAGACGAGATCACCGGGGCCTTATGCAGCAGACACGGTCGCCTCGTCGCCGTATCGGCAGGCTCAGGGCAATATCGTTTCCCGGGCGGCGTAAGGTGGCCGGTCGAGGGCGAAGCCGAAGCCAAAGGTGGAGGACTGGGCGGGAGCCAGGGTGATCAAAGACAAAGAGGCAGCGCGCATGTCCTGGAAGGCCGCGGAAGCGGAGGAAGCTTGTTGCCTCTGTGGCGTAGAGAGAAGCGGTGCCATCGTGGTGACGGCGGCGGCGGCCTTGTCGAGAAAAGTCCAGGAATCTGGGACGACGATAAAGACGTTGTCCCGGTAAGAGCCCGGGGGGTAGAGCATAACGTCATGGCGGAGCAGGCCAGCGACCTTGCCTGTGCAGGTAAAGGGGACGTTAGGCTGAAATTGAGAGTCCTGCCCAAGACGGCCCAGGGTTAGCGCGAATAGGGAAGATAACGAAGACCTGAACGGGTGGAAGCCCTGAAGGGGACCTTATTGGGCATCCCAGGAGCGACATAGGTAGAAAGGCGGACAAAGCCGCAACAGTTAAGTTGGGCGGCGTCTAGACCGGCAGTAGGTCCCGCCGCAGCGAGGAGTGGCCGGTGCCGACGACAAGGCCGGTAAAGGAAACAATAGGCGGGATGCAGGGAAGTCGCCCATAGAGGCAAAGAGCCTAGGAGAACGCTTCAGGCCCATCTTAGCCATATACCGTTCCGTCGGCACTCGCGAAGGGTCAGGGCACGGCTTACGGCTGGTAGCCCTGATCGCGGACGGCAAGGGCGGGCATCGTATAGAGAAGGGTGCGGCCCGTGCCAGACTCCAGGCCGTCGCGTTGCTCAACCTCCCATGCGAGCGCGTAGGGGTGGACGCGGGCATGCATGAAAAACCACTCTTCGGTCCAGTCGGAGGGATCAATAGGCTGGCCGTAGATGGAGAGGTTGAGGCTAAAAAAGACGGATGTCGGGGAATCAGCGGCATCCGATCGGAGGGGCGCATATTCCGTCGCGAGCAGCCAGGCGGGCGGAGGCAGGAAGACGCGGGCCATGGCCTCGGCGTTAAGACCCCTAATGCGGTGGTCGTCCTGGTGGGAAAATCTAGCAGGACAGTCCGGCTGGACAAAAGACATCATAGACATCTCACCGCCAGCGCCCCTTTGGCTATCGAGCGGCTTTCGAAGGTGCGGTGCGGGCATATCGGTAGGAAGTAGAGAGGAAGACATAGTGTATCTGCGCAGGTCGATAGGCCAGTCGCACGCACTAAAAGGACGGGTTCTCGGCGTCAAGAAAGGAGTAGGGAAGAAGTCGAGCGTAAACGCACTTATAGTAGATCAATAGTGGTATGGATTCGCCGGGAAGAGCGAGGAGCCTTGCCGCTGTAAGTAAGCAGACGTCAAAGAGATGCGTCGTGGTGTTGCGGAGCTGGGTACTGATCGGGCACCAAGGGCGACGCGGATTAAGGTGTCCGGCAGGGCTACCGGCATAGGATGCCGAAAACTAGGCCGTCGGCAGATAGGCCTGTCGATAGGTTCCAAAGGAAGCCCGGCAGGTCCGAGAGAGGAGAGGTCTAATGCAGAAAGGGGATATCAACAAGGAAGGATATAACCGTTAGTAGGAAGAATGCCAACACGGCAGAACGCCATTGCCAGGGAGCGAGACAATTTCGGGGCATATCCCGGGCGAAGGCTTCCCAATCTATCGTTCGTTTGCAGAGCCCTGCCGATAAGACAGCACCATCATGGGGGAGAATCGTAGCCGCGAGGTAAGGTCGGTGGCAGGAGAGTGCGAAACAGGGGCAGCAGCAGCGGCCGCTGCCGCGACGAGGAGGATTGCGGCGGCGAGATCGAGCGCAATGGACGAAGGGCCGAAGCGGGCGTCGGGCCACAAAGGTCAAGCAAACGCGGCACCCAGGTTCCGGCCTATTGAGGCCAAGCCGGCCGCCGCGGCCGACGAGGCCTCACGAAGAGAGCAGGCAGAGGCGCTCAAAAGAGCGTTGCCCAAGGAAGTCGGCGAGGCGGCCGGCCGCGGAGAAGGACGACGCATGTCAATGGTGCCTCCTCAAAGGGAGGGCGAGCGCGACGCTCAGCATCGACAAACGTGCGGGATATGCCTCTAATCATAGAAGCGGACGCTGTCAGATTAGGGCCGGTAAGTGCTGAGCCGGCCATGGGGGGTTTTGTGCCGTCCGTTGGCGCAGTGTTGGAGGGAGAAGGGGTTGCTCTACAAGCACCATCCGCCCCAGGGGTCTTGGTCAGGCGAAACGAAGGCCTAGGCGTCAGGGGATCTTCCGTTGTGGCCGGAGATGGCCCCGAGACCGTTCGGCCAGGCAACCTAGCGGTGGCATGCAGCTGACTCTGAAGGGTCTTGTTGAGCGGACAACTGGCGCCGGGGAAACACGGGAGGGAGACCGACAAGTAGAAAGAGGATGAGATATCCGCTGGGAGAGCTGTCAGCACTCGCCGCAACCCATCCAGCCCAAAGAGATCAGGACGCGGCCGGGCACATCCCCTTTGGCGAGGGCGGGTCGTGCGTCGGGGCAGCGGTCGCCGCTACAACGAGTAGTACCGCGGACGCGAGCCGAAGTGCAACGGACGGGGGACCGAAGCGGGTGCTGGGCCACGAAGGTCGAGCGGGCCCGGCACGCAGGTTACGGCCTATCGAGGCGAAGCAGGCGCCGGTGTCCGAGGAGGCCTCACGAAGAGAACAGGCAGAAGCACTCGAAAGAGCGATGCCTCAGGGAAGCCGGCTAGGCAGTCGGCCGCGAGAAAATACGACGCGCGCCAATGGTGCCTCTTCAAATGGAGGGCAAGCGCGATGTTTAACAAGATTTCGGCTAGAGAATGTAAGCCAGCACTCGCCGCAACCCATCCAGCCCAGAGAGATCAGGAAGACGGCTGGACAAGGGCCCTCCTCAGACGAGGGTGGGTCGCATAGAGTCGTTAGGGGGCCCCTCGTCCAGTCAATCCGAGCGAAAGCGATGGAAGACAGAGCAGGAGGTCTGCAGTCATCCGGACGGTTATCACCACGGCCGTCACGCCAGGCAGGACAGGATCGGCCGGCAACGACACTCGGGTTATCCTCCACAGCCGTCAGGGAGCCCCCCGTGCAGGCAATCCAGCCCAAAGAGCCGGGAGATGGAGCAGGAGATACGCAGTCATCCGGACGGTTGCCACCACGTCCACCACGCCAGGCAGCGGTAGGAGAGGAGGATCGGCCGAGGCGAGTCGAGGCGGCGGCGAGATCTTCGGAGCCCGTGGAACAGAGAAAGAGGATCCGCGAGCCCGACCGAGACCAGCCCCCAACAAAACGTAGTCGACGCGGCCGTCAGAGGCAGAGGAGAAGTGAGCTACAGGTGGAAGACCTAGACAGCGTCTTACGTTATCTTGAGGAGGAATTCGCCGTAAAGGAGAGGCTATCCAACGAGCAAACCTGGTGCATACCAGTACCGCATGAGAGGAAGGTGTCGACGGTACGACGTTTCTATCGGGCGTTCCACGACGTGGACACGCTGCCGATACAGAGGTGCATGCTATGCTACCGGAAGAGCACAAGAAAAGAGCTGAGGGAGACGGCATGGGACCGGTGGCTGTCGAGTCCCATTCCCAAGGGTGGGAGCTCGCCGTTTGCGTGCCGAGGCTGCTTCCGCGAGGGCGAGCCCGTCCCGCTCTGCGCGGAGTGTTCTCGACACCTGGCGCGCGGGGTGCTGTCGCCGGCGGCGCTGCTCCATGGCCGCCTCGGTTGCGAGCACGTCTTCCCCGACGAGCTCAAGGGCCTAACGCCGGTGGAGGAGAAGCTGATCGCGCTGAACTCATGTTATGGGTTCGTCACAAGGTACAACGTCTCAGGCGGCCAGAAGCAGACGCTAACGTACCCCAAGCACGTCAAGGGCCACATCACGGTGTTCCCGAACAACGTGCAAGAGCTGGCAACGAACGTGCTGCCGCATCCGCTCGTCCGGGTGATGGACGAGATCCACGTCTCGTGGCAGGGGCGGTAAGGCCGACACCATGACATGTCGAGCCTCCTGTCGGTGAGGCGGCGAGTGGTCGAGAGGGCCCTCATCTGGTTGAAGAGGAACAACCCACACTACGCCGGGATCGAGATCGACGCGGCGGAGATGGAGAGCTGGGGAGACTCGGCCGACGGGGTGCCGCCGTTGGTGTACGGGCGCCTCGAGCGGAACGAGGCGTCGGCGTGGGAGAAGACGCGGACGGCGCACGTCGTGCCGCCCACGGAGCGGGCCATGGACGACGAGGGGGCGGTAGAGATCGAAGAAATCCTCTCTCTGCTCAACCAAGGGGGAAGCACGACGATTCGCGAGGACGACGAGCCAGAGTCAAACGAGGTAGACGAGGCGCGTGGCCAGAGCGGCGGCGAGCCTAATCAAGATGCGAAGACGATCAACGAGGTGACCTCATCCGGAATATTTGCGTTGGACGGGCCGCCCGACGTGGCCGACGTGGACAAATTGCGGTTCGCGTGCGATGTCGTCCGCGAAGGCGCAGGCGACGGCGGCACGGGCCCGAGGACGTGGGTGCAAACCTCGGCAAGGGGGCAGCTAGGGCACGCCGATGGTTCTGAGCCGCACATACGCATTCGCCGCGGGGATGAATTCGCCGACTCGTTCGAAGCCTCCTTTTTCGCAAAGACCTTTCCCACGCTGTTGCCATTTGGCGTCGGAGGGCCGCGACCGGTCGAAGAGGCAACCGTACAGTTGGGCAGAGGCACCGCCAACACGCGCGAGGCGGAAGAGGCCGGGACGCGGGACCTCTTGTCGTCTCGGAACATGAGCCTTCGGACGTGGGCCGACACGGTGTTGCGACGCCACGGCGGCCGGTTCGCGACGCACCACATCTTCGCGTTCCTCGTCTTCAACATGGGCGTGCGGTCGAGGAACCGTCGCGTCAGCATGCTGAGCGTGACGAGGAAGAACTTCCGCAAGGTGGAGCGCATCGTACGGTCGCTGACCGCAGACGGATTGGCGGCAGCTAGAGCCGAGCTGGAGAGCACAGGCAAGACGACCGACGACGCCGTAAAGGAGCTCCTCAGGAGCCTTTCGTTGTATGGCTATCGTCAGCCCATGTCCAGAGAGCTCCGTCTCGGGATGCGGCATAGGATCTTGGCGCTCATCGTCCGTTACGGCGTGCCCGCGATCTGGTTCACGATCAACCCAAACGACATCACGAAACCGGTGAAGCTCCGACTGGCAGCGCACCGCGCGCGCGACCGAAGCGGCCGAGGAGTTTCTGCGGAGCCTCGATAAGTCATTCAAACGGGTGCGGCTATCCGTCTCCGACCCGATGAGCTCAGCCATCTTCTTCCACCGGGAGATGACGCTGTTCTTTGAGCATTACGTCAACATGGGGGGGGAGTCGGTCTTCGGCCGCATCAGCCAGTACTATGGCGCCGTGGAAACCAACGAGCGAGGATCTCTTCATGTCCACGGGCTGCTCTGGCTAGACGGAAACACGCGCCTGAGCTCGATGCTTGCCGACTCAGACGGGGAGGAACAGGCGGCCTACCGCGAGCGAATCGTCCGCTACGTCGATAGTGTCTTTAGCGAGGTAACGGCAGGGCGTCGTAGTCATAGGCCAAGAGGACGCAGGCTGACGCGGAAACTAGGACTTAGACCAGGAAGGGTTCTGCGCCGTCCAGGCGGAGCGTTCGGCGACGTCTGATATATCATCCCTGCTGGACAGTGCCGAGCAGTTCTCGGCCTCATTCGAAGAGGAAGCCAATTTCTGCGCCGGCGCGACGCAGATCCACACCCATAGCCCGACATGCGTCAAGTACTCCCTGGGCAACAAGGGGCGAAAGGGCGACCTCTGTCGCTTCAAGGCGCCATGGAAGCTGGTCGAGGAGACTGCCTTCTCATCGGACGGTGTACTGCGGATCCGCAGGACACACCCCATGGTGAACCGGTGGAACAAGGCCATCGCCGTGGCTCCGCCACAACCATGACATTTCCTTCATAGCGACGCAACGGAAGACCATGGCGCTCGTCTACTACGTCACGAACTACGCGACCAAGGTGGAGGACCCGACGTGGAAGCGCGTCGCCGCCGCGGCGGAACTGCTGCCCGTTCTCTCGGCCGGCGGCCAGCCGGGTGCCGGGGATGACGCCCGTGGTGGCGTCGTCGGCGACGGCGATGGAACTAAAAACAAGACGCGGCAGTTTCTGATGAGAGTGGCGAATCGGGTATTCACGGAGCGGGCTCTGTCACAAGTCGAGGTCGTCGCCCATCTCCTGGGATACCTGAGCGAGTTCACGGGCAGCAGCGCCTGGGCGTACCTGAACGTGTCGGTGCTCTACTGGCACGTCTCCAGGCGGTGGCGACACCTTCGGCAGGAGAGCGGCACCGCGGTCGCAGACGTGTCCGTGGACGAGTCGGTCGTCGTGGATGAAGCAGGCGAACGGATCAGCTTCGCCGAGGCGTACCATCATCGCGGACACGTCCTACGAGGCTTGTGCCTATATGACTATGTCTCGCTCGTTAGGCTCCAACGCGTCGGCAAGGAAGGGTGCTCCGGTGCCTGGGAGAGGTGCCGTTCGAGAGCGGCTGGGAGGCCGGTAGGGACTGGGTGCAGGTGTTAAGGCGGCCGGGAAAGCACGCCGTCGTCTGCCTTGACGGCTACCTAAGCAAGGATTTCGAGCAGGACGACGAGGAATCGGGCCATCGCAGGTAAGTTCGGCAAGACGGCGGGGCGAAGAGGGGTCGCGACGCGGGGGGGCTTACTGTGCCGTCGCAGAGCAGCCGTGCAGCATCTTGCTGCCCTGTTTGTGCCGTGGGAGGCCTTTCTCGGCGAAGAGCGAGGCGACATCAATGATATATGGAGGCGGGCGCGAGAGCAGCTGCCGCCGAGAACTCTCTGCCTCGTCGATAACGTTCAACTGCTCCGGCGGTCCGCCGAGGACGCAAGGCGAGACGCCAAGCAGTGGGCGGCCTCGGGCGGTGACGGGGATCCCGGCGGCGCTCTCGGCGCGGGGGAGGAGGGGGGCCAACACCCGGGGGACCACGACGCGGCCTCGGCGTACCAGTCCGACAACGTCGGAAACGCAACGCGACTAATCGACGTCGTCCGAAGCGCGGCCGGAGCGAGCCAGATCACGGCGGATCGCGCGAGCTTTCGGGAATGATACAGCAGCTGTGCCGCTTCCAGCAATCAGCGCTGGTCTCGACCGCCGAGCTTCAGGCCGCCATCGTGAGGGAACGGGACGGGAGGCACATCGACATGCCGGGGCAGGTGTTTTCCGGGGCTGCGGTGCCGCCGCAGGACCAGGTCAAGGCCATCAAGTCGCAGCAGACATGCGCCTCTAGGGAGAGGGTGAAGATGATCCAGGGCATACAAAGCATGGCCCCGGCCCACGGCACCGATCGTGGTGCAGCGGAGAGGAGCGTGCTGACCGGCTTCGGGGAGGAAGACGTGCAGATGACGCGAGCGGAAGCCGAGGAGACGGCAGGTAACGCGGGGGCTGGAATGGAAGTCCGCCTCGGCCCGTCGACCTCCTTCCTCGAGGCCGGGAAAGGCTTGACGACACGCTTGACGCTGAACAAGAAACAGGCGATCGCCTTCTCCATACTATGCCGCCACCTGGACTCGATGCGGCAAGGAGACGGAGGCGACGTCAGCCAGCTCTGCCAATTCGTCGGCGGCGAGGGCGGCACCGGCAAGTCTCGCGTCATCGGAGCACTCGTGGGCCTTTTCGCCGCGAAGGGCATCTCGCCGCCTGCTGATAACGGCGACGTCGGGGACCGCCGCGGCGCGGGTCAATGGCATCACCATCCACCCGCCTGCGGCTTCACCAGGACCAAGCGCCGGGCGCGAACACGGCGAGGGACGTCGACGGGGTGCGGTTGCCGAGGCAGGCGGAGCGGTTCGTTAACGGCCAGTCCAGGATGGACTGGCAGGATAGGACGTGCTCGTCATCGACGAGGTGAGCATGCTCGGCGCGCGGACGCTGCACGCCGTCAACGAGCGGCTCTGCCAGCTGCGGGGATCGAAGCGGGACTTCGGGGGGATCCCCATCGTCCTCTTCTGCGGGGACTTCCACCAGTTCCGCCCCGTCCAGGAGAGGTCGATCCTGTTGCCGAGCGCGGCCGTCTCGTGGGACGAGGACAACTCGTTCAGTGCCGAGCAGCGGCACCAGCACGACAAGGCGCACGCGCTGTGGAAGGGGTTCACGACCGTCGTCATTCTGGACGAGCAGATGCGCGCCGCCGGCGACCCGGAGCTGCGGCGGCTGCTGAAGCGGATCCGACGGGGCGTGCAGGACCACACGGACCTGGATCTCTCAACTCGAGGTGCCACCGGAAGGCAGGCGGATCCCGTGGGAGACGGGTATCACGGTGGTGACGCCGCTCAACAGGAACCGGTGGAACCTCAACATGGAGGCGAGCCTGGCGTTCCAGATCCAGCAGCGGTCGACGGTGCGCATCTTCCTCCGAGCACAATGGAAGGACGGCCTGCCGACCGAGGAAGAGGCCATCATGATGTTGAACCAGGGCGACGACAGCGCGATCCCGGTGCCGGCCGTCTTCATGTTCGTGCCGGGGATGCCGGTCGTCGAACCACAACACCCACCAGGGGCTAAAGCTGGTGAACGGCGCCGGCTACACGGCGGCGGAGGTCATCGTCGACAAGGCGCACCCGGGCATCGGCTCGGCCGACATGGTGATCCACTTCGGCCGCCGGCGGCGATCATACTGGGGTCGGAGACGACCAAGGACTTCCGCTTCGTCGGGATGCCGCCTGGCACCATCCTCCTGACGCCCATGAGCGTCAGGATCCAGTGTCACCGGAAGCGACCGTGGCAGCAGAACGACGTCAGCCGCAAGGGCCTGCCGTGCGCCGCCGCCTTCGCATGCACGGATTACAAGGTGCAGGGGGGGACGCTCGAGCGCGTCGCGCTCGAGCTGCGAGGGACGAGGACGATAAACGTCGGCGGACGTGCCGTCCCCTCGCAGTGCGACCCGTATAGCCTGTACGTGCAGCTGTCGCGGTGCCCGACGCTGGACGGCATCATGCTCGTGTCGAAGGTGCGAGAGAGGGACCTGGTGGGAAACCGGGTCCCCCGGGAGATGACGGCCGCACAAGCGAGGCTAGAGGAACTGAGCGACAGAACCGTCCGGGAGGCGCTGTGCTGGCTCGGCGACGACTTCGAATTGAATTCGCGCAGAAACAGAGAAGCCCTGGACAGGCATGAATTGCATGAATGACGTCGGACGCGGGAAACGGCCAACGTATAAGCAAGAGACTTAAGGCAATGGACGTAACTGCCAGGCCAATCGGAGGCCAACCGGAAAGCGGAATTGGGGAATTTGAGCGGGAACGGCAACGGCTTTTCACACCCAACAGGAAGGCGGGATTCGCACAAAGGGCAAAGGGACAAGACGAAAGAGGGCAAACCTTTAGGCCAACCGGAAAGCAACCATTTTAAGACGAAACAAGACGAAAGAGGCAATTTTCAAGCCAACCGGAAAGCAGGCCGGGAGAAAAAGCCAACCAACGAGAAGCGGACAAAAGCTGGCGAATCAGGGGCGCGAATCCGGGGGGACAAAAAATCCGGGGGCATAAAGTCCTTTCGTTCCTCAAGGCAAGGCATCACGCCAATTCGAATCCCTTTCAGAAGCACTACCTGGGACGGGAGGTTTGCGCGGATACTTGGGGTATTCTCCGGCGACAAAAACCACAGCAGGCGCTCATAAGGCAGGCCTGCAGCGTCGGCCACTCTATCAGCAAGCGGAGACCCACGGATCTCACAGCTGAACAAATAGCATCCGTGTCTACTGATCCTATCATCAAGCGACTAGAGCAAGACCTTCGGCATCATCGCCCAGGTTCAAAGAAGCACATGGAACTCCGCCGTCGACTGAGGAACGAGAAGCAAAGATTGAAGAGGGTGCTTAAGCAGAAGATTCGAGATGAATGGACTGCCAGACAGGCGGTGGACGACATTGAGGGGCAATTGCAAGGTATTGGGTTTGTCAAACAAGCGACTGTGAACACTCCCATTTGTCCTCAGCGACCGGCTCAAAAGCGATTGGTTGAGGCCCTCGCCGCTCCACTTGGCAACACGCTCGAAGGTCAATATCGACGGAGAGACAATGCTATCGCCGCCATCGTAGCTTATTGTATGGTCGAGGAAGGGCAGACGATCCGCGGCGCTCGAGCGTCGGTCGACTCAACTAGGCCTACTCTCATGAACGAACCGCCTATCAACAGCCCTCAACTCACGGCTCTGATGTCCACCTTCATTAAGACAGTCACGGACAGGCCTCGAAGATGCTTCATCTGTGTCGGCAAGGCCCTTGATTTGACATCAGATGATGGGGCCGTGGAGGTTCTCATTCGCGAGTTTTACACTCCTGGAGACCTGTCCAAGCACTTCCGACGCAAGCACTTGTCGAATTTACGCGAGGGCGATGAGATTAGATGTTCGATCTGCGATTTGCCACTGGACCATATGGAGCATCTGCGGAACCATGCTCTACGAATACACGGAACAGTGTCCTAAGCTATGCCTTTGACCAATCGAAGTTGTTGGTCTGCAAGGTAGCAAATCGAATGTATCGCTTGGTATCTCCACGGTCAACCTGCATCGCGCGAAATCTATGTGTGTGGCTAAAGCAGTCACCTTGTTCTCAACCAGACTTCCCTAATCAGGAGAATATCCTTTCTTTTTAGTATGAGACAAGGAGAACTTACGTTCCTCGAGCTTCAGCCTTCTAGTTGACGTCCATTTTCGCGCGGTGGTGATAGAGGAACTTTTGCGGTGGAAGTGTTCCAATCGTTCTTACGAGGAATGTCGGAGTGTTAGGCTATTAGGTGTTATCAAGGACCACCTGAAAGATCATTATAAGGCCATGTATCAGGACCTATAGTGACCTCACGTGTATGGCTAATTTGGTGCCCATGGAGTTACCCAACGGCATAAATAGGACCGTTGGGCCGCACCTTTCTAGATCTTCATAACAACTTGTGTACTTGGCTCCTACCTCTTCCAATGTGTATTGGCGTAATCGTCGTTAAACATTAATTCTGTCTTTCGCTTGAACGGCCGTCGGGCCACCTAAAAATCCACACCTAGATAAAAGGCGTGCATGATCGAGCGTCCAGCGTCCTTTGCAACAAACCAATTGTCAAGGACAACCACGTGGGCGGCATCGTATCGGCTCTCAGTCGCGGGAAGTGCATCGATCGTCAATGTGACTAGAACACAACGTAACTAAGGAACGAGCATTCTTGAAAACGTCAATTTGCTCCTCGAATGTTTGCCTGCTCATTACTTACGGCATGATGGAGGTCAATTGGGCTATCGTGGTGCCTTTAACAGTTACCTAGGGAGGCACGCAGCTATCTTACTTTTCCCCAGCAAGCTAGCGAGCAACCAGTCTGCCATGAAGGGCTGGCCGCGAGAATCCTCCCGAAGCTTCAGGATACACGCTCAGATCTATTCCAGCCGCGCGACAAAGCAATCATGGTCTACCCTTGAAAGTTCACACTCTATTGTATTTCCATTAGCACCACCTGATCCACCTTGAGTAAGTACGTGCCGAACCTGAGCAGGGACTGAGCTACCCTGAGCAGGGGCTGAGCTACCCTGATCTGCCCTGAGCTGCCTGGAGCCGCCTGAGCCTGTCCTGAGCTGCCCTGAGCTGCCCTGGGTTGCCCGCTCCGGCGTGTGGAGCATCGAATAAGCCACTGCCAAGCGGTTGAACGAACATTGTACAGCCGCTGCATTTTTCGCAGCCGCAATACTTGTGATATCCTGGCTTACACGCGTCGCCAAGTTGTAGCGTATTTAGGAATCTGGTGTACCAGTCTACGCTTCACAGTCTTCGATGCTGCGCGAAATACACATCGTGTAATTTTTTCCGGCCCTTCCATAATCTGCAGATACTCCCCTCTCATGCTCTTTGAACTCTTCAAATAACAAAAATTCGAGATGCGAAATTACAGTATCACGCATCGAGGAGAAAATTAACTTACCAGTTGGCAGTTGCTTGCCGTAGGTACATCTCAAGGCTTTGACCGTACCGTACTTGCGTTCTGGCGAAAGGTTTCTACCGCCCTGTCAAGATCAAGACGCTCATTCACGGTGCTGCCTAAAAGGCAGCAAGCAGTTCGTAATGCCATATTAGTGATGGATTCGAACCTTCTAGGTGACATCGTCATCTATGCTGTGTGATGGGTTCTAATAGTGTAAATTACAGCTATGTAGTCCTCGTGCGTTTTACATTCGAGCTGAGGAAAGAAGAAGGAAAGGAAAATAGAAGGACAGAAATCCTCCAACAAAATAGACTAAGCCGTTACTGGAGCAACAGTGCTTAGACCGACAAGGCACTGCCTTGTCCAGCAGGGCCTAGCCCGTTACATGCTGCCTAGGTGGCGACATCGCCACTCAGCCCAAAATTCCAAGTATAAGAAGCCAACTTTTCACCATCACTTAGATAGAGAATCAAGAGTCTTTCGTTGTCCGATACACAGGGATCTTCTTCCCGATCGTTGTTCAGTCATCCACACCAACCGTGCCCCTTGTTGTGTGACCCTGTCTCTTCCGATCTGTGACTGACTGACTCACTCTGTTCCGTCCCGCAGGTCCTAACGGCCATCAGGTGCACAGCCTCTGATGCAGCTTGCGTCACTTGACCAATCATACGCGCAGCCCAGAGTTATTGATGTTCTAAGCTCCAGTTCTCATTGGTCAAAATCGCTTCTACTAAGAGGACAAGATGACGCCATCCAGACGTGCGCCGTCTCTCGAAACATGCATGAAGTTTGTGCAAAGCCCTCCCTGCCCGGCTGAATTCTGCCTCCTCCTGGTAAAAGACCAGCTCAAACGGAAATAATACTGTAGTGTACACTATGTTACATAGTAAGCCAGTCAGGACAATAAAGGAGCACTTCGGCGCTCATTAGCTCCACAGGAGTATGAACTACTCGCGCATGTCCACGACCGTTGCCCACCAGACTTACCTGAGCCTGCTTTTGCCCAATCTAGACGCTATATTCTTGGCTCGGCGGGCGGAGAGCCGGAAAAGCCTATGTCGCAGAAGAAACGAAAAATGTCTTAACCTTCTTCTGGGCGTAGTTCACAAGCACGTTTCAGATCAACAGACAGTGTTGGAGCCGCCAAAAGCGGCAATTCTGGAGGTTGGGGTAGGTAAATAGCCCTGCCGCACCTCGAACGTCATCATCGCGGTTTGTGCCCATGTACCTGGAAGTAGTGTCGCTGAAATGCGCCCAAAAAGGACGCGGTTTGGTGACGCAAGTTGTGGCCCCTGACCATTCTCTCGCATACGTCTCCGAGACCCCACATCTCCCACCCTCGCCTTCACTCCTCTTCTCTCTAGCTCTACTTTAAAGTACTTCTGCACTATCCCGCTTCATCGCGCTCCAACCGAGCTGCTGCCACGAGACCCTCCACTACGCCCACCTTCGGGTTTCTCCATATGCCTCTAAACGCAGCCATCTCAAGAAGAGGGCGTAGTGCCTGGTACAACGCAAAAATCTGGCAGAAAAAGTGCTAAGAGAGGTGGAAGCACACTGTGGCTGCGGCATAGCAGCTCGTAGAACGAAGACGTCAGGTCATTGCTGTGTACATATTGCAACCATCTCGAGAATGTCGGGTGAAGCAGAAGCGCGATTCGGCCGGCAGTGCAATTTCATGGTTAACTAATCCTTTCTGGGCTGTGGCGGCAGCCATCCGAGAACAGGTGGTTTGTATGTATGTGTATTTCACCCGGAGGATTTCTCCTATAGGGCCTAGACGTAAAAGCTACTGACATTTCAATACATTAATGCGTAACACCTTAAGCCCCACGCGAACAGGTGGTAGGATTGATGACCTGCAGCAAAAGATGCAGGACGCTGCTGACCAACGATCTCCATGTGCAGGATGGCCCTAAACCAGGACCCCCTTAATCGCTCTATGCGCGATATTTATCTTCCATGTGTCTAGCCGTATTAGGCAAGGGCGCCTCACACCTAGCGGTAACTTAGCTATGCGCGTTTCCCCTCTGGAAATGGCGCTGTCGTAAGTCACGATTGGTGAGGCGCACTTACACTATCGACAAACATGTCTGACATAACATAGAGGTGTCGCGAAGCCAGATACTTAGTGTCATCTGAATCATTAGACAGTAGCTCCAACTTTTCGTAACATAAGGCAAAGGCAATTGGCATCCAGAAAGTGAGGTTATCGCGAGATTTAATTACTATAACTAGTAACTTAGTAGTATTGATTACCGTTTGGGACATCTCCAAAAAAGCAAAAAGACGTGCTAGGCTAGAGAAGACTAGATACATAAGACGTCACGACCAAGCCGCCCGAATAAACCGATGTCATTTCGCTGCTAAAAAGACCATAGGATCAGGTCGGACGAACTCGACAAGAAGCCTGAAGCGAACGCCAGCTAGGCATTGAGGGGCCTCATCATGGAGACGCCGGCTGAGGCCGTGATCATGGTGGGGCGAAGCGCGTCGCCTGCGTCGACACCCGCGAAAAGATCGACACGCGTCGTGAGGCCAAGCACCAAAATTCGAGAAGCCGCGCGACAGCCCGACGATCTGGCTGAGAAGACAACACGCGCAACTAGGCTTGCAACGCGCATTGCCTCGGACGATGTCGCCATCAGTGACGCGACTGAGCGGCGCAAAGTTGCCAGCAGCAGCAGTGGCGCGAACGAAGGCCGAGCCATGCTCCAGAAAGTTCTCGAACTCTTGAGCGAGTCACGTCAAGAAACGCAAAAGCTCAGCCGAGCGATAGATGCGCAAAACGAGATCATATCCAGCAACAGCAGATGATCCAGGAAATGGATCAACAAGGGAAAGAGATGAGAGATGAGCTTCGTCACATCCGAGCGCAGTTAGAGACCCTGGCTACGCCGCATCTTCTCTGCAGAGCAGTCCGCAGATGTCGTATGCGAGCGCTGCAGGGTCATCGCCGACGATCCAGACAATGAACCGGGGCACCGTACCAGCAGCTAAATCGGCACGAACAGCCGTCAGCGATAGTCTCTACTGTACGGTGGACACATCACGAGTCGAAGAAGCGAACAGGTGCCAGACGCAGATCGGCAACATCCGAAAGGCCATAGAGAGCGACATGAGAAAGAGTCAGAGGCAGGAGACTTGGAAATGCGCAGCGGTCGTGACAGACGCTCGAAACCCCGACCGGATCAAAATTTTATGCAGAGACCAAACCGAGTTGAAGCAGGTCAAGGAAGCAGCGCAGAAGACGGTAACTTCGGGAGCCAGGGTACTGAGAGATCAGCTTTACCCTGTCAAAGTCGACAACACCAAGCGTACCGCAGTGCTGGACGCCGAAGGCAACGTTCTGCCGGGCGCAGCTGAGGCGCTCGGAGCCGAGAATTACGTCACGATTGCCAAGATCACCTGGCTTAGCAACAAAGAGAAAGCCAAAGCGTACGGGTCAATGGTGATCTATGTCACCAAAGAGAGTGACGCGCAAAGACTTCTGGACGGCGTGTGGTTCGATGTTGCGGGAGAGTCCGCCTGCACCAATGTTTTTGAACGCCGCGTAGGACCGATTCAGTGCTTCAACTGTCAAGAGATGGGACACAAGGCGTTTTCATGCAAGAAGCCGCAAAGATGTGGCAGATGCGCGAAAGCAGAACATCACCACAGAGAATGCAAGGAGACAGTGCCAAAGTGCGTGCCCTGCGGTGGACCACACGAATCGTACAGCCGGAACTGTCGGGCGCGGAACCCTGGGGATGAGACGCAGGCAGCGTCTGGCCCTTCGGGCTAAGCAGCGGAAGTGAGAATCCACTTAGGATCGATTATGGCACTAACCTTCAACAATACTAACACACAGGTATTCGACTTCGGATTTCGACAGACCGCGCTTCAGCTGCTGAAGGTAGGACGCTGAACACTTGGAGAAATTGGCCTTCAAGCAGGCCTGTCACGGAGCGAGTAGCGGCGAGGTTGGTGTAGCGTATGCTGACCCGTGGGGCTTAAGGTGTTACGCATTAATGTATTGAAATGTCAGTAGCTTTTACGTCTAGGCCCTATAGGAGAAATCCTCCGGGTGAAATACACATACATACATACATACTAGATACATAAAGTATCCTGAGTATCCGTACCTGGGGTTGCCTCGAGCTAGTGGCGGTGTGTCACACACAATACGAGTCAGGGGTAAGCTTACAAGTGGGGGTCTAAAGACCCCCCGCCCTTGGGCTAATGATCGGCTGCAGTGAGATCGTGCTCGAACTACCCCTGCCAATTAGTTTGGGCCGCCACGACATGACGGGGGGACAAAGACGAGACAAGGCAAGACAAAATGTGGCGCGACGTGACAGAAAGCGACCCACCTGCGCGCCATCGAGGTCGGCATGACGTCTGCGATGTTGTGTTGCAGCTGTAGTGACCCAAACACCAAACCTTGTTCCTCTCCTGAGCTCATGCAGACCAGGGCAACCATATGTACATACATATATACATACATAAATACAAGATATATATGCATGTACGTATGCACAAACATGCCTCGGGGCCGGCACGTTAAACCTTGCCATGGACAGCACGTGGCGATCGCGGCCCTGACCACCATCTCGCCGTGACGCCTAAGCCATGTTGTCTTGATACCTCAGGGTCTGACCTCGACTGGCCCCGGGCACGATAGGCGTACCTTACATAAGGAGGCGGTTCCTTTCCACGGGCCCCTACTGTACTTGGCAGCAAAGACAATGCCCCGTCGAATGCTGATACGAATGGCTTGTCAGAGGTGCCGCAAGAAACGAGCAAAGGTCAGTCGATAGCCCACCGAAGCCAAAGCCCAAAGAGCCCCCAGTCGTCTGTCTCATCCCATATCCTGCCTAGCTGGATACTTTCACTGATTGGTTTCTCGCTCTCTAGTGTGATGATGGCCAGGCACCGTGCAAAAGATGCGACGAGGCCGGAGAAGGACGCGTATACGACCACCCGCGACGCAAGTCCAAAGACGATCTACGGGCCGAGATCGATAGTCTACGGCGGTACAGCGAGGAGCATGACCGACTACTCCGCGCAATATGTTCAATCAACGACGTCGAAGTCAGCAATGCCTTTATACAAGACTTGGTCGAGGGGACCAAGTCTCACCAAGCCATTCTGCAGGAGCTGGCGCACCTGAACGGTGAAAACGGGCGTGGCTCGTCAGATGGAGGTGAACAGGAATCATCGGCGGGCTCTTCCAGCTCCATTCTCGACGAAGCCGTCTGCCCGCACTGCCTGAGCCGACTGCCGTCGCCCACCATGCACCGTTCTGCCTCGGGCTCGAGCGACCTCAGCACACTGAGCGAGGCTCCCAAGGCGACTTCGACACCGGCCCTGGCGGCTCCTGTTTCCCGTCATTGCCCTTTGACGATGCATCACACGCGCAAACCGACAGGTGGACGTGCGCCGGGTGTACGGTGGCTTCGGTTCGGCAGATCCTCGACGCCCTCCTCACCTGGGACTACCTCCCTTCTGCCTCATGTGCAAGGACCCTTCTTCCGAGACTATTGCAGCGGCTCGAGCCGGTACTGCTCCTCTGCCCTGGTAAACGCGCTCATCGCGCTGGCAACCCGGGTGGTCCACGAGATCAGCGACGAAGCGGAGAGCCCGGGCCTGGCTTCAAGTGCGGAAGCAAACCACTTTCGACAAGGCCGAGGCCATTATCCGCAGAACCGGCCCTCGGCCAACCTCCCAGATATACAGGCCATCGGGATTCTCTCGCTCTACCAGATTACCTGCGGGCGCGAGGCCGAAGCTCAAGCGCTTGCCGACTCCTTTGCCGCTAGGATAGTCAATCTTGTCCTCAAGAGCCCTGATGGGCTCCGAGGCCGAGAATATGCCAAAGTTTGGGCTACTTCGTACCGCGGCGCCGTGTCCCTGATTCGGTCTGTAAACCGCTTGCAGCCCCTGTTCCCGACTCCTCCGAAGCATAAACTGATGGGATTCCGCACACAGCATACTTCGTCTCACGACGGGCCAAGTCTTCACCATGTCTACGAGTTGCAAGCTACAAGACGACTCAATATTTCTAGACCAATCCGCCTGCAGTGC
Source organism: Hirsutella rhossiliensis (assembly GCF_020360975.1). Classification (NCBI taxonomy): domain Eukaryota; kingdom Fungi; phylum Ascomycota; class Sordariomycetes; order Hypocreales; family Ophiocordycipitaceae; genus Hirsutella; species Hirsutella rhossiliensis. The sequence continues at coordinate 2,849,114 of NW_025408669.1, forward strand.
CGAGTACCTGTTTGGCGGCCAGTGCGGCAGCGGAACTACACCAGGTGAATGCATCAAGTTAGGTATACCCAGGAATTGTATCCAATCAGAGTCGCACCGTAACACGGCTGCAGACCCTGCCCTGAAAGCACGCGGCTCGCAACTGCGCAATCTACAGCTCATTCCAGCAAGAGTCTTCCAGCTCACGGAATGGGTGTACAAGCTCCTCTCATCAGCAACCCATACCCCAAACGGACGATTCGACACAGCCGAGGTCATGGCAGTGTATACCGAGTGTCTCGATTGGTACGAAGGATTCTTCTCCCTACCCAAAACCGGCGGCAGTGACACCCCCTTTGTACTCTTTATCCAGTATGTACACAGACACAAGAACCCGGCTCACAGGACTCGGGAGGGGGCCGAGAGACACAGAGGGGAGAAGAGACAGCATCATCCGGCTGACTGCCCGCATGTAGCATGTACTATCAGTTCTGCCTACTCTGCCTGTTCCGCCCTCTCGCCAACCTTGTCCTGGCTGATTCCGACGTCCGACCCCGCGAAATCTGTCTCCAGGCTGCGGACTCTATCCTCACCCTGTCGCAGTCCTACAGCAGGCTCTTCACCCTTAGACGCGTCTCCCCATTCGTCCCCTATTTTGTTTGTGCCTCTGCCCTGCATGGCTTACAATTGAGTCAACATGCAACTCTGTGGCCTTGGCTGGCTCGCAACCTTTCCAACCAAGAAAGTTGTCCTTGGCGACCATCTCGGATGTTTCAAGCGTGGACGGGTTTAGCACCTATCAAGACGTGTCCCCCTCCCCGACTGCCGCCAAAGTGCCCATAATGGCCCACGCGAGCCAATTGCTGGCAGAGATGAGCTCCAACCGTCGAATGGCCTCATCCATAGAGAAGATGCTTCGAGGATATCTTACCGATTTATGGTGATGCAGAGTAGACTCGACAGAGTCTTGTTGTAACTTAACGGGTTCTCGCATCGGCCGGGGTCTTTGCGGGCGCGCTTCAGTACAAGTAGCAAGGCAATCGCCTCACCGGGTTCGAACGCCGTTGGACAAGGCAGCCACAGTGCTTTTGCTCTCTTGCCAAACGCCGAATCTTGATAATTACCCACCCATTGCGTAAGTCTTCAATATGCATACACATATTTTCTAGTCCTGTTTTACGCGTTTGACTGTACTATGCCATGGACTGTCCGAATCCACCCTTCTCTTCGATGAATCGACGGAAATATTATCAGGCTCGGAGCTCAACCGCTTCCCCCCCGTTTTCCTGTTGCCTCTGATCTGGGCTGGTGGCTTGAATGTCCAAAGAAACTGAATCGACGCTAGGAGATCGCCTTGATGTCCCAAGGCTTGATGACCCAAGCCAGTGCCTGTGACCTCGCAACCTCCTTAGCCAAGAATTTTCTTCCCTTCGCAATTGTCAGGTATCTCTGAGCATTTTTGAGCCATTCCTGCAGTTCGTCGAAGCTAGTGGTAGCAGTGAACGAGCGATCGCCATGTATCTTCAACACTCGTGGAAACCGTAGAGTATAGTACCGTGCATTTGCGGGCTTGTCGAAGCCAGATCCCACGAGTTCTACTATAAATGGATGCTGAAATAACGCCTTTGGGCGTAGTCCACGGTCGGGTCCAAGACCACGTCAAAATTTGGCGTGGACTCAATGAAGGGTATTTGTGTGAAATATCCATGTCGGTTGAGATATTGCATATGGTCTTTCGGGATGCCATGTTTGTCGATGATGTCGATGATGCGAAGTCTTGGCTTAGAATTATAACGGCAGACCTCATCTTTATTTTCCATGCATCCGATAAAAAACGACGTCCACCAGAGCTTGCCAATTCCAATCTCTTGTTCGTCCTCCGCGCTATGGTTGCCACCGACAATAGTGAAGTCGGCAGAGTCACCGAGGCCTGGAATGTAGTCTTTCTTGAGTTTGATGGATGACTTGTCGCAATCGGAGGTGAAGTAAGGTCGTTGCAACCTTTCAGCACCAGTCCCTCCCACCGTTGTGTAATGGCTCGTGCGAATAGTTCAGTGAGCCGCTCAGCAGCATTGGCTGAGGAGAATGCAACCACTTCGCGGAACCCGACCTCGGAAAGACCAGGGTCCGGCGAACCAGAGACCGAAGTAGTCGTCGCCGCTTAGCATGGCTTTTTCTAGCGCAGACCGTGTCGTCCAGCAACAGAAGATCGTAGAACATAATCATGAGATGTTCATTCATATTGAATGGGGTCTTGGGCCGCCCAAGGAGCCGTCCTGATCGTCTGACGTGTTTACGAATTTTGTGGAAGGGCTCGATTACCCTACTGTCGTCGTTCCATACCAGCAGCTCGCCCTCCAGTATGCATTGTTTCTTGATCCTGCAGCCTGCCGTGCCAAGGTTGAGGCTTTCTCGTAACGCGCGATGAAGGCCAATGCGGTCGATGGTAGAGTCCCTCCCACTCTTGGAGAATATTTTGATGCAGGCCTGGTTTGCTTAAGTCAACATGAAGTTGACAGTATTCTCCATCGTATTTCCGCCCACGCTCATTAGTCTTGAGCCAGCCAAGTGGCAGCAATGCTTGATGCTCCTTGCTTTCGCATAAGCTGGCCGTTCAATCATGACTCAACCTGCGGCTGTAGGACTTTCCTCAACTCTTCCCAGGGATTTACCACGGCCTGTAGGGGTGTATTCCGGATCTCAAGTCCCCTAGGATACTTACGGCAACTTGGATTGAATTCTGAAAACGGAGGAGATTCCACAAAACGGATGAAATCTGCCCATCGCCAGTCTTTCTGGGACAGAGGCCGGATTGTAGTTTTTGATAGCATGCGAACCAGCCATTTGGCCTCAAAGCTGTTCAATCTTCGGAACAAACTGATGAGCAGATCGTCCGAGCTGCTGCAGGGTTGACGGTATTTCCGCTCAGTTTTTCTCGCAGATCAGCGGACGAGAAAGGTGAGAAGGCTGCAATCCGATCGAGCACATCGTCAAGTTCTTGCAGAGTCACTTTCGGACCCATCCTTGGTTCGCAGTCCGTTATAGCCATAACGCGCTCAACACAAGTTGCGAAGTCCGGGCCGTTCCTGGTTTGCCATATCTGTAGCTCCTTCATTCGGGACGATCCAAGACATTGTGCTTGTTGGACAATCCTTTCGAGCTGAATTTTGACAAGCCGAAAACTCGGTCCGGCCTGCGTTCGGGAAAGAGGCATGACAAGAATGCCACGGCTTCTGACCCTAGACGTGGGATGGCTGTATCATGTTTGTCGAACCAGCCAACAAGACTGCGCACATCGAAGTCCTGGGTCTTCTGAATACTGAAAGACCTCGTGTGATTTCTTTCGAGTTCACTGAGGAGTTCACATAAGAGATGCAACGGAAATGGCATATTGGCTGAATATTTGTAGTCCAGGGCTGTTCAACCAGAGGATGGCGAATGTATGACGGAATGAGTCTTAGCACAAGCTCTGGGATGAGCGGAGGGAGTCGTAATCCAACTTATAAACGATGTCCTCCCTGCTCCATTTCCACTGAATCTATGGCCCTCGAGGCGAACTCAGACTTGTAGCATGCGGGTGGGTTGCTCCGTCTAATGACGACGTCGTGAATCTCGTCGCTGCGGCTGACAGCCCTTGCGACATAAGTACCCATTCTGCCTTGCCAAGTTATTTGTCGTGACTGGATTCGGCACCTCTAGTTCGAAGGTTAGGTGGGACTACTGACCTCGCAACGCAATAGCCATGAACGGCAAAACATGTTCACGGCTGGACGCTCGAATGCGACCTCCTTGGCATCCTGTGCCAACCCAAAACGGCTTCACGGCAACCGGCGCATGTATATTGTCACTTGATCTCTGCCCCAGCGCTATTTCCAGAAAGTAGTATCCCACTCGTATCTGCAACAAATGCTGCGTCTCGTTGCAAACCGTACAGTACGACTAGGCTCTAGCAGACTATTGTGATCCGTTGTACTCATACTTGACAAACCCGCCAATCCCTACACGCCTGATAGGGGTTGCAGAGCATCTCAAACATCTCGTCGTAACCGATGAGGAGATTCATTTCCCTCAGCATATCCTGCCCTCGAAGGCTTCGGTCTCGTCATTCCATTGCAGCGTTATGGGTGGCTGCCGCCGTTAATCTCGACTTCAAGAAAAGAACGTCCGTCATCAGCGCAAAATGTACTCCTTCCAGCGTGGTATCGGCCCCGATTGTTTCAGACCTCCAGAGCCCTCCGGCCCTCCACCATGCTCTCTTGGGCCTTTCAACGTATACTCATGGCGGGCACTCTTGGTTATTTCCGAGCCAGACTCGTGAGAGCTTGACTTTGTTCACTGTTTTCGCGGCTCCGCTCGCCCCTCTGGGCAAGTCTTCCGATGCCTTCCACCGCTTCGGCGACGCGCGCGTGGTTCGTCATCCAGCGCCTGCTCTGCGGGCCCATGAGGTGGCTGGTCTCGCTGCTGCTGCGGGTCCTGTTTGGCATGCCGTTTGCGATCCTTGGTGCTGTGGCACTCTGACAGACGGGTTTGGTATTGGCAAGTTGAGCTTCTAAGGCGCCGAGACGAGAGCTGATGTCGGCCAGCTGATTTCGAATTTCGCAGTGCTCGTTGTAGCAAAGGTCTCTGATCTTGCGGTCCGTCACAGCAAAGAGGCTGCCACATGTACAAGTAGTGCTCGCAGCGGCAGTTTCATTACAGCCGACATGATCGATTCCACTGTCTGCTGGCATGTGGCAGGATTTAAGTGCCTCGTTCACATAGGTAAGTTCTTCCAATTCGATGTGACCTTCGAAAACGGGATCACAACTGGAGTCGTCGACATTGTATTCGCGAATATATTTCGGCCCGGATTGACCTCTCTCCGCCCCGGGCTGACCAGCCGGTGAGTTTGTCGCTATTTGCTTTTTACTTGCCATGGCGCTGTGGACGGGAGAGTGTGAGAAGGATGGAAATACGTGACGAGGATAGTGTAGACTGTAGAGGTAGGATGAGGAGACGAAGACACATGGAGTCGGAATGTATGGTCTTTATAGGCAAACCTCGCGTAAGGACATCTCGTGATCTTCTCCTACACGGATGTCGTTCCTGTGATGTCGGCGCAATGGAACTTCGCCATGTATGTGGTTAGGGGCACCTCCGCCTATTTTCGTTCTCCTGCGGGTATGCGAGTCGCTGTGGGCAGCCCGGAAACGGTGTGATACGAGACGCAAATCCAGAAGCCCAAGCCATTCTCCGTCCGGCGTATCTGGCTACCATCTAGAGGCTAGCTCTAGACCACGCCGTCACGTCGCAATTCATCGCCGTGCAGACCTTTGAGCTGGCAGCCCTCCACCCGCCGCACTGACTGCTGTCCACGACTGGCTCGCCGCCATACCGCCGTAGGCTCCGCCCAGCAAGCCTCCGGGCCGAGATATGTACGATGAGGTGACAATGTGCTCCAATCAGAAGCGTCTGCGGCTTTGTGAAGCGGTATCAATCTGACTGATGATGGATCAGTGGATGAAGTCGTTTCCCAGACGTGGCGGCCGGTCTATGGTCCAATGGCCTGCGTGCTCCTCTGCACCCATGCCAGTATCGAGAGATACTTGCCCCGTTAGGGCCAACAGGCGTAATGAAGAGGCGATCATTCAGTGCGAGATAGCACGTATAATGGAACTTGTAAAGGCAAATATTGCTCCCGCTGATCGGTTGGAAAGCTCTATAGCCCCGCCAGGCAGTCATTGTAACGCCTCCCATGTCTCCGCTTGTAGTGGAAACGCAGCTGGGCTCGCGCGAGGTGTCATCGTCGTTCGCCGGTGAATACAACTGCCTGACGCTTGCTGGTTTGTGCGAGGCTGTCGTCCTGAGAGCTTTCAAGCTTAGATGGGGTCGTGCCCTCGGGTTGTCAGCCTGAGTATCGACACCGCTTTCGAAGTCGTCGTTATTGTCGTTGTCATTGCCTCATTTTCTGGGAAGCGATACTTCTGGCAGGGGTCGGCCAGGCAGGGGGACTCTGCTCGCAGGGACTTGGCTGGCCGCGGTTGTGATTGTGCCGCCGGTATGAGCCTTTGAACATGTGCCTTGGACATCTAGTAGCGGCTCTATCCTATGGCGGAATAATGGTGAACTCAAGTGAGTGGTTGGCGGATGATTGGTACTGTAGGACAAAATTACCAGCTGTCGCAAAGAGAAGTTCGGGGAGAAGGCTGGGTACAGAAAACGCGGGGTGTCGCTCCTAGACCCTTCCGCTCATCATGGGTGCCTGGATTCCCGTTACCGTACCTGCGGCCGATTCTGGCTTCACAACAGTGCAGCAAGTCCTCGTCTTGGGCGATTGACAGCATCCTAGCTTCTTGCTGCTTGGTAGTACTGAGCTGTAAGGACTGCAACCCCTCTTGGTAAGCAAAATCGTCTTCACTGCAGCCAGAAAGTGAGCTGGCGCCGAGCACCAGGCAGCAGCGGAAGGGTCTAGGAGCGACACCCCGAGTTTCCTCGACCAACCCGTTCCCCGCCACTCGCCTCTACAACAGTTGGTGATCTAGTCATGCCAGCCCTCCGCCAACCTCTTGACTTCACCATCACTCTACCACGGCGTTGCAACAATTCTCCGCTCATAGATCAGCGTCCCGGTATAACATGGAAATATGTTCTGACGAAGATGGCGCATGGTATGACCAGTGCGTCTTTCTCCCGCCAATCCATCCGAGACTGGCCATGGACGAGCCGGTCCGCTTGGTTGGCAGTCACACTCGACAAGATCTCTGGCCGTGTTCGCGGCCGCCCCTTAGTCTTTGGAGAACCCGCAGGTGGAAGTGGATCGTGATACTGTTGATGATCGCTGCGGCAGTCCTGATGTCGCCGTGATCAGCAGGCGATTCGAAAGGCTCCTCCTACTGAACAACTCGACGAATGCCTCGATGATTCGCGACTTGCCAGTCCTGCCCTCGCCACCGACGAACTGGCAGAGTTGGCCGACTTCGCCTCCGTCGTTTTGTCGCATCAAATCGAGCTGGCAGCATATGATTGGGAAAGCGATCGACTGCGTTTTGTTCAGCGTCGGCCGTGTTGCCAACTCTCTGCCCGCCAAGCCTGCATTCCCGCCTCTACGTCGTCTGCGGTCTCGTCGAAGTCGGCCATCGCCATTTCGACATCGACCTCCTCGAAGCCAGCTAAGCCGACCATGACCCTCCGCAACGCAGCACGGCAGTCGCTTTCTCGGACCACGGTTATACTTTGTATGCCTTGGATCATCCTCTCCCTCTCTTTCGAGGCACTCATCTGCTGCGACTTGGTGGCCCTGACCTGATCCTACGGTGGCAGTGCGACCCCGGAAAATACCCGCCCCTACATGCTTATCCGTCTCGCCCCTTGTTCGGGTACTGTACCACGGCGGCCTGCAGCTCGGCCGTCGAGGAAAGCGCTGATCGATGGAACCGATAGAGCTGTTGCATCATCGCCATTGCTCCGGCGACTTGGCCGTCACCTGATTCGAGTCCAGTGCACCTCGGACGACGTCGATCAGCTGCGTTGCGTTTCCGATGCTGTTTGGACTGATACGTCGCTGTTGATTCTGCGCCCGCCTCGTCCGTCCCGCCCCTTCCACGTGTGCGACCGTCGGATAGGCATCTCCGGATGAGGATGCCCATTGCTTAGCATCGCGTTTTGCGTCTTCGGCTGATCGTCGAACCAGCCGCACGATATCGGCACGATGTCGTCGAGACATGATATTCTCGGAGCCAGCGCCTCTCGCGCCCGCGCCCAGATGCTGTTGATGTCGCCCATTTCTTCGCACATGAAAGACTCCCATGGTACAAATAGCACAAAGTGCTGCACGGTTGCCCTTTCAAAGGTGGAAAAAAATTAGCGTCTCCCATATCCTCCGGCGAATCGGTTTCGCGCAAACCTCCGATGACACGAGTCCTCGTCGTGGGCAAAGTCTTGCTCAGGTAGCCGTCAAGGCAAACGGTGGCCTGCTTTCCCGGCCGCCTGAGCACCTGAACCCAGCGTCTTCCTGGTGCCCGCCCATCATCGAAAGGCACCTCCCCCCTAGCCCCACAGCTCCCGTCGTTGCTGTTGCGTTTGAGTCTGACCAGCGATACGTAGTCGTACAGGCATAGGCCTCGCAGGAGATCTCCACGGTGCTGATATGCCTCGACGCGGAGATCCTGGGGCCTGCTTCTTCGACGACGACCGACTCATCCAGGGGATCATCTGTGACCCATGCGCTACTTGTCGCAGATGCCGCAATCGTCGAAAGACGTGCCAGTACAGCTAGTACCGGTATGTGTTTAGGTACGCCTAGGCGCTGCCATTGGAAAATTCGGCTGAGATCCTAGAAGATGAGCGACGACCTCGACCTGCGACAGGGGACGCTCCGTGAACATACGGTTCGTCACCCTCATCAAGAACTGTATGGTCCGATCCGTGCTCCATGGGGTGTATATTGCATGTCACCATCTCGTCTGCCGGTTCGGTTCGGCCGACGCAAGCACTAGATCAATGGTGCTTTCCGAGTCTTGGCCCTGCCACGTCTTGGTGCCTCGCGGCAGGCTGCAGAGCCCACAGTCATTCATCAGGTCGATGATCGGCTGCGCTTCCCTTGTCTTCTTGTTGCTACCTCATCGCCTCCCAGAGCAGATCGTGGCGATTAAAGTCCCCGCGACGACGTCCAGTTCCACCACGGAAGCCCACCACTAATCCATGCAGTTCTCTTACCGCCTCGATAGCACCTCGCTCTTCTACTCTACGTATACCGACACTACCATCAGATCTCGGCCCGGTAGCCGAAGGATTACCGCCGTCAAATCCGCTGACTGCGTTACCGCTTGCTCCGCCTCGAGGTCACTCCGCACCCAGAGCATGCTCCGGATCGGCCAGCCGGTCTCGTGTATCGTCGTCAGTATCATTGTCACCCAACTGCTGTGGCTTATTGAGCTCGTAATTACCCTGTCGTTTATCCTCCTTGCGTACGGAATCCTGCGCGGCACCATGAACGGCAGTATGAGCGACAGTATGAGCGACTCTACCGCCGGTGACGGCATCTTGTGCTCGATGTCGGACCAAAAGGGATAAATATCATCAGTAAAGATATCGACGGCGGTATAGTGCTGGAGATCTTAACATTAGATCTCAACTACCGTGGCTTCAAGGTCACGCGTCATTTTCACTGGGTCTAACCAGACAGAGAAATATGGTTTTGATGCTATACGCCAAGCTAGACCTACGAGGAGCACGAGCCGACAACTCCACAGGCTAAAAAATCTCGAAGCTAGTAGCCTCGAGAAGACTTTGAGAAAGATATCTAGAGTGTTTGAGCGCAAGGAGCAGAGTTGGTGTTGAAGGATCAGAGATTTCAGGCCTCGGCGGCTACGCTGCATCGCATGAGGCCAAGGAAGGAAAGAATGATCCCCAATCCTAATAATATGTTCATAAACCTCCGATATATATTAGGAATGTCTATGTGCTTCCACAGGGCGATGAAGAGGTGCTATATGCGATTGAAGGTGCATTTGGTCAGGTTGAAGAGGAGGAGGAAGGAGGGTAAAGCCACCTGATTCGTCGCCTTCTTACACATGGGCGGAGACAGACCAAAAACCCAACAGTCCACGGCAATTAAACATTGAAAGCACTACAGAGTAGTATTTCTTTTATAATTTATTATGGGCTAATAGCTTCAATTCAATTGATATAGTTTGTATGGTCAAGGCACCTTTTTGCGGTACCGGTGAAGGGGGTGTAACAGGCGATGGGTGGGGCATGGTAGGCCCGGTCGCGCTCGCTAAGCAGGCGCCGAGGGTGGGTCCGAGTACTCTTCGGCTACACGAAGAATATATATCGAGCACGAATCTGTCATTGGGAAGATGCCACGTGATCACGGCGTAACAGTCACATCCATAGTCGACGAGAGCGTATTCAGTAGCCTCTGTTGACGGGTCGACCGTTCATTGGTGGCTTGAACGCTTCCTAGTCGACCATGCCGGTCACAGCCCGTGACAGATGGCCAGCTGTTGGAACGGCGCAGCAGGAAGGGCGGCATGGGTCACCTGCCAGGTCACGTGGGGCATTCAGCTGAGATTTCTGCGGGCCCAAAAGGGGCACATTCCTAGCCGGAAGGGGGCATCACACACATCGCCTTTACACACACACAGCCGTGCCTATAGCTCCAATTGACCTCTTCTGTGTGCCCACTATCGTTGCCACCTTCCTCATTCGGACGAGCCGCAGAACCGCTGTTCTGACACCAGCTTAGGATGGTAGCTTAATACTACAAAGGAACCCCAAACGAGCGGCAACACTCTGGGCACATGGAGCAAGACGTATCAGCAGATTGAACAACTGGACGCACGTATACAGGCACGCCGCCATGAACAGTAACGCTGCATGGCTGCCTAACCAACAACCGCCTGTCAAGAAGAGATAGTCCCTTGCGTGGTCCAAATCGACAATGATGTGGCTGGCCACGGCCTGCCCCCATAACCTCGTCCGCAAAAGTCAGTTTACTTTCCCGAATAAGATCCAGGAGATTTGGGTGTATCAGAAGACTTGGGCGATAGCATGAAGCCTCGCCCGTACCTTGCCCCAAATTGGGACCTGGCCTCTGTTTTGGCACCGACATCAGGTCCAGGATACGCATTGTCTTGCAATTGAGATTCCTCCTCCTTGGGCCTTTGGATATTAAGTGTGATCATGTCCCGTGATATCTGCCGGACCGTTTCATCACTAAGGTGACCCCCTACTTGCCTGCTCCTCCATCCAAGTCCCTTGTTTTGTCCGTGAATCGTCTTTCCGTCAGTCGAAACCATGAACTGCATGGCGTCGCCTGTAGCGTAGTTGTCAATAATGCTAATGTTTTCCTTTAAGCGCTTGTTTGCTTCAGAACAAATGCTCAAGCTTTGGCGCGCGTTTTCCCATTCTTCACGCAGCCTCGCAATCTCGGAAGTATCCCCAGAAGCAGGCACTTTCTTTATTTTCCCAGCAAGCGATCGAACAAATCCTTCTCGTGTTGTCCCAGTTTCACGACTGTGTTGTCAAGGGTCTTCCTGCACCCATTCAGACCCTCATTGACGACCTTTCGGGGAACGTAGCTGGCTCTTCATTTTCGGACGAGCTTCCACTGCGTTTGGTGGCCAGCTGAAATTCATCGATATGCTTCGACAGTTGGTCACAAATTTCAAGGCATCGCTGCGTGCTCAATCGCTCTTCCTGCATGGTTTGCAATTCTGGCGCGCCTGAGCCGGTCTCCGATATGGCGTCTGCGAGAAAGACACCTATTTTCTCGTCGATACTTTCGAGGTGAGCCCGGAGGTCACTGTGCGCTGTCTCGACAAGGTCTTTGTAGCTTCGAATGGTCTCGGCGGTGGCAGAGCATACGCGGCTACATTCACAGCATAAACATTAGAGTTGTTACTGAATGGTTTATTTTATGGAGGGTGGTGGCTTGCAGACCGTGAAACGTACAGATTGGCGTCAGTGAGGGCAATAGTGATTGTCGACTTGTAGCCGGATAACAACCGCCTAAATCCGTCGATATCATCACCCATGTACTTGAGTTTAGCCCACCCCCGAAAGGTCGTCTGAGTCAGGCTTTCTAACCATACGCCATATGCCATACGGACCCGTATGGTTTATGGTGTATGGTTTATTCTCATATGGTGAAATAAACCATAAGGGATTTTCCGATGATCTGCCGGATCGGGTGATTCGCCGGTTTTTTTCTCCCTTGCATTCCAGTAAAGAACTGAGAATAACTCCACGAATACTATTTGAATTATTCTAAAATCTCATAAGAGAAATTAATAATGCTCAAAGATTTCACTCAATATTTTTTGAAGTCATCCAGTCATCGAGGTCGTCTTCTGTTACTCTCCGATCGCGCAAGTCCCCGAAATGCACCCACTACCTCCCGATCACTATCAACAGCTAAAGAGGGCCTTTGAGGACAGGATATGTGGGTTGAGGTTATCATTGCCTTGTTGTTTGCGTTATTATATAGTGGGTTTGGTACCTGCAATGCTATGGTCCGCTCTGGTGTGAACGGAAGAGTGACAATTTCTGCGGCGTGAGCATCCTGACTCCTCACGCGACCCTCAGGGGCCACCCGTCGCTCATTCTGCATTTTCTGGGGCTTTTCCATAGTCAAAATCTTCAGCTCTTGTTAATAGTGCCAATTTATCTCCATATTTTGCTTCACGGCCTCCGTCATCCGTCGTTTTCTCCCAATTTCCGCCTCTCATTGCTTCCTCTTCTGTAGAGCGAAAGCTTTTGCTCCGCCGCCTTCTTCTGTTGCTGAAACTTTCAGGTCTCCTTCTTCAGAGCCTCTTCTTTTTGTTGGGGTCCTTAAGCTGTATTTCTTTAGCGAGTTTGAGCCACTTTTGCAGAGCTAAACACCTCGTCTGCATTCCAATCTGTACAGCAGAAGAGATCATCTTTTGGAGCCTTACCGCCCTGCCTGCGCTGGTGCTTGTGACTACCTGTTCTCTTCTAACTTAAGCTCTCATATAAATCACTTAAAACGCACATTGAGGGCTTTCGAGGGTGCTACTCAGCCTTCGGCTGTTGCGGCCAGCATCAACAGAGGTCTTCTCGACTACTTCCTGAAATGCCTTCCAAAACACAGTCTAGAGCTTCATTTTCAACGATTTAATTAACCTTTTTTATTTGTCTGTACAATGAAGAAGATTATACATATACGCTGCTGAGAGAGGCTGAATAACGATACATCAAGGGTTGCAGCCGATGAGTGGAATGAGGAGGAAACACCACAACGATCATCTGGTGCCCGTCACACCACTCCATAAAATCCATACTAAAATGTTTAAGTGGCCATCGGTAACCAAAGGCGAAAAGCACGACCGTTTCGAGCTTCGCCTTAGTAAACCGGTCCAACGTACTGACGAGCTGCTCTTTTCCAATATTGTGATTCATCCACCTCGTTTTTGACGTGTTAAAAAATATTTATTGACGACTTGATTCACGTTTCACCAACCAAAAGTCCAGGGTTTGTGCTGGCTTGTCTTGGTGGATGAGAAATGGGGGCAGCGATGCCATCTCTTGACTGACGCACATCTTGAACGTAATGGAGGATGGGTTGCCATTTATTAATACGCCGAGCAATTTTGCCTTGTTTTCTAATAAGAGGAATAAAATGTTCGTTCAAATGCTCGTAAGGAATAGAAATCCCTTTTCATCCATGTTATACGTGTTTTAGGGCAGGGTGTCGAGTTTCTCAATTTTCGTGCGCATCTTTCCTTGTCAGGTGTGAAAGAGGAGCCTCGCGCACTGAAGTTCAAGCTAAAAATAAACCTTACATTCAGATGCATATGTAGGTTCTTTTCAGAAGATGCTCGTAGCGTCGAATCACGTTCAATCTGGCTCATTACGGGTGCGTAGAATGAGGTTATCTAGGTCGCCCTTCCAACCCCCATTTTTGGCAGTATCCTGAGCCAATTTCTGCGCTATGGATATAATAGGAGAATCCCACATGATTAAAGCCCACGATGAAAGTCAATAATGTTCTGTTTTGCTGTGTTGGCCGAAATGACTTACACAATCTGTCGGAATCCTATTTTGGCCGTTGCTTCGTTTGATGTCAGCACCGCAGCGCATTGCCCCCTAGATAAAACTTCTAAATATATCCTAGACTTTCACTGCTTCTGACAATTCAGGCACTCAAAGGATACGTCAATTGGCACCGTGGATGTTGAGCTATCGTCGATTGATGTTGAGCGTGCGAAGTCGCCGCAATCCGGCAAATCGCCAGATCCGGCAGATCACCGGAAAATCCCTTATATTGCCCATACGAGAAATGACGTCATTTGCTCATGACCTCCGTATCCGTCACGACGCCATCCATCTTTAATGGAGAAATTGTCGTCGGCCAAACTACTTAACGAGAGAACTCACCACGAGAGTCGCGGAATGCACGGATTGAACCAAATATGACCTTCAACTCAAGTATCCAACGTTACTTTTACCTGCAATCATATTTTCAATTCTACACGCAATTCACTCTTAGCTTCCGAATTATGTTTCCTGACGGTCTAAGCAACGTTGATTACCCTACACTCCTTTAGCCATATTCATGAGGAATCCTCTGTTTTTATCTGGCAAAGTTTGAGGAGGCGATCTACGTTCTCGCGCTATCTCCACCCGTCCATGCAATTTAAATCACTAAATTTTTGTGACTTGTTGAAACTTCACCAAACGTCAGTTGCACGTAAGTCTTATCGCGATAGCTTTTTTTTTGACATATGTCGGTAGGCAATTCTTCCCACCAAATAATATCAAGTGCCCACTTGCCAAGCATTTCAACCTCGGAGGAACTTTATACCGCGTATGGCCATATATGGTCATACGGATAATTCCGTATGGTATAGGTTTATTGACAATATATGGGCAATATATGGTTTAAACAAACAATACGCGTATGATTAGAAAGCCTGGTCTGAGTCCCCCCGGACTGCGACACGCATTTCATGAGTTCCTGATTGAACTCTGCACAGGCATGGCCGCATCGCAGCAACGGTCGATCGAGCGCTGAGAGGTCGACAGTATGGACGGCACTGACCGTCTCCGTAAGTGGGCCTAAGACTCCGCTCAAAGCTTCAAGCTCGTCAATGAGATCGCGCACACGTTTGGGATGGTCTCGAAAACTCTGGACAGTGCTGTAAAGCGTAATGCTGGATTGGAAGGCGAACGTAGCCAGGGCCAATAGCCCGGAAGCCAGTCCTACCGGCTCGGCCATCGCGGTGGACGGCCTCAGGCATGAAGAGAGCGTGTAGGAAGATTGCAGGAAGGTGTAACAAATAGTTGTGGGGTGATCGCTCGTTTTGTGATCTGCGAGGCGGTGCCTAGAGCTTCTTTGCCATACTTGATTGGTTCATCTCAGCCGAATGCCCCACGTGACCTGGCAGGTGACCTACTCCGCCCTTCCTGCTCGCGTTCCAACAACATGCTATATTACCGAAATTCTGCCTTACGACAATAAGCGGGAACGCCAGTGCGCCAATCAGTGGAGTTCGTGCGCCAGGGGGGTACCATGATTTGCCGCTTCTTAACTGGCTCAGCACACAACAAGGTGAATACGTGCAAAAAACAATTCTTTGACTTTCTGGCCAAATTTTCGAAACGGCCACTGAAATCCGAAACACCCATACCATGAAAATCGCCTCGACCGCCGTCCCCTGCCTACGGAAGTGCAGCCGTGCGCACGTTGTTGCGGGTGCGCTACGTGGCTGCAAAGATGGCGAGAACAGGCGGAAAATTCGCTCTGCTTGCGCTGGAGCCCCAACGGGAACCTTGGTCGGCGGGTTGACCGGGGTAATTAGCGCCATGCGCCAACCTGACGTGACTTAATTCAGGGCTGCAGATATAATCGTAGGCTTTAACCGTGCCGTACCTTCCTCTCTCCACATTCTGCTCCACTTTCTTTCGTCCCATGCAGAAACCTGATTCCCCCCCCCTATAAGTGCAAAATATGGTCAAGGACGAGGAAGGCGGCGGCAACAAAGAGTGCACCCCGTGCCGCTTTGGTTATTCATGACTCGTGATTGGTGAGCACTATCGTTGCGTTGTTGGTCTGCTGTGCTGCTAATGCATCATCGCAGTTCGTTGTTGGGCTCCACTTTAACCTACTAGGATGCACCAGCGTACCACAGAGCGTGGACAGACGGAAGGAACGTCATCTGGACTACCCGTTGGTCTAAGCGTGGTGGGGCCACGGCAGCCCACTAAAGGTCTGACGCCCTTTAAATGGCACAAAAAATCCGTGACATCACAAAAAATCCGTGACAGCTGCCTCGCCAATTCTGGCCAGTGAAAATGGGTGCATCTCTACAAATCGCTTCACACAGCCTTGAAATAGACGTTTTTATCTCAAACAATCACTTTTACCAGCTTCTATGATAAGCTCAAAAACTTCATATATTGACAGAAAAAGCAAAAGGCTACGTCTTTGGCGACATTTTTAACCCGCTGGCCGACGGGTTTCGAGACAATTGCCTGCCTTTAGAGATCCGTAGCAAGCGTTTACACGATATTAGCACCTCTTTTGTGCTTCTTCGAGCCTTTACACTGCTTCATCCAGTCACTTAGCGTCTCCAGTATGTTACGAAATGGCCGGATATGATGTTCAGGACACGGCGTATCCGCAAGAGATCTAGCCACCCTAATTGGGCGGCGACGAAGAAGAATTCCTTGAGTCCTTGAATTCTACCGCTCTGTGTATATCTCTATAAACATTATAGTCACTAGTTTTGTTGTTCTCGTTGCCGTTAAAGCGGTCTATGCCACGGGGCTGCTATATCAACCTTGCCGAGCAACGACGACATTATGATATACCTATTCTCGAGTGGGTGCGGCCTCCGCTCCGCGCAGACAAAGACATATCCTGAGCTGCTACTTGCACTTTTATTGTCAGTAAATAATGTATGTGCTTGTAATTTTTAAGAGGCGCCTTTGTAGAGGGTCTCGTTTTGGAAGACTCTTCAAGTGTAACGTCCGCTCGCCCCCGGCGAGTTGTAACCTGGGCGTTAATTATTTTGGGGGATTTTCGTTCTGATTTCTGCCAGCGCTTCAATTAACTCATAAGTTCGGTAACTAATTGCGAAGCTGCTTCGAATGCAAGTTTTGCTGTCACCGGGTCCCTGCTCGGTGTGACTCTCAAAGCTAAGCTTTGCTTGAGCTTGTCTTGCAGTTCTTGATGAACAGACCGAACGGCTCGCCGAAATTGCCACGCACCCTCCTGCATTTTTGCTTCTCCATACATTTGCCGCATTCACTTATGGAGGGCTCGACCTGGATTTGCGGGATAAGCGCTTCTGTTCCATCTCTTGCAGTCGACTGTAGCAATGCAGTCCTCCCTGAGTTTGGCAAAGGAAGATACCTGTTACAGCCAAATGACCTGTCTCCCGAGGCCTGAGCGTGCCTTTTAGTGCGCAGAAGACGCCATGAACCTCTCGCGAAGAGAGGGTGCAAGTGATGAATAGATTATGTTTCTTGTCCTTTTTTTCTTCTTCCTCCCTAACAAAAAGTGACTTCTTATAGTTCTGTCACCTGTGGCTGCCTTGTGGTGGCGATGTCGCCACCCAGGCCGCCTAGATGACGTTGTCATCTAGAAGGTTCGATACCACCGCTTAACAACAACATTATTCATCCTTCTCAGTCACCTTTGCTAGAGTCAGCCCGACTAGGTAACCTCCGGACCTAGATCGTTAACCCGTTTTCACGACAGAACCAGCGGTAGAGGCGTCTAGTCCATCCAGGAAATATTCGAGCGTTGCCGAACCCGCGCAAAGCAGACGCTGATATCAATAGCAATTTACAAGCCCAAATCGTAGCATGGAACGCGCGGAACAAGCCTGAGGTAAAGTGAAACATTCCAGAGCATTTTATTTGCTCATAAACATGCATGATTGTGGCTTTTCTGCCTCGGGAACTTCTATTCGACTCTAGTGCGTGGTGCTAGTATTACAGTCTACACACGAATGATCGGTCCCGACCCGACTTAATTTTGACCCCGAATCCCCAAGACTCTTACACAAGTGTCTATTATGTTCTCTTGGGGTTAGAAAAGACGCCACTGGCCTTCACAATGCTTTGCGCTTCGAAAAACCCCCGTGCTCTCTCGGCGACTTGAATAAGTCTTTTCAATGAACAAGCGGGTTTCGTGCCAGGATACGAGCAAATTACGTGACTATAGACATTCTATGGCTTGATTTCTCTGTCGTCTCGTATATATGGCAGCTTAAGCTGCTCCTTGCCTGCTGGCATACCGGGACGTGCCACGACTGCATGTACGCCTCCAGGGCGCTATCTTTATCCACTGTCGACGGGGTCCAGAGCCCGGGAAAAGAATCCAACTATATTAAAAGCTGCCCTCTATACAGCTACATTGTTTATTTTCCACCAGCAAGCTGCTTTGCGGATGAAACGGGATGTCGAACATGGTGCTTCGGCAGGTTCCAGGATAGCCCCTGGCGGCCGTTGTAACGCGATAACGGTTCGTGCGGCCAACAGGACGCTTTCATTCTGGATCACGATAGTCTGCTCCGTTTTAATAGGTATCAAATTCTGGGTTGGGCTGAAAAACTCTAGTGAAAGGCATTTGGGATAGGATCTTGAAGGAAGTCAGCTGTCACAGATTTTTTGTGATGTCACGGATTTTTTGTGCCAACTAAAGGGCGTCAGACCTTTAGTGGGCTGCCGTGGCCCCACCACGCTTAGACCAACGGGTAGCTGGACATTTCCTGATAGGCCTTCTGCGGCGGCGGCTGCCTCCGCCTCCCCGCTGGCCGCGCCCCACGGGCGTCATCCTTCTTCTGCCTCGTCTGCATTCGACCTCGTCCGCGCCGCCTCCTACTCGCTTGCCACGCCCCCGTCGACCGCGCCGCCCACGCCTTCTAAGGCCCAGGCACCGGCTGTCGCTGATCCTGTGACGCCGCCGCCTAAACACGCCTGCCCGGGCGCGCTTGATGTCCTGGCCAAGAGGGCGCGCCTCTTGCAGCAGCGGCAGTCCCTTCCTTCTTCCTCCTCGAGCACTATTGGCTCGCCTGCCACTTCTTCCTCCCCCCAACCATCCGCCTTGTCCTCTAGGCCGCCCGGTGACCCGCCCGCTCCTGCCCCGGCTGCCGGCCTGGGCTCCCTTCTTGACTCTATCACTGCGAGCACTGCCGACCCGCCTGCCCGGCCCCTCCGCCAACGCAAGGACAAATAATCCCAGTACCTGAATATTATCACCATCTATACCTACTGTCCTTACAAGGGATAACCTATACTATCTACTACATTTATTTTTAAACATTACATTTGGTCTACAAACTGGCTACTTCATACTCTCTTACTCCATGTATGAGGCTATTATCTATTCCTTTTGTTGAAAAGTAGGGTCACGATCCAGGCTTGAGGGACCAAAAGGAGTGAGATGCAAGGAGGATGACTGAGCTTCTGCTGGAAGAGACTGGTTGTCTTTAGAAGGTTCTAGGTCATGTCGGATTTGTCAGCTGTGTCTATATAAGACGTAGCCTTCCGCTCTTCTCTAAAGGAGAGCGAACAGAACACAAAAAAAGATACATCTTTTGCTACCTCGCACTTCGCAACACCTTTAACCTTACACAAGCTAATAACCTTACTTACTAATAATATACCCGATTTTCGTCATCACTTTGTCTATATCCTAAACGTTGTAGCTTTCTTCCAGCTTATCTTTGGCTTACGTCCCTTCTTGTGCGCCTTCCAGTCCTCTTTTTGGTGCTCGTGCTGCAGTACACCACCGCCTTGCATCGGCTGCACCACCTAGCCCCGGCCGTCTCTCCGCACACCCGACATACCTTCCCTTCCGTGCTCTGCGGCTCCTGCCCTTGCTTCGGCCTCGGCCCTGTACTTCTGTCTGCCTTCCCCATTTCCGCCACCGTGTCTTGCATTGCCTGCCAGCTGCCTCATCATTATTTCGCACTCTTCTTGGCCGCAAAACCACGACACGACCACGAGGACGAAGGGAGTCTCTGCGTGGAGGAACGACATTGGGCTCTGTAGGATATCTTTGGTCGGCTCGCTGCACCTCTCGCAGTATGCCTCTGCCGCCTTCCGACATGCTGCCTCGTGCTCCTTTAGAATTGGCCCTATCCATTGTAAAAATCGTCTACCGTCTTCGCTACCCGGCTGAGCTCGCCCTGCTTGCGTGACGAGTGTCTCCGGGATGCTATGCCTGTATTCAAGCTCTGTCGCCCCAAAGTCGCACCAGAACTTGACGGATATGGTCCGGGTAGCCATGGTGTCGTTGTTTTTTTGCCTGGTAGATTAAATAAACGCCTCTGTTCCTCTCCCCCATTCCTTCCTTTATGCTTCTCTTGTAGTCTTTTCCCTCACTTACCCCGCACATGTCATCGCTGCTTTGCTTGCCTTGTTGCTTTTTCTGCCCATTCCCGCTGCAGGCACGACGCCCCAGGCCAGGCATAAATCGCCGCTTGCTACCGCATGGACATGCCTTCCTGCATGCTTTAGTCCCTGACGCTACCGCCTGCCTTCTTTCCTTCTCACCCTCTGGGTTTTTCACTCTCTCACTTCTAACCCAGTCTTCCGTCTTCGTTCCGAAAGGCCTATTGCGCAACCCGTGCGGGGTTGCCTTACCCGTCAGTAGATAAGTGGGTATCGGGAAGCCACTAATTTCTCAGCTGCTCCTTTCTCAGCTGCTCCTTTATTTGCTGCGCGGCTCTTAGCCATGGAAAAATTCTCTCACAACCAAGCCCACGCTCTCTTTGCACAGGCATGGATCACGAGAGTTCATTAGTGGTCTAAATATCCTCCTGCTTGGCGACTTCTTTCAGTTCCCCTGTGCTGCAGAAGCGTCTTTATTACGACAAGGAGGTGCAAGGAGGTGCAAGGAGTAGAGATCAAGGGCAGGAATGCACATCGGCGCTTCGACAAGACGGTTTTCTTGACGGTTGCCCAGCGTCAGCGCGGCAAAGAACAGAAGGGGGCACATTTCGCACGGCCCTCGATCAATTGCGACTGCACCGTCTATTCCAGGAGTCCTGGAAGCTCCTCTCCAGCCGCGTGCAGACGAAGCTGGACAATCAGGAGGTGGCCATGTTCGTCAATCCCCTACGAGTATACGCCACGAAAGACAGGGTTAACGAGTATAACAACTACCACCTCGACCGCCTAGGCCGGCCTGTCATCCAGGTCATGGCTATGAGCGTTGGTGCCGGTGCTGCTGCTGCTCCTGACGACAAGGCAGGCAACCTTGCGAAGCAGAGTCCCGTATGCGTTGGCGCCCGTCTGATGCTGACGTCCAACCTTGGCAGCCAGTTGGCCTCTGCAACGGCGCACGTGGTACAGTGTACGATATCGCCTGGGCGCCTGGAGTACTGTACTGATTGTTCGGTGACTGGTTGACTGTTGGCCAGACTCGCAGCCTTCGGCTGATTGTACGCCTTGCACCACATCCCTGAAGTGCAAGGTGTGACGCAGTATTTTAATAATAATAATAATAAGTCCTTTCGTTCCTCACTCAAAGCCACGGGCATAAAGTCCTTTCGTTCCTCATCCTTTCGTTCCTCAAGGCACCATGGCGACTTTGCTAATTGTGCAACGCGTCGTTCTTGCCATAATTTTTCTAGTCTTTCTGAGATACTTCCGACGAAAATCGGCATTGAAACTCCCACCGGGACCAAAGCCGTGGCCCATTATCGGAAACCTCAAAGATCTTCCCCCGGCAGGAGTGCCAGAGTATCAGCATTGGCTCAAGCATAAAGATGCATTCGGCCTGGTAAGCTCCGTGACCGTACTGGGCCAGACGCTTGTCATCATTCACGACCGAAGAGCGGCATTTGAGCTCTTGGAGAAAGCGGCGAGGAAGACGTCCGGCCGACCGCCGATGCAATTTGCTCACCAGCTATGTGGCTTCAACCGCTTTCTGCCTGGTCGCCAGTTCGATGATACCTATCGATGGCACCGCAAGCTGATTCATCAACAGCTTGGCACTAAATCAGCGGCCACCAGGTATAACGACATTGTCTACGGAGAAGTGCAGCATTTTCTGATACGCATCTCGCGTGAGCCAGAAAACTTGCTCAAGCTTTTCAAGATGTAGGCTTTTATTTTTCTTTCGTCATTAAATGCCCTCAAACCAAAGAACCCCATGGATTTGTTGCATTACTGGAGCGGAGATAGTATAACGGATTAATTGTTGCGTGGCAGCTAGATGTTCATTATCTAATTTCGTAATTAGCGTCACAGGTGCCATCATTCTCAAGATAACATATGGCTATTCCATCGAACAGCAAAAGTCCGATCCGTTGGTCGACCTCATCGACAAAATGATGACGAATTTCTCCTTTGCCTTTACTCCCATGCACTGGATGGTGGATATCGTGCCGGCGCTCAGGCATCTCCCCAATAGTCTTCCCGGCATGAAGTTCAAGGAGACGGCTCGACGATGGGATCAAATCAACCAGGCAGTTGCCGACGTACCCTACCTCTTTGTTCGCAAGCAAATGGACAGTGGCAACAATCGGCCGTCATACGTCTCAAGACTGCTTCAAGAGTACAGAGAGGAAGGTTCAGGCGACTCCGAAAAAGACTTGCGTCAGTATGAGGACGCAATCAAGCACACGGCGGCGATACTGTTTGGCGGGGGCGCAGATACGTCTGCTTCCAACTTGAGCAGCTTCGTATTGGCCATGCTATTATACCCAGAGGTGCAGAGGAAGGCACAAAAAGAGATTGACAGCGTGACCGGCCCGGATAGACTACCGAGCTTTGTGGATCGAGACAAGCTGCCATACATTAACGGGATAACCAAGGAGTCTCTTCGCTGGTTACCTGTGGCACCGATAGGAACCGCCCACACAATCAGCGAGGATACCACGTACGACTGTTACGATATTCCGAAGGGAGCTCATCTACTACCGGCAATTTGGTGGTTCACGCATGACCCCAATGTCCACCGCGACCCCGACGCCTTCGACCCAGAACGATATTCCGCGCCGCGCAACGAGCCTGATCCTCGATTCGCCGTATTCGGTTTCGGGCGCAGAATTTGTCCGGGCCAGTTCCTTGCCGACTCAAACCTCTTCCTCATCATCGCACAAACTCTTTCGCTTTTTGAAGTTAGCAAAGCCGTTGCCGAAGATGGATCGGAGATTGACGTCAAGCTCGGGGCTTTACCAGGTCTTATCGCTTACCCGGCCGATTTCCCATTCAAAATCAGGCCGAGAAACGCCCAAAAGGAGGAATTGTTGCGTAGAATCAAGGACGAAACTCCATGGGAGGGGAGCGACGCAAGCCGTCTAGAGAATATCTCTTCGTCCATATTCTAGATACACACGCGCATGGATCAGAGACCACAGCGGGCAAGCATGACAGTCAGGGGGACCGTGTTGCATCAAAGTCAAGAATGGTAGTAGTACTCTCGCGAAGAGAGCAGGGCAAGGGGCATAAAGTTTTCGGGTGCATGTGTTGTCCTTCATTTTTTCCTCCCTGTCTGCTGAACAATTCTCCCATTTATGCCCTTTGCCCTCTCTTCTTCAGTCTTCCATCTCCTTCCTGGGAGCCAATAGATCCACGGGTCCGTACACGCACGGGTCGGGAGCTCTCGCGAAGAGAGCAGGGCAAGGGGCATAATGTTTTTAGGATGCATGTGTTCTCTTCCATTTTTCCTCCCTGTCTGCTGTACCATTCTCCCATTTATGCCCTTTGCCCTCTCTTCTTCAGCCTTCCATCTCCTTCTTTGCTGACTTACTAATGCATAGGCACCCTCTCTCCGCGTCAGCTTGCCACGTCCTCCCAGTTTCATCCTGTCTCGTCCCTACACCTTAAGCTAGCTATCAGGCTTCAGGACCAAGTCTTAAACCCTTCTTCTCGACACATCCCCTTAGCTGTTGCCTATCCCTAGCAGAGGGAACAGATACAACCAGACTTGCAAGGGCAACCTCAGTTGAGCCGGGCTAGTGTTCGTGTAGGTCGTGAGACGGCCTCATTCGGTGTTCCCTACAGTCCTTGATCTTGTCCTTCAGCGCCTCCAGCCTAGCCCCCAGTCTCAACCTTTCACCAATCTCTTCAAGCCCAATCAGCCGAAGGAATTCCGCTAGCTTCTGCTTTGGGAGAGCTTTTGTCAACCCATCGGCTCGCATTTCAGCTGTTGGAACCCAACGAGGGCGTATTCTGCTTCCTTGCACTTCCTGACGTAGCCAGTGTTGGTGTATATCAACATGCCCAGGGTGGCGATCAACGCAACCAACTCAACCTCAGCCCTCAGTTGAGTGAGTTGACCGATTAATAAGCTTTTCCTCCGTTGAGTTGATCAACCTTGGCCCTATGTTGAGTTGGTTGGCGTTGCGTTGATGGTTGACCAGCTCCCCATGCCCCGTCTTCGTCTTAGTGCTTTGATCGCCACCTTGGAGCCCAATGACCCAACGCAACTCTACTCCCACCCTGCTCACGAAAGTCTCGTAGCATCTCTTGTATGTTATCGTAGGGCCGAGTGTGATGTTGTGGGCATGGAGTATCTGCGAGAGATTCAGCCATGACAACTGGAGGCGATGAAGGCATCCACGATTCCCCCAATGCTATGTCTTCCTCTATAGATCGCTGGAGCATTTCGTCATCATTGTACTCTTCTCCGTCGTCTTCGTCGTCGTTGTTGAAGGGGCCGAGACCGTGAAAGTGAACTGTATCCTCACTGCCAGGTAAAGACGACATATCCTCTAGGGGATGCGGCCGCCTAACTGCGCGGGCGAGGATATCGCTTGCAGTGTTATTCGCCTTTGTAGTGTCTACAAAGAATGGGTCTGCTTTAGGTTCTTTCAGGGCCTTTGTGAATGTCTCGTGGGACTCTTGGAGTGTGTAGAACTCAATATCACGCCCCGTATGTTGTAGCCAAGGCTTGAAATTCATCGTCTTGAGTTTCCCGTTGACTTCCTGCTTCTTGCTAGCGCTGTAATCCGCCCTTATACCCGCCATCTCGTCGCGAATTCGTTTGAGATGCATCCGTAGCTCGCCGGGTTTGCCGCTTGGTATGCTGCTCGAGACTGCATTCGTATTCGCGCTGGATGTCCTCGATGTTGCAGCTCGTGATGAATTGACCGGACGGCTTAACGATCTTGCCTCGCTTCTTCCTGCTTGCCCACGCTTCTATACGGCTATTTCGGTCCTTTATAAAGGATTGACTTGAGATTGCAGGATGAGGGCTTCTGTCACCACCTTAGCAGTCTGACGCAAACCCTCACGAGTTGGTGAACTCAGTACGTCATGGTACCGCTGCCTAATCCTGTTCGTAGTATCCGCAGCGATCTGGAAACGGGCTTCATTAGGCAAAAGTGAGTTATAAGCCGGGTTCACAAGTCTCTGCTGCCGAAGCTGCTCGTTGAGAAGCCTTGCAACAACGGGTTTTGGTGTCACCGGGTAAAGACCTGTTTTTTCGAAGCCCGCAATGATGTTATGGCGCGTGAACCCAGCCTCGTAGACTTTTTGAAAAGCGTTGAGGAAGTCAACCCGCGAGAAAGCAAGGTGGCCCTCTGCGAGTGTTTTTCGTAGAGCTTTCTGGTGTGCCGCTTTCAGTGGTTGGAAAACACCAACATCCAGCGGCTGCATGATGTGTGGAATGAGGGGGAGAATGGCGATGATGATATCAAATTTGATGCAGTATTCAGCGAATTCGAGAGTCGTGTGCCCTGTGAAGCCATCTACAACGAGCAACCGGAAAATCCTATCTTCTCGTCCCGTTGGGTCGGAGGTGCCTCAACCGTCGTCATCCCAAGGTTTGGAACACGAAGATGCTCATCACAGCCAAACCATTGTTCTAGTGACTTCCCAGAGCGTTGTGCTTGCGCTGAGGATGCCCAGGACCAGCGATTGAAGTGCCTCGCCCATTCGAGATGTATCTGAGCGTTGCTGAAGCCGGTTGGTGATTGAGCAAAGCGGACGCCACTATCAATAGCGATACCGGCCCAATTCGTAGGAAATGCGCGAAGATGATCCAGGAGGAAGAGAGTCCCCTGCAGCATTGATCGTGCCAATAACTGTGCAGGATTCTCGATTCGCCGGATCGAGAACTTCCACCCGACTCTTCACGCGTGTGGTGCGGGTCACGAGAACGTGTACGCGTTCTCGCAAGCAGCCGATCCGAATGCCGGCTTCATCTTCATTCCAAATCTCCGATGCCCCAATGCGAAACTTCTTGATAGTCTCGTCGAGGTTAGAGAAGAAGTCATTCACTTCCTCAACACTCTGCGCTTCAAAATACTTCCGTGCTATCGCACGGAGGATGAGCAAGTGGGCATAAAGATCAGGGACTGGAAGACTCTTGATTCTGCTATCTAAGGTGGGAAAGAGGCGAGATCTTTATAGACTGCCTGAATATGAGAATGGAAGGGAATGGTAGTGAATGGAAGCATCTGATCGGATCATCTGGAAGCCACTGATGCGTTGATGATGCCTCCTAGAAGTTTCTGTGGGGAAATGTGAAACGGACTGTGCGAATAGGGGTCAGACTGTTGGAGGCTGATATCCTATGTGTGACATACCCCCCCAGGTTGTGCTGGCTAGTGGGCAGTGCAAACTGAAGAAAGAAACTAGATCCCTAGCAACGTAGAGATATCGATGAGACCGAGTTGTTTGACGAAAGTAGCAAATTTCTGGCCTGGCAGAGCTTTGGTGAGGCCGTCTGCAATCATCTGGGAAGTAGGCGTATAAGTGAGCTTATAGAGGCCTTTCTCAAATGCCTGCCTAGCCCAACAGGTGTGGATGTCAACGTGACGAAGGGCTGTGCGGAGGCGTGGAATATCCTGTGTGACAAGACGAATGGTTTGAAGGTTGTCACATTGGATCGTCGGAATTCCATCAAGCTTAAGAGAGCTGCTCAAAGAGACGGAAGGTTGCAATAGTCTCTTTGCCGTGTGCGTGAGAGCAAGCAATTCAGCTTCTGTGGAAGAAGTGGTGACTGTATCCTGTTTACCGGCTTTCCAAGCAATAGGGCCGCCGAAGAGGGTAAGGATTGAACCCTGGGATGACTTGCGAGTCTTTTTATCATCAGCGAAAGCAGCGTCGGATGCGCTTTGGAAATCGCTATGATGTTGAGCGTGGAGCTGAGGAACAACATCCTCGTCGAGGCAGGGTTTTCCTGAAAACTGGATGGC
Organism: Hirsutella rhossiliensis; assembly: GCF_020360975.1. NCBI lineage: Eukaryota > Fungi > Ascomycota > Sordariomycetes > Hypocreales > Ophiocordycipitaceae > Hirsutella > Hirsutella rhossiliensis. The sequence goes on from NW_025408669.1 coordinate 2,875,705, forward strand.
GAGATACCTAGTGGCGTAAAGGTACTCGATCAGATGGTCTGCGAGCTTGGAGTGATGCTCGGAAGGGTTGTTGAGGAATTCAGCTAGTTTAGACGCTGGCTTGGCTATGTCCGAGCGGGTGATAGCTGCGGCGTAGGTCAGTGATCCAACTTTGCTCTGGTATAGCTGAATTTGGTCTGGAGAAGCCTGCCCTGTGTGCGGCTGGACTTCGTTGCACGGGAAAGGCTCCTCTGAAGTGGTCACGCCGTTGAAGGTCGAACCGTTGAACCATCCTTTCAATGTAGGAGTCTTGGCATAGCCAAAGCTTCCTGTTGGGTCTGTCACGCAGGACTCTGATACCAAGGAACCATTGTAATTCCCTGGTCTGTCATCGCGTACTTCCTCTTGAGGGCTGCAACCATCTCATCAGCTGCGTCCTCGTTTTCCTTGCGATAGAGGAAAACAATATCGTCAACGAAGAAGAAAACAGTGAGCCAGTCGTTCTGGAAGATGCAGGGTTCGTCGGGACACTGTGTAAGACCAAGCTCTCTGAATGCAGCAGTGAGTTCCTTCTGCCAAAGAAGAGGGGACCGTCGGAGGCCATAGAGGGCTCGCATGAGGCGAAGAGCCCATCCCTGTCTGTAGTATCCGTCTGGGAAGGCTACATAGACCTCCTCCTCGTCTTCTAAGAGGGCGTTTGTGAAGGCATTAACTGCGTCGAGCTGTCGGGTCTCAAGGTCGAATTTGGCGGTGATGGCCATGAGAATCCGGAAAGAACGTCCTGCAAGGGTTGCTGCATAGGTGTCCTTGTCACCTAGCTGTTGAAGATCTCCTCGAACACAAAGACGGGCTTTGAACTTTGTAAGAAAGCCATGCTTGTCGAACTTATACTTAAAGACCCAGGTAAGTGGCAAAAGCTTGCCCGTGACCTGGTCTCTGGGGACCGCTCTGAAGGTTCCTCTCTGTTGGAGTGCTTTCCACTCGGCGTGGGCCCTTCTCTGAACTGAGGACCAAATCTGTGGGTGCGAAGTTCCTTATACGTCGTAGGTTCGGGAGGAAGGTGTCGTCTGTGAAGTTTTTCTTCTCTGCCGAGAAAGAAAGAGCTGTGGAATTGACCCTTAGTGTTGGTCGAAAAGCACTGAGCTTGCGAGGCTTTGGAGTGCGGGCTGAGCGCCGTGGCTGAGAGTCACTCGGACCGGGGTCCGGTGTCGGATATGGGTGCTGAATGTCATGAAACTCATCCTGATCATCCGAGTCCTCGCGATCAGATGGTTCGGGTTGTACCACAATCGTGGTGGCGTCTCCTTGGTCTGAGGTTGAGGGAGATTGCTCAACGGGGTCAGGTTCAGGTTCATCGATTTGAGTGGGGATTTCCTCGTAATCCGACTCGTCCTCGATGTGGGCTGGAAGCTGTACTTCACGCGATGCGGGATAGGTTCTGGTGGCTGATCATTTCCGTCATAGAAGATGCTTTCATTGAAGGTCACATCTCGGACCCTTCGGACTTCTGATGTGGACGGAATCCAGATCCTGAAAATGTTCGTGGAATCATATCCAACGAGATAACCGATTTCTGTGTGAGGGTCGGTCTTTAGGTCCTTCTTCTGTCTGTTCTGAATGGCCTGGGGTGTCAAGGGATAGGCTCTGCAGCCGTATGCCTTGAGAAACGTGATGTCAGGCTGGTCTTGCTGGTAGCCTATGTCTCTGTTGTTGTCTCGCAGCCACTGATGAAGCAGCTGGAAAGGCGTTCGGAAGCTGTGGTTCTGCATGGGCGATCTGTTGTGCAAAAACACTGCAGCTTTCCAGGTTTCTGGCCAAAGATCAGATGGTAAATTGGCATCAATTCCCATTGTTCTGGCCTGGGCAGATATTACCCCCCCAGATCGCTCTGCAGAACCGTTTTGAGCGGGAGTGTAAGGGGCAGAAGGTTCATCTTGAATCCCTTTTCCTCGATCCAGCTCTCATACGCACTCTGAAGAGAACGATCGTTATCACGGTGGATAATGCAAATGTTGAGATTCCATTGGCGTTGAACCATTGCCTCGTGGTTTCTCAAAGCAGTCATAACGGACCCTTGTGTCGCGTCATTCAGAAGGTAGATGAAGATCATGCTTGTAAATTCATCTTTGATAAGAAGAACAGCTTCCTTGCCGTTGAATGAGGTGTTCATACTGAAGATATCAACGTAGATTCTCCAGAATGGTCTGGGGCTCGGTTTTGAGGGGTTCGGCGAGACGACCTTCTTTCCCTTCCCAAGGAACACGCGGTGCAATCGATGGTAACTGGGCCTTTGATCTTCGAACCCGTCGTGTTCTCAACAAGATGCTCTAGGGCTTGAGCGTTCAAGTGACCTAGGCGCTTATGCCAAAGCGTAGCATCTGCTGTTTTCACTGCGCGAGGTGCAGATGAAGATGTGAAGTTGGAGGCGTGAGAGTCCTTAATCGGGTTGAACTCGATGACCGGTTGACGAAAGCGGCGTTTCGTATGAAATATAATCTGATCGTCTTTAGAGACGCGTCCAGATAGTGGATTCCAGTTGTATCCCTTCGCAAGAAAGCGGTCGAGGGATGCGATGTTGGTGTGGAATTTTGGCACGAAGGCAACTTCGTTGAGCTGAAAAGTCCTCCTTCTTCAAGCTTCATACGGACTGTGCCGTAGCCAAGGATCTGAAGTTGACTATCGCCTGCAAAGAGCTCTTCTGGCTCTGCAAGGGCGGTGTAGTCAAGAAAACGGGATCGGTTGTTGCAAATGTGTGTGTCTGATCCGGAATCAAGGATAAAGGAGTCATACAGCGGGTAGACTGCCTTTCCGTCGAGAAACTGGTTGATGGAGGTGTTGAGGAGGCGGTGTGTTGTCAGGAGCTGGTAGAAGACCGGCAAACGCTGTACCTTTAACGGAGGAGTCGGACGATTTCTCCATTTCCTTCTTCTTGAAGTCTTGTGCTTTCTCCGTCATCTTCTTTGCCCATGGATTGGAGTCGAGGATTTCTTGATCTTCTTCTCAACCTTCTGATCAGGAGTCCAGCCATCAGGCCGAGCTGATTTGATGAGATAGAAGCAATCTACGAAGCGGTGATATTCTCCGCAGACACACATAGGAACACCATCAGCGTTCTTGCTTGAAGACCACTTAGGCTTGTCCTCTTTCCTCTCCGATTTCTCTCCCTTGCCTTGGAAGGCAGCTCCGAATGATCCTTTGCTGTTGTTGGCGGCCTTGATTCGGTGAGCTCGTTCAAAGATCTCACTGATCTTAATGCCGTCCGGGAAGTCGGTCTTCCAATCAGGCTTGCCGAATACGGCCTCGTCTTCCATTTTGTTGACCCAATAGTCTGTGAATGGGGCGTTGATGGACGAAACAGCCTGTAGGAAATCTTGGGTAGGGCGAAGGTCCTGGACATCAGGAAGCCCTAATTGCTTTGCCTCAGTGAGGACTTTCTGCCATTGGGTGACCCAAGCTTCGATCTTGGTCCTGTTTGGCGACTGAAGGGTGGAACGATAACGCTGAACAACTTCCTCTCGAGTGCCCAGTCGGTTGGGGCCACACGAGCCTGAAGCAAGGCAAGTTGCTTTGCAACGTCGTGTTCCTCGGCAATGGTGCTGTAGTAGTTGCCGATGGTCTTGACGATGTGTTGTTGAAGGCTGGCGAGTGCCTTCACTTGATCCCTATACCCTTGAAGCTTCGAGCGGTATTGGGTGTGGAGGAATTCGAGACGGCGAAATTCCTCCGAGGTCAGATCCACGAGATCAGATGCTTCGTGGTTGATTTGTCGGAATGTTGGTTCAACTGGCTGCTGAAGAACCGGCTTACCCTCCTTGACGGCAGGGTCCAGAAAGTCCCAAAGACTGTGGGACGTGGCGAATTTCTTGATGATAGAAATCCATTGTTTCCAGTCGCAAGGGCCGTTGAGCACGGTGCCCTTGGAAGAGCCATCAAGATCTAGAGCTGAGCTCATTGTGGAAGCTATTCTGCGCAGCGGAATGAACGAGAATAAGATACCCAGTCAATGGCAGACCGGGCTCATAACTATCGCACGGAGGATGAGCAAGTGGGCATAAAGATCAGGGACTGGAAGACTCTTGATTCTGCTATCTAAGGTGGGAAAGAGGCGAGATCTTTATAGACTGCCTGAATATGAGAATGGAAGGGAATGGTAGTGAATGGAAGCATCTGATCGGATCATCTGGAAGCCACTGATGCGTTGATGATGCCTCCTAGAAGTTTCTGTGGGGAAATGTGGAAACGGACTGTGCGAATAGGGGGTCAGACTGTTGGAGGCTGATATCCTATGTGTGACACGTGCTCTCTCGACGGCCTTCAAGTAAGTCTTCTTGACCTCAGGGTGACTTTGGCGCCAGCCTGCGAGCCAGTTCTGAGACATAGGTCTTGATGATGGATCTCGTCGCTGCCTGATTGTATTTGCGGCAGCCTCAAGCTGCTCCTTTCCCGCTGGAATACCAGTACGCTCCATCCACTGTATGTACGCCACAAGGGCGTTATCTTCATCCTCGGTCAACGCAGTTGGGCGCCCCTGACCTCGGGCAAATGGGTTTTCCAAAGAACGGATGGCCCTCTCGACAGCGCCTCTATTGACTTTGTACCTAGGAGCCGCTTTGCGGATAGAAAGGGGGGTTCGTTGTGGTGTTGTGGCACGACGTAGGGCCGCTCTAGGCGGCCGGCGAGAGGCGATGACGTCTCGCGCGGCGGCTAGGGCATTGTCATTGGGAGTCATACCGTATGAAATAGAGAATAACCTCTCAAGTTGGTTTGGGTTGAAAATACGCGTTGACGGCAATTGAGACGGTACTCAAAAGAGAGGCGACTGTCACGGAATTTTTGTGATGTCACGGATTTTTTGTGCCAACTAAAGGGCGTAAGACCTTTAGTGGGCTGCCGTGGCCCCACCACGCTTAGACCAACGGGTAACGTTCAGCGAAGTCGCGATGGCCGAAGATAACAACATGCAGCCGGACGTCCTCAGCGCCCTGGTTGCCGAGATACGAAGTTTGAGAGAAGAGAATTCCCGAAGAAATACCCAGTTTGAAGAACGGTTTATTGCCTTGGAACTCCAGCAACACCAGCAATCCCGTTCGTCTGAACTCCCAAAGCCGACGCCATCTGTCACCCCGGCTGTCCCCATCGAGGACATCCATGTAGTCGCCACTCACAGCCCTCATCCAACCAAGCGCCCCAAATTACGAGACATCCCGAAATTCGGCGGCGACAAGGCCCAGTGGCGAAGCTGGAAACTAGAAACCGAAGGAAAACTACGAGTCGATAAAGAAGCCCTTGGAGATGCAGAGGGCCACTTTATGTACATCTTCATGAGCCTAGAAGGCAAGGCTAAAGACAACGTGACCACATTTGTGGAGATGCAAACCGAGAAGAAAACGTTCAATGTTGCTGAACTACTCAACCGCCTCGAGTTGTTGTACGGGGAGAGGGATCGCAAGCAGAGAGCTACACGCAACTTGCATTCGATTAAGCAAGGGAGAATGAACCATTCACGTCCTTTACCCCGCTTTGAGAGGAGATCGCCAATGCCAACGCCGAGTATTGGCCAGACGACAGCAAGATTTCCTACCCAGGAGGCACTAAACGACAAAATGAAAGCAGCCCTTATAGGCTCTGACCCCTCTGCCATCAGCAGCTACGTTGGGCTGGCGAGGAGATGCGATTCGCTGAGCAGCCAGATGGAACTGTTGGGTCAGTGGAAAAGGCCCCGAGGCAACACAAAGAGTTCGGACAACTATGACAACCACCAGAACCATGGAGGCCAGGCCGCCCAGAAACAGTCCGGCCAGAAAACTGAAGTTAGACGAGAGGACATGATGGAATGGGAGCCAACTCTACAAGCATCCGCGAAAGTGAACGCTGCGCGCACCCGCAGTGATAAGAACACATATGGTCACCAATCCAACCGACCAGAAGACCAAGCGCTGTTGGGCAAGCGTGCAAAGTGGGTCGATCAGACCGAGATGGACGCCCGTTACCGTGAAGGGCGTTGCCTTCGTTGTGGAAGAGACAACTGCAGGATCGAGCGCTGCCCATTGGCTGCGCCTATCCGACCCGCAAACGCGACCCGTCGCACTCAGGTCAATGCCGTGGCTCCGACACGACCAGCGGTCACTAATGCCGAGATCGCCGAAGACGAAGCTTCGTCTCATAGCGATGAAGATTCAGACTAGGACACGCGGCGGCTGTGAGAGAATGGGATGTGAGCGGAAAAGCAAAAATGGACGGAGAACCGTTCATAGCAGACGTCAGGGTGAACGGCACAGACTTTGTGCCATCTCTTGTCGACTATGGCTGCCTCTGCTACGGCGCGGTTAGCAAGCGCACATTTCACTCTCTCCAGTTGCCACATATACGCGTCCAGCCGCGCATCTTGGAGAATGCAGCGGGAGACGGCAAGGAGGTCAAAATCGACAAGATCACGTATGTGTCGATCGACCTCGATGGACATCAGCAGCATCGTGTTTTCATGTACGTCATCGACGATCTTAACTGGGACATGATCCTGGGTAAACGATGGATGGAAGACCAGGATGTTCACATCCACGCAAAGGAAGGATATCTCGAGATCGGGTCCAGTGGAGTTCAAGTACGAGACCGACGACGTTACCAGCCTCCCCAGCTAGACGTCTCTAATGTCATGGCCGCAACCTTTTTAGCGGAAGCACGCCGTGACAAACGCAAAGGCGGCATTGGAGTTCACTCGGTCACAATGGCGGATATTGACAAGGCCCTAAGACCGAAACCGAAGACTGACGTAATGGAGAAGCTGCCACCACAGTACCACAAGTGGTCTCGAGCTTTCTCTCAGCAACTGGCCGACCAGCTGCCCCCTCATCGGCCAGGTGTGGACCTGAAGATCGAAGTGCTGAAAGACGAGCATGGCCGAGAGAAGCCCTACCCTGGGGACCGCTTTACAGCATGTCCCGCGAGGAGCTATTGGTGCTACGAAAGACCCTCACATAACTACTCGACAAGGGATTTATTAGAGTCAGCAGCTCGCCAGCCGCAGCACCAGTCCTTATGGTGAAGAAGCCCGGTGGAGGCATCCGCTTCTGCGTGGATTACAGAGGTTTGAACCATATAACGAAGAGGGACCGCTATCCCTTGCCCTTACTGAGCGAGACCTTGCGAACTATAGCCAAGGCAAGGTGGTTCACCAAGGTAGATGTAATAGCAGCGTTCCATAAGATCAGGTCGCCCCGCCGACGAAGAAAAGACAGCTTTCAGAACGCGCTATGGATCCTTCGAATGGCTGGTAGTTCCATTCGGCCTGACAGGCGCACCAGCAGCCTTTCAGCGGTACATTAACAGCGCGCTCCAGGATTACCTAGACGATTTTGTGTCAGCATATATCGACGATGTCCTGATCTTCTCCTCTGAAGCCTGCAAGACCACCGCGACAAAGTCGGCAAGGTCCTCCAACGACTGATGGATGCTGGGCTGCAACTGGACATCAACAAGAGCGAATTCGAAGTCAAGGCTGTGAAATACCTTGGGTTTATCATCGAGGCGGAGTGTGGGATCCGAGTCGACCCAGAGAAGGTTGAGGCTGTGAAGGGATGGGCAACCCCGACGAATGTTAAATCCGTGAGGAGTTTCATCGGATTCGCGAACTTCTACAGGATATTTATGCCAGACTTCTCGGTGATAGCTGAGCGCTAACGCGGCTAACGAAGAAGGACGCCATTCCGTTGGGATGGATTGTGCGACGAAGCCTTCGAGAAGCTCAAGGACCTGTTGATCACGGCCCCGATCCTGCACACTTCCATCCAGAAAGGAGACTATCTTGAAGCAGACGCTTCAGGATTCGCGTCGGGAGGCGTGCTCTTGCAGAGAGATGATAAGGGTGGACTGGTACGACCTGTCGCATACTTCTCGAAGAAACATTCGGCAGCCGAAGCGAACTACGCTATCCATGACAAGGAGCTACTCGCCATTCTCAGATGTTTGGAGCAGTGGGAACCAGAGCTACGGGCAGTAGAGCACTTCAAGATCCTAACGGACCACAAGAACCTGAGATACTTCTACTCGGAAAGGAGGTTGACAGAGAGACAAGTGCGGTGGTCGGAGTTCCTGTCCAGGTTCCAATTCGAACTCGAATGGAGGCCGGGCCGCAAGGGCGGATTGCCTGACGCACTCTCTCGACGGGACCAGGATATGCCGGCCAACCACTCTGATGAACGACTAAAGGGACGCATTATGAGGCTATTCCAAGATGATCACCTTAGAAGGGTCCCAATATCGACATTGTCTACCAACACCGAGGGTGCCCAGGAAATCAACTTCGGAAAAGAGATCAGGATATTTGAAGATGAGGAGTTACAGCAGCTGTGGCACGCCGCACGCCAAGAAGACAAGCTCTATCAAGAACTCACGAAGCTGGTAGCAGATGGAGCGAAGAGTTTGCCAACAGAATTACAGAAGGAGAAGGTTGTCAGCATTTCAGAGTGCTCATTAGACAATAGAGGCCTGCTGTGCTTTAGAGAACGCGTCTGGATACCCGGTTCGGAGCCGCTACGTACGAGGATCATCCAGGAAACTCACGACTCTCATATCACCGGACATCCTGGAAGGGACCTCACGTACTCGACTCTGTCGAGACGCTTCTTCTGGCCGGGTGCCGCTAGCGATGTACGTCGGTTTGTGCGCAACTGCGAGGTTTGCGGACGAAACACCATCTGGAGGGATACAAAGAAAGGACTCCTAAAGCCGCTCCCTATTCCGCAACGCATATGGAGCGAAATTACCATTGACTTTATCACTGACCTCCCACCGTCGGGGAAGGATGGCGCGACGAACTGCATGGTGGTCACGGACCGACTCACCAAAGGCGTCGAACTCGAAGGATTGAACGATATTTCCACAGAAGCGGTTGCAAGAAGACTATTCGAACGACATTACCCTGTCCATGGCATCCCAACGGCTATCGCCAGTGATCGGGGTCCCCAGTTTGTCAGTGGTATGTGGAAAAGTTTCTGTCAGATGCTAGGGATCGAGCAGCGGTTGTCGACGGCGTACCATCCACAAACCGACGGTGCAACAGAACGAATGAACCAAGAGGTAGAGAGGATTCTTCGGATATGGACGAATTATCTGCAGGAGAACTGGTTAGACTTGCTTCCAATCGCGATGGCGACTATTAACGAGAGGGAAGCAACCTCCACCGGACTGAGTCCGTTCTTCTTCATGCACGGCTACCACAACGAGCCAATCCAGTTAGTTGAGCATCGAAGAACGGAAGACACGACGCAGGGGGAAGCGACAGCGGAGGATTTTATTCAGAGACTACAGGACGCCACGGAGTTTGCGCAAGCAGCGATAGCTATGGCCCAGGAAATACAGCAAGCGCAAGCCAACAAGCACAGGACAGCCGCACCGAGACACGAGCCTGGGGATTGGGTATACCTCAACTTGAGAAATGTCAAAACATCGCGACCCTGCAAGAAGCTCGATTGGCTACATGCCAAATATCAAGTGCTCGCGGAAGTTAGCCCACATGCCTACAGGTTGGATGTGCCTGGGCGCATCCATCCAGTCTTTCACGTCGACCTACTCCGGCCAGTCCCGGAGACCCATTGCCTTCGCAGAAACTCGATCAAGAGAGTGCCCCACCGGTGCTGGTGGACGGCGAAAGATGTACCTTGTTGAAAGAATTCTGGATGAAAGAATGGAAGGTACGCATAAGAAGGTGCTCGTAAATGGCATGATTACTCGCAGCCTACGTGGAACCCCTACTACTATTCGACACACCGATGCATGGAAGCAATGGAAGAAGCATAAAAGGAGTGTCACCTTCTCAAGTCATCTTGCCACAGATTGCCACGATCCCCGGAAGAGGAAACGTTGGAAGGAGGGGTAATGTAACGGGCAAGTTGCTTTAACGGCGGCTGCGCCGCCTAGCTTCTAGAACCTTCCATTGGCTCGAAGCTATAAAATGCTATTGTGCTCTCATGTAGTAGATTCTCTTTCTTTCTTTCTTTCTTCTCTATCTTGATAGTAAACAGCATAGGGACTAGTTAGTTGTATCAACTCACTAGAGGCCTTTCACACTTCCTCTTGGTCTGCTTGAAGGGGACAATTGGAGGCAAGTTCTTCAACTGATGGGCAAGATCACCCTAGATAGGGATGATTTTTAGTATTGATCGATTCGAATCAAACAGCGATCGATCGATATCGATCGATTGAAGGTGACGATCGATAAAATTCGATCGATCAGGCTCGAAAATCGATCTATAAGATCGATTTCCAACTCTGGCTTCGGATGAGTTCCAACGAGTCGCGTTGTCCACGATAACATCGTAGGTCGTTTGATCCTCGAGGTTCAGGGCAATGTTCTCGATGGACTGCAGTTTGTGAAGCTTCTCAATGCGCTGACCAGACCTTTGCACCCAATGGACGATATTGTGGAGTTTTCCTATGGGACCTTTGCACCTTCAAAGCTTCATGTCATCCTGGATCTCTTTCTCAGCTTGACAATCTTCCTCAAAGGCGTCGACGTCTGTTCCAAAAAAGGATGGATCGGGCGACAAGATTGATGATATGCCCACAGCAGCGAAGTCGCCGATGCTGCTTCCTAAATCCTATCTCGGAGCTGAGGTGCCCGAGGCAGGTGTCGTTGCTTTCCGCGTTGTCCGTCACGAAGTATCCCACGCGGCTCTCAAAGCCGTACTCGTGGATTATCTCGCTCACTCGGTCGGCAAGGTTCCCACCGCTGTGGCGACCCTCGATCCGAGGCAGGCCGAGGAGAAACGTTCGAAACTTGCCTTCGTCATCGAGAAAATGGACGGTAAGTCCGAGTAGGGACGTGAATTTACGAGAGGACCTATCGCACGGGGTGTAGAGCAGCAGCAAGCATGAAGATCAGGAAGTGGAAGAACTCTTCATTTAGCTATCTAGAGGGGAAAAGGAGCAACATCTTTATAGATGACATAAAGGAGTGGCTGGGAGATGCTAGAAGCATCTGATTATATAGTGTAAGTGCCTATAATGTGTGCATAATGTTGATGGTTGGTGTGGCTGTTTGGCATAGTGTAGATGGTAGGGGTTAGCCTGTTGGAGGCTGATATCCTGTGTGTGACAGGACCATGCATCAAAAGACACGTTGATGCGGCTAAGCGAGCGACTGAGCAATTCTGTCACGACGCCTTTATGCCGATCGAACGACCGTACAATCCATTCGCGGAATGTACTATGTGTGGGAAGACTTCCCGAGTCGACGATAGCTCCATTCGCATATGCCATCAAGTCGCGAAAATACGGACTTTCAAGCTTGTGAAATGGGATGTTATCGCAAGTCACCCAGCGGATGAGCAGCTGCTGAAAGCGAATAGGTTCAAAGGACGCGACGAAAGCATTCATCAGAGCTTGTTCCCTAGGCTGGTGGGAATCCAGGTCAATCATGTCGAGCAAAGTGCGTTGTTTCTTTCTCTGAGCTGGCATCGGCCCGTCCTTGTTGATGTGGTGAGTAACTGCCATATGGGCGCTCGCCTGGCTCGTAGATGCAGCGTCGTATATGTGCGTTACGGTGGCCCTCTTCCGGTGACACATCTTACACAGCCAAAACCGATGACCAGAGCTGTCTTTCTCAATGTCGTATCCATGCTCTCTTGTTGGATTCGATGCACTGGATTGGGGAGCATTGTCTGTGACACTGGAAGAAAAAGCACGCGCCTGAATCACTGGCACGACATTTTTTTCGGTATTGGGAGATAGGGCCATACTAGATCATGAAGCGCATCCGCGCGAGAACCGCGGATCGGGTTGATGCTGGGGGAATGGCCTGGGAAACGCTGCGCAAATTTGCAGGATCACAATTGACGATGCGTAAAGCCGCTGGTGCGCGCCAAGATGAAAATTTGCGCGTCACGCGTTAAGGTTCGACCCCAAGCCTCCTCCGGTCCCTAAGTGGGAACTCAAAACGAGGATCAACGAGGTCTCGTCGGCAGGTTTGGTGGGCAGAGGCTTACCCTGAAGCTGCCATTCAGATAGTCAAATATCCAAATAAATCCGACCTCTGCGATCTGATTTGATCTGAATATGTTGCAGGTCAATTTGATTTGATTTGAATAACCTGAGAGGTGATTTGATTTGATCTGATTTGGATATATCTGATTTGATTTGAATATATCTGGATTTGATCTATCTGTTTGCAAGTCTGAAATTTGCACGCGCCTTGTCTTTGATCTGTCGTGAAAACGGGTTAACGATCTAGGTCCGGAGGTTACCTAGTCGGGCTGACTCTAGCAAAGGTGACTGAGAAGGATGAATAATGTTGTTGTTAAGCGGTGGTATCGAACCTTCTAGATGACAACGTCATCTAGGCGGCCTGGGTGGCGACATCGCCACCACAAGGCAGCCACAGGTGACAGAACTATAAGAAGTCACTTTTTGTTAGGGAGGAAGAAGAATATAAGGACAAGGAACTTAATCTATTCATCACTTGCACCCTCTCTTCGCGAGATGATCACACCCCCCGAGGCTCGGCGGTCTTCGGCGCCGCAGCCTGTCCTTGCCGATCGGGACTCGCAAAACATGTCTGTATTAATGACATTGGTTTTCCCGCCCACTTGTGCCGCATTCGCACGATCCACTCCCGTAGCTACGTACGCAGCATCTCTGATAAAAGAAACACCAGGAACAGTCCGAATAGGTGGTGCAAGTAGTTGAACCGGAAAATAGCCTCGATCCGACCAAGAGGCCTCCCCCTCCCCCTCTCTTGGTGTGTATTGGCGGGGTCACTGGATCTTGAAAACTAATAGTGTTCTCTTCAGAGATAGGGTGGCTGCTGGGAACAACATTTCCATCGCCGCCGTACATATCTAAGATGGCGGTTAATTTACGCAGTTTCGCCACCAAAGGTAACTTACTGCCGTTGAGGACATTATGTCCAAGCGCAGAGGCTTGCTCTAAGAGTAGGACAAAGAAGAAGCCTTTAAGATGGAAGAGCATCGTGGGAGAGAACAAGATACTCAGAGAGCGAGAATAAATACTATCGAGGAATATATCTTGGAAATAAACAGGTAAGCTCATATCAGTACAAAGAATTTGCTAGGCCTTTTATAATAAACACGGCCAACGATGATTAAGAAAGGCGAGAAATAGAGTTATAGGGAATTGGCTTAGGTTTCGAGAGATACACACATAAATTGAAGATTAATGCATACGGGAGGAATCTGCTACGTAATGTAAATATCTTTATAAAGCGTCTTTATAAGAGACAAGGGTTGTATGCCGTAGCGGCAAAGAAGCTCCGAGGAATTACTTTCGGTTGCGGGGCCAAATACGGCAGGCTATAGGGGTGACTGTTGCAAAACCCCAAAATCCGTCACCCAAGTGTCGAAATAGGTTAGCGGCATGGACATCCTGCCCCGCAGTACACTGCTCCATGTACCTCAGCGTTTATCTCTTTGAATTTTGTCACGTAGCAGAAGGTGCAAATACACCGGCGGGGACGCAGCGGACCAGCAGAGCGCATTTCTATCACGCCCTACAGATATTTGCCGCCACCGTGGCGGTCGAGTTGGGAAACATCAACGCTCAATTGTTCACCTCCTCCTCGCCTTCCTCTTCATCGTCCTCCTCGTCCGGCTTATTGAGCTGCTGAGCATGGGGTTAGTAGTGGAAATGTATCGTGCATGCTCTGCGCCAACCCTTTCTTGCCGCCGTCGATCACCATCGGCACCTCGTCCAACCCTCCGACGCTCTGAGCGCGGCGCGCCATCGCGCCGAGGGCGAATCGAGGGTGTAGATTCCGATGGAAGTGTCAAAAATGATTTTAGAGTGTGCGTTGGCCCTCAAGCGTCCAAGTTCTCGCCGAAGTTCCTGTATACCATCGACCCGTTAGAATAAGAGATCTAATAGAACATTTGATCCGTTAAAGCGAGTGATCCGTTAAAATAAGAGATCTAATAGAAGATTTAATCCGTCAAAGGGAGTAATCCGTTAAAATAGGCGACCAGTTAGGATAAGTGATCTAATTGAATATTCGATCCGTTGTAAGAGGCTGGCCCGGAGTTTGTTCAACTAACAGGTGCCTATGTGTTGTCTATCTAGAGCTGAGGAGGAAAGGAAGCTGAACTTGAGGCGTAGCCTCGAGTGCGAGCTTATATTACCCTTCACAGAATGTTCTCGCAGCTTCCGGGTCCGCGGAGCGGGGCCGGTGCTGCCACCCGAGCACGACCCACCGGACCCGGTACAACCGGGTCCACCAAGCCGGGCACAGCCCGTGACATTAGCCCCCTTTCTCCCCTCCGACCAGGTCGGCGTCTGCGGGGTTCTTGCTTTCCTGCCAGCGTCTCGTACCTCTCCCTAGGGCCATCATTTGTCGCGAAGCACGTCTGAGATCTTGAGCTCGGGGTGACCATAAGGGGCATACAGCTAAGGGCCCCGACGGGCTAGACAGAAAGGCAGCCTGCAGAGAATTCTGAGGCTGCAGAAGACTATTAGGAGACCGCATTAGGCAGCCACACAGGCTGTAGAGAGACTGCATATACGGGGGAAGCTGAAAGAGCCCTCGGCGACTAGGGAAAGTCAGTATGCAAAGGGGGGGCTGGGGAAAGGAGCCCAGCCTCCTAGATATTGTACCTATACAACTGAAAAAGGGATATAAATAGGGAGCCTAGAAGAGGGCAATTGCAAGAAGAAAAGACACGACGGAATACAACAAAAAAAAACACCCATTATTAAAACAATCAATGCCCACTTGCATGCTCTCTTCGTGAGATCATTGGTCTTGATTGGCCCGTACTTGTCCTCGAATGCCTTCATCGCAATTGTTCCTTGCAACCACTCAAGTGGCTCCCAAGTCGGCTCTGCGTAGCCCGTCCATCGCACTAGTGCTTGCCTGAATTCCCCTCGTCCGCGCTTCTTCCATCTCGCGCAGAGAATCTCGTCGACATCCCACAGATCCGCGCCGGTCTCATCTTGTACCGGTGGTGGCTGTGCGTCATCCACCTTTTGGCCAGGAGCCGGATCTTGATGCGCCCTCCGCAAAAGGTCAACATGGAATCGCGGGTAAATTGAACCACGAACATCGAGCTCAACGACGTGCGAACTAATTACCTTCGTGACTGTGTACTTGTGATGCAGCCAGTCGAGCTTCTTGCACGGTCGTGGTGATCTGTAGTTTGCCATCGAGAGCCACACCTTGTCACCAACTTCGAACCGCTCCGCAGGCTGTCGCTTTGCGTTGGCTGCCTCTTCTTGTTGTTGCTGTGAGGCGGCCATCACTGCTTGCATGTACTCATTGACCTCCTGCAGGCGACTGAGTAGGCCATCAGCTCTGCTTTCCTCTCTATCCCTTGGTGGCTCTTCCGATTCTTCGACGCTGATGGGATCGACGTGGTAACCATGCTCAGCGAAGAAGGGGCTGATCTTGGTCGTTGCGGATTCGCGATTGTTGAGTGCCAGCTGCGCGGCAGGGAGCAGTTCTCCCCAGTCGTCCTGCACGTACGACACATAGGCTCTCAGGTAGGCCTCGATCTCCTGGTTCATTCTCTCTGGCCCTCCGTCCGTCTGAGGATGATAGGCTGTGCTCAATTTCTGCGTGACACCTGCAAGACGGCAGAACCTCTTCCAGAACCTACTTAGCCAGTTGCTCCCGCGGTCGCTGACGATGGACCGTGGCATTCCGTGAAATCGGTAATGACACTGGAGAAAACGTTTTGCACACGGCTCAGCTTCCATGTTGTCCATCACTTCGAGGGTCACAGCCTTTGTCAGTCTGTCCACAATCACCCACAGGTACCTTGCCTTTCTCGGTCCAGTAGGCGGCAGATCTGTGATGAAGTCCATGGACAAATGGCTTCGGGGTCGATCTGGAATCGGGAGAGGCTTGAGAAATCCCCTTTTCGACTGACGCCAGATGTGTGCTCTGCCGCAGGTGTCGCAATTGGCTACGAACCGGCGAACCAGCTGGGACTGTCCAGGCCAGTAGAATCGCCGAGCCACGATAGCCAGCGTACCTTCCCTGCCGGGATGACCGGTCGCAACAGAGTCATGCGACTGCTGCACAATGCGGGTTCTCAACTGGTCTTTCTCAGCTTCCTCCTGGTTACCCGTCTCTCCGGATCCACCCGGCACCCAAATACGGTCTCTGAATGTCAGCCTTTTGCCTGCGTCGATCGCACACTCTGAAATCTGGATCTTCAGGCCCAGCGGGGGCGGGAAGGCACGCTCGCGATCGCGGACTGCCTTATAGGCTGCCCGGAATATCGAGTCCTTCTCCACCGTTTCGTCCCAGAGTTGCTGCAGGTCCGCTTCCTCGAAGACCTTCATCTCCGGCAGGGTGGATGTCTCTGAACACTCAGAACTCATCGCGTTGATGCATGCTCTTGTCGATGATGGAATGGCACTATCCGGTATCAACTGTATCATTCTTCCTTGTTCCCGCTCGTCGTCAATGCCCTGTGGCTTGTCTTGTTCGCGGCGGGACAGCGCATCGGGCACGACAGCCTCGCTTCCCGGTCGATACTCGAGCTTGAAGTCGAACTGGGACAATTCGGCTGCCCAACGGCTCTGCCGTTCCGTGAGCTTCTGGCGTGTCATGAAATACTCCAGGTTGCGGTGATCGGTAAGGATTGTGAATGGGCCGCAGCTCCTAAGTTCGGCGCTCCAGTTGTCGAGACATCTCATGATGGCAAGCATCTCCTTGTCGTGAATGGGATAGTTGTACTCCGCTGGCGACAGTCGCTTCGAGAAGAAGGCACATGCGTGTCGACGTCCATCTGGGCCTTCCTGAGACAGGACGCCTCCCAATGCGTAGCCTGAGCAATCTGTCTCCAAAAAGGTCAGGAGGCTCGGGTCCCACTGCTTGAGCACAGGTGACTCGCAAAATCGTCGCTTCAGCTGCTGAAACGCCTCGTTCTCCGCTCGTCTCCAACGAAAGGCAGTTCCTTTCTTAAGCAGGGCATCTAGAGGCTGCGTGATCTTGGCATAGTCGGGGATGAAGATCCGGTAGTAGTTGGCGAAGCCCAGAAAGCTTCTGACACCCTTCACCGTGGTCAGGGCCTCCCATTCGCGGATGGCACGCTGCTTCTCGGGGTCGCAGGCGATTCCTTTCCCTGCGTTGACGATGAACCCAAGGTATTTGACCTCTTGTACCGAAAACTCGCACTTCGCTGGGTCTAGATGCAGCCCAGCGTCGGCGAGTGCTTGGAGAACTCGTCGCACCTTAGCCTCATGATCCGCCTTCGAACCACTCGAGTAGATCAGCACATCATCCAGGTATGCTGTGACAAAGTCGTCCAGCCACTCGCGCAACACACTTTTCATGTATCGTTGGAATGATGCCGGGGCGCCGCTCAGGCCGAAAGGGCACACGAGCCACTCGTAGAGCCCAAACCTCGTGCGAAATGCGGTCTTTCCCTCATGTCCCGGAGCCATGCGGATCTTATGGAAGGCGGCCACCACGTCCAACTTGGTAAACCACTTAGCCTTGGCCAGATTCTGTAGGGTCTCCGCGATGAGGGGCAGTGGATATCGGTCGCGCTTGGTGATTGCATTCAGCGCTCGATAGTCGCAGCAAAATCGCAGCCCTCCATTCGGCTTTCGCACGAACAGCACCGGCGCGGCAGCCGCTGAGCTACTCGCTCGGATGAACCCTCTGTCCAAAGGTCCTTCAGGGTCTTTCGCAAGACCAACAACTCTTCGCGTGACATGTTGTAAAGCGGTCCCCAGGGCAGGGGCGGCTCGTTCCCATTCTTGTCAGGCTGCAAGTTTACCTCGTGGTCCACACCTGGCCGGTGTGGCGGCAGCTTCATGGCCTCCTCTGGTGAAAACAGGTGGCGGAACTCGTTCAACACTTCCGCTGGAACCATCTTGCTCGGATCAACTGGCGGCTTCGGTTGAAGCGCCTTTTCTATGTCTGCCAAGCTGATCGCTCGTATCGAGAACGCGTCGCACGTCTGGCGTCTCTTTGCACGCCGGCACTCCGCCGTGAACACGGCTGCCGACACAAGTCTTGCGCTCCGAATTGCGCGTACTTTGGCGGGCTCTTCCTGCCCTACGAGGCGTACCGTCACGCCTGCTCTTCCGTGGTACACTTGCCGCTTAGCAGCGTCGTACACGACCTGGTTCCTCTCCATCCAAGGCCGGCCAAGGAACATATCCTGGCCGAGGCTTGGGACGACGTACGCAAAGATGCGTTCGTCAAAACCGGCGGTCTCGACAACGACAGCCACAACTCCCGGCGACGTGACACTTTCTGAGGACTC
Source organism: Hirsutella rhossiliensis (assembly GCF_020360975.1). NCBI lineage: Eukaryota > Fungi > Ascomycota > Sordariomycetes > Hypocreales > Ophiocordycipitaceae > Hirsutella > Hirsutella rhossiliensis. The sequence goes on from NW_025408669.1 coordinate 2,893,911, forward strand.
GAGAATCCCCGATCTCTCGAGACTTCGAATCGACGAGAGGAATCCGAAACTTTTGGACGATCGATTCGTCAATCACGGCATAGCAGTCACATCCACTGTCGACTAGAACGCGTATCGGATTACCTCTGTTGAGCCGTGCATTAACGAGCACGGGTCGACTATTCATACGCGACTTGAACGCCTTCCAGTCATGGATATCTGCCTTCGAAGGCCCCGGCGCCCGCTTTCGCGCCGGGGCTGTCTTCCCATCGGCTCGTCATCCCCACTGGATGTTGCAGCCGATTTTGAATCATCGCTAGTATCCGGCCGCTTCACGCAGGCGGTCGTAGGCCGATCTTTCTTCGCTTCGCCAGGGAAGACCAAATGAGCTGGGCATTCCGCGACGAGATGACCCTTCCGGCCGCATCGATAACAGCGGCGCTCGTTCTTGGGCGCCGCATCTGCGTTGCGACGTTTCTTCGGCTCATGACTAGTACGGTTGACATCTGCCATCTTGGTATCTCCGTCTGCGTCGCGGCCTCGACTATCGTGAGTTGCACCCCCGCTTCGAAGGGCGTTCCTTTTTTCCACACATTCTAGACCTGAGGACAGCCTCTGAAGAGATTGGACCCATTCCGAGTACGTGGAGCGAGTGGGCGCCGCGTAGACAGTTGCCAGTCGCAACTCCGGACTCAGGGCGCCCTCCAGGTAGCTGATTTTGACTTCTTCCGGCCAGGTAGCGCCGCCGGAATCAGCGAGTTCTTTCTCGAAGCGAGGAAGCAGTGTCGCGAAGCTTTCCTTATCTCTTTGCCTCAAGGATCGTAATTTTTCCAGCGCGCGAGTCCTGGCGTTCGGGTCCCCATAGCACTCTTCCAAATATTGGAGGTACTGGTCCGGATCTGAGTCTTCACCCTTCCTCCGGCTTCTACATACGCGATCGTCATTTGCTGAGGGCACCCCTAACCGCGCGTAAATGTAGGCGAACTGGTCCGCCTTACTCCCAATTACCCTTCCGTCTACACGAAGCTTGTTCTTCATCTCGCTCAGCCAAGCGCGAAACTTGGATCGAGCGCCCTCGAATCGCGGTGGGTCTGGGAGAGTCGGCCTGGTCTTCCGCAATGATGTGTCGACCAAACGATTCGGTTCATGCAGAGGTTCCGCTCTGCTCTCCGACTCGGTCCCTAAGGGCGTTGGCCTCGAGGACGTCAGACTGTCTTGCAGCAGTTGAATCTGCTCGCGCGTGGCGTCGCGATCGGCATCGCGGTCGGCACGCAAACTTTGCATCTGCTCAGCCATCTGGCTCATCATCTGCATGAGGAGCTGGGAGGTCCGCTCCGGGGAGCTCTCGTCGGCAAAGGTTGAATCCATCGGTAGTGAGCTCTAGATATGTAAGAGGCTGGCCCGGAGTTTGTTCAACTAACAGGTGCCTATGTGTTGTCTATCTAGAGCTGAGGAGGAAAGGAAGCTGAACTTGAGGCGTAGCCTCGAGTGCGAGCTTATATTACCCTTCACAGAAATGTTCTCGCAGCTTCCGGGTCCGCGGAGCGGGGCCGGTGCTGCCACCCGAGCACGACCCACCGGACCCGGTACAACCGGGTCCACCAAGCCGGGCACAGCCCGTGACATCCGTTAAAGCGAGTGATCCGTGTTACGCCACTGTACGATGCAGACAGGCCCGCAGCTTTTCCTGCGGTGGGTATCAGGGATGAGCGTGATGCAGGATCATGCTGATTTCTTTCCCCTCGTCTTGACAATACATTAAACATATACATGGGAGGTCCGAAGGTGGCGAAGCTTTCCGCGTACGAAGTCTCATGACAAGGGGACGGTTGTCCACCTCGGCATCAGCTTCGGAAAACAAAGTAACCTCTGGAGACCTGCATTGAGGTGAGCGGCTCTCAGGAGTGTACCGGTCCAGAATTGTGGCTATTAGGAATCTGTCTGTCTTGGTGGCAAACTCAAGCTGTGCAAAATATCAATCGTTCAGTTGTTTACCGATAGCCTCGTCGTATGCTACTATGATGGAGTTGTAGAGTTGGCTTGGATCCCCTGTAGGGGTTCCAACACTCATCCTCTCGTCCTTATCCAAGGGAAAGAGAATCTTTCTAATCCTCAGACAGAGAGGCCTAAGGACGCGGAATTTTTCTGGGAACTCATCCATAACCTCCTCAAGACCATCAACGCTCATGTGATACGCTTTGGTTCGCGCAATATCCTTGAAACCTCCAATCTCCCACTTCCGCAGAACGCTCTCCTGAGGCGGCTCCTCTTCGCCGCTAAACCCGTTGGTCCATGAGAAGCGCGCACACATCCAGAGGAGGACGTAGAAAAACGACTCAAGGTCATGACGGTAAGTGTGGTCGGCCTTTCGCAGCACCTCGATCGCCATGAACTGCATTGTACCGGTCTGGTGCCGTGCTCCACTCGGCCCGCTGTCCTTGACTTTGGCTAGATCGAGGTCAATAAGCATGCCCTTGAAGCCATCAGCAATCTTCGGATCCGTAACAATGATATTGTTAGAGGAGATATCTCGGTGTAGGATGCTGCCAACGGTATAGAGCGACTGGTGTGCTCTGATAGCGTCTCGGAGTGCCTCTAGTAGCTCAAGAATTGATCCGAAATCGCTAATGACGCGGCCGGCTGGTGAAGTGACGAGGCAGGAGTAGACTCGGTTCTCAAAGGGATCCTCAGGATTGGGTGTGTACAGACTCAGTATTGACTTGTCGCTTGGCCGCTGCTCTTCAAAATCCGAGTTTGGCCTGGACTTCTGGCTGTTAGACCGCGACCTTTTTGATCGTGTTGTGTTCTCAGATGATGACTTGCGCTTGTCGGTCAGTTTCTTGACGCTAACGATAGCGAAAGAGCTTTGCAAGTCGGTAATCTCTGGGTTCTTGGGGCCGGAAGGCGGTATGTCGTACAGAGGCACATCTTCCTCATCCCGAAACTTATGAGGTTTTGGAAAAACCAACCCCTTCCGCATGTCGGCAATTGTGGTGATCGGACGATAAGCCTCAACTCTCGCCAGCCCCTTGACGCCTCTTTTCGCTGCGAGCTCGAGATGCTCCACCTCCGGTTTCCGCTTATCCGATGCCCACGAGAGCTTGGCGACATGGCCTTTTCGCGTTCGGTAGCAACAAGTCCCACGACATACCACGGCCCGCTGTCTGACCAGCAGCTCTTTCAACTCAATCCTCACCTCTTTGCCGTTCGTGTCAGCGCAAGTGACATAGCGATGACCTTTCTTTCGCTCAATGAACACGTCTAGGCCCATTTCGTCGTCATCCATTGTGGCATATCCAACGAGAGCTCGCGCAAACTTATCAGGCTCGTTGTGAATGTCGAATGACCCCGAGCTGTATGGCCCAGACCGATCGAAGACCCAGAGCTCCATCTTGGAAGCGCAGAGGGAGAACGCGTGGACAAATCGGCGCGTCGGCTGGTCGGCGAAGACACCCCGCACATACCGCGTGAGCTGGAGGAGAGTCGCCTTGAACTTGTCCGATTTCTTTTGCTCTCCAACAACGAGAACGTCCTTGTAGGTAAAGGTGCTGTTGGCTTTCCTGGCTGGCTTTTGAAAGAAGAGATCCATCTGGCCTTTCCGTTCCTTGAATTGGTTGGCGGTTCGGGTGGTGTATAACTTGTGGGGTGCATCAGTCAAGAAGCGTTCTTCAAGCGCACAGAGCCATGTCCAGACCGGGTCTTCATCGGGAGTGGACGGGAAGTTCGTCCATTTCTTTCCGTCGTGCGCCACCATCATCCTATTAAGCATCTCTTTCTGTTCTTTGCGCCAGCTCTTGGAGTCGAAGAACTTGTCGCAGAATCCTCCCACATTGCGAAAGGTGCAGTCTTTGATCTCGAAGAAGAGCTCTCCTTCGACAATGTCGCGAGTTTCGCTATCGGCAAGTCGGCTCGAGCTGGTCTTGACGGGTGTTCCCTTGTAGGTTGGGACGATGCTGGATGGAGGGGGAGTGAGGGAGCTGAGGGTGTCGATGAGACTGAGGACGGCATCCCAAATGTTGACGTCAGGAGCATTGTCCACGACAGAGGAAATGAGAGGGCGGAATGGCTCAAGAGTCATCCCACCTCCTCGAACACGCTGCTGTATTGAGAATAGCCTCGTAGCCACATTGCCGCTTGCGTCTGGGAAAGGGAGGCGAAATGCCGCCGTAGAGCTAACCAACGCTCCGACGAGACTTGCAATCTCATCCCACAGTAATTGGTCGTTTTGGTCGCAATCGCCTAGCTTGATCCGGAAACGATCTAAGGTATCATTGAGCGGGTTCTCTGAGATGATGCTGATCTGTTGCTCTGAAAGGGTCATCTTGGGTTTGAACAGTGAGCATGGGCTGATTGATTGTTGTTAGAGGAAAAACGAAAAACCGAGGAGAGGAAACAAGTAACTAGAATCAAAAGACGCGACTGGTCACGTGCGCGTCGCGCAGCTTCCCTGAAACCCTGTATCTCCACACCATGTATCTCCACACCATGTAACTCCACACCATGTAACTCCACTAACCGGTTAGGCGTCATGGTATACGGCAGGCTATAGGGGTGACTGTTGCAAAACCCCAAAATCCGTCACACAAGTGTCGAAATAGGTTAGCGGCATGGACATCCGGCCCCGCAGTACACTGCTCCATGTACCTCAGCGTTTATCTCTTTGAATTTTGTCACGTAGCAAAGGTGCAAATACAGCGGCGGGGACGCAGCGGACCAGCAGAGCGCAGGCCTGTCAATGGCGAAATTGGAGGATGAAATGTACGGATAGGAGCAAAATGTGGGGCTTCTGGGTGTTGCAGTCGAAAGTGGAGGATCTGTAAATAGTTTAGTTTAGTTTAGTGTATTTTCCGTCCAGCAACTTTTGGTCGCTCAGGTCTCCGTAGGGGAGCACAGGACGTGCTGAGCTAGCAGGTGTCTACATGCTACATATCGTACACTTCACCCACTATCCAGCATTTCATCGGCTCAACGGCGCTCATGACAAACCTGTTGCCCGTCAGCGGGACGTCCAGGCACGAAGAGAAAGCTGTCCCGTGGTCAGATCAGCCAATTTGCTTCTGGGGCCTTGCAGCCCTTGATGACCTCGGCGATCGCATGGTCGCGAGACCTTGACGCCGCCCGAGATCGGAGCAGGTAACAGAAAGAATTGAGAGGAAAAGGTAGGGTGAGAGAGGAGAATGATGACCGTCTAGTGGCGTGGGCAGATCCCTCCGAAGAAGGAGCTCGCTTTCGCCAGCCTGACGAATTTGTCAATGTCCTTGCTGAATGCGCGGTTGATGGCTGCAGGCGGCGAAGGTGCAAGCCGCATACGATGCCGTGGCGCAACCTTTCTGCAGTAAAAGATGTGTGCTGGCTCTTTTCGTCGTCCGCACGAGCACGTCAGTCGCGCATCGTCGTGACCAAACCTTTCGTGGTAGTCAGCAAAATCCCCATGGTGGGTTCTTGCTGCAAGCAAGTTATGAAGCAGGGGCCGAGAGAGCGCCAATTCTGACGGACAGCTGGTTGTGGCTTTAAGCCTCAGGTCTCTGTATCGCTCCGGCGCAGAGGTTTCCCACCAGGCACTGAAAGCCTCTTTCCGCTGCAGTCGGGCAATTTTTCGCAGATGCGCTAGCGTCGGTTCGCCATCAGCGGGTTCTGGCAGTGATGCTCCCGCCTTTGCCAGAGCATCAGCCTCCTCGTTGCCTGGGATGTCAGCATGGCCGGGGATCCAATGGACCTCCACAGCTCCGTATTTTCGCGCCAAAGATTGAAAGTCAAGGAAGACCTCTTGCGAGGAGTCGTTCGGCGTGCCCCGTAAGCATGTTGCGGTCGCGAGGTTGTCGAGGCAGACAAAGATGCGGTCAGTTTCTGGAAGGCTCACCGCAGCCTTCAACCCCTCCAATGCACCTTTCGCCTCAGCGTCGAAAACCTCAGCTGTTCCAAGACGGCCCTTGCCGCTCAAGACGGTGGATCCGTCCCGGTGAACAGCATAGCCGTATCCGATGTGGCCTTCCTCAGAACGAGACCCGTCGGAGTAGACGACAAGAGTTCGGGGCGATAGTGCCTGAAGCCAGTCGCGAAATTTTTTCGCCGTCTCGTGTTTCGATGCACTCTGCAGAGGCGCAGTCTGCTCTTCGGCAAATCCGCGCTGCAGTAAAGCAGGTCTCGGGCAGCTCGATAGCATTTCGTCGGCTCGCCGCAGTCTGGTACGGAAGGGCTGTGGCTGTTTCTGGTACTTCAACTTGATAAGTTTGTTCACGGTCACGACGGGAGCTTTTGGTCGCGACGTGCGCTGGACGAGCGGGTGAGCTTCGTCGAGAGCTTTAAGGCGCGCAGCAAAGGCCGTCCGACGCCCTTCGAGGAGTAGAGGAACGGGCGGTATTCTCGCCTCCTGTGCAGCACGTTCGTCGGTGTCGTCCTCCACACTGGCAGAATAGCCCGAAGAGACGTGTAGAGTGCCTTGCTCATCTTCTTGACGAGGTTGCCAATCCCCGACGGCCCCTCCTTGGAAGGCTTCGTCCAGCGCGGGCTTTTCGGACCAGGGTACCAGGCCTCCGCCGCGTACAGTAGCACGGGGATGACGCAAGCGCAGACGGCTCGTCGCATAGCACTCGGCAGAGGCCATGCTTCGTGTTCGTCAGTCTCCTAAGATGAAAGGCAACAGCTTGCGCCTTGGCCGTCCATTTCTCGACGTGTGTCTTGAAAGAGAGAGAGCTGTCGAGCCAAACGCCGAGCCAACGCATCGCTCGATCCGGCCGTTTCTCAAACTCGCCGTGGAGCACCGGCGGCGCCGTCTTGGGCTTCGTTCGAGAGAAGTGCATCACTTCTGTCTTGTCGGGGTCGAAAGAGATCCCGTTAGCGGCGCCCACGAAAGAAGCTCACGTACATGGTGAGATGCTTCGGCGGTCGTTTCATCAAGGCTATTACCGACGCATAGAATGGCAGTGTCGTCCGCGTAGCCGAAGCGTCCCTGAGAGTGACCTAGGCGATATATCGGCTCCGTGTACAACAGGAAGAGGATCGGCGAGACGGGCGACCCTGCGGCAGACGCACTGGAGGGCGATGAATCCGTCACGATGTCTTGATAGCGGATGCGTGCCGATCTGTCCTGCATGAACGAGCCGGCCCAGCGCGCGAGGTTCGATGGCCATCCTTGTTCTCGTAAGCGGAGGACCAATCTATTGCAGAGAACTGTATCGAAGGCGCCTTGTATATCCAAGGTCACCAGGGTTGCGACTTGCTTCCGGGCGAATGCCTCCTCGATGTCGTGAACCAAGGCAGCTACGAGATCCACGGCCGACCTCTTCGGAAGCGCGCCGGCTTGTTGTGGGTGTAGTACGCCGAAGTGGATTGAGCCCCACGCTAGACGCCGTGCAATGAGCCGCTCGAGGCCCTTGCCGAGACAAGACAAAAGGGAGATGGGGCGCCAGGCGCGAGGTGTAGACAGATCTCTGCGTCCTAGCTTGGCGATCATAACCACTTCTGCCTCCCGAAAAGGTTTCGGATGGTGACCAATGGTGAGGCAGCCTTGATACAGCTGATGGACTGCCGATTGCATGCCAGACAGCGCGAAGCATCCGCACCGTGATGTTGTCCGAGCCTGGAGATGTGTTCCCGGTGCGTAGAGTGGCGTCGCGAGCCTCCTCGAAGGAGACCTGATCGGGAAAGGGAATCATCTTATCCGTGTTCACGGGAATCCACGGGTCTGGGATGTCGTCGCTCGCTGTGCGCCGCTCCAGAGTTGCTCGCCGCAAGGCGGTGGCTTTCTCCAGCTGCGTCTCGTACACTCGGCCGTCTACTTGCAGGGGAGGTGCCTGGCACGGCCCTGAGGATTTTAGCCAGCGGACCGCCCGAAAGACGGAGTCGCCGTCGGCAAAGCTGTCGATCAAATCACGCCAGTAAAGGCGTTTTGCTCGGCGCACTGCATTGTGAAGCTCCCGCTTGGCTAGCTGCACTTCTCGGTCGAAGCCGAGAGGGTACACCCTCCTCCACGCGCGATAATTGGCCGCCGCCTTTGCGCACTCTTCGTTCCACCACCGCGCCCCATGCGTCGTCTTACGGACTGGTCGGCCAGCAGCTCTCGCTGCACAACCAAGAAGGTCCACCAGCGCCGACGCAAAGTTGTCCAGCTCGGAGGGAGTTGAGGTTGTAGTCGGGATGAAAGCTGCACCGGCTTCTACCAGCTCGACAAATCGCTTCAATTCCTCATCGGAGTTGAGGCGGATCTTGCATAATGGAAGGGGTGCTAGGGCTTGACTAGGCAGCGTGATACTAAGAGTAAAGTGGTCGGACCCGGTTGCTAAATGATCCTCAACAATCGCGTCCGCCAAAGGTATATTGGAGAAGGCGAGATCGATCGTGCTGCCGCGCGCGTTAGTCGGGACATCGACAGCATTCAATAAGCTGAGTCGGTTATCCATGGCCCAGAACGCGATGTCTTCGCCGCGGTGCTCTTGTCGGCCGGCCTGCCAGCTGGGATGCTTAGCGTTGAAGTCGCCAGATACAAGGCATTTATCCGTCGCGCACCAACCCAGCAGTATTTCCAAAGCCGCGTCGTAGTCCGGCTGCCGATAGAAGTTAACTACTGTCGTCCCGTTCACGGCGAGCCAAAGGATGTCACGAGTCGCCGCAGGTCTCTTTTGATCAGCGACGAGGCCTGCGGAGCGCCGGACGTATGTCATGACTCTCGGACGAGTGTCGCGGCCGTCCCAGTCGGTGACGGGTGAGAATGTGTCGTAGGCCGGATGCGTCTTGGTGAGGCATCGGCCGTCTTTAAGTCCTGTCCATGGTTCCTGCAGCAGGATAATGTCGTATCGCTCCGAATCAGCCAGCGCGAGCGCAGTGTCATGCGCCGGAGGGATCTTGCCCACGTTGGCTTGGAAGACTCGCAAGGCCCTCCTGTCGCTTCGATTGTTGGGATGACGGTGATGCATTAGGGCAGCGTCACAGGGCTAGTGCGTCGTTTCTTCGACGGGACGACAGGGGTGAACTGGTTGTTATCGCTAGCGTGCGGCGGCGTCGTGGCCACGACAATGCAAGGGTGAGAAGCGGCTCGCTCTGGGTGGCGCTTCTGCCGGAGCTTCCATCCTCTCCAGCTGCCTGCGACTCCGAAGAACGTAACTGACTCGAATCAGGGCTCTGACAAGACTGCTCGGGCACGTTGTGGTTTGGTGTCTGTCTTTTCTGCTGCGCGAAGAGCTGAGCTCCCGCCTGCCTCACCAGACCCTTCTCCTCTTTCGTCAGGCGCCGTACAATGCCATGAACGCGCTTGGGGCGCGCAGGGCATTTAGGGTCATCAGCGCAATGTGGCCCGAGGCAGTTTGCGCACTGCTTGAGGGCTGCGCACTCTTGGCTACGATGGTTGGTCTTGCCGCAACGTCTGCAGCGCGCCGTCCGGTTGCAGCTGTGGCGAGCGTGGAAATCCCAGCATTTATTGCATTGGCTAGGAATGCTGGGTTTGTCGATGTAACGGGCGAGACGGCTGGCGCCGAATAGTCTCCAGGGTCTTTGTGTGGGTTCCAGGAAGGACACAATCAGGGTCTGGGTGGGCATGTCACCCGAGTCGTGTCGCGATAGACGTATGCTGATGGGCTTCAGTCCGGTTTGGCAGGTAATCTCTTCTTTGACAGCCTCCTCGTAGTTGATCACGACACCTCGTAGGTCTGTGAGCCTACGAGGACAATCGGCCACTACATAAGAATGCCATTTCTGGCTTGTCTCGACGGCCGCGGCTTCCAGGTCTACGGCCCAATCCGCCTGCCGTTGCACAAGTAAGTCACGCGTGGCCACATCCGATGCCTGGATGGCCCAGCCCGTGTTTACCGGGAAGGCTGCCGGAATGCGGCGCAGGTCAATACCGACTCTAGCGGCGATGTGGGTCCGGATTGCGTATCTTTCGTGGTTTCGGGCCGGAGCGTCAGCGTCAAGTCGGACGAAGACACGGAGGTCTTCCTTCGGTGGGGCTACGGGCGGTCGTCCTGGCAGACGAGTGGTGGTCTGTGGTTTTCGCTGTGGTGGGGCGGAGGCTGTAAGGCCAGCTGTCCTTGCTTCGGCTTGCCGGATGCGAGAACGCTGCTGTACGTGGGCTTCGGTGGTTCCTCGAGTTCGGCAAGCGATTGAGTCCAGAATTTGAGAAATTTGGCGACTTGCTTGGCGATGCTGTTTTCGGTGCCAGACGTGAACTGCTTTGCTGCTTGTTCGAATGATTCGCTAAAGACCCGTAAGACTGCCAGCTTGGCGTTATGGGCTGCCGTTTTGTCGCGAGCAATTTTCGTGGCCGCTTCGAGAATTGAGACTGGCGCGTGCTCAGTGGACTGGGCCGAGTCGAGGAGATTCGGGGCTTCTTCCAGCTGCGCTCCTTCCGTGACGGCAGCTTCAGGCGTTTCGGTGGAAGAGATTGGCTGGGCCAGCTGCTGGGCCGCGGGAAACGAGTCGTGTCGGCGAGCTTCCGTCGGGTAGCGAGGTCGGAGATGCGATATGTGAGCCGCTGAATTTGGCGGCGATCGTTTGCCTTGTCTCGAGGCATTGGAGTCGACATGCGAACCTGAGGCTGGTGCCATGGCCGCTGCCGGCGCTTGCGCGCGGCTCAATTGGAGTTTTGTCAAGAGCACTTGTTAAGCGAAAGTATGTGAGAATATGCTACTTTCTTAACACTTGCGTGCCAAGAAAGTAAAAATACAAGGAAGGATGGCCGATAACAGTACAATTCAATTCAATTCAATGTATTTTTCGTCCAGCAGCCGTAGGCCGCTCAGGTCTCCGCGAGGGAGCACAGGACGTGCTGGGCTAGTGGCTATCTACATGCTGCATATCCATAATGAGCCCGTCGCCCGTCAGCGGGACATCCAGGCGTAGTGGAAAAAGCTGCCTGTAAATAGGTCAACAAAAAGTGGTGAGGGCCTTGCAACCCGCGGAGGCCTCAGCAGGCACATGGTCACGAGACCTTGTGCGACGGCGTGCGGTATAGGGTATATGTCGTTATCTGATGCCTTGGACAGCTGACGTCAATATCCGTTTGCCGCAAGAGGATCCGCTCGGCCGACACGCAAAAAGGCGTAACAGAATGGAACGTCCCAGGCCGACTTACTGAGCTAACACGTTAGTCGAAGCTTTGGAGTAGAAGCACCAAGGAAACAGTGACACCCTGAAAGACAATAACCTGTGCCCTTATGAGCGGCAGACAAAGCAAATACCTCCAAACAAGGGCTGCACCACTGCAAGTAGATCTGCGTCGATACAGGAGCGGATCTATGGGGCGGCTACCGCTTCAAGTAGTGATCAAGGGTGAAGCAAAGTCGTTTAAGCCAAATGAGTCATTATCGCTGTTCATGGCCTGGATTGATGGCTGGTGCATAACGTCCAGGTAATGACGAACAAGCGATGTTTCTGATGTTTCTGGAACGGGCCTCGGATTTTTCGGACGTGTTGAGTAGCATCATGACTGCGGGGTTTGGTAAATGGGTCTAGATGTCACGAAAAATCAAGCCACCTGTTGTTCAGGCGGTATGTTCAATTGAACATCAAATCTGCTTCGCGACATAGGTACATAGAATATCCCGAGTACCTGGACTAAGGACCGTGTGTAGCACCTAACCACTCCATCTAGCAATTCTGAGGCTCTGAGGCCGGTCGGAAATTCGGGGCCCTTTCCCCGTCAGCGGGTTCCAGGCACGGCAGTGAAGCCGTAATAGTAGTCAGTCTTTGGCCGAGGCCGGGTGACTGAGAAAGCCCACGAAGTCATGGGCCGGCCGCAAGCCCCGTAGCAATGTTAGTCGGGGATTCGCCCCGATGGCGATTGTCTTCTCCGCAGGAGCGTTCGATCCGGGCCACTTCGTGGTTATGACAGTCGGCGAAGTCCCCGTGCCTGCTCCTCGTAGCAAGCAGGTGGTGGAGGTGTTGTCGATTGGTGTGCAGCCCGGGGACACCCGGGTGAGGCCTTGAGCTCTAGGCTCTTGTAGCTCCTCGGGGCCCCCGCGGCCCACCAGTCCAAAGGAAGTCGTGGCCGCTGGGCGGCAGAAAGGGCCGCAAGGCGGCAAAGGTCGGAGCCGCGAGACGGCAGAAGGAGTCAGAGCCGCAAGGCGGCACAAGGCGAGGCCAGCCAGTAAAGGCGGCAGAGGGTGCGAGGCAGCGCGAGGCGTGCCAGGAAGGGCGAGAAGAAGTCGGGCCGCGAGGCGGCAGAAGTCGAGGCCAGCCAGTAAAGGCGGCAGAAGAAGGCGATGCCGCGAGGCGGCAGAAGGCGAGGCAGCGCGAGGCATGCCGTTATTCGAGACCAGCTTCCCAAGAGGAGACGAACTCTCCAAAGTCTGCCTTTGGTGCTTGCTAGAGCCCCGTTAGGGCTAGAGAGGCAGAAGCATGGTCGGGTGACCTGAAAATAATTATCCACTAACAGGCTGCTAACAGCCCGCAGAAGAGAAGAATTTTTACAGGGGAGAGTTGCACGGCTAGGATAAAGCGACGGGGGGGAGAAGAAGAAGAGCGGGTCAAGCGACGACAAGAAAAGCAAGAGCGGGCCGAGCGACGGCGAGAAAAGGAAGAGGAACGCGCTAGGCGACTGTGTCACGAAAAATCAAGCCACCTGTTGTTTAGGCGGTATGTTCAATTGAACATCAAATCTGCTTCGCGACAGACTGAGGGCAAGGGAGGATGAGCAGGCACGGCAACAACTTGTCGAGGAGGAGCAGGCCCGACGGCAGAGAGAAGAAGAGCTATGCGTCCCAAGACAGCGTGCACCACCACGGTGTAGTAAATGCAGGTCTTTTGAACACAATGCTCGGACGTGTAATAGATAGACAGTTCTGAATTGACTTGCTTGTTTGTCTCTTGGAATCAATTGCCGTCTGTTGTGTTCGGTGCGGGTCGCGTCGGTGGAGAATTTTTGAGCGGGTAGGGGGTGTGACCGGGAAGGGGGTGGATTACGTTTCTTAAAACTGTCCACGAGTTTTGGGGCTGTCCACGCCTTTTGTGCCCAACTAAGGGTAGGGGCCCCTAGTTGGCTTACAAAGGGACCTGCCAACGGGTATCTTTGTCAAAGTGTAGAATACCATGAACGTTTCGTTGGTGCAGTGTCGTCTAAAAAGAACTGTCTTACAGCACTGTATCGTCCGATCTTTCGGTTGGCGCACGCACTAGGATTAAGCGCATACGCGCTGAAGTTGCAGCGCCTTTACAGTGGTTGTAAAGCTGCTGACGTGATTTGGGTATCCAGGGTGCGCCGTCTAAATGGGCACCCGGGTACCCATGTATCGGTCGTCCTCGTATGTGACGCGCTCGGGCACAAACCAGCATAAATAGAGCGCCGCATCCCACACTGTCCTGTCTCCCTGGGAACTGCCACTGCATTGCCATCGGTATCCCGCACTAACGAGTCATTATCCCGAATCATGCAAGGGTCGGACGAAAACTAGACCACGCGGGCCCGCGTACGGGCAAGCCCAAACATGAACCTTGCAACATAAAGTTGAGAGATCGACAAGCTGAGCCGCAACAAGCAGCCGTCTGACGTTGACACATCAGGATCCCGCACGGCGGCAAGAGAAGGTCATTGAATACCCGAGTGACATGCACCATTCCACTCCGACGTAGGGAGGCTTTAAGGCAACCAGCGGGGCAATAAGCACATCAAGAGCACGCTAACTAGTAGAATTGCAGTCGCTCCCCTCTGTTAGCATAATGCGGGTACATCATTAATTGACCTCTCCACTATATTCGTCCCGCCAGGAAAGATCATGCTCAACTCACCCTTTTGTGTCCCTATTCTTCGACGCTTTGGCCTGGCCAAAAGTCTAGTCACTAACCGTAACTGCGAGGCCGCCGGCTAATAGGGTAAAGCGGTGTGGCTGTTCGTTGCCATGGACTCTTAGCAGTGGATCTCTCGAACTTTAATGGCATTTGAACCCACCACGCTCACAAGATGCCAAGTTGAGCGGTCGGCCGTACCTAGGTGGCACTGACAGCAGCAGATATAAAGGCTGGCGTGGCCCCTTGAGGAGCTTTCATGGCACACCGTCAAACACTACCAGCTTGTCTTTGAAGAACTGCATAACCCGAGTCTGCGACGAACTCTCTCTCCTCACAATGAAGCTGTCTCCGGTTGCCTTATTTTTCGGCATTCTCCAGCTTGCTCAGGCCCAACCTCCACCTCAGGAACTCCCGTCGCGGTCGGCACAGGTATACCTCCCTTCAGCCCGACGGAGCAGGCCTCAAGGTTCTTGGCATATGTTGTTTTGCTAACTGACCTCCCGTTACCAGTGTGCGGAGTGGAAATGCATGGCGAACTCGCCTGGTACTCCCTCCCACTACTGCTATCATTGGAAGTGCCTGAAGTCGATGGATTGATTCCCTTTGAGTGCGGTGGGGGAGCCCACGGGTCACAAGCCAGGGATAAAGCCAGCGGAGACGGAGTAAGGTGTGAGGTACATCGCGACGATACTTGGAACGCATCGAGATGCCTGTGCTGGGGAGATGAAGCTAGTCAAGCCACCGTCCGGCCAAAGAAGCTGGCAGGGTCCCAAGAAAAGGACGAGCACAGCTCGGCGTGTGGCCATTATGGTCTCGAGAGGGCGTCGTAATACTATGCGGAGGTGTAATCATGGTCTTGATTTTAACAGCAACACGACTTGTAATCATGAATGTAGCCAGGTGAAGCCTCATATGAACTGTCACACAGGGTACATCGGCCTCCGACAGTCTGAAACCCTAACTCGCACAGTAGTCACAAATTAACCGTCACAGAACCTTCTATCAGATTCTAGTCACTCATTCGTATCGCTTATAAAGGTGCAGCCTATTCTACACCCTAGAGAGGAGAATCAAAGGTCTTCCAGTCCCTGATCTGCTTCCGAATGGGAAGATCCGTCTCAGCTCCGATGAGGAATTGAAGCGGTTCGTCGAGTTGGTAGAGGCCGGCGCCGCCGCTATCCGGCGACCGATACATGGGCACCCGGGTGCCCATTCAGACGGCGCACCCTGGGTGCCCAAATTACGTCAGCCGTTATACAACCACTGTCAGGCATTGGAACTTCACTTCAGCGCGGTCGCGCCGCTTCGCGCTCGGTCGCGTCGGAATTCGCGCGTGTCACAAGATGGATCAAGCAGCATTCCCCAGCGACACTCTCCCGCCTGAAGGGACATACGAATCTCGTGAATCTCTAGTAGCGGCTATCAACACCTGGGCGAAACCTCGAGGATATATGCATTTACGACAGGGAAATAAATCTCTTAAGACAGCAAACGGCCGCGTCTCTCACGAAGAAAGTCAGCAGAAAGGTCATATTGTATTCCGTGTCTCTGTCCTCCTCCATTTCTGCCCTAAACCCAAGCCCCTATTTATATCCCTCTTTCGTAGTAAAGGTAATGTGTTCAGGGAGGCTGGGGACCTGGGGGTTCCCAGCCTCTCGACTGGAGATGTTCCAGTCTTTAATAGGAGCTTTCCAGCCTCCTCGTCTGACCTGGTTATCAGCTCCCTTGCTGCCCTAGCTACCCATGGGTGACCTGGTTGACTCGACCATGGGCCGTTCTTCGCGACACACCCCCTTAGCTGTAGCCTACCCCATAGGGAACAGCTAGATCAGCCTTATAGGGCCTCCTAGACGGAGGGACATCATTTCGGAATTAAGAAGGGAGAACCGTAGGACTCCTTCGCGAAAAGCTGGGCCATGTATACGCGGCAGGGGAAGTGACCTCCCAAATATTACTGAGCTAAGCCAGAGGGAAATCCCTCCTTTATTGCAAAGCTAGTTGGGGGTTTTGCTTTCCTGCTGGCTCTGATCTTGTCAGCTAGGAGTTCCAATCGGGCTTCTCGCTGTAATCGGCTCCGTAAGTCAGCTACCCCTATCATTCGGAGGAAATTTTGTAGCTTTTGGAAAGGGAGGGCCTTCGTAAGGCCGTCCGCTCGCATTCGGGCCGTTGGAACCCATTGGATTTTGATCCTTCCTTGTTGAGTCTCTTGACGAAGCCAATGCTGATGGATATCAACGTGTCGAAGTCTCGTAGAGAGCTTTGCACTAGCTTCTTCAAGCAGTCTGATGGTTTGTGTGTTATCAGACTCAAGCAACAACGGCTCTGGGATTTGAACTTGCAGAGATCGCAGCAACCGACTAATAAATATAGCTTCTTTTGCAGCTTCTGATATAGCTAGCAATTCGGCTTCTGTGCTTGACGTAGTGACTGTGGCCTGCTTCGAAGCTCTCCAAGCAATTGGTCCGCCAAATAGTGTCATGACGTAACCTTGGGAACTTTTCCTATCGATTGAGTTGTCCGCAAAGCTTGCATCGCTCGAACAGAGGAAGATCTCAGCAGCAGCCTTTCGACCCATGTTACCCCCTAGCCTAATACCATATGATCGTGTGGCGTAGAGGTAAAGGATCACTCTGTCGGCTGCCTGCTGGTGTATTTCGCCGGGGTTCTGGTTGTGCCTTGCTAGTCGAGAGACCGCAAAGCAACATCCGGCCTCGTTGAGATAGCCGCAAATAGTATAGATCCAACCTTTTGCAGAAATCTGTGTAAATAACCCTTCTCTGCTTGGCTCGTTGAGGGAAGCAGTTCCTCAGATGCCATTGGAGTATCAGGGGGATTTGAGACGAGCCTGCTTGGGTCTAGGAGCTTATGGGCGATCTTCTCGATATAGGCGTCTTGCGTCAGCCAAATCGTTCGTTGAGATCTATCCCTAAGGATGTGTATCCCGAGGAACCACCTAGGCTCTCCAAGAAGCGTCATTTGATATCGAGCTTGAAGCCCTCTTATCGCTTCCTTTGCAACCTCCTGGTCTCCTTTCTTATAGGCCCAGATGATATCGTCCACGTAAAAGAAGACAAGAATTGCTCCTTTCTCATAACACAGGGTTCTTGTGGGACTGTCTGAAAGCCTAGGGATTTAAGGGACCCGGTAAGGTGTTGTTGCCAAAGGAGTGGCGATCGTCGTAGGCCATAGAGGGCCTTCCTAAGTAGCAGAACTCTGCCTGGCTTAACGAATCCGGGAGGCATCCTCATATAGACTACCTCGTCCTCGAGTGGGCAGTTGACGAAGGCGTTGACTGCATCCATTTGATCAAGCTCGAGGTCGAATTCTGCCGAAATCGCCATTAGGGCCCTGAACGACATCCCGGCTAAGGTCGTAGCCCGGGTAGGAAGGTCCCCCTTTTCCTGCTGGTTGCCGCAGACCACGAGACGAGCTTTGCACTTTTGAAGGATCCCGTGCTTGTCTGTCTTGTAAATAAAGACCCACTTGCAGCCTAGAATTTGCTTGCCGGCAGCCCTCTTCCAAGGAACCTCGAGAAAGGACCCCATCTCCTCGTGTGAGGCAAGGTGGTCTTTCTGAGCTTTGATGAATTCCTCTTTATAAGGGTGCCTTTCGAGCTGCTTCTGTGTCTCTGGCGGTTCGGGTAGGTTCTTCTTATGCGGCCCTTGTGTCTTTGGCTTGAAGATTCGTCCAGCATTGAAGGTTCCATGGAGCATATTCCTGATCTTCTGGGGATAGAAGTCCCGAAATCGGTCTTGAAATTGATCTTCCTGGCGTATCCCTGTATGATCAAGTGGCTCCTGCGTTAAGTGCTCCAAGAAGGTAACTCTTTTCTTCTTAGGAGTCGAAACCGAAGGATTTATTAACGCAGATTTCCTCCCCACCCTCAGGGGTAGCGACAGGAAGAAATACTGATAGAACGGCTTGAAATTCATCTTCAGATGGCGGCGGCGTTAGCAAGAGTTCCTCGTTGGCTTTTTCTTGGTCTTGTGCCTCCTCCTCGTCAGATTCTTCTTCAAAGAGGTCTTCTTCCTCAGACTCGGATTCTTCATCAAGGATTTCCTGATTTACTTGCTGATCCTCTGGAATAGAGACTTTTTCGACTAGCTCGTCGATATTTGCAAGCAGCGGTGGTTGCTCGAGCTTGCCGTCGAAGAAGGTTCTTTCGTCGAATGTAACGTCCCGGGTTGAAATAACCTTCCGAAGCAAGGGAACCCATATCCTAAAGATATTCGTAGAACTATAACCAACCAGGTAGCCGATGTGAGTTCTTGGATCGAGCTTTGTAGCCTTCTCCTCTTCAACTGTGCGTTGGCAGTCATTGCGTAGGCCCTACAGCCGTACGCCTGAAGAGTTGCATGCTGGTTGTGGTCGGGTTCCTTCTTTTTGTAAATAGCTCCAAAGGGGTCATCCACAGCTGTCGATGCAGATTCTCCTGATCAGAAGGTCTTGATAAGTCCGGTCTGGCTTTTGGATTCCGTGGGGTCCTGTTTTCAAATAACAGGCCGCTTCCACGGTCTCTTTCCAAAGATCGTGAGGAAGCTTTGCAGCTATCCTCATCTTGCGGGCCCTCTCCATTAGGGCACCTCCTGATCTCTCGGCACCTCCATTCTGGGATTGGGTGTTTGGGGACGAGGGTTCTGCTGAGATACCCTTCTTTCGAAGCCACTTCTTAGTTGCCTTAGTAAAGAGTTCTCCGTCTGAACGAATGGTCTTTACACTATAGTCAAATCGAAGCTTCATCCAGCTAACGAAGTCCCTAAGTGCCCCCAGTTGTGTTTGTTTTGATAGGTCCGGAGAAAGTAGGGAAAATCATGCCTGAATAGGCGTCTGTTATGAACATCACTCGAACGAATCCCTTATAATCAGGGGATAGGTCGGTCCAGTCGATCAGATTTCTTCGCAAGGATGACTTCGATCCTTATTCGGGGTTCGCCTTGAGACCTGTCTATAGGCCCTTCCTTGGGCGCATGGTTCGCACTCAACGGTCCTTGGGCCCTTAATGCGAATACCCTTTCGTTGGCCAAGCATTTCGAGTGCTTGAGGCCAGGGTGACCGAGGCGAGCGTGCCAAAGGTCCGAATCAGCTGTTGCGACAGGCCTAGGGTCTCGAGAGGTCCTTCTTCGTGCCTTTGTAGCTTTAAAGCTGCCTCATCGAGGTCGTCTTGCATTGCAGGTTGGAAATCTAGCACAAACTGACGGTGCTTTCGGAATAAGACGCAAATTGGTTTCCTCCCTTCCTTATAGGCCAGCTGGGTTGGATTTGTAAAGGTATCCCAGTAGATCCCTTCTTCCTGAAGAGACTGAAAAGAAACAAGGTTGGCTGAGAATCTCGGGCAATAGGCAACCCGTTTTAACCGTAGCTGCCGGAGGGTTCCGTCTGGAGCTGTAACCGTAACATTGACTCTTCCGTAACCCTCTATCCGGACTTCTGTGTCTCCTGTGACTAGATATTCGTTCCTGGCCTTTCTAAAGGAGCGGAAGCGGGAAGGTTATTGCAGACGTGTAAGGAGGCCGCCGAGTCTAGGAGGGTCGAGTGACGGAGTGGGTAGTCTATAGAGGTCGGTTTCTGATCGGCTGAATAGACGAAGGCGGGATTTGCTGTGCCAACAATCTTTCCAACTGGCTTTAGTTGCTAAGCCAAACCTTTGTTGATCTCATTGACTCTCCTCTGCAGCTCAGGGTCACTTTTAGAGCCTTTTCTGCTTTCTCTCGTAGCTTGCTGTTTTCCCTGTAGTAGGAAGGTCTGTTTTCTCGAACAGCTGCCAGCACTCTGAAAGCTCGTGCCTATTTTCGCAAGCAGGGCAGCGTTTTCGAGACGAAGATGAAGGATTTGTATCCTCCTTTCGCTCTCTTCTTTTCGGCTGTGCTTCTGGCTCCGAATCGTCTATTGGGTCATCTGTAAGAAAAGCCCCGCCTCGCTTGATTCCTCTTTGCGGTTGTTGTTCCGCAATTTCCCTGATTTTTCTTGCAACAATTTGGAACGTCCAACGGGAAGGTGAGGCTGCGGGTGCTGGTGCCGCTACTCCTGGTGCGGGGCCGCTGCTGCTTCCACGGTGCTGCTGCCACATATGCAGGTCGATCAAATGCTTGTTGCATCTTTCTAGCCGCATCCTCGTCAAGGCGCCTGCTCTCTTCAAGGAAGATTGTTGCATAGCCATCACTAAGGGCTTAATGATTGTTGCAATATCTCGCAGCCACTGGCCAGTAAGCACTTCCATTAGGAAGTACTGTATAGCTTCCTGTATGATCTCTTCCCATTTGACAAGCCACTCAGGGATGTTGTTGCTCTTTGAGTAGCTTCGAAGATGACTCGAGTAAAGCTTCCTGATTCGCTCAGTCATAAATCCTTTGGTAGGGGCGGTTGAAGATTCCAGTGTTGTCATCCATTGACGAAGTGTATCTTCCTCACGCAACGAAATCATCTTTGCTGTGCCGATTGACTCCGTAATTGCCGTTCTAGCTTCCTTAATTAGCTTCTTCTCATATAGGTATTCCTTACGCATATTTTCATAATGTGAAGTGGCTGCCGAGAAAGCTTTCTGCTGAGCCGAAGTGAGGCCTGCATAGGTTATAACACCGGCAGCAAACTCGGAAAACGTAGGCCGAACGGGGATTGTAACGGACTGTTCCTTCCTCAAATACTAGTCCATGGATGGTCTCGTCAACCCTCGCACGAAGCTCCTTATTCCACTTATCCCAGTCCTGAGGTTCTGAGAGAATCGTGCGGCGGGTGGAATTGGTGTTCTTCGACATTGCGATTTGAAGGGTAAAGGGATAAAGGTATGAGTGATCAGATGGATTTGATCTTCGATAAATGGGAGTGCCTGCTGGCACTGTTGAAGGCGCAATATTGTGCACACGGAAGTTCCAGAAACTCTGTTTCTCCCGGGCTCATAACTCTCACGAAGAAAGTCAGCAGAAAGGTCATATTGTATTCCGTGTCTCTGTCCTCCTCCATTTCTGCCCTAAACCCAAGCCCCTATTTATATCCCTCTTTCGTAGTAAAGGTAATGTGTTCAGGAGGCTGGGGACCTGGGGTTCCCAGCCTCTCGACTGGAGATGTTCCAGTCTTTTAAGAGGAGCTTTCAGCCTCCTCGTTCAGACCTGGTTATCAGCTCCCTTGCTGCCCTAGCTACCCATGGGTGACCTGGTTGACTCGACCATGGGCCGTTCTTCGCGACAGCGTCAGGGTGATATTAGCTTGTGATCGAAACAAACCACCGCCAAGTGCTTCTACCGAACGAGTCCGTCGTACCACAAGTCGAAGAACTGGCTGCAAGTTTTCAGTCTTGGCCAAACAGTCAAGAGATGGAACCACGTGGGCATTGACGCATCGGCCAGACGAGGAATGCGCCAGGCACAATCATCCACCAAGCGAGGACCCGTCTGCCCATCCGGCGCATCGTCGGCGACTAAGGGATTTTCCGGTGATCTGCCGGATCTGGCGATTCGCCGGATTTTGGGCTCATTGCATTCCAGCAAAGAACTGAGAATAACTTCACGAATACTATTTGAATTGTTCTAAAATCTTATAAGAGCAGTTAATAATGCTCAAAGATGCCACTCAATCTTTTTTGAAGTCATCCAGCCATCGAGGTCGTCTTCTGTTACTCTCCGATCGCGCAAGTCCCGAAATGCACCCATTGCCTCCCGATCACTATCAACAGCTAAAGAGGGCCTTTGAGGACAGGATATGTCGTTTGAAGTTATCATTGCCTTATTATTTGCGTTATTATATAGTGTGTTTGGTACCTGCAATGCTATGGCCCGCTCTGGTGTGAACGGAAGAGTGACAATTTTTGCAGCGTGAACATCCTGACTCCTCTCGCGACCCTCAGAAGCCACCGTCGCTCATTCTGCATTTTCTGTGGCTTTTCCACTTTCAAAATCTTCAGCTCTTGTTAATAATGCCAATTTATCTCCTTATTTTGCTTCACGGCCTCCGTCATCCGTCGTTTTCTCCCAATTTCCGCCTCTCATTGCTTCCTCTTCTCTAGAGCGAGAGCTTTTGCTCCGCTGCCTTCTGCTGTCGCTGAAGCTTTCAGGCCTCCTTCTTCAGAGCCTCCTCTTTCTTTTGAGTCCTTTCACTGTCATTTTTGGCGAGCTTGAGCCACAATTTTAGAGCTAAACACCTCGTCTGCACTAGAATCTGTACAGCAGAAGAGATCATCTTTGAAGCCTTACCGGTCTGCCTGCGCTGGTTCTTGTGACTACTTGTTCTCTGCATACTTTAACTCTCATATCAAGCACTTAAAACTCATATTGAGGGCTCCCGAGGTGCTGCTCAGCCTTCGGCTGTTGCGGCCAGCATCAACAGAGGACTTCTCGACTACTTCCTGAAATGCGTTCCAAAACACAGTCTAGATCTTCGATTTCAGCAATCCAATGAACCTTTTGATTTGTCTGTGTACTGGATAAGATCATGCGTATACGCTGTTGAGAGAGGCTGAATAACGATACATCAAGGGTTGCAGCCGATGAATGGATTGAGGAAACACCACAACGATCACTCGGTGCCGGTCACACCACTCCATAAATTCGATACTAAAATGGTTAAGTGGCCATCGGGAACCAAAGGCGATAAGCACAACCGTTTCGAGCTTTCACCCTGGTAAACCGGTCGAACGTACCGGTGAGCTGCTCATTTCAATATTGTGATTCGTCCACCTCGTTTTTGACGTGTTAAAAATATTTATTGACGACTTGATTCACGTTTCACGAACCAAAGTCCAGAGTTTGTGCTGGCTTGTCTTGGTGGATGAGAAATGGGGCAGCGATGCCATCTCTTGACTGACGCACATCTTGAACGTAAGGGAGGATGGGTTGCCATTTTTTAATACGCCGAGCAATTTTGCCTTGTTTTCTTATAATAAGAGGAATACCCTGTTCGTTCAAATGCTCATAAGGAATAGAAAGCCCATTTCATCCATGTTATACGTGTTTTAGGGTAGGGTGTCGAATTTCTCAATTTTCGTGCACGTCTTTCCTTGTCAGGTGTGAAAGCGGAGCCTCGCGCACTGAATTTCAAGCTAAAAATAAACCTTACATTCAGATGCATAGATAGGTTCTTTTCAGAAGATGCTTGTACCGTCGAATCACGTTCAATCTGGCTCATTACGGGTGCGTAGAATGAAGTTATCCAGCTCGCCCTTCCAACCCCCATTTTTTGCAGTATCCTGAGCCAAGTTCTGCACTATGGATAGAATGGGAGAATCCCACATGATTAAAGCCTACGATGAAAGCCAATAATGTTCTGTTTTGCTGTATTGGCTGAAATGACTTACACAATCTGTCGGCATCCTATTTTGGCCGTTGCTTGGTTTGATGTCAGCACCGCAGCGCATTGCCCCTAGATAAAAGTTCTAAATATATGCCAGACTTTCACTGCTTCTGATGATTCAGGAAATCAAAGGATACGTCAATTGGCACCGTTGTTGTTGAGCTATTGTCGATTGATGTTGAGCGTGCGAAGTCGCCGCAATCCGGCAGATCACCAGATCCGGCAGATCATCGGAAAATCCCTTATTTCAAGCCTAGCATTATCTGGCACCGCCCTGCGCGACATACGAACCTATGTGCACAAGCACTCACTCAGACACACTCGCAACGCAGCGAGACATATACAATCGGATTGCAGCGACAAGGAGGGATCTGCGAGAAGGCCAAAGCAGCATACAAGCACTGGTTGTGTTGCACTGTTACACTGGCACATCAATATCTACAAGCCTCATCAACCTTTCTTTTGCAAGGCTTATTCACCATTCCCTCAGCCGAGGCATATTCGGCCGTATACTCAGCCAAGACTCATTTTGTCTTCCAGTCAACCTAGGCTAATGCAGGCAATTAACCTTCCTGCCTACGCTTTTCACAGCCACAACCCAACAGCTGGGTTATTCATTCACTTCCACTGTTCTTCTAGCTATATAAGATCATTTACACTCCCTCTCTAGATAGAAGAATCAAGAGCTTTATTCCACTCAAGATTAATGATTGCTGCCCATCTCGTACTGCAATAGGTTGATCAGTTGTATAGCGAGGGCTTCTGGTGCCAAATCAAGCTGGACTCCGACAACCGACTCACAGCCATCTTCTTCGCCCATCCGGATTCTGTTGCATATTTGCAATGTAACCCAGACGTCTTGTTATTGGACTGCACCTATAAGACGAACAAGTACGAGATGCCACTCCTTGACATGGTTGGCGTCGACTCCTGCCAGAGGTCCTTTTGCATTGCGTTTGCCTTCTTGTCCGGTGAATCGGCAGAGGACTACTCCTGGGCCCTGCAACATCTCAGAACTCTGTACCAGCGTGATCTGCCATCCGTCATCTTAACTGATCGATGCATAGCGGCGATGAATGCCGCTGCAATCTGGTTCGCTTTTGCCAAAGCGTTACTTTGCCTGTGGCACGTGAACAAGGCTGTTCTTCAACGTTGTCGGCCCTTCTTTACCCCGAAAGGTGATCACGCAACTCCGGATCAGACCAAAAACGACTCTTGGAATGAGTTCTCTGGGTTCTGGCATTCGATCGTGGCGTCACCCGACGAAACTGGCTCGACCCGCACAAGTAGAAGATCGTCAAGGCTGGGTGGATAAACATTTGCATTTCGGGAACGTGGCCACCCCAAGGCAGGTGACTTGCGTTCTGTAGCACGTAACAGAAACTAATGTGTAAGATCCAGGGCTGAAGGCATTCATTCGCTGATGAAATCGCACATCAAAACGTCCACGTTTGACCTCTTTGACGTTTGGCAGGCAATGAAGCACGCTATCACGAACCAGCTGAAGGAGCTTAAGCACGTGCGAGTCTCCCAACAAATAAGGCTTCCGCTGGATGTTTCTGGAGTTTTGTTCGAGGCAGTACGAGGTTGGGTCTCGCATCATGCATTGCGCAAGGTACAAGAGCAACGGCAATTATACCCAGAAGCCAAACAGGAGCTCTGCAGTCAGACTTTCACATCATCGCATGGACTTCCATGCTCTCAGACTCTGAAGAAACTAGAAGACGAAAAGCGAGCTCTTTCGCTGGAGCATTTCCATCCGCACTGGCATTTGAAGCGAGATGAGGTTCAGCCGCTCCCTATTTTGGAACCTCAACGAGCTATTGATCGACTTAGTCTGCGTCGTATTCAGCCAGCGACAAGCACGAGGCGCGAGCCATCTGGGTTTGAGCTGGTTGAAGGTAGCAAGAGAGCCCCCAGAAAGTGCAGCAGATGTCACGCACCAGGTCATATCAAGACGTCAAAGCACTGTCCGTTGAGGGGCAAGGAATCGCCGACACAGGCAGTGCAGGTCCCAGGCCCATTTGAACAGTCAAGTACGACCACAAGGCCAGCACTAGAACCTGTTTCCACCAGCACGACGGAAGCAGCTTCAATGGCGTCAGAGGATCCTTTATGCGAGACTCTGATGAACGTCACTGCGCCTACACCATATGACCGCTGCATTCCACCTATACCGCAAGCATCCGATAGTGCTTACTCTGCCTCAACACCCGACCACTCAGCCGGTGCCATGCGAGAGTCCGCCTCCGAAGAGCGTATAAGTGAAGAGGTGTCTTGCTCGCGCGAAACCTTGCGGACGTCGCCGCGGTACGACTCACCAGAGACGATATATCGACGATACGTGGCCGCAAGAGGCGCATGGTACGCGGCACAGCCCGCCGGGAGCGTCAAGGCGAACCAACAATACCGTAGCGCAATGGGGCTTCCACAAGGATATGACAAGCAGAACTATAAGTGGTGTTTGGACTACAAACAGATGTCCAAACGTTGTATCACTTCGACGGGGTCAAGAAATTGGACGAAAGAAGAGATGATGGCGTATCTGGATTGGAGCAAAGCAGAGGACGAGCGCATCGAAGCTCAAGTCGCTGAGGAGATGGGGGGCAACCCCTTGCGAATACGGTAAGAGAAAAGGTTTGAAAGAGATCTGGCAAAGGGTTGAAGAGGACAGCCGCGAACAAGAACTCTTGCATTCAGCAGACGGTAACGCAGACAGATGTATCGTTGTCAAAGTGTAGAATACCATGAACGTTTCGCGGGTGCAATATCGTCTGTAAAAAACTGTCTTGCAGCACTTGTATCGTCTGATCCTTCGGTTGGCGCACACACTAGGATTAAGCGCAAACGCGCTAAAGTTACAGCGCTTTACAGTGGTTGTATAGCGGCTGACGTAATTTGGGCACCCGGGTGCCCATGTAACGTAATCCACACCCTTCCCGGTCAGACCCCCTACTCGGTCAGAAAAACTCCCCACCGCCGCGACCCACACTTATGGCAAGACAAGCCGAGCACGATGACGGCGACGGGAGACCAATCGGTTCCACGCGAAGAACGGGTCCTGCTCGCCGTCAGGGCCTATCAGCAGGGCCAATTCGAAAGTACCCGCAAGGCTGCGGCCGCATACGACGTCCCTTAATCGACAGTATCTAATCGACTGCGCGGTGTCATTCGCCGACGCGACGCTTAGATGAATAACCTAAAGTTGACGGGGACGGAAGAGACTGCCCTGGTATAATGGATCTTGTCGATGGACGAGCGAGGGATGCCGCCGATAGTAGCTTACACTTATCGGATGGCCAACTTATTGCTTTCCGAGCGAGGCAAAGATCCTATCGGGGAAAACTAGGTGCGGAAGTTTATTGGCCGCCACGGCGATATTAAGGCAAAAGTCTTTGATCCGAATATACGGCGCCGTATAGTTAGTACGCATCGACTTCTTATTCTCGACGGGCACGGCAGCTACGTTAGGCCGGAATTTGACAAGTACTATACGGCTAATTCTATCGTGGTACTGCAAATGCCTACATATTGTCACGACCCTGCGCGCCAGCGTAGAGACACCAGCGCAGAACCTCACCAGTGTCACGTGCCCAAGCAGCATCACGTGCCCACGTGCGACCTCGTGCTTACCTGAGCGCTGCTGAGGTAACCTCGTGCATATGCACATAAGGGCCAGCTCGGTCGTGTAGTCTAGTCTTTCTTTCTTGCTCCTTAGCTTTGAGTCTTCGTTCATAGTGCCAATACATCTTTATAGCCGTCAAGGCTCGTATGTGCCTGGCCGTAACACATATTCCTCGCATCTCTTATAGCCTCTTAATGTCGGGTGCTTCTCGCCGTTAAAAACAATATACGGCCGGAAGGTTTAAGAGAAAATACTCGCTAGGATCCATTATATCGACAAATAGGACTTCCTTCCTATATACTTAGAGGCTCGCCGATAAGCACTTTCGCCGTCGAATATCTAAAGCGGATTTATAGCAATAGGCCTCTTTCCGTTCGACCTAAACGGGGTATTATCGCGGTTATAAGTTCAGGTTGACAAAGTTAGTAACGATCACGGCGACAAGAATACTCCAAGCCCCAACAAGAGCCTAGAAGCAGCCAAGACTCCGTATAACGTCAACCTCTCGCGAAGAGAGGGTGCAAGTGATGAATAGATTAAGTTCCTTGTCCTTAGATTCTTTCTCCTCTCTAACAAAAAGTGACTTCTTATAGTTCCCGTCACCTGTGGCTGCCTTGTGGTGGCGATGTCGCCACCCAGGCCGCCTAGATGACGTTGTCATCTAGAAGGTTCGATACCACCGCTTACCAACGACATTATTCATCCTTCTCAGTCACCTTTGCTAGAGTCAGCCCGACTAGGTAACCTTCGGACTTAGATCGTTAACCCGTTTTCACGACACAACCAGCTCAGGGTTCTTAATAGTGCAAACCGTTTACACTATTAGTCCGGACTGCTCGTCTTAAGTCTGGTTCGATCGTGTCAAAAGCAAATGATGAGAAATCTTAAAATACGTCGAACAGCTGTTAAGTTGCCAAGGCAATGGGCTTAACGGCTGAATATCCAGCCCGAAGGCTGAACATCGTATACCTGCAATTCGGCTTTCCCAAGGAGGGCCCCTAGAAACCCCCCTTTCGCCTGCAGCGGCCAACCAGCTATTTAAAACGCTTCCTAGCAGGCCCAGTCTAGCTATATACCCTATACCTCACCGCCCCTTTCCTGTAGCTTAGGGAAGACGACGTTTAGTCAAGATAAAGTGGTGGATACGGCGCATCGGTAAGCTGTTGAGCCTGACGGCGTTTTTGGTCAGCGAGGCGCATCTTCATCCCTATCTCATAGTTAGCCGTGAATGCAATACGTAGGAAATGCGCATAACCTTCCGTCGGCGCGTGGTTATAGAGGCTCTGACGATCGAAAGGCGCCTCAAGGAGTAAGCCTTGCAGCGACGTAACCCGTGATACAGCAACATAGCTAATACCGGCCTGGAAGTCGCGTGAAGCGAGGTCAGTAACTATTTGATCCTTCGTTAGGCTCTGGCATTTGTGAACAGTGATAGCAAAAGCCACCGTCAGGGGAAACTGCGTGCGAGCGCAGGTCTCGTTGCCCACTAGGAAATCACGCCTGACTGGGAGGATGGGTGAGATTTTCCTGCCCTCATTAGTTGTTAGATATGACGGTCCGTCGTAGCTGTCAAAGTCCACCATGATAACGGCTGGGGGGTCTTCCAATGGGTCGGCGCCTGCGTTCCAGGCGATATCGTATACAGTACCCTGAGCACCGTTAACTAGGCCAGCTGGCTGCCATAGGTTAGTAGTGAGCATTACCCTGGCGCCCTTGGCAACAGGGAACTTGTTAGATAGATTGCCAGCATTGTCGCTTGGTGCCTGTCCCGCGCCCTTGCCCTGATTCTTTGCCTCCACCTGTATTGCCGGGGCGTTGAGGTGCACCATATGCTCGTGGTTGTATTCGTTGACCCGGGCCTTTGAAATACACCCGCAAAGCGGTACTGAAGCTGTCAACCTCACCCTGCATTAGCCTAGCCTGTACCCGATTACTAAGGAGGTTCCAGGACGTTATAGACAACTTGACTTCACGCAGTTCCTGCAACGCCTGACGGAACTGGGCCTGATCATCGCCAACCTGGCGCTGTACCGTGATCAGGAAGACAGTGCGGTCAAACAACCGGTAGGCTACCTGCCCTTTCCTTTCCAACGAGGACAGGCCGGTTCTCGTCGAATACAGGGGCTTTTGCCGGACTGGTGGCAACTGGAAGAAATCGCCCACAAGCAAGACGCTCACACCACCAAAGAACTCGACTTTGCGCTGTGGAAAGGCCTGTCGCAAACGGGAATCGATCCGCGCGAGCTGCTCAAGCCCTAGCATGCTCTTTTCATCGATAACGAGGTATTTCACGTGCCGTAGGCGGGACTGAAGGGCGGCTGCGTCGGTTGGGGAAGGTCGGTAAAGGACCACCCACAGGAGGCGTAGCAACGAATGAATAGTGCTACCCTGTATCTGGTTACTCGCAACGCCTGTTGGCGCCACGCGGCAAATTGGGCTAGGATTCGGTAGGGCGGCTGCCTGAAGATGGGAGGAAAGCACCTTGATAAGGAATGACTTGCCTGTGCCACCACCACCATCAACGTGAAGAAGGATTTGAGTAGGATTTTGCGCCTGGAAGTGACCTATGAATGTGTCGTACACGAGCCGTTGTTGTGGGTTCAGCTCATCACGCCAGTGAGGGCCAAGGACCTCCACATTGTTGGCTACGGAGTGGCTAGCGATAAGGTCTTTCCAGTAGCCATCTCGAAGCTCCGGATAAGTACCCACATGCCGGGACCAGTCGTAATTGACGTCGATATCGCGGTGGCCAAGTATGTCAAGGTCTTCCTGGGTAAGGGGTGGTCAGGTAAAGGGCAGCCAGGCGAATCCAGTCTTCGTCATCAAATTCTTCCTCCACAGGCAGAGCCTCGTATTGATCCTCTTGAGGCTGTAATCGAGCCTCACTTGGCTGGCCGTAATGGTCATCATCGTGACTGTGATGCTGCCAACAATAGGAGAAGGCCTGAACGTGGGAACTAAAAAGCTGGCCGTCGAAAGTGAGGAGCTCATCGAGCCGGCGATGTGGGTGATTTAAAGTCAGCTTTACACGGCAGTAGTCTGGCCACTGCTGGCCTTCTGGATCAGCCTGATAGCGAGGAAAGTAAACCAACACACGGGGCCTGCCGTGGACGTTGCCTGGCTGCCATTGCTTCCACTTGGAAGGGTCTCTAGAGCGGAAATTCCAGAATTTGAGGAAGGAGACGTAAGTGAGGTCCGTTAGAGCTTCTGGGCGTTGACTGTACTTCTCGTAGACGTTGGGTGCCTCATCAACCTCATCGCCGTCAATGCGGAGGTAGCGGAATGCCTATCAGAATTACGGCAGTCAACGTATAGGCAGGTACCAGGAACCTCCTGTAACGGCAGGCCGAGGAGCAAGTGGCAAACCTCCTGCTTCGAGTAATCCCGCTCAGAAACTAGCTGATTTAGTAGCTTTGACGTAAAGGAAATCAGGGGGTTGTGGTCCTTAACCCGGGGCATCAGGGCCTTCCCAATCTGGGCAAAAGAATCGCTCTTCTTTTCTGACTTGGAGCAGTATTTTGCTGCGTAGTCGATCACCTGCTGTAGACTCGTGCAGGGCGAGACATCTGTATTGGCTAGCCACGCAACGGTAAGCAAGCGGTTATAGTGGTTAATCTGGCCATCGTTCCGCGCGCCCTAAAGCTCCAGTGCTTAGAGTGAGGAGCCTTGTCAAGGAGGCTAGTAGGCGCTGGCCGTGAGGAAATCCGAAGCGGCACTCCATCTGCTTGGTATGCTTGCTGAGGTGCATACAGTAGTTGTTACAGTGGTGGCGTTGCACGCGGTTGACTATCATCGATAGGAATTGAACGGTAAGGGGGTGTTGCAACAGATTAATGATCAGAGGTTTCCTTCTCCGGGTGCCTGTATGCGCCGAGGCTCCGGGTTGATAGCAGATATGTAATATCCCCAGATACGGGCGAATCGCTCGGGACCGATCATTGTCAGGATCCAAGTCTGGGTGGCCACTTAGCCAATATAGGCCATGGTGGTGACTGGAACCCCTGCCCTGCCACTCGTACCGACCCCAAAAGTCCGTTAGGTTGAACTTCCGCTTCAGGACAATAGCCCTAAGCAATGTATAGCGCTTATGGAAGTGGTAAGCGGCGATGTGGGCGTTGTCTCGCAGCAGTTGCCGGGACAGAGCAATCCGCGCCGCCTCGGGAGCTGCTTGCCACTCGTCGAATCGAGGCATATGACGGTATAGGGATTCCCAGTGGTAATCAGCTGCACTTACAGTAGCGAAGAGGCCGGGCCTGCCTAGATTATAGGCATATGCTTCCAACTCCTTCCTTTGCTTATACCAATACGGTCGGGTTCCCCTGATTACCGCTGCTTGGCGCGTGATCGACTGGATCAGGGCCTGAGCCTCCGGCTCGTCAGGCTCAGCCATCGCCTCCTCTAGGTCAGCGCGTGTAAGGGGTTGGCGGCGGCTGTCGCGTTGCCTGACAAAGTAGTCACTTCGCTTTCGGACCTGCGCGCGTAACAGCGTGTTGAGGGCGACGAAAGGCCACGTCTTATGGCGGGCAAAACGTCCATCACGCCATCTCATCGCATGGCCAAGGTAGTCCTGGTACGTGATGCTCCGTAGGCGAGGCTCCACGAAGTCGGCCTTGCCGTCAGGGTAGAGGGTGGGGAACGCGAGCGTTAACAGCGGCTGGGAACGGTTGAACTCGTTGATGGGGGTCCTGCGAATGGAAGGCAATGGCATCTGGTGGTGAGCCTGCGCGCTACGCGGCATGTACTCCAGATCAGCCATACGCTCAGGGTCAGGGGTACCGTTGAGAAATCTAGACTGCAAGGCGTTCAATTCGGTATCGGTAACCTGCAAATTCGGGATCGCTGATGCGTCGGCATCGCTAGGATCCTCATCCATAGCCTCCTCAACGGGGCCTTGGGGGACCTCGCCGTCAGGTATGTCAGCCACTTGGCTTGCAATGGAACCCACTATACTTCCATCAAGAGGAAGCCGGTGCAGGCGATCCTGGCTCACGACAATATCGCGATAGCCCGGTGGTGGCACTGCAGGTAATGCAGCCAGGTCAATAGGCATGAACGGCGTACCCGGAAATCGCGAGCAAACTGTTGCTGGAAGTGAGGGTCGCCTTCCATATTAGGAGGCCGTAGGAGCACGATATCTAGCTCCTGCGGTAGCACTGGGAGCTCTTCAAATAGCCTACCAACGTTGCGAAGAAAGTGGACAACGTGGCCTCGATATTTGTATTGAGCGCCGCGCACTTGTAGGACCTTGACGTGTACGTGAACCCTAGCAATGAGCATCTCCTCGACCATCGTTAGATCAGGTAGATTGCCGGGACTTCCCGAAGTCAAGGTTATTCGCGGCGCTAAAGAAGTAGGGCTCGTTAGGGGCTTTCTTCCTGTCTCGACCGATGCAGCGGCTGCATATTTTTAAGCGGTTTGGCTTCATATCAAACCAACGCTCCTGGCAGCGAGTGCAACTGTGCATCTTGTCGTCATTCAGGGCGGTATAGAACTCCCGCACAAGGGCCTGATCTTCCTCATTGAGGGCAGGCAAGTTAAGGTCACCTGTAAAAGGCGGATCAATACTCTGATCAAACAGTCGCACTTGAGGCTGTGTGCCTTGACGAGTATACCGGCCGCGGTGATGACCCTGTGGCAATAATGAAGGAGTGGTAGGAAGCGATTCCTGTGGTATAGGAGTGCCTTGCACAACAGGAGCTGTAGAAGCACTGTCTTGAATCGGCGTGCCCAGAACTACTGTTGGCAGGCCAGGGGTAGGGGGGATAGGGGAAAGTCCCTCGACAATGCTTGGGGTAGAAGGCCTCAGCGGAGGTCTAAGCATTCTCGAGGGCGCGGGCACCAGGCAACGGAGTAAATCAGGCGTCGTAGGCCGTAAGCCGTTCGCAGACGCAGGTATTGGTGCAGTCCGCCTTGGAGGCGTCAGGTTAGCTACTGCGTCGGTCCTCTTCGTGGCTCTGCGTGGCGATGGCCTCGAGGCGATATTCCGCATGGCGGCAAGGACGGCTCGGGATTCGGTTAACCGCTCCTTCGGCGTGCCCTACAGTTGGCACACTCTCTTGTAAACTTTGTAGGGTCCTTGACGCTTCGAAACTCGACTTCGGGCAGGTCTTGCTTGCAAGTACGACAGTTGCGGACTGCCGGGGGTGTATCGTTCTCCATCTGACCGTATATATATCCACCTCTTATCCACTTTGACTGCTAGATATCGCTCGGGCAGGAGGCTTTGCGAGGGCTTGGTGATGCTAGCAGAGCTGTCTGACGGTTGAGAGGTCCGAGACCGTGGTGGAGCTCGATAGGGAGTGTCTTTGAGGTAGTCGGCTCAGATCTGAATGATCTGGGAGGAAACTGCACTACCTGCCCGGGTAGGCCGGCTGCGGATGTGATTTGCGAACCTAGACACCGTTAGCAACTCGATGGGTTCGACAGATTCGACGGGAAAGGGAAGTAGAAGCGTGCGTATAAACCAACAAATTGATTGCGTTGAAGAAAAGAACAACTGAAAGCTGTCGGCGAGCTCTCGAGAGCTCGCTAGTTACCTAGTCAACGCTCAGGGGTTTGTGGTGGGCCTTCATTTGGTGGCGTTATCAGCCGACCAATTCGTTCACGAGTTGAGGACAGGGGAGGCCAAGTAGCCAATCAGAACAGGGTTTATGCTCTTCTTTTTGACTGAATAAACGCCCTTCGGGCTGAATTAGTAGGACGCAATACGGGTGGAAGGCTCGCCAGCCGCGGCTCGCGCAAAGACGCCTTTCGGAACGAAATTGGCGACAGGAGAAAGTTGGCGACAGGAGAGAGTTGGCGATAGGAGATAGGAGACAGGAGAAGTGAAAGGGAGACAGGAGAAGTGAAAGGGAGACAGGAGAAGTGAAAGGAAGACAGGAAGACGAGTGAGGTCGAGAAACGAGATAGGGTGAGAGACGTAGAGCATTATCGTGAGTGAAACCGAGACAGAGCGGAGGGGAGGCAGGCTAGGCCGCTGGAGGGAGATTTTTCTTTGCAAAGGTGCAAAGGGCGTAGAGAGACGGCAGGGTTGAAGAGATATGTGGGTGGGTAATGCATGTCTGGGCGAGTGGAAGGCTCAGAGGATTTACAGGTGCTATAAGTCGTAGATATAATCAAAATAAGGAGTATATTGGGGAAGTTTTGACTCGATTGTCTTTGTGAAAAGGAGAACAAGAGAAGAGACTGTGTTATTCGAGCCTTTGGCACTTGAGTTTGAGGATAATGAAACATGTTGTCATGTTGTATTGTTTCGTTTGTTGCTTTATAGAAAATTCTTGGGCGGACGTCGGGCGCGGAGCGGTCGGGAAGAGATGGACGCGGGAGGTCTGATAGAGCCAGAGGCGGATGTGCCTGGGTGATTGAATGGTTCGGTGTCCGTCTCTGACTCTGCGGGGTCTTCCGGGGACAGAAAGGAGGAAGTGTCGGATTTGGCGGAGTCTTGACCATCACAGGCGGTGATTATGGTGGAAGTTTCGGGAGAAAGTCGCGGTCTCTTGGTTGGGGTTTGGTAGGGATCGGGCAATGACCGACTTGATGTCAGTATAAGGGGATTGACTGGGCTAGATGCAGGCGGCGTGGGGGAGGCGGGGGTTTGGGCGGCCTTGCGCTTTTTGGTAGATGTAAACCTTGCCAACGCATCGCTATAGTCCGAGGGATTGCCGACCCTGCCCTTGGGTGTCGTCGGTAGTAGTTGTGTCGCAGAAGCCTGGTTGGACATGGCCCTGTCGAGGAAAGTCCACGTATCGGGGACGACGATGAAGATATAGTCTTGGTCGAAAGCCGGGGCATGTTTCATGATCTGGTGATCCAGTAAGCCGGTGATTTTGCCCGTACAAGTGAAGAGAGCGTTCGGCTGGAATTGGCTGTCGTGCCTCTCGGTCATCTTCTTGCATAGAGAGGTCCAAGGATTGGCGTGAACGGGGAAGATGACGAAAACTTGGAAGGGGTGAAAGCCCTTGAAGGGTGTTTTGCCGGGAATCCCAGGACAAATATAGGTGGAGAGTTGGACAAAGCCGCAGCACCTCAGCTGGCTGTCGTCAAGGGCCGCAGCCGAGTTTCCATGCAGGAGGTCGCGGCCGGAGCCGATGACAGGTCCCGTGAAGGAGACAATCGGTTGTATCGTTGGGAAAGCACCCACCGAGTTGAGGGTGCGAGTGACGACTCTGCGGATATCGTCAGGGAGGGTAGTGGCGACAGAGAGGTTTGGAGAATAGACTTACGGTTGGTAGCTGTGATCGCGGACTATAAGCGCGGGGACGGTGTATTCTGTGATGTTATCATCGTCCGACTCCAAGCCATCACGTCGCTCGATTTCCCACGTCAGGGCAAAGGGATGAACACGGCCGACCATAAAGAACCATTGCTCAGTCCATTCGGAGGGGATTATCTGTTGGTTGTATATGGAAATATTAAGGCTGAAGAAGATGCAGGTCGATGGACTGTCAGTATCTGACCGGATTGCTGCGTACTCTGGAGTCGACAGCCATAAGGGCGTCGGAAGGAAGACTCTCGCTAGGGTTTCTGCGTTGAGCCCTTTGATACGATGCTCATTCTGGTAGGCGAACCTAGACGGACAGCCGGGCTGGACAAAGGCCATCATAGACATGTCGGCGCCAGCATTTTTCTGGCTGTCAAGAGGTTGCCGCGGGGAGGACGAGCTATCGATGTCGAGCTGGGAGGCCGACATCGTGAGAACATGGCAGATGTGGTCACCGTAGAAGTGTAAAGGAGGGGTTACGCAGAGTAGAGGTAGGCATCCTATAAAGCGGGCTTTCTTGCTGGTCGAAAGAGGGTTCGCGGCTAGGGTCGGGGAGACTTAAGAGTCAGTGAATGTTACGCAGGTGATAGGTCAGAGGCGGGGGTTTGCGGGAATGAGCTGGCAAGGTGTCCCGAACAGTCTCGGCCATCCGTTTCTGTGGTCGTGAGTAAAGAAGGCAGCCGGGGGTTGGAAGTTGAGTAGGGGTGACGGTTATGTTGGGAGAAATCGGCGGTCGGCGAACGGTAAGGTTAGGGTGGGCAGTCTGCGGAAAAAGAAAGTCCAGTAGTACCCTTGGGTGTCATCGTTTCCATGGAGTAGATAGCAAAGGCGGGCAATAACGAATGAGAGCGAAAGAAAGAAAGAGGTTATGGTAGTATTGCAGGGTTCCCTTTTTTGGCGGTCGTCGGTAGTTGGATGGGCATTGCGTGCGGCTGAGCGAGGCGGGTGTGTGTATGTATGTGTATTTCACCCGGAGGATTTCTCCTATAGGGCCTAGACGTAAAAGCTACTGACATTTCAATACATTAATGCGTAACACCTTAAGCCCCACGGGTCAGCATACGCTACACCAACCTCGCCGCTACTCTCTCCGTGACAGGCCTGCTTGAAGGCCAATTTCTCCAAGTGTTCAGCGTCCTACCTTCAGCAGCTGAAGCGCGGTCTGTCGAAATCCGAAGTCGAATACCTGTGTGTTAGTATTGTTGAAGGTTAGTGCCATAATCGATCCTAAGTGGATTCTCACTTCCGCTGCTTAGTCCGAAGGGCCAGACGCTGCCTGCGTCTCATCCCCAGGGTTCCGCGCCCGACAGTTCCGGCTGTACGATTCGTGTGGTCCACCGCAGGGCACGCACTTTGGCACTGTCTCCTTGCATTCTCTGTGGTGATGTTCTGCTTTCGCGCATCTGCCACATCTTTGCGGCTTCTTGCATGAAAACGCCTTGTGTCCCATCTCTTGACAGTTGAAGCACTGAATCGGTCCTACGCGGCGTAGCGAGGCGGGTGCCGACCGTGTCGAGTCTACTATTGAGACACGGTGAAGGGGGGGATATGTGGGGTCGATCTGAGGAGGATGCGAGTTGGTCACGAGAAGTCTCCAAGAGTTTTTGCAAGTCGAGACTCCGGTGCCCAGCGACTACAAGAGGAGACGCAGGGAGATTCTGGTTTATCGTTTTAGCATTAAGGCCGTTGATGCGACATTGGTGCTGGCGAGGGAGCAAACCTAGACGGGAAATCCGGCTGCACGAGGGACATCATGGACACGTTATCGCCGGCAGCCTTTTGGCTGTTGCTCGACGAGGCGGATTGGCAGATACCGATGGAGAAACTGATGCGCAAGGTGGGTAGGATGGTGTTGGAAGGGCTGGGGAGTATTGTTTGAATTGTGCGGCAGGCGGTTGGCGCGGCCACCCCCATGCGCCGGAGGTTGGCAGTAGCCAGGGATTCGCTGGAGTGCGCAAAAGAGAGCACGGCGAGGGAGGGGCCGCTTTTGACAAAGTTGGGGTAGCAGGTCGCATGTGGAGACGAGCCGAGGGTCGGGACGGTGGACGCACATAGGGAGGGTAATGGGGGGATTATAAAGGGGTAGTATTGCATCGCCTCGGTACCATAGGAAGCATTATAAGGGAAGAAACGCCACGGCCATGAGAGAGTAGTGATCGTTAGGAAGCTTCCCATTCGGAAGAAGTAGTGTCGTCAACAAGCGAGATTATCCAAGTGGAAGTGCTCCGGAGCCAAAGCTTCATGGCCTGTTGCCAATCTACGCTAGTCGACGTCGAGGAGGCAGCAGCATGGCGGACAGTCCTGCAGGGAAGCTAAGCGAGGCCGTTACTCACCCTGGAGCCTGTTCGTTGTCGGTCGAGGATGGAGAAGAGGGTGGGAAAGTGAGCCGGTCGGGTTCGGGGCTCGGAGATGGTGCGACAGGGGCCGGCGTGGATGCGGTGGCAGCTTCTGAAAGGGGGCACAGAGCACGGAGGGAGAGACTGGGACGGTTGCCAAGATACGAATCACGGTGGAATGCGGCATCAACGTTCCGGCCGATTCAGCCTATGACACCTGCGGTTGACGACACCGCATGGAGACAGTATGCGGAAGCAATTGCGAGGTCGTTGCCGAGAAGACCGCCACGAGGCGGTTTGCGGTCAAACAGAGGACGGAAGTTCCATAATACGGTTAGCAGCGAACGTTCCTCGCAACATCGGCCACTGGGTCCGCTTCCGAGGCTCCTGTTGCCTAGGGAACGTGGAGGTATGGGGGGAGCGGACCCTGATCGTCCGCGCCTTCATCGGCCCTTTTTGCCTCAGAAGGGAGGTCCAGAAGATGAGGAGCAGCGTGTTACGGCGGCGGCTGGCGATGTCTCGAGTGTTCATTCGAAAAAGGTACCGAAGCTTCGATCTATCCAGCCCAAGGAACCGGTATTCGACAGCTTAAGAGAAAACGAGCAATTAGCAGCAGCGATTGCGTCTGGTTTGCCCAAGCGCCGCCGGGGACGGAGTTGGCGGGTAAAAGGAGTACCGAGCCGCAGGGGCGTCTCCAACGCAGCAGGTACGGCGCAACATCCGGGGTCGCCGTCTCCTGTGGGGAATAGTGGTGCAGACGCGGGTGTGGACGATGACGCGGCAGAGCCAGCGGACGCTTCGCCGAGCGGACGGAGGCTGCAACAAAGGGAGGTGGGCGGCTCATCGCGGGCGGAGGTTGCGGAGCCCGTGCTGTTTGACCGGCAGCGTTTGCCCCAGCAGGGTCGAAGAGAGTACCGGAAGGGGCAGAGACTCATTGAATTACGGCTTCGCCACGAGCCGGAGGGCGTGTCGGGGGGGGATGCGCCCGTTGTCGGACAGTCGTCGCCAAAGCTGGCGGATCCGACGGCCTGTGAAGAAGCGAATCAGCCGACCAGAGAGGAAATCACGGATCCGGGGCAACCCCGGAGGCGGCAGAAGAGAGGCCGTCTTCCTAGCAGGGACGGGCGCCCGAGAAAAGAGGTTCGAAGTGGAGTCGGAAGGGGGAGGAGACGGGAGCTGCAGGCGGAAGAGCTGGCGACTGTGCTGCGCGTTTTGGAGGAAGACTTTGCCATGAAGGAGAGCTTGTCCAACAGTCAGATGTGGTGCAAGCCAATACCGCGCGAGAGGGAGGTGTCGACGGTGCGAGATTTTTATCAGGCGTTCCACGATGCGAGCACGCTGCCGATACGGACCTGCATGCTGTGCTACCGCAAGTGTACGAGAAAAGACTTGAGGGAGATTACATGGGGTCAATGGGTGTCAAGCTGCGTCCCAAAGGGCGGTCGCTCCCCATTTTCATGCCGGAGCTGCTTTCGCGAGGGCGAGTCCGTGTCGGCGTGTGCCGAGTGTGGCCGATGCCTGGCGCGCGGGAGCCTGTCGCCGGCGGCCCATCTTCACAGTCGCCTTGGCTGTGAGCACATGTTCCCCGATGAGCTTAAGGGACTCACGCCGGTCGAAGAGAAGCTCATCTCGCTGAACTCGTGTTACGGGGTTGTCACGAGGTATAGCATCCCGGGCGGGCAGAGGCAGGCCGTGAGGTATCCGAGGCATGTCAAGGGCCACATCACGGTGTTTCCGAACAACGTGCAGGAGCTGGCAACTAAAGTGCTCCCGCACCCTCTTCTGCAAGCACTGGACGAGATCCATGTTTCGTGGCAGGGCGCGGAGAAGCCGGCACCGAGCGACCTGTCGAGTCTGTTGTCGGTGAGGCGGCGGGTCGTGGGGAGGGCGCTTGTTTGGCTGAAGAGGAACAACCCCCACTACGCCGAGATCGAGATCGACGCGGCGGAAATGGAGAGCTGGGGTGACCCGATTCACGGGGTGCCGGCGTTGGTGTACGATCGCATGGAGCGGAACGAGCCGTCTGCATGGGAGAAGACGCGAACGGCACACGTTGTGCCGCCCACGGAGCGCGCCATGGACGACGAGGGGTCGGTAGAGATCGACCAACTCTTCGCGCTGCTCAACCAAAGGCAAGAGACAGACGGCGAGGCTGAAGGGCAGGGGCCTAACGAAGAAGGTGCGGATCGCGTTGGAATTGGCGCTGGCCCTGATCAGAACGTTCCAGCGATCAACGAGGTGACGTCCTCTGCCATGTTTGCACTGGACGGACCGCCAGGCGTGGTAGATGTCGAGAAGCTGCGGTTTGCCTGCGACGCCATTGGTGAGGGTGCCGACGAGAGCCGTGCAGGCCCGAGAACGTGGGTCGGATGCTCGGCGGCGGGGGCTCGGGGGCGTGGCAACGATGGCTGTGAGCCATACATCCGAGTCTCGCGGGGGGACGAATTCGCCGATTCCTTCGAGACGTTCTTCTTCGCCCGAACGTTCCCGACCCTGTTCCCATTTGGCGTTGGGGGACCAAGGCTGCTTGAAGAGACCATGGTCGAGGTCGGGAAGGCCACCGCCGACTTGCGAGGTAGGGCTGTCGAGGCAGAGGCGGCTGCGCGAGACTCCGTATCCTCTCGAAGCTTGAACCTTCGGGTGTGGGCCGACATAGTGCTCCGGCGCCATGGTGGCCGATTCGCGTTGCACCACATCTTTGCATTTCTTGTCTTCAACATGGGGGTGCGATCGCGGAACCGCCGCGTTAGCATGCTGAGTGTGACGAGGAGGAACTTCCGCATGGTAGAACGCATTGTTCGCTCGATGACCGCAGAGAGGTTAGCCGCGGCGAGGGTCGAGTTGGAGAGCTCGGGCAAGACGACCGACGATGGCGTGAAGGAGCTTCTCAGGAGCCTGTCGCTGTACGGCCACCGGCAGCCCATGTCCAGGGAGGTCCGGCTCAATATGCGGCGGAAAATCCAGTCGCTCATCGTTGGCTACGGCGTGCCGGCCATCTGGTTCACCATCAACCCGAATGACATTACGAACCCGGTGAAGCTGCGACTGGCGGCATACCGCACTCGCGATCCCGACGCGGCCGAGGAGTTCCTAGAAGGCCTTGGAAGTGCGTACAAGCGGACGCGGCTGGCGATATCGGATCCCATGAGCTCCGCCGTATTCTTCCACCGGGAGATGAAGCTGTTCTTCGATCACTACGTGAAAGTCGGGGCAGAGTCGGTGTTCGGGCGCATCAGCAAGTACTACGGCGCCGTGGAGACCAACGAACGAGGGGCGCTTCATGTCCACGGCTTGCTCTGGTTGCAGGGAAACGCGCATCTCAGCTCGATGCTGGCCGACATCCACGGGGAGGATCAGGCGGCGTATCGCGAGCGAATCATGCGATACGTCGATAGTGTCTTCTCCGAGGTAAGCGTACCTAGGATGTGTCACCGATGGCCTGAATTGCTCGTCCGATGGACAAACGGGGCCAGGCTGACGTGCAACATAGGATCTGGACCAGGAAGGATTCTGCGCCGTGCAAGCGGAGCGATCTGTGACAGCCGATATTTCCTCCCTGCTGAACAACACCGAGCAGTTTTCGGCCGCCTTTGACGAGGAGGCCAACTTCTGTGCCGGCGCGACACAGGTTCACACGCATAGCCCGACCTGTGTCAAGTATTCCTTGGGCAAAGGAGCGCGGAAAGGGAATCTATGCCGGTTCAAGGCTCCATGGAGGTTGATCGACAAGACCGCCATCACGGCAGACGGGGTGCTGCAGATCCGGAGGAGTCACAGCATGGTCAATCGATGGAACAAGGCCGTCGCTGTGGGGCTCCGGCACAACCACGACATTTCCTTCATTGCGACGCAGCGCAAGACCATGGCCCTTATATATTATGTCACGAATTACGCGACCAAGGTGGAAGACCCGGTGTGGAAGCGTGTGGCGGCCGCGGCCGAGCTCCTGGCCGCCTCGACGGATGACGGCGCGGGCAATGGAGGACGGGACGGCGGTGGAGGTGCTGTTGGCGACGACGCCGCCAAGGGGAACAGGACCCGACAGTTCTTGATGAGGGTGGCGAATCGCGTGTTCACGGACCGTCCGCTTTCGCAGGTCGAGGTCATCGCTCATCTTCTGGGATATCCGGCCGAGTTCACCAACAGCAGCGCCTGGGCGTACCTGAACACATCTCTGCTGTACTGGGAAGTCTTTCGACGGTGGCC
Source organism: Hirsutella rhossiliensis (assembly GCF_020360975.1). NCBI lineage: Eukaryota > Fungi > Ascomycota > Sordariomycetes > Hypocreales > Ophiocordycipitaceae > Hirsutella > Hirsutella rhossiliensis. Next base: position 2,935,312 of record NW_025408669.1, read on the forward strand.
GCATCTCCGGCAAGCAAGTGGCGCGGCGGACACAGACGATATTCTGGATGAGTCGGTCGTCGTCGTCGAAGAAGCAGGCCTGAGGATCTCCCACGTCGAGGCGTACCAGCACCGGGGAGAGCTCCTGCGGGGGCTATGCTTATACGACTACATATCGCTCGTGAGACTAAAACGCATCTGCAAGGAGGCGGCGAGCTGTGCGGCCTGGGGGGAGGTGGCCTTCGAGGATGGATGGGCGCCGGGAGGAAAAGGCTGGGTCCAGGTGCTCAGGCGGCCGGGCAAGCATGCTACCGTCTGCCTCGATGGCTACCTAAGCAAGGACTTCGGCGACGACGACGACGACGAGTCGTGCCACCGGAGGTGTGTATAGCAACTGCTCTCCCGGCAGGCATCATTGGAGAGGCTAATCCGCCCCCCCTTTTCAAGGGCAGCCGTGCAGCATCTTGCATTATTCGTGCCGTGGGAGTCCTTCCTGTGCGAAGAAACGGGCGAGATCAATGGCATCTGGGAGCGGGCGCGAGAGGCGCTGGCTCGGAGAATATCATGTCTCGTCGACAACGTGCAGCTGCTTCGACGGTCAGCCGAAGACGCAAAACGCGACGCCAAGCAATGGGCGGCCTCATCCGGCGATGGCGACTCCACGGTCACACACGTCGAGGAGGGCGAGACAGGCGGGGCGGGCGCAGAATCTGCGGCGACGTATCAGCCCAACAACATCGGAGACGCAACCCGGCTGATCGACGTGGTCCGAGGCGCAGTGGGCACGAATCAAGCGACGGCCAAGTCGCCGGAGCTCATGGCGTTGATGCAGCAGCTCTGTCGGTTTCATCAATCGGCGCTGTGCTCAACGGCCGAGCTCGAGGCCACCGTGATTCCCGAGCAAGGGGTGAGGCGCATAAGCATGCCAGGGAGGGTATTTTCGGGGGCCGCACTACCACCGCAGAATCAGGTCAAGGCTATCAAGTCGCAGCAGATAAGTGCGTCGAGGGAGAGGGAGAGAATGATCCAAGGCGTACAAACCACACCCACGGTCCGGGAAAGCGACCGCCGAGTTGCGTTGCGGCGGGTGATGACCGGCTTCGGGGAGGACGACATCGAAGTGACGATGGCCGACTCCGACGAGACGGCTAGCGACGCAGAAGCGGGAATGCGCGTCCAGCTTGGCCCATCAACTTCCTTCCTCGCGGCGGGCAGGAAGCTGGCAACACGGCTGACGCTGAACAAGAGGCAGTCAATCGCGTTCCTACTAATATGCCGCCGGCTCGATTTGATGCGACAAACGGATAGGGGCGATGTCGGCCAGCTGTGCCAGTTCGTCGGCGGCGAGGGGGGTACCGGCAAGTCGCGAATCATTGGGGCACTCGTCGAGTTGTTCAGAAGGAAGAGCATTTCGAATCGTCTGCTGATCACGGCGACGTCAGGGACTGCCGCAGCGCAGATCAACGGAATCACGATCCACTCCGCCTGCGGGTTCACCAAAGACCAAGGGGCGGGCGGCGCGAACAAGGCCAAGGACCTTGACGGGGTGCGGCTGCCGAAACAGGCGGAGCGGTTCATCCACGGCCAGTCTCGAATGGATTGGCAGGAGAAGGAGGTGCTGGTCATCGACGAGGTGAGCATGCTCGGAGCGCGTACGCTGCACGCCGTAAACGAGCAGCTCCGCCGGCTTCGAGGATCGCAGGAAGACTTCGGGGGGATCCCCATCGTCCTCTTCTTCGGAGACTTTCAGCAGTTCCGGCCGGTCCAAGAGAGGTCGATCCTCCTGCCTAGCGCGGCCATCTCGTGGGACGAGGACAACTCGTTCAGGGCCGAGCAGCGTCACCAGCACGACAAAGCGCACGCGCTGTGGAAGAGGTTCACGACGGTCGTCATGCTGGACGAGCAGATGCGCGCCGCCGGCGACCGGGAGCTGCAGAGGCTGCTGAAGCGGATCCGTCTAGGCGTGCAGGACCGCACGGACCTGGACCTCCTCAACTCAAGGTGCTACCGGGAGGGTAGGCGGATCCCTTGGGAAACGGGCATCACCGTGGTGACGCCGCTCAATAGGAACCGGTGGAACCTAAACATGGAGGCGAGCTTGGCGTTCCGGGTCCAGCGGCGGTCAATGATGCGCATCTTCATCTCCGAGCACAGGTGGAAGGAGGAGCTGCCGACGGAGGAAGAAGCGATCATGATGCTCAACCAGGGCGACGATAGCGAGATCCCGGTGCCGGCCGTCTTCATGTTCGCGCCCGGGATGCCGGTCGTCGTGAACCACAACACCCATCAGGGGCTGAAGCTGGTAAACGGCGCCAGCTATTCGGCGGTTGAGGTCATCATCGACAAGGCGTACCCGGGGCATCGGATCTCAGCCGACATGACGATCCACTTCGGGCCGCCGGCAGGGATAATTTTGGAATCGGCGACGACAAGGGACCTCCACTTCGTCGGCATGCCGCCGGGCACGATCTTGTTGACGCCGATGAGCGTCAGGATATATCGCCAGAGAAAGCGGCCGTGGCAGCGGAACGATGTCAGCCGGAAGGGTTTGCCGTGCGCAGCAGCCTTCGCGTGCACAGACTACAAGGTGCAGGGCAGGACGCTGGAGCGCGTGGCCCTTGAGCTGCGAGGGACACGGACGACGAACATCGATGGAATGCGCGTGGCCGCGCAGTGTGACCCGTACAGCTTGTACGTGCAGCTATCGCGCTGCCGAACGCTTGACGGCATCATGCTCGTGTCCAAGGTGCGGGAGAGAGACTTAGTGGGCAACCGGGTTCCCGTGGATATGACTGCCGCACAGGCCAGGCTCGAGGTACTGAGCGAGAGGACTGTTGAGGAGGCGTCACGCTGGTTAGCTGAAGAGTCAAGGCGACGGCGCCGGGCGACGTGATGAGGGACGAGGAAGCGCCGCAGGGGGAAACGGGGGGCCAATGACATGATGACGTGACAACGGAAGTAGCCGGCCATAAGGATCACGGGCAAAAGAGGGGGGGGGAGGGCAGCAGCGACCAACGACGAGGCAGGCAAGGAAGGAAGCGCCGACGACCAATCACAAGGGATCTTTTACCGGGATTACCGGAAGAGGAGAAAATTCGTGAGCCAATCGTTTTGGGGGGAGGACGGAGTTTGGCGTTTTTTCCCCGCGCGCTAATGAAGGCCTTTCGTTCCTCAAAGGCAAGAAGCCTTTCGTTCCTCAAGGCATCAGGAGGCGGGAAAGACGGGGGGAAAAAACTTTGGTGGGGGGGGGGAGGGCTCGCAGGGTAAGAAGAAGCCTTTCGTTCCTCAAGGCACGGTTTGCACTACAGGAGAGGCAACCCAACGGGGGTTGCGCAAAGAGCCTTGAGGAACGAAAGACTACAGGGAAAAAAACTTAAGGAAGAAAAAAAAGGGGCAGACGTGAGGATTGAGGATGGAGTAAGAACAGGGGGGACTTAAGGACGGAGTGAAAAAGAGTGATAGAACCAGGGTAGGGTTAAGGAGTAGGTTAACTTAAAGTATAAGATTTAACTGTCTTACTCGTTTAGGAAGGGGTGGCCAAAGACAAAGAGGCAGCGCGCATGTCCTGAAAGGCCGCGGAAGGGGAGGACGCCTGCTGCCTCTGTGGTGTAGAGAGAAGTGGTGTCATTGGGGTGACGGCGGCGGCGGCCTTGTCGATAAATGTCCAAGAATCCGGGACGACAATAAAGACGTTGTCCCGGTCGGAGCCTGGGGGATAGAGCATAACGTCATGACGGAGCAGGCCGGCGACCTTGGCTGTGCAAGTAAAGGGACGTTGGGTTGGAATTGAGAGTCCGCCTCTCGGCCATCTTCTTACACAAGGTGGCCCAGGGGTTAGCGCGAATAGGAAGATGACGAAGACCTGGAAGGGTGGAAGCCCTGAAGGGGAGTTTATTGGGCATCCCAGGAGCGACGTAGGTAGAAAGGCGGACAAAGCCGCAACAGTTAAGCTGGGCGGCGTCTAGACCCGGCAGGAGGTCCCGCCGGAGCAAGGAGTGGCCGGTGCCGACGATAAGGCCGGTAAAGGAAACAATAGGCGGGACGCAGGGGAAGTCGTCCATAGCCAAGAGCCTGGAAGAACGCTTCAGGCCCACCTTAGCTATGTATCTTTTCGTTGGCACTTGCGAGGGAACAGGGCACGGCTTACGGCTGGTAGCCTTGGTCGCGGACGACAAGGGCGGGCATCGTATAGAGAAGGGTGCCGCCCGTGTCGGACTCCAGGCCGTCGCGCTGCTCAATCTCCACGCAAGGGCGTAGGGTGGACGCGGCCATTCATGAAAACCACTCTTCCGTCCATTTTGAGGCATCAATAGGCTGGCCGTAAATCGAGAGATTGAGACTAAAGAAGACGGATGTCGGGGAATCGTCGGCCTCCGATCGGAGGGCGCATATCCCATCGCGAGCAGCCAGGCGGGCGGAGGCAGCAAGACGCGGGCCATGGCCTCGGCGTTAAGACCCTTGATGCGGTGCTCGTCCTGGTGGGCAAATCTAACGGGGCAATCCGGCTGGACGAAAACACCATGGACATCTCGCCGCCAGCGCCCTCTGGCTATCGAGCGGCTTTCGAAGGTGTGGTGCGGGCACATCGATGGGAGGTAGAGAGGAAGACATGGTGCAGCAACGCAGGTCGATAGGCCAGTCGCGCGCACGAAAATGACCAGTGCTCAGTGTCAAGAAAGAAAGGAGTAGGGAAGAAGTCGAGCGTGAAAGCACTTGGGATAGATCAATGGTGACATAGATTCGCCGGGAAGGGCGAGGAGCCTTGCCGCTGTAAGTAAACGGACGTTGAAGAGATGCGTAGTGGTGTCGTGTAGCTGGGTTCCGATCAGGCACCAAGGGCGGCGCGGACTAAAGTGTCCGGCAGGGCTGGCGGCATAGGAGGCCGAAAGCTAGGGCTGTCGGCAGATAAGCCTGCCGATAGGTCCAGAGGAAGCCCAGCAGGCCTGGGAGAGCAGAGGCCTGATGCAAAAGGAGGACATCAATAAGGAAGGACATAAACAGGGGGCGTTTTAGAAGGCTGAAGATAAGGGGCGGGGATGAAGCAGGCAAGATCAGCACAGGGAACCTTGTCATACCTTTCCACGCCCTGTTGTACACCAATTAGTTTGCCCTCCTCGTGGGGTAGAGACCGACCTAATATATAACACGTACAAAGCGCACGGGGAGGTGTTGCAGGAAGGTCGTGGTTACACTTGATAGGAAGGTCGGGAAAGAGGGGACCGGAAGCAACCGTTATAGGTGAGGGCGAGCTGAAGGGGGCCATTCCTACTTTCGGTGCAGCAGGAATACTAAGAGATACCGAGGAAAAAGAAAGATTAGCACAATGTTCCTTTGGCCGCCTATTTGCAACGGCCAAATAGAAAGATGCGGAGGAGAACCGAGGAGGGAGGAGAAGACCTCGCCAGGCAGATTTTTATGGTGTCAGCTCCTGCGCATGGGCTAGTCGAGGCCGTCCGCCGGGAAAGACGCGTGGCGGCGGAGTTAGGAACCGCGGGGGGGGAGAAGGGGAGGGGGGGTCTGTCCCGGACAAGCACTGCCGCGTTGTCCCCGAGTTATAAAGACTATAAGGTTGCTGGAGACAGACCGCTGGTAGGAAGAATGGCGATACGGCGGAACGCCATCGCCGGGAAGCAAGGCAATCCCAGCGTATATCGCGAGCGAAAGCTTCCCTATCCATCGTACGGTTGCAGAGCCTAGCCGTCAAGAAAGCACCAGCATGGGGGAGAATCCTAGCCGCGAGGCTAGGTTGGTGGCAAGAGGGTGCGAAATAGCGACGGTGGCAGCGGCCGCTGCTGCGACGAGGAGCATTACGGCGGGGAGACTGAGTGCAACGGACGAAGGGCCGAAGCGGGCCTCGGACCATGAAAGCCAAGCTAATACGGTACCTAGGTTCCGGCCTATCGAAGCCAAGCAGGCAACGCTGGCTGAGGAGGCCTCACGAAGAGAACAAGCAGAGGCACTCAAAGAGAGCGTTGCCCAAGGAAGTCGGCGAGGCGGTTGGCCGCGGGAAAAGACGACGCACGTCAATGGCGCCTCCTCGAAGGGAGGGCGGGCGCGACGCTCAGAAGCGATAAACGCGCGTGATAGGTGTCCAAGCATAGAAGCAGACGCTGCCACAATAGGGTCGGTAGTTGCTGAGCCGGCTAGGCGGGGTCTTACGCCGTCCGTTGGCGCTGTGTTGGAGGGAGCGGCCGACAACCTCGTACCGCAGCGGCACACGTTGGCGAAGGAGATGAGGGCTAGGAGTGGCGAGAGAGGCGCACCAGGCATAGTTGCTCTGCAAGCACCACCCGCCCCAGGGGTCTTGGTTGGGCGAAACGAATGCCTAAGCGGCAGGGGATCTTCCGTCGCGGCCGGAGGTGGCCACGAGATCGTTCGGCCTGGGCAACTCATCGGTGGCGTACGGATGACTCTGAAGGGTCTTGTTAGGCGGACAACTGGTGCCGGGGGGGAACAGAGGGGGAGACCGACAAGCAGGATGGGATTTCGGCTGGGAGAGGCGAGCCTGCAGTCGCCCGGGCCATCCAGCCCAAAGGGATCAGGGACGTGGCCGGGCACAATCGTCCTTCTGGCGAGGCCGGGTCGTGCATCGGGGCAGCGGCCGCTGCTACGAGGAGGAATACTGCGAAGGCGAGACCGAGCGCGACGGACGAAGGACCGAAGCGGGCGTTGGGCCGCGAAAGTCAAGCGGGCCCGGCACCTGGGTTGCGGCCTATCGAGGCGAAGCAAGCGCCGATGTCCGGGGAGGTCTCAGGAGGAGAGCAAGCGGAAGCACCCGAAAGAGCGTCGCCTCAGGGAAGTCGGCGAGGCAGTCGGTCGCGAAAAAATACGGCGCGCGTTGATGGTGCCTCTGCAAAGGAGAGGCAGCGCGACGTTTAACAAGATCTCGGCCAGAGGACGTAAGCCAGCGCTTGCCGCAACAACCCATCCAGCCGAAAGGGATCAGGGGCGCGGCCGGACACATACCTCCCTCGGACGAGGGCGGATCGTGCGTCCGGGTCGTGGAGGGCGTCCAGAGGGGCACGACTAGAAAGCGAAGGGGTGGTGCGCAGACGAGGCCCAAGGGCCCCGACGGACACTCAAGCCGCCCAGGAGCACAGGATCGGCCGGCAACCAGTGTCGGGGTTTCGTCTCGAGTTGTCAGGGAGCGCCTCATTAGGCCAATCCAACCTAAAGAAATAAAATACAGAGCGGGAGATTTGCAGTCACCCGGACGCCAGGCGGGACAGGGTCGGCCGGCAATCAGGGTCGGGACCTCGCCCAGAGTAGTCGTCAGGGAGTACGTCGTTCAGCCGATCCAACCGAAAGAGATGGAAGAGGGAGCCGGAGATACACACTCATCCGGACGGTTGCCACCACGGCCATCAGGGAGGCAGCGGCGGAGAACAAGACCGGCCGAGGCGAGACGAGGCTGCGGCAAGATCTTCGCGGCCAGCGGAACAGAGAAAGAGGAACCGGCAACCCGACCGAGACGAGCCACTGACGAAACGTACTCGAGGCGGCCAATCTAGGAGGTGGGGATGGAGCAGGAGATGTGCAGTCATCCGGACGGCTGCCACCACGGCCACCACGCCAGGCAGGACGGAATCGGCCGGCAACCAGGGTCGGGATCTCGTCTCGAGTTGTCGGGGAGTCCTCGTTCGGCCAATCCAACCTAGAGAAATAGAAGATGGGACAGGAGATTTGCAGCGATGCGGACGCCAGGCGGGACCGGGTCGGCCGGCAACCAGTGTCGGGACTTGGCCCGAGTCGTCAGGGCATCCCCTCCAGCCAATCGAAGCTAGAGATGGAGGATGGAGCCGGATATTTGCAGTCATCCGGACAGTTGACACCACGGCCATCACGTCAGGCGGCGGCGGGAGAACAAGATCGGCCGAGGCGAGACGAGGCAGCGGCAATATCTGCGCAGCCCGTGGAACAGAGAAAGAGGAACCGCCTGCCCGACCGAGACCAGCCCCAGGCGAAACGTAGTCGAGGCGGCCATCGGAGGCAGAGGAGCCGTGAGTCACAGGCGGAGGATTTGGCCGGCGTCTTACGTCACCTTGGGAGGAATTCGCCGCGAAGGAGAGGCTGTCCAACGAGCAAACGTGGTGCACACCAGTGCCGCACGAGAGGAAGGTATCAACGGTGCGGAGCTTCTACCGGGCGTTCCACGACGTGGACACGCTGCCGATACGGACGTGCATGCTGTGCTACCGGAAGCGCACGAGAAAAGAGCTGAGGGAGGTGGCATGGGACCAGTGGTTGTCAAGTCCTATCCCTAAGGCTGGGTGGTCGCCATTTGCGTGCCGGAGTTGCTTCCGCGAGGGCGAGCCTGTCCCGGTTTGCGCAGAGTGTTCTCGACGCTTGGCGTGCGGTGTGCTGTCGCCAGCGGCGCAGCTTCATAGACGTCTCGGTTGTGAGCACACGTTCCCGGATGAGCTCAAGGGCCTGACGCCGGTGGAGGAGAAGCTGATCGCGCTGAACTCGTGCTACGGATTCGTAACCAGGTACAACGTCTCAGGCGGCCAGAAGCAGACGCTAAGGTATCCCAAGCACGTCAAGGGCCACATCACGGTGTTCCCAAACAACGTACAAGAGCTGGCGACGGACGTGCTGCCGCACCCTCTCTTCCAGGTAATGGACGAGATCCACGTCTCGTGGCAGGGGGCGCTAAGGCCGACACCGAGCGATCTGTCGAGTCTCCTATCGGTGAGGCGGCGAGTCGTCGAGAGAGCCCTTGTCTGGTTGAAGAGGAACAACCCCCACTACGCCGCGATCGAGATCGACGCGGCAGAGATGGAGAGCTGGGAGACCCGGCCCACGGGTGCCGCCGTTGGTGTACGAGCGCCTGGAGCGGAACGAGCCGTCGGCGTGGGAGAAGACGCGGACGGCGCACGTCGTGCCGCCCACGGAGCGGGCCATGGACGACGAGGGGGCGGTGGAGATCGAAGAAGTCCTCGCCATGCTCAACCAAGGGGAAAGCACGACGAGTCGCGAGGCCGGCGAGCCAGAGGCAAGCGAGGTGGACGAGGTGCGTGGTCAGAGCTGCGGCGAGGCCGATGATAATGCGAAGACGGTCAACGAGGTGACCTCGTCAGGGATGTTTGCGTTGGACGGACCGCCCGACGTGGCCGACGTCGACAAGCTGCGGTTCGCATGCGATTCCGTTCGCCAAGGCGCAGCCGACGACGGTACGGGCCCGAGGACGTGGGTCGAATCCTCGGCAAGGGGGCAGCCGGGGCACGTCGATGGTCCTGAACCATTCATCCATGTCCGCCGCGGGGATGAATTCGCCGACTCGTTCGAAGCTTCTTTCTTCGCAAAGACCTTTCCCACGCTATTACCATTCGGTGTCGGAGGGCCGCGGCCGGTCGAGGAAGCAAGCTCGCAGTTGGGCAGAGGCTCGGTCAACACGCGCGGCGGCGGAGGCGGGGCGCAGGACCTCCTGTCATCCCGGAACATGAGCCTTCGTACGTGGGCCGACACGGTGTTGCGACGCCACGGCGGCCGGTTCGCGACGCACCACATCTTCGCATTCCTCGTCTTCAACATGGGCGTGCGGTCGAGGAACCGCCGCGTCAGCATGCTGAGCGTGACGAGGAAGAACTTCCGCAAGGTGGAGCGCATCGTACGGTCGCTGACCGCAGACGGGTTAGCGGCAGCTAGAGCCGAGCTGGAGAGCACAGGCAAGACGACCGACGACGGCGTGAAAGAGCTTCTCAGGAGCCTCTCGCTCTATGGCTATCGTCAGCCCATGTCGAGAGCTCCGTCTCAGTATGCGGCACAAGATCCTGGCGCTCATCGTCCGCTACGGCGTGCCTGCGATCTGGTTCACGATCAACCCAAACGACATCACGAACCCGGTGAAGCTCCGACTGGCAGCGTACCGCACGCGCGACCCTGAGGCGGCCGAGGAGTTCCTGCGGAGCCTCGATATGTCGTTCAAACGGGTGAGGCTGTCCGTCTCCGACCCGATGAGCTCAGCCATGTTCTTCCACCGGAGATGACGCTGTTCTTCGAGCATTACGTAAATGCAGGGGAGTCGGTGTTCGGGCGCATCGGCCACTACTACGGTGCCGTGGAGACCAACGAACGAGGATCCCTTCACGTCCACGGGCTGCTCTGGTTACACGGAAACGCGCACCTGAGCTCCATGCTTTCCGACGCCCACGGGGAGGAGCAGGCGGCGTACCGTGAGCGAATCATCCGCTATGTCGATAGCGTCTTCTGTGAGGTAGGTAACAGCAAGGGCGTTGCTGTCATGGGCCGAGAAGACGCAGGCTGACGCGGAAGGCAGGACTTGGACCAGGAAGGCTTCTGCGCCGTGCAGGCGGAGCGTTCGGTGACGTCTGACGTCTCATCCCTGCTGGACAGTGCCGAGCAGTTCTCGGCCGGATTCGAAGAGGAAGCCAACTTCTGCGCCGGCGCGACGCAGATCCACACCCACAGCCCGACATGCGTCAAGTACTCCTGGGCAACAAGGGGCGAAGGGCGACCTCTGTCGCTTCAAGGCGCCATGGAAGCTGGTCGAGGAGACGACGCTCTCACAGGACGGCGTGCTGCGGATCCGCAGGACGCATCCCATGGTGAATCGGTGGAACAAGGCCATCGCCGTGGGGCTCCGCCACAACCACGACATCTCCTTCATAGCGACGCAGCGGAAGACCATGGCTCTCGTCTATTACGTGACGAATTACGCGACCAAGGTAGAGGACCCGACGTGGAAGCGCGTCGCCGCGGCCGCGGAACTGCTGCCCGTCGTCGCAGCAGGTGGCCAGCCGGGTGCCAGGAGGATGCCGGAAATGGCGTCGTCGGCGGCGACGACGGAACCAAGAATAATAAGACGCGGCAGTTTCTGATGAGAGTGGCGAACAGGATATTCACGGAGCGCGCCCTGTCGCAAGTCGAGGTCGTCGCCCATCTCCTGGGATACCCGAGCGAGTTCACGAGCAGCAGCGCCTGGGCGTACCTGAACGTGTCGGTGCTCTACTGGCACGTCTCCAGGCGCTGGCGACACCTTCGGCAGGAGAGCGGCACCGCGGTCGCAGACGTGTCCGTGGACGAGTCGGTCGCCGTGGAGGAAGCAGGCGAGAGGATCAGCTTCGCCGAGGCGTACCATCATCGCGGACACGTCCTACGAGGCTTGTGCCTATATGACTATGTTTCGCTCGTCAGGCTCCAACGCGTCGGCAAGGACGGGTGCTCCGGTGCCTGGGGAGGTGCCTTTCGAGAGCGGCTGGGTGGCCGGCAAAGACTGGGTGCAGGTATTGAGGCGGCCAGGAAAGCACGCCGTCGTCTGCCTTGACGGCCACCTTAGCAAGGATTTCGAGCAAGACGACGAGGAACAATGCCACCGCCGGTAAGTAGGTGCGGTGGATGGCCGGTCGAAAAGCGGTCCCAACGCGCGGTGACTAACCGTGCCGCTACAGAGCAGCCGTGCAGCATCTTGCCCTATTCGCGCCGTGGAGACCTTTCTTAGCGAAGAGCGAGGCGACATCAACGAGATATGGAGGCGCGCACGAGAGCGGCTTCCGCCAAGAACCTCGTGCCTCGTCGATAACGTTCAACTACTCCGGCGGTCCGCCGAGGACGCAAAGCGAGACGCCAAGCAATGGGCAGCGTCGTCCGGCGACGGGGATCCGGCCGGCGCACCTGGCGATTGGGGGAGGATGGGGAGGGCCGGGCGAGGCGGACCGCGAGGCGGGATCCGCGTACCAGTCCGACAACGTCGGAAACGCAACGCGACTGATCGATGTCGTTAGAAGCGCGACCGGCGCGAACCAGATCACGGCGGGGTCGCGGGAGCTTTCGGGAATGATGCAGCAGCTCTCCCGCTTCCAGCAATCAGCGCTAGCCTCGACGGCCGAGCTCCGGGCCACCGTCGTGACCGAACGGGGTGGGGGGCACATCAACATGCCCGGGCAGGTGTTCTCCGGGGCTGCAGTGCCGCCGCAGGATCAGGTCAAGGCCATCAAGTCGCAGCAGACATGCGCCTCCAGAGAGGGTGAAGATGATCCAGGGCATACAAAGCATGGCCCCGGCCCACGGTACCGATCGCGGCGCAGCGGGCGGAGCGTGCTCGCCGGCTTCGGGGAGGAAGACGTCCAGGTGACGCGAGTGGAAACCGAGGAGAGGGCAGGTAACGCGGAGGCCGGCATGGAAGTCCGCCTCGGCCCATCCACCTCCTTTCACGAGGCCGGGAAAGACTTGACAAGACGATTGACGCTAAACAAGAAGCAGGCGATTGCCTTCTCCATAATATGCCGCCACCTGGACTCGATGCGGCAAGGAGACGGAGGCGACGTCAGCCAGCTCTGTCAGTTCGTCGGCGGCGAGGGCGGCACCGGCAAGTCGCGCGTCATCGAAGCACTCGTGGGCCTCTTCGCCGCGAAGGACCTCTCGCATCGCCTGCTGATCACGGCGACGTCGGGGACCGCCGCCGCGCGGTCAACGGCATCACCATCCACTCGGCCTGCGGCTTCACCAGGACCAAGGGCCGGGCGCGAACACGGCGAGGACGTCGACGGCGTGCGGTTGCCGAGGCAGGCGGAGCGGTTCGTCAACGGCCAGTCTCGGATGGACTGGCAGGATAAGGACATGCTCGTCATCGACGAGGTGAGCATGCTCGGCGCGCGGACGCTGCACGCCGTCAACGAGCGGATCTGCCAGCTGCGGGGATCGCAGCGGGACTTCGGCGGATCCCCATCGTCCTCTTCTGCGGGGACTTCCACCAGTTCCGCCCGGTCCAGGAGAGGTCGATCCTGCTGCCGAGCGCGGCCGTCTCGTGGGACGAGGACAACTCGTTCAGGGCCGAGCAGCGCCACCAGCACGACAAGGCGCACGCGCTGTGGAGGCGGTTCACGACGGCCGTCATGCTGGACGAGCAGATGCGCGCCGCCGGCGACCCGGAGCTGCAGCGGCTGCTGAAGCGGATCCGCGGGGGCGTGCAGGACCACACGGACCTGGATCTCCTCAACTCGAGGTGCCACCGGGAAGGCAGGCGGATCCCGTGGGAGACGGGCATCACCGTGGTGACGCCGCTCAACAGGAATCGGTGGAACCTCAACATGGAGGCGAGCCTGGCGTTCCAGATCCAGCAGCGGTCGACGGTGCGCATCTTCCTCTCCGAGCACAAGTGGAAGGACGGCCTGCCGACCGAGGAAGAGGCCATCATGATGCTGAACCAGGGCGACGACAGCGCGATCCCGGTGCCGGCCGTCTTCATGTTCGTGCCGGGGATGCCGGTCGTCGTGAACCACAACACCCACCAGGGGCTGAAGCTGGTGAACGGTGCTAGCTACACGGCGGTGGAGGTCATCGTCGACAAGGCGCACCCGGGGCATCGGATCTCGGCCGACATGACGATCCACTTCGGGCCGCCGGCGGCGATAATACTGGGGTCGAAGACGACCAAGGACTTCCACTTCGTCGGGATGCCGCCCGGCACGATCCTGCTGACGCCCATGAGCGTCAGGATCCAGTGTCAACGGAAGCGACCGTGGCAGCAGAACGACGTCAGCCGAAAGGGCCTGCCGTGCGCCGCCGCTTTCGCGTGCACGGATTACAAGGTGCAGGGGGGGACGCTGGAGCGCGTGGCGCTCGAGCTGCGGGGGACGAGGACGACAAACGTCGGCGGACGCGCCGTCCCGTCGCAGTGCGACCCGTACAGCCTATACGTGCAGCTGTCACGGTGCCCGACGCTGGACGGCATCATGCTCGTGTCGAAAGTGCGAGAGAGACCTAGTGGGAAACCGGGTCCCCGGGAGATGACCGCCGCACAAGCGAGGCTGGAGGAACTGAGCGATAGAACTGTTCGGGAAGCGATGTGCAACAGGCTCGGTGAGAGCGCGGGGACAGAGACGGTGAGCAGTAGGTAACTTAACCCAGAGGGCGCGACACCAATAACTTAGCTATGCCCCACCCCGACCCTTGCAAGGACTTCATTACTAATGGGAAAAATTGGGTCGGGGCGACCGGTGGAGCAGGCGGCACAAGCGAATGGGAAGGGGTTTTCAACGGGCCAGAAGCGAAAGCGGTTTATTATTCTGGGCAATCAGAAGTCTCAGGGCACGGACAAGCGAATCAGATGCCCCAGGACATGACAAACAGAAGGCGAAAGGCCCAACCGAAGGCGAAATGACCGTAGCCAATCGACCGAGCGAATCAGAAGCGGGGATTTCGAGGGGCAAAACCGGGGGTGGGGCATAAAGTCCTTTCGTTCCTCAAGGCATTAAGAGCCCTGAACCAGCTTACCACTCACGCCGAAAGGCTTCTTCAACGCCGGCCACAAAATACAGACTCGCCAGTCTCACAAGCTATCAACCAGCTTATCAAAGGATGTCAAATGGCCATGTATAGCGCCGCCCTCCTTGCCGACGAAAACCGGCAATTTAGGTTAGAAAGCCAGCGAAGAAAAGCAGAGAAAAGAACAGCGCCGTGAATACATTAGCGACGGCGGTACTCTATCGGTTGCAGAGGGCACGTGTAAGAGGCTGGCCCGGAGTTTATTCAACAAGCAGGTGCCTAGGTGTTGTCTATCTAGAGCTAAGGAGGAAAGGAAGCTGAACTCGAGGCGTAGCCTCGAGTGCGAGCTTATATTACCCTTCACAGAATGTTCTCGCAGCTTCCGGGTCCGCGGAGCGGGGCCGGTGCTGCCACCCGAACACGACCCACCGGACCCGGTACAACCGGGTCCACCAAGCCGGGCACAGCCCGTGACAGCACGGTTAGGATAAGGCGACGGAGAGAAGAAGAAGAAGAGCGGGTTAAGCGATAGAGAGTGGAGGAAGAGGAGAGGACTAAGCGCCGGCGAGAGAAGGACGAGGAGCGGCCCAAGCTACGGCGAGAAAAGGAAGAGGAGCGGGTCAAGAAACTTAGAGCAAAGGAAGATGAGCGGGCCAAGCGACGGCGGGAAGAAGAGGAGCGGGTCCAACGACAGATAGAAGAGGAGCTAAGTGTCCCAAGACAGCGTGCACCACCGCGGTCGGTGTAGTAAATGCAGGTCTTTTGAACACATTGCCCGTACGTGTAATGGATAGTCCTAAATCGAGTCACTTGTCTCTTGGAGTAAATATGTCGTGGTATTGTGCTCAGTTTGTCTCGCCGTAAGGTGCGGGCCTTGTCGGTGGAGAATTTTTGACCGAGTAGGGGGTCTGACCGGGAAGGGGGTGGATTACGTTATCGGTCGCCGCTTATCCTCCGTGCGATAAGAACGGTTCATAATCTTGTCTTATTCTGCTTTCGCAATGCTTGACTGGCTAAGACAGGACATGGATATGTTATAAATTGCGCGAGGAAACGATAGGTACGCTCTGAGAAGTTCTTGCCTCTGCTCTATCCTCCCATCGCCCTTCCTGCAGTCAACGTTCAAAATTTCCGGCCATTCGCGGCCTGGTCTGCGATATTGAGGTCTTTCTGACTGCCGTGAACATAGCTACGCAAACTTCCATCCGCATAGCGAGCCGGCACGGTGATATTACACGGAACTCGGTTCGTATGTTGAAGATACTCGGCTTGCGACCAATCTGGGGCATGCGAAACAACGCAATTCCTTCTCCAGTATGCATAACGTTGTTCGCAAGAAGGACCCATAAAATCATAGCAGATTTCAAGAGGCTTGTCTTCTCCGCAGAGCACCATGGGTTCCACTTCGCATTTACCGGTTAGAGTGACTTGAAAAGATATTGCCGAGAGTCTGCAGAACTTCTTGGCTCCGCATTTCATCATTGTGTTTGCGCCCGTTGTTTCCGTTGTTGTTTTAGTGACGGTGTCCGTGTACGTGGAGCCGCCAGTCAAACTAACATCGACGGCCTTGATTGGTATTTTGACAGTCGCGCTGCCCGAGTAGGTCCATCCTTGCGTTACCCCGCTCGCAATAGCAGTTGATTCTAATAAAGTGACGTCGATGGCGTCCTCGTTCTCGTTCTTAACCTCTTTCTGAATCTTCGCCAGCGGCGTGACTTCGACGCTTTGTACCTCGCTTAGCCAACGGCGTTTGAAGAACTTTGATGTCTGGCAACTGAAAACGTGCCGAAAGCAAGATGCCTCTTCAATAACCTCGCGGTCCTGGAATAGTCGATCGTTACCGGTGCCTGCAGGACCAATGTAACTTTGTTGTATCTCTTTGGTCATTTCATCCGTGGTAATTGCGAGCTTTGGTGGCTCCCAGGAGCCGGGGCTGGCCGCAAGGGTCAAAGTTGCCCAAATAGAGAGCGTAGTAATAACGAAAGTATGCATGATTGGATCGCTGCGAGCAGAACAGTGGTTAGGCGATTGGAAGAGGAATGAGAGTGTTTGCTTTGTTGCGAAGCGTAGAGCGATAGTCTAAGCTCACCACTATTGCGGTAAAGGAGCAGACCTTATATCATTTCGTTTTTTATGTTGCCTCACCTTGGAATCCTAGTTTATAGGCCTATCCCACATCCCATATCTTGCAGTGTCCCGAACCAAGTGTCTACTAGTCATAAGCCAGCTTGCCCGGGACCCTGTTCCTAATCCAAGAAGGGGTAGTTTGGAGAGCAGTTGAGTCAGGGCCCATTCGCAAGCGAATCATACCAGAGAGTAACAAAGGTAAGGCATTCATTCAGCCATGATAGTCTCGACTGTTATCGACAATTAGACCATGTATTATCAGCAAATGCTCATTTGTCATCTTCATGCTATCCCACTCATCTCGCTCGTCTTATGCACAAGAGTCAAACGCACCATCGTCTTTACCACCTGTTTCATGTGGGGGAGTGGAGTGAGTTAAGCTGCAGAGTGTAGACTGACTAGGTGACTCATCATGAACCTGGTATCTCCGGAGCTGAGAGTCGACGCTAAAATCTCAGGCGAAGGCGGAACTACTCAGACCGTACGGGCGAGCATAAAGTACGCACGAGCTCACGACTGTCTGTAGGCTTCCTCGTACATAAATGTCAGCCCCCCAGACCGAACAGACCGCGAGTACAGATAACACCACGGTTCCTTCTGTATCTAACACGAGATTGACCGACCCAGGCCTCTTCTCCTGCTCATTCCTCAATTGTCAAACTCACAATGAAGGCATCATACCATCTTCTTTTGTCTATCGCTCTGCCTTTGGCCACTGCTCTTGCAACTCCTAGCAATACAACAGACATCACACCCCAACCAGATACACCACCAGAGGAGCTCGATCGCCTCGAGCAAGCAATTCGTAAGGCGGAAGAACTAAGCAAAAATGCGCCACCCGGGGAGGAGCAGAAGCAGCCGCCTCTAGAAGCTAGAAGCGATATTGGCTACATCGTTGACCTTGCAGTATGATCCGAGAAGGTGGCGTGTGAAGGGGCCAGTACTGTCGGGAGGATTTTATGTCTGCATAGGCTCTATCGACACATTCAACATTTTGTGGTAGAAACTTGTTAAGGATTGCAATGCTGAAATGGTCTACTGAGAGTTCTCAGCCTCCATGTATTTTTTTTTTAAAATCAGCACAAGAGAGGCTGTCTGTAGTTGCGTAGCCTATCGCTAGCCAGGCGGCTGTTGAGCGAGCGTGGCACAGCTACTTGCCTGACTTGCATTTCTCTTGTCTTGCCGTCCAAGCCGCTGTTCTGGCTATCAAATTCAAGCGAGGTCTGTCACGCCTTTTCCGACATGTGAAGTATATCAGCTGAAATTTCCCTCTTTGCAAGTCCCTTTTACTCGTAGATCTGTCGAGTCAATCATTGCGCCAACTGCTGCCGTGCTCGTCGAATTGGCTGCAGCGCGGCCTCGGCTACTCGTAACAGTAGCCAGCGCCTAGCGCCTAGCGCCGAAGCCCGTAGGCCATGCATTATATCAATGACTCGAGTTGCAGCTGCTCCAGCATCAACAAGAGCTGGCGCCATCGCGCCTGAAACAACACGATGACAGGTTTGCGCAGACGAGTACGGGAGTGGGATGTGGCTGATTGAGACTCCATAGTTATGAAACATAGGCTAGTAATAGAGTTACCATGAGGAGGGCACTTCATCGTCAAAGTCCCCTGAGTTCTGCAATTATTGATGTAGAGCACGAGTCAAAAGAACGAAACTCCACCGGCATCCCGCATAGTTGGTAGGCTTGTGAAGACTTAGGCCAGTTAGGAAGGGATGTCATTCAATTACAATTAGTCAGGATACTGATATTCAGGACGCCCTCTCTCCATAAATACCTACATGTTCAGTCATTTCCCAAGCTCGTCCAGACACCGTCACTCGTCTTACCTACAGGGTCTTTCTATCAGCCCTCTTCACTATCCTCATAACCAGTCTTTACCTGCTTATACAAGGCATTATCTCTCATTCATTAGACAGTATGAGACTTGCACTCATCCTCATTGGCGCCACAACTCTGGTTGCCGCCTTGCCCCAAGAAACGCAGGGAGAATGCTGTCTGCTTGAGGGCAAACTGGTTTGTCCGGAAGACCCGGGATTCCCTGTAGTCTGCGATGGAGGAGACGACGGTCCTGTTCCACGCCCTGATTCTAAGCCGCATCCAGCAACTCCACAGCAGCCGCCAAAGGTTAAGAGGCAACAGCAGCAGCCCACAGGTACGCAGCAGCCGCCCAAAAGTTCGCAGCAGCCGCCAAATGTTGCGGCGGCGCCCCTTAATGGCACAGCAGCGCAGCAGCCGCCCCCGGGATCCCAGGAAGAGAAAGTCGAGTACGAATGTTGCAAGGGAGCTGTGTCTGGAGTCGGACCGATATGTCCAGAAGACCCGGGATTCCCTGAGGACGAAAAATGTGCGGGAGGGTTAGACGGTCGTGTTCCGCGCCCTGATTCCAAGCCGCGTCCAGCAGCTCTACGTCCGATGGGAGCACCATAGAGTCGTGCTCTACTTGAGAAGTCGCGCTTTACACATGCAACGATGGCGGATGAGGACCCATGTAGGCCGCACAGAGCCACATTACTGTCGTTGGTGTTGGGGACCTCTTATAAACCTTGCTGCGGGACGACATTGGGTGTCACGCGCCTAAAGTGCTTGACTCCGGTAGATGGTTGGTTGATTCCAACTACTGGCTGGAGTGACTACCGGTATTCCAGAGAAAGCACGGGGCTGGGAGGCATCTCGTGGTTATAAAAGTAGGGTAGCATAACCCTTGGAGGAGCTCGTCAGAGATCTACGATTTGAATTGTTGGCCCCGTTCTTCACTCTCTGTTTCGTTGTGTGTGTGCGCCTTACATTGGGGACGGGTAGAACTTGAAGGCGCCTTTGACACGAGGAAAAATAGAGCTCTCAAGCCACTCTTTTCTAGCTCCATCATGCATCAACCTAGTTCTGTGTGATTCATATCTCTAAACCTTGCTCTATTACCCCGGTTCAAGAGTGACAGACAGGTTTTGTTGATGTTGGAGAAGACTGGTTGCCTCTAGAAGGTTCTATGTCATGTTGACATTTGTCAGCCATGTCTATATAAAACCTAGCATTCCATTCTTCTCTGTAGCTAGATAGACATGACCACTATCATTCATTCACTTTTTCACAGTCCGTGTGTGCGGATATGTCACACAACGAGGTGCACGGGCAGTATGGATGACTGAGCGGCGATCAGGAAGAAGATCCCCTGTGAATCGGGCAACGAAAGACTCTTGATTTATTCAGCCGTAGGCTGACTTTACATTATTCAGCCGTAGGCTGACTTTACATTAATCGAATAAGTTTTCCCTAATATGAGGGTTTGGTGCAGCAGGGATCAGTTAAGTTTTCTGACATCTGATTGGTTGTATGGTTTCTAAAACGTAACTCAACTGGATGATGGCCTTCTAAAAGTGGGTCCAATTTTGCACTTGCCCTGAATGTCACAGAGCTACTCTGAGCATCGCGGGTCGCCAACAAACCCATCGTACGCAGCTGCTTTCAACCGCAGTGAACCCTATGCCTCATCGAGGGTCTCAAGGTGGCGTGGTTTCCATCGTATGCATTCGCTGTGGCGAGGAGAAACCAGCGCAAGACTTCCTCGGCAGAAGAAAGTCGGCTGGGCACACCAAGAGCTGCTTGGGCTGCCGCAATAAGCGCGCCTATCATGTTGGCTTTATCTCGCGCTCCACAAGATGTTCAATGCTGATCAATTGAAGTACTCCAGGTCCAGACGCATAACCCAGACTTTGAGGAGGTCGCGGTCCGTCCTTCCTCCGCTGACGGGCCTGCTGCGAAAGAACAGACCGAGATGCTCGCTTACAACCCGAGCAAAAGATACCTAAAGCCCAGCCTACATCATCTGAAAGTTTCCAGGAACGTCATACAGTGAGGTTTTCTTCCGAGGACTCGATGAGCCAACCGCGTGTAGTGCTGGGGACACCACTGCCGCCGACCCAACAAAGTTCAGGGAAAGGTTTAGGAGTTGGCAGGTTCTCACTCAGAATCCGTATAAGAACGGTTAGGGGCTACGTAACTCCACTTGATGCTACCAAGACGTAGATGACGCAATGAATGCATGACTGTAGATTCTTGAATTTTCAGGCCTGCCTTACCGTTGACAGCAGACTTGCAGCCTTCGGCTGATTGTACGCCTTGCACCACTGCTCTAAAGTGCAAGGCGTGACGAAGTATTTTATACATGAATAGAGAGACTAAGGGCAGCAGCTTGACTAGTCGTGACTGCCTATTACCGTCCGTAGGCAGTAGGCAGCAACGTGAATGAGCGTCTGATCTTGACAGGACAACAATTGACTCTACTAGCGCGTATAAGAACGTAGACGCGTTCTCGCGGACACCTGATGCGTATGCCAGCCTCGTCTTATCTTAGAGCGCTGAACTTAGTAATACCAGCAGTGTTGGCTTCAGCAAGCCAACGGGGCCCGGCTTGTAGGGAGCTAGAGGGCAAAGGATCTCAGTCCATCAGGCCATGTTGCATTGACATATTGGGCCCAGCTTCTATTATAGGCTGTTGGGAAGGACTACCTCGTGCAATGTGTCACGAAACACGCTTAGCTCGTATGCAATACTATCTCCCACTCTCAGTGGGGCGTTATGCAAATACGCATTGGAAGAAAGGGGCCACACACTAAGGTTCAAAATGCATGGTTCTGTGGACAGGCTCTTCACTGCAGTGAGGTTATTCGAACTGGTTCAATTGGTTATATCTTGTGTAACTAGGGAAACGTGTCCCATACAAACTGTGTGCAAAGACCTTCCTCCCTGTGTCTCACCTCTTACTCGCACGTGACTAGCGCGGTCGATTAGTTATACGTGCGCGATCGGTGCCTAGTGCACAGGTGGATCCAACACTGGAACCTCTTTCTAAATCGATGATCGCGCACTAATCAATCCACCAAAAACACACCAAACACAGCGAATTAAGATGAGATAGGAAAAACACGAACAAGAACACCAACAAACTCCTACCACGATGCATCACTATGTTGGATAGTGTGCTCTGACTGTAGCTCTCCCTCCCCCACACTGGGTGTGTTCTGCCACACGCCATCATGGGCCGCATTTCGAGCGCCGGATGCGCTAGCTGATTCCATCGGTCCCACGTTGGAATATGGACACGAGGATCTCCTCGTTAATGTGAATGGAATAAAGAACGACGGTAAAGCAGAAGAAGGGAACGAAAAAAACCGATTAAATCTCGTCGAGAATTGTTGTGTTATTGCGATGAACGAATCCTTCCACCCTCACGTTTAGCTGATTGTCGCTAATAAACTGCGTGAGGGCGCTGTTTGGTGATGCCTTCGTCATAGCATCGGCAGGGTTATCTGCGCCGTTGACCCAACGGATTTCCGCAATATCCCTTGATTCATATGCCTGCCTCAGCGCCATGATATCTATCATGAGTCGCTTCTCTGTTGTGGTGCCAAGTTTGACGAGGCACTCATAGAGGCTATATGAATCTGTGCAAATGACGAGCGGATTTGCTTCAGATCAAGGCGTTGTGCGATCGTATTGACCGTTTGCTTGATCACAAATGCGAGATCGAAGCCCGATGTCAATCCATAGATCTCTGATGCAAGAACGCTTCGAGTAACGCGCTTGCATTTAGTTGAGCTCAATGAAGAATGTTTCCGCGGATGGAAAATGAATCGGTTGATTGCGCGGTCTCATTGGCGATGATAATCACAAAGCCGATTTGAGAGCTTAAATCCTTATTGTTGGCGAATGATCC
Organism: Hirsutella rhossiliensis; assembly: GCF_020360975.1. NCBI lineage: Eukaryota > Fungi > Ascomycota > Sordariomycetes > Hypocreales > Ophiocordycipitaceae > Hirsutella > Hirsutella rhossiliensis. The sequence continues at coordinate 2,957,360 of NW_025408669.1, forward strand.
ATCGGTGAACACAAAGATCTTCGCGCTCTCGAGATCGATGGGTATGTAACATAGGCCACGGTCGGGATTGTTGATCTGCCATTCAATCCGCTTGTTCAAAGCCTTGAAGTCGGTATTAACGGGCTCTTGGGCTTGTGCCGCAACGGAACAATCGTATGTTGCTTCGGGTTGGCAAATCGAAGCGATATATGCCCCCCGGGCGCGTTGAGCAGCATAATCCTGATGCCTACTTGATGCCTGAAGATTGATCTCCTCGAGGTTTTGGGCTTGGCCCTTCTGCCTGACGATGACACAGCCATTTTGTATGGTCAGGCGGCTACCGTTAAAGTCGCAGATGGAACCTTCTTGGAGAATCTCTTTTGGCTTGGCCTTAAAGCAGAGTTCTTTCTCCTCGATCTTGAGAAATGCATCTGTGCCAACAATGAATGTGTCATCCGTTTGCAAGGCCGCGATGCCAAACAGGTCCTTGTCGGCGATGTTGTTTGCCGTGATCAGAAGGCACGGGTCAAACGAAGAGGTTTCCATATTAAGCTTGCGGCAGTGATGGTCGTGATATGTGTTGAACCAGTGGGCTCCTGCCTCTGCGATGCCATATAGCGGCTTCACGATTCGCAGGATTGTTCCCTCTGGATATCTTCTTTTGAGTTCTTGAGGAAGGGCTGCAAGGATGACACGGGCCAGCTTGGTCTGGGATTGTGTGTATGCCATCGTGATGTCTCTGATCATGATGAACATATCCCGTGTGCAGAGAAACGGTGCTAAGGCCAAGGCCACGCGTTGTGCGGGCCGGCTGATGGTAGGGGCTTGTGTGAGGATCCCACGTTTCCCATCATCATTGTATCCTTGCACAACGAGGCGTGATTTCTCGTATGGCGTTGCAGTATTTCTTCCTTAACCTCTCTGACCATTCGTGATTTGAAGACACGATATCCACCATGTTTATTCGCATCGAATTCTTCGGGTACAATGACCCCAGCGGCGAGGAGGTTCGTGAGCTCGAGTGTGTCGGAAGCTTCAAATGGGAAACCGGTGCTTGTGATCTTTCCTTCAGCTCGTAGCCGCTTGGCTAGGCCGAGATGTTCCATTTCTTTTCGAACAAGAAACGCATTAGCTTCATGATGAACGATAAATTGAACGGGTGAGCAAACAATAGTGGATTCTGATGTGCCATTTTGTGCAGCATCCTTCCTAGGTCGGCCACGCCTGCGCGGCCTCTTTGGCTCAGGGTATTCGAAAGGTTTGGGTTGGTCTTCTGTGGTAGGAAGAGGAAGAGGTTGTTGAGTTGTGGGTGGAAGGGGAAGGGTTTTGAAGAGGATGTTGTTGATCGGATTGTGTTGAGGAAGGAGTGATTGTTGTGTTGATGGGTCTGTGCGGCTAGGGCTAGGGTCGGGTTGCAACTGAGGAAGGAGCGATTCCGGGTGACGATAGTACGGTTGGACGCATGTACTGCGAAATTTCGCTGGTCCGTTGTCCAGGTCAACTGCGATTTCCGTATCCGTCACCTCGAGCACTTTATATGGGCCTTGCCATCCGTGCTTCTCGCGAAATACGCGAACTTCGCTTCCTAGCGCCAGGGATAGGGCAGGCGCAACGCTGTATCAGGCCCATTACGCGTATTTAACGCGGTCTGAACCTTCCTCTGGGCGTTGATCTTCCTCAGCTCTGACATCGTTCGCCACACCGCCTTAGCTCTTGCCATTGCGGAAGGTGTAGGCGGCGAATCCATCGTCATTCGAGGCAGAGCACCGAAGACGAGGAGGGTTGGAACGAGGCCATCCGGACCGGCTGTGTCGTTGACAGCCTTGAAAGCCATTTGAAGGACTTGATCAGGGCTCACGGTATCCTTCAGCTCTGCCTTTAATATATCATATGCTCTTCGGACGGGCACATGATACTTCTCAACCTTCCCAACAGCCCAATGTGCTTCCACAGGCACCTGATGACACGTTATTCCCATCAATTTCGCTTCTGCTTGGAACTCGGCAGCAGCGAAATTCGTGCCTGCGTCATGAGTGATCACATCGGGTGGTCCAAGGTATGTATCCATCCAACATTGTTTCAACGCGAGCCACGTTTCCTTGGCCGTCATGTTGGATAGGAATCTCCCTGCCTGATAGGCAGTGGCGATCAACAACATGGAGGACTGGTCTGCCACCCAATGTCATGACATCAACGATGACTTCGTAATTGAAGTCACAATCATCCTTCAAGCTGAACTTGAACCTTCGTGGCGGGTCGGATTTCATCTGACAGTAGTGGCAGAACTTCTTGATCATTTCCAGAGCTTCGATTTCCACATCATGGCCAGCCGAATTCAGCAGCTTGTGCAGCCGATACACGGATGGATGACCAAAACGCGTGTGGAGGCGCCGCAATTCAGCCTCCGTGAGATATGCCACTGATGCCTCTTGTTTCCGCAAGAAGAACCACGCGTGACCCCATCTTCGAATCACTGGAACGCTCACACCATTGCCAACGAGCTCGTTCGTGACGTTATTTAAATATACGCCGAGCCGATCCATATCAGCTAGGCATAGGAGGAATGGCGTTGGCACGTTGACTATATGAAAATCAACCTCTCCCACTGGTGTGTTCAAGGTGATCACGCCAAGTGGTGTTTCCAATCTTCCTGCACCAAATCTAACTGGTTCGGGCTTGCGATCATCACGGAATTGGACTGGGGGCATCTCTCGTTGGAGAGCACGCAGTTGTTCGATTCCTCCCGTCGATATGCATGCCGCACCTGTGTCCGGCATGATTCCTTGGAACGAGTCTTGAGAGTAACGATCTAGTATGAATTGTGTGGGTTCGTCACTGTTGAATAACTTGATGCCTACTGGAGATCCGATGATGGAAAGCTTCGTTGGACAGAAGGTCGCAGCAGCGTAGAACGATTCATAAGGGTCAGAGGAGTCAGAATCATCGGATTCCTCGGTTCTCGAGTCATCCTGATCCTGTGATTCCCTTCATAGTCAGCCAAGAACATAGCATACGAACGAGATTGACCGTGGAAGCCTCTCTCTCGTAGATACTTCTCTTTGGCTGCTTTTCTCTCGTTTTCAGGATGTCTCGTTGAGAAACAACCTTCCTTGCCGCAAACGTAGCATTTCTTCTTCCAATTTGGCTGACGCCTTTGTGATTGACCTCTTGTTCCGCCGGAATTTCGCTGAAATTTGCGATCCACGAAGTGCTGATCATGTCCTCTATCCAGGTCTTGGGGATATTGGCCACTGGGTTGTTCAGATCGTTCATCTTGCATGGCAGATAGCGATGATCGAAGCTGTGATGCCAATCCCTCAAATGTAGGTGCGGGAGAGTATATCGCGAGTCGGAATTCAGGCACACCACGGCACGCCCTGAGCGTTGCATCGATCAGGCCACCTTCGCCGCCAGACTTATCCCCGAGTGCTCTCCTACAGAGCCGCAATTTCGTAAGAAGGGCCTGGAGGACCTCGTCAGATGACTTACCGGGCATCTCAGCCCGAAGTCGGCTGAAGGTGAGGGTGCTCCAGTGGGTATGATACATCTTCTGGTTGATTTCGGTGTCAAAGTGCTCTTTCATCTTCTGATACATCTCAGCGAAGGTTAAATCAGTGCTGATTTCGTGTAGAAAGAAGGACTGAGCTTCCTGGCCAGAATCGAAGGGAAACACCATGGAATTTAGACGGAGGAATGTTTGCTTGACGGCACACGCTCATGAATTTCGGATCTTGTCATCGAAGATATCGTATGGTTCGCCGGTATAGGCTAGTTTCTTGTCCCATATCTTAATGAATCTAATCGTGAGATCGGCCTCAACTTCCTCGTTCTCGAATCGAACAGGTGGAATGCTCGTGTATGCATCTCGGAAGTTGGTAGTCCGTACGGGGCGTCTGCTGATACCGAGGGATTCGCGCCATTGATGCTGAGGCTCTTGCTGAGCGGGTTGATGGGTCTCAATGATCTGAGGGATTCCGGTTCCGCCGGTCGGGTAATAGTTGGCTGCTGGATTACTACCGGTGCCGGTGACGATATAGCCGCTTTAACAGTTCCTTGGAGCAGCTTCTGTTTCACCTTATATGCCACGGTGTTTTCAGCAACCTCTTGACCAAGCAACTCGTTCTCATCCCATTCAGGAAGTTCGTTACTTGTTAGAAGGCCACATAAAGCTCGAGAGATGCTAGAGTTGGCCTTGCCCATATAGATCCCCCTAATTCTGAGAAGCGTCCGGAGTCTTGATCTAAGGCGTGGGTTGATTAGTTCGAAGTCATCATAGCTCCATCCCGTGAAGTCGTTATACAGATCCCCAAGCAGGGCAATTCCGTGGTTACGTTTATCCACCGTGTATGTTGCCACACAGCCTAAGAAGAAGCTGTTGCGGTGGACAAGGGAGGAGCTCTGGGTGATAGGTTCGTTGAGGAAATCCGCGTCGAAATGCCTGATCGGGAGTGAAGGGCTCCACGATCGTCAGGTTCCGTTCAACGAGTTGCCTGTCTTCGAGAGACACGTTGGCCGGGGTATCCTGGGCTGTTGCCGGGGCTAGTGCGGCAGATGAATTGTCAGACATATTGACAGGCTGTGTGCTGAGAAACAGGGCACAGGGTGTCAATGAGGTTATCAATGTGCGATAGGGCACGCCTAAGGGTCGCTGATGACAGCAAAGCTTAGGCACGGTTGGATAACTAGAGTGGGCTCTGATGCAGAGTCTTCGTAGCAATCCGCGCGTTGTAGCAACTATCCTACCGTCAGGAGCTCGCTTTGCAGAGCGTGACGATAGGTTAGCTCTCTTCCGTCTTGCTGTTCTGTGTCACCTTTGCCGGGCGACACTGATCAGTGTGGACAGGCTCTTCACTGCAGTGAGGTTATTCGAACTGGTTCAATTGGTTATATCTTGTGTAACTAGGGAAACGTGTCCCATACAAACTGTGTGCAAAGACCTTCCTCCCTGTGTCTCACCTCTTACTCGCACGTGACTAGCGCGGTCGATTAGTTATACGTGCGCGATCGGTGCCTAGTGCACAGGTGGATCCAACACCAGTCGAATTTAGGGGCCACATAAAAATCCCACATAACTTGCATCCCTCGTCAAAAGAGGTAAAATCCATCACGATGATGCCCTCCACGCAAACAGGCAGGGAGGTGTACATCACCAAACTCAAAGAAAGCCTCGATTGGACCCCTTGGATTAGGGGAATCAAATCGTTGGCTAAAACACATGAAATATGGGACTACATTGACCCAGATAGGACCTTGGTGCTCACGGAGCCCGTGGACCTCAGCTGGAGCGGCACTGTTGCAGCCCTTGGACCAAAGCCCATGAGGACAGCTTTCCCGGACAATGAAGCCGGGTTCGCACGGGCCAAGGAAGACTACAACGAAAGGCTTCAGGAGGCCAAGGAGGAATTCCGCCATCAAGAAAAGATCAACCTCAAGGAATATGACCGTTATAAGGCCAAAAAGAAGGCCATAATGCAAATCGAGGAGGTGATCAAGAATTCAATCAGTGAAGGGCTCCAAGGGGAGACCCTCATCCAACAGTCGGCGAGAGACAAGATCAAAGAGCAAGCAGAAGGTCCTCCCCTCTATCGAGGAAGAGAAGACCCTAATCGACGACCGTTATCAACAAATAATCAACACGAAAGGAAGCCGGGACTGGAAGGCATGGGCTGACCAGCTCGACCAAGTAATCATGGACTCAAGAGACCTAGGTGTCTCTACAATCAACAATACGAGGATTCGTCAGGACTTCCTCAAATCAATCGAGGAATGGGACATCGCATGGGCTGCGATGGTCAGGGCCATTGACCTACTTCTTCAACGCAGCGGGCAACCGGAAACAGAGATCCGGATCGTTGTTGCAGACTTCAAGAGAGAAGTCGGAATCAGGAAGAAGCCACGGCTGTAAGAGGCTGGCCCGGAGTTTACTCAACAAGCAGGTGCCTATGTGTTGTCTATCTAGAGCTGAGGAGGAAAGGAAGCTGAACTCGAGGCGTAGCCTCGAGTGCGAGCTTATATTACCCTTCACAGAATGTTCTCGCAGCTTCCGGGTCCGCGGAGCGGGGCCGGTGCTGCCACCCGAGCACGACCCACCGGACCCGGTACAACCGGGTCCACCAAGCCGGGCACAGCCCGTGACATTAGCCCCCTTTCTCCCCTCCGACCAGGTCGGCGTCTGCGGGGTTCTTGCTTTCCTGCCAGCGTCTCGTACCTCTCCCTAGGGCCATCATTGGTCTTGATTGGCCCGTACTTGTCCTCGAATGCCTTCATCGCAATTGTTCCTTGCAACCACTCAAGTGGCTCCCAAGTCGGCTCTGCGTAGCCCGTCCATCGCACTAGTGCTTGCCTGAATTCCCCTCGTCCGCGCTTCTTCCATCTCGCGCAGAGAATCTCGTCGACATCCCACAGATCCGCGCCGGTCTCATCTTGTACCGGTGGTGGCTGTGCGTCATCCACCTTTTGGCCAGGAGCCGGATCTTGATGCGCCCTCCGCAAAAGGTCAACATGGAATCGCGGGTAAATTGAACCACGAACATCGAGTTCAACGACGTGCGAACTAATTACCTTCGTGACTGTGTACTTGTGATGCAGCCAGTCGAGCTTCTTGCACGGTCGTGGTGATCTGTAGTTTGCCATCGAGAGCCACACCTTGTCACCAACTTCAAACCGCTCCGCAGGCTGTCTGTGAAAGGCCTCTAGTGAGTTGATACAACTAACTAGTCCCTATGCTGTTTACTATCAAGTTAGAGAAGAAAGAAAGAAAGAGAATATACTACATGAGAGCACAACGGCATTTTATAGCTTCGAGCCAATGGAAGGTTCTAGAAGCTAGGCGGCGCAGCCGCCGTTGAAGCGGCTTGCCCGTTACATTACCTCCCTCCCTTCCAACGTTTCCTCTTCCGTGGGATCGTGGCAATCTGTGTCAAGATGACTTGAGAAGGTGACATTCTTTTTATGTTTCTTCCATTGCTTCCATGCATCGGTGTGTCGAATAGTGGTAAGGGGTTCCCACGTAGGCTGCGAGTAGTCATGCCATTTTACGAGCACCTTCTTATGCGTACCTTCCATTCTTTCATCCAGAATCCTTTCGACGAGGTACATTTCTTGGCCGTCCACCAGCACCGGTGGGGCACTCTCTTGATCGATTTTCTGCGAAGGCAATGGGTCTCCGGGTACTGGCCGGAGTAGATCGACGTGAAAGACTGGATGGATACGTCCAGGCACACCCAACCTGTAGGCATGTGGGCTGACTTCGGCGAGCACTTGATATTTGGCATGTAACCAATCGAGCTTCTTGCAGGGTCGCGATGTTTTGACATTTCTCAAGTTGAGGTATACCCAATCCCCAGGCTTGTATCTCGGTGCGGCCGTCCTGTGTTTGTTGGCTTGTGCTTGCTGTATTTCCTGGGCCATAGCTATCGCTGCTTGCGCAAACTCCGTGGCATCATGTAGTCTCTGAATAAAATCCTCGGCTGCTGCTTCTCCCTGTGTCGTGTCTTCCGTTCTTCGATGCTCAACTAACTGGATTGGCTCATTGTGGTAGCCGTGTGTGAGGCGCACACACAACTAAACAGAGAGTGAAGAACGGGGGTCAATTATTCAATTCATTGATCTCTGAAGATCCCATAAAATCCCGAGAATAGGCACCCATCTTATATGATAGCATCCTCCGTTTCCTGACGGCCTACTCCGAGACATCTCGGAGGTATTCCTTCTCCTAGCGCGTGACAGGTTGCCTCCTTCCGAGGAGTTCGTCCCGAACTCTTAAGCTCCTTGCCGACAGATCGATCGTAGTCCACCAGGAACTTCTTGTCGACGAAGTCGCTTCGGGACACCCAGGAGTTCTCTTCGTCTTCGTGGCCTTTCCACTTCACCAGATATCTTCGGCGACTTCTCGGTCCGCAATGATTGAGGATTTGTTCCGGCGCTTGCAAGAGAACAGGGCACGCCTTACGGCTGGAAGCCTTGGTCGCGGACGACAAGGGCGGGCATGGTATAGAGAAGGGTGGCGCCCGTGTCAGACTCCAGGCCGTCGCGCTGCTCAACCTCCCACGCGAGGGCGTAGGGGTGGACGCGGCCATTCATGAAAAACCACTCTTCTGTCCATTCTGAGTCATCAATAGGCTGGCCGTAAATCGAGAGATTGAGGCTAAAGAAGACGGATATCGGGGAATCGTCGGCCTCCGATCGGAGGGGCGCATATTCCGTCGCGAGTAGCCACGCGGGCGGAGGCAGCAAGACGCGGGCCATGACCTCGGCGGTTAAGACCCTTGTGCGGTGCTCGTCCTGGTGGGCAAATCGAACGGGGCAGTCCGGCTGGACGAAGAACGCCATGGACATCTCGCCGCCAGCGCCCAGTTGGCTATCGAGCGGCTTTCGAAGGTGTGCTGCAGGCATATCGGTGGGAAGTAGAGAGGAAGACATGGCGTATCAGCGCAGGTCGATAGGCCAGTCGCGCGCGCGAAAACAACATTGCTCAGTGTCAAGAAGGAAAGGAGCAGGGAGGAAGTCGAGCGTGAACGCACTTAGGACAGATCAATGGGGGTATAGGTTCGCCGGGAAGAGCGAGGAGCCTTGCCGCTGTAAGGAAGTAGACGTTGAAGAGATGCGTAGTGGTGTCGCGAAGCTGGGTCCCAATCAGGCACCAAGGGCGACGCGGACTGAATAAAGTCTCCGGCGGGGCTACCGGCATAGGAGGCCAAAAGCTAGGGCTGTCGGCAGATAAGCCTGCCGATACGTCCAGAGGAAGCCCGGCAGGTCCGGGAGTGTAGAGGTTTAATGCAAATGGGGGACATCAACAAGGAAGGACATAAGGAGGGGGCGTATTAGAAGGCTGAAAATAGGGGGATGAAGCAGGCAGGGTCAACACACGGAGCTTGGACACACCCTCGCACGCCTTGCTGTATGCCATTTAGCGCCGCTCTCCTCATGAGGGGTAGAAACGGACCATATATATAACACACACAAGGCCCAGAGGGAGGCGTTGTAGGGGAGTCGTGGTTAGAACTGATAGGGGGGTCGGGGAAGACGGATCAAGAAGCAATCGTCCCAGGTGGGCCGAGCTAGATTGGGCAGGTCGAGGCCGTCCGCAGGGATAGACGCATGGCGGTAGGACAGGGAAGGGGGGGAAGAGAGAGGGAGGAGGCTCTCCCGGTCGGGCACTGCCGCGTCGCCTCTGCGTCATGAAGGCCATTGGGTTGCCGGGGACCGCTGGTAGGAAGGGCGCCAATACGGCGAGACGCCACTGCTAGGAAGCGAGACACTCTCAGAGTATATTTCGGGCAGAAGCCTTATAATCCGTCGTTCGTTTGTAGAGCCTTGTCGGCAAGACCGCACCAGCATGGGCGAGAACCCTAGCCGCCAGGTTAGGCCGGTGGCGGGAGAGCGCGAAATAGGGAAAGTAGCAGCGTCTGCTGTTACGATGAGAAGTATTGCGGAGGCGAGACGGAACGCAACGGAGGAAGGGCCGAAGCGGGTGTCGGGCCGGGAAAGTCGAGCGAACGCGGCACCTAGGTTCCGGGCTATCGAGGCCAAGCAGGCGCCGGCGGCCGAGGAGGGCTCACAAAGACAGGAAGCAGGGGTGCTCAAAAGAGCGTTGCCTAAGGGAAGTCGGCGAGGCAGCTGGCCGCGAAAAAGGGCGACGGACGTCAATGGTGCCCCCTTGAAGGGAGGGCAAGGGCGACGGTTCGCATCGATGAGCGTGCGTGATGGGCATGCAATTATAGAGGCGGACGCTACCGCATCAGGGTCGGTAGGTGCTCAGCCGGATAGTGGGAGTCCCGCACCGAAGAGCCCTAAGGGCGCCGAGGGACGCTCAAGCAGCTCAGGGGCACAGGGTCGGCGGGAAACCACTGTCGGGAACTCGGTTAGAGTCGTCAGGGACCCCCTCGTTCAGCCAATCCAACCCAGAGAGATTGAAGATGGAGCTGGAGATGTGCAGTCATCCGGACGGTTGCCACCGCGGCCATCACGCGAGGCGGCGGCGGGAGAACAAGATCGGCCGAGGCGAGACGAGGCAGCGGCTGAATCTTCGCAGCCCGTGGAACAGAGAAAGAGGGACCGCCTGCCCAACCAAGACCAGCGCCCGACGAAACGTAGTCGAGGCGGCCATTGGAAGCAGAGGAGACGTGAGTTGCAGGCGGAGGATTTGGCCAGCGCCCTACGTCATCTTGAAGAGGAATTCGCCGTAAAGGAAAGGCTGTCCAACGAGCAAAGCTGGTGCACACCAGTACCACACGAGAGGAAGGTGTCGACGGTGCGAGGCTTCTATCGGGCGTTCCACGACGCGGACACGCTGCCGATACGGACGTGCATGATGTGCTACCGGAAGCGCGCGAGAAAAGAGCTGAGGGAGATTGCATGGGGCCAGTGGCTGTCAAGCCCTATCCCTAAGGCCAGGCGGTCGCCGTTTGCGTGCCGGAGTTGCTTCCCCGAGGGCGAGCCTGTCCCGGTCTGCGCAGAGTGTTCTCGACGCTTGGCGCGCGGGGTGCTGTCGCCAGCGGCGCAACTTCACAGACGTCTCGGTTGTGAGCACACGTTCCCGGACGAGCTAAAGGGCCTGACGCCGGTGGAGGAGAAGCTGATCGCGCTGAACTCGTGCTACGGATTCGTCACCAGGTACAACGTCTCAGGCGGCCAGAAGCAGACGCTAAGATATCCCAAGCACGTCAAGGGCCACATCACGGTGTTCCCCAACAATGTGCAAGAGCTGGCGACGAACGTGCTGCCGCACCCTCTCTTCCAGGTAATGGACGAGATCCACGTCTCGTGGCAGGGGGCGCTAAGGCCGACACCGAGCGACCTGTCGAGTCTCCTATCGGTGAGGCGGCGAGTCGTCGAGAGGGCCCTTGTCTGGTTGAAGAGGAACAACCCCCACTACGCCGAGATCGAGATCGACGCGGCAGAGATGGAGAGCTGGGGAGACCCGGCCCACGGGGTGCCGGCGTTGGTGTACGAGCGCCTGGAGCGGAACGAGCCGTCGGCGTGGGAGAAGACGCGGACGGCGCACGTCGTTCCGCCGACGGAGCGGGCCATGGACGACGAGGGGGCGGTAGAGATCGAAGAAGTCCTCGCCATGCTCAACAAAGGGGAAAGCACGACGAGTCGCGAGGCCTCCGGGCCAGAGTTGAACGAGGTGGATGAGGTGCGTGGACAGAGCCACGGCGAAGTTGACCATGACGCGAAGACGATCAACGAGGTGACTTCGTCAGGGATGTTTGCGTTGGACGGACCGCCCGACGTGGCCGACGTCGACAAGCTGCGGTTCGCATGCGATGCCGTTCGCCAAGGCGCAGCCGACGATGGTACGGGCCCGAGAACGTGGGTCGAATCCTCGACAAGGGGGCAGCCGGGGCACGTCGATGGTTCTGAGCCATTCATCCATGTCCGCCGCGGGGATGAATTCGCCGACTCGTTCGAAGCCTCCTTCTTCGCAAAGGCCTTTCCCACGCTATTACCATTCGGTGTTGGAGGGCCGCGACCCGTCGAGGAAGCAAGCGTGCGGTTGGGCAGAGGCGCGGCCAACACGAGCGAGCCAGAGGCGGGGACGCAGGATCTCCTGTCATCCCGAAACATGAGCCTTCGGACGTGGGCCGACACGGTGCTGCGACGCCACGGCGGCCGGTTCGCGACGCACCACATCTTCGCGTTCCTCGTCTTCAACATGGGCGTGCGGTCGAGAAACCGTCGCGTCAGCATGCTGAGCGTGACGAGGAAGAACTTCCGCAAGGTGGAGCAAATCGTACGGTCGCTGACTGCAGACGGATTAGCGGCAGCTAGAGCCGAGCTGGAGAGCACAGGCAAGACGACCGACGACGGCGTGAAGGAGCTTCTCAGGAGCCTTTCGCTGTATGGTTATCGTCAGCCCATGTCCAGAGAGCTCCGTCTCAGCATGCGGCACAAGATCCTGGCGCTCATCGTCCGCTACGGCGTGCCCGCGATCTGGTTCACGATCAACCCAAACGACATTACGAACCCGGTGAAGCTCCGACTGGCAGCGTACCGCACGCGCGACCCTGAGGCGGCCGAGGAGTTCCTGCGGAGCCTCGATATGTCGTTCAAACGGGTGCGGCTATCCATCTCCGACCCGATGAGCTCAGCCATGTTCTTCCACCGGGAGATGACGCTGTTCTTCGAGCATTACGTAAATGCAGGGGGGGAGTCGGTGTTCGGGCGCCTCAGCCAGTACTACGGTGCCGTGGAGACCAACGAACGAGGATCCCTTCACGTCCACGGGCTGCTCTGGCTACACGGGAACGCGCACCCGAGCTCGATGCTCGCCGACGCCCACGGCGAGGGACAATCGGCGTACCGCGAGCGGATCGTCCGCTATGTCGATAGCGTCTTCTGCGAGGTAAGGGGCGGGGCGTCGTAGTCATGGGCCAAGAGGATGCAGGCTGACCCACGGAAAGCAGGACTTGGACCAGGAAGGGTTTTGCGCCGTCCGGGCGGAGCGTTCGGTGACGTCTGATGTCTCATCCCTGCTAGACAGCGCCGAGCGGTTCTCGGCCGCCTTCGAAGAGGAAGCCAACTTCTGCGCCGGGGCGACGCAGATCCACACCCATAGCCCGACATGCGTCAAGTACTCCCTCGGCAACAAGGGGCGAAAGGCCGACCTCTGTCGCTTCAAGGCGCCATGGAAGCTGGTCGAGAAAACAACGTTCTCACAGGACGGCGTGCTGCGGATCCGCAGGACGCATCCCATGGTGAATCGATGGAACAAGGCCATCGCCGTAGGGCTCCGCCACAACCATGATATTTCCTTCATAGCGACGCAGCGGAAGACCATGGCCCTCGTCTATTATGTCACGAATTACGCGACCAAAGTAGAGGACCCGACGTGGAAGCGCGTCGCCGCGGCCGCGGAAGACCTAGACCTCCTCAACTCGAGGTGCCACCGGGAAGACAGGCGGATCCCGTGGGAAACGGGCATCACCGTGGTAACGCCGCTGAACAGGAACCGGTGGAACCTCAACATGGAGGCGAGCTTGGCGTTCCGGATTCTGCAGCAAACGACGATGCGTGTCTTCATCTCCGAGCACAAGTGGAAGGACGGCCTGCCGACCGAGGAAGAGGCCATCATGATGCTGAACCAGGGCGACGACAGCGCGATCCCGGTGCCGGCCATCTTCATGTTCGTGGCCGGGATGGCGGCCGTCGTGAATCACAATACCCATCAGGGGCTCAAGTTGGTGAACGGTGCCAGCTACACGGCGGTGGAGGTAATCGTCGACAAGGCGTACCCGGGGCATCGGATCTCGGCCGACACGACGATCCACTTCGGGCCGCCGGCGGCGATTATACTGGGGTCGGAGACGACGAAGGATTTCCACTTCGTCGGGATGCCGCCCGGCACGATCCTCCTGACGCCCATGAGCGTCAGGATCCAGCGTCAGCGGAAGCGACCGTGGCAGCAGAACGACGTCAGCCGCAAGGGCCTGCCGTGCGCCGCCGCCTTCGCGTGCACGGATTACAAGGTGCAGGGGGGGACTCTGGAGCGCGTCGCGCTCGAGTTACAAGGGACGAGGACGACAAACGTCGGCGGACGCGCCGTCCCCTCGCAGTGCGACCCGTACAGCCTGTTAGGGGTGATAGACGAAGGTGAAGATTTTGAAGATTTTGAATGAAGGATGAATCAAATGAATTGAATTTTTTGGATCTTGATTCAAAATCTTCAAGCTCCAATTTTCGCGATTCAAGTTGGGTTTGGGCCAATTCAGGCCATTCATGAATGGTTTGAAGGGATCCCCTAAACGAAGTGAATTTGGTGTGTACCTGAGCGATTGCAAAGATGCCTCAAAAACGCCAATAAGTAGTATATAGTTTTAAGTTATAGCCTTCTAAGAAGTCGATAATCCCGAATACTACAAAAATTAACTTACATAAATACTGATCCGCCTGTCCTAGGCAAATCGACTGAAAATAAGCACTTTCAAAGCTCTGCCGAATCCTCAAAATACGTCGGTACAACGCGTTCGAATCCGCCACTGTACACGGCTACACTCTTAGAGCCCCAATCCTCCGAAGCCTCCATTGTATCTAGACAGGGGGTTGATATCGCAGACTTATCGGCTTGGGATGCAGGAGGTTTGGGGTAGGGGTTCAGTGGGAGCCTCGGTGGGAGGAAGAGGTTGAGGAGGATTCTCGCCTGAACACAGATTAGCATATACCTACATATATAATGAGGGTATATCCATACATACCATCTTCCAGCTTGCCCGGAATGTGGTCTGGTCTCCAAATAATACTATTGGCAAAGGGCAGGATGTCATACTCCATGGCCGCCTTGATCAACGCCTGATCGATCTTATCTTCCTGAGTATAAGCACTCCGTAAAAGTGTTAGTACTCGCACCGTATCTGCCTTCAAGGCGTGACGGCGGATACCGAATTCGTCTCTACAACCGCTGAAGAGGCGTTCCACGTCAACTTCAGAGCCAGAGACAGAGAGAAGATCACGCGCCGCCGCAGCCAAAAGTGGCCACTCGACCTTGTGTTCTTTCCACCACTTCAGTAGGAAGTCTGGAGACTTTGCAATAGACTCGTCGAACTCTATTCGAGGAGCTGCAAGCCACCGTTCAAGCTCCGAAATAGGGATCGCCGCGCCCGTCTCCGCCTCCCTCGCCTTCTTCATTTGGATGGCTCTCCATTGCGCAATGGAGACTCCTTGAGGACGCTCAGCTGGCCTGGATTGGCTCATAGTTGAGTTTGTGGCATTCAATGCTGCTAGCTCCGGCCACTCCGTTTTGAAATACTTCTTGACTTTAGCCATAATCTCAGAGTATTGATCCGGTATCATCATTTCCAATTGGTGAGTTTTATAACGCGGATCCAGGATGTGAGCTGCGAATAGCATCATTTGATCGTCAAGCTTCTTCATATAAGTAACGTGTTTTGCTTTGCCCTTCGAGAAGGCGTCTCGAATGGACATATCAAGGTCTGTAAAGTCGCCAACTCCTTCGACTACATCATCAAGGAGAGCTTCCAAATCCCAATAGATATCGAGACTTTGTGAGATCGGCGGCATAACTTCGGAGACTTTCAGAGTGTGGTCTTTAAACGGCTTCAGAACCTTCCACAGTTGATAGAGAGCGACAATCTCTTCTGATAAGGGCAGGAGGCACTTGACTTGCGGGTGAGTATCAACGAACTCAGTATACTCTGCCTCAAGCTCGAGGAATTGGTCAATCATGTCGTAGGCCGAATTCCAGCGAGTGTCGACATCGTAGATTGGCTTCCGGTAGTGCGTGCGCGGCATGCTTTTGAAGTCTTGCTCCCTAGACCCGGATCTCAACATCCAGAGATTGAGGAGGCGGATTTTGGCAATCCCACTTCGACTAGAGTCTCCCGGAATGGTGTAGTTGTTGCTTTTATTCTCTTCGTCCCACTTGTCAAGCATCTTCTTGGCTTCCTTCGCTGTGCCTGCTTTGAGATCTTGCAAGACGCCCTCACAAATGAGCGAGGTAATATGAGCTAGACAGCGGATCCAACTCTTCCTGCCGTGAAAGCGCACGCGGGGCCTCCTATTGGGCTCACCTTGTCGTCGAATTTGGTCTTGAGAGAATTGTACAAAGACTGACAGAGCGTGCCGTTATTGCCGGCGTTGTCTCCGTAATGGCGAGAAGCTTAGGCTTGAGCCTGAGCTCCTCAAGCGTCCTCTCAACTATCTCAGCTAATTGTTTGCCAGTGTGAGATCTTTTGAGCTCAATAAACTCAATAACTTCCTCTCTCTCTCAAACTCCGGTGTAATCCAGTGCGCAATAATGGCGAAAATGGGCACCCGATTCGGTGCTGTCCAGATATCAAGGGTGAACGAGATGGTGGCACAATTGTACTCAAGCTCAATCTTCAGCTTCTCCTGCGTTCGACAAAGTCTGTATATATATGATTGCGTAACGTTATACGACTCCTGTACACACATGTTGTGTTGTGAGCCAAGAACATCTCTTGAAAAGCAGGAGTCTCGACAACAGAGAAGGGTTGTCGGTGTTTACAAACCACCGGCGGATAGACTCCTTTGCCGTGAGTCTTGCTCTCTGCCTAGGTCGACCGCTCCATGCGTCTGCCTCTGTATAATCTCCTCCACCAATGGCGCGGCCGTATCCATTAATTCGAGCGTGGTGAGATTCCTTCGTAATACCGTGGATTTTTAAATGGTCTCCCATGCCAGAGGTAACCCTCGGCGGTTCGATTCGAGGACCTGGAATCTCTTCCGAAGAGTATTGGGATTTTGAAGGCACTCTATACAAGTCCACCGGAACTCTTGGAAGATCTTCGG
This sequence comes from Hirsutella rhossiliensis, assembly GCF_020360975.1. NCBI lineage: Eukaryota > Fungi > Ascomycota > Sordariomycetes > Hypocreales > Ophiocordycipitaceae > Hirsutella > Hirsutella rhossiliensis. The sequence goes on from NW_025408669.1 coordinate 2,973,611, forward strand.
CCCATCCTTATCCTCTGAGTAAAAGCTTCTGTCTATAGCTTCCTCTGCATATACCAATAGACGTGGCTGTTCTTGTCTCTCTTCTTGCGAACATGCTTTTGTTTGTTGTCGGCCCACTTCTTGATAAGTCCGGCTTTCTCTGCGAGCGTCATATGACTACTGTTCAATGGCGGCTCTGGTGTATCCGCGTCGGGCATGTCATCATCTGACTCACAGTCAGGATGACCCGGGGGCGCGCAGACAATTGTATCTTCGCCAGTTGGAAGAGGAGAGGAAGGAGCCGGAGTTGCGCTAGAATCAGCGCGCGCGCGGGATTCGAGGTTGAATTGAGGACGTTCGATGCGGGCATAATTCTGCGTTGGCAATTTACGCCGGGTCCTTGGAGCAAAGAAATTCGCTGCGGCAGATGTTTTTGTTTCAGCAGGGGCCATACTACGTATCATGTTATAATTAGCTATCCACTCGTAAGGTAATTAAATAAGGAGGGTAGATTGAGAGTAATGAAGTTTTACCTGATCTTGGCTGAAAGGCTCGAGAATGGACGCGACACAGGTAGTCGGAACGACACCAAATAAACCACAATAAAGTGTCAAGGAGTCGGGGTTGAACGGGTAGGATAGGTCGTCGGTCAGGGCGTTGATTCGGGGGCTGATCCGAAGCCGCTGTCGGAATATCGAAGCAGGAATTAGGCGAGGTCGTGGTAAAATAATGTCGTGGCAGTTGTCGCGAAGACCGTTGCGCCACGCAGGCAAAGGTGGATGGGCTGACGACCCTGTCTTTCCGACAGCAGTAGAATTAACAGGTGGTCAACTGAGCGGAAATAACGCGTCTGAACGCGGCTAGTTGGCACAATATATCCTTATCATGCAGATTTTTCGGGTACTTCCTGATCGGCTAATTTGTATGGACAAACAAGTAGCAGTCATATTGGGCTCGAGGAGTAGATAAGTCCCTAACAGCCTCCAAATCGCGAGCTGACTCGATTCGTGTCACTTCCAATTGTTCGCGCAGTATTGAGATGTTGAGGATCTGAACGCGGTTTTCGAATCAGCTTGCTGGGGCTGTACAGCGGTATAATTATTATATTATATATCCAGAATATGGGTTGCCGAGCTTAATATGTGCTTGAAATGTAGTATTCCAACCAAAAAATGGGCTATCCATTGATTGCCTTCAAGATGATGTGGCATTTCTTGAGCAAATGTTAACGACATGTAACTATCGAGGGTTATATCATCCGAACGAGAAAATCCAGAACATTCGAGCGGCACTACATTTAAATCATGTGCATTATAAAATGGCACTGTTCATGAGCTTCATGGTGTTTTTTAATACTCCGTATAGGGTGGCAAGATTGCTGAAACGGTGGCGTATCAGGCACTGTTAGGGTCGTTATACCACAATATATGGACGCCCTAACTGCCGTCCTTCGCCTCGATTTCCCCAGCGACGCCCCCGCCAGACGCGGGCGGCGCGGGACTAGGATTTTGCCAGTGGAGTGTGGACGGTGGAATCCAACTGAAACACGCACAACAGACTTTTAAATACGCAGAGCGTCATCACAAGCGCGGCCGAACTCGAAGTTACCGTGTCCGCGCGGGCAAACCCCTAATGATGGGGTCAAAGCAGCTTGTTTATTGATGTGTATGTGAGCCTGCCGAGGAAGAACAGGAAGAGGCCCTTGGTGGGTGGCTTCGGTATTGACCCTTTCCTCCTGTATGTCCCTTGGCCGCGAAGCGGGGTGATAATTTTTTTTCGCCTTACGTTTCGACCATATCGCCATTCATTCACAATTTTTATGAATGAATTGAATGAAGACTCCTGATTTTTGATTCGTCGAATTTGAAGACCTTACCCGATTCGGCTTCATTCAATTCAAGGGTCCCGAGGCCGATTCGACTTCAAAATCTTCAAATATCAGCCCTACAGCCTGTACGTGCAGCTGTCGCGGTGCCCGACGCTGGACGGCATCATGCTCGTGTCGAAGGTGCGAGAGAGAGACCTGGTGGGAAACCGGGTCCCCAGGGAGATGACCGCCGCACAAGCCAGGCTGGAGGAACTGAGCGACAGAACTGTTCGGGGGGTGCTGTAAAGCGAGAAGGGTTCGCAGACAAGACGTCCGGCGCGAGAGCGGCGGAGTGTCAGAACAACGGGGGCAGGGGTCACGTGCGATAGGGAGATAAGAAGATGACTCATTGCAAGAGAGCCCGAGAGACCCCAAAAAGGGGACGGGCGCGCCCACACACACACACACACGCAATATACACACATCTTTGCAAGCCTAATGGGCCTGCCCTCCCTAATACGATTGATCCACTGCACCACAGTCGTGGCTTTCCTATTTTGGGATCACCTAGAACCTCCGATTCTGACAGACTAATAGGAGGGCGGGGCTTAGGAGGCCAATCAGAGGCCAAAGATTTTGAGGGGAAAAAAGTTTGGGTGGTCGGGGCGCGGGGCATAATCCTTTCGTTCCTCAAGGCACGTTCCTCAAGGCACGCCCTTCGGGCTGAACGGGAGAGGCAACCCAACAGGGTTGCGCAAAGAGCCTTGAGGAACGAAAAAAACGTCTAGACAAGGGGCAGACAGATGTACAGAGGCAGAAAGGTAACGACGACCAAGGGGCAGCCAGGCTGGACGAAAAACACTTCCCATTTAAGGAGTTATAGCAGCGTACGCTATTCCATTTCCGTAGCTTTCTTAGATAGGTGGCGGTTTCGAAGCGGACGGGCCGGCGAGCCCAAGCCATGGGCGACAATGGAATCGAGGGAAGAGTCCCGTAAGTCAGGACCCGGCTTAGGGTTGTCCGGCTCATGAGCGGCGGAGGCAGCCGAAACAGAGAACGAGTGGGTAGCAGAGGAGGCGGGCTTAGGGGAAGACGAGATCACCGGGGCCTTATGCAGCAGACACGGTCGCTTCGTCGGCGTATCGGCAGGCTCAGGGCAATATCGTTTCCCGGGCGGCGTAAGGTGGCCGGTCGAGGGCGAAGCCGAAGCCAAGGGTGGAGGACTGAGCGGGAGGGTGCCAGGGGTGATCAAAGACAAAGAGGCAGCGCGCACGTCCCGGAAGGCCGCGGAAGCGGAGGAAGCTTGTTGCCTCTGTGGCGTAGAGAGAAGCGGTGCCATCGTGGTGACGGCGGCGGCGGCCTTGTCGAGAAAAGTCCAGGAATCCGGGACGACGATAAAGACGTTGTCCCGGTCCGAGCCCGGGGGGTAGAGCATGACATCATGACGGAGCAGGCCAGCGACCTTGCCTGTGCAGGTAAAGGGGACGTTAGGCTGAAATTGAGAGTCCTGCCTCTCGGCCATCTTCCTACACAAGATGGCCCAGGGGTTAGCGCGAACAGGGAAGATAACGAAGACCTGGAACGGGTGGAAGCCCTTGAAGGGGACCTTATTAGGCATCCCAGGAGCGACATAGGTAGAAAGGCGGACAAATCCGCAACAGTTAAGTTGGGCGGCGCCTAGACCGGGCAGTAGGTCCCGCCGCAGCGAGGAGTGGCCGGTGCCGACGATAAGGCCGGTAAAGGAAACAATAGGCGGGATGCAGGGAAGTCGCCCATGGAGGCAAAGAGCCTAGGAGAACACTTCAAGCCCATCTTAGCCATATACCGTTTCGTCGGCACTCGCGAAGGGTCAGGGCACGGCTTACGGCTGGTAGCCCTGATCGCGGACGACAAGGGCGGGCATCGTATAGAGAAAGGTGCGGCCCGTGTCAGACTCGAGGCCGTCGCGTTGCTCAACCTCCCATGCGAGCGCGTAGGGGTGGACGCGGGCATGCATGAAAAACCACTCTTCGGTCCAGTCGGAGGGATCAATAGGCTGGCCGTAGATGGAGAGGTTGAGGCTAAAAAAGACGGATGTCGGGGAATCATCGGCATCCGATCGGAGGGGCGCATATTCCGTCGCGAGCAGCCAGGCGGGAGGAGGCAGGAAGACGCGGGCCATGGCCTCGGCGTTAAGACCCTGATGCGGTGGTCGTCCTGGTGGGAAAATCTAGCAGGACAGTCCGGCTGGACAAAAGACATCATAGACATCTCACCGCCAGCGCCCCTTTGGCTATCGAGCGGCTTTCGAAGGTGCGGTGCGGGCATATCGGTACGAAGTAGAGAGGAAGACATAGTGCATCTGCGCAGGTCGATAGGCCACTTGCACGCACTAAAAGGACGGGTTCTCAGCGTCAAGAAAGGAGTAGGGAAGAAGTCGAGCGTAGACGCACTTATAGTAGATCAATAGTGGTATGGATTCGCCGGGAAGAGCGAGGAGCCTTGCCGCTGTAAGTAAGCAGACGTCAAAGAGATGCGTCGTGGTGTTGCGGAGCTGGGTACTGATCGGGCAGCAAGGGCGACGCGGATTAAAGTGTCCGGCAGGGCTACCGGCATAGGATGGCGAAAACTAGGGCTGTCGGCAGATAGGCCTGTCGATAGGTACAAAGGAAGCCCGGCAGGTCCGAGAGAGGAGAGGTCTAATGCAGAAAGGGATATTAACAAGGAAGGATATAACCGTTAGCAAGAAGAATGCCAACGCGGCGGAACGCCATTGCCAGGAAGCGAGACAATCTCGGGGTATATCCCGGGCGAAGGCTTCCTAATCTATCGTTCGTTTGCGGAGCCTTGCCGATAAGACAGCACCAGCATGGGGGAGAATCGTAGCCGCGAGGTAAGATCGGTGGCAGGAGAGTGCGAAACGGGGACAGCAGCAGCGGCCGCTGCTGCGACGAGGAGTATCGCGGCGGCGAGACCGATCGCAATGGACGAAGGGCCGAAGCGGGCGTCGGGCCACAAAAGTCAAGGAAACGCGGCACCCAGGTTCCGGCCTATTGAGGCCAAGCCGGCCGCGGCGGCCGACGATGCCTCACGAAGAGAGCAGGCAGAGGCACTCAAAAGAGCGTTGCCCAAGGGAAGTCGGCGAGGCGGCTGGCCGCGGAAAGGACGACTAACGTCGATAGTTCCTCCTCGAAGGAGGGCTCGTGGAGGGCGTCCAGAGGGGCACGTCTGGAAGGCGAAGCCGTGGTGCGCGGACAGGGCCAATGGGCTCCGAGGACACCCAAGCCGCCCAGGAGGACAGGATCGGCCGGCAAGCCCTGTCGGGAACTCGCCTAGAGTCGTCAGGAGCTTCTGGTTCGGCCAATCCGACCTCAAGAGATGGATGATGGCGCAGGAGATACGCAGTCATCCGGACGGTGGCCACCGCCGCCATCACGCCAGAAAGGACAGGGTCGGCCGGCAAACAGTGTCGGGATTTCGTCTACAGCCGTCAGGAGCGCCTCATTCGGCCAATCCAACCTAGAGCAATAGAAGATAGAGCGGGAGATATACAGTCATCCGGATGCCAGGCGGGACAGGATTGGCCGGCAACCGCTGTCACGATGTCGTCTGGAGTCGTCAGGAGCCCTCGTTCAGCCAACCCAACCCAGAGAGATGCAAGGCAGGGCAGGAGATACGCAGTCATCCGGATGGTTGCCACCACGGCCATCACGCCAGGCGGCGGCGGGAGAACAAGATCGGCCGTGGCGAGACGAGGCAGCGGAAAGATCCTCGCAGGCCGTAGAACAGAGAAAGAGGAACCGCCAGCGTGACCGAGACCAGACCCCGACGAAACGTACTCGAGGAAGCCATCCGAGGCAGAGGAGGAGTGAGCTGCAGGCAGAGGATTTGGCCAGTGTCTTGCTTTACCTCGAAGGGAATTCGTCGCGAAGGAAAGGCTGTCTAAGGAGCAAACCTGGTGCACACCAATACCGCATGAGAGGAAGGTATCGACGGTGCGAAAGTTTTATCGGGCGTTCCACGATGTGAGCACCTTGCCGATAATGACCTGCAGGCTGTGTTACCGCAAGCGTACAAGGAAGGAGTTGAGGAGATTCCGTGGGATCAGTGGCTATCAAGTCCCGTTCCTCGGGGTGAGCGCTCACCATTTGCGTGCCGAAGCTGCTTTCCCGGGGGTGAGCCCGTCTCGGTTTGTGTGGAGTGTGCCCGATGCTTGGGGCGCGGGAGCCTGTCGTCGGCGGTCCACCTTCACAGTCGCCTCGGATGCGAGCACATGTTCCCCGACGAGCTGAAGGGGCTGACGCCGGTCGAAGAGAAGCTCATCTCGTTGAACTCGTGTTACGGCTTTGTGACGAGGTATAACATTCCGGGCGGGCAGACGCAGGCAGTGAGGTATCCGAGACATGTCAAGGGCCACATCACGGTGTTTCCAAACAACGTGCAGGAGCTGGCGAGAAGGGTGCTCCCGCACCCGCTCTGGCAAACAATGGACGAGATCCACGTCTCGTGGCAGGGCGCGGAGAAGCCAGCACCGTGCGACTTATCGGGTCTCTTGTCGGTGAGGCGTCAAGTCGTCGAGAGAGCGCTTATCTGGTTGAAGAAGAATAACCCCCATTACGCCGATATTGAGATTGATAGGGCGGAAATGGATAGCTGGGGAACACCATCACACGGTGTGCCGCGGGTGGTCTACGACCGCATGGAGCGGAACGAGCCGTCTGCGTGGGAGAAGACGCGAACGGCGCAGGTCGTGCCGCCCGCAGAGCGGGCCATGGACGACGATAGTCCGGCGGAGATCGAAGGAGTCCTCGCCCAGCTCCTCCAAGGACAAGACGTATTGGACAGGGGGAGTCGAGAATCCGAGGGGAGTGGAGCGGACGGGACTGACGATGCTGAGCCCGATGACAGAGCCAAAACGATCAACGAGATCACCTCTTCCGGCATGTTTGCATTGGACGGACCGCCGGAAGTGTCGGACGCAGAGAAGCTCCGCTTTGCGTGCAATGCCGTGGGTGGCGATGGGGCCGAGAACGACCGCAAGGGGCCGAGGGCATGGATAAGGTCGGCGGAGGCGGGTCAAGAAGGCACGGATGTCCGCGAGCCATACATCCACGTTTGTCGCGGAGACGAATTCGCCGACTCGCTCGACGCCTCGTTCTTCGCCAAGACCTTCCCACCCTACTGCCGTTCGGATTTGGAGGACCACGGCTCGCGGAGGAAGTCATCTTAGGACCCGAGGGGCCGGTCAATTGGCGGGTACGGCTGCTGGAGAAGAGACGGCGGCGCGAGATCTTCTGTCGTCTCGGAACATAAGCCTTCGGACCTGGGCCGGCATTGTGCTGCGGCGCCATGGTGGCCGATTCGCGACGCATACCATCTTCTCGTTTCTCGTTTTCAATATGGATGTGCGGTCGAAGAATCGTCGGGTCAGCATGCTCAGCGCGACGCGGAAGAACTTCGCCGAGGTGGAGCGCATCGTACGGTCGCTGACAGCGGATAGGTTAGCGGCCGCCAGGGCGGAGCTGGAGACGTCGGGCAAGACTACCGACGATGGCGTCAAGGAGCTTCTAAGATGCCTTTCGCTGTACGGCTATCGGCAGCCCATGTCGAGGGAGCTCCGTCTGAGCATGCGGCGCAAGATCCAGTCACTCATCTTATGTCGTGGCGTGCCTGCAATCTGGTTCACGCTCAACCCGAACGACATCACGAACCCGGTGAAGCTGAGACTGGCGGCATACCGCACACGTGATCCCGCAGCGGCCGAGGCATTCCTGCAAGGCCTCGACAAGGCGTTCAAACGTGCGCGGCTGGCCATCTCGGACCCGTTAAGCTCGGCCGAATTCTTCCACCGAGAAATGACGTTGTTCTTCGAACATTACGTGAGAGTGGGCGAGGAGTCGGTGTTCGGGCGCATCAGCCACTATTACGGTGCCGTCGAGACCAACGAGCGTGGAGCGCTCCATGTTCACGGACTGCTCTGGCTGCAGGGCAACGTGCATCTAAGCTCGATGCTTGCCGATATCGACGGCGAGGATCAAGCGGCATACCGAGAACGCATCGTCAGATACGTCGACAGTGTCTTTTCCGAGGTATGAGCGGGGGCCGGCGTGTTGACCTGCGTCCTCCGTCTGTCAAAGCCGAGAAAGCTGACGAACAAGACAGGATCTGGACCAGGAAGGCTTCTGCGCAATGCAGGCCGAGCGATCGGTGACGTCAGATATATCGCAATTTCTGGGCGACGAACGGCAATTTTCAGCCTCGTTCGACGAGGAAGCGAACTTCTGTGCCGGCGCGACGCAGATCCATACCCACAGCCCGACCTGCGTCAAGTACTCGCTGGGCAAAGGGGGGCGCAAGGGCGATTTATGTCGTTTCAAGGCGCCGTGGGGACTGGTCGACGAGACGGCCTTCACGGGAGACGGCGTGCTGCGGATTCGGAGGTCGCACAGCATGGTGAATCGGTGGAACAAGGCCATTGCCGTGGGCTTCGCCACAACCATGACATATCTTTCATCGCCACACAGCGTAAGACGATGGCCCTCATCTTTACGTCACAAACTATGCGACCAAGGTGGAGGACCCTGTATGGAAGCGCGTCGCCGCCGCCGCGGATCTCTTGCCTCCCAGGGCAGGTGACGGAATGGCCGACGGCGCGGAGGTTCGTGGAGACAGTGGTGCCGGTGACGATGGCAGGCAGAATAAGACACGGCAGTTCCTGATGAAGGTGGCGAATCGCGTGTTTACGGAGAGGCCGTTATCGCAGGTCGAGGTCGTCGCGGACCTCCTGGGATGCGCGACTGAACTGACGAATGGCAGTGCTTGGGCGTTCCTGAACGTATCGTTGCTCTACTGGCAAGTCTTCCGACAATGGCCGCACCTTCGACGAGAAAGCGGCGCAGCCGTTGCAGATGGCTCTGTGGACGAGTCAATACTCGTCGAAGAAGCAGGCCAGAGGATTTGCCGTGTCGAGGCATACCGTCATCGGGGAGACGTCCTTCGAGGGCTGTGTCTCTACGACTACGTTTCGCTGGTCAGGCTGAAGCGCAACGAAAGGGACGAGGGGCCCGCCGGCTGGGGGGAGGTCCCGTTCGAGAGCGGCTGGGCTCCGGGAGGCCGTTGGGCGCAGGTGCTCAGGCGACCGGGCAAGCAGGCCACGGTCTGCCTCGACGGGTATTTGAGCAAGGATTTCGACGAAGACGACGAAGGGTCGTGCTACCGAAGGTGCGTTTGTCGTCGACGGGCCGGAGGCGCCGGGTCGAGAAGGCTAATTTCCATGGCGAAGAGCGGCTGTGCAGCATCTTGCGCTGTTCGTGCCGTGGGAGTCTTTCTTAGACGAAGAAAGGGCGACAGCAACTGCATATGGGGCGGCAACGAGCAGCCCTGGCCCCGAGGATATCATGTTTCGTCGATAACGTGCAGTTGCTGCGACGGTCGGCCGAAGATGCAAAGCGGGACGCACGGCAGTGGGCGGCCTCGTCCGGTGACGGCGACCCCACGGCAGTACGTCCGGACGAGGACGGCACCGGGGAGGTGGGTGTCGAGCCCGGATCGGGATACCAGGCCGACAGTGCGGGAAGCACGAATCGCCTAATCGACGTTGTCAGAAGCTCGATCGGGCCGAACCAAATCACGGCCGGCTCGCCGGAGCTCACGGCGATGATGCAGGAGCTCAGCCGATTTCAGCAATCGGCGCTGTCCTCTTCTTCCGAGGTCCAGGCCACAATACTACCCGAACGGGGCCCAAGACGAATCAACATCCCGGGCGGGCATTCTCCGGAGCCACCATACCGCCGCAAAGTGAGGTTAGGGCCATAAAGTCGCAGCAAATCCGCGCATCCAGGAGAGGAGAAGATGATACGGGGCATACAAAGCCTGTCCACGGCACCGGTGACTGGTCGCCGCGCGGCGGTGCGGGGCGTGCTCACGGGTTTCGGGGATGACGACGTCCAGATGACGGCAGCGGAGCTCGAGGAAGGAGTAGCGGGGGCCAGCGCGGGAATGGAGATCCGGTTCGGTGCCTCAACCTCCTTCCTCGAGGCGGGCAAGGCCCTGGCAGCGCGGCTCACGCTAAACAAGAAGCAGGCGATCGCCTTCCTAATTATATGCCGCCAGCTTGACCTGATACGGCGCGGGGAGAAAAGCAACGTACGCCAGCTGTGCCAGTTCGTCGGTGGAGAGGGCGGAACGGGCAAGTCACGAGTCATCGAGGCGCTCGTCGAGCTCTTCGCGTCCAAGGATCAATCGAATCGTCTGATGATAACGGCGACGTCGGGGACGGCAGCAGCGCGGATCAACGGCATTACGATCCACTCCGCCTGCGGGTTCTCGAAAGATCTCGCGGCAGCCGCAAACGCGGCCAAGGATCTCGACGGGGTGCGACTGCCGAAACAGGCGGAGCGGTTCGTCGACGGGCAATCCCGGATGGACTGGCAGGAGAAGGACGTGCTCGTCATCGACGAGGTGAGCATGCTCGGGGCGCGGACGCTACACGCGGTGAACGAGCAGCTCTGCCGGCTGCGCGGGTCGCACCAGGATTTTGGAGGTATTCCGATCGTCCTCTTCTGCGGAGACTTCCACCAATTCCGCCCCGTCCAAGAACGCTCGATCCTCCTCCCCAGCACCGCCGTCTCGTGGGACGTAGACAGCTCCTTCAAGGCCGAGACACGGCACCAGCACGACAAGGCGCACGCGTTGTGGAAGAGATTCACGACCACGGTCATGCTGGACGAGCAGGTGCGCGCCGCGGGAGATCCGGAATTGCAGAGGCTGCTAAGGCGGATTCGACTGGGCGTGCAGGACCGCTCGGATCTGGACCTCCTCAACTCAAGATGCTACCGGGAAGGCAGGCGGATCCCGTGGGAGACGTGCATCACCGTGGTGACGCCGCTGAACAGGAACCGGTGGAACCTCAACATGGAGGCCAGCTTGGCGTTCCGGGCCCAGCAGCGGTCAGTGATGCGCATCTTCATCTCGGATCATACGTGGAAGGAGGCCCTGCCGACGGAGGAAGAGGCCATCATGATGCTGAACCAGGGCGACGACAGCGCGATCCCGGTGCCGGCCGTCTTCATGTTCGTGCCGGGGATGCCGGTCGTCGTGAACCATAACACCCATCAGGGGCTAAAGCTGGTGAACGGCGCCGGCTACACGGCGCTGGAGGTCGTCCTCGACAAGTCGTACCCGGGGCATCGTATCACGGCAGACACGACGGTCCATTTCGGCCGCCGGCGGGGATAATGCTGGAGTCGGAGACGACGAACGACGTTCACTTCGTCGGGATGCCGCCAGGCACGGTCCTGTTGACGCCCATGACGGTCAAAATACAGTGCCAGCGAAAGAGGCCGTGGCAGCAGAACGACGTCAGCCGAAAGGGCCTGCCCTGTACGGCAGCCTTCGCGTGCACAGACTATAAAGTGCAGGGCAGGACGCTCGAGCGTGTAGCTCTGGAGCTGCGGGGAACGCGGACGTCAAACATCGACGGACGCGCCGTGTCCTCGCAGTGCGACCCGTACAGCCTGTACGTGCAGCTGTCTCGCTGCCCGACGCTGGACGGCATTATGCTGGTCTCGAAATTGCGGGAGAGGGACCTGGTGGGCAACAAGGTGCCAGACGAGATGACAGACGCAGAAGCGAGGCTGGGCCAGCTGAGCGACAAGACTGTCCGCGAGGCCTCGGGATGGCTAGACGTTGATTCCCTGGACTCTAAAGGCACGGGCCTGGACGTGTAGCTATCGCGATGCCGGGCGCAGGGCGCTGGACGGCACCATGCTCGTGTCAGGGGTGCGGGAGAGGGTTTGGTCGGAAAAGGCCAAAAACCGGTTTCACGAGGAGCTGAGTCCTAGTCGCGAGGTTAGGTCGCTGGCAGGACCGGAGAGGGCGAACTGCGCCGGAAGGCGAAACAAAAGGGCTAGGACGAAAAGGGTAAGTAATCATTAAGCGACCAAAGGGAAGCCGGGATTTAAAAGCTCTCCAATCAGCAGCCAAGATGGGTTCTCCAATCAGAAGCCAAGGGTTTCGAGGGTAAAGTAGGTTTGGGGGTTTTTGGGGTTTTTTTCGCGTCCAGAAGAGCCTTTTCGTTCCTCAAGGCATAAAGCGATTGTCACCGAGTCTTACCTGTGGGCAGTATGCTGATATACCCGATAACTCTAGTGCGTAAGTATTAACTGGAGAGGCAACCCAACCGGGGTTGCGCAAAGAGCCTTGAGGAACGAAAGGCTACAGAGAAGAGAGGGAAGAGTCGAAGATGGAGTAAAAACAGAAGGGGTTGAGGACGGAAGGGAAAAAATCGATAGAACCAAGGCAGGACTAAGGACTAGGATGCAAAGTAGAAGGTTGAACTGTCTTACTCGTTTAGGAAACTGCAGCGGCATATGGTTTCGCATCGCTATTCCATTTCAGTAGCGGCAGCTTTCTTAGATAGGTGACGGTTTCGAAGTGGACGGACCGGCGAGCCCAAGCCATGCACAGCAATCGAATCGAGGGGCGAGTCCCCCAAGGCGGGATCCCGTTTAGGGCTATCCGGCTTAGATGTCGAGGAGGCAGCCGAAACAGAGAATGGGTGGTCCGGGCGCGGGGCATAATCCTTTCGTTCCTCAAGGCATTGGCACCGAGTCTTGACCAGGGGTAGTCTGCTGATATAGCCGGTAACTCTCGGGAGTAAGTGTTATCCCACGACCAGCCACGGCCCACGACCATCTACGGCCCTTGACTGCGGATAGTACGCTGATATAGCCGGGAACTGTAGAAGGTAAGTATTTTGACGCGATTAGCGACGATCCTTAACTACGGACAACATACTAATCTAGCCGGTAACTCTAGGGTGTAAGTGTTTATCCCGCGATTGGCACCGAGTCTTGACCGCGGATAGTATACTAATATGGCCGGTAACTCTAGGAGGTAAGTGTTTCTCTCGTGAGAGGCGATGAATCTTTACTGCGAATAGTATGCTAATATGGCCGGCAACTATAGTGGGTAAGTATTTATCCCGCAAATGGGTACGATTCTGAACTGCGGGTAGTATGCTGATATAGCCGGTGACTCCAGTAGCTAGAATCATCACGATTCCTGTGAAAGCTTCTGGAGGAATGCTTTCATAGGGTACTATAGGGAGGCCTTAGGTTGTTTCAACACACCATCGTCGGACTCTCCCGGCATACGGCGAAAGATCCGATATTGGCCATGAATGGAGTAAGCATGTAGTCGTTGTATGGAGTTCTCCACTGGAGTTTAAGCTCGGCCGGCTATCTGCGGGATTCTACTTCCTATATTCAGACATCGTAAAAGAGATCAGGTTGCTTTTTTTCTCAACTCTCTCCTGTAGCCTGCTATAACACAGCGCTGACATCAATTCAAGTAAGTCAAGTTCGGGGGTCTAACTTGATTACTTGAAATAAATTCGTCCCTCAACTTACTTAACTTGAATTAAATTGAAATACTTGATATCCGACGCCAGGGTGAGGCCCGGGGCACTATCACGCTACCTCTGCATCCCAACCCATCAGTTCCCCACCAAAGCCGAAGACTTCGCCCACAGTGATCGCTTGATGGCCTAGCCAATTCCGTAGGCACTGTGTTTCCTCTATGATCTCGGGGCTTAAGCTGTGCATCCGTATCCTGATCAATGCCGTCGGGCAAGGCTTCTCTTTTCAGCACACTGCCAGAGACCATGCGACCGCGTTCGCAGTATGCTTGGAAAGGGTTGTAGTACTTCCTCTGCCGCTTTGCGACCGGTTCGTCGGCGACGGGGCTTCGTATGACGTGAAGTTGGCGATATTCCTTTCCCACACTTGTCGAACCACCTGCTTTGCCTTTGTCACCCATTTTGCATGATCCCTCCAGTCATTCTCAAAATACCCCCATCGGAAAGCCGGATGCAACGCCAGCGCTGTGTGTGATGGGTTCTAATAGTGTAAATTACAGCTATGTAGTCCTCGTGCGTTTTACATTCGAGCTGAGGAAAGAAGAAGGAAAGGAAAATAGAAGGACAGAAAACAAAATAGACTAAGCCGTTACTGGAGCAACAGTGCTTAGACCGACAAGGCACTGCCTTGTCCAGCAGGGCCTAGCCCGTTACACCGACGACCTTGCTTTGAATTGGTTAAAGGAAGTCTTTGATCCGAATACACGGCGCCGTACGGTTGGTACGCATCGACTTCTTATTCTCGACGGGCACGGCAGCCACGTCACGCCGGAATTTGACAAGTCCTGTACGGCCAATTCCATCGTGGTGAGTTACTCCAAATGCCTGCACATTCCTCACATCTCTTGCAGCCTCTCGATGTCGGGTGCTTTTCGCCGTTGAAAACAATATACGGCCGCAAGGTTCAAGAGAAAATGCTCGCTGGGATCCATAATATCGACAAACAGGACTTCCTTCCCATATACTTAGAGGCTCGCCGACAGGCACTTTCGCCGTCGAATACTCCAAGCCCCACAAGAGCCTGGAAGCGGCCAAGACTCCGTATAACGTCAACCAGCTTACCACTCACGCCGAAAGGCTTCTTCAACGCCGGCCACAAAATACAGACTCGCCAGTCTCACAAGCTATCAACCAGCTTATCAAAGGATGTCAAATGGCCTTGCACAGCGCCGCCCTCCTTGCCGACGAAAACCGGCAACTTCGGTCAGAAAACCAGCGGCGAAAGCAGAGAAAAGAACAGCGCCGTGAATACATTGGCGACGGCGGTACTCTATCAGTTGCAGAGGGCACGGCCAGGATAAAGCGACGGAGAGAAGAAGAAGAAGAGCGGGTTAAGCGACGGAGAGTGGAGGAAGAGGAGAGGACCAAGCGCCGGCGAGAGAAGGACTGTGAAAGGCCTCTAGTGAGTTGATGCAACTAACTAGTCCCTATGCTGTTTACTATCAAGATACAGAAGAAAGGAAGAAAGAAAGAGAATCTACTACATAAGAGCATAACGGCATTTTATAGCTTCGAGCCAATGGAAGGTTCTAGAAGCTAGGCGCCCAGCCGCCGTTAAAGCGGCTTGCCCGTTACATTACCTCCCTCCTTCCAACGTTTCCTCTTCCGTGGGATTGTGGCAATCTGTGTGAAGATGACTTGAGAAGGTGACACTCTTTGATGTTTCTTCCATTGCTTCCATGCATCAGTGTGTCGAATAGTGGCGAGGGCTCCCACGTAGGCTGCGAGTAATCATGCCATTTTACGAGCACCTTCTTATGCGTACCTTCCATTCTTTCATCCAGAATTCTTTCGACAAGGTACATCTCTTGGCCGTCCACCAGCACCGGCGGGGCACTCTCTTGATTGATTTTCTGCGAAGGCAATGGGTCTCCAGGGACTGGCCGGAGTAGATCGACGTGAAAGACTGAATGGATGCGTCCAGGCACATCCAACCTGTAGGCATGTGGGCTGACTTCGGCGAGCACTTGATATTTGGCATGTAACCAATCGAGCTTCTTGCAGGGTCGCGATGTTTTGACATTTCTCAAGTTGAGGTATACCCAATCCCCAGGCTTGTATCTCGGTGCGGCCGTCCTGTGTTTGTTGGCTTGTGCTTGCTGTATTTCCTGGGCCATAGCTATCGCTGCTTGCGCAAACTCCGTGGCGTCCTGTAGTCTCTGAATGAAATCCTCCGCTGCAGCTTCTCCCTGTGTCGTGTCTTCCGTTCTTCGATGCTCAACTAACTGGATTGGCTCATTATGGTAGCCATGCATGAAGAAGAACGGACTCAGTCCGGTGGAGGTTGCTTCCCGCTCGTTAATAGTCGCCATCGCGATTGGAAGCAAGTCTAACCAGTTCTCTTGCAGATAGTTTGTCCATATCCGAAGAATCCTCTCTACCTCTTGGTTCATTCGTTCTGTTGCACCGTCGGTTTGTGGATGGTACGCTGTCGACAACCGTTGCTCGATCCCTAGCAGCTGACAGAAATGTTTCCACATACCACTGACGAACTGGGGACCCTGATCACTGGTTATAGCCGTTGGGATGCCATGGACAGGGTAATGTCGTTCGAATAGTCTTCTTGCAACCGCTTCTGAAGAAATATCGTACAATCCTTCGAGTTCGACGCCTTTGGTGAGTCGGTCCGTGACCACCATGCAGTTCGTCGCGCCATCCTTCCCCGACGGTGGGAGGTCAGTGATAAAGTCAATGGTAATTTCGCTCCATATGCGTTGCGGAATAGGGAGCGGCTTTAGGAGTCCTTTCTTTGTATCCTCCAGATGGTGTTTCGTCCGCAAACCTCGCAGTTGCGCACAAACCGACGTACATCGCTAGCGGCACCCGGCCAGAAGAAGCGTCTCGACAGAGTCGAGTACGTGAGGTCCCTTCCAGGATGTCCGGTGATATGAGAGTCGTGAGTTTCCTGGATGATCCTCGTACGTAGCGGCTCCGAACCGGGTATCCAGACGCGTTCTCTAAAGCACAGCAGGCCTCTATTGTCTAATGAGCACTCTGAAATGCTGACAACCTTCTCCTTCTGTAATTCTGTTGGCAAACTCTTCGCTCCATCTGCTACCAGCTTCGTGAGTTCTTGATAGAGCTTGTCTTCTTGGCGTGCGGCGTGCCACAGCTGCTGTAACTCCTCATCTTCAAATATCCTGATCTCTTTTCCGAAGTTGATTTCCTGGGCACCCTCGGTGTTGGTAGACAATGTCGATATTGGGACCCTTCTAAGGTGATCATCTTGGAATAGCCTCATAATGCGTCCCTTTAGTCGTTCATCAGAGTGGTTGGCCGGCATATCCTGGTCCCGTCGAGAGAGTGCGTCAGGCAATCCGCCCTTGCGGCCCGGCCTCCATTCGAGTTCGAATTGGAACCTGGACAGGAACTCCGACCACCGCACTTGTCTCTCTGTCAACCTCCTTTCCGAGTAGAAGTATCTCAGGTTCTTGTGGTCCGTTAGGATCTTGAAGTGCTCTACTGCCCGTAGCTCTGGTTCCCACTGCTCCAAACATCTGAGAATGGCGAGTAGCTCCTTGTCATGGATAGCGTAGTTCGCTTCGGCTGCCGAATGTTTCTTCGAGAAGTATGCGACAGGTCGTACCAGTCCACCCTTATCATCTCTCTGCAAGAGCACGCCTCCCGACGCGAATCCTGAAGCGTCTGCTTCCAAGATAGTCTCCCTTTCTGGATGGAAGTGTGCAGGATCGGGGCCGTGATCAACAGGTCCTTGAGCTTCTCGAAGGCTTCGTCGCACAATCCATCCCAACGGAATGGCACGTCCTTCTTCGTTAGCCGCGTTAGCGGCTCAGCTATCACCGAGAAGTCTGGCATAAATATCCTGTAGAAGTTCGCGAATCCGATGAAACTCCTCACGGATTTAACATTCGTCGGGGTTGCCCATCCCTTCACAGCCTCAACCTTCTCTGGGTCGACTCGGATCCCACACTCCGCCTCGATGATAAACCCAAGGTATTTCACAGCCTTGACTTCGAATTCGCTCTTGTTGATGTCCAGTTGCAGCCCAGCATCCATCAGTCGTTGGAGGACCTTGCCGACTTTGTCGCGGTGGTCTTGCAGGCTTCAGAGGAGAAGATCAGGACATCGTCGATATATGCTGACACAAAATCGTCTAGGTAATCCTGGAGCGCGCTGTTAATGTACCGCTGAAAGGCTGCTGGTGCGCCTGTCAGGCCGAATGGAACTACCAGCCATTCGAAGGATCCATAGCGCGTTCTGAAAGCTGTCTTTTCTTCGTCGGCGGGGGCGACCCTGATCTTATGGAACGCTGCTATTACATCTACCTTGGTGAACCACCTTGCCTTGGCTATAGTTCGCAAGGTCTCGCTCAGTAAGGGCAAGGGATAGCGGTCCCTCTTCGTTATATGGTTCAAACCTCTGTAATCCACGCAGAAGCGGATGCCTCCACCGGGCTTCTTCACCATAAGGACTGGTGCTGCGGCTGGCGAGCTGCTGACTCTAATAAATCCCTTGTCGAGTAGTTATGTGAGGGTCTTTCGTAGCACCAATAGCTCCTCGCGGGACATGCTGTAAAGCGGTCCCCAGGGTAGGGCTTCTCTCGGCCATGCTCGTCTTTCAGCACTTCGATCTTCAGGTCCACACCTGGCCGATGAGGGGGCAGCTGGTCGGCCAGTTGCTGAGAGAAAGCTCGAGACCACTTGTGGTACTGTGGTGGCAGCTTCTCCATTACGTCAGTCTTCGGTTTCGGTCTTAGGGCCTTGTCAATATCCGCCATTGTGACCGAGTGAACTCCAATGCCGCCTTTGCGTTTGTCACGGCGTGCTTCCGCTAAAAAGGTTGCGGCCATGACATTAGAGACGTCTAGCTGGGGAGGCTGGTAACGTCGTCGGTCTCGTACTTGAACTCCACTGGACCCGATCTCGAGATATCCTTCCTTTGCGTGGATGTGAACATCCTGGTCTTCCATCCATCGTTTACCCAGGATCATGTCCCAGTTAAGATCGTCGATGACGTACATGAAAACACGATGCTGCTGATGTCCATCGAGGTCGATCGACACATACGTGATCTTGTCGATTTTGACCTCCTTGCCGTCTCCCGCTGCATTCTCCAAGATGCGCGGCTGGACGCGTATATGTGGCAACTGGAGAGAGTGAAATGTGCGCTTGCTAACCGCGCCGTAGCAGAGGCAGCCATAGTCGACAAGAGATGGCACAAAGTCTGTGCCGTTCACCCTGACGTCTGCTATGAACGGTTCTCCGTCCATTTTTGCTTTTCCGCTCACATCCCATTCTCTCACAGCCGCCGCGTGTCCCTAGTCTGAATCTTCATCGCTATGAGACGAAGCTTCGTCTTCGGCGATCTCGGCATTAGTGACCGCTGGTCGTGTCGGAGCCACGGCATTGACCTGAGTGCGACGGGTCGCGTTTGCGGGTCGGATAGGCGCAGCCAATGGGCAGCGCTCGATCCTGCAGTTGTCTCTTCCACAACGAAGGCAACGCCCTTCACGGTAACGGGCGTCCATCTCGGTCTGATCGACCCACTTTGCACGCTTGCCCAACAGCGCTTGGTCTTCTGGTCGGTTGGATTGGTGACCATATGTGTTCTTATCACTGCGGGTGCGCGCAGCGTTCACTTTCGCGGATGCTTGTAGAGTTGGCTCCCATTCCATCATGTCCTCTCGTCTAACTTCAGTTTTCTGGCCGGACTGTTTCTGGGCGGCCTGGCCTCCATGGTTCTGGTGGTTGTCATAGTTGTCCGAACTCTTTGTGTTGCCTCGGGCCTTTTCCACTGACCCAACAGTTCCATCTGGCTGCTCAGCGAATCGCATCTCCTCGCCAGCCCAACGTAGCTGCTGATGGCAGAGGGGTCAGAGCCTATAAGGGCTGCTTTCATTTTGTCGTTTAGTGCCTCCTGGAGGTAGGAAATCTTGCTGTCGTCTGGCCAATACTCGGCGTTGGCATTGGCGATCTCCTCTCAAAGCGGGGTAAAAGGACGTGAATGGTTCATTCTCCCTTGCTTAATCGAATGCAAGTTGCGTGTAGCTCTCTGCTTGCGATCCCTCTCCCGTACAACAACTCGAGGCGGTTGAGTAGTTCAGCAACATTGAACGTTTTCTTCTCGGTTTGCATCTCCACAAATGTGGTCACGTTGTCTTTAGCCTTGCCTTCTAGGCTCATGAAGATGTACATAAAGTGGCCTTCTGCATCTCCAAGGGCTTCTTTGTCGACTCGTAGCTTTCCTTCGGTTTCTAGTTTCCAGCTTCGCCACTGGGCCTTGTCGCCGCCGAATTTCGGTATGTCTCGTAATTTGGGGCGCTTGGTTGGGTGAGGGTTGTGAGTGGCGACCACACGGGTGTCCTCAATGGGGACAGCCGGGGTGACAGATGGCGTTGGCTCTAGGAGTTCAGACGAACGGGCTTGCTGGTGTTGTTGGAGTTCCAGGGCAATAAAACGTTCTTCAAACTGGGTGTTTCTTCGGGAACTCTCTTCTCTCAGACTTCGTATCTCGGCAACCAGGGCGCTGAGGACGTCCGACTGCATGTTGTTGTTATCTTCGGCCATCGCGACTTCGCTGAACGCTAATAGTTCGACGGGACTCAGTTTGGTGTCTTCAGTGTCTTCGGTGTCTTCGGTGTCTTCAGTGTCTTCGGTGTCTTCAGTGTCTTCGGTGTCTTCAGTGTCTTCAATGTCTTCAGTGATCTTGATAGTATGTGAAAGGCCTCTAGTGAGTTGATACAACTAACTAGTCCCTATGCTGTTTACTATCAAGATAGAGAAGAAAGAAAGAAAGAGAATCTACTACATGAGAGCACAATAGCATTTTATAGCTTCGAGCCAATGGAAGGTTCTAGAAGCTAGGCGGCGCAGCCGCCGTTAAAGCGGCTTGCCCGTTACACCGGCAGCCGGAACGCGTTCCTGCTTCGCACCATATTCTTGGGATGGTTGCCACACGCAGTAGCAAACAGACATCATTCTTCTGCAAGTCGCCACACGGCAGTCGAGGGTGTTTTCAATTCTTCAAGCCCTCGTTCTGCAAAACTTGGCACCGCAGCCAGAACGCACTTCCGCTTATGAGATGGCTGCTACAGTACGGTATACGGGTGGTTTCCAAGCTGGGGTTTTGACCGGCCGGCCTGTTATGGGTGCCAAAAAACGCGTCTCGTCCATGTGCTCTTCGGTCTCCGCAAAGTATGGCGCAAAGAACTCGGAAGTCCATCCCTTCCAAGTTCCCCCAAGAACTGCACCGGTCGCTCCCGCTTCACACCACGTCCTTGAGATGGCTTCCACACTTAGCAATGACGCCTCCTATCGCACGGGAGATGAGCAAGTGAGCATAAAGATCAGGGACTGGAAGACTCTTGTTGCTATCTAATGAGTAGGAATAATCCATTCTTAAATACATCAGTTGTAAGAGTGAGTGGAGCTGCTGCCTGCAGGCAGCAGCTCGCCTAGTGTCTACTGCCTGCCAGGCAGTAAGCAGGGAGCGTCGACCCTGCAGCGCTGATATCTCCTGTGTGACACCTCCCCTCGTCACCTAGTGTGCCTGCAGCCCTTTCGATGGGATGATGCCTGTGACTCACCGGCTGTTAGGCCCTCCCCATAAAACACGAGCACCTTGCAAGTTTGTTGCGTACAGCACCCGCCCATCGCCCGCGGCTCTTGTCATCCAGCATGTAATCCTTCCTTGCTGTATGTAATGTCGGGCTGCCTCACACTGTTAGAGCAATCCGCGTGGCCAATCAGACACAGCTAAATCGAGCGGTCTCTACCACAATCCTCTGATGCGATTGGGCCGCTGAACTATAGATTTACAGTGCTGCAGCAACCAAAGATGGCGCGGCGGCAGATCATCGACTCCGGGGGTAGCCAAAGGCATGGTACGTTTGAAACTTCAATGCTCAAAGCCAATGCTCAGAGCCCGAATTCGGCTCTAGGTCGTAGAGGAAGCGTCCGCTTGTGCTCCCAGCGTCGAGAGGCGCGCTCTTCAAGCGGAAAGTAGCAGGGTTTGGAGTGGCAAGGTTTGCAGTGGCAAGGTTCAGCGACACAAACGTCACGGCCGGCCGCCCTTCGAGCTCGCCGCACACGGCCGCCACTGGCGTGGACGGGTAACCTGTCGTGACGTCGTAGAGCCCGCAGATGATGACGGCCGTGCCCTGCTCACAGTCGATGCACGCGCAAAATACTCTTGAATGAGATAACCGATCCTGTCATAACTGATTAGTAACAGAATTAAGAGAATCATGCCTATCGAGGCTCCTTCAGTTCTGTTTTGCTCGCTTGGCAGTTGCTCCACTATCCTGCTCGTATTTCGCCACTCTTTTCCGCCCAAGGGATGTGTCCTCCTTGACTACATGCGGGGTGCTTTGCACATCCTGAACATTTGTGCCAGACTGGTTGAGGGGGTTGCTTTTTGACATGCTAATCACATTGTCCTGGCTCCCCAACTTCCTGGGCCAAGTTTCCTCCTCGCCAGCTCTCTCATCTGGTACCATTAGACTCTTTTCGGCCATCTTTTGTAGCTCTTGAAATCCGATGGCGTCCCTGAACGAGCGATCGCCATGGATTTTCAGCACGCGAGGAAAGCGTAAAGTATAATATTGAGCATTTGCCGGCTTATCGAACCCAGCGCCGACTATTTCTACTGTAAAGGGATTCGAGAATAGCTCAGTTGGTTGCAGTCTCCGTTCTGGCCCAAGCACGACGTCGAACTCAGGCAAAGAGTTGGCTGTCGGAACTCGAGTGAAGTAACCATGACCGTTCAGATACTTGATGTCTCGCTTGGAGATACCATGGCTATCCACCACGTCGATAATGCGAATTCGCGGCTTTGCATGATGGCGACACACTTCGTCCTTGTTGTTCACGCAGCCGATGTAGAACGACGTCCACCATACCTTGCCGAGTTTGAGTCTATACGCCTCGCCCACATCGAGGCGACCGCCAAGAAGAACAAAGTCAGCCGTATCACCTAAACCCGGAATGTAATCTTTCTTTAGTTTTATGAATGTCCGACAATTGTTGAATGACAAGTATGGGTCGCCACAGCCCTTTAGTACCAGACCCTCCCACCGCTGCGAAATGGCTCGTGCGAATGTCTTCCTCAGCTGCTCGGCTGCATCAGCTGATGAAAATTGGATTACCTGGCGTGATCCAAGATCCGCCCATCCCGGCATCCGGTGGACCAGACTTTCAAGGGTTTGACGCCGTCTATCATGGCTCTCTTTAGCCAATACGATGTTGTCCAGTAACATAATGTCATAGAACGTGATCATGAGGTGCTCGTTCGGGTCGATGGGCGAATCTCGCAAAACTCCTAGAAACTGCCCTGACCGTTGCCCATGTTTGCGCAGTTTATGGAACGGCTCAATTCTCCTTTTGGCTTGGTTCCATACCAGGAGCTCGCCCTCCACAATGCACTGCCTCTTGATCATGCAACTTGCTGAGTCCAACTCCAGGCTGTGCCGTATGGCGTGGTGAATCCCCGTCCGGTCGTTGGTTGAATCTCGTCCACTCTTGGAGAATATTTTGATGCTAGTACCCGAATTGCTCCTACCGATGTGAACTTGGCAGTACTCCCCATCATATTTCCGCTCAACAGTCATCCGTCTCGAGCCAGCCAATTGGCAGCAATGGTTAATGCTCCTCGCTTTTGCATAAATCCCTCTCCCAATCATTACCCCGATTTTTGGCTCGAGTTCTTGGCTCGCGACGTCTCCTAATCTCTCGAAAACATCGGTCGTCGGCTGGAAAGGCATGTGCTCAATAGTCGGCCGCTGCAGGAACTGCAGAGCTGCTGGGATGGTGGACTGGTACTGAAGGACATGGGGCAATAGGAAATGAAATCCGCCCATTGCCAATCTTTCTGGAATCTCAACAGGGCTGTAGTTCTTCAGTATCATGCGAACCAGCCATTTAGCCTCGGAACTGTGCAGTTGCCTGAAGAAAGTCGAAAGGAGGCAAGCTGCTCGAAGTGATGGATCGTGCTTATCTCGAACCCCTTCACGAAGGCTTGATGACGAGAAAGGCGACGAAGCCGAAACTTGGTCTAACACCTCATCAAGCTCCTCCAAAGTGACCCCCGACCCAATGCGGGACTCGCAGTCAGTGGCCGACATCACGTGTTCGACACAGGATGCAAAGTCTGGGCCGTCGGTGGTCTTCCATCTTTGCAGTTCTTCCATCCGAGATGATCCAAGACCTTGTGCACGTTGTATAATGGGCTCAAGCTGCTTCTCCCTCAGACCGAATACTCGATCTGGTCTGCGGTGGGGAAAGAGACAAGACAAGAATGCGACAGCACCGGGTCCTCGACGTGGTATAATTCCGTCATGCTTGTTGAACCAAGCAAGAACGACGCGCGAGTCGTGCCTCTGGCGCTTGTCGGCCTTGATTGACCACTTACTGTTGCAGTTGAGTTCATTGAGGAGGTCGCAGAGGAGTTTGAATGGAAAAGGCATGTTGAAAATGGTTGTCGTTCACTTGCACAAGCGAAGTGTCAATATTCAGGCAATGAAGAACTGCACCAGGTTATGAAATGAATGGGAATTTATACAGGTAGGAACAGACTTAAGGTGGTAAAATAATGGATGATGATTCAAGCGATCCTGAAGAGGGTGGTGAGTGCCTTTGTATAGACTTGGCCCCAGGGGGTAGTACCCCTTGATGTGAGCTCCAGCAAATTATCCCGCAAGTCTTCCGCAGTGCAAGTTTGGCCACCTTGTGGCATCTTTCAGCCGGGTTGACTTATGCAGATTTCTCCTCTTTCGGGGCTGTGGTCCGCTGTTGGCTTGGCCGATGCCCGTGAGCCACCCCTCAGGGCCAACGTCTAATAGTCAGCTCAAGTCTTCAACCATACCTTGCATCAGATGGTCCGTGTATCCCTGACCAGGACACCTCCAGCTTCTGCATCTACGCGCCGATCACATCCGCCATTTCTCCAAATCCACCAGCAGCCGACTTCCAAATAGGCACCGGGACGAATCTCTAGCGTGACTGGGCGGACCGTCCGAATCATGCAGACTGGCCCGCAGCTCCCCTGCAGTGGGAGTCAGGAGGCGAGCTTGACGCAGGATTCTGCCTGTTGATTTCTCTTCCCTCGTCCTGACATGGGAAGTATTGGGGGGTGGCGAAGCTCGCAGAGAGAAGCCTCTCACAAGGGAAGGGCTGCTGACATCGGCATCCACCTCGAAAGAAGAAAGTAGCCTCTGTGAGACCTGCGTCCACGGCTACTGAGGTACAAATGTTTGCAATACTGGTTGGTTATAGCCGGGCGATAGCACGCATCGCCACGTTTTAGGGTCTGCTGGATCCTATTGTTCAAGCAGGTAATTCGCAGCGGAACCAGGCGGGACGATCTCCACAAAGGCCGGAGCGCCCCCGGATGCCTCACGTGGGCTCCGTAAAGGAGGATCGGGAGGACGCAGGCCGTGACCGCATGTCGTGCCGACCAGAGAGGGATTCCACGCCGGGTGTTCGAAGGGCTTTGGAGGAACTCCATGACCCTTTTCGCCTTCGCAGCCCACTTCTCCACATGCGTCCGGAACGAGAGCTTTCCGTCATACCAGACGCCGAGCCAGCGCAGGTCACGTTGAGGCTTCTTTTCTACGGGCCCGTGCCAGACCAGCGGCAGCGCCTCCTCATATCCAGGTCTCGTGAAATGGATGATTTCTGTCTTGTCCGGATCGAACACCACGCCGTTGTCAGCGCTCCACTAGACAAGCTCACCCGCTGCGCGCGTGGCCCCGGCGGCTGTCTCCTGCAGAGATCGGCCCCGGATCAGGGTAGCTATGTCATCTGCGTAGCCGAAGCCAGTGTGTCCATCAACCAAGTAAAGCAGAAAATGACACCCTTACTTGACTTGGTTGAAGGATCCGTTTACTCGACTTGGTTTACTCGAAGAAATGGCTGTGCTTTACTTGGTTGGTTGACATTACTTGACTCCGGGAGCCGATTTGCTTGAGTGATCTCTATATCTTGTCCGCCTGTGACCTTGGGACGAGGGGAAAAAAAGTGCTCCTCGAGCATGACTACGATAGCATGCCAGATCGAAGTAGGTGCTTTTGGCATTCGATAGCTGCCACGGTGTTGGAGCTGAGGCGATTCCGCTCATCCGTGATGACCTTTTGGTCTGAGAGAAAACCCGCTCACATTCAGCACTCATTGCTGGACAAGTGAACAAGTCGAAAGCCATTTGCGACAGAACTGGGTAGTCTGCCGCATGACAGATCCACCATTGCAAGGGATCTTCGACTTCCGAATCAGCCTTGTTATTCCTAGCCATAAACTCGTCGAGCTCAGAAGTTAGTCTCGCTCTTTCCTCCTTCCCTTGCCGGACGCCGCAAGCTCAGCCAGCATCTGTCGGCGTTTGCGAGCTTCCTGGAGTGGGTCAAGGGCGACGAGATCATCGCCAGCCTTATCAGCGACGACTTCTCCTAGGGCCAGCGACGAAGCCTCCTCATGGTCCGCAGCGTCCGCTTCCATGTATGCGTCTTCGTATTCTGCGAAAACTTCTTGAACCACGCTCTTTGCCTCACTGATCCACTGCTTGTTGTGACTCCACCAAGTTCGAAGTAAGCAAACTTATTCGCCGGATGCAATGCGACAGCGCACCGATAAGCTGGGGTGGCATCGGTAAGGCCGAAGTACTCTTCTAGCTTGATGCGAGCAGCATCGATTGCGTGGGAATAATACGTTGAAACCACGTCGGGATGGTCATCGGCAAATCTTCCGGCCTCTTGGAGCTTTTTGAAGAGGACATCGAATGATTCAATTGTTTCATGAAGGGAGCCATGTGATCCTTCCAGGCCAGCTTTGTTGGCTCGGCCCTCCATGCGTTTTGTCAGATCTTTGAAAGGCTTCAAGATGTCGAGAAAATGGTGCAAGTCAATCCAATCTTGTGGGGTTAGTACGTCTTGCGAAATGTCGTACCCTACGCCACCGTAGCAATAGTTGAGGAAGAACAGATCAATCGCATGACGGAGCTTGACCGCCCTCTGAATCATTGCATATGCAGAGTTCCAGCGGATTCCGCCGTCGACCAGGACTCTAGTGTAGAGCAGTTCAATGCTGCCTTCCTCGTAAGCCTGCAAAATATACCGTTTCAGCTGCTCCCGCCTTTGGTCACTTCTGTTTACCCAAACACAGAAATTGTGAAGTTTACCGACGAAGCTATGCTTTCTCCAGATTTCAAAACGCTCCACTTCAGACGCGCCGCAAAGCTGTTTCTCCAACTTGCCGACACCCTGCCCAAAGAGAAGGGCTTTGACGATTAGGTTGAGCATATGGCCGACGCAGCGCAGGCGACTCTGAGGCTTGATGACAGGATAGCGCTTCGCCAGCTCTCGAATGCAAGTGTCGTTACTACTTGCGTTGTCCATCATGAAGAAACCAACGTTCTGACCGATCTCGTATGACCCCATGACCGCTGCAAGGACTTTGGCGATATTCTCGCCAGTGTGGGGGCCCTTCAAAACTGGCAAATCCAGCAAAGCCGTTTGCAGCTTGTATGCAGCGTCTAGAAAGTGAGAAACTATAGCCAAATAGTTGGTACCTTCTTCAGATGTCCAAGCATCTGTCGAGACGTGGATCTTGCTTTTGGACAGGCGGAGCTGTTCTTTCAGCCAGGCGCGCCTGCCGTTGTCACCGAACCATTTTTCGCTGACCCAACTGCTCAGCGCTGACGGGCTTTTCGGCAAAACTTTGTCGATGTCTTCCAGGCACAATGCAAATATTTCATTTGTTCGTCGGTGAGTCGCTTGGCGGAAAGTCAAATCAAGATCAATGACCCAGTCGGCAAAATGACTTCGAAACTGGAGGTCATTGAACACCATGCGTCGGCTCCCCAAGTACGACGCGGCCTTGGTGGCTCCTTGAGAGATGCTGAAGGGGGTCGGACCCTGCCACTTTGTAACCGAACTCGGCAAGTTTGTGGTGGTGCCTAAGGTGATAGATGATGCTCGTCGTACTCTCGCTGGCAAAGAGCGCTGTGTCGTGACGTCCGCTTACATGGCAATATTTGCAGAGCCAGTACTTGTTGTCGCCGTCTGTCGTGAGTTGCGCACCGTGTTTGTAGATTATCGATGGTTGCGCCTTCGAGTTCATTGCGCGCTTGTGAGGCTGACGATATCGTATGGTGGCCAACGGTTTTCTGTCGTAACGAATCTTCTCCCAAGATATAGGGGAAAACGCATTGCGATGCCTTTGGCAAGTCCCTTTCATGGGAGATGCTTGGCTCGTCGGGGACCGACTGGGAAGGCGTCTTGGGAGGCGTGACGTGCCCGAGATGATTGCAAGGATCGAAAGCTGAGTGAGAGGGCATTGCTGGCTTCCTCAGCGTTGAACAGTTTCTGCAGGATGTTGATGAATCAGGCACGAAGAAAGTAACTGTAATCACCAAGCTCAATCGGCGAGAGGAAAGGGTTCGTCCACTTTCATGACATGGGTATCACGAAATTGCCTGAAATCAACGCTAGTCAGGTACCGGTAACTCGGAGTAAACCCGAGTAATGCAGAAAGCTTTACTTTTGCTTGGTCGGAGAGATCGTTACTCGTGATTGACTGTTATGTAATCAACCAACTTCAAGCAACCAAGTCAAGTTACTTGATTGATGGACACACTGGCAATAGCCATGAATGGCAAAACATGTTCACGGCTGGACGCTCGAATGCGACCTCCTTGGCATCCTGTGCCAACCCAAAACGGCTTCACGGCAACCGGCGCATGTATATTGTCACTTGATCTCTGCCCCAGCGCTATTTCCAGAAAGTAGTATCCCACTCGTATCTGCAACAAATGCTGCGTCTCGTTGCAAACCGTACAGTACGACTAGGCTCTAGCAGACTATTGTGATCCGTTGTACTCATACTTGACAAACCCGCCAATCCCTACACGCCTGATAGGGGTTGCAGAGCATCTCAAACATCTCGTCGTAACCGATGAGGAGATTCATTTCCTCAGCATATCCTGCCCTCGAAGGCTTCGGTCTCGTCATTCCATTGCAGCGTTATGGGAAAGTGGCTGCCGCCGTTAATCTCGACTTCAAGAAAAAGAACGTCCGTCATCAGCGCAAAATGTACTCCTTCCAGCGTGGTATCGGCCCCGATTGTTTCAGACCTCCAGAGCCCTCCGGCCCCTCCACCATGCTCTCTTGGGCCTTTCAACGTATACTCATGGCGGGCACTCCCTTGGTTATTTCCGAGCCAGACTCGTGAGAGCTTGACTTTGTTCACTGTTTTCGCGGCTCCGCTCGCCCCCTCTGGGCAAGTCTTCCGATGCCTTCCACCGCTTCGGCGACGCGCGCGTGGTTCGTCATCCAGCGCCTGCTCTGCGGGCCCATGAGGTGGCTGGTCTCGCTGCTGCTGCGGGTCCTGTTTGGCATGCCGTTTGCGATCCTTGGTGCTGTGGCACTCCTGACAGACGGGTTTGGTATTGGCAAGTTGAGCTTCTAAGGCGCCGAGACGAGAGCTGATGTCGGCCAGCTGATTTCGAATTTCGCAGTGCTCGTTGTAGCAAAGGTCTCTGATCTTGCGGTCCGTCACAGCAAAGAGGCTGCCACATGTACAAGTAGTGCTCGCAGCGGCAGTTTCATTACAGCCGACATGATCGATTCCACTGTCTGCTGGCATGTGGCAGGATTTAAGTGCCTCGTTCACATAGGTAAGTTCTTCCAATTCGATGTGACCTTCGAAAACGGGATCACAACTGGAGTCGTCGACATTGTATTCGCGAATATATTTCGGCCCGGATTGACCCTCTCCGCCCCGGGCTGACCAGCCGGTGAGTTTGTCGCTATTTGCTTCTTTACTTGCCATGGCGCTGTGGACGGGGAGAGTGTGGAGAAGGATGGAAATACGTGACGAGGATAGTGTAGACTGTAGAGGTAGGATGAGGAGACGAAGACACATGGAGTCGGAATGTATGGTCTTTATAGGCAAACCCTCGCGTAAGGACATCTCGTGATCTTCTCCTACACGGATGTCGTTCCTGTGATGTCGGCGCAATGGAACTTCGCCATGTATGTGGTTAGGGGGCACCTCCGCCTATTTTCGTTCTCCTGCGGGTATGCGAGTCGCTGTGGGCAGCCCCGGAAACGGTGTGATACGAGACGCAAATCCAGAAGCCCAAGCCATTCTCCGTCCGGCGTATCTGGCTACCATCTAGAGGCTAGCTCTAGACCACGCCGTCACGTCGCAATTCATCGCCGTGCAGACCTTTGAGCTGGCAGCCCTCCACCCGCCGCACTGACTGCTGTCCACGACTGGCTCGCCGCCATACCGCCGTAGGCTCCGCCTAGCAAGCCTCCGGGCCGAGATATGTACGATGAGGTGACAATGTGCTCCAATCAGAAGCGTCTGCGGCTTTGTGAAGCGGTATCAATCTGACTGATGATGGATCAGTGGATGAAGTCGTTTCCCAGACGTGGCGGCCGGTCTATGGTCCAATGGCCTGCGTGCTCCTCTGCACCCATGCCAGTATCGAGAGATACTTGCCCCGTTAGGGCCAACAGGCGTAATGAAGAGGCGATCATTCAGTGCGAGATAGCACGTATAATGGAACTTGTAAAGGCAAATATTGCTCCCCTGATCGGTTGGAAAGCTCTATAGCCCCGCCAGGCAGTCATTGTAACGCCTCCCATGTCTCCGCTTGTAGTGGAAACGCAGCTGGGCTCGCGCGAGGTGTCATCGTCGTTCGCCGGTGAATACAACTGCCTGACGCTTGCTGGTTTGTGCGAGGCTGTCGTCCTGTGAGAGCTTTCAAGCTTAGATGGGGTCGTGCCCTCGGGTTGTCAGCCTGAGTATCGACACCGCTTTCGAAGTCGTCGTTATTGTCGTTGTCATTGCCTCATTTTCTGGGAAGCGATACTTCTGGCAGGGTCGGCCAGGCAGGGGACTCTGCTCGCAGGGACTTGGCTGGCCGCGGTTGTGATTGTGCCGCCGGTATGAGCCTTTGAACATGTGCCTTTGGACATCTAGTAGCGGCTCTATCCTATGGCGGAATAATGGTGAACTCAAGTGAGTGGTTGGCGGATGATTGGTACTGTAGGACAAAATTACCAGCTGTCGCAAAGAGAAGTTCGGGGAGAAGGCTGGGTACAGAAAACGCGGGGTGTCGCTCCTAGACCCTTCCGCTCATCATGGGTGCCTGGATTCCCGTTACCGTACCTGCGGCCGATTCTGGCTTCACAACAGTGCAGCAAGTCCTCGTCTTGGGCGATTGACAGCATCCTAGCTTCTGGCTGCTTGGTAGTACTGAGCTGTAAGGACTGCAACCCCTTCTTGGTAAGCAAAATCGTCTTCACTGCAGCCAGAAAGTGAGCTAGCGCCGAGCACCAGGCAGCAGCGGAAGGGTCTAGGAGCGACACCCCGAGTTTCCTCGACCAACCCGTTCCCCGCCACTCGCCTCTACAACAGTTGGTGATCTAGTCATGCCAGTCCTCCGCCAACCTCTTGACTTCACCATCACTCTACCACGGCGTTGCAACAATTCTCCGCTCATAGATCAGCGTCCCAGTATAACATGGAAATATGTTCTGACGAAGATGGCGCATGGTATGACCAGTGCGTCTTTCTCCCGCCAATCCATCCGAGACTGGCCATGGACGAGCCGGTCCGCTTGGTTGGCAGTCACACCTCGACAAGATCTCTGGCCGTGTTCGCGGCCGCCCCTTAGTCTTTGGAGAACCCGCAGGTGGAAGTGGATCGTGATACTGTTGATGAGCGCTGCGGCAGTCCCTGATGTCGCCGTGATCAGCAGGCGATTCGACAGGCTCCTCCTACTGAACAACTCGACGAATGCCTCGATGATTCGCGACTTGCCAGTCCTGCCCTCGCCACCGACGAACTGGCAGAGTTGGCCGACTTCGCCTCCGTCGTTTTGTCGCATCAAATCGAGCTGGCAGCATATGATTGGGAAAGCGATCGACTGCGTTTTGTTCAGCGTCGGCCGTGTTGCCAACTCTCTGCCCGCCAAGCCTGCATTCCCGCCTCTACGTCGTCTGCGGTCTCGTCGAAGTCGGCCATCGCCATTTCGACATCGACCTCGAAGCCAGCTAAGCCGACCATGACCCTCCGCAACGCAGCACGGCAGTCGCTTTCTCGGACCACGGTTATACTTTGTATGCCTTGGATCATCCTCTCTTTCGAGGCACTCATCTGCTGCGACTTGGTGGCCCTGACCTGATCCTGCGGTGGCAGTGCGCCCCCGGAAAATCCCCGCCCCTACATGCTTATCCGTCTCGCCCCTTGTTCGAGTACTGTACCACGGCGGCCTGCAGCTCGGCCGTCGAGGAAAGCGCTGATCGATGGAACCGATAGAGCTGTTGCATCATCGCCATTGCTCCGGCGACTTGGCCGTCACCTGATTCGAGTCCAGTGCACCTCGGACGACGTCGATCAGCTGCGTTGCGTTTCCGATGCTGTTTGGACTGATACGTCGCTGTTGATTCTGCGCCCGCCTCGTCCGTCCCGCCCTTCCACGTGTGCGACCGTCGGATAGGCATCTCCGGATGAGGATGCCCATTGCTTAGCGTCGCGTTTTGCGTCTTCGGCTGATCGTCGAACCAGCCGCACGATATCGGCACGATGTCGTCGAGACATGATATTCTCGGAGCCAGCGCCTCTTGCGCCCGCGCCCAGATGCTGTTGATGTCGCCCATTTCTTCGCACATGAAAAACTCCCATGGTACAAATAGCACAAAGTGCTGCACGGTTGCCCTTTCAAAGGTGGAAAAAAATTAGCGTCTCCCATATCCTCCGGCGAATCGGGTTCCGCGCAAACCTCCGATGACACGAGTCCTCGTCGTGGGCAAAGTCTTGCTCAGGTAGCCGTCAAGGCAAACGGTGGCCTGCTTTCCCGGCCGCCTGAGCACCTGAACCCAGCGTCTTCCTGGTGCCCGCCCATCATCGAAAGGCACCTCCCCCCTAGCCCCACAGCTCCCGTCGTTGCTGTTGCGTTTGAGTCTGACCAGCGATACGTAGTCGTACAGGCATAGGCCTCGCAGGAGATCTCCACGGTGCTGATATGCCTCGACGCGGAGATCCTGGGGCCTGCTTCTTCGACGACGACCGACTCATCCAGGGGATCATCTGTGACCCATGCGCTACTTGTCGCAGATGCCGCAATCGTCGAAAGACGTGCCAGTACAGCTAGTACCGGTATGTGTTTAGGTACGCC
This sequence comes from Hirsutella rhossiliensis, assembly GCF_020360975.1. Lineage (NCBI taxonomy): Eukaryota > Fungi > Ascomycota > Sordariomycetes > Hypocreales > Ophiocordycipitaceae > Hirsutella > Hirsutella rhossiliensis. Next base: position 3,005,932 of record NW_025408669.1, read on the forward strand.
CAGGCGCTGCCATTGGAAAATTCGGCTGGATATCCTAGAAGATGAGCGACGACCTCGACCTGCGACAGGGGACGCTCCGTGAACATACGGTTCGTCACCCTCATCAAGAACTGTATGGTCCGATCCGTGCTCCATGGGGTGTATATTGCATGTCACCATCTCGTCTGCCGGTTCGGTTCGGCCGACGCAAGCACTAGATCAATCGTGCTTTCCGAGTCTTGGCCCTGCCACGTCTTGGTGCCTCGCGGCAGGCTGCAGAGCCCACAGTCATTCATCAGGTCGATGATCGGCTGCGCTTCCTTGTCTTCTTGTTGCTACCTCATCGCCTCCCAGAGCAGATCGTGGCGATTAAAGTCCCCGCGACGACGTCCAGTTCCACCACGGAAGCCCACCACTAATCCATGCAGTTCTCTTACCGCTCTCGATAGCACCTCGCTCTTCTACTCTACGTATACCGACACTACCATCAGATCTCGGTCCGGTAGCCGAAGGATTACCGCCGTCAAATCCGCTGACTGCGTTACCGCTTGCTCCGCCTCGAGGTCACTCCGCACCCAGAGCATGCTCCGGATCGGCCAGCCGGTCTCGTGTATCGTCGTCAGTATCATTGTCACCCAACTGCTGTGGCTTATTGAGCTCGTAATTACCCTGTCGTTTATCCTCCTTGCGTACGGAATCCTGCGCGGCACCATGAACGGCAGTATGAGCGACAGTATGAGCGACTCTACCGCCGGTGACGGCATCTTGTGCTCGATGTCGGACCAAAAGGGATAAATATCATCAGTAAAGATATCGACGGCGGTATAGTGCTGGAGATCTTAACATTAGATCTCAACTACCGTGGCTTCAAGGTCACGCGTCATTTTCACTGGGTCTAACCAGACAGAGAAATATGGTTTTGGATGCTATACGCCAAGCTAGACCTACGAGGAGCACGAGCCGACAACTCCACAGGCTAAAAATCTCGAAGCTAGTAGCCTCGAGAAGACTTTGAGAAAGATATCTAGAGTGTTTGAGCGCAAGGAGCAGAGTTGGTGTTGAAGGATCAGAGATTTCAGGCCTCGGCGGCTACGCTGCATCGCATGAGGCCAAGGAAGGAAAGAATGATCCCCAATCCTAATAATATGTTCATAAACCTCCGATATATATTAGGAATGTCTATATGCTTCCACAGGGCGATGAAGAGGTGCTATATGCGATTGAAGGTGCATTTGGTCAGGTTGAAGAGGAGGAGGGAAGGGGAGGGTAAAGCCACCTGATTCGTCGCCTTCTTACATGGGCGGAGACAGACCAGAAACCCAACGGTCCACGGCAATTAAACATTGAAAGCACTACAGAGTAGTATTTCTTTTATAATTTATTATGGGCTAATAGCTTCAATTCAATTGATATAGTTTGTATGGTCAAGGCACCTTTTTGCGGTACCGGTGAAGGGGGTGTAACAGGCGATGGGTGGGGCATGGTAGGCCCGGTCGCCCTCGCTAAGCAGGCGCCGAGGGTGGGTCCGAGTACTCTTCGGCTACACGAAGAATATATATCGAGCACGAATCTGTCATTGGGAAGATGCCACGTGATCACGGCGTAACAGTCACATCCACAGTCGACGAGAGTGCGTATTCAGTAGCCTCTGTTGACGGGTCGACCGTTCATTGGTGGCTTGAACGCTTCCTAGTCGACCATGCCGGTCACAGCCCGTGACAGATGGCCAGCTGTTGGAACGGCGCAGCAGGAAGGGCGGCATGGGTCACCTGCCAGGTCACGTGGGGCATTCAGCTGAGATTTCTGCGGGCCCAAAAGGGGCACATTCCCAGCCGGAAGGGGCATCACACACATCGCCTTTACACACACACAGCCGTGCCTATAGCTCCAATTGACCTCTTCTGTGTGCCCACTATCGTTGCCACCTTCCTCATTCGGACGAGCCGCAGAACCGCTGTTCTGACACCAGCTTAGGATGGTAGCTTAATACTACAAAGGAACCCCAAACGAGCGGCAACACTCTAGGCACAGGGAGCAAGACGTATCAGCAGATTGAACAACTGGACGCACGTATACAGGCACGCCGCCATGAACAGTAACGCTGCATGGCTGCCTAACCAACAACCAACCGCCTGTCAAGAAGAGATAGTCCCTTGTGTGGTCCAAATCGACAATGATGTGGCTGGCCACGGCCTGCCCCAATAACCTCGTCCGCAAAAGTCAGTTTACTTTCCCGAATAAGATCCAGGAGATTTGGGTGTATCAGAAGACTTGGGCGATAGCATGAAGCCTCGCCCGTACCTTGCCCCAAATTGGGACCTGGCCTCTGTTTTGGCACCGACATCAGGTCCAGGATATGCATTGTCTTGCGATTGAGATTCCTCCTCCTTGGGCCTTTGGATATTAAGTGTGATCATGTCCCGTGATATCTGCCGGACCGTTTCATCACGAAGGTGACCCCCTACTTGCCTGCTCCTCCATCCAAGTCCCTTGTTTTGTCCGTGAATCGTCTTTCCGTCAGTCGAAACCATGAACTGCATGGCGTCGCCTGTAGCGTAGTTGTCAATAACGCTAATGTTTTCCTTTAAGCGCTTGTTTGCTTCAGAACAAATGCTCAAGCTTTGGCGCGCGTTTTCCCATTCTTCACGCAGCCTCGCAATCTCGGAAGTATCCCCTCAGAAGCAGGCACTTTCTTTATTTTCCCAGCAAGCGATAGAACAAATCCTTCTCGTGTTGTCCCAGTTTCACGACTGTGTTGTCAAGGGTCTTCCTGCACCCATTCAGACCCTCATTGACGACCTTTTCGGGGAACGTAGCTGTCTCTTCATTTTCGGACGAGCTTCCACTACGTTTGGTGGCCAGCTGAAATTCATCGATATGCTTCGACAGTTGGTCACAAATTTCAAGGCATCGCTGCGTGCTCAATCGCTCTTCCTGCATGGTTTGCAATTCTGGCGCGCCTGAGCCGGTCTCCGATATGGCGTCTGCGAGAAAGACACCTATTTTCTCGTCGATACTTTCGAGGTGAGCCCGGAGGTCACTGTGCGCTGTCTCGACAAGGTCTTTGTAGCTTCGAATGGTCTCGGCGGTGGCAGAGCATACGCGGCTACATTCACAGCATAAATATTAGAGTTGTTACTGAATGGTTTATTTTATGGAGGGTGGTGGCTTGCAGACCGTGAAACGTACAGATTGGCGTCAGTGAGGGCAATAGTGATTGTCGACTTGTAGCCGGATAACAACCGCCTAAATCCGTCGATATCATCACCCATGTACTTGAGTTTAGCCCACCCCGAAAGGTCGTCTGAGTCCCCGGACTGCGACACGCATTTCATGAGTTCCTGATTGAACTCTGCACAGGCATGGCCGCATCGCAGCAACGGTCGATCGAGCGCTGAGAGGTCGACAGTATGGACGGCACTGACCGTCTCCGTAAGTGGGCCTAAGACTCCGCTCAAAGCTTCAAGCTCGTCAATGAGATCGCGCACACGTTTGGGATGGTCTCGAAAACTCTGGACAGTGCTGTAAAGCGTAATGCTGGATTGGAAGGCGAACGTAGCCAGGGCCAATAGCCCGGAAGCCAGTCCACCGGCTCGGCCATCGCGGTGGACGGCCTCAGGCATGAAGAGCGTGTAGGAAGATCGCAGGAAGGTGTAACAAATAGTTGTGGGGTGATCGCTCGTTTTATGATCTGCGAGGCGGTGCCTAGAGCTTCTTCGTCATACTTGATTGGTTCATCTCAGCCGAATGCCCCACGTGACCTGGCAGGTGACCTACTCCGCCCTTCCTGCTCGCGTTCCAACAACATGCTATATTACCGAAATTCTGCCTTTACGACAATAAGCGGGAACGCCAGTGCGCCAATCAGTGGAGTTCGTGCGCCAGGGGGGTACCATGATTTGCCGCTTCTTAACTGGCTCAGCACAGAACAAGGCGAATACGTGCAAAAAACAATTCTTTGACTTTCTGGCCAAATTTTCGAAACGGCCACTGAAATCCGAACACCCATACCATGAAAATCGCCTCGACCGCCGTCCCCTGCCTACGGAAGTGCAGCCGCGCGCACGTTGTTGCGGGTGCGCTACGTGGCTGCAAAGATGGCGAGAACAGGCGGAAAATTCGCTCTGCTTGCGCTGGAGCCCCCCAACGGGAACCTTGGTCGGCGGGTTGACCGGGGTAATTAGCGCCATGCGCCAACCTGACGTGACTTAATTCAGGGCTGCAGATATAATCGTAGGCTTTAACCGTGCCGTACCTTCCTCTCTCCACATTCTGCTCCACTTTATTTCGTCCCATGCAGAAACCTGATTCCCCCCCCCTATAAGTGCAAAATATGGTCAAGGACGAGGAAGGCGGCGGCAACAAAGAGTGCACCCCGTGCCGCTTTGGTTATTCATGACTCGTGATTGGTGAGCACTATCGTTGCGTTGTTGGTCTGCTGTGCTGCTAATGCATCATCGCAGTTCGTTGTTGGGCTCCACTTTAACCTACTGGGATGCACCAGCGTGCCACAGAGCGTGGACAGACGGAAGGAACGTCATCTGACTATGGAGGCTTAGTGCGATCGATAAGAGCTAGCGTAGGATTTTGAGAGTGACAGGTCAGTCTGCAGGTCCAGGCAGCATCCAAAACACATTGTCTGTAGATTAGTTGGTTCCCATCGACTGGAGTAACCCTACATACATTCGATGTGTAACACGTGAATGCGGCTCGCTGTGCGACTGCGGCAAAGTCGCCTCCCTTCCTCGCTCCACCTCTTATTGCGAAGCGGCAGTTGGGGCAGTATTACTCGTCTTCGCTTATCGATATGGAAGCCAAATAGCTCACGACTGTCGCCCGGTTCTAGTTCAAAATACGACATGCTCCCATGTAGACGCAGTCTTCGCCGAAAAGGGAACCATGCGCCTCGTGTATGCGTATGACTCCGTTACAGTACTAGTTACAGGGCTGCAACAAACCAAGAACCAACAACCGGCCTCTAAGGCCAATCGGAGGTGTCCCGCCCCTGTAGGGCATTCACTGTCCACCTAACTATCATCCTGCAGCACGAGCGTGCATCATGAAAAGGATGTGGGCCTGGCTGCAGCGCAATGTCTTGCAGAACAAGTGCTATTGGAAGTGGAAGCACAATGTGGCTGCAGCGTGGCAGCTCGCAGAGCGATGACATCAAAGTTGTTACGAGCCCAATAAGCCCCAGCGACGAGGTGAAAATGTTACCGCCGACGACGCACGAGACAGGCTGGCCGATCCGGAGCATGCTCTGGATGCGATGTGACCTTCAGGCGGAGCAGGTGGCAACGCATTCAGCGGATTTGACGGCGCCACTCCTGCGGCTGCCGGATCGAGACCTGATGGCAGTATCGGTGTACGCAGAGGGGAAGAGTGGGGGAGGCAATGTAGATATGATGGTATCGAGGTACTATGAAGTACAACAGGAGAGAGGAGGCGGAAGGAAGGGAAGCTGGGCGACGCGGGGTCTCGGAGTCGTTGGTGATAAAGTGACCAGGAGCCAGAATCTACATTGCCAGACAGCGTCCGCTTCGAGATGCATTTCAGCAGCTCTACTTTTGAGTACATGTACATAATCACCCATAGTTCCGTGTTGCTCCTAATACTGCAGTTGGTTCTCAATGCGAGGTGGTGACCGCAAGGTGGATGTGCGTTGCTGCAAGTGGGTGCTTCTGACTGTCCCCGGCACGGGTGGTGTGAGTCATTTGGACGGCATTGCAGCTGCAGATCGTAGCCCCGTCACATCCTCTCCTGTGCATTAGCGGATGTTTGCCTGCATCGAACTGCAGCCACCATTGTGATGGATGCCAGTCTTTCTGCATGAACCCCGGTATGTACATACAGTACAGTACGAGCCTTTTAACGTGTCAAATTACCAGCTGTCGCACGAGAGAAGTTCAGGGAGAAGGTTGGGCACAAAAACGCGGGGTGTCGCTCCTAGACCCTTCGCCCATGGTGCCTGGGTTCCCGTTACGTACCTGCGGCCGATTCTGGCTTCACAACAGTCCTGCAAGTCCTCGTCTTGGGCGACTGACAGCACCTTCACTTCTCGCTGCTGGTAGTACTGAGCTGTAAGGACTGCAACCCCTTCTTATAAGCAATATCGTCTTCACTGCAGCCAGAAAGTGAGCTGGCGCCGAGTAGCATTGCTGCCCCCAACCAGGCAGCAGCGGAAGGGTCTAGGAGCGACACCCCGAGTTTCCTCGCTCAACCCGTTCCCCCGCAACTTGTCTCTACAACAGTTGGCAATCTGGTCATGCCAGCCCTCCACGAACGTCTTGACTTCACCATCACTCTACCGCGGGGTTGCAACGTTTCCCCGCTCACAGACCAGCGCACCGGTATGACATGGAAACACGTTCTGACGAAGATAGCACATGGTATAATCAGCGCGTCTTTCTTCTGCCAATGCATCCGAAACTGGCCATGGACGAACCGATCCGCTTGGTTGGCAGTCGCACCTCGTCGAGATCTCTCGCCGTGTTCGCGGCCGCCCCTTGGTCTTTGGAGAACCCGCATGTGGAATGGATTGTGATACTGTTGATCCGGACTGCGGCAATCCCTGACGTCGCCATGATCAGCGGCGATTCGAAAGGCTCCTCCTACTGAACAACTCGACGAGTGCCTCGATGATTCGCGACTTGCCGGTCCCGCCCTCGCCGCTGACGAACTGGCAGAGCTGGCCGACATCGCCTCCGTCATTTTGTCCCATCAAATCGAGCTGGCGGCATATAATTGAGAAAGCGATCGACTGCGTTTTGTTCAGCGTCAGCCGTGTTGCCCACTCTCTGCCCGCCGCAGAATAAGAGGTTGATAGGCCAAACCGGACCTGCATTCCCGCCTCTGCGTCGCCTGCCTGGCAGCACGCTCAGTCATTGTCGTACCGCAGCGAAAAGAGATTACACGTCGTCGCTTCGCGTTTGCTCCCTCCTCTTGTCCGTTGCTGCGAGGCAGCCATCACTGCTTGCATGCGTTCATTGACCTCTTGCAGGCGGGTGAGTACGACGTCCGCTTTACCCTCGCCCCGGGCTCGAGGCGGATCCTCCGAGTCTTCGACCCTGAAGGGGTCGACGTGGTAGCCGTTCTATCGCATATCAAGTATTATCAGGGAGTAAGTACCCTTGTGCCTTGCCAGTAGCGTGGCAGGCGTCTTCAGGGTCCTTTTCAGTGTTAAATTCTCGGCAGTACACACTGACTCCATAGCGGCGTAGGCGGCGGTAGCGGCAGAGATATCACGAGAAGCTGTCACACAATGCGTAGAGGAAGACCGCCCACATGCAAAATTTTGCGAGGCCGGCCAACCAACGTCAGATGCCGGGCGGCGAGCGGTTCTGCCCACACACCGAGAACAGAACTCATTTCACCCTTGCAGGAAGGGGACATCCGCGGCGCGGAGCGACTCGCCTCTGAACTCTTATGCCCCTGTCGGCTGGGAAAGCAAGAAAGCACCAGATTGGCTGTTCATTAACGAACCAAAAGTAGAGAGGACACTTCGCCGTCGGACCCTTCGCCTTTTGTCCAGCCGTGCGCAATGGAGGAGTCTGCCACTGAGAAGTACAGCAAGCCGCAGGTCGCGCCGACAGTGCCCAAGTCTTCATCAGCTGCCTCCGCTGCCGGCGGCCACGAGCCAGCGGCCGCGACGGCGCCATCGCCAGCCGCAGGCTTTCGAGAGTCGTCCTTGGCCGCAGGAGCAGGAGCGGACGCTACCGCAGCCGCTATGGTCGGCGACGAGTCATCACGGCAGGCTGTCTCTCACTACCCCAAGCGCAAGCGCGCCTGCTTGTATAACCACCTGAGCGAGAGCAAGATGGAGATTTCTCAGCCAGCGTCCACTCAGCCCATGGCCGTTCATCAAACCCGCTTTCCCACCGACCCTCTGCCTGGCACCCGCCCGACACGAATCCTTCTAGGATACTGGAAGCAATCCAGCGAGCCTGATCCAAGGGATCGGCATGCCGTCTATGGAATACTTGACCACGACAACAAGTTCTGAGTCAAGGTGGTACGAGAGACGAGAGACGGCCGCTTCGTGGATGGAAACTTCCCCCTCGGGAGCTGGGGCTCTGGATTCCGTACGAGGAGGTAGGCTTTGAGAACCACCTCAAGGCTCTCAGCAAACAGGAAGTCAAGGAGTACTGCCGCATTCGGCAGTACCAGCTGGATCACGGCGAAATTGATAGGAAGCGGATCGAAAACGAAACAAGGGCCGTGTATGAGGCCAAGACCCGAGCCAGAACCCCCATTAAACAGACCAGTGTCGCTATGCCGACTTTCAGCATCACCCGTCCTGCCAACGTGGACATGGATCGGACCAGCCCGAGAACAAGCTATGGCGGCGGTGAGCCTGGCCAGTCGCGGCGAATCGATCCGCGAGCGGACAGACGGGCGCCGCGTCAATTGCTAAACGAGAACGAGCTGAGCTGTCAACAAGGTCTGGGCTCGCAAGGAGTCGTTTCGCATGAAAGCCTATGCCGAGGACGCCAAGATGCACGACGGCGTCAAGTATGGGCGGAAGTCGACCGGGCCATTTACGGGAAAGTTCGTGTCGGCGGGCACTATCGTTCATATTGACGGCGAGGACTATGTTGAGTATCGTGTTCTGACCAAGCCATTCTGACGGTGTGGCTAACAGACAGACCGACCAGCCGGAGCAGTCGGTCGGTTTGAGTGGTCTGAGATTATCTGACTGGACTGGTGTTCCTGTGATGCCATTGGTCCGTTCCACCTTTAAGGTAGTACCTAAGTCCTGCCTACGCTGGCCCCGAAAGCTCGCTACGACTTGACCAGAGTCAAGGCAGGGTCTGCGGACCTCATGAGAGTGCCGTGCCGGCTGAGATTGACGATGAGAAACACCCCTGGCTCTTTCACATCCGGACGGCGAACCGCTTAGAACCGTCGAGCAGGAGATCACAGGCGAGACGATTCCTGCCAAAGACCTAGCGAAGATGTGCATCCATTGGCCTAGAGCCGATGATGATGCGGAGGAGATCCCGGCAGACAAACTGTGGCGAAGGCGTGCAGTCCCTATGCGTGTCGGCGTTGTCGGCCATCGATTCATGGTACGGGTCAGTCCCGAAGCTTATGGCCGAGCTGTCGACAATAAAATCGCCACCCTCCTTGTATCTTAAAAGGCGACGCTTGTTTGAGGTGATTTGGAAGATGCAATCGACGCCGGGCGCCATCCTAGAATACGTTATCAGTGATGAGAAGAAGGGGGGAGAAGGGGGGCCAAGGCGAAGGGCAATAATGGCTCCGCGACAGAGCGTAAAGGCAAGTGACCTCGCAGCTCTCCCTATCAGCCCTAGAGCTTGAAAAGCTTTCAGAGATCGCCTGTCCGGCCGGACCCACGTTATTTCCGGGTTTATGGGAGGCAGCCCCGCATGCGTCTGGGGTAGAACGGTAAGGGACGAGTGGGTGGAAGGGTGCTTCTAACTGTCCCTAGCCGGCACGAAGGACAAAAGTAGCGGTGTCACGTGATTGCGCGCGTGACACCCTCAGCGCTCGTGACAGACCAGATTACCAACTGTAGTAGAGACGAGTTGTGGGGAACGGGTTGGGCGAGGAAACTCGGACCCTTCCGCTGCTGCCTGGTGGGGACAGCAATGCTACTCGGCGCCAGCTCACTTTCTGGCTGCAGTGAAGATAGCTCCTTGGCAAGGTCCAGATCGATCAGCATGCCCATGTGGCCAGTCGTTTTGCGGTCGGTTATGATGTTGTCCTCGGAAATGTCCCGGTGCAGGATGTTGCCTTTGACTGACGCCACGCAGCACCAACAGCGCCATACCTCGACTTGCAGGGCTAGCATCGCGAGGGCAATCACAGCGACACCATCGAGGGGACTCGTGCGGCGAGATGCAGGACGTCGTCTTGGGTCAGATCTATTGCGTGAGCGAGGAGCACGGCCACCGATTACAATTGCTCGGCCAGGTAAGCCAGACCCTCTCCTGCCTTGAGATCGGGAGACAGAATATATATAATATATATAGTATATATATGCATCTAAATATATATGAGCATGGGTATGGGAAATGGAGGACGATGATGAAGGGGGAAAGGGATGTGCGATCGAGCCTCCGTGGAATGGGGCAATCATGTTAAAGTCTTGGGCGGAGATTGTAGCCGACGCACAGACTACCCGCCAACCCCCGGCCCCGACGGAGAAACCGGTCCCTGCTCCATTCGACGGGGAATTGGTAGTCCGCGGCAGCGGCAGCACCCAAGATCTCAAGACAACGTCGCCCCCCGGAGATAGTTCAGGCTGTCAATCGCGCTTTCGGCGCTACGGTTGCGACCGCTGGCGAAGTGAGACAACTTTTTTGTGGAAGTTGCTACAATTTGACTACGATACACTTCTCTACTGAGTCGGTGGTCGAGTTCAAGCCCTGGTGTTTCTTACTGTCCGTATCAGCCGATGCCTCCAGTAACTGTATCAACAACATACGGATTCTTTCGGCAGAGCCAGCCAGGACATCTCGGGCCACGATAGCGCGGGCATGTGCGCGGCGCTTGCCCATTCCCCTCTTCTTCGCCTTTGCCTCTCGCGCCTCGACGCCTCTCAAGGCTGCTTTGGCAAAACTGTCCGTGTATTCCGCCATTTCGCAATTCCATAACAGCTGCATCGCGTGTTCAACCACCAGAGACAGCTTCGCGTTGTCCTCCAACCCGACCGTATTGGCAGGCAACGAAATGTAGCAGTGCTCCAGCATGGGTATGCTCAAGCTGCCCATGGCATGGCCTTCTGGATCCGCATTTGCAGGATTCTTGTGCCGGGAAGGCAGCAGCAAATGGAACAGCTCCTTGATGATGGTGACATATGATTCGGGCAGCAGTGGATTCTCCCGTTGTGACAGAAACAGAGCGAACATCTGCAGAGGGAGCAGCTTGATGCCTGCCGCAATGTCTTCGTGGAGCCGGTTAAGGTCCAACCGCCAGCGAAGCACCGAGGTGGCAGCAGAGAGAAGCCTGAAGAACCTCAGTCGGAGACGTATTGATTCGATTAGACCGGGATTCGAACAGCCAAACGAGACGACGCTGCTCGCGCCGCGGCCCTTTTCCGGCGTTGGCGGCTCAGAAATACTGGATGATATCGAATCAGAGTCAAAGTAGTCGCCGAGCTTGTCGCTTTCCAGGTCGAGGGCTTGCTCCCATTTCCGTTTTCTCGACGCCTTCTTAGGCCCCCTTGGCTCCTTTTCGAAGACCTCCAAGAAGGCAGATGAGGATTGGCCTCCCCCGTCGGCAAAGAGCGCTTTCATAATTCGCTTGTGTCCCGTCTGACGACCGTCCTCCTGATTCATATACATGTAAATCATGGATTCACTGCGCCACGTAACGGACTCGTGTCCGCGCCTGCCACTGGTTTCGTGGGCCTCCTGATCAAGTCTCTCCCTCTCGGCCCAGTCGGCATCGAGGACGTCGAGCATGAGCCCGAGCCACACTTTCCAGTAGCGCCACCGGTGAGGATGCACTGTCGCCGTGTTGAATGCCCAGCCCACCGTGGACCACAAGTCCTGGCCTCGACTCCAAACACTCGCCTCATTTGCCATTCTACCCCGCAAGTGATCCAGGTCGCCGTTCGAGTCGCCGTCAGACATGTCGCTATCGCTGGCAGAGCCAGCACGATCGGATTGGCGGGCCCATCTCGGTGTCGAGTGGAACTGGAAGGCGACGCGGAATCCGGCGTTGATGGGTCCAGCGATGGTCAGGACGTTGCGCAAGTAATTAAGCGCGAGGGAGGAAACGATCAGGTGGTCCGGCTTGTCTGCACGAGTCGTATGCAACGGATGAACAACCAGCGTACCCAAAAGCGCGAGATGGCTCGGGGGCGGCACCGGCACGCTCTTGCGCGTTGGCATTTGCCGGGACATGCCGTAGCCCAGCGTGCTATTGAGCAAATTGATGGCACAAGTATCTAAAGCCTCAATCAGTCCCATCTCCCTCGAAAATAAAAGAACGCGCGAATAGAAAGACGGATAAAATCGAGGAAAGGGGGCCTGTACAAATCTGTTCTTCGAGAAAAATCTGGCAATGGTCCTTAAGCTCGCGAGGCAGCTGTCACGCCTCGATGTACGGACAGGGAGTGTCAGGACTGCTGGCTGTCGCCGACCGTTGCGTCTCCGAGTCGGCGTAAAAGGAAGCCGGCGACGAGCTCCGGGTGGACTTGGTCACCATGGCCAAGCAGAGAGGGGCTAGGGCTGAAGGGGGGCTCCAAGGTCGTGAACCTTTCGACATCGCGATGGCTTTAAAGCACAGTGGATGTAAATGGATGCAAGTCCAGCAATGTCGAGAAAAAAATGCGGACCCGGAGGAAAATGCGTACTTGGCTCCCCCGCTCCGGCCAATCGCGCGACCCTGGGTGAGCCGGGTGAGCCCCGCTGGCGTGCAGGTGAGCCAGGCATCTCTGCAGCGAAGGAAGGAGGGGGCGGTGGAAATTCTGTTGATGTTCCTGTTCTCATTGGCCAGGTCGTGTTATCGTGCCTGTCCAATCCCATTGAGTGTACGAAGGCTGCAAGCGTGTACCTTACAGGGATTACAGCCAATAAAAACTCACACATTAATAGTTACTTCCACTTCCACAGCCACCTAATTTATTCAGCCGTAGGCTGACTTAACATTAATCGAACGGGTAAGGCAACCCCTCACGGGTTGCGCAAAGGGCCTTGAGGAACGAAGACTGAAGATTGGAGAGACAAACAAGACGAAGACAGAGGGCGAGAGAAAAGAACGCAAGCAGGCGGTAGCGCTAGGAACTAAAGCATGCAAGAAGGTAGGCAAAGAAATCTGCCATTCGGGCACCATCCCGCAGCGGGGAGAGGCAGAAAAAGCAAGAAGGCAAGTAACGCGATGATAACGGTTGCGGGGTAAGAGAGAGGAAGGGAGTATAAGAGAGGCGCCAAGGCACAAACAGGAGACAAGAGCATAAGGGTCTACCCTAGCTACCGATCGAGCAGTTAGGAAAACAACTACAGCATGGCCACTTGCAACATTTCCGTGGAGTTCTGGTGCGAATTCGGGGCCACGGAGCTCAAGTACAAGCATAGCATCCCGAAGACGCTCGTGACGCAGGTAGGCCAGGCGAGGCCGAACGACGAAGCCAGCGCACGGTTCCTACAGTGGATAAGGCCGATCCTACGGGAGCACGAGGCAGCGTGTCGGAAGGCATCAGGGGCGCGCTGCGAGAGCTGCGGCGGACTCGCAAAGGACATTCTACAGAGCCCGATATCGTACCTACACGCAGAGAGGCCGTTTGTGCTCGTCGTCGTGTCGTCGTTCTGCGGCAAAGAAGGATGCGAAATCAGGGCGAGGCAGGAAATGCAGGACACGATGGCAGAGACGGGGCAGGCGGGCGGAAACATGGGCGCACAGCAAATGCAAGGGCAGGATCGGCAGAGCACAGAGGAAGGTCTGCCGGGTGTGCGGAGAGACGGCGGAGCGAGGAGGTGCAGCCGATGCCTGGCGGTCGCGTACTGCAGCAGGCAACACCAAAAGGAGGACTGGAAGGCGCACAAGAAGGGATGCAAGCCAAAGGCAAGCTAGGGAGCTAGGGAGAGGAAGCAAGCAACGCCGCAGAGGCGGGCTTACGGCCAGCCTCATACGGCCGCTAACCGCCGCAACGGCCTTTGTAGAAACTACCGCCGACTTCAAGAGACAGAACGCCAACCGAGGTCGACGACGGGCCTGCAAGACCGCCTCTCCACCCGTCTGAACGGAGAGTCTAACAGTAGTAGCATCGCCGCGACCCTCGTCCCTATGGCTTGCACAACTAAGGAACGGCATATAAGATTTTACAGTAGAAAACCGTATCCTCCATGTAGAGCAATGACTGATAGGCGAGAAGCAGAGTCGGCTTCCGCAACAAAGACGCCATTTGCCGAGGCGCAACTACAGCCCCCTCGTCGCTGCTAAACGCAGCCGAGAGGTGCGGCGGCAAGCTGGCAAGGAGAGAGGAGGGAAAGGAGGGAAGGGAAAGAGAAGGGACGAGGCGCAACGCTCAGGACATAAACGAGATAACGGAGAACGTCTAGAGGCGGGCACTTTGTAAGAAACGGGTTCGTTAGCTAAAGCTGTCCCTTTAACAAAGGGACAAACATTGTAATGTGTAGATTAATAGTAATTTTGCAGCGACAAGTTGCGTTAGGAATAGCATCCCGAAAGGGAAACGGTTCATTTTAGTACAGGCAGGAGGCGTAAGAGAGCGACGGGTTTATAGCAGGCAACTTATTTCTGCATGCGATACCGGAGAGGGCGAGCGGGCGGGTCGGGGGTGCTCGCTATGATAGAGTCGAGAGGGCAACCCGGGCTGGCCGTCGGAGCGGGAGCGGGCGGGGCGCCGTCTGGTCGAGACGAAGAAGCAGCTGACGGGGAGAGGAGGAGGGCGGCGGAGCCGACGGTGTTCGATGACGAGGAAGGCGGCGAATGCTGCAGCTGCAGCAAGCGCGCCTCTTCATGGGCGTATCGGCAAGGGCCGGGTGGGAGCGCTTAGGAGGCGGCGTGACGGGGTCGAGGGCGATCGGGGCCGACGCCGAGGAAGGGGGGACCGATGCGGCCGAGGCCGGCGCAGCAACGGAGTAAAAGGCGGCGCGGATGGAATCGAAGGTAGAGGAGGCGGATTGGGTCTGAGGCCTAAAGGGCGTAGTGAGGGGGGAGGCCGAGGCGGCGGCGGCGGCCGAGGGTCTATCGACAAAGGTCCAGCTGTCCGGGACGACGATAAAAACGTAATCGCGCTCTGAGCCCGGGGGACAGAGCATAACGCGGTGGTCGAGAATGCCGACGACCTTTCTGGTGCAGGTAAAGGGGACGCCGGGTATGAAGGAAGAGTTAGGCTTTTCAGCGATTTTCTTGCATAGCACGGCCCAAGGGTTAACGTAGATGGGAAAGATAACAAAGACCTCGAAGGGGTGGTAGCCCTTAAAGGGAATCCTGTCCGGCAGGCCAGGGGCGATGTAGGTCGTGAGCCGGACGAAGCCGCAGCAGCGGAGCTGGTCGGGCCCGAGACCGGGCAGGAAGTCTGGACGTAGGAGGTCGAGGCCAGGCCCGGCTACTACGCCATGGAAAGAGACGACGGGAGGCGTAGACGGGAACTGGCTGCCAGAGGCCAAGAAGCGCGGCAGGACGCTAGGGGGCAAAGTCAGCGGGGCGGTGGGTGAAGAGGCGCATTAAAATGAAAAGGGGAGGGGGGCCCACGGCTGGTAACCTTGGTCGCGGACGATAAGGGCGGGCACGGTGTAGAGAATAGTATCGTCCGGGCCGGCCTCGAGCCCGTCGCGGCGTTCCACCTCCCAGGAGAGGGCGTAGGGGTGAACGCGGCCGCTCATAAAGAACCACTGCTCGGACCAGTCGGTATCGACGACCGGCTGGCCGTAGATGGAGAGGTTTAGACTAAAGAAGAGGGAGGGCCCTAGATCGTCGCCCTCGGCCCGGAGGGTTGCATACTCCGACTCTAGCAGCCACGAGGGCACCGGCAGGAGGACTCGGGCGATGGCTTCGGCGTTAAGGCCTCTGATGCGGTGCTCGTCCTGGTGGGCAAACCTCGCGGGCAGTCAGGCTGGGCGAAGAACATCATGGACATGTCGCCGCCCGCGCCCTTGCTAGTGACAAGGGGCTTGCGGAGGTGCGGGGCAGAGCTGTCCGCCGACGGAGACGAAGACATGGCGAGGCCGTGTAGTGGACGAGCAACGTTGCCGGAGCGAAGCTAGAAGCGGCGAGGAATAGGGGCAGGAGTGCTCCCTACCAATATGCCATCTTAAGAGTTTAGTGTAGTAGGGAAGGGCTAATGGCTGTGGTGTATAAGAGAAGTCGAAGGATCCTAAACGAAGAAGCAACGTAGCGTTAGCGGTAGGCTAAGATAAGGAGCCTAAATAAAGGTCTATAAGATGCGTATACAGAACAATGCGACAAGAGGAGAAGAGGAAACTTCGAAAGGCGGTCTAGTAAGACGTAGAGGGTTTTAAGACAAGCAGGACGCGCGAAGCTATGTTCGAGGAGAAGGAGGCAGGCTTATTCGCAACACGTGTAAGACATGGGTTCAAAATTCAGCAGGCGAGCGTCTAGGGGCGTACTGAGGCTTTGACCGACAAGACCTAGATGACAAGACGGAAAAGTGTACCATGCAAAGCACAGGCAAGAGGAAGCTGTCTTGGCGACCTACATGTAAGGACCGGCCGAGGCCGTATAGCCCGCCGCTGAAGGCGGCGGGCAATAGCGGGCGGGCTCGATAGAAAGGCGGCGCCGGTATAATGTAAAGAGCAGCGGCACGCCTGTAGACGTACTAGAGAGCTACGAGTAAGATATAAGATATATAGACTTTCCTAGAGGATCCTGTACGCACAGGAGGGGTGCCAGTCAGCAAGACAAGTGCAGGATGAATGGCCGAGGCAAGGACTTATACGCCGTTATTACACTTACGAGGATTTACGCCGGGAGCCCAGTAGCACCGCAAGTAGGCGGGGCCGAAGAGGGCAGCGCAAGCGAGGAAGACAAGAGGTCCGCGGGGCCTCGGTAGACCGGTGTCGCGATGAAGCCAGCTAACGGGAGGGCCCAGTCCGGAGCGGGTGACAGGCAAGCCCGGCGCCAGAAGCCCGAGCAGCGCCGTACACAGGACCAGAGATCCGGCCGATCACAGCAGCGCCGGCACTCGGTCGCGGCGCCTCTCGGAGAGAGCAAGAAGAGGCGTCAAGGGAGGCGCCTCCGAGGCGAGGGCGGGGAAGACCGCCAGGACTAGGGAAATGGAGGATCAGCGCAGGCCGAGTCGCGCCGTCTCGGCCTCAGGGAAAGGCCAGCGCGCACCGAGAGAAATCCGGTCTCTGCCGACGGCGGAGACCGCCGGGCCCTCGCCGCCGCAGACGAGAAGTTCGGACGCTCCACGGGACATTCGGCCCCAGCCGACATGGAGGGCCGCCGGTCCTTCACTGCCGTCGAACGGGATAGGTTTGGCTACAGCCTCGGCCGGAAGCAAGGGGCCCGCAGGATACCTGGCCCCAGCCGACATGGAGGGCCGCCGGGCCTTCGCCGCCGTCGAGCGGGACTAGCCCGGCCGTAGTCTCGGCCGGAAGCCAGCACGTGCCGCGAGCCATCCAGTCCCGGCCGGCTAGCAGGGGCGAGGCCCCCGCCACAACTCCCCCCGCAGCCGGGCCGCTTGTTAGCGGCAGAGATAGCGCACCGGCAGGTACGGTCGTAGAGCGAGGTGAAGGCGTGCGACGGTGATAGCTAACCGGACGCAGGTAGAGCGGCGATAAGACGCCAGGCGAGACGAGCAGAAGAGGAAACGCCATCTTAGTAGTGGGCAGGCCGGGCGGAAACGCGCCAGGGTGGGTGAAAAGATGCCGAGACGAAGGGAGCTGCAGGCCGAGGACCTGGCCAGCGCGCTGCGGCACCTCGACGAGGAGTTCGAGGCGGGCGAGAGGCTGGCCAACGAGCAGACGTGGTGCGCGCCGGTGCCGCGCGAGAGGCAGGTGAGGACGGTGCGGAGGTTCTACCGGGCGTTCCACGACGCAGGCACGCTGCCGATCGCGACCTGCACGCTATGCTACCGGAAGCGAGCCAAGGAGGAGCTGAGGGAGACGACGTGGGAGGGGTGGTCGCGGAGCAGCGTTGCGGGGGGCGGGCGGTCCCGGTTCGGATGCCGAAGCTGCTTCCCGGAGGGCAGGCCGGTGCCGGTCTGCGTAGAGTGCGCGCGATGGGCCGGGCGCGAGGGGGCGTCGCCGGCCATGCACCTCCACGGGCGGCTCGGCTGCGAGCACGCGTACCCCGACGAGCTGAAGGACCTCACGCCGCTCGAGGAGAAGCTCATCTCACTCAACTCGTGCTACGGCTTTGTGACGAAGTACAGCATCCCGGGCGGTCAGAGGCAGAGCGTGAGGTACCCGAGGCACGTCAAGGGCCACATTACCGTGTTCCCAAACGACGTGCAGGGCCTAGCCGCTAAGGTGCTGCCGCACCCGCTGCTCCGGGTCATGGACGAGATCCACGTCTCGTGGCAGGGTGCCGAGGCCCGGGCCGCGCGACCTATCGGGCCTGCTGTCGGTAAGGCGGTCGGCGGTGGAGAGGGCGCTAGCCTGGCTCAAGGAGAACAATCCGCTCTACGGCGAGGTCGAGATCGACGCGGCGGAGATGGCCAGCTGGGGGCGCCGCCGCACGGGTGCCGCCATTGGTGTGCGAGCGGCTAGAGCGAAGCGAGCCGTCGGCGCGGGAGAGGACGCGGACGGCGCAGGTGGTGCCGCCGTCGGAGCGGGCCATGGACGACGAGGGTGCGGTCGAGATCGAGGAGGTCCTCGCGATGCTGAGGCAGGGGGCGGGACCCCACCGAGGGGAGCCGTGACGTCGGGCTCACGTGCGAGGACGACGACGGGGACGGCGCTAGGCCCGAAGAGGACGGGGACGTAATCAACGAGGTGACGTCTTCCGGCATGTTCCCGTTGGACGGGGCGCCAGAGGTGGCCGATGCTGAGAAGATTCGCTTCGCCCGCGGTGCCGTCGGGCCCGAGGGAGCGCGCGCCGGCCCGAGGACGTGGGTAGGGACTGCGGCCCGAGAGGCGGAGGGCGATGGCGGCGACGTCGAGCCGCACATACAGGTGCGGCGCGGCGAGGATTTCGCCGACTCGGCGGACGCCTCCTTCTTCGCAAAGGCCTTTCCGACCCTGTTCCCCTTTGGCTTAGGCGGGCCGAGGCTCGCCGACGAGGACGCCACTGGGGAGAGCGCGGGCCCTAGCGTCGGGAACCAGGGCACGCAGGCGGAGCGGGTCGCGGAGGGCCTTATGTCGACGCGGAACATGAAGCTCCAAGCATGGGCCGACGTCGTGCTGCGGCGCCACGGCGGCCGGTTCGCGACGCACCCCTATCTTCGCCTTCCTCGTCTTTAACATGGGCGTACGGTCTAGGAACCGCCAGGCCAGCATGCTAGGCGTCACGAGGAAGAACTTCGCAAGGGTCGAGGGCCTGTTAAAGTCGTTAACGGCGCAGAGGCTCGAGGCGGCGAGGGTCGAGCTCGAGGCCACGGGCAAGACTAGCGACGACGGGGTAAAGGAGCTCCTCCGGTCCCTCTCCGTGTTCGGTTACCGGCAGCCGATGTCGAGGGAGAGCCGCCTCAGTATGCGGAAGAAGATACTATCCCTCATCATAAGGCACGGGGTGCCGGCCATCTGGTTCACGCTGAACCCGAACGACATTACAAACCTGGTAAAGTTGCGGCTAGCGGCACACCGCGGCCGCGACCCGGACGAGGCCGAGGCCTTCCTACGAGACCTAGGGACCGCGTATAAGCGGACGCGGCTGGCCATATCGGACCCGATGAGCTCGGCCGTCTTCTTCCACCGGGAGATGACGCTCTTCTTCGAGCACTACGTCAACGTCGAGGAGGAGTCGGTGTTCGGCCACGTCGGCGCGTACTACGGCGCGGTTGAGACGAACGAGCGAGGCGCTCTCCACATCCACGGGCTCCTCTGGCTAAGGGGCAATGCTGGCCTCGGCGAGGCGCTCGCCGGCCCCGATACGGAGGAGCAGGCGGCGTACCGGGATCGCATCGTCCGCTACGTAGACAGCGTCTTCTCCGAGGTAAGGCGGCCGCCTTAAGACGCCCCCACCCTCCCCAAACCCCAAGCCCTATCCGAGGCAGGCCGAAGGGCCCGAGCTAAACCGAGGCGGCAGGAGCTAGACGCAGAAGGTTACTGCGCCGTGCAAGCGGAGCGGTCGGCCACGGCGGACATATCGTCGCGGCTCGACGACGTCGCGCGCTTCACGGACACCTTCGACGAGGAGGCCAACTTCTGCGCCGGCGCGACGCAGATCCACACGCATAGCGCGACCTGCGTAAAATAGTCGCTCGGCGCGGGGGCGCGGAAGGGGACCTGTGCCGGTTCAAGGCGCCGTGGAGGCTGGTGGAGAGGACGGCGCTGACGGCGGACGGGGTGCTCGAGATCCGGCGGACGCATAGCATGGTGAACCGGTGGAACCGGGCGATGGCAGTAGGGCTACGGCACAACCACGACATCTCGTTCATCGCGACGCAGCGCAAGACCATGGCCCTAATCTACTACATTACCAACTATGCGACGAAGGTAGAGGACCCCGTGTGGAAGCGTGTGGCCGCCGCGGCCGAGTTCCTCCCCGCGCTAGAGCCGACGGGAGAGGGCAACGGAAGTGGCGCCGACCGCGACGCCGGCCGATGGGGCGGGGCCGAAGGGGTGGCGACGGCGGCGGACCCCATGGGGAACAAGACGAGAACGTTCCTGCTCAAGGCGGCGAACCGAGTATTTACGGAGCGGCCGCTGTCGCAGGTCGAGGTGATCGCGCACCTCCTAGGGTACCCGGCAGAATTTAGCAGCAGCTCGGCGTGGGCGTACGTGAACGCGAACCAGCTCTACTGGGCCGTCTTCCGCCGGTGGCGGCACCTCCGACGGGCGAGCGGCGCGGAGGCGACGGGCGACGCGCCGGACGAGACGGTCGTCGTCGAGGAGGCCGGCCCGAGGATCCCCCTCGTCGAGGCCTACCGGCACAGGGGCGAGCTCCTGCGGGGCCTCTGCCTTTATGACTACGCATCGCTCGTAAGGCTAAAGCGAAACGGCCGCGGTGCCGACGGTGGTGACGGGCTGGGGCGAGGTACCCTTCGCGGAGAGCTGGGCGTCGGGGAAGGGCTGGGTGCAGGCGCTTAGGCGGCCGGGTAGCGGGGCGACCGTATGCCTCGACGGATACCTCAGCAAGGAGTTTAGCGAGGGAGACGACGAGTCGTGCCACCGAAGGTGCGCACCATAAGACGGGAGCGCCCAAGGGAAGGCAGCGCGGCTAGGGGCATCGGCTAACAGCGCCTAGGGCGGCGGTACAGCACCTGGCCCTATTCGTGCCGTGGGAGTCCTTCCTCGGCGAGGAGGCAGGCGACATCGACGACATCTGGGCGCGGGCGCGGAGTCGCTGGCGCCGAGGGTCGCGCGGCTCGCAGACAACGTGCAGCTCCTCCGGCGGTCGGCGGAGGACGCGAAGCGCGACGCCAAGCAGTGGGCCGCCACGGCCGAGGAGGGCGGTACGACGGTGCCGCAGGCCGGCGACGAAGGCAGGGGGCGGCCGAGGGGCGAGGAGGCGTACCGCGCCGGCGGGGCGGGCGACGCGGCCCGGCTCATCGACGTCGTCCGGAATGCCGCCGGCGCGGGACAAGTCACGGCGCAGTCAACAGAGCTGCTAGCGATGACGCAGCAGCTCTGCCGGTTCCAGCAGTCGGCGCTGGGGTCGGCGGCCGAGCTCGCGGCGACGGTAGTGGCGGAGGAGAGGGCAGGCAGGCGGGTGAACCTACCGGGCTCGGAGCTCTCGGGGGCGGCGCTGCCACGGCAAGAAGAGGTGCGGGCCATCAAGTCGCAGCAGAGGAGCGCGGCGCGGGAGCGGGAGCGAGCCATCCAGGGCATCCAGGGCGGCGGGGCGGCGGCGGGCGTCGGGGCCGACCGCGGCGCGGCTCTTCGCGGGGTGATGGGGGGCTTCGGCGAGGACGACATGGACGTAACGGCGGCCGACGGCGACGTAGACGCTGGCACGGCGGCGGGGATGCGCGTGCGGCTCGGCCCGTCGAGCTCGTTCGTCGCCGCCGGCAGGGAGCTGGCGGGGCAGCTAACGCTCAACGAGAAGCAGGCCATCGCTCTCCTAATCGTATGCCGGCAGCTCGACCGAATCCGGCAGCTCGACCGAATCCGGCAGGGCGACGACGCAGGCGGCGATGGCGGCGGCCAGCTCTGCCTGTTCATCGGCGGCGAGGGCGGCACCGGCAAGTCGCGCGTCATCGAGGCGCTCGTCGAGCTGCTCGCCCGGAGGGACCTATCGAGCCGGCTGCTGGTGACGGCGACGTCGGGCACGGCGGCAGCACGGATCAACGGCATCACACTACACTCGGCCTGCGGCCTTACGGTCGGCCAGGGCGGCCGGGCGGGAGGGGCGACGAGGGACGTAGACGGCGTACGGCTGCCGGGCCAGGGCGAGCGCTTCGTCGACGGCCGGTCGCGGATGGACTGGCAGGAGAAGGAGGTGCTGGTGATCGACGAGGTCAGCATGCTCGGGGCGCGGACGCTGCACGCCGCCAACGAGCAGCTGTGCAGGCTGCGGGGGTCGGCGCGAGACTTCGGCGGCATCCCGGTGGTGATCTTCTGCGGCGACTTCCACCAGTTCCGGCCGGTGCAGGAGCGGTCGATCCTGCTGCCGAGCGCGGCGGTGGCGTGGGACGAGGACGGGGCGTTCGCGGCCGAGCAGCGGCGGCAGCACGACAAGGCGCACGCGCTGTGGCGGCGGTTCACGACGGTCGTCATGCTGGACGAGCAGATGCGGCCGCCGGCGACCCGAGCTGCGGCGGCTGCTCGGGCGCATCCGCCGGGAGCAGGACCGGTCGGACCTAGAGCTGCTCAACTCGAGGTGCCACCGGCCGGGCAGGCGGATCCCGTGGGAGACGGGCCTGACGGTGGTCACGCCGCTCAACCGGAACCGCTGGAACCTCAACCTAGAGGCGGCGCTCGCGTTCCGGGCGCGGCGGCGGACGGCGGCGCGCGTCTTCCTGTCCGAGCACAAGTGGAGGGAGGGCCTGCCGACGGAGGAGGAGGCGTTGCTAATGCTGGGCCAGGGCGACGATAGCGCGACGCCGGTCCCGGCCGTCTTCGTCTTCGTGCCCGGCATGCCGGTCGTCGTGAACCAGAACACGCACCAGGGGCTGAAGCTAGTGAACGGCGCCGGGTACACGGCGGTAGACGTCATCCCCGACCGGCCTTCCCGGCCACCGGGTCTCGGCCGAGCTGACGATGCACTTCGGCCGCCGGCGGGCATCGTGCTGGCTTCGGAGACGACGAGGACTTCCACTTCGTCGGGATGCCGGCCGGGACGATCCTGCTGACGCCCATCGGCGTCAAGATCACGGCGCAGCGGAAGCGGCCGTGGCAGCGCAACGACGTCAGCCGGAGGGCCTGCCGTGCGCGGCGGCCTTCGCCTGCACCGACTACAAGGTGCAGGGCGGGACGCTGGAGCGCGTGGCGCTGGAGCTGCGGGGGCGAGGATGACGACGGTCGAGGGAGGGCGGTGCCGTCGCCGTGCGACCCGTACAGCCTGTACGTGCAGCTGTCGCGGTGCCCGACGCTCGACGGCATCATGCTCGTATCGGAGGTGCGGAGCGGGATCTAGTCGGGAACCGGGTGCCCGAGGAGATGACGGCAGCGCAGGCCCGGCTAGAGGAGCTTAGCAGGCAGACGACGCAGGAGGCGGCCGACTGGCTCCGCGGTAACGCGGGCGGCGTAGGCGTCTCGCTCGCAGCGGAGGAGATCCTGCCCTTAGGACGACTACCTAGCACACAATCAGGGGCGGAGAAAGCAAAATTATGGGAAGGCGCAACGTAGAGAGATAGAAATAAGAGCAACAATCTCAAGGTAGTTAATGGACATCGACGGGTGCGTGTCTAATATAGACGGACCGCAAAGGCGGAGATTTAGACTTCACAGGCCAGCCGGCTCTAGGCTAGCGGGCTTGCCGTAGCTACCGACGTAAAAGGAGCACAGGTCAAGGGCCAGGAGGGGGGCAAAGAGGAAAAGGGCGTATTCCGGGCGAGCTTGAAAGAAAGGGCCAGGAAAGAAGACGGGCTTCAAGGAAAGAGGGCAAAAAGGGGCGGCGACGAGGGCGGTGAGGTTGTATTTTTAAACCAATCTGAAGAGAGCAAGCCGACGAATTAGAGGACGGCAGCCGACGAATCAGAGGGCGGCATTTAGGGGGGGGGAAATTGATGGCGGCGTTTTTTTTTCTTTCTCCCCGGGGAGGAACCAGAAGAACCTTTTCGTCACTAACGTTCCTCAAGGCACTAACGTTCCTCAAGGCACAAGACGAAGACAGAGGGCGAGAGCAAAGAACGCAAGCAGGCGGTAGCGCCAGGAACTAATGCATGCAAGAAGGTAGGCAAATAAATCGGCCATTCGGGCACCATCCCGCAGCGGGAAGAGGGAGAAAGCAAGAAGGCAAATACAGCGATGATAACGGTTGCGGGGTAAGAGAGAAGGGAGTATAAGAGAGGCACCAAGGCACGAATAGGAGAGCAGAAGCGTCTACCCTAGCTACCGATCGAGCAGTTAGGAAAACAACTACAGCATGGCCACTTGCAACGTTTCCGTGGAGTTCTGGTGCGAATTCGGGGCCACGGAGCTCAAGTACAAGCATAGCATCCCGAAGACGCTCGTGACGCAGGTAGGCCAGGCGAGGCCGAACGACGAAGCCAGCGCACTGTTCCTACAGTGGATAAGGCCGATCCTACGGGAGCACGAGGCGGCGTGTCGGAAGGCAGCAGGGGCGCGCTGCGAGAGTTGCGGCGAAGTCGCAAAGGAGATTCTACAGAGCCCGATATCGTACCTACATGCAGAGAGGCCGTTTGTGCTCGTGGTCGTGTCGTCATTCTGCGGTCAAGAAGGATGCGAAATAAGGGCGAGGCAGGAAATGCAGGACACGATGGCAGAGGCGGGGCAGGCGGACGGAAGCATGGGCGCAAAGCAAATGCAAGGGCAGGATGCACAGAGCACAGAGGGGAAGGTCTGCCGGGTTTGTGGAGAGATGGCGGGGGCGAGGAGGTGCAGCCGATGCCTGGCGGTCGCGTATTGCAGCAGGCAACACCAAAAGGAGGACTGGAAGGTACACAAGAAGGGATGCAAGCCAAAGGCAAGCTAGGGAGCTAGTGAGGGGAAGCAAGCAACGCCGTCGAGGCGGCCTTAAGGCCAGCCTCACACGCCGCAACGGCCTTTGTAGAACCAACCGCCGATTTCGGCGACCCTCGTCCCTATGACTTGCACAACTAAGGAACGGAATGTAAGATAACAAAGACGCCCCTTTGCGAGGCGCAACTACAGGGCCCCCGTCGCCGCTAAACGCAACTGAGAGGTGCGGCGGCAAGCTGGCAAGGGGAGAGAAGGGAATGGGAAGGAAGGGAAAGAGAAGGGGCGAGGCGCAACGCATGGGACATTAACGAGGTCACGGAGAACGTCTAGAGGCAGGCAGTGTTGTAAGAAACGGGTTCGCAAGCCAAAACTGACCTTTAATAAAGGGAGAAACGTGGCAATGCGTAGAGTAATAGTAATTTCGCAGCGACAAGCTGTGTTAGGAATAGTATCCCGTTCCATTTTAGTAAAGGCAGGAGGCGTAAGAGAGCGATTGGTTTATAGTAGGCAGCTTATTTCTGCATGCGATAGCGGAGAGGGCGAGCGGGCGGGTCGGAGGTGCTCGCGACGATAGAGTCGAGAAGGGAAGGCGGGGGGGCCGGAGCGGGAGCGGGCGGGATGCCGTCCAGTCGAGACGAAGAAGCGGCTGGCGGGGGACAGGAGGAGGGGGCGGCGGGACCGACGGTGTCCGAAGACGAAGAAGGCGGCGAATGCTGCAGCTGTAGTAAGCGCGCCCTCTTCATGGGCGTATCGGCAAGGGCCGGGTGGGAGCGCTTAGGCGGCGGCGTGACGGGGTCGGGGGCGGTCGGGGCCGAGGCCGAGGAAGGGGGCCCCGACGTGGCCGAGGCCGGCGCGGCAACGGAGTACAAGGCGGCGCGGACGGAATCGAAGGTAGAGGAGGCGGATGGGGTCTGGCGCCTAAGGGGCGTAGCGAGGGGGGAAGCCGAGGCGGCGGCGGCGGCCGAGGGCCTATCGACAAAGGTCCAGCTGTCCGGGACGATGATAAAGACGTAATCGCGCTCCGAGCCCGGGGGGGAGAGCATAACGCGGTGGTCGAGAAGGCCGACGACCTTTCCGGTGCAGGTAAAGGGGACGCCGGGCAGGAAGGAAGAGTTAGGCTTTTCAGCGATTTTCTTGCATAGCACGGCCCAAGGGTTAACGTAGACGGAAAGATAACAAAGACCTCGAAGGGGTGGTAGCCCTTATATGGAATCCTGTCCGGCAGGCCAGGGCGATGTAGGTCGTGAGCCGGACGAAGCCGCAGCAGCGGAGCTGGTCGGGCCCGAGATTGGGCAGGAAATCTCGACGCAGGAGGTCGAGGCCGGGCCCGGCTACGACGCCATGGAAGGAGACAACGGGAGGCGTAGACGGGAACTGGCCGCTAGAGGCCAAGGAGCGCGGCAGGACGCTAGGGGGCAAAGTCAGCGGGGCGGTGGGTGAGGAGGCGCATTAAAATGAAAAGGGGAGGGGGGCCCACGGCTGGTAACCTTGGTCGCGGACGATAAGGGCGGGCACGGGGTAGAGAATAGTATCGTCCGGGCCGGCCTCGAGCCCGTCGCGGCGCTCCACCTCCCAGGAGAGGGCGTAGGGGTGAACGCGGCCGCTCATAAAGAACCACTGCTCGGACCAGTCTGTATCGACGACTGGCTGGCCGTAGATGGAGAGGTTTAGGCTAAAGAGAGAGGGTCCTAGATCGTCGCCCTCGGCCCGGAGGGTTGCATACCCGACTCTAGCAGCCACGAGGGCACCGGCAGGAGGACTCGGGCGATGGCTTCGGCGTTAAGGCCTCTGATGCGGTGCTCGTCCTGGTGGGCAAACCTCGCGGGGCAGTCAGGCTGGGCGAAGAACATCATGGACATGTCGCCGCCCGCGCCCTTGCTAGTGACAAGGGGCTTGCGGAGGTGCGGGGCAGAGCTGTCCGCCGACGGAGACGAAGACATGGCGAGGCCGTGTAGTGGACGAGCAACGTTGCCGGAGCGAAGCTAGAAGCGGCGAGGAATAGGGGCAGGAGTGCTCCCTACCAATATGCCGTCTTAAGAGTTTAGTGTAGTAGGGAAGGGCTGGTGGCCGTGGTGTATAAGAGAAGTCAAAGGATGCTAAACGAAGACGCAACGTAGCGTTAGCGGTAGGCTAAGATAAGGAGCCTATATAAAGGAGGTCTATAAGATGTGTATACAGAAAAATGCGACAAGAGGAGAAGAGGAAACCTCGAAAGGCGGTCTAGTAAGACGTAGAGGTTTTAAGACAAGCAGGACGCGCGAAGCTATGTTCGAGGAGAAGGAGGCAGGCTTATTCGCAACACGTGTAAGACATGGGTTCAAAATTCAGCAGGCGAGCGTCTAGGGACGTACTGAGGCTTTGACCGACAAGACCTAGATGACTAGACGGAAAAGTGTACCATGCAAAGCACAGGCAAGAGGAAGCTGTCTTGGCGACCTACATGTAAGGACCGGCCGAGGCCGTATAGCCCGCCGCTGGGGGCGGCGGGCAATAGCGGGCGGGCTCGATAGAAAGGCGGCGCCGGTATAATGTAAAGAGCAGCGGCACGCCTGTAGACGTACTAGAGAGCTACGAGTAAGATATATAGACTTTCCTAGAGGATCCTGTACGCACAGGAGGGGTGCCAGTCAGCAAGACAAGTGCAGGATGAATGGCCGAGGCAAGGACTTATACGCCGTTATTACACTTACGAGGATTTACGCCGGGAGCCCAGTAGCACCGCAAGTAGGCGGGGCCAAAGAGGGCAGCGCAAGCGAGGAAGACAAGAGGTCCGCGGGGCCTCGGTAGACCGGTGTCGCGATGAAGCCAGCTAACGGGAGGGTCCAGTCCGGAGCGGGTGACAGGGCAAGCCCGGCGCCAGAAGCCCGAGCAGCGCCGTACACAGGACCAGAGATCCGGCCGATCACAGCAGCGCCGGCACTCGGTCGCGGCGCCTCTCGGAGAGCAAGAAGAGGCGTCAAGGGAGGCGCTTGAGGCGAGGGCGGGAAGACCGCCAGGACTAGGGAAATGGAGGATCAGCGCAGGCCGAGTCGCGCCGCGGGATATCCAGCCTCAGCCGACACCGAGTGCGGCGGCAACGGCTGCCGCCTACACCGAGGGCGGCGGGGCACTGGCTGCCGCTGGGCGGGCCCAGCGCCGTCCGGGCCTCAGGAAAGGCCAGCGCGCACCGAGAGAAATCCGGTCTCTGCCGACGGCGGAGACCGCCGGGCCCTCGCCGCCGCAGACGAGAAGTTCGGACGCTCCACGGGACATTCGGCCCCAGCCGACATGGAGGGCCGCCGGTCCTTCACTGCCGTCGAACGGGATAGGTTTGGCTGCAGCCTCGGCCGGAAGCAAGGGGGCTCCGCAGGATACCTGGCCCCAGCCGACATGGAGGGCCGCCGGGCCTTCGCCGCCGTCGAGCGGGACTAGCCCGGCCGTAGTCTCGGCCGGAAGCCAGCACGTGCCGCGAGCCATCCAGTCCCGGCCGGCTAGCAGGGCGAGGCCCCGCCACAACTCCCCGCAGCCGGGCCGCTTGTTAGCGGCAGAGATAGCGCACCGGCAGGTACGGTCGTAGAGCGAGGTGAAGGCGTGTGACGGTGATAGCTAACCGGACGCAGGTAGAGCGGCGATAAGACGCCAGGCGAGACGAGCAGAAGAGGAAACGCCATCTTAGTAGTGGGCAGGCCGGGCGGAAACGCGCCAGGGTGGGTGAAAAGATGCCGAGACGAAGGGAGCTGCAGGCCGAGGACCTGGCCAGCGCGCTGCGGCACCTCGACGAGGAGTTCGAGGCGGGCGAGAGGCTGGCCAAGGAGCAGACGTGGTGCGCGCCGGTGCCGCGCGAGAGGCAGGTGAGGACGGTGCGGAGGTTCTACCGGGCGTTCCACGACGCAGGCACGCTGCCGATCGCGACCTGCACGCTATGCTACCGGAAGCGAGCCAAGGAGGAGCTGAGGGAGACGACGTGGGAGGGGTGGTCGCGGAGCAGCGTTGCGGGGGGCGGGCGGTCCCGGTTCGGATGCCGAAGCTGCTTCCCGGAGGGCAGGCCGGTGCCGGTCTGCGTAGAGTGCGCGCGATGGGCCGGGCGCGAGGGGGCGTCGCCGGCCATGCACCTCCACGGGCGGCTCGGCTGCGAGCACGCGTACCCCGACGAGCTGAAGGACCTCACGCCGCTCGAGGAGAAGCTCATCTCACTCAACTCGTGCTACGGCTTCGTGACGAAGTACAGCATCCCGGGCGGTCAGAGGCAGAGCGTGAGGTACCCGAGGCACGTCAAGGGCCACATTACCGTGTTCCCAAACGACGTGCAGGGCCTAGCCGCTAAGGTGCTGCCGCACCCGCTGCTCCGGGTCATGGACGAGATCCACGTCTCGTGGCAGGGTGCCGAGAGGCCCGGGCCGCGCGACCTATCGGGCCTGCTGTCGGTAAGGCGGTCGGCGGTGGAGAGGGCGCTAGCCTGGCTCAAGGAGAACAATCCGCTCTACGGCGAGGTCGAGATCGACGCGGCGGAGATGGCCAGCTGGGGGGCGCCGCCGCACGGGGTGCCGCCGGTGGTGTGCGAGCGGCTAGAGCGAAGCGAGCCGTCGGCGCGGGAGAGGACGCGGACGGCGCAGGTGGTGCCCCCGTCGGAGCGGGCCATGGACGACGAGGGTGCGGTCGAGATCGAGGAGGTCCTCGCGATGCTGAGGCAGGGGCGGGACCCCGCCGAGGGGAGCCGTGACGTCGGGCTCACGTGCGAAGACGACGACGGGGACGGCGCTAGGCCCGAAGAGGACGGGGACGTAATCAACGAGGTGACGTCTTCCGGCATGTTCCCGTTGGACGGGGCGCCAGAGGTGGCCGATGCTGAGAAGATTCGCTTCGCCCGCGGTGCCGTCGGGCCCGAGGGAGCGCGCGCCGGCCCGAGGACGTGGGTAGGGACTGCGGCCCGAGGGGCGGAGGGCGATGGCGGCGACGTCGAGCCGTACATACAGGTGCGGCGCGGCGAGGATTTCGCCGACTCGGCGGACGCCTCCTTCTTCGCAAAGGCCTTTCCGACCCTGTTCCCCTGGCTTAGGCGGGCCGAGGCTCGCCGACGAGGACGCCACTGGGAGAGCGCGGCCCTAGCGTCGGGAACCAGGGCACGCAGGCGGAGCGGGTCGCGGAGGGCCTTATGTCGACGCGGAACATGAAGCTCCAAGCATGGGCCGACGTCGTGCTGCGGCGCCACGGCGGCCGGTTCGCGACGCACCCTATCTTCGCCTTCCTCGTCTTTAACATGGGCGTACGGTCTAGGAACCGCCAGGCCAGCATGCTAGGCGTCACGAGGAAGAACTTCGCAAGGGTCGAGGGCCTGTTAAAGTCGTTAACGGCGCAGAGGCTCGAGGCGGCGAGGGTCGAGCTCGAGGCCACGGGCAAGACTAGCGACGACGGGGTAAAGGAGCTCCTCCGGTCCCTCTCCGTGTTCGGCTACCGGCAGCCGATGTCGAGGGAGAGCCGGCTTAGTATGCGGAAGAAGATACTCTCCCTCATCATAAGGCACGGGGTGCCGGCCATCTGGTTCACGCTGAACCCGAACGACATTACAAACCTGGTAAAGTTGCGGCTAGCGGCACATCGCGGCCGCGACCCGGACGAGGCCGAGGCCTTCCTACGAGACCTAGGGACCGCGTATAAGCGGACGCGGCTGGCCATATCGGACCCGATGAGCTCGGCCGTCTTCTTCCACCGGGGGATGACGCTCTTCTTCGAGCACTACGTCAACGTCGGGGAGGAGTCGGTGTTCGGGCACGTCGGCGCGTACTACGGGGCGGTCGAGACCAACGAGCGAGGCGCTCTCCACATCCACGGCTCCTCTGGCTAAGGGGCAACGCGGGCCTTGGCGAGGCGCTCGCCGGCCCCGATACGGAGGAGCAGGCGGCGTACCGGGAGCGCATCGTCCGCTACGTAGATAGCGTCTTCTCCGAGGTAAGGCGGCCGCCTTAAGATGATAGCCCCCCCTAAGCCCCCATCCGTAGCAGGCCGAAGGGCCCCGAGCTGACCCGAGGCTATAGGAGCTAGACGCAGAAGGTTACTGCGCCGTGCAGGCGGAGCGGTCGGCCACGGCGGACATATCGTCGCGGCTCGACGACGTCGCGCGCTTCACGGACACCTTCGACGAGGAGGCCAACTTCTGCGCCGGCGCGACGCAGATCCACACGCATAGCGCGACCTGCGTAAAATACTCGCTCGGCGCGAGGGCGCGGAAGGGGGACCTCTGCCGGTTCAAGGCGCCGTGGAGGCTGGTGGAGAGGACGGCGCTGACGGCGGACGGGGTGCTCGAGATCCGGCGGACGCATAGCATGGTGAACCGGTGGAACCGGGCGATGGCAGTAGGACTACGGCACAACCACGACATCTCGTTCATCGCGACGCAGCGCAAGACCATGGCCCTAATCTACTACATTACCAACTATGCGACGAAGGTAGAGGACCCCGTGTGGAAGCGTGTGGCCGCCGCGGCCGAGTTCCTTCCGCGCTAGAGCCGACGGGAGAGGGCAACGGAAGTGGCGCCGACCGCGACGCCGGCCGAGGGGGCGGGGCCGAAGGGGTGGCGACGGCGGCGGACCCCATAGGGGGGAACAAGACGAGAACGTTCCTGCTCAAGGCGGCGAACCGAGTATTTACGGAGCGGCCGCTGTCGCAGGTCGAGGTGATCGCGCACCTCCTAGGGTACCCGGCAGAATTTAGCAGCGGCTCGGCGTGGGCGTACGTGAACGCGAACCAGCTCTACTGGGCCGTCTTCCGCCGGTGGCGGCACCTCCGACGGGCGAGCGGCGCGGAGGCGACGGGCGACGCGCCGGACGAGACGGTCGTCGTCGAGGAGGCCGGGCCGAGGATACCCCTCGTCGAGGCCTACCGGCACAGGGGCGAGCTCCTACGGGGCCTCTGCCTTTATGACTACGCATCGCTCGTAAGGCTAAAGCGAAACGGCCGCGGCGCCGACGGTGGGACGGGCTGGGGCGAGGTACCCTTCGCGGAGAGCTGGGCGTCGGGGAAGGGCTGGGTGCAGGCGCTTAGGCGGCCGGGTAGCGGGGCGACCGTATGCCTCGACGGATACCTCAGCAAGGAGTTTAGCGAGGGAGACGACGAGTCGTGCCACCGAAGGTGCGCACCATAAGACGGGGAGCGCCCAAGGGGAAGGCAGCGCGGCTAGGGGCATCGGCTAACAGCGCCTAGGGCGGTGGTACAGCACCTGGCCCTATTCGTGCCGTGGGAGTCCTTCCTCGGCGAGGAGGCAGGCGACATCAACGACATCTGGGCGCGCGCGCGGGAGTCGCTGGCGCCGAGGGTCGCGCGGCTCGCAGACAACGTGCAGCTCCTCCGGCGGTCGGCCGAGGACGCGAAGCGCGACGCCAAGCAGTGGGCCGCCACGGCCGAGGAGGGCGGTATGACGGCGCCGCAGGCCGGCGACGAAGGCAGGGGGGCGGCCGAGGGGGGCGAGGAGGCGTACCGCGCCGGCGGGGCGGGCGACGCGGCCCGGCTCATCGACGTCGTCCGGAATGCCGCCGGCGCGGGACAAGTCACGGCGCAGTCAACAGAGCTGCTAGCGATGACGCAGCAGCTCTGCCGGTTCCAGCAGTCGGCGCTAGGGTCGGAGGCCGAGCTCGCGGCGACGGTAGTGGCGGAGGAGAGGGCAGGCAGGCGGGTGAACCTACCGGGCTCGGAGCTCTCGGGGGCGGCGCTGCCACGGCAAGAAGAGGTGCGGGCCATCAAGTCGCAGCAGAGGAGCGCGGCGCGGGGCGGAGCGAGCCATCCAGGGCATCCAGGGCGGCGGGGCGGCGGCGGGCGTCGGGGCCGACCGCGGCGCGGCTCTTCGCGGGGTGATGGGGGGCTTCGGCGAGGACGACATGGACGTAACGGCGGCCGACGGCGACGTAGACGCTGGCACGGCGGCGGTGATGCGCGTGCGGCTCGGCCCGTCGAGCTCGTTCGTCGCCGCCGGCAGGAGCTGGCGGGCAGCTAACGCTCAACGAGAAGCAGGCCATCGCTCTCCTAATCGTATGCCGGCAGCTCGACCGAATCCGGCAGGGCGACGACGCAGGCGGCGATGGCGGCGGCCAGCTCTGCCTGTTCATCGGCGGCGAGGGCGGCACCGGCAAGTCGCGCGTCATCGAGGCGCTCGTCGAG
The DNA here is from genome assembly GCF_020360975.1 of Hirsutella rhossiliensis. Classification (NCBI taxonomy): domain Eukaryota; kingdom Fungi; phylum Ascomycota; class Sordariomycetes; order Hypocreales; family Ophiocordycipitaceae; genus Hirsutella; species Hirsutella rhossiliensis. The sequence continues at coordinate 3,038,685 of NW_025408669.1, forward strand.
CTGCTCGCCCGGAGGGACCTATCGAGCCGGCTGCTGGTTACGGCGACGTCGGGCACGGCGGCAGCACGGATCAACGGCATCACACTACACTCGGCCTGCGGCCTTACGGTCGGCCAGGGCGGCCGGGCGGGAGGGGCGACGAGGGACGTAGACGGCGTACGGCTGCCGGGCCAGGGCGAGCGCTTCGTCGACGGCCGGTCGCGGATGGACTGGCAGGAGAAGGAGGTGCTGGTGATCGACGAGGTCAGCATGCTCGGGGCGCGGACGCTGCACGCCGCCAACGAGCAGCTGTGCAGGCTGCGGGGGTCGGCGCGAGACTTCGGCGGCATCCCGGTGGTGATCTTCTGCGGCGACTTCCACCAGTTCCGGCCGGTGCAGGAGCGGTCGATCCTGCTGCCGAGCGCGGCGGTGGCGTGGGACGAGGACGGGGCGTTCGCGGCCGAGCAGCGGCGGCAGCACGACAAGGCGCACGCGCTGTGGCGGCGGTTCACGACGGTCGTCATGCTGGACGAGCAGATGCGGGCCGCCGGCGACCCGGAGCTGCGGCGGCTGCTCGGGCGCATCCGCCGGGGGGAGCAGGACCGGTCGGACCTAGAGCTGCTCAACTCGAGGTGCCACCGGCCGGGCAGGCGGATCCCGTGGGAGACGGGCCTGACGGTGGTCACGCCGCTCAACCGGAACCGCTGGAACCTCAACCTAGAGGCGGCGCTCGCGTTCCGGGCGCGGCGGCGGACGGCGGCGCGCGTCTTCCTGTCCGAGCACAAGTGGAGGGAGGGCCTGCCGACGGAGGAGGAGGCGGTGTTAATGCTGTGCCAGGGCGACGACAGCGCGACGCCGGTGCCGGCCGTCTTCGTTTTCGTGCCGGGCATGCCGGTCGTCGTGAACCAGAACACGCACCAGGGGCTGAAGCTAGTGAACGGGGCCGGCTACACGGCGGTAGACGTCATCCCCGACCGGGCCTTCCCCGGCCACCGGGTCTCGGCCGAGCTGACGATGCACTTCGGGCCGCCGGCGGGCATCGTGCTGGCTTCGGAGACGACGAGGGACTTCCACTTCGTCGGGATGCCGGCCGGGACGATCCTGCTGACGCCCATCAGCGTCAAGATCACGGCGCAGCGGAAGCGGCCGTGGCAGCGCAACGACGTCAGCCGGAGGGGCCTGCCGTGCGCGGCGGCCTTCGCCTGCACCGACTACAAGGTGCAGGGCGGGACGCTGGAGCGCGTGGCGCTGGAGCTGCGGGGGGCGAGGATGACGACGGTCGAGGGGAGGGCGGTGCCGTCGCCGTGCGACCCGTACAGCCTGTACGTGCAGCTGTCGCGGTGCCCGACGCTCGACGGCATCATGCTCGTATCGGAGGTGCGGGAGCGGGATCTAGTCGGGAACCGGGTGCCCGAGGAGATGACGGCAGCGCAGGCCCGGCTAGAGGAGCTTAGCAGGCAGACGACGCAGGAGGCGGCCGACTGGCTCCGCGGGTAACGCGGGCGGCGTAGGCGTCTCGCTCGCAGCGGAGGAGATCCTGCCCTTAGGACGACTACCCTAGCACACAATCAGGGGGCGGAGAAAGCAAAAATTATGGGAAGGCGCAACGTAGAGAGATAGAAATAAGAGCAACAATCTTAAGGTAGTTAATGGACATCGACGGGTGCGTGTCTAATATAGACAGACCGCAAAGGCGGAGATTTAGACTTCACAGGCCAGCCGGCTCTAGGCTAGCGGGCTTGCCGTAGCTACCGACGTAAAAGGAGCACAGGTCAAGGGCCAGGAGGGGGGCAAAGAGGAAAGGGGCGTATTCCGGGGCGAGCTTGAAAGAAAGGGCCAGGAAAGAAGACGGGCTTCAAGGAAAGAGGGCAAAAAGGGGCGGCGACGAGGGCGGTGAGGTTGTATTTTTAAACAAATCTAAAGAGAGCAAGCCGACGAATTAGAGGACGGCAGCCGACGAATCAGAGGGCGGCATTTAGGGGGGGGGGAATTAATGGCGGGTTTTTTTTTTCTTTCTCCCCGGGGAGGAACCAGAAGAACCTTTTCGTCACTAACGTTCCTCAAGGCATGAAGTCCTTTCGTTCCTCAAGGCAAAGTCCTTTCGTTCCTCAAGGCAAATCAGCCAATCAGAGGCGGAGGATGTGGGGGTGAAGCAGTCTGGGGCCTTTTTTCCCCGCGCGCTAATGAAGTCCTTTCGTTCCTCAAGGCAAGTCCTTTCGTTCCTCAAGGCATCCTCAAGGCACAACAAGGCACAATCAAGCTCGAACTTGACAATTCTCAATCAAGTTTGACTTTTCGTCAAGTCAAGTTCTCAAGTCAAGTTAGGTAGTAGTCATCAATCAATCGAGTTCAAGGAGTGTCAAGTCGTCAAGTACTTGACGCCACATGGCAAAGAGAGGACTACCTAGATCGGGAAGTAATCCGCCAATTACATCGCTTCGAGTCGTGGGATTCGCCCTCAAATATTGTGGGGCCGATCGTGGTTGCTTAGCGCGCATTAGCCGTAAGTGGGCCCGCGCGGGGGCCCCCAAACCGTCCCAACACAAGCGAAAATGAACCCCACTCTTATCACACCAAACAGCCATCAACAACGCGTCAATTCGACGCGTGATAACGTTGCCACACGCGTTCCGGGGGGCCCAAGTCGGTCATTCAGCACTCCAAGCTCCAAAAATTTTGCGCGGGATTTCTGCACCGCGAGTGTCTGTACCAATTACCGGATTAGGCATAGTACATCAAGTACTTGACAAGTTGTCAATCAAGCTCATTGACTGGTCAAGTCAAGTTTCAATCGAGTTGGACATACCTTCAATCAATCAAGTTCGATGGTCGAAATTGAACTCGATTGATTGTTAGCCACACTGGGCTCGCAGGGTAAGAAACAGGGTAAGAAGAAGCCTTTCGTTCCTCAAGGCATTCCTCAAGGCACCTTTCGTCACTCGTTCCTCGTTCCTCAAGGCACTAACGTTCCTCAAGGCAAGGCATCGGGTTGAGCTACGGGTTGAGCTACGAGCCATCCTCGGTGCACTCCGCTTCCGTCACTGGCGAGGTGAGGGCTTCATGACGTTGGTTTTCGCCACTGACGCCGAATATGTGGCTGAAGGCGCCAGCACGTGGGCTCGCGGCTGGGTACGCAATGGATGGAGAACCAGCACGGGCGCCGAAGTGAAGAACAAGGACCTGTGGGAGATGCTTCTTGGAGAGGTTGAGCGGTGGGATTCCTCGGGCTTAAAGATCCAATTCTGGAGGATTCCCCGAACCCTAAATCTGATGGCGGACCATGCGGCGAAGCAAGCTGCGGCAACAGAGGAAGGTCCGGATTGTCAAACGACATTCCGCCCCAGTCGAGGAGGTGTCTCGACCCACATGGGCACCGTTCTTGTGTATATAACTGGGACCTTCGTTCCTTGACTTGGGCAGTGGTCAAGGCCAATAGACTCTCTATAACCGTCATATGCATGGCATCTCTCATTTCCTTTTGACACGGATGAATACTGTGAAATCATGGGTGTGCTCACATAATATCGACCTCGAACCGTATGGGTGGTTAGGTTACAAAGATCAAGCATCTCGGCCCTGTCATGCCATGACTGAGACGGTGGTCTACTGGTCTTGCGCGAAGAGCCTGGAGAATGAAGGCAAAAACCTGCGCGACAGCCGTTCGATGGAGTCTCACATCACCAAAAAGAGCTCGTCGACAATGGTGCGAAGACACTACTTGCTCGATGCTTCAAGAGGAGCCATGCTCGACTGCATGAATCGTTCGAACATCTTCGCCATGGAGGCATTGTCTTGTTTAGGACCTGCTGCGCCTCTTTCGCTCGACGAAGAGATCGATCCGTCACTGAGCCTCGGTAAGGGGTCGAGCCTCATACATAGTTTTTGACAATGCTACGGTTTAGATTGAAAAACTGCAGAAGCTCGATCTTGGAAAGCCGAAGCAGTATCCCCCATACCTTGAAAGCGGTTGAACATGGTGTCCGTCTCGAGGTCCCGGTTGATCTTGTCTCGATCCCATGCATTCACGCGATCCCCTGCCAGCCCTCTTGGATCAGGATTACTGGCCTGCCTCTCGAACCACTGCCGCCGCTCCCTCTGCTCCTTGGTTGGGTTCTGGGCTCGGTATGCCGCTTTGAGATCCTCCCAGCCATTTACACCGCGTGAGTCTTCCGCTACGTAGTGTCCGGAGCCATCAAGGCAGATAAAGTTGGCGGTGGAATCGGCACGTCCCAGGACTGTAAAATAATGCTCCCAGTTGTCACCGAAGTCGTAGGTGTAGACAATCTGGCGATCTGGCTCAGGTCAGGAAAAGGGCGGTCAGGGAGACTTGGCTGATGAACACATACTTTGAAGCTGTGCATCGTCCAATAGCTGGAACAACTTGTACTTGTCGGCTTTCTTCTCTGGTGTGTTGGGGTGACGCCTCGTCGACTCGTGCATGCGATCGATGCCGGAAAACATGGTCTGTTCGACCGGGTCGACAACGCGGAAGAGATACTCCCTCGGCTCGGAAGCCGAAAGTTGATCGCCTGACGGACCTATGGCCATGCGTCTTCTCATGAATTCATTCACGTCGGCGGGCTCACGGTAATCTGGATCCAGGACTGCGAAGTCGAACGAATGGGTGGTCGCCCACCCAAACGCTGTTTGCAGCGCCAGGTGAAGCATGTAGAAGACGGCGTGCGCTGGGCATGACAAGGTGCGCGTTACCGGCGGGTTTGTAATGTGCTCCGGGCCCAGGTGAAACTTGATGATGTAGTTAGGTCGAAAACAGGCCTCCTTGTGAGATGGCCAGGCCGCCGACTGACAGTCGCGCGAGCAGTATGCCGCCGTTCGGCATCTAGAGCACCGCTGGAGGGAATCAGTGTCTAGGGAAGAGGGGGACGACTTTGTGCAGCCGGCGTTGCCGCACTTGTCCATAGATGCCAATTGTGCGAAGCCTTTGGCCCCTGCAGACGACAGAAAGTGGATGTTTGCAAGATCAAGGTGGCCAACAGCAAGGATTAGAAAAGTGTAGGCGAGGAATAGCGGGTCAAGCATCTGAAGTCACGTGACTCGTGAAATCGCCAAGAGTGAGGCGAAGGGCCTAACCCTCATCTTAGTCAGCCTGTTACCTGAAGAGTGTGTGAGGGGGTCGACTCCTGTATGTTGGGTCGGGCCACCCTAATCTCCCTGTGCCGCCGTCAGCCAATAAAAATGATTTCTTTAAGCCGCGTCAGGTACCCGTGCCACGCCCCACTTGCTGGTGCGAGTTTTTCGAGGGCCAATAAAGTGGGGCGTGGCACGGGTAATAGTAGTATTGATTACCGTCTGGGGCAGCCATATAAGGGCAAAAGACGTGCTAGGCTAGAGAAGACTAGATACATAGAATATCCCGAGTACCTGGACTAAGGGCCGGGTGTAGCACCTAACCACTCCATCTAGCAATTCTGAGGCTCGAAGGCCGGTCGGAAATTCGGGGCCCTTCCCCGTCAGCGGTTCCAGGCACGGCAGTGAAAGAGTAATAGTAGTCAGTTTTTGGCCGAGGCCAGGTGACTGAGAGAGACCACGAAGTCATGGGCCGGCCGCAAGCCCCCTGAAGGGCCTACGGGGTAGAAAAAAAAGAAAGGAAGTAGAGAGTGTAGGTATGTTAGTCGGGGGTTTGCCCTGGAGGGCGATTGTCTTCTCCCGCAGGAGTATTCGATCCGGGCCACTTCGTGGTCATGACAGTTGGCGAAGTCCCCGTGCCTACTCCTCGGAGGTCGAGCAGGTCATCAAACGGACGGCACCATGGAAGGCGGCGGGGGAAGACGGTTTGCCCCTGGGGCTACTAAAACGCCTGCGGTAAACCAGTCGCTATCTCTATCCTTGCATTGCTAGAGTAGTTAGGTTCAGTCTTTAAGAAGGAACGTGTTACTTTACGGTAGCGGGAAAGTTTCCACATCTCGCCTCGGTACCTACAAAGGTCGGGGCCCCCCCTTCCTAGATGGAGGTGGCAGAGCAATCTGCACACACCAAGAGTCCATGCACGCATCGGGATGGCTCCGGACAGTCAGGTTCGGACAGTCAGATTGCAGGGATTGTTGCGCTAAGCAAGGGTTAAAAACGATCGCGTCTTGGCTGCAGCCCAAATAGGATAACTGTCAATTGCCCCTTGCCAGGTGCGCGTCGCCGTAAGAATCGCGCCCTTCAATTCATCAAGCTCGATGGAGATCGCGGCGACGCGAAAGCAAACCCAAATGGAGATCCAGTACCGCGACACCCTCCTTGGCGACATCCGCTCCGCCTTCGACAAAGCTGTGGAAGCCCTGCCGCATGAGCATCTTCGCGCCCCGTTACTGGTGACGAGGCGAACGACCCTGAGGAGCCCTTCGCTGGTTCCAAGACTATGCCTTCACCCAGGGTTTCGCTCTCGTCACTACCAGCAAGGCACGCGACCGCCTCCGAGTGAGCTGCATCCATCATGGAAGAGGCACGCGAAACACGCGAAAGCTATCGGATACGGTCACAGAGGGAGGGGACCGAAAGAAGGAGCTCACCTACGTCAAGGCAAAGGACTGTCCCTACAGTCTTTATGTCTCCTACAAAACTATCCGGAGCGGAGGGGTAGAGGAGCGAAAGGGCTGGGTGGTCGGTTTCACCTACGCATGCCATACGCACCCGCCACTTCAAAATCCCTTCCATTACGCCTGCCATAGATCCCGTATCCCAGAGCGGGCCGCAGCAGTCGATCTGGCCCTCGCGCATCGGACTGCCGGCCTGTCGGCGACTGAATTAACCCGGATTCTCGACCAACACGGCTTAGGCAATTGTCTTTCCGCAAAGGAGTTCTACAACCTGAGTCGGTCTGAAGGAAGACGCAGCAGTCAAGAAGCGCTTGACCTCTTGCTTACTTGTTTGGAGTTCGAAGACTTCCGCGTTCGTTGCTTCTTCAAGTACCTTCTCGACGACCAAGGACGACGGACAGCGCGGGTACTCGAGCACCTGTTCTTCTGTTCTTCCGAGCAGATCCGCCTGGGTAGAAGATTCGTCAGCGGATTCCTCATGCAAACCGATGCGACGTTCAACACCAATTGCCTCCACCTGCCTTTATCTGTCATAGTGGGAATCACAAACACAGGCAAGAAATTCCTCTGGCTTTCGCCTTTATAACATCTGAATCAGCTGAAGCCTTCGAATTTGTGAATGCCCAATTGGCGGAACTGGTCTGGTACGATTGCCCACCACCTCAAGTCGTTCTCGGGGATCAAACCAAGGCAATTGATATGCGGGCCGAACCACTTTACTACGGGGGCCGTCTTCCGGGGGCCGTGTGGCTGACCCTCCAAATCGGGTAGTTGAACATTCCGTTGTCTGTCTTCAGCCACGCAATAATTTCTCGGGCAGGGATGCTATAACGCTCTTGTATTCTATCTGGAGTTTTATGGCATTGCGTTTTGCAAGAATAAACTAATAATATGATGACGGGCCTGCCGGGAAGAGTTCAAGAGGTCCCTGGTAATCGCGCCCACCTGCAAATAGATCCGGGGTCAGATCCGGACGACACGCGGAGGGCCAGGCCCTATGGACAGGCTATTTTCACGGTCCAGAACACTCTGTATTTTCGCTACCCAAATTACATTCGCACATGGATACAATCGCCGCGGCTTTCCTTGCTACCAGAATTTGATAGGACTGAAGGCGCTGCAGTGACAGGCCGCGTACGGGAACTTTGCCGTCTCCGCTTCGGCTGAGCTTCCTGCCTCTCTTCATCAGAGATGGTCTCCCATTCTGACCGTCGCCTCCGTACGCTAGGTTGCCTCCTGCGGCCAGCTTGTCGCACGCCTGTCTGCTTGCCCGGCCCAAGGATAGCTGACTTGCGGGCGGGCTTTCTGCCTGGCCCAGCCTTGCCCACTGCTGCTCGACTACGGCTGGACGGCCGAATTTTCATGCTCTCAGGGACAGGCTGTGTCGCATTCTTCGGTCGGCCTCGGAGACATGCTGCGATCTTAGGGTCGAGAATTCGGCGGTAGGGATTGTGCGAGGTTGGCTCCCTAAGGTGCCAACGAGGGTGAACGTCCCATTTCGTCAAGGGTATGCCCGCTTCTAATTTGTTGTAGATTGTATGGCAGCAAGGAATCCCTAGCTGCCACGAGACGGAACAATCCTCGTTGCAATCCCCGATCGGCTCTGGCCAAGGACGTGACCTGCTTGGTATCGATCTCAAAGCTTGCCGATGCTCTTTGGCAATGAGCTTGAGCCCCGGCTCAGACATCACTGTGCGAAGCTCTCCTAGATACCCGAGCCGGGACCGGAGTATGTGCGGAGGTCAAAACCTCATCCTGCGAGCAGTTATCGATGAAGTCTCGTTCTTGGTCGCCTAGCATGGCCTCGATTGCCTCCACAAGCGAGTACAAATGGCTCATCCCATTGAGCAGGTAACTCTTGACATTATTGTTGCTGGCCTCGGTGCCAGAGGTCACACGAACCCCGAAATTGCGGTACTTCTTGATGAAGCATTGTGCCCATTGCGCTCGTATGGGCAAGTATGTCTTGTAAAGGTACATAAGGATGGCCTGCTGGTCGTTAAACTCGCCACATAGACGCACCCAAGCCTTTTCATGCTCTTCTTTTGTCTCTGCAAATGCCACGAACTTCCACAGTTCGAGGACACCACGGTAGTTGTGGGGCACAGGCGCAGTAACGTTGCTATGGTTCAGTGAGCTCTCTTGTCTCTCTAGGGCGAGCACAGCTTCCATATCCCCCGAAGACAGCCTTGCGTTCGGGTTACCATCTCCGTCGCTTTCTGGATCTTCATTTCTGCTCTTCCATTTCCGTTTGGCATTAAGGAGAACATTTGCGTTGATATGTTGAACACATATTGTTGCTGACTCTCGGGGATACTGGCTTTCTAGTGCTGCCTTCATCTGTTGGTCGTAGTCGGTAACAACAACATTGGGTAGCGGGATCATATGCCTGTCATTTAGTTCTCTAACCGCCTCCGCGAGGAATTGGAACCCTTCGCGTCTCTCGTTATCGATCAAACCGAATGCGGCGTTGTAGACAGATTTCAGGCAAGTCTGCCCCGTGACCTGGAAGAGCGGTAGTTTGAAGCGGTTTGTATTGTATGTGTTGTCGAAGCTCAATGTCCCCGGAAAGCGCTTCCACATTCGGAGACAATATGGGAATGTCCATAGCAGACCAACAAGGCGATCAGGCTCCGTCGCCGACCACTTGACGATATATGGGATGCCCCTCTCGTCAAACAACTTAATCAAGGCGGCTGTCGGACCTAATCCGCCTAGCTTTTCGCGACGCAAGAGTGCCCGAGCGTTATATATGTCCCGTCTTGTGTAGTGCGTTCCGCGATGCTTTTCTTGAACGATGCCACGGACATCGCGCGCCCTGATCCCGACTCGTCGGCTCGTCGCTTCAACTGTTGCCTTGACAGAGTCAGTAAGTCTTCGATGGACTGGATGTGCCGAGAGACTCATAGAACGGTCGTGGTTGTGTTGGCTGTGCTGAAGGTCGGCAAACGCCCGCAGAGTCCACATGTAGTCATTTCGTTCCAGGGCCTCCGCAATGACCTTCCACTTACATCCACACTTGCGCGATCGTCTTTGGCGGAGACCTGCGCCTCTTGGCATACGAGGCTCGCCGTACCGGTCGCACTGAAACACATATCTCGTCTTCCTGGCTTGGTTGCCGGAGCCATTGCGTCTGATAACACCAAATTCATTCTCCTTCGCGAATTCGTTGACATGGAATTGAAGAGCATCGACCGATACCGCGGCAGGGCCAGGGATTGGCGGGTTGGGGATAGGAATCGAGGCATCTCGACTGGTAGACGCTGTATCTGACAGGCCGTCCCAGTCCTCGTACTCGTAATCCTCTTGTTCCTGGCTTGGCGGCGGCGAGGGTGACGTTGGTAAGACCGGCGGTGATGATGAGTCTAGGGCTCCTGGAGCAACTCGGAGCGCAGCAGGTGCCGGGCAATGCTGAGCCAATTCGCGAGCTAGTAAATTGTCGAACTTGGCTTGCTCTTGGGCAAAATCTAGGGCAGACCGAAAACGGACCGTGCTTCTCGTACGTTGCTCGGTATCCCCTGAAGTTGCTTGTTCCCGAAGGCGCTCTCTCTCTCAAGTCTGTCGGGGCCCCGGAACCACAGGGGTGAATAACCGCTGCATGCCACCGCCGCGGAAGCAGTCGTCCAGAAAGATTCGCGACTGCCGCAATTCCCAATAGGGCTCATCGACTCCGCGATTACCATGCGGTTTAGGAAGGCTGCTGAAATAGCTCTCCGGCCATGTCGCAAATAGGTTGTATAGGGCGTTGTCGTCGCCATGGCCGTAGTGAAGCTCGGGGTCAAACAAAGGTGGGGTGAGGGTGCCGCGATTGTCATGTCGCTGCTACTATGGTCGCTGAAACGAGCTGCCTGCTAGAGAAGAGTCTTTACTGTACTGGCGACGGTAAATTTAATGACCACGATACAAACGGCGATGCCGTTAGAATGCCGCCGTGTTTTAGCCATTCATATATTACAGATGGCTGGGAGAAGACACAGGAACGACAACCAGCCATCTGTTGGAAGGGGCAAGACGCATGGCAGTGACAATGGAATGCTCAACTACCCGATTTGGAGGGTCAGCCACACGGCCCCCGGAAGACGGCCCCCGTAGTAAAGTGGTTCGGCCCGCATATCAATTGCCCAAACCAAAGGGCTCGCTGCCGCGATGGCGGCGTCCCAAGCGAGAGCTGATCCTCAGGGTGAAGATGGGCAAATATTGCAGCTCTGTGAATGGCATGCCGCAGAGAACTTCAAGAAGCGATTGTTAGACTCGGGCAAATATACGAAGAAACGAAGGAAGAGCTCCTTCGGTTCGTTTGGGATTACATACAAGCTCCCGACGAGGCGCGACTTGAAGAACGGCGAGGCGAGCTGCTCGCAGAAATTCGGGAGCCGGAACGCCTTTATCCCAAGAATAATTGGCAACCGAAAGAGCGCCAATTTGTCCGAGCACACACACGACAGTACCCGAACCTCGGATGTAACAGCACACAGAGAAACGAAAGCTACCATGTCGTGGTCAAACAGTCTCTCAACAGGCAGCTTCCCTGCAGGCATCTTGTCAAAACTGGCCGAAAGCTTGAAGAAATTGACTCAAAAAATCACCGAAGACGAGGATCGGAGCAGGGCGGACGTCCCAAGGCTGTTGGACCGAGCTGCTTTTCGCCTTCTTATCGGGAAGGTTCCACACTATGTCCTGAGCAAACTAGCTCCGGAGTGGGAGGCAGCAAAGGCCCTAAGGTGGGGGCAAAACACCGAGATCGAGAAGGAGCGCGAGGCATTGGGCGCTCTGAACGAGCCCGGATGTCCTTCTGCGTGTGAGTTTCCACTCAGATATGGCCTGCCCTGTCGACACTGGCTGTACGAGGCTGTTGTTAGGTCCTGCGCTATCCCACTCAATCTTCTTCATCCACGCTGGTTGATCGACGGTCCTGACGTGGTACGCGGCTGGACCATGTCTTATGAAAAGCAGGCAGCTCCTGAAGAAGCAGAAAACCCAGGGGACCGTTACCAAGATGGCGGTAGGAACATGGTTCTTCAATCGGGATTAGAGGTCGTTCAAGTACAGGGGAGCCTCGGCGGACAGCAGGCAGAGGAGTTCTCGAGACTCTTCCGCTTACAGAATGACCGTCTAATAGCAGGTTTCTGGGCGCAGGTACAGTCAAGAGCTCTCCTACCCCGGAATTGCCTGAAGCACTGCATCAGCCTGGCTTGAAGAGGTTCAAATCCCACGGTGGCACGAAAAGACGATTCATGACCGGCTGTGAGGCCGCAGAGCATGCTGCCGCTCGAGCGGACCGCGCCACTTCGGATTTGCCGAAGGGAGTTGGCCAGCTTCCTGACCATTCGACGACTCCGTCCTCTCCTTTGGCAACTTCGCCACAACCTCTTCAGGAAACGGGACGTCGAAAACGGAGTACGAAGGCTATAGAGAAGGCGGCAGCTGCTACTGGGAAGTCTTCAGATAGAGTGGGAAGGGGTGAGAAACCGGATATGCCTAAGCCGCAGTGCAAGAAGCGGAAGGCTTCCAAGGAGGACGAAACGCAGTTGGAACTGCAGCAGCGGCCTATCCAGGATTGTATACTAGTGGATTTCCCTTCAGACTGAAAAATGGCACTTCTTTCCCGTTCGGGCTGTAGCCAAGGCGCGATGGCTTTGGATCCTTGCTTAGCGCAACAATCCCTGCAATCTGACTGTCCGAACCTGACTGTCCGGAGCCATCCCGATGCACGCATCCATATAACTGTGACATCCTTACGGTCTGAGCTTGACCAGACCCGACACTTCAGGCGGATTAATCCATTGGTGGAGGCGCCAAGCCTTGCCAACGTTTAGTGCCAATTGCATCGATCTCCTCCCACGCCCTCGCATCCGTCGACACTCTTGCCTCAGGCTCAGGTATAGGACCGGTGCTGGTCAGTCGACCCAACCTGTTCGAGATACGCCTCCTTCTTTCTGTTGATGACTGGAGCCGCTGCCCTGCACTCCTCGAGCACGTCCTGCATGCTGCGCCGCTGCACAAGCGCTTGCCACACCGTCTTACAGGTGCTCTGCATGAAAAGGCGGTCCATGTCTTCGAGGGTAAGGCCTGCGAGTTGGTCAGCGTCGTTCACCGCGGCAACTCCTCGCTGTACGTGCCCTTGGTCTCGGGGATGAAGAAGAGCGCCCAGAAGCCCATGGCAACCATGAGTGCGCCGAAGAACATGTACGTCCGTAACCCAGCGAGGTGATCATGTATGGCGTGGTGCGGGAGATGAGGAAGCTCCAGAACCACTGGTCGGCCGTCGTAATGGCTGTGCAGAGCATCCTGACGTCTGCAAGGGTTAGTCACTAGGCCCCCGATGGCAGTCTCAGGAGCATTAGAGCTTGCTTACCGATGGGAAAGATTTCAGAACAGTACACCCAGGTGATGCCCTGCCACGTTGCGCAGTAGATGAGGCCATAGAGATACACGCACACTGCTTCGTCAGCGCAGATCACACAGACGTGAGTATTTCGGGCGGCCTACCCATGGCTAGGTAACCCCATCCGTCCCTGTTGATGTCCCCTTGGACTGCTGCCGCGGCAGGGTCGGCCATCATGACGTATCCGCCAATGTACCACATGGGGACGGAGCCGATAAAGGCCCCCCAGATGAGGCCGTTTCTGCGGCCGACCTTTTCCACGAGCCACACTGAGAATACAAACATGCCAAGCGTCTTGGCGATGCCGTAGAAGCCTGTAGCGAAGAGCTTGGTGGTGGTCCCCGTGAGGCCAAGTGTCTCGAAGATGCGAGGTGAATCTGCCAAGTCAGCCTAGCGTACAGTAACAGCCAACACAGACGGTGATCGGGAGCGTACAGTAGGTGATAATGTTGACGCCGGTGAGGTTCTGGCATGCCATGAGCAACATGCCGATGGATATGCGGTTGCGCACCCCCTTTTGGAAGGGGCGCTTGAACATCTCGCGGAATGTCATGCGGTTCGCCGTGCGCTCCTCGACCTGCTGGCGGATCTCGGAGAGCTCGTCTCGGATGTATTGGTGGTCGGCGGGCAGGGCGCGGAGGTTGACGAGCACTTTCTCTGCCTCTTCCCAACGGTCGTGGCTCGCCAGCCATCGCGGCGATTCGGGGCATTTCAGCATGCCCAGGCAAAGGAGGGCACCGGGGACGAGCTGCATGCCAAGGGGAACGATCCACTGGGCGGCCTTGGACGAGGAGATGGTTCGGTCACAGGCGTAGTTGATCTTTGTCGAATCAGAATCACCACTGCTGCTCTGTGCTTTGCTTTCCTGCATCTTACCCAGAATCCCAGCATGCCACCTCCCTGAGACGCAATCTGTCGGCCTAGGTATCAGTATCCGAGTATGCCGGGTCTGGCACACGTCAGTCCTACCTCGAAGACGCCAATCAGCCTGCCACGGATTGATGGAGGCGCCGTCTCCGCAATATATACGGGCGCAATCAGCGACGATGCCCCGATGCCAAGACCGGCAACGGCACGTCCGACAATGAGCATGGCGAGCAGGCCGTGTGCCGCTGTCATGAGCACACCGCCGGCGATGAAGACGGTCGCGGCGACAAAGATGGCATTTCTTCGACCAATTTTCTCGGCGAGTGGGAAGGTCAGCAGCGAGCCGAAGAAGCACCCGGCTTGGAACGTGGACACGATGTTGCCTTGCAGAGTGTCGCGATACGTGCCCGACGCTGAGAGGAGACCAAAGTCGCGGCGGAACGAGTCTAGAACCATCGTGCCCCCGATAACAGACGTGTCGTAGCCCACTAATGGTTTGTACGCGCGAAATGGTTAGCAACACTCTTCAGGCGCGCGAAGTCTTAGGCGAATTACTGGTGATGGCAGACATGGAGGCAACGATGGCCACCAAGTGGATGCGCCAGTTGCGCACACTCTGGGGTCGTTGGTCCCGTCGGCGTGGAGGTCGAAGCCCATGCTCGCCTGATACCTTATGGGCTTGCGAGTCGAAGTGGAGAGGTACTAATCTGAGACCTGCTACAGAAACAGAGTCTGTGGGCGAGTCAGTGGGCAAGTCTCGGTGGCGATGGATGACAGGTAGTGCAACCTCGTGGAGATGTAAAGTGGTGTATGCCTCTGAGTCGGTGTCGGGTCGGCAGAAGGAGGCGTTGACGACGTTCTTCTGGTCGTTGTGCAATCCGCTGGTGTGGGTAAGATGGACGGGCAAGCTCAAGACCCGGCGACCTTGGACGACAACCACGTCACGGCACACTCTGATAATCCTTCACGTCGACTCACTCTACGTTTGCGGTACATCCGAAGAACGACCTGAACCCACTTTGCTTCGTAAAGGCCACCCAATTCGTCGTCCCGTCGCACCTCCCCGCGTGGCTTCAACGCGGGGAAGTGGAGAAGCCCGGAGGGGGTTGGCGATCGTCTCCCGCGGTCGCGCCGACTTTCGACCCATTATCCTCCAGTTAGATCTTTTTTCTGTAGCAATGGCTGGGCTCACACTGCTGCTGGCTGCCCTACTGCTTCTGCCCATGGCGTTTGCCGTTGAAACTGGCGTGCGTCTGCTCAGCAACTATTTGGCTGCGCGCACCATCGGCGTACCGCTGCGCGTCGTTCCTATAAGCCCTCTAAACCCGTTTTGGGTCCTTTTCGACAGACGCGTCGTCTCCTTCTTGCGCCGTCTGCCATTTGGCGATAGCAGCTTCACCAGATATAATTGGTGAGGATGGGAGGTTGAAGACCGATATCGCTCTCACCATGAGATGGGCGATGTTTGGTTCCTCGTCACGCCGCTCAAGAATTGGGTCTACGTCAATGACCTGGACACGCTCATGTCCATCTTCAAGCGCTCAGCCGACTTTCCCCGACCAGTCTTCGTCAACGGTATGTTGTCAGACAGCTTGCTGCTCATTCTGGTGCTTCGGACCTAGGGATACGAGCCCCGTGTCGTCTGTACCGCAGTCATTTGCATCCCGTCCACATCCCACCCCAGAAAGTCATGAGGCTACGCCTGCCACGTCCGAGGCCAGAGCAGACGAGACAGATGCTTCACAATGCGAATTTGACATTGATTGGGAGAACATCTGGCACGGCGGCAAACGACTTTTGGGTGCCAAAATGAGACCTCGTCACAAAAGGGTCGTCGGCACAAAGATCAAAGAGTCGTGGATCTACAGATACGGCGCGAACTTGGAGCATAGCGGAGTACGTTACTGGCTTTGCAGAATCTGTCACGGGAAGAAGAACTATTCGACAGCGTTATACGCCTCCTCAGGGACGTCTCACGCCGCGAAGCACCTGCGTCGTCAGCACCAAATCACGGAATTCGGCGAGAGTCGTCCCGGATTGAAGACTCCGTTTACCTTGGCGGCTACGTCACCATCCTCTTCGTCCCTACCTTTATCTCGACAGGCCAGCCTAGGCTACCAGCTCGCCTCCCATTTCGACGAGAGGACATGGAAAGCTCGCTTTGTGGACTGGGTCATAGTGGAAGATGTCACCTTTCGACAAGCATCCAGCGAGCGGCTTGGGTGGCTCGTATCGAATGGAGGAGAGCTTGCAAGTCGGCTACTTCCGGAGCATCACACCTTTGAACGGCGACAGCAAATTGTCTTTGATCTCGTCAAGAACGCGAAGAGCTCGGTTCACACCAGCTTTGATCTATGGACTGCCTCAAATGCGTTTAACTACGTCGGAATTGTCGGACATTTTGTTGGCAGTGAAGGCAAAAAACGCGATGCCCTTCTTGGACTTCCGCGCTTAGTCGGTCCACACTCCGGTGAGAATATCGCCGCCTATCTCAAGGAGGTAATCGATCGATACGAGTTGGGGTCCAAGCTTGATACTTCATGCTTGATAACGCCAAGAGCAACGATACCTGCCTAGAGACGCTTGCTAGGTGGTTTCCAATGGATGTCAGCCGACGCCGCCTACGCTGTATAGGCCACGTTATCAACCTGGTTGTCCGAGCAGTTATTTTTGGCTCCAACGTCAGTAAATTCGAGGCTGAGCTTCGTGGAGCTACAGATGAGTTCAAGTTCGACATTTGGGCAAAGAAAGGAGCTATCGGCAGACTCCACAACATTGCCACCTACATTACAGATCAGGGGTCTTCGGCATTTGCAGACCGAGCTCGCTGGTGACGATCCTATTTTTACCCTGGAGATTGTTGTTGACGGCAAGACTCGCAGGAACTCTATATACATGATGATCAAACGCGGTACGTTTCTCGTCCGAGGTTGCTTCCGTATTCTGAGTACTGACAACTTGTCGGCTTACACCAGCACTCGAACTGCGCTGCGCCATCGAGCTCTATCAATCTCGCTGGCAAAAGCCTAAGAATGACCCTGATCACCGTGACCTAACTAACGACTTCCTCAATGCTGGGGACTGGGTTGAATTAGAGCGTTTCTACGAGTTCCTGAAGCCGTTTTATATCCTGACGAAGACTATAGAGGGCAACGCCAGTAAGCCGGGGGCGGAGGGCGGCCATGGAGCTGTGTGGAGACACTTAAAACCATGGACTACCTGTTCATGAAATTCAAGCAGGCCGCGGAGGATACTCAGTTCCAGGAGGCCTCCCATTTTAAGTCGGGAATTGACTGTGGATGGGCGAAGCTTGAAGACTATTACGTCAAAACCGATAGGACACCTGTTTATCGGGCAGCTCTAGCACTGCACCCGTCGTATGGGTACGACTACTTCGAACGACACTGGAAGAAGGCGATGAACAAGCCGCAATGGTATAGCGACATGCAGTCGGCTGTTGGTAGCCTATTCGATGAATACCGGAGGCAGACTGAAGTTGAAACTCAGGCTCAAGCTGGGTTTTTGGAAGACGAATCCGAGGAAGTCGACGCTGACAATGACTACAGCTCGTTTGGAAAGAGATAGATTAGCTCGTTAAACACACAGCGGAAGAAGGTCAAGGCAGTGAGTCAGCTTGACTTATTCCAGACCAGGCCAATTTACGCCCAAGATCTTGACGTTGCAAACCCTCTTGAATGGTGGAGCCGGCATCAACTGGAATACCCAGTCTTGTATCGAATGGCGCTAGATCTGTTCTCAATTCCTGGCATGAGTGCTGAATGTGAGAGAGTGTTTAGCCAGACAAAGAAGATGATCACAGACGAGCGCATTCAGCTACCGGTATACGATGTTCACCCTTCGGGCTGGATATTCAGCTGTTAAGGCCCATGCATTGGCAACTTAACGGGTGTTCGAAGTATTTTATTCCCACACTCAGCAAGAGACTTGTCCATGTGTGTAGGCATCAACAGGCTACAGTAATACTGACGTAGTAGCGGCAGAGGTGTCCTGGACCGGCTGTAAAGGAGTGACTTGTTCGTATCTGTAGCTGCACGAAGCAGTAAAAGGATAGGCTTGAAAGCCGACAAAAATCATAACATGAAAGCCCCCGGATTTGACCCCAAGCATAAGCATCGAGACGTTGCCATGGCAAACTCAGGCCACGCACAAAGCTAGCCTTCGTAATATATCTCTAGTACCTAGAAGATGCGGCTGCACTTCTGGCCCTGGGCGGCATTGCTTTAGTGGTGGCGGTGGCCGTGTCCATGGTGCCCGTGACGATGTCCGTGATGGTGTCCGTGGTGTCCATGATGGTGACCGTGGTGTCCATGGTGGTGATGGTGGTGTCCGTGATGGTGTCCGTGATGTCCGTGATGTCCGTGATGTCCGTGGTGTCCGTGGTGTCCGTGGTGGCGGTGGTGGCGGTGGCGACCTCTTCCATCACGGGCAACGAGGTCTGCTTCGGCGTCGTCACGGGCAAAGAGGGCTTCTTCGGGCTCGTCACGGGCAAAGAGGGCTCCTTCGGGCTCGTCGCGGGTAAAGAGCTCTGCCCCGTGGCTCATGTCGAGGTCTCTGGCCTCGAGCTCGACATTCTCGAGGCTGGGCACCGGATTGGCGACGACTGAGCCCAGAGTGAAGAGGGCGGCGAGGAGGAAATGGTTGAGAATCATGATGGCGGGGCGAGTGTTACTTGAAGTGAAGCAAATGGGTCTCTCTGGATAGTTGACAGAAGAGTGTGCTGACCGATGCTGATGCCTGGATTCAAGATATTTTCGTAGGGCCATGAGCTGGGTTATATATAAAGTCCAGGCCGCTCGGGGCTAAGTCGAAGGCCACAAGGCCGCGGACAGCTCAGAATGCGAGATCGGAAACTGGGCGACAAGTATTCAGCCTCGAGGCCTGCTGGGGTCTCCATCCACTGACTTGGTGTGTAATCCCAGCACCCGCATGGCTCGTTCCAACGCCAAGTTTGCGGCCCAGGCCCTGCGTGGGCTTGTAAAGGAGACTCTAGATCAAAGACTTGCGGCTGACGGACCGACAAGTCGAGACGCCGCCGGCGAAAGGCCCTGGGCTATTGGCGAGTTTGACTTGTCGAGATGGCGGGAAAGCGATATTCAGCTGGGTCTAGAGCCTTTCTTGGCTGCATGAGAGGAGCCCAAATAAAGCTGCGCGCCCGGGCCTAATCGCGCGATTTTTATTAGGTAGCTGCTCCCGAGCACCCATAGCATGAGTGACCATGTCAACGTCAACGACACGGTACAGCGGGTACAGCGGCACTACCATCCGACAAAACTGAACTGCAATCACCCTAATCAGTCGTCGGCGACTCCGGCGTTGGATTTGCTGAAATGTGTCTGCTATGAAGTGACCAGGCAGAAGCTTCTACAACCGGGAACCTCCTGGAAATAGGGGTGATAGACGAAGGTGAAGATTTTGAAGATTTTGAATGAAGGATGAATCAAATGAATTGAATTTTTTGGATCTTGATTCAAAATCTTCAAGCTCCAATTTTCGCGATTCAAGTTGGGTTTGGGCCAATTCAGGCCATTCATGAATGGTTTGAAGGGATCCCCTAAACGAAGTGAATTTGGTGTGTACCTGAGCGATTGCAAAGATGCCTCAAAACGCCAATAAGTAGTATATAGTTTTAAGTTATAGCCTTCTAAGAAGTCGATAATCCCGAATACTACAAAAATTAACTTACATAAATACTGATCCGCCTGTCCTAGGCAAATCGACTGAAAATAAGCACTTTCAAAGCTCTGCCGAATCCTCAAAATACGTCGGTACAACGCGTTCGAATCCGCCACTGTACACGGCTACACTCTTAGAGCCCCAATCCTCCGAAGCCTCCATTGTATCTAGACAGGGGGTTGATATCGCAGACTTATCGGCTTGGGATGCAGGAGGTTTGGGGTAGGGGTTCGGTGGGAGCCTCGGTGGGAGGAAGAGGTTGAGGAGGATTCTCGCCTGAACACAGATTAGCATATACCTACATATATAATGAGGGTATATCCATACATACCATCTTCCAGCTTGCCCGGAATGTGGTCTGGTCTCCAAATAATACTATTGGCAAAGGGCAGGATGTCATACTCCATGGCCGCCTTGATCAACGCCTGATCGATCTTATCTTCCTGAGTATAAGCACTCCGTAAAAGTGTTAGTACTCGCACCGTATCTGCCTTCAAGGCGTGACGGCGGATACCGAATTCGTCTCTACAACCGCTGAAGAGGCGTTCCACGTCAACTTCAGAGCCAGAGACAGAGAGAAGATCACGCGCCGCCGCAGCCAAAAGTGGCCACTGACCTTGTGTTCTTTCCACCACTTCAGTAGGAAGTCTGGAGACTTTGCAATAGACTCGTCGAACTCTATTCGAGGAGCTGCAAGCCACCGTTCAAGCTCCGAAATAGGGATCGCCGCGCCCGTCTCCGCCTCCCTCGCCTTCTTCATTTGGATGGCTCTCCATTGCGCAATGGAGACTCCTTGAGGACGCTCAGCTGGTCTGGATTGGCTCATAGTTGAGTTTGTGGCATTCAATGCTGCTAGCTCCGGCCACTCCGTTTTGAAATACTTCTTGACTTTAGCCATAATCTCAGAGTATTGATCCGGTATCATCATTTCCAATTGGTGAGTTTTATAACGCGGATCCAGGATGTGAGCTGCGAATAGCATCATTTGATCGTCAAGCTTCTTCATATAAGTAACGTGTTTTGCTTTGCCCTTCGAGAAGGCGTCTCGAATGGACATATCAAGGTCTGTAAAGTCGCCAACTCCTTCGACTACATCATCAAGGAGAGCTTCCAAATCCCAATAGATATCGAGACTTTGTGAGATCGGCGGCATAACTTCGGAGACTTTCAGAGTGTGGTCTTTAAACGGCTTCAGAACCTTCCGCAGTTGATAGAGAGCGACAATCTCTTCTGATAAGGGCAGGAGGCACTTGACTTGCGGGTGAGTATCAACGAACTCAGTATACTCTGCCTCAAGCTCGAGGAATTGGTCAATCATGTCGTAGGCCGAATTCCAGCGAGTGTCGACATCGTAGGTTGGCTTCCGGTAGTGCGTGCGCGGCATGCTTTTGAAGTCTTGCTCCCAGACCCGGATCTCAACATCCAGAGATTGAGGAGGCGGATTTTGGCAATCCCACTTCGACTAGAGTCTCCCGGAATGGTGTAGTTGTTGCTTTTATTCTCTTCGTCCCACTTGTCAAGCATCTTCTTGGCTTCCTTCGCTGTGCCTGCTTTGAGATCTTGCAAGACGCCCTCACAAATGAGCGAGGTAATATGAGCTAGACAGCGGATCCAACTCTTCCTGCCGTGAAAGCGCATGCGGGCCTCCCTATTGGGCTCACCTTGTCGTCGAATTTGGTCTTGAGAGAATCGTACAAAGACTGACAGAGCGTGCCGTTATTGCCGGCGTTGTCTCCCGTAATGGCGAGAAGCTTAGGCTTGAGCCTGAGCTCCTCAAGCGTCCTCTCAACTATCTCAGCTAATTGTTTGCCAGTGTGAGATCTTTTGAGCTCAATAAACTCAATAACTTCCTCTCTCTCAGTCTCCTGCGTTCGACAAAGTCTGTATATATATGATTGCGTAACGTTATACGACTCCTGTACACACATGTTGTGTTGTGAGCCAAGAACATCTCTTGAAAAGCAGGAGTCTCGACAACAGAGAAGGGTTGTCGGTGTTTTACAAACCACCGGCGGATAGACTCCTTTGCCGTGAGTCTTGCTCTCTGCCTAGGTCGACCGCTCCATGCGTCTGCCTCTGTATAATCTCCTCCACCAATGGCGCGGCCGTATCCATTAATTCGAGCGTGGTGAGATTCCTTCGTAATACCGTGGATTTTTAAATGGTCTCCCATGCCAGAGGTAACCCTCGGCGGTTCGATTCGAGGACCTGGAATCTCTTCCGAAGAGTATTGGGATTTTGAAGGCACTCTATACAAGTCCACCGGAACTCTTGGAAGATCTTCGGCCCATCCTTATCCTCTGAGTAAAAGCTTCTGTCTATAGCTTCCTCTGCATATACCAATAGACGTGGCTGTTCTTGTCTCTCTTCTTGCGAACATGCTTTTGTTTGTTGTCGGCCCACTTCTTGATAAGTCCGGCTTTCTGCGAGCGTCATATGACTACTGTTCAATGGCGGCTCTGGTGTATCCGCGTCGGGCATGTCATCATCTGACTCACAGTCAGGATGACCCGGGGGCGCGCAGACAATTGTATCTTCGCCAGTTGGAAGAGGAGAGGAAGGAGCCGGAGTTGCGCTAGAATCAGCGCGCGCGCGGGATTCCGAGGTTGAATTGAGGACGTTCGATGCGGGCATAATTCTGCGTTGGCAATTTACGCCGGGTCCTTGGAGCAAAGAAATTCGCTGCGGCAGATGTTTTTGTTTCAGCAGGGGCCATACTACGTATCATGTTATAATTAGCTATCCACTCGTAAGGTAATTAAATAAGGAGGGTAGATTGGAGAGTAATGAAGTTTTACCTGATCTTGGCTGAAAGGCTCGAGAATGGACGCGACACAGGTAGTCGGAACGACACCAAATAAACCACAATAAAGTGTCAAGGAGTCGGGGTTGAACGGGTAGGATAGGTCGTCGGTCAGGGCGTTGATTCGGGGGCTGATCCGAAGCCGCTGTCGGAATATCGAAGCAGGAATTAGGCGAGGTCGTGGTAAAATAATGTCGTGGCAGTTGTCGCGAAGACCGTTGCGCCACGCAGGCAAAAGGTGGATGGGCTGACGACCCTGTCTTTCCGACAGCAGTAGAATTAACAGGTGGTCAACTGAGCGGAAATAACGCGTCTGAACGCGGCTAGTTGGCACAATATATCCTTATCATGCAGATTTTTCGGGTACTTCCTGATCGGCTAATTTGTATGGACAAACAAGTAGCAGTCATATTGGGCTCGAGGAGTAGATAAGTCCCTAACAGCCTCCAAATCGCGAGCTGACTCGATTCGTGTCACTTCCAATTGTTCGCGCAGTATTGAGATGTTGAGGATCTGAACGCGTTTTTCGAATCAGCTTGCTGGGGGCTGTACAGCGGTATAATTATTATATTATATATCCAGAATATGGGTTGCCGAGCTTAATATGTGCTTGAAATGTAGTATTCCAACCAAAAAATGGGCTATCCATTGATTGCCTTCAAGATGATGTGGCATTTCTTGAGCAAATGTTAACGACATGTAACTATCGAGGGTTATATCATCCGAACGAGAAAATCCAGAACATTCGAGCGGCACTACATTTAAATCATGTGCATTATAAAATGGCACTGTTCATGAGCTTCATGGTGTTTTTTAATACTCCGTATAGGGTGGCAAGATTGCTGAAACGGTGGCGTATCAGGCACTGTTAGGTCGTTATACCACAATATATGGACGCCCTAACTGCCGTCCTTCGCCTCGATTTCCCAGCGACGCCCCGCCAGACGCGGGCGGCGCGGGACTAGGATTTTGCCAGTGGAGTGTGGACGGTGGAATCCAACTGAAACACGCACAACAGACTTTTAAATACGCAGAGCGTCATCACAAGCGCGGCCGAACTCGAAGTTACCGTGTCCGCGCGGGGCAAACCCCTTAATGATGGGGTCAAAGCAGCTTGTTTATTGATGTGTATGTGAGCCTGCCGAGGAAGAACAGGGAAGAGGCCCTTGGTGGGTGGCTTCGGGTATTGACCCTTTCCTCCCTGTATGTCCCTTGGCCGCGAAGCGGGGTGATAATTTTTTTTCGCCTTACGTTTCGACCATATCGCCATTCATTCACAATTTTTATGAATGAATTGAATGAAGACTCCTGATTTTTGATTCGTCGAATTTGAAGACCTTACCCGATTCGGCTTCATTCAATTCAAGGGTCCCGAGGCCGATTCGACTTCAAAATCTTCAAATATCAGCCCTACCTGGAAAGAACATGTATTGTTGTCGGAGTCTACATATACTATGGTACCAGTCGCCTCTAGCGGAGGTGGCTTCCACTTTTGGTGATTTGGTACGACATGTATTTACCTTTACCGATCTTCTCACGAATTGCCGGTCAATACTATAGTAGTATAACAAGCCTCAACAAGTATAAGATGTTTCGAACTTTATCAACCTTGGATTTATCGGAAGTCTCAGGCTCAAAGATGCATGGCGAGAATAGCCTGGCTTGGAAAGCCGCTACCCGTGCCACGCCCCACTTTACAGGAACTCGCAAGCTCGCACCACCACCGTGGGGCTTAAGGTGTTACGCATTAATGTATTGAAATGTCAGTAGCTTTTACGTCTAGGCCCTATAGGAGAAATCCTCCGGGTGAAATACACATACATACATACATACACCTTTAAAGTGCGGCGTGGCACGGGTTCTAGGTACTACTTCGTACTGCTACTATCATAAGAATCGCTGGGGTCCATGCACGGCATGTAAAAGCATAAAAACACTGCACTAGGTATAACTTGGTGTGCATTCGTTCCTTTTCTTTTGTTCCCCGGTACAATTCTCGTCTATTAATTGACCTCTTAGTGTTACGTTTCTCTTAATCCTCCCCGATGTGACGTCAATGACACGTGTGTGTGTGTGTGTTTGTATTTTTCGTCCAGCGACATTCAGGTCGCTCAGAACCAATTACTTGTCAAAATGTGTATGTCCATGTTAACGGGTAGTTACATGGTCAACAGAATATGTGCCCAAGAACGCAGTAGGAATGATTATTCAGTCCGAAGGACTTCTATTACGACGATAACTTGAAACTCGAAGCTCCGCTCCTATTGGCCACCGGAGTCTCCACTCGACGTGGATTGGACGGCATCCCTGCCTGGTGTAAGCCTTGAAGCCAGGGGCGGTCTTTGGTGTTGGCCTGCCAACGACCCATGCCACCAACGCGTAATCCTCATCCTTCCTCATCAAACAATCCCTCTAATCCAACGTAACTACTCATGGCTGATTCTATCCCTTTAACGAATGTTTGCAGGGAGTGCAAGCAGGAGAAGCCGGCAGATCAATTCATTTCGAAGACAAAGTCATCCATAACACGTGGACATAGAGATACATCCTTCGGACTGTATTACACCCTCCCCACCTCCGGTGAGGGTGTCAGCATATTTTATATCGTGCTCACCCTTTCTCGAAGCGTTCTATCGCACGGGGTGTAGAGCAGCAGCAAGCATGAAGATCAGGAAGTGGAAGAACTCTTGATTTAGCTATCTAGAGGGGAAAAGGAGCAACATCTTTATAGATGACATAAAGGAGTGGCTGGGAGATGCTAGAAGCATCTGATCATATAGTGTAGGTGCCTATAACGTGTGCATAATGTTGATGGTTGGTGTGGCTGTTCGGCATAGTGTAGATGGTAGGGGTTAGCCTGTTGGAGGCTGATATCCTGTGTGTGACACGTTCTGAGTCTGAAAATAGTCTCCTTGGTCTTGATTCCATCACTTGTTGTCGCAATCCGAAAAAGGATCATCTACTGATGGTTGTTGAAACTCACATGGCGGCATTGTACGTGGTGGATAGGCGCCAACCAATGACCAATAACATCGCCTTAAATACCGCTTACTAGGCGATATTGGAACTGGATTTGCATTGGCGCTTCTGGAGTCCCGGTGGGGCACAGGATGTGCTGAGCTAGACTAGCTAGAATAACTGCATGGAACGTCCCCGTCTGCGACTATAGGCTTTTCGATACTGCGATAGGATCAGGTCGGACGAACTCGACAAGAAGCCTGAAGCGAACGCCAGCTAGGCATTGAGGGGCCTCATCATGGAGACGCCGGCTGAGGCCGTGATCATAGTGGGGCGAAGCGCGTCGCCTGCGTCGACACCCGCGAAAAGATCGACACGCGTCGTGAGGCCAAGCACCAAAATTCGAGAAGCCGCGCGACAGCCCGACGATCTGGCTGAGAAGACAACACGCGCAACTAGGCTTGCAACGCGCATTGCCTCGGACGATGTCGCCATCAGTGACGCGACTGAGCGGCGCAAAGTTGCCAGCAGCAGCAGTGGCGCGAACGAAGGCCGAGCCATGCTCCAGAAAGTTCTCGAACTCTTGAGCGAGTCACGTCAAGAAACGCAAAAGCTCAGCCGAGCGATAGATGCGCAAAACGAGATCATATCCAAGCAACAGCAGATGATCCAGGAAATGGATCAACAAGGGAAAGAGATGAGATGAGCTTCGTCACATCCGAGCGCAGTTAGAGACCCTGGCTACGCCCGCATCTTCTCTGCAGAGCAGTCCGCAGATGTCGTATGCGAGCGCTGCAGGGTCATCGCCGACGATCCAGACAATGAACCGGGGCACCGTACCAGCAGCTAAATCGGCACGAACAGCCGTCAGCGATAGTCTCTACTGTACGGTGGACACATCACGAGTCGAAGAAGCGAACAGGTGCCAGACGCAGATCGGCAACATCCGAAAGGCCATAGAGAGCGACATGAGAAAGAGTCAGAGGCAGGAGACTTGGAAATGCGCAGCGGTCGTGACAGACGCTCGAAACCCCGACCGGATCAAAATTTTATGCAGAGACCAAACCGAGTTGAAGCAGGTCAAGGAAGCAGCGCAGAAGACGGTAACTTCGGGAGCCAGGGTACTGAGAGATCAGCTTTACCCTGTCAAAGTCGACAACACCAAGCGTACCGCAGTGCTGGACGCCGAAGGCAACGTTCTGCCGGGCGCAGCTGAGGCGCTCGGAGCCGAGAATTACGTCACGATTGCCAAGATCACCTGGCTTAGCAACAGAGAGAAAGCCAAAGCGTACGGGTCAATGGTGATCTATGTCACCAAAGAGAGTGACGCGCAAAGACTTCTGGACGGCGTGTGGTTCGATGTTGCGGGAGAGTCCGCCTGCACCAATGTTTTTGAACGCCGCGTAGGACCGATTCAGTGCTTCAACTGTCAAGAGATGGGACACAAGGCGTTTTCATGCAAGAAGCCGCAAAGATGTGGCAGATGCGCGAAAGCAGAACATCACCACAGAGAATGCAAGGAGACAGTGCCAAAGTATTCGACTTCGGATTTCGACAGACCGCGCTTCAGCTGCTGAAGGTAGGACGCTGAACACTTGGAGAAATTGGCCTTCAAGCAGGCCTGTCACGGAGCGAGTAGCGGCGAGGTTGGTGTAGCGTATGCTGACCCGTGGGGCTTAAGGTGTTACGCATTAATGTATTGAAATGTCAGTAGGTTTTACGTCTAGGCCCTATAGGAGAAATCCTCCGGGTGAAATACACATACATACATACAGGACCCCTGACCGTCAACGGCAATCTCATCAATCCATCAATCAACGGGAGCATGAATTGAATTGACAAGCTTATTCAGCAGACACTCGATTGAGTTGATTGAGTTGACGGTTGCTCAACTATATTGAGCAACCGTTGCTGGGATTGAGTGGTTTGCCACCCTGCATGGTATTCCTGCCTGTTTCCATCAAACATGATTTGGCATACCCATCTCGGCCTGATTCCTCCTCAAGGTGCGTTTTGGCTCTGGTATACTGATAATACTCTAGTCGCCTCGGGCTTCAGCCTTGTGGTGCAAGGTCGAGCACTATAAAGTCCAAAACTTTCCTCGGCCCTGGCAGCGTATTTCCATGGCACCCACGGCAAGCCCTCCACCGAGCTTGAGTATCCGGACTACGACATATTAGCCGTCTTCTGCACCGAATTTCACAGATGGCGGATGAAGCTAGCCCTCGTACTGAGGATGAGCGAGTCTTCGACTTGGCAACATACGCCGAAGCACTCCTCGCCACCGCCCAGATGATCTGATCAGATGCTTCCATTCACTACCATTCCCTTCCATTCTCATATTCAGGCAGTCTATAAAGATCTCGCCTCTTTCCCACCTTAGATAGCAGAATCAAGAGTCTTCCAGTCCCTGATCTTTATGCCCACTTGCTCATCCTCCGTGCGATAAGTCACTTAGAACCTCGCCTAATTACAAGGTCTTCTAAGCCAGCCAACGCGAGTAGTCACGACAAATTATATCGCCTAAGACTCTTCACGAACTCTCTAAATACCTTATCGGTATTAATTGGCAGCTTCCACGGAGCGGCGGTAGCCGCCAGCAGGAGCGTCGTCGTTCCCATGGTGCTTCTTCTTGCCATGGGACTGCTTTTTCTTACAGCCATGGTCGGCCGCTTCCATGGAGCGGCGGTAGCCGCCAGCAGGGGCGTCGTCGTTCCCATGGTGCTTCTTCTTGCCATGGGACTGCTTGTTCTTACAGCCATGGTCGGCCGCTTCCACGGAGCGGCGGTAGCCGCCAGCAGGGGCGTCGTCGTTCCCATGGTGCTTCTTCTTGCCATGGGACTGCTTGTTCTTACAGCCATGGTCGGCCGCTTCCACGGAGCGGCGGTAGCCGCCTTCGTACTCCCCCAGGCTAGTTTCCTGAGTGGGAGCGGCAAAGATACTAGTGGCGAGGCATATGGCGACCAAAGCTCCGGTGGCGTACTTCATCGTGCCGGGTTTGATCAGGTGATGGTAAAACGTAAGGAGCTCAGAGTCCTATGTTTGCAAGAAAGTTGAGAGCAAGCGGTTATTAAAGTCCAAATCCAATGCTTAAGCTGTCTTGGTTGAGATAGGTGGTGACATAATTTTTTTTTCCGAAGCGGCTGATGCTCATTATTTATACCCAGAGAAGACTATGCGCTCTATTAACGGACGTCCAGCTCCGACAGTTTTCGCAATAGCGTTAGTAACAGGGAGAATACTCAGAAGAAAGGCTAGTGATGGGGGCTAGAGGGTATTAAGAATAGTCTATCTGTATCGAAGACGCTGTTTAGCGAATAAAGAGAAGATTAGCATCGTCTGGAATGCCGAGGCGAGGAGGCTGCGAGGTCATAGAAGTAGGAATCTTGATTAGCGGGCTATCTAACAGGGCAAAGGCGGAGCCCAATTCAAAGTAATACGTAGCAGGGGATGCAGTATTAGCTGAAAAGGAAAAGGAATGTAATATGAGCTGAAAAGGAATGTATGCCTTGAGGAACGAGGAACGAGTGACGAAAGGATTTTCTTGCCCTGCGAGCCACAACCCCCTTTTGCCTTGAGGAACGAGGAACGAGTGACGAAAGGATTTTGCCTTGAGGAACGAAAGGACTTTGCCTTGAGGAACGAAATTGCCTTGAGGAACGAAAGGACTTTTGCCTTGAGGAACGAAGTGCCTTGAGGAACGAAGTGAGGTGCCTTGAGGAACGTTAGTGCCTTGAGGAACGTTAGTGCCTTGAGGAACGTTAGTGACGAAAAGGTGCCTTGAGGAACGAAAGGACTTATGCCTTGAGGAACGAAAGGACTTATGCCCCACCCGCGGACCTTCCCCCCAAAATCCGCGTGCCTGATTGGTCAGCTTTTCGTTGGCTCTCGCCCGCCGGCGTTCCGTAAAATCTGCCTCTTTGCCTTGAGGAACGAAAGGACTTATGCCTTGAGGAACGAAAGGACTTTGCCTTGAGGAACGAAAGGACTTATGCCCCACCCGCGGACCTTCCCCCCAAAATCCGCGTGCCTGATTGGTCAGCTTTTCGTTGGCTCTCGCCCGCCGGCGTTCCGTGCCTTGAGGAACGAAAGGACTTATGCCCCACCCGCGGACCTTCCCCCCAAAATCCGCGTGCCTGATTGGTCAGCTTTTCGTTGGCTCTCGCCCGCCGGCGTTCCGTAAAATCTGCCTCTTTTGACTTAGCCGCCTCGTTCTCAACCCGATTGGGCTGAAAATAGCCTCTTTCGTTTTGGCCTCCTTGCTCACGTCAGCCGTTCCCGCGGTCAGCCGTTCCCGCGGCGTCCGACGACGTCGTGCCTACCAAGCCTTCCCTCTCTTGCCTCGCGGCGTCCAAGTCGTCGCCGAGCCAGCACAGCGCCTCCCGAACGCTTCTGTCGCTTAGTTCCTCCAGTCTCGCCTGTGCGGCGGTCATCTCCCCGGGGACCCGGTTTCCCACCAGGTCCCTCTCTCGCACCTTCGACACGAGCATGATGCCGTCCAGCGTCGGGCACCGCGATAGCTGCACGTACAGGCTGTACGGGTCGCACTGCGACGGGACGGCGCGTCCGCCGACGTTGGTCGTCCTCGTCCCCCGCAGCTCGAGCGCCACGCGCTCCAGCGTCCCCCCCTGCACTTTGTAATCGGTGCACGCGAAGGCGGCGGCGCACGGCAGGCCCTTGCGGCTGACGTCGTTCTGCTGCCACGGTCGCTTCCGCTGACGCTGGACCCTGACGCTCATGGGCGTCAGCAGGATGGTGCCGGCCGGCATCCCGACGAAGTGGAAGTCCTTGGTCGTCTCCGACCCCAGTATGATCGCCGCCGGCGGCCCGAAGTGGATCGTCATGTCGGCCGAGATCCGATGCCCCGGGTACGCCTTGTCGATGATGACCTCCGCCGCCGTGTAGCCGGCGCCGTTCACCAGCTTCAGCCCCTGGTGAGTGTTGTGGTTCACGACGACCGGCATCCCCGGCACGAACATGAAGACGGCCGGCACCGGGATCGCGCTGTCGTCGCCCTGGTTCAGCATCGTGATGGCCTCTTCCTCGGTCGGCAGGCCGTCCTTCCACTTGTGTTCGGAGAGGAAGATGCGCACCGTCGACCGCTGCTGGATCTGGAACGCCAGGCTCGCCTCCATGTTGAGGTTCCACCGGTTCCTGTTGAGCGGCGTCACCACCGTGATGCCCGTTTCCCACGGGATCCGCCTGCCTTCCCGGTGGCACCTCGAGTTGAGGAGATCCAGGTCCGCGTGGTCCTGCACGCCCGTCGGATCCGCCGCAGGAGCCCCTGCAGCTCCGGGTCGCCGGCGGCGCGCATCTGCTCGTCCAGCATGACGACGGTCGTGAACCGCCTCCACAGCGCGTGCGCCCTGTCGTGCTGGTGGCGCTGCTCGGCCCTGAACGAGCTGTCCTCGTCCCACGAGACGGCGGCGCTCGGCAGCAGGATCGACCGCTCCTGGACCGGGCGGAACTGGTGGAAGTCCCCGCAGAAGAGGACGATGGGGATGCCGCCGAAGTCCCGCCGCGATCCCCGGAGCTGGCAGAGCCGCTCGTTGACGGCGTGCAGCGTCCGCGCGCCGAGCATGCTCACCTCGTCGATGACGAGCACGTCTTTGTCCCGCCAGTCCATCCGGGACTGGCCGTTGACGAACCGCTCCGCCTGCTTCGGCAGCCGCACGCCGTCGACGTTCCTCGCCGTGTTCTCGCCCGGCCCTTGGTCCTTGGTGAAGCCGCAGGCGGAGTGGATGGTGATGCCGTTGACCGCGCGGCGGCGGTCCCCGACGTCGCCGTGACCAGCAGGCGACTCGAGATACCCTTGGCGGCGAAGAGGCCCACGAGTGCTTCGATGACGCGCGACTTGCCGGTGCCGCCCTCGCCGCCGACGAACTGGCAGAGCTGGCTGACGTCGCCTCCGTCTCTTTCCCGCATCGAGTCCAGGTGGCGGCATATTATCGAGAAGGCGATCGCCTGTTTCTTGTTCAGCGTCAACCGTGTTCTTAAGCCTTTCCCAGCCTCGACGAAGGAGGTCGACGGGCCGAGGCGGATTTCCATGCCGGCCTGCGCGTTACCTGCCGTCTCCTCGGCTGCCGCTCCGTCATCTGCACGTCTTCCTCCCCGAAGCCGGTCAGCACGCTCCGCGCCGCTGCGCCGCGATCGGTGCCGTGGGCCGGGGCCATGCTTTGTATGCCCTGGATCATCTTCACCCTCTCCCTGGAGGCGCAAGTCTGCTGCTGTCGCGAAGAACGGCCCATGGTCGAGTCAACCAGGTCACCCATGGGTAGCTAGGGCAGCAAGGGAGCTGATAACCAGGTCTGAACGAGGAGGCTGGAAAGCTCCTCTTAAAAGACTGGAACATCTCCAGTCGAGAGGCTGGGAACCCCCAGGTCCCCAGCCTCCCTGAACACATTACCTTTACTACGAAAGAGGGATATAAATAGGGCTTGGGTTTAGGGCAGAAATGGAGGAGGACAGAGACACGGAATACAATATGACCTTTCTGCTGACTTTCTTCGTGAGAGTTATGAGCCGGGAGAAACAGAGTTTCTGGAACTTCCGTGTGCACAATATTGCGCCTTCAACAGTGCCAGCAGGCACTCCCATTTATCGAAGATCAAATCCATCTGATCACTCATACCTTTATCCCTTTACCCTTCAAATCGCAATGTCGAAGAACACCAATTCCACCCGCCGCACGATTCTCTCAGAACCTCAGGACTGGGATAAGTGGAATAAGGAGCTTCGTGCGAGGGTTGACGAGACCATCCATGGACTAGTATTTGAGGAAGGAACAGTCCCGTTACAATCCCCCGTTCGGCCTACGTTTTCCGAGTTTGCTGCCGGTGTTATAACCTATGCAGGCCTCACTTCGGCTCAGCAGAAAGCTTTCTCGGCAGCCACTTCACATTATGAAAATATGCGTAAGGAATACCTATATGAGAAGAAGCTAATTAAGGAAGCTAGAACGGCAATTACGGAGTCAATCGGCACAGCAAAGATGATTTCGTTGCGTGAGGAAGATACACTTCGTCAATGGATGACAACACTGGAATCTTCAACCGCCCCTACCAAAGGATTTATGACTGAGCGAATCAGGAAGCTTTACTCGAGTCATCTTCGAAGCTACTCAAAGAGCAACAACATCCCTGAGTGGCTTGTCAAATGGGAAGAGATCATACAGGAAGCTATACAGTACTTCCTAATGGAAGTGCTTACTGGCCAGTGGCTGCGAGATATTGCAACAATCATTAAGCCCCTTAGTGATGGCTATGCAACAATCTTCCTTGAAGAGAGCAGGCGCCTTGACGAGGATGCGGCTAGAAAGATGCAACAAGCATTTGATCGACCTGCATATGTGGCAGCAGCACCCGTGGAAGCAGCAGCGGCCCCCGCACCAGGAGTAGCGGCACCAGCACCCGCAGCCTCACCTTCCCGTTGGACGTTCCAAATTGTTGCAAGAAAAATCAGGGAAATTGCGGAACAACAACCGCAAAGAGGAATCAAGCGAGGCGGGGCTTTTCTTACAGATGACCCAATAGACGATTCGGAGCCAGAAGCACAGCCGAAAAAGAAGAGAAAGCGAAAGGAGGATACAAATCCTTCATCTTCGTCTCGAAAACGCTGCCCTGCTTGCGAAAATAGGCACGAGCTTTCAGAGTGCTGGCAGCTGTTCGAGAAAAACAGACCTTCCTACTACAGGAAAACAGCAAGCTACGAGAGAAAGCAGAAAAGGCTCTAAAAGTGACCCCGAGCTGCAGAGGAGAGTCAATGAGATCAACAAAGGTTTGGCTTAGCAACTAAAGCCAGTTGGAAAGATTGTTGGCACAGCAAATCCCGCCTTCGTCTATTCAGCCGATCAGAAACCGACCTCTATAGACTACCCACTCCGTCACTCGACCCTCCTAGACTCGGCGGCCTCCTTACACGTCTGCAATAACCTTTCCCGCTTCCGCTCCTTTAGAAAGGCCAGGAACGAATATCTAGTCACAGGAGACACAGAAGTCCGGATAGAGGGTTACGGAAGAGTCAATGTTACGGTTACAGCTCCAGACGGAACCCTCCGGCAGCTACGGTTAAAACGGGTTGCCTATTGCCCGAGATTCTCAGCCAACCTTGTTTCTTTTCAGTCTCTTCAGGAAGAAGGGATCTACTGGGATACCTTTACAAATCCAACCCAGCTGGCCTATAAGGAAGGGAGGAAACCAATTTGCGTCTTATTCCGAAAGCACCGTCAGTTTGTGCTAGATTTCCAACCTGCAATGCAAGACGACCTCGATGAGGCAGCTTTTAAAGCTACAAAGGCACGAAGAAGGACCTCTCGAGACCCTAGGCCTGTCGCAACAGCTGATTCGGACCTTTGGCACGCTCGCCTCGGTCACCCTGGCCCTCAAGCACTCGAAATGCTTGGCCAACGAAAGGGTATTCGCATTAAGGGCCCAAGGACCGTTGAGTGCGAACCATGCGCCCAAGGAAGGGCCTATAGACAGGTCTCAAGGCGAACCCCGAATAAGGATCGAAGTCATCCTTGCGAAGAAATCTGGATCGACTGGACCGACCTATCCCCTGATTATAAGGGATTCGTTCGAGTGATGTTCATAACAGACGCCTATTCAGGCATGATTTTCCCTACTTTCTCCGGACCTATCAAAACAAACACAACTGGGGGGCACTTAGGGACTTCGTTAGCTGGATGAAGCTTCGATTTGACTATAGTGTAAAGACCATTCGTTCAGACGGAGAACTCTTTACTAAGGCAACTAAGAAGTGGCTTCGAAAGAAGGGTATCTCAGCAGAACCCTCGTCCCCAAACACCCAATCCCAGAATGGAGGTGCCGAGAGATCAGGAGGTGCCCTAATGGAGAGGGCCCGCAAGATGAGGATAGCTGCAAAGCTTCCTCACGATCTTTGGAAAGAGACCGTGGAAGCGGCCTGTTATTTGAAAAACAGGACCCCACGGAATCCAAAAGCCAGACCGGACTTATCAAGACCTTCTGATCAGGAGAATCTGCATCGACAGCTGTGGATGACCCCTTTGGAGCTATTTACAAAAAAGAAGGAACCCGACCACAACCAGCATGCAACTCTTCAGGCGTACGGCTGTAGGGCCTACGCAATGACTGCCAACGCACAGTTGAAGAGGAGAAGGCTACAAAGCTCGATCCAAGAACTCACATCGGCTACCTGGTTGGTTATAGTTCTACGAATATCTTTAGGATATGGGTTCCTTGCTTCGAAGGTTATTTCAACCCGGACGTTACATTCGACGAAAGAACCTTCTTCGACGGCAAGCTCGAGCAACCACCGCTGCTTGCAAATATCGACGAGCTAGTCGAAAAGTCTCTATTCCAGAGGATCAGCAAGTAAATCAGGAAATCCTTGATGAAGAATCCGAGTCTGAGGAAGAAGACCTCTTTGAAGAAGAATCTGACGAGGAGGAGGCACAAGACCAAGAAAAAGCCAACGAGGAACTCTTGCTAACGCCGCCGCCATCTGAAGATGAATTTCAAGCCGTTCTATCAGTATTTCTTCCTGTCGCTACCCCTGAGGGGGTGGGGAGGAAATCTGCGTTAATAAATCCTTCGGTTTCGACTCCTAAGAAGAAAAGAGTTACCTTCTTGGAGCACTTAACGCAGGAGCCACTTGATCATACAGGGATACGCCAGGAAGATCAATTTCAAGACCGATTTCGGACTTCTATCCCCAGAAGATCAGGAATATGCTCCATGGAACCTTCAATGCTGGACGAATCTTCAAGCCAAAGACACAAGGGCCGCATAAGAAGAACCTACCCGAACCGCCAGAGACACAGAAGCAGCTCGAAAGGCACCCTTATAAAGAGGAATTCATCAAAGCTCAGAAAGACCACCTTGCCTCACACGAGGAGATGGGGTCCTTTCTCGAGGTTCCTTGAAGAGGGCTGCCGGCAAGCAAATTCTAGGCTGCAAGTGGGTCTTTATTTACAAGACAGACAAGCACGGGATCCTTCAAAAGTGCAAAGCTCGTCTCGTGGTCTGCGGCAACCAGCAGGAAAAGGGGGACCTTCCTACCCGGGCTACGACCTTAGCCGGGATGTCGTTCAGGGCCCTAATGGCGATTTCGGCAGAATTCGACCTCGAGCTTGATCAAATGGATGCAGTCAACGCCTTCGTCAACTGCCCACTCGAGGACGAGGTAGTCTATATGAGGATGCCTCCCGGATTCGTTAAGCCAGGCAGAGTTCTGCTACTTAGGAAGGCCCTCTATGGCCTACGACGATCGCCACTCCTTTGGCAACAACACCTTACCGGGTCCCTTAAATCCCTAGGCTTTCAGACAGTCCCACAAGAACCCTGTGTTATGAGAAAGGAGCAATTCTTGTCTTCTTTTACGTGGACGATATCATCTGGGCCTATAAGAAAGGAGACCAGGAGGTTGCAAAGGAAGCGATAAGAGGGCTTCAAGCTCGATATCAAATGACGCTTCTTGGAGAGCCTAGGTGGTTCCTCGGGATACACATCCTTAGGGATAGATCTCAACGAACGATTTGGCTGACGCAAGACGCCTATATCGAGAAGATCGCCCATAAGCTCCTAGACCCAAGCAGGCTCGTCTCAAATCCCCTGATACTCCAATGGCATCTGAGGAACTGCTTCCTCAACGAGCCAAGCAGAGAAGGGTTATTTACACAGATTTCTGCAAAAGGTTGGATCTATACTATTTGTGGCTATCTCAACGAGGCCGGATGTTGCTTTTGCGGTCTCTCGACTAGCAAGGCACAACCAGAACCCCGGCGAAATACACCAGCAGGCAGCCGACAGAGTGATCCTTTACCTCTACGCCACACGATCATATGGTATTAGGCTAGGGGGTAACATGGGTCGAAAGGCTGCTGCTGAGATCTTCCTCTGTTCGAGCGATGCAAGCTTTGCGGACAACTCAATCGATAGGAAAAGTTCCCAAGGTTACGTCATGACACTATTTGGCGGACCAATTGCTTAGAGAGCTTCGAAGCAGGCCACAGTCACTACGTCAAGCACAGAAGCCGAATTGCTAGCTATATCAGAAGCTGCAAAAGAAGCTATATTTATTAGTCGGTTGCTGCGATCTCTGCAAGTTCAAATCCCAGAGCCGTTGTTGCTTGAGTCTGATAACACACAAACCATCAGACTGCTTGAAGAAGCTAGTGCAAAGCTCTCTACGAGACTTCGACACGTTGATATCCATCAGCATTGGCTTCGTCAAGAGACTCAACAAGGAAGGATCAAAATCCAATGGGTTCCAACGGCCCGAATGCGAGCGGACGGCCTTACGAAGGCCCTCCCTTTCCAAAAGCTACAAAATTTCCTCCGAATGATAGGGTAGCTGACTTACGGAGCCGATTACAGCGAGAAGCCCGATTGGAACTCCTAGCTGACAAGATCAGAGCCAGCAGGAAAGCAAAACCCCCAACTAGCTTTGCAATAAAGGAGGGATTTCCTCTGGCTTAGCTCAGTAATATTTGGGAGGTCACTTCCTGCCGCGTATACATGGCCCAGCTTTTCGCGAAGGAGTCCTACGGTTCTCCCTTCTTAATTCCGAAATGATGTCCCTCCGTCTAGGAGGCCCTATAAGGCTGATCTAGCTGTTCCCTATGGGGTAGGCTACAGCTAAGGGGGTGTGTCGCGAAGAACGGCCCATGGTCGAGTCAACCAGGTCACCCATGGGTAGCTAGGGCAGCAAGGGAGCTGATAACCAGGTCTGAACGAGGAGGCTGGAAAGCTCCTCTTAAAAGACTGGAACATCTCCAGTCGAGAGGCTGGGAACCCCCAGGTCCCCAGCCTCCCTGAACACATTACCTTTACTACGAAAGAGGGATATAAATAGGGGCTTGGGTTTAGGGCAGAAATGGAGGAGGACAGAGACACGGAATACAATATGACCTTTCTGCTGACTTTCTTCGTGAGAGCTGCGACTTGATGGCCCTGACCTGATCCTGCGGCGGCACGGCGGCCCCGGAGAACACCTGGCCGGGCATGTTGATGTACCTCCCACCCCGTTCGGTCACCATGGTGGCCTGGAGCTCGGCCGTCGAGGCTAGTGCGGATTGTTGGAAGCGGCAGAGCTGCTGCATCATTCCCGAAAGCTCCTGCGATCCCGCCGTGATCTGGTTCGCCCCGGCCGCGCTTCGCACGACGTCAATCAGTCGCGTCGCCATTCCGACGTCGTCCGACTGGTACGCCGATGCCGCCTCGTGATCCGCTTGGCCCTGGCCCTGCCCTCCTCCCCCGTCGCCGGACGAGGCTGCCCATTGCTTGGCGTCTCGCTTGGCGTCCTCGGCGGAACGCCTGAGCAATTGAACGTTGTCGACGAGGCACGAGGTTCTCGGCGGAAGCTGCCCGCGCGCGCCTCCATATGTCGTTGATGTCGCCTCGCTCCTCGCTAAGAAAGGCCTCCCACGGGGTGAACAGTGCAAGATGCTGCACGGCTGCCCTATAACGAACAGAACGGTTTAGCTGCGACGCGTTGCGATCCCCTTTCAACCGCCCGTTTACCGTGCTTACCTGCGATGGCATGATCCTCGTCGTCCTCTTCAAAATCCTTGCTTAGGTACCCGTCAAGGCAGACGACGGCATGCTTCCCGGCCGCCTCAATACCTGCACCCAGTCTTTACCCGCCACCCAGCCGCTCGAACGCCACCTCTCCCCAGGCACCGGAACACCCGTCCTTGCCGACGCGTTGGAGCCTGACGAGCGAAACGTAGTCGTATAGGCATAAGCCTCGTAGGACGTTTCCGCGATGATGGTACGCCTCGGCGAAGCTGATCCGTTCGCCCGCTTCTTCCACGACGACCGACTCATCTACGGACACGTCAGCGACCGCGGTGCCGCTCTCCTGTCGAAGGTGTCGCCACCGTCTCGAGACGTGCCAGTAGAGCACCGACACGTTTAGGTACGCCCAGGCGCTGCTGCTCGTGAACTCGCTTGGGTACCCTAGCAGATGGGCGACGACCTCGACTTGGGACAGAGCCCGCTCCGTGAAGACACGGTTCGCCACTCTCATCAGAAACTGCCGTGTCTTGTTCTTGGTTCCATCATCACCGCCCACGACGCCACTTCCGGCGTCCTCCCCGGCCGAGACGACGGGCAGTAGATCCGCGGCGGCGGCGACGCGCTTCCACGTCGGGTCCTCTACCTTGGTCGCGTAGTTCGTGACGTAGTAGACGAGCGCCGTGGTCTTCCGCTGCGTCGCTATGAAGGAGATGTCGTGGTTGTGGCGGAGCCCCACGGCGATGGCCTTATTCCATCGATTCACCATGGGATGCGTCCTACGGATCCGCAGCACGCCGTCCGGCGAGAAGGCCGTCTTCTCCACCAGCTTCCATGGCGCCTTGAAGCGACAGAGGTCGCCCTTTCGTCCCTTGTCGCCCAGGGAGTACTTGACGCATGTCGGACTATGGGTGTGGATCTGCGTCGCGCCGGCGCAGAAGTTGGCTTCCTTCGAATGCGGCCGAGAACCGCTCGGCACTGTCCAGCAGGGACGAGACATCGGACGTCACCGAACGCCCGCGTGGACGGCGCAAAACCCTCCTGGTCCAGGTCCTGCTTTCCGTGTGTCAGCCTGCATCCTCTTGGCCCATGACCGCGACGCCCCGCCCCTTACCTCGCAGAAGACGCTATCGACATAGCGGACGATCCGCTCGCGGTACGCCGCCTGTTCCTCGCCGTGGGCGTCGGCGAGCATCGAGCCCAGGTGCGCGTTCCCGTGTAGCCAGAGCAGCCCGTGGACGTGAAGGAGCCTCGTTCGTTGGTCTCCACGGCACCGTAATACTGGCTGATGCGCCCGAACACCGACTCCCCCCCTGCATTTACGTAATGCTCGAAGAACAGCGCCATCTCGCGATGGAAGAACATGGCCGAGCTCATCGGGTCGGAGACGGATAGCCGGACCCGTTTGAACGACATATCGAGGCTTCGCAGGAACGCCTCGGCCGCCTCGGGGTCGCGCGTGCGGTACGCTGCCAGCCGGAGCTTCACTGGGTTCGTAATGTCATTTGGGTTGATCGTGAACCAGATCGCGGGCACGCCGTAGCGGACGATGAGCGCCAGGATCTTGTGCCGCATGCTGAGACGGAGCTCGGGACATGGGCTGGCGATAACCATACAGCGAAAGGCTCCTGAGGAGCTCCTTCACGGCGTCGTCGGTCGTCTTGCCTGTGCTCTCCAGCTCGGCCCTGGCTGCCGCTAATCCGTCTGCGGTCAGCGACCGTACGATGCGCTCCACGTTGCCGAAGTTCTTCCTCGTCACGCTCAGCATGCTGACTCGACGGTTTCTCGACCGCACGCCCATGTTGAAGGCGAGGAACGCGAAGATGTGGTGCGTCGCGAACCGGCCGCCGTGGCGTCGCAGCACCGTGTCGGCCCACGTCCGAAGGCTCATGTTCCGGGACGACACGAGGTCCTGCGTCCCCACCTCCGGCTCGCGCGTGTTGGCGCCGCCTCTGCCCAGATGTAGGGTCGCTTCATCGACCGATCGCGGCCCTCCGACGCCAAATGGTAACAGCGTGGGGAAGGTCTTTGCAAAGAAGCAGGCCTCGAACGAGTCGGCGAATTCATCCCCACGGCGAATATGAATGTACGGTTCAGAACCATCGGCATGCCCCGGCTGCCCTTGCCGAGGATTCGACCCCGTTCTCGGGTCCGTGCCGCCGTCGGCTGCGCCGTCGCGGACGGCATCGCATGCGAAGCGCAATTTGTCGACGTCGGCTACGTCGGGCGGTCCGTCCAGCGCAAACATTCCCGACGAGGTCACCTCGTTGATCGTCTTCGCATCATCACCGGTCTCGCCGTCGCTCTGGCCGTGCGCCTCGTGCGCCTCGTTTGACCCTGGCTCGCCGGCCTCGCGACTCGTCCTGCTTTCCCCTTGGTTCAGCAGAGCGAGGACTTCTTCGATCTCTACCGCCCCCTCGTCGTCCATGGCCCGCTCCGTGGGCGGCACGACGTGCGCCGTCCTCGTCTTCTCCCACGCCGACGGCTCGTTCCGCTCCAGGCGCCCGTACACCAACGGCGGCACCCCGTGGGCCGGGTCTCCCCAACTCTCCATCTCCGCCACGTCGATCTCGATCTCGGCGTAGTGTGGGTTGTTCCTCTTCAACCAGATGAGGGCCCTCTCGACGACACGCCGCCTCACCGACAGCAGACCCGACAAGTCACTCGGTGTCGGCCTTACCGCACCCTGCCACGAGACGTGGATCTCGTCCATTACCCGGAAGAGTGGGTGCGGCAGCACCTTCGTCAGCAATTCCTGCACGTTGTTCGGGAACACCGTGATGTGGCCCTTGACGTGCTTGGGATATCTCAACGTCTGCTTCGGGCCGCCTGAGACGTTGTACCTTGTGACGAACCCATAGCACGAGTTCAGCGCGATCAGCTTCTCCTCCACCGGCGTCAGGCCCTTGAGCTCATCCGGGAACATGTGCTCGCAACCGAGGCAGCTATGAAGACGCGCCGCCGGCGACAGCCCGCCGCGCGCCAATTGTCGAAAACACTCCGCGCAGACCGGGACAGATTCACCCTCGCGAAAGCAGCCGCGGCACGCAAACGGCGAGCTCCCGCCCTTGCAGATGGGACTTGACCGCCACCGGTCCCATGATATCTCCCTCAGCTCTTCTCTTGCGCGCTTCCGGTAGCATAGCATGCACGTCCGTATCGGCAGCGTGTCTACGTCATGGAATGCCCGATAGAAGCCTCGCACCGTTGATACCCTCCTCTCGTCCGATACTGGTATGCACCAGGTTTGCTCGTTGGATAGCCTCTCTTGACGGCGAATTCCTCTTCAAGGTAACGTAAGACGCTGGCCAAATCTTCCGCCTGCAGCTCACTCCTCCTCTGCCTCCGATGACCGACTCGGCTACGTTTCGGCGGGAGCTGGTCTCGGTCGGGCTGGCGGATCCGCTTCCTCTGTTCCACGGGCGGCGAAGACGTCGCCGCCGGCTCGACTCGCCTCGGCCGATCCTCTTCTCCCGCCGCTGCCTGGCGTGGTGGCCGTGATGCCAAGCGTCCGGATGACTGTCCATCTCCTGCTTCATCTTCCGTCTCTTTGGGTTGGATTGGCTGAACGAAGGGCTCCTTGGCGGCCGTGGATGAAATCCCGACCGTCATTGCCGGCCAATCCTGCCCTGCCTGGCGTGACGGACGTGGTGATGACCATCCGGATGACTCCGCGTCCCCTACTCCATCTTTCGTCACTTTGGCTTGACTTGGCTGGATGAAGGGCTCCCTGACGACTCTAGGCGAACCCCCAGCAGCACCCGCCAGCCGATCCTGTCCTCCTGGGCCAGTTGAGTGTCCGTCAGGGGGTGGCATATTTCCGGCCGCGTCCCCGATCTCTTTAGGCTGTTTGGGTTGGGGTGAGTGCTGGCATGCGTCTTCCGGCCGAAATCTTAGCCTGACAGTCGGTCTTCCCCTCCTATGCTCCCCCGCCACGCCCGCTGCCCGCTCGACAAGACCTCTCAGGGTTATCTGTGCGCCATCGCTCGGTGACCTGGGCCTGACCGTCTCGAAGCCACCCCCAACCGCAACGGACGATTCACCGATGCCTGACCCTTCGTTTCCCCTGACAAAGGCCTCCGGCCTGTCCCGCACGTTTATCGATGCTGAACGTGGCGCTTGGCCTCCCTCCAAAGTGGCACCATCGACGCGCGTCGTCTTCTTTCGCGGCCAACCGCCTCTCCGACTTCCCTTAGGCATCGCTCTTTTCACTCCTTCCGCTTGTTCCCTTCGCGAGCCTTCCTCGGACGCCGGCACCGGCTTCGCCTCGATTGGCCGCAGCCCAAGTGCCCCGCCAGCTTGACTCTCATGGCCTAACGCCCGCCTCGGCCCTTCCTTCGTTGCGCTCGGTCTCGCCTCCGCAATGCTCCTCGTTATAGCGACTGCCGCTGGCCCGACGTTAGACCCGCCCTCGTCCGGTGGAGCTATGTGTCCGGCCGCGTCCCCGATCCCTTTGGGCCGGATGGGTTGGGGCGAGTGCCTGCTTACGCCCTTCAGCCGAAATCTTATTAAACGTGATGCTTGCCCTCCCTCTGAAGTGGCACCATCGACGTGCGGCAGCCTTTTTCCCAGCTGACCGCCTCGCCGACTTCGCTGAGGCAACAATCTTTTGAGTGCTTCTGCTGCTTCCCCTCGTGAGTTCCCTCGGACGCCGGCGCCTTCTTCGCCTCGATAGGCCGCAACCTAGGTGCCGCGCCCGCTTGACTTTCGTCGCCCGACCCCCGATTCGGCCCTGTGTCCGTTGCGATCATCCTCGCCTCCGCAATGATCCTCGTTGCAGCAGCGGCAGCTCCACTGTCTCCGGTTCACCCTCTCCTACCACCGACCTAACGTCGCCCCTAGGATTCTCCCCCAAACTTATATTTCCCTTACGGTAAGGGTCTGCGAACAAGCGAGGAATTACGAAGCCTTCGCCCGAGGTGTGATCCAAGGCCACCCCGCTTGCAAGCGATGGCAACCTTATGGTCTCGATACCATGCAGGCAACACGGCAGTACCTGGTCCGGGAGAGGCCCCTCCCATCTTTCCCCTTCTCCCCCTCCTTCCCTACCTTACCGCCATGTGTCTATCCCTACGGACGGCCTTGACCAGCCCTAGCCCAGGCACTGATGCTGCAGCTCTATCTAGCGCGGCCTTCTCCTGGTCGACTCTCCTTGGCAGCTCCCTATTTGACCGTTGCCAAAGGGCGTCCAATCGGGCATTATACTAAGACATTCTCCTTCCTTGGTATCTCTTACCATCCCCGCCGCGCCGAAACCAGGAATCGCCCTGCCATCCGGCTCCGCTCGCCTAGCACGGTGGTTTTTAGGTCCGTCTTGCCCGACCTTCCCTGTCAACCCTATCCGCGACCTTCCTTATAGCCGCTCTCCGTGCGCTTGTTTATATTATATGATGTTCGGTCGACTTCTTCTACCCCTACTGAGGACGGCATGCTAGTCATCATACGGCAAGGCGAGGAAGGCCGGGACTCGGTTCCGTGTGTCGACCTGGCTTGCTTTATCCCCCTATCTTTCGGCCTTCCAACACGCCCCTTGTGCATGTCCTTCCGCAATAATGTCCCCCTTTATGCATTGGGCCTCTATTCTCCCGGACTTTCCGGGCTTCCTCTAGACCTATCGGCAGACGAGTCTGCCGACAGCCCTGCCGGACTCTTGAGTCCGCGTCACCTGGTGCCTGACTGGAGCCCAGCTTCGCGACACCACTGCGTATCCCTTCGACATCTAGGCAAACACTTGCCGTGGCAAAACTCCTCACATTTCCCGGCCAATCTATATCACCCTTGGTTCATTCTACGCACGTTTACGCTCGATCTCCTCCTTACTCCGCTCTTAACGCTAGGCAGCGGTCGTTCTACGGGGCGCGACGAGTCTATCGACCTGCCCAGGTGCACGATGTCTTCCTCTCTACATCCTACCGACCTGCCCGCACCGCACCTCCGAAAGCCGCTCGATAGCCAAACCGGCGCTGGCGGTGATATGTCCGTGATGCTTTTCGTCCAAACCGACTGCCCCGCCAGGTTTGCCCACCTGGACGAACACCGCATCAAGGGACTTAACGCCGAAGCCATGGCCCGCGTCTTGCTGCCTCCGCCCGCGTGGCTGCTCACAGCGGAATATGCGCCCCTGCGGTCGGGTGCCGACAATTCCCCAACCTCCGTCTTCTTTAGCCTTAACCTCTCGATTTACGGCCAGTCCATTCTTGACACCGACTGGACCGAGCAGTGGTTCTTTATGAACGGCCGCGTCCACCCCTACGCCCTTGCGTGGGAGGTCGAACAGCGCGACGGCCTGGAGTCTGACACGGGCGGCACCGTTCTCTATACCATGCCCGCCCTCGTCGTCCGCGACCAGGGCTACCAGCCGTAGGCCGGGTCCCATTCCCCCGCGCGTGGCAGCGAGGAAATGGGTAGCTAAATCTGTCCTAAAGCGTTCTTCCTAGGCTCTTTGCCTCTATGGACGACTTCCCCCACGTCCCGCCTGTTGTTTCCTTCACCGGCCTCGTCGTCGGCACCGGCCACTCCCTGCTGCGGAGGGACCTGCTGCCAGGCCTAGACACCGCCCAACTTAGATGTTGCGGCTTCGTCCTCCTATCTACCTACGTCGCCCCGGGGAACCCGGATAAGATCCCCTTTAAGGGCTTCCACCCCTTCCAGGCCTT
The DNA here is from genome assembly GCF_020360975.1 of Hirsutella rhossiliensis. Lineage (NCBI taxonomy): Eukaryota > Fungi > Ascomycota > Sordariomycetes > Hypocreales > Ophiocordycipitaceae > Hirsutella > Hirsutella rhossiliensis. Next base: position 3,083,069 of record NW_025408669.1, read on the forward strand.
CGTCATCTTCCCTATTCACGCCAACCCCTGGGCCGTCCTATGTAAGAAGATGGCCGAGAGGCGAAACTCTTCCTTTCAGCCTAATGTCCCCCTTTACCTGCACAGGCAAGGTCGCTGGCCTGCTGGACCACGGCGTCATGGTTCACCCGCCGGGCTCTGACCGTGACTTTGTTTTTATAGTCGTCCCGGATTCCTGGACTTTTCTCGACAAGTCGTCCACCTCTATGGCTGCGATGACACCGCTACCCTCTACGCCACCAAAACGACAACAGTCCTCCGCTTCTGCCGCTTTTCATAATATGCGCGCTGCCTCTATGTCCGTGGTTATCCCTAGCACTCTCCCAATTAGTCCTCCGTCCTTAGCCGCGGCTGCGCTTCGACTTGCTCCCCACGCCGCCCCAAAGCGCCATTATCCTGAACCTGCCGATACGCCGACGAAGCGACCGTGCCTGACGCAACAGGCCTCTGTGCCTTCTTCTTCCCCTATCCCTGGCCCCTTGGCTACTCAATCCTTCTCGGTCTCGGCTGTCTCATCCATTCCCGACCCGGATGTATCATCTAAACAGGGTCCCGCCTCGGGAAACCCGCCCCTTGATTCGATTGTCGCCCACCCCGTAGCCTCACCGGCCCGCCCGCCTCGAAACCGTCACCCAGCTAAGAGAACGATAGATATAGAATAATAAGGCAAGTTTACTGTCGGCTGGGATTGCTTGAACAGCTCATGTTAGTTGACCTTTATTTTATCTACTCTTATATTACTTGATAGAGGCCTTGACCTGGCACATTATGTCGTGAATCGTCACTTACACCTACCAAACTAAACCTCGTCCCTTCGTATATCGTCCTAACTTCCTATCACCCCTCCCAACTTTGAGTCTTTCCTGCCTCCCCCTTTCCTACCTTGAGTCTTCCTAACTTTCCAACCTTAGCTTAAAGTCTTTTTCTTTCTTTCTAACTTCCCCCTCTTAACTAATCTTAAATCTTCCTAGCTTCCCTTTCTGAGCTTGGATCTTTTAGCTTGAGTCTTTCCAAACCTCCCCTTCCAACCGCAAGTCTTTCCAACCGCAAGTCTTTCGTTCCTCAAGGCTCTTTGCGCAACCCTGCTGGGTTGCCTTCTCCTGTGACGAAAGGTTCTTGCCCTGCGAAGGTATGGGCAAAAATTTCCAGCCCTCTTTCCAGCCCTCTGATTCGCTGTGTCTGCGTGGTCCCCTGATTCGCTGCCGTCTACGTGGCCCTCTGATTCGCCTTCGTTCTTGCCCTTGGTTGGATATGTTTTTCCTCCCCTTTAAGGCGCTTTGAGGCGTCTTCCTCATTGGTCTTTGCTCCCTTTTCGACCTCTTTGGGGGCTTCCTTCTAATTGGTCCATCTAGTGTATGGTTTGGCTGCTGGCCTTGTCGTTCTCCTTATCCTTCCTTTGTGCTATCGCAATCCTCTAGGACATGCCTTCCCTCGCCTTAAATATATTATGACCCCAGTGCCGCCCACCTTTAGCCACGGAGCAGGCTGCCTGCCTCCCGTGTCGTCTGCCTGCTTAGCTCCTCTAGCCGTGCCTGCGCCGCCGTCATCTCCTCTGGCACCCGGTTCCCTATGAAGTCCCGCTCCCGCACCTCCGACACTAGCGTGATGCCGTCGAGCGTCGGGCACCGCGAGAGCTGTACGTAGAGGCTGTAGGGGTCGCACGGCGACGCCACCGCCCTGCCCTCGACCGTCGCCGTCCTCGCCCCCCGCAGCTCGAGCGCGACGCGCTCTATCGTCCCGCCCTGCACCTTGTAGTCGGTGCAGGCGAAGGCCGCGGCGCACGGCAGGCCCCGCCGGCTGACGTCGTTGCGCTGCCACGGCCGCTTCCGCTGCGCCGTGATCTTCACGCTGATGGGCTTCAGCAGGATCGTCCCCGCCGGCATCCCGACGAAGTGGAAGTCCTTGGTCGTCTCCGACGCCAGCACGAGGCCCGCCGGCGGCCGAAGTGCACCGTCAGCTCCGCCGAGACCCGGTGGCCGGGAAAGGCGCGGTCTGGGATCACCGCCACCGCCGTGTACCCGGCCCCGTTCACCACCTTCAGCCCCTGGTGCGTGTTCTGGTTTACGACGACCGGCATCCCGGGCACGAAGACGAAGACGGCCGGCACCGGCGTCGCGCTGTCGTCGCCCTGGCCGAGCATCAGCACCGCCTCCTCCTCCGTCGGCTCGCCCCCCTTCCACTTATGCTCGGATAGGAAGACGCGCGCCGCCGTCTGCTGCAGTACCTGGAACGCGAGCGCCGCCTCGAGGTTGAGGTTCCAGCGGTTCCGGTTCAGCGGCGTCACCACCGTGACCCCCGTCTCCCACGGGATCTGCCTGCCGGGCTGGTAGCACCTCGAGTTGAGCAGCTCGAGGTCCGACCGGTCCTGCTCGCCGCGCCGGATCCGCCCGAGCAGCCGCCGCAGCTCGGGGTCGCCGGCGGCGACATGACCATGATGTTCTTTGCCCAGCCCGACTGCCCCGCGAGGTTCGCACACTAGGATGAGCACTGTGTGAGGGGCCTTAACGCCGAGGCTATTGCCTGTGTCCTTCTGCCTGTCCCCTCGTGGCTGCTGGCGGACGAGTATGCTCCCTTGAGGGCAGGGCACAGCGACGCCAACCCAACCCCCCTCTTCTTCAGCCTCAACCTTTCCATCTACGGCCAGCCTGTCGTCAACTCCAACTAGTCCGACCAGTGGTTCTTTATGTCTGGCCATGTTCATCCCTTTGCCCTCACCTAGGAGGTCAAGCGCCGTGACGGTCTTGAGGCTGATGCCGGGCAAACTCTCCTCTATACTATGCCCGCTCTCGTCATCCGCGACCAGGGCTACCAGCCGTTCGCCTTGCCTGTCCCCTCCCCTCTCTAGTCCCGGCTGATTTCTTCCCCGGGTGTCCTCCCGCGCCCCTTGACGTCTGACGCCGACTTCCCGTCCATGTCTCCCGTTGTCTCCTTTCGCGGCGTCATTGCCGGCTCTGGCCTCGACCTCCTCCAAGCCGATCTCCTACCCGGCCTCGGGCCCGACCAGCTCCGCTGCTGTGGTCTTGTCCGGCTGACGACCTATATCGCCCCCGGCGTCCCGGAAAAGGTTCCCTTCAAGGGCTACCATCCCTTTCAGGTCTTTGTCATCTTTCCCATCTATGCTAACCCCTGGCTTGTCCTGTGCAAGAAGCTGGCCGAGAGGCCCACCTCTCCCTTTCTGCCTGGCACCCCGTTTACCTGTTCCGGCAAGGTCGCCGGCCTTCTCGATCACGCCGTTATGTGTGGACCGCCCGGCTCGGACTGCGATTACGTCTTCGTCGTCGTCCCGGATAGCTGGACATTTCTTGATAGGCCCTCTGCGGCGGCTGCTGCCTCCGCATCCCCCCTGGCCGCGCCCCACGGGCGTCAACCTTCTTCTGCCTCGTCTGCATTCGACCTCGTCCGCGCCGCCTCCTACTCGCTTGCCACGCCCCCGTCGACCGCACCGCCCACGCCTTCCAAGGCCCCAGCACCGGCTGCCGCCGACCCTGTGACGCCGCCGCCCAAGCGCGCCTGCCCGGGCGCGCCCGATACCCTGGCCAAGAAGGCCCGCCTCTTGCAGCAGCAGCAGTCCCTTTCTTCTTCCTCGTCCAGCACTGCTGGCTCCGCCGCCCCCTCCTCCTCGCCCTTGCTGTCGGCTTTGTCGTCTAGACTGGCCGGCGACCCTCCTGCCCCTGCCCCGGCCTCCGGACCGGGCTCTCCCCTCGACTCTATTGTCGCGAGCACCTCTGACCCACCTACCCGCCCTCTGCGCCATCGCATGCAAAAATAAGCCTTATACCTGAATATCGTTGCCATCTACTCCCATCGCTCTTACTAGGCATAACCTATATAATCTACTATGGTCCTTTTTGCTATCATCTATCACTATAAACTCATTTATACTATCTTACTTTATATAAGAGATTATCCGCCCTTCCTTTGGCCCTGTACTTCTGTCTGCCTTCCCCATTTCCGCCACCGTGTCTTGCATTTCCTGCCTCATTGTTATTTCGCACTCTTCTTGGCCACAAGACCACGACACGACCACGAGGACAAAGGGGGTCTCTGCGTGGAGGAACGACATTGGGCTCTGCAGGATATCTTTGGCCAGCTTGCTGCAGCTCTCGCAGTATGCCTCTGCGGCCTTCCGACATGCTGCCTCGTGCTCCCTTAGAATCGGCCCTATCCATTGTAAAAATCGTCTACCGTCTTCGCTACTCGGCTGAGCTCGCCCTGCTTGCGTGACGAGTGTCTCCGGGATGCTATGCCTGTATTCAAGCTCTGTGGCCCCAAAGTCGCACCATAACTTGACGGATATGGTCCGGGTAGCCATAGTGTCGTTGTTTTCTTGCCTGGTAGATTAGCGGCAAAGATAAACGCCTCTGCTCCTCTCCCCCATTCCTTCCTTTATGCTTCTCTTGTGGTCTTTTCCCTCATTTACCCCGCACATGTCATCGCTGCTTTGCTTGCCTTGTTGCTTTTTCTGCCCATTCCCGCTGCAGGCACGACGCCCCAGGCTAGGCATAACCTTAAATCGCCGCTTGCTACTGCGTGGACATGACTTCCTGCATGCTTTAGTCCCTGACGCTACCGCCTGCCTTCTTTCCTTCTCATCCTCTGGGTTTTTCACTCTCTCACTTCTAACCCAGTCTTCCGTCTTCGTTCCGAAAGGCCTATTGCGCAACCCGTGCGGGGTTGCCTTACCCGTTAATCAGAATAAGTTTCTCACAACCAAGCCCACGCTCTCTTTGCACAGGCATGGATCACGAGAGTTCATTAGTGGTCTAAATATCCTCCTGCTTGGCGACTTCTTTCAGTTCCCCTGTGCTGCAGAAGCGTCTTTATTACGACAAGGAGGTGCAAGGAGTAGAGATCAAGGGCAGGAATGCACATCGACGCTTCGACAAGACGGTTTTCTTGACGGTTGCCCAGCGCGGCAAAGAACAGAAGGGGCACATTTCGCACGGCCCTCGATCAATTGCGACTGCACCGTCTATTCCAGGAGTCCTGGAAGCTCCTCTCCAGCCGCGTGCAGACGAAGCTGGACAATCAGGAGGTGGCCATGTTCGTCAATCCCCTACGAGTATACGCCACGAAGACAGGGTTAACGAGTATAAGAACTACCACCTCGACCGCCTAGGCCGGCCTGTCATCCAGGTCATGGCTATGAGCGTTGGTGCCGGTGCTGCTGCTGCTCCTGACGACAAGGCAGGCAACCTTGCGAAGCAGAGTCCCGTATGCGTTGGCGCCCGTCTGATGCTGACGTCCAACCTTTGGCAGCCAGTTGGCCTCTGCAACGGCGCACGTGGTACAGTGTACGATATCGCCTGGGCGCCTGGAGCTGACCCCATGCAAGACCCTTCCTGCGTGATCATGATGGAGTTTGATAAGTACATGGGGCCGGTATTCCCGACCACCGCCGATGGCAGGAAGGTTGTGCCGATTCTACTAGTGGAGAGGGACTTCCTCTTGGGCCAACACTCTGCACTCGTACGCAGTTTGCCCTGATCGTATGCTACGCCATTTATGCTACGCCATTACAGTTCACAAGTCGCAGAGCATCACCGAAGACATGATCGTGACGGATCTGTCCTGCCGTGACTTTTAGACCGGTTTGAGCTACGTCGCCATCTCGCGTGTGAAAACGCTGCAGGGTCTGATGCTGGATGCCCCGTTTGACCGCAATCACCTGACTTATGCGTCGCCGCTGGAAGAAGGAATTAAGATGAAAATGAGGGATCAGCAACTTCGCAAACGACAGGTTCTCACCCAGAATCCATACAAGATAGGCCACGGGTCTACGTAACTCTACTTGATGCTACCCGCAACAAGAACGACGCTTTCCAAGGCACAAATGAAGTGTATGATTGTAGATACTGTACTGATTGTTCGGTGACTGGTTGACTGTTGGCCGGACTCGCAGCCTTCGGCTGATTGTACTCGTGCCACGCCCCACTTTTCTGGATTCCGGTTCACCTTCACCAGCCAAGCTGGTACACTCCCTTGTATTCTTACTTTCTTGGCACCATCTGTTAAGGACTTCGCTGTACACAACACACATCCGCTAACAAGGGCGTTTAACACCACGCTCAGCGCAAGCTGAGGGCGGCGATGGCACCCAACCCCGCGGACCAGGCGCGACTGCCGCCCCAGGAACAAGAGCCGATGACTCCACGAACGCCCCAGGAGCTAGAGAAGCGCTCCTCCGGCAGGCCCCACGCGCGGGTCTTGCCGAATTACTGTTGCCACGACGCGCACAGCAACCCGACGACTCTCCATTCGGCTCCACGAACAGCGACAATGCCCACACCGACACCGACCAGCTAGATGCTGTAATGGGAGACGCAGCAGACGAAACCGAGACCGACGAGCCGGACGACCTGCCCGAGGCTCAAGGCCCAGCAGTAACGGTTGCCCACGCGGCAGAGAGACTTATCGCCAACCAGATGGAAGCACAACAGGCAAAGCTGGCCGTCTTCCGCGCATTCTGCACCGCCTTCGACAAGACGGCTGCCCAGTTCAACTCGGGCCACGCGCTCAGCTTCGCGAAGGAATTCTCGCGCGGCTTCATTAGCTACTGGGACGACGCGCTCAACGGCGCGCCCACACGCGCCGGTCAGAATGTCAACAGCCGCCACGGCAGAGACGGGACCGCACCGACCTACGCCGCTATGGCCCAGAAGGGGATGGCACAGACAAGGGCCCCCCTGCCGGCACGCCTCGGCCCGAAGCCCTGGAAGGCGCCTCCGGTCCAGCCGCCTAAAGATGACCTGCGTGTCTTCGTGCGGCTCGACGACAAGTCCCCAGCATGGGGCTATCAGGGGCATGCCATCAGAGCTCACGTAGCTAAGACTCTCAACCTAGGGACAGAACGCATGCCACAGATCGCCCGGGTTAAGACTGGATGGGCTATACGGGCCTCAGACCGGGAGGCGAGGACCTGCTTGTGGAACGGCAGGACGACTGGGCGGCCCGCCTCGGGGCCGTGGCGGTTGAAGGCTTCCAGAAGTGGCACACGTACGCTGTGGCGGACTGCCCCAGGCAGCTCACGGATATCTGGGGGGCCGCCGTGGACTATGACCAAGCTATCAAAGAAGAGATCAAGCTCCAGACAGGTGCCGAACCAATTGATGTGCACATTGCTAAGAGATACTCCGAAAGCTCCGACCAGCCCACTGTGACAATGATTGTGTCCTTTCAGGCGGCGATACAGAGGAGATGGCGGCTCTTCGGCACCAGCCGACTAGCCCGACTGATCGCCAAGACCGCCCGGCCCGCGCAGTGCGACACCTGTTGGGATTATCACTCCCGCTACGCCTGCGACCGAAAACAAGCCTGCCGACGATGCGGCGGGAAAGACCATCGCGATAACGACTGCAAGCAGCCGGAGAGGTGCGCGAACTGTTCCGGACCCTTCCCGGCGGACCATAAGGAGTGCCCTGCCAGACCCAGGCGCTCACGGCCAACTCGTGCGGCTCTCCAAGATCGAGAAGTACGCCGTAAGGAAGATCGGCTCTCAGCTATACCGGCAAGCCAATATGGAGCTCGAACGGGCCACGGCGACCGCCTCCCCCCAACCCTCCCAAGGACCGACCCCGTCGCCCTGCATGAGAGCTGCCGAGGCCCGCCTAGGCAAGCAACAGGACCAGCAGCAGCAACAGCAGCAGCAACAGCAGCAGCAATGTCGACCCCAGCGGCTGCCCCCCACCAGCGCGCAGGCGCCAGACTCCACAACGCTCCCTCCACCACAGGAAGACAGATCCGAGTCTCCTATGAAGAGGCGCCGACGAAACGTATCCCTGGACCCCTATGAACAATAGGCCCCTAACACTAACAACTCGCGACAGGAGGACGATCCGAGTTCTCCAGGCCAACGTGGCCAAAATAGGGGCCTATCATAGCATAGCCCTACGACTAGCGGAAGCAGAAGACTACGACGTCGTGCTCATCCAGGAACCGAACGTTTGGATAGAAAAGAAGGCGGAGCCTGCAGGACCCAGACGCACCGCTCCTTCCACGCATTCGCCCCAGAACGCGCCTGGGAACCGGATCAGGCCCGAGAGTGATCTCGTATGTCCGGAACCACCCAGATATACGGGCAGAGCAACTCTGCCCCGCCCCTACGCGTGATATCCTGTGGCTCCGGGTAAACAGCACCCTTATTATCAACTTCTATCGACACGCGAAGACACCCGAGCCACTCGACTACCTCCTCCACCAGCAGGACGTCCCCGAGAGATGCCTCATCGCGGGCGACTTCAACGCCTGTCATTTCTCCTGGCAGCCTGGAGCCCGGAGTGCGAGGAACGGAAAGGACATCGCCCAGTGGGCGGCCGACAAGGGGCTCGGACTGCTCACCACGCCAGGCGAGGCCACACACGCCCGCGGAAATACCATTGATCTAGCCTTTGCCAATATCCCTCTGCTGACGCGCTTATCGAAGAGCACCTTCATACCGGCTCGGACCATTACACGATCAGCATTACGCTCCCGGCGGATTCCCCAAGGACGATAGCTAGACCAAGGGTAAGCTCCGAGGAAGAAATGAAGCGATTCGAGGAACTTGTGCGGGCTGGGGCCACAGCACTACCCCGGCTGGCCGTTGAGCCCAGAGGCCTGGAGAGGCTGGCCGAGGCGCTGTCTCGCCTACTCCAAGAGGCGGCCGACGCAGCGGGCCGACGGCCCAGGAAGAACGCGAGGCACCCCATGGTGGAACGATCAGTGCGCCGGTGCAGCGGCCGAACTAAGAGCTATGCGGCGGATCTACCCCACAGGGCACGGCAGAGGTCCAGACAGCCCGGCGGGAGCTGCGCCGGGCGGTACGGCGGGCTAAGAGACATTTCTGGCAGCCTGTTCTAGAAGGCGCGGAGAGCTACCAGGATATCTATAAGATCATGCGGTGGTCGAGGAAACCGAGCCCGTTCGGGCCCCCGCCTATACAGGTAGGCGACCAGGTCTTCGAGACCCAGACGGAAAAGGCAAACGCGCTCGAGTCGAGATCCTAGAAGGCGCGGGGCCGCGGACGACATCCCGGACCCCTGGGCCCCAGAGGTGCTGGCCCCAGGAGGACTCTCGACTGCAGCGTCACGCTCGCGGATGCGGCATGCGCCTGCACCTCTACGGGCAACACCTCCCGGGGATCGACGGCATCACGGTCCGAATGCTGCGTCGCGTCTGGAACCACATCGGCGAGGCGGTGAGGGGACTATATGAAGGCTGCCTACACCTGGGCTACCACCCCGCCTGTTTCCGCGCAGCAGAGGTCGTAATGATCCCAAACCTGGCAAGAAGGACCTGTCTATTCCGAGAGGCTTGAGGCCCATTTCTCTCTAGCTTGCCTCGGCAAGGGACTCGAACGCCTAATAGCCCGGCGCCTAGCCTGGGCTGCGATCACACAACGAGTCATCCACAGCCAGCATGCGGGTGCCCTGCCCAAACGTTCAGCGCTCGACCTAGCGCTAGCATTGCTCCACGACGCGGAGACGGCCCTCACCGAGGGAAAGTCGCCACGCTAATCACGATGGATATACAGGGCGCCTTTGACACGGTTCTGCGGAACCGGCTCCTCCTACGCCTACGGGAACAGGGCTGGCCAACAAACCTGGTCCGGTGGGCAGGTTGCTATGGAGCAGAGATCGGCCAGAATACGGCTCGAGGATATAACGACGCCGACAACCCCTGACGTGCGGGCTGCCACAGGGCTCCCCGGCCTCCCGATTCTCTTCCTCCTCTATACAGTGCCCATCTACTCGATAGGGAACCGAACTCGCGCTTCGGCTACGCAGATGACGTGGCCACCCTGATCCGGGGCCGGTCCCTACAGGAGACGGCCGCCCGGGCCACGCGCGCCGCGGGTGAGCTCATCCAGTGGGGAGCCGATAATGGCGTAGTGTTCGACCCGGGCAAGACAGAAGTCATCCACTTCACGAGACCGAGATACAAAGGGGACCTGCCGTCGGTCTGGCACGGGTCCGTAGAAAGGAGCCACAGCAGGACCTGCGCTGGCTCGGCGTCTGGTACGACAGAAAGCTCTCATTCCGCACGCATGTGGAGAAGTGGGCCGCGAAGGCGATGACGGCCGCAGGGTTCCTCCAGAACCTCTCAAACACCCGGCGCGGAATCCTCCCCGTCGACACGGCATGCGGTCACGGCCTGCGTCCTCCCGATCCTTTATACGGCGCCCATGTATGGTACCCGGGGGCGCTTCGGCCTGTGTGGGGGACTGCCCGCTTAGTTCCGTCGCGGATCACCTACCTGAAGAATAGGATCCAGCTGACCTTAAACGTCGCGATGCGCGCCATCGCGCCCGTCTGGTGTACCATGCCCATTGTGGCCCTCCACCGAGAGACCGGGATCCCCCCTGCCACGCTGCTCCTCGCAGACGCTCAGAGACGCGCCGCGGTCCGTCTACGCTCCCTAGATGAGCGGCACCCTTGACACCCCGTATGAGCATCCTCCCAACGCCTGGCCGGGAGCTAATGAAGAGGCACGGTATGCGGGCCCTCGCGCGGCCAGAAGCAGCACGCCTCGAGACTCCTGCGTCTTCACCAAATGACGGCCCATGCTCCGAGGCCCCGACTTCTCCCCCCAGCACCCCCTCAGCCCGACCCGACAGGGGGCGTAGACAAAACGCAGGCGGCGAGAGACTTCAACTCGTGGCTCCGGGTATGCCCTGAAGATACCCTCATCGTCTACACTGACGGCTCGCAGAGCGAAGACGGCGCCTGCGGGTATGGGTACTCAGTGTGGCTAGGCCCAGCGAAGTGACCTACGGCAGCGGTCGGGTCCTACTCGCTGAGGTCTACGACGCAGAGGTGGAAGGCGCCCTCGAGGGCTTCGAGCGGCACTCACGTGGTCCCCAGGACCCCGGACCAGCAGTGCCGGATAGTCGTCTGCCTTGATAACTCTGCGGCTATAAGAGCCATACGAGGCAGCCCATCGATCTCGTCGCAAGCGGCGGCGGAGAAGTTCGCTGAGGCCGCGGCTCGGCACGGAGACGTCAGGACGCGCTGGTGCCCCGGCCATACGGGGATCGCCGGCAACGAGCGGGCCGACCAGCTAGCAAAGGAGGGCTGCCGGGCCTCGGCCCGACAGGCCGCCGACGTACGCGAACATCAAGAGACAGGCCAAGGCTGCGGCCAGGCGCGACTTCCAGGACTGGTGGGCCGCGGGGGCCCCGAGCAGCTACAAGAGCCTAGGGCTCAAGGCCTCGCTCGGGTGCCCCCGGAGCTGCACACCAAACGACAGCACCTCCATCACCTGCTCGCTGCGAGGAGCGGGCACGGGGACTTCGCCGACTACCACGAGAGGTTTAACCACGAAGAGGCCCGGATCGAATGCTCCTGCGGGAGGAGAAAATCACCGACACCAGCTTGGCTGGTAGTAGTAGTAGTAGTAGTATTGATTACCGTCTGGGACATCCCTATAAGGGCAAAAGACGTGCTAGGCTAGGTATAGTACAAGATGAGGGTGCTCGCCGGAAACCCGTCGCGCCTTCCTTACTTCTACTCCCCTATCTAGCAATTCTTGGACTCTGTGGCCGCTCGGATTCTCAGGTCCCTTCCCCCGTCAGCGGGTTCCGGGCACGGCGGTAAAGCCGTAATATTAGTCAGTCTTCGGTCAGAGCCGGGTGACTGAGAAAGCCCACGCAGTCAGCTGGGCCGTAGGCCCACGGGGAGCCTACGGGTAGAAAACATAGAAAAGAGAGAATTGTACATATTAGGTTGGGGGGTTGCCTCGAGCTAGTGGCGGTGGCAAATCCGATCAAAGAATCCTGCCTCCGTTACTAGCCCGAGGAACCGGTCAAATCCCCTTCCTAGTGCCTGGTTGATAGCCTTGCCCGCCGTGGGGGCTAGCCTTAGGCGGTGTCGAGTACCTACCTTCCGGCAGTAGAAGGTGTGTCGGTGATTTTCTCTTCCGCAGGAGCATTCGATCCGGGCCTCTTCGTGGTTAAACCTCTCGTGGTAGTCGGCGAAGTCCCCGTGCCCGCTCCTCGCAGCGAGCAGGTGATGGAGGTGCTGTCGTTTGGTGTGCAGCTCCGGGGGGCACCCGAGCGAGGCCTTGAGCCCTAGGCTCTTGTAGCTGCTCAGGGCCCCGCGGCCCACCAGTCCTGGAAGTCGCGCCTGGCCGCAGCCTTGGCCTGTCTCTTGATGTTCGCGTACGTCGGCGGCCTGTCGGGCCGAGGCCCGGCAGCCCTCCTTGCTAGCTGGTCGGCCCGCTCGTTGCCGGCGATCCCCGTATGGCCGGGGCACCAGCGCGTCCTGACGTCTCCGTGCCGAGCCGCGGCCTCAGCGAACTTCTCCGCCGCCGCTTGCGACGAGATCGATGGGCTGCCTCGTATGGCTCTTATAGCCGCAGAGTTATCAAGGCAGACGACTATCCGGCACTGCTGGTCCGGGGTCCTGGGGACCACGTGAGTGCCGCTCGAAGCCCTCGAGGGCGCCTTCCACCTCTGCGTCGTAGACCTCAGCGAGTAGGACCCGACCGCTGCCGTAGGTCACTTCGCTGGGCCTAGCCACACTGAGTACCCATACCCGCAGGCGCCGTCTTCGCTCTGCGAGCCGTCAGTGTAGACGATGAGGGTATCTTCAGGGCATACCCGGAGCCACGAGTTGAAGTCTCTCGCCGCCTGCGTTTTGTCTACGCCCCCTGTCGGGTCGGGCTGAGGGGGTGCTGGGGGGAGAAGTCGGGGCCTCGGAGCATGGGCCGTCATTTGGTGAAGACGCAGGAGTCTCGAGGCGTGCTGCTTCTGGGCCGCGCGAGGGGCCGCATACCGTGCCTCTTCATTAGCTCCCGGCCAGGCGTTGGGAGGATGCTCATACGGGTGTCAAGGGTGCCGCTCATCTAGGGAGCGTAGACGGACCGCGGCGCGTCTCTGAGCGTCTGCGAGGAGCAGCGTGGCAGGGGGGATCCCGGTCTCTCGGTGGAGGGCCACAATGGGCATGGTACACCAGACGGGCGCGATGGCGCGCATCGCGACGTTTAAGGTCAGCTGGATCCTATTCTTCAGGTAGGTGATCCGCGACGGAACTAAGCGGGCAGTCCCCACACAGGCCGAAGCGCCCCGGGTACCATACATGGGCGCCGTATAAAGGATCGGGAGGACGCAGGCCGTGACCGCATGCCGTGTCGACCGGGAGGATTCCGCGCCGGGTGTTTGAGAGGTTCTGGAGGAACCCTGCGGCCGTCATCGCCTTCGCGGCCCACTTCTCCACATGCGTGCGGAATGAGAGCTTTCTGTCGTACCAGACGCCGAGCCAGCGCAGGTCCTGCTGTGGCTCCTTTCTACGGACCCGTGCCAGACCGACGGCAGGTCCCCTTTGTATCTCGGTCTCGTGAAGTGGATGACTTCTGTCTTGCCCGGGTCGAACACTACGCCATTATCGGCTCCCCACTGGATGAGCTCACCCGCGGCGCGCGTGGCCCGGGCGGCCGTCTCCTGTAGGGACCGGCCCCGGATCAGGGTGGCCACGTCATCTGCGTAGCCGAAGCGCGAGTTCGGTTCCCTATCGAGTAGATGGGCACTGTATAGAGGAGGAAGAGAATCGGGAGGCCGGGAGCCCTGTGGCAGCCCGCACGTCAGGGGTTGTCGGCGTCGTTATATCCTCGAGCCGTATTCTGGCCGATCTCTGCTCCATAGCAACCTGCCCACCGGACCAGGTTTGTTGGCCAGCCCTGTTCCCGTAGGCGTAGGAGGAGCCGGTTCCGCAGAACCGTGTCAAAGGCGCCCTGTATATCCATCGTGATTAGCGTGGCGACTTTCCCTCGGTGAGGGCCGTCTCCGCGTCGTGGAGCAATGCTAGCGCTAGGTCGAGCGCTGAACGTTTGGGCAGGGCACCCGCATGCTGGCTGTGGATGACTCGTTGTGTGATCGCAGCCCAGGCTAGGCGCCGGGCCATTAGGCGTTCGAGTCCCTTGCCGAGGCAAGCTAGGAGAAATCGGCCTCCAGCCTCTCGGAATAGACAGGTCCCTCTTGCCAGGCTTAGGGATCATTACGACCTCTGCTGCGCGGAAACAGGCGGGGTGGTAGCCCAGGTGTAGGCAGCCTTCATATAGTCCCCTCACCGCCTCGCCGATGTGGTTCCAGACGCGACGCAGCATTCGGACCGTGATGCCGTCGATCCCCGGGAGGTGTTGCCCGTAGAGGTGCAGGCGCATGCCGCATCCGCGAGCGTGACGCTGCAGTCGAGAGTCCTCCTGGGGCCAGCACCTCTGGGGCCCAGGGGTCCGGGATGTCGTCCGCGGCCCCGCGCCTTTCTAGGATCTCGACTCGGAGCGCGTTTGCCTTTTCCGTCTGGGTCTCGAAGACCTGGTCGCCTACCTGTATAGGCGGGGCCCGGAACGGGCTCGGTTTCCTCGACCACCGCATGATCTTATAGATATCCTGGTAGCTCTCGGCGCCTTCTAGAACAGTCTGCCAGAAATGTCTCTTAGCCCGCCGTACCGCCCGGCGCAGCTCCCGCCGGGCAGTCTGGACCTCTCTGCCGTGCCCTGTGGGGTAGATCCGCCGCATAGCTCTTAGTTCGGCCGCTGCACCGGCGCACTGATCGTTCCACCATGGGGTGCCTCTCGCGTTCTTCCTGGGCCGTCGGCCCGCTGCGTCGGCCGCCTCTTGGAGTAGGCGAGACAGCGCCTCGGCCAGCCTCTCCAGGCCTCTGGGCTCAACGGCCAGCCGGGGTAGTGCTGTGGCCCCAGCCCGCACAAGTTCCTCGAATCGCTTCATTTCTTCCTCGGAGCTTACCCTTGGTCTAGCTATCGTCCTTGGGGGAATCCGCCGGGGAGCGTAATGCTGATCGTGTAATGGTCCGAGCCGGTATGAAGGTGCTCTTCGATAAGCGCGTCAGCAGAGGGATATTGGCAAAGGCTAGATCAATGGTATTTCCGCGGGCGTGTGTGGCCTCGCCTGGCGTGGTGAGCAGTCCGAGCCCCTTGTCGGCCGCCCACTGGGCGATGTCCTTTCCGTTCCTCGCACTCCGGGCTCCAGGCTGCCAGGAGAAATGACAGGCGTTGAAGTCGCCCGCGATGAGGCATCTCTCGGGGACGTCCTGCTGGTGGAGGAGGTAGTCGAGTGGCTCGGGTGTCTTCGCGTGTCGATAGAAGTTGATAATAAGGGTGCTGTTTACCCGGAGCCACAGGATATCACGCGTAGGGGCGGGGCAGAGTTGCTCTGCCCGTATATCTGGGTGGTTCCGGACATACGAGATCACTCTCGGGCCTGATCCGGTTCCCAGGCGCGTTCTGGGGCGAATGCGTGGAAGGAGCGGTGCGTCTGGGTCCTGCAGGCTCCGCCTTCTTTTCTATCCAAACGTTCGGTTCCTGGATGAGCACGACGTCGTAGTCTTCTGCTTCCGCTAGTCGTAGGGCTATGCTATGATAGGCCCCTATTTTGGCCACGTTGGCCTGGAGAACTCGGATCGTCCTCCTGTCGCGAGTTGTTAGTGTTAGGGCCTATTGTTCATAGGGGTCCAGGGATACGT
Organism: Hirsutella rhossiliensis; assembly: GCF_020360975.1. Classification (NCBI taxonomy): domain Eukaryota; kingdom Fungi; phylum Ascomycota; class Sordariomycetes; order Hypocreales; family Ophiocordycipitaceae; genus Hirsutella; species Hirsutella rhossiliensis. The sequence continues at coordinate 3,098,542 of NW_025408669.1, forward strand.
TTCGTCGGCGCCTCTTCATAGGAGACTCGGATCTGTCTTCCTGTGGTGGAGGAGCGTTGTGGAGTCTGGCGCCTGCGCGCTGGTGGGGGGCAGCCGCTGGGGTCGACATTGCTGCTGCTGTTGCTGCTGCTGTTGCTGCTGCTGGTCCTGTTGCTTGCCTAGGCGGGCCTCGGCAGCTCTCATGCAGGGCGACGGGGTCGGTCCTTGGGAGGGTTGGGGGGAGGCGGTCGCCGTGGCCCGTTCGAGCTCCATATTGGCTTGCCGGTATAGCTGAGAGCCGATCTTCCTTACGGCGTACTTCTCGATCTTGGAGAGCCGCACGAGTTGGCCGTGAGCGCCTGGGTCTGGCAGGGCACTCCTTATGGTCCGCCGGGAAGGGTCCGGAACAGTTCGCGCACCTCTCCGGCTGCTTGCAGTCGTTATCGCGATGGTCTTTCCCGCCGCATCGTCGGCAGGCTTGTTTTCGGTCGCAGGCGTAGCGGGAGTGATAATCCCAACAGGTGTCGCACTGCGCGGGCCGGGCGGTCTTGGCGATCAGTCGGGCTAGTCGGCTGGTGCCGAAGAGCCGCCATCTCCTCTGTATCGCCGCCTGAAAGGACACAATCATTGTCACAGTGGGCTGGTCGGAGCTTTCGGAGTATCTCTTAGCAATGTGCACATCAATTGGTTCGGCACCTGTCTGGAGCTTGATCTCTTCTTTGATAGCTTGGTCATAGTCCACGGCGGCCCCCCAGATATCCGTGAGCTGCCTGGGGCAGTCCGCCACAGCGTACGTGTGCCACTTCTGGAAGCCTTCAACCGCCACGGCCCCGAGGCGGGCCGCCCAGTCGTCCTGCCGTTCCACAAGCAGGTCCCTCGCCTCCCGGTCTGAGGCCCGTATAGCCCATCCAGTCTTAACCCGGGCGATCTGTGGCATGCGTTCTGTCCCTAGGTTGAGAGTCTTAGCTACGTGAGCTCTGATGGCATGCCCCTGATAGCCCCATGCTGGGGACTTGTCGTCGAGCCGCACGAAGACACGCAGGTCATCTTTAGGCGGCTGGACCGGAGGCGCCTTCCAGGGCTTCGGGCCGAGGCGTGCCGGCAGGGGGGCCCTTGTCTGTGCCATCCCCTTCTGGGCCATAGCGGCGTAGGTCGGTGCGGTCCCGTCTCTGCCGTGGCGGCTGTTGACATTCTGACCGGCGCGTGTGGGCGCGCCGTTGAGCGCGTCGTCCCAGTAGCTAATGAAGCCGCGCGAGAATTCCTTCGCGAAGCTGAGCGCGTGGCCCGAGTTGAACTGGGCAGCCGTCTTGTCGAAGGCGGTGCAGAATGCGCGGAAGACGGCCAGCTTTGCCTGTTGTGCTTCCATCTGGTTGGCGATAAGTCTCTCTGCCGCGTGGGCAACCGTTACTGCTGGGCCTTGAGCCTCGGGCAGGTCGTCCGGCTCGTCGGTCTCGGTTTCGTCTGCTGCGTCTCCCATTACAGCATCTAGCTGGTCGGTGTCGGTGTGGGCATTGTCGCTGTTCGTGGAGCCGAATGGAGAGTCGTCGGGTTGCTGTGCGCGTCGTGGCAACAGTAATTCGGCAAGACCCGCGCGTGGGCCTGCCGGAGGAGCGCTTCTCTAGCTCCTGGGGCGTTCGTGGAGTCATCGGCTCTTGTTCCTGGGGCGGCAGTCGCGCCTGGTCCGCGGGGTTGGGTGCCATCGCCGCCCTCAGCTTGCGCTGAGCGTGGTGTTAAACGCCCTTGTTAGCGGATGTGTGTTGTGTACAGCGAAGTCCTTAACAGATGGTGCCAAGAAAGTAAGAATACAAGGGAGTGTGACCAGCTTTTTTTTTTTTTTTTGGTTGTATTACGCCCGGAGGGTTCCCCCATAGAGCCACTACGCTAAGCTACGTACCTACTATACATGGTTTCTCCTCACCTAAAGCCCAACGCTTCTTTCCATCTGTTTCCAGCCTCGTTCGCTGTGACATGACAGGCCTGCTTGAAGGTCAGTTTCTCCAAGTGTTCAGCGTCCTACCTTCAGCGACTGAAGCGCGGTCTGCCAAGTTGAAGGCTGTTGTGTTAGTATGGTTGTTCTTGATCAGTACATGGCCCGTTAACGGTCCATACTGAAGCGTTTTGTCGCCAATGCGAACTGTATCGTCGCACGCACAGCCCCAATATCAGGTTGCCACTTGTCGTCGTCTGACTCTGCCTTGCCTCCTAGGAAGAAAGACAAGTCTCCCACCTTTCCGCGCGCATATCGCAGCATGGTCTCTCGTTGTACCGTCCATCTTCTGCATCGAAAGAGGAAATGCTCCACTGTTTCTGCAGACTGCCCACAAGTGCACTCATCCGATTCCACCGCCCCGATTTTGCAGAGGTAGCTATTCAGCCGCGATTTGCCAGTTCGAAGTTGTATCAACACTTCGGATTCCTTTCTTGTTAGCTCGTCGTACAACTTGCGGGTGTGCTTGCCCGGCAATGCCTTATCGATGCGCTTTGAGTGCTTTCCAACCCCTTCCGGGATCTGACGAACGCGAGCGTTTTCGTTGAGCAGCAGTCGTAACGTCGTTGATCTTGCTTGAAACGTTGCTGGTTCGGCGATGCACTCGTCTCGCGTCGCTCTTTTCGCTTGCATTTTGGCCGGTGGCCCAAGGGTGAACTCCTCATTCTTTGCAGGCACCCAACGAAGTCTGACTCTGCAGCCTCTTTTCGCCAGATACTCAACAGATCCGTATATCGCCCGTATCGTGCACTGACCAGACTGTTGCCGTGGCCGCCCGATGACTTGCAGGACAGAGCGGTTGCTCGTCACAACCGTGAGATCTCGGTCATGAAGACCGAGAGGTACACACCTCAGAGCCGTGGCGATTGCCTCGAGTCCTGCTGTGTAGGCATTCTGCTCATCACTGGAGCCGAGTGACGGAGTAGCTGGCCAGCACTTCGTCTACGCTGTCGCGGGAAGCATCCCGAACGACGCCTCCCAACCCGACCTTGCCTTTCCTTTGCGAGCTGGACGTCGCAATAGTGATGTCTGTGACCAGCTTGGCTGGTGAAGGTGAACCGGAATCCAGAAAAGTGGGGCGTGGCACGAGTACGCCTTGCACCACATCCCTGAAGTGCAAGGTGTGACGCAGTATTTTAGTGCGGCTGATCACCTCGCTATCGTCCCTAGGTATCGTCCCTCACACGACCCGTTACGCCCGCAATCATTGCCCCTCGCCATCATCCGCAACATTGCTGTCAAAACAACATCTCCAATGGAGGTGCCCCTATTTTGCCTGGTGTAGCGGTATTTTACCAGCTTGACAGATGCTGAAAAAGAAGTGCAACGTGCCGGTGTTTCGCCCACCTTCACAATCGACATAATGGGAATTATTTGTCGCCTGACCCAGAATTGCGCCTAGGTTTGGTTCGCCATGTGTCTCGCCTAAGCGCCGTGGCGATCGTGAAGGCACATTATGCGGCGGCGAGTCACAGCGGCGTTGATCCAACCATGCAAGCAATTTTCAGCTCGTTCACCTCAACATACCGTGCTCGAAGGGCCGAGCGCTACCCAACGCCTTTCTATTGGATTTCGAGGAGCAACTCAGACGACTAGTTGCGCGGGTTGGCCCCGCGCTGGGGGCCAAAACAAGTAATATTACCTCCTAGACCGCGTGAGGGGCAAACACTCCTCTGTTCGGTCTTGGGCAAACGCTTCTGCACTTGAGCAGTCATCATTTTCCTTCGTGCGTTTCACAGTTGTGCCGTTCGACCCGGGAGCCACGCCATCGACAGCTCGATCCCTCGCCCTGCTTGAATGGCGGCGAACGCGTGTACGGACGGGTCTAGCCGCCATACGTTCAACCCCCAACGTTTGGCAGTGCTGATAGTCGAGATAATGAGCCCAGTCAATATTAGCCAGGTAATTTTCCTGACTGCAGGAACGGTTGGCTTTTATCTTTGGCTCCGCCGCAGGCTGGCGCGTCCGCAGTGGGCATCTCGGCTGCGCGGGGAGCAGCGGCTCTCAAACGCAATCCCCCTTCGAGAAGAACCAACACCGCCCTCTGGGCAAAAGCGAGGTGTCCGTCTACGCCCGGTTCCCGCTCCAAATGAGGATGAGACCGAATCAGATGTCGACATCATTGCCATACATGGCCTGGACACGAAGTCACCGGACACTTGGATATGGATGGACAAAGAGCGCAAAACGCCTGATATTAACTGGCTCTCTGACTCGCATATGCTCCCGAGCAAAGTCGGACGGGCTCGAATACTCACGTGCGACTGGCCGGCCGACATGTTCGAACCGTCGGACTTGACCCCAAAAACGAATGACGAGTTTGCTCGGCAGTTGCTCGATGGCATTAAGAGACGGCCTACACCAATGAAAGACCATACGCGCCAAGACCGGCCGATCCTCTTCATCGCGTCGTGTCTCGGGGGCGTCATCTTGATGAAGGCTCTTGTCATGGCCGATAACGAGTACCGTTGCGTCAGGACAGCCACGCGTGGTATCGTCTTCCTTGCCACTCCCTTCGGAGGCACCTCGTTTCAAGACGTGGCCAAATGGGCAGAGCCAGGTCTCAGGGCCTGGGCTTCGTTAGGAGGCCGGGAGGTGTCCAGACTGCTCGATAGCGTCAAAAAATCTGTCGATATTGACGAACTTGTCAGAAGCTTCACTCAGTTGTATCGAGATCAGTTGTGCCGAGACCCGAATTGCCCCCAAGTAATGACCTTCTACGAACTAGGCAAGACGAACCTTTACCACAAAGTCTTCCCTTGCTTGCCTATTGGAGCCAAGCCAGTAAGAACCATAAAACACATCGTCCTTCTCGGACCATAATATCATGTTCGCAGTAATAGAACAATGCTAATAGTCATCAGCTTGTTGATAAGTCCTCAGCGACACTGCAAATGGTTCCACACCCTCTGCCACTCGATCGAGGCCACCGAATGATGAATAAGTTTTGCGGCGACCGCGGCGACTTTCAAGATCACGATTACGAACGTGTTGCTGGAAAAGTTGAAGAATTTCTGCGGAATATTCGCATGAAGGAAGCGGATGACTGGATACGAGACAAGCATTGTACCCCCGAGAGGCTCACGATTGAACGCCTCTCGGGCGACTTATTGCCAATTGATCAGTGTTATATCAATCTTGCCATTGTGGAGCAGCTGGGACATAAGGTGGACCGCGCGGATACATCTCAGTCCTCCCCGTTTTCACTCCTCGCTCGACAGAAGGTTGAGACACCAGACGAGACGATCCAGGTTGACTTGGCGACAATCTTCAACCAACGGAAGGGGCACGATAATCACATGATACAGCCAAGACGAATCTTGATTCGAGGACGCGCAGGAGTTGGGAAGACTACCCTGTGCAAAAAGATGGTTTACGATTTTACCCATCAGACACAGTTACATTGCTTATGGGCGAAGTTGTTCGACCGCTTGCTTTGGGTATCTTTGCGAAATCTGAAAGGGCGGTTAGCCGCGGGATACAATTATGAGGATTTGTTCTACCATGAATACTTCTCTGGAGAGGGGTACGACGATGGCCGCCGTCTCGCCAGAGAACTGTGGCGAATATTGAAGGACGACGATAGCGGTAGGACTTTGTTCATCCTCGATGGATTGGATGAAGTATCCCAGGATGTAGGCGGTGATAACGACATGTCCCGTTTTCTCGCGCAACTTTTATATCAGCCCAACGTTGTCATCACATCGCGGCCAAATGCCAACCTTCCGTCTCTCCGAGATATTGATCTCGAATTGGAAACAATTGGATTCTACCCCGGTCAAGTGGAGGCCTACCTCAACGTCGATCCGAAAATAAAACACCGGGCCGCCGAAGTCCGGTCCTTCCTTCAAGAACATTGGCTCATCGAGGGGCTTATGCGAATCCCGATTCAGCTGGACGCGCTTTGTTACACTTGGGATGACTTCGGTACTGGGATAGTGCCGAACACAATGACGGGCATATACAGAGCCATCGAGAAAAGGCTGTGGAGAAAGGATGCCGTGCGATTGGGTAAAAGACACAACGGGGAACTGGTGACGCATTCTCAGATCGGGGTCTCAGATGTCGAGGACCTTATCGAGCATGAGGCATGTTTTCTTGAAGGTCTTGCTTTCACGGGACTGTACAACGACGTAATAGACTTCACGCCACAGCATCAGGCAGCGATATCGAAGCAGTTCAAGCACCAATCCCTCTTACTCGACAAAATACTGCTACGCCTTTCTTTTCTGCGGACATCAGACCACTTCTCAAAAGACTCCAACCGAAACTGTCGCTTTTTACACCTAACCTTTCAAGAGTACTTTGCGGCGCGATATTTCATGCGCCATTGGAGTTCCGCGCAACCGCTCAAGTGTCTGGATCTCAGTGGCAAAGGAACCAAGCAGGTCTCTCCTGTCGAGTTTCTTCAGAAGCAAAAATACTCGGCACGCTACGACGTATTTTGGCGCTTTGTTGCCGGCTTAATAGCTGTTCAGTATGAGGGAGACCCCAGGGATGAGGGAGGGGCGCTTGGCTTCTTCCACGCGATCGAGGAGGAGCCGCTGGACCTCTTGGGCCCTACGCATCAACGGCTGGTCATGCATTGCTTGAGCGAAGTATCGACCAAGATGCCGCTCAGACAGTGCTTGGAAGAGAAACTGAGGCAGTGGCTACTCTTCGAATGCACTTATCGACGGGAGGTACACTTAACAAGCGAAATGGAATTTCCAGAGCAGGTCTTGCGCGATGCCTTACGAGAAGGGCTTGATCGCGTCAAGATCAAAATTCTCAGGTCATTGAAAAGACGACCGGCAATCCCGCCAAGCGTCATTGAACAGGTGGCTTGTTGGTTGATAGGTGGCAACTCCCCGCTATTGAGTGCCGAGGTCCTTGTGGTACTACGGGCTTCTCGCACGGACTTAACAAACAATGTCCTCATGGCCGTAGTCCAACAGCTAGATAACAAAGACGGAACCGTGCGACGGGCCGCCCAGCAGGTCCTGCAGAAGCAGTCGAGCTTATCTGACGAGATCCTCGCGGCCGCGGTCCAACGGCTAGGCGACAAAGACACGGGCGTGCGATGGGCTGCCCAGGAGGTCCTACAGAAACACTCGAGCTTATCTGATGAGACCCTCGCGGCCGCGGCCCAACTGCTAGGCGACAAAGACGCGGGCGTACGAAGGGCCGCCCGGGAGGCTTTACAGCAGTTGAGCTTGTCTAGCGAGATCCTCGCGGCCGCGGTCCAACGGCTAGGCGACAAAGACACGGGCGTGCGATGGGCTGCCCAGGAGGTCCTACAGGGGCTGTCAAGTTTGTCTAACGAGATCCTCACGGCCACGGTCCAATGGCTAGACGACAACGACGCAGGCGTGCGATGGGCCGCCCTAGGGGTCCTACAGGGACAGTCGAGCTTATCTAACGAGATCCTCGCGGCCGCGGTCCAACGGCTAGGCGATGAAGACGCGGGCGTACGACGGGCCGCGCTAGGGGTCCTACAGAAACAGTCAATCTTGTCGGACGAGATCCTCGCAGCCGCGGTCCAACGGCTAGGCGACAAAGACGCAGGCGTGCAATGGGCCGCGATAGGGGTCCTACAGAAGCAGTCAAGCTTGTCTTACGAGATCCTCACGGCCACGGTCCAATGGCTAGGCGACAAAGACGCGGGCGTACGACGGGCTGCACTAGGGGTCCTACAGAAGCAGTCGAGTTTGTCTGACGAGATCCTCGTAGCCGCGGTCCAAGGGCTAGGCGATAAGGACGCAGGCGTACGACGGGCCGCGCTAGGGACCCTACAGGGGCAGTTAAGCTTGTCTGACGAGATCCTCGCAGCCGCGGTCCAACGGCTAGGCGATAAAGACGCGGGCGTACGACGGGCCGCGCTAGGGGTCCTACAGAAGCAGTCAAGCTTGTCTGACGAGATCCTCGCGGCCGCGGTCCAACAGCTAGGCGACAAAGACGCGGGCGTACGACGGGTCGCCCTAAAGGTCCTACAGAAGCAGTCAAGCTTGTCTGACGAGATCCTCGCTGCCGCGGCCCAGCGGCTAGGCGATAAAGACGCGGGCGTGCGATTGGCTGCCCAGGAGGTCCTGCAGAAGCAGTCAAGCTTGCCTGACGAGATCCTCGCGGCCGCGGTCCAACGGCTAGGCGACAAAGACGCAGGTATACGATTGGCTTCCCAGGAGGTCCTACAAGGACAGTCGAGCTTATCTGACAAGATCCTCGCGGCCACGGTCCAACGGCTAGTCTACACAGACGCAGGCGCACGACGGGCCGCCCTGGGGGCCCTACAGAAGCAGTCAATATTGTCTAACGAGATCCTCGCAGCCGTGGTCCAACGGCTAGGCGACAAAGACGCGGGCGTACGATTGGCTGCCCAGGAGGTCCTACGGGGACAGTTGAGCTTGCCTGACGAAATCCTCGCAGCCGCGGTCGAACGGCTAGACAACATAGACGCAGGCGTACGATGGGCCGTCCTAGGGGCCCTACAGAGACAGTCAAGCTTGCCTGACGAGATCCTCGTAGCCGTGGTCCAACGGCTAGATGACACAGACGCAGGCGTACGACGGGCCGTCCTAGGGGCCCTACAGGGGCAGTTAAGCTTGTCTGAAAGGATCCTCGCGGCCGCCGCCCAACGACTGGGCAACAAAGATGCAAATATACGATGGGCCGCCCTGGAGGTCCTACAGAGGCAGTCGAGCTTGCCTAACGAGATCCTTACGACCGTGGTCCAACAGCTAGGTGACGAAAACACGGAAGTGCAACGGGCCGCCCTGGAGGTCCTGCAGAAGCAGTCGAGCTTGTCTAACAGGATCCTAGCGGCCGTGGTAGGACTACTAGAGTCTAAGAGTGCAGGCCATTTGGCAGAGGCCGTACTAAGAAAACATGAGAATTTCTATTCTACCCTTCTCAGCGGCCCACCCGCGGGGTCACTATTTAAGATTTTATTCCACCGAGCCTTTGAGGAACAATTTAGCTGGTATATCGAGAATAGGATGTCCTATATTAACATGCCAGACGGGGTCAGAAATGCCAATATTGACAATATGGAAGAGTTTATGGATTTAACCATGAGAGCACGGCCACCAGGTACGCCAACGACGCCCGGTAGGTTAGAGTGCGAGACGAGGGGTCTCGGAGGGAAGGGGTTTTCTTAGAGTTTTAATATCTTTGACAAAGAAAGGGATCTAGGGAGAGCGACTGTTCTATATGCCTCTGATTTGCCACCAGGACGCTTGGAGTTTTGTCAAAGCTTTTACAAGGTTAGCCAATGGTCGATCGTAGGATTTCTGCAACTGTGATTTAATGTTGCCACAGAGTTCTCCGGCAACATGACTTCTGAGGCACCGTTCCCGGTTCCGAAGGTCAACGTCAACGATGCGATCGGAATTGAGTGAGTCCTTGTTTCCACGTTTACGGAGGGGTCGACCTAGCAGAGACAGCTTCACTTCCTCGCGCACGAGGGGGGCGTGAGCATCTGCTGGTCCTAGGCACCGGCTTCAACGCTGACAGTCGAAAACAGTCCAGCATGGCGCTGGTTCAGGGTAGCGTCGGTTGGAACCCGTTGTCAGTACTTCCTTTGCGCTGGTAATTATTGAAGAGACGCTGGAGAGGCTGGAGAAAATCATTGATGAGCTAACTAGGAGGAAGAGATCCCCCAGTGCAGCTGACAAAAGGGAAGGCAACCCTCAAAAACAACAATTGTTGCTAGGTAGGTAGTTAGCCATGCGGCTTGTATCTACTGCTTTTGGGGCCCGAATTGCGGCTTGATAGACAACGACGGAACACCAAATGGGTGGAAGCTGGCCAAGGATCGACGGTATGAAAGGCAGACAGACTGCCTGCCGCGCGGGCTTGGCCATGCTGCGAGGCCTAGCGCACATAGAAGCATAGCCATACACGCTGCATACCTCTTGGCTTGCATCAATTGCTCCGAGAAATGCGTAGCTGACTATCCCTTTGAGTGCGCGAAGGCCGGTCAGGGGTCACGAGCCCCACAATACGTAGCTACATGTCAGATACACATTCAGGGGCTAGCAGCATCAGCAAAACCTTTAACAGTCAATTGTCCTAGCAATGCATTCAAATTAAGCTCTATGGCTTCGCAACAAGATCCACAAGCTTTGCAGACAGCTATTCCAGCTGTGAATAGCTTCGAACATACCCTCTATGTGCGGCTAGACCACTGTCAGCGCGAGCAGCCTATCGACAGCACAATCCGCCCTATATTCGATCCCGAGCCCGAACGGGGCCCCGAATTTACCCCTTTTTACTTTCCCGAGCGCGAGCCGCAGCCCCGACAGCTGCCACCAACGCCGTTGTTACTTTTCCAGCAATTCCTACCCGAATCCCTAGTCGAGGGCTGGGTCGGGTACACAAATGACGGTCCAAGGCCGGGCCCAGAGGGTCCAAAGCAGCAGCATTCGCGAGAGAATAGCTGGTCAGAGACGTCTCTTGGAGAGGTCTTTCCCTGGGTCGCTACTCTAATTTATATGGGCCTACATAAGGAAACAAGAGTCCGAGACTATTGGAAGACTTCTACAGCAGCCTCAATAGTCCCTATACACCCAATCCTTCAGTATATGTCATTTGACCGCTTCTTTCTTCTCCAACGGCATATACGGATTAGCGACTCGAGTAGCATCTCGTGTGGGCTTCCTGCGCCCTTCGCACAGGTCAATGAGTGGGCCGAACACATACAACAGGCGTCTCTTGCCCTCTGTTAACTAGGCACTTGTTTGGCTGTGGATGAGTGTATCGTCGGCTATACAGGTAGGTCGAAGCAGACAGTCACTGTCAAGAACAAGCCTACGCCCACGGGCTTCAAAGTATGGGTTGTGGCCCAAGCAGGCTATTTTGTTCGGTGGCTTTGGCACCAACCTTCCAACGCCCTTGGCCCGGCTGCTGGGAAGAAAAGGAAGAGGGCCATAGGCACGGCAGAGGGCAGCATTTCTCTCAACCCGACCCAGAGCGTCGTTGTTGCTCTAGTCAAGCAGCTGCCAGAACAGACATACCATGTCTTCTTCGATAACCTCTTTTCCTCGCCGAACCTTCTTACCGCCCTTCGTCAGCTAGGGATTGGCCCGATTGGGGCTACAGGCACAGCCCGAGTCAACTATGGCTTCTATCAGCCCTTTGTGGAGGCGAAGAAAGCTAACACAAAGGGTGACTGTTGGCCTTGGGGCATGCTGAAGACTGCACCTACCCCTAACGGGCAGGTAAGTCAGAGTCAAGAGACAGGCTTCCTAGTAATTCCCTTATTAATCTGTCTTCTTCTTCTTCTCTAGGTCAACCAATTCGCATGGAAAGACAATGCCCTAGTCTTATTCCTCTCAACAGTCTATTCGGGCAAGGAATTCGAAGAGCGAATTCGGCGCCGGCCGACAACAGCACAGCCCCGAGCACGCCCTATATAGCAAAAATTCGGTACCGAGCCTGTCTTACGTCTTCCTGTGCCGTCTATTGCTGCAGTCTACAATGATCAAATGGGCGGCGTTGATATTGGTGACCAACTAAGAGCAGGGGGGGGATTAGACCATCGTGTTTATAGGGGAAATTGGCGGGCACTTGCGTGGACCTTCCTGCTTGAGACTGCTCTTATTAACAGCTTTCTTTTACAGCTTTGGGGGCAGCCAAGCTGGCCACGAATAACCTCACAGCGTGAGTGGCGGCAACGCATTTTGAGAGATCTTTGCGAGGCTTACAGCAAAGACGGTAGCTCAAGACAAAGGTTTCGGGCAGGCGACATCTTTACGCCTTTATCACAACACAAACACGTCAAGCATTCAAAAGGGTCTCGCTGCGTTGCTTGTAAAGGCTTTAAGGCTGGGCAGCCTCGATCACAAAGTCAACGCATGCCGTTGGGGGCAGCTAGCGGTAATAAGGTGCCAAAGAAAACAGACCTGGGCTGCAGCGAGTGTAAAGTAGCTATTTGTACAAGCCCGCATTGTTGGGACTTCTATCATAGCCTAATTTGCTAGTAAATTTAAGTACTGTCTATAGCGCTATGTATCATTGGTTGGTATCCCTGCTCGTGACCCCTGACCGGCCTTCGCGCACTCAAAGGGATGCGGATGCAGCATTGTTCGTCACTAGGCGGCCATTCCAGATGCTAAAGAGAGAGAGTGGGGCGTCGGCAGCCTAGCTAATATCTCCCCCATTGTGGATAGGCTAACTGAGGCTCAGTTGGGTCTTTGATCGGTGATCATGTTGTTATTGTTATTCTTTTTCTATCTAGACCATGCGGTGAGGTTTGATAGGTTGTGTGTGTGTGTGCGGGTAATCGTTGTTCCCTGATGACGCACGTGATATCCTTCTGCGATGTGCGCTCTATCGTACAAATGATCAGACACTGGCAGCTCTTTTAAAGTCGAAGCAAACGCATCAGATAATAGGGGGGGGGGGGGAAATAACCAAGGGAAATCGTCAATCGTTAATCGCCTCTTCAATCGTCATATCTTCCTTCCTTTGAACCCAACCTTCAAGCCGGATCGTGATCTCGTTGTCGTTGACGAATCGGGTCAAGGCTCCGTTCGGAGATAGCTTCGTCATTGCATCAGCCGGGTTGTCCGCACCATTGATCCAACGGATGCTTGTGATGTCTCTCTGTTCGTACGCTTGCCTCAACGCCATGATATCGATCATCAGGCGTTTCTCCGTCGTAGTGCCAAGCTTCACGAGGCACTCGTATAGGCTATACGAATCCGTACACACCACGAGCGGGATTTGCGGCAATCCAAGGCGGTTTGTGATCTGGTTGATCGTCTCTGTGATCACATATGCCAAATCGAAGCCTGAAGCTAATCCATATATCTCAGAAGCCAAGACGCTGCGGGTGACTCTCTTGCACTTCGTCGAGCTCCAATGGATCAGGTTTCCGTGGATCGTGAATGACTCATCTGACTTAGTCTCGGTTGCAATGATTATAACGAATCCGATCTGAGAGCTTAAGTCCTTGTTGTTGGCGAATGATCCGTCTGTGAAGACGAAGACCTTTGCTGCTTCTAGACCTATTGGGACAAATCGAAGGCCTCTTTGTGGATTGTCGATCTGCCATTGGATCCGTTTATTCAACGCCTGAAAATCCTCCGCGGTTGGATCTTGTGATTGTGCCGCGATTGAATAATCGAAGCTAGCCTCTGGTTGACAAATTGAGGCTATATAGGCGCCACGGGCACGTTGTTCCACGTATCGTTGGGCCCGATCTTCCGTGGATAGATCGATAATTTTGAGGTTGTTGACCTGACCTTTCTGCATGACTAGAAGATAGCCCTTCTCTAGAGCAATGAGGCTGCCGTTGAAATCACAGGTATCGCCTTCTCGTAGGGTCTTCTTTGGCTTGGCTTGGAAGCATAGCTCGCGGTCTTCACGTTGCAGGAATGTTGTTGTGCCTACCAATAACGTATCATCAGTCTGAAGCGCGGCAACGCCGAAGGCATTAACCTGAAGTGCGGTATCCGCGTTGGTCTCTGCGGTCGTGACGTTGATCTCTGCGGTCGTTATCATTAAACATGGATCAAACGTTGACGGCTCCATCTGTAGCTTGATGCGGTGATGCTCATGATACGTATTGAACCAATGAGCGCCTGCTTCAGCGATTCCGTACAATGGCTTGACCACACGAAGGATGGTTCCCCCTGGGTATCTCTCTTTTAATTCGTGTGGCAAAGAGATGAGGATAGTGCGATTCAAAGTGGTCGATGCCTGCGTATAGGCCATCGTAATGTCTCGGATAGCAAGAGACATCTTCAAAGAGCAAAGGAAAGGGAAAGAGCGAGTACTACCCGCTGGGCAGGACGGGAGATTGTTGGAGCCTGCGTGAGGATCTCACGCTTCTCGTCGTCACCATATCCTTGTACCACAAGACGAGACTTCTCGTACGGTGTAGCAGTGTTCTTGCCTTTGACCTCCCGGACCATTCGTGACTTGAATAGCCTGTGTTTTCCATGCTTATTCATATCGTATCGTTCGGGCACGATGACGCCTGCGCCTAGCAGGTTCGTGATTTCGAGGTCATCAGAGGCTTCAAACGGTCGTCCGGCGGTAGTGATTTTCTTCTCTGCACGTAACTTTACGGCAAGGTCGAGGGCGGCGCACTCCTTATGCGATAGAAACATATTAGCGGGTGAAAATTGAGATCGAGGTAACGAAAAAGGGCTAAGACTAAGGAAATAACTAGAAGGAACGAAGGTATCGTATTGCTGCTGATCTCGAGGGACTTTTCTTGGTCTGCCGCGTCTGCGTGGTCTTTCCGGCTCGGGATATTCGAATGGCTTAGGCACTTCGGTCTCAACGTTGATGCTATCAGCCTGATTGTCAGCAGTCTGATTGTCAGCGTGTGGCTGCTGTAGAACATCGTGACTTCGTTGCTGCTGCGAATCCGGGTGGCGAAAGTAGGGCTGGACAGCCGTGCTGCGAAATTTAGCTGGCCCGTTGTCTAGCTCAACTGTGACTTCTGTGTCTGTCACAGCTAGGACCTTGTATGGGCCTTTCCATCCTCCTTTCTCACGAAATACTCGAACTTCACTACCAAGCGGCAATGATAGTGGCATCTTCTCAATCGAGTTGGGCCCATTACGGGCATTGAGGGCGTCATTGACCTTCCTTTTAGCTACAAGCTTGCGTAGCTCTGCCATAGCTTTCGTCACGGCTTTCGCACGTGTGATCGCGGAAGCAGAAGGCGGCGAATCCATCGTTATCCGAGGGTAGGCACCAAAGACTAGTAGTGTGGGCACTAGACCGTCAGGTCCGGCGGTATCATTGACGGATTTGAAGGCCATTTGAAGCAACGACTCAGCTGATGCTGTTTTAGCTCGGCTTTCAAGATCTCGTATGCCCTTCGAATCGGGGCGTGATATCTCTCCACCTTGCCAATTGACCAGTGGGCTTCGACGGGCACTTGGTGACAGGTTATTCCTAGCAGCTTCGCTTCTGCTTGGAACTCAGAGGAGGCAAAATTCGTACCAGCGTCGTGCGTGATAACATCTGGAGGGCCTAGGTATGTGTCAATCCAACACAATTTGAGTGCTTCCCACGTCTCTTTAGCCGATATATTCTGAAGAAATCGTCCGGCTTGGAAAGAGGTTGCTAGGTCAACGGCATGAAGGACTGGCCGGCTGTCAAGATGCATTACATCGACGATCAATTCGTAGTTGAAATCGCAGTTATCCTTTAACGTGAATTTGAACCTGCGCGGTGCGTCTGCCTTGATCTGGCAAAATGACAGAATTTTCGGATCATCGCGATTGCTTCGAATTCAACATCATGCCCAGCGCTTGTCAGTAGCTTATGTAGCTTGTGTACTGACGGGTGGCCAAAGCGAGTGTGTAGGCGCCGAAGCTCGGCTTCGGATAGGAAGGCAATAGCGGCTTCATCCTTCCGTAGGAAGAACCACGGATGACCCCATTTGCGTACGATCGGAATCCTCTTATCGCCGCAGATCAATTCGTTCGTGACGTTGTTGAGATAGGCACCGAGACGGTCCATATCCTTGAGGCATAGCAAGAAGGGCGTTGACATATTGATAACGTGGAAAACGACTTCTCCAATCGGGGTGATGACTGTTGTGATCCCGATCGTGTTCGTCGGCTCGTTTCCACCGAATCTGACCGTTGCGATCGTCGCATTCTTCCGTAGCTGGACCGTCGGCATCTCTCGTTGGAGCGCGCGGAATTGGTCGATCCCAGCTGTAGATATCTTCGCTGCACCCGTGTCAGGCAGGATCCCTTGGAAGAGGTCCGGTTGTAGCGATCGAGCAAGAAATGCTGTGATTCCTCGCATATCGATTCTCCCTCGACGGTGTGAATGCGGTGGCGAAAAGCTCTATTAGATAGGAAGGCAGCTGCAAAGAAGCTATCGCTTTGATCGTCAGAGTCATCGTCAGCAGAATCAGAGGTCTGATCTTCATCTGGGTCCCCTTCGTAATCGGCAAGGAACGTAGTAAATGGACGGGAAGATGACTTCTGGCCGTGAAATCCTCGTTCTCGAAGATATCTTTCCTTGGCCTCTTTCTCTCGTCATCCGGATGCTTCGTTGAAAAACAGCCTTCTTTGCCGCAGACGTAGCAGCGCTTCGTCCACTTCTTCCTTTTGTCAGCGGGGTGCTGATAGCGGCGGTCAGTAAAGAATTGGTCTTGATCTTGAAGATATTGACTGGGCTGTCCGGGCTGTCTTTGGCTGACGGTTGTGAGTGACGATCTTAGCTGTGAAGATAGTCCCTCGAAGGTCTTAGCCGGCACGAAGAGGGCGAATTCTAATTCAGGCACGCCACGGCATGCTCGAATTGTCGTTGAAATTAGCTGGTCTTCGCCGCCATAGCTATTCCCAAGAGCTCTCTGGCATAGCTGCAATTTGTCAAGAAGAGCCTGGAGGATTTCACAGAGAGGCTTCTCGGGATTCCTTCCGAAGCTGTGTGAAATTGATCGAGGTCCAGTCAGTGTGATACTGTTGCCTATTGACTTCCGTATCAAAGTGCTGCTTCATCTTCTGATACATCTCCGCGAACGTTGAATCGCGGCTGACTTGATGCACGAAGAAGTTCTTTGCTCTCTTCGTGAGGATATTTGAGAGCAAAGCGTGGAATTGTGACGGTTTGATGCTAGCTGTGAGGCAGGCATCGAGAAAGTAACGGATCTTATCATCTAGGATATCGTAGGCGTCACCTGAATAGTTGAGCTTTCGATCCCATAGCTTAGAAAACTGGTTGGCGATGGCAGGATCGAGGTCTTCATTGGGGACCTGGACTGGGGGCACGGTCCGGTAAGCTTCGCGGTCGATAGCTGGTCTGATCATAAGTTCCTGCTGCTGTTGATTCGATCGTGACAGGGGTAGGGATTGGTCATTGGGGGGGTCTTGCGGGAGGTTTAGATCGGGAGTGACTGGTGCTGGGGTTGGTGCTGGGGTTGGTGCTGGGGTTGTTGCTAGCGATGGCGATCGTCTGAGGAGTTCTTGTTGGCGTCGGTAGGCGGCCGTTTTCTCGTATAAGATGGCATCACGAAGATCGTCTTCATCCCACTCAGGAAGTCGGTCACGGTTCTTCAGATTTACTAGGAATGCCGTGATCTTTGCGTTCAGCTTTCCTGTATAGATTCCTCTGAACCTTAGGGTATTCCGTAGGACCTTACGGACCCTTGGATCGACCTTCTTGAAGTCGTCTTCCTCCCAATCCTCAAAGTCTTCTTGGAATGATCCAAGCAGCTCGAGACCTTGACATGTTGAGAGACTTTATAATCAACGATGCGGGCGAGAACGAAGGTATTATAGTGGATCTCATCGGAAGTCTCGTTGACTGGGGTGTTGAAGAGGTCCATGTTGAAGATTGTGGCGAGGCCACGGTTGAATTCAGCAATATCGAGGAATTCGTTGATGTCGAGCGTCGGTGCGTTCGCGTTCGCGCTGGTGCCGCTTGCGCTGCTGCTCATGATGTCGGATGGGGCTTGACAGGAAAATCTGCGAGGAATAGGGCAAGAAGGTGTCAAGAGAGGTCAAATTGATCGAGAGTGATCAATGAAGCTGATAATCAAGCGGGATACCAGAGATTTGTATGTGCGATAGGGCACGCCTAAGAGGTCAGCGGCTGAGGCAAACAACTAGGCACGGTTGACTGAATAGAGTGGGCGCCGGTCGGGTCTTCGTAGTCAGTCTCGCGTTCTAGCAATCTTAACTTCGCAGGGCAATCTGATGCAGATGATGCTTAGAAAGACTCTCTTCTATCTTGCTGCTCTGAGGTTACCAGCCAGGTAACAACTGATCAGTGTGGATAGGCTAACTGAGGCTCAGTTGGGTCTTTGATCGGTGATCATGTTGTTCTTGTTATTCTTTTTCTATCTAGACCATGCGGTGAGGTTTGATAGGTTGTGTGTGTGTGTGCGGGTAATCGTTGTTCCCTGATGACGCACGTGATATCCTTCTGCGATGTGCGCTCTATCGTACAAATGATCAGACACCTACAGTATATGATCAGATGCTTCTAGCATCTCCCAGCCACTCCTTTATGTCATCTATAAAGATGTTGCTCCTTTTCCCCTCTAGATAGCTAAATCAAGAGTTCTTCCACTTCCTGATCTTCATGCTTGCTGCTGCTCTACACCCCGTGCGATAAGTACCACGATGGAATTAGCCGTATAGTACTTGTCAAATTCCGGCCTGACGTAGCTGCCGTGCCCGTCGAGAATAAGAAGTCGATGCGTACTAACTATACGGCGCCGTATATTCGGATCAAAGACTTTTGCCTTAATATCGCCGTGGCGGCCAATAAACTTCCGCACCTAGTTTTCCCCGACAGGATCTTTGCCTCGCTCGGAAAGCAATAAGTTGGTGTCGGTGGACCAGGGTAGCCCTGTTAGGGAGGGACCCGGAGAAGGGATTCCTGGCCCATGTAGCAGGAACGCATGAGGACTTCCTGAGTAAGGAAGGCAACCCCTTTATGCGTGGGCACAGCCACGTATGCGTGGGTAGAGCCCATTACTCAGGAGGTCCCCAGAAGTCCCTAAGACCTCCTGTATAAATAGCCCCCTCAGACTGCCCCTTTAGACATAGAACATGCATCTTGAACCTTCGTGTGTGACCTCCTTCTTATTCCGATGTGTATTGGCATAACGTTCCATCGACAGTTGGCCATCCGACAAGTATAAGCCACTATCGGCGGCATCCCTCGCTCGTCCATCGACAAGATCTATTGTACCAGGGCAGTCTCTTCCGTCTCCGTCAACTTCAGGTTGTTCATCTGAGCGTCGCGTCGGCGAATGACACCGCGCAGTCGATTAGATACTGTCGATTAAGGGACGTCGTATGCGGCCGCAGCCTTGCGGGTACTTTCGAATTGGCCCTGCTGATAGGCCCTGACGGCGAGCAGGACCCGTTCTTCGCGTGGAACCGATTGGTCTCCCGTCGCCGTCATCGTGCTCGGCTTGTCTTGCCATAAGTGTGGGTCGCGGCGGTGGGGAGTTTTTCTGACCGAGTAGGGGGTCTGTCGCATATCAAGCCTGCCTAGGATGATTATTCATGAAGTGGCGATGTTACTCGCAACGCCGCTGTTGCCTGCTAGGCAACCACTACTAGGGGGGTCTAAAAGTCGACCCCCCGCGCTTGAACATCAAGCACGGGGGGGCCATTGACTAGGAAAAGGGTCACTGACTGGGAAATGCCTGGGAGTACTCTACTTTACGGATATCTGGGCAGTAAGTGAAAGTACCCCTTTTGAGGTAGATTTATTTATCGGGGCGATCTAAATAAGCGGTATAATGCGGTACTTTCTATTGCACTAATTTCTCAGCGAGATAGAGGTACCTTTCCCTTTCCCAGTCAGTCACCCTTTTCCTAGTCAATGGCCCCCCCGTGCTTGATGTTCAAGCGCGGGGGGTCGACTTTTAGACCCCCCTAGTACTGCGTAATCACGCGACGGACCTTTCATTTGCGTATAAAGAGCTGCACAACTCCGTGCGTTCGTTCGTTCACTTCTTGTTCTTTAGATAATTCTCATCAATTGCCTGATGCCATCTCTGACCCGTGTGGAGCCAAATGTCTGACAGGGTCTGACCGGGAAGGGGGTGGATTACGTTATTGATTGGCTGCCGGTAAGTATCTTACCTCAGCTTGCAATCTGCCCCGCTCTCGACCTTCCCTTCACGACCACCACTTGGTCAAATGAAATACCTCAGCACAAACATACCGAACAGAGCGGCAGAAAACAGGCATCCGCAATGCCTCGCGGCTGGTACCTCGCCCAGGGCCTAGTCCCACTCGGCTACAGCAGCAGCGACGACGACGAAGGCCCTTGTGAGCTGCCAAACGGTCGACTTGTCTGTGGACCTCATGGATTGGTGCGTTGTGGTATATGTTGCAGCGACTACAGCTTTATGGACGATGTCCTTGGTGAAGACATCGAGGACAACGAGGAAGATGATGAGGATCATGACGTGGCTCCTTTTTGCGCCGCCATCCACCATCGCCATCCCTTCCCTAGGATCTGACGTGATGAGGGGCACTGGTCTGGTGTTCCCCTCCAAGTTTCGACATCCCACTAGCCCCCTGCGACCGATGGAGCTGTTTCGCGGCAGGGTTCGTTTCATGAATATCGTCAGGTATGAAGCTTTTTCTTCTTCGTTACGTACTTTCTCGTGCCTGGCTAACCCGCGGTCCGTGATCACAGGTGCACCTACCCCAACGACAAGTCCATGCTTCTCATCATGACCGACGGAGCATGCCTTAACAACGGCCAATCCAATCCGAAGGCAGGTTGGGCATTTGTACAGGGGCTTAATATTGAAGGCCAACCGCTCGTGGTCTCAGGTCGTCTGGAAAAGCAGGGCCCTTGGGGTGATGACGGCATCCAAAGCAGCAACCGGGCTGAGCTGCGAGCTGTCATCGCCGCCCTGCGTTTCCGACACTGGCCGGGCGAGGGCTTCAGCACAGTCATCATCGCCACCGACTCTGAGTACGTCGTGGAGGGCTCGACACAGTGGGCGAAGGCTTGGGTGCAGAACAATTGGAGGACGAAAGGTAAGAAGGGAATTGGCGGCGGCAACGTCAAGAACAAGGACTTGTGGGAGATGCTCTTGGGGTGTGAGAAGGCCCACCGTAATGGCCTGGTCATCCAGTTCTGGAAGATCCCACGCCAGTGGAACGCTCTCGCCGATGAAGGTGCGAAAAATGCTGCCGCCGCAGAAGAAACGCCTGTCGAGTGGAAGGATTGCCTGGGCCTCGCAATATGAGGGTGAAGGTGACTAAAAGTGATATTGCTCTGGCAAAGCCAACTCTGTGAACCTTGACGTTTGGGTCCGCTGTCTGGCTACGTAAACCTCGTCATCATCAAAGCGAGCGGGGAGACGACGCGCACGGTTTGGCCGGCCTCCTGGCGAGTCAGTGGGAATGGACGCTGCTTCAACCGGCTCGAGGTCAACCAAGGTAGCTTGACTCATCGTCAGTGTTGTCATCTCCGCGTAAATGCCTTCCAGTCCTCAAAGTGCTCTGAGAGATATTCCATCCCTACCAACACCTCCCACAGGTGCCCATGGCCGTCAGATTTGCCCCAGCCCTGGGTCCGCATTGTCTGAAGGTATATTGGCTTGAGAATCGCATTGACTTCACCAAGTACGCGCCAATCCTCATTCGATAATATGTCAGCCGCCGGGATGCGTTTTGCCTCATCTTGTTCGCCTTCAAGTGCAAAGATGAATGCCCGGATGTCCGTTCGATTCCTCAAAGCCCTCTCGATCATCATGTATGTGGAGCTCCACCGAGTCTCGTTGTTCAGGATGACCTCCAGTTCCGCAGTTGACTCTTCGCAAAGCCGATGTTCCTCATACTCTTCCTCCTGCGCAATGCGATTGAAGTGTTCGCTCCGCTGTGGCGACGATCGGATGAACTTGACAACGTTATGAAGTTTCCCGATGGGCCCTTTCGCGCGCCAGTGGCCGAGGTCCTGCTCTGCAAGGCCTCGCATGCAATTGATCTCGGATTCGAGTTCGAAGGACTCTGCATCTTTGCCGTAGAGAAAGGCCCGCGCAACAAGATTGAGAGTGTGCTCATAACAACGCATCCGGCGTGCCTTGATGTCAGCGGTTCTCATGGATAAGTCCAGCTGCTTGTAATGTAGTGCAGGCAATGATCATTTGTGACTAAGTTGTCAGAGACAACACAGCCGACTCGCCCCCGGATCTCCCAGTCCTGGACGATGCCCACGAGTGACGCAGCAAGGTTCTTTCCGCTATGGATGCCGAATTGACGTCGAAGTGCAAGCAGCCGCGACTGCTGGCGTGCCCCCTGGTCGATGAAGTGTGCGAGACAAGCCACAATCGCAAAACGATTCGGCGACGTCCACAGGCCAAAGCTGAGGTGTATCGTCGTCAAAGCATCGCGCAACCCTACCTTGATGAAGTTAGCGAAAAACTACGAGGGGAGGAGGTAGGAAAGTCGTCTCCGGGGATTGAGCCCGACAGCTCGCCCTTGCGAGGCCTTGCAAGAAGCGCTGGATGAAGCCTACTGTGGCAGGATTTTCTCGATAGCCTAGCTCAGCACGTCCTGTGCCCCACCGGGACCTGAGCGGCCTGACGGCGCTGGACGGAAAATACACACACATACCCGTTGGTCAAAGGCAGGCGCGGCTGACCAACTTAACTGCCGTTAAGTTGGCCCAAAAAATCCGGGACAGCACAAAAACCCCCGGGACAATCTTAGAATAGTGGAAATTACTAATACAACTGTTAAGAATTAAGTACCTCAGATTTTAGCGTATTTTCAAAGAAGTACTAACTTCTTAACACTTTTTCTAGTAAATTACTAGGCCCCAGGATTGTTCCGGGGGTTTTTGTGCTGTCCCGGATTTTTTGGGCCAACTAAGTGGCGAAGACACTTAGTTGGGCTGCTGTGGCCCCACACCAAGATCAACGGGTAACGTCGCCCTTTGCCTGCCCTCTTCGCGAGACTGTGTGGGTGGAGAACTAGGTGGGGCAGCCAACTAGGTGCGTTGGTCAGGAAGAATTTCAGGCGAGTCACGTGACATGATGTGGTTGCCTTCTCAACTGTCTCTAGCCTTTTTGTAACCATCGTTTCCACGAAGGTTGTCGTCAACATCAAAAAACACACGTTTAGCAAGTTCCAACCAACATCACTACCACATGCAGGAAACAAACAAAATCGAGGAGCTAGAGAGGCGACTTCGTGAGGCGGAAGAACGCATTGCAAGCGAAAAGCAACGCGCCGAAGAAGCAGAACGAGAGCGTCAACAAGAGCGAGATCGTGCCGAGAAGGAGCAGCAACGCGCCGAGAAGGAGCAGCAACGCGCCGAAGAAGCAGAGGAACAGACGCGACCGACCACATTCGACGAGTACATCGCTGCTTGTCATCACCACGTCTTTTCCCAGTTCACGGTGGAAAGAGACCGCAGGCTTACGTCAAGGGGTTCCATCACCAACCCTCGAAACAAGCTGTGCCCTACTAGTCTTGAGCCTTGGCCACGGTTCCTGGAACAGCAGGGGAGCGTTTTCGATACTCTCTACGAATGTCTGCCCGTCGGCATTCGTGTCTTCGAGAGCAAAAACTTCCTAGCCGGTCTAGGAAGGAGAGTGGCGCAACGATCGATAGCAGATGAGAAGACGCTGGAATACTTCATGCATAATAGTGTCGAAGATCCTGTCAGAGTCATCATGGAGCAACTCAGGCAGATTGACGAGGTGTGCGACGCATTCGACATGGGAAACGGGATCGTCTTCGAGAACCATCCTCACGCCATCAGCGACGTCGCAGAGGAAGTAGTCGCCCGGGAGAACCCGTCAACACCGCCGCAAACACCGGACCACCGACGAGATCTTCATCAGCTGCGGCCCGACCAAATCTGCATTTATCGGTCTGGTGATGACCCATCCCCGGAGAAGCGGACGATGATCTATGTGTCCGAGTATAAGGCACCCCATAAGCTCACAGCTCCGCATCTCCGCGCCGGATTACGGCCGATGAATATCTACAAGGAAGTCGTCAATCGGAAGACGATCCCGCCATCTGTGGACCCGGACGGCCGTTTTGAATATCACGCCGAGAGACTGACGGCGTCTGCCCTCACACAAACGTATCACTACATGATCGAGGGCGGTCTCGAGTACGGGTTGCTGACAACTGGCGAGGCGACCGTCTTCCTCAAGGTGGACTGGGCCGAGCCTGAAACGTTGTATTATCACCTGGCAGAGCCCTGGCCGGAGGTGTTGGCTCATCCAGAGCATATGCAGTCTAGCTCCGCGGTGGGGCAGTATCTCGCGTTCAGCCTGATGGCGCTAGGTAGGCCGGGCGGACGGGTGGAACACGGGCAGGATGAGCGTGATCGGGCGACGGCGAATCTCAACAGGTGGGCGGAGGATTTCGAAACGACACTGCGATCGATTCCAGAGAGCGACCGAATGGCATCGAACAGCGCATCCAGCTGGGCACCTACGACATATGAGGACTTTGACCGGTCGCCGATTACGCGGCAGGGGAGGAGACACCGTCGAGGTAGAATAGGCGACGAGCGCAACACAATTGCGACTAGACGAGATCAGTCGGAATCATCGGACGAGTCGGGATATCGACCTCCGGATACGCCGAGCCCCTCTGAGCGGCAAGGACGACGTGGACAACGCGGACAACGTGGACGAGGCGATGCAAATGTACCTCGAAGAAGTCAACGAATCCTGGCACGCCGACCCCGCCAAGGGACTGATGAGGAAGTGGAACGGCGGTACTGCACCCAAGCATGCCTCCTTGGACTGGTTCGGGGAGGCACCCTCGATCCTTGTTGTCCCAACGCGGGGTGTCATGGCAGACCTCGAG
Organism: Hirsutella rhossiliensis; assembly: GCF_020360975.1. Classification (NCBI taxonomy): domain Eukaryota; kingdom Fungi; phylum Ascomycota; class Sordariomycetes; order Hypocreales; family Ophiocordycipitaceae; genus Hirsutella; species Hirsutella rhossiliensis. Next base: position 3,122,785 of record NW_025408669.1, read on the forward strand.
GCGCGCTACATCCGATCAGTCATTCTACATGGCTGCAACTTCTGAGTGAGCAGCTGCGACAGACACTGGATGCCGGGATCACGAAGCTAGGAAAGCACGGTGCTCGAGGAGTGCTTTTCAAGGTGACCCTTCTGTCGTATGGCTACACGTTTGTGTGCAAGGGCACAGTGAAGGCCTTCATCCGAGACCTTGAGCATGAAGCAACCGTCTACAAGCGCCTAGAGCGGGTTCAGGGCGTTAACGTACCCGTCTTTCTCGGAGCCGTAGACCTTCGGCCGCTGAAGAGGACCTATTACTACGACCATCGGGTTTACGTCGTGCACATGACGTTTCTTTCATGGGGAGGAGACATAATTGACGAGGCCAAGGTCGCAGCCAGCACGGGAAGAATCCTTGAGGCCAAGGCGCTTGCATCCCTGCGGGCGATACATGAGGAAGGTGTGGTGCACAAAGACGTGCGAAGCGCCAACATGCTGGTCAACAAAGAGACGGACGGTGTGATGATGATCGACTTTGAGCGTGCTATGTTGCTTGAACTAGTGCGACGGCCACTTGCGCAGCTGGTGCCCAACAAGAGAAGATTGGACTCGGGCAGTACGACAGGTCCAGGGAAGGGCAGAGTATGCAAGCGGCGAGGTGCGGGAAGTTTTGGATTCGCAGAGGATACTCTGATGGTGAGGACAGCATTCCTGGGGATGGAGGACGGCCATAAATGAGAAAGTGACGTTTATGATCGAACGTGATGACGATGGGCGACGAATGCGTCTACTACTACTGGATAAAGGGTACGCTGTAATAGTATATTAATATGCGGAGAGGCTGTGTGGTATTGATAGCTGGGTGATTACCGGAATAGTGGTGTACGATGCAAAGAGGCAACAAACCCCAGGGCTGCCGTCAGATCAGGCAATTGATGAGAATTATCTGAAGAACAGGAGCTAAATGAACGAACGCACGAAAATGTGCAGCTCTTTATACACAAATGAAAAGTCGCGTGATTACGCAGTAGCGGTTGCCTAGCAGGCAACAGCGGCGTTGCGAGTAAAATCGCCACCTTATGAATAATCGTCCTGGACAGGCTTGATATGCGACATTCACCCGGCTTCAATTGTAACAAGTCTCTGCTGCGCCAAAATAAAATAATAAGAAAATTCACGCCTCCCCTCCCCTCGCCATCACCAGTTCATCTAACTTCGCAATGCACCTCGGCAAGTACTCCTTCACGCCATAGGCGTTAAGATAGTCCCGCTCCTCAACCAAATCATTCAATGCCACCTTGACCCAGTCGACCGTCTTCTCTCTCCGCTCCCTTCTGGCCTGCCGCCTATTTTTCTCCCACATCAGCTTCTGGCGGTACATCTGGCCGCGTTGCTGCTTGTTCGGCCTCCCAGTTTTGAACACGCCGACATCCGCATCCATCACGGTCCACCGCTTTGGGGCCTCGGGCAACTTAGCTGCCAGACTGACGGGCTTCTCCCTCGCCTTGATCAGCGACAAAAGTGCCTCGTCCAGCAGCTTGAAAGTCGGAATGCTGTTGTCGCATGGGGTGCCGCACATCTTGCAGGTGGCGTCGAGGTCAGTGTGTGATGCATCAGCATGCTGAGCAGCAGGTTGAAGGCAAGTGTGGTGTCCATGGCGACTAGCTTCTTGACGGCGCCCATGTGTTTACGGATGGAGGTAGCGTAGCTGGAGGTCGTGATCGCCGCGCTGTTACCACTCATAATCCTAACTTTCTTGTCGAGTTCATCGACGCGTTTGTCGAGGGCCTTGAGGGTGTCGGCGTAGAGCTCCTTAGCCTCTTGGCTGGTGCCTACAGCGGCGGTCTTTTTGGGTTTGGCGGAATTGTCTGTCTTGGTCGCTTTTGTCTTGGACGCTTTTGTGGGACCATTCTGGATGCTGTGTATCATGAACGAGCTCAGTACAGCCAAGAATGTAGAAGAAGTGGATTCGTTAGGCAGAGACAATGACCAGCAGAAGAAGCTCAAAAGAACTTGTTACGCGTCGAGAAACGCGTCTTGCGGAGACTATCTCGGACTCGGAGAATAAATTAACCGAGGAGCTATGGAGTTCCAATAAAGTGGGGTGTGGCACGGGTAGGCATTTCAGACCGCCACGGTCCCGCGGCCTGCCTCAGCGCCGCGAAAATCTCGTCGATTTCGGCGGCGCCTTCCTCGTCCATGGCCCGATCCAACGGCGGCATGACCTGCGCCGTCCGCGTCCTCTCCAGCGCCGACGGCTCGATTCGCTCCAACCGCTCGCACACCACCGCCGGCACCCCGTACGGCGGCGCCCCCCAGCTGTCCATCTCCGCCGTGTCGATCTCGACCTCGCCGTAGAGCGGGTTGTTCTCCTTAAGCCAGGCCAGCGCCCTCACGACCACTGACCGTCTCACCGATAGGAGACCCGACAGGCCGCGCGACCCTGGCCTCTCGGCGCCCAGCCATGAGACGTGGATCTCGTCTATGACCGGAGCAGCGGGTGGGGCAGCACCTTGGCGACCAGGCCCTGCACGTCGTTCGGGAACACCGTGATGTGGCCCTTGACGTGCTTGGGATATCTTAACGTCTGCTTCTGGCCGCCTGAGGCGCTGTATCTTGTGACGAACCTATAACATGAGTTCAGCGCGATCAGCTTCTCCACCGACGTTAGGCCCTTGAGCTCATCGGGGAACACGTGCTCACAACCGAGACGGCTATGGAGTTGAGCCGCCGGCGACAACACCCCGCGCGCCAAGGGTCGAGAACACTCCTCGCAGACCGGGACGGACTCGCCCTCGGGGAAGCAACTCCGGCACGCAAACGGCGATCCGCGACCGCCCCTAATGGTGGGACTCGACATCCACTGGTCCCATGCCATCTCCCTCAGCTCTCTTGCCGTGCGCTTCCGGTGGCATAGCATGCACATCCGTATCGGCAGCTTGTCTACGTCGTGGAAGGCCCGATAGAAACCTCGCACCGTCGACACCTTCCTCTCGTGCGGTACGGGCGTGCACCGGTTTTGCATTGGACAGCCTTTCCTTTACGGCGATTCCTCTTCAAGGTAACGTAAGACGCTGGCCAAATCCTCCTCCTGCAACTCCCTTCTCCTCTGCCTCCAAAGGCCGCCTCGAGTACGTTTCGCCGGGGGCCGGTCTCGGTCGGGCTGGCCCATTATCTTTCTCTGTTCTACGGGCTGCGACGGTCTCGCTGCCGCCTTGTCTCGTCTCGGCCGATCTTGTTCCTCCGCTGCGACCTCGCATAATGGTCGCGGTGGCGAACGTCCGGAAGACTGCAGATTCGCTGTTCTGTTTTCCGTCTCTCTAGATCGGACTGGCCGAACGAAGGGCTCCTTACCGACGTGCAACCCGCCTTCACCCGAGCGAGGCACTTGTCCGGCCACGTTCGTAGCCTCTCTGGGCTGAACGGGTTGGGGTTTTCTCGGTCTCCCCTCGCGCGTTTCCCCCCAGCGCCGGTTGTACGCTCGATGAGACCCTTCAGAGTTACCCGGGCGCCATCGCCGGACTGCCTAGGCCTAGCCGTCTCAAGACCACCTCTGGCCGCGGCAGACGATTCCCCTATGCCTGCGCCTTCGTTTCGCCCAACTAACACGGCCTCTGGCCCATCACGAGCGTTTATCGATGCTGACCGTTGCGCTTGCCCTCCCTCTAAAGTAGCGCCATCGATGTACCTCGTCCGTTTTCGCTGCTAAGTACCTCGCCGTATTCCTACAGGCAACGCTCTTTTGAGTGTTTTCGCTCGTTCCCTTCGCAAGGCCGCCTCGAACGCCGGCGCCTGCTTGGCCTCGATAGGCCGGACTTGGATGCCGCGTCCGCTTGACTTTCGTGGTGTGACACCTGCTTCGGCCCTTGTCCGCCGCGCTAACTGTCCCCTCCGCGATACTCCTTGTCGCAGCGGCGACCGCAGCCACCGTCCCCATTTGACCTTCTCCGGCCACTAACCTAACCTCGCGGCTATCCAGTCAGAACGCCTGATGAGTCCTTCGTCAAGGGTTGGCCACTTCTCTTCCTATATGTATGACGTCAGCATTGAGGAGACGGTAATAGCACTGATGCGAGGCACATGCGTTTGCGTCTTATCCGAAGAAGACCGCTTCAGTAGACTGACCCGAGCGTTCAAGTACAACGAAACTGGCGCGAATCAAGGCAGCCCTAAAGTCAAGAGCAGCGCAAAATAGCAACAGTCGGGGGAGCCAGGAGCCGCCGGGTCACGTTAAAGCTGCGGCGTCTCCGGCACAGTTATATCATCAAAGAGCAGCAGTTTGTCCCTAATGGAGCAATCCTGCATCGCAAATTAGTGCCAAACACGGTGACTACCGTACGTTTCAGCGCGCTTATCCATGGCCACTACTCTTATCCCTCTAGCTTATACGTCATGACCACATAACGCACGTAGGACAAACGTTTCGTGGCACTATGCCACGTTGTTGCCCACCGGCGAGGCTGCATTACATGATGGCCTTCAATCTCCTTCCATTGTGGCCGCACTGATTCAGTCCTCATATTTCTGCTGTGAATGGTCCCGATGAGTACGTGCCTATTCCATCATCGGTTGCACCTTTGCTTTATGGCAAAGAGGCCCGGCGAGTGGAAGTGGACGACCCGTACGGTGCTCGACATGGCATGGTTCGTCAGGGTCTGATGGTACTTATTTCAACTGACGGATCTCTTCTATGAGCTTGGCAATGAGTCGTTGCAATGAAGGGTCCTTGCTGCAGAGGCAGCCTTCTTAGCTGCCCGCCCACTCCACAGCGGAGGCTGCCAAGCCAACGTACTGCAGCCCCTCAATTAGGTAATGTCGTGTGTTTCAAACCGATATACCTAGGTTTGCCTCCGGTGAGCACACTGGATGCTGCTTGAAAGAGCAGTAGGACGAAGCAGCGGACCTTCTCGTGGTGTCCGGTGTCAGTAGCTGCGGTGCACACTCGTTGCGTGGGCAGTGTGGCGAGGTCTGGTGGGCGTGAGCGGGCTGCGAAAAAATTTCACGGTAGGCCACAGCTCACCAGGCTGACCGCACATCGTGCCCACGGTAACGGGGTTGCGTCAAAGCGAAGCTAACAAGCTGCAAGAGGGATACTGGATATGAAAACCACCCGACTCGGGACCGTTCTGGCGACGAGACAGGGCACCCTCGAACCAGTCTGGCTCTGAGTGGTCGGCTCGTGAGGTGGCCCAAGGGGGTTGAAGCGACGCCGATCCGAGGGCTCAGGACAAGCCTAAGTGCTCTTTTCGGGTGTAATGGAAGTTGTTAAGGCTGACGGGAGCAGGTGGTTGTCGGATCTGTTAAGGAAGCGATCACAGAAAGCCCGAACCACCCGCGTATACGCTGGGCGAACGGCGCGAGAAGCAAAGCCCGGCGCCAGCGATACGTCCCTGATGACACAGCGCACCGCTCCCGAGTATCATAAGGCAGAACCTGGTTAGGTTAGTAGACGGAGTGCAGGTTGCCGTGCCGGTGTGGCGGTGTCTCTGCGTCTCCGGTCTGCAAGACATGGTCGGCCGCGTCTCGGAGACGATTCGCGGTAACGGGAAGCCGGTCCCGGGGTCGCGCCCGGGGAAGCCGGTGGGCCGTGGTGCCGTAGCATGACCAGAGGCAAGTCTGAGGGGCAGTCTCTACTCGCACTAGAGCCGGCGCGGGAGACCGCGCCGTGGTGTCGCCGCTACACCGAGACGACACGAGACCGCGGAGATGCTACGGTAGCCGGAGAGGACGGATGCGCATGTCGGTCAGCTTAGAGACGGAATATATTGCCGTTGCGGCTGGCTTAAGGTGCAAACTTAGATTACCGACCGTATGGCCCGTACCGGATACGGGGCGGCACCGTTCGACCTTGGCAGGGTCGGGGTACTCCTGTGGGAAGGTCTCCAGAAGGAGCAAAAGACTGACGGGGTCGTTAAGGCATAGCCACGGCCGGCCGGGTGGCTTCCCGGGAAGGAGTAGGTTTTCTGAGTCGCACTGGCGCCGTGGGACGAACGAGTGCAGGCAACGTATGAGGCAGACCGAGCGGAGGTGCTGAAGTCGGATGACCCGGAGGACATCACTATCGCGACGTCCAGCTCGCAAAGGAAAGGCAAGGTCGGGTTGGGAGGCGTCGTTCGGGATGCTTCCCGTGACAGCGCAGACGAGGTGCTGACCAGCTACTCCGTCACCCTTGGCTCCAGTGATGAGCAGAATGCCTACACAGCAGGACTCGAGGCAATCGCCATGGCCCTGAGGTGTGTACCTCTAGGTCTTCATGACCGACAGCTCACAGTTGTGACAAGCAACCGCTCTGTCCTGCAAGTCATCGGGCGACCGCGGCAGCAGTCTGGTCAGTGCACGATACGGGCGATATACGGATCTTTTGAGTATCTTGCGAAAAGAGGCTGCAGAGTCAGACTTCGTTGGGTGCCTGCAAAGAATGAGGAGTTCACCCTTGGGCCACTGGCCAAAATGCAGACGAAAAGAGCGACGCGAGATGAATGCATCGCTGAACCAGCAACGTTTCAGGCAAGAGCAACGACGTTACGACTGCTGCTCAACGAACACACTCGCGTTCGTCAGATCCCAGAAAGGGTTGGAAAGCACTCAAAGCGCATCGATAAAGCATTGCCGGGCAAGCACACCCGCAAGATGTACGACGAGCTAACTAGAAAGGAATCTGAAGTGTTGGTACAACTTCGAACTGGCAAATCACGACTGAATGGCTACCTCTGCAAAATCGGGGCAGAGGAATCGGATGAGTGCACCTGCGGACAGTCGGCGGAAACGGTGGAACATTTCCTCTTTCGATGCAGAAGATGGACGGTACAACGGGAAATCATGCTTCGATATGCTCGCGGAAAGATGGGAAACCTGTCTTTCTTCCTAGGAGGCAAGGCAGAGTCAGACGATGACAAGTGGCAGCCCGATATGGGGGCTGTACGGGCGACAATACAGTTCGCATTGGCAACGAAACGCTTCAGTATGGACCGACGAGGGACCATGTACTGATCAAGGGATGATCATACTAACACAACAGCCTTCAACTTGGCAGACCGCGCTTCAGTCGCTGAAGGTAGGACGCTGAACACTTGGAGAAACTGACCTTCAAGTAGGCCTGTCATGTCACAGCGAACGAGGCTGGAAACAGATGAAAAGAAGCGTGGGGCTTCAGGTGCGATGGAACCATGTACAGTAGGTACGTAGCTTAGCGTAGTGGCTCTATGGGGGAACCCTCCGGGCGCAATACAAAATAATTCAGCCGGAGGCTGACTTAACATTAATCGGATAAGTGCCTTGAGGAACGTTAGTGACGAAAAGGTTCTTCTGGTTCCTCCCCGGGGAGAAAGAAAAAAAAACGCCGCCATCAATTTCCCCCCCCCTAAATGCCGCCCTCTGATTCGTCGGCTGCCGTCCTCTAATTCGTCGGCTTGCTCTCTTCAGATTGGTTTAAAAATACAACCTCACCGCCCTCGTCGCCGCCCCTTTTTGCCCTCTTTCCTTGAAGCCCGTCTTCTTTCCTGGCCCTTTCTTTCAAGCTCGCCCCGGAATACGCCCTTTTCCTCTTTGCCCCCCTCCTGGCCCTTGACCTGTGCTCCTTTTACGTCGGTAGCTACGGCAAGCCCGCTAGCCTAGAGCCGGCTGGCCTGTGAAGTCTAAATCTCCGCCTTTGCGGTCCGTCTATATTAGACACGCACCCGTCGATGTCCATTAACTACCTTGAGATTGTTGCTCTTATTTCTATCTCTACGTTGCGCCTTCCCATAATTTTGCTTTCTCCGCCCCTGATTGTGTGCTAGGGTAGTCGTCCTAAGGGCAGGATCTCCTCCGCTGCGAGCGAGACGCCTACGCCGCCCGCGTTACCCGCGGAGCCAGTCGGCCGCCTCCTGCGTCGTCTGCCTGCTAAGCTCCTCTAGCCGGGCCTGCGCTGCCGTCATCTCCTCGGGCACCCGGTTCCCGACTAGATCCCGCTCCCGCACCTCCGATACGAGCATGATGCCGTCGAGCGTCGGGCACCGCGACAGCTGCACGTACAGGCTGTACGGGTCGCACGGCGACGGCACCGCCCTCCCCTCGACCGTCGTCATCCTCGCCCCCCGCAGCTCCAGCGCCACGCGCTCCAGCGTCCCGCCCTGCACCTTGTAGTCGGTGCAGGCGAAGGCCGCCGCGCACGGCAGGCCCTCCGGCTGACGTCGTTGCGCTGCCACGGCCGCTTCCGCTGCGCCGTGATCTTGACGCCGATGGGCGTCAGCAGGATCGTCCCGGCCGGCATCCCGACGAAGTGGAAGTCCTCGTCGTCTCCGAAGCCAGCACGATGCCCGCCGGCGGCCGAAGTGCATCGTCAGCTCGGCCGAGACCCGGTGGCCGGGGAAGGCCCGGTCGGGGATGACGTCTACCGCCGTGTACCCGGCGCCGTTCACTAGCTTCAGCCCCTGGTGCGTGTTCTGGTTCACGACGACCGGCATGCCGGGCACGAAGACGAAGACGGCCGGGACCGGCGTCGCGCTATCGTCGCCCTGGCCCAGCATTAGCAACGCCTCCTCCTCCGTCGGCAGGCCCTCCCTCCACTTGTGCTCGGACGGAAGACGCGCGCCGCCGTCCGCCGCCGCGCCCGGAACGCGAGCGCCGCCTCTAGGTTGAGGTTCCAGCGGTTCCGGTTGAGCGGCGTGACCACCGTCAGGCCCGTCTCCCACGGGATCCGCCTGCCCGGCCGGTGGCACCTCGAGTTGAGCAGCTCTGGTCCGACCGGTCCTGCTCCCCGGCGGATGCGCCCGAGCAGCCGCCGCAGCTCCGGTCGCCGGCGGCCCGCATCTGCTCGTCCAGCATGACGACCGTCGTGAACCGCCGCCACAGCGCGTGCGCCTTGTCGTGCTGCCGCCGCTGCTCGGCCGCGAACGCCCCGTCCTCGTCCCACGCCACCGCCGCGCTCGGCAGCAGGATCGACCGCTCCTGCACCGGCCGGAACTGGTGGAAGTCGCCGCAGAAGATCACCACCGGGATGCCGCCGAAGTCTCGCGCCGACCCCCGCAGCCTGCACAGCTGCTCGTTGGCGGCGTGCAGCGTCCGCGCCCCGAGCATGCTGACCTCGTCGATCACCAGCACCTCCTTCTCCTGCCAGTCCATCCGCGACCGGCCGTCGACGAAGCGCTCGCCCTGGCCCGGCAGCCGTACGCCGTCTACGTCCTCGTCGCCCTCCCGCCCGGCCGCCCTGGCCGACCGTAAGGCCGCAGGCCGAGTGTAGTGTGATGCCGTTGATCCGTGCTGCCGCCGTGCCCGACGTCGCCGTCACCAGCAGCCGGCTCGATAGGTCCCTCCGGGCGAGCAGCTCGACGAGCGCCTCGATGACGCGCGACTTGCCGGTGCCGCCCTCGCCGCCGATGAACAGGCAGAGCTGGCCGCCGCCATCGCCGCCTGCGTCGTCGCCCTGCCGGATTCGGTCGAGCTGCCGGATTCGGTCGAGCTGCCGGCATACGATTAGGAGAGCGATGGCCTGCTTCTCGTTGAGCGTTAGCTGCCCCGCCAGCTCTGCCGGCGGCGACGAACGAGCTCGACGGGCCGAGCCGCACGCGCATCCCCGCCGCCGTGCCAGCGTCTACGTCGCCGTCGGCCGCCGTTACGTCCATGTCGTCCTCGCCGAAGCCCCCCATCACCCCGCGAAGAGCCGCGCCGCGGTCGGCCCCGACGCCCGCCGCCGCCCCGCCGCCCTGGATGCCCTGGATGGCTCGCTCCCGCCCCCGCGCCGCGCTCCTCTGCTGCGACTTGATGGCCCGCACCTCTTCTTGCCGTGGCAGCGCCGCCCCCGAGAGCTCCGAGCCCGGTAGGTTCACCCGCCTGCCTGCCCTCTCCTCCGCCACTACCGTCGCCGCGAGCTCGGCCGCCGACCCCAGCGCCGACTGCTGGAACCGGCAGAGCTGCTGCGTCATCGCTAGCAGCTCTGTTGACTGCGCCGTGACTTGTCCCGCGCCGGCGGCATTCCGGACGACGTCGATGAGCCGGGCCGCGTCGCCCGCCCCGCCGGCGCGGTACGCCTCCTCGCCCCCCTCGGCCGCCCCCCTGCCTTCGTCGCCGGCCTGCGGCACCGTCGTACCGCCCTCCTCGGCCGTGGCGGCCCACTGCTTGGCGTCGCGCTTCGCGTCCTCCGCCGACCGCCGGAGGAGCTGCACGTTGTCTGCGAGCCGCGCGACCCTCGGCGCCAGCGACTCCCGCGCCCGCGCCCAGATGTCGTCGATGTCGCCTGCCTCCTCGCCGAGGAAGGACTCCCACGGCACGAATAGGGCCAGGTGCTGTACCGCCGCCCTAGGCGCTGTTAGCCGATGCCCCTAGCCGCGCTGCCTTCCCCTTGGGCGCTCCCCGTCTTATGGTGCGCACCTTCGGTGGCACGACTCGTCGTCTCCCTCGCTAAACTCCTTGCTGAGGTATCCGTCGAGGCATACGGTCGCCCCGCTACCCGGCCGCCTAAGCGCCTGCACCCAGCCCTTCCCCGACGCCCAGCTCTCCGCGAAGGGTACCTCGCCCCAGCCCGTCCCACCGTCGGCACCGCGGCCGTTTCGCTTTAGCCTTACGAGCGATGCGTAGTCATAAAGGCAGAGGCCCCGCAGGAGCTCGCCCCTGTGCCGGTAGGCCCCGACGAGGGGGATCCTCGGGCCGGCCTCCTCGACGACGACCGTCTCGTCCGGCGCGTCGCCCGTCGCCTCCGCGCCGCTCGCCCGTCGGAGGTGCCGCCACCGGCGGAAGACGGCCCAGTAGAGCTGGTTCGCGTTCACGTACGCCCACGCCGAGCTGCTGCTAAATTCTGCCGGGTACCCTAGGAGGTGCGCGATCACCTCGACCTGCGACAGCGGCCGCTCCGTAAATACTCGGTTCGCCGCCTTGAGCAGGAACGTTCTCGTCTTGTTCCCCCCTATGGGGTCCGCCGCCGTCGCCACCCCTTCGGCCCCGCCCCATCGGCCGGCGTCGCGGTCGGCGCCACTTCCGTTGCCCTCTCCCGTCGGCTCTAGCGCGGGGAGGAACTCGGCCGCGGCGGCCACACGCTTCCACACGGGGTCCTCTACCTTCGTCGCATAGTTGGTAATGTAGTAGATTAGGGCCATGGTCTTGCGCTGCGTCGCGATGAACGAGATGTCGTGGTTGTGCCGTAGCCCTACTGCCATCGCCCGGTTCCACCGGTTCACCATGCTATGCGTCCGCCGGATCTCGAGCACCCCGTCCGCCGTCAGCGCCGTCCTCTCCACCAGCCTCCACGGCGCCTTGAACCGGCAAAGGTCCCCTTCCGCGCCCCGCGCCGAGCGAGTATTTTACGCAGGTCGCGCTATGCGTGTGGATCTGCGTCGCGCCGGCGCAGAAGTTGGCCTCCTCGTCGAAGGTGTCCGTGAAGCGCGCGACGTCGTCGAGCCGCGACGATATGTCCGCCGTTGCCGACCGCTCCGCTTGCACGGCGCAGTAACCTTCCGCGTCTAGCTCCTGCCGCCTCGGTTTAGCTCGGGCCCTTCGGCCTGCCTCGGATAGGGGCTTAGGGGTTTGGGGGGGGGGGGGGCGTCTTAAGGCGGCCGCCTTACCTCGGAGAAGACGCTGTCTACGTAGCGGACGATGCGATCCCGGTACGCCGCCTGCTCCTCCGTATCGGGGCCGGCGAGCGCCTCGCCGAGGCCAGCATTGCCCCTTAGCCAGAGGAGCCCGTGGATGTGGAGAGCGCCTCGCTCGTTGGTCTCGACCGCGCCGTAGTACGCGCCGACGTGGCCGAACACCGACTCCTCCCCGACTTTGATGTAGTGCTCGAAGAAGAGCGTCATCTCCCGGTGGAAGAAGACGACCGAGCTCATCGGGTCCGATATGGCCAGCCGCGTCCGCTTATACGCGGTCCCTAGGTCTCGTAGGAAGGCCTCGGCCTCGTCCGGGTCGCGCCGCGGTGTGCCGCCAGCCGCAACTTTACCAGGTTCGTGATGTCGTTCGGGTTCAGCGTGAACCAGATGGCCGGCACCCCGTGCCTTATGATGAGGGATAGTATCTTCTTCCGCATACTGAGGCGGCTCTCCCTCGACATCGGCTGCCGGTAACCGAACACGGAGAGGGACCGGAGGAGCTCCTTTACCCCGTCGTCGCTAGTCTTGCCCGTGGCCTCGAGCTCGACCCTCGCCGCCTCGAGCCTCTGCGCCGTTAACGACTTTAACAGGCCCTCGACCCTTGCGAAGTTCTTCCTCGTGACGCCTAGCATGCTGGCCTGGCGGTTCCTAGACCGTACGCCCATGTTAAAGACGAGGAAGGCGAAGATAGGGTGCGTCGCGAACCGGCCGCCGTGGCGCCGCAGCACGACGTCGGCCCATGCTTGGAGCTTCATGTTCCGCGTCGACATAAGGCCCTCCGCGACCCGCTCCGCCTGCGTGCCCTGGTTCCCGACGCTAGGGCCCGCGCTCTCCCCAGTGGCGTCCTCGTCGGCGAGCCTCGGCCCGCCTAAGCCAAAACAGGGTCGGAAAGGCCTTTGCGAAGAAGGAGGCGTCCGCCGAGTCGGCGAAATCCTCGCCGCGCCGCACCTGTATGTGCGGCTCGACGTCGCCGCCATCGCCCTCCGCCTCTCGGGCCGCAGTCCCTACCCACGTCCTCGGGCCGGCGCGCGCTCCCTCGGGCCCGACGGCACCGCGGGCGAAGCGAATCTTCTCAGCATCGGCCACCTCTGGCGCCCCGTCCAACGGGAACATGCCGGAAGACGTCACCTCGTTGATTACGTCCCCGTCCTCTTCGGGCCTAGCGCCGTCCCCGTCGTCGTCCTCGCACGTGAGCCCGACGTCACGGCTCCCCTCGGTGGGGTCCCGCCCCTGCCTCAGCATCGCGAGGACCTCCTCGATCTCGACCGCACCCTCGTCGTCCATGGCCCGCTCCGACGGCGGCACCACCTGCGCCGTCCGCGTCCTCTCCGCGCCGACGGCTCGCTTCCCTCTAGCCGCTCGCACCCCACCGGCGGCACCCCGTGCGGCGGCGCCCCCAGCTGGCCATCTCCGCCGCGTCGATCTCGACCTCGCCGTAGAGCGGATTGTTCTCCTTGAGCCAGGCTAGCGCCCTCTCCACCGCCGACCGCCTTACCGACAGCAGGCCCGATAGGTCGCGCGGCCCGGGCCTCTCGGCACCCTGCCACGAGACGTGGATCTCGTCCATGACCCGGAGCAGCGGGTGCGGCAGCACCTTAGCGGCTAGGCCCTGCACGTCGTTTGGGAACACGGTAATGTGGCCCTTGACGTGCCTCGGGTACCTCACGCTCTGCCTCTGACCGCCCGGGATGCTGTACTTCGTCACGAAGCCGTAGCACGAGTTGAGTGAGATGAGCTTCTCCTCGAGCGGCGTGAGGTCCTTCAGCTCGTCGGGGTACGCGTGCTCGCAGCCGAGCCGCCCGTGGAGGTGCATGGCCGGCGACGCCCCCTCGCGCCCGGCCCATCGCGCGCACTCTACGCAGACCGGCACCGGCCTGCCTCCGGGAAGCAGCTTCGGCATCCGAACCGGTACCGCCCGCCCCCGCAACGCTGCTCCGCGACCACCCTCCCACGTCGTCTCCTCAGCTCCTCCTTGGCTCGCTTCCGGTAGCATAGCGTGCAGGTCGCGATCGGCAGCGTGCCTGCGTCGTGGAACGCCCGGTAGAACCTCCGCACCGTCCTCACCTGCCTCTCGCGCGGCACCGGCGCGCACCACGTCTGCTCGTTGGCCAGCCTCTCGCCCGCCTCGAACTCCTCGTCGAGGTGCCGCAGCGCGCTGGCCAGGTCCTCGGCCTGCAGCTCCCTTCGTCTCGGCATCTTTCACCCACCCTGGCGCGTTTCCGCCCGGCCTGCCCACTACTAAGATGGCGTTTCCTCTTCTGCTCGTCTCTCGCCTGGCGTCTTATCGCCGCTCTACCTGCGTCCGGTTAGCTATCACCGTCACACGCCTTCACCTCGCTCTACGACCGTACCTGCCGGTGCGCTATCTCTGCCGCTAACAAGCGGCCCGGCTGCGGGGAGTTGTGGCGGGGCCTCGCCCTGCTAGCCGGCCGGGACTGGATGGCTCGCGGCACGTGCTGGCTTCCGGCCGAGACTACGGCCGGGCTAGTCCCGCTCGACGGCGGCGAAGGCCCGGCGGCCCTCCATGTCGGCTGGGGCCAGGTATCCTGCGGAGCCCCTTGCTTCCGGCCGAGGCTGCAGCCAAACCTATCCCGTTCGACGGCAGTGAAGGACCGGCGGCCCTCCATGTCGGCTGGGGCCGAATGTCCCGTGGAGCGTCCGAACTTCTCGTCTGCGGCGGCGAGGGCCCGGCGGTCTCCGCCGTCGGCAGAGACCGGATTTCTCTCGGTGCGCGCTGGCCTTTCCCTGAGGCCGAGACGGCGCTGGGCCCGCCCAGCGGCAGCCAGTGCCCCGCCGCCCTCGGTAGGCGGCAGCCAAGTTGCCGCCGCACTCGGTGTCGGCTGAGGCTGGATATCCCGCGGCGCGACTCGGCCTGCGCTGATCCTCCATTTCCCTAGTCCTGGCGGTCTTCCCCGCCCTCGCCTCGGAGGCGCCTCCCTTGACGCCTCTTCTTGCTCTCTCCGAGAGGCGCCGCGACCGAGTGCCGGCGCTGCTGTGATCGGCCGGATCTCTGGTCCTGTGTACGGCGCTGCTCGGGCTTCTGGCGCCGGGCTTGCCCTGTCACCCGCTCCGGACTGGACCCTCCCGTTAGCTGGCTTCATCGCGACACCGGTCTACCGAGGCCCCGCGGACCTCTTGTCTTCCTCGCTTGCGCTGCCTCTCCGGCCCCGCCTACTTGCGGTGCTACTGGGCTCCCGGCGTAAATCCTCGTAAGTGTAAGTGTAATAACGGCGTATAAGTCCTTGCCTCGACCATTCATCCTGCACTTGTCTTGCTGACTGGCACCCCTCCTGTGCGTACAGGATCCTCTAGGAAAGTCTATATATCTTACTCGTAGCTCTCTAGTACGTCTACAGGCGTGCCGCTGCTCTTTACATTATACCGGCGCCGCCTTTCTATCGAGCCCGCCCGCTATTGCCCGCCGCTTTCAGCGGCGGGCTACGGCCTCGGCCGGTCCTTACATGTAGGTCGCCAAGACAGCTTCCTCTTGCCTGTGCTTTGCATGGTACACTTTTCCGTCTAGTCATCTAGGTCTTGTCGGTCAAAGCCTCAGTACGCCCCTAGACGCTCGCCTGCTGAATTTTGAACCCATGTCTTACACGTGTTGCGAATAAGCCTGCCTCCTTCTCCTCGAACATAGCTTCGCGCGTCCTGCTTGTCTTAAAACCCTACGTCTTACTAGACCGCCTTTCGAGGTTTCCTCTTCTCCTCTTGTCGCATTTTTCTGTATACACATCTTATAGACCTCCTTTATATAGGCTCCTTATCTTAGCCTACCGCTAACGCTACGTTGCGTCTTCGTTTAGTATCCTTTGACTTCTCTTATACACCACGGCCACCAGCCCTTCCCTACTACACTAAACTCTTAAGACGGCATATTGGTAGGGAGCACTCCTGCCCCTATACCTCGCCGCTTCTAGCTTCGCTCCGGCAACGTTGCTCTTCCACCACACGGCCTCGCCATGTCTTCGTCTCCGTCGGCGGACAGCTCTGCCCCGCACCTCCGCAAGCCCCTTGCCACTAGCAAGGGCGCGGGCGGCGACATGTCCATGATGTTCTTCGCCCAGCCCGACTGCCCCGCGAGGTTTGCCCACCAAGACGAGCACCGCATCACGGGCTTAACGCCGAGGCCATCGCCCGAGTCCTCCTGCCGGTGCCCTCGTGGCTGCTAGAGTCGGAGTATGCACCCTCCGGGCCGAGGGCGACGATCTAGGCCCTCTCTCTTTAGTCTAAACCTCTCCATCTACGGCCAGCCGGTCGTCGATACCGACTGGTCCGAGCAGTGGTTCTTTATGAGCGGCCGCGTTCACCCCTACGCCCTCTCCTGGGAGGTGGAGCGCCGCGACGGCCTCGAGGCCGGCCCGGACGATGCTATTCTCTACACCGTGCCCGCCCTTATCGTCCGCAACCAAGGTTACCAGCCGTGCGCCCCCCTCCCCTTTTCATTGTAATGCGCCTCCTCACCCACCGCCCCGCTGACTTTGCCCCCTAGCGTCCTGCCGCGCTCCTTGGCCTCTAGCGGCCAGTTCCGTCTACGCCTCCCGTTGTCTCCTTCCATGGCGTCGTAGCCGGGCCCGGCCTCGACCTCCTGCGTCGAGACTTCCTGCCCGGTCTCGGGCCCGACCAGCTCCGCTGCTGCGGCTTCGTCCGGCTCACGACCTACATCGCCCTGGCCTGCCGGACAGGATTCCATATAAGGGCTACCACCCTTCGAGGTCTTTGTTATCTTTCCGTCTACGTTAACCCTTGGGCCGTGCTATGCAAGAAAATCGCTGAAAAGCCTAACTCTTCCTTCCTGCCCGGCGTCCCCTTTACCTGCACCGGAAAGGTCGTCGGCCTTCTCGACCACCGCGTTATGCTCTCCCCCCCGGGCTCGGAGCGCGATTACGTCTTTATCATCGTCCCGGACAGCTGGACCTTTGTCGATAGGCCCTCGGCGGCCGCCGCCGCCGCCTCGGCTTCCCCCCTCCTCCCCCTTTAGGCGTCAGACCCAATCCCCCCCCTCTACCCCCCCTTCTCGGCCCCGGCCCCGCCAGCCCTCGACCCCGTCACGCCGCCGCCTAAGCGATCGCCCCGGCCCTGGCCGATACGCCCATGAAGAGGGCGCGCTTCCTGCAGCAGCAGTATTCGCCGCTTTCCTCGTCTTCGAACACCGTCGGCTCCGCCGCCCTCCTCCTCTCCTCCGCCGGCCGCTTTTCCGTCTCGACCGGACGGCGCCCCACCCGTTCCGCTCCGACTGCCAGCCCGGATTCCCCTCTCAACTCTATCGTCGCGAGCACCTCCGACCCGCCCGCACGCCCTCTTCGCTATCGCATGCAGAAATAAGCTACCTACTATAGACCCATCGCTCTCTTAAGCCTCCTACCTTTACTAAAACGAACTGTTCTCCCTCCCGGGGTGCTGCTCCTAACGCAAATTGTCGCTCTAGAATTACTATTACTCTGCACATTACAGCGTTTGTCCCTTTTAAGGACAGCTTTAGCTTCCGAACCCGTTTCTTACGAAAGTGCCTGCCTCTAGACGTTCTCCGTGACTTCATTTGTGTCCTGTGCGTTGCGCTTCGCCCTTCTCTTTCCTTGCCAGCTTGCCGCCGCACTCTCGGCTGCATTTAGCGGCGACGGGGCCTGTAGTTGCGCCTCGGCAAAGGCGTCTTTGTTGCGGAAGCCGACTCCGCTTCTCGCCTATCGGTCATTGCTCTACATGGAGGATACGGTTTTCTACTATAAAATATTATATGCCGTTCCTTAGTTGTGCAAGCCATAGGGACGACGGTCGTTGAAGTCGGCGGGTTCTACAAAGGCCGTTGCGGCGTTTGAGGCTGGCCGTAAGGCCGCCTCGACGGCGTTGCTTGCTTCCCCTCCCTAGCTCCCTAGCTTGCCTTTGGCTTGCATCCCTTCTTGTGTACCTTCCAGTCCTCCTTTTGGTGTTGCCTGCTGCAATACGCGACCGCCAGGCATCGGCTGCACCTCCTCGCCCCCGCCATCTCTCCACAAACCCGGCAGACCTTCCCCTCAGTGCTCTGTGCATCCTGCCCTTGCATTTGCTTTGCGCCCATACTTCCGTCCGCCTGCCCCGCCTCTGCCATCGTGTCCTGCATTTCCTGCCTCGCCCTTATTTCGCATCCTTCTTGGCCGCAGAATGACGACACGACCACGAGCACAAACGGCCTCTCTGCATGTAGGTACGATATCGGGCTCTGTAGAATGTCCTTTGCGACTTCGCCGCAACTCGCAGCGCGCCCTGCTGCCTTCCGACACGCCGCCTCGTGCTCCCGTAGGATCGGCCTTATCCACTGTAGGAACAGTGCGCTGGCTTCGTCGTCCGGCCTCGCCTGGCCTACCTGCGTCACGAGCGTCTTCGGGATGCTATGCTTGTACTTGAGCTCCGTGGCCCGAATTCGCACCAGAACTCCACGGAAACGTTGCAAGTGGCCATGCTGTAGTTGTTTTCCTAACTGCTCGATCGGTAGCTAGGGTAGACGCTTCTGCTCTCCTATTCGTGCCTTGGTGCCTCTCTTATACTCCCTCTCTCTTACCCCGCAACCGTTATCATCGCTGTATTTGCCTTCTTGCTTTTTCTCCCTCTTCCCGCTGCGGGATGGTGCCCGAATGGCCGATTTATTTGCCTACCTTCTTGCATGCATTAGTTCCTGGCGCTACCGCCTGCTTGCGTTCTTTGCTCTCGCCCTCTGTCTTCGTCTTGTTTGTCTCAATCCTCAGTCTTCGTTCCTCAAGGCTTTTTGCGCAACCCATGAGGGGTTGCCTTACCTGTGCCTTGAGGAACGAAAGGCCTTGCCTTGAGGAACGATGCCTTGAGGAACGAAAGGACTTCATTATCATTAGCGCGCGGGGAAAAAAGGCCCCAGACTGCTTCACCCCCACATCCTCCGCCTCTGATTGGCTGATTTATTTCCTCTTTCGGAATAAAAGATCCCGTGTGATTGGTCGCCGACCCTTCCGTCCCTCCCTCATCATTGGTCGCTGCCGCCTTCTCTTGCCCCTCTCATGCCTTGCCCTGTTTCCCCCCCGTTTATACTCCTGTTTACCCTTGCCAATGCCAATGCCAACCTTTTTCCTTTCGTCCGCCGGTTTTCTTATTGTGTCTAAAACTTGCGTCTTTTGTCTTTGCCCTTTCGTTCATGCCTTTCTAGCGGGTTCTTCCTTCAAGTCTAAAGTCGCCCCTCGTTGATCGCTGCTGCCCAGTGCCCTTGTCTTCTTGCCCGCCGGCGCTCCTCCGTCTTCTCCCCTCGTCACCTCACCCTGACAACTCTCCTTGACTCTTCAGCGTCGCCATCCGACCGACGCAAAGCTTCCTCGACAGTCCTCTCGCTTAGCACCTCCAGCCTGGCCTGCGCGGCGGTCATCTCTTCGGGGACTCGGTTGCCCACCAAGTCTCTCCCGCACCTTGGACACGAGCGTGATGCCGTCTAGCGTTCGACAGCGCGATAGCTGCACATATAAGCTGTACGGGTCGCATTGCGAGGGCACGGCCCTTCCATCGACTTTCGTCGTCCGTGTCCCCGCAGCTCCAGGGCCACGCGCTCTGCGTTCTGCCCTGCACCTTGTAGTCCGTGCAGGCGAAGGCTGCTGCGCACGGCAATCCCTTCCGGCTGACGTCGTTCTGCTGCCACGGCCGCTTTCGTTGGCAGTGTATCCTGACGCTCATCGGCGTTAACAAGATCGTGCCCGGCGGCATCCCGACGAAGTGGAGGTCCTTTGTCGTCGCCGATTCCAGTAATATCCCCGCCGGCGGCCGAAGTGGATCGTCATGTCGGACGAGATTCGATGCCCTGGGGACGCCTTGTCGACAATGACCTCCACCGCCGAGTAGCCGGCGCCGTTCACCAGCTTCAGCCCCTGATGGGTGTTGTGGTTCACGACGACCGGCATCCCGGCCACGAACATGAAGACGGCCGGCACGGGGATCGCGCTATCGTCGCCTTGATTGAGTACCATGATCGCTTCTTCCTCGGTCGGCAGGCCCTCCTTCCACTTGTGCTCGGAGATGAAGATGCGCATCGTCGACCGCTGCTGGACCCGGAACGCCAAGCTTGCCTCCATGTTTAGGTTCCACCGATTCCTGTTCAGCGGCGTCACCACGGTGATGCCAGTCTCCCAAGGGATCCGCCTGCCCTCGCGGTAGCACCTTGAGTTGAGGAGGTCCAGATCCGTGCGGTCCTGCACACCCTGCCGGATCCGCTTCAGCAGCCCCTGCAATTCCGGATCACCGGCGGCGCGCATTTGCTCGTTCAACATGACGACCGTCGTGAATCTCTTCCACAGCGCGTGCGCTTTGTCGTGCTGGTGCCGCTGCTCGGCCTTGAACGAGTTGTCTACGTCCCACGAGATGGCCGCGCTCGGCAGGACGATCGACCTCTCTTGGACCGGCCGGAACTGCTGAAAGTCTCCGCAGAAGAGGACGATGGGGATCCCCGAAATCTTTCTGCGATCCGCGAAGCCGACAGAGTCGCTCGTTTATGGCGTGCAGCGTCCGCGCTCCGAGCATGCTCACCTCGTCGATGACAAGCACGTCCTTCTCCTGCCAGTCCATCCGAGACTGGCCGTGGATGAACCGCTCCGCCCGTTTTGTCAGCCGCACCCCGTCAAGGTCCTTGGCTGTGTTCGCGCCGCCCGCCCTTGGTCTTTAGTGAACCCGCAGGCGGGTGGATC
The DNA here is from genome assembly GCF_020360975.1 of Hirsutella rhossiliensis. Lineage (NCBI taxonomy): Eukaryota > Fungi > Ascomycota > Sordariomycetes > Hypocreales > Ophiocordycipitaceae > Hirsutella > Hirsutella rhossiliensis. The sequence continues at coordinate 3,142,990 of NW_025408669.1, forward strand.
GTGATGCCGTTGATCTGCGCCGCGGCAGTCCTGACGTCGCCGTGATCAGCAGACGATTCGAAAGGCTCTTCCCACTGAACAGCTCGACGAGTGCCCCAATGATCCGCGACTTGCCGGTGCCCCCTCGCCGCCGACGAACTGGCAGAGCTGGCCGGCATCGCCCTATTCGTTTGTCGCATCAAATCGAGCTGGCGGCATATTATTAGGAAAGCGATCGACTGCCTCTTGTTCAGCGTTAGCCGTGTTGACAACTCCTTGCCCGCCGCGAAGAAGGAGGTCGATGGGCCAAGCTGGACGCGCATTCCCGCTTCTGCGTCGCTAGCCGTCTCGTCGGAGTCGGCTGTCGTCATTTCGACGTCGTCCTCCCGAAGCCGGTCATCACCCTCCGCAACGCAGCTCGGCGATCGCTTTCCCGGACTGCGACTGTGGTTTGTACGCCTTGGATCATTCTCTCCTTTCCTCGACGCACTTATCTGCTGCGACTTGATAGCCTTGACCTGATCCTGCGGCGGTAGTGCGGCCCCGGAAAATACCCGCCCTGGCATGCTTATGCACCTCAACCCTTGTTCGGGAATCGCGATGGCCTCGAGCTCGGCCGTTGAGCAGAGCGCCGATTGCTGGAATCGACAGAGCTGCCGCATCATTGCCATGAGCTCCGGCGACTTGGCCGTCACCTGATTCGTGCCCACTGCGCCTCGGACGACGTCGATCAGGCGCGTTGCGTCTCCGATGTTGTTGGACCGATACGTCGCTGCAAATTCTGCGCCCGCCTCGCCTGTCTCGCCCTCCTCGACGTGGGCGACCGTGGAATCGCCATCGCCGGATGAGGCCGCCCATTGCTTGGCGTCGCGCTTTGCGTCTTCGGCTGATCGTCGAAGCAGCTGCACGTTGTCGACGAGACATGATATTCTCGGGGCCAGCGCCTCGCGCCCGCTCCCAGATGCTATTGATCTCACCTGTTTCTTCGCACAGAAAGGACTCCCACGGCACAAATAGCGCAAGATGCTGCACGGCTGCCCTTTAAGGGGAGGGGAGGTTAGCCACTCTGATGATGCCTGCCGGCAGGGCGGTTGCTATACACACCTCCGGTGGCACGACTCCTCGTCGTCGTTGTGGCCGAAGTCCTTGCTCAGGTAGCCATCGAGGCAGACGGTAGCATGCTTGCCCGGCCGCCTGAGCACCTGGACCCAGCGTCTCCTGGCGCCCATCCATCCTCGAAGGGCACCTCCCCAGGCCGCACAGCTCTCATCCTTACTGGTGCGTTTTAGTCTAACGACCGATATGTAGTCGTATAAGCATAGCCCTCGCAGGAGCTCTCCCGGTGCTGGTACGCCTCAACGTGGGAGATCCTCAGGCCTGCTTCTTCGACAACGACCGACTCATCCAGAGTATCATCTATGGCCGCCGCGCCACTTGCTCGTCGGAGATACGGCCACCGTCGAAAGACTTCCCAGTACAGCAGAGATGTGTTCAGGTACGCCCAGGCGCTGCTGTTGGTGAACTCGGCCGGATATCCAAGAAGATGAGCGACGACCTCGACCTGAGATAGCGGACGCTCCGTGAACACACGATTCGCCACCCTCATCAAGAACTGTCGCGTCCTGTTCCCTTGGCGTCGTCATCGCCAACAGCACCTCCACCGTCGTCCTGTCCTCCGTTGGCCGTGCCGTCACCCGTTGAGGCGGCCAGGAGATCGGCCGCGGCCGCCACACGCTTCCACACCGGGTCCTCCACCTTCGTCGCGTAGTTCGTGACATAATACATAAGGGCCATGGTCTTGCGCTGCGTCGCAATGAAGGAAATGTCGTGGTTGTGCCGGAGCCCAACAGCGATAGCCTTGTTCCATCGATTGACCATGCTGTGAGTCCTCCGGATCTGCAACACCCCGTCTGCCGTGATGGCGGTCTTGTCGACCAACCTCCATGGAGACTTAAACCGGCATAGATTCCTTTCCGCGCTCCTTTGCCCAAGGAATACTTGACACAGGTCGGGCTATGCGTGTGAACCTGTGTAGCGCCGGCACAGAAGTTGGCCTCCTCGTCAAATGCGGCCGAAAACTGCTCGGTGTTGTCCAGCAGGGAGGAAATATCGGACGTCACAGATCGCTCCGCTTGCACGGCGCAGAACCCTTCCTGATCCAGATCCTATCTTGCACGTCAGCCTGGCCCCGTTTGTCCATCGGACGAGCAATTCAGGTTCTCAGTGACACGTCTTAGCTATTCTTACCTCGGAGAAGACACTATCGACGTATCGTATGATTCGCTCGCGATACGCCGCCTGATCCTCCCCGTGGATGTCGGCAAGCATCGAGCTGAGATGCGCGTTTCCGTGCAACCAGAGCAAGCCGTGAACATGAAGCGCCCTCGTTCGTTGGTCTCCACAGCGCCATAGTACTTGCCGATGCGCCCGAATACCGACTCTTCTCCGACCTTCACGTAATGATCGAAGAACAGCTTCATCTCCCGGTGGAAGAATACGGCGGCGCTCATCGGATCGGACATGGCCAGCCTTGTCCGCTTGTACGCACTCCCAAGGCCTTCTAGGAACTCCTCGGCCGCGCCGGGATCGCGTGTCCGATATGCCGCCAGTCGCAGCTTCACCGGGTTCGTAATGTCGTTTGGGTTGATGGTGAACCAGATGGCCGGAACGCCGTAGCCAACGATGAGCGACTGGATTTTCCGCCGCATATTGAGCCGAACCTCTCGACATGGGTTGCCGGTGGCCGTACAGCGAGAGGCTCCTGAGAAGCTCCTTCACGCCCTCATCGGTCGTCTTGCCCGAGCTCTCCAACTCGACCCTCGCCGCCGCTAACCTTTGCGCGGTCATCGAGCGGGCAACGCGCTCGACCTTGCCGAAGTCCTTCCTCGCCACACTCAGCATGCTGACGCGGCGGTTCCTCGACCGCACCCCCATGTTGAAGACGAGAAATGCAAATATGTGGTGCAACGCAAACCGGCCACCATGGCGCCGGAGCACGATGTCGGCCCAAATCCGGAGGTTCAAGCTTCGGGAGGATACGATGTCTCCGCTGCCGCCCCTCCCTCAGCAGCTCTCCCGGCGCCTCGCAAGTTGGAAAGGCCTTCCCCGCCTCGGCTATGGCCTCTTCGGCCAGCCTTGGTCCCCCAACGCCAAATGGGAACAGGGTCGGGAACGTTCTGGCGAAGAAGGACGTCTCAAAGGAGTCGGCAAACTCATCCCCCCGCGAGACTCGAATGTATGGCTCACTGCCATCGTCGCCACGCCCTCGACCCCACCGAGGATCCGACCCACGTTCTCGGCCCGCGCGGCCGTCGTCGGCACCTGCGCCAACAGCGTCACAGGCAAACCGCAGCTTCTCGACATCCGCCACGTCTGGCGGTCCGTCCAGCAAACATGCCGGAAGACGTCACCTCGTTGATTGGTCGAACGTTCTGATCGGGGCTAGCACCAACTCCATCACGACCCGCGCCTTCTTCGTTGGGCCCGTGCCCTTCAGCCTCGCCTCCCGTTTCCTGCCTTTGGTTGAGCAGAGCGAAGAGTTCCTCGATCTCCACCGACCCCTCGTCGTCCATGGCGCGCTCCGTGGGCGGCACAACGTGCGCCGTCCGCGTTTTCTCCCATGCGGACGGCTCGTTCCGCTCCATGCGATCATACACCAAGGCCGGCACCCCGTCTATCGGGTCTCCCAACTCTCCATCTCCGCCACGTCGATCTCGATCTCGGCGTAGTGGGGTTGCTCCTCTTCAGCCAAACAAGAGCCCTCTCGACGACCCGCCGCCTCACCGACAAGAGACTCGACAGGTCGCTCGGTGCCGGCTTCTCCACGCCCTGCCACGAAACGTGGATCTCGTCCAGTGCTTGCAAAGGGGTGCGGAGCACCTTGGTCGCCAGCTCCTGCACGTTGTTGGGAAACACTGTGATGTGGCCCTTGACGTGCCTCGGATACCTCACGGCCTGCCTCTGCCCGCCCGGAATGCTATATCTCGTGACAAACCCATAGCAGGAGTTGAGCGAGACGAGCTTCTCTTCGACCAGCGTGAGTCCCTTGAGCTCGTCAGGAACATGTGCTCACAGCCAAGGCGAGTGTGAAGATGGACCGCCGGCGACAGACTCCCGCGCGCCAGGCATCGGGCACACTCCGCACACACCGACACGGGCTCGCCTTCGGGAAAGCAGCTCCGGCATGAAAATGGTGAGCGGCCGCCCTCTGGCACGCAGCTTGACAGCCATTGATCCCATCTGATCTCCTCAGCTCTTTTCTCGTACGCTTGCGGTAGCTGTCATGCAGGTCCGTATCGGCAACGTGCTCGCATCGTGGAACGCCTGATAAAAATCCCGCACCGTCGACACCTTCCTGTCGTGCGGTATTGGCGTACACCACGTCTGATCGTTAGACAGCCTCTCCTTCATGGCGAAGTCTTCCTCCAAAAAACGCAGCACACTCGCCAGGTCTTCGGCCCGCAGCTCCCGACTCCTCTGCCTTCCGATTCCACTCCGAATCTGTTTTCTCGGGCGCTCGTCCGGACCAGGAAGACGTTTTCTCTTCTCCCGCCTCCGGGGCCGCCTCCGGGCCGCCTCCGATCCATGATTTCTTCTCTCCGTGGCTGATTCGCTTCTTCGCAAGCCGTCGGATGCGGCAGCTTTGGCGACGACTGCCCGACTACGTGCGCATCCCTGACACGCCATCCGGCCCTTTGCACTGGACAGGCACCGGGCCGTGCTGGCGAACGTTTTCCACGCCGAACCTTGACCTCAGTCCTTGCCCTTTCCAGCACTCTCCTCGTTCTTGCTGCCGATCAAACTGCACGGGCTCCCCAGCCGCCACCCGCGATGAGCCGCCCACCTCCCTTTGCTGCAGCCTCCGCCCGCTCAGCGAAGCGTCCGCTGGCTCTGCCGCGGCGTCGCCCACCCCCACAGGAGACGGCCCCGGATGCTGCGCCGTACCTGCTGCGTTGGAGACACCCCTGCGGCCTGGTACTCCCTTTACCCGCCAACTCCGTCCCCGACGGCGCTTGGGCAAACCAGACGCAATCGCTGCTGCTAATTGCCCGTTTTCTTTTAAGTTGTCGAATACCGGTTCCCTAGGCTGGATGGATCGAAGCTTCGGTACCTCCTTCGAATGAACACTCGGGACATCGCCCGCCGCCGCCGTAACACGTTGCTCCTCATCTTCAGGATCTCCCTCCTGAGGCAGAAAGTGCCGATGAGGGAGCGGACGATCAGAGTCCGCTACCCCCATATCTCCACGTTCCCTAGGCAACAGGGGCCTCGGAAGCTGACCCGGTGACTGATGTTGCGCGGAACTTCCGCTGCTAACCATATTATGGAACTTCCGTGCTCTGTTTGACCGCAAACCGCCTCGCGGCGGTCTTCTCGGCAACGACCTCGCAATTGCTTCTGCGTGCTGTCTCCATGCGGTGTCTTCAACCACAGGTTTCCTAGGCTGAATCGGCCGGAACGTTGATGCCGCATTCGCCCGTGATTCGTATCTTCGTAACCGTCCCAGGCTCTCCCCGTGCTCTGCGGCCCTCTCAGAAGCTGCCACCACATCTACACCGGCTCCTGTCGCACCATCTCCGAGCCCCGAACCCGACCCGCTCACGTTCTCACCTCTTCTCCATCCCCGACTGACAACGAACAGGCTTCAGGGTGAGCAACCGCCTCGCTTAACTTCACTGCAGGACTGTCCGCCATGCTGCTGCCTCCTCGACGTCGACTGCCGTAAATTGGCAACAGGCTATAAAGCTTTGGCTCCGGAGCACCTCCACTTGGACAGTCTCGCTTGTTGACGACGCTACTTCTCCCGAATGGGAAGCTCCTAACCATCACTTCCTCATGGCCGTGGCGTTTCTTCCTTATAGCTTCCTATAAAATGCTTCCCTATGGTACCGAGGCGATGCAATACTACCCTCTATATTCCCCGTTACCATGCCTATCTATGTGCGTCCACCGTCCCGGCCTCGCCTGGTCTCCACGTGCGACCTGCTACCCCGGCTTTGCCAAAGCGACCCTTCCATCGCCGTGCTCTCTTTTGCGCACTCCAGCGAATCCTGGCCACTGCCGACCTCCGGCACATGGAGATGGCCGCGACAACCGCCTGCCGCACACTTCAAACCATACTCTTCAGCCCTTCCAACACCATCCTACCAACCTTGCGCATCAGTTCACCATCAATACCCGCCAATCCGCCTCGTCGAGCAACAGCCACAAGGCTGCCGGCGATAACATGTCCATGACGTCCTCATGCAGCCGGACTACCCTTCTAGATTTGCTCCTCGCCAGCACCAATGTCGCATCAACGGCCTTAATGCTAAAGCGATAGCCAGGACCCCTGCCTGTCCTCTTGTAGTCGCTAGCCACCGGAGTCTCGACTTGCAAACCCTCTTGGAAAGTTCTCGTGACCAACTCGCATCCTCCTCCTCAGGTCGACCCATATATCCGACTTCACCGTGTCCCAATAGTAGACTCGACACGGTCGGCACCCGCCTCGCTCAGCCGCACGCAATGCCCATCCAACTACCGACGACCGTCAAAAGGAGTCCTGCAATACTACCATAACCTCTTTCTTTCCTTCACTCTCATTCGTTATTGCCCCTTTGCTATCTACTCCATGCAACGATGACACCAAAGGACTACTGGACTTTCTTTCTCCGCAGTCTTACCCACACTAACCTTACCGTTCGCCGACCTCCAACTTCTCGCAACATAGCCATCACCCCTACTCAACTTCCAACCCCCGGCTCCCTACTTCACTCACGACCACAGAACCAGATGGTCGAGACTGCTCGAGAACCTCGCCAGCTCATTCCCGCATACCCCCGCTTCTGATCTATCACCTAGGTAGCATTCACTGACTCTCAAGTCTCCCCGACCCGAGCCACGAGCCCTCTTTCGAGCAGCAAGAAAACCTGCTTTATAGGATGCCTACCTCTACTCTGCCTAACCCCTCCTTTACACTTCCACGGTGACCACATCTGCCATGTTCTCACGATGTCGGCCTCCCAGCTCAACGTCGATACCTCGTCCTCCCGCGGCAACCTCTTGACAGCCAGAAAATGCTGGCGCCGACATGTCCATGATGGCCTTTGTCCAGCCCGGCTGCCCGTCTAGGTTCGCCTACCAGAATGAGCATCGTGTCAAAGGGCTCAACGCAGAAACCCTAGCGAGGGTCTTCCTTCCAACGCCCTCATGGCTGTCGACTCCAGAGTATGCAGCAATCCGGTCAGATCCTGACAATCCATCGACCTGCATCTTCTTGAGCCTTAATATTTCCATATACAACCAACAGATAATCCCCTCGGAATGGACCGAGCAGTGGTTCTTTATGGTCGGCCGTGTTCATCCCTTTGCCCTGACGTGGAAATCGAGCGACGTGATAGCTTCGAGTCGGAGGATGACAACATTACAGAATACACCATCCCGGCTCTCATCGTCCGCGACCACAGCTACCAGCCGTAGGTGTATGCTCCAGACCTCCGTCACCACTACCATCTCTGACGATGGCCACAGAGTCATCCCTCGCACCCTCGGCTCGGCGGATGCCTTCCCAGCGATACAACCCATTGTCTCCTTCACGGGACCTGTCATCGGTTCCGGCCGCGACCTTCTGCATGGAAACTCGGCTGCGGCCCTTGACGACACCCAGCTGAGCTGTTGCGGCTTTGTCCAGCTCTCGACCTTTATCTGTCCTGGGATTCCGGGCAAAACACCCTTCAAGGGCTTTCATCCCTTTCAACTTTTCGTCATCTTCCCCATTCACGCCAATCCTTGGACCTCCTATGCAAGAAGATGACCGAGAGGCGCGATAGCCAGTTCCAGCCGAACGCTCTCCTCACCTGCACGGGCAAAATCGCCGGCTTACTCGATCACCAGATCATGACACATGCCCCGGCCTTCGAGCAAGACTATATCTTCATCGTCGTCCCCGATACATGGACTTTCCTTGACAGGGCCATGTCCAACCAGGCTTCTGCGACACAGCTACTGCCGACGACACCCAAGGGCTCAGTCGGCAACCCTCGGACTATAGCGATGCGTTGGCCAGGTTTACCTCTACCAAAAACGCAATGCCGCCCCAAGCGGCGCCTCCCACGCCGCCTGCATCTAGGTCAGTCGATCCCCTTATGATGACATCAAAGCGGTCATTGCCCGATCCCGACCAAACCCCAACCAAGAGACCGCGACTTTCTCCAGAAATTTCCACCATAGTCGCCGCCTGTGATAGTCGAGGCCCCGCCAAATCCGACACTTCCTCCCTTCTGTCCCACGAAGACCGGAGACTCAGAGACGGACACCGAGCCAGTCAATCACCCAGCCACATCCGCCTCTGGCCCTATCAGACCTCCGGCGTCAATCTCTTCCCGACCGCACCGCGCCCGACATCCGCCCAAGAATATTCTGTAAAGCAACGAACGAAACAACACAACATGACAAGGAACATGTTTCATCATCCTCAAACTCAAGTGCGAAAGGCCCTAATGGGATATTTCCTTCTCCTCTTGCTCTCCTTTTCACAAAGACAATCCAGTCAAAACTTCTCCAATATACTCCTTATTCTGTTTATATCCACCACTTATAGCACCTGTAAATCCTCAGAGCCTTCCACTCGCCCACACATGCATTACCCACCCACAACTCTCTTCACCCCTGCCGCCTCTCCACGCCCTTTGCGCCTTTGCAAAGCAAAATCTCCCTGCAGCGGCCTAGGCTGCCTCTCTGACGCTCTGTCTCGATTTCACTCACGATAATGCTCTACGTCTCTCGCCGGATCTCCATCTCATATCTCTTATCTCACTCTTCTTCCTGTCTTCCTCTCACTTCCCCTGTCTCCTATCTCCTGTCGCCAACTCTCTCCTCTCCCCGACTTTCTCCTGTCGCCATCGCCAACTTTCGTTCCGAAAGGCCTCTTTGCGCGAGCCGCGGCTGGCGAGCCTTCCCCTCGTCTAACGTGCCCCGCAGACCCCGCCCTCTCCCCAAAAGTTCTCCGCCCCTTGATTGGTCCCTTGTGATTGGTCCTCCTTGCCTCCTCCTTGTTGGTCGCTGCCCTTCCCCCGGCTTCTGTTGCCTTTTCGCGTGCCTTATCCCACCACTGCCGACTCTTCCCGCCTGCCGAACTCTTCATCGCGTCACCTAGCGCGGCCGCCTTGACTCTTCAGCATCACCGTCCAGCCAGCGCAACGCCTCCTCAACGGTCCTCTCGCTCAGTACCTCGAGCCTGGCCTGTGCGGCAGTCATCTCCTCGGGGACCCGGTTGCCCACCAAGTCTCTGTCCCGCACCTTGGACACGAGCATGATGCCGTCTAGAGTTCGGCAGCGCGATAGCTGCACGTACAGGCCGTACGGGTCGCACTGCGAGGGCACCACCGTTCCATCCATCTTCGTCGTCCGTGTCCTCGCAGCTCGAGGGCCACGCGCTCCAGCGTTTTGCCCTGCACCTTGTAGTCCGTGCACGCGAACGCTGCTGCGCACGGCAAACCCTTTCGGCTGACGTCGTTGCGTTGCCACGGCCTTTTCGCTGGCACTGTATCTTAACGGTCATGGTGTCAACAAGATCGTGCCCGGCGGCATCCCGACGAAGTGGAGATATCTCGTCGTCTCCGATTCGAGAATGATCCCCGCCGGCGGCCCGAAGTGGATCGTCATATCGGCCGAGATCCGATGCCCCGGGTACGCCTTGTCGACAATGACCTCCACCGCCGAGTAGCTCGCGCCGTTCACTAGCTTCAGCCCCTGGTGGGTGTTGTGGTTCACGACGATGGGCATCCCGGCCACGAACATGAAGACGGCCGGCACCGGGATCGCGCTATCGTCGCCCTGGTTGAGTATCATGATCGCCTCTTCCTCCGTCGGCAGCTCCTCCTTCCACTTGTGCTCGGAGATGAAAATGCGCATCGTCGACCGCTGCTGGACCCGGAACGCCAGGCTCGCCTCCATGTTCAGGTTCCACCGATTCCTATTGAGCGGCGTCACCACGGTGATGCCCGTCTCCCAAGGGATCCGCCTTCCTCCCGGTAGCACCTTGAGTTGAGGAGGTTTAGATCCGTCCGATCCTGCACGCCTAGACGGATCCGCTTCAGCAGCCTCTGCAGCTCCGGGTCGCCGGCGGCGCGCATCTGCTCGTCCAGCATGACGACCGTCGTGAACCTCTTCCACAGTGCGTGCGCTTTGTCGTGCTGGTGACGCTGCTCGGCCTTGAACGAGTTGTCTACGTCCCACGAGATGGCCGCGCTAGGCAGGACGATCGACCTCTCTTGGACCGGCCGGAACTGCTGAAAATCTCCGCAGAAGAGGACGATGGGGATCCCCCCGAAATCTTGCCGCGATCCGCGAAGCCGGCGAAGCCGCTCGTTCACGGCGTGCAGCGTCCGCGCCCCGAGCATGCTCACCTCGTCGATGACGAGCACATCCTTCTCCTGCCAATCCATTCGAGACTGGCCGTGGATGAACCGCTCCGCCTGTTTCGGCAGCCGCACCCCGTCAAGGTCTTTGACCATGTTCGCGCCCCCCGCCCCTTGGTCTTTAGTGAACCCGCAGGCGGAGTGGATCGTGATGCCGTTGATCCGCGCCGCCGCAGTCCCCGACGTCGCCGTGATCAGCAGACGATTCGAAAGGCTCTTTTACTGAACAGCTCGACGAGTGCCTCGATGATTCGCGACTTGCCGGTACCGCCCTCGCCACCGACGAACTGGCGCAGCTGGCAGGCATCGCCCCGTCGTTCTGCTGCATCAAATCGAGCTGGCGGCATATTATCAGAAAAGCGATGGACTGCCTCTTGTTCAGCGTCAGCCGTGTTGCCAACACCTTGCCCGCCGCGAGGAAGGAGGTTGATGGGCCAAACTGAACGTCCATTCCCGCCCCTGCGTCGATAGCGGTCTCGTCGGAGTCGGCCATCGTCATTTCGACCTCGTCCTCCCGAAACCGGTCATCACCCTTCGCAACGCTGCGCGGCGATCGCTTTCCCAGGCGGCGGGCGTGCTTTGTATCCCTTGGATCATCCTCTCTCTCCTTCGAGGCACTTACCTGCTGCGACTTGATAGCCTTGACCTGATCCTGCGGCGGTAGTGCGGCCCCGGAAAATACCCGCCCTGGCATGCTTAACCGCCCCTCCCTCGTTCGATCAGCGCCGTGGCCTCGAGCTCGGCCGTCGAGCGCAGCGCCGATTGCTGAAACCGACAGAGCTGCTGTATCATTGCCATGAGCTCCGGCGACTTGGCCGTCACCTGATTCGCTCCCACTGCACCTCGGACGACGTCGATGAGCCGCGTTGCGTCTCCGATGCTGTTGGGCTGATATGTCGCTGCAGACTCCGCGCCCGCCTCGCCTGCTCCACCCTCCTCGACGTGTGCGACCGTCGGGTCGCCATCGCCGGACGAGGCTGCCCATTGCTTGGCGTCGCGTTTTGCGTCTTCGGCGGATCGTCGAAGCAGCTGCACGTTGTCGACGAGACATGATATTCTCGGGGCCATAGCGTCTCGAGCCCGCGCCCAGATGCTGTTGATCTCACCTGTTCCTTCGCCCAGGAAGGACTCCCACGGCACGAACAGCGCAAGATGCTGCACGGCTGCCCTTCAGGGGGTGGGTTAGCCTCTCCGATAATGCCCGCTGACAGAGCAGTTGCCATACACACCTCCGGTAGCACGACTCGTCATCGTAGGTGAAGTCCTTGCTCAGGTAGCCGTCGAGGCAGACGGTAGCGTGCTTGCCCGGCCGCCTGAGCACCTGAACCCAGCGTCGTCCCGGCGCCCATCCATCCTCGAAAGACATCTCCCCGCCGCCCAGCTCTCGTCGTTGCCGATGCGTTTCAGTCTGACGATCGATATGTAGTCATACAGGCATAGGCCTTTCAGCAGCTCTCCCGGTGCTGGTACGCCTCGACGTGGGAGATTCTCAGGCCTTCTTCTTCGACGACGACCGACTCATCCAAGGTGTCATCCATAGCCGCAGCGCCACTGGCTTCTCGGAGATGCCGCCATCGCCGAAAGACTTCCCAGTACAGCAGAGAACAGTTCAGGTACGCCCACGCGCTGCTGTCGGTGAACTCGGCCGGATATCCGAGAAGGTGAGCGACGACCTCGACCTGTGATAGCGGACGCTCCGTGAACACGCGGTTCGCCACTCTCATCAGGAACTGTCGCGTCCTGTTCCCTTGACAGGGTCATCGGTGGCAGCGTCTCCGCCACCGTCCCGCCCTCCGTTGGCCGTGCCATCACCTGTTGAGGCGGCCAGGAGCTCGGCCGCGGCCGCCACACGCTTCCACACCGGGTCCTCCACCTTGGTCGCGTAGTTCGTGACATAATAGATGAGGGCCATTGTCTTGCGCTGCGTCGCAATGAAGGAAATATCATGGTTGTGCCGGGCCCGACAGCAATAGCCTCGTTTCATCGATTGACCATGCTGTGTGTCCTCCGGATCTGCAGCACCCCGTCTGCCGTGAGGGCGGTCTTGTCGACTAACCTCCATGGCGCCTTGAACCGGCAGAGGTCCCCTTCCGCCCTCCTTTGCCCAAGGAATACTTCACACAGGTCGGGCTATGCGTGTGCACCTGCGTCGCGCCGGCACAGAAGTTGGCCTCCTCGATAAACGCGGCCGAGAACTGCGCGGCGTTGTCCAGCAGGGAACCAATACCGCCCGTCACAGATCGCTCCGCTTGCACGGCGCAAAAACTTTCCTGGTCCAGATCCTGCCTTGCACGTCAACCCGGCCCCACTTGGCCATCAGAAGAGTACTTCAGGCTCCCGGTGGCATATCTTAGGTAGGCATTCTTACCTCTGAGAAGACGCTATCGATGTATCGGACGATTCGCTCGCGATACGCCGCCTGATCCTCCCCGTGGATGTCGGCAAGCATCGAGCTGAGATGCGCGTGTTCGTCTCCACGGCGCCATAGTACTTGCCGATGCGCCCGAATACCGACTCTTCACCGACCTTCACGTAATGATCGAAGAACAGCTTCATCTCGCGGTGGAAGAACACGGCCGAGCTCATGGGATCCGATATCGCCAGCCGTGCCCGCTTATACGCATCCCCAAGGCCTTCTAAGAACTCCTCGGCCGCGTCGGGATCGCGTGTGCGGTATGCCGCCAGTCGCAGCTTCACCGGGTTCGTAATGTCGTTCGGGTTGATGGTGAACCAGATGGCCGGCACGCCATATCCGACGATGAGCGACTGGATTTTCCGCCGCATATTGAGACGGACCTCTCGACATGGGCTGCCGGTGGCCGTAAAGCGAGAGGCTCCTGAGAAGCTCCTTCACGTCACCATCGGTCGTCTTACCCGAGCTCTCCAACTCGACCCTCGCCGCCGCTAGCCTTTCTGTGGTCATCGAACGCACGATGCGCTCTACCTTGCGGAAGTTCTTCCTCCCACACTCAACATGCTGACCCGGCGGTTCCTCGATCGCACCCCATGTTGAAGACGAGAAATGCGAAGATGTGGTGCAGTGCAAATCGACCACCATGGCGCCGGAGCACGATCTCGGCCCACGCCTGAAGGTTCAAGCTTCGAGACGATACGGGTCTCCGCGGCCGCCTCTGCCTCGACAGCCCTGCCTCGCAAGTTGGCCGTGACCTTCCCCGCGTCGACCATGGTCTCTTCAACCAGCCTTGGTCCCCCAACGCCAAATGGGAACAGGGTCGGGAACGTCCTGGCAAAGAAGGACGCCTCAAAGGAATCGGTAAACTCACCCCCCCGCGAAACCCGGATGTATGGCTCACAACCACCGTCGCCACGCCCCCGAACCCCCCCGGCTAGGGACCCGACCCACGCTCTCGGGCCCGCACGGCCGTCGTCGGCACCTTCACCAACAGCGTCACAGGCAAACTGCAGCTTCTCCACGTCCGCGACGTCTGGCGGTCCGTCGAGCGCGAACATGCCAGAAGACGTCACCTCGTTGATCGCTGGAACGTTCTGGTCGGGGCAGGCGTCACTTCCATCGCGAACCGCGCCTTCTCCGTTGGGCCCGTGACCTTCACCCTGGCCGCCGGCTTCTTGTCCTTGGTTGAGCAGGGCGAAGAGCTCCTCGATCTCCACCGGCCCCTCGTCCATGGCGCGTTCCGTGGGCGGCACAACGTGCGCCGTCCGCGCTTTCTCCCACCCAGACGGCTCGTTCCGCTCCATACGATCGCACACCGACGACGGTACCCGTGTATCGAGTCTCCCAGCTCTCCATCTCCGCCGCGTCGATCTCGATCTCGGCGTAGTGGGGTTGTTCCGCTTCAGCCAGACAAGGGCCCTTTCGACCACCCGCCGCCTCACCGACAAGAGACTCGACAGGTCGCTCGGTGCCGGATTCTCCGCGCCCTGCCACGAGATGTGGATCTCGTCCAGTGCTTGCAAAGGGGTGCAGCTTTGGTGGCCAGCTCCTGCACATTGTTCGGAAACACCGTGATGTGGCCCTGACATGCCTCGGATACTTCACGCTCTGCCTCTGCCCGCCCGGAATGCTATATCTCGTGACAAACCCGTAACATGAGTTCAGCGAGATGAGCTTCTCTTCGACCGGCGTCAGTCCCTTGAGCTCATCGGGGAACATGTGCTCGCAGCCAAGGCGACTGTGAAGGTGGATCGCCGGCGACAGGCTCCTGCGCGCCAGGCATCGGCCACACTCGGCGCACACCGACACGGACTCGCCCTCAGGAAAGCAACTCCGGCATGAAAATGGTGAGCGGCCGCCCTTTGGTACGCAACTTGACAGCCAATGATCCCATGTAATCTCCCTCAACTCTCCTCTCGTACACTTGCGGTAGCACACCATGCAGGTCCGTATCGGCAACGTGCTCGCATCGTGGAACGCCTGATAGAAGTCTCGCACCGTCGACACCTTCCTCTCGAGCGGTATTGGCGTGCACCACGTCTGATCGTTAGACAATCTCTCCTTCAAGGCAAAGTCTTCCTCCAAAAAGCGCAGCACACTCGCCAGGTCTTCGGCCTGCAGCTCCCGTCTCCTATGCCTTCCGATTCCACTTCGGACCTGTTTTATCGGGCGCCCATCCCGGCTAGGAAGACGGGCTCTCTTCTCCCGCCTCCGGGACTGCCTCTGTCCGCGCAGCGAGCCGTCCGCTGCCTCTGCTGCGCCATCGTCCACACCCACCTGTGCCCTTGGCCGCCGAACCGGTCCCCGACGGAGCTTGGGCAAACCCCATGCAATCGATGCTGCAAATTGCGCCGTTCGTCTTAGGTCTTGGAAAGTCGTATCCTTGGGCTGGATAGGTCGGAGCGTCGGTCCCTTTCGAACGAACACCCGGGACACCGCCGGTCGCCACCTTATCTCCCTGCCCGTCACCTTCAGGACCCCTCTCCTGGGGCAAAAACGGCCGATGAAGGGCGGACTGTTAGAGCCCACTGCCCCTGGTCTCCACGTTCTGTAGGCAACACGAACCTCGGAAGCGGACTCGGTGACTGACGTTGCGCGGAATTTCCGCTGCTGACCAAATTACGGGACTTCCGTGCTCTGCTTGACCGCAAACCGCCTCGCGGCGGTCTTCTCGGCAGTGACTTTGCGATCGCCTCTGCATGCTTTCTCCATGCGGTTTCTTCGACCGCAGACTGCTTAGGCTGAATCAGCCGGAACGTTAATGCTTCATTCGCCACTGATCTGTATCTCCCGAACCGCCCCAACCTTGTCTCCCGTGCTCTGTGCCCTTCTCGGAGTTGCCCTGTATCATCTCCGCACCCCGAAACAGGCACTCCCCGTTCCTACCCTCTTCTCCATCCTCGACTGACAACGAACAGGCTCCACGGTGAGCGGCCGCCTCGCCTAGCTTCCCCCAGGACTGTCCGCCATGCTACTGCCTCCTCGACGTCGACTAGCGTGGATTGGCAACAGGCTAGAAAGTTTTGGCTCCGGAGCACTTCCACTTGGATAATCTCGCTTCTTGGCGTACACTATTTCTTTCCGAGTGGGAAGCTTCCTAACGATCACTACTCTCATGGCCGTGGCGTTTCTTCCTTATAATGCTTGCCTATGGTACCGAAGCGATGCAATACTACTACCCTTTGTAATCCCCATTTACCCTCCCTATGTGCGTCCACCGTCCCGGCCCTCGGCTGGTCTCCACGTGCGACCTGCTACCCCAGCTTTGCCAAAGGCGGCCCTTCCATCGCCGTGCTCTCTTTGCGCACTCCAGCGAATCCCTGGCTACTGCCGACCTCCGGCACATGGGGTGGCCGCGCCAACCGCCCGCCGCACACTTCCAACCATACTCTCCGGCCCTTCCAACGCCGTCCCACCCACCTTGCGCATCAGTTGCTCCATCAATATCTGCCACTCCACCTCGTCGAGCAACAGCCAAAAGGCTGCCGGCGATAACATGTCCACGGTGTCCTCGTGCAACCGGACTACCCGGCTAGGTTTGCTCCTCGCCACCACCAACGTCGCATCAACGGCCTTCATGCTAAAGCGACAGCCAGGATCCCCTGCCTGTCCTCTTGTAGTCGCTAGCCACCGGAGTCTCGACTTGCAGACCCTCTTGAGAGTTCTCGTGACCAACTCGCATCCTCCTCCTCAGGTCGTCCCCTATATCCGACTTCACCGTGTCCCAATAGTGGACTCGACACGGTCGGCACCCGCCTCGCTCAGCCGCACGCAATGCCCATCCAACTACCGACGACCGTCAAAAGGGACCCTGCAATACTACCATAACCTCTTTCTTTCCTTCACTCTCATTCGTTATTGTCGCCTTTGCTATCTACTCCATGCAACGATGACACCGAAGGGTACTGCTGGACTTTCTTTCTCCGCAGACTTACCCACACTAACCTTACTGTTCGCCGACCTCCAACTTCTCGCGACATAGCCATCACCCCTACTCAACTTCCAACCCCCGGCTCCCTACTTCACTCACGACCATAGAACCAGATGGTCGAGACTGTTCAAGAACCTCGCCAGCTCATTCCCGCATACCCCCGCTTCTGATCTATCACCTAGGTAGCATTCTCTGACTCTTAAGTCTCCCCGACCCTAGCCGCGAGCCCTCTTTCGAGCAGCAAGAAAACCTGCTTTATAGGATGCCCACCTCCACTCTGCGTAACCCCTCATTTACACTTCCACGGTGACTACATCTGCCATGTTCTCACGATGTCGGCCTCCCAGCTCAACGTCGATACCTCGTCCTCCCCGCGGCAACCTCTTGACAGCCAGAAAAATGCTGGCGCCGACATGTCCATGATGGCCTTTGTCCAGCCCGGCTGCCCGGCTAGGTTCGCCTACCAGAATGAGCATCGTGTCAAAGGGCTCAACGCAGAAACCCTAGCGAGGTCTTCCTTCCCACGCCCTCATGGCTGTCGACTCCGGGTATGCAGCAATCCGGTCAGATACTGGCAATCCATCGACCTGCATCTTCTTCAGCCTTAATATTTCCATATACAACCAACAGATAATCTCCTCGGAATGGACCGAGCAATGGTTCTTCATGGTCGGCCGTGTTCATCCCTTTGCCCTGACGTGGGAAATCGAGCGACGTGATGGCTTGGAGTCGGACGATGATAACATCACAGAATACACCGTCCCCGCGCTTATAGTCCGCGATCACAGCTACCAACCGTGAGTCTATGCTCCAAATCTCTCTGTCGCCACTGCCCTCCCTGACGATATCCATAGAATTGTCACTCGCACCCTCAGCTCGGTGGATACTTTCCCAACGATACAACCCATTGTCTCCTTCACGGGACCTGTCATCGGCTCCGGCCGCGACCTCCTGCATGGAAACTCGGCTGCGGCCCTTGACGACACCCAGCTGAGCTGCTGCGGCTTTGTCCAGCTCTCCACCTTTATTTGTCCTGGGATTCCCGGCAAACCCCTTCAAGGGCTTTCACCCTTCAAGTTTTCGTCATCTTCCCCATTCACGCTAATCCTTGGACCTCCTATGCAAGAATATGACCGAGAGGCGCGACAGCCAGTTCCAGTCGAACGCTCTCTTCACCTGTACGGGCAAAATCGCCGGCTTACTGGATCACCAGATCATGAAACATGCCCCGGCTTTCGACCAAGACTATATCTTCATCGTCGTCCCCGACACGTGGACTTTCCACGACAAGGCCATGTCCGGCCAGGCTTCTGCAACACAACTACTGCCGACGACACCCAAGAGCGCGGTCGGCAATCCCTCGGACTATAGCGTTGCGTTGGCCAGGTTTACCTCTACGAAGAAACCCAAGGCCGCCCAAAGCCCCGCCTCCCCCACGCCGCATGCTTCTGGCCCAGTCGATCCCCTTATGCTGGCATCAAGTCGGTCATTGCCCGATCCCTACCAAACCCCAACCAAGAGACCGCGACTTTCTCCCGAAACTTCCACCATAATCACCGACTGTGACGGTCAAGACTCCCCCAAATCCGATACCTCCTCCTTTCTGTCCCCGGAAGACCCCGCAGAGTCAGAGACGGACACCGAACAGGTCAATCACCAAGACACATCCGCCTCTGGCTCTATCAGACCTCCCGCGTCGATATCTTCCCGACCACTGCGCGCCCGACGTCCGCCCAAGAATATTCTCTGAACTTTAAAGCATCAAACGAAACAATACAACATGACAACATGTCTCATCATCCTCAAAATCAACTGCCAAAGGCTCGAATAGCACATTCTCTTCTCTTCTTGTTCTCCTTTTCATGAAGACGATCAAGTCAAAACTTCCCAATATACTCCTTATTCTGTTTATACCTACGACTTATACCGGTAGCACATGTAAATTTTCCGAGCCTTCCACTCGCCCAGACATGCATTACCCACTCACATCTCTCTTCAACCCTGCCGTCTCTCCACGCCCTTTGAGTTTGCGCCTTTTTAAACCAAATTTTCCTCCAGCGGCCTAGCCTGCCTTCCCGACGCTCTGTCTCGGTTTCACTCACGATAATGCTCTACGTCTCTCGCCGTGTCTCGTATCTCGACCTCACTCTTCTTCCTGTCTCCTATCTACTGTCGCCAACTCTCTCTCTCTCTGTAGCCAACTCTTCTCCGGTTCTCTTGTCGCCAAATTTCGTTCCGAAAGGCTTCTTTGCGCGAGCCGCGGCTGGCGAGCCTTCCTCTCGTATGAGGGTTTGGTGCAGCAGGGATCAGTTAAGTTTTCTGACATCTGATTGGTTGTATGGTTTCTAAAACGTAACTCAACTGGATGATGGCCTTCTAAAAGTGGGTCCAATTTTGCACTTGCCCCTGAATGTCACAGAGCTACTCTGAGCATGGACAGACTGACTGGTCGACAGACAAGTCGACAGACGGGAGAGGCTGAGACGGGGGATCCGACGAACTCGACAAGAAGCCTGAAGCGAACGCCAGCTAGGCATTGAGGGGCCTCATCATGGAGACGCCGGCTGAGGCCGTGATCATGGTGGGGCGAAGCGCGTCGCCTGCGTCGACACCCGCGAAAAGATCGACACGCGTCGTGAGGCCAAGCACCAAAATTCGAGAAGCCGCGCGACAGCCCGACGATCTGGCGGAGAAGACAACACGCGCAACTAGGCTTGCAACGCGCATTGCCTCGGACGATGTCGCCATCAGTGACGCGACTGAGCGGCGCAAAGTTGCCAGCAGCAGCAGTGGCGCGAACGAAGGCCGAGCCATGCTCCAGAAAGTTCTCGAACTCTTGAGCGAGTCACGTCAAGAAACGCAAAAGCTCAGTCGAGCGATAGATGCGCAAAACGAGATCATATCAAGCAACAGCAGATGATCCAGGAAATGGATCAACAAGGGAAAGATGAGAGATGAGCTTCGTCACATCCGAGCGCAGTTAGAGGCCCTGGCTACGCCCGCATCTTCTCTGCAGAGCAGTCCGCAGATGTCGTATGCGAGCGCTGCAGGGTCATCGCCGACGATCCAGACAATGAACCGGGGCACCGTACCAGCAGCTAAATCGGCACGAACAGCCGTCAGCGATAGTCTCTACTGTACGGTGGACACATCACGAGTCGAAGAAGCGAACAGGTGCCAGACGCAGATCGGCAACATCCGAAAGGCCATAGAGAGCGACATGAGAAAGAGTCAGAGGCAGGAGACTTGGAAATGCGCAGCGGTCGTGACAGACGCTCGAAACCCCGACCGGATCAAAATTTTGCAGAGACCAAACCGAGTTGAAGCAGGTCAAGGAAGCAGCGCAGAAGACGGTAACTTCGGGAGCCAGGGTACTGAGAGATCAGCTTTATCCTGTCAAAGTCGACAACACCAAGCGTACCGCAGTGCTGGACGCCGAAGGCAACGTTCTGCCGGGCGCAGCTGAGGCGCTCGGAGCCGAGAATTACGTCACGATTGCCAAGATCACCTGGCTTAGCAACAGAGAAAGCCAAAGCGTACGGGTCAATGGTGATCTATGTCACTAAAGAGAGTGACGCGCAAAGACTTCTGGACGGCGTGTGGTTCGATGTTGCGGGAGAGTCCGCCTGCACCAATGTTTTTGAACGCCGCGTAGGACCGATTCAGTGCTTCAACTGTCAAGAGATGGGACACAAGGCGTTTTCATGCAAGAAGCCGCAAAGATGTGGCAGATGCGCGAAAGCAGAACATCACCACAGAGAATGCAAGGAGACAGTGCCAAAGTGCGTGCCCTGCGGTGGACCACACGAATCGTACAGCCGGAACTGTCGGGCGCGGAACCCTGGGGATGAGACGCAGGCAGCGTCTGGCCCTTCGGGCTAAGCAGCGGAAGTGAGAATCCACTTAGGGTCGATTATGGCACTAACCTTCAACAATACTAACACACAGGTATTCGACTTCGGATTTCGACAGACCGCGCTTCAGCTGCTGAAGGTAGGACTCTGAACACTTGGAGAAATTGGCCTTTAAGCAGGCCTGTCACGGAGCGAGTAGCGGCGAGGTTGGTGTAGCGTATGCTGACCCGTGGGGCTTAAGGTGGTACGCATTAATGTATTGAAATGTCAGTAGCTTTTACGTCTAGGCCCTATAGGAGAAATCCTCCGGGTGAAATACACATACATACATACATACTCTGAGCATCGCGGGTCGCCAACAAACCCATCGTACGCAGCTGCTTTCAACTGCAGTGAACCCTATGCCTCATCGAGGGTCTCAAGGTGGCGTGGTTTCCATCGTATGCATTCGCTGTGGCGAGGAGAAACCAGCGCAAGACTTCCTCGGCAGAAGAAAATCGGCTGGGCACACCAAGAGCTGCCTGGGCTGCCGCAATAAGCGCGCCTATCATGTTGGCTTTATCTCGCGCTCCACAAGATGTTCAATGCTGATCAATTGAAGTACTCCAGGTCCAGACGCATAACCCAGACTTTGAGGGGAGGTCGCGGTCCGTCCTTCCTCCGCTGACGGGCCTGCTGCGAAAAGAACAGACCGAGATGCTCGCTTACAACCCGAGCAAAAGATACCTGAAGCCCAGCCTACATCATCTGAAAGTTTCCAGGAACGTCATACGGTGAGGTTTTCTTCCGAGGACTCGATGAGCCAACCGCGTGTAGTGCTGGGGACACCACTGCCGCCGACCCAACAAAGTTCAGGGCTCTTCCGGGCACTGGCTCCCTCACCTCCCGTTCAGCGAACGATCCATCCGATCGTCTCACTCTCTGATCCCGCTACTATCCGAAGCAGTACAATCAGTGTGGATCACGCTTACTTGGCAACTAGATACCGCAAAGGGGGGAAGGATTCGCAAGATAACCCTTCCACTGCTGGGGTGAGGGTCAAGCTGGCTGCTATCAAGCGTGACCATCGTTCACGACGCCGTGCTGGGGAAACCGTCTCATTGACGCCCACAATATCTCAACTGGGTGTCTGTCAATCGGAGACTGCTGGAGAAGGTATTTATGCTTGTGCTGAGATTTGCAGTAGGGTCTCAGGCTAAAGAGGGAACGCAGATGCGAGTCAGAGTCAAGATCAACTGCGGACAGGTGGCATTCAAATCGGAGGTATGTTATCGAGGCAAGGAGACGACAGAGGCCAGTTCTCGGAGTCCGACATCGATGCTGAGGACTACGTCAACGTACTGCTTTCGCCCGCTCGACCACGCAGGTACCTCGAGCAATTAGGGGTCGAGCCGGACTCTGAACCAGGGGAGGAAGCCGAGAACGGTGAGAGAGATGATGATTCTGCGGATAGAAGCCCTCTTCGCCGCCGGCCGTTGGAGCCGTCCGCACAGCCACGATGCGGTCGCCGCGGTCCCGCCCCGGGTACAGGAGGGCGGCCAAGAAAATCTCGCAGAGAAACACGATCGTCGAGACCGCAACGACGTCTTCGGAGTCCAGTGATAATTCCACCGGAAGAATTGGCAGTCTTCCATGCGCAAGATCCGGTGTGGAATGGCGACCTCGACGCTTGCGCCTTGACCGACCGCGATAGGGCCACCCTGCGCGAGTTTTGGACCAAACTTGACAATGATCAGATGGAATACTGCAGCCGATGTCGCGAGTGTTGATTTCAGATGGAAATTGATTATGACGGCATTTGCTCGCGTTGCTATCGAAAGGATGAGAAGCGCGGCTCTGACGAGCCTTATTTCTTCTCTGCCGAAAATCAACTTGACTTTGGTCCCGTACCGACACGATTGCCTGAGCTCACGCCTACAGAAGAGTCATTGATCGCTCGCGTCCACGTCCATGTGAACATCATGCTGGTGCGAGGGCAGCAGTACAAGTATCGGGGGCATGTCGTTCACTTTCTTCGCGAAGTTGGCTTGGTGTACAACCAGCTCCCGCTTCTGCCGCGGGAGTTGAACACGGTGTTGCTGCGTCCTGCCAACACGTCATCACACGCCAATCTGAGCCGGCAATTTACCCGTCAGTTCCGTGTGCGCCGCCAGGCGGTTATGATATGGCTTGACTACCTCTGCCATCATCATCCTGGATATCGATGCATCGTCATCGACAACGAGCGACTGAGCCAACTGCCCGAGGACGGCAACGTGGTGGACGCCATTCCCCAAAGCCAGGTGGAGGCTGCCGATGTAGGACCGGAGGAGGAAGATCAGGAGGCGGAGCCTGACCTAGAGGACGCGGCTGCGGTACCGGACCTGTTGGCCAAGGACACGGAGCTCGATGCTCTGCGGTCTATTCTCGTGGGCGAGCCAGAACCGGAGGTAAGTCTTCCTCTTGCCACAGGATCCCAAGGGCGGGCGCGGCACCACCAGCTGCGGCTCCCGAATATACGGCATACGCCGATCAATGAGTTCAATCGCTCTCATGCCCTGCTCTCCTTGGCATTCCCCTGCCTCTTCCCAGACGGGAGAGCCGACTTTGTCGAGCCTCGCTTGCGGTCGATAGATTACAAGGATTACATCGAGCACGCGATGCGGTGGCACGACGGGCGTTTTGCGCGGCACCCAACATTCCGTTTTGTCGCATTCAATACCCTGATGCGGTCCCAAGCACGTGCGCGGTCGAAATTCTTCGTGAAGCAACATGATGGCACCCGTGAACCGCTCACGCGAGAGCAGCTTATTCAGGCGCTCGAACACAGCGAGGATCCCGAGGCGCAGGCACTGATCAACTCGATCACAAGGCATGCGGTGTCGATTCGCGGTACGCGCCCCTTTTGGAACAGAAAGAGGCAGGACCTCGAGGCGTATGCGTACAGCCTGGGCTGTCCTGGCGCATTTATCACATTTAGCCCGGCCGATTTGCACTGGCGGAGCCTCTACCAACACATGCCCCGATATGGAGAATGGCTGCGCGCGTCCGAGCCGGAAAGGATGGCATTGTCGCGGTACTTATTGCGTCAGAACCCTCACATTGCTGCTTTCCACTTCTACCGCCGATACTGCTTCTTTCGAGATATCGTGTTGCGGAAAAAGTTCAACGTCACGGATTACTGGGATCGATATGAATGGCAAGGCCGTGGCAGTCCGCACAACCACGGTCTGTATTGGATGCAGGAGGGCCCAGCCGCCGACATGGAGGACGAAGCTGCTCGTGACATGTTTGCACGCGTATGGGGCTTCCACGTCACGGCCGTGAACCCGGAGCCCCGTAGGACTGTGCCTCAGGGGGAGGGCAATCCGCTGAGCGTGGATCCGCTGGGCGTGGAGATGACATTCCTGCGGCTCTCGCAAATCGTCAACCACTGCCAGCGCCACAGATGCAATACCACGTACTGCTTGCGAGTCAGAAAGGGAAGCGGTGACCTCGCGAGGGACATGGAAGGAGCTGCTGCCGACATTGAGGCGGCCAACGTGGCGAATCCGGAAAGGGAGTGTCGTTTTGACTTCCCCCGTGCCTTGAGAGAGCTGGCCGCGGTCATCAGGAAGGAAGGCAGGTCGTACTACATCTTCGAGGCGGCCCGCAACGACAGCCTCATGAACCATTTCAATCCTGCCATCATTCTGGGATGGTTGGCCAACATTGACATATCTCCATGCACCAGCTTGCAAGCAGTCATTACGTACGCTGCCAAGTATTGCAGCAAATCGGAGAAGAAGACAGAGCCTTACTGCAGGCTTGCGGATCAGATTTTGCCGCATACAGCACACCACCAACCTCTGTTGTCAAGTCATATCTCATCAACCTGCTCTCGGCGCACCTCCAGGCCGCCACACGCGGGAGAGTGACACCTGTCTGGCGTGCCGCACCGACGGGTGTCGCAGGGAACCAGATATCAGGCACTACTTTGCACTCGCTGCTTCACCTCCCGATCAACAAGGACTTCAGGCCGCTCTCCGCCATCGACAAGGCCCAGCTCCAGAAGAAGTTGAAGGATATTCAGTACCTAATCATTGCCGAGAAAAGTATGCTGGGACTGCGTATGCTATCCTGGATCGACGACCGTCTCCGTGAGGCATTTCCGCATCGGAACGAGGAGTTCTTTGGCGGACTCAATATCCTTTTGGTGGGCGACTTCTTCCAGCTTCCCCCTGTTCTACAGAAACCGCTGTACTACGACAAAGAGGTGCAGGGAGTGGAGATCAAGGGAAGGAACGCTTATATGCGCTTCGATAAGACCGTCTTCCTGAGCGTTGTTCAGCGGCAGTGCGGCGATGATCAGGCGGCCTTTCGCAATGCTCTCGGAGAACTGCGGTTGCTCCTACTATCCCACGAGTCCTGGAAACTTCTCTCCGGCCGCGTGCAGGCAAAGCTAGACGATCAGGAGGTCGCCAGGTTCGCCAACGCCTTACGGGTATATGCCACGAAAGACCGGGTGAACGAATATAACCATTACCACCATGACCGCCTCAACCGACCAGTCATCCAGGTCATCGCTACAAATGTTGGCCCCGGCGCGGCTGCTGCTCCGGACGACAAGGCGGGCAACCTTGCGAAACAGGTCCCTGTATGCATTGGTGCCCGCTTAATGCTGACGTGCAACCTCTGGCAACAAGTTGGCCTCTGCAACGGCGCTCGCGGCACAGTGCACGACATTGGCTGGGCACCTGGCGCTGATCCCATCCGAGACCAACCGTGTGTAATCATGATGGAGTTTGACAAATATACCGGACCGGCATTCAGACATCTCAATAATAAATAAATACATAATTTTGGCATATTGTTATGTATTGTTAGTGGCGTGGCTATATTGATATTGTCAGAGGGAGCAGACTGACGGTCTAATCCGCACACGTATAAACTCCGGTGAAAGAGGCAGGTCAGACACAAGGACTTGAGTCAGGTATCGATACAGTAGGGGAACATTGCCCTAATCGGGATACACGGGAATTGGCACTGATTCAGGGCCACCACGGGTCCCAGATTGGTATCTATTCGTATAAATACCCCCTCAATGTCGCACAGATAGATAGAAAACATGCATCATCGTTTGGACTCAATTGTGCCTGCCCTTATCCTTCCGCCCGCGCTCTCAGCTTGCTGAGAGATATGTATTGTTAAGCTAATCAATAATTATTAATATAAGACGGAAGGGTCAACTCCGTCTCCGATGGCGCTACTGACTTCCATGATCTCTTCGTCAACGGCAATATACAGCTTGCGAATCAAGTCATTCCTCACCCAATTACTTAAGCATTGCAGCTTCTCGATCCTATCTGCGGTAAGTCGAGCTCTATCCCATGAGATCGTGCGCCTTGTGCAGGAGAACACCCGCTCCGGGTCGTCCGACATCGCCGGTACACTAAGTATGTCAATAGCCATTTGGTGTAGGCGTGGATACTCGGCTCTCTGCTCCTCACGGCACCACCACTCGAGCGGGCTGGCAGTCATCATATGTCTCGGAGGAGCGTTAATGAATTTGTCGAACTCGTCTTCATCGCCGGGCTCATCCAGGACACTCATTGACTGCCGTATGCGCTCGTAAGAGGCAACCTCTCGCGTTTCACAACTGGCTCGTACTGTTCGTTCCGGCGAAATCGGTCTGTCCTTGTACTTCGCCCATTGTCGCTGTGCAGCGGCGATGGCTGTCCGTCGCCACTCTGGCGCCCAATGACGTTCAAGATATCTCCGCCGTTTCTCTGGATGCAGCAAAAGTGCTGTGGCATATACGGGGTTTTTGTCGGTTTCTTCGTAATATTTTGAAAGAACCCACCAGCCCATGTGAATCGAGTTCACCATGTGGGCGTTGTCGGCGTATTTGACCTACGTCAAATCTAAGATTAACTTCTCCAGCCCAAAGGCGATACTTTCCTAGTTGATGACCAACCTTTGCGTCTTCGAATTGCACAAAAAGGATGTCCATGTTCTCAAGCACCTGATCTATTGACGCCCAGGCCATTTGCTGCTCCATGGTGGCCTGGTGGAAGGGCTGCAAGAACTCGTGTGTCATCTTCAATACTTGCCAGTCATCATGAGTCAAGATGTCGTCCTCCAGCTCTTTATGATACTGATTGACGAAGACCGACAATGGACCTTCCTGGCTGATGGCGGCGTCAAGCAGCTTGAACCACGAGTTCCAGCGCGTGATGTTGTCGATTCCCAGGGCTTTTCCGGCAATGTCGTCCCATGCATCGTTGTGGATCGTAGAGTTGCGGATGAACACAGCGATGTTGTGAAGTTTTCCCATTGGACCGATGCTCCGCCAGCCGGCAGTGTCATTTCTTTTCCTGCGCCTGCCGTGACTTTTTGGCACAGATTCCTGTTGAATGTGATCATGCAAGGCGTCCGCGACAGTTGTCTGATTCGATTCATCGTCTGCCTGTTCAATGGCGGCTTGGAGGGCGCTCTCGCTAGTCGCAAAGAGAAATGCTTGCAGGGAGAGATTGATGATATGGCCAGCGCAACGTGTTCGAGAAGATATCGGATCAAAGTCCACCCCATGTTCTTGCGATAAATCAACTGACAGCTGGCGGAGGCAAGTATCGTTTTTGGCATCATTGTCCCCAGTGAAGTAGCCGAGTTTTTGTGCCAAGCCGTATCTTCGGATGATCTTCATCAGGTGCGGCGTCATGGCCGCACCCGCGTGCGATCGGCGCAGGTTTGGCAGCCCCAGCAACGCCTTGCGGGGCTTGTATGTCTCGTCGACCCATTGCGCGTGGACAGCGATGTATGCCTTGCGCTGGGGAGAGGACCATACATCCATCGCGATGTGCACGAGACTCCGAGCGCCTTCTAGCCAACGACACACGGATCCCTGATGCGCATCGTAGGCCCTGTCTAGATTCGAAGCGACCGTGTTCCCGGAATCGACTAGGAACTCCTCGACCGCGGGGTTGATTGCGGTCAAAAGTGCCTGATACTCTGGCCACGTCGCGCAGCTCAGCGGCAGATGCCTGTTCGCGGAAAGTAGCATCTGTGCCTCGCGGAAGGCATCGACGTTGATCACGCTCCGCAAAATGTTGGTTTCGCTCTCTTGAGTCAGCTTCAGCTGTTTTCCGCTTGTTCTCGCAAAGGCATTCTCGATGGCTATTTGACGCTTGCAGCGGGCACTCGTATCTTCTCTAACCTGTACGTGATGGACCTTCTCAAGATGATAGCGGGCATTACCAGAAATGTGGGTTGACCACGATGGGTTGCGACAACGTTTGCAGTAATATGGAGTATATTGCCACCTGTCGTACGTGGCTCATCGCCTCGAGCTTGCCGAAAGTGATGCCAAGTCGATGTCGCTCTCAACTTCCTCCTCTTGACTGCTGCTGGAGTGGAATGCTCCTCAGATTCTGACGGTATACCGGCAGATTGCGAGACACTGTCGGAGGGTAAACCTGACGAAGAGCTTGACGTGATGTCAAGCTCTGGCACGCATGGCACACGAAGATCCATCGTCGAAACCGAGACATTGAGCGGAGCGTGCACTCGAACCAGCAAAATGGCGAGCATGGAGAATCTTCAACGAAAGATACATACTTTCAATGCCGAGCCCCTTTCCACAGCTCCACGGCTGACGTGAAAAAAGTAAGTACGCCTAAGACAGGCAATCAAAGCATAATAGGGGCATATTAACAATACATATTGATAGGGGACATCTATATTTTTATCGATATCGATAAGCTTAACAATAAATATGCCCATACTTATCAATATATATTGATTACTGAGATGTCTGCCGGCATTCCTGACCACCGCGGATGGTAGGAAGATTGTCCCGATTTTGACAGTAGACAGGGATTTCCTCGTTGGAGCAACGCTCTGCACTCGCACGCAGTTTCCCCTGGTCGTATGCTACGCCATTACGGTTCATAAGTCGCAGAGCATCACCGAAGACAGGATCGTGACAGATCTGTCCTGCCGTGACTTTCAGACAGGTTTGAGTTATGTGGCCGTCTCGCGTGTAAAAACGCTACAGGGTTTGATGCTCGATGCCCCGTTCGACCGCAATCATCTGACATACACATCCCCCCCGGAGGGTATCAAGATGAAGATGAGGGACCAAAGGTTTAGGAGTTGGCAGGTTCTCACTCAGAATCCGTATAAGAACGGTTAGGGGCTACGTAACTCCACTTGATGCTACCAAGACGTAGATGACGCAATGAATGCATGACTGTAGATTCTTGAATTTTCAGGCCTGCCTTACCGTTGACAGCAGACTTGCAGCCTTGGGCTGATTGTACGCCTTGCACCACTGCTCTAAAGTGCAAGGCGTGACGAAGTATTTTAAAGGATGAAAGTCACGTGGTCGTTCCCTCACAGGTCCACCCACCACGCAAGAGGATTCTTAACGTTCATGTCGTCCTCCCGGAGGATGGGTGCGGAATTTCAAGCCCCTGAGCGAAGATGGCAATCTCCTGGACAGGGGCGCAAAAGGCAACGAGCCTATATCAGATCATCTGGGAATCTACCTACGAAAAGTCCCTTTATTCACTTTTATGCCCACTTTTGATCTCTCCTTCGCGAGATGCGGAGCTTTGCCATGGCTCGTGTGTGACTTAGACAGGCTTCTATCCTTGACTTCATAAAATCTAACAAATATTCATCGACAGGCTGTGGTGGGCGCCGTTCAGGCTGTGCGGCGGCCTTAATGACTTTCACGAGTTCTGGCTCGCCAGGTTTTCTAAGGTGTACTAGCCGGAGACTGGTGTTGCGAAGACCATTGCGCCACGCAGGCAAAAGTGGAACGCGCTCCAACAGGTGCGCTGCAATTGACACATATCTGATGTCTGTCTTTCTTCCCGACAACTGGCACGTACTGCTTGGTCAACATCACTAAGTCCATTTGTCGGGTAGCCCTGAGAGAGAAAAAGGTCGAAGTCTTCAAGATAATTAATTGTTTTTGATGGGCCCGTCGAGCATAATATGCGCATGAGCTAGGCCAGCCAATTCCGCAGCAAGTTTCACGACCTTAGAACTCTATTCCGTCACTGGAAACGTCTTAAGTGTTCCCTATGCCCTTCATCAGAGTCCAAGGAATCCTAAGCCGAGAAGGCCCTTTTTTTTCCCCTTGCCACCTTTCTTCCCCGGTTTCTTAGGGGGTTTGGCACCAGGTTTCTTCTCGTCAGGCTTTTTATCAGTGGGTGGAGGGGCGTTGATGAACCCCACGTCAGGTGTTCTCTTGACGAAATTCTCCAGGTTCTTAGTTGTTTGCCCATAGGAATTATCCAGTGGAACACTCGAGGTGGTGGCGCAGAGCGAAAGAAAAACAACGACGGGTTGGTATTTCATTTTGCTTGGTAGATTAAGAAGTGTAGCTGAGAGTGTAGCGGCAATGAATCTGGGAGGAAGCCGGCGCACGGAAAAAAGTAGCTTTTATATGTCAAATTGCCTTCACAGATGGCACGGCAATTTGAAGCTGCAAAGCTTAGAATGGCCGAGTCCAAAGTTCCATGGCCGAGACATTGCAACATTTTCCACCATTAAAACATACCTAAGGGAATTATACTACCCCGAATACGTGCTGAGATCATCAGTAATAAGACGGCGATGGCTGGATGACGGGTCGACGACTGCCGGGGGTTTAGGCGAACCTCGACGGGTGCACAGGGCTGGCGCGAATATTGCCACATACGAGGAATATGCAAGCTCGAGCCCTCTCACCCTCGCCCCTTTTTTTTTTGCTTTTTGATGATTTCTTTACTTGGGGCGGACATGATACCTCGGAGCAACAAGAGAGGGGGATAAACAGGTAGGAGGTACGAAGTAGGGCGTAGGACGTAGGAGAAGGCATTTAAATACCTGCAATTTCGACCCATGCATCGGCAGCCTGTCGGCCCACGGGGGGCAGGGGACAAGCGCCACTTTAATTTGGAACTCGCTCGGCCCAACCAACTTTTAAGTGGGAAGTGGCACGGGTATGTCGACTGCTGGCATCACCTGGTCTTGGCCAGGGCCACGTCTCACCATCTCAGCTGTACTGGGGCTCCTCGCTTGGCTGCCGGGTGGAGCTTGTTTGGTTTATGCGCCATGGTTGAGACTCGAGCGTACAGTGGGGCGGCAAAAGTTCCGGGCAACCCCGCAACCGCGTTGCGTCAACGCGTCCCGCCTCGTTTTGCCTCCTTCCTTCAAACACCCACAACTCGACCAAAAATGACACCCGAAGCAACCGCAGCTTCATCTACAATAGCTGCCTGCCATTGCTCTTGAGGAGTGTCCCATCTCCGCGAAGCTAGTGGCCGGACTGACGTCGACAAGTATTCGAGGCCCTTGTTGATTTAGGTCATTCTGACAACGCCGACACGCGTAGGGACTGCACGCCTTCGCCACAGTTTGTCTGCCGGGATCTCCTCCGCATCATCATCGGCTCTAGGCCAATGGATGCTCATCTCAGCTAGGTCTTTGGCAGGAATCGCCTCGCCTGTGATCTCCTGCTCGACGGTTCTAAGCGGTTCGCCGTCCGGATGTGAAAGAGCCAGGGGTGTTTCTCATCGTCAATCTCGGCCGGCACGGCACTCTCATGAGGTCCGCAGACCCTGCCTTGACTCTGGTCAAGTCGTAGCGAGCTTTCGGGGCCAGCGTAGGCAGGACTTAGGTACTACCTTAAAGGTGGAACGGACCAATGGCATCACAGGAATACCAGTCCAGTCAGATAATCTCAGACCACCCAAACCGACCGACTGCTCCGGCCGGTCGGTCTGTCTGTTAGCCACACCGTCAGAATGGCTTGGTCAGAACACGATACTCAACATAGTCCTCGCCGTCAATATGAACGATAGTGCCCGCCGACACGAACTTTCCCGTAAATGGCCCGGTCGACTTCCGCCCATACTTGACGCCGTCGTGCATCTTGGCGTCCTCGGCATAGGCTTTCATGCGAAACGACTCCTTGCGAGCCCAGACCTTGTTGACGTGCTGCGTATCCTCTGACTCGTGAAGAAGCGTCCGTCCGTTGATGGCTGAAGCGGGAGCCGCTATCGCAACAGCATTGTTAGCCGCGGCGAAGAAAGCACGTTCTCGGGTTAGAGCAAGGCGGTCGGCGCGATCCTGGGCCGCCTCAGCTCTGGCTAGCTCGCGACGCGCTAAGGCGCTGGTGCGTTCTATGACGTGGAGCCTCTGACGAAGCTGAGCCGAGCTCAGCTCGTTCTCGTTGAGCAATTGGCGCGGCGCCCGTCTGTCCGCTCGCGGATCGATTCGCCGCGACTGGCCAGGCTCACCGCCGCCATAGCTTGTTCTTGGGCTGGTCCGATCCATGTCCACGTTGGCAGGACGGGTGATGCCGAAAGTCGGCATAGCGACACTGGTCTGTTTAATGGGGGTTCTGGTTCGGGTCTTGGCCTCATACACGGCCCTTGTTTCGTTTCCGATCCGCTTCCTATCGATTTCGCCGTGATCCAGCTGGTACTGCCGAATGCGGCAGTACTCCTTGACTTCCTGTTTGTTGAGAGCCTTGAGGTGGTTCTCAAAGCCTACCTCCTCGTACGGAATCCACAGAGCCCCAGCTCCCGAGGGGAAGTTTCCATCCACGAAGCGGCCGTCTCTCGTCTCTCGTACCACCTTGACTCGGAACTTGTTGTCGTGGGCAAGTATTCCATAGACGGCATGTCGATCCCTTGGATCAGGCTCGCTGGATTGCTTCCAGTATCCTAGAAGGATTCGTGTCGGGCGGGTGCCAGGCAGAGGGTCGGTGGGAAAGCGGGTTTGATGAACGGTCATGGACTGAGTGGACGCTGGCTGAGAAATCTCCATCTTGCTCTCGCTCAGGTCGTTATACAAGCAGGCGCGCTTGCGCTTGGGGTAGTGAGAGACAGCCTGCCGTGATGACTCGTCGCCGACCATAGCGGCTGCGGTGGCGTCCGCTCCTGCCCCTGCGGCCAAGGACGACTCTCGAAAGCCTGCGGCTGGCGATGGCGCCGTCGCGGCCGCTGGCTCGTGGCCGCCGGCAGCGGAGGCAGCTGATGAAGACTTGGGCACTGTCGGCGCGACCTGCGGCTTGCTGTACTTCTCAGTGGCAGACTCCTCCATTGCGCACGGCTGGACAAAAGGCGAAGGGGTCCGACGGCGAAGTGTCCTCTCTACTTTTGGTTCGTTAATGAACAGCCAATCTGGTGCTTTCTTGCTTTCCCAGCCGGCAGGGGCATAGGAGTTCAGAGGCGAGTCGCTCCGCGCCGCGGACCCATGTCCCCCCTTCCTGCAAGGGTGAAATGAGCCTGGACACCCCTCCCTGTTCTCGGTGTGTGGGCAGAACCCGCTCACCACCCGGCATCTGACGTTTGGTTGACCGACCTCGCAAAATTTTTGCATGTGGGCGCTCTTCCTCTACGCATTGTGTGACAGCTTCTCGTGATATCTCTGCCGCTACCGCCGCCTACGCCGCTATGGAGTCAGTGTAGGTACTGCCGAGAATTTGACACTGAAAAGGACCCTGAAGACGCCTACCACGCTACTGGCAAGGCACAAGGGTACTTACTCCCTGATAATACTTGGTATGTGAAATGCATGTGTTGATGCTCTGTCCAGTTGCCCTGTATCCGTCTAGCCCTCCCCTTTTATATCCCTCTGTGCCTTCCCTGTGTTCATATCCCGTGTTCAGGTATAATGTACATTCTATCAAGAAGAGGGCACTTCTTGCCTCTCACTGAAGGCCGCGTAAGCCATCTACGTCAGCACATTCAGCTCGATCTCCCCGATCAATAGCTTTCCAAGCTATTAGGTCGATAGTTCAATCTCTTGAGGTCCCCGAGCCAGTAAAAGATATACCGGGCTCCTTGGAGGATCCCGATCGAATAGGAGATCCTCCGGACCCCTCAGTGGACCACAAACCTCCCTCCTTACCTGGTTTCGAGCTGTATTACCTAGAGAGACCTAGAGGCCTCACTTCGTTCGGACCTTCTTCTCGACAACGCCACCATCGTCACCACCAAGAACGCCCAAATAACGCCTCTTCCGGCGTGGAAGCGGTTTCAAGAGATCATACGAGACGGCCGAGCTTCTCAAGCATCGAATTTGGGTCAAGACGGCATATAAATTAGCAGGGGTTCAATCATCTATATGTCGGGGCCGAGAATAGCTGTATTTGGGCGAAAATTGCCCGCACGCTTCAACTCTCACGAAGAAAGTCAGCAGAAAGGACATATTGTATTCCGTGTCTCTGTCCTCCTCCCTTTCTGCCCTAAACCCAAGCCCCTATTTATATCCCTCTTTCGTAGTAAAGGTAATGTGTTCAGGGAGGCTGGGGACCTGGGGGTCCCCAGCCTCTCGACTGGAGATGTTCCAGTCTTTTAAGAGGAGCTTTCCAGCCTCCTCGTTCAGACCTGGTTATCAGCTCCCTTGCTGCCCTAGCTACCCATGGGTGACCTGGTTGACTCGACCATGGGCCGTTCTTCGCGACATCAACAGTGTAATGCGCATGCCTCAACGCCGCGCAACGCCGCATAACGCGCCTTTTCCACATCGCAAATAGCCTCAAATAAAGAAGAAAATTGGCTCTTTAATTTGCATATCTTAAAAATAAATTTGGACGCCTATAGAATGCTGTGGCAGACCTTTGCGCGCAATTGCCCACCAAAAGGGCGTCCACACCTTTTGGGGCTGTCCACGGTTTTTGCAGCCAACTAAGGGGAAGGGCCCCTTAGTTGGCTGCCAGAGGCCCCGCCAACGGGTACATCCGTACCTCAACTTACGATCCGTCGACAACTTTTGTAGACCCACTGTAGCACACAGCAATCAATACCCCGCACTTGATAGAACCCCGCACCCTCACCACCCTTCATCCAGCCGAGTTGAATCTTCCACTATCCTACCCGAGGGCGCATACGAGTCTCCGAAGCTCAATTAAGATCTCGTGTCGGAGTCCTGTACTTCGTGGATGGCGACCTCTCCGAAAATTCCTCCAGGCATTGCTTGTATAGAGGCAATCTCGCTTCTTCATCTTTTACACCCTGTCCCAGCGAACCCTTCGTCTAATCCTCCTGGCTCGCAAAATGCCGACCGCGGAGCCGCCTATGTTTTACCATTCGAAATAGAGCGCTCTTTAGCAAGCACTCTTGCTTTCCTTTCCAGCATTAAGGATGATCCGAATCGCATACCGGCTCTTTGTATCCACGAAGACTCGGCGACGAAATCGTTGAGCGTCTTGATCGCTGTCAATCAAGCTCATCATGGAGATGGGACTTCACGTTTGCAGAGCATCGAGCAGGGATTTAAGAAAATATTCAAATCACTATCGAAAGTCCAAGAATGTCAGTTCTGTCCGCTCTCTCAAAAAGAACGACATCAACTGAACTGAACAGCCAATAACGCAGAGGATGAAATATTCTCAGCAATTGTCGCGATGTGCTCAGGTCGCATACTCTCACGAATGCGTCTCGTAAAGCATAAGCGGGGCCAGCCCAGACAAACAATTAACGCGCTTCTCCAAGAAACGGTCAACTTGCTTGGCGCTCAGTTCCCCGACTTTCGACGCAGTGCGCAAACGGTGATTAAACTGCTCAATCTGTGGACAAAGCACCAAACCGAACAACGCCTGTGTAATGTTGTCGACGCTGTCCTTCAGCTTTCCTGTACCAATGACTTGCCACGGCTTCTGGGATCTATTCCAAATCGTCGTATGGGGCCCAGCGAACGGACAAATTTGCTTAAAATGGTTAAGAGAGTGGGCAGGTACCGGGAAGCCGCAAGATTTCTATGCCAGCTCGCAAAGAAGCACATAGTTGCTCGAAAAATGACAACCATCCTCGTCAGCTTGCCCAAATCAGCATTCTTTCAGCCCAGCCGAGAATACTCCCCAGATCTGTTATCCGTCTTTGCGAAACTCGAGATGACGGGATCGCAATACAATTTAAACCACATCTCCTACATCTTAAGCAAGAATGGAGCCCTGGCCGAGAACTTGTTCGCAAAGCAATGCACAGAAACCTTGATAAAAGGTAAAGTTCATGCTGAGGTGCAACTTGTCTACTACTGCGAAACAATCAAGCCCTTTCCACTTCCGAGGGTCATTGCATCGAGCAAAATGGCTTGCTTCCTTTGCAACGCATTTATATGCCAAATGACAAAATTTTATACGACACGATGTCACGGCAGACTATATCCAGGCTGGAAAATACCGGTTTTTCCTTTTTCAAATGACTTGGAGCGACGATTCACGCAGACGCTGGAAACACAAGTTAAACTGAGTATCAAGACGTTACTATCGAGACAGAAAAGAACAGCTTACCCTCAACCAAGCGAGAGCACACTTTGGACAATGAAGTCTTTAGAAACTACCATCAATTTGGCCGCCGAAGACGACAAAAGTCACCGGGATAGGGCGATCTTGTTGGACAGTGATGCGGAACTAACCTGTACCGGAACCGCGGTGATCACGCTGCAACCGGAACCGAATACCAATTGTGAGCTTGAGACGACTTTGGAGATTGATATGGACGCCAACTCGACATCAGGGGTAGAGGAAGAGGCTTCATTGGTTAAGAGTTTCATCCCAAGCACGGTTTACACAACTGCACAACTTCAGCCACAAGTATCTACACTGCAGCGAGGGAAGCCTATTTCGACCGCTGTCCGGGCTGGCCATTCATCTTCTTTCTTCGAATCTCAGCCGCTCAGGCTGCAGATCGAATACGAAATTGGCCCAAACTATGACAAGAAAGAGAAAGGCGAAACGGAGCTGAACTGCAGTATAGAATGGCTTACGCAAAAGGATGCGGAACTGATCAAGGACGATGAGTCGACGATGATCATCAATGCGGAGTCACTGGATGGCCCACTGCCCATCTCAATCAGAGATCAAAACAGCGTTTATATCTCCGCTCGTGGAGATTTCCTAAGACTTGACATTGGTACAGGTTGATTAGGATAATGTTGATCTGTTCTTCTAGGACTTTGCTAATCATTCTCTCGGCACGCTGTTTAGAACCCAGTGATCGTCCCATAGACCCAGAGGCTTCCCTCATCTACTCGGCCTGTCTTGGAAGAAGTCAATATTACAGAGCAGACATGATGGCGGATTTCACAGGGTAATAGAACGTCAAAGCGGTTGCATGTAGTGTCTGTTCCATCTCCTCCTCACGGAGCTATCCGCGTTCGTTGGAAAGAACGACCCCTCACTTTCAAGCGACATCATAATCAAGGGAGTTGAGGTGGCGAGGCTGCAAAACCAATAGCTGCTTCATCGAGGAAGTACCTCACCCTGACGTATTGAAATACAAAAGAGCCAACAAAATCAGAACTGCAAGATACTAAGCCTCTATGAGCGGATAAGAATAATTTGAAGGTGTTGTGCACCGAGCCTCGGTGCGTCGCTACTCCTGTCCCCAATCACTCCGTCAGTTCCAGCTCCTCGACAATGCATGTGGCCTAACGAAACTCGTCGCCGTCCATCAGCTTCCGAACGACAGATCTGATCACTTCGGCATCCCGCAGCAGCAAGATTGAACCTAGAAGCCTATCCTTATCTTCCTTTCGCTTCTTCAGTCGCTCGATTTCGGCTCGCAAGTCGTCCTCCGTTTCGCCGGGGCAACGGGTGTCCAGACACTCTTCGTCATTAACCTCGCATCGCTGGCAAGGGCGTTTTCCGTCACACTACGAAAGTACATGGGGTGATTAGCAGCGTGATTCTCTGACTCGGGAGCTTTTCAACCCTTCTCATGTTAGAACGGCTTACCCTTGTTTGGTCGGTGCGACAGCGTTGGCGGGCTCTCCGTATCTGCTCACGACGGGTCATGCTTGGCCGTGAGAGCGCTCCATCTCGATAGCGGGTGGGATTACGTGGATGGCCAGGCCGAATGGCAAGGGGTAGTCGGCGACCAAGGGCGCTTGCACTGAGTTATGCTTGCGGCACAACCAGGGATATTTTCTTCATAGCGACGCAGCAGAAGACCATGGCCCATAGAGGGCACCAGAAGGCGCCAAAGGGCGTTGTCGGTGCCCACATGTATATAAACTTGAGACAACCTCTGTGGGCTAAGGGATAGGTGAGATAATTCGTCAGTGTCGGTATCCCGAGGTTCCTTTACCTATAATTACGGCACTAATCCCACAGCTAGATAGAGGGCACGCATCATCACTTTCATCCATGACTCTCCCATATGCCTCCACTGTGCTCTCGGCCCCTAATCTGAGAGTGACGAACTACACGACCGAGGTCGAAGATCCGAAATGGAAGCCGACGGTCACTGCGGCGGAGCTCCTCCCTTCGATAACGAGCCATGGCGTAGCCCATGGAGAGGGTCGGGGAAAGTCGGAATCGCTGAGCCAGCGAATGAAAACAAGAACGCAGCAAGCTTACCTCTAGGCGCTCTACTATCAGTGGCCACTAATTTGTTATGGCGGCTGGGCTTGTCCTTCCCGGGCATGACGTGAACCCGCTTCGTGGCGCGTTTTCATGTCGATCTGCCAAGACACCGAGTGCACGTGACGTGAAGGTAAAGAGGGGAAATTATTACCGAATCCTCCCGAATCCCGCAGCTCAAATCGGAGTGGGAAAAGTTAGGCAATTCCATTTTTCTCGCATCCTTTCCCCACCCACTCCTAACGTGTTCATGCCTAACCACCAAGGTCTTCAGTCTTCGAACAATTGGAACAACCGCTTCGTGGATCACATACATCTCCGAAGTCACGTCGGCAACCCTATTCATTATATTTCTGCAGCGCTAAAACTTGACACCTCCTGATTTGGAGGCGTACCGGCTGCTGGTGCCACATCTCATCTCTCAATTATTCAAAGTCTTCCTTCCTCGCGGCTTACTGGAGTCAGCCGGCTAGTGGCCTGTCTTTGCGCCAAGAGCTCGGTCACACGTCGAATGCGAGGCCCAACAGTCGAACTGCACGCGTCTCGCTTGTTCGGCCAAACGCCTGGCTAGGGGTGGCGCACTCTCGAAAGTCTGGGGTCCTACCTCATCTAGAACGGAGGAAAATCCGGCTGTATCCGATCAACATACGATGACGATCAAGTGTCCAAAGTCCGCAACAGATAAAGAAATTCTCGATCGTTGCAAGGAAGAGGAAAGTTTGCTCCTGTTGTTTCAACACCGAGTCTGACAGTCCATAGATACAATGCGATGAATGCTCCATAAGTCCGACTATTTCGCCGACGACAGAACCACCAAGCATGATAACACCCCCGAAAAATACAATTGCCCTCGTGGTGGACATATCCAGAAGAGGTGGCCGACTGAAAATATACGAAAGAACAGGAACTGGCAAATTTGTCCATGACGTCAACATAGACGACTCTGACGTCTTTGTCATCGTTCCATGGAGTTGTGGATGGCATTATTATTCGATAGGATCTCTGAACGTGCGATACATCTCAGAGCATGGTGGTCAGAAGTCCGCACCGGAGACCGATGTTCAGAAGTCTTCATGAGGAAGTTGCATGCCGAGGAGGCGTGCTAGTTCTTGGGTGATCTGAAAGGTGACAAACGGCAAAGTTGAGTTGTATGGATCTGTTAGCCATGGACGTCCCACCAGGTTACTAGTCGTCAGAATTTTTTGAACGTCTGTCGTCGTGAGTTGGAAGATGCGTCCAGCCAGAGAACCTATCATCTTGTTATTTCAATCCTTCCTCGGACTCCGTGTTGTCTA
The DNA here is from genome assembly GCF_020360975.1 of Hirsutella rhossiliensis. Classification (NCBI taxonomy): domain Eukaryota; kingdom Fungi; phylum Ascomycota; class Sordariomycetes; order Hypocreales; family Ophiocordycipitaceae; genus Hirsutella; species Hirsutella rhossiliensis. Next base: position 3,182,185 of record NW_025408669.1, read on the forward strand.
CCTGTGACTTGTGCTGCTTGAGCAACTGGCACACTTGTATTCATTTCCGGCCTTGTTTCTTGGTTCGTTACCGGCGCTGCTTCAACTGCGTCTAATCCTTCAGGCAGCGTGTCTTCTTCGGTAGATGCTGATATTTCGCGATTCTCAGGGTTCGTCTTCCCATCGTTCTGGGGCTATTAGCTTTCGTCGAAGTCGGAAAGGGATGCATAAATAACGAGTACTAACCCCATGAACTGCGCTGATAGCAATTTGTCGGGCCGTGAAAACAAGCTTGTCGATTTCATTGTCCGAACATAATTTGCGTGCTGTTATTGCTAGACCCATTGGGTGCTCGGCATCGCTCCACCACTTACGAAGCGTCGGCATGAGACCGTCTCTCGACATTTCACTGAGAGCTGTAATTGTCGTGGCCAGCGTACACAACACGAAGATGTCGGTGCCTAGGGCTGAGAAAATATCTACCAAAATCTTCCGCACTCGTAACCTGGCACTTTTTCGTTGCCTCGAACTCTTCGCCAAAGAAGCAGCATTCTCCCGCAAAAGGCGGCGGTGGGAAAGAAACAACGTTTCCTGCTGCGTGGTCAACGGGCGCTCGTTATCATCGAACGATTGTTTATGCCTCTCAAGTCGATTGATGAGCCATTTGGCGTCCTTTGCAGACTGCGGCTTTCTTCCTGGCATCGTAGGCTCTTTGAGTAGGGTAATGCTGTAAGGCGTCAAAGTGATAAAATTGGATATAAGGAGTAAGATACGCGACGTCTTGTCGCGTCACGCCAAGTCATGTCTTGTCCTGTCACGTCGCTTCACCTTTTTTGCCTTGTCTCGTCCTGTCATGTCCTGTCTTGTCCCGTCCCGTCCAGTCCAGTCCCGTCACATCGCAGCCGCCTGAATCAAGTGTATGCAAGGTTGTGTGTCACGTTGCAGCTTCCTATTGGCTGGCGGCTGGCTCACCCGGACACGTGCCGTGCCGCTGACCATGCAAGTAATCTCGCGATGCATATCCAAAATAATGCCTGGCCTTGTGTAGACAAGGCGAAGGCGAAGGATTAATGGCAAATACATATTTAATCTCTGCTGGATCTCGACGTTTTTTCAGCCAAAGTCATCTACATAAGCTCTTACGAACAACACTTTGCCCAAGTCGACCTATTACTCTCTTAAAGATGGCTATTTCACCGTGTTACCATTGCCGCACAGAAACGTCCCATACTTGGAAAGGCAAATGCCCAACATGCAATGCTTCCCCTTTCCTGGTATGCAATTATGCAAATTGCGGACCGAAAGCAGTGAAGCATACGCCGCAGTAAACTTGAGCCAAAAGTACAGCTTGGGGGAAAGGTATGTCAGATGCAAATCACGGTATGTATGGTTTCTTTGCTGACAACGGAAAGATTGGCTTTGAGCCAAGCAGGTGGTCGTGTTTGAGGAGCTTCTGATGACAATGACGTTTTGCTTGAAAAGGGTTAGTTAGGTCATTCAACATGATAGGATTGCCCCAAGTCTTAGTTACCCTTTGCTGTAATGAGGGGCGTGAGACAATACGTATTTGTCAGTGTATTGAGATCCTTGCCATAGGCCTACTCGTGCCCAACTCCACTTAAAGGCGCAAAGGCGGGTGAGCCAAAGCGAATTTCAATAAGGGATAAGCGGGACCCAGGAGAACCGACGCAGTCCGACGTTCTACTATAGTTTAGTTTAGTTTAGTTTAGTGTATTTTCCGTCCAGCAACTTTTGGTCGCTCAGGTCTCCGCAGGGGAGCACAGGACGTGCTGAGCTAGCAGGTGTCTACATGCTACATATCGTACACTTCACCCACTATCCAGCATTTCAGCGGCTCAACGGCGCTCATGACAAACCTGTTGCCCGTCAGCGGGACGTCCAGGCATGAAGAGAAAGCTGTCCCGTGGTCAGATCAGCCAATTTGCTTCTGGGGCCTTGCAGCCCTTGATGACCTCGGCGATCGCATGGTCGCGAGACCTTGACGCCGCCGAGATCGGAGCAGGTAACAGAAAGGATTGAGAGGAAAGGTAGGGAGAGAGGAGAATGATGACCGTCTAGTGGCGTGGGCAGATCCTCCGAAGAAGGAGCTCGCTTTCGCCAGCCTGACGAATTTGTCAAAGTCCTTGCCGATTGCGCGGTTGATGGCTGCAGCCGGCCAAGGTGCAAGCCGCATACGATGCCGTGGCGCAACCTTTCTGCAGTAAAAGATGTGTGCTGGCTCTTTCGTCTTCCGCACGAGCACGTCAGTCGCGCATTGTCGTGACCAAACCTTTCGTGGTAGTCAGCAAAATCCCCATCGTGGGTTCTTGCTGCAAGCAAGTTATGAAGCAGGGGCCGAGAGCGCCAATTCTGACGGACAGCTGGTTGTGGCTTTAAGCCTCAGGTCTCTGTATCGCTCCGGCGCAGAGGCTTCCCACCAGGCCTTGAAAGCCTCTTCCGGCTGCTGTCGGGCAATCTTTCGCAGGTGCGCTAGCGTCGGGACGTTATCAGCGGGTTCTGGCAGTGATGCTCCGCCTTTGCCAGAGCATCAGCCTCCTCGTTGCCTGGGATGTCAGCATGGCCGGGGATCCAATGGACCTCCACAGCTCCGTATTTTCGCGCCAAAGATTGAAACTCAAGGAAGACCTCTTGCGAGGAGTCGCTCGGCGTGCCCCGTAAGCATGTTGCGGTCGCGAGGTTGTCGAGGCAGACAAAGATGCGGTCAGTTTCTGGAAGGCTCACCGCAGCCTTCAACCCCTCCAACGCACCTTTCGCCTCAGCGTCGAAAACCTCGGCGGGCCCGAGACGGCCCTTGTCGCGCAAGACGGTGGATCCGTCCCGATGAACAACATAGCCATATCCGGCGTGGCCTTCGGCAGAACGGGACCCGTCGGAATAGACGACCAGAGTTCGGGGCGATAGTGCCTGGAGCCAATCGCGAAATTTCTTCGCCGTCTCATTTTTCGATGCACTCTGCAGAGGCGCAGTCTGCTCTTCGACAAATCCGCGCTGCAGCAAGGCAGGCCTTGGGCAGCTTGGTAGCAATTCGTCGGAGCGCCGCAGCCTAGTCCGGAAGGGTTTTGGCTGCTTTTGGTACTTCAGCTTGATCATTTCATTCAGTATAGGGGCTTTTGGCCTCGACGTGCGCTTCACGAGCGGATGAGCTTCGTCCAGGGATTTGAGACGCGCAGCAAATGCAGTCCGGCGCGCCTCGAGCAGCAGAGGGACCGGCGGTATCCCTGCCTCCCGGTGCAGAACATTCGTTGGTGTAGTTCTCCACACTGGCAGGATAGCCCGAAGAGATGTGTAGAGTGCCTTGCTCATCTTCTTTACGAGGTGTCCGATCCTGGACGGTCCTTCCTTGCCCGGCTTGGTCCAGCGCGGGCGCGTAGAACCAGGATACCAGACCTCCGCCGCGTAGAGCAGCACTGGAATGACGCAAGCGCAGACCGCTCGTCGCACAGCGCTCGGTAGAGGACCATGCCTGGTGTTTGTCAGTCTCCTGAGATGGAAGGCGACTGCTTGCGCTTTGGCCGTCCATTTCTCGACATGAGTCTTGAAAGACAGAGTGCTGTCGAGCCAGACGCCGAGCCAACGCATCGCCCGGCCCGGCCGTTTCTCAAATTCGCCATGGAGCACTGGCGGCGCCGTCTTGGGCGTCGTTCGAGAGAAGTGCATCACTTCTGTCTTCTCAGGGTCGAAGGAGATCCCGTTGGCGGCGCCCCACGATACAAGCTCACGCACATGATGAGATGCTTCGGCGGACGTCTCATCCAGGCTATCGCCGACGCAAAGGATGGCAGTGTCGTCCGCATAGCCGAAACGCCCTTTTGAGCTGCCCAAGCGGTAGATTGGTTCCGTATACAGTAGGAAGAGGATCGGCGAGACTGGCGATCCCTGTGGCAGCCCGCACTGGAGAGGCGATGAATTCGTTGCGATATCTTGATAGCGGATGCGTGCCGACCTGTCTTGCATAAACGAGCCGACCCATCGCGCGAGGTTCGGTGGCCACCCTTGCTCCCGTAGGCGAAGGATCAATCTGTTGCGGAGGACTGTGTCGAAGGCGCCCTGAATGTCCAAAGTCACCAATGTTGCAACCTGCTTGCAGGCAAATGCCTCCTCGATGTCATGAATCAAGGCAGCAACGAGATCCACGGCCGATCTCTTCGGGAGCGCGCCGGCTTGTTGTGGGTGTAGTACGCCGAAATGGACCGAGGCCCACGCTAGACGCCGTGCGATGAGCCGCTCGAGGCCCTTGCCGAGACAGGACAAAAGGGAGATGGGGCGCCAAGCGCGGGGTGTAGAGAGATCCCTGCGCCCCGGCTTGGCAATCATGACCACTTCTGCTTCTCGGAAGGGCTTCGGATGGTGGCCAATCCTGAGGCAGCCTTGATATAGCTGGTGGACGAGACTTCCGATCGCATGCCAGACAGCGCGGAGCATCCGCACCGTAATATTGTCGGGACCAGGGGACATATTCCCGGTGCGTAGCGTGGCGTCGCGGGTCTCCTCCGGAGAGACTCGGTCGGTGAAGGGTATCGTCCTATCTGTGTTCACGGAGATCCACGGATCTGGGATGTCGTCGTTCGCCGTGCGCCGTTCCAGAGTGGCTTGTCGCAAGGCGGTGGCCTTTTCCAGCTGCGTCTCATACACTCGGTCGTCAATTTGCAGGGGAGGAGCTTGAAACGGACCTGGAGACTTCAGCCAGCGGACCGCCCTGAAGACGGAGGCGCTATCGGTGAAGCTGTCAATCAAATTACGCCAGTAAAAGCGCTTGGCCCGGCGCACCACGCTATGGAGCTCCCTCTTGGCTAGCTGTACTTCTCGGTCGAAGCCGAGAGAGTGAACTCTCCTCCACGCGCGGTAATTGGCCGCCGCCTTTGCGCATTCTTCAGTCCACCACCGCGCACCATGCGTAGTCTTACGGGCAGGTCGACCGGCAGCTCTGGCTGCACAACCAAGAAGGTTCACGAGCGCCGACGCAAAGCTGTCGAGCTCGGAAGGAGATGCCGTGGTGATCGGGATGAAGGCGGCACCGGCCTCCACTAATTCAATGAATCGCTTCAATTCCTCGTCGGAGTTGAGATGGATCTTTCCTATTGGGGGTGCCAGAACTTGTCCTGGCAGCGTGATACTAAGGGTAAAATGATCGGAGCCGGTTGCTAGATGATCCTCGACAACAGCGTCGGCCAGAGGTATGTTGCAGAAGGCGAGATCAACCGTATTGCCGTGTGCGTTGGTCGGGACATCGACAGGATTCAGTAAGCCGAGTCGATTGTCCATTGCCCAAAACGCTATTTCTTCGCCGCGGTCCTCTCGTCGACCGGCCTGCCAGCTGGGATGTTTGGCATTGAAATCACCAGCAACAAGACACTTGTCCGGTACGGTCCACTGAAGCAAGATTTCAAGGGCTCCGTCGTGGTACGGCTGCCGATAGAAGTTGACGACTGTTATGCCGTTGACGGTGAGCCAAAGGATGTCACGAGTCGCCACAGGTCTCTTTTGATCAGCGACGAGACCTGCGGAACGCCGGACGTATGTCATGACTCTCGGGCGAGTGTCGCGGCCGTCCCAGTCGTTGACGGGTGAGAAGGTGTCGTAGGCCTGATGCGTCTTAGTGAGGCATCGGCCATCTTTCAGTCCTGTCCATGGCTCCTGCAACAAGATAATGTCGTATTGTTCCGAGTCGGCCAACGCAAGGGCACAATCGTGTGCCGGCGGAATCTTGCCTACGTTGGCTTGGAAGATTCGCAAGATCCTCCTATCGCTTCGATTGCGTGGAAAACAGCGAGGCATTAGGGTAGCGTCACAGGACTAGTGCGTCGTTTCTTCGATGGGACGACAGGGAGGAACTGGTCGCCGTCCCTTACATGCGGCGGCGTTGTGGCCACAACGATGCATGGAGTTGACGGCGCGGCTGGCTCGTAAATGGCGCCCATGTCGGAGCTTCCATCTCCTCCAGCTGCCCGCGGCGCCGTTGACTCCAAGGGAAGTGTCTGCGGCCTGCCAGGGCTCTGATCATACTGGTCGGACACTCTGGCCTTTGGAGTCTGCCGCTTCTGCTGCGCAGAGAGCTGAACTCCCATCTGCCGTACCAGGCTCTTCTCCTCCTTCGTCAGGCGCCGGACCATGCCGTGAACGCGCTTGGGGCGGGCAGGGCATTTGGGGTCATCCGCGCAATGGGGTCCAAGGCAGTTTGCACACTGCTCAAGGGCGGTGCATTCTTGGCTACGATGGCCGGTTTTGCCACAATGCCTGCAGCGCGCCGTTCGATCGCAGCTGTGTCGAGCGTGGAAATCCCAGCACTTGTCACATTGGCTAGGAATGCTGGGCTTGTCGATATAGCGGGCGAACCGGCTGGCGCCGAACAGTCGCCAGGGTCTCTGCGTGGGTTCCAGGAAGGATACAATAAGGGTCTGGGTAGGCATATCGCCCGAGTCGTGTCGCGAGGTCCGTATGCTGATGGGCTTCAGTCCGGTTTGGCAGGCAATTTCTTCTTTGACCGCCTCATCGAAGTTGATCTCAACGCCGCGTAGGTCCGTGAGCCTACGGGGCAATCGGCTACGGCATACGAATGCCATTTCTGGCTAATCTCTACGGCCGTCGCGTCCAGATCTACGGCCCAATCCGCCTGTCGCTGCACGAGTAGTTCGCGCGTGGCCACATCCGATGCCAGGATGGCCCAACCCGTGTTTACCGGGAAGGCTGCCGGGATGCGGCGTAGGTCGATGCCGACTCTAGCGGCGATGTGGGCCCGGATAGCGTATCTTTCATGGTTTCGGGCCGGAGCATCGGCGTCAAGTCGGACAAAGACACGCAGGTCTTCCTTGGGTGGGGCCACGGGCGGTCGTCCTTGGAGACGAGTGGTGGTTTGCTGTTTTCGCTGTGGTGGGGCGGAGGCCGTAATGGCCAGCTGTCCTTGTGTCGTTTTGCCGGATGCGAGAACGCTGCTGTACGTAGGTTTCGGTGGTTCCTCAAGGTCGGCGAGCGATTGAGTCCAGAGGTTCAGAAACTTGGTGGCAACTTGCTTTGCGATGCTATTGTGGGAGCCGGACGTGAATTGTTTGGCTGTCTGTTCGAATGATTCGCTAAAGGCCCGAAAGACTGCCAGCTTGGCATCATGGGCTGCCGTTTGGTCGCGAGCGATCTTTGTAGCCGCTTCGATGATGGAGACAGGTGCATTTTCCGTGGACCCGGTCGAACCAGGGCCATTCGGGATTATTTCCGGCTGCGTTCCTTCCGCGACGGCAGCGTTGGGCGTGTCGCTGGGAGACGTCGGTCGAGGGAGCTGCTGAGCCGCCAGGGTTGAGACATTTGGGCGAGCCTCCGCCGGAGAGGACAGTAGGTGCTGAGATGCACGGGCTGCTAGATCAGGTGGCGATTGTACCCGTTGGCGGGGCCTCTGGCAGCCAACTAAGGGGCCCCTTCCCCTTAGTTGGGCCCAAAATTCCCGGACAGCCCCAAAACTCCCGGACGCGCGCCTGGTGGGCAAATCCGGGCAAATCCGGGCAAATCCGGGCAAACAGCCGCCACAGCATCCTATGAGTGTCTAGATAAATTTTCTGGACATGCAAATTGTAGAGCCAGTTGCCCTTATTATTTGAGGCTATTGACGATGCAGAAAACACGCGTTTTGCGGCGTTGCGCGGCGTTGAGGCGCGCACCTATTACTGTTGAAGTGTGTAGCCCCGTATTCGGCTCTTCTCAGTTTATATACCTTCTTGATATGAATTCGGTGCCTGAGAAGCTCGGAAGTATTGTACGATCCCTTGAAGCCTCTTCCAACCCGGAATGAGTGGTGTTGGGGTGACCGGCGGCGACGATGGCGGAGTGGGCCCCGGCGGTGGCGATGACCCCAATACACTGTCAACCTTGTCAAAGACGGCAGTGTATAGTGTAGAATCGAGTGAGGCTTCTTGTGTGTTCTCGTCGGACGCGGGCTCGTTCGGCTCTCTCGTTTCGTGGGGCTCGGGCTGAGGCTTCTTGTCTGGCGATATGATGATCTAATAGACTGCTCTCTTTGGAGGTGAGGCCATTGAACTGACTGCAGAGGCCGCTCTGAGGCGCAAGCTCTATCAACGGCTTCTTTCTCGGCAGCTGTGCGCTGCGTGCGTGTTGTATCGATCGCGAACTGGTCTCGTGGTCTGAGGAGTCTGTTGTAAACCTCTTCGCTGCTCTCTAGGGCAAGGAATCCCTCGCTCTTCCCGACAAAGTCAAGCCATTGTTTTATAGTCAGTCTCTTCATCTTTCCGTTCACGAGCTGCACCTTGTTTTTACGGTATTCGTCAAGGAGCTGCTCTCTCTCGCGCCGTATAATGCCACGCATCGAGAGGAGCTGTTGGCGTTGATTTTTCTCTTCTTCGAGCCGAAGCGTGCGTTCACGAGATTTACGGATATCTTCTAGGCTGACGCTAGTGTAGAAAGTGCCCTTGGCAGCCTTGACGGCCCTGCCGCGCCTCGGACGGCTGCTTATCTTCTCGATGCGTTGTAGGCGGTCTTTATAGCACTTGGCCAGTGTTGAGCTAAGAAGAGATGCCTCTGTGACGGCCTGGGAGACGTTGGAAAGCCTGCCACGCGTTGGAGAGCTTAGAATCTCGTGATAACGCGTTCGAAGGTCTTGTACAGTGTCGGCAGCTTGTTGGAAGCGTGTTTCCTTAGGGAGGAGCGATGCGAACGCTGGGTTAACGGCCTGTGATACCTTCAGCTGCTCGGCCACGAGCTTCTTCATTGCCGGCTGCTCTGTGGGAGGGTAGATGCCCGTTTTTTCGAAGCCCCCTATGATATAACACGCTGCGAAGCCCTCTTTGAACCCTTCCCAGAAAGACTTGAGGAAATCGTGCCTCGTGAAGTTCAGCTCCCCTGACTCGATGAACTTATGTAGGATTTTCTGCTGTGCGTGCTTAAGAGGCTGGAAAACGCCTACATCGAGCGGCTGAAGGATATGCGTTGAATGCGGAGGGAACACCGCGACGATGATGTCAAATTTGATGCAATATTGTATGAAATCGAGGCCTGTATGCCCAGTGAAGCCGTCAATGACGAGAAGACGATGAATTCGCTCGTTTTCCGGGATAAGGCGTGGCTCCGCCTCGAGGAAGGGATATTCGGGCTCTCTACACCACTCATCTACACCGAACCACTCCTCAAGGGTCTTTCCGGTGCGTTGGGCACGGGCAGACCGCTTCCAAGAGCATACATTAAACTGGTGTATCCAATCAAACGTTATCTCGCTGTTGCTGAAGCCTGTGTCGGATCGTGCGAATCGTATATCGTCGGGGGCGTTGATCTCGGCCCAAGACTCGCAAGGGAAGGTCTTGAACACCAGCCAAGCCGGAATCGTGTCTCCAACCGCGTTGGCAGCGGCAATAAGCGTGCAAGACTCGCGATTCCCTGGGTCAGAGACTTGAGGGCGTTGATGACGCGTTGTACGCACTATAACGACGTGAATGCGTTCTCGTAGACTTCCAATACGGATGCCGCACTCGTCTTCGTTCCAGACCTCTGAGGGGCCGATTCCGTACGAGCTGATGATCTCCTTGAGCCTCGAGAAGAACTTCTCGACGTATGACACATCGTTGGCCTCAAATACCTTCCTGGACTTCTCTACGGCCTTTAAATATGTGGTTCGAAGCTCTGGGTGGTCTTGAAGCCAACGATGATACCAGTTTTTGCCTGGTGGCTTCGCATTGGGGTTACGACGCTGAAGGAGCGTTAGAGCGGCCGATTCGACCTGTATCTTGCTCGCTGGGAAGCCAGAGCGTTGTAGCCATGTCACATAGGCGGCGATGGCATCATCTTCGTCGTCTGAGAGCAGCCTTGGCCGGCCACGGCTTCGAACGCGACCCTGAAGCCATCGTGGATGCCGCTTGACGCCGTCGTGTACCGTAGAGCTCGGTACGCCGAAGATCTGAGCCGCCTGCCGTATTGTGACTGTGTTGGGGAGCGCCCGGCGCGTCTGACGGCGCCGCCCTTGTGCGATGGCATCGCGAGAGTCTATAACTAGCTCCACAGCCCTTGACGTGGCCGTCGGCTCAAGCCCGACGTATTGAGACATTGAAACACGTGCTGCGCATCACGCGTTCTTGTGTTTTGGTGGGAATGCGCAGTAATTACGAAGCAACTACGATAGCGGGGCTGTAGGCGCGCGTCCGGGAGTTTTGGGGCTGTCCGGGAATTTTGGGCCCAACTAAGGGGAAGGGGCCCCTTAGTTGGCTGCCAGAGGCCCCGCCAACGGGTATGTCGACAGCACAGGGAGCGGCGCGCGAACCTGAGGCTGGTGCCATGGCCGCTGCCGGCGCTTTCGCGCGGCGCTGTTGCGGAATTTTCAAGAGCACTGTTAAGCGAAAAGCTGTATGGATAGGCTACTTCCTTAACACTTGCGTGCCAAGAAAGTAAAAATGCAGGGAAGGGTTACGTTCTACTATAGTTCTTCATATTTCTTTACTCTGGGGTAGGTGTGGCTCTTGATTGCCATCATGGCAGAGCCTGAAGTGGCGCCTCCGGCCGACGTGGGGGCGGGGCTGGATCCAACTAGCCCGTCGCCATTGACGCGTCCGACGCGAGGGATGACGCCCAGCGCACGAGTGCAGGATACGTTACTGTCGATGGACTGTTATTCTGGTACTCATGAGGTAGGGGCAGCACAAGAAAGGATAAAAATGCATAATCTAGCTAGAAAGAATCGGCCACAGGGTCCTATTTATGCCGTAGTCAGGGGGACCCTCAGGTGACTTACATAGGCACCAAACTGGCCCCATACGTGAGGTTTTTATGGGTCCCCGATACATGGCCTCATAATGATCCTTCAGGTGGCCCTCCCTTGATCCTTCAGGTGACCTACTAACAGCGGTGCCTATACTAGCCGACAGTTACGATCGCTGGAAAATGCGACCGCGAGAGCTCCCAAGCGTGTCTCGACCCGAACGACGCGAGTCATATCGGTGGGCAACGATAGCGAAAGAGGCGACGAGGTGAAGTCACGCAGCAATGTGGAGACCGCCAAATCGATGATGCAGAGGGTTCCAGAGATGCTGGCGAAGATGGGAAGTGAGATGGTGGAGCTGAAACATCGAGTATCCGAGCAAAGCGACACGATCAGGAAGTTGAGCGCCACGGTTTACAAGCAAAGCACTATCATTCAGGGACAGGAAGATCTGATCCGAGGCTTGGAAGCCCAGGCCCAGGAATCCAAGGAAGAGTTTCGACGTAAGAGCGAAGAGCACGACAAGGAAATGAAACAGGAGCACCGGGATCTTAAGAGAGAATTGGTCGGAGTGAAAGAGCAGCTAAATCAGCTGATGCAAAAGCTGGATGTATCGGGCGAGGTGGCTTTGCCAAGCGGCCCTCGAGCAACGTTTGCGGACGTCGCGCGCGCCCTGCCAAACAGCCCGCCCTCCAGTACACGCAGCATACCTGGTCCAACCAAACAGCAGACAGCCAACGATTCTGTCCATTGTACCATTGACACGTCTCGTGTAAGTGAGTCGAACAGGAACAAAGCGCAAATCGGGCAGATACGACAGGCCATCGAGGTTGAGATGAGAGCGAAGAACGGACATGAGACCTGGAGGTGCGCCGCAGTTGTGAGAGAATCCCGGAACGCCGACCGAGTCAAGATCGTCTGCAGAGACGAAGCCGAGCTTCAGCTGGTCAAAGAGGCGGCGCAGAAGACAGCCGTGGAGGGAGCGCGAGTCATGAGAGACCAGCTGTATCCGGTCCGGGTCGACAACGCCAACCGGACAGCAATCCTCGACGCGGAGGGCAATATCCTGCCTGGAGCGATAGAAGCCTTGAGTGCCGAAAACAGAGTGACCATTGGCAAGATTTCCTGGCTGAGCAAACGAGAGTCTGGTAAAGCCTACGGATCCATGGTAGTATACGTCACCAAGAAAAGCGATGCAGAAAGGCTTCTGGACGGTGACTACTTTGACCTAGCGGGAGAGTCGGCCACCACTTATATGTTCGAGCCAAGAACGGGACCGATCCAATGCTTCAATTGCCAGGATATCGGTCACAAAGCATATTCATGCAAGAAGCAGCGGACATGCGGCAAGTGCGCAAACGCTGGGCATCACCACCGAGAGTGCACAGCGATTGAGCCAAAATGCGTCCCGTGCGGCGGACCGCATGAGTCGTTTAGCTGGAAGTGCAGGATGAGGAACCCGAGCAGTGATGCTTGAGTCCCTCCGCATCCTACAACTAAATGTGCGCAAGCGTGATGTGGTGCAGCAGAGTCTGATGAATGACGCAGACCTGAAGGATTTTGCCGTACTGGCCATCTCTGAGCCGTATGCGCGCAATATTGACGGAAAGGTGGTGACGAGTCCTATGGGACATCGTAACTGGACAAAGATGATTCCGACAGCAAGTATCCGTGCCGTCGGCTGATCTTACAGTAGCGATAGTTCGACTCGAGGGGAGGGAGGTGATGGTGGTGTCAGTGTATGTGGAAGGGAAGAACGACGAGGCGCTGGCGAGCGCGATGGAGGTGTTGCGCGACGTGATCGATCGCTTCCGCAATGGAACAGGAAACCGCACAGATGTGGTTCTAGCGGGGGACTTCAATCGACACGATCTCCTCTGGGGCGGAGATGAGGTGTCAGCGAGAAGACAAGGGGAAGGTCAGCCCATCGTTGACCTGATGGACGACTTTAGTCTCTGCAGCCTTCTCCCGAGAGGGACGAAAACGTGGCAAGGGCCGGACAAGGAGAGCACCATCGACCTGGTGCTGGCATCGGCAGAACTGGCAGACGAGGTGATATCCTGCGTGATTCACCCGACAGAGCATGGATCAGACCACAGAGCGATCCAGACGACCTTTGACATTCAAGTACCGGAGCGAACATTTCCGCAGCGCCTGCTGCTCAGGAACGCGCCGTGGGTCGCCATCGCAGCCAGGGTCGAGGACGAGCTTCGACCTCTTCCGTGGACTGTGGGGGTGCAGACGCAGGCGGATCAGCTCATGCGGGTGGTCACCAAGGTGCTGCATGATCTGACACCCCGGGCACAACCGCCGCCTTACGCGAAGCGATGGTGGACGAAGGACCTTACACGACTGCGGCGGACATACACGTACTGGCGCAATCAAGCGAGGGCACAGCGACGAGTCGGTCAATCACGGCCGGATCTGTCTAAGGAGTACCACGACAACGTGCGGAGCCAAAAGAAGACTCACTGGGACGACTTCGTCACCGACGAGAGCAACATCTGGAAGGCACTCAAGTACCTGAAGTCTGGTATGGAGATGGTCGACGACAGGGTTCCCCCGTTGAGGAGAACCGATGGCTCGATCACCGAAGGCAAGGGCGAGCAAGCCGAGGAGCTCCTATGCACCTTCTTCCCACCTCTGCCAGCAAGGATTGAGCCGGAAGGTGAGCGTCCGCAAAGAGAAGCGATAGCCATGCCGGACCTCACCTTGCAAGAGATTGAGGAAAAAGTGATGGCGGCCAAATCTTGGAAAGCGCCTGGTGAGGACGGCCTTCCTGCGATCGTATGGAAGAAGCTCTGGCACGTGGTCAAGCACCGGGTGTGGACGCTGTTCGACTCATCGCTCCGGGAGGGCGTGGTGCCTCATCATTGGCGGACAGCCAGGATCATCCCGCTAAAGAAGCCTGACAAGGGAGATTACGCCCTGGCCAAGGCATGGCGACCGATCTCTCTCCTGTCAACGCTTGGCAAAATTCTGGAAGCAGTCGTGGCGGAACGCATCAGCTACGTAGTCGAGGCTCAAGGGCTTTTGCCTGCGAACCACTTTGGTGCACGGAAGCGCAGATCAGCAGATCAAGCACTCGTGCTTCTGCAGGAGCGCATCTACAAAGCCTGGAGAATGGGCAGAGTGCTCAGTCTCATCAGCTTTGACGTCAAAGGCGCGTATAACGGAGTGTGCAAAGAGCGATTGCTAGAAAGGATGGAAGCTCGAGGCATCCCAAGCCGACTGGTGAAGTGGGTAGACGCATTCTGCTCGGAACGGACAGCCTCTGTGGTTGTGAACGGACATGCGGCTGAATCGCAAACCTTACCGCAGGCTGGCCTACCACAAGGATCTCCATTGTCGCCTGTGGCGTTCCTCTTCTTCAACGCAGACCTGGTGCAAAGGCGGATCAGTGACAAGGGTGGCTCCATCGCGTTTGTGGACGACTACTCTGCTTGGGTGACTGGACCAACGGCCGAGTCTAACCGAGAAGGCATGCAGTCCATCGTTGACGATGCGATCAGCTGGGAGAAGCGAAGCGGCGCCACGTTCGAAGCGGACAAGACGAGTGTCATCCACTTCACACGCATTGCAGAGAGGGATACCGACGAGCCCCTGACCGTCAAAGGGAAGGAGATCAAGCCGGAAAAGAGTGTCAAGCTCCTAGGAGTGGTCATGGACAAAGCGCTTCGTTTCAAGGAACATATCGCCAGAGCGGCCGCCAAGGGGCTGGCCGCGGCCATGTGTTTGAAACGACTGAAGATGGCTTTACCACGAACGGCGAGGCAACTCTTCGTCGCGACAGTGGCGCCAACCATGGACTACGCCTCCAACGTGTGGTCGCACGCATGCGGGGCGAAAGAAGCGTCGTGGATTGACAGGGCCCAGCGGGTGGAGCCCAGGCAGTTACAGGAGGGTTCCGCACAGTCGCAACGGCAGTGGCCGAGGCCGAGGCCGGACTGCAACCATTTCGAGAACGGCACGCTCAAGCTGCAACGAGATTCTGGATAAGGATGCGGACGCTCCCGAAGACGCATCCTCTGACATCGTTGAGGCTCAAGTTGAACAGGAGGTATGCCTCGCCAATGCAGAAGCTCGCCTCGGCGATGGGAGGACTAGATACCAAGCGCCTGGAAGTCATCCACGAGTTCGCACTGGCGCCGTGGATCGACCGACTGCACGTAGCGCAAGAGCGTGACCAAGTGGAGTTGGTGAAGCCTGACGAACTGGATGGCATCATCATCGCGACGTCCAGCTCACAGCGAAAGGGCCTGGTCGGAATGGGAGGCGTCGTTCGAGACGCGTCTCACAACAGCCCGGGCGAAGCACTGGCCAGCTACTCCGCTACAGTTGGACCCAGCGACGAGCAGAACGCCTACACGGCAGGACTCGCAGCGATTGCGATGACATTGCAGTGCTTACCGGCTGGTCTGCGTCGTGGAGGCATGACAATCGTGACAAGCAACCTGTCCGTCCTGCAAGTCATTGCGCGGCCACGACAGCAGTCGGGACAACGTACGATCCGCGAGATATACGAATGCGTCGAGACTTTGCGGAGAAGAGGATGCAGCGTTGCCCTTCAATGGGTACCCGCCCACGAAGACTTCACGATGAGCCCGCTGGCTAAAGCAGCCGCGAAGAGAGCAACCAGGGACGAATGCGCTGCCGAACCAGCGGCATTCAAAGCAAGGTCAACGACGCTACGACTGTTGCTCAACGGACAGAGACAGATCAACCAAATCCCAGAACGAGTCGGAAACTGGTCGAGAAAGATTGACAAGGCGCTACCCGGAGGGCACACTCGAAATCTATACGACGAATTGAGAAAGAAAGAAGCAAGCGTACTGGCACAACTTCGCACCGGGAAATCTCGACTGAGCCATTACCTTTACAAGATAGGAGCTGTGGATTCGGATGAGTGCATGTGCGGACAGACAGCAGAGACAGTGGAACATTTCCTTTTCCGATGCAATAGATGGACATCACAGCGAGAGATCATGCTTCGGTACGCACGCGACAAGATTGGGGACCTATCGTTCTTCCTGGGAGGCAAAGCAGCATCAGACAATGACAAGTGGCGGCCGGATATGAAGGCTGTACGAGCGACAGTACAGTTCGCGTTGGCAACCAAACGCCTCAACATGGACCAGCAGCCGATGACGGACTGACCACAGATCGAAGACACAAACATCGAATAGCCTTCAAGTTGACAGATCGCGCTTCAGCCGCTGAAGGTAGGACGCTGAACACTTGGAGAAACTGACCTTCAGGCAGGCCTGTCATGTCACAGCGATCGAGGCTGGAAACAGATGAAAAGAAGTGTGGGGCTTTAGGTGAGATGGGACCATGTACAGAAGGTTTATAGCTTAGCGTAGTGGCTCTATAGGGGGAACCCTCCGGGCGTAATACAATAAATAAATAAATTTCAATAAGGGGGAGTAGTGAAGTACTTTATTCTGGTAATTCAATAAGTGGGTGAGTCTATGCACATAAGCAGTCAAGAATATTGTCTCATAACTCATACTTTGCCTACACAGCCCACCAGATTCCCGACACCATGCTTCTTCTCCTCATACTAGCCAACTCCAATTTCGAATCCCAGCCGCTTCACAGCACCGCAAGCTCCGTTAACGCGTAGGGGATACGATGGAAACCGGATATGCAGACACCATCCAGTCGAAAACATGGAAGACTTGGGAGCGCTGTGTTACGATTTACGACGACAAAGTTATCAAGAGAGAGCTCTATGATGAAGAGCTAGTTCGTCGCCCAAATGGCAACGTTCTTCGACCGTTCTGGGCTAAGGAGCGGTTGCTAAACGAAGCCGCATCACTTCAATTCCTTCGCGCAAACACCACCATACCGGTGCCGACATGCCGACTTTACATGATGGATGGGGTTGTCCACCTCGAGACGAAACGGATCACGACCGGAGTGCTCCTCGAAGAAATAGATGCAGACTCTCGGCCAGCCGCGGTCGCTGCTATTGATGAACAGATGGAAAGCTTCATATTTCCTCAGCTTCGTCTGCTTCGTCGAAATTACATTGGAAGTGTCGACTCAAGTCTTCCGGTATTCCCCCCGCAGCGCGTATACGGTCGTGACAGACGGTCTTGGAAGCGAATAACGTCGGAAACCGACAGTTTTGTACTTTGCCATAACGATCTTGGACCTCAAAACATATTTATCTGCCCGAGTACTTTTCAGATCGTTGGAATCATAGACTGGGAATTCGCAGGATACTTTCCCCCATATTTCGAACTTCAACTGTGGAGAGCTTTCAGCTGGGACGAAGAACAAAAAGTCTATGACGATGCGAATTCACGTGAACTCAACTTTTTTGGACTCAGGCCGGAGGATTTAGAAGATTCCATTCCACCATGAGAATATGAGGCAGGTACTCATGTATGAAGCAACTAGGCGGGCGGCCGCGGCGCTACGTGTCGCAGGTAAATACAGTCGTGAGGTTACTCTGGAGGGGACACTGGATTGCCTTGAAGTTGCAAGAATAATGGAAGATTAAACTATCCCGAGTGGCTCAACATTTATCCATTCTTCAACCCCGACGCTACATAACCAACTTCTACCGCGCCAAACCAACTCTGATCCCACCAGACCTCCAAAGCCTTCGGGTGCTCGAGGACGTGGTACAAATGTCGTTGGCAAATGTCATAAAAGTGCCCAGAGCGCTTGCAGGCTTGCAGCAAACCCCACTGGAAGATGTGGGAAAAGTAGATGAGCGGATCAGGACAGGAGGGTAGGAGAAAAGGAAAGGACAGGACAAGACAGGAAGGACAGGACAGGACAGGACAAGACAGGACAGGACAGGACCCGCCCACCCTACTCTGATTAGGCCGTGTTAAGATGGGGGAAGCTGCCTCGTACATGTAAATCAACATGTTAATTGTAACCCGGTCTTGAGGCACTAACAGTGTATGTAACCTTAGGTACCATGCACAAAGCACTCCATCCGCTCCTCACTCTAGGTAGATCTGGTTGTTTGTCAACCAACAGGACAATGTGCTACCCTGCTCATTTCATCAGCACGTTGCTTGCCATGAACCGAATATTCTCAAGTATGGTATTTGGGAATAACTCGAACGTGTATATAAAGCACATCTCTTTAGTGGCAAGGGCGGTCCTCTCATGTCTTCTCATTACACAACGTCAAGCATTTCGCTCTCTTATCATTGAAAATCACCGCATTTCGACATGCAGGATAAGATAACTACTAAGGAGGTAGTTGAGGCGGGTGTCGTGTTTGCCGTGACCGCGGTCTTTCTAGTTCCTTATCTGTACTGGATGATCAGAGTCAAGTCACAAGAAGCCTCGCGGAGGCGAACTTGGGCGTCAATCTCCACTGCCTGTCTCTTTCTGGGCGCTGGAATAGTCTTCGCCGCTTTGTTTGGCACCGTGAGGAATGCAGTTTCATCTGATACCCTTGCGTATCCATTCTTCATGGCTTGGAAAGGAGCGACTGTGCTATGCGTCGACATCGTCGAGGTATTTCCCGATTCGGGCACTCCATATGATCTTATACTGATGGCTCGCAGCTTATTCAAGTTGTCGACTCCCTAATACACGCCTGTTTTTCTCGCTCCGTCGAGCCCGATTCCTCGGTCAAGGCGAAGATTATTATTTTCGGACTAATATTAGTCTTCCATTTCCCATTTATTGGGACGATCGTCTGGCGCTCCGGCCAGTCTCGTATCGAGTACTGGTTAGCTGCACCAATGGTTTCTCATTTGAGCACCGCGATCATGGTCGTGGTGATCTGGAGAAGAATAGAGCATTTTCGCCGCTTTGGACGCAGACAGTCTCATCAACCTCAGCCAGAACAACCGCCGACGAATCGTGGTTTGGTATGGCTCGGAGCCATTAGCGGATTGGTATTCCTGGGATCTCTAATACTTCTGATATGTTCTATAACCGGTTGGTTTAGGCACCAATTTGGAGGACAGTGCGGACTTTGTTTAGTGGTTTTAGCTGTGCCAGTAGCATCTCTGGATGGTATGATCAAACGACACCAGAAAAGACGCATGGAGAGAACATTGACACTGTCTTTGGCGGCAAGACCTAGTGCTGAACGGTCGATAGAGCACCTGATGTTTGAGGGTATGGAAACTGGGCCACTATAATTTTACTGCTGTACTTTACGACTTGCATCCTTTGATCTTGGGCGTCCTAGGTTTGGGTCAGACCCAATACATTGGGCTAAAATTGGTACATTTTTTCGCCAGTAACCCTTCCATACTCAAAATCGCATATCGCTAAGCGTCGCTATAGTCCAAGGGCGTTGAGGCCGGGAAATGAATGCTTCATATCGCAGCCTTACAATAGAGATACCATAGGGCCTTCAATAGGGTGCATTCCGATTGTATGACTATTGGCTATCTAGGCGGACAATTTCTCTTGCCATGGATCTAGCCTCTCGCGTGTTATGGCGCTCCGAAGTTGACGTCTACCGGGCGGGACTCGGGGGTGTTGTCAAGGGCAGGGCGGTAATCCGATGACCGCCCACCAAAGCCAGAACCTATGACAACCATTTGGTTCCATTCAGACAAGACGGGTCCTATAATTAGCTTTCGCTACGTGAATCGGAGAGCAAGCAAGGCGCATGTGGCTCATCGCATACAACAATACTGCGAGGGGGTCCATATTGCCAATATACGCATGGATTATATTATTGGCAACACTGCCTTGATCGAAAGGGTGCTTTAGATATACTGGAATTCTGGGCGGAAACCGCAACTGAAAAAGGGATCTGTTTCTGTGCCAAAAGTGGATTGTAACTTAAATGATTCGTCAATAGCACCCGTGCCTCGAACATCTCAGTACAGCTTGACGACGGCCTCATCGTAGGCGGCTATCATGGGCCTGTAAAGTTGCTCTGGGTCTCCTGCAGGGGTTCCAAAGCTCATCCTTTCGTCTTCGTCCAAGGGAAAGAGAATCTTCCTGATCCTCAGACAGAGCGGCTTAACAATATCAAACCGCTCTGGAAACTCGCCCATAATCCTTTCGAGACCATTCACAGTCATGTGGCCCTCTTTGGCATCGGCAATGTCACTGAAGCTCCCAATCTCCCACTTACGAAGAAGACTCTTCCTCGGCGGCTCCTCTTTGCCGCCAAACCCGTTCGTCCATGAGTCGCGCGCACACATCCAGAGGAGAACGTAGAAGAAGGACTCAAGGTCGTGGCGGTAGGTATGGTCAGCCTTCCGCAGCACCTCGATCGCCATGAACTGCATCGTGCCGGTCTGGTGCCGTGCTCCACTCGGCCCGCTATCCCTGACTTTAGCTAGATCGAGGTCGATTAGCATGCCTTTGAAGCCATCAGCTATCTTCGAACCCGTAATGATGATGTTGTTCGAGGAGATATCTCGGTGCAGGATGTTGCCATCGATATAGAGAGACTGGTGTGCCCTAATAGCGTCTCGGATCGACTCCAGCAGTTCCCTGATCGACTTAAAGTCGCCGATGACACGGCCAGCCGGTGACACGACGAGGCAAGAATAGATCCTGTTCTCAAACGGATCCTCGACTCTAGAAGTATACAAGCTTGGTCTGGTCTTGCCGATCGACAGCTGCTCGATAAACTCCTTAGCCAACTTCGGTTTCTGGCTGTTAGACCGCCGCCTCTTGGACCCAGACGTGTTCTCAGACGTGTTCTCAGAGGACGATTTGCGCTTGCGACTTGCTGTGCTCGTGCTCCCTACGGCCGATGGTAGATCTCTGAAGTGGACATCTTCATCCCGAAACCGGTGAGACTTTGGAAACTCCAGTCCCTTCCGCATGTCTGCAATGGTGGTGATTTGACGGTGCGCCACCACTCTCGCCACCCCCTTGACATCCTTCTCTCCTGCCAGCTTGAGATGGTCCACCTCTGGTTTCCGCTTATCCGATGCCCAGGAGAACTTAGCAACATGGCCGTTTCGGGTCCGGTAGCAAGTAGTCCCGCGACATACGATAGCGCGCTGCCTGACTATCAGCTCCTCCAGCTTGACTCTTGTTTCGTTGCCGCTTGTGTCGTCCAGAGTGGCATGGCGATGGCCCCCCTCTCGCTCGATGAACGTGTCCAGGCCCATCGCATCGTCACTCATCGTAGCATATCCAACAAGAGCTCGCGCGAACTTGTCTGGCTCGTCATGAATATCGAATAACCCTGAGCTATACGGCCCGGACCGATCGAAGACCCAGAGCTCTATCTTGGAAGAGCAGAGCGAGAACGCGTGGACGAATCGGCGTGTCGGCTGGTCGGCGAAGACACCTCGTACATACCGCGCAAGTTGGAGGATATCCGCTTTGAACCTGCTTGTATCGTATGACTTCTTTTGCTCTCCAACGACAAGGACATCCTTGTAGGTAAAGGTGCTGTTGGTTTCCCTGTCTGTTGTCTGAAAGAAGAGATCCATCTGGCCTTTCCGTTCCTTGAATTGGTTGGCGGTTCGGGTGGTGTATAACTTGTGGGGTGCACCAGTCAAGAAGCGTTCTTCGAGCGCACAGAGCCATGTCCAGACCGGGTTTTCATCGGGAGTGGACGGGAAGTTTGTCCATTTCTTTCCGTCGTGCGCCACCATCACCCCCTTAAGCATCTCTTTCTGTTCTTTGCGCCAGCTCTTGGAGTCGAAGAACTTGTCGCAGAACCCCCCCACATTGCGAAAAGTGCAGTCTTTTATCTCAAAGAAGAGCTCCCCTTCGACAATGTCGCGCGTTTCGCTATCGGCAAGTCGGCTCGAGCTGGTCTTGACGGGTGTTCCCTTGTAGGTTGGGGCGATGCTGGACGGGGGGGGAGTGAGGGTGCTAAGGGTGTCGATCAAACTGAAGACGGCATCCCAGATGTCGATGTCAGGAGCTCTGGCGATGACGCGACGAACGAGAGGGCGGAATAGCTCAGGTTTTACTCCGCCTCCTCGAACATGCTGCAATATGGAGAGCAACCTGACTGCCACGCTGCCGCTCTCGTCTGGTGACAGAAGGCTGAACGCGGCCGGAGAGGCGACCAAGGCTCCCAAAAGGCTTGCGACATCTTCTTGCCGCAAAACGTCGGGCTCATTGAAGTCGCGCAGTTTGTCTCGAATGTGATTAAGCGTATCATCGAACGGGCGGTCTGAGATAATCTTGATCCGCTGCTCCGAAAGACGCATTTTGGTGTCGGGTAGAGCATTGCTGATTGCTTTGCGGAGGAAAGGGAAAGCAAGGAAGAGGTAAACAAGAAAATAGGCAGGCGCGACTAATCACGTTCGTGTCGCAGGGAAGCGACTTACCTCAGCAAAGGTAAAGACAAGATGAGTCTAACCATTTTGGGACAAAGTCACGTTGCTTGGACTCACCTCCCTTGGGAGCGGAATGACGAGGCAGGATTAGCCGCAGGCGGTACATTTCGCGGTGGAGTCTCACGGACTGACAGCTGTTGAAGAGAGGTATTCGTCGCTGGCATATCACATCTCGCATGCGCCAATAGGAGAGCGCCCTGTGGGAGATTAGTCAGTGCGCACGCCTCAGGATCCATTGGCCAGTGACGAACGGCCGCCATCGGGTCGAGGCGAGTGCGAGCACACGAACGAGCTCTACCGTGGAAGAGTCGGCTGAGGCCGTGATCATGGTGGAGCAGGGCGCACCGCCCGCTCCAACGCCCACGAAAAGATCTATCGCACGGAGGATGAGCAAGTGGGCATAAAGATCAGGGACTGGAAGACTCTTGATTCTGCTATCTAAGGTGGGAAAGAGGCGAGATCTTTATAGACTGCCTGAATATGAGAATGGAAGGGAATGGTAGTGAATGGAAGCATCTGATCAGATCATCTGGAAGCCACTGATGCGTTGATGATGCCTCCTAGAAGTTTCTGTGGGGAAATGTGGAAACGGACTGTGCGAATAGGGGGTCAGACTGTTGGAGGCTGATATCCTATGTGTGACAGAAATCGTCTTTATGAGGATGCCGCCGGGCTTCCAGAAACCCGGAAAGGTGCTACGGCTTCGGAAAGCTCTCTACGGTCTACGCCGATCCCCCCTTCTTTGGCAACAGCACCTCACAGGCTCCCTCGAAGAGCTGGGGTTCAAGAAAGTCCCTCAGGAACCCTGTGTGATGATGAAGGGTGCCGTGACCGTCTTTTTCTACGTGGACGACATGATCTGGGCCTACCGAAAGGAAGATGAAGGCTTAGCTAAGGAAGCCATACAAAGGCTCGAAGAACGCTATAAAATGAGCTTCCTAGGGGAACCTAAATGGTTTCTAGGGATACACATCCTCCGGGATCGGCCCCATCGAACGATCTGGCCGACCCAGGATTCGTATATCGACAAGATAGCTCATAAGTACGTTCACGAAAGCCTAGGCCATTCAAAGCTCCCAGACACTCCGATGGTCACGAACGAAGAGCTCCTTCCGGCTTCTAGCCAAGCAACCCAAAGGGGAGATACATCAATATCTCCAGAAGGTCGGATCTGTGCTCTTTTCAGCCATTTCCACGAGGCCGGATATTGCATTTGCAGTCTCCCGGCTAGCCCGCCACAACCAGAACCCGGACGAATCGCACCAACGAGCCGTAGACAGAGTCATCCTTTATCTCTACGGCACGCGTTCGTACGGCATAAGGCTTGGGGGCTCAAAGAAAGTCGAACTGTTTCTTTGTTCGAGTGATGCATCATTTGCAGACAATTCTCTTGACAGAAAGAGCTCTCAAGGCTACGTTATGACCCTATTCGGGGGAACCATTGCGTGGAAAGCCTCGAAGCAAGCCACAGTCACAACGTCGAGCACAGAGGCGGAGCTCCTAGCTCTTTCAGAAGCCTCAAAAGAAGCAATCTTCTTAAGCCGGTTGTTGACGTCTTTATGGATTCGGATCCCCTTGCCGTTGCTAGTAGAGTGTGATAACTCGCAGACAATCAGGCTCCTCGAAGAAGGAAGCGCGAAGCTATCTACACGGCTAAGGCATGTCGATATCCATCAACACTGGCTACGTCAGGAATGCCAGGAAGGCCGAATCCGGGTCCGTTGGGTCCCCACGGCACATATGAAAGCCGATGGCTTGACCAAAGCTCTGCCAAAGCAGAAACTCTTCGAGTTCCAAAGGATGATTGGGCTCGAAGATCTCAGGGAGCGGCTACGCCTAGAGGCCCGGTTAGAAGACCTCCGAGACCAGATCAAAGACCATAGGAAGCCTATGCCGCCGGGAAGGTAAAGCATTCGTATCTCCTATTCACACCGGTCGATCGGCCCTTCGATCGTTGCCCCTAAAGGCTTTTTAGCTACACCCGATCGGGATAGGCTATAGCTAAGGGGGTGTGTCGTGAAAACGGGTTAACGATCTAAGTCCGAGGGTTACCTAGTCGGGCTGACTCTAGCAAAGGTGACTGAGAAGGATGAATAATGTCGTTGGTAAGCAGGACTTATCGTGGGGTCGATTTGCGGAGTAATTTCGGGAAATCGTATGCGATTACATATCTACCATCTGATAAGTGCCCGGCGCCGCGCACGCGAATATCTCCACGGCCAGCAGCCCAATCGAGGCCATTCCGGGGCCTGGGGGACTACTCCACTCCGGCGGCGCGTTTGGTCGAGGAGCACCGTATAGGCTACTGTCCGTCGAGATATTTGCGTTGCAGCGCCGCGAATGGGTAATGGGGGGGCTAGGCTCGGCTACAGGAACTGCGAGATAGTAATGCACCGATCCTACGGCCCTTTGATCCTCAAAAATATGTCTAGTTACATGGATATAAATATGTATAAAGACTCTACGAGGCGGCTGGCTTACGTCGACGAGGGCGGTCCGCTTTCCCAGCCGGGTCCTCCGCCCCGACGGCCCTGACCTCGAGTTGGACCTGGTCCCGGGCCTGGACCTGGGTCATCGGGCACGGGGGTCCCTACCTGTACCCGTATCTGGCCCTGGCCCTGGCCCCGATCCTGGCCCCGCCGTCGGCGCTGTTTGAGCTCGTCGACGAGTCGGTTCAAGCTTCGGCCGGCGCGTAACAGCTCTAGCTCTGCAACGGCCGCCTCCTTGCATTTGCCGGACGCCATACGGGCCAACAGCTCGTCCCAGATCACCTTCCGGCGACAGAACTGCACTCTGACCCCGTTCCCCGGGCGCCAGCGGCTTCCCCACGTCTCTTCCAGCTCCCGTACGGCCTTCTGACCTGCAAACCCTTCACCCCATTCCTTCCAGACGTCCCCCACCGTAAAGACCCTTGCCAGGGCTGTGACGATAGGCATGCCTGGTACCAGAGGCTCTGGGGCGGGGGCCGGGGCCGGGGCCGGAGCTGTATTGAGATTCAAGGTAGGTACTGTTGACGGGGCCGGGGCCGGGGCTGGGGCCAGCGCCTCTGCTGACCCGGCTCCGAAGTAGCCGGTAAAGGTGATAGGTGTTACGGCCAGGCACATACGAGCCTTGACGGCTATAAAGATGTATTGGCACTATGAACGAAGACTCAAAGCTAAGGAGCAAGAAAGAAAGACTAGACTACACGACCGAGCTGGCCCTTATGTGCATATGCACGAGGTTACCTCAGCAGCGCTCAGGTAAGCACGAGGTCGCACGTGGGCACGTGATGCTGCTTGGGCACGTGACACTGGTGACGTTCTGCGCTGGTGTCTCTACGCTGGCGCGCAGGGTCGTGACACTACCCCCCGTCTAAGGCCTTGATATGCGTATCAAGGTAGTCAGTCGTGGCGGCGGGTTCTTGGTTTCACGGCTTTCTCGGCTGTGTCATCATCGTCTCGTTCCTCGCAGCCCTCCTCCGCTGCAGCACATTCGATCCAGTATTGCAGGTTGACGGGTGGGCCTGCTGCGTCCGGATGTTCATCGTGGAATACCTTCAATGCTATTGGTGCGTTACGGAAATTCTAGCCGGGTACCAGGTCTCATCAGGTCACATCCCTTCCATAAGACCTGGTATTCCAGTCGTCGACTCCTACCGGTTACTCGAGACTGCTGGACTTGATCAACCTCCCACTCGGGTTCTCCGTTGATCTCCTCGGGTGGCGGAGGTGTCTGGATCTGCTGGGGCAAGGGGTTATCGGCTGCTTTTCGAAGACGGTCGGCGTGGAATAGGTTCTTCATTTTGTACGACTCGGGCAGCTGCAGTACGTAGCTATGACCGCGTTCTTCCAGGATTACGAACGGACCTGACCATTGGTTATCTAGCCGAGTAGTCGGAGCGTTCGTGGCGAAGCCTTTCCTGCTGAGAAAAACTCGGTCACCGATGGCAAAGTCGGTTGGTCGTCGTTTCCTATTAGCCTGTTCCTTCTGACGTTCTTGAGCGGCGGTGGCAGCATTCCTGGCGTCTTCCTGGGTTTCCTGGGCGGTTTGCACAAGTTCCCTAGCTCTGGCGGCGGGTCCGGTGGCAGCGGTCTTGTCAGTCGGGGGCAGTGACAGGGGGTTCCGGATATCTCGGCCTAGGGCTACTTTTAACGGTGCCATGTCGATGGAAGAGTGCCAAGACGAGTTATGGGCGAAGTCGAGGGCGGGCAGCAGGGAACTCCAGTTGTCTTGATGCTTCGTCACGTAGAATCGTAGCTTTTGATCCAGGTATTGATTTGTGACTTCTACACCCCCTTGGGTCTGAGGGTGTAGGGAGCTTCCATGACGATGCTTCGTTCCCGTGAGCCGGTTAATCTCTGCGAGGAAGGCAGAAATAAACTGTCCAGCGTTGTCAGAAATCCATACGAGGGCATACCGAAGAAACGATAGAGGTAGCGGAAGTAGCGGCTAGCTAAGACTTCTGCTGTATCGTTTTTCTTTCCTGGGAGCGTGGCGATAATCCGGCTTAGCTTGCAGACGAAGGTCCAAACATAGTCATATCCGTAACGGTCTTTCGGCATATCCTTCCCGTCACATTCGACGTGCTCCCAAACAGAAGTCGGCACGGGCAGTGGATGGAGCAGTCCAGGGGTCTTGTCTCGAGGGGTTTTGTTGCGGCGGCAGTCGTGGCAGTTCCGAATATAACGACGGATATCCTCCTTCATCCTTGGCCAGTAGAAGTCTCGTTGGAGCAGCTTGATTACCTTGTTCTGTCCGGCGTGAGCGAAGATCTGGGGCTCGTGGGCTTCGCGAATGAGCGCGGTCTGAAGAAACGTCTGCTTGTCTGAGGTCTGGGCTGGTACGATCAGGTGTGTTCCATGGGTGCCGAGGTCTTGGAGGAGGTTCTCTTGGCGGATCAACGAAACGAGTTCGGCTCCCTTCGGGACCGAGTTCGGGTCTAGTTCTGGGCGGTCTTGATCGGGCGTCTGCTGTATCCCTTGGTCTTCTGGGGTCTGTAGGGCACTCGTGGCCCTCAGAACTAATGGTCTAGTAGGCTTAGGTTCGGGACTAAAGTTCTGAGGGGGCAGGTGGCCGGCGGCCGTAGGGTCTAGCGAGTCGGTCGCGAAGCCTAGCCTTTCCGGAGGATCAGGGTCACCGTGCGTTCCTCGGCTTCCCGGGCCTTTACGGTAGGAAGCTCGGCTGTCTTCCTGAGAGGGCATCGGCGACTACGTTCAGTCGACCGGGGCGGTAGAGGAAACGGATGTCGAACTGGGCGAGAAAGTCGGACCATCTGATCTGTCGTACCGAGAGCAGGCGCTTCGTAGAGAAATGGACTAAGGCTTCGTGGTCGGTGATCACATCAAATTTCTGGCCTAAGAGCTCTGGGTAGAAGTGCTCTAGACTCTGTACGACGGCGAGGAGCTCTCGATCTTGGATTGGGTAGGCTCGCTCGGCCGGGGTCATGGTCCTAGAGAAGAATCCAACGGGCTTCCAGGTCCGATCAGGCTGTTCCTGCCATAGAACACCAGCTGTGGCATTCCGGGAGGCATCGGTCTCCAGTCGGGTCGGCAGTTCTGGTCTAAAGAAGGCGAGGACCGGGGCTTCGATAGCCAGGCGCTTGAGTTGATCAAATGCTTCGCGTTGCTCCGGGCCCATCACAAAGGCAACATCCTTCTTAAGCAACCGGTTCAAGGGTTCTGCCACTCCCGAGGCGTGGTAGCAGAAAACACGGATGAAATTGCATAGGCCAACGAATGATCGGATCGCGGTGCGGTCTCGGAGGTCTTCAAGCTTCCAGTCTTGTATCGATCGAACTTTCCGAGGGTCGACACTAAGGCCCACACCGGCTTCAAGCAGAACGCCGAGGTAGTCAACCTTGGTCACGTTAAATCTAGACTTCTTGATGTCTCCCTGGAGGTTGGCCTGATGGAGTCGCCAGATCACTTCTTGACAGTCTTTCCAGTGGTCTTCTTCTTTATCCGAGTAGATCAGGACGTCATCTGCGTAGGCGCTGGCGCACCGGTCGAGGAGATCGTGAAGCTGCGCGTTGATAAACTGCTGGAACCAGGCGGGACCTACCTTCAGACCGAACGGGAGGACTTTCCAGCGGAAAGTTCCGAAACGGGTGCGAAAGGCGGTCAAATACTCGGAGTCAGGGTCCATGCGGAGACGGTGGAAGGCCTGGATCACATCGATCTTCGTAAAGCGTTGAGCTTCACGGCAACCGAAAGCAGTACCTTCGAGGGACGGAGCGGGCGTGATGCGACTTTTAAGATGATCGTTCATCCAACGGTAGTCGATGCAGAAGCGGCGGGCGGTCGTGTTCGGTTTCGGAGCGAAGAGGACGGATGCGGCGTGCGGACTCGGATCGGGCCCCATGAAATCTATCTCCGGAGGTGATCGACAGTCTCTTTCTCTAGAGGCAGATACTTAACGGGCGTGCGGTACGATGGGGGTACTGTCGGCGAAAGAGGCTTCTCAAGCTCTAGGACTACATCGTGACCGGGTCGGCTCGAAGGTAGGGTGTGGGCCTCTTTCTTCGAGAAGAATCCCTCTAGATGGGTGAGCTGGGGCGGTAGACGACTACGGACACAAGCAACATGCTCAGGGTCTTCTCCCTGAGGGAACGGAATGCTTTGTCCCTGGTAGGTCTTCTGATCCGGGGAGACTTTAGCAACGGTTCGAGCACTAGGGACGGTCTGGTCAAGGCCGGAGCTTGGCTCGAGCTGGACTGGATCCCGGGGCATCAACGGTTCGAGTTCGTTCCACTGTTCGAATCTCTCGTGAGACTCTACTTGGCAGACCAGGGCGTTAATCAGGGCTTGATCTTCGGAGGCTTGGACCGAGGCGACGGAGACGAAGTCGGTAGCAGGGGCGGTCGTGAGCTGAAAACGGACAGACTTCTTGGCAGACGGAGACTTGGACTGAAACGACGGAGACGGAGTCGGTAACGGGGTCGGGACAGAGGCCGGAGGAGCTTGATCAGAGCGGCGCCAGTTCTTGTGGAGGATCCGGTAGCGTTTCTCCTCTTTCTCGAGCAGGCGGTTCCGCCTCTCAGCGTCGGCCTGGATCTTAGGGTCGATCCGACCCGAGAGCGGGGCTTGACGAGAGAGCTGGATCGTCGGGGAGAACTTGGCGAGGGCAGGAAGATCATCTGGCCAGATGATCTGTCGGGCGGCGCAGTCAAGTAGGAGGCGCTTCTCCCGCATCCAGAAAAGACCGATAAAGATATCATGGCCACACTCAGCTATATCAAATGTCTCGTTTGCGAACGAACGGCCATCGATGACGAAAGTGGCGACCAGCTGTTTCTGGATATAGCCGGCTGGCTTTCCACGGAAGTCTTGGAGGGGAATCCGACTCGGGAGCTCCTTAATCTGGGCTCCGAGTCTTTGGGCGGCGGACTGGGCGAAGGTTGGGCTAACCAGCAAACGGGTTTCGGCTCCGGTATCACAGAGGGAGCGGGCAGGTAAGCTCACACCATCCACTTGGACTTGACTTGGCAGAGTGAATGACTTGCTAGACCTACTCGCCATCTGTGACACCTTAGGGACCATCAAGGAGTCTTGTGATGGTCCTATTCGTTTCGAATCCTGATCAGAGTCGTTGGCAGGGACAGGGACGGAGGCGACACGGGAGACAGCATGGGTGCGGTCGGGACACTCGCGAGAGAGGTGCCCTGTTTTTCCACAAATAAAGCAGGTGCCATTATCCCAATGGACCCTTTTCTCATCGTCGGTCAAGGCTCTGCCAGCATCACGCGAGGTGATAGGGGTCGAGCCGGTCTTGTTCGGAGTCTTGGCGGTAGTCGGAGCAGTCTTAGTCGGCGCGCGGCGAGATCGGTCGGAAGAGCGGGAGTCCTGTGTCTGCCTCATACTCCTCTTCTGGCAGTGGACAGCGTCTTTAATGAACCCACAGAAAACCTCGTAGGTCACGGACTCGTCACGGGTCTTGGTCAAGAGGCTGTTATCTAGGTTGGCCGGGATGTGCTGCCACAAGGTATGCTTCATCTGGTCCTCGGGCACACGACCGGTCGCAGTTAAGTAGTCAAATTCCGCAAGAAAGTCCACAATGTCGGTCTTCCCATTCACGGTAAACTGGAGGCGTTGCAGGCGGTCAAGAGCCTCGGAAAGCTCATTCGGATTGCCATAGGCGGACTCAGAAGAAGGGTCGAGTGTCAGAGGAGAAGCGGGTTTCAAGTGCTCGGCGGGCTTTTCCTCGAGCAGGTTATACAGACAGACCATCCGGCTGTTCTCAGTCCGGAAGGTTCGTACGTCTTCGTCAAATTTGTTCTTTATGCTCAGGATGAAGGAATGGAACTCGTCCTTCTTCCTGAGAACGTCGCGAGACCTTGATGCGCGATTTGGCGGCGTCGCTGTACTCGGGGTTCTTGCCCTCTGGGAAGGGGGCAAAACAGGCCAGGCAGCTTTGCCTGTTGGTCGGAAGGCCGGGCCATTTGGGCCGGCAAAAGCAGTCGAGGCTCCCGGTGCTGTTGATTTGATTCAACAGACGGAGAGCGTTCATTTAGACGGGCCGTTAAGGCCGCAATCTGTCCCCTCATCTCGCGGATGAGAGCGTCTTGGGGCTCGGGGCAGCCATGGCTACTATTTCGGATTCAGTGGCTTGGCCAGCAAGCCGGGCAGAACGGCGTGGCTGATCCGAGGGCAGGGCTTCCTCGGATATCATAGTCTCGAGGTCAGAGTCTAGGGTCGGAAATGGTACCACGCGGAATCACGGTCAGATGCCTGCACGAGCAGGGACGGTCGGAGGTCAGACGGGACGAATCCCTGGTCGGAACGGTTGGTCGGACGACTACACACACGCGTAGTCTTTGTCGGAACGGACGTGATCTCAGCCTTGAGGATCACTTGGTCGGTGGTCGGAGTCTTGGTCGGAACGGTCAGAACGGATGCGCTGGATTTACGTCAGGCGCGTGTGACGTGAAAGCTCGGTGCCTATTTGCTTAATCGCTGGCAAGCGATCTTATTGAGCTTTGAGTAGTGTTACGGCCAGGCACATACGAGCCTTGACGGCTATAAAGATGTATTGGCACTATGAACGAAGACTCAAAGCTAAGGAGCAAGAAAGAAAGACTAGACTACACGACCGAGCTGGCCCTTATGTGCATATGCACGAGGTTACCTCAGCAGCGCTCAGGTAAGCACGAGGTCGCACGTGGGCACGTGATGCTGCTTGGGCACGTGACACTGGTGACGTTCTGCGCTGGTGTCTCTACGCTGGCGCGCAGGGTCGTGACAATAGGGACCTTGCCTTGGAGGAGGGCATCGAGGCCGCCCTGAATCCCGTCCAGCCGGGCCTCAAGCCGGATGGCGAGCCGCTGACTATTCTGTAACAGGGCCTCCCGCGTGCTCTCTATGACGCCGCTTAGTTCCGGCAGCGCGCGTCGTACGAGCAGGCTTACCGGCTCCATAGCCCCTACCGCGGTGGACCGCACGGCGACGGCGAACTCGTCCCACTCGGGCCCGCCAAAAGGGGCGTAGGCGAAGAACGGTAGCGACGGGTAGCGGAGCTGTAGGACGGCCAGGTCCTGCAGAAGTACTATACGCAGGCGCCGCATAAGCAAGGAAGCCGTCAGCGGCTGGGTCGTCGTCGTCGAGACCGCCTTCTGCCCAGCATTGCCGGCGCGCCCGCGCCTCAAAGCGGGTTCCCACCTCGATCCACGGCCACAGCTGCTTTTGTAAGACGTACGGGGTTCGTGAGCCGCACGCGCGAGGAAGTAGTCCCCGGGAGGCCGAGAAGCCGGCGACGATACGCATGAACTGCCGCGGTAGGTGCGTAAGATATGCCTGGCAGAGCACGCTCTGGTTCCAGCGGCCGGCCTGCGAGATCTGGGCGAGCGACGTGCCATGGGTCTCCGCGTCCTGGGCGCCCACCCTGCGCGGGAGGTGCGTCTTCTTCGACGCGATAAGGCCGGCAGCGCCGAAGATACGCCAGGTCTCTTGTAGCTGCGTCGGGTACGAGAGCTCCTGCTCGCGGTCCCGCCCGACGAGGACCTTGATCCGATACCAGTCCTGACGGCGCCGAAGATACGCCAGGTCTCTTGTAGCTGCGTCGGGTACGAGAGCTCCTGCTCGCGGTCCCGCCCGACGAGGACCTTGATCCGATACCAGTCCTGACGGCGCCGGAAGGACGGGGGCGGTTCGCCGGCGACGTGCCAGCGCCAAAGAAGAGCTGTGCTAGGGCCTTGCGTACAGAATAAGGGGTCCTTGTGCCGGAGCGCGCCCATAAACTCCTTCCTCGCCGTCTTATTTAGCTTGCCGTCCCGTAAAAGGCTTACCAGGCAACCACAGGGGTCGGGCCTCCGAAGGCGGATAGTCGAGTAGGGATAGGTCTGCAAGCTCCATCTTGCGCCGGTTCTCCCCCCGTAAGAGGTAGTAGTGGCCGAAGAGGAGGTCGACTCGCGTACGGAGGTTTTGCGGCGTATACGCGGCGCCAGTGAGAAGGAGATCCTGGATCCGAAGCCATTCATCGGGAGGTAGCCGGCCTGGATCCCGTCGCTTCCGCGGTCTTTAAAGGAGGCGCGGTCGTGCTTCCCCGCTGCCGGCCCCGTTGCTCAAGGAATCCTCGTACGGCGGCGCCCCGGGATTCTCCGTATTCGCGTTGCCGTGAGCCACCTGGAGCCTCCATAGCTCGATAACGGCCGCGATATAGGCGTCGATAGTGCCCTCGTAAGCAAAGACCCTTCGGTAAGGTCTACTGCAGCCGTCGCGAGGCCTGTGGGTGGCACGTAGCCCTCGCGGTCGTCAGCGAGCAGCTCGGCGGCCTCGGCCAGGGGGACCTCCAAAGCTTCGGCCAGGCTTTCGGCCTCTGCCATGGCCGCGGCCTCGAGCTGCTCCTGTTCGCGCTGTTGCCGTACCTGTACGGCCTCGCCGTTGCCGTTGCCCCTAATCTTACCCGCGCGCGCGGCTTCTTCTGCGGCGGCACAACGCGTCGTAACAGGATATCCTCTTTGAGCCACGCCGCCAGCTTGTCCGGCGTTACGAGCTCGCCGTCGGGCCAGCTATAGAGCGAGCCGTCTGCTGCAGCCCGAGGCGTATGGCACCAGGCCTATACGCATTTGTCTGTTAGCCGCCTAGGGGGCCGTACGTGACAGGGATCGAAGTGGAGGACCGGCCGGGGGACGCGCCTTCCACTCCCGCTGCTTCGCCGCGTAACTCCGCGTCGTGTTCGCCGGCTGTTCGTCCTTCTTCGCCTGGATGCCCGCCCTCCGGGCGGCACGGGCGCGCTCGTCAGCTGCCGTGTACGAGTCGTCCGCGGCCATCTCGGTCGATCGGGCAACCTTCCTAGGGCGAATGTCTGGGCTCGGTTGGCCGGAAACCCGATAAGTCGGGTGGGAACTTATCAAATGCACTTATCAGGCGTCCTGCACACGATTTCACGGGCGGCGTTTTGCGGGCAATAAGTGGTCACGTGGTCTAAGTGAATTACGACGCAATTGCGGGCACCACCGATAAGCAACATTGTCTTCACTGCAGCCAGAAAGTGAACTGGCGCCGAGTAGCATTGCTGCCCCAAACCAGACAGCAGCGGAAGGGTGTAGGAGCGACACCCCGCAACTCGTCTCTACAACAGTTGGTAATCCGGTCATGCCAACCACTCCGCCAATCTCTTGGCTTCACCATCACTCTATCGTGGGGTTGCAACAATTCTCCGCTATGACCAGCGCGTCATTCTCTTGCCAATCCATCCGAAAGCTTGCTTGTCAGTCGCACCTCGTCGACATCCCTGGCCGTGTTCGCGGCCGCCCTTGGTCTTTGGAGAACCTGGGTGGATTGATACTGTTGATCCGCGCTGCGGCAGTCCCTGACGTCGCCGTGATCAGCAGACGATTCGAAAGGCTCCACCTACTGAACAACTCAACGAATGCCTCGATGATTTGCGACTCACCGGTCCCGCCCTCGAAACCGCCGACGAACTGGCAGAACTGGTGGCATATGATTGAGAAAGCGATCGACTGCGTTTTGTCAGCCGTGTTGCCAACTCTCTGCCCGTCGCCGAGAAAGGGGCTGATAGGCCAAATTGGGCTTGCATTCCCGCCTCTGCGTCGTCTGCGGTCTCATCGAAGTCAAGTCGGCCGTCGCCATTTCGACATCGTCCTCCCCGTGGCCGGCCATGACTCTCCGCGATGCAGCGCCGCAGCGCGGCGGTCGCCTTCCCGGACCACGGTTATATCTTGTAACGGTATGCCATGGATCATCCTCTCCCTCTCCTTCGAAGCACTCATCTGCTGCGACTTGATGGCCCTGACCTGATTTTGCGGTGGTAGTGCGGCCCCGGAAAATACCCGCCCCTACATACTTATCCGTCTCGCCCCACGTTCGGGTGCCTCCATGGCGTAGTGGTGACACGTCTGGAGCCTCTGCGTCGCAGAAGGGTCGGTTCGAAGCCGGCTGGAGGCACCCTGGTGAAACAGGGCACACCCGGGTTCCCGCCCGTCAACAGGAACAGCGTCATGAGAAAACACAATCGGCGTACCAACCACCATCAATGACTAACACAACCACGCTTCAACTTCGACACATCGCGCTTCAGTTGCTGGGAATAGGATGCTGAACACTTGGAGAAATTGACCTTCAAGCAGGTCTGTCATGGAGCAAAACAGTGGTACGGTTGGCGCAGCGTAAGATGATCTGTGGGGCTTGGGGAGTCAAGGAACAAACGTGCGGAACTGTACTCTAGACTGTGTAAAGGCCTTATAGGGACCTCCCTCCGGGCGAAATAAATCCTACCTACCTACCACGTTCGGGTAACCACGGCGGGCTCCAGCTCGGCCGTCGAGCACAGCACGGATTGTTGGAACCGACAGAGCTGTTGCATCATCGCCATGAGCTCCGGCGACTTAGCCGCCATCTAATTCGAGTCCACTGCACCTCGGACAACGTCGATCAGCCGCGTTGCGTTTCCGATGCTGTTAGACTGATACATCACTGTAGATTCTGCGCCCGCATCGTCCGTCCCCACGTGTCCGACCGTCGGATGGCCATCTCCGGAGGAGGATGCCCATCGCTTGGCGTCGCGTTCTGCGTCCTCGGCTGGTCGTCGAAGCAGTTGCACGTTATTGATGAGACATCCTATTCTCGGAGCCAGCGCCTTTCGCGCCCGCGCCCGGATGCTGTTGATGTCGCCCATTTCTTCGCACAGGAAGAACTCCCATGGTACAAAGAAGTTAGCGCAAGCTGCTGCACGGCTGCCTTTCAATGGTGAAAAAAAATTGGGATCTCCCATATCCGCCGGCGAAACGGTTTCCGCACAATCCCCCGATGACACGAATCCTCATCGTCGTGGGCAAAGTCCCTGCTCAGGTATTTGAAGGCGGACGGTGGCCTGCTTTCCCGGCCGCCTGAGCACCTGAACCCAACGTCTTCCTGGCGGTCGCCCATCCTCGACAGGGCCTCCCCAACCTGCACAACTCCCGTCGTTGCTATCGCGTTTGAGTCTGACGAGCGATACGTAGTCGTACAGGTACAGGCCTAGCAGGAGCTCTCCATGGTGCTGATATGCCTTGACGTGGGAGCTCCTGAGGCCTGCTTCTTCGACGACGATCGACCCATCCAGGGATCATCTGCCAAGCCTCTCGCTGCGAGCCGTTGTAGAAGCCTGTTTTGAACACTCCGTTATATGCGCCCTTACGTCGAAGCTCACAAGACCAAGCACTTTTCCCATTCGCCATGTTTTGTAAATGTTCTCTTGTAGGAGCACGAGAGCCTGCTCTGCGGAACCCCTCTTCCTGGCTCCAAAGCGGTTAGTAGGCAACAGCCCAAACGTTTCCATCGGAAAGGAAATCCGCTCGGCCATCACCGCCTCCAGAAGTGTCGCGAAGCACGTCTGAGATCTTGAGCTCGGGGTGACCATAAGGGGTATACAGCTAAGGGCCCCGACAGGCTAGACAGAAAGGCAGCCTGCAGAGAGTTCTGAGGCTGCAGAAGGCTATTAGGAGACCGCATTAGGCAGCCACACAAGCTGTAGAGAGACTGCATATACGGGTGAAGCTGAAAGAGCCCTCGGCGACTAGGGAAAGTCAGTATGCAAAGGGGGCTGGGAAAGGAGCCCGGCCCCTAGATATTGTACCTATACAACTGAGAAGGGGATATCAATAGGGAACCAAGGGATATAAATAGGGAGCCTAGAAGAGGGCATTGAAAAGGAGGACGCAGACACAAGGAAATACAACACATCACCCCTATTGTTACACAATCAATGCCCACTTGCATGCTCTCTTCGTGAGAAGAAGACTCCAAATGGGAGGGTCAAAATAGTGTGCGCCCGCGACCGGAACAGACTGCCACCGACCGACACAGTCGAACGAGCACGCCAAACCTCTAGTCGCAAAACGGGTTGCAAGTTCTCAATATTAGCTAAAGAGTCACTAGATGGACACACTTGGACTCTCAGCCATCGACCAGACAAGGAGTGCGCTGAGCACAACCACTCACAAGGGGGACCCGTCGGCACACCCAGTGCATCGCCGACTCGAAGAGCGCGACGCTACCAATATTTCAGATCTTGTGGCGTCTGGTAGTGCTCCTCGGGATATCATAACATACCTTCATAGCCATTCGAGTACTCTTGCCGGCCAACAAGACATTTATAATTGGATTGCGGCGACGAGAAGAGACCTACATCAAGGCCAGAGCAGCATCCAAACACTGGTTGGTCAGCTGCATAATGAGGGCTTCTGGTGCCGGGTTCGAAAAGATGTAGACAATCGTTTGACAGGCATATTTTTCGCCCACCCGGACTCTGTTGCATCGATGCGGTCGTATATCTGTAGGATTGTGCACTGGCCAGACTGTTGGCGTGCCCGCCTGATTACCTCCAATACCGAGCAGTTGCTCGTCATGATCGTCAAATCTCGGTGACGCAGTCCAGCTGGCCAGCGCCATTGCCACTGCCGCGATTTCTGCTATGTACGGGTTCTGCTCATCCCTCGATCCGAGGGTGACCGAGTAGCTGGCCAGCACCTCGCTCGTGCTGTTGAGGCTAGTGTCGTGAACGACACCTCCTTCCTCTGCGAGCTGGAAGTGGCGACGACGATACCTTCCACGTCGTTTGGCTTGACCACCTGTATCTGATCCCGCTCGCCCACGACGCGGTCGTTCCGTGGTGCCAGAGAGTACTCGTGGATGATCTCCATTCGCTCTGTGTCTGACTCCGCGATCATCGAGGCAATCCTTCGCATCGACGAGACGAGTCGCTTGCTCGCTTTGACCTTTGATGATGCCAGAGGATGCGTCTTGGGGAGCGTCCGCAGGCCGATCTAGAACCTCGCCGCGACTTGACCGTGCCGTTCTCGAAACGATGCGATGC
The DNA here is from genome assembly GCF_020360975.1 of Hirsutella rhossiliensis. NCBI lineage: Eukaryota > Fungi > Ascomycota > Sordariomycetes > Hypocreales > Ophiocordycipitaceae > Hirsutella > Hirsutella rhossiliensis. The sequence continues at coordinate 3,219,418 of NW_025408669.1, forward strand.
CGGCCTCAGCCTCGGCTATCACCGCTGCAACTGTGCCGGAGGCTCCCGTGACAGCCCTGTTCCCCAACCATCTGGGCCCTATCTAGCTAAGCCGCCTCTCTCACGCCGCACGTGTGCATCCGCACACTAGAGGCGGAGTGCATGGTTGGCGCTACCGTCGCGACAAACAGTTTTCTCGCCATTTGCAGGGATATCATCTTCAGTCTTCGCAAAGACATGCGGCCGTGAGCCGTTTGGCGGCCGCTCTAGCCATCTGCTCCATGGACCGGCTTTGTGCCCATGACCACCCCTAGTAGTTTCACGCTGCTCTTCGGTATGACCTCTTGTCCTTTGGTCATGAACGGTGTGTCGCAGGTGCGCTCCATTGCTCTTGTGAAGTGAATGACAGTCGTTTTGTCCGCTTCAAACGTTGCGCCGCTGCATCTTTCCCACTGGAGCGCTTCGGCAATGATTGATTGGATGCCCTCTCGGTTCGCCTCCGCCGTTGGCCCCGTCACCGAGGCTGAGTGAGTAGTCGTCCACCAACGCCCTCACGCCGCCTTTGGCATTGATGCGTCTCTGCACCAAGTCTGCGTTGAAGAACAGCAACGCAATTGGCGACAATGGTGATCCTTGCGGCAGACCTGCTTGGGGCAAGACTCGTTGCTCGGACGTGTGCCCGCTCACTACCACTGAGGCCGTCCGTCCCGGAGCAGAACGCATCCCTCCAATCCACCAGTCTATCTGGTATCCCCCTCGCTTCATCCTCTCCAGCACTCGCTCTTTGCAGACCCCGTTGTACGCGCCTTTGATATCGAAGCTGGTCAGACTGAGCACCTTGCCAGTTCGCCATACCATGTAAGTCTGTTCCTGCAGGAGCATGGGTGCTTGCTCCGCTGACCTACGTTTTCTCGCCCCGAGGTGATTTGCGGGGAGGAGGCTACGGGCCTCCGCTGTGTAGGAGATGCGTTCCGGCGTTCCGCGACAACCGCTTCTAGGACCTTGCCAAGGCTGACAGGAGAGAAATCAGTCTGCGGCATGGAAATGTTCATCAGCGCTCGGAGCCGATGCCTGCGTCAAGAAGCACGCAAATAGAGCCGGAAAGTGCCTTTGTCGAGGCCGACAGAAATGATCGTCACTTTGCGCGTCTCTGCCAGGAGAGTGAGGAGACGTAGCGCATTTTGAACTGGATGGTACATTTACTAAGGTTAGTAGTCGCTTCTATCTACTGCAGGAAGACGTGCTGCTTACAAGGGGTGCCATTGCTCTACAAGTCACAGCATGCTTCAGCTTCGTAAGACCTTTTGTCGAGATGAGTGCTCCTCTGCAGTACAGTACTGTAATACGGGGGCCTCAAAGTCGGCCACCACAGTCACGGGGATTGGCGGACTTTGAGGCCCCCCTAGTATGTATTGCAGCGTGACACGCTCCTGCATCTCACCCCACTCGTGGGATGGTTGCCACACCCAGGCAGCTTAGATGTCCTCGTTCTGCAAGTCGCGACACTGCAGCCAAAATGCACTTCTACGTCCCCTAGCCCCTCGTTCCGAAAGATATTATGCTGCAGGGATAATATGGCTGCACACCTAGGACGTATTTGGGCATGATACAGTAGCGTAGCTCCGGTGTTCTATCGAGGAAGGAGAATTGATAGGCGCCGTTTGCTGCGCCCCGCGCCAAGGATGATGGTCTCCGGTCAGCGATGCTGCAACCTTGAGCGACAATTCTGTGAGTACAGTAAACACACACCAGGCCCCGGCAACCCAGCCGCCGCGAACTCCCGATCCAAATTGAGCGCCAACGTGCTCTTGTGTTGTCCGAGCTGGCTTTCAATGTTAATGTGCATATTTCCCTTTAGCCTGGTTCGCTACCGTGAGGAGAAAGGATCCAGCTTCAAAAGTAAAGTCAGTTAAGGATCATGTAGATATGTGGACTCCGCTTGGAGGCAAATGAGAGCGAAATTTTGATGCTGGGCTGGGAGGGCTCTTTGTACATACGAGCACTTTATGCACGTCTCGTGAGACGGCCAAGGTGTGCGTCTGAATAGAGCCGTCCCTAGCATATCGATCAGTATGTATGAATGATTCCGCCCAATGAGAACTGGGGCTCAGAACATTACAGATCCTGGACTGAGGTTATGATTAGTTATCACCTAGCCTCATTAGACGCTATGCAAAGAAGCGACTTCTTGGTGAACGGTTTAGACGGCAGGGCGGCGACCATAGCATCAGCAGAAGGTCTAAATAGTGTCCGTGAGAAACACGGGACAGCAAGCTTTGCCAAAGCGCAAGTATGGTAACATGATTGAGGTCATGCACCCAACGCGTCGCACAGACTATGGGTGATTCTGCCTCAATGTGTCAAGTTGCAATTTCGTATCTTAAAGCAAAATGTTTGTGTGATCTGGACATGGTAGAAAGCTTGCATCGGGAATCTTTGGCATTTGCGGAGGGCACGAATGATACCTAATAAAACAATAGCCGGTGGTGACGGAGCCCGAACTGAAACGAGTGTATTTCACAAAGCCCTAACACGTAAAGCTGGCGCACAAAGTTTTCGGTGTATGTTATAAACCTTATACTACTGTACTGTACGGCAGCTTGGCAAGCTCGATAGGCGGGGTAAGCCATGGGTCTTCCATGTATCGCCAACTCGGACAAGCATGCAGCATAATGTTCAGCCGCTCAGCACTGGGCGTGGGAACGAGTGAAATCAGTGTCCTAGAAATGGTGGCAACTTAGTCATAAATGGTTTAGTCGATACCCTGCACGCAAGCTGGGTAAAGCCTGTCGCTGTTTCCCGGCAACTCAGGGCAGCCCAGGGCCTCAGGCGGTATTCCGGCAGCTCAGGGCAGCTCAGGCCCTCAGGGCAGCTCAGGGCAGCTCAGGTCATCAGGGCAGCCCAGGGCGGCTCAGGATCGGCTCAGGGCGGCTCAGGATCGGCTCAGGGCGGCTCAGGGTGCTTCGAGGGAGCCCAGGCTGTGCTCAGGAAAATGCATGTGCAGGTGAATTTCCGAGGTCCGTGGGGTAGATTCTGGTTGCTGTGTTGTGTAGGTGAGATATATCGAAGGATGATGCTGAAGCTTCGGGGGATTCTCGCTGCCAGCCCTTTTCGTGCTCGGGATTGGCTGCACGACGGCTTTGTCGGGAAGAGGTAAGGGATTTTCCGATGATCTGCCGGATCTGGTGATCTGCCGGATTGCGGCGACTTCGCACGCTCAACATCAATCGACAATAGCTCAACAACAACGGTGCCAATTGACGTATCCTTTGATTTCCTGAATCATCAGAAGCAGTGAAAGTCTGGCATATATTTAGAACTTTTATCTAGGGGCAATGCGCTGCGGTGCTGACATCAAACCAAGCAACGGCCAAAATAGGATGCCGACAGATTGTGTAAGTCATTTCAGCCAATACAGCAAAAACAGAACATTATTGGCTTTCATCGTAGGCTTTAATCATGTGGGATTCTCCCATTCTATCCATAGTGCAGAACTTGGCTCAGGATACTGCAAAAATGGGGTTGGAAGGGCGAGCTGGATAACTTCATTCTACGCACCCGTAATGAGCCAGATTGAACGTGATTCGACGGTACAAGCATCTTCTGAAAAGAACCTATCTATGCATCTGAATGTAAGGTTTATTTTTAGCTTGAAATTCAGTGCGCGAGGCTCCGCTTTCACACCTGACAAGGAAAGACGTGCACGAAAATTGAGAAATTCGACACCCTACCCTAAAACACGTATAACATGGATGAAATGGGCTTTCTATTCCTTATGAGCATTTGAACGAACAGGGTATTCCTCTTATTATAAGAAAACAAGGCAAAATTGCTCGGCGTATTAAAAAATGGCAACCCATCCTCCCTTACGTTCAAGATGTGCGTCAGTCAAGAGATGGCATCGCTGCCCCATTTCTCATCCACCAAGACAAGCCAGCACAAACTCTGGACTTTTGGTTCGTGAAACGTGAATCAAGTCGTCAATAAATATTTTTAACACGTCAAAAACGAGGTGGACGAATCACAATATTGGAAATGAGCAGCTCACCGGTACGTTCGACCGGTTTACCAGGGTGAAAGCTCGAAACGGTTGTGCTTATCGCCTTTTGGTTCCCGATGGCCACTTAACCATTTTAGTATCGAATTTATGGAGTGGTGTGACCGGCACCGAGTGATCGTTGTGGTGTTTCCCCCTCAATCCATTCATCGGCTGCAACCCTTGATGTATCGTTATTCAGCCTCTCTCAACAGCGTATACGCATGATCTTATCCAGTACACAGACAAATCAAAAAGGTTCATTGGATTGCTGAAATCGAAGATCTAGACTGTGTTTTGGAACGCATTTCAGGAAGTAGTCGAGAAGTCCTCTGTTGATGCTGGCCGCAACAGCCGAAGGCTGAGCAGCACCCTCGGGAGCCCTCAATATGAGTTTTAAGTGCTTGATATGAGAGTTAAAGTATGCAGAGAACAAGTAGTCACAAGAACCAGCGCAGGCAGACCGGTAAGGCTTCAAAGATGATCTCTTCTGCTGTACAGATTCTAGTGCAGACGAGGTGTTTAGCTCTAAAATTGTGGCTCAAGCTCGCCAAAAAATGACAGTGAAAGGACTCCAAAAGAAAGAGGAGGCTCTGAAGAAGGAGGCCCGAAAGCTTCAGCGACAGCAGAAGGCAGCGGAGCAAAAGCTCTCGCTCTAGAGAAGAGGAAGCAATGAGAGGCGGAAATTGGGAGAAAACGACGGATGACGGAGGCCGTGAAGCAAAATAAGGAGATAAATTGGCATTATTAACAAGAGCTGAAGATTTTGAAAGTGGAAAAGCCACAGAAAATGCAGAATGAGCGACGGGTGGCTTCTGAGGGTCGCGAGAGGAGTCAGGATGTTCACGCTGCAAAAATTGTCACTCTTCCGTTCACACCAGAGCGGGCCATAGCATTGCAGGTACCAAACACACTATATAATAACGCAAATAATAAGGCAATGATAACTTCAAACGACATATCCTGTCCTCAAAGGCCCTCTTTAGCTGTTGATAGTGATCGGGAGGCAATGGGTGCATTTCGGGGACTTGCGCGATCGGAGAGTAACAGAAGACGACCTCGATGGCTGGATGACTTCAAAAAGATTGAGTGGCATCTTTGAGCATTATTAACTGCTCTTATAAGATTTTAGAACAATTCAAATAGTATTCGTGAAGTTATTCTCAGTTCTTTGCTGGAATGCAATGAGCCCAAAATCCGGCGAATCGCCAGATCCGGCAGATCACCGGAAAATCCCTTAAGATAGGAGCGTGCTTGAAGTAGCTATATAAAATACTACTTGGTTCGCCCTATGAATATTTGTCCATGTTATCCATCATGCTGTAAGTAGGAGGAGCGAGTTGGCCCTCAGTAGTTACTGTCGGTGGACAGTGTGTCCATCAATCAAGTAACTTGACTTGGTTGCTTGAAGTTGGTTGATTACATAACAGTCAATCACGAGTAACGATCTCTCCGACCAAGCAAAAGTAAAGCTTTCTGCATTACTCGGGTTTACTCCGAGTTACCGGTACCTGACTAGCGTTGATTTCAGGCAATTTCGTGATACCCATGTCATGAAAGTGGACGAACCCCTTTCCTCTCGCCGATTGAGCTTGGTGATTACAGTTACTTTCTTCGTGCCTGATTCATCAACATCCTGCAGAAACTGTTCAACGCTGAGGAAGCCAGCAATGCCCTCTCACTCAGCTTTCGATCCTTGCAATCATCTCGGGCACGTCACGCCTCCCAAGACGCCTTCCCAGTCGGTCCCCGACGAGCCAAGCATCTCCCATGAAAGGGACTTGCCAAAGGCATCGCAATGCGTTTTCCCTATATCTTGGGAGAAGATTCGTTAAGACAGAAAACCGTTGGCCACCATACGATATCGTCAGCCTCACAAGCGCGCAATGAACTCGAAGGCGCAACCATCGATAATCTACAAACACGGTGCGCAACTCACGACAGACGGCGACAACAAGTACTGGCTCTGCAAATATTGCCATGTAAGCGGACGTCACGACACAGCGCTCTTTGCCAGCGAGAGTACGACGAGCATCATCTATCACCTTAGGCACCACCACAAACTTGCCGAGTTCGGTTACAAAGTGGCAGGGTCCGACCCCTTCAGCATCTCTCAAGGAGCCACCAAGGCCGCGTCGTACTTGGGGAGCCGACGCATGGTGTTCAATGACCTCCAGTTTCGAAGTCATTTTGCCGACTGGGTCATTGATCTTGATTTGACTTTCCGCCAAGCGACTCACCGACGAACAAATGAAATATTTGCATTGTGCCTGGAAGACATCGACAAAGTTTTGCCGAAAAGCCCGTCAGCGCTGAGCAGTTGGGTCAGCGAAAAATGGTTCGGTGACAACGGCAGGCGCGCCTGGCTGAAAGAACAGCTCCGCCTGTCCAAAAGCAAGATCCACGTCTCGACAGATGCTTGGACATCTGAAGAAGGTACCAACTATTTGGCTATAGTTTCTCACTTTCTAGACGCTGCATACAAGCTGCAAACGGCTTTGCTGGATTTGCCAGTTTTGAAGGGCCCCCACACTGGCGAGAATATCGCCAAAGTCCTTGCAGCGGTCATGGGGTCATACGAGATCGGTCAGAACGTTGGTTTCTTCATGATGGACAACGCAAGTAGTAACGACACTTGCATTCGAGAGCTGGCGAAGCGCTATCCTGTCATCAAGCCTCAGAGTCGCCTGCGCTGCGTCGGCCATATGCTCAACCTAATCGTCAAAGCCCTTCTCTTTGGGCAGGGTGTCGGCAAGTTGGAGAAACAGCTTTGCGGCGCGTCTGAAGTGGAGCGTTTTGAAATCTGGAGAAAGCATAGCTTCGTCGGTAAACTTCACAATTTCTGTGTTTGGGTAAACAGAAGTGACCAAAGGCGGGAGCAGCTGAAACGGTATATTTTGCAGGCTTACGAGGAAGGCAGCATTGAACTGCTCTACACTAGAGTCCTGGTCGACGGCGGAATCCGCTGGAACTCTGCATATGCAATGATTCAGAGGGCGGTCAAGCTCCGTCATGCGATTGATCTGTTCTTCCTCAACTATTGCTACGGTGGCGTAGGGTACGACATTTCGCAAGACGTACTAACCCCACAAGATTGGATTGACTTGCACCATTTTCTCGACATCTTGAAGCCTTTCAAAGATCTGACAAAACGCATGGAGGGCCGAGCCAACAAAGCTGGCCTGGAAGGATCACATGGCTCCCTTCATGAAACAATTGAATCATTCGATGTCCTCTTCAAAAAGCTCCAAGAGGCCGGAAGATTTGCCGATGACCATCCCGACGTGGTTTCAACGTATTATTCCCACGCAATCGATGCTGCTCGCATCAAGCTAGAAGAGTACTTCGGCCTTACCGATGCCACCCCAGCTTATCGGTGCGCTGTCGCATTGCATCCGGCGAATAAGTTTGCTTAAGTCCCTGCACATAGAAATGGGCACCCCCCTGTTTTGGGCACCCCAAAAAAATCACGACCATTTTCAACACCATTAATTCAATCCCTTCTCACTGCCCACCACCGTGCACTACGATACAATCGTCACCTATTTCTGAAACCTCAGCTTCGGTTTCATCAGATTCTTCATTCTCAGCTGCGTTCACCTCCTCCTGCGCCCGTCGTATTGCCTCAATATTGGCGAACCTCGAATTCGGGCTCGTGACCACCCTCTTCCTTTTTTTCGGCTTGACGGCCGCCAATTGTGTTTCCAGTGCCTGAATCTGCAATTGAGCTTTTGCTAAAGGCCATCCTTCTCGTCAAACCCTTTTGTGATCTTCCTGAACAGCAATCTCTTCGTGGGCACGTCGTCGTCTAGCTGGTTGAATTGAACTACCTGAACCTTCAGATCTTGCGAGCGCCTCGGGGTCGACCACGCAATCTGGGATGTGTCTGATTGCCAGTCACTGGTGGGTAAGTGGCTATTGAATGCATTGGCCACATTTTTCGCGTTCTTTTGCGTCTGTTGCTGTTCTCCAGCAGAAGAGGGCTCAAAGTGGCTTCGCCATCGACACCGGCCACAAACCCGTCGCTTTCCAGCCACCCTTGATGTTTGACACAGTGAGCGCTTGCTCGCGTGCTTTCTGGTAGCAGGAAAGAAAGTTTTGCTTGCCGACTGGGCTTGAATCGGTCAGGAGGCTGAGAATCCGACCTGTTTGCGGTAGTAGTGCTTAAGAGCGGAGAAGACAGACAAATCGAGCGGTTGCAGCACATGAGAGGTATGGGAGGTAAGAAAAGAAGGTGAATCTGATGCTGGTAGCATAGATACATGAAGTCAACCGTCTCGTGACTTCCGTGGCCGTCCAATACTAGCAGTCTTCGCTCCGAAGGGTCGGGTGGCTGGGTTCTTGGAATGAACACCTTTTCGAGCCACTCCACCGCAGTTTGGTCCGAAGTCCAGCCGTTCTTTGTCGCAGTGAATTGCCAGTCACTAAAAGTACTGAGATCTTCTGGGAACCACTGTTGCTGGACCGATTTGCCCTTGAAAATGACGAGTGGAGGAGGAAGGTGCCGGCAGCGGACACGCACTCGATGAACGACGTCCAGACCCGAGAACCAGGCGTCTTCTTTTGTACAGATCGTTTTTCAGCACTGCCAACGACCAGGCCATTCTCCCCAAGTCCTTCCATGATGCCTGCTTCATCCATGTTGTACCTGTTCTCCGGCTTAATAGCCAGAATCTCGGGAAGGAAGAAATTGTTGAACCAAGGCCGAATTACCTCGGTAGAAGCGCCGTTGACACGCGCAGAGTCTCTGTGATGGCACTTCTGGGTCCGAACTGCAGGATTTCGTCTTAAAAATGCTTGCATCCAGTGTTTTCCGAGCGGTGTGTGGTCTCCTTTGACGGCGAGCATGCGCTGCGCGAACTGCCTGATCTGCGAGTGAGTGGGAGGAAGGCCCAAGGCGTCCTGAATGAGAATCCATTCGGTAAGTTGCTTTTCCTGTGTCTGAAAGCCTCTGAAGAGCAGAAAATGCATCCTTTCTGCATTCGTGACCATGCATGCGATTGTAAAGAGTTGCCCTCGGACGCCCCAATCGCGAGCAGCCTTCTTGGCGGATCCGCCATTGGCGATTGCCTCAAGGGCGCTGTGAATGTCAGACTCTGTATATTTCATCAGTAGTGGCTTGAAGACACATGCGTCAATTTTTTAGCAGATTGGATGCGTTTCCGCGGTGAAATTTGCTGTTGAAGTTGACGCAGCCGTTTAGGTTGGGCACCCATCTTGGGTGCCCAAAACAGGGGGGTGCCCATTTCTATGTGCAGGGACTTACTTCGAACTTGAGTGGAGTCACAACAAGCAGTGGATCAGTGAGGCAAAGAGCGTGGTTCAAGAAGTTTTCGCAGAATACGAAGACGCATACATGGAAGCGGACGCTGCGGACCATGAGGAGGCTTCGTCGCTGGCCCTAGGAGAAGTCGTCGCTGATAAGGCTGGCGATGATCTCGTCGCCCTTGACCCACTCCAGGAAGCTCGCAAACGCCGACAGATGCTGGCTGAGCTTGCGGCGTCCGGCAAGGAAGGAGGAAAAGAGCGAGACTAACTTCTGAGCTCGACGAGTTTATGGCTAGGAATAACAAGGCTGATTCGGAAGTCGAAGATCCCTTGCAATGGTGGATCTGTCATGCGGCAGACTACCCAGTTCTGTCGCAAATGGCTTTCGACTTGTTCACTTGTCCAGCAATGAGTGCTGAATGTGAGCGGGTTTTCTCTCAGACCAAAAGGTCATCACGGATGAGCGGAATCGCCTCAGCTCCAACACCGTGGCAGCTATCGAATGCCAAAAGCACCTACTTCGATCTGGCATGCTATCGTAGTCATGCTCGAGGAGCACTTTTTTTCCCCTCGTCCCAAGGTCACAGGCGGACAAGATATAGAGATCACTCAAGCAAATCGGCTCCCGGAGTCAAGTAATGTCAACCAACCAAGTAAAGCACAGCCATTTCTTCGAGTAAACCAAGTCGAGTAAACGGATCCTTCAACCAAGTCAAGTAAGGGTGTCATTTTCTGCTTTACTTGGTTGATGGACACACTGTCGGTGGACTGGGGCAGCCCCGATAGGGATGGACCTGGAGAAGGGATTCCTGGCCTATGTATTAGGAACGCATGGGGACTTCATGAGTAAGGAAGGCTACCCCTTTATGCGTGGGCACAGCCACGTATGTGTGGGTAGAGCACCTTACTCAGGAGGTCCCCAGAAGTCCCTAAGACCTCGTGTATAAATAGCCCCTTCAGACTGCCCCTTTAGAAATAGAACATGCATCTTGAACCTAGCTGTGTGACCTCCTTATTCCGATGTGTATTGAAATAACATTTCACCAACAGTTACAGATGCGGTACACTATTATTCCTCACTCATTTTGCGCCACTGTTGTTTGACCGCCGACACCGTCCGATTGAGCTTGGAAGCGATCCAGGACTCCGACTTGTTCTCCCTCTTCCATGCTCTTAGCCGACGTTCCTCTAGCGCTGACCACCGGCGGCGCTTGGCAAGCACCTCCCTTTTACCGCTATTGACGATTAGAGGATCGTCCTCGTCGTCGCTACCAGAAATTCTATCATCACTCCCATTGCGATTCTCGTCGATAGGACTCAGAGACTCTGCGTTGGCAGGTACTCTGCGACTGCTCTCTGGAGCCGTAGACCTTCCGCGCAAGTTGTAATGCCGCTTCAGGGTGTTGCTCACGGGTTGGCTATGCCTTGCCTTGCCCGAAACATCCTTAGGGAATGGGTTGGATAGTAAGGACAGTGCTTCAAAGAGAGCTGCACGAAAAATCGCGCATGATTTACATTGTCCAGATTGTTCCATCTCTTGCGGTCCACGGAACGATATTGCGGAATGGGGCCCATTTTGCAGCGACCGCTGTGTGCCGTCTAGGGAGGTTGACTCGTCGTGGCAGAAGAAAGCAATAGGGTCAGAGCCAAAGCTTGCAGGAGAACTGATAAGGCCGCCCTGATGAGCCGCGGTTGGATAGGAGCCGCTCGTGGGATAGCGGGCAAGTGCCCTCACAGCCAATCGATTGTCATCGAGATTGTCGTCGTGACTGCCATTGATGCGACGAGTCTCCAATAGTCGAGGGCCCTGGTCTTGAGAATCAATCCCATCGTCGACTGGGATCGAGGCAATATCGAAAACACCTGGTTGATGCAGCAAAGTGCGAGGTTCAGCCGCGGAGGATAACCTTAAACGTTTTGTTTCCTGTTGATCATCAGCGCCACTGCCATGATGGCTGTCCCCCAGTAATCGCTTCGTCCTGTTGAATATCGGTGCGATGACGTGCTGTTGACCTTCATTCAGCCAATGCTGAAAGCCCGCATCGTCATTAAGGGGGCTCTTCAGAGAGAGGCTCTCAGCATTGGCGGGTGCAGGAGCAGATGCGCTCGAGCCCGGCGAGGAAAGAGGGGAGGAGTAGTGAGGACCTCTGAGTTGGTCCATACCGAGCCTTGAAAGATCCACCGACTGCTTGGCAGTACCGGCTTTGGGCCAGGTCAACGCTGTCTGGATCAAATTGTCATCGGCAACATCTACCGTAGGGCCCATCACCGCTGCCGGAGCGGCTGGGTCTATCAGCGTTGGAGACTTCTCAGTGGCCTTGCTATCCCCCTCCTGGATATCTTCCACCCGTACGATGGAACCTGAATAAAATTCTGTCAGTCCCGCGAAATGAACAGTGTGGCAGGTGGTGACTACCTGATATTGCCTGAGGATTGTCCGCTGCAAGCTGAGCCGCCACAGGCTTCAACGCACTGCCGAGGTGTTCGTCGACTTCTTCGCCACCAGAATTGGAAGCATAACACCTGTCCATGGGGTGCGAGACAAACTGCATGTCATCGGACCAATTGTGGCCGGACCAATCGAGTGCCATCACGACTTCCTGGTCTTTGAAATGTCAGCAGGAATTTATCTCCAGTACGATTTCCCTTCAGCGGCATACCGTTCATCGTCAACAAGCCTTCTGCATTATGCTGTGAATATTGGCCTTCGCCGCAAGTTTCTAGTAACGTGGCATCATGACGACGTTCCTGGGCGCGAGATCTGGGTGTTTTTCTTTCGCTGCCTTTGCGGCAGGGGAACATATGGTTTGAACTTCAGGGGAGCGGCCATAATGTTTGGAGACCAGATGCGTGCGTAGTCTGTACTAAAGGTATGAGAAAGGGGGAGAGGAAAGCTGAGGTGGGAAGCCTTCCCTATTTATTGAGGGGGGCAGTTGCCCTCTCGCGGCGCGTCAACCAGATACCCAGCAGCAAGGGACTTTGAGCTGAGGTCGGACAAGTCGTCCTGCAAACAATTCCATCGCCGAGAGGTAGGAGCCGCAGGATCGAGACCGTTCCATATCAGTCATCCCCGTCAACCCCCTCTGTCACTGTCCCTGAAGGTTACTAAATTTGGCTCCGACGATGGTCAGCTCTCGGAACAACAGGGGACTAAATCGACCTTCCGTTCCCGCCTGAATCCAGCTGCAACGCACGACCAACGGCGGAGTCTGCAGCGCTGCAGCTACTTGACTGGCAGGACCGGCGAAACGAGAGATTCGGGCCGACCGATTCGCAAGGCAGAATCCATCGGCGCCGCTGGTTGCACCCTCTTGGGACCCCTGACCGCTCACGTCCCAACACTTTCACAAGGGTGCGAACATGGACATCACCCTCGCAAGGCAGGGCCATTGCATCCTGCGGGCTTACCCATAGAGGCCTGGTTGAGTCACACTCGATCAGGTTTTGCAGTGCCATCCTGGCCCCCTTTGCGACGGGATAGCGGCGGGAGGATCGTCCAGGACCCGGTCCGGTCCAGTACCAACAAAGCAGGCTGTGCAGGACGCTTCAAGGTGATTTGTGCCGTGGAAAACTGCCACCCCGCCGACGGTGGGCATGTGGTATGAGTTGCGTCCTACCCAGATCCTTCTCGGTACAGTTTCCACATTTTGGGGTTAAACGTGATCGGCTCGGCGCTGCAAAGTTCCTGTATCTTAGTTCATAGCTAGGAGGATTCGGGAGTCTGTCCCACGGTGGTGGGCGCGCGCCCTCGAACGGAAAGTCCTGTTGGTGTTTTGGCCTGATGAGCAAGATTGTTAGTCAGGGCCTCGTGCTTGGATGTGGGCTACCGCGAGTCCATCCTCTTTCAGTTCTGCCTCGTCATACTCACCGTCAACAACGCGTTCGCTCAAAAGTCCGTAGGATTTATCCTGCCGCGCAACCGGCGAGCCGATGATTCCCCGCTGCATAATGAGAATCAAGCTTGGAGAGACGATCCATTCATCAATGCGTGAGAACACGTCACTCGTTGGTCGAGGCGGTGTATGACCGACGAAGATCCCTGCCATTCGGGGGAAACCTTGCCCAGCGCAGGCTTCTGTGCCGCCCCAAGAGGTCGATCGGGAGAGGCGAGAAGAGATGGGACGCTGGTGTGTCTCCCAAAAACCCCGGTCAACTGTTGATTATGTGATTTCGGGTCGGCGTTAGGGGCCGGCTGCGTTCCCACTCTCTCGATTTCTCTCGGAGAATCCTTGCGATTGCGTACCACGATTGATGTCAATGTCGATAAGGCCTCCCTACTCCTGCACCAAGCACCAGCGGGTGAGCAAGACTCCGCCCTCATTTCCCATTCCAGGGTCCGTTCGCATTGATGGACCTTCTCGACTTCTTAAGAGTATCCAGTATTTCCAAGAGAGGCAAAATCGATATGTAGAGGAACGTTAACACCGAAGCACGAAGTCAGCGTCCGCGGTGTCTGGCCACTCTTATCCGCATAGGGAAATAGGCCATAGCATGTGGCATGCCTGATTCAGTAATTTTGAACAGCCGAACCAATGTGCATCTAGTTGCATCACATCCGCCGCGCTCTTCCTTTGGCGAGATGTCGGGGCGTTGGTTGTACGGCCAAGAAGGAGGATGGTGGCCGAGCCGGTCGCGCAGCCGACATCGTGCAAGCCCATAGGGAGAAAAAGTTTCGAGTCGCCGGTGCCTTTGTGGCAGATATGGCGAGGATGAAGAACAAAACCTCCCCAAGTGTAGTTGCGAGGGTAATTCTCGTCTTGTGGCAACGACTGATGGGCGAAGGAACAGCGCGTTAGTTGAAAAGATGACTAAGTCAACATGAAAAGGGAAGAACATCCATGGTACATGAGGAATACCTGGGCAGGACCTGGGCTTTTATGGGTGACGCAGAAGCGGCGGGGAATGGAGGGGCCGAAGATTGCCCGATGGGGCAACCACCGAATGTGGTGGGCCAAGACCACCATTTCCGGAGGCGGACAAGCCGTCTTAACTTTTACTAGGTTTAATTTACTTATATAATACTTAATTATAAAGTTAAATAGTACTAAATATATATACTATCTTACTTACCTCTTATTTAAGGAGGTCTAGTATATAAACGTTTAAAGGTTATAGTAGTTTAATAATACCTTTACTTTATATACTACCCTTTTAATATAATATCGCTAGTATTTAAATAACTTAATAATACTAAATAGTTCTTAGTCTAAAATACTATACTTAAGTTTAGCTCTAGTAAACTTCCTTAACTAAAATATAATTAGATAATAACGCCCTTTATTATTAGGTTAAGAGATAATTCTTATTATTATAAATTATAATATATTTATTTTAATATAAATATATCTTTTTAAATTATAATATTAAAAGAGTAAGGCTCCTTAAAAAGTATCCTTAAGAGCTTAAAACGCTACTTATTTAGTAAGGTTTAGCTTTATACTCCCTAGCTTCTTTTTATACTTACTCCCTTTTAGTAATATAGTTAAGGGCGCTATAACTCTAAAGTACCTATATATAAATTATTAATAAAAATTATAGAACCTAAGGAAAACCTAGATATTATAGTAGGTTATAAGTTTAAGCTATTAAGCTATTACCTCTACCTATTAAGGGTTTTTTAATACCTTATTAACCGATAAAATAAACCTAAGGAACTTAACTAACTATTAATAAAAGATATACTTTAATAGTTTATATAAAGCTTTATAGCCCTTAGTTTTCCTATTACTTATCTTAAGTATTTAGTATATTCTTTTCTTATCTTAAAGTATATAAGGATATTATTAAGGTAAACTATATAGATTATATTTATAAACCTTTTAAGCGTTTAATAAATATAGCTTTAAAATATAGCTAGTATATTAATAAGTTTAAAGGGTATTACTAGGTATTTGTGGGTAGGCACCTGCGGCAGCTGCTGCAATGAGACGGTACTAGGGTTAACCTGATGTTGTATTCGTCTTGTTCTCTATCTAAGGAGGCAGAGGCCAGCGTGGAGAGAAGGGGTACGCTGCCCTCAGCCGCACACGTGACCGTACGGGTCACGTGCCAACCATGGTTGGTCACACCACTAGATAGATACATTCCTACACAGGCAACTCTTCTTTTGCTGTGAGAAGCACAGCAACACCTTGAACAGGTCTAAAGGATAGTAGCGTTAAGGCCGTGAAGGAATGTGCCGTGAGGGCGTGTGTCATTATTGCGAAAAAGTGGGTCCGACGTCTTGTTCTTAGCTGTAGATATCGGGAAGAAGTGAAGGGTCTTCCTGATAGGAGCAATCATTTGATCATAGGGATAAGGAGCGGTTAGGAACGTTGTACGTATCCTTCGACTCGAATTGTCAGACTATTGGTATCGATGAAGCGTTCCAGGGCTCGGTTTGGTGATGCTTTCGTCATTGCATCTGCTGGGTTGTCTGCGCCGTTGATCCAACGAATATCTGTTATCTCTCTCTTCTCGTATGACTGGCGAAGGGCCATGATATCAATCATCAATCGTTTTCCTTCGTCGTACCGAGCTTGACTAGGCATTCGTAGAGAGTACGAATCCGTACAGACGATGAGAGGGATAGGAGGAAGGTTGAGTCGTTCCGTAATTATCTTCATAGTCATCGCAAGGAGATGCCTATGTCGAATCCGTTGGCCATACCGTAGATCTCTGATGCTAGGACGCTACGGGTAACACGTTTGCACTTTGTTGAACTCCAGTGTACGATGTTACCACTAATCTCGAACTGTTTTTCTTTGTGGTTTGTCTCGTTAACGAGGGCAATGACGAATCCTAGTTGGGAGGATAAGTCCTTGTTGTTTGCGAAAGAACCATCGGTGAAAACCATCAGCTTTGCAGTAGCTAGATCAATTGGTTTGTACGTGAGGCCACGTAGTTGGTGATCCATTTGCCATTGCAGTCGCTTGTTCAAAATTGCGTAATCTTTATCCTCAGGGGTCTGTACTTGGGCGGCGACTGAAACATCGAAAGAAGCTTCCGGTTGAGCAATTGAAGCAATGTATGAGGCTCGCGCTCGTTCCTCAACGTAGCGCTGGTGACGATCAATTGCTTTAGGGTCAATGGTGGTCATTTTGCTGCTTGTCCCTTCTGTTGAAGTAAAGGGATCCTTTCTTAAGGGGTTATTATTCAGCAACGTCAGTCTTGCACCATTAAAGTCAACCGTTGTTCCGTATGTGATGTCAGTCTTGGGCTTGGAACGAAATTCTGCCTTTGTAGCTCTTCTTCTTCACGGGTAGAAAAGTTGTTCGTTCCAAGGATGAGGGTGTCATCAGTTTGCATTCCAACAATACCGAGCGTGTCAGGGCCAGTATTCGAAATCAGTAGGCAGGAGTCATAGGTGGAGGTAGACATATCCAGCTTTTCGAGGTGATGCTGCTGATATGTGCGGAACCAATGGACTCCGGCTTCTGCGATACCGTACAGGGCTTAATAACACGAATAATTGTTCCGTTAGGGTATTTGCCTTGTAGTTCCGTGGGCAAATACGTAAGAATGGTCCGGAAAGCTTGGTCTGGGATTGCGGGTATGCCTGAGTGATATCACGGAGGAGAGGGTTATGCCGTAGTTTTGAAGAAGTCCGGGGCAATAGCGAGGATGAGTCTCTGGCTAACGCGTTGAATTGTCGGAGATTGCGTCAGGAGGGTGGTCTTCTCAAAGTCGTTATGTCCTTGAATAACAAGTCGAGACTTTTCGTAGGGCTTAGTGTTGATTCCTTTGACTTCACGAACCATTCGAGAGCGAAAGATTCTATAGTTTCCATGACTCATTTGATCGTATCGTTCAAATTGGAATACACCGCGGCCAACGAGGTCAGTAATCTCTTTGTTATCGGATTCTTCGAAGGGTCACCAGGAGAGTGATTATGCCATCAGACCGTAGCTTGAGGGAAAGAGCTTGTGCATCTTCCTCCTTTTGGGTCAAGAAGCTCTGGTCTACGGCTTGGGCCATCATGATCAAATCCTTTGGCTTGTTCTTTGATCCTGGTGGGCGTCCTCTCTGCGGGGGCGGGGGTTCGGGTCGGGCAGGCAGGTCCGTTAGGGTCTTAACGGGGTCTTGAGCCGGTTGTTCATTAAGATCTGAACGAATGCCTGAGGGTCTGTGTCGTGTGTAGGGTCGGAAAGAGTGGTATCATCACGCAGATACGGTTGTACAAGGGTCGATCGAAAGACTTGGGGCCGTTGACTGTGTCAATGGTGATGTTATGGGTATCAATCGATGCAATCTTGAAGGGTCCTTGCCAACCGTCTTTCTCTCTCAAACGCGAACTTCACTTTGCAGCGGGAGGATAGCACTTCTGTCGTGCTCGGGCCGTTGCGTGCATGGAGGGCATCCTTAACTCGTCTTTCTGCCGAGAGTTGGCGGAGCATTTTCATCGCTTTCTGCATAGCTTCCGATCTTTTGAGGGTAGAAGCGGAAGGGGCGAGTCTGTAGATACGCGAGGGTATGCGCCGAAAACAAGCAACGTAGGCACAAGACCGTCAGGTCCTGCCGTATCATTGATTGCTTTAACAGCCATTTGAAGGACTGTTTCGGCGGAAGTGGTGTGGCCAATCTCAGCATGGAGGATGTTAAAGGCGCGTCGGAGGGTGCGTGATAGCGTTCAATCTTTCCAATGGACCAATGCGTCTCAACAGGTACTTGAGAGCATTTGATTCCCATAATCTTTGCTTCGTTCCGGAATTCGAGAGAAGCAAAGTTAGTTCCTGCATCATGACGGAGGGTATCAGGAGGTCCAAGATACGTGTCGATCCAGAGGGTCCGGAGGGTCTCCCATGTATCTTTAGCTGACATTGACGGTAAAAATCTGGCTCCTTGGAAAGCAGTAGCTGAGTCCACAACGTGTAGAACAGGGCGTTGTGGTGTTCCTAGGTGCATCACATCAACGATGATTTCGTAGTTGAACTCTTGATCATCGTTAAGGGTGAACTTGAAGCGGCGTGGGGCTTGTGAGTGCATTTGACAGTGGTGACAGAACTTAGAGATAGTCTCTAATGTGTCTATCGAGACGTCACTGTGCCCGGCTTGCTTCAAGAGGTGATGGAGCCTAGGGACTGCTGGGTGTCCAAAGCGTCGGTGAAGTGTACGAATCTCTGTTTCCGTAAGAAACGAGATGGACTCTTCATCTTTCGTAAGGAAGAACCAGGGATGTCCCCATTTGCGTACGACTGGAATGCTTGTAGGGCGATTAGTACAATGATTAGTACAATTGATGGTATCTGTGATGTTGTTGAAATAGATACCAAGCCGGTCCATATCAGCAAGGCAGAGCAAAAGGAGTTGGGGTTTGAAGGACGTGGAACGTGATCCTTCCGAGGGTGTGTTAAGGGCGACTGTGCCGAGGGAGTGGATGGCGTCGCTGTTGCCGAATTTGATGGAGGCCTGGCCGGATGTGGAGCTGTCGAGAGCTACAGAAGGGTCTTCTCGTTGTAGGGCGATGTACTGAGAGTATCCTGCTGTGGAAAATGTTGCTGCACCTGTGTCGATCATGATACCTTGGAATCTATCCCTTGAATAGCGATCTTCAATAATAAATTGCGAGGCTGGAACAACGGTTTGATCCGTCTGATAGACGTCTTCTCCTGTGATCAAATGATTGAATGCCTGTTGACAGAGCATTTGGCTTGCTTGCCATTGTTCCGGGTGATCGTTGGTGCTATTGTCATGTTCTTCCCATGTATCTTCAGTGTCATCAAAGCTGCTCATCTCATGACCTTCGTAGTCTAGAATATAGCCTCCGATGTCCGTGAGTTGTACACCTATGAAGTGACATTGAGTGATATGTTGGTCCTTGGCCTTTGCCGTTCATCCGTAGAGTGTTTAGTTGACCAACAGCCTTCTTGTCCACAAACAAAACACTTCTTCGTCCAGTTTCGGTTACTGTAGCTATGATTGTAGTTACTACGGCTTTGAGGCCGGTAGTTTCCACGGTTGTAGCTTTGTCTGTATCCGCGGCTGGGTCGTTGACCTGAATATCCGTATCTACCTCGAGAGCGGTTGTTATTGTATCGACGGTCGAGGTAGTACTGATGGTGTGGATCGTTATGATCAAATGATCCAGCAAAGTCAAGGGAAATTGAGAAGTTGTTATGAGGGCAAGATGGGTTTCAACGGATGCACGAAGATCTGCAAGAAGGTGCTCGACGTTATCGGCGGGTTTGAAAAGAGCGTATTGGAGTTCGGGTACTCCACGGCATGCTTTCATAAGCGTTGTACGCAGTAGAAGGTCTCCTCCGTACTCCTGCCAAGGGCTCGTTGGCAGAGCTGAAGCTTATCAAAGAGGGTTTGAAGCACTTCGTGGGGTCTTCGAAGCATCTTGGGCACGGATGGAGTTAAAGGTTATTGTTGTCCAGTCAGTATGGTAGTGGACATGGTTGACTTCCGTGTCAAAGTGTTGTTTGAAGATATCATACGCTTGTCGGAACGTCGTAGCCCATGTGATCTTATCAAGATAGAATCTTTGGGCTCTTCCATCAAGGATCCGGGGAAAGAGTGCGTGAAATTGTGACGGTTTCACTTGGATATGAGAGCAGTTGCTTAAGAAGAGGCGGAGCTTATCATCAAGGAGATCGTACGGCTCTCCTGTGTAGTTCCGATCTTTGTTCCAGGTCTTCATAAACTTCTGCTGGATGTCGCTATCGACGATAGCGTTCGGGATGTTATCCGGGGGGAGTTTCATGTATTCTCCAAAGGTTGCAGGGCCGGATAAGTGTTCGGGGATGGGGTTGGTGACGGGTTGGACGAGATCGGGGTTCTGGAAGCGGTAGGAAGTCGGATGAATAGTAAGAGAGGTCGGAGCAGGTTTATCTTGGATAGTCGGAGCAGGAGTAGGTGCGTTAGGAGGGCTCGTTAGGGTCTTAATAGGTTGTGGTTCGTTAAGACCTTGATGAGGTGCTGCTAAGGGCGTAACTGATGGTGAAGGAGGTTGAGACGGATGGGGATTAGTGGAAGCATTTGATCCTAGTAATGCTGTCTGCCTCCTGAAGGCAGCAGTCCTCTCATCAAACACCATCTCCGTAAACTCCTGCTCTGGCCAGGTTTGTGGGTTCTCGATAGTTTGTAATATGAGAAATTGTGTTGCAATTTCCCCTTTGTGAACCTGTGTAGATACCTCTTTTCCTTAGTAGTTTCCTGAGGGCTCTCTTGTATTCATTCGGGGCGCGGTCCCATGTGTCTTCGGTCCATTCTTCAAAATGCTGTTGGAAGTAACCAAGGAGGTCGTATCCTTGATCACTGCCAGATTGAACGATGAATATGAACTTTGCCACATATGTCGTTACTGCGATCTTGTCCTTTTCGTCGTGTGTGATATCGTTGTCCCAAAGGTCGATATTAATTTGTCGGAATGCGGATGCTTGGATGTCTAGTGCCTGCATCTGGTCGCATATTTCTTCGAGCTGGGCTTCTGGGGACATAGCTCGGGCGGTCAGGGCTATCGTGATCAAATGAATGAGACGATGTGGGGTTCGTATTGGTCTCTTCGTATACGAGTTGTCGCTAATAGGAGGTCGAGCGTCGCGTACTAAGTAGGTCGTTCGCGGCCAGACTGAACTGACGGGGATCTTGCTACTTAACGTCAAGGGTCGAACGTTCTTACTAGTTGTTTGCGATGTGGTCGCCTGTCGATTCCGGTGCTCACGGCTAGGCAAACTAGCGGGCGATCGTAATCAACAGTTGGAAGGACTCTCGCGCGGCTGGGCAAACCAGCGGGAGATTCCTTGTTCTTAGCACAAATAACCTTCTTCTGAGCGCTACTCAGGGCCACAGTAAAGTGACGCGGACTATAGCACCTTCGAAGGTTGAGGAATTTGTCTCTTCTACTTAGCTGTCTGTGACGGGCGTGGGCCGGTCACTGATCAGTGTGGGTAGGCACCTGCGGCAGCTGCTGCAATGAGACGGTACTAGGGTTAACCTGATGTTGTATTCGTCTTGTTCTCTATCTAAGGAGGCAGAGGCCAGCGTGGAGAAAGGGGGCACGCTGCCCTCAGCCGCACACGTGACCGTACGGGTCACGTGCCAACCATGGTTGGTCACACCACTAGATAGATACATTCCTACAGTATTTAAAATATCTATATATTAAGGGTGTAAGGAACGGTGTTCCTACTATAAATAAAGCAGCTATAATATACTCTCCCGATTATATAAGCTAATAAGTAGTATATTAATTATAGATAAAATTTTATCCTATAGAGTAAGAATCGCTCGTTATTTTGCATGTTACTATGCATTAAACGGGTTGCCGGTTATTATATAATCGGGAATCGAAGGAACAGAGCTAGCTTAGAATACTAGCTAAGACCTCTTAAGAATACCGGCACGACCAACCTCCTCTAAACACGAATATTAGTGGAACTAAGACACTTCTAGATTCACTCGAGATATCACGGAATTCCCTAGTCTTAGGGCTATACGGCAGCCTAAATCTAGTCCTAAAAGGTTCTTCCGTTTAACTATAATTGTCTATATAAGACAGCATGTCCGCTAGTAGATAGATTAAGAATCATTAACTTTAACACCTCTTCTACACACTAATATACTACTAATAAATTCCGTTGAAAATCCTACCTTATACTCCTTCTTCCCCTCTATTACGTAGTTTTACGTGATTCCTTAATTTCCTAAAATTCCGCTTTTGCTTATATACCTTAAGAAAGGGCTAGTATATACTTAGTATAGTAGTATAGGGCCAAATAATTATTTATTTAAAGCTAAGGAGAAAGGAGGAAAACTTTATCTTAGTTATAACGGTTATCTATCTTCCTTAGTCCCTAGCTCGACCTATATTTAAGTACTATTTAGCTTAAGTTTAGGTCGAGCTTTACCTATATATAGGTCTACTTTAGCCTAACTTTAGTGCGGTTACTATAGTATAGCCTTAGCCTTTTATAGGTATAGCCCGTAATACTACTCTTACTCTCCCCCTCTTATCGGTAGCGCTCTTATTCCTTTCCTACCGCTTTTCTATTATCGCTATCCCCCTTTTCTCGGCGCGTATAGTTACTTCCTTCCGCTTTATACTCGCCCTATCCCTCTATATACCGCTTTTTTATACGCCCGTTCCGCCTTATCCTTCCCTTCTCCGCGTATATACCCCTATACCCTACTAACTATATATATACCCCGCCGTATATAAATACCCCTCTTTTATCCTCTCTCCCTCTTCCTTTCTTTTTCCTCCTTTAAGCTTTACTCCCTTTATACGCGCGCCCCTACTCTACCTAACTTCTATCGCCGCGCCGCGCTATATTATAACTACTATAGGCCCTTATATACCCGCTAGCTTCTCTACTCCGTATAATAGTACCCCGCCTCTTAGCACGCTAGGCGACTATACTTTATCGCCTTTACGCTAGTTAACGCGTTTACCTATATCTCCTAATAAGCGTAGCGCGACCTATAGTATTACTATATAGCGGCTACCCTATCTTACTTATATAGGCTAAATAACGTCGCCGAGCGTCGAGATATAGTATAATACCTATTAAAATTAAGCGTCGCCGTATACTTATAACTACTTTACTTACGCTTACGCTAGATTACGCTACCTTTCTATCTATTACTTTCCTTTAACTTTATTTAATAGGACGCTAATATAATAGTAGTATACTAAGGATATAATTACCGCTATTAACGCCCTTTAAGATTATATATCCTAAAAGACGTTTAATAACTATTAAAGCGACCTTTATATATATACTTTATTCCTCCTTTAACCTTATCTTACTATTTATCTTTAACTATTATTTTAGTATACTAAGCTTACCCGCGCTACTATATCTACGCGCTAGGCTTAGATATACCTTAATATTTTAAAGTAATTAAGCGGTAGTTAAGGGGCGTCTATAGTTAGTTAAAATTAAGTTAATATCCTTAGTATATCTTACTATATTTATATCTTATCTTATTATATCTTACCCTTATCTTAGTCTTTATTTATCCTTTATCGCTATCTATCCTATATCTATCCCTTATCTATCCTTTATTATTTCCCTTTAATACTATAGTTCTTTTCTATCTTTTCCTTATTCTTTAATAAGCGTCCCTTATTTTTTACCTTTTTCTCTTTCTCTCCTTTCTATCTTTTATTTCCCTTTCTTTATCTTCCGCCCTCCTTTTTATCCCTTTCTCTTACCCCTCCTTTATTATTCTCCCTTATATTTCCTTACTATCTCTTAAATCCCTTTAAAGCTTCTATCTCTTAAAAGTCGTTTAGTAGGTACTATAATAGGTTTATATACCCTTACTATTTTATAAGTACCTATCGCTATCTACCTTTCCCCCTCTACTTTTACTACGCTTACTAGATCTCTTCGATAATATACTTAAGCTTATTATCCTCCCTAATTACTAATAGTAGTTAATAGTTATTAACTACCTATCTAAGTAGTAGGTTCTTTACTACCTAGTAGAGAAATTCTATATAAAGCCTTTTATATACCCTTCTTAGTATATTAAGCTCTACTATATATAGGCTTACTACTTTTATTATAATATACTTTTAGTATAGCTAGTCGAGCTTCTTATATAGCCGGTTAGTTATATATTTAGCTATATCTACCTATACCTTATTACTTACTTTAAACCTCTTTACTAAGGCTCTCCTTTAGTTCGCTATCTTTTTTTATCTTACCTACGCCGCGATAATAGCGGTTTATAGGAAGTCGGTTACCTCTCTTATCCTTTAAGCGAGCTCCCTTACCCCCTTTACTTCTAGCGCTAGCGGCCCTTCCTCCCTTACTATTTAAACTAGCTTAATATCGTATCTATATATCGTAAAGAACGGGCTTATACTTATTATTAACGCTATATAGTTATTTAGTACGGCTTATATATATAGTAGCTATACTCCTTAGTTATCCTAGCTATAGTAAACGTATACTTAAAGGTACGCTTATACTTCTTAGTTCGCGCGCTTAGTTAACTTATCTATTTATAGGTAGTATACTAAACTTAACTTCCTTTATACTCTTATTTATTTATAGAATTCCCTTTAAAAGCTTCTTATTTAGTTTATCCCTTTATTTAATATAATTAACCTTAGTATCTTATAAAAGCGGAAGTAAGCCTAAAAGAACCTTATTATATATACTACTACCCTTATTATCGGTATTACTTTAAGTATTACTACTTTTATTAGCTAGTCTATAATTACTTAAAGGTACTTTACGCCTTTTATCTTAGTTAGCGGTAGTTTAACTATAAAGTCTATTAATAAGTGTATAAACGGTTAAGATAGCGGTAGTAAGGGCTTTAAGAGTCCCTTTTAAAGTTACCTTTATATATACCCCCTTTTATATAGTCTATAGTTCGCGACGAGCCGCTTTACTATCGCTAACTAGCTAGGCTAAAAGAATTCTTAGGCTACTATTACTAAGGTCCTCGCTCTCCCTAAGTATCCTACTACTATTAAGTTATACGTCTATTAAGCTATCTATACTTAAAGTATATCTTATTTCTTAGCTCCCTCTCCTTTATTATACTTTAGTTTCCTTAGTACCTATAGCCTCTTTTAAAAGTATAACTATCTCTTAACGTCGATTATATATTCGCTTAGCTATACCTTTAGTTACTATTTTAGTACTAGCGATCTCTCCCCTTTATATATTACTTAGAATATAGCTTAGTATTCTTTATCTTTCCCTTACGCCTTTATTTATTTCTTTTATAGCTCTTAGTTATTAAATACTAATATAAGGTTAGCTTATTCTTAAGGTATATTTTAGCCTAAGTTTAAGTTAAGTTTTAATTAATTATCGCCCTTATTTACCTTTTTCTTAGGTCGTCTTATAGGCCCTCTTACTCTACTAACGTATACTATCGTACTTACCCCTCCTCTACTTACTTATAGCGCCGCTACTACCGCCCTATCTTAAGCTAAGCGTCCCGGTAAGTTAGCGTATCGGCCCCTAGTAGGGACTAAGCGGCCCTATAAGTATATAGTCTCTAGAATTATCTAGACTATCTACCCTATCTCCCTTTTATCTATTTCGCCCGCTAGCCGATCTTACTCTTAGTAGGATAGCGCATTAAGTACCGCTACTAGCCTCCTTAGCTAAAACTTTAATATAAAGTTATAAGATATAAGCTCTATCGCTTATTAGCTTTATCTCTCGTTTAACTTCTTCTTTATTATAAAGTACCTTAGGTTATCGTAGTTAGTTAGTATTATAAAGGTAGGTATATTCTAGAGTTCTACTCCTTAAAAGTCTAAGTACTATATAATTATAAGTATCTCCTTATTATAGATTAAGTAGTTATACTCCGCTAGGTTTAGTCTCTTTAAAAAGAATCCTACTAGGTATTATATACCGTTTAGCCCTACTTATATTAGCGCCCCCCTTATTGCGTATTTAAAATAGTCTACCTTTAAGTATATTTCTCTCTTTAAGTTATAGAGTTATAGTACTAGGGTATTATAAAAGGCGTTCTAAATAAACTTAAACGCTATTTAGTACTTATTTATTTACTTAAAGATTACGCCCTTTTTATAAAGGCCGTTTAAGTATACTAATACCTTTATATAGAGTAGTATAAAGGCTTAGTAGTAGTTTACGAAGCTAAGGAAGCTCTAGTCTCCTCTTATATTCTAGGGTACTTACTATATCTATATTACCTAGATCTTCTCTAGGTCGTATTAAACCTTACCCTTTACCTATATAATAAAGCCTAAGTACTTAACCTCCTTTATTATAAAGTTATACTTCCTTAGGTCTAATATTAGGCCCGCCTTTTATAGCTTTTAAAGTACCTTCGCTACTTTCTCTTAGTAGTCTTAGAGAGACCTTAATAAGTAGATTAAGATATTATCTATATATACTATAACAAACTTATATAGGTATTCCCTTAGTACCTTATTAATATATTATTAGAAGGTAGCCGGCGTCCCTATTAAGCTAAATAGGTATATATACTACTTAAATAATCTAAACTTTATCTAAAAGGCTATCTTAAACTTATAGCCCTTTACTATCTAGATCTTATAAAACGCCGCTATAACGTTAAGCTTTATAAACTACTTTACCTTTATAAGTATTTATAGTATCTTTATAATTAAGGGTAGTATATACCTATCCCTTTTTATAATTACGTTTAAGGCTTAGTAGTTATAGTAAAATTATAAGCGACCGTTTAACTTTTAAGTAAAGAGTACTAAGGCCGCGGCTAAGGAGCTACTTAAGCGAATTAAGTTTACTTCTATTAGCTCGCTTAAGGTCTTCCTTAATACTAAGAGTTCCTCCCTTAATATATCGTAAAGGGGTCCTTATAATAAGGGGGGGCTCTACCCTATCTTTATTTAGTATTAAGTTAATCTTATAGTTTACCCTTAGCTTATATAAGGGTATTTCTAAAGCCTTCTTTAGTATAAAGAGGTCTAGGTATATATCTAGCGCTTACTTTAAGACGTAGTCCGCTAGGTTTACCGCTATCTTTAGCTAGAGTGCTCTTTCTATATCTTTTATCGTAATCGCCTAGATATCGACTATCTTTTACCTTCCCTTATTATCTCTTACCGCCCTCTCTTTTTAATATTCTACTATAAATACTACCGCGCTAACGATCTTTGCCCCTTAGATTTATTCTACCCTCCTTACTACTTTTAATCCTTATAGGCCTATCTAGATCTTAGCTTTACTATACTAAATCTAACCCTTAATTATATTATATATTACTTAGTTCCTCTTTATTTATAGCCTTCCTAGGAATATATTATAGCTTAGCCTAAGGACTATATATATAAAGGTTTACTTTATATAGCTATTAATATTTATCTTAAATACTATAATTCCTTTTATTTATAAGGCTAAAGTATCTTTTAAGAATAGCCTTAGTTATCTTCTCCTTTTATTAGTAAGAGGTATCTATAACTTCTTTACTACCTTCTTACTTACTATAGTATAGTAATTATAGCTAGTATCTATAAGCGCGTTAAGTCCCTTCTTCCTATTAATACTTACCCTTAGCGTTACTAGGCTTAGTATAAGATAGTCCCTTATTAACTTTTAAGCTTCTTACTATTTCTCTTTTACCCTTAGCGCCTAACTTTATACTAAGGTTCCCCTTTTTCTAAGTTATTATTATCCTTAGTATCCCTCTCTTTCTTTATTATACCTACCTTTTAGATTTCCTATCTCTTCTTCTTATAATAAAGCGCGATATATCCTCTAACTCTATAGTTAAAGTATATTTAGTTCTCCGGCTAGCTTTACCCCTCCTTTTATTTATCTAAGGCGTTAATACTAGTTATTAAGGTATCCTTATCTTTATCCTTCCTTTCTTAAAGGTATATATCCGCTAGTCTCCTTTAGTTTAAGGGGGGTTATCTTATTTACTAGACCCTCTTTAGCTTAGCCTCTATTTATACTACCTAATTAATATAGGCAGCGAAGCTTAATATAGGGAGGTCGACTATAGCTAACGCCTCGCGGAGCTAGATTACTAGGGCCCCCTTTAAGAAGACGATCTAAACGTCGTATAGCTAAGACCCGCCTCTAGCCTTAAAGAGTCTCTACTTAAACTTTAGGAGGAACGCTATAAATATAACGACCGGTGTTATTCCTAAGGGATAAACCTATCGAGGGGTTTATATTAGTAGATATAATAGGGCGTAGTCTAAGTAATAATAAGTATATTACGTTAGTAATAAGTCGGAGGTCGTAGACCGTAGACTATAACTAAGTAATTAGAATTAGAGATAAAATCGTAATAAAGATCTATATTAAAAGCTATCGAGCTATCTATCTAAAGGAGTAAAAGTAGGTAGCTATATATACCTATAGAGACTATCCTTAGATTATAGGCCTAGCTATAATCCCTAACGTTAGATCGTATAGAGTATAGTAATCTCGTTAATCTTAGATTACTTAGATCTCTACGATCCCCTCGATCCTATATCTATTAGATAGTCGTGCTAACTATTTATCCGCTAGACCGTATTACGTACTTAACGCGGTCGACCGTTAGCGGCCTAGTAGCCGTAGTTATAATACGATATCTCTCCTCCTTTTAGTCTTATCCGTAAGACCTACTATAGCTGCCTTAGCCGCTATATATAAATATACCCTTATCGCGTCGTGCGTAAGTATATCGTCCCTTATCTCTTTATCCTTTTAAGATATACTACTAATAGTATATTTAGTTATATACTAAAAAATCGTTCTCGAAAAGCCTCTAAGCGCGCTACTCTTACCGAATATATCGACTTAAGTAGAGATCCTACCGATATACTATATACTCGATGCTTTAAGGTAAAGAAGATAAATTATTCAATAGCCGAAAATTCTTCGCGCTATAATAATTATATCGCTAGTAGTCGTCCTTATTATAATAGTGTTTTAGTAGCCTCTTCTTATAGGTATCTTCTAATTCTTTCTACGCGTAGTAGCTAATGTATTTCTTTTAGTAACTAAATTATTAGCGGAGTAGTATAGGCTATATTCTAAAAAGGAGGAAGCTAAGGAAGCTTTATTAGAGCTTTAGGTATAGCTTACGAATCTTTAGTCGTAAATATCTATCGCTGTTAATCGTTTAGCTCGTATCTAGAAGATTCGGAATCGTGCGAAGGAAAAGAGTTCTAAGTTATTTCGTCGTAGTATCTAAGAAGTAGATACCGAGGATAGCGTTTTGCCTACGCTTAATACGTATAAGCATTAAGTAGTAAATAACTTATAATCGTTAAGCGTTCCTAACGAGGTAAATTAGTCCTCGTTTAATATTAGTAAGGAGTTTATAGATCTTAGTCCTTTAATCCCTCCTAAACCTTTTAGTAGAATTATCGAAGTAAAGAGCTATAGTAGGTTAAGTACTTAAGTAGTTCCTAGGTATTTTCCTTTAGTCTATATCCCTTCTACTTAATAAGGTATTCTTATTACTAACCTTATTTTCTTATATTTAGTATTTATTCTACTTTATATTCTTAATCGTCGTTAACTTCGATTTTTTCCTATAGTTTAGCGTTTTATAGCGCTAGTTTTAATAATAAGATATAAAATATTAGGTATATCTATATTATTATTAATAGCGAAAGTTTATAGTTAACTTTTAAAATAGTTTCCTTAACCTTAAATAGTCTAAGTTTCTTAAAATCTAATTTATTACTTAGTCGTTTTATTTTAATATTTCGTTATACGAGGTAGACTATATCTCCCTCTTAAAAGATTAGTCCCTATAATCTTTTCCGATTATAATAAGTAGATATTCGTTCTCTAATAAATTAAAGTTCTTATTATATTTTTTTATATAATTTTCGTTGCTAATCTACTTATAGTATCGCTCGTTTTACTTATAGTCCTTATTAAGTAACCTTAAATACTTCTAGGTTATATCCGTAATTAGCGTATACTAGTAAGAGCTTAGTTATTTCTATAACTAAGCTATTATAAGCTAGTTACGCTATTAATAGCTATTTAACTTAATCGTTTTATTTATAGCTAATATAGTATCGTAAATATTATTTAAGCGTTTAGTTAAGTCGTTTTATTTATCTATCTATTTATAGGTAATAAGCTATACTAAGCTTATATTTCGTCCCTAATTATACTATAAGAGCTTACTAAAACTTAGCTATAAATATACTTCCTTTATTAAAGATAATCTCGTTTAGTAGTCTATAATTACTAATAATAGTTCGTAGGAATATATATACTAGCTCTTCTATATTACTTACTTCTTTATATAGTAAAAAGTATCTATACTTCGTTAGCTTATCGGTAATAATAAATATACTATTATACTTAATATTAGTTATAGGTTCTTTCGACGGTAGTAGCTTTATAATATAGTCGAAAGCTATAAAAAGTATCTATACTTCGTTAGTTTATCGGTAATAACGAATATACTATTATACTTAATATTAGTTATAGGTTCTTTCGACGGTAGTAGCTTTATAATATAGTCGAAAGCTATAAAAAGTATCTATACTTCGTTAGTTTATTAGTAATAACGAATATACTATTATACTTAATATTAGTTATAGGTTCTTTCGACGGTAGTAGCTTTATAATATAGTTAAAAGCTTCGTTAGCTTTATTGTTTTATATAAATCCTTTTTCCTTCTTCGTTAAGTTATATAGTAGTGCTATAATCTTTCCGAAATCTTTAATAAATCGTTAGTAGTAATTTATAAATCCTAGGAAACTTTATACGTCCTTAACGTTCTTTAGCGTTAGCTATTCTTTAACTAAGTTAATTTTATCTTATTATATCTATATCTCTCTTAGTAAGATCGTATATCTAAGGAAGTCTACTTCCTATATATAGAACTTACTTTTCTTTAGTTTAACTAGTAACTTCGTATTTTAAAGTACGCGGAGTACCTTATAGACGTGTTCCTTATATTCTTCTAGAGTATCCGAGAAGATTAGGATATTATCTAGGTATACTACTATAAAGATATCTAAGTATTCGCGTAGGATATTATTAATTATTTATTAGAAGGTAGCTAGTATATTTATAAGTCTAAATAGTATTACTAGATATTCGAATAGTCCGAATTTCGTTTTAAAGGCTATTATCTATTCGTGTCTCTTTTTTATATATATTAAGTTATAGGCGCCTTTAAAATCGAGGGCTATAAACTAATTTTTTACCGTATAGTCGATCTTATAGTTCTAATATAAGTAGTAATAGTATTTAGTCCTTTATTATAATATCGTTTAAGTATCTATAGTCGATAACTAGTTATAGCTTACCGTTTTTCTTTAAAATAAATATAACTAAATAGCCTACTTCGGATATTAATATTTATATATATCCCTTTTATAGATTCTTATCGAGGTAGTCGCGTAGCGTTTATAGTTGCTTTTCGTTTAGGTTATAGATTTTATAGAACGTTAGCGTTATTCTATCCTTAAGATAAATTTCGTAGTCCTATTAGCTATATTCGGGTAACCCTATCTTAAGTTCTTCCTTAAAGAGTTTATTATATTTCCGGTATTCCTAGGGGATATTCTTTATTCTATCTTATAGGCTTTATTCTTTCTTTTAAGAGCTAGTTTCTCTTAACTCGAGCTCTTTATTAATTTATTTAAGGTCTTTCCTTAAAGTAGTAATAACTCTTTAGATCTTTATATTATATCCTTTATTCTATTTATATTAGATGCTAGGTTATATAGCTATATTAGTTAGTACGTAGGTCTTATTAGTCGATTTTATTATATCCGCTAGTTCGGTTACTATTTTCGTTTATATCGCTAAAGCCTATAATAATTTACTTAAACGGTTATCCCTTTTATCTTATTTAGTAGCTAAATTATCGTAAAATTTTACTTTCTCCTAAATCTACTAGTCCTAGAAACTTACGTCTTCGTTCTAATATAGCTAGCTAGTTTTCTAGTTAATTAGTAGGTTGCTCTCCTATAGCTATAGAAGCCCTAATATAAGGTCGTATTCTTTAATATTTATAATATCGAAGTTAACTTATTTATTATAGCCCTAGATATTAATATTAAGGTAATTAATCTCTATATTAATAATTCCGTTATTATAGTTAAAGGCCTCTCCTTCGATATTTATAAGTTTATATAGATCTTTCTTATATCTCTATATAAGTCGGTAACGATTAACGACTCTAGGTAAAACGTAATTACTTATTACGCTATAATCTAAAAGTATATATACGTAATATCCCGCGATTTAGATATCTAATACTATTTAGTCACTATAGCTTACCGTTACTATATATAGGGTCCTTAGATCTTATTATATCGTGCTAGTCTATAGCCCTTTTATAGATAGCGTACCTCGTTTTTTACCTAGTCCTTATTCGTTTTATTTAGGTATTCTTCTTTAATTTATTATTAATATCGTTTCTTTATATTTTCGTTGCGTAGTATTATATCGGGGCTTAAGAGACTAATTTCTTATAGCTAATCGAGGATTTCTTATTTCTTAATACTATATCGTTTATATTATATTACTTCGTAGTTAATTACGTACTATACTTTATAATTTTATTTATTTTTATACTAAAGGTTAAGTTTTTATTCGGCGTCTTTCTATTTTTTATATAGTATTTCTATATCGATTTTTCCTTAGCCGAATATAGCTTATAGCCTTTATACGTATTACTAATAATATTTTAGTATATTATTATATCGTTTATACTATACTTATACTTTTTTATATTTATAAATTCTATAGTTTAGGTATATATATTCGTTATAATCTTCTTTATTATATTTAACTTATTATATAAGTCTTTAAAAGATTAAGGGTTTAGATATCTTAGAGCGAGTAGCGTTATACTATTCTTTTATTTTAGCGTATTTATAGATTTTATATATCTTTAAAAGATATCTCGTTAATAAACCGTAATTATCGCGGTATTTAAGTAGCGTACTATAATTAGGTTCTAATAATATAACTTAGTCGTTTAAGTAGCGTTAATCGATTTTCTAGTAGTCTAGTTCTATACTTAAGTAGGGTTTCGAAAGTACTTATCCCTTAAACCTAACTAAGAAAGCATCGTATTATACTTTTATCTAGAAGTATATTATATAATCTAGGTAGACGTATAATATCTATAAAATATACTTATAGTACTTATAAGTAAGTAGTATTTATAGATCGTCTCTAAATTCTCCTTATAGTTACTATTCTCGTTATAGAGCTATAAAGGTATTAACTATAGCGATAGCTATAGCGTAGTCTCCTCTACGTAGTGCCGGTTAATATTAAATTAGTATAGCTTATTAGTTTTCTATAAGAATTTAAGGCGTTTATTAGGTTTTAATTTTAAGCATTTCTTTAAATTCTTCGAAGTATAAAGCGTATTCTTTAATCGTAGTATTCTCCCTTAATAGCGAGGGTAGTAGTATAAGTTTATTCTTATCTTTTATTTCTCTAGGTATTTCTTATTCTTTAGAGCTTATATCGTCGATACTTCGTTATTCCTCCTTAAGTTATTATCTAAGTTTCGTAAGTATAAAGGTTATATCTATATCTTCTTTATTATATTATTTATAGACTACCCGTTATTATTATCGATTTTTATTTTATATATCTTCTTAGAATCGTTTACCGTTCTTCTTAATCTAGTCTTAGGAGACTCCTTTAAGATAGGGGTATTCCGGTTCTACGAATTTAACTTATTTCTATATTTTAGGATCCCTTTATTATATTATTATAAGGGTTTTCTTTAGTAGCTTTAGGAACTATCCGGTATTATTCTTATCGCTTAAGTATACCGTATATTTATCGTTATAGTATATAGTCTAACTAAGGAGTTTATACTTTAGTTCCTATCTATTAATAGCGTTTAGGTATTTCTTACCTTTTAGGGCTAGTACCTAGTAGGTTTTCTTCTCCTTACGAGGTTATCTATATTCTTTAAAGTAATATCTAAGTTTCCTATAGTTAAAATACTTTCCTTTACTTTTCTATATTATATCTAGATCTATCCTACTTAAGTTAGTTATATAGGTATAGGTAATAGGAGTTTCGCGCTTCTTTTTATAGTTAGCGCGTTAGTTAAAGTTATTCTTATAAGAAGGGTTCTAGTTTCCTCTTTCTTATTTCTTTTCTTAGCGTCGCGCGTACTATCTATCGTCGATTCGTACTACTATAGCAATATAGTCCGAGAGGTTATTAAGTCGATTTTCCTTATAGAGCTCGTCCTTAACTTCTTCTTTAAGCCTATCGTAGAATTATAATATAAGAGGTTCGTCGTCTTAATTAAGCTTTAAGGTAACTTAACGGAACTTCGTAGTATAATTTAATACTAAGATCCTTTATTAAAGTTCTTAAAGTTTCTATTTAGCTTCTTATTCCTCGTTAGTTATTTTAAATACCTTTATAATAGCTTCTTTAAATCCTTAGAAACTAGTAAAGACTTCGTCTATCTCGTTATCTTATCGCGCTAGTTAGTTATCGAGAAAGTCCCTTATAATAGGTCTAAACTAAGCGAGTGCTATTCTAGATAAATAATTTCCTACGTAGAGTACCTTTTTAACTAGGTCTAAAAGTTTAGTAAGGTAAAACTAGTAGTAGGCCTTAAGTTAGGTAAGAAAGTCTCGAAGCGTGCTATAAGTACTATTAAATAGTCCTAGCTATTTTAGTTTAACTACTTCTCTAACGTCCTTAACTTATCCGTTGCCTCCTCTGTTCCTAAGTAACTATACCTTATATCGAAGGGTAATAATCTCGCGTATTATATCCTAAGGCGATATAGTAGCTCTAGAGTTAGTTAATCTAGCTTACTATATAGGTATATTAATAGTTACGATATTACTTAGAGTAACGTAGTATTATACTAAATAAGAGCTTTTAACGTATAACGACTAGTATTATTCCTAAAGGATAAACCTATCGAGGGGTTTATATTAGTAGATATAATAGGGCGTAGTCTAAGCAATAATAAGTATATTACGTTAGTAATAAGTCGGAGGTCGTAGACCGTAGACTATAACTAAGTAATTAAAATTAAAGATAGAATCGTAATAAAGATCTATATTAAAAGCTATCGAGCTATCTATCTAAAGGAATAAAAGTAGGTGGCTATATATACCCGTAGAGACTGTCCTTAGATTATAGGCCTAGCTATAATCCCTAACGTTAGATCGTATAGAGCGTAGTAATCTCGTTAATCCTAGATTACTTAGATCTCTACGATCCCCTTAATCCTATATTTATTAGATAGTTATACTAACTATTTATCCGTTAGACCGTGTTACGTACTTAACGCGGTCGACCGTTAGCGGCTTAGTAGCCGTGGTCGTAATAATAAACGTTTAACTTTTCCCTTATTTTATTATTTAAATCGCCGCCGCCGCGTATAACTAAATATCTACGTTAAGGTAGATCGAGTTAAGGTACTTTAGGAATTCCTTTTAATTATAGCCCCTCTCCGCCCTTATTCTATAGTATATAGCGACTATTTATTATAGCCTAGCGTTTAAGTAGTTATAGATAAGGTAGAAGATTTCCCTTAAGCTTAAGAAGAATTCTTTATCGATCTTATACTTCTCTTATATATATTATACTTATAGGGTATAGTGCCGTTATTATCTATTAAATTTTCCTAGGCTTAGGAGAGGCTTCTTATAGCTATTCTTCTTTACTACCTCCCCTTTAGTTATAAGCGTTACTGCCCCCCTATCGCCCTTAAAGGCAGTATTAAACCACCTACTCCGCCCTTAGCCCCCTCTTATATACCTATCTATATTAGTTTATCTATCCTTTAGTATATCCTCTTAATTTAGCTAATTAGTTCTTATATCTATAGTTAGCTCTATATTACTTAATACCTTATCTCTACCTCTCCTACCTATAGCGAGAGTATCGCTTACTTTATTATTAGCCGGGCGTCTAGCCCTCCTATTACTACTCCCTACCGTTCTTAGGCCTATTCTCCCTCCTCTAGGTCGTCGGGATATCTATATTATATCTTTTTAGTCCGATCTTTCTCTAGGCTTTATAGCCTTATCTAAAAGGAGCTTTAGATATATTAAGGGCCGGCGTATACTTAGTATAGTAGTACGGGGCTAAATAATTATTTATTTAAAGCTAAGGAGAAAGGAGGAAAACTCTATCTTAGTCGCGACGGTTATCTATCTTCCTTAGTCCCTAGCTCGACCTATATTTAGGTGCTATTCGGCTTAAGTTTAGGTCGAGCTCTACCTATATATAGGTCTATATTAGCCCGACTTTAGTACGGTCGCTATAGTATAGCCTTAGCTTTCTATAGGCATAGCCTATAATACTATAATATATTTAAAAAGCGGTCTTTTATTTATTTCCTTCTTAAATTTAAATATATTAATATATACTCTATATATTAATCTTAGAAAAATACTTAGCTCTTTAATAGCAGTTAATAATCTCTAAAATAAAAGGTAAAAGGTACTAATTCTTTTATATAACTTAGTTAAGTCCTTAGTAGTTTATATATAGCTATAAGGTACTATCCTTTTTTAAAATAAAAAGGATAAGCGCCCTAGCTAAGCTCTTTAACTCTTAGGTTATTTTCTTTTTTATTACGTTTTAGATCTAGTTATATAATACTTAGAGTTCTTTTTATAATAAAAGGTAAATTAGTCTATAAAGAGGTTCTATACTAAAGATTAAATTAATTAAGTAATCTATTCCCTTTCTAGCTAATAGTAAGTTAGATTTATTAGCTAAGAAAGTATCTTTAAACTAATAGAGAGTTAGTAGGATTTCGGCTTATTCTTCTTATAAAATCCCTTTATCTTTATCTTTATTTAGTAGCGGTATTAGCTTAAGATTAAGCGCTATTATATATACCCTTACTTTATTCTTATATTTCTAAAGGAATTTATAAGGGTTTTATAGGGTTTCGCTACTTAGTTAATACTTAAACTACTATTATTATTTCTATAAGATAATATAGATATATTTATCCTCTAAGGTAGTAACTAATAAAAGGATTAGTACTTAATTATTTAGCGTTAACTTATTAGTACTAATATAAAAATAAGTAATTATCTTTTTAATACCTTTTATATCTATTATTTAAAGTAGTACTAACTATACTTTATACTCCCTTACCTTATTATTATTAAGCCTTAATAACTTAGGGTATAATAGCGCTACTTATAGTAATCCTTACTATAAGGTAAAGTATATATTTATAAGGTTAATAGTACTATAAGTATCTAAGTATATAAGGACTTTAATAGGGTTTTACCTTAATATCGTTATAGGAGTTTTAAGTAACTATCTTATAAGTATTAAGTTTACTAAGAAAGAGGCGTTTACCTTAATATCTTACCTTTTCCTTATTTTATAGTATTAAGTTTAAGAGTCTTTACTAAGGTTTCTACTTTTAAAGAATTAATATATTCTATAGATAGGTATCCTAGCTTATTATATTAGAAATATATAATTCCTAATTAAGTAAAAGATCCTCTTCCTTAATAACGTTCCTTAGTTTAGCCCTTAATAAGTATATCGCTAGCTTACTAGTTATTAGTTAAATTAGTAGTATTTCCTTAACGGTTTAGCTTAGCTTATTAGCCTCTTTAATTCCTTCTCTTATATATACTACCTTAAGGTATAATACTATTTTTATTCTTAGTTCCTTTAAAGGTAAAAGTAGTATTAATATATCGCCTCTTATTAATAGTAGTATTTTAATATTATTAAGCGACTTATATAAGCTCTTCTTATTAGTAGGTATAAATAGGTATTAAATAAAGGTTAGTTTAGTCTTAAAGTTATAGCTTTAGTTTAGCGAAAAACGTAAGAGTATATGCTTTTTTTAATAAGCGTTTAAAATACCTTTTTAAAGAGTTAAGGTATAAGCTAAACTCTAAGAGGGACTAGCCTTCTTATTAGTAAGCCTCCTTTAATTACGTCGCTAATAGTATCTCCTTATTTATAGTATCCTTAATTAAGATAAGTATTTATTCTTTAAAGTATACTTAATTTATACTATATTTAGTCTAGTTAATTAGCGTTTATTCTTTAAGGTATTAGCGCTATCTCGCTTTATAGTCGCTATATATATAATCTATTATATAAAGGATCTTTATTTTATTATAATAAAAACGTTTAAGCGCTGCTTTAAAAGCGTCCTTTAAATCATAAGTCTAGTCTAGATATTTCCGTATATTAATAAGTTAAGATAATTAAGCGATATTTTTAATCTTAACCTTACTAGCGTAACTACCGTCCGATTTAAGGGAGTAGGACTATCGACGCTTCCTTAAATAGATAGTAATAGTACTAGCGCGTTTAGTAATTTCCTCTTTTAATTATATAACGCGATCTTATAAGCGTTTCGTTTTCTCTAGCTCCTTAACCTATACTTATAAAGCTATAAGCTTTTCCTTATAAGACGGTTATCTTACGCTTATAAGTAGCGATATCTTCGATATAGTTATAACGCTATCTATAGTAAGGGTTTATTCTAAGGATATATCTTCTTATTCTTTATCTCTTAAGTAGATACTTAATATATATAATAAAGAGGCCTTAACTAGTTAACTACTATATTACGCTATAGGAGCGTTATATAGTTTTCTTTAAGTAGCTATCTTTACTAAGTAATTAAAAAGGGAAGCTTTAGAAATTATAAGGGAATATATATTATAGTATAATTAGTTAGGTAATAGAAATAGCTAGAGGTACTACGCTATATATATTATATTCTCCTTATTATAAGACTAAAGCTTATAAAAAGAGGGATTTCTCTTCTTTTATTAAAATAATAAGTAGTCTATAATATATAAGTAGGGTAAGTACGATTCCCTATTAATACCCTACTAATATATTAGTACTATATACCTAAGTACTTTATTAGCCTATACTTCTTAGTAACGCTTTTATACTCTTACCCTTAAAGGTTATAAAAGCTTTAAAGAAAAAGTAAAGGTATATATCTCTTTAAATATCCTTAAAAAAGCCGTATTTAATAATAGGTTAATAGGACCTTTAAATTCCTCTCGAATTAAAGACCTTATATATAAGGTAAAAGAGAAGGAAATCCTATATAAAACCTTAGAGAATAGAAATTTCTATAGTTTTATATATAATACTAGTACTACTAAGTATATAGTATTAAAAAAGAAATTCCTTATTAATTTTTAAACTATCTCTACTAAGGTTAATTAAGGAAAGGCATCCTATATAGTTATTAAAGGCTATAGAGATCTTCTTTTAGATTTCCGAATAATAAAAAGCTATTTATCTTAAGAAACTACCTTTTTATACCTAAATTAAGGGTAAATATTATAAGCTAATTATATTTTAAAAATACTTATACCTTTATTAATAGCAAGGAAATTTTCCTATTAAATAACTAAGCTAATATTATATTTAAAGGGAAATAGTAAGATAACCTTTATATCTTCTCTTTAGAAATTCCTTTTTTAAGAAAAGACATTCCTATATAATATTAATAATATAAGGAATAATATAAAGGACCT
Source organism: Hirsutella rhossiliensis (assembly GCF_020360975.1). Lineage (NCBI taxonomy): Eukaryota > Fungi > Ascomycota > Sordariomycetes > Hypocreales > Ophiocordycipitaceae > Hirsutella > Hirsutella rhossiliensis. Next base: position 3,258,595 of record NW_025408669.1, read on the forward strand.
TAACTTTTATTTATAGTATTTAAGGCTAGGATATATAAGTCTTAAAGCCTTACTAGAAACCTTTAAAAGATATAATAAAGATATAACTATCCCTAAGAAGGATATTATAAAAATAAAAGAATATAAGGCTTATATTAAAGTAAAGGTAACTAATAAGAAGAATAAATCCCTATTTAATAAAGTATATAATTACCTTAATAGAGTTACTATTAATATTTAGGGCCTTATAAGGACCCTTACTTATAATAAGTATACCTCCTTTATATCTTTTTTAGATATAAGGATAAGATATTTAGAAATATCTTAAATAAAATCTAAGGTAAAAGCCTTAGATAAATTCTTAGAATATAAAGCCTTAGTTAAAAATAACTAGGATAATATTACTATTAAGGAAGTCTTTTCGGATAATATAAAAGAATTCCTATATAAAATAAAACCCTACTACTTAAGAAAGGGAATTAAATAATATACTAGCCCTCTTAGGACTCTTAAATTAAACGGAGTAATAAAGAGGATTAATAGGACTATTTTAAATAAAGTCTAAGCTATTTTATTTACGGTAAAACTACCTAAATATCTATAGGGAGAAGCTGTTTTAATAGCAGCCTATTTATATAATAAGACCCCTTACTTATAAATAGGCGTCTAAACTCTTATAGAGAAGAAGGAAAATAAATCTCTAGCTTTATAAGACTTAAAGATAATTAAGACCTTTAAAAGTACTATTTATTATAAAAATAAAGACCGCTTAAATAAGCTAGAAATAAGAGCTTATAAGGGTATTATTATAGGCTATATTAAAAATGCTTATAAAATATATAACTTTTCGAAAAGAAAGGTAATAATTTCTAGAGATATTATTATCCTAGAAAATAAATTTATAGAAAATTAAAAAGAAAAAGACCTTAAGGACTTTAACTTTAATACCTTACCTTTTATAAATAAGGTCTTAGATAACTATTTATAAAGGGAACCTATATATAAAGAAGGTAATAACTCTTCTTTAAAAGAAGAGAAAATAACCCTTTTATAAAGAAGGAAGATAACTCTCTTATAAAGTAGGAAAATAACCCTCTTATAGAGAAGGAAGATAACCCTCTTATAGAAAAGGAAGATAACCCTTTATAAAAGGAAATAATCCTCTTTAAAAAGGGATTAAATAAGGATCTAAAAATCTATATTAATATACCTAAGAAGCTAAACGGATTTTATAAAGACTATATTATATACCCTAAAATAAATGCTATATTAAATAGTAAAAGTAAAGAGATTATTTTATCTTTACTAGAAAATAAGGATCTTATAGAGCCTAAAATATTTAAATAGGCTATAAATAGCTTAGAAGCTATAAAATAGAAAAGAGCTATATTTCTAAAAATAAAAGAGCTTTTAAACTAAAATACCTAGGAGTTAAAGCCCCTTCCTAGTAATAGGGAGGCCTTAGGCGGCCGTTAAGTCTATAAAATAAAGCGGGATAATAATAATAATATTATTAAATATAAAGCCCGCTATATAGTATAAATTTAATTAGGTCTATAGCCTATATTATTTAGAAACCTTTTCTACTATAATAAGACCTAAATCTATTAAAATACTACTTATAATAGCTTTTTCTAATAATTATACTCTACTATAATATAATATAAAAAATACCTTTATATATACCGAAATAAATATAGATATTTATATAAAAATCCCTATAGGCTATAAAAAGCTAATACTTAAAGACTAGTTTAATAAAAACTAATATAAGTATAATATTAGCTATTTATAGTTTCTAGAGCTATATAAAAAGAAAAGGCTAGTAGTAAAATTAAAGAAAGTATTATACGGCCTTAAATAAAGCTTAAAGCTCTAGTATAACTATCTTAGCTAAGATAGGAATTTTAGCCCTTTTTATAGATAAAGGGGTATTTATAAATACGTAATATAAAATAATAATAGTAATCTATATAAATAACCTCTTAATAATAGGGCCTAATAAAGGTATAATAAATAGTTTACTTAAGAAGGTAGTAGATTATATAAAGGTTTAGCCTTTAAGTAAACTAAAAGACTTCTTAGGAATATATATAATTATAAACTAAAGTAAAAAGGAAATACTTATATCCTAGGAAAAGTATACTTATAATAAAATACGAGAATATAATAAAGAAGACTTAGGGACTTTTAATACGCTTACTATAGTAAGAGTAAAGCTTAAAGAGGCTATTATAACGCTTTTATAAAAAGAAATCCTTATTTACTAAAGGGAAATAAGGGCTCTATTATATCTAGCTATAATAAGTAGGCTAGATATTTTATATACGGTTATTTCCTATACTATATTTACTTCTAAACTAAGTAATATATATTTTAAAGCGTTAAATACTATCTAGAAATATTTAAATAAATACCCTAACTTAAGGATAATTCATTACTATAATATCCCTTATACTTATAATTTTATAAAAGGTTATTCTAACGCTAGCTAAGCGTTTAACCTTATAAATAGAAAATCCGTTTCTAGATACTATTTTTATATTTATAAAAATATTATAAGTTAGGCTAGCTAGAAGTAAAATTCTATAGCCCTATTAACCTACGAAGCTAAATTTATTGCCCTTAGTAATATATAAGGAACGGTGTTCCTTCTATAAATAAAGTAGCTATAATATACTCTCCTAATTATATAAGCCAATAAGTAGTATATTAATTATAGATAAAATCCTATATTATAGAGTAAGAATCGCTCGTTATTTTATATACTATTATATATTAAAGTTTAGAGAAATACCTTTATAAGGTAAAGGAAATCTATAAGGATTTAAAACCCTATAATATAGAAATTCTAGAAGTTATCCTTATAGCATAGACTCTTAATTGCCTTAATAAGGAATTTAGAAGCTATATTATAAATATTATATAGAGCCTTAGGTATAATTCTATAGCGTTTACCCTTAAATCCTTAATAGCTAGTCTTTTAAACGAAGCTAGAAGAATAAAAGATATAGATAAATCTTCGGAGAAAGCCTTCTTAATATAAAGGAAGCCTTAGAAATCCTATAGAAATTCTATAGATACTCCTTATTATAAGGAATGCAAAAAACCAGGGCATTTTATAGTAAATTACTATAAATTATACCTAAATAAGGCTCCTACTTATTAGGTTTTAAATAAAGGAAAAAAGGACGATAGGACTTAAATTTCTAAGAAGAGAAAATCTTCTTCTTCTTTTCCTTCTTCTTTTAAGAAGAAATCCCCTTTTAGTAGTATTTCTACTATTAATAAAAGAAGGAAGGCTTAAATTATAGAGCTAGAGTCCTATTCGGACGATAGTAATAAGGTCTTAAATATAGCTTTATAAGAAAATATAGACCTAGATACTAACCTTATAGACCTTTCTAGGGCTCCGACCCCTATATAAACGTCTAAGGATTTAGAGGTAATTTTAACCCTTATAAATACCCCTATAGTAGAATCTAATAAAGACTTTCTTTTAAGACCTTTAGAAGCCTTAATTCCTAGAATAAAGAAATTAGTTTTAAAGGTAAGAGAAGGAGGATTTCCTAGTTATAAGAATAAAAGGATCTTTAATTTTATTTATAATACTAGAGCTACTAAGCATATAGTATTAAATAAGAATTTCCTTATTAACTATAAAGAAATTAAGTCTAAAGTTTACTAGGGAAAAGATTCCTTTATATTAGTAAAAGGAAAGGGGGACTTAGTATTTAAGTTCCCGTATAATCGTAAAAGGTATATCCTTTAAGACTACTTTTATATACCTAAATTAAGGGTAAATATACTATCCTAATCTTATTTTAATAATACCTATGCCTTAATAAGAGGAAATAAAGTCCTTTTATTAGATAATAAGGCTAAGGTCCTTACTAAAGGATTTCTTAGAAATAAATTATATTATATTCTTATAGAACCTTTATTAAAAAGCTAATTAATCCTTATTATATCTTTAAAGGTAAAGGATATAGATTTTTATACTTAGTACTTACGCTTATGGCATATAAATAGTAGGGCTATTTTATAAATATTAAAAAGATATAATAAGGATATAAAAATACCTTTAAAAAGGGAAAATAAAATAAGATAATACGAAATATATATTAGAGCTAAAGTAATAAATAAGGTTAATAAACAACCTTTATATAAGTCTTATACCTATTTAGAAAAAATAGTATTAGATATTTAGGGGCTAATTAAAGTGCCTACTTATAATAAATATTACTATTATATTTCTTTCCTAGATATAGGAACCCGATATCTAGAAATATACCTTCTTCGAAAAAAGGGGGAAGCTTTAGATAGGTTCCTAGAATTTAAAAATAGGGTAGAAAATAACCTTAAAAATACTATAATTAAAGAAGCATTTTCTAATAATACTAAAGAATTTATATATAAAATAAAGCTCTATTACGAAAAAGAAGGAATTACCTTTAATTTTAGTCCTCCTAGGACGCTAGAATCTAATAGTAGAATAAAAAGAATAAATCGTACTATATTAAAAAAAGTACGAGCTCTTTTATTTACTACTAGGCTTCTTAAATATCTATATAAAGAAGCTGTTTTAATAGCTACCTATTTATATAATAGATTACCGCATTCTACGACAGGATTTAAAAGTCCTATAGAAAAGAAGGATAATATAATACTACCCTTTAAGACCTTAAATAAAATTAAGACCTTCGGAAGCCTTATATATTATAAGAATAAAAACCTTAAAGATAAGCTAGATAATAGAGCTTTTAAGGGAGTAATAGTAGGCTATTTAGAAAATATATATAAAATCTAGGATTTTACTAAGAGAAAGATTACTATCTTTAAAGATATTACTATACTAAAGAATAAATTTATAAGAAATCTAGAAATTTCTAGTAGTAATAATACCTTTGATTTTAATTCTATTCCGAATAAAGATAAGCTAGAAAGCTATATCCCTATAGAGGAAGATACTAAAGAACCTAGAGATAAAAGTCCCTTACCTTTTATAGAAGAAGAGTCTTTAAATAACGATCTTATTCTTACTACTAGTAAAATAGTAATAGAATTACCTAAGAAGCTAGAAGGGTTTAATTCTAACTATATCGAATACCCTAACGTTAATTTATTTCTAAACTACGATTTTATAGGGTTAATTCTAGCTAGTATAGAAAATTAGGATCTAATAATTCTAAAGACCTATAAATAGGCAATAAATAGCCCTAAAGTAGTATTTTAAAAAGAAGCTATAATTAAGGAAATTATCTAGCTAGTTAAATATAAACCTAAGGAATTTTCCTACCTCCTTAGGGATAGGGAGGCTATAGGAGGCGGCTAGGTTTATACTATTAAGAAGGATAGTTAGAATAATATAATAAAATATAAAGCCCGTTTTATAATATAGGGATTTAAGTAGATCTATAGCTTAGATTTCCTAGATACCTTCTTAACTATAGCTAGACCTAAATCTATTAGAATTTTACTTATTTTAGCTATTATCTATAAATTTAAAGCTTTATAAATAGATATAATAAATGCCTTCGTATATACCGATATAGATAGTAAAGTATATATCGATCTTCTTATAGGCTACGAAGAATACGCTCTTAAAGAATATTATTTAAAATATAGATTAGCTTATAGAGCTAAAGGAATTAAATTAACTAAATTCCTAGACCTATATAAAACCGGTTAAATTAAAGAAAAGCTAAAGAAAGTATTATATAGCCTAAAATAAAGTCCTAAGCTCTAGTATAATTATTTAAAATTATACTAAATAAACTCAGATTTCTTCCTCTTTTAATAAATAAAGGAGTATTTATAAATAAGGACTATAGTATAGCCTTAGTAATTTACGTCGACGACTTTCTTATAGTAGGGCCCTTTAAATCTATAATAGAAGAAAGATTATTTAAAGAATTATCTAAATTCCTAGATTTTACTTCTTAGGAGATATAAAAGACTTCTTAGGTCTAAATATTATAATAAACCGAGAAACTAAAGAGCTATATATATCCTAAGAAAATTATACCTTAAATAAATTAAAGGAATTTAATAAAGAAGGTTTAGGAACTTCGAATTTACTTACTATAGTAGGCTTTAAGCTTATAAAAGTAAAGGAATTACCTTCTAAGGAAGATATATTATAATTTTAAAAAGAAATAGGATCTCTATTATACTTAGCCTTATTTACTAGGCTAGATATCTTATATTCTATAATTCCCTATACTAGATTCGCGGCTAAGCCTAACTAAACGTATTTTAAGGCTTTAAATATAATTTAGAAATATTTAAATAAATTCCCTAGCCTAAAGATTAAATATAACTATAATATCCCTTTTACCTATCTATTTATATAGGGTTTTACTAACTCTAGCTAGGCGTCGGATTTAACGGACGGAAAATCTTTTTCTAGTTACCGTTTTTATATATATAATAATATAATAAGCTAGGCTTACTCTAAGTAGAAAGCCGTTGCCCTTTCTACCTATAAAGTAAAGTATATTAGCCTTAAGGAGGTAAAAAAAGAAGCTATTTATTTAAATATGCTTTTTAAAAATATTACTAAGGATCTATCTATTAAGATTCCTAATACTATACCTCTTATTTTAACGGATAATACTACTACTATTAAATTAGTAGAAAATCTAGAATTTTATAAAAGGTCTAAGTATATAAGATTAGCCTATTACTATACTAGAACTAGTATAAGAGAAGGGGAAATTAAAGTCTTTTATATTAAATTAAAAGATAATATAGCTAATATTTTTACGAAGGAATTAAGACTTAGATTACTCTATAAATTTAAAGACGATCTATCCTTAATATAAGTTCCTAAGTAATTAAAAGGGGTTTTTAGATATTTCTTATACTTTCTATATCTTTCCTTTACTAGGTTTTTCCTTTTTAGGTTTCTTAGAGAAATATTTACTAGGTTTTTATCTATTAAGATTCTCCTAGCAATAATAGGTTTTACCTTATATAAGGTTATCCTATAAATAATTATTATAACTATAGATTTTTCCTACTATAGGTTTTTCTATTAGTATATACCTAAGGATTTTTTTCCTAAGAAAGAATAGGTTTTTATATATCCTATTAAGGTATAAGAATAGTTTTCCTAAATTAGGGTTTTACCCTATATATATACTACTATAAATAAATTAGTAAAGAGTATATAAATCTACTCTTTAAGGGAGGCTATAAGGAATAGTATTCTTACTATAAATAAAGTAGCTATAATATACTCTCCCGATTATATAAGCTAATAAGTAGTATATTAATTATAGATAAAATCCTATATTATAGAATAAGAATCGCTCGTTATTTTATATATTATTATATATTAAACGGGTTGCCGGATTAGGAATCGAAGAAATAGAGCTAGCTCAGAATGCTAGCTAAGACCTCTTAAGAACACCGGCATAACTAACCTCCTTTAAATACGAATATTAGTAGAACTAAGATACTTCTTAATATACTTAAGGTATTACTAAATTCCTTAGTCTTAGGGCTATACGGCAGCCTAAATCTAGTCCTAAAAGGTTCTTCCGTTTAGCTATAATTATCTATATAAGATAGTATATCCGCTAGTAGATAAAAAAAGAATTATTAACTTTAATACCTCTTCTATATCCTAATATATTACTAATAAATTCTATGAAAAGCCCTACCTTATACTCCTTCTTCCCCTTTATTACGTATTCTTACGTAATTCCTTAATTTCCTAAAATTCCGCTTTTACTTATATACCTTAAGAATAATTTAAGGAAGTAAGATAAGTATTAAATAAGATAAAACGGTCCCTTTTAAGTAGTATTACGCTTAAAGTAGTTTAGGGTATATAGGATTAAGACTTTAAATAGAATCGTACTTAATAAGATAATCTTAAGAGAGTATTTAAAGGAGTTTAAAAAGGATAAGGAAGGTTAATAGTACTTTACTAAGGATAACTAGTTACTTTAAAATAAGATTACTTTTAATAAGAAGAGGAAGGAAGAAATAATAAATAAAGTAAATAATTTACTCCTTTTATTAAGTAAAGAAGCCTTAAATTAAATAGTATTATAGTTATAATAACTCTTTAATAAACCTTAGAAGGATTAAAGCTAAGGAAAGAAAGAAAAGTAATTATAAATACCTAAGAAAGGCCTAAGGTATATAATTAAGGTTTAGCTATTATAGCTTAGTAAAGTAAAAAAGGATCTTAATATAAGAGCCTTAAAGACGCTAATTTAATAAGAAAAGGAAGAGGTAAAAAAGAGCTAAAAAGGAAAAAGCAGTAAAAATAAAAATCTATAACTATTATAAGAAGTATATTAAAACCTAACTAGTAACTAAGGTACTATCTAACTATTTAATTAAAGGACGACTATAGTAGCTAAGATATTTAGAAGCGCTTTAATTACTATTTTATCTTTTTAAGTTTTTTACTTAAAGTTCCTTAAGTAAATAAAGATAATATTTCCTACCTTTTCCTAATAATAACCTACTTATTACTACTTTAAAGAAGATAAATAAAGATATAATTAAATAATAAAGTAAGAAAATAAATATTCTTACTATTAACCTTCTTTAAAAATAGGATTTTTTACTTTATAGATAAAGATATCTATTCTATATTATAAAATAAGAGACCTATTATAGTAAAAATAAACGCGCTTATAAGATATATTTTAATATATTTTTAACTTATTAAATTAAATATATATAACCTTAAGAGAAAAACTTTTACTACTAAAAATAGCGATTAAATAAGGCTACTTACTCTTAGTAAACCTACTATAGACTATTATAAAGCGACCTTAAAGACTATTTAATTATTACTTAAGAGAGAGCTTATTAAACCTATATAATCTCTTTTTAAGTAAAATAGGTATAAGGTTAATTTCCTTTTTTTCTATTAAATCCTTAATAAGACTAAAGGGATTAAAGATATTATAAATAAGATAAGGAGCGGTCTTATTACTAATATACCTATTATAAAATTTATTAGTCTTAAAATTAATATAGAAATTATAACCGTATATATAGTTAGCGAATCTATTAAGGTTATAAGTAGCTCTACGGTATTTAATGAAGTACTACTATTTATAAATAAGCGCCTTAGTTAAATCCTAAATATAGTTAGCTTAAGAGCCGCTAATAGTACTTAAAGGGAGTTATACTTATAAAAAGGAAATATAATATACTTATAAGTAAAAGTTATAGTTATTTAATAAGTTTAAATATACCCTTAATAAAAGTAAGGGTTATAAGTTTTATATAAAGTAATTAAGACTACTTAAGAGTATTCTTACCGCTTTAAACTAAGCTAAGAAAAGAAGTATTTATATAGATAAGTAATTTCTATAAAGATATAGGTTACTAGCTAACGTTTATAATAAAGGGTATAAAAGATAATTTAATTATACTAACCTAGCGTGCTCTTAGAAAGTAAGAGAGAGGAGAGCTACTATATAGTTTAATCTTTAAGATATTAAGAGCTTTTAATAGAACCTATAACTAAAAGGCAATTTTTATATAAATTAAAAACCCTTAGTAACTAATATTATTTTTATTATAGACCTAGGTCTTAAAGTAGCTATAGATCTATAAAAGAAGATAGTTAAAATAAGCTAAGTAAGATTAAATAAGTTAAATAGTTATTACTTAAAAGTACTTTATATAAAAAGAAAAGACCTTAGTATAATAATTCTAAGTAAAAAGAGTAGTAGTAATAAGGGAAAGTTATAGAAAAGTAGTTAAAGAAAGGTTAACTATATTTAGTAGCTCTTTAGTTTTAAGTTTAATAGTCTTATAAGATATTATAAAAAAAAGAGGTAGTCGTAAAAAAAAAGATAAAAGGTAGCGGTTTAAAGAAATAAAGAAGATAGAAAAGAGAAAAGGAATAAAAGGAATAAAAAAATAAAGAAGGGGAAAAAAAAGCAGAGATTAAATAGCTCCTTAATTAATAACTAGTAAAAGAAGCTATTTAAGCGTAACCCTTAAATACGCCTAAGACCTTACTACTATAGAGGCTAGCTAAAGTAACTAATAACCGCGTGCTTTAATAACTATTTATTCTTCTTACTATACCCTCCTTCTTCCTTCCTTTTTCTTCCTTTTATATATATATATATATATATATACTTTATACGCTTCCTTACTTATAATAATCCCTTTTATTAATATAACTCTTATATATATATATATAACCCTCTTAGCCTCTTAGCGTTATAACTTAAAACTACTTACCTTAACTATTTAATCTTAACTTCTCTCTTTCTTTTACTTACTTTACCCTTTCCTAGGATATAGCGGCGAACTTAAATAGTATCTTAGGCCTAGCTATAGACCTCCTTAAAGATAAAGCTCTATTTAACTAAGGATATTACCTTAAGGTATAAAAAGAAGCTATAGGAATTATACTTCCTAAGTAAAATAAGCTAAACTATACTATCCTTAAGGCCTATAAGGTTATAAGTCTACTTAACTACTTAGGAAAGGTCCTCGAAAAGCTATATACTACCTAGCTAAGCTATTTAGCTAATATAGCTAGGCTTTTAAACCCTATACAGCTAAGGGGACGAAAATAATAGTTAGCTATAAATATAGCCTTCCTCCTTTTATACTATATTTAAAAGAAGTAGGAGTCTAATAAGAAGGCTATTACTAGTACCTTCTTATTAAATATAAAGGGCGCCTTTAATTTTATATTAAAGGAATAGCTTATAAAGGTCCTAAGGGACTTAAACCTTAATAAGGCCCTTATAAGCTAGGTAGACTACGTTCTTACTAAAAGGGAGATCTAGCTAGCCTTTAAAGAGTAAGTCTAGCCCCTTATAGACCTAGTAATAAGGGTGCTTTAAGGGTCTCTTATTAGCCTTATTTTATTCCTCTTATATATAAGAGGGAGACTAGCGGCTAAGGGATACTAGCTATTTTATATAGATAACTTTAGTATCTTTATAACGTTAACCTTAGCTAAGAAGAACGTTCGGTAGCTAAAAGTAATAGCTATTAACTTATTTAAATAAGCTAAAGACTAAGGGGTTTACTTTAACCCCTTAAAGATAGAACTTATTTACTTTAATAAGTAACGGTAGCTTATTTTAAAGGGTATAATAGTAAGAGGCTTATTTTTTAAGGTAAAGCCCTTAGTATAGTAGCTAGGGGTCTTCTTTAACTCTAGGCTCCTATTTAAATAATATATTAAGTAAAAGGTAGCCTTTATATAAGCTACTTTTAAAAGACTATCTTACCTAACCTCTATATAAAAAGGCCTATTATTTAAAGCCTTTAAATAGCTTTACTAAGCCTACGTAACCTCTATAATAAATTATAGGGCCTAGCTTTAGTATAAGGGGCCTAAGACCCTTAAGAGCTTAATAAAGCTTTTTTAAAGGCTTTAAAACTAAGCTCTTTTAAAGGTCTTAAGGGCCTTTAAAGGATCCCTTATTAAGGCTTTAAAAGCTAAAGTAGCCCTACCGCTACTAAAGGTATAATTTAAAAGGGCATGCCTCTCCTATACCCTTTTAACCTTATACTTCTTACTTAGTTACCCTATAAAGTAAGCTTACGACCTAGCTATATAAGACGACCTCGCTAACTTAGGCTTTAACTTAAGGGCCTTAAGCTATATTAAGCTATATATATAGCTCTTCCGCCTCCTTAAAAGTCTAGTAGCTCTTATAGGACCTAATTATAACTTAGAAAGAAGGAAAGCTAGCTAGGAGCCCTTATAGGCCTTAGAGCCTAAGGCCTTTATTATAATAATAAAGGCCCTTAAGCCCTTAGCTAAGAAGTAGTACTAATACTTCTTAGCTAGCTTAGCTAGCCTAGAAGACTTTAGGTTATAGCCCTTAGCCTTTTATATTAATAGCTTTAAAGGGTGCTTTAAGGGACCCTTTATAAAGACTAACGCTTACTCCTTTTATAAAGTAAGCTTAGAAAATAAGCTTATTAAAGTATACTATAAGAACCTAAGGCCCTTAATTAAAGTAGCTAATATAGAGCTATTTGCGATACTAAGGGTCTTAAAAGACTTAGCTAAGAGGCCTTAGCCCTTAAGGCTTAGCCCCCTTAACCCCCTTATAGATATTTATATCTTTATAAATAGCTAAGCTATTATAAGGAAGGTTATAGGTTTCTTAGACCTAGCTATATATATTAAAAGGCTCTTATTTAGCTTAAAAGCCTTTTATAATATATAGCTATATTAATACCTTAGCTACCTAAGGATCTTTAGTAATAAGCTTACTAACTAGCTAGCTAAAATAGGCTTAAGGGCCCTTACCTAAGGGACCCCCTTAGTCTTTATTAGCTACTTATAAAGAAAGGTCTAGTAAGCTACTAAGGACTATTAAAAGGGACTCTAGGCTATTAAAGCGGCTAAAGGCCCTAGAGCTAAGGGCTTAGGTAAATACTATATATTTATTTAAATAACCCCCCGCCTAGCCCTTAGCCTAGAAAAGGACCTTATAAGGAGGCCTAGGCCGACCCTCTTAGCCTTTTACTAGCTCCTCTTTAAAGCTAGCTTCTTATTTTCCTTTTTAAAAAAGACTAATAAGGTAAACTAAGATAACTACCGCTATAGCTAAGGAAGGTATATAGCTAGGCACCTTATCTTAAGGTGCTTAAACTATAAAAGGGAAATAGAGGTCCTTTACTAGACTTCTAAGAAATAGGAGGGGGCCCTTAACCTACTTATTCTTTATAGCTTTAAGGAAGGAAGGGAAGCCCTTTTAACCCTCTTAGCTAAAATAGAGATAGGGATAGCTAAGTAGCTCGAAAAGGAGTAACCTAAGGGCTCTAAGGCCCTTAAAGGGGGAAATTACTATATAGGAAGAACTAAACTAACCTTTCCTTTATCTTTACTTTTATAGCTACCCTTTCCTTAATTAGTTATAAGCGCCTAGGCTTTATAGCTAGCTAGGACTACTAATAAGGGCTAAGGCCCTTATTAGCTTTACTATAGCCTTAAAGACTATATATAAGTAATAATATAAAAAGAAAAAAGACCTCTTTAAGAATACTACTATTTTCTTTAATATATTACTATTAAGGAGTAGGAGCTTTATTCTACTTACTTACTATAGTAAAGTTAAAGTAGAAAGCGGTAAAGAGCGCTTTTATATTAAAGATAAGGAAAGGTTTATAGACTAAGACTAATAAGACGTTTATAAGTAAAAGTAACTACCTTAGTATATTTATAAAGATAGTTAGTACTTAATATTAACGAGCTTTATTAAATAGCGGGATATTACTTTTAAAAACGCTTAAATAATATATAAGAGCGTTAAAAAGATAAATAGATTTACTAAGAATAATACTTACTAAGAAGAGTATATCGTCGATATATATAACTTTCTTAATAAAGCTATTAATAAATAATAAACTATAAGCTTTAGCTTTAGTATAATAATTAAGATCTTAATAAAAGGTATTAAGAATATAGTATACCCCTTACCTTACTTATTATTAGTTTATACTAACTATTAAGGGGAACCTATTAAAGATATAAAAGATAGATATATAAAGTACTATAAATACCTAAATAATAAAGAGTATTTAATTAAGTTTACCGCTCTTACTTTTAACCTTAGCTACTTTATATATAAATAAAGGTATATAACTAAAGTTATTAACTTTTTAATAGGACTAAATAAAGGAGGACTTTATTAAAGAGTATTCCTTTAAGATTATAAAGAAGGAAACTTAGTTGTTTTTAATACTTAGAAAGAGAGATAGTATACTAAGCTTTATATATTCTTATAAGTATAGTAGTAGTTTCTTTATATCCTTTAAGTTCCTTATACCTTTATTTATACGCTAGTCCTTCATACCGCTTAATAAGAAAGGTAGGAATATAGCTACTTAGCCTTAATAATAATTTAATACTAAGTTAAAGGTATAGTTAGGCTATACCTTAAGATAATTAAGTAGTAATACTTAAAGGTTAAAGTAATTCTAAAGTAAAGGTATAAAGTAATATAAAAAGCCCTATAAATAGATAAAATCTTATACTAAGATTAGTATTCTTTTAAGCTAAATAAGAAAATAAGTATAAAAAGCTATATTAATAGGCTAATATATAGAATCTAAGCTATTAAGGTAAACGAACTTAATTATATATAAGCGATATTATAAGGTAGCGGAGTTTCTTAGTAGTTTAATAGTAAGGTTAAATAACTATAAAAAATACTATTTAATTAAAGTTTAATAACTTTTAGCAGAGCCTTTCTTATAAGGATTCCTAGGTATAATCGGATTTATTAATATAAATATATTATCCTAGGAGATTAAAAAGAATATAACCTTTAGAAAGTTTTAAAGGTTATTAACCTCTTAAATAAGCTTAGTAGATATAAACTTATAAGGAACGGTGTTCCTACTATAAATAAAGCAGCTATAATATACTCTCCCGATTATATAAGCTAATAAGTAGTATATTAATTATAGATAAAATCTTATCCTATAAAGTAAGAATCGCTCGTTATTTTATATATTATTATATATTAAACGGGTTGCCGGTTATCGTATAATCGGGAATCGAAGGAACAGAGCTAGCTTAGAATGCTAGCTAAGACCTCTTAAAAACACCGGCACGACCAACCTCCTTTAAACACGAATATTAGTAGAACTAAGATACTTTTAGATTTACTCGAGGTATCACGGAATTCCCTAGTCTTAGGGCTATACGGCAGCCTAAATCTAGTCCTAAAAGGTTCTTCCGTTTAGCTATAATTATCTATATAAGATAGTATGTCCGCTAGTAGATAGATAGAGAATTATTAACTTTAATACCTCTTCTATATACTAATATACTACTAATAAATTCCGTTAAGAATCCTACCTTATACTCCTTCTTCCCCTCTATTACGTAGTCTTACGTAATTCCTTAATTTCCTAAAATTCCGCTTTTGCTTATATACCTTTAGAAAACTACTACGTTAAAAATATATAAAACTAGCTTATATAATAAGGAGAGCGAGAAAAGAGCTATTTATACTAGCTACCTTTATAAAGTAACTTAACGCGATCGCTTAAGCTATACGCGGTTTCTTTATAAAACTCCTCCTTAAAAAGACCCCTAACTATTTAATTACGTTAATAGGAATTAAAAATAAGCTTAGACCTTTATTACCTTAAGCGTTAATTAAATTAAGCTCCTTATTTAAACTAAGTAGCTTTTCCCTAAGTAACTTTAAGATAGGATCCTTACCTTAGAGTCTATAAAGGAGAGAGCTAAGCGCTCTTATTAGTTCTTTTATTTATATAAGAATAATGCCTTTATTCTCCCTTTTAAATATATAGCTAATTAAGCTTACTCCTTACTTACTATTAACGACTCCTTTAAACGTATAAAGAAGTAAAAGACTTATAACTATACCCCTACTAATAACTTAATAAGAAGCTTATAAGGAAGAAAGGTAAATAGCGCGGCTATTAACTTACCTTAAGACTTTAAAATTACTAGGTGCTTAGTTAATTACCTTAAGGTTAAAAACTTTAGTAATACTTATAGCGCGCTTTATTACTCCTTAATAACAAAGTATAGTAATAGCTTCTTTAGCTATAGTCCTTATAAGGTTTATACTAAGCTTTAAACCTACTTAGGTTAAAGGAGTTAAAAACTTAGGAATATATTAAAACTACTATTAAGATATTAATAACTATAACTCTAAATATTTATATAAGACTACTAGCGACGCGATAATAATTAGTCTATAAGACTTTATAGCTTATTTAATCTAGCTATACTTAAAGCTATAAACTAATAAAGACGCTAATTACTTTATTTCCTTAACGCCCTTAAGAATAATAAGCGCGAATACTTAAGAGCGTATATAAAGGATAGTAGATAATTATTTAAAAAAGGAAGTATATAAGTAAAGATAGGAAAGAGCTAAATAAGTAGCTTATAAGTAAAAGGAAGAATAAATAATATAAAGGGAAGGGATTATAATAAAAGAGAAAAGTTCTATTAATAGTTTATTTACTTACTTATATACTTAAGATAAGAGCCTTTACTTATTATTATCGCGCTTTTTCTATTAGTATCTTAAGTTAGAAAGTCGCTAGGAAGGAGTTTAATAGGTAAGATTATACCCCTATAAATATTAGCCTATTAAAGGGATAAGACCTTTAGCGCTTTCTATTTACCTTCCCCTTAAGTATACTTAAAAGCTTTATAAAAGCTTAGGTTATTTAATTAGATATCTTCCTTAATTATATTTAATTTAAATATTTATTTTTCCCCTTTAAAGTAAAAGCTATTAGTTACGCGATATTAATAGAGATAAAGAGGTATAAAGTAAAGAAATCTCTAAGACTTATATTAATAACCTAAGACCCTTAGAGCTATATATAAGACTAATAATTAAATAATTACGCGGTTAATTACTTTATTAATCCTTAGCTATATACTATATATACTTTAAGTATATACCCTTATCCTTATTAAAATATATAAACGCGTATTTAGTAGTAGTAAGCGTAGTATATAGTTAGATCTTATATAGCTTATTATTATAATATAATAAAGGGTACTTATAGTAAGACCCTTTACTTACCTTATAATAATACTTAAAAGAAAACCCTCCTTTCTTTTATAGCTAGTCTACCCTTATATAAGGTCGCGGTTATAATATATAAGAAACTTCTTATAAAGAGAGATATAAGAAGTATATATAAAATATATAAAGGTAAAATTAAAAGTAAGGGGTTAAATAGGTAAGGTAGAGATATTTAATTCTTATAGGGGTAGTAATTATAGTATAAGAGTAATTATTATATTACCTTAATTCTCTTTCTTTCCTTTATTTAACGCCCCTCTTTATATCTATTTAGTATCTTAATTAATAAAGATTATCTTACTTAAAGAAGCTATTAATATCCTTTTAATAACCGAGCTTTTTACTAGTTTTTCTCTTCCTTTCTAGCTATTACTAGTATATCTATCTTATCTCTCGCTACCTCTATAAGAAGCTATCGCTACTTCTACTTCCCTTTATACCCCTACCCTCCTTTCTATACCTCTTTTTAGCTCCTTCTTTAAAACCTATTTTTTAGCTTCCTAGGTCCCTCGTACTATAGGATATCTTTAAGAACTATAAAATTAAGCTATACTTTATAATATACTACCCCCTTAGCTATAGCCTGCCCTTATAGAAAGGGTAAAGCTAAATACTTAAGCTAGTAAGCGTATAGAAGAGGTCTTAGTCTATACTTATCCCTTACTTAAGAAATCCGGGTTTTAGCCTTAGGCTCTTTTAGACCTACTTTAGGAAAAGGGGCCTAAGAAGGATATTAAGTCCTATAAGAAAGGGGGGCTTCTCTAAGGATAAATCCTTAAAAAGGGGCCTTTAAGAAGAATAAGTCCTAATTAAGCTATAGGCCCTCTTTTAAGATAAGTCCTTATTCCTCTCTTTAGCTATAAATATTACCTTCTTATTTATACTATTAGCTCCTCTTATAGACTCTTAAGGCGGGCCTCTAAGGATAGCTTCTTATAAACGTTTTCTAGCCTAATTTACTATAAAAAGATAGCTAGCTTTTACTTTAGTAAGGGCTTTATAAGACCGTCTACTTTTATTAATACTATTAGAACTTAATAGATAGAAATAAGTCCCCTTTAAACCTCTTAGTATAACTAATACTAGTAGATATTAATATATTATAGCTAGGTTAATAGCTTACTATTTTCCTTTATAAGAATTCGTATAGTCTATATATTATTATATTCTATAGCTAATAGGGACGGAATTTATAGTAGTAAAGATATTAATAGCTAACTAAGGAAAATTGCTTTTTTAATACTTTTAAAAGAGCTAGTAGCTTTACCTCTATATTATAAGTTATAACGGTAGCTTACTTTAAAGCTCTCTAAGTAATAGTTCCTCTAAAAAGGGATATAATATACCCTTATAAGCTCTTTCTATTTAATAAAATATCTATAAAGGACGAATCGCTCGAATAAAGGAAGATTTCGGTAGCTAGTTTCCTTCTTTACCTTCCTAAGCGTAGACTATATAATCTCGTTAAATAGAAATAAAGGATAGCTCGGTCTATTACTTTTTAGTGCTTAGGGCTAGGATTCTAGTTATACTTAGCTAGCTAGGAGACTATAAAAGAGATATCCGGTTTAGTAGAAATAGCTTAAAAAAAAAGTAAAGAGCTTACCTTTTATTAATATTAGTGTTTCTCTTACTCCTTAGCTTAAAAGGATAGATTAAGTAAAAGCTTTTCGTTTAATATAAGTATAGAGGGAAGCTTCTTATCGAGGGAATTAAGGAGGAATTTATAAGCGACCTTATTAATATAGGCGTCCTAGGTAAGCTAGATAGTTTATTAGGACCTATTTTAAAGGATTTAAATCCCTAGGAACTACTTTAGCTCCCTTAGCTTAGTTATCTTATACCTTTATTATAGGCCTTATATAGCCTCCCTAGTAGTTACTTCTTCCTCTTTTAAGTAGGCCTAGATAATATTATCGATATAGAAGAAGACTATAATTTTACCCTTTTATATTATATATAGTTCCTAAGGGACTTTCTTAAAGCCTAGGGCTTTAAGGGAACCGGTTAAATACTATTACTAAAGAAAGGGTTATCTTTATAGTCTATATAAAGCTTTCCTAAGCTATAGAACCTTTCCTAGTTATTAGAAACTAAGAGAAAGTCGTATATAAATAACTTCTTTTTCCTTAAGGGGGTAGTTAACTAAGGCGTTAACTATATCTATCTAATCGAGCTCGAGGTTAAATTCTACTACTATAGCTATAAGGGTCTAAAAAGATATCCCTATTAAGGTAGTTACCTTAGTAGGTAGATCCCCTTTTTCCTATTAATTCCTATAGATAACTAGCTAGGCCTTATACTTTTAAAGGAAGCTATATTTATTAGTCTTATAGATAAAGACCTACTTATAGCTAAGGACTTATTTTCCTCTTACTTTTTTCTTAAGGACCTCTTTAAAAGACCCTATCTCTTTATATAAGGCTAGGTAGTCTTTCTAGGCTTAGAAAAACTAGTCTTTAAAGGGGTGTTTTTCTAGCTACTTTTAGTTTACTAGTAGGTCTAGGAGGTCTCTTTTATATACCTTCCTTACTAATAGCTATAGCTTAAAGAGCTAGCTTACTATAAATACTCTATAGGAACCGTCTTCTATAGGCGTTAGATAGAAGTCGGAAAAACAATCGAAATAAGCGAGAGGTTAGTCTTCTTTAGTAACTATATTAGGCCCTATACCTTCCTTTACTTCTCGAAGTAAGGATAAAAAGGCAGCTAGGTAATCCTTTAAGAGAGGTACCTTTCCTACCCCCTTAGGGGTTAAGATAAGAAGACTAATAGAAAAAGCTACTTTTAGATCTTACTCTTATTTTATAAGAGGAGGTATAGGAAGGTAAGCGTATTCTAGCTCTACCGCTTTCTTATAGTCTCCTTCTTTATTTAGATTATCTAATTTAGTAGCTTCTTCTTTTTTAAAGTCGGCGTTATCCTTAACTACTTCGACGTTAGTTTCTTCTTTCGTTTTCTTATCTAAGGCCTCTTCTTATAACTATTAAGAAGGGGGGATTTAGATCTTCTAAATTAGCTAACGTTATAAGAGTAAGAGAGGCTATTAATCTCTCTTTCTATCGAAGAAGCTAGATTCGTTAAAAATTATATCCTTAGTCGAAATAACCTTTTATAAAAGAGGAATCTAGATCTAAAAGATATTTATAGAATTATAACTAACGAGGTAACTAATAAAGGCTCTAGGATTAAGCTTGCTTTTCTTCTTCCTTTTTAGCTAAATATCGGCAGTTATAATATATACCTTATAGCTATAGGTATAAAGGTAGGCTAGCGAGGCCCTCTTTTTTATAAAGAGCTTAAGGGGGGATTTTTAGTTTATTCCTTAGTTTAGTTTCCTAAGGTCCTTAGGGTCCTTAAGGGTCTAGTTCTAAAAGTAATAAGCGGTCTTAATAACTTCCCTCTAAAGGTTATAGGGAAGCCTTATAGTAAGTCTTATCGTATAGGCCCTTTTTATTATAGTACCCCTTAATCTTTTTACTCCTTTATTCTAAGCCTAGGTATTCGGTGCTAACGGGAGGGGTAAAATACCCCTTTTTCGAAGCTAATTTAAGATATCCTTTATAAATAGCTCTTTATTAGACCGTATCTTCTTTACCTTATAGCTAAAGTAGGATTTTATCTAGTTAATAAAGTCTTAAAGGGCAAACTAGTTATACTTACTTAGGTAGGTCCGTAAGAAATAAGGGAAAACCATCCCTAAAAAAGCGTCTATAAAAAATATTACCCTAATAAAGCTTTCTTAATCCCTAGAGATATCGGTCTAGTCGACCTAAATTTCCTTATATAGCTAGTCCGGCCGTAAAAGGGTTCGTCTAGAAATTCGTCTCTTAGTCTTTCCTTAGCTATAGTATTTATATTAGACGGTCTTTAAGCCCCTTATTCGTACGCCTTATTATTTGCCTAGCTTATATAAAGCTAGGGGGCCTAGGTAACTTAGTCGTACGTGCTAAAGAAGACCGCCTCCTTAGGCTGCTAAAAGAGGGTCTTTTAAACCTACCTTCCTTTAAGTAGGGAAAGCTAACTTTTTAAGAGATTCCTTCCTAAGGATAGGTTAGAATTTAAGAATAAATTAACCGAATTTCTCCTCGATAAGCTTAACAGTCTAATTCCTCTATACTAGCCTTATAGGCTTAAACGTTATATCTTAAAAGATTCCTTCCTTTTAAAAAAGGCGGAAGGAAATTAAGCTCGTTAAAAATTAAGGGTAAAAAGCTACCCTTTTTTATTAAAGAATTTATATAGACCTATTAAGTAATTTTATTATAAAATTCACCCTTCTATACCCCTCTATCTATATAGTTAATTCTCCGGTAATAAGGTATTCCCTTTATACTTTCTTAAAGGAACGGAATCGTAAGAGTATATTATAGATATTAAGGGAAGTACCGGAGTTATAGATAACTAATTTTCGTAGGGGATAGTTAGAGGGTCCTAATAGGTAGTCTTACTAATCTATAGGGAAGATAAAGGCTAGATTTACTATACTAACGATTTTTCCTTAAATTTATAGCTTAAATAAGGGCAGCGGCGTTAGTTACTATTTCTTAGTAACCTAAATCTTATCTATCTTCTTCTATAACGAGGGGTCCTCCTTAAGAGACTATTATATTATTTCTTATAGCCTCTTTAAAGGGTTAAATCCTTTAGATCGGTTTTCCTAGAATACCTACTAGTATTATAATAACCGATTGCCTAGGGATTTATAGGCTAGGCAGCTATTTCGTTTAGTTTTTTATTTCTTCGAGGAATCCTTATCCCGATCTAGAAGGTCTACTTAAAAACCCCTCCTTTTTACCCCTTATTACTAATTTTAATAAAGAGGTTCGATTTCGACTAGTTCCTTAATTTTTCGACTAACGGACTAAAAGGTCTATTAAGGGACTAGTCGGGCCGGTCTAACTAACGTGACCGGTGCCGGGCCTAGAGTAAGAGGCGGAGCCGGGACCGGTATAGTAGCTATAGTTAAAGACGGCGTTAAGGCTCTCGAGGGAGGAGGAGCTAGTAGGGCAATAGCTATAGTAGTAGCGGGGACCATAGTAATAAGGGCTATAGCAGCTATAGGGGTAGTAGGTCGAGCTATCTAGGTCGAGTGCTAGCTACGAAGGAATAAGACTACTTACTATTATACTTTAATAGCCTCTTTATTTAGTTCTTAGCTAGCTTCTTAAAAGATAGTTAAGTAACCGTTACTAATAGTCTTTATTAGTAGAGATATATCTTATAGCTACTAGCCTAAAAGAGCTTTTATTAAGAAGTATTAATTAGCTTCCTTAAAGATCTCTTCTTACTTAGCTAGCTATAAAGAAGCTAGTAGGTTCCTAGTAGAAAAGGCTCCTAGGTATACTATATAGGTCTTCTTAATATAGTTAGTTATATATCCCCTTAAGGGAGCTATTAAGGTCTCGAACTTTAAAAGCTACTACTTAAGAGTCTCTTCCTCTTAAAGAGAGATTAGCTTTACGGCACTAACGGATTCCGTTATTACTATATAAGTAGTAGTTAGTAGCTTTATCTTATAAAGGTATTTCTTATAGTAACTCTTATAGTTACCTAAGGTAGTAGAAACAGCTCTTTATTATATAGAGGTTAGCTTAGAGAAGAGGGAAGCTCCTTCTATAAATTCCGTTGCCCTAGGACGAAGAGGGGGCTCGAGAGGGTCCTACTTATTAAAGAAGACTAAATTATAGATAGTTCTATTTATACGAGCCCGTAGCTCCTTTACCTACTTATCTTAATCTTAGGGCTTTATAAGAATTATCTTATAGACTATAAGGGCGGTAAAGGAGTTATTTTTCGATATTATTATAAGGGAAGGGTAGAAAAGTTAGTTAAAAATCAGCTTTTTTAGTAAGAGGGGTAAAAGGAAGCTATAAAGGATATAAGAAAGGTGCCTTTTATAGTAGCTAGAAGGTATAGGAAGACTATTCCTCCTAGGCTTATAACTCTCGTAAAGAGAGATATAAGAAGTATATATAAAATATATAAAGGTAAAATTAAAAGTAAGGGGTCGGATAGGTAGGGCAGAGATATTTAATTCTTATAAGGGCAGTAATTACGGTATAGGAGTAATTATTATATTACCTTAATTCTCCTTCTTTCCTTTATTTAACGCCCCTCTTTATACCCGTCTAGCATCTTAATTAATAAAGAAGATCCTACTTAAAGGAGCTATTAATATCCTTTTAACTACCGAGCTTTTTACTAGTTTTTCCCCTCCTTTCTAGCCGTTGCTAGTATATCTATCTTATCTCTCGCTACCTCTATAAGAAGCTATCGCTACTTTTACTTCCCCTTATACCCCTACCCTCCTTTCTATACCTCTTTTTAGCTCCTTCTTTAAAACCTGTTTTTTAGCTTCCTAGGTCCCTTGTACTATAGGATATCTCCGAGAACTACGAAATTAAGCTACGCTTTATAATAAAACTTATACTAGCTATCTTAGGTATCGTTTTAGTTAATTAGAATTATATTAGCTCTATTATAAAGTAACCTTAAAAAGTAACTCCTTTATATATATAAGGTATATAGCGTTAATTAGTAGTATAAGCGTTTTTAGTTAATAGTAAATTATATAATTATCCTTAACCTTATCCTATAATAATATCTTCTTAGGCTCTACCTTATTTTTCCGCTATAAAGCTTAGCGGCTCCACCTTAGATAGCAGAATCAAGAGTCTTCCAGTCCCTGATCTTTATGCCCACTTGCTCATCCTCCGTGCGATAGTTATGAGCCCGGTCTGCCACTGACTGGGTATCTTATTCTTGTTCACTCCGCTGCGCAGAATAGCTTCCACAATGAGCTCAGCTCTAGATCTTGATGGCTCTTCCAAGGGCACCGTGCTCAACGGCCCTTGCGACTGGAAACAATGGATTTCTATCATCAAGAAATTCGCCACGTCCCACAGTCTTTGGGACTTTCTGGACCCTGCCGTCAAGGAGGGTAAGCCGGTTCTTCAGCAGCCAGTTGAACCAACATTCCGACAAATCAACCACGAAGCATCTGATCTCGTGGATCTGACCTCGGAGGAATTTCGCCGTCTCGAATTCCTCCACACCCAATACCGCTCGAAGCTTCAAGGGTATAGGGATCAAGTGAAGGCACTCGCCAGCCTTCAACAACACATCGTCAAGACCATCGGCAACTACTACAGCACCATTGCCGAGGAACACGACGTTGCAAAGCAACTTGCCTTGCTTCAGGCTCGTGTGGCCCCAACCGACTGGGCACTCGAGAGGAAGTTGTTCAGCGTTATCGTTCCACCCTTCAGTCGCCAAACAGGACCAAGATCGAAGCTTGGGTCACCCAATGGCAGAAAGTCCTCACTGAGGCAAAGCAATTAGGGCTTCCTGATGTCCAGGACCTTCGCCCTACCCAAGATTTCCTACAGGCTGTTTCGTCCATCAACGCCCCATTCACAGACTATTGGGTCAACAAATGGAAGACGAGGCCGTATTCGGCAAGCCTGATTGGAAGACGGACTTCCGGACGGCATTAAGATCAGTGAGATCTTTGAACGAGCTCACCGAATCAAGGCCGCCAACAACAGCAAAGGATCATTCGGAGCTGCCTTCCAAGGCAAGGGAGAGAAATCGGAGAGGAAAGAGGACAAGCCTAAGTGGTCTTCAAGCAAGAACGCTGATGGTGTTCCTATGTGTGTCTGCGGAGAATATCACCGCTTCGTAGATTGCTTCTATCTCATCAAATCAGCTCGGCCTGATGGCTGGACTCCTGATCAGAAGGTTGAGAAGAAGATCAAGAAATCCTCGACTCCAATCCATGGGCAAAGAAGATGACGGAGAAAGCACAAGACTTCAAGAAGAAGGAAATGGAGAAATCGTCCGACTCCTCCGTTAAAGGCACAGCGTTTGCCGGTCTTCTACCAGCTCCTGACAACACACCGCCTCCCTCAACACCTCCATCAACCAGTTTCTCGACGGGAAAGGCAGTCTACCCGCTGTATGACTCCTTTATCCTTGATTCCGGATCAGACACACACATTTGCAACAACCGATCCCGTTTTCTTGACTACACCGCCCTGCAGAGCCAGAAGAGCTCTTTGCAGGCGATAGTCAACTTCAGATCCTTGGCTACGGCACAGTCCGTATGAAGCTTGAAGAAGGAGGACTTTTCAGCTCAACGAAGTTGCCTTCGTGCCAAAATTCCACACCAACATCGCATCCTCGACCGCTTTCTTGCGAAGGGATACAACTGGAATCCACTATCTGGACGCGTCTCTAAAGACGATCAGATTATATTTCATACGAAACGCCGCTTTCGTCAACCGGTCATCGAGTTCAACCCGATTAAGGAGGACTCTCACGCCTCCAATTTCACATCTTCATCTGCACCTCGCACAGTGAAAACAGCAGATGCTACGCTTTGGCATAAGCGCCTAGGTCACTTGAACGCTCAAGCCCTAGAGCATCTTGTTGAGAACACGACGGGTTCGAAGATCAAAGGCCCAGTTACCATCGATTGCACCGCGTGTTCCCTTGGGAAGGGAAAGAAGGTCGTCTCTCGCCGAACCCCTCAAAACCGAGCCCCAGACCATTCTGGAGAATCTACGTTGATATCTTCAGTATGAACACCTCATTCAACGGCAAGGAAGCTGTTCTTCTTATCAAAGATGAATTTACAAGCATGATCTTCATCTACCTTCTGAATGACGCGACACAAGGGTCCGTTATGACTGCTTTGAGAAACCACGAGGCAATGGTTCAACGCCAATGGAATCTCAACATTTGCATTATCCACCGTGATAACGATCGTTCTCTTCAGAGTGCGTATGAGAGCTGGATCGAGGAAAAGGGGATTCAAGATGAACCTTCTGCCCCTTACACTCCCGCTCAAAACGGTTCTGCAGAGCGATCTGGGGGGGTAATATCTGCCCAGGCCAGAACAATGGGAATTGATGCCAATTTACCATCTGATCTTTGGCCAGAGACTTGGAAAGCAGCAGTGTTTTTGCACAACAGATCGCCCATGCAGAACCACAGCTTCGAACGCCTTTCCAGCTGCTTCATCAGTGGCTGCGAGACAACAACAGAGACATAGGCTACCAGCAAGACCAGCCTGACATCACGTTTCTCAAGGCATACGGCTGCAGAGCCTATCCTTGACACCCCAGGCCCTTCAGAACAGACAGAAGAAGGACCTAAAGACCGACCCTCACACAGAAATCGGTTATCTCGTTGGATATGATTCCACGAACATTTTCAGGATCTGGATTCCGTCCACATCAGAAGTCCGAAGGGTCCGAGATGTGACCTTCAATGAAAGCATCTTCTATGACGGAAATGATCAGCCACCAGAACCTATCCCACAGCGCGTGGAAGTACAGCTTCCAGCCCACATCGAGGACGAGTCGGATTACGAGGAAATCCCCACTCAAATCGATGAACCTGAACCTGACCCCGTTGAGCAATCTCCTCAACCTCAGACCAAGGAGACGCCACCACGATTGTGGTACAACCCGAACCATCTGATCATGAGGACTCGGATGATCAGGATGAGTTTCATGACATTCAGCACCCATATCCGACACGGACCCCGGTCCGAGTGACTCAGCCACGGCGCTCAGCCCGCTCACCAAAGCTCTGCCAGGCCAGAAATTTGCTACTTTCGTCAAACAACTCGGTCTCGTCGATATCTCTACGTTGCTAGGGATCTAGTTTCTTTCTTCAGTTTGCACTGCCCACTAGCCAGCACAACCTGGGGGGGTATGTCACACATAGGATATCAGCCTCCAACAGTCTGACCCCTATTCGCACAGTCCGTTTCCACATTTCCCACAGAAACTTCTAGGAGGCATCATCAACGCATCAGTGGCTTCCAGATGATCCGATCAGATGCTTCCATTCACTACCATTCCCTTCCATTCTCATATTCAGGCAGTCTATAAAGATCTCGCCTCTTTCCCACCTTAGATAGCAGAATCAAGAGTCTTCCAGTCCCTGATCTTTATGCCCACTTGCTCATCCTCCGTGCGATACTAGGGTTAAGGGGAGGTCCTAATAGCTTTATCGCTAAGTCTAGGTAAGTAAGGTCTAGGCCGGCCTACTTATAGCGGGGCTAGACTACTAGTATATTTATAAGCGCTTTTAAAAGCGCTAATTAGCTAATTAATAAGTAAGTTAGTATAGTTTACTAGTCCGACTAAAAATTAATTATACCCTTAACTAGATTTAAACCGACTTTAGCCTTATAGCTAGTAGTCCTCCTAAGTATATCACTACTATACTATAAGGGTCCTCTACTACTATTCTATAATTTATTAAAGTATAAGGGATAGCAGCTTAAATTTAGCGTTATTAAAGTATATAATTAAACCTACTTACTATCTCCTTAGTATTAATACTTAAGTAGATTACTTCTTTAAATATATTTAAAGTATATTAAGCTACTTACTATTAATTAAAACTACCTAGCTATAATCTCTAGGCCTATAATAAGATAAGTATATATACCTATCTTAATCTCTTAAGCTAGCGTATCGGTCTTATTAGTCTTACTATTAATAAATATATATCTTATACTTAGGAGCCCTTAGATTTTAATATATTACTCCTATTTAATTCGATTTAAAGGGATAATAATAAAGCCTATCCTACCGCGATAAAATAATAGTACTACTTAGAATATAATACTCTTACTAAAAGATATCTTAGCTACTAATAAAAGGTCTTCCCTTTTAAGTACTAAATACTATATAGTATCTACCTACTTTTAATAGGGCTTAAATAGATAAAGATAGTATTCTAGGCCTACTTAAATAATACCCTTTTATACCTCCTTTAGCACGTCTCTTACCCTTTCGACTAGTAGCTATATAGCTATTATACTAGTAGTTCCTAAGGATACCTTTTTAATATTATAAACCTTAACTTACTAACTAACGTAAAAACCTTTAAAAGACTAGTAATTTACCGTTATAAACCTCCTTCTTAATTAAGATTAGTATCTTCCTAAAATAGTAATTATATTAAGGGCCTATATATAAAATTATTATATTAAACTTAGTACTCTATTTAGTCGTAAGCTATTTAATAGGTTTTTTTTAGTAAACTAGTTCTCTAGTAAATATTACGAAGTATACTATTTATTTAATTAGGATAACGAATAAAGGAGGCTATCCTAAACCTTATAGCGTAGACGAGTATTTCTAGCTTACTCTAGGAAATAGCTTTACGCTAGACTATATAACCTATAATCTTTACTTAAAGAGCATAGTAAAGTATACTTCTAAATAGCTTCGATACCTTTAAACGTAATATAGACTATACTAAGAACTCTATAAAGCTATCTACGTTCGATAGCCGCTTATTAATACTTAGCTAAAAAGTATTAGTAAATCGTCTAAGGACGCCTTAGATCGCTAAGCTACTATTACTACTTTTACTTCTAGTAAACTATATTCCCTCTATAAGGATCCTAAGACTAGGAAATTATTATAAATACTTAATCCGGTATATAAGCCGCCGAATAGTAATCGCATAGCCTTATTTCTTAACTCGGTCTACCTAGAATATCGGCAACGAGTTAAGGATCTTTTAGACGAGGCTCCGTACCTTAACGTTATATTCGATGCCTCGGAGGATTTCTTAAGCAATCGAATTATAAATATATCTATTAAGATTCCTAACTTAATCGCATTCTATTAGTCGACTATTAATACTAACGATTATAACTATATAGCACTAACGACCTTAAGCCTTATTAAGCTAATCCTTATCGATATATTCGGGGGCGAATTCTCGCGGGTAAATACTATATATATAGATATATATAGCATAATAAGAAAGCTCTATCGAGAGATAAAGGCACTGCTAGAGTTTAGCCACTACCTCTATATCCTCTACGACTCCCACGGGCTTTAACTGCTTATTAAGGATATCGTAGAGTCGAAGCAATAGATGCCGGTTATAGGGAAGGCTACTTTCCTTATTAATTTCTTTGAGAAAGCTAAAATGCAATTATCTAGGCTCCGGGTTTATCAATAGGAATGCTACACTCGACGCAAAGCGTTTATCACCTCTGCGATCACTCGGTAGGGAACACAGCTTACTGCTGTAAAGTTAGATGCATTTAAATCGATCATGTTTGGCGTAGGATGGATACGGTATA
The DNA here is from genome assembly GCF_020360975.1 of Hirsutella rhossiliensis. Lineage (NCBI taxonomy): Eukaryota > Fungi > Ascomycota > Sordariomycetes > Hypocreales > Ophiocordycipitaceae > Hirsutella > Hirsutella rhossiliensis. The sequence continues at coordinate 3,287,257 of NW_025408669.1, forward strand.
CCCATCCATCTTTATTCGTCCCACCGTGATAGAGCCCAGTAGCGTAGACCGTTGCCACGCCAAACGACCTCGTGGTCGAGGTGTATCTGGTGGCAATGTTCTTGTCCGCCGCTTCGTGGTGCGCCTTCAGGCTGTAAGATTGATTCGTAGTTTCTCCTGCGAATCGGGGGGGGATTCCACCAAGTGCTTGGATCTCTTCCGGCGAGCGGGAGTCGCCTCTGTAGACAGTGAGGGGCTTCTCCGGCGACCTGGGGTTCGGGACCGTCGTCGAGGAAGTTTCTGTTGGCCCAACCGAGGTAGGCGTCGTTTCGGAGATTCCAAGTGTGCGGCGGACTTCCTCGGAGAATGCATAACGGAGTGCAAGGTCGGAAAGTTGTTGAGGCTGATAACATTCACGATCTTCGTCCTATAGTCACCGACCATCAGCACCGCGCTGGCAGCCACTGGCGTTTGATTATCCACGGGAAGCCGCTCACCGGGATTTTGTCAGTGTTGCGGGTAGGGAGTCCAAGTTTCTGGCGTTCTTTCTCGGGAACTCCATATGCTTGAAGACGACGGTTCAAGGGCAGTTTGCCATAACAAAGTCGCTATGGTGAGTAGCCGCATTAGCATGTCGCGTCATGAGATTTAGCAATTAGGACAAGCCACTTACTCCGTCCTCAAGTTTCTCATAGATTTGCTTTTGTTTGGGCTGTGCGGAAGGGCCGCCCGGGAAAACAATGTCCTGTTAAACTTACATCAGCCTCCGTCGCCCAGACGACAGGTTGGCCAGATTTCTGCCTGTAAGATGGTAGGGAGTCGGCCAGCTATCGTGGATGGGACTCATATATCATTCGCCGACCTGCCCACACTTACCCGCCTAACAACTCTTGGATCTTCGGTCGGTGCAGCTACAGCTGCTCCGGCGAGGACGGCGATGATTGCTCCTGTGACCTTCATTTTGGTGACGGGATAAAGAATGTGTTGCACCTGGGAAGGTGCGAATGTTTGAATCCTGTAGGAATAACGAATGACCTTGTCAAGTCGGACAGAATCAAAACCTCGTTAGATTGGGAAAGCCTGGTATACATACATATATATATATATATATATTATGTCGCGCCGTCCACTTGCGGACATCGCAGCCGTTCCTAGTCGATCTTGCGTCATCAGAGATGTTGGGTAATCGCGCGCTGAACTAGGCACGGAGCAGATAGCGGAACGATGCTATCCATAGAGGATTCGAGGACGAGTCAGTATTTCATGCAGCATTAAAGTCACGCGCTATGCCTGCCGAGCCAGTTTATGCTTAAAGAATCGCAACATGAAGTCACCTGCCTACCTGCCGCGCTGCTTTGTCCCCTATAGAATCACAAGTCACTTGCCGCACTCATTAATACCACCGGTGACTTAAGTATTCGTATGCCCTTTGGCATTCGAGAAATATCCAAGGGCCGTCACATGGTCGTTGACGGGAGCCTTCGTTAATCAATCTCGCCATGCTACCCGTTAGCCTGGAATCAACGCGGTAGCCTAATTAAAGTGAGCATATCTCGAGGTGGAGGAGGTGACGAAATTGAAAGTGAAGCGGGCTCAAGACGGTAGGGACTCGGCAAACTCGCCAAGTCTTAGCGTTGGAATAATGCGGTGGCAACCGGTGTGATTTGTTATAGGAAGACAGATCGTGCTAAAACCCACCAAAACCCAATGAGTTACTACGAAGTACGGGGTTGTGATTTGAGCAAGGCTGAGCGAGATGAAACCACTAATACGGAACGAGTTTCCGAACAAGGTGAAAACAACTGGCTGCCGACCCCGCCACGGCTTAAAGCCCTTGGTCCGCATGACCTGTGGAGAGGTCCAGTTTGCAGCTACGGGAGCCAATGTCGTTAGAACCGGGGCGTCCACGGGCTCCGAGGCGTCCGTGAGGCGAAATTCTCCGTCGTACAGGCGCCGTCGTAGCCCCTGAGGGGCGACATGACTAGAAACACAGTGAACCTCCCCAAGTTTCTCAACAGCCTCGTTATGCCGAGTGCTCTCTGTGCTTTCCAGAGGCTCATCGGCCCCGAATTAACGAGGGGCAAACGCCACACGTCTGCCCGTGGTACCGTGCCGTCGATGCCCGGTCTGGGCCGTTGATAATCCATAAATATGTAACTACATATAATTCAAGAAACAATTCATATTGGGAGGGGCTGGCCTCCGATCGCAGTAACCGAGCTATCCTCTCTAAGCTTTATGCTGTAGTCTATACCCTTTTGCCCCTTAAAACACCTCCGCAGACATTATATATGCACCCATTGGTATCCGTTTTCTAACAATCCGAACAAATCTCCTAAAAGCGTCCTTTCAGCACATCCAAACGTTAACTCCTCAAAATGACTTAATAAGTTGCCTATTTGCTTCTGGGCAGCCCGTAGATTACCTGCCTCGAAATTCGTTTTAAGCTCCTTTAACTTGCCTGCTAATACCTCTACAGCCACCGGTTTAGGACCTAAGGCCTCTCTAGAGCCTAAGTCGCGCCGGGGATGTTTTCCATCCTTCTGTGAGGTAATGCCATTGGTGCACCTGGTATTTTCGATTTGATATCGATCCAGGGCAGAGAGGATGTTGACTAGCAACTGCCCATTAATATAAGAACCAGTTATCAACGACATGTATCCTGGCATTTTGAATTGGACGAGATAGAAATATGCGTTTTCGGCAATTCGATTAAACCTTTTAATGGCCTTGGCCTTCTTTTGCCCGTCGAGTTCGTCTGAGGATTGCTTGAGCCATTGAATGGCCTGCTCGGCGAACTTGGCTGTATTCCATAGGTTTCTCGTCCGTTCCACGACTTGCAACCCAAGGGACGGCGAAGCAGGCCGCAAGGAGGGGTGGAGAACAAAGCGAGAGAAGCGCATAAAGATTAGAAGAATCTTTTCTTCCTCTCCCCCTTTGCCGAACCCGTCTTGGCCGTGTCGATAGCCTCCCATCTTTTTCGGGGCTGCCATTTGAGCCTCCTCAAAGTCTGCTTTGGCACTCTGAGCCAGCTGAGAGGCCTTGTCAGCACCATCTCGAAGTCTCCCCAACCGTGAGGCTAACATTTCCTTCTCCTCCTTTAGCGCCTGTTCCGCGTCGCTCTTCGGGAAACTGGGAACGTTGTCTTTGTTCCTTGTTTTGGCCGTCTCATCTGCAAGATCACATTCCTCGATGAGCTCGCTTACGAGCGAGTCAACCATTTTCAATCTTTCTTCCGCGGTTCTGAGCAGCTCTTGGGTGTTTTTGTCGCCGGGCTTTTTCTCCACTTTAGCCCTGGCTTCTTTAATCAAGTCCGCCAAAACGCGGATAGGAATCAAGTATCCGTCAAGAATGACACTGGTCGACGTATTCATGATTTCAGTTCTCGTATTCTTGGCGCTTGAAAATGTTGAGCGGAGATCGTATGTGACTTCATCGAGACCAGCTATTTCACTAGTCGCATTGTCTGCTTTGGATGCCGCGCTTCTTGCCCCTGTGATTGCTGCATTTGACCGTGACAATATGTCAGATATTTTCGAATTCGAGAGCCCTTGGCCATGAGCATCTGCCAACCCGGCCAAAGATTTCTGTAGCTCGTCGATTTCGGTCTTCGCCGCCCCGACCTGACTGAGTAGATCTGAAGCCCGCCCCCAGTCCTTTACCTTGGCAGGATCCTCAACAGGCCGTGGCGCGGGCTACTGGGCATTTAGCGTAGAGCTCTTATAAACCGCGGCGTAGGCGAGGGACGGCAAGCCACTTACATTGATCCAGTTGGAAATGCTGTTGATAAATTGTTCGCCATTACGCCCCCCAAACGCATCCCGCTGCCCTAGCAAAGTAGGTGTCCAGTGAAGGAGTAAAGTAAGACAAATATAGCGTGGATTTAAGAACATCGTGATGGTAAGGTCGATAGAGAGATGGAGCACATATGTTCGCAGAACCACGCGGTTGGAGCAGGAAGCTATATATAATAAATCGTACAAGTAATCAATAAGCTAGGGGAGCGACCTCAAGAGGAGTAGAGGAGTTACTGTAGTAAGAGTATATGTATCATTCAGCTTGACGAATTGCCGACTTATGCATCTTCCTCCACTCTGCCCCATCAAAGATTCGTGCATCCTTTAAGCTAGAACCACTGTCAGCTTTGCTGAGCCTACTCCATGACTAGCCTTGCAGCCCTTCAACATGGCTTACATCACGCCTCGAGCATTAAGCGTCGGCGCGTTTTATTAGTGGGAACGCACGCTCAGCCGACTTTCCCACCGAGGGCCCAGCCAACGAATCCATTTCGCAATGCGCCGTCACGCATTGCGAAAAATAAGCTGAAAAGCAGCAGAACGAGGCCCCCCTTCTCGGCAATGTTTCCTAATGAAGGCATCTACACGACGCCTGCCAGCTCGAGATATTGGGAGTAGGGGTAGGCATGCACTTTCGCCAAGCAGGAGCACACTACCCATCCCGGTGCAGATAATGCTCGTCAGGTTTACGTTTCGCAATGCGTAGTCTCCGCCATGAACGGGTGATCGTCAGGCCCAACCGGCCACTTGTCTCGACTCCAGTAGGGCTCCAAGCTGCCAAGATGCAAGATGTTGTGGATTTTGACGGTTGATGGCAAGCTATAATTCCCAATGACTTCAGACCACCACCTTTGGTACAAATGCTAAGCCCAAGTCCGCGAAACGACAAATCTTTAATTGACCGGCTTATTCATTCTCCTCGGTGCCTTGCGCCGATCTATGCCACAGTTCCCAAAACGACGTATACCCGAAGTAAGTAGGTAACGACCACTTTCCCTTGACAACATTGTCCCCCCATGCGCCAGCGTGAGACTTCGTCGCGCCTCGTTTGCTGCTGTTTACGGGTTTGGTGTTGATACAGTCTGTTCACAGGAGAACTATTGCCAAGGGTGCGTCAAGTGTCATTCTTGTCCTCTAAACCCTAATAAATCCTCTAAAATCCCCAATCCCCTATCCCCTACCGCCACTTTATGTTCTAGAATGACGAATGTTGGGCTTCTTTTTCGGCCCTTGAGGAACACCTGGCTCATTTTTGCTGCTCCTCGACTTAAGTTGACTCTTCTTCCAGTGCCTCCGAGAACACGCGATGCTAGGATTCGCAAATGTGTTGGTACGAAGTCCTTGCCCACCCAACCCCATATTCGCCTTAGTATTTGTCGTCGCCGCCCGGAACGCTTCTGCACCAGTCGTCTCCCTGTATATAGGCTTCCCGTTACTACCACCTCGAGCAAAGATCGTTGGACGTTCTACAGGTACAGCGGTAGCTAGTCCAGTGAGAACGGCGAGGAGGGCTGTTGTAATCTTCATATTGGCGATGAATGTAGCGGACCACAGTGTTCTAAGGAGTAGAGGGCAACGAAGGCGGTGAGGAGGGTCATGCAGTATAACTCAGTCGCGTATATTTCTTCCTAGCCATAATCCCTAGAGGCAGAAGACCGTACTTATAGGGATATGTACGAGCCTGCTACATATGGAGGTTTTTCCTTCACCGGAGCCCTATTGTCAGGTCACAGGGAGGCTCCCATGACATTAATCTACATACAAAGCCGGCCCGTATAATGGGGCTAGTGGTCGGGCGATTCATTAGGGCTCCATTGATATAACGCTATGGAGATCTCTTCAGCTGGCGGATCTAGTCGCGGCAGAGAGTAGCCAATAGCCTGAAATGGAGTTGATCCTGTGATTAGAGATTTGATCATGCAAGTAGAGACTCAGTACTCCATAGCGATGCGTGCTTAAAAGAGAGAGACTCAGTGATTTTAGTGCATCTAACAAGCTCCGCAGCCTGTGGGCCAAAAGTTCCTTCTCTAGAAAATGGACAAGCCACGCCTGGCTCGAGTCGCATCTGATGGCATTACAAGTAAAAATAAGATTTCAAGTCTTCAGCTACGCAAGGGTCTATAACTGCGTTATGGGCGGAGTGCTCCGTACCGTGTTCTAGCACGAATCGACATTGCGTCTCGTGACCAAGGTTCTTCTTTCCTATAAAATCATGTTCCATCTCGGCTTCCTCATGTCTTATGCAAACTCGACCCTCCAACGCGACTACATATATTCTGCACTCATCTTCGACCGGCCTTCCCAACTCTGATAACGTACAATCCATCGTTAATAACTATGAAGGGTTTTACCGTCTTTGCTGCCCTGGTCGGGCTTGCTTGTGCAAGCCCGGTTCCGGCGGGTTCCACGAGTTACGACCAACGGCTCGAGTATATACCACCTCCTGAGAAAGAAACCTCATGCGTTGACTCTAATCTTGAGGGGTTAGACGACGCGCAAAGGATGGAGCAGCGCTGTGGTACTAATCAATACTGCAACCGGTTTGTGTTGTATTGGAGGAACGAAGATCGATTCCCTGGTCGCACCACAAAAGAATGCTTTGCTGCGCATCAGACTGGTTCTCCAAACTCGGAGTGGCCGCCTAAGACAACAACAACAAAGGAAGGCGATGCAGCAAAAGCAAAAGGTATATCTCCCGCCCACGTAGGAGCTGATTGTTCATCTAGTGGAACCACGAATCAATTAGGACTGAATACTAAATGGATCTCTTGCAGATGAGCAAGGACTAGATTATTTCCTCTCTCCTGGAAGCGATGAGACAGCGTTATCTAGACTACATATTACAGATGCGGCTGGGGCGAAAGCAGCAGAATCAAGGGGGCTAGGACTCCTCGAGGCGGAGGGAGAAATTTTGGGTGATATAACTGAGCAGTATACCCAAGAGGAGAATCAAGCTTGCCTAGAAGAGGGCGAAGATGAAGGTGACGACGAGGGGGAAGAGGGGGAAGAAGGGGGTGAGGAAGGAGGTGAAGAAGGAGGTGAAGAGGGGGGTGCAGATGGGGCTGGAAAGGCGCCTGGAGCAGCGGGCGGAGCAGCGCTGGGCGGAGCAGCGGCACTGGCCGGCAAAGGGCTGGGCGGAGCAGCGCTTGGTGGAGCAGCGCTGGGCGGAGCAGCAGCACTCGCCGGCAAAGGGGCCGACTTGGTGACCGACACAGAGACGGAAGAAGGGTCTAAAGAAGAGTCTGGTCCGACTGAAGAAGGATCTGAAGGAGAGTCTGGCCCGACTGTACCGGTGGCTGAAGGGTCGCCTGGACGAAAGGACAAGAATATTCATCCAGGGGCTGACCAGGGGCACGTGTCCGAAGACGACGATTCACATACCTTCGGGACGGTAAGTCACGACGGGCCGCGGTGGACGTCAGACGCGCCGCCGGAGTTTGGGACGCCACGTTTCTTTGGGCGGCCAAGAAAGCCAACTAAGCAACCTATAATTGCCGGACGAGGCTTAAGTCCTATAGGATAGTGGAAGGGGCAGGACATATACATACTAGGCAGACTCTCAGCCTGGGCTAACAGGGTGCTCTCGAGAGAACAAGTATAAGATGAGACATATATTACCGCCTGCGCTGGCTGTCTATAGTTCCTACACTGGCTCTGCCTTTATATTGGTTCTTCTCTTTTGTCATGCTGCCTCTTCCTTGGTCCGGAAAGCTGCCCTTATTTAACCCCCCTCGCCAAACGGAGGGCTGGGGCTGGACAAGTACGAGACTGCAGAGTAGCGGCTGACCTGGTGCCTGACTGGGTGCCTGTTAGCCAACACACGGAACGGGCCGATATGACCGGCGACGAGTCAACAGCAGGGTTGCAGGCGCTGCTGCAGGCGGACATGGAGTTTCAACAAGGGGATGGCAACCGCCAGCACACATCAACTATCGGCTTCTGGTTGTGAATCAAAAAAATGGCGATAAATTTGGTCATCTCGGCGCCTACCCTCATCCCCATGTCTTCGGTTGGTAGGCCTTTGACCTCGACTTTGCCTGTGGTCATCCGCAGTGGGTCAAGAACTCATGATCGATGGCAGCGGGTCCCGGCCGGGCCATGTGGGGAGAAGCGACATTGAAGGCTCCGGCTCTCCGTCAATCTGCCAGAAGGCTGGAGACTCATCGAGATGGCAAATGCGGAACCTTCGGCAGGCACGACGAGACGGCGGCGTCCGCATTCTCAGGCCACGTGCAGGTTGCGTCTCAGGGCCCTCAGTTGGGAAGTTGGGCATCGCATTTCCGTTGTCGCCCAGGCGGTTGATGAAGCGACCATGGAAAGCACCAACGGCTTGGTATTTTCGGCCAGCCAAGAATACATCTCTTCAGCAGATGCAATGCTGGTGCGGTAATCATTCTGATGCTGCCGGCACGAGCAGTTTGCGATGGGCGCGTAGCAGCAACGGCGATTCGTCAGCCTTCCGAATAAGCGACTCTAAAGAGTGAGCTCTGAAGAGGGCCCCAGGCTCATCTGGTTGCCTACAACAGCCAAAAGGCCGCTCTGGACATCGCATTCGTGTAGCCGCTCCTCGCCATCTACCCGTCATGCTGCCTGCTCCAAGTGGCCGACAGCTGTTGACGTATGCCGACATGGAGAGGGGTATTTTCTCTCCCCAATGGACCTCGCGAGCCTCCACCAATGCAAGCTAACATGGCATCCGATAGCCCTGACGCTCCTGGACGCCGAGATTGCCAAGAGTGAGCTGCTCATGAGCGTTGCGCCTCTCCGGCTTATCACGGTGGGCGGCTCCCTGGCGGTTCGGGTGTGCTTCAACCGCGATGCTTCGTACGATATCGACTGTCTGCTTGACCCCAACGTAGCCGCCGCCGCGGATTACTCCGAGGAATTCAGCGCCGCCATCTCGACGGTTGCCGACAATGGCGGCTACGCCTTGGACTGGCTCAACCAACAGGTGGAATTGTTCGTCGCGCGAGAGCGGCGCTTCGGCCTATTCCTCGAGTCTGTGCAACAAGGCGTCATCGTGTACAAGGGAGCCCAGCTCGTCATCTACGCCGGCCGCCTCGACTGGGCGCTGGAGCGAAAGATTCGGCGTGTCGCGCATGCCCGCTCCCGCCGAGGGGTCAAGGACGTCGACGTTCCCGACGCTGCTGCACTGGTCCGGATGATGCGAACCCCCGGAGGACCCCCCCTCAGCTTCCAGTATGTCCGGGAGCTCAATCTCAACGGGTTTGACGCACCGCCTACCGATGCGGCCATTGTGGAGGTTGCTGAGTATTATGCACGAGCGTACGGAGAAGTGGGCATTGCCGACATGGTTCGGGATGCAGAGACTGGCCGATGGAAGTATCAAGGATTCGACAAAAAATGGGTTTGGTGTTGATGGGAGGTCTGTCCACAGCACCTGGTAGATACACGACTCCTGCTCATACTACATGACATCGCTTTGGCTTTGGCAGGCCATCAGACGGTATAGAAACTGCCGGTTGCCGTGTAAACATTGCGCCGATGAAACGGGCTATCAAAGTAGACGTTTTCATCCGGGTGCAAGAGCAGCTTGTTTTCCAACGCCGGCACCTTGGTCGCCCACGCCGGGCAGACTTCAGGCACCATAGGCGGCGGATCTTTGTAGCGGTTCATAATAGGCGTGTCGTTGCGGCGCAGACCGAGCTGCAGCCGCCACATAAACGACTCGACGAGTTCCTCAGCCAAGGCCGCCATGACCGCATACTGCTCCGCGTCATCGCACTCCGGGTCCGGGATGCCGACCGTGGCCCAGCCCGGAGACGAGCGGCGCCAGAAGTACTCGGTCTCGTAGGTAATCATGGGCCCGTCTGCGGCGCACACGGCCTCGTATAGGCGATAAAAGGCGCGCTGCGGCGTGTCGCGCGCCCGCCATAGCGGCATCGAGCGGAGGTACATGAGGTCGCGAACCCGGCGGCTCACGACATCGGGGTCGGCCTTGATGACGCGCGGCGGCGGCGGGACGACTGCCGCGAAGTACCAGGTGGGAAACGGCCATAGGAGGCGCAGCACAAAGAGATGGGCGTTGGGCTCCGGCGGGTGTCGCAGCGAGCGGGCATGGCGTAGCGAGTTGCGCAGTCCAAGGCCCGTCCGAGTCGGCAGCAGCCGGCGCCTCCACTTGATGAGCGGCCAGCGGTACTTGAGAGGGAGGTAGCGAAAGTTCCATAGGTAGAGGAGTGCTTCCGTTAGTCGCCCCATTGTGGCGATGAGCTGCTGGGGGTTTTCATCCCGACGAAGCGTTGTCCATGGTGGAAAGGCCGGGTGGGGTAATTGAGACGGCGAGAATTTAGCCCTCTAATATAATGTATGTACAGTACGTAGTGTATAGTTAGTTATAACTTACCTACCTTCGTGCCGCCCCTTTAAATATTGGCTACTTACGTAAAGCTATCCGTTTCTTGGCGCTCTTCATGAAGCGGTAAGAACGTTGTTGGAGTCAATACCACCTTTCGCGTGACGTATAAGCAGGCGATAATTTGGCTATACAATGGGACGAGTGGATATGTCGTCTCTGTCTTACGCATTGTCGTGTATATTGGGACTTGTTGTCGTTCAACCTCCTGCAAAACACTTGGAAAACGGTGGTGTCGATGGGTCACGATTGAGATTGCAACAGCGCCAAAGAAGGACGCGCTCAGGCAGAGGCTTGAGAGCACGGTGGAAGAAATAGGGGCTCAGAAAGATAAATGTAGTGATGCATGTCTTGATCTATCTATTGGGATAAGAGAGGAGCTTATATAGGTATAGTGACCATAAATACGGATAACTAGCCATAAGAGGGCAATAAGATGACTTATCCCTATACCCAAGTTAGGTCTATATCTCGTCTTTAGGCTAGGGGAGTTATGTTGGTCAGTCAGACCCCTTGTGTATGACTATTGGGTCCACTAGGCATGACTGTGGCCTCTTGTGCCCACTCTCCTCAACAGACGCAGTCTATAACCGCGCAAGCCCGCTAACTAAGTTCAGGCCCAGGCCATCTTAAAGTCTAGGGTAGGTAGTCCAAAGCAGTACCCACGCTTACGGTAAAATCGCTTCTGCAGATTGACGAGGCCATCTTCACTCTACCCACCATCCGTCCGCACAATCCCTCCAACCATGGCGGACGACCCCGAGTCGGCCTGTCCCGTCGACCACCGCGCCCGCGACGCATGGCTCGCCCAGGCCCGCGCAGCAGCCCAAGCCCCCAGCCCGCACGGCACAACCACCGCCCAGTGCCCCGTCGATGAAGCAGCTGCGCCCTCCTCCATCTCGACCGGACGCCGGTCCTGGACGCAGACGCTGACCCCGTACCTCCCCTGGTCCGGCAGCGCCGCTCCGACACGCCCCTCCTCCACGTCCTCGCGCCACGACCACAGCAACAACGGAGGGCTCGACACCGGCCGCGCCGTCTCGAGCATCCCGCGCTTCTCCCCCGGCCCGGCCGATACACGCGGAGCAGAAGCAGCCGCGGCGTGTCCCGTCGAGCACGGCGCCTCGGCAACCCCCCCCGCGGCAAATCACGAGATCGAGTCTGGCGCCGATGCCGTTTCGGGCAACTGGGTCTACCCGTCGGAGAAGATGTTCTTCGACGCCATGAAGCGCAAGGGATACGACGCCCGCGTTGCAGACATGAAGACCGTCGTCCCCATCCACAACGCCGTCAACGAGCGCGCGTGGAGGGAAATTCAAGCGTGGGAGGCTCCCTACCTCGACGACTCCAAGTACGCCCCTCCCTGTCCTCGACCCTCTGATGCGCTCCCTTCGCAACATAGCAAGAGAACATGAGACGAGAGATAATTGAGGTGCTAATCGGAACGGGTATGGAACTAGATGCGGTGGCCCCAAACTCGAATCCTTTGCCAACAAAAACACCCGCATGACCCCGACGGCCCGCATCAACACCATCCTCGGCTACACGGCGCCCTTTGACCGCCACGACTGGGTCATCGACCGCTGCGGCACCCGCGTCGAGTACGTCATCGACTTTTACGCAGGCCGGCCCGGCGGCCGTCAGCCCGGCCCCAGCTTCTATCTCGACGTCCGGCCAAAGCTCAATACTTGGGAGGGCGTCAAGATGCGTGCTCGGAGGTGGACCGGCATGGCTTGACTGGGCTGTTTGGCCGACCTCGGGAGGCAGTTGATGAAAGGGACTGGGGTGGGCAAGCAACTCGATGAGGCGGCCCCTGTGTACAAGAGATGAGAGCGTGTATGATATCATAGCATCGGCGTTTACGGGACTCCAAAGAGGAGAAAAAGGAGCACGCATATTAGACGAGCAGCGGGTTAGGCTGATTTCCTGGGACAAATCTCTCCCAAAAAATGGTGTACGACCAATCATACCACTGCTGAATATGGTCGTTCCGTTTGATCATTATTCTTTTTTTTCTCTCTTGATTCCCCTAGCCTCACAGGCGCTCGTCGTCATGCCCTCCTCTGCAGCGGCTGGGCAGCCACCGCACCACCTCCCAAGGGTCTCACTCGTTCTTTCGCTGGGTCATCTCAACGCCAAGCCGGACGCCCGGCCCCGTCTCCATGACTCCCATCTCGATATCCCATCTCTGCGACCTCATAATGGTCCAGAGGCGTTCGTCGCGGGCGCACGGCTTCCATCCGTCAATGATCCTGCGTCGGCCATTGCCGTCTGCCGCTCTGCGCGGGCTCGGAAGCTTGGCATCTCCGTAGGGCACGTCTTTTTCCGTCACCCAAGCCGTTTCCATGGCCATGAACCATGCGAGAATGGCGTGCTTAGGCTCTGCACCGTCCCACAGGAGGATCTTGATCTGGCCCAAGCGACCGGGCGAGTAGGGGCGGGTGAACCTGGTATGCATAGGTCCGTCGACGGCGACAATCTCCTGGTCGATGCCGTCGCTGCTCGCGGCATGGGCGTAGCTTTTGGCAAAGTCGATGTGAAAGACGGGCTCGTCGCGCGAATTGCTGATGACATCGTCCCAGAACAGGATGCGCTCTTCTTCGGCAATCTCCTTGGGAGGGCAGACGTCGCGCGACTCCATGTAGATTTGGAAGAGAAGAGTGGCGCGCTGCTTGTTGAGCGAGTTCATGCAGACACAGCGGACGCCACGGTAGTTGGTCCACAGGTGAGCAAGAACCAGGGCAATCACCAGACACACGACGGCCCTGGGGTCCTGCACCAGCCTGACCACAATTGTCCCCACGAGGAGGCCGACGAGACTGACGGCTGTCTCCTGGCTTGCCTCTTTGGCGCTGAGCTCGGAAAGATTGTCGTTCTTGGCAAAGTGCAAGCTCAGCGCCGCCTTGCTGGCGCCAGCCGCGACGCCGCAGATGGCCCTCAAAGCCTCGCCCGTACACATTGCGACGGCCTTGCCCCAGAAGCCGAGGTAGGGGCTGCCCAGCTCGAGGAAAAAGGCCGTGTCGTTGAAGAGGTCGGCGAGAAAGCGGTACTTTTTGGCCTCTGGCTCGATCCTCAAGCCGAAGCGGTGAGCAAAGACAATGGTTGCTATGTTGGAGATGGCGTCCCGGAGAATGGTGAGCAGCATGGCATAGGTGGCGGATGAGTTGGCATCGCCGACGCCAAGGCCCTGGAGGAGGGCACGGCTGGCGAGGAGGGAGGTGATGGTTGAGAAGAAGGCCTGGAGGGAGTCGTAGGTCTGGTAGGCGAGATAGTCGTCCGAGACAGAGTTTGGGAAATCGACGGGAAGAAAGGCGGAGAGGAGAAACTTACGCCAGCCACGCAGAGAGCGGAGAAGGCCTCTCTCTTTCTGGACCTAGCCACGCCTGTGAGTCTCTGCATAGCCAAGAACAGCGTTGACTGCCTCACGCCACGTACTGGGAGGATGCCTCGTGTGGGCGAATGCAGCCAGAGCTTGGGATCGTAGCCCGACTTGGACAGCTCCACGACACTGATCTCGCGTCCCGAGTTGAGCAAGGGCGCGAAGCTGAGGTCCTCGCCGTCGCGGTCTGTCTTGAAGAGATCAGGCTCTCGGGGATAGAGGTCGGAGAGCTCGAACCGACGATGCTGATCCATGGTTGCTCTGCGTTGCTGGGTGGGAGAGGAAGCGATCGCCTGTCAGTCTAGGCGCGGGGCTGCGTGGTGCCGCAACCCAAACTGTCTGAAAAAGAGTCGAGGGTTTGCATTTGCGACCTTTTTTTGCCTTTTGGTGATGGCGGACAGGTATGCAGTGAAGCAGAGGTTGTTTCCAAGTGGTCATGCAGGTGGCTGAAAGTTGAGAGTGCGGCTTCGTCAGAGGCAGGAGTGGTGGGCAAAGCCAGCTGAGGGCAGGCAGCCTAATATTCCAGGCTTGAGGCAAGAACACGGGCGACTGCCCAGCAAGCGCGTCACCAAAATTCACTTCAAGGTCTTGAATGCTGTACATTCAGGTCGCCAAACGGCCTTCTACTTTGCCGTTGCAATGGCTCGAGCATCCACTACCTCTTCACCGGCTGGCCATCCTCCGCAACCAAATGTTCCTCCGTCTTCACCGGGCCCTCGCCAACGCCCGTCATAATCACCCTGCTCACGCCGTCCCTCAGCATGCTCGCGATGCCGCCGTCCAGCTTCACGCTCGACACCGTGCCAGCAGAGCCGTATTTCCAGCCTGTGACGCCGCCAAGGACGGCTGAAAAGGCCCCCAGAATCGCCGCCGCGTCCTCGTCGAGGTAGTAGACGACGCAGTTTGGCCCGGCGTCAAAGGTGTAGGCCGCCACCGTCTTGCCGGCCGCGGCATTGATGGCCTCGACGGCGCGGATGGCGGCCCTGGAGACGTCGTTCATGTAGAAGATGGGCGGGTACGTGTCGGCACAACAGGCGTGGAATGAGTTGGACTCACGCATCGTCACCTCGGCAAAGACGGCAAAGTCGCGCTGCTTGATTGCTTGCTCCATGGCAACCATGCTGGCGGGGACGCTCGCTACTCTGTGTTGGAACAGGCCCGACGTGGCAACCGTCTGCTGCATACCCGCGGTGGACGAGACGCCCTTTTTCGCGGCGCTGGCGACGAGGATGAGGGCTCGCATGTTGGGCCAGTGCGAGGCGGGGGCCACCAGGTCGGCCATGGAGTCGCTGCCGTCTTGCTTGTCGCCGGCCCTCCAGGCGACGTAGCCGCCAAACAAGCTCCGACAGGCCGAGCCGGAGCCCTGGCGCGCGATAATGCTAAGCTGGGACGGGGAGTCGGGCAGCTCGTACAGGTTCGCAATGGCCTGGACGAAGGCGGCGAAGCCCGCGGCCGACGACGCAAGCCCGGCGGCCGTGGGGAAGTTGTTCTCGGAGACGATGCTCAGCGCCATGCTGGACAGCTTGGGAAGCGACGGGTCGGCGGCCTCGAGGGCGGCTCGGCGGGCACGCAGCTCACGGAAGCATGCCTGGGTCCTGGGGCCGGCGACGTCCGAGGGCTCGCCGTTGAGGGTCAGGGTGTCGCCGTGGGCAAAGGCGGCGGAGCACGAGGCGGTCGTCAGGGTGCGCAGGTCGGCCTGGGAGAGGGTGACGGAGAGGGAGCTGTTGGTCGGGAGGTTGAGCTTGGTGTCGCGTTTGCCCCAGTACCTGCAGGCAGTCAGTGAGGGCCAAAAGGCCTTGGATGAATCGAGTCGCATACTTACTTGACGACGGCAATGTTGACGGGCGCCGTGGTGCTGGCCCGGTAGACCTTTGTGTCGGCCATTGCTGGCAGCCTCGTCACCCGGGGTTTGGAGAGAGCTCGACGCCTCGGCTTGGAAGGGAGATCGACGGTGAGGCGAGGGAGAGGGCCGTGGACGACGGGGTTGCTGGCGCGGGTGGGCAGAGATGGTGATGTGGGTGTAGCGGTGCCCCGCAATTGATTGATGCCCCCGAGTCTCGCATGCCAAAATACCCAATATTACGCAGCAATTTCACCTTCGACATCTCGCCAACTGATACGACATCCTCCTGCGTCAGAGAGCCGAAATGGATGCGAATGGACATTGAGTCTTTGACTTTTCTCTCCAAGGGAGGGCTCTTTCAATCAAATCTCTACACATCCCCCGACCAACACCTCGACGACATCCTAAAGTCGCCGATTCCAATCCTCAGCACTGCCACCTCCTGGGCTCGCCATCCGGCCCAGCGGCGTGCAGCAGCAGCTCCATCAGTCCCGCACCCGCTCCGCGCATGCCCTCGTGGTAGGAGCGGCTGGAGGGGTAGCTGAGGAAGCAGTTGCCGCGCCCAAACACCATGGCCGCGCTCATGGGATCCAGCGTCAGGCTGTTGATGCGGTTGGCGCCGCACTCGTGGCCGTAGTATCCAGAGCTGGCCCAGTCGGTGCTCGCTCCAGTGCTCGGCGGGCCTCTCCCCCAGTGCTGCACAACTGTTCCCCGGAACGGACGCGCAATGCGTGTTGCCGCGGCTTCCTGGCTGGCCCGCGCATCGGGCTCCGTGTATTCCTTGTACGGCGGAGCAGTGCTGGCCTCGCTCAGCTCGGCTCCGAAGCACCCCTTGTACGTGCTGTTCCTAAAGTTCTGCGCGGCGTCAGACGTCTGCACGTCGGCGTGGCCCCAGCCCCATTGGACGGCCATGAAGCCCGCCGGGCGAAGGCTGAGATACCACGAGACGTCGTCGAACTTGTTGATGAACCACATCATGTTTTGCGTCTCGGCCTCCGACTGGGGCGCATAGCCAGGGAAGAACAGGAACCTTTCGCCGCGGCTGACATGGTGCCTGAGTGCCGGGTCCTCGCCCTTCCACTCAAAGGGAAAGTTTTGGTCAAGATGGACTCCGCCCCGCTGCTTGTCCCCCTCGATCGTCGTTGTGTTGCGGTTCTTGGTCCAGCAATCGCCCGTCGAGCTGTCGTGTACGGCTCCATCGGGGTTGGACAGGGGCAAGGCCGCGACGCCCGCCGAGAGGGCCGTCGTCACCTGCTCCTTGGTGTAGGTCTGGTTGCCATAGACGAGACCAACGCCCGTCTTGTTTGCATACAGCAGGTCGGAGAGAAAGTACAAGACAAAGTCGGGACCGCCGCGCTCGGCCGCGCTGATTCCGCTGGCGATGACGACTCGCGGCTCGCCGATGGCAGCTCCGTAGACCTTTCTGCCTTCAAACGTCTTGTACGGCGCCTCAACCATCTGGACTTGTGGAAACTCGTCGGCCAGTTGCTCAAGACCAGTCTGAATCTCGTCGATGTTGAGAAGAGACCCCAAATCTCTCTCGCCGAGTCCTAGGCCGGTAAGGGCAGCCGTGCCATTCTTGAAACGATTACCTCGACCAATAGGCAAGCTTCGTATCGTTTGAGAAGGCTCGGCATGGGCCTGGACTGCGTAATGGAGTGTCAGCCCAAGCGGTATCGCCAGTTGAAACCTCATGGCAGCGTCTGAGTGATGGTGCCTGAGACAAGAGCTGGGCTAGTCGTGGAGAGAAGGGGACGAGATCAGGCACCAAAGGAAGTGAACAGAGGCTGCGAGAGCTTCTTATATTCAAAGCCAATGATTTTGGACATGGTATCTGATTACACGCTCCACGGTTACTGGTATATCATAGAACTTGCTTGCGACGTCCTGCATAACGCAGACACTTTGAACGCGGACTGAATTTCTACAGCGTAACATCCTCACCGACTTATTGAAAGACTTGGCAGAGAAACGTGTTGCGGGCAGTCTTGGCCATCCAGCGTCCAGGTTCTGTACCGAGTCAGACGGGTTACAGCCAAGAGTTCTTGATCAGTCGAGTTTTGATCCCCATACTCCACGGGCTCCTCTTGGCTCAGCTCTTTCACGGTAAGGTGATTTCAATGCCGCCGAACGCAACCCGGCAACTACTGGATCAGCTCGATTTAAGCTTGCACCGCTTTAAATCCCGCGTGGACCTTGTTTGCTTGTTTCCGCAAGTCAAAGGGATGATGGGACCCCATGTGGCTGTCTTGTCATCAGAAACCCGGCCGACATCGGCCCCTTTTAACTTGCCGGACGGCAACGAACAGCCTGCAAACCAGCGGGTACCATAAGAGATTTTGGGATTTAGAGTCTTGCTGTTCGGCCAACTCTATTCGGCCAACCAACCTGCAATCCTGTGGGCAGGACCTCGAGTCAGCCCAGTTTGGGGTAGGTGTAATTATTGCCGCACTCATCAGTACCATTGCCTTTGCCGCTGCTTATGTCGCCTCTCCGTGAGGCTACGGCCAAGCGGGTATATTTTCCAACTGTTGAATAATTGCGTCTTCAACTGCTGCTATACATCCCGATATTATCAGGTATACACTGTCTACGAAGTACCTGCCAAGTAGTTGGCAGCTATCCCAAGAGGCTCAGTAGCGTGTAGGAGCTCGGGAGTCTCGCTGACGTCATGCAACTTAGACCACTCTCGCCTCTCTCTCCCTGTCTTACCGCCTCCCTCAACCCTGCCCTTTGGCGAATTTCAAACTCCGCACCATCGAAAAGACCCGATCATATCTTGGGCATTCAACAGGGCCCTTCAGGCTTCAGAATTGGCGCTTGCGGTGCGCCATGAGTGGTGTCTTGGGGCGAGCAACACTGTGCGCGCCTGCGTTGGCGCGCGTCGGGCCATCAAACGCCAAGCACCTCTTCGAGGCTCTGCGACAGACCCGGACGCGACAGACGGTCTGCTTCTCGCGCTCATTCTCGGCCTCGTTGGCCGTCCGCGGCCATGACCGGCCCTCGTCGGCCGGCCAGCCGCCCCAGAAGACGGTCGGGGACGGCAGGGAGCCGGTGACAACGACCAAGAGTCAGCAGAGAAAGGCCTACGACCGTCCGTGGCTGCGCGAGAGCAGCAATGCCTTGCCCGAGGCCACCTCCAACGACCCTGCCGCCGGGGACGGCACCAAAGGTACAGCACCAGCTGAACGGTGAAGGAGCTTATGCTAACCCCGAACCAAAGGCCGCCTGTTGACGACACCCACTCGGCTGCTCAAGCTCATCCTTCCCATGCCCTTCAACCCCGAGCAGGAACACATCAACGCTAGCGAGGAAGAGAAGCGACACTGGAGCAAGGAGACGGTCGAGCCCCTGGCCCTGCTCGTCCACCCCCAGCAGCCGCTCTCGTACCTGGAACGCCTGATACAAGCCGAGATCCCCCCGATGCGCAAGGGCAACCGAGAAAAGCTTCCCGACGTCATCTTCCGTGCAGAGTCGGGTCACAAGAAGCCCAAGGGGGACTCGGCCGAGAAGCGCGGCGCAAACGTCGCCCCATACTCGGGCCTCGGACGCGAGGGCCCCAGCAAGAGCGAGACCAGCTGGGTGCGGTGGAGCAGCAGCACCGAGGTCGGCGACTTTATCAGGGACGCGGCGCACGGGCGAGAGTTTGCCATCGACATCGAGGGCCTCTCCCAGGAGCTTCGCGTGGCCGTGCCGAGCTTCAAGGACCGCACCTACTACATGCGCATGCGGCTGAGGAAGATGTCTCGCCAGATCGACAAAATGTCGCACGTCAAAAAGGACTGCGACCTGCTGGCACACAAGGGCGCATACCGCCTGGCCAAGGGCGGCTTCGCGGCGCTCGCCGGCTGGTGGGGCATCGTCTACTACGTCACCTTCCACACCGACATGGGATGGGACCTCGTCGAGCCCGTCACCTACCTGGCCGGCCTGGCCACCATCATGGGCGGCTACCTGTGGTTCCTATTCATCAGCCGGGACCTCAGCTACAAGGCGGCCATGAACGTGACGGTGTCGCGCCGGCAAAACGCCCTCTACCAGGAACGCGGCTTTGACCAGCAGAAGTGGGACCAGCTGGTCCACGAGGCAAACCTGCTGAGGAGGGAGATTAAGCTGGCGGCCACCGAGTACGACGTCGAGTGGGACGAGATGGGCGACCTCGGCGGCGAGGAGGTCCGACAGGTCCTCGAGGAGGAGCGCAGCGAGAGGAAGAGGCGGAGGCAGGATGATGACGATGGCGACGAGGACGAGGATGAGGGCGACAAGGGCGACAAGGGCAAGGCAAATGAGGGGGACAAGGGCGGGGATACAGGCAAGGACGCTTCCAAAGAGCAGTGAGGCTGGGTTCTGGTCTTGGAGCTGCTCGGGCAAGGCTGACAAGAAGTGACTGGGACGGGGCCGACTTCATTTCTGGTGACAGCGGGAAGCTGGCGCTTTCTTTGTCCCTTGTTCCTTGATGTTTGCGGACAAGCACATGGGCTCATATATATAGAAAGCCGGGTCTCAAGGTAGAGCCCACGACGGCTTTGGTGGTGCTCGTCGAGAGGTTTTAGAAGAGAGGCAAACGCAATTTCTGAACCAATCTGGTACTCGCAGTGTCCATCGTGGTGTAGGTGAGGTACCTCTTATTCTCGACGAGGAGAAGTCCACAGCATCCATCCAAGGCATCCATGTACATCCATCTACATATAGGCAGAGCGGGTTTGTGCCAAGAAAGCCGGACCCCCGAGCCTTGTAATTATACGCTGCCTGTACCCGCCCGGTACGTAGTTGGTAGACGAATGATAAAACTTACACGGGCACAAGGGCTACGCAAGCAGCTCCAGGCCCCCCCGTAGATGCAAGTCGATTTCCCGGCCGCCCCAGGTTGCATTCGGCTCGTCCTCCCCGCGTCATCCGGCTGCCCCCACCCCCATGACATCGTAGCTCGTCCGAC
Organism: Hirsutella rhossiliensis; assembly: GCF_020360975.1. Taxonomy (NCBI): domain Eukaryota; kingdom Fungi; phylum Ascomycota; class Sordariomycetes; order Hypocreales; family Ophiocordycipitaceae; genus Hirsutella; species Hirsutella rhossiliensis. The sequence goes on from NW_025408669.1 coordinate 3,307,564, forward strand.
GGCCCTCTTCCTCTGCTTCTCGCCACACGCACACATCGGAAAGGAACAGACCTCCGTCTCCTCTCCTCGCCGAATCCTCAGCAAGCAAAGGACGGCGCGCCCAGGGCCCTGACAAGACAGAGACAAGGGCATCATCTCCTGGCGGCTGCCGGGCCGGGCCGGGACGGGCAAAGATGACGCCGCCGCAGCTCATACACCTCCCCGACGGGCAGATGTTCACCGTCTCGCCCGTCTTTGCCGGCGTGGGCTTCCGGAGCCACGGCCACGGCGCCCATCACCACCCCTACCCCGTCGGCTGGACCGTTGTCCTGCACACCGACGAGGACGAGCTGGCGGCGGACGCGGCGGGCCGGGCCGCGGGGGGCAGCGGGGTGGAGGCGATGCCGCCGGGGACCGAGACGGAGGAGGAGGAGGAGAGGCGGCGGCGGTCGCGGCCCTTCACCCTCCCGACACGCCGGGGTGACTCCCTCTTCATCTCCTCCATCGCCAACCCGCCCGCGTCCGAGTTCAAGCCCGCCGCCAGCCCGACGCGCCAGATGGCCATGCTGCTCTGGGTCACCCTGTACTGGTACTTTCACCACCCGCCGCCGCCGCCGCCGCCGCCGCCGTCCACCGCCGCCGCCGACTGGCGGGTCCGCGTGCGGCCCGACGGCGCCCTGCACGGCCGGGGGCTCCTCGCCAAGCTGGAGCGCATGGGGCTGGTGGCCTGCGCCGACGCCGCCGTCGCCGCGCCCGACGCCGCCGCCACCGACGTCTTCGTCTCGCAGCCCATGTTCTGGCAGATCCCCGGCCGCCTCTTCCTCTACGCGCCCGAGCCCATCCGCCCTCTGGCGCCCGACGCCTCGCCCGTCGCCGGCCCGTCGCCCGCGCCCGGCGGCCCCTTCACCTCGACCTCGCATCTGCCGACCTACTACCCCCCGGCGCCGCTGCAGTACGTCGCCACCCACGGCGTGCGGCACCCGCTGCGGCCGCGCCCGCCGCGCATGGGCGACGTGCTGTACTCGCGCTTCGTCCCCAGCGCCGGGCGCTATCTCGCCTTCCGCGTCGCCTCGTCCTCGCCCGAGCCCGTGCCCTACCTCGGCCCCGTCGGCCCCGTCGCCGCCTCCGCCGCCCGTGGCCACGCCGCCCTCGTGGCCATGAGCGACGTCGCCCTCCTCGAGGCCTGGCACGCCAACCCGCGCGTCGCCGAGTTCTGGGGCCCCTTTGTGCCCGGCAGCCTCGACCGCGCTCTGCATGCGCCGCACTCGTTCCCCGTCATCGGGCTGTGGGACGGCGTCCCGTTTGGCTACTTTGAGCTGTACTGGGCCAAGGAGGATCTCCTGGGCCGCCACGTCGCCGGCGAGATGGGCGACTGGGACCGCGGCGTGCACATCATGGTGGGCGAGGAGTGGGCTCGCGGAAAGGTCGCGCTCTGGCTCACCAGCCTGGTCCATTGGTGTCTCACGGCCGACCTTCGCACAATGAATGTCTGCCTCGAGCCCCGCATCGACAACCACAGGTAACGCTTTCCCCTGCCTTCCTCCCTTGTTCTCGTCGTCAGATCACGCACAGCCCGAAACCAATGCCCGGCTGACAACGGGGACAGGATCCTTCGCCATCTAGACGCCCTGGGCTTCGACAAGGAGAAGCAAGTCGCGTTGCCCCACAAGCAGGCGTGGTATGTCCGGCTGCGGCGCGAGTGCTGGCAAGGCCCGGCTCTGTGATGACGGGCCCGACGAGAGAAATCGGCCAAATGTTAATAGCCCTGGACAAGATGCAATCCGATGCATGGGACTCGCCACGCGGTGCAGCCCGTCATCGCTCAAGCAAAGCAACAGACCGTTACCAGGACATCTTTGAAATCAAATCTAATCATATATTATATATGCGCATACTACCCTCTGTTAATACATCCAGTTTGAGCCCTCATGACGCCGATTCCCTGCGCGTCCCCCTTTTCCCAAGTCCAACTGTCTACCCAACCCACCTCCGCGCACTGCGGAAGATGCGCAGCCACGGCCCAAACTCGCCCCATTCCTCGACCGCCTCTCGAGGCACGTAGCTGCCCACGTCGGCCAGAATCGTACGCTCGGGGTGGGGCATCATGGCCACGAACCGCCCGTCCTTGGCCGACACGCCGGCAACGCCGCCCGGGCTGCCGTTCGGGTTTAGCGGGTACCGCTCCGTCACGTTGAGGCGGTTGTCGACGTAGCGCAGGGGAACCATGCCGGAGCCGGACAGCTCCTGCAGCGAGTTGGGCGACGGGAACTCGGCGCGGCCTTCTCCGTGCGAGACCACGACCGGGAGGGCCGAGCCGTTCATCCCGTGGAAAAAGACGGACGGCTTGCGCTCGTCCTCGTCAATCTTGACCATGCTGTACCGCGCCTCAAACTGCTGCGAGGCGTTGTCGACAAACATCGGCCAGTGCTCCGCGCCGGGAATCAGCTCCTTGATCCTCGTGAGCAGCTGGCACCCATTGCAAACTCCCAGCGCAAACGTGTCTGTTCGTTTGAAAAAGTCTGCAAACTCCCGCCGAGCATTGTCGTGCATCAGGATCGACTTGGCCCAGCCCTGCCCAGCACCGAGCACGTCGCCATAGGAGAAGCCGCCGGGGGCAGCCAGACCTGTAAAGTCGGCCAGAGAGCGGCCATCCAGTATGTCCGTCATGTGGATGTCGACCGGCTCGAAGCCTGCCGCCTTGAATGCAAAGGCAAACTCGGCGTGGCCGTTGACGCCCTGCTCCCTGAGGATGGCCACACGGGGCGTCTTGCCGAAGAAGCCCGAAATGGACGACGTCAGGGGCAGGATGTTTTCCGACGGCGAAAAAGTGAGCCTGTACGAGATGCCCGGATCCTCCGAGTCCGCAATGGCAGAGAACTCGGAGCTCGCGCAGGCCGGGTCGTCCCGGAGCCGCTGCATCTCATGCGAAGTCTTGGACCACCACTGCTGCATCTCGGCGCGGTCAAGCGTGGCAAAGGTGGTGGCGCCGTGGCGAATCGTCAGCGGCTGCTTGCTCTTGGGCTTGACCACGGCAAACTTGCGGATCAGTCCAGCCGGCGGGCCACACGTCGCAAAGCATCTCTTGAAGTTGATCTCGTCCTCGGCGCGCACCTGGAAGACGGCGCCGAGTTCCTCGTTGAAGAGTGCCTCGAGCATGTCAGACGCTTGGCCCGACTTGGAGATGCCGTCCATCATCATATCAACGCCGCACCGACCAGCAAACATCATTTCTGCAATGGTCGTAATCAAGCCGCCGTCGGACCGGTCATGGTATGCCAGCACGACACCGCTCTTGTGCAGCTGCCACAGTGCGTCAAAGTAGTCCGTGATGAGGCCAAAGTTCTTGGCGTCCGGGGCCTCGTTGCCAATGGAGCCCAGCGACTGCGCCAGCGCCGAGCCTCCCAGCGCCTGCCGTCCCTCGGCAAGGTCGACAAACAGGAGGATCGTGTCTCCCACATCCTCGACTCTCCGGAGCTGCGGCGTCCACGTCTTCCTCACGTCTTCAACAACGGTGAAGGCCGAGATGGCAACCGAGATGGGTGCCGTCACGCTCTTCAGCTCATCCTTGTCCTTCCAAACGGCCTTCATGGAAGTGGAATCCTTGCCGACCGGGATGCTGATATTGAGCTCGGGGCACATTTCCATGCCAATGGCACGAACGGCCTCGTACAGAGCCGCGCCTTCGCCGGGGTGACTGACGGCCGCCATCCAGTTTGCAGACAGCTTGACGCGACGCAAGTCGCCCATGAAGTCGGCGGCGCCAATATTCAGAAGACTCTCCGCGACCGCCATTCTCGCCGAGGCAGCGGGATCAATCAGTGCCAAGGTTGGCTTCTCTCCCACCGCCATGGCTTCGCCGGTCCGCTGTTTGCCGCTCAGGCTGAAGCCCGTCGCCGTGACCGCCACGTCTGCCACGGGCGTCTGCCACGGCCCAACCATTTGGTCGCGCGCGGTGAGTCCGCCGACCGTCCTGTCGCCGATGGTGATGAGGAATGACTTTGATCCAACTGCCGGCACCAAGAATACACGCTCGACGGCTTTCTTAAACAGGTCAGCCGTCGAGATGCCGTCTCCAAATGCCCGTCGCAGGGAGGCCAGCGCATCAAAAGGCGCCAGTTGCGGCTTGCGAGACGTGACTATGCGGTCCTGCTGTCGCTTGGGAGGGAAGAGGGCGTCCATGGGCAGGTCGATCGGCCGCGGATATTCCTTGGACTCCCTGTCGGTAAGGACCAGCTTAGCCACTCCGCCGGCGTCGGTCGAGGCAACAGACCCGACGTCGGAGAAGCCACAGCGCTCGCGACGGCAGATGCTGGTAAAGCGATTCATGTTCTCCGAGTTGATCAACAGAACGTATCGCTCCTGCGCCTCGTTGCACCATATCTGGAGGGGGCTCATGCTGCTGTCTGCGCTCTCGACCTGGCGAAGCTCAAAGTTGCCACCGTAGCCGGCGTCCTTGACAACTACAGGCGCACGTTAGAAGGTCCCGCCATCTAGACGGTTCGCACGAGAGCACTTACGTTCGGGAAGAGCATTCGAAAGACCCCCGGCTCCGACGTCGTGAATCATGGCAATGGGGTTCTGGTCTCCGAGTGCCGTGCATGTATTGATGACCATCTGGGCCCGTCGCTCCATCTACAAGTTTCGAGTCAGATAACGAGTCACCCCGCTGTTGCGACGAGCGGGACAGCCTCACCTCTGGGTTGCCACGCTGTACGCTGTCAAAGTCCAGGTCGGCGTTTCCATGTCCCGACGCGTTGCTCGAGGCGGCGCCACCGCCGAGGCCGATGAGCATGGCCGGGCCGCCGAGGACTATGACGTGCGCACCTTCACGGACAAATTCTTCTTCCTTGAGGGCGTTTTGGGGACGGACCGTCCCCACTCCGCCGGCCAGCATGATGGGCTTGTGGTAGCCACGCCACTCCTTTGCCTCGCTTGCGGGAGAGTCCTGACCAGCGGCGGGGGTCAGGAGGGTACGGAAGCAGCCAGTCAGGCATGGGCGTCCGAATTCGTTGTTGAAGCGCGCGCTCCCGATGGGGGCCTCCAACATGATGTCGAGACTGCTCGCGTAGTGGGCCGGGCGACCGATGTCGAGTTCCCAAGGAGCGCGGTGGTCGGGGATGAGGAGGTCGGATACCCAAAACCCGCAGAGCCCGCCTTTGGTGACAGAGCCCCTGCCGACGGCTGCTTCGTCTCGAATCTCTCCACCGGAACCGGTGGCGGCGCCGGGAAACGGTCTGGCCCGTATTCTGTTAGTTGGCTCGCCCGTGGGTGAAGCATGCATCAACTGGATAGAAGTATGTGCGCTGGACTCACGAGATGGCAGTAGGGTGGTTGTGCGTCTATTCCGGCAAGGGAGTCAGCAAAAGTCAGATGAAAGAAAGACGTGCACCACAGTGGCGGTCCTTGCCTCTACTTTGGCCAAGATGTGGGCAACTTCGGGGGTCAGCCTCCAAGTGCCGGTGGAATAGTCGGGTGACCAGAAATTGGCCAGCTCGCCCTGAAGCACAGCCGCGTTGTCGCTGTAGGCAGACACGGTATAGTCGGGCGTCTTTTTGTGGGTGTTTCGGATCATCTCGAACAGGCTCTTGTCCCGAGGCACGCCGTCGATGGTCCAGCTGGCGTTGAAGACTTTGTGGCGGCAATGCCTGATCAATGCCCATGGTTAGCAAAGGGAACAACGTGTATACTAGATTTGTGACCTACTCGGAGTTCACTTGGGCAAACATGAAGAGCTCGACATCGTGGGGCGGCCGGCCCAGCCTGGTAAAGACGTCGACGAGGTACTGCATCTCGGACTCGTCGAGACTGAGACCCTTTTGCTGGTTATACTCTCGCAAGATGCTGAGCGAATCGCTTCCACCGGCGAAGATATCGACAACGACGAGGGGAGACGGCGCGTCGGCCTGGAACATGGCATCCAGGGACGGCCTCTCAAGCGCAAAGGTCTCGGTCATGCGATCGTGCAGGACGTCGCGGAACGAGGCGTCCTGGCCTGGCCGGAGAGGCGCCTCAAACTCAACGACCACGAGACGGCCCCTCTCGACGCGTCGCACGTGGTCCTTGAGCCCGCACACGTGGGCGATGCTGGTGGCCTGCGAGCTCCATGGCGAGAGGTAGCGCGGCGTGACAAAGACAGTGACCGAGTCCGCGCCGCTCTCCGAGGCCAGCAGCGGCTGCGAGTCGACGTCGTGCAGCAGCTCCTTGACCTGGTCGAGGACGGCGGCGTCTGCGCGCTTCAGGTCGACATAGTAGACCCACTGGCCGCGGATGCTCTTGACCTGGGGCTGGCTGGTCTTGTTGGCGCGGGCCCTGAGCTCCTGCGCCGTCGAGGCGGTGTAGCACGAGCCACCGACCAGAGTCTCGTGCGGCATCGTGAGCGAAATGGAAGATGCTCGTCGGAGAAATTGGCCGCAACCTGTGATGGACGCGCGCCCCGGTGTCGTGACTCGCCGATCAGAGCGAAGGCTTTGGTGTTTTGGTGGAGGACGCTCCAGCAATTGACTTATCACCCCTCTTGGGGCTTATCGATACAGAGTAGAGGAGGGGTTGAATTTCTCGGGCCGGCTGTTTCTCCTCCCACGTGGTCGCGGGCCGGGGCTCAACGGCCGATGACCGGGCTGCCGGGGAGCTGTTTCCAAATGCCGGTGCAAAAGCTCGTGTTCTTCAACCGCATCTTGAACTTCCAACTGAAGTCTGAACCAAGGCCGCGAGCGTGCTTCTCAATTGCTACATGCCAAGACTGCGTTCTAACAGACCGACCAAGGCCGAGGCAAACTACGACGCTGCGCTACCACTTCAACCCTTCAAACACCCAAATTCATCACTCCCATCTCTCCTCAATCACAGAACATTATCAGGCATGGCTCGTGCAGAGGGGCGCGGACAAAAGAGTAAACCCGGATGCCTGTTGTGCAGATGGAAGGGAAAACTCAGGTACGCCGTGATCCGCATTGCAAGCCTTTCGCCTGGCAGCGACTTGGCGATTCATCTAACGGCAAGTAGTTGACGTTTCATGCAAACATTGACATGAGAGATCTCTTTATTCCTCCAGTGGCCGACATCTTTGATGCCACGGCCATCATCCCCCCTGCGCAGCTCACCAGGAGCCGTTCGAATTCGATGCGTAAAGACACCTCCAGCATGCCCATCCAAGTCAGTGATCAAGCGAGTCTATTTCGGTATCTTAAAGGGATGCGCCTCGGTGTTTAGCACGAAATCGTCCAGGCTGATAATGTCGGGCAATGAAAAGATGAGGTAAAAGTACTTGAGCGTCTCCGCAAGCCAGAAGCTCTGGTGCAGCCACGTTAGCATACAAAGGTCGCGACAAGTCCAGCTTTCGACTCACCTCCATGTAGTCCTCCATGGGCAGCGGATAGTCGTCCTTGGTAACGTCCAGGACAGCGGCGTTGGCGTACTCGGTCCGCGTGCCCTTGCTGACAGCCTCAAACATGTCCCACGCGGCCTCGCGAAACTCGGCCCGGCCGGTGATGCGGTGCATGTAAAAGACGCTCTCGATGGCCTCGGGCCGCAGCAGGTACCGCGGGTCCTTGGCCGTCGTGAAGCCCTTGGGCAGGTGGCTTTTCCACTCGGGCCGCTTGTGGCGCTCCTCGAGCCACAGCTCCTCGTCCCAGGGGCAGTGCGAGCGGGACTTGCAGGGCGCCAGGTCGAGCCGCTCGGGCATCATGCCCGTGGGGAACGAGCGGTAGGCAAAGACGCAGCCGTTGGTCAGCTTGGCGCCCCGGTCCACGTCGGCCGGCTGTTCAAACAGGCGGCCGGCCAGGCCCCACATGCCGCCGACGAAGCAAGCGAGATGCTCCGTCTCGGGATCCAGCACCGGCTCGCCGCCGACAATGTTGATGTTACCCGGCAGCAGAATGTCCTCTCCGTTGGGGAGCATGGGCCGGAATAGAAAGTGCTTGTCGGCCGTGTCGGCAAACGTCTTGAACATGACCTCGTACTTGGGGTCGCCGCCCCCCAGCAGCTGGTGCATCTTGGGCAAATACTCGTAGAGGGAGTCCTCGGAGCCGCCAAGGGTAAAGGTGCTTCCACTGCTCACGTCCTGGCGGCTCATCGAGACCCAAAAGGGCCAGACGCCGGGCAAGGCCGTCTTGTTCTGGCCTTGGTAGAAGACATCCATGAGGTTGGACACGACGCTGTGGTACTTGGGATCGCCCGTGACTTGCGAGAGGCGCGTCATTTCAAGCGAGAGGGTCCCCGGCGAGGCCGACACAACGGTGGACTCGGGGGTGAGCCCATCGCCACTTTTGGCAGCGGCAAAGTCGAGAAAGTCAACGGGCATGCCGTTTTGTGTGTTGAAGGCGCCGTAGAGCATGTTGCCGAGCTCCTTGGCCTTGGCTAGGAGGATGTCGTTGCCGCTCAGGTCGTAGGCGGCCAGCAAGCCACCGAGGTATCGGATGTTGGTCTCGAAGACGTTGACGCGGGACGTGGACGACTTGCCGAAATCGATGGTGGCGACGGCGGCGACAGCCTCGTTGAACTCGTCCCGCAAGCCCATGATCCACAGCGTGTCCAAACAATCGACGAGGGTGGCAGCCCAGCCCGAGAACTGGTCGCGCGAGCCGGCCGAGATGGGCAGCAGGGCATCCTTCATCCACGCAAAGCGGCGGTAGCTCTCCCAGTTGTCCTGGAAGAGCTTCCGGACCTGGGCCAGCCTGGCGACGCGGATCTTGACGTCGCGCGGCGACTCGGCCTCGAAGCGGTGCTGTATGCTCGGGGCGCGGCCGGGGCGGCGCCGGGGCATGGGCGCGGGCGACGACGAGCCCGGCAGGTAGCGGAGCTTGACGCTGCTCCAGTCGAAGCTGCTGGCGACGCTGCGCACGCGCGGCGGGGGCGACGCATGGTTCATCCAGTGCTCGAGCCGGGCCCAGTCATCGCTCGCCGACGGCGAAGATGCGGGTGGCGAGGGCTGCTTCGGCGACGCCGCAGACCAGAGCTGCCACAGGGCGAAGACGATGGAGAGGGCCATGATGGCATTGCGTCCGCGGCGGGGGAAGGGCATGGCGCCGACGGGGTGCGAAGTCGGTCGAAGGAGAGGGCGAGGACTCAGCGCACCAGAGGGATCGGGCGGGAGCTGTTGCTCCTGGCGATGGTTCGGACGGCGGTGCGGGTTGATGGCTTGTCGTCGAGTCTCGAGCCAATCGGCCGTCTCAGCCCACGAACCCCGTGTCGGCAAAGGGCCAGGGCGAGTTCTTTTATGGGTCGTTATATATGGGTCGTTATACTCTGGACTCGCCTTGTCCGCTCGAGTGACAGTCGGAGAAGACAGAATCCTCCAGGAAAATGCCCGAATCTCCGACGACGCACAGGTCTGTCGGCCATCTTTTACAGGGCGAGCAGCACCCAACGCTAACTACCGGCCTCAATCTTACAGTGCTGGGAGGCCGCTACATAATTAACTCATAACTTGGTTTCTAGGGCACCTCGCTGATTACCTAACCATCGGGCTCTCACGTGTTTCACGTGTTGCGTGTCTGCATCATCATCATTATCATGCGAAGCGTGCGTCTCAACATATCAAAATGGCCCTCACGATGTAAAAGGAGGCCGTCAAGACACGACTGAGCCTCGCCTGCAAACGGCAATACAGAGACGCTACCTACACTTCACCCCCCTCTTCAAAGCAGCCATCGCCTACCAATCGTCCGCCACGTCCCAAGGCCCGCCAATGCCCTCTCACCGAGTCACCATCATCCGCCCACCCAGAGGCCCAGCCGTCCAACATGCGGCGAGCCTCCTGCCGACCGCACAGCAAAAGCTCACCGGTGCCCCAGCACAGAGCGCACATCTCGTCCGCAGCGAATCCGCGCCACCAGCTCCATGGCCTGCCCCTCGCTCCTCGACTGCAGCAGCCGGTACAGTTCCCGGTGCGCCCCCAGCTCGTCCTGCGCCTCGGCGCATCGTCTCTTGGCCGCCTTGGCCGTGTCGGCGCCCAGGTAGTCGCACTCGACGTGCCGCTTGTCGCATTCCGAGCACTGCGGCCTAGCGCCGTTGCACTTTGTGTGGGGGGGGCCAGGAAGCATCGTGTGAGCCCGTGTGCCTGGATAGTCTGCCCGGCAGGTCTTGTCTCGGCGTGGCCGCAACAGCAATCGAGGGCCCTTGTTCTCCGCCTGTTTGACATTTGACATACCTTGACATGGCGCTTTCGGCACGACTTGCACGCCGCTTCGACGGCCTTGCGCTTGGCCGGGTGCGAGACGCTGCGCCGCGCCGCGTCGGCTTCCGTCGCGGCCGAAGACGGAGCCGCCGGCGCGAGCGGCCGCTGACCACCGGCACGCCCGCCGTACGCCGGTTCACGCCCACTGGCCCGGCCCGTGCTCGCTTTCGACGACTGATTCGAGCGTGTCATGTTGTACCCAGGGCGGTAAGCCGAGTCCATGGACAAGAGCAAGATCTGTCCCCCCCTTCCTTGCTCCGCTTGCCGCTTGCGCCCGGACGCCCTTTGGATCACGAGCCACGGCTCGTTATATACCCCTCAGCCGTCCCCCCATCCATCCACCCCGTTCATACTCTAGACTCGATATTCAAACCCGCATGCCTGCCCAGTGCCCGGCTTCCGCTGCCTCGTGGCATGGCAGCCGGTCAAAACACTCCGAAGTCGAGGGCGCGCTACCACGGAAAAGAAACGAAACCCAGCTTTTGCAGCACGCCGGACAAGCGGTGCTGCGTAGCGGCCCTCCCACGACGGGCTAGGTTCCTGAGCTGAGGCTCCGTTTGTGCCCTTTATCCGACGTATCAGCTGTTCGTCTCCGCGTGCTTTCAGGGCATGGCCAGCCTCAACGTCCGTTCTGGCAGCTTCGGACTGGATAGCGTAGCCTCTCTCGCTGCCGGAACTGGCATTGAAGCGGCCGCGACCCGCTCCAACACGTGGCTCTCCGTCCAAAGTGTCTAGCATCTGCCACGTGGCGCGACTGAGGAGGCATCCGTCGAAATCCGTACGCCGCCCATCAGGCCATGACTGACGACCGACTAGGTAGTCAGTAGTCTATATCCGGACCTGTACCCGAGGCAGCGCCAAGTGCCACGTGGACAAGGCACCAGGCCGCGAAGGAATCCGTCGTCGGAGACGATATGCAGGAGTCGCTGGCTTAGGCGCACAAAAGGTCCCGGACGTCGGCCGTGGCCTTGATCTCGGCCGTGCTGCAGAGAAGGTGATCGGCTCCCAGAGAGGCCATCATCTTCCTCATCGCCTGTTCGTCTCCCTGCACAGTCCCGGCCATGTCCTCGTCTACCCAGCCCTCCGTAAACCCACCCCCGAGATCAATAAGCCACGCATCGTCCCTCCCATCGATGATAATGTTGCTCGTCTTCCCATCGCCGCAGATCAGCCCTATTGCGTGCAGGCGGCCGACCGTCTCACGCATCTGCGAGGCCCACTTGGGACGGCAGACTGCCGGAGGAATCCAACGACGCAGCCTGTGTCGGCATGCCGCACAAAACCCAGCAGTTGCGGAACACGCATCGATGTGGTTAGATGCGATCGGCAAACTCTGCGGGTGTCCTAGAGACATGCCAGCTCTCGGCCTACGATGGAATTAATTAATCCTCTCCTGTTTCCCGAAAGGAAGGATATCGTCGATACCCAAGTCATCCTTGCTAGCACTATCTGGGCCGCTCTCGCAGGCAGAATAGGAGTACGCTTTGCCGAGGTCGATAGGGATAATAGTAACATTTCCGCCGGCCGTCTCAAGAAGCTCGAAGTCGAGGGGTTGCGGGGAGGAGCAGAGAGTGTAAGTCCGGGCTGAAGCATGGAGAGGCTAGACGTAATAGGCGGTGCCGCTTTAGCAAAGGCAATAGGCCTGCCCGTGTCGAGAATCACGCCGAGGACCTCATCCACGATCTCTTCGTACTCGTCATCGTCTACATCGGCAGAGGTGGCGCGGCCAAGAAGCTGGACGAGGTGATCTGCGACAGACCGATGCTTTGAATCGCAGGCAGAGGAACTGGGGAAGATGGAAACGGCAGTCCGCCGCCCGCTTAGGTCAAGAATGATGTCTGCTCCGTCGCCGTCGCCGGCATGGAGTTTCTGAACCCGACATCTCATCCATCGGATCCATCGTCATGCGCGGATGGGGACTGCAAAAGAGGGCCACGGAACAGCGGCCGTGTTGAGCTACGAAATGAATTTGGCAAGGCGACGTTGAAGGACCACGGCATCGAGTACGAGTGGCTATGAAATGCTGAGGCGCTCTGCCACCCAATCAGACCTTTCATCCTGATGCCACACGTCAGATATGTAGTCCTTGACAACCGATATCATTCATACTTTACCTCTTCTACCCAAAAAAAAAGATTGAGCAAAGAGCACCGCCATCAACAAGAGTTCCAGCAAAGCTCCCTTTCTTGCTCTCAGCACCAGCTCGCAAAACGCAACAAGCATACTGGCCCCCGTAGTATACACGGCGCAGCTCCGTAGAAAACCGTCCTCAGGTAACAAGCCGGGAGCAGGACAACAGACCACGCTCCCGGCCAGGAAAAACTCCGCAGCGCCTTGGCTTCGTCATGATAAAGAAAATAGACGTCGAGTCGTTACGAGTGATGCCCCCCTTCAAAAAAGAACCGAACCATGCCCTCGCTCATCATCAGTCAACCTCCGAGTTGACACGCCTCGCCCGGTCCCGCAGGTCGCGGTTCTCCATCTCCAGCCCGCCCAGACGCTGTCGAGCAGCCTGCCGGTCCTGGTTACGGCCCTCGCGCTCCATCTTCAGCTTGTACTCCATGTCCCGCAGCCTAAGCAGCCATCGATTGTCGTTGTTGCTCGGCCCGCCCGCCTCGCCCGCCAACGCCACGTCCATGCTGCCCGGCCCGCCCGCCGCCGACGGGCCCGGGATCCCCGTCGCCGCGTTCGTCCCCGCCGACCGGTAGTTCCTCTCCTGGCCCGGCCGCGCCGATCGGCTGCGGTCACGGTCGCCGGGCCCGCGCGGGATCGCCGGCGATGGCGACCCTGATGCGCGGTCGTACGCCCGCGCGCCCTCGGCGTTGGACTTGGCCACGCGGCTGCGCACGTCTTGGGCCGTCCTGAGCGTCGTGTTCTCCACCTTGAGCTGCCGGTATGCGTCCTCCAGCCTCTGCATCCGGCCCTGCATGTCCTGAGACGCCGCCGACCCCGACGAGGCCGAGTTGCGCACCATTGCCTCGAGCCGATCGAGCTTCTTGGTCCGCACCTCGAGGTTGTTCTCCAAGGCCTGGTACTCGCGGTGCAGGTCGCGCTCCACCGACTTGATCTTGGACTGCAGCGAGCCAATCATGGTCTCAATCGTCTTGATGGCGGCCAAGAGGTTCTTGGAGAAGCCCGGCAGCCGGCTCGCAATCACCTCGACCGACGGCACCACCTGCCGATCGACGAGCGCATTGCCGTTGATCCACTCGCGGCCGCACAGCGCGCTCAGCCTCTGCCAGAGCGTCAACAGCAGCTCGTTTCGCTCCGTGAGCTGGTCCCGGGCCGACTGCTCGAGCGTGGCAATCTTCTTGCGGTCCTGACCCCTGGTGCTCTCCAGCTCGGCGATGCGGACGTCCTGCGTGCTTGCCGTCTGCGACAGGTGGTGATGCGTCTTCTGGAACGTGTCGAACTGCGACTTGGTGTTGCGGTGCGCCACGCGCTCCTTGTCCAGCAGCTCCGCCACCTTGCGGCTCTCGAGCGCGTGCGACTCGAGGAGCGCGTCGCGTTGCTTGATGATGCGGTCCTTTTCGACCAGCGCGGCCCTCGTCGTGTCGAGCTCGCGGATCGTGTTCTCCAGCTCGCGCTGCAGCTTGGCAATCGACTTGGAGGGGTCAGTGGGGATAAGTCTATTGAGAAGCGTGCGGAATCGTACCTTGAGAAGCGAGGATCGGGTGCCGTTGAGGTCGCCCAGGGCTTCTCGGAGGTTGTTTTCGAGCTCAATCAACCTCTCCTTCCACTCGGTTGCCTCGACTTCGCGCGACGACAGGCTCTTACGCAGCCGCCTCACCTCGTCCTTGGCATTCGACGCCTCGCGGTTGAGCTCGTTGACAAACTGCTGCACCTCTTCCTTTTCCCTGTTGGCCACCATTTCCCTCTGCACGCGCTCCTGCTGCAGGCGGCCGTCCAGCTCCCGCGCCATGTCCTTTTCCTCGCGCAGGCCCTGCTCGGCGTTGGCGAGCGCCGCCTCGAGGTCGCCGATGCGGATCTTGTCAGTCTCTTGCTCCTCACGCAAAAAGGCAATCTCGCCCTGCGCCGACTCTTGCTGGACAGAGAGGCGCTGGTTCTTGTCGGTCGCCTCCATGAGCTTCTGTTCGAGCTCCTCAAACTCCTTGTTGGTCGCGTCCAGCTCCTCTTGCAGCTGCTGGATGCGCCGCAGCTTGCTGTCCTGCTCGTCCTCGAGGCGCACGAGGGCTTCGCTCAGCTTTCGCATCTCTTCCTGCAAGGCGTCGAAATTCTCCGAGCGATCCCTCAAGTCGGCCTGCAGACGCTGAATCTCCTCGTTGCGCTGGTCGGCCTCGGCTTCCAGCGTGTCAATCTCATCCTGCGCCTCGTGGCGGAGGGCCTCAAACTCGACCTCCATGTCTCCCTGCTCCCGCAGCGCCTCGTCGCGCTCCGCCTGCAGCGCCACCAGGTCGTTCATGGCACCGTCGAGGTCTTGCTGCAGCGACATGGCCGTCTCCTCGGCCTGGCGCTTGCCCTCGACGGCCGTCTCAAAGTCCTCCATGCACGCCTCGAGCTCGCGCTGCAGCTCCTGGTTCTGCAGCTTGACCTCGCTCAGCTTGTCCCGCAGCTCGGCCAGCTTATTCTCGAGCTCCTCCCGTTGTGCGTCTTCGTCGGCCTGTGTCTGTCTCGTCTTGGCGCTGCCCCGAGACGGCGACCTGTCGTGCCCGGCTCGAGACGCCGACCGCTCCAGGAGGCTATCGACGGCGGAGAGCGCCGCGACGCCGCCGCCGCGACGTTGCGCCATCTTGAGGTCTTCAATCTCCTGGTACAGACGCTCCTTTTCGCGGTTTCTCGACGTCAGCATCGACGTCTGGGCGCCAACCTCGCGCCGCAGCTCTGCGTTTTCATGGCGCAACTGCTCGCTCTCGCGCCGTAGCTCCTCGACGAGAGTGGTGGCGGCGCTGAAGTTTGCGTTGGATCCCTCGACGTCACCCGACATGCCCGACATGGGGCGCGAGGGCGAGGCGTTGCGATCGCGCGGCTTCTTGGTGATGTTGTAGATGTTGGTCGTGTGGTGCAGGGCCCCCGGGCCGCTCGACGCCTCCCTCTTGAGCCGGAACAGCTCGTCGCGCAGTTTCCGGTTGTCCTCGTCTGCTTGCTCACGGCGAGCCGTCTCCTGCTCGAGCAAGTCTTTCCAGACGTCGGCTTCCTCCTGCCGGCCGAGGTTATCGCCAGTCCGTTCGCTAAACGTCTTGACAATGTCGGCCATTTTCCGCTTCTCCGATTCCCGGTGCACGCCCTCGTTGCGGAGCCTCTCGATTTCGATGGCGTACTCCTCGACGCGCTCGCGCAGGTAAATGAGCTCTTCCTCTCGTTCTTGGGCCTCGCCGTCGACGGTCTGGTCCGCCGACGACGCGGCGCTCCGGGCCGTGCTCGGGCGCTTCTCGTCCTCCCTGGCCTGTCTCTCTAGCTCCTTGACCCTCTTCCTCAGGACCTTGTTGTCCCGCTGCAGCACCGCGAAGCTCGTCTTGAGATCGACGTTTTCCGATATCATCTCCTTGATGCCTTCCTCGGAGAGTTTGTCCAGGCGATCGCTCAGAAACATGACCTTGAGCTTCAGATCAAAGTTCTCCTTGGACAGGCGCTCAATGGTGCTGCTCTGCTCCTTGAGCGTCAGGTTCCTGCCACTGCGCCCGGCCGTGCCGGTGCCCGCGGGCGGGTGGGCAGGACGCCGCGGCGTCTGGAGGCCGTTTTTGAACTTGTATTCTTTTGCCAGCGACTCGGGGACCTGCACGTTTCTGACGTGCTGGGCGATGACGGTGTCGGTGGGCGCGGTGTCGAGGTTGTCCCGGGCGGGCCTCGGGGTCTGCATCACGTCGCCATTGCGCGTCTGGGGCCGGCTGTCGATCTCGGCAAGCGGCTCGAGCTGGCGGGTGGCTGCATCGTAGTCGTCGGGGGCGAAGCCGGAGGCCATGCTCCCGATGCTGGTGGCCCGGGGGAGGATGTTGCTGGGGGCGCGAGACATGGTCAGGGAGGGCACGGCGCCGCCCGAGTGCAAGGCGTAGTCGAGGCCGATGCCGACGGTGGCGTCGCTGTCCTGGTGAGACTCGGCGTTTGTGACAAAGGACGAGGAAGAGGAGCGCTCGCTGCCGTGGCGGCTGCGCAGGTACTTGGGCCGCTTGGCGACGCGCAAGGAATTTCCCGGGGTGCTGCCGGCATCCATCTTGTCCTCGGACAGGGACTGAGATCGGGACGACGAGGCGGGGGCGTCGTCTGTGCCGGACAAGAGGGGGTTTTCAGCGTCGTCGTCGTCTCGGGCCAGGGGGGGAACCTTGGGGTTGCTCGTGCTGCTGGCGGCGCGGGAAATGGTTCGGGCAGCAGCGGCGGCGGCGGGCGACGAGTCGAGGCTGGATGTGGTGAGGCTGGCGTCGGCATCATGGGCGGGCTGCTTGGGCCGCGGCGCAGGGTTGTCGGGCGAATCAAGGCGCCGAGCAGCAGCGGCAGAGGTGGCGGGGATGGGCGACAGCGCAGGCAGAAAGCTGGACTCGACGTCGTTGAGGTGTCTGCGCACAGCCTCCTCGGACAGCGTGTCTTCTGCCTCTCTGGTGTCGTCCATGGCCGTCGTCTCCATTGGCTGGCCGGCATGATGGCTGGTTCGCGAGGCGGGAGAGCGCAGTTGGAGCAGCGATTCGTCGGGGTTCTCGGCGGGCGCCTCGCCATGGGCGGCATGGGCGTCGTCGCGCTCGTCTGTGGTGGTGGCGCCTGAGGTGCGCCTCGCCGTCGATGGCCGCGATGGAGAGACGGGGCTCGTCCGGCCGTTGGGGGTCTCATGGTCGCCGGCCATGGCGCATCTTGAAGGGTCCGGAGCCCAGTCAGACGCGGAGCAGAGGCCAGGTGTCGGCGGCGTGTCGGCGGCGGGTCAGCGGCTTGTCGACGTCGACGTTTGAGGTGCAGGGGATGCAGGGGATGCAGGGGATGCAGGTGGGAGGTGATGCTTTTTGGTGGTGATGCTTTTTGGTGGTGATGAACTGGCGGCGGCCGGTTCCAACGACGACGGCTGGCCAAAAATAACGGCGGGCGAACGCTAACTTTTTCCCCCTTGCAGAAGGGAACGGGCCTGGGGGGGGGGCCTTTTCTGGCGGTTACCGGGGCACCCGGGCGGGTCGACAGGGCGCTCAGACGCCTAGAGCAACAGGCAGACACTTGAGCAGAGGGAGGAACTACTCCGTAGTAGAGAGACGCAACTCGAGGCATTAGAAGGCAGCACCGCAATGACACGGTGTGGTATTCTATTAGATTTATATTTCGGTAAAGGCCATTTCATTTTAAGAAAAGGCCCATGATGCACCTGACACGGCAACACACAGACTGCGCGGAATCCGTCCCGCTTCAACGCTTGTACGAAGCAATCAACCGCCCCCTGTTCGGACGGACTCCATGACGCTGTGGAAGCTTACACGGGACATGGATACGGCCGGGGGCTCAGCAGCGAAAACATCCTACTTGGATTTACAGCGGGCGGCAAGATGAGACACGGAAGCAAGCCTTAACTTTCTTGACGTGGGCTGCTGCCGTGGACTGAACACGCCAGCAAGAATACTCCATGGCTGCTCTCACGCGATACTGTCCAAGTGTTTGAATTGTGACATGCGCAACTGCCGTGTGGTATCTAGTAGTATAACGTTCCAGCGCTGCCTCGTCGTCTAGTTGGAGATCTTGGGGTCGACTTTGCTTCTGCATCGCCAGCCGTCCCGTCAGTCACCCATCGAGGCCAGTAGACAGGATGAGACTCACCCAGTAGCCTTTTCATAGGCTGTGCGGCCGCCGTCGGTAATCTTCTCCTGGGTATTGCGGTCGATGCTATGGCCTGACTTCTTGGCCGCCATGCCGAACGCTGGAGCGGTGTTAGCCTCGGTCTGGGGGTCGAAGCTGAGGCCGCCTTACCCTTGTCGACATAGTCGTCCTTTTGCTCGGCGCCGCCCTGGGCGTTCTGGTCCTTGTTCTCGCCGGAACCCTTGTTCATGGCCTTTTTGACGAAATCCATGGTGGCTCTCTGGTGTTTGTGTGTGCGGAAGATGTATGATGAATGGGGGGGGGAGGAGGACGATGATGATGAAGATGATGATGTATCCAAGACGAAGCAGACAGGGGAGGCCCCGAGCCGTACTTATATATAGAAAGACAGACTGCAGATGACCCTGACGGCATCCAAGCACCCCCTCCTTTTCCCCATCTTTCGAGAGGGACACGCCGTCATGCACTAGAGCTTCACACAGGCGCTAGAACCAACAGAGAGCTTTGTCAAACCATCCCATCCATGTTGCCCTGCTGTAGGCACACGCACCTCTTGCTTGCGTCTCCAGAGGCACAGACAGACACGCTGACGAGCTACGTCATCGTGCCTCGTCCATTGATTGGCCTTTACTTGCAGTGCCCCGATCGCTGTGAACTTGTGGGCACGGCAGACGAGGCGCAGGAAGCTTATCGAGCCAAAGGCCGGTGCTCCCGCGAGAGGCAAACCTTGGAGACGGCCGTGGAGCAAAGCTGGGCGTCGTCACTGGTCGACCAACCGTGGAGCAAACAAACTCGCGCTCGCCAACATGCCTCCTCCGCTTCCGCTTCCGGAGAGACGGGCCCCCCCTGAGACGGCGGAGCCACGGTCATGTAACTCATATACCGGGCTAACATGCAGTACGTACGTCCATCGAGAGCCTCTCCAATGGGTGCTCGAGGACAAAGCGCACACGAGTCGAGCCGACAGACAGCAGCTGAAAAACAGACGCACGTCTCCTCCGGGGTCCACATCTGCACACTGCCCCCTTCCGCTCTCTGCGTAGTTCATGTATTAATATGTGCAGGCTCCTATAAGTTACATGTTGCCCGTACCGGAAAGTGAGACTGTGCTGCGGTAGGCAATTGACACGCACTTCTTTGATGGAGCGAGTTCTGTCCAAGAAGCCATGTCCTGCCTCTCAGCTGCCATGCCCCGTCTCAGAGCCCGTGAGCCGTCGGCAAATCATGGTTGACATCTCAAATGCAATGGCATTCCTCGTTTGAAACCCTCGATACTGACGTGTACTGTACTTTGCACGCTACAACTGGCAGTGCTACTCGACCCCGGCATCAACAAACGCCTCCAACAAGAAACGCCGTCCACGTCATTGCCCAATGTGAAACGCTTCCCTATGGCGGCTTGGTCCAAACAAGACAATGATGGGGAAAAACATACAGCAACAATAATATTAGACTGATGAATCGTACACGGTTTCCTCCCACGACAAGCTCGAGGCGGGCAAAACGGACCTCGCACCGCCCGAGGCTGTCCAGGACTCGGCCGTCATGAGTTGACAAAGACTTGGTAGGCCATGATCATGACCCAGATGAGGAAGATGGCCCCGATGAGCCCCATGGCAAAGACGAGCTGCCATGACTGGCCTGTCCGACGTCCAAGCAGGTTAGCGGGCGGCGGGCAGCGGAACCGGGCACAGCCGCACTTACAGATATTCCTCTGCTGCATCCAGGCCAGCGTCCCGAGCGTCTTGCCCGTCGGGTTCTGGCTAAAGACGTAGGCGTTGCAGTTGCTCTGCACCGAGCCGCTGGGCCCCCACAGCTGTATCGACACGACGACGAGCCCGACGAGCCACATGACGAAGAGCATGAAGGCGCCAATCATGACAATGGCCGGCAGCAGGCGCCGCGTCGCAATGAGCCAGAAGATGCCCCCGATGTAGAGGATGGCCAGGCAGCCGACGGTGATGTAGTAGGGAAAGTACCTGCGAAGTCGGTCAGCGCAACCCGTCGTCGATGCCCGTCGTTTCTCGATGAAGCCATCCATCTCTTGCTCGGGCCGACGAGGGTGAGACTGGAATCAGGGTCGAGGCGTACCACGGAACCGGCAGCCCCAGCTGGGCCTGCATCTGGGTAAAGACGGCAAAGACGCCAATGATGGTGCACGAGGCCAGCAGCATGATGAGGATCCAAAAGTTGAGCTGCCACGGCGGCCAGTTGTAGGTGCGCATGTGGCTGACGACTGGCCGCCGGTCGTAGCCCACCGAGGTGCCGCTGAAGATGGACGATGCCACCATTGTGTCTGCGATGCAGAGGAACCAAGAGTAAAGAAGAAGATAGGAAGAGCAGTAGGCGTTCAAGGGGTGCAAGAAGCAGTCGTCTGTCTGCGTGCCGCGCGGAGTGAACTGAAGCGTCTTGGGCAACGTCCCGGCTTCCGGATATCGTGCTCGGCCTGTTGAACGAACGGCCGGCCGGCCTGCTGCACCCGGGCCTCGCCTTTCTCTCCTCTTTTCGTCACTCTCTCTTGTCCAATTGAAGGGGGAAAGGTCTGTCGCTCGGGAGTTGCTCGCCCCGACCCCCAAAATCACAACACTCCTTCGCCTTCTTTCTTCCTGTCTCTCTGTTCGTCCGTCCGAAAACGAACTCAATTCTTTCAGAAATGACGAGCAGCAGAGGGGGGGGGGGGCAGATCTCGCGATGATATACTCGGCTCCCGGCGGCCCAATCCGCGCAAGCTGCCACGTCGAAGGGCCCGGGCAGGGGAGTGGGCGCCCAATACCCAGTCAGTAATGAGAGAGATGGCTGCAAGCCCAAATGCCCCACCTTAGATCCGGCGTGTCGGATGGGCCCTCATTCTTTGGTGACGATGCTGATGCTGTGTGCTGGCGGGACCTGACTTGGCGGCCACGGCGAGGCGGATGCTGGCGGAATGCCGAGGGTGCGAAGGAGGAGTGGTAAGGGATGATAGTGCTGTTGGGCAAGGTACCTCGACGTGAGGGGCGGTTTGCATGGCTGGCCAGGGTCGTCGTCTTTGGGCTGTCATCACCTCCCATCACCTACATGAGGGCCTCCCAATGCCACACCGTGTCGCCGCCTCGCCTCATGCGATGCTTGCCGTGGCCCAAGGGGGGCTTTGGGGCGCTCATTTCTGCTATATATGCATTTGCTACGTGCTACGTGTGTGCTTATGCGCATACAAAACAAACCACAGGCCAGTAGGGGCGCCTCGACAGTTCAGCCTCCTCGACCGGCCGACGCATGACATGGATCCATCAAGGCGGTGACTTTTCCTCGCTCTCTCCTTGCTGCCCGGGGCCGGATCGAGGCGCCGTCGCGCTCTGCCATCCCTGCTAGCCCTGCGAGCCCATCAGCATGAAAAAGGCCGACGCGTATTAAACAAGCCGCGGCACAAGCGCCTACGCTGGTCCCAAACGCACACGAGTACACATGGTCGATTAATCGCACGCGTCTCCGTGCTCGTACATGACCCGAACCAGAGACACGACGGGAAGAAAGAGGCTGGGCGTCCCGTGAGTGGAGCCGTCTCTGCTGCCGGAGCCCCCGAGATCGGCGGCCGGCCCTCATCGGCGGGAAAATGTGGGTGGCTGGGGGGCCCGGTGCAAGGCCGCGTCGAGGCCCTGGATCGAATTGACCTTCAAAAGCACGCCTTTCCGTAGATGCGGCTCGGGAGTAATCATGGCCGTTCTTCCAAGCATATATCTTCAGTAGCGAGCCGTGATGCCGTGGCACGGCGCACAACCGACGGCCCCGGACCCGTCACGGCATCATCTGTCTTCTCGACTGCATCACCGTGTGCAACAATCCGTCTCGCTCAGCACTGCAATGGGGTGCGTGCATCCCCTTACCGCTCTACCCGGGATCTTGTATGCGGCTTCGCCTATTCGCTGCCCTCGTCTCTCCCGCGGCCGTTTCTGTTTGTACTGCGCGCACGGCCGGGTATAACCAGTCAAACACGAAGCCAGTCGGTGACTGAATCTTGAGATGCTCTCTATAAGATTCCCGAGGAGGAGGCGTTACATCAATTTCTAGGAACACGCCGCCTCGCCAGCCATTCGCGCCAACCCCGTGAAGCAACCTCCCACCAGCCGTCATGACATCGTCGTGTCGAGACAAGAGAATGATGATGCCAGGAACCAAGACCAGGCATAGCAAGACGCAATCTATGTCCGGGAGCCAAAACAGAGGCTCAACCGATACGAGACAGACAAGGAGAAAGCGGCGCCGTCGTCGTCTAGAGCAGCGTCTCGCCCAGGGCGCACCGCACCAGCGAGCAGCCGGCGCGGATCGTCTCCAGGGCGCCGGCCTCGGTGGTGGCGAGGCTGGGGTTGACCTCGACGAGGTCGATGGCCACGAGCTGGCCCGTCTGGTGGACAAACTCGCAGATGTAGTCGCCCTCGCGCAGCGTCAGGCCGCCGCGGACGGGGGTTCCGGTGCTCGGGGCCCACATGGGGTCGAGGGCGTCGACGTCGAAGGAGAGGTGGATGGGCGTGTCGGTGCCGATGTGGGCGAGGGCCATTTCCATGACCCGGCCGATGCCATGTCTGTGCGGGAGAAGCAAGAGGCGTCAGTTCGGGGGTGGAGAGGGAGAGGGTGACAGAGAGGGATAGAGAGGGAGGGAGGGAGGGGGAGAGAGAGAGAGAAAGAGAAAGAGTGAGAGGAGAGGAGCGTGTCTTACCGATCAACGTCAAACATGGAAAAGGCCTTGATGCCGTGCTCGCGCAGAATCTTCTTCTCGCCCTGATCCACGTCGCGCAGGCCAATGTAGACGAGCTTCTTGACGCTGACGCGCATGTCGTCCTGGATCCAGCCAAAGTACTCGTCCTTGTCGTCCCGCGCCAGCCCCGAGGCAAAGGCGACGGGCATGCCGTGGATGTTGCCGCTGTCGCTGATCTCGGGGGTGTTGATGTCGGCGTGGGCATCGACCCAGATGACGGCAATGTCGCGGCCGAGGCGCTCGCGGGCCGCCCGGGCAGAGCCGGCGAGGGTGCCGATGGCGATGCTGTGGTCGCCGCCGAGCGTCAGCACCAGGCGGCCCTGCGACGCGTGCTGGTAGACCTGCGACGCGAGCTCCCGGTTGACGGCCGACACGGTCAGCGGGTTCTTCATGCCGCGGTAGTCCGGGTCCGACGCCGGCACCAGGTCCCGGTACAGGTGGACGTCGGTGTCGCCGTGGATCCGGTAGCCGAGCTCATGGCGGATCTCGTGGAGGAGGCCCGAGTCGATGAGGGCGGCGGGCCCGGCGTCGACGCCGTCCTTGGGCTGCAGGCGCAGGCGCGGTTACTCAAACTGCTTCCAGGTGAAACTCGAGGCTGCGATTCGGGGACAGGAAGAGGTTGCATCATTGGATGGAGGGGCACGTCGCAATGACACGATAGGGGGCTTGCAGGGGGGCCCGGGGGGAGGGTGAGCAAGCAAGGGGGAGGGGTGTGCAGGGGCATGATAACGAAAAGACGGCGCCTTTTTGGCCCTTTTCTTGTCCAAACACGGCAGAAACATACCTGGCCCCCTGAAAAGCCGACGGCGACGAACCCGAGATCGCCCGGCTTGGAGAGGAAGCGGCTCTCGACGGTGCTGGTGTTCATGGCGACGGGCTCGGCTCTTGTTTTCCCTTTCTTGTTCCTGATCCCGACCCTGGTCTCCTTTCTTTTGCGACGATGCCGCGGATGGCCTGCAAAGAGTAGCTTTTCCGAGCTAGATAAGCTATCTGCTTACTGCACCAAAGGGGGGCGTGGCTGCAGGGAGAGGTCAGGCAGCCCCGATATCGTGGCGGAGGAGATAAAGGAGAGAGGGACAGAGAGCAAAGGCAAGGAGTGGAAGAGCACGAGAGAGGGAAAGGAGGGCGGGCGTTGGGAGATGGCGGGACGGCTCGAGATAGACAGAGAGGGAAGAGAGTGCGAGTGAGGGAGAAAACTGGCTCCAGCCGGCGGCGGCGGCGGCGGGGACTCGTCAACTAATAAGGGAAAAAATACAAGCACAGCCAGCCAGCCCAAGGGGAAAGTGGGCGGGATAAAAGACCAACAAGCATCCATTCAAGCTATACTCCTAAGTGCAGGTCCAGCAGGAGATGATGCTAGTGCCAAGCAAGGCCCGCCGGTCTGAGAGCTGGCAAAGGCCCATCCGACAAGCTCGGAGTGTCACTTAACGGCAAGGCTTGAGGAGAGACACGGAACTCCGCCACCTCGGACTGCCCCCTCCCCTACATCCCTCGATTGTAGGATCTCCCCCCCCCCCTTCTCTACGCCCGACGGACCGCCGATTGTCCGCCGGAGCCGCCGGCCGAACGAAGGGAGGGTCTGTACGACGTCGAGAAACGGGCTGGGGTGGAGAGATGGTGAAGCGAGAGCGGTGAACTATATACGCTCACGCGAGAGCAAGGGTGGTTTTGGAAGCCAGCTCTTCTGGCTCGTTGAAACTGACGCAGGCCACCTCTAAACTCGGTACACTCGAAACCTCTCTGCAGCTACAACGGCCTCGGGTCCTCACCGAGGGAGCCTGTCGTGACCCCCAGGCTCTGGTCATTGTTCTACCGTCGTCATCAAATACGCAGTGGCCAGGGGGCTTATCCTCATTTATCTCCCTTTTTATTTTCTTTCGCGTCTTCCCGGACCCGCGTGACCAGAGAGTAGTAGAAACCAGGGGCCTCGGGTCTGTTGGTGGATATTCCTCCACCCTCCTCTCCGTCCGAACAGCCGGGGCGTCTCGTCGGGGGCCGTCGATGGGCGACTGACGGTCAAGCACTAACACCGCGCATCGGCTCACGTGCGCCTTTTTGTGACAAAGAAAAACCTCAACGACATGGCTGGGCAATTCCACACCCGTGGGGGCGGGAAGGGGGGGGTTTATATGTATCATGAGCCGGAAGGCCCGAGTCTGGACAGCCAACTCGAAGGGAACGACAGTCCGTTATGCTCACGTGGTAGAGTAGCGTCCCTTTTTCTGCTACCACGGCACCATGCCTCTCTGGCTGCGCATCCGGACATAGATGCATATGGAGTGGGAGTGGGAGTGGGAGTGGGAGTGGGAGTGGGAGAGAGAAGTGTAGAGCGCTAGAGTGTCATGTCCGACTGCCCCGGAGACTGCCGGAGCGGTTGGTGCCGCAGGCCAGGCCACGCGCTGCAAGGTCACGCCGCCATGCCAGTCCGAAGCGTCCTTTTTACCTAATAGCCGCATCCAACCCGATACTTGGGCCAAGTCCATGTACCGGGGACGCCATGCTGCGCGTGCATCCTGGCCTTGTAGCGGTACCGCGGGCACCGATGCACCCGGACGCATGGCGGAGTCAACTTTAGAGGAACCTGCGCCGCCAGGTCGGGTGGCTCCGGCTCTCGCCCGGCGTCGAGCTTGGCGGCCCCCGGTGCAAGCCGGCACTAGCCTGCCCCGGTGCCCCATGTACCGGTACTGTAGTGTATCTCTTTGGTGTATTGGCCGCCGCTGCTTAGGTGACGTTGTTATCTAGAAGGTTCCATGACGTGGCTCAGTAGCGAGATGTAGTAGGTAATTAGTTATCGCGCAAGTTCATGCAACATAACTCTTCTCTTTACGCGCCGCTATGTCTACGAGTTCCCCTTATCACAGCTGCCTGAGCCTCGGCACTGGGATTGGCAATTCCGAGAGTGCGACCCGATGAATTCGTAGCTGTCCCGCGGATAACGGCTCGGATCGGATCCCCATCACAGATAGCGTCGTCAAGTCGCTTGAGAAAAACAGCATTTATTCCCTCAGCCTTGACGTCGAAGCTGTGACTCTTGCCCGAGGCGGACTGTGTCATGTGCATTATGCCTACTTCCTCGTTATGCTCGGGGGAGAGCCACGGGTTCACCCCTCCCACGAGCATGCCATCGACTTGAAAACTATCCAAGTACTTGCAGGCTACATCCACCGACACCAGACCACCAGAGCAGGCGGTATCTACAGTGATGCTACGGAAGGGGGTTTGAATTAGCTTGGACCGATGACTTCGGGCATCAAGGTGCACACCAATAACACTGCCGCTGCGAACAACGCACCTCGGGCCACTCAGATTAAGAAAGTGGCTTATTCGATTGCTTAGACTAGACGAAGCAATACCAAGAGTAATAGAATCTGCTTTGTCCTGCCGGCAAGGTTGAACCGGGACGATGGTGGTTCATTCATGGCGACACCACCTCGTTGGAGAAGATGCCCTAGTGCCGTGGGCGAGTTGCTGCGACCTGGCAGGCGGCAGACAATCCCGACGATGGCATCTGGCACTTGACTGTGGTGAGCCTGGCTATTCGAAACCCCACTCCTCTGCTGTCACATTATATATGGGATGCTGTTATTCCACAGGGCGCTTAGCTCGAGCCCAATGGATACAGTATGACAACGTCTCACGTCTAGACACTCGACGCCGCTGAACCGGTCTGACCAAACCGTAACTGAATTCCCAAATGCACTCGTCCCGGTATTGCGCGAAAACAGGACGCCGGTTACTTGGGATCGCAGCCGTTTTGCACGTCGACACACCGTTTCTCTAAAATTACCCGAATCCGGCGTTTGCGCTTTACACTTCCATGGACGGAAGATCGCGCTTACAGCCTCGAATCTCGTCGGATACTTTAGGCTTCATTGTGGCACAGACGCAGGTTACCCTGCCAATCAGTCGGATGCTCGCACGGAACAGTTTGAGAGAAATCTCCACCGCGGTCCGGAAAGCACTAATATCCCTGGACGAGAAATTTAGTGGCATGTTGGGGGACAAACCTGCGTTCGTTAGAACACCAGCAGACGGATGTTTCCAGGGTTGCAGGTTGTTCTACCCAAGTAACCTGACGGTAGCATAGATCTTCTCTATCGAAGAAGACTGTCTCGGTGCGGTCAGGGAGGATGCAGTGTTTCAGACCTACGCTGAGATAGTATAGGAAGCCAAGTGTGGCTGCCAACGCAGTATGATATCAGCTTTAAAGCCCGACTCGATGGTCTGCAAGGCCAGATACATGAATCACAGGTACGACAGAGCTATCTACTCCAGTGAGATCGGGCAGGTATGGATACCCGGGATCGACCGTGGCAGATGCTTTCTCTAGTCGTGGACTGATCCACTACCTGTGGGGGAACGACCATGTGAATTTCATACTTGCGAATAGTGTCACTTTATGAATACTGTGCAAATAGCTTAAGTCAGAGTTCTCCTAAGGTGTCTCTAGTGGTCAATCACCTTTGCCCAGTCGAGTCCGATCTTGCTCCTGCTCTTGAACCGTGACAAACCCTGGTGACCTCCTATTGCAAATTACGACAAAGAAAGGAAACTTGGGCTTCCAAAGCCTCGCGACTGTGCTTTCCCGTCGAAATATCCATATGTCCAATGTTCGGCATTGTGAGCAGCTGCTTCGGCTCCGCGAGCACGTCGTAGATTTGTGTCTTCTGCGGCTCCACTGGAGAGATCGAGTCGTCTTTGCCGTTCACGAGCGCTACTGGGGTCGGGGACACAAAATGTGTAAGGCTAAAAGGTTGAAATGCCGCGAAGCGATGATTAATTAGTGCGTGCTAAGCGTGGTGGCCGGCATAAGACCTGATAATATAATGTCAGTCTTTCTCGTGAGCTTACTAAAGTTAAACGTGTGCTCAATTCTTGTATCCTGTTCCCAGTCCGACCGGGCTTTCGTTCCCTGCCAGTTAAGATTTACAGCCATTTGTAGCATTCGCGAATACCAGACTCCAGTTGCTAAATTCCCAGACGGTTTGCGGCGAATAGTGGCTCTTAGCAAGCTCTCAGTGGCGATTAAACTGCGCCCCGCTGCTCATAGTTCCAAGGCCGGAAAAGGCCATGCGTGATAGCATACTGGATTCATGTTGCATAATCCCATCCTCTGATATGATCAAGTTGTGTCAGACTCGCTCCCGAGGGGCGTGAGCCTCGGTGCGGGTTGCCACGACTTGCGCCACCACACCTGTCATTACACACGTTCGTTTTCCCGAGTCTGGCAAATTGGGTGGCGCATGCCGCAGAAGTCGTGCCTCGAGAGGAAGAAGCCAAGGACCTTATGCCTTGCGGAACGAGAGGAAAAGAGGTGTCCCCGATCATGGCCGCCGCCTAGGGCCTGGTTCGTCCCCGCAGCTGGTGAATCAAAGCCGACACCGTCATTTTGGCTTGTGCCTTGACGGAAAAGGGTGTTCATCCTCCGCCGAATTCCACCGCCCCCGAGGTTGTGGAAGGGGAGTGAGTGTGTGCAGCATATAAACTTAAGGCAGCAGAGCCTTGAGCTTCAAGCATCAGAAGGCGCTGTGTTACGTCGTCTTGGTTTGCTGATCCAGGTCACTGTAGGGGTAAGTACCTCTAGAATAGACCAATAAGGACGCCGCTTTATTCGCGGTACTGACTACGTGTGCCGGTAGGTAACAAGCACCACTGCTAAGCGAAAGTTCTAGCAACCATATTATACAGATCGCTATATTACTCTTCACAGCTGTGTCGTAATTAAGCTGCCTATCGCTTACTGTTCGTGACCCGTATCTGCTTCGTAGCTATTACGTACTACCTAACCTGGGCTGCACACACCTGGTTTCGTGTACAGTAATGTAGACTGCAAGTGCATATCCGACCCCCCTCTTGCTTCCGGCGCCCCGTCCCGTCCCGTCCCGGCCCCTGGCCTCGGTCTCCGGTCAACAGGGCCATGGAGCGCCGAGGCTCCGAGAACTCCTCGGCCGAACCTCGCTCGACACGCCCACGCTGTCTGTACCACTGCCGACATGGCAACCCAGATCCTTACAACTTGAGGATAGATAACATACCGGACAAGACTGAACAATGGCATCGCCGGCCACTTGTCCTCCGAGTCGAGTCTGGCATTCCCAAGCGATGTCATCACCTACACGCGCCTTGGCCAAGATGCTCGTGCCACGAAGAAATCTCTCTCGACGAACGTCATGTTCGCCCCTGGACGACAAATCGCGCCCGCGCGGCGATCTCTCACCAGACGCTCGGATATACATGTGCCGTGCAGACACGCAATCGGAAGAGGGTGGACGGTAGAGTAAAGGCAGGAATCTATCCTTGTCTAGCAAGCATGGCATGCGGATGCCAACGAGGGAGTCGCAGGCACACCGTCCCCTATCAGCGATCAATACTGCCCTCCACCCGCCGCCGCTTGCGCAATTTTCCCGATCCTCCGCCAAGCTGAGCACGATGATCAGAAAAGGAGGAAAAAGACGCAGAAACAAAGAGTCTATCAAGCACTATGAGCCCTCCCCAGCCAAGTCGCCCCTTCTATACCAGACATGATCCTCCCCACGGGGCCATATAATCCCTCATCGGAGCATGTGGCAAGTACATATGTCCACAGGGTACTTGCTGAGCTCATTTTGACTCTGGTACATGACTCGTTTCAGTCGTCATTCGTGTCGTCGTCGTGTCGTCGTCGTGTCGTCGTCGTGTCGTCGTCGTGTCTCGATTGGTCGTTGGTTGCAGAAAGGCGAGCTCAGCTCGACTCCATCTCCATGATTTCCATGGTATAGTAGGGCAGCTCGCGCGCCAGCGATTTTCCATACGCGTAGTTGTCCTCGCCCGAGTCGGGCTCGTCGAGCTCGTCGATGCGCGGCTCGGGCGGGTCCTGGAACAAGAGGCTGCCGCGGTGCAGCCTCTTGCGCAGGCGGCGGGCGCTGGAGCCGACGTCGTTGACGTCGTTGACGTCGAGCGAGCCGGCCTCGTCGTTGTCCGAGTCACTGAGCTCGCTGTGGGTGCGCTTGCCGAAGCTGCTCGACATGCTCACGCGTCGGTGCCGTCGCAGCTCCTGGCGGCGCTGCAGGAAGGCCTCTTGGTCGTCGTCGCAGGGGTTGGGCGGGTCGCTTTCCGAGGCCTCGTTGCTGCAGTTGAGGTTCCGGAGGTCCTGCATCATGCGCCTGTCGAGGCCTTTGTGGCGCGAGGACCGCGACCGGCTTCGGATGGACTCGATTTCCGTGGGGAAGAGCACGTCGAGGCCCTCGCAGGCGCTGTCCATGGGGTCGACGTCCTCGATGACGAAGTCGCAGTCGAGGGCGCGCAGCGTGTTGGCCTGGACAGAGCGGGAGCCGGAGCCGGAGCCGGAGCCGGAGCCAGACGAATCTGAGGCTTGCGCCTCCGAGTCGTTGTCGTCCGAGTCGGACTCGCCAGAGACGTCGGCGGCGTACGAGGCAGGCAGGCTGCGGGCCTCGATGTCCGAGAACGAGTCGGATTCGTCGGCAGGGTCCGACGACGACGACGAGCGCGGGCTCAATTGCTCGGGCCCGAGCACGGGCTGGTAGCTGAAGTGGTGGCCGTTGCCGACGGGCTTGATGTTGGGGTCCTGCGACAGCGGGCGCGAGAAGCGGTAATGGTGATGATGGCGCTGCGGCTTGCGGCCCGTGGGGGTTTCGGGCGGTGACGTCGGGTTGGTGGCGCTGCGGAGCGGGCCGGACAGCTTGAGGCTCGGCCCTGGCTTAATCTTGGCCATGATATAGTTACAGGTCCAACTTTTAAAACGTATCCAGCGTTGGGGGCGATATATCCAAGCTTCCACCTCGCTCTCTCGCGCTCACTCGTCTTTCTTTTTGGCGGTCGACCTCTTGTTCTCGCCCCCCCAAAAGTCTGCCGCCTGCCTGGGGGAGGCCAAGAAACGTGATTATTATTCGCTTCTTCCCAAAAAGTCTCGAACCCGGGCGGGAGGGAGGGTGATTGGATTGAGCCGGCTGCAGCGTGTGGGGTAAAGGATGCGGGCGGCAAGACGCTGCTGCGCGGGGGAACCAGCGTTGCTTGCCGGCGAATTTTGGTGCTTTATTCTCTTTTTATTCCTTTTTTTTTCCTTTGCCTGACCATTCGACGAGACGGGCTGCTGTGGCATGTGATTTCGATGGGACGAGGCGCAACGTCAGGGAGTCAGAACCCAGAGAAGAAATCTCCAGCACGGAGAAGAGGAGATCCGGCTAGTGTTGGGGGGCATGATAGATGGAAGGCGAGGTAATGCTGGAGATCCTGGTCTGGTGCTGGCCCGAGATTCTCCGTCACGCGCGTCGTTGGATGGTGAAAGGGGCAAGAACAAAGTGCGCGAGAAAAGTGGTGGAAGAGACGAGGCACACAAAGGACGGAGGAGTATGAGGGGGGGGGTGGCTATTATGTATGGATGAATGAGCCAGCTTACCGACTCTCACACCTACTAATTATAGCACGCCTTGTCAGAGATCTGCGGCCTGCAAAGGAGAGAGAAGCAGGACGGACGCTTGGACCTTGGATGCCAGCCCAGAGGGAGTGAGTCAAAAAAGGGGCATGGCCCATGATGGGGTCCGAATATTCGACTTCAACAAGAGCTCCCGCGCGGCGTCTCGCATCAGGATGGCAGGCTGTTTCAGACAACTGCAGCCCAAGGTCTGTTGGTGGCAGCCGAGACGATACGAGCTTGCGTGGGTGAGGCTGAGACTCGGGGGCCATGGCACGATTCCATCTTGTCCGCTCCGTCACTCGCCGGGGATACAATCATACGGGCCACTGCTTTGCTGTAGAGTATGGTACTCGTTATATCAGCACGCGTATATACAGTTTCAGCGTCTGAAGACGCAAGGAGCCATCTCGAGGCTCATATCCGTCAGTGCAACTTGTCGCTTTTATTATTACAGCCGTCTTCCCTGCAGGGGCGTTGTGGACCATCTTGGGCATCAATGCTCCTCTAAGCACCTTGCCTGTCCCGCGAGCCCCCCCCCTCCCCCGATGCCCAGTAAAAGGGCCATCAGACGAAAATTCTTTCAAGGGAGAGATGAGCCCGGGTCTGTTTTTCCTTTCGACATACGCAATGGCCTGTGCCCTCGATTTGCTGGATTGGGCCGCAGCGCTCAGACTGCGAGCATGAGCTGTCACTGGCAGCTTTTCTTTTTCTCCTTATTAGATGCAAAGGGAGGTTTGGTTCCCGCTCACGAGGCAGAAATATGAGAGAGAAGGAGTCGCACCAAGTGCCCACCAGCTGTCGAGATTTCAAGACTGGGTGGTGCATGGTGAGACCATGTCGCTGATGTGCTGTCCATGGCCCGCAGCCCAACCGGCTTCGAGGGTCCTGCAAACCGGTCAGGGGCGGAGGCGGTTTGCTGCCGCCGGCACCAGGGCAACATTTCTCAGAGTAAGCCGCAAGGCGTCACCACTTGCGGACAGTACTCGCGAGTCTCTTTTGTCCAAACCCACGCGGCTGGAGACCGAGACACATGAATCCCCCCGATTCGAGAGCGTATAGCGAAAGGTGTTGCGGGTGTCGATGGCCTACAGCATAGCGCTGGCGTCTTCTGCTGTTCCAAGCCAACGGGTGCATGTGTTTCCGCCAATCTCGACAGCTGCCATTGCAGCATCTGGACTTCTCATGCGGCCGATCGCAGGCCGCCTGGCGCGAAGCACGGATACTTGAAAAGGCCGTGTAGAAAGTTTTGGACAGATCTGTCCGATACCGGGTAGGTGGTCGTGGGCTGCCTTACTCATCAACATGGGCCGTCGGATTTTCCGACCACGCCCTTGCTTGTGGGGACCCGCCAGCGACCTTCATACTTCAATTGCCATCATCACCACCTCGACCTCCTTGGTGCCTCGATTCATCGTAGCACTTGCAGAAACGCCGGCTGCTGCACCTCCGGCGACAAAATCCCCGCCCCGAGCGTCCCGCGTATACCAGCCTCTGCCCCTCTCGGGCGCTGCCCGACCTCGGCGGCGGCCGACAGCACAACAGTCGATTGACCAGCCACCATGAACCCGGCTTCGGGCCAGGCTCCCCAGCAGGGCCAAGGGCAAGCTCAGCCCGGCCCTGCTGGTCAGCCAGCGCGACCTCCGCCCATGTACCACCCGCAGCAGATCCGAGCCTTGCCGATGCTGAGCGAGGAGGAAAAGACCAAGTACGAGCAAGGCCTGAGAGGGTTGTGGAATAAGGCAAACAACTCGCCAGCCAATAGCCCCGACCAGCTCGCTGCCAGGCAGAAGATTATGGAGTTTTCCAAGATGCTCATCACCAAGATTCACCAACGGCGGAGTCAAGCTCAGGCGCAGCAGCAACAGCAGCAGCAACCACAGCAGCAACCACAGCAGCAACCGCAACAACAACCGCAACAACAACCGCAACAACAACAACCACACCAGCAAGGCGCACAGATCCCCCCCCGACCCCCATCCGCGCAGCAGAACACCTCGGGCCCGGCGACTGCGCAGGCTCAGATGCAACGGCAGCAACAGCAACAGCAGCAGCAACAGCAGCAAGCGCCGCCAGGCAGCACAAACGCTGCCCAAGGCGAAAACAACGCATCAGGCATCACGACGGGCCAGGCACCGAACCCACCGGCGCCGGCAGCAGCAGCCCAACGGCCCAAGCTCCCCGACTCGATCCTGCAGCATGCCAGCAAGATCATGTTTCGCCCGCCAGTGCACATGGCGGAAAAGTCTCCCGCAGACATTGCCAAATGGACAGAGGAAATGAGAGATAGGTACGCCCGGGCCCTTTTCACCATGGAGACCAACAAGGGAAAGGTGGCCAGCATGGAAAAGGCCATCAAGGACAGATCCTCGGCCGGAAGGCCGCTCAGCGACGAAGAGCTGAGGCAGCTTCAGCTGCGTCGCGATCAGCAATTCAAGATCTACATGGACGCGAAAAAGTGGGTGGACGGCGTCCGAAGGCAGCACGAAATCCTCAACGCTCAACAGGCAAATCAGAACGGGCCCGGCGGCCCTGTGACAGCTGCCCAACCATCGGACGCTACACAAGCGACAAGCACAAATGCCGCACAGAACAAACCGCATGCCACGGCGAACCAGGCCACTGCAGCGCCGCCTGTCAATGCCGCCGTCGAGGCAGCCAAGAACCAGCAGCAAATGGCCGCCGCCAACAGAGCTTCCCCCGTCACCGGGACGACGACAGCACCCCAGCCACAAACGCGGCCTACGCTCAATACGGCGCAACCTGCCGCCCAGCAAGCACAGGGACAGGCTCAGGCGCAGGGCCAGCCACACAAATCGGAGCCAGCTCGGCCGGCACCCGTCAACACAGCGCTTGCTTCGTCCATGGCACAAACCCT
Source organism: Hirsutella rhossiliensis (assembly GCF_020360975.1). Taxonomy (NCBI): domain Eukaryota; kingdom Fungi; phylum Ascomycota; class Sordariomycetes; order Hypocreales; family Ophiocordycipitaceae; genus Hirsutella; species Hirsutella rhossiliensis. The sequence goes on from NW_025408669.1 coordinate 3,341,474, forward strand.
CGCTCAAGCTCAAGCTTCTGCAACCCCAGCACAGGGAGCTGCACGGGTGCAAACACCGCAGTCGTCGACCCCGGCCAACACTGCCGCGGGGCCGACGCGAGCACTCAGCCACTCTGCTGCCCTCTCGCTTGCTAATCAGAGGGCCACCGGCACGCCAGGTAGCGCATCTATTCAGGGCCAGCAGCCCGGGGTTGGCACGCCCTCGTCGGCGGTCGCCGCAATGAACCCTAGCATCATGCAGCAACAACAGCAGCAAGGCCACCCCCACGCCCACCCTACACAGCAGCAGCAGCAGCAGCCGGCTGGTGGAATGACGGCCAAAATGCCTATCCCGAAGCAACTGCCTGAAAAGGCCACGGCGGTTCCTCAAGGAGTAGCAGTTGGCGGCGGCGTCAGTGCAGGGCGGCCGACCATGTCGCAAGGCTCTGGCACGCTCGGTGGCGTTATGAACCAGCCGCCCATGGCCCGGATCCCGGCATACAACCACGACGCCGAGGGCGACCACATTCTCAGCAAGAAGAAACTGGACGAACTGGTACGGCAGGTGTGCGGAGGGTCTCCCGAGGGCCAAGAGGGCAACATGCTCTCGCCCGAGGTGGAGGAGGTAAGGGCCCGACTTGCTCACGGTGTGGGGCAGTCAACTGATGGTTTCGCAGAACGTTCTCAACATGGCCGACTCGTTTGTGGACAACGTGCTCCACACCGCATGCCGCAACTCCAAGGAGCGCGGGTCCAAGGTGCTCGAGATTCGTGACATCCAGCTGGTGCTGGAGCGGACGTACAACATCCGCGTGCCGGGCTACTCGTCGGACGAGCTCCGCACCGTCCGCAAGGTGCTTCCTTCGTCGGCATGGATCGCAAAGATGAGCGCGGTGCAGGCTGCCAAGGTGATGCCAGGCAAGGGGGACATTTAGACTTATGTGGCACGCCGGCGTTGGGACAAGGGCCGGGACACATGGCAACGGACGGATGGGCAGGAAAGATTGGCGAGGGAGCCTTGCTTTACATGGTCGCGATAACTTAAGGTAGCTGTTATCTCGGCTTGGGTCGACCAGGATCCGAAGCCACCACGCCAAGGTGACTGTGCAGCGAACTAGGCACGTCCAAGAGCAGCTGAGCGGTAGAACTGCTGCCTTTGTTATTGCGCGGCTCAGCCGGCTGGGCCAGGGAGCAGTATTGGCGGTTGAGACAGGCCAGAGGTACAAAGGACAAAGTACCCCCATTTTATTAGGCACCGGGTCGAAAACGTCACTCGCTGCAAGGCCCCACTCTTTTCACCTGACCACACCCAGAATCGCCCGAGACGGAGCGTACCGGGTACCTTGCGTCGCGCATGCGCTGCCGTCTCGCGCCAAGTACTCGTACTGTAGCTCGCCCCCTGCCGGCGGTACCTTGGGCATGTACACCTCTGCCGGGCTGCGTTTCTCATCAATCTCCAGAGCTCGAACCTTCTTGCTCTTGCACTCCCAAACGCCCAATCCGACCAGGCCAGCAACACTACCGCAAACACAATCAGCTCCCCGTGCCCTCTCCCCTCTCCCCTTCATCTGTCTCGGGCGACGAGCACTGCTCTCTGTGTCGTCCAGAGCCCCGAGCATTCTCTCCCGGAGCGAGGCACGCAGCCGGGCCGCAAGCGCGTTCGATCCGTCGGCCGCCACGGAAGCCCCCTTGAGCCATCATTGCCACCGCGCCCACCGGCCGCTGCCATCGCCACTCTCGCACCCCCATCCACCTCATCTGATCCGGCCGCGATGCCCGGCAAAACGCCCAATAGCAGCGGCAACGAGCCTGTCGAGAACAGCGTTAGGGGCAACAACAACGATGTCGACATGAAGGACGCCAAGGGCAAGGGCAAGAAGGCTTCCAAGGACGGCGACGACGAGATGACTGTGGTGCTGCCTCCGTCAAAGTCATCAAAGCAGTCGAGTCACCCGCACGACGCCGATGGTGACATATCCATGGGCGACGACGACAAGGCCGACGACGGCGAGGCCAAGATTGACCCTGCCGTGCAGACCGTGGCGGGTAAGCCATCTCGCCCTGTCCGCACAAGCGCATCGAGCTCCGCACGCTGACCATGATGTCTTTGATTCCCGTCCCTGCAGACATCAAGAGCAACTTTGCCCTGCTTGACCGCGCCGTCGCCCTCTTCGACGCCAGATTCTCTCTGCGAGCCTTGCGATCCATCTCCCTCATCCGCAAGCGCTTGACGCCAGACATTATCGGCCAAGCTATTGTCGACACATATCCCGCCACCCTGACGTCCGGCAACATCGCCAAGAGCCTCTTGGTTGCCATTGGCCGCGAGAGCATGCCTCTTGGCCGACAGCCGGGGCCCGAGATGGATATTGACGCCGACAGCAAGCCGGCCAAGAACGGCGCCAAGAAGGAAGTCAAGGAAATCATCCCGGAGATTGACATTTTCCTCGGAATTCTCATCCAGGTGTACCTGTTCGACAGCAACAAGTACCAAAAGGGAATCGACTTCTCAAAGTCCCTGGCGGAGCGTGTCCAGTCGCTCAACCGCCGCACCCTCGACTCCCTCTCCGCCAAGGTCTACTTCTACTACTCTCTCTTCTGCGAGCACACTGCCCCGCCGCCGCCATCTCCTGAGTCGCCCATCGTGGCCATTCGCCCTGCGCTGCTCGCCGCCCTGCGGACCGCCGTCTTGCGCAAGGATATTGACACGCAGGCCTCGGTCATTGTCCTCCTCCTGCGCAACTACCTGCTCACGTCGCACATCAATCAAGCCGACCTGCTCGTGTCGCATACGCAGTTTCCGGAAAACGCCGTCAACAACCAGGTGGCCCGGTTCCTCTACTACCTCGGCAGAATCAGGGCGATCCAGCTGCGATACACGGAGGCGCACGAGCACCTGACGGCGGCCACTCGCAAGGCGCCGTCGAGCAACTGCGCTGTGGGCTTCTCTCAGACGGCGACCAAGCTCCTGTTGGTCGTGGAGCTGCTCATGGGCGACATCCCCGACCGGGCCACCTTTCGCCAGCCATCGCTCGAGGATGCTCTGCACCCCTACTTTTTGCTGGTGCAGGCTGTCCGGGTGGGCAACCTTGAGGACTTTGAGACGGCCATTGCCGACCATGCCGACACCTTTCGTCGCGACGGCACCTACACGCTCATTCTGCGCCTGCGCCAGAACGTCATCAAGACGGGCATTCGCATGATGTCCCTGTCTTACTCGCGCATTTCGCTGCGCGACATTTGCATCCGTCTGCACCTCGGCAGCGAGGAGTCGGCCGAGTACATTGTGGCCAAGGCGATCCGGGACGGCGTCATAGAGGCCACGCTAGACCGAGAGCGAGGCTTCATGAAGAGTAAGGAGGTGGGCGATGTCTACGCGACGAGAGAACCCGGCGAAGCTTTCCACGACCGAATTCAAGCCTGTCTCGCGCTGCACGATGAGAGTGTCAAGGTATGTCTGGCCAGCAATTACGGTTGAATCCGCCCTGCAGCGGCCTAGAGAAGGACTAACAGAATCGCTCCCAACAACAGGCCATGCGCTTCCCGATGAACCAGCACCGCCTCGAGCTCAAGAACGCCCAAGAAGCCCGGGAACGCGAGCGAGAGATGGCCAAGGAGATACAAGAAGGCGACCTGGACGAAGACGATCTCGGCGGCGACTTTGAGGGCATGTAATATTGAAAACTTCGCGTCACCACCTCGTTCCTTTGTTGCAGCAACAGTCATGACGACAACTACAGAGATGTTGGGGGAAGTTGCTCGCGGCGGAGGCGAGCGAGAAGCGTGAGTGGTCGTGAGGCTCGTACAAGGGCGTTTCATGGGCGGAGAGGGCTCTTGCTTGGTACCTGCTGGCGAGCCGGGGACGGCTGGGAGCCTCGTTCTCCTCGGAAGGGTTGGCGGAAGCAAGGAGAATGCGAGCAGACATAGAGAGCTGAGTGGCAAGGGAGGGGAGAAATGCAGGTTGACCAGGGCAAGGCGGATGGGCAGCGGCTTGGCCGTGGTCCCGTCGCTGTGTACTAGATACTGAGTTAGGACTTGACACGGGGCGAAGGGGGAAATGGACGGGGCTTTTCTTTGTGTATGCTTGAGAGTTGCCTTTTGTCGCCTGGCGCCCAGGGACGGTGATGTGAGAGCCTCAGCGCGACGGCTGAGTGTGTGCTGAATGGAAGCCGAGGGGCGAGATCCAGCACATTGGGCACTCTGCCGAAGGTAATGATGGACCTTTCATGTTATTCTTCTCTTTTATGCCGAGGGGTTCGAGTTGGACCGGCTGTTTCCAGGCAGCCCAGCTACCCTAACCCTACTACCTGTGTCTACTGTTCTTATCGAGACCAAGCGATGTGATGAGTCATCGGAGCTTCCCCGCGGGAGGCGTTTCTCACTTTACGCCTCGTCGACGCGCCATCATCATTGGCCCGGCCAAGTCCAAACTGGAGTCGAGATTGCGCCTTTTGCGGCCCCCAACCAGCCCTGACGCCACGGGAGAAAAAGGCACGGCATTGCGCTCTCCCTTTCCTTTGTTTAGCCCCCGGCCGGCTTCCAACGCCTCGAGGCGATGCCCCCGAAACGCAAGCGGCCAGCAGCAGCAGCGCCCAACCCCGAGCCCGCCGTCACGCGTCGTGCTACGCGTCAAACGCCCGTCGAGCCCCCTCCGACCTCGGCCAAGGCGCCGCCGCCGCTGCCTGCGACCCCGGCTCTGCCGACGACCCAGACGCCCGTGCCGATCCCTGCGCCGCTGGCACAACTGAGGCGGAGCCGAGAGGGCGTCGTCGTGGCCCCGCGTGCGGCCCCGGCTCCGGCGGGCGCGAGAAGCAGCCTGGCGCAGAGTGCGCCGCTGGCGTCTAGGAGGCGACTTGCCCCGGCGGTCTCGGCGGCGACGGCGGCCCCGGGTGCCATGGCTGGCGCGGCTGTCAAGGAGAATGCCCGGCCATCTGACCTCGTGGCTCCCGAAATCACATACCACGTCCCCCAGCCTCACCAGCCGGGACGCGCGCCCACGTCGCTCGTGAGGCCTCATGGCCCGTCGGCACCCCCGCCTCCGCCGCGGCTCGACAGTCGACCGCAGACGCTGCCGCCGCCCATGGTCGTGACGCCCGTACCGCCGCCGAGGCCCCTGAATCTGCCCACGTCTCATCACCATCACCACCACAACCTCCATCATAATCGGAACCCGCCGAGGCCCGACCGCAACATCGATAAGGTCGTGTTGGGGAACCTGTGCTTCCGGACCTGGTACCCGAGTCAGTACGGCAAGGAGGTGCTGGGCGACAGCTCCGGCAATGCAAAGACCACCGGCGGCGGCGGCGGTGGCAAGGACGGTGGCAAGGAGCAGCACGGCGGTAAGCCGTCGTCCAAGAAGGACCAGCCGATGCTCGAGCGGCTCTACGTGTGTCCCAGCTGCTTCAAGTACGCAAAGGAGCTGGTGGCCTGGCGGGGCCATGTCCGCCTCTGCGAACGGCGCGCCCACGTGCCGGGCACCAAGATGTACGTGCACCCGCGGGGCCGGCGCACCGTGCTCGTCGCCCACGACGGCAAGGCGCCGGGCACCAAGCGGAGGCGGGGCGACGGCGGGGTGCGGTACGTCGAGGAGGTGGTCGAGGACGAGGGCGAGTGGAGCATCTGGGAGGTGGACGGCGAAAAGGACGGGGTGAGTCGGGTCCTTCACCATGGTGGCCGGAGACGGGCGTGGCGGGACTGACGGCCGTGTCGCGCAGCTGTTTTGCCAGAACCTGTCGCTGTTCGCCAAGCTCTTCCTCGACAACAAGTCCGTCTTCTTCGACGTGACGGGCTTCAAATACTATCTGCTCGTGTACACGCCGCCGGCGCCCAAGACGTCGGAGGCGGGGCCCCCGCGGCCGCAGATCACGGGCTTCTTCTCCAAGGAGAAGATGTCGTGGGACAACAACAACCTGGCGTGCATCCTGGTGTTCCCGCCGTGGCAGCGCAAGGGGCTCGGGGGCCTGCTGATGGGGGCGTCGTACGAGATGTCGCGGCGCGAGGGCATCCTGGGCGGGCCCGAGAAGCCCATCTCGGACCTGGGCAAGAAGGGCTACAAGAGGTTCTGGTCCGGGGCCGTTGCGCGCTGGCTCCTGGGGCTCGAGACGCGCGAGGGCGGCGAGACGATTGTCGACGTCAACGACGTCAGTCGCGGCACGTGGATCTCGGCCGACGATTGCCTCGGCGTGCTGCGCGACATGGGCGTCGTCAAGGACGCCGGGGTCGGGCCGGGGAAACCCGAGACAGCCGCCGAGGCCGCGGGGCCGGAGAGCGAGACGACGGGTGCGGCGTCGGCGGACGCCGGGGCACCCACCGCTACCACCACCACCACCGCCAGCATCAGCATCACCGGCGACGAAGACGCGCTCGGAGGGCAGAGACCGCACGACGCCGGGGCGGCCGGGCAGCTCCGCGCGCGGGTGCGGCTGGACAAGGCGGCGGTGCGGCGGTTCGTGGCGGCGCACGGCATCAGCCTGGAGCCGACGTGCGATCCACGGGGGTTTGTGGACGGGCATGCGCTCGAGCAGGCGGCGCGCGCCGACGAGGGCGGCCGGGTGGCGGACGAGGGCGGCGAGACGTGACGGGTCCTGGTGTGCCTGCTGCACTGCTCCTGCAGATGCCTCTTTCTCTGATTCCCCCCCAAGCATTCTTCTCTTCACCACAGTCACCATGGATGCGTGAGCATCATGTCGGAAATGCAGCCTGCCGAGAGCAGGCACAGAAACCAATTGTAAGTTATGTAGTATAAACAACAAGCGCCAGATGCACTCTGTCCGCAGTGACGATGCAATTCAGCGGCGGCAACAAGTGACGCGCCCTGAGCCGCTGGCTGAAGACCCGGGGCGCCGGCGCGAGAGGCTAAACCTTATACTCACTGCGGCACAGGACAGCACAAGACACGGGGTGAGATGGCGCGCGGTGCTGTACCTATTGTGGCCTGGGTCGCTGCACTGAACCTGCTGCACCTGCACCTCGTCCAACGTGCCCGTGGTTTCGCCAGGAACCAACGCGCCGTCTCGCCACATGAGACGCATTTTTGCTTGTCCATCTTCACCAGAGCACCCCCCAACGGAAGAAAAGAAAAATGCCAGAAAAATTCCTGGTGCCTCATCTCGTTTTTCGCGCGCATCTGCGTCATATTTTACTTCCTTTTATCGCTGCGGCTCGGCCGTCCGGGTGCCAACCTCGGGAGCGAGGGGGAAAACAAGGGGGGCCCGGCCGAGGCGTGGAAAGAAAGATGGGAAAATTTTTCACCTCTCAATTCCATCTCTCACCCCCGGTCCGTGTTGGACGCCCAGAGGCCACTTGGCTCTTGTACCGCAGACACCGACACCCATGCATGGTTGGCTCGGGCGGTTGATGCAGCAAGATGACTAAACACCAACGGCACTCTCGCTCTCCTGTAGACAGCCAGCCAGCCACTCGAGACCGGACAGTCGATGTGGTGCTACTGCACGCGCATGAGACCGAGACGTATTGTAGCGAGCTGTAGGGAGGTAGCTTTCATGCGCGCCTGTCGCCAACGTTCCGAGCAAACAAAATAATAGAGCCAAGTGTATGCGACCTCTCGATAAACTAGCCTTGCTCGTGTCTCGGAGCGCGTCGCCCACCGTCTTACCTCCGAGTTGGCGCACATAGTCGTCGTTGTCATGATTCGGCAGACGAGGCAAGCACTCGCTTGGTTCATGGCGCGAGCCCCTTCCGCTGTCTCGGGACAGCTGTCCCTTCGTCTGTCGTCTGACGCATGAAACTCAGTGACCATCTGCAAAGGGGATTTCGGCTGCTCTTTATATCTCTCGAATCATGGGCCCTCACTCATCAACGACCGTCCTATTTCGCCCTCCATGCCAGCTCCCACCCGCATGTATGTATCCGTACATGCCGGACAGCAGTCATCCTGGTCCCTCTGTGATCCACCCATGTTAGCCGTCGTCTCACTTGAGCTGCTCTTGGCCGCGCCGCCATTCGGGCCTTGGGCCCGTCGACCAGAGCCGCCAAGTGGGCCCTCGTAACCCTGCGCCGCGCTTCCCAGTCGCAGCCTCGCCGCCTCATGACTGGTTCTGGAAAGCCGCGCTGAAATGCTTTGATATCTCATGCATCAGACAGCAACTTTTTTCTGGCGAGGCGCAGATTTTTCTTCCCTCCTTACCTTCCGCCTCACCTCCGGGGTCGTAGATGGCACAATATTTGGGCTTGCCCAACGTCAAGAATCTGTAGCTTCAACTCCTTCAAGTCGTCCCAAGTGCCGTTTGGATTTTCGTCGGTTCGTTCGTCGAGGCCAATGTCCGCCCGCCAGCGATCCATGATTCGTGCTCCCACCCCACTCGACCGGCACCCGTCAACGCCTCAGGCAGCATGCTGCCTGTGTCCTTGCGCTCCCGATAATCCCTAGTGCTCCCTGGCCCTTTACCCACCCGGGTTTCCCCGAGGGGGCTATCAACCCGTGCGAGCCTGCCTCCCCAGTCGAATCGGCACCCTGTCCCTTTTTTTTCGCCGTGAAAAAATCTCGCCTTCCTCCCATATCCGGACCGGCTTGCTTCATACTTGTTGTTGCTCCGGCTGACGTCCTCGACCCTACCCCCTGACCTCCTCTGGCCCCCCCGAGTGGAGACCTCGTTTCCCTTCCCCAGCTTGGACTCTTCCTCTTCTCTTTTCTTCCCACACTGCTTTGCTCACTCCTGCTCTTCCGCACTGCCCATCCTTCTTTGCCCTCTTGCTTCCAACTCCAACAGCCTCACCTTCGTCACAATGGCCGCCACTCGTGTCTTCGCCTCCCGCATGGCCTCTCAGATGGTCTCCAAGGCTGCTCGTCCTGCCATCCGAGCTCCTGTCTCCGCCGCTGCCAAGCGCACCATCACCGGTAAGCATCGAGAAAAAACTTTTCCCTCGCCCACTCGGGCTCGAGCACGAGAGCAACCGAGCCTCCGAGGTCCAATTGGACGGCTCAGTAGCTGAACGGCATCGATCCAGGCTCTTCTAGCCCTCTCCAGTCCCTCAGGCGCCAGCAGGTCAACACCCTGCTCCAGGCCACCTCCCGAAATGCCTTCCAGGTCCAGCGCCGTGCCTACTCTTCCGAGATCGCCCAGGCCATGGTTGAGGTCTCCAAGAATCTGGGTATGGGCTCTGCGGCCATTGGCCTGACTGGTGCTGGTATCGGTATCGGTCTCGTTTTCGCCGCTCTCCTCAACGCTGTTGCCCGCAACCCTGCCCTCCGTGGCCAGCTCTTCTCGTACGCCATTCTGGGCTTCGCTTTCGTCGAGGCCATCGGTCTCTTCGACCTCATGGTTGCCCTCATGGCCAAGTTCGTATGTCGTCCGCCAGCGGCCACTTGCTCCCACCTTTGTCGTTGTCCCAAACTGACATGCTTGCCAAGACCTAAATCATGTCCCACTCATCTGGGAAAGCTCTTGCCGCACGACGGAGCTCTAATGCCTGGGGAGGATGGAGAGCGTTGCTTTGTGTTGACCAGGGGCTCGCCACCTGACTCCAACCCGCCATCATGCAACTTAGACGGAGGCTTGCATTATAGACGGCATAGACTTGGGGGCGGCGCCGAGAAAACGGGGCGTCGTCTTTGTTATAGAGCTCGGGTGAGCGCATGGATATGTGTCTCTCGGGACCCGACTTGTAAAATTAAAAGCCAATCATCTCGATTCTCCTTTGTCGCTTGACACGTCCATGTTGTTCCAGCTGCCTTTGCTGGTGAATAAATCTCAATTCCACTCTCGCAACAGCTTGACCCGTCATCGGTGCTTGTGTCCAATCGTGCAGCAGCTGTGGAGGCACGTTTCGCCCACCACATGGTGCTCGATCTCACAACCTGGGGAAGCTGGAGGAGCTCTGATCGACTGCTCCCGCATCTGCCTGGCTGGCACTCGCCATAGTTAACCGAGGTCCCCGGCAGGTCATCAGCGCTGTGTCGCGCGGTGAGTGACATGGCCGGCGGTGCCGCAGTAGTCAGGGCAACGCGATCAAGCCCTATCTCTGATGCCTGCATTCCCAGGCACACAAGCATGCTTGGATCCCCGTCGCGATGCTCCACACGGTGTAAAACTGCGCATCTCTCGCTCGTGGAGCGTGGAGGTTCACTCGAAACCTGTGGCCTGTATTGGGGCAGGACAGCTTGTACCGGTACAAGCTATCAGTTGGAGCTGCGAGCTTGTGGTTGGAGGGCGGATGATTAGGTGGGTGTCCAGGGGCAAGCCAACGAGGCATTTTATGCTGGCACTTGGCAGACGGGGGAGGTGCGCGCTTTTGGAGCACACCTGTTTTGTATCCATTCGGCTCGACTCAACATCATAAGAGGCAGTCCCTCGAAAGAAACGCAGGCAGCTTGAGTCCGGGTCTGCTCGCCTGAACATGCGAGGCGCCACCATGCAGGCCGCCAGAGCCAGAGCACTTGCCCACTTGCCACTTGCCCAATTACTGGTTGTTGCAGGATGTTGCTCATCGATGCCACGGCGAAGGGCTAATCCGATACACCGCATCAAGCCCAGTCCTTGATCATCGAAGGGGCACGCAAGCGCGAAAGCGGGCGGTATGCTCGTGCGTTTCCGCGGGGACCACCGGTTGATATAGGTTCAGCTCGCTCCTCAGCCAGACAAGGCAGAGACGTGCAATCAACCTTGTCGGCGGCTCAAGTGACGATGTGATCGACCGAGTTGGCCCTGGGCTGAACCGACGGCCAATTGCCGTCAAGGCGACGACGAGATCCACGCTTCGGCCCTTGCGAAAGACCTGGCACAGCAGCTGCGCGTTAGCATCACCGCACCGCCCCGTGGTTCCATAGCTGGTCGGGTGGTGCTCACTTACAGCCGTGCAGCGCGAGGAGTGGCCCGCGATGGATGCCGCCGAACACGCGTTGGGTTGAAGCCATCTCGCACGACAAGGCGCTCGAGGGACACAGCCGCCAGTTTCTCGCCGCCGATTGTCCTCTCACCAAGGGATTGCGAGAAACAAGGCAGGCCGGGAGGTAGATGCGTCCCCCTCACCTTCCCGGCTTCCCCTCACGAAGGGTCAGTCACATGACCCCGCGTGCTACCCCAGCTCTGGGCGAGACGCAGCGAGAAATCGAACGACTCGAGCTGCACGTCGAAAAGTTATTATGCTTTTGCACCCGGCCGTGTCTCCGTTTCGAGGACTGAAAGCGAGATGCGACGTCGCCCTTTGCCTCCCCCATTCGTGCCTTGGAATTGAATGACGACGCCACGAGAACAAGAGGGAGACTCGCTTTGCCCGTGAGACCTGTACATTATTGTCTCGTGTCTACAATCAGTCCAACGAAGCCGTGGCCTTGGACACGAGGGGCCATGCAGCTGAACACACTCGAGCAAGGCATCAATCAGCATAGCGCCTTGCACCAATTTCGACCTTTGAGTTACAATTAGGAGGGGGTCTCCCTTCACCCCCAACCAATGACTTTGTCCAGGCCGTCACTTCTTGAACGTCGCGCTTCTCTCGCCTCGTACCGGCGGTGCCCGTCGCGCCCCCTTCAAGCCATCATCGCCCGTCTTGGCGTACGGGTCAAACGCCTTCTTCGCCCCCCGCACCACAAGCCCCGAGTCCCGTCCTGCATGCATGACCGAAGCGGCGTTGCTGTAATCAAACGGGGTTTCGGCGCTCTTTTGTGCCTTTTCCTTGATCTTCTGGTCTTTTTTCCGTTGCTTCTTGGCTTTTCGCTTCAGTCGGTCGTCATTCCTCTTGCCTTGCACCTGCTTGAGCTGCTCTCTCAGCTTGCGGTCCTTCTTTCGTTGTGCTTTGGTCGCTTTTGGTGCATCATTCTCCATCGCAATGACGCCGCTGTCTCCGGTTGGAACATCCTCGTCCTCGTCGGAAGCCTCGGTCTCTTCACCTGAATCCGAGGCTTCGTCATCATCGTTGCCCCCGCCCCCGCCTTCCTCCACCGCCGCCGACTTGCGTTTCCTACCCCTTTTCAGAGTAAATTCTTCGTCGTGAGCTTGCTGCAGGGCTTCCGCATCGACTTTAGAGGTCTCCACTTTCGCATTCTTGTTCATGGCCTCCATTGCTGCTGTAAGAGTGGCGCCAGCGTCATCGCTTCGGTGCTTGTCCTCTCCCGCGGTGCTCTGCACAAACCGCTGCCAAGGAAAAGGGATGCAGTCGGCCTGTCCTTCGGACGCCTGCTGCGTCTCTTCCCAGCGCGTGCTGATGGGCATGTTGCCGAACAGCTGAGATCGCGACATGTTCCTTGCGACGATCTCACCTTCAAAGTCCGGGAGTCCCGACTTATCGATGAGCGTGTAAGATGAACCAGGCTTCAAAGCAGGGTCGGAGGCCATGGATGCAAAGAAATGGAGAACACTTGGCCCACCTCGAGCCTTGGCCTCCTGCACCCGATCCCATATCTCGTTGAATCGGGCCCGAGCCAGCGGCGCAGTCAGAGGCAGGAGGCTATGCAATGCCTTGACATCCGGCGGGTTGACGCGCGCAACGCTGATGATGGAGCTCTGCGCTAGAACAAAGTTGGGGCTCTCATCTTCCTTCCGTGCCGTCGCATCTCTCCACTTCCAAAGCGCTCTGAACATGGCAAACTGCTCGCCGTCAAACGCGAGGTGCGCCTGCTTCAAGATGAAGTTGTACCATCCCCGCGGACCTTGCCCCGTCTCTTCGTTGTAATCCAGGTGCTCATGTCGGGAGAGAGCCAGTTCCTTGGACCGTTGAAGTGCACGGCTGATGTAGTCCTTTTCAGGATTGGTGCGGTCCGACGCAGAAATGAGCTCGTTTCGTAGTCGGTCGTATATATATAGCAAGTAGTGGGTGTCGGATCGGGCATAATACATCATCTCGGGGGGGACGGGCCTGAGCGCATGATAAGTAGCTGAGGCAAACGGCGAGGGACGTGGAGGAGGAGTCCATACCGTATTCTCCAATCGGCCAACTGGTATTGCTTGTCGGCATCGAAGCTGACAAACCTGGACAGCAGAAAGGCGAGGCTCCTTCCAGGATACGAGAGGAGATCGCAAGCAAAGAAGGTGTCGAACAGGCCGTTGACATAGAGACCCAGGTCTCGCTGCAGCCAGACCATGTCCATGTAGGCCCCGTGGAAGACCTGGGAGGGAGCATGAGCGAGCGAAAAATGAAGAGTCAGGCGGCTCTTAGAAAACGCACCTTGATGATAGCTGGATCAGCAAAAACTTGGTTGAGAACCTCGAGCTTGTGGCGCCAGGGCTGCAGCGTGTCGACGATCCAGTCCTTTTCCCGAGTGCTGATTTGCATCAAGCAGACGATGCCAGTGTACGTCCTGAAGTCGTGGTGCTCCAAATCCACGGCAATCTCATTAGCCTTTTTCAGATCTGCCAGCATGTCGAGAACGCCCTGATAAGTGTCTACCCAGATGGCAGGGGCGGATTCGGCCGGTTGTGGAGGAATGGGCTCGGCGATCTTGAAGAGTTGCTTTGGATATCGCATGTCGGTGATTTCCGTCTCGTATGGGTGCTTGTATCTGCATGATTGTATCGTGAGTAACAAGGTTCCCCATCTCGGCGGAGATGGAGTCGAGGAGTCGAACATACTGGGGCGCGCCATTTTCGTCGGTGAAGGTGACAAGGCTCTGATCCAAGGGCAGGGTCGCGTGGGGTTTGGCGGTGATGTAGGGTTTCCAAGGCCCAGTTGGAAAGTTGTCGGGCTTGCGCTCGAACCGCGCCTGGGGCTTGGTGACGTTGGCATGTCGGATGACTTTGGCCGTCGATTTTGCTTTCTTGGAACTCGGTGCCTGCCGCTGAGAGGTTAGAACAGAGGTGAGAGACGAGGGCTCCTTTGGGGAGGCGACGGACCGATTCTGCGCCTGGGGTTTCCCTCTGCTTGATGAGGCCCGTGAATTCGTCAAGCGCCATGTCGGCCTTTTCGAGAACCGAGTCGACGACGTCTACGACCGAGGGCCATCGAAAGTCGATGTCCTCGGCATCCTCGAGCTTGGGCGCCTTGACGTTGCACGCATTGGCAGCGGCGGAGAGCAGACGCGTCGACAGGCGGAGAACGCGAGCGGCCTTGTCGTCGAGCTGCTCGGACGTGTCTGGGTTGACGGTGCGCTGGAAAGACAAGTCCTCGGCGGCGAGACGATTGACCGTCTTGACGGTGGAGACGAGCGACTTTTGCACGCCCTCCTGCAGGGACTTGAAGTCGCGAGGCGGCTCCATGATGCCCGTCTCCTAGCGCGAGGGAGAACGGGGGCGGAGGGGGGTCGAAAGCTGCCGGTGGAGGTGATGGCAGAAAGCGGCGGCTGATTGACGACGCCGAAAATTGAAAAGTCGATGCACGTTTTGGGCGGGCGAGCGGCTTATCGATAAGATGCAACGTGCGCCTGGGGCTGGGGGGCAGCGTCGAGTGTGCTGTATCCGTATCTACAGTACCTACCCTTATGCGGCCCTAGCAACCTATACCCAGGTACAGTAGGTGGAACCTGATGTGCTTTGGGTAACTCATTACATGGTAGGTACCCTAGGTACATGCCTGCAGCGTGTCGAGAATGACGTCGTCTTCTCATTCTGGTATCACGGAAATCTCAACGTCACGGGTTGCTCCCATCATCACTACCTAGGGACCCATACGCAGAAGTCCTTAGGATGGCAAATGTGGATCTGTGCACCTTGGGGTTTGGTGCAGTACATTAACTGTAGTCCAGGTGGGGTTTAGTCTTTGACAACGACGGTCTCGCCGAAAGTCGTTTCTATTTCTAGTCTTCCCTCCCAAGGCATGTAGGCAGACAGGGCACTGACAAGCCTGAGACGCGGATTGGATGGTGGCGCAATACTTTTCGTACAGGTTGGCTGCACGGCGGCAGCCAGTCATCCGCAGTCGGCCTGGTGCAGTAGACCTGTCAACTTCTGGAGGACTTGGTCCGGGATATCTTGCATCCCCAAGTGCCACCAAGCTCGAGGTTGGCCGGCTCGGTTCGCTTATTGGCCACGGCCTTCGCAATTACATCATGGTGCCAGGATCTCGGCTTTTCAAGGACGCAGACAGCGCACCGTCTACGGAGTACTTACAGAAGGTACAGTACAGTAATTACAGTAGTGTAATTATCTACTGCACAGATAAAAAAGAAGCAAGGGTTGAAGCGCAGCAATCACTGCAGTCGCCCATTTGTCAGACCTACAGAGGTACTAAGGCAGGTACACCATCTCCTCTCAGAAACAAGCATTTGGGGACCCTTTGGCCGACCCCCAAAAAGAGCGCCACTGCCCCTCGGTGCCCCTCTATCTGTTCGTCATCCTCCTCGCCAAATCGCATAATAGTTCAGGTACCTTCTACCCCATCATATTCGATAGGCATTCATCGACGACGCGTCGCCAACATTTCTCCCCTCACCAACAGCTCCCAGATCCCCCCTCGAGACCATCCATCTCCTGCAACGCCTGTATTGGACACATCGCGCCCATCTCCTCTTCGCTCGGGCTCTGTTGTCCACCTCACGACTTGCCACCTCAACATTGCCTCTTGCTCGCTCTAAAGGCGCCTCGCGGTCCTCGAAGGCCCATCGCACCTCTCGTCATCCCGGCCCTGCAACTTTCCAAATCAACCAATGGGCGACTCAATGCCCGGGGCCGTTGACGACCAGGGCCAGGCTGCCCCAGGTCGTCTGCTGCTCCTCTCCAACCGCCTGCCCATCACAATCAAGCGCTCAGAAGATGCGAGCTACTCCTTCTCCATGTCTTCAGGCGGCCTTGTCACGGGCCTCAGCGGCCTCGGCAAGACAACCAGCTTTCAATGGTACGGCTGGCCTGGCCTCGAGGTCCCCGACAACGACGTCGAGGGCATGAAGAAGCGCCTCAGCGACGAGTACGGCGCCCACCCTGTCTTCATCGACGACGAACTCGCCGATAGACACTACAACGGCTTTTCCAGTACGCCAGCTTTACCTCGAGACTACATCTGCGCATGCTGACCCCTACTACAGACTCCATCCTGTGGCCCCTCTTCCACTACCATCCCGGCGAAATCACCTTTGACGAGTCTGCCTGGGCAGCGTACCAGGAAGTCAACCGCCTCTTCGCCAAGACCGTCATCAAGGATGTCCAAGACGGCGACTTGATCTGGGTCCATGATTACCATCTTATGCTGCTGCCTCAGATGTTACGCGAGGAGATTGGCGACTCCAAGAAGAACATCAAAATTGGCTTCTTCCTCCACACCCCCTTCCCTAGCAGTGAAATATACCGTATCCTGCCTGTCAGAGAACAGCTCCTCACGGGCCTCTTGGACTGCGACTTGATTGGCTTCCACACATACGACTACGCACGCCACTTCCTCAGCAGCTGCTCCCGCATTCTTGGCACTTCCACCACGCCCAATGGCGTCGATTGGAACGGGCGCTTCGTTACCGTCGGCGCCTTCCCCATCGGCATCGATCCGGAGAAGTTTGTCGACGGGCTCAAGAAACCCAAGGTTCAGGAACGCATTGCTGCTCTCAGCCGCAAGTTCGAAGGCGTCAAGCTCATAGTCGGCGTCGACCGCCTCGACTACATCAAGGGCGTCCCCCAGAAGCTGCACGCCCTCGAGGTCTTTTTGACGGAGCATCCCGAGTGGATTGGCAAAATCGTCCTCGTACAAGTCGCCGTTCCCTCGCGTCAAGACGTCGAGGAGTACCAAAACCTGCGCGCCGTCGTCAACGAGCTTGTCGGCCGCATCAACGGCAAATTCGGCACGATAGAGTTCATGCCCATCCACTTCCTCCACCAATCTGTTCCCTTTGAGGAGCTCACCGCCCTCTACGCCGTCTCCGACGTGTGCTTCGTGTCCTCGACACGCGATGGCATGAACCTCGTCTCGTACGAGTACATTGCCACGCAGCATGACAACCACGGCGTCATGATTCTTAGCGAATTCACCGGCGCGGCGCAGTCTCTCAACGGCAGCATCATCGTCAACCCGTGGAACACGGAGGAGCTGGCCAACGCGCTCCATGACGCCGTCACTATGAGTCCTGAGCAGCGCGCCATAAACTACAACAAGCTTGAGCGCTACGTCTTTAAGTACACCAGCGCGTGGTGGGGCGCCAGCTTCGTCGGCGAGATGACGCGCCTCAGCAACGAGAGCTCGCGGCCCAAGGCCCTACGCAACGTGTCTGGCGCCGTGATTGGAGGGGGCCAGACGTTGGAGAAAGCCACCGAAGCGGCGGAGAAGCCTGTTGTTGGCGGCAAAGACAAGGTTGGCGTGGATGGAGCAATGACGCCCGAGAAGGCACTGTGACATGTTTTATGCCGAGGCACTGCTTTCTTGAGAACAGCGTTTTGCCATTGACCTCCCCTGTTATCCAAATTTTGCTCCCGCCAAGGTTGAGGCGAGAGCCGCCCCTACAACATTCTTGAGACCTGAAGAAGCCGGGGCAGGTGTTCTCGGGGCTGAGCAAATGGTTTCCCCTTACAGATGGAGCATGAGGAGCTATCAGATTTACGGTCATTTACTCGACCATGCCCCGTCGCCCTGAACGCCTCACGGCGCGGGTGACGTTGGCTGTCCTCGCTGTAGACTTTTCTTTTCTTCTTTCTATTCACCGTGTATCTAGACTACCCAATGACCTTGCCGCTAGTAATCCAGGCCAGGCAGCAGCTTTCTCGCAGGTGTGCAACGTCATCATGCGCGACTATCAAGGACCCTTCATGAAGTGAGAGAGGGGGTGGGGATACGACCGGACCCAGGGATTGGGCAGGGACCCAACGGGTTAGGCCATGGACAGAACGCGTTTGACCAGGATGAATGGCAACGAGAACCCAGAACACACTGTGCGGTGGTAGATGAGGCATGCCAAAGTGTCGAATGCAAGGGCACCAAAAACCACGAAAAGGTAAATGAAGATAAAAGACGATAAACGCTGAAACAAGTCCACACAGGCGAAACGAATGGGCCGTCAAGATATCTTGTTCTTGCGCCAACCGCTCATCGGCCCGTTCCATGGTATCAAAGAGCCTGCGCCCCGGTCATCTCTGCCTCTCCACCCCCGACTGCTCAGTAGGGAGAGTTCACGATATCGTCCTTGCCGAGCTTGTACCTCCCGCTGTCCAGGTTTCCGACCCGCGCCGAGCTTCTTCGCCCACCACTCAGCCGGACATTGCCAATGATGCTCTCGCGCGTGGGTTTCCGCAGGCTCTGCTTGGCCACCATGTTGACCTCGTTGGGCAGCGCGACGATGACGTTCTTGTCCGATCCGAACTTAAAGTCGTCGGCCTTGACCACATCCTCGTAGCGCTTGATGCGGTAGGCACTCTTCATGCCGCGGAGCACGCGCTTGAGGTTCCACTCGATGATGTAGGGGCCCGTGGCGGTGATGATGCTCGTTTCTTCCGTGCCCTCGCCCGTGTTGAACTTGGCGGGGGTGAAGGAAACGGGCTTGCCCGTCTCGTGGTAAAACTGAGCGACGTGCTCCGGCGTGAGGGCGAGGCGGCGTGGCTGGGGCTTGGAGTCGGCAGCAAAGGGCTTTTCAAAGCCGAGCTTGCCCTCATTTTTGCCGCCCTTTTGCTGGGCATCCACGAGCAAGAGATAATTCTTGGTGGTGCCCAGAATCCATCGACCGTCGGCCGACACGTCCATGCCGGAAATGGGATCGCCCAGGGCGGGCAGCTGAGACTTGGCACGGATACCGAGCCGATCAAAGAGGCGGATATCGCCCTTGTTGCTCGCCACGGCGATGTAGCCATTCTCCGTCGTGGCGAGGGCCGAGAAGTCATTCTTGGACGCGTACTGCTTCATATCCGCGTCGACGAGCTTGTTGCCCGAGAGGCGTGGGTCGATGCGGTACAGCGCATTGTTGGAGACTCCGAGGAACGTCTGCTCCGAAGTCATCGGCGCAAACTTGTTCTCGGGGGCAAAGGTGACGACAGGGATGTCGTCATGGACGTTCCACTCGTCGACAACCTTGCCGTATTCGAGGTCCATGCGATACAGCTTGTTGGGGTCGGTGTTGTTCTGCAGGATGAGATCTCGATCCTCGCTGTGCAGCATGACCTTTTTCGGGCTCATGAGCTTTCCATTTGGCGTTGTCACCTTGGAGATATTGGTGGAAAACCTGAGACGGTTGTCGGGCGTGTGAGAAAAGACACCAATCTTGGATCCGCGGACGACAAAGGAACGATCGTGCTTGTAGCCGACGGCAAGTTGCGAGTTGACCTCGCCGCCTTCCTTCTCTTCGTCGGCCGCGTCGTCGTCTTCCGAGTCGTATGATTCGCTGCGAATGCTCTCGTCGGCCTCATCATGGTCATCCTGATCGTCTTCCTCCTGCTCGTCGTCTTCCTTAAGGGGCGCATCGTCCATGTGGAGATCTCCGAACGCGTCGAGGACATACTCGCGCTCCTTTTGCTGAATCTTGGCCCACTTTGTCTCATTCAACTTCTCCCAAATGGCCTGCATGATGGCCTGCTGAAACCTTTCCAGCGTCGACTGATCCTTGAAGCGCAGCAGCCATGATCTCGCCGTGCCGTCGTCGCTGAAATGGTTGAAGACAAAAGAGAGATACTCAAAGTCGAAAACCGGGTTGAACTCTGCAACAACCGGCGTCCCTAGCCAAGACCTTTCCTTGCCGTCAATCTGCAGCCAGTATTCCCATTTCCCGACCTCAGAGACGGTTGTAATGACGCTGTCGTCGATCATGACAAAGTGGCCTGGCTGAGGATCGAAGAGATGCAGCTCCGCCGTGACGGTAGCGTAAATGTCGATGGGCTCTGGAGCGGGGCTTGGCTCTGTCGGGTGGGAAGCCTCCTCCGGCTTCGATGACTGCACAAGGGCGGAGGAGGGCTCCCGCCTGGCGGAGGAGTTTGCCGCGTTCTTCTGCTTAAACATGTCGTCGATGGAGTCGATGGATCGGGCCAGCGTGGGGCTGTGGAGGGGGCTCGCGGGTGGAATGGGGGACTCCTCGTGAAACTCAAACTGCTGTAGGTCCTCGTCGGATGCCGTGGTATGTGGCTTGCGGTACTTGCGCTCGTACTGGCACTCCCGGGCAGCTGCGACAAACTGCTCGACCTGGGCAGACGAAACCTGACTGTCGCAAACAAATTCGTAGAGGTCGCCGGTGTCTCCGCTCAGGTCTCTCCAAGCCAGAACCTTTTCGCCGCCTTCTCGGATGTCGACCCTGAAATGCAGCGCCTCGTCGAGCAGAAACGTCTTCTCGTCGCGTTCGGCGGCAAGGGCGTCGAGTTCGGCGTCGTCGCCCTCTTCCTCGGCGAGAAGCTCAGCCTCGCCCTCTTCAAAGACACGCTGGGCGACGAGCTGGTAGTGAAAGTCTTGATTGGTGCGACGGATGCGAATGGCCGAGTCCTTGAAGATGAGCTCCGAGTATCCCTTGGGGGAGAGGGGCCGGACGAGGTATAGCTGGCCCTGAGGCAGGTCGATGAGAGATTCTTGGGTGCTCGAGCCAAAAATCAGCTTGCCAACTGCGAGGGCCGACTCGCTGGTTAGCTGACGTCGGTCTCCCGGGCAACAGCGCTGACGGGGACGGTGGCACAAGGACGAACGAACACGCTAGGACGAGGGCAGGAAGAAGGGGCGGTGGGGAGGGGCAGCGATGGTAGTTGTGGAAGAAGAAGCTTCTCAAAGAGTACCAGGGCAAGATGGAATTAAAAGGTGGGCGTACCGTTCCGCAGCACAAACATGCTGGCGCCCGGCCTGGCACAGGCGGACCTGCCCTTGGGTCTATGGGTTGGTTAAATGCAGGACAGCGGTGCCGACAGGCGGCGCGGAGACATGAAACTTGAGGGGAAGAGATTTGGATTCGGACGGTGAAGATGGTGAAGAGGAATGTTTCTCCCGCACTCGCTGATGGTGGAATCACGCAGCCTTGGCCATGAGCGTCGACGGCCTGTACGTCATGAGCGAGGTGTGACTGTGGCTGTTGGGTGCGATGACGATTAGCGTCTTCTATGAGCAAACAAGGATGGCCAGATCTGCCTTGCGTTGAGAGGTTGATGGATGGATGGCGATGGAGGGGTAATTAACACTTGGCGGCGCCCAAGACGGCCCTCGTGGCGGTGCCAGCATCAGCGCCACACCACCGCCGCCACACTTTCTCGGGGTAAACAATCTCCGATGGGCCGAACGCCTGGACTTGTCTCCTCTCCGGCTCTGTCAACAGCGAGTTTTGCCTGTGACAATTGCACCATTCACGCAATGCGCATTGTAATCGTCAAGCGCCCGAGGGTACGTTTAGACATGCCCGATTTTCGAATATCCGCCAGGTCGCTGCTCCCACTCGGCTGTTCCCGTCCCACGCCCGCCCGCCATGACTCAAATCTCCATTCTCCCCCTGTCCATCAGTTGTCACCAATCTTCGTTCCACGACTGCTACACTTGGATGACTTATCAAGAGTCGGGCAAAGATGGTCAACGAAAGACGCACTGATATACTGAAGGAGTGTCTCGACGACCCTCATGTACCGTCGAACCTGTACCTCACAGCTTCAATCGTCTACAATACAGAAAAAGAGCCTTGCGTTTCGGACAAGCCGCCATGGCCGCCTTGAAGCTCCAGTCTCATACTCAGCCCCGCGTCAAAGAACTCCGTGCATTTATATGCCTGTGTGCTCTGATATCCCAGTCGAATTACGGACCTTTCCATTTCCTCGTCGGCGCCGTCTTCATCCTCACCCTGCCGTCCATGTCTAGGATCCGAAGGCACCTGCTAGCCGTCGCTGTCGCCGCCAACCGGCCCTTACACGGCCCGAGATGCCTTCGGACACCAGCAACCAGCTGCCTCCCCTTCGGTTTCCGCCCCGTGTCCTGCGCATCTCCATCCTCGCATTGCTCATAAACTGTGCAATTTACTTCTTTTGCCGGGGCATCGAGGTAAGAATGGCGAGCATATTAACGCATGCCGATTTGCAAACCCTCTCCATGGAGGTTGCCGGCAACAGCACCCTCGGCTTCAGTTCCATCCAGTTCATCAACATACGGAGCCGGTACGACCGCCTCGATGCCGTCTCCCTGCAAATCCATCTCTCCGGCTTGGACATTACCGAGTCTCTAGGCGTCAAGGCGGCCGACATTCAGGATATTGGCATGCCACCGACTCACATGCCGGGGTATGTAAGAGAAAAGGAAAAGGGATGCTTTCGGGCCCACGCCAACGTGAGTAGACCCTACACATCATGCGAGTGGACTGCCCACCTATCCCATGTATTAAGTAAATTATCCTGCAGATCTGGTCCGCGAGGCTGAGGAAGAACCTGCCCGCGGCCCTTATTGTCGAGTCTGATGCAACCTGGGACGTGAATGTCCGCGACATCATGGCCAGCTTCAACCAGCACTTTATACCCTTCCTGCGGCAGACAGGCTCGAATTCCCTCCGTAGCGCGGAACGAGAAACAAGGCTTCGCGGGAAGGAGCAGAAGAAGGGCATAGAGTACGACCCTAAAGACCCATGGCTCAGTCAGCACTGGGACGTCCTCTCCCTCGGCCACTGCTTCGAGCTGCCACAGGATAATGACGTCTATCTCGCCTTTCCAGACGCTCACGTCCCCCCGGCATGGACTACTGGGGTCTTGGCTTGGGCCACGAGAGAGTGGTGCGAAAATCGGGGGGGCTGGCATGCTTGACGGGTTACGCTGCCAGCCAAACTGGCGCGGCGAAGCTCCTGCTGAGATCGGCGGTTAATCTTGACGACTCGGTGGACATGATTATGAGGCTCATGATCCTCGCCGGCGACCTTGTGGCCTACAGCACACCCCCCCCCCATCATGGCCCGGTGGCAGTATGCAGATGACATCGGCGTGGACCTGCGCGGTGCCAACAGTGACATCCGTGGAAAGGGGCAGGCAATCGACGAGGATGCGCAGATAGAGGGGTGGGATAATGTGTGGAAGTCCGGCAGCGCCTGGAGACCCAAGGCAGGCCATGCCGACATTGCTTTCCAGGAAATGGCACTTGCGGGAGCATGGAAGCGGATATTTGGGAATGCCTCTTGAAGTCTTCCATTGCGGAGGCGAGAGTAATACTACTGAGTTGATGGTACGGAGTAATTACCGAATTAGATGACGGCGACTCTGTCTTTTTCACGTGACTCGTGGCCCTATCTGGTGAATCTGCCAAACTTTGTTAGTCAGCCACGCATGCCTCTAAAGCACGCCAGTCGGGAAGCCATCTTCAGCTCTTCTTCCTCATTCACACACTCACCCATCCTCTGCTCTGCGTCTTTTGCCCCACGGCTTTTACTCCCTCTTTGATCGTGACGCGACTCACTATGACGACTCTACCACGCAGAGTCACTGAGCTCTTGACAAGATTTGAGGCCTCGGAGCTCCTCCTTATCGAGTGGGAGACCAGCTTATTGCAAAGCCTGGGCGTCCCCCTCGTATCGACTGGGGTCAGTCAATCTGGACAAAGTATCGCCTACTAAACCCTCGGCTAACAAGATAACCATCGAGAGCAGGACCTGTTTTTCCTTATCCCAGACAATCAGCTGCAGACAGCCCATGATATCGGCGCTAGATTAGGCTTCTGTCCCGCCGACAAGCAGCAGTTACCCCCCGTCTACCCATCTGAGTTTTCTGGCCGTGGCATTCGCTACATCATCGATGACTCTGACGACGAATCACGTAATCGCAGCCCTCGACTCCGAAGGCTTATGCTCTTGCCACTCACATGGGCCGGCATCGCCCGTCAAGAGCTGGCGCCTCTGGCAAGATCAGACACGCGACTACCATGTACTCTCTGCACGGTATCCTTTCCGGCCGCATGTGCTGCCCTGTTACGTCTTATAGCTCGCGAGAAGCGCGGAAGTTCGCCCCGTTCGGCCTTACTCGGCTATTTGACAGCCGCAATTGCGTATCGGCTTTTTGATATGAGCTACGAAGGGGATTATGTAGAGCTCCCGTCTAACGACGAGCCACTTTCGGACAAGGAGCTGGAGGAAATGGAAAAGGCGCTGGAGGAAATTAGAAGCTGGGTCTGGAGGAACGATGAGGAGTGGATGGGGGAGGCACTGCTTCAAGTCGTGGCAGGCAAGGCTCGATACGACGATCTGCCGCACAGCTGAGTGCAGATGCACCAAAGTCGTTTGGTGGGTTTGGCCTGGCCATTTCCACAGCAAGGCGTTCCTCCCGAATCGGTACTGCGAGCAACAGAGGCGTGCCAGAGCTGCCAGCTGCCTGGAGACGTACGTTCAAAGCGCAGGTGGGTGTGACTTCCCCACCTTGTCTGCCTCGTGGCTGTGCGCCGCGGCATCTCTCCTTCCTGCTCCTTCCGTGGGAGTCACAACAGCGAAGGTTCTTTTGACGGGCAAATTTGCCTTTCTTTTCCCTCCTACGCTTAACACCGACAAGCCAGACAATTCAACGCCGAGCGCCATTCCAAGCAGCTTTCGCCACCCTGCCGCCATTGTTCCTCAATATTCAGCACACGATGGCTCCCACGGAATCCATGCAGATGGCCGTAGAAGCCATGTCGGCCATTCTTGACAAACACGGCATTCATCACGCCGTCATCGGCGGCTTTGCCGTCCAGCTTCTTGGACACACGCGAGCGACCTCTGATATCGATTTCGAGATTGATGTCGGCAAAGTTTCGGAGCTGCGAGGCCGTGTTTCTCAGCTCCTGATTGAAAGCGATGCCAGATTTTCACTTGAGCACTTCAAACTTTTCTTCACCCCGTCCCAGCTCCCGCAGCTACGTGTCCCGATGGAAATGCTTCCCATCGGCGAGCTTGGGCTCCCCACCCAGCTCCAGGTGATTCGACCTGGCAACGGTGAGTCCTTCCGACTATTATCCTTGGCTGTTTAGGATATAAACGCTAACTTTCTTGTAGGACTCGTGCCAATTTTGCGACCAGGAATATTGATTCTGACGAAGATCAAACGATGCGCAACGCTGATCGACAGCACCCGCCCGAAATCCCTCACCAAGTTTCGCTTCGACGTGTCGGATATCGAATTCTTGCTGAAATGGCTCGTCAATAACGATGAGAAAGTAGACTTTGCCGGCTACCAGTCACGCGCGGTGCACAGATTGTACGCGGCTGCGGGGGAATTGCTCAAGCACTGGAAGGAGACAGGACAGGAGGAACTGGTGCAACTGATGGACTCGGTCCTTGAGGAAGATGATCGCGAGAAGATCAAGGTCGAGATCAAGGTCGAGTGATTAGTTGAGTTTGTGCAGCGCAGGGAGACGGCGGACCAATGTTTCGAGGCCAGTGGTGAGCGCGCAGTATATTCCCCGCGCCCACCTAGCAGACTGCAATAGAGCAAATAATGCCTTCAACAGCACGGCGATCTCTACGAGCCCGGCACAGCGATGCCACGAGCATACTAACGAGCCATACGCACGCCTTTCTCTGACTCTAACGACGAGGCTGACGGGTCACAACACCAGCCGGTCGACCTTATATTAGACGGAAATATCGTCGCGATGCCGTCATAACGGCCCTCGCAAGAACTCTCGTCGCAAGATGCAAAGCACGAATCGTTCGAACCGGCCGAGTGGGAGCGCATAGCAACGTAATGGGATAAGATAGAGGCAGACGCCTAAGAGGAAAGAAGAGGCATAGCAAGATTTATATATAGACGAACTCGCATAGAGACATACGCCTCGCAGAGCGGCTAGACCGCCGCCAGCGGCTCGGCAGGGCGGGCAGGGCTCAAATCGACGAAATAACGCATCTTCAAGCCTCGAGCCCAAATGCATAGAAATTATATAAGCAGCCTACGCCTGCCTTGGTGCCTGTAGGTGCGAATAGCTTCACTTTATGATGTGTGCAATGTGTGCGTTAGAATATGCGCACCTAATTATACGGTCTTGGCGCTGCGCCTTTACTAGCCATACTACCCCATTTAGTTTGTTTGCTGGCTGTTTGCTGGTTAAGACGACCCTAAAGTAAGTATTCCTTGCCACCGCTTCTTGTGTGGTATCTATACCTCTCGGCGTGGACCCCGAATAGCTGCATCAACGCCGCCGTTTTATATCCCTACCCCTGACACATCTTTCTCACGCATCCAGGGGTTTAGGGGTAATAAGTTATCCCGAGAGCATATACAGTTCTGACTTTCACATGCAATGCGCTTAATTAGATGACGTAATATTTATGGACCGGGCCGCTAGGGTCCTATAACACTAGTCAATATGCAAAGGGAAGACTCTAATAATTAACAGGTCTCTAATTAACACTTCATGCGCCTCACGACGACACCTTAGCTCTTCGGCCCACAACCGCTACTTTCGTGACTGCCTCACTGCTCATCGTTAGCTCGTTTCGCTTATCTTCCCAACGGCTCTTCAGCACCCATACTTTCCACACTTCTGGGGTGTGTCAGCCTAACATCGCCAAAGACGACTTCTCTAGGACCGCCATTCGCTGCCGGATACTTGCCGCACTGGCAGAGACAAAATCTGCTCGCAAGGTCCAGTCATCGACCCCTGACGAAGCAATTGCCGAATATAAGCGCCGTTACGGCAGAACCCCCCCGAAAGGTTTCGAAGAATGGGTGAAATTTGCCCTGAACCATGGATCTAAGATCATTGACGATTTTAACCAGATCAATCGAGATCTTGAACCCTACCGTACCCCAGAAGCTCGGCAAACTTTCCGAATTCTCAAGGAACAAGACGAAGTTTTTCCTCACGTCGCGAGTGTCACAATTCAGAATGGAACCATGTCCAAGTCTACGGGATATATATATGATCAAGGATGGGAAAGACTACTCGAACCGTTTGCCCACGCATTGCCCGACAGCCTCTTTTACTTGAGCACAATCGATGAACCGAGAGTACTCGGCTGTTCTGGTCCTCAGCCAACGACAATACAGTTTAAAGAACGTCCCGGAGAGTCAATCGAAGATTTGGTCATGGACTCATGTGCCGCAATCGCCCCGAAGTTGACCGACCACCTTGGCCAATACACCGACGTCTGTCAATCTTCTCATCCCGCAAACTTGCACGCCCTCATCGCAGCACCAAGTTCATTTTCATATACTCATTCGCTTGTCCCTATCCTCAGCTTCGGGCGCATGTCCGCTTTTAGGGACATTTTGATACCATGCCCGTGTTATTTGTCACACCCTGTCTTGGAGAAAGACCCAATGCCTTTCCTGGGGAAAGAAACTGCCCTATACTGGCGAGGGTCGTCGACGGGCGGCCAAGCAACTCGATTGAACTGGAGACATGGACATAGGGAGCGATTTGTTAGCTTCACTCAGTCGCTTCAGAATGCGGCCCAGGTGCTTGGTGCAAGCTCCTTCTTGGGGTTGAAAACTGACAAGTTAAACAAGGAGCAGATCAAGCTATTCCAGGAGGTATTCGACGTTCATATGGGAGCTTACATACAGTGTGTCGACGAGGCTTGCAGCGAAATGGAGCGAGTCCTAGGCCCTGCAGATCGTGAGCCAGAAGATACGACTTCGAACTATCGATATCTCTTCGACATTGACGGAAACAGCATGAGCACGAGGTTCTACCGTCTGCTGTCTAGGCAGGCGGTAGTCTTGAAGCAAACTTGGTTTCAAGAATGGCATGATGACCGCCTTATCCCTTGGGCCCACTATATTCCCGTCACCATGACCATGGAAGAGCTTCCCGCCTTGATTGATTTCCTCGTCAATGATCCGGAGGGGGAGGCTTTATCTGCCGAGATTGCTCTTGCTGGGTCTGCCCGGTCACGAGAAGTTCTACGAGAGATCGATATGTCTATTTATATCTACCGATTGCTACTGGAAATGGCGGAATTGTATGACCCGAAAAACGCTACCGATAGTGTCTGACGAGCGTCCTTGTTTAAGTAGCCTAGAGATGCTTATAGTAGTATTATTTCTTATCGTTAATTACTATAGCGTACTGCTATTTACACAACAGCATATTGCTGTTTGCACACTTGCTCTATTTTTAAGATACGTACTAACGCCAGCCCGCCCCGCCTACCGTAGGAACTCAACAAATCCGTCAGGTCTTGGCGGCGTGGGACAGGGGGGAGCGCAGGGATTAGCCCCGCAGCCAATTTGTATAGGGTACAGATCCACTCGTTCCAGCCCGAGCCAGCAAAGCTAGAAGGCAGCCCACACACAAACATACTAAATTTGAAGCTCTCGCGATGGCTATTGCCGCATTTATTGACGTTATTTGTAGGCGTTAATGACCGCGCTTATCCACAAGGCTACTAACGAGGTTGTAGATGTTACAGACGACTTTGCAGCCGCTGCCTGCTTTGAGGTCGGACAGGAATACCGACTTCAGTATAAGCAGCCCTCAAGCCTTGGTGTCAAATTGGGCATTTCCCTTACTAAAGAGGGCATCCATTACGGCTGGGTCAGGGAACGAAGTCGTCACGATGTTGAGACTGTCCTCCAGCAAGGAGGAAGCCCTTGGTGCCGTGTTGAGTGCCGCGGCAAGCGTTGGAGCAAATTTGATGCCCAGCTTGGTGTATATCGCGAGTGGCAAGAAGGGCAAGCATTCTTCTGGCTAGACTAAGATACTATTTTTACTAGGGATTTTAGTACTAAATTATAGAATCAGCATCGAGAAGTCGGGCAATTAAGACTGCCTTTTTCCCTATTGTTGAGAGCCCTCGAGCCCGTAGCAATGCCTTGAGCTCTAGGCAACGAAGCACAAGCAACCCAGTCTCACGATCTATTCGGTCTTCTGCCTCGTCGCCTTGTTTGACAATTTCCTCCTCGTCAAGCAGGCCCGAGACGCCTTCTTCGTCTTTGACGATGACGTCTCGAGCCTGCTCCCAGTTTGTAAAATCGATCGCGGCGGCAGGGATGTCTTTGACGCGGATTTCTATATCCTGCGTGCCGTCGGGCCTGATGCTGATGCCGCAGTTGAGAAACGCCTTCTGTACGAGCTCGGCCCGGCTCTCGAGGGTGCGGACGGCGCTGGCGACCACGAAGGTTGTCATGATGCGTTTTTCTCGTATAGACCACATCGTGAGACCGCGAGCCTCACGCTCGGAGACGTACTCGTCAGTAGCATCGCGAAGCCAGTCTTTAAGAGGTCTGTTGATAGCTGTATCGAGAGGCTGAAGAAGGCTCGTGCAGCCCGGCGGGATCAACGCGGTCACAACCTTGTGCTGACGTAGCTGATGAAGCACATCATCGGTCTTGTGAAAGAAGCCACATCCATCACAAGGAGGAAGTCATCATTGCGGCTGACGATAGGAAAGTTCGTCACGAATCCAGTCTTTGAATAGCTCCTCGTTGTTATAGGCAGTCTCGTTGAACTCAACAGTAACCTCTGGCGAGTAGAGATGCCCTTCGTCTTGCATGATCCTTCCAAACGGCGGCGGCCCCATGGAAGATCACCTTCGGCTTCAACCTCTGGATGCCGTCTGCAAAGATATACAGGATTAATGTAGCCTGCCTCTTATTCCACCCACTACGATCGCTCTTGCCATCGATAGTACGTGCCCCACGCTGCTCATATGTATAGCCGTCGAGGTATTCAAATGGGATAGGCGTTTCATCGAGGTTAAGGATACGGTGCTTCCCAAAGCGGCGTGTAGGCGAGTTGAGAATAGCGTCAAGGGCGACTTGAGGCTTGTGCCGGCGGCTGACGCGTCGTATGTAGCGGAGGAAGCTGTTGACGATCTCGATGTATTCTTCGGGCGCTTAGTCGCTTGTTTCGTCACTCTTCGACGTACGAGACCGTGCCTTCGTCGAAAGAGTCCCCACCAGCCGTTTGAGAAAGTAAAGATATTGTCTACCGCTGGGTTAAGGCTCTTGAAGATACTTCTAGCTTGTCTTTTGAACCAAGAGACTGTGACGATGGATTTATTAGCCCGGGCAGCGATGAACCGCTTGACAAGCTCCTCCTCGAGCTCTGGCCAGCGAGGGTGATATACCCTCTTTTTGGCCTCCTCAATAAAGCGTGGGTTGGAAGCCCAGCTGGATATTGTAGTCCGTGGGATCTTGAAGTGCCTTGCAACCTCACTAATTGTGGGCTCACGATAGCCTCGTTCGTTGGCGTGTGGCGACGATGGATCGAAGATTCGGTGATGCGTAAGGAACATCCTAACCTCATCTTTCTTGCGGTCTGAATAGCTTCGTTCAACGCGATTGATAGACTGACTGGCTCGAAAGACCCGCTTGCCGGGCTCTTTTGGCTTCGGGCCGGGCTTGAGGTTCCTGTCAAGCTCGCCAAGGGCGGCATCGCGAAAATAGCCTCAAAAAGACCTCTATGGAGCAGGAAAGTGTGTGTCAAGCTTTGCTGGCTCGGGCTGGAACGAGTGGATCTGTACCCTATACAAATTGGCTGCGGGGCTAATCCCTGCGCTCCCCCCTGTCCCACGCCGCCAAGACCTGACGGATTTGTTGAGTTCCTACGGTATTTATACCGCGCGCGCCTGGTAAGTACCCGTACCGCCTAAATGTCCGCGCCCGCGCCCGCCTATATAAACACACATGTACTAAATTTAAAGCTATTACTAACGCCGTGATCGATAAACTTAGCCGTAGCCCGCGGTCTCTCGCAGCGATATAAAAAGGATCGTTAGCCCGAGGAAATATAAGGGGAAGTAGATTAAGAGGAGGACGCGGCAGGAGGGGGGCGCCGCCGGCTTTATCAGAGCCGCCGGCTTCGTTAGGCGTTAGAGGGATCGTTGAGTCGGGGTTATGTGACCAAAAGTGCGTTGTGTGCGCGGGCGGGCGGCCGGGGGCGCAGGCGCGGGCGCGGGCATTTAGGCGGTACGGGTACTTGCCAGGCGCGCGCGGAATAAATAGGCGAGGCGGGCTGGCGTTATTAGTACGTATTTCAAAAATAGAGAGTGTGTGCAAATAGCAATATGCTATTGTGTAAACAGCAATACTTATTATTAATCTAGAGTTTCTAGGGGCATTCGGAGCTGCCTCGCCATATAGGTATTTGCGTTTCGAGAAGGCTCTGCATATTTCCACATGCAGCCCTTAAGTGGGATCGATGCGACCTAGCTAGGACAGCCGTCTCTCGAGGACCGTTTCAGGAGACTCAAACGCACCGGAAATAGGAGCGTATATAACCAAGATGCCATCTTCGTACGCAAGGGATTGCCAACTATACAACGACGCTGCTCGTCTATGACTCTTCCGGCTGTTGAGCAACGTGGCCGTTTGCGTACGGCCATGCCCCGACGGAAACATAGATGCGCAAGATTCGGCCGTGTCGACAAAAGTGCCTCGAATGAAGTCGCCGAGCACGAGCGATAATACCAGGCGTCGATATCACGTAAAGTGCCGACCGCAGTATCCTTTCATGCATGATGGGCCTATGCCGGTGCCGGGGAGGGGGTCGCGGGTTGCGCCAAGACAGGCCGTGATCTGCGGCCTTCGAAACTGAGGGCATCTCGAGTCGCTTCGACGGGCCGGGGAAGCAACCGTCATCTGTCACGCCAAATTCTAGTTTCGAATATCTATCAACGCGATTACAACTAGTCTCGTGTTCCTTGTTTTCTTGACCAAGATGGATAGGAAAAGTGCTAGGACACAAGGACTCGGTGGGGACTCAGGGGGGGGGGAGAACCGCTAGCGGGCAATAGTGAGCGCTCGCCGACGTTGCATGGACGCGTGCCTCCACATGTCCGTCCCTCGTCCCTCGCCGTCAGTGGCCATGGGGATGCGAGCAGCTGTCAGGAATTCCCCGAGCAACTATTCAGACTCTTACTGGCTTCCCATGTGGCCCCGGGTTGTACCCCCGTCTGATACGACTCCAAAACCCCCTTTTTGAAAATTGGATGGGGACATGTTGCCTCCATGATACTTCAAAATGCCGACTCAGGGGCACGACGCCATGTAATTGCTCAGACTTCCAGATATCGCTCGTTCGTGACGGCATCGTGCCGGGATCGCGTCGTCGCCGTCTTGTTTCTCGCCGGGTTTCATAATAATGGCAGCTTGTCAGGACAAGAAAGGGCCTATAATACGCGTTAGTAACACCTCTATCGGGGGTGCCCTCATTTTGCATGGTGTAGCGGTATTTTACCAGCTTGACACAGCAGTATTTAATGCGCTTGAGGGCGCTCACTTACACGGTCTTTGTTCTCTAGCCAGGCACCCTCCGTGATACCAGGTTCAGGGCTATTCTTTTCTTATTTCAAAGCCATCCTTGAGTCAAGATGAGGGAGCTTTGGGCCTTTTTGGTCCTGTCCATATGGAGTCTGCTCCTATGGAGCGACCACGGCTTCGCCAAACCAGTCAGCCAGATCCTGGCAGCCCGGCAAAACCGTCTATCACCCAGCCAAGAGGCAAGCCACTTCCCAACACCGGCCCTGCTCGAGCACGACAAGAGGTCACCAGGCGGTTTTGTCTCCAAGCTACCCGGTCTGGGAAGCGACGGCCCGAAATACGTGTTCCGAGGCGTCAGGGGCATGCCGCCAGCCGAAATCAAAAGGAGAGGCGGCCTGCTGCCCAACAACGGCAACCCACGGAGCCTGTCGTCCGACGCGTACAAGCTGGTCCACCACCTGCACGACGCCAAAAACGTCCACGGCAAGGACTCGGCCTACGTGTCGACGACGACGTCGTTTGAGGTGGCCGCCTGGTTCGCCCAGCCGGGCGGCTACGTCTACGTCATCAAGACGACGCCCAACATGGTGCCCGTCGAGTCCTCGGTCGTCCCCTACCCGCTCCGCTGGGAGAGGGAGTACTCGGCCCTGGGCGGCGTCGTGTTTGAGCAGATCGCCGAGTGCGTCCAGCTGCCGGCCAACATGAAGCCTGATTTCATCGACGTTGTCAAGGCCAAGGACGCGTCCAAGAACATGGACCAGTATCGAGACTTGGTCAAGCAGGGCGTGCTCAAATCCGAGAACAGCGAGCTTCAGTACGACAAGAAGAGGTTCGGCAAGATGTCTGCCAGCGCGGGGCAGCCGCAGCTGGCCGGCCACAAAGCCGGGGCTGCCGATTGGGACAAGGCCCCCTACGACAAGCTCGACAGGGACAAGCCGACGTGGGAGTACGCCCACGAGTTTATGGAATCTATCGGCGCGGGCCAGGGTTGGTCCGACAAGTTTCCGCTCTTCCAGAACCCGGAGCACGAGGCCAAGATAAAGGCGGATCAAAAGGCGAAGCAAGAGAGGCAGCAACAACAAGAGCAGCCAGCACTGAGCACATCAGAAGACGTCGCCCCCGTCGAACAAGAGTCCTCGACGGGCATGGGCCTCGGCGAGTTCCTATACGACATATCGCCCGCGAAGCCCTTTGGCGACCTAGTCGAAGCCATTCGAACCGACGAGCCCGTTTCGGCCGGGGAGTGGCTCGGGATCCTCGGCGACATCGGCCTCGAGGTGCTAGCCTGGACGCCGACGCCGGCCGCTGTCGGGGTCCGCGCGCTGAGGTTTGCCAGGACCGGATACAAGGCCTCGCAGGCCATCAAAAGGGGCGTGGATGTGGCCAGGTCGGCCACCAGGGTGGTCAAGGAGGCCCGCCGCATCTCGGCCCGCCTCGACGCCAAGCTGGAGACGGTCGAGGTCAAGGTCCCGACGTCACCGTCGACGCCGCCCGTCACGCAGCCCGTCGCCAGGATTGCCAAGATCGCCGACAAGGTCAAGGTGCCCAAGACGGCCGCGCCGGCGTCGGCCGAGGGCGCTTCGGGCTCGGGGCTCAGCCCCAAGAAAATGGACCAGCTGCTGGAAGAGCTCCAGAATCTCCACGTCCACGACGAGCCCATTGTGCCCGTCATGATGGAAGTCGTTAAGAATGCAGGCAAGAGGGTCAAGTTGCCTAAGCAGCCGGTGCCCATGCTTGCCGAGCGCAGCGCCCTGGGCTCAGCTGGCCAGTCTCTGGCCGACCGGCTGCAAGAGTGGGCGGCGACCAAGGAACGTGGTGAAAAGGCTCCCCTGAAACTCCTTCTCGACATTATCGAGGGAGTCAACAAGAAGCTGGGCGCTGGCGAGGGAGAGCAGGAATCCTTTCTAGACAACGACTTGCTCTGGGGCATGTTCGAAGCCAAGTTCAACAACATGACTCTGGAGGCAGAGCGAGAGCCCAGACACTCGGTTACCATGGTGGGATGATTCCGAGCCTTCGATTCGGCGGCAATATGAAATGACTGTACATGCGATCAATGAATGGAGTACTGTGAGCAGACGGCGTGCTATGGGAAGCTAGCACATGCCGTCAGGATTCGACGAGGAGGAAACGACGAGGTGCACCGCAGTCGACGGCATCGGACGACAGAACTTCAGACACTGGTTCGAGGCCGGCATCGGCGAGTATGATAGAAGATGGAGCCTCGCTTAAAGCGAGAGAGTCGAGACACGAGACTCTTATCTTCTGATGGCAGGCGAGGGATTTGAAAAGGTGTCGCCAGCATCGGGTGCCTCTCATCTCCGGGGATAATTTATGTACATACCTTTTTCAACAAGCCAAGCCCAAGCAACATTGACGTCGCATATCAGCTGTGCGGCTGAACGTTCACGGCCGTCAATTTAAGCTTGCTCTTATCGGCTTGAAAATCCGGCCCACAGCGGCATGGTAGGCTCTCCCGGACCAGAGTCAAAGAGCAACTCCATCGGATGCTCGGTCTTTTGCTCAAGAGTGGCGGGCTTCCAGCATATCCCTGTCTCGACAAGATGATCAAGGCGTCCTGTTCCAATGTCCCCAGTATTCAAAGCACGCCAAAAAGCTCCCCTGAGTGCCCAACAAGCCGCACAGATCCAAAATCCCACAGTATGAAAGAAACGAAAAGAAAAGGCCATGCTCTTTCAGTTAGTCAGAGCTCGTCCTGCCCCACGATATTCATATTCATCCCCATCTCGCTCTCAACTCTCTCAAAGAAATCCTCCCTCAGCACCCGTCCCCGCCCTTCGTCGGCCCGGAGCCAGCCCCCTCGCGACATGCCCGCAAACTGATCCGCCATGAGCCTCGCCACGTTCATGCCCATCAGCGCGTTCGTCTCCATGGTCGAGATGAAGCTCTCCATGCCGGACGTGTAGTAGAGACCCCTGCCCACGATGGGGTCTTGGAACGTCACACGCGGCAGCTCGATGGGATACGAATGGAACCAGTGCGGATAGTACCACGAGATGGTCTGCGCCGCAGAGCCGGATGCCTCATCGGGCGCGGCGACAAAGGTGCTCGGGACGTCGGCGCCCAGGATGTCGGCTAGGAACTCCGGAGTCACGGCGGCGGCGGAGAATATCTTGTAGACAAACTCGGTCTGTTGCGTCTTGGGGTTCCTGACCTTCATCAAGGTGCTGATGGAATAAAAGCCCGTCTTGCCGACGCCCTCGGCACCCTGCTTGGGCTTTTCCTCCTTGCTGAGCGTCGTGTACACGTTGCTCGGAGCCCGGCTACCAGCTGGCAGGTTAAAAAACCCGGGACGAAGTTTGTGCGGCGACGTGAAAAGCGTAACGTGGAGCTTTGTGTAGGGTATCGTGTCAATCTTTTGCTTCATGACACCCTCGTCGGCCTTGATGCCACTAAATTGCCACGGCGACGCGACGACGACATTGTCAAAGGCGATGGGAGACTTCTCTGATCTATCCGACGTTGCCTGCGAGTCTCTCGTCGATATCAGGAATTTCCGAGGCGCACCGGGCTTCATGCCGCCCTTTTCGAATGAGATGGAGGTGACGGACGTGTTGCGGTAAAGCGCAGCTCCACTGCTCTGCACCATGTTTTCAAAGATTTGCCAGTTTCCGCCACGCACGGAAACAGCCCCATCGGTGGAAAATGAAACCATCGCTTCCAGGCCATGGATGTAGGCCAGGTTGGAGGCGTAGTTGACCCGCGTGGCAGGCTGCATGATTTCGCGAGCAAAGTTGGGGCCAATCTGGTCTCCAAGGTCAGCACTCGGGTCCCAAGCTCCAGTTCTCTCCTATCCCTCCTCGAATAAGAGGAGAAGGGCAAACAAGGATGGCCCACCTTGTTCTCGGCAAGCAACTGCTCTCCCGTCACGGAGGTGACCTTTTCCAGGCCCAACTCAAAGACGCGCCGCGTCAAGGATCGAAATGGAAAATAAGGCTCGTCGTAGAGATTCAGAAAGATGCCGACGACACGCTTGACGAGCTTCAGGGCCCTGTAGGGGGCCAGCCCGTAGCGCCACCACAGCTTGCCGGCCTCCATCCACCAGGAGGTGCCAGCGACGGATTCGTAGACAATGCGATCACCGTCCCAGATGGCGGTGATGTCGCCGTCGTCCGACATGGCCATTTCGGTGAGGGGCAGGTTGAAGTTCTTTGTTGCGTTGTAGAGGATGTGGTTGATGGTGACGAAGATGGACGCGCCCAGCTCCACCGGATGGGCGGCATCGTCATAGAGATTGACCGTCAGGGTGCGGCCCCCGACGCGGTCCGTCTTTTCAAAGATGGTGATGTTGACGGCCAGGCCCTCGTCCTGAGCGTACTTTTGGAGGTGGTACGCGGCTGATGAGCCAGCAGCCCCGGCTCCTGCAAACGGCATTAGCCAAGGTTCATCATCTCGTTCTTGCGCCTCATTGCAAATGCCATTCATGCAACGAGAACAGGCCGGGATGAAGACAAAGGATAGACCGCCAAGGGAAAACACGGGGAAGACGTGGCCAATAAAGCGGTTCTTTACCTATAATGGCCACGTTCTTGACATTGTCTCCAGCTCCTCCCACGCCACGGCCAACAACTGCCGCCCCACCGGTTAGCAGCACCAGCAGCAGGCCCAGATCCAGCCGCATGTCGCGGACCTTCGGCAGCACTCGAGCTGAAATGCGCGACAGTCAAAGAGGCAGGAGAGGTCAAAGGGAAGTGCAGCGGCCGGCGGGATTTGCTCTTGTGGCTCGTCAGTTGAAGCTGCTTGAGATGCTTCATGTTCCTTCCTTGTTTGTGGTCCCGCTTTATTTCAGAAGGCCATGTACAGACAGTACAGCTACGCTCACGTGATGCAACCTCACCTGGATTAATCATTCATGCCCGACGTTCAACAACAAACTACAAGTGCGCATATCACTCGATGACGGCACTCGCCACTCGCCACTCTGGGGCACTGTCGGATGTATCCATCGAGATGGTGTTTTTTATGCGCCGTCTAGTCGATACACTCTACGTTTCCACATGCCCGGCCCAAGGAAGCCATGCTTTCTGCTCGACCGGCAGAACCGGAGCACACTGTCTGATGTCATCTCTCTTGCCCCTCGGTGCCCAGCTTGCTAGCAAAATTGGCATTATTCCGGCTTCGGCTACTAAGTGTGCTTCGTAGATCAAGTCTAGAAAGGGCTGCTCGTCATGCTAACAGTATCAACACAAAAGGGCTACGCAAGGCAACTGAAGCGGCAGGCGAGGGACAAAGTCATGATTGTCATGACGAGGAGCGCACAATACTTGCATGTGGAAACAAAAAAGGCTGCGCAATGCATGTGCGGAGAAGAGAGACAGCACGCGCGGTTCGGAGGAGTCAAGATGCAACGAGGTCGGCAGAGCTCTCGTTGCCGTTGGCTATTAGTGTGCGCAGCATGAGTGCGCCGCGATATACGCACTGACCTTGCCGGGCAAGTGTTCATGTTGTGCGACTCGGAGCATCCTATAATGCTTTTCGCATATTGCGTCCCAAGACTCATGAACCTAGCCGCCATTGAATGCTCCCTCCCAAAAGGAATTTGTTCACAAGCTTACGTGCCTTGGGGGTCTCTCTACTTGGCCGCTCTCGCCATGTGCATTCAACACTGAGATAAAAGGGATGAGAAAACGCCACATCTTGCCATCAACTCTCCATCCTTCAGAGCCCAGTCCAATACTTCGCAGTGGAGGCTGATCTACGCCGGCGACAAACTTGAAAATATCATGTTAGTCTCAACCGATGCCACGTGGGCTAGGCGCATTGACTACATGCTGAATGATGGTTCAAATCCAGAACGTGCTATGTAGACTCAATGGGCACCAACAACGGCGAGACCAAGGGCCCTCACTCGTCCAGTCGACACTGCAGCGGTGGCTTTTGGTGAAAGAGTGAATGCTCCACAACCGACACGGTCCCGGCTCCCTTTCTTCTTTCGTGGGATGGCGTCAAAGCGCCGGGGCAGTCCAGCTCAATTGTTATTCCGTTCGACGATCCTTCGCTTTGGCCAATGTGATCCCTAAAGAACCGATAATCAGCATGCAATTTTTGTTCTTATTTTCCTCTTGGGACTTGGTTCGGTTTGAATATGGCGCTTCAGAAAATGTTCACGATGGCATGAGAGGTTGAGTAATCTCGAGGCTCCCGTATTGAGAATTTGCCGGGAGATATATATACATATATTGTGCCGAGAAGGAGTGAATCGTTTTCGTAATGTCTGTCTAGACACGGGACGGCACAGCGAGAGCAGCAGTAGCGAATGATTTTGTTGTATAGCCCGGTTGGACGATTAATTGTCGACCAACCTCATCGGCAGCCACCCACAGGAATCGATTTGGGGCCTCCGTTAATTAGGCGGTATAGATGCATTCATCTTCCAGGGCTTCGGCCATTGCCCCCACGCCCATGCTACCATGGCACATGGCTAGTAAAAGACGGGCGAAGCAGGGACGCGTGCATACACGTGTTTGTTTTTGCACAAATTCAATCATATCGTCAAATTGCATGCTCAATGGGGGAATCATAGCCTGTATCAAACCCAAACTCCTACCATCATACATTTCCATCACTCAGCCCGTACAAGATAGTGACAACCGTGTCGTGCCACGGAATTTTGCTTCGACAACCCAAGACAAGCCCGCGTCCATACTGGATGGCTCATTTTCAAAATAAAAATAAAACAACCACGCGCCGTCGCCATGTTTGCCCGTCCAGATCTGTTGAAACAAAGATGAAAAGTTTGTATTCCGTGATGGGAAATACTGTTGTAGCTGATCCGATACCGATTCAATGTTTAGCTGCTCGCTTCGACGCTGCTGCTGTATCCGCTCTCAACGCCTCCGGCCGTGGCAACTGAGCTTCCGCCCGTCCGAGCCACCATCTCGCTCGCAGCGCTCTTGCTTCGCCCTCGCAGCGTGCCCGGGGCAGCTTCGGCGCTGCCAATCGACCGGCGAGCAAGATCGTCGAGGCCTCGCTCGTCCCATTTGCGATCTTCAACGTCATACATGCGGCACGTTTCAGGTTCGTCGTCCGGGTCCTCGCCATCTTCGTCTCCGCTGCTAAGATCCACGCCGTCGGGATAACCGTCTGACTGATGAGGGTTGGCCTTGCGGCTCGTGCACTCTGAAGTCTCGTACTCGTCGTCGTCGCCATCGAAGCCCGCATCCGTGTCCCCGTCGCTGGAGTCGTCGTTACTGAAAGGTGGGAAAAAGATGGCGGGCGGTGGAAGCGGGACCGGTGCCAGGCGCTTGATGCGACCCGACACATACTGGACTTCGATGGGGTTTGCAGGGCATTGCGTCGACGAGCACAACGTACGTGGTACGGGATATGACGTCGACATGGTCGCCAGGCGGTTGACGATGCAATCCGTTGCCATGTCGTCGTTGCCTTTCTCCGTCGACAACACCACGTCTTTGATGGGGCGCTTCGTAGAAACCACCACCATAAAGTGGTCGTCAGGTAAGACACCTCCAAGCCCGCAGGGCTCCAATGGGCGAACCTCCATGTACTGTTGCTCCCCAGACCAGCTCAAGTCGAGCTCGACATCACCAGCCTCATCTTCCGAGCCACTGGTCAGGCCGGGGGTAGCATGGACATTATGGACGTCCATCTTGGAACTGACACTCGATATCGGGTGATCATTCAACGGTCGATAGCACAGAGACGACCCAGACTCGGAGCGTCGTGGAAGTGGCCGCATAAATTGTGAAGGCGATTCGTTTGGCTCCTGACCGCTCGACAACATATATGTGGCTGGTGACACGTCGCCACAGTCTCCCGAGAGATCAGTGCAAAAAGGTGCGCCGCTGTAGTAGATGATGGCTCCATCGTGGCGCCGCTTCCTGCGATTCGACGTCCCGGATCCACTCAGCTCCCAGCGGGAGGCGCCCATATTGCTGTCCTCGACGGGGCCGAATGATGACACTGTATCGTCTATTGACGTCTGGCCGTCGGGCGATCCCTGCTGAACAAACAGTGGTTTGTAGTGGAAACCTTCCGAGGACCCCGAGACTTGCGGCCCAAACGTGTACGGCTTCTTGCTGGAGCTGTCGCCAGAGTGAAACCCATCGCCCGTCGAGTTTCCCGTCTTCCGTCGCTTACACGACTCCTCATTGTTAGAGCACGTCGTGTCATCCGTGTCAGGGCTCCTCTGAGAGGCGTCGCCGGAGCTGTCGCCGGAGAACCTGGTGCCTTCGCTTCCGCCTCGCCAACGAATCTTGCGGCCATCGGGAGACAGCTGAAACTTTGTGCTCATCTCGGACACAGCAAAGCGCACAAAGCTAGGGGTGACGTTGATCATGTGCAGCTGGGCAAGGCTACACAGAAGATTCAAGTAGACCCAGCCCTCAGCATCGGGGTGAACGTCTGGCGCTGCCCGAGAGGCATCGGCCAAGAGTTCGGGGGGGACAAGGCCGAGATGCCGAATATACTCCATGTTTTCGGATGGAACCTGGACACGATCCGGGTCAAGATCCTTGACGCGCGTCGGTCGCTGTTCCGGTGGCAGCAGCATGTTCGGTGGCGACGTGTTTGCGCCGGAGTCACTGCTGTTTCCGTTGCCACCAGATTCGGTCTGGTCCCCGTTGGAATTTGATGCTGACCCGTTGTCTCGTGACTGCGTCTTCTTGCCGGATGGGTCGGACGGCCGTTCGAGAGGAAGAATCCTCGCCTCGCGGGATGGTTCGGCAGTAGCCAGGGTCGGGGGCAGGTGAACCTGTTGACGTGACGGAGGCTGGTCTTCGGGAACCACTGGGCCCAAGGCACCGGTTCCGGCCGCGGGAGGTGCCAATTTGTTGCGCCGCGCGCCGCGACCGCCAATCTTGCCGGTGAAGAGCTGTTCCAAGCGTTTGACGACGAGCCTCTTCTTATCCCTCTCAGTCATGGCCATGTGTCGCGGATAGAGCCCCTCGGGAATGTCGCGCAGGTAATTTTCCACCTTTTGCTCGGACGACCGGACCCTCGAACTCATCGGTGGTCGGCCTAGGGACGTGCCGGACGAGTTGGCGCCCGTAGACATGGACGCGTATGCCGAGTCGACGGGTCGCGCGTTGGAGCCGGTTGAAGAGGATGCGTGCTTGGACACGGAGCCGGAGCCGGAGCCCGAGTACGTGTTATCGCGCATCGCATGCCGTGACTTGTTGCGCTGCGAGGACGAGGCATCCTGGGAGTGCTGTAGGCTGGCTGTGAAGTCACGGAGAGTTGTTTCCAGCTCTCGCCTCTTGCGTTTCGGGAGACCATGGATCTTAATCTCGAAAAGCTTGTCCTTGCGCAACATGTCGGGCCCTTTTTGCTTGTAACGCTTCAACTCCTCCTTGAGCTTCTGGATTTCGACCGTCAGGTCATCGATGACACTCCGGTAGTCATCGGCACTGCTGCTTTGCGCCGTGGCCAATCTGGGCGGAACGGCATGGTGCTGGTACGGAAAAGGCTTTTCCTCATTGGAGGAATCGGACTCTTTTTGGAAAAATGGCGGATCGACTTGAGCCTGTCAGCAACAAGAATGCCAAGGGTCTCGCAGATATGGGCGGCTTACCATCCATGATTGTGTTATCAAAGATCGCAGTCGGGTTCTGGTTCGACTGGTCGAACCATTTCTTGGGATCGCTATGGCCAGTCTCGTGGCTTTCGCCCGACGAGTTCCTCCGCGGCGACGACATCACGTTGCTCGAGTTGGCAGGCCCCGAGCCCGGGCTGGCGCGGAGCGAAGCATCGCGGGCGAGACGGTGGTGGCGGAGCGTCACCGAGTTCGCGGCCGAGGCGCGGCGAGGAAGAGGGTGGCCAGTGGCGGATGGCGGAGGTGGAGGATGCGTGCCGCGGGATGAGTGATCAGGCATTGACATGATCAGCTCATGCGTTTGTGTTTGGGTTGAGTCGGTGGTGTCGTTCACAGCCACGTCTGCATGTTTAACCGACGAGTCGAGCCGTGAGCCGGCGGCGGGAGTATAAGACTGACGTCGCAGTTGCAGGATTCCTCGCTTGACGACTGTGTTCTGTAAGAGCATATTGTCAGTACGTGGCGCAATGGCTTTAGCAAGAATATGCAGCTAAAGGGAATCGGTGCACGGGGCTCGGTGTTGCCAGCAGCCCGCAACGGCCCGCAGCAGCCCTGTGATTGGCTGGAGGGCGGAGCTGGATCGATCGATCGATGCTTTCCATGGCTGGGCGGATTCATTCAGCGCTCTTACTCACCAGGAATGGGTGGCCACGCTTTTCGTCTTGTTTCGGCTCCAGCGCAACCGTTTCGACTGTCCAGGGTTCTGCGGCTGGACGTAAGCGATCCGGCCTCTCAGCTGTTGTTTTGTGGGCGCGGCCGGAAATCGAGACGGCGTCGCGTCTGCCAAAAGCTTCGACTCTCTGCTGCAGGTAGGCTCCGGGTCGGGCGTGCGTTAACACTGCCTCTCTTTTTCTCTTTGGTGATGGCGCCTTCGTCGTCGGCGTAGGAGTCCGGGACTTCCGACCGGGCTCAAGCGGCGTCCAGGACTTTGGCGACGAGGTGCGGCTCGACAGTCGGCGAAACAGGTCAACAGCGGCGCTCGCTGCTCTCGAAAGTTGCGTCTCAAACGACTCGTTGTGCAGTTGCTTTGTGTCCACGCCCGCTCAGGGTGTGCCGACGAGCTGCTCGAGTCATGCGTTAGAATGGGCCAGAAAGACGCGAGCGACGAGAGTGTATGTTGGGTAAAAGGCTTTGGGCCGGCGACGGGATGGGGGGCAGCTATGTATGTGCGTGGGCTGTCTTGAACAGCAAACCAGGCAGAGTTCCAGGATACGGAGCGGAGGCCAGGGTGTGGGGAGGGGAGGGGAGTCTGTCAATGTGATGGCATGGTGGAGGGGGCGGCGAGGCCTGCGACATGAGGCCGCAGGCTGGGGGCGGGCGGGTGCCACTCACGAGATTTGGTAAGATGAGATGACGACCACCGTGGTAGGTATGCTGGAGCGGGAGAAGCAGAGGACAAGAGTATGGAGAGAAATGGTTAAGCTGGGAAGGATAGGTCGGTGGAATGTGTATATCCCTGCTTCAGGTACGGATAGGTGGGCATTAATGGTCGCCCTCAAATGGTGATGATGACGACGAAAGGCGCCCGCTTCATACGAGGGAAAAGGCGAATGGATACCCAGTGAGACTGTGTGTGTGCGCCCGGCGGCGGCATCGCGAAAAGCACGTAGGAGGGCATGGTGAGCCGACAGATCGAAGGCTCATTGCCCCGATGCTCGCGACTACCAGGGGCCCGGCGAGATCAAAGAACACCGGGGCCCAGATTCAGGGTCTCGTGATAGCTGGACTCCATGGCGTCGGCCAAGTGACGCCTCTTAGGGTCCGGTTTATCTCTCAACTTTGGCTTTGTACCGGTATTCCGTCTGCTCCGGACTGCGAGTGGCAAGCCGACGCCCATGAAGCCGGCAGACGGTGAACGTGTTAGATAAATGCCTTGACATGTCCTTGGATGTTTGGTATTATGCACGCCCTGAATTGAATGGATGCAAGTCTTTGGCGATGCCGAGTGGCGTTCATGGTTGCTTTCTTCTTTGCTGCCAACGGCATGGGGCCCCCCATTTAAACCCGCTTCTGCCCGCTCGGCGAAATGCATACATCGAGAAAGACGGCGTCATCACGATATTTGACGAAATGAAGAAAAAGCTGCTTTCTCTCCACCGACGCCCCTCGGTCGGGCAAACCACCCCCCGCGGCCCCTATCATGGTTCATAGACACATGCCCGGCCGACAAGAGAGTTTTTGCGACAAGGAAAAGAGGTCGCCGAGTGCGAGACGGCCTGAGGCGATGGACGGGATGCCCTGAACGAGCCCAAGCGCGCAGCGCCCATTGCCCTGCAAGGTGGCTCGGTAGCGTCCGTACAGAGGAGGGTCCTACCTACAGTACTCTGTACAGGTGCTGTAGCTACCTGAGGAGGGTAGGTGCTAGGGAGGTGGTGCCCGGCGGCGGGGGGGTTAAATTGGAGCACTTGGGCGCCGATCTTGCTTTTGGCCTGTCATCGAGGCCCCTCGGAGCAACGGGGGCCTCGTCGCATGATTTCCGCGAGCACGCACGCATTCCTCTCCACATGCGTCCGAGTCCCTACCTCCATACATACTAGTACGGGTTAAAAAACATACGATTCCTCCTCTTCTCCAGACGCCATGTGAGTTGTGAGCTGCGCGAGCGTCGCAACTCCGTATGCCCTCGGCCTGTAAGTTGCTCATGCGTTTATCCGCACCCGACGAGAGGGCTGCATCAAGGTAGTACTACAACCTACCCTTACATATTTTATTGCAGGGCCCTCGCCAGTGGCCTTGGCGACATGGCGACCTCTCGATGGCTGCTGCTAATCACGATGCCCTGGCCTGCGCGCGCACTTCCGCGAGTAAGTAACGACCGTGTACCCGACCGGGCGAATTAAGCTTCGGGCTTGCCCTCCCAGGTACCGCATGCCCCGAATTGCCCGTTTACGCATGACTGGCTACATGCGGGTACCTGGGCGGCGGGGAGAAGAACTCCGCGACGACTTCCATTGAACAAGTGGAAATGACCTGAAAGAATTCTCGTCAAATGTCGCTCTCAGTCAAAATGGCACAGTCGTCCTCATGTCTCTCCCTCTCTTGCAACCACCAAGAGGCAGATGCGTCGTCCCGGGCAAAGGGTTTGGCAAGCACAATGGTAGGTGCCCGGATGGGGTTGCATGCTCGAGGGAGGGCCTCGACCCGCCGGTCTCTCGTCTCGGCGGCGCGGCATGTTTCAACGGGCCCAGG
Organism: Hirsutella rhossiliensis; assembly: GCF_020360975.1. Classification (NCBI taxonomy): domain Eukaryota; kingdom Fungi; phylum Ascomycota; class Sordariomycetes; order Hypocreales; family Ophiocordycipitaceae; genus Hirsutella; species Hirsutella rhossiliensis. Next base: position 3,386,108 of record NW_025408669.1, read on the forward strand.
GCGGACGATAGATAACATCTGACAGCTCGTCGCACGCGCCCTCCGTCTGGAGGGTTCTAGACCCGGCTATGCGACGCCCCGGCATATGGATGGGTCGCTAGCAGACCGCCCGCCCAACCTTGCGGATACTGTACGGATTTGCTTGGATGCTTTACGCGTAGCGCCGTGTGTATTGTTCGCGTCTCTCCGTGCTCCGACTATAAACGCCTTTTCCACCGTCTCGGACCCCCGGGACCCCCGACCACGGCTCGCCTCGGTGTTGGATAAATGCCCGGAAGACGGCTCGCACAAGGCACACATGACGTCTCTTTTGAGTCGACGCTCATCCGTCCACCATCACGTGGCCGCCACTCAGCAGAGCTCTGGCTTGAGTTTTGAAATACCTGAGCAGTACATGCACGACCGAGTATTCAGCCAATCGATGCTCACAGCTTGCGAGCCTGAGCTGAAGTACCCCTCTATTAATATGCATCTATCGATGGGGTCCCATTTTCCCCCTCGACGATCGATCACTGACATAGCCAACGCGGCAAGGGTCCTCGTCCGCCATGCCAAAGGCCAGCACGGACGCCCTTGTGTAATGCAGCCCTGGATCATCTCCCCCTCCCTTTCCTCCCTTACAAAGTACCGTACTGTATGTACATCCATTCTGCCAGCCTTCCGACTGAAGGGCGGGCGGTGTAGAGAGCTCCTGCGAGAGAGAGACGACGACGCGCAACGGCAGCCCTCGTCTCTCGCATCCTCCTCCCGTCGGCGACTTGACCATGAGCGCTCTCCTCCCACTTTCTCTTTTCTCTGGTTTTCTCTGGAGAGATATCGGCCCGTATTTCTCTTCATTCTGCCCGCCAGTGTCTGTCAGAGCCGGGGACCGGCCCTCGATGCGGCCCCACACTTGTCCGGGCTCGACAGCCAAGCGGAGCCGGACTCTTGCCGGAGGCCCGCCCATCCAACGGTTCCCACTTCGGCAACGGACTCCGCGCCCAGCCGATGGGCCCATGCATCGTCTTTTCTGTCCCGCATGCAAGAGGCACCTTCAAAATTACATCTTCCAACACATCTCTTTCCGCCGGAGAGAAGCCAAAGAGCCGCCGAGAAGGGGGCGTGTGGCGCAGGGGAGGGGTCACTGTCCTCACTGTGGCTTACATGCCTCTTCCTCACTCCCCCTGAGCCTGAGCCTCATCCCCAGAATGACCAACAGCTACCCCCTCCATGAGCGGCCCCAACCGATAACCTTCTTCCCGATCTCGAGGAGCCGCGTCGGTAGTCCAGATCGTGCAGCTGCCATCGCCCTTGCGCCGAGACGCCCGGAAGGAAAGAATCCTGGCATTGTCCCCGAATGGTTTCGCCATGTGAGCCGAAGCCCCTGGCTGGCCATCTCGAGACTTGCCTCCTCGACCATGTCGAGCCCGATTCGTGGGCTCCAGATCTGGACATGCGCTGAACAAGGGCCCATCTTTGGCAACTCCCATCTTCCCCACGCTAGATCTGCCATGCCGCTGGAGAAAGCCCCTATTCCTTGTTCCGCTCACCCCCTCCTCAACCACCTCCTCGTCTCGTCATTCTTCCTCACGCTGATCCATCTCTTCTTGCCAGGTTTCGACACCTGCACATAAACAAAGGCAAAGATAATCACCGCCCACCCGTCTCAGCCCAACGCCCTCGGCAGTGCTCCATCCCTCAAATTGCTTGGCTTGCTGCCTCTCTTCCCCCCCAATGGCGCTTTCTGGTGGCGCTCCTCGTGCCAGCCGGCGGGAGGGGTCACCCCGATGATCAAGGGTACGACGACGGGAGACACCCACACGCCCAGCTGCTCGGATCTACCCTACCCTACCTCACCTACATTACCGACGCGACGCCGCCCCCTTCTTATGCATACACCACGCCGGCCCGCCCATGCAGGCGTCATTCGGCCCCGTCGTACAGCAGGAACTGCAGATGCCCCATCTTCCCCACGGCTCTTGAAATCCCAACCGCTCTCCTGGAGTATGATGAACCTGCTGTAGTAATGTTTGTCTGTTGGAACATCCTATTCCTACCCAACGAGAAACGCCGAAATCCCGGCCTCGTGAGAACAGCTGATCTTGCTACAAAGGGCATCCCGTGTTCTCAATGGAGTCCCAGTAGACAAACATGTATATCTCTATCCGCTTCTTCTCGCTGCCCGTGGTACGAGATGTCCTCGGGTTATATAGCTTCACTTGTGCTGCAAATGCCCGACGACACATATCAGCGTTCGTAGCTCTTCAAAGGTCAAACGTTGGTCTGCAGCTCGGGGTCACGTTAGGTAGTTGACCCTCGGATTGCCGCCTTGCCACAGCCCCCCATTGCCCCGGTACTCCAAATGTCAGATCTGAACCCTGCCCCTTTTTTTCCATCATCGTAATGCGGCTCCGGCATCTGGATAAGCTAGTGAGACCGTTTCAAGCTGGTAACTGGGTGATGTGAGACATGTGGCCGTCATTCGTCCATGCCGACCGTGAGGCTCTTCACACCTTTGGCACCATTCTGGAAAATTCTCATAGTCTATCTGCAACGACTCCGTAATTTTCGCTAACCTCTAGTCCGAACATCCCTCGTAACTCATGCCACCAGTGCTCAATCTTGGCCCTCCTTCATGGCACATCGACGTCCGAGCCATCACCCCGCAAGCTCATGACAGAGGAATCACTCTACTCCGCGCTCCTCTTAAGATCCTTGGCAAGCAGCGATTCCCCTGTCATGTCGTCGGGCTGGGGCAGCCCCATGGCCGCAAGCACAGTCGGCGCGACATCTCCCAGCACGCCACCTTGCTTCCTCAAGCTCCAACCCTCTGGGGCATTGGTCATGATGAAGGGGACCTTGTTCGTCGTGTGGCTCGTCTTGGGCTTACCGTCGGCAAATTTCATCTCCTCGGCGTTTCCGTGGTCGGACGTGATGAAAAGGACGTAGCCCTGCTTCTTGCAGGCTTCCAAAATCTTACCAATTGCCTGGTCCGTTGCCTCGCAGCCAACGATGGCGGCCTCGTAGACACCGGTGTGGCCAACCATGTCGGGGGGAGCAAAGTTGTTCATCACAAACGGGAAGCGTTGCTCGGCGAGACGCTTGCAGACCTGGTCGGCCACACCAGCCGCAGACATCTCGGGCGCCTTGTCGTAGGTCGCGACCGACTTGTTAGAGGGAACCAAATCCTGGTCCTGGTCGCGCGTCTCGAGCGGAAACACCTTCTCGACGCCTCCGTTGAAGAAGAAGGTGACGTGGGCGTACTTTTCCGTCTCGGCCACGTGAACCTGCTCCACGTTTTGCTTGCCGAGCCACTCGGCCAGGACGTTGTCCATGCGCTGGGGCTCAAAGGCAACCTCGAAAGGATAGTCCGTCTTATACATGGTCATGGTCACCAACTTGTTGATCTTGGTGTACTTGAAGTCGGGCAGGACGGAGCGGTCGACATCGCCGAGAAGCTGCGTTATTTGCCGCACACGGTCCGAACGGTAGTTGAAGAAGAATACAGTGTCGTCATCTAGCACGACCGCCTCGTCAGCCTTGTCCGGATTGGGTTGACAAACTCGACTTACCCTTGATTCTAGCTTCGTCGCCGCCGACAATGATGGGTGTCAGGAACTCGTCCTTGTCCTTATCGCCGCCGCGCTCATATCGAGCCTTGACGGCCGCAACGGGGTCGTCGCTGGCCTCGCCCTCGCCGTGACACATGCCTTTGAGGGCAATTTCGACACGCTCCCAGCGCTTGTCACGATCCATGGCGTAGTAACGGCCGACAACCGTGGCAATCTGGCCAATGCCAAGCTCCTTGATGTGGTCTACAAGCTCCTGCATGTAGCCAGCGCCAGACTTGGGATCCGTGTCGCGGCCGTCGCCGAAAAAGTGGATAAAGACCTTGGCCACGCCGTATTCCTTGGCAGCCTTGAGAAGGGAGTAGAGGTGAGTCTGCTTGGAGTGCTGCATGTACGTTAGCCTCGCCGTCGGCAACTCAGACTGACAAGGGGTAAGGCTTACGACGCCCCCATGGGAGACGAGGCCGCAGAGATGCAACCGCCCGTTGCCTTGGGCAGCACCCTTGAATGTCTTCTTGATGACGTCGTTGTCCTTGAGCTCGTCCTTCTTGACGGTCTGATCGATGCGAACGACGTCCTGCCAGACGACACGCCCAGCGCCAATGTTCAGGTGGCCGACCTCCGAGTTGCCCATGAGGCCCTCGGGCAGTCCGACGGCCAGCGACGAGGCCTCGAGCTCGGTGTATCCGTCGGAGCTCTTGGAGAGCTCGTCCATGACGGGCGTCTTGGCGGCGGCAATGGCATCGCCATCCTTGGGGCTCTCGTCGGAGGGGACGCCCCAGCCATCAATGACGACTGTAGGAGCGCAAGAGCAAAAGAATTAGCCACCCGAGCTCGAGATAGACTAGGACAAAGCAGCAGACTAGAATGTAGTCGGGACGGCTGGCGGGCTGCTCCTTGGACGACGCGCGATGAAGGGACGGGCGAGACGGAGCAGCAGAAGGGGCTTTTGCATGCTGGCGACGATGGCGGGGCGGCGGGGGGGGACTGGAAGAGTCCGAGGAGGACGACGACGTACTGAGGCAGGCCTTTTGCTCCGTCTTGGACATGGTCAATGTGTCGGGTCTTGCGAGGAGAGGTTTGAGGGAGAAGCCAATTGTTGTGGTGGAGGAGGAGAAGGGTTTGAGGATTGACGGAGCCAGACAAGCTGCCTGCAACTATGGGATGGCGGGGCACAGGCCGATGTCATAGCCCCTGCTCTCTCTAGCAAATTTGTTAGTACGGAGTAGCGCGGGGTGTTGATGGTGTGCACTGTGCTTGATGCGCCTGCGAGCACCAGGGGCTGTACAGTCTAAATTACGAAGGCGCACCCTACCTCCAACACCACCTCCAGGTTCGGCGTAAACGGTGCCTCAACAAGCTTTAAGACATCGTTGCCGCCGCAAGCATCGCGAGGACCCCCTCAACCCCGTCCAATAGCCAGGATCCAAGTCTATCCATCTATTTCCACTGCCACCACTTGCCCACGGCCCGCGCCCCCGCAATGGCTACCCGACAGCAGCACCCGCTGGCCCTGCCACCCACGCTCTCGCCCGACGACCTCGACACCCTGTCCGAGCTGTCCATTGTCCTCGCCAAGGTCCGCGCCGGCATTCAGTCCTCCACCGGCATCGCCACCGGCACCGGCGTCATGCCTGGCCCCGGGCCCGCCGCCACAAACGGCCAGCAACTCTCCTTCAAGGACGTGCCCGGCGCCACCGACGGCCTGAAGCACAAGCTGCAGCACGCCAGGGCCCAGGTCCGCGCCCTGCCGGACATGGACAGATCCATCGACGAGCAAAGGCTCGAGATCTCCGAGCTTGAGGCGCGTATCCAGCAACAGCGCGCCCTGCTAGACCGCCTGCGCGATGCCGGCGTCAGCTTCGCCAAGGACGACGGCGCGGCCGGCGATGTCAAGATGGGCATGTGAGGCTTTCTACATCTGGTCTGCGTAGCCCGAGCAATACACGGGCGTTGCGGGACCAGCTCTTCTCTTCTCGTAGTCCTCGGGGACATCGACCGTCAATTTCCACAACAAGGAAGAGTTGCTCACGCGCAGTGGTATTACCTAGCAACGCTACTCAAACACTCGTCGACTCGTTCGCTATGGGGAGAGGGCCCAGACATGATACAAACGGCAGCAAAATCTACCACTCAATGTCGTGGCAAGCCGACCTTTCTCAGAGTCTCGCCCACGCTCGCGCCCGGCTGGCCTGGGACCACCTTGGTCCATATCTCGTCATCGAGCATCTGGGCGCCAGATAGGGTGGTCCAGTTGGGGCTATGGCCCGCCTTGAGCCATTTGAAGTCGTCAACATGATCCCACTGGTTCTCCGTCGTTGAATCCGCCTCAGTCTCCTGCTCTCGAGTCAGTTCCAACGAAGACGTCCATCTGCAGGGGGGGGGGGGGTACAAGCGGGACTCGGAGTGCACCTACGTAGCACTTGGGAAGAGGCGCAAAGCGCATGCCAGTGCAGTCCTCGATGATGGGATGGCTGCTGCAGTGCAAGTACACGTCGACATTCTTGCAGTCGTGGATGCGGACCTGGCGCGCCGCCACAACCAGGATGCTGTCTGAGATGTCGGTAATGTGGACGGGTCCGCTCACTCGGCCGGCGACGATGAGGCTGTTGGAGATGGCCTTGAGCGACAGACCTGCAAAGGGCTTCCCCTGTGCCGTCGGGATCGACATGTCGACGATGCAGTCGCGCAGGCCCGTCAGGCTCCCCGAGGCCGTGGCACGAGCCGCCGACGAGGGCAGGATAATGTGCAGGGCTGCCTGGTCCGAGATGCCAATGTTGTTGGCGGCGGAGAAGCTGGGCTTGCGGATGGCCGAGGTGCCGGGCCGGGAAAGCTCCTTGTTGTAGTCCCTAGCCAGCTTGGGGCTCTGGGGGAGGTTGCCGAGCACGTCGGCGCCCTCGACCCCCCCCCGGTAGCGCTCCGGGCGGGGGGTGTGCGGGTTCCTGGCGAGGCTTCCGGGGTTGAGTCGGGGGTCGTTCTCCGGGGCGCCCATGTCGACGTGGGCGTCGGCCAGGGAGCGGCGGAACTGGAAGCGAGACTTGGGCGTGACTCTGGCAATGGTGTCGCCGAGCTTATCCTGGAGGCCCTTGATGGTCTGCTCGAGAGAATAGAATTCAACCTTTAACTCTGCTGCTCTGAGGACGTGGAGTGTGTGCACCGACCTCGGAGTACTGCATCCTGTCGTACGACGGCGCGTATTCGGCAGCATCCGCCACCTCGTTCTGCAGCTTGGCAATGGCGGCGAGGACATGGTCGACGGCTTCCTGGCGCTCGCCGGCGACGGCGAAGACGGACTCGAGCTGGCCGATCTGGTCCTGGAGGACTATGGGCCCGTCAGCCGAGCCAGCCGCAGCCAACACTGCGACCGCGAGAGCGCCGTGTGGGAAGAATCAGGCTCACCCTCGATGCTGTCCTGGAAGTGCCTGTAGAAGCGCTGTTTGGGATCCATTGCGCGAGGCCCGGGCGTGTGCGAGACGAGTTGGTTGCAGGATGGTGGGGAGGTCCCCTTTTCTCAGCAATGGTTGACAGCTGTCCAAGGCGGGCGGCTCTGGTTTGCGCAACGCCGTGAGGAAAGCGAGCAGACGTTGCCCAGCCAGCCTCTCCCGCTGCAGGGTAATTAACTAACTGGGTTGCTCCGTCCCCTCTTTCGCCGCGCGCTGGCGCAAACAACCGAACAAGAACAAGGGAGAAGTGCCAGTGACGAGCTACCGAGAAGACGGCGTGAGGGCTACGGAGGGGAGCGTCTGTGTAAGCAAGCCAGCGAAAGGGTTCAGGTGCTGGGATGAAGCCATCACTCGCCTTGGGGGCCCCCACATGCAGCCTGCTCCGGTTGACTTTGTGTGGCGGCAGGGAGGAGGGGTAACGACACTACTGTACTGTCTGTACATAAAAGCATGCACTATCCTCTCTAGCACGTGTGGGGCCGCCGGCAGCTACGGCTATAAAAGGGAGCCCGACGGGAAGCTGGCAGGCCGATAGACCCATCTTCGGACGGGAAAAAGCAACTCCTTCATGCGAGGCTCACTCCAAGACAAATATGACGTAGACAACAATGGTCGATTGATTCATCATGGCGCCGGTGCCACGCCGCTCACCCATATCGCCTCATGCTCGATACATCATCCCACAAGTGCTGCAGCGACGCCGGCTGCACAACACCTCCGTGCTAGTGGTACGACCTCGTCCGTCCGTTTCCAGCGGCCCTCTTGCTCCCGTTTGGCAGGGCCGGAATCGTCGGCAGCTGGAACCGCTTCTTCTTGGGCAGCTCCAGGTTCAACGCCCGCCACATCTCCCACGCCGTCGCCCTTTTGGCCGGCAGCATGCTGTATTGCAGGCTGTACAGGTTTTTCCTATTGATCGGTGGCACGAACTGGCCCGTCAGCAGACACAGCAGCACCCCGGGCGACAGGTAGTGCTTCCGGATGCGGTGCGCCATCTGAAAGTACTGGTGGAACATGGCGCTAAAGGACAAGGGGATGGACTGCACAGCCGCCGTCAGCGCGCTCCCTCTCATTGACGACACGGGACACTGACTTTGAGGTAGATGACAGACGTCGGCGGCTCATTATAGTCGTTAGTGGCGGAGGCCTCGTGGCCTTGGGTATCTCGAAGTTCAAAGCGAATGCCGCCTGCTCAAGTCAGCCCGGCCCGTCGTCCCTTGGAGGCCTCGACTTACCGGGCAGTCGCCTGGGGTCTTTGACCCGCAGCATCAGGGCAAACAGTGGGAAATGATTCAGGCAGGAAAGCAGCGTGTCGAAACCAGCCTTCATGGAGATGATGACCATCCTCGCAATCGCAAAATTGAGGTAAAACACAACCACCGTGGGCAGCAGAAAGAACAACAGGGTAAAGAAGATGGTGCCGACAAGAAGCTGGTCCAGGTCGTAGTCGCACGAGTCGATACGGTTGCGGAGCACATTGTGCTTCTTGCCGCGGAAGAGGTGGAACAGCGACTGCAGGATGGTGAGCTGCCAGTGGTAGATGCGAGCCGACGCCAGGTAGAACGAGTAGATGTGGATGGTCAGGGCCGAGAGCAGGTCCGAGAAGACGGCAATCGGCATGCTAGCACCTGCAAATGACGAGAAGCCTATGAACCACACGAGACGCGGCAGCGCTGGCTCCAACGCTTCGATGCAGCCTGCTCATGGTTAGCCCTTGTGCCTAGCTCTCCGCCGTTATTCTGTCCCGACTCACTCGACCAGTAGTGGATAACCCAGAGAAACAAGTCTCCCAGAAACGCCGCGAGCTCGCCGTTGAGCTTGAGGCCGGCGGGCCAGCCCATGAGCCACGAGATGCTCCGCCGAAGAGCGTCAACGGCATAGGTCCGCAAAATGTCCCCAATCTGCGCCGCCACCCAGTCGGCGTGCTCGATAATGTACGAGCCCAGGGCCATGCCGATGATGACGTCGTTGGCCACCAACCAGAGGCTGTTGTAGAAGCGAATGTAGTCGGGATGGCTGGTGTTGACGCTCGACCAGTTCATCTTGCGCTGACGGAGCGTCGAGTACTGCATGGGCCAGTAGCAAAACTGCTGCAAGCGAATCTCGATTTGCTGAGCAGTCGCCGAGATGTCCTTGAGCGCCGCGCCGCCTGGCTTGGGCCGAAACTCGAGGGCGAGGAGCAACAGCTCGGCCACCAGCCGATGACCGAGCAGGAACAGGCAGAATGCCCGCCACAGGACCGGGAACAGATACAGCGTGAGAAGAGCCCACAGCTGCCGCAAGACGTAGTTCCGCATTGTGGTGGCAGACTCGACCACCCTCTCCGAGACGCTGAGGCTGCGCCTCGGTCGCGGCCCAAGGCGTCCGACGTTCCTTTGCAGTGTCTTGTCCAGCTCCCACGACCAATTGACCTGGTTGACAATCTTGGGCAACGCCCGGTCCCGGGCCGAGGGCACGCGGTGGGTGATGGTATGCAGCTTGAGCTTCTGGACCAGCTTGCGCCGCGCCTCCTTGGCCTTGCGCTCCTGCTTTTCAATCTCGCCTTCGGGCCCATCGATCTTGGTGTCCTCGAGCGTGGAGCCCTTGTCGCCGAGGGCCAAGGCTATGGGCCCGAGGGAGATGTACTGCATGCGCCGGGGCTGAGGCCTGTCGTAGAGAATGAGCTGGACGCTCGACGCCTTGGCGCAGGTGATTCTCGGGCGCCTCGAGGACGAGGTGGTGGTGGCGCGGACCCAGGACGGGTCTGCGGCTTCTGGGTTGGAAGGGTTGGCGACGCCGAGCACGTGCATCGCGTAGTGGCCGCAGACGTCGTAGATGCGGGTTGGGTTGTGCGGGCCGCTGCGGAAGAAGGAGCCGAGTTTGAGATGGAACTCGACATCCTGGGCCTGTTTCGCGTCAGCGGGTGGTCGGAGTGGGCGGCGAGGCTGCAGACTTGCATCGACATGGTCGAGGACGGCGACGACAAAGACGTCGAGGGTCGAGTTCCGCCATCCCACCACGACGCCGGGCCGATCCGAGCTGCAAGTGTCCGTCGGCCAAAAGACTCGCATCAGGCCATCATGCTCTACCATGACCGGGGGTGTCGCGGGTGTGGGCTGCTGGCAGTCAAAAAGAGCCACGCCGCCTCAGTTGCTCTCGCGCCGAAACACCGAATCCGGGCGTGCGCGGGTGCTGTCGCGAGCCAGTCAGCACCAAGGGGGCGCCAGGGCGTGGCAGAGGCTGTGGGTGTACCAGATGCGTCTCCTTTCTGGCGAGGAGGAATATGGGGAGGAAGATGGTGAGGAACAAGGCCGTCAGCGCGACGAGGCCCCTAGCAGCGCGCGTCTGGAGTCGGAGGCTCGGGTTAGCGGCGCCACATGGCTGTGCGAAGAGCGGGACTGACCACGACTCCGTACTCGGCGGCGAAAATGGCCAGCTCATAGAGGCGGGTGACGAGATCCCAGCGAGCGGTGATGTAGCCAGCTACGAAGATGCCGAGCGTGAGGATGGAGAAGGGGTGCATAGAGCGCTAGCAAGGCCGGCAACGCATGCCTCTTTGATGGCGCGGGCAGTGGGATCCGGTTGTGCGGCGACTGGACGGCGGACAGCCTCGCTTGCCGTCTCAAGTGGGCGGCAGGCGACAGACAAACAGGCAGGCGGGCGATGGGGGCGCGGCCAAAGTGGAAGCGAATGGCGGGCGGGAGGCTCGTTGGGATAAAAGGCTTGTCGGCCCCTGCTCCGTCAGATGGAGCTCGCAAAGCTGCCATCCCTGCTTGACGAAAGCCAAGTCTGCTGCGAGCGGACCCGCCTGCTGTGGTGCGCATCACGTGGCATCCAAAACCAGAGTCCCGGCGACGACGAATTGCCGGATCCAGTCGAGGTTACAGGGGGAACAAGCAATGGCAGAATCTATCCATGAGGTATACTGTACAGTGCACACAATCGCGGCAAGAGGACGGCATTGTGCCGCAAAAATGTAGTGAGCCCGTCATAAGCGTCCATCGCTAAAGCCTGCCTTGCGCAAAAGGACCAGAGCCTGCGACTTTACTCTGTCACGGCCGTTAGCGACTTGCCCGCAAAGGATGCGACAAGACTCACTCTTTGGCGCCGTCAGTCTCGCATCGTTTTCCTTGTTGTCCTCGCGAGCCTCTTCCAGAAGCTTGTCGATGCCCCTTTGCTTGAGCGCAACCTACAGTTGCATGAGCTTGCATCGTCAGCGCGACGACGGTCCACGTTTCTTACATGAAGGCACCGTTGGTACTCTGTGAACAGCCCGGCGCACTCTTTGCTGTCCTTTTCGCCCCCTCGGAGGTATTCTAAGCACGTGTAGGTCAGCGTCCAGACGGTCCCAGGCCGTTTGCACATACTCTCGCTGTACCACTTTAGGAAGCACGTGTCGTAGCGTCTTTCGCCTAGTCAGAGGATCCGCCGATACAAGCGTCGAGAATAACACTCACTCCTTGACTTCGTTACATTCTGGAGCCAGAGACGCAGACATGGTGGCGGGAGGATGGTGATGCCAGGATAAGATGGCAGAGGTCGGAGAAAGAGGTGTGGGAGAGGCAGAGTGCCAAGTACCTCTACCTTCTGATGTGCCAGACTGTGGTACCTTTAAGCTTTGACGGCTGCTCCAACTCCGCACTGATCAGCAACCTTGCCTTGAAAGCTGCTTGACTGGCACGAAACGGGCTCCCTGCAGCAAGTAGAAGAACCTTGGTTGCCAGGCACCCATCAACCCAACCCATTTACTTCTGATTGGCCATGGCTACAACCAACGTGCTGAAGCTCCTGTGGCTCCATTCCCCGCCATCGCTCCCTGTCCATCCAACAAGCCGACAGCATCCTGCAGAATCGCGCGCGACGCGACATGGCGCCCCCGACCGAGGAGCTCGAGGCAGCTCTCATCGACGGAACCTGCCAAATCTACAGCCAGGAACCGGATGCGACTTCGGTCAACAAGGTCCGTCGTCATGCCGAGCAGAAACTCGAACTGGACGACGGCTTCTTCGCTGGCGACGAGTGGAAAAACAAGAGCAAGGCTCTGATCAAGAAATATGTTGTAAGTTATGTGTTGCGACCGGCGAGCTCACCCACAAGCCGTCTCTCGGCGCTGATAGGCATGTCTAGGATAAATTGCTTGATGGCTGGACCCCAGAGTCCAACAACGAGGGAAAAGACTCCAAGAATGGCACCAAGCGCCCGTCGGACGAGGCCGAGTCCCCCAAACCGAAGCGACGGAAGCGCGCCTCTCAGCCACGAAAACGGGCAAAGAAGGAGCAATCAGATACGAGCGAACCAGAGGAGAAGCCGAAAGCGAACAAGACCGCCGCGCGCCGCAAGTCCAAGCCAGACGAGCCAGGCAAACAAAGCAAACCCCCGAACAGCCCTGCGTCGAGCAGGAAACGCACGCGAGAGGTGGAGAGGGAGTCTGAGGATGAGAGCAAGGACATGATCAAGCAAGACGGCTCGGACAGCCAGGACGCGAAAGTGGCTCAAAGCGAGACAAAGGTCGAATCCGACGATGAAACGAAACCGTCCGCCAACAAGCCAGCCGGCGCAGAGAAAGACGGCGCAGAGCCTATTAAAGCCGAAGAGGGTAATCAGGCCGTCGAGGAAGAGGAAGAGTACTCCGATGTAATTGACGAGCTGCCGCAACCCAAGCCCAAAAGAAAGGACAAGAAAGAGCCTTCTTCTAAGCCATCCAAGTCGGCGTCGAAGAAGGCCGCGGTTTCGACCCCGGACGATCCCGATGAAGCAGAGATTAAGAAGCTACAGTCGCAGCTTGTCAAGTGCGGCATCCGCAAGCTGTGGCACAACGAGCTCAAAAAGTACGACGGCGATGCGCGTGCCAAGATACGGCATCTCAAAAAGATGCTCGCCGACATTGGCATGGAGGGGCGCTTCTCCGAGGCCAAGGCCCGAGAGATCAAGGAGACGCGCGAGCTCATGGCTGACGCCGAGGCAGCGCAGGAGATGAACGCGCTCTGGGGCATGAACAGTGGCGGCAGGGCGAGCCGGAGTCAGAACAAGCCGACCAGGGCGGAGGAGAGCGAGCCCAGCGGTGCTGATGACAAAGGGCCCGAGAAAGGAGATGTTGGCGACGACGACGACGATGATGCGGGCAATACCTTTGCGGCGAGGAGAAGAAGGGCTCAGGCCGACCTGGCGTTTTTGGGCGACGACAGCGACTCGGACTAGGCCCTTGTTGATGTCAGGATTAACACATATACCGTACCAGGCGTGCGCATGTGCCTTGCGGCGTTGATGCTGTCGATGCTAGAGCGCGAGTACTGAGGGCAATTGGCGGATGGGTTAGCGATGAATCTTTGCCATGTACGATACGTGCAACTGCTGTGAGGATCAGGGACCCGGATTCTGCCTGTCATCGGGTAGGAAAGTCGGGCAAAAAGGAAAAAAAGAGAAACACATGATGGATGAGTCGACTTGGTTTTATATGAAATGCTAATTGGCCCAGATTCTGTACACAATCCTGGCGCCGTACAGCTCCCCTCTTCTCAGCACCGTCATGCCTCGCCACTCAGGCACGTTGCACGCGTTGACGAAGCGCCCGGGCTCACAGCAAAAGGCGCTCCGGGGACCCCTAGCCGGGGCGCCGCCGACGGGCGGGACATCGGTGAAGTGGCCGGTGTAGAACTGAAAGGCGGGCTCGGTGCTGAGGACGTCGAGATGGATGCCGGTCTTGGGGTGGTGGGCGGAGAGGTTGCGCACAAGGGGCTGGCCGCGGGTGTCGATGGGGACGGACGAGGCATCGGTGGCTACGGTGAAGCAGTTGTCGACGTCGGGGCCGGCGGCGCCGAGGACAAAGGGCTTGGCGGTATCGAAGGCCGGGAAGTGGACGGGGCTGCCGGTCGGGACTGAGCTGCTGTCAAAGGGAAGATGGTTCCTGGTGGCGAGGGTGACGGAGGTGCCGGCGATGGTGGCATCGCCCGAGAGGTTGAAGTAGGAGTGGTTGGTCATGTTGATGACGGTCTCGTCGGCGCCGCCCACCAAGCCGGCCTCATACTCGATGCCCAAGACAATGGCCTCGCGCCCGTCGACGTCCTGGGTGCCCGCCGTGTAGATGACCTTGGCCTCGACGGTGCCGGGAAAGCCCTCGTCGCCATGCTGGCTCACGAGCGAATACGCAACGCTCTTGCCTCGGGTGAAGCCGTCGACGCCGGGTATCGTCGGCGCCGCGGTGCCCACCGGGACGGGGCCGGTCCAGATGCGCTTGCCCCAGCCGACGTTGCCGCCGTGCAGACAGTTTGGGCCGTTGTTGGCGGCGAGGGAGTACGAGGTGCCGTTGAGGCTGTCGATGCGGGCGTCCTTGATGCGGTTGGCGACGCGGCCGATGGTCTCGCCAAAGTAGGGCGTGTTGTGCTCGGCGTACTGGTCCTGGGTGGCGAAGCCGAGGACAATGTTGGTGCCCTTGATGCGGATGGATTGGATAATGGCCCCGAGGGGGAGAAAGGTGAAGGGGGCGTCGGCCATGCTGAGCGGGTGCGAGGGCGGTTCAAGGGACGCGGACAGATGGGGTTTTGACGAGTAGGATGATTCAGGAATGCTCAATGGCAAGTGCCCAGCATGTATGAGTGAGTGGTGGTGTGATGGATGGGAGGTTGTTGAAGCGTATAGGTAGAGTAACAGTAGTATGTATGTAAGTGAAAATGCCCCAAGAGCAGATGAAATGGCGTCGTCACGACTTGACTGCGGCTTGGACTGAAGGCGGGGTAAAGGCGACTGAATGGGGAAGCGGAAGACGTCCAAGTTTATGCTGGACGACTCAATCGGAATCACGAATCACGGTCCCCCGGCCTGGGAGAAGCGTGAACCAGGCCGGGCGAGTCGCCGCGACAGGCGGTTTGGAGAGGAATGGATGCCTGCCGCCGCCGTGTCCCAGGCGTTGCCGCAACTACTACTTACAGAGCCCCTGCACTAGCAGTACAGTTGGTAGTGCAGCTGGGCTCAGTGGATTTGCCTTGTGACGTGCCGTTAAATGCTTGATGCGCCTTCTTTGAACCTTATTAGGTTGGTGTTGCTGTCCAATGCCCATCACCTCATCGTGCCTCGAACCTTTTTCGATCACGCCCTGATGTGTCTTGAAAAACAGACAACGAGAAACACCGTCTTCACGCTCCCGAGCAAGAGCCGTGCTGTTCATCCACGTGCTCGGCTCAGCTCACCCACTGCCTAGTGCTCCCTTACACGAACCACCGTCGTCGGACGGCCGAGCAGCACTAGGCCGCCCTCATTTGAAAACGAGCCAGTTCCTGCATCTTGGCCCCTCCTCCAGCAGCAGGAAGAGGCCAACGTCCCTCACGCCAGCCCTCTTGTTCCGCATCCGCATCGGGGCCCCCTTGCGGCGGTGGACGCCATCCGCATAAACCACCGCTGCCAGAGCCATGGCCGAGCTGTCATCGCCCAAGGCCACGCCCAAGCGCAAGCGCGGCGAGCAGCAGCTCCCCGCCACGCCCATCAAGTTCTCCTTTAATCCTTCCGGCGCCGACTCGCCCAAGGAGGGCAGCAACAGCCCGCGCTCAATCGTCGCCCATCGCTTCCGTGGCCTCGCCCTCGGAGGCGACGACCAAGAAGTTGAGACGGCCGATCTGCTGACGCGCAAGCGCCTCAGGCCCGACCTCGACCTTGCTGCCGCTGACTCGGACGCGCGGCCAGAGCCCTTCCCCACCTCCTTACCCCAGCCCGATGTCGCCATTGCATCTACAGAAGCCGCCTCGGTCAAGGCCCTGCCCGTCGTCGACCGCCCGCCGGAGCCCAAGTCTCCAAGGAGGAAACGCGCCGGCACCCCCCCGCTGCGTCTCAAAAAGTCGCCCGCCAAGGATCCCCAGGTGCCCATTGCCGACCCCGTCAGAGCCGCCCTCACCTGGCACGAGGATGAAATCACAATCTACGACCCAGACGATGACGACGACGACGGCACCGGCATCAATGGCATCGGCTTCAAGCCCACCCCCGCACTCGCCCACGCCCGCGCCATGAAGCGTCGCCAGCAAATGGCCGACTATCGCAGGCGCGAGGAGAGCGAGGCCCGCACCAAGCGCAGCCAGAGGCGCATGGCAGACGCCGCCGTGCCGTCGGGCCGCGTCGTCAAGAAAAAGTCGCCCACGCAGAGGGTCCGCTTCGTCGACGCCGAGAGCCACAAGGTTGCCGTCACGACGGCTTGAGGTTTGTGCGCAGCACGCGAGATGAGTAATGACACAGGTTGAAAAGAAACGAGGCTTTTTACGGGAGTTTGGGCGTTGCAGGGGAAACTATTCCGTCACTCTCGGCCCATGAGAGACGACTGCGATTGCGCACGTGTGTGCGCTGGGCGAACCCGGCGTTTTTGGGACTGATTGTCTTTGGGAGAAATATCTAGGGTTTTGTATTTGCCTATCTCGTCATTTACAATTGGCTGGCGACCCCCCAGGTCGTTGCAGCCTTTCAAACAATGGACATTGTTGCGAATACCATGGTTCGTTGTCTTTGGGACATGGGTTGTGGCCTAGCCATCTCGATGCACAGACGCCAAACCCCCGTCTTGTAACGTTCATGTTCTACCAGACTTTATACCAGGGATTCCGCGCTGCAATGGTGCGCTCCTGTTCCACCCGTAGCTGCTCGTTTTTCTCCTCGGCCTCCTTCCTGCTCGCCTCGGCCGCCTGTCTGCTCTCCTCGGCGGCTTTCCTGCTCGCCGCCGCCTCGGCCGCCTTTCGCGCCTGATCTCTCCTGCCCTCGGTGACAATCTCAATGCTTCGCTTCATCTGGAACCGTTCGACGCGTCGCTTGTATTGGCAGACCTCGTAGGATATTGTGCTGCCCAGGACGAATGTCACGACGGCCCAGTTGGCTGCTCTGCCCGGATTTCCTGCAACCGACGTGTCAGTACCAAAGCCGCCGGTTGCCTAGCCACAGACGAGGCATGGACCAACCCTGAGCGATAAACTTGAGCGCGCCCATCCCGACGCCCGAGGCAATGCCGGTGAGGAAGCCCTGCCGCGCGCAGGGGGTGCTGGCGACGTTAAGAAAGTCTTCCTTCTTGATCATGGCCACTGCGTCTTTGATGCGCGGCCCGCCAGGAGACGCCGCGCCCGATCCATCTTGCGGCCCCTGGGCTTGGTCGTTGGGGTCTATGGGCTTCGACCAGACATGCAACGTCTTTTGGTCCGGGTTCTTGGGCGGGTCATTGTCCATTGTTGGCTGCCTCGGCCGCTCGATGGGAAGAGATTCGCATCAAGTGCGTCGACGGGGCGTCGTTGAGCAGGGTGCCCTACATGCGAAGAGGGGATGCTGAGCTCTGCCGATGCTGGAGATGGAACCTCGGCGCAGTGGTGGAGGAGCAGACAATTATTAGAGTAGGTATGTACCTTATACACAACATGAGGCTAATCCTGTCGGATCCAATGCGCAATGGTCACGGGAAGAGTCACGTGCATTTCATCACCACCCACACAATTACTGCACGTACCTAGGTGGAAAAGTTGACGCCGAGATGCACCCTTGCTGGCCCCACATCAAGTGGGGCCGTGGCCTGTGCGTGGCGGCAAGGCGGCTGCGGCTAACGCCATTAAAGTGCCGTGACTTGGTGGGGCCAAAAGGGCGTGTCGACTTCGCGTCCAGACGCGTCTCTCCTGTAAGGGGCACCGCCTTGAAGTGACGGAAGGGATCGAGAAGCTCTTTTCTGAATTGATGACGTTGGCAATCGGAGACTCAACCTAAACCTACTTGTTGTCACGTTCGTCCTCCCGCCATTCGACACCGCCCTCGGCTTCCTCAGCCGCCACTCCCATGACGGCCGCTCCAGCCCTCACCCTGTCGTAACGCGAGCTCGGGGTAGCCTTGGGGCAGGCGACGTCCTCCAACATGCCAAACACGAGCCTTCGACGCCCTCAAAAGGGCTTCCGCCGTGGCGGCAAGTCTGCATACCATGGCGCCCGGTCTACGCGGACCTTTGCCGCCTCGTCCAGGGCCGAAGGCACCTCGGCCGACGAGAAGTGGGAACGCACGCGGCTGGCTCATAGCATCGACGAGAACATGGGCTTCGCGCGCTACGAAAGCGGCAGGAAAAAGGAGGGCTGGCTCGTCAACGTCCAGCCCACATCCATCCAAGACGAAAGGATACCCGGCGGCCGCGCAGCGCTCGATTGCTACTTCATCGAAGGCGACGGGTCGACCTTCAAGGCCACCATCGAGTACGAGCCCTACTTTCTCATCGCCGTCAAAAGAGGTCACGAGTCAGAGGTCGAGGAATGGATCAAGCGAGTCCCTGGCGATGGAGTCGTCAAGACGATCCGCAAGGTCGAGAAGGACGACTTGAAGATGCCCAACCATCTCCTCGGCCACCGGCGCACGTTTCTCCAACTCAAGTTTGCCAACGTCGCCGATCTTATGGCTGCGCGCAGGGACATCATGCCCGTGGCCGACAAGAATAAGAAAAACATGGACGCAATGGATGCCTACGCTGAGGTTGCCATGTGAGTTTCCCTCCTGCTCCAAGGCCGTTTGGCGCCGCGTGGAGACTGACTTACGCAGGGCGAGCGCCAACTTTGACCTGTTTGATGATGACTTACGAGATGACGACCGAACTGCCAACAACTCCTTTGCTGACGCGAGCGACTTCATCGTCGATATTCGCGAGTACGATGTACCCTACCACGTGAGAGTCATGATAGATCTCGGTGAGTCTGACCATGCGTCTTGGCTGCCCTGACGACTAACCAGCGATGCAGATATACGAGTGGGAAAGTGGTACTTTATTGAGGCAAAGCACGGCGTCACGCGCGTCTGGCCCAATGAGTCAAAGTCGCTGCCTGCGGATCCCGTCGTGCTCGCCTTTGACATCGAAACCTCCAAGCTCCCGCTCAAGTTCCCCGACGCCGCCATGGACCAGATTATGATGATTTCGTACATGATTGACGGCCAGGGCTTCCTTATCACCAACCGCGAAATCATCTCCGAAGACATAGGCGACTTCGACTACACCCCAAAGCCCGAGTACCCCGGCCCCTTCATGATATTCAACGAGCCAAACGAAAAAGCCCTGATAGAACGCTTCTTCCTCCACGTCAAGGAAGCGCGCCCAACCGTCATTGCCACGTACAACGGCGACTTTTTCGATTGGCCCTTTGTCGAGACCAGAGCTAGTGTCAACGGCATCGACATGTACCAGGAGATCGGTTGGAAGAAGGACAACGATGACCAGTACAGGTGCAGCTACGGCGTCCACATGGACTGCTTCCACTGGGTCAACCGAGACTCGTACCTCCCGCAGGGATCTCGTGGCTTAAAGGCCGTGACCGTCGCCAAGCTCGGCTACGATCCCGACGAGCTGGACCCCGAGTTGATGACTCCGTACGCCAGCGAGCGTCCTCAGACGTTGGCCGAGTACTCGGTTTCCGATGCTGTGGCGACCTACTACCTGTACATGAAATACGTCCATCCCTTCATTTTCTCTCTCTGCACGATTCTGCCCCTGGGAGGCGACGACACGCTGAGAAAGGGAACGGGAACCCTTTGCGAGATGCTCCTCATGGTGCAGGCATACCAGAAGGAGATTGTCCTGCCCAACAAGCACCAGGCCCCCAAGGAGGCGTTCTGGGATGGTCATCTTCTCGACTCGGAGACGTACGTTGGTGGCCACGTCGAGAGTATCGAAGCAGGCGTCTTCCGGGCCGACATTCCCGTCGACTTTGCCGTGGACCCCAAGGCGGTGGACGAGCTGCTCAAGGACCTGGACGCGGCCCTCAAGTTTGTCATCACAATCGAGGAGAAAAAGTCCCTCGACGACGTGGACAACTATGACGAGGTCAAGCAGCAGGTTGCCAACCGGCTGATGAAGCTCAGGGAGACACCGAACCGCCACGAGCAGCCGCTCATCTACCATCTCGACGTCGCCTCCATGTATCCCAACATTATGACGACCAACCGTCTCCAGCCGGACTCGATGATTTCCGAATCCGACTGTGCTGCCTGCGACTTCAATCGGCCTGGCAAGACCTGCGACAGGCGAATGCCGTGGGCATGGAGAGGAGAATACATGCCCGCCAAGCGTGATGAATACAACATGATTCGCAATGCGCTTGAAAACGAAAAGTTCCCCGGCAAGACACCACATGCGCCGATGCGCACGTTTGAGGACCTGAGCAAAGATGAGCAGGCCACTCTGGTGCGGAAACGGCTGCAGATGTACTCGCAAAAGGTCTACCACAAGATCCACGATTCCACCACCATTGTCCGCGAAGCCGTCATCTGCCAGCGAGAAAACCCCTTTTACATCAACACGGTCCGAGACTTTCGTGATCGTCGATATGACTACAAAGGCCAGGCCAAAGTCTGGAAGGGCAAGGCGGACGCCTTGAAATCGTCTGGGGCTTCGGCAGCCGACATTGAAGCCGCAAAAAAGATGACCATTGTGTTTGATTCCCTTCAACTTGCACACAAGGTCATTCTGAACTCGTTCTATGGCTACGTCATGAGAAAAGGCTCGCGATGGTATTCCATGGAGATGGCCGGTGTTACCTGCTTGACGGGAGCCACCATCATCCAAATGGCGCGGCAACTCGTGGAGCGTCTGGGCAGACCGCTGGAGCTAGACACCGACGGTATTTGGTGCATGCTTCCGGCCACCTTTCCCGAGAACTTTGCCTTCAAGCTCAAAAACGGAAAGAAGCTCAACATTTCGTATCCTTGCGTGATGCTGAACCATCTCGTCCACGACCGCTTCACCAACCACCAGTACCAGACGCTGGTAGACCCGAAGACGTTCAAGTACGAGACGCACAGCGACAACTCAATCTTCTTCGAGGTTGATGGCCCGTACAAGGCCATGGTTCTCCCCACGTCAAAGGAGGAGGACAAGAACCTAAAGAAGCGATATGCCGTCTTCAACGACGACGGCAGCCTGGCCGAGCTGAAGGGATTCGAAATCAAGCGTCGTGGCGAGCTCAAGCTTATCAAGATCTTTCAGCAGCAAATCTTCAAGTTCTTTCTCGACGGCCAAGACTTGGCCGAGTGCTATGCTGCTGTCGCCAAGGTGGCAAACAAGTGGCTGGACGTCTTGCACAGCAAGGGGACTACGTTGGCCGACGAGGAGCTGATCGATCTCATCTCGGAGAACCGAAGCATGTCCAAGACGCTGGAAGAGTATGGCGCGCAAAAGTCGACGAGCATCACGACTGCCAAGCGCTTGGCCGACTTCTTGGGCGAACAGATGGTCAAGGATAAGGGGCTGAATTGCAAGTTCATCATCTGCGCCAAACCACGCAACGCGCCCGTGACGGAGCGAGCCGTCCCCGTCGCCATCTTCTCTGCCGAGGAGACCGTCAAGCGGACGTACCTCAAGAAGTGGCTTAAGGAGGAGCCCGCAGACACTGATCCTCGAGCGCTCCTCGATTGGAACTATTACCTGGAGCGACTGGGCTCCGTCATCCAGAAGCTCATCACCATACCGGCCGCGCTCCAAAAGGTCCGCAACCCGGTCCCTCGCGTGCCTCACCCCGACTGGCTGCAGAAGCGCATCAACATCAAGGACGACAAGATGAAGCAGAAGAAGCTCACCGACCTGTTCAGCAAGGAGCCCCTCGGCGACATTACGAATCTCAGCGGAGGACGCATGGACGACATGGAGGATTTTGGAGCCAAGATGCTGCGGCCGAAACCTATCAGTGAGGCCGTGGCTTCCGTACAACCCGCACCGACCGCGCAGAAGCGCAAGTCTCCTGAGCCGGCCGAGAATCCCGACCCCATGTCTGCGTTGCCCAAAGAAATGCCCAGCCCGTCGGACCATTACTCGGCCTTTTTAGCGTATCAGAAGAAGAAATGGAAGCTGCAAAAGCAGGCACGCACCCGCAGAAGGCAACTCTTTGGCGAGAGGAGAAACGTTGCGGCCGGCAACAGCAATATCCAGCAGACGTTCAGGAAGCAGGCCCATCTCACCTTTATGAATACATGGCAGCTGCTGCATCTCAAGGCAACAGACAGCCCGGGTATTGTGACTGCGCACGTCTTGATTGATGGCAAGGTCCACACGATCAAGATACAGGTGCCTCGGCAAGTCTTCCTCAACCTGAAGAGTAAGGATCTTCCGGACGTGGACATTGAGGGCTGCGAGGTGGAGCAGGTCAACTACACGCTTCCCAACGGTCATCCTTCGACGCATCTGTTCAAGCTTACGGTGCCCGAGGACATTTACTTTAGCGAGGCCGAGAAATTCTCGCAGCTCTTCAACCACCCCAGCGTCGAGGGCGTGTATGAGAAGCAGGTACCGCTGAACATCCGAGCCGTTCTCAAGCTGGGCAACCTCTGCACGATTGACGAGCAACAGCATGGTATCCTCGGCAAGGGACTGGAGACGGGCTTCGAGCTTGTCGGTTTGAAGCGCCCAGCACAGCCCCGGACATACCTGGAGTCGTCGCCCCTTGCATACATTTACATTTCGCACATCACCGCTGGCGAGAGGCAGATCTTTGGCATCTTCTCCACCACTGGTGACCAGGCACATGTCGTCATCTTGCAGAGGAGCCGGGACTCGGGCCAGGATCTGCCCAATATCCCAAAGATGTACTCGGAGATGCTGGCGCGACGGGCCGAAGAAGCGGCAGGCACAAACTGGCAGGACTGCTTCACCTACCAGGAGAAGATTCAGTTCAAGATTACACAGGTAACGACGCGACGAAAGGCCCATCTCGAAATTGGTGACATCGTCAAGAAGATGCGCAAGGACGAGGCGAGGCCGCAGATGATGGTCGTTCAGTCGTCGCAGCGAAATCTCCTTGTCCACGAGGTCCCCGTTCTCGGCGAGTTCCCGGTCCTGCCTCTCAAATACGATGCAACAGACAGCTCCTTGCCCCCCCTAGGGTGGCAATCAGTGGTGGCGCGCCGTCTTGTCGGACACTATCTCGGGCTCGGATCGTGGATCTTGCATCTGACGGCCCTGGCGCGCTATGGCGACGTCCCGCTCTGCAACCTGGAGCGCGAAGACCCTCGTTTCCTGATCGACGTGGCCTACGCGCGACGACTGCAGGCCAACGGAGTCGTGCTCTGGTGGTCTGCCGGGCCGCGCCCCGACCACGCCGGCTATGAGAGAGACGACGTGCTGGGCCCCCTGGATACGGTCAAGATGCCCAACGTCAACAACCCCGGCACTTTTTCGTCGGTGTGCATCGACCTGGACGTCAGGAATCTGGCCATCAACACCATCCTGACGTCTTCGCTGATCAACGAGCTCGAAGGCGCCGACTCGGTCTCCTTCAACCCCGCCGCCGACGGGTCAGAGGTGCTGGCGTCGGAGAGCGCCTTCGCCAACGCCGGAGTGCTGGTGCTGCGGGAGATGGTCAAGGCCTGGTGGGCAGAGGCATGCAAGGGCAGCACCATGGCCGACGTGCTGGTGCAGCACCTGGTCCGCTGGGTGGAGAACCCAGACTCGTTCATGTACGACCGCGCGCTGCACTACTACGTGCAGATGATGTCCCGCAAGGCCTTTCAGCAGCTCATGGGCGACTTCCGGCGCGTGGGCTCGCAGGTCGTCTTCGCCAACGCGAACCGCCTGATCCTGCAGACCACAAAGGCCGAGGTGGGCAACGCCTTTGCCTACAGCCAGTACATCATCAAGTCGATCAAGAGCAAGCCGCTGTTCCACTTCATCGACCTGGAGATCAAGGAGTACTGGGACTACCTGGCGTGGTACGACGAGTTCAACTACGGAGGCAAGGCGTGCCAGGAGGTGATTGAGGCGGACGAACAGAGGCTCGAGACCATTATGCACTGGCAGATGGCCACGTTCCTGCCAGTTCGGCTGCAGCCCGTCTTCCAGGAGTGGGTGATTGAGTTTATCCAGCTCATGCACAGCCTGAAGCGACCGGCCAATGGGGACCCGGGGGCGACGCCGCGGCTCACGCAGCTGCCAAACCGCGACAGCGACCAGACGGACGGGCAGCCGACGGCCATCCTGGGCAAGAGCTTTGAGAAACCGCTCAAAAAGGCCATTTCGGGCCTCGTCCAGCAGCAGAAGCGCGAGCTCCTGCACCCGGAGCTGGCCGAGGACTACTCGTTCCCCAGCCTGCCGGGCTCACACCTGCAGCCGCGCAGCCCGGTGCTGGAGCTGGTCAAGTCGCTGATGCAGGTGCTGTCGCTCGACAAGAACATTACGCTCGAGGCGCGGCTCCTGCGCAAGGAGCTGCTGGCCCTGTTTGACGTGCGCGAATTCTCCAAGGAGGGCACCTTTGCCAACCCGTCGGAGAGCCTGCGGCTGGCGCAGGTGTCGTGCGACAGCTGCACCATGGCGCGCGACCTGGACCTCTGCCGCGACGAGGACCTCCAGCAAGGCGACGGGGCGGTGGGCTGGCGGTGCACGTTCTGCGGCAGCGGCTACGACCGCGTGGCCGTCGAGGAGCGGCTCGTGGCTACGGTGCAGGCGTGGGCGGTGGAGTGGGCGACGCAGGACCTCAAGTGCGCTCGGTGCGGCGCGCTGCGCGTCAACGACCTCATGGAGCACTGCACCTGCAGCGGCGAGTGGAAGGAGCTCGTCTCGCGCGCCGACGTGGCGGGCAGGATGGCTGTGATGCGGCGCGTGGCCAAGTTTTACGGCCTGCGCATGCTTGCCGACGTTGTCGATGTGCTGTAAAGGTTTGGGTCCTGTTCCCCTTTCCACCTCGGGGGATGGATGCCGTCTGGATATGAATCATGGAATGAGGGCTCGGGGGTCTCACGGCGCAAGGGGTAAATGGACATGGGGCATTTTCCGTTTTCTTTACACACAGCCGGCATAGGGGCTTGGACGCGGACACGGGATGGACTTGGTAAGGCATGGGGGCTGCATTGTTGGATGACGGGGCGGTGTGATTTTGCCTCGTGTCTCGAGTTGCGTCGAAACTTTAAACATATTCGTATTACGGCACACATTGATGAGACGTGTGTGCCGAGTCCGAGTGAGCAGCACGGTGTAAGACCAAGGGAACATTGCCCCCATCTGGCCCATGTCTGTACGACTCCAGCACACCACAGCCCGTCCCGACGCGACTGCCTTGCCATCCGATCAGCCAACCACCTCCCCCCCTTACCCCGTCATCGGAGCATCGCGTACACAGGGAGGGAGGGAGGGGTGGCAGGGCAAAGGTCCCGGGCATCAGCCCTGTTCCCCCGCGTCGTTCGTGCTCGCCATA
This sequence comes from Hirsutella rhossiliensis, assembly GCF_020360975.1. Taxonomy (NCBI): domain Eukaryota; kingdom Fungi; phylum Ascomycota; class Sordariomycetes; order Hypocreales; family Ophiocordycipitaceae; genus Hirsutella; species Hirsutella rhossiliensis. The sequence goes on from NW_025408669.1 coordinate 3,411,230, forward strand.
GCCTCCCCGGCCCCTGGTGATGACGACAAACCTTGGGGGCCGAGGAAAATAGCCAGGGGGGTCGGGGGAGGCGCTCTCAGCCAAGCCAGTCGTGGTTCGCACAAGAGGCCGCCCGCAGCTCGCAAAAAGGCAAGCCAGGCAGACACGCCCCCCCGGCCAGTCGTCTCCGCCTTCGCGGCAAGGCAGCAGTCAGCCGGTGGGATAATAGGGGCGTAGCTCGCAGCCATCCCGCGGCGAGAGGAGGGAGCTTTTGCCTTGACGTTCTCGCAACGCCTCCAAGACGATAGACGCCGTTTCGCGCGCCCCTTTTCCGCTCGGGACGCCCGGGACTAGGCTCTGGCTGCTGGTGGCTGCTGCTGGTGAGAGAAGGGGGGTGTTGGTGCTTGGCGCGGAAGGCCGCGTTGCGTTGCCGTGTCGATATAGGGAGGGGAGGGAGATGGCGTCCAATATGCCGGGACGCCCCGTTGGATCTCGGCCCGCGCCGCCGCCGGCGCCGCCGCCACTGCCGAGCTGCTACACCGGGGGCCCAGCCTTTGACGACGCGACGGCGTGGTGCGGCGGCGCGGCAGTGGCGCTGCGCACGCCGAACCCCAACTCGCCCTCGGGAGCGACGACGAGAGTGCCGACGCCGAGCCACGAGCAGGGCCCACGACGGCCGCCTTCGCCGTACAAGTGGCCGTCGTCGGAGGCGTTCCCGCCGTTTGGCTACACCGACTGGACGGAATGCCACCTCCCGCCGGCGGGCTTCTTCGGCCCGGAGCCGCCGCCGCTGCTCGAGGGGGACACGCCGTTTGTCGAGGACGTGTCGCCGGGGCCGGGCGGGTGGAACGACGACCTGCCCGTGGCGTGGCACCACGGCCGCCTGCTGCACCGGCTGCACAAGGGCAAGGCGCTGAGCACGACGAGCCTCGAGGCGCCCTCGTCGGCGGGCTCGACGCTGTCGCCCGTGCAGACGGACCGGAGCGACGTGCTGACGTCGCTGCGTGGCTACCAGTCGCCGCGCTGCGCCAGCCCGCTGGCCGCCGTCAACGACAAGGCCGGCGCCATGGTGGCCGAGCCGTTCGTTGGCCTGGACTCTTCCGACGCCGACGCCGGCGACGCCGACCACCATCGCCGGCTGCGGCGCCAGGGGGCCGCCTCCGACGCGCACGCCTGCAACTGGTCCGGCTGCCGCCACCCGAGCTTCGCCTCGCGCGACGCCCTGGCCTGGCACGTCAAGGCCGAGCACCTGCTCGTCTGCCCCGTGCCGGGCTGCCCCGAGACGTCCTTCCCGAGCCCCCGCATGCTGCGGTCCCACATCGCCGTCGCCCATCCCGAGGTGGGAAAGGACAGGGTCAAGGACTGGCAGCTCTCGCCGCAGACGCCCCCGTCGCCGGCCGAGGAGACGACGGCACCGCCCGCCCCCCCCGCGCAGGGCGGCCGCGGCAAGGCGCCACAACCAAAGGCCGGCGACGGGGCCGTCCAAGAAGAGGCGACGTGCTCCGTGGCGGCGGCCAAGCGAAGGTATCAGGACCAGCTGCGCAGCGCGGTGGAGAAGAAGGCGCGCAGGAGCGCCGGCACGCCGCGCGCCGCCGACTCGCCCAGCGACATTGTGCGGGCGCGCGCCTCCAAGCTGGTCGACACGGCGTCCTTTGCCCTCGTCTTCGAGCACGCCGTCCTGCCCTTCCTGGCCGAGATGCTGCCGGCGTGGTCCGGCCCGTGGCACGTCGTCAGCGTGACGCGCGGCCGCGCGGCCCAGACGCGGCGCATCTGCATCATGACGCGCGTCAGGATGTCCCGCCCGCGCAAGATGATGGTCGCGAGCCACGTCGGGGACCTGCTGCCGGAAAAGTTCCGCCCAACCGTCTCCTTCGTCTTCTCCGTCGGCGAGGTCGGCCGTGTCGCCTGCTGGGCCAGGGGCCTGGACAAGCAGCGTCCGGACGACGTCTGCAGCCCACGGAACCCGCACCACTTCGGGCGCATGTGCATGGGGGACAGCGTCGGCATCAAGGGCAGCGGCTGCGTCGGCGACAGCGCGGCCACGCTGGGCCCGTGCCTGGATGTCAGCGGCGGCAGCTACTGGCTCGTCAACTTCCACCCCTTCCTGGAGGCGTACCAGTCCTTCGCCACCGTCAGCGTCGAGCACCCTTCGCCGCAGGACCGCGCGCGGTGTCGCGTCGAGGGCCACCGGGTCCTCCCCGAGGAAGGGAGCTTTGAAATCGGCCACGTCGAGGTCACGTCTGGCCTCAACCTCAAGACGACGCGCATCTCGCACGATCCCTACTGGGACGACTGCGCCAAGGACCACCCCCTCGTCGTCACCGACTGGGCCCTCGTCACAGCCGGCGCCTCGGGCCGCGACGCCAACATGCTCCGGCGCTTCCCGGGCGAGACCCGGCCACACCTCAAGGAGCCCCTCGTCAAGTCCGTCTCGGGCGGCGCCGGCGGCTGCTCCCGCGGCGTCGTGCCCGGTGCCGCCGTCGTGTCCAGCGGCCGCACCTCGGGCTACCAGCGCGGCCAGGTGTGCGAGGTGCCGGCCTATGTCAGCGGCGAAGAGAACGGCACGGGCAAGGCGACGCGCGAGTGGTTTGTTGAGGAGCTGCCTCCACCCTTGGACGACGAGGATGCATGGATCCGGGGCGGCATCGGCGTCGAGGGCGACAGCGGCGCCGCCGTCGTCGATGTCGAGACCAACAGCCTCGTCGGTCAGCTCTGGGGCCGCAACAAGTACTGGGGCCCAGGGCCGCGCCTCACCTTCTTCACGCCCGCCGCCGACATCTTTGACGACATCCAAGAAAAGTGCGGGCAGCAGACGCGGCCCCAGCTCCCGCAGCATCGTGACGACTGGGACCGCTATCCCGAGTACCCGACGTGCCGGCGATGCTACGACTTGGGCAATTACCTGGACAGCCGACGGAGCTCGCGCGCGTCACTCCAGAGCATGTTCATGTGCGCCGAGGACGTGGATCACGACTTGACATCTGTTGAGGCTGCCTCGGAGCTAGCTACTCCGCGCTCAATCCACCGCGGCATTGGCGTCGAGGAGGTCGGGGCCTCGTTCCACAGCATCCCCTCGCCCATCGACGCGAGGCTCGGCCCGAGAACGCCCGTCATGTCCTCCATGAACGGCGTCCTCAAGCGTCTCTACCCTCAATCGCTCGAGCTCGATGACGCTCTCGATGCGCCGAGCCCCTACCCTCAGTCGCTCGAGCTCGACGGCGCTCTCGACGCGCCGCCTACCTTCGGCGAGTCTTCGACCAAGAGAGTGCTGCCTCGCTTTGACTTTGGGTTCCCATCGCTTGTAGAGGAGCAACCGTCGAAAAGGCCCAGGACTGGCTGGTGAGGCGGTTCAGGCGCCGAAACCTCCGCGAGCCATCTTCTTTGCGCGAGCATCCCTCCGGTTGTGGTTTGCTCGTGAACCTTTATGAGCCTCCTTGTTCTTCCGTGCCGCTTCCGTGTCCTGGTTGCCGGTCGGCCCCGCCACGTTCCCTCCCCTGCCACGGCCTCGTCCGCGGCCGCGGCCTCCTCTGGGCCCACGTCCGCCTCCTCTCCCCCCTCTGCCGGCACTTGCATCGGGTTCACTCTCCTCGGCTCCCGAGCCAGCCGGGCTGGCTCTCCAGGTGGTCCGCTCAAGCTGTGGCTGTTGTCCGCTAAAGGCGTACTTTGCCTCCAGCCTCTTCATCTGTTGCGGGTTCCTCTTCAGCATGACTGCCCAACCCTCGATGGCTTCGTCACTCATCCCCGTCTCTTCTCTCAGCTTGACCCTTGGGTTTCCTCTCCTCGTCGCAGCGTCTCTTGCAAAGGCCTTCTCGTCCATCTGGTACGCTCGGAAAAGGAGCTCCTCATTGCCGTCGTTGACGCCGTCTGCTTCCTGGTTGTTCGAGTCCACCGTGCCGCCAACATCGGCCGCGTCATAGGTATCGTCACGTTCATCGTCGTCTGAGTCGAAAGCTGCAAGTGCGGAAAGGATGGCTGCTTTGTTTGGCGCGGTGGATTTGTCCCGCAAAATGTCGTCGGCGGACTTTGCTGGTTTCTTTCCAAAGGATATCTTGGAATGTTCGGTGTGCAGGCGATCAAATTCATCGTCGTCAAAGACGTTGCGCCTGGAGGCGGCCTGAGGAGGCGTTGAGCGAGGTGCCAGAACTGGGTGAGGAGGCGACTGTTGCTGAGATGATCTGTGTGAATTGAATATTAGCGATGCGTCATGAAATCGAAATGATGATGAATTTATAACGTACAATGATTCGCTTCGATCGGCATCGGCAAGATGAGGCGGCAAGGTCTCGCTGAGGATATTCGCGACGACTAGCTCTACGTCCTCGGCGTACTCATCCAAGCACTTCGACACGAAGCCGGATCCCAAGTCGGGGAAAAGGTCTTGGACTTGGGTGATTTGGCTCATCCGATGGACGTGCATGTCCGCCTGGATATCCCCTAGGGTCTCTCGGCCTTTGCCTTTGTCCACCTTTCGCTTGACCAGACGCTTTGGGCGGACCATGGGCCCCTTTTTGAACGGTTCGAGAGCTGTAACTCTCTTCCTGAAGGATTCAGTCGCAGCGTCCGACGTCTCGGCTCGCCGCAGCAAGGTGTTGAGCAGCGGTGTTGCCGTGACGAGCTCGGCGACGAGCGAATCATTGGCGTTTAGGGGCCCCTGCCTGTGCGCTTCCGCCGCGCTCTTGAGCCCAAAGAGCTGGTCGCTTAACATGGCCCATTTGGGGGGCTCGGCCTCAGTCAAGCCGACCAAGCACAGATATATTGTTGCGACAATGGCTTTGCGAAGAGGCGGATTCATGACCCGGAAGCAAGCGACGAGTCCATCGAAGAAGTCGGATCCGGCCAGGAAGAAGGCGCACGCGCGTGGGGATGCGTGCAGGAGGGGATTGACGATGCAGAGCTGTGACTCGACAAGCTTGAGGTCGCCCTTGACGCCCGCTTCGAGGTGCGGGATGAGGCGCTTCTTGAGGGACGCGAGGGAGGACTCGACGACGGGGCCGTGTGTCTCGAACAGCTGTGCAATGAGGGGCGCTGTTCGTTTCTTGGGGTAGGTTCTGGCCAGGGAGGAAAGAAACTGGTAGTCTAGCAGCTGGACCGGCGGTGAGAGCGTGAGAAGGCGTGAAGCAAGCTGGAAAGCCGCTTTCAGCAGCGGCGTCGGGATCGATGCTGGTGCTGACGCTGACGAGGAGGCTGCCGTCTCGGAGACGAATGTAGACAAAAAGGCGGCCACGGATTCATCATTGACCGCCGCCTTTTGGAACTGTTCGTCTGAAAGGCTCAGATAGGCATGAGAGAGGACGGTCCATGCCTCAATGAGAGCGTCCCAGTCGTCGGAGCTCAGACGGTGCTGCCACGAGGCCTCGGGAAACGGCGTCAGCGGGGGCAGTGAACTCGTCATTGCCTCGGCTTCTCTGGCGGTGGGAGGCTAACGGTGCGGAAGAAAAAGAGGAAGTCGGGAGCAGAGCAAACACGTCTGCGTCAATCGTGAGCCATATCGCTTTTTCAAGGGCATCAGCGCGAGTTATCCTCAGCAAGGCACTGTCTCTTCAGTCGCCGGATGAATCATACTGAGGCCCGTCACGGATGTACCAAGTACCGAGTAATACTGAGTCCCCCGTAGCCAGAACCTCACTTTAGATCCGCCAATCATCAGCCCAGGCAGCCATCCCCATCTTGCCGCTTCGGGACTAGTTCCCTCTCCAAGCCCTATCTCGTCGCAAATCCCCCACCACGAGAAAAAAAAGAGTCGATAATCGCCAGCAACTTCAACTTCCAACAGCAACAAACTGCCGCAACGCCCTTCATCACTTTGCCGAATCGCCTTTGCTTCCCCGCGTTCGAGTCGTGAAGGACAACTCCTCCCCAAGACAAACCGCCAACATGTCGTACCAGAAGCCTGACAAGGACCACGGCGAGGCTCCCGTGCGTGATCCCCAAAACCCTTCCATTCTGAGGACTGCGCTTCGCCGCCCTCCAGACGGGGAAGGGAGAGAAAAATTCAGGGAAAGCTAACAAGAAATCCCCCTCTGCAGAAGAGCCACAAGATTCGCATCACCCTCACCTCCAAAAAGGTCAACATCCTCGAGAAGGTCTGCAGCGAGATCATCGAGCGCGCCAAGAGCAAGGACCTGCGCGCAAAGGGCCCCGTCCGCCTGCCGACCCAGACGCTCAAGATCACCACCCGCAAGACCCCCTGCGGTGAGGGATCCAAAACCTGGGACTGCTACGAGATGCGCATCCACAAGCGTCTCATCGAGTGCGTTGTCTCTCAAACTCAAACGTCTGCGATCAAAATGCTGACCAGTGTGTGCGCGCAACAGCCTCAACGCTCCCACCGAAGTCGTCAAGCAGATCATCGTCAACATCGATGCCGGTGTCGAGGTCGAGGTCACCATTGCTGCCTAAGAGGGCCATGGACACCATGACTGGTGCCGTACTTTTGTCCCAAAGGGCAAAGGGGGGGATTGCTCCGCCAAGATAGTCAATTTCACGGAGTACGCTGCGGTATTTGCTTCGTGAGCCAAACGCTTGCACCCAAGTGCTTCGCAAAGTGAGAACCTATACGCAAGGCCAGCTCCTAGTCCAAGAATCCTTGTTGCGCGCGAATGAGCCCAATAAAAGCATGATTCCTAGACTCCGCCGCATGAATGTGGACATAGTCGGTTTCGTTGACCTTTTCATTGCCCATGAAACCCCCAGCAGCACCCTTCCCCTTGAAGAGAAGATACAAAAACACGTACATGCCAACGTGAGGCACCGCAATCTATATACAACTCCCAACGCCTTGGAATGCTTCCTTTCCATATGCCATCCAGTGTTATACAACGCTCCGTCCCTGCTCTTACTCACCAAAGCCTCTCACAATCTCAAAAGTCCCATCGCGTGTACTCTCGCGGTGGCGGCAGCTCCGGCATACGCCCACCCGCAAAAGTCTCTGTGTGGGCAAAAGCCTCCCACTGAGCCTTGCATTTGTCATCGTACTGCTGCGGCGGCAGCTCCGTGTCCTTGCAATATGCGGGCGGCCCGTCAGGAAACCAGATGCGCGTCCACGTGCCGTCAAAGGCCCGGTTTCCCGGCCTGCCGTCCTTGTACGCCACCGGCTTGCCCTTGAACGTGGCCAACCGGCCGTCCATGCCTTTGGTGGCATAGCTTTCCAACGGCGGATGTTGTCTTGTGCTGCCTGGCGGGTAAGGATTCGCGGCGGCGGCAGCCGCGGATGCCTGTCCCGTCTGAGGAGCACCAAAGGCATTGGGTCGCGAGACGCCAGCTTGTTGTTGCGCCATCGGGTCGGCCGCGTTCTGGGCGGGTTTCTGCGCGAATGGATTGGCGGGCTGTCCAAACGTGCCGTTTGTCGAAGGCCGCGCGTTCTGAGCAAATGGGTTATTAGCCTCTTGTGCCGGTTGTTGCTGGGCTGACGCAAAGGGGTTCGGCGCTTGTGCAGGCGGCTGGCCAAAGGGGCTGGCGGTCTGCATAGATGAACTAAAAGCCCCAGCCGCATTATTGCTCTGATTTATGGCGGCGGAAGCAAAGGCACTCGGCGCCGCGTTAGCTTGGTTCGAGCTCGGGGCCCCAAAGGGGTTCATGGCGGGGGCCGAGCTGTTGCCGTTGGTGCCCATCGTAGCAAAGGGACTGGAGTTTGCACCACCTGCATTGGCATTGGTCGCAAAGGAATTCGGTGTCTGCCCGAGTTGGCTTGGCTGGCCAAAAGCATTGCCCTGAGCACTCGGCTGTCCGAATGCACTGCCCGGCGCACTCGACTGTGCTGGCTGCGCAGGCTGTCCAAACGCAGGGGCGCTGAATGGATTGGGCTTGGCTCCGAGAGCAGATGGCTGTCCAAAACCAGATGCAGGTTGCGCGACCTGGCCAAAGGCCGAGGCTCCCCCCGAGGCCGCTTGCCCAAACGGCGACGATGACGGCTGCGCCGGCTGCCCAAAGGCCGGATTTCCAAAGGAATTCGGTCGCTGGCCCAAGGCGGATGGCTGGCCAAAGGCGCTCGTGGATGGCGCGCCTCCGCCAAAAGCCGACGGCGTGGTACCGCCCCCCGAGGCAAACGGATTGGGCTGGGCCGGAGCGTTGGCCGCGGGCTTGGGCCGCCTGCCTACGAGGAACTCCCCAAAGGGCGCGCCCTGTGTCCCCTCGCGGCAAACGTCGTGCCTGTTGGGGTGTCTGTTCTCCCCCTCGGCCACGAACTGGGCCGCCTCCTGGGCGTTGCGCAGGGCATTTTCCATTTGCTGCTGAGCGTTTTGATAGAGCTCCTGGGCTTGGCTGAGCTGTACGGAGGGAGAAGAAGAGAAGAAGAAGAAAGTTAGCATGCGCTCTTTGATGGACTCGGTAGACAGGGCAGTCTCGTATTGGGAGACGTACCGCTTGCTGCTCATTGCCCGAGGCCTTGCCCGCCATGTAGTGGAGCCGGAGCTCCTCGAAGCTCTGCTCGCGGGGGAAGCCTCCAAACAGCTGGTCCGGGGCATCTCTGCCGGGCGCGTAGGCGGAGAGGATCCATTGCGGCTTCTCGATGGTCAGGTCCTTGGTGATGACATCGGCCGAGATATTGTACTTTGCTGGGCCAACGTTAGTCTTGACGCGGGCGAAGCCTCGTCCCTTGGCGCGGATCTCACTGAGTAGCGGGTTGTTTTGAGTGCCGCCGCCGCCTGTGGCCGGTGGTGCTCCTGCTGCCAAAGGGCCGAAACGGTTTGACTGCGGCTGGCTGCGCGCGGGGTGTTCGAATCGACAGCTATCTGAGGGGCGTTGAGGTCAGTCGACGAGATAAGCGTCGGCGTAAAGCAATCAGGTGGAAAGGCGACGCACTGCCAAATTTGCAAGTGCCTTGCTGGTAGAATTTGCACACCGTCATGGCGGGCAGCCGGGCGACGCGAGGGGTGGTGCGCGTCTGGATCGGGCGGGACTCGGTCACGTCATGACGAGACGGACTAGAGGGAAAAGGATTGGCGAGGCGCGGCTGCTGGTCGCGGCGGCAAAAGGGCGGCGGGCGCGGGCGGTCGATGGAGCGCTGCGGGGAGAGGACGGAGCGAAGTTGGGATGCGAAAAAGAACATGGTCCCTCCGTTCAGCCTTGTCAGCCTCGCGCGCCTTGCATGAGCTTGGAGGAAGCAGATGGACCCCTTGCAGAGGGGAGACAGCGCTACGCCCGCTTGGCCTATATATGAAGTTCCATTGCACCAGCAGGCCCGAGGCCTTTTCATCACCCGGGCGAGACTAGATAGGGGGCATTATTACCATTGCAATCAAACGGCTTCTGGATGCAACTTGGCGCGTTCGTTTTAGGGGACGCGCCGCGCACCAATGGCGCTGTGGTGGAGCTGCAGGGGCTGGTGCCATTACTGAGGGGCCGAGGTGCCTGGAAGCCTGTACAGTACAGTGCAGTACAGTACAGTGCAGTACCTACTTGAATCTCTGCACCATCGATCCCGGCGAGAGCAAAGCCACGGCTTCAGAGCGCAATTGTAGTACTAAACTTGCTCGGATTGGAGCAATAGCCGCGGCGATATGCTTGTCCATTGCCGTCGCTTCGATAAGGCTCCTCATCTATACGTAGCTCTAATTAATCTACCCACCATCGTCGTCATCAACAAGCTTCCATCGTAACCCGATGCGGACCACGACCGGGTGTGGGTGCCAGGACCAGATATTCCCTCGTTTCATCTCGCTTATCACGTACCAAATTGAGCATTTCTCTCTCATTTCTTTCAAGATTCTCCCTATTGCTCCAAAGACATCCCGAAAACGCAGCCAAGACAAATCCCCGTGCCAACTCCGAGGGCATCTCACCATCGAGGCATTACGGATACAACATGTTGCAGACCAACAATGCCCGCATAAGCGACAGGTCGACTGAAAACGGCAGAACCCACCCTTGCACCGCATTGAGTCGTCATCATCAACGTCCCGCCCTCAAGCCGTGTCAGCCCTGCGGAACTCGATAACCGGCCCCCCCCTCTTGGCGCTCGTAAACGTGTCAATCAGCTGAAACTCGCTCTCGCGATGCCGCCCCCAGCCCAGGTCAGCCCGTCCCTCGCCCGGGTCCTCGACGCCAACCGCCCTCCGCATGTCGTATAGGTACAGCGTCCGGGCCAGCGTCATCATCATCTCCACGTAGGCCAGGCCCTTGCCGATGCAGCCACGGGGCCCGATGCTGAAGGGGCAGAAGGCGCTCTGCGCCGCCGCCACGTCGTCGTCGCTCGTCGTCTTGCCCGTCAGCGGGTTGACCTCGCCGCTCATCCACCGCTCGGGCGCGTAGCCAAACGCCATGGGGAAGTAGTCCTCGTTGTGGTGCACCGTGTAGTGCGGCGTGCCCACGACGGTGCCCGCCGGCACCTTTTGCCCGTCGATTGTCATGCCGCCCGTCAGCACCTCGCGGGGCAGGATGCCGCCCACCGAGGGCGACAGCCGCATGGCCTCGTCGATGCAGGCGCGCAGATAGGTGCACGACCCGAGGGCCGGCCCGTGCATAATGTCGTCGGCGTTGCTGAACTTGGCGCGCACCTCGCCCGTCGCCCGCTCCAGCGCGTGCGCGTTGCGGACCAGGTAGAAGAGCGTCGCGGCCATGGCTGTCGATGTCGTGTCGGAGCCCGCGATGATGCTAATTTGCACGGTGAGTACTCGTACATGTATGGGGATGGCTTCAACGGCAACCTACAGCAGGTTGGACTCGCCCCAGAGCTCGGGAGTGCCGAAGCCCAGACCCGTCTCCGGGTCGCGCGCCTTGAGCAGGTAGTAGAAGAAGTCGCGACGGTCCGTCTCCTCGCCCAGCTTGGTGCGCTCCGTCAGCTGGGCCTTGCTGTAGGCCATGTATCGGGCGCGGCCGGCAGCCAGCTTGGGGAAGAGGAACTTGTCAACCTTGAGCTTGTCGACGATGGGCATGGTTCCGCACTGCAGATTTCGTCAGCTAAGTCGTTCTTCACTCACTATCCAAGCCTTTCCCTGGCCCGAGAGACGAGATGCAAGCCTGCAGGGGGAGGCTCTCTGTCAGGACTGGTGGGTGACGGCTTTAACTCACTATGAGATGCCTCGTCGCGGCAGCCTCCACCAGCTCGAGCGCAAAGCGGTTATCCGGCCTCTCGAGCATGTGGAAGGCCTTGCCAAAGCTCAAGTCGCCGAGGATGTCCATGGCCAGGTAGTTGCACCAGTCGCTCATGTTGCGCGGCGCGGTCCAGCCCTTTGCGTCGGCGCGGGCCCCGAGGCCAATCTGCTCGCAAAAGGTGCGCACGTTGCCGAGGATGTAGCGCTGCATCTCCTTCATGGCGCTGTCGGAAAAGGCCTGCGACAGCACGCGGCGCTTGCGGGCGTGCTCCTCCTTGTCGCGCGTGTTGTGCGTGTTGGCGGCCGGGTGGACAAAGGCGTTGTAGAACTCGGCCTTGCGCACGTTGGAGCGGAAGCCGTAGATGTCCTTGAGGGACTGGCTCGAGTTGAAGGAGACCGAGTTGGGGCCGAAGCGGACAGCCTTGCCTGGACCGTCTTCACTCAGCAAAGCGCCTCACCCTCGTACATGGACATGCACGGCCTGGATGAGAAGAAGCCACTCACCATATCGCTGGTGCATGCGCCAAAACTCGAGGTGGCGGTCGCCCTTGTAGGCGTGGTAGAGCTGGTAGGCATCCGTGATCTTGGCGATCAAGGGGCCCGGGTATTTGGCCAGCGGATGGAAGAAGATGCGGTAGACGACGAGCCCGACGACCTGCCAGCCAGAGAGCAATCCATGGTGGTCAGCGCATATAATGCTATACACACAACACGACGAAACACGACGACGTCAACTTACGTAGAACACGCCGCCCCCGAAGAGCAGCCCCAGGTAAGCCCCGAGATGGCCCGTGTCAAGATTCATGGTAAACGCTGTTGCTGTTGTTGTTGTTGTTGTTGTTGTTGTTGTTGTTGTTGTGCGCGAGCGACTGGAAGATGGGATCAGGGCCTCGATTCAGCCAACAGGAAGGGAGCAACAATGACGGACGAGGAGGGGAGGGGGACACGGAAACTTCTTTACGTACTAGTTAAAAGGCCACCCCGTCACGCTAAACGGCCACCCAAAAGTGGGTCAACTGTGGCTTGGTCGCCGCGCAGCGCCGATGCCGCAAAGGTGTGTGCGCGCATTCGCTGCCGGCATCGAGGTGCGCGCCAGAGGGCATGTTGAAGCCGCAATTGAAGCCGCAAAGTGAAGCTGGCCGTGATGCAAATTCAAGTACGTAGGGCCATGTTCTTGGGGTCGTAGAAAACACACTTCCGTCAATTCAAATGCAGCGTTAACGCCGGTAGCTATAGTAGACCCTCTGCACACAATTCCTGCTGTACAGACTCCTCCTCATCCACCTGCCGGTCCATCTCGTTAAAATCGGCTAAAGGGTCGTCTTCATCCTCTATATCCTCACCTCCTTGACGAATTGAGGGTATCGGCATTGGCTGCGTGGCACAGCGAATCGTGCCCTGCGTCTCGCCCGGGCCAGTAAGCTCATCGTCAGAGTCAGGCGTGCGGCGTACGGCACGCTGATACGCTCGTGGCATCGCTGTGCCAGGCTCGTACGAATCGCCATTGGCTTGAAGGTATTCCAACCCCGTTTGGTCACATCAGCAGCGCTGCCGGCGGTGTTGACGGTAGCAGCAGCAGCTTTCCTCCAGCCTTGCCCCAGCCTTGCGCTTCTTACCCGTAGCCTTCGTCTTCGTACTTTGGAGAGCCGCCGGCGCTGTGGACGGCGGCGGCCTTGTGGCCTCGCTGCGTTCGTCGGATTCCGCGATATCGTGTGCTGACGGCTCTCCGCGTGGCCGTTACGACCTCCTGCTGCCTCGAGGTTCAATGAGCCCTTGGGCCGGCCTTTCCCGTGCATAGGAGTGGATCGTGAGGAGCATCGTTAGGCTTGTGCTCTGCCATGCCAGAGCTCGTCAACGTCATTCATTTCGAAGGAACGGCGGCGGCGGCATTGGGCCGCTTGAAAATATCGTGACGGCAAGGAAGGCCAACCAAGACTTGACTTGAAGCCGCAGTGATGAAGAAGATCACAGCGGCCGGGCGGCGGCTTTTCTTGGTCGCTTGAAGCGGCATTCCTTGCCACAGCGCGGTATTCGCCCCCTATCTTCTGGAGCCCAAACTTTGCGGTATCGGACCTTGCGCGCGACCAAGCCACAATTGACCCACTTTTGGGTGGCCGTTTAGCGTGACGGGGTGGCCTTTTAACTAGTACCCTTCTTTAAGCTAACCAGCCCTCACTCCATCGTTCCCTCTCGCGCTCTACATACGTACATCTGACACGGGCTGACGCAAAGCCCCCCTCCTCCACGAACCATCCGCTTACCGTGCTAGACTAGGAACCAAGCCAGGCTGGATGGTAAATGACGAGCAGCCGATTGGGCGCCCGTCGGCTTCCCACGGCAGTAGTGCTTATCGATTGGCTTGTTTCGGCCGCCTGCCGGCTAGGCTCGGGGGCCAACGATTAATTAGCGGAACCCCCGGATGGTTTTTTCTTGGGGGGGGAGACGGCTTGGACGGCTTGGCGGGCCCCGGAAGTTTGGTTGAAGCTGCCGTCGAGTGCCAGAGAAAGTAACAGCGCTTCCCGGCTCGCCGGCATCTCTCGGACGTTCGCCGACTTCTATTCCTGGCTCCCGGCTGCTTTGGCTCTGCCGAACAGCCCGCCTCCTCGGCCCGTTGAGGCGTGTTCTCGCCCTGCTCCCTCTTCATGCTCTGAGGCTCCGTCAAAGGAGTCAAGCATAACATACACGAAAGTAAAAGAATTAAACAAGGCCCACAATGCCCCGTCCCAAGCCAGGCCCGTTACAAATGCATACCTGAGCACCGCCCCAAAGTCCGTGTCATCCATCTAAAGCCGCCCGTTGGAACAAATTCCGCCTCCCGTTCCGCTGAGGGGACCACCAGGACAAAGGCCAACGACATATATGGGCCGTACTTATACGTCCGTCCACTGTCGGCTCTTTGTCTTATTAGTCCACGTTTCGCACCTCCTCCCGCGGTGGGCGCCCGACAACGATGCCGCCGAGAGCCTCATGCATAGACTGGCGGGGCATGACAGCTGCCGAATGATGCACGGCCTTCGCAACATTAAAGCAACTTTGTTCAAACTTGTCAAAATCACCCGTCTGTACACTTTTTGCTCCAGCCATCCCCACCTTCAAGATCCTGCCCCGGCTTCCTCCAACATCCGTCAGTTGTAGTACCGCGGCTCATCAAACACATGGTATCGGTGGCCCCTCACGCCCTCGCCCCTAAACAGGCTCGGGAACCTCCATCCCTCGGGCACCTCAGACTCCTGCACGCGGCGGTCGCGCTGCTCCGACGGCCGCGCCTCCAGCTGTGCCGCCTCTGACGAAGACTGCGGGATGACAAACTTGCCAACCTGCAGCTCCGTGTCGGTAATGGTGCTGCGGCTGACGCGCGCGTAGCCCACGCGCCTGAGGCCCTTGTACAGGATGTACTCGCACCAGCGGTCCCAGTCCGACGCGTCAATGTCGTGCATGCCCGACTTGTCGCTGACGTACGTGTTGTAGTTGCCCTCGAGGGGCTTCGTCACCAAGTAACTGAGGAGGAATGCCGGGCGAGGTGTCGAACCCATGAGTTTGGCCAGATACTCTGACTGCAGGCGCCGGTCCTCGGGATCCTCCTCTTGGCCCGAGTGGAAGACGAAGACGTCGACCAGTTCACCGTAAACGTCGAGCGTTGCATGAATAGCCGGCGCCAGCTCGCCCACCGGGCTGGGCAGGAGGTGGTGCTTGGACTCGACAATGGGGAATTTGGACAGCAGGGCGGCACCCCAGGTGTGCTTGTTGGGTCCGGGCCCGTAGTCGACGTACATGCCGAGATCCTCTGCGAGGAACTGCGTCGTGTCTCGGTTGCCCATGATGATGCGCTGCAAGTCCGACTCCAAGAGGCCGACGACATCCAGCTCCATCTCCTTGATCAGGTCGCGCATGCGGTGCTCGGAAGACCACATGTCATTATCCAGAGAAAAGTGAATGGTCCAGATACCGGCAGTCAAAACACGGTCTTGCGGGTGGTACGGCTTGTAGTCGTTGGTAGGGAACCGCATGAAAGCCGCGCACAAAAAGAGAATGTTGACGACGAGCGCAGACACGCCGTAGTACTTCTTGTGCTGCGACTGGGAAGACCGCCGAGGCTGCTGGCGCTTCGGCTGCGAGGCATTAAAGTTGAAGACGCCTGCACCAATGAACCCCATCATCGCCACCATGATCCAGTCGGTATGTTCGCGCACAAGAGGGCCGCCGGGGACAAAGGCGTAGGCGACGACCCAGACATGGAACAGAACCAAGAAGACGTAGATGAAAAAGCCCAGCCCAAACGTCACGGCCGGGCTTTTCTTGGACGCTGTGGAAATCAGGGGTACCGAGACGGCCATCAGATAGGCAGCGAGGACTACGCCTCCAAAGTACCCCAGCCAATGGCTGAATAAAGTCAACACAATGGCGCCAAGTTTGCCCACGGCATATTGCCGCCAGCTACCCGCCAGCGCAGGCCTCGAGATGCCAACAAAGAGGCCGGCCGACATGGCAGCGACAGTGATCCAGCCATGGGTGGAAAAGTAGGGGCCGCGGATGGGGAACCCTTCCCACACCCATAATATCATGGTGCTTGTATCAGAGAGGAGGGAGTGAAGACCAAAGAACAGGCCGCCAACTCCGCAGGCTGCAAGGGCCGCGGAGCCGCCCTGCTTCCCTCCTGGCGGGGAGCCGCTCGTCAGGGGCGCCTTGCGCGTGAATCGCAGCGCAGCCAAGAGACCAAGGACAAGGCCAGTGGCGTTCCAGCCGCCATTGGCAGCATGCATGACGGGCCACACGGGGTTATTTGTCTGCCAGGCGAACTTGGCCGTCGAGGATAGGATTAGGCCCACCATCAGCCCGAGTAACTTGGACTCGAACCGGACTTCGTGGGCAGACTCGGCATGGAGCGACGCAACCCAGCCCAAAGTCGACATGGCAACGCCGAAGCCGACGATGAAGAGGCGGTAGACCGGGTTTACAACCAGATATGCCGCGACGCCGGCAAGTGAGAGCAAGTGGATGATGCGAAGGTTGCCCAGAATGACGGGTCGGAGTGGGCCGGCCAGAAGAGCCGGAGAGACGGAAACCATGACGAAAGCTTCATAGCCGGAAATTCCCATGTGCCAGAGGGGGAAGTCTGGAGGAGGCAATGAGAAGTTGTTTGACGATGAGGACGGGCAAACGACTTACACCAAACAAGAAGACCCAAGCTGGTCAGCATAGTCCAGAAGATGAACTAGACAGCGGTTAGAAACTGCAAGGGCTGCAAGATACAGGCACGGCGACGAGCGCTGATGGCCGCATCAAAGGATGAAGCCTCCAACTTACGCCGTGGTAGACACAGGCTGCGGTATCCAGTGCCTCAGACCAGGTAAAACGGAGGGCAAAGACGCCGCCGGTTGCTTTGTGCTTCCTGGCCGCCATGTCAGCAGATCGCCTCTCCCAGGACGCAGGGCATACTCACTCCTTTTCCAAGACGGCAGACGGCACGGACGAAAAGTTGTCACTGCGAAGAAACGTTTAGAGACGAAGACTCGGGAAACAAGTATATTGGACGTGACTGTACAAGTAGCCAGGACTATCTTGGAAGCCATTGCACGTACCCCTTGCTTGATCCCTTGACATCTCTTACCACGACTTCAAAAGTGTCAAAGTCGAGAGCGGTGACGGCATCGAATGCCACATCAAAGAGGATCAAGGCCCACTCAAAGAAGGCATAGATGGTGTAAGCTGTGCGCGTCAGCATCAGAACAAGGACGGCGCAGGGCGGCAGAGATTACCTCCGGCAACACGATGGACCTTGTGCCGAATGAAGAAGTAGACCAGAGGGACGAGGGTGCCGAAGAAGGCGCCGGCAAGATACTTGCGGTACTTGATGGCCTGCGGGTTGGCAGGGCTCAAGGCGATGCAGCCGGTTGTCCAGGGCAGGGTGGCGACAATGTAGGAAATCATCAAGATGTCATGCCAGTCGTGGTCGTCGGTCGAGGTGATGTAGGTCCAGCCACCGCAAGTGAGAGTGCGCAGGAAGCCCATGCTGGCAACGAAGCCGGGGAGCTTGGAACCGGGCTTCCGCGTCAGGAGATACCACAAGCCGACGAGAGCGAAGCGAGGGCCTGCACTCGTCAGCTTCCAACCAGCGAGGCAGCACGCATCGACACGAGAGCCGCACCGGAGGTTATAGCAATGAAGATCATAAAGAAGGATCGCTCGGGGTATCGATCGCCAATCGTCGCTGAGACGGAGGGGAACCATTCGTCGGGGTATCCGTAGAACTCATTCTGGACAATCTTGCGGTAGTGTAGCCCGACACCGACGACAAAGGCGCTCAGAAAAGCAGCTTGATGAGCTTGATTAGCACCAACAGGATTAGGGTCGAAGCAAGGAGAGGACTCACCATAGGCCACGACGGTATGCGCCCAGCTGACCCAGTGGCCGCCGAAGCTGAGGACGACGCCGCCGTCCTTGTCCTTGTATTTGCCCGCCATTGGGACAGACAAAGGAGAGTCGGGTAAAAGAGCGTAGTCACGACACCATCCGGCACATCCGGAAGAGCAGCTTGGACACGGCGACGACGAGGGTCAAGGGAAGAGGCAAGCGGCAAGGGATGGATTTTGCAGAGGGTTGGAGCTGCCGAGCCCCCTTGATTTACAGTGTAGGAAGTACGCGGCGGGACTCCGTCTCTGCTGCAACCAGGTTTCGGGTACTTTTGAGCGGGGCGCTGCTTCAGGGCACCATGTCCTCGGTAGAGGCGTCCAGAACACGTGGCTGACCAATCTGGCCGTTCCCATCGTGCGTACCGGGGCGACCATTTAAATAGTACCCAGATACCTAAAGATACTTGCAAGCTAGCTAACGTAGAGTAGCGGTACGGAGCACCGCCAGCAGCAATGCCCTGCGAGGCTAAGCTAGAGCACTACTCTGTGTTACACCGTTGACGGACCGCCCCTTAAAAAAATAAAAATAAAAAAGATGCCGACAGCCTCGTGAAAACCTCCATCCGCAAACCAATCAATCCACTCTCAACGTCCACCAGCAGGCAACTGGGAACCCGCCACCTACAATGGCCGGCGTCGCCGAAAAAGCGAGGTTCTTCCTCGAGCGATCGGTCCCCCAGCTCCGGGAGTGGGAGGAAAAAGAAATCTTCTCCAAGGTATGCTTGTCCCCCCCGTCTTACCTCTTGGTCTGCTGACGCTCACACGCTATAAAAGGATGAGATCCGTACAATTGTCCAGAAGCGCAACGATTTCGAGCACCGTGTCCTGGCTCCCGGAAACAAGCCTTCCGAATGGTCTGCGTTTGCCAAGTGGGAGCAATCGCTCGAGAAGCTCCGGGGCAAACGCTGCAAACGACTCAAGATCCACCACCTCAACTCGGCCCACGCTGGGCAGGGCCGCGTCATGGCCATCTACGAGCGGTCCGTCAACAGACACCCGGCGAGCGGCGACCTGTGGCGCGAGTATCTCAACTACACGGCCAGCGTCAAGGCGGCCAAGCGATGGCGAAGGACCATGACCAGCGCTCTCCGCATGACACCCACCGATCCGGAGCTATGGGTCATGGCTGGCCGGCGATCCGCACGCAACGGAGACATGGCAGCCGCGCGCAATTTTTTCATGCGGGGCTGTAGGTTCTGCACAAAGGACTGCTGGATATGGGTTGAGTACGCTCGGTGCGAGATGGAGTGGCTGGCCAAGGTGGACAAGCGCAAGGGCAAGCCTGGAAATGATCCGCTGCGGCCCGACAAGGTGGAGGATAAGGATCAGTTGCGTCTCGAGGACAGCGACGAAGAGAGCGACGTGGAAGAGGGAGGACGTGGACTGCCAGAGCCCTCTACAGCACAGGCCGACGTCATCGACCAGCAAGCCTCCCGGCAACTCCAGTCGAATCCCGCCATGGACGGGGCCATCCCCATTGCCGTCTTCGACATATCGCGAAAGCAAGCCTTCTTCAAGCCCCAAGCTGCAGAGTCATTCTTCTCCATGCTGGCGTCGTTCCGCCAGGTCTCGGTCCAGCCACGGATATCCCAACACGTCCTGGACGCCATGGACGAGCAATACCCAAACCATCCGTCGACCTGCAGCTGCCACATCCGGCAGCCAATCCTGGGCCTCAGCCCCTTTACGGCGGAATTCCCCCGGAACCTACGAGACGTTCTCACTCGTTTGGGAGAAGGATTAGAGTCTACTACCGACCGGGCGGCCTTAGAGCAGAAGACGGTGGCGTGGATAGACGAATACCTTGCAATGGACGGGTTGGACGAGGGCATCCAGAGGGTGCTGAAGCATACCAAGACGAAGGTGACGATGTCGTCAGGGCGGACATAGTGCGTGCTCGGGATAGGAGCCTTGCCGGGACATTGAAAAGGAGACCCGGCCCTCTGGCCTGAATATGGAAATCATATCCTGAGCAGCTCATGGGCGCGGTTATATGAAACGGCTCTCAGTGCGTGCCTCCAATCAAGTTCTTGCAGAAAGGGGGCTGTTTCAGTTTTCTGTGCACTACCATTTGTGTAGGCGATTCAATTTCAAGGTTGAATGGTTTTATGGCCCGGGATGCTATTGTTTTTCGACGTGAGCCACAGCCGTTTCTTGCAAACGCTGCCAGCCGGCACCCCCCTTCGCCTCTTATCCGCTCTTCTCTTACGTTCTCTCCCGTTGGTAGCTAAAAAAAATTGACAGCTCCAGCTTGGCTATAAAGCCCCAAGCCACGCCCACCTCGTCTCTCCTTCCTTTCTCTCTCATCACCAACATTCCTGTCTGCCCCTCAACCTCACCTCGTTCCCGCCAAGCGGACGAGGCCCTGGCCAGCCTCGGCTTGGCATTGGCCGTTGAGCCCTTTACCACCGTACGCCCGAGATGACAGCCACAGCCCATGGATACCAGTCAATACAGAGCATGCTCTACATCAGGGGCGTCTGCCTCTGCGTTCCTCTCATCTTCCTGGCAATCATGCGCGCAACCCATGTACGGGACGTACAACGGTCGATTTGACGAGGCCGTGGCGCGGCTCACGCACAGAAAGGCGGCCGCGTCTTCGTCATGGGACGCCCCGACGGCGGCAAGGCAACATTTGCCACCGAGGTGTGCGACGCGGTCCTCGCGGGCCCGGCACGGCTCGGACTTGGAGCGGAGCGGTAGAGCCCGATGACGCCGCCGACGACGCTGCAGAGCTGCAGAGGCTCGAGGCCCAGATGGAGGCGGCAAGGAGCGGCGGGGACGATGGCTGGGGCCAGGTCGCCTAGGACGAGGATCAGGAGGAACTGCAATCGACATCAAGGTGGATGGAGAATACTGCATCATCCACTCTGTTCAAATCCACTGCGCCAGCCACAGGGTGCAAGACTCGTGCCGAACATGGACGACCCAGACGCCAACGCTGGAGCGGGCCAAGGATGGCATACCGTCCGGATGAAGACAAGGACGACGACGAGCCCGGGACCGCTGGTACGTGGGAGATGGATAAGGAGGACATCGCCAGGCGCGTCAATGAGAAGCTCGACGTCCCAGACGACGGACCAGTCCAGAAGTTCTTCATCAGGGCGACAAAGCGGTCCAAGCTGGTCCCGGTCCCAAGAGACATTGACATCGTACCCGACGGAAACCTCATCGAGTACAAGCTCCGCAACCCCGACATCGGCAAACTCGAGTTTCGGTTTCTGATGGTGGACGAGGCACACACCGCCAAGAAACTCGACGGGGCGTATAACCATTGTTATCGCCTGATTAACTGGAAAAGTCTCGTTTAGGTCGCAAGAACGGTCCGGCGTACCTCATTTGGTCCAAGCTGGGAATCGACTTCAGTGATGGGGACAGTACGAACTCGGCGACCTCCGACTCCTGTTCCACCCTCCGTACGATCCCATGATCAAGGTGAACAGCCTCGAACTTGAGCTTGGAAACACGGCCACGGCGAGGAGGCTTTTTCACCCAGACTCAAAGATCGTGAACACTGCAGCAGGCAAGGCCATGCTGGCCTAGCCGGGCGGGAACAGAGGTGTTCCTCCACCCGCAGATGAGGGCGACTGAGGACGCGCGCGAGAGGCTCTAGAGACTCGTGGATGCGGCCCTCCGCTGCGCGGTGGCCGTGGAGTGTGCCGTTGAGCTGGGGCGCCAAGATGGCGAGGAGAAGACCGCGTGGGCCAACCGGATCAGGTCGTGGTGCAGGCGCATGGAATCGAGCAAGACGAGCCCGTTCGGACACCCCGCGAGCAGGTATCCAATGGCGCGCGTGGTTTAGGCGCAGGTGTCTTCAGATCTCATCCACGAGGAGGGGCTATTCTACAGCACCTTCGCCGACTCTTTCCTCGACGACCCCAGCCAAGTAAGGGGTGTCGACGAGAATATCCAGAATCTCGCGGCCCGCTGGCGCATAGGCACGCCCCTTACAGCCGCACACCTCGACCCCGGGCAGGCGCCGGTTCCTCTGGGCGAGCGTGTCTCCATCCGCAACATTGCATTCGCCGACGAAGAGAGACGCGCCTCCAGAATACGCAGGTGCAGCGGTCGTCCTCCGTCGCCGACTCGACGCACGGCTAGTGGACAATACGCCGGTGGACGCCCGGCCAGTGGACGCCAGGCACAGACGGCACACCTCGTGCCCAGACGGGTTACGACTCTTCCCCGCCAGCCGCGACAGAGGACGATGAATCGCAGGCGACGCCCAGAAGGCTGAAGAGGAAGCCAAAGAGCGATGCGGTGGATCTCGCGCGCAGGAGGCACGCAGGCCGCAAGATCTGAAAGCCTCTTGATCTCGTCCCCGCAGACGGACGCCGAATGCGCGTGGCCCTTGTCGGGAAGATTGGGCTTCTTGCGCGACAAACTCAAAGACGGGACGGCTGTCGAACGCGGCGTAGTTCTCAGCACTGATGGCTGCACCACTCGCGATACTGAGAGCCTTGTCCTAGGGAACTGTAGACAGAGCAGACCAGGGAAATCAGTTACAAACCGTTCCCAGTATTGCATCTACTGGAGCGTTCCAAAGCGGCGGGCTACGGGACGCGATAGCCCACCTATCTGATCACAGCATACCGAGAGCTGCGGACCGGGAAAGACAATGGTCACTATGTCTCCTATGGTCACTAGGAGAGTTCCGTCGGGGGGTGTTCGTTCCTTTTCTTTTCTTTCGTGGTCTCAAGAGTTCTTGGCCGTGGTTGTCGCGTTCTTTCCTTTGGAGTCTTTGAGTCGGAAAGCCGCTGGGGAGGTGTTTGACGGGCAAGGTCATCCCTGTCACGAACCCCATCCCTAACATGACTTTGCAGTCTGGGGCCACCCACAGATGTACTTAATGGCCCAAAGGCACGCGGATCATCTGATTTCGGGCATCTCATTCTTTCATCATCAATTGGAACGTTTGTTTTCTCCTCAGGCGAGTGTTGCCGATAGAGGCGCTCCGGGCTTGACAGAATCATGAAGTGTAATACCGGAGCAATCATCAGAGCAGCGAGCGAATCACGGAGTCACCTGCTTCTTCGATGAGCAGATGATCCAGAGGTCTGTGAAGTTGTTAACTTCTCAACTTACCCTTAGCCGTGTGCTGCCCGTGCTTTGGGCGTGTGCCCTCGTCCACGTCAAAACTGGTGTTTCTAGTTTGCGGGGAACCGACTTTGCCAGACTGCCGCTTAATCTCTAGGTTGGTGGCATATATCGCACGATAGTAAATAGGTTTAGGTAATAAAAACAGCAACTCTAAGAAGTGCCTTAATATACGGGGTGTCTTGCGTAACTAGTTAACTACTACTATATTCCGTGTAAGAGGAGAAAAGGATAAGTGACTCGACGAGGAGACGTGGTTGTTATATAATGCATGACCTGCGTAATGCATCTCTCGCCGTCCTCAAAAAGCAAAGCCTGTCGCACCTCTCGCTCCTTCTAACCCTACCGTGTCTGCCGAGGCTTCGGACATAAGCCAACATATCGTTCAGACCAGATGTACCACATGAGGATTTGAACTTTCGGGCATTATAGCACCCGGTTCAAGATTTTGTCTTTTTTAGGCGGTTGCGTCTGCAGATCGGCTGTTTCCTGACTGTTCCTTGCTGTGTGAGCACCAAAGCAGCCCTTCTGTGACCACGTTGCAGATGAGAAAGAAACTATAATTCGACGGTTAGCGCTGGCGGCGTAGCCCACGACAAGGCAGAGCCGAGGTGACATACAAGGCAATAAAGGTAAACGCCTCAACGGCATGTCTCTTTCGGCATTGTGAATGCTCTCGTGGTTCTGCAGTAAGGCACTTGCCACGACTCCAATCTTGCGCCGTAAATATAAACGACGTGAGCCACAAGTAAGAGAAGATAAGGTTCAGCGGCAAAAGGTAGCCACGATAGCTCTTGATGAGTGGCAAGGCTGTAGCAGCCAAGTAGAAGGCGAGAGTAATAGTAGCCTAGATAGTTGGGTTAGAAGGCGAACCCCCTTTTTCGTTGGCGTTGTTTGACTCACGATAACCTCTTCGTAGATGAGATGTGCATTGCGAAAGTCATTCTTGTGCAAGAAGCGAGAAAGCAAGCCAGTGACGATAGTGGCCGAGGCGAAAATCATAAAGTGGTTGGCCAAGGCCAGACCCCGTAAGATGGTTTGAGACATTTGAGCTTGAGGTGTCTTCGTTTGTAAGAAGTACCGGAATATAAATTAGAGGTTAGATAGAAAGTAATATTATCTTGATCTTCTCGGCGTGAACATTCTGGTCGACAGGATAGAAACATGACCGTATTAATAGCTTGGCAAGCAGAGAGCTTGGCCACACATAGTCTGGGTAGTAGCCACAAACTGGTCGTGCTCAAATCCTGAAACATCCATATGAGCTTTGTTACATAAATTACAGTGGCAAAACCTTAAAAGCAATCCGGCATTCCTGTAAATTAGACTCGGGAGGGAAGATGGGCCAGCATGGCGCTTCCGGATGCGGCGAAAAATGCCTTTGACCCGTGCCACTTGAGTTTGCCTTTGCTCAACAAGGCAAAGTCGTGAGACGGAGATCAAACCGTGCTTTAAGATGCTGGAAATCAACGAACCAGGTGGTCGGCCTTGCCGCGTCAATGCTCAAACAATCCAAAGAGCGTGGTGCTTTCGCTCTAGGCTATGACTGTGTGCGGAAGGACGACGGATCTTTAGCTTTCTGTTTAGAGTCGGCAGATGGAGGACACGAGGAAGTAAGCCTGGATAGGGGAACGGTCCCGAGGTTATCGTGGCAAGCGCAACAAAGCTCCCCATGAATGTCTTTCACCGACGCCGCACGTTCGGCACCACGGTCTCAGACTACAGATCAGAACGCCCCCCGACCGGCATAATGTTGCCGGCGTGCTATGCCATGTAATAGACTTTGCTTCCCGTATACCCCTGATTGCCACAAGCCGTTAGCAGCCGTAGGTATTAGGAAGGAAAGAAGAACCCTTCTCTCGCCTCATTCTTCGTTCTTCGGGCTCAGACCCTTTGTGTGCCGTCGTGAGCATCGGCTCATGCATGACAATTCCCCTGCCAACGTAGCCACGGGGCCCGATCTGGAACGGCCCATTCACTCTCGAGTCTTCACGCCCTCTTTCATTATTCAGGGGCATTTGTGTAAATTTCGAGTCGTTGTTACAAGTGTTAACATCAACTCCACATGGTCACATGGTGGAAGCCAGCAAATTCGTCGGCCGGGGCATCATCCAGTTTTTAGGCCCGAGCCTCACGTCTCCTTCCAATGTCCTAATCACTTGCATATAATGTGGGTATGAATTTGCATGCGAGCAGCGCTATGCCGGCATTCTGGGGCCGCTAAACCGTCAATGAGTGGTTCGTTGCTAGTCTCATGAAGTTAACTCCGTCTCCCAACTTGACGGACATTCAACCATGCTCTTCGCCAAGAGGCATCAGGCAAACAACAGGTATTCATTGTCAATCTCCGTCTTCAGCGTGTTGATTGATCTGGCAAACATATAGTATATTAGTCTCCATAGCCCTCGAAAAGTGAAGCCTCTTTATGACATCCTTGGTAAACATACAAGATTGAGTTTTTCATAATCCAGTCCCTGAGCAGCCTCCTTCTCTCCCATTTTCATGAGACTCCTCGCCACCATCACTACTGTTGCCTTTCTACCAGGAGCCATCGGCAGCGAATGTCAGTTTCTTGGATGTGCCACTGGCAAGGCGACGCCTCCTTCTGCGGAAGCCCTGAAGAGCAACTCGGACAATCCGTCGAGGACAAGCAGCTCTGGTGCACCGGGGAAGAGAAACGTGTTGTATCCATTACGCTCTGGAAGTTTCTCCCGGCCTAGGAAATCAAAGATTCCGGCGGCGGTGGTCAGGGACGTCAATTTCAGGCCGGACATTCCCTGCAGACTCTGGTCTGCCAGAAGAAACATGTCCCGAAAGTGATTCTTGGCTCGTGGAGGCTAATGGTAAGGGGGAACACCAACAGGGCATTGGAAGCAAGATGATAAAAGGTTTTCAACTTGGTAGCATTCCGGTCTTGAATGCAGGCCCAGTACGAGGAGAAAAGCGACTATCGCGATTTGGTTCAACCAACGACACGGGGAAGCCCGATTCTACCGTCGGATAATTCATCCTGGGGGTACTATGGCTTCAATGTTGTTAATTTAATGAGTTGTATTTTCGCGGCAGTCTGCGAGTTCTCAGGCAATGTGTCGCGACGGCTTGAAGACGGCGATTGGTGGACTTTGATAACAAACCCAGGTTCAAGCACAACTTGGCATCGAAACGACGGAAAACGAGCAGAGCTGAAGTTTCGCTTGGCGATACATAGGCACTGCCAAGATGACATTTTTAGTTCTGCATGAACTGACTAGCAGGCCGTCCAAGACACGCTGCCACGAGATGATCCCACATAATCATCCGGGTGACGAACGACTCTCTGATATCAGGTGAAGCTGGCGGTGAAGAACGCTAGCTTCTTACCTTTGCTCGTGGATGGAAACATTATCAAAGTCCACAAGTCAATGATGCGACTGGTAGAGTGAGCCTTTCCCCGAAGATGAGAATGATGGGACTGCCAGAAGCGAAAAAAAGACTTTGTAGCAAGCGCTGGTCATGCATCTGTTGGAGCTGATGCACTCTCGCCCGGGGCGATGGATTGGCAAGGACTTGACCCGCGGAAATACCCGTTCACCAAGGAGCGAGTATAGGAGTCCCTGTTGATAGTCACTTGGATACACCTTGCATGTGGCAGATGGACGGTACCTACTATGTATAGCGGACCATGTAAAATCCAAGGCGGCTTCGCACGTAGGTATATAAGGTTTGCCAGCCGTCATTTTGTCCGCGTAGCCTGCCTTCGAGAGGCGACAAATATGGCTTCTCGAGGCGCAGCTCCCCGGGTGCTTATCATTTGGCGTCTAGGATGCTGTCTGTCAAGTTATCTGGGACTGCCATGGCCGGCCTGCCGTGTTTCACCGTCAGTAGGCGTGTGCGGGTCGGCGCTTGCCGCTGGCTCGCTGCTCTCTGCAGTTCAGGTGCGGTGTTGATCTGTACATATATCATGGGCCGTGCAGAGGCGGGAATCATCCAGAATGGACTGGTTCGTCAAGTCGATCCGAGGAAGATTACTGGCATGCTTCCTTTGCTAGTGAAACTGTCGCTTGGTGACGTCTGAATCAAACGGAAGCAGCTGCTGCACAACTTTGTGGACTGGCACATTGGCCTGTCAACAGCTGGACTCCCCACTATAGTACCAGTCTGGGACTCTGGGTCATGGTAAAGCATTGACAAAGGGTGACGACTGTCTGCAAATGGTCGTCATGGGCAGCTCTCGGAAATTCGCCTGGTCTGTGGCGCATCGATATCTGCGGCCGCTCGAGCACTGGAGGTCGCAAGTTAGTTATATCATGCCATTGAAGGGAAATAATACCACCTATCGAAAGAGATGTCCCGAGCGGACGAGGAGGAAGACGGTCCAGTCGCGGACTGTCCGGACTGGAGTCATTACAGTTGACCGCAGTGGCGGAAGTGTGCGCCAGGGGGACCGGCTGTTGCGACGGAATCGCCCAAAGGGCTGCTCATTTCTTGCATCGGAAAAGTGCGAAGAGCATCAACAGAGGAGAGGGTTAGCTGATATTTGATAAGCACTGTGTTGATTCAGTGCGTGTCGGGTATAGACGGGCCAGCGACACGGTGCAATTTCGTCGATGGCCGGACCGTGCCAAGTCGGTACTGTACAGTTATACTCTGCACTCCGTACGGCAGAGGCTGATGAGGAAAAGCTGGGCGAAAAGGAGCAAAAAGGAAACAAGCCTGCAGTGGCACGGCGTCGTCTAGGACCATGCGGTGCACACGCGGGCAAACAAGCACACAAATGCCATCCATCCGTCTGCGTACATGAACGAGGTCGGCTGAGCAAGGATTGGGGGTTTTAAGACATGGAAAACCGACTGTGGGGTGAGCAGACGGGGGCTCCCGAAGGAGATTGTCATGTTGGACAGATGTCTCGGGGGCGGCATGGACGCAATTTGTTCGACTTGAGCCCAAGGGCCTCGTCTCCAGCGGCTGGGGCCAGAGCGACGGCCTGGGCCCAACAGGTGGTGCGCCGCGAGCTCCCAACCACCTGGGCGCGCCAGGTAAGCGTGGCGGCCGCCTTGGCTGCCGTTCGATTGCACGGAGAGAGACGCAGAGGCAGCTGGCTGGTGGTTATCGTCGACGACCATCATCATCAGCAGCCATGGGGCGACGCAATCCAGTCCAATCCAGCTCGTTGGATTGCCGTAGCCTGTCATGGACCGACCGGGGCATCGGCGAGGGGGGAGGCGGGGGGGGACCAGAGGGGACCGGTCAGAGGGGGAAAACGCGCGAGATTTCTTCATCTTGGGTCTGATTCCTCTCTCTGCACGATGCGGGCGACCATCATCGGGGACAAAGAGAGCGCACGTGGAGGAAAAGGCACTTTGCTGACCTTGCACAAGGGGGCGCCTCTCTCTCCTCTCTGCTGACGACGGGGAATTAAAAAAGTTGTTTATTATTACGGAGAACAGGAGAGATTCAGGCTGGCTCAGGCTGGCTCAGGCTTTTTGGCTCCGGCCTCCCGTCCGTCCTCTAAAGGGGGCACAGGCAAGCAGGCAGGGCCAGGCCGGGCCGGGCCAGCGCAGTCACTCACTCGTGGGCTCACTCACATAACTAACCCCCCTTCCCCCCATTTTCCCTTCCCATTTTTCAACCTTGTTGTGCTTCCCCCGTCCCCGTCCTCTGCCTCTCCATCCCATTGTCCCTCCCCTTTCTGCGTTGTTTTGACGCCGTGGTGCTGCCGACTTACACCCTCGCTGTCTGGAACGAGCCCCTCCGCCTGTCGGGGCCGCTGCTAGCGAGGTGCCCGCTACGGCTACAGTGAGCTCCCCCGGCAATATGGGGGGCCCTCTGCGGCGACAGCCAGTCTTTGCGCGCCCGCCAGCTACGGACCGTCCCTGGGGGAGGCGAGCCAGGCTCGGTCGGGGCTTTGCCTCCAGAATCCACACAGCCAGAGAGACAAAACAGACTTCTCTGCACGACAAACTCGGCTCGACGAACAACAGCTCGGTTTTGGCCACGCGCGTGTGCGTGACAAGGGGCTGACTCCATCCGGCATACCCTGGCGCTCAAACGGCGTCACACAGCGGCCCATTCTCTGTCTCCCTAGCCGCACAGGCCCATCTGGCCCATCATGATGCGTCGAATCTCGGCCGACGAATCCGCTCTGCCAAGTCTTGCCATTCGGGGCCAAGCAAACGTCTTGCCTGCAGCTCGACCGTCCTCGCTCTCTCTGTCTCTCTGTCTGTCTCTCTCTCTCCCTCTCTCCCCCCCCCTCCTTCTCTCACTCTTGCACGGAAAGCAAAGACGCCCTGGCCGGAGGTGGTGTGGTGGCCTGGCATTTGCCTTGTGCCCGCGGTGGGGCCGGGGCGGACGCCATGCTGTAACCATGCTGGTGGTCGACGTATCAAACGTATCAACTGCCAGCAGGGGCCCCCGAGCCTTGTGGGGAGGGGGGCTGGAGCTTGCCGCTGCTGGCGGCAGATTGTCTTGGGCATGGCTGTCTCGCCAAGGTCCAAATGGAAAGCACTCCAGCTGATACGAAAAAGATTGCCCATGGTCCATGACGGCACACAGCCATTCTTCCTTCGCCTCATCTTGTTATTCCCTCTCCGAGCCTCTCCGAGTCTCGGAGAGGGAGGGCCAACACGGCTCGGCCAAGATTCAGCGCCTTCTGCTTGCAACCAGACATCACGACACTATCACGGCCCATCGGTATGCCATGCTTCTTTGGCATCATGTCTGACAACACGAAATCGCACACGACCCTGACCGGCACTCGAGACCTGCCTGATGACCTGTCAGGCAAATGTCGACGCCATCCGCCGAGGAGCAGATGATGGAGCCTTGTCCAGCACAGAATCGAGCAGCAATCATCACACATGCGAGCGCACGGCCGTGCTTCTACACGGGGGATATTCGACGAATTCCATCGTCCCTATCGCGCGTCCCGCGACGCCTCCCCGTGTCATTTCGGAAAGTTGAATCCGGCCGGCCCAGTCTCCATGCGCTCCCGTCGCGGATGGTCTCCGAGAGAAAGCCGCAGGGGCACGGGCGTCGGTCGGCCGGACGAGCTGCTGTTCACCATCGGCGGCGATGCTTGCTCGGTTCGATGACTTTGACACGCGCGCGCAGACCCGGAAGGCTCTTAACGTTGGTTTCCACGCCTTGTTTTGTCAACCCATGTTGGGCGTTGCTCATCGTTCTCCAGAGGCGACCGGCAATGGGGGGTTGCAGATGGAGAAGCGCTGGCGGACGTGGAGTGCAAATCGTTCTTGCGCACTCCCGCCGACGCTTGCTGATAGGTCCGCGATACTCGGCATGCGCCGGTGTGGTAAGGTGCATGGCCTGCTCTGCCGCAAACACCCTAACGAACCTGTGGAGAGTCGCTACCTCGACACTAAGCTCGCGCGTTGATTGGCTGCAGCCCGAGCCCGAGCTCGGCATACGTCGGCGTTGAGGCGGAGCCGCGTTACATAAGCCGGATGTGGTTAGCTGGCCATTTTTCACGGGGCCCCCCGATCCGCTCTGGCGCTTTTGCACACACACGCGCGGCCTTGTTCCCTTAGGTAAGACCAAGCGATCGCACCCATCCATTCGCCTTGGGTTGCCTCGCTTCCACGTACGTATTGCACCTGCTCGTACCCCCCTGGCCGCGGTCCAAGAGTTTCATCCCACGCAGCGTCACGAGGCGACCCGCGACCCTCCTCTCCGCTCTGGCTCTACATCCCCCGTCAGCATTTCCTGGGCGGCTGCCGCAGGCGTCGAGGTGGCCTGAGTCTTTGCCTGCGCTGCACGAAATTTTCTCCCGCAATACGCTCCTGTACCTGCCTGCAGTACCTCCCACTGGACGCGAGGTGCTGAGGGGCGCTCTGGAGCCCATTCCGCGCCGCGCTCTCGCTCTGCCTCCCGTCTTGCTTTGCCTCTCCACTGCTGGCGCCCCATTCCATCCCTTCCGGGCCTTGAGGGCGAGCGAGCTAGAGCCCTTCGTGTCCAGCAGGCCACTGGCGCCCTTTGCCGACCTGAAGGCTACCGCTCGCCTGACCTTGCCCCCTTGGACGGCCCCCCGTACTGTTTCTGGCCGCAGTACATAGCACCCAGGTACGCCCGTTTTGCCTGCTGTTTTGCCATTATTAGCAGGTACCCTCCCCTCTGCCCTGTGGTTCCCTTTTTTTGGCTGCCGTCAGCGCCCGCTGCCCTTCCCCCCCAGCACCTACCCAGCACCTACCCACGGCGCTGCTCCCCCATCCCGCAACAGGGTGCTGCCGGCGCCTGGTACTGTCCCGGGCGGGCCCCTACAGCGCGCCCAGCTCTCCCGTTTTCCCACCGCCCACGCCCGCCCACCCACGCACACACGCACACACGCTCGCTCACACATTCACTCCTCCACCAACCCGCGACGCGACTCGACCATCACCACCCTCGCGTGCCGTGCCACGGCCCCATTTTCCTTGCATCCTTGCGCCCTTCAATGAGACGCCGGTTGCGTGCCTGCTGATTGCTGACGCCGTCGCGCACAGCCTGTCGGGCTCGACGCCATGAGCGCCTGGACAAACGACGCCGTCCCCAACCACAATGGCAACGGCTTCCCGCACTTGAACGACCCAAACGCCGCCGGTGCCATGATGGATCCGTCCGCCTTCATGTCCAACTCGGCCCAGTTCAACCCTGGCCAGTTTTCGAATCCACAGCAACAGCAGCAGATGGCCGCCATGCAAAATGGCCCCATGCGCCATGCCTCGCCGACCGCCTACCAGAACCAGAACCAGTCCCAGAGCCAGACCCCCAACCTCGTCTACCAGACTAATTCCGTTATTCCATCAAAACGTCCACGCCCGCGCGATGAGAGCATCACCGGCTCTCCGCGACAGAATCCCGGCATGCAGCCGCCGTCGCGCTCCGAAACGCCCCAACAACAAAACTACGCAGGCTTCCAGCCCGGCGGCTCCATCCCACCACAGCAGAACCCCGGCCAATTCCCGCACCTCCAGCCGAATGGCTCCGCCAACGCCAGCCCGTCGCCCATCATGAGCAACCAGATGCGACCGGGCAGCGTGCCCCAGCGAGTAGCCACGGCCTCGCCTCATCCCTTTTCGCCCGGCGCCCAGCAATTTGGCGGTGGGTCGCAGACGTCACCCGTGCCCTCGGAGCATGGCACGCCCCAACCGAACACGTACATGCAAAACATGCCCCCCGGGTACGGTGCCGGGTTTGCGCCGTCGCCCTCGAACCCTCGTCCCTCGCCCAATCCGAATGCGATGGCCGGCGGGCAGATGATGCCACAACAGATGGGCCAGATGCCGCCCCATATGTACCAACAAATGCAGCAGATGCAGCAGCAACAGCAACAGCATTCTCAGCCGGGTCAACCGCAGCAGCAGGGCCAACCTCAACAGCACCAGCAACGGCCGCCCAACATGACGGAACAGCAGAAGATGGCCGCCTACCAGATGAGGCTCCAGCAGCAGCTACAGGGAAACATGCAGATGCAGGCGCAAATGCAAGCCCAGGGCATGGGGCGTGGGGCGATGCAGAAGCAGCAGATGCCCGGCATGCCAAACGGCCAGATGCCTCCGGGCGGTATGCGGCCGCAGCCACGTCCGATGACCAACATTAACCCGGAACAGTTTATGAAGCACCTGACCGCGCTCATGAATGCCAAGGGGCTACCGCTAGATCCTAATCCGATTGTCGGCGACCGGCCGGTACACCTCGTCATGCTCTTCCAAGCCGTCCAATCCAAGGGGGGCTACAAGGCGGTCACGGCAGCAAACGGATGGGTTCACATAGCCCAGGCCTTGGGTCTTCCCGCGCAGGCTCCGACAGTCCCACCGACGTTGAAACAAGTATACGAGCGAAACCTGTCAAAGTTTGAGGAGGTCTGGATGGCGCAGCAGAAGCAAAGGATGATGCAGCAAAATGCAAGCATGGCAGGCCAAGGCACGCCGCAGAAGCAGCTGCAACCGGGACAGCAGATGAATCAGGGACAGATGCAACCCGGGCAGCCCCCCCAAGCGCAACAGCACACGCCCGCGAAACCCGACCAGCCTCCTATCAATGGATTCTCTGTGCCTCATCCCCAGCAACCGCAGCAGTCTGGCGCCGCTCCCGCTCATACCAGGAACAGCCTGTCTCGCGGGATGGATCCCTCTGCGGTCGGCGAGTTCTCGGTACAGTCCCCAGCGCATCACCGGTCTACGAGCTTGTCCATGACCCAGGGCGACGACCGGCAATCCGCCCCTCCCTCCGCCACCGGCCTCGAACAAGCGATGACACGAATGCCGCAAAAGTCCGATGAATATAATCCCTGCGCGCGCGAGCTTTCGACCTACGGCGGCATCGACCTTCACGCCGCAAATTTGTTGGGGGCCGAACTGGACAAGTGGAACCCATCCGCCCCGACAGTGCACGATCTCGGCAACATTGACATCCATGCCCTGACGCGAAGCCTTCAGAGCGGCATCCACGGAGAAGTTCGCCTTGCCCTGGACACCTTGGCCATGGTGGCGGCATCGCCAAGCCCGATGCATTTCATGCAGCTGCGGTATTGCGACGACTTGATCGACGCTCTCGTCGACTGCGCCGAGGAACAGGTCGACATGCTGGCCGAGCATACGGTCGAGGTGTCCGACGAGATTCTCCTCAATCCCTACGAAGACGTCGTACGAGCTTGTCGACTGGAGAGGTGGGCGATCAAGGACATGCCCGTCTTTGGCACCACCGAATACGACTTGGATCGTGCCGTGGACAGGCTGATATGCATCACGACCATTCTGCGAAACTTCTCCTTCCCGGGCGAGCAGAACGACAACCACAATTTCCTCTCGGACGAGTCCGTCATCAAAATGATCTCTGTCGTCATTCGGTACCTTGGGACGCGTACCATGCTGCTCCGCACGCATAATAACACGCTGGATTTCATGAAGGACATTGTGATTCTCTTGTCCAACATCGCGGGCTCTGTGGAGCTGCCCGGGCGAGAACAGGCGCTGTGCTTGCTGCAGTTTTTGCTGGCCTTTGCCCCGACGCCTGGCCCCACCGTGTGCGACGATACCCTCTTCTTTCCACCTTACGAACCGACCCTTCACCCATATACCCCTCACGCGGTCGATGCGCTCGCCAAGCTCCTCGCCCGAGACGAACCGAACCGGGGCTTCTACAAGTCGCTATTCGCCGCCGACGTCAACGGCTCGGCGGGCTACGACTTGCTGACTCGCACCTTTGCTTTGGTCGTCTCGCCCGTGCCGGAAAAGACCAAGGAGCAGAGCCGACCGGCGGCTCTGCCCTCACTCACCGAATCTCGAAAACCATTCCTGATGCAGGGACTCTTGGCCGCCGAGATCCTCGCATCCTTGGCACCAGGTTCCGAGTCTGGGTTGGCAAGGTCCTGGCTCGCATCTGGCCACAGCCTTGCCCAGAACTTGTACCGGCTTGTCCAGGAGTTGAGTGTCTTGTACGAGAAGCCGCAGCTGGCCCACCGGGCACCAAGCCGGATCGCTCCCAGGAGAGACCCCGAGCTTCTCTACATCGTCGTGGTCTCGGTCGCGCTGCTCAAGCGACTGATTGAGAAGGCAGGGGACCCGAACAGCCCAGTGTGCGCAGTTCCTGCGGATCTGCTGCCGCAGACACAACTGCTCATGCAAGCGTTGACGATGCAGTCTCCCGAATGGACAAAAGAAGGGATGCTCCTGCAGCTGACGTCCATCTTCAACAACTGCTAGACCTGCACAACCGCAGCTGGCGTCACTTGGGTTGCTGGCCTAGGCCACCTTTTCTTCTGGATATAACACTGGTGACCAAACTTGAAGCGTGCAGGCGGCGCCACCACTCGCCTCTTTGTTCTTACTAGTCCTTTTCTTCTGGGTCATGGCACATCGAATGTCGGCGTATAGCTAGATTTGCATGGGGAGTCCGACCCGGCTTGGAGAGTTGGACATGCTTAGGGACTGTTGTCCAAGGCGTACGTGTCGGTGTACATAGGTGTAGGGAGGCGAGATATACGGAGTACTGATACCACGGTCAATGGATGGCTCTAGTACTCAATTGTCCTAATGTACATTTGGTTGGCATTCGGGAAGTGCGGCTTGTGAGTAGACTCGTACCCACAGGCCGAGAAGCCCTCCGATGATACGTTTGGGTTGCATTCCCGTGGCTCGATGTTCAAAACCCCAACTTGAGCAAGTACGCTTTGACTTCCTCGAGAACGTGGCCCTAAGTTCCCCTGGTGAGCTGATCAGGGACGCACGAGTCAAAAATAAGGAGCTGGGCAGTTAAGCTTACCTTCATCTCTATGTGATTTGTTGTGGGATTGACCCTGACGTCCTTCTGATCGAGACTCAAAGCCCCGCCAAGTTCTTGGGCCAGTTTCTTCCGATCACCTTCGACCTTCTTGACGTGAGTCTCTCTTAGAGTCCCGCCAGACTTTGTTCGTCGGTACACGGGCAGCTGGGCGGAAGGTGTACGGCGAACAAGGTATGGCATCTGAGCGAGCTCCTCCTGGCTCTTTGAAGGTGGAGGGGTGGGAGTTCGAAGCTTCGGGCCTTTCTCTCTGGGGCTGGCGGGTTGGGGTACATGCGTGGAGAAGAGGGAGGCTTGGAGCTGGGGGAGGAGAGCGCGCGGGGAAAATAGCGGGATGGCGGTGGCAGCAGGAGATATTGCGACGCGCCCGTGGAACAGGGCTCGTGTGAGAAATCGGCTCATGGCGAGAACGAGGCGAGGCCGGGGTCGGGGAAACTGGAAAGAAGGCCTGCTAAGTTAGAGCCCGCCTGGGGCAATCGCCGCGAGTCGAGTTCGCAGTCGCAGGCGCGGATTAATGAAGAAAGGGACTCGAAGTCGAGAATTATCCGCGAAGGGGGAAAATCCAAGATAACGCCTTGGTTCGTCGAGGCCAATGCCGTTGGTCACGATGGATGCGGAAGCTTTCTCGAAGCAAGCTTGGATCACATGACTGACGTGGGCCCATTGGCGGCAAAACCACGGAGTATCGCCAAGCCCCCACACCACGTTGGATATTCGCGAAATTCACCTGAAAAAAAAGGCACCACTCCTCCCCCGACGACGGACGACGACGACGACGACGGCCGCAGTTGCGCATCTACAACCCCTGCGAACAGCGAAAACGTCCCCCAGCTCCTCCACTTTCCCTTCGCCGAACCGTATCAATTTCTCAGTCGGAAAGCTCAACATGGAGGACGTTCTCAAGGCGGTCTCGGCCGGCGGCTCGTCCATCATGCCGCTGTTGGCGCCGCATCTGAGCAGGCATTTGCTGTTCCCCCTGATCCAGTTCGAGGGCGACCAGGCCGAGGAGAAGGGCGACGACGAACTGGCCAAGCAGATCCTGTCGGGCAAAATCAAGCTGCTGGAGGACACCAACATGACCGACTACGTGGCGACGCTGTACTGCGACCTTCACGGCGTGGCGGACCCCCCGGCCGAGTACACCAAGAAGCGGCAAGAGGTGCTGTCGCAGCTGGAGAAGTACGAGCAGGCGACGGCCAAGATTGCCGATCTCTTGACGCAGGACGACGTCGTCAACGGCCTCAGGAGCGACAAGGTCGCCAACTTGGAGTTTCTCAAGAACCAGCACGGGGTTAGACGAGCCCCCCCCCTGCCAGCCCGGCGCTTCGGCATTAGTGAACTGACAAATGGCATTCGCACAGGTTACGATGGAGATGGTCAACGCGCTCTACGACTTTGGCCAGTTCCAGTTCCGCTGCGGCCAGTATGGCCCGGCCGCCGACATGCTGTACCAGTTCCGAGTCCTCTCGACCGACAACGATAAGGTCTCGGCGTCGACTTGGGGGAAGCTCGCATCCGAGATCCTGTCCACCAACTGGGAATCTGCCGTTGACGAACTGAAGAACGTCAGGGAGAACATCGATACCAAGCTTTTCAGCAACCCCCGCGCCCAGCTCGACCACCGCACCATGCTGGTGCACTGGTCCCTCTTCCCCCTCTTCAACTTTGACGGCGCCAGGGAACCCATTCTCGACATGTTCTTCTCCGCCGCCTTCATCAACACCATCCAGACGTCCTGCCCCTGGATCCTGCGGCACCTGATTGCCGCCGTCATCACCGGCCGCACGCGCGCCCGCAACAGCTCCATCCAGCAGAAGCAGCTCAAGGACATTGTGCGGTACGTCCGCCAGGAGGCCTATGAGTACTCGGACCCCGTCACCCAGTTCATCCACGCCCTGTACATTGCGCACGACTTTGACGCCGCGCGCGACGCCCTCCGCATGGCCGAGGAGGTCTGCCGCGCCGACTTCTTCCTCGCGTCGTCGGCCGACGCGTTTGTCGGCGCCGCCCGCCACCTCATCTGCGAGAGCTACTGCAAGATCTTCAGCCGGATGAACATCCGTGACCTGAGCGGCAAGCTGGGCCTCAACCCCGACGAGGGCGAGAAGTGGATCGTCAACCTGATCCGTGAGACGCGGCTCGACGCAAAGATTGACAGCAAGGACGGCACCGTCATCATGAACCACCCCCCCAACAACGTCTACCAGCAGGTGATTGAGAAGACAAAGGGCGGCTTCTTCAGGACTCAGGTCCTCAACGCCGCTGTGTCAAAATAAGAAGCTGGGCGAAAAGGAGAGAGGCAGTACCACGACCGGAGCTCCATCTGACGAGGGGCCACAAAAATGAGAACAAGCTGACCTGGTCGCCAAGAGGGACACGCGGGTGGGGGGATGAGGACGAGCTATCTGGGGAGCTCAACGACACCCAATCCCAGTCCCCCCTTTTTTTCCAAGGATAGAGAGACGAGGATGGCGACTTGTGCAAGTCCGTCAGAAAGCGATATTGGCGGCGGACAGCGTGGTTTTATGGACAAAGCGAAGTTCGCAACCACGCTGCCACTATCATGTGTTCGAGCTGAAATGTTTTGCTTTACAATTTTCGTCTTCCTCCTCCTTGCCCCCCCGGCTCTGGTGATGCGGTTTGCATTGCATGGCGTTTTACATGTTCGGACATGCGGGAGGAGAGGCACGGGGGGGCAGGGGGCGAAAAAGCGAAAGGGAGGGAGTCGGGGACATGCTTTTTTTGCTCCGCGCGTGGCTCGGTAGAGAGCCCCAGACGAACAAATACAATGTGACTCTATCTCGGAATCTCAATGCTCAGAGACTTGCGCACGGTCGCTCAAGAGCTTGCGCACTGCAGGTCATGACGGCTCTCATGGCGGACCTTGATGATACCTGGCAGACGAATTATACAAGGCTCCTGCCTAGCGGCGTCGGCGTCTTTCCCCTTGCCGGCCTGTCTCGATAAATGTAACGCCCCCCGTCTACATACGTCGTGTCCTCGTGAATCGTCGGGCACAGGCACTCCAGCCTCACTACGCCTTGCCCACAGGTCTCCCACTGAGCAAGCGCATCGCCATATGCCCCTTGCCCATCGCGCCTGCGTCGCCGCGCCGCCTGCCGCCCATCTAAGGCTCTGGCTCGCGGCCGTCGCGCGCTGCGAGCCACACCTGGCCCTGGAGACTCTCAATGGCCCCGTCGCGCATCCACCACACGTCCCCGCTCCGTACTCCCTCGTCGTGCGCCTCGGCTTTGACCGTGGCCTGGCTGTCGTCTGCGAGGGCAAGCTCGAGGAGACGTCGCTCGCGGACTGCGCCCCACTCGAAGAGCAAACGGGCGCCCTCCAACCGTTCCCGGTCGCCACCATCGAGGATGCCTCGCTCGAGCTCCAGGCGGGCGTCGAGAGCGGAGCCGGCGTCGGGCTCCCGCTCGGCGCTTTCCAGCAAATCGACCTTCTCGGCGTATGTGATACCGGAAAGGCCGTCGAGGCCGAAAACCCATTCGAGCGGGTTCTTCTCCTTACTATCCCTGCCGAGTGCTCGGAGAGTCGACGGAAAAGGTCCCTCGCGTGGCGGTCGTCGTCGGAGGTAGAGGCTAAGTGTCTCAGCAAACGCCGTCCTGAGGGCGTCGTTGGAGAGGTCGAGTTCAACATCCCAATACTGCGGCCCACAGCCAGTGGACAGACTGGCGATCTGGTCGAGCGGTGGCAGGAGACACGGTGTCGTTCTGTTCAGAGTAGATTCCGTGGACATGTCGGATTTCATCTTGATCTGCACAGAGACGGAGACTGGCTGGCCGGTGAGGACGTCCTTGGCGACTAAACAACGCTGTTCTGTGGCCAAGACCCAAAAGTAGCGGAACGCTTGCAGATGAGATCGGTTGTCCATGACGCTGGTGGGAAAGACAGGGTAGAATGCCACAAGTAGAGCTGCAGTGGCCATGTTGTTGGTCCCAAACGTCGTAGTACCGCAGCCCAGGAAAAGGGCGCCCACGGCCAGGTGGGCAGCCAAATGAGATCCGTAGGGCGTATCGGGGTCGTCTCGGCCGTGGAGGGCCCGCAGGCGGCGAAGAATGGGAATGTCGCCAGTACCGGCCATGACTATGGAGCACGAGATGGCAAGAATGTCCTGACACATCCTGGCGTTTGACCGCGCCAATTCTTCGTCGTACAAGGGGCCGGCATCCGGATCCGCCCTTGGCGACTGCGCGATGCTAGAAATGTGCATGAACTGATCCAGGTAGTGCAGGAGTATGTCCCTAACCCTTGTCGACGCACTCCCCGAGAACCGCAACGCAATGGCGAAACAGAGTCCCGTGACAATGCTGAAGAATGGAAGATCTGTCGACCGCAGCTTTGTGACACCCAACAGCCTGTGTCCGGCGCGATATGGTGCCGGGAGGTTGTCACGAATCCAGGCAAAAGAGGGTTCAACCTTGGACCAGAGTATGAGGTGCTTGGTGACGGTCCGGAGAAGTAGAATGTCAGGCCGGACATAGTCGAACTGGAGAACCGAGTCGGGGACGTCGATTTTCCGAGCCACGATCTGGTCCTCAGACTTCATGAATATAAGAGCAATGGCCATGACCGCACCTGCTGCGGCACGATCGAGGATGTGGACTATCTCAACGTTCTTCGTCGCGGTAGCGTGGGCAAGCAGCTTCTCTGTGAGCTGCATGTCGTGCAGGCCCTTGAGATCATTTCCTTTGCCAAGGTTGATGAACCCCAGGGCGAATCCAGCGGCGAGTCTGTAGCATTCACTACGAAGCGGCTCTTCCTCGTCCTCCTCGTCCACCTGCTCGATTTCCGAGAGCATGATTTCGCTCATGCGCCGATGCTGACTATTGCAGTATAGCAGCCCGATGCCCATGATGCCCGAGGTCTGCGTGAGCGGCGACAGGTTCAACTCGGCAGCGCCACGGGGCAGCATGCGTGTAGCATGAACGGAGAGAAGGCGGGTGATGAGCGAGTCCATGGTGCCCATGTATGAGGCAGCCAGTCCCAGAAGCAATCCCACCGAAGTCATGGTGTGTTTTGGCGTGAGGTATTTGAAGGCAACCCATTTTGCGACGCCCTTCAGGTGGCCGTTGAGACCAAGAGCAAGGAGGAAGCCGGCATGTCGATTGCTCAGCTCCTGTCCAGGCTTATTGTAAAGAATCCACGACGTGTCGATGCCCTTTGCTTGAGGCGAAATGGCCAAGCCGGCCGCAACTCCTTGATGGAAAAACCCCCAGCAAACCTTTTCCTCCGTGAACAAAGCTTTGTCGACGCCAACCGTAACGTTAGCCGGTTTGACCACGCAATTCAGGTTGAAGCCCCCGATGTGGAACTTTTGGGTAATAAGAGGGTATCGTAAACTGTAGTATAGCAACGCCCGGCCAGCCGGGATGGCCAACGTGCCGGTAGCAATTCGCGAGACAAGCTCCTTTTGCTTCTCTAGATATTCGCTTTCCGGCCAGCTCGGGTTGGGTTCCAAACGGACAAGTCTCGCTTTGTGAGTCGACAAGAGATCTTGCGCCTCGTTGAGACGGCGATCATCTTTGAACAAGGCTCTTATGACAGCCTGGCGCTCTGTGCCTTCCCCTTCGTCATAGCCAATATTGTTCGTCTCTTCAACGCTTTGGCAGAGAAGTCGGAAGTCCCATGTTGCAGTATGGGTGGGAGCCTGTGTTTTGCACCTTTAGTCTCTTTCAGCAACATACGACCGGCATTGCTTACCAGGATGCTGGACGCGGGAATTCGAGGTCGTTTCTTAGGAACCAGAATGAGACTGATGTCGCTTCGCTTCACCAAGTCCAACAAGTCGTTTGTCCACTCGGATGGCGGATGGGGTTGGCACAGAGAGATCGCATCCTGCAAGGGCGCCGAGATGGCTTCTGGTAGCGTCTCGAGAACGTGTCTGTTGAACCCACAATCTCTCATCGCCTCTACCATCTGCACCGCAGTTGTCCTTTGTCTCACAAGCTTGAAGAAGCGCTTGAACATGAGAGTTCGGGGAGTGATTGTATCCCAGCGCTGGTCCTCCAACTTGCTGGCCTCGGGTTGTCGTGAGCTGGCGTAGTAGATGTCCGCCGGCGTGAGACACGGCTGTCCACGAAGGCCGATGAACCGAGATTGGATCCATTCGAAAACATCGGGCCTCACTGGCGGCTGAGGAATCGGTGACTTCAGGTTAAGCTCTGACAGACTGTGAGACATTTACCGCAAACAATGTTGAGAGCATCTGCTTACCCGTGTCATGGCGAGGATCAACGTCTTCCTGGATGCCCAGCTCATATATCGAGGAGAAGTCATGCCACTTCAGCCACCTGGCTATCTGACATAGCAAAACTCTCAGATCGACCCTCCCAAGGGCCACGTATTCAGGTGTTGTTATGTCGAGCTTCTGTTCCTCGAGGAGCAGGTGCAAAGCCATGAAAATATCAACGGCCACTTTGCGACGGCTATCAGAGTCTCTGCCAAGGGACATGGGCATGTACCCCGACAGCCCCATGGCCGTTTCACCCAAGGACGAAGACAAGAATTCTCTTGCAAGATTAATGTGCCTGGATAGAAACCTGGGAGTAAAGGTTTGGCCACTCGTCGAAAATGGAGCATCGTCTGCTTCCTCATCAAGAGCCCATTGCCATCCCCTGTTCATCATCCAGACAGGGCAGCCCAGAGCGTTTGCGGTTTCTCCCATTTCCATCGCCTTCCAATTCTCAGATTCTCGAATTGAGCCAAAGGAACCGGATGCCGGCCTTTTCTTACGAACCGGGAGGCGTGCCGTCTGGAACGCCCTGGATTCGGGTCGACCCAGATTCAGAAACGAGGCGAGAAGAATAGTCGCAAAGGCAGACCACTCAACGCTGGCAACCGACTCTCCTTTGTCCTGCAGCCACTGCATGACATGCAGCCATCCGGCATGAACGCGCCCTGCCCCATTGTTCGGTAGAACGCTCTTGCAAATGTCCAAAGCCCGACGCACCTGAGGACACGAGGGCTGCAGTTGAATCCTCAGCTGGTGAAGACGCCCCTCTGTATCCAGGACATCGACGACACCGCGCTGCCGGGGATAACGGATGCCCACAACGCTGCCGTTGCTGACATCTATAACTTCTGATTTCCTTTGCTTGACGTCTCGGTCCCGCGCTCTACCGTGAAACTGTAAGCTCCTCGTGTCGTCGACGAACAAGAGAGACAAGGAAATCTTGGTCAGTTCGATCCACGGTGCCTGCGTGCTCAGCTCGTGGCGCCCGTCCATGGATTCGGAGAGAACCAGAATGACGGACAGATTGTCATCGACCAGTTTCGACGAGTCAACCACATTATGCACCTTCCACTGCTCCCGTGGCACCAAGGAAGCTGTGACGTGCCCAAACTTCTCTTGCAATGTGACGTGAATGGTCATGAGATGGAGACGCCTCTCGAGAGAATCTTGGATCCCAACGAGAAGCTGCGTACGTTGCTGCTCGTCGGCGGCGTACGGTGGCGCAGTGAGAATGAAGACTTTGGCCTGGCTCCGAGCGGGCTGCGCTGACGTGGAGTAGCGGACATT
This sequence comes from Hirsutella rhossiliensis, assembly GCF_020360975.1. Taxonomy (NCBI): domain Eukaryota; kingdom Fungi; phylum Ascomycota; class Sordariomycetes; order Hypocreales; family Ophiocordycipitaceae; genus Hirsutella; species Hirsutella rhossiliensis. The sequence goes on from NW_025408669.1 coordinate 3,453,532, forward strand.
TGAGTTGTCCGAGGAGATTGTATGGATTCTGGTGAACCGGATCTCATGCTGCAACCCGTCAAAGTCGTGATCGTCGAGGCCCATGTTGTGAAGACCCTCGTCCAGAGTAACATCGACAGGCGCCTCCAGCAAGCTGCCGAGGCTGGGATGGATAGGATGGAAGCTGGAGCTCGAGCGCCCATGGTCATGACGTTTGGATGTTCCGCTATTGGACACCAGTGGTTGCTCGGTAAAGACTGCCCGCTCGTGAGACGCCGAAAGGTCCGCCCGAGCCAGCATTGAGCTTAACCGGCGAGAACTTCTTCGCGGGACTGCAGAACCGTCATTGTCCTGCTGCTCTAGGGACGAAACAAGGTCCAACGGCTTTTCAAACTTGTCGCTCCTGCGTAGACGCTTTCCTGGCAGGGGAGCCCCGAGACTTTCGCGAAAGTTTTGCTGTACGGGCGTGGATGCGCCGCTGGCGAAGCCGGGCTGCATGGAGCTTCGGCGCCGCGTGGCCCTGTTTTTGGTCTTGGTGTGCTGGCTTACGAAGGGGTCTTCGTGGCTCAAGTACGTGAGTCGCCACACGGTATACGAGCTATTTTCGCGATTCACAGTGACACCCAGGATGAGGGGGTCTTTCATATGCTGGGCAGCCGCGACAGGCAGCCGTATCCGCTCTACGTGGAGCAACTCCTCGGCGGGGTCGAGGAAGGGCGGTTTCCTCGACGTGGCCTTCCGCGCTGCTCGGTGGCTGTGAGGGTCCAAGTCGGTGACGATGAGGCCGATGTCTGCTAAAGGGTCTGTCAAGGAGACGAGGCGTGGCCAGTGAGATTCGGCCTGCTCCATGGGCGCATCCCACATGTTTTCAAGGGTAGATCTGAGGCTCAGATGGAGGGCCTTTGGATTCCCCAAGCCCTCGGTCGAGAAGGCGGTTTGCTGGGAGCAGTTGAAAGCGGTGAGCTGCGATGAGACAAAGGAGTTTGGCGGAACGCGAGGAAACTTGAGCGAGACGGGGGCCACATTTTCTGTCTTTGCTCTTCGCTGGATGATGACGCCCACAGGACCGGCGCAGGCGGACTCGACCTCGAAGGGCATGTGGACGACATGGCTTGTGCCGGAGAGGAAGTAGATGTGGGCCTGGGTCTTGAGGAAGACGACGAGAGCCTTCTGCAGCGCTGGAGAGCCAGGGACGGGGTTCTTGAAGGTGGTGCGATCGGCCTTTGCATCTTCAGACTTGGGGAAATAGGCGAGCAATGCGTGGATAACGGGCTCTTTTTCGAGGTCGAACTTGAAGGCCTTGCGGAAGATTCTGCCTCGGCACCAAATGACGCAGTTGCGCGTCGTCAGCAGCTCGTCTTCGACGCGGTCCTGGCCACCGTCGTCCGTTGTGATGTCCCAGGCGTAGGAGGAAGTTGGAGCGCCGGCGTCGATGAGCTGTTCGTCGATTGCGTAGCGAAGCCCGGAGGGCTGATGCAGCCCAAGGGACTTGACCGACGCCATGGCTGAAGATGCAGGAGCTCCATAGGCTGCACGGGGGGTGAATTGAGGAGCGGCTCTCTATGCGATTGAGGCTCGCGTCGCGACGAGGGCACGCTGCAGCACCGTGTGTCGAGACGGCATGCCTTTCGCGGTCGCCGAGCTGCTGCCGCCGAGAGGGCGTGAAAGGAGGTGCAAAGAAAGGTCGGTCGTTGGAGGTGAAGTCGAGCGCGAGAGTCTCGATTGGAAGGTACGGCATGGGAATTATTCAAATCGCCGTAGTGGGGCGCTGCTGCTTCTGGAATGGCCGTGGACCGTGACGTAGGTACCTCTTTGTTGTTACTGTAGCTCTCGGCTTCAGTCCCACTCCTGTCATCACCACTCGTCGTCGCCCAAACACGTCCTCCAAGGGCCAACAGCACTCGAACCCCCCCCTTCTCAACTCCATGCGCACCCGCCAAGTCGCGCTCTTCTCCCACTCGAATCGCGCCTTTCTCGTCTCCCGAGTCGCGTCACGGCCGCTCCCATTATGAACCCCAACAAGCTGCCGCAATGACACCACAGCCGCCCCAACCGAGGCACAACCCAGACGGCAACGGCGCACCCCCTCGATCCAGCACCGATCCGCAGCACAAAGGGACAAGGTCTGTCTCTCCGTCACAGCAGGCAGCTGCGGATCGCCCCCCTCTCCGACACAAACGGCCGGACGCAGGTCGCCACGAAAGCGGCAGGGGTGCAGACGAGGACGACGGCAAGCAAGAGAACGATGACGGCGAGGATGACGACGGGGACTCCGGCGAGGACGACGACGACGAAGACGATGATGAGGAAGAGGAACCACAGCTCAAGTATGCGCGGTTGACCCAGCACTTGAGCCCCGTGTACCGCAACGGAGATGCGACGAGCGCCTTCATCGTCGCTGGCGACAAGATGGTGCGCTCCAGACTCCCTCTTCTCGTGGCATGCAACATGGATTGACTAGGCTTTAGATTATTGGGACTCACAATGGCAACATCGTAAGTCTACCGAGACTCCTTCTCAGAAGCCCGAGCTAAACAAAGGCGGTGCAGCATGTCGTCCAGCTACCAACCTTCCAATCGCTGCGTGTCTACCACGCCCACGCGGCCTCCGTCACGAGCATCTCGATATCCCCGTTTCCGCCGCCGTTACCCAACGACAAGATCGATGCTTCCTTGCGCCCTGGCACTACCCAGCCGCGACCTGCATCTAGACAATCAGGCGTTGCTTCACCGGCTGCAACGTCGAGGAGGATTAAGGACCCCGCGCCGCTGCCAAGACTTGCCTCCAACGAAATATACATATCGACTTCCTCAATGGATGGCAACGTTTGCATCCAATCACTCATGGACGTAAAGGATGTTCAGCTGCGAAACTTTGCCCGTCCGGTGCAAGCCGTTTCCCTCTCACCGGAATACAAGCTCGACCGGACCTACCTGTCAGGCGGCCTGGCAGGTCAGCTTATCTTGACTGTAGGCGGCAGTTCTGGGCGAAGCACGTCAACTACAACAGGGACGGCGGCAGCAGCCGCTTCTGGCTGGCTGGGCAGCATGGGCTTGAGCCACAACACCGGCAAAGATACCATTCTCCATTCGGGGGAAGGCACCATTAGCTCCATCAAGTGGTCTCTCTCCGGTAAATACGTCGTCTGGCTCAACGAGTATGGCATCAAGGTCATGCGCTCAAAGCTACATCTCGAGAGTGCGGACTCGGATCACGCCTGGAAGCGCATTGCTCACATCGACAGGCCCCAGACAGACGAGTGGGAAACCATGGCGGGTGTCTGGAAGGGCCGGGCTGAGTGGATCGACGAGAAAGCCATCGAGAGTGGCGAGATGGGTCAAGGGGTCCATGCCGATTCTTCTTCCGCTACTGCCACTTCCGTCAGGCTGCGGGAGCAGAGTGTCCTGAGTAAAAGAGCAGTGGAACGGCTCCTCGTCGGCTGGGGGGGGACCATTTGGATCATCCACGTCCATGAAGGGGGCCCAGGGTCGCACAAGAACGCTGGCGAAAAGGCCATTGGGCGAGCAGAGATTGCCAAAATGTGAGTGCAACCAAGTAAATCATCAAAGAAGAGCTGAGCTGACCAGTCGTAGTCTTCGAATGGACTGCATTATTTCCGGCATTTCCTTATATACCCAAAACTTGTTACTTGTCCTCGCATTCTGTTCACCGCATGACGAAGATGAAAACGACGAGGCGGACAAATCTGCCAAGGGCGGCAAACGCAGCTTGTCAAAAGGCTCTGAGGACAGCGAGCCGTCTAGAGTGTTGCGTCGTCGGCCGAGCCATCAGCCGCCCGAGCTCAGACTCATCGATCTCAACTCGCAAGCCGAAGTCGACAAGGACGGTCTGAGCGTTAGCCGATTCGAGAGGCTGACTTCTGCCGACTACCACCTGGGGGTCTTGCCGGCTCACACAGCCGCGTCCACCGTGGCGTCGAAAGGAACCCTCGAGGCACTCGCTGGCCTGGGCACCGATATGTGGAACGCTGCGATCAACCCCAAGTCTCTCTTCAGTTCCGGGGCGAGCATCAGGAGCAGAGATAGTGGCGACGATGCGGGAGGTGGCTCCAGAGCTGCAAGCACTGCAGGGACTGTTCGTTCGATCAAGGGCGCGAAGCCGACGGTGCACCCCAGCTTGGTGAAGCCGGGGGCGAAAATCTTTATTCATAGCCCATACGACTGCATTCTGGGCACCAAGAGGGATCTGGCTGATCATTTATCCTGGTTATTGGAGCACCAACAATATGCGCGAGCGTGGGAACTATTGGACGAGAACCCCGATATTGTGTCTGCGGTGCCAGAAAGACTGGCCGACATTGTCTCGACGCCATCAAAGCACCACCCAGGCACCGACGACTTTTACGACGATGAGTCCGTCTCAGACCCAGCGCAGAGGAGTAATTATTCTTCAGCCGAGAAGGAGAAGAGACGGATCGGCGAGTTGTGGATTCAGGAGCTCGTCGAGGAGGGCAGCTGGGAAACGGCGGGTCAGGTGTGCGGCAAAGTGCTCACAACTCCTGATCGATGGGAGAAATGGGTTTGGACGTTTGCGGGCGCAAAGAAGTTTGGCGAAATCACAAACCACATCCCTTCGACGCCGATGCACCCGCCGCTGCCCTCCACTATATACGAAGTTGTCCTTGGCCATTACCTTCAAACAGACAAACCACGATTCAAAGAGCTTTTAGAGCTCTGGTCGACCGATCTCTTCGATGTCAGCATTGTCAGCACGGCTTTGGAGAATCAACTCAAGTTCCGCGACGTTCGCGAGGACAGCGTCGACAATGGTGAAAAGGGCCGGAACTGGCGCATCGTCATGGAGAGCCTGGCTCGGTTATACGAGGCGGGCGGAAGGAACCGAGAGGCCCTGAAATGCTGCATCAAGCTCCACGATGCTGACTCGGCGTTCCGTCTCATCCGGGATGGCCACCTTGCGGAGGCGGTGGCAGACGACATTCCCAGTTTTATCGCATTGAGGGTGGATCCTGAGCGCCAGATGAGCGAACAGGAACTCGGGGAGGCGACATCTGAAGCAATTACTCTCCTTGTCGACGAAGCGCAGCACGGCCTTGTGCGCCCGGAAGTGGTTGTGGAGCAGCTGCAAGGACAGCAACTTTATCCTTATTTGTACTTTTATCTCAAGGGCTTATGGCGGGGAGAAGGCATCAAAGAACACATGGGCGAGAACATGGACCGGCTGGTCATGGACAGCCAGTCCTTGGTGGACGACTTTGCTGACCTGGCGGTGCATCTCTTCTCCATGTACGACAGGCCGATGCTGATGGAGTTCCTCAAGTCGTCGACCTCGTACACCTTCGAAAAGGTAAGATGGAGCCTGAACCTTGCTCGCAGCCTCTCGCCGTACTGACCGTCTCGCCTCAGGCTGTACAAGAGTGCGAATCCTTTGAATACCACGACGAGCTGGTGTATCTCTACTCCAAGACGGGTCAGATGAAGCGCGCACTCTACCTCATCATCGACCGCCTGAAAAACGTGGAAAAGGCGATTGAATTTGCAAAGGAACAAGACGACCCAGACCTATGGGAAGACTTGCTCAACTACAGCATGGACAAACCAACCTTTATTCGCGCGCTGCTTGAACAAGTCGGGACAGCCATCAACCCCATCACTCTAGTGCGGCGAATACCAGAAAAGCTGAAAATCCAGGGTCTCAGGGAGGGGCTCACACACATGATGAAGGAGCACGAACTCCAGCACAGCATCAGCTCTGGCGCGGTACGCGTCCTTCGTAGCGAGCTAGCCACGGCCCAGAATGAGCTTCGCGCAGGGCAGCGCAGGGGCATCAAGTTCGAGGTCGTGCCACCGTCCACGGGGCAAGCAAGAGCCAAGTCCAACAAGGCCACGAATGGTGTCGAGGCGGCAGCCTCCAGAGACGACGGGGCAGACGAGAAGACGGAACACGAGAGGCTTGCTCCGCTGCCTGGACGTTGCGCGAGCTGCTCTATGCTCTTTACCGAGTTTGAGATGGAAACGCTCGTGGGTTTCGCTTGCGGTCACGTCTTCCACCTCAGCCATTTACTGGAGATGCTTCACAAAGGGAAGGAGGCGGATGTCGACCTTGGAGGGGAGAATGGCGAAGGCGGTAGATATTCGATCGGCATGAAGGTCATGAGGGCCCGGTTGCTGAGGGACAGGGTGAGGGGGGGTTGTCCAATTTGCGCAGCGAGGGCAACGTAGATGGACGAGCAGACTTGCCAGCAACGTGCTGCGCAAATGGCGATGGAGTCACTGTATACCCTCTGTAGGCTTCCCAGAGCCATTCATAATTTCTTCTCGTGAGGTGCAAGGCCGTTTGCACACGGGCTGCCTGGCTCGTGAGATTTGTTCGCATGGGCATGTTTGGGCCACTGCCTCGGTGGTCTGCAACGGCAGAGACTGAGTTGATGTAGAGAAATGACTTTTTTCTTCTTTTTTACTATGCGTCGTCAAATCAACGAGCGCCATCTAGGTACAAAGAGCGGTATTATCGCGCCATTTTCGGCGGCGTTTGATGCAAGAGGGCTGATGCAAACCATGTACGTTTTCCCAACCGCCAAACGACTCGCAAAACGTGCAGGGGAATCAATGAAGGAAATTTTCGTCACGCCGTCAATCCGTCGCTCACTGGTGGGTCCCTCGTCGAGGGACTTCGCACCAGACAGGCCCAAGTCCTTTAGCCCCCTTTAGAAGAGGAGGGCAACGGCCATGGCTCCAGCACCGATGGCGACACCACGCACGACGCTGACGGTGTTGCTAGCACCGGTCGAGACGGGCACGGCCGAGGCGGTGCTGCCGGTAGGCTGGTAGTCCTCGGTCTGAGTCGGGGTGATATCGGCGTTCTCGCTGGTGCTGGTCGAGGCGACCGATGAGTTGCCCTTGGTCAGGGTGGTGGCCCTGGTCACGGTGCTGGTGGCTTTGACGACGCTGGTGGGCGTCGGCTCGGCGGGAGAGATGGCAGCGTCAACCTTGCCGCTGGAAGAGCCCGGGGCAGAAGACGGGTAGCCGGCCGGGGAGTGAGGCGAAGAGTGGGCACCCTCGGTCGACATGGAAGTCTGGCAGACGGTGGAGTGCACAATGGTGCACATGTTGACAGAGTAGACGAGCGATCCTGAAGAGAAGCGTTAGCCACGGCTCATTCCTATGCCGAGTTCAACGAGGGGTAAAGACTTACCAGCGGAGGTGACGTATCCAAGCTCCTGAGGAGCCGCAGTCTCGGTGGATGCTCCGTTGGCTGGGGGAGAAGCAAGTCAGTATAACCGAAGCTGGTTTTCATCGCTTGTTGGGGGCAACTCACTGTACGGGGACACGCCCACAGCGCCGGAGATGAAGGTTCCGACAAAGAGCAGAACGTTGGCGAAGACGGCCATGTTGCAAGCAGGCATCTTTGCTGATCTAGACGAGATGTTCTGTCGTGGTGTTTGCTGGTTTTGACGAAAGTCGGTTGAGGTAAGACGACGGCCTGCAGATTTTATTTTCTTTGTCAGAGCGGGAACAGAGCGAGGTAAGACACTGAAAGAAAAGGGTCTGGATGATTTCAACGATGATTCTGAGGTTCTTCCCGAGCTCTTAAGAAGGCCCGGCTTGATCGCCAGGGAGAAGGCGTCAAGGGGTGTTGGTGGGGGAGGGATGGGGTTGGAACGCGATGGAGCAGAAATGTGCGATATTTCGTTCCTGCTAAGGCGAAACAAGAGGATGCACGCTACCAAAGAAACAATAGCGGAAGAACATACCTTGGAAGCTTTAGTAGAGCGGTGGCGAACAAGCGTGCTTAGGTGGTATGGTGGAGGTGATCCGTGGTGAAGGGCGGAGAGAAGAGGAAGAGGAGAAGAAAAGATTCTGCACACGGGGACAGAGAAGATAAATAAAAGAGGCACAACACGCGGCATGTTTTTTGCCTGATAAAACAGGTATCCGGATGATAACGGGCTTGTTTGCGCGCAGTGAATCATACGGGCAGAGGGTTGCCAGGGCGATTTGACAGCTGGCCAGCTGGACGGACGGAGCACAATTTCCAGGTCCCCGAATATCGAAAAGAGCCATGGCACCGACAACTGTTCCTGACGCAAGTGCCTTTTCCTTCTTGAGTTGTGCGGTTGGCAAAGCGAGTTGCTGTAATCCTCGCTCGTGAGAACGAGAGAGTATACGGGATTGCAACGGCTTGACTCAGGTGGCCTCCCTTTCGGACCTGAGAGCTATTAGTTAGTCGCAGCTATTTAGAGATATTCCAAGTGCGTAATTAATGGCTATTACATGCCCGCGCGCGCGTGGCCCTGCTGGTCGCGGAAGAGATCATCGGTACGTTATAGGAATCGCACTCGGCAGCACCGAGCCGCGACGCAATGAATCGACACGTTTGGCTCATGCTCGTCACTAATCAACGCTCGGTCAGAAAATAGCCAAAGAATGAAAACCCGCTTGAGACAGGGAGACAGACAAAGGCGACACGGACATGTGGCAGAGACACGCACCGGTGGTCTGAGGCCCTGGTTCTCACAAGGCTTGCTCCAGAGGAGAGCTCTCGACGGATCCGACGAATGTCACGAGACGAGACGGGTGGTGACGCAAGGTTTGATGCAGCTAGCCGACCGACCAGGCGCATGCCAACAGACAACCGAGGCAGTGGCGTATGGAGATGGCAGGCTGGTATCAGAGATGGTGAATCCGCATCTGTGGCGTGGTTTGAGTGAGCTCTCCATCGCCTTGACACCGAGCTCGACACGGGCAGGCCCTGTTGGTTGGCGAGACGCGTCTCACCTCGTCTTGCCAGGACGCAAGAGCACGGCAAGCTGTCTGTGTCTCCAGGAACGAGACGTGTGGGCGAGGCGTAGCGATGCTTGTGGCAGGTGGTGCAGCACGGCCTGTTTCGTCAAGCAGCAGCTTTGCTGAGAGACGGCGAGACGTGGTATATCCAGACAAGGGCAGCGAGTGCGGGCGGCCCTGCAGCTGCGCGCAAGTAGGCTCCCTCCTGCACCATTCGCTCCAGGCCCTCACTTGCTTGCCCATCGTCTCCAGACAGCGTCCAAGAGGAGGCGTGTTGGCCCTCGCCGTCACGACGCCACCATATCCGCGCCCGTCTCGAGAACCTCGCATCACCGTCCAAGCCTCCCCAAACCAACCGCTTTACGCGTCAAAGTCGCGAGGCTCGACGCGCCTGGAGCAAAGCTGCGTCATCGTCCACACCACCACGCCCCCTTGTCGTTGACTCTGCTGCCATCAGGGCGTCCTAGCGCTGATGACTCTCGAGCAGATTCGGCCCGGAGCGGCGCGGATCACTCACGGATGAAAAATAGGGGTCCCCCCGCTAGCATCGGGCTCGGTGGGGTCTCGGGAAGCCGCCGGCGGAGGAGGAGCAGCCCACATTGTCCGAGGAATGGGATCCGGTTTCGGTTTGACGCGGACGCGACTTCTGGGTCAAGAGCGGGCCTGCACTTTGGCCATTTAGAGTGGAAGCTTGCGCGGGGGGCAGGAGGGGGCCTTGGAGTGCAGAGGCTCAGAGACGATTGCGTCATCTTCCCATGCGAACGGAGATGGAGTGGGAAGAGGAGATCGCAAGACGGACAAAAAATTATGATGATGGGATGGGAGTCAAGATCGCAAGCCTATATATAACTTGCTAGCTCCAATCCTTCCATCAAACACGTCTGGGCGAATGGTTTAGTGGTATAATACTCCCTTAGCATGTTCGCTTGTTCTGATGTGGGAGTGGTCCAGGGTTCGATTCCCTGTTCGTCCAATGTACGGGGTTAAATCCCCCGAGTGTCCGATTTTTTGCCTTGAGATTCATATCGCCTTGATACGAAGATGTCGTGGCTTCGTTTTTCTCTCTTCTATCAGCTTGTAATAATTCAGGTAGAAGCAAGTCCTTTTTGCTTTAATCCTTAATCCTTACCTAAGTTAATTAGTTCACCATCTGTTCAAGGTGGATTTTAAGATCGGCTGGCTGGCTCAGTCTGTTGTCGTCAGGCCATCGGCCATACCCTACACCAAAGTAGACGGCCCGGTGCCTCGAGTCCAGCGCCGCGACATCGGATGAGGTTGGCACCCTCACCGAGCGCGGCGGTCAACCGAGCAATAGGCAGAGACTTCGACCAGTTCGTCAAGGTGGCGAAGGCAAGCTCGTTCTTTGGAACGATCTGCCCTCGCCACTAGGCGGCAGCAACCGCTTTCCTCCTTCCCTTTGTTTGCACACACACCCATTTTCTCTTACCCGACTCGGCCGGGCGGAGGGTGCTCTCGGAACCGGCCCTGTGAGGCCAAAACGAAAGACATGGCTGTCGCGCCTGAACGTCCCGCTGACGGGCAGCAGGCTGAGCAAAGAAGCGCCTTTGAGCCGATGAAATGCTGAATGGTGGATTGTTTACGTTCTGTGGAAGGGGCAGAAGACGCGGATTGGTACTCGTTTCGTTTCGCGTATTGTGGGCCTACTCCGCGATAGTAGACTTCCAGCAGCTCAGCACGTCCTGTGCCCCGTCTCGGGGACCTGAGCGACCTAAAGGTCGCTGGACGGAAAATACAATAATAATAATAATAATAATAATAGCCTCGAGTCCAGCAGCTTCCTATGTTCTGGTTTGGCTACAATGATCACAAAATCTCGTCCATCCCCCTGGCCATGCGTACTGACCCAAGAGATTGTTCTTCTGATTTACGTTCCCATCTCTGATGGAGCAGGATTGCTTAAGAGCCATCAGTTCGCTCCCTGGAAGTCGCTCGTGCATCCAAGACCCTCGCAAGACCCTCGCACCCAACTTTCCAACTACGCAAAACATAAGAAACACGCCCTCAAGCGCCCCCCCTTGCATTACCCGAGAATCCAAGCAACAACCGCCATGGTAGCCCCGTAAGCTGCAGCACAAAGAATCCAATCCAGTGCCCCCCTATCCAGCAACCGTACAAGCCCAGACTGTGTCAGCGCCGTCCCAACGCTGGCCCCGACAAGCGCCACGACGGTGATGCGCCCTGCAAAGTCCGGGATGATGGCAAACGTGACGACCGGCACAAAGACTGCCACGAACATGGCAAGCGCAAGCTGCGAGAGCGACGTCGAGAGCAACGTCTCCGGTGAATCATAGCCTTGCGCGGGACGTCGCTTGATCGACGCGCTACTGTGGCCTCCCTCCGACTCTGGCTCCTTGCGGCTCGGTGGCGGCACGGCGGCCTCCTCGACCAGGCGGGGGGCCATGGCTGTTGTCCCACCGACGTCCGCCACGAGCTCCTCTGCAATGGGCAGCTCTTCTCTCACCAGAGACACCAGATCCTCGGGCAGATCGAGAAACTTTGCTTCTTCGTCCGCGATTAGCCGGCTGTTGCCGAGATAAGTTTTGTACTCGTGTATCTCGGCCAGCGATGGAGCCGGCATGTCGTGGGTTTTCACAAACGAAGTCATGACCTTGTCTAGAAAACAGTCAGCAAATGAAGCAACTCTCCGGCCAAATCTCGGCATACTGTATTGGCATAGCTTGTAGCCAATCTGGCCCAGAATCTCCGTCCTTTGCTGTGCCAAAGCGCTGTTGGCCCAACGTTCGTGCCGGCGCGAGGCGGGAACAACCCCGTAGCCCCTTTCCATTGTGTCTTTCGTGTCCAGAGTACGAAGTTCGTTCTCCAGGTCCACCAGGTCGGCTTGCATGTAGAGCAGGAGCCGGTGGTTGAGGGCCTCGAAGCGACGATACATGGGTGTGACGGGCGGACCCCCTAGGCCACCAACCAGTTTGGCTGCCAAGAGTTGGTAGCCGCTCATCGGCGACTTATCTGCTCCATAGGCAGGCTGGAGGATGCTTGGAGCAGCTTGCGGCATTGTCACGTTGGCGAACGATGCATGGCTGTGGGCAATGGGAGGGGATCCATAGACGTCGGAGAAGGCCTGCGGACGTTGATATCCTGGCCCTGAATGCGCGCCGCCAAGCCCAGGGTAACTAGAGGACCAGTTCAACCGCGGCCCGGGATCGACCGCCCTGCCATGAGCAGCTTCACCATGGTGACTGTCCAACGCTGGTGGCGCAGAGATGTTGGAGAAACCTGATACGTGGCTAGCCCCGGCTCCAGCCCTTTTATACGCCGCCTCCAGAGTTGCCCTCGGGGTCGCGCCCGGAGACACAGACACCAGGTAGTCGAGGGCGCTTGGCCGGCGCCGCGGACGTGGGGCATGGTAGACGCCCTGTACAGGTGCCGCCTGACTTGCCGTTTCGCTCCCATCATTTGTCCAATGCGGCGCTTGAGCCGAGGCTGACTCGTTTTTGACAGGCATCGGGACGCTACTCGGCATGGTCGGCGTCTTGAGAATCGTCCATTGCGAGACAACAGTCTGCGAAGGTGGCGTGCGGGGAGTCGGGGCCTGAGGCTCGCCCTCGTCGGGAACGTCTTCCACCGTCGTGCCTGGGGAATGCCCCCTGTCGTCGCCCGGCGCTGGCAGGGGAGAGATGCTCTCCGGAAGGAGAGGTGAAAAGACGTCATCTACTATGAGCGGCTCGACGACCGGTTCAACGGACTCCCCCCCCACGGCTTCTTGAGCTGCGAGATGCGAGCTGCCCGGACATGATCTCTCGGACTGTCCCTCGTGTTCGCCGACCGCTGCCGGTTCCGCGCTCGGGGGGTGTGGTCCATCGTCATTCTCATGGCAGTCCACCGATACTGGGTCCTGACCTTGACGAATCTCGGCCATTGCCTCCATGATGCCGAATATTCCTGGACCTTGTGCTATCTCCCTCTTGTAAGTTCACTCTGGACGACGTGCTTTCCTTGTACGGCTTGGATGACTTGGAGGAACCAAACAGTCTCACATGTGGCCGGAAGCGCGAAGGCGATTTGGCTGCGCTGCCGTTCAAAAGCAGTATGGTGCACACATGCCGTGGCAGAGTTGATAGCTTCCCGAGTCGCACAAGGAGGCCCTTGGGGCCCAGAGGTGCCAACAGCAGCGGACACGACGCGGTACGGAAATGGGCGCACTGTCGGTCGGCGCTATGACGACGAAAAAATCATCGAACACAATCCATGGGTAAAGACCTGAGTCAGCTTGTGCAGGTTGGGCCGTGGTGCTGCTCTGCATATAACAGCAGGCAGACGTTGTGATGCATCGTGTTTCGACGTTCAAGGAACGTCCAGGCAAAGGGCGACGGTGCCTCAAGAACAGACAAGGCCGACCGGACAAAGGCCACGTTCCACCCCAAGAGCCATTGGCCCGCCGGCTGAGGCATTTCCGACTGGGAATAGGATCTCGTTGGCCAAATCAGCGCCAGGACAGCTGGGAAGCTGGGTTGCACAGCACGCCTAGTGGCTCAGCAAGGTGCCGGCCCAGCAGGCTCGAGGCCGGGAGAGCTTGGTGCCCGACGGAGCCATGACCCTGTCGCCTGGTGGAGGTGATGAGGTGACGGTGACGGTGCCAGGATGGAAGACTTGCTTCTTCTGTGGCGTCTGTTGATAGGGACGCGTTGACACTTCCCGATGTGGGAGTTGGCGTGTCTGCACGTACTGTACAGTGCAGGTAAGTAGGAACTGGGTACATCTGTAGGCACTTTCCGATCCTCGGTCCGGGCTTTCTCGCGGGCCGAACTCGAACCTCTGCTGCGCCGGAGCATCATGAAGATCGGCAAGCTGTCAGAGGAGCTCGAAAATTGCGACCCGAGTGCTTTTTGTTGCGGCACAGTCGACCTGCCCTTCGGCCGGTGCACCAGAGACATTTCACCTCGCAACGTCTATACCTCCAATGCGCGCGGTCAGCCGCTGTTGAGAGGAGCCAAACTGCAGAGTACAGCGTCACCGGCCATGTTGCTGCGCGCCGTGATATAAATCGCGCGTCGTCTCATCCGGCGGCACGCTTTGCATGAACCTTCTGTCGTGCTCGCAACCATTGGCGCCACATCTGCAGCCCTTTCCCCCTTTCGCGCGATGCGCCGCAGCCCGGTTGCGGCGCTGAGGGGATACCTGCTGGGCGGTGTTCCCTCGCGTCGAGGATGCCTCGCCGCCCATCCTGTCGCAACGAGGCCTGCTTTGGTCGGGTGGAGGCTGCCCGGCGCTGTTCTTGTCCGAGCTCTCCACGCAGCTCCCGAGGCCACTGCTACACCCTCGCGACCGCCTGCTGTCCCTCTCCGGAAGCAGCTCAAGGACGAGGCCAAGCAGGCCAAGAAGCAAGGGAAGAAGAAGTCAAAGGGCGAGTCCCAGGTGGTCGAGGGCTGGGAACTGACCGTCGGAATCGAGATTCACGCCCAGCTCAACACATCGCGCAAACTCTTCTCCTCCGCAATCACGTCCTTCAACGACGAACCCAACAGCCATGTCGCGCTCTTCGACGTCGCCATGCCGGGCAGCCATCCCCTGCTGCAAGAGGACATTCTTCCGCCTGCCATTCGAGCTGCGCTGGCCCTCAACTGCGACGTGCAGCGTGTCAGCCGGTTTGACAGAAAGCATTACTTTTGGTGGGACCAGCCCTCCGGATATCAGATAACCCAGTATTACGAACCTCTGGCAAGAAACGGGCACATTACGCTGCGTGCGCGAGACGGCATTGCCCCCGAGGACGGTGAGAGCGTCGCCGTGGGCATCAAGCAGATCCAGCTCGAACAGGACACGGCCAAGACGCTTGCGCAGACCGGCAATGTGCACTGGCTGGATTTCAATCGCGTGGGCGTGCCCCTCATCGAGATCATCACCGAGCCGCATATTCACCATCCACGGACGGCCGCCATCTTTGTCCGCAAGGTGCAGCTTCTCCTCAACACGGTCGACAGTTGCGTTTCTGGCATGGAGACGGGCGGTCTCAGGGCCGATGTGAATGTATCTGTGCGGAGAACCGATGGCTCGACCAGGGAACTCGGGACGAGGACTGAAATCAAGAACCTGAGCACCATCAAGGCCATTGAGGACGCCATCATAGCCGAACGAGATCGCCAGATCCGAGAGCTGGAGGCCGGCGGGGTCATTGCAGGAGAAACGCGTGGCTGGACACTTGGCTCCAAGGAAACAAGGCGGCTCCGAGGCAAGGAGGGCGAGGTCGACTATCGCTACATGCCCGACCCTGACATTGCGCCTCTGGTGATTGGTGACGACCTCGTGGAACACCTGCGGACGTCGCTTGCCGTGCTGCCCGACGTCGAGATGGACAGACTGGTCGACGAATTTGGACTTACGTCCAAGGACGCCCTGTCGCTCATCACGTTGGACATGGGAGCTCGCATCGAGTACTTCTATCGGGTACTGGACAGCCTCGATGCGAAGATCCGAGCCGAGTTTGCCCCATCGACACTCCCGGACTTGAAGAGCTACTCGACTCTTGCCGGAAATTGGATCATCCACGAGCTCGGTCGGCTCACGACATACAAGGCAGGGCCACTGGCCTTGGGAGAGCTCTCGTTTACGCCCGACGGCGAATGCCCCCAGGTCCCCGCCTCTGAGCTATCGCAGCTGCTCTACCACCTCTACCGCAAACACATCACGGGCAAAGTGGCCAAGGAGCTCCTCGTGTCGATATACCTCGGCGAGCTCGAGGGCGGTGTGCTACAGGCAATCAATGTCAATGATCTCTGGTTCAAGGAGATCTCCGAGCAAGAATACTCTGCGCTGGCGGACGCGGCCATGGAGGGCGAAGAAAAAGTGCTTCAGGTGTTTGTCGAGTATGAAAAGTTCCCTCAGGGCAAGCTCATGTACCTTGTGGGTAAGATGATGCGCCTCGGGCCGACGGAGCGAATCGACCCTGCAACCGCCGAGGGCATCGTGAGGCAACGGGTCGAGGCCATGCGGGAGCCGTGATGGAAGTCGGTCCCCGCCACTGCCCGTGTCGCTTCGGGGGGTCTCACGAACGCTTATTCATGCCACCGACCACAGCACTTGGCTGTACTAGCACACGAGACGGCCCCTATCTGCAAAGGGGACGCGAATCACGCGCACATGGTACCACGTCCCGTCTCACTGTCGCATGCCACAAAGCAAGCAAGACGGGATGAAACCAGCTCGACGATCCTGGACATGAACGAGAGCGCCGGGACAGCGACAGCTGGGCTCGACTAAGCCTCACCGCTTGATGCATTCGAGCTGGCACCTTCGTCCGCACTCATCAGTCGACGGCCCGATCAGTTTACGCAAAATGCTCAATTATGTGATGGCTACATTCAAAGTTGACAATCCCCGGGGACATGAACTACTTGAACCGATTCGATCCTCGATCACCACAGTGAATTTGCGGACTCGCCACGTCGTCTCTTTCTCTACGCCTTCGAGTCGAGGCGTCACCGGTACTCTAGAGATGCCTGTGGCTGGTGGCCCGAAACCATCCCCGCCGACACCCCCCCTGCCGTTGGCCGGCTCAGGGCTGTCCTTGAATTCTTCGACTCGATTATCGAACCTGGCCAAGTTGTCGGCAACGGCCTCTACGGCTCCCAACCACTCTTCCACGGGAATCATGGCGTCAGCCACAGGGACCGAAAACTTGGTCGCAAGCGGGCCGCTGCGGAGCCAGAAGGATCCGGAGGGTCTCTCGAATGGAGCGACTGCTGCCATAGTTGTCGGCATCATACTGGTGTTGGCGGCGTGCGTGTATGCCATTTGGCTCCTAATCCAGAGCAAGAGAAGGGAGCGACGAAAAGGCACGCTGGCTGACCCTTTGTCGAGGTGGTCCCTGGGAGATGGGTTGCCGATGCACCGTCTGCATCGCCATCACGCACAGTTTGCAACTGGCGACCCGGACACTTGGTTTCCGGGCCGGGACGCAGGTGATGCGAAGGCGCCGACCTGGGCTTCTACACGGAGCTCACCGTGGGTGCCTGGCACGGCCGGAAGCCAGCAATATGTATGGCCCAGGCCACCGAGGGACGGATTGCCCAGCTATCCATGGCCCGGGCCGGCAAGCAGCTGCAGGTGGAGGGAAGAAGAGGCGTGGTCGAGGCACATGGGGGTCCATGGCAGACGAGGACGTGCAGCAACGGATATGGGACAGTTCTAGTGGCCCCTTGAGCTCCTGTTGCGCGTCCGCCAGCTGCCGAGGTCGATGTTACGTTGAATCTATGGTTTTTGCTTTCAACTCTGGACGCCCAGGTCCTGACAGGAGAGGAGTGTACAACATCCGTGGTCAAGCAGCTCTTAGTTAGGATAAATGGCTGCTGGCAATGGAGACAGCACACGGCTTACACTTGTGCAGATCTGGACCGACCCTGACCCTGACCAGCGAGCAACATGGGTGTTGAAGAAGAATTGAAGAATTCTGTCCTCGCGCTGACCCGCTGCCTCGGGTCACTGCCGCTGCCCCCTGCTGCTGCAAGGAGGCGGCCGGGCGATCTCGATGGTTGGGCCAGGCCCAGTACGTCATCAGGGGATCCGCTCTCCTGCCATTTGCTGGTTGCCGCCCCGCGCGCCGATCCGTCCATGACATCACGATGAGCCAGCCCCGGGAAGGGAAGCTCCGCCAACTGCACTCGGATCGTACAGTATATAAACCACGGCCCTTCGACTCGCCCTCAACTCGCGTGAGCCAATCTGCTTGCATTCAACTCCTCAGGCCCAATTCAACCCCCATCCATCTCGCAGGCCTGCACCTCGTGACCCTAATCCGAGCCCCGCGCGAGCAGCAGCCCCAAGCTCCAAGACACCAAGTTCTCTCCCTCGGCACAAAGGCACAACACCCCCCCCATCCACCCAAAAAGCACACCAAGCGAAAGGGACAGCTATGCCCCCCGCAACCATGTCGTTCCTCTCGGAAAAGTTCGTCCGCCTCGCGGTCCCCGCCTCGCGCCTGGCCGCCGTCCGCACCGCCGCCGCCGCCCCGCGCGCCTTCACCACGTCTGCCGCCGTGCGGAAATCGCCCACCGAGACGGTCAAGGATGGGCTCAAGGCCGTGGACAGGACTGTCAGCGACAATGTCGTGATCCCTGGGCTCGACGCGGCTGGTGCGTTTCTGCTCCCTGCCTTCACACACTCTCCGGTCGATGATGACGGCGTTTCGCTGACATTGTTTGTCCCGTTCTAGCAAAAGCAAAGGACGTCGCGCAGAACATGACCAAGGGTGACGCCAAGGGGAAGGCACAGGAGATGAAGGGCAAGGCGCAAGAGATGAAGGGTCAGGTCAAGGGCGCTGCGCACGAGACGGCTGGAAAGGCAAAGGGCGCGGCCGAGGAAGCCAAGCGCAAGCTGTAGCTGGGCTGAGCAAGTCAAGATCACAACCAAATTGGCCGGCAACCTCGACTGTACAACATGTACACAAACCCTTTACTACAAACTCTCAGGTCCTTTACGTCATAGAGTAAGGACATGGTGTAAAAGACGTAAATTTAATAAACTCATCAGGCTTAATATTATTAACGTTTGTGTCGTACTATGCATTGTAAAAAATATATGTTGGGCAATATTATCATTGTTTCGCAATTGTGCACGATCAAGGACAAGTAGAAAACTAATCATCGAAACTACAATGGTACTTTTACGTCAAGTATTAGAGACAGTTGTAGAAGCGTAGATATGGGTATAAAAGAAGGAAGTCAAGTAATTACAACCTCTTCGATAGCAATACATGATCATTTTATGCAATTTCAGTACATATCTCCACCGATCTCGGGGATAGAAAAGCACTGAAAACTTCCGGCCAAATCCATGTACAGTAGAATGCGGGATACATGGGAGCTTTGCTTGTCAATCCTGTCACACAGCATTGGTGGTCCGATACTGCTTCGGGGTATAGGAAAACTCCCCGAGGGGGAACCTGACCCAAGTCGTATCCTCGGTCATGAGTCCCGAACTGCCGGCGTAAAAGGCAGCCAGAGCGCAAATTATGGCAAAGACACCGCCCGCACGGTTGACACGGATGGCGGCGGTGAGGTGCGTCGAAGAGACGAACTGGGCGATGCTGAGGAAGAAGAAGGCGAGGGCTAGGAAACCGAGCACGACAAGGATGGTAATGTTTGTCCTGAGGGCGGCGACGAAGAAGATGAGGGTGAGGAAGCACCAGAGGATGAGGAAGATGCCGAGGGCAAAGCTGTAAGCGCGCTCATCGCCTTGGTAGGCCTGCTTGATGCCGAGCGACGGGACGAGGAACATGGCAAAGGCGAGCCAAAAGGCGCCATAGGAGCAGTGGACCGTGGTGCCAAACGTGTTGCCGACGCGAAACTCCATGATGCCGGCAATGAACTGTGCTGCACCGCCAAAGAAGACGGCAAGGCCAAAGACGGCCTGGTCGGGGCCCACGTTGCCCAGCGGATTGGAGCCGGGAAGTCTGCATTGAGGAGCAACGAGGTAAGCGACGTGATGAGGAGAGAAGGCCGAGGATTGGCACTCACCCTGCGCCGCATTGATAGAGACCGAGGACAAAGGTGGTCAGGGCAAAGCTGATGAGGCCCAGCGGACCGGGATTGGCAATCTTGAAGAACTGCGGGTCGTTGACTTGAGAGACCATGGACTGATGGGGCTTGCCGTTGACGCCATTGCCCGCGTCTCTAGTACGGTGGTGGCCATCGGTATAAGCCTGTTCAGCAGCCGTCGTCGAAGCCATGGTGTCTGCTTTCTTTCTTGGCTTGGTACGTGATGTTGAGGAGTTGAGGGGAAAAGGGCTGCTCGGCGACGAACAAGAGGAGAAGACGGACAGGCAGAGGGCCGGGGCATCCGTATGTCAGACGCTTCTTATAAGCCTACGCGCTGCTGTAGGGCACCATAACGAGGCAAGGACGATGACCTGTCACCTTGCGATCCCGTACATGCAGCCCCAGCTCATGATGCGGGGGCTGACAAACAAAGACTCGCGGGCGTTGACGCCAGACACGGACCATCCGGTGGCAGAGGGCTTCGCGATTCGATGCTACGCACAGGACGTCATTGCAGGAGAGGTCCCAAGTGCCGGCCGGCATCGACTCACGTCGAGCCAATGGCAGCAGCAGGCGGCTCACACCCCTGGCGAGGGGACTCGTCATTGCGAGTCACCCCGCCCGATGGCGAGCTAAGCGAGTGAGATGCGCAGAAGCCCATCTGGCCCATGAAGCCGGCCCAATGCATGCATGTCTCGATGGACTGGAGGTGAGAAAAGGCGGCCGGCGCCGGGGCAGTCTGGGTGGGGGGCGCGTCCCAAGCCGGATGGGAACCTGACCGTACTTAAAAAGTAGGGAGAGAAGACGGCCGTGACTCTGGTCAGAAGGGAGTCTTTGTTGGGCTGGATTGGCGTCATGGATGAAGAAGCAAAGCTGTGATGAGCTCGAGGTCACGAGACCGGGCCTGCTCGCGCAGGGAAGCGACCCCACACGCTCCTTGTCGGTGGCGTTCTTTCCCCAGATTCGTCGCATGCCTCATTCCCCCGGGGCTCCATCCGCCCGCCCGCAGCCGAGCACGTGCTCCATGCGTGCGCTACTTATCTAGTACATCTAGCTTCTGGGAAATATACCGTGTCTGTCTGTAGCGTCTTAGTAGCTTTTCAGTCATCTGAGGCACGAGTACGTACCGAGCACTTTTCCCTGCCACTCACAGCCCAAGCTCTTTCTGGAAATAGCGGGGCACCTGTTATCGCCGGCGATTGAGCACGATTGCGCTCGAATCGCCTCCCCTCTAACCTCGCATCTCCGCCCTACAAATGACTTGAGCTGGCCAAGCACAGAACACCCTCATATTCCATCGTCTATTCATCTCCTCAAGGCTCTGCTCTCGCCGCTGCCAATGATGCTCAAAAACTCGGCCGTGGCGCTGTGCTGCTCCACGTGCTCCGTCCCCTCGTCACTCACGTCATCGCCCTCGCCATCTCGATGCTTCCCTTCTCACCCCTCATACAAAGGCAGACACGGAAGCACCAGCTTGAGAAGACGTGCCTCGACCTCAACACACTCCGACGGCGACGCACCCCCCGCCTGGCCGCGCTCATCGCACCCGACCCCCTACGAAATCTTCGACATCCACAAGGCCGCCCCCTACACCAAGCGCCGCTTCTACCAGCTCGTCAAGCTCTACCATCCCGACACCCACGACAGTCACACTCGCGGCCCCTTGTACTCTATGCCGACGCCCTCCTCGCCATCCTTTTGCTCTCAAAGCCTCCCCTCGGCCACGCGCCTCGAGCGATATCGCCTCGTCGTCGCCGCCAACGATCTCCTCAGCGACCCGGAGAAACGGCGCCTCTACGACTCCCATGGCATTGGCTGGATCCAAGGCCATCGTGCCGCCGACCTCCGCACCGCAGACCGCGCCTGGCGCCATCAGCCCAATAGCCCAGCCCGCAACGCCACCTGGGAAGACTGGGAGCGGTGGTACGAGGCCCGCGACGGGCGGCGCCGCGAGCCCACATACATGAGCAACGGCACCTTTGCCACCTTGGTCGTCATGATGTGCATGGTAGGCGCCATGACGCAGGCCAACCGCGCCGAGGCCTCGGGCGCCCACTTTGTCGAGTCGACGAAGCAGAGGCATGCGGCCATTGGGCAGGACATGCTCAGGAGCAGTACGGCGTTGGCTGGCAGGTCCAAGGACGAGAGGGTCGACTCCTTCCTGCGGGACAGGCAGAACGTGGCGTCCGATTATGCGCCTAGTAGATGTAATGCTCCTTCGCAGCCTGACAGGCCCGCATGAATACGAATTACCGATAAACGATTGTGACGTGTCTTGAAGATTTCATCCTATTTCGTAAATTTCTCCCATTTCATTTATACATGAGACATGTGGCATTCATCATAAGCGCCGTCATTGGTTATCGTTGACTCGTCGCAAGCCAGCCTCGACGCTCTTCATCTCGTTGCTCGCACCCTCGTCGGTGATGCGGCCCGAGTTGGGATCCCGGCGACGGCCCCGGCCAAGGTCCAGCTCAGGCGGCGTCGGGATCTTGCTCCCCAGCCCCGGGACGTAATCGTCGTCGTCATCGTCATCGAGGACCTCGTCTGCCGAGGTACCGAGGCGGTGGTTTATAACGTTATCGATGCGCAACCGCGGAGGACCTGAGTTGAGTCTGGTGCCGTTTTTGGGCGGACCGGCTGACGGAGGGAGTTGTCAACGGAAGTGCCCTTGTATAGCTTGGGCTGATTTCTTTGAGGAGATTGGGACTTACAGAGTACCAGGTCAAACAGCTTGACAATGACGGGCCCCCACACCGTCATGGCGATGATCTGCCCGTAGGACCACTTGCTTGCCTCGAAGCTGTCGGCGCTAAAGACCTTGACGAGGGAGACCATGTACAAAATGTTGATGACGAGGTAGGCCAGCTCCAGGGACCACCAGACGACTCTCTTGAGCCTGATCCAGGCGGGCTTGAACTTGCCCCTGGGGCCGTGGCCGAGCCGGTAGCCGCGGATGCTGAGGTCGCGGGTGAGGCGGTGGCTGCGGAAGGTCCAGCTTAGCTGGTCGATGAGCAAGATGACAATGGCGACGGTGTCGAGGACGAGAAAGACGACCTTGTAGAGGTAGGGGCGAGGGAAGAAGCCAAGGTGCAGGCCTTCGACACCGTGCATCGAGGCACAGTAGCTGCGAGGGCTGGGATTGCCGCCACAAGCCTCAAGCTCCCTTTCCTTGCGAAAGAGCTCAAAGGCATCACGGAAAAGGACCTTTTGGCTGGTGGCGACAATGGCCAAGAGATACTCTGCAAAGAAGCCGAGAAAGGTGTGCCAGTTGCGGATGCCCTCGTTGTGCAGGCACAGCTGGACGAGGAACATGGGCAGGATGCCGTTCTGGCTGACGTGGAAGGCGACGGCGGCGTTGACAATGATTTCGCCCCAAAAGGTGCCCTCCTGGGAGTTGACGACGATGGCGAGGATGGAGGCGATCTGGATGGCGAAGACGAACCAGCACTGGGCCTCCTGGAACTCGACGAGCGTCGTGGCGAGGGCGATGCTGGTGCGCGACAGGGCCGACGAGTCGCGCCAGATGATGGACTCGATGCGCGTCAGGCGGCGCTGCAGGTCGAGCAGCGACGCGCGGTTGCTGGTGCGGCGCTTTGCCTTGCCCTGCTGGGAGAAGCGGACCCAGAGGGTGAAGGTCTTGAGGGAGAGGAAGAGGAAGCTGGCAAAGCAGACCTGGAGAACGTACGAGATGAGGACCTGTCAACGTCCACAGTCAGCACTTACACACACTCACTCTCGCAAGGACAGCAGGCAGGCAGTTCTCACCCCCGGCCCAAAAATGTCGGGGTTAATCTCGACGGGGATCTTGGGGCAAAAGGAGCCCATGGCGTCAAACACATCGGGCGGACTCGACAGCCCCGACAACGCCTTGACGGCGTCGCTGCAGGGCTTGCGGATGCCATCGCCGCCGCCGCACGCCGCCTGCGCGCACGCGACAAACGAGTCCAGCACGGGCCGCTCGTCAAAGGTCGCCAGCGGCGTGCCGGCCATGACGGCACTGGCGTTGTGCGCCGCCTCGTCGGGGAGGTAGTAATAGTAGTGGTGGCTGGCGCTGGCGCCGGCGCCGGGCGACGAAGCCCCGACGACACTGCGGTTGGCGCGGGTCCAGTACGCTATCGACGACAGCGCGGCGCAGTTGTAAAACGTCTCGAGCGAGCCAAACAGCGTTGCGGCGTCGCGGCATGCTCGCGGGCAATCGGTGCCATGGTTGCCGTCGACACGGCAGCCCGTGGGGAAGAGCCACATGTGCCGCTCGTCGTCGTTGCCGCTCTCCCCCGAAGGCCGGATGAGGAACTTTTGGAAGAAGTTGGCGGCGTCATCCTCGTGGGTGCTGCCGAGGATCTCGAGGTCGTGAAAGGGGAAGAAGCCCGTCGTGCCGCTCAGCTCGGCCGGGAGGAAGTTGACCGTCACCGCCCGGGGCGTCGCTGCGGCGTCGGCTGTGGACGAGTTGGACGCGAGAGTGGCCATGGTGCTCCTCGCTTGTCGCCTGCTGCGCGCCCTCTCTCTCCTTTCACCCCCTCTCAGTTCCCCCCTCTTCTTTCTATTCCGCCCTCCGGTCCGGGAGGTTATTACAAGCCTCGGATACCGGAGCTGGAGTTCATCCATCAACCGAGGTGTAGCAGCTCAACCTTGTAGTAGTAGAAAATTCCGTAAATAAAAAAGGAACAAAAAATACAAATCCATCCCCCTCAGCAGTCGTCGCCATGAACATGTTTCGGCAGAGGAGAAACGCCTCGAGGAGTGAGAAAGCAAGGGCCAATTGATGACAATCCAAGTCAACAAGAACGCAAAAGAAATGCCAGTCGGTGTGGGAGAAACGAACGATGCATAATAAGTTAGGCTTATATCTCCAAAGAGAGGGGCATAGGGCTATTGTCTATCCTTAATGGAGTCGTTGGATCATGGCTGCGTCTGTCCACCGAATCAGAGGCCGTCGTCGAGCCGCCAGGGTGGGGAAAGAGACCATTGTCCAACATCAGGCCGAGAAATGGGGCAGCATAAAAGGCCGACATGCTCACGGGATCCTCCGGCGGTGGTTGGGAGGGAAGCTGTTGAAGTGCGGTTATCTCGAGTGGGTTTTGTTCGCTTGCCTCATTCATGTTATTGCATATCGCAAATAAGGTTACCGTTTGTGTAACATCCAGCCGCATGATATGCACATCATGATGCCAGTGTACGGAATACTCCGTCCAGTACGGACTCGCAGCTTCGTGCATGCACCAGCTTGACGTGTACCGCGTCATTAGCGTCAGAGTACACAGTACCCTTGCAGCAAACCCGACAAAAGCCGACGGACCTCCGTCACCCGCCAGCAGCAATTGAGCCGAAGCTCCAGGCAAGCATTCTCCCATCGTCACCACCACTCCTCCCAGTCGCCGCCGCCCCCGAATCTCCCCTTCTCCGACAATCATTCGCTTAATCCCCCAATCATCATGCCTCCCCGTCTCCGCCTCCGCCTCCGCCTCCTCCCGCCCTCCTCCCCGCCGCTCCTCCGCCGTCTCTACTCCTCCTCCGCCGAGCCGCTCATCCGCGTAACAAACCTCCCCGCCGCCTCGTCCGGCCACATCCGCGTCCTCGAGCTCAACCGGCCCAAGGCCCGCAACGCAATCTCAAAGGCCCTGCTGGCCGACCTCGGTGCCGAGGTCGACCGCGTCCACGCCCAGTACGGCCGCGACGGCGAAGAGCTGCCTGCTGCTGCCTCCGCCGAGCTGGGCCCCACGAGGGCTCTTGTGCTGGCCAGTGCTGTTGATGCTTGCTTTTGTGCCGGTGCTGATCTCAAGGAGCGTCGTGGCTTTACCCAGCTTGAGTGAGTAGCTGCCTTGCCTTGTCTGCTTCTTGGCGTGCTCTGTGGCAGATGAAATCTTTGATCACACAGCCCGCGGCTGCTGACAACCCCCAGAACCGCCGACTTCCTCTCCAACCTGCGCGCAACTTTCACCTCCCTTGCCGACCTCCCCATCCCCACAATCTCGGCAATCTCCTCCCTCGCCCTTGGCGGCGGCCTCGAGCTCGCCCTCTCCACCCACTTCCGCGTCCTCTCCTCCAACGCAACCATAGGCCTCCCCGAGTCCCGCCTCGCCATCATTCCCGGCGCTGGCGGTACTCACCGCCTTCCCGCCCTCGTCGGCCTCTCGCGCGCCCGCGACCTCATCCTCACCGGCCGCCGCGTCGCCGCTCCGGAGGCCTACTTCCTCGGCATCGCTGACCGCCTCGTCGAGGTCGTCCCCGAGGATGCCCGCCCCGGCGCACAAGGCCAGCATGGTGACGACTCGTCAGACATACTGCCCGCCGCTCGTAGGGCTGCCCTCGCAGAGGCCGTTCGCCTGGCTCAGGAGATTTGCGAGGGTGGGCCCGTCGCTATCAGAGCTGCCTTGCAGGCCGTCGCGTGGGCGAGGCCGGAAAAGGAGGACGAAATGTACCAGAGGGTCGTCGACACCGACGACAGGAACGAGGCTCTGAGGGCTTTTCAAGACAAGAGGAAGCCCGTCTTCAAGGGCCGATAAACGCCCCGCCGCCCTCGTAGGAAGAACACACACCAAGTGGTTCCCCCAAAAAAAGGCAAAAGAACAAGCCCTGCGTGCCTCGCCAAACCTGTGTCTGGGTTCAGTCCAACCCTCTCCAAAAAGGCGTCTGTCTCAGACCAGCTCAGTCACGTGAAGAATCGCAGTTGTACAAAACTAGAAGCCGAGCAAATCACGTCGACGTGTCTCCTTTTTCATGTCTATTGACTGGCGCCCGGATTCGGCCGTAACTCCAACATGCTCGCTGTGCGAACGCTGCCTGCGCGAATCGTCGTCCCAGAGGCCTCGCACGTCGAGGGTCATGTCTGATGCCCGGCATCATACCTAACACTTTGATAAACCCCCAAGGGCCTGATGCAACCTCCCATCATCACCTTCCCTGGACACTCGCACACCTTGGTGCCGCTGTCGGTCAACGACAACCACTCGAAACATGCTTCCCCCGCCATCTTTTCCCCACAATTCCTGTTGACGGCCAGCCACCTTACTCTATGCGATATTGCGGTGGCGACTCGCCGTCGCCGTCGACCACGTCGCCCCGCGTCGATTGCTCGGCGTCTAAGACTTTAACATCGCCGTCGGCGTCCGTCGGCGTCGGCCCCGATGGCGGTGCTGCCTCTTCAGGAGAAAGTTCTGTTGGGCGCTGTCGTTTGGGGACATCAACATACTCGTGCTTGTCCTCGTCGCGGACGTAGCAGAGAAAGTATGGCTCCCCGCTCGTGCTCAATGTCTGCAGCACCTCTGCCGTGTCCCTATTCTCCTTGACGTCTGCATCGTTGTACCAGCGCCAGACTCTATCCTCAAAGTCGCAGATCCAGACCCAGTAATGGCCCGACATCAGGTGGCCGCGGTGGCAGATGACGGCGTGAAGCCGGTAGGGAATGCTCTTCATGCTGTCCAGGTGCTGTTCCAGCGCCTTTTCCCGCTGCACGAGCTCCTTGTCCATCATGCCTCGTATTGCCGCGTGAGTCCCGCGGGCTTCGACCGAACTGTAATCCTCCTGTCTGGAACGGGATGTGGTGGCGGCGTCGCTGGACTGCGTAGGCGTTACGAGAAGAAAGTCGTCTTCGACTGGTCCGTCGAAATCCCAGTTATCACCCATTGCGGCGACGCGAGGAGGCGACTCTTGGTCTCCACTTGAGCCACCCTCGTTCCGGCCCTGGGTTCCGTTGGTGCAAGCATCGAGAAAGTCCATGTACGATAGGTCAGGGTCTGCTTTTCCGAGCTGCGATTTGAGATCTGCGATTCGGTCGTTGAGGGCCCAGTCCTCGACGCGGCGCCGAAAAACCGGAGAGTCGTGGGGCGCGTCCATGTAGCGATCGAGGTAAAGTATTTCCGGAATAACGACCGGGTTGCCGTTCTTGCTGCCCATGGATTGGGATCGCTGGATGAGAACGTGAAGGACTGGTGGTAATGTCTTGATCGCCGTGTACCTCGACAGCTTACTCTCTTCAAGAATCTGCTGGTCAAAGTTTCGGCCCAAGGCATCGTATAGCGAGCAAGGTCCATCTGGAGCAGGGAACGCCGTGATGGAGCGGTCAAAGCTGATTTCATGCTGGTAGATGTTTTCGTCAAATTTTTTCGTGTAGTTCACCGTGGTGACGAAAAAGGTCTCCATGATCTTCTCCAGCTGGATCCCAGTCTTTCCGTCAATGGAGCTAGGTCGAATGGCCGCCTGCAGACGGTTGATGATGCTCCCCATGACCTCCTCCACATCCTGCTGGTCAGTGCCCGATGATCGCTTTTGGTGCTCCAGGGCATTGAGGACCTTTTGGTCGACTGACACAGAGTCCACAGCATCATCAGTGGCCACACCGCCGCTCATCTGCTCTGCCGCCGTGCTCGTCTCGTGAGTGGTCTCAGAGGCTCGGCCTGCCGCGGAGGCACCTGCCACGGCTTGCTCAACGTCAGCCATCTGGATATCCACATCTTGCTGTGGCTCCTTGGCAGCCAATTCTGTCGGGTTGGTTTCCCGTTCTATCGCCGTCGTCTCAACCTTTTCATAAGAGCGATCTGACCGCGAATCCTCCTGGTCCACCAAGGTCCTAGAACTTGAGTTGCTACCCGCGTCCATAGACTCTGGGACAGAAGCCGAGCTAGTCATTTCGACGTCTTGTGACGGATTGGTGGGCAAGGCCGGGGACGGCCGAGCGGGGAGAGGCGGCGGCTGCAGCGCAGTGGCTGGCTGTTCTGCCGCAGGCTGCTTTGGGCTGTGAAGAAGCGTGTGCGTTGAAAGCAGGACTGCGTTGGCCAACCGTTGAGAGGGCCGCGTTGCGGCCTGGTCTGACGATTGCAGATTTCGGAACAGCGTAGCAAGTTCCTGTGCAACTGTTCCCATGTTAGCGACAGCCAGCCAGATGGCGTGAAAACAGGCCAGAGTCAGTGGCACTTACATGCCTGGGCCACCACGGCCTCGCCACGGTCCATTTGCATCTTGTTCCCGCCCAGGAGACGCGCCTTGATGCTTTCATCCGTCAGATCCAGCCTTGAATCTTCGTAGTTAAGCACAATGTCCCGGATGGGCTTGACAGTAAAGAGATACTGCAGTAGACTGTTCAAGTAACACGTGTTTCCGATATTGTGCAACCCCACCGGGAGCGCCAAGTCGACCGGCTGTCCGGCAGCGGCTCCTCGAGAGTCACTGCTACCCAAGAAGCCATTGGCCTGGCGGAGTTCTAGAGCGGCTTGCTTCAGTGTCGGAGAGTCGGTGTGAACCGCCATCGCATCTAAAGCGTCAAGATATACCTCTGTTTCTTCTGGCCCCTTGCTTCTCTCCAGCTTCGACAATGTCAGCAATAGCTCGAGTGCGGAGCGCGGCCAAGATGGCTGCAGTCCATCGGCGTCGGAGTGATGGCTTGGGCCCTCGTCCTCCTAGGGCGTTGGGCTGGTGCTCACTTTCTTGCTGGCAGTCTCTGCTGCCGTCTGCCAAGGCACATCGAGGACATCCAGACCAAGAATTGTCGCGGCGGTATCAAGCGACATCTTAGAATCGGATTCCATGAGAAGTGCGGCCTGATATGAATCGTCTGTCGAGGTCCGGGCAATCAGCATCAGCATAGACCGCGCAGTGACCGCATCAGCAGGATCCCTGGCCAGCTTCAGCCGGAAAGCCTCTATGATGGAGTCGGCGCTGTAGTTGTTTGGCGGCTGGAGACCGAGGAAGTTGAGGGCTTGCGACACAACCCCGTCGTCGTCACTAGTGCCCTGACGTTGGAGCTGACTGTCAAAGACGGAGGATTGGGTCATGGCGTAGTCGGAGAGCTGATCCTCGCCGATATCGTTGGCGATGGCCATCAAGTTATCGACCAGAGTCCTACGCCGAGTGGGGAGAAGGTCCCATTGGCGCTTGTAGGCGTTGACAATGACTTCGCGGGATTGCGTCGGTAGGACTCCAAGCATTTTGTAGCGCTCGGTGTTGACCAGGGGGTTCTCGCTCACATCGACCACCTCGGAGCAGCCGAGGTCGGAAAGCAGGGCCGAGGTGCAGAGAGTCGGGCCCTCTGGGCCCTGCCCGGCCTTGTGGATGAGACACTGAACCTCGGCCCTGACATCTTCCAGATAAGCACGGTACGTGCCCAGCTCTGTCGCTCCGGACGGACCGCCAGGGGGGGCGGGGACGTTTGGTGTAAAGACGCCTTCATCCACGCCGTTGCGATCCAGCACCTGCTCCGAGAATTCTAGTTGGTGGAAGATGGAGAAGCAACGAGGCCCGAAGAGTACAGCGAATCGCTTGTTACGTTTCGATATGCTTCTAACGTCGTCCGGGTCTGACTCGAGCAGATTCTTGAGGTACGTGTTGAGGTTGAGCGGCGCCTGGTCGGCCCAGTCGTCCGTCGCCCCTTCGTACCGGCTCGGTTCTTGCTCTCTTGAAAGCTTTAGCTGCTCACGAATGGCGTCTCGGTCCAGCAGAAGCTGGACCCACCACGTGTGCATTCGAGGCTCTGAAACTTCAAGGGTGACCTGAAAGGTGCAGGGCGGCGCAGAGCAGACAAAGTGTTCGCGAGCCAAGAGAGGATAGTATTTGGAGTGGTTATCGAGAATGTCTGCATCCGAGACGGACCCCACCCAAACCAGGTGATGCCAAGGAAACTGGTTATCCCGCAGAGGCCAGCGTGCCTGGCTTGAGTGACAGCGAGCATCGGCATGGGCCTCGTCCCAGGCCATTTTGAAGACGAAGTGGAAGTGGCAGTCGAGGCAGATGGATGACAGAACGCGCGAAGAAGGCGTCTGAAAGCTCTGGTTGCCGTTGATGACGAGCTTATGAGGATGATCCCAGGTGTAGTAGGTACAGTCGAGCTTGGCGTTTCTCGCTCGCTCGAACATGTCGCAAACGGTGAAGTCGTTGTTGGTCAGCTCGTAGACCCATCGGCTCGGGTGGGATCCTTGGGGAAGAAGTGATTAGCGACGTTGACGAAGGCTGCGACAGAAGCAAACCCTACCAGCCACCTCCCTGTCGGGGACAAGATGCGACTTCATGGTCGTCATGTTGTGCGGGACGAAATCTGTCTGCTCTGTGCCGGGAAGGGCCGCGTAGGAGCTCGTGTCCTGGTCCTGGGACCGCAAATCGTGTTTGCCTGCCATGTCGGAGTGCTACGGGGAAATGCGTCGGCAGGTATTGGGCATGGAGGCTCGGCCGCGGCGGGGGAAAGGGCGAGAGAGTCGAGCCAACGGCCGTTAGTGACGCGTTGAAGGAGGCTGAGAGGCTTCCCGTTTGTGAGTTGGATATCGAACGAGGAAGAGATGTCGGGGAAGCGAAGGCTTATGCGACGGCCACCTCTTCCAACGGGTGATAGACTGGAGACCGGGAGTCGCGAGTTGGGCGTTGAATCATTTTACATGGGGTATCGACGGGCGACAAAGCTGCAGAGATGGACGTGGACGACGGCTTTTGGCCGGCCACGACGTCGTCGAGGTTGCGCGCTGACGGAGGAGAGAGAGGTGGTGGCGAGAGTGACGAAGTTGGCTGACGCAGCCTCCGGAGCCAAGGTTAAGGTTCCACTTGGTTTAGGTTCAGCTCCAAAGGTTCCTGCTGGGCGAGGATGGATGACTCAGCAGACCCACTTGACGGTGCCGCTGGTAGACAGCTGCTTAAGTAAGCACCAGAGCCTCGGGCCTCGACGTTTGACGTTCAACGTGCAGCGGCACTGCAGCCATCCTCAAGCAATGACTTGGATGGCTCAAAAGCAGCCAGCAACGGTGGTCTTTGAAAAACCACCGGCCCTGTTAAATAACCGTGAAGGAGAAAAATACACTGCTCAACTTTTCTGCGTCAATCCTCGCTCTCGCTTTGAGCATTCGCCCATTTTGTGAACTGGAACGGCGGCTGGTGGACTTTAGGATAAAATGCCTTCCTCCTTGCTGACCAGTTTCAATAGCCTAGAGACTAATCTTGCTTCGCTGTTACAAGATATTAATGTATTTGGACACAAGTACCATGCGAAACGGATCAAAAGTCCTGCCCACGGCCCAGCTGCTGGCTGTGCGTAGGCGCGAGCTCACTCTGCGCCATGGAGGTTGGAACATGTTGTTGCTATGGATGCGAGAAGACTGGCCTACGCGCACTCTACAGGCCTTACGGTTACTTGCTATAGCTTTAATACCCCAAGGCCCCTTGAAACCGCCTCCTCCGAGTGCGTTGTGCTCAACTGACCAAGTTGAACAGCTGGCTCGTCGGCCTGACAACCCGCCCAGCTGCCAATATCTATTTGCTCGAACACAAAAAACTTTTCAAACCTTGCTCTCTCTTCACAGAAACATCCTTCCTCCTTCTTTTCACATCACCGCGCCCGCACTTGCGAAAACCCCTACAGAGCGCAGCACTACTCAACACCTACCTTTCTGGCTCAAGGCCGCCTGCACTTGCATGCTCGCCAAGCTGCAAGGCCTGAGCCTTTGAAGCCAGCATCCTGAACTGTTGGAGACTATTCTCTCGGCCGTGGAAAGCTGAAAGGGAGAGAAAACAAGAACAACTGCCTGGTATCTCATCCTGTCCTTGACGCGTAACAACGCCGCACTGCTCATCAGCACTCGGTTGCCCATTCGCCACAGTCGTTGATATGTCTTCTTTCCAAGGCGATCAGGAACACTTCACCCACGCGGACTTGAACTTGGTGGAAGCAGACGTCAGTCAGGAACTCGCCATCAACATGGATCAACAAGGTGGAGTCATCCCCTTTGGTGATGATAAGGATCGTCTCAGCGGGCTTTTGAATGAGCTCAAGGAAATGGTCTGTACCGAGCTGGACTACTGCTCCCTGGCTCGCTTGGGCCAGACAAGCAAGCTGTGGTGGGAGCTTACACTCCCCCACGCTTACCGAAAGAATGCCACCGAGGGCGGCTCATCGGTCGTCATATGGGCTGCGAGGGACTCAATCAAGGAGACGGGCCTTGAAATCAACTACAAGGTGCTGAAACACGCTCTTTCTTACGGCTGTGATGCGAACGCTACCCATCATGGAGCGCACGAGGGTGAGTACTGCACAGCGCTTCACTACGCCGCTGCTTTGGGACGAGACAAGATTGTTGGGCAGCTTCTCGACGCGGGAGCCAACGTCGACGCTTTGGCCTCTGGCTTCCGCATTTTTCAGAGAGAGGGGATTCTTCCTATGATTACCGGGGGGGGTCTCTCCCAACACGGGCTTTCTCTATATCGCGAGCTCAGACGAACGAGATGGCTGCCGCTCCTACTTCCGCTTTTGAGAGGCTATCACAAAGTGGTCCAACTGCTCCACGAAGCTGGAGCAACGCCACGTTTGGCACTGACGCGGGAGCATCACGGGCACGCGGACGGCCACGCCGTCACTGCTTTTCATCTATTCGCAACCATGTCCGAAAACGAGTTTTTTGCGGGCGACATGGGCAAGGTACACGTGAAAATCTTGGAGACGGATCGCGAGGGCTATATCAACATGACCATGGGCGCGGACGGGCTTGCTCCACTGCACCTTTCGCAGGAATTTCCGAACCCCAAGATGCTCCTTCGGCTCCTCCGAGCCGGGGCCGAAATCGATGTTAGGTCAGCTCTTGGAAGAACGCCGTTGATTCATGCCATCAATCTTTGTGCAGAGGCAACTGCTATCGAGAGACGCAAGGACTTGATCGAAGCCGCCGTGACCCTCGTCGAACGCGGAGCCGACGTCAACGCCTCATCTCATGTGATCATAGGGGAATCACCGCTGGTCTGTGCCATTCTCGCCGACGTGGATGCCTGGGGGAGAGCATCTCACGATCTGAAAGCTTTGCTGATGTTTCTAATTGACAAGGGGGCCAACATCAACGGGAACGGCACGGGACCCAGCATCATCCATGCCTTGTGCGAAAAGATCAGAGAAAGGGGAGGCAACCAGTCTCTTGAGGACCTCCTGGATCTTCTCATCCAACGAGGCGGCAATGTCAACCTCCCTGCCTCCCCCCCCGGCCCTTCGATTCTTCTCGATTTCATGAATCGGTACAATGACGTGCCGGCGGGCTTCTTCAAAAAGCTCGTCACAAAGTACGGCGCCACCATCCGGCCGACAGAGGCCAATGCTGCTCTATACAGTTGGGTTAGATGCCCAAAGCTCCAATCAGCATCCCGGGGTTACAACGTCTTGAGGCATCATAAACATCACATGACGGCCCGAGCCTTCAGATACGCCTGGGAGCAAGCATTCCAGAAGGGGGACAAAGTATTCTACCTGCGTTTGGTAGCCGAATGCCCGCCCCCGGACGATGCGGCCGACTTGGTGGCGACTGCGCTGAAGACGCCCAACCACGGCCTTTGGGCATATGTGCACACCCTCACCTTCGATGCCAACTACGTTTCCCCAGAAGATGGGATGAGTTTTCTACACATGATTGTGCACAAGCTGGGAACGACAAACGGGCGCGAGAGCCAGGCCGTTAAGGACGCCAACTTCTTCATCGAGCGTGGAATGTCGGTCTGCATCACGGACCAGGAGGGCCTCAC
This sequence comes from Hirsutella rhossiliensis, assembly GCF_020360975.1. Taxonomy (NCBI): domain Eukaryota; kingdom Fungi; phylum Ascomycota; class Sordariomycetes; order Hypocreales; family Ophiocordycipitaceae; genus Hirsutella; species Hirsutella rhossiliensis. Next base: position 3,487,256 of record NW_025408669.1, read on the forward strand.
GGCCCTTCAGCGACTGCGCAGGCTGAGTCAACCCTATGCGGAGCTCCGACTGCTCATTCACGAGGCCAGAGCCAAGGAGCTTGGAGAGCTCTAGCTGCGTCGTCGGTGTGTCGGCTGCTGGATTGCGAGGGCGTGGGAGCACTGCAAGCACTGCTCGCTCAACTGCGAGACGACGACCTCGCATTCGAGGCTGATGCCATGGATACGGAAACGTTCGCCATGTGGAACCGTGGCATGGCAACAGACGCATTCGACATGAACGACTTGTGGCACGGACGCGGGGGAGCAGAGGAACAACACGGGGTCGGGATTGAGAATTCACAAGAGGCCATGGCGAGGGGAGAAAATTCGGAAAACAAGAAAAAAAAGCAAAGGGTGAAACGGTCTCTCAGAAACAGTGGATTGGCAATGGCTTGGGTCAGTGTTTACTTTGGCGGACTCACGCAAGTGTATCCCAGTAGTAGAACGACTGAATGTCCAGGTCGCATATCAAACGGCGTTGCGAAAGGATCACAAGATTCGATGCGTGAGCCGCCTTTGTCTGTGCTGTAACTGTGCTGACCCTGTGCAGACGCCGAAATATGACGGGTTTGGATGTGGTCAATCACGGCGACAGTCCGACTCCCGCTCACGACATGTGCGTGAACACACGGTCATACGGATGGATCTCACCAGGCGTTCCATTCGACAGCTGAACTGATTCGAAATAGGTCGGATACGTTGTTCGAACACATGTGTCGAAGACGGGGGTTGCCGCCGACCAACCACTTGATTCTTCACCCCTTCCTTTGTTCCGTCTCCCCTCCCTTCTCCCTTCCCTGTGCTGCCTTCCATGCAGTGGGTTGAGCCCTTGATGAATGAACTGCTGGTTGACTTTCGGGGCCACGTTGCCTGAAATTGCGTCGGCACAGTGACTTGATCAAAAGCTGCTCGCTGTACATTCTCCGGTGCTTCGAAGCACAGGCCGGGAGGCTTTGTCTAGAGATGATGGACTTTGACGGGACACGACAGCACAAAGGCCGGTCACTTTGGCATGTCTCGGAAGACGCGAGCAAGAATGAAAATATAAGGGCCTCCAAGCTTTCTCTGTGGCAAATGAAACTCTACTTTGGACCTTCTTCACTGATACAGAGTAGCCACAGTCTTGGCTAACACATCTCCGGCTCTTCGTCTCTACTGCAAGTCGACACTCAACTGCCGAAACACAAGCCGGCAAAAGCCTACAGCCAGCATCAGTCTCAAGAGCAATGTCGAAAATCGCTCCCCAGTCGGTCGGGCTCACGCAGCTCCCTCGCGAGCTTGTCTACCAAATCTGCGAGCTCGTCTATCTAAACAAGACAACGGACTTGTTCAAGCTTGCGAAAGCCGTACCCGGGGAACCCGATCGATTCAAGCTAACTTGCTTTAAAGTCCTGTACAAGAACGAGGGAGGGGCGGCGTTGAGTTGGGCAGCGCAGGGTTATCTTGATGGAAAATTTGACCTTGAAAAGACTGTCGATTTTATCCACCGATGTCTCGATTTCGGCGATGCTCATGCTAAGTTCAACGTTATCGACGGATGGAAACAGCACTCATGGGGGAGCATGATCCATCTCGCGGTGTATCTGGGAGACGTGAAGTTGGTCGAACGACTGACGCAGAGAGGCATTGACGTCAACGTCACAGACAGCAAGACCCGGACCTCGCTGCATCGGGCGTGCTCGGCCGACTATAGGAATGCGAGTGCCCAGGTTCTCATCCGCCATGGCGCCAACTGCAACGCAAGAGACTTGAAGGGAGATACCCCTCTGTTCTCCATGGCCAATCTTAAAGACGTGGCAGGTGTCGAGACTACCTTCAAGGGGCTAATCGCGGGCGGCGCCGAAGTCAACATCGTGAGCAATAAGAACCGGAGCCCTCTGGGAGAAGCGGCAGTTCGTGGTGCATATCGTCTACTCGAGTTGCTTCTGGAGCAGCAAGCAGACGTGAATTTGGGCACGAGATCGAGCCCTGAGCAGGATCGGAGGGGCAAAAATGACATGCGCCCGTTATACATACTGCTGTCTGACGAATCTGGTGTCTGGAGTTCGCCGGAGGTCCCAAGCACAACAACGGCGAGGCTTGTAAGGAAGATGATTGACCAAGGCGCCGAGCTTGACAATCGAGTGCTCCCCGGGCTGCTCCGCCTTAAACTTGGCGCCGAACGAGACCTCGTGCATTGGCTGCGAGCCAAGTTCGGCCTCACCGTCGAGGATGTCAGAGACACACTTGACACCTTGAGCGGCCAGAAGTGCGACTACGGGGCCACGCAGGCCAGCCTGGACTACTTGTTTAACGAGTGCCTCCCCGAAGATCCTCGACTTCTGGAGCAATGGGGTTTTCTCCCCAAGTTTCTGGGAAGCTCCGCGGTAAGGCATCCAGACATTATGCGTCTGGCCGGGGCCGCCTTCGATCCAGCATTCACACTTGGTCGTCACGTTACCCTTCTCATGATCCTGCTGGGTAACAAACATTACGACTACGCAACCTGCTCCCACGTCCTTGATTCCCTGTTGGACCGAGGGGTAGAGGTGAACGCGCAAGACTATGCCGGGCTCACATGCGTCCATCATTTGCTAGAAGGCGGCTTTGCACGAGTGCTTGCGAAAGAACGGGAGAAAGAACGGGAGACTGGCGACTTCAGCGTCAAGGCCTATACACTCAGCTTTCGACGCACCTTGGACAAGCTCTTGAAACGCGGCCTGAAGCTCAAGCACCACAGCATCACCAAGTTCAACCACTTGCATCACATGGCCGTTTCAAGCAGGGCCGACTCTCTGCCCGATTGCGCCAGAATCCTGATTGCGCAGGGCGTCGACCCGACTGCCAAGGACTCGGAGGGCAAGACTCCGCTTGACCTCTACCGCGGCGTAATAGAGCGCGGTCATGCACTGCGAAAGCCAGGCGACAAGGGAGTTGGGCCTTTTATGCAAGCATTGCTGGATAACATGCCACGCAAGAAGTGAGGTGGTCAAGGGCCGAGACGTTGGAAGGGCCAGTGCGCGTTGCGAGACGTGGCCAGCAGCAGAGGAAAGTCGGGTCAGGGGGGGAATTCAATATTCCCTCAAAACTGCCCAGGTCTTGATTGATTTGTCCAGGGGTTCAGCAACCAACCCCAGCTCTTTGTTTGTTTGCCTGGTTCTTGCTAAACCAGAGCCGTCTGCGGATGTCTTTGCCCCAGGCGGCGGCGTCGTTAATAGACCAGTCACGACTCCTTGACTTCGCATATCACGTCCGGCAGCCCGTGTCAGAGAAGGAGCCAGATGGGCGCCAAGTTACGAATGTATATAACTGTTAATTCATCCTGCGAGAGCTGTCCGTGTCCTGTATGAGAAGGGCAGAGGGAGAAAGAAGCAAGGTGCAAAGTTTTCCTCTCAGAGGCACGCTCACGGCCAACTTGACGTCTCCAGTTCAGTGCAACACGTATGCCATGTTTTGAATTTCGTCTTCTCCCCTTTATTCTCTCTCCATCGAATTCAAAGACACGTCATATGGGGCTTCACTTGGCCAGTTCATTGACCCAGTCCTCAACAAAGGGCGTCAATCCTTCCATGGTGACGACTCAACGCCGTCAAACGAACATGATCGAATCAAAGTCTGGATTTAGCCGGCCAGATTACGGGAAGCGTCTTTTTCAGCCAGGCAAGCTCCCCTGCAAGAGAAAACGCCCCTGTTCATGGGATGAACCCTTGGCAACTTCCAAGGTCCACCGCCAGAGTCATCATACTTTCTGTGTGACAGGAACACGTGGTGCTCCGATGTCTAGATCCAGGTGCTGCGTCACTCTCAACAGACTGGGTGAGCCCACAAACAAGTCCCGGATGCTTCACTTGGCGGCTTCAGCTCCATCAAGGGCCCAGATATGTAGTGTAGCTCATCTGCGAAGCCAATGAAACGACGCCCAACAGAGGCTGGAACACAAACAGCACGTCTGGCCCCAGAGCTCCCATCACGGCGGACACTAGACCACGGCGGCGGCAGCATCTGCCTCTTGCTTCCCTCTCACGTGCATGAAAATGAGATACCACACACCCACAATCGCTAGTTACACAGCACAGCGAGGCCTATTCCGAGCCATGACGTTGCGATAGAGCTTTGTGCGCATGTAACTTGCCCTCATGGTATACTAAGCTTTCAGAGATACACTAACTCCGACGTACCTCGGGCTATAGAGATCCAGACAACACGTTTCATTGGTGGGAGATTGACTATGCGGTTGGTGTTGGGTGGCCAGAGGTGGGCCTTTGACATGGGCAGACGCAAGTCGATGCCTCAAACTCGCTGACAGTCTCCAAGATGGTTGTCCGCGGCGGGCCGGTTCATCTGGGACGGTTTTGAGTTTTGAAACAGCGAGATAAGGTGAGTCGTCGTTACAGTCACGAGAGCAGTCGCCATTCCCACGTTGCATGTGAATTCTAAAGCATGCTGCCGTTGAAGCAGATGGGCTCGTCGGTCTGTAGACGCAGAGGCTTGGATCACCCAGTGTATGGTAAAGGCGGCCTCATCTGCAAGGGAAAGTCCGACCGGTGGATGGTAAATAGCTTCTTCAAGGGAAAGGGGGCTAGCAAACCGGGAGTGGATCAAAGGGCGGCATGGTTCTCTAGACCTTAATTCTCGCCTGATGCAGACTCTCTGGCTTATAACCAGGACGGACCGAGCCTTGTTGGCGACTTGAAATAGAAGAGCTGCCCTTGGATACAAGAGGTTGGAAGCTCGTCTTAATTCCAACCACATCTCTTGTCAAGTTGCCTCTCTTCTTCAGTCAAGCACCTTGTTCAGCTTCCAGAGACAAGATGAGACTCTCGAAACTTTTAGTCTTGGCCGTGGCCAGGCGGTTAAAAATGCCCGTGAGCAACTTCAAGGACGTACAGCCTGTGTCCTGGGTGGAAGAGAATCTTGTCGCGTTCTGCAGCCAAGTGAGGGAGCTTTTCCCACCACGTCCTCCCTGCGAGACCAAGGTCTACTGCGATCTTTTTGACTCGCCGGCAAGCCGCAGGTTGATTCCTGCGGGTGAAGTAGACAACTTTGCCGACTCGGCGAGCTGCCTGGCTGCCCATGGGTCCAGGCTTCCGGATACCCCTTGGATGTAGGAGCACCGAAACCTGGGGCACTGGGTTGCAATGAGCTGACGTTTGCCAGGAACAAGGAAGCCCGGACGTCAGTTCTTGGTAGGAACTCGAGGGATTGAGTGCTGGTATTTGCCCCCGATCGAATGTCTATCTGGGCAACGGCACGGTGGGCAGAGGCAGCAGCCGGGGAAGCAGGCAATCGGGCAGCCAGTCGAGCAGCCGGGCAGGCGGTTAAGCGGGCAGACAGTCGGGAGTCGTTGGAGCAGTCAAGCGAGTGGTTAGTCGAATAGTAAATCGAGCAGCCAAGTCGAGCAGCCGGGCGAGTAGTTCACCGAGCATATAGTTCGCGCGGCGCTGGACCGTCTGCAGTCTCCTCGACCGTCGCCCAGCCGCTGGCCGTCGTCTCCCCGTCCTATCCATTCCACGCGCGGACGTCCCCGTCGCCAACAGGTGACTCGTCTGCCGCAGTCGACAGCGAACCATCACCCAAGTCTATTGTCCCTGTGGTTGTGCTTACCTTGCAGTGTAACAGTCCATCATCATCAAGGCGCATGAGCAGCCGGGAACCGCAAAGACTCGCCTCCTGCTGGGCTTTGGCGTGCTCCAATTTATTGGGGGTATTTCAAACAAAGACGCTCGCCTCAGCTTGAGACTGCCGTGACATTGCATTGGCAAGAAGAGCCAGCAGGGCTACACTCTTACAAACCAGGGGGGCTGGCCTTGGAGCGTCTCGTCCTGCTCCCACCGACACCCGCCCTCTCTTCCACCGGCAACTTTAAGCCTATCGCATCAAGTTACATCGCTCTTTGGACCCAAGCTCTTGGACCTGCCTATTCCTGGGACCGCGCTGACTGGCCGCGCCAGCCGACTTTCCACTTGCGGCAAGTAAGCACCGGCGATCGGCAATCAGATGCCACCTCGACGAGAGCCGTGCCGGGGGAACGAATCGGGACCTGGCGAGGGCCCCTGCCGTCGGCCCGTCGGCCGTGCCGTTTGTTCCATGCTTGCCTTTCCTGTCTGGCCGTGGGAGGGCCTCTCGTGGATCCAGACTCGGCGGCGGAGTTGCTCGCTGCATACCTTGCAGTGCGCATCGTGAAGCTTACGCCGCTCTATTGACTCAAAAGTGGGCGCCAGAGACAGTGCCCCTTTCTTCACGCGAGCACGGGGGGCCCTTTTGCAGATATCCATCGCCATGGGCACGCGCTGGCCAAACGATCCAGAAGCTGACACCGGCCTGTCTTACCATCCCCCCCTTTCTCGGCCCCCCCCCCCTTTGCGCGGTCTTTATAAAAGCGCTAGCCAGTGCGCGCCACCACTTCTCATCTTTGTCTTGACCCGTCGAGCATACCAACTTCTCCTGTCCTCTCGCTAAGTCTTCTTCTCCGTACCTCGCCACAAGCAGCCCGCCGCCGGGAGACTAGTAGAAGACGCGAGGTGTGCCGGCGCCATGAAGATCTCGGCCTCGGTCCTCCTCGGCTCCGCCGCCGCCGCCGTCGTCCTCGCGGCCCCGCTCCCCTCCCCGAGCCCGGTACGTGGCCTGCCGGAACCCCTTCCGTATACTTGGAGGAGTGCCTTGCTGGAACCTGGAGCTGACCGAGGTTTGGACGCTTGGAGCCCGGCATCCCCAACGCGTCCACGGCCAGGACCCTGCTGGCTGGCCTCGAGGTTGCCGAGCCCGGCAGCGGCGACGGCTACAGTCGGAAGCAGTTCCCCCACTGGGAGGAGATCAGTGGAACGTGCAACACGCGGTAGGACGAGACTCGACCGCCTCGGCTGGCCCGTTGTGAGCGCTGACTCGGCCCCCGGTAGCGAGTTTGTGCTGAAACGAGACGGCGCCAACGTCAAGACCAACGGCGCATGCAGAGCCGTGTCGGGAACTTGGAAGAGTCCCTACGACGGCGCCGTCTTGACCGATGCCAGCGACATTGACATCGATCACATGGTCCCGCTGAAGAATGCCTGGATTGTGAGGGCCTTTTCTTCTCCTCGCCCATCTCCTCGCCCATCTCCTCTCCCTCCCTTTCTCTTCCTTGTTCCTCTCTCTCCCCCTTTCCCCCCTCTCTCTCACTTACACGCACGCACACAAAAACGACTCTGTCCTGCCCTCCCCTCCCCTTCCACCCTCTCGAGCAACCGCCGTGACACCAGGCCGCCCTGTACTGACCGACCCGTCCCCCCTCCTCAGTCCGGTGCCTCGTCGTGGACCCTCGAGCAGCGCACGTCCTTTGCCAACGACATCACCCGCCCGCAGCTGTGGGCCGTCACCAACCACGTCAACCGGGCCAAGAGCGACTCGAGCCCCGACGAGTGGCAGCCGCCGCTCAAGAGCTTCCACTGCACCTACGCCAAGAGCTGGGTCCAGGTCAAGAGCTACTACGAGCTGGCCGTGACCGACGACGAGAAGAGCGCGCTGTCCGGCATGCTCCGCACGTGCTGAGCCCCTGTTCTTTGTTTGAATTGACCCGGGGACAGTCTTTCACGCTCATGTACATAACTGGCACACGTACATAACTGGCACACGTACATGCGTGGGCTCACACACATCCATAAGCCTTCTCGACACTGATGCTCCCCTCACCTATGCACATTGCCACCGGGAACGAGTGCCTTTGGCCATGATTCCCTCCCCAACCAGTGAGCACCCGTGGCAAGGGGAAAGAGAATGACGTGGAGCCGAGTCTGTTGGCGAGCCAAGCGAGCGAGCAACGTAGGTCAAGGGGAACAAGCATGTGCCTTGACACGAGTTGCCAAACAGACTCGGCCGACCGCCTGTACGACTCAGCCTGCTGACCCGATGGCATCCCAAGATCCTCGCGCGCCCATTCGCCCACCCGTCTTATCTGCTCATAGAGGAAATAACAAAGGGGCTGGCCCCTGCCTGTCGTGCCGACATGATACAACAGCGTGTTTGTCCCTTCCCGACGCTTCGCCCTCGCGTGAGATGAAAGTTGGGCTCCCGGCCCCCCCGTCCCCTTGATGCCTGGCAGCCGCCTCTTCCCAACCGGGAGCTCTCGATGTGGCCCCATGATACACTGTGCGTCCTGGTTGCGCCGGCTTAATTTCCTCTCGGTGCGAGTGAATCACGGGCGCCAGGGGAAGCCAGAGGTGCTCCGACATAAATCCCGGCCCGCCTTCATGCTGCCAGGCATCAGTCTCCTTCCTCGCCCTCTCTTCGCTGGCCTTGTTCTTGCTCCTCGTTGATATAGCCCATCGACACCACGCCACGTCCGTTATTGTTCGAGAGTGGTGTACCAAAGTTGAAGACAAGATGCTGCGAAACATCCTGCTCGCGGCCTCGATGGCCATCCGGGCCTTGGGCAGCCTCAAGGACCTCGCCCACTGCGACCCTCTCCGCAAAGACATGCGTAAGGACCATCCTAATTCTCCAATTCAAGGTCGAAAAGGAGGCACCTGCTGACTGGCAAACATGCCACACACGCAGGCTGCCCCCCCGACCCGGCCTTTGCCGGCAAAGCCTCCTTCAACTTCAGCACCACCGGCTGGGACCAAAAGGACCTCGAAGACTTCTGGGAAATCGACAACGACACCGTCCACGACCGCCGGCGCCTCGGCTTTGGCACCGCCGCCGAGGGCGTCGCCGTGGGCGTGTGGAAGGCCGCCGACGCGCCGACGCTCGTGAGCCGCAAGTACATGCTCTTCGGCAAGGTCAGCGTCACGGTCAAGGCGGCCAAGGGCCAGGGCATCGTGACGGCCATTACGCTCAAGTCTGATTCGGGGGACGAGATTGACTGGGTGAGCACGAGCATTACCCCTTTTCTTGAGCACTCCTCGCCCGTTGGCCAAAAGGAATCGAAGACGCAGGAGAACAGAGGACAACAGGACACAAAATGTCCAGAGACGGAGAACAAGTTGATTCTCATCTTTTCATAGGAGCTGCTCGGCGCCTACGAAAAACAAGCCGCCTCCAACTACTTCTACGACGGCAAAGCCCTCTTCAACACCTACAACGACACCTACCCCCTGCCCACCTCCTCCTACGACGCCTACCACACCTACACCATCGAATGGACCGACACGCGCCTCGTCCTCTCCATCGACGCCGCCCCGCGCAAGACGTGGCGCCTCGGCGACAACTTCCTGCCCCCCGGCGCCTGGCCCCAGACGCCCATGCAGCTCAAGCTCGGCGTCTGGTCCGTCGCCAACGGCACCGCCGCCAGCGACCCGGGCGAGGTCCGCTGGGCCGGCGGCCCGCCCGACTGGGAGGGCAGCGGGGCGCCCTTTGTTGCCCACTTTGCCGCCGTCGAGGTGGAGGATTACATGGGCGGGTGTACGCGCGCCCGGGACGGGGCGGCCGTTCGCTATCGCTACGATGAGAGGACCGTCGGCTGGCGCCACGTCCTTGTCGATGGCTGCGAGGAGAGGGTTCCCGGCGCCGATCTGGCCACCGCCTCGCCTTCTGCTGCCGGGGAGCCGGGCCCGACGCCGACGGCTGAGGCGGGCGCCGAGGGGGGCCAGCAGGACGAGGACGACGCGGCCGTCTTGCTCGGCCTCTCGTCGCCGCTGGCCGCCATTGTGTGCCTTTGCTGGCTGCTGGTTCTGTAGTGCTTCTTCCTTCACTGCCTGTTTCTTCCTCTTCTTATAATATTCCGCTTCTTGCACGACTACCACACCAATCATACCCCCATGTCCCTGTCTAAACGAATATAATATGCTTCTCCAATGCCGGTATAAATAGTACCGACGTTACGTTTACCTGCTTCAAAAACGCACACATGTAAGAACGCAGCCTGCAGCTGCTGCTTGTTGACACAGGAGCTGCTTGCCTCAGCTACCGAAGAGCACTTGGCATCGTCGAACCCTACTTAGACGACAGCCTGCACACGCAATTCGAGCCAGACAACGTGAATGCTTTTCCTAAGTAGGGTGTGTTCCTATGCCAGATCATAATCCGTTACACAACTTGATTTCGTTACACTTCCGACTGCTCAAACCCCTCGCTTAGGTGGCCGGGCCAGATTTGTCCTCTCGGTTCCGCAAGGCATCAACGCAATCATCGCACGCGTCCTTCTTCCCATTCTGCCGACGCCCAGTCGAGCGGGAAAGGCGTACGAGGCCAGGTCAAAGGGTATCGTCTCGAGCTCGACAAAGGAAACGACTAGCAGAGTAAAGGCAACCGTCAAGAAAATAAGGGATGGAGCGTCCACGAGCTTCTCGCCAAGACGTGTAGGGTTGTTCATCAGAGGTGAGCAGAAGACGACATGGGCAGTCCGGCCCAACTGGCTTGCGGCGGCGCCATCACGCAGGCCTCAGCGTCTCGTCAGCTTCCTCCCCGTCGCTGACGTCCATGTCGCCGTCGCTCAGCTCCCCCCTGGCCGCCTTGTGTGCCAGGTTCCGCTCGGCGTACACCTCGCGCTTCCTCGCCTCGGCCTGCTGCAGGCAATCGACGTAGGTGCGGAACTTGACAATCTCCCGCAGCAGATAGGCGCTCTTGCGCTCCCAGTTGGCCATTGCCTTGCCCGCATTGTGGCCCCTGGGCGTAAAGGCCAGGAGCATGGGGCTGCGGAGTTGGTTGTGCGTCTGCAAGTCGGCCTCGATGCTCTTCACGTAGGCCACCAGAGTGTCCAGCTGCTCCGCCTCGGCGGCCTTGCTGGGGCGCATGCTCTGCGTCGGGGGTGCCCATTCGGCGATGTGGATGCGATCCCCAGGCAGCTTGCCTCCCCGCCCGCTGCCTTGCGCAAACGACCCGGCCACCTGGTCGAAGCTGGAAGCCCGGAAGCTGCCGCTCGCAATGCTCGATTTTCTCGCGTGGGCGGCGCTGCTCCCGGGACGCGAGGGCCTGGCGCCGCTTGCCGTTGTCGGCTCGGCGGCAGTCGACTCGTTGACAGCAGTGACCAGGGCATTGTTGACAATGGACTCGCTCCATCCATACTCGACGTTGCTTATGCCGCCGACAAACGGATGGGAACTGAGGCGCGCGCTCCAGTAGTTGGCCGTGTGAACAAACTCCCGGATGATCTCGGGCGTGCCCACCTGGAATAGGTGAACGGCGCCCGTCGGCAGGCTGAGCGCCCACACGTGGGGCCTCGTCCTAGAGTACCCGGGTGGCGGCAACGCCGAGGCCAGTGTCAGTCGCAGGTTAAAGGTGCCCAGGCAGACGGCACTGTCCTGCCAGTTGCCGCCTCCTACCGGGCCGCTGGGCGCATTCCTGGCGCGGCCCTTTTGGCGAGCCGCCGACTTGTTGGCCGTAAAGGAGAACAGGCTGAGCTGGCCCTTTTGAGCGACGGCAAAGACCTCGGTCCAGTTGCGATCCCGAGCCTTCTTGCCCACGCCGTCTAGATGGTGCTTGTGAACGACCATGCCTTCCTTTACCCACGGCGGACCGGCAAGCTCCAACGTCTCGTCCTCGAGGAGCTGCCCCGCGGGCACGTCGGAGCTCAGAATCGAGGGAGCATTGTCGTTGCCGGCAGCCTCGTCCTCGCGGACAATGGCCTGGCTGAGCGCGTTGGCGAACCCGACCGATTGCTGATAGTCACCGCGAGGCCTGGTCGGGGCAAACGAGTCCTGCGACGCGGAGCCTTGCGTCCGGCCCAGCGAATACCGGCTCCAGGTCGCCGACGACATGGCCGGGCTCCACACCGAGTGCCCGTCGTCGAAGCTCGTGCGGCTGGACGAGAAGCCGTTGCGGCCGATGCCCGGCCTCGAGCGACTCTTGGAAGTCCATCGCGAGACGCTGGTGCGGCTGCTCTCGGCGACGCGGCCGCGCGATGACAGCTGCGTCTCCGAGGGCGACTTGCTCAGCACGCTCGGGCTCCTCTTGAGCATGCCCATGACGGACAGGCTGTTCTGGGAGAGGGCGGCGCCGAGGTGCTTGTCCGGCTCGGCGCCAAAAAGCGGGAGTCGTTGGTCACGAATTGACGCGTAGATGTTCTTGAGCACCAGCTCGACCTGCTCCTCCCACGCCCGCAGCGAGCCGTGGAACGGGGCCTTGACCAAGGGGCCGCAGTCCTCCATGAGGCTACCTTGGGTATCCGAGCGAGGGAGAAAGGAGCTTCGACGAAGGACGCGCTCGGGGTCGGGAGAGGCGCGTCCGTGATCGCCGCCGAGGATGGAGCTCTTTTCGGGAAGAATACTGGGACGGCCAAACGCGCCGGGTGCGGACTCGGCCACGGCCTGCATAATGGTAGTCATGGTGTTTTTGACGAACTGACTGCGCGTCATCTTTTGCTCAATGTCTGCCAGGTGCAAATCAGTGTTGAGCAGCATGATGGAGTAGCAGATGGTGTGAATAACATCTGGGAGGTGTCAGCCCACGCAGCTCCCCCCCGCCCCCGGATCAAACAAGGGCACATACCTGTCGCTTTGAATCCGTGGTAAGGATTGCATAGACACCAGCGCTTGGAGAATGCGACCAGGATCCGGTCCACCTGCTGCGTCTCAGCGCGAAGAACCAGTCGCCCGCACACACTACGCAGAGCACCCAGGACACTCTTATCCTTGAAGTCGTACAGCTCCATGTACGCCTGCAGAGTCCGTTGGCGCACGGGGCCCTCCTCGCCCATCCACGAGGCGGCCTTTTCCTTTTGGATGAAGCCTTGGCCGCCGTCGTAAATCTTTCGCGCCTTTTGCCGGTCGTCCTCGGTCGGCTCACCCACCACAAATTCGGGTTCGTCGAGGGGCTCGTCGGACTGGATGGATTCAAGGGTGCTGAGAACTCGGGCGCCAGACTCGTCGGGAGTGCTCTCGACGAGAACGCTGGGCGGGGCGCTGGGCGCCGTCTTGTAGCCCGTCGAGGTGGAGCCCAGAGATCGGGGACTCGTGGCCCGAGCAGACGGAGGTGCGAGGCAGGGGCGGTTGGGCTCGCGGTCGTCTTGCCCCGAGAGCGCGGGCGCGTGCTTATTGCCTCGAATGGTTGCGTCGGGGTCCTGCTCGTGCTGAGCAAGCCCAGCCAGCTTATTGTCAGCATCCTTGCTCGTCTGCTTCTTCTGATGCTTCATTTTCCTTTTTCCCTTGACCGACCCCTTGTCCCCCTGCCGCTCAGGCGAACCGAGTTCGTTGTCGCTACAGCCGTCGAGGTCAAGGAAGGAGCTGTCTCCGGTCTCGGACGTCTCTCTCGATCGTTGCGCGGCCGCTCTGTCTGGCGTGCCATCGGCTTCGTGGAGCCGAGCACCGCCATCCTCCGAGTGGACAGTCCTAATGCGCGCATTCGGGCTCGGCTCGTATTCTGGAGTAAAGCCCCTCCTGTACCCTTCCCTGCCGGCACTTTGCGTAGGCCGATCGCGAGCCGTGTTTGTAATGTCCGCCAGGGGAGATGATGCTGACATGCTTGAAAGGCCCAAGCCGGCAGCCCCACCGTTCAGGTAGGGGTTCATGACGATGCGCAGGCTGCTTGTCGGGCTCTTCTGTGCGGATGCCGCCACCTCCCTCGCGGCGGCCGCCGGTAAAGCGACGGTATCGAGGGAAGGGAGGGGAGGGAGAGAGCCGAGGTTGGGCGGAGCTGGCGTCTCGTCGACGGCCGACTTCTTCCGGCGGCGAAAGAAGTTGGACGACTTCTTCTGGAGCGGCGGTTGCTGCGTCAGTGAAGCGGAGGACAAGTCCCTCGAAGAAAGGGCCGAGGACGCCTTGGACTGGCTCGCGTGCGGTTGCTGGTGAGCCTTGTTGTTGCTGCCGGGACGATACTGTTCGGGAGAGGGAGGAGAAAGGGAAGAGGCCTGCGGGTCATGACTGCCGGCATTGGCTGCGGCGGCGAGGTTAGTCCTGGAGGAGCCACCACCAAAGACGCGCCTGAAGAAGCCAGGCCGTTCTCTTTGCTGCGCAGGAGCAGCCAAGGACGCTTCCGCCTCCTTGTCCTTTGGTTTGCGGTAGCCTACGCTGGGGGCGGGAGCCGACTCAGCTTCGGCGCGGGCCATGACGGGCGACGTCGCTGTGGCTGGCGTCGTGCGATGGCCGGTTGATGGTTTGCTGCGGGCCGTTGAGCTCTTTGTCGAGCGGCTAGAGCTCCTCTTGCGGTCGGAGGAGCGAGAGTCGGCGGGCTCGGGAGGCGGAGGAGGGAAGCGGAGGGGAGTTGAAGGTTCGCGGCGAGGGCCGCTGGGTATCGTCGGCATTGGAGCGGCGCTGTAGTCGTCGTCGTCGTCTCGGTCGTTGTAGTCTTGGTCATCATTATAATCGTCACCGTCGTCTTCATGTCGAGGAGCAAGGTCAGCGCGAGGGGGCGACAACTGGTTCAGCCGGCGCAGGGCGTGGGCAGAAAGGCCGTGGTCGAAGCTGGCAGAGCGTCTCGCAGGACGGCTGTGGCGGTTGGGGGCCGAGTACGCCGCGTCAATGCTGGCGCTGCCGCTGCTCCCGTTGCGGTGCCTGGCAGGCCTGACGTGGGCGCTGGCGCGCGGCGAGGTGCCGGGGCGGCTCCGGTGGGCTTCGTCGCGTACGACGCCGAGGCGGAGGAGCTGTGTGTGGAAGTCGCTGGGGGTGGTGTTGCTGTGGGGGATGGGCGTCGAGACGGGGTCGAAGACATCCGACGAGGATGAGCCGTGCGAGGATTTGTTGGCTCTGGAGCGGCGTCGCGAGCTCGCAGCGTCGTTGGCCCAGAGTCGGGTGGGAAAGTCGTCGTAGGCAGCCGTCGTCATGGTGGTGCTGGCGGCGGCGGACAAGGGCCCTTGGGGGGGAGCGAGAGAGAACTGGTCAAGAGACAGCAGCATGTTGGCGACGAGGGAATCGCGGGTCACGTCTCGGGGGGTCAAGTCGTGCGAGTCCCGGGGGCCAGGACGGGACGAGGAGTGGTCGGCCATTGCGCCGGGCAGTGCACGCACGGTGGGCGGGCGCGCCCAGGAGCGAGGCGAGGCAGGGGACGACGGGCTCTGCAGACATGAACAGACGTCCGGCCGGCGTACAAGACAAGCTGCAGCCCGTATGCAGGGAGGCTCTAGTCAGGCGCCGTCCGTCTGGGCAGCAGCCATCGCCCGGGCCTGGAACTGAGTGAACGGGATGCTTTTCCTTTGAGATTGAGATGGGCGGCGCGGCACGAGAACAACAGGGGGGGCGTGTGGGTTTGTTGGCCGGGGTGGGCGAGAGAGTCTCGAGAGGCGGCGACGACGGAGGAGGACGGTGGGGATCCGCCTCTGCGCGGACAATGGGCCGTCGTCGGTCGACGAGGACTGCTGTGTGCCTGCAAGGGGACGTGCTGCTGCTGCTGGCGACGCTGGGGGTGGCCTAAATGTGGGTTGTCTTGGATCGCTATCCGCGACTTTGGTTGGTGGGAGGGAGGAGGAAGAGGAGGGCGAAGAGGAGAGGAGGAGAGGCGTCGTGGAGAGATTTGGGGTGCGGGGAGGGGTGCTAGGACTAGGGAGAGGCTACAGTGGCAATGGGGCGGCGTTTATAGTGGTAATGGGCGGCGTTGTGGTGGTAATGGGCGGCGTCGCGGTGGTAATGGGCAGTGGCAGAGGTCCCCTGGCCGAGGCGCACGCGCAAATGACACCCAATTGAATGAGTGAGACTCTTGTTTGGCCCTGAACTCTGCCGCACTGCCTCGGAGCGCAGTCGACGTGACTTTGGAGGCGCAAAAAGGAAAACGAGACGTGAATCGGCGTCTTCATCTTTCTTTACCTGCTCCGAGGCAGCGAATCACCCGCTCATCACCCGCTCATCACCGACATGCGAGCGCAAAATAGGCGCTGCCTCCATCACACTCGACTTCAATCCATTCTTCCGATTCGCCTCGTTTCTCTGCTTTCTTTTCCCCCTCCTGCCAGTCCTCACTCGCCGAGTCTAGCGGTCTCCTCTTCTGAAACGCTTGAGACAAGTCAGGGCGTGCCGTGCACCACGCGTGCGACCCTGTTCCCCCCCTTTTCCTTTCGCCTTCTATAGCTAACCACGTACACGAATAGAGTCAAGCGATTACTTCCTGTTGACCATTCGACCGGGCTCAGACACACGCCCCGGCCCGCGAGCAGTCTACTGACCACGCGCTGGCGCAGATTGGACCGGCCGAGACTGCGTCGCGGCCAATAGACTTGGAACCGAAGACGCCTCGTTTGTGAACGAGAGAGAGAGCTGGAGCGAGAAAAGGAAGAAAAAAAAGAAGCCAACGGCTGTCGCTTAGACACATTCCAGTCGGCGCAGGTCCATGCATGTGCGGTGCTGCATGTGTGGGCTGCTCCTCGCATACTCGCTCATCCTTCTTGGCCCGCGCCCTCGGCTTGCATGGCCTTTTTACCTCTTGTCCTCAGCAATAAGACTGGGCGTGTCCTGTGCGAAGTGTGTACTGCACGTATGTATGTTGCGTCGGTGGTGTAACTCGACAATGCTTGAAACACCATGTATGCAAACTCCGGTTGCTGTTTCACCATAATCTCGACCCCACGGCCAAGAAGTCTGCTTCCCAAGAATAGGTCTCTTTGACTCTGCAGCAAGTTCCTGTACTATTAATTACTTCGTATACAAGGGCGGCAAAGCCATCGATGATCCGAGCAGGCCCGGACGGAAACTCATCACCTTTACTTTCCCCATCGACCAGTCTCTGGCTTCTCTACTCTCTACCCTCTGCTTTCGGGGCTTTCTCTTTCTTCCCTCCAGTCTTGTTCCTGCGTCTTCCTTCCCACCTTGGTTCCCGCGCCGCCTTGCATCCAAACCCCGACGGCATAAGCGAGCGGACACGCATTCTGCCGTGCTTGGCCTGCACCTCGAGCGTCACGCAGCCCGCATCCCGTCCTTTGCGAGTTTGAGTAGCCGAGCCGTCCTTCTTTTCCCCTTCTTTGCTTACTTCCTCTCTGTCTCTTCCATGGGCCGCGGGGAAATAGACTAAAAGCACAGCTTGTGTGATACGGCACAGAGCTTCGATATAGCCACCCATCACGGGATCCAGACATGCTGCGTCCGGACTCCGGAGCCCGAGTGCCACATGCCCATGGTCTACTAACACGAGCTTGCATTGCATCTCCATACAGGCATATCCTGATGCTGCATGTACCTGGTCGAAAGCCGTGTCCCGTCATCCGTGCCCGATGGCATTGCAGCATCGTCTGTCTCCAATCATCGAATCTGCCCGCCGCTTGCCTCGACATGGCAGGTCCATTCCTCGCCGGCTTGGCATACTCTCACCGTCTATCCATCGCAAGGTCCACCGAGCCACACGTGTTCGTCTCACGTCCAACGACTCGACAAACCTCTTGATCATGCGGCATCGACTCCGTGGACGGACGCACAAACACGTGTCGTCCCGCTTCTCTCCTCCATCGCGCCCTCTCTACGCCGCCGGTCCAACCCCAAGACACAGCGTGTCCTTTAGTCAAAGGCCTACCTTTTCTAGATGCACATATGCAATATGGACCCGGTGACGTAGCCATGAGCCGAGTTCCCTGCATCGGCATCCTCGACTCCGCCTAACCTCCACTTCGGCCCGGAACCCCTAGACGTCTTGGCTGGCATACTCGAACCGTGACCAGTAACAGTCTTGTTACGAGCCCACCGCATGATATCACGGCAGGCAGCAGCTTGGACTCTGCGTCGAATATTTATACGAGGAGCCATGCATGTCCAGCCCGCTCCCCCACTTTGTCCTCGATGGACTGTGGACCGGTCATGCCATGCAGGAAGAAAAGGACTCCTCGGGGGGCAGCTCGTTGAAATGAAGGCGGATGGCTCGGCGCCTTGGCCAAGCTTCGCTTCCAAGACGCATCAAAGCCAGAAAAGGAAGCCGTTCTGCATTCCGCACTCGGTCCTCCGCAACTCGGCCGCTCCCTGCATGCCGGGGCCCGGGGCCGGGGCCGGGGCCGGGGCCGGGGGCCGCAGGGCCAAGAGTCCACGAGTTCACAAGAGATGAGGCGAGGATCGACGACATGATGGTACTTGGCCGCGTGCAACTGGCCATGGAGTAACGGGGACTTTCGCCATCTCTAGATCGACAGCCGGCCCTGCTACACCGACGTCGGCTGCGGCCTCCCCGGCTCCGCCTCGTAGCAAATCCGCCCAGCCGGCAATATTACCACCGACACCAGCGCACCGCCCCTGACCTCAGGATAATGATGCGACCCCGGCCCGGGACTCGTCCATCCTGCGCCCTGCCAGCCCTGCAAGCCTCTCAGCTCCGGCCTTCCCTTCTTCTTCTGCTTCCCGTCGTCGTCCGTGTCGACCGGCACCACGCAGTTGATCTCTCCGTACGGATGCTGGTGGTACTCCCCGCGCAGCACCCCGTCCTCCGGGCTCTCCATGTACACCGTCGTGATGCTAAAGTACCGCGTCCTCTCCGATGGCAGCGCAATCTTGCCCCGGCGGTACTCGGGCCCCGTAATCTCCGTCTCGGCCACCCAGCCCTCGCGCAGGCCTTGCCGGATGTACCGGCAAAAGTCTTGGTAAAATTCGTTTCCCGGGCCAAAGTCGCGGTTCAGCCGCGCCTCGAGCTCTTGCCCGGGTGTCCTGGGTTTCATGCCTTGTCTTTAGTGTCCAGTGTGCACGGCGTTGCGCTTCTTCATACACCACGGGGGTCCGAGAGACAGGGAGGAAACAGGGGCAAGCTGACAAGTCTTTGACCACCTCGAAAAACTCACAGCATCGCGTTACAAACTGCTCCGCCGTGGGCCATCTCGCCAGATCCAGCACGGCTGTCTTGTCGCTGCTGGTCGCACCCATCTTGACGAGTGACCCCTCTTGCGAGTATGATTGATCGGGTTCGGACAAGACGACGGCTGGCTTCAAATATATATATGGAATAGGTCTGTAGCTGACGTCGCTCAAGGCCGACTGGCTGGGCGGGGAAGCTGTCCTTGCGGCTTACATATCTATCTTAGCTTTGCCGCGCACGGCAGTTCTAGCCGGCAGTCGCGTCTACAGGCACATGTGCGGCTCGGCCTCGTGTGACCCTTTGCCGCGTCCATCTGCGCCGTCAGCGTAGTTCCCTCCGCATGGGATTGTAACCCATCCGCACATACCCGCGCCATCGCGTGACTTCCGCACGTGTCTACAGAACAAGACTCCCTCTTACAATGTCGCCATCCGCACCACGCCGTCCTCCACTTGTAGCATCGGGGGCTTCCCTGGCGGGCTGCGTCCGTTTCTGTAGCTCCAAAGGCGGCTCAGCTCTTTGACCTTGACCTTTTTTTCCGCCCTTCTCGTGTTCGCCATGGGAAGGGATGCGTCGCTCGCGTCCGGGTCCCGCGTTCCAACGTATGCGATATCGAACGCCTCTCGGGTCTTGTCCATGGCCACGTCCTCGTGTCCCAACCTGATGATCTCCTCCATAAACTCGTTCTCATCGTCGGCGCCCACGAATTCGCCCGTCTCAGGGTCCCGCTTCAGGGGAAACATGCCGTCCAGGTAGTGCTGGTTCAGCAAATGCCCGCCCCTGCCCGTGGAGCGTTGGAAAAGCCGGCCGAGAAAACGAGGGAGCTGCGGCGAGCCCATCTTGTTGGTGGCAAAGTGAAGGACGCCCCACAGAGCGACAAAGTCGGTGCTGTGCGCATAGTGCTCGATGTGGCCAATGGCCCTGTCCTTGGCCGCTGACAGAGTGCGCGAGACCGGCAGCGACGGCTCCCTCAACGGGGTTGCCGGATCTTGCGTGGTGAATCCGTTCTTGACTTCGGTTGGGCTGCTGGCAGGGCTGGCAAAGCCCGACTCGGTCAGAAAGGTGTTGATGGCAAGGAGCGGCTTGGACTGCGTCAGGGATTGAGAGAGAGCGTGGCGATGCGGATTGTTGAAGTGATTGGCGGCATTGCCGAACGTGTACACCTCGAGCTTGGCCAGCAAATCCTGCGGCATCTCTTGCAGCAACCAGTCGAGGACCAGGCCGCCCTCGATGCCGCCCTGCGAGTGCAAGATGAAGACGACTTTTGATTTGCTCGGATCGTAAAGAACGTTGCGGAGGGTCTTGAAGCAAAGCCGCACGTCGGCCGTGGCGTAGGTGAAGTTGCGCTGGATCAGACACTCGATGATATCGAACAGCATTCCACTGGTCCGGTTGTGTATGCCCATGACAGGGCGCCCAAAGGTGAGGGCCAGGCGGTTCAGGTTACTCTTCATCCAGTGCTCACTGGGACGGGGTTTCAGTTCAGGTGCTTCCTTTGGCTGGCCACACATCTGGCCCCAGACATTCGGCGCGGGACCCAAAGACTTACCCGATAGTGACGCCGTTGAGAAACACCCACTGCTCGTGTGCGTGTTCGGGCCGCTCCCTGGCGTACTTGGCGTCTGAGTGGAAGATGAAGCCTGGTCCATTGAGCAGCTTGCAGAGAAGCCAGTTCAACAGCAGAAAGACCGCCACGGCGCCGGCCGCGGCCCAGATGGGGAGCAGGACGGCGAGCGGCAGGGCCAGGATGAAGAAGAGCTGGAAAACGGCCAGGATGACATGGACAAGGACGCAAAACAAGTTGGGCCAGCTGGGGTACAGCTCGGCCAGCTCGCCAGAAGCCCACAGGCCTATCGGGGACAGGACCCGGGGCAGGGCCCACGAGTAGACGAAGAAGTAGTAGATGTCCTTGACAAGGAGACGGGTTGGCATGTCCGTGTATGCGTAGTTGATGACGGACGTGCCGCCGATCTGCGAGCGGTAGAATTCGGTCACCGCGTCCATGATGATGCTGGCGAGCAAAGGGCGTCGGGCAAGTCGCAAGAAGCAGGGCAAGGACGGGAGAGGAGGGCTGGGAGAGAACGACGCGGTCTTGATGGTCGAATCATGGCGGCAAGCGCATTCTTGAAGCCAGCGGCGACGTTCTAGAAGGCGACGTCTTTTCCAATGAGCGACGACGGCTTTGGTTGGCTCTCGACTCGCCAGGCGCCGACGAGTCACACGCACGAGGCGTGCAAGCCCGGAATGCCCAAGGAGCGTCGGTCAACCCGCGACTCGGTAGCACAACCTCGAGGTCAGCTGCGAGTTTTGTCGCGCGGGTGTCATCTGGTAAGGCTGGCGCGCCCAGAGACGGAAAGGCGCACAAACAGGGACAAGCGCCATCTCGTGACCCGCGCGGGAGGACTGGTTTTTGACTGGTTTTTCTTGCTCTGCAGGGGATGGTGCAGACCATCCATGGCGTCTCGGTAGGGCTCTGTCGTTGCCTTCATGATTAGGCAGTAGCAGTTGTCAAGGCAGAGCGCGTAGCTGAGGTGAGAGGGGCACAAGGCTAAACGGTGGTGAGCAATTGGTTTTTTTTCTTTCGACGCACGAAGCTGATGATGATGCCGAGACGCTGGGCAGACACGGTGTGGAGAGGAGCCTGGTGAGATGAATAGGCAGCGACTCTACTTTTCGCCTATGTTCACACACACTCTCAAGTATCTTCCTACCAGCACGCCCCAAGGGAGCGTAGGGCTGGCTGCCGTCGTCTCCAACGCCCGGCCTCGATTGCTCACCTGCAGGGAAACATTTGACGTGAACCGGCGCAGAAGAGGATGGAACGACGCTTTCCTCGTGCACATCTGCATAACACTTGCCTCAGCTGAGGCAGCTCCCTACCCATGAGCCCATGAGAGCCTCACCCGGCTCTCGCCCGCCCATGCGACATGTTCCAAATGGCGTAACTCGCAGGTCTGGTGAGAAAACAAGTACTGTACAGTACCTCGACCGACGCATCATCTATCCTCAGTACTCAGTAGTGGCTGCACAGCTGAGACAGGTGGCGGGCTATCCCAAGACTCGGCATCTCTACCCGCATGCTCTGTTCCCCCCTACACAGTACGACTCATGTGCTAACCTGCACCGTGCTTCATGTTGATATCTATCGGGTGTAGAAACCTATCCGTCACGCCGCAACTTACAGGTGCCCGGTCCCTTCCAAGACCCCGAGTACTGTACAGTTGGCCCCCGTCATAAACAACACCTGTCTCATCATAGGGGCTCGGAATATGCCCTCATATTCACTCTGGGCTGTGTAGTTCGTATAAGTCATGTTCAGCCTCGTGTACGCAGGGACCTTGGCTAGCTTGTAAGCAATGGACCGGCACAGCACTCAATCCCAGCTGGCCACCCACCATGTACCGCATCTGTCCCATCTGACATGTCCCTTGGGTGTGTGAAGATGACGGATTCCCGTCACGCCGCCTTCTGCCGATCTGCCCGAATCCGAAAACTATTTCAACCAGTTTGCAGAGAAATTAATTAAACACCATCCACCATCCGCAAAAGGCCGTTAGCCCGCCCGGATTGTCCTTCCGCATGGATCTCCCTCATGCAAGAACAGAACCGCAAGCGGCCGCATTGGCTGCCCAGGGCTATGGCTCGCATGAGTCCAGGTGCAGGGTACCCTGCTAACGGTACCTGCCGTCAAACAAGGTGAGCGCCCATCTTGGTCAGCCCAGCTGTCCTTGCAAATTGAGTGATGCATTCCCGGCCAAGATGGCGGCAGGCAAGCTGACGGCTCCATTTCATTCTCCATGGTCCTGTTTTGGTACGTAGCATGATGCTCAAGCACAGTCGTGGTGGGATGGACCGGAACAAGCATCCTCCAAGAAGGAGACGGGAATTGCACGCACGGGCTACTCTACTGTACGGTGAGTCTGTGACTGCGCTCGAGAGCCCATCCGCCTGCAGAATCGGCAGCGGCAGTTGGGCGCAAGCCGTCCGTGCCGCGAGGCAGATTGCCGACGCGTGGCACGAGCGCACATCGTGCCGCCGCCGCCGCCCGCTGCTGTGTAACACGAGCCCATCTCGAGTCTCTTTTCTCCCGAGCAATCCTACGACGGCTGGCAAACACGCCCCTTGGGGAGGCCCAACGAGCCTCGACGGCGCTCTTCACCGACAAAACGCCTCGCCCTAGCGGTGAGTACACCGCCCTGCTTGAATCCCCCGGGCAGACAAAGCAAAGTTTGCCATGTTTGCATTGATTCGCGTTGCCGGCGTGCCATGATAATGCCGGCGGCTTTCAGCTGGCACGGGTCCCCCGGTGAGGCTATCAAGATGTGCAGCACAACCCCTATTCCGTACTGGGCTGCGATACGACGGGCTTCGATACGATGGGCTGACGACCGACCCGACTGTGTACAGAAGTGTTACAGCACCGTCCCCCTGTGCACCGACCTGTCCGGACACTCCGTGCTGGAATTGCGCGATTTTCTCTCTCGGCCGTCACGTGATCGGGCCGATTGAGCAGGGGGACGTCGACCGGTTCGGGGCTCTGCCGCCGATGTCTTGACTCGGGCTGGCGGGCCCTGAAAACGGGTCCTGAAAACGGGCCCCTGAGCCGCGCCCGGTCCGCTCCCGACTCCCGAAGCCATGGTATCCTGGTCTTCAAGCACAATCACCAAGCGAAGCATGTGAAAGTGTAGTAACTTAATCTTGAACGGCACAAGCTTGACAGCGAGTGCATGATTGATAAATGTCTAACCAATTTTTCACCACGATTCCGCTCGTTCATGATGAACTTTTTGACACAAAACTCCTAAACCCCATGTCTAGCTTCCACGCGTCCGGTACAAGCCTGTCCCAAACACCGAGAAAAAAAAATTCTAAAGCAAACAGCGACGTAGCCACAGGTTTTCTACCTTTTGGGCTGACGCGGCTCTGGGGCTCTTCAATCCCCATTTCAAACGCACCGGCGGGATATACCGCGATGGGCAGCGGTTAGCGCGGTTTGCCTGTGCCTGCGGCGGATCCGTCCACCGGAGGGAGCACTTCTATTCGTCATGTCTCATGTCGTGCAAGTTGCCAGCCATCTTTCAGTCCCTGGACTTGTGCATGCTGCCGGTGACGTAGTTTTCGCAGCCCAGCGCATTGATGGTCGCGATATCGTGGGTGTCCATCCGGAAGTCGAAGCTGTTCAAGTTGCTCTGGATGCGGCTGGCAGTCAAGCTCTTGGGGAGGACGACGTTGCCCCGAGCGGCGTTCCAGTTGAGCAGGATCTGGGCAGGAGTCTTGCCATACTTGGCCGCGATGGCATTGATGGTTGGGTCTTCCAGCTTGTTGCCACGAGCCAGAGGAGAGTAGGCCTCGATCAGAATGTCGTTCTTGTTGCAGAGCTCGACCAGAGCCTCACGCTGGCAGAAGGGGTGGACCTCGACCTGGTTGACGGCGGGAACAACTCGGGCATTCTCAAGCAGGTTCTCAATGTGGGCGGCACCAAAGTTGGAAACACCAATTGACCGGACTTTGCCAAGCTTCTGTGCCGTCTCCAGAGCGCGCCAGCTCTCGAGGCGCTTCTGCTCGTTGTCCGCGGGAGAGTGGATCAGGTAAAGGTCCAGATAGTCGAGACCAAACTTCTCGAGGGAAGAGCAGAGAGCATCAAACGTGGCCTCGTAGCCGTGATCGGCGTCCCACAGCTTGGAGCAGATGTAGACGTCCTCGCGGGGAGTGCCCGTCTTCTCGAGCCAGCGACGGATGGCGCGGCCGCAAGCCTCCTCGTTGGCGTACCGGGCTGCCGAGTCGATGTGGCGGTAGCCGGCGTCCAGCGCGGCGGTGACAGCGACCTCGGTCTCGTGGCCATTGGGCGCCTTGTAGACACCGAGGGCAACCTGAGGGATGACGTTGCCATCGTTGAGCTTGATGGTGGCAACGTTCAGAGGGCGGCTCTGAGTGCGCTTGGAGACGACAGCCTTCTTGACAAAGTACTGACGCTCGGGAGAGGTCTCGGGGGTAATAGCGGAAGGGGCCATGATGATGGATACTGGGTTGGAGGTGGGTATAGGAATGTGACGACGGCCAAGGAGATATCAAACGACTTGCAACGGGGAGAAAACAAGATGAGCCAGCGAGGTTATATGTACGTGAAGACCAGGGTGTATATGTATGCAACGACGTCGGGTGGGAAGAGAGTAAAGGATGTGTGAGTGAAATGGAATGAATCAACAATCTTCAGCAAGAGGAAAGGCGGGTTTCGCAGAGACCTTAAATAGTTTGTCGAAGCCGGTCGAGCAGCTCCTTGAGCAGCGTCTCTTTGACTCTCCTGAGTCGACATTTCTTGCAGCAAGCGCCAGGCCGGGCCTGCCGCGATCCAAGGGAGATCCCAGGCGGGTCCGCGTTGTTGCCCTCTACCCATCCATCATCAGTTAACACCGCCTCCGTCATGTCGGGACACCGTTGTGGGGCCCGCAACATGCACTGAGCGGACCGTCCGTCCTCTCAACGAGTCAGCCCGAGCGTTGAGAGCCAGGCTAGACGGGAGCGCACGGTACGTGTGTACGTGTACGGTACGTACAGCCAAGGTATTTCTGGAGCCTCGTCCCTTTCGCGAGATTGGGTACCCGGGTGGTGGCGGGGGGGGGGACGGGGGAGTGCTGGCGATAACGCATCTGCGGCATTTTATCGGAGGCTCCAGCGTTTTGTTGTCGTGTCTCCCGCGGGCGGCGTTGTCGCAGGACGGTTTAACGCAATGGAGACCGTCGTGAGGCAGGATGACGATTGTCGGTGGAGCCACGGTCGCTAGCCCGTGAGCGTCGACGAGGAAGGCATCGATCCACCCGCTGAGATGGGGACCCTGACCATTACCTTACAGCGAGTGAGAGGTCAGAGAATTGGCAAACATGATCCTATTTTTCCTTCTTTGCTGGATTCCGGTAGCGGGTGGGGCGCGACTGCTTTGTAATTTCAGTATTGACTTTTCTTCGCAACCCTCTGAAGACGAAACAGGGGACGAGGCCGGGATCGGGTGATTGAGTCGCTTGACAGGACCTTGATATCTCGCGCGGAATCGAGGTCCAAGAGGAGGAAAAGACGAGCAGGGAAAGCAGCGGAGAAGGGCCTCCTTGGACGAATTGGCCAAGGACCAAGGTGATTGCTCCAGGACCAGTGTCCTCAGACCCTGCACGTCTGAGTGCAGAGGAAGAGATGAAGGCGAAATTCTCCGAGCGGCGCTGCGTCTGCACGCTACGTACACGGTACCAAGTACAGACGTAGAGGCAGCCTGTTCCTGCCAAGGCGAGGGCGTGACGTCTGGCAGGCGGTGGAGGGCAGGCCGTGTACAGTACCGGTACATGCTCAGCGCAGTAGGTACCTGCTGCGTGGCGGATGCAGGGTGCAGAGGGCCGTACACAGTAGATGCCCGAGGCCCAATTCACACGGTTCCTCAGCGCATCGTATACTATCAGCCTCTCGTTTGCTGCCGCTGCAGCCCAGATCCTGCAGCGCCAACAGCAGCATCTCTCCGAGGCTCTCTTCGCGTCGTCAGGGCAGTGCGACTCCTCACGCGGCAGGCAGTTCGTACAGTACCTCGACCATACCGTCTGCTGCCCTGCTTGGGTAAGGTAAGGTACGAGGCATGGGTGCAGAAAAGATGCCCCTGTTGCTGCCGAGAACCTGCATGCGCAGTACAGTACAAGGCACGACCCGCCCCCTTTTCCGTTCGGGCCCGGGTACCTGGACGCTCGCAGAAAGGCACTGCATGTGCTCCGTGTTTTTTCTTCGGGATCTCTTGCCCGAGAGTTTTCAGGTCCTCTGGTGTACTGCGGCACTGAGTAGAGGCCAAGTATCAGAAATGCAGACCGGGATGATCAAAGGAAGGGGGAGGGACCCATGCCGGTACGTCCCCCTGCACGAAACCCAGAGGGCGGTACGTATCTCCTACGCGGCGAGTCGGAAGGACAAAGAGCATGCGCGAGTAGGCCGCCTCTGATTGGCCCGGGACGCATCAACCTAATCTCCTCCTGCTTCTGCGACACCGAAAAAAGCCAGGTCGGCCGATGATCCACTTCGTCTCGAAAGCATCTCCCTCCCATCGTCACCATGGCCTTGGCCGGCTCCGAGGCCTCTTAGGCCCGCCCTCGCCGGCGCAATGACACGTGAAGGTGGGCGACCTTGTCAATCTGACGTCAAAGCCTCCATGCAGCGCGTCTCAAGACGGCTTATCGCAGTCCCAGATGCTGGCCCCTGGATATCGACCCGGGCGGCCGCCAGCGCGGTCCGAAACGAGGTGCAAACACTTGTACAAACACGCAGGGATCCATGTTTGCTTGTGCGTGCGGTACTGTACACGCACACATGCGTGCAAGAGACGCGAATGTCTCATGGCTGCGTCCAAGTGGGCCCAGCCGAGAAGCCTTGTCAGGCCTCGTCGAATTTCATCGCCTTAATGCCATCTGCGCTTGCGCTATGCTTTGCCCTCCCGACCTGCGCATGCGTAGCGCCCTTGCTAACCAACGCCCGCCCGCGTGGCCTGCTCAAGCCCAGCTGAGCTTGATTTTCAAAGATGCCATCCGCTTACGCCCTTGTCCAGTCCTCTGGCCGCAACGACGACTCCATCAACGCAGTTTTGTCCCCGTTGCCATGGAAGCACCTCAGGTTGTTCTAGACAACGCCACGTGTTGCACAGCGTCCGATTTGCCTGGCCAGCATCCTTGTCCGATTCGACCCTGATCAACACAGATTAGGTTCTGAGAGAGGCCAACGACAGACACATGACATACCGCCCGGTGTGCTCGGGCATGCACTGCACAGCTCCCCGAATACGGGATTGAGAAAAGGGATTACGGAGCTGCTACTCCTCATGCACCGCGCCGCTTGAGCAGACCACTGTCCACGCCTACAGTAGCGACGTCAAAGTAGCTGCTGATGGCTTTGCATGGATGTTGGCGATTCGGATGCCATCCGTCCCAGCCATGCCAAGGGCTTGCTCCAGCCTCGACTTGGCGCCGGACATTTCCATGCTGTGATGCCCTCCAGTGGCTTGGCAGACCGCCATTTGTCCTTGCAGGCAGTGTCACCGCATGGCTGGGGTTCACCTTTTTTTTCTCTCCGGGAATGGTTTGGATATCGGCCATGCTACGCGTGATGACCTTCCAGGTGGCCATGTCGCTTGCCGGCTTCTCATCGGCCTCTTCCGCCCTTCAATCTCTCGCAGCCGCTATGACTTCCGACAAAGGAGCTTCAACGGACATTATACGTGCAGTTACCGTCATGCCACATCCTTCCTCAAATCACCTCGCCCTCGTGCTTTCTCGATCGGAAGACAAGCGACCATGGCGCGCCATCGAGCAATTCTATCATGGAAACACCCGGCCGGCCACGAGCCTCGACAAAGTCACGTAGCTGGACCCTGGCAGTCATCACATGAGACGATATCCGTACCCCCAGGTACCATGTCATGCTTTTTCTTAGTTTTGAGCATTACATTCAGGCCTTTCATGCTCTAGGATTCATGGCACAGGCAAGCGGCTGTCTGTCAATTCTTCTTCAGTCCGGAGACCATCGGCGATGGGAGCTGACGGTCCTGGCTGTTATGCACATTCCTAACAACAGGATTCTGTTCTCGCCTTCTTTGACCGTACTTGTCTAGGATTCCGCACCGACACTTCCTTTGGATGGACAGTGCGTCGTGTCATTCAAGTCGGCTGATCACCCACCGGCACACGCTTGGCGGCCATTGCGGCTCATGGAGCGGCTGCAAGGCCCCATCGTCACTTTCTTGCTTCCGCGTGACTTTGTTTCCGCGAGCTTTCGCAGCTACGGGTAGGCCCTTTACTGCGCTGTACCCGCAGCTGCATGGATGCTAGCCCCTGCTTGCCGTTCACGCCACGACTTTATGATCGTAATCTCGTCAAGGAACCGTCCCGATTGCTTCAGCCATGGCTTCCCGAGCTTCTCGAAAGTCGAGCTGGCCCGCTTGCTTCTGGCCACGGAGCCTTGGCGCAAATCAGGCGTCACCGACCTCGCATCCTCCCATGGCCTTGCTCGACTCAACAGGACTGGCCAAGCCTCCCTTCCCCCTTTTCCTGCTTCCTGTCTGATTTGAATCATCTTGCCGCTTTCCGGCGAGCTCACCACAATAACAGTTTGAGACTAGTGATGCTTCTTTTGGCATGGGGATTATTTTACTTGCGAATCTCATCCAAACAAGTCAACATCCAAGAAGAGTTGGCCCCGCTCCAACGTCCATTCGGAGCCAGGCCAGGCAGGCTGTTGGCTCTGAGAATTATTATCCCGGAAACCTGTTAGCGCTTCGGCACTTGCCGGACCTGAGAGTTCGGCCGTTGCCATTTACATTTTTTTAACGTCAAATCTTTTCCCTCGCCCCTTCAACTCTTGTCCGGGTCAACCCAAAGTCCAGCGGCCGGCCGAGTGCGAGGCCAAGAGATCTGTCAGAGACCTGTCATCTACAAGCACCCTCAAGCCGGACATCATCGCTGTGAGCAGCCCGGATGCCCGCCCTCCTTGGCACGGAGCCGCCATCCGCGTCACAAGACACGTTGAAGCACCTCAAAGCATGTTCTTGTGCGGTGCCTGCCGCGGCGCGCTCGTGAGACATTCATTGCCCTGGGAGCCATCGCTGATGGGAGATGGGGATGTAAACAAGGCGAATGCATCTGGGGATAGCCTCCACCTGTCAACGGGAGCGCCCGGATACGCTGGAGACACGTCATCGCCAAGACCCGGAAGTCTAACGGCGGCGGGCTGGCGCTGCGTTGGAGCTGGACGACTTCTCGTGGCATGCATCGGGACGGCAAAGGCCGCGGCTAGCGCCGGCTCCGAGGAGGACAGCCAGGCGCGGCCTATACACGTCCCCTTCCATCCACCGTGGTTCTCATCTGGTCCCATGAATGCGGAGATGCGATACGTGACTGGAGACTACCGGCTAAGCGCAGCGCAGCGCTTTTGGACATCTTGTGCATGGGCACCGACGACATGGCGTATGCCGATGCTCATGGCCGGTGGACGCTAGACCAAGGCTTTAGGAGAGGAAGCCGTCCCCGGGCGAGCTACTGCACGACATGGATGCCCGTGGTTCTGTCTTCTGTCGATATCCCTAGCTTGCCCCGTTGTTCCGAATAGCATCATGAACAATGTCGGCAGGGATGCAGACGAGCAGCTCATACAGGCACGAGTGTGCCGCCAAGAGAGCGCTTAACCCGGCCACCCACCACCAGCTCGTGCGGCTAGCCAAGGTCACGACGCAGAGCACACGCAGGCGTGATCTAGGAGCCGCAGAACCTTGATCCCCTCCTCTCCATAGGCTACCGTTCGGCAAGGGACATGGTTTTCTCTCCTGCTTCCTCACCCACATTTATGCTTAGCCCGGTAGCAGCTCGCACCATGTGTCATTGCCAAGGCCAAGTGCGCGGGTTAGTTTAGCTCGACATAGGCTTCAACTTTAGGTTTCCCCATGGTACCCGAGTCCTTGGTGACAGAGTATGGGCTTCGGATGACCGCTGTAGCCTTGGCGTCCGAGCAGGTCCCAGCATCCCTATGCGCACGCCATCCGGGAAGCTTCGATTGACTGTTCAGCACACCCCGTGCGTGACTAGATGCTCGACATCCAGTGACCACCCCCTTTTCTGTAAACGGTCTTGAGGACTACTCAAAGCCGCGAGAGCATTTGGGTGCCTCGCTCCCCTCGTTCTCTATCCCTCTCTCGAACTCCATCTCAAAGGCCCGATACCCGCCCATGTGGTTGACGTTGCCGCCACGTCCGACCAAGCGGGCCACATGGCCGACGGGCCACCATGACTGGTCCGTAGACCCACGATCCCAGGGCATCGTGAACGCGGAGGCCCGCCCCCGGCCACCACGCGGCGCACTGACGGGCCAGCATAGCCCAGGGAGAAGACCCCGCGCGCGCGCCCGCCTCCGGGTGGAAGCGTCGGGGGAAGAAAGCCACGATGGCGGCGTCGTCTCGTCCCCCCTTTGTGGGTTGCTGGCCCCATGTGCTGGCGCAACGCTCTTGTTTTTACCCCCACGATTGTTTGCGCGGGCTGTGCCCTGGCCTCTACGGTTGGAGCCGAGGCCTGCGCGCGCTGGGTCTGGCGGGTGACGATGGCGGAGGAAGAGAGCCGCCAAATTTGCAAAGTCTAGAATAAAGACGGCCGGGCAAACTGAATGTCGCGCAGTAACGATGGAATTGTATGCATGTATGGTGTATTAACGAGACTACCCCGCATTAGCCGCCTTTGCAGGCACAAGTCTTTCCCCCCCCCTTCTGCCCATGGAATCCAAACAAGGAGAACTGCCCACCGACGCCATTCAACTACATGAGATGGGATGAGAAAAGAAAAGGCCCTTGCCCATGTCTGTCCCCCGTCTCCAGACATCTGCAATCAGCTTCGCAACCTGTAGGCCGGCTCCAGGCCGTGACTCATGCCGTCCAGCAGCACGAGCCCGTCCTGCCTCGCCGCCGCCGCCAGCAACGCACTGGGGACCGTATGAGCCGTTGGGGGCGGCGGCGGCGGCGACGGGGGCAGGGGCGGCAACGGCGAGGACAGCGAAGAAATGCCGCTCTCCCTGCGTGTGTTGGCGGTGTAAGCACCCGGCAGCGGCGACATCTTTTTGCGCTCAACGTCAGCATAAGTCGTACGGGGGAGATATCAAGGGCCCGACTCACAAACGGAGACATTCTCTCGTGAATCTCGTTGTGTATCCGCGCAGCCCTCTCTAAGCCCTCCACTTCCCAGCGCACGGCGATGAGCGACGGCGCATCGAGGACCCATTGTCTGATGTCGGTGGACAGGGCGCGAAAGCCGGGGGCGCTGGCGCTGGCAAACTTGCACATGTGCGCGTGCGTCGCCTCGACCCCATAGTACGTCACGCCGGGGAGCTGGGGGCTGGCCGAATTGGCGTCAACCACGATGATCCTGGTCCAGCTGTTAGCAATTCCAACTCGTCGACTCGTGAGTAGTAAAGATATCGACGGCCAGTCCTTTCTCTCGTACTGGCCTAAGAAGATAGAGGACACCATGAGATCAAGAAAAGGAGAAACGTACTTGGTGCCTTTAATGTCCGTTTTGTGGTTCTCGTGCACCATGTGGATGCGGAAACGCTGGTAAATGTCCAGAAAATGGTTGTTGATATTCGACAGCGTCTCACTGTCTTTTTTGAGAGTCTTGAGGAGTACCGACTCGGACTCGAAAAACCTCTTGGGCACAATGGCGTCGGACATGCCCTGCAGCACCAAGCCCCACGTCGCCATGTCGGAGCCCGTGTGTGGCGTGCCGAGGAAGAAGAGGCCATAGGTTGAGACGTAGATGGAGCGGTAGTCCTCGTGGTGCGCCGTCCGCAGGTCGTTGGAATATAGCAGGGCCCTCTTGACCATGATGCCGCCCAGGCTGTGGCATACCCAAATGATGGGATTCTTGAACGTGCCCTCGCTCCTGCGGAAGAGTGTCAGGCTCGTCACGAGGGTCTGCGCATGCTGGTGGGTGAAGTTGTCGCTCGCACTGCGGTCGTTCTTCCTCGAATAGACATCGGCGTTGTATCCGTATACCAAGATGTTGGCTTGGGCACCCTTGAGCGACGCGGGCAGAAGGTCCAGGGGCCAAAAGATGCCGTTCTTGGCGGTCCACGTCATGTCGGGGGTGCCGTTCAGGCCGTGGACGAGGACAATGTCGACTTTGGCATCGGGGTGCGTGTACACGGCAGTGGTCTCGTAGCGAGCAATCGATCGATTCACTGAGCCCTATGGCCAAGCCTCGGTGAGCATTTGATACTCAAGGCAGGAAAGCATATTGTGTAGCCTCTTATGCTGCCAAGAACTGGGGACAGGGTCCTTGCCATACCATGCTGCCCAAATGAGAAGCAATCTGGGAACAAGTCTCTCGGAGTGGAAGAAACTAGGGTCGAAACAATGGAAACTCGAGGACCAGGACAGCTATTCACCACAACGGTAGAGTCGAGCGACCGAAGGAGACGCTCGCCCCTTTATACACATGAATATTGACGTGTCCGAGGGCCTCAGGATTTGCAAAGGTGGACACGACCACATGCTGCGCAATGCAGAGGACGGCCTGATGGATGGTTGCACAGCAAGGAGAATAGTCGGACTCGCAACCACACACACGATTTGGTGGGCGACGGCTAGCCAAGTGCCGCAGCAGGTTTGAACCTGGCATAAGGAACAGGCGTGTGCGACACCCATCCATATTCCGGCCCGGAGTCGGGCGACTTAAGCCCAGAATAGACCAGCAAAGTCGCGGGTGTGGCTCGGCGAGAGCCTCGAGGGGCGGGCCAGGCGGTGGTAAGGCCTGCTATCGCCCGTCGCGTGCTGTCCGGTACGGGAGAGACGCAACTTGGCCAGCGGGAGCGTCGAGCGAGTGGCGGAAATCGCCTTGGGCGCCAGCGTGAGCCCAAGAGAGAAAGTTCTGGCGTCTCATGGCTCCTCTTGGACGTGGCCATATGGGCGTCGAGCAGAGCTCAAGTCTGTGGCAGGCTTGCTTGGACTCTGTGGTAAAAAGTGGCCCGCCCAGATGAGAATGGGAAAGCTTGACATCTGACACTGGCCCTCTGCGGCCTGTCTCCCAGCATGCTGTGGGCGAAGGTCGGGTGGAGGGCCGATGCAGGCAGCATCGCCTCAGGCAATTCATGCAGCAGCCATTGGGCCGGCAAGGGCTGAGTGGATCTCCATGTGCATGCTTTGCGTCGCGCTCGCTTCGTATGAGACTCGGCCGGTCGAGCACCTGACGATCCGCGATCACCTTGGGGAGGCACGCGTCTCTGTGATTGGTCACCTGGCAGGCCACCTTTTCCGGGACGGTGACTGCTCTCGCGGAGGGTTGCGGCCAAGCTTCACGGTTGCATTGCCGTAGCTTTCCACCACCACCCAAACTGCGACGCGTCCCACCCCACTCGAGGGCACCATGTGAGGGACGGCTCGAGGAACTCTTCTGATTCGACCGTGGTCAGAGGCGGCGGCCCAGTTCGGTTCCCTCTGCCGCCAGTAGCCTCGCGTCAGGTGAAACCTCGAAGCGGGGCATTGCAACGCGCTTCAAACAAGTCTTTTGTGAATGGTGATGAAAAATCCTTCCTCGCTTGCGACGTCGCAGCAATCGCGTTGAATGAGTCTTGGGCCGCGAGGACAGGCTCCGCCACAGTGACCTCTGGCGATCTCGTAGCTCGCGGCCATTGTTGGTCTGATTTTGTGCCACGAGGATGCTTCATACATCGTGTGGGCGACTTGCCGGACCCATCGGCTTTAATCCCGGGGGGCGAGCATGACGACATATTCCCTCGTGCTGTGCCCAAACAGTATCATGTCCTTGTGCCTGAGCTCGAGATAGCGGCTCGGGGGAACGGCGCCGTCGTTGAGGACAGTGCCGTTGGCGCTATCGAGGTCGAGCAGATAGGGCTTGACCTTTCCCATCTTGTCGCCAAACTCGTTCCTCTTCTCCATGTAGCGGAATTGGATGGCGGCGTGCTGCTTGCTGATGCTGGGATGCTCGGCCATGACGTCGGCCACGCCAGAGTCTCTTCCCACGAGCCAGCAGCTCTTGAGGTTGAGGTCGATAGTGTCCACAATGTGGCTGCCCTTGAACACAAAAAGCTTCCACTGGTCGCGTGGCGACGGCTTACGTGCCTCGGATGGCTCGTGATACTTGAGTGTGGTGGACGTCCCATCGGCCTGGACGACCGAGTTGGAGGCGGCGGCCAAAACCCCTGTATTGCCCCAGTTTGGCTTGTCTTTCTCTTTGTCGGGTGCCTCTTCGCCATTGTTGGTGGCAAAGAAGTCTTTCTGCGACGGCAGCGGTCCGCGGTGCTTGATCAGGCTCTTTGGCTGCCTGCTCGAGTCGTCGCGATCAGCGTCGTCATCGGCAGAAGGACGGCGGGCGCTTCTTCCGTCATCGCGGGAGCGGCGTCGTCTCCGGTCACGGCCAGGGCTCCTTTCCCTGCCTCGATCGCGGCCGGGGCTTTTGTCTCTTCCTCGGTCACGGCCACGTTCGCTGTCGTGGTCTCGCTGCCGATGGTGGTGTCGCCGATGCGAAGATTCAGGGGTTCGCGAGCGCCGTCTTGGGCGAGAGGAGCCGCGGCCAGAGCGTCTTTCTCTTCGGCAGTCCCGATGCTGATGCCTGCCAAGGTCGACTGCACTGTCTTCCTCGTCGCGTCGCCTCGACGCGTGAGATTCGGCCGGGGCCATGCTGCGCCGCTGAGGTTGTGTCTTTCCTTACGAGCGGGGGTAGAAATGTCTTTGGGGCGCAGGACCTGATGTTAAAACTCGATTTCCTTTGTGTCGAAGACTGGAGCGTGCAAAGGCGAAAGAAAGCAAGCGGGAGGGCCAGGGCCAATTGAAGCCGAGCAGCGACGGGAAAAAGTGTCTCCTCAGCCCCGAGCTGGAGATGTTTTTCCTGTTCTTGCTGACCTCATTGCCTCATGTCGGCAGAACGGGTAGGGACCCACTGTAATTAACAACGCATCTCTTGGGGAAAGCCGGCTAGGTACAGTACCATTTGAAGTGACAGCGACGTAGCTTTCTGGGACTCCCAAGTTTCCGCAAAGCGTGGCAGCAACAGATAACAGTATCAGAGACCCATCAAGTACTGGCAGGCTAATCAAGCTCAGTAATTACCTACCTATCCTCTTTCCGATGAGCATTGCTATTCGCATAGCAAGAAGTCTCTATTCGCACAGTACTTCTCAAAATACTCTCTTTTAATTTCCTCATGGCTGCTTAATAGTCAATGCTCAATCTCAAGTACCTTGGAAGTCCCTCTAAAGCCGCGATCTTGCACGTTCGCACTGTACCTCGCGCGGGGGATAAACCCCCGCAGTAGGGACCCCTCCCCTACTGGCTCGGGTGCGTGCTCGAGTGCGCTAGTTCTTAGTAGGTGAGGTAATAGGTAAAGTATAGTAGGCAGTACCTTGGAGTGATATTAAGGCACTTTGAGCTTTAGGTGTTTTGTGCGAATAGCAATACTCTTAGAGTAATACTACCTAGGTAGGTGTATTCACACACACACGCCCTATTTTTGAAGATACGTACCAAAGCCAGCCCGCCCCGCCTATTTGTACCACCCGCGCCTGGCAAGTAGCGGTACCATCCAGTTGCCCGCTCCCGCGCCTGCGCCGCCCGCACATGCGGAGAGAGGGAACTTGATAGCCACGGCTGCTTCTAATCCCAACTCGATGGCATTTCAGATTGTGAAGCGAAGACAAATACGTCTATCCCTGCAAAGCCTGACCGCCATACCTCTCGTCGCACCAGCAGTCCGGACACTGGAAGATGAAGGCGACGTACCAAGACTTGACAACGCTCTTCCACATGTCGGCCGTCACTCCCATCTTGAGGTACTTGGGTCTGTGGCTACTCCAGAACCCTCGCCGCCGCGTCCGATACCTCAGACAGTCGCAACACAGGCCGACTTTCTGGTGGGGCCGCCAGCCGCGTCCATCTCGCGGAGCCAGTCGCCGCAAGAGGAGAAAGATGTCGTCGCAGGTCGACGGCGGGAGGAAACGATGCTTGGCCACCGACGGCACGCGGATCCTCACGAGCGACGACGCCTGGAGCAGCTTCTTGCATGTCAAGGCAAGGCACAGCCGGTCCAGGAAGGAGTTGCTGGCGTTGAAGATGTGGACCAGGATCTCCACGGGCAGGCGGGGCAGGATGCCGCAGGTAATATGGGGCGCTGCTTCAAGGAGCTGGGAAGTCATGGCTTGTCAGAGGACACACGGGACCGCATCGTAACGAGGCGTGTACTAACCCCGCGAGGCCGGACAAACCAGCAATAACACGAATGGTGGACGCTTGGAGGACTCATTTCCTTGTGCTGCACGCGTTGGATGAGCGCGGTATGACTTCGATTCGGGCTCCTAGGAAGAGTGATGTGTGTGTGAGAGATCGTTCAAGGGCGGGATGCCGCACGTGCATGGGTCGCCTGCTACGGCGGTTGCCAGGCCAACCATGTTGAGTCAGCATGAACCCGGAGCGCGTCATACAATTTAGGCGTGCAGCACAGTTGTCAGTTAGTCACGGGCCAGCGTATGGCACAGACCAATGTGTAGTGCAGGCTTAACGCCGTAGGGTGCGCCTACGCATCATAGAGTGCGCCTATTAGCGAGTGGTGACGGAAGCGGACGAGGGCATCAAGGCCACTTCCTAAGGTACCCCATGCGGCAGTTTACTATTACTAGTTATTAGGTCGATGCATTAATTAAGAGAGAGTATATTAACATGAGACATGGTATGCGTGGCTAGGCAGCCATTGCGTTGTTTGCTTGCGCGGAGAAAGTAATTATAAAGCCTAGGAGTCTAGGACAAAGGTTTGCAGAGATTCTTGGGCATGAAAATGTTGTCTATGTACGCGTACAAGCTCCAGAAAGAAATAGGGTCAATCTACGAGACTATCACTATGAGACGGACGCTTCAATTCAACTTCATCATTGGCGGATATGAGGTGCAATAATGCCTGCAGCTCCTCCACGGCGCATGTCTTGCCCAAACAAGCTCCAAGGTGTCGGAAGACCTGGTTCGATTGGAATTGCATATGCTGATCAGTGATGAACTGCCTTCGGAGGCATAATGGGCATCACAATGAAAATATTCAGCCGCCCCTTACACTTTAGAGCAGTGGTGGGAGCAGTAGCTTCAGCCGAAAGCTGAGAGTCTGCAGGCCAGACTGCATTGTACAAGGGCCGGAGCAATTTGCTGCAATGTTTGTCCTCGTCATGTGCACAAGTCGCCTTTAACAACGCAGAATCGTTACCTATCTTAGTTATACCAGATAGATTATCAAGCCGGCCCTTAGCGGGGGGGTATGTTGAGTTGGAACTTGGAAAATGAGGTTGCACAGTTTACTGAGAGCGCGCCTCTAGGACACGCGGGACTCTGGAAGTTGATCAACAGTTATCGCATGGCCTCTCTCATAGACTTAGGGTCGAGGATGCGTTTTAACCTGTCTCATCTACTTCGGGCAAGCCAGGTCAGTCATCTAGATATAGCTCGCGCCACCCGCCTGGCTCTTCAGTTGCTTTTCGCCGGCGCTCTACGGGAGGGGATAGATCAACAAAGTGGACTTTGCCTGGAACCCTTCGTATAACACCCCTGATGTTTGCAGGCCAGAACTTACAGAGCCGAAGAGCCAGGAACACGTTAGTTCTTTATGCGGGGCGGCACTATCTTCACGGCCCTTCTAGTCTAGGGACATATCGTGACGACGACCACCACCTTGGGATTGAAGGCGGAAGAGACAGTGCGCGTTGGTAGAGATTTTTGCTTCTTCAAGCAAGACCGGATCTGGCAATATATCTACCTTGTCGTAGAGCTCCTGATAGTCGGCAGCAATACACACATGTGTGATAGGGAGCAGCACTTTTGGTCGTCGACGCGCTAGTTCCGCAAGAGTCTCGGGGCGTGGCCTGAGAGGGTTCCAGATACGGTATGACAGAAACTTTTAGCTTGCGGTTGCTGCAAGAGATAGATCGTTGAACATGATGAGACGTGCAGTGATTGCCTTCCAAACACCGATGCTCTCTAGCCCTAGTCGCTTCGCTGCTTGGCCGTTTTGCTCGACCTCTCCAGCCCACCACTTGGCGAATGTGGTGCCGTAGTAAATACCTCGAATGATGCACCAACACTCGGAGCCTATTTAGCGTGGGCGATGTAATCGAGCATAGCGATCTATATTACCCTAGTAGGCACCCATGAGAATCAAGGTGTTCTTGTTGACCAGAGGCAGGTGTAGCAGAAGAGGCTTGTGAAGCCACTGGACTTCGTTCTCCCGTAGTGGTAATGAGCTTGGACCGGCCTATAATTCGGCAATGCCTTGGTCCTCGGTGAATTTGAAGAGTATGCGGAGAGTTTTGACCGGAGATGCGCCATTGGACAGCTTGGTCAACTAAATACCCTGGAGAAAGCGAGGAGAATACGGCAGTATCTCCGTTAAGAAAGACGCCAGCCCTTGGATTGACGAGGTTAGTTGTCCTAGTATAGTCATCCATAACGGCATACCGAGTAGGAGCCTAGTAATGTATTTGAAGATGTCGCTGCCTTTGTTGGTGTTCTTCCTTGCTTCCTCGGCGATTGATACATCTGGAAGCAGGTTGGATTGGAGATACAGATCGGTACAGCCGGCAACGGCGCACACGCGACCGACATGGTAACGCATTTCGGGATATTGTGCGTGAGCTCACGATATGTGTCTTGAGTAGCAACGCCGGGATACCAAATACAATCGGGCATCGAGTACGGATCCGACATGTCGGGAACGACGTTGCTCATGATGAGCGGCACGTTACGCGCACGCGCAAACTCTGTGACCGTCGTGCAAGTGATGATGATGACGATGATGATGATGAGTCGAGTCTTTTTGAGGCTAAATGGGGCTGTAGGTGTAAGCATGCAGCGCCGACTCACTTGCCAGTGCTTTAATCTTGGGGTGTTGCAAGACAGAAGTGGGAAACTGCCTAGTCAGGACATCAATCTGGAGGCTCGGCCGGCCCTTCGCATTCAATCCCTTCCTGAAGGAAGATAACTGTAATTTAATTGATATGCACTAATCCTGTCCAGCGACAAGCCCCACGGCATAACGTAACAACATTCGTTAGCAAGCCTCCCCTCACCGCCTTGAAAAGGGGCCTCTGAGCTTCGCTTACCCTCCCCAACAACCAGCAATACCCTGCTCAACCAGAGCTGCAGCAGAATGGACGACGAGCCTCGAGGCTTGCAAATATTGTGTGCGCATTCGACTCCATGTTTCTGGGTATGACAACGATACCAATACACGCCAGCAACTGTCTGTTTTTGGTCCCCCCCCAACACCAAAACCCTCAGAAACGCTACAGAAGAATCGCCTCGCAGTGTCGGTAACTGATCGTCTTCCCCGTCAACCTCCCAACGTCCGTGTCCGCAGCTCGCCGCACTGCCGGCGACTCCTCATCGGCCTCTAGCCAGAGCTCGTCTCCCGGCTCGGCATCGGCCGGAACCAAGGCCAGGGCCCTCGTTTTCCGCCCCAGGGCGATTCTGCGGCTTGTGTCCTTGACGAAAACGTCGAGGAACGATACATTTGTGGCCATGGCGGCTCCCATGTGAGCGCTGCCCCCGACGACTTCCTTGATGAGGTTGCGCCCTTCGAGCGTCCAGAAGCCGCGGAAGTCTTCTGGCTCCGAATAGGCCCCGACGGCCTCGGTAAAGTCCTTGAGCCCCGCCAGGCCGTTGAGCACGGGGCTCAAGAGCCGGACAAAGGAGCTCACGTATTCTTGACGGCTGTGCTCGGCCGTGGGCGCGGGCGACATGGCGTGCATCAGCGTCGCCAGCCGCTCGGGCGGCGGACCCCTGGCCTGGTATGCCAGAGCCAGGAGCGAGACGAGCGGGGTGAGTGACGACATGGATGAGAGGGTGTCGGATAGACCTCCAATGGTGTCTATAAAGACACCATGCTCTATTGTTGTGGGCGGCGACCTGATGCCGCGACAACAACACTGATTGGTTTGATCAACCGTCATCTCGGGATGGCAGCACACCGTACCGAGCAGTGCCCTCATCCTCTTTTCTGTCCACGGCCTAATTAGAGGGGCGCCGCGCCATCTTCTTATTGAGCCCCAAGGGAGGTGTGCATTCCTAGCGCCTTTGAGACTACGTGGCCCGCCAAGCAAGAGCCTCAGCCCCGTCGTCTGGTGACGATGCTGGCGTTTGGCAATGGCCACACGTCTTGCCGCCACTCTTGGCTTTCATACCTGGAAGTGTAAAGAGCGCATGCATGTCGACAAGCACACGATACACAAAAGCACAATGACCTCATGGGGAATCCTTGGGACAAAACGGCAGCCTCCCTGCTTTGTTGTTGGCTGCCTCACCCCGAGATCAAGGCTTTATCGCAAGAACCAGCCAATGTGGTAGGTGGAAGATGAAATCGTGACACGTCGCTTGCATATTGCAAGCCATGTTGGCCGCCTCCCCTTGAAGAGCTGATTTCAAAACATACAGTACATAGTACAGGTCATGTCATCATTACCCTCATAGTACCGAGACAAGGCCACCTCCTGTATCCGCTGCTCCGTTTGATACTCTCGGGGTCCGTTTTCCATACGGATTGCGGAAGTAAAAAGAAAACGGCATCTGGTTGCTGCCCGAGCATCAACCCCTGCACGCACTACAGTACTGCATCTGGGATCGCAGCAGATTTCTGTCAGTTGTCGGAAAAAGGGGCACGGCTCTTGGGCATTTTGCCTCGTAAGCTCTCCCCCGATTCGGGGTAGATCTCTCGATTCGGGGCGGTTGTCCGGCTCGGATACCCGTCATCAACCACGGCAGCTCGAATTTCCCGAATAGCCTCACCCAACAGAGCCAGTCGTGATCAACACAGGCCAGCAGATGTGATCATCCCCAATGCATGGCATCCAACGGGCCTGGTGCGGTGCGGCCGAGACCCCATCCCGGCTGCTTTGCCCGTGCTAAATTACAAGTACGTGTAGGCGCGCGGATCTGGCGTGAAGCACCCTGACGATCCTACGCTACGAGCGGTAGGGAAGAGAGCTGCCAGGGTCTGCCCCTCCACCCACTAAGCAAGAACAAGATCGGGTAGGATGGATCAAGGTCTGGCTCCAAGGGGGCCCGCGAACGTCTGCTAGAGCATGCGTGGCGCGTCAGGTCAGTGTTGCGAGCGCCGCGTCCAGGGGAGAGACAAGACACGGCATGAGGCGCATGTTCCGTTCCTCAAAGCCATCTGACGCGGTGGCAACCCCGAGGCTGGTGTCGAACATGGCGGCGAGTCAAGCGGCGGGCACGTCAAGGGCCCTGGGACGCCCGCCTCGGCCGAGCAGAGTTCAAGGGCAAGCAAAAGCCGAGATCGGCGGCTTGTCTCTTTGCCGCCCCCAGGTCGATTGCCGGCCGGGAGGTGTGGCGCATAGAAACGAGGCACCAGCGAAGCGGCTAAAGGAATAAGAAAGAACCTGATGCTGCACATGGCGCCGGGGCAAACGGCTGTCACGCCGAGAACAACTAGTCCCGCTCCATGCTGTTGTTAGTGTCGATTTGCTCACTTCTCACTTATAGCCTGCTGTAGCTTATGAGACAAGGCCTAAATACGGTACTGTACAGCATGAGCCCACCGCTATCCCTTTAGCAGTGGAGGAGGAGGAGCCCCCAGGCCACTCTGGGTAGGTACCTAGGCAGCCAGTACTGTGCTATAGGTGGCTAGGTACTTTCTAGGCACATGTACAGTACACATTACCCAGGTAATTAATAAGTCGCGCAGGGTGGGCAGAACTTTTGGCACCCGGTTTATTCAGGCAGAATTAATTCTAGTATAAAAGCTCTGTGGCTTCGCAGCCAGATCCAACGGCTTCCCGAAAGGCTGGTCTGGCTTTCAACGGCTTTGACGGGTCTCTTCTGTGCCACTTGACTACTGTTGTGGTAAGAAGATCCCGATGACGACACAAAAATGATGCAACACTCGAGATGTAGCCATCTGTACCAGCTGGGATTGTGACGACTTCTTTCATGGTACAGTACAATTTGCCAGTAAAATGATGCGCCTTTAGCTTGGTTATTTCTTATTGGCCCTAATCCTTGTCTGCCAAGGGGATTAGCAGATCTGACAGAAGAACTTGCATGGCCCAATCGCGTATGTGCCTAGTCTCTCTACAAGGGGGAGGGTGCCTGGCTGAGGACGCCGGCACACCGGCTTTCGCATCCCGCCCGCCGCCTCTGCACTCACATCCCCGCAAAGGATTGATGTGGCTGTCTGGATGCCTAACCGACTAGGGAGCGCCGGTTTGGCCTTGTTGCGTGATTGCCTCGCCGCGCGCTCCTTCGGCCGGCTCACGCCGCCGGACCTGTCTTAACGAAGCGCCGCTGGCGGGCCAAGGCGGGACGGGACGGGGCGGGGCGGAGGACGAGGCACTCAGGAGTCAGTGGGCGGAACCCGCGGCAGCAACAGCAGGGAGAGGAAGAGCTGGCCGACTTCATCGACTACCGGTCCTGGCGACAGTCGCAGTGGTTACAGACGGACTTTGC
The DNA here is from genome assembly GCF_020360975.1 of Hirsutella rhossiliensis. NCBI lineage: Eukaryota > Fungi > Ascomycota > Sordariomycetes > Hypocreales > Ophiocordycipitaceae > Hirsutella > Hirsutella rhossiliensis. Next base: position 3,529,851 of record NW_025408669.1, read on the forward strand.
CCTCCCGCTGAGCGAGGACAGCCTGTCGTCGGCCTTGGACCTGGTCCCATCCTTCAGCGAGACGTGTATCGCCTTCAGGCTTGTGTCCCCCCCTTCACCCCCCCCGGATGAGGCCGGCCGCCGCCAACAGCAGCCATTGCCCCTCCTGACGAGCTACGTCGAGACGCTGACCAGGTCGCCGCCGTCGGCCACGAGGACCTGGCCAGGCACTACTACATCGTCGACCTGCTTCTGGCCGACGACGAGGTCAGGAGGTTCTCCGCCTGGGCGGGAAGGTTGCGGTGGAAGGGCGGCAAGACGCGAGGAGCTGGTTGTATGTAGCTACCCGGGTGCCCGCCCATCTAAGTCAGTCGGGGGTGGAGAGAGGGGGGAGGAGGCCACGCACGTACCGTACTGTAGGTCCGCATGGGGGAGGCGTGCTAGCAACTCCAGGAATCCAAAGTGTGTGTATGACACGGGATCGCCCTTATGTGCAGGTGTGTGTGTATGTATGTCGGGGCAGATGGAAATGGTCACGCATGGCATGGGGCGAAGATGGGGATGTGGAGAGAAAGATGGAGAAGGAGAGAGAGAACGGGCATCCTACGTAGAATAAACGCACATGGCTAAGCCGTATCTAGGCAATCGCGCACAAGCAAAGCAACACATGCGTACATATGTTGGTGATATGAGGAGCAGGGGGGGGGGCTGTGAGGTTGGGCAAACAACAGACATGTCTTCTTCCCGAGGCATCTAGGATGGTTGGCCACCCCACCCGGGTATCCTTGGCGCGTCCCCTCCCCTCAGCTTCTTTCTCTCCATTGCTGGGGGAGGAAAAAGCAAAGTCGCTCCCTCCATCGTACCGTATCGTACCGCCTCTCCGTTTCGGCCAGGTCAGGCCAGCACGGGGCAGGCATGGCCGGGGGTGCGTCGGGGCTTCCGTTGGACTGACTAGCACCATGGTAGGATAGGGAGAGACAGAGAGACAGCAGTAGAGGCTCTGGGGTCAGGGAGGCAACGGCCGGAGCACGTGACGGCGGCGAGCAGATGGCATCTATTTGATGCCTCCCCCTCCCCCCTTTCTCTTCCCGTCGTATAGGTGCCATTGAAGCCCCAAGTCGTAATTTGACGACGGCCCTATTTGCTGTGGACATTGTGCTCGATGCTCAGTGGTCCACCCGGTAGGAGAGCGGCAAGGAGGAAGACCCCCATCCAGAATATCGAAGGTATTGCGCTTCCAACGCCAAGTCTCTTGGCCCCCCTCGTCGCCCGTGAACCGGCGGCCCTCTCCCCACTGAGCAGGACCGGGGAGAGCAGAGAGGTGACGAACAGAAACAAGGGCCGGCCGGCCGGCTTGTTGATGAGCCTAGCCTTGTCCTGCCTTCCGAAGCCGCAGCCGGTCCGGTCCGGTCCGCACCGACTCAGGGCTCGCCGGCAATGACATGACCGACGACAGGCAATGGTCAAGCCCGATCCCGACGGCCCGGCCGCCGAGACAACACTTCCGGCCCGGCAACGGAAGTGGCACCCTCGAGTCTTTACCGGCTGTGTCAACTGCCGCCGCCGACACGTCAAGTGCGACGAGCGGACCCCCTCGTGCACAAACTGCACCCGCCTGAACCTGCCCTGCAACTTCGACCGCCGCTTCGTCTTCAAGGCCGTCCCTTCGCCCTCGGGCTCCAAGCGAAGGCCGTCGTCATCTGCCGAGCAACAAGCCTCGTCGGCCAGTTCCACCTCGGCCTCGCCTTGCAGCAACGAGGACCCCATCGAAGACGATGCCGTTGTCGTGGCGCAGGACCGGCCGCCCACGCCGGGCCAGGCCAGGCCCTCTGCTGCCGCCGCAGCCGTCGCACTCGCCCGTCCTGGAGCGGCGGCGTCTCCCCTCGGCTTCGACTTCGCCGTGTCCGGCAGCATGGTCTCGACCAGCTCCGCCTGGGGCGTTGAGTCGTCCTTCGACCTCGCCCGGCCCGACCCGGCTGCGCATATTGACTGCAACGAGACGCTCTACTACCATCACTTCCTTAGCACCGTTTCCACATATCTCATCATCTACGACACGCCCGCCAACGCCAACCCATACCGCATACTGCCCCAGCTCGTTGGCAACTCGGGCCTGCTCCAGGACACCATGAAGGCCCTCGGCGCCATGCACCTGTCGGGCCTCCGCCACGTGCAGGACCAGCGCATCCACCGCAGCGCGGCCATGAAGGCGTACGGTAGCGTCGTCACAAGGCTCCGAGATGCCGTTTCGTCGGGCCACCAGGCCAACCTAGAGCTCCTGGCGACGAGCCTGCTCCTGTGCATGTTCGAGAAGATGTCCTCGACCGACGACTCGTGGAAGATCCACTTGTTGGGGGCCGGACAAATCTTCCAGTCCATGTACAGCCCGCGCACGACCCTGCCCAACAGCGACGGCGCCGACGGCCTCGGCGTCGCCGCCAACCTGCCGCTCCGGCGCTTCCTCGTCTCCGTCATGTCCTACCTCGATGTCGCCGCCGCCTGCGCCACCGGCGGCGGCGCCCTCATCCCGGGCGACTACTGGGAGACGCTGGGCGGCGGGTGGGAATACAACCTAGGGGTCCCCAGCTTTGCCGAGACGCGCAGCTCGGCCGACCGGACCATGGCCCAGCTGCGCAGCGCGTGGTCCCGCGTCATGTCCATCCAGACGGACATCAGCAAGTTTGTCAAGCTGCTGCAGTCAGGGGTAGACGGCCGGCAAAGGAAGATTTTCCACGACGACATTGATCATCGCATAAAGAACTGGCACAAGAGTGCCCCGGACATGTTCCTGCGACTCGAGGGCATGGACGCGATACCCGAAGGCGCCCCAGAGGAGGAGGTGGAGGCTCTGACGGCGACAGCATGCATTCAGTGCTACGCCCTGGCCTGCACTGTCTATCTTGAGAGGGTCTCCACGAGGAGAATCGGGAGCGCGGCCTTTGACCCGGAGATCAAGAAGATCGTGGACAGGATCGTGACACTCATCCTCACCTTTTCTAGGGGCATCAATCGGCTGGCGATACTCTGGCCCTTTCTCACGGCAGGCATCGCCACGGTGGAAGTAGAGCAGCAACGCTTGCTGCGCGAGTGGTTATTGGGAATGAAGAGCTTTGGCTTCAAGGTAAAGCACACTGACCGACCCGACGCTGACTCTGCTGACGATGTGTTGCACAGCATGTTTGTCGCGTCTTGGACACTCTCGAGTACTCGTGGGAACAGATGAGGCAGTACGGCGGGCTAAACTATGACGAATTTGAGGTTATGATATCTTCCAACTTGGTTCCTTGATTTGGCGCAACATGGGGCGAGATAAACGGACAAACGAAGAAGGGGTAGAAGAACGAGGAAGCCTTCGGTAGCACCAGGGCACATGACGAGACGATTGCCATTCACTGCTTCTCCACCGCACAGGCGTCATGTCTTCTTGTTCCGCCTGGCGTCGTGTTCTTCCGCGCGCTGCTGCACCGTCAAGACGATGCCGTAACCCGAGGCCGTGACAGCACCATGAGCGTTTCTCCAGGCTTGACGACATCGCCGGGCGCGACGACGATGCTCTCGATGGCGAGGCCGGCCTGGGCCGTCGATGCCGCGACGTTGACCTCCATCTTCATGGCTTCCAGGGTGAACAGGACGTCGCCCGCCTCGATGGCGTCTCCATTTTGGACGTGGATCTTGTACACGCTGGCGTGCATGCTCGTCTGAATCTCCAGCGTCTCGTCTGCGGTCTTGAGTTAGGTAGCCCGGAGCACGTGATTCTACATGTCTTCACCGACGTCGTCCAAGGGAGGCAACGCATCCTTTTCTTCGACTTTTTGCTCCGCCTGCCACTGAGACAGGAGAAGCCTTTCTTTGTTGACGCCGAAAGTCAGCGGCTCGTCGGCCCCGACTGGCAGACGCCGCAACGCACTTGCCGACTTCAATGGCCGTGGCGGCCTGTTGTCTTGCCTCGAAAGCCGCCGCCTCCTCAGCGACGCTCTCGCAAAACTCGGAATACTCGCCGACGTCGAACTCGGTCTGGGTCGTGGATAACTCGTACTTGCCGGCCTGGCAGCGGCTGTGGATGTGCTCAAACTCGTCCTCGTCGACCGTGTAGAAGCTCAACTGGTCAAAGTTGTCAAAGAGCCATGGCCGGTCGCCGACGTCCTTGTTGACGCAGAACTTGTCCCAGCCCGGAAGCGTGCGACCGATATTAACGTAGCCGCCGGGAGAGTCCTGTGAGTGATTCCGCTGTTAGCCTCGTTCATGCCGACCATGATGCTGGGAGAGGCTCGCGACTGGGTCGCAGCAGAAGAAGCACCCGCCAATGCCGAGGCCGCCGGCGGGCGAAACGGTCCTCGACGGGCTGGATTTTGGCACCATCAGCCGCGCTCGCGGATCCAAGGGAATTCCAATTGGCGTCCCGCTCCAAAACCCGACACCCACGACGAGAATCCTCGTGCTCAGCACTTGCTCGAGAATTTCCTGCTTCGAGTCGAGGCCGTTGGAGCGAGCAATGAACTCTACCGGATCGGGAAGGTATGCTGCGTATGGGCGCTGCGTCGCCATGTACCGCTCCACGCATATCTTGTTGACTTCATCGTCAAAGACCATGGGCAGCCGAATGTGACGGCTTGATAGCTTCTTGGCCCCTGATCCGGAGCCTCGTTCGTCAACCAGGACGCGTTTGATGATGTCGACCAGGCCGCTCTGTGGGATGGGAAAACAATCGTATTCGACCAACAAGCCTGTCAATTCGTCAGCTTTCGTCGCTTACGCAGCTACGAGACGGCAGGGTTTACTGCATCCTATGGGCGTTATGAGGCAAACATCGCGGATGCCAGCCCGGTCGATTGCCTCGCCCACAGCCTGCACCCTGCAACGGACTTCAAGCTGCAACGATTGCAAGAACTCCACCGATATATATGAGTCTCCAGCCTGCCGCATTGTCACATCTCCGAGCCGGCAGATGATGGCTGTTGACCCAGTCTTCAACCCCAAGCCTGATGGAGGCGACAGGGGCAGCGGCTCGACGGGTTCAGAGTTTCCAAGTGCAAGGCTGGAGATAGCCTCGATAAATTCCTTCAGGCGTCTTCCAAGCTCCGTGGCAGACTGTATCGTCATCGGCGTAAAGAGAAACTTGTCGCCCGGCTTCATCTGGCCCACCTTGAATAGCTCGGCCCGTGGGATCAAATGGGAGGTGGTGAACCCGCCCAACGACGGGGCGTCCGCGGAGAAGATGACGCACGAGTCTCCAGTCCAGTTCAGAGCTCCAATGGGATAAGGATAGTCGAGGTAGTTGCTGGGGTGAGAGCCGCCTTCGCCACCCGTCTGTCTCGCCCAATATGGCTGTGATCCATGAAGGCGGACACCAATACGCGATGCCTGGTGCGACACGGTCCATTCGCTCGAGTAAATGGATTCTACGTCTTCTGGAGTCATGATATCAGGAGAATCGTGGGGGCCAGACAGACAGCAAACGATGTTTGAATCCCAGACTGGAATTCGAGGCGCCTGAAGCTCAAAGGCCTCGAACATGCCGGCCTTGTTCATCTCCAGGATGTCTCCGGCTACCAGCTGACGCCCCTGAAGTCCGCCAATTTCCACCACGGGATTCGTGGACTTGGCATTGAGGTACAGGGGTATGCCGGGGAAGCCGCCTCGGACGGCGAGATGGGTGCGGCAACCGCCGGACAGAGCACCCACCGACAACAGGGCGCCAGCTGGCACATCAAGACGCGTGTACATGGGAACAGGAGATTCGTCGATTTGAGCATCGGCCACGGCGCCCGCCATCGCCACGATGGCTTTCTGATGGAACTTGATTTTGGGTCCCGAGTAGGTAATCTCGAGCAGCTCGCAGCTGGGATCATTTCCTGCCACGCAGTTGGCGAGCTGCGCGTGCAGCGCAATCTATTGGACCCCCTTCTGGTATACCGAAGCCGACGCCACGCCGTCCTGGAAAGTCGTGGATTGTGGTGTAGCTGCCTGGGGAAACAATCTCCATGACGCAAGGTGTGTATTCGAAGCTCTTCAAGAAGTTGGTCGTTGTCCGTCCCTGAGAGAACGCAGAGGACTCGAGAATCTTGCGCAACAAGTCGGCGTTGGTGACAATGCCCTGCAGCTTGGTAACAGCCAAGGTCTGGGTAAGGGCGGAGATGGCAACGGCCCTGGTGCGGCCGTGTGCCATCACCTTTGCCAAGAGCGGATCGTAGGCAAGAGACATGATCGTTCCCGTCCGTACCCAGGTGCCGACCCGGACCCCCGGGCCGCCACCAAATTCGAGTTGCTGCAGCTGGCCTGGACTCGGCATATGGTTTTTGAGGGGGTCTTCGGCGTACACGCGGGCTTCAATGGCGAAATCTGTCGGGATGATCTTCTTGAGAGGGTCGAGTTTCATTGGACTCTCGGCTTGTTGGAGCAACAGCTCGACCAAGTCAATACCGAACCGCATTTCGGTGATGCCATGTTCGACCTGGAGTCGAGAGTTCATCTCCAGGCAGAAGAAGCTGGCAGTTGTGTCATCGACAAGGTACTCAAGCGTCCCTGCCGACTGATATTTGATGGCGCGGCCCAGCAGCTCTGAAGCCTCAAAGAGCTCTTTTCCAATCCTGGCCTGCTCTCGACAAACGGACTCGGCGACTCTTCGATAATCTTTTGGTGTCGCCTCTGGATAGAACACTCGCGTTCGCCCAATATGACGCAGTCTCCTCTTCCGTCTCCAAATATCTGGACTTCGATGTGTCTAGAGACAGGGTAATATCTCTCAAGGAAGACACGTGGATTCGAAAAAAAAGCCTCCCCTCGGCTCACTACACTGGCAAACGATGAACGCAGCTCGGACTCATTTTCGCAAATGTGGAAGCCCTGACCGCAAGTTAGGCTCACCTTGTGCATGAACATATGGAGAGTACAGGCATCACTTCTCACCATTCCGCCACCTCCGGCAGTGGCCTTGAGCATGGCCTATATGCTGATCAACACAGCCAGTCCTCAAGTGCCCGTCGTCGAGAGATGAATATTGGATATCCTATCTTTTCCACAGCCATAGCAGCGTCTTCTTCGTCTTCTAGGATGCCTGATCCTGGACAGATCGGTACTCCTATGCTCGCAGCGAGATCTCGCGCGCGACCTTGGATGCCGAACGTCGAGATGTGCTCTGGCTCGGGGCCGACAAAGACAGCCCCAGCATCCCGGATGGCCACGGCAAACTCTTGATTCTCCGATAGGAATCCATATCCTGGGATCACGTACTGGACGCGGTTCTGCTTGATCAGGCCGACTATCTCCTCGATGTCAGTGTAAGACGATACCGGAAGAGAGACGTCGGCCTCGGTGACGTGCGGGCTGGATACGTCCGTCGACGTGTATATCGAAACGATATGAAAATCCAAACGCCTAGCCGCTTTCAATATGCGGTTAGCAATCTCCCCACGATTGGCGATGAGCAGCCTCCTCGGCGATTCCTTGCCCATGGTGCTCGTTGATATGGGCCTCCGACGACACGCTTCCGCTCAAAGGCGGCTGAACTCCCTGACAGTTACCCCAACTTGCCCCTCACTCTTCAAGGCGCAGCTCACCGCTTTATACGTGTCAGCTTCCTGTAGCTCGAGCAATCCACGGGCTATACCTCGCTCCATATCCGAGTATAACCACATCCTAACTAGGCATCGCGGCTGCGCAACAGTGCAGATGGCTATTTGACGCTGCGGATAGTACCTACAGGTCGCCGACGTAGTAGGTTCGGTAAAGGGGGACAAGGCTCATGAATACCGGCGACGAGACATTTCAGATCTCCCATCCTCGAGGAGCATGTGCGCACCCGGCGAAGATGGCGGGAGCCGAGGGAGAAACGCGACCATTTCAATTCAACATAAACATCTGGGCAGGAACCAAGGAATTACGGTATGCCGACCCATGATGCTGCGGACTTCGGTAAGCCCATGGAGGCGGAAACAGACGGAATATTCCGAGTGGTGCGGTGGGCTGTCTCGGGGCTCTCGACGTCCATTTCAAACCTCGTCATGATAAGTCGCAGCCAACACGACTCACCTTCGTCTCCTGAATGCAGCAGGCACCCCCCTTTGATGTTCATCACAACTCACCTTGCCAGCTCGGCAGCAGCAGCAATATCCAGGGTGACGCGCGCCCGGCAAGGATCCAATGCCATGCAGCGACATCTTCGAGGGCTGGAGCGCCCTCGGGAGCCCGCTCCAGAGATGACCAATACATTTATTATTCGGATCTACGGACGACGCTCCTGTTTACCCCGGATGTCCCCGCGTCCCCACATGATGCCTCTTTAGGCAGCCATTGTTTTGCCCGAAACCGAGGATTTACGGACGGCGCCCTGGCGAGTTTGAGTTTGCGCGACCTAACGAATCTAGGCAGTTATAGCACATAAAACAGCCCGGAGCGGCAGACAATAAGCAGGGAGCTTCGTCAGTTGCTACCTGACGTTCCAGTCGACAAAGTTATATAAACTTTGGCATTCGGCGCAACAAGAGCCAAGGCCGGCATCTAACATTCCCAAACTCTGCCCCCGGTTTACCAAATTTCTTTGATAGAGCGTTCGCTTAGCCGGTCTAAGGTACGGTACGTTTGTGCGCGAAGCCGCAAAAGTTGGCGAGCTTGACCATCATCTTCCCCGAAAGGACATAAGAAACCCGCGCTTCCTTTCCGACAGAGCTTCAGAATGGCAACTTTGCTTGAAAACCAGCCCATTTTCCCCTCCCAGTTTACGGGCGGTCCAGGCGAAGCCGCCGCTTCGACGGAAGCAAGCATGAGCCCTGTATCGTGGCAGGCTGTCGCCGAGGTTAGTCCATACGGTCTTGTTGAAAGTCTGAAGAACCAACTTGCTCACCTGCTGGCCTACAGCGCGTTCAAAATGATCGAGCCTCGGCCATTCCGGCAAAATGGGTGATTCCACCGGCGAAGCTAGACGCGGCGCAACGGTCAACCACGCGAGTGATCGATCTACTACCGAGCCTATTGTCTCACCATGAGCTGCAAATCACGGCGCTTGGTGCGTCCGCCCTGGCGGCCAAGATCAGAGGCGGGGGGTATTCGTGCCTGCAGGTCGCCGAGGCATTCTTGCATCAAGCTGCTGTTGCCCACCAGTTGACCAACTGCTTGACCGAGATCTTCTTCGCCGAGGCTCTGGAGCAAGCTCGTCAGCTCGACCATGTTCTCCAGACTACCGGTAAACCGGTCGGCCCTCTGCACGGGGTGCCCGTGTCCGTAAAGGATCATTTCAATGTCAAGGGCCAGCGTACGACGGCGAGCTACATCTGCTTTGCCGCCCTGCCCGTCAAGGATAACGACGCTCACATTGTGGAGATACTGCGCAACGCCGGTGCCGTGCTGTATGCGAAGACCAACAACCCGCAATGCATGATGGCGCTGGAGACGGTGAGCAACATCTATGGACGGACGCTCAATCCTTGGAACACAAAGCTGGGTGCTGGCGGCTCCAGCGGCGGGGAGGGCGCACTCCTTGCCCAGCACGGCTCGCCCCTCGGCGTCGGTTCGGACATCGGAGGGTCGGTCAGGGTGCCGGCAGCCTTCAATGGTCTGTACGCCTTCAGGCCATCGGCAAACCGCGTCCCCATGTTTGGGCTTGAATGCACCATGGTGGGGTTCGAGTCAATCATGGCTGTTGCGGGACCGATGGGACACAACGTCGAGGATCTCGAGCTGTTCTTCCAGATTGTCTCTGACGCCAAGCCGTGGCTGACGGAACCGCTCATGGCCATGCCCTGGAGGTCACAGATTGATTCTATGCAGAGCGAAAAGCTGAGAATCGGCATCATGGTCTGGGACGAGGTTGTCATGCCGCACCCCTACATCACAAGGGTCATCAAGGACGTCGCGGCCAAGCTAAAGGAGGCCGGCCATGATGGTAAGCTGCTACGCGATCGCAACGCCAGAGGCCAAAGCTAACCCTTGGGCCACTTCCAGTCTTTGATTTTGAACCATACGACCACAGAAGAGCGTGGGAGGAGATTACACTGCCCTCGTATTTCACAGACGACGCCCTGAACATGAAGAAGGCTCTTGCAGCGGGCAACGAACCCATGCTCCCGTCTGCCAAACGTCTGATAGAGGATCCCATTGTGAGGGAACTGTCGATTGAGGAAACCTGGAAGGTAAAAGCCATCGCCCACTCCATCCCCTTTTCCTCGCGGTTGCGCCTTGTCAATGCTAATCGTCGTCGTGTTTAGCTCAACATTGCTCGCGACATCTACCGTTTCGATTACCTGCAAAAATGGGCCAAGACTGCCAGCCAATCAGCCTCTGGCAAGCCCATGGATGTGCTCATTTGCCCTGTTTCGAGCGTGAATAGCACGCCGCACGACGTCAAGCCTTGGTGGGGATACGGCTCTCAATGGAACCTGCTCGACTATCCTGCGGGCGTGCTTCCTGCCGGAAAGGTTCTGGAGAGCGATGCGTATCCCGACGGCTACCAGTCGGCCAATGAGCTAGACAAGGAGAACATGGAGCTCTGTAAGTCTATTTCGGGTCTCCGCACACCGGTTTCGTGCTGCTGACGCAAAGCAGATGATAACAGCATGTATCTGGGGATGCCGGTGGCTATTCAGGTGGTTGGGCCAAGGCACGAGGACGAAAAGGTCATGGGGGCAATGAGTATCATTGACAAGGTGATTCATGCCTAAAGACTCGAGCTGGCTCGATGACATGGCAATGGGGCTGGCAGACTGCTTCTTCACCTCGATCATGGTTTCATTCTTGTGGCATTCCGACTTGTGATATCAAGACCTCCTCCCCGTGCATCCACCGCGCTTTTCTGGGCTTGCAGAACGTGTTTCCATCCCGCGGACCGTACTTTTCGATTCGTTCCTCGAGGTTCGCAATGCTCTCATCGAGACTCCAGGTCGGCCTACGCGAAGTGCTCTTCGTTAAAGTCATCCACCACGTCCCTGGTCACGCCGGCCACCTGAGCCGCGCCGGGCGTGTCGCTGTGAACGCACAGGCTCAGCGGCGCCGAGCTCAGCTTCAAGTCGACCACGTGCTTCTTGTGCTTCCCCTCCTTCGTATCCCTGCCCTCGATGGTGCCGCTGCGCAAGGCATGAGCCAGGCGCACCCGCACTGCCTCGGGGTCGACGGCGTCGTGCGTTCGCGGGATGATGCAGTCGCCGTTCTCGTCGTACTCGAGGTCGGCGATGACTTCCTGGACAAAGGGGATGCCCAGGTCGGCGGCGGTCGTCTCCATGAGCGTGTTGGACGCGCCGATCAGGGGCACGGGCGCGCCGTCGTGGGTTGTGAAGTGCCGGACGGCGTGGCACACGGCTTCGCAGATGGCCTTGTCCTTGGCCATGACGCCGTAGAGGGCTCCGTGGGGCTGCCCGGGTTGTGGCATATTAGCTTCTCGGCTCTTCGAAAGGAGGAGGAAGTCAACTTCATCATGCTCACCGTCCACGGCCCATGGTCTGGGCAAGACTTACACTGACGTGAGACAGATCAAGGCCCTCAATATCAAGAAACGCCTTGAGCGCCCCAATCTGGTAGATGACCATCTTCTCGCACTCGAGGGGGTCCATCTTCATCTCGCGCCGGCCGAAGCCCTGCTAGTCGGGGAACGAGGGGTGAGCCCCGATACGGACCTCGTGGCGCTGGGCTGCCTTGACCGTCCTGTACATGACCACGGGGTCGCCGGCGTGGAAGCCGCAAGCGATGGAGCAGGAAGTGATGTGCGGCATGATGGCTTCGTCGACACCCTTTTGTTTGGGCACGGGGGGGCAGGCCACATCGTCTCTCGACGTTAGCCGTTTGGTCGTTGGAGGGCCTAGACGCTGGGCAGAGATCGGGAGGAGGGGGCGAAATACCATCGTCCAGTTGCCGAAGGCTTCACCCATGTCACAATGGACCTCGACGGGCTTGGAAGCCCAGCGCAGGGGAGCCGCGGCCATGATGCTTTCAAGGTTGTGAGAGCGGCGATGGTCCCGCGTAGAGGTTGCCGGTTGCCATGATGGCTTCAAATGAGGAGCGAAGTTCGAAGCTCTTGTATCGGCTTGGCAGACTTGCAGAGGAGAGCTCCAGAGAAGAGGGGCTAGGATATGTATAAAGAGCGGCCGAAGGTATAGTTGCCTCGTCCATCTCTATACAGGTACCGACACGGCCTGGCCATGAACGTGTGGCTGCCACTCTATGCCGTGCAACATGGTCCCCCCTTTCTCTTCCTGACCTACATATATTCTTTCCAGCTCCTTCCCGTCTGATCACCTCCTTTCTTCTCCTCATCCTCGAATCTTCTGCATGTGAATGGGAGAAGCGGGACCTTTTCTGAGCCCCGTATGGAGCCGAGTCGCCAGGCTCTTTTACTATTTTCCATTCTTTCCCGGCAGCGTCCTCCCACCAGATATTTTATACTGGACCCCGTTCTTAGCTACCCGGATTTCCGTTGTATGAGCGGCTTGCTGGCTTCCTAGCCCATGTCTGTCCGGCGAGATCGAGGATCGGGGCCTGCTCTCTGCTTGGACGGGAACCGGCGCTCTCATCATATGCTGTGTCCCGCTCCTCTGCGCCATTCACAGCATCGAGTGAATATAAGGCGCATACCTACTGCACTGTCTCTTCGGAAAGCTACTCCCATGTCGCCCGAAAGCCCGGGGTTTGAATGGCTCCTTGCCGTTCATCGTCTAGTCACAGGAACCCCCTGAGCCGGCTCTCGAACACTCTTTACTTCGTAGCCTTTGTGAGTCGATACCGTGCCACGTTCATGCGCTCTTTCATTGCTGGTCCTACTCGTTGTACCTTTTCTACGACGCGCACTGTCCGGTTCTTCTGCAGTCTCGACTCTATTAAGTGAACTTTTCCAGCGCCAGACGATGCAGCACGAGCCAGATTTCAATTCGTATCACGCATATATATCGATGCTATGCATTGGCTGTCGATTGAATCCCAAGACACAGACGACGGGCAGAGCTTAACATGCAACTCCTACACATGAAAGTCTTGCAAGCCTCTTATACAACTTCCAGGGTGTAGTTGGGCTTCTCATGGCCCCTAGATCAGCAGCTTCAGCTTCGAGTTGGGACTCGCCGCTCCATCCCTACTCTTCGTTGAAAAGCGCCATTTGTTTCTTCGCCGCCTCCGGGCTAGAAGACTAAGCAATCGCTTTGTTCGCGAATAGCATCAGGACAAGAAGAATACCGTGTCCGCGGTTATGGATTTTGCCACTTTGTTGCTGCACTGAACAGTAGGGGAGCAGCGAACATGGACGGCATGTGCAAGGCAACTACAATTGAGCTGCCTGTGAAAAGAATTACACCACGCAGGTGTCGGTGTTATCTCATGTCCTATAAAGGGACACAGCTCCTTCAGTTGCATTTGCGTTTCGCCCGCCCAACGTGCTCTCTCAATAGACCCTTTCACGCATCACCCACAATTCTCTCTCGTCCTACCGACGGAGCCACCAAAAGCAAACACGGCGAAGCCAGACTTCCTTGTAAGCCAGCAAGCGTCCAGTCGGCCATAACCAACCTCGCAACCATGTGCATCGTGGAGGATATCCTGCCCATGTGCCTGTGCGCCAAAGGAGAGGCATGCGCGAGGAGATTCGACAACCGGCGGATCGGCGGCGACCTTCTTCATCCCCTGGGGCCGCAGTCGAACCCAGGGCATAAGCCGCGAAGAGAGGTGTGCGACGATCGCCTGCGGGAGCACGGCGCGAATGCCATAGCGTCTCAAAAGTGCGAAAACACCATCAACGCCTATGGACAAAACACCGTTTTTTATCAACGATCGGACAAGTTGTGTCAGGACTGCGAAGAGAATTGCGTTGGAAGGCGAGGGTCGATGGCGCTCGAGCCGCGGCCGAGGATGGCGGCAACTCGCTGGTTCGCCGACAAGTTAACAGAAACAGTAAGCCCGTCGAATCTTTCAAGCGACACGGGAATCGATGGATGCGGAGGCACAAGAGCAGTGAAGGAGCACACTCCGCGCACTCCTTGGCCCGATCCTCCGTTGCTTTACATGAGCATCATAAACCTAGCAACCAAGGGGGGGTGTGACTCGGTTTGGGACATAGAGAGGGATGGCCAGGAAGAAAAATAGGACGATCAGAGGTGAAGAATTTGGATGGGAGTTGAAGAGCCGTTTTGCAGCACACGAGGCCGGAAGCGTCACTCCATCGTAGACGCGTGAGAATATAAAACAAGGCGTAATACAAGAACAGAACCAGGACCATACTTTCCAAGATGAATATATCAACGCCAACCAAGTCCGAGAAACCAGAAACGCCCTTGCACCTTCGTCGGGTATCATGCTCTCGCGTTCTTTTGAAAAATCCCCCTCCCCAACGAGGTCGAGACCCCTTTACCTTTGTAGAAGCCGCGGCGCCGTCGTCTCCGTCTCTTGTGACTCGGTTCGCCGGCTGATGCCGCCAGCTTGGTCATCTCTGCTTGTCCCTTGGCTGGATTCCAACAAGGCCTGCCGATCCGCCTGACGCATCTGCTGTTGTGCGGAACAGCCGTCGAGGCATTCCGCACCCTCCTCCGGAACGGCGACGAGGACGTGATCGCTGGTGTAGCTCGGGCCCCGGGGCCTCGTTTTGATCGAGGGCGTACTTGACTTCGCCTCGGCCGAGCTGGCCGCATCGAGACTGAGCCTCCGGCCGTTGCGGCGGGCCACGTAGTCGTCAAACTGCGTGTCACGCTGGTGGCTGTAGATGCCGCCGTGGGAAGCCGTCTGCTCCGCGCCCTCGGGGTCTGCCGGCTCCGGGGCGGCAGCGTGGATGCTGTGGCGGATCGAGGCAAGCGACGGCCGCTTGTCAGAGGAGCTCAGGATGCTGTGGCGGCTCGAGTAGGAAAAGTCGTCTTCGTCGTTGAAGCCGTAGCCTTTGAAGTTTACGGGGCGGACGTAGTCGTCGTAGGCCGAGAGGCGGCGATAGATGACGATGGCATATACGGCCAGCACGACGGCCGTGACTCTGCAGGCGGACGGGTGTAAGAAAGACACGATTATGACGACTGCGTTGTCCCAACGAGGACGGGGTGCAACGGGAGCAACTTACATCAAGGCGGCGTCAAGGCCGAGCCCGACGATGGAGTAGTGCGCTTCGGCACGCACGACGTAGACGGTGATGTCGAGGGCGAGGATGGCCAGCGCGCAGGCCAGCTTAACGACGTGGGTGAAGAGCATGGTCCAGGGCGTCAGCGACTCGGCCATGAGCTTGGCCATCTCGAACAAGGTGCAGCAGGCGGCGACAAAGGACAGGGCGATGTTGGCGGCTTCCCAGCTGCGTCGCCGTTGGGTCAGTCACTCGGCTCGCAGCCATGAGAAGGAAGAGAGGGGGAGAGAGAGAGACGGGCTCGGGGCAGGCAGGACATACGCAAACTCGACCGTCGGCGTCCCCCCCGTGGCCTCCCTCTCTGGGTGGTTCTTGACCGAGTCGCCCAGCCGCCAGGCAAAGAGCCCCGTCATGGCCATGGCCAGCACCAGCTGCAGGGCCCAGAGGGGGAGGAGGAGGGCGAGGCGCCACTTGGCGCGGTCGAACTGTGCCCGCGCTCGGTGGTTTGCCATGGCCGGGGACACTCGCTGTTTCTTGGCGAGGGAAGCAAGGGTCTCTTCCTTGTAGCCGTGTCGTCTGCCGGGTTTGCTGTCTGTTCCTCGTCTCTGTGCGAGGCAACAGGTGTCTCTCGTTCTCTCTCGCTGTCTTTGTCTCTGGTCTCTGAATGGCCTCGTCGTCTGTGAAAGGGCGTCGACTCTTCCTCCGTCTTCCAATACCTTCGTCGTCGGTCGCCCTGGTCCAGTGGATGCGTCTTGCTGCTGTCCAGGTGTCGGTGGCGATCATCAAGAAGCCGTGGCCTGGCCTTGAGTCACTCGAGCATTTTCAAGGCCCCGGCCCTCGATCCGTCGTTCCATCTCGATCAAGACGCCATTTCCCGAGCAGCAGCCAGCGACCTTTTATCCATGCCCATGTCCCCGCAACCGCCTCGCCGTGCAGACCAGTACGTGCAGGACCAGTGCGTGCAGGACCAGTGGGGGACGGCAAGGCGCCCTCGCACCCTCGCTGTGCAATCACGCTGGATGCCCGAACGCGACACTGACATGAACCCTGGACGACGCCAGTTGCTGCGGGCCAATACGCCCCAAGGGCCTGCGGCCGAAGGAAGCTGACATGGGCAGGGAGGGCTCTAGCCCCCGGGAGCCTGCAGGATGGAGGTGATTGCAACCCACTGCATCGGGCGCTTTCGCATAACAGTAGAAGCACGTCGGCCTGAGCCGTTTGCTCTTCGAATGAAGAAAAAGCAAAGGGTGGCTGCAGATTTGTCCCACAAGGTCGAATCCAACAGCACGCATACAGGAGTCTCAACTCGACCGTCTGGATCCAACACCCAACAGTCCGAGGACATGAGAGACGGCCTGGACCCCGCGACGGAGATGGAACCCCGGAGAGCCAGAGAGCGTCTTGCTTGTTTGTTTGTGGCGGGCCGTGTACAGGAGATGGGTAAGACGGCCGGGCCTGGCTGGGGTCTCACCTCAGAAGGCAGTTCCGGGAGGCTGGATTGCCACGAGAGGATGAGCCTATTCCCAGTTCATGAGACGCATGGGTGCATGCATGTGCGGAATGGATGCACACAGCACATGCATGGCCAAGGATGCTGTACTGAGTAATGCCACTCCAGATCCTCCCGTCTGGAGGCTGTACGGTGTAAGTGAGCTAAATTTGGACCCCAGGCTGCGGCATGTGCTGACGGAACAAGCCATTCAATTTCGCACATTCCCTCGACATAACATGTACGACGTTGCCGTGGCTGTGCGTCGACAGGTCGTCGAATGATGGCTCCGATGGCCGAGCGCGGATGAATGAGGGTTGGTTGTTTGGTTCATGTTGGTTAACGACGCCGTCTGGGGGTCCTCCCTCTCCCATCTCCCAACACCAAGACCACGCACAGGCGTAATCGTCGACGCCGGATTCGCCGTCGACGCTCTCGAGCTCGGGAACCCGAGTGATGAGCAAGGCCGGCTGCCACAAACGCTGCTGCCGAGTATGTAACGAGCTCGACAGCCATCCAGGTCGGTAGTTGCAGAACCGCTTGCCACTCCTGTCACGAAACACTCACAAACACCAACGAGTACGGTCGCATCGGGTCCGTCGAGACGGGCGAGGTCCAACAATGGCAAGCTGCGTAAAATAAGAGTTATGTATTGACTATCCCAATATCCCAAAAAGTGACCCTCCGAAAAGAATAGCAGAGTCCAGCCTGCGAGAAGGGCATCCTGCGCCCTTGAATAGTAACTTGCAGTCGCTTAAGCATCGCCGGCTGCTCCGGGGTTGGCAAAGGCCTGGATTGGCCCGTCTGCATCGTTCCTCATAGCTGGCTGATTGAGAGGCACCACCGCCGCCTCGTTTTGTCGCTTCTGCAGGCCATCAACAACGGTGCGATCTATCACTCGTGTCAGCTGTGGAAAGCATTTCGTTGGGGCGTCTGCCTTCAAATACCAATGGAGGCGGCCATGGCGACGGTGCAGAGAGCGAAGAGAGAGATGACGGAGAACTGCATGGTGACAGCTTTGTTGGCTTGAGTTAGGTCTCGGACTGAAGCACAAAAGTAATTAAAGATGGATAGTGCGATCAACGCAGCGAGGACAGTAAACAATAATGGAACGACTTGAATTGTGTTGGAAGAAGGAGCATGTCAAAAGGGCGCCGGTCCGTCGCCCTTATAATGGAGGCGGCATCACGCCAATGAACCGTTGCCCGCGACCTGCCCCTGCGCCACTAGCACCTGGTAAGTTGAGACCAGGCGGGTTTGGACGAGGGCCGCCCATGAAGGCGGCCTCTTTCTGGAGAGCATGACGGCTGGAAGCCATCTTGAAACACATCCGAGCGTCGCAGGCTCCGAATGGCGTCAATCGAGACGATTGCAGTCACAGGCTCGCCGCTGCGTCTATTCATAGACAAGGCGGGACAGGGGCGGGGCGCAGGGGTCCTGCGACAGCCTAGGCTGAACCTCCTCGTCTTGGAGTCTGTTGTCGACGCCATCCTGACTGACTTGGTGGTCTCGGGTCTCGGGTCTGACTGGCTCGTTGGTCTCGGAATGACTGGGCTTGTTCTTGAAACGGGTGGAAAGAAGAGACGGGCAGAGACGGGCGTCGCGACGGCCAGGAAGAACAAAAATGCGATTGATCCGATGGTGCCGCTGACACATCCCATCTAGTATTCGTCTGCTGTACAGTACCTACAGTACAGTGCAGTACAGCACAGTACAGTACCGTGCCGTAATTACGTACGTACCTCGCACCCCACTCACTCACTCACTCACTGCCACTCCCCGGCGTCGCTCTCACGCCTTGCTCAGCCTCCTCCTCTCCTCTTTATTAGTCCCAGGCAGCGCGGCACCAGCACATCGTCTCTGGCGCCAGCAGAGCAGCCAAACCAGTAACGCGTCACAGGCTCTGGAATACCCTATCTATCATCAGGTGGGGCGGCTGGATGTATGCGCCTCAGCAAGCCGCCGCCCGTCAAACCACCAAATCGACCGACTCGTTTGTTCCGCCCCCCGTTCCCCCCTTTCTTCCGCACTGCTGCCGCTGCCTGCTCGCCTCCAGGTGTACGCTTGTGAGATTTCCGTGACCCCTGCCTCGCGTCCCTAAAGAGGAGCCCGTCAGCATGGCCTCCGCCGAGCACTGTCTCCTATGCTTTGAGGCCCTCGAGGCCCACCTCGAAGACCGCAAGTGCCTCTCCTGGGACGCCATTCAAGCCTCGTGGGCCTCCTACTCCAGCCCCATAACGGGCCTCACCACGCTCAAGGACCCCGCCTTGCGCCGAGTCGCCGATGCCTCTCCCTCGTCGGCTTCGTCGGCTTCCTCGTCGGCTTTCTCGTCGTCGTCGGCATCGCCCGCCCTGGCTTCCACGCCCGCAACGTCCACCTCGTCTCTGCCCCTGGGCCCGACCGCCGCGCCGCTCTTTGTCACGTGGAACACCGTCGAGGACGGCGACACGGCTCTGCGCGGTTGCATCGGCACCTTCGAGGCCCAGCCGCTGTCCAAGGGCATTCCCGACTACGCCATCACCTCGGCCGTGCATGACTCGCGCTTCCCGCCCATCACAAAGGCCGAGCTGCCGCAACTGCAGGCTGCCGTCACCCTGCTGACCGACTTTGAGGAGGTCGACGATGCCCACGACTGGGAGATTGGCCTGCACGGCATCCGCCTCTCCTTTAGCGACCGCGGCCGGCGCTACGGCTCGACGTACCTGCCCGACGTGGCTTCGGAGCAGGGCTGGACCAAGGACGAGGCTCTCTTCAGCCTCATCCGCAAGGCGGGCTGGGTTGGCTCTCGAGGCCGCTGGATGGACCTTGACCTCAGGGTGACGCGCTACCAGGGCAAGAAGTGCAGCATGGACTACCCGGAATACAAGCAATGGAAGGACTGGATGAAGGCGAGCAAGCAGTGATGTCGGGCGCTTGCCTAGCATCCATCTGCCTCTCATGCTCCCTTCTCTTATCGTTTCATAAGACCGCGAGGAATTGTTCCCAGGTGAAGATGGCGTCGCCTGCACTCGATGGATACAGCGATACGCCGACACAGCCCTACCAAGCGCAGTAACAACTGATTTCGCACAGATACCTTTCCACTGAATACATCCGAATACATATAAGCTTTGCCTGGCGGCTGGCGCTCTTGGGATCTGTTTGTGGAAGAAACGAGGGCACGGGGCATGTCATTTTGCATCACGAGCGAAGCATATCAATCGGCCATCTGTGCATGATGCAAATCTCGCCCATGTCCAGTCAAGTAGTCATTGCTCGTCGATCCTTCGGTTTTGTTACATGCAAACGTTTCCCCATTCTCGGCCCACGTCATATCCCGCCAAGCCTGCCCCCGCTGTTTTCCAAGAACCTGTCTGGGGCTATTCATGCCGTGCGCCGTGGTCCGTAACGGGAAAACCCCATGGTATCTGTCGCACAAGATGAAAAGGAAGAAAAAAACCCATGCCAACCCGA
Organism: Hirsutella rhossiliensis; assembly: GCF_020360975.1. Classification (NCBI taxonomy): domain Eukaryota; kingdom Fungi; phylum Ascomycota; class Sordariomycetes; order Hypocreales; family Ophiocordycipitaceae; genus Hirsutella; species Hirsutella rhossiliensis. Next base: position 3,549,779 of record NW_025408669.1, read on the forward strand.
GTCAAGGGAACGGCCGGGAACGGTAAACATGTACAAGACGAAAGAAAGCAACCCTCGGGCACGTCACCAACACCGGAGCTTCCGCCAGAAGCCACCCTGGCCGCGGCCGACGCGGTCGCCATGCAGGTTGGGCCCTCGCAGGCCAGGGGCTCGCTTCTCGCTCTCGCCGCCCTCGGGGGGCAGCGGGGTGAGAGGCTTGGTCATGCCGCGGGCGTTGAGGTGGGCAGAGTCGAGGGCGCCGGTCTCGGCGAGGCGCCTGCGCTCGACGACGCGGCGGACGATGAGGGCAAACGTCTCCTCAATGTTGACCTCGAGCCGGGCGCTCGTCTCCATGAAGCCGCAGCCGCGACGACGGGCCCAGTCGAGGCCGACGGCGGCGGGGACCTGCCTGCTCTCCTGCAGGTCGCACTTGTTGCCGGCGACAATCTTGACGGGGGGCACGGTCCTGGCGGCGCCGGCGGCGAGGGCCGGGTCGAGGCCGGCGCGGCGGGCGCGGTCGGCGTTGTCGAAGCGCGTCTCGGCCTCCATGTCGATGAGGTCGTCAAAGTACTGCAGGGCGTCGAGCGAGGGCCGCGAGGTGATGTCGTAGACGAGCAGGAAGGCGTCGGCGCCGAGGTTGGAGGCGGCCCACATGCCGCGATACTCCTCCTGGCCGGCCGTGTCGGTGAGGGCGAGGTGGTAGGTGGTGCCGTCGATGCGGCGCGTCACGCTGTACGAGTCCTCGATGGTCGGGTCGTATTCGGACGTCCATTGCGAGCGCACAAGGCGCAGCGTCACCGACGACTTGCCGCAGCCGCCGTCGCCGCAGATGGTGATGGAGATGGGCACGGCCGCCTGCTGCTGCGGCGGCGGCACGGCCATGACGTGGGGAAGGGGAGGGGGGGGGGGGGGACCGGAGGCTGGGCGCGTGAGGCTTATTGGCGAGAAAAGAAGCCCCGGGTCCGGGAGGCGGCGGTGTCTCGGCGCCGGACGATGGTCTAGTCTCCGGAGGAACGGCGCAAAGGAGAGAAGAAGAGGCGGCTTGGAATTTTTTGATTTTTATTTCTTCTGTTCCGCAAACGACTAACACGAAGGTTTTGCGCCGGAATGGGTCCTGCTCCGTCTCGAGATGGGGCGCGGTGCTTTTGATGTATTAATAAAGCGAGATAGATGTTCTTGGTTCCTCGACGGCGGGTGTCGCGCAGGGCAGGGTCCCTCTTGTTCTCTGGAAGTGAGTGGGGGGTTTATGCGTGTGTGTGTGTGTGTGTGTGTGTGTGTGTGTGTGCGCGCGCGCGCGTGCGTGGCGCAGGCAGGCCAGGCAGGACGAGGGCTGTGTCGTGGGAGAGCTCGTTTGGCGGCGGATGACGGGATGATGTGCGCGGCGAAACGTGCAGCTGATCCGGGGTGAGGAGAAGGGGGACGGATGATATGGCGAGGAGGGGGTTGCGCTGGGGCCGGTCGGTTTCAAGAGCAAAACAAGTAATAGTAATGAGCTTGCGTGATGGATGGGATGATGGGATTCCCCAGTGGCAGGGAGGGGGAGGATGCGAGAAGGAGGGGAGAAGAATAGAAAGACCGGGGAAAAGTAGAGGCAAAGCAAAGGAATAGTGCTTGCTGCTGCCGTTGTTGCTGTCGTCCGGGTGTCGACGAGAAGAGGGACCGACGGTTTATAAAGCTGACGGCGGCTCCTTGCAAACCAACCAACCGAGAGGGGGCCGAATGGTATTTATTGATTACAGCAAACAGAGACGTCGAGCGGCGATGGGCTGCTCACGACGAGCGTCAGTGGGTACCGTCATGCCACTTTAATCTGTCTCCCAGTCTCTTTCCATCTCGTCTCTGTTCCTTGTCAAGCGGAACTTGGCGACGGGGAGAAGGCGTACAGTACAGAGTAGAGAGTACAGACGGGCAAGAAAACAAGGAAAGATGGAGTACCTGCTCACGTATCCATCTCGTTGCTGCTTTGCTTGGGCCCGAGGGAGAAAGAAGCTCTCAAGAAGGGGGCACGCTCAACAAGGGACACGCTCAGCAAGGGACACGTAAATGCGTGCGGCGATGGTGAGGGAGGAAGAACAAGAGCAAAAGCAGGTGTCGTGTCACTATTTGAAGCACACGAGAGAGTTCTGGTCTCTTTTGCTGCTCGCCCTGCATGAAGGCGGTGGGCGGGCGAGAGGGGGTGAGCCAACAAGTGCCGGCGATGGGTTCAGGCCCGCGCCGGACTACCTTGGGGGTACCGTATAGCTCACGGGGCGACGACTACTAAACCGGGCACTCGGCAAGCGCCAGCTTATCCCGCTGTCTTGTACTGTATGTATGTCGATGCGGATGCATGCAACGCACCCAGCTCGACGGCTCATGGGCTGCATCTAATCACAGCCCGTCCACGGTAAGGCGCTGTAGACTCTTCAGACGCCCCAAAAGCCAAAAGACAAAAGACAAAAGACGATAGGACCCCTCCATCCCGTTCCATGTCTGTCTGTGCTTCACCCCAAAAAGGGCCACGAGGGGGAGGGGAGAGGGGTTCGTGCGAGCCCGTCTAGTATGCGTACGGTATGGATGCATGCATGCCCAGCAAATGACGGTGTCCGTGCCATGGAGCAGGCAGGAGAGGCGCCTCGTTCGTCCCGACCTGGGAAGCGCACGTCCGCTGCATGAGCACGGACGCTCTCCCGGCTGACGACCGACGAAGGTGATGATGATGATTGATGATGATGATTGATGGTGATGATTGATGGTGGTGGTGCCTTCCGTCTATGTACGTAGCAGATGCCGACTCCTCTTTCGACAGCAGAAACCTAACTTACTAACTAGCCGTAGCAAAGCATCGCGGCCAAGGCCAAAAGGACCAACTTGCATCTTCCGGGCCCCCGGGCCACCATCCGGACTTGCCCCGGCGTCTTGCGCGCTCCGGCGCATGCTCCCCCCTGCCGGGCCGCGTCAACGTGGGTGGCCAAAAAAACCGTCGTCCCGCTCCGCTGGAACATTCCCCGGTTTCAAGTTTCGTCGCGCCTTGTCGTTTCGGCAGCCCCCGTTGTTCCCCTGGTACTCGGATACGCGCGTAAAGAGGTAAGGAGAGCGTGCCACTGGGAAGAATACTTGCCCATGTGCTGGGACAGCCGCCAATTACAAAGTACATGCCTCCCCCAGTTGCGCCTTTTTCTTGGCCTTTTTGCTGTGGCCCTTTTGCTGTGGATAGCCATGGCCAAGAAGCCGCCGCTTGCACTCATGTCTCGTCATGACTCGGCAAAGACTCGGAGCACAAAAGGTGCCGTGGTTTAAGGAAAAGCATAACCAACTCGTGTTAGCGGCTTTATCATTGAGCGCTTTTCTCCCCCTGTCCCTTTGCCCAAGGCTCCGCGTCTCCCGGATTGGTCATCCTTTCCATTCTCTCTCTTTTCCAGCACCGTTAAATTCTTGGATGCGTCGATAAGGCTTCGTCTGAGTCGAGTCTTCACTCCTTCTCTTGTGTCCAAGAAGAAAACGTTGACCGGGAGCGTTTGCATGTGTACATGGTGCTGAGAGTGCAGTGCAACATCCATCCAGCCCGTGTCACCGCCGCCTACCCTGCACCAATGACCATCTCCACCCCCAACCGACGTGGGAGCAACGGGGACGACGACGCCGCAAGCCCGGGGCTGCACCGGGCGGCTGAACTGGACGATGTAGGTTCTCTGCCCCGTCTACTTATAAGTTACATGCATGTACGTGTGTACATGTGTGTGTACGCGTCTGACCCTTGCAGCTGCTCGGCGCCCTTCGACAGCTCATCGTTCCCTACGTTCGCTCGGCCGACGACGCCGCTGCTCATCGGGCAACTGGCACGCTTCCCCACGACGCCGAGGGCCGCCCGCAAAATGTCCTTGTGCGTCTCTGCCCGCCAGACGACCTTGCCGCCAAGCTCGGCCTGACCCTGCCCGACCAAGGCCAGGGCAAGGACGGCCTGCTCGACGTCGTCCGCAGTGTCCTCGAGCACAGCGTCAACACCTGGGACCAGGGCTTCCTGGACAAGCTGTATTCGAGCAACACGCCCGTAGGTTCGTCGTTGCATCGACCATCGCGCCGCCATGCTCACTGCAACGTCAGGTCGGCGTCATTTCCGATGTGGTCCTGTCCGTCCTGAATACAAACGTGAGACCTGTCTCGGCCCAATCGGATCTCTTCCACGCACCTCGCTGACCAGTCACAAAAGTTGCACGTCTACCAGGTCTCGCCGGCACTGACCATCGTCGAAAAGGCAACGGCCCGCGCCCTCGCCCGCCGCTTTGGCTTCACCGGCCCCCTGGCCGGCGGCGTGACGTGCCAAGGCGGCAGCTCTTCCAACCTGACCTCTCTCGTCATCGCCCGGAACACGCTGTACCCCGACTGCAAGTCCGCCGGGACCACCAAGTATGACTTTGTCGTCTTCACCAGCGCCCATGGCCACTACTCGGTCGAGAAGAGCGCCATGATCTGCGGCCTGGGGTCCTCGGGCGTCTGCAAAGTCCCCGTCGACGAGGCTGGCAACATGAGGCCAGACAAGCTCCGAGAGCTTGCGTTGCGAGCAAAGGACCAGGGCAAGACGCCACTCTACGTCAACGCCACTGCCGGATCCACCGTCAGGGGCTCCTTTGACCCCTTTGAGGAAATCTCGGCCATCTGCAAGGAGCTGGGCATGTGGATGCACATTGATGCCAGCTGGGGAGGCCCCGTCGTCTTCTCCGCCCACCAGAGGCACAAGCTGCACGGCTCTCACCTGGCCGACTCGCTGACCATCAACCCGCACAAGATGATCAACGTTCCGACGACTTGCTCCTTCCTCCTCGGCCCGGACATGCGAATCTTCAACCGGGCCAACAGCACCGACGCCGGCTATCTCTTCCACGGAAACGCCGACCACGACACCTGGGACCTGGCCGACCTGACGCTGCAGTGTGGCCGGCGCGGCGACAGCCTCAAGCTTGCCCTGGCCTGGATGTATTACGGCGCCGACGGCTTCGAGCGGCAGATCGACCACGCCTTTGACATGGCGTCGCGCCTGTACAGGCTGGTCAAGGAGACGGGCAATTTCCACATGCTCTCCATCGGCCCACCGCCGTGCCTGCAGGTTTGCTTCTACCACGCGCCCGGCGGGAGGCTATCGGAAGATGCCGCCAGGAACACGAAGCAGACGCAGAGGATGGTCGAGCGGCTGGTGCACCGGGGGTTCATGGTCGACTATGCCCCCGGGGACAAGGGCAGCTTCCTGCGGGTGGTTGTCAATGTCCAGACGCTTGCGACGACGATCCAAGGCTTGGTGCGAGCCATTGAACAGGTTGCAACGGAAGCAATGTGAGAAGATGTTGAACGAATCTGCCCAGGGCAACGAAAGGACCAAGGTCAAGAGACAATCTGCCCACCGACTTACATCAGGACAAGGGCGAGACAGCACTTTCTGCACCAGCCCTCCGCCCTTGAATCTCAAGGCGATTGGGCAGACATCTGACTTGGCTTTGTGGGTAGAAAAGCACCGGGACTTGAAACTTTGATAGACATATAAAGAACCGTCCATTGCTATGGGAGAGGAAATACGGATACAAGAGCAAGGAAAGGCATTCATTGTAGGCGTCAGCGCTATCTGGCGGAGATAGGGCGGTACTTTAGAACAATAGAATATAATGCGGCTCCACCACTTTTTCTCTCCACACTTCAAGGTACCAGCTATCGAGCGTTCGTACTCACCCGGATCCTCTGATAAGAATACTTATCGCGATCGAGACTTTTTCCCTCTTGCGAGGGCGAGACAGCAACGAACCTTGACTCTCGCGACATCACCTCAAGCCAAAACGTCCTTGAATTTCTCCCCAAGCGGCGAATTGAAGCAACTGGACCATGCCAAAGCCTCGGACGAAGCGAGCCGTCGTGCGAGAAGAGCGCAAGCGCAAGCGCCATGAAGAAAATGTGGCCAGCAGACCCGAGCCGAAGCGCGCGCGCCAATATGAAGAGCCGGCGCACCACGGCGACCCGGGCGAAAAGGAATTCTTCGGCATGCTGGCCGACGAAGAACAAGAGTACTTTCGCAGAGCCGACGAGATGCTCGAGCTCAACGACTTCCCCTCGCCCCAGGACCGCGATGTCTTTGTCGACAGCGTCTACCGCGAGGCCCAGGGCAAGGAGCTCAAGCTGGCCAGCAGCCAGTCTTGCTCGCGCCTCATGGAGAGGCTGATCCAGCTGTCCAAAACGGCCCAGAAGAAGCGCCTGTTTGAAGCCTTTGCCGGCCATTTCTCCTCCCTGGTCCAGCACCGCTTCGCCAGCCACTGCTGCGAGGCCCTGTTCCTGCGGTCTGCCGGCGTCGTCACCCAGGAGCTCGCTGGCTTTGACGGCTTCGTCCTCGATACCAAGGGAAAAGACGTCGAGGAGCAGGAGCCCGAGGCCTCTATGGAGAGCCTGTTTCTGGCCACGCTCGACGAGCTCGAGGGAAGCCTGAGCTTCCTCATCACCGACCGCTTCGCCTCGCACGCCCTGCGCGTCTTGCTGCTCGTCTTGTCCGGCCGGCCCTTGGAGGATGCATCGACAAAGACCCTCGTCAAGAGCCGCAAAAAGGAGCACATCTCGGTCGCCGGCTCGGCTGCTGCTGATGCACAGAACCAAGGTCTCCGCGCCGTGCCCGGTTCTTTCACCATGGCCGTTACCAAGATCATCAACGACACGACCGCCGAGGTCGACGCAACGGGCCTTCGGGTGCTGGCGAAGCATCCGATCGGCAACCCTACGCTGCAGCTGCTCCTGGAACTCGACATGACCCTCAACAAGTCGGACCAAAAGCCGGACCCTGACCGGCCGTCGTTGCTTCAGCAGCTTCTCCCCGGCGCCCCTCAGTCTCTTGCGGACGAGTCCTCAGAGGCATCGGAGTTCATCAACGGCATGGTGTACGACCAGATTGGCTCGCGGCTGGTTGAGACTCTCGCCACTCACTGTCCGGGAAAGATCTTCAAGGCGCTGAACCACAACATTTTCCTCCCCCGCATTCAAGGGTACGTCCGTAACGACATTTCATCGTACCCGGCGATCAAGGTGCTCAACCGGCTGGGCAAGGACGACCTCATCGAGGCGGTTGGCAAGATTGCGCCCACCGTCCCCCAGCTCGTCTCCAAGACGAGGTTCAACGTTTTGAAGACGCTGTTTGAACGATGCGCCGTCCGGGGCGCCTCGGACGAGATCAAGCAGCTCATGAAGGGCTTGAGGGAGGGTTGTGGAAGCCAGGCGGCCGACCTGGTCATGACGCTTTGCTGTTTGGGCAATGAAAAGGAGAAAGCAAAGGACGTTGAGCAGCTCACGCGCAATCAGTATGCCATTCAGTCACACGGCGCACAGCTGTTGACGACTCTGCTCTCTATTCCCGGACCTTCCAAAGGTGTCCACGAAGCCATCCTCGCCCTCCCAAGCGACCTCCTCGTCCGCCTCGCGACCACTTCGATGCCCACCGTCACGCTCTTGACCAGCGCTCTCCACACGCCGTCCGTCAACTCCATCTTTCAAAAATCCATAGTGAGCGCCCTCTCAGCGCACGTCTCGGAACTCGCAGTTTCACAGTTTGGACACAACCTCATCAACGCCATTGCCGAGGTTCCCAGCAAAGGCAAGGATCGCAGCGTGCCGTGCCACATGAAAGAGGCCGTGATGCAGCAGCTTGGGGCTCACGAGGCGGAACTCAGGGACTCTTGGATGGGGCGGAGTGTCTGGCGAACCTGGAAGGGCGACATGTGGAAGACGAGGCGAGGGGACTGGAAAGCATGGGTGAAGGAGACGGATGCCGCGCAAAAGGAGACACAGCCGGTGCGAGCGCGGAGGGAGACCAAAATAGGTGACAAATTGGCCGTGAGGGAGACTGTGAAGAGGGAAAAGACGAAGAGTGCAAGGGAGGGGGATGAGGAGCAGAAGGAGGACAAAAAGACGAAGACGACAGAGCGGGAGGAAGAGGAGCAGCAGCAGCAGGAAGCGAAGGAGGAGGAGAAGCAGAAGAAGAAGAAGAAGAAGGGTGAAGCGGAAGATGAGAAGGTGAAGAAGGAGAGCAAGAAGAAGAAGAAGACGGAGGGGGAGGAGGAGGAGGAGGTGAAGGATGACGAGACAATGAAGAAGAGTAAAAAGAAGAAGACGCCGACGGAGGGGCAGGAAGGTGTTGAGGAGGAGCCGAAGAAAGTCGGCCAACGCAAGGAGAAGAAGAGCAAAAAGGAGAAGAAGGCGAGAGAGTAGAGACGACGTCTCTACAATGATGATACCCGACCAGCTTGCACCGACGCGCATTTGCACTTTGGCACTCCTAAAGGCCCGCCGCCACTCGCTCGACTCTGTCGTCGTCCCGAAATGTCTGCCGTCCACATCTCCAATCGTGTCTCGTGCGGCCGACTGGCGCCAGACAGCTGTCCACAGGCCCTCTGCCCGGCAACCCGGCCAGCTGGTCTGGCCAGGGCTGTTCGAATAGGCCCCTGGCAGCTGGCAGGCCTCATTGTCCATACAGCACGCGCGCGCACGCACACGGCACGAACAGCCGTTGTTTCTACTTCGCCCTCTTCTCTCTCCCTCCTGCTCGTGGCATCCTTCTGCGACTTGCTCACTTTCTCCTTTCCTTTCCACGCTCTGGAAAGCAGCTCCTGGCCAAACCCCCAGGCATCAGCCGCCTTGTTCAGGGCACACGCTTTCTTCTTCTTGTCTTCACTTGTGGGCTTTCCCTGCCGCTGTTGCTTGCGTATTTTTTCCCCTGCCCTGGCTGCCTCGAGCTCGCTGCCTGTCCCTATACCGCTTTCTCTCCTCGCTGGCTTCCCCGTCGTTTTTTGTGGTGTCGTGTCTTGCTCATCGTCAAGCGTGTTAGGACGGTTTCGGCAGCAGAGAAGCCATCGTGAAAGAAGCCGTCCCACGGACGAAAAAGGGGCGAACAGGAAACAAAGCAGCAACACAGCAAAAAGACCAGCGAAACAATCCCAGCAAGAAAGGCTTCTAAAGAGAAAAAGAAGAAAAGGGCGGGAAGCACAATGCCTCGTTCCATGTACGACTGCACCGACGCGCTGCCCGGCACAGCAGCCGCCGAGGCCGCGGCTCGAGCCCGTGCCAGAAGAGCAGGTAGAGAAACACGGCCACCACCCGCCGCCGCAGCGGCCTCCAGGCCCCTTCCTCCCCTCCCATTCCCGCCGTGTCCGAAGTCCAAGAAAGCTGAAGCGGTGGTTTGCCCGGGAACGAACCAAAGGCAACGACCCGCATGCCACGCCGCGCGCGTCGCGCCTCAACCTGCCGTCGCAGGCCAGCCAGGCGCCCACGGCCCGCGAGCTCGGCTCTCCCGGCCGTCCGGCCTTTGCCGCGCTGCCCGCCGCGGGCCAGGCGAGCCAGCAGGGCGCCGCGACCGCGGGTGCTCGTCAGGGCGGATGGGGCGGGGAGGAGGCTCGGGGCCAGGATCAGCAGCATCAGGCCGGCGGCGCAGGAGGCCAGGGCCCGGTGCCGGCCGGTGACGGGCCCGCTCACGGCACCCCGGAGCACGCGTCCGTCTTCACCAACACCCCGCTCGCCGGGGGCGGCGCCTCGGCAGCCACGGCCTACGCCCCCTCGGCCACGGGGGCGGGCGCCGTCGGGGAGGAAGATGCCGAGGGCGACCTGGTCATGCAGGACGCGCCCGACAACGACCGACAGTGAGAGGCAAGGGCGATTTCTCGTGAGGTTGTTTATGCAAATGACGCGGTTTGCGAGTCGGCTGGGGGAGGCGGAGACGTGGAAGGACACTTGAGCTTGCCGCGACCGCGAGCACGACGGTTACGACGCTGGGGAAACGGAAAGGTTCGGTGATATCACGTCCGTCTCTCCACTCACCGTGATACATTGTGCTGACTTGACGCGGAGCAGTCGACATACTGGGGCTGTTGCTATTGGGGGACAACAAGACGCGCCACGGCGACGGCGAATACTTTACTTGGTAGACGAGAAGACAATACACATGCTTGCACCGACTTGGTTTGTACCGCGTCAAATCCCGCGTGACGCACTCGGTCCTCGGCCGGACGCCGTGCATAATCTCAGTTGGGAGAGTCCTCATCGCTTCCATCGCCTCGACGTCGCTGCACCTACCCAAACACATTCAACAGACACCAGTATCAGTTCATACCTTGTACTTTTCCATTTTCCAATCCCAAGCGTCCATTATTTTTGTATATACGGCTGCCAAACTTCCTCCTCAGAGCCCAATCGCTGGCTTTCGTCCTGCTCCTGGCACCCCGGGCAATGGCATGCCACCCTGCACAATCCCATTGCCTGTTCCTGTTTGGCGCACTTTCATCTGCTCATATGCAAAGCTGCGGGAAAGCCGGTCAACAGCTTCCGCCACCCGATTCGTTGTCCTGTCCTCGCAGTAGAACCGGGCATCTTTCCCAGCCCGTTGCCCGTTGCCTTTCTCCCAAAAAACCCAGTATATCGACAAGCATATAGAAACAAGAATATGGGGAACTAGACAAAAGATACTGGTCAACAAGAATAAATAGGATCAACTCGTACCATCACCATAAAGCACGCGATGATTGAAAGCCGCAGATGCAGAACCGCCCACATCGCCTAGCCAGCCCACCCATTGCCGTGTGGTAACAACTCTAAAAAGAAGCCTGTACTACAACAAGTACGTACGGGGCCAAGCGCGTCGGAGGCGCCTCGTGTACGCTGTAAGGGGTATTGAGAAATAGTATTAAGGACTCGTCGAGTAGTCGGTGTCAAGTCGATGATGCTTCGGAAAGAGGAAGAAATCATTCGTTTGTCCATGCGGCATCGTTGATGAAAGTGTCCCACGACTCTTCCACGCCGCCGCTGGCCGGGTCCCACTTGAACTGCGGAGTGGGCTCGTTGCCAAAGTAGTCGGGAACAAGTCCGTCGTGTGCGTCGCCCGTCTTGACCGGCCTCGACATGTCGTTGAAGTCGTAGTAGGGGTTCGGACTCGCCCATTCCGGGCTGTACATGACCTGGCTGTAGGCGTTGTCCATGCCCATACCCCCCATGAGCATCTTGGCCTCCGGCGGCAGCTCCGCGGTGAAGGCAGAGCCGCCGGAGGAGCCAAAGTCCAGGGGTGTGCCGGGGCTCATGGCGCTGTCCATGCTTGGCGTAGCCGGGATCGAGTTGGGCGTCGGGGCGACGGGGGACGTGACATTGGTGGGGGAGGCGACTGACCTTGACCGTGCCTGGCTGCGATGCCTGGATCGCGGGACATAGGAGACGGACTGGAAAACGGGTCGCTCGACAGGGCTCTGGGGCTGCACGTTGTACATGGGACCTGGCATGCCCTGGGAGAGTTGCTGGGCTTGCTGGTCGGCGTTTGGGAAAGACTGTGCGAAGAGCCTGTTGATTTCATTCTCCCGCCATTCATCGTTGGTTCTCGCCAGCAGAGCCGACATGGCCATCCTATTGGACAGGTAAGCCTCGACCCGGGAATTTAGCTCGGGCGAGTCGGTCTGCATGTTCGATTGCAGTATTCGGAACGAGCGGGGATAATCATCGTCCTCCTCCTCGTACATCTCCTCTTTCATAACAATCTCCTCGGTGATGCGAAAGCCTTTGCCAGTGCGTTTCTTGTGGATATCGCTCGCCATGCGCGCGGATTGGACGCGAGCCTCGATACTCCGGTCAGCCCGTCTCGAGGCAGCAATGTATGCCCGTTCCTGGTTCTCCTCGTGCGACCGCTCGCTCTGTTCTGGCCTATTAGCCTTGGCTCGAGCGTCGGATAGTGAGCGAGGAAGCCACAACCGAAGACATTTTTCGTATACAAAATCAAGAGGGGGGGAAGGGCCATTTCGGCGGCGTGTATTGTGGTCTAAGAGTAAGGCAGTGTGCACCTAGAAGCATGTACCCTACGTACCTTGCGCTGTGATTGATCCATTGAAACGACCGAGCCTCCTTGTCCGACATCGAGCGACCTCCTTGGCATTTTCGATACAGATGGATCGTCCAGGGTATATAAGTCGTAGTATATGGTTGCCTGGGTCACGAGTAAGCTTCCAAATCGTGGAGAGCGGGGAGGGGGCGCAAACCAAGCGAAAGCTTAAGGCAGTTCACCGTACGGTAGAGCAGAGCTAAGCAGACGGTATGCAGAGTTTTTATGCGCCGTATCCGCGAATGAAGCTGTCCGGCTGCGGCCGCAGATGCAGAAGAAGGCTAAAGTTGACGCCGGGGAGGCGAATGGAAGCTTGACCAAACCCTTTCACGAGGAAAAAAACGGGTGCTCAAGCTTCGACGAAGCTCACAGGTGACCGACCAGCCCCCTTTCTGTGTAGCCACACGTGTTCTGGAGCGGCGAGGTCAAGCTTGGGGATGGGTTCTTCTCCTCTTCCCCTTTCTTTGGGTGCGCACTGTCTTTTCTTGTCGATTCTTGTCGTTTCTTGTCGTGAAACGCAGCGGTGGCGGGCAGTACGGTATGTTCGGGAAAAACAGACGTGGCGGGAGGGCGGGGAACGAGGGTGTCTAAAGCTTTTATTGACAACCGCGACGACGACCAAGGCTGGCGGAGGGCCAAGGGCGTTTCGGGCCAGAGTGGGCAGGGCCCTGTTGTTTTCGATCCAACAGCAAATGGTGATGGGGTGCAAGATCGATCTCGATGGCACCTATCCTGCTGTTAGCGCATGCAAATGGCCCCGGGTAGCCAGCGGTACCGTATCGACAAGCCCGAGACACCCTTGCTTGCCTTGGTTTGCTTTTGCTCTTGGCCACCGCACACTACTGTAGCACTGCCTGTGAGCACCAGGACCTTGGCTGCAGGACCAGAGCTTGCCCATGCTTGCCTCTCGCTGTCTCGCTCTCCCATCGTCCATGTTGGTGGAAATGTCGGACGTTTGTTTGCCCACAGGCCCCGCACCTTGCCTGGAGCTCCTACTTAGCTTGGATGCTCGGGAGCTAGCCGCTTACCCACTGGCTTACTTAAGCCGACCCATTGACACCCATTAACACTAACGACCTCGATTGCTCCCTCCCGGCCCACGGCACCGTGTGTTCCCAAGAAAACTGTCTCATCACTAACCGCTACTGCTAGAGTCTACCAGTTCTCCTCCGTTCGTGGGGGGGACAAAACCCCATGCCTCCGACGGCTGCCTGCTCGACGAGAAATGCTCGCATCTCCAACGGACTCGTCCGGCTCAGGCCCAAACAAGACAAACCGAGAACAAGGTTTCACGTCGTCCACAGCCCCGCCGTCTCACTGGAAAGCTCGGGTAACTGGCACCGTCGTGGGTGAGTCCCGCTGCCGAGCTCCGCAGCGGGACGCATGCCCGATCTTGCTCTTGGCAATGAAAAGCATGTCAGAAATCCCACTATTTGTCACCAGACGACGGTCAAGCAACCCGAGGGCAAGAACAAAACGCTCGCCCCAGCGCCGTTGCGGGTGACCCCCCTTTCCGGACGCTCCATTCCACTCTCCTCCCCCAGGGGAACCATACCAAGCTGGACGTGATGGGACGCGACTCGCATACAGCCTAGTAGCATGCTGTCGTGATCTCTTGACGCCGCCTGCTCAAAAGCCTAATGGTGGGCGGCGATGGGTACACAAGGTTCTTGCACGCGGCTTGTTGTTAGCAGCCCCCGACACATACGACGGCGCGGATCTGACATTTCGATGGTACCGCCGCCTGTCCCGAGCTTAACATCGCGCGCAGCCCCGGCCACTCGTGCCGTTCAGAGCGACCCGGTGGGTAGGGAAGCTGATATGACTTTAGTAACAACCTTTTCTTGCCAGTCTCCAGTCTCCACGGCGCCGAGCTCGGCCTGGACCAAGCCGCATGGAAATCCAGCTCTACTATCATGGCAGGCGAGTACGCGCCATGCATGCACCAGCAACATTGCCCGCCACGTCTGCTCGTACCGAGGCACAAGCATGCAGCGTCTTTGGCAGATGTACGCCCACTTCTTCCCGCATGAGCGTATACGGACAGGCTTGGGAGTCCTTCTGGGTTTCATGGACACACGTCTTTGATGCTTGCCGAGGGGCCAGAAGCCGCCTATAGGCGTGTTCTCGCGGCCAACACATGGCCTTTTGGGGGTGGCTCTTTTACCGAATACCGCCACCGGAGAGCGCAAGCCGAGGGAGAAAAGGTGAATGCCAGGGTCCGGCCGCCTAGGACATGCGCCTGCACCAACGCGACGGCAACGGGATGGACCCCAAGGCTGGAGTGAGATGGGTGCAACCCCAAGGGAAAGGATTCACGGGCTTGCCATAGAACCCGAAGATGTGCGGGACGAGCAACTCAATAGGAAGTCGACGGCTAAGGCTGTGCCAGTCCGGACAGTCCACCGGAGGCTTTCCACCGCCCCCGCTGTACTCCGTATAGACAGGGCTACTTTGCTTGGCGGTGCGTGGCGATCGAGCAAATGGACGGGACATCTGAGGCGTCTTGACGTGGTTTATTTTGGTACTGACGGACTTTCACCCAGCAAGCACGCCGTCTCGTCCCGTCAAGACCCGCACCGAAACACGGTGGGGGCCCAACGAACGGCACTGGCAGCAGTGGCGGCAAAACCTACTGCTACGACATGATGAACTCATAACTTAGCTGTATGCTAATTAGCGTCTAGGCGTTGTTCGATTCAGGGCTCAGCAAAGCTAGCAGCTAGCTTGAAGCCCGACGGGGCCCAGGATTTGCATATGCCGTCCCCCACACCCTCTTCCTCGGCAGAAGGCGCTAGAGCAGGCAGCAGCAGCGCCCGGCCTGGGCTTATCAAGCTTACATGGGGAAACTCTCCCCCTCGTCTTCCCGTCTCGCTGGGAGGCGGCGGCCCAACTTGCTTCCTTCTCACTGGGACCGCAGACACGCTCCATGCTACAGGTAGGTGGAACAATGGAGAGAGAAGAACTGGCCAAGTACACGCAACGATTGCATCACGCACACAACAAGGCGAAAAGGTGGGCGAGTCTGTCTCGCTATCGGACCATAGGTTCCGGCAAGCAGCGATCTGCACGGTAGGAGGCACAACAGGCAGTGGAACAGGTACTTGAGAGAGACAGTTGGCTGTGGGACAGGCTAACAGGACGCTGGCTGTGCCTTGCTTTGGGCCGAGCGATGCCTGCAGCCACGCTCGAGAGCCAAGGCACATGAATGGCGTTCACGGGTGCAGATGCTGCAGCCGCTTACCATGGCGTGGCGTTTACGAAGCCGTCGACTTAGATACCGAGGTGAAGCCTCATGGGTGATGCTCGTCCTCGTGACAATGCTATCCCAAAACTCCGCCTTGGCCCCCAGATGGCATTCTGATGAGCACCTGGTTTCATGATTGATTGTCTTGGGCCTCGGCTGAAAACCCTGAATCTGTCGGCACGAGCTCAGACGTGCCACGCACGCCCGCGGCCAAGGATCCGGAAATGACGGCAGAATTGCTGGGTCCCGATTCCATTGGATCGTAGGAGAAATGGTCAGCAAAAGCCAGCTACAAATCGGCGGCCTTTGTTGGTGTTGGTCGGGCGAAGCGGCTGATGGACGCCAATCCCAGGTAGATTTGGGTTATGTAGGTGATTGCATGCATGTGCCCCGGGATTGGCAGACTTCCATGTGCCGGAATCCGCATCCCCGGACATGGAGAAGAGCGAGACTGTGCATGTCGTACAAGTCGACTCCAACCTTGCCATGTCCAGAGACGACACTCGGCCTTGATGCACGGGCCAATATTCCCGACCCGAGCCAAAGTAAGTACAGTACCCATTTTCATTTTACTCCATTGCCCTGCGCTCATTCACACGTATGTCGTCTTGTCGGCACCACGGCTATACGGCCGCGGCGCTGTTGGGTGAACTACCAAACGGAGGCAGGTTTACCTTGTCACACGATGCGAAAGCCTGCCATGCCCGTCGAGGCATGACGTCGGCAGCAACTGGACCCTCGGTAGGGAGAGAAACACATGTGGTGGAGCCTGTATGTATGTCATGTCATGAGATGGCGACCGGTAAATGCGTCCAAAGGAAGGGCGGGCCGCGGTCAACGGGCGCGATCGCGGAGCGAGGCCCGATTGCGTGGTGTTTGGCCGATGGGGAAAGCTGCGAGGGATGGCGCTCGCGCCCCCGGCTGGACTAAAACTGTACTATTGCCTGGATTACGGTGAGTTTTCTTCATTTTGTTTACCTGATGGGCCGGCCATGTCCAGCTCTTTTTCATCGTGGTCGACTTTTACTTCTTGGGCCCATTCCTGCACGAGATGAAGTCGCGTGTGAGCGTGGCCCCGATGTCCAAGCCTTGCATCGCCAATGCCATCGAAACCGAGAAGCCGAGAGACGAATCGTCGTCGTCACAGGCGGTGAGGGTGGACCAGACGGACCCGGCGCCCCCAAGGTGACGAGGACAGGGACTCTGGTCGTCGCCCATCGTCGCCCATCAGACTCGGTTCAGTCTCTCCACCAGCAACGTGTCGGGCTCTGCCGCTCTGGCGTTGACGACGAGGCGCCATCCACATCCGGCCACCAAGCCCAGGCGCAACCCAAGCTTCATCTAGCAACGGTCGAGCAAAACGCTTCCCATACAGCAGGACATGGCGTTTGGCCCCTTGGCCTCCACCGCCAACACTTTGTCTGTCTGGGCTTTGATAGCATTTGTCCGGCGTGATAGGCTTGTCCACTCTACCAATGAGGGGGCCGCATTCGAATCAACCCATGCAGGCATCCAGCGGGATGGAACCTCTCTCTGTCCCCCTCTCGTCAGTTTTTTTTATTCACCTCTCCTGTCAAAGTTGATCTCGGGCCATGATGGCGACGAGGAAAAGGGACGGGAAATGTGTTAGAGGCTCAAGGTACCCACTACTAGCAGCCGGGCCCACGGAGCAGAACCCCGGTACTTGTGTCACACTGACAGGGTACATTGGTCTTCATCCCCCCCTCTGGTGAAACAAGCGGTTGCTACTGTAGCGTCAAGTACCCCCAAGGCCCCGCGGACGTCACCCTCGAATCAACACTTTTAGTACCCCCTACCCAGCTTTCCGCAACCGAGCACCCTTTTCGGGGCGAGGCGACGAAGAGGCGCATTTCTGACATTCGCCTTTTCCTCTCCTCCAACCAACCAACCAATTTTCCCCCAACATTCGCTATTCTCGCTCCAAGTCAGGCAGAAGACTCGACCTGAAACTCCCACACACATTAGCATCACCGTCAACGCGCTCGCCTCGTTGCAGACGCACATCATCGACTCCCGCCCGACGACCACATCGGAGTCTCGGGCGTCGGTTTTGCCACTGCTCGCTTCAACGCAACGCACCACCGCCCGACAAGCTCATCATGGCATCATCGACGCCGGCACCGCCGACGGCCGACGCCCCAGACGAACCGCAGAGCGACGGTTCCAAGCTCAGGACTTTTCTCGGAATCCTCAAGAAGTGAGCCCTCTTTCCCCCCTTTCCCTTGCAAGGCACAACGCTGCGACGCCATCCTTCCAACCAGCTCGGCGCCGACGGCATGCACTTCCTTACGGTCAATACTGACATGATTGTCCGTCCCTAGATTCATCGGCGTTTCAGATCTTGCTGCCGTCCGCTTCTCCCTCCCGTCACAGCTCCTCGAGCCGACGCCCAACCTCGAGTACTGGACTTACCTCGACGCCCCCAATGCCTTTGTCGCCATCGGCACCTCGGACGAGCCGCTGGATCGCATGCTCGAGGTTGTGCGCTTCTGGCTGACCAAAGACCTCAAGTACGCAAAAGGCCGGCCGTGCAAGCCATACAACTCCTGTCTTGGCGAGTTCTTCAGGGTGCGTAGCGACCACTTTGCTTGCCGCCAACGCCATCAGAATAGGGGTCAAGGGAATGGTGAGAGGTGGGACTTGCTTTGGCTGACAGCGCTGCGTCTAGTGTAACTGGGAGACGGAAGATAATGCCCCGAGCATCTACACAGCCCAGCTCCAAAAAGGGAGCGCCGGTTCGGCCAACGGGACGCCCTCCAAGCTCAAGGCCGCTGCTAAAGACGACAAGAACGCATCCTCCGTCTCGCTCTCGGTGCCCCAGCACGCCCCGGCTGCCGACAGCTCCCCCCTCCGCATTTCCTACCTCACCGAACAGACCTCTCACCACCCTCCCGTCAGCGCCTTCTACTGCACGTGCCCGGACAAAGGCATCACCGCGCGAGGCTTCGACCAGATCACCGCAAAGTTCACCGGCACTTCGCTCAAGGTCCTGCCTGGCGAGCACAACATGGGCATCTTCATCACGCTCGACAAGCGTGATGGTGAGACGTACCAGCTCACGCACCCCGCCGCGCATCTGGGAGGTCTGCTACGAGGCAGTTTGAACGTCTCCGTCAGCGAGATGGCCTACATCTCGTGTCCGCAATCGGGAATCAAGACTATTCTTCATTACGTCGAGGAGGGCTGGCTCGGGCGGACAACCAACAAGATTGACGGTGTCATCTTCAAGTATGACCCCGAAAATGACGACAAGACGAGAGTCCAGGATGTGCCCGAAAAGGACGTGCTGGCCAGGCTCAATGGACCGTGGCGGGAGAAAGTCATCTTCACCCTCGGACCTCGAGCAATTGTAAGTGTTTGCCCAAGCCCACGCCATTGCATGAGTAGATGTGAGCTCTAACCAGTGCCAGAAATCCGTGCCCCCCGATGAGCAATTCATCATCATCGACCTCGGTCCCCTCACGGTTGCTCCCAAGGTCCTTCCTCCGCAGGACCAGCAGCTGCCCAACGAATCGCTCAACCTATGGTCCGGTGTGACGGAAGCCATCTGCTCCAAGCAGTTCGCAAAGGCCACCAACCTCAAGATCGAGCTCGAGGAGAGCCAGCGCGAAAAGGCTCGCGAACGCGAGAAGACGGGCGAGGAGTGGAAGCCCGTCTTCTTCGAACACGTCACAGGCAACGGCGGCAAGCCCGACCTGACGAACAAGGGCAAACTGGTCCTCGACCGGGCGCAAAAGGGCGAGTGGAGCATGGACGGCATATTTTGAGTAGTCGGCCAGACTGCTCCTCCGTCGGACGGCGGATCTGCTGCTGCGCGCGTCCGAATCATGATTATTTTTTCAACACATACACTTGGAATATACGGAACGTGGCAGGCACTACAGTTGGGAACAGATAGACGATGGCATGGCCCTCTCGTGCCAAGGATCATGGAAGAGGGGGGCAAGGGGCAGAGGCTGGTTGGAGAGAAGAACAGGGTTCATGGCTACATTGCAGACGCTGGTCGCTCCCCGCGCGTCTGCAACAGGCGTTACGAGGCGTTTCCGTTTCCTTTGCCGTTGGTCTCACGGTGGCTGGTGTGTTTCTGTGTGTTGCCCCGTTTGACACGACTTTGCGCGTGGGATTGATGGATCTTTCTGGCCGGCAGTAATAGCATGGGAGCTTGAGGCTCGTAATCACCGCCCACTCGTCAGATTTGCATCGTTAATTGCTTGCCCATGAGATGGCCGGTTTGAGCATCTGCTTTTGCATTGATTCATAAGACTCCGTTTTTGGTATTTTTGTACAGGCAGATTTCTGCAGTATTGTTACAGCTTTCAACGAGGGGTGTTTTCTCCTCAGACCCCCAAATTCGACCCAGCTGGCGTTTATTTGGGCCTGGGACGCGACTCTCTCTCTCTCTCTCTTCCCTCTCCCTCCCCACCTGACCAAACACGTGGGTTTTGGAAGCACAGTCGCGTTACTTCAGAAAGCCGCGCGCCACCTCGCGGCCCTCGACCAAGACTGGATCAAGCGTCGACAAAGGCCTTGACATTGCTGAGCCAGCGCAGGTACTCGGACTGCTCCTTGGCGTCGACGTAGTCAGGTACAAAGGTAGCCATGGCCTGGGTGACGCCGCGCTCCTCGAGGAAGCGCTCGACCAGGACCTGCAGGTCTTCGTCGAGGCTGCCAAAGGGCGGGCCGGGGTAGACGTCTGCGCGCCTCTGGGCGGCGTCGGGGCTGTCGAGCCTGGCCATGGCGGCGTCGTCGTAGTAGAAGACGTTTTCGACGACAATGTTGCCGTCGGTGGCCGTGGCCTCGACGCTGAGCGCGCCCTTGGTCTTGCCCGGCTTCTCGACGACGACGGTCAGGTTGATGGGGGCGACGGCGCCCTCGCCCAGGTCGTCCTCGTCCATGTCGTCCTCCATCTGCTCCTCGGCGGCGGCGGAGCGGGCGCCTCCCTTGGCGGGCACGCCGCCCTGCTGGTTGGGGTTCTGGAGCGCTTCGTCGGAGAGGTCCTCGTCTTCCTCGAGGGCGGGGTCCTCGTTGAAGGGGTCATAGTTGGTGATGTCGGAGATGGAGAAGCTGACTGTGATTCTGCTCGCGGTCAATCCCAGGACGTCAAATCACTGCCAGGCGGCTGGAGAGAAGAGGGGGAGATAATAAGTCCAGGAAAAAAATCGCACTTCTCATCGTTGAAAGAGCGGACAAGCTTGA
Source organism: Hirsutella rhossiliensis (assembly GCF_020360975.1). NCBI lineage: Eukaryota > Fungi > Ascomycota > Sordariomycetes > Hypocreales > Ophiocordycipitaceae > Hirsutella > Hirsutella rhossiliensis. Next base: position 3,570,070 of record NW_025408669.1, read on the forward strand.
CAACCTCCTGGCCAGGGGTATCTTGCAGCTCAAAGGGGCAATTGTCCAAAAAGTCCTTGATGCTAGCCGGCTGCTGCTCGTTGGCCTTGAGGTCCTCCTCGATCTGAAGCTCGCTCTCAAGCTTGGCCGAAAGCTCGTCGGTAGACTCAGCGACATGGGCCCTGCGGCCCGCCGTGGCCGAAAAGGCAGCGCGGGCCGGCTGCCGCAGAGCAGCCGCCGTGGCCGAGATGCTGGGGCGCGCCGTGGCGGATGAGCGCAGCGGGGCGGCGGCGGCGCGGCCGAGCACCCGCGGGACGGCGCGCGCAGCGGAGCGGAGGGAGAGCATGATGGGGCTGCAAGTGCGACTGGGCCGTGATGCGGACCTGGGTGGGATGGTGCTGGTGCAGGAGCTCGCGGGAGGGGACGGGGAAAAAAGTCGATGGATGCCTTTGGATGCTACTGCTAGAAAAATGAGATGGTCTTGGCGTCCTGGGTCCTGGGGCGGTACGGGCCGTATCGATAGCGCTACGAAATCTTGAGAGGTAGGTACCTACTCCCGTATGTAGCTAAGAATCTAGGTACCTACTCCCGCCCTAGCGACACGTACCTACTTGGCTTTATCTCAATAAGCACACAATTAAGACTTTAACTTCAACGCCCAAAGCCATATCTGAAGACATCAAGGTATTATAAACTTTGAGCAACACGGTATTTCGGTTTAATATTGCCAAGTGTTGCGCGAACATTGCGCAGTCCGGCTAATAGCTGGCTGAATGGCGCTGGAGGTGGATTATCTGACGGCTGACTCAGGAGGGCCGGAGTTTTCGATACGTACCGGCACTACTCCTACTGGCACACTGAAAAAAATGCCCGAAGCTGCTCGGGTTACTGTCAGCAGGACGAAGACATATAAACTATACCAATAACACCTCCACATGGGGGTGCCCCTATTTTGCTGGTGGTCAGGTGGTATTTGCTATGTTTGACAGTTACTGTATAACTTCCGAGTTAACTTGCTGTACGTACGTGACTTTGCAGACGGCCTACCACGTGACATGCGCCCGGGGCTCTAGCGGGAGCAAGCCGCATCCGCTCGCCCCGTGGGGGACGTGCACCGGCGGGCTCCCGGCCGGAAGGGAACGGGCGAAACACAACTAGCTCTCGGGACGTGCGAAGGGACCGAGGTAGCGCGTGCGGATTGAAACGCTCTGACGTCATGGGCCTCGGCTCGGCTAGCTCATCAGCCAGCAATGGCAAGTTGTAGGCTTGTAGCCCACGGCATCGGCCACGTCCTGCCTTGTCCCCCGTCGTCACACACGCAGTTAGAAGACAGCAAAGAGAGAGACCGGGAGTTCGACTGGAAACAAGAGACCCTCGTTCGCTAGCAAGAGGCCATCAGACCCTCCCTTCCATCTGACACATCTGGGCCAGGGCGGCGGAGCGATTGGCCGCCAGAGTCGGCATCGCCTAGGCGGCCGGCCCCAACTCTAATCCGGCGCCCTCAACTCAATCGCCCGCATCTCATTTGTCCACCGGTCGAAAGTGCCGGCTGCATCTTCAGGGGACCAGACACTGGCGTCGGGCGGGCACGTCATGACTCCCACCTTCGAAAGTCGCAGTGGCAACGGCGTTTGCGTTGGCGCCGCCGCCGTTGATCGTATTCTGAAGCCGCTTTGACGCCTGACCTCGGAAGGCATCTCTCTTGACGCAGCAGAACTCTGTCGGTCCACGCGGCCGAGGCACTGCTCGCACGACAAAAGTCCACAATTTCCACGCTTGTCGTGTCGGCCATGGCCGATTTGATATTTCATCCGTAGCCCGCCTTATATAAGACAATAAACCCAGCCGTGGGCCAACTAATATCACTGTGGTCTCCATCCCGGAAATGGTTGCCTTGTCTTGTTATCGCGTTGCAAAGCCTCTTTTCTTCCCGTTGTAGGCATCGCGGGACTCATCCCCTCGACTTCCTCTGCAAGGGCAGTCTGGGACACTGAGAACTCACGATTCGCGTCTGAGATGGCTTCCAACCAAGGGGCGAGAAGCGGCTGGTCGATGCCGGACACCTTTGGCGGCGGCCGACGCCCAAAGTCCAGATCGACCATCTCAGGCTACCTGGCCTCTCGATTTTCGACGCTGAAGCCGCCCATGGACAAAGTCATCAACCCAATCACAGCCATGAAGATGCTCAACCGCGAGCAATGGACCTTCTTTCTCGTCTGTACCGACCCTGCCCCCCAACTTCGTCTCTTCTTCGTCTCTTCCACAGGCGCTCTCTGCTAACAGCGAGACCTGCAGTGCGCGTGGTTCGGCTGGATCTTGGACTCGTTTGACTTCTTCACAGTCAGCTTGACGCTGACTCCATTGGCCAATTACTTCGACAAGTCTAATTCGGAAATCACCTGGGGGATTGCTCTCGTCCTCATGCTCCGGCCGGTGGGCTCCGTCATCTTCGGCGTTTGGTCCGACCGCTGGGGTCGCAAGTGGCCCTTTGTCCTCAACTGTCTGCTCTTCATCGTCCTTGAGCTCGGAACCGGCTTTTGCAAAACCTACAACCAGTTTCTGGCCGCCCGAGCCTTGTTTGGCATTGCCATGGGCGGCCTGTACGGCAACGCCGCCGCAACTGCCCTGGAAGACTGTCCAGACGCAGCCCGAGGCATCATGTCAGGGCTGTACCAGGGAGGCTATCCGCTGGGCTATCTTCTCGCGACCGCGTTTGCGAGGGCATTGGTGAACACCACCAGGCACGGCTGGAGACCCCTGTTCTGGTTCAGTGCCGGCCCGCCCGTCCTACTCATCATCTGGAGACTGTGTCTTCCAGAGACCCGAGCCTTCCGCGAGCGCCAGTTGCTGCGTCGGTCCGCGCCGGCCGCCAAGACCAATTTCCTCGATCAGGCCGGGAAATCCGTCAAGAACTACTGGCTCACCCTCATCTACATGATTGTGCTCATGGCCGGGTTTACTTACATGGTGAGTGGCTCGCACGGCTGACGATGATATACCATGGCCATATCTGACAGGGTAAACCACATACAGTCACACGGGTCTCAGGACCTCTACCCGACGCTGCTCACCGACCAGTTCGAGTTTAGCGAGAACCAAGTGACGATTACGCAAGTCGTCGGCAACCTCGGAGGCTTCATCGGAGCCGTGTGCGTCGGGAACCTGTCCGAGATATTTGGTCGGCGGTTGACCATCATCGCCTCTTGTCTGCTGGCAGGGGCCTTGCTGTATCCGTACACGTTTGTGTCGACGCCAGCCATCACGGCCGTCGCCTTCTTTGTGCAGTTTGCCACGCAGGGCGCGTTTGGCGTGATACCGAGCCACCTCCTGGAACTGTCGCCGCCCGAATTCCGATCACTCGTGGTCGGCACGGCGTATCAGCTGGGAAGTCTAGCATCAAGCGCGTCGGCGACGATACAGTCGTCGATTGGAGAAAAGCACTTTCCACTTTCTCCGGGGCCCAACGGCAAGAAGCGGTACAACTACGGCATCGTCATCTGTGCCGTCCTCGGGGCGGCCATTGTGCTTGTCATTGTTACTGTGTTTTTGGGACCGGAGAAGAAGGGAAAGCAGTTCTCCACGGCGACGAGGCTGGAAGAGCCTGAGCAGTCGCCCAAGAGCGAGAGCATGCTGGATCAGAAAGAGGCTGTTTGATGGGGAGGCTGATGGAGCGGCTTGGACAGCACGGGCGGTTTGTGCCGCTCACCTGAGCCGACTTGGATCATTGCCGCTTGTATTCGTATTACTCGTGCATGCACCGAAGCGATTCGATTTGATATTCTCCTTGCCGTCGTCTCTGGACAGCCCTGGCGCCGTGCGTGGATTGAGATGATAGGTGCCGGGCAGCTGCCGAAGTTGGCCGAGCGCTTTTCGCCACCATTAATTTGAACGAGGCTTGCTGCTGGGCGCAGCCGGTGAGGAGGATAGTGGCGGGCTTGCTTGAGCCTTGGGCGCGGCGGGACTTTCCGATGCTCCAGCGCAGCAGGTGATGGTGTCGAACAGCGGCCGAAAGGGAAAGGGGTGTATGTGTGTGTGCTTGGAGGACTTTTGTTTGCATGAGTCCCCCTGGAGATGGAAGAGGCTTGTCGCCGCGGGTTTCTTGAGCTGTCACGCCGTGGTGGGTGCTCGAGAACAGTAAGAAGAGAGTTGTGTCTTGGCTTGGACCCCGTACAGGGGCAAGAACAAGGACCGTCGTCAAGCTTCATCAAGAGAGGAGTGCTTTGTTTGCATGTCTGAGGCTGAGGTAGTCACTACCTTGGGCAGAGGCAGTTCCTGCCGCTGGGTGGAGGGCGGTGTGCTTGTACCGAGTACCAAAGGCGCCTATTTCCTCCGAGGATTTTCTGAACACACGACTGCAACGAGTTTTCCCCCTCAATTTCCCCGTTTTTCTATTCCTTTCCAGCAGAACAAACTTTGAGACACGGGCAGCAAGTGGGTGACATCAATGCACCGCAACGTGCCGTACAGCAGAATCGTCGGGCACGGATCAAGTACTCGGTACTTCCCGATACGAATACGCGGGTGATGGGTCTCGGCAAGGAGCCAAGCAAAACGTCATGGCCGCGGGCGGGTCGCGCGCATGTACATGGCACCTGCCTGAGCCCTTCCGTTTTCGGCCTCAGTACTGTACGCGCTGGAGGACTGTACTGTACAACAGACAAGACGTTTGCCGCCGCTGGCGAGGGCGCAATGGGTCGCCGCAAGAACTACTCTACACTACAGTACTTCCGCAGGCACATGGTGTAGGGCATACTCTATCCATCGGCTACTGTGTCTAAATGACCCGATTTCAACGGTGCATCATCTATGTCGTAGCCATTGCGAGGCGGCATGCGGCTCCCGTCGACGAAGTAAGGTAGGTACTCGAGTTGTAGCTCCATGTGCACACTGGACTTTGCGTTGTGGAGCGCTACGCACGGGAAACTTAGCTGCCCAGTACCTGCGGAGCGGCATCGGGGCCAGCAAGATACCAGAGGCGGCATCTTGATCACGTATAGCACAAGTACTGAAGCCCCGTTGAAGCTGTCGAGGACCCCACTTGCCTGGGCCGGGTACCCCTCCGAGACTTGGATTGCATGGCGGCACCGAGAGCCCGGCAGACCTGTCGAGGCCCCTCCGGCCCTCAGCCGCCCTATCACGCAGCCGTGCTCCCTCACTCCAGATGCCGTCCGCGCCTTTCCCCCCCCGGGTCCCTCCCTCTCCCTCCCCACCCCCTGCCTCCCCCCCGGACGGTTCTCGCTGCGCCGAGGGTTTCAGTGCATACAGTGATTGGACGCTTGCTCCGTCCTGCTTCCCACATGTTCCGTGCCTTGCCTGTTGGTAGCTTTCGGGAACAAATTGTCGACAGTGATCCCCTCCCTTTTTTCCCCTCTCCCCCTCCTCATCCTCTTCTCTTCTCTCAACAGTGTCTCGTCTTCTCTCGCCACGTCGCCTCCCTCCTCAATCCGTCGTCTCCTTGGCCCGAGCTCTCCTCGTCAGGATTTGGCTGGCTTGCCCGACCTCTCTCGTGCTATCGCCCTGCAAAACTCGCCGAACACCGGTCACCGACCGCCTCAATCCACTCCGTAAGCTCCGTCACATCTTTTCCTGCCGGCCTGGAAACTCTGAATCACTTCGGCCGGTTTCCTGTCTCTCACTAACGTCTTTGTCTGAGTCGCAGCCCACAGTCATACGTTCAATTCTGTCATCCTCTTGATCGAGCCGACGACATCTCCGCCCGCTCGCCCTTCTGCCTCATCTCATGACGAGGCCCCGTCTGCCGTCGCCGTCTACTGCAATCCCGACGCTGCCTCTCTGACCGTATCCTTCGCCCAGCATGCACATCAAGGACATGCTCGCCGAGGCCGAGAAGGGCCACCAGCCCTCCTTCTCCTTCGAGTACTTCCCTCCCAAGACGGCCCAGGGTGTCCAAAACCTCTACGACCGAATGGACCGCATGTACAACTTCGGCCCCAAGTTCATCGACATCACCTGGGGCGCTGGCGGACGCATCGCCGAGCTCACCTGCGAAATGGTCCTCCAGGCTCAGTCTGTCTATGGCCTTGAGACCTGCATGCACCTCACCTGCACCGACATGGGCCGCGACAAAGTAAACGATGCCCTCAAGAAAGCCTACAAGGCTGGCTGCACAAACATCCTCGCCCTGCGTGGCGACCCGCCCCGAGACCAGGACAAGTGGACCGCCACCGACGACGGCTTCCAGTATGCTCGCGACTTGGTCAAGCACATTCGAGAAGCTTACGGCAACCACTTCGACATTGGCGTCGCCGGCTATCCCGAGGGCTGCGACGACAACAAGAACGAGGACGAGCTGCTCGACCACCTCAAGGAGAAGATCGACATGGGCGCCTCCTTCATCGTCACCCAGATGTTCTACGACGCTGACAACTTTGTCGGCTGGGTCGGCAAGGTCCGCGACCGAGGCATCACCGCTCCCATCCTCCCTGGCATCATGCCCATTGCCACCTACGCCAGCTTCCTCCGCAGAGCCAACCATATGCAGTGCAAGGTCCCCAAGCACTGGTTGGACGCCCTCGAGCCCGTCAAGAACGACGACGTCGCCGTCCGCGAAATTGGAAAGACGCTCGTCGCCAACATGTGTCGCAAACTGCTGGCCAACGGCATCTCCCACCTGCACTTTTACACCATGAACCTTGCCCAGGCCACGCGCATGGTCCTCGAGGAGCTGAGCTGGGCCCCGTGTCCCGAGAGGCCCCTGCACCACGCCCTCCCGTGGAAGCAGTCCAAGGGTCTCGGCCGGCGCGACGAAGACGTCCGTCCCATCTTCTGGCGTAACCGCAACAAGTCCTACGTCCTCCGAACGCAGGACTGGGATGAGTTTCCCAACGGCCGCTGGGGAGACTCGCGGTCTCCCGCCTTTGGCGAGCTCGACGCCTACGGCATCGGCTTGACGGGCACCAATGAGGCCAACCGCAAGAAATGGGGCGAGCCCTCGACCATCCGAGACCTTGCCAACACCTTTGTCCGCTACCTGGACCAGGAAATCGACTCACTCCCGTGGAGTGAGTCACCTCTCACGGGCGAGGCCGACATCATCAAGCAGAATCTCGTCGCTCTCAACAAGCGTGGGCTCTTGACCATCAACTCGCAGCCGGCCGTCGACGGCGTCAAGTCCTCGCACTCGGTCCACGGCTGGGGCCCGTCCAACGGCTATGTCTACCAGAAGGCCTATCTCGAGCTGCTGGTCCCCCCGGAGACTGTCAGCGCCATCATCAATCGAATCGACGACCGGCCATCTCTTACATACTATGCCATCACCAAGGACGGCGACCTCAAGACGAATGCTCCCTCGGACGGCCCCAACGCAGTGACTTGGGGCGTCTTCCCGGGCAAAGAAATCGTGCAGCCCACCATCGTGGAGAGTGTCAGTTTCCTCGCCTGGAGGGACGAGGCCTTTCGGCTGGGGACCGACTGGGCCCATTGTTTCGACTCCAACACACCCACCAGGGCATTGCTCGACAGGATCATGAGCGAGTGGTATCTCGTCAACATTGGTATGTCGATTTGCCGGCCGCGGTGTGCGCGCCGTAGCGCCTTGCAGATGAATGGCTGACACGAGGACAGTGAACAACGACTTTCACGACAACGCCGCCATTTTCGAGCTACTAGAGGACGTTGAGGTCAAAGATCTTGACGTTGCGCAGACTGCATGAGGCCCAAGGCGCCTGGGTAGCTGTGCTCGGAGCGACAATGTGGTCCAAGGCGAGTAATGCGGCGGCGGCTTCCAGAGATGAAGCTCTTCGCTACCCAGGCTTTCCTTGTTCCGATTACACTTTTCTCTACCATCCTTTTTTGTCTGTCGCCACGAGCGTGCTTTGGACGGCGTTTTAGCGCAGTGACTGGGCGGACAGGCGGGAGCAAGGCGTGCCATTTTCAACAAAACGCTGCACACACTGCGACAATGGAAGACGAACCCGCCACGACCGGGTATGCTTTTGAACGCGCCACGACTGTACGAGGGCACGCGAGGCCACCGGCCGAGGCCCGCCCCTCTGTAATGTTATTTTTTCATGCATGACATATCTCAACGATACCCCGCCTGCGAAGAGCCGCATTTATTAGAGAGGAAAGCGAGAAGGGGGAACTGGGTTAGAGTGCAAATAAGAAGTTGAAAAGAAAAAAAAAACAAGGGGTGAGGATGGGGGAAAGGAGGAGGAGACTGCAGTGGTAGGTGGCCAAGTGGGAGCATGGTCGAAAGTGCTCAAGGCACAGCTTTGGAGGAGTTGGACTGCTTGGACGCCTCGCTGCAGCTGGAGACACAGGAGTATCGAGAAGAACTGCCCTTGTGCGCGGTATCCGTTTGCGCCCTGGGTCTGCATCCATCACCTGGCCGCCTTGCACTATATAAGCCGCTTCTGCTTCTCTTCTGCCTGTGTGGATTCTTATCCATCGAAGCACATGCCTTGCCTCTCTGCCCTTTATATATGATGACTCTAAGCGTACAAGCCGCTGTTGCCCACTCTCTGTTGAAGCCCCCGGTCCCGCTGCCCACCGGTACTTTTTGGCATCGGCATATAATCACAGCAGATGTCAGAACCGCCCCCACCACCGCCTCACCACTCCAAGCCCCCCATCGGGTACACAGAAGAGAGGTGGCACATCACCGAACGCCGTCGTCCCAGGCATCGTCGTCGCCAACCTCGTAGTCCATGTCCACCTGGCGCTGCTGCATCTCTGTCGGCGCCGTTTCGTCCTTGGACGGGCCTTCGTCGTCGTCTGACAGGGCCGGCGTGGAGCCGTCGACCGGCTTCTTTGCAGCTGCCGCCGCCGCCCCCGCGTTGACCCACGCTAGGTCCAGCCTGCCCTCGACGCCTGGCAGCTCCTTGCCGTGCAGGCTGTAGTAGAACTTCTCGGCCGTCTTGCGGTCCTGGAAAGAGACGTGCGTGACCGATGGCGTGGTTTCGACCGACTCGAACTCGCCCAGGTTCTGCGTCCTTGTTAGCGTGTGCTTCTTCGAATCGCCTGGAGACGAAAGGGAAAGGGGGGGAAGGGGGTGTTCCTAGAGTGCCAGGAAGATATTGCGAGTCACTCACCAAAAGGAAATGGCGCAGCACCTCGTCCTTGTCCGGAGGCGTAAAGTCCACCCCGTGGACGGCGAGTTTCCGCGGCCGGTTATCAATGGAATACTGGGCGTACGCAGCGTGCCTCGCCCCCTGGCCTCGATGAATACCGCGGCCTCGGGGAGCACCTCTGCCACGGTGCGCACCCCTCCCCCTGTAACCTCCCCGGAAGCCTGGCGCACCACCATCCTCCGCCGCGCTCGGATCGAGCCCGAGGATCTTGGCCTCTTGCTCCAGCGCAGCCAGTTGTGCGCGCAGCAGCTCCGTGGCAGAGGTGCCGGAGCCCGCGTCGCTACCGTTCTTCTCCGTAAGCCTTGCTCGCAGCTGCTCTGTTTCTGCCTGGTGCTTTGCCAGCAGGTCTTGCTGTTTCTTTTCCAGTTCTTGGCGTTGCCGTTCGAGCTCTTCCCGCTTGGCCTGCCTTTCTCGGTGCTGCCGCTGTGCCTCTTCTTGTCTTCTGTTCAAATCTTCCAAGTCGACCTCTGGCTCCGGGCCTCTTACGGCAGGGCCTGCATCCGCATTGAATTGGAGATTGTTAGTTACGTCGTTGAGAGTGTTGTCCGTCTCCTCCTTGTACCAAAAGACCTTGACGAAGCGGTTGTCGAAGATGACCTTAGGTGAGCGGTAAGCATCATTCGCGGCAGCCCACTTGTCGTACTTGACGACAGCCAGGTGCTTATACGGTTGCATCGATACTTCGACAATGTTGCCAAACTGCGAGAAGAAGCCGCACACTTGGTCTTCGCTGAAGCACTCCTCCGGTATGTTTTCAACCACGATCGTGCTCTTGGTGCGGTCGTGGACGGGTCCATCTGCTGAAAACAGAGCACGACCGCCGCCTCTCCGGCCACCGCGGTGAACGTTTCCGCGGGATTTACGACCTCCTCGCCCACGGGGTCCATCGGAGGCGTAGAGCAGTGGGTTTCCTTGGTGAGGCATCGTTGGCATTTGCATTACCGCGTCATTCGGATCGTACTCTGAGGCAAACGTCAGCCAGGTTCAGCAGAGTTCGGGACAGACATGGAGTGAAGAAAGGGCGGCATCTCACCTTCGCCGTTGGACGCAGAGGGAGGAACGTAAATGGACTCGTTGCCGTGATCATATATGCAGGTACTTCCTCGAGAACAGAAGCCTTTGGTGTCGAAGTCGCGACATCGGCCTTTGCGCTTGGGCTGGTGTCTTTGGGGTCTGCCACCAAAGTTCAACTGAGGATAACCTTGCAGGCCAGCAAAGGGCATGCCCATTGCTTGCATCTGCATGAAGGCCTCCATGGGGTTGTTGACGTCAAACTGCGGCATCCCTGCCGGCGGAGCAGGCAGATTCATGGAGCCGAAGCCTCCCTGTTTGCTGCCTCGGTTGTCTTCGGGCCCTCGTCGAGCGCCGCGCCGAGGTTGCTTAACGGATCGGTGATCGCCATAGGATTGATCCCGTTGCCCGTCGTCTAGGGAGTCGGCTTCGTCGCCAAACGCCCTCTTCCTCGAGCCAGCATGTGCTTGAGCTGATTGGGAATCGGGCTCGGGAGACGGCTCCTCGGGTGGCGCCCCTCCGGGTATATAGGATCGGTGTTTGATGGCTTCAAAGACATCGTCCAGGAAGGCCTTGGGGTCTGCAGCGAGAACGAGGCGAAAGTTAGAAGGCTTTAAATGGGGCGTCTAGAAGGCCGAGCATACCTTCGGTCAAGAAGTCGGGAATCTCCTGCTCGCAGAGCTTCCGAATAGCCGGCTGGTCGCCATCATGCTTCAGCAGCGCAATCACATACTCGGCAAGAACGTCAGAGTCGGCGTCGGAGCTGCAGACGGCATGTCAGTGAGCGAGGTCGAGAGCAGTCGATTCTGGGGCCACTGACGTGTTTTCAATTCTCTTGACAATCCACGCCTTGAGCGGCGGCGCGTCTCCTTCCGGGAACAGCATGATGAAGCAGCGCGAGCTTCTCCGGGAGCAAAAGTGTCTCTGGTCGTGGCGCCACCGCGGGCTATTGGTCGATCGCCAGCAGACCGAGCCAGGCGGATGCGACGCAATGGCTGGTTTTGTTGGTGGGATAAGGCTGTGTTGATGTAACGGGTCACACTTTTTTTTCGGTTTCGCGACCGACGACCTTGAGAAGTTGGGGAACACGCGGGTCCGTTCAACAGAGGGTGGGTGGGGTCGCTTCCGCTAATCCACTGTGATAGGTAATTACATGTAGCTACCCGACTTGCAATACTTACCTTAACCTAGGTACCTACCTAGGTACGCGTGAACTGCGCCACTCCCATGTACCGACTGATGTAATATCCGTAGGTAGTTCCGGTGTCTCGAGCAGCAAGCCAAATCATCACCTTCACGACTACGAATGCTCCCCTGGCAACAATCACGCGGCGCACCCAGCACTTCAGCCTGCATCTTACGTGTTCCGATTCTTGCGAGACGACATAACTACAAAGAGACAAACAGCTACACACAGCTTCCCTTGGTATTAGTCCCAACTCGGCATTCGCTTGTTGCCGGCCGGCTCGTCGCTTAACCGACGCCTGTCAATGCCCAGCGGAACTGCCTCAGTGGCCCCGGCAAGCGCCTCGACATCTTGGCAGGCAGGCAGTCGACAGGAGGTGCCCATCTTGGCACGAAATTTGAGTCTATCGGCACAGAGAGAAGCCGTTTACAGCTTGTCGTAGTACTGCGATCTGTTAGTGATGCGCCCGCCTCTGAGTGCCATTTGAATTTACTTACGTTCTCCACGCCCGGAACATCAACCTTGATACCCTTGCGCTTACGCATCTCCGTGACAATCTGGCCCGTCTTGCTGGTGTTGTCGAGGGGCGAGCCACCGGGCAGGACCTGCCAGTGGTCAAACACAGACTGGGGGAAAGCCTGGCCCGACGTGGCCTGGCGCAGGTCGCCGTTGAACCCAAACGACTCCAAGACAGGCAGGTAGGCCTTGATGTTGAACAGAGGAGTGCCGGGACGCTGCTCCTCGTTGAAGACGTGGCCACGTCTGCGGGTCAGGACACCGTACACACCACCCATGGCCTGCTCCGGCACCTGAATCTCCACCAAGTAGACGGGCTCCAGCAGCGCTGGCTCGGCGAGCAGCGCGGCGGCGTACAGGACGCGACGAGCGGTAGGGATGAGCTGACCACCACCACGGTGGATGGCATCGGCGTGCAGGGTGACGTCGAGGATGTTGAAGCGGACGGAGCGCATGGGCTCCTCGGCGACGGGACCCTCACGACTGGCCCACTGGAAGCCAGAGACGACCGAGTCCTTGATTTCGTTCAGGTACTGGACGGCCTTGGTCTGGTCAATCAGCAAGTTGGCGCCAGTGCCGTCGGGGCCAAAGGTCCAGATCTTTCGGGCGTCGGTGACGTCCCAGCCAAAGTCATCGGCCAGAACACGGGCACGAGCCTTGAAATCGTCACGGGCGCTGACCCTGCCGGCCTCAATGGCAAGCGACAGCTCCTCGTCGATGGGCTCGGCCACCATGTACAGACGGTTGTGCTTGTTGGGGGACTTTGACAGGGCCGTTATGCTTGACTTGCTCTGGACCGTCTCCCGGTACTGGACGACAGGGTCCGAGATGGTCAGGGGAATGCCAGCATGGTCCTCTTCGAGATCCTTGAGGCAAATCTCGAGATGCAGTTCACCGGCACCGGCGACGACGTGCTCACCCGACTCCGAGGTGAAGGTCAGGACGCAAGGATCCGACTTGGACAAGCGCTTGAGACCTTCGACCAGCTTGGGCAGATCCTGCGCGTTCTTGACCTGGACGGAGCGCCGGACGACGGGCGAGACGGAGAACTTCATGACCTTGAGGTTGTGGGCAGTGTCGCTGGTGGTGAGGGTACCAGACTTGAGCAGGAACTGATCGATACCGACCAGACCGACAATGTTGCCAGCGGGCATGTCGACGATGGGCTCGACCTTACCGCCCATCATGAGGACGGTTCGCTGGATGGCCTTGATGAAGAGGTCCTCCTTCTTGCCGGGGACGTAGTTGGGGCCCTGGATACGGACCTTGAGGCCGGATCGGACGGTGCCGGAGAAGACGCGACCAAAGGCGTAGAAGCGACCCTTGTCGGAGGTCGGCACCATCTTGGAGACGTAGAGCATCAGAGGGCCCTTGGGGTTGCAGTCCCGGATGCTAATGGCGGCCTCATCGTCCAGAGGACCCTCGTACAAGGTCTCGACACGGTACTTCTGCGCGGTGACAGGCGAGGGCAGGTGCAGGATCATCATCTCCAGCAGGGAGTCGGCGGCGGGCAAGAAGGTTCGCATAACGGCCTTGAGGAGCTGCTTGCCCTCCTTCTCCTTGTCCTCGGTGTTCAGCTTGAGCTCGAGCTTCTGGAGAAGGGTGGCGATCTCTTCCTTCTTGTGGTTCATGACGGCCTGGAAGATCTTGAAGATTGGGTCCAGGACGAACTGGTTGAAGGCACGCTCCAGTTGCTTGCCCTCGTGGGTGCCGTTCTTGGTCCACTTCTTGGTGGCAGGGTTGAAGTAGTTGTCACCCTGACGGACGGGATGTATTAGCCGGTTAACGGTCATGGGCATGGGGAGGAGACAGGCTTACCCAGAGACGCTCCATCATCTTGTTCTTGTCGACACCGAACTTCTTGGCGTACCGGGCGGCGAATTGGCGGATGGTGAAGGCCCAGCCGTGCAGACCGGAACCAAAGGCAACGGTGCCCTTGTAGGGGTACACTTGGACATCGCCGAGGGTCTTGTCGAAGTAGGTGGAGATGCTGACGTTAACGGACTCGATGGTACGAGAGAAGGACTGGTACAGGTCCTCCTTTGAGACCTGGAGCTCGAGGAGAGCGCGGTCGACCTTGTTGATGACGACGACGGGCTTGATACGCTCGCCCAGAGCCTGTCGCAGGACCGTCTCGGTCTGGACGCAGACACCCTCGACGGTGTCGACGACGACAAGGGCACCGTCGGTGACACGCAGGGCAGCAGTGACCTCGGAGGAGAAATCAACGTGACCGGGGGAGTCGATGAGGTTGATGAGGAAGTCCTGGCCATCAGTGACCTGGCCGACAATGTCTTTGATGTCCTCAGGGTCATCGAGATGGCCGTAGAGGGAGATGGCCGTCGACTTGATGGTGATGCCGCGCTCCTGCTCGTCGGGACGAGTGTCGGTCGCTCGGGCATCTCCGGCCTTTGCCGTCGAGATGATACCGGCTTTGGCCAGGAGGGAGTCGGTCAGAGTGGACTTTCCGTGGTCGACGTGGGCAATGACGGACATGTTCCGGACATTGGTCGGCTTGTCCATCAAAGTCCGGATCTCGTCGATAGTAAAGCTGCCATGGTAAGAGGCACGTCAGCCGGCTGCACCTCGAGGCGGGGTACGCTTGAGCCGAGGCAGCGACCTGGCATCGAAGCGGGCGGCGGGAGCCTCTGGGACGGGAAATTGAAGCTTACTTGACCATCTTTGCGGTATTGCAGTGATGAACTTGCTATGTGTTTTTTGGTGTTTCCGTCCTCTTTAGGGTCGGAGGGGAAGAAAAAATCTGGCGAAGTCGAGGACAAAGCGGGGTTGAAGAATTTGACCCCGCGCTCTTTGTGGCCTTGGGAAAAAGCAAGACAGCCTCTCAGACCAGAACGGCTCGGAGAAAAGAGAGACAGCGAGGAAAATCACTGTCACTCTCGGATGTGTCCCTTGGGTGATGGGAGTGGGTTGAGGTTTTGGGGAGAGGAGAGGAAGGGAAAGGACGGAGGGAGTGGGTGGAGGGGGAGATTCTGCGACGAGAGCTGCACTGCTGCCCTCACTGTGCATGTAGTGCTGTCAATGCTCCTCCTCACTGCCTTTACAGGTGGGCAATACCCCCACTCTGTGGCTAACACAGTGCAAAGATACCCGGTACGCAGAGGAGACTACGTAACAGGGGGAAAAAATCCATGAAAATCCATGAAAAATCCAAGCAGGTGGGGCAGAGAGAGGATGCGCTCGCCACTGTGGCAGCAGCAGAACCAACGTCCGTTTAAGTCCGAGCCCTGACTAGCCGACCTGGTTCAATTCCTTTCTATTTCTATAATCCTGCCCTGGCCAGGCCTCATGACTCTCCTGTTGCAGGCAGTATTTTCTCGCTATTTGGATATCTTTTCCTGGCTTTTGCGCGCAGCCCAGGGCGCGGGGCATCATCACCCAGGAAAAGAGCCCCTCACTGTCTTGATATGTATTTAGCACTGTATGTCTCACTGCCTTTGCCCCTCCCCCTCCAAATTGAGCCAACCCACTGCAAGTTGTGCACCGACTAGAGAGGGCAAGAGCCCTGTGTGGCTGGCCGTCATCGCCTGGCCCTCAAGTTATTGGTTTCAGCCCACTTATTGGAATGTACGTACGGGGCGCTTTGCACAGAGTACGTTCTTTGTACACCCTGACGATACAGTTTTGCCCTGTAGCGCGTGCTGCCACAATCTCAGTCGTGTTGGTTAACTGGGAAGAGAGATGCGCCATCTCTGGTTAGCTACCTACTGCACAAGACTGTTCATTATTCTACCATCCAGGTCATGCATGCATGTTGACCTCTTTTACTCGCCCTGTCAGCTCGCCATCCTCTCGCCCCTAAACCCCCATGGGAGTCCATCCATCGCTCATCCTCTCACGAAGACCCCAGGATCCGAGAGTAGGCGTCCTCCACCTCTCCTGCCAGCTCCAGCAGCGACACAATGACAATCTGATGAGTCAAGTTGGGCATCTTGTCCCTGTGCAGCCCGATCCACTCCAGCGGCGGCGTCGCCTCTCCCATGTCCCGGAGTTGTGGTGTCTCGATGACCGGAGGTTCGAGTGCCACGTACTCGTACTTTGACTGAGGCACGTTGACCTCGGCCCTGATCTTCTGCTGCTCGCCCTCCTTCCGTTCCGCTTCCGTCTGCGGCACCCCGGTAATTTTGACTGCTGTCATCGGGAGCTGTCGACCCCATGTCTGCTCCAGCGACTTCGAATGGCTCGCCCACATGCCGCGGATGTAGCTGATGCGAGAGTAGTTCCATCCCACCTCCACCTTGCCCTCGAAAGCGCTCTTGAAAACAAAGTCGATATGGTTGCTCTTGGGGCTCTGCCACGTCTCCATCACCGCCTCCACTCGCGGCACCTTCAGGATTGTGCCTCCTCGCGATCCCGTCGACCGCTGGACCACATCCTCTACCGTCATCTCGCTCAGCGTCTTGGGCGCCTCAGCATTTCTCACTCCAGCCAGCCCTATCCGGAGCTGACCGAGCGTCATCCGGAGGATGCTGTGTATCCGTCGTTGTTCCATGCTGGCCGCAAATCTTGCGTACGCGTTGAGTGCCTCCATCTTGAACACCTGATGGTCGGAAAAGGTGCTGGGAAAGACCCCCAAGTTCAGAGTCTTGAGCGTCACCACAACGTCAGTGTCCAGAGATATCGGCGATTTGGCCATGGTGTCGTCCTCGGCCAACCGCGGCGCCGACGGCGAATGCTGCTGCATGTGTCGCGGCGTATTCGACTTGCGTCTCGTGAATTTCTCAATCTCCCGAAGAGATAATTCGAAATTCTCCTTCCTCTCCTGGATGAGCTTCTGCATGGCCTGGTACAGCGCCACGGCCTGAGCTGCGGATGCTGTCGTTCCGAAGACTTGCACCGCGTCTCCGTCAAAGATGGCTACCAGCCGGTCTCCGCTACCCTCGCGCCTCTCCCGGACGTTGTACATCAAGAATTCCAGAGACGTCACATCGGCGACCAAAAAGGCCTGATAGTCAAAAGCCGCTTTGACGCGCAAGGCATTGAATGCCAACGACGCCTGGATGAGCGGAGTCTCGTTCAGCGCTTGTTCTCGCTTGGGCCACTGGATAGACGTGCGCAACCTAAAGTGTTGCAGGGCGACGAAGCCGCTCAGCCGACCTGTGCAGTCGATGCTTATTCGTCGGAACCCGAGGCACAAGTTTTGATCCCAGTCCGACGTCTTCTTGGCCGATACCCAAAAGTCGTTGATTTGGAAGACAGACTTTCCTATGGCTTGCCCAAGGTCAACCTGGACGTCGAGGGCGGCAATGGATATCGTGGCCGTCCAAGGAAACGCCGTCGTAGCAGCCACTTGCTGATAGCGCTGGACCAGATGGCCCTGCGAAGTCTCCGTCTCGAGCTTCGCAACCGGGGCCGACGATGCGTGGCGCAGGTCTTCGGGGTACCATATCTCTCTGAACAGCAAGAAGTCTTGCACTTGTTTCGCATTGACCGATATGTTCATTGGACTCACCTTCAGGATGGCGGACACGCCGCTGGTGCCGCTAACGTGTTTGCTGTTCATGAAGGAAAGTGTCACTGTGTCAACCCCGAAACTTGCTGTCGAGTCCCTCGAGTAAACGTGCTGCACTGAGGCCTGAGGCTTCGTCAGGGTTCCAGAGATGGCAAAGAAGTTGCCCTGCTCTTGAGAGGTTACTGTGTTGACCGTGAAATAGACATTGTCAAAACTCATGGTTGCTGCCACACGAGCCACGGGCTGACAGCTCAAGGAAAACTCTTGCCTGCAGATGCGCAGGCCAAGATTGAGCTTCAGCCGGCCCAAGACGGCACTCGGGTCCGCGGTGAGGATGTTATCCTCTTCCGCGGACCTCTCTGGCTTCATCTTCGGTGGCTCGCTGTTCGGGGCTCGTTTGTCCTGGCTGCTATTGCTGACGACCTCCTTGACACTCGACATGATGTCGAGGATGAGAGGAACCACCGCCGGGTACAGGATGTTGCTTGACGCATCAATCTTGACCTCGCCATACAGTGAGGGGTCTTCCTCGCCATTATCTCGGTATTCGGCCTTCCACGCCAATCCAGGGGTGCGAAGCACTGCCGCGCTCCCAGAATCGTCTGCATTGAACTGGCCGTATTTTCCGCCTAGAGACGGTCGACGGCTGTGCTTCGACGACGCGTGCGAGCCGTCATTGCCGTCCTTGCCAGAGACATATACCACTGCCCCGGCAAAGTCGGCGTCAATCAGCAGGCTTTCCAACCGCTTGTTTCCAAAAAAGCTCCGCTGCCGTTGGGCAGTTGTGGTTTCGTCTGGCTTTTTGGCGGCGGCTGTTCCAGTTGTCCATTGCGCCGAGGCCTCCTGCACGTTCCTCATCGACAGGGAAATGGACTCGACCAGGTTTGCAGCAGGCACAATGAACGCAGAGGTCAGGCGTAGGTCCAGAGACTCTCCAGTGGCTTGGAAAGCCATGCGACGTGCTTCGGCTGTGGACACGTAGGCGGCATTGAAGATCACCTCGGGAAGAAGAGCGGAGTGCAAAGACCGCATATTCTTGTCTTGTCCCGGCGGGACGGTCTGAAGCAAGAGCCTCTCGATTGTGAGCCTGGCAGATTTCCTCGTCCTGGTCCCGAACTCGATGAGTTGAATCGACAGCACAAGGTCTTCCTTGCTGTGATCTTTATCCCCTGACTCGTTGGCGACGTCCCAGCACATCCGGATGTTTCGTAGCTCAAACTGATAAACCACAGATGCCAGCACGGAACCCAACAGGTCGGCGTCTTCTCCTGGTTCTTCCTGGTCGTTGATGGTGATTCGCGGTTTGGACTGCCGGAGTTTTCGCAGATACTCGAGCTCCCGTGACGTGTCCAGATCCTTGACCTTGGAGCCAGAATAGCCTATCACGTCAATTACGGTCGAGACGGTCTCTGGGGATAGGTTGATGTCCAGTTCGTCGCTGCGGAAGTTGAAGTGCCAATCCTCCTTGTTGTCGTCACCACGTCTGGAGCTGGCAGAAACCGTGACGCTGGCTCCCATGCTACCGCACGATCTCATAGCATCCTTCCTGCCTCTGCGGACGTCGAGTCCCATTTGCCGCAAGTTCACATGCAGATCTGGGTATCGTAATGGGGGGCCATCCGAATCGTGTTGGTTGCATGCAAGGAGGTGCGTCTTATCCAGGGAGAAGAGGATCTGGGCCATTGGCTCTGTCTTCGACGTCAGTACTGCTTTGGTAAATATTCGCAGTCCGGCAAGCGTTAGATGAAGATTGTATGTCAAAGCCGTACGCGGGGCATGAGTGAATGCTGGACTGGGCGGTTCTGTCGTTCCGAAGACGTCGGCCATGTGTCCTCGTATGATCTTGGTTTGTTGTTGGATTTCCTGGATCGCGCTAGAGATTTGTGGTCGGTTTAGAGCCGCGAGTATACTATAAATGGCAGAGGCATCAAGCCTGATGACTTCGATCGAGGACAGAATGGTCAAGGCTTGGTCGGATTGATTCGTCTGGCTTGTTACGCGACCATTCATGGGAGGTATTTGAAGAAGAGAGATGCTGCGAGGCTCGTCTCGGACGTCGATCTGCATTCCATGCGAGTTCTCCTTGACATCGAAGTCGAGTATGACTTCTTCGCCACGGTTGGCGGCGCATGCAATTCGCGCCACGACCCCTGAGATCTTGTAGGTCAGAGATTGCAAAAGCGGAATGTTGATGGTGTAGCTGTCGAGGAACAAGGCCACGTTGATTTTGACTTTGGAGAGACGATCCGCCATCTTGACTGGCTCTGAAACATTCGTAGAAGCAGGTATCAGACTTTGAAGGCGGTATAGTTGAGCAACCTCGTCTCTGATGACGAGGTCAGTGGTTTCTAACAAAGAAATGGGATCCTGTTTGATTGCAAACGTTAGATCCTGGCAGCTGCCCGTCGACTTGAATGAGCGCAACAAGGCCTCTTCTGTCTCTTGCAGCTCGTGAGACGCAAAGATACTTGGTTGGCGAAGCTGGCAAGTTCCAAGGAGCTGCGAATGACTATGCAGTCGGGATGTGACCGCATTGCAGTTCACCAGGGCGCTGGCGAAATCTGTTTGCTCGCCAGTGCTCTGCATTAGGACGGAGGCCTTGAGTCCGCTGGATAGAGTTTGTAGGCTGAGATTCACAGTCTCCAAGTCGATCGAGCCTCTCACTAGCTCGAGCACGACGTGAAATGCGGACGAGCGTGCCCTTGCAGGTTCGGCGTGTGGCTTGGTCGATTTCGGCTCGTCGAGACTGCTCGCACGGTTTCGATTGTACAGTCGAAGAACATCGTCTGCCAATTCGCAAAGCTCCCAATTGAGGTGTACGGCCGCGTCGCTGCAGCACAAGTTGCAAACAGTCAACGGGCCATCAAAATCGGGCACCTCGGAAGGGGTATGGTTCGAAGCAGCCGGCTTCTGCTCAACCCTGAAAGTGATATCGAGGAGCCCGATATTGTTCTGTTTCGGGCCCGGATCCAGTACAAAGCGCAACTCTGCCAGTCGGCACGCACCAAGGATGGGCGCATCGTTTCCAGCTTCTACATCCACTGCCTTGTTTCCTCCAAACACTCTCGCGAGCAGCACGGAATTAGCAGCATCCTCCAGATCCCAGCTGCGCCACCGTTGGAAGGCGGTCAACACAACTCCCGCAGCATCGGGAGGGGCCAAGCAGGATGCATCTTTACAGTCGTCCGCCAGCAGGGAGCTTTTGATGGTTCTCATAGTAGCCCATATTTGACGAAGTCGCATGACTAGCTTCCATGAATCGCATGTCCGCATATGCTGAGGAGCCGACCTCAAAACAGCCGAGGGTCGAGTGAGGAACGCAGGATCGTTGGTAGACCTGCCCTGGTTGAGGAGGCGATATGTCAAATACTTGGCCCGCTCACTGTTCCCGGCCGTAGTCGCGGAGACGAGACTTTCGAGATCCGATGCCAGGGTTCCCGTTCGGTGTATGAGAGAAGCCAAATATTCAATCTTTCCTGATGCAGTGCTCCCAACGATAGAGCCTATATCAGCGTCAAAGAATGTGATGTCTTTTGCGCCCAAAGACACCATCACATCGTCAATTTCCACCATGACAGCTGCTTTGGGATTGTAAAGCGACGACAAGCGCTCCGATGCCGAGATTTCTGCAGATTTCAGGCGAAAATGAAGCGACGTCCTAGCGTTCTTGGTGACACTGCTCTCTTTTACAGTTCGAGTAATCAAGACCGCCTTGGAAATTCGCAGGTCATACTGGTCTTGGTCCTCGTGGGAGTCGTTCGGGGAGTTGGGCGCCGCTGAGTTGAGAAAACGAATGTCCGCTTTTGGCAGCCTCACGAGAAGGTCCTGGATCTTCCCGTGATGATGCTCTGGCTTCTTGGAGGCGAATATCTCCCCCATGGCGCCTATCTGGAGAGAATCGAGTATACTTTCGGGCTCGCTCGGTTGCAGCTCTGCCAGAAGCGAAACAGCATGTCGAACTGCTTCGGGCTTGATGCAAGCCGTGAGACCAGAGGGAAACTCGAGAATAACGCTTGCGTAGGCGTGCTCCTCGCTCAGGCTGCGTGGGTCAATCTCACCCAGGGTCGCTATCGTTTGGCCGAATATATCGTCGTCGTCGTCGTCTTCCAGAATGTCAGGAAAAACGGCATCGCGATTCTCGGGACGAACACTATCCGAGGGAAAGTGCGGTGCGAAATACTGGCTCGAAAAGGCGACAGACGAGTGATCATGTACGTCTTTCACGTAGTGGTGTTCAGCTGCAGCATGGGATGTCGAGTGCTGCCCCGCGGTTGAGCCCGGAGCCTCAATATGATCGTTGGGGAATGGAATCCCGCCCGGTCCAATTATCGAAGTAAGCATATCCCTCCTTAGCCTCGATCTCGTATCATTCTTGTCACGCGCTCGTGCATCCCGAACGCTATTATCGCTTGAGATAGACAGAAAGGAACTCCGATGCTTTAGGCGATGGGAACGACGAGAATGAGACGTACTGTGAGACGAGTTCCCGTCATTTTCGGCCTCTATAACTGGAAAAGGGGGCGTCGGTGAGCACTGCGCAGGAGGATCAACTGGCTCTGAAACAAAGTCGCTGGCTAGCCCGTCGATCAGGAGAAATGGAATTCGCTCAGTGCGCTGGTCTTCACGGCGCGCCAAGTCCTGTTGAATCTTGCGTTCTTTGGTGAAGTGGAACTTCCGGCCGATGGCCGCCAGGTGAATATTCGTTCGCAAGTAGGCCTGTGTCTCCACTGGATGATGGCGTCGAGAGTTGTGTCTTGCCGCTGCCTCGGCATTGACACAGGACAACTGCACGTTGGGAATGCTGACGTCGGCGCGCTTGGAGTAATGTGAGCGAGCCCAGTCATTACTTTTTACTTCAATCGTGTCTGTAGAGAAAAGGAAGGCGACGTCATCCAGGTGGACCCAGACTCGAACAGAGTCCACAGCTGCGCGGACGAAGGTAATGTCATGGAAAACGAGAGATGAGTATGGGACCAAGGCGTTCTCAACATCATCAAATGTGAAGCTGAAAGCCGTGCCCGCCCTAATCAAGGTGGCGAGAAAATCTGCGGAACATTCGCCACTGACAGCTCCAACGGCAAGATCCCAGTTGCAAAGATAGGTTGGCTCCGAGGGTGGGAGGCCGAATGTGCGATGGCCAAATATTCGCAGTCCATCAATGAACAGCTGCGTGCTAGAGAAAGAAACACCTGGGGACTCCATGCCGTTTCCCGGATTGCCCATCGATAGGCTCAAGGGGCTCAGGGCAAGCTCAAGATCCATGAAGTAGTTCGTGAAGCGAAGGTCGACTGACAAGTCGGCAAGTTCACATTGTACGTATCGGTCGGCTGAGTAGAGATTGGCCGGCAGCATGACCCTAGGATCATCAACCTTGACGGACAAGATGACATCCAGATCGTTGGACTTTCTGTTAGGAGGGCGAGGTGCAGGTTCGGCTCCTTGTTTTTTCGTCTCGACCTGCAGCTGCTCCTGATACTCGTCCAGAGTTCTGAAGTGAACGTGGTCGCCGAAATAGTTGTCCTTGAGCAGCAAAAAATATCTGACGACAAACCCGTAGAGGTGCGCATACGGCGATTGGCCGTGCACTTTCAAGACGAGCGTATCTGTGTTCGCTGGTGACGTGGTCGAGTTGTACTGATAACTGCCACTCACGACAAGCCCATCCGCGTGGCCGAGCTCGTTGAACGGCAAGAAAGCTGCCTGCGTGCTCGACTGTGGAAAGTGCAAATTCAGGTCGACAGAATCGGTGCGAATGTCAAACGGGATTGCATTCTTGCTTGGTCGATAGCTGTCGAGCGGGATGGTGGTCTCGACATTCAGGAGAGGGCTAGAGAGAATCAGAAATGCGTTGTCATCAAGAGCTGTCGCATTGTCGATGATGTTCTCGTCATTGACATTGATGTAGAGCCGTGGGTTCCGAAGATTCAGGTGCAGGTGATACTTGAAGGGAGTGAAGACGAGATACTCCGGAGGAGGTCCACTAGCCCAATCATCCACCAGGTCGATGAGGAGAAAGACGTGATCGCGAAGAAGAAACAGTTCCAAATCGGTGCAGTCGACGCTGAAATGCCACTGCCGCAGGGTGTTCCAAGGTAGGGGGTTGCCTAGATTACAAGAGATCCGTTGTGCTCCCGACTTCCACAGCAAGTCATGGTTGACGCTGCTCCAGAGCTCCGTGCTTGGTAGGTCGATATCCAGGCGATTTTCAAATCCCGAGGGGCTGGCGAGCATGTCCATGGAATATGCCACTGTCGCATTGGCCGGCACTTTGATCTCGAGCCAACCGGCGGGTCGCGGCTGAGATGCCTCTCCTTTGATGTTCTTCTTGGCCCGGTTCCTCTGCTTTCGCTTGCTAGGCCCGCTTTGGTGCCGAATTGGAGGTTCCTTGCCGCGCCATCGCCAGTTCTTGGACTCTTCCCTAGTTGGAATGCGGAGGGTCACCGTGTCCTCCAAGTCGACGAACAAGGTGAAGCAGGTGGCAACTCTCCACGCACCAGCCGGCAAGGCGCTTGCAGGAGAAGCATTCTTGGCAAGTGGCGGGAAGAAGACGCGCTGTAGATTGGCACGATGCCTGTCTGCCCATGGACCATAGCTCATAGTACCACCTTTGACGGAAAGGCTCATTCCCCACGCCGGCGGTTCGCATCCGTTGATGTTGGCGGACGAGGCCGTGCGAGTGTTCAAGTGGGCCTGCTCTGTTACACGGCCCACCACATCCCAATATACAGTGAGTGTGACGTCTGGTGAATCCAAGATTGTTGGAACTGCCCCGTATTCTACCAAGGACCAACGGGCCTTGTCGTCCTGATATTGATCATCCAAGTATCTAGACAGACCTTGCCAGTGGTTCGATCCTGGAACCTGAGAGGTGCCTGTTCCCATGGCAGTTCTCGAGTCGGTTGAAAACGATTCTACAGAACGTCGCCAGTATGGCACCATATTTCGCAGGGAGCTGAGAATCTTGCGGCGATTTCTTCTGAAGAAGGATCTCGGGAGTGGTGGCTTCGAACCCTGAGCATCCTCCTGTCGTCTAGTTGCGCGAGCCGTCAGATCCTCCTTGAAGTCCTCGTTTTCTTTCATTTCTACCACTGGATGGTCGAGGCGTGCTTTGAAGGTCTGCCGATATTGGTCGCATGTTGGCGTCGCCGAGGCATCTATGTCGGTTGAGGCAGAGTTTGCCTTGACAACCAAGATGGCCTTGGTTGTCTCGTTGCCAACAACCACCGCCGGCTTGTGACAGTCGACATGGATGGGAAAGAGCTGAAGGATGAACGGGAGGCCCGTGCCGTCTCGCTGGCTCTCGTCATCGGTGCTGGCTGCGCCTGTGCTGGAGCTGAGTAGCGAAGAGTTCTGCCTTGAGTCTGTCGACTTTTCCGACGTCGCGCCCTGATTGCAACTTCTTATCCCGGGGACGGGCGTATCCACAGAGGGCTCGTTTCGTCTGGCCCTTCGCGACCCGACGGCGTCGTCATCCTTGTCGTCCTTTACGCCGCTGAATTCCGTTTCAGGGGAGCCACTGTCGGCAAGTCCAGCGATAATGGTGTCGTATGCCGGACTGCGATTGTACACGAACCATTCCAGACCAACGAGCTTGACGTTGATGCGGCACGGGAGGGCTGCATTCTTGTCATGTCGGGCAGCCACGCCCTCGGCCGTGCTGCTCGACGCGCGTATGTCCACTTCTCGAACTCGACGAAGCCAGTAGCGCCAGGTGATGGATCCATGTTGCACCAAGAAGGTTTCGTTGGACCCATGGTAGCGCAAGCCGGTGAAGAAGATGCGCCCACCGAGGAGGGATATCTGCAAGGCTTTCACGTCGATGTAGACTCGATAGCGGTGCCAAGTGAATGCTCGGATGCCATACGAGACGACTGATGCAAAGACTCGATTAAAGTAAAGCAGGAAGAAGATGGACAATAGGGCGCAGATGATGAGGAAGAGGGGAAACTCGCTGGGCGCAGCGGTCAGCTCAACATGAACGGCTACTCAATGCGCGGAGGCTCACAAGTTGAACGCAAGGTGCCCGGTAGCCCTCGCGTTAATCACATGGTTGCTGGTCGACATTGGGCCGAGTGGCGAGGCGCCTGCGCAACTCCCTGGAAGTCAAGTCGTGGACTGAGAAGAAGCATCATCAGAGCCGTTGAAGCATGCGAGATGGCGTGGCCGAGGGGGGAAATGCGCCGCCATACGTCGTCGAGGCTGTCTTCCGGGGCATTGCCTATTGTAAGCGTGCGTCTCCCGGAGAGCTGTGGCAGCGTGAGTAGGTCGAGGAACCGAAACCTCAACGGCTCTGCCGAGACGCGATGAAGCTGCGTCGTTGTCTCCCACGTGCCAATAAGCAGGTACTTCGGGGCTATCACATCAACTAAACGCGCTGGAGTTTACTGCACGGTACAGCACAGGCAGTTCCACCCCTGAGAAGGCTCCCGCCCCACCCGCTGTCCCCTGCAGGCATGGCGCATAATTACCAAGCGACCCCATGTAAATCCGGTCCCGGCATCCCTGCTAATAACCTGCATTTCCTTGAAACCAGGGCAAGACGCGTGTCCACGGGACAGAGAGCTAGCACGACGCATGAGTGTCGTCACGCACGCTGTCCGTAATCGCGAATCTGCCCGCGAACTTCCAGCATCGCCGTCGCAAGTCAACGTCCCCCGAAGCGACCGGAAAGACCATGATTTGCGTACAGTCATGATCTAGACTCACCACCCGCTCCAACGCGAGGCGTCCCCTCTTTACTGTCAACAGTCCGCTCGACGTCGCCACCATGCCTGACGGGGGAACAGGCAAGAAGTTCACCTACGCCACGACGGTGGTAGCTGGCGTTGCCTCTCTGGCTGCGACTCTGCTCTCGGTTGTGTGCGTCGACACTCGTCGACTTCCTCGTGCCTGACAAGCGTGCTGACGGATATGCTGCTATAGCTCGATATGGCTCCAGGCCAAGAACTACCGGAAGCCACTCCTGCAGAGATATGTCATCCGCATCCTGCTCATGGTGCCCATCTACTCCATCGCCTCGTGGACGAGCATGGTGTCGTTGACCACGGCCGCCTTTCTTGACCCGATCCGAGACATCTACGAGGCCTTTACCATCTACACCTTCTTCCAGCTGCTCATCAACTACCTGCATGGAGAGCGCTCCCTCATCATCATGACGCATGGGCGGGCTCCCGTTCAACACCTCTGGCCCCTCAACTACGTGCTTCGCAACGTCGACATCTCAGACCCGCACACGTTCCTCTCCATCAAGCGCGGCATCCTACAGTACGCGTGGCTCAAGCCCATCCTTGCCCTCGCCGCCATCGTCATGAAGGCGACAGGCACATATCAGGAGGGCTACATCGGGCCTGGGTCCGGGTACCTGTGGAGCGGCATTTTATATAACATCAGCGTGACTCTCAGCTTGTACTCGCTGGGCCTCTTCTGGGTCTGCATGCATAAGGACCTGCAGCCGTTCCGACCAGTCCCCAAGTTCTTGTGCATCAAACTCGTCATCTTCGCTTCCTACTGGCAAGGTTTCTTCTTGTCCATTCTGGTCTGGCTGGGTGCCATCCCGGATGATGTGGAAGGCTACACGCGAGACAACCTCGCTGCCGCCATCCAGGATGCCCTCATTTGCATCGAAATGCCCATCTTCGCCGTGGCCCACTGGTATGCTTTCTCGTGGCATGATTTCGCCAACAACGACATCTCCTCTGCACGAATGCCCCTCAACTACGCACTGAGGGATGCGTTTGGCGTCAGGGACCTGATTGAGGACTCCAGGGAGACTTTCAAAGGCAATACTTATGGCTACAGGGCATTCGATTCGGGGGACAAGGTCATGGCTCATGAAGACTCCAAGTCGAGGCTTGCCAGACTCCGCGAAGGCATGCGTTATGAGAGAGGCGGAAAAGGCAAATATTGGATACCCAAGCCAGGGGAGATCAACGCCGCATCCCCGCTGTTGGGATCGAACGGCGAGCCAAGCTCATCCCGTCCTGATCTGATAAACGACAACACACACGGCACTTTTGAGGAACCCGAGATTGATGACGACGACGAGCGTCTCTACAGCTCTGCGCGGCAGCTAGAGTTTGGTGACTGGAACGTGAGTTGACCTCTTCACACACACTATTTGGATGCTGACGTATTTTCAATTTGGAGTATCCCGTTATCACCGCCAGTGAACCGCTGAGCGAAAGATATCGGTCCTCGCAAGCTAGCTTGAGGGCAGGGTCCCCCGGCTGGGCTCCCACAGCTTCACCATCGCCCGCTCCTCTTCCGGTCAGCCCGCCACCACATTCGGAGAGGAGCCGCTCAACGGAAGAGCCACAGCAGGTCGTTCCCATCAAGAAGAAGAGGACGAAAAAGATTGTCAAGCACGCTCAGCCCAACACGTCAGACCTGGGGCTCGGTCGCGGTCCACCGGCGCCTCAGAGCGCAGAGCAAGGCCGAAGCGCCGATCCTAGGACGGAGGAGGCAAGGCCACAGGTCGATGTTGAGGCGCAGCAACAGGAAGACCGAGGACCGCAAATTCATGTGCCGGACAGCGACGAATTCCGCAATGTCTGGGACGGCGATCGGTGATGAGTCTGAGAGATTTGGCTGATTTGTGCAGCATGTGTTACGAGACTTTCGGGGCCCTGAGGTGGTTCATAAGCAAAGCGGGGCGTTGACGGTGATTGCAGATGACCTGGCCTTGGCAATAGTTACTCAAATGTACAAGCAATCGATCCAGCAGATGGATCCAACGCAGCCAGGGCTATCGATGTGTACTTGGTATACTCTTTCAACGGGATGAGTGAAGTCCGCGAACGCCTTGGGCTGGCTACGGGTCTCGACTCGAAGCGGATGTCCGTGGACAATCATGGTCGTCATCACCGCAGCTGGCCTGACGTCTTAAGCGTTGTGAGGTTTCCAAGCAGAGTCTTGGCTTGTTCGGGATCCAAGCTTGCCAAACTCGGCGGCGGCGGACCTGTCGTCCAGTTGACCGGATTGCTACCCAGCTCGAATTCCAAGGTGCCGCCGGTGGCAAAGATGTCGTACCAGGTCAGCCAACTCTTGTGCCAACGCATGCCGTTGACCTTGAGCGACTGGACGTAGAAAGCGTCTTCGCGTCCACCGGTCGTCGTGATCTGGAGCCGCTTGCCCGGGCCCAGGTCGATGGTCAGGTCGGAGAACCAGGGAGAGCCGATGAGAAAAAACGGCTGGCCGGTCATGGGGTAGAGGCCAATCATGTTCCAGAGCAGCCACGACTCCATGGCGCCGGCGTCGCTGTTTCCGGGGAGGCCGTTCGGTGTCGGGTGGTAGTAGGACTTGGCGATGTGGCGGCTGCGCTTGACGGCGAGGTCCTGGCGGTTGGCGAAGTTGTAGAGGTAGGGGGTGGTGAAGCTGGGCTCGTTACCGGGGTTGAATATGGTATGGTTGAACTGGGCGTTTCCCCAGTAGACGCCGGGCTTGAAAGTGGTTTCAAGGCGCGCGACAAAGGCATTTGGTCCGCCGCAGAGGCGGATGAGGTGGGCGAGATCATGGTGCGCGTTAAAGGAATATTCCCAGGGCAGCGCCTGGTAGTAGAGGTCGCGCCAGTAGCAGCCGCCGCACGAGAGGGGGTCTTGTGGGAGGAAGCCGCTGGTGTCCCGGGGCCCGACGAAGCCGGAGAAGCCGAGGGCCTCTATGTTTGGGTTCCAGTGGTTGCGCCAGTTGCGCGAGCGTTCTAGGTATGTGGAGAAGTCGGAGAGGCGGCCGAGCCCGGCGGCGACGACGGCCAGAGAAAAGTCGTTGACGGAGCTATGCGAGGCATGTCAGTCAACCAACGCCCGGCTTGCCTAACGACCCATTGCTGCTTTGACGCCAGAGACTTACTATTCGACGGCCCGGCTGACGGAGCGAGAGAAGCGCGGAGTGATATATCCGAGCTCCAGCCAGTCGGGTAGTGCGCTGCGGCCCTCCTTGGTCGAGCCGGTGGGATCGCGAGGATCGTGGTTGTTGGTGGGGACGGTCTGGGCGTTGGTAACCATGGAGGCAAAGGCGTCGTCCCAATTGAGCTTGCCGCCGACGCCCTTGATGAAGGCGTCGGCAAAGACGTTGTCGCTGTTTGAGCCGCCCTGGACGGCGCCGTTGGAGAAGGACGAGCGGCCGTCCGAGACCCAGCCTTGATGACGCCAGACGTCCACCATGGACCGCAGGAGCTCCTCGTAATAGGTCGGCTGCAGCACGTGGAAGAGGGCAGTCGTGCAACGGTGCTGTCGGGCAGAACCAAGGGAGAAGGGATCAAGAGTCAGCCGCGTTCTGCCGTCGGAATCCGAGACGCCGGAAAGGGGTCCGGGGGGGGGATAAGGGGCCTCACCGTGTCCCAAAAGGTAAAGATGTCGTCATAGTACGGCTCCCGAGACCGCCAAAGCGGATTCTCCCCCGTCTTGTTGGTGGGAAGCAGGTGCATAAAGTACAGGGCCGTGTACAGCTGGTTGAGCTTGGTCAGGTTGGTCTCGCTCGTCGTCACCTTGGCAAATACGTCCGAGTTCCAGGCGTCGCGCGTCTGCCGCCGGACGGTCTTGAGCGCCGTCCGCTTGGGGATCTCGCCGTCGACGTTGGCGCAGGCCCGGGCGGCCGAGATGAAGGAGACACCAACGCGCGACACCACTCGGGTCCGGTTGAAGGTGAAGACGGCCCCGAGCCGGGCCGAGCGGGACTCGTAGCTCGGCTTGGTGGAGAACTCAGCGAGCCGGTCCGAGAGCTTGTCCACGCCAAGAAAGGTCCGGAAGGTGCCGGGAGCGTCGAATCGGCCGCAGAAGTAGACGGTCCAGGGGCCCGCTCTGTTCCATCCCTGAAAACGGTCCCGTGGCATCAGTGAATTGTTTACCGGGCATTTCAGTGGGCAGGCGCGTGTCGGCCAGACAGACTTACATTATCATAGGTGCCGAAACCGGTGTACTCGAGCCGGCCGGAGGAGTGGTGCTTCCGGACCGTGATGTTGCCCCCCAGGAAGTGCTGCTCGAGCCCCTGGCCGCGGTACGACGACAGGACGTGCGACACGTCAACGACGACGTGGAAGCGGCCGTGCTTGTGGCCGCTCTTGGGGAACGTGTATTGATACAAACCGGCCTTTTGCGAG
Source organism: Hirsutella rhossiliensis (assembly GCF_020360975.1). Lineage (NCBI taxonomy): Eukaryota > Fungi > Ascomycota > Sordariomycetes > Hypocreales > Ophiocordycipitaceae > Hirsutella > Hirsutella rhossiliensis. The sequence continues at coordinate 3,600,417 of NW_025408669.1, forward strand.
GCGGTCAGCTCCACCGTGGTGCCGGAGCCGAGCGCAGCCCTGTAGTAGCCGACCTCGGTCCGATCCGGGGCGGCGCGGGTGTCGTTGACGGCGTCGCTTAGGGGGTTGGCGAGGTAGCCGACGAAAGGCATCTGCGAGACGACGCCGTACTTGGGGGCGCCGCCAGTGCCGCTCTCGTGCAGCATGGTGAAGCCGGTGAAGTTGCCGGTGGGCTGGAAGCCCGAGTAGGCGTCGGCCCCGGTGTATAGGTCTGGCCCCAGCTTGACCATGCCGAGCGGCCGGGAGACGCCGGGGAAGGTATTTCCGCCATTGACGGACCCAGTCTGTAAAAGCCCCGAGTGTCAGTCGTGCAATTCTCTCGACTCAACAGTTTCCTCTCACTCGGCTCAACTTACATCGGTCAACGCATATCTCGACAAGTCGTGGGAAGGCGATGCAGCGCCGGCAACAGCCACTGCCGCTAGCAGCGTGCAAACATTACGACTGGGTACCATGACGGCGACTTGTGCTCTCGCGTCGCTAGCTGAGAGGGAGGGGATCCAATGCACAGGCTACTCGATGCAACGGCAGCATGTCCGACGTCGACGGACCTGCTATCACTTACAGCTCAAGACGGGCAATAAGCCCACGAACATGGCTGCGAACTAAAGAGGTCTCGGACAACAGCGGGAGAGATTCTGCAACACCCAGGTAGCATCGATGCTCGATGTATGCTTTTAATCGAGTAAGGGAGGTCTGGAACAGCAGGCCGGGGTCGGCGTGAGGGCGTGCAGTGCGACGCGACCGAGGGAACGGCCAAGGGAGAACAAGGCCAGGCGGCTGCAATAGGCCCGTTTGGAAGCAATGCTGTTGCGGAGCCGGTTGTGGTTAAGCCGGATCGCATTCCCGTGGTGCATGCAGCGGCGTCGTCGGGGATGAGCCAAGTCGACATAATGAAACGGGTGAAAAGAGCCGTATTTATAAAGAGCCTGACAATGAACAAGGTTTTGATGATTGGAATTTTCTTTTTTTCTTCCAAATTCAAAATGACCGTTTTACTCCGGGTGACGGCAAGGCGTGTCGGGCGCGCCGTGTCGCGTGCAAGACAGCCAGGGTCTGCTCCAAGACAGCTGCTAAACCTTGATTAGCCTCTTCATTTCTCATCGTCTTACAGCAACGGGCACGCAAGGCAGCGTTTATTTACTTTGTGCATGACAGAGGAAGCCATAAAAAAATAAGGGGGGGGCATCAACCGGCAACGCGCTCGCGCTTGGTCGGTCCTTTATCGCGTCGCATGGATGTCTCATCACCGACTCCGGGTCCAGGAGCATTCGTACCGTGCTTGATACATGATGAATTTGTTGTCCTCTGGGTATGGAGTAGAAGCTTCTCTTCTGTCCGCATGAACAAGGGCGGTCTCGTGCACTGCATCGTGCAGGCATCCGGCGCCCGGTACGACCCGTGCCCGTATCCCGCACGTTGCTTGTGCCCCTCTTGCTGCATCCCGTTCCCGGTCATTGGTGAAGAATCACCTGTGCATGGGGGCACGACGTTTGATTCCCGGCTGGCCGGTGATGCAGCCGGACGAGACGACAGCCCTGTTCCTACCGCCAGGCTTGACCGGTTCTGGATTGCCAATCTCTGCGGCGACGGGGACCCTTGCCACGGAAGATCATGGACAACTCGGATGGTGTGTATGGAGTATGCGAGGGCACGAGGCCTTCCGCCGTCTCCGGATGGATGGCTGTCTTCCCAAGGTGAACGGATCAGGCAAGGCGCCTCTCCGCCTCGGCCGCTCCCGAGCCCCGTGATCCGCCAATCACAGTCAACAAGCCGCACGTCTCCAGCCGGAGATCGGAAAAATTCCCCGCCGACCTCGATTCTAGGCGGTGTGAGAATTTTGTCGGTCAACACAGGCAGAATCTTCTTGCCGTGAAGTCACCCCCAGACGCCCTCTCTCCATCTCCGCCTCGAGCACGCTTCCGTCCGACGGCCAGACTGCCCTGTGCCACGGCCCCTCCCCAAAGGGCTCAATTGCGACGCCGCTGCCCAGCCGCTCGTGCCTCGATCAGGCCCCCGACGTCGCGCAATGGGCCGCAAGCCGAACCCCCTCATCCTCGAGTATTTCGAGCGCGGGCCCAAGCTCAACGACAACAGCAATCGCTACCCGCATACGTGCAAGCTGTGCGGCGAAATATTTCCCAAGGGCCGCATTGACAGCCTGACCGCACACATCACCAAGAGGTGTCCTGCCATCTCCGAGTCGGAGCGCATGCGCGCCTGTCTCGAGCTCCACGGCATCGCTCATGCCCGCACCGCCGCCGAACGACACCAACAGGTCGTCGGTCGAGAAAGCGCATCAGCCGCCCCGTCGTCTAGCACACTGCCTCAGGAATGGAGTGCCCTCGAGACTCTGGCCGAGGCGTCCCGGCAGGTTGACCTCAACGAGAACAGCCGCAGCCCCAACAGCCACAACGCGCATAACCCATCGACCGCCAACAGCGCGCAAAGCGACTATCGCTTCGACGTTCAGGGACATTACACGCTCGACAATCCCCCCGTGACCTACGACATGAACACGCACGACAGCCAACAGACGGAAGAGGCCGCCCCCGATGCAGAGCCTGCTGTGGCCCCGGCCCCGACGCCGCCTCCGCCCGCCGACCTCACACCGGAAGAAAGACTGCAGGCCCTGTTGCCAGTGAGCGACGATTCCCCTGATAATCCTAACATCTCCGTCGCTTTTGCAGCAGCGGCTCGACTAAACTCGGCCTTTTTCGATCCCCAGCTCATCAGTCACGACCACTCTTCCGCGTCCCCACCTCCTTCGGAGGCTCCCGCCGTCTCCCATGAAGCTCCTGAAGATCTCCACGCAGCTCCCGAAGCAACTCAAACAGCATCGCCCACACCCATCGGCGACACAGGCGTCTCGCAGCCCTGGGGAGAGATGACGTACCTGACGACGACGTCGCCCGCTCCCGCTGTCCACAATAACCCTCCTCCGCCCGCACCGCTGCCGCAGATTCGTGGCGGCGTTCGCATGGACACGAGTGGCCCCATGTTTAACGGGCGATCGCGCCACTTTCGATCCAAGTTCACGCCAGCAAGACGGCAGGAGGTCAAAGAAGTCCGGAAGCTAGGGGCTTGCATCCGTTGCCGCATCCTTCGCAAGATCTGCAGCAAAGGCACTCCGTGCGACACCTGCCGCAAAGTCCTGGCCCCGCGGGTGTGGATGACGGGCTGTGTTCGCTCGCGCCTGCACGAGCAGCTCGACCTCTACTCCGCCGGAGTGCAAGTCGTGCTGTCGCAGAACCGCATCAACCTCCACAAAGACCAGCTTCAGTTGACCGACGTCGACTCGGTCGTCGAGGTTTCCCATTTTCCCGACACGGGCAGACATATCAGCCTACCCACGCTAGCCGTCTTGCTGGAACCCGGCGAGAGCCCTGAGGCAGATGCGGAGAACAAGGTCTACCAGGTCATCATGATTAACCAGGACAAGGAGGACGTGCCGGGCAAGGTCGACGCCTACGTGCGCGATGTCCTCGAGCTATTTGTCGAGCGAGAGCCGTCGAGGTTTATGCGCGTCACGCTCGAGACAGCGATGCAGCAACTGGCGGAAGGAGAAGACGAGCTCCTCCGCAAAGCACTGGAGCTGTGGGGCCTGGTAGAGAGCATCGACCGCGAGCGGCAGTGGACCATTGTCGAGAGGCCGGCCGGCGAGGGCCAGAAGCCGCGGTCCATCAAGGAGGCCCAGGACGAAAACGACGTCGATATCTACACCATGATTTGCATGCAACTCAACGCCGCCGCGGAGCGCAAGGCCAACGGCACGTCCAAGGCCCTCCTCAACCTCATGGACCGGCTGCTGGCCGACAGCAAGACCAAGGCCGGCTTCAGGATCTACCTGACGTCCCTCATCCTGCTCAACTGCGTCGAGAAGTCGACGTGGGCCTTCAAGGCCTGGGAGCAGGACCATCTGCGGCCCGGCTGGCCGCTCGAGCGCGACCCGGGTGCCTTTACCCAGCAGGGCGGCCACCTGGCCGCCTTGTTCAAGATGCTGCTGAGCATCCGCCGCGCGTTGCCGCAGACGATGCGCGCCGACGACGGCAAGCTCGCCACCCTGGACCCGGACCCAGTCATTGTCAACTATTTTCAGAGCCTGGACATGGAATGTACGTGATGCCTTTGTGCCGCTTGTTCTGCTTGCTTGCTTGCTTGCTTGCTTGCTTGCTTGCTTGCTTGCCCCTCGGCGTGGTCGCGGCATTGTTGACTGTTTACTAATATGTCTTCTCTCTTCTTTCGCAGATGACACGATCCAGACGCGACAAAGGGGCTCCGAGTTCTCTCCCGCCGACTCGCGCTCCCTCGAGCTCATGTTCTGCTCCCACCTTCTCCTGCCCAATGTGGCGTCCTGATTCGCACTCCAGTTTTCTCGCAGGGAAGCGTGGTCCTTGCACGATACGTTGGTTTGCAACCTCATATCTTCGGATGATTGCCCCCCCTCCCCCTTCTTTTTTTCCCCTCCTTACGCTTCATGACTGCACGTGCATACGAAATGATACCACTTTGGTCTTTTCCCTTTCTTTCACTGTAACTTTCCACCTTTAATTTCTGTTTTTGCCTGCGTTGTTCTTGCCCAGCCTGGCGTTGGGCCAAGCACAACTGGCGGGCGACGGGGTTTTTACAGTTCAGTTGATGCTGTAAAGGGGTAAAGAGTGAGGGGGGCTTCTGGCTTGGCTACGTGAGACATCGCGATAGGAAAGGGAGGCGGAACCCAAGTATTGAAATGTGCGACTTTTGACGCACATCTCTGTTCTAGATTCCCGTCTTCGCGGGCGGCAATATGATAGATACCATACACATACAGTGCTCGGCCACAAGGCTCTCAGCTGTGAGCCTTTGCAACTTTCAAGGAGAGAAAACAAAACCGCCATTGACTTGCCGTCACTTCGCAAGCTGCGCTCTCTCACCGTGACGACCTCGACGAGCAGACTCGCAAGACCCCCTCCCCATGCACCAACATGGTCCACCCAGCAAGGACTTACCCGCTCAGCTCCCCACGGACCCGCTGTCGGGCTTGGAACCCCCGTGCCCGTGGCGCTTGGGCTTCTTGAAGCACGCAAACTCGTTCTTGCTCGCCTCGCGCAACTTCTTGAGCACGCTGCGCATTTCGGGGAGCTCGTTCTGCAGTCTGGCGCGCGCGTCGTTGTCGGTCCGCGCGTCGAGCTCCTGGTAGATCTGGCTCTGCAGCTCCGACGCGCGGTCCGTCGTGTAGTGGCTCAACGTCTGCGCGACAAACTCGACGTCGAGCGTGGCCTGCATCAGCGCCTCGAGCGAGTACCGCGGCCGCCGACGAAAGGCGTCGAGGATCTGGAGCGACGTCTGCTCCAGGAGAAAGGACAGTACCTGCGCCGTGAGCGACGGCGCCGTCGTGGACACTTGCGAGTGCACGAGGACGAGGGCGAGCAGGGCTTCGTAGACATATGGCTTTGCCGTCTGGGGACGCTGGTTGGGGGCTGGCATCCAGTCGGGGGCGCAGAGGCCGGCTTGGATAATCTCCCGAAGCTTGTCAATCGACGGCTTCGTATAAGACTGAAAAAGACGCGCGTCAATCTGCCCAAGGACGTCCCGGATCGTCTTGGATTCGTCCGTCAATTTGACGGAAAACGCATTCTCAAACTGCGAGTTGAGGTTGGGCACGACCTGAGATCGGAGAGCCTGCAGGTTGCTCAGGGTCAAGAGCATCCTGACATTCTGCGAGCAAGTTAGTGAGAAGCGCCAGCATATAATGGCAAGGAAACACCGCGAGCTTACCCTGTCTCCCACGTCAAAGGCACTCTTGCCGGCCACCAACGCCACGGAGCTCGCCCTGTTCCAGCTATCCCGCGCCGCCGTCCACTCGTCCTCTCCCGTCATGACGGAGCGCTCTGCATTCTCCACCATTCCGCTCAGGGCCTTGTAGAGAGTCGTGACGTACTGGCTGCGAACCATCTGCAGCAGCTTAGGCGGCGGCGGGAGGACAATGTTGCCAGCATCAGTTTTCTCCATTGCCTCGAGGATGTAGAGGATCTTCTGCATGCCCGACAAAAGAGCGCCCTCGAAGGACGAAAAGGCCGCGGGCATGCGCGTCACGTCCTTGGATCCTGGCGCTCGCTGCCAGTCCTCGACATACTTGATGTTCTCGGCATCGGTGTTCCAGGCGGCACAGAGCGCGGTGACGCATCGCTCTCGCGAAATGCCCACCAGAGACTTCAGGTGGTCCAGCAGTTGGGGGTCTCTTGTCGCGACAGGGCCGATACATGCCATGTCGGACGCGCCCGATCCCACCAGGGCCAGCATTCTAGACAGGTAGTGCGCGCCACTGATGGAATTAGACCACGGCGGCCAAAAGGCCAGCTTCTCCCACGGCTCGCCCCTTCTAGGAGACGGAGGCGGAGGGTTGCTCGGGTCAAAATTGAAGCGCGGGTCGCGAAGAGCAGTCGGCGTCAGAGCGTTGGCCGAGGCCGGGGAGTTGGGCGACAGCGGCAGCGGGGAGAAGAGCAATGAGATGTCCTCGGGCGGCGGACTCGCAAAGAATGCGTATACGTGCTCCCTCAGCAACTCCACCATTTCCACCACGCCCTTTTCTAGGTCGGTCACAGCTTGCGGGGATAGCTGGTGGTGATGGCGCGATTCGCCATTGTAGCCCAGTGGCAGCATTCTTTGCGTCTTGCCGTCGATGAACCCCTGCACTGTTTGCCAGAAGTCGACCAGCTCTCCCAGAATGCCCTGCGACGATATGAGGTTGGTCAGGAAGGTGAGCATCTTTTCCCACAGTTCAATGACGTCGGCCGAGTCGGATGAAGGGTGTTTGCCCTCAACCGACTGCCGGCCCAGTGATTGAAGATGAGAGGCAACAACTTGAGGCGGTGGCTTGTCGTTGCTGGCGAGCCTGCGTCGCAGCACCTCGATTTCCACCTTGGAGCGATCGGCGGCAGCTTGGACCTTGCCCTTGAGCTGCTCATATCTAGTCGCAAGCCAGACGTGGATGGGGTTTTCCTCGGCGCCGAGCTCGAGCAGCATGCTGATTATGTCCATGTGCTGATCTTGGGTTCTGCCGGCCAGGCTTTCCAGCTTCGAGACCGTCTGGAGCGACATGAGCTTCTTCCAAACGTCTCTCTTGAAGGATTGGACTTGTTGTTCGACGTCGTTCCAGACTCGCCCAGCAAGCACCATTTGGTAGAGCTGCGCATCGCTGGGCGAGTGGCCGCCTAGCTCGCGCGACAGCCGGCGAGCCTCGTCTGCAAACTTCCTGGCGCGATTGTATGCCTCTACCAGTGATTCATAGTCTTTTCTCTTGATGCTCTCGGAAACCGACGCGCTGAGTTGGACGTACTCTTTGAACTGATCAAGATGGTTGGACACAGTCTTGAGGTTCTCTTCCTTCTCACGTCCCCCCAGCGCGGGGCCCCAGACATCTTCGGCCTTGGCAGACACATCGAGCAGCGGGACCTTGATCCCCAAAAGGCCGTACTCGCTCTCCTTGAGGAGCGCGTTCTTCTTGCGGCTATCCGAGGCAGACAAGGCAAGTGGGTTGCTGAGGCCTCCGTTGCCACTTTGGCGAAAGCTGTTCCGACTGGCGTGGCGGGAATGGCGGCCACCACGAGGCTGAGTCGACTCGGCGCCACGATACTTCATCTCTTTGTAGACGTTGTCGATGGTGGCCTTTGCCCTGACGAACCGTTCGAAGTTGGTCTCCACCAGGACCTTGAGGGAGGCGGACTTTTGGTCAATCGACTGGGAGAGAACGTCGAGGCCCTGAAGCAGGCTTCGCGTGTCGGCATCGGCATGCATCTGGGACAGGAAGAGGGCGGGAGAAAAGGTGGTGGAGGAGAGCAGGAAGCGATTGCCTGTGCGAAAGATTGTTTAGTCGTTCACGACGGAAGCATAGTAGTGTAGAACTGGACCTACGCATGCGCACGTCGTCTTGCAAAGGGAGCCCCATGGTACTCAGGGACCGCACAACGCTATCCGAGGAGCCTAGAGGGTCGGGTTCGTCCTTCTGGACCAGGTTGCCGCCATCTGGGCCGGACAGGAGACTCCTCCGGGTGTTGACGGCCGTCTCGAGAGCCTGATAGCGGGATTGGCGGCGATGCTTCGCGCCCTTTTCATCGTCACCTGAGGAGTCATTTGCGTCTTTTTCGGCCGGCCACTCGGCAGGAAAGGGCGTCGGCAGCTGGTAGAACTCGAGGATAGTCCTGTCGTATTCGGCCATTTCGAGCGGACAGCGAAAGGGAGCGAGAGTGTTATGAACGGCGCATGCTGAATCTCAGCCAGACACAGCCTAGTTGACTGGGCCCGAGATGGTGAGCGGGCAGTTGTTGATGGCGGCTGATGCTCACGATGGCGTCTCGAATGTGTCGTCCGTCTTTGTGGAGACGAGTCGAGTTGGTCGCAGCTTCGCATGAAGCATGAACAGCATGCGCCACGCGAGGCTACGAGGGGCAGGCCTTTGGATGCCGGCTGCGCCATAGCCGACATCAGCCGCGTCAACACAAGAGGTACATTTGCGGTACCTTCCTCCGCCGGCTCGGCGTACAGGCGCAACTCCGACGGCTCCGATCGGGGCAAAGGAAGAAAAAGTAAAATTACGGAGCCGTACGCCACAGCACTTCGTGGACCGGTGTTGAGGTGCCGGATAGGAGGAATGCTCAGGATTGCACGGTTCTGCCAGGTGATACGCTTAATTGTAACAATCAAGAAGACGCAGAACATTGCTTGTAGCGCCTCCAGGTGTAAAGAAGTGCTTGACTGAGCGAAGTCGTGCACCAAGTACCCAGGCGGTACCCGTTGACATTCAGCCTCGCGCAGCACCAGCCACAGTGACAAGACCACCTAGCCGAAGGGTCGAGATGCACGTCTACGTATCCACGGCTTCCTCCACTGCTTTCTCTCCGTTTTTTTCTTTGTCCCATTGCCGGCCTCGTCGTCTTCGCAAATCACCCTCGCCCTCGACCCAATTCCCGGCCCACTGCTTCGCTCCCTCTCCCCGCCTCTTGCCTCTCTCCCACTCAAGATGCTGGCCATCCGAGCCTTCTCCAGCCCCATTGCCCGGCCGGGCCTGCGCGCCGCCCCCCGCGCTGCCGCATCCTGGTCGGCGGCTTCGGTACGCCCCGACGTTCTTGATTGCAGGATAAAAGGATCCCGAGCGCTGACATGGAGTTCGCAGCGCTGCTATGCCACTGCTGGCGAGCGCGTCGCCAAGTACGAGGGAACAAAGGACTCCAAGGTGCGCTCCTCTCTCGGGATCGAGGCCACTGGACAACACGAGGCTCACTATCCTGCGCAGGGCAACTACCTCGTCAGCTTAATCGAGGGCGATGGCATTGGCCCCGAAATCTCCCAGTCCGTCAAGGACATCTTTGCCGCCGCCAAGGTTGGTCTCGTCTCAGCTTCTAGCTTCCTACACTGGACACTGACGTCTCGCTCGCAACCAAGACACCCATCGCCTGGGAGTCGGTCGACGTCACCCCCATCATCAAGGACGGCAAGACGGCGATCCCCGATGCTGCCATTGAGAACATTAAGAAGAACAAGATTGCCCTCAAGGGCCCTCTCGCTGTACACTTGCCCTGCCAATAAGCCGTCGTACAGTGTCGTCGGCTGACCGTTCAACGTCCGCAGACCCCCGTCGGCAAGGGCCACGTCTCGCTCAACCTGACTCTGCGGCGGACCTTCAATCTCTTTGCCAACCTGCGACCCTGCCGCTCCGTCGCCGGCTTCAAGACACCCTACGACGACGTCGACACGGTCCTGATCCGAGAAAACACAGAGGGCGAGTACTCGGGCATCGAGCACGTCGTCGTCGACGGCGTCGTCCAGAGCATCAAGCTCATCACCCGCGAGGCCAGCGAGCGCGTCCTGCGCTTCGCCTTCCAGCACGCCGAGGCCATTGGCCGCAAAAAGGTGCGCGTCGTCCACAAGGCCACCATTATGAAAATGTCCGACGGCCTCTTCCTCAGCGTTGCCCGCCGCGTCGCAAAGGACTTCCCCGCCATTGAGTTTGACGCCGAGCTCCTCGACAACACCTGCCTCAAGATGGTGACGGACCCGGACCCCTACAACGACAAGGTCCTTGTCATGCCTAACCTCTACGGCGATATCCTGTCCGACATGTGCGCTGGCCTCATCGGCGGTCTCGGCCTTACCCCCTCGGGCAACATTGGCGACGAGTGTTCCATCTTCGAGGCCGTCCACGGCTCCGCCCCGGACATTGCCGGCAAGGGCCTGGCCAACCCCACCGCCCTGCTGCTCAGCTCCATCATGATGCTGCGGCATATGAGCCTCACCGCCCACGCCGACAAGATTGAAAAGGCAATCTTTGACACCCTCGCCGAGGGCAAGACGCTGACGGGCGACCTGGGCGGCAAGTCCAAGACGCACGAGTACGCGGGGGCAATCATCAAGAAGCTGTAATAGACTGACTGTCCGTCCCTGCACCATAACCCCCATCCATACCCTTCAAGATACCTATCTACCGCCCTCTCAGCACCTAACTGCCTACCTCAACCCGCCCTGGCCTCCTTCCTCCCTCCCTCTCGCCTGGCGCATCGTCACCGGCAACGGGGACCGCCAAGCACCGCCTCTTACCCCCTCCCCGGATAGAAAAGGGCCCCAGTGATGATATATTCCTTTACCCCCCTGTTTTCTGAACGGTAGTGTTTGAGTAGGATGTGCCGAAGGCGGAGAGTCGGCGGGTCAATGACGAATGGATACGCATATTCTTTTTGATAGCCCGGGCGGGTTTATGATGGCAAAGTTGGTGACTTGTGACGTGATTACCTCGTGTGCTTTATCGTAGCCAAACGTCTTTCCGAAGAGAACAGATGGACAGGGGCATCGTGAATTTAACTGGTGGTCGCGATGCTCGGCGGCCAGGACTCTACCCATCTCCGGCAGGGGAGGGAGGGTCAGCGGCCCCACTCGGCCCGGAGATGCCCAGCCCACACCGGTCTGGCCCCGCCCTGTCCCGATGCACATGCCGTTTGGTCCAGATCCCAGCGCGGCTCCCATCCATTCGTCAATCGCGACAGGCCACAGCCAAGCCCCTCTCCGAAGCCATGCCGTCGGAAAGAGGGCGGAGGGGACGGGCCATAAATATTTACGCTTCGCATTGCTTCGACTACCTACGGAACCGAACCCTCGACATCGCAAGCCCGTCACTTGGACATGCGAAAACACTGCGCACGTAGAAGCTGAAACCTCTTAGAAGGTACAGATGGACGCCCAAGAACAAGCGATGTGAACTCGCTTAGCTGGGCTCCGCGCACACCAGGGGCTTCGTATCGCGCCACAACCAGCTCGTAATCGGGAGCGAGACGCTCTTGTGGCTCGCGACCATGCCGTCGACGTCAGGGCCCACCTTGCCCGCAGTCATAGCGGTAGTCGCCTCGCCGAGCCACCGCCGCCTAACGGCGCCGGCCTCCAGCGTCGAACTACGGCGGTTTGGGCGGTTCGGGAAGAACAGGTGGGGCCGCTTGGCCTCGGAGAAGCGCGCCCACTTCCAGTCGTCGGGGGAGCGGCAGGCACCGAGCTGGTGGTAGGCCTTGATGGTCACGTCCCAGGCGGCCGACGAGGGCGCGACGGTGATGACGTAGTCCATGAGGCACAGGCCGCACGAGCCGGGGGCGTCGTGGCAGGGGGGGAACGCCTGGTCGCCGGTCCGGGGGGGCTGCAGCTGGGGGATGTGCTGGCGATAGGGCGACGAGGAGGAGTGGGGGAAGAAACAGGTGTGCTCGCAGAGGCGGAAGTCGCGGGGCCCGCCGCCACGGCGGAACTCGGAGATGGAGTCGTCGGCGACGGTGAAGGCGTAGGTGCGGAGGAGGAGGAGCTCACCGTCCTTGATCTGGGCGTCGGTGGTGCAGAGGATGCTGGTGGCGGGCCTGCGCTCCGTGTGCCGGACGCAGATGTTGCCGAGGGCCAGGCCACGGCCCGGGCCGTATAGATGTTGGTTCATGACGAGGCGAGCATGGTGGTAGGACAGGCCGAAGGGGTTGCCGGCGGGGGCGAAGCGGTCCCTGATGCCGCAATGGTGAGGACGTGCGGGGGCGCCGCTGGCTTCACGCTCGGAGCGAGGGCCCCAATCTCTCTGGAAGGGGTGCAGAGAGTTGCATGCGTGGCAGTAGAAGACGCCGCGGCCCATGCGGGCATCAGCCTCGAGGAGCAAGAGGAAGCGCCTCCGCTCTTCGGAGGGCATTTTGCGCCGACACTGGCACATGGTGAGGCTGAGGGCAAAGACGCTCTTGCAGGTGAGGGACATGCTCAGGGCCTCTGGCGTGTCAAGCTGGTCGCATATCAAGAGGAGGATATCGGCGGGAAGCTGCAGGATGTGTGGCTCCAGCGGGGTTGCGGTGGTGGCAGCACAAGCTGTGAGGGGCGAGGGCGAATGCGGCTGCGGTGGCAGTGATGCGGACGAGTGCGACGATGGGGAAGACGGCGGTGATGGAGACATTGGCGAGGACGGCACAGACGATGATGCTGCGGGCGTCAAGGGTCTGCCGGCGGGTAAGTCGTCGTGGGAAACGGCCGGCGACCCGAGCGGCTGGAGAGGCCACGAGGATTCCATTGAGTGCGGAGTAGGCAGATGGGGACGAGAATGAATGGTTGAAGGGGCAGGGGGGAAGACGAGCAAAGACGGGAGAAGAGGCCAGAAGGAGGAGAGGCGGCAATCAATGGTGATCCGGGAGGCTTGGCCGGTATATCTACCATGGCCGATGCAGATGCGGGAAGCTTATCCGCTGGCCTGGGGCGGCATCGAGGCCCAACACGATGCTGCTGCCGATGTCCGGGACGGGCCCTCTGTGACATGGTGAAGTTGCCTTGGGCTTGGGCTCCCTTGTAAGTGTGGGAACGAGCTCAAGTGTGTCGCGGAGCCCGTGGTCAGCGTTTGGCGCGACAGGGGGGGGAAGAGGCCAATGCCCAGGAATAAGCTGCAGACCAACGGCCCAAGATGTTGGTCTGCCCATGGGTAGGGAGAGGGTACAGTAAGCTCCCGTGCGGATAGACAGGGGAGGGTCAATGGTACTCGGCACCGAGGTAGGCGCATCTCGGCCCCCCGTCATGCAACCGTCTTGGCTTCCAGTGGGTGTCGGGGAAGCGCTCCTCCCTCATGCTGGAACCCAAGCTCGGGATTGGTAAGCCCATGATTCGGCGTTTGGCATTGGCTCTCTGCCCGCGTCTCCGCATCAACGAGGTTGCCTTCCTGGTAGGTAGCATCTACTCGAGCCGCGTGGGCCGCCTGTTGCTGTTGCTGTACAAGCCTGCCAAGCCAGCGTCGGCCGGGGTCGTCCTGGGTCGGGTCGGGTACGGCCGTCTGCGTGAGACGGCGTAATCATCGTGTCTGTCGTGTCTGTCGTGTCTGTCGTGTCTGTCGTGTCTGTCGTGTCTGTCGTGTCTGTCGTGTCCACGGGACCTGGCCTGGGAGACCTGGCCTGGGAGACCTGGCCTGAGAGAACTGACGAGCCGCGTCCACTGCGCTGGACAAGTAGAAGAAGGACTGGGTTTGCCTCAGACCCGCTGCATCGAGCTCTTTCGACAGCCAATAAATCGTCTCATGGGGCGCTGCCCGACGACGGCGTAGATCCAGATCGTAGCCGAAGCATGTGCGTTTGATTCGTGCGAAAAATCCGCAACGCGGGGGGAGGAGAGCTGTAGGCTCGCCCTCTCGCCCTACTGCGTGTTCAGAGTCAGAATACACTGTCCAACTCGGAGATCAAGCCGTCAACGTACAGTGCGTAATTATTGCTAGTCCTGTCTCCGCTGCACCGTGTCTGTATCCTCTCGCTCGCCCCCACTCGACTCTCGTGAATACCTGATGACGGCACTTCAACGCGGACACGGACGACAAGCAGCGGCTACAGTACAGCACCGCTGGCACAGGCACACACACATACATACACACATATATCCCTCCGTTGGGCTGCCGGCTTGCTGCGGGTGCTGCATCAGTCCCAAGTCCTTCCATCCACGCTCCCACGCTCTACTGTACTCTCCTGTACGGCATCGACAACGGCCGGCACACGTCATTGTCAGACTCATTCACTCCATCATCTGATAACTGTATTTTCATGTCAGTCAGCATCGCCATCGCCAGCGCGCTCGCACGATGCAGCCCCCTTGCTCCGCAAATCACATGCCGGCAGCTGTGCTCGCGACTCTCAAAGTCATCGCCAACGACATATGTATAGGTAGTTATACATACCATCTACTCTATACAGAGTATCCCCTACATGGAATCGACAATTCCAGCGCTGCGCACCTTAGACAAACACACAGCTCGCTGTACGCTTGCTCTCGCTCTCCCTCCTTCGTCAAGGGGCGACATGCGCTTCGTGATATGCCGGCCTCGTACGACTGGGAATCTCTCATCACCCTTTCGTCATCGAGTCCCCAATTCATCGGCAGCTGCCGTCGTAACCCAACTGCCGACTTGGCCCCCTTGAAAACCACCTTTCCATGTGCGCCCTATACCATCCGGCACCGGCCTGGCCATGTCGTCCCAAGGTCGTGCGTGTCGAAGCCACCTCGTCGCCTCATGCGACCTCTTGTCCCCGGCCTAGCTCGCGCCGGCTCCTCGGAAATAGCCTTCCATAGGGAGGCGGCCGACAGCCAGCAGCCCGCCTTCCCCTCTCGACCCCTGAGCCGTGCCAGCGCGGCCTCCAACCCTTACAAGCGCCCGCTTCGAACCTCCTTCTCGAAGATCTTGACCCCCCAGACGTCATAAAATTGCAACGGGCCGACCGTCTTGAACCGGAGTCGAGTTCCGCTGTCGGAAACCTCGCCGTCGCTATCGCTCTCCGATTCCAGGCCGTCCACCGGCAGCAAGGGATAGGCGCCGTCCAACGTCATACCATTTGGCACGTGAGCCTTGCCCTTGCTCTTGCCCTTGGAGCGCTTCGTCGGCTGCGCCTCGCGAGCCTCGCCGGCCACCTCTGATGGCCTAACCACCCGGTCCACGCGCTCGTCCTCCATGGCGATCCACTCCAACTTGAGCTCCGGGTGGTGAGACAGGTTATCGACAATGAACCTCAGAATCTCGCGCATGACCCAGATGCACGTGTCGTTGTTCTTGAAGTGGAGGATATTGATGGCCCGCAGATTGGAGAGGCCCGAAAAGTATTGCATGAATGCGTGCTTGATGCTGCGTCAGCTTGGCTTGCCACGGCACGCGTGACACACAGTCGAAACTTACCACGGCGTGGATGTTCATGCTGAGCGCCAGCTCCTCGAGATGCACCCCACGCGTGCAGACGAGAATCATGGTCTTCTCATTCACGTCCCAGTTTGGCCCACGGGTCTCATCCTTGATCATGAGGCGCTTGAGCGTCGGCATATGTCTCTTCAGCACCAGCCGCCGGATCTGGTCGATGGTCGTCGTCGTGCGGGACGCGAAGCTCTCCGGCTTGTGCTTAGCACTCCTTTCGAGCAGAAAGAGGTCGTGCAGCTCGGGTAGCTGGGCCATGCACGAGAGAAAGGCCGTCGTGACGTGATCTGTGAAGACGCTGCGGAGTGCTAGCGGCCGCGTCCTACCCTCCTTGGCCAGCAGCGTCCAGATTGGGACCTGGTTTCCCACGTTGAGCAGCGTGAGCTGTCTGAGAGAAGCCAGGTCGACGCCCCTGGACAGAACCGATGCTTTGACGGGCACGAGGTGGATGCTCAGCGATTCCACCGACAACCCTCTGGTGTCGCGGGCATAGGCCACCATGGAGCGCCGGACCGTCTCTTCCTTTGGATTCTGGTCCAAAGGTCGCGCTGCCTTCTGCCCCGGTATGGCGAGGGCCTCGGCCTCTATAGCCTGGATCTCATTGAACATGTCCCCGACGCTCTGGTTGAGCATCTTCAATTCGGCGTCGAACACGCCTGTCTTGGGGTATCCCTCGGCGGCCGCTTGGGATCGAAACTTTTCGACCCTCGCGGCTACCTTGGAGAACTGGTTTTGCAAGCAGTTGAGCCTCTCCCATAGTGGTCGGAGGGCAGCCCTTGGCACTCGGGATAGGCCGGAGAGCTGGTTCGCCGCCGGTGCGGATCGCGACTCGTCGGCTGCACCGCATGGCGGTTTTGTGGTCTCGGAGGCGGCAGTGCCACATACTTCGGCTTGAGTTGTAGTCGTTTGGCTCCCGCGCGTAAACTCGTCTCCCGAGGGACCAGAAGTCGTGTGCTCGAGATAATCATACGGCTCGTCCCCAATCATGTCGATATGAGCAATGTCGATGTCGTCAGGAACGACTTCTTCTCCGGGAAGCTTATTTGGCGGGGACTCGGGGGTGACATTCTCGCCGAGGCATTTGCTGCTCGGGGATTCGCCATCAGCGGCGTCCTCGGGATGGGCGCTCTGCCCCTCAACGCTGTGGTCGGCGACACTGCCTTGTTTTGTCTGCTGTGCCGCGTCGAGCACCGGGTCGCCCTCGACCTTGTCCAGTTCCCCGAGCTTTTCGCTGGCGGCACCTGTCCCTTCTGTACCTTGGAGGGGCGAGTGGTCGCACGAATCGACATATTTTCTCGCGGCCTTCTCGATGATGTCCAAGATATCTTGCTGAGACACTGAAAAGTCTCTGGAGCCATTCTGCAGGGCTATTAGCCTAGCCGATGCCCGTTTGATGGATGAGATAAAATCCTCATGGGAACTCTGGGCAGCAGCGCTTCCTGCTGGTTCGTCGCTCTTGGCATGGCCCCAAGCGCTCTCCTGGGCCTTTGGTCGAATGGGCGACTTCTTGACCAGCGTTTGCTCAATATCGAGGATCTTGCCGAGGATAGCCTCGTGGAGCTTGCGCTCCTCCTGTGCGCGGAACGCTTTGGCGGGACCGCTAGCGTCATAGTTTATGCTCTGCGACACGACTTGAAAGTCGTCGTCCAGATCGGAGTCTTCGGCATCCGAGTCGGGCGGAGGCTTCCGGGACTGCTGTGCGAGGTCATCGGACAGGGACAGCTGCAGCTCCTTGAGCGTCGAAAAGGAGTTCTTAACGCACGCCCTAATCTCCGGGACGACGTCGATGGATTCAATGTCGAGAACACTCAGGGCTTTGAGGTTTTTAAACCCGGAAAAGGTGGACGGCTCTCTGCAGCCCAAGCCCCGCTTGCCACTTCTGCTCTTGGATGCGGACTTGGACGGTGGCAACAAGGCGGGGGGTGGGCCGGCTGGCTGTGGCGGCGACATTCCCGGGGGTGGCGGCGGCGGCGGAAGAGGGGTGGTGAGAGGCGGCAGGAGAGCAGGCCAGTGGTTCGCGGAGCCTTGTGGGTGCGTGTCGACGGACGCAGGTAGGGGAGGGGGCGGGTTGTAGTACGAATTTCCATTTTGCATGCGCACATGAAGTCTTGTCAGGGACTGGATCCGATGGAGTTCTCGGTATACGGGCCGGCTCAGCTCGACACGGATATTCCATCTGCCCGCGCAAGTAGAAGACGGTCGAGTCAGCAAATCAGGGGCCCGAGGCGGGACGAGGATGGGAGGCGAGCATTGCTGACCGAAAGGTTTCGAGAGAGGTGGCCTTCCTGAGAGTCAGGTGAAGAAGGCTGTTGAGGAACTTGCCGCAGCTAGCGGTGTAGACGTAGGGTTGATACGACTTTTCTCCCTTGACGCCGGCGCTCAGCGTGTCCATGGAGAGGTCTCTCAGGTACTTTGCGTAGTTGTAGTCGCTGGTTGTAAAAGTGTCGAGGCCGCCGGCGAGGCCATCGATGGGCGAATCAAAGTTAATGTCGTCTTCATCGGGGAAGACGATGTGGAAGTTGCGATAGAGCTGAGCCGAGGCCAGCTCGTGGAATCGCTTGCAGACGAGTGCGACGCATATGAGATCGGCTTGGGAGCACTTGGCGGCGGTCAGTCAGGCAGCTGCGTTGTGGGAGAGGCCGAGCACTTACATGGGAGATGATGTCCTGCTGCGTCTCGGGCGGCAGATGGAGAAACGAGAGGCTTGTCCGGGCCGCAGCCTCGTCTCCGCCAGCCTTGGCTGCCATGGTGACGGGCGGCGGGGGGAGACGGGCGCTGGCTGGGTTGTCTGCGATGGCCTGTCACCTGTGCCCTAGGCGAGGGACTGCGGTGGTGAAAACGGTGGCGTCGATTGAGAGGCAGACACTGCTCGCTTTGGAGGCCGCGTGCAGGAGAGGGCAGAGGCCGAGGACAAGGCGGCGATGGGCGTGAGGGCGGAAGAATACGGGGAAGCGCAATTGAGCGATGGCCAAGGCGGCAACGGGATCGAGGAAGAGATGCTGGCCAGGTGGCGGCCGGTTGGCGGGCGACCAAGGCTGGGATGGCGCCCCACGATCTTTACTTGGTAAGACGTGGATGGGCTTGCTGGGAGGGACAGGGCGCGGCCAAGGGAAAGAAGAATCTTGCAGTGGAGTGCTGCTGGGTCGCGGGCGGGAAAAGAATGCGTTGGGAGCGATCGTTGGTGGTAGAAGGTGGTCGGATGGAGAGCGGAGAGAGAAGTCGTTGGCAAATCCATCCGGTCTCGTCCAGCAGGGGTCTCTGCTCCGTTGCCAGCGGGTGGGTGGGGCGGCCCTAGGCGCTGGACCGTGCGCTGCTCTGCCGCTCTCATCAGCGATCCGTGGGTGCGTTTAGCGCCACCCGTCGTGCGTGGCTTCAGCTGGTGGCATGGCGGGTGTTGTTGGTACAGTAACTTGGGTGACATACGAGGCCCGTTTGAGTCTCGTTCGGCGGCGCTTGGCCTGCAGAGGTGGTATCCGTACAGTAAGTTCCATGCTGCGTGGTGAGTCTCGCCGCCCCGAGGACGGATGCGGTGCGACGTCGATTTTGTCCACTGTTGTCTCATCACCTCTTGGAGTTTGTTGGCTTGGCGTTGGGGGAGGCGGCTCTCCTGTAGGCCTGTAGGGTAGGCCAGCCAAGTGCTGCCTCTACGTACAACGGCACATGCATGTGTTGGCTGCAAGGCGTGGTTGTTACTTGTTAGTGGCTCGTTTGCGGCCTACACAGTCACCAGATGGGTGTCTGTCTGTCTCGCCCTCGACTGGAGACGGTGCCTTGACGGAGGCCACGAGCATGTGACCCTTGGCATGCTTGCCGCACAGCAGTAGAGCCCTCTGAGAATGAAGTACTGTACTGCACGCGGAGCGTAGAGTACCGTTCTCCGTAAGTGCCTAGGTACCGACCTAGCCGTGTGCCATGTTTGCTGGTTGGAAGCGCTACAGCACAGAACACTATTTACAGTAATTACCGTACGCAAATTACATGGAAACGGGAGACGCCTGTTGCCGTCGACGACTTACCCCACGTCTCCCCCCGCACGCGAGGGCCCGTGCTCACAAGTCAGAGTACTTGTGCATTACCGGTATATGCTTCCAAAGCCATTGAAACTGGTTGGGCAGTTTACCCGAGCCCTAACCCGCCTCCTTCCACTTGCCTGGCTCGTGGCAGCTGAGAGGGTGCGGAGTAATCACAGCACGGCACAGCTCGGGGACGAGGCACCGATTCCTCTTTTCCTCTTGGCAGTTCCAGGCACACTCGGAGAAGGACATGTCGTACCTGGAGGCATCTGAACACGCACAACCGGCCCCTGCCTGCACAGCCGCCCATCCATCTGTCAGGCTACCCAGCACTCCATCACTTCGCCCTTCTTGTTCTATTCTTTCACTGTCTCTTCTTACCGCATTGATTCGTTGTTCCTTTCGCTCCACGTGTCCCCGCTACAGCGTTTGTATATATACCTTACCAAGGTACGGATACTCGGCCCCTGGATCCAAGCTCCACCTCACCCCACAGCAAGAGTCTTGGCCCCCGATCTGCGCCATGATAAGGCCTGGTCTTCTCCATCCTCTTTTCAAAGTTTCACCCCCCCCCCATCTCCAGGAACAACCTCCATCCTCGGCGGCCTGGCCACGTCTCTCCTCCTCGCCTCCTACTTCTTGGTACTTCCCTCGACCGCGAACGGCCACCTCTGCCCCGCTACCATGGCCGACGCTGAGGAAACCCAGTTCAATTCCCTCGCCGACAGAATCACCGCCCTCAACCGCCAGAAAAACTCGGCCTTGGTCGAGCCCGTCCGCAAAAGGCCTCCTCCGCCGCCGCCCCCCGTTGCAAAGGCGCGGGCGACGAACCCTGCTCCCGCCACCCCCGATGCCTCGGCCCGTCGCCCAAGCTCCGTGTTGCCTCCGCCGTCCGCTCCATCGAACCCGCCGCCACTGCCTCGGCGCGATACCCAAATATCTGTCGTGTCTGGAGACAAGACTACGGCGATACGTGACAATGGGCGCCCCGTCCCCCCACCACTGCCATCGAGAGCGCCGTCCTCCCGGCCTTCTATTCCCCAGCTCCCCCGGCGAACCTCGACCCAGTCCAGCCTCGTGACGCTCAGGCGCAACTCTGCATCTTCTGACATGTCCCAACTGTCGTCGTCGTCGTCGTCGTCGTCATCGTCTCTGCGCCGTCTTCCCTCTTCCAAACCGAGCCATGGATCAAACGGGAGCGCCTACCAGCGCAAGTTAGCCCCAGCCCTCTCTGACCCCTCTAGCCTGCCCCCGCTGCCGCCCTCGAGGCGCGAGTCCGAGACCAAGGCACAAGAGGCCACGGAAAGGCAGTCTACCAGACCGAGTGCCCCCTCAGCATCTTCCAGTCCGGCGCCGTTATCTAGACCAAGTCTCCCGCCGAGGGTGCCCTCGAGACCGGCAAAGCCGCCAAGCGCACCCCAACCGACCGGATCCGAAACGGATGAGGCAAAAAATGCCCCTCGCAAACTGCCCCCGATCCGAGGCTTCAGCAGCGGGCAGGAAACGCCTCAGCGCCCACCGATTCCGACCAGGCCGACGACGACCTTGGCCGACGACGACGTCCCTCCCCCGATTCCCCGTGCTTCGCGGCCGTCGGCGGCCCAAATCCAAGCCGCGTCAGCCAAGGCGGTGACAAGAACACAGACGCCAGGTGACTGCTGGGTGTGTCGGGACTGGAGCGGTCCAGACAGGGTAGCGACGCAATTCCCGAGAGAGTCTCTCCCGAGAAAGGATCCGGTAGGGCACTTGGCTCGCGGGCTTTGCGACCCTTTCCCTTCTTATACGGACAAGGCCAGGGCCATTTTTACGTGGTTCCATCACAACATTCACTACGACACGGTTGCCTTCTTCGGCAACAATGTAAGAAGCATGTCGGTTGAGCAGACCATCTTCGGTGGCCGGGCTGTCTGCCAAGGGTACGCGGAGACGTACAAGGCCATTGCCAATCAAGCTGGGCTGGACTGCATCATGGTCTGCGGCCATGGCAAGGGCTTCGGGCACGTACCATTGAAGAAGGGAGAACGGCCGCCGCGGGCCAAGCCAGACGGGCACGCATGGAACGCGGTGAGGATTGACGGTGGCGGGTGGAAGCTGATAGATGCCTGTTGGGGAGCCGGGCACATTTGCGGCGACAACCAGCTGTACAAGCAGGAGTTCAGCCCGGAACAGTTCACGTCGAGCAACGAAAAGTTTGGACTCCGACACTTTCCGCAGGATGCGAGCCACCAATTCCGGAGCGACGGGCGGACCGTGTCGTGGGAAGAGTACTTTCGAGGCCCCATTGACGGCGAGCCGCCGACCTTTTACACAAACGGGCACCAGGAGGGCATTGCCGAGGACAGCGTGCAGCCGCGGGAACGGGACATTCGGGTGCACGGCGGCGGGTCGGTGCGGTTTCAGTTCTCCAAGATTTGCGAGCACTGGACGCCGGAGAGGAACGGGCTGGGCAAGGCGCCGCTGCTGCTGCTCAGCATCCACGGGGTGGACGGGCGCAAGGACGAGATGGTGCCGATGGAGAGCAACGGCTTCTGGCACTGGATCGACGTGGACGCCAGGCAGCTGGGGGCGCCGGGCCAGTCGGTCGAGGTTGCGCAGCTGACGACCATGAACGACAGGGACGCGCGGGGGGTGTCGGCGGCCGAGTTCCTGTCCAAGAGGGGCAGGGTCGGCATGTCGTGGTCGTACGTTATGAAGTGGGAGCTGGTCTGACGTCGAGGTCGCACGTGAATTTTGCCCCGGCTTCATGGTCGAAGTCAAGGGATCCTGAGTGGGCTTGCAGGGATTAATGAAGAGATGGATGCCGGCCGTGGAGAGTCAAGGGGTGGCCCCGGACTTGGTCAGGCTGCTGCTCCCGGGAGGCGCAGGCGTGTCAGGCCATCGGGCTCGGGACATGATTCATGGACTTGGCGAGCGCAGATGTGCGCCTGGCGACGAACATGTTGCTCAGACGGGAACCCTTTAGTCTGAAGGGGGAGAACGCAAGTCGACATGGGTTGCAACAGGGGGAGGAGGCGTCGAGGACTGTCCCTCCGACGGACGTCGAACTCGGGTGCTTTTTTGCGTTGCAACGCGTCCGGGGAGGGCTGGCACAGACAATAAACAAAGCTGGCAACTAATCCTTCCGTACCTATAATACCAAATTGACTGTATGGTGGCCGTGCGCACGGATGGTAAAGGCGGTTCGGCCGAGGGAGGAAACGGTCCCAACGCCAGCTACCCAGCTACCCATCTACCCATCTACCCATCTACCTAGGGGACCTTTCCCGTCGACAGGATGCGTACTCTGTCCCGTCGGGCCGCCCGGAGCCGCTGCCTGTTATGTCGCTCCGTTTCCTTCCATCCCGGCGAGCCTGGTGTTGGAACTGGGGGACCTGTCCAAAGACGACGCTGCCTGCACCGGGGCGGGACGTCGGCCAGCCAAGCGAGTCAGCGTCACCTGCCGCGCCCGATTTTGCGGAAACAGGCCTGTGCGAATCTTGGTCTGCCAGGATGAGGGCTGCTGCCACTCTCTTCCTCGAATCACAGCTCCAACGCGAAGAAAACATTGTGGGGACAAGCCGTCTCAATCTCGGGCCCGTCAACGTCGTATCGCGTAGGTCACGCCGGGGCCCTCGCCTAGCAAAACACGAGAGCCTCTGACAACGACGAGCCTCGGCTTCGTCGGTTCCGGGCTCGAGTTTCACTTGTCCGTCGACAAGTTTGTTGGGAGAAGCGGAGACGCCAAGGCCAGCCCTACGAGGTTGCCATCCGACCAATCAAAATACCGCCTAACCAATCAGGCAAAAGTGGGGCGCTCCGACAGCGGCCTGCCTCCCTTGGCGAGGATGGTTATATTAATAGCTGTCTGCTCTATCCGCATCTGACAGTTGCATCCGCGGTTTAACTGCATGGAGAGGACTGACGGACGCGCTGTTGCAGCACATTCGACGGCGCTGGAGATCTCGACCCCGGGGTTTATCTTCGCCTCATTTTTCGTCCTGTGTCAAGAAGACGAGCAGTCATCGCCCAATGGACTCGTGCTACTTGCAGGCTAGACTCAGTCAAGGCACACACAGTCAAAGCCGGGGGACTCGGGGTCGAGTTTAACCTGTTCCTGGCGCTACGTCACCGTCCACACTCGGCGTGAACATGTCGTCACAGAGTTTGCCTCCGTCATGCCGCTGCGGACCCGCCGGCGAGAGGGAACCAATCGGGCTGCCAGACGGCGCTGACAGGCAGCAACGGACCCGGAGGCCCGGAGCAACAAGAACACCCAGATTCAAAGACACAGACTACATGCCTCTGGCGGGAAATGAGAACCCCTTCCCCAGTCGTTCGTGCTCTCGCGTCTTGCAAGTGCTGCAAGGAGCCGAGTGGGCCGCCTCGTACAACATACCCTGAATAAAGAGAACCGGACTCGAAAGAACCGGCATCCGTCCCTTGCCCTTCTTCCAGATCAAAGCGAAAAGTGACGGATCAGGTAACCACAACGGCCTGTCTATGTTTCTGTGCGTGGGCAGCCCGAGTGGTTTGCCCCTAACCATCGTCGTCGCACCATGAGTGTACAAAAAACGGGCCAGGTTGGACCCTGCAAGATCAACTGGAGCCTCTTACACATCTCGCCGACTCTTTCACCGGTACCCTCCCTCTCTTGACGACCAGGCCGCTCTTGGGGGGGGGGCAAATCCATTGCGTCAGGATGGACATGTCACGTCAAGGAACAGGGTTCTGTCGCGCAGCTCCTCGGCCGCCAGTGTCGAGAGAGACAGGCAGAGAGACTCGTGAGCTTGACCATCTCAATGGTATTTAAGAGGTCCTGTGTGCCGTCTTCTTGGCCATCCACCTCTCCATCATTCACTTCCAGCTTCAAGCACACTCAACAACTTGCCCTTCCACAGTCAAACAAACCGTCGACTCTTCACTCCCACTTTCAGCATGAAGTTCACCACCGCCGCTGCTCTCCTCCTCGCCTCCCTCGCCGCCGCCGCCCCGGCCACCCGTCGTAAGCAAATACCCCCTCTCCCCTGACTGCAGTAGCTCCTAACCAGCTTCATTGCAGGCGCCGCTGCTGAGGGAAACCTGGGAAACGCCATCACTGACACCGTCCTCACCGGCATCTTCCAACCGAAAGGCCTGTCCAAGCCCATCGGCGACATCGTCGACGCCGCCAAGGGCAAAGGGGCCGCCCAAGGCAAAGGAGCTGCCAAAGATTAGGCACCTGACCGTGACGGACTCAAATTGGAGCGATTATTTTCGGCAGACATGACGAGTTGGCTGTACGATAGAAGTAGCGGACCGCAAGGCTTTTCGATTCTTTCTTTTCGTGGTAGCGAGGACGGGGCCTGACAGCTGGCTTCGGTAAGAGATACTCACGTTGAGTGTTGGCCACGATTCATTTGACCTCTAATCATCCTGCTTCAATGATCCGCCGTGATGTTGCGGCCGTCTTATGCTCAAAGTCGGTGATCAAGAAATCTTTCTGATACGAAAAACGACCTCTGATGCAAGTCACTGTGACCGTCGCTCCTTTGCTCTTGGCGCCAGAACCTGACATGGTTCAAACGATACGGCTTGCAACCGCGACGAAGCAACAGAGAGAGCCGTAGCCAGAGGTGGCACTACAGCTTCAACGGATAGCGAGTCCTCATCCACTTGCCGTACTTGTAAATCAGCGCTGGGATCGGAACTAACGCCACGGCAACGAAGCCCAGCAGCGAGCTGCCCCATCCGACACCCATCGTCTTGTACATCTGCGGGCCGGCCAGGGGCAGGAAGGCAGCGACGGCGCATCGCAGCACTGAAAAGGCGGCCAGGCCACTCGCGGCATGCTGCGGGAACGCATCGACAATATACGCCTGGATGGGCAGCCACACCCCCACGATGCCGACCCCAAAGGGCACAATGCCGATGACGGGAACGATCCAGTGAAGGGCCTTATCGGCGCTCCAGCCATACCAGAAGAAGGTGATGGGCAGGATGAGAGCGAACCACATGCAGTCGGGAAGGCGCATCTCCGGCTCGTAGACACCGCCGTTGGTGGCCGTCATGTGCACGACGGTGCGGTCCGACAAGAGCGAAAAGGACAAGAGGCCGACGGCATAGCCCACGAACAGTGCGAGATACACTAAGCCCGTGAGGCCGACGGACCAGTGATAACTATCCCGGAAGACAACGGGAATGGTGTTGAAGAGGAGGTACAGGCAGCCGTAGACAAAGGCAATGTACAGCGAGACGCTGGACAGGATGGCCGAGCGGAAGAGCATCTTCGGGGGGCGGGTGAGACCGATGAAGAGAATCCGGCGCTTGGTGAGCATGGGGGCGTCGGGGTCGACATAGCAACTGCGAAGCTCGGGCCTGCCGAGCTCCCCCCGGAGCCTCTCGGCCTTGCGCGCCATGAGCACCTGGTGGTTCGTCTCGCGGTTGAGAAACATCATGCCCACGACGATCATGGTGGCGGGAATAAAGGCCAGCCAGTTGACCCATCGCCACCCGATGCTCTGGGACACAAAGGCCCCGATGACGGGGGCGCACGACGGTCCAAAGATGGGCCCCAGCATCCAAAACGTCATTGCTCGCCCGCGATCGCTGACGGCAAAGACGTCGGCGATGATGGCGCCCCCGATATTCTGGCACGCCGAGCCGCCTATGCCGCACATGAAGCGGAAAAATATGAGCGCATCGAGGGTCGGGGCCACGGCACAACCAATCAGCCAGGCGCAGAACCAGGCGCTGGCGCATATCAGGACGACGCTGCGGCCATAAATCTCGGACAGGGGCGCGAGGAACAGCGGACCGACGGCATAGCCCAGCAGGAAGATGCTGACGGGCATGGAGCCTTTGGTGATGTCGTCTTCCTCAAACTCGGCCTCCATGGCGGAGAGGGCCGGCGCCAGGATCGACGAGGCAAACGGCGTCATGAAGGTAATGGCGGCTAGGAGCACGACAATAAGCCACTTGCGGCTGGGGGAAAAGTTGAGAGGCATCTCGGGGTCGTGCTGGCTTTCCCAACCGACGATACCCCTGGCGAGGTCCATGACGGGGACGACGGGGGGTGGAAGCTTCTCGGTCTTGCCCTGGGAGAGCCTGCTGAGAAAGCCGTGGTGGGACTTGCGAGTCTCTACTCTTTCCACGCCGAGGTCGGGGGTGGAGCGCTGAGTGTGGCCCACTCCTTGCGCCTCGATGTCCACGTCTCCAACTCCAGAGGCTCCAGAATCCTTCCCGGCCCCTGGACGGACGTCGCCGGCCTTTGTCGACTTTTCAATGCCGCCCAAAGTTTCAGTGCCGGCCGATGAGACCGAGTCGTCGGCCGCGGGATTGGCATCGGCCGGTTCCACCGATCCGGTTCGGGGACACTCCCCGTCTGGCGAAACCATGTCGAAAATCTCACCGCTTTCTGTCGCGGCCGGGCTCGTTGCCTAGACAAGACGGGAAGGAAAAGGAGGGAAAACGAAAAGAAAGGCAAACGGGGACGATGCCCGGCTGATCTCCAGAGAAAGACATGGCCATTGTTGGGGCTTTGGGTAGGAGCGTGTCAGCGAAGCTGGAACTTGTCAAGCATGCGTTACGAGAGTCCAACCCGTGTAACACGGGGAGCATTGCCGAGAACTCGGTGAAAGGATGCTAGCCAGTAAAATGAGGCGAGCGGTACCTCGGGCTTGGGCGGTCAAGGTGCTGCACAGCGGCGAAAGAGACTATCTGGATGCCATGTTGGCGCAGTCCCAAAGCAACCTTGCCCAAGATGCATCGAGATGGATCCTAGCCATATTGCGGCACGACTTCCAACTGGCAGCAGCTCGATACGCCCGTGGTTAAGTCCGCTCGCCGAATCAGACGAGGCCGAGGACAGGGTTCAGACGCGGGCTCCTGCAGCTGGCAGCGGACGCCGACCACGGAGAAGGAGAGGGACAGTGCGGCCAGCTGGTAGTCATCATGGCAAAGGACATAGGGCTGGCTCGTGAAGGATGACTGAGTCCATGAATACTCCTGTAAGGGACGACGGTCTTGTACGCGCCTTTGACATCCAACGTCGACTCGGAAGAAAGAGAGGCTGTCCACATCTGGGATCCACCAGGCGCGGACATGGACAAGGATCCATGCAGCCTTCGGTCGTCCATCCACATGTCGTGGCCATCTTGGAGCTGTCAGTAATAGCATTTCCGAACAAAAGTGAGTTTCGGGCCCCGAAGCCGAGCTGAGTTGGGCGTCAGGCGGGTTGCAGTATGAGAGGGGTTTGAGCCAGCTCGTGCAGGCCGGAACAGGAGACACGTCGTTATGTGCCATCGACGGGCCAAGATGACGGGAGCCGTTGATTCTGACACAAGGCCGACGAGCCGCTCGAGAAGGCCCTGCGTTCGTCGGCAACCAACCCTGGAAAGCATCGTGTCGACACGCGTCTTCTTGGCAGCCGGGCAAGCCCGTCATGCGTTCCAGAGGGACTCGGCGTTGGTGCCCACATCCAGCCAGGCTTTGCTGAGGCCCCGATCGAGATTCGGTATTGAGAAGCAGGGCTATTGCTCGGCAGTGGCTGAGACTTCTTGGTGAGACTTTTTGGCCAGATGCTGGAAAACGTTGCGGGTTGCACAGAATATGTACGTGCAAGGAGCACTCTGATTGGCTGCACAGCTGAAGATTGCTTCCTTTTGCTAGGTACAGTACAGTACTGTACATCCCTAGGTAGGCAACGACCCAGGGAGCATCCCATCTCTCTAAACAAGAGCCCCGCAGCTGCCAGGTACTCTGTACCTAAGGTACCTCTCCGGCAGTTCCGCCAAGGTAAAGTGGCTTCATAGTAATTCATTCAACCACCATCCCGCCAAAAAAAGGCATCTCGCATCCGCCCTCATCGTCTTGACCCAGACGGCTCTCTCTCCGGCTGCGCGCCTGCAGCATATCCCTCACAGCAGGCCATCGCAGGCACCCGCAGCCCCGCTGTCGACCCTCGCCCTCCGTCCCCCGCCCTCGGCCCTCGGCCCTCGCGTCCAGCGCATGCCGTCACCTCGAATCTTCATGATGTTGCAACTCGGCGCGCTCCCGTAACAATCGCGCCACGACCGAAACCAATAATACCGATTCGTCGTCGACTACGAGACCCTTTCACCCGCACGCCATGTCCGCCCATTCCGCCGCCTCGTCGACGTCGCTTTCGCGATCCGAAACCCTCTTTCTCCTCTCCCTCTCCGCCGCCTCGGTCGCCGTCATCGCCAATACGTTTCGCGGTCACGGCGAGCCCCTCATCGCGTCCCTCGCCCTCT
This sequence comes from Hirsutella rhossiliensis, assembly GCF_020360975.1. Taxonomy (NCBI): domain Eukaryota; kingdom Fungi; phylum Ascomycota; class Sordariomycetes; order Hypocreales; family Ophiocordycipitaceae; genus Hirsutella; species Hirsutella rhossiliensis. The sequence continues at coordinate 3,628,883 of NW_025408669.1, forward strand.
CCCTTGTCGCATTTTCGCTCTGCTTCTGCATGATCCGCTGGCTCGGCCCGACTTTCATCAAGGCCGGCTTCCGCGGCCGCGACCTGGGCAAGGCCAACCGCGTCGAGATCCCCGAGTGCATGGGCGCCGTCTGTGCCGCCGTATATCTCCTCGCCGTCATCGTTTTCATCCCTTTTCCCTTCTACAAGGACATTGTCGCCGCGACGAGCGGCGGCGGGAACCGAGACGTCGTCCTCGAGGTCCAGCACGTCAATCAAGGCCGCTTCTTGCATCGTTTTCCCCACAACAAGGTAAAGAAAGAGGGCATCGCGCCGCCTCGTCTGCTGTAGCTCCCCATGCGCTGACCCGCCCCCCCGACTGCCTGCAGCTTGCGTCCTACCTGAGCGCCATCATATCCCTCCAGACAGTTGCCCTCCTCGGCATTGGCGACGACCTCTTCGACATCCGATGGCGCCACAAATGGTGGATCCCCGGCCTGGCCTCGGCGCCCCTCCTCGTCGTCTACTTCGTCGACTTTGACGTCACGTCCATTGTTATGCCCTTGCAGCTGCAGCCATATCTTGGCGAGCTCTTCGATCTCGGCATCCTCTACTATGTCTACATGGCCTGCGTCGCCATGTTCTGCCCCCAGAGCATCAACATGCTCGCCGGCATCAACGGCATCGAGGTCTCGCAGTGTGTCGCCGTCGCCCTCCTGCTCGTCTTCAACGACTGCCTCTACCTCTTCACCCCTTACCCGCACCCGGCCACCGACTCCCACCTCTTCTCTCTCTACCTTCTCCTCCCCTGGATCGGCGTCTCGTGCGCCCTGCTCTACCACAACTGGTATCCCGCCAAGGTCTTTGTCGGCGACACCTACTGCTACTTTTCTGGCATGGTCTTTGCCGTCGTCGGCATCCTCGGCCACTTCTCCAAGACCCTGGGCCTCCTGCTCGTGCCCCAAATCTTCAACTTTCTCTACTCGTGCCCGCAAATCTTCGGCCTCGTCCCCTGCCCCCGCCACCGACTCCCCAAGTTCAACGCGCGGACAGGCCTCCTCGAGCCCTCCGTCACGCCCTGGTCTGCGGAGCGACAGCCCCACCCCCTCGTGGGCCAGACCCTGCGTCTGCTCGGCAAGCTCCGCCTCCTGCAGGTCGCCGTTGACGACGAGGGCCGCTTCGTCGAGACAAGCAACTTCACCATCCTCAACCTGTGGCTCGTCTGGCGCGGACCCCTGCGCGAGGACCGTCTGGCCTGGGAGATTACCCTGCTACAGCTCGCTGCGGGCCTGTTTGGGCTCTTTGTCCGGCACAAGCTGGCCCTGCTCGTCTTTAAGGAGGACAATTGGGGCACCACGCAGCGCTGAGGGAGTCGGCATGTCCGCCGCGAGGGCTGCTGACCGGCTCGGATCCGAGTGGGAGTGCGTGTCTCTGTACATGCACGTGAATGTGTGCCTGTCTACCTACTACATAGACTAGGCAGCCAAAGAACAAAACCTGAGAGCAACGATAGGGGATCTGATCCGTCGACAGTAACTGGGAATCGCGGCAGCAAAACTGCCGTAACACGAATCACAACATACACTGATCTGGCTGCGAAGCAGACGATTGGTGTAACCTGGCAGGAGACCGGACGCAAGAGGAGCAGTTCGAGCCCCCCCCCTGGAACATCAACAACTCGACTCATCCTTGCTCGCGTGACAGTGCCTTTACCCGGCCCGTGGCAAAGTCAAACAGCTGGCTACCGTGTGCCTATAAATACAGACAATTCGCACGAGGTGGGCAAGTTACTTGGTCAGTCATGTCCTGGTGCAGCGCCACCTCGGAAACCCTTTTATTTCCGTCACAATCGTGCGCACAGCGGCGTGACCTAAGCTGAGACCCCGTAGATGCCCTCTCGGCCTGGTCCCTTTTCCATCCATCCTCGCATTCGCATCCGTTGCGCGAGGCTGATTCGATCCTGTCTTGTTTGGGCGAGTTCCCTAAACGCCCAATTGCCCCAGCCTGTCCCAAAACGCCGAATAAACCTGTTTCCCATCCGCGCAGCAGCCACTGCGTAAATCAAGATGTAAAGAGCGCCGCGCCACTCTCGAGAACAAGCGGCTGAGTGTCCGGTTGCGGAGCAGTGAGAGCCGATAACCAGCCCGAGCCCATTCGGAACAACCAAGTTCCCCTTTTTGATCTCGGCAACAAATACAAGTACAAACACATCGTACATATCAAAGACCGTTGGTCGCCGGGGCTGAGGTTGAAGGGGAGACCACCTCGTCAGATGTTTCAATGGGCTGCGGTTCCAAGGAAACGTCTACCTTGATTTCCTCCGGGCTGGCCAAGCCGGGCTTGAGAACGGCGGATCCCCCGACCATCTTGCCTGCGGCCTTGTTCATCCTGCTTTTGGTGTAGTCGCTTAGGCTGAGCTTTTTCTTGATCGGGCTCGGGTTGATTGCGATGCCGTTGACCGCCGGCGGCGCAAACGGGCTCGGTAGCCCGCCCACGATGGGTGAATGGATGGTTGTGCTTGAAGCCGAGAGAGGCGTTGTGACGACCCCGCCACCATCGAAGGTTGGGACGGGAGGCATCTGAACTCGGAGATCTGGAGTCTTGATCTTTATTTGCTCCGGCGCCGTTCCGCCCGTGGCTGCAGCAATGGCCACTGTCGTCGTGGGTGCGGTCGTGGGTACGGCGGCCTCTGCTGTCGCTGCTTGCGGTGAGTCGGATGCGTGCACGTCCCCAGATTGTGACTTGGGAGACTGAGGATCCGCCAGAGAGCTTGGAACCGACGGCTTCAGGTCGGCCGTTGGTGATTCGACATCGGTTACCGTTCCAGCCGACGTTTGCCCCGAGAGGCTCCGCCGCTTGCGCCCTTCCTCGCCCGTACGGTTCTTGAGTCTGCTGTTCAGTAACCGCTTGGAGAGCGAAATGATTCTCTTCTTGTTGGCTTGTGATTTGCAAGATTCACTGAACCACTCGCCCTCCACTGTATCTGTTTGAACAGAGACGTCGCAGTATGTCGGCCGCAGGCCGGCAGGGTCCTGCCCCAGCTGGGATGCGCACGGTGATTTCGCCAAGGACGACAACGCAAAATTGGCCAAGCTTGGGGACTGCGCGCTTACTGGAGAGTCCGATTTGCTCCTGCTTGAAGTGCCGGCGTCCGCGTAGCGCCCCGGGGGTGCAGCGGAACCGTTCCGAGATTTGGGCTTTGTCAACGTGGAAGTGGAAGTGACAGCGCCGTCTGACACACGCTTCTTCTTTCTCGGCGGCTGCTGTTGCTCCATGCGGCGGAACGAGTCTTCCACCATTGCCACCTTTCTTTTATCACGATCGGTTGGTTCCGTGAGTATGCCGAGCTGGTCAAACTGCCCTTGCAGAGGCGTCCGGTCCCTACTGGGAGGCTTGCTGCGCGATGGGTTCGAGTCGTTCTTAGCATCAATGTCCGCATTATCGTTGACGTGGCCCTCGCTAGCGGCACGACTGTTGGTAGCATGACTGGTGCTGGTGGGAGAAATGGTGCGATTCCGCGACTTTCGCGACCGCTTCTTGGCCGACCGGCCCTGATTTTTGCCGAACAAATAATGGCGGTGAAACCGGGCGAAGGCGCAGTTGTTGTCTAAATCGCATGCGCATCCGCCGTACTCGGACAAGATTCTATCAATCCAATTGGATATAGCCGTGTATTCGGATGCGTCCAATTCCGGTTCGTCCTGCGCCGCCAGGTCATCGTCGCTCAGGCCAAGGAGATGAAGCCAGCGAGTGTGGACGCTCTTCTCGAGTCGGAAGTCCCACGGAAGTGTAATCTGCTCACTCGCCGAGATGTAGCGATCACTCACGAGCCAAAAGTGGTACTCCGAGCCGTCGGAGAGGTACGTGTCCAACTGTGCGTTGGGCTTGCAGCTTCTCCGGACATAGCGCGCCAAAGAACCCTCTTTCCGGGTGTCGATGTAGAGGGGGAGGATGGGGTGGAAGAAGACGAAGGGGAGAGGTGATGAAAGATCAGCCCATAGGTTGTCGGGGTCCACGCAGTAATCCTTCTGGAAGCCAATCTCCCCGTTCAACTCGATGATGGGCACGTCCTTTTCGACGGCCGCCGTCGACTTGACAGACCGCCATCGAAGCGTCGTTGCAGGATTCAGGGAGCGAGTCGAGTCCTTGACTTCCAGCTTTGGCCTGGTCTTGTCGGCGTTGGCCGGCAGAGTCTGGAAAACCTCGGCATGTGTGCGCCCAACCTCTTGCTTCATCGTATCCGGCTCCCGCAGCCACCGGGAGAGCGCGGTAGGGATGGCAAGGCTGGCGAACGCATTGTTGTGGGTGTCAGGGACATCCTGCTCGTTGTACAGCGAGCAGAAGCCGGCAGAGTAGTGGTGGATTTGAAAGTCGTCGGGGAGATCGGGCGGCGTGGTCGCGGGACTGGGAGGATGGGCGAGGTTCGGCCGCGGGTTTCCGTACGAAGGGCTGCGTTTCGACGGCTGGGAGCTAACGGAGTGTGAAGGGCGATGCGAGGATTTCGCTTTTTTCGAGGCATGCTGCTGCTCGCTTGGGCTGCCGTGCTTTGCGGCCTCGGATGAGCCTTGAGGGATGCTAGTCTGGAGGTCGGCAGGTTTAGCCTTTTTCTTATGGCTCTTGGATGGAGGTCGCTTGGACTTCTTGTCGACGGGCTCTTCCTTGAGGACGGCGTTCCTGAGCCGCAGCGTACGCTCAATTGCCTTTTGCCGGTCTAGAGGGCGCGGCTTGCACTCGGCACACGAATGCGCAAAATCCTCGCGTATTGCCTCGTCCCTATTGTTGGGGTAGAAGCAATCGATGTGTTGCCAGGTGTCGCACGTCTCGCAGTATATTGTGTTTCCGTCATCGTCAGAGAAGTTGCAAATACACTTGATGGTGTAGGGCTCTTCCTCCACCGTCTCTGCAGCGTTGGCGGCGGCGACCTCGTTCCGGACGACGGGTGCAGCTGGTGCGAGGACGGGGGTCTGACTGGGAAGGGCGGTCTGCGTCGGCAGCGGCGCAGGCTTGTCTGTCATAATCTGCGAGAAACTCACGAGGGAGTCGGCTTCGGAGAGAGGCGTGAGTGAATTGATTACCGTCGCAGTCTTGGGGGCATGACGGCGCTTGTCTAGGTGCGCGCCGGGGGCCACGAGCAAGAGCGCAACCCGTCACTGGGACCGATCACGCTCTCCTGCGTCTGGGACGACTGGGGGCGCAGTCGAGCCGCCCGAGGGATCGCGACCGTCGACGGGTGGGCTCGAGGTGGAAAATCTGCAACGCAGCCCAGGGGTAGAGACGCGGCGGCAGCGTTGGGGAGAAAAATGAGATGAGCCAAGCGTCGAGACGGCCGTCGAGGGCTCGAAACTTGAGATTGACGACGCCCTGTTTGGCGGTGCGGAGCGTGGTCGATCGGAACCGTCTTGTTGGAAAACTCGGAGGAATCGTCACGGAGAGGTGGCAGGCGATTCGAGGCCTGCGCGCAGGAGGAGCAGGACGCGGCACGGACGGAAGGGCAAAAGAAAACGACGACCAGGCAGAGGACCGAAACAGCAGATCCAGCAGAGCAGAGGGCCGAGGATGTCCCAGGTTAAGAATAGTAAGACAGAGTGGGAGAGAGAGAGGATCGTGGGCTGCAGAGGAATGGGAAATGGGGGAGGAGGAGGAGGACGGGGAAGAGCGACCGAAGCAGACCTGGGTGCTTGCAACGAGTGCGGCACACCCATTACCGATACGTACCCCGAAGCAGGCCAAGGTAGCAGGTACCGGGTACGAGGTACCTCCCAGCAGCCAGGCGGCAGTCGTCTCAGCGCAGCGAAGGAGGACAGCGGGCATTGGCGCTAAACCCAACGGCGAATAGGCGGGAGGGGATGGAGCCTGCTGTCTGGATGCCTCAGGCAGCGAGCCCAGCCCTACTCCCCCCTCCAGGGCAGTGCTGGCTTCCGGGTGCAGGCGAGGCAGGGCGGAGCTGGGAAGACGAGCCCGAGGCAAGAGGGAAAGTGAGGGCCATGGCAAGGAGCAGAAGAACGATGTAGAGAGATGGAAATTTAGTTGGACAATCAGCAAACCTTGCAAACTGGCAGTCAGACAGCAAAGGCGGCGCCGTCGTCGCCTCGAGCCACCGCGGCTGCACTCGCAAGCACGAGAATGACGCAGAGGCGCGTCCACGGCCACGGCATGGCGCTCATTGTCGCCGTTATGGTCATGGACGATTCCACGAGGAGGGCTCGGCGCTGCCGGGGGATGGTGAGGGAGATGTTCACCATCACGAGTAGCAAGAAGCGAGTCGGCCGTCGTCGTTGTCGATGAAAGAAGGCAGAGAGGGAGAAGCGGTCTGATTGTCCTGACTGCGATGGACGACCGGGCACTGACTGACTGGAATCTCAAGGCTTCTGCGAGGGGCACCACGAAAAGGGCGGTTGGATGCGAGCGTGACGGCCATTCAGAGCCACCCGTTGCGGGCGAGCAGCGCAGCGTAACGCAACGCGCAACCTCGCACCGTCTCGCTCGCGCACCCTTTACCGCTGCGAGCTTGCAGGTTCCCGTGCAACAGATGGTGCCGGGGCACATGCTCTGCTGTGTCAAGCATGTACATGCCTAAGTATGTGATACTCAGTGCGGCACAAAACCGCAGCAGCAGCACCCATTACTACCTACCTAGCACTGTATGGTTGGACAAGACCACCCAGCAGCAGACCAGATGGAAGGAAGAACTCACTCTGCAAGGCACGTCCCACGGCCTTTGTGCTGCCAGGCCCCTCGCTCCCGTCTCGAGCGACGAAGTACAGTACTGTCCGGCGGAGTGGCAGACGGTCACACACAGTGCCTGTTGTGCGCTGCGCCGTCGCGCGTGTCAACAAAACCAGCAAGCATTAATTCGTACAGCTGTGGGAAGCTGGAAGCAGCCCTTATAAGCGACATTTATGATGCGCCCCTCGTGCTGAAGTACCGCGATTGCCTCGGCAACGGCGGCGGGCGAGCAACCTGCTACACGGCGCCCACACCCTCCCTTTCGAAGCTGCGACGTCAGCTTTTCGTGCGACCCCGACATTTCGGATTGGACCTCGCTGCCTTACATCGCCGCCGACTCGAGTTTGTGAAGCGCCCAAAGCCCGGTATCCGCCTGTAAGCGGCCTCCCGGTCCTTGCTCCCGTTGGGACACCTTGTCTCCTAGCAATATGAAAAAAAAAAAAACAGGGTTGCGCCGCCAAGTCTGTGACTCACTATCCGTACCTCGCTCCGGAGACTGACTTGTGGTGTCGAGACCGAGCAGGCTCGGTCGCGTCGTACTGCAGCGAGCCGCGCCCTGTCCCACGACCGGGAGCGGTGGGAGCAGACGACGAGGATGGGTGCCGAGAGTCGGAGGGAGACGGCGACGGTTCGCCTCTGGCACGACCGAGATAATCTGTTCATCTCGGTGGCCGCTGATAGACTTTGGCCGGGTGGATACAGGGCGTGGCGATGAGCGGGGGCGCAGATGCCTGAGGCGATAAGAGGGAACCCTGATACGCGCCCCTCCCCACCCCTCCCGCTAGCCTGGTTGAGAATGGCCGCGACGGTGATTGCCTGCTCGCCGAGCCGTGCAGAGCCCATTTGGCACTTGCCAGCTGGCTAGAATTTTGATTACGGTGTGCAATCCGAGCCTTTGATTTGGCCGACGGGCCAAGCCAATCACGATGCATGCGCATGCTTTGCCGTGTCTGGCACGCATGTCTTATTAAAGAACAACATGCCACACTGAGCGTGATGTAGGTGGGTACTTGGAGCAAGGTGTCAAGGTACGCAGTACAGCAAAGCCTTCTACGTAATTACCTCTGGTTGGCGTGCAGCCGAGAGCGCTCTAGGGTGAAACGCTGGACATGTCGCAAGCCGGCCAGGAAATTTGCCGTCCACTACAGCTCCGCCATCTCGACGGAATCCGTAGGCAATGCAGTTTGCTTAATCAGGACAAGCCGCCTCGGCTGGCTCGACGAGGTCGTCCACATGGGACCACTCTCATAAGCCCGAATAGCCCAGCATCACACTGCTGACTCTGTTTCTTCGTGGGATCAGAGTGCCAGCACGAGGCTCGCGTCGCGACTTGCTCGGGTCCTAAACATGCTCCCCCTAACAGTTGGGCCTCCTTCATGGCACGGTTCGAGTCCGCACCACAATGGAAGCGGGTGGATAATCAAAAATTACGCCCCCAATGGCCCCGAAGGACAATTGAGTGCAGGATGACTCCGCGATGTGCAATGCAGGCCCCCTACACTAGTACTCTGGGTTCATGATCTCAGAGTACTGGAACAAGGTAAGTATGAAGAAGAAAGAGAGAAAGGTGAAAACGACGCGGGCCCCCGAGCTTTTTTATACGTGGCCGATGCGCGCTGTGGTCCGTGCGTTTGCTGCCTGAGGACTGAACCAGTCGGTAGTGCCAGTACTCTGTACCGGTACGCGAGGTACGGAGTACCTACAGTACCCCGATCGCCAGTTCACGAAATGTCTGATTGGGGTGTCAGGAGGTCCGAAGTAAAACAGGAAACCTCGCAAGCCGGCAAATGAAATGGACAGCGTCAGCGTGACAATGCAGTTGGACGTTGAAGATAGATAATCATGCGCGGCGCAAATATTGAATTCGTACTCCTCGCGGGCGCCTTTGAGGCGGCCATTTCTCACCGGAACGAAAGCCCCGGGCCGAGTACCTCACTGTCTGAGGAGCCAACCTGTTTCTGGTGGGAGGTGTACAGTATCTTAAAGTACCTAAGGTACTACCAGGTAGGTACCTAGATACAATGCTCGGGCACCGTAGGTAAGGTAGGTAGGTAATACAGTACCTACCTAAGTACCTTTTACTTCACGGCAGGTGCCTGGGTATCTATGTACTTTTGCGACACAACAAAGCCATATGGCCGGCAATAGGCAATCGGGTAGCTGCCAGTGCGCAAGTAATCAAGCCCCCAATCAAAGAGGCTCTGCCGGTTTCGGAACGGCAGAGCGTTGCCCACTGTGGCTGAAATTCTCAGGCACACAGCCTTGCACGACTTGGTGGGCGTTGGTCTTCTCAGTCACTTGCCTGCTTGACTCGTGAGCTTTTCCCAGGTTGGGGCGGCCAAGCAACCAAGGGCGAAGCGCAAGTTGCTCACGGGCCTCTGTGTCTTATGTCAGCTGCTTAATGTTGAGGGGCCACTTGCGAAGACCTGGAAAGGTACTGTACCTCGCGCTCCGCCCCCAGACTTTGAATTGAGTGGGGCCGCCGTCGCATGACGCACCCAACCTCCCTAGCCGCCTTTGTTTGTCTCGCCCTTCTCCTCTCTGCCTCCGCGCCTCGACTCCAGTGCTTCTGCCCTCACCTTGATTATTCCCGACATTGTGCAAGACGAAGCAGAAACCCTCCACCGCACCGTCATTGCTCTGCTTAACACACCCACGATGAAGTTCCCCGTCACCGTCGCCTGCCTCTCGGCCTTGCTGGCGCCGGCGGCCGTGCTCGGCGACGACAGGATCAAGGTTCCTGGAGATAATCCCTTATACCATTGCCCCGGCGACATCGCCAGGGACGAGGTCCAGATCACGAGTGTTAACCTCACACCTAATCCGCCAGCCATGTACGCGCCAGCCTTGTCGCTCGCCTCCTTCGCTGCTGCGCGCGACGACTGACTGGTGTACAGGGGCCGGGATCTCGTCATCAATGCTACGGGGACCGTCAAAACCACCATCGAGAGGAATGCCAAGGTCCATTTAGTCGTAAAAATGGGCCTCCTTACACTCGTAAACAGGGAAGAGGATCTCTGTGACCAGGTCAGGCACGTCGATCTCGAATGCCCCATCAAGAACGGCACTATGAACATCGTCAAGACGGTCTCCTTGCCAGGACACATTCCTCCGGTATGAGATTCGTCCCCGTTGTCTGGACAAGGCGAATACTGACACCCCGTCAGGGTCCTTTTACCGTCGAGGCCAACGCGAGGACTGCAGATGATAAGCCAATCACCTGCCTGCAGGGCAATGTTGTTCTCGAGAACAGCTTCTTCAACATCGAGCTTTAATGGGAACTCTTTGAGATAACGATGAATGTACATACACACACTGCATGCCTGTCGAGTTCTAGGGACTTGCATTGTTGCGCCGTCTTTGGTTCACAAGGCGAGCCTGATTTGGTCATTTCAATGCTGTGTCGTTTCAGGGCCGTTCTTGGAGTGAGCAAGATTTCCGATAATCCGGTTCTTTCGAGGGTTTATATACATCTAGCGTACACTGAATCATTGCAGCGGTAGCATATCACGGCCCGAACATGCTCTAGAGGGCCTTGATACGTCCCCTCTAAAACCGTCCAGACTCCCAGCAATTGCCATGGACACCAGTATTACTTCATCGACCAAGGCGCGACGCATGCTTATTCGCCAAACAAGCGGCGAACGCGTCTCAGAACGCTGTCTTTCTCGGGATCGTAGGGATGGTCTTTGCTGGGAACCTCTAGGACAGCCGGAAAGGCTGCTGTGTAGGTATCGATCCGATGTCGTATCTTGTCGGCAACCTGGACGAGGGTCAGGATCAGATGGCAAACGACACGGTGGACTGTTGACTGACGTGCTGGTTGATCAAGACGATGCCAATGTCTTTCCTTTCTTGGGTGAACCGGTCAAAGGCCGACTCGATGGCGGCCGTTTCCGTCTTGCTGTCGACGACGAGAAAGTTCTTTTGCGCGTCTGCGCCAGCTGTGACATGCTAGGCACCGTCAATAGCTCGTCTCGTCAAACAATGGCATGCGCCCAGAGCGAGCCCTATAGCAGCACTTACCCCGATGCCGGCGAGGAGGAGCCCCGTAACCGAGTCCTGGTCTGCGTCAGCCTCATCGTCTCGCCTCGCCCCAGGGCGCCTGGGACATGGCCTAAGCCAAGCCGTGGTAAATACCTCGTCGCCTATGACGGCGAGGAACTGTCGGTCCTTGAAGTCTGCTTGCGAGGCCATTTCGATGGTGGGCCGTCGTGGGTTGTTTGTGTAGCTGTGCCGGCCCCTCCAAGACGTGAGGTGAAGTCGGGCTGTGACGCTCCACTGCCCAGTGCCTCATGGGTACTAATTAGGTACCTAGTCGTACTGGGGTTCCGAGTACCTACCTATCATGACCTGGAGCCTGATAAGCTGTGGAGTACTCCGTACAGTGCAGGCGTAGTCATGGTCCCCCAGGCAATTCGGCTCCCCTTGCCCCTTGCAGCAAGTGGTAGGCAGCTCCCTCAGGCCCGGGCAGGAATTTCGACGTAAATTCTCCGCAACAAGTCCACTATCCATCATCACCGCGGCCGACGAGACGAAGTCCGCTTCTTTTCGGCTGGCAGGGTCGACTCTGCTCTCCGCGCAATATCTCGGCCTTCAGCATCGGCCTGCCGCCAAAATGCCCAGACTTGTGCGTCGCAGGCCGCTCTGGGAGCGCGTCGCGTCGATGCTGAACCCCATGGACTTTCTGCTCTGGCTGTCCGAGGAGATTGAGACGCGCGATTGGGACTCGCAATTGGTGGGCACCCAGCTTGGCCTGGGCCTCAACTTTACTTTCCTCTTGGCGCGAGCCAACTCGGGGTCGACGACATCCAGCGACGACGTGTTTGGCGACGATGCGAGCTCGAGCTGGCTGTCCCTTATTGTGAGCTGATGCAGGCATATTCATGCACGCGGCTCCGTCGCTGACTATGGCTCTCGGCAGGTCTACCCTCTGGTCTGGGCTCTCGTGGCCTTTTCTATGACCAACGCCGTCTACACCATCTCGCGAACGAGAAAGTACAGGATGTTCGAGGCAAGCATCGAGACCCAACCGTCGACGCCTTCGGCACGTCGAGTTAGAGCGCAGTCGTCGCCGGTCTCCTCGTCGCCGCTCCGCTTCATAGCCGACATGATGACGCCCGAATCCGCCGAATCGCGAGCGCACCCCGACAAGAATAAGGACGTGTGGGAGCTTTCGGTTTGGGACCCGCTCCCTGTGTGTATCCGGCTCTTCTGCTTCTTCAGCCCCGGGCACGTCCTCGTCTATCTCCTCTTCCTCCCGCTCGCGCCTCTCGACCCTCGGCCCAGCATGACGGTCTTCAACACGTTGGTGATGCAGATTGTTCTGTCGGCCCAGCTGCTCCTGCTCTCTGCGCGCTTCTCTCAGCAAGCCAAGGATACGACAATCATCCAGAGGGAGGTCATGCATGAATACGATGCCAAGTTTGTCCACCCTCGACTGTATCCGGTAGTCAGAGACGTGGGAACCCAAGCGTCGGAAGAGCAATCGACCACCAAAGCCCAGGATTTGGTGCAATTCAGCACCCCAACGACGCTGCTGAGACGCAACTTCAAGCCACACCGCAACCCCCATGCTGACTCCCCCGAGGCCACCCCAGTCAAAAGCCACAGCAATCTCATGAAGCCGCAAATGTTCACGCCTCCTGTCCGGCGGGCAGAATCGTTGGCCCCGACGACCGGTCAACGCGGCTCGGCTCCACGGCATAGCTTACCCGCGGGCCACTCTCCTTCAGAGGCGCAAACCGGGACTCGTGTCCTGCCTTCGGCAGGCACTCAGAACTTTGCAGGGAACATGGGTATTTATACACACAACAAGTCGCCGCTTAAGAAGGCGATCAGCATGGGAGACATTAACAAATCTGGCCAGCCCTCGCCGAGGAACTCTAGAGAAATGGCAGCCTACGAGCAGCGAAGCCGGGAGCCTCCGAGCAGCCCGACCAAGCACTCGGAGCAGAGGAAAAGCCTGGGGGCAGGCGCGCAAACCTCGTCACTCCCGCTGACCAACATGGGCAGACACAGGCCGCAGTACGAGAGATACCCGTCGCGATGGTAGATGGAATTTGGCGGAGTTTACGGTGGAGTCGTTTCTGTCAACATTGAACAGGCCAGGGCGCCTCTCGGATGAATTGTACTCGCTTATACTGCATCTCTACGGCGTCTGGTGAGTTCCAGCCGGTGTATAGAAGCGGGCCGTTTTGTATTATCGACGCCAGCGCGTTGTTGCCGTCACGGGGGGATCCGTATTAATACGCTGGGCAAGTGAGCCCGCAAGCTTGACCTGCTCTTACCTGTCTAACCTTGAGGAGACTGGGTAGGAGATGATGCCTGCTTCCACCCACAGCTGTCTCTGCTGTGGCTACGCTTCAGACCGTGCATGCTTCCCATGCCTCTCGCCTGCGGCTTGTCATGCCATCCACCTCATCGTTAACAAATCGACTGTTCAGCGAGCGAGCTGACCTCTTGGGCACGACTGGCAGTCCACGGCCGACGACACCAGCATCGACTTCTCAAGGCCTGCTCGATGCTTTGAGTGAAGAATCCACCGACTAGTTTCCCGTCTGCTTGCCCCAACGCTCGATTGTTTGGCTGGAATGCCTTATTTCCTATCTCCCGCCGTATCCGTTCCCCTCAAGCCTTACCCCAAGACTCAGTCTTTGCCACCAAACCAGCATCGAGCAGCAAAGCAACCCTCCCGTTTTCACCGAACGTCATCTTGGAGCGGCTGGGTCAGGAGCGTACTTCCCAGCCACCGGTCAGAGCGTGGAGGGACCCTCAGGAGCCGGGGCTTCTGGGAAAGCGAGGAGTCGAGACAGGCCGACAATCAAAGGCCTCGCCGCCACGTGACTGATAGCTGGCAGAGCCGCACGAGCGAGACTCACGGCCCTGACCACATTGTTCGGTGGAACACGGCCAAGGATCTTTCGGAAACGCAGCCCGAGGCAGCACAGACGCGGCTCCAGGCTGAACCCGCCAACGCCTGCATGTCCTCGAATGCGGACCCCGAGAGGACATGGAGTTGGGCTCCAATGGATGAGACCGAGCTGTGCCAGCCTCAGAGAGCACCTACTTCTCAACAGGCCCGGCCGGACAAAGTGACTGCAGCTACACCGTCCGAGGCGCATGCAGTTTCCACCATCGAGCGACGGCTCGCTCAGACGCGTCAGGCAATTGAAGCAAGGAAGGAGGCGAGACGCCAGAGGCGCGACCTCAAGGAGAGCGGAGACTATCTCGGAGTGCAGGGCATCAACCCAGCCACGGGCCAGCTCGACATGATCACCCCGACCGACAGCGAGGGGAACAGCACCAGCCCCGAGACCCAGCAGAAGCTCAACAACTTGCGCAACGCTCTGAGAGATGCCCGGCAGTCGTACGAGCACGTCAATGCCCTGAGTAGGAAAGAAGCCAAGAAGGATCTGGAGAGCGAGAAGGACAAGCTGCGGCGTCTCGAGAAGGACAAGCAGAAGCTACGCAACTTCAGTCAACGCGTCAAGTGGCGAAGGCAAACGAAGCAGTGGTCTTCAGCCCAAGAACCAGACCTGAGCCCCATTGTCCAGTCGCACGCCGACAGCGACCTTGGCTCCCGTGAGCTCCCCCCCACGGCTTGTTCCTCTTTGCACGATGCCAACTTGAATGTCGTTTGCTCACCAGTTTTCTTGTATGCAGGGAGACCTTCGCAACATCAAGCTGCTGAGCGGGCAGCGCTTCCTGCCAGTGGTCGACTGGTCGATCTAACGTCTCCAGCAAGGCCTTCTACTCCACCCCATCGTGCTGCTAAGGAACAATCTCGAGATGCGCGAGTCGGCAGCCCGGGCTCCACGTCAACCGTGATTCGAACTCCCCAGAGACAGAGCCTTGCGGACTTCACACCGTCGGCATGGGAGCTCTTTGAGAATAGTATAAGTTTTGATGATTCCGAATCTTCAGGTCTCGGACAGCAACTGGGCGAGCCTGCCCCTGTTCCCGCCTCTGCTTATGATGCTACACAACATCGAATCGACCGGGGCCCTCCAGCGCGGTCACCAGATCGTGTGGCCGTCTCTAAAGGCAAAACCGCACTTGTTCAGGCGACCATACCTGGCAAGGCTGCTCGCAAGCTCAAGGGTAGCCTGATAGAGGCTTCAAATGAGGACTCTTTTTTAGACAAGCGAGTCAGGGTGGCGGTAGATCCAGGAGGACCCGAGACGGGAAACTGGCATCCGCCGGTCAGCACTTGCATGCCAGTCGAGGAGAGCCGACAGACATTGTCCAAGCCCCAGTGCGAAAGGAGCGCTTCCGCAAGTCTTCCACCGGCCAAAGATCCGAGTCATCGCAATCTCACGGAGCGAACCCATCGGGGACCTTGGAAAGAAGCCGGCACCGGAAAGGCACCGAACCTCGACCTCTTGACGCAGGTTCGAGCTCAGAAGCTGAACGCGAGAGGGCAGTCGCGGAAGTGGATGCCTCCGCTGGTGTACTTTTGGCCGAAAAGGACGGACGGGAGTCGCAACCAGCCGGATACCGTAGAGGAAGAAGCGTCTCCGCCAGCGCTGCCGTCAATGGCCAGCCTCGGGCGACACAAAATTTGCGGAGGACGGGAGCCCGGGCAGGCAAACCAGGGGCTCCAGGAACCAGAGGCCGCTCGAGAGACGAGGCGCGGAAGCCCGTCGACCGTTGCGGACATGACGGATTCGAGGAACAAGGTCGCCTCCATGGGCTCCTCCGGACCAGAGACATGGCGCATGGAGCCGATCAGGATCTACGAGGACAACGAGTGGGTCGAACAAGCCCTCAAGGACATCACGGAGAGGAGCAACCAGTTCGTGGAAGAGTTTGTCTCCACACGCACCACCACCACTACTGGGTACGACCGTCTAGTGTCTTGGTCGAACCAGCCCGAAGACGACAGCGCGAGCACAAGGGGCACGAGGGCAGGTCAGCGTCCGGCAGAGAGACGCCAGGCGAACCTCTCGAAGGAGCACGACTACGAGGCCCCTGCGACGAGCCCCTCACCGAATATCTCGCTGAGCTCGGGGCAGATGAGGCCAGGCGTCATAACAGATACTATGTCCACGAGCCCTCTGGCGGAGACATATCGGCGTGTAGAAGGCCCCAGCGTGGCGTCATTTGCGTGGGCGGCCCCGGAGAAGCAGCCAAGCAAGAGGGAGTGCAGCACATTACTCATATCAATGTCTACGCCGCCGAAGGGTAGGGACCACGACGTTGGGAAGAGTCAGGAGGAAAGCCTTTGCCGAGAAATTCGCCCGAAAGACGGCGAGGATACGGCGGTGGAGATGGAGGAGGGGGCAAGCCCGACGGCCAATGGAGAGGCCAACACGGCAATGGACCTCCCGATTCGGACGGCAGACGACGAAAGCCGGACGGCCAGGGAAGAGTGCAGGGCCGAGAAGCAGTACGCCCCGAACCAGCCAGCAGACGACGAAAGTCCTCGACAGACAAATGCGACAGAAGAGGCCGCCGAGCTGCCGAGCCCGTGTATGCGAATACCAGGAGCATTTCCCGCTCAGCTGGACATCGAATACAGTAGTGGGAATGGTTTGGAGGACGTGAGCGTCGGACAGGCCGACACGGACATGGAAAGCGAAGGCGAGCCATGGGGGACAGCGCCGGGGGCGCATCGCACAGCACACACACACTCGCGGGCGATGAGGTTTTTGTCTATGTACTGGGAGGCGATCGGACCCGTGTTGGACCCGCGGTCCGAGTATTGGGAGAGGAACGCCAGGCACGAGACGACGCTGGCGGACGGGCTTGCGTTGGCGCTGGCGATGCCTGTAGCGATGCTGGGGGCGGTCACGCTCGTGTAGAGCATGAAGCTTGTGGCTATCCTGAGGATGCTTGCCGGGGACGGGATGGGCTGTGCGAGCAGCGAGGCGCTGGACCTGTGTAGATGGACGAGTCCATGACGGGACTTGCTGACGAGGGGAGATGCAGCTGAGGATGGGATCGAAGACTGGGATGGCCGCAAAGTGGGCAGACAGCACGGGGAGGATGAAGCTCAACACCTGTAAAGACTAGACAGTAATGCTTAAGTCGGACTCACATGACGTTGATGCCGGGGCCGAGTGGGAGGAGGATTTCCCCTGGTCAGTCTGGCTGTGTCTCCTTCACGGAAGTCTCCGACGTCGGCCTCACGACGCTACAAAGTACCCGGGCTGCCCCCGCCACGGAGGCACAGAGGGGGCCAATCATGGGGTGGGGTTTGGAAATCAAGCGCCCCGTCTCCAGGTAGACTCTGCACACTGCAGGTTTTACAAAGTACCTGCAAGTACTTGCAGTAGCTCGAGGCTCGTTGAGCTGACGAGCAAGGGTGGCGGTATGCTCCCTCCCAGCCTACTTCTTCCCTCTTCATTGAGCCACCAGTCTCTCTAGTCTGAAGCCTAAGACAACCGTACTGTATAATTAAAGGCTCGTGGCGGAAATGGATGCGTGCTGGGCCTCGTAGGTGCAGCATGCATGTCGCCGGCACCGCCAGGGGTACCTGGAGATACATGCCCCTCCTGCAGCATGTGCGTCGATACCCCGCCTTTTCCCATCTGTGCCGGACCGGAGCGTGCGACCGACTCCGACCATCGGAGGCTTCCGAGGCCGGCCTTTGTCTTGGGCGCACCGCCCCGAGAGTTGCCCTTGATAATAAATCACCAACTTGCCCTTGTTCCCATTCCTCGTCTCTTTTTTCTTTCTAGCCTCTTATATCAAGAGGCATTGCGTGCAACTACCCGGTCGTGGCGGGGAAAAGTCAGCCATATATCTCGGAATTATCTCTTGTTTCTTTTTTGACTTCCAAAGCTTCGCCCGACCAACGCCCCTCTTCTTCCCCCGCGCCCACCCTCATTCGTCCTCGACCTTGACGACACCTTCTGACGCTGGTCTCTTCCAACCCCCGGGCATCCTCTGGCTCGACTTCCTCCTCCTCGTCCGTCACCAGACCATATCCGCCATCATGCCTGTCCCCGACAGAAACCCCCAGACTCTCTACGACAAGGTGCTCTCGCATCACGTCGTCGACGAGAAGCTCGACGGCACCATCCTCCTCTACATTGGTTCGACACGCCTCCCTTGCTCTGCCTCTTCTCGACGCTGACTCTGCGATGCCTGCAGACCGACACTTGGTCCACGAGGTCACCTCACCGGTACGAGACGCGCGCACACTCTGTCTCGCCTGCTTCTTCCCTTTCCCCACAGCTGACCGAGGCCTCGAAACAAACAGCAAGCCTTTGAGGGCCTCAAGAACGCGGGGCGCAAAGTCCGGAGACCTGACTGCACCCTGGCCACCACCGATCATGTACGTGTCGCTTCCTCCCCCATTGTCCTTGCGTCGGTCGACCTGCTAACGACGACGCAGAATGTCCCGACGTCGTCGCGCAAGGCCATGAAGGACATTGCGTCCTTTATCGAAGAGGACGACTCCCGCACGCAGTGTGTCACCCTCGAGGAGAACGTCAAGGACTTTGGCCTCACCTACTTTGGCCTCGGCGACAAGCGCCAGGGCATCGTCCACGTCATCGGGCCCGAGCAGGGCTTCACCCTCCCCGGCACCACCGTCGTCTGCGGCGACAGCCACACGTCGACGCACGGCGCCTTTGGAGCCCTCGCCTTTGGCATCGGCACCAGCGAGGTCGAGCACGTGCTGGCCACGCAGTGCCTCATCACCAAGCGCAGCAAGAACATGCGCATCCAGGTCGACGGCGAGCTGATGCCCGGCGTCAGCTCAAAGGACGTCGTCCTCCACGCCATTGGCAAGATTGGCACCGCGGGCGGCACCGGCGCCGTCATCGAGTTCTGCGGCTCCGTCATCCGCGCCCTGAGCATCGAGGCTCGCATGTCCATCTGCAACATGTCCATCGAGGGCGGCGCGCGCGCCGGCATGGTGGCCCCCGACGACACCACCTTTGAATACCTCAAGGGCCGCCCCCTGGCCCCCAAGTACGGCTCCGACGAGTGGAACGCCGCCGTCGCCTTTTGGAAGTCGCTGCAGTCCGACGCCGATGCCAAGTACGACATTGACGTCTTCATCGACGCAAAGGACATCATCCCCACCGTCACCTGGGGCACGAGCCCCGAGGACGTCATCCCAATCACCGGCTGCGTCCCCGACCCGGAGACGTTTGCGACCGAGTCCAAAAAGGCAGCCGGCCGCAGGATGCTCGAGTACATGGGCCTGACTGCCGGCACGCCCATGGAGGACATCGTCGTGGACAAGGTCTTCATCGGCTCCTGCACCAACTCGAGGATCGAGGACCTGCGCGCCGCCGCCCACGTCGTCAAGGGCAGGAAGCTGGCGCCCAACATCAAGCGCGCCCTGGTCGTGCCAGGGTCCGGCCTCGTCAAGAGCCAGGCCGAAGACGAGGGCCTCGACCAGATCTTTGTCGACGCCGGCTTCGAGTGGAGAGAGGCCGGCTGCAGCATGTGCCTCGGCATGAACCCGGACATCCTGTCGCCTCGGGAGCGGTGCGCCAGCACGTCGAACCGGAACTTTGAGGGCCGGCAAGGCGCCGGCGGCCGCACCCACCTCATGTCCCCCGTCATGGCCGCCGCCGCCGCCGTCGTCGGCAAGCTGGCCGACGTGCGCAAGCTGGCCGACTACGGCGCCAGCCCGCACGTCGAGGCCCGCACATCATCGTCTACAGAGAAGCCGCGCGTGGACGAGAGCGTGGACGAGCCCGAGGCGAGGGACCTGATTGGCGACCAGCCCCAGGACTCGCAGCCGCACACCAACACGTCCGTCTCGGCCGGGGGCGCGTCGGCCGGGCTGCCCAAGTTCCTCACCCTCAAGGGCGTGGCGGCGCCGCTGGACATGGCCAACGTCGACACCGACGCCATCATCCCCAAGCAGTTCCTGAAGACCATCAAGCGCACGGGGCTGGGGACGGCGCTCTTCCACGGGCTGCGCTACAACGCCGACGGGAGCGAGAACCCGGGCTTCGTGCTCAACAAGGAGCCGTACCGCGGGGCCAAGATTCTCGTGTGCACGGGCGCCAACTTTGGCTGCGGCAGCTCGCGCGAGCACGCGCCGTGGGCCCTGCTCGACTTTGGCATCAAGTGCGTCATCGCGCCGTCGTACGCCGACATCTTCCACAACAACACCTTCAAGAACGGCATGCTGCCCATCCAGGTGGACAACGGCGCGGACCTCGAGGCGATTGCGGCCGAGGCGCGCGCGGGCCGCGACGTCGAAGTCGACCTCCCGGGCCAGGTGATCCGCAACTCTGCGGGCGACGCCATCTGCGGCTTCGAGGTCGAGGAGTTCCGCAAGCACTGCCTCGTCAACGGGCTCGACGACATTGGCCTGACGATGCAGCTCGAGGACAAGATCACCGACTTTGAGCGCGCCATGTCCCGCCAGACGCCCTGGCTCGACGGCTCCGGCTACCTGCGTCGCAGGGGGCAGGGCGGGCGGCTGGCGGCCAAGGCGGTGCCGGTGCCGAAGACGAACCGGGGTGAGGAGAAGACGGAGCCGCTCGAGTGGTGATTTGACGTCCGTGTGTGCTTTTGTCTGTTGTGGGGGGAGGCGTATGATTGTTGAGACCATCGGCTTTTTTTTTAACTCCAAGGCACTGGTAAGAGATGCCCAAGACATGTAGAAGGGCTCGTGGACGGGTAAACAAAATAGGGGGAAGAAGCGATGTTTTACTTTTACTTGATTAATAGTACCGGACCAGGCTACAGGCTACGAAGAGAAGACGTGACGGTGCAGTGCTCTCCCGGCGCGACTCTATCCGCGGATACGCTTCCTCCTCTTCCATCTTACTTGCCCCCTTTATTCGTGCGTGGGGCCACAGTTCCTCTATTCGTCGTCGTCGTCCCTGAGGATGCCGACGTGGATGGCAAACCCGGCGCTCGGACGCAACTCCGGGGGCAGCATGTCCGGGGGCACGCGCCAGACGCGAAAGGCGGCATGGAAGGCGGCCAGCCAAGCGCGGAAGACGTCGTCGCTGCGCAGCTGCTGCGCGACGATGCATACGCAGGGCGCGCCGCCGTTGCCGTTACCATCATCAAGGGCCCCGTTGCCGTCCGAGTCGGCGTCTGCTGCTGCTCCTCGACCGCGCCGCCGTCGTCGCCGCCGTAGGCCACAGACGTCGACGCATGTCTGCACAAAGGGCGCCACGAGGGCCTCGTTAAAGACGCAGTCGCACGACAAGACGGCGTCGAAGCTGCGGCGGGGCGCGGCGAGGGCGGGCGTCACGGCGTCCGTCTCCCAGTCGAGGGGGCGGAAGCAGCAGACGGCAGCGGCGACGGGTGCGGGGGCCTTCTTGCGGGTGGTGCGGGCCCGGCGGCGAGGGGTGGCGGTCTTGGGCGGTCCCGGGGCTGCGTCATCGAGGGCTTCGGCGAGGTTCTGGACGAGGAGCTTCTGGACGTAGACCTGGTCGGAGAGGACGTAGTGGGCGACGCGGGGGCGCAGGGCGAGGGCGTTGAGGGGCGAGATGCCGCAGCCGAGCTCGAGGATGGAGGACGCGGAGGGGGGGAGAACAAGGGCGAGCAGCGGGTTTTGGGGCGCGGCGAGCCACGAGGCCAGCTGGGGGGTGACTTTCCAGAGAACTAGACGGATGAGTCTTTCTCTCTCTCTCCGTCTCCTTTTCCTCAAAAATGTCTCATATCAAGACCGAGCGTCAAGCACCACTACTCTCTTCTCTCCTACGGCACCCGCAACAGGGGGGGGGGGGAGATACTGACCAGCTCCGGTAGTGCCGCCGGGCCGGCTCGACGCCAGGACGGCGGGGGACTGGTGCACGGTAACAAGGCGGCCGGCCACGGCGACAGACAACGACGGGACGCGGGGGTCGACGAAGCCCAGGTCGCGCGAGGTGGCGGGCTGCGCGTAGAGCAGAAACGTCTCCTCGTCGGCGTCGTGCACCTCGTCGGCGAGCGCGGCCGTCAGCGCGGCGGCGAGGAGCTCCATGGCAGGCACGGGCGCGGATGCCCGCCGTCCCCCGTCGAGGAGGAGTAGGAGGATGAGGAAGGGGGGGGGGGGTGGATGTGCTGCGGTGGTTGACCCCGGGCGGTCGGTGATGCTGCGAGGTTGTTTGGGTGTCGTGAGGGGAGGCAAGGAACGTCTCTCGGTGAGGCATGATACCGTGTGCTTATAGTGGTTGACGCACAGTGTAAGCATACGATACATTTTGAGACCCGGAGTCCAGGCATCCAACCACTACACAAGTTTTAGAAACAACCACAACTTCAAGTCAGCTCTCGCAGGAAATGCTGATAGGCATCGCCGGACTCGAGGCTCACATGGCCCATATATGCCTCGGGGCCTCGACGCCGCGCATAGCCGCCGCCAGAAATGACGTCACGGCCCCCGGATGGACAAACCAACCCCCAAGGGCTGTGTTTAACCAGATAAGCTTCTTGCTCCTTTGCCACGGGCTAGCGAGGCACATGTAACGTGCATGAGAGGCGCAGCAAGGGCAACCATGTCGAAGCTGAGCCTCCTCGCCCTCCTCCGCCGGCCTGCCTCTGCCCACAACGTTGCCATACTTGTAATCCATGTCTTTAATTTTCCTGTCTCGCATAATGGACACCGCGGGCACCAGCACCGGCCTTCAAACAAAACGCCGCGGAAACAATGCAATGTCGTCCAATCGAGCCGGCACAGCAGGTGGGCGAGGGGGCAGCTCCGTTGCATTCGCAGTCCGAGGCGAGAGAACAGCTCCGCTGCCAACAAGAGCGACCCCGACGAATCCACATCAACAACGCATTCGACCGCGCGGCCCCCCGCCTAGCCTTAGTCTGCCACCGAGGGCTCCTACACGAGCCCGTCGTAGAGGGACAGTGCCGATACAATCGTCTCGTCGCGCTTGCTGCCCTCCTTGAACTCCTCCATGTCCAGCGAGCCGTTCTCGTCCTTGTCCATCATGCGGAATATCTTCTTGACGCGCTTCTCGGGGGTATCTTCGTCCTCGGGCAGCTTGACCATGGATCCGACCTGAGCTGTGTGTTAGTAACCACGCTATCAAGTACCAGTCGGTGCACTCACCATCTTGTAGATAGCCTCGACAATCTGGAGCATCTCATCGTAGCTTATCTTGCCATCGCCGTCAATGTCATATAGTTGAAAGGCCCAGTCAAGCTTGTCCTCCATCTTGCCCCGGCTAGTAACGCTCAAGGCGCAGATGAACTCTTTAAAGTCGATGGTGCCCGACTTGTCGCTGTCGAAGACGTTGAATACGTAGTCGGCAAAGGAGCTAGGGTCGCCAAATGGGAAGAATTGCCGGTAAATTTTTTGAAACTCTTCCTTGGAGAGCATGCCTGACGGGCAGTCTTTGAGGAAGCCTGCACGTCCAAGGTTAGCCGCGGCTGCAGCCTCGAGGCCCGCGGATGTTCGGCTTACCCTTGTACCATTGTTGCAGCTCCTTCTTGTCAAAGTGAGTCGACTTTTGGAGCTCGGAGAGCTGCTCTTGAGAGAGCTTCGACTGTCTGCAAAAGGAGAGTCCGACAGGTTAGCAAATCATGTTTATCTTCGGCGCATGACGTACGCCCGACCAACGACCGAGCGCATCAAGAGAGACACGGCAAGAGGCGTCGACAACTTCGAGCGGACCGGCCTCTCTCCAGACGGGCGCGGGCGCAAGCCCTGCAGGCGAGCAACGAGACGACAGCGTGTTTGTTACGTCGACCTGGTTTCGCCGCAGGGAAAAGGAGGCGGGGGCGCCCAACTCACGATTTACCCATGCTGGTTCACAGACGAGGGTCGATGGTCACTGGACGCAGATTGCTGCGTAGCGTCAAGCGCAATCGGCGCGGCGACTGCGGAGAGGGCCGGGGTGTTGCGCCGCCGTCAGATGGGGGTTGTTTCGGCGCTCGTGCAGGGATGCCGTGATTTCGGATGAGGGGGGGAGCGACGCGGGGTATTTCGAGAGCGGAGGACGGGAGTTGTCGACCTTGTGCGAGGTGCGCAAATGTCGTCGGCGATGCTGGCTGGGGCGCGCAAGAGGCGACTTGACGACGATGGTGAATGGATGGACCGGTGGTGCGTGGTGCGAACGTGGGCGCTTGCGTATGTAATGAGCGGACTTGGCGGGGGAGGGGAAATTGATGCGAGCCGAAAGGCGCCGTCCTTGGAGGTTGAGTCGTCGTCGATGATGAGTCGTCGAGTAAGAAGAGTGGGGTTTCAGAGCATGGGGAACAGGACAGATGGGAGGAATCTTGGACGAGAGGAAAAGAAGAAAGTGAAGAGAGGGAGACGAGGGAGAAAGAGCGAAGTGAGGGAGGCGACGAAGGATTGCACCATGTATCGAAGTACGTACCTCGGCCAAAGGACAAGGCACCGGGGCGCCATGATGACTACAGGACTTCCCTAGTGCCGTGCTAGCGAGGTACGTTGCGGCCTTGCTCGGCGTGAGAAGAAGAGCAGGTATCCACTACTCCAGGTCCACTGCTCGGCCGAGTACTCGCGCACTTGGGAGACAGGATGTCGGCGTGCCCGCTACCTCTGCCCACCGGCGGAAAGACAGGCGCCGCCCGAGTACCCGCCTACCAGCGGACCATGCAGGGGCTGGCTTTCTGTAACACCAGCCGTGGGGCGGCGCCGAGTTCGCCAACTTTATTCCCCCCCCCATGCCCCCTACAGTACAGCTTACTGCACCTAGCCCAAGGCGGAATGTTTGAGGTGCCCGGCTGCTTACCAAGTTTGAAGTAACTAGGGGTCCATCCGGGATGCTTTGAACTGCGAAACCCGAAACCCAACAGAGGAACCTAGACCACAGCCTCCCACTTTCACAGCATAATATTATATACCTACAGCCTGGGGCAGGGGGGGTCAAAGAGCCTCAAGATGATTGAGCACCGCCGCCTGTCCAAGCCTCGAGGCAAGAGATGGATGTTTGGATGCCGGGAGTGACACAGTCAGCCCTCTGGTGCTGGAATCTTCTCCGACAGGGCTCCCTCCTAGCTCAACCAACTCGACCGAGGCCGCCGGACGCCTTGCCGAGTCAACGACACGCCCTCGTCTCATCAATTGATTGATCCAACGCCGCCTTGGCAGCCATGACTGAGCACAAGGCAGCCAGGCACATGTTCTCAAAGTCATTTCAACGTAATCCATGCAGAGACAAACCAAATGCCCGCCATACATGTCCTGCCGTCCGCTTCGTGAATAATACCCATCCCAGACTCCCAATCCCGCCGCCATTATGCAATACACACGCGCACCCAAAGAATGCCCCAGCTAACCCACCACCGCCTTCATGCTGAGGCCCTCCAGGAACGCCCCCAGATCCTCCTTCTTCACCTCCACCACGCAGTGCTCGAAGCTGTCGATCCGCACCCGCGCGCTCGTCTCCGAAACCACCTCTTGGAAGGCGCTGCCAAACCGGTTGAGGCCGTAGCCCTTGTCGTGCTCCACCTCGCCCCCGTCCGACTCGTCGTCCGAGTCCGACGAATCCGACCCCTCCGATTCCGTCTCGGCCTCGTCATCCTCCTCCTCCTTGTCTCTGCCCGCGGCGCGTCTGGCCGCCCGCTTCTCCTCCCTGACTCTTTCCTTGGCCTTGCGTGACTCCTCTTTGGCCCTTCCTCTGGCTTCTCGTTCCTCTCGCCGCTTCTTGGCAGCCTCCCGGTCGAGAAAGCTCGCGTCTGGCCCTCCGCCTCCGCCAGTGCCCACCACGACGTATACCCCGCGCTTCTCGTTCAAGCTTGACACAACAAGGGGCGTGCCGCGTCCCCCATGCGACAGCTTCCCCTGCGATTCTCTCTCCTGTTCCGCCAGCGCCTCTCCGATCCAGAGAGCCAGCTTGGTCAACGCTGCGGGATGCGCGAACAGTGCCACGTCCGGCCCGTCCTTGACGACGCACATACGGAAAGCCCGCAGGTGTTTGATCTGTTTCTTGTTGATCAGTGACGTGCCTGTGCGGTAGATGGCACGATGCAGAAACTGCGCAGTGGGCAGACCAGCTTTGAGAGAGTCGATGCTGTTACGAGGGAAGAAACGATTCAACCGTGGTCCTTCGTCAGCGTCTCTTCTCTCAGAGAAAGGGTCAAAGAATCCACAAAGGGCCGACCTACTCTTCCAATGCGTCATACGCCTCCCAAAACCGCACTACCCACTCTTGGCCTTGGGCCAAACTTTCGGCCTCTTCCTCCGCATCTCGGGTTATCTGGCTCGCCGTGGAAGCGCCGTCCGTCGCTTGCGCATGCTTTCCCACCTCAAGGAGCGCCCCGATGACAACCCCGACGTCTTGCGCGCTCAGAGTCGCTCGCCATCCCCAACTGCGCACAAAGCCCCATCCATCCTTTGCGCCGGCTCGATCCTTGCCGTCGGTATCCACGGCGGGAACCATTTCGTCGAGGTTGTAGAGAGAGCCGTATTTGAGCAGTTTTGCCCTTAGTTCGCGCTTCAGCATCATGTCCATATGCGTATAGCTCTGTTTGCATTGCGCCAGGCTAACGCCCATCTTGGCGAGGAGTTTGTGGAGGCGCTTGATGCCCGTCTCGCTCCATGTCTTGAGGCGAGAGAAGAGATAGGGCGAGTGCAGCATGCTGTCGTACAGACTCCAGTGTCGTATCAAGAGAAATCGAGGCTCGGGTGACAGGCGGATTCCAGTGTCCTCGGGGTTTCGGGCCGTCGTCGGGATCACGCCCGTGTTCTCAACAGCGACTCGCCCGTTGGCAAGCTCCGGGGGGTTCAAGCGTCGAACCTCGTCACGGAGCAGTTGCCGAAGCCGAGCTCCCCTCACCCCCATCCAACCGGTTGGCCTCCCCTCGCCGGTTCCGCGAAGCGGTGCGGCTATGCCCGCCGACGACCGCCCATACAGCTCCATCGAGGTAACACCGACAATGGTCAGCCACAAGAGGTCGTTGTCTTCCCGGCCCAGCTCCGACGCCAACGAGTACATCATGGAAGAAATGGGCTCGGCAAAGGAAGAGCCCATCTTGTAGTACTGCTGGAGAACCGTTTCGCTTTCCCGGCGCATTCGAAGTAATCTTCTTCTCAGGGCACGAGCTGAGGGCGCTGGCGAAGGTTGAGCCCCGGATGGCGGTTCGGTCGGGTCACTGGAGAGAGCAATGTCTGGATCTCTGAACGACAAAAGCCCTCTTTGATCTGGGCGGCGGTGGGGTTGGGGAATTGGGCTAGACTGCGATGCGTCAGAAGGGAAACATGGCTGCGGCCATTTGAACTTACCGAATTGCTTCTTCGCCGTTGGTGCGGTCTGTCTTCATCGTCGCTCGACTCGTCTTGGGGTCCATCGGACCAGCTCTTTCTTTTCTGGCCTGGGCGGGCAGAGGCTTGATCCAATGCGTCTTCGTCGTTGTCCTGCTCGTCGTCGCCGTGCTCGTCGTCTCCCTGGGCGTTGTCAATGTCTGGCATGTCGACCAAGGCCAGATACGCATCGCGTTCGGCCTCGAGCCCTTCCTCGACATCTCCATCATCGAAGACGACGATGCCCCCCTTGCCAGCCTTGTAGTGACGCCCAAGTCGCCCACCCTCGACGCCGACGGGGCTTCGAGCTAGGTACGAGCTGGCAGCGTCCGTCTCAGGCTCGAGGGGATAACCGCCAAAGACATTCCCCAGGTTCCACGGCCGGTGGGCATCGATAACCCAGACCTCGACGCCGCTGTAGGGAGACAGGTGCCCCTCAGGCTCGAGCCCCAGCAGCGGGCCGAGATCGACCATTCCGCCGACTCCCAAGCACACGACAACGCCGCCACTGCCGCCCTGGCTCTCCATCATGGGGATGACGAGCTCTCTCCCCGCGGCATCGAGGTCGCTGTAGCCTGCGACAGGCTGGATCTTGTGCGGAATGTAGTCATGCTTGAGGAGGCGGGTGAGGATGCGGCAGGCGCAGAGGGCGTCGGGTTCGAGGGCGACGAGGATGAGGACGGGCGGTGAGAGAGGATGTCGCGTGTTTTGCAGATGAACATAGAGCTTCGATATCAGCGACCGCGGAAGATACATGACTGAGCAGGTCTACATGCGCGGCGGCGACGGCAGGCTTGCGGGTTCATGGAGCGTGGGAGCAGGCGGCGGGAGCACAGGCGGCTTGAGTTGGACGCGACGAGAGCGCGCGACGACGGGTGCCCTGGCTGCAACGCATAAAAGATACCGAATAAGGGCGCCGATTGCTATGCAAAAAGAAATACGAAGGGAATCAATGATGAAGTCGACGACGGCCTCGTGCCCAGGAGCGGAGATGGAGGGCTTGTGGGTTCCGGGAGGCGGAATGCCAAACTCTGTGAAAAGGTTTGAGCGTAAGTAACCGCGAGGTATAACAAGTGATTAAAATGGGTGTTGACGGGCTTGGACGCGATGGAGAACGCGCTTGCCCTGCGCGCGCGGGGGTACGCGGGGGCAGCCGCGGCACGGGGGCAGTCGCAGCTGCTAGCAGTACGTACCTCAGTGCACTGAACTGACGGCCTGCGACATTTCTTCCCACTCCCCAAGGACAGGTGGTGGCTCTGAACAGCGCCGTTACTCAGCTACAGACTCCGGCGTGCCGATGCCCCTCATTACGATGTTTCTCTCTATTTGCTTCCCCACCTCTCGCAGTACAGCAAAAACGTCTCCAACGGCCGCACATTTGACGACGCTCACTCTCCAGCGCCAAGCTCCGGAATGTCTCTGCCGGCAGACTGGACAGGTCAACAGTCGCGACTTAAGACGATTTCATCGGATATCAATGTCCATCGAGTGGCCATGAGCAACGATTCGACTCGGCACAAGTGGCCGCCCAGCGAGCCAACGAACCAGCTCCGCCCAAAGCAGATACGACAGCACACGCGCTTCGGGTTGCCGATGGACGGCGTTGCGGTGCTCGTGGCGCGCCAAGAACCTTCAACTTCGTCCGCCTTGCAGCCCTCTCCCCCGGGCTCCAGACTGCCAAGCGGGACACGGTCACGGACAAGCTGAACTGTTCCTGATCCGTGCCGGCACAGCTGAAACTGGAGACCCGGTCCCGGCTTCGACGGCCTGGATCGCAAAGGCGCCTCCGTCCTGTAACGTTCATTGGCAGGGGCGGGCTGGAGGGTTGCCGTCTTTCCCACTCATCATCGCCTGGTTTGGCAACGAGCGAGCGCTAGTGCGGCATGCAGGCTTATTTTCCGTCGTGCCCGCAGTGGTCAAGGTGACCATTGGTAGGGCTTGCTTCTCGCGAACGCGGTTCGCTCTGCTTGCAACATGTCCACCCTTGCCACTGCTTTGGAACCGGACCCGGGTACTCGGTCAAGCGGCGCAGAGTGGCTTGTACTCGAGTGGCGGACAACTTGCTCGCGACTTCATACCCTCCCCGTACTGCGCCGTCTTCAGCAGCAGGCTCTCTGCGTGACAACAAAGGGAGCATGGATTTCCCGGGATGCAACTAGTGGCTCGATCTACTCTCTTCAGTGCAGCCAGCTAGTCGCACCCCAGCTTGGCTGAGTTTTTGATTAGCGATGCTGCTATCGTTTGCGCCCTGCACGCAATTGTCAGAATCCGAACTGAGCAGCAGGCCATGTCGGCTACGGCAAGAAGCATTGGCACTTTTTCGGCTTGTCGGGATAGTGACCTTCATAAGCCATCTCTCCCTCCATCTCTGTCGGCTTCATCCACTCAAGACTTGCGACGTCAATACATAGTCACACGGCTAACGGTGGCAAATTTACCCGTGTCATCGTTCGAAGCCTAGAATCACTGCGTGCATTGTCGCCGTCATTGCGGGTTCTTGACCGATGTCAATTTCCCCCTGCATTTGCGACCCGAAACGGCAAACCTTGTGCCGGTAATTCGGCTGTAATATCCAGGAACTGGGGATCGATTTCATCGAGAACTACCGAGCATTCGTACATTTTCGACAACGAAACCGATTCGCTTCGGAGCTCCTTGTCTTTCGGCACCCACGACTGGAAAAGCAGCAAACGGCTGTCCTGCAAGGAACCAACCAAAGGCCGGTTTTTGGGTTGCCTCGTCTGCGTAATCCGCATCTCTCTGCTCCGGCAAGTCGTGGTCAGGGCTAGATGCTTTTCCTTGAGTCGCCAGGGAAGTAACGCAATTGGGCAATTCGCCCTACCGCTCGTCTTGGCCTGCCCTCATTGATCCAAGACGGGGCGACGTGTTGCTAGATATCACCTCGCATTGGCTGTTGATCATCCAACCAGATGTCGGCTTGAGACCAGGGCGGCTTGACCTCGCTGCACACCGGCTTCAACACGAGATGGATTCCAGGCTTCCCGAGCCGCAAGAAGTCACCTCGGACTACGGCGACTCTATTACTACATCAGAGTTTACGTCGGACAATACAGTCCATCCCTTGCATTTTTACGAGCATGGCAGGCAAAGCTCACCATCTACTGGTAGAGAAAATCATCGAAAAGGCTAACTGGTTTGAAGACGATATCAAGGCTTCATCCAAGGACGATATGGAATGCCAAACGACGACGCGGAGCAACTGAGAGAGGGCGTCAAGCACAAGCTCTATGTCGACTATATTCTCGGCGGGGGGCTGTTCCTTGCACCCATTGGAGACAACCCCCAGAAGATTGTTGACCTGGGTACGGGATTCGGCTTTTGGGCCTTGGACGGTTGGTGCAATTCCAGATGAGGCGTCTTCCAAGCCTAACGTTGCTCACAGTCGCCGAAAGATTCCCCAGCGCTCGTATCATTGGCACAGACTTGTCCCCCGTGCAGCCACATTGGACGCCGCCAAACGTCGAGTTCCGAGTCGAAGATCTCGATGACGAGTTCCGCCCATGGACGAACATTTATCATGACGCCGACTTAATACACCTGAGGTTTTTGCTTCCGACAATTCGCTGGCCTCGGACACTCCTACAAAGATGCTTAGAGTATGTCTCAGACGCCTCGAAATTGTCCCCTTCTGCGATGCCGTCTAACCACCGAGCCCAGGAATTTGAAACCCGGTGGCTGGGCCGAGGTTCACGACATCGTGCCGGTGACCTTTTCGGATGACGGCACTGCTGGTGACGATCACCCAGTTCACGCCTTGTACAGACTCATTGAGGGACCATTCTCCAGGTTGTACG
Source organism: Hirsutella rhossiliensis (assembly GCF_020360975.1). Taxonomy (NCBI): domain Eukaryota; kingdom Fungi; phylum Ascomycota; class Sordariomycetes; order Hypocreales; family Ophiocordycipitaceae; genus Hirsutella; species Hirsutella rhossiliensis. Next base: position 3,659,536 of record NW_025408669.1, read on the forward strand.
GCTGGAATTTCCAAGTCCCAAGCGATGTGGCAGACATGCTGCGGGAACTTGGCTTTGTCAACGTAACGGTGAGGCACAATGCGATTCCAATTGGCCGTTGGCACCACGAGCCGAGAATGAGGGAAATGGGAATGTTTACGCAGAGCCTCCTTTCTGATTGGGCGGTCACCATGCTTACCAGGCACGAAACGCTTGGACTCGACTCTGAGGGAGCCTACAGACTTGGACAATGCATTTTGGATGCGTTCAATAACCCCCAGATCCATGCTCAGCACGATTGGATCGACGTCTGGGCCCAGAAACCGCCTCTGCAGGTCGCCCCCGACAATCCCTAGGTGGCCGACTTACCCTTTCAAGCTGAAGCTCTGTGTCTCGGATCTTGTGATTGAGACCAGGACGAGAGTGTTTTTCTGAAGCGCCAGAAGCAGTCTGGCTTGGCCTGGACGCTACGTCGCCAAAGGGCCTGGACCTTGAGATGCCCTCACTTGTCCTGTACGAGTCGTTTGTCGCGGTCTATCGCGCTGTCGAGCTTAGACACGGGAAAACGTTGGCAGTTAGTAAGCAATTCACATCTATAGCAGCTCCGACTCGATTTCGGGGGCTCATATTGGTCATACGGACCTCAAACAGACCTCGAAGTGAAGATCGGAGACTGAGCCATCATCGGCACGTCAAAAACCGGGTTTGTCAAAGAGTCCTCGAGATCACAGGCCACAACGCTACTCAGATCCGCAAGGACCAACATCATCACCGAGCACGCATTCGAAATCGCAATCCATCTTGGAGGGAGAAGCAGGAAGAGGTGGAGGGGACGAAAAGTCGCTTCGGGGAGATTGGGGCTGGGATTGCTGCACGGAAATGCACGAGCAACAGACAAGCACGTCAGCCTCTGCTTGCGCGAAGCATCTGGCGAGGTGGAGCGAGTGGATCCCCAACAGCATTGCCATTTGCAGCAGTTCACTCTCGCGACGGAAGCTGAACGAACAGAATCCACGATCAAGTCTCGACACGCTTGCTAGGTTATCGGAGGCTGCGCAGCCGCAAGCTCGAGACCAAAGCGCGACTGCAACACTCTTTTGTCAACGGCAACAATGTTCTTGTCACCGATATGGCACCAGCAAGCTCTGCTAGAGCATTGTTTCTCCTGTCAGACCACATCGTGGCCTTCCTTCCCCTCACTTTCGGCGAGCAGTGTGGCCACGACGGTCGGCTAACTCCCCCATGGCGCTGGGCGAGTCCGCCGCTCTATGCCACGCAGCTTACGGGTCACTGCGCGGTACAACATGGCGAGTGTGAGAGCGTGCGACGCGAGCATGGACAGGGTCCCGGTTCATCGGGTGAGGGGCGCCAAGTTGACGCCAGGATGTTGTAAAGAGTGGCGCCTAGTTGATGATACACTTGCTGGTTTTTGTGGATGGGCACGAAGGGAAACATAACAAGAGAGAAGTCCTTCTGGCAACCCATGTCAGGCTTGCAAGTACTGCACACGAAAAATGGGTGTCAAGAAGCCAATATTAAAGTTGGTGCCTTGTTAGACTGCCCAATAACCCATTTTTAGCGCCCGAAATCGTTACTTTTTGCGAATAGTTCAATGGTTCCCGGTAGAAGACTTGGAAACCAAAATCAAAGACAAAAAAAGGAATGACTGGATAAGGGATTCAACCTAGCGGATCGCTCCAGCAGAACGCTGAGACAAATTCGTTGCCTTGGGCAGGAAAGCTTGCACCCGGGTCTGCCGCCGTAACCACTTGGCCACCTTGCTCAGCGACTTGGATTTTGGCAACGAATTGAGCCACATGGAACGTGGATTGCGAGGGTTTGGGTGGACAAATTGGTTGATTCGAAGGCGGCGCCAAGCGGCCCGGCTGAAATCGTTTGAATTGCCGAATGGTCGATCAAAGCGGTTGAGCTTGCATGACTCGGGTATCTATAACTCGAAACTCTACTTGTTCTTGAAGCAATGGATAGTTTTGTGGCCCTTCTGTCCTCGTGCTTTGCAGGCTGCGACCTGGGACAGTTGGCGATGGCGTGGCCGCTTTGTTTGTTTGTGGTCACTGCAGCGGCACTTTGGGCGTCTTGGCGTACGACATCGACGTCACAGCCTGTCCTTCATATCGACGTAAAACATCCTAATGGTCAATGGTGGAAGTGATGGTAGAATATGACCGAGAGCAGGCGAGGAAGCTGGGAGTGTGGTGCGGTTGTGGCAAGGGACGATCTCTGGCCTTGAAGCATTGTAACCTGTTAAGGGCATGGCCCAATAATGATCAAATGCAACATTGGTCAGAGGTGGAGGCAAGTTAGCATGTCCTTTGTCCGCTCGCGTTCCTGAGGGCGACGTATTCGTTGCTATAGTCCATGTGGTTTTGGACGGGATCTTGACCAGGCTAACCCGGGAAGGAATCACGGCTGACGGGATGGCCTCATGGACGGCCGGGTTCCCCTGGCCAAACCCAGAGTCAGGGCCGTCAGGAAGGGTGGAATCCAGAATGAAGATGCCATCCGAGACCGGGTTAGATTTCATCAACTTGGTGGGGGGGCGTACTATCGTCGAGCCACTGAAAGGAGTCACCCAGCTTCAGAGTGTGCATGTTGAGGACGCTGTAGTCGCCCTTGTGGAGGGCCTTCTGCATGCTGTCGCGATTCCAGATGTGCTGACACTCGTCATTGACTGTCCGGTCCATATCTCCAAGGTTGAATGTGATGCCGGACAGTCTGAAGTTGTCATTCAAAACATGCAACTACATTTTGGTATTGTTATCCTCGGGAGGGAGATAAAAGTCGGTCTCTCGCGATGGACTAGCGATACCAGACCTTGACCGCACGGCTTACGCTTAGAGACACTCGCCATGGAGGTGGATCTTTGGAGCTCCAGGGCCACGATCCGACTCATGAGTTGCATTGCATCACAGCGATGCCGCCCTCATTGGCAACCGTCAGCAGCATGCAGTAGCGCATGAGCGGCGTGGCGAAATGGCGCCAAGTATTTAATCAAGACGCTTCAGACATCAGCCAGACCTGCTCTGCACTCCTTCACAGTGGATAGCACTACCATTCTACAAACTAGTTTCATACGGCGTTTTCAAAATGTCACAGAAAGGAGGCACGTATCGAGTTCCATCTGGTACATATCTGGACCCCCTTTACCTCTATCAACTGCATGCCTAACAGCACTAGGAGCTGACGTTGTTTCGCGGTCCGAACCTTCTCCACAGGCTGCCGGCAAGGGTGATTCTGAGGAGTGAGAGGTTGTCACGAGCGCCGACGCCAACAAGGGGACAAGTATGCAGACCAAGGGCGAATCGGCGCACTTTGGCATTCGACTTGGTTTCGGGAGATGGAAGTGGACACTGTTCAGCTTGGATACCAGCACCGAGAACAATGTTCGCCGTCGATCGGAGCCGAAAAAAGAAGACGGGCCGGCGAGACTAGAATGGCGATCTAAGTCCATCTCTTTTGGCAACGGCGGCATGAGAAGGGTTCCAGATGGGAAATATCAAGGCAAGAGTCACCAAGAGGCGTATTTAACCGTCGCCATTTGCAAAGAACGAAACCCTATGACTCTTCCCGAGTCTAGCTGGGAGCATAGTTGTAGGTATAGCGACCTTGCTTGGACCAATTTACCTCATTGAAAGCTGCTGTAGGCAGTTGCCAGCAAGTAGGCATACACGTTCCTCATGACGCAGCTGTCATGACGTGCAGTCCTCCACTTGACAATCCCATATTTGTCACTGCAGTTGATCGCCAGCCAAGATGGTTGCAGATATAATACTGCAGCTATAGTAACAGCACCGTAGCGAAATGCAGTTGGTCGGTCGTCGTGACCGAGACAGTTGTATACGTTGTTCGGTAGATGTTCACGGGCTTCGCGTAATGCAGTTGGTCGTCGTAGCCGACTTGGCTGGAGATATGAAATTGCTCTCGCGTACCCAGTTGAGGAATCAGCACTTCTACGCAGGGTCAGGACTGTGGCGGAGGTTTCTAAATAGACGAGGTAATTAGTTGTTACCTGTTATCGCTGCGGTAGGCTATCCGCCCCCAACTTGAGTCCTTTGGAGGAACACACATAGTTTCCCCTTGCGGCCCACGAGGCATTTTCTGGCCGTCATTAGTCACATACGTCGTATGCGTCGTATTTGAATGGTTTATACCAGATACAATGGTAAGACCGGACACAATATGCGTATTCCTGTTCCTGCTGGATTACCAACCCTTTGGCATACGAAGTAACGTCAACACATACAGACCGATTCAATTTTATATATCCGGTTCCCGAGTCTTTTCATTGCGCACACGCCATGCCCGCAGCTCTCGGATCTTGCTTATGCCCCTTTGTGGTTCTCCGATGAGACAAGCTAATGTCTATAAGCCGGCCGCTGAAGAGCCCTGTCTGTACTGGTTCCTCGGGGCGCTAATGTATCAGCCACGGTCGGATATAATGGCTTACGGAGCTTTCTCGGCGCTCAGTCAGACGCAGTACAACTTAATAAACCCTCGGCGAGCCAAAGTCGAGACGAGAAAACCCCGCTCTGCAACTCGACCACCTCTTTTGCCGCCATGCAATCATGGGCTCCAAGACCTTGGAAATCGAAGACGCTCCGGCACACGGTATGTTCTCTAGCCTGTCTCTTCATCGAATTTGTCTCGCGTTGCAAGCCTTGGTACTGAGATGGAGCAGATGGCCCATCGACAGCTGGTCCCCAACCCGCCGGCGGAGAACCACGAGGTGCTCATCTGTCGAGAGATGGAGATGGGTGCATGGGCAGCAAAGGCGCCGCCGACGGCGATGACGACGACGAGCCTCATGACGCAGCTCCCGCCTTGATGAAGACCGCCTCTGCTGTCTCAAACAAGAAAAAGAAACGCAACAGGCCCAGGAGGAAGAACAAGGCGTCTGTTCCAAAGCAATCGTCGCCTCCGAGAGTCCCACTGCACGATATCTTCCCCTCGGGCAATTACCCCGTGGGCGAGCTTCTGAGCTACGGTGTTGCGTCCGAAACTACGATTAGGACAAAGGCGCCCGAGCTGCGTTACGAGGCCCATCGTTCTCTCGAGGACAGCGCTTTCCTCAACGACTATCGAAAGGCCGCTGAGGTGCATCGCCAAGTTCGACAGTCGGTACAGCAGACTGTCAAGCCCGGCCAGACGCTCACAGATATCGCCGTCGGAATTGAGGACGGCGTCCGAGCGCTCCTGGGTAACGCCGGGCTAGAGCCAGGCCACAGCCTCCAGGCGGGCATGGGATTCCCTACGGGGCTTTCTCTGAATCATTGTGTGGCCCACTATACACCCAACCCAGGCCGAAAGGACGTTGTTCTCCAACACGAAGACGTGATGAAGGTTGATTTTGGTGTTCACGTCAATGGCTGGATCGTCGATAGTGCATTCACCGTGGCATTCGATTCCACCTACGACAGCCTCCTCGCTGCCGTCAAAGATGCGACCAACACGGGCATCGAGGTGAGGATGAAATATTCCGCCACGCCGTCGGGGAACCAAGGACTGATGGACCATCGCAGACTGCTGGAATCGACGTCCGCATTTGTGACGTCAGTTCCGCAATCCAGGAGGTCATGGAAAGCTACGAAGTCGAGATACGTGGCAGAATGTTCCCCGTCAAGCCCGTGCGAAATATTTGCGCACATGACATCAAGCAGTACCGCATTCACGGTGGGAAGTCGATACCGTTTGTCAAGAACTCAGACGAAACCAAGATGGAACAAGGCGAAGTCTTTGCCATCGAAACGTTTGGAACCACAGGCCGTGGTTTTCTCAGGGACGATGTGGGTTCTGCTCAACTACGCCTCTGGATTCGGGACGCTGACGGGAGGGCCTGTGTGATAGACAGGCATTTACGGCTATGGATTGAGTCATGATGCTCCGAGGGCGGTGGCATTGCCTCTGACCTCGGCCAATCGGTTGTACAAAACCATTAAGGAGAACTTCGGCAGTCTTGTTTTCTGTCGCCGCTACCTTGAACGCCTTGGCTGCGAACGTTATCTGGCTGGTGTAAGTCTCACACCCATGCCTAAGGCGGACTGATATACTAACATCATGATAGCTCAACTGCCTTGTATCCAATGGGATACTCGAACCTTACCAACCCCTGGTGGACGTGCCTGGGTCCTATTCCGCACAGTTTGAACACGTACGTAAGCTTCTCTCAACATTGGTAGAGTAAAAAGACTAAGCATCGTAGACGATCCTGCTGAGGGAGTCGAGGAAGGAAGTTATCAGTCGGGGGAACGACTATTGATATTCGGTCCATTCCTGTCCTCCGCAGGGAGTCATATGACAGCCGAACTGAATTGGCCGTAACGGTTCAACACTCTAAGGCCGGACTTGGAATGCAACAGCACTGGTTTCAACACCGTAGCAAGGCCGATTTCAACAATGCGGCAAGCTGGTTTCAACAACTCAGCAAGAGGAGTGGCTCAACGTATCGCTTAACGAGTGGATGGTGGTTTAAACAGCATTATCGCCAGTACTTGAAAATTACCAATCACTGCTTTTATCATAATCATGGTGGCATTCTGCGTCTCATCACATTTCAAGTCATCCGCTTCCAAACATGTTCGCTCCACCCGGGCCGCCAATACCACCCATCCCCCCCATGGGATTGCCAAACGGCCCAAAGTTGCCGAACCCCTGCAAGCCCCCTGCGTCCTGATATCCAGACACAAGGTACGACCAGTCCATGTCGCCTGTCTCCTGGGCCGGCCCGGCGTCCGGCGCCGTAGGTGGGGCCATGCCTGCACCCATCATGGAATGGTCAACAGAGGGAGGGGTCATCATCGATGTGGCAGATTCGGAGTCGGCTGGGGTCAGGCCGAGCCCCTGCGAGCGCGGAAAGTCAACGGGTGCCTGCTCCAGGCTTGGGTCGTGGCGATTCTCTGCTCGTGCCTGGCGACGCTTTTCCGCGCGCTCGCGGAGAATGGTGATGAATCGTGGCTGGGTGACCTGCCTGCCATTGCTGAGCTGAGATGCCTCGTGGGCGTCCCACGCCTTGAGAAACAGGTTCCCGAACGCGGTGTGCATGGGGCTGTGCAGATTGCTGAGCAGGCCTCGGAGATTGTAGTTGGCGGCAATGGCATCCCAGGCACGTTCGACCAGGGGCCCCGATACGCGGTTCCGAAGCTCCTGCACGAGGAACATGTATGCCGGGAACGGGAAGTGGTGCATTGCGTACCATCTAAACGGCTGCAAGCTCTCGGACGATTGGACCACGTTATCATACTCAATCATCTGCGTAGCTTGCAAGGACAGACTATCGCGCTCGATTTCTTTGAGAGGCATCGCCTCGGCGTTGTGCATGCGGACGAGGAAGCCAATGACACGCATCTTGCACAGGTTTTGCCGCGTCATGGTCAAGGTGAAGAAGTGAAGCGGGATCTTGGGGTCACACTGGGTAAGATATGTGCCTTCTATATGCGCACAGTAGCCATCGAGGGTGTAGGATGGAGAATCCTGGCCGGCAATGCGGATGGTCGGGACAGGGGGCTTGGACGGCGTGCCTTGCGGGACCGGGCTGGCCTTTTCGGGGTTGTTCATCTTGAAGCTGTCTCGGTTGCTGTTGCTCGAGACGGCCATGGCAATCTCGATGCGGGTCAGGGCGAAGAGCATCTCTGTCGGCCCGCTGTGCGGCGTCGGCATGTCCTTGCCGTCCACATGCAGATCCGAGTCGTTGACATTGAGTGGTATCTTGCAGTCGCCGCCGCTGGAGAGGGCCGTGACAGTGGAGCCAGTCATTTCTCCTATTCGGCGGTCGTATCCGACTATTGTCCACCAGAGCCGGCGGCGTTGCTCAATTTCAAAGGGAGGCAGTCCAAAGGCACCCGGATCGCGGTGCAGACCCATCCGGTGTGCCATCCGGACCGCCATGCCGATGAGGCAGAACACCTGGCGAGGGTCGACGAACCACCTCACGGCGTACTAGTCACAATCAGCTCCCCGGCCTGAGCCACATGGTCGACGGGCCTTACCAGGTAGAGCACGTAGGCCTGTAGACAAATAAAGTCGGTGTTACGCATAAAACCGGCGTTGAGCAGAGCCTGCTGCAGCGCCGCAAAGTAGCGGCCCAGCAATTCCTTTTTCGGTTCACCAAACATCTTTTCGACGACGGCCTCTTCCAAAGACGTGATGGCCATGACGTAGATGGCAAACATGAGCGACTCAACGTTCTTGGGCGCCCTGTCCAGCCTCGATGTAGCCTCGATGATCTGGCCCTGCATCGTCGGCACGTGGGTGATCTTGAGGAGAGGATTGATATTATCAATGTATATCTGCCACAGCTGAAGGATATGGATAGTGGAGGGATGAGCACCGGTGACGGACTCTGCTCGGCCCCCGATGACGAAGGGGAAGCCGTCTTGCTCGCCAAACATCTTGTCAAAGGCGCGATGGATGGTTGAGCCGTCAATGTCGTCCTCGGACGAGTCGTGGAGCAATTGCTCGCTCGCGCGGAACTGGAACCCTGCGTCAATATGCATGAGACGAGAGGCGGATGCAGGCTCGGGTGACCACCGACTTCCTTGTGTAAAGAGAACCAAGAGCCGCGAGGTCTGTAACATGATGTTCAGCAAGCCAACCCGGGACAAGGGGTAGAACAGCTCACTTTTCATTTTGAGAGGCCGCCGAGGGAGACGCGCTGGCCTCTGGCGATGTCTTGAGGCCTTCAAAGTCATTCTCGAGCTCCTCAACGTCGTCCATATGCGGGCCATCGCTCCTGAGGTCGTGGCCAATGGCGTCGAATTTGACGCCGTGCTCGCTGAGGAGGCTTTCATACTTTTTGAGCCGGTCGACCAGGTCTCTCTCCTGCAGGCGCTTCTTGCGACGACGGGGCGGGGCGGGAGGTATGATCTTGCAATCGACGCCGGCCTTGACGCAGTTGGCACAGGGTTTGTTTTTGTCGCAGCGGACCTTGCGCTGCTGGCAAAGCACACAGCTGGTGCCCCGAGTCAACTTCATGGCCGAAGGGTCAGACTGCGGGCCCGAAACCGGACCGGAACCCGAACCGGGCGCAGAGGGGGTCGGCTCAGCAGACATGTCTTATACAAAACGACTATAGCATAGTAGCGTCATCGACAGCAGTCTGGCGAGGCAGCCGCGGGCGTTGGGGTCAGGGGAGCCGGATGCAGGGTGTGAGTGGCGTGATGCGTCCAGGGCCTGCGTCACAGAGGGGGTTATTGTTGCGTGGTTGGTGGTTAGGAGGGCGGACTTGTCAAGCTGCATGCACTCCCAGGGCCATGAGACGCGAGATTGTGATCTATCGGGCTGTGGCCGCGGTGCAGAGCGCCATTCGTAGGGCTGGACCGGGCTTGGCAGACAAGTCTCGGACGCGGAACGGCTTGAGCTGCCCGGTTGGTGGATGGAGGGAGGTTCCTCTGCTCTTCAAGGACAGAAGTACGCGTGACCGGCCGTGCGCAAAGTGATGGAACAGTCGAGGTTCAGTTGCGGAGGTTTGACAGCAGGCGAGGTGAGTCGTCGGCACGCAACGACGACGAGCGAACGCCGGACCACTGCCGGGCGTGAGTTGCTGAGAACGGGGGAGCTCTTCTGACCGAGAGCTTCTCTCGACACTCATCCAAGCCGCACCGTGGGACCTCGAGTCTTGCTCTGATGGTGTGGGTGCTTTGCGTGCTGATGCTGGAGCTGGATGCTGCAAGGCTGACGTCGGAGTCGGAGCAGCCCCTCTCGGTCCCGAGATCAAATACGGCAAGAGCTCACCGTCGGCCGTCGGCTAACAGCGTTGTCCCGAAAGGGAAAGGCTTGTTTTAGCGGCAACGGCTTCGCGGCTGGGTAACTGGGGGCAAAATGATGGCCGCTGTACTTTCCGAAGTCCCTCTTCCGTGACCGACGCCTCAGACGACGAGGAGATGGTCCGATGCCCGTGCTCCCATACTCCCAGCACCCACGCCGCGCTGAACATTTCGAAGCCGAACCCGAGGAAGAAAGAAATGAATCAAGGCACGATGCTGGCCTATCTTCTCCCAGCCGCCCAGGGCATCCCGTGCTGAGCGCCTCTCATGGATTTAAATAACCCTCGAGGCGCCATCTCCTAGACAGGGTCGCCAAGGCTGTCTTTCATCTTTTGCTCTCATGCTCGATATCAGTACTGTAAAGTACTGCAGTCTCTTTATCGTATAAGTGGCTCTAAACGTGGCACCAGATTGACGCCGCACATTTTGGTGACGACCCCCTTGGTGGCCATGGCTGTCACGCATGGCAAAGCCTGGAACAGAGGCCGAGAGCTCCTTGATCAAAGTAGCGACAGCACATCGGTCTCTTCAGCCAGTGCCCAGAAGGAACTCCATCAAGTACCGAACGCGACCTCAGGAAAGATGCCCCCAAGTTTCAATGCCGCCTCAACGCTGCCTTCACCCTCTCTCACACGTCAAGGTCCCACAAGCGCCGAACTTGCAGTAGAGAAGCCAATGCCTGCCGACACAGGTTCCCTGAGGGAGGCTGAGGAAAATTACAAGCCTAGAACTGCAAAGTTCTGGCTCGTCACCTTCTCGGCCTTTGTCTCCATGTTTCTCGTCGCCCTGGACCGCACCATCTTGTCGACGGCCATTCCGCGAATCACCGACGACTTCCAGAGCTTGGGCGATATTGGCTGGTATGGCTCGGCTTACATGCTGACCACGTCCGCTTTCCAGCTGCTTTTCGGGAGGGTGTACCGCTTCTATGACCTTCGCTGGACCTTTCTTTGCTGCATCGTCGTCTTCGAGGCCGGGTCTGCCATTTGCGGCGCCGCCCCAACCTCCCCCGTCTTCATTGTCGGCCGGGCCATTGCTGGAGTGGGTTCGGCGGGCATCACGACCGGGTCCATGATGGTAATCATCCCCATGGTGCCTCTTCATAGGCGGCCCATGTTCCAATGTGAGTTCCCTGATGCTCTTATCCAAGCTGAAGACGCATGCTCATAGCGTGGTAGCTATTTTCGGCGTTCTCTTTGGCGTATCTTCCGTGGCAGGGCCCTTGATAGGCGGCGCTTTCACCAAGCGGGTGACTTGGAGATGGTGCTTCTACATGAATCTTCCTGTGGGAGCCGCTGCCTCCGTTTTTCTCTTCTTTTTCTTGCACGTATCCAAAGAGCCTCGGAAGCAAGTGCCGGTCAAGGAGCACATCATGCGACTGGATCCCCTCGGGACCTTCTTCTTCATTCCCTCCGTCGTCTGCCTGGTCCTAGCTCTACAATGGGGTGGCTCCACGTACTCCTGGGGTAGCTGGCGCATCATCGTCTTATTTGTTGTGTTTGCGCTGGCCGCTATTGCCTTTGGTGGTGTTCAAGTCCTGATGCCAGAGACTGCGACACTGCCGGTACGGATCATCAAGCAGCAAACGATGCTGGCGTCGGCGTTTTTCATGTTCTTTCTCGCGGGCGGAATGATGCTCTGCGTCTACTATGTCCCCCTTTGGTGTCGGTATCTCACATGAGCTGCTTGTAGCCGGCATTTTCCGCTGACAACCTTGCTCAGTCCAAACTACCCACGGCATCGACCCGGTCAAGTCGGGTATATACACGATTCCCCTGGTCCTGAGCCTTGTTGTCGCCGCCATTACGTCCGGGGTCGTCACCCAGCAAATCGGATATTACGTGCCGTCCATGCTGTCACGGGCTGTGCCCGGCTGGTGGACCCGGTTGTACCGGGTCCGGTGGGTCGTGCTCCGGTGGCAACACCGGCCCCGCTCCGCGGACCCAGAAGCTGCGAGAACATTCCGAGAAGGGCAATATAAGCTCGCACTCGAGGCTACGCCTCGAGTTCAGCTTCTTTCCTCCTTAGCTCTAGATAGACAACACCTAGGCACCTGCTTGTTGAATAAACTCCGGGCCAGCCTTTCACATATCTAGAGCTCCTTCTAAATACCGCAAGCTGCAGACTGCTCGTCAGGATGGACCAGCAGAGTGAGAGCCCAAGTCTCCAGCAGCAATGGATTGACCAACGCATTCAAGAAGCGGTCAATGCGACTCTCAGCCCTCTACAGGACCAACTTTCCTTGCTGATGGAGCAACTCGGGCGAGCGCAGCCGCAGAGCGCCGACTTGCAATCGCCGCCAGTGGCACGAGGATTGGGCGAGAGCACGCCTGGCTTGGGCACGCCCTCTCAAAACCTGCGGTACTGGAATGCGGAAACCGTTGCCCAACCCACCCAAGTATGACGGCTCACGGAAGAGCTACTCCGCCTGGGCCAGGCAGATGCGAGACAAGCTGGACCTTGATGCACACTACTACAGTGGAAATCGCGAACTTTGGTACCTCATCAACTCATGTTTGGACGAGCGACCACAGCAAGTGGTCGCTACCTTTTACGCCGCGGGAGGCCCTGGGGTAGCTACGACCCCAAGAGTTCATGCGATACCTCGACCGAACCTACCAGGACAGCAACATCCAATCCCGCGCTGCTGCCACGCTGAGAACTATGCGGCAGCGCGAAGACCAACCTCTCGCGTCCTTCCTTCCCCGATTCGAACAGGCATTAGCTGAAGCCGGGGGAGCAGACTGGCCGGACAGTGCAAAGATCGTATTTCTAGAGAACGCAATAAATGCACGCCTCCAAGAGAGTTTGGTCACAGCCGTCCTACCCGACGACTACCAGGGATGGCTTGCGAGAGTTCAGGAAATTGCGGGCAGATTGGAGACTGAAACCCGGTAGGCAGCCGACGTCGACTGAGCGGACGCCTCAACAGCTACCAAGGCAACGACCCAGGAGGAACCGGAGGACCCCGACGGAGATGTTAAGATGACGGACATCAACCGTATTGGCCACGAGTCGAAGGGTCGTCGACATGTCGATAAGAAGCCGAAGGATGAGCGCCGCTGCTATCGCTGTGGTCGGACGGATCATCTTATCGTGGACTGCCCAGCCCAGGTGGTCTTTCCTGGCGAAGGAAGCAACAGCGACCTAAAGCTGCGCGCATGAAGAAGCCCGATGCCGCAGATGATTCGGAATCAACCGCAGCATCCAGTGAGGACGAGTCGGCGGAAAAGACTAGCCCCGGGGCGAAAGCGGGCGCCGGGGCCTGCAAAGGCAGACATCCGGGACTGGGAAGCGTTCAAGCCACGAATGAATAGTCGGACTGTATTAGTCAACGCGCGGGTAAACCGAGGCTATCGAATACGCGCCCTTGTCGACTGTGGATGTGACTGCTATGCCGTGATCGACGAAGCCCTTGTTCGGAAGCTGCGGATACCCTTCGTCGACTCGAAACCACGAGAAATTGGGGGATTCTCAGAGTCAGCGAAGAGTGTCATATCCCCAGGGTCGGGGCTGTTGTGGTCGAGACAGCTGGATTTGACGAACGTGTCTTTGCATACGTGATCCCAAGCCTGGGCCAGGACATGTTCCTCGGCCGGCCTTGGATGGAGAGAAATCACGTCGTGTACGATGCTGCCAAGCAGCGAATGTACCATGGGAGGGCAGGTGTGACGATACGCCTCATTGGGCAGGAAGAGCCCGCCAAGATACGCGCGATTCGAAGCGCAAGACTCGTGTCGGCAGCCGTATTCACGGCGGAGTGTCGACGCGCAAAGAGACGCAAGAAGTGCAACGCGATCTCGATTCATGCAATCAGTTTGTCGGATATAGAGGGCGCTTCAGCCGAAGCCGCCAGTCGATCCGAGCGAGAAGGTCCCGGCAGAAGTGCTGAAAGAATTCCGCGACCTATTCTCACCAGGAGAGGCAATGAAGCTGCCGCCACATCGACCGGGTGTGGATCATGAAGTCAACCTGCAGCCTGACAAGAACGGCAACGAGCCACCCTTCCGTGGGGCCCACTCTACAACATGTCACGAGAAGAGCTGTTGGTCTTGCGAAAGACCCTGAAAGACCTGCTGGACAGAGGATTCATCCGAGCGAGTAGCTCAGCGGCTGCCGCGCCGGTGCTGTTCGTGCGGAAGCCGAATGGAGGGCTGCGATTTTGTTGCGACTACCGAGCGCTGAATGCAATCACCAAGCGCGACCGATACCCACTGCCCCTCATCGCGGAGACCCTGCAGAATCTGGCCAAGGCTAAGTGGTTCACCAAGTTGGACGTGGTGGCCGCTTTCCATAAGATCCGCATGGCTCCGGGACATGAGGAAAGACTGCATTTCGCACGAGGTTTGGGCTCTACGAGTGGCTCGTGTGCCCTTTCGGCCTGAGCGGCGCCCCGGCATCATTCCAACGATACATGAACAGTGTATTGCGCGAATGGCTGGACGACTTTGTCACAGCGTACCTGGATGATGTACTGATCTACTCGAGCGGTTCGAAGGCGGATCATGAGGCTAAGGTGCGACGAGTTCTCCAAGCACTCGCCGACGCTGGGCTGCACCTAGACCCAGCGAAGTGCGAGTTTTCGGTACAAGAGGTCAAATACCTTGGGTTCATCGTCAACGCAGGAAAGGAATCGCCTGCGACCCCGAAAAGCAGCGCGCCATCCGCGAATGGGAGGCCCCGACCACGGTGAAGGTGTCAGAAGCTTTCTGGGCTTCGCCAACTATTACCGGATCTTCATCCCCGACTATGCCAAGATCACGCAGTCTCTGGATGCCCTGCTTAAGAAAGGAACTGCCTTTCATTGGGGACGAGCGGAGAACGAGGCGTTTCAGGAGCTGAAGCGACGATTTTGCGAGTCACCGGTGCTCAAGCAGTGGGACCCGAGCCTCCCGACCTTTTTGGAGACGGATTGCTCAGGCTACGCATTGGGAGGCGTCCTGTCGCAGGAAGGCCCAGATGGACGTCGACACGCATGCGCCTTCTTCTCGAAGCGACTTTCGCCAGCGGAGTACAACTATCCCATTCACGACAAGGAGATGCTTGCCATCATGAGATGTCTCGACAACTGGAACGCCGAACTTAGGAGCTGCGGCCCATTTACAATCCTTACCGATCACCGCAACCTGGAGTATTTCGCGACACGCCAGAAGCTCACGGAACGGCAGAGCCGTTGGGCAGCCGAATTGTCCCAGTTCGACTTCAAGCTCGAGTATCGACCGGGAAGCGAGGCTGTCGTGCCTGATGCGTTGTCCCGCCGTGAACAAGACAAGCCACAGGGCATTGACGACGAGCGGGAACAAGGAAGAATGATACAGTTGATACCGGATAGTGCCATTCCATCATCGACAAGAGCATGTATCAACGCGATGAGTTCTGACTGTTCAGAGGCATCCACCCTGCCGAAGATGAAGGTCTTCGAGGTAGCGGACCTGCAGCAACTCTGGGACGAAACGGTGGCGAAGGACTCGATATTCCGGGCAGCCTATAAGGCAGTCCGCGATCGCGAGCGTGCCTTCCCGCCCTCGCTGGGCCTGAAGATCCAGATTTCAGAATGTGCGATCGACGCAGGCAAAGGCTGACATTCAGAGACCGTATTTGGGTGCCGGGTGATCCGGAGAGGAGGGTAACCAGGAGGAAGCTGAGAAAGACCAGTTGAGAACCCGCATTGTGCAGCAGTCGCATGACTCTGTTGCGACCGGTCATCCCGGCAGGAAGGTACGCTGGCTATTGTGGCTCGGCGATTCTACTGGCCTGGGCAGTCCCAGCTGGTTCGCCGGTACGTAGCCAATTGCGACACCTGCGGCAGAGCACACATCTGGCGCCAGTCGAAAAGGATTTCTCAAGCCTCTGCCGATTCCAGATCGACCCCGAAGCCATTTGTCCATGGACTTCATCACAGATCTGCCGCCTACTGGACCGAGCAAGGCAAGGTACCTGTGGGTGATTGTGGACAGACTGACAAAGGCTGTGACCCTCGAGGTGATGGACAACATGGAAGCTGAGCCGTGTGCAAACCGTTTTCTCCAGTGTCATTACCGATTTCACGGAATGCCACGGTCCATCGTC
Source organism: Hirsutella rhossiliensis (assembly GCF_020360975.1). Lineage (NCBI taxonomy): Eukaryota > Fungi > Ascomycota > Sordariomycetes > Hypocreales > Ophiocordycipitaceae > Hirsutella > Hirsutella rhossiliensis. The sequence goes on from NW_025408669.1 coordinate 3,675,363, forward strand.
AGCGACCGCGGGAGCAACTGGCTAAGTAGGTTCTGGAAGAGGTTCTGCCGTCTTGCAGGTGTCACGCAGAAATTGAGCACGGCCTATCATCCTCAGACGGACGGAGGGCCAGAGAGAATGAACCAGGAGATCGAGGCCTACCTGAGAGCCTACGTGTCGTACGTGCAGGACGACTGGGAGAACTGCTCCCTGCCGCGCAGCTGGCACTCAACAATCGTGAATCCGCAGCGACCAAGATCAGCCCCTTTTTCGCTGAGCATGGTTACCACGTCGATCCCATCAGCGTCGAGGAATCGGAAGAGCCACCGAGGCATAGAGAGGAAAGCAGAGCTGATAGCCTACTCAGTCGCCTGCAGGAGGTCAATGAGTACATGCAAGCAGTGATGGCCTCCTCACAGCAACAACAAGAAGAGGCTGCCAACGCAAAGCGACAGCCTGCGGAGCGATTTGAAGTTGGTGACAAGGTGTGGCTCTCGATGGCAAACTACAGATCGCCACGACCGTGCAAGAAGCTCGACTGGCTGCATCACAAGTACACAGTCACGAAGGTAATTAGTTCGCACGTTGTTGAGCTCGATGTTCGTGGCTCAATTTACCCGCGATTTCATGTTGACCTTTGCGGCGGGCGCATCAAGATCCGGCTCCTGGCCAAAGGTAGATGACGCACAGCCACCACCGGTACAAGATGAGTCCGGCACGGATCTGTGGGATGTCGACGAGATCCTCTGCGCGAGATGGAAGAAGCGCGGACGAGGAATTCAGGCAAGCACTAGTGCGATGGACGGGCTACGCAGAGCCGACTTGGGAGCCAGTTGAGTGGTTGCAAGGAACAATTGCGATGAAGGCATTCGAGGACAAGTACGGGCCAATCAAGACCGATGATGGCCCTAGGAGAGGTACGAGACGCTGGCAGGAACGCAAGAACCCCGCAGACGCCGACCTGGTCGGAGGGGACAAGGGGGTAATGTCACGGCTGTGCCCGGCTGGTGAACCCGGTTGTACCGGGTCCGGTGGGTCGTGCTCCGGTGGCAACACCGGCCGCTCCGCGGACCCAGAAGCTGCGAGAACATTCCGAGAAGGGCAATATAAGCTCGCACTCGAGGCTACGCCTCGAGTTCAGCTTCTTTTCCTCCTTAGCTCTAGATAGACAACACCTAGGCACCTGCTTGTTGAATAAACTCCGGGCCAGCCTTTCACACATGCTACTCGGTCCTTGCGTTACCGCCATAGGCGAAGGCCTCATGACGACGTTTACGCCCGCCACCGACTCCTCGCACTGGATTGCGTACCAGTTCCTCGTTGGTTTTGGCCTCGGCCTTGGAATGCAAACTGCTAGCCTGGCTGCGCAGACAACCCTGCCAAAGGAGGACATCCCCACAGGTGTCTCGATAACCTTCTTTGCGCAGCAGCTAGGCGGTGCAATATTCGTCTCCGTCGGACAAACTATCCTGAGCGGCCTCCTCGTGGACAAGCTTGCTCACCTGCCTGGGCTAGACCCTGAGGTCATTGTTCGAACTGGCGCCACCGACCTGCACCGTGTCGTCTCCGCCCGTTACTTGCCGGTTGTTGTAAGCGCATACAACCATGCGTGCACCAGAATATTCTTTGCCGCCCTCGCTCTGGCCTTTGCCCAGCTGCTCTGCGCGTGCTGCGTGGAGTGGCGGAGCATCAAGAAAGGGGCCCAGGGCACACAGGCTCGAGGTTCGGCGGTCAACGACCCATCGCCCAAGTAACGGCCTTGCACCGATTTCATGCGTCAGGAGTGTACGGGTTAAAAGGAGGCGTTTTTGGAGGTCGGGACAAGGAAGAGTATTAGAATCGTGACAATGGCACCGCTCCGCTCAGTCAGCGAGTCCGTAGGACTGCAATGTATATAGAAACCCGCTCAATAGAAATTAACCTCCAGTACGGAGCTTGGATTGAAGCAGCATATTGCCTGTCAGCGCGCGCGAGGGGCGGCTGGTGAGCTGCGTGACCGAGGTACGGAGGCCTTCGTCTCCTGGCCTGTACCATCAGCTGGTAACTTAATTAATTATCAAGTGCCTTCAAGGTTTAAGCATAGGCGGGGCTTAGTCATCAATCCACTCACAGGGGCGTCATCAACTATTGGCAATAGCTGGTGTCACAGGTCCCGGGGCCGGCTGACCGGTCATCCGGTAATCGGATTACCGCCCCGCCCCACGCAAAACCATGTCGTTTTCGAAGGTTCGTCCCTGCGGGGCTGGCGTTTTCTTAGTCGGATTACCGCCATCGGACGGCAAAATCGAAGGTCCACGCCCGCGGGGCCCTGCGCGAGACCTTCGATTTCGGTCTCGCTCACGCGCGTTGCGCTCCACCTCCCTCCTCCCACCTCCTCCACCACCTCCTCCATTGCCACCGTCGCGACGGCGACCGCCTGCACCATGTCGAACGCGATAGAGGATCCCCGGGTCAGGGCGGCCATTGAGCACTACCTGTTAGATCTGGAGAACACCCAGCCGAAGAATACGAAGCGAAATTATCGTCCCAAGCAGGAAGAATGGAAGGCAAGCCCGCATGCGCGCCCTGCAATCTTCATGTAGATCCATGCATTGACCGCCTCACAGGAGTGGTGTCAAGCCAACTGGCCTGCGATCCCGGACGTTTGGCCGGCCTCGGTACCACAGGGCCAACAGCTACCGGGAGACCTGGTCGATGAAGGAAAGCTCTTGCTCTTCATGAAGGAGGTAGTGGCATCACGTCCTCCAAAGAAAGGAAAGAGGGTCGCCGATGAAAGAAAACGACACCTCGAGGCTCAGGAAGCCAAGAGGGCCGTGAAAAGACGCAGAGCACCATCAGGTAACAGATGTTGATCACGGGATGTGGTCGTCGGACTGAGCCAGCCCATCATACTAACACCCAGCTTCCCCCAGCAGATACCATCGTTGTAGGCGGCGGAGGTAGCGAATACGAGTCAGACTCCGACTTGGAGTTGTATGAGTCCACGCTCAAACTACAGTATAATACTGTACGGGGCTACGTCTCGGCCATACAGAAGCTTTACGACGAGCAGAAGAGCCGGGAGTCAATCCTGCGGCCCGGCCACAGGAGTGGCACTGAAGGCGCTCAAACGCAGCATTCTTGCAACGACTTGGAGCCGGAAGAGGAAGGAATACATGGACAGGGGAGTTGGAACTCTGAGAGATGTGTATGCGCCGGCGCAGATACCCGACCACACCAACGTGGCATGGTCCGAGAGAGAGATCGCCTGCGCCCTGAGGACGCAGGTGGACTTTCTGCTCGGGAACCACATGCTGCTGCGGTCCGGCAACCGCCTGCCGATGGAGTTGGCAGACTGCTTTCCCTGGACTTACCCAACGAGGGCTTCAAGGCCCAGGGTATACCACGAAGGCGCTGGTTGTCGTGATGAACTGTGGGAAGACCAACCAGCACGGCCGCATGGAGTATGGATCTGCTTTGCGGCATCGAGATCCGCGGTCTTGTCTCATCGGCGCCCTCGCGTTCTGGCTTTTCTGGCGCTGGCAGGTAGAAAAGGCGGAAAGGTTTCCCGTCTTCCAAAGAAGCGAAGACTGGTATGAAACGAAGGTGCTCCGCCGATCGGCGAAGGAGCCTCAAGGTAAGCGTGATGGCATTCACCGGAATCCCATAACTCAGAGGTGCATCGACCCTTTCACTCACCGAATATACAGCTCCGTTGTCGGGCCAGACTGCCCGAGAATGGACGTCCAGGTTCTACAAGAAGGCCGGGATCAAGGTCTCCAAGGTCAGCCACGCGCCTAGAGTGGCCGCGACGCAAAACGCCGACATGGCCGGAGTGGATGAAGGCCAGGCATGTCATCTGCCCTAGGCAAGCCGCCAACCCCCTGGCCTGGGCTGACCCGAACTATACAGATCCGCCGAGCCGGTCGTTGGAATAACGGAGACCAAATGACCGGCTGCTATCTGACTTCCTGCCTTTCGAATTCATGAGGCCGTGGCCGACTTTGACCCTGAATGGTCGGGGTCTTATTTCGTGCCCGGGCCACCGTGAGGCCGCCTGTGGTGCTACTCGTGCAGGTCTGGCCTCAACTCGACAAATGGAAAGAGGCCCACAGTAGCCCTTTCTCAGATCTCGGGTGGAGCAGAACATGGCCGCCGGCGCCTTCTTGGAACTCCTGGAGTGGCTTCGAGAGGTGCTCCTGCAGGACGCTGTCTTCCTTCGCGAGTCCTACCCCGACCATCCTATCTTTCAGGATCCGGTCTTCTCTTGCCCCGAGTTTGAAGCGTTCGCCAGCAAAGTTCAAGACACATGCACACGGGACCACGAAGACAGCCATACCACGGTCATTCAAAAGCGATCCCGGTGGTTGCGGAGAAGCTGCGCACAGTACTGACTCAACAGGTCGCAGCCGAGCAGTTAGCTGAGCGAAGACATCTAGACCTTTTGGGGGCTTCTTACGAACTATGCACAAAGTTGGATGAGTTTGCGCAGGCGACCTACACCGTCACCTTCAGCCCCGGCCAAGGTGCTGCAGGTCAACATGCGGAGATCGCGGAGCTCATCAACAGAGGCGCCGCGCTCCACGAGAGACGGTCCTCAGGTCCGAGATAGGCCCTTCGCAAGCGGGCGGTCCGACATACGCTCCGCTCTCTCTAGAGCAGCAGCAGGGAATGGTGCAAGCGGGCCAGGGGCAAGCCCCCCAGGGAAGAGCGCATGGCGAGCCGCCTGGGCCGCGCGAACCTCCGAGCTTCAAGCTCCCCGTTCTGTCAAATCTGTACAGGAGCTGCTGCGTCTCTGGCGGCAGGGCTGGGGCGAAATGCCTTCTGTGGATTCTCTTGAGCGAGACTGGGGTGCTCGATGGCGGCCATCTGCAGAGAAGAATTACCTTTCCACGCGCAAGATCATCGTCGATGAGGTTCGGAGGCGGGCCCAGTCGGACGGCTTAACTGAAGATATCGTGGCGAGGCAAATGGACGAAGAACGTGGACCCAGCTCTTTGGATAAGTTGTTCAAGGCCATCCGAAAGGACAGGCAAGGCGAAAAGGGACACAAACGTGCGTCGGGCAATTCAACGTCGGTGGTAGCGAAAAGTCGATGGCGCAGTGATTTTGAACACCCGTCTGATAGAATGACCGAGGACCTTGGCGGCGAAAGTGCCCCCAGGCCGTCAGGGGGCCTGTAGACAGGGTATGCATCCGCTAAGCGTCGCTGTAGCTCCAGTGCGTCAAGGCTAGAAAATGCTTCAAATCACCGCAACCTCGCAACCGACAGGATGTAGGACCTTAGACAGGGTGCATTCTGATCGCACAAACGCAGGCTATCCAGTCGAACTGGTTTTCTCGTCGTCGGTCCCGGCTTTCGCGCTTTATGGCGCTCCGAAGATGACATCAACCCGGCAGAGGTGATGTCAAGGGCAAGCGGGTAATCGGCGGTAATCTGCGGGGTAATCCGCTGACCGCCCACCAAAGCCGGACCTGTGACATCCACTTGATGTCGCGGGGCATCTCAACCGCGGTCCTCTCAACATCGACCGCCGCAGCAACCCTTGGCGCCCATCACTGCGCAAATTCTCTCGGGCGCGTCTGCCTAAGACCCTGTCTCGCGAGCCCGCAAGAGCCGCCCGCCCGGCCTCTCACGGGCACCATGGCTGCTGCTGCGAGCGCCAACCCCCTCATCTCGGGCCAGAAGAGCTCCCAGCTCCAGACCGTCCTCCACCCCCTTGTCCTGCTCGCCATTTCCGACTATATCACGCGCCACACTCTGCGCGAGCAGCAGGGGCCGATAATCGGGGCCCTCCTCGGCCAGCAGAATGGACGCGAAATCACCATTGAACATGTGTTTGAATGCCACACTCGCTCGGCGCCAGAGGTCGAGGGAGGCTACCTGCTGGATGCTCCCAAGTTTGGGGCGAGGCTCGAGCAAAGTCGGTGGCGCTGCGATTTCATGGCAGAGCCTCAAATGCTGATGTTGAAGCAGTGGTCACGGTTCACAAGGAGCGACGCCTAGAACTCGTCGGCTGGTACACTCTTCTCCCAGTCTCGGGCCCGACGCTTTCCATCTTGCCCATCCACAGCCAGATCGTCGAGGGATGGAACGAGTCGGCCATCCTGCTCGGATTCCACCCGGAGGAAGCCCTCAACCACTCTGTCGGCGGCAAGCTTCCCCTCACGATATACGAGAGCAGCTACGAAGTCGACGACATCAAAAACGACCAAGATGGCGAGGATAAGAAGATGGACGACGGCGAACCCGCCCTCAGGCTCAAGTTCCGCGAGGTCCCCTACTCGGTCGAGACGGACGAGACGGAGATGATTAGCATGAACTATGTGGCCGGCGGCGGCGGGGGTGCCTCGGCAGCGGCGGCTAAAGACGAGCGGCTGTCGCGCTCTGTGGAGTCAAATGGCAAAGGCAAGCGCAGATTGGTGGAGAGCGGCATCGAGGAGACCAAGCGCCAGGCGCAGCAGGACGCCGACGACGTGCTCACGCGCGAGGAGGAGGAGATCGTGGCCTCCCTCACCGCCAAGGCAAACGCCATCAAGATGCTGCACTCGCGGATCCGCCTCCTCGCCACCTACCTGGAGCGGCTACCGCCCTCGTTTGTCAACGGCGAGCATAGCGACGCCGACAGAATGGAAACGGACAATACGGTCCCGTCCATGACGATACTGCGACAGATCCAGGCGCTTGTCGGCCGCCTGGACCTCGTCATCCCCTCGGACAAGGAAGCCTTTGACAGAGAGACACTCCAGCAGTCAAACGACGTGCACCTCTTTGAGCTCCTCAATACCGTCATGCAGAACCTCAGCCAGGCTCGTGACGTGGGCAAGAAGTCGAGCATTGTCGAGTCGTCAAAGCTCAACACCCGGCGGCCGACGGCGGACGCGTTTCCGGGGGGCTCGCCGTACAGCTTGGCTGGCTCGGGCGACATTTTCATCTAACAGTCACGAATCTTTACTGTCCTCGGACGCGGCGCGCACAGCACGATTGCCAACCAAGCGACTACAATCCGGCGTTGGGGAAGGGGATACATCATGTATTGGAGTCTTTTACGGAATCCTCAATCACAGGGGTCTGACGAGACGATGGCTGCTCCTCAGGGCTTGGGGCACTTGGAGCCGTCGTCAATTTATCTTAAGAAATGAGTCAAAAAGTTCCCTTTGATTTTTCCCCCATGGTTGAATACAGAGCGTGACTGGACATGTAGAAGCTGAAGAGCTCCCACCCCCTCGATGCATAGGATACAGAGCGTGCAAAGGAAAAATCGTCAGAAAAGAGGGCCCGCTGAAGCACTTTGGACACCAAGACCCACACGTTTCGTGCCGTCGTCAAATCCAGGCCGTCCTCAAAAGGTGCTCGTGGCCAGCCGGCTCGCCGCGTTCCTCGCGTCGATGCGATCCTCGTCGTCCTCGTTGGCGCCTCCGAGCCCCCCCGCCCCCGCGCCGGCCGCGCCTTGGGCCGAGTCTTGGTCCTCGTCGCCGCCGCCTTCGCCGCCCTCCTCGGCCACCTTGCCCATGATGAGGCTGCCCGAGACGCTGCGGCTCGAGGCGTCGGACCGGCGGGGCACTCCGCTCCACGCGTCGCCCCTGGGGCCCTGGCTGGCGGCGAGGCTGGCGCGCCGCGTGGCTGGGTGGGCTTCGCGGCCGAGGCGGCTCAGCCCGCCCGAGGCATCGATGGAGCGAATGTCCGGGCGGACGGCCTCAAGCACGGCCAGCGTCCGGCGCTCTGCCTCAATCTCGCGGAGCACAAAATCCCTAATGCTCAGGCGCAGGTCTGCCGCCGTCCGCGTGAACCACTTGCGGCGCTCGAGGACCAGGTTTTTGGTCACGCGCGCCGTCTTGTTGTGGAGGTTCATCTCGCTCTGCCGCGCGTCATCGAGGGCCGCAATCGCCTCGTCCACCTTTTCGCGGCGCACGCTCGAGCTTGCCTTGAGGCGATCGGCCGCATTGAGTTTGTTGCGGGTGACATCCTGGGCTTGCAGGAACTCCCTGATGAGGATCTGGCGATTGGTGAGAGATTCCTTGACAATGAATGCGTCCTGGGAATGGTACTGAAACGGGTCCCCGATCGTGGCCGCTTCTGCCGTCGCCTGCGCCGCGTGGTAGTCGCCGACGGTCTGGACAGTCCTACCGAGCTTCCTGTATGCATTTGCGAGCCCGGGATGGGGCTCCTGGACGTTCATGCTGCCCAGCTTCACCCCAAAGTCCGATTCTGCGAGACCGAGACCTGCGGATCTTGTCAGCCAAGTGTACAGAAGGCGGATTCGTGATGCGTGGCCGACCTCTTCGGGCCTTAACCATCCTATCGACCTTATGGCCAGCGTCCATGGTGCCAAGATAGAACAACTTGACGGCGGGACGGGCATCCGCAAGTTCAGGGGTATCGTCAGGCGGTGGCGCAAATTGCTTCAGAATCTTTCTGCGAACGCCAGTCGCCGGCTGCTTCATCTTGACCATCGGGCTGTAGCCAAAATCACTCTCCACAAAGAGAATCATTTCATCGTCTTTCATCAGTACGTCACTGCTACATACGTAGTTGAACCATCGTTGCATCGTGGCCTTGACGCGCGTTTCGTCTTCATCGGTGCCGGCGCCGGCGGCCGTGACGGGAGGTGGAACGGCAGGGACCAGGGCCTCGGGGTTCGCAGATATCAGGTGAGCGGCTAGTTTGACAAACTCGGAATGAAGACGTCGGACGTCGCGATACTGGGTTGTGCGGAAACGGGGCAGGTTCGTCTGTACAATGTTAGCCGCCTGATAGGAGGAATGCGAGAAGCTTGGCGCCAATTACATGAATATCGAAGCGAAGAACAGGATCCTTCTTGCCGGTGCGTTCGAGTCCCGTGATCTTGGCCTGCAGTTTCAACTGAGGCTGAGATGGTTTATGCGGCAGTTGAGCCTGGCCGGGTTGCGCGTGTGGGCCAGCGGGCTGTTCGTGTCTCTGAGATGCCGGGGCCGAGCCCGCGAGAGGGTCGGAGTTATCTGCTTGCAAAGCGCCCGCCGGTTGTGGTCCGGCGGACGGCAGGGTGACCGGGGCTTCTGTTTCCGTCTCGGTGCCCGATTCAGCATTCGCCGTTCCAGGCCGCTGGAAGCCCTCGGCCTCGACGACCTGGTCAATCCCGTTGGATGCTTGCGGTGCGTAGGGAAAGGGAGGCTGCTGGCCCGACATGTTTTCGAAGCCGGAGCTGTTCTGCTCGGGAGACGAGATTGGCGAGTTGACCCATGGCGAGGCGCCAGCGGGGTCGTCTGCCTCGTGAATCGAGGCGCCGTAGTCCATATTTGTTTGTTTCTTTTCCTTGCCCGACTTGTTGGAACCAACTGACAGCCCGGGTCTGGGGGGCCGCGGTGGGCGGAGAGAGATGACGTTGACCTCGGTTGGCCGTGGCGAAGCGGGACAAGAACGAGGTCGGGGGGTTGGCTGTCGTGGCTTCACGCGTCAATCATGGCGCGAACGCGATGCACGAACGCTAGAATGCCTCCAGGGTCGTCGATAGTGGCGCGTTGGGTCGTACGTGTCGTCGGCGGAGCTGACAATGTGACGCCAAAGTTACGATTGCGTGCCACTTAAAAGGCTCTGGAAGTGAAGGGGAGCTCCGCACCAAGTTGAAGGCGGGGGTGCGTGCAAAGCCATTGGCCCAACAAGCGCGGCTTTATCGCGCTTAAAACAGGCGCTGAAGAGCTTTTATCGGGCCCAAAGCAGCCTAGTGCGGGGCAGTAACAAAAAAAATTTACGCGCAGACTAGTAAAATTGAGGATCAAAATTTCCACCGCTAATTATCAGCTTCCCTATCTCAGCAATCGACAAGGCGCCCGACCTGCCCAAAAGCCCTCGTCTCCAAGCTCGCTGTCGGCAACCATTTTCATTTCTGACGCATCCCCTCCAAGACAAACGAAACTCTCGAGCCCTTTTGCAATCTCGGCGAAAGAAATTCGCACCAATGGGCAAGAAGAGAGCGAGAGAGGAGGCCGCAAGTATCCCAGCAGCGGAGAACAGGGATGGCGATCGAATGGATGAGGACGAAGAGGAAAGCGATGACGATGAGGTGAACAAGACAGCCATCGCCAAACGCAGCCGCAGATACATGGGCCATATTGACAAGAATAGTAGCATTTTCATACGCTACAAATAGAATTCGAGTGGTTCAACTTTGCGCCTGATATCGACTTTCACGGCACGAAGTCGCTGCTGCGGCAGCTGTTTGACGTCGATGCCAGCCTTTTCGACACGTCGGCGCTCGCAGACCTCATTCTGTCACAGCCGACAATCGGCTCGGCCGTCAAAGTCGACGGCAAGGAGAACGATCCCTACGCCATTCTCACCGTCCTCAACACCCACGAGCACCGCGCAAATGAGTCGATGAAGAAGATGATGGCGTACCTGGCGGAAAAGGCGAGGGCCAACGACTCCCTGGCCGCCATCGACGAGGTCATCAAGGCCAGGGCCCAGGTCGGTCTGATCCTCTCGGAGCGCCTCATCAACGTGCCGTCCGAGATTAGCGCGCCCATGTACTCGATGCTCATTGACGAGATGGAGGCTGCCGTGGAAGACAAGGAGCCGTACGAGTTTAGCCACTACCTCATCATGTCCAGAGCGTTCCACGAAATCGAGTCGACTCTTGACGCTGACGATCGCAAGCCGAAGAAGGCAAGGGAGGAACGTGTTACACAATTCTTCCACCCCGAGGACGAGATTTTTCACAAGCACGCTCTGGCATACGGTAACTTTGTGTACACCAAGGAGGGAGATGTGGTATCGGATAGCAAGCGAGCGTTCCAAGAAGTGGGCATCCAGACGATTGGTCACATGATGTTAGTCGAGGGGAGCAAGTTTGAGGGCGCCGTCAAGGAGATAAATGCGTTGTTCAAACCCCAGCAACCTCAGCAATGAAGAAAGTCTATGCGTCGGGCTCCAACCTCTGCATCAGATACTCGACCTCGACCTCCTTGGTCAAGGGGATGACAAAGTCTTTGTACATGGCAACGACGGCGTCGACGTCAATCTTCGTGGGACCCTCTGAGCCGTCGGGAGCGGCGGGGTCCTTGCCGTAGGTGAGGGCCTTGAGGCGGAGGCGTTCAAAGATGGACTGCTCGACGGCCGCGTTTGTGATGGAGTCTGCGATGCCCTGGCGGTCGGCGGCCTTGATGAGACGCGTGTACTTTTCGGGGTCCGAGCGGAACTTTGACTCGGCGACGAGCTTGCCGAAATGAATGCGGCGAGAGAGAGCCTGGAGGCAGGCAAAGTCGCAGGTGGCGGTGGATCCGTAGTTTTCCTCCGACTCGCCGCGGTCCTGACGGCCAAAGTCGGGGCAGACGGCGGGAAGGAACTTTTCAATGTAAAAGTGCTTGATCTTTGCGTTGACGTTGACGGTGTTTGCGTGGAGGATCTTGGGGTAGTTGAGGGGCTTGAGGATGGGCTTCTGGAGGGCTTCGGGGAAGAAGGGGTATTCGTCGGGGGACTCGTAGCGGCGTATCAGCGACTGCAGCTTCTCCTGCTCGCAGAAGTACCAGTCGAAGAAGCTGAGGTCGCTGTTGGGGATGTGGATGGCGCCGGGGGTGTAGATTGTCTGCCGGCGTCGCATCGAGAGGTTAGGAGGAAGGCGTGCGTGGAGGAGGAACGAAGCGGGGAGATGGGCCAACGAGATGGGCCAACGGTACCTTGTTCAAGGCAAACTGGACCCTCTCGATGAGGTGGAAGGTGATGGTGTCCTCGAGGCGGCTGCGGCGATGGATCAGCAAGCTGCGCCTTCTCTGTGTATGCGGGTGTATTTGTGACTGTACATTAACTGGAACCGGATTCGCGATAGGTCGAGCGCCTTGCTTGCGTCGGCGACATCGACGACCGAGTCCATGTTGTGCAGCGAGCGAGCGGATGGATGCGCCAAACCGAAGAGTAGCGGAGTAGCTGGCGATGCGAAACCGGCGATTCGCTTGCGTTGCGAGCCTCAAGGTCGATGCGTTCACAGTCGGGAAAGTGAATCTGTGGTGACGATGTCAGGACAGGTGGTGGAAAAAGCAAGTTTAGTTGAGGCGGAGTCGTTACGCATCTCGGACCGAGACATACTAAAGTGCCTGCGAGAGCGTGTGCCTGTACCTGGCACCACTAGCACCCTTGGCGGCCGCCGTATGTATCGGCACTTTTATTTGGTTTCAGGGTCGCAGCGGGGGCCACAGAGGGGCAATGCGACTGTGCTGTCCATCCCTTTGGCTGCGGTATTAATTACGGCCACCCCTAAGTAGCTGGACCCACAGCCCCCGCCTTTGTCAGCAGCTACTCATCCCCTAACTCGCAGAGCTAGAAACTCGCAACAGAACAGAAGAGCTTTCCTTGTCATAGATGCACGGTGAGGTATATACCGTAGCTTTGGCACCTAGATTCGCCGTGCCATGATGTACACAGTTCGCATTAGTCGGAAAGCATAGTCGCACTAGGATGATCCATTCTGGGTAATTCGCGTCGTTGTCTTTTGAGTATACCCCGATTAGGAAACCGGGAGCTCGAGTCAGGCTATGCAGATCGACTATTGCTTCGGCCGCTCGGGGATCAGAGGGCATTGTCTGTCAAGCTCCCAGTCCAAGGCCCAACCAGCATGCCAAACCGTCATGCAATCTATCTTCATCAAACCCGGCGCCTCCTCCATGACTCCACTCGAACCTCAGACCCAGCAGCCAAAGGCTGTTTCCGGCTGTGGGCAAGTGGTGCCTCAGAGGGCGCATGCAATCTGTGCCGAGCAATGGGGTTCCGCAAGCTATCTAGTACCTAGCATCAGTCCGCCGCCGTCTTCTCCCCATTAAACTCCTCAGGTTGAGTAAAACAGTAGCCTCTCTGGTCGGCAAGCAGCCGCTGCGGCTCGGCGCCTCATTCGCGGCCAACCATGAAATCGCAGTTGTAGTGCGTGTGGCCAAATGCTCAGAGCTTGACGCCGGGGCTCGTAAAGCATCTCTCTCCTGTCTGGTCGGTAGATAAGCCGCTGGTGATGAGTTTCCTTCTGGTTCCCGGAGACAAACAGGACGGACCGGAACCGGGCGAGCTCCTTGGACAAGAAGGTCAGGCATTCATCCTTGCGCAACACGATGTTGCCGAGGTCCTGGAAGCTTCCAGGTGCGGGTCCGACACGACCTGAACCGCCACCTTGTCTGCAGTATGGCGATTGGATTAAAGCCGTTGGGGGCCTGTGTGGGATAATCAAGGACGAAAAGGTCACATTGTGGATTGGGCAGAGCTCCGCGCGTATATGCAAGAGCTTTCAAACCCGTTCACTAGACACCTCAGCAAGCGCCATTTAAATGCCGTACTGTGGATACGGATGGATAGATACGTTACTGTCAGGACAAGAAAGGGCCTATAATACGCGTTAGTAACACCTCTATTGGGGGTGCCCTCATTTTGCATGGTGTAGCGGTATTTTACCAGCTTGACAGTTACCTATTGAGTTACTCAACTCGGGGTTATTGCTCACAGACTGAGCCGACTCTCCCACCACATGCTTCCGCCGTTGCGAATTCATGCTACGTGGTTCCTAGGAGCGCATTTCAATGCCAGCCCGGCTTGCCATCAAAGTATATAAGTACGCATTAAAGCACAAGAATCTAGACACTACTGCCCCTAAGAAAACTCGGGTCCGGTGTAAAGCCGCGCCACTATTCGAAACGGCGATATAGATCTCCCTATTCTGTAGCTAACGTTCCCATAACGTCAACCAATAAAGTGTTTGCTTGTTTCAGCTCAGCAAGGAACTCGAAGCGGAACAACGAGTCCCCTTGGGAGAATTCAAGAGATTAAACATACGAATCTTTATCCCTGGCAATGAAAGAAAATACCCACTGTATGAGAGTTAATGAAGCAGGAGCCTCTTTTATTCCTTTAGTGAGCCGGGGGTGACCGAGGTGACTGCCCTGACTCCTGACAAACGAGGCATAACGATGTATAGAGATCCACGGCATAACTACATCCTGACATATCGCATTGCGGTATTTCCTCAAATAACCCAAATAAAGTCTGCATTGATTATGATGCAACCCTCGTAAGCAACTACGCACTAGCCATGAGTAGCATATTACTCAAGTATCAGTTTATAGCAGCACTCTCGAATAGATATAAAACCCTATAGACGACACCATATCTCATGTGTAGACCCCAAGCTTCAATAGCACTCACGTCCATTCAAAACTCTCAGTCGCCGTTTCTTCACACCCATTAGGTCGGAATTACTCGTTCATCATCATGCTATCTTTCACTCGGGCTTTGATAACCGGTCTACTGGCCGTTGGGGCCATGGCGGTCCCTCCTGTTTACCCTGGCTTTAATCGTCCCCCTGGCCTTCCATTTGATACATATGCGTTTCCAGACGAGCTGGTTGCCGCCTATCGAGCCGCTGATGCTGCAGAAGCCAAAAGCAACTCACTGGGTCGTAGAGACGAACGCCTTATCGATTTATACTTGCACGTCATCCAACACCCCACAAAGCATGAGCACGACATCAGTGTATGTTGGCGCGGCCACTTTCAATGGCCAGCCTTGAGCGTTGAGCTGATAAATTGGGATACATATAGGACGAGAGACTGCAGGAACAGGTGCAAGTGCTGAATGACGCCTTCAAGCCCCACCAATTCCAGTTTACTCTAAAGAACACAACCCGAACAACCAACGAAGCCTGGTTTGCCCCTGGCCGGGCTGTAGAGGGGGAAATGCGGTGGACCCTGCGACAGGGTGGAAAAGACGCCCTGAACCTGTTCTTCTTTCAACTCCTAAACTTGTCAAAGAAGGCGTCGCCCGTCGTTTCTAGCGGTGAGAACTGCGTCGAATATTCCAACGGTACCACCACTTGCACGCCGATCACTGTCTCCGATACAGGACCTCGCATCACCACCCAGCGCTTGGGCGACTGTCTTTCTCCTGGTACATGGCTAGATAATTCATGGCAGCTACACTGGGACGGCTGCAACATAGATATTAGTGCTCTCCCACACGGTTCAGATCATGAGTTTAACATGGGGAAAACAGCTGTCCATGAGGTCGGTCATTGGCTCGGCCTTGGACACCCATTTCCTGACGGACCTGGTTACAACCAGAATCCGAAGATTTGCGACCTCAGCGTGTCTGACTTGGTGGATGATATTCCGGTCTGCTACCTCAACTGGGATTTGCTGGGGTCCGACCTGTGCCCTCAAACGGAGATTGACACCTGCCCCGACCACGAGGGCAAGGATCCTATTCACAATTATATGCATTATACCAGCGAGTACGTGTGCCGACTCTCATGTTGTTCAGGGTTCGGAATAAGTTTAACAATTGCTAACATGAGACTATAGCGCGTGTAGGAACGAGTTCACTCCTAAACAAGCTCATCGCATGGAAGAAATATACAGCTTATACCGCTCCAAGAGCTCTTAAGGTGCAGTCACACAGAAATTTCGTCGACTTCTGAATGAGGCAGTCCACCAGATTCGTCGTTGGCATAGGCTCGCAAGTGATGTATATAGTCGGCTTATTCAAGTTTCTATCTACTTCATTTTATTTTACTTGCTACGTGGCAGAAACGCCTGACTTGAGCCAGTTGTGCGAAATTGTATCGAGGACGCACCTAGAGACCGGAATACCGAATCAGAGCTGTAACGAATTCGAGGATGTTTTTTAACAAAATTCTTCTCCCAGAAGAGCAGTTTACCAGTCAGGTTGAGTACTAGCAGCGCTGGTTCAAACCACTGGGTAGAATCACCAGGATGTGCGAAAGAGAACATTGATTAAGACCCCAAACCCAGACGATATTGATCATCCCGCAGCAGCCGATTCTGATATTCTGTTTGGCTCTCGATAAATTCTATCAGTTGGCTGTGTGCTCGAGCGCCATATGGCCGTTGCAAGAAGCCGGGATTCAATAGTTTGAGCTTTCTCGAGGCGGTCGAGAATTATGTCTGCCCTCTTTTCGCTGGTTAGGCCCAACGGATAGGTCGAACCCTCCATAAAGGGGTTAACTGGGCTCTTCGAATCGGTCAATCTGTTCAAATGTGTACCTTCGCGAAGGCAGAAGGTCGGACGTTTACGCCCAAGCAGTATAGCTGCCCCATGGTCTCGAGGAATAAGACAGTGTCGCCTTTGCCGCGGGTAAGACACGAGAAGTATTGACCAGAAGCCACTTTTTCGGCGTATATTTGCCCAACTTTGATGTGGCTGGAAGCGTCCAGGATATCATCGTCCAGCCTTTTCGCAGCCGAGTAAAATAGCGCCACGGGTTTCTCCATGTTGTCTTTCCAGCACTTAGATCCAAAGTCGCCGACTTCGGAAAACACCCTTGCTCTTACACTCGAAACAAATGGCATGCGAGGCGCTCGGGGCTCGACATGTCTACTTCGTACTTACGAGGTTGTAATAGACGTCGCTAACTTGGTGCATTTGATCTACGTGGGCGATGTCATCATCCAACATTCAACACCGAAAACATTGGATAGAAGAAGAAGGGGGCAGGGGGAGAATCTACGTGAGTGGTAAGCCATCTCCACGTCAAGTCGGCGGACCAGAGTGTCGGGGTGGTCGTTCTTGACAGCGGCCATTATTTCTTCTCGTGGCTTGACATTGCCACTCAGGGCAACGCTGCCACTGCTGTTGCCAAAGGGCAATCTGAACTCAGTGGCCATTTGTTGATGAAGCGGAGGTTGTGTTTGGCCTGCGGGGAGGGAACCATAAACAGTGATTTGTTGATTTGTACCTCTATTTGATCATCACAAGTAACAACACCTGCTGCGCCGTTGGCTACCATTTTCCTACCCAACCAGATGCCCACCTCGCTCCGCGGTCCCGACTGCGGCTCACCGACGCCAGCCCTCTCTTTTTCTCAGCTCACTCACGAGGCTATAGTCGAGACTCGCCATTCAAAAGCTGAGAACTACCGCGATTGGGAGTTTCAGGATGGCGGGCAGCCTCCCGTGACACTGCGCGACGCTGTGGCATCCGCAATCTCGACCACCTCCCCGTGTACCTCGGCCGCAATCGCCGGGTCAGACTGTGCCCCCTGCCAAGAACAGAATCGCCGAGGCGCCGAGGCCCCAACGACAGCTCTAGCCCGAAGCCCTTGCACTTTGAAGATCGCGGTACGCCCCTGGGCCGGGGCCAAGGTCCACCACTTGGCACCTAAAATCGTGGAAGCCGGCAGTTGGAACGTTCAAAGTGGCCCGACGTTCCCTGGCACCTTGTTGGAACGACGGGGCATGACGTCGCCAACGACAACGAATGGGCTTACAAGGGATTGAGCGGGACAGTGCGCTTCGCCCACGGGCTTGAGGCGGTTAGCAAATGAGCAAGCTCGCTAGCCGGCACCCTTGTCGCCCTCCTGTACTATCGATTCTGGGACGCCAGCCGAGGGTGCTTGTCAGCTGAGAGAGTTGGATCAGGCGATTCTGGGAGCTTGCAAGAGGAGGATGCGGACAAGGCGGGCGATGGAGCTGAGCCAGACGGGGAAAAGGTGGATGAGCAGGCGGACTCTTGGTGCTACCCACAGAGCCTGTAACTGCCCCAGCGCCAAGCAAGGCAGCCAGCGCAAACAGCTGTGGCTAGACGAGGCCGTGGTGTGTCGTGTCGAGGCTCGAGGGCTGGGTGCTGAGCTCCGGGCGTCTCATCGCCCTTTGCGAGAGACAGGTAGCCATGAGCTGGGAGATCGACCGCCAGGGACACGGCGACATTGCCGTTTGGAAATGGCGAGTTTCTTCTTCGTAAACGCACCCCGCACGGGCCGAGGCCAAGCAAGAGGAAGCAGGTGAATGTATGCAGCACTGCTGCTGCTCTCATCACCCTCACTCGCTTCAGCGCCCAGGAGAATCGCGGTGACGGTCGAGCCAATCGTATCCTCCAAGCCCTCACAACTTCTCGGTTTCGGCCTCTTCTTCCACTTTGTCCTCAAACTGCACGCGTATCCCCGCGATCGACTGCAGGAACCCCTGCGTGAACCGTCCAGCGCCCGCCTCAATCATTCCATTCATAGCGTCTGCGGCCTTGTGGAGGAGCCTGTCGTCCGGAAGAGTGCCGTATTCGATGCCTGCGGCCGCCAGGAAGATGTATCCGACTACAAACGGCAGCTCGGACTCGCGCTCCATGTAGGCCGGGGAGTGCAAGCTGCGCAGCAGCGGGTCGCAATTATCCTTAACGGACCGCAGAAGTCGCCAGCTGAAGCGATGGAGAAGGAGATAGGGGAAGGCGTGCTCTAGCGTCTCGGCCTGCAGCGCGAGGATGAGGGACTGGACAAGCTTCTCGGGAGCGAGTCGCGCCTTGTCGCTGCCCGTCTTGGCACCCGCCCGTCTGGCCTTGCCCTGCTGCGCCCTCCTAATCTCCCGCAGCTTGTCTGGGTCGTCGATCTGGCTGAGGGCAAGGTTGCCGTCCTCGACCGATCCCTCGACCTCATATTCGGCGCGGGAGAGGACCTGATCGACCCGCTCCGGCGTCCATTCGAGTTGCTCGGTGCCCCCGAGGTATCGCTCGTCAAACATGGACGAGACGGGAGCCCCAGGCTTGATGCCTCGTGGACCAGAGCGGGATGCCAGTCGACATGCGTTTCTACGCCGCTTTGCGGGGCTGGCACGCAGCGCCGCAGCCGAGACCCCCATCTGCAGACAGAAGCGCGTGAGGTACGCGTTGCGGCTGTATGGCGGCTCCCCGACGAAGAAGCTCGCATCCCCGAGCGCCGTACTAACCACATCCATGTCTTCCCAACGCCCCTGGAGCAGACCTTCCCTCCGCAGGGCGTTGTAAAGATGGTTCGAGTACGAGATGGAACCCCACGCGTTTACCACGCTGATGCCGACATCATACATTTTAGCCCGAAAGTGGAAAAGGACCAGGCCGGCGAGGACGGGAGATCGCATGAGAAGACGTTGCGGCTGCATCGTGATCGGCACAGGCATGCCTTGTCCTGAATACTGCTTTTGCTTTGCCACAAAGACAGGGTCTGATTGTATCCACTTGATCTGACCTTGTGTCGCGACCAGCGCTCGGTCATTTGAGGCGGGCCAGTGGTCGATTTTTAGATTCTCATGGAACTTCAAGTGCGTCTCTAGACTGGCGGACATGGAGGAAAGCTGCTGGAGCATGTTTTGGCAATACGCCGACGCCTTGTCGCGGAGCTGGTGGTTGCTGTCGAGAAAGATTTGGGCGGCGAAGACGAGGTAGTAGGGAATGGCCCGGGTGCGGTCCATTTCGTCTATGCCGCGTAGGAACTCGTCCCGCACTGGGTAGTCGGGAATCATCCGGATGATGACCGTGAGCTCGGTGAAGGTCTCCATGAGAAGAACCTGGTCCTCTCGAAACTTTTCCTGGTTGGACATGGTGGAGCGATCGCGCGTCGGTTCATAGTAGCCAAATATTCCCTCCTTGATCAGCGGCACCGCCCTGGGTTGGAGGACGTCGAGAAAGCTTCGGAGGAAAAAAAAGGGAATCATGAGTACACTGTCTGCGACGTCGTAAGTGTCCTGATTGAGCATGCCATTGTCTGACTGGAGACTGTCAACGCCGAAGCCCTTCTGAACGCAGCCAGCAATGTAGGATTTGTGCGTCATGTTCCAGGCACCGCCGTGCGTCTCCAAGAGGGGTAGAACATCGGACATGAGATGACGGGCGAGGTCGAGGCCCGTGTTGGTGGCGACGGCGGCCGCAGCGAGGTCGAACTGGTTAGACCATATCCATTTGATGTAGGCGCGGATGCGGTTTAGATCCTCGAGCATCATGATGAAGGCAAGCGCGGCGTCCTCAAGAGAAGTTTGCTGCTCGGCCTCGTACATGTCCACGTCGTTATTAGCTGCGGTCGGTCGCTCGACGTCGGGCGCAGCCAGCAAGTCAGACGACGGCTCGGCCATGTCGAGCGCCTCCATGGCGGGGGGAAGGGTGCCGGCAGAATCGACGGCGTCGGCGTCGGCGTCGGCGGGTGCACTGGGGGCCGCTGCGGCAGGCATCTCGGGGCTGAGAATGTCTCGAACCTTGATGAGAACGCGGTTGAAGAAGGAGTGCTTGGCCTCGGACGCGGCACTCGTCTGGGTTCCATTTTCCCTGAGTTGCTAGCCAAAGCGAGACCGGACGGCGATGACTCGATCGAGGGTTTTGAGGAGGGAGGCGGGAACGGAGGCGGCGCGTTTAGATGCCAGGATGTGCTCGGCGAGAGGGATGAAGCTTTGGAGGGGAACAACGTATTTGGCCGAGGCCGGCTTGGAAGGGCTCTTGCTGATTCTGTTGGCCTCTCTCCTCGCCTTTCCCTTTAGCCTCCCACCTTGCTTGTTCTGCTTCACAGGCGCGGCAAGCAAGTCAGCTGGACAGCCGGCTGCTTTGGCGTTGGACGCCAGCCAGCTCGCGACGGCATCCGTGTCCTCCTTGTACTGCCGGTAAATGCTAACGAGAGTAGGCGGGAGCATCTTGAGTCCTTGACAGGCCGCCCCTTGGACGGTTTCTCGTACACACTCGAGAATCCAGATGCGTCGTCTTCTTTTCTTTGCCCGTTCGCGTGGGCTGAGAAATCAGCGTACCGAGTAAAGGCGATGGGAGACTCACGGGCCAGGCCGAGGGTCGACAGCCGCCTAGGTCCTTATATGAGGGTGAGGGCAGTCTGGACGAGCTTCCGGGGTTATGGATTCCTCGTTTTCCGTCGTCTTGAGGTGCGGTCGGCTCAAGATCCGGAATAACCTCAGCTAGCGCGTAGCCTGGATCGGAGCCCGGTACTGGTTTCACTGCTGAACACCGCCACAATCCAGGGCTCGTATCTGTGGCGTGGCCCTACATGTTATCTACAGCTGCCTTTTGCCTTTTTGTTTCATGCATACATGTAAATCATGACACCGTGAAATTCCTCCGCGGGGGAAACACGAATCGCGAATCTGATCCCGCCCCTCGCCCGCTTTTACGTGTTCCCGATACGCAAATCGCAAGCTCTGCTTGATACTTGCACCAGGGGTGAATTCAGTGATGCATCGACTGGTGGTGCACTCAATGGCTCCCAATCGCTGTCATTCCCGCGATGAAGTCGAGCGAGACGTCTTGTACGTTCTACATTCCAAGGCCGAAACTGCTACGCTAGAAAAGTGGTTTATGCGCCGTAAGTTTCATATGTGGTCTGTGCCGAATCTATTAGCCTCTTTCGATAAAACTCGTTTCGTACAAATCTTAGCTGCTACAGTAGACGATAGGCAGGCTATAGAGGTATTCAAAAGCTGCTTTAGGACCTCAGATTATATATGTTGCTGGCCTAGCTTCTAGCCAGAGACTTTTGCCCGTCAGAGCTAAACTAATCGCGATAAATCTGAAAGGCTCTGGGGAGCACTCGTTCCTACGGGATGACTGCTCAGAATGGCCGTATAATTGCGTATATGGTTTGGAAGAAACATCGCGAGGCTGGATATAATAGACTGAGGAACAGCTCAAGGGAAGCAACACGTGTTTGAAACTGCCCGTTTACGAATAAAGCTATATTGATCAACGCTATAGTACTCCATCTAGCTATCCTAATAACATAAGTAAATGATTGTTATAGCTTTCACGGTAGTATACACATGAGGGGTGGTCAATTCAGTCTCTCAACCCTCTCCCTTGAACCAACATGCCTCCAACTTTGATTCTTATGGTGCGCAAAGCAGGTTAACAGGGAGTGGCGTCCTGCAAAGCAGGCCAGTGAGTCGGGCTCCTGTGCCGAGGCTTTGCGGCGTATCTGTAGTCTGGATCCGTCGACCTCGAGGCGGCAGCAGCATGTTGGACGATCCTTTCAGCGAGGCGGAACGAGGACGTTGCCGGAGGGGGGGGAGGGGGGTTGCCCGGGTTCTACACGTGTCGTCTGTGCCACTGAAGGGGGCCAGCATGCTGTTCGAAATTTCGCTCGCCTACGAAGAGGAGCGTAACATAGTTCATCGGAATAGCTGAGTCTCCTAGGAGAATGCGGGGCCTGGTCCTTACCTTCATTTATATATAGGCAAGGGGCGCATGCCTATATAGTCGGTAAGCGGGACGAACTGGTGGCGGCCATGCTTTCTTCTGGTGGTTCGATGTCGCCACTCAGGGAAACGCTACTGCTGTTCTCGCAAGCAGTCTGAACTCCTAGAACGAGGCACGGCTCTACGTCTTCTCGACCCCGTCTCACGGCCGCCACCCCCCCAGGCTGATGTGTTTCTTGCACACAAAGCCGCTATATAAAGCAACAATAACACTCGTCTGAATGAAAGCGCGCCAGCAGCCCACGAAGCTGCATTCGCCGCTAGAGTCCCCCGTGACCACGGCCGGAGTGGCACCCCGGACGGCCAGAAGGTCCAACAAGACCTCTTGCAACGCCGTGCAAACGGGTTGGAGATCTCCGCGTTTCCAACCATTAGTGTACCAATATATTGCACAACCGGCCTTGGTTCAATGGTGTGCGTCCATTGGGCAAGGGTTGAACTCGGGGCGTCTAGGCGACAACAGCAGACGCAGCGAAAATAGTTCCCTTTTTGGGGCGTCGACTCTTGTGCGAGTGAAGAGCGGCACATAATCGTCGGCCAAGCAAGAGAACATGTACGGTTGTCCTATTTACTGGCCATCCGCATATGTACGCCTCGATCGGATCATTACGTATGTTGGTCGTCGCCGACGCCATCATCTTGCAGGACAATAGGACAATCACCTTATTATGCGAACAGCAAAGTAGCCATACACAGCAAACAAATCCACACCGAGGTTTCTTCAAGGCGTCTGTGCAGGCAGACAGACACATGCATCTACGAATAGCAAAGTCCCTTTCCGTGCCGCCTGAGCGAGACACGGGCTGAGCCAGTCACGATCACCAGTCAAAAGCGGCCCAGGCAGATCGTAAGACATCGAAAAGCCATACAGTTGTAACGAGAGTCTTTACACTGTAGAGAAAACCTTTACAATACATAGCTCCATCCCTAATACAATTCCAACTCACTCGTGTTGGCCGGCAGCCGAGTGGGGAACGGGTAAAGGGTAGAGGCCAGAGCCAAAGAAGCAGGGGAAGGAGGGAGACGAAAACAAAAAGAAAGGCAAAAGGGTAGGGGAGTATCGATCGTAGACCGCTAGCACGATGACTGCTTAACGTACGAGCGCGAAAGCCCCTTCGCGCTAGCATATATATACTCCTTTTCCTCTCTACTTTTCTTTTCAATTTTCATTATTCAACTTATACTTACGGTATATCGCGATTGTTATATAGTATGCCACTAAAATCAGCCTATGCCCTGCTTCTTACTTTAGGACTCTCTACTTGTACCTCGTACTTGCTACTTCCTCACTACTCGTTCGCTTCCGTCTCGTTATCTCTGTCAAGCAACCTAATAGGCAGGTATGTCGTGAAGCTCGAGCTTAGGCGCCCGCACGGCCATGCGGCTTCCAGGTGTAAGAGTAGAATCCGTGCTCAGTTGTAATAGACCGAGGCAACAATTTAGGCGTATTTAACTCCCAAGCCTCCCCAACACTCACAATGTAGAACTGATCGGAGATCAAGCCGGAGAAAAGTGCTCGTCAAGTGTCATGCCACTATCGCCCTATTCCCCAGCGTTGCGTTCTACACTTGACAAAACGTGCTCCCTGACACCAGTCAAAACAGAAATCTACCATGTGCGGCATCATCGCAAGCTATTCTTGCCCTCCGCCTCGACGCGAGCGCAATGCTCACGGCCAAACTACCGGCCACGAGACCGACACCAAGGATAAGACCAGTGAAAGCAGTGGAGTGGCCTCTGGTGGCTCTACGCGCGACGCCATCGCCAAAGCGCTGCAAGCTGGCATCGACTCGATCAAACATCGTGGGCCAGATGGATCCGGCATTTGGGTTAGCACCGATGCCGGCGTAGGACTCGCCCATTGTCGGCTCTCCGTCATCGACCTCTCTCCCGGCGGCGCCCAGCCTCTGCATAGCGACGATGGGCTCATCCACGCAGTGGTTATCGGAGAGATCTATGACAACGACCGCCTGCGCAAAGTCTGTGCAACCAAGTACGCATACAGGTTCGCTGGCCAAAGTGACAGCGAACTTGTCATCTCCTTGTACAAGATCCACGGTGCCCCTGGCCTCTTCGAGCACCTGCGAGGCGAGTTCTCTTTTGCACTTTTTGACGAGAGAGAGGGCAGTAGGCGACTTGTTGCAGCGCGTGACCGATTCGGTATAAAGCCCCTATTATGGACAGCGCTCGGCGATAAAATCCTTTTCGCGGCCGAAGCCAAGGCATTCTTGGCCTTTGGCTGGAAGCCCGAGTGGAATGTTCGAGCCCTCGCCGACAGCGGCTGGATGATGAACGATAGCACGGTTTTCAAAGGCGTAACAAAACTTATGCCGGGGCACTGGGCAGAGATTACCCAGGAGCGCGGCATGGAGATTCACAAGTACTGGGATGCCGATTATCCCGACAAGGCATGCCCGTTTCCCATCCTCAACATCTCATCACGGGCTAACATCATTCAGACAGTTCCCGATCCTCGGACGGTGGATGAAATGATTCTCCAAGTTCGTCAACGGCTAGTCGAGGCGATCCGGGCTCGGCTACGTGCCGATGTCCCCGTCGGCATCTACCTCTCGGGCGGTATCGACTCCTCGGTCATAGCAGGCATCGTGGCCGAGCTCGTTCGGAAGGACAAGGTGCAAATTGGCAGCGGGTTAGGTTCTCGCATTGCCTGCTTTACCATCCAGTTTCCCAGCGAGTCAGGCTATGATGAATCTGGTAATTGGCATCCCTCGCATGTAGACCACAGCGACTGACCTGCTTTCTAGACATTGCCGACCGCACGGCTGAGTGGCTGGGCGTTGAGATGTTTAAGCAGAATGTTAACGAGCAGAGACTTGCGAAAGATTTCGCTAACGCTGCATACCATTGCGAGCACCATCATTTCGACCTAAACTCGGTTGCCAAGTTTGCTCTGTCGGCCCTGGCCCGTGAGCACGGCTTCAAGGTCGTCTTAACCGGCGAAGGTTCTGACGAGCACTTTGCCGGGTACCCTTTCTTCCCCCCAGAGTTCCTACGCGAACCGGATGGAGGCATGCCTGGGTCAATCTTGGCCGAGGACAGCGCCTTGCGCCAGGGCATGCAGAAGTCCGCCAGTGCTGAGATTGCCGCTCTTTTGCGCTCCCAAGGCGCCGCAGTTTACGAGGACATGGCTGACGCCGGTGTTTTGGCTGATGCCAACAAAAACACAATGCCGAACAGCCTCTTGGCCTGGCATCCCGCCAATAGCTTGTTCCTAGACTGGGTGCAAGTCCAGTATCAGGGCAAGCGGGATATGCGGGACACAGTCATGGCCGCCCACTCGTCCGAGGTGCGAGAAAAGATGAGACAGAAGTGGCATGCTGGTCACACAGCAATGTATATGTGGAATAAGTCCTTGCTTATCAACATTATCTTGTCCTGCCTCGGTGACCGCGTCGAGATGGCTCACGGCGTCGAGGCGCGGACACCTTTCCTCGACCACCGTTTGGCCGAGTATGTTAACTCGCTGCCGCCCAGCGTTAAGATGCGGTATTCACCACCCGACGACAAAGGCCAGAAGGTGAGCAACTTTTGGTGGAAAGCCGCGGGTTCAAGTCTGCACTCCATCACCGAGAAGTGGATCTTACGCGAGGTCGCACGCCCCTACATTACCGACGAGCTCTACACTCGCAGGAAGCTCCCGATTCTGGCCCCCGCGCGGTGGCCAAGAGATGGGCCACTGCATAGCATGTTTAAGAAGCTTCTGTCTGCTGAGGCTGTCGACAGCCTTGGATTCGTCAACTATGGCGTAGTCGAGAAAGCTTTGGACAAGGCGTTTGGAGACGAAGCTGATCCGAAATCGTTTCGCATCCTCTGCTACACAGGCAGTTGGGTGACGCTGGGGAAAATATTCGGTATTAAGAAAGCCACCGTAGAAGAATCTAGGTGGGCTTAATCAGATGCTATAACCCGTTTTCTTCAAGGTGAGTTTGCAGCAGTTGTCATAAAGATGAGAAGTGGATGATAGATGAGTGGGTTGAGAATAACAAGGAACGGTCGACAGAGACAAAACACAGCTTCGATCTCGCAACTTGAACTGAGAAACTTGGGCACGGCACTTGCGCCCGACTTCTCAAAATAATTGAACGGCAAGTTCAATGCTCGGTTAGAAAGGTGCATCATGATTTCGACAGTTTCAAGAGGCATCACTCTCGAATCTTCGTGGAAGAGCTGGAGGTTGTTGTTCTGGCGGAATGCATCGGATAGCGCCTTAAATACAGGAGAAACCGGATTATGCCGTTGTGTGGTCTTCTTGACAGGCGTTACAGCTCAGCCTAAACGAGTTTAATATGCAGCTAGTTTCTTGCCTGTATATATAATAAGCTGGGATCATTGCCTACAAAGTATAACGGTCTTGTCCCACCTCCACTTGTTAGAACTATGGGCCCGAAATTGTACACTGTATTGTTTCTTGGTAGCCGTGCAATCCTCTTAGGCGGGCCGCAGAACTATGGCATGCCGCCAAGTCGTTTCGCGTCAGAGAGGGGATCTCGCCAGACACTTGGGGACGAGACAGTGGCCACCGCTGAGAAGAGTTTGGCAAGCTTTGCTCGGTGACGTCTCGGGAGAGGCGTCCTCCGTCTGGCTAGCGGCATTATCTTTGCAGTTGCAAAGATGTGTGAGCATGACGTGGCTGCATGAAGTTGGCGGTCATACAAAGTCGCCACCATGCAGACAGACAGATAGACAAACGATGACGGCCCGCCTTTCAAAACCCGAGCCTGAGTAATTAGCCCGTCGTCTCTCGCTTGCAGAAACGCGCTTCTTCCCCTTGGCCTATTCCGAGCTGGCAAAGCCCCATGTGGACAGTTGTCTCGCCTACCCCTCGATCAAGTGACAGCCCATGGAATGCAGTGCGTATGCTATCCTCGTGGTAAAGTCTCTGTTTCCCCACCTCTTCACCTCCCCAATGGTTGGAACGCACTTGGTAATGAGCTATATATTTTTGCCACCAGTCTAAACAACGCCAGCCCCCAGGCAGCGTGTGGTCACCACCAGTTATCAATCCAAAGTCTCTTGAATTTGTAGAAACTCCAGTATTTGTGGGTGCAAGGCGGCCGGCTGCTGCGGTGTGTCGTACTCCTCGCTTGCTGCGGAAGGAGGCGAGTGGACGGCTTGGTCGATGATTTCATAAATGTCTAGCGGGAGCTAAGCCCTATCATATGAAGCAGTTGAGTGAACATGTAGACGGGGTAGCACGAGGCACCAAAGCGCCGAAATGCCGAGAGTCATGGATTCTGCAGTTTCGGCAATCTACCCCCCTTCCCCCTCTCCCCCCCTTCCTGATCACCACAGATAGTTTACATTTTCATAGCATTCCCGCATCGGGGTCCAAGCCATCTCTGTCAACTGCTACATGCAGTGACGTATTCGTGGGGCAGCCATCTGTCATCCGATTCACCATGTCTTACCCTCATTCCTTCGCTTGTCTCTTTTCACAAGATCCAGTCACTGCACAGGTCTCACGCGGCCACCCTCGAGACATTGTCTCCTTCTCTTGGCACAAGCCACAGCCGTTTCAAACGCCTCAACCGCTTTTTGATACGCAGGTCCCAGGAGCGTTGGGACCCGATAGTCGCCGGCTCATCAGTTGTCAACTTGTCACCCATCGTGGAGGCTTTCAATATTCACTGCAGACAACAGCAAACATTCATGAATCAGCGGGATCGGAACGGCTTTGTCATTCTGGCGACCTGTTGATGTATTTCCTTGCTGAGCATGAGAGCAAACATGAGCCGAGTCCCCCTCCCTCGCTCAAGCATCCTCTCACAGGCGTCCAGCTTTCTCCAATAGAAGCGAAGTGCCGCGTGCAACAGCATGGCCCAGGCTGAAGCCGAGTCAACAGCCCAGCGGCTTTTCGACCCAACGCTACCGTGTCCCGCAGCTACAATACTCGATGCAGCCGCCCTTAACATGTTTTACCTGGGTGTAACCCTTGCTCGCCTGGGGAATGCCATCCCTCCTCGTTAGCCTTCGCTTCATATTCCTGCAAAGACGTGCGTTTCCGTGGCAAGAACAATGGAGACACGACCAAAAGTGGTCATGGACGAGGCCCTTATATGCCTTGGGCCTGTCCAAATCCCACCGCGTCCCTTCGGTCCCGATAACTGTGTGCCTTCGGTCGCAGCAACTGCATAGATAGCACGCACGGTATTCGGCGCAATGTTGTTATCAGCAGTCTTACTTTCAGTCCTCTGGCTCGGCGGTCCGACTCGAGCGTAAGTGAAGACCTCATTGTAAAGTCTTCTGTCTTTGCCCCCCCTTTGCGTTCTCTCTAGTCTCCCAGAGCCTTGGAGAGAAAGTATCAAGGTCGTTGACTGATGCCGGAGCAGTGGCTTCATTGCCGAAATCGACCCGGAGGTTGAGTATGACTATGTCATTGTCGGCTCCGGCGCCGGAGGCTCCCCCCTGGCGGCGCGGCTGGCCAAGTACGGGCACCGGGTGCTTCTCATCGACGCCGGCGACGACCAGACCAGCTCGTACGAGTACCGGTTGCCGGCGCTGAGCCTGGGAGCGTCTGAATTCCCGGCCATGTCGTGGAACTTCTTTGTCAACCACTACCCGGACCTGAACCGGCAGCGCAAGGACACCAAGATGACGTGGACGCTGCCGTCGGGCCAGGAGTTTATCGGGGCCAACCCGCCGCCCGGCGCGAAGCCAAAGGGCATACTGTATCCGCGGGCCGGGACGCTCGGCGGCTGCACGGCGCACAATGCCATGATCACGGCATACCCGGACGAGGAGGACTGGAACCACATTGCCAAGATCATGGGCGACAAAAGCTGGGCGGCCGGCCGCATGCGGGACATGTTCAAGCGCTTGGAGCGATGCCGCTACTTTCCAGCGTCGCCCATCGGCCACGGCTTTAACGGCTGGCTGACGACGAGCGTCACCAGTCTCGTCTTCACGCTCAAGGACGTCAAGCTCGGCGCCATGGTGCTGGCCGCCGCCTCGGCCGTCGGCCAGGGCATCGACAAGTACTTGCTCGACGCAAAAGGCTTTGCGCAGGTCTTCTTCCGCGACCTCAACTCGGGGTTCGGGAATCGCGACCGCCGCGAGGGCTTGTTCCAGCTGCCCGGGGCCATCAAGGACGGCGAGCGCTCCGGGCCCGTCGACTTCATCAACCAGGTCCTGAGCGAATGGACGCCGAGCGGCAGGGAGCGCTATCACCTCGACATCCTCCTCAGCACGCTCGTCACCCGCATCAAGTTCGAGACAGGGACCAGCGGCAGGCCCAGGGCCGTGGGCGTCGAGTACGTCCGAGGCAAGAGCCTGTACCGGGCGGATCCGCGGGCGTCTACGCAGAACTCGGAGCTGCCGCCGCCGCGCCTCATCCGGGCCAAGCGCGAGGTCATCGTCGCCGGCGGCGCCTTCAACTCGCCGCAGCTCCTCAAGCTAAGCGGCATCGGCCCCAAGAAGGAGCTGCAGCGCTTCGGCATCCCCGTCCTCGTCGACCTGCCGGGCGTCGGCACCAACCTGCAGGACCGCTACGAGAACACCGTCGTCACCAGCAGCCCCCAGAACTTCACCCTGACGGAGAAGTGCACCTTTTTGCAGACAAAGAACGACCCGTGCCTCAAGAGCTGGCTGACCGAAAAGTCCATTGCCAACCGCGGCGCCTACACCAGCAGCGGCCTGGCCCTTGCCATCCTCAAGAAGTCGTCGGTGGCCGAGAACGAGATCCCCGACCTCTTCATTGCCGGCTCCCTCTCCTACTTCACCGGCTACTTCCCCGGCTACGCCGCCGTCGCCGGCGCCGACGCCCGGCACTGGACCTGGGTCATCCTCAAAGCCCACACCCGGAATCGCGCCGGCACCGTCGAGCTGCGCTCCGCCGACCCGCGCGACACGCCCATCATCAACTTTAACTACTTCGAGGCCGGCACCAACGACAAGGGCCAGGCCGAAAAGGACGCTCGCGCCCTAGCCGAGGGCGTCGAGTACGCCCGCAAGGCCACCGAGAACATCAACCACGCGCCCACGGGCACCGAGTTCAAGGAAGACTGGCCCGGCAAGCGTGTCAGTTCCAAGGAAGAAATGAAGAAATGGGTTCGCGACGAGGCCTGGGGCCATCACGCCTCCTGCACCTGTCCCATTGGCGCCGACGACGACCCCATGGCCGTCCTCGACTCCCGGTTCCGCGTCCGCGGCGTCGACGGCCTGCGCGTCGTCGATGCTAGCGTCTTCCCCAAGATTCCCGGCTACTTCATCGTCTTGCCCGTCTACATGATCAGCGAAAAGGCTGCCGACGTCATACACGCCGACGCCCGCAACGGGGGAGGCAAGTCTCATTAGGTGATTCCATCAGCCAGGCGCCTCTCCGGCTTGATTCTCCCGTGACCCGTTACCCTGTGGCACGGTAAAGCGTGACATAAGCGTTGATTTTTCATGATCATGATTAATGGCTGTTGGTTCTTGACTGGACCTCTTGAAAATGGCAAAAGCCCTTGGTTGGCTTTGGTCCCATGTTTGTTAGCGCAACGAGTAGTATAGCTGAATGATGAGACTGCGAAATGAAAAAGGCCTCGCCATATTCACACACCATCTTGTTACGAGCACGGGGCTGAACTAGCAGTGCCAGAAGAGATGATTCATATAGGACTGCCAATCAAGGTTTTGACTCAATTTGAGCATAATCTTCAGCCATCTGCAACTTCCAATACTCATGCAAGGGAGCTCGTTCATTATTTGCGGACGGCAGACAACGAACCGATTTCTGCTGAGGCTGGGGCTGCTTTTACTTTATCACG
The DNA here is from genome assembly GCF_020360975.1 of Hirsutella rhossiliensis. Lineage (NCBI taxonomy): Eukaryota > Fungi > Ascomycota > Sordariomycetes > Hypocreales > Ophiocordycipitaceae > Hirsutella > Hirsutella rhossiliensis. The sequence continues at coordinate 3,706,037 of NW_025408669.1, forward strand.
TCTTTAAAAGAGAAGTTTGGTCCTTGATCTTCATTACTGTATGAAAAGGTCTGAAATAGCTGTTTGCCTTCTCACGAAGCCAGCAATCAAGTACAGTATACGCCCAATTCGGTCTTCACTATACCGGCCACCGTCAAGATCTGTATTCGTCATCCGACCCATCCGATCCGTCATCATCCGACCCGGACCTGTTTGCAGAGGCGCCACAGTTCTTCGGCAGCGTAAAAGACCCATGTGCACCCGTCGATACGGCAGCCTGACATGGGTCCGGCTTTAGCGACTTGGGATCTATCGGTTTAGTTGGATTGGGGTGCGGATGGATTACAATCTAATACTCTATTAGTTGAGCCCAACAAAGACTGCTTGAAACGAGTGGCCAGAGTCAAGATAAATGGCTTACCCCGCATTTGGAAGAGACGAGGTGGCCAAACTTCTTCGAAAAGGGTTTGGCGAATCCCAACGTTTCGGCGATGTCGCCGATGACGGTCGAGTCGAGTGCCTTATCTGCATTTCGGAGTAAGTCGCAAAGCTTGTTCTTATTGTAGCTAGGAAAGCCAAAGTCCGGTTGAGCAACGCCCTTGATGTTTGTCACGGGGCCGTTCGCGTGGCATCGCTCCTGGAGGTAGGTGTGGACGTTGTTGATATCGGTCGCTCCGTCTGCGCCCAACGCCAGCTTAAGCGCTACCTTATCCACGGACCCTGAAGAGGCTGTGCCTATGCAGAGCAACTCCTGCTTGTGCTCGGGGAGGCTCTTGATCGATTCAAGGCCATATTGGCTTCCAATGACCTTGCTGAGTCTTGAGAGCATCTGCGAGGAGCTCGCCTCGAACTCTTGCGTAGCGCTGCTGAGTGTCTCAGCGTAGGCGCCCAGGGCCGTAGCCGCTGCAGTCAGGAGTGCCAAACGCCGCATGGCGAAAGCGGCGTGGGTAACGGGCTACGACGAGAGTTCCCGCGAGACTGGACGCTTGGGCGAGGAACAAAGGCGGCTCACGGCGGCGAGCAAAGACAGCCGAGACGACATGACATATAAAGACGGCTGCGCACCCACCTGCTAATCGGCAGGTAGAGACAGGTACACATTGATCATGTGCATGCTTCGCGGGTCAGCCACACGCTGCTCTTGGACTACTCTTCTGGAGGGTGGAAGAAAGCCGGTTCGTCAAGGGCGCGTCGGAGCTTGGAGCTTGCCGGAGTGTTTCAAATGACGCCTATGTCTGTCCCTGGAATACCATTGTCACGTTCCTAGTCTGTAGAAAAGCTTCATCAGGTGGCCATCGATGTCCGAATCGCATTCCAAGTCATGCCTGGCCGTGCCCAGCAGTGAGACAAGGACTTTAAAGTCGCGAACCAGCTTGTCCCCCAGTGCCTCGAATACTGCTGACATCAATACGACGTTGACAAGCAGAAGGATTCGGCGGAGATGTTTGAAGGCTTGCTCATCGCCTCCAAGCCTGTGGTTTCTGATGCGGCCTTCGTCTCTCAGCATCCTTGTCCAATGGTTAAGGAGAGAGGGCCGCGATAGCCGATAAGCTTCGCGAGTTCATGGAAAGAAGTGTTGTCATCCGGCACGAGGGAGAGACCAGAGGGGCGGAAAGGGAGGTTGGGCCGATCAAGCACACGGAAGCTAGAGGTAAAGTCTTGGTATGTGGTTTTGACAAGCTTTGAATGTTGTTTCGGCTGGACGCTAATACTACTGGACTAGTCTTCACGGTCACGTGGACTTGTGATTATGTAATGAGACGGGCTTGAACTTCCAGTCTGCATCGCCCAGTTTGCTTTAACAGCACGCCTGGTGCATGAACGTCGGTTGACCAGCCAGTGCTGTACTGATGCGCAAATGCTTCTTCTCTCTTGGGCTTCTCCTCTGCATGGGCTGTCTGCGATATGAAGAATCAGAAGTGCCGCGATGCTTCGGATGGACCCTCATCAATGCGCAACGGCCAAGCAAAAACATCAACAATAACAAGCACTCGTGCCTACCCTGAGCCCTCGTTGGTTCAAGTAAAGTCCTTGTTCCTGGCGCAAATAGGCGGCGTCATGCGTCCCCCAGCATGGCCTGAGATAACATTAGAAACTTGTTATTTCCTGCCCGGGTCTAGGGTAGCCCAGACCAGCCGAAGCTCTATACCCGCGTAACCTGTTTTCTCCGCGTCTACCCACCAACCCTAGCGTCGCGTCTCATGTCAAGTGGACGTCCCGCAGGGCCAACAACCAATTGCCCAAAGGCACCCTCGCAGCCCCTCGAGATACCACGCTCGTCGCCTCTGGCGTGACATCGGCCCCGGAGCCATGGCTGATGCAGACAAGGAGTACGGCTTCCCGGATGACGCCGGCGCCGATGACGACCAGTCCATCATATCGGTACGTCTTCCAACGGCGAGAAACACAACCACGGGCAAGAGCTGATGCTGTCCGTCCTCGACACACAGACTCGAGGCCTCGAGGCCTTGGGCCGCAAGGTCACAACCACCGCCTCCCACCTCATCGTCCCCAACGCCGAGGCTGCTGCCAGCCACTACCAGACGGCCATGGCCCAGGTTCACAGGCAGCTCAGGCGCCCGGCCGTCCAACGCAGCGTCTTCTCCATGGCACGGACGACACCGACCGACATGGTGCGCGCGAAGCTGTCCACGACCGAGATCCAACACCGCGCCTTGACCCGCCTCCCCGACGAGCTGCTATCCAACATCCCAGACCACGATAACTCCTACTCGCTCTTCCAGGGCTTCCAGGCCAGCTTCCCCAACCTGACGGTTGAGGGCAAGAAGCATCGCCGCCGGGTGTCGAGGGGTAGGAAGCTGCTCGAGGATGGCACCGCTGCTGGAGGGAGGGCCAAAAGTCTGAACCAGCTGAAAAAGGAGAGGGCATCCATGATGCACGAGTTTGAGCTTCTCGGAATCCGCAAAAACATGTCGAGCAGCGAGATTCGCGATATTGACAACAAGATTGCCAACCTGCACGGCATGCGAAGGATAATACTCGACAGGCTGGCCGGACTCGAACAGGAGGAAGCACTGCTGGAGCACGACAGTACGTTCTCTTGTCATGAGCACACCCTCGAGTTGCCGCGTGCGCTAACTGCACTCAGTCATGGATGCCGAGGCGCGGCTAGAGGAGGCCCAGGCGCTCGCGGATGAGGCAGAGAGCATCGCGCAAAGCACACCCTCGAAAGACGAGGCAGACCTTGTCGGGGACGCCGACGATCACGACGCCGGCTTCATGTCTCAATCCGTCTACGAGAAGCTGCCGGCATCGGCAAACAGCACACCCACGCGCAGAAAAAGAGTCCATCGGCGAAAATCGATGCCTATCCTACACGAGCACTTCGAGGCTGGGTCCAACATCCGCGAGATTCGCGCGCACCGAGATAACATTACCGCCCTGGACTTCGATGGGCCCTTTGGCACCATGGTGACTGCCGCGCTGGACGACACGGTCAAGGTCTGGGACCTCAACGCCGGCCGGTGCATGGGCTTCCTCGAGGGCCATACGGCGTCGGTCCGCGCGTTGCAAGTCGCGGACAACATTCTGGCTACGGGATCGGCAGACGCCACCATTCGGCTGTGGGACCTCAGCAGATCACACTATGATCCACACGGCAGTCAGTTTGGCAAGGAAGCCGAGGACGAGGAGGCTATTGCCTTTGAGAACCCCGACGACCAGCCGATTGACCCGCCCCAAGGCAGCATGGACGACTGCGCCCTCTTCACGCTCGAGGCCCACGTCGACGAGGTGACGGCGCTTCACTTTAGGGGAGACATCATGGTGTCTGGCTCGGCGGACAAGACGCTGCGCCACTGGGACCTGGAAAAGGGCCGGTGCGTGCAGACGCTCGACGTCATGTGGGCCGCTGCCCAAGCCTCGGCGACGAGCGTCTCCGACGGCTCCTGGAGGCCGGCCGGGCGGTCGCAGGCCGGCTCGTCAGACTTTGTCGGTGCCATACAAGTCTTCGAATCTGCCCTGGCCTGCGGCACGGCTGATGGCATGGTCCGACTCTGGGACCTCCGGAGTGGGCAGGTCCATAGGAGCTTGGTGGGCCATACCGGGGCCGTAACGTGCTTGCAATTCGACGACGTCCACCTGGTGACGGGAAGTCTGGACAGGAGCGTCAGAGTAAGTAACGCGGCTTCTCTCGTGCTACCACGGGCAAGCCAGCGGCGGCTGACTTGTGCGTGTTCAGATATGGGATCTCCGGACGGGGTCGATCCACGACGCGTACGCTTACGACAGCCCCATCACGAGCATGATGTTCGACGCCCGCAGGATAGTGTGCGCGGCCGGGGAGGACGTGGTCAAGGTGTACGATAAGGTCGAGGGCAGGCAGTGGGACTGCGGAGCGGGCATCGTCGAGGCCGAGGAGGGCAAAAACCCTGCCGTCGTGGAGCGTGTACGTGTAAGAGACGGATACCTGGTGGAGGGTAGACAAGATGGAATTGTAGGTGTGTGGACATGCTGAATATAGACGAGGACGGAGTGCAGCTCAACTCCGCCCCATGTTGCGCGCTGGGCATATTGGGTGTTGGAGCCTAGTGTCGTGGTCTGGTGAGACGCCACGTCGTTTGATCTTACTTGCACAGTTTTGTCCGCTGGGGGTCCCTTGTACAAAATGTCGAGCAGTCGAAGTCGATGATCGGAAGTGGCCCTAATGAACCGTGCTTCGAAAGACCATCTCATAGCCTCCACATCAGGGCGAGTGGTGGTGAAAGACATGATGAGGCTTTAGAAGGTACGGGGTACTTCGTTAAAAAGACACCGAAAGCACGTGTGCGTAACTCAACCTCACACACTCACGCCGGTCCGCAACGCCTCTCAGAAACTTCAAAAAATAGTGTCCGCGAGCTTCTCGTGAGGCTCAAGTCAGGCGGCATGGATGCGATCCGTGCGCGGCTCCTGTCGCGGTATCTGGAGGCCGCAAACACCATCGCGGATGCAAAAGCATCAACCCCCACTGGTGACAACGGAGGCTCCGCGTCTACTACTGACGCGACTCGGCCGTCGGACAGCGAGGCGCATGTCGCCGGGACCGACACCCAAGCCACGGCCATGGAAAAGCTCCTCCAGCGCCAGGCCGCCCTGGTGGCCCGGATCCATGGGGGCTTCGTGGCCGAGGGAGGGACGAGTCGGTCACACGGGGTCGACGAGGAGCTGCTCCAGCGGAGGCTCGACGACGTGGCTTCGGTTGCCATGGGCATGTTTTACGCGTACCGCTTCGATCGCGTCCCGTACTACTGGCGGTGCCTGTACACCGAGGCTCTGGTCCTTTCCACGCACCGCCGCGTCCTCGAGGCGCTGTGCGTCCATGATGGGCGCCTCGACTCCGGCGTCTTGGACCTTGTGGTCGAGAGCCTGGACATGGCCCTCATCACCACGGGCGGGGCTAGTAGGAGGCTGGGAGCGTCGTGGATTGAGACGACGCTGCAGATCCTGGAAGAGTTCTGGGCCGCCTGTGGGGACGGAGAGCAGGAGGAGCAGACAGAAGAACGGTCGCCGAAACGACAAAAGCGGATGGAAAGCAACAACGGCTCACTAGCCACCGCTCCGTCAGGTCGCATCTTTTCGACCCACGAGCCGTATGGGCGGCCGCCGATGAGCGCCGGCAAGGAATGTCCACGGCACGCCGACTGGACGCTCGACAGGTTCGAGGAGTACATGCACCAGGACGGAGGGAATCCCCGGCCGGTCGTGTTTACGGACCTCATCGACGGCTGGCCCGCCCTCACGGACCGGCCGTGGAACAAGCCCGCGTACCTCCTCTCCAGGACGTTTGGTGGCCGCCGGCTCGTCCCCGTCGAGGTTGGGCGGAGCTACGTCGATGAAGGCTGGGGCCAGGAGCTCATTCCGTTTCGCCAGTTTCTCGTCCAATACGTCGATCCGAGACTACGGCAGTCGAGCGACGGCGGCGGCGACGACAACAGCGATGATGGTGATAGTGACAGGGCCGAGCCCAGCCAAGTCGGCTATCTCGCGCAGCACAACCTCTTCCACCAGATCCCCAGCCTGCGCAACGACACCACCATCCCCGACCACTGCTGGGCCGCGGTCCCGCCCCATCCCACCTCGCCCTCCAAGGACCAGCCGCGCCTCGACACGCCCCAGCTCAACGCCTGGTTCGGCCCCGCCGGCACCATCACCCCCCTCCACACCGACGCCTACCACAACCTCCTCTGCCAGGTTGTCGGCACCAAGTATGTCCGCCTCTACCTGCCTGCCGCCACGCCGCACATGCAGCCCCGCGCGCCCGAGCACGGCGTCGACATGAGCAACACCAGCGGTCTCGACCTCGGCGTCGTCGAGGGCTGGGACCGGCCGCCGCCCGCAGGCGAGGATGAGGGCGAAGACGAGGACGCGGACCAGCGTCTGCTGGAGGCGAGAGAGCGGCTCAGGGGCCTTGATTATAGAGAGTGCGTCCTACGACCGGGCGATGCCTTGCTGATTCCTATCGGGTGGTGGCATTACGTCAGGAGTCTAAGCATCAGTTTCAGCATCAGCTTCTGGTGGAACTAGGCCTTTATTTTGGTCTATTTTCTCTCCACCTCTTGATTTTTTTCTGCCGTCTTCACAGACAAATTGTGGCAGCATGATATTAAGTTATGGTTCACTTCGAGCTCCACGGGGGTTTCGCTTCTTCCGGGATCTTCAGAGACCGCCCGCGTATTTCAGGACTACCAGGACTTTTGGCGGCATCGTCCCAATCGCGCCTTTCCCTTCAGCTTTGGCGAGCGTCTTCTACGCTCTCCCCAACCTGCGCCTCTCTACGGGCTTTGGCTCCGGCTTTGAGCGTCTCCCACTTCTCGCGGTACTTGTCGAGCGTCCGCTGCATCTTGCGGTTGTCCTTTTCGAGCCGCTCCATTTGCTTCACTGCCGCCGCCAGCTGCTCCTCTGCGTCCTGGGCCTTCCTCATCAGCGCCTCGTCGACGGGCTTGCCGCTTGGGGGTGGCGCGCCGGGCGAGCTCGGCCGCATAAAGCGGTAGCTCTCGGCCAGGGCCATGGCCGAGTGCTGCGAGCTTGCCTCGAAGACGTGGAGTCGCTTGGAGACATTGTCGAGCATATCCTTGAGCGATTTATTCTCGAGGCTTAGCTCTTCGATGTTGTTGCGCAACTCCCTCTCGCCTGGCGCTCGCGCCGCCTTGCGCCTGGCCGTCCCGGGGGAGAGCGAAACGGGGGTTTCTCGCGCGTCGACAAAGTCGTCATCGTCGTCTTCGCCAGGCACCAGGAGCTCGCCGTGGGCGGACGCCCCGAAGCGCCGCTTCTCCTTTTCCGCGTAGGAAAGGATGTTGGCGTACGACATGGTGTGTCCGCTCGTGGGCACCACGTAAAAGGAGTCGCTCGCGGCGTGGCCATCCCTCGCCAGCGCCTTCATGGTGGCCTTTGAATAAATCTTGGAGAGATCCGGGTCCTGGCCGCGGGAGCTAGGAGGTCGGCTGGACTTGCGCTTGGGGGACGAGGGAGTCGGGGAACCCGGGACGGGCGCATCCGATGTCGGCGCCGACTCGGCCATGAGAGAAGACTCTTCTTGGATGAGCGGTAGGCCGGCAAAGGCCAACGGCGCGGATATCTTGGTGATGAGGCTGCCAAACGTATTATAAAAGCGCGCGTAGCCCCCCTCGTCGACAGTCGCGGAATCGGCATCCACCCTGGGAGACGACTCCCTGCTCTTGGGCGGCCGTTGGGGCGAAGAGGAAGGGGAGGACGTGGGCGGGACCCAGGTCGGCTTGCCCGTCTGGTCCATGATGGTCTGCATCTTAATCCTAGACCCATCCCTGCGCGGATGAGGGTCGACGTTGCCGGGCGCCTGGTCGCTGGAGACACTGGGGCTGAGGGGCTGGCCCCGGTACTTGGAGCGGATGCCTCTGGCCGAGGCCAGGTTGCTGGCAATCGACGACGACATGTCGCGGGAGGCGAAGCGGTGTGTCTGCGACCGGCCGGACACGGTAGCCGGCGTCCTCGCATGGGCGTCCTTGCGCGGCGCGGCGCCATTGTCGACGACGACAACAGGGCGAGCCTTTTCGGACCGCTGCGGCGACTTTTCGCTCAATGAATCGTCGTCGTCGGTGGGGCCACGGCCGGAAGCGGGGTGCTGCGATGACGACAACGAGGCAGCCGGGGCGGACTGGGGTGGCAGCTTGAGGAGGGCGGCGAGCCGCCGGTGATGGTCCTCGAGCAGCTTGAGGGTGCGCAGGGCCTCGACGCTGGTGGTGTGGCGGGCGGCATTGGCGAACTCGCCGGCGGCGTGGGCGTGCTCGCTGATGGCGACGGTCGTGTCCGAGGCCTGGCGAGTGGCGGCGGCGGCGGCGTGGGCGTGGTCGTGGGCGCGGACGAGCGGCGAGGCGTCCATGACGCCGATTTGGGGGAGGGAGCCGAGTTTCTATCCTCCCTTTTTCTTGTGGGAGCTTGGCTCAAGCTTGAGGAAGCAGGGCGAAAGCGAGTGTCGGACGTGACGAGAAGCCTCGGTGGTGTGTGCGCGTGCTCGCGCCCCCTCTGGCCAGATTATCGCTGGCGCATTGACGGGTGACGCTGGGAGATGAGGGGATCTCGAGGGGCAGCGAGGGATGGAGCGCGGCAAATGGCCGGAAGTGCCTCGAGCCAGGGCGGGGCAACACAGCATGAACCTCGTAGGAGATATGTACGTAGGTACCGAGGTGACTTCTCAAAGCTGATTAGTCTGGAGGTTAGGGCTGCCCCCAAGGGTATTCCTAACACTTCTAACACTTGCCTACTAATCCGGTCATAACTTAAGTTATTAATCTATCATCGTACGGAGTAGTTAGAAAATCGCAATTACAGTTAATAAATGCCTCTATATACCGCTTTTATAAGCCATGCCTACCTTTATAATAGTACTTATAGCGCTCTTTCTAGCGCTCTTTACGGTAGCCTTTATAATACTCTTTTAGTAGCCTTAATTAGACTTTAAAAGTAGGCGCTCGTAGCTACTTATAGGCCGCTTAATTTTTTTAGTTTAGTCTATAAGTAGAAATAGGTTTTAAGATAAAAGACTATATTTACCTATAAGTTATTAATATATACTTTAAGTAAAGCTAGGTACCTAGACTAGCTTAAAATAACTTAGTAGACTCTTATTTAAAGTTACTTTTAGTTAAGCGAATTTATAGAGATTAAAGAACTAAAAGTCTAGTACTAATTAATTATACTAATTATCTCCTTATTTTTAACTTAGAGCTAGGATATTTTTAGCCGCTTTTACTCCTAACTTTCTACCTTTATACTTCCCGCTAGCTAAGATAAGCTTAAGCCTATCTATAGTTATTATAGGCTCTTTTAAACCTAACGATTATAGTAATTCTTTAAATATTTTATCCTTATTAGCCTTATTATTTAAAGAGACTTTATAGGTCTTTTTAATCGTTTAAGGCTATTTATAGTTAGAATTATCTTTATTTTTACCCCCTTTATTATTAATATCTATAGTAATAGTTTTCTTTTTTTACTATACCTTTAATTATTATTACTCTTTTAATTACTTTTACTTCTTATTAAAATTATCTTTTTAAGCTTTAACTTTATAAGTATATACTTTTTTAATCTTTATTAGTTACGTGCTTTATAAAAGCTTTTATTTTTCGACTTTTAATAGATTCGAAAAGTTACGTTAAAAGGTAGAACTATATATTAAAGGAAGAAGGTTAATATAAATAATTAATATAATAACTTTTAATAAGGTATATATACTAGCTTTATTTTAAACTAAAAAAGACTAGTCTTATTTCTTAAGGATATTAATAATATCCTTAAAAGTAGTAATATCTTTTTATTAAATTATAACTCTTTTAGCTATAATAGCTAGCTATCTTATTACTATTTATAGTCGCTAGTTAGTATAATAATTAGTATAATAATTAGTATAATAGTTATATTAACTTACCTTAAAATATAGTAGCTAGTATACTCTTTACTAACTCTAAGATAGCTATTAATACTACCTTTTAAATATAAAAGCTAAGAGTAATATCTTATATAACCTTTAAAATAAGGTAGGTAAATAAAGTATAAGGAATAAGTAAATCGGGAATTTACTAAAATTTTCGAATTTTATATAAAGTAATAGCTAATATTAAAATTAATAGATAATCTAAACCCTTATAGTATAGTAGTTATATACCTAGGAAGCCTACTAGCTATAACGCTAGAGTTAGTTCGAATCTAGCTAAGGGCACGATTAATTTTTAGTCGGACTAGTAGACTACGCTAACCTACTTATTAATTATAAAAAGGTATAAGCAATAAGCGTAGGATCGGGTAATAGATAACGTAAGCGGAAATATCGGTCGAAGGAGTATAGGGTAGGATTTCGTCCGGAATTTATAACGAGTATATAAGAGGCTAAATAATATATTAAAAGAATAGCGTTATAAAAGATACTTATAAACTTACTTATTTTATCTACTACTCCTAGGGAAATCCTTTATCTTTTATAGACTATTGCTCGTCTACTAGTAGACTAATTAGTTAGCTTTCTAGTATATTCTATAGTGCTTAAAAAGCTCTATCTATAGTATGTTTTCCTAACTTAGTAGGTGGTCTAATTATAACGTAATAGTTAACGTAAGACTATAGGTTCTAGCATAAGTAGTAGATTTAACTAGAATATTCTATGCCCTACCTATTCTCGTATCGCGGATATCTTCGGAACCGCTTAGCTAAAATAGGCAATAGGGTATCCGTTCTGCTCGTAATTAACTTATGCATTTTATATATATTTTATTTTATTAGGATAGGCTTATCTTAACCCGCGTTTCCTAAAGGAAGGTATAGATATTTAGTAAAGGTCTTTATCTTTAAGGGTTATTCCCTTAGACTATATTATAGAGCCTCTTTTTACTAGCTTATTTTATAGAGCCTCCCTATACTTATTATTTCTTTATAATAGTAAAATAGGAATATAAGGGTATATTCTTATATTAATTAGCTAAATAGCGCTTTTAAAAGCGCTTATAAATATACTAGTAGTCTAGCCCTACTATAAGTAAGCCGGCCCGGACCTCGCCTACCTAGACCTAGCGACGAATTCGTTAGGACCTCCCCCTAACCCCGGTCTAGGCCCCTTAACCGGGAAAATAAAAACCTAGGGCCGATACTAGTAACTTAATAAGTATAGCGTAAAGCTAGTACGATAACCTAACTACTAGCCTAGCTAAAGGCTAGTATTAATAAAAAATAGCCCGCTAAGCCTTATAGTAGAAAAATAAGGTAGAGCCTAAGAAGATATTATTATAGGATAAGGTTAGGGATAATTATATAATTAACTATTAACTATTAACTAAAAACGCTTATACTACCGATTAACGCTATATACCCCGCGTATATAAAGGAGTTACTTTTTAAGGTTACTTTATAATAGGGCTAATATAATTCCGACTAACTATAACGATACCTAAGATAGCTAGCGTAAGATTCCTATATATTATAACCGTGACCTAGTATATAGGCGGACTAGCTATAAAAGAGGGGAGGGGTTTCCTTTAAGTACTTTAGTTTTTCCCTCTTATTAAACGCCGAAGTTCTAGATACTTTTAAATAGGTTACTAGTATAATCTTAATAATCTTAATAGATAATATAAGAAAGAAATATACTTTAGTCTTATTACGTTTAAGTAAGAAAAGATAAATAAAGACTTACTACCTAGCTTAAATCTTTATTTAAGCTTAATAATACTTACTAGCTTAACTAATTTCCTTTTACCTTTACTACTAGTCTTTCCGCTAGTATTTATATTCTAGCTAAGGAGAGTCTTTCTACTAGTTAGCTAGCTAAAAAACTAGCTATATACTATAAAACTATAAGCGAGATTACTATAAATAAGTAGTATATATAATAGAAAGATTTCTCGCGAAACTAATATACGCCTATAGTAGGTATATATTATAACTAAAATACTAACTAATACTAGGAATTAATTTAGTAGTATTAATTACCCTTAGTAACGATATTACGCTAAGGCTAAGGGGTAAGTAAATATAGTAGCGGCCCTTAACGTACTAGGCTTAACTAGAGCGCGTAGCGTAAAGAGACGCTACTTAAATTTATATACCTTAATAAGGCGAGTTAATAAACCTAAAGTAGCGATACGATACCTACCTAGGCGCCGAGCGACCTTATAGAAAAAGTAATATATAATAAACTTATAGGCTTTATCCTAAGTATAAAGTTTAATAGGGTATAGGTAGTAGTTAAATAGCTTTCTAAGGTAAAGAGCCGTGCTAGTAGCGCGTTATTAGCGGTGCTCCGCGTAAATAAGAGCTTTAAGATAATAATCTAAGAAGTAATTAAGGAGGTAATTAAGAAAGAACTCTACTTAGGTATTAGCTAAGGCCTAGGGGGCCTAAAGCGAACCTAAGCCGCGGCTATAGCTAAGACTAAGGGACTAACTTAATATAAAGCTATAGTAAAATAGGTACTATTATACTATAAACGTAAGATTATTATAGTCCTTACTAAGGCACTACTTAAAAAATCCTAAGCCGCGAACTAAAGGATATAGTAAAAGCGGTAAATATAGCCTTAAAAGCTATAAGCGCTATAGCGGTAAGGCGCCTTTAAAGTAAAGATATTACGGTTATATTTAATACCTTAGCGAGAGCCTATTAAAGGGACTAAGGCTAGGTTAAGGCTATATTTAGACTAGAGGCTATAATTACCTACCGTATATATATAGTAGTCGCTAAGAATACCCCTTTAAAGGTAGTAATAGTAAATAGGGAGCGATTACTTTATAAGATTATAAAAGTAAATAAAGTTAAGGTCTTATAAGCCTAGGCGCTATACTTATAATCTAAGATATTAATAGCAACGACTATACTTATTAAGGTTAGTAGCTTAAAAGAAGCTAATAGGCTTTATAACTTAGGCTTAATCCTTAAAGTATAAATCTTTTAATATAAACCTTATAATAAGTTAGTTTAACTATAAAGATACTATAATTATTATAAGTATAGCTATATTACTAAGCGGTATATATTAATATAACTCTATAACTAATATAAGAGTATAGTATATAATAAGGGTAAGGATAATTATAAGGCTAAGAAGGGCGAAATCCCTTATAACTATATCTTATACTAAGGGGACTACTTATTATAGACCTAAACTTACCTTATAGTAAATAAAGCCTAGGAAAAGGTAAGGGAAAACTACTTATAATAACCTTAATAGTTCGTAAATACTTAGACTTACGCTAAGTAATAAGTATTACTTTTAAGGTATATAAGTAAAAGCGGAATTTTAGGAAATTAAGGAATTATATAAGACTATATAATAAAGGGGAAGAAGGAGTATAAGGTAGGATTTTTAATAGAATTTATTAGTAGTATATTAGTATATAGAAGAGGTATTAAAGTTAATAATACTTTCTCTATTTACTAGCGGACATACTATCTTATATAGATAATTATAACTAAATAGAAGAACCTTTTAGGACTAGATTTAGGCTACCGTATAGCCCTAAGACTAAGGAATTCCGTAATACCTTAAGTATAGCTAGAAGTATCTTAGTTCTACTAATATTTATATTTAAAGGAGGTTAGTTATACTAGTATTCTTAAGAGGTCTTAAGAGGTCTTAGCTAGTATTTTAAGCTAGCTCTATTTCTTTAATTCCTAATTATACGATAACCGGCAACCCGTTTAATATATAATAGTATATAAAATAACGAGCGATTCTTACTCTATATAATAGGATTTTATCTATAATTAATATACTACTTATTAGCTTATATAATTAAGAGAGTATATTAGAGCTGCTTTATTTATAATAGGAAAATACCGTTCCTAATAATTACCTACTATTAAAACTTAGGACGTTCTTAATTTAACTATAGTTTAGAAGTAAGGACTAAGTAGACCGCGCTAAGATAAGAGGTTAAGCTTAAAATACCCGCTAGCTAGTAAGGCTAAGGAAGCTAAACTAAGTATAAAAGATATTCGTAGGTATAGTAAATAAAGAAGCGCTAAGAGATAGAGCGCCTCCCTCCCTATATAAACGACCCCTTTTACCCCGACCTTACCTATATATAACTAAAAGTACTATTCTAAAATATATAAAAGAAATATAAGCTAGCTTAGTTAGCGCTTTACTACTAGGCTAGCTTTAACTTAATAGTACTATAGGAAGTAAAAGCTATACTAAGAGGTAAGGCCCTACCCCTTAAAGCGGCGCCTTATAGCCTAGTTTATAAGGAGGGGAGGTATACGCTATATATATATAAAAGGCTTAGGCTAGGGACTTAGTTACCTTAGTCTAAACTAAATTAAAGTAAGGTAATTTTTAAGGCTAGTACTAAACTATAAACGATTTACTTACTACTAAAGGCCGCGAGGGCTAGAGCGTTATAAGACCTAAGTATAATCGAACTAAAGTACCTTATAGTAATAGTAAGGGACTTTAATATCTATTACTTACTCTAAGATAAATATAATAAAACCTTAGATAGTATGATATAACTTATATAAGAGGCGATAAGATTATAACTTAAACTCGCTACCTTAAAAGGGGAGTATATAAGATTTTTCTATAGCTAAAGGGATAGTACTATTAACTTAGCTTAGGTAACGCTAAAGACTAAGATATAGTATACTAGGCCCGACCTAAACCTAACTAAGTTAAACTATATCCTTTAAACTATTATATTATAGGTCGATACCTAAGCTTAAGCGCTTAAACTAGCCCTAAAGTAAAAAACATAGATATTAAGCTAGTTAAAGCTAAGACTATATCTTAGCTAAGACTATATTAACTAATACTTTAGACGCTAAAGGATATCGACTAAGACCTAGACTATATCTTTGCTACTTTAGCGTAGATCGCAATAGCTATAGTTCTATACTAAGGGCGAGTATTACCTAAAAGTAATATATAGTTTACCTTAGAGGTAGGAAAGGTAATAAGGGAGGCTAAGAGGATAAGGAAGAAGTATAAATAGGAAAGGAGTAAGGTAAACTAAGAAGACCTATATAATATAATAGCGGCTTAAAAGTAAACTATTTATAAGGTAAGGAGGGCCTATTAATATAAGTTCTTAAAAGAATTTAGCGCTAATAATACTAAGCTTTAAAATATAAAAAGGTAAGCTAGACTCTATAATAAGCTATTACTAAAACTAACTTATATCTTACCGCTAATTAAAGAGGGTAAGGACTAACTAATAGAAACCTTTAAAAGGAAAGCCTAAATATTAATAGCTAAGTTCTTCTTACTAAAAGCTAGTATAACTTAAGGGCTACCTTAGCCTATAACTAAGGCGACCCTTATAATTAACTAATAAATCTAGCTAGCTAATATTATAGTAACGCTAAGTAAGATAAAAAGCTAGAAAGTAGTAGGTCTAGATAGCGTCCCCTTAGGGTTTATTAAGAAGTATAGACTAGTATTAGTCTAGTAACTAGCTACGATCTTTAACGCTTATACCTAACTCTTATATTTTCTAAAACGGTTTTATAGCGCGAATATAGTAGTAATTTAAAAGCTAAGTAAGAAGCTAGAAGCTTACTATATAGTAAGGGGATAGAAACGGATTTCCCTCTTACTTATAATAAGGAAAGTACTTAAGTAAATACTAGCTTAAAAGATTATAGGAGTAGTAAAGGTAAATAGTATCTTACTAAATAGATAAATAAGGAATAAGAAGGAGCACTTAATAGAGGCAGCGATCTTATTAGTAATAGAACTAATATACGCGACCTAGGCCTAAAAGGGCATTATATTATTCTTATAGCTAAATATTAAGGGCGTATTTAATATAGTTAACTATAATAAGCTTATAAAGGAACTAAAGCTTTAAGGATACCTTAAATAGCTTACGAGCTTAATATAGAGCTTTATAAGTAATAGAAAATTAATCTTTTACTTTAATAAAAGGACCTTAGAGCTAACTTAAGTACTAATAAAAGTCTATTAAGGCTCCCTCTTATCCTTAATCTTATTTTTATACTATATAACCCCCTTATATAAGAGGCTTAGTATAATATATAGTATTTATATTATTAGCTTCGCCGATAATATAAATATAGTTAGTATTAAACCTACTAAGGCTATTATAGTAGTATACCTAAAGGAGGCTTAAAAGGTATACGTAGAGTAAGCGACTAAGTTTATAGTTACTTTTAAACTATTAAAAAGTAAGTTAATATACTTTATATAAAAGAGATAAGTAATAATAACGCTAGTTTACTTTAGGGCTAATATAGTAATACTAGTCTAGGAGGCCCGCTTACTAAGGGTTTAAGTATACCGGAAATTATATTAAAAGGTATACTTAAAATAGCTTTAAGTAAAAATAAAGCGCTAAACTATAGCCCTAACTAAGCTTACGGCGTTTATATAAGGCTATACCTTATTATACGCTAAGGAAGTCTATAGTAAGGTAATCTAGTCCTTAATCTCTTACGCTATAGTTATATTCTATAAGATAACGCTTATAAGGGGGAAACTATATAGGATTACGCGGGACCTAGTATAAGACTAGTTAGCTTACCTTTAAGTAATAATAAGCGCCTACCGCGCGACCTTAGTTTACTAAGTAAAAGTAGAGGTATAGGTGCCTTTAATCGACCTTTACTTAAACTAAAGAATAATAGATACCTTTTAAAGGTTAAAGGACTTAAGGCTTTTAAGCTAAATTTAACGTACGTTTAACGCGGTCGCGGGTATACTTAAAAGGAGATAATACTAAAGAGAGAGTAGGCCCTTTATTATATACTAGTCCCTTAGTACGGGGCTAGTACGTTAACCTTACTATCTGCCCGGATCCGGTGCGGGTCTAATAGGTAATTAAACGGACTAGCTACTATACGTAATTAAACGTATTATATAGACTAGCTACCGTACGTTGTTACGCGCGTTAAATACGGACTAGCTACCGGTCTTATAAGTTAAAGTAAGAGTAGTAATAACTATCTATATTCTTCTCTACCCGCCTAAGATCTAGCGGGTTCTCTATCCTCTATATATACTATAGCGAGCGTAAGACCTTACTTAGGGCTTTAACCGAGTAATATCTTAACCTTATAATCGTGCGATAGTAGTACGGTATATTAGCAGTATTTCCCGGTATTTTCCCTAGGTAGGTATAGGTATTTCTCTATAATTTCCCCGCTATATTCTTATAGTAACTTCTTAGGGAAATATCGGTATAGTCCTTAAGGAACTATTATTACTTAGGAAATTATAGTGCATTCCCTATATAATATATCCTTAGGGGAAATCTCCGTAAAATATCCGTGTAATCCGCTTAGTTATCGTTTCTAGGAATTCTAGGTGATTTCCTAGAGTTTGCCCGGTAGCTTCTAGGTTCCTTCTTCCGCGGGGAGCCTTAGGGAGTTAGGGGTGACTTCCTTAGGGGAAGTAGATATCGTTCCGGGTACCTAGATTATCGACTATAGGGTGTCCTATAATACCCTTAGTAGTACTACTACCTAGTAGGCCCCCTTTTATAGAGGAGATAAGAGGGGTCTAGAGCTAGATAAGATTAAACGACCTCTTAGATAAAGCTAAGTCGCTTAAAAGGCTAAATAAAGAATAGGCCGCTTAATAGAACGCTAAGAAAGATATAATTTAATAATACTAAACTACCTTTTACCCTATTAACTTCTTAATATAGTTTAATAAAGTAATAATACTAGACCGTTATAAGGGCCTCCTTAAGTATATTAGTATAGTAATTACTTAGATATATATAGGAAAGATTAAGCTTAATAACTTCCTCTTTAACTAATAAGTCCTTAGCTTAGTCTTACTAATATATACCTATAAATAAAAACGGGATACTATCTACTATATAATAATTAACTATTTATTAATAGTAAAGGTAAGGGAGTCCCTTTTAATATAAGCTTAGGATATAGGTAATATAAGAGCGGGCCTTTAAAGGAAAAAGATAGTAGTACTACTAGTATAATAGTTCCTTTACTTAAGTAGGTTCTATTAGTTTAACCTAGCTTAGAGGCTATATATAAATATACTAAATAATAAGACTAGGGTCGTACTAAAAATAGAGCGGCCTTAATTAAGACTACCTTAGCTAACTACTTCCTTTATTAAAGCGACCTTAAGAAAAGAAGAGGACTTATAATAATAAGACTATAGTATTAACTAAACTAAACTTAGACTAAGTATAAACCTCGTAGCTTAAACTATAAACTAAATAAAACTAATATAACTTTACTAAGTTAGCCTTAATAGCTATAAAATAAAACTTATTACTAAAAGACTATAACTAAATAAGACTTAACTTAAAACTAAACTAAAGAAAAGCTAATAACTAGCCCTTAAACTATAACCTTAGCCTAACTTATTAGTAATAATATCTACTTTATTATTATAGTAGGAATAATAAAACCCTCTTAAAGTAGTATATAAGGTATAGAAAGGAGTAACCTAAGACTTATAAGGAGTATAGGGACTACTACTATTATAAGAAGCTTAATAACGACTAGTTAAGCCCGACCTTAAACCTAAACTAAAGCCTACTTAAATAGCTAGCTTATAAGATAGAGTAATAACTAAGGTCTATATTAAGGTAAGACTTATACTAGTAGTAGCGTAAAGGCGTTTACTATAGCCTATACTATAACCCTAGATTTAATTAAGGTTAAAACTAGTAATAATCTTAGCTAGGACTAAACCGCGATAGCTATAAAGACGTTATTAAATAAAGTTAAGAGCGTTAGTAAGGTTAGTAAGTAACGTAAGATAAGAACGCTTTAAGGTAAGCTTAGCGTTAAGAGAACTACTAAGCTATAGCTTAGCGTTAGAGCTAATAAAGGGTAATATAATAGGTTCTTATACTAGCTTTAAGATAACTATAGGTATAATAATAATAGCGGACTCCTTAGCCTTAACCTTAAATAGAGCCTTAAATATAATAGCCGCCTTACCCTTACTTTTACCCTTACCCTTCCCCTTATTAAAAAAGGCTAGGGCTAGACTAAGCTTAATAAGATTAAAACTATTATCCTTACTATTATAATTATTACTAGCGATAAGATAAAAATAGTTAGTAAGATCGTTAACTACTATAAGAGTCTTTTAAGTAACTAAGAGCGACTTAGGCCTAACCTAAGCTAAGGTCTTAATAGTATTATTAAACTTACTTTAATAAGTAAGGTTATACCCTTATAGATATTAGCCTATTAAAAGGATAAGACTCTTAGTACTCCCTTTTTAACTTACTTCTAAGTATACTTAAAGGCATTATAAAGACCTTGATTATCTAATTAAGTATCTTCCTTAATTATAGTTAATTTAAATTTTTATTTTTTCCCCTTTAAAGTAAAGGCCGCTAGTTACGCGACTTTAATAAAGATAAAGAAGTATAGAGTAAAGAAATCTCTAAGACTTATATTTATAACCTAAGGCCCTTAGAGCTATATATAGAACCGATAATTAGATAATTATATAGTTAATTACTTTACTAATCCTTAGCTATATACTATACGTGCTTTAGGTATATACCCTTATCCCTATTAAATTACCTAAGTACTTTTCTAAGGACTTATATATATAGTAGGTATTATTTATAAAATAAGTAAAAACTAAGGTAAGTATCTCGATATTCTTAGTAATTATAGCTAGACTAAGAGCGGACTCGCTTAACGCGCCCTTACTCTTAATAGTAAGGGCCTTTTAACTAGCGCGAATATAAGTTTTTAAAGTAGTATAGTAAAAGCGCTCTTATACTAACCCCTTAATAAGGGAGGGGCTATTAACCTTAGACCTAGCTTAGTAAAGGGTACGCGCGGCCTCCTTACTCTTAAAGGTAATCTAGAATATAAATTAATACTAAACTTAGACTATACTATAATAAGATAGGGTTACTTACTTAGTAATAGGACTAACTAAAGTTAGTATAAGTAATATACGCTTTAGCCTTTATAGTTATTAAAGTTAGTAAAAAATACTAAAGGTAAGACTAACCTAAGATAAAACTAAGACTAATACTTATAAGACTAGTTTTAATAGCTAGCGAAGGACTTATAAGTAAGCTTATTAGTAAGGCGCTTAATATATATAAAATATAGGATAGAGCGCTTTAATCTTACTATAGTAGCGACTTTCTTATAAGGAGGGGGTTTTAAAGGAAGCGAGCCTTTATTACTTAAGTTAGCTTCTTAGTTAAATATTATAATATAACGGCGAGTAAACTAAATATAATACTAAAAAGACCTAAGGATATAAAAATAAAGCAGGTAAGATAGTAAGGCCTATAAAAAAGATAGTAGATAAAGAGATAGGAGGGGGCTAAAATAAAACTAAGGGGGGAGGGTAGGTATATATATACGCGAGCTAAGCGCGCGTAATTAGTAACTATACGATAGATAATAAATATAGGCCGCTGCGCCCTTAATTAAGAAGTCGCGTAGCTAGATAGGAACCGATTTTCGATTAATAGAGCTAGCTAACTAAATTTCGATTAGCCGGCCCTACCTAGGAGCGACCTATATTAATGCCCGGCCTAGTAACTAGATATTACTTACCCTACTAACTAATAAACTAATAGGCTAACGCGGCCGCGGCTATATAGTAGCAATATAAGAGCTATAGAGAATAAAGGCGCCTATAAGTTAGGCCTTTAAAGAGAGACTATTACTTATAACCCTAAGCCCGGGCTAGTAAGCTTAGGCCGCGGCCGCTTAAAATAATAGCGGCTATAGCCTAAGAGGGCCTATACTAAAATATAAATATATAGGAGGAGCCTATAATAGCTAGCGTAAATTTCTTATATATTACTACTATAACCTTATTTAAGGCAGACCTATATTAAAAGAAATAAGGGTTTTCCCTTAAGTACTTTAGGTTTTCCCTCTTATTTAATACTAAAGTTTTAAATACCTTTAGCTAGGTCCTTAGTATAATCTTAATAATAATAATAATAATATAAATAATTAATATATCTTAAGTAATAGCTTAAGAGTATAATAAAAGAAATAAAGGTATAAAAAGGTAAATTTAGTAATATATATCTTAGTTTACTTATTAAAATAAAGGGAGGGGCTTATATAAGTATAGTAACTATATATAGCTAGCTAAAAAAGGGTATTAAGATATTCCTATACTTAAGTTAAGCTTATATAATATCCTTAAGCTAAGAGAGTTATATTAATTAAGTAGGTTTCCTTATATATAACTATTAAGTCTACTAAGTATAACTATAGCCTTTTATACTTACTCTTCTTAATATACCCCCTTACTACCTTAGCTTTTAAATAGTAAGGTAATAAGTAAAGGAGCGTTTAGTTTAATAAATATAAGGCTATTTTAATATTAAATTTAGCTACTTTATTATTTATTTAAAGATATTATTTAAAAATAAAGGAGGCTCTTAATTATATCCTATAAAAAAGAAAAGGTAAATATAGTAAAAGGGAAGTTTATTTAGCGGCTAATACTTTATACTATATAAGTATATTATACTAGCTATATAACGACCGGTATTACTTTTAAGGGATAAACCTATTAAGGGGTTTATATTAATAGGTATAATAAAGTATAGTTTAAGTAATAATAAGTATATTATATTAGTAATAAGTTAATAGATAAAGATAATAGACTATAACTAAGTAATTAAAATTTAAGATAGAATTATAATATAGATCTATATTAAAAGCTATTAAGCTATTTATTTAAAGGAATATTTTATTACTTCCTTATATATTTTAAGAGCTTTCTTAAATCGATAGGAGTACTAAGTAATCTTATTACTTAAGAGCGCTAAAGCGCTAAAGCAATCCTATAATCTTAGCTATAAAGCGTTAAAGCGCTTAAGTAACTTATTACTTTAAACTTAATTAGCTTATTAGTTTATTTAATATTCCTTACTCCTTATATTATATATCCTTATAATATATATTAGTCCCCTATAGTTTATTAGACTATAGTTATAATAAGAAGCCTCCTTTTTTTTAGTCTTACTTTTAAGACCTACTACCTTAGCCGCTATATATAAATATACCCTTATCGTATTATATATAAGTACGATTATTCTTTATCTTTTATTTTTCTTAAGATATACTATTAATAGTATATTTAATTATATTTAAAAATCTTACTCTTATAATTCTAATATATAGTACTAATAATTAAAGCTAGCATCTTAGACTAAGATATATAGTATTAAAACTATACCTTACTCTTATTATTTTCGGTTAAGCTTAACTTATAAGGTCGGCGAGCGTTTTAATTAGTATTTTAAATATACCTTTATAGGCCGTTCTTATAATAGTTATAATATAGCGTCTACCTATTTATTTTATCCCTTTTCCTTTTTATTATTCTTTTTACTAATATTCCTTTCTTTTTTATTTATTATATTATAAATTAATAGTAAAAGATTAATTTAAATAAATAGAAAGTAAAAGAAGTATTAAAGAAAGTAATATCTAGCTTAGCTTAAATTAGGAAATAAAAGTATTTCTTAAAGGACTAAGGTTCTCGCGAAGAGAGATACGAGAAGTATATAAAAAATATACTAAGGTAAAATTAGGAGTAAGGGGTCGGATAGGTAGGGCAGAGAGATTTAATTCTTACGGGGGCAGCAATTACGGTAGGGAAGTAATTATTATATTTCCTTAATTGCCCTTCTTTCCTTTATCTAACGCCCCTCTTTATACCCGTCTAGCATCTTAATTAATAAAGAAGATCCTACTTAAAGAAGCTACTAATATCCTTTTAACTACCGAGCTTTTTACTAGTTTTTTCCCCTCCTTTCTAGCCGTTACTAGTATATCTATCTTATCTCTCGCTACCTCTATAGGAAGCTATCGCTACTTCTACTTCCCCTTATACCCCTACCCTCCTTTCTATACCTCTTTTTAGCTCCTTTTTCCTTTTTCTATACCGGGTGTTTTTTAGCTTCCGTAGTCCCTCTTACTAAGGGATATCTCCGAGAACTACGAAATTAGGCTACGCTTCGCGATATACCCCCTTAGCTATAGCCTGCCCTTATAGTAAGGGCATAGCTAATACGGCTTTAGGCTAGTAAGCGTATAGAGGAGGTCTTAGTCTATACTTATCCCCTACTTAAGAAATCCGGGTTTTAGCCCCGGGCTCTTTTAGACCTACTTTAGGAAAAAGGGGCCTAAGGAGGAAATTAAGTCCTATAAGAAAGGGGGCTTCTCTAAGGATAAGTCCTAAAAGGGGCCTTTAAGAAGAATAAGTCCTAATTAAGCTAGGGGCCCTCCTTTAGGATAAGTCCTATTTCCTCTCTTTAGCTATAGACGTCTCCTTCCTCCTACGTACTATTAGCTCCTCTCGTAGACTCTTAAGGCGGGCTTCTAAGGACAGCTTCTCTCGAACGTCTTCTAGCCTAATTTACTATAAAAAGACAGCTAGCTTCTACTTCGGTAGGGGCTTCGTAAGACCGTTAGCTTTTATCGATACCGTTAGAACTTAACGGACGGAAATAAGTCCCCTTTAGACCTCTTAGCGTAACTAATGCTAGTAGATATCGATATACCGTAGCTAGGTCGATAGCTTACTATTTTCCTCTATAAGAATTCGTATAGTCTATGTGTTATCGTATTCTATAGCTAACGGGGACGGAATTTATAGTCGTAACGATATTAGTAGCCGGCTAAGGAAAATCGCTTCTTTTAACGCTTCTAAAAGAGCTAATAGCTCTACTTCCGTGCTTAATATAGTAACGGTAGCTTACTTCGAAGCTCTCTAAGTAATAGTTCCTCTAAAAAGGGATATAATATACCCCTATAAGCTCTTTCTATCTAATAAATTGTCTATAAAGGACGAATCGCTCGAATAGAGGAAGATTTCGGTAGCTTATTTCTTCCTTTCTAGCCCTCCTAGGCGTAGACTATATAATCTCGTTAAATAGAGATAAAGGATAGCTCTATCTGCTGCTTCTTAATGCCTAGGGCTAGGATTCTAGTTATGCCTAGCTAGCCGGGAGACCGTAAAAGAGATATCCGGTCTAGTAGAAATAGCTAAAAAAGCAGGAGCCTACCTTCTATTAATATTAGTGTTTCTCTTACTCCCTAGCTTAAAAGGACGGATTAAGTAAAAGCTCTTCGTTTAATATAGGCATAGAGGGAAGCTTCTTATCGAGGGAATTAGGGAGGAATTTATAAGCGACCTTATCGATATAGGCGTCTTAGGTAAGCTAGATAGTCCGTTAGGACCTATTTTAAAGGATTTATATCCCTAGGAACTACTTTAGCTCCCCTAGCCTAGTTATCTTATACCTTTATTATAGGCCTCGTATAGCCTCCTTAGTAGTAGCTTCTTCCTCTTTTAAGTAGGCCTAGATAATATTATCGACGTAGAAGAAGACTATGATTTTACCCTTCTATATTATACACGGTTCCTAAGGGACTTTCTTAAAGCCTAGGGCTTTAAGGGAACCTATTAAATGCTATTGCTAAAGAAGGGGTAATCTTCGTAATCTATATAGAGCTTTCCTAAGCTATAGAACCTTTCCTAGCTATTAGAAGCTTAATAGAAGGCGTATATAGATAACTTCTTCTTCCTTAAGTAGGTAGTTAATAAAGGCGTTAACTATATCTATTTAATTAAGTTTAAGGTCGAATTCTACTACTATAGCTATAAGGGTCCGAAAAGACATCCCTACTAAGGTAGTTGCCTTAGTAGGAAGATCCCCTTTTTCCTACTAGTTCCCGTAGATAACTAGCTAGGCTTTATACTTTTAAAGGAAGCTATATTTATTAGTCTTATAAATAAAGACCTACTTATAGCTAAGGACCTATTTTCCTCTTGCCTTTTCCTTAAGGACTTCTTTAAAAGACCCTATCTCTTCGTATAAAGCTAGGTAGTCTTTCTAGGCCTAGAAAAACTAGTCTCTAAAAGGGTGTCTTTCTAGCTGCTTCTAGTTTACTAGTAGGTCTAGGAGGTCTCTTTTATATACCTTCCTTGCTAATAGCTATAGCTTAAAGAGCCGGCCTACTATAAACGCTCCGTAGGAACTATCTTCTATTAGCGTTAGGTAGAAGTCGGAAAAACGATCGAAATAGGGGAGAAGTTAGTCTTCTTTAGTATCCGTATTAGGCCCTATACCTTCCTTTGCTTCTCGAAGTAGGGATAAAAAGGCAGCCGGGTAATCCTTTAAGAGAGGTGCCTTTCCTACCCCCTTAGGAGCCGAGATAGGAAGACTAACTAAAAAAGCTGCTTCTAGATCTTCTTCTTATTCCGTAAGAGGAGGCGTAGGGAGGTAGGCGTATTCTAGCTCTACCGCTTTCCTATAGTCTCCTTCTTCGTCTAGATTATTTAATCTAGCAGCTTCCTCTTCTTCTTCTTCGAAGTCGGCGTTATCCTCGACTACTTTAACGTCGGTTTCTTCTTCCGTTTCCTTATTTAAGACCTCTTCTTAAGACTATTAAGAAGGGGGGATTTAAATCTTTTAAATTAGCTAACGTTAAGAGAGTAAGAGGGGCTATTAATCCCTCTTTCCGTCGAAGAAGCTAGATTCGTCGAAAATTATATCCCTAGTCGAAATAACCTTCTATAGAAGAGGAATCTAGATCTAGAAGATATTCGTAGAATTATAACTAACGAGGTAACTAATAAAAGCTCTAGGATTAAGCTTTCTTTTCTTCTTCCTTTTTAGCTATATATCGGTAGTTATAGCGTATACCTTATAGCTATAGGCATAAAGGTAAGCTAGCGAGGCCCTCTTCTTCTTAAAGAGCTCGAGGGGGAATTTCTAGTCTATTCCTTAGGTCTTAAAAAGGGTCTCTAGGTCCCTATAGTCCCTTAGTCCCCTAGGGTCCCTTAGTCCCTTAGGGTCCCTTAGGGTCCGGTTCCGAAGGTAATAGGCGGTCTTAACGACTTCCCTCTAAAGGTTATATAGAAGCTTTATAGTAAGTCTTATCGTATAGGCCCTTTCTATTATAGCACCCCTTAATCTTTCTGCCCCTCCGTTCTAGGCCTAGGTATTCGGTGCTAACGGGAGGGGTAAAATGCCCCTTTTTCGAAGCTAATTTAAGATATCCTTCGTAAATAGCTCTCCGTTAGACTATATCTTCTTTACCTTATAGCTAAAGTAGGATTTTATCTAGTTAACGAAGTCCTAGAGGGTAGACTAGTTATACTTACTTAGGTAGGTCTATAAGAAATAAGGGAAAACTATCCCTAAAAAAGCGTCTATAAAAAACATTACCCTAACGAAGCTTTCCTAATCCCTAGAGATATCGGTCTAGTCGACCTAAATTTCCTTATATAGCTAGTCCGGCCGTATTAGGGTCCGTCTAGAAATTCGTCTCTTAGTCTTCCCTTAGCTATAGTATTCGTATTCGACGGTCTTTAGGCCCCTTATTTATATACCTTATTATTAACCTAGCTTATATAAAGCTAGGGGGCCTAGGTAACTAAGTTATACGTACTAAAGAATGCTGTCTCCTTAGGCTGCTGGAAGAGGGTCCTTTATAGTAGACCTATTCCTCCTAGTAGGGAAAGCTAACTTCTTAAGAGATTCCTTCCTAAGGATAGGTCGGAATTCGAGAATAAATTAACCGAATTTCTCCTCGATAAGCTTAATAGTCTAATTCTTCTAGACTAGCCTTATAGGCTTAGACGTCGTATCCTAGAAGATTCCTTCCTCTCGAAGAAGGTAGAAGGAAATTAAGCTCGTTAAAAATCGAGGGTAAAAAGCTACCCTTTTTCTTCGAAGAATTCGTATAGATCTATTAGGTAATTTTATCGTAAAATTTACCCTTCTATATCCCTCTATCTATACGGTTAATTCCCCGGTAATAAGATATTCCTTTCGTGCCTTCTTAAAGGACCGGAATCGTAAGAGTATATTATAGATATCGAGGGAAGCACTAGAGTTAAGGATAGCTAATTTTCGTAGGGGATAATCGGAGGGCTCTAACGGTTAGTCTTAGCCTTATTAATCTATAGGGAAGACGAAGGCCGGATTTACTATACTAACGATTTTTCCTCGAATTTATAGCTCGAATAAGGGTAGCGGCGTTAGTTGCTATTTCTTAGTAACCTAAATCTCGTCTATCTTCTTCTATAACGAGGGGTCCTCCTTAAGAGACTATTATACTATTTCTCGTAGCCTCTTTAAAGGGTTAATTCCTTTAGGTCGGTTTTCCTTAAAGACCTACTAGTAGTCTTCTAGCCGATAGGGCTTTTTATATACTTAGTAGGTAGGTCGATTCCTCCTTATACGTTATCTCTTCGAGGAATCCTCATCCCTTTCTAGAAGGTCTGCTTAAAAACCCCCCCTTTTTACCCCTTATTGCTAATTTTAACGAAGAGGTTCGATTTCGACTAGTTCCTTAATTTTTCGACTAACGGACTAAAAGGTCTATTAGGGGACTAGTCGGGCCGGTCTAACTAACGGGACCGGGGCCGGGCCCGGAGTAAGAGGCGGAGCCGGGACCGGGGCAGCCGTTAAAGACGGGGTTAAGGCTCTCGAGGGAGGAGGAGCCGAAGGAGTAACAGCCGTAGCAGCAGCAGCGGGAGCCGTAGTAACAGGGGCTATAGCAGCTATAGGGGCAGTAGGTCGAGCCGTCTAGGTCGAGTGCTAGCTACGAAGGAATAAGACTGCTTACTATTATACTCTAGCAGCCTCTTTATTTAGTTCCCGGCTAGCCTCTCGAAAGATAGTCGAGTAACCGTTACTAATAGGCTTTATTAGTAGAGATATATCCCGTAGCTACTAGCCTAAAAGAGCTTTTATAAGGAAGTATTAGTTAGCTTCCTCGAGGATTTCTTCCTATATAGCTAGCTACGACGAAGCTAGTAGGTTTCTAGCAAAGAAGGCTCCTAGATATACTATATAGGTCTTCCTAATACGGTTAGTTATATAGCCCTTCGAGGGAGCTATCGAGGTCTCGAGCTTTAAAAGCTACTGCCTAGGAGTCTCTTCCTCTTAAAGAGAGATTAGCTTTACGGTACTAACGGATTCCGTTATCGCTATACGAGCAGCCGTTAGTAGCTTCGTTTCGTAGAGGTATTCCTTTCGGTGACTCTCGTAGTCGCCTAAGGTAGTAGAAAAAGCTCTCTATTATATAGAGGTTAGCTTAGAGAAGAGGGTAGCTCCCTCTATAAAGTCCGTTGCCCTAAGACGAAGAGGGGGCTTAAGAGGGTCCTACTTATTAGAGAAGACTAAATTATAAATAGTTCTATCTATACGAGCCTATAGCTCCTTTACCTACTTATCTTAATCTTAGGGCTTTATAAGAATCGTCCTATAGACCGTAGGGACGGTAGAGGAGTCGATTTTCGTTATTATTACGGGGAAAGGTAGAAAAGTCGGTTAAAAATCGGCTTTTCTAGTAAGAGGGGTAAAAGGAAGCTATAAGGGATATAAGAAAGGTGCCTTTTATAGTAGCCGGAAGGTATAGGAATTCTATTCCTCCTAGGCTTATAACTCTCGTAAAGAGAGGTATAAGAAGTATATAAAAATATACGAAGGTGAAATTAAAAGTAAGGGGTCGGATAGGTAGGGCAGAGAGATTTAATTCTTATAGGAGCAGCAATTACGGTAAGAGAGTAATTATTATATTTCCTTAATTATCCTTCTTTCCTCTATCTAACGCCCCTCTTTATACCTATCTAGCATCTTAATTAATAAAGAAGATCCTACTTAAAGAAGCTACTAATATCCTTTTAACTACCGAGCTTTTTACTGGTTTTTCCCCTCTTTTCTAGCCGTTGCTAGTATATCCGTCTTATCTTTCGCTACCTCTATAGGAAGCTATCGCTACTTTTGCTTCCCCTTATACCCCTACCCTCCTTTCTATACCTCTTTTTAGCTCCTTCTTCCTTCTTCTATACTAGGTGTTTTTAGCTTCCTTAGTCCCTTATATTAAGGGATATCTCTAAGAACTACGAAATTAGGCTACGCTTCGCGATAAGATCTACTTTATATCTATAGTATATAGGGATAATCTTTAAGCTAGTTTTTACTATTCTCGTTATCTTAATTTCCTCTATATCCTCTTTAACTCTTTATCTTTTCCCCTTATAGGCATTAATCCCTATTATAGTTATATTAATTATCTAATTATATATATTGCTTTATTATAAGTTATCTATAATTATAATAACTAATATCCTTCCTACTTCTTTTCTTATATCGCTTACTTTTAGATTCCTTAGCTTCTACTTATATAGGCTTTTATATCTTTAAAACTAGTCTAGGAAACCGGATTCTCTTTTACTAGTAGCTTAATTTAAGTAAGATAGTATAACTATAGCTTTAACCTATTTTATAAGTAGTAATATAAAGGAGTCTAGCTATATATCTACCTAGTATATAATAAGCTTTTAAATATATATACCTATTTAAGAAAACCTATTAGTAAGTACTAGGGGAATTACGCTTTTATTATCTTTTTTTTTAAGGTAAAAAGTCTTATTTACTACTTTATATATTATAAATCCGATCTTATAGTCCTAAGGGTATACCTCGTACTTATTAAGGTAGTATCCTTCTTTACTATAATAAAAGTATCTCTTAGGCTAGTTAAAAGTATTAACCTAAAACTATATATATTAATTAGATAGGTAGTAAAATCCGATAGTATTTATACTACCTCCTTATTTATAACTTAAAGAGTAGCTTTTACTATTAATACGTCTCTATTCCCTATTAAGCTAGTTAAATATCTACTCTTACTAGCGAGTAAGGTTAATCTTTATATCTTTAAAGGTTTTTATTAAGTCTAAGATCTCCTTTATAGGCTATCTAGGTTTCTTATCTATTTTCTTTAGCTCTTTAAGAAGTTTTTCTTTGCCCTTATTAGATTCGGCTTCTTCTATTACTTTATTAATTTCCTTAAAGAGCTAGTCTTTCTTTAAGTTCTTAAGCTTTTAATTATAGACTTTAGATACTATATCTTATCGCTTAATATCTTAGCGAGGTACTAAGTAGTTATTAATTATATAGATAAGGCTTTTATATAGGAGTTTTAAGATAACTTTAGATATCTTCTTATTTCTCTTTATAACGTTAATAATAAGCTCCTTTAGTATTATATAGTAAATAAAGTATAACTAAACTATAGATTCTTCCTAGCCGTTAGGTTATACCTTACGCTCTAAGTATAAGTAAAGACTAAGCTATTCTATAACTTCTATAATAGTCTTAAGCTTTTTAGTATTATAATAGTCTAAGTAGTTATTAGTAGTTTCTAGTTATTTAATACTATATATATAGTAGTATTAAAAGAGTCTCTTTTTCGCTTTTTCTTAGGTAAGTCCGTCTATAAGAATTTTAATAGTAGGGGCTTATATAAAGGAGATATAGACTTCGAGCTAGTCTATTTTATCCTTATTATAGATACGGTTAATATATATCTCCCGTTTAAACTTCTTAAGGAATTTAGTTATATTTTTACCGTTAAATTTACTAATAAGTAGGAGTTATAGTTAGTAGAGTCTTCCTATAAGGTTATCTTAGCTTTTAGTAAGTATATCTCTAAGTCTATTAGTAATCTTATTAATATCTACCTTAATTTTCTTTATATTACTAGTAGTAGGATTAAATAATCCCTCTTAATAGTTCGCGTTTCTAAATATAATATACCTATAGATTATAAGGTTATAAAATTTAAAGTTAGAGTTTTCGGAGTTAAAGGATATCTTATTATAACTATCTTATTACTTACTTTCTTATTTATTAGTAAAAGGTAAGCGTTCTCTATAAGCTACTATATAGAGGAGAGCTAAGGTTAAGGTTATTAAGGTATCCCTTATTAGTACCTATATTAGTATTATTAGTACGTATATAAGTAAGAGGTCTTAGTAGGGTTCTAGAACGGTCTAGATTACGCTATTATCGTTATTTATATCTTTTAAAGTATTATATAAAGATTATAGTTTCTTAACTAAGTCGCTAGTATTAAGGGTCGTAGGGTTAATAATAGGAGCTCGTAGTTTTTTAGTATTAGCTTATTACTTTTCCTTTACTACTAGTAAAGGCATTATCTAATTATTTATTTCCTAGTAAGTCTATCGCCTTATTAGGTCCTTAACTCTAGCTATTAAGGTAGTTACTACTTTAATTATTAAATCCCTAGATTTTATTTTTTCTAAATAGTACCGTCGTCCTCTAGGTGTTCTTAGCTTTATAAAGCTACTCGTCGCTATATAAATAAAACGGAATAACGAGTTTATACTCTAGAAACTAGTTTTAACGGGGACGAGGGTATATACTTAAAGCACGCGTAATATATAGCTAAGGATTAGTAAAGTAATTAACTACGCAATTATCTAATTATTTAGCCTATATATAGCTTTAAGGGCCTTAGGTTATAAATATAAGTCTTAGAGATTTCTTTACTTTATACCTCTTTATCTCTACTAAAATCGCGTAACTAGCGGTATCTACTTTAAAGAGGAAAAATAAAAATTTAAATTAACTATAGTTAAGGAAGATACTTAATTAAATAATTAAGGTCTTTATAACGCCTTTAAGTATACTTAAAAGTAAGTTAGAAGGAGAGTACTAAGGGTCTTATCCCCCCCTTAACGGGCTAATATCTATAGGGGTGCTATCTTACCTATTAAAGTACCTTAGAATAAGGTACCTAGCTATATACCTTCCTTAGCTATAGCGGTAGTTATCTTAGTCTACCTTATTAGTCCTTTTTAAAAAGGAAAATAAAAACCTAGCTTTAAAAAGGAGCTAGTAAGAGGCTAAGAGGGTTAGCCTAGGTATATTTATAAGGTCCTTTTCTAAGCTAAGGGCTAAGTAAAGGGTCTTTTAAATAGATATATAGTACTTACCTAAGCCCTTAGCCTTAGGGCCTTTAGCCGCTTTAGTAGCTTAGAGTCCCTTTTAATAGTCCTTAGTAGCTTACTAGACCTTTCTTTATAAGTAGCTAATAAAGACTAAAGGGGTCCCTTAAGTAAGGGCCCTTAAGCCTTTTTTAGCTAGCTAGCTAGCTAGCTTATTACTAAAGATCCCTAGGTAGCTAAGGTACTAATATAGCTATATATTATAAAAAGCTTTTAAGCTAAATAAGAGCCGTTTAATATATATAGCTAGGTCTAAGAAACCTATAACTTTCTTTATAGCGGCTTAGCTATCTATAAAGATATAGGTATTTATAAAGGGGTTAAGAAGGCTAAGCTTTAAGGGCTAAGGCCTCTTAACTAGGTCCTTTAAGACCCTTATTATCGTAAATAGCTTTATATTAGCTACTTTAATTAAGGGCCTTAGGTTCTTATAGTATACTTTAATAGGCCTATTTTCTAAGCTTATTTTATAGAAGGAATAAGCGTTAGTCTTTATAAGGGACCCCTTAAAGTAACCCTTAAAGCTATTAGTATAAAAAGCTAAGGGCCTAAAGTCTTCTAAGCTAGTTAAGCTAGCTAAAAGGTATTAGTATTACTTCTTAGCTAAGGGCTTAAGGGCCTCTATTACTATAATAAAGGCCTTAAGCTCTAAGGCCTATAAGGGCTCTTAGCTAGCTTTCTTTCTTTCTAAGTTATAATTAGGTCCTATAAAGGCTACTAAGCCTTTAAGAAAGTAAAAGAGCTATATATATAGCCTAATATAGCTTAAGGCCCTTAAGTTAAAGCTTAAGTTAGCGAGGTTATCTTATATAGCTAGGTTATAAGCTTACTTTATAAGGTAATTAAGTAAGAAGTATAGGGTTTAAAGGGCGTAAGAGAGGTATACCCTTTTAAATTATACCTTTAATAGTAGTAGGGCCGCTTTAGCTTTTAAACCCTTAATTAAGGATCTTTTAAAGGCCCTTAAGACCTTTAAATAAGCTTAGTTTTATAGCCTTTAAAAAGGCTTTATAAGGCTCTTAAGGGTCTTAGGCCCCTTATATTAAAGTTAAGCTAAGATAAAGTATTAAGTAGTATTATTATTATATCTTCTTAGCTAACTTTTTAAATCTAAGCTTAAAATATAGAAAAAGTATATACTTAGAACTACTATAAATAGTATATTACGCCCCTTTAAGTATAGCCTTATATAGCTATTAATAAGTATATAATATACTATTAAAGATTATAAATTAAGCGAGGTTCTCCTTTTTATAAGTAGAAAACTCTTCCTTACTTTTATTAACTAAGGGTATATACCCCCTATTAATAAGACTTAGCTTAGACCTAACTTAGGACCCTAGCTTAGACCTAAGGAGGGCCCCTTTAACCCCCCCCCTTTTAACCTAAGGGTTAAAATAAGTATCTTAGAAGCTAAGGCCCGCTTAAAAGAAACTCTAAGAAGCTAACGCCTTTTAAGGACCTTAGAAGAAAGGCCTAGAACCTAAGACTAAGACTTAAAGGATATAAAGATAGAAGATAATACCTAGCCTATATTAAAGACTAGCTTCTTTAAGCTTAGCTTAGCCCTACCTTAAGCTAGCTACTTTTAACTTAACTAGCCTTTAAAGTAAGTAAAGGGGTAAAAGAGAGCTACCTTTAATAGCTTTATTAGCCCTATACCTATTTAACTTATATTTTAATACTTATAATAGACCTAGCTCTAGCCTTAATACCCCTTCCTTAAGGACTAAGCTTAGGGCTTCTTTTAATAAGCCTTTTAAGCCTTTAAAGAAGCCTAAAAAATTAAACGCTTTTATAAGACCCTTATAAAAGGGCTTAAGAAGGTAGCTATAAAGACCCTAGACCGCTAATAGCCCTTATAATAGCCCCTATACTAGCTTAAGGCCGCTTAGTAGCTTAAGGCTACTTAAGGAAACCTTAAAGCGAGCTTATAAGCTAAGGTTACTATAAAGAAAGCGCTTAAGGCCCTAGCTAAGACCCTAGCTAAAGCTTTAGCTAAAGCCTTAGTAAAAGCCCTAACTAAGGCCCTAGCTAAGAGGAACGTAAAAGAGGACTTTTAATATATCTTAAAGCTAAAAAAGGAATCGCTAACGCTTACTATTAACCTTATTACTCTTTATAATAAGCTTAATAAGGCTATAAGGGAACTAGCTATATTAGCTCTATTAACTATAAATAAAGGTAATATAGTTATAACGATAAAGGCCTTATATATAGTAAAGAAGCTTTTAAAGTAGTAAGAGAAGTAGTCTTTATACTTTAAGGAGCTACTTATTAAATTAGCCGACCTTCTTACTATCTAAACTAAGCTAGTAGCCTAGAGCGTCCCTAACCTCTTAAAACCCCTTATCCTTAATATCTTTACTATAAAAGCTAAAACCTTTAATAGGATCGATATCTTAGGGCAGCTTAGGTAGCTAGGTACTTTAATAAGGACGAGGGTATATACTTAAAGTATATATAGTATATAGCTAAGGATTAGTAGAGTAATTAACTATGTAATTATTTAATTATCGGTCTTATATATAACTTTAAGGGCCTTAGGTTATAAATATAAGTCTTAGAGATTTCTTTACTTTATACTTTTTTATCTTTATTAAAGTTATATAACTAGCGGTCTTTACTTTAAAAGGGAAAAATAAAAAATTAAATTAACTATAATTAAGAAAGATACTTAATTAAATAATTAAGGTCTTTATAACGCCTTTAAGTATACTTAAAAGTAAGTTAAAAGGGGAGTACTAGGGGTCTTATTCTTTTAATAGGCTAATATCTATAGGGGTATAATCTTACTTATTAAACTCCTCCTTAGTAATTTTCCGACTTAAGATACTAATAAAAAGAGCGCGATAATAATAAGTAAGGCTCTCTTCCTAAGTATATAAGTAAGTAAATAAACTATTAATAAAACCTTTCTCCTTTACT
The DNA here is from genome assembly GCF_020360975.1 of Hirsutella rhossiliensis. Lineage (NCBI taxonomy): Eukaryota > Fungi > Ascomycota > Sordariomycetes > Hypocreales > Ophiocordycipitaceae > Hirsutella > Hirsutella rhossiliensis. Next base: position 3,740,703 of record NW_025408669.1, read on the forward strand.
ATAATCCTTTCCCTTTATATTATTTATTCCTCTTTTTATATATAAGCTACTTATTTAACTCTTTCTTATCTTTACTTATATACTTCCTTTTTTAGATAATTATCTACTACCCCTTATATACGCTCTTAAGTATTTACGCTTATTATTCTTAGGGGTATTAAGGAAATAAAGTAGTTAGTATCTTTATTAGTTTATAGCTTTAGGTATAGCTAGATTAAATAAGCTATTAAGTTTTATAAACTAATTATTATTACGTTATTAGTAGTCCTATATAAATATATAGAATTATAGTTATTAATATCCTAGTAGTAGTTTTAATATATTCCTAGGTTTTTAACTCCTTTAACCTAAGAGGGTTTAAAGCTTAGTATAAACCTTATAGGGACTATAGCTAAAGAGGCTATTACTATACTTTATTTCTAGGGAGTAATAGAGCGCGCTATAGGTATTACTAAAGTCTTTAGCCTTAGGGTAATTAACCGAGCGCCTAGTAATTTTAAAGTCCTAGGGCGAGTTAATAGCCGCGCTATCTACCTTTCTTCCTTACTAGCTTCTTATTAAGCTATTAGCGGGGGTATAGTTATAAGTCTTTTACTCTTTTATATATTTAAAGGGGTCGTTAGTAATAGGTAAGGAGTAGGTATAATTAGCTATATATTTAAAAGAGAAAATAAAAGCGTTATTTCTATATAGATAAAGGGACTAATAAGGGCGCTTAGCTCTTTTTTTTATAGATTCTAAGGTAGGGATCCTATCTTAAGGTTACTTAAGAAAAGGCTACTTAGTTTAAATAAGGAGCTTAATTTAGTTAACGCTTAAGGTAATAAAGGTCTAGGCCTATTCTTAATTCCTATTAATATAATTAAATAGTTAAGAGTCTTTTTAAGGAGGAGTTTTATAAAGAAACCGCGTATAGCTTAAGCGATTAGGTTAAGTTACTCTATAAAGGTACCTAGCGTAATTAGCTCTTTTCTCGCTCTCCTTACTATATAAGCTAGTTCTATATCTTTTAGAGCGGTAGTTTCTATCCGCTAGGCTTATCTTAAAGGTTAACTACTTCTAGGACTTCCTAGAGGTCTTATTTTTCTTAATCTCCTAGAATAATATAGTTATATTAATAAATCTATTTATACCTAAGAATCCTTATAGGAAAAACTTTATTAAAAGTTATTAAACCTTAATTAAATAGTATCCTTTATAGTTATTTAACCCCGCTATTAAACTACTAGGAAACTCTACTACCTTATAATATCGCTTATATATAATTAAGTTCGTTCGCTATAATAGCTTAGATTTTATATATTAGCCTATTAATATAGCCTTTTATACTTATCCTTTTATCTAGCTTAAAGAAATACTAGTCTTAGTATAAGATTTTATCTATCTATAAAGCTTCTTATATTACCCTATACCTTTACTCTAGAATTACTTTAACCTTTAAGTATTACTACTTAATTATCTTAAGGTATAGCTATAAGAATATACCCTTATATTTATATTTTACTATTATAAAGAAATAATAGGTATAAGGGGGCTCTATAAAATAAGCTAGTAAAAAGAGGCTCTATAATATAGTCTAAGGGAATAACCCTTAAAGATAAAGACCTCTACTAAATATCTATACCTTCCTTTAAGAAAAGCGGGTTAAGATAAGCCTATCCTAATAAAATAAAATATATATAAAATGCATAGGTTAATTATAAGTAGAACGGATACCTTATTACCTATTTTAGCTTAGCGGTTCCGAAGATATCCGCGATATAAGAATAGGTAGGGCATAGAATATTCTAGTTAAATCTACTACTTATACTAAAACCTATGGTCTTACGTTAACTATTATATTATAATTAAACTACCTACTAAGTTAGGAAGATATACTATAGATAGAGCTTTTTAAGCACTATAGAATATATTAGAAAGCTAACTAATTAGTTTACTAATAGGCGAGCAATAGTCTATAAAAAACAAAGGATTTCCTTAGGAGTAGTAGATAGAATAAGTAAGTTTATAAGTATCCTTTATAACGCTATTCTTTTAATATATTATTTAGCCCCTTATATACTTATTATAAATTCCGGACGAAATCCTACCTTATACTCCGTTAACCGATCTTTCCGCTTATATTATTAATTACCTAATTCTACGCTTATTACTTATACCTCTTAATAATAGCCTAACTATACCTTTAACTTAGTATTAAATTATTATTAAGGCTAAGTAGCTATATTCCTACTTATCTTACTAAGTAGTATAAGGGAATAGCGTATAAGTAAAGTTATAAGGAACTTAGAAGATATAAAGAAACTACTACTATACTTATAGGAATATATAAAGTTTAGTATACTATCTTTCTTTCTAAGTATTAAAAATAACTAAGTTTCCTTTCTTATAGTCTTAAAGGAACGCTCCTTAATAAAGTCCCTTTTTATTTAGTCCTACTAAAAAGTTAATAACTTTAGTTATATACCTTTATTTATATATAAAGCGACTAAGGGTAAAGGTAGGAGTAGTAAACTTAATTAAATACTCCTTATTATTTAGGTATTTATAGTACTTTATATATCTATCTTTTATTTCTTTAATAAGTTCCTTTTAATAGTTAGTATAAACTAATAGTAAGTAAGGTAAGGGGTATACCGCGTTCTTAATACCTTTTATTAAGATCTTAATTATTACGCTAAAGCTAAAGCTTATAGCTTATTATTTATTAATAGCTTTATAAAGAAAGTTATATATATCGACGATATACTTTTCTTAGCGGGCCTTATTCCTAGTAAATCTATTTATCTTTTTAACGCCCTTATATATTATCTAAGTATCTTTAAGGGTAATATCCTACTATTTAATAAGGCCTATTAATATTAAGTACTAACGATCTCTATAAATATACTAAGGAGGTTACTTTTACTTATAAACGTCTTATTAGTCTTAGTCTATAAACTTTTCCTTATTTTTAGCGTAAAAGCGCCCTTTACTACTTTTTACTTTAACTTCGCTATAGTAAGTAAGTAAAATAAAGCTCTTACTCTTAAATAGGAGTACGCTAAAGAAGATAGCGGTATTCTTAAGAAGGTCTATAGCTAGGCCTAGGATACTATTTAGGTTCGCCGCTATATCTTAGGAAAAGGTAAAGTAAGTAAAAGAAAGGGAGAAAATAAGATTAAATAGTTAAGGTAAGTAGTTTTAAGTTATAACGCTAAGAGGCTAAGAAGGTATTATATATATATATAAGAGTTATATTAATAAAGGGGATTAGTATAAGTAAGGAAGTGTATAGAGTATATATATATATATATATATAGAAGGAAGAAGAAGGAAGGAAGAAGGAGGGTATAGTAAGAGGAATAAATAGTTATTAAAGCGCGCGGTTATTAGTTACTTTAGCTAGCCTTTATAGTAGTAAGGTCTTAAGCGTATTTAAAGGTTATACTTAAATAGCTTCTTTTACTAGTTATTAATTAAAGAGCTATTTAATCTTTACCCTTTTCTTTTCTTTTTTACTCTTTTTATTCCTTTTCTTCCTCTTTTCTTTTTTATCTTTTTTATTTCTTTAAACCGCTACCTCTTATCTTCTCTTTTTATAACTACTTCTTCTTCCTTATTATATCTTATAAGACCGCTAAACTTAAAACTAAAGAGCTATTAAATATCGTTAACTACTTTTTAATAACTCTTTTATAACCTTCCCTTATTACTACTACTCTTCTTACTTAAAATTATTATACTAATATCTTTCCTCTTTATATAAAGTACTTTTAAGTAATAATTATCTAACTTATTTAATCTTACTTAGCTCGTTCTAACTATCTTCTTTTATAGATCTATAGTTACTTTAAGACCTAGGTCTATAATTAAAATAATCTTAGTTACTAAGGGTTTCTAATTTATATAGAAATTGCCTTTTAGTTATAGGTTCTATTAAAAGCTCTTAATATTATTAAGATTAAAGCGCGCGGTCGCTCTCTTCTTTCTTACTTTCTTAAGAGTATACTAGGTCGGTATAATTAAATCGTCTTTTATACCCTTTATTATAGACGTCCGCTAGTAACTTATATCCCTATAGAAATCGCTTATCTATATAAATACTTCTTTTCTTAGCTTAGTTTAAGGTAGTAAGAATACTCTTAAGTAGTCTTAATTACTTTATATAGAACTTATAATCCTTACCTTTATTAAAGGTATATTTAAACTTATTAAATAATTATAACTTCCGCTTATAAGTATATTATATTTCCTTTTTATAAGTATATCTCTCTTTTAAGTACTACTAATAGCTCTTACGCTAACTATATCTAGGATTTAACTAAGGCGCTTATTTATAAATAGTAGTACTTCTATAAATACTATAAAGCTACTTATAACCTTAATAGATTCGCTAACTATATATATAGTTATAATTTCTATACTAACCTTAAGACTAATAAATTTTATAATAAGTATATTAATAATAAGACCGCCCTTTATCTTCTTTATAATATCCTTAATCCCTTTAGTCTTACTAAGGATTTAAAGGAAAGGGAGGAAATTAACCTTATATTTATTTTACTTAAAAAGAGATTATATAGGTTTAACGAGCTCTCCCTTAAGTAATAATTAAATAGTTTTTAAGTTTACTTTATAGTAGTCTATAGTAAGTTTACTAAGAGTAGGTAGCCTTATTTAATCGCTATCTTTAGTAGTAAAAGTTTTTCTTTTAAGGTTATATATATTTAATTTAGTAAGTCGAAAATATATTAGAATTTATCTTATAAGCGCGTTTATTTTCGCTACTATAGGTCTCCCCCTTTATAATAAAAAATAAACGTCCCTATCTAGAAAGTAAAAAATCCTATTCTTAAAGGAGGTAGGTAGTAAGAATATTTATTTTCTTACTTTATTATTTAATTATATCTCTATTTATCTTCTTTAAGGTAATAAAGGGTAGGTTATTATTAAGGAAGGGTAGGAAATATTATCTTTATTTACTTAGGGAGCTTTAAGTAGAAAATTTAAAATAATAAGGTAATAAGTAAGGCGCTTATAAATATCTTAGCTACTATAGTCGTCCTTTAATTAAATATTTAGGCGGTGCCTTAGTTATTAGTTAGGTTTTAGTATACTTTTTATAATAGTTATAGATTTTTATCTTTACTACCTTTTCCTCCCTAGCTTCTTTTTACCTCTTCCTTTTCTTATTAGATTAGCGTTTTTAGGGCTCTTATATAGAGATCCTTTTTTACGTTACTAAGCTATAGTAGCTAAACCTTAATTATATACCTTAGGCCTTTCTTAAGTATCTATAATTACTCTTTTTTCTCTTCTTAGCTTTAATCTTTCTAAGGTTTATTAAGGAGTTATTATAACTATAATACTATTTAATCTAAGGCTTTTCTACTTAATAAGAGTAATAAATTATTTACTTTACTTATTATTTCTTCCTTCCTCTTCTTATTAAGAGTAATCTTATCTTAGAGTAACTAGTTATCCTTAGTAAAGTCCTACTAACCTTTTTTATCTTTTTTAAACTTTTTTAAATACTCTTCTAGGATTATCTTATTAAGCACGATTTTATTTAAAGTCTTAATCCTATACGCCTTAGACTACTTTAAGCGCGATACTACTTAAAAGGGACCGTTCTACCTTATTTAATACTTAGCTTACCTCCTTAGATTATTTAATCGTCTTATATTAAATAGTAAGATAAGGTCTTTAAGTTATAGGCTTTCTTTCCTTATTATATACTTATTAGCTTTATTTATCCTTTCTATTAATCGATTTTAATATCTTATTACTCTTTTCTTAGCTTCTTTTATATCTTTTTCTTTCCTTTTTAAAACTTATACTTATACTTTAAATAATTCTTCTCTTATCTTTACTTTATTTTAGTTAATTAGTCGCTAAGTTAGGTATTCTACCTCTTAAGGTAGTACTAGTTCCTATTTATATAGTAGGTAGAAAGCTAATATTCTATAAGACTCTTTAACTACTATTTAGTTTATAAAGATTACTTAGTTAAGGTATTTAATCTACTTACCCTTTTTCTCTACTATTTTTATAAGTACTATTATTAATCTTTAATACCTTTATTTTACTACTACGTTTACTTTTAGATTATATACTAAAGTTTAAATAACTTTAATACCTATATCTATCGCGAAGTATAGCTTAATTTTATAGTTCTTAGAGATATCCCTTAGTATAAGGGACTAAGGAAGCTAAAAACACCTAGTATAGAAGAAGGAAGAAGGAGCTAAAAAGAGGTATAGAAAGGAGGGTAAGGGTATAAGGGGAAGCAGAAGTAGCGATAGCTTCCTATAGAGGTAGCGAGAGATAAGACGGATATACCGGCAACGGCTAGAAAGGAGGGGAAAAACCGGTAAAAAGCTTAGTATTCGAAAGGATATTAGTAGCTTCTTTAAGTAGGATCTTCTTTATTAATCGAGATACTAGATAGGTATAAAGAGGGGCGTTAAATAAAGGAAAGAAAGATAATTAAGGCAATATAATAATTACTCCCCTACCGTAATTACTACTCTTATAAGAATTAAATCTCTCTACCTTACCTATCCGAACCCTTACTTTTAATTTTACCTTTATATATTTTTATATACTTCTTATATCTCTCTTTACGAGAGTTATAAGCCCGGGAGGAATAGTATTCCTATACCTTCTAGCTACTATAAAAAGCACCTTTCTTATATCCCTCGTAGCTCCCTTTTACCCCTCTTACTAGAAAAGCCGATTTTTAACTTACTTTTCTACCCCCCCTCTCTTCTTCTATAATAATATCGAAAAACGACTCCTCTACTATCCTTATAGTCCGTAGGACGATTCTTATAAAGCCCTAAGATTAGGATAAGTAGGTAAAGGAGCTATAGGCTCGTATAGATAGAACTATCTATAATTTAGTCTTCTTTAATAAGTAGGACCCTCTTAAGCCCCCTCTTTATCCTAGGGCAACGGACTTTATAGAGGGAGCTACCCTCTTTTCTAAGCTAACCTCTATATAATAGAGAGCTTTTTCTACTACCTTAAGCGACTACGAGAGTTACCGAAAAGAATACCTCTACGAAACGAAGCTATTAACGGCTGCTCGTATAGCGATAACGGAATCCGTTAGTACTATAAAGCTAATCTTTCTTTAAGAGGAAGAGACTCCTAGGCAGTAGCTTTTAAAGCTCGAGACCTCGATAGCTCCCTTAAGAGGTTATATAACTAACCGTATTAGGAAGACCTATACGGCCTACCTAGGAGCTTTTTCTACTAGGAACCTACTAGCCTCTTCGTAGCTAGCTAAGTAGGAAGAAATCCTCGAGGAAGCTAACTAATACTTCCTTATAAAAGCTCTTTCCGGCTAGTAGCTATAGGATATATCTCTGCTAATAAAGCCTATTAGTAATAGTTACTCGACTATCTTTTAAGAAGCTAGCTAGGAACTAAACGAAGAGGCTGCTAGAATATAATAGTAAGTAGTCTTATTCCTTCGTAGCTAGCACTTAACCTAGACGGCTCGACCTATAGCGGCTGCAGCCCTTATTGCTGCGGCTCCCGCTGCTGCTGCTGCGGCTATTGCTCCTTTAGCTCCTCCTCCCTCGAGAGCCTTAACCCCGTCTTTAACGGCTGCCCCGGTCCCGGCTCCGCTTCTTACTCCGGGCCCGGCCCCGGTCCTATTAGTTAGACCGGCCCGACTAGTCCCCTAATAGACCTTTTAGTCTATTAGTCGAAAAATCAGGGAACTAGTCGAAATCGAACCTCTTTATTAAAATTAGTAATAAGGGGTAAAAAGGGGGGGTTTTTAAGTAGACCTTTTAAAAAGGGACGAGGATTCCTCGAAGAGATAACGTATAAGGAGGAATCGACCTACCTACTAAGTATATAAAAAGCCTTATCGGCTAGAAGACTACTAGTAGGTCTTCGAGGAAAATAGACCTAAAGGAATTAACCCTTTAAAGAGGCTATAAGAAATAGTATAATAGTCTCTTAAGGCTCGTTATAGAAGAAGATAGACGAGATTTAGGTTACTAAGAAATAGCAACTAACGCCGCTGCCCTTATTTAAGCCGTAAATTCGAGGAAAAATTATTAGTATAGTAAATCCGGCCTTTATCTTCCCTATAGATTAATAAGGCTAAAACCAACCGTTAGAGCCCTCTAATTATCCCCTATAAAAATCAGCTATCCTTAACTCTAGTAATTCCCTTAATATCTATAATATACTCTTATAATTCCGGTCTTTTAAGAAGGCATAGAGGGAATACCTTATTGCTAGGGAATTAACCGTATAGATAGAAGGGTACGGAAGGGTAAATTTTACGATAAAATTACCTAACGGATCTATATAAATTCTTCGACGAAAAAGGGTAGCTTTTTGCCCTCGATTTTTAACGAGCCTAATTTCCTTCCGCTTTCTTTAAGAGGAAGGAATCTTCTAGGATATAACGTCTAAGCCTATAAGGCTAGTCTAAAAGAATTAAACTATTAGGCTTATCGAGGAGAAATTCGGTTAATTTATTCTTAAATTCCGACCTATTCTTAGGAAGGAATCTCTCGAGAAGTTAGCTTTCCTTACTAGGAGGAATAGGTCTACTATAAAGGACCCTCTTCTAGCAGCCTAAGGAGATAGTATTTTTTAGCACGCACGACTTAGTTACCTAGGCCCCCTAGCTTTATATAAGCTAGGCTAATAATAAGGCGTACGAATAAGGGGCCTAAAGATAGTCGAATACGAATACTATAGCTAAGGGAAGACTAAGAGACGAATATCTAAACGGACCTTAATACGGCCGGACTAGCCGTATAAGGAAATTTAAGTCGACTAAACTAACGTCTCTAAGGATTAGGAAAGCTTCGTTAGGGTAATGTTTTTTATAGACGCCTTTTTAGGGATAGTTTTCCCCTATTTCTTATAGACCTACTTAAGTAAGTATAACTAGTCTACCCTCCGGGACTTCGTTAACTAGATAAAATCCTACTTTAGCTATAAGGTAAAGAAGATATAGTCTAACGGAGAGCTATTTACAAAGGATATCTTAAATTAGCTTTGAAAAAGGGGCATTTTACCCCTCCCGTTAGCACCGAATACCTAGGCCTAGAACGGAGGGGCAGAAAGATTAGGGGGTGCTATAATAAAAAGGGCCCGTATAATAAGACTTACTATAAAGCTTCTATACGACCTTTAGAGGGAAGTCGTTAAGACCGCCTATTACCTATAGAACCGGACCCTTAGGGACCCTAAGGACCCTAGGGAACTAAACTAAGGAATAAACTAGAAATCCCCCTTTAAGCTCTTTATAAAGAAGAGAGCCTCGCTAGCCTACCTTTATGCCTATAGCTATAAGGTATACGTAATAACTACCGATATATAGCTAAAAAGGAAGAAGAAAAGAAAGCTTAATCCGAGAGCCTTTATTAGTTACCTTATTAGGTATAATTCTACGAATATCTTCCGGATCTAAATTCCTTTTTTATAGAAGGTTATTTCGACTAGGGATATAATTTTCGACGAATCTAGCTTCTTCGACGGAAAGAGGGATTAATAGCCCCTCTTACTCTCTTAACGTTAGCTAATTTAAAAGATCTAAATTCCCCCTTCCTAATAGTCTTAAGAAGAGGCCTTAGACGAGGAAATAAAAGAAGAAACTAACGTCGAAGTAGTTAAGGATAACGCTAACTTCGAAGAAGAAGAGGAAGCTACTAGATTAGATAATCTAGACAAAGAAGGAGACTATAGGAAAGCGGTAGAGCTAGAATACGCCTGCCTCCCTACGCTTCCTCTTACGGAATAAGAAGAAGATCTAGAAGCAGCTTTCTTTATTAGTCTTCCTATCTCGACCCCTAAGGGGGTAGGAAAGGCACCTCTCTCGAAGGATTACCTAGCTGCCTTTTTATCCCTGCTTCGAGAAGTAAAGGAAGGTATAGGGCCTGATATAGATACTAAAGAAGACTAACCTCTCCCTTATTTCGATTGTTTTTCCGACTTCTATCTAACGCTAATAGAAGACGGTTCCTATAGAGCGTTTATAGTAGGCCGGCTATTTAAGCTAATATTAGCAAGGAAGGTATATAAAAGAGACCTCCCGGACCTACTAGTAAACTAGAAGCAGCTAGAAAAACACCCTTTTAGAGACTAGTTTTTCTAGGCCTAGAAAGACTACCTAGCCTTATACGAAGAGATAGGGTCTTTCGAAGAAGTCCTTAAGGAAAAGGTAAGAGGAAAATAGGTCCTTAGCTATAAGTAGGTCTTTATCTATAAGACTAATAAACATAGCTTCCTTTAAAAGTATAAAGCCTAGCTAGTTATCTATAGGAACTAGTAGGAAAAAGGGGATCTTCTTACTAAGGTAACTACCTTAGTAAGGATGTCTTTTCGGACCCTTATAGCTATAGTAGTAGAATTCGACCTCGAACTCGATTAGATAGATATAGTTAACGCCTTTATTAACTGCCTACTTAAGGAAGAAGAAGTTATCTATATACGCCTTTTACTAGGCTTCTAATAGCTAGGAAGGTTCTATAGCTTAGGAAAGCTCTATATAGATTATAAAGATTACCCTTTCTTTAGCAATAGTATTTAATAGGTTCCCTTAAAGCCCTAGGCTTTAAGAAAGTCCCTTAGGAACCGTGTATAATATAGAAGGGTAAAATTACGGTCTTCTTCTATATCGACGATATTATCTAAGCGTACCTAAAAGAGGAAGAAGTTACTACTAGGGAGGCTATACGAGGCCTATAATAAAGGTATAAGATAACTAAGCTAGGGGAGCTAAAGTAGTTCCTAGGGATACGAATCCTTCGGAATAAGTCCTAACGGACTATCTAGCTTACCTAGGACGCCTATATCGATAAGGTCGCTTATAAATTCCTCCTTAATTCCCTCGATAAGAAGCTTCCTTCTACGCCTATATTAAATAAAGAGCTTTTACCTAATCCGTCCTTTTAAGCTAAGGAGTAAGAGAAACACTAATATTAATAGAAGGTATACTCCCTGCTTTTTTTAGCTATTTCTACTAAACCGGATATCTCTTTTATAGTCTCCCGGCTAGCTAGGTATAACTAGAATCCTAGCCCTAGGCATTAAGAAGTAGTAGATAGAGCTATCCTTTATCTCTATTTAACGAGATTATATAGTCTACGCCTAGGAGGGCAGGAAAGGAAGAAATTAGCTACTAAAATCTTCCTCTATTTAAGCGATTCGTCCTTTATAGATAATTCCTTAGATAGAAAGAGCTTATAAGGGTATATTATATCCCTTTTTAAAGGAACTATTGCTTAGAGAGCTTCGAGGTAGGCTACTATTACGACTTCTAGTATAGAGGCAGAGCTACTAGCTCTTTTAGAAGCGTTAAAAGAAGCGATTTTCCTTAGCCGGCTACTAATATCGTTATAACTATAAATTCCGTCCCCGTTAGCTATAGAATACGATAATATATAGACTATACGGATTCTTATAGAGGAAAATAGTAAGCTATCGACCTAGCTATAGTATATCGATATCTATTAGTATTAGTTATACTAAGAGGTCTAAAGGGGACTTATTTCCGACCGTTAGGTTTTAACGGCATTAATAAAAGCCGACGGTCTTATAAAGCCCTTACTAAAGTAGAAGCTAGCTGTCTTTTTATAGTAAATTAGGCTAGAAAACGTTCGAGAGAAGCTGTCCTTAGAGGCCCGCCTTAAGAGTCTATAAGAGGAGCTAATAGTACGTACGAGAAGGTAATATCTATAGCCGAAGAAATGGAAGATGTTTTTCCCTTTAAAGGGCCCCCTATTTAATTAGGTTTTTCCCTTCTAAGAAGGCCCCCTTTCTTATAGGACTTTCCCCTCTTTAGGCCCCTTTTCCTTAAGTAGGTCTAAAAGAGCCTAGGGACCCGAAAGGGCCCTTGCTTTCCTTAAGTAAAGGGAGAAGTATAGAGCTAAGAACCTCCTCTATATGCTTACTAGCCCGAAGCCGTATTAGCTATGCCCTTAAGGGGCAGGCTATAGCTAAGGGGTATATCGCGAAGCGTAGCTTAATTTCGTAGTTCTTAGAGATATCCCTTAGTACGAGGGACTAAGGAAGCTAAAAACACCTAGTATAGAAGAAGGAAGAAGGAGCTAAAAAGAAGTATAGAAAGGAGGGTAGGGGTATAAGGGGAAGTAAAAGTAGCGATAGCTTCTTATAGAAGTAGCGAGAGATAAGACGGATATACCGGCAACGGCTAGAAAGGAGGGGAAAAACCGGCAAAAAGCTTAGTAGTCGAAAGGATATTAATAGCTTCTTTAAGTAAGATCTTCTTTATTAATCGAGATACTAGACGGGTATAAAGAGGGGCGTTAGATAGAGGAAAGAAGGATAATTAAGGTAATATAATAATTACTCCCCTACTATAATTACTGCTCCCGTAAGAATTAAATCTCTCTGCCCTACCTATCTAAACCCTTACTTTTAATTTTACCTTTATATATTTTTATATACTCCTTATATCTCTTTTCGCGAGAATATCTTCTAGGATATACTTAAAGTCTTTCTTTATTTCGGGCCCTCTATTAATTATAGCATATAGTATTACGCTATACCTATAAATAATAAAGAGTATAAATTTAGTTATAGCTCCTATAGTAATTACTTTAACTAAGGTTACTTTTACTTATTTAGTAAGGTCGTCTTATACTTTTATAAGGTATAAATACTTATAATTAGATAGTATATACTAGCTATTATATAACGACCGGTGTTATTCCTAAGGGATAAACCTATCGAGGGGTTTATATTAATAGATATAATAGGGCGTGGTCTAAGCAATAATAAGTATATTACGTTAGTAATAAGTCGGAGGTTATAGACCGTAGACTATAACTAGGTAATTAGAATTAAAGATAAATCGTAATAAAGATCTATATTAAAAGCTAGAGAGCTATCTATCTAAAGAAGTAAAAGTAGGTAGCTATATATACCTATAGAGACTATCCTTAGATTATAGGCCTAGCTATAATCCCTAACGTTAGATCGTATAGAGCGTAGTAATCTCGTTAATCTTAGATTACTTAGATCTCTACGATCCCCTCGATCTTATATCTATTAGATAGTCGTGCCGACTATTTATCCGTTAGACCGTATTACGTGCTTAACGTAGTCGACCGTTAGCGGCTTAGTAGCCGTGGTCGTAATACGATATCTCCCCTCCTTTTAGTCTTATCCGTAAGACCTACTATAGCTGCCTTAGCCGCCGTATATAAATATACCCTTATCGCGTCGTGCGTAAGTATATCGTTCCTTATCTCTTTATCCTTTTAGGATATACTACTAATAGTATATCTAGTCGTATACTAAAAAATCGTTCCCGAAAAGCCTCTAAGCGCGCTACTCTTACTAAATATATCGACTTAAGTAGAGATCCTACCGATATACCGTGCACTCGATACTTTAAGGCGAAGAAGATAAATTATCGGATAGCCGAAAATTCTTCGCGCTATAATAATTATATTGCTAGTAGTCGTCCTTATTATAATAGTGTTTTAGTAGCCTCTTCTTATAGGTGTCTTTTAATTCTTTCTACGCGTAGTAGCTAACGTATTTCTTTTAGTAACTAAATTATTAGCGGAGTAGCGTAAGCTATATTCTAAAGAGGAGGAAGCTAGGGAAGCCTTATTAAAGCTTTAAGCATAGCTTATGAATCTTTAGTCGTAAATATCTATCGCTATTAATTGTTTAGCTCGTATCTGGAAGATTTAGAATCGTACGAAGGAAAAGAGTTCTAAGTTATTTCGTCGTAGTATCTAAGAAGTAGATACTAAGGATAGCGTTTTACCTACGCTCGATATATATAAGTATTAGGTAGTAAATAACTTATAATCGTTAGGCGTTCCTAATAAAGCGAATTAGTCCTCGTTTAGTATTAGTAAGGAGTTTATAGATCTTAGTCCTTTAATCCCTCCTAAACCTTCTAGTAAAATTATTAAAGTAAAGAGCCGTAGTAGGTTAAGTGCTTAAGTAGTTCCTAGGTATTTTCCTCTAGTCTATATCCCTTCTACTTAATAAGGTATTCTTATTACTAACCTTATTTTCTTATATCTAGTATTTATTCTACTTTATATTCTTAATCGTCGTTAACTTCGATTTTTTCTTATAGTTTAGCGTTTTATAGCGCTAGTTCTAATAATAAGATATAAAATAATAAGTATATTTATATTATTATTAGTAGCGAAAGTTCGTAGTTAACTTTTAAAATAGTTTCCTTAACCTTAAACGGTCTAAGTTTCTTAAAATCTAATTTATTACTTAGTCGTTTTATTTTAATATTTTATCGTATAAGGTAGACTATATCTCCCTCTCGAAAGATTAGTCCCTATAATCTTTTCCGATTATAGTAAGTAGATATTCGTTCTCTAACGAATTAAAGTTCTTATTATATTTCTTTATATAATTTTTATAGCTAATCTACTTATAGTATTGCTCGTTCCGCTTATAGTCCTTATTAAGTAACCTTAAATACTTCTAGGTTATATCTATAATTAGCGTATACTAGTAAGAGCTTAGTTATTTCCGTAACTAAGCTATTATAAGCTAGTTACGCTATTAGTAGCTATTTAACTTAATCGTTTTATTCGTAGCTAATATAGTATCGTAAATATTATTTAAGCGTTTAGTTAAGTCATTCTATTTATCTATCTATTTATAAGTAATAAGCTATACTAAGCTTATATTTCGTCCTTAATTATACTATAAGAGCTTACTAAAACTTAGCTATAAATATACTTCCTCTATTAAAGATAATCTCGTTTAGTAGTCCGTAATTACTAATAATTATTTATAGGAATATATATACTAGCTCTTCTATATTACTTACTTCTTTATATAGTAAAAAATACCTATACTTTATTAGTCTATCGGTAATAACGAATATACTATTATACTTAATATTAGTTATAGGTTCTTTCGATAGTAGTAGCTTTATAATATAGTCGAAAGCTATCGAATCCTATAGTTTCTCTAGTACTAGTAGCGGTTATAATTCTCTATATAGTTTATATTATTTAGCTTTACTTCGTACGTAAAGTTCGTATTCTTTAATAACTTATTATACTACTTCCTTAAGCTATAGGAAGTTATATTATCGTTTAATCCGTTTTATTATTCTTTAGATTCCTTAGTATCTATATATTAGATATTCGTATATATCTTATATAACTTTATCTCGTAATTCTAGTAGTATCTAGATTTTATTTTTATATATTAGAACTTCTAAATATTCTATATCGTATCCGTTTAGTGCTTTATATTCTTTTATCTATTTTAGGATCTTTTAGTATATCGAGTTATTAGGTTATACTTTAAATATTATATTTAGCTATTATTACTAGTAGTTCCTATTTTCGTTGATTTCTAGGAGCTGTCCTTTTACTATAGGTGCCCCTATATTATAGTTACTTCGTCGATTAAAGGTATTAGCTCGACCGTTTTCTATTCCTTTTTTATAGATTATTTTATAGTCGAATTCTAATAAATATTCGGCCTATCGGATCTATTATCCGTTTAACTATTACGTTATTATAAAATATAAGATATTCTTATAATCTATATAAACCTTAACTTTATATTTACTTCTAAGAAGGTAGTATTAAAATTCCTTAAAAGCTTAAATAATTATAAGGAATTCTTTATCGTAGATAGGGTAATTAAGTTCTACGCTATATAGCTTTTTTAAGTAGAATGCAATTAGTCGTAGTCTTCCTTTATTATCTTTTTATCCGATTTATACTCTTAGAGTAAAGTCTAATATATCGGTTTTAAGTTTAATTTATCGTTTTAGATCGAAGGTAGTTAAGACTAGTTCTTATATAATTATAGTTTTAATATATTTAAAAGCTTCGTTAGCTTTATCGTCCTATATAAATTCTTTTTCCTTCTTTATTAAGTCGTATAGTAATACTATAATTTTTCCGAAATCTTTAATAAATCGTCGGTAGTAATTTATAAATCCTAGGAAACTTTATACGTCCTTAACGTTCTTTAGCGTTAGCTATTCTTTAACTAAGTTAATCTTATCTTATTATATATATATCTCTCTTAGTAAGATCGTATATCTAAGTCTACTTCCTATATATAGAACTTACTTTTCTTTAGTTTAACTAGTAACTTCGTATTCTAAAGTACGCGGAGTACCTTATAAACGTATTCCTTATATTCTTCTAGGGTATCCGAGAAGATTAAGATATTATCTAGATATACTACTATAAAGATATCTAAGTATTTGCATAGGATATTATTAATTATCCGTTAAAAGGTAGCTAGTATATTTATAAGTCTAAATAGTATTACTAGATATTTAAATAGTCTGAATTTCGTTTTAAAGGCTATTATCTATTTATATCCCTTTTTTATACGTATTAAGTTATAAGCGCCTTTAAGGTCGAGGGCTATAAACTATTTTTTACTATATAGTTAATCTTATAGTTCTAATATAAGCGGTAATAGTATTCGGTCCTTTATTATAATATCGTTTAAGCGTTTATAGTCGATAACTAGTCGTAGCTTACCGTTTTTCTTTAAAATAAATATAACTAGATAGCCTACTTTAGATATTAATATTTATATATATCCTTTTCGTAGATTCTTATTAAGGTAGTCGCATAGCGTTTATAGTTGCTTTTCGTTTAAGTTATAGATTTTATAGAACGTTAGCGTTATTCTATCCTTAAGATAAATTTTATAGTCCTATTAGCTATATTTAGGTAACCCTATCTTAAGTTCTTCTTTAAAGAGTTTATTATATTTCCGGTATTCTTAGGGGATATTCTTTATTCTATCTTATAGGCTTTATTCTTTCTCTTAAGAGCTAGTTTCTCTTAACTTAAGCTCTTTATTAATTTATTTAAGGTCTTTCCTTAAAGTAGCAATAACTCTTTAGATCTTCGTATTATATCCTTTATTCTATTTATATCGGATGCTAGGTTATATAGCCGTGTTAGTTAGTATATAGGTCTTATTAGTCGATTTTATTATATCCGCTAGTTCGGTTACTATTTTCGTCTATATCGCTAAAGCCCGTAATAATTTACTTAAACGGTTATCCCTTTTATCCTATTTAGTAGCTAAATTATTATAAAATTTTACTTTCTCCTAAATCTACTAGTCCTAGAAACTTACGTCTTCGTCTTAATATAGCTAGCTAGTTTTCTAGTTAATTAGTAGGTTGCTCTCTTATAGCTATAGAAGCCCTAATATAAGGTCGTGTTCTTTAATATCTATAATATCGAAGTTAACTCGTTTATCGTAGCCCTAGATATTAATATTAAGGTAATTAATCTTTATATTAATAATTCCGTTATTATAGTTAAAGGCCTCTCCTTCGATATTCGTAAGTTTATATAGATCTATCTTATATCTTTATATAAGTCGGTAACGATTAACGACTTTAGGTAAAACGTAGTTACCTATCGCGCTATAGTCTAAAAGTATACGTATATAATATCCCGCGATTTAGATATCTAATACTATTTAGTCGCTATAGCTTACCGTTACTATATATAAGGTCCTTAGATCTTATTATATCGTGCTAGTCTATAGCCCTTTTATAGATAGTATACCTCGTTTTTTACTTAGTCTTTATTCGTTTTATTTAGGTATTCTTCTTCGATTTATTATTAATATCGTTTCTTTATATTTTTATCGCGTAGTATTATATCGGGGCTTAAGAGACTAATTTCTTATAGCTAATCGAAGATTTCTTATTTCTTAACGCTATATTATTTATATTATACTGCTTCGTAGTTAATTATATACTATACTTCGTAATTCTATTTATTTTTATACTAAAGGTCGAGTTTTCGTTTAGCGTCTTTCTGTTTTTTATATAGTATTTCTATATCGATTCTTCCTTAGTCGAATACGGCTTATAGCCTTTATACGCACTACTAATAATCTTTTAGTATACCGTTATATCGTTTATACTATACTTATACTTTTTCGTATTTATAAATTCTATAGTTTAAGTATATATATTCGTTATAATTTTCTTTATTATATTTAACTTATTACGTAAGTCTTTAAAAGATTAAGGGTTTAGATATCTTAGAGCGAGTAGCGTTATACTATTCCTTTATTTTAGCGTATCTATAGATTTTATATATCTTTAAAAGATATCTCGTTAATAAACCGTAATTATCGCGGTATTTAAGTAGCGTGCTATAATCGGGTTCTAATAATATAACTTAGTCGTTTAGGTAGCGTTAATTAATTTTCTAGTAGTTTAGTTCTATACTTAGGTAGGGTTTCGAAAGTACTTATCCTTTAAACCTAACTAGGAAGGCGTTATATTATACCTTTATCTAGAAGTATATTATATAATTTAGGTAGACGTATAATATCTATAAAATATACTTATAGTGCTTATAAGTAAGTAGTATTTATAGATCGTCTCTAAATTCTCCTTATAGTTACTATTCTTATTATAGAGCTATAAAGGTATCGACTACGGCGATAGCTATAGCGTAGTCTCCTTCTTATAGTGCCGGTTAATATCGAATTAATATAGCTTATTAGTTTTCCGTAAGAATTTAAGGTATTTATTAGGTTCTAATTTTAAGTATTTCTTTAAATTCTTTAAAGTATAGAGCGTGTTTTTTAATCGTAGTATTTTCCCTTAGTAGCGAGGGTAGTAGTATAAGTTCGTTCTTATCTTCCGTTTCTCTAAGTATTTCTTATTCTTTAGAGCTTATATCGTCGATACTTCGTTATTCCTCCTTAGGTTATTATCTAAGTTTCGTAAGTATAAGGGCTATATTTATATCTTCTTTATTATATTATTTATAGACTACCCGTTATTATTATTAATTTTTATTTCGTATATCTTCCTAGAATCGTTTACCGTTCTTCTTAATCTAGTCTTAAGAGACTCCTTTAAGATAAGGGTATTTTAGTTCTACGAATTTAACTTATCTTTATATTTTAGGATCCCTTTATTATATTATTATAAGGGTCTTCTTTAGTAGCTTTAGGAACTATCTAGTACTATTTTTATCGCTTAAGTATACTATATATTCGTCGTTATAGTATATAGTCTAACTAAGGAGTTTATACTTTAGTTCTTATCTATTAGTAGCGTTTAGGTGTTTCTTACCTTTTAGGGCTAGTGCCTAGTAGGTTTTCTTCTCCTTACGAGGTTATCTATATTCTTTAGAGTAATATTTAAGTTTCCTATAGTTAAAATACTTTCCTTTACTTTTCTATATTATATCTAGATCTATCTTACCTAGGTTAGTTATATAGGCGTAGGTAATAGGAGTTTCGCGCTTCTTCTTATAGTTAGCGCGTCGGCTAAAGTTATTTCTATAAGAAGGGTTTTAGTTTCCTCTTCCTTATTTCTTTTCTTAGCGTCGCGTATACTATCTATTATCGATTCGTACTACTATAGTAATATAGTCTAAGAGGTTATTAGGTCGATTTTCCTTATAAAGCTCGTCCTTAACTTCTTCTTTAAGCCTATCGTAGAATCGTAATATAAGGGGTTCGTTGTCTTAATTAAGCTTTAAGGTAACTTAATAGAACTTTATAGTATAATCCGATGCTAAGATCCTTTATTAGAGTTCTTAAAGTTTTTATTTAGCTTCTCGTTCCTCGTTAGTTATTCTAAATACCTTTATAATAGCTTCTTCGAATCCTTAGAAACTAGTAAAGACTTTATCTATTTCGTTGTCTTATCGCGCTAGTTAGTTATCGAGAAAGTCCCTTATAATAGGTTTAAACTAAGCGAGTGCTGTTCTAGATAAATAATTTCCTATATAGAGTACCTTTTCGACTAGGTCCGAGAGTTTAGTAGGGTAAAACCGGTAGTAGGCTTTAAGTTAAGTAAGAAAGTCTCGAAGCGTGCCGTAAGTACCATCGAATAGTCCTAGCTATTTTAGTTTAACTGCTTCTCTAAGGTCCCTAACTTATCCGTTGCCTCCTCCGTTCCTAAGTAACTATACCTTATATTAAAGGGTAATAATCTCGCGTATTATATCCTAAGGCGATATAGTAGCTCTAGAGTTAGTTAATCTAGCTTACTATATAGGCATATTAATAGTTACGATATTGCTTAGAGTAACGTAGTATTATATTAAATAAGAGCTTTTAACGTATAACGACCGGTATTATTCCTAAGGGATAAACCTATCGAGGGGTTTATATTAGCAGATATAATAGGGCGTAGTCTAAGCAATAATAAGTATATTACGTTAGTAATAAGTCGGAGGTCGTAGACTATAGACTATAACTAAGTAATTAGAATTAAAGATAAATCGTAATAAAGATCTATATTAAAAGCTAGAGAGCTATCTATCTAAAGAAGTAAAAGTAGGTGGCTATATATACCTATAGAGACTATCCTTAGATTATAGGCCTAGCTATAATCCTTAACGTTAGATCGTATAGAGCGTAGTAATCTCGTTAATCCTAGATTACTTAGATCTCTACGATCCCCTCGATCCTATATCTATTAGATAGTCGTGCCGACTATTTATCCGTTAGACCGTGTTACGTGCTTAACGTAGTCGACCGTTAGCGGCCTAGTAGCCGTGGTCGTAATATATTAAAGTAAATCTTACTTATAGGATAGCTAAGCGCGGTCGCGGTTATAACTTCCTAGGGTCTCTTAGTTATAAAGTATTAGTATTCTTTATTAAAAGAGATTATACTATAAATATTATTTTAAAGGCTAGCCTATTAATACCTATTCTTTATAAACGTATATATAACTTATTATCCTTTATATCCTATTTATATATAGTACTTTATAATAATGCTTTTTTATTCTTTTAGGTCGTCTATAACTAGTATAGGTCCCCTTTCTTCCTTCTTAAGGAGTTACTAAAGCTTTTAATCTTTAATATAGAAATTTAAACTCTTTAAATATAGCTTCCTATAGTCTTATTTAAAAAGGCCCTTTAGCCGTTTTAACGTTTAAAGGAAGTCTATAATTATCCTCGATTCCTTTAAGTAGTCCCTTTATAGCTTAGTCCCTTATACTACGTTTAAGTAAAAGTCTATAAATTCTTTAATATTGCTTTTTATTTCCCTATCTAATATATTAAAAGGTCTTTTAAGCTTTCTTAAAAGTCCGTTAGCTATACTATTCTTCTTACCTTCGATATATTATATAGTAAAGTTAAAGAGGAAAATATAGCTTATTTAGTAAGTTACTATAGCTTTAAGGATATCTTTAAAGGCACCTTTTAGTTAATTAACTAAGACCTATATATTCGTTTCTAGGATAAAATATACGCTATATAGGTATATTCCTAGTCTTTTAAGCGTACTTAATATAGCCCTATACTCCCTCTTTATTATATTATATTTAGTTTTTACTAGGAACTAAGTTTTACTTTTAAACCTTATAAGGCGCCTTTTTTTATCGACGATTTATTTTAAGACTACCCCTTAGCTAAGTAGACTAGTATTATATATTATAATAATATCTCCCTTTCCTAGGCCGACGTCGAGGGATATTAAAAAGACTAGATTAGTAATAGCTTCCTTAAGGGTAGTTTAACGGTGGCTGCGGCACACACCCAAAGACACACCCACGCCAATGGCAATAGCAGCAGCTAGATACCGAAGGACGAGGGGGTCTAAGGGGGACGAAGGAAACGAGAAAGCACTAGGCAGGGCAAGGCAAAGGCAAAGAGGGCTAAAAAGGTATATTAGCAAAAGAGGATATAGAAGAAGATGATGATGATAGAAGAAGATGCTGTCTGCTAGCTAAGGAGGAAAAGAGACCTCTTTTATAGACCGAATTTTCCCTCCTTCTTCCCTAGACGAACAGGGGCCAAGGGATCATCTGATCAAGAAGAGGGCTAGCCAGAGACTCTGCCAAGGATCCTGCCAAGGACCCTGCCAAAGACTCTGCTGCGCGGGCTGTGTGTGTTCCTTGGGGTATAGATGCCCCCGTTAAACTCCTCTACAACAAAGAACAGACGCCCTCGTCTGCTAGGTAAGCAAGCAGGCAGGCAACAGCCAAGGAATAAAGAAACAGACAAGCAGCCAAGCAGCCAAGCAGCCAAGCAGCTAAGCAGCCAAGCAGCCAAGCAGCCAAGCAGCCAAGCAGCCAAGCAGCTAAGCAGGCAAGAAACAGCCCAACGGGAGACCAAGGAATAGACCAAGCAGCGGGCCAAGGAACAGGCCAACGAGAGACCAAGGGACAGACCAAGCAACGGGCCAATAGGCCAACCAGAGACCAACGGTAAGAAATAGCAATAGAGGGAAGAAAAAGAGATCCTTATAGGCAAAGGAAAGAAGAAGCTAACGAGGAAGGCAGAGGAAAGAAATCTTAGAGAGAAAGGGGGAAAAAGTCCCTAAAGAAATACCTAGAAAAATCATTTAAAATTCAAAAATCATACCCTCTTTTCCCCCGGCGACTTTTGCGCCTAGCTAGCTTTACCTAGGCAAATACCTATGCCTAGGAGGAGAATACCGGAGATTGCTATTCTTATCTTATTTATTTTAGGTATTTCGAAAAGGGGGGATTTTTCACACTTTCGTTAAGACTGCTTAAAGGTGCCTGCCGCGTCGGCTGCTGCGGACCGTGCCGGGAAGGGCGGAAGGAAGGATCTCTTGCGTATGTTATTATTGCTATCGGAAAGGTCGTCTATCACGGAAGTCGTCTGCCAAGGAAAAAGGTCTATCGAGGAAGAAGCTGTCTGCTAGAAAGGTTCGTCTGCTATAAAGGAATTTGTCTGCCGAGAGAAGACTGTCTGCTAGGACGTCTGCTAAAGAGGAAATCGCCTACCGGGACGGAAAAGGTTGTCTGTCGGAACGTCTAACAGAGAGGAAATCGCCTGCCGGGACGGAAAAGGTTGTCTGCCGGCATCGTCTATTAAGGAAGAAATCGTTTGCCGGGACGGAAAAGGTTGTTTGTCGGCACGTCTGCCGGGAAATCTGCTAAAAAGGGGGAAATAAGGCAAAAGAGAGGTGCCTATAGTCTCTAGGTGCGTAATCGGATGGTCAGAATAGGTGCTAAGTGTTACGACCACGGCCACTGGGCCGCTGACGGTCGACCGCGTTAAGCACGTATAATCTAGGAATTAATAAGATTACTACGCCCTATACGATCTAACGTTAGGGATTATAGCTAGACCTATAATCTAAGGATAGTCTCTATAGGTATATATAGCCACCTACTTTTACTCCTTTAGATAGATAGCTCTCTAGCTTTTAATATAGATCTTTATTACGATTCTATCTCTAATTCTAATTACCTAGTTATAGTCTACGGTCTACGACCTCCGACTTATCACTAACGTAATATACTTATTATTGCTTAGACCACGCCCTATTATATCTGCTAACATAAACCCCTCGATAGGTTTATCCCTTAGGAATAACACCGGTCGTCACACTAAGGGGAGCCGTTAGTCCGGGCCATTGGTGCCGAAGGAGCCGTTGGGACCATCTGATCGTGCGGGAAGGAATAAAATCAAAGGAAGCTGCCGTGCTAGAGGCGCTGCCGAGGAAATTATCGAAGATTGCCGAAGAAAGAGACTATCGAAGAAGAAGACTGCCAAAGAAGACTGCTGCAGAAAGAGCTTGTAAAAGACCGTAGCCGAGGGGGTGTTGAGACCGTAGCTAGGGAAGCTGTCGGGCTGTGGCCGAAGGAGCTGTCGAGACTGTGGCCGAGGAAGCTGTCGGGCTGTGGCCGAAGGAGCTGTCGAGACTATAGAGACTGCCAGTCCCGTAGAGCTATTGGTCCCGTGGAAGCTATTGGTCCCGTAGAGCTGTTGGTCCCGTGGAAGCTGCTAAAGAAGTTGTCGTATTGGCAGAGAAAGAAAAACCAGAAAAATATCCGCTGCTGCTGCTTGCGCAGGTGTCTTCCCTCCACAACAAAGACCAGACGTCCCCGTCTGCAACTAAAGCAGCTGCCGTAGATAGAGCCTGCCGGGGAGGAAAGTTCGGTTCGTTAAAAAAAGAAAGTTCCGTCTAGTGCAAGGGACTCCGGCTAGGGCAGGGGACTTCGGCCGGGCAGGGGACTTCGGCCGGGACAGGGGCAGGGGACAGGGACAGGAGCAGGGGCCATGGTCTGGGCCAACGGCTGGGCCAACGGTCTAGGCCAACGGCTGGGCCAACGGCTAGGGGAAAAGAAAAAAAGTCGGTGAAATCTTTCCCTGCCTAGCGCTTATCTCGACGGGAAAAGTGCGGCAGCACCGGCGCAGTTCGTTTAGCTCTGCCCTTCTCGTATCTTCTTCCTCTTCTCGAGAGAGAGAGAGAGAGAGAGACAGAGGGAAAGGGAAACAGAAGCTTCACGCCCTGGAGACCAGTTTTGACGGTGGCTGCGGCACACACCCAAAGACACACCCACGCCAACGGCAACAGCAGTAGCTAGATACCGAAGGACGAGGGGGTCTAAGGGGGACGAAGGAAACGAGAAAGCACTAGGCAGGGCAAGGCAAAGGCAAAGAGGGCCAAAAAGGTATATTAGTAAAAGAGGATATAGAAGAAGATAATGCTAATAATAAAAGAAGAAGATGATAATGCTAATAGAAGAAGATAATAATAATGATAGAAGAAGATGCTGTCTGCTAGCTAAGGAGGAAAAGAGACCTCTTTTATAGACCGAATTTTCCCTCCTTCTTCCCTAGACGAACAGGGGCCAAGGGATCATCTGATTAAGAAGAGGGCTAGCCAGAGACTCTGCCAAGGATCCTGCTAAGGACCCTGCCAAAGACTCTGCTGCGCGGGCTATGTGTGTTCCTTAGGGTATAGATGCGCCTGTTAAAGTAGCTATCGCTTTTACTTATTTATCTCCTTATTCTTAATAGACTTCTTTCTTTAATAGGTCTATAAGGGGTTTTACTAAAATAGCGAAATATTTAATTTAGATTTAATAGTATCTTACGATACTAAGGAAAGCTTTAATATATATTATATTAAGGTATCTTATCTATTCCTTAATTTTAATAACCTTAGCTTCTATAAGGCACCTTTTATTTATTGTATAGATATAACTAATAACTTTAGTTACTTACTAATAGAATTTCGATTTAGCCCCTATAATCGTATAACTAAAGAGTTTAACGTTAACTAGGACTTTATCGAGGTTAATAAGGTATTCGAAGATAAATCTCCTTACTCCTAGCGCTACCTCTTTATTATTATACGTTATATTAGGCCCTTTAATACCTATATTATCGAGGAAATTCCTATAGATATTTAATATAAGGTCTTATAAGATTCTTTATATTATCTTTATAAATTAGCTAACTAAGTTTATAGCCCTTTAAGGGAGTATATATATACGTAAAAGGCTAATAGGTATAGCGAATATCGTTAAGTTATAGCTTTTAATATTAAGAAGGATCTAATTATAGCCTAAAAAAAGGTCTAGGAGGGAAAGGATCTTATATATCGAGAAATAGTTACTAAACTTATTTATATTTAGTAGTAGGTTTATATCTCTTATTATAATAGTATTTATATATATAGCGGAATTAATTAAGCGTAGTCCTTTATCTTTCTTTACTACTAAGAAAAAGGGGTTCTTATAAGGCCTATGCTTTTCTTTAAGGACTCTTATTTTTAGTTTAATTTTAAGGATATTAATAACTTTCTACTTTATTACTTTTAAGATTAGGATTAAAGCTACTTACTATACCTTATATTCTATTATATTAATAACCTATAAGGGGGCTATAGCTAAGTCGACTTTACCTCTTTTTATAAAGTCTTAGGATAATACTACTTCCTTATTAAATAGAATACTATTAAAGATCTAAATTTCTACCTTTATAAGAAAGCCCTTAAATTATTTATAAATTACTTTAAGTCTTTCTTATATTAGCCGCTTTCCTTTCTATATACTAAAGAATTTTCCTATTAAGTATTCTAGGTAGGGTCTAAGCTATATCTTATCTTTAACGGTATTCTATTTAGTCTTCTTTTAGTTAGGGTCCCTTTTTAGCGTTAAGCTATTTAATAAAGTATCGTTAATAAGGTTAATCTTATTTACTTTTCTTTTAAAGAGAGTATTAACTCTTAGATTATATAATCTAATAGGTCGTTTCCTCCCTATCTTAACTTTAACCTTCTAGATCTTTCTAAACTTCTTTCTAGCTCTAATAATATTTTTCTTAAATTCTCTTATAGCCTTTATAACTATAACTTTAATAATCTCTTTTATTATTTTAAATTTAATAGCTAGAATTACTTTATCTCCTTTATCTATAATTAATTACTATTATACTAGTACTATTAAGGGCTTATTTATACTATCGTAGGCTAAGTTAAGAACTTAGTTAGCACCCCCTTTATAACTAAGGATCTTACTTCTTAGTAAGAGAATTTTAGCTATTAAGGTATCTATAATAAGTTCTCTCTATAATTATTAAGTAGCTCTTAATATTATAAAGTAAGTAAAGGCGTATATATAAGTACTATTTATAGGATAATATTAATAAGCTATATAAAGCTCTCTTATATATAGCTAGCTTATATATATATATATAGGATCCGGCCCTTTATATAACTATATAGCTTAGGCTATAGCCTAAGCCTATAACCTATAATAGTTAAAGACTTTTATATAATACCCTCCCTTAAGCGCGGCGTAGTATTACTTAATTAATAGCTCCGCTAGCTCTACCTTACCCTTTCCTATTAATTATACTAGCCCTACTAGCCTTATTATCCCTATGCTTATTAGCCTAGGCAGCTAAAACTAGGCTCTATACTTATCGGCCGGCTAGCTATCTAAATAAAGGTATAACTTATTATATACGCCCTTAAGTAGCTAGCGGCCGGCCTAGACCTATATAAGCCTTAGGTTACTTATCCCCTTAGCCTTAGGTAGCCTCCTCTACTTAAGGGTATATAAAGCGGTATCCCTTTCTTCTTTCTTCCTTTCCTTCTCTTTCTTCTTTAACTATAGTAATAGTAGTAATAAGTAAGTTTTACTTTACTTAAAGTATTAGTTCGTTCTTAGCTATATAGGCTACTTTATTAATATATACTT
The DNA here is from genome assembly GCF_020360975.1 of Hirsutella rhossiliensis. NCBI lineage: Eukaryota > Fungi > Ascomycota > Sordariomycetes > Hypocreales > Ophiocordycipitaceae > Hirsutella > Hirsutella rhossiliensis. Next base: position 3,767,638 of record NW_025408669.1, read on the forward strand.
ATAGTAATAGCTATAGTAGTAATAATAACCTTAATAATAATAACTTTAATTAATAAGTTCTCTACCTTATAAAGTAAGAGGCTATAATCTATAATACTAACTTCCGCGATAGATATATTTACTTCCCCCTCCCTTACTTTTTTTTTCTTAGAGTATATAAAGTCGTTCGTCGATACTATACTAAGTATAGCCGACGATAGCTCCGCTACTACCGCTGCTCCTACCTATACCCTTATAACCGCGCCTACTACCGCCGCCTCTACCTTTACTACGCTAGCCGCCCTTATATTACCCTTTTAAGTAATAACGCTATCCCCGCTACTAGCTATAACGCCCGGCCCCTCTACCCCTACCTCTACCTTTACTACCCCTATAAGTCCGCTACCTAGTAAGCGTAGTAGCTATTTTCCGCTAACTTCTTAAAGTATAAACGCTAAGTATAAGCCGGAGCCGCCCGCACGGCCCTTTATATATAGTACGCGTTATAAGAGCTCCCTTACGCCGACTAAGTTAGGCGCCGCTATAGTAATAGTTATTATTAATACGTATATACTAGCCGCGCCTATAAGGCGGCGCTTCCTATCTTACTTATTATAGCGTCGGCTTAGAAGGCTAGCGTATATAAGTAGGTATAGGGGGCTACTAAGAAGCGCCTTACCGCTACCGCCGCTACCTACTATATTCTCCGCGCCTTTAAGCGCTAGGGCCTTATCCCTAAGTAAGTTCCTCTCCTTTAGCTCTTTTACTTCTACTACTAACTCTCTTAGTACTAGGGATACTACCTCTATTACTTTATCGGCGGTCTATAACGACCGGTATTATTCCTAAGGGATAAACCTATTAAGGGGTTTATATTAGTAGATATAATAAGGCGTAGTCTAAGCAATAATATATATATTACGTTAGTAATAAGTCGGAGGTTATAGACTATAGACTATAACTAAGTAATTAGAATTAAAGATAGAATCGTAATAAAGATCTATATTAAAAGCTATTAAGCTATCTATTTAAAGGAGTATTCCGTTCCTTCCTTATATATCTCGAGAGCTTCCTTAGATCGCCTAGAGCACTTAGTAATCCCGTTGCCTAAGAGCGCTAGGGCGCTAGAGCGATCCTACGTTCTAGCCGTAGAGCGTTAGAGCGCTAGAGTAACCTATCGCTCTAAACTTAATTAGCCCGTCGGTCCGTTTAATATTCCTTGCTCCTTATATTACGTGTCCTCGTAATATATACTAGTCCCCGCGGTTTACTAGACCGTAGTCGTAATAGGATGCCTCCCCTCCTTTTAGTCTTACCCTTAAGACCTACTACCTTAGCCGCTATATATAAATATACCCTTATCGCGTTATATATAAGTATATTGTTCCTTATTCCTTTATCCTTTTAGGATATACTACTAATAGTATATCTAGTTATATTTAAAAATCCTATTCTTATAATTCCGATAAATTACGTTAATAATCGGAGCTAGTATCCTAGACCGAGATTTATAGTATTAAAATAATACCTTACTCTTATTATTTTCGGTTAAGCTTAACTTATAAAGTTAGCGAGCGTTTTAATTAGTGTTCCGAATATACCTTTATAGGCCGTTCTTATAATAGGTATAATATAGCGTCCGCTTATTTATTTTATCCCTTTCCTTTCCTATTATTTTTTTTCGCTAATATTCCTTCTTTTTCTAGTTTATTATATTATAAATTAATAGTAAAAGATTAATTTAGATAAATAGAAAGTAAAAGAAGCGTTAAAGGAAGCGATACCTCGCTTAGCTTAGATTAGGAAATAAAAGCGTTTCCTAAAAGACTAAGGTAGTAAGTTATTTTAGCGGGGTATATAAGCTATTAATAAAGAAGATAGTATAATACGTTCTTCTTAAGATAAATCGGTTCGTTTATTAAATAAAGAAACTATTATTATTAGCGAGGTTTAATCGTTTAGTACCTTAGACGTATTAAATTAGGATACTATTCTTAGTAACCCTATATTTCTAAGTAAGGGTTTACCTAGTAGAACTATTAGAGTAAAGAACTATAGTAGGTTAAGTACTTAAGTAGTTCCTAGGTATTTTCCTTTAGTTTATATCCCTTCTACTTAATAAGGTATTCTTATCGCTAACCTTATTTTCTTATATCTAGTATTTATTCTACTTTATATTCTTAATTATTATCGACTTTAATTTTTTCCTATAGTTTAGTATTTTATAGTACTAGTTTTAATAGTAAGATATAAAATATTAAGTATATCTATATTATCGTTAATAGCGAAAGTTTATAGTTAACTTTTAAAATAGTTTTCTTAACCTTAAATAGTTTAAGTTTCTTAAAATCTAATTTATTACTTAGTCGTTTTATTTTAATATTTTATTATATAAGGTAGACTATATCTCCCTCTTAAAAGATTAGTCTATATAATCTTTTCCGATTATAGTAAGTAGATATTCGTTCTCTAATAAATTAAAGTTCTTATTATATTTCTTTATATAATTTTTATAGCTAATCTACTTATAGTATCGCTTATTCCGCTTATAGTCCTTATTAGGTAACCTTAAATACTTCTAGGTTATATCTATAATTAGCGTATACTAGTAAGAGCTTAGTTATTTCTATAACTAAGCTATTATAAGCTAATTACGCTATTAGTAGCTATTTAACTTAATCGTTTTATTTATAACTAATATAGTATTATAAATATTATTTAAGCGTTTAGTTAAGTCGTTCTATTTATATATCTATTTATAAGTAATAAGCTATACTAAGCTTATATTTTATCCCTAATTATACTATAAGAGCTTACTAAAACTTAGCTATAAACATACTTCCTCTATTAAAGATAATCTTATTTAGTAGTCTATAATTACTAATAATAGTTTATAGGAATATATATACTAGCTCTTTTATATTACTTACTTCTTTATATAATAAGAAGTGTCTATACTTCGTTAATTTATTAGTAATAATAAATATACTATTATACTTAACGTTAGTTATAGGTTCTTTTAATAGTAGTAGCTTTATAATATAGTCGAAAGCTATTAAATCCTATAGTTTCTTTAGTATTAGTAGCGGTTATAATTCTTTATATAGTTTATATTATTTAGCTTTACTTTATATATAAAGTTTATATTCTTTAATAACTTATCGTACTACTTCTTTAAGCTATAAAAAGTTATATTATCGTTTAATCCGTTTTATTATTCTTTAGATTCCTTAGTATCTATATATTAAATATTTATATATATCTTATATAACTTTATCTTATAATTTTAGTAGTATCTAGATTTTATTCTTATATATTAAAACTTCTAAATATTTTATATTATATCCCTTTAATACTTTATATTCTTTTATTTATTTTAGGATCTTTTAATATATCGAGTCGTTAGGTTATACTTTAAATATTATATTTAGCTATCGTTACTAGTAGTTCCTATTTTCGTTAATTTCTAAGAGCTATCCTTTTACTATAGGTACTCCTATATTATAGTTACTTTATCGACTAAGGGTATTAGCTCGACCGTTTTCTATTCCTTTTCTATAGATTATTTTATAGTTAAATTCTAATAAGTATTCGGCCTATTAGATCTATTATCTATTTAACTATTATATTATTATAAAGTATAAGATATTCTTATAATCTATATAGACCTTAACTTTATATTTACTTTTAAGAAGGTAATATCGAAATTCCTTAAAAGCTTAAATAATTATAAGGAATTCTTTATCGTAGATAAGGTAATTAAGTTCTACGCTATATAGCTTTTTCGAGTAAAATATAATTAGTCGTAGTTTTCCTTTATTATCTTTTTATCCGATTTATACTCCTAAAGTAAAGTCTAATATATTAGTTTTAAGTTCGATTTATTATTTTAGATTAAAGGTAGTTAAGACTAGTTCTTATATAATTATAGTCTTAATATATTTAAAAGCTTCGTTAGCTTTATCGTCCTATATAAATTCTTTTTCCTTCTTCGTTAAGTTATATAAGCGAGGTTCTCCTTTATATAAGTAGAAAACTCTTTCCTACCCTTATAAACTAAGGGTATATACCCCCCGCTAATAGGACCTAGCTTAAATATAACTTAGGACCCTAGCCTAAACCTAAGGAGGGCCCCTTTAACTTTAACCCCCTCCCCCCCTTAACTTAAGGGTTAAAATAAGTACCTTAAAGGCTAGGGCCTGCTTAAAAGAAGCTTTAAAAAGCTAACGCCTTCTAAGGACCTTAAAAGAAAAGCCTAGGACCTAAGACTAAGACTTAGAGGATATTAAAATAAAAGATAATACTTAGCCTATACTAAAGACTAGCCTCTTTAAGCTTAGCTTAGTCCTATCTTAGGCTAGCTACTTTTAGCTAAACTAGCCCTTAAAGTTATAAGGAACGGTATTTTCTTATTATAAATAAAGTAGCTATAATATACTCTCTTAATTATATAAGTAAATAAGTAGTATATTAATTATAAATAAAGTCCTATCTTATAAAGTACGGATCGCTTATTAGTTTATATATTCTTATATATTAAATAGGTTACTAGTTATTATATAATTAGGAATTAAAGGAATAGAGCTAGCTTAGAATACTAGCTAAGACCTTTTAAGAATACTAGTATAACTAACCTCCTTTAAATATAAATATAAGTAAAACTAAGATACTTTTAACTATACTTAAGGTATTATTAGATTCCTTAGTCTTAGAGCTATATAATAGCCTAAATCTAGTCTTAAAAGGTTCTTTTATTTAGCTATAATTATCTATATAAAGTAGTATATCCGCTAGTATATAAAAATAGAATTATTAACTTTAATACCTCTTTTATATACTAATATACTACTAATAAATTCCGTTGAAAATCCTATTTTATACTCCTTCTTCCCTTTTATTATATAGTCTTATATAATTCCTTAACTGCTTAAAATTCCGCTTCTACTTATATAATTTAAGAAAAGTAAGTAAAAGGGTAAAAGAAAGCTATTATAAAGGAATATATATTATAGTACGATTAGTTAAGTAGTAGAGATAGCTAGACGTACTACGCTATATATATTATATTCTCCTTATTATAAGACTAAAGCTTATAAGAAAAGGGATTTCTCTTTTTTAGTTAAAGTAATAAGTAGTTTATAACTTATAAGTAAGGTAGGTATAATTCCCTATTAATACCCTACTAATATATTAGTACTATATACCTAAGTACTTAGTTAGCTTATACCTTTTAATAGCGCTTTTATAGCTACTTTTAGTAGCCTTATTAGCCTTATACTTAGCTAACTTATATTTTAATACTTATAGTAAACCTAGCCCTAGCCTTAGTACCCCTTCCTTAAGGACTAGGCCTAGGGCTTCCTTTAGTAAGCTCTTTAGGCCCTTAAGGAAGCCTAAAAAATCGAACCCTTTTATAAGACTATTATAAAAGGGCTTAAGAAGGTAGTTATAACGACCTTAGACTACTAATAGTCCCTATAATAGCCCTTATACTAAACTAAGGCCGCTTAATAACTTAAGGCTACTTAAGGAAACCTTAAAGTAAGCTTATAGGCTAAGGTTACTATAAAGAAAGCGCTTAAGGTATCGTAAAGAGAGATATAAGAAGTATATAAAAATATATAAAGGTAAAATTAAAAGTAAAGGGACGAATAAGTAGGGCTAAGCTATTTAACTCTTATAAAGGTAGTAACTAAAGTAAGGGAGTAATTATTATATTCCTTTAATTATCCTTCTTTCTTTTATTTAATACCCCTTTTTATACCTATTTAATATCTTAATTAATAAAAAAGATCCTACTTAAAGAAGCTATTAATATCCTATTATAGATTTAGCTAAATATAGACTTTTATTTTTAGATATATTTACTTTATATCCTTTTAACTACTAAGCTTTTTTACTAGTTTTTCCCTTCCTTTTTAGCCGTTATTAGTATATCCGTCTTATCTCTCGCTACCTTTATAGGAAGCTATCGCTACTTTTACTTCCCTTTATACCCTTACCCTCCTTTTTATACCTCTTTTTAGCTCCTTCTTCCTTCTTTTATACTAGGTGTTTTTAGCTTCCTTAGTCCCTTATACTAAGGGATATCTCTAAGAACTATAAAATTAAGCTATACTTTATAATATACCCCCTTAGCTATAGCCTACCTTTTAAGGGTATAGCTAATATAGCTTTAAGCTAGTAAGCGTATAGAAGAGGTTCTTAGCTTTATACTTCTCCCTTTACTTAAGGAAAGTAAGGGCCCTTTTAGGTCCCTAGGCTCTTTTAGACCTACTTAAGGAATAGGAGCTTAAAAAGGGGAAAGTCCTATAAGAAAATAGGCCTTTTTAAAAGGGAAAACCCTAATTAAATAAGGGGCCCTTTAAAGGGAAAAACCTCTTCCTTTTCTTTAGCTATAGACGTTACCTTCTTATATATACTATTAGCTCCTCTCGTAAACTCTTAAGGCGGGCTTTTAAGGATAGCTTTTTTTAAACGTCTTTTAGCTTAATTTACTATAAAAAGATAGCTAGCTTCTACTTCGGTAAGGGCGTTATAAGACCGTTAGCTTTTATTTATACTATTAAAACCTAATAGATAAAAATAAGTCCCCTTTAAACCTCTTAGCGTAACTAATATTAGTAGATATCGATATACTATAGCTAGGTTAATAGCTTTATATTTTCTATAAAAGTTTTTTTATAGTCTATATATTATTATATTTTATAGCTAATAGGGATAGAATTTATAGTTATAAAGATATAAGTAGCTAGCTAAGGAAAATCGCTTCTTTTAATGCTTTTAAAAGAGCTAGTAGCTTTACCTCTATACTTAAAGTTATAATAGTAGCTTACTTTAAAGCTCTCTAAGTAATAGTTCCTTTAAAAAGGGATATAATATACCCTTATAAGCTCTTTTTATTTAAGGAATTATTTATAAAGGACGAATCGCTTAAATAAAAGAAGATTTTAGTAGCTAATTTCTTTCTTTCTTACCCTCTTAAGTATAGACTATATAATCTTATTAAATAGAAATAAAGGATAGATCTATCTATTACTTCTTAATACTTAGGGCTAGGATTCTAGTTATACCTAGCTAGCTAAGAGACTATAAAAGAGATATCTAGTTTAGTAGAAATAGCTAAAAAAAAGTAAGGAGCCTACCTTCTATTAATATTAGTATTTCTCTTACTCCCTAGCTTAAAAGGACGGATTAAGTAAAAGCTCTTTATTTAATATAAGCGTAAAGGGAAGCTTCTTATTAAGGGAATTAAGAAGGAATTTATAAGCGACCTTATTAATATAGGCGTCCTAGGTAAGCTAGATAGTCTATTAAGACCTATTTTAAAAGATTTATATCCTTAAGAACTACTTTAGCTCCCTTAGCCTAGTTATCTTATACTTATATTATAGGCCTTATATAGCCTCCTTAGTAGTAGCTTCTTCCTCTTTTAAGTAGGCCTAGATAATATTATTAATATAAAAGAAGACTATAATTTTACCCTTTTATATTATATATAGTTCCTAAGGGACTTTCTTAAAGCCTAGGGCTTTAAGGGAACCTATTAAATACTATTACTAAAAAGGGGTAATCTTTATAGTCTATATAGAGCTTTCCTAAGCTATAGAACCTTTCCTAGTTATTAGAAACTAAGAGGAAGTTATATATAGATAACTTCTTTTTTCTTAAAGGGGCAGTTAATAAAGGCGTTAACTATATCTATCTAATCGAGCTCGAGGTCGAATTCTACTACTATAGCTATAAGGGTCTAAAAAGACATCCCTATTAAGGTAGTTACTTTAGTAAGTAAATCCCCCTTTTCCTATTAATTCCTATAGCTAACTAGCTAGGCTTTATACTTTTTAAGGAAGCTATATTTATTAGTCTTATAAATAAAGACCTACTTATAGCTAAGGACCTATTTTCCTCTTACCTTTTCCTTAAGGACCTCTTTAAAAGACCCTATTTCTTTATATAAGGCTAGGTAGTCTTTCTAGGCCTAGAAAAACTAGCCTCTTAAAGGGTGTTTTTCTAGCTACTTTTAGTTTACTAGTAGGTCTAGGAGGTCTCTTTTATATACCTTCCTTACTAATAGTAGCTTAAAAAGCTAGCCTACTATAAACGCTTTATAGGAACTATCTTTTATTAGCGTTAAGTAGAAGTTAGAAAAACAATCGAAATAAGGGAGAGGTTAGTCTTCTTTTATATCGGGCCCTATACCTTTCTTTACCTCTCGAAGTAGGGATAAAAAGGCAGCTAGGTAATCCTTTAAGAGAGGTGCCTTTCCTACCCCCTTAGGGGTTAAGATAGGAAGACTAACTAAAAAAGCTACTTTTAGATCTTCTTCTTATTCTATAAAAGGAGGCGTAGGGAGGTAGGCGTATTTTAGCTCTACCGCTTTCTTATAGTCTCCTTCTTTATTTAAATTATTTAATTTAATAGCTTCCTCTTCTTCGAAGTTAGCGTTATCCTTAACTACTTCGACGTTAGTTTCTTCTTTTATTTCCTTATCTAGGGCCTCTTCTTATAACTATTAAGAAGGGGGGATTTAGATCTTTTAAATTAGCTAACGTTATAAGAGTAAGAGGGGCTATTAATCCCTCTTTCTATCGAAGAAGCTAGATTCGTTAAAAATTATATCCTTAGTTAAAATAACCTTCTATAAAAAAGGAATCTAGATCTAAAAGATATTCGTAGAATTATAACTAACGAGGTAACTAATAAAGGCTCTAAGATTAAGCTTTCTTTTCTTTTTTCTTTTTAGCTATATATTAGTAGTTATAGTATATACCTTATAGCTATAGGTATAAAGGTAGGCTAGCGAGGCCCTCTTCTTTATAAAGAGCTTAAGGGGGGATTTCTAGTCTATTCCTTAGGTAGTCCCTTTAAGGGTCCGGTTCTAAAGGTAATAAGCGGTCTTAATAACTTCCCTTTAAAGGTTATATAGAAGCTTTATAGTAAGTCTTATTATACGGGTCTTTTCTATTATAGCACCCCTTAATCTTTCTACCCCTCTATTCTAGGCCTAGGTATTTAGTATTAACGGGAGGGGTAAAATGCCCCTTTTTTAAAGCTAATTTATAATATTCTTTATAAATAGCTCTCTATTAAACTATATCTTTTTTACCTTATAGCTAAAGTAGGATTTTATCTAGTTAATAAAGTCTTAGAGGGTAGACTAGTTATACTTACTTAAGTAGGTCTATAAGAAATAGGGGAAAACTATCCTTAAAAAAGCGTCTATAAAAAACATTACCTTAAAGAAGCTTTCTTAATCCCTTAAGATATTAGTCTAGTCGACTTAAATTTCCTTATATAGCTAGTCTAGCTATAAAGGGGTTCGTTTAGAAATTCGTCTCTTAGTCTTTCCTTAGCTATAGTATTTATATTCGATAGTCTTTAGGCCCTTTATTCGTACGCCCTATTATAGGCCTAGCTTATATAAAGCTAGGGGCCCTAGGTAACTAAGTTATATATACTAAAGAAGGCCGTCTCTTTAAGCGGCTAAAAGAGGGTCCTTTATAATAGACCTATTCCTCTTAGTAAGGAAAGCTAACTTCTTAAGTAATTCCTTCCTAAGGATAGGTTAGAATTCGAAAATAAATTAACCGAATTTCTCCTTAATAAGCCTAATAGTCTAATTCTTCTAGACTAGCCTTATAGGCTAAAACGTTATATCTTAAAAGATTCCTTTCTTTCGAAGAAGGTAGAAGGAAATTAAGCTTATTAAAAATCAAGGGTAAAAAGCTACCCTTTTTCGTCGAAGAATTTATATAAACCTATTAGGTAATTTTATCGTAAAATTCACCTTTCTATATCCCTCTATCTATATAGTTAATTCCCTAGTAATAAGATATTCCCTTTACACCTTCTTAAAAGACTAGAATCGTAAGAGTATATTATAGATATTAAGGGAAGTACTAAAGTCGAGAATAGCTAATTTTTATAGGGGATAGTCGGAGGGTCCTAACGGGTGGTCTTACTAATCTATAAGGAAGATAAATGCCGGATTTACTATACTAATAATTTTTCCTTAAATTTACGGCTTAAATAAGGGCAGCGGCGTTAGTTTCTATTTCTTAGTAACTTAAATCTTATATATCTTCTTCTATAATAAGAGGTCCTCCTTAAGAGACTATTATACTATTTCTTATAACCTCTTTAAAGGGTTAATTCTTTTAAGTCGGTTTTCCTTAAAGAGTTATTAATAGTCTTTTAGCTAATAGGGCTTTTTATATACTTAGTAGGTAGGTCGATTTCTCCTTATACGTTATCTCTTCGAGGAATCCTTATCTATTTTTAGAAGGTCTGCTTAAAAACCCCCCTTTTTACCCCTTATTACTAATTTTAATAAATAGGTTCGATTTTAATTAGTTCTTTAATTTTTCGACTAATAGACTAAAAGGTCTATTAAGGGACTAGTCGGGCCGGTCTAATTAATAGGACCGGGCCCGGAGTAGTAAGCGGAGCTAGGGCCGGGACTAGGGCAGCCGTTAAAGATAGGGTTAAGGCTCTTAAGGGAGGAGGAGCTAAAGAAGCAATAGTAGTAGTAGTAGCAGCAGGAGCTATAGTAATAAGGGCTATAAGTCGAACCGTCTAGGTCGAGTACTAGTTATAAAGGAATAAAACTACTTACTATTATATTTTAGTAGCCTCTTTATTTAGTTCCTAGCTAGCTTCTTAAAAGATAGTTAAGTATAAGGAACGGTGTTCCTACTATAAATAAAGCAGCTATAATATACTCTCCTAATTATATAAGCTAATAAGTAGTATATTAATTATAGACAAAATCTCATCCTATAGAGCAAGAATCGCTCGTTATTTTACATGTTATTATGCATTAAACGGGTTGCCGGTTATCGTACAATCGGGAATCGAAGGAACAGAGCTAGCTTAGAATGCTAGCTAAGACCTCTTAAGAATACCGGCACGACTAACCTCCTTTAAACACAAATATTAGTAGAACTAAGACACTTCTAGATTCACTCGAGGTATTATAGAATTCCCTAGTCTTAGGGCTATACGGCAGCCTATATCTAGTCCCGAAAGGTTTTTCCGTTTAGCTATAATTGTCTATATAAGACAGCATGTCTACTAGTAGATAGATAGAGAATTATTAACTTTAATACCTCTTCTATATACTAATATACTACTAATAAATTCCGTTGAAAATCCTACCTTATACTCCTTCTTCCCCTTTATTACGTAGTCTTACGTAATTCCTTAATTTCCTAAAATTCCGCTTTTACTTATATACCTTAAGATTAAGTAACTATTATTAATAGGCTTTATTAGTAGAGATATATCCTATAGCTACTAACTAGAAAGAGCTTTTATTAAGAAGTATTAGTTAGCTTCCTTAAGGATTTCTTCCTACTTAGCTAGCTATAAAGAAGCTAGTAGGTTCTTAGTAAAAAAGGCTCCTAGATATATTATATAGGTCTTCTTAACTCGGTTAGTTATATAGCCTTTTAAGGGAGCTATTAAGGTCTCGAGCTTTAAAAGCTACTACCTAGGAGTCTCTTCCTCTTAAAGAGAGATTAGCGTTACGGTACTAATAGATTCTATTATCGCTATACGTATAGTAGTTAGTAGCTTTATCTTATAGAGGTACTCCTTTCGGTAACTCTTATAGTCGCCTAAGGTAGTAGAAAAAGCTCTCTACTATATAGAGGTTAGCTAGGAGAAGAGGGTAGCTCCCTCTATAAAGTCCGTTGCCCTAGGATAAAGAGGGGGCTTAAGAGGGTCCTACTTATTATAGAAGACTAAATTATAAACAGTTCTATTTATACGAGCCTATAGCTCCTTTCCTTACTTATCTTAATCTTAGGGCTTTATAAGAATCGTCTTATAGACTATAGGGGCGGTAGAGTCGTTTTTCGATATCGTTATAACGGAAGGGTAGAAAAGTTAGTTAAAAATTAGCTTTTTTAGTAAAAGGGGTAAAAGGAAGCTATAAGGGATATAAGAAAGGTGCCTTTTATAGTAGCTAGAAAGTATAGGAATAATATTCCTCTTAAGCTTATAACTCTTATAAAGAGAGATATAAGAAGTATATAAAAATATATAAAGTTAAAATTAAAAGTAAGGGGTTAGATAGGTAGGGTAGAGAGATTTAATTCTTATAAGAGTAGTAATAAAGGTAAGGGAGTAATTATTATATTACCTTAATTATCCTTCTTTCCTTTATCTAACGCCCCTTTTTATACTTATTTAGTACCTTTATTAATAAAGAAGATCTTACTTAAAGAAGCTATTAATATCCTTTTAACTACTAAGCTTTTTATTAGTTTTTCCCCTCCTTTTTAGCCGTTGCTAGTATATCTATCTTATTTCTCGCTACTTATACTTCCCTTTATATACCTCTTTTTAGCTCCTTCTTCCTTCTTTTATACTAGGTGTTTTTAGCTTCCTTAGTCCCTCGTACTAAGGGATATCTCTAAGAACTACGAAATTAGGCTACGCTTCGCGATAATAAGGGGCTAATAAGAAGCGCCTTATTACTGCCGCCGCCGCTTACTATAATCTCCGCGCCCTTAAGCGCTAAGGCTTTATCTTTAAGTAAGTTCTTCTTTTTTAGCTCTTTTACTTCCGCTATTAACTCTCTTAGTACTAAGGACACTACCTTTATTACCTTATTAGCGGTCCCCCTAGCTATACTTACTACTACCCCCGTTATTATTACTAGCTGCCTCCCTTTTACCTTTATTACTTTTAGAGCCGCTACTATTACTAACTAGCTCGCGGGCTTAAAGGGCCGCCTAAGCGCCCTAGAAAGCGCCGCTACCGCTAATAAAGTAAAAAAGAATAATAATAATAATAATAATAATAATAATAATAATAATAATAATAATAATAATAATAATAATAAAGGTAAAGATAAGGAATAAGTTTAAGTAGTTTAAAAGCTTTACTTTAAAATAAACGCTATTTTTATCTTTATTTATATTATTATACTTATACTATTATAACTACTTACTTTACTTTATTTACTTTATAGTCTTAGCTTAAGCTACTATTAATAGTTTATTAGTTTATTATTATTACTTATTAGCTTAAATAAAGCCTTAAACTTATTAAGAGCTATACTTCTTATAAACTTATATATAGGTTCTTATATAAGGTTAAGATACCTATACTACTTAATAAAGACCTCTTAGTATTTTCCCTTACTAACCTTTTTTTAGTACGCGGCCTATATCTCTTTAACCTTAAACTTATCTTCTTTCTTTACTTTAATTATAAGCGGTTAAGCGTCCGCTACTTCTTATTTAAGTAATAGGTTAAAGGAGGCTTAGTAAAAGAGGTCTATATTAATCTTATTATAAACCCTTATTAAAAGACTATTAAGCTTTATAACCTATAAGCTAATAACTCTTTATACTATAAACTTTATATATAGCTAGTTAAGCTTCTTCTTTAGCTATACTAACTTATAGTTATAAAGGCTTAGCTATACTTTATCCCTTACTATAAACTTATTTATTAGAGCCTTAGTCTTATTAGTATACTACTATTAATCTTATATTATAATAGCTATTATAGATTAATAATACCCTAAAGTCTTTTATAGCTTTTATATAATAATAAAGGCATAGCCCTTTAATAATAAGTTACTATACTACTTTACTACTATATTTATAGTAAAGGGAACTAATAAGGGCGGTTTAAAGATATATATTATAAAGAAAAGGGCTATCTTAATAAAGGTATATAGTTTACTATTTAATATATATTAAGTTATAAGGACCTACTAGTTTTAGTTTACTTAGTTATAAGCTATAATAGCCTATAAGTAAGCTTATACTTCTTAGTTAACCCTCTTAAGCCCTTTATTAGTTTATAAGTAATATACTATACTAAGTAGCTATATAATCTAAAGTAGCTAGTATAAGTACTATTAAAAGTAGCTAGTTTAATTTAATTATCTATTACTTATAATAAAGGCTAGCTAGCTTTATTTATAGAACTCCTTTTAAAAGCTTTTTATTTAGTTTATCCCTTTATTTAATATAATCGACCTTAGTATCTTATAAAAGTAGAAGTAAACTTAAAGGAACCTTATTATATATACTACTACCCTTATTATTAGTATTACTTTAAGCGTTACTACTTTTATTAGCTAGTTTATAATTACTTAAAAGTACTTTATACCTTCTATCTTAGTTAGTAGTAGTTTAACTATAAAGTCTATTAATAGGTATATAAATAGTTAGGATAGTAGTAGTAAGGGCTTTAAGAGTCCCTTTTAAACTTACCTATATATATACCCCTTCTTATATAGTCTATAGTTAGCGACGAGCCGCCTTACTATTACTAACTAGCTAGGCTAAAAGAATTCTTAGGCTAGTATTACTAGGGTCCCCTCTCTCCTTAAGTATCTTACCGCCGTTAAGTTATATATCTATTAAGCTATTTATACTTAAAGTATATCTTATTCTTTAGCCCCCTCTCTTTTATTATACTTTAGTTTCCTTAGTACCTATAGCCTCTCTTAAAAGTATAACTATCTTTTAATATTAATCGTATATTTACTTAGCTATACCTTTAGTTACTATTTTAATACTAGCGATCTCTCCCTTTTATATATTACTTAAAATACCGCTTAGTATTCCTTATCTTTTCTTAGCGCCTCTATCTATTTCTCTTATAGCTCTTAGTCGTCGAATACTAGTATAAGGTAAGCTTATTCTTAAGGTATATTTCCGCCTAAGTTTAGGTTAAGTTTTAGTCGGTTATCGCCCTTATTTACCTTTTTCTTAGGTTATTTAACGGGCCCCCTTACTCTATTAATATACGCTATTACGCCTACCTTTTTTCTACTTACTTATAGCGCCGCTACTACTACTTTATCTTAAGTTAAGCGTCTTAGTAAGTCGGCGTATTAGCCCTTAGCGGGGATTAAGCGGCCTTATAAGTATATAGTCTCTAGAATTATCTAAACTACCTACCTTATCTCCTTTTTATTTATTTTGCCTACCGGCTAATCTTATTTATAGCGGGATAGCGCGTTAGGTACCGCTACTAGCCTCCTTAGCTAGAACTTTAGTATAAAGTTATAGGATATAAGCTCTATTGCTTATTAGCTTTATCTTTTATTTAACTTCTTTTTTATTATAAAGTACCTTAGGTTATTATAGTTAGTTAGTACTATAAAGGTAGGTATATTTTAAAGTTTTACTTCTTAGAAGTCTAAGTACTATATAATTATAAGTATCTCCTTATTATAGATTAAGTAGTTATACTTTACTAGGTTTAGTCTCTTTAAAAAGAATCCTACTAAGTATTATATACTATTTAGCCTTACTTATATTAGCGCCCCCCTTATTATATATTTAGAATAGTCCGCCTCTAAGTATATTTCTATCTTTAGGTTATAGAGTTATAGTACTAAGGCGTTATAAAAGGCGTTCTAGATAAACTTAAACGCTACTTAATACTTATCTATCTATTTAAAGATTACGTCCTTTTTATAAAGGCTATCTAAGTATACTAATACTTTTATATAGAGTAGTATAAAGGCTTAGTAGTAGTTCGCGAAGCTAAGGAAGCTCCGGACTCCTCTTATATTCTAAGGTACCTACTATATTTATATTACTTAAATCTTCTTTAGATTATATCGAACCTTACCCCTTACCTATATAATAAAGCCTAGGTGCTTAACCTCCTTTATTATAAAGTTATACTTCCTTAGGTTTAATATTAAGCCCGCCTCTTATAGCTTTTAAAATACCCTTACTACCTTCTCTTAATAGTCTTAAAGAGACCCTAATAGGTAGATTAAGACGTTATTTATATACGCTATAATAAACTTATATAGGTATTCCCTTAGTACCTTATTAATATATCGTTAAAAGGTAGCTAGCGTCCCTATTAAGCTAAATAGGTATACCTATCGCGTATACTATATGTGTTAATTGACGCTGTCGCTTATATCTGATAGGCGGCTATATCTTTTTCGTGATAGTTATGAGCCCGGGCGGAGGGGTTACCCCTCCGGGAACTTCCCGGTGACTACGCACGCACTTCTTCTGGCTAGCCTGGCGCGCACTACCCGAAAGGCCCGTGGTTCGAGTCCCGCTAGCGCAATTAAGCGCGGTTTTAGCATAGGGCCTGCCTATATAAAAATTCCCGCTATAGTCCAGGATATCTAGGTATCCCGGGACGCATTAACCCGATATCCCTAAGGGGGTGTGTCGCGTATACTATATGCGTTAATTGACGCTGTCGCTTATATCTAATAGGCGGCTATATCTTTTTCGTAATAATACCTATTACTTAAATAATTTAAACCTTTTTTAAAAGGCCGTCTTAAACTTATAGCCCTTTACTATTTAGATCTTATAAAACGCTACTATAATATTAAGCTTTATAAACTACTTTACCTTCGCGAGTATCTATAATATCTCTATAATTAAGGGTAGCGCGTACCTATCTCTTTTTATAATTATATTTAGGGCTTAGTAGTTATAGTAAAATTATAAGCGACCGTTTAACTTTTAAGTAAAAAGTACTAGGGCCGCGGCTAAGGAGCTACTTAAGCGGATTAGGTTTACCTTTATTAGCTCGCTTAGGGTCTTTTATAATACTAAGAGTTCCTCCCTTAATATATTATAAAGGGGTCCTTATAGTAAGGGGGGCTCTACCCTATCTTTATTTAGTATTAAGTTAATCTTATAGTCTACCCCTAGCTTATATAAGAGTATCTTTAAAGCCTTCTTTAATATAAAAAGGTCTAAGTATATATCTAGCGCTTACTTTAAGATATAGTCCGCTAGGTCTACCGCTATCTTTAGCTAGAGTGCTCTCTTTATATCCTTTATTATAATCGCTTAGATATTAACTATCCTTTACCTTCCCTTATTATCCCTTACCGCCCTCTCCCTTTAATATTTAATCGTAAATACTACCGCGCTAAAAATCCTTACCTCTTAGATTTATTCTACCCTTTTTAT
Organism: Hirsutella rhossiliensis; assembly: GCF_020360975.1. NCBI lineage: Eukaryota > Fungi > Ascomycota > Sordariomycetes > Hypocreales > Ophiocordycipitaceae > Hirsutella > Hirsutella rhossiliensis. Next base: position 3,784,554 of record NW_025408669.1, read on the forward strand.
TACTTCTAATCCTTATAGGCTTATTTAGATCTTAGCCTTACTATATTAAATCCGATCCCCTACTATATTATATATTACTTAGTTCTTCTTTATCTATAGCCTCCTTAGGAATATATTATAGCTTAGCCTAAGGACTATATATATAAAGGTCTACTTTATATAGCCGTTAATATCTATCTTAAATACTATAATTCCTTTTATTTATAGGGCTAGAGTATCTTTTAAGAATAGCCTTAGTTATCTTTTCCTTTTATTAGTAAAAGGTATTTATAGCTTTTTTACTACCCTCTTACTTACTATAGTATAGTAATTATAGCTAGTATCTATAAGTATATTAAGTCCCTTCTTCCTATTAATACTTACCCTTAGCGTTACTAGGCCTAGTATAAGATAGTCCCTTATTAACTTTTAAGCTTTTTACTATTTTTCTTTTACCTTTAGCGCCTAACTTTATACTAAGGTTCCTTTTTTTCTAAGTTATTATTATTCTTAGCGTCCCTCTCTTCCTTTTTTACGCCCGCCCTCTAAGGTTCCTATCTCTTCTTCTTATAATAGAGCGCGATATATCCTTTAACTTTATAGTTAAAGTATATTTAATTCTCTAGCTAGCTTTACCCCTCCCTTTATCTATTTAAAGCGTTAATACTAGTTATTAAGGTATCCTTATCTTTATCTTTCCTTTCTTAGGGGTATATATCTATTAGTTTCCTTTAGTTTAAGAGGGGTTATTTTATTTACTAGACCCTCTTTAGCTTAGCCGCTATTTATACTACCTAATTAATATAAGTAGCGAAGCTTAATATAAGGAGGTTAACTATAGCTAATGCCTTATAGAGCTAGATTCCTAGAGCCCCTTTTAGAAAGACAATCTAAACGTTATATAGCTAAGACCCGCCTTTAGCTTTAAAGAGTCTTTAATTAAACTTTAAGAGGAACGCTATAAACGTTTAACTTTCCCTTTATTTTATTATTTAGATCGCCGCCGCTATACGTAATTAAATATCTATATTAAGGTAGATTAAGTTAAGGTACTTTAAGAATTCCTTTTAATTATAGCCCCTCTCCGCTCCTATTTTATAGTATATAGCGACCGTTTATTATAGCCTAGCGTTTAAGCAGTTATAGATAAGGTAAAAGATTTCCCTTAAGCTTAAGAAGAATTCTTTATCGATCTTATACTTTTCTTATATATATCGTGCTTATAAGGTATAGTACTATCGTTATCTATTAAATTTTCCTAGGCTTAAGAGAGGCTTCTTATAGCTATTCTTCCTTACTACCTCCCCCTTAGTTATAGGCGTCGCTACCCTCCCTTATCGCCCTTAAGGGCGGTATTAAACTACTTACCCTATATTAGAAGGTATAAGTAATAAGCGTAGAATTAGGTAATCGATAACGTAAGCGGAAAGATCGGTCGAAGGAGTATAGGGTAGGATTTCGTCCGGAATTTATAACGAGTATATAAGGGGCTAAATAATATATTAAAAGAATAGCGTTATAAAGGATGCTTGCGAACTTACTTATTCTATCTACTACTCCTAGGGAAATCCTTCGTCTTTTTTAGACTATTGCTCGCCTACTAGTAGACGAATTAGTTAGCTTTCTAGCATATTCTATAGTGCTTAAAAAGCTCTATCTATAGCATGTCTTCCTAACTTAGTAGGTAGTCTAATTATAACGTAATGGTTAACGTAAGACTATAGGTTCTAGTATAAGTAGTAGATTTAACTAGAATGTTCTATGCCCTACCTATTCTCGTATCGCGGATATCTTTAGAACCGCTTGGCCAAAATAGGCAATAGGGTATCCGTTCTGCTCGTAATTAACTTATGCATTTTATGCATATTTTATTTTATTAGGATAGGCTTATCTTAACCCGCTTTTCCTAAAGGAAGGTATAGATATCTAGTAGAGGTCTTTATCTTTAAGGGTTATTCCCTTAGACTATATTATAAAGCCTCTTTTTACTAGATTATTTTATAGAGCCTCCCTATGCTTATTATTTCTTTATAATAGTAAAATAGGAATATAAGGGTATATTCTTATAGCCTCCTTTAAATAGTACTAAGTAAATAGTGCTCTTTACTAGTTATTTCTTTTATAGTAGAATTATCCTTATTAAGAATAAGGTATATAATAGGAATATAAGGGAAAGTTTTAAAACCCTTTCTAGGAAAAACCTTAGTAGGAAAAATCCTAGTTATAATTATAATTCTTTTTTTCCTCTTTTTAGGCAAACCTTTATAAGGAAAAAGCCTTATAAAGTTATTATAGGAAACCTTTAATAAGGAAAAACCCTATTTTTATAAGTTATTTTTTACTAATAGGAAACCTTTTTAAAGGAAAAACCTATTAGTTATATATAGAGGAAAAGCTAAGAAAGCGAAAGATAGTTAAAAACCCTTTATTAAGGGGATATAAGCTTTTCTTTTTTAAGGCTCTTTTAATTCCCTAAGGGAAAGAAGCTCTTAGAACTTAAAGAATTTTTCTCTTCTTAGTTACTTAGTAAATATATCGGCAATATTATCTTCGGATTTAATATAGAAAATCCGAATCTTCTTTTCCCTAATATTTTCTTAGGTATAAAAGTAAGCAATGCCTATATACTTTATCTTTTAATAAAATTTCGGATTTTTAGCTAATTTAATAGCTGCCTCGTTATCCGTTAAGATAGGAGGTATAGTATTAGGAATTCTAATATATAAGCTATTATTTATCGTATAAAATAGCCGATTTAGATATAAAGCTTCTTTATTAGCTTCCTTAAGGGCAATAAATTTAGCTTTATAGGTTAATAGGGCTATAGATTTTTATTTCTAGTAGGCCTAACTTATAATATTTTTATAAATATAGAAATAGTATCTAGAAACGGATTTTCTATCTATAAGGTTAGACGCCTAGCTAGCGTTAGAGTAACCTTTTATAAAATTATAAGTATAAGGGATATTGCAATAATAAATTATCCCTAGGTTAGGGTATTTATTTAAATATTTCTAGATAGTATTAAACGCTTTAAAATATATATTATCTAGTTTAGAAGCAAATCTAATATAGGAAATAACAGTATATAAAATGTCTAGCCTGCTTATTATAGCTAGATATAATAGAGCCCTTATTTCCCTTTAGTAAATAAGGATTTCTTTTTATAAAGGCGTTATAGTAGCCTTTTTAAGCTTTACTCCTACTATAGTAGGCGTATTAAAAGTCCCTAAGTCTTCTTTATTATATTCTCGTATTTTATTACGAGTATATTTTTCCTAGGATATAAATATCTCCTTTCTACTTTAGTTTATAATTATATATATTCCTAAGAAGTCTTTTAGTTCGCCTAGAGGCTAAACCTTTATATAATCTACTACTTTTTTAAGTAAACTACTTATTATACCTCTATTAGGCCCTATTATTAAGAGGTTATCTACGTAGATTGCTATCGCAATTTTATATTACGTATTTATAAATACCCCTTCGTTTATAGGAAGGGCCGAAAATCCTATCTTAGCTAATATAGAGCTAAGATAGTTATACTAAAGCTTTAGGCTTTATTTAAGGCCGTATAATACTTTCTTTAATTTTACTACTAGCCTTTTCTTTTTATATAGCTTTAGAAACTATAAATAGCTAATATTATACTTATACTAGTTTTTATTAAACTAGTCTTTAAGTATTAGCTCTTCGTAGCCTATAGGGATTTTTATATAAATATCTATATCTATTTCGGTATATATAAAGGCATTTTTTATATTATATTATAGTAGAGTATAATTATTAGAAATAGCTATTATAAGTAGTATTCTAATAGATTCGGGTCTTACTATCGTAGAAAAGGTTTCTAAATAATCTAGGCTATAGACCTAATTAAATCCTTATACTACGTAGCGGGCTTTATATTTAATAATATTATTATTATTATCCCGCTTTATTTTATAGACCTAACGGCCGCCTAGGGCCTCCCTATCGCTAGGAAGAGGCTTTAATTCCTAGGTCTTTTAGTTTAAGAGCTCTTTTATTTCTAGAAATATAGCTCTTTTTTATTTTATAGCTTCTAAGCTATTTATAGCCTATTTAAATGTTTTAGGCTTTATAGGATCCTTATTTTCTAGTAAAGATAAAATAATCTCTTTACTTTTACTATTTAATATAGTATTTATTTCGGGGTATATAATATAGTCTTTATAAAATCTATTTAGCTTCTTAGGTATATTAATCTTAAGGTATATAAGCAAAAGCGGAATTTTGGGAAATCAAGGAATCACGTAAGACTACGTGATAGAGGGGAAGAAGGAGTATAAGGTAGGATTTTCAACGGAATTTATTAGTAGTGTATTGGTGTTTTTTTTTTCTCAATCTATCTACCAGCGGACATGCTGTCTTATATAGACAATTGTAGCTGAACGGAAGAACCTTTCGGGACCAGATTTAGGCTGCCGTATAGCCCTGAGACTAAGGAATTCCGTGATACCTCGAGTGAATCTGGAAGTGTCTTGGTTCCACTGATATTCGTGTTTAAAGGAGGTTGGTCGTGCCGGTGTTCTTAAGAGGTCTTAGCTAGCATTCCAAGCTAGCTCTGTTCCTTCGATTCCCGATTGTACGATAACCGGCAACCCGTTTAATGCATAATGACATGCAAAATAACGAGCGATTCTTGCTCTATAAGATGAGATTTTGTCTATAATTAATATACTACTTATTGGCTTATATAATCGAGAGAGTATATTATAGCTGCTTTATTTATAGTAGGAACACCGTTCCTTACAGCCTCCCTTAAAGAGTAGATTTATATACTCTTTACTGATTTATTTATAGTAGTATATATATAGGGTAAAAACCTAATTTTAGGAAAACCATTCTTATACCTTAATAGGATATATAAAAACCTATTCTTTCTTAGGAAAAAAAAATCCTTAGGTATATACTAATAGAAAAACCTATAGTAGGAAAAATCTATAGTTATAATAATTATTTATAGGATAACCTTATATAAGGTAAAACCTATTATTGCTAGGAAAATCTTAATAGATAAAAACCTAGTAAATATTTCTCTAGGAAACCTAAAAGGAAAAACCTAGTTAGGGAAAGATATAGAAAGCATAAGAAATATCTAAAACCCCTTTTAATTGCTTAGGAACTTATATTAAGGATAGACCGTCTCTAAATTTATAGAGTAATTTAGGTCTTAATTCCTTCAAAAATATCAGCTATATTATCTTCTAATTTAATATAAAAACTCTAATTTCCCCTCTCTTATACTAGTTCTAGTATAGTGATAGGCTAATCTTATATGCTTAGACCTTTTATGAAATTCCGGATTTTCTGCTAATTTAATAGCAGCAGTATTATCCGTTAAAATAGGAGGTATAGTATTAGGAATCTTAATAGATAGATCCTTAGTAATATTTTTAAAAAGCATATTTAAATAAACAGCTTCTTTATTTGCCTCCCTAAGGCCAATATACTCTGCTTCGTAGGTAGAAAGGGCAACGGCTTTCTGCTTAGAGCAAGCCTAGCTTATTATATTATTATATATATAAAACAGTAACCGGAAAAGGATTTTCCGTCCGTTAAATCCGACGCCTAGCTAGAGTCGGTAAAACCTTTATATATAGATAGGTAAAAGGGATATTGCAATTATATTTAATCTTTAGGCTAGGGAATTTATTTAAATATTTCTAAATTATATTTAAAGCCTTAAAATGCGTCTAGTCGGGCTTAGCCGCGAATCTAGCGCAGGAAATTACAGAATATAAGATATCTAGCCTAGTAAATAAGGCTAAGTATAATAGAGATCCTATTTCTTTCTAAAATTGCAATATATCTTCCTTAGAAGGTAATTCCTTTGCTTTTATAAGCTTAAAGCCTACTATAGCGGGTAAATTCAAGTTCCTAAACCTTCTTTATTTAAGTCCTTTAATTTATTTAAGGTATAATTTTCTTAGGATATATATAGCTCTTTATTTTCTCGGTTTATTGTAATATTTAGACCTAAGAAGTCTTTTATATCTCCTAAGATAGTAAAATCTAGGAATTTAGATAATTCTTTAAATAATCTTTCTTCTATTATAGATTTAGAGGGCCCTACTATAAGAAAGTCGTCGACGTGAATTGCTAAGGCTATACTATAGTCCTTATTTATAAATACTCCTTCGTCTATTAAAAGAGGAAGAAATCTAAGATTATTTAGTATAATTTTTAAATGATTATACTAGAGCTTAGGACTTTGTTTTAGGCTATATAATGCTTTCTTTAGCTTTGCTTTAATTTGACCGGTTTTATATAGGTCTAGGAATTTAGTTAATTTAATTCCTTTAGCTCTATAAGCTGATCTATGTTTTAAATAATATTCTTTAAGAGCGTATTCTTCGTAGCCTATAGGAAGATCGATATATACTTCGCTATCTATATCGGCATATACGAATGCATTTGTTATATCTATTTGTAAAGCTTCGAATTCGTAGATAATAGCTAAAATAAGCAGAATTCTAATAGATTCGGGTCTAGCCGTAGTCGAGAAGGTATCTAGGAAATCTAAGCTATAGATCTGCTTAAATCCCTGTATTACGAAACGGGCTTTATATTTTATTATATTATTTTAACTATCCTTCTTAATAGTATAGACCCAGCGGCCTCCTATAGCCTCCCTATCCCTAGGGAGGTAGGAAAATTCCTAAGTTTTATATTTAATTAGCTAGATAATCTCCTTAATCATAGCATCTTTCTAAAATGCTATTTCAGGGCTATTTATTGCCTGTTTATAGGTCTTTGGAATTTTTAGATCCTGATTTTCTATACTAGCTAGAATTAACTCTATAAAATCGCAGTTTAGAAATAAATTAACGTTAGGGTATTCGATATAGTTAGAATCGAACCCTTCCGGCTTTAGGTAATTCTACTACTATTTTACTAGTAGTAGGAATAGGATCGTTATTTAGAGACTCTTCTTCATAGAGGCGAGGGACTTTTATCTCTAGGTTCTCTAGGAGCTTCCTCTATAGGGATATAGCTTTCTAGCTTATCTTTATTCGGAATAGAATTAAAATCAAAGGTATTATTACTACTAGAGATTTCTAGATTTTTATAAATTTATTTTCTAGTATAGTAATATCTGAGATAGTAATCTTTCTCTTAGAAAATCCTAGATTTTATATGCATTTTCTAAATAGCCTACTATTATTCCCTTAAAAGCTCTATTATCTAGCTTATCTTTAGGGTCTTTATTCTTATAATATATAAGGCTTCCGAAGGTCTTAATTTTATTTAAGGTCTTAAAGGGTAGTATTATATTATCCCTCTTTTCTATAGGACTTTTAAATCCTATCGCAGAATGCGGTGATCTATTATATAAATAGGTAGCTGTTAAAACAGCTTCTCCCTATAGATATTTAGGAAGCCTAGCAGTAAATAAAAGAGCTCGTACTTTTCTAATATAGTACGATTTATTCTTTCTATTCTACCGTTAGATTCCGGCGTCCTAGGAGGACTAGAATTAAAGGTAATTCCTTCTTTTCGCATAGAGTTTTATTTTATATATAAATTCTTTAGCATTATTAGAAAATGCTTCTCTAATCCTAGTATTTTTAGGGTTATTTTCTACCCTATTTTTAAATTCTAGGAACCTATCTAGAGCTTCCCCCTTTTTTCGAAGAAGGTATATTTCTAGATATCGGGTTCCTACGTCTAGGAAAGAAATATAATAGTAATATTTATTATAAGTAGGCACTTTAATTGGCCCCTAAATATCTAATACTATTTTTTCTAAATAGGAATAAGACTTATACAAGGGTTGTTTATTAACCCTATTCGTTGCTTTAGCTCTAATATATATTTCGCACTGCCTTATTTTATTTTCCTCTTCTATAGGTATTTTTATATCCTTATTATATCTTTTTAATATTTCTAAAATAGCCCTACTATTTATATGCCCTAAGCGTAAGTGCCAAGTATAAAAATCTATATCCTTTGCTTTTAAAGACGTAATAAGGATCGATTAGCTTTCTAATAAAGGTTCTATAGGAATATAATATAATTTATTTCTAAGAAATCCTTTAGTAAGGACCTTAGCCTTATTATCTAATAAAAGGACTTTATTTCCTCCTATTAAGGCATAGGTATTATTAAAATAAGATTGGGATAGTATATTTACCCCTAATTCGGGTATATAAAAGTAGTCTCGAAGGATATACCTTTTTCTACTATACGGGAACTTAAATACTAAGTCCCCCTTTCCTTTTACTAATATAAAGGAAGCTTTTCCCTAGCAAACTTTAGACTTAATTTCTTTATAGTTAATAAGGAAATTCTTATTAGATACTATATGCCTAGTAGCTCCGGTATCATATATAAAATCAAAGATCCTTTTATTCTTATAACTAGGAAATCCTCCTTCTCTTACCTTTAAGACTAATTCCTTTATTCTAGGAATCGAGGCTTTTAGAGGTCCTAAAAGAGAGTCTTTATTAGCTTCTGCTATAGGGGTAATTATAGAGGTTAAAATTACCTCTAAATCCTTAGACGTATATATAGGGGTCGGGGCCCTAGAGAGGTCTATAAGGTCGATATCTAGGTCTATATTTTCTTCTTGCGAAGCTATATTTAAGACCTTATTACTATCTTCCGAATCGGACTCTAGCTCGGTAATTCGAGCCTTCCTTCTTTTATTAGTAGTAGAAATGCTACTAGAAGGGGATTTCTTCCTAGAAGAAGAAGAAGAAGAAGATTTTCTCTTCTTAGAAATTCGAGTCCTATCGTCCTTTTTTCCTTTATTTAATACCCAATAAGCGGGAGCCTTATTCGGGTGTAATTTATAGCAATTTGCTATAAAATGCCCTGGTTTTTTGCATTCCTTATAATAAGGAGTATCCGTAGAGTTTCTATGGGATTTCCAAGGCTTCCTTCGTATTAGGAAGGCTTTCTCCGAAGATTCGTCTATATCCTCTATTCTTCTAGCTTCGTCTAAAAGACTAGCTATAAGGGTTTCGAGGGTAAACGCCGCAGAATTATGCCTAAGGCTCTGCGTAATATTTGTAATATAGCTTCTAAATTCCTTATTAAGGCAATTAAGAATCCATGCTATAAGAACAACTTCTGGAATTTCTATATTACGGATTTTAAATCCTCGTAGATTTCCTTTACCTTATAAAGGTATTTCTCTAAATTAGAGTCCGAGGACTAAGATTAAAGAGCTGCTTAATAAGCAGATAATTCGACGAAAAGTTCGACGGATTATATAGCTTTTAAGCTCATCCCACGCTTCTTTAGCATTTTTAGATGCCGAATTTGCATTAGGGACCATCTTCGACTCGAAGGAATATTATAGATAAAGCCTCCGTAGTCTATATATGATTTGCTTGCTCTAGAGCAGCAATAAGCTTTTCTTTTATAAGGATAGCTTCCATCCTCGTAGTCTATAAGGTATAATTTGAATTTCCCTTAAGTCTAGTAAATTCGTATTCTTTCTATCTACCCATTTTATATAAATTCGGTATTATTTCGTTCGTAGGGATCGAGAAGTCTAGACGGGAGTTTAAGAGCGTAGGAAGGTAAAAGAAGTCGGGGGGAATTTCGAAAGGAATTTTAATTAAATATTTCGACGAGGAATTTCAAAGGTATAAGTAGTTGATTTCCGCTTAAAAGGAGAAGCCGGGCTCATAACCTCTTAAGGTATATGAGCAAAAGCGGAATTTTGGGAAATCAAGGAATCACGTAAGACTACGTGATAGAGGGGAAGAAGGAGTATAAGGTAGGATTTTCAACGGAATTTATTGGTAGTGTATTGGTGTTTTTTTTTCTCAATCTATCTACCAGCGGACATGCTGTCTTATATAGACAATTGTAGCTGAACGGAAGAACCTTTCGGGACCAGATTTAGGCTGCCGTATAGCCCTGAGACTGAGGAATTCCGTGATACCTCGAGTGAATCTGGAAGTGTCTTGGTTCCACTGATATTCGTGTTTAAAGGAGGTTGGTCGTGCCGGTGTTCTTAAGAGGTCTTAGCTAGCATTCCAAGCTAGCTCTGTTCCTTCGATTCCCGATTGTACGATAACCGGCAACCCGTTTAATGCATAATGACATGCAAAATAACGAGCGATTCTTGCTCTATAAGATGAGATTTTGTCTATAATTAATATACTACTTATTGGCTTATATAATCGGGAGAGTATATTATAGCTGCTTTATTTATAGTAGGAACACCGTTCCTTACAATTAATAAGGATTTTTAGATCCTTATTTAATCCCTTTTCTAAAAGAGGATTATTTCCCTTTTTTATAAAAGGGTTATCTTCCTTCTCTATAGGAGGGTTATCTTCCTTCTCTATAAGAGGGTTATTTTCCTACTCTATAAGAGGGTTATCTTCCTTCTCTATAGGAGGGTTATTTTCCTCTTTATTTAAAGAAGAGTTATTACCTTCTTTATATATAGGTTCCCTTTATAAATAATTATCTGGGACCTTATTTATAGAAAGTAAGGTATTAAAATTAAAGTCCTTAACGTCTTCTTCTTTTTAATTTTCTATAAATTTATTTTCTAGGATAATAATATCTCTAGAAATTATTACCTTTCTTTTCGAAAAGTTATATATTTTATAAGCATTTTTAGTATAGCCTATAATAATACCCTTATAAGCTCTTATTTCTAGCTTATCTAAAGGGTCTTTATTTTTATAATAAATAGTACTTTTAAAGGTCTTAATTTTCTCTAAGTCTTCTAAGGCTAAAGATTTATTTTCCTTCTTCTCTATAAGAGTTTAGAAGCCTATTCGTAAGTAAGGGGTCCTATTATATAAATAGGCTAATATTAGAACAGCTTCTCCCTATAGATATTTAGGCAGTTTTACCGTAAATAAAATAGCTCGGACTTTATTTAAAATAGTCCTATTAATCCTCTCTATTACTCTATTTAATTCGGGAGTCCTAGGAGGGCTAGTATAATATTTACTTCCCTTTCTTAAGTAGTAGGGTTTTTATTTTATATAGGAATTCTTTTACGTTATCCGAAAAGACTTCCTTTATAGTAATATTATCCCGGTTATTTTTAACTAAGGCTTTATATTCTAAGAATTTATCTAGGGCTTCTACCTTAGACTTTATTAAAGATATTTCTAAATATCTTATCCCTATATCTAAAAAGGATATAAAGGAGGTGTATTTATTATAAGTAGGGGTCCTTATAGGGCCCTAAATATTAATAGTAACTCTATTAAGGTAATTATATACCTTATTAGATAGGGATTTATTCCTTTTATTAGTTGCCTTTACTTTAATATAAGCCTCGCATTCTTTTATTTTTATAATATCCTTCTTAGGGATAGTTATATCTTTATTATATCTTTTAAAGGTTTCTAGTAAGGCTTTAAGACTTATATATCCTAGCCTTAAATGCTATAAATAAAAGTTAAGGTCCTTTATATTATTCCTTATATTATTAATATTATATAGGAATGTCTTCTTCTTTAAGAAAGGAATTTCTAAAGAGAAGATATAAAGGTTATCTTACTATTTTCCTTTAAATATAATATTAGCCTAGTTATTTAATAGGAAAATTTCCTTACTATTAATAAAGGCATAAGTATTTTTAAAATACGATTAGCTTATAATATTTACCCTTAATTTAGGTATAAAAAGGCAGTTTCTTAAGATAAATAGCCTTTTATTATTCGGAAATCTAAAAAGAAGATCTCCGTAGCCTTTAATAACTATATAGGATGCCTTTCCCTAATTAACCTTAGTAGAGATAGTTCGAAAATTAATAAGGAATTTCTTTTCTAATACTATATACTTACTAGTACCGGTATCGTATATAAAATTATAGAGATTTCTATTCTCTAAGGTTTTATAAGGGATTTCCTTCTCTTTTACTATATATATAAGGTCTTTAATTTAAAAGGAATTTAAAGGTCCTATTTACCTATTATTAAATACGGCTTTTTTAAGGATATTCGAAGAGATATATACCTTTGCTTCTTCTTCGGAGCTTTTATAACCTCTAAGGGTAGGAGGAGGAATAGAAAAATCGATTTCCGGTTCTTCGTCCGTTTAATTATCGATTTCTATTTTTTCTACTTCCGATATATATATAGAAGAGGGTTTTTTCGTCTTCTTATCGACGTAAGAGTCTAATTTAATAGGATTTCCTTCTATAGAAGGTTTTCTAGGCCTCTTAGAAGGTATTCCTTTATTTTAATATTTTTGAATTTTTAGAAAAGCCTTTAAGGGCCTTTTCTAGGTAAAGATAGTAGCAATCTTTAACTAGATGCCCTTTCTTCTTATAGTAAGTGCATTATAATACAATTTTTATCTTTTTCTAGGGCTTCTTAGTAAAGAAAGCCTACTTAAGGGGATTTTCTAGAGACTTAGTCCTCTTAGATTCGTTTATAAGACTACTAGAGAGAGACTCTAGATTAAAAGCCTCTAAGTTATTTCGAAGAGCTTACGTTATATTAGTTATATAGCTAGAAAACGAGCCCGAAAGGCTATTTAAAATCCAAGCTATAATAACTACTTCCGGAATTATAATATTCTATGCTTTTAGCTCCTTAAATACTTCTTTTACCTTATTTAGGTAGCCTTCTAGGGATTTAAAATCCCTTACCGAAGTATTAAAAAGCTCCTTTATAAGTAGGTAATTTAAAGTAAAGGAAATAAGGTTATATTCTCGCGAAGAGAGATATAAGAAGTGCATAAAAATATATAAAGGTAAAATTAAAAGTAAGGGGTCGGATAGGCAGGGCAGAGAGATTTAATTCTTACGGGGGTAGCAATAAAGGTAGGGGAGTAATTATTATATTGCCTTAATTATCCTTCTTTCCTCTATCTAACGCCCCTCTTTATATCTATTTAGCATCTTAATTAATAAAGAAGATCTTGCTTAAAGAAGCTACTAATATCCTTTCGACTACCGAGCTTTTTACCGGTTTTTCCCCTCCTTTCTAGCCGTTACCGGTATATCCGTCTTATCTCTCGCTACCTCTATAAGAAGCTATCGCTGCTTCTACTTCCCCTCTTACCCTTACCCTCCTCTCTATACCTCCTTTTAGCTCCTTCTTTAAAACCTGTTTTTTAGCTTCCTAGGTCCCTCGTACTAAGGGATATCTCCGAGAACTACGAAATTAAGCCACGCTTCGCGATACACCCCCTTAGCTATAGCCTGCCCTTATAGAAAGGGTAAAGCTAAATACCTAGGCCGGTGAGCGTATAGAGGAGGTCTTAGTCTATACTTATCTCTTACTCGAGAAATCTAGGTTTTAGCCCTAGGCTCTTTTAGACCTACTTTAGGAAAAGGGGCCTTAAGGAGGAAATTAAGTCTTATAAGAAAGGGGGGCTTCTCTAAGGATAAGTCCCTAAAAAGGGGGCCTTTAAGAAGAATAAGTCCTAATTAAGCTAGGGGCCCTCCTCTAGGATAAGTCCTAATTCCTCTCTTCGGCTATAGACGTCTCCTTCCTCCTATATACTTAGGCGCAGACTATATAATCTCGTTAAATAAAGATAAAGGATAGCTCTATCTACTACTTCTTAATACCTAGGGCTAGGATTCTAGTTATGCCTAGCTAGCCGGGAGACCGTAAAAGAGATATCCGGTCTAGTAGAAATAGCTAAAAAAATTAGGGAGCCTACCTTCTATTAATATTAGTGTTTCTCTTACTCTCTAGCTTAAAAGGACGGATTAAGTAAAAGCTCTTCGTCTAATATAGGCGTAGAGGGAAGCTTCTTATCGAGGGAATTAAGGAGGAATTTATAAGCGACCTTATCGATATAGGCGTCCTAGGTAAGCTAGATAGTCCGTTAGGACCTATTCCTAAGGATTCGTATCCCTAGGAACTATTTTAGCTCCCCTAGCCTAGTTATCTTATACCTTTATTATAGGCCTTATATAGCCTCCCTAGTAGTAGCTTCTTCCTCTTTTAGGTAGGCCTAGATAATATCGTCGACGTAAAAGAAGACCGTGATTTTACCCTTCTATATTATACACGGTTCCTAAGGGACTTTCTTAAAGCCTAGGGCTTTAAGGGAACCTATTAAATACTATTACTAAAGAAGGGGTAATCTTCGTAGTCCGTATAGAGCTTTCCTAAGCCGTAGAACCTTTCCTAGTTATTAGAAACTAGGAGGAAGTCGTATATAGATAACTTCTTCTTCCTTAAGAAGGCAGTTAACGAAGGCGTTAACTATATCTATCTAATCGAGCTCGAGGTCGAATTCTGCTACTATAGCTATAAGGGTCCGAAAAGACATCCCTGCTAGGGTGGTTGCCCTAGTAGGTAGATCCCCCTTTTCCTATTAATTCCTATAGATAACTAGCCGGGCTTTATACTTTTAAAGGAGGCCGTGTTTATTAGTCTTATAAATAAAGACCTACTTATAGCTAAGGACCTATTTTCCTCTTACTTTTTCCTTAAGGACCTCTTTAAACGACCCTATCTCTTTATATAAGGCTAGGTAGTCTTTCTAGGCCTAGAAAAACTAGTCTTTAAAAGGATGTCTCTCTAGCTGCTTCTAGTTTACTAGTAGGTCCGGGAGGTCTCTTTTATATACCTTCCTTGCTAATAGTAGCTTGAAAAGCCGGCCTGCTATAAACGCTCCGTAGGAACCGTCTTCTATTAGCGTTAGGTAGAAGTTAGAAAAACGATCGAAATAGGGGAGAGGTTAGTCTTCTTTAGTATCCGTATTAGGCCCTATACCTTCCTTTGCTTCTCGAAGTAGGGATAAAAAGGCAGCTAGGTAATCCTTTAAGAGAGGTGCCTTTCCTACCCCCTTAAGGGTCGAGATAGGAAGACTAACTAAAAAAGCTGCTTCTAGATCTTCTTTTTATATAGGAGGAGGCGTAGGTAGGTAGGCGTATTCTAGCTCTACCGCTTTCCTATAGTCTCCTTCTTCGTCTAGATTATTTAATCTAGTAGCTTCCTCTTCTTTAAAGTTAGCGTTATCCTTAACTACTTCGACGTCGGTTTCTTCTTCCGTTTCCTCGTCTAGGACCTCTTCTTAAGACTATTAAGAAGGGGGGATTTAAATCTTCTAAATTAGCTAACGTTAAGAGAGTAAGAGGGGCTATTAATCCCTCTTTCCGTCGAAAAAGCTAGATTCGTCGAAAATTATATCCCTAGTTAAAATAACCTTCTATAGAAGAGGAATCTAGATCTAGAAGATATTTATAGAATTATAACTAACGAGGTAACTAATAAAAGCTCTAGGATTAAGCTTTCTTTTCTTCTTCCTTTTTAGCTATATATCGGTAGTTATTGCGTATGCCTTATAGCTATAGGCATAAAGGTAGGCTAGTAAGACCCTCTTCTTTATAAAGAGCTCGAGGGGGCATTTCTAGTCTATTCCTTAGGTCCTTAGGGTCCGGTTCTAAAGGTAATAGGCGGTCTTAACGACTTCCCTCTAAAGGTCGTATAGAAGCCTTATAGTAAGTCTTATCGTACGGGCCCTTTCTATTATAGCACCCCTTAATCTTTCTGCCCCTCCGTTCTAGGCCTAGGTATTCGGTGCTAATAAGAGGGGTAAAATGCCCGAAGCTAATTTAAGATATCCTTTATAAATAGCTCTCTATTAGACCGTATCTTCTTTACCTTATAGCTAAAGTAGGATTTTATCTAGTTAACGAAGTCCCGGAGGGTAGACTAGTTATACTTACTTAGGTAGGTCCGTAAGAAATAGGGGAAAACTATCCCTAAAAAGGCGTCTATAAAAAACATTACCCTAACAAAGCTTTCCTAATCCCTAGAGACGTCGGTCTAGTCGACCTAAATTTCTTTATACGGCTAGTGCGGCCGTAAAGGCGTTCGTCTAGAAATTCGTCTCCTAGTCTTTCCTTAGCCGTAGTATTCGCATTCGACGGTCTTTAGGCCCCTTATTCGTACGCCCTATTATTAGCCTAGCTTATATAAAGCTAGGGGGCCCGGGTAACTAAGTCGTGCGTACTAAAGAATGCTATCTCCTTAGGCTGCTAGAAGAGGGTCCTTTATAGTAGACCTATTCCTCCTAGTAGGGAAAGCTAACTTCTCGAGAGGTTCCTTCCTAAGAATAGGTCGAAATTCGAGAATAAATTAATCGAATTTTTCCTCGATAAGCCCGATAGTCTAATTCTTCTAGACTAGCCTTATAGGCTTAGACGTTATATCTTAGAAGATCCCTTCCTTTCGAAAAAAAAGGCGGAAGGAAATTAGGCTCGTTAAAAATCGAGGGTAAAAAGCTACCCTTTTTTATCGAAGAATTCGTATAGATCTATTAGGTAATTTTATCGCAAAATTCACCCTTCTATACCCCTCTATCCGTACGGTTAATTCCCCGGCAATAAGATATTCCCTCTATGCCTTCTTAAAGGACCGGAATCGTAAGAGTATATTATAGATATCGAGGGAAGCACTAGAGTTAAGGATAGCTGATTTTCGTAGGGGATAGTCGGAGGGTCCTAACGGTTAGTCTTACTAATCTATAGGGAAGATAAATACCGGATTTACTATACTAACGATTTTTCCTTAAATTTACGGCTCGAATAAGGGCAGCGGCGTTAGTTGCTATTTCTTAGTAACCCGAATCTCGTCTATCTTCTTCTATAACGAGGGGTCCTCCTTAAGAGACTATTATATCGTTTCTTATAGCCTCTTTAAAGGGTTAAATCCTTTAGGTCGGTTTTCCTCGAAGACCTACTAGTATTATAATAATCGATGACCTAGGGATTTATATACTAGGCAGCCGTTTCGTCGTCTAGTCTTCTATTTCTTTAAGGAATCCTTATCCCGATCCGGAAGGTCTGCTTAAAAACCCCCCCTTTTTACCCCTTATTGCTAATTTTAACGAAGAGGTTCGATTTCGACTAGTTCCCTAATTTTTCGACTAACGGACTAAAAGGTCTATTAGGGGACTAGTCGGGCCGGTCTAACTAACGGGACCGGGGCCGGGCCCGGAGCAAGATACGGAGCCGGGGCCGGGGCCGTAGCTGCAGTTAACGACGGCGTTAAGGCTCTTAAGGGAGGAGGAGCCAAAGGAGCAATAGCCGCAGCAGCAGCAGCGGGAGCCGTAGCAATAGGGGCTGCAGCAGCTATAGGGGCAGTAGGTCGAGCCGTCTAGGTCGAGTGCTAGCTACGAAAGAATAAGACTACTTACTATTATACTCTAGCAGCCTCTTTATTTAGTTCCCGGCTAGCCTCTTAAAAGATAGTCGAGTAACCGTTACTAATAGGCTTTATTAGTAGAGATATATCCCGTAGCTACTAGCCGGAAAGAGCTTCTATAAGGAAGTATTAGTTAGCTTCCTTAAGGATTTCTTCCTACGTAGCTAGCTATAACGAAGCTAGTAGGTTTCTAGTAGAGAAGGCTCCTAGATATACCGTATAGGTCTTCTTAATACGGTTAGTTATATAGCCCCTCGAGGGAGCTATCGAGGTCTCGAGCTTTAAAAGCCACTGCCTAGGAGTCTCTTCCTCTTAAAGAGTAATTAGCTTTACGGCACTAATAGATTCCGTTATTACTATACGTATAGTAGTTAGTAGCTTCGTCTCGTAAAGGTATTCCTTATAGTAACTCTCGTAGTTACCTAAGGTAGTAGAAAAAGCTCTTTATTATACGGAGGTTAGCTTAGAGAAGAGGGAAGCTCCCTCTATAAAGTCCGTAGCCCTAGGACGAAGAGGGGGCTTAAGAGGGTCCTACTTATTAGAAAAGACTAAATTATAGATAGTTCTATCTATACGAGCCTATAGCTCCTTTACCTACTTATCCTAATCTTAGGGCTCTATAAGAATCGTCCTACGGACCGTAGGGATAGTAGAGTCGTTTTTCGATATTATTACGAGGAAGGGTAGAAAAGTCGGTTAAAAATCGGCTTTTCTAGTAAGAGGGGTAAAAGGAAGCTATAAGGGATATAAGAAAGGTGCCTTTTATAGTAGCCGGAAGGTATAGGAATTCTATTCCTCCCGGGCTTATAACTCTCGCGAAGAGAGATACGAGAAGTGCATAAAAATCCACGAAGGTAAAATTAGAAGTAAGGGGTCGGATAGGCAGGGCAGAGAGATTTGATTCTTACGGGGGCAGCAATAAAAGTAGAGGAGTAATTGTTATATTGCCTTAATTGTCCTTCTTTCCTCTATCTAACGCCCCTCTTTATATCTATTTAGCATCTTAATTAATAAAGAAGATCCTACTTAAAGAAGCTACTAATGTCCTTTCGACTACTAAGCTTTTTGCCGGTTTTTCCCCTCCTTTCTAGCCGTTGCCGGCATATCCGTCTTATCTCTCGCTACCTCTATAGGAAGCTATCGCTACTTCTGCTTCCCCTCTTACCCCTACCCTCCTCTCTGCACCTCCTTTTATCTCCTTCCTTAAAACCTGTTTTTTAGCTTCCTAGGTCCCTCGTGCTAAGGGATATCTCCGAGAACTATAAAATTAAGCTACGCTTCGCGATATATATAGGTTTTTTAACCTATCCTACGCCTCTTTAGTATTTATTATATGCTTTATTTAGGTTAAAGGACTATCTTCGATATAAAGAAAAATTAAAATAAGTGCTTCTTCTATATTTAAGTAATTTTCTTACTATATAGTAGTAGAAAGCTTCTCCTTAACTAAAAGAGCCTATATTCGAATAGCCTAGAAGGTATAGTTAGAACTACCCTTAAGTTTAGTAAATCCGAACTTATCCCTAGAGCCTATTTTAGATAATTCGAGGTCGTATTAGAATTTCGAAGATTTTTCGAAGTTATTACCCGACTTATAGAGAAGCCGGGCTTATAACCTATTAGAAGGTATAAGCAATAAGCGTAGAATCGGGTAATCGATAACGTAAGCGGAAGGATCGGTCGAAGGAGTATAGGGTAGGATTTCGTCCGGAATTTATAACGAGCATATAAGGGGCTAAATAATATATTAAAAGAATAGCGTTATAAAGGATGCTTGCGAACTTACTTATTCTATCTACTACTCCTAGGGAAATCCTTCGTCTTTTATAGACTATTGCTCGCCTACTAGTAGACCAATTAGTTAGCTTTTTAGCATATTCTATAGTGCTTAAAAAGCTCTATCTATCGCATGTCTTCCTAACTTAGTAGGTGGTCTGATTGTGACGTGATGGTTAACGTAAGACTGTGGGTTCTAGCATAAGTAGTAGATTTAACTAGAATGTTCTATGCCCTACCTATTCTCGTATCGCGGATATATTCGGAACCGCTAGGCCAAAATAGGCAATAGGGTATCCGTTCTGCTCGTAATTGACTTATGTATTTTATATATATTTTATTTTATTAAGATAGGCTTATCTTAACCCGCTTTTCCTTAAGGAAGGTATAGATGTCTAGTAGAGGTCTTTGTCTTTAAGGGTTATTCCCTTAGACTATATTATAGAGCCTCTTTTTACTAGATTATTTTATAGAGCCTCCCTATGCCTGTTATTTCTTTATAATAGTAAAATAGGAATATAAGGGTATATTCTTATAATTATTTAAGGTAAGGAGCGGTTTTATCTTTACTACTTAAACCGCTATAAGCCGCTTAGCTAAAAGGAAAGAGTACTTTAATATAAAGTATATAAACGCGCTATAATATAAGTAGCGGCTATTAGCCTTCTTTTTCTTAATTTCCTTACTTATTACTTACTTTACTTACTACTTAAAGTAAGAATAGTATAAGGGATATTTAATAATAACTTCCTACTATATTTAGCTTAGTTTATATAAGTAGCTAATATTAAGGTATCTTTATTAATATCGATATTTAGCTATTTTTCTTATAAAAAGGTAGTAATCCTATTACTATTATATAGTATATACTTATAAAGCTTTTAGAAATATAGCGTTTACTTATAGCTTTATACTACCTTTATTAACTAACTTATATACTCGCTATAGTTAGTAAGTATAATTATAAAGATAAGTAGCTCTTATAAAGCTAGCGTAATTAAGTTTTATAACTATATAAGATTCATACTATTTTCTTATATTATAGTTCCCGCTACTTATAAGAGTATCTCTTTAAAGTTAAGAAGGAATTTATTAAAGGTTTACCTATCCCTTTACTTAAGGGTCTATAGCCTATCCTATACTTTCTCCTACTCTTATATATTATTAAATATATATATAAGGTATTAAAAAAAGTCTTATAAGTCGCGTTTACCCTTAAGGCCACCCTTATCTTAGAATCTAGAAATCCGCTATATCTAGAGCTCTAGTAGTATATAAAGGAGTAAATACTATACTATATTATAATAGCTATTTAGGCCTTATTTCTTATTTATTATAAACTTTATCTATAGCTAGTAAAGGAAGAAGTAAAAGGACTTAAACTTACTACCTAAAGTTAGCTAAAGAAGTAGCTTTTACGTTAGTAGTACCGCTACTATTACTAGCGTTATAGAGGTTATAGGGTTTAACGCTAGTCTCGTAGATAGCTCCTTTAATATAGCGAGAACCTCGTTCTTCTTACTAGCTATCGCGCTTTTAATCGCTTCTAGGATAGCTACGATACTTCCTATCCGCCTAAGGGATAGCGTAGTACTCCCTTAAGGAAGCGGCACCCTTTTTAAGGAGATATCTATTAGATCTATTAGTTAATAGCTTATACTATTATAGAGTAGGTAGAGGTATATATATAAGTGCTATCTATAAGATAATATTAATAAGCTATATAGAGCTCTTCTATATACGGCTAGCCTATATATATATATAGGATCCGGCCCTCTATACGTAACTATATAGCTTAGGCCGTAGCTTAAGCTTATAACTTATAATAGTTAAAGACTCTTATATATTCTATTTTATATAGACTTTAATAAAGGCTTCTATTAACGCTTCTTTATACCTAGGACCTGCCCGAGAAACCTCTTCTCTGCCTTTTATCCTTTAGTCTTATCTGTACGCCAACGCCTCTCTATCATCGGCCGTCGCCCTTCCCCATTCCAACAACAGCCGAAACATGTAGACGTGCATGTCCTCTCGCCTCAAGACGCTCGACGCCGACTCTCTCCCCTGCTCTGCCATCCTCCGTGCCGTGTCGGCGCCTAGCTTGCCGGATGACGTCGTCTCAGAGACACCAGCAAGGTAATAGAGCGCACTCCAGAAGCCCGAGCCCAGTCGCACATCCACCGGCACGTAGTCGTGCCAGCCGAATAGGCGTTCGTCGTACCACGTTTTGAACAGGGCAGCGCGGTAGACTAGGCTGTGGCTTCGCAGGAAGCCTAGGAATCGCCCGCTGAACCCGGCTCCGTCCATGTCCATGAGGTGTCGGAAGTGCCAGCTCTCTTTGAAGGGTAATGGCGAGGGCAACCCGGTTGCGGGAGACTCCTGAGGGGCAGCCTCTCTCCTGTCCGTGGTCACGGTGGTCCATTGCCTGAAAGTATGCAGCTCCTCCACGCAGTCGACATAATTGCACCTCGGTATGTCTCCGACAAAAGAGACATTGATGCGCAGCTGATCCTGCGAACCCGTATTGTCCATTCCCTTTGCCCTTTGGTATGCCTCGTGAACGAACCTCGCTCTCAGAAACCCAGCCCAACGACCCCGCGCCGCAAAGCCGTCGGTGCTCGAGCCGCGCCAATATAACCCGTTGGTCTTGTTAGACCAGAGCACGTCCTCTTCATCGACGTATGCGCTCCTGTCTTCAAAGTCCCACGGCGAAGGAATCAGAATGTCAGAGAAGCCGCCGACTCGAGATTGGCTAAAGACCGGCAGCAGTCTGTTGCTGCCCATGAGCACGGTGGGAGACGAAATGAAACCATCTAGTTTGGCGACATCAGGCTGGTGGCAGAGATCGTGGGCCAGCGTATTGTTTGCCACGATGGCTCCTTCGCGCGTCATGAGAGAGTGCGGCGCCAGACAGGCTGAGCAGACCGAGCTCCAGTCCCACCAGCGGCTGCTCCGTGCGGCAGAGCCTGGCGGGCATGTGGAAGCTATCCAGTCGTAGTATACCTGTCTTCCGTGATAATCAACTAAATCTGGTGTGGCTGGCCGTGGGCTGATTGCACCCTTGCGATTGCATGGCGTTGACTCGGGAAAATCAAACGACCACCCGTGCTCTCCGTCTGGTCCACAGGTCGCCTGCTTGGCCTTGGCAGTCTTGTTGTTCCCGCCAACGCGTGACATGGTGCTTTGAGCGGTGGCTTTGAGAGCTTCCATGTCTTGAAACGGGACGGAAACCCGACATTCATCTGCCAAGTTTATGGCAAGCACCATGTCAGGGAGCCACTGGGCAAAAGGCTCAATCATCTTTTCAACCATGTTTGTCATCCAGCGGTGTGTCCCTGGAATGTGAGGAGACTGGTGAATGGTGCCATTTTGGATGCTCAAGCCTCCCATCTCGATATGACCGTACGACATAAGCCGCGCTGTGCTCTCCCGGATTTTCGAGGGTTCGACGCCCCAGAACGGAAGTATGTCGTTATAAATCTGCCCGAAATCGTCGATGATGGATGATTTACTCTTGACAGCATACTCGTACCACTTGTCAAAGTTTGGAGGCGGCGGCATCCCATGACGCCTCTTGTACTCTGCCACTGCCTCTGATAGAGTCGTGCTCGAGGCAGCCTGAGAGGCCCAAGCTGCTCTGTCACTGCGAGCAGATGCCACGAGAGCTTCGATGGCTTGGGATATAGATGGGTCGGATGATGGAGCTGATAGCAGTTTCCAATTGGCCAGGGTGTAGACGACCAATCCAGCGTGCGAGATCAGCAGCCAACGGTGCAGCCGGGAGACACGAGTTCGTGGAGCGTGGCTCGGAGAGGCGGCGAGACACCACAACAGCGCAGCAAGGACGGCAGCCAGGAATGACATGGCGGAAGAGTCGTCCAAAGACGGATACGGTGGCGTGTGCCCAGATGGGAAGTTGAAGTTTAGACACCAGTAGCCAAATAGGCTCGTCTCAGAGACTAATAGGGCAATGCTTGTTGGATGGAAGTCTGCCAAAAGTAAAAAGCCGGATACTAAGACGATGGAGGCAAGCAGCGAGTCAACCACGAGGTCGCGAAGGTCGAGTGAGCCGAGGCTGAACGTCAGGCAGAGACCTTGCCGTGCGATCCAGAACGGGGAACAAAGGAAGAAAAGGCACCCGACTGCAGCGACCAAGCTCGTGGCGACTTTTCCTGAGCTGTCGTGTCCAGATTCAACGTCGCGGTTGCGAAGCTGGGCCCCGTAGCTAAGAGCGGCGGCGTCGAGAGCGCAGATGCCGAACTGGGCACATTTTGTGAGCCGCGCCCACGGCCACCCGGCTGGGCAAATGGTTCCAGTTTCGATTCGTGAGTAAGACAAAGCCAGTATGGTAGAGACCGCCCAGCCTAGGGATAATAAGGCGTACGTGATTGCCGGAGGCGACCGAGCAGGCCGACAAGGCTTCCCGGGATTGGTTGCTCCTAGGTCAGCGGGCTTCGCATTGGTTGGATAGATGAGCCCGCGGAGGAGTGAGAAAAGGGGCAGCAGGGCCTCGATTCCGGGCCAAGCACATTGCGATGTCCGGGTGACCAGCCCGAAAAGCAGACAACGCGTGACAACGCAGCCAACGAAGATGGTTAGCTGGGGAGACGAACGTCGAACACGGCCAAGGAGGCCGTTTGTGGCTGGGATCGGGTCTGACACGCGCTCCGAACTGGTCCAAGTGGCCACTGAAGTGAGCGGCGGAGGCCCCTTGGCGAGAGATGATGGCGGTTCACTTGGTGGTCTGGTTCGACGCAACAGCTGAAAAGCACCGCTTGTCAACAGCAGAGTAACAAGACTGAGATGAAGTGGACGCTCTAGGGAGTGGCGGGTTAGCCTGGTGAGGCGTCGAGAGAAGCAGTTGACAAACCAAAAGCAGCGCTGGTATAGTATCTGTTGGACAGGATAAAGCACGAGAGGACCAGCCCGCTTTTGCAAGGACTGTTAGTAACATGATGGCTTTGTCAAGAACTGGAGGCTTTAAGCCTGTAATGAAAGGGTTCGGTGCCTTACCCGAGGGCGGCCGTCAACGTGCCCCGGCACTCGGCCATACTGTTGCCGCCCGTCTCGGCCGTCTATCATGGGATGGTTGGGCAGCCGAGAAGGCCCTGGAATTGAGTCGTTGCTTCGTAGCTCTGGGCGACTATACATCAATATGAATGGTGTTGATGCTGGAGGCGAAAGAGACTGGATAGCCGCGCATTCAGCGAATGCAAGCAACCAGCCGGTCCCTTGGGCCCAGCGCGAGCCGTTCATACGCGAGCAGAACAACAAGGGCCGGTCATTACTAGTAGGCTTTGGGCAAAGGCAGTCGCAGCAGAACTGCAGTCGGAATGAACGCTTCCGGCCTGTTTTCAGAGCAGAGGCCCCGGTTTATCATGATAGTGCTAGAACCTAGAACGATTGAGAACTAGCACGAGGTTAGTCCAGAAAGACAAGCTTGTAGAAAGACATCTTCAAGGAAGGAAAGGACTCTTTATCTTTACGCCCTATTTCCTCGCTCCAGACTTGAGGCTATGGGGCAAAAAGTTAAGTTGTGCATAAAATAATAAGTAATAGAATAAAAACCCCGGATAGTGCCCCGTACAAGACGTGCCATTGGCGCCCCTTTTTGTGCAAGCAACCGTCTCGATTATTACATACGGTGACTCCAGACCGTTGCCAATGAAGAAAAAAAACTTGACCAAAGCATCCGTTCCCATCCTTCATCGTTGGATCCTGATACCCTCAGACCTTGACCGGCGAGCCCAGGCGCAGCGTCACCGGCGACCCGGACAGCGTCACCCACACGATTGGCGGCTCGCTGCCGACCTTGTCCGTCCGCGGCGATCCGCCATCGGCCGACGCAACGCCCCCCGGGATGGTGACGGGCACAGGCACGCTGCACGAGTTCCCTGAGGCCGTGACGGTGACGGACTCGATGGAGCGCCCGTCGCCAGAGTAGGCGTAGCTGGCCTTGGGCTTGCACCCGTCGAGCGTCATGCGGCTGGTAAAGTAGCCGGCCAGGTCGTCGTGCTTGAGCGACGTCATGGGCCAGTTGGTCAGCCGGTACATCTCCTGCGCAATCGTCTCGACCCAGGTCATGATGAGCGACATCTTGCCCGTCTCGCTGCCGACGGTGCTGCTCTCCATGTCCGTCTGCCGCATGTTGGCCTGGTGGAACATGTACGGATCGGCCTGCAGCCCCAGCAGGTACCGCGTGTTGGTCGACCGCGCGTCGTCGAGCAGGTCCTTGAACTCGCCGTGCCCGGCCGACGTGTCCTTCCACTCCTGCAGCGTGCAGTCGGGCTTGTCGCAGTTGTAGTAGATGGTGGTGGCGAAGCGCGGCATGATGAGGATGCCCTCGCGCCCGTTGCTCTCCACGTTGCTCGGCAGCGCCCAGAACTGGCTCTGTGGGTTGCGCAGCACCGGCCGCGTGTTATCGCCCACGACAAACTTGATGCCGTTGTCGGTCCACGCCTGGATGGCGTCGGCGTTGTGCAGGCCCGTGATGGCCGGCGGGATGATGCCCTGCGCCGAGAAGCGCT
Organism: Hirsutella rhossiliensis; assembly: GCF_020360975.1. Classification (NCBI taxonomy): domain Eukaryota; kingdom Fungi; phylum Ascomycota; class Sordariomycetes; order Hypocreales; family Ophiocordycipitaceae; genus Hirsutella; species Hirsutella rhossiliensis. The sequence continues at coordinate 3,809,962 of NW_025408669.1, forward strand.
GCGCCTGGTCGATGCGCAGCTGCTTCAGCCACGCCTGGTTGAAGAAGATTTCGCGCGACGCGTCGTGGTACGTGGCGTTGTTCAGCTCCTCGTGCGAGAACGTGTGCGACACGTGCGCAAAGGCGTTGACGTTGGCCGTGTTGAGAAACCACGCGGCCAGGTCGTCGAGCTTGGCGCACGCCTCGCTCCAGCCGTACTTGGTGAAATCGGCCGGCCACAGATCCACGCCCGTCCCCGGCGGCTTCTTCCACTCGAGCTGGCCCGGCGGCATGTCGGGTGGCGACTCGTAGTCGACGGCGCGCGCGGGTCTGCACTGGGCCGCGGCCGTGGGCTTCTCGACGGCCTTGATGATGTCGCCGTTGCCGTTGTGGCCCAGCTCGAGCCAAAAGTTGGACCCGGCGGGCAGCCGGGCGTTGAGCTTCTTCTGCCAGTCGACGTGGGCCTCGAGGTCGCCTGTCCGCAGCCGGAACGTCGTGTTGACCGGCCGGTACAAATCCGTGTCGAGGTGAACGTCGTCGACCTGGGTGCTGAGGTGCACCTTGCGCTTGCCAACAAACAGACTGCGCGTCATCCAGTGGATGTATGCGTGCTGCAGGAAGTTGGACGTGGCCGACCACTCGGGCGCCCAGCTGATGAACCAGACCATCTGCTCGCGCCCGTTGAAGTTGTTGATGACGGCGGCCGTCGACTTGGACGTAAAGGACCCGGCTGGCTCGAAGCCGGCAACTTCGGTCGTGTTTCCCGGCTCCGTGATGTTGGCCGGGTAGTGGAAGAGTCCCTTTGTGCTCACCCCGGCATTGCTGTGTTGGTGGCGTCAGCAACTGACCAACTTGCTTTGGGGAGGCGGAGCGAAGCAAGGAAGCACTTACGCCTTGAGATTGGCACCGGGAAATGCATCGGTGTTGGTAATGCTAATAAGCTGTTCCTGGCTGTTATCGCAGCAGCCAGTATTTGCGATGACGGTACTGGCACCTATGAAGCAGAGTCAGCGAGCATGTCCCGACTAATCGGCCTTGGTCTCGGCACTGAACAGTTGCGGTATTGCTTACCAAAGGCAGGTCCAGGAAACTCATCGAGACGGACCATGCGCACCCTAAAGGCCGCCTGATAGGCATATAAGTCGTTCCACTGCTGGTCCGTAAGGGCACTGGCGAAGCGCCCGCCGCCCATGTCGTAGGAGACGCTTCCAATGACGACGATACCGCCATAGCGGCCTTCGGTGCCGGACGAGTTCAGGGCAGGCAGATTGGTTCCGCCCTGAGAGATGAGAGCCTTGTCCCAGGGGATGCCGTAGCCGTCGAGACCGAAGCTGGCCTTGGCCACATCGCCGTCGTTGCGAGCGACGATGAGGACGGTGCTGTCGACGGAGTTGGCGGCGGCAGCGAGGCCGGTCAGCGCCCCGATGAGGGTAAAGGCTCTGGCCAGATGGCCGGGGATAGCTCGACTGAGCATAGTGACTACAACGTCAAGGACACAAGCGAGGGGTGTGTTTGACGAGAGAATAAACGAAAGGAGAGCCAACAGGCATGAAGTGGCGCGCGGAATGGCAAACGAGAGTGAGTGCTAGACGCAAAGACGGAGGCGTCTGCGGGTTGACGGGAGCAGAGACAGAAGGCAAGCCGTGATGGGCACTCATTGTAATGGGTGGCGACGCTGAGCTTTATTTATCCAGACGGAAGCCTGGATGTACGGGCTCTCAGATGGGAGTAAACCAACAGCCGCGTACATGCTAGGGAAGGGGACGTGAGCAGGCTCGGGCATAGCTGATGAGTCTCTAGGTCGCCCTTTGCGCGGAGCTATTTTGGGCCAATGCTGGAGCTTTGCCATTGGTGCGCGGGGATGCCATCGCGTCGGCCCGCCAGGGGACAGGGGGGAGAGAGAGCTCTGGGCTAGCCTTGCCGCTCTTCACCATGCTCTTCCCCGCATTGGAACTATAGCTGGCCCTCCCGCACAGTCATCCATCGTGTCCCTTTCTGGACAGACCTGAAGCAAGCAAGGCGCAGGAGGAGGAGCAGAACGGAGTAGCTCGGGAATGTGCTAGCTGGGCCGGTGGTCCCCTATCGAAGAAAGTTACTTTTCTGGCAGCCTGGGAGCGCGCAGAGAGCAGACCGGGGCCCTGTGATGGGCAGTGGGTCGGGTACGGCACACAGGGCTCTCTGTCTTCATGCTCTCCTGGTTCGTGGAGGGATAAGGGGGAGGAGATGCGGAGGGGACTGTGCACAGCATGGCGGCGCCCCACGCTTGGCGAGATGGACTCGAGGGGTCGGGATCTTGCCTTTATTTCCTATCCGTTCTATTTGGCGCGGAATGGGCTTGGCGCGTGCTGCGGTCCGTGCAGAGCCAGCGCCTTTGTTCCTGGGCGTTGGCCGGGGCCGTTGTTCTCGGAGCACAAGAGGGCCCAGCCTGTCAGGAGGGGTGGCCCCGGCGTCCCCGGGGCTGAGCCCGGCCGGCTAAGTGGGTCCTCGGTGGTGCGGGGCGGGCTCCGGCCGAGCCAAGCTAGACGATCGTCTGTCCGGGCGTGTGGGTGGGGCTGTGGAGAAACGCCAACGTGGCTGTAACGTACCTAAACGAGAACTTTATATCAAGAACATCTGTACATGCTCGGTACGTACCTCGGAAACTTATCTACAGCATCAACGCCACCTCATTCTTTGCGGCTCACCGTCAACCGCGACCCTCCCCAAGCCCACAGGAAAAGTCAAGTGCCGTGTGGCGTTGTGGACTCTGCACGTGGCGTCCATGCTTTCAACCGAGGAGCCACCTCGTTGGCCGTGGTCCAGACCGCACTCGAGCGCCCTGTACAGAGACATTGATCGTTATTAGTTCCAGGGGGGGAGCCAGCAAGCAATGCACGTGAGAGCCTGTTCCTGCACACCCCTGGACCGCTCGGGCTATTCTGGTTGGAGCAGAGCCCGTCTATTGATAGGGCAGGGGGGCTCAGTGAAGAACAAAGGGCGGAGAGGGAGGCCGGAACCAACAGCAACACCAAGAATTTCGTCTTCGCGCCCAAATATCGTCGTCACTCTTGTCTGCTTTTGCTTCCATTTTCACTCTCTCCGGGTCTCTCCTTTTTCTTTCTGCTTGATCCATCTGCTTATGTAACGTCGGCATTAATCCCGGTGTTGGGACTCCCCGTCCCTTTTTGCACCCGAGCAACCCGTCACTTAGCCATCCCCAAGTCCACCACCACAACTACATCCATTCGATGTTGGAAAAACCAAGGCTCGGCGATGGAGCCGAGACAGAAAAGGGCTGCAGGCGCCCTCTCTGGATGCAGCAGCACACCAAGGCCATCATCGCCCTCGCCGCCACCACCGTCCTCATCGTCATCGGCCTTGCCATCGGTCTCGGTGTCGGCCTGACGCGAGGACGCGGCGGCGGCGACGATGAAGGCTCCGACGGCGGCATTGCGCCCAACCGCACCAGCGTGTGGAAGCCCGGCGTGGGCGAGCCGTGGCAGATTGTGCTCAAAAAGGCCGTCGAGGCCGATGGCTCGCCCAAGTCGGCCGCCGCCGCCGTCATGCCGCCCGACGTCAAGATCCTCGACATTGACGTCTTTGACAATGACGCTAACACTGTCGCTGCGCTGCGGGCTGCGGGTGTCAAGGTTGTGTGCTACTTCAGTGCCGGGTCGCGTGAGGACTGGCGCGATGACAAGGACCGCTTTGCCGACGCGGACCTTGGTAAGGGCCTCGACGGCTGGAAAGGCGAGCGCTGGGTCAACGTGTCGAGTCCGGGTGTGAGGGATATCATGAAGGATCGCATCAAAGTTGCCGCCAACAAGGGCTGCGATGCGATTGACCCGGATAACGTGGACGGCTACGTGAGTTTTTACACCCCTTGTGTCACACACATACACACATACACACATACGCCTATATGCTTCAGTGCGTGTAGAAGCGACAGACACAGCTGACACCTGCCCAGCAAAACGACAACGGCCTCAACCTCACCGCCCAGGGCGCCGCCGACTTTGTGCGCTTCCTCTCGCGCGAGGCCGCCTCGTACAACATGTCGACGGGTCTCAAAAACGCCGCCTCCATCATCGACGACGTGCTCGACGCCGTCGCCTTCTCCGTCAACGAGCAGTGCGTGCAGTATGGCGAGTGCGCAACGTTCGCCCCCTTTATCAAGGCAGGCAAGCCCGTCTTCCACATCGAGTACCCCAAAGACGCCACAAAGGCAGAGGGCGACATTTGCTCCCGCGCCGGCAAGGCCGCCGACTCGGACGGCTTCAGCACCGTCATCAAGAAGATGGATTTGGATGGCTGGGTTGAGTACTGCGGCGGTAGCACGTTTACCACAAAGACCAGCAGCTGAAGGTTATGTCCTATTCATATCGTATTCTTTCACCTCGCCTTTTTGCTCCTCTAATTTACCCTCGGCTTTATTTAGTGGTAGCCTTCAGTCCTGTAACAAGTTCTCACAACAAGTTCTCACAAAAAGTCATAATAAGAAGAGTCAATTCCCCAAGAACGCTGCCACGGTTTTACCTCGTGCTTTCCAGCACTCCTGCATGAGCACGTTTATGTAAGTGAAAAGGGGGAGGCAGTATATACGTCGTATACAGCAGTTACAAGACGGCCCTTGGGCGGCAAACTATGATGCAATATGAGATCCTTGGCCACATTGCCACACTCTCCCCAGCTCTTCCACCCGGTGCGCTATTTGAAAAGTGTTTACAGAAACATCGGTCTGAGCTCAGCTGAACCCTTGCCCCCCTCAGCACCCCCCCGGGCCTGAAACACCTTCTCCGTCTTCCTCAGGCCGCCTCAGCATTGCGATACGGCCTTTGCAAACTTCATCCATGCGGCGGGCCATCTCGTATACCCCCCTTCCTGTTGGTCCGTCACGTAGACGCCCGTCAGGCCAAGGGACCGCGTCTGCTTGAGTACCTTTCTGGCCCCGGAGCCACTGCTGCCGCCGCGGCTCGAGTGAATGATGGCAACGGCCTTGGGCCGCGTGCGGTCGTCCATGCGTCGCAGGTCCTGGCCCAGCTTGCGCAGCCGGTTCCACTGATCCTCGGAGGCCTCGAAGACGACGACGTAGTCAGCGCCCCGAAAGAAGAAGCCCGGCCCGACGACGACCCCCGGGTTGTACACGACCGTCGCCTCCCTGCCGCCGTGGCCTTCCCCATCTCCCATGTCCCGCCTCCACGTTTCCTTGGCGTAGTGCGCCAGCGTCGCCATGTACTCGACATACGCCGGGTCCGACGGCGTCTCGTCGAAAAAGACGCCGCCAACGGCCAGCTGGCCCTGCCGGCACCACCCGCGGTAGATGTCCATGTCGGCCTGGATGGCCTCGACGGCGCGCTGGCCGTAGCTGCAGTACACATAGCCCAGCGTGCTGATGTTGGGCTCTTCGGCCAGCCGGCTCAGCGCCGCCGTGTAGCTCCCGTCGGGCAGCCGGCCGCGCCCGGGCCCGTTATCCGGGTTGATGATGGCCACAAAGTGCACCTCGCGGTGTGCCCGCGCCGCTTCCAGGAGCGGCTCCCATGCCCGTTCCAATGGGTATATGTACAGCGGAATGAGTACAAATGGTGTTTTCATTGGAGAGATGGGCTTAATCTCCGCTGGCTTGATTGCCGGTAGTGGAAGTGGAAAAGGGGGAGAAGGGGGGGGGGGTTAAGCGCAACGTGAACGGGGCCTCGATGGACGAGAATCACGCACTGTTTTCGACGACTCCCAGACGAAGCGCGAGCGAGAAAGTGATAGCGAGAGCGAGATATGGTGAAGCAGGGGAGGCTTGCCAAACCGGACGAATTAGTTATACAAAGCCGGTATGGCGCAGTCTCGGAAAAGGGGGCCCCCGAGTCCAAGCTCGGGGGCTTTCGACCACGGCGCCTGTGCGAAGCGACTTGCGCCGAGGAATACGGGCTCGCAGCCTCTTGGATAACGGCAATTGAATGTCAAAATAAAGGGTGGCCATGTCGGGCCAAAGAAAGGCAATTCATGTCTCGGGCCCTTGCATACAGACGATAGCGGCCTTTGTTGGTCCCTCGGTACAGCACCCAACACGCGCTTCTTCCGGTTTGTCGGTACCGAGTTCATTGTCTTCTTCTTATTTTTAAGCCAATGGATTGCCCATGCCCGAAACCAGGTTCCGGGGCGTTGGCTTGATCCCAGGATGGCCCGGCCTCGACGAACCTAGGGTCAAGGCGTGACGTGATTCTTGTTGATCTACCATTTTGAATTTAAGACATGTCCAGCTTGGAGAGGTAGGTGCTGCTCCTCATCTCCTCCCGCATCCCCATCTCTGGCGTGGTTGACAATGATCTACAGAAATACGAACTTGCAAGAATATCGCATTTAAACTTCCACATCCGGCAACCGTGCGCGAGGATGGCGTCAAAGGAATTCGACGACCCAGGCTAGCCCACCCGGTGAGGCGGCAAAGCCCTTGTCCTGTTTCATCCTAGATTGACAAAGGGCAGATCGCCGCTCGTCCATGTGGCTGTGCCGCTCTATTTCCGCTTCCAAGAAACAGCGGCCTAGCTGTCAGATGAAAGGCAGGACGAGCGCGGGCTCGCATGGGTGGAAGAAGGGGAGTTCGCCATACTGGACGCTCAGCCTCGACTCCTACCTACAGCTACAATCCAACTCTCTGATTGAGATGATATCGGGAGAATGCGGTCTTTCCAAGTGTAACTCACATCTATGCAGGATAGCATCTACCACCTATTGCTGTGGTGGCAAAGGGAAGGAAAAGGCATCCAGCCAAGTCCAGCATGTCGTATTAGGGTATGTGTTGTACATATTTTGCATTATACTGCTCTTTTCTGCCCCTTTTGCCCCAATAGCAAACGCCACACAGCTCAGTCTCCCAAAAACCGCCAAGGCCCATGCCTCGGCCAACGGCCGTGCTCGTTTTGCGCCTCGCCAAACGTAGATATCGTAATCCGATTGCGCCACCATGTGAGAAGAGGACCAAGGAGCTCTCTCACGTCGCCTCGGCTTGGGCCTTGGACACGAACCTCCACAGATCCTCGGCGCACTTGGGGATGCTCTCGCGTGCCGTCCAGCCAAGCTCCCGCGCCGCCCGCCCGTTGGATGCGACGCAGAAGCCCACGTCGCCGTCCCGGCGCCCGACGCGGCTCACGGGAATCGGCCGGCGCGCCGCGGCTTCGAGGCTCTGCACCGCCTCAACGACCGTCGTGCCCGTGCCGGACCCCAGGTTGTAGGTGCGGAAGGGCGCGTCGACGTCCGAGGCCAGCGCGGCAATGTGTCCGCGCGCCACGTCGGACACGTGCACAAAGTCGCGTACCGGCGTCCCGTCACGCGTGTCCCAGTCGGAGCCGAAGATGCTGAGCTCTCCGAGGGAGCCCGTCAGGACCTGGGTGATGACGGGAAAGAGATTGGTGGGGATGCCCTTGGGGTCCTCGCCCAACAGGCCCGAGGAGTCACAGCCGACGGGGTTGAAGTAGCGTAGGCAGACTATGTGCCAGGCCGAATCCGAGCGTGCAATGTCGGCCAGGATGGCCTCGCAAAAGTACTTGGACCGAGCGTAGGGGCTCTGCAACCCGACCACTTTGGGCTCGGCCACCGTCTTGCGGCCCTCGCCGTCCACGTACTCTTCGGTATGGTGGACCAGATCCTCCTCTCGCAGCGGCCGTCCCTGATCCGCCTTGGAACCATACACGGTGGCCGACGAGGAGAAGACAAAGGTGCGAATGTTGTATTCGCCCAGCAACTCGACTAGGTCCACGAGCCCGCATACGTTGTTGCGGTAGTACTGGATTGGCCGGGAAATGGACTCGGAGACGGACTTGTAGGCGGCGAAGTGGATGACGCCCCTGATCCGTGACTGTCTCTCCGGCGCAGGCTGTTGGTGGTCAGGGGCGCCGGGGTGCTGCTGCGGCTTGAAGCCCTCGGAGATGGAGTACATGTCGAGGAGAAACTGCATGGCCTTGCTCTGGTAGTCAATCTTGTGCAGGTGAAGGGCCGGCATGTCGCCGCCCTTTTCCCGGTAGTGGTGGGCGGCCAGCATCTGGATGCGGGAGAAGACAGACTCGAAGCTGTTGCTCAGGTTATCGACAATGACCACGCTGTGTCCTGCCTTGAGCAGCTCTAGAGAGGTGTGGGATCCGATAAACCCCAGGCCGCCGATAACGAGGATGAATTTTCGGTTGGCATTGCGGCTGCTCGCATCCAGTCCCAAGAAACCCTCGCCGTCCTCGGATCCCGAGGTGGGCGTGGTGGGACGGGAGCTTTGGGGCGATCTCGGAGGCGTTCCCTGGGCCGATGATGCCTGGGATCCCGTGCAGGAGTGGGCAGGCATGATCGCAGAGCAAGGGATTGTGATGAAAGGCAGGGTATGCAAGTAGGATCGGACCGTCGAGAGAGGAACGAATAAGAGATACGGAGGAATAAAGACGCAAACGAGGGATACGAAAAAGATATTTGGCTATATCAGAACGAGCGAGAAGCCATGAGTCCAAGATGGGATTTCTCGTCGAAGACGTGGGAAGGGAGACTGCTCTATAAAGCCGGAGTGTGTAGATGGAGAGAGGCATCGAGCGGAGACAATGGAACCCACCACTGCATAGACGTGGGCCGTGAGCTTGCTAGGACTAATGAGCATACGGGAACCGCAAAGACTCAACGGAACCCGATTGCTAGGAGGTTGACGGGGAGAGAGAGAACGCTCCCGACGTGACAGACTTGCCGCGTTGCGAGCCGACAAGTTGGCATAGACAGCCGTGCAAGAGGCAATGGCTCCGCTGAGGCATCCCGGATCTCTGTCTTCTGCTTTGCGCACCGGCCACTTAACCTCGGCTGGCGTGGTGGCATGAGCTTTCCTCGCAGCACCCGTATCAACCTGGAGCGTGCGGTGAAACGAGGGTGTGTCTCGAGTTGTGAGTACATCGATGGGCGTGAGCCGCAGGGCGAAGACTGGCGGCAGGACGAGTACGGGTTACGAGAGGCCTCTTGCCAGTCCCCGTATGGACTGGAGATGAATTCAAGCCCTCCCCCATAGTTGACCGTCGATGTTCGTGCGCACCCGAGCCCAGCCGCTCAGGCCAATTGAAACCGCCACGGGTGGGCGCGAGAAAGCTCGTGTTGAAAGCATTAACGGCTTAACTAGGCAAAAGTGGAACGCTCCAATAGATGCAATGTCATGTCGCGATGCTGTCCGCAGTTCGTATAGACAGATGAGAACAAGCCTGATTGAGGACGCGCCTAGACGAAGACGAAGCTGTTGAGCTGGGGCAACGGCGGAATACAGGAGTCGAAAGTTGACGATTTGACGTCGTGGCCGTTGATCACCGAACAGGAGGAGCCGACGTCATTCCCTTTGTTGACATGGGATATTGATGAATGGTGGACGGGCCAAAGATAGAAGCCGCTGGAGCGCTCCGCACAAGTCGGGACCTGGCTCCAGCTGTTGTCTTGGCAGGGGCCTCAAAGCAGTCAAAGGACAATGCTTGGAGAGCTGATTCGGCCCGTTGCTTCAATTCCGCTTGCTCTTTTGCCTTGGACGCCGGCAGCCGAGGAACGGCGGCGCAGGCCTTGCCCGTGGGCCCGCCGTCGGAGAGAGGCCCGAGAATGCAGGGCAAAGGGACGGATGGATTCCATGGCCATTGCCGTCCACGTGGGCCCCGCAGGCAGGGGACAGGAACCGTAGCCAGCGGGCGTATCGTCAGCAGGGACCGGGGCTTGAGGGAGTGGAGTCGGAGTTGAACGGCGCTTGGCCTTGGGCAGACCAACGACACCTCCTCCATCTCAGGTGCCATCTGTCGTCTACTTGTCCGTTCAAGGCTGAACCCAAGCCTCGAAGACAAGGTTCGGCCGGCTGCGGCTAGCTACCGTATCTGCGCAAAGCTGGTTAGCCATGCGGCCTTCGTGGAGACGGGGAGAGAGTTCCGCCGCGATGGCGCTCCCGCTTGGACCTGAAACACGACCCAGACGCCGTCTCCCCTACTCCAGCTGCCTCCATCATGAGCTCCGTTTTTAGGCCTGCTTGCGGCAACTCAAACTTGGGTTGAACTTTACCCCGGAGATTCGCGCATCGTCTTTGTCGGCAGAGCTTGGCGGCGTGGAGACGTTTCCCCAGTCTCTTTCTCGCCTCGGTTGGAGCGTGCACGGGTGGAACCGCCAACCCTTGGACACTGCATCAGGCGGTAGCGACTGGAGTCGAGGCGACGCCACGCCGGCTTTGTTATCGACATACGAGGGTGCGGCCTGCCGACGAGCTTTGCGTCGTTGCTGTGCTGTGCGGCGGGGACAAGAAAGAAAGGTCATGGTGCCTCACTGGAATGCCCCGCCGAGAGCCCGTGGGTTACGGAGCTGGTAGCGCCTCGACTAGAAGCACCCACAGTGGCTTTGCCTCCAGCGCTCCTCCAGGGGCCCTCCGGGGACGCATTATAGTGGCCGTCTAGCAGCATTACCTTGCACCTCTGGACTTGACTCTCGTCGTCGTTTCTCTTAGTACTCATCAACAGCCCAAGGCTGCCCATAGATGCCTTCCAGCCCAGAAGGATAGAGGTGCCGCCTACACACACACTCAATCTCATGGGCAACCCTTGATCCCATCCCCCCCCCCTCGCCTTCGTGCGTCTCGTCTTCATGTCGCCAGAGGCCGTCGTCCGTCTCTAGTCTCTCGCTAGCATGACTTCCTTCTTTCAGCCCGACTCCTTTGATCCCACCATCGAGGAGTGCGGCTCGTCAACCTTTGATGTCTACTGCAACAACATCGTCCCAGCAGACCGCCGCTTTCAGTCCCCTTACCAGGTCGTCAACTTCGTCCTCGGCACAGCTGCCCTTGCCCTGCCTCTCCTGCTATGGCTCTTCCTGCTACTGCGGAGCAGCAGGCTCAAACAGCTTGCCGGGGCTTCACGGTATGTTCGCTCTTGCAGATATTGAGCTTCCTCCCCTTTCCATCGCAGCACGCTCACCGGGCAACAGTTCAAGCAACAAAGGGGGCCAGTTCAAAGACCTGGATGGCCATGGGACTACTGCTCCCCTAACTTGCGACACGAGCACTTCTCTCCCGTATGAATCGGACTCGGATGGCTCTTTGCAACCGCATCACGAGCCCTACCATTTGACCGTCCTCCCCCTCGACTTCTCTCCGCCCGGCGCCGACCAGGACGACGTCGGCGCGCGGAAATCCACCCGCTGGACTATTGGCACCGTACTCCCGCCAAAGAGGCCCCTGGCCTGCGTCAACCTTGATGACCTCGGCCCCGAGGCCCTCCGAGATGCCCAGCTGGAGCGGACCACGGCGGTTCTGGTGTCCATGTGCGTGGACGGGAACCTCGCCGGCCTCGCCCTTCGCGCCTCGTCTTCCACTAAGCCGAAGCAAGTCGAGAAGCTGTTGCATAGACTGTCTTCGAGTCAAGTCTCGGCCCTGCTCCTGTTCCACCACGATGGCTCGCGCATCCTCGACTCCATCAGCCTCGAGCACGCCGCGGGCATCGTCGTCGAAAATGCCGTCATCCTCCCAGACGGCCAGCGCAGAGATTACTTTCAGGCCAAGGGGCTCCGTGACATCACGGCCAAGTGCGCCAAGGAGCGCGAGACCAGGCCCGACTTCTTCCTTGGCTTTCTCGAGCTCTGGAGGCAACGGCCGCATCCGTCCATCGTCCGCCGAGCCGTCAAGCTCGCCGACCATTTCGGCGCCGTCGTCGAGCACGCCTCTTCGGACTCGGGCTCGGACCCGCAAGTGCCCTCGGTCCCGGCAAGTCGCACATTGAGCGCCTTTGAGTATCTGAAGCGCCCGGACGTGACAAAGGTGAACGAGGCTGTCAAATTCCCTTCCTATTGCTGTCTTGGTGGCTGACCCCTGAGTGTAGTTGCAAAGCTGCTGGACCGCGGAGCAGCGTAAAACCTGGATCCCCGATGGCAAAGCAGCACCGCCGCCAATGGCACCGCTCGAAGCCAAGCAGCTCGGCTCCATCATCCCCGGCGCCCCCAAGCTTCTGCGTCACGAGCCGTTGCCACTCGCGCTCAGTAAGCTGCAGTCGGAGAAGCCGGCGTACTGTGATCCGCCCGAGTACGTCTCGTTTGCCCCGAGCCGTGACGACTTCTGGAACACGTCACGCGACGGCAATACCCTCTCGCCATACGGCTGCTACTCCATTTGCTCCGAGCCGTCCCACGAAGACTACGTCGCCATCGTCGAGACTCAGCAGCACCTCAAGGAGCTCGACATGCTGCACGATGTCAACAGTGTAGCTTCCTTCAAGCTTCTCGGCTCTCTGCGGTCGCTCGCCGCATTGGATGGTTGTGGCCCTTTGGTCCAGGACCTCGTCAATGGCCTCGAGTCGCAGCATATTCGTGTCTACAGGGGCCTGGACACCGGCTTCCGACTGCCCGACGGAGATGCCTCCTTCTGGGGCGTTTCCAAGACTCGAGACCCTGATAAAAGGCTCTGTGTCGACATATTCATCTCGCAAAAGGCGCCAGATGATGCAGCCACCGTTCTTCACACCTGGCTGGCGCACCACGGCCTGCCCCGCGACCTGCGGTACCACTCGGAAGCCCTGCTCGAGACTGGCACCGGCAGTGCCGCTGCCCTCAGCGGTCTGCCCATGAGCATCAAGGCTGGCATCGAAAGGGCAACGCGGGCGGAAACGCTCCAGCTGCTCCAGCAGATCCAGGTGGCGCGGCTTGACGGGCCTCTGAGGAAGCCCATGGTCGAACTGTGCCGCTTCCTGCTCGTTGACCAGACGTCGACGACGTTGCGGATGCGGACATATGGCCGTAAGCTCCTCGATGGCTCCATGACCATGCGCGACGCCCTTGCCGTCCGGCTCGAAAGTCTGGTACGGCTCGGCGCCCACAAGCTGCCCCCTCTTGAGAATATCATGGAGCTCTACCGCCTGGTCGACGAAGCCGTTCGCGACGCTCTCTTCTACGGGGACAAGGAGCCCCTCAACGCATTCACCGGCGCCCTCGTCCAAGCCTTTGACATCGAGTCTTCAAGCCCACACAGCCACGTTGACGTCGACACCGATCTCTTCGCCCTCGTCTTCTTCGGTGTGCTGCGCAGAGCGGCGTTTGAGGATGTCTACAACGAGGCTACCGACCGCTGCCCGCTCTTCCTCCAGCCCGACCAAGCAGCCGTCTTCTCGGAGCTCTGGGTCCTGGGTTCGCAGTGCGAGGGTTACTTTGGCATCCTGCCGCGCGACCTGGGCGAGATAATCTACGACCGCTACCGGCTCTTCCTCGAGGGGCGGGTGCCAAACACCGGCGACCGGACCAACGAGATCATGACCATGTACTCGAGCCTCGAGTCGAGCCCGCAGACCGAAAGCGTCGCCAAGCGCAACAAGTGGCGAGCCACGCTTGGGGGTCAGACGACCATGTTCGAGAAGCTCGACAAGTGGAAGACGCGCTTCGCCGAGTTTGGCGCCATGTCCATCTTTTGCCTCCCTGCCATTCTCGATGTCGTGATGCTCACCTTTATCGGCCGTGGCATGTTCATGACTGCATTTATGCAGCCGGACCACCTCCGCGCCGCCGTCTACGCCCTGCTTATATCCCTCCTCCTCTCTGCCGGTATCGTTGGCTGGGTCGGTAGCACCGGCAACTACTACCTCGCCCACTATGCCTACGACAACATGGTTCACTTTCACGTCCAGCGCCTCTCGGGCGGCTTTGTCCTGGCCCTCGCCGTAGCCGCCTGCGGTCTCGTCGTCTTCTCCCTCGTCTACTCTGTCGCCGTGGGCTTCATCTTCGTCGCCTTCCTCCTTGGCATCACCACCTACCTCAACCTGCTTGGCATCCTTGCGACCATGCATCAGCAAGATAGCCCTATGACATCTGGCCGCACCGTCGTCTGGCGCAACATCCCCCTACTCCTGCTGTCGCCCCTCATCTCCTCCTTTGTCAACGGCCACGACATTAAGATATATCTCCCAATCATCTACACTTTCCTTCTCGCCCTCATTTACCAGCACCGTAAGCTGTGTCACGAGTGGTCCTGCTGGATGAGTAATATCCCTGACTTCTCCGACAAGGACGTTCTCGAATGGTTCGTGGCCAAGAACGAGTCAGGCCCAGATTCCGGGGAAACGTCGCAGGTCCGCGGCAAAGATGCTCAGGATGCCTTTCGAGAGGCCGTCTCGTCCTATAGCCGCCGGACGCGAGACGCCGTCACCTCGGGTCTCATGGTCGACGCCCTTGTCGGTCGTGTGGCCAAGGGCATGCCCTACGTCGGCTGGCTGTTCAAAAAGGCCGTGCCAGACGGCAGCCTTCCGCCCACCTTCAGTAGCGGCTGGTTCACCCAGCTCAGCGATGCCAAGAAGCAGCAGCAGCAGCTGTCGCGAGGCCTCAAAGAACACAATGTCTTCATTCTCTTCCGCATGGCCCGCTACGACATTGGACAGAACTTGGGCCTGTTCCTCGTCGCCCTCATGGACCGCTGGGTGAGCGTCATCATGGGTGCCCGGCTTCCCCATGCCAGCCTCTACACTGACTCCCGCGCCCGCTACGGCATCTGCTTCTGTATCCTGTACTTCAGCTTCTCCGTCATGATCCTGGACGTTGTCTTGCAAAAGTATTGGAGCCTCCGCTTCACCTCGTCCAAGGAACCGCTTGCCGACTTCTACCACGCGCAAACAGTCGCCAAGGACTGGGAAAGGATGCGCCGCAGGACGCTCATGAGCGCCCTGGCTGAGCTTTTCCTGAAGATTCTCGCCGTCTTCGGCGCCACTACCCTCCTCCTCTGGGTCTTTGTCGAGAGCTCCGAGACGATGACGCTGTACTACCTCTACGTCCTCGGCTACACATGTGTCATCGTCTTCCAGTTCAACCGCTGCTTTACGACAAACGTTCACGCGCACATCGTCATCATCTTTTCTTCTGCCATTGTCGGCTTTGTGCTGGGATGTGTCCTCCACGCGGTCCCCGCGACGGCCGGCTGGCTCTACTCGGATGTTCTATCCCAAAACTGCGCAGCCGTGTTGGCGGCCTTCGGGACTTTTGCCTGGGCCTGGCGCGATTTCTCCACGCCCAGCACCACGAAGCTTACCCGCAGTGCCGGCAAGACCAACCAGGATCGAGAGATCTGGGCCCAGCCGATGCTCAGGGCAGATGCCGATGCCGAGTCGAAGATGCCCCTGTTCAAGTCTCGCAAGGCCAACGGGGTCACGGCGATGCATGAGGATGGCTCCTTGATCGCGCAGAGGATCGGCCAGCTTCTACACAAAAGTCTTGCTCACCAAAACGCCATGGCCAAGGAAGCCCCATGGTCAGAGGAGCTTCTCGACACCGCCATCGCCATGTGGAACGCGCGCCGCGTCCGGGTTTTGGCCGTCGACCGTGAGAGCTTTTCCTCGTCTGGTCTGGGCGACATTTGCTCTTTGAGTCAGATCGATGGCGAAGTCCTCGTCATCAAGGTCGGCTTGTTTGGCAAGACGGAGCTTCGCTCGCCTTCATGGCATTCGCTGCTTGCCACTGTGTCTGCCGAGGCCGTGCTCTACCATGTGACCCGAGTCGACCTTATGCGGTCGCACGCTCAAGCGGTACAGGCCGAGCACTTCATCCACGAGACAACCACCGTCTCCAAGCGAATCGAGGTCGAGCTGGCGTCCGGGGATGCGAGCGATCTGAAGCGTGTGATCCGCAAATCCAACCCCGAGCTCATGCGCCATCTCTGCTGGAACGTGGATGTTGAGTCTGATTGGCAATCCATCCCCCAGAGCGGCAGAGAAGCCATCATTTCTCGCATCACGGGGCAGCCCATTGTCTTCTCCGAAGAGCTCTGGGAGTGGACGTCGCAGGAGCGCATCGACATACAGACTGTCGATTTCCATCTGTATCTCTCTCTCAACATCTTTCACAATTGCACAGAGAGGTATATGTCAACCGTCTTCTTCTCCGATGGTGATGGTCCCAACACCTTCGAACCCGCTGCCGAGTTGAAGCCCGTTCGAGTCCACGGTCGGCGGGGACCAGGCAACGTTCTGCAGCCCTTGGTCCGGGCTTTCACCGCGGTTCCCCTTTCCATCGTGAAATGGATAGCCGTCATCTCGGGCGGAGGGGCCAACGTCGAGAGAGAGCTCTGGTATAGCCTGCGCAATGTGTTTTGCGGCCGTCTGATCCTCCTTCCTACCTTGCTCGTGTGGAAGGCGTGCCGAAAGCTGAAGGACTCGTTGATTTATGCACTGCTTGTATATCACCGGCCCACCCTCGTCAACATTATCCGGCTTGCGCATAAGGGTGAGCGGCGCAAAATCACGGGAAACGCCATCGTTATGGACCAGGCCCGCAAGTCTGTCACCGCCTTCGCGACCAGCGGCGAGGACGAGCAAGCCCACATGACTGTCGAGGCATTTGACGGGCTCCCGCAAACCCTTCCGCAGGGTAAGAAGCCGGCCTTCAAAGCCAGGTACGATGAGCACCTTCGCCTGACCAGCCGCGAAGACGGAGACGGCACCATGGCGACCTACAACTACGGCGCTCGAGTTTGGCAGCGCAGGCCGCAGTCGAAGGAGGCTGTGGGCGACAAGTACAGGACCATTGGCATCTATGACTGCCACGGGCGCATCAAGCACGGGATCCTGACCCTGGGCGACTCGTCGATGCTCAACTTCTGCTACCACTACAAGGCGACCCCCAAGGGCAACGCCAACATTCTCGCAGCGGATTTCATGCCTGTCAGCAAATCGGGGTCCAGCGACCTACTGTCCGTCTTCTGGGGCCCGCCCCCCAAGACCGGCGCTGGCGACTATGACTGGATCCCGTCGGACAAGGTCTACCGCATCGTCAGGGTCATCAACGGTAAGAGATTCGTCACCGAGTTCGAGTATCGCCACCGCCGCGACCCCGTCAGCACGACGATTCTGGAAGGAGACAATAATCACAGGACCGCCGTCGCCGAGGAGCCCAGACTAGCCTTTGAGCAAGATTTTCTGCTCCAGAAGCCCAAGAACCTGTCATTTGACTGGGACGACGTGCTCATTCACCACAGGCCACTCCAGGTGAAGCGCATGAGGCAGTACGCAGGCAATGGGCTATCCATGGCGTCGCGTTGGAGTCCCTTGCACCTGTGGAAGAGAAAGGTCCATCTCTCCGTCCCCACCTGGCGCATCCGAACCGAGCTGTGGAATGGCTGGCTAAACGGCGGTCTCGACGCCGCTACCGTTTGTTGGATGGACGAGCTCATCATCCGCGGGGAGCCGCTGCTTCGCAAGTACTGGCGTGCCCGCGAGCGCGGGAGGTTCCAAGACGCCAAACAGGCGCTGGACGACGACATTAACCAGATCGTGTCGGCCATTGACATCGAGACGGACATCTCGGAGCTCTGCCTACTCCCCATCAGGACCGCGGACCTGTACGCGATGGGATTGGGAAGGGACGCCACCGAGGTCACGAACCGGCCGCAAGACGCCTACAAGGACACGCAGGACCGGCTGTCCGTCATCGTCAACGACATTGGGTGCTGGCCCGAGGCGCCGGGCGGCGTGTCAAACTGCAGGCGAGATCTGGTCAACGGCCACAGCACGATCCGCAACCACGTGCTGGCCGAGTGTGCCAACGACTTTGGTATCCCGCGCTTCCAGGTGGAGAAGAACGTGCAGTCCCTCAAGCTGCTGCCGCTGTGGGGTCTTGACGGCAAGACTGCCTACCACGGGCTCATGGAAAACATGACGCAGTCGCAAGTCGACGACAAGATTCGCGACACGGACATGCAGAGAGACGTGGTGGGCGTCTTCATTCCCCTACTCAAGGATTTTGTTAAGGGGGCGCGCACCAAGAGCTACTCGCGCGCTGACCTCGTCAAGTACACCAACGTCTTCCTCTCCATGTCCAAGTACTACGAGCACAAGGACTACAACCAGACGTGGAGCTCCAAGGTGGTCGAGGATGCATGGGCCGAGGCGTGGCTCATCCCCTACCATGACGAGAACATCACGGACCCTTCGCAGCACTTTGACATGCAACGGCCCAGCATGGCCGACTTCAAGGACGCGCTGGGCATCTACCTGGCCTACTTCTTCATCTTCTCCGTCAACATCCCCGAAGAGTGCCCCCGCGTCTTCCAGAGCACGCACCACGGCATCAGCAGCCTCTTTGGCATGCTGCTCAAGTACCGCCGCGGCGTGACGTTTGGCATCTGGGACCACGCCATCCTGTGGCGGGAGAGCTGCCTCAACATCAGCCCGGCGCAGTGCGAGCTGTCCGTGCCGGTACAGTCGATGCTTCTGGCGGGAATCCGGCTGGCGAGTCGCCTGGCCTATTTTCACGCCGACATTGTCGTGCCGTGCACGTCGCTCTTTAATCCGTACGTTTTTTCCTTGCTCTCGTGCTGGCCCCACGCTGGCTTGTTGCTCTGCTTGAATGTTGAATGTGTGCTGACCGAATCGTTAGGATGTGGGAAACTGAAATCGGCACCGACAGCGGCAAGCTCTGCAGCAGCAATGAGTTTGCGCGCAAGATTGATCCCATTGTCAACGGCATCAGCAACATGGACTCGTTTATGCCTGTCGACAAGGTGCGCACCGACACGCCGACGGCGGTGATGCTGTCCAATGTGCAGTTCATCAAGGGCATCAAGACGGCTATCCTGGCGGCCGATATTATCGTCAACCGCTACGGGTTCCACGACTACAAGCTGCTCGTGTACGGCGCCAAGGACCGTCAGCCATCGTACGCGCTCGAAATGGCCAAGCTCATCGTCAAGTGCAACCTGTCGGAGAATGTGATCCTGGCAGGCTTCGGCAAGCCCAAGGAGGTGCTCAAAGACGCCTGGCTCTTTGTCAACTCGTCCATCTCGGAAGGGCTGCCGCTGGCCATTGGCGAGGCGGCGCTGGCAGGCGTGCCCATTGTCGCGACCGAGGTGGGCGCCACGGCGCTGGTGGTGACGGACCCGGACGACCCGGCGCAGCGATACGGAGAGGTGGTGGCCCCCAACGACCCCGTGGCCCTCGCACGCGCGCAGTTGAGCCTACTCAGCATGGTCGGACCGTGGGCACGGTTCACGGAGGACGGCGAGACGAGCGGGGTCGGAGGGTTGCCGGAGGACATCTCGGCCGAGGACGTCGAGTGGCTGTCGCAGCGCATGTACGACAGGAGCGACGACCGGCGCCGGCTTGGGCTCCTGTCGCGAGAAGTGGTGCTGCACAGCTTCCACGGACGGCGTTACCTGCGTGAACACGAGCAGATGTACTGGATTCAGTGGCACATGGCCAAGATGCGCGCGGAGCAGGCTCTCAGCGCCGGGACCAAGAACGCGTACAAGTTCGGCTCCTTGCCCCCGCTGCGGTACAAGGAGGCGGAGCTGGATGAGGAGGAGGAGGTGTGGGAAGAGGCAGAGGACAAGGCGGCGGTGGAAGCCGACAGGGAGACGCTGGTGGCGTCGCCAAGGGCCAGCGTCGACTCGGAGTCGCAGAGCGTGCGGAGTGTGGATCTCAGGACGAGGCTCTCGAGGCTGGTACGACCAAGCTTCATGAACATCAACAGCATGGACCGCAGTTCGGGCCATGTGCCCTACAGCCTGGGAGGGTCAACGGCGGCGAGCAGTTTCAGCAACTGGGCGCCGGGCTGAGAGGGCGTTTGTTTGGATAAGGGAAAAGGAGTTGGCTTGATGCCGCACATGATTTGCATTTGCATATATTGCATATACTGTATATACTTGTAATCGTCCATATTACATAGCTGGCTTAGACGCCGGTCAGCGGGGTCTTGAGCGTGGTGAGCACACCGTGCTGTACGGAGGCGACCCGTGGCCAGGTTGGCTCGGGCGACCTGTGGTCCACTGTTTCCAGCGAGATGCCCCGATAGGACGAAGATGGGTAATCGAGATGGCTCTACGGAGCACAGGCATGACGCCTTCTGCATGTAAATCAAGATGATCCGGATACCTGTGATGTGTGACGTCACTGACGCGGGTGACGGTGTTGACTGCATGGCTTCGAGGACGAAGTATGTATAGGGTACCAGGGTATCTAGGTAGGCTGTTTACGCCTGCATTTGTGTCCAAAGGCCTGCTCCTCGCCCTCTCTACAGAGTTCCAGAGGGGGAGCGGGGGGGGGGGGTTAGAACGTCCATTGACGAGAAGGTGCGCCGACGATTATAGCCGCGGCTGTTTCAAAAGGGGGGACGAGTCAAGAGTCGGGTCTCTGGTCGCTGAAGAAGTTTGTTGCAGCAACCTCGCCTTTTTAGGTAGTTGGCTTGCTCCCGCCCCGCTCTAAATGCCCTGGCCGAGGCCTCGCTACAGGTGGCACTGTGGGCTTTCTCAGTCACCCGGCTCTGACCGAAGACTGACTAATATTACGGCTTCGCCGCCGTGCCCGGAACCCGCTGACGGGGGAAGGGACCTGAGAATCCGAGCGGCCACAGAGTCCAAGAATTGCTAGATAGGGGAGTAGAAGTAAGGAACGCGCGACGGGTCTCCGACGAGCATCCCCATCTTGTACTATACCTAGCCTAGCACGTCTTTTGCCCTTATAGGGATGTCCCAGACGGTAATCAATACTACTACTACTACTACTACTGCTACAGGTGGCACTACAGTACAGGAACGCATGCCTCACCGGGGTGCGAGTGGCTGCTGAGTGGGTACAGGGGGACATGAACGGCAAGTATTGGCATGCGCGGCTCAAGCGGGTCAGAGTACCGGCATCGCCATGTCACCATCTCGCAGGTGCCTGTACAGGCTGTCAAAGTCACGTCACGCATCTCTCTTTCTGCCTGCACATCATCAAGCAACCTCCCGGGGGCGCCCTTTGTGTCACCCTCACCGTGCCCATTTCTCTCTCGCTGCCTCTTGCGCAGGACGACGTCGACGACTGCATCGACAACAACCCAACTGCTGCCGCGGCGCGGCCCCCGTCCCCCTTGCATTCGGTCGCCCTCCTTGCTCCTCCAGGCGAGAAGCAAAGTGACCATTACGAGAATACACACATAGACGATAGCCATGGACAGCAACGGCCTGGGCAAGCTTCTGCCAAAGGCCATCAATGCCAAGCGGAAGAGCAGGAAGCAGAAGCTTGCGCGCGGGGCCGACGCCGACGCCGACGACGCGGCCAGTCGCCGGCCCTCGTCTGCCTCGACCGACTTGAGGGTCCGCGACGAGGCCGACGAGGCTGGCGACGACGGCGGCAGCTTTGCCTCGCACGAATCCAGCGCTGCTGCCGTCGACTCTGCAGACCCGTAAGTGTCTCTCTTTTGTCGGTGCACATGGCGCATGCTGGATGCTCGACCTCAGCCCAGCCCGTCTGACGTCTCCCTGCCCCCTCCTTTTGCTCGCTCGTCAACCTCTTCTTGTCTGCAATTCCTCTCCCCTCTTTCACTTTGGCTGGCCCGTCCACCATGCCATCTCCACAATTCGTCGACAAGGTCATTTTGACGAGTCCCTAACCCCGGTCTGGACAGGCGACGACCCGCATCTGCCGCTCCACCAACAGCTCCCGCCATCTCCGCCCATCCGTCTCAAATTGGCTACCTGACAACCTCGTCCCCCGTCATCCAAGCCAACCACCTCGACTCCCATCGACCGCTCTATCAGCCGCCCTCGCGCTCGCAGAGCGATCTCAGCAGCATTGACGACAGACATAACTCGTCGCCCGCCTCCGCAAGGAGCCAAAACGCCCTTGCCCGTTCCTCGACCCTCGACCCTCCGCCTCCCGCCAGGGTAGCTCCTCCGGAAGGACGGTCCAGGCCGCAGCCACGCATCGATACGCGACCGCCCCGAACTCCGCCCGCGTCCGAAAATCCCGCCCCCGTCATCGTAAGCACGCCCCCGACCCCCGTCGACCGAGTCGACACCGCTGGAAGCCCTCCGTCCGACAATCTCAAGACGTCGCCGTTGAACGGCGGGAGTCCCCGATCCAGCCCCGATGGCAGTGGCCCCTCCCAGAGCATGAGCACACACTGGAGGTCCAAGTCCGGATCGTCCGCCACCATACCCAGCAAGCTGTCCAACACCACCCTCGCCCCGCTCACACCCACCGCCGAGAGCGGCGAGGAGACGCCAAGCGCCCCTAGCTTCTTTTCCTCCGTCCTCTCCGCCGCCCAAAACGCCGCCAGCACACTGAGCAATAACATCCCCGGCACCACAATCGGAGTTGCCGGCAACAAGAGCCGTTCCAGTCTGAATAGGTCGCAGGGCTCGTCGGCTCCCAGCCAGGCCGGACCCGAGCTCGACCCGCCGGCCTCGGAGCCCCGACCTGACCAAGGCATGGACCCGAAAAAGGACTTGGCGGTCCGCACTCTCGGAAGGGGCGACTTGAGCCTTAGCCAGCTCGGAATCGCCGAGCCTGCTGGCTCCATGGCCTCTCCGGCCAGCACCAAGATCTCCGAGGCCGCCGATGCGAGAACCAGGTCCGACTCGGCACCCGTCGAGTCCCAGGCACGGGCAATAGACACCCTGCAGGAGGAACCGTCGAGCAGGCCGCGATCCCTGGTGGAGGCGACGCTCGGCGATCAGACGCCCCCCCCGGCCGAGCTGGACTCCAAATCCCCCGTCCAGCGCGCCTCAAGCATCCGGAGTGCCATGCGGCCGCACAGGAAGAGAGGAAGCTCCGCCACGACGGGAAGCACGAGGACGGCGGTCGGGGCCGCCATTGCAGCCGCCAACAGCTCGGTAATGAATCCGAGCGCCGGCTTCGGCGCCCCGAAGCTCACGGGCTTCGCCATTGCTAGCAAGAGGCGGAACCGCGACTTTCACAATCTCTTCAAGAGCGTGCCTGACGATGACTATCTCATCGAGGACTACAGCTGCGCTCTGCAGCGCGAGATTCTCGCGCACGGCCGGCTCTACGTCTCCGAAGGCCATCTCTGCTTCAGCAGCAACATTCTGGGCTGGACGACGACCTTGGTCATGGGCTTTGACGAAATCGTGTCCGTTGAAAAGAGAAGCACCGCGCTAGTCTTCAAGAACGGGCTCATGATTTCGACCCTGCACGCCAAGCACACGTTTGCCAGCTTTACCAGCCGAGACGCCACCTACGACCTCATTGTCAATATCTGGAAGCTCGGGCACCCGACACTCAAGAGCACCCTCAACGGGGTCCGGCTCGAGGGCACGGGCGGTGACAAGACGGAAAAGGTGGACGCGGAGCCGTCGGCCCCAGACAACGACGTGCCGGCTGGCTCCGAGTCGGATGATGACAGCGGCGACGATGACGAAGACGACTTCTACGACGAGGAAGAAAACGAACACGTCCCAGACACGCAGGCCACCGAACTGTCGGGCGCTGACGCCGAGTCGGAGAAGCCGCTGCTTAGGAAGGCGTCGGGCATGACGGCCCCGAACGGCGCCCCGGCCGACGCGCCCAAGGAAGCCCCGTCGCCGCCCAGCACCGCCGCCGACTTTCCGGGGCCGGCGACTCATGCGCCGACGGACTGCGGCGACTCGGCATCTCACTACGAGAAAATCGTCGGTGACGACGTCATACCCGCGCCCCTCGGCAAAGTGTACAACCTTGTTTTCGGCCCCGGCTCGGTCGACTGGATGACAAAGTGGTTGACGGGAGACCAGAAGTGCAGCGACTTGCAGATGGAAGATAAGAAGGGCCTGAGTCTAGACAACCGAACGCGAAACTACACGTACATCAAGCCCCTCAACGCCTCAATTGGCCCGAGACAGACCAAGTGCATCGTGGCGGAGACGCTGGAGAATCTCGACCTGGAAAAGGCGGTCAACCTGAGCATCTCGACGCAGAACCCAGACGTTCCTAGCGGCAACGTGTTTTCCGTCAAGACCAAGTACTGCCTCTCGTGGGCCGAGAACAATGCCACGCGTCTGCAGGTCAACTGTACCGTCGAATGGACGGGCAAGAGCTGGCTCAAAGGTTGGGGATTGTCCTCGTGTCAACGATAAGCGCTAACCTTTTTGCTTATTCAGGACCGATCGAAAAGGGCGTCAGTGACGGCCAAACGCAGCACTGCAAGGACCTGTTTGCGGCACTCAAGGCTTCGGTCTCGTCGCGGTCTCGGCTGAACACCACGCCGAACGGGCCCCCGAGAATCAAGAAGAAGCTCAAGAGGAGCAAGGCGCTCCAGTCGGCCGATGGCGGCTCCGAGAGCAGCGGCGGCCCAAGCCACACGGCCATGAAGAACTGGGGGCTCCTGGAGCCGGTGCGGGGGCTGGTGGAGCCATGCGTCGATGTGGTGCGCCCGCTGCTGACAGGCAACGTCATGTACGGGCTTTTGGTGGGCTTGCTGGTTGCCATGTGGTTCGGATTCGGGTCGGCGCCCAGCAAGAGCTCGGCGACATATGGCCCAGGCGTTGGCTTTTACAGCCCGTACCGGGTCGCGGCGTACGAGGAGATGTGGCGACGAGAGGAGAGCGAGCTGTGGGAGTGGCTCGAGGAACGCGTCGGGCTGGATCGACTCGGGTCGGAGGGCTCGCACGCGCGAAAGAAGACGCCGGAGCCGCGGATCATCGAGGAGAAGCTCAGAGAAGGGCGGATGGACGAGAAGGAGGTGGAGGAGGCGATTCGGGTGACGGAGGAGAAGCTCAAGGTGCTCCGGGGCGTGGTGGCCAAAACGAGCCGGAGCCAGCAGCGGGCCGGAGGTGGACGGAGAGAGGGCCGATGACGGGAAGGGCAGAGCATGTTTCTCTTGTACATCATCTACTCTTAGTACTAGGTGAGGAGCACGGTTTGTGCGAGGTTCGGCAGAGCTCGTCGGGTCCATTGGTTGGTGGGCGGGCGTAGACGGTAGAAAGCATGGGTAGGCGGTAGCCCGTACAAGGCAAAGAGGCGTCTGCCGCGATGTTCGAGACTGGGGTGGCTTGCGTTGGTCTCGGATGGTAGGACTTGGCGGATAAGCAAGGCATTGTCGGCAGATGTCAGCAGACTGCTGTGTGTCTTGTGCCGGTTTCTACCAAGTTCTATTACCCAGTACTGGCATGAGCTGAGAGCTGTTGCCGCTGCAGCGCAGAGGCTCGGATCGAATGACCTGCAGCGCAGAGGCCCGGGTCGAAGGAACCAGCAGCGCCGCAGGGTTGAGTGGCTGGCTGACGACGGGCTTGTTCATGCCGCACATCACGCCATGCCGGGAGAAGGGGGCCGGGTATTATTTACTGGTACCAAAAGTTGACTGATTGATGATGATGACCATGGGCTGCCTCCCGTCGAGGCCGTGACACTACGGCGAGGTACCACCCAGGCAGGGCACGACGAGGCGAGACGGCGAGGCGAGGCAAGGCCGGGCCCCCCCCCTCCATCTCCCGCCGTCAGCCACGCCGAGCAAGATCAGACATCATCATGTGGTTGGCTGGCACGCCGAGTCCTAGAGGACAAGGCGTCCCGCAGTACCGGCAGCCAACACTCTCCTCACCCCGCACGCCGAGTCCTAGGCCAGTTGTCCTGCATAACTACCCAGGCATCTCCGAATGCCCTCCAGGGCGCGCAGGACCTCGTTCTCGGTGCTTTGCGCTGCCTCCGGCTGGCTTGCGGCTCTAGAGAGAGGGGTCCACCGGCCTACATCTACCCATGAGCCGGCTGTGTCCTGTCCTTGATTTCCTGCCGCCATGGTTGCACCTGTTCGCGCTCTCTCACTCTTGCTGGCCTTGCTCGCTCGTTCCCATTGACTGAGAGGGGAAACTCGGATTCATCACCATGGACAGCCCCCGGCGTACCTCGTTTGAGGAAGCCAGCATCACCTCGTCCAGCCTGCGACGGTGGTGCCTCACCTCGGCCGCCAATCGATCGTGGGCCAGGCGCTCGACAGCCAGCTCGTCAGACTCGGCGTCGGCCAGCTTCGTCGAGGGCAGCGAGCGGCAGGCGGCCACTTGCGTGTAAGAAACACACACATACACACCCCTGCCAGGAGACGACGAGCTGAGGACAGAGGGAGAAGAGAAAGCGCTGACCCTACAGATCCGTGGCAGGGCCCGCGAAACGTCCGGCAACGACTGCGTCCTCCACAGCTTCGTCGTCTGGGCCGCCGTCAAGCGCAATGCCAGCGTCCACATGTCGCTCGCCGACAAGCGCCGTTGTCCGCTGCTGCAGTGCCGCGAGCAGTTCGTTGACCACGAGCTCATGCTCCAGCACCTCTACTCGTGCCCCCATATGGCCTCGGGCGAGTACTGGTGCTACGACTGCGATCGGGTTGAGCAACTCGGCGACGCCAAGTGCAGGCGCTGCTGCCTGGGCCATGCGTCAAAGAGGAAAAAAGTCATGTCAATGGCCAAGAGCTTCTTTGGCTCCCTTGGCCATCACAAGTCGAGAAATCGCGGCCTCGCCGACGTGGACACGGACGTCGATGGCCAGATGCCCCCCAGCTATGAGTCCGTGATGGCTGCGGTGCCTGAGGGAGCCGAGCTTCAGGCCAACGAGATTTTCGAGGCCGACTCGTTGGAGCTCGCTGTTCCCGAGCCGGAGCTCGCTGCCTCCCCGGCCGCCGAGGCTCAAGGGCTGTGCCAATCAGACCCCATTGCCGCCTTTCTTCCGCGACTTATCCAGCAGCCCGTCATGCCTCCTCCGCTGTCTCCTCCACCCCCTCCTCAACCGTCGGTGCCCTTCGAACCAAGTAGGTCTGGCTTTGACGAATCTCTCATCAATTGGGAGCCATCTCCGACCCCCCCGCCAATCGTATCCAGGGGCCCGTCGAACCCTCCTCCGGTCAGGGCGCCCGAGAGACCCGTGCTCCAGGTCAACACTCACGGCCTGGATCATCGCCAGGTCCGCCGGCCGCGCCGAAGCAAGGACCTGACGCCGAGCTCGTCCGTCCGATCGACCTCGAGCGCCACCAGCACGGCCAGCCACGAAATCTCGCCATTGTCGATTTGGTCCGGGGCCTGGAGCAGGGGCCATGGCTTCGAGTCGACGCTGACGTCTCCCGCAGACGACCTGACCAACCTGGCGGATCTCTGGCCACAGCCCAAGCACGCGGGACACTGGTTGGCGAGCGAGGGCCAGGAAATGAACCTGGCCAGGCATGCTCCCGACATCGTCATGGCGGAGCTCGCTGCCGACAACCCGTTCGCAGAGCCCACTGCCGACGTGCCCATGCTTGATTACCTGTCCGATGATCCGTTTTCTGGCGATTTGGACCTGGGACAGCCCGACTTTGCGTTTAATGACACAGCCACCTCGGTTGTGCGGTCTGCGGATGCGAGCATGACCTTACCGTCGACTGACGTGACCAACTTCTCTCTGGAGACCACGCCGCTGGAAGCCGAGCCCCCGCGCCACGAGCATGTCAGCGCGAATTTACTGGCCCAGTCAGTGCGGAAAACACTGCAAGTGCATGTCGAAAGTTCCGTAGACAGGCTCGGGAACGACGAGAACCCCTTGGCCCAGGAGTTTTGCCAAATGACGGCCTGCTCCGTTGCCGTTGCCGGTCTTGAGGCCATGGAAAACATCTTTGAAGGCCACCCGGAGACGTCACCCGTCAAGCTGCTCTGCTTTGTCCACGTAGTCTACTCGTTTTCTTTGATGGTCCACGAACAAGACGCCTTTAATCGCAGCATGCAGTTCTTCGCCCAGGCCGTGGCGTATAGTTGCTGGTTGCCTCACCAAGACATGCAGTCCTATATCTTGGCCGTCGGCCTTCTCTGGAAGCCTGAGAGCATGGCCGATGATGCTTTCGCGGAGCTCCAGCGGGCGAGCTTGTCTCGGTCGGGATCCAAGTCGCTCAGCCCCAAGGGCAAGGAGCGCGCTGACGTCCCGGGCCGATTCCGGTGCGATCCCCTCTTGCTGGCTGCTCAGCACGTCCTGGACGGTAAGCGCAAGAACCCCGTGGACAGACACTCCGCCCTGTGGCTAAGGCGTCGCTTGGTTTAGAGTTAGAGATGACTGCGCTTTGCGAAACGCAGCGGCTAGAAGACCAAGCTTCTGAGCTGTGCATGGAGCACCTGCGAGAAGGCGGATTGCTAGCCGGCAATGGCTCTCCCTTCTCCATGACCGCAAACAACATCGCCGCGTCGCTCGCTCGACAATACAACGCTGTCCCCGGCTTCGAGTCGGCCATGCAGCATGTCCTCGACGAGTTCGGGTCGGGCCCGGTAGCTACGCCTCGCCTCTTGGAACTGCACCTCGTGCAAGCGGGAAAGGTCGCTCCTCGGTCGCTCGACCCCTGAGCGCACTGATCAAGGCTGACAGGCAAAAGCAGATGCTTCTCCACCCGTCCATTGATATAGACGAGTACGTCCTGTCGGTGCGAAAGCAGGTCGACACGCTCTATGAGGGACAAACGCCTCATACGGTCGAGGTGGACCCACGGCGGAGGTTTTACCGTCTCGACATCCGGCTGCTCATGCGGTTGATTGTCCAAGAGATTGAGCTGGGGGACGAAGCCCTCCAGGACACCTCGGGAGCCTCGAGAGCGGATGGGCTGTTGGAACCCCTCGCCAACGAGCAAACGAGGATGGATGTGGACAGTCACAGTTCTGCGTTTGATTCCATGCCTGGATCCGGTTTCGCCTTGCCCACGGACATGGTCGACATTGCTGCTGGTATCTCGAGGCCTCCCGTTCCGGAGATTGCTATCCACCCGCCTCCCCCAGACGAGGGGGGGTCAACCGCTGGGCTCGAGCAGACGACAGGGTCTTGGCCGAGCTGCACCACGACACCGGCATCTCCCGCAGCAGCAGCAGCATCGAGAAACGCTGCCGCCGTCAGCTGCTGTGAGATATGCGGCTACCGGCCGCGAGGCGACCCGCGGTGGTTCGGGGGCAGCATGGCGAAGCACAAGAAGCTGCAGCACGGGACTGGCCCGCCAACCATATACCGGTGCCCGTACCCCGGTTGTAACAGCCAGTACCGAAGCCGAAAGGACAATCTCAGGCAGCACCAGATTGACAAAAAACACTTTGTCAACTGGGAGGATGGTGGGAATCAACGGGGCGGTAAACGGAAAAGGATGGAATGAAGGGATGACGGGCGAGTGGTTAGGTGGCAAGGCAAGTACTGTAAACGAAGGGGGCAAGGAAACGCGGAGCCTCCTGAAAGCGTGGTTGCGGGTTGGGCTCGAGATGTATGTGCCTGGGAGTTTTGGTGTATATATGACGACTTCTTGCCTCGGCCGTCTCAAAGAGTGAGCATGGCGTCGACGGGTATTGCTCGAGTTTATTTTTATCCAACTCTCCCCCCATCAATTTTTTTTTGCTTCTGCCCTTTTCGAACGAGACAGGGGGCAAAATCTGGAGAGTCAAAGGGGGGCAACGACTGCATGTCCTTGCAGGGTTGCCGAGGGAGGCTGATGCGAGGATGCTGCGTCATGGATCAAAGTATCAAGTTGCACAACATGGCTGATGGCAGAGGACAGAGAAAAAGAGAGGTCGGAAAAGAGAGATTCGGTGACTGTCGATGAGGAGTGTGTTGCGCGTCGGGCGGGATCGGCGGAGGGCCTGTCATATGTTATATGCGTATGTGCCGGTGACGATGCCGATGTGGTTTTGTTGCACATGCATTTAGCTTCTTTGGTCTGATGGAGGCGGATTGGACGGATGGCCTCGTATCGTGCAGGCGTTGGGCGCTGGCTTGATGCCTTATGCTTGTGCATCTCTCTCTCGGCCAGTGGCAGAGAGGAGGGTAGTGCGATAGATGTGCGCGAGTCACGTGAGAGGGGCGGGAAGCAGGGAGTGGCGGTACAGGTGATGGATGGCGAGGGAGGAGGTGCGGGAATGAGGGATGTGAAATGGCGGCTGTTGTCCTGTCTTTCTTGTCCGTTTTTGTATTCCGATGGAAGCAACGTCAGTTGGATATAAGTGAGTCGTTGATGGGGCTTGTGGTAAACGGCTGGCCGAGAAAGAGCGTGGTCGGCTTGGGTGCCACCCAAAACGGTTATTAGCATAAACCAGGCGGTGATAATGTCATTTTGCAACGTCTTTTACTGCGGGCAGCTAGCTCCCGGTTTCTGTGTGCCTCTTGGTAAATGCAAGCCTCCCACCGGGAGGTGAGGGAGCCCTTAGGTCTTGGGAGTCGTGCCTATCTGGGGTACTGCCTCTCCGGCCAGACGGCCCCCGCACTTGGAGAGTTTAAGAGAGGTACTCCTGTTGGACAAGTACAGTACTTGTCAGGCGAGACAAGAAATTGTTAGTGCACACATCGATTGGCACGCCGAAAGAGCGCATAAAAAGGGGGCCGCCTCAAAGCCACCGCGTCGGCATGCAGGCCCCGTGATAGGCCACTAATCTTTGCTAGCGGCCATTCCCGTTGGCACCCATTGGCGACGCGAAGCAACTGTACTGTACAGTACAGTGTGTACCTGTATCAAGTTTCACATGCGATTGTGCGTACTGTACATGTGCATGCAAAATTGGGTGCATGTGAGAGCGCGGTTGGAAAAAAAGCTCTCCATGTTTGGTGACGTTGCTCGAGGCTGGGGAGGCTGGGGCTGGAGATAGTACCTCGAGTTAGCGCCGGGCGGATTGCTGCCCCTAGCGCCGGGCTTTCTAGCAGGTACCGCTAACTCTGGTCCCTGGGCTGCACTGTGGTGACTGGCACCTTCCGCTACCTACCTAGGTACAGTACTGTAAGTAGGCCGCCAGCCCAGGTCAGGGTGCCTGAGGTGGCCTGCCCTCCTCCCCCTCCCTCCCCCTCCCCCCCCTCAAAGAAAACCCACTCCATGCCACTCCTCCCTTCTTTCTGCCCACACCTCTGCCCGGCGCGCACTCCACGCCTCCTCCAAGCCCAGCTCCATTTAACGACACCCCCAAAAAAACCAGGTCCAGGGTTTTGCTTGAGCCGCGCAGGCCTCGTCGAACGACAGTCGCTTGCTCGACTCGGGGGAATCGAGAATCGACAAGAAGACGACGACAGGAGCCTGCTTCCGCCGCCCTCCGCCAGCACTCCCGCCTCCCAGCTTTCGGGCTCACGAAAGGGGGGAGAGGAAATCGGGCCTCGTGTGTGCGGGCGGTGCTTGGTACGTGCTTGCAGTGTTTTTTTTTCTGCGCTCCCCTGGGACTCTTCGGACAAGACTCTTCGATCCTCGGACGGCCTTCGCTTCGGACGACAAGATTCGTTGTCGTCACTCTTTCGTATCCCGGCTCCTCCTCCACGCCGGCTTCGCCCTCCCGCTCCGGCCACGTTGCCGCTGCCCGCCTCCGCGCTGGCATCGTGAGCCGACGCAACCGCTCCTCGTCGCCATCCTGCTTCGGGGCCCCTCACGAGCCAACAATGTCGAGCCTCGGGCCATCCGGGTCCAACGCCCACGCCGGCTTGAACTTCTCCCAGGCCGGCCTCCGCCGCAATGCCGGCTTCGCACCCTCGCACCCGAACCAGCACCAAGCAAACAAGCAGTCGCCCGCCCCCCATGCCGCGTCGCCCTACCAACCCCAGGCCTACGCGCCCCAGCAGCAGCCGCCTCAGGGCGCCTACACGCAGCATCTCTTCGCCGCTCAGGCGCCCGTCAATGCCAACGGTCACCCGTCGTCGCGAACCCCAAACAATCACGTCTCCAATGCCATCAACGTCCAGCGACAGCGCGCCGCGCCCCCGAGGCAGCAGATGCAGCCCCAGCCGAATCCGCCCCCCATGATGTTCCCCAGCGGCATCAACCAGTCTGTTCAACACGACACCATCCTCTCGCACCCGCAGCATCCGCAGCACCCGCAGCACCCGCAGCACCCGCATCCCTCCCACCAGCCTCATCCCGGGCATCCCAACCAGCAGCAGCAGCAACAGCAACAGCAACAGCAGCAGCAGCAGCAGCAGCAGCAGCAGCAGCAGCAGCAACCGCACCAGCAGCAACATCAACACCACGCCCAGCAACAGGCACACCAGCAGCAGCAACAGGCACACCAGGCCCATCAGACGCACCAGGCCCATCAAGCTCACCCGGGGCACCCCGCACACCAGGCCCATCAGGGACACCAAGCTCACCAGGGCCATCAGGGCCACCAGGGACGTCAGTCGCACCAGGGCCATCCTCATACTCAACATCGTAAAACGCCGCAGCCGCTGCCGCAGCAGCAGCAACAGCAACAGCCGCTGCCGCAGCAACAACCACAGCAACCCCAACATCCTCAGCATCCCCAGCACCCCCAGCAGCACCCCCAGCATCAACAACAGCCGCCTCAAGCGCCGCAGCCACAGCAGCACACCCCGCAGCCGCAGCCGCAACAGATGCCCCAAACCCAACCACAGCCACAACAACCGCCTCAGGTGTCGCAGGTCCCCCAGGTGCCGCAAGTACAACAGGTTCAGCAGGGTCAGCAGGCCCAGGCCTCGCCGCAACAGCAGGCCGAGCAGCTCGCGCAGCAGCAAGACGACCCGGCTGCCGACGACATGGACATGGACAGCCACAACGAAGCCGAGCACGACGCCAGCGGGCTGGACGCCAAGCTTCTCAACGACCCGTCGTACGTGCCATCGCAGCCCATGGGTGACATGATGTCGCCGCCCCCCGAGGGCGGGAGCTATCCGACCTTGGAGGCTGTTCAGAAGGCCGTCTTGCGGTACTGCACCTCGGTCGGTTACGCTATTGTCATCGGCCGGTCGAAGAAGACGGTACCCGGCCTGAAAAAGGTGCTTTTCGTCTGCGATCGGGCCGGAAAACCGCCGAGCCGCGTCAGCCCCGAGTTCCGCAAGCGCAAGACGTCGTCCCGAAAATGCGACTGTCCCTTTGGCTTCTTCGCCATCGAGCAACGGACGCAATGGACAATTCGCTACCGTCCCGACCCGGCACACCTGCAGCACAACCACGGCCCGAGCGAGAGCCCGTCGCACCACCCGGCCGCCCGCAAGCTGGACAGCAAGATGGTGGCTGCTGTGAAACAGCTCAAGGAGAATGGTATAACGCCCAAAGATGTTGTCAGCAGTTTGATCCCGGCTGACAATGTTGTAGGTGCTGGCGTGTCCGAGACGCTGCAGATTCTTCAAAACGAGAACCCAGACTGCCACTTGCTCCCGAGAGACATTTACAACGCACGAGCGGCCATTAATCGAAATCCGCAAAAGGTGGCCACGGGTTTGGCAGAGGATCGGCCGGCCATCTATACGAAGCCTCAGCAGACGTCGGAGGATCGCATTCGAGCTGACCTGAGGAGAGAACTGGCCAAGGCGCGCGAGGACCTGAAGAAGATTGAGGACGAAAAGCAAAAGGAAATTGACGAGCTCAAGGCCAAGCTCGAGGAGAAGGAGACACTCATCCAAAAGTTTGAAATGTTCATCGACATTTGCAACCAGCGGGTTATGGTCCAGCGGGAGAGGCTAGCGGGTCCCGACGGCAGCGCGGCGCCGGGAGGAAATCCTGCGGGATGAGCTCCTATGTTGCGCGTCGTGTGCAGAACTCTGTGGCATGAGCACGGTGGACAAAAAAAAAGAAGAAGAGAGTGGTTCAGATTTACGGAAGACGGCGTTGGGAGTTGTGTGGCAAGCATTTGGCCAGACAGATGTTGTACCTTTGAGGTGCCTGAGGTGCCAAGGGCCTCGGAAAGTAAGAAGCGTCCGGGGGAAGTCGGCGGACGGTGGGTGTGCTTGGATCGACGCTTTTTTCTTTGGCTGTTCTTCTCTTCTTGGCCTCGATGACTGCTCGACGGCTTCGAGTTATATTACATCGGCACGTCGGAAATATACTATGTACGCACCCGACTTGGCGGGGACTTTGAGTGTCTATAAGCAGTCTGCGCCGTGGACTATGGGAAGATGTGGAATCGTGCGCCTTGTATACACCCAACACAGCTCTGACTCGAGCAAACAAACAAAAAGGGACCCACGTGTAGCTGGCTCCTTTGGCAGCACACGGCGGCGTGACTTGGAGGCAGCACGACGGACGGAACTTTAAACTTGGTGTTATCAAAACCCACGCCCCCCACGGACGGGAGGCAGTGCTCGCTCGCTCGAATGGGAGCGATGTCGGAGGCGGCGGTTCAAAGGAGACCAAAGGAGACGCCTTCGATATGGCCAGCAGGTAAAACATGGCCTGGGACTCAACCTACCTACTTTCCTGTTGAATACCAGCGCTTCCAAGCCTTGGCGTGGCTGCCGGGACGAAGGGCCGGGGAAATGGTAACTTACCTTACTTATCCACGGATACCTAGTACTGTATAGTACTTAGTGCCCAGCAGTGGGTGTGGCCAATCGAATGTCGGGGGTCGTTTACATAATGTTTGAGCTGACGAACTCTACCCTTCATTTGGACTTCAAGGCTGTACTCAGTACCTGACTTTACGTGTAACACCCGGACGCTCTTCAAGTATCGAGCACTTGACGGGACAGCTTGCCTAACTTCCAGGTTGTGTGTCGCGACAGGGGTGGGGCTTTGGGGCTCTTGGTTGGGCCCGGGGTGTCGCGTCTGTGAATCAAAGTGGACAGCAAGCAAGCAAGCTGTGCGGTCGGTACCTGTATCCGCAGCTGCACCTGCATGTTGTATCTGTACCAAGTAAGTTAGCACCGCGATCCTGGCTTGATGAATGTCCGTCCTCCTACACAAAAGCCAAACCCCATCGACGCTGCCCAGACGAATCTTCATCTGGCCTCACGACGACCGACGCACGACGGCACGACGGCACGACTCATCCGATTCCTCCCCCGCCCCTTCGCCTCTCCTGCAGAGCATCAAGCCAGCTGCCACCCACCCCCTGAATCCGGACGGCCGATCCCATCCCGCGCGCCCTCGTCCTTGCCTGCTCCCTCGCCAGCCAAACGATTTGTCTTCTTCTCCTGCCCGTTGGAAATGACACTTCGTGGGTGATTTCTTCATCTCGCCGCCATCTTCCGACATGGAAGTGTCTTCCTCGCCTGCGCAGGGCCCGGCAGCGGCCAACGGCGTAGCGACGCCTTCGTTCCCGACCATCGAGCCCGAACGCGTCGTCGAGCATCTGGCTGCCGTCTGCCAGATTGCCCTCGGGGCCACGCGGCAGGACCTCGAGCAGCCGGGTAGCTTGCTGCACAAGAGCCGTTACGGCGAGACCGCCTCGCGCTGTACCCGCTTCGCCAACGACGCCCAGAATGTCCTCTACATCCAAAAGGACGTTGCGCCCTCTTCCTCAGCCGTCGTCGAGAACGGCGCTGACTCGGCTGGTTAGTTCCCTTGCTTGTACTTGCTGGACTTTTGCTGACATTGGTGTTTGAACCTCATGCAGCGCCTTCGTCCTTCTCCTACACTCTCTCGACCGAAATCGTCTCGTCGCCCACTACGGTGGCTTCTCTTGTCTTGCTCAAGACGCCGCAGCCTATCGACCCGACTCGACCTCTTACATCTCAGATCTTCATCACTAATCTACCCGGCCCCGCGTCCCTGAATGCTGCTGTTGGGGAACAGGGCGCCTCTCTGTCCCCGTGGGAGGTCCTCCACTCCCAGGTTCACCATGCCTTGGTCCCTTACTTTGATGCCAACACGAGGAGTCAGCAGTTGGCCAACGGCACGAGGGGCCGGGCCGACGTCGATGCCAAGACGGGCATCCCCGTGACAAAGAAGAGGCTCAACGACCTGGAGCTCAGCCTGCTTCATCTCCAGCAGAATGTCGACATCCCTGAAATCTCCCTGACGTTCCACTCGATTGTTCAAAACGCTCTCGACGACGCCGAGGCACACCACTCCAAGCCGTCGATTGATGTCATCCCGGCCAACCTGCTGCAGGACAGCACTTTTCTCAACAGGCTGCAGGCCAACGTGAATACGTGGATCAAGTCCATCCAGGGCATCACCAAAATGACAAAGGACCCTTCCTCCAATGCCAACCAGGAGTTCAGCACGGCGAGCCAAGAGGTCAATTTTTGGCTGTCCATGGAGTTGGCGCTTGAGGGCATCGAGGGGCAGCTGAGGAGCGAAGGTGTCCTTTTGACCCTCGAGATCCTCAAGCATGCCAAGCGGTTCCAAGCCACCGTCAGCTTCACCGCCGACACTGGTCTCAAGGAGGCCATGGAAAAGGTGCAAAAGTACAATCAGCTCATGCGCGACTTTCCTTTGGATGAACTGCTGTCTGCCACGTCGCTGCCCAAGGTCCAGGAGGCCATCTCGCAGATCTTTGGCCACCTGAACAAGAAGCTGCGGATATGCCCCTATCCCATCCGTCGGGCACTTCCTCTAGTGGAGGCCATCTCAGCCGACTTGGACGACGTGCTTCACCGCCTGTTGCCCGGCACCGAGCTCGTGAACCTCGACTACAAACAGTTCCAGGCTCTCATGCGCACCTGCGACGGCATCTTCAGGACGTGGGAAGACAACCTCAAGGAGTTCACCAATGTCGCCCGCGAAGTCACTCGCCGCAGAAACGAAAAGTTCATCCCCATCAAGATCAACAAGAAGCACTCGGAACTCGAGTCGCGAATCAAATACGTCGGGACCTTTCGTGACAACCACGAACAGCTCCAGCGGACCATTGTCAACGTGCTGGGACCCCGGGCCACCCTCTCGGGCGCGGCCGACGCCGCCGGCACCAATGGCGCTGTCATGGAAGAAATGGGTGATGTCGACGCCGTGGAAGAAGTGAAGCAGGCCTGGGAATCGCTGCAGAACGTCGACCTCCTCGACGTCACTGACCAGGGCAAGGAGCGGTGGGTTCGAGCTGAGAACCTTTACAACGAACGCACCACGCGGGTGGAAAACTCCATCATTGCTCGACTGAGAGACCGCCTCGCCACGGCCAAGACTGCCAACGAAATGTTTCGCGTCTTCTCCAAGTTCAACGCCCTGTTTGTGCGGCCCAAGATCCGCGGCGCCATCCAGGAGTACCAGAACCAGCTGATGGACCACGTCAAGCAAGCCATCAACGGCTTGCACGAGCGCTTCAAGCAGCAGTATGGACACTCGGAGACACACGCCATGGCCCAGCTCCGCGACCTGCCGCCCGTTTCCGGCGCCATCATCTGGGCGCGTCAGATCGAGTTCCAGCTCGATGGGTACATGCGAAAGGTCGAAGCGGTGCTTGGCCCGGACTGGCATCTGCACGCCGAGGGCCACAAGCTGCAGGAGGAGAGCGACCTTTTCAAGCACAAGCTCGACACCGCTCGCATCTACGAGGCGTGGCTGTCTGATGTGAGCCGGCGGAAAATCTCCATCGCCGGCCAGCTCTTTGACATTGCTCGGGTGAGGTCTGCAGGCGGCATCCTCGAGCTGGCAGTCAACTTTGACCCTCAGGTCATCACCTTGTTCAAGGAGACTCGCAATCTCATGTGGCAGTCCTACTCCGTCCCCCACGCCGTGACGACCGTGTCCAAAGACGCCAAGCGGGTGTACCCCTACGCCGTCAGCCTGATGGAGAGCGTCAGGACCTTGTCCCAAACCCTGCGGCAGGTCTCCGGCATGGGTGAAGAGTCCGTCCTGCTCAACGGCTACCGCAACGAGGTGTACAGGTTGATTGGCGAGGGCGTGCCCTTGCGATGGGAGTCGTTTGTCAACTCGCACGAACTCTTCTATGCCGACCAGAGGCAGGCCCGGCCGATTTTGCCCGGCGGCACCGAGTTCAGCCTGTCCAAGAGCACGGAGAGCAAGCACGGCATGTTCATCCGAGGCTTTGCTGCCGCCGTCTCCGTGCTCCAGAGCAAGGCCATGTCGTTGATCCACATCCACGCGACGGTGGAGCAGGCGCTCAAAGAGCTCAGCACCTGCCCCTACGATGCCTCGGCGTTCCAGTCACGCCTCAACACCATTCAGTCTGCCGTCGACCAGCTGAACCTTGAGCAATACGTCAACCTCGACTTCTGGGTCCGGGAGCTGAACCAGAAAATTCAGGCCATCCTACTCGAGCGCCTGCACGGCGCGGTCCAGACTTGGATTGCTGCCTTTGAAGACGACATGCTGGATGACGGGCGGCGCAAGAAGCCTGCTGAGGAGGAGAGCAAGCCTGACGGGCCGACGATGAAGCGGCTGGTTCTTGAGCTGGCCATGCGAAACCAGGTCATCTACCTGGACCCTCCCCTGGAGTACGCAAGAGCGAGTTGGTTTCTGCACCTTCACGACTGGCTTGGCATTGTCTGCAATCTGCGCAAAATCAAGGCTGCGAGATATCAGATGAGCCTCAGCACGTCCGCCAACGACGAGCCGCGCTTCACTGATCTGCCCACCGACTGTGCGAGCATGCTTCGTCGGGTGTACGTGTCCGTGGAGAAGAAGCTGCAGGAAGTTAGCGCGTACGTCGACAAATGGCTTCAGTTCCAGTCTCTCTGGGATCTGCAGTCGGAGCAGGTATACGACATGCTTGGTGACCATCTCCCGCGGTGGCTCGAGTGTCTGCAGGACATTCGCAAGGTCCGCACCACATTTGACACCCAAGAGGTCAGCCGCTCGTTTGGACACATCACCGTCGATTACGACCAGGTCCAGACCAAAGTCAATGCCAAGTACGACCAGTGGCAGCATGAGATCTTGATCAAGTTCGCCAGCCGACTGGGGAACCGCATGCGAGATGTTCATGCCGAGATCGAAAAGGCACGCAAGCACCTCGAGGGCCAGAGCTCTGACACGTCGTCGACGGCGCAGGCCGTCCAGTTCATCACGGCTGTGCAGAGCTGCAAGCGCAACGTCAAGCTCTGGGCGCCAGAGATTGACATGTTTCGCCAGG
The DNA here is from genome assembly GCF_020360975.1 of Hirsutella rhossiliensis. Lineage (NCBI taxonomy): Eukaryota > Fungi > Ascomycota > Sordariomycetes > Hypocreales > Ophiocordycipitaceae > Hirsutella > Hirsutella rhossiliensis. The sequence goes on from NW_025408669.1 coordinate 3,848,311, forward strand.
GGCAGTCGACGCTCGTGCGGCAGCGCTATCACTTCCCAAGCGATTGGCTCCACATCGAACAAATTGACAGCCAGTGGGAGGCTCTCAAGGAAATTCTCGAGAAGAAGTCGAGAATCATGGAAGAGCAGTCGGACGCTATGCGAGCCAACATAACCGCCCAGGACAAGCTGGTCAATGAGCGAATTGCAGTGACCATTTCTCAATGGAACGAAGAGAAGCCAGTGTCTGGAACCATTCAACCCGATGCTGCCTCGGCTACCTTGAACTCCTTTGAGACCCGCATCGCCAGCCTTCAGGATGATTTTTTGCAGGTCGTCAAGGCCAAGGAGGCCCTGGACATTCCCGCCTCCCAGGACAGCTCCTTGGAAGCGACGCTTGAAGAGGTCCGGGACTTTCAATCCGTCTGGTCCAATCTCTCGACCATCTGGGCGAGCTTGAACGAGACGCGTGACGTATTGTGGACCGCCGTTCAGCCGCGCAAGGTTCGATCCAAGGTGGACGACCTCATCAAGAGCACCAAGGAGATGCCCAGCCGGATGAGACAGTATGCCGCCTTTGAGCACGTCCAGGGCATTCTCCGTGGGTTCCTCAAGGTCAACCCCATTCTGTCAGATCTCAAGTCAGATGCCATCCGCGAGCGGCACTGGCACAAGATTTACAAGCAAATAAAGCCCCAGAAGCGCTTCTCCCCCAGCTCCATGACGCTTGGCGATGTATGGGACCTCAACCTGGTTGCGACCGAGGCCATTGTCAAGGATATCATTGCTCAGGCACAAGGCGAAATGGCCCTCGAGGAATTCATCAAGCAGGTCCGCGAGACGTGGCAGAACTATGCTCTGGAAATGGTCAACTATCAGAACAAATGTCGCCTCATCCGCGGCTGGGACGATCTGTTTGCCAAATGCAGCGAAAACCTGAACTCGCTGCAAGCCATGAAGCACTCTCCGTACTACAAGGAGTTTGAGGAAGAAGCCGTGGCATGGGAGGACAAGCTGAACCGCGTCCACGTCCTGTTTGACGTATGGATCGACGTTCAGCGCCAGTGGGTCTATCTTGAGGGCGTCTTCACCGGCAACGCGGACATCAAGCACCTACTTCCCATCGAGTCCGGCCGGTTCCAGAACATCAACAGCGAGTTCTTGGCCGTCATGAAAAAGGCCAACAAGACGCCATACGTCCTGGACGTACTCAACATTCCCAACGCGCAAAAGTCGCTTGAGCGCTTGGCAGAAATGCTCAACAAGATCCAGAAGGCCTTGGGCGAGTACTTGGAAAAGGAGAGGGTCTCTTTCCCCCGCTTCTATTTTGTTGGCGACGAGGATCTCCTGGAGATGATTGGCAACAGCAACGACACTCTGCGCATTGCCAAGCACTTCAAAAAGATGTTTGCTGGTCTGTGCGGCCTCGTGATGGACGACGAGTCCGTCATCTCCGGCTTCACCTCCAAGGAGGGCGAGGTTGTGACTCTGAAGAAGGAAATTTCCCTTGCCAAGACGCCGAGAATCAACGACTGGCTTGCGCTTCTTGAGGGAGGGATGAAGGCCACGCTCGCGGAATTGCTGGCCGAGGCTGTGGATCGGTACACGCCCCTGTTCGAGTCTCAAGCGGTCGACGGCGACGCACTGAAGCAGTTCATGGAGGAGTTTCCCAGCCAGATTGTCGTCTTGGCCACCCAGGCAGTATGGACGACGGCTGTGGACAAGTCGCTGGCCGCAGGTGGCCAGTCGTTGCAGACTTTGTTCGAGCGGGAGGTCGAGGTGCTGCGCGTCCTTGCAGACACCGTGTTGGGTGATTTGGAAGTCATTCTGCGGAAAAAGTGCGAGCAGATGATCACGGAATGCGTACATCAGCGCGATGCCATCGGGAAGCTCATCGGCGCCGGCGCTGACTCTCCCAGTCACTACCTCTGGCTACTCCAAATGCGATACATCTACTTGCCCGAGGGAAACTTCCTCGACCGCCTGCAAGTCCGAATGGCCAATGCCAAGCTCAACTACGGCTTCGAGTACCTGGGCGTTCCGGAACGTCTCGTCCGAACCCCTCTCACCGACCGGTGCTTCCTCACCCTCACGCAGGCCCTCTGCCAGCGCCTTGGAGGTTCACCCTATGGACCGGCCGGAACCGGCAAAACGGAATCGGTCAAGGCCCTGGGCGTTCAACTTGGCAGGTTCACTCTCGTCTTTTGCTGCGACGACACCTTCGACTTCCAGGCCATGGGCCGCATTTTCCTCGGAATTTGCCAGGTCGGTGCTTGGGGCTGTTTCGACGAGTTTAATCGTCTCGAGGAAAGGATCTTGTCGGCCGTCTCGCAGCAGATTCAAAACATTCAGCTTGGCCTCAAGCAGGGCGCAGAGGAGAGCACGTCCCAGATTGAGCTGGTTGGCCGCCAGCTGAGCGTGAACGAGAACACCGGCATCTTCATCACCATGAATCCGGGCTATGCCGGCCGCTCCAACCTGCCCGATAACCTGAAGAAGCTCTTCCGAAGCGTGGCCATGTCGAAGCCTGACAAAGAGCTCATTGCCGAAGTCATGCTCTACTCGCAGGGGTTCAACCAAGCAAAAGAGCTCTCCAAGCAAACGGTCCCCTTCTTTGACCAGTGCTCCAGCGAGCTCTCCAAGCAGGCACACTACGACTTCGGTCTCCGGGCCTTAAAAAGCGTCTTGGTCAGCTCGGGGGGTCTCAAGCGTGCTCGCCTTACCGATGGGAACCTAGGTGGCGCCGAAGAGGTCGTTGAACCTGAAATCATTGTGCAGAGCATCCGGGAGACTATCGCTCCCAAGCTGATCAAGTCGGATGTCGAGATCATGACGACCATTGAGGGGCAGTGCTTCCCCGGCGTTCGATACGTGCCGGCAAACCTTCAAGCACTGGAGGAGGCCATCCGCGGCCTCGCCGCCGAGCGCCACCTAGTTGTCACCGACACCTGGATGACCAAGGTCCTGCAGCTGTACCAGATCCAGAATATTCACCACGGTGTGATGATGGTGGGAAACTCGGGCAGCGGCAAGTCTGCCGCCTGGAGACTTTTGCTCGACGCGCTGCAAAAGGTCGAGGCCATCGAGGGCGTATCCCATGTGATTGACTCCAAAGTCATGTCCAAGGAGGCCTTGTATGGTAGCCTCGACTCTACCACCCGCGAGTGGACCGACGGTCTCTTCACAAGCATTCTTCGGAAGATTGTCGACAACCTCCGCGGCGAAGACTCGAAGAGGCATTGGATCGTCTTCGATGGCGACGTTGATCCCGAATGGGTGGAGAACTTGAACAGCGTGCTTGATGACAATAAGCTGCTGACGCTTCCCAACGGCGAGCGTCTCAACCTGCCAGCCAATGTCCGGATCATGTTTGAGGTCGAGACGCTAAAGTACGCAACCCTCGCCACCGTCAGTCGATGCGGCATGGTCTGGTTTAGCGAGGACACCGTCACGCCGAGCATGATGGTCGCCAACTACCTCGAGACCCTGAGCAAGGTTCCCTTTGAGGACTTGGACGAAGACAGCGTTGCGACGGGACAAACTCCAGCCAAGATCCTGGCCGTCCAGGACCAAGTTGCCGAGCTGCTGAAAGTGTACTTGACTTCGGATGACTTCATCTTCCAGGCCTTGGAACGTGCCCAACGCTACAACCACATCATGGAGTTTACCATCGCCCGTGTCCTGACGACGCTCTTTTCGCTGCTGAACAAGGCCGTTCGAGACGTCATCGAGTACAACGGCCAGCACTCTGACTTCCCCTTGGATCCCGACCAAGTTGAGGCCTTTGTGCCCAAGAAGCTTTTGCTCGCTCTGGTCTGGGCACTCACCGGAGATTGTCCTCTGACGGATCGCAAGGCTTTTGGGGATGACATATGCGCCCTTGCCAGCTTCGGATCCCCCCCCTTGGATGGCGTCAGCTCGCTGATTGACTTTGACGTGAGCCTGCCCAAGGCCGAATGGACTCCTTGGCAAAACCAGGTGCCGAGCATCGAGGTCAACACCCACTCCATCATCCAGACGGACGTGGTCATTCCCACACTAGACACTGTTCGTCACGAAGATGTGCTGTACTCGTGGCTGGCCGAGCACAAGCCACTCCTACTTTGCGGTCCGCCAGGTTCGGGTAAAACAATGACACTGTTTAGCGCTCTCCGTAAGCTCCCGAACATGGAGGTCGTGGGCCTCAACTTTTCCAGCGCGACCACGCCAGACCTCCTGATCAAGACGTTTGAGCAGTACTGTGAGTACAAAAAGACGCTCAACGGTGTCATGCTGTCGCCCACGCAGATTGGCCGCTGGCTCGTCGTCTTTTGTGATGAAATCAACCTGCCGGCTCCTGATCACTATGGAACACAGCGGGCCATTTCCTTTTTGCGGCAGCTCGTCGAGCACAATGGATTCTGGCGCACATCTGACAAGTCGTGGGTTACTCTGGACCGCATCCAGTTCGTCGGGGCTTGCAACCCGCCCACGGATTCCGGACGCACGCCCTTGGGCGCGAGATTTCTCCGCCACGCGCCTCTCGTCATGGTTGACTATCCCGGAGAGCTGTCCCTCAAGCAGATATATGGCACGTTTAATTCGGCGGTTCTCAAGATCATTCCATCCCTCCGTGGCTACGCCGAGCCGCTCACAAACGCAATGGTTCAGTTCTATCTCGAGTCGCAGCAAAGGTTTACCCCCAAGATTCAGCCTCACTACGTCTACAGTCCTCGCGAGCTTACCCGCTGGGTCCGGGGCCTGTATGAAGCGATCAAGCCACTCGAGGCTCTGTCCGTCGAGGGCCTGATCCGCATTTGGGCCCACGAGGCCCTACGACTTTTCCAGGATCGTCTGGTTGCCGAGGAGGAGCGGACATGGACCGACGAGGCAGTGCGGCGAATCGCCTTGGAGTTCTTCCCCACCATTGACGAGGAGAAGGCTCTGGGAGGCCCCATCCTTTTCTCGAACTGGCTGTCCAAGAATTACGTCCCTGTCGACCGTGAGCAGTTGAGAGAATTCGTCAAGGCCAGACTCAAAACGTTCTGTGAAGAGGAGGTGGACGTGCCTCTGATTCTCTTTAACGATGTCCTGGAGCACGTGCTCCGCATTGACCGTGTCTTCAGACAGCCCCAGGGCCATCTGATCCTGATTGGTGTCAGTGGCAGCGGCAAGACGACGCTTTCTCGATTCGTTGCTTGGATGAACGGCCTCAAGGTGTTCCAGATCAAGGTCCACGGCAAGTACTCGGGCGAAGACTTTGACGAGGACCTGCGCGACGTTCTCCGTCGCTGCGGCTGCAAGGGAGAGAAGATTTGCTTCATCATGGACGAGGCCAACGTCCTCGACTCTGGCTTCCTGGAGCGCATGAACACGCTGCTCGCCAACGCCGAGGTGCCCGGCCTTTTTGAGGGCGACGACTATGCTGCCCTGATGACTGCCTGCAAAGAGGGCGCGCAACGGCAAAACCTGCATCTTGACTCCCCGGAGGAGCTGTACAAGTGGTTCACACAACAGATTGTCAATAACCTCCACGTTGTATTCACCATGAACCCACCGGAGGGCGGGTTGTCTTCCAAGGCCGCCACTAGCCCGGCCTTGTTCAACCGATGCGTGCTGAATTGGTTCGGCGACTGGTCGGACCAGGCCTTGTTCCAAGTCGGACACGAACTCACCTACTCCGTCGACCTGGACCGAAGCAGCTTTGCGGCACCCGACACGATCCCTGTCGCCTATCGCGGCCTCAACCTGCCGCCGACGCACCGCGAGGCCGTCATCAACTCGATGGTGTACATCCACTACTCGCTCCAGCGTTACAACGAGAAGCTGTACAGGCAGCAGAAAAAAGTGACTTTCCTGACGCCCCGCCACTTCTTGGACTTTGTGGGGCAGTACGTCAAGCTGTACAATGAGAAGCGCGAAGATCTCGAGGAGCAACAGCGACACTTGAACGTTGGTCTCGAGAAACTGAGGGACACAGTGGACAAGGTCCGCGACCTTCGAGCCAGCCTTGCAGAGAAGAAGACGCAGCTCGAGCAAAAAGACAACGAGGCGAACGAGAAGCTCAAGCGTATGGTGGCCGACCAGAGAGAGGCGGAGCAGAGAAAGAACACGTCCTTGGAGATTCAGGCGGCGCTGGAGAAGCAGGAAGCCGAGGTGGCGATGCGGAGGAATGTGGTGCTGGAGGACCTCGACAAGGCGGAGCCGGCCGTCGAAGAGGCCAAGGCCAGCGTCAGCAACATCAAACGACAGCACCTGACCGAAGTTCGGTCCATGGGCAACCCGCCGCAGGGCGTGAGGCTGGCGCTCGACGCGGTCTGCACCTTGCTCGGCCACAGGATAAACGACTGGAAAGCGGTCCAGGCCGTCGTCCGCAGGGATGACTTTATTGCCAGCATCATCATGTTCGACAATGCCAAGCAAATGACGCGGGCACTGAGGATCAAGATGCGCAACGAGTTCCTGTCAAACCCCGAGTTCACGTTTGAAAAGGTCAACAGGGCCTCCAAGGCCTGCGGGCCCCTCGTGCAATGGGTGGCTGCCCAGGTCAACTACTCGGACATACTCGACCGCGTTGGCCCGCTCAAAGAGGAAGTGACGCAGCTCGAGGAGCAGGCGCTCCAGACCAAGGCCGAGGCTAAGGCCGTGGAGAACAACATTGCAGAGCTCGAGTCCAGCATCGACACGTACAAGACCGAATACGCCGCACTCGTCAGCGAGACGCAGGCGATCAAGGCCGAGATGTCCAAGGTCCAGTTCAAGGTCGACCGCAGCGTACGCCTGCTCGACAGCCTGTCGTCGGAAAGAACGCGCTGGGAGGAGGGAAGCAAGTCGTTTGAGACGCAGATTAGTACGCTCGTGGGTGATGTTCTTGTTGCCGCTGCTTTTTTGGCGTACAGCGGTCTCTACGATCAGACCTTTCGAAAGTCCATGATGGACGACTGGTGCCATCAGCTCCACCTCTCCGGCATCCAGTACAAGTCCCCGAACCCGGTTACCGAGTATCTGTCGAGCGCGGACGAACGGCTCAGCTGGCAAGAAAACACGCTGCCAGTGGACGACCTGTGCACCGAAAACGCCATCGTTCTCAAGCGCTTCAACCGCTACCCGCTCATCATCGACCCGTCCGGGCGAGTGACGGAGTTCTTGCAGAAGGAGTGCAAAGACCGCCGACTCACGGTCACAAGCTTCTTGGATGACAACTTTACCAAGCAACTCGAGAGCTCGTTGCGGTTCGGCAACCCGATTCTCATCCAAGACGCTGAGCACCTGGATCCAATCCTCAACCACGTCTTGAACAAGGAGTATCAGCGAACCGGCGGCCGCGTCCTGATCCAACTGGGCAAGCAGGAAATTGACTTTTCACCGTCGTTCAAGCTCTACCTGTCCACGCGGGACCCGTCTGCGCAGTTTGCGCCGGACATTTGCAGCCGAACGACATTTGTCAACTTTACAGTCACCAAGAGCAGTCTTCAGACGCAGTCGCTCAACGACGTGCTCAAGTCGGAGCGTCCCGACGTCGACGAACGCCGGACCAACCTCATCAAGCTCCAGGGCGAGTTCAAGGTTCACCTGCGTCAGCTGGAGAAGCAGCTCCTGCTGGCTCTCAACGAGTCCCGAGGCAACATTCTCGACGACGACAACGTGATTGAGACGCTCGAGACGCTCAAGACAGAGGCGGCCGAGATCTCGGCGAAGATGAGCAACACGGAGGGCGTCATGGCCGAGGTGGAGGAAATCACCCGGCAGTACGGCGTCATTGCCAACTCGTGCAGCGCCGTCTTTGCCGTGCTGGATCAGTTGCACTTCCTCAACCACTTCTATCAGTTCTCGCTGCAGTACTTTCTCGATATCTTTCAATCGGTGCTGCACGGGAACAAGAACCTGGCCAGCGAGACCAATCACAACGTGCGCCGGGACATAATCGTCAAGGACCTCTTTGCCAACACGTTTAAGCGGACGGCCCTCGGTTTGCTGCAAAAGGACCGAATCACGCTGGCAATGCTCCTCGCGCAGGCGTCGCCGTACAAGATGGACAAGTCCCTGATTGACGTCGTGCTCGATACCCGAGTCGAGGGCAGGGACTTGTCGTCGGATCCCGACGCCAAGGACGAGGCCTTTGCCCAGGCCAGGAAGATTGGCATACTCAAGGAGAAGCTTGACGACGTGCCGGCGAGCGAGTGGGACAAGTTCCTGACGGAAGAGCTGGCCGAGGCCAGCGTCCCCAGGGTCTGGGACGATAGCACCGGGCTAATTGACGAGGCGCTCGTGTCTCTACTCCTGGTCAAGTTGTTCCGCATCGACCGGTTCGTGCCCGCGGCGGAGCGATTCGTCAGTCGAGTGTTTGGCGGGGAGATGTTTGAATACGTCGAGGACCTAAAGGAGACGGTCAGCCAGGTCTCGGCGACGCTGCCCATCGCGCTCGTATCCAGCCCGGGCTTTGACGCCAGCTACAAGGTCGACAGCCTGGTAGAGAGAATGGGTGTCAGATGCACAAACATTGCCATGGGGTCCAATGAGGGCCTGGCGAGCGCCGACAAGGCCATCAGCAACGCGGCGCAGACGGGCTCGTGGGTCCTGGTCAAGAACGTCCACCTGGCGCCGACCTGGCTCCAGAGCCTGGAGAAGCGCATGGAGGCACTCAGCCCGCAAGCAGATTTCCGCCTGTTCCTGTCCATGGAGTCGAGCCCCAAGATCCCGGTCAACCTGATCCGGGCATCCCGCGTCCTCATTTACGAGCAGCCAGCGGGCGTGAGGGCCAACATGAAGGACTCGATGTCGTCGCTGTCGACGCGGGCGGCGAAGAGTCCTGTGGAGAGGGCGAGGCTGTACCTGCTCATCTCGTTCCTGCATGCTGTGGCCCAGGAGCGGCTGCGGTACGCGCCCAGGCTGGGGTGGAAGGGCTTCTGGGAGTTCAATGACAGCGACGTAAGTCAGGCGATGGGAGTGTTGGGAAGCTATGGACATGAAGCTAACCTTGGACGCAGTACGAATGCTCGGCGTTTATTGTCGACACGTGGCTGGAAAGCGTGGCGGGTAACCGAACCAACATTGCGCCGCAGAACATTCCGTGGGACATGATACGCTACCTGGTGACGGAGACGTACGGCGGCAAGATTGACGACGAGGGCGACTTCAGGCTCCTCGGGCAGCTGGTGACGTCGCTGCTGACGCCGGCGGCCTACGAAGTGGACCACAAGCTCGTCGACGGGCCGGAGGGCGGACTGCTGGTCCCGTCGGGAACCAGCCTGCAAGAGTTTACGGCGTGGATCCACCAGCTGCCGGAGCGGGAGCCGCCGACGTACCTGGGGCTGCCGGCCAACGCGGAGAAGCTGTTGCTGGTTGGGCTGGGGCGTAGCCTGATTGAGGACCTGGGCAGGGTGACGGAGCTGCTCGACCAAGGAGAGCAGCTGGTGACGGAGTCGTGAAGCGGCGTGACAAAGTGCGGTGCTAGTATTTGATGGGGCTTTGCCATGCCAGCTCTTGTTTTCCTTCTTGGGCCTGATTAATCGTGCTTTTGTATGGGGCGTCTGGTGAGGGAGGGCCGGGGAGAGACGACGGGACTGCAGTGATACCCCGAGGACGAAGCAGTCCTGGCCTTGTTCGCATCAGTTGTAGGGTGAAGGTTATTGAGAAGACTGAATTGATGGGATTTTAAGACGTGCGGGTGCGGGAGACTTTGCAGAGGGGGGGCTGGCTGGTATAACTGGGCGATTCATATGGCTTAAAGCAATAGGTGCTAATTAGTATGTGAAGTCTAAGCAACTTGAGGTGAAAGGGGAAGAAGAAAGGGTGGCAACCAAGTCGGATGTCCGTTCCGTAGTGGGTGTGAAGATGGGTGTGAAGATGGCTTTGACGACGATGGACGTTGGAAGAAGGAGGGATCAGTGAGGGCCGAGACTTGGTCGGGTTGACGCTCTGCCAAGTGCATGTGTATCTCCGGGTCTGCCAACTTGGGGGCTACTGTAACTTACAGGGAGAGCGAGGATTGCTTGACTTGGGCTGTACCAAATACCGTACAGTACACACTAATAACTGTATATACCTACAGTGTCTAAGGTATGTATGCGCGCGTATGCATATGCATGGGCGAATACAGGTTCCATGGTGGAGGGAGGAGGGTCAGGTGGTTTTGCAACGCGTCTGTGCTGTACAGTATTAATTACCCAAGGTACTCCTACCTATGGCGATGACGTTGGCAAGTTTCTGGTACGTACAACACCTACTGTTGGTAGGCAGTCTGCAACGGTCGTCGTCGTCAAAGGCGGAGGAAATGGTCCTCGGTGATGGCTGGGCCAAGGGGAGCTGCGTCACGGGCAGTCAGTCAGCTGCTGGCCCTCGCACGGTGCGTGCACCTTGCCGGGTGGTTCCCCGCGCAGAGCGCCTGCCAAGGTTCATGGCTCCTTTTTTTTTTCCATGGCCCATTCTCATGCTGTCTACTCCGGATGGCGGTATTGATGAATTGTTTGTCTCAAGGTGCGGGCGCGTATGTTCCAATAAGGAATAGGGCAGAGTGCTGTACCTACACGCGGATTCTGGCCGCCAACGTGCTCTAATTAGCGGGAGGCGGGGAAGCGGAGGGGGTGTTGCGGGTGCTGGCGCGGGGGGTGGGGAAAGGGGGGAGGGGGGTTGGTGCACTAAGCGAACGCACTGCAGAAGCTGCCACACAAGACAGCCACATACATGCACTGTAGAAGTTGCCACACAAGACAGCCACATGCACTGTAGAAGCTGCCACACACGAGACAGCCACGGCGTGTGACGGCAGAGGGCCAAAACAAAAGGAACCAGGCCACCACCACCACCACTATTCTTGTCTTTACTGGCCCACCCCCCCTGCTCTTCTCACTCAACCCCCTCTTTGCCTCTTTGAACCACCATCATCGTCACCCTCGTGCAGGGTGGCGTCTTCTCTCCTGTTGGCCTGTCTCATCATGCTCTTCCCCGCCGCTGCTGTGGGTGGTGGTACTTGTACTGTGCCGGGAATGACTACATGAAAACATGTACCGTCGGTGCCGCGTCGGCCCCTGTGTGCCACCAACCACCCGCGCCAGGATACCTTGGCAGAGGTACCTCTTCTCTACCTCGCACGCTGACGTATATATGATACTGTGCCTTTCTACGCTCAAAACTCATGCCCTTCCCCTCTCCTCTCCTTTCTCCCGCCTCTCCCTCTCTTCCCCTCTCCGCTGCTACTGTACAGCCCGCCGTCGACAGGAAAATCATCTCGCCCCGGCTCCCAGCTGTTTTGACCTACTCCTTTTGCTTTGGCTTCCACCGGCCTTGATCTCTCCCTCCAACCGACATCCACGCCCCTAGCGGAGGGCAAAGTCATCGGCCAAGATGGCGTGGCAAGATTGTACGTCGCCTCCAAGGCTTTGCTTCTCACATGTTCACACCACTAACAATAATTCATCAGACAACCCCTTTATTAAGCGCGAGACGCACACCTCCAGCTCCATCCTCACCTACAAGGTCCTCACCCTCCTCTCCTGGCTCCTCTCTGTCGTCGTCTCCGTCTATTACACCGTCCACGAGCCTCACGATGGCTTCAACATCCGCAACCGCGTCTGGGACCAAAACTACCTCTACCCAAGCGCCTTTACCATGAACCACGTCCTCGCAGACATTTACTGGTCCGTCGTCCTCTCGCCGAGCTCACGACTTCTCCGCTGACCGATATATAGGATTGGCCTCTTCATCCTGCAAATCGGTTATATTGCCCACCTCTTCTCGAGCAATGCCGACCGTGCCTATGCCGCCGCCAGTGTCGGCAGCCACTTCATCCTCAACAATCTCTTCCACTTTGCCTTTATCATGCTCTTCGTCCGCTCCCACTTCCACTGGGCCGAGCTCATCCTCGTTCTCAACTTCATCAACCTCTCCTCGCTCTATTTCCGCCACAACGCCTACCCGCGCTTCATTCACGCCCCGGCCGTCTCCGGACCTCTGGCCTGGACCTTTGTCGCCATCTACTGGAACGGCGCCATCATGGTACCCCACCAACACAACCTTGTTGCCCGCGTCTTTGGCAACATTTTCATCTGGTCTATCCTGGCCTATGGCTCCTTTTTCATCGTCGCCTACAAGGTACGCTCTCCCTGTCTCTTTCTCTCATGATATTCTCGTATTAACCTCTCGCAGGACTATACCATGGGGTTCGCCCTCAGCATCCTCTCTGCCGCCATTGGCGTCGCCCAGTTCCAGCGCCAGATCATTGCCCTGCAGTGGATCTTTGCTTTTGTCATCATGGCCCTACTCTTCGTCATGACCCTCGCCATTGCCCTGCCCACCTGGGCTGGACGTGACCTCAAGTGGAGGCGCAACCCGCCCGCCGACCAGGAGCGCGCTCCACTGCTCAACGACTAAAGGAGACGAGGTGTTCCGCAAGAACCAGCGCTTGTGTCTTTGGGCATTGCGTGCTGGTGTGAAATCCCCCACTCATGTATATGGATCTCGGTTTCCATTCTCACTGGCGAGGGCCTATTTTGATTGCGAGAGGACCATCATGATCATGCTGCACTAAAGAACGCAAGTACTCTCGTCTACACCTGTGCGGGCAACTTGACTGCAAGATTATGTCGGACTTGGTTGATTGGAGGGGAAAACCCATTGAAGGCGTTGTCTTCGACCTAAGGGGAGCCAGGGAACGGGATACGAGGTTGCTTGCCAAGCTTTGTTGGCGGAACCTGGAAGGACTTGGGATGGCTGCTCGCTTGGGCAGCCTGTGTCGTAATGAAGCGGTACATTGCAATTTGATTTACACGCGGTTGTACCTGATGGCTGAATGGACGCTGTCCAGCTCCTGTTTGTCTTTTGCTTTGATTCGCGAACGCTCGGTCGCCGAGCTACTGCCACCGCCTGCTTGATGTGTACTCACCCAGCCGTCAAATTAACAGCTTTCCCTTCTCACAATGACGCTCCAATTTGCAGGGTGGTATGCTTGACCAACGACGGGTGGTTGGAGCCGCCAATTACTTACCCGAAGGCACGTCTCCAAAACATGGCGAGCGCCGTCGGCAATGCTCCCAAACGAATCAAGCGTCTTTGGCTTCGAGTCCTATGTCAACGGGTTAGCAGTTGCTTAAGGGGCGTCGGCCCAAGGAGTCGAATGATGAGCAGCGGGCACTTGCATGGTTACACCACCAGATGGCACTGTCGAGTGAGCAGCTGACTCTGCCGCAGTTTCCTGGGCCGGCCTCGTTGGTTGGACGGCCCTGGACACCCGAGAGATAGCGAATTCCGTTATCAATGAATGCCGGGTTGGCACCAAACCAGCCATGGGGGTTATCGCAGGTAACGGAGAAGTCGGTTCGTTTGTTAGACCCGTGGCTCTCGATGCGGTTGTCCGTAGAGTTGTTGCCCGTGTACTTGGCAGCCCAGTTGGGATTCAACTGTGTAGCACGCTTCTGGACGTCATGGACGGTGCCAGTCAGGGTTACCAGAGGGCCACCGGGGACAGCTCGGACCTGGCATCCGGGGAGGAAGGCGACGTAGGCTGGGATCGGGGCCATGAGAGCAAAGGCCTTGGAGCAGCGTGAGCGTTTTGTTCGTTCCTAATCTCGAGGTATCACGACTGACCTGCTTGCACAGAGCCAAGAGGAAGAAAGCCTGGAGGCGAGCCATTGCAAGAGAAGCCTTTTGATTTCGGGACAGTTCGGTAGGGAGGGCAACACTTGAACAAGCGACGTCTGTCGGTTAGTATAACGCAAGTGTTAATTTTCCGGCCAGAGAGGCAAGGGGGAAAGGAAGGAATCTCACACAAGGCCGTCTTTTTCTGCTCAACGTCGTGTTTTTACGTTTCGTGGCTGGCTCTTTTATGCGCTTGGGGGGAGCTTGTTTCCGCCAAACAGACAAGCAAAAAGCCTGTTGCCATGGACTAGCGCGAGAGAAATATGCATGATGCTATTATATGTTTTGGCCGAGTATTCGTGAGTCGGGTGGTTTTTGAGCAAGTTGGTGTGGACCCCTTGCTCGACGGCATATCATGTCCAAGGCTTCATGGTCTTTCGAGTGGGATACGGGTTTAATGGGGGCGATATTGCATAGGGGGTATAGAGTATAAATAGTAGAAGTAAGGTGATTGGGAAGATGGCACAAGATGGTGCTGCGATGACCGACGCGAGAATATCTATTATCTTTACAGCTACATGACATGGCTCAAAGCCTCAACGTGCAGCTATATCGTCCTGTCCTATCGATAAGCCGCACTAAACACCACTCACTCAGCCTCCAAAGATTCGTGCTACGGCTTCCAGACACACTGGCCAGAGAGTCGAAACGACAAACGTTGACGAGGGATTCAGGACGTCGGTCGCTCCAAAGGCCCCATGAGGCCGCTGCGGGCATTTCCGCTGGCCCTCAGCGTGGGCACCGACATTTGCCACATCGCGCGCATCCACGCCATCCTCCGGGGCCCGCGGCGGGGGCGCTTCGTGCGGCGCATCCTGGCGCCCGAGGAGCTGGCGGCGGCCGACGACCGGCTGCCGGGCTTGACGGCCGAGGGGGGGCTCGTCGCCGGAGACGGAGACGGGGATGGGGATGGGGGAGCGGTTCGGAAGACGGGGCTGTGGAAGATGGCCGTCTTTGTGGCGGGGCGGTGAGTCCCCCCCTCCTTCTTTCCACTGATGCAACGCGTTTAGCCAAGGTTGATGGCGGGGAACTGACGCGACGGCATCGTGGACAGATTCGCGGCCAAGGAAGCGGCCATCAAGGCGCACGCGCAGCAGCACCGGCGACTGGGCTGGCACGACATTGTGATTGAGCGGCGGCGATGCAGCAGCAACGGTAGCAGCAGCAGTGGACCACCGGTGGCGAGGATCAAGGCGGGCGAGGGCGAGGGCGAGGACGAGGACGAGAGCGCGCTCGTGTCCATCAGTCACGACGGCGACTATGCGACGGCCGTGTGCATTGCCTACAGTGGAGGCCGGGACTCTACGCAGCCATAATGCACGGCGTTATTAAAAAAAAAAGTTGAGCAAATAAATCGCAGCATCAGAATGAAGATGATACCGGATCAAAGACGACGCGGCAAAAAGTAATGCACGCGGTATACCAGGGACTCGAACCCTGAGCCTCAGTCTTGAGAATATGTTCCAATTGTCGGAGTCAACAATAGGAGGACTGCGCGCTACCATTGCGCCAGCACACCAAACCAAACACATAAAGTGGGCGTGCGACCGCTGATGCAAGCGATTGGATGCGGGGTTTGGTTCTTATAGTGGCTTATAGCCAGACAGCACCACGAGGGCCTTCTGGAGCTGGACCCCGCCATTCTGTGTCAAGGTGTCTGCACAGAGTACAAGCCACTTACTTTACTGTACAGCACACAAAAGCAGGACCAGATAATTAGAATGGCACTTACTCTGTAGATTCCAGGCGAGCATGTGAAAGCGGCTGCGCCCAAAGCGGACTAGCCTGGCCTGCGCATCCCCCACACTCCTCGGCGCTGCACGCCAACCATCAGCCGAGGCTCGCCCTGTCGAGCTGCCGAGAGGCCGCTGTAGCCCTTCTGCCGAGAGGCCGCTGCAGCCCTTGAGCCGATGACCTTAACCTCCTCTCCTCCGCCGCTTCTCCCTCTTTTCCTCCCCATATCCACCCTCTCCCTCCCTTCATCTCCGTCGTTCATCTACACACCCTCTCTCTCTCTCTCTCTCTCTCTCTCTCTCTCTCTCTCTCCTCCCATCGTCACTGGTTTCTCTTGTCAGCCCTCTCCACATCTGACCTCCCTCCAGCAGGTCCGCGTGGCCCGAGAGCTCCGTCCGCCTTGCGTCCATCCTCGCACTCACATACACAATGGCTGAGCAGCTGAGATTTGACGGCCAGGTCGTCGTCGTCACCGGCGCCGGCGGCGGCCTCGGCAAAGCCTACGCCCTCTTCTTCGCCTCGCGCGGCGCCAGCGTCGTCGTCAACGACCTCGGCGGCTCCTTCAAGGGCGAGGGCAACTCCAATAAGGTGCGCCGGCAGACTCGCTCGAAGCACCCATGCACTCACTGACCGACTCCTCAGGCCGCCGATGTTGTCGTCGACGAAATCAAAGCCGCCGGCGGCAAGGCCGTCGCCAACTACAACAGTGTCGAAAGCGGCAACCTCATCATCGACGCCGCCATCAAGGCCTTTGGCCGCATCGATATCCTCCTCAACAACGCAGGCATCCTGCGCGACGTCAGCTTCAAGAACATGAAAGACGCCGACTGGGACCTCATCATCAAGGTCCATGTCAAGGGCGCCTACAAGTGCGCCCGCGCCGCCTGGCCCCATTTCCGCAAGCAAAAGTTCGGGCGCGTCATCAACACCGCCTCGGCCGCCGGCCTCTTCGGCAGCTTCGGCCAGACAAACTACTCGGCCGCAAAACTCGCCATGGTCGGCTTCACCGAGACCCTCGCCAAGGAGGGCGCCAAGTACAACATCCTCTGCAACGTCATTGCCCCCATCGGTAGGCGACACCCCTCTTCCCCCCAAGGCCGCCCTTGACTGACTTGGCCCCAGCCGCCAGCCGCATGACCGAGACCGTCATGCCCCCCGATGTGCTCGAGAACCTCCGGCCCCAGTGGGTCGTGCCCCTCGTCGCCGTCCTCGTCCACAAGAGCAACACGTCCGAGACGGGCGGCATCTTCGAGGTCGGTGGTGGCCATACCGCCAAGCTCCGCTGGCAGCGTTCCGGCGGTCTGCTCCTCAAGGCCGACGACTCGTACACGCCCGGTGCCATCCTCAAGAAGTGGAACAAGGTCGTCGACTTCTCGGACCCCCAGTATCCTACGGGCCCCAACGACTTCATGACCCTGCTCGAGGAGTCGATGAAGATGGGCCCCAACGAGCAGGGCGAGAAGCTCGACTTTTCCGGCAGAGTCGCCCTCGTCACAGGCGGCGGCGCCGGCATTGGCCGCGCCTACTGCCTCGCCTTTGCGCGCCACGGCGCCTCGGTCGTCGTCAACGATCTCGCCGACCCGGACACGGTCGTTGGCGAGATCAAGAAGATGGGCGGCAAGGCTGTCGGCGTCAAAGCCTCGGCCGAGGACGGTGACGCCGTCGTCAAAGCGGCCATTGATGCCTTTGGCCGCATCGACATCATCGTCAACAACGCCGGCATCCTTCGTGATAAGGCCTTTACCAACATGGACGACAATCTGTGGGACCCCGTCATGAACGTCCACTTGTACGGCACCTACAAGGTGACCAAGGCCGCCTGGCCCTACTTCCTCAAGCAAAAGTACGGCCGCGTGCTCAACACGACGTCGACAAGCGGCATCTACGGCAACTTTGGTCAGGCCAACTACGCCGCCGCGGTAAGTCGTCCACCGTCAAGCCGCAAAGAAGACGGAGAGCTGGACAAGGACATGCTAACAACCACTCCCTCAGAAATGCGGCATCCTCGGCTTCTCGCGTGCCCTGGCCCTTGAGGGCTACAAGTACGGCATCTACGTCAACACGATTGCCCCCAACGCCGGCACGGCCATGACGGCCACCATCATGCCCGAGGAGATGGTCCAGGCCTTCAAGCCCGACTACATCGCCCCGCTCGTCCTCGCCCTCTGCAGCGACAAGTGCCCGGACCCGACGGGCGGCCTTTACGAGGTCGGCAGCGGCTGGTGCGGCCGCACCCGCTGGCAGCGCACCGGCGGCCACGGCTTCCCCGTCGACGTGGAGCTGGTGCCCGAGGAGGTGCTCAAGCATTGGAGCGACATTGCCAACTTTGACGACGGCCGCACCGACAACCCGGAGAAGACACAGGACTCACTGCAGAAGATTATGGCAAACATGGAGAACAAGCGAGGGTCCTCAAGCCAGGTATGATGCTCCCTCCCCCTCGTTCTTGTTCTTTGGTTCCCTGCCCTGTCTGTCTTGGCAGACGGTGAGGGCGCGGACACGGCGGGATAGGACAGGCTCCCGCCTGCCATGTACATTTTAGCTAGTGCCAGCAATGTGATTTGCATCTCGTCCTTTTGCTCTTCCTTGTGTCCTTTCTCCAACACCTGAAAGTCGAGACCACATGTGGGCTGGCTTGACACCGCTGCGGACTTTGGTGGCTGATTCGTGGCTCTTCCAGGAGGGAGGCTCTGGCGCGGCTGGCAACGAGCACCTCGCCGCTATTGCCAAAGCCATCAAGACCGAGGGCCCGCCGTCCGAGTTCAAGTACGAGGAGCGCGACGCCATCCTGTACAACCTGGGCGTCGGGGCAAAGCGCACCGAGCTCAAATACGTCTTGTGAGTCGAGAGGAAGCACGGCGTGCCTGGTCTCTCTTTTCCTTCCTCTGTTCCGCCGCTGACGACGACGCACCTCTTTGCAGCGAGGGCAACGAGGACTTTCAGGTGCTGCCGACGTACGGCGTGATCCCGCCCTTTAGCACGGAAATGGCGTTTGACTACAACGCCATTGTGCCCAACTTCTCGCCCATGATGCTGCTGCACGGCGAGCAGTACCTCGAGATCCGCAAGTTCCCGATCCCAACGACGGCGCGCCTGGTCTCGCGCGGCCGCCTGCTCGAGGTGGTGGACAAGGGCAGCGCCGCCATTGCAAAGAACGGCATCACGAC
Organism: Hirsutella rhossiliensis; assembly: GCF_020360975.1. NCBI lineage: Eukaryota > Fungi > Ascomycota > Sordariomycetes > Hypocreales > Ophiocordycipitaceae > Hirsutella > Hirsutella rhossiliensis. Next base: position 3,866,801 of record NW_025408669.1, read on the forward strand.
GGTCAATGCCGAGACGGGCGAAGACGTCTTTTACAACGAGATGACCGTCTTCCTCCGGGGCTGCGGCGGCTTCGACGGGCCTGCCAAGGGGCGCGATCGCGGGGCGGCGACGGCGGCGAATGTGCCGCCGCAGCGGGCGCCGGATGCCGTGGTTGAGGAGCATACCAAGGAAGATCAGGCGGCTATTTACCGCCTGAGCGGCGACTACAAGTACGTCTTTGATCTTGTTCCTTGGAAGAACGCGAAACACGTCATTCGTGCTTGCTGTACTGGTGACGACGAGGATGATGGCAATGATTTACTGACGGACGACCCTGCAGCCCCCTCCATATCGATCCTGCATTTGCCAAGATGGGCGGCTTCAAGGCTCCCATCCTGCACGGCCTCTGCACCTTTGGAATTGCCGGCAAGGCCGTCTATGACCGGTACGTGAAAGCCCCCTGCCTTGGCTTGGTCTCGCCCGCCAGCTGACAACAAGCTCCTTTCCCCTTTGCCCTGCCTGCAGCTTCGGCCCCTTCAAGAACATCAAGGTCCGCTTCGCCGGCCCCGTCATACCCGGCCAGACGCTCGTCACCGAGATGTGGCGCGAGGGCAACCGCGTCGTCTTCCAGTCAAAGGTCAAGGAGACGGGGAAGCCCGCCATTGCCGGCGCCGCCGCGGAGCTCATGCCTGGCGGCGACACGGGCAGCAGCCTGTGAGGAGAGAGATTGGGATTGGACAAGGACGAGAAGGAAGGAGGCGGGTTTCGTCTCCCATCTGGATGGGAAATGAGTGATTGAATGGTTGGATAGTCCAGACGCGCTTGTACTATATATATATATATATATATATATATATACATGACACTGTTTCCTCTTACTCATGATTTGTGCTTTGTACGCAATGGGAAGTTGTATGCGCTCGGATTGCCATGCTCGACATGTCCCCGTTAAACCCCTGGGCCATTTGCCCCCATTCCCATGCCCGCTCCTGCTCCCACGTTTAACCCATGCGTTGTTTGCCATGCGTTGTTTGCCATGCGTTGTTTGCCCATGAAAATAATAGCACGAATAAAGTAAACCAAAACAAAAGGGCCAAGGAAACATGGCCGGACGGCCCTCAGGCATACAGCGCATCCACAACAAAGTCCAGCAAATCGGCAAACGTCAGCCCGCCGGCGCCGCGGCCCCGGAAGCGCTCGCCGCGGCCCCGTTGCTGGGCCACGCCCGTCTCGAGGTAGGCCTTTTCGGCGCCCGAGAGGTCGCGGTGCTCGCGCTCGCGCCAGGCGCGCTCGGCCTCTGAGCGGGCCTGGTCGAGGACGCGGTCGACGTCCTCGGCCTCCCAGAGGTTGCAGCGGTCGCAGTCGCGGCAGGGGCGGGGGTCCCCGTCCGGGCGGAAGTGGTCGCAGAAGTGGCGGTAGCCCTCGTCGCCGAGGTCGGCGCGGCAGACGTAGCACATCTTGTAGCCGCAGGGGCAGGTGAGCTTGTTGCAGCCGGCGTTCTTGACAAACGACGTGTTGCAGCGCGGGCACACGCGCTTGATGGCCAGGCTCATGGCCTGCTCGACCTGCGTGCGCAGCGCCACGAGCGACGACTCGTTGCACACATGGATATCGGCCCACGATTTGTGGCACGACAGGCACGACACGCGCTTGCACCGCGGGTTCTGGCACGAGAAGCGCAGGCCCCGCCGCCGCCGGCAGTGTCGGTTGAGCGCCTTGTTCCACTCGCTGCTGAGGCGGCGCCACAGGCTCTGGTTGGAGCTGACGAGGATGCACGCAAGCGAGGAGAGCAGGGCGACGGGGAAGGAGAGGATGAGCATTGCCGCGCAGCAGACGAGCAGCACGAGTCCGTAGGCGTTGTCGACCCTCAGCCGGGGCCGCCTGCCGCTCAACGGCACGCAGACGTCGTCGACCTCGATGTAGCTGCAGAAGGGACAGTGGATCAGGGGCAGCGCCGACGCCACGAGACCTTGTTCCGCCAGACGCTGGTCCAGCTTGTGCAACATGTCGGCGCCCTCCCTGTCCTCCATCAGGGCGCGGTGTAGATGGTCGGACGGGACGTAGCCGGCGCACCCGTCGCCCTCGACCGCCAGGCACTTGAGGGTGCCCGTGTCGGTGTTGATGCTGCTGAGCCATGCCTGGCCAAAGAGGGCCTCCTTGATGGAGTGCCGCACGCAGCGGACGCAAATCATGTGGCCGGCCTGGTTGCAGCTGGTAAACTCCTCAAAGGGGGCGCCGACGAAGCAGCATGTGCACTCGTGGGTTGCGCCCGCCCGCTCAGCCTCATCGTGGTTGAGGCGCACGGCGAGCCCGCGGTCCGCCGCCTCCCTCTCCTCTCTGTCCCTCTCTTTCAAGGGACGCACGAGGGTATCGTACAGCTCGCGGTCGAGCTCGGCGCTGCCAGTGCTGCGGACGGCGGGGAAGATGGAGCCGTGGCCGGTGGAGCGCCAGACGACGAGGGGGTGGTTTTCGGCCTCGCCGGTGCCGATGGGCTTCCGTCGCAGGAAGAGAGAGGAGATGGTGAAGCGCCAGGACTTTGACGAGAGCGAGACGAGGGTGCGGCGGGCGTCGAGGTAGGCGTGGTTTGACTCGGCAAGGACGGCGTTGATGGTGGACCGCGACAGGCCCCTGAACTCTAGCCAAGCGAGTGAGCGAACGGCCCGGATGTACTCTGGGCTGCGGAAGACGTCTGTCCTGGACAGGGGCGTGGCAGGGTCGGAGCCCCGGTCGGCGACGGTCCTCCACCTGCCCTTGACCCAGGCAACGCGGTTCTTGAGCAGTGCGTCGGCGACGAGGGCGAGGCGCGACTCGCCGTCGAAGCTGGACAGCAGCTCACGGAAGACCTCGATCTGGACATCGGGGAAAACGGCGGCCAGGGCCTCGAGGCTGCTGTTGAGGTCGCGCAGGTCGGGCCGCTCGGGCGGGATGCAGGGCAGCTGGGCCTCGTCGTGTATGAATTCCGGCCGCCGGTGCTGCTGCTGCTCTGACGACGAGGACGACGAGGACAACGGCAGCGGCGCGGGCCTTGGCTTGGTGCGGCTGCTGGCGGGCGATCTATCGCTGCTACTGGAGGAGAGCAGGCCCGAGAAGACCATGATGGATTCTCATGCTGGATGAACGCGCATGTCTGTCGCTCTGGGTCGCGCAAGCTGGCCGCCAGAAGGTACGGTTTGCGGGAGGAGGAGGAGGAGGTTGTCGTTTGTCGTCGGATGACTCAGATGAGGGATGCCACGTGCGCCGGTGTTGAGCGAAGACGAGCTTCGGCAGCAGCGCGGGAGCAGAAGCACCGGGACGGTAGATACGAATTACGTGCGCAGCGGCTGGTTAGTAAAGAACCAAAAATTGGACCGCTCGACGCTCCCGATACCGACGCGGTTTGCGTTTCTTCTTGTCAACCGACAAACAAAGGCTTGAATGGCAGACAAGGAGCGACTTGATGCAGTGATGGAGCTTCATCAGATCTGTCTCTCCGACCGGATGCATGGCAGTACCGTGATGAGCTGTTGCGCAGAATATATGGACTAACAACTAGTCCCCGTTCATCAATTCACATGGCTTCATGGTCTAGTGGTATGATTCCTGCGTACGTTCAACCGACATACAGTACCCCTTCCGACCGTAAGCTAATAAGTCCTAGTTCGGGAAATAACCTGGAGTCCCCGATTCCTAAGAATCGCCTTTGCAGGAGGCCCCGGGTTCGAATCCCGGTGAAGCCCCACTTTTTGCTGTCCAGTAGCAATATAGTCTTTTTTTTTTGGTATACTCGACATTGCTGGCTTTTTGCTGCCTTTGCAAGCCCGTGAGTTCCGAAGCCAGCCCGTAACTGTATTTGTTTGGACATTCTTTTGCTGGTCGTTGTCGGTGCAGTGCCACTTGCATACACCCCCGCCTCAGAAACGTCCAAGTCCATCGCCATTCTGACCTGCGCATCCAAGTGCCCCAATGCTGTCGGAATTGCACAATGACAAAGCTCCAATATGCATCCCTTTTATCCGCGAGCGCCTCGAGGCCCATCAGTCCCGCGGGCCCTTGATGATTGGCCTCAACGGCATGCAGGGAGTGGGCAAGACAACGCTCGTCACTGCGCTAGCCGCTGTGCTCGACGCGGCCGGCATCCGCACCTTGACCTGCAGCATAGACGATTTCTATCTGACGCACGAGGACCAAGCCGCCCTGGCTCGCGAGCACCCCGGCAATGCGCTCATGCAGCACCGCGGCGAGCCAGGTGAACACCGGACCTGCGTACCCAGGGAGTCTAGGGTAGGTAGGCGGGACGGCGCTGACTGGGTGCTTCTTCTAGGAACCCATGACATTGCTCTCGCAGGATCCGTCTTTGCCTCTTTGATGCGCGGAGAGCCCACGAAAATTCCCCAGTACGACAAGGGCGCCTTCAACGGTCAGGGAGACCGCCGGCCCGGGTCGGAGTGGAAGGCCGTCAATGAGCCTGGACAGCCGCCCGTGCAAGTCGTCATCCTCGAGGGCTGGCTGGTCGGATTCCGACCCCTGAGCTTGGACGACGTCGAGCGGAGATGGAGCGCCCCGAGCCGTACCCTGCACAAGCATCGCCTGGAGTACTTGCTTCTCCTCAACCAACTCCTCAAGGACTACGACCCTCTGACGGACCTCTTTGACGCCTTCATCCACATTGACTCGGAAGATGTCGAGTACGTCTACAGCTGGCGCCTGGAGCAGGAAGACAGCCTCCGAGCCCAGAGGCGAGATCCGACTGCTGGCATGACGCCGGACCAGGTCATTAAGTTTGTCGATGGCTACTTTCCCGGCTACGAGCTTTACACGGATGGCTTGAGGAGAGGCATCTTTGCAAACCGTCCCGGATGCCAACTGCGCCTGGTGGTTGGTCGTGACAGAAGGGTGAATCAAGTCGTTCGCATTTAGGGCAATCTCTCCACGGCTGGAAAGCATGTCATGGGCCAGGCAAACTGTCTTCATGGTATAGATTCATCTCCCGAGGACTCCTCGTACGCCCCAAAACGCCAGCTTCGCAACGCACATGGTACATGTCTTTTAAGCAAAGCAAGCTTCCAGCCCCTCTCTACAGACTCTTGTCATCCACCACGCGCTGTCCATCTTGCCTCATCTTGGCAAGCTTGCGATCAATCGTCTCCGAGCGAAGCCGAACAGCCTCCTCACGTCTAGCAGCCTCGTCTTCAAACCCTTGAACCATGCGACGCTTGCTGCGTCTGGCATCTCGTAGTTGTGTCATAATGCCGCTGAATTGGTCGACGAACCAGTCGCCAGCGGCCTCCCAATCATCCAACGCCATGGCGGCAAACATGTGCTGCTGCTCCTTTTCCCCCTGCTGTCGGTATTGCTCTAACTTTAGGGGGAGCTTGGCTGATGCGTCCTGTCCACCCTGGGCTGTTGCTTTGCCCGGGTCAAGGTCAAAGGGTTCGTCTGTGAGATCGCTGAATGACATTGAGCTCAGCATCCTGTCATCGTAGTCGGGGCTGCCACGGCGGCGCTTCCGTTCCCGGGGCAGCTTCTGCAGCGCAATGTTGGCAGGCACCGGACTCCCTTCCCTGAAGCGCCGCGTGCCGCCTCTGGGTTTGTCTGCAGCAGCCATCTTAGGGGGCCCCTCATGCGCGGACAGGGAGTCGAGCTCTTCGTCCAGGTCGTGGGCGGGAGCGCTTTGTCGGGCATCGTCCAGGTTCCGCCGCCCCGGCCAGTGTGTACTCTCAATGGACGGGGATGGGCTGGGAGTCTCACGCGTTTCATGGATGACATTTCGGCTAGGTGCGGGCAGCCTCTTAATCCTTACCTCGCGTACAGGAAGCTTCGGCTGAACCGCAGCAGCTGCTGATGAGCGGTCATGGTGGGGCCTGTAGCTTTGCGGCTGCCTCCTGTTTGCGAGTACGGCATCGTCGTGGAAGCCGTCCATCATCTGTGGCAGGCCGCGGCGATCGGCCCCCGGGACAACCGACATCATGAGGTTTTCTCCGATGCGGAAAGCAGCCGGAGGAGGGGCGCTTTGAAAGCCCCTGCTGCTGTTTTGAACGTGAGCCTGAGGGCCGCGGTTGCTTTGCCCCTTGGCATTGGGGGTTGCCTCTCCCTCGGACCCCTCTTCAGGCTCGTTCAGAGGAGTCGAGAGGCCCGAGTTCATGAAGCTGTCGCCGAGCTGGGAGCCGGAGAAGAGACCTGGGTGGTGGTGATGGCCCGAGCTGCCCCTGGCCGGGTGTGAAGTCGGGGAAGTCTGAGAGACGTGTGGCGGCGACGCCAAGCGCGCATGGCTAGTGATTTGGCCATTGTGTTGCTGATGCGAGGCGCCGTTTCGGTAGTTTGCGGGCAGGGAAAGCCTGGCAGCTTCGGCCAGTTCCTGTCTGGTAGGCGCATGTGACGGATCCTGGGGCGTGTCTGATCCGGTCTCGACCAGAGTATCGCTCTTTGGGGCGCTCGCGTTGTAGTTGGCGGCGCTGTCCGAGTTTTTGCGGGCGAAAGCCTGCAGCCTGCCACCTCTGTCCTTTAAGCTCAGCGGCATCTCGTCCAGGCAGAGCGTGCCGATGGTGGTCGAGCTCTTGAGGTGCGCAAGCGTGCACAAAGTCAGGTCATGAGTTAATCTGCCGGCGTGAATGGGTCGACGTGACGGGGAACCATCATCTCGCCGGCCCCATGCCGCAAGTAACCACGACGATAAGGGCTGTTACTTTGTAACTCATGCACGGTGAAAGGGCAGCGTCGCGTGCCGCGGAGGAATGGCTAGTGTCGAGGCAGGCTGAGATAGAGAATTGACCGTCGTCGAGCTAAAGCTGAGGTCGAGAAAGCGAATGCTCCGTGTGAAGCAGCCTCGATTCGCACGGTCAAGATACAAGCACCCTGGGTTATCGAGCCATCAGGAAGCCACGTGCTCCTTCACCTGGGCTGGTACTTGCTTGGGCTCAGAATAGCGTTTGCAAGCACCTCAGGTAGGCTACTAAGGTAGGGCTAGGACTGTTCATCTCAGCCAGTTGGCTCTGAACTGATGCTGAAACTTCTCAGCAGCTCGTCCAAGTGCCGATCAATGACAAAAAGTACTGCTTCCTTTAAAAATACTGTCGGAGCGGGCTGAAGCGCCGTCTTTCACGCCTCGTCCCAAGTACCCCAGGCTCTTGAAGACTTGGTCAAAGCATGCTGCTGTCACGTGAAATACCCCCGCCCCACCAGTAAAGTCATCTCTTGGGCTCATTCCACTTCCGAGGTGTCGTTAAAAGCAGCCTGTTTGCATCCTCCAACTCGGCAGACGCGCGCTCGCCGCGCGATCAGCAAGCAACGGGCTCCGAATTTGCACCGCTTCTCCACGATCCTCTCCTCCGTCGACACATGCCCTCTCCGCGCGCGCCCCCCCTGGAAGCGTTGGCGACCACGAGAACCATGCCAAGCTGTTGAGACTCGGCGCCTCGCAACGGTCGCTCCCAAATGTCTGGGCAGCCGGCGGCCGCCTCTCCTAGCCTGAAGCGAGCAAGCGGCCCTCTGGCCATGGCGTCCTCGTCAACACTTGACGCTCGTTACGCTCCTTCGGAATCCGAAAAGTCTGTCGAAAGCGCAGCCGACAAGGCGGCTCTACGATTGCGGCCTCCACGATCTTTGCCCCGTACGTCACCGATGCTTTTTCGGTCCCCACCTTGGTCCCCTGCTTTGATGCTCCTTTCTTTCGAGGCTGACGTCGTGTGCAGCCTGGATTGACTCCTACGAAGAGAGATATGGCGTCGCGCCCGAGTCCCAGCTCCGCCTCCTCAACCCGCCCGCCCGCGTCGTCCGACCTCAGCACAATGCGACCCCCAACGAGCTCCAGCGACGCGTCTCCAAGGACGGATTCGTCACCTGGGATGACCCCCAGCTGGGACCGGCAAAAGATGTCCGCGCCAAGATCCCTCACTTTCTGAGGTACGGCCGCGCGTCGATGCGTGGAAGGAAATGGGACCACCTGCGATCCGCCGAGCCCGTCATCGTCGCTGCCTACAGCCCTGCGACATCCCAGCCTGCGCTGGCCTGGAACGACTTTCTTCATGCGTCGGCGTGGGGGCATATGCCCAACGAGGAGTCCGAGGTGGTCGATTACGAAGTCTTGAAGAAGCTGCAACCGTCGTTTGATCGCGACGCCGAGGTGCCGTTGCACCCGCTCGACTCCAAGGGGTCACGGAGGCGAAGGACCATGGTGTTTTACAAGCGCGTCTGGAACGCCATCATGCGCAACTCGCTGTCTCCTTTGCTCTTCCGATTGGCCGTCATGGTCACGTCTATACTCGCCCTCGGCATCGCCACACGGATATACCAACGTGAGGACTCGATTGATAGGAACAGCGCGGAGCGAACTCAGGCGGCCGTGGCAGTCGCTGTTGACTGTGTGGCTATCCCCTACATAGGGTACATGATCTGGGACGAGTATACGGGCAAGCCGGTCGGGCTGCGCTCCGGATTCTCTAAGGTACGACTGATCCTGCTTGACCTTTTTTTCGTCATCTTCAAGTCGGCCAGCACGGCTCTGGCGTTTGAGAGCCTCGTCTTTCACAACGTCAGGGAGAGCAACCTCCTGCATCTCTCGACGGCGCTGGGAGTCTTTGAGCTTGTCGGGCTTATATCCTGGACCATGACCTTCACCGTCAACATCTTTCGCACCGTGGAGCGGCTTGGCGGCGGCGCCGACAACGACAGCGGACTCGCTTGAGGAAGAGTATTTTCCGTTTTGGCCAACTTGTACGGGACGGGAGGACGCCTTGCAAAGGGAGGCCTGTGTTGGCGAAGGCTTCAGGGGTCGAGCAACCGGAGAGCTCCCTTCTCAAGCAGATTCGAAGAGGAAAAGGTTACGAAACTGCATTGCATTGCATGCTGAACGATGTTACGACTGCGATCCCCTCGTCTCATTACCGCATACATTCAGCTCACATTGGTGCATTCGGCTCCAGCGATGATACAGCCGCAGGGCCAAGTACATACCTTAATTACCCACTTACGTCGATAAATAATGATGGCGGAGGAGGGCGAGGGGGGCTGGGCCTGGTCTGCTTCTTTGTAACTCACATCGTTATGCCGGAGCATGTCAGAGCCGAGCGTCGGGCACCCGCACATAACTTTGTTGTCGGCTTGCATCGCGGGGCGACCCGTTTGAGGGATTCCAGATGCTGTGTCGGAGTCTACCCGCGAAGGAGCTCGGGCATGTTGTATGATAACCCAGAAGGCGACTTCATTGAATTAAGGCGCCCCCTCGTGAGAAAGTCCGGGACGGCATCGCATAGTTTAGTTTAGTTTAGTTTAGTGTATTTTCCGTCCAGCAACTTTTGGTCGCTCAGGTCTCCGCAGGGGAGCACAGGACGTGCTGAGCTAGCAGGTGTCTACATGCTACATATCGTACACTTCACCCACTATCCAGCATTTCATCGGCTCAACGGCGCTCATGACAAACCTGTTGCCCGTCAGCGGGACGTCCAGGCATGAAGAGAAAGCTGTCCCGTGGTCAGATCAGCCAATTTGCTTCTGGGGCCTTGCAGCCCTTGATGACCTCGGCGATCGCATGGTCGCGAGACCTTGACGCCGCCCGAGATCGGAGCAGGTAACAGAAAGGATTGAGAGGAAAGGTAGGGTGAGAGAGAGAATGATGACCGTCTAGTGGCGTGGGCAGATCCTCCGAAGAAGGAGCTCGCTTTCGCCAGCCTGACGAATTTGTCAAAGTCCTTGCCGATTGCGCGGTTGATGGCTGCAGCCGGCCAAGGTGCAAGCCGCATACGATGCCGTGGCGCAACCTTTCTGCAGTAAAAGATGTGTGCTGGCTCTTTTCGTCTTCCGCACGAGCACGTCAGTCGCGCATTGTCGTGACCAAACCTTTCGTGGTAGTCAGCAAAATCCCCATGGTGGGTTCTTGCTGCAAGCAAGTTACGAAGCAGGGGCCGAGAGAGCGCCAATTCTGACGGGCAGCTGGTTGTGGCTTTAAGCCTCAGGTCTCTGTATCGCTCCGGCGCAGAGGCTTCCCACCAGGCCTTGAAAGCCTCTTCCGGCTGCTGTCACGGCATCGCATCTTTGAGTCGTACGAAGGCTTGCGGGTAGCCTATTGTCGGAGCGGATAAGTTACCTTGCTTCTTGGCTCATCGATTCTAACTTTGTGCTCCGTACGTACAAATGGCAGCTTCGTGCGCTAAGCCGGCTTGGGCCTAGCGCTCCCTCCCGCAATCACTGCCTTGCCGTGCTTGCCTCATCCACTCAGCAGGCTAACAAAGGGAAAGCGGCGCTGAGGACTGACGCCCGAATCCTTTGCCATAGTCCTTCTCCTCCAACAACATCTCTTCTCCTCGCCGCGCTTCGCCTTCTCCCTTTTCCTCTCCCTTGCAGCCCAGGACCGAGGGCGCAGACAGTTGAGACTTTGCTCGTGCCGTCTGTCGCCGCAGTCATCACTGCATCCGTGTGTCACGCGCCCATTTCCTCGACCCCGGTGTCGGCCATCGCCTCTTCCGCCGGCTGCGTCCGCCTCTTCGTCCCGGCGTCGAGCTCCTCCCGCGACTTGTGCTCTCCCGACCGACAGCCCCGCAGACACGCCCTTTCGGCGGGTGTTTGCCAGCTGTCCGATCGAGCCGCTAACCCTCGCGAGGCAGCTTTTCCACGACTCGACCACGACGCCCCTCACGCGCGACCCCGCCTCATCTCTCCCCGCGACGGCGCTCTGCCCATCAGGCGTAGACAATGGCGGCGAGAATGGCGAGTCCGAGTCAGATGCCTCCGGTGCCCAACCGCGAGGATATCGGGGCTACGTGAGTTCAGAAATGCTTCGCCTGCGAGGTCCCCTTGGCTTACCGAAGCAGCTGGAACTATCTTCAGGCCGGCATCACCCGCATCATGAACGATCTCGAGCAGGGCATCGACATGCAAATGTACATGGGAGTCTACACGTGCGGTCTTTCCCTACCCCCCCTCCCCCCTTTACTGCTGACGCCATGCTAATGCCGCGCAGAGCCGTCCACAACTTCTGCACGTCTCAAAAATCTGTTGGGCTCGGCGGTCCTGCCATGCACTCCAACCACCGTGGAGGTAAGTCTAGCGCGCCGACGTATACGCGACTTCCAGGGCCTAACCCAGTCTGCTCTACCCCAGCGCACCTCCTCGGCGAGGAGCTGTACAATAAGCTCATCTCCTACCTGCGGACACACCTGGGAGAGCTTGTCGAGGAATCAAAGTCACACACCGAGGAGGCCCTCCTCGCCTACTACATCAAGGAGTGGAACCGATACACCATTGCAGCGAAGTACATCCACCATCTTTTCCGGTACCTCAATCGTCACTGGGTTAAGCGAGAGATTGACGAGGGAAAAAAAAACATCTACGATGTCTACACGCTGCACCTGGTCCAGTGGCGCAAGGTTCTGTTTGAGCAGGTGTCTTCCAAGGTCATGGACGCCGTTTTGAAACTTGTGGAAAAGCAGAGAAACGGCGAGACCATCGAACATGGCCAGATCAAGCAAGTGGTGGATTCGTTTGTGTCCCTGGGTCTCGACGAAGCCGACCCTTCCAAGTCTACTCTCGACGTGTACCGCTACCACTTCGAACGGCCCTTCCTCGCCGCCACCAAAGAATTCTACCAGGCCGAATCTAAGCAGTTTGTGGCCGAGAATAGCGTTGTCGAGTACATGAAGAAGGCGGAGACCCGACTGGCCGAAGAGGAGGAAAGGGTCAGCATGTACCTTCACCATGACATCGCCGTACCACTCAAGAGGACATGCAACATGGCTCTGATTGCCGATCACTCGGCGCTGCTGCGCGAGGAGTTCCAGGTTCTGCTCGACACGGACCGGGAGGAGGACATGGCGAGAATGTACAACCTCTTGTCACGAATCCCCGACGGTCTCGAGCCGCTCAGGGCGAGGTTCGAGACCCACGTGCGGAAAGCAGGGCTCGCGGCCGTTCAAAAGGTCCAGTCATCAGAAGGAGACAAGTTGGAGCCAAAGGTGTATGTGGATGCTCTCCTTGAGGTCCACAGCCAGTACCAAATGCTGGTCAAGAAGGCCTTCAACGACGAGGCCGAGTTCACCCGATCGCTCGACAACGCGTGCAGGGAATTCGTTAACCGAAACGAGGTTTGCAAGTCGGCGTCGAGCAAGTCGCCGGAACTCTTGGCCAAGTACACGGATGTGCTCCTACGCAAGAGTAGCACCAGCATCGAGGAGGCTGATTTGGAGCGGACGCTCACTCAAATCATGACTGTCTTCCGATACATCGAGGACAAGGATGTGTTCCAGAAGTTTTACTCGCGCATGCTGGCCAGGCGGCTGGTGAATAGCAATTCGTCGTCTGACGACGCCGAGACGAGCATGATCAGCAAGCTGAAGGAGGCATGCGGCTTCGAATACACCAACAAGCTGCAGCGCATGTTCCAGGACATGCAGATATCCAAGGACCTTAACAAAGAATTCAGCGACCACCTTTCCAGTGTGGGATCCACGAGCGGCGTTGACTCTACCTTTTCCATACTCGGGACTGGGTTCTGGCCGCTCACGCCGCCGAGCACACACTTTCACCCTCCGGCCGAAATCGCAACTGAGATTGAACGCTTTGCCCGCTTCTACAAGCACAAGCACGATGGCCGCAAACTTACGTGGCTGTGGCACCTCTGCAAGGGCGAGATGAGGACGGGCTACTGCAAAAGCAGCAAGACGCCATTTACTTTCCAGGTGTCCATTTATCAGATGGCGATACTCCTGCTCTTCAACGAAAAGGATGTCTACACGTACGAAGACATGCTCAGCGCAACGCAGCTCAGCAGCGAAGTGCTGGATCAAGCATTGGCTGTGATTCTCAAGGCCAAGGTGCTCCTCATGCCCGGCGGGGCAGGGGACAAACCCGGCCCCGGCAAGACGTTTAGCCTCAACTACGACTTTAAGAGCAAGAAGATTCGAGTCAACCTGAATCTGGGCGGCATCAGGGAGACCAAGCAGGAAGAGGCCGAGACAAACAAGACGATTGAAGAGGACCGAAAGCTGGTCCTTCAGGTATGCACAGGCCCTCCTCTCTTTATCCCTCTATGACATTTGAGGAAGTTAGCGCTAACAGTGGGGAAACAGTCGGCCATTGTGCGCATCATGAAGGCACGGAAGAGGATGAAGCACACGCAGCTCATGAGCGAGACCATCAACCAGATTCGCTCACGCTTCGTGCCAAAGGTTGGGGACATCAAGAAGTGCATAGAAATACTTCTCGACAAGGAATACCTGGAGCGCATGGACGACGACGACCTGGGTTATCTCGCCTAGGGTCGGACAGCATGGGCTCGTGGCTCGGCACCACGGATGGTTGATCCTCCAAACAGGTCCGTACACGGATCCCCAACCTTTGTTGTGTATTTTGCATCGGCGTTGCCCGCAGAACCGGACATATCGGGACTTTGCCCTTTTGCAGCCGAGCGGGAGGTTGATGGAAGCGGATAGTATGAAATAGATACAATTCTCCCAGTGGCGGCTGCTTTCTCGGCCTCTTGCCCCTCTGGTTCATTATTCTGCACGCCCTGCATCTATCTAGGCGGGGCAATGCATTCGGTTCAAATTTGCGTGCTGGGTGGGAAGGCCTTCGCCATGGCCTCATGTCGGGTTTCAGGGGAATGCGGGTGGGACATGGAGCATGGCAGCTGGTGCCGGGTGTCGGACGGGAGTACGAGGGAATTAGGGAGCTTTTCACAAATCACAAGTCAAGAACAGCTGCTCGTGAAGGAAATGATGACAGTGAAGCATCAATGTGTAATCAATGTATGTGTCCCTCATGACCCGGCCACGCCAATTCATCTCTTGAAATGCTTTTTGGTACTCAACATAAATGCTCGCGACGTTCCACAATCCACCACCGACGCACGCTGCTGACGCGTGGCGCCGCTGCCGCTAGCAAGACGCAGTGTGGCAGTCCTTGCTCCATTAATTCAGCCTTCAGGCTCGACGGCTCGTCCCGTCCACCGTCTGGTTCTAGCTCTTGGCATCACCGGCGCCGTCGCTTGTCGGACTCTTGACCCCGACCACGGACTCACTCTGGAACCCGTCCTCCACTGCCCTGGCGTCCACGACTACCGGTGCGGGCCGCGTGCCGGGCTTGTCTAACTCGGCTACCCAGGGGTTGTCCTTGTCTGGTAGAACGGCCGCGGCGTAGGATTCCGAGGACTCGGGCCGGTCATCCTGCGAGTCGCTGGCGCCCGAGAGAATGCTCTCGCTGAAGCTCGCCTGCGTCGTGGGCCGCAGGTCCGGGTCCTCTACCGACGGCAACTTGGACCAGCGTGGGCTCGCCGCCGTCTGGTTGGGCAGGGGGCTCGTGGGGGTCGACGCCGACTTGTCGGACCTCGTCTTGCGGCCCCAGCCCGTGCCCCAGCCTCCGGACTTGCGCTTCTCGCCCGCCCAGGCCGCCCAACTGGACATGTAGGCGCTGGCCTTGACACCGACCGACTGCATCGTCTGCTGCGCCTTGCCCAAGTCCACCGGCGACTGAGCCGGAGCAGGAGCCTTTTCCGCAGCAACCTCGGCCTTGGCCTCTTCTCCCCGGCGGCGCTGCGACTCTCGCAGGTATTCCACGTCCGAGTAGAGCCTGTTGAGCATGGTCGAGGCCTTTTCGCGACCAAATGCAAAGTTGCGACCAAGTATCTCGCGGCCCTGGGCGAAGCGCTCGTCCAAGTGGAGTTCCTTGACCTGCTCGGCGATGCGCCTCTGGACATCGTCGATGTTCAGGCCGCCGGCGCAGGGATGCTTGGGCTCCGAGACGGCAAACAAGTTTGAATCGGTGTGATCGTTCCACATGCGGTAATTCTCCGTACGCATCCAGGCCTCGATCCATTCCATGCCGTAGTCCACGGCGGGGTCCTCGGCCGCGGCATTGCCCTTGGAAACGTCGGCGTTGGCGACGAGAAAGTTGTGAAACTTGACGGACGATATGAGACCGAGGATGTAAGCTTCAAACTGCGAGCGGATAAACTCCTCGCTCCCGACATATTGCATCGTCTTGGGCCTGCTCGGGTTCGTCTCGTCCCAAGTCTCGTTGATCTCTTGCGTGAGAAAATCTATCCATCTCCGATCAGCCGCAGTGAGGGCGAGCGCCGATCTCAGAGAGGGCGATGTGATGGTGACGGTGTCCTCATCTAGGTTGATGAGAATGTCGCTGTAACGGTCTTTTTGCTGGAGGAGGAGAGAGTTTGTGCTTCCGACCAGATATGACTTTGTGCCAAAGTCGGCCAGAATATCGAGTTGCTGCAGGGGAGTGTAAGGACCAAAGAAGCTGCCCTGCGGTCGCGTTAGCCATAGCTTCGGGAGGTGGCACAGCTGCCGTCCTGACCTTGCCAAAGATCTGCAAGGGAAGCCCCATGAAGGACAAGAGAGAGGTGCGGTTGCTGCTCTGTAGACTTGTTGGCCGCGATAACTTCTTTTCGTAATTATCCAGCTCGGGGTCTGCACAGTCCTGCAGACTGCGTAAAAGCCCGGGTATCAGGGAGATGAGGGAGAATTGGACCATGCACAACCGGTCGCAGCGGGAGCCAAAGAATAGCATCTGACAGGGGTCAGCTTTCTTCTTTAGCCGTCGAGCAGGGAAGTGTACCTTTGGCTGGAGGAGGCAGCACTTGAGTAGGACGAGCGTCTGCCACTTGAACTTGTGAATGAGCTCGCGCAAGCTCATGCCGAGATATTCATTACGGTCGTTGTCAGCCTTCATGGCGCCGCGTGCTTTTTCGTCTGCAAGGCTCTCCTGAAACCTGCGCAGAATCTCAATGTCTGCGAACTCGCGCTGGGCAAACCATGCTTGGGTCACGACACTGAGGCGTTCGCGCAGCATGCCAAAGAACTGCGGGCTGTCGGCAATGACGACGACGGCTTTCTGCACCGTCGAGCGGGTCACATCGGCAGGGCGGTTGATGAGCTGCGACGAGTCGAGCTGGCGGGTGCAGGAGATGCCAAAGAGCGAAGTGGCCGGTTCGGTGTCCGTCCTTGGTCTCAGGAGAGTAAAGTAGGAAAAATCCTCCTCGGAACTTGGGGGTGGTCAGCAGAGTAGCTCGCACGGAGGCTACGGCCAAGGTAACTGACGCGTGCGCCCCATCGCTCAGGGCCATGAAGGGGAGCAGCGACCAGCCAAAGTCGACGGCGGGGTCGACGTCTTGGTCGACGCCGAACCAAGACTCCACCTCGGGACCGCGGGCATGATGGAAGCCGACGACGGTGACGAGGGGCGCGAAAGAAGAGCCAGAAGGCGTGTCAGGCGACGACGGAATCAT
The DNA here is from genome assembly GCF_020360975.1 of Hirsutella rhossiliensis. NCBI lineage: Eukaryota > Fungi > Ascomycota > Sordariomycetes > Hypocreales > Ophiocordycipitaceae > Hirsutella > Hirsutella rhossiliensis. Next base: position 3,882,985 of record NW_025408669.1, read on the forward strand.
CGGCGACAGGACCGACTTCGTCTCGGCCCCGTTCTGGGAGCCGCCGTCCTCCTCGCCACTCATGCTCTCCCCGAGCCGGTGGCTGGAGGCAGCAGGTGGCTGTCTTGTTTCCCGGATGTCCGTGTATGAAATAGCGCGGCGCTATGAGCGATCCATGCGCCTGCGGTCGGCGACGACGGCGCGGTATGTTGGTGGTCTCGGGAGTCGGGCGCTCGGAGGACAAGGCCGGAGATGCAGAGCGTCGGTCGGTTCGTTGAGCGGAAGGGGATTCGTCGGTTTCTTGGGCGGCGAGGGATTCGGAGTCGACAAGGCGCCAGAATGGCCAATTGGCGCAATCGTGTGTCCGGTCTCGTCCGGCTATGGAGGTCGCGGCGGTGGAGGCAAGGGGCGAGCAGTCGGGAGCCCTTTTGAACGAGCTTGACGACGTGTGGCAATGCAGGATGAAGTGTCACAAATGCGGCGGGGTTCGAAGGTGTGTGTCGACAAAGGGCTCTGGCGTAGGCCAAGATGGTGGGCGGCGATCCGGTCGGCTGGACTGGAAAGGGGGGCGAGTCAGCTTTGAAGCAGTAGAGGAGGGAGGAGGAGGAGGAGGAGGAGGCATCGCGCAGGGACAGCATCGCACCTTTTTTTCCTTTTTCCGTCGGCCGTGGCAGGGAATCAGCAACGGCTAGCTGTGCTGAAGACGGGTACTGGATGTTGACAGCGAGGCGTTGGAAAAAAAGGGAGAGATTATTACCTAGGTTGGTGGTAGGTATCCGTACAGTAGGTAGGTAGTTTTGGGGAGGGTGCAAGAGTGCAAATTGCGGCACACCCACTGCCGCATCACGTGAAGCCCATCGTCGACTCTCTCGATTGATGCTTCTCCCTGTTTCCCATGGCCCAACGCACGCACGCACTTTTGTTTCTTAGCGACGCAGCAAAAGCGCCCCCCACAAAGGCCGCCTGCTGCTGTTGTTGGCCATACTGACAACGGCACGTCACTTGGCGCGCGTTTGTGCCCGGCTGGCATTCCACATGCCCAGCAGACGTGCCGGCATGCTCGATTCCTTTGTCTGCGGCAATTTCTGCAGGCTTTCTTTTTCTGCTGATTGTTTCCCTTGTTCTCTGCCCCCAACCCGACATTGCGAAGCCGGGCCGTTTCGTCATCCTGCCAGCGTGTCTTGCATTGCATAATGCCACACACTGGACCTCTACCAAGCCAAGGGGGCGCAGCAGAGACTTGGCGTTTGCCACTGCTCTCCGCGACACAGCACTGTCCAGCTCCACGTCAAGTCGACCTTGTGGCCCGGCTGGACTATCGGCTTGCCGTCGTTGAATTTTGTAATAACGCCGGCCCCCTCTGAGTGACCGTCAAGGTCAATCTTCCAGGCACCTGTTTTCCGCGGGACTTTCGCTTGGTGGCGAGAGGATTAGGATACGTTTCTTGCAGAATTGTCTCAGGGCTGTTAAGCTCTGAGTCCCAACTGCCGAGCATGCCCTTGCTTGATATGACGCACTGACTGACTGAAGTCAAGGGAGAAACTCAAGCGTCTGAGCTACCTAGACGAAAGGACTTGCCGGCATTAGTCACCCGTAGTCGTTCACCTCCATGCTCCCAGTGTCTCACTTGTATTCCCGGTGACTGAGTAAAGCGTACAAGCGTATAAAGGGGGGCTTCTACCTTGTCTTCTCAATCCAACTTACAGCTTTTGCTGGGAACATGGCCTGAATCTGCTCCGGCTGCTTATATGTGCCGCCATATCTGCCCAAGTAGACCCGATCCCACTCGCCCTTCCTTCTCCACGGTACCTTGTTCTGTGAAAGAGCCCAGGGAGGTAGGTCTACTATACATGCGCTGGGTTGTATCGAGGCACCTGGGGGCATGCAATCATAGACCTTGATACCGGACCGTTCTTACTGACGAACAGACGCTTTCGCTACACCTGCACCTCTGTTTTCGTCTGAGAATCAAGCATCATCTAGATTCTGTTGGCGGAGGCATGAATATCATCTGGCTCCACATATATAGATGAAAATGAGTCCCTAACCTTGCGCCATATCGCAGGGGGAAGACTTCCATTGATCCAGTAATCTCCGCCAGGCATCCCAAACAGAAAGAAGTTGTTCCGCATGAAGATATTTTCATCGCCCAGCCCCTGCATGTGATAGTAAACCATTCTCCCAGGAAGGGAGATCTGGTCCGATGAGCCGGCCCAGCGCTCCTTGAGTCGACTACTGCCGGTGCCTTTGTGAATCACGGCCGGCCCAAAGTCCAGTTTCTCGACGAATTGGGCCTTGGTCATGTTTGACAAGATGACAACAAAGCTGCTCATGTCTCCGAAAAAGGCTGGGAGACCATTTTCGGCGATTGATATTCTTTCGTGGCGGTTCAGCGCGTGGAGCTGGCCTTCAGAGGTCTGAACCCTCAGACTGCGTCGAAGACATTGTGCCGTCTTGGCTATGGCGTCATCTCCAGAAAGCATGTCCTGTGCATTGATAATGGTGGACACGATAGGAGCGGCGTTGAGGATATAGACGCCCTCGGTCTGCTTCACGGGAAAGAGGGAGGGCATGCGGCTTCGGACATCAACGGGGGTCAGGATGACCACACTCCTTGTTGAAGATGCAGAGAGCTCCTTGGCCGCCATGCACGATATCCACGCCGCTATGGCGTCGCCGTCGCTGATAAATGGGGTTGGCATTCCTGGGCCATGACGTGCAGCGGCCTGCAGCGAGGCCATTGCGTCTGTTCTCATCTTCTCGCAAGCCTCCCGTGGAAGATACACGGTCCTCGTCTCCATCCTTGGCCACCAGACAATGTCCAGGAGATAGCGGAGGCCCCAGACGAGTATTCTCCACCCCTTCATGTGGTGCTTTTCGAGGATGTGCTTCTCCTGGAAATTCGGATCCAAGCCTGCAGTTGCCATGGGATCCTCTGTGCAAGCGGTCATCATTGGCAGCACTTTATCGTCGTGGCCGGCGAGAATCAAGCTCCAAGCTTCGACCAGATCTCGCAGGCCCACACCGTCAGAGGATATATGCGGCCACGTCAACGAGACCAAGGTTGCGTCTGTAAAAGAGACAATGTGAAGCGAAAGCTGAGGAGCATCGGTGGTTAGATAGTCGTCTATGGTGCGCGGCGCGTTGGGGGAAATGCCGAGACTCTTGAAATCGCCATGGTTGGCTTGGAGCGATGGAGACTGAGTTGGTCTTGGGAGTTTGGATGCCAACGGGTGCTCGTCGATGCTTGTCTCGAACGAAACGTGAGAGAAGGTCAATGCCGGACGCTCCGGCGTAGAGGGTTGAGGGACGTGAATCTCTAGTTTATCGCGTTGCTGGCACGCCGAGTCAGCGCGGATAGTTCATGAGTGAGCGTTTGTGCAACTTGCATTGAGCCGAATGCGGCCTCGGAGCTTCCTCCATCCATCTCCTCTTTCCAGCAATCGCGCGAGGCTTTGATGCAGCTTCTCCGGATCGAGAACATCGTTGAAGCGCATGGTCCAGCACATGACGGCATTTCGTAGCATGGGGGTGTCGTCGAAGAAGAAGACGGGCAGGATCTCATCCGTAGGCACTCGGGCTTGGGTGACCCTCTTGGCCTTGCGCCCGGCGATAAGCCTGCTCAGTGTCTCCATGATTGACTGGCCGGTCTGGCTGCGTGCCCTAGTATGAACCTGTGCTGGTCGTGGAGTCTGATGATTGTATGTCGACCTTGGGCCACGGACCAGGGGAAAGACTCCATTAAGTAGAGACCATGCTTGTCTAGTGTAGGCGAGAAATGCAGTCTCTTTCCCAACTTGCGTGTAATACTCGTACTTTAATATTCATCTGCATGTTATAGCCGAGCATCCATAGGTCCTTCCAGCGTGCATCGTATGTATGTAAGAAAGCCGGCTTACACGGTAGGGGTGCGTGAAGCAACCGGTTCCAACAAGTGCATGCGGCAGTAACCTGCAAGAAGGGGCTTTTTTATTGAAGTGTGGTGATTATACTTTGACATCCTCTCAACGCCAGTGGCTGTTTTGTCCTTTACCCGGTAAAGTTTGCGACGACTGTTGAACCAGCATCTGCATACTTGTATAAGTAAAGGGAAATTAACTCGCGGATTATAGGTCCATACAATGGAAACCATTCGGCAATGAACCACATGATTGACAAGGCCACAACCTATCCCGCAACGCAGAACAGGGAGGGGCGTTTGCATATCAGCGTGTCGGGCTTTCTCCCAATGCAAGGCATACTTCCGTCGGGGGGAATGCATGTTATCAGGCTTGCACTAAATTCGGCCCGAACGAACTGTTGTTGCTATTCTTGTGACAGCCCGTCGAATTCATGAGCAAACAAGGAGATTGGTGCTCAATATCTGTAAGTCGAGTAAAGAGTAAATACTCCCGGAGTGCACAATGCCAGACGTATCGGCCAAGCATCTGGCGAAGGCCAAGGCAGGACGTAAATTTGATGGAAGCACTATAGCGAGGAAGGGAGGTCGACCAGAAAGAAGATTGAGAATCCCGCGTGAATCTTACCATCGCGAAAACACCTATACCTATCCGACTACTCTATCAGCGGGAAGAAAGGAACGGGCCTATGTCTTGTTTTCTTGGATTGGCTGGGGGCCTCGGGGGAATAACGTCTGTTACTTCCTAGCTGAGCGACTTCCCACAAGAACCGTCCTTTGGGTAAGCCACCAAGACGGCAACAGCTTGGCTATTGCAATAATCAATATCAAACGAGTGCCGCAAGCATTTCACCTTTAACGGAGTCTTTGTCCTGTCAATGTGGGCTGGAGCAGATTGTCACTCCTTTGATAAAACATTAATACTACTCTAAGATCATCCACACCTGAATACCGACAATACCCAGGAGAACAACCAGGGTAAGAAAACTGGCGGCCACCTTGCTTCCCACGGTAATGGGCGACAGTACCGGAGTATTTCCCCCTCCAGCGCCGGCACCGGCGGTAGAGTCTCCTTGGCTGGTCCCACCCGTTTGCTCAGTAATTGGCCCGGGAGCGTGTGTCCTCAAACCCAAGACAGAAACGACGGCACTCAGGACACTCATCTCGGTGCCAACATTGGTCTTGCCGTCGTATTTCCCCGACGACCATTGGAAGCCGCACATACGGCCGTTGTCGCCGCCCGTGCATTGGCTCACGGCAGCCTTGGCTGACTCCTTCAGCACTGGAAGTATCTTTTCGGCGGTAAAGGGGGCGATTTGGGCGACATTGGCGAGCCAACGATGGACTACACCCTTGAAGATCAACGAGTCGCGTTCGCACAGGTTTGTCTCGTCGTTCTGGCAGACAACCTCGACGGCGATCTTATTGGGAAAGAATTTGGCGAGCATATGATCCAGCAACCCCTCGACTCGTTCGCGCCATATCGGAGACCCGTCGGTCTGTTTGTGGAAATCATCAGCCATGACGCAACATGGGCGGCGGGCGGACGGTCATGAATAGGACTCACAAAGTTATACAAGAACGCTGCACCATGAAGGAAGACGCCAGAGTTATATGTGTACTCGGATGTATCGATATTGGCGCAGTTGTCCGCATCAGAAGCCCCGTCGTATACGGCGTAGGTGTCGGTGATCAAGCCCACTTTGCGCTCCCAGTCCCACACCTGGTTGGCCCGTTCTTCGTACGTTTTGTTCCCGGTATACCGGGCCAGTCTCGCGCCCAGGTTGAAGAAGAGGCCGTTGGAAATGCTGTTTTTATAGTTGTAACCCTTGCTATACAAGTTGAGCTGCCATCGGAGGCCTCCTCCGCATACTTGGTCGTGACGTTCAGGAGCCGCCATTGTGTTGAAGACACCCTGGGCAGTTGCTAGCCACTGGGGTTCGTTGGGTTCGGGGTTATCGAAGTTGGTCTCGGCAGCTGACATTGCAGACAATCCCCAAAACCCTTGGTCGTCGTTTCCCATGTGGGCAGTCCAGTTGGGCGTGAGAAAGTCTTGGTTCGCGCCAGCTTGGTGGACCATGGCCGCCTTGGTGGCGGCGTTATATTTCGTGTCCTTTGTGTAGTGAGAGTATTCAATGATGGTGCCAAAGAGAACGCCTCCTGCCCACCACCAGAGCTCGGGGTCGGGCTTCTTGTACAGAAGGCCCGGCGTTTTACCAGGCACGTCGCCATCGTAAAAGCTCATAGAATCGGCCGCGAGGGTGCTCGCGGCTTCCATGATGGAGGCTAGCTGGACATGAGAACAAATGCTGACACGGGGCCTGGGCAGGTTGCACTAACCATCGCGTTCCCAGTCAACCTGAAAGCCCGCTGCAAGGGCGTTGCGAGCTCCGACAAGGAGGGTGAAGAGAAGCACGCCAGCGGCAATCATCATCAGGTGACGGGGGCTTTTGAAGCCGCTCGGTGCTGGGTTGGGTGCGAATGTCCAGATGGGACCGGCAGAGGAAGTGCCGTGTCGCCAAGCAGAAGCATCAGGAAGCAAGTGATGCCGATTAGAGTTATTCGACAGATGAACAGAAACGACAGGAATGGGGAGGGAGGAGCCAAGCTGGGGGAGGAAGGAAAAGGGCGCGTGGGCGGCGGAAAACCCAGCATTAACATCTTGGCATTGCCAATGGAGAAAGGACCCATTTAAACAGGCATAATGCTCAAGATGAAGTGTTTACTCCCGCGCGTACGTAATACACAACAGAGGCCCGCGTTGAATCGTCATATCGAACACTTACTCGCTGAGCAGAGGGCCTACAGTGTAGAGACAAGGAACCCAGCAGTGGATCGCACGGTAGGGCGCATGATACTTTCATCTAAGCCGAACGGCGAATGACTCGTCCCCAGCTATATCCGCCGCGTTATTGACCGGTGCGAGGTGAAGAAAGGCTGATGCCCACATTAGTCTGTCACTACTCTGGAGGATCCCTGCACATCATCCGGTTTTCTCATTGTACATACGTAGCTGGGCCTCTACCGCGTCTCTCCACTGCACGCGGTTTTCAACCGTACGATGCGGACCTTGGACAATGCCAACTCTGCCTGAACCTTGGCACAGGTTGCATAGCCACCCACCCGTTACCCGTCGCGCCCCCTGTGGCTGAGTGTGGTGGCCAGAGCATATAATGAATGCTAGGTACTAACTTAACCTCAGTACTAATTATAGCAGGCGCCAGAGTAGGCAGAGGAGGCGTGCCGCCTGAGGCAGCAAAGACAGTAAGGGCGAAAAGGCAAGCACCCGGGGGGCGGTTGTCGAACGGTGTGCCCAATGAGACAAAAGCATTAGTTATACTCCGTAGACTCGAGCCTGATAATTGGGGTCAAAGCAGCGTGTTGGATGGGTGAGATTGCCGAAGAAGTATACGGAGTACCTATATTCGGGTTCAGGGGGCGGGGAAGGAGGCACTGGCAGCCCCCTTTCCTACACCGGACGAAGGGTAGCGCAGGGGCTGGGAGCTACACGTGACATTGCATGTGACCCCCACGCATACCTCTGTTACCTCAGCAGAGCTCAGGCCATTGGTCGTGACTACGCCACCGGAGCGGACTATACCTAATCGGTAAGTCACATGCGCTCCTCGACCAAATGGCCTAAGTGCCGTGTCCTGGATTTTTAGCCTAAGTTAAGATCGTTTATATAGAAGTATACCAACCGCTTTAACTTCGTTTTCCTCTATAACTAGCTATCGTATATTAGAATTAATAGGCTTAATCGAAATCTCTATTCTTTCTTAATAGCCTAGTAAAATCCAGACGATATTAGATTAAACGTCGCGCCGGCGTAGTATACGCCTAAACTAGACGACTCTAGGCAGAGGGGATAAATAGCGGCGGATTACTGCTTTAAATTACCCCGGCCGCCGTAGTAAACCCGTTAGATCTCGGGTATAGACGGTAGGAAAGCGAGTAAGTAATATATATAGATATATATTTAAAACGTACTACTTAACGCTAGGCGAGTTTATCTAAGTATATATAATAACCTAAGGCGATAACGGCTATAGAGATCGACCTACTATACGTGCTAAACGCTTTATAGATACGATATATACTTAGCTAAAGGTACTAAAGGCTATACGATAATATCCTATATTTAGTATAGCTAGAATTATCTCTATAAAGGCGCTAAGAAAGGAAATAATAGCGCTAGAAAAAGTAAGTAAGATATTTAGTACCTATTAAGTCGACTCTAAGCTAGGGAATGCCTTATAGTCTAATTTTAAATAGAAGGAGTAGCTTAAAGATAAAAAAGAATCCGAGGCCTATAAGTATATACTTAGCGATATATACCTTAAGGATATATATAAGTAAGTTAATATATAGGCTCCTCTCCTTTTTAGGCTACTTAATAGTCTTATAGCGCCTAAAGTAAAAAGAAAGGATCGACTACTATAAGATCCTTTAAAAGTTTAACTATAGGATTATAATAATTATATTAATCTTTTATTATTCTCGAGCCTTTAAAGAAAGTAATAAGTTCCCCTATATATTTAGTACTTTTTTATACTTAAACGGCGTAAAACGATATATTCTTAATTTACTTTACTAGTTTAAGCTTTATAAAGGCTATAAGGGGGTCTATAGGTATCTCGAATCTATATTAAAATAAGTAAAGGCATTATTACTATCTCTAAGTATAAACGTTATCGACTAATTTATATATAGGGGATAGTCAGTTAATATAGCCGATAGCTAGACGCTTATATTATATATAATAATTTCGACTACTAGGAAGGTATTAAGTATTAACTTATTTTAAACTACGTAGAAATACGCTCTATAATAATAGGAAAGGTTTTTAAAAGCGCCGATATCCCTCTAAGTAGATTAAAAAGGTCTATACTATATCGCGAGGTTCCTTTATAATAGAAGATCTACTATACTCTCTAGGTATAGTAGTATATAACTAGACTACCGCTAAGATTAATACTTACTTTAAAGTTAGTTAAATCTATCTTCTTTAATTCCGATATCCTATACCTTAGTATCCTAATAATTAAGTCGCTCGAGCTTTAAAAGATAGATAGTAAGATACTTAGCCCGATTCTCTTTAACGATAGTACTTTAGATAGCTCCTATAAGGTTATAGAGAGTATCTATAAGCAATAGTTTTAACTAGCCGATATAGAATTTAATACCTATCTATTCTTAGCGTTTAGCGATTAAAAAACTTCTTTACTTATCCGGTCTATATAGGCTAAATAAGTAGATGCGTTTACGGCGTATAATAGAAAGGACTAGTTAATAGGAGTTACTACTTTATTTTACTTATATATAAACTTCCTCTAGCTTATATAGAGGATATATTATAGAAATATAAAGTAATAAGACGCTTTAATACTTTACTATAATATTAACTTCTAGGGGTATAAGAATATTCTAGTAGACCGTAAGGCCTTTTAGGTTCTAAAAGAGCTAGTACTTTATAGTTTTAACGCTTAGGTTATTAAGCTACTTTATACCCGCCTTAAGTAGCGTAGCGTTAATATATTAAAGTAAGATAAGGTTAGTAAAGTAATTTAAGAGATAAAGGTTAGAGATTTTATAGAGCTAGTCGAGGATATTTATAGATCTATATTTAAGTTATAAGCCTAGCGACTATATAAGGAGAAGTATACTAATATAATAGTTAATAAAGAATTCCTTAGCTATACTTAATATCTTTAATAGATAATTATCTATAAGACCTTAAAGTATAGTATTAAGAATAGAGATATAAGACTTATTAATTAAGTTATTAAGGTCTATTACTTTTACTTTAAGGGAACTAGATAATTAAATTACGTATTTAAGATACTCTATTTAAAGTAGCTTACTAATACTAAAGCCTATAATAAGGAACTTTAGCAGGTAATACTCTTAAATAGCCTAGTTAATCTATATAGTCGTTAGAATATATAGTAAGAAGTTAATCGTAGCCTTAAATATCTAAGTCTAGAGCTAAAAAGGGAGCTTTATACCTATCGAATATTAACTTTTAGATTAAATACTCTATTTAAGACTACCTCGTTAATAGTAGAATATACTATCTATCTATATAGGGCGATAAAAAAGGCATTTACTTAGAAGAATAACCCTATATATTCTATGCCCTCCTTAGTAAACGATATTTATATATTAGCCTTTAAGCTAGTATATAACTCGATTAAATATTATAACGGCGGTAGGAAGGCGAGATATTAAGCGCTAGATATATATATAATCGGCCTTAAAAGAGTAATAACTTAAAAACTAAAAGTATTTAATATAAAAGTTATAAGAGATAAAGATCGAATAGTTATACTACCTTATAAAAGGGGAGGAGCTATAGCTAATCTAGATCCTAATAGTAATATAATAGTAATACTAGTATATATATACTTATAAAGTTTCTCGTCTTATACTAATAGATATTACTAGCTTTTAAAAAACTAAGATATAACTTATAAATAGGGTTTACCTTTTAATATTAAGTTAAAGTAACCTATTTATAATATCTACTTATTATAGTTATAGCGGCTATTATTCCCTTTCTTACTACGAGGACTTTACCTTATATTAAAGTCTAGGACGCTAAATATAACCCGTTCTATCCTTACTTTCTTTCCTTTACTTAATATAGGACGTTTTAAGTCCTATTACTACCTATTATACCTAGCGCCTTAATTTCTCCGCCTTTAATAATAACTAATATATAAGAAGAATAGTCTATAGTTAACGATATTATCGACCTACCTATATATATAACCGACGAGCTCGCTAACGCTATAGGTATTAATAGGGTAAGCGGATAAGGGAGTATAAAGCTAATACCTTTCTTACCTAAGTAATAATTCGCTTTAGTAAGGAAGCGTACTCTTCTCGCTTATATATAAATAATACTCTTTATTCTTAATTAAGAGTTATTAAAGTCTCTACTTTAGTAAACGCTCTTTTCTTCTAATTTCTTTATTAAGATCCTTACTATTTAGCGATAAAACGAGCTTACTATTCTAATAACGCCCTTTATATTAAGACTTAAGCTATAGCTATAGTTCCTAGCTTATAGCCTCTAAGCTAGTTCTTTACTATATAGGACTTAATTTTATTAAACTCTTTAAATAGCTTATTAAAGTAATTTTTTATCTAGGTCGATTTTATAAGCTCCTTTAACTTAGCGACTAAGTAGATATTTATATACTTTATTAATATTAATATTTACTCTCCCTTCTATATAAATAATAATATAGAGAGCTCTAGCTTTACTATTTAATATACTAAATTAATAATATTATCTACTTAAAGGATTAAGCGGTTATAAAATACGCCCGACGCCGTTTTAGTCTAAGGCTTTTAAATACTAATATTAGTATCTTATAGGAAAGGTACTATTTACGTTAAGCTAGGATTATAGATATTATAATACTTATCCGGTCTAAGAGTAAGTAACCTCGATACTAGGTCTAATAAACTCTCTTATAGCTAATCTATTAGGATTTAGTATAGGTATATAGATCGATTAATAAGATTAAATAGCGCCGGGTAGTTATTATATAGGTCTATTTAACGCTCTCTATTTATTTTACGTCTATACTACTCCTTTAATACGTTATAGTTATTAGTAATATCCGATTTATTATTTAGGATATTACTATATACTCCTTCTTTAATAAAGTATAATTAAGCTAACTAGCTTATATTAAAAGGCCTTCTTAATAACGACGGCGTTTAAGTACTAAAGATTAGTATCGGTCTTATCGATAAGATCTTATTACTTATAGCTTAACTCTTTACTAAGAAGATAGTATCTCCTTTAATACTAGTTATCTTAGCTATAAAACTAAACTATTAAATAAGGATATATAGAAGTCGTTTTAAGGGGAAGCTATACTAAATAACTTATATAATATCTAAGAGATCTACTCCTATTCTTAGTAATTTTATAGCTACTATAATTTAGATTTTAGAGTTAGCCTTAAAAAACTTATTATATATAGTATTCTTATTATTTAGAGTAGTATATAAGAAGTAGACCTAAATAATCTACTTATAGTTATAGGCTCTTATAGCCCTAGCTAATAGTTTTTATAACTATTCTTATAGATATTCTATATATTTTTAGATATTATATTAGGAGTCTATAAAGATTATAGTCTTTATAATACTCTTTAGTATTAGCGAGCCGTTTATTATCGCGTCTTATAAAATAAAGAAAAAGCTTATAATTTTTTTTATAGCTAGATTATCTTAACGATTAACTTAATTTCTAGCCTATTAATAGATAATTAAAAGAACTTATAGCTAGCCTAAATATTATAAAGTAAGTAGAGGCGTATATATAGGTACTATTTATAAGATAATATTAATAAGCTATATAGAGCTCTCCTATATATAGCTAGCCTATATATATATATATAGGATCCGGCCCTCTATATATAACTATATAGCTTAGGCTATAGCTTAAGCTTATAACTTATAATAGTTAAAGACTCTTATATAATGCCCTTCCTTAAGCGCGGCGCGGCGCTACCTAATTAATAGCTTTTATACTATTAGGCCTATACCGCTAGCTCTACCCTACCCTTTCCTATTAATTATACTAGCCTTACTAGTCTTATTATCCCCGCGCTTATTAGCCTAGGTAGCCGGAACTAAGCTCTATACTTATTAGCCGGCTAGCTATTTAAATAGGGGCATAACCTATTATATATACCCCTAAGTAGCTAGCGGCCGGCCCGGACCTATATAAGCCTTAGGTTACCTATCCCCTTAGCCTTAAGTAGCCTCCTCTACCTAAGGGTATATAATATAAGGGCTTTTACCTTATATAGGCCTAGACTAAGGTCTAGGCTAAGTCTATATATAAGCGGCCTCTACGCCTATATAGGCTAGGCCTATAATTCTCTTCCTTTTCCCTTTTATAGATTATTAACCTTCTTTTAACGGACTATACCTAAGCCTATGCCTTTACCTACTCCGCGATAGTATAATCTACCCTTTATTTTACCTTCTCTATATCCCTATATATAAAATAGCTATTTTTAGCTGCCTTTAAAGCCGACGTTTAATTACCTAGTTTAGTTAAACCGCTTATACTAGTATATATATACGCGAAATATCTATACTCTTATAGTTTTAAAATTAAGGCGAACGTAATACTTAGTTCGCCTAGGTAATTAAGAGCCTCTTATAATAGTAGGGCTCTATATAACTAAGAGCGGTACTACTATACCTTAATAAGTTCGAAGGCTCCTTTACGGAGCTCGAGCTATAGCTAATTTATATAAAAGTAAAGCTCTATACTAATAGCGCTATAATAAGGGATATCCGCGCTTAATTTAACTATCTTTACGCGAGCCTATCCCTATACCTATAAAGGTATCTCTTACTATTTACGCGTACTAGTATAAATAGACTAGCTAACCTCCTCGTAAAGCTCTATACTAATTATAGCGAACCTAATATAGCTAAGTTAGTAGGCTAAGAGCTTATAACGCTCTATTAAAAGCAGAGTAAAGCTATTCCGGCCTACCTTATATAGTTTAAAGAGGTGCTTTATTAAGTAAATATATATAGCTAGCTTAACGTAGTAAAGTATAATTACTTTATTATAAGCTTAAATATAGATTAGCGTACCCGTTTAAGTAAAAGATCTATACTACTAAATACGTATACTAATCTTATTTACCTTCTTCGCGAGCTTAGTAGTAATAAGTTTCTTTTTTTATCTTCTTTTATAGTATAAGAAAAGGATAACGCTAGTAATACTATAGATATCTCTAGCTCTACCTCGAAGACTAAGGATAGAAAGATATAGTAATAAGAGGGTCGCTATATAGGCTACGGTAGTAAATCCTATTAGTTTTTAAAGTGCCTACGCTAGGAGGTATAGGTAAACGTACTCTAAGTAGTAGAGGGGCGTACGCGCTAAGATAAAAAGGAGGTTAGGTTCGACGATAGCGACTCTAGTAACGAGTAATCTTAGTAATACCTTTATAGGCTTTATTAGCGTCCCCTCGCGTACGGTAGTAGCTACTATATAGATAGGACGTATACCTATAGCGACTAAAAGGGCGGCTAAGATATAGGAAGGCCGCTAATATAATATAACTATAGCGAAAGGAAGTGCCTATATAGCCCTATATAGGAGGGAGCAAAGCCTTATATACTAAAGTACTATCCCATATATTATAGTACTAGGAGCTACTACCGTACGCTAATATAAGGGGGGCGGGATACTATAAGCTTACTAAAGCTAGCTATACGTCGTTCTACTTACCTTTACTTCTTAGCTAGAAGTACTAAAGCCCGACTCTTAAGGCGCGGCCCCTACTAATAATATAGTTTATCCGAGAAGCTTGCTTAGGAGGGTATTATACGTTATTTACTAACGTTTTTTCTATGACTAGGTATACGTAGTCCGCGTAAAGGTTCCGTCCCCTTAAGCCTAGTATTAAGTATTATTTAAAGGCGCGCTTCTTTAAAAGCTAGGTAGGGGTATAATATAAGGGCTTTTGCCCTATATAAGCTTAAACTAAGGTTTAGGCTAAGTCTATATATAAGCGGCCTCCGTGCTTATATAGGCTAGGCCTATACTTTTCTTCCTTTGCCCCTTTATAAATTATTAACCTTCTTTTAACGGACTATACCTAAGCCTATACCTCTACCTACTTTATAATATATAGGGCGGCATCCCCTTTTTTCTCCTTCTTTTCCTTTTCTTTATTCTTTAATTATAGTAATAGTAGTAATAAGTAAGTTCTACTTTATTTAAGGCATTAATTTATTTTTAGCTATATAGGCCGCTTTATTAATATATACTTATAATAATAGCTATAGTAGTAATAATAGCCTTAATAATAATAAATTTAACTAGTAAGCTCCTTACCTTATAAAGTAGGAGGCTATAATCTATAATATTAACTTCCGCGATAAATATATCTACCTCCTCCTCCCTTACTTCCTTCTTCTTAAAGCGTATAGAGTTATTCGTTAACGCTATCTTAAGCACGGCCGACGATAGCTCCGCCGCTACTACTACTCCTACCCGCGCCCTCGCAACCGCGCCTACCGCCGCTGCCTTTACTTTTCTACGTCGCCCTTCTAGGTAACGACGCTATCCCCGCCGCTAGCTATAACGCCCGGCCCTTCTACCCCTACCTCTACCTTTACTACCCCTATAAGTACGCTACTTAGCGAGCGTAGTAGCTATTTTCCGCTAACTTCTTAAAGTATAAACGCTAAGTATAGGCTAGAGCCGCCTACGCGGCCCCTTATATATATTATATATTATAAGAGCTTAACTACTCTAACTAAGTTAGGCGCCGCCGCGGCGGTAGCTACTATTAGTATACGCGCGCTAGTCGCGCTTATAAGGCAGCGCCTCCCGTCCTACTCGCTATAGTATTAGCTTAGAAGGCCGGCTTATATAAGTAGGCGCGGGGGGCTACTAAGAAGCGCCTTACCGCCGCTGCTACTATATACCGTAACCTCTACGCCTTTAAGCGATAGGGCCTTATACATAAGTAAGTCCTTACTCCTTTACTCCCTTACTTCTGCCTTTAATATACCTAGCGCTAGGGATACCGCCTCTATTACCTTATTAGCGGTCCCTTTAGCTATGCCCGCTACTACTACCGCTACTACCCTTACCGCCGCTATTAACGCTAGCCGCTACCCCTTTACCCTTAAAGCTACCGCTACCACTAACTAGCTTATAAGCTTAGAGGGCTGCCTTAGCGCCTTAAAGAGCGCCGCCGCCGCTAATAAAAAGAAGGAAGCTAATAAGGATAAGGATAATAATAATAATAATAAGGGTAATAATAATAATAAGGAATAAGCTTAGGTAGTCTAAGGGCTCTGCCTTATAATAAACGCTATTTTTATCTTTACTTATACTATTATACTTATATTATTATAACTACCCCCTTTACTTTACTTACTTTATAGTCCTAGCCTAGGCTACTACTAGTAGTTTATTAGTCTATTATTCTTATCTATTAGTTTATATAGGGCCTTAAACTTATCGAGGGCTATAGCTCTTATAAACCTATATATAGGTTCCTATATTAAGTCGAGGTACCTATACTACTTTACGAGAACCTCTTAGCGTTTTCCCTAGCTAACCTTCTTTTAGCGTATAGCTTATATCTCCTCGACCTCGAATTTATTATCTCCCTCTACCTTAATAGTAGGCAGTTAAGCGTCCGCTACTTCCTATCTAAGTAGCGGGTTAAACGAGGCTTAGTAAAGGAGGTTAACGTTAATCTTATTATAGACCCTTATTAAAAGATTATCGAGCTTTACTACTTATAGGCTAATAACCCTTTATACTATAAACTTCTTAAGGTATATAAGCAAACGCGGAATTTTAGGAAATCAAGGAATCACGTAAGACTACGTAATAGAGGGGAAGAAGGAGTATAAGGTAGGATTTTCAACGGAATTTATTAGTAGTGTATTAGTATATAGAAGAGGTGTTAAAGTTAATAATTCTATCTCTATCTACTAGCGGACATGCTGTCTTATATAGACAATTATAGCTAAACGGAAGAACCTTTCGGGACCAGATTTAGGCTGCCGTATAGCCCTAAGACTAGGGAATTCCGTGATACCTCGAGTGAATCTAGAAGTGTCTTAGTTCCTCTAATATTTATGTTTAAAGGAGGTTGGTCGTGCCGGTATTCTTAAGAGGTCCTAGCTAGCATTCTAAGCTAGCTCTATTCCTTCGATTCCCGATTATACGATAACCGGCAACCCGTTTAATGCATAATAACATGTAAAATAACGAACGATTCTTACTCTATAGGATAAGGTTTTATCTATAATTAATATACTACTTATTAGCTTATATAATCGGGAGAGCATATTATAGCTGCTTTATTTATAGTAGGAACACCGTTCCTTATAAAAACTTTATATATAGCTAATCTAGCTTCTTCTTTAGCCACGCTAACCTATAGTTCTAGAGGTTAAGCTATACTTTATCTCTTACTATAAACCTATCTACTAGGGCCTTAGTCTTATTAGTATACTACTTTTAATCTTATACTAAGGCGGCTATCGCGGATTAATAATATTTTATAGTTTCTTATAGCTTCTATATAAACGTAAAAGCATAGCTCTTTAAGGATAAACTATTATATTATTCTATTACTATATCTATAGTAAATAAGATTAAGGAGGGCGGCTTAAAGCTATATATAGTAAAGAAGGGGGCTATCTTAATAGAGGCTTACAGTTTATTATTTAACGTAAGCTAGGCTATAAGGAGCTAGCGGTCTAAGTCTACTTAGTTATAAGCTACTACTACTTATAAATATACTTATACTTCTTAGTTAACCCTCTTAGGTCCCTTATTAGTCTATAGGTAATAGGCTATACTAAGTAGCTATATAATTTAAAGTAGCTAGTATAGGTACTACTAAAAGCGGCTAGTTTAGTTTAATCCTCTATTACTTATAATAAAAGTTAGCTAGCTATATAAGTAAGCTTAGTACTATATAAAGCGCTTTACGTAAGCTTTTATATCTATAGATAGTATTAGCTTTAGTACTATTAATTTACTAAGATAGTTTTTAATTACTTATATATAGCGGTTGCCGCTTTCTATAAGTAGAAGGTTTATTATAAAGTCTATCTATATATATATATAGAACCGGTTAAGTACTAAAAGCTACTTAAGTAGCCCTTTAAGCTATACCCTTTAAATCTTAGTATAGCTATAGATATTATAGTTATAAAAGAAGTAGTAAATATAGTACTATAAGAGGGGCTAGTAAAAATCCCTTATAAGGCCTACTACTATACCTTACTAACCTAGGTAGCCTATAATACTAAAGTTATAAATAAGCTAAACTAGCTTCCTTTAAAGCTTATTTTATTTATTTAGCTCTAGTAGTCTATCTTTCTCTTTAGCTTCTATAATATATAGCGCGCCTAGTACTTATAGTCTCCCCTACTAACGTAAATACCCCTATAGGTTAATATAATAGTTAGCTACTTATACTTTTAACTTTAGCTTTAGATTAAAGTATTAAGCGCTAGACTTAATAGCGCGGTATATACTCTTATTATCGCGAAGCGTGGCCTAATTTCGTAGCTCTCGGAGATATCCCTTAGCACGAGGGACTAAGGAAGCTAAAAACACCCGGTGTAGAAGAAGGAAGAAGGAGCTAAAAAGAGGTATAGAAAGGAGGGTAGGGGCATAAGGGGAAGCAGAAGTAGCGATAGCTTCCTATAGAGGTAGCGAAAGATAAGACGGATATACCGGCAATAGCTAGAAAAGAGGGGAAAAACCGGTAAAAAGCTCGGTAGTCGAAAGGATATTAGTAGCTTCTTTAAGTAGGATCTTCTTTATTAATTAAGATACTAGATAGGTATAAAGAGGGGCGTTAGATAGAGGAAAGAAGGATAATTAAGGCAATATAATAATTACTCCCCTACCTTTATTGCTGCTCCCGTAAGAATTATATCTCTCTGCCCTGCCTATCCGACCCCTTACTTCTAATTTTACCTTCGTGTATTTTTTATATACTTCTTATATCTCTCTTCGCGAGAGTTATAAGCCCGGGAGGAATAGAATTCCTATACCTTCCGGCTACTATAAAAGGCACCTTTCTTATATCCCTCGTAGCTTCCTTTTACCCCTCTTACTAGAAAAGCCGATTTTTAACCGACTTTTCTACCCTTCCCCGCAACGATAACGAAAACCGACTCCTCTACCGTCCCTACGGTCTATAGGACGATTCTTATAGAGCCCTAAGATTAGGATAAATAGGTAAAGGAGCTACGGGCTCGTATAGATAGAACTATCTATAATTTAGTCTTCTTTAATAAGTAGGACCCTCTCGAGCCCCCTCTTTATCCTAGGGCGACGGACTTTATAGAGGGAGCTTCCCTCTTCTCCGAGCTAACCTCTATATAATAGAGAGCTTTTTCTGCTGCCTTAGGTAACTACGAGAGTTACCGTAAGGAATACCTTTACGAGACGAAGCTATTAACTGCTGCACGCACGGCGATAACGGAATCTATTAGTGCCGTAAAGCTAATTACTCTTCGAGAAGAAAAGACTCCTAGGCAGTAGCTTTTAAAGCTCGAGACCTCGATAGCTCTATCGAGAGGTTATATAACTAACCGTATTAGGAAGACCTATACGGCCTACCTAGGAGCCTTTTCTGCTAGGAACCTGCTAGCTTCTTCGTAGCTAGCTAAGTAGGAAGAAATCCTCGAGGAAGCTAACTAATACTTCCTTATAGCAGCTCTTTCTAGCTAGTAGCTACGGGATATATCTCTGCTAATAAAGCCTATTAGTAACGGTTACTCGACTATCTTTCGAGAGGCTAGCCGGGAACTAAACGAAGAGGCTACTCGAGTATAATAATAAGCAGTCTTATTCCTTCGTAGCTAGCACTCGACCTAGACGGCTCGACCTACTGCCCCTATAGCTGCTATAGCCCCTGCTGCTGCGGCTGTTGCTCCTTTGGTTCCTCCTCCCTCGAGAGCCTTAACGTCGTCGTTAACTATAGCTACGGCCCTAGGCCCGGCCCCGGCTCCGCCTCTTGCTCCGGGCCCGGCCCCGGTCCCGTTAGTTAGACCGGCCCGACTAGTCCCCTAATAGACCTTTTAGCCCGTTAGTCGAAAAATTAGGGAACTAGTCGAAATCGAACCTCTTTATTAGAATTAGCAATAAGGGGTAAAAAGGGGGGGTTTTTAAGCAGACCTTCTAGACCGGGACGAGGACTCCTCGAAGAAACAACGTACGAGGAGGAATCGACCGACCTACTAAGCGTGCAAAAAGCCCTATCGGCTAGAAGACTGCTAGTAGGTCTTCGAGGAAAACCGACCTAAAGGAATTAACCCTTTAAAGAGGCTATAAGAAATAGTATAATAGTCTCTTAAGGAGGACCCCTCGTTATAGAAGAAGATAGATAAGATTCGGGTTACTAAGAAATAGTAACTAATAACGCCGCTGCCCTTATTCGAGCTGTAAATTCGAGGAAAAATCGTTAGTATAGTAAATCCGGCCTTCGTCTTCCCTATAGATTAATAAGGCTAAGACTAACCGTTAGGACCCTCCGACTATCCCCTACGAAAATTAGCTATCCTTAACTCTAGTGCTTCCCTCGATATCTATAATATACTCTTACGATTCCGGTCCTTTAAGAAAGCACGGAGGGAATATCTTATTGCCGGGGAATTAACCGTACGAATAGAGGGATACGGAAGGGTAAATTTTATAATAAAATTGCCTAACGGATCTATACGAATTCTTCGATAAAAAAGGGTAGCTTTTTGCCCTTATTTTTTAACGAGCCTAATTTCCTTCCGCCTTCTTCGAGAGGAAGGAATCTTCTAGGATACGACGTCTAAGCCTACGAGGCTAGTCTAGAAGAATTAGACGATTAGGCTTATCGAGGAAAAATTCGGTTAATTTATTCTCGAATTCCGACCTATCCTTAGGAAGGAACTACTTAAGAAGTTAGCTTTCCCTACTAGGAGGATAGGATCTAAGGACCCTCTTCTAGCAGCCTAAGGAGACGGTCTTCTTTAGCACGCACGACTTAGTTACCCGGGCCCCCTAGCTTTATATAAGCTAGGCTAATAATAGGGCGTACGAATAAGGGGCCTAAAGACCGTCGAATACAAACACTGCGGCTAAGGAAAGACTAAGAGACGAATTTCTAAACGAACGCCTTTACGGCCGGACTAGCCGTATAAGGAAATTTAAGTCGACTAGACCGACGTCTCTAGGGATTAGGAAAGCTTCGTTAGGGTAATGTTTTTTATAGACGCCTTTTTAGGGATGGTTTTCCCCTATTTCTTACGGACTTACTTAAGTAAGTATAACTAGTCTGCCCTCTAGGACTTCGTTAACTAGATAAAATCCTACTTTAGCTACGAGGTAAAGAAGATACGGTCTAACGGAGAGCTATTTATAAAGGATATCTTAAATTAGCTTTAAAAAAAGGGCATTTTACCCCTCCCGTTAGCACTAAATACCTAGGCCTAGAACGGAGGGGCAGAAAGATTAGGGGGTGCTATAATAGAAAGGGCCTATACGATAAGACTTACTATAAGGCTTCTATACGACCTTTAGAGGGAAGTCGTTAAGACCGCCTATTACCTTCGGAACCGGACCCCGAGGGACCCTAAGGACCCTAGGGGACTAAACTAAGGAATAGACTAGAAATCCCCCCTCGAGCTCTTTACGAAGAAGAGGGCCTCGCTAGCCTACCTTTATGCCTATGGCTATAAGGTATACGCAATAACTACCGATATATAGCTAAAAAGGAAGAAGAAAAGAAAGCTTAATCCTAGAGCCTTTATTAGTTACCTCGTTAGTTATAATTCTACGAATATCTTCCGGATCTAGATTCCTCTTCTAAGGAAGGTTATTTCGACTAGGGATATAATTTTCGATGAATTTAGCTTCTTCGACGGAAAGAGGGATTAATAGCCCCTCTTACTCTCTTAACGTTAGCTAATTTAAAAGATTTAAATCCCCCCTTCCTAATAGTCTTAAGAAGAGGTCCTAGACGAGGAAACGGAAGAAGAAACCGACGTTAAAGTAGTAAAGGATAACGCTAACTTCGAGGAAGAAGAAGAAGAGGAAGCTACTAGATTAGATAATCTAGACGAAGAAGGAGACTATAGGAAAGCGGTAGAGCTAGAATACGCCTACCTCCCTACGCCTCCTCTTACGGAATAAGAAGAAGATCTAGAAGTAGCTTTTTTAGTTAGTCTTCCTATCTCGGCCCCTAAGGGGGTAGGAAAGGCACCTCTCTCGAAGGATTACCCGGCTGCCTTTTTATCCCTACTTCGAGAAGCAAAGGAAGGTATAGGGCCCGATATAAATACTAAAGAAGACTAATCTCTCTCTTATTTCGATTGTTTTTCCGACTTCTACTTAACGCTAATAGAAGACGGTTCCTACGGAGCGTTTATAGTAGGCCGGCTTTTTAAGCTACTATTAGCAAGGAAGGTATATAAAAGAGACCTCCTAGACCTACTAGTAAACTAGAAGCAGCTAGAAAAACACCCCTTTAGAGACTAGTTTTTCTAGGCCTAGAAAGACTACCTAGCTTTATACGAAGAGATAGGGTCTTTCGAAGAAGTCCTTAAGGAAAAGGTAAGAGGAAAATAGGTCCTTAGCTATAAGTAGGTCTTTATCTATAAGACTAATAAACATAGCTTCCTTTAAAAGTATAAAGCCCGGCTAGTTGTCTGCGGGAACTAGTAGGAAAAAGGGGATCTTCCTACTAGGGCAACCACCCTAGCTAGGATGTCTTTTCGGACCCTTATAGCTATAGTAGCAGAATTCGACCTCGAGCTCGATTAGATAGATATAGTTAACGCCTTTATTAACTGCTTACTTAAGGAAGAAGAAGTTATCTATATATAACTTCCTCTTAGTTTCTAATAACTAGGAAAGGTTCTATAGCTTAGGAAAGCTCTATATAGACTACGAAGATTACCCCTTCTTTAGTAATAGTATTTAATAGGTTCCCTCGAAGCCCTAGGCTTTACGAAAGTCCCTTAGGAACTATATATAATATAGAAGGGTAAAATCACGGTCTTCTTCTACGTCGACGATATTATCTAGGTATACCTAAAAGATGAAGAAGCTACTATAAGGGAGGCTATACGAGGCCTATAATAAAGGTATAAGATAACTAAGCTAGGGGAGCTAAAGTGGTTCCTAGGGATACGAATCCTTAGGAATAGGTCCTAACGGACTATCTAGCTTACCTAAGACGCCTATATCAATAAGGTCGCTTATAAATTCCTCCCTAATTCCCTCGATAAGAAGCTTCCCTCTATGCCTATATTAAACGAAGAGCTTTTACCTAATCCGTCCTCTTAAGCTAGGGAGTAAGAGAAATACTAATATTAATAAAAGGTAGGCTCCCTACTTTTTTTAGCTATTTCTACTAGACCGGATATCTATTTTACGGTCTCCCGGCTAGCTAGGTATAACTAGAATCCTAGCCCTAGGTATTAAGAAGCAGCAGACAGAGCTATCCTTTATCTCTATTTAACGAGATTATATAGTCTACGCCTAGGAGGGCTAGAAAGGAAGAAACAAGCTACCGAAATCTTCCTTTATTCGAGCGATTCGTCCTTTATAGATAATTCCTTAGATAGAAAGAGCTTATAGGGGTATATTATATCCCTTTTTAGAGGAACTATTGCTTAGAAAGCTTCGAAGTAGGCTACCGTTACGACTTCGAGTATAAAGGCAGAGCTACTAGCTCTTTTAAAAGCGTTAAAAGAAGCGATTTTCCTTAGCCGGCTACTAATATCGTTACGACTATAAATTCCGTCCCTATTAGCTATAGAACGCGATAACACGTAAACTATATAAATTCTTACGGAAAACAGTAAGTTATTAACCCGGCTATAGTATATCGATATCTACTAGCATTAGTTACGCTAAGAGGTTTAAAGGGGACTTATTTCTATCCGTTAGGTTCTAATAGCATTAATAAAAGCCGACGGTCTTACGAAGCCCCTACCGAAGTAGAAGCTAGCTGTCTTTTTATAGTAAATTAGGCTAAAAGACGTTCGAGAGAAGCTATCCTTAGAGGCCCGCCTTAAGAGTCTACGAGAGGAGCTAATAGTACGTACGAGAAGGTAACGTCTATAGCTAAAGAAAAGGAAGAGGTTTTTCCCTTTAAAGGGCCCCCTATTTAATTAGGTTTTTCCCTTCTAAGAAGGCCCCCTTTCTTATAGGACTTTCCCCTCTTTAGGCCCCTTTTCCTTAAGTAGGTCTAAAAGAGCCTAGGGACCTAAAAGGGCCCTTACTTTCCTTAAGTAAAGGGAGAAGTATAGAGCTAAGAACCTCCTTTATTACTACTGAAGCCGTATTAGCTATACCCTTAAGGGGCAGGCTATAGCTAAGGGGGTATATCGCGAAGCGTAGCTTAATTTCTTAGTTCTCGGAGATATCCCTTAGCACGAGGGACTAAGGAAGCTAAAAACACCCGGTATAGAAAAAGGAAGAAGGAGCTAAAAAGAGGTATAGAAAGGAGGGTAGGGGCATAAGGGGAAGCAAAAGTAGCGATAGCTTCCTATAGAGGTAGCGAAAGATAAGACGGATATGCCGGCAACGGCTAGAAAAGAGGGGAAAAACCGGTAAAAAGCTCGGTAGTCGAAAGGATATTAGTAGCTTCTTTAAGTAGGATCTTCTTTATTAATTAAGATGCTAGATAGGTATAAAGAGGGGCGTTAGATAGAGGAAAGAAGGATAATTAAGGCAATATAATAATCACTCCCTTACCTTTATTGCTGCTCCTATAAGAATTATATCTCTCTGCCCTACCTATCCGACCCCTTACTTTTAATTTTACCTTTATATATTTTTTATATACTTCTCGTATCTCTCTTTACGAGACTTATAGGTATAGTCTAAAGATAATATTCTATCTTATAAGCGTTAAAGGACCTTATCTTAGAATACCCGCGCTATATACGCCCTTAGGCTAGTCTATCCCTCCTTATTAAGCTAAGGTAAAGGTATAAGGGAAAGCTTATTTATTAGTACTATGCCTCCCTTTACTAAGGAAGCTCCTATATAAGTTTATAGCGCCTCTTACGGGATAAGCTATAGATCCTAGGCCTTAATATCCGCTCCCGTTAGCTAGTCTTAATCCCTTTAAGAAAGCGCGTTAAGGACTATAAAGTCCCGCCTTAGCTAGTACTTAATTAAGAAGTTAAAGTATAAGAGATACTCCGCTTAGCGGGCTTACTACTCTAAGAGGTACTAGCGGGTTATAAAGTACTTAAGGTTCCTATAGTTTATAGCTTTAAAGCTCCGCTTACTATTACTTAAGGTAGCTAATAATCGCTAGTATTTCTTTATTATAAATAGTATAATTCTACTCTACTAAGGTTAGCTTATAAGAGTAGAATACTACTAGTTACTTCTACTTATTTACCTCTTAAAAAAGCGTTCTTTTAAGTACCTAGCTACTATAGTTTACTTTAACTAACGTAGACTAGTTAAAGTTTTACTAAGGCTTATAAGAATAAGTCCTTAAACGTATAAAACGCTCCTTCCTACGCGGGCCCTTAATAAAAAGCGGTTTACTTCCTAGTAATCTTATTTAAGGGTATTACTATATAAGAGAAGCCCTTAATAAATATCCTATAATAGTTCGCGAACTTAAGGAAGCTCTATACGCTTATTTATATAGTTAGGGCCGCTTAGTCTTAAATCGCTTAGATCTTTATAGGATCTACTTATATACCTATACCTATATAGATAATAAAGCCTAGGTACTTAACCCTCTTAACCTTAAATTCGTACTTATTTAGGTCGAGGTAGAGCTTATAAAGTTAAAGGCGCTCTAAGACCTTTTATACTTTCCTTATATAGTTCTTTTAAGAGCCGCTTATATAAATAAGGATATTATCTATATATATAGAGGCGAACTTATTAAGGAAGTCTTAAAGTATATTATTAATATAATACTAAAAGGTAGCGGGCGCTCTTAAGAAGCTAAAGGGCGTTATAAGCTACTTAAATAAGCTATAGTATATATAGAACGCTGTCTTTTACTTATTACCCTTTAAGATCTATACTTTATAGAACGCTTATTTTATATCTAGCTTTATAAACTACTTTGCCTTTAAGAGGTTATAGAGCGTATTTAAGATTATAGGTAAAGGGTAGCGGTCTAGCCTTATAATTACGTTTAAAGCCCTATAGTCGTAATAGAACTATATCCCGCCCCTTAGTTTATATATAAATAAGACTAGCGCTCTTACTTTAAAGCTACTTACTTAAATAAAACCCTTATTTAAGAGGTTCCTTAGCGTCTTCTTTAATACTAATAGCTCTACGTATAATATACTATATAGCGGTTTAAATAGTATAGGTAGTTCCTACCCCTTTTTATTAGTATAAAGTATAATCCTATAGTCTACCCTTAGCTTATATAAGTTAAGCTTATTTACTTCCTAAGACTTAAATAGTAGTAAGAGGTTATAAAAGCGCTTTAGTATTTATTATTATAGCTTAGAGGGCGACTTTAGCTTCTTTATCTAAAGGGCCTTATCGATATTTACTAAGCTAACTATATAGACCGCTATATTAGCCGCTACTTAGCCTTCCTTCCGCTCTACCTATTATATAGTTCTTATAAAGATAAAGGTAAGGACTTCTTAGGCTAAGTATAAAGCTTATATACTTAGTTTAATACCTATAAAACTATTATTATAGTAGACTTATTATTATATAAGCTTAAACTATAGCTTCTTTTAGTATAGAACTAAGTATAACTCTATATATAATAACTAAGGTTTCCTAAGGATTAAGGGAAACTTTAGTTAAGGGATTATATAAGCTATAATAAGCTTATAGTAACCGTCGACCTTTATAGCTAGCTATATAATACCCTTAATTACTATACCTTCTATTATACTTAAAGCGCCCTTTACTTACCTTAGGGCGATCTTTTTTACTAGTACTTATATCTTTTATATAAGCGCTTTATTAACTATAGTATAGTATTAATAGCCCTTATTTATAAGGGCGGTAATAAGTAAGGAGTTATTAATTATAACCTATATTAAAGTAGGCTCTTCTTTTATATAGGCGGATAATTCCTTTTTCTTTTTTACTAGTACTAGTAATTAAGGCTCTAGAGCTTATCTACTTATCTTTACTTTAGAGCTACTTTTTTTCCTTTAGGCCTAAGGGCGCGGAGTCCTCTTTATTATTTAAGGTAAGGAGCGGTTTTATCTTCGCTAGTTAAACTACTATAAGCCGTTTAGCTAAAAAGAAGGGGTATTTTAATATAAAGTATATAAACGCGCTATAATATAAGTAGCGGCCGTTAGCCTTTCTTTTCCCGATTTCCTTACTTATTACTTACTTCGCCTACTACTTAAAGTATAGGATAGTATAAAGGATATTTAATAATAACTTCTTACTATATTTAGCTTAGTGTATATAAGTAGCTAATATTAAAGTATCCTTATTAGTATCGATAGTTAGTTATTCCTCTTATAAAGGGGTAGTAATCTTATTACTACTATATAGTATATACTTATAAAGCTTTTAAAAAAGTAGCGTTTACTTATAGCCCTATATATTATAGGGTAGGTAGAGGGTTATACTATAGGTGCCTTTTATTATATTATAATAATAAGCTATATAGGATTTAACTATACGCCGCGCTTACTACTATTAAATATATATTTATATATATAGCCTACCTTACCCTATAACGCTATTAGCTAAGGTTTAGGCTAATACCTAGACCTATACTAAGGGTAAATACTTTTATATAAGGTCCCTACTCCTCTTTCTATAGGCGGTCCCTTATAACGTTAATCTTATACTTTAGCGTATAGCTAAAAGGTAAATAACTTACTAGCGCGCCCTTATTACTCTTTCCTTTTAACTACTATTATTATTAGTATTAGTAGTAGTAGCTATAACTATAACTATAAGTCTTTTAGCGCTTAGCTATACGCTACCGCCTATATATAAGCTAACTTATACCCCCGCTAGTTATTTTAAATAATTTAATATATCCTCTTCTGCCTTATCTTACTTTTTTACTAAGATCGATAACTTTATTAATCGCGCCCTTACCTCGCCCGCTACCCTACCTACTGCCCCCGCCGCCCTAGTCGCGCCTACCCTTACTCCGCGCTACCCGCTACCTAGCTTCTCGGCCGTTAACTCTACTACCCGCGCCGCCGCCGCCCCCGCTACGCTCTCCGCTACCGGCCGCCGCGATAACGACGACGATAATAATAACGATAATAATAATAAGCATAGGTCCTCGCCGCCCTCCTCTATACGCCCCTCTATTATTATTCTTATAAGTATTACTAACTCCCTATATTAATATAAGCGCGCTATAGCCTAGGGCGCTACCCGCGATTCCTCCTATATATAGTATACCTTATAGTCCCTCCCTTACGCTAACTAGGCCGGCCGCCCTTAAGGCAGCTACTTCTTATACGCCTAGGCTAGCCGCGCCTATAAGGTTACGCCGCCTATCCTTGCCTATACTACCGCGGCTTAGAGCGCCGCGGAGCTAGGTAAGGACTAAAATAAGGCTAAGCATGCCTTAACCGCTACCGCCGCCGCTTACTATAACTTATAGTTCCTTAAGCGCGCTACCCTTATACCTAAGTACGTAAGCTCTATTTACCGTACTCTTTATAGCGCTAACTCTCTCTCTTTCTTAAGGGCACTATCGCCGCCGCCCTAGCCGCCCCCGCTACCTCTACCGCCGCCGCCTTTACTACTACTAGTACCGCCGCCGCCGCCGCCTTTACTACTACCGGTACCGCCGCTGCTGCCGCCGCTATCCTTAACGCCGCCGCTATCGCCGCTTAGCTAGGTAGCTTAGAGGGCCGGATCCGCGCCCTCGAGGCTAGGGCCGCGCCTTATACTAAGGAGGAGGATAAGGAGGAGGATAAGGAGGAAGATAAGGATAACTATTTAATAGTTAAGACCTTACTAAAGAAGAAGGCCCGCTAGGCCTAGTTTATATACCCTTAAGCGCGCTTATAAGGGCTAATACGATTTATTTATACTGCCGCCGACCTAAGTATACCTCGCCTATTATCTATAGTCGCGGTATCTATAATATATACCTATAGCTTACGCTAGCGTAGCGACCGGCGTAGGCCTAGTACCCTGCCTCTTCCTTAAAGGCGGGATATAATCTCCCTTATATCTTAAGGTACTAGCCGCTTTACCGCTAAGGGGGTAGCTTCTATTACTAAGCTATCGTTCTCTTTTACTAGCCTATAAAGGGCCTTAAACTTATTTAGAGCTACCGCGCCCTTAAACTTAAAAGCTAGCTCTTATATTAGGTCTTAGTAGCCGCGCTACTTAACGAAGACTTTACGCCTCCTACCGCGGCCTACGTTCTGTTAATAGGCTACTTATAATTCCTTTATTAAAAACTCCTCCTCCCCTTTAATAAGGATAGCGGCTAGTTAAGGATCCGCTATCTCTTAGCTTAGTAAGGGGTCTATAGTAGTATAATAAAGGAGGTTAACGTTAATTATACTATAGATATTAAAAGGTAGCCCCTTTAGCTCTATAGTCTATAAACTTAGTACTTTATTTACTATATACTTATCGTATAACTAGTTAAGCTTTTTTTTCGGCCTTATTAACTTATAGTTATAAAGGTCTAGCTAGACCTTATCTCTTACCGTAAACCTATTTATAAGATCTTATAACTTATTAGCCTACCGCTCTTAGTCCTAGGCGGTAGACGCTATTAAGGATTAATAGAACTTTATAACTTATTATAGCTTTTATATAAAGGCGGACGCCCTACCCTTTAAGGAGCTAGCTAGGTAGCGCTCTATGCCTATATCTATAGTAATAAGCTATACTAATAGCGGTTTAAACCTATATAGCGCGAGGAAGAGGGATATACTAAGAAAGGAGTTTAACCTACTATTAAGTGCTATCTAAGCTATAGGAAGCTACTTATCTTAGTCCGCTTAGTTATAGGCTATTACCTATTAAAGGTAAGCTTATACTTCTTAGTTAAGGCGTTTAGGCCCTTTATTAGTTTATAGGTAGTAGGCTATACTTAGTAACTAAGTAACTTAGAGTAGCTTATAAAGGTACTATTAAAAGCGGCCGGTTTAATTAGTGCCCTTATTACTAGTAATTAAGGCTAGCTATTAATAAAAGCGGGTATAGTACTAAAGGAAGCGCTTAGTATAAGCTTTTACTTTTATAGATAGTATTAGCTTTAGTACTACCTCCTTACTTAAACGGTCCTTAATTACCTAGAGATTATAGTTACTACTTATTATAAAAAAGAGGTCTATAATAAAGTCTATTTATATATATATATAGAACTAGTTAGGGACTAATAGTAACTTTAATAGTCCCTTCTTAAGCGCTTATTAGATCTTTAAGTAGCTATAAATATTATAGTTATAAAGGAAATAGTAAACGTATAGTACTATAAGTAGCTAGTAAAAGTCCTAGCTAATCGCTACTAGTATACCCTCGTAGCTAGGATAGCTAATTATACTTAAGTTATATATTATCTATACGATCCGCCCTCTTAACTTATCCTACTTCTTAACTTTTAGGGAGGCCGCCCTAACTATAGCCTCTATTATTGCTAGCGCTCCTAGGACCTATAGCTTGCCCTTATAGTAAATATAGCTATAGGGGTTAATATAGTAGTCGCTTACTTAGACTTTTAACCTAAGGCCGCGGTTAAAGGAGCGCGCCCCTACCTCTATAGCTTAGCGTATACTTATATATATACTATCCTATACCGCTAGCTAGTCTTATAAGCGTTAGAGCTCTTTATCTTAGAAGATACGCCGAGGGATATTAAGCGTACCCTTAAGGGGGGCTAGGACCCCGGCCGCTCTTAAGGGGTTACCCTCTGCCTTTAATAGAGTAGCGCTAAAGTAAGTCTAGAGCGCTTTATCTAAGATTATTTATATATCTTATATATTAAGGTCTATAAAGGTAGGCCGATCTTACTCCCTTTATAAGAGGGCGTCTAAGACTATAGCCTTCTTACTTAGTTTATACTTAATATAAAATTAAAAGTATAAGAGATACTCTACTTACTATTACTTAAGGTAGCTAATAATTACTAATATCTCCTTATTATAAATTAAGTATTTCCTTTTTACCGCGGTAAGCTTATATAAGTAAAACGCTACTAGCCTCTTTTACCCTTTTACTTTTTAAGATAGGGTTCCCTTAAGTATATAGCTGCTATAGTTTACTTTTATAGTTAAGGGATTATTAAAGTCCTATTATAATAGTACTAAGGCCTATAAATATAAGTCCTTAAGGGCTTAGAACGACTTTACTTATATAGGTCCCTAAGAGAAGGGGGCCCTATCCCTTATTAGCTTATTAAGCGGTAGTATAATCCGCGAGAACCCTTTAATAAAGACTTAGTAGTAGTTAGCGAAGCTAAGGAAGCTCTATACGCCTTATTACGATATTAAGGTCGCTTAGTTATAGATAGCTTAAATCTTAGCTAGGTCCGCTTATATACTTACGCCCGTAATAATAATAAAGCTAAGGTATTTAACGCGCTTAATACTAAATTTATATTTATCTAGGTCTAAGTATAAGCTATACTCCGCTAAGTAGTTTAGTACCTTCTATACCTTCTATATATAGTTTTTATAGCTCCCGCTTAAATAAATAATAATATTATCTATATATATAAACGCGAACTTATTAAGGAAACCCCTAAGTACCTAGTTAATATAATATTAAAACGTAGCTAGGGCGCCTACTAAGCTAAAGGGGGTAACTATTTACTTAAATAAGCTATATCTTATATAGAACGCTGTCTTTTACTCTTCCTTATATACTATTTATACCTTATAGAACGCTTAAACGACGTCGAGCTTTATAAACTACTTCGCCTTTACTAGGTTATAGAGGGTCTCTATTATAAGTAAAAGGAGGTACTAGTCTAAGTATATAATCGCGTTTAACGCTTAGTAGTCTATATAAAAGTAAAGCCCCCCCCTTAGCTTCTATATAAATAGGACTAGAGCCGCTACTTTAAAGGAGCTAGCCTTAGTAAATCCCTTATTAAGGAGGTCTATAAGGGTCCTCTTTAATACTAATAGTTCCTCTTATAATATACTATATAGTAGCCTAAATAGTAAGGGAAGCTCCTTACTATTATCCTTTATATAAAGTAGTATTAAGTAGTCTACGCTTAGCTTATATAGGTTTAACCTATTAGCCTTACTCTTTTAAAAGAGCGGTAGTAAGTTATAGAACTATAGTAGGATAGCTTACTATAGCTCCTCTTCCGATATAAGGCACTTTAGTTATAGCGCTTTCTTAATATTTACTAAGCTAACCGCGTAGATTAACGCTATAGCTATAGCCGGCCCCTTCCGCTTATAGATTTACTATATCGTGCCTATAAATACTAAGGCTAAGACTTCCTAAGCGTCTTATAAGTTAGGTAGGGCGTTTAGCGCTCCCTCCTTACTATAATACTAGACCTAGGACTATATAGGGCTAAGCTATAGCCTCCTTTTATATAGTATTAAATATAACTTTATATATATTAACTATAGCTTCCTAAGAATTAAGGGAAACTTAAGCTAAGGGACTATATATACTACTAGTAGCTATAAGAGGCTATTAACCTCTATAGCTACCTAGGTAATACCTTTAATAACCGCGCTTTCTATCGCGGCTAAGGCGCCCTTTATACGCTTAAGGTAAATCTTCTTTACTAGTAAGTATAGCTTAATAGCTTTCGCTTCGTTAATTATAGCGTAATACTAGTAACCCTTATTTATAAGGGTAAAAAAAAGGTAAGTTTAGTTAATAATAACTAGTATTAAAGTAAGTTCTTTTTTAATACGCCTTACTAAGTCCTCCTTAGCTAGTATTAGCTTACTAGGCTTTAGGGCCTACCTTTATACTAGAGCTAAGCTTTTCCCTCCGCTTTATATATAGCGGAGGTTCCCTTATCTCCCTTATTATCGGAATCTAATAAAGCGCGGGTAACCTATATCTTTACTAGCCTCCTTACTAAGAGGTAGGGGTAAGACCTAACTATATATATACTTATACTATAATATATATAGCGGCCCTCTTTATATTATTTACTAATTTCCTTATAAGGTACCTACTTAGCTATCTTACCGGACTATACTACTAGCGGAGCGGCTAGGGTCTTACTACTACCGCGCCCCCTAAGGCGTATAGCCGCTATTTAAACGTCGCCGTCTATATCGACCGCCGACTTAAGAGCGGGCCTAAGTATAAATAGGTTAAGTAGGGAGGAACTATCTAGCCCTCGTAAGTAAAGGGTATTATAATAGGGATAAGTAGCTCTTAGAGCGCTAAGGAGATTAAGTTCTATAGCTAAGTAAGCTTAGCGTTATCCTCTTAGGTAGTATTACCCGCCGCCTAGGTTAAGGTCTCTTTAAATTTTAGTAAGAACTCCTTAAAGGACTACCCCTCTTACTAAGTAAGGGTCTATAGCCTATCCTATGCCTTCTCTTATTCCTATACGTTACTAAAGGTATAGACTAAGTAGTTAAAGAATACTTAAGGGTCTTTTGCTTTTTTAAGACCGCCTTACTCTTAAAAGCCCGCTACTCGCTATATCTAGGGTTCTAGTAGTATATAGAGGAGCGAGAACTAAGCCGTCTCCTTATAGCTATTAAGGCCTTATTTCTTATTAATATAGTATTTTACTATTAAGCGGTTAAGGAAGAAGTAAAAGGTCTCTAGCTTACTATCTTAGGTAAGCTAAGGTAGTAGCTTCTATTTACTAAGGGCCGCCTCGCGCTCTAACCTCTTAGTAGCGGGGGGCGTATTTATTAGTACTAGTATTAAGAGGGTATTAAGGATCTAGTATAGGGTTACTTATTAGTCTAGGTCTTATAATATCTAGTAGAATAGCTTTATAAATTAAGCTTATTTATCTTATTACTACTAAGCCTCTTTCTATAAGTATTATTAGTATAGCTCTTTTACCTATTACTATAGCTATTAATACTAAGCTTCTTTTTATAGTAGCTACTACTACTATTACTACCTTAGCTAGTACTACTAAGGTTTTAGTATTAAGTTTAATATAAAGATAGCTTATATTATTATAAGGTAGGTAAAGGGTTATACTATAAGTGCCTTTTATTATATTATAATAATAAGCTATATAGGATCTAACTATATACTATACTTACTACTACTAAATACGCGTTTATATATATAGCTTACCTTACCTTATAACGCTATTAGCTAAAGTCTAAGCTAATACCTAGACTTATATTAAGGGTAAATACTCTTATACTATACTACCTTTATTAACTAGCTTATATACTTACTATAGTTAGTAGGTATAATTATAAGGATAAGTATAAGAGTCTTTAATTATTATAGGTTATAGGCTTAAGCTATAGCTTAAGCTATATAGTTATATATAAAGGGCTAGATCCTATATATATATATATAAGCTAGCCGCGTATAAGAGAGCTTTATATAGCTTATTAATATTATCTTATAGATAGTACTTATATATATACTTCTACTTACTCCGTAATAGTATAAGCTATTAACTAATAGATTTAATAGATTTCTCTTTAAAGAGGGCGCCTCTTCTTTAAAGAAGTACTTCGCCCTTCCTTAGATAGATAGAAAGTATTATAGCTATCTTAAAAGCGATTAAAAGCGCGATAGCTAGCGAGAAGGATAAGGTTCTCGCTATATTAAGGGAGCCGTCTATAAGACTAGCTTTAACCCTTACGACCTCTATAACGCTAGTTACGGCGGCGATACTACTAATATAGAAGCTACTCCTTTAGCTAACTTAAGATAGTAAGCTAGAGTCCTTTTACCTCTTCCTTAGCCGGCTATAGATAAAGTTTATAACTAATAAGAAATAAGGCTTAAATAGCTATTACGATATAGTATAGTATTTACTCCTTTATATACTATTAGAGCCTTAGATATAGCGGATCTCTAGATTCTAAGATAAAGGCGGCCTTAAGGGTAAACGCGACCTATAAGACTTCTTTTAATACCTTATATATACGTTTAGTAATATATAGGATCGGGAGAAAGTATAAGATAAGCTATAGACCCTTAAGTAAAAAGATAGATAAACCTTTAGTAAATTCCTTCTTAATTTTAAAGAGACGCTCTTATAAGTAGTAGGGACTATAATATAAAAAGATAGCGTAAAGTATATATAGCTATAGAATTTAATTACGCTAGCCCTATAGGAGCTACTTATCTTTATAATTATACCTACTAACTATAGTAAGTATATAAGCTAGTTAATAAAGGTAGTATAGGGCTATAAGTAGACGCTATATTTCTAAAAGCTTTATAAGTATACGCTATATAGTAGTAATAAGATTACCGCCCCTTTATAAGATAAATAACTAGCTATTAATATAAATAGGGATACCTTAATATTAGCTACTAATATAGACTAGGCTAAACGTAGTAAGAAGACGCCGTTAACTACCCCTTATACCGCTTTATACTCTAAGTAGTAGGCGAAGTAGGTAATAAGTAAGGAAATTAAAAAGAGGAAAGCTAATAGCCGCTACTTACGTTATAGTATATCTATATACTTTATATTAAAATACCCCTTCCTTTTAGCTAAGCGGCCTATAGCGGTTTAAGTAGTAAAGATAGAACCGCTTCTTACCTTAGACGATAAAGAGGACTCCGCCCCCCTAGGCCTAAAGGAAAAAGAGTAGCTCTAGAGTAAAATCGGGCTCTAAAGCCCTAATTATTAGTATTAGTAAAGGAAAAAGAGGAATTATCCGCTTATATAAAAGAGGAGCTTACTTTAATATAGGTTATAACTAATAACTCCTTACTTATTACCGCTCTTATAAATAAGGGCTACTAGTACTACGCTATAGTTAACGAGGCGCTTATATAAGAAATATAAGTACTAGTAAAAAAGATTACCCTAAGGTAAGTAAAAGGCGCCTTAAGCGCGATAAAGGGTATAGTAATTAAGGGTATTATATAGCTAGCTATAGAGGTCGACGGTTATTATAAGCTTATTATAGCCTATATAATCCCTTAACTAAAGTTTCCCTTAATCTTTAAGAAACCTTAGTTATTATATATAGAGTTATACTTAGTTCTATACTAAAGGAAGCTATAGTTTAAGCTTATATAATAGTAGGTCTACTATAATAATAGTTTTATAAGTATAGGACTAAGCGTATAAGCTTTATACTTAGTATAAGAAGTCCTTACCTTTATCTTTATAGGAACTATATAATAGGTAAAGTAAGGGTAAGGCTAGGCAGCGGCTAATATAGCGGTCTATATAGTTAGCTTAGCGGATATTAATAAGGCCCTTTAAATAAAGAAGCTAAAGTCGCCCTCTAAGCTATAGTAGTAGATACTAAAGCGCTTTTATAACCTCCTACTACTATTTAAGTTTTAGGAAGTAAATAAGCTTAACCTATATAAGCTAAGGGGCGGGATATAGTTTTATTATAACTATAGGGCTTTAAATATAATTATAAGGCTAGACCGCTACCCCTTACCCTTAATCTTAGATATACTTTATAACTTCTTAAAGGCAAAGTAGTTTATAAAGCTAGATATAAAATAAGCGTTCTATAAAGTATAGATCTTAGAGGGTAATAAGTAGAAGATAGCGTTCTATATACGCTATAGCTTATTCGAGTAGCTTATAACGCCCTTTAGCCTTTTAAGAGCGCCCGCTACCTTTTAGCGTTATATTAATAATATACTTTAAGACTTCCTTAATAAGTTCGCCTTTATATATATAGATAATATCCTTATTTATATAAGCGGCTCTTATAAGGACTATATATAGAAAGTATAAAAGGTCTTAGAGCGCCTTTAACTTTATAAGCTTTACCTTAACTTAAATAAGTACGAATTTAGGTTAAGAGGGTTAAGTACCTAGGCTTTATTATCTATATAAGTATAGTTTAACGGGGACGAGGGCATATACCTAAAGCACGCGTAGAACGTAGCTAAGGATTAGTAGAGCAATTAACTACGCAATTATCTAATTATCGGTCCTATATATAGCTTTAAGGGCCTTAGGTTATAGATATAAGTCTTAGAGATTTCTTTACTCTATGCCTCTTTATCTCTACTAGAGTCGCGTAACTAGCGGCCTCTACTTTAAAGGGGAAAAACAAAAATTTAAATTAACTATAATTTTAAAAGATACCCGATTAGATAATTAAGGTCTTTATAAAGCCTTTAAGTATACTTCGAAGTAGGTAAGAAGGGGGGGGGGGCGCTAGGGGTCTTATCCTTTTAACGGGCTAATATCTATAAGGGTGCGATCTTACCCGTTAAACTCCTCCCTAGCGACTTTCCGACCTAAGATGCTAACGGAAAGAGCGCGATAATAATAGGTAAGGCTCTCTTCCTAAGCACGTAAGTAAGTAAATAAACCGTCGATAGAACTTTTCTCCTTTACTATAATCCCTTCCCTTTACGTTATTTATTCCTCCCTTTACCTATAAGCTACTTATTTAGCTCTTTCTTATCTTTACTCGCGTACTTCCTTCTTTAGATAATTATCTACTACCCCTCGTATACGCTCTTAAGTATTCGCGCTTATTATTCCTAGGGGCGTTAAGGAAATAAAGTAGTTAGTATCTTTACTAGTCTATAGCTTTAGGTATAGCTAGATTAGATAAGCTATAGAGTCTTATAGACTAGTCGTTATCGCGTTACTAGCAATCCTACGTAAATATATAGAATTATAGTCGTTAATATCCTAGCGGTAGTTTTAATATATTCCTAGGTTTTTAACTCCTTTAACTTAAGAGGGTTTAAAGCCCGGTATAAACCTTATAAGGACTATAGCTAGAGAGGCTATTACTATACTTCGTTTCTAGGGAGTAACGGGGCGCGCTATAGGCGTTACTAGAGTCTTCGGCCTTAGGGTAATTAACCGAGCGCCTAGTAATTTCGGAGTCCTAGGGCGAGTTAGCAGCCGCGCTATCTACCTTTCTTCCCTGCTAGCTTCTTATCGGGCTATCGGCGGGGGTACGGTTATAAGTCTTTCGCTCCTCTATACGTTTAGAGGGATCGTTAGTAGCGGGCGAGGAGTAGGCCTAATTAGCTATATATTTAAGGGGGAAAATAAAGGCGTCGTTTCTATATAGATAAGGGGACTAGTAGGGGCGCTTAGCTCTCTCCTTTATAGATTCTAGGGTAAGGATCTTATCTTAAGGTTACATAGGGAAAGGCTACTTAGTTTAGATAAGGAGCTTAATTTAGTTAACGCTTAAGGTAATAAAGGTCTAGGCCTATTCTTAATCCCTATTAGCGCGATTAAATAGTTAAGGGTCTTTTTAAGGAGGAGTCTCGTAAAGAAACCGCGTATAGCTTAAGCGATCGGGTTAAGTTACTCCGTAAGGGTAGCTAGTATAGTTAGCTCTTTTCTTGCTCTCCTTACTATATAAGCTAGTTATATGTCTTTTTAGAGTAGTAGTTTCTATCTACTAGGCCTATCTTAGAGGTTAACTACCTCTAGGACCTCTTAGAGGTCTTATTCTTCTTAATCTCCTAGAATAATACGGTTATATTAATAAATCCGTTTATACCTAGGAATCCTTATAAGAAAGACTCCGCCGAAAGTTATTAAACCTTAATTAGATAGTATTCTTTATAGTCGTCTAACCCCGCTATTAAACTACTAGGAAACTCCGCTACCCTATAATATCGCTTATATATAATTAAGTTCGTTCGCCGCGATAGCTTAGATTCTATATATTAGCCTATCGATATAGCCTTTTATACTTATCCTCTTATCCGGCTTAAAGAAATACTAGTCTTAGTATAAGATTTTATCTATCTACGAGGCTTCTTATATTACCCTATACCTTTACTCTAGAATTACTTTAACCTTTAAGTATCGCTACTTAATTATCTTAAGGTATAGCTTAACTATACCTCTAACTTAGTATTAGATTATTATTAAGGCTAAGTAGCCGTATTCCTACCCTTCCTACTAAGCGGTATAAGGGACTAGCGTATAGGTAAAGTTATAAGGGACTTAGAGGATATAAAGAAACTGCCGCTATACTTATAAGAACGTATAGAGTCTAGCGTGCCGTCCCTCTTTTTAAGCATCGAAAACGACTAAGTTTCCTTCCTTATAGTCCTAGAAGAACGCTCCCTAGTAGAGTCCCCCTTCGTCTAGTCCTACCGAAAAGTTAATAACTTTAGTCGTATACCTTTATTTATACGTAAAGCGACTAAGGTTAAAGGTAGGAGCAGTAAACTTAATTAAATGCTCCCCGTCGTTTAAGCATTCGTAGTACTTTATATATCTATATTCTATATCTTCGATAGGTTCCCCTTAGTAGTCGGTATAAACCGATAGTAGGTAAGGTAAGGGGTATACCGCGTTCTCGATACCTCTTATTAAGATCTTAATTATCGTGCTAAGGCTAAAGCTTATAGCCTATCGTTTATTAATAGCTCTACGGAGAAAGTTATATATATCGACGATATACTCTTCTTAGCGGGCCTTATTCTTAGTAAATCCGTTTATCTTTTTAACGCCCTTATATATTATCTAAGCGTCTTTAAGGGTAATATCCCGCTGTCTAATAGGGCCCGTTAGTATTAGGTGCTAACGATCTCTATAGACGTACTAGGGAGGTTGCTTCTACCTATAAACGTTTCGTTAGTCTTAGTCTACGAACTTTTCCTTATCTTCGGCGTAGAAGCGCCCTTCGCCGCCTTCTACTTTAACTTCGCTATAGTAAGTAAGCAAAATAAAGCTCTTACTCTTAAATAGTAGTACGCTAAAGAAGATAGCGGCATTCTTAGGGAGGTCTATAGCCGGGCCTAGGATGCTATTTAGGTTCGCCGCTATATCTTAGGAAAGGGTAAAGTAAGCGAAAGATAGGGAGAAGATAAGATTAGATAGTTAAGGTAAGTAGTTCTAAGTTATAACGCTAAGAGGCTAAGAGGGTATTATATATATATATAAGAGTTATATTAATAGAGGGGATCGTTATAAGTAAGGAAGCGTGCGGAGTATATATATATATATATATATAGAAGGAAGAAGAAGGAAGGAAGAAGAAAGAAGAAAGAAGGAGGATATAGTAAGAAGAATAAATAGTTATTAGAGCGCGCGGTTATTAGTTACTTTAGCTAGCCTTTATAGTAGTAAGGTCTCGGGCGTATTTAGGGGTTACGCCTAAATAGCTTCTTTTACTAGTTATCGATTAGTAAGCTATCTAATCTCCGCCCTTTTCTTCTCCTCTTTACTCTTTCTATTCCTCTTCTTCCTCTTCTCTCCTCTATCTTCTTTATTTCTCTAGACCGCTACCTCTTATCTTCTCCTTTTATAACTACCTCTTCTTCCTTATTATATCTTATAAGACCGCTAAGCTCGAAACTAAAGAGCTACTAGATATCGTTAACCTCTTTTTAACTACTCTTCTACGACCTTCCCTCGTTACTACTACTCTTCTTACTTAGAATTATCGTACTAAGGTCTTTCCTCTTTATATAGAGTACTTTTAAGTAACGACTATCTAACTTATTTAATCTCGCTTAGCTCGTTCTAACCGTCTTCTTCTATAGATCTATAGTTACTTCGAGACCTAGGTCTATAGTAGAAATAATATCGGTTACTAAGGGTTTCTAATTTATATAGAAATTGCCTTTTAGTTATAGGTTCCGTTAAAAGCTCCTAATATCGTTAGGATTAAAGCGCGCGGTCGCTCTCCTCTCTCTTACTTTCTCGAAAGCACGCTAAGTCGGTATAATTAAATCGTCTTCTATACCCTTTATTATAAACGTCGGCTAGTAACCTATATCCCTATAGAAATCGCTTATCCGCGCGGATACTTCTTTTCTTAGCTTAGTTTAGGGCGGTAAGAATACTCTTAAGTAGTCTTAATTACTTTATATAGAACTCGTAATCCTTGCCTTTATTAAGGGTATATTTAAACTTATTAGATAACTATAACTTCCGCTTATAAGCACGTTATATTTCCTTTTTATAAGTATATCTCTCTTTTAGGTACTACTAGCGGTTCTTACGCTAACTATATCTAGGATTCGACTAAGGCGCCTATTTATAAATAGCGGCACTTCCTTAGATACTATAGGGCTACTTACGACCTTAATAGATTCGCTAACCGTATATACGGTTATAATTTCCGCACCGACCTTAAGATTAATAAATTTTACGATAAGTATATTAGTAATAAGACCGCCCCTTATCTTCTTTATAATATCCCTAATCCCTTTAGTCCTACTAAGGATTTAGAGGAAGGGGAGGAAATTAACCTTATACCTATTTTACCTAGAAAGAGATTATATAGGTTTAACGAGCTCTCTCTTAAGTAATAATTAGATAGTCTTTAAGTTTGCTTTATAGTAGTCTATAGTAGGTTTACTGGGAGTAAGTAGCCTCGTTTAGTCGCTATCTTTAGCGGCAAAAGTTTTTCTCTTAAGGTTATACGCGTTTAATTTAGTAAGTTAAAAATATATTAAAATTTATCTTATAGGCGCGTTTATTTTCGCTACGGTAGGTCTCTCCTTCTATAATAAAGAATAGACGTCCCTATCTACGAAGTAAAAAATCCTATTCTTAAAGAAGGTAAGTAATAAGAATATTCGTTTTCTTACTTTATTATTTAATTATATCTCTATTTATCTTCTTTAAGGTAGTAAAGGGTAGGTCGCTCGTAAATATCTTAGCTACTATAGTCGTCCTTTAATTAAATAGTTAGACGGTGCCTAGGTTACTAGTTAGGTTCTAGCGTGCTTCTTACGATAGTTATAGATTTTTATCTTTACCGCCTTTTCCTCCCTAGCTCCTTTTTACCTCCTCCTTTTCTTATTAAATTAGCGTCCTTAGGGCTCTTACGTAGAGATCCTTTTTTACTTTACTAAGTTATAGTAGCTAAACCTTAATTATATACCTTAGGCCTTTCTTAGGTATCTATAGTTACTCTTCTTCCTCTTCCTAGCTTTAATCCTTCTAAGGTTTATTACGGAGTCGTTGCGACCGTAGTACTATCTAATCTAAGGCTTCTTTACTTAGTAGGAGTAGTAAATTATCTACTTTATCTATTATTTCTTCCTTCCTCCTCTTATTAAGAGTAATCTTATCCTAGAGCAACTAGTCGTCCTTAGTAAAGCACTACTAACCTTCCTTATCCTTTTTAAACTTCTTTAGATACTCTCCTAGGATTATCTTATTAAGTATAATTCTATTTAAAGTCTTAATCCTATATACCCTAGACTACTCTAAGCGCGATACTACTTAAAAGGGGCCGTTCTACCTTATCTAATACTTAGCTTACCTCCTTAGATTATTTAATCGTCTTACGTCGAATAGTAAGATAAGGTCTTTAGGTTATAGGCTTTCTTTCCTTATTATATACTTATTAGCTTTATCCGTCCTCTCTACTAATTAATTCCGATATCTTATTACTCTTTTCTTAGCTTCTTTTATATCTTTTTCTTTCCTTTCTAAAACTTATACTTATACTTTAAATAATTCTTCTCTTATCTTTACTTTATCCTAGTCGATTAGTCGCTAAGTTAGGTATTCTACCTTAAGAGGTAGTACCGGTTCCTATCTATATAGTAGGTAGAAAGCTAATATTCCATAAGACTCTTTAACTACTATTCGGTCTATAAGGATTACTTAGTTAAGGTATTTAATCTACTTACCCTTTTTCTCTACTATTTTTATAAGTGCTATTATTAACCTTTAGTGCCCTTATTCTACTACT
Organism: Hirsutella rhossiliensis; assembly: GCF_020360975.1. Lineage (NCBI taxonomy): Eukaryota > Fungi > Ascomycota > Sordariomycetes > Hypocreales > Ophiocordycipitaceae > Hirsutella > Hirsutella rhossiliensis. The sequence continues at coordinate 3,925,127 of NW_025408669.1, forward strand.
ACGTTTGCCTTTAAATTATATACCGAAGTTTAGATAACTTTAACGCCTATATCCTCTAGGATATACTTAAAGTCTTTCTTTATTTCGGGCCCTCTATTAATTATAGCGTATAGTATTACGCTATACCTATAAATAATAGAGAGTATAAATTTAGTTATAGCTCCATGGTAATTTCCTTAACTAGGTTACTTCTACCTATTTAGTAAGGTCGTCTTATACTTCTATAAGGTACGAATACTTATAATTAGATAGTATATACTAGCTATCGAAGTAAATCTTACTTATAGGGTAGCTAGGCGCGGTCGCGGTTATAACTTCCTAGGGTCTCTTAGTTATAAAGTATTAGTATTCTTTATAGGAAGAGATTACGCTATAAATATTATTCTAAAGGCTAGCCTACTAATACTTATTCTTTACGAACGTATATATAACTTATCGTCCTTTATATCCTATTTATATATAGTACTTTACGATAATCCTTTTCCGTTCTTTTAGGTCGTCTATAACTAGTATAGGTCCCCTTTCTTCCTTCTTAGGGAGTCGCTAAAGCTTTTAATCTTTAACGTAGAAATTTAGACTCTTTAGACATAGCTTCCTATAGTCTTATTTAGAAAGGCCCTCCGGCCGTTTTAACGTTTAAAGGAAGTCTATAATTATCCTCGATTCCTTTAAGTAGTCCCCTTATAGCTTAGTCCCTTATACTACGTTTAAGTAAAAGTCTATAAATTCTTTAATATCGCCTTCTATTTCCCTATCTAATACGTTAGAAGGTCCTTTAGGCTTTCTTAAGAGTCCGTTAGCTACGCTATTCTTCTTACCTTCGACGTATTATATAGTAAAGTTAAAGAGGAAAATATAGCTTATCTAGTAAGTTACTATAGCTCTAAGGACGTCTTTAAGGGCACCTTTTAGTTAATCGATTAAGACCTATGCGTTAGTTTCTAAGATAAAATATATACTATATAGGTATATTCTTAGTCTCTTAAGCGTACTTAATATAGCCCTATACTCCCTCTTTATTATATTATATTTAGCTTCTACTAATAACTACGTTCTACTTTCGAACCTTATAGGGCGCCTCTTTCCGTCGACGATTTATATTAAGACTGCCCCCTAGCCGAGTAGACTAGTATTATATATTAGAATAATATCTCCTCTTCCTAGGCCGACGTCGAGGGATACTAGAAAGACTAGATTAGTAATAGCTTCCTTAAGGGCAGCTATCGCTTTTACTTATTTATCTCCTTATTCCTAATAGACTTCTTTCTTTAGTAAGTCTATAAAGGGTTTTACTAAGACAGCGAACTATCTAATCTAGATTCGATAGTATCCTATAATACTAAGGAAAGCTCTAATATATATTATATTAAGGCATCTTATCTATTCCTTAATTTTAATAACTTTAGCTTCTATAGGGTACCTTCTATTTATTCTATAGATATAACTAATAACTTCGGTTACTTACTAATAGAATTTCGATTTAGCCCCTATAATTATATAACTAGAGAGTTCGACGTTAACTAGGACTTTATCGAGGTTAATAAGGTATTTAAAGATAAATCTCCTTACTCCTAGCGCTACCTCTTTATTATTATACGTCGTATCGGGCCCCTTAATACCTATATTATCGAGGAAATTCCTATAGATATTTAGTATAAGGTCTTATAGGATTCTTTATATTATCCTTATAAATTAGCCGACTAAGTTCGTAGCCCCTTAAAGGAGTATATATATACGTAAGAGGCTAATAGGTATCGCGAATATCGTTAAGTTACGGCTTCTAATATTAAGAGGGATCTAATTATAGCCTAAAAAAAGGTCTAGGAGGGAAAGGATCTTATATATTAAGAAGTAGTCGCTAAACTCGTCTATATTTAGCGGTAGGTTCGTATCTCTTATTATAATAGCATTTATATATATAGCGGAATTAATTAGGCGTAGTCCTTTATCTTTCTTTACTATTAGAAAAAAAGGGTTCCTATAGGGCCTATACCCTTCTTTAAGGACTCCTATTTCTAGTTTAATTTTAAGGATATCGATAACTTTCTACTTTATCGCTTTTAAGATTAGGATTAAGGCTACTTACTACGCCTTATATTCTATTATCCTAATAACCTATAGGGGGGCTATAGCTAGGTCGACTTTACCTCTTTCTATAAAGTCCTAGGATAACGCTACTTCCCTATTAAATAGAATACTATTAAAGATCCGGATTTCTACCTTTATAAGAAAGCCCTTAAATTATTCGTAAATTGCTTTAAGTCTTTCTTATATTAGCCGCTTTCCTTTCTATATACTTAAGAAATTTCCTATTAAGTGTTCTAGGTAAGGTCTAGGCTATATCTTATTTTTAATAGTATTTTATTTAGTCTTCTTTTAGTTAGGGTCCCCTTCTAGCGTCGAGCTATCTAATAGAGCATCGTTAATAGGGTTAATTTTATCTGCTTTTCTTTTAAAGAGAGTATTAACTCTTAGATTATATAATCTAATAGGTCGTTTCCTCCCTATCTTAACTTTAACCTTTTAGATCTTTCTAAACTTCTTTCTAGCTCTAATAATATTTTTCTTAAATTCTCCTATAGCCTCTATAACTATAACTTTAGTAATCTCTTCTACTATCTTAGATCTAATAGCTAGAATCGCCTTATCTCCTTTATCTATAATTAATTGCTATTATACTAGTACTATTAAGGGCTCGTTTACGCTAGCGTAGGCTAGGTTAGGGACTTAGTTAGCGCCCCCTCTATAACTAAGGATCTTGCCTCCTAGTAAGAGAATCTCGGCCGTTAGGGTATCTATAAGGGGTTCTCTCCGTAATTATTAGGTAGCTCCTAGGTTATCTTCTTTAACTTCTATTACCGAAGCCTAAAAAAAAATTCTTAGGAGCTAGGTAGCTATTTCCTATATAGTCTCCTTAAGCTTTAGTCTTTTATATATATCTTTATTAACTATTAAGGTCGTAGTCTAAAAGGATTTTATTATATCGACCTTATCCGGAAGCTCCTATCTAATAGCTCCTACCGCTAGCGTAACTACCTAGATAGTACCGATCTAATATTTAACCTATATATCGCCGTTCCTTAGGGAATAATTAAATAATATACGCGCGGCTTTAATAAATAGTATGCCTAGGATAAAGGGGACTAAGACTCTATCTAGCGTAATATAAAGATAGATTAGTATCTAGGCCGTGCTTAGATAGAGATTAGTCTCTACCTTCCTAACTATATCTATAGGGGACCCGGTATACGCCGTTATTAATGCTTTTATCGGTAGGATTTTAAGCCTATATATATTTACGTATCTTTTAGTAATAAGGTTTCCTTCGGACCTAGTATCGATTAGAGCGCTTAGAACTTTAGCTTTCTAGCTACCGAGCTATACTTAAATATAGGGTAGGTCTTATATATACTTAAGCGAGCGGAAAGGTATAAGGACTATATTTATATATATTATAGGAATCGCTACAAGGTCCTCTAGAGTTATCTCTTAGTATCTTATTAAGAGTGCTACTTCCTATATAATAAATTCGTCTTTCTCCGGTCTTATTACCTCTAGAGTTTATTAATTAAATAGTCCTTAGGCTAGTTACGTTACGCTAATTATATTAGTTATAAACCTAACTTCCTTTAGTGCTTATTAGACTTTAAGGCACTTATAATCCGATTCTTTATAAGTAGGGCAAGTAAGCTTAATTAGTTTAACTTAGCATTCTTCGTTTTATTCTTTAACTTATACTAAAGCTACCGCGAGTTTTCCTTATAGATATTCGAGGAGGAGTAAACTACTCTTTATATTATCTTCGGCTACTTTTATAACTATTATTATAGCTCTATAAGGTCTTATATTACTCTCTACTTTCTCTAAGGTCTAGAATTTAGTATTTTCTATACCTTAGGCTATATCTATATATCTCGTGCTAAGTCTCTCGCCTAGTTAGGGAATAAAGTTAATTAGGTAATTTAAAGGGATTAGGATTCTTTTATATATAATTTCTCCGACGATTTTATCTATAAGTCTATCGAACTTCTTATTTAGATCTACTTTATATCTATAGTATATAGGGATAATCTTTAAGCTAGTTTTTACTATTCTTATTATCTTAATTTCCTTTATATCCTCTTTAACTCTTTATCTTTTCCCCTTATAGGCATTAATCCCTATTATAGTTATATAGATTATCTAATTATATATATCGCTTTATTATATATTATCTATAATTATAATAACCGATATCCTTCCTACTTTTTTTCTTATATCGCTTACTTCTAGATTCCTTAGCTTCTACTTATACGGGCTTTTATATCTCTAAAACTAGTCTAGGAAACTAGATTCTCTTTTACTAATAGCCTAATTTAAGTAAGATAGTATAACTATAGCTTTAACCTATTTTATAAGTAGTAATATAAAGGAGTCTAGCTATATATCTACCTAGTATATAATAAGCCTTTAAATATATATACCTATTTAAGAAAACCTATTAGTAAGTACTAAGGGAATTACGCTTTTATTATCTTTTCTTCTAAGGTAAAGAGTCCTATTTACTACTTTATATATTATAAATCCGATCTCGTAGTCTTAAGAGTATACCTCGTACTTATTAGGGTAGTATCCTTCTTTACTATAATAGAAGTATCTCTTAAGCTAGTTAAAAGCATTAACCTAAAACTACGTATATTAATTAGATAAGTAGTAAAATCTAATAGTATTTACGCTACCTTCTTATCTACGACTTAAAGAGTAGCCTCTATTACTAACGCGTCTCTATTCCCTATTAAGCTAGTTAAATATCTACTTTTACTAGCGAGTAAGGTTAATCTTTATATCTTTAAAGGCTTTTATTAAGTCTAAGATCTCCTTTATAGGCTATCTAGGTTTCTTATCTATTTTCTTTAACTCTTTAGGAAGTTTTTCTTCGCCCTCGTTAGATTCGGCTTCCTTTATTACTTCGTTAATTTCCCTAAAGAGCTAGTCTTTCTTTAGGTTCTTAAGCTTCTAATTATAGACTTTAGATACTATATCTCGTCGCTTAACGTCCTAGCGAGGTGCTAAGTAGTTATTAATTATATAGATAAGGCTTTTATATAGGAGTTTCGAGATAACTTTAGATATCTTCCTATTTCTCTCTATAACGTTAATAATAAGCTCCTTTAGCATTATATAGTAAATAAAGTATAACTAGACTATAGATTCTTTCTAGCCGTCGGGTTATACCTTACGCTATAGGTATAAGTAGAGACTAAGCTATTCTATAACTTCCGTAATAGTCTTAGGCTTTTTAGTATTATAATAGTCTAAGCGGTCGTTAGCAGTTTCTAGTTATTTAATATTATATACGTAGTAGTATTAAAGGAGTCTCTTTTTTACTTCTTCCTAGGTAAGTCCGTCTATAAGAATTTTAATAGTAGGGGCTTATATAGAGGAGATATAGACTTTAAGCTAGTCTATTTTATCCTCGTTATAGATACGGTTAACGTATATCTCCTATTCGAACTTCTTAAGGAATTTAGTTACGTTTTTACCGTTAAATTTACTAATAGGTAGGAGTCGTAGTTAGCGGAGTCTTCCTATAAGGTTATCTTAGCTTCTAGCGAGTATATCTCTAAGTCTATTAGCAATCTTATTAATATCTACCTTAATTTTCTTTATATCGCTAGTAGTAGGATTAGATAATCCCTCTTAACGGCTAGCGTTTCTAGATATAGTATGCCTATAGATTATAAGGTTACGAAATTTAGAGTTAGAGTTTTCGGAGTTAGAGGATATCTTATTATAACTATCTTATTACTTGCTTTCTTATCTATTAGCGGGAGGTAAGCGTTCTCTATAAGCTACCGCGTAGAGGAGAGCTAAGGTTAAGGTTATTAGGGTGTCCCTCGTTAGTACCTATATTAGTATTATTAGTGCGTATATAAGTAAGAGGTCTCGGTAGGGTTCTAGAACGGTCTAGATTACGCTATTATTATTATTTATATCTTTTAAAGCATTATATAAGGATCGTAGTTTCTTAACCGAGTCGCTAGTATTAAGGGTCGTAGCCCCGATAATAAGAGCTTAGGGTTTTTTAGTATTAGCTTATTGCTTTTCCTTTACTACTAGCGAAGGTATTATCTAATTATTTATTTCCCGGTAAGTCTATCGCCTTATTAGGTCCCTAACTCTAGCTATTAAGGTAGTTGCTGCTTTAATTATTAAATCCCTAGATTTTATTTTTTCTAAATAGTACCGTCGTCCTTTAGGTATTCTCGGCTTTATAAAGCTACTCGTCGCCGTATAAATAGAACGGAATAACGAGTTCACGCCCTAGAGACTAGTTTTAACGGGGATAAGGGTATATACCTAAAGCACGCGTAGTACGTAGCTAAGGATTAGCAGAGCAATTAACTACGCAATTATCTAATTATCGGTCCTATATATAGCTCTAAGGGCCTTAGGTTATAGATATAAGTCTTAGAGATTTCTTTACTCTATGCCTCTTTATCTCTACTAGAGTCGCGTAACTAGTAGCCTTTACTTTAAAGGGGAAAAACAAAAATTTAAATTAACTATAATTTTAGAAGATACCTAATTAGATAATTAAGGTCTTTATAAAGCCTTTAAGTATACTTCGAAGTAGGTAAGAAGGGGGGGGGGGGGCGCTAGGGGTCTTATCCCTTTAACGGGCTAATATCTATAGGGGTGCGATCTTACCTATTAAAATAGGTATATAAGCGGATCCTATAAAGATCTAGGCGATCTAAGACTAAGCGGCCCTAACTATATAAATAAGTATATAAAGCTTCCTTAGGTTCGCGAACTATTATAGGATATTTATTAAGGGCTTCTCTTATATTATAATACCTTTAAACGAGATTACTAAGAAATAAACTGCCTTTTATTAAGGGCTTATATAAGAAGCGGCGTTTTATACGCTTAAGGACCTATTCTTATAAGCCTTAGTACTACTTTAGTAGGACTTTAACTAGTCTACGTTAGTCGAAGTAGACTATAGCGGCTAGGTACTTAAAGGAACGCTCTTTTAAGAGGTAAATAGGTAGAAGTAACTAGTAGCGTTCTACTCTTATAAGCTAACCCTAGTAGAGTAGAATTACGCTATTTATAATAAGGAGATACTTATAATTATTAGCTACCTTAAATAATAGTAAGTAGAGCTTTAAAGCTATAAGAGCTTTAAGGTTTTTATAGACTATAAGAACCTTAAGTACTTTATAACCCGCTAGTACCTCTTAAAGCGGTAAGCCTACTAAGTAAAGTATCTTTTATACTTTAACTTCTTAATTAAGTATATAAAAATATACCTTTATATTCCTATTTTACTATTATAAAGAAATAATAGGCATAGGGAGGCTTTATAGAATAAGCTAGTAAAAAGAGGCTCTATAATATAGTCTAAGGGAATAACCCTTAAAAGATAAAGACCTCTACTAGATATCTATACCTTCCTCTAGGAAAAGCGGGTTAGGATAAGCCTATCCTTATAAATAAAAGATTATATAAAATGCATAAGTTAATTACGAGTAGAACGAATACCCTATTGCCTATTTTAGCCTAGCGGTTCCGACGATATCCGCGATACGAGAATAGGTAGGGCATAGAATATTCTAGTTAAATCCACTACTTATACTAGAACCTATAGTCTTACGTTAACTATCACGCTATAATTAGACCACCTACTAAGTTAGGAAGATATACTATAGATAGAGCTTTTTAAGCACTATAGAATATACTAGAAAGCTAACTAATTAGTCTACTAGTAGGCGAGCAATAATCTATAAAAGACGAAGGATTTCCCTAGGAGTAGTAGATAGAATAAGTAAGTTTATAAGCATCCTTTATAACGCTATTCTTTTAATATATTATTTAGCCCCTTATATACTCGTTATAAATTCCGGACGAAATCCTACCTTATAATCCTTCGACCGCTCTTTCCGCTTACGTTATCGATTACCTAATTCTACCCTTATTGCTTATACCTTCTTATAGGTTATAAGCCCGGCTTCTCTATAAGTCGGGTAATAACTTTAAAATTCTAATACTAACTATACGACCTCGAATTATCTAAAATAGGCTCTAGGGATAAGTTCGAATTTACTAAACTTAAGGGTAGTTCTAACTATACCTTCTAGGCTATTTAAATATAGGCTCTTTTAGTTAGGGAAAAGCTTTCTACTACTATATAGTAAGAAAATTACTCGAAAATAAAAGAAGCACTTACTTTAATTTTTCTTTATATTAAAGATTGTCTTTTAACCTAAATAAAGTATATAATAAATGCTAAATAGCCGTAGGATAAGTTAAAAAACCTATATAACCTTATTTCCTTTACCTTAAATTACCTACTTATAAAGGAGCTTTTTAATACTTCGGTAGGGGATTTAGAATCCTTAGAAGGCTACCTAAATAAGGTAAAAGAGGTATTCGAAGAGCTAAAAGCACGGAATATTATAATTCTAGAAGTAGTTATTATAGCTTAGATTTTAAACAGCCTTTCGGGCTCGTTTTCTAGCTATATAACTAATATAACGTAAGCTTATCGAAATAACTTAGAAGCTTTTAATCTAAAGTCTCTCTCTAGTAGTCTTATAGACGAATTTAAGAGGACTAAGTCTCTAGAAAATCCTCTTAAGTAAGCTTTCTTTACTAAGAAGCCCTAAAAAAAGATAAAAATTATATTATAATATACTTACTATAAGAAGAAAGGGTATCTAGTTAAAGATTGCTACTATCTTTACCCGGAAAAGGCCCTTAAAGGCTTTTCTAAAAATTTAAAAAATTAAAATAAAGGAATACCTTCTAAGAGGCTTAGAAAACCTTCTATAGAAGGAAATCCTATCGAATTAGACTCTTACGTCGATAAGAAGACGAAAAAACCCTCTTCTCTATATATATCGGAAGTAGAAAAAATAGAAATCGATAATTAAATAGATAAAGAATCGGAAATCGATTTTTCTATTCCTCCTCTTACCCTTAGAGGTTATAAAAGCTCCGAAGAAGAAGCAGAGGTATATATCTCTTCGAATATCCTTAAAAAAGCCGTATTTAATAATAGGCAAATAGGACCTTTAAATTCCTCTCGAATTAAAGACCTTATATATAAGGTAAAAGAGAAGGAAATCCCTTATAAAACCTTAGAGAATAGAAATTTCTATAATTTTCGAACTATCTCTACTAAGGTTAATTAGGGAAAGGCATCCTATATAATTATTAAAGGCTATAGAGATCTTCTTTTTAGATTTCCGAATAATAAAAGGCTATTTATCTTAAGAAACTACCTTTTTATACCTAAATTAAGGGTAAATATTATAAGCTAATCGTATTTTAAAAATACTTATACCTTTATTAATAGTAAGGAAATTTTCCTACTAAATAACTAGGCTAATATTATATTTAAAGGAAAATAGTAAGATAACCTTTATATCTTCTTTTTAGAAATTCCTTTCTTAAAGAAAAAGACATTCCTATATAATATTAATAGTATAAGGAATAATATAAAGGACCTTAACTTTTATTTATAGTATTTAAGGCTAGGATATATAAGTCTTAAAGCCTTACTAGAAACCTTTAAAAGATATAATAAAGATATAACTATCCCTAAGAAGGATATTATAAAAATTAAAGAATGCGAGGCTTATATTAAAGTAAAGGCAACTAATAAAAGGAATAAATCCCTATCTAATAAGGTATATAATTACCTTAATAGAGTTGCTATTAATATTTAGGGACCTATAAAGACCCCTACTTATAATAAATATACCTCCTTTATATCCTTTTTAGATATAAGGATAAGATATTTAGAAATATCTTTAATAAAATCTAAGGTAGAAGGCCTAGATAAATTCTTAGAATATAAAGCCTTTGTTAAAAATAACCGGGATAATATTACTATAAAGGAAGTCTTTTCGGATAACGTAAAAGAATTCCTATATAAAATAAAACCCTACTACTTAAGAAAGGGAATTAAATATTATACTAGCCCTCCTAGGACTCCTAAATTAAACGGAGTAATAGAGAGGATTAATAGGACTATTTTAAATATAGTCTAAGCTATTTTATTTACGGCAAAACTACCTAAATATCTATAAGGAGAAGCTATTCTAATAGCAGCCTATTTATATAATAGGACCCCTTACTTACGAATAAGCTTCTAAACTCTTATAGAGAAGAAGGAAAATAAATCTCTAGCCTTAAAAGACTTAGAGAAAATTAAAACCTTCGGAAGTACTATTTATTATAAAAATAAAGACCCCTTAGATAAGCTAGAGATAAGAGCTTATAAGGGTATTATTATAGGCTATACTAAAAATGCTTATAAAATATATAACTTTTCGAAAAGAAAGGTAATAATTTCTAGAGATATTATTATCCTAGAAAATAAATTTATAGAAAATTAAAAGGAAGAAGACCTTAAGGACTTCGACTTTAATACCTTACCTTCTATAAATAAGGTCCTAGATAATTATTTATAAAGGGAACCTATATATAAAGAAGGCAATAACTCTTCTTTAGAAGAAGAGGAAAATAACCCTCTTATAGAGAAGGAAGATAACCCTTTTATAAAAAAGGGAAATAATCCTCTTTTAGAAAAGGGATTAAATAAGGACCTAAAAATCCGTATTAATATACCTAAGAAGCTAAACGGATTTTATAAAGACTATATCGTATACCCCGAAATAAATACTATATTAAATAGTAAAAGTAAAGATATTATTCTATCTTTACTAGAAAATAAGGATCTTATAGAGCCTAAAACATTTAAATAGGCTATAAATAGCTTAGAAGCTATAGAATAGAAAAGAGTAATATTTCTAGAAATAAAAGAGCTCTTAAACTAAAATACCTAGGAATTAAAGCCTCTTCCTAGCGATAGGGAGGCCCTAGGCGGCCGTTAGGTCTATAAAATAAAGCGGGATAATAATAATATATTATTAAATATAAAGCCCGCTACGTAGTATACGGACTCTATTAGAATGCTACTTATAATAGCTATTTCTAATAATTATACTCTACTATAATACGATATAAAAAATACCTTTATATATACCTAAATAGATATAGATATTTATATAAAAATCCCTATAGGCTACGAAGAGCTAATACTTAAAGACTAGTTTAATAAAAACTAGTATAAGTATAATATTAGCTATTTATAGTTTCTAAAGCTATATAAAAAAAAAAGGCTAGTAGCAAAATTAAAGAAAGTATTATACGGCCCTAAATAAAGCCTAAAGCTCTAGTATAACTATTTTAGCTCTATATTAGCTAACATAGGATTTTCGGCCCTTCCTATAGATAAAGGGGTATTTATAAATACGTAATATAAAATTGCGATAGTAATCTACGTAGATAACCTCTTAATAATAGGGCCTAATAGAGGTATAATAAATAGTCTACTTAAAAAAGTAGTAGATTATATAAAGGTTTAGCCTCTAAGCGAACTAAAAGACTTCTTAGGAATATATATAATTATAAACTAAAGTAGAAAGGAGATATTTATATCCTAGGAAAAATATACTTATAATAAAATACGAGAATATAATAAAGAAGGCTTAGGGACTTTTAATACGCCTACTATAGTAAGAGTAAAGCTTAAAAAGGCTACTATTATCGCGAAGCGTGGCCTGATTTCGTAGTTCTTAGAGATATCCCTTAGTATAAGGGACTAAGGAAGCTAAAAACACCCGGTATAAAAGAAGGAAGAAGGAGCTAAAAAGAGGTATAGAAAGGAGGGTAGGGGTATAAGGGGAAGCAGAAGTAGCGATAGCTTCCTATAGAGGTAGCGAGAGATAAGACGGATAGGCCGGCAACGGCTAGAAAGGAAGGGAAAAACCGGTAAAAAGCTTAGTAGTCGAAAGGACATTAGTAGCTCCTTTAAGCAGGATCTTCTTTATTAATTAAGATGCTAGACGGGTATAAAGAGGGGCGTTAGATAGAGGAAAGAAGGATAATTAAGGCAATATAATAATCACTCCCCTACCTTTATTACTACTCCCGTAAGAATTATATCTCTCTGCCCTGCCTATCCGACCCCTTACTTTTAATTTCACCTTCGTATATTTTTTATATACTTCTTATATCTCTCTTCGCGAGAGTTATAAGCCCGGGAGGAATAGTATTCCTATACCTTCCGGCTGCTATAAAAGGCACCTTTCTTATATCCCTCGTAGCTTCCTTTTACCCCTTTTACTAGAAAAGCCGATTTTAACCGACTTTTCTACCTTTCCCCGCAATAATAATAAAAATCGACTCCTCTACCGTCCCTACGGTCTATAGGACGATTCTTATAAAGCCCTAAGATTAGGATAAGTAGGTAAAGGAGCTACGGGCTCGTATAAATAGAACTATCTATAATTTAGTCTTCTTTAATAAGCAGGACCCTCTTAAGCCCCCTCTTCGTCCTAGGGCAACAGACTTTATAAAGGGAGCTACCCTCTTCTCCGAGCTAACCTCTATATAATAGAGAGCTTTTTCTGCTACCTTAGGTAACTACGAGAGTCACCGTAAGGAATACCTTTACGAGACGAAGCTACTAACTGCTATACGCACGGCGATAACGGAATCCGTTAGTGCTATAAAGCTAATCTCTCTTCGAGAGGAAGAGACTCTTAGGCAGTAGCTTTTAAAGCTCGAGACCTCGATAGCTCCATCGAGGGGCTATATAACTAACCGTATTAGGAAGACCTATACGGTATATCTAGGAGCCTTCTCTGCTAAAAACCTACTAGCTTCGTTATAGCTAGCTACGTAGGAAGAAATCCTTAAGGAAGCTAACTAATACTTCCTTATAGAAGCTCTTTCCGGCTAGTAGCTATAGGATATATCTCTGCTAATAAAGCCTATTAATAACGGTTACTTAACTATCTTTCGAGAAGCTAGCTAGGAACTAGACGAAGAGGCTGCTAGAGTATAATAGTAAGTAGTCTTATTCCTTCGTAGCTAGCACTTGACCTAGACGGCTCGACCTGCTGCCCTAGTAACTGCTGCAGCCCCTATTGCTACGGCTCCCGCTGCTACTGCTGCGGCTATTGCTCCTTTGGCTCCTCCTCCCTCGAGAGCCTTAACCCCGTCTTTAACGGCTGCCCCGGTCCCGGCTCCGCCTCTTACTCCGGGCCCAGCCCCGGTCCCGTTAGTTAGACCGGCCCGACTAGTCCCTTAATAGACCTTTTAGTCCGTTAGTAGAAAAATCAGGGAACTAGTCGAAATCGAACCTCGTTAATATTAGCAATAAGGGGTAAAAAGGGGGGGTTTTTAAGTAGACCTTCCGGACTAGGACGAGGATTCCTCGAAGAAACGTACGAGGAGGAATCGACCTACCTACTAAGCATGCAAAAAGCCCTATCGGCTAGAAGACTGCTAGTAGGTCTTCGAGGAAAACCGACCTAAAGGAATTAACCCTTTAAAGAGGCTACGAGAAATAGTATAATAGTCTCTTAAGGAGGACCCCTCGTTATAGAAGAAGATAGATAAGATTCGGGTTACTAAGAAATAGCAACTAACGCCGCTGCCCTTATTCGAGCTATAAATTCGAGGAAAAATCGTTAGTATAGTAAATCCGGCCTTTATCTTCCCTACGGATTAATAAGGCTAAGACTAACCGTTAGAGCCCTCCGATTATCCCCTACGAAAATCAGCTATCCTTAACTTTAGTGCTTCCCTCGATATCTATAATATACTCTTACGATTCCGGTCCTTTAAGAAGGCACGGAGGAAATACCTTATTGCCGGGGAATTAACCGTACGAATAGAGGGATATAGAAGGGTAAATTTCACGATAAAATTACCTAACGGATCTATACGAATTCTTCGAAGAAAAAGGGTAGCTTTTTGCCCTCGATTTTTAACGAGCTTAATTTCCTTCCGCCTTCTTTAAGAGGAAGGAATCTTCTAGGATACGACGTCTAAGCCTACGAGGCTAGTCTAGAAGAATTAGACGATTAGGCTTATCGAGGAAAAATTCGGTTAATTTATTCTCGAATTCCGACCTATCCTTAGGAATAAACTACTTAAGAAGTTAGCTTTCCCTGCTAGGAGGATAGGATCTAAGGACCCTCTTCTAGCAGCCTAAGGAGACGGTCTTCTTTAGTACGTACGACTTAGTTACCTAGGCCCCCTAACTTTATATAAGCTAGGCTAATAATAGGGCGTACGAATAAGGGGCCTAAAGACCGTCGAATGCGAATACTACGGCTAAGGGAAGACTAGGAGACGAATTTCTAGACGGACCCTAATACGACCGGACTAGCTATATAAGGAAATTTAGGTCGACTAGACCGACGTCTCTAGGGATTAGGAAAGCTTTGTTAGGGTAATGTTTTTTATAGACGCCTTTTTAAGGATAGTTTTCCCCTATTTCTTACGGACCTACCTAAGTAAGTATAACTAGTTTACCCTCTAGGACTTCGTTAACTAGATAAAATCCTACTTTAGCTACGAGGTAAAGAAGATACGGTCTAATAGAGAGCTATTTACGAAGGATATCTTAAATTAGCTTCGAAAAAGGGGCATTCTACCCCTCCTATTAGCACCGAATACCTAGGCCTAGAACGGAGGGGCAGAAAGATTAAGGGGTGCTATAATAGAAAGGGCCCGTACGATAAGACTTACTATAAAGCTTCTATACGACCTTTAAAGGGAAGTCGTTAAGACCGCCTATTACCTTTAGAACCGGACCCCTAGGGACCCTAAGGACCCTAGGGAACTAAACTAAGGAATAGACTAGAAATCCCCCCTCGAGCTCTTTACGAAGAAGAGGGCCTCGCTAGCCTACCTTTATGCCTACGGCTATAAGGCATACGGAATAACTACCGATATATAGCTAAAAAGGAAGAAGAAAAGAAAGCTTAATCCTAGAGCCTTTATTAGTTACCTCGTTAGTTATAATTCTATAAATATCTTCCGGATCTAGATTCCTCTTTTATAGAAGGTTATTTCGACTAGGGATATAATTTTTAACGAATCTAGCTTCTTCGACGGAAAGAGGGATTAATAGCCCCTCTTACTCTCTTAACGTTAGCTAATTTAAAAGATTTAAATCCCCCCTTCCTAATAGTCTTAAGAAGAGGTCCTAGATAAGGAAATAGAAGAAGAAACCGATATTAAAGTAGTCGAGGATAACGCCGACTTTAAAGAAGAGGAAGCTACTAGATTAGATAATCTAGACGAAGAAGGAGACTATAGGAAAGCGGTAGAGCTAGAATACGCCTACCTCCCTACGCCTCCTCTTATAGAATAAGAAGAAGATCTAGAAGCAGCTTTTTTAGTTAGTCTTTTAGTCTCGACCCCTAAGGGGGTAGGAAAGGCACCTCTCTTAAAGGATTACCTAGCTGCCTTTTTATCCCTACTTCGAGAAGTAAAGGAAGGTATAGGGCCCGATATAGATACTAAAGAAGACTAACCTCTCCCTTATTTCGATCGTTTTTCCGACTTCTACCTAACGCTAATAGAAGACGGTTCCTATAGAGCGTTTATAGCAGGCCGGCTTTTTAAGCCTCTATTAGTAAGGAAGGTATATAAAAGAGACCTCCCGGACCTACTAGTAAACTAGAAGCAGCTAGAAAAACACCCTTTAAGAGACTAGTTTTTCTAGGCCTAGAGAGACCACCTAGCCTTATACGAAAAGATAGGGTCTTTCGAAGAGGTCCTTAAGGAAAAAGTAAGAGGAAAACAGGTCCTTAGCTATAAGTAGGTCTTTATCTATAAGACTAATAAATATAGCTTCCTTTAGAAGTATAAAGCCCGGCTAGTTATCTATAGGAATTAATAGGAAAAAGGGGATCTACCTACTAGGGTAACTACCCTAGTAGGGATGTCTTTTCGGACCCTTATAGCTATAGTAGTAGAATTCGACTTTAAACTTAAATAGATAGATATAGTTAACGCCTTTATTAACTATCTACTTAAGGAAGAAGAAGAAGTTATCTATATACGCCTTCTACTAGGCTTCTAATAGCTAGGAAAGGTTCTACGGCTTAGGAAAGCTCTATACGGACTACGAAGATCACCCCTTCTTTAGCAATAGCATTTAATAGGTTCCCTCGAAGCCCTAGGCTTTAAGAAAGTCCCTTAGGAACCGTGTATAATATAGAAGGGTAAAATCACGGTCTTCTTCTACGTCGACGATATTATCTAGGCGTACCTAAAAGAGGAAGAAGCTACTATAAGGGAGGCTATACGAGGCCTATAATAAAGGTATAAGATAACTAAGCTAGGGGAGCTAAAGTAGTTCCTAGGGATACGAATCCTTAGGAATAGGTCCTAACGGACTATCTAGCTTACCTAAGACGCCTATATTAATAAGGTCGCTTATAAATTCCTCCTTAATTCCCTTAATAAGAAGCTTCCCTCTACGCCTATATTAGATAAAGAGCTTTTACCTAATCTATCCTTTTAAGCTAGGGAGCAAGAGAAACACTAATATTAATAGAAGGTAGGCTCCCTGCTTTTTTTAGCTATTTCTACTAGACCGGATATCTCTTTTACGGTCTCCCGGCTAGCTAGGCATAACTAGAATCCTAGCCCTAGGCATTAAGAAGCAGCAGACAGAGCTATCCTTTATCTCTATTTAACGAGATTATATAGTCTACGCTTAGGAGGGCTAGAAAGGAAGAAATAAGCTACCGAAATCTTCCTTTATTTAAGCGATTCGTCTTTTACGGATAATTCCTTATATAGAAAGAGCTTATAAGGGTATATTATATCCCTTTTTAGAGGAACTATTACTTAGAGAGCTTCGAAGTAGGCTACCGTTACGACTTTAAGTACGGAGGCAGAGCTACTAGCTCTTTTAGAAGCGTTAAAAGAAGCGATTTTCCTTAGCCGGCTGCTAATATCTCTACGACTATAAATCCCGACCCCGTTAGCTATAGAATGCGATAATACGTAGACTATACGGATTCTTACGGAGGAAAATAGTAAGCTATCGACCCGGCTATAGTATATCGATATCTACTAGTATTAGTTACGCTAAGAGGTCTAAAGGGGACTTATTTCCGTCCGTTAGGTTCTAACGGTATCGATAAAAGCCGACGGTCTTACGAAGCCCCTACCGAAGTAGAAGCTAGCTATCTTTTTATAGTAAATTAGGCTAGAAGACGTTCGAGAGAAGCTATCCTTAAAGGCCCGCCTTAAGAGTCTACGAGAGGAGCTAATAGCCCGTACGAGAAGGTAACGTTTATAGCCGAAGAAAAGGAAGAGGTTTTTCCCTTTAGAGGGCCCCCTATTTAATTAGGTTTTTCCCTTCTAAGAAGGCCCCCTTTCTTATAGGACTTTCCCCTCTTTAGGCTCCTTTTTCCTTAAGTAGGTCTAAAAGAGCCTAGGGACCTAAAAGGGCCCCTACTTTCCTCGAGTAAAGGGAGAAGTATAGAACTAAGAACCTCCTCTATACGCTTACTAGCCCGAAGTCGTATTAGCTATGCCCTTAAGGGGCAGGCTATAGCTAAGGGGGTATGTCGCGAAGCGTAGCTTAATTTCGTAGTTCTCGGAGATATCCCTTAGCACGAGGGACTAAGGAAGCTAAAAACACCCGGTATAGAAGAAGGAAGAAGGAGCTAAAAAGAGGTGCAGAAAGGAGGGTAGGGGTATAAGGGGAAGCAGAAGTAGCGATAGCTTCTAATAGAGGTAGCGAGAGATAAGACGGATAGGCCGGCAACGGCTAGAAAGGAGGGGAAAACCTAGTAAAAAGCTCGGTAGTCGAAAGGATATTAGTAGCTCCTTTAAGTAGGATCTTCTTTATTAATTAAGATGCTAGACGGGTATAAAGAGGGGCGTTAGATAGAGGAAAGAAGGATAATTAAGGCAATATAATAATTACTCCCCTACCTTTATTGCTGCTCCTATAAGAATTATATCTCTCTGCCCTGCCTATCCGACCCCTTACTTTTAATTTTACCTTCGTGCATTTTTTATATACTTCTTATATCTCTCTTCGCGAGAACTATAACGCCTTTATAAAAGGAAATCCTTATTTACTAAAGGGAAATAGGGGCTCTATTATATCTAGCTATAATAAGTAGGCTAGACATTTTATATACTATTATTTCCTATACTAGATTTACTTCTAAACTAGATAATATATATTTTAAAGCGTTAAATACTATCTAGAAATATTTAAATAAATACCTTAACCTAGGGATAATTTATTACTATAATATCCCTTATAATTATAATTTTATAAAAGGTTATTACGACGCTAGCTAGGCGTCTAACCTTATAAATAGAAAATCCGTTTCTAGATACTATTTCTATATTTATAAAAATATTATAAGTTAGGCTAGCTAGAAGTAAAAATCTATAGCCTTATTAACCTATAAAGCTAAATTTATTGCCCTTAAGGAGGCTAATAAAGAAGCTTTATATCTAAATCGGCTATTTTATTCTATAAATAATAGCTTATCTATTAGAATTCCTAATACTATACCTCTTATCTTAACGGATAATAAGGCAGCTATTAAATTAGCTAAAAATCCGGAATTTTATAAAAAGACAAAGTATATAGATATTGCCTACTTCTATACCTAAGAAAATATTAAGGAAAAGAAGATCCGGATTTTCTATATTAAATCCGAAGATAGTATTGCCGATATATTTACTAAGGAACTAAAAAGAGAAAAATTCTTTAAGTTCTAAGAGCTTCTTTCCCTTAGGGAATTAAAAGAGACTTAAAAAGAAAAGCTTATATCCCCTTAATAGAGGTTTTTTAGCTGTCTTTTACTTTCTTAGCTTTTCCTTTATATATAACTAATAGGTTTTCCTTTAAAAGGTTTCCTATTAATAAAAACAACTTATAAAAATAGGGTTTTTCCTTATTAAAAGGTTTCCTATAATAATAACTCTATAAGGCTTTTTCCTTATAAAGGTTTACTTAAAAAGAGGAGAAATAATTATAACTATAACTAGGATTTTTCCTACTAAGGTTTTTCCTAGAAAGGGTTTTAAAATTTTCCTTTATATTCCTATTATATACCTTATTCTTAATAAGGATAATTCTACTATAAAAGAAATAACTAGTAAAGAGCACTATTTACCTAGTACTCTTTAAAGGAGGCTATAAAAATATACCCTTATATTCCTATTTTACTATTATAAAGAAATAATAAGCATAGGGAGGCTTTATAGAATAAGCTAGTAAAAAGAGGCTCTATAATATAGTCTAAGGGAATAACCCTTAAAAGTTAAAGACCTCTACTAGACATCTATACCTTCCTCTAGGAAAGGCGGGTTAGGATAAGCCTATCCTTATAGACAAAAATATACATAAAGTGCGTAAGTCGATTACGAGTAGAACGGATACCCTATTGCCTATTTTAGCCTAGCGGTTCCGAAGATATCCGCGATACGAGAATAGGTAGGGCATAGAATATTCTAGTTAAATCCACTACTTATACTAGAACCTATAGTCTTACGTTAACTATTACGCTATAATTAGACCACCTACTAAGTTAGGAAGATATGCTATAGATAGAGATTTTTAAGCACTATAGAATTTACTAGAAAGCTAACTAATTAGTCTACTAGTAGGCGAGCAATAGTCTATAAAGAACGAAGGATTTCCCTAGGAGTAGTAGATAGAATAAGTAAGTTTATAAGTATCCTTTATAACGCTATTCTTTTAATATATTATTTAGCCCCTTATATACTTATTATAAATTCTAGACGAAATCCTACCTTATACTCCTTCGACCGATCTTTCCGCTTACGTTATCGATTACCTAATTCTATACTTATTACTTATACCTTCTTATAAAGTACTAGCTAGGGCGGGACTCTATAGTCCTAGATATACTTTCCTAGAAGGATTAAGACCGGCCGATAAGAGCGGATATTAAGGCCTAGGATCTATAGCTTATCTTATAAGAAGCGCTATAGACTTATATAAGAGCTTCCTTAATAAAGGAAGGCGCGGCGCTAATAAATAAGCCTTTTCTTATACCCTTACCTTAGCCTAGTAAGGAGAGATAGACCGGCCTAGGGGCGCGTACGGCATAGGTATTCTAAGATAAGGTCCTTTAACGCTTATAAGATAAGATATTATCTCTAGACTATACCTATAAGAGTATATTCCGCGCTATTAAGTCCGGCGCTTAATACCTTAATCTAAAGCTAAAGCTAAAGGTATAAGTAGCTAACTATTATATTAACCTATAAGGGTATCTACGTTAGTAAGGGAGACTATAAGTACCGGGCGCGCTATATACTATAGAAGCTAAGGAGAAAGATAGACTACTAGAGCTAGATAAATAAAACGAGCTCTAAGGGAAGCTAGTCTAGCTTATCTATAACTTTAGTATTATAGGCTACTTAAGTTAGTAGGGTATAGTAGTAGGCCTTATAAGGGATCTTTACTAGCCCCTCTTATAGTACTATATTTACCGCTTCCTCTATAACTATATTATCTATAGCTATATTAAGATTTAAAGGGCATAGCTTAAAGGGCTACTTAAGTAGCTTTTAATACTTAACCGGTTCTATATATATATATAAATAGACTTTATAACGGACCTCTTACTTATAAAGGGCGGCAACCGCTATATATAGGTAATTAAGAACTAACTTAATAAGTCTATAGTATTAAAGCCGATATTATCTATAGATATAAAGTCCTATATAAAGCGCTTCCTATAGTACTAGGCCTACTTATATAGCTAGCTAGCCTTTATTATAAGTAATAAGGGATTAAATTAAACTAGCTACTTTTAGTAGTACTTATACTAGCTACTTTAAATTATATAGCTACTTAGTATAATATATTACTTATAAACTAATAAAGGGCTTAAGAGGGTTAACTAGGAGGCGTAAGCTTACCTATAAGCTATTATAGCCTATAACTAAGTAAACTAAGACTAGTAGCTCCTTATAGCTTAACTTACGTTAAATAATAAACTATATACCTTTATTAAGATAGCCCTTTTCTTTATAATATATAGCTTTAAACTACCTTTTCTAGTTTCCTTTACTATAAATATAGTAGCGGAGTACTATAGTAATTTATTACTAGAGGGCTATGCCTCTATATTTATATAAAAGCTATAAGAAACTATAGATTATTACTAATCCGCGATAGCCGCCGCGGCGTAAGATTAAAAGCGGTATACTAATAAGACTAAGGCCCTAATAGATAGGTTTATAATAAGAGATAAAGTATAGCTAGACCTCTATAACTATAGGTTAGTATAGCTAAAAACAAAGCTTAACTAGCTATATATAAAGTTTATAGTATAAAGGGTTATTAGCCTATAGGTTATAGAGCTTAATAGTCTCTTAATAAGGGTCTATAATAAGATTAACGTAGACCTCTTTTATAGAACCTCCTTTAACCTACTACTTAGATAAGAAGTAGCGGACGCTTAACCGCTTATAATTAAGGTAGAAGGAGAAGATAAGTTTAAGGTTAAAGAGATATAGGCCGCGCGCTAAAAAAAAAGGTAGGTAAGGGGAAACGCTAAGAGGTCCTCGTTAAGTAGTATAAGTATCTTAACCTTATATAGGAACCTATATATAAGTTTATAAGAACTATAGCCCTTAATAAGTTTAAAGCCTTATTTAAAATAGTAGATAAAAATAAGAAACTAGTAAACTATTAATAGTAGCTTAAGCTAAGACTATAAAGTAGGTAAAGTAAAGTAAGTAGTTATAATTACGCGAGTATAATAATATAAGTAGAGATAAAAATAGCGTTTATTTTAAGGTAAAGCCCTTAAACTACTTAGACCTACTTATTATCCTTATCGTTATCGTTATCCTTATCTTTATTATCCTCCTCTACTTTATTAGCGGCGGCGGCGCTCTCTAAGGCGCTTAGGCGGCCCTCTAAGCCCGCGAGCTAGTTAGTAGTAGCGGCGGCTCTAAGGGCTTTAAGGGCGGGGGGGGCCTAGCTAGTAGTAGCGGCGGGGCAGCGGCGGGCACGGCTAAAGGGACCGCCGATAAGGCGATAAAAGTAGTATCCCTAGTACTAAGAGAGTTAGCGGTAAAAGTAAAAGAGCTAAAGGAAAAGAACTTACTTAGGGATAAGGCCTTAGCGCTTAAGGGCGCGGAGATTATAGTAAGCGGCGGCGGCGGCGGTAAGGCGCTTCTTAGTATCCCCCTATACCTACCTATACGCGCTAGCCTTCTAAGCTAATACTATAGTAAGTAAGATAGGAGGCGCTACCTTATAGGCGCGGCTAGTACGCGTATACTATTAATAACTACCGCTATAGCGGCGCCCGACTTAGTTAGCGTAGGGGAGCTCCTATAATACGTACTATATATAGGGGGCCGCGTAGGCGGCTCTATATTACGACTACGGTCTAGCGAACCGCGGGGACTAGTATATATTACGAGGATATATAACGTAGGGAGCAAGGAATATTAAACGGACTAATAGGCTAATTAAGTTAAGAGCGATAAGTTACTTTAGCGCTTTAACGCTCTATAGCTAGATCGTAGGATCGCTCTAGCGCCCTAGCGCTCCTAGGCGATAGGATTACCTAGTACTCTTAGCGATCTAAGGAAGCTCTCGAGATATATAAGGAAGGAATAGAATACTCTTTTAAATAGATAGCTTAATAGCTTTTAATATAAATCTTTATTATAATTCTATCTTTAATTTTAATTACTTAGTTATAGTTTATAATCTATAACCTCTAACTTATTACTAATATAATATACTTATTATTACTTAAACTACGCCTTATTATATCTATTAATATAAACCCCTCGATAGGTTTATCCCTTAGGAATAATACTAGTCGTTATACGTTAAAAGCTCTTATTTAGTATAATACCGCGTTACTCTAAGTAATATTATAACTATTAATATACCTATATAGTAAGCTAGATTAACTAACTTTAGAGCTACTATATCGCCTTAGGATATAATATACGAGATTATTACCCTTTAATATAAGGTATAGTTACTTAGGAATAAAGGAGGTAACGGATAAGTTAAGGACTTTAAAGAAGTAGTTAAACTAAAATAGCTAGGACTATTCGATAGTACTTATAGCACGCTTTAAGACTTTCTTACCTAACTTAAGGCCTACTACTAGTTTTACCCTACTAAACTCTTAGACTTAGTTAAAAAGGTACTCTACGTAGGAAATTATTTATTTAAAATAGTACTTACTTAGTTTAGACCTATTATAAGGGACTTTCTTAATAACTAACTAGCGCGATAAGATAACGAGATAGACGAAGTCTTTACTAGTTTCTAAGGATTTGAAGAAGCTATTATAAAGGTATTTAGAATAACTAATAAGGAATAAGAAGCTAAATAAAAACTTTAAGAACTCTAATAAAGGATCTTAGTATTAGATTATACTATAAAGTTCTATTAAGTTACCTTAAAGCTTAATTAAGATAACGAACCTCTTATATTACGATTCTATAATAAGCTTAAAGAAGAAGTTAAGGACGAGCTCTATAAGGAAAATCGACCTAATAACCTCTTAGACTATATTGCTATAATAGTATAAATCGATAATAGATAGTATACGCGACGCTAAGAAAAGAAATAAGGAAGAGGAAACTAAAACCCTTCCTATAAGAATAACTTTAACTAACGCGCTAACTATAAAAAGAAGCGCGAAACTCTTATTACCTACGCCTATATAACTAACCTAGGTAAGATAGACCTAAATATAATATAAAAAAGTAAAAGAAAGTATTTTAACTATAGGAAACTTAAATATTACTTTAAGGAATATAAATAACCTTATAAAGAGAAGAAAACCTATTAAATACTAGCCCTAAAAGGTAAGAAATACTTAAACGCTACTAATAAATAGGAACTAAAGTATAAACTCCTTAGTTAAACTATATACTATAACAACGAATATATAATATACCTAAGTAATAAGAACGGTACTAAATAGTTCCTAAAGCTATTAAAGAAGACCCTTATAATAATATAATAAAGGGGTCCTAAAATATAGAAATAAGTTAAATTTATAGAACTAGAATACCCTTATTTTAAAGGAGTCTCTTAAGACTAGATAAAGAAGAATAGTAAACGATTCTAGGAAGATATACGAAATAAAAATCAATAATAATAATAGGCAGTTTTAAATAATATAATAAAGTAGATATAGATATAGCCCTTATACTTATAAAACTTAGGCAATAACCTAAGGAGGAATAACGAAGTATTAACGATATAAGCTTTAAAGAATAAGAAATACCTAGAGAAATAGAAGATAAGAACGAACTCGTACTACTACCCTCGATACTAAGGGAAAATACTATAATTAAAGAATACGCTTTATACTTTAAAGAATTTAAAGAAATACTTAAAATTAAAACCTAATAAATACCTTAAATTCTTATAGAAAACTAATAAGCTATATTAATTCGATATTAACTAGTACTACGTAGAGGAGACTACGCTATAGCTATCGCTATAGTCGATACCTTTATAGCTCTATAACGAGAATAGTAACTATAAGGAGAATTTAAAGACGATCTATAAATACTACTTACTTATAAGTACTATAAGTATATTTTATAGATATTATATATCTACCTAGACTATATAATATACTTCTAGATAAAAGCATAATATAACGCCTTCTTAGTTAGGTTTAAAGGATAAGTACTTTTAAAACCCTACCTAAGTATAAAACTAAACTACTAGAAAATCGATTAACGCTACCTAAACGACTAAGTTATATTATTAGAACCTAATTATAGTATACTACTTAAATACTATAATAATTATAGTTTATTAACGAGATATCTTTTAAAGATATATAAAATCTATAAATATTCTAAAATAAAGGAATAGTATAACGCTACTTACTTTAAAGTATCTAAACTATTAATCTTTTAAGGACTTATATAACGAATTAAATATAATAAAGAAGATTATAATAAATATATATACCTAAACTATAAAGTTTATAAATATAAAAAAGTATAAGTATAGTATAAATAATATAATAGTATACTAAAAGATTATTAGTAATATATATAAAGGCTATAGGCTATATTCGACTAAGGAAAAATCGATATAGAAATACTACGCGAAAAATAAAAAGATATAGAACGAAAACTTAACCTTTAATATAAAAATAAATAAAATTATAAAGTATAGTATATAATTAACTATAACGTAGTATAATATAAACGATATAGCGTTAAGAAGTAAGAAATCTTTAATTAGCTATAAGAAATTAGTCTCTTAAGCCCTAATATAATACTACGCGACGAAAATATAAAGAAATAATCTTAATAATAAATTAAAGAAGAATACCTAAATAAAATAAATAAGGACTAAGTAAAAAATAAGGTATACTATCTATAAAAGGGCTATAAACTAGTATAATATAATAAGATCTAAGGACCCTATATATAGTAACGGTAAGCTATAGCGACTAAATAGTATTAGATATATAAATCGCGGGATATTACGTATATATACTTTTAGACTATAGCGTAATAGGTAATTACGTTTTACCTAGAGTTATTAATCGTTACCGACTTATATAAAGATATAAGAAAGATCTATATAAACTTATAAATATTAAAGGAGAGGCCTTTAACTATAATAACGGAATTATTAATATAAAGATTAATTACCTTAATATTAATATCTAGGGCTATAATAAATAAGTTAACTTTAATATTATAGATATTAGAGAATATAACCTTATATTAAGGCTTCTATAGCTATAAGAGAGCAACCTACTAATTAACTAGAAAACTAGCTAGCTATATTAAAACAAGGATATAAGTTTCTAGGACTAGTAGATTTAGAAGAAAGTAAAATTTTATAATAATTTAGCTACTAAATAAGATAAAAGGGATAACCGTTTAAGTAAATTATTATAAGCTTTAGCGATATAAATAAAAATAGTAACTAAACCGGCGGATATAATAAAATCGACTAATAAGACCTATATACTAACTAATACGGCTATATAACCTAGTATCTAATATAAATAAAACAAAGAATATAATAAGAAGATCTAAAGAGTTATTACTACTTTAAGGAAAGACCTTAAATAAATTAATAAAGAGCTTAAGTTAAGAGAAACTAGCTCTTAAGAGAAAGAATAAAGCCTATAAGATAGAATAAAGAATATCCCTTAAGAATACTAGAAATATAATAAACTCTTTAAGGAAGAACTTAAGATAGGGTTACTTAAATATAGTTAATAGGACTATAAAATTTATCTAAAAGATAGAATAACGCTAACGTTCTATAAAATCTATAACTTAAACGAAAAGCAACTATAAACGCTATACGACTACCTTAATAAGAATCTATAAAAAGGATATATATAAACGTTAATATCTAAAGTAAGCTACCTAGTTATATTTATTTTAAAGAAAAACAGTAAGCTATAATTAGTTATTAACTATAAACGCTTAAACGATATTATAATAAAAGACTAAATACTATTACCGCTTATATTAGAACTATAAGATTAACTATATAGTAAAAAATAGTTTATAGCCCTCGACCTTAAAAGCGCCTATAACTTAATATATATAAAAAAGGGATATAAATAGATAATTCTTATAAAGAGAGATACGAGAAGTATATATAAAATGCATAAAGGTAAAAGTAGAAGTAAGGGGTCGGATAGGCAGGGTAGAGATATTTAAATCTTACGGGGGCAGCAATTATAGTAGGGGAGTAATTATTATATTGCCTTCGTTATCCTTCTTTCCTCTATCTAACGCCCCTCTTTATACCCGTCTAGTATCTTAATTAACAAAGAAGATCCTACTTAAAGAAGCTACTAATATCCCTTTAACTACCGAGCTTTTTACCGGTTTTTCTCCTCCTTTCTAGCCGTTGCTAGCATATCCGTCTTATCTCTCGCTACCTCTATAGGAAGCTATCGCTACTTCTGCTTCCCCTTATGCCCCTACCCTCCTCTCTACACCTCCTTTTAGCTCCTTCCTTAAAACCTGTTTTTTAGCTTCCTAGGTCCCTCGTGCTAAGGGATATCTCCGAGAACTATAAAATTAGGCCACGCTTCGCGACATACCCCCTTAGCTATAGCCTGCCCCTTAAGGGCATAGCTAATACGGCTTCGGGCTAGTAAGCGTATAGAGGAGGTTCTTAGCTCTATACTTCTCCCTTTACTCGAGGAAAGTAGGGGCCCTTTTAGGTCCCTAGGCTCTTTTAGACCTACTTAAGGAAAAGGGGCCTAAAGAGGGGAAAGTCCTATAAGAAAGGGGGCCTTCTTAGAAGGGAAAAACCTAATTAAAATAGGGGGCCCTTTAAAGGGAAAAACCTCTTCCTTTTCTTCGGCTATAGACGTTACCTTCTTATACGTACTATTAGCTCCTCTTATAGACTCTTAAGGCGGGCCTCTAAGGATAGCTTTTCTCGAACGTCTTCTAGCCCTATTTACTATAAAAAGATAGCTAGCTTCTACTTTAGTAGGGGCTTTATAAGACCGTCGGCTTTTATTAATGCCGTTAGAACCTAACGGACGGAAATAAGTCCCCTTTAGACCTCTTAGCGTAACTAATACTAGTAAATATCGATATACTATAGCCGGGTCGATAGCTTACTATTTTCCTCTATAAGAATCTATATAGTCTACGTATTATCGTATTCTATAGCTAATAGGGACGGAATTTATAGTCGTAACGATATTAGTAGCCGGTTAAGGAAAATCGCTTCTTTTAACGCTTTTAAAAGAGCTAGTAGCTCTGCCTCCGTACTTAAAGTTATAATAGTAGCCTACTTCGAAGCTCTCTAAGTAATAGTTCCTCTAAAAAGGGATATAATATACCCCTATAAGCTCTTTCTATCTAAGGAATTATCTATAAAGGACGAATCGCTCGAATAGAGGAAGATTTCGGTAGCTAATTTCTTCCTTTCTTACCCTCCTAGGCATAGACTATATAATCTCGTTAAATAGAGATAAAGGATAGCTCTATCTACTACTTCTTAATGCCTAGGGCTAGGATTCTAGTTATACCTAGCTAGCCGGGAGACTATAAAAGAGATATCCGGTCTAGTAGAAATAGCTAAAAAAAGTAAGGAGCCTACCTTCTATTAATATTAGTGTTTCTCTTACTCCCTAGCTTAAAAGGACGGATTAGGTAAAAGCTCTTTATCTAATATAGGCGTAGAGGGAAGCTTCTTATCGAGGGAATTAGGGAGGAATTTATAAGCGACCTTATCGATATAGGCGTCCTAGGTAAGCTAGATAGTCCGTTAGGACCTATTCCGAAGGATTCGTATCCCTAGGAACTACTTTAGCTCCCCTAGCTTAGTTATCTTATACCTTTATTATAAGCCTCGTATAGCCTCCCTAGTAGCAGCTTCTTCCTCTTTCGGGTAGGCCTAGATAATATTATCGACGTAGAAGAAGACCGTGATTTTACCCTTCTATATTATACACGGTTCCTAAGGGACTTTCTTAAAGCCTAGGGCTTCGAGGGAACCTATTAAATACTATTGCTAAAGAAGGGGTAATCTTCGTAGTCCGTATAGAGCTTTCCTAAGCTATAGAACCTTTCCTATCTATTAGAAGCCTAGTAGAAGGCGTATATAGATAACTTCTTCTTTCTTAAGTAGGCAGTTAATAAAGGCGTTAACTATATCTATCTAATCGAGTTCGAGGTCGAATTCTACTACTATAGCTATAAGGGTCCGAAAAGACATCCTAGCTAGGGTAGTTGCCCTAGTAGGAAGATCCCCTTTTTCCTACTAGTTCCCGTATATAACTAGCTAGGCTTTGCACTTTTAAAGGAAGCCGTGTTTATTAGTCTTATAGATAAAGACCTACTTATAGCTAAGGACCTGTTTTCCTCTTGCTTTTTCCTTAAGGACCTCTTTAAAAGGACCTATCTCTTTATATAAGGCTAGGTGGTCTTTCTAGGCCTAGAAAAACTAGTCTCTAAAAGGGTGTCTTTCTAGCTGCTTTTAGTTTGCTAGTAGGTCCGGGAGGTCTCTTTTATATACCTTCCTTGCTAATAGAGGCTTAAAAAGCCGGCCTGCTATAAATGCTCCGTAGGAACCGTCTTCTATAGGCATTAGATAGAAGTCGGAAAAACGATCGAAATAAGGGAGAAACTAGTCTTCTTTCGTATCGGGCCCTATACCTTCCTTTACTTCTCGAAGCAGGGACAAAAAGGCAGCCGGGTAATCCTTCGAGAGAGGTGCTTTTCCTACCCCCTTAGGGGTCGAGACGGGAAGACTAACTAAAAAAGCTGCTTTTAGATCTTCTTCTTATTCCGTAAGAAGAGGCATAGGGAGGTAGGCGTATTCTAGCTCTACTGCTTTCCTATAGTCTCCTTCTTTGTTTAGATTATCTAATCTAGTAGCTTCCTTTTCTTTAAAGTCGGCGTTATCCTCGACTACTTCGACGTCGGTTTCTTCTTCTATTTCCTCGTCTAAGACCTCTTCTTAAGACTATTAAGAAGGGGGGATTTAGATCTTCTAAATTAGCTAACGTTATATAAGTAAGAGGGGTTATTAATCCTTCTTTCCGTCGAAGAAGCTAGATTCGTCGAAATTTATATCCTTAGTCGAAATAACCTTCTATAGAAAAGGAATCTAGATCCGGAAGATATTTATAGAATTATACCTAACGAGGTAGCTAATAAAGGCTCTAGGATTAAGCTTTCTTTTCTTCTTCCTTTTTAGCTATATATCGGTAGTTATTGCGTATACCTTATAGCCGTAGGCGCGAAGGTAGGCTAGCGAGGCCCTCTTCTTCGTAAAGAGCTCGAGGGGGGATTTCTAGTCTATTCCTTAGGTCTTAAAAGGGTCTCTTAGTCCTATAGTCCCTTAGTCCCTAGGGTCCTTAGGGTCCGGTTCCGAAGGTAATAGGCGGTCTTAACGACTTCCCTCTAAAGGTCGTATAGAAGCTTTATAGTAAGTCTTATCGTACGGGCCCTTTCTATTATAGCACCCCCTAATCTTTCTGCCCCTCCGTTCTAGGCCTAGGTATTCGGTGCTAACGGGAGGGGTAAAATGCCCCTTTTTCAAAGCTACTTTAAGATATCTTTCGTAAATAGCTCTCCGTTAGACCGTATCTTCTTTACCTTATAGCTAAAGTAGGAATTTATCTAGTTAACGAAGTCCTAGAGGGCAGACTAGTTATGCTTGCTTAGGTAGGTCTATAAGAAATAGGGGAAAACTATCCCTAAAAAAGCGTCTATAAAAAACATTACCCTAACGAAGCTTTCCTAGTCCCTAGAGACATCGGTCTAATCGACCTAAATTTCCTTATACGGCTAGTCCGGCCGTATTAGGGTCTATCTCGAAATTCGTTTCCTAGTCTTTCCTTAGCCGCAGTGTTCGCATTCGACGGTCTTTAGGCCCCTTATTCGTACGCCCTATTATTGGCCTAGCTTATGCAAAGCTAGGGGGCCTAGGTAACTAAGTCGTGCGTGCTAAAGAATGCCGTCTCCTTAGGCTGCTAGAAGAGGGTCTTTTATAGTAGACCTATTCTTCCTAGTAAGGAAAGCTAACTTCTCGAGTGTTTCCTTCCTATAAATAGGTTAGAATTCGAGAACGAATTAACCGAATTTCTCCTCGATAAGCCTAATAGTCTAATTCTTCTAGACTAGCCTTATAGGCTTAGACGTCGTATCCTAGAAGATTCCTTCCTCTCGAAGAAAGCGGAAGGAAATTAGGCTCGTTAAAAATCGAGGGTAAAAAGCTACCCTTTTTCTTCGAAGAATTCGCATAGATCCGTTAGGTAATTTTATCGTAAAATTCACCCTTCTATATCCTTCTATCTATACGG
The DNA here is from genome assembly GCF_020360975.1 of Hirsutella rhossiliensis. Taxonomy (NCBI): domain Eukaryota; kingdom Fungi; phylum Ascomycota; class Sordariomycetes; order Hypocreales; family Ophiocordycipitaceae; genus Hirsutella; species Hirsutella rhossiliensis. Next base: position 3,955,822 of record NW_025408669.1, read on the forward strand.
TTAATTCCCCGGCAATAAGATATTCCCTTCGTGCCTTCTTAAAGGACCGGAATCGTAAGAGTATATTATAGATATCGAGGGAAGCACTAGAGTTAAGGATAGCTGATTTTCGTAGGGGATAGTCGGAGGGTCCTAACGGTTAGTCTTGCTAATCCGTAGGGAAGATAAATGCCGGATTTACTATACTAACGATTTTTCCTCGAATTTACGGCTCGAATAAAGGCAGCGGCGTTAGTTGCAATTTCTTAGCAACCTAAATCTCGTCTATTTTCTTCTATAACGAGGGGTCCTCCTTAAGAGACTATTATACTATTTCTCGTAGCCTCTTTAAAGGGTTAATTCCTTTAGGTCGGTTTTCCTCGAAGACCTGCTAGCAGTCTTCTAGCCGACAGGGCTTTTTGCACGCTTAGTAGGTAGGTCGATTCCTCCTCGTACGTTATTTCTTCGAGGAATCCTCGTCCCGGTCTAGAAGGTCTGCTTAAAAACCCCCCCTTTTTACCCCTTATTACTAATTTTAACGAAGAGGTTCGATTTCGACTAGTTCCTTAAATTTTCGACTAACGGACTAAAAGGTCTATTAGGGGACTAGTCGGGCCGGTCTAACTAACGGGACCGGGCCCGGTATAAAAGGCGAAGCCGGGGCCGGGACTAGGGCAGCTGTTAAAGACGGGGTTAAGGCTCTCGAGGGAGGAGGAGCCGAAGGAGCAACAGCCGCAGCAGCCGTAGCGGGGGCCGCAGCAACAGGGGCTATAGCAGCTGCAGGGGCAGCAGGTCGAGCCGTCTAGGTCGAGAGCTAGCTACGAAGGAATAAGACTACTTACTATTATACTCTAGCAGCCTCTTCGTTTAGTTCCCGGCTAGCTTCTCGAAAGATAGTCGAGTAACCGTTATTAATAGGCTTTATTAGCAGAGATATATCCTATAGCTACTAGCTAGAAAGAGCTTCTATAAGGAAGTATTAGTTAGCTTCCTCGAGGATTTCTTCCTACTAAGCTAGCTACGAAGAAGCTAGTAGGTTCCTAGCTAAAAAAGCTCCTAGGTAGGCCGTATAGGTCTTCTTAATACGGTTAGTTATATAACCTCTCGAGGGAGCTATTAAGGTCTCGAGCTTTAAAAGCCACTGCCTAGGAGTCTCTTCCTCTCGAAGAGAGATTAGCTTTACGGCACTAACGGATTCCGTTATCGCCGTACGAGCAGCCGTTAGTAGCTTCGTCTCGTAAAGGTATTCCTTTCGGTGACTCTCGTAGTCGCCTAAGGTAGTAGAAAAAGCTCTCTATTATATAGAGGTTAGCTTAGAGAAGAGGGTAGCTCCCTCTATAAAGTCCGTTGCCCTAGGACGAAGAGGGGGCTCGAGAGGGTCCTGCTTATTAGAGAAGACTAAATTATAGATAGTTCTATCTACCCGAGCCCGTAGCTCCTTTACCTACTTATCCTAATCTTAGGGCTTTATAAGAATCGTCCTACGGACTATAGGGACGGTAAAGGAGTCGATTTTCGTTATTGTTGCGGGGAAAGGTAGAAAAGTCGGTTAAAAATCGGCTTTTCTAGTAAGAGGGGTAAAAGGAAGCTATAAGGGATATAAGAAAGGTGCCTTTTATAGTAGCCGGAAGGTATAGGAATACTATTCCTCCCGGGCTTATAACTCTCGCGAAGAGAGCTACGAGAAGTATATATAAAATATATAAAGGTAAAAGTAGAAGTAAGGGGTCGGATAGGTAGGGCAGAGATATTTAAATCTTATAAGGGCAGCAATTATAGTAGGGGAGTGATTATTATATTGCCTTCGTTGTCCTTCTTTCCTTTATCTAACGCCCCTCTTTATACCTATCTAGCATCTTAATTAATAAAGAAGATCCTACTTAAAGAAGCTACTAATGTCCCTTTAACTACCGAGCTTTTTACCGGTTTTTCTCCTCCTTTCTAGCTATTGCCGGCATATCCATCTTATCTCTCGCTACCTCTATAGGAAGCTATCGCTACTTCTACTTCCCCTTATGCCCCTACCCTCCTCTCTGCACCTCCTTTTAGCTCCTTCCTTAAAACCTGTTTTTTTAGCTTCCTAGGTCCCTCGTGCTAAGGGATATCTCCGAGAACTACGAAATCAGGCCACGCTTCGCGATAATAATAGCCTTTAAAACGAAATTCGGACTATTTAAATATCTAGTAATACTATTTAGACTTATAAATATACTAGCTACCTTTTAATAGATAATTAATAATATCCTACGTAAATACTTAGATATCTTTATAGTAGTATACCTAGATAATATCCTAATCTTCTTAGATACCCTAGAAGAATATAAAGAATACGTTTATAAGGTACTTTATATACTTTAAAATATAAAGTTACTAGTTAAAGTAAAGAAAAGTAAGTTCTATATATAGGAAGTAGACTTTCTTAAATATACGATCTTACTAAGAGAGATATAAATATAATAAGATAAGATTATCTTAGTTAAAGAATAGCTAACGCTAAAGAACGTTAAGGATATATAAAGTTTCCTAGGATTTATAAATTACTATTAACGATTTATTAAAGATTTTAGAAAGATTAGAGTACTACTATATAACTTAACGAAGATAGAAAAAGAATATATATAGGACGATAAAGCTAACGAAGCTTTCGAATATATTAAAACTATAATTATATAAGAACTAGTCTTAACTACCTTCGATCTAAAACGATAAATCGAACTAGAAACCGATATATTAGACTTTACTTTAGGAGTATAAATTAGATAAAAAGATAATAAAGGAAGACTACGACTAATTATATTTTACTTAAAGAAGCTATATAGTATAGAACTTGATTACCTTATTTATAATAAAGAATTCTTTATAATTATTTAAGCTTTTAAGGAATTTCGATACTACCTTCTTAGAAGTAAGTATAAAGTTAAGGTTTATATAGATTATAAAAATATCTTATACTTTATAATAATATAATAGTTAAACGGACGATAGATCCGTTAAGGCAAATACTTATTAGAATTTAACTACGAAATAATCTATAAAAAAGGAATAGAAAATAGTCGAGCTAATACCCTTAGTTAACGAAGTAACTATAATATAGGAGCACCTATAATAAAAGGATAGCTCCTAGAAATTAATAAAAACCGGAACTACTAATAATAATAGCTAAATATAATATTTAAAGTATAACCTAATAACTTAATATACTAAAAGATCCTAAAATAAATAAAAGAATATAAAGCATTAAACGGATATAATATAAAATATTTAGAAGTTCTAATATATAAAAACAAAATCTAGATACTACTAGTATTTTAAGATAAAGTTATATAAGATATATATAAATATCTAATATATAGATACTAAGGAATCTAAAGGATAATAGAACGGATTAAACGATAATATAACTTCTTATAGCTTAAGGAAGTAGTATAATAAGTTATTAAAGAATATAAACTTTATATATAAAGTAAAGCTAAACGATATAAACTATATAGAGAATTATAACTGCTACTAGTACTAGAGAAACTATAGGATTAGATAGCTTTTAATTATATTATAAAGCTACTACCGTTAAAAGAACCTATAACTAACGTTAAATACGATAGTATATTCGTTATTACTAATAAACTAACGAAGTATAGGTACTTCTTACTATATAAAGAAGTAAGTAATATAAAAGAGCTAGTATATATATTCCTATAAACTATTATTAGTAATTATAGACTACCGAATAAGATTATCTTTAATAAAGAAAGTATATTTATAGCTAAGTTTTAGTAAGCTCTTATAGTATAATTAAGGATAAAATATAAGCTTAGTATAGCTTATTACTTATAAATAGATAGATAAATAGAACGACTTAACTAAACGCTTAAATAATATTTACGATACTATATTAGTTACGAATAAAACGATTAAGTTAAATAGCTACTAATAGTATAACTAGCTTATAATAGCTTAGTTATAAAAATAACTAAGCTCTTACTAGTATACGCTAATTACGGATATAACCTAGAAGTATTTAAGGTTACTTAATAAGGACTATAAGTAGAATAAGTAATACTATAAGTAGATTAACTATAAAAATTACATAAAGAAATATAATAAGAACTTTAATTTATTAAAAAATAAATATCTACTTACTATAATTAGAAAAGATTATAAGGACTAATCTTTTAAGAGGGAGATATAGTCTACCTTATATAACGAAATATTAAAATAAAACGACTAAGTAATAAATTAGATTTTAAGAAACTTAGACCGTTTAAGGTTAAGAAAACTATTTTAAAAGTTAACTATAAACTTTCGCTACTAATAATAATACGGATATACCTAATATTTTATATCTTGTTATTAGAACTAGCGCTATAAAACGCTAAACTATAGGAAAAAATCAAAGTTAATAATAATTAAGAATATAAAGTAGAATAAATACTAAATATAAAAAAATAAGGTTAGTAATAAGAATACTTTATTAAGTAAAAGGGATATAAACTAAAGGAAAATACCTAGGAACTACTTAAGCACTTAACCTACTATAGTTCTCTACTCTAATAGTTCTACTAAGTAAACCCTTATTCGGAAATATAAGGTTACTAAGAATAGCATCCTAGTCTAATATATCTAAGGCACTAAACGATTAAACCTTATTAATAGTAATAGTTTCCTTATTTAATAAATAAACTAATTTATCTTAAAAAGAACACGTTATACTATCTTCTTTATTAATAGCTTATATACCCCGCTAAAATAACTTACTACCTTAGTCCTTTAAGAACCGCTTTTATTTCTTAATTTAAGCTAAGCGAGCTATTGCATCCTCTAACGCTTCTTTTACTTTCCGTTCATTTAAATTAATCTTTTACTATTAATTTATAATATAACGAACTAAAAAAAGAAGGAATATTAGCGAAAAAGAATAATAAGGAAGGAAAGGGATAAAATAAATAAGCGGACGCTATATTATACCTATTATAAGAACGGCCTATAGAGGTATATTTAGAATACCGATTAAAACGCTCGCCGTCCTTATAAGTTAGGCCTAATAGAAAATAATAGGAGTAAGGTATAATTTTAATACTATAGATCTCGGTCTAGGATACTAGCTCCGATCGTTAACGCGATTTATTAGAATAATAAGAACGGGATTTTTAAATATAACTAGATATACTATTAGTAGTATATCCTAAAAGGATAAAGGAATAAGGAACAATATACTTATATATAACGCGATAAGGGTATATTTATATATAGCGGCTAAGGTAGTAAGTCTTAAGGGTAAGACTAAAAGAAAGGGAGGTATCCTATTACGACTACGGTCTAGCGAACCGCGGGGACTAGTATATATTATAAGGATACGTAATATAGGGAGCAAGGAATATTAAACAGACTAACGGGCTAATTAAGTTAAGAGCTATAGGTTACTTTAGCGCTCTAACGCTCTATGGCTAGATCGTAGGATCGCTCTAGCGCCCTAGTACTCCTAAGCGACGGGATTACCTAGTACTCTCGGCGATTAAGGGAAGCTCTCGAGATATATAAGGAAGGAACGGAATACTCCTTTAGATAGATAGCTCGATAGCTTTTAATATAGATCTTTATTACGATTCTATCTCTAATTCTAATTACCTAGCTATAGTCTATAGTCTACGACCTCCGACTTATTACTAACGTAATATACTTATTATTACTTAGACTACGCCTTATTATATCTGCTAATATAAACCCCTCGATAAATAACTTTATATGCTCTAAGAAAGAGGAAGTAAGGGAGAGGGAGGTAGATATATCTATTATAAAAGTTAGTATTATAGATTATAGACTCTTACTCTATAAGGTAAAGAACTTATTAATTAAAGTTATTATTATTAAGGCTATTATTATAGTTATAGCTATTACTATAAGTATACGTTAATAAAGCGGCCGATATAGCTAGGAATAAACTAACGCCTTAAGTAAAGCGGAACTTACTTATTACTACTACTACTATAGTTAAAGAAAGAAGAGAAAGAAAGGAAAAAGGAAGAAAGGGATACTACTTTATATACCCTTAGGTAGAGGAGGCTACCTAAGGCCGAGGGGATAGGTAACCTAAGGCTTACGTAGGTTTAGGCTAGCCGCTAGCTACTTAAGGGCGTATATAATAAGTTATGCTTTTATTTAAATAGCTAGCCGGCTAATAAGTATAAAGCTTAGTTCTAGCTACCTAAGCTAATAAGCATAAGGATAATAGGGCTATTAAGGCTAGTATAATTAATAGGAAAGGGTTAGGTAGAGCTAGTAGTATAAGCTTAATAGTATAAAAGCTATTAATTAAGTAACGCCGCGCCGCGCTTAAGGGAAGGCATTATATAAGAGTCTTTAACTATTATAGGTTATAGGCTTAAGCTACGGCCTAAGCTATATAGTTATATATAGAGGGCCGGATCCTATATATATATATATAGGCTAGCCGCGTATAAGAGAGCTCTATATAGCTTATTAATATTATTCTATAAATAGTACCTATATATATACCTTTACTTACTCTATAATAATAAGTAGCTCCTATAAAGCTAGCGTAATTAAGTTTTATAGCTATATAAGCTTTATACTATCTTCCTATACTATAGTTCCTACCGCTTATAAGAGCGTCTCTTTAAAGTTAAGGAGGAATTTACTAAAGGTCTGCCTATCCCTTTACCTAAGGGTTTATAGCCTATCCTAAGCCTTCTCCCGCTCCTATACGTTACCGAACGTATATATAAGGTATTAGAGGAAGTCCTATAGGTCGCGTTTACCCCTAGGGCTGCCCTTATCCTAAAATCTAAAGATCCGCCGTATCTAGGGCTTTAATAGCGTATAGAGGAGTAAATACTACGCTATATCTCGATAGCCGTTTAGGCCCTATTTCTTATTTATTATAAACTTTATTTATAGCTAGCTAAGGAAGAAGTAAAAGGACTTAGGCTTACCGTCCTAAGTTAGCTAAGGAAGTAGCTTCTATATTAATAGTACCGCCGCTATAACTAGTATTACGGAGGTCGTAGGGGTTAACGCTAGTCTCGTAGACGGCTCCCTTAGTATAGCGAGAACCCTATTCTTCTCGCTAGCTATCGCGCTTTTAATCGCTTTTAAGATAGCTACGATACTTCCTATCCGCCTAAGGGGTAGCGGGGTACTCCCTTAAGGAAGCGGCACCCTTTTTAAGGAGATATCTATTAAATCTATTAGTTAATAGCTTATATTATTATAAAGTAAGTAGAGGCGTATATATAGGTACCGTCTATAAGATAATATTAATAAGCTATATAAAGCTCTCCTTTATATAGCTAGCCTATATATATATATATAGGATCCGGCCCTCTATATATAACTATATAGCTTAGGCTATAGCCTAAGCTTATAACCTATAATAGTTAAAGACTCTTATACTAAAAGCCTATTATTTTCCTTATAGTATTTAATATCGACCGGTCTAGGGTAGCGGAGTAGCTAAACTAAGGGATACCTTATCCTAACCTTTAATAAAAGAGCGAGAGTTATATATACTATAAATAAATACTACTTCCTAAGAGTACTAGTAAATAGAGCTTATCTATAGCTATAATATAAACGCGCTTCTTAAAAGCTAAGCTACTTATAATCGACCGAAACTAACTAGCTATAATCTCTAGTCCTATAATAAGATAGGTATATATACCTATCTTAATCTCTTAGGCTAATTTATTAGTCTTATCTATCCTACCGTTAATAAATACGGATTTCGCTCTAGGAAGCCTTTAGGTCTTAATATACTACTCTTATTTAATCCGATCTAAAGGGGTAATAATAAGGCCGATACTACCCTAATAAAATAGTAGTACTACCTAAAATATAATGCTCTTACCGAAAGAGGTTTTTGCTATAAGGAGTAGATCTTCCTTTTTAAATACTAAATACTATATAGAATCTACTTACTTTAGACGAGGCTTAAATAGATAGAGGTAACGCCGTAAGCCTACCTAAATAATATTCTTCTATACTTTCTTAAACGCGTGTCTTACCTTATCGACTAAATCCTAGATAGCTAGTATATTCGCGGAGCTATTTATATCGTAGACGAGGTTTCTTATATCTTTTAAGGCGTTACGTCGCCGTTTTTAGATACTTACCTTATTTCGTAATATAGGAATTACCTACGATATAAGCCTAATAGTACGATAGACGTATAAATACTAGTTAAGTAAACTATTATATAATATTAATTAATATTCTACTACCCCTAGATAGCGTTATCTAAGGCTTCCCTAGCTTTTAAGGTAAGAAAAGGAGGGCAATAGCTATTTTAACGCGCTCCGGCTTATTATATATCGGGGTTTTCTATAGGACGAAAGGATAGAGGCACTAAAAAAGCTAGATAGAGAGATATAGGGTGCTTTTATATATAGCCTAGTAAGATTAAGGATAGATCTAATATACTTTAATATAATTATTAATAGATATAAGAAAATGCGATTTTACTAGTATCGCGAAAAACATATATAAATTATCGAATAGTTAGTATGCGTATATAATAGGGTCCTTAGGCCTTTTACTAGAGGAGTAGTCTAAGTAACGTGACTTTGTCCTGAAACGGTTAGACTCCTCTTGAAATGGCCTGAGCACTGCTAAGGTAATACCTCTGACAGTAGTGTTTCGTGGGCCACCTCTTCGTTACTGCCTGTCACGACAGAAAGGGGCTTCATTATTAATAACACCTCCACACCTCCACTGGGGGTTGCCCCTCGGTATTTTGTTTCGTGTAAGATGTGCCTCAACAGCACTAAATATATCTACAGCAATACGAGTTCTAGTTACGGAAATACGCAGAGAAATGCCGGGGCGGGGTTCGGCGCGGGTAGCCGCTGCCTTATAAATCAACCATAACCGTTTATCCACCATGTGTAGTGAGTTTTCACGGACAGTGCCAGGCAACACTGAATGCTGGATTGACATAAACCCATTCTTCACGTCTTGGCCCATATGGACGTGCTGATCCGAACTCTCGCCAATGCCACAAACCCGCACGCACCCAGGGCCATGGAGCCCGCGTAGATCATCGCGGGCCTGTACGCCCCCAGCCCATTATCCGAGCCGCCATAGGCATCCAGCAGGTATCCAGCAACCGGCGCTCCCTGGCATTCGAATACGGCCGTCAACTTTCGCGGGCCCCTTGAGAGTGCAAGCAGGGGCAGACATACCATCAGATAGCCTCCGGCCCAACCGGTGACAATCATGCCCATGGCCACGGACAGTCTTTGCGAGCCGAAGACGTTTCCTACCACAGTGGGCATCGTCGAGAAGAAACCGCCGTTAGCGGCGCCGCTGACAATGACAAAGATGGTGAGCGGTGCAAGGGCTGTCGACGCAGGCCAGATGAGCAGAAGGCTGACGGCGTTGACGAGGAGGCAGAGAAACAGGGTGTTCAGCGCTCCCAGCGTGTCGCACAACAGGCCGCATAGGATCCTTCCTACGGCCGACGAAAAGTTAAAGCCGGCTACAAGGCCAGCTCCTGTCGACGAGGAGAGTCCAACAGATCGGCTGTACAATGGCAAGAAGAAGGGCGGCACAAGCAGGGGAAAGGTGGCGACGGCCCCCGCGGCGAAGACAACGAGGAATCGTAAGTCCTTGAAGAGGCGCCTGCAGTCGTCAGCCGGGAATGACCCTCGAATACCCGTCTTGACCACGAACCAATCAACAAGGCCAGTCGGGCGGGCAGGCACCCGTTCTTTGATAAGCCACGCAGCTGGCAGGCCCGTCAACAAGGTCATGAGTCCCAAGATGCGGTACGTCCACGGAAGCCCTATGCGCTGGATGAGAGACTCGACGGCGAAGCTCGTGATGGCCCCTCCGAGACCGCCGCCAGCAAATACCACGCCGTTGGCCAAGCCCCGCTTGCGGCTAAAATACTGCGTGGGGATCGAGGACACGGTGATGAAGCAAAGGCTTATCCCTAGACCGAAGAGAAAGCCACTGGTGCAGAAGAGGCCAGCCACACTGTTGAAAGAGAAGCTGCTGAGGATCTCCGCAACGCCAAGAAAGGTCACGCCTACCATACCGGTGCGTCGTGCGCCAATGGCCCGCAGGAGGCGCGCGTTAGGAACGGCCAAGATGGACAGGAGCGCAATGGCTAGTGATCCAACATAGGCCAGCGTCGTAGACGACGAGATGCCCTGTTCGACGAGTGCATCTTGGATAACACCCCAACTATAACTCGTGCCAATAAACTGCCGAACGAGAGCTATTAGTTTTAGATCGAGAACTGCGCCCAAACTTGCCTTGATTGCTTGATGCTTGTTGACGGCGGCAACAAGGCTCGTTCTTCAGACGCGAGCGCTCGCGGCTCAACGCTCACTTACCCACCATGTGATGACAGCGCAGGCCGAAACAACAACCCAGCCATATCCTCCATCAGGCACTTCTTTGTCCGCGAGGCGGGAAGCTTCAAGGACTTCGTCGACTGCATCACTCGCGTTATGGCCACGTCGAACAGGTCCGCGTCGGGCAATATCGACGCCCGTAGTCTCGCGAAGCTCCACGTCGGCCGTCGGCATATTCAAACAAATGCCCTCTCGTGTAATGGAGAATTTCGCAGTGAAGAGGGAGAGGAACAGCACGGTGGCCATTCGAGTTAAGTACTCGTCCACGGTCCACTCTTTTTGACTTCGTTGAGGCTTACTGCGGTAGTCAATTGCGCCTTTTGGATCATAGCGCCCCACTGTCCCCATATGTTTGTACCGTAACTTATCAAGTCGACCTTAATAGAAGAGTCCGTCTCGAAACATCCAACCGGCCTAGCGGCAACTTGGCCCAGTTGTATCTGTTCCGTCTCTCAAAGCAACTCTAATCCGGGTCTTTCTTTCGTCGCTGCACGACATCGCCAGCTGGAATGGCCCTGCTCGCGCGGTTTTCGCCATAAGCTACATAGTCTACCTCATGGGAAGGCGAGAGCCACATAACAAGATAAGGCAGATATAGAAGTTTAGAAAGAAAATCAGGTACAAAAAGATTCCTATAATAAGGGTCTCTTCCAGGGATATACGAGCCTTAAAGGCCTCTCGGTCGTATAATAATGTAGGCGCGGGGAATATGCACGTATTAATTTGTAGTGTTAGTGCTGAGCTAGGGACGTTGGATGAAAGGCCGGTCCTCCTATGCCGGGTTCTCCTAGCAAATGTCTCGGATTAAGCTATGCAAGACTAGAGTCTCTCGTTGCGTCCGAGCCTCGTATAGCATTTTAAAGAATCTAGAGGAGGGCCGTATAGTTTTAGTAATGCTCTGCTATAGTTAAGTATTCGCTATAATCGCCTTTATCTAGAGGGAAGTCTATATCTACTATATCGTCGCCTTTAGACCGGCTAGACTAGAGCTTCGTATCTTTATAAGCATCCGTAGCTAATTTCTAAGGAGGGAGATATTTACGACACGGGATCTTAAGGCGGGGGCAGAAGGTAGCTATTAATATAAGAAGGAAGGATGTCGCCGTGGCTCTCTAGGTCACGTGCCTAGGCACGTGTCTAGCCGTACGATATCCGGCTTACGTGTCTCCTTTCCCCCCTTTAGCTAGCTATATAAGGGGCATTTCCCCCCTTTCCTTTAGCTAGTATTAATTAATTACCTTATCCCTCTTTTATTTATAGTAGTTATATAATTCCGCTATATGCCTATAATATTACCGTGCGTTTTAAGGAGGAAGTTTTCTTATAGTATAAATAAGGCTAAGTAAAGAACTAAGTTTCTATATAAAATATTAAAGCTAGCTTAAGGGCGAATAAGGTAGTAAGTATTATAAAGTAGGTAAAGGTATATATATAAGTACCGTCTATAGAATAATATTAATAAGCTATATAGAGCTCTTTTATATATAGCTAGCCTATATATATATATATAGGATCTAGCTCTTTATATATAACTATATAGCTTAGGCTATAGCTTAAGCCTATAACCTATAATAGTTTAAGACTCTTATATAATACCCTCCCTCTAGTACGGCGCGGCGCTACCTTATTAATAGCTTCTATATAATTAGGCCTTAAGCTCCCTATACTACTAGCTTTACCTTACCCTTTCCTATTAATTATACTAGCCTTACTAGCCCTATTATCCCCTTACTTATTAGCCTAGGTAGCTAGGACCTAGCTCTATACTTATTAGCTAGCTAGCTATTTAAATAAGGGTATAACTTATTATATATGCCCTTAAGCGGCCGGCGGCTAGCTTAGACCTACGTAAGCCTTAGGTTACCTATCCCCTTAGCCTTAGGTAGCCTCCTTTACTAAAGGGTATATAAAGTAGTATCCCTTTCTTCTTCCTTTCTTTCCTTCTCCCCCTTCTTTAACTATAGTAATAGCTATAATAAGTAAGTTCCGCTCTACCTAAGGTATTAATTTATTCTTAGCTATATAGGCCGCCCTATTAATAAGTACTTATAGTAATAGCTAGAGTAGTAATAATAGCCTTAATAATAATAATAACTTTAACTAATAAGTTCCTTACCTTATAGAGCGGGAGGCCGCGTTCTATTATACTAACTTCTATAATAAATATATCCGCCTCCGCCTCCCTTACCTCCTCCTTCTTAGAGCGTATAAAGTTATTTATTTATACTATACTAGCCGCGGCCGATAATAGCTCCGCCGCTACCGCCGCTCTTACCCGCGCCCTTACTACCGCGCTTACTACTACCGCTACTACTTTTATTACGCTAGCTACCCTTATATTACCTTTTAAAGTAATAATACTATCCCTACTATTACTTATAACGCTTAGCCCCTTAGCCCTTACCTTTATCTCTACTTCCCTTATAAGTCTATAGTTAAGTAAGTATAATAAACGTTTTCTATTAACCTTTTAAAAAAAAGGTATAAGTAATAAGTATAGGATCGGGTATTTAATAATATAAGTAGAAAGAGCAATCGAGGGAGTATAAGGTAGGATTTCGTCCGGAATTTATAATAAGTATATAAGGTGCTAAATAATATATTAAAAGAATAGCGTTATAAAGGATACTTACGAACTTACTTATTCTATCTACTACTCTTAAGGAAATCCTTTATCTTTTATAGACTATTACTTACTTACTAGTAGACTAATTAGTTAGCTTTCTAGTATATTCTATAATGCTTAAATAGCTCTATCTATAGTATATCTTCCGGACTTAGTAGGTAGTCTAATTATAGTTATCGCGAAGCATAGCTTAATTTTATAGTTCTCGGAGATATCCCTTAGTAAGATAGACTAAGGAAGCTAAAAATACCCGGTATAGAAAAAGGAAGAAGGAGCTAAAAAGAGGTATAAAAAGGAGGGTAGGGGTAAGAGGGGAAGTAAAAGTAGCGATAGCTTCCTATAAAGGTAGCGAAAGATAAGATAGATATACTAGTAACGGCTAGAAAAGAGGGGAAAAACTAGTAAAAAGCTCGGTGGTCGAAAGGATATTAGTAGCTTCTTTAAGTAGGATCTTCTTTATTAATTAAGATGCTAGATAGGTATAAAGAGGGGCGTTAGATAAAGGAAAGAAGGAGAATTAAGGTAATATAATAATTATTCCCCTGCCGTAATTACTGCCCCTATAAGAATTAAATCTTTCTACCTTACCTATCTAAACCCTTACTTTTAATTTTACTTTTAATTTTACCTTTATATATTTTTATATACTTCTTATATCTCTCTTCGCGAGAGTTATAAGCCTAGGAGGAATAGTATTCCTATACCTTCTAGCTACTATAAAAGGCACCTTTCTTATATCCCTTATAGCTTTCTTTTACCCCTCTTACTAGAAAAGCCGATTTTTAACCGACTTTTCTACCCCTTCTCTCTCCGCAACGATATTAAAAAACGACTCCTCTACCGTCCCTATAGTCTATAGGACGATTCTCGTAAAGCCCTAAGATTAAGATAAGTAGGTAAAGGAGCTATAAGCTCGTATAGATAGAACTATCTATAATTTAGTCTTCTCTAATAAGTAGGACCCTCTTAAGCCCCCTCTTTATCCTAGGGCAACGGACTTTATAGAGGGAGCTACCCTCTTCTCTAAGCTAATCTCTATATAGTAAAGAGCTTTTTCTACTACCTTAGGCGACTACGAGAGTTATCGAAAGGAATACCTCTATAAGACGAAGCTACTAACTATTACTTATACGGCAATAACGGAATCCGTTAGTGCCGTAAAGCTAATCTCTCTTTAAGAGGAAGAGACTCTTAAGCAGTAGCTTTTAAAGCTCGAAACCTTAATAGCTCCCTCGAGGGACTATATAACTAACCGTATTAAGAAGACCTATATAGCCTACCTAGGAGCTTTTTCTACTAGGAACCTACTAGCTTCTTTATAGCTAGCTAAGTAAGAAGAAATCCTCGAGGAAGCTAACTAATACTTCCTTATAAAAGCTCTTTCCGGCTAGTAGCTATAGGATATATCTCTACTAATAAAGCCTATTAATAACGGTTACTTAACTATCTTTTAAGAGGCTAGCTAAGAACTAAACGAAGAGGCTACTAGAGTATAATAGTAAGAAGTCTTATTCCTTTATAGCTAGCACTCGACCTAGACGGCTCGACCTACTACCCTTATAGCTACTATAGCCCTTATTACTACGGCCCCTACTATTACTACTGCTACTACGGCTATTGCTCCTTTAGCTCCTCCTCCCTTAAGAGTATTAATACTATCTTTAACGGCTATACTAGGCCCGGCCTTAGCTCCGCCTCTTACTCTAGGCCCGGCCCCGTTCCTATTAATTAGACTAGCCCGACTAGTCCCTTAATAGACCTTTTAGTCTATTAATAGAAAAATTAAGGAACTAGTCGAAATCGAACCTTATTAATATTAGTAATAAGGAGCAAAAAGGGGGGGTTTTTAAGTAGACCTTCTAAACTAAAACAAGGATTCCTTAAAGAAACAACGTATAAGGAGGAATCGACCTACCTAGTAAGTATATAAAAAGCCCTATCGGCTAATAGACTACTAGTAGGTCCTCGAGGAAAACCGACTTAAAGGAGTTAACCCTTTAAAGAGGCTATAAGAAATAGTATAATAGTCTATTAAGGAGGACCCCTTATTATAGAAGAAGATAGACGAGATTTAGGTAGCTAAGAAATAGTAACTAATAACGCCGCTACCTTTATTTAAGCTATAAATTTAAGGAAAAACCGTTAGTATAGTAAATCCAGCCTTTATCTTTCCTATAGATTAATAAGGCTAAGACTAACCGTTAGAGCCCTCTAATTATCCCCTACGAAAATTAGCTATCCTTAACTCTAGTACTTCCCTCGATATCTATAATATACTCTTATAATTCCGGTCCTTTAAGAAGGCATAAAGGGAATATCTTACTACCGGGGAATTAACTATATAGATAGAGGGATATAGAAGGGTGAATTTTACGATGAAATTACCTAATAGGTCTATATAAATTCTTCGATAAAAAAGGGTAGCTTTTTACCCTCGATTTTTAATAAGCTTAATTTCCTTCTACCTTCTTTAATAGGAAGGAATCTTTTAGGATATAACGTCTAAGCCTATAAGGCTAGTCTAGAAGAATTAAACTATTAGGCTTATTAAAGAGAAATTCGGTTAATTTATTCTTAAATTCCGACCTATCCTTAGGAAGGAATCTCTTAAAAAGTTAGCTTTCCTTACTAAGAGGGTAGGTTCTAAGGACCCTCTTTTAGTAGCCTAAGGAGACGGTCTTCTTTAATACGTATAACTTAGTTACCTAGGCCCCCTAGCTTTATATAAGCTAGGCTAATAATAAGGCGTACGAATAAGGGGCTTAAAGACCGTTAAATATAAATACTATAGCTAAGGAAAGACTAAGAGACGAATTTCTAGATAAACCCCTTTACGGCTAAACTAGCTATATAAGGAAATTTAGGTTAACTAGACCAACGTCTCTAAGGATTAAGAAAGCTTTATTAAGGTAATGTTTTTTATAGACGCTTTTTTAAGGATAGTTTTCCCTTATTTCTTATAGACCTACTTAAGTAAGTATAACTAGTTTGCCCTCTAAGACTTCGTTAACTAGATAAAATCCTACTTCGGCTATAAGGTAAAGAAGATATAGTCTAATAGAGAGCTATTTATAAAGGATATCTTAAATTAGCTTTAAAAAAGGGGCATTTTACCCCTCCCGTTAATACTAAATACCTAGGCCTAGAACGGAGGGGTAGAAAGATTAAGGGGTGCTATAATAGAAAGGGCCTATATAATAAGACTTACTATAAAGCTTTTATATAACCTTTAAAGGGAAGTCGTTAAGACCGCCTATTACCTTTAGAACCGGACCCCTAGGGACCCTAAGGACCCTAAGGAACTAAACTAAGGAATAAACTAAAGATCCCCCCTTAAGCTCTTTATAAAAAAGAAGGCGTTGCTAGCTTACCTTTATACCTATAGCTATAAGGCATATACTATAATAGCTAATATATAGCTAAAAAGGAAGAAGAAAAGAAAGCTTAATTCTAGAGCCTTTATTAGTTACCTTATTAATTATAATTCTATAAATATCTTCTAGATCTAAATCCCTTTTTTATAGAAGGTTATTTCGACTAAGGATATAATTTTCGACGAATTTAGCTTCTTTAACGGAAAGAGGGATTAATAGCCCCTCTTACTCTTATAACGTTAGCTAATTTAAAAGATCTAAATTCCCCCTTCTTAATAGTTATAAGAAGAAGCTTTAAATAAGGAAATAAAAGAAGAAACTAACGTTAAAGTAGTCGAGGATAACGCTAACTTTAAAGGAGAAGAGGAAGCTACTAGATTAGATAATCTAGATAAAGAAGGAGACTATAAGAAAGCGGTAGAGCTAGAATACGCCTACCTTCCTACGCCTCCTTTTATAGAATAAGAAGAAGATTTAAAAGTAGCTTTTTCGGTTAGTCTTCTTATCTCGACCCCTAAAAGAGTAGGAAAGGCACCTCTCTTAAAGGATTACCCGGCTGCCTTTTTATTCCTACTTTAAGAAGCAAAGGAAGGTATAGGACCTAATATAAAAGAAGACTAATTTCTCCCTTATTTCGATCGCTTTTTTAACTTCTATCTAACGCCTATAGAAGACGGTTCCTATAGAGCATTTAAAGCAGGCTAGCTTTTTAAGCTATAGCTATTAGTAAGGAAGGTATATAAAAGAGACCTCCTAGACCTACTAGTATACTAAAAGCAGCTAGAAAAACACCCTTTAAGAAACTAGTTTCTCTAGGCCTAGAAAGACTACCTAGCTTTATATAAAGAGATAGGGTCTTTTAAAAAGGTCCTTTATAACGACCGGTATTATTCCTAAGGGATAAACTTATTAAGGGGTTTATATTAATAGATATAATAAGGCGTAGTTTAAGTAATAATAAGTATATTACGTTAGTAATACGTCGGAGGTTATAGACCGTAGACTATAACTAAGTAATTAGAATTAAAGATAGAATCGTAATAAAGATCTAGATTAAAAGCTAGAGAGCTATCTATCTAAAGGAGTAAAAGTAGGTAGCTATATATACCTATAGAGACTATCCTTAGATTATAGGCCTAGCTATAATCCCTAATATTAGATTATATAAATCGTAGTAATCCTATTAATCTTAGATTACTTAGATCTCTACGATCCCCTTAATCCTATATCTATTAAATAGTTATACTAACTATTTATTTATTAGACCGTATTATATACTTAACGCGGTCGACCGTTAGCGGCCTAGTAGCTATTATCGTAATACGATATCTCCCCTCCTTTTAGTCTTATCCGTAAGACCTACTATAGCTACCTTAGCCGCTATATATAAATATACCCTTATCGCGTCGTATATAAGTATATCGTTCCTTATTTCTTTATCTTTTTAGGATATACTACTAATAGTATATCTAGTTATATACTAAAAATTCGTTCCCGAAAAGCCTCTAAGCGCGCTACTCTTATTAAATATATCGACTTAAGTAGAGATCCTACTAATATACCGTATACTCGATACTTTAAGGCGAAGAAGACGAATTATTAAATAGCTAAAAATTCTTCGCGCTATAATAATTATATTACTAGTAGTCGTCCCTATTATAATAGTATTTTAATAGCCTCTTCTTATAGGTATCTTTTAATTCTTTCTATATATAGTAGCTAATATATTTCTTTTAGTAACTAAATTATTAGCGGAGTAGCGTAGGCTATATTCTAAAGAAAACGAAGCTAGGGAAGCCTTATTAGAGCTTTAAGTATAGCTTATAAACCTTTAATTATAAATATCTATCGCCGTTAATCGTTTAGCTTATATCTAGAAGATTTAAAATCATATAAAGGAAAAGAGT
This sequence comes from Hirsutella rhossiliensis, assembly GCF_020360975.1. NCBI lineage: Eukaryota > Fungi > Ascomycota > Sordariomycetes > Hypocreales > Ophiocordycipitaceae > Hirsutella > Hirsutella rhossiliensis. The sequence continues at coordinate 3,974,084 of NW_025408669.1, forward strand.
TCTAAGTTATTTTATTATAGTATTTAAGAAGTAGATACTAAGGATAGCGTTTTACCTATGCTCGATATATATAAGTATTAAGTAGTAAATAACTTATAATCGTTAGGCGTTCCTAATAAAGCGAATTAGTCTTTATTTAGTATTAGTAAGGAGTTTATAGATCTTAGTCCTTTAATCCCTCTTAAACCTTTTAGTAAAATTATTAAAGTAGAGAGCTATAGTAGGTTAAGTACTTAAGTAGTTCCTAGGTATTTTCTTTTAGTCTATATCCTTTCTATTTAATAAGGTATTCTTATTACTAACCTTATTTTCTTATATCTAGTATTTATTTAGCTTTATATTCTTAATTATCGTTAACTTTAATTTTATCTTATAGTTTAGCGTCTTATAATACTAGTTCTAATAATAAGATATAAAATATTAGGTATATCTATATTATTATTAGTAGCGAAAATTTATAGTTAACTTTTAAAATAGTTTTCTTAACCTTAAACGGTCTAAGTCTCTTAAAATCTAATTTATTACTTAGTTATTTTATTTTAATATTTCGTTATATAAGGTAGACTATATCTCCCTCTTAAAAGATTAGTCCTTATAATCTTTTCCGATTATAATAAGTAGATATTCGTTTTCTAATAAATTAAAGTTCTTATTATATTTCTTTATATAATTTTTATAGCTAATCTACTTATAGTATCGCTTATTTTACTTATAGTCTTTATTAAGTAACCTTAAATACTTCTAGGTTATATTTATAATTAGCGTATATTAGTAAGAGCTTAGTTATTTTTATAACTAAGCTATTATAAGCTAGTTACGCTATTAGTAGCTATTTAACTTAATCGTTTTATTCGTAGCTAATATAGTATTATAAATATTATTTAAGCGTTTAGTTAAGTCGTTTTATTTATATATTTATTTATAGGTAATAAGCTATACTAAGCTTATATTTCGTCCTTAATTATACTATAAGAGCTTACTAAAACTTAGCTATAAATATACTTCCTTTATTAGAGATAATCTCGTTTAGTAGCTTATAATTACTTATAATTATTCATAGGAATATATATACTAGCTCTTTTATATTACTTATTTCTTTATATAGTAAGAAGTATCTATACTTCGTTAGTTTATTAGTAATAATAAATATACTATTATACTTAACGTTAGTTATAGGTTCTTTTAATAATAATAGCTTTATAATATAGTTAAAAGCTATTAAATCCTATAGTTTTTCTAGTACTAGTAGCGGTTATAATTCTCTATATAGTTTATATTATTTAGCTTTACTTTATATATAAAGTTTATATTCTTTAATAACTTATTATATTACTTCTTTAAGTTATAGGAAGTTATATTATCGTTTAATCCGTTTTATTATTCTTTAGATTCCTTAATATCTATATATTAGATATTCGTATATATCTTATATAACTTTATCTCGTAATTCTAGTAGTATCTAGATTTTATTTTTATATATTAAAACTTCTAAATATTCTATATTATATCCGTTTAATACTTTATATTCTTTTATTTATTTTAGGATCTTTTAGTATATTAAGTTATTAGGTTATACTTTAAATATTATATTTAGCTATTATTACTAGTAGTTCTTATTTTCGTTAATTTCTAAGACCTATCCTTTCGTTATAGGTGCCCTTATATCGTAGTTACTTTATTAACTAAAAGTATTAGCTCGACCGTTTTCTATTCCTTTTCTATAGATTATTTTATAGTTAAATTCTAATATATATTTAGCCTATTAGGTTTATCGTCCGTTTAACTATTATATTATTATAAAATATAAGATATTCTTATAATCTATATAGACCTTAACTTTATATTTACTTCTAAGAAAGTAGTATCGAAATTCCTTAAAAGCTTAAATAATTATAAGGAATTCTTTATCGTAGATAAGGTAATTAAATTCTACGCTATATAGCTTCTTTAAGTAGAATATAATTAGTTATAGTCTTTTATTATTATCCTTTTATCCGATTTATACTCTTAAAGTAAAGTCTAATATAGTAGTTTTTAGTTCGATTTATTATTTTAAATTAAAGGTAGTTAAGACTAGTTCTTATATAATTATAGTTTTAATATATTCGAAAGCTTTATTAGCTTTATCGTTCTATATAAATTCTTTTTCCTTTTTCGTTAAGTTATATAATAGTACTATAATCTTTCTAAAATCTTTAATAAATCGTTAATAGTAATTTATAAATCCTAGGAAGCTTATATATCCTTAATATTCTCTAGCGTAAGCTATTCTTTAACTAAGTTAATCTTATCTTATTATATTTATATCTCTCTTAGTAAGATCGTATATCTAAAGAAGTTTACTTCCTATATATAGAACTTACTTTTCTTTAGTTTAACTAGTAACTTTATATTCTAAAGTATATAAAGTACCTTATAGATATAATCTTTATATTCTTTTAAGGTATCTAAGAAGATTAAGATATCGTCTAAGTATACTACTATAAAGATATCTAAGTATTTATATAGGATATTATTAATTATCTATTAAAAGGTAGCTAGTATATTTATATATCTAAATAGTATTACTAGATATTTAAATAGTTTAAATTTCGTTTTAAAAGCTATTATCTATTTATATCCCTTTTTTATATATATTAAGTTATAGGCGCCTTTAAGATTAAGGGCTATAAACTATTTTTTACTATATAGTCGATCTTATAGTTCCGATATAAGCCGTAATAGTATTCGGTCTTTTATTATAATATAGTTTAAGCGTCTATAGTTAATAACTAGTTATAGCTTATTATTTTTCTTTAAAATAAATATAACTAGGTAGCTTACTTTAAATATTAACGTTTATATATATCCCTTTTATAGATTCTTATTAAGGTAGTTATATAGCGTTTATAGTTACTTTTCGTTTAAGTTATAAATCTTATAGAACGTCGGCGTTATTTTATCCTTAAGATAAATTTTATAGTCTTATTAGCTATATTTAAGTAACCCTATCTTAAGTTCTTCTTTAAAGAGTTTATTATATTTCCGGTATTCTTAAGGGATATTCTTTATTCTATCTTATAGGCTTTATTCTTTCTTTTAAGAGCTAGTTTCTCTTAACTTAAGCTCTTTATTAATTTATTTAAGGTCTTTCCTTAAAGTAGTAATAACTCTTTAGATCTTTATATTATATCCTTTATTCTATTTATATTAAATACTAGGTTATATAGCTATATTAGTTAGTATATAGGTCGTATTAGTCGATTTTATTATATCTATTAGTTTAGTTACTATTTTTATCGCGAAGCGTAGCCTGATTTCGTAGTTCTTAGAGATATCCCTTAGCACGAGGGACTAAGGAAGGTAAAAACACCCGGTATAGAAGAAGGAAGAAGGAGCTAAAAAGAGGTATAGAAAGGAGGGTAGGGGTATAAGGGGAAGTAGAAGTACCGATAGCTTCCTATAGAGGTAGTAAGAGATAAGACGGATAGGCCGGCAACGGCTAGAAAGGAAGGGAAAAACCGGCAAAAAGCTCGGTAGTCGAAAGGATATTAGTAGCTTCTTTAAGTAGGATCTTCTTTATTAATTAAGATACTAAACGGGTATAAAGAGGGGCGTTAGATAAAGGAAAGAAGGATAATTAAGGCAATATAATAATTACTCCCTTACCGTAATTGCTACTCCCGTAAGAATCGAATCTCTCTACCCTACTTATCTAACCCCTTACTTTTAATTTTACCTTTATATATTTTTATATACTTCTCGTATTTCTCTTTGCGAGAGTTATAAGCCCGGGAGGAATAGTATTCCTATACCTTCCGGCTGCTATAAAAGGCACCTTTCTTATATCCCTTATAGCTTCCTTTTACCCCTCTTACTAGAAAAGCCGATTTTTAACTAACTTTTCTACCTTTCCCTATAATAATATCGAAAAACGACTCCTCTACCGTCCCTACGGTCTATAGGACGATTCTTATAAAGCCCTAAGATTAGGATAAGTAGGTAAAGGAGCTATAGGCTTATATAGATAGAACTATCTATAATTTAGTCTTCTTTAATAAGTAGGACCCTCTTAAGCCCCCTCTTCGTCCTAGGGTAACGGACTTTATAGAGAGAGCTACCCTCTTCTCTAAGCTAACCTCTATATAATAGAGAGCTTTTTCTACTACCTTAGGTAACTACGAGAGTTACTATAAGGAATACCTTTACGAAACGAAGCTACTAACGGCTGCTCGTATAGCGATAACGGAATCCGTTAGTACCGTAAAGCTAATCTCTCTTTAAGAGGAAGAGACTCCTAGGCAGTAGCTTTTAAAGCTCGAGACCTTAATAGCGCCCTTAAGAGGTTATATAACTAACCGTATTAGGAAGACCTATACGGCATACCTCGGAGCCTTTTCTACTAGGAACCTACTAGCTTCTTCGTAGCTAGCTAAGTAGGAAGAAATCCTTAAGGAAGCTAACTAATACTTCCTTATAGAAGCTCTTTCCGGCTAGTAGCTATAGGATATATCTCTACTAATAAAGCCTATTAGTAACGGTTACTCGACTATCTTTCGAGAAGCTAGCCGGGAACTAAATAAAGAGGCTACTAGAGTATAATAGTAAGCAGTCTTATTCCTTCGTAGCTAGCACTCGACCTAGACGGCTCGACCTACTGCCCTAGTAGCTGCTGCAGCCCCTATTGCTGCGGCTCCCGCTGCTGCTGCTGCGGCTGTTGCTCCTTTGGCTCCTCCTCCCTCGAGAGCCTTAACCCCGTCTTTAACGGCTGCCCCGGTCCCGGCTCCGCCTCTTACTCTAGGCCCGGCCCCGGTCCCGTCTATTAGACCGGCCCGACTAGTCCCCTAATAGACCTTTTAGTCCGTTAGTAGAAAAATTAGGGAACTAGTCGAAATCGAACCTCGTTAATATTAGTAATAAGGGGTAAAAAGGGGGGGTTTTTAAGTAGACCTTCTAGAGCGGGACGAGGATTCCTCGAAGAAACGAACGAGGATAAATCGACCTACTTACTAAGTATATAAAAAGCCCTATTAGCTAGAAGACTACTAGTAGGTCTTCGAGGAAAACCGACCTAAAGGAATTAACCCTTTAAAGAGGCTATAAGAAATAATATAATAGTCTCTTAAGGAGGACCCCTCGTTATAAAAGAAGATAGACGAGATTCGGGTTACTAAGAAATAGTAACTAGTAACGCCGCTGCCCTTATTCGAGCTATAAATTCGAGGAAAAATCGTTGGTATAGTAAATCCGGCCTTTATCTTCCCTACGGATTAATAAGGCTAAGACTAACCGTTAGAGCCCTCCGACTATCCCCTACGAAGATCAGCTATCCTTAACTCTAGTACTTCCCTCGATATCTATAATATACTCTTATAATTCCGGTCCTTTAAAAAAGCACGAAAGGAACATCTTATTACCGGGGAATTAACCGTACGGATAGAGGGATATAGAAGGGTAAATTTTACGATAAAATTACCTAATAGATCTATACGAATTCTTCGAAGAAAAAGGGTAGCTTTTTGCCCTCGATTTTTAACGAGCCTAATTTCCTTCCGCCTTCTTCGAGAGGAAGGAATCTTCTAGGATACGACGTCTAAGCCTACGAGGCTAGTTTAGAAGAATTAGACTATTAGGCTTATCGAGGAGAAATTCGGTTAATTCGTTCTCGAATTCTAACCTATTTATAGGAAGGAAACACTTAGGAAGTTAGCTTTCCCTACTAAGAGGAATAGGTCTACTATAAAAGACCCTCTTCTAGCAGCCTAAGGAGACGGCATTCTTTAGTACGCACGACTCGGTTACCTAGGCCCCCTAGCTTTATATAAGCTAGGCTAATAATAGGGCGTACGAATAAGGGGCCTAAAGACCGTCGAATGCGAATACTATAGCTAAGGAAAGACTAGGAGACGAATTTCTAGACGAACGCCTTTACGGCCGGACCAGCCGTATAAGGAAATTTAGGTCGACTAGACCGACGTCTCTAAGGATTAGGAAAGCTTCGTTAGGGTAATGTTTTTTATAGACGCCTTTTTAAGGATGGTTTTCCCTTATTTCTTATAGACCTACCTAAGTAAGTATAACTAGTTTGCCCTCTAGGACTTCGTTAACTAGATAAAATCCTACTTCGGCTACGAGGTAAAGAAGATACGGTCTAACGGAGAGCTATTTACGAAGGATATCTTAAATTAGCTTCGAAAAAGGGGCATTCTACCCCTCCCGTTAGCACCGAATACCTAGGCCTAGAATAGAGGGGCAGAAAGATTAAGGGGTGCTATAATAGAAAGGGCCCGTACGATAAGACTTACTATAAAGCTTCTATACGACCTTTAGAGGGAAGTCGTTAAGACCGCCTATTACCTTTAGAACCGGACCCCTAAGGACCCTAAGGACCCTAGGGAACTAAACTAAGGAATAGACTAAAAATCCCCCCTTAAGCTCTTTACGAAAAAGAGGGCCTCGCTAGCCTACCTTCGTGCCTACGGCTATAAGGCATATATAATAACTACCGATGTATAGCTAAAAAGGAAGAAGAAAAGAAAGCTTAATCCTAGAGCCTTTATTAGTTACCTCGTTAGTTATAATTCTATAAATATCTTCTAGATCTAGATTCCTCTTTTATAGAAGGTTATTTTGACTAGGGATATAATTTTCGACGAATCTAGCTTCTTTAATAGAAAGAGGGATTAATAGCCCCTCTTACTCTCTTAACGTTAGCTAATTTAGAAGATTTAAATCCCCCCTTCCTAATAGTCTTAAGAAGAGGTCCTAGACAAGGAAACGGAAGAAGAAACCGACGTCGAAGTAGTTAAGGATAACGCTAACTTCGAAGAAGAGGAAGCTACTAGATTAGATAATCTCGACGAAGAAGGAGACTATAGGAAAGCGGTAGAGCTAGAATACGCCTACCTCCCTACGCCTCCTCTTACGGAATAAGAAGAAGATCTAGAAGTAGCTTTTTTAGTTAGTCTTTTAGTCTCGACCCTTAAGGGGGTAGGAAAGGCACCTCTCTCGAAGGATTACCCGGCTGTCTTTTTATCCCTACTTCGAGAAGCAAAGGAAGGTAAAGGGCCCGATATAGATACTAAAGAAGACTAACCTCTCCCTTATTTCGATCGTTTTTCCGACTTCTACCTAACTCTAATAGAAAACGGTTCCTATAGAGCGTTTATAGTAGGCCGGCTTTTTAAGCCTCTATTAGCAAGGAAGGTATATAAAAGAGACCTCCCGGACCTACTAGTAAACTAAAAGCAGCTAGAAAAACACCCTTTAAGAGACTAGTTTTTCTAGGCCTAGAGAAACCACCTAGCCTTATATAAAGAGATAGGGTCTTTCGAAGAGGTCCTTAAGGAAAAAGCAAGAGGAAAACAGGTCCTTAGCTATAAGTAGGTCTTTATCTATAAGACTAATAAACACGGCTTTAAGGCTTCCTTTAGAAGTATAAAGCCCGGCTAGTTATTTGCGGGAATTAATAGGAAAAAGGGGATCTACCTACTAAGGCAACCACCCTAGCAGGGATGTCTTTTCGGACCCTTATAGCTATAGCAGTAGAATTCGACCTCGAACTTAATTATATAGATATAGTTAACGCCTTTATTAACTACTTACTCGAGGAAGAAGAAGTTATCTATATACGACTTCCTCCTAGTTTCTAATAACTAGGAAAGGTTCTACGGCTTAAGAAAGCTCTATACGGACTATAAAGATTATACCTTCTTTAGCAATAGCATTTAATAGGTTCCCTCGAAGCCCTAGGCTTTAAGAAAGTCCCTTAGGAACCGTGTATAATATAGAAGGGTAAAATTATAATCTTCTTCTACGTCGACGATATTATCTAGGCCTACCCGAAAGAGGAAGAGGCTGCTACTAGGGAGGCTATACGAGGCCTATAATAAAGGTATAAGATAACTAGGCTAAGGGAGCTAAAGTAGTTCCTAGGGATATAAATCCTTCGGAATAGGTCCTAATAGACTATCTAGCTTACCTAAGACGCCTATATCGATAAGGTCGCTTATAAATTCCTTCCTAATTCCCTCGATAAGAAGCTTCCCTCTACGCTTATATTAAACGAAGAGCTTTTACTTAATCCGTCCTTTTAAGCTAGGGAGTAAGAGAAACACTAATATTAATAGAAGGTAGGCTCCCTGCTTTTTTTAGCTATTTCTACTAGACCGGATATCTCTTTTACGGTCTCCCGGCTAGCTAGGCATAACTAGAATCCTAGCCCTAGGCATTAAGAAGTAGTAGACAGAGCTATCCTTTATCTCTATTTAACGAGATTATATAGTCTACGCCTAGGAGGGTAGAAAAAAAAGAAATTAGCTGCCGAAATCTTCCTTTATTTAAGCGATTCGTCCTTTATAGACAATTCCTTAGATAGAAAGAGCTTATAAGGGTATATTATATCCCTTTTTAGAGGAACTATTACTTAGAGAGCTTCGAAGTAAGCTACCGTTATGACTTTAAGTATAGAGGCAGAGCTACTAGCTCTTTTAAAAGCGTTAAAAGAAGCGATTTTCCTTAGCCGGCTACTAATATCTCTACGACTATAAATCCCGACCCCGTTAGCTATAGAATGCGATAATACATAGACTATATAGATTCTTATAGAGGAAAATAGTAAGCTATCGACCTAGCTATAGTATATCGATATCTACTAGTATTAGTTACGCTAAGAGGTTTAAAGGGGACTTATTTCCGTCTATTAGGTTCTAACAGCATCGATAAAAGCCGACGGTCTTACGAAGCCCCTACTAAAGTAGAAGCTAGCTATCTTTTTATAGCAAATTAGGCTAGAAGACGTTCGAGAGAAGCTGTCCTTAGAGGCCCGCCTTAAGAGTCTACGAGAGGAGCTAATAGCCCGTACGAGAAGGTAACGTCTATAGCCGAAGAAAAGGAAGAGGTTTTCCCTTTAGAGGGCCCCCTATTTAATTAGGTTTTTCCCTTCTAAGAAGGCCCCCTTTCTTATAGGACTTTCCCCTCTTTAGGCCCCTTTTCCTTAAGTAGGTCTAAAAGAGCCTAGGGACCTAAAAGGGCCCTGCTTTCCTCGAGTAAAGGGAGAAGTATAGAGCTAAGAACCTCCTCTATACGCTTACTAGCCCGAAGCCGTATTAGCTATGCCCTTAAGGGGCAGGCTATAGCTAAGGGGGTATATCGCGAAGCGTAGCTTAATTTCGCAGTTCTTAGAGATATCCCTTAGCACGAGGGACTAAGGAAGCTAAAAACACCTAGTATAGAAGAAGGAAGAAGGAGCTAAAAAGAGGTATAGAAAGGAGGGTAGGGGTATAAGGGGAAGTAGAAGTAGCGATAGCTTCCTATAGAGGTAGCGAGAGATAAGACGGATAGGCCGGCCCCGGCTAGAAAGGAGGGGAAAAACCGGCAAAAAGCTCGGTAGTCGAAAGGACATTAGTAGCTTCTTTAAGTAGGATCTTCTTTATTAATTAAGATGCTAGACGGGTATAAAGAGGGGCGTTAGATAGAGGAAAGAAGGATAATTAAGGTAATATAATAATTACTCCCCTGCCGTAATTGCTGCTCCCGTAAGAATTAAATCTCTCTGCCCTGCTTATCCGACCCCTTACTTTTAATTTTACCTTTATATATTTTTATATACTTCTTATATCTCTCTTCGCGAGAACTACCCTTCGAGACCTTAAATAAAATTAAGACCTTTAAAAGCCTTATATATTATAAGAATAAAGACCTTAAAGGAAAGCTAGATAATAAAGCTTTTAAGGGAATAATAGTAGGCTATTTAGAAAATATATATAAAATCTAGGATTTTACTAAGAGAAAGATTACTATCTCTAAAGATATTACTATACTAGAAAATAAATTTATAAAAATTCTAGAAATTTCTAGTAGTAATAATACCTCTGATTTTAATTCTATTCTAAATAAAGATAAGCTAGAAAGCTATATCCCTATAAAAGAAGCTATTAAAGAACCTAGAGATAAAAGTCCCTTACCCTCTATAGAAGAAGAGTCTTTAAATAACGATCCTATTCCTACTACTAGTATAATAGTAGTAGAATTACCTAAGAAGCTAGAAGGGTTCGATTCTAACTATATCGAATACCCTAACGTTAATTTATTTCTAAACTATAATTTTATAGAGTTAATTCTAGCTAGTATAGAAAATTAGGATCTAAAAATTCTAAAGACCTATAAATAAGTAATAAAGAGTCTTAAAATAGTATTTTAGAAAGAAGCTATAATTAAGGAAATTATCTAGCTAATTAAATATAAAGCTTAGGAAATTTCCTACCTCCCTAAGGATAGGGAGGCTATAGGAGGCCGCTAGGTCTATACTATTAAGAAGGATAGTTAAAATAATATAATAAAATATAAAGCCCGTTTCGTAATATAGGGATTTAAGTAGATCTATAGCTTAGATTTCCTAGATACCTTCTTAAGTATAGCTAGACCTAAATCTATTAGAACTCTACTTATTTTAGCTTCTATCTACGAATTCGAAGCTTTATAGATAGATATAATAAATACCTTTATATATACTAATATAGATAGCGAAGTATATATCGATCTTCTAATAGGCTATAAAGAATACGCTCTTAAAGAATATTATTTAAAATATAGATTAGCTTATAGAGCTAAAGGAATTAAATTAACTAAATTCCTAGACCTATATAAAACCGGTTAAATTAAAGCAAAGCTAAAGAAAGCATTATATAGCCTAAAATAAAGTCCTAAGCTCTAGTATAACTATTTAAAGATTATACTAAATAATCTTAGATTTCTTTTTCTTTTAATAGATAAAGGAGTATTTATAAATAAGGACTATAGTATAGCCTTAGTAATTTACGTCGACGACCTTCTTATAGTAGGGCCCTTTAAATCTATAATAAAAGAAAGATTATTTAAAGGATTATCTAAATTCCTAGATTTTACTATCTTAAGAGATATAAAAGACTTCTTAGGTCTAAATATTATAATAAACTAAGAAAATAAAGAGCTATATATATCCTAAGAAAATTATACCTTAAATAAATTAAAGGAATTTAATAAAGAAGGTTTAGGAACTTTAAATTTACCCGCTATAGTAGGCTTTAAGCTTATAAAAGTAAAGGAATTACCTTCTAAGGAAGATATATTATAAATTTAGAAAGAAATAGGATCTTTATTATCCTTAGCCTTATTTCCTAGGCTAGATATCTTATATTCTATAATTTCCTATGCTAGATTCGTAGCTAAGCCCGACTAGACGTATTTTAAGGCTTTAATTATAATTTAGAAATATTTAAATAAATTCCCTAGCCTAAAGATTAAATATAATTATAATATCCCTTTTACCTATCTATATATAAAGGGTTTTACTAACTCTAGCTAGGCGTCGGATTTAACGGACGGAAAATCCTTTTCCGGTTACTATTTTTATATATATAATAATATAATAAGCTAGGCTTACTCTAAGTAGAAAGCTATTGCCCTTTCTACCTACGAAGTAGAGTATATTAGGGGAGGTAAATAAAGAAGCTATTTATTTAAATATACTTTTTAAAAATATTACTAAGGATCTATCTATTAAGATTCTTAATACTATACCTCCTATTTTAACGGATAATACTACTACTATTAAACTAGTAGAAAATCCGGAATTTTATAAAAGGTCTAAGTATATAAGATTAGCCTATTACTATACTAAAACTAGTATAAGAGAAGGGGAAATTAGAGTTTTTTATATTAAATTAAAAGATAATATAGCTAATATTTTTATAAAGGAATTAAGACGTAGATTACTCTATAAATATAAAGATAGTCTATCCTTAGTATAAGTTCCTAAGTAATTAAAAGAGGTTTTTTAGATATTTCTTATACTTTCTATATCTTTCCCTTACTAGGTTTTTCCTTTTTAGGTTTCCTAAAGAAATATTTACTAGGTTTTTATCTATTAAGATTTTCCTAGTAATAATAGGTTTTACCTTATATAAGGTATCCTATAAATAATTATTATAACTATAGATTTTTCCTATTATAGGCTTTTCTATTAGTATATACCTAAGGATTTCTTTTCCTAAGATAGAATAGGTTTTTCTATATCCTATTAAGGTATAAGAATAGTTTTCCTAAATTAGGTTTTTACCCTATATATATACTACTATAAATAAATTAGTAAAGAGTATATAAATCTACTCTTAAAGGGAAGCTATAAGGAACGGTGTTCCTACTATAAATAAAGCAGCTATAATATACTCTCCCGATTATATAAGCTAATAAGTAGTATATTAATTATAGATAAAATCCTATCGTATAAAGTAAGAATCGCTCGTTATTTTGCATGTTATTATTTATTAAACGGGTTACCGGTTATCGTATAATCGGGAATCGAAGGAACAGACCTAGCTTAAAATACTAGCTAAGACCTCTTAAGAATACCGGCACGACTAACCTCCTTTAAACACGAATATTAGTAGAACTAAGACACTTCTAGATTTACTTAGGGTATCACGGAATTCCTTAGTCTTAGGGCTATATAGCAGCTTAAATCTAGTCCCGAAAAGTTCTTCTATTTAGCTATAATTGTCTATATAAGACAGTATGTCCGCTAGTAGATAGATATAGGATTATTAACTTTAATACCTCTTCTATATACTAATATATTTCTAATAAATTCTATTAAAAATCCTACCTTATACTCCTCCTTCCCTTTTATTACGTAGTCTTACGCAATTCCTTAATTTCCTAAAATTCCGCTTTTACTTATATACCTTAAGAAATATTAGATTATATAGAGCGTAGTAATCTTATTAATCCTAGATTACTTAGATCTTTACGATCCCCTCGATCCTATATCTATTAGATAGTTTTATTAACTATGTATCTATTAGACCGTGTTATATACTTAACGCGGTCGACCGTTAGCGGCTTAGTAGCTATAGTCGTAATACTACTTCTTAATATATAAGATCCTTTCCCTCCTAGACCTTTTTTAAAGCTATAATTAAATCCCTCTTAATATTAAAAGCTATAACTTAACGATATTTATAATACTTATTAGCCTCTTATATATATATATACTCCCTTAAGGGGCTATAAACTTAGTTAGCTAATTTATAAGTATAATATAAAGAATCTTATAAGACCTTATACTAAATATCTATAGGAATTTCCTCGATAATATAGGTATTAAGGGGCCTAATATAATATATAATAATAAAGAGGTAGCGCTAAGAGTAAGGAGATTTATCTTTAAATACCTTATTAACCTTAATAAAGTCTTAGTTAACGTTAAACTCTATAGTTATATAATTATAAGGGCTAAATTAAAATTCTATTAGTAAGTAACTAAAGTTATTAGTAATATTTATAGAATAAATAAAAGGTGCCTTATAAAAGCTAAAGTTATTAAATTAAGGAATAAATAAGATGCCTTAATATAATATATATTAAAGCTTTCCTTAGTATTATAGGATACTATTAAATCTAAATTAAATAGTTCGCTATCTTAGTAAAACCCCTTATAGACTTACTAGAGAAAGAAGTTTATTAGGAATAAGGAGATAAATAATTAAAAGTAATAGCTGCCCTTAAAGAAGCTATTATTTATTTAGTATTTTTAGTGTCCCTTAACGTTAGCCTAGGAAAAAGAGATATTGTTTTAATATATAATACTAGTTTACTTAGCTAGGAGTTAGTCCTAATATAAATCGTCGATAGAAAGAGGCGCCTTATAAAGTTCGAAAGTAAAATATAGTTACTAGTAGAAACTAAATATAATATAATAAAGAGGGAGTATAAGGCTATATTAAGTACGCTTAAAAGACTAAGAATATACTTATATAGTATATATTTTATCCAAGAAACTAACGTATAAGTCTTAGTCGATTAACTAAAAGGTGCCCTTAAAGACGTCCTTAGAGCTATAGTAACTTACTAGATAAGCTATATTTTCCTCTTTAACTTTACTATATAATACGTCGAAGGTAAGAAGAATAGTATAGCTAATAGACTCTTAAGAAAGCTTAAAGGACCTTCTAACGTATTAAATAACGAAATAAAAGGCGATATTAAAGAATTTATAGACTTTTACTTAGACGTAGTATAAAGGACTAAGCTATAAGGAGACTACTTAAAGGGATCGGGGATAATTATAGACTTCCTTTAAACGTTAAAATAGCTAGAGGGCCTTTCTAAATAAGACTATAAGAAGCTATATCTAAAGAGTTTAAATTTCTATATTAAAGATTAAAAGCTTTAGCGACTTCTTAAGAAGGAAGAAAGGGGACCTATATTAGTTATAGACGACCTAAAAGAATAGAAAAGGATTATTTTAAAGTACTATATATAAATAAAATATAAAGGACGATAAGTTATATATACGTTTATAAAGAATAGGTATTAATAGGCTAGCTTTTAAAACAATATTTATAGTATAATCTCTTCTTATAAAGAATACTAATACTTTATAACTAAGAGACCCTAAGAAGTTATAACCGCGACCGCGCCTAGCTACCCTATAAGTAAGATTTACTTCGATAGCTAGTATATACTATTTAATTATAGGTATTTATACCTTATAAAAGTATAAGACGACCTTATTAGATAAGTAAAAGTAACCTTAGTTAAAGAAATTACTATAGGAGCTATAACTAAATTTATACTCTTTATTATATATAGGTATAGTATAATACTATATACTATAATTAATAAAGGGCTCGAAATAAAGAAAGACTTTAAGTATATCCTAAAGGATATAGGCGTTAAAGTTATTTAAACTTTAGTATATAATTTAAAGGCAAACGTAGTAGTAAAATAAGGGTACTAAAAGTTAATAATAGTACTTATAAAAATAATAAAGAAAAAGGGTAAGTAGATTAAATACCTTAACTAAGTAATCTTTATAGACTAAATAGTAGTTAAAGAGTCTTATAGAATATTAGCTTTTTACTTATTATATAGATAGGAACTAGTACTACCTCCTAAGGTAGAATACTTAACTTAGCGATTAATTAACTAAGACGAAGTAAAGATAAGAGAAGAATTATTTAAAGTATAAGTATAAGTTTTAGAAAGGAAAGAAAAAGATATAAAAGAAGCTAAGAAAAGAGTAATAAGATATTAGAAGCGATTAGTAAAAAGGATAGATAAAGCTAATAAGTATATAATAAAGAAAGAAAGCCTATAACCTAGAGACCTTATCTTACTATTTAATATAAAACGATTAAATAATTTAAGGAGGTAAGCTAAGTATTAGATAAGGTAGAACGGTCCCTTTTAAGTAGTATTACGCTTAGAGTAGTCTAGGGTATATAGGATTAAGACTAGATAGAATTATACTTATTAAGATAATCCTAAGAGAGTATTTAAAGAAGTTTAAAAAGGATAATAAAGGTTAGTAGTACTTTACTAAGGACGACTATTTACTTTAAGATAAGATTACTCTTAATAAAAAGAGGAAGGAAGAAATAATAGATAAAGTAGATAATTTACTACTCTTATTAAGTAGAGAAGCTTTAAATTAAATAGTACTATAGTTATAATAACTCCTTAATAAACCTTAGAAGGACTAAAGCTAGGAAGAGAAAGAAGAGTAATTATAGATACCTAAGAAAGGCCTAAGGTATATAATTAAGGTTTAGCTACTATAACTTAATAAAGTAAAAAAGGATCTTTATATAAGAGCCTTAAAAACGTTAATTTAATAAGAAAAGAAGGAGGTAAAAAGGAGCTAAGGAGGAAAAGGTAGTAAAGATAAAAATCTATAACTATTATAAGAAGTATACTAAAACCTAACTAGTAACTAGGGTACTATCTAACTATTTAATCGAAGGATAACTATAATAGCTAAGATATTTATAAGCGCCTTACCTACTACCTTATCGTTTTAAATTTTCTACTTAAAGCTCCTTAGGTAAATAAAGATAATATTTCCTACCCTTTCCTAATAATAACCTACCCTTTACTACCTTAAAGAAGATAAATAAAGATATAATTAAATAATAAAGTAAGAAAATAAATACTCTTATTACTTACCTTTTTAAGAGTAGGATTTTTTACTTTATAGATAATAACGTTTATTCTTTATTATAAAAGGGGAGACCTACTATAGCGAAAATAAACGCGCTTATAAGATAAATTTTAATATATATTTTAACTTATTAAATTAAATATATATAACCTTAAGAGAAAAACTTTTACCGCTAAAAATAGTAACTAAATAAGGCTACCTACTCCTAGTAAACCTATTATAGACTACTATAAAGCAAACTTAAAGACTATCTAATTATTACTTAAGGGAGAGCTTATTAAACCTATATAATCTCTTTCTAAGTAAAATAGGTATAAGGTTAATTTCCTCTCTTTCCTTTAAATCCTTAGTAAGACTAAAGGGATTAAGGATATTATAAAGAAGATAAAGGGCGGTATTATTACTAGTATACTTATTATAAGATTTATTAGTCTTAAGGTTAGTATAGAAATTATAACTATATATATAGTTAGCGAATCTATTAAGGTTATAAGTAGCCTTATAGTATCTAAGGAAATACTGCTTTTTATAAATAAGCGCCTTAGTTAAATCCTAAATATAGTTAGTATTAGAGCTATTAATAGTACTTAAAAGAGAGATATACTTATAAAAAGGAAATATAACGTGCTTATAAGTAGAGGTTATAGTTATTTAATAAGTTTAAATATACCCTTAATAAAAGTAAGGGTTATAAGTTCTATAAAAAGTAATTAAGACTACTTAAGAGTATTCTTACCGCCCTAAACTAAGCTAAGAAAAGAAGTATTTATATAGATAAGCGATTTCTATAAGGATATAGGTTACTAGCCGACGTCTATAAAAAAGGGTATAAAAGACGATTTAATTATATTAACTTAGCGTACTCTTAAGAAAGTAAGAAAGAGGAAAGCGACCGCGCGCTTTAATCCTAATAATATTAAGAGCTTTTAATAGAACCTATAACTAAAAGGTAATTTCTATATAAATTAAAAACCCTTAGTAACTAATATTATTTTTACTATAAACCTAGGTCTTAAAGTAACTATAGATCTATAAAAGAAGACGGTTAAAATAAGCTAAGCGAGATTAAATAAGTTAAATAGTTATTACTTAAAACTACTTTATATAAAAAGGAAAGACCTTAGTATAATAATTTTAAGTAAAAAGAGTAATAATAAAAAGGGAAGGTTATAAAAGAGTAGTTAAAAAGAGGTTAACGATATTTAGTAGCTCTTTAGTTTTAAGTTTAGCGGTCTTATAAGATATAATAAGGAAGAAGAGGTCGTTATAAAAGGAGAAGATAAGAGGTAGCGGTCTAAAGAAATAAAAAAGATAGAGAAGAGAAGAAAAAGAAGAGAAATAAAAAGTGTAAAAAGGGAAAGAAAAGGATAGAGATTAAATAGCTCCTTAATCGATAACTAGTAAAAGAAGCTATTTAAGTATAACCCTTAAATACGCTTAAGACCTTACCGCTATAAAGGACTAGCTAAAGTAACTAATAACCGCGCGCTTTAATAACTATTTATTCCTCTTACTATACCCTCCTTCTTCCTTCCTTTTTCTTCCTTTTATATATATATATATATATATATATATATATATACTCTATACGCTTTCTTACTTATAATAATCCCTTCTATTAATATAACTCTTATATATATATATAAAACCTTCTTAGCCTCTTAGCGTTATAACTTAGAACTATTTACCTTAACTATTTAATCTTATTTTCTCCCTCTCTTTTATTTACTCTACCCTTTCCTAAGATATAGCGGCGAACCTAAATAGTATCCTAGGCCCAGCTATAAACCTCCCTAAGAATACCGCTATCTTCTTTAGCCTATTACTATTTAAGAGTAAGAGCTTTATTTACCTACTTACTATAGCAAAGTTAAAGTAAAAGGTAGCGAAGGGTGCTTTTACGTTAAAGATAAGGAAAAATTTATAAACTAAGGCTAATAAGACGTTTATAAGTAAAAGTAACCTCCTTAGTATATTTATAGAGATCGTTAGTACTTAATACTAATAGGCCCTATTAAATAGCGGGATATTACCCTTAAAGACGCTTAGGTAATATATAAGGGCGTTAAAAAGATAAATAGATTTACTAAGAATAAGGCTTACTAAGAAGAGTATATCGTTAATATATATAACTTTCTTTATAGAGCTATCGATAAATAGTAGGCTATAAGCTTTAGCCTTAGCTTAATAATTAAAATCTTAATAAAAGGTATTAAGAACGTAGTATACCCTTTACCTTACTTACTATTAGTTTATACCGACTATTAAAGGGAACCTATTAAAGATATAAAAGATAAATATATAGAGTACTATAAATACTTAAACGATAAGGAGTATTTAATTAAGTTTACTACTCTTACCTTTAACCTTAGTTACTTTATATATAAATAAAGGTATATAACTAAAGTTATTAACTTTTTAGTAGGACTAGATAAAAAGGGACTTTACTAAGGAGCGTTCTTTTAAGACTATATAAAAGGAAACTTAGTCGTTTTTAATACTTAGAAAGAGGGATAGTATACTAGACTCTATACGTTCCTATTAATATAGCGGTGGTTTCTTTATATCCTCTAAGTTCCTTATAACTTTACCTATACGCTAGTCCCTTATACCGCTTAATAGGAAGGGTAGGAATATAGCTACTTAGCCTTAATAATAATCTAATACTAAGTTAGAGGTATAGTTAAGCTACGCCTTAAGATAATTAAGTAGCGATACTTAAAGGTTAAAGTAATTTTAGAGTAAAAGTATAAGGTAATATAAGAAGCCTTATAGATAAATAAAATCTTATACTAAGACTAGTATTTCTTTAAGCTAGATAAGAGGATAAGTATAGAAGGCTATATTAATAAGCTAATATATAGAATCTAAGCTATCGCGGCGGACGAACTTAATTATATATAAGCGATATTATAAGGTAGTAGAGTTTCCTAGTAGTTTAATAGTAGGGTTAGATAACTATACAGGATACTATTTAATTAAGGTTTAATAACTTTTAGTAGAGTCTTTTCTATAAGGATTCTTAGGTATAAATAGATTTACTAATATAACTATATTATTCTAAGAGATTAAGAAGAATAAGAGCTTTAAAAAGTCTTAAAGGTAGTTAATCTCCAAGATAGGCCTAGCGGATAGAAACTACTACTTTAAAGAGATATAGAACTAGCTTATATATTAAGGAGAGTAAGAAAAGAGCTAACTATACTAGCTACTTTTATAGAGTAACCTAACTTAATCGCTTAAGCTACGCGCGGTTTCTTTATAAAACTCCTCCTTAAAAAGACCCTTAACTATTTAATCGCGCTAACGGGAATCGAGAATAGGCCTAGACCTTTATTACCTTAAGTATTAATTAAATTAAGCTCCTTATCTAAACTAAGTAGCTTTTCCTTAAGTAACCTTAAGATAAGATCCCTACCTTAGAATCTATAAAAGAGAGAGCTAAGCGCCCTTACTAGTCCCTTTATTTATATAGAAATAACGCCTTTATTTTCCCTTTTAGATATATAGCTAATTAAACTTACTCCTTACCTACTACTAATAACCCTTTTAAATATATAAAGGAGTAAAAGACTTATAACTATACCCTTACTAATAGCTTAATAAGAAGCTAGTAAGGAAGTAAGGTAGATAGCGCGGCTATTAACTCGCCCTAAGACTTTAAAATTACTAGGCGCTTAGTTAATTACCTTAAGGCTAAAGACTTTAGTAATACCTATAGCGCGCCCTATTACTCCCTAGAAATAAAGTATAGTAATAGCCTCTTTAGCTATAGTCCTTATAAGGTTTATACTAAGCTTTAAACCCTCTTAAGTTAAAGGAGTTAAAAACCTAGGAATATATTAAAACTACTACTAGGATATTAATAATTATAATTCTATATATTTATATAGGACTACTAGAGATACGATAACGACTAGTCTATAAGACTCTATAGCTTATTTAATCTAGCTATACTTAAAGCTATAGACTAGTAAAGATACTAACTACTTTATTTCCCTAACGCCCTTAGGAATAATAAGCGTAAATACTTAGGAGTATATATAAGGGGGAGTAAATAATTATTTAAAGAAGGAAGTATATAAGTAAAGATAAGAAAGAGCTAAATAAGTAGCTTATAAGTAAAAGGAGGAATAAATAATATAAAGGGAAAGGATTATAGTAAAGGAGAAGAAGTTCTATTAACGGTTTATTTACTTACTTATATACTTAGGAAGAGAGCCTTACCTATTATTATCGCGCCCTTTCTATTAGTATCTTAAGTCGGAAAGTCGCTAAGAAGGAGTTTAATAAGTAAGATCGTACCCTTATAAATATTAGCCCGTTAAAAGGATAAGACCTTTAGTACTCCCCTTCTAACTTACTTTTAAGTATACTTAAAGGCGTTATAAAAACCTCGATTATTTAATTAAGTATCTTCCTTAATTATAGTAAATTTAAATTTTTATTTTTCTCTTTTAAAGTAAAGGCCGCTAGTTACGCGACTTTAGTAAAGATAAAGAAGTATAAAGTAAAGAAATCTTTAAGACTTATATTTATAACCTAAGGCCCTTAGAGCTATATATAAGACTAATAATTAGATAATTATATAGTTAATTACTTTATTAATCCTTAGCTATATACTATATATACTTTAAGTATATACCCTTATCCCTATTAAAGTACTAGAATTCTTTCTTTTTAATAGCGTTAATAGTATTAATAGCTATAATAAGATAAACTAGCTTAGTAATACTTTACTATATTTATCGCGAAGCGTAGCCTAATTTCATAGTTCTCGGAGATATCCCTTAGTACGAGGGACTAAGGAAGCTAAAAACACCTAGTATAAAAGAAGGAAGAAGGAGCTAAAAAGAGGTATAGAAAGGAGGGTAGGGGTATAAGGGGAAGTAGAAGTAGCGATAGCTTCCTATAGAGGTAGCGAGAGATAAGACGGATAGGCCGGCAACGGCTAGAAAGGAGGGGGAAAACCAGCAAAAAGCTCGGTAGTTAAAAGGATATTGGTAGCTTCTTTAAGTAGGATCTTCTTTATTAATTAAGATGCTAGACGGGTATAAAGAGGGGCGTTAGATAGAGGAAAGAAGGATAATTAAGGCAATATAATAATTACTCCCCTACTATAATTACTGCTCCCGTAAGAATTAAATCTCTCTGCCCTACTTATCCGACCCCTTACTTTTAATTTTACCTTTATATATTTTTATATACTTCTCGTATCTCTCTTCGCGAGAGTTATAAGCCCGGGAGGAATAGTATTCCTATACCTTCTAGCTGCTATAAAAGGCACCTTTCTTATATCCCTCGTAGCTTCCTTTTACCCCTCTTACTAGAAAAGCCGATTTTAACCGACTTTTCTACCTTTCCCTATAATAATAACGAAAATCGACTCCTCTACCGTCCCTATAGTCTATAGGACGATTCTTATAAATCCCTAAGATTAGGATAAGTAGGTAAAGGAGCTACGGGCTCGTATAGATAGAACTATCTATAATTTAGTCTTCTCTAATAAGTAGGACCCTCTCGAGCCCCCTCTTCGTCTTAGGGCAACGGACTTTATAGAGGGAGCTACCCTCTTCTCTAAGCTAACCTCTATATAATAGAGAGCTTTTTCTACTACCTTAGGTAACTACGAGAGTCACCGTAAGGAATACCTTTACGAAACGAAGCTGCTAACGGCTGCTCGTACGGCGATAACGGAATCCGTTAGTGCCGTAAAGCTAATCTCTCTTCGAGAGGAAGAGACTCCTAAGTAGTAGCTTTTAAAGCTCGAGACCTTAATAGCTCCCTCGAGAGGATATATAACTAACCGTATTAGGAAGACCTATACGGCCTACCTAGGAGCTTTTTCTGCTAGGAACCTACTAGCTTCTTCGTAGCTAGCTAAGTAGGAAGAAATCCTCGAGGAAGCTAACTAATACTTCCTTATAGAAGCTCTTTCCGGCTAGTGGCTACGGGATATATCTCTACTAATAAAGCCTATTAGTAACGGTTACTCGACTATCTTTCGAGAAGCTAGCCGGGAACTAGATAAAGAGGCTGCTAGAGTATAATAGTAAGTAGTCTTATTCCTTCGTAGCTAGCACTCGACCTAGACGGCTCGACCTGCTGCCCTAGTAGCTGCTGCAGCCCCTATTGCTACGGCTCCCGCTGCTGCTGCTGCGGCTGTTGCTCCTTCGGCTCCTCCTCCCTCGAGAGCCTTAACCCTGTCTTTAACGGCTGCCCCGGTCCCGGCTCCGCCTCTTACTCCGGGCCCGGCCCTAGTCCCGTCTATTAGACCGGCCCGACTAGTCCCCTAATAGACCTTTTAGTCCGTTAGTAGAAAAATCAGGGAACTAGTCGAAATCGAACCTCGTTAATATTAGTAATAAGGGGTAAAAAGGGGGGGTTTTTAAGCAGACCTTCTAGATCGGGACGAGGATTCCTTAAAGAAATAATATATAAGGAGGAATCGACCTACCTACTAAGTATATAAAAAGCCCTATCGGCTAGAAGACTACTAGTAGGTCTTCGAGGAAAACCGACTTAAAGGAGTTAACCTTTTAAAGAGACTACGAGAAATAGTATAATAGTCTCTTAGGAGGACCCTCGTTATAGAAGAAGATAGACGAGATTTAGGTTGCTAAGAAATAGTAATTAATAACGCCGCTGCCCTTATTCGAGCCGTAAATTTAAGGAAAAATCGTTAGTATAGTAAATCCAGCCTTTATCTTCCCTATAGATTAATAAGGCTAAGACTAACTGTTAGAGCCCTCCGACTATCCCCTACGAAAATCAGCTATCCTTAACTCTAGTGCTTCCCTTAATATCTATAATATACTCTTACGATTCCGGTCTTTTAAGAAGGCACGAAAGGAATATCTTATTGCCGGGGAATTAACTATATAGATAGAGGGATACGGAAGGGTAAATTTTACAATAAAATTACCTAACGGATCTATACGAATTCTTCGAAGAAAAAGGGTAGCTTTTTACCCTTTATTTTTAACGAGCTTAATTTCCTTCCGCCTTCTTTAAGAGGAAGGAATCTTCTAAGATACGACGTCTAAGCCTATAAGGCTAGTCTAGAAGAATTAGACTATTAGGCTTATCGAGGAGAAATTCGGTTAATTCGTTCTCGAATTCTAACCTATTTATAGGAAGGAAATACTTAAGAAGTTAGCTTTCCCTACTAGGAGGAATAGGTCTACTATAAAAGACCCTCTTTTAGTAGCTTAAGGAGACGGTATTCTTTAGCACGCACGACTCGGTTACCTAGGCCCCCTAACTTTATATAAGCTAGGCTAATAATAGGGCGTACGAATAAGGGGCCTAAAGACCGTCGAATATAAATACTACGGCTAAGGAAAGACTAGGAGACGAATTTCTAGACGAACGCCTTTACGGCCGGACTAGCCGTATAAGGAAATTTAGGTCGACTAGACCGACGTCTCTAGGGATTAGGAAAGCTTCGTTAGGGTAATGTTTTTTATAGACGCTTTTTTAGGGATAGTTTTGGAAGTCGTTAAGACCGCCTATTACCTTTAGAACCGGACCCCTAGGGACCCTAAGGACCCTAGGGAACTAAACTAAGGAATAGACTAAAAATCCCCCCTTAAGCTCT
Organism: Hirsutella rhossiliensis; assembly: GCF_020360975.1. Taxonomy (NCBI): domain Eukaryota; kingdom Fungi; phylum Ascomycota; class Sordariomycetes; order Hypocreales; family Ophiocordycipitaceae; genus Hirsutella; species Hirsutella rhossiliensis. The sequence continues at coordinate 3,997,645 of NW_025408669.1, forward strand.
TTACGAAGAAGAGGGCCTCGCTAGCCTACCTTTATACCTATAGCTATAAGGCATACGTAATAACTGCCGATATATAGCTAAAAAGGAAGAAGAAAAGAAATCTTAATCTTAGAGCCTTTATTAGTTACCTCGTTAATTATAATTCTACGAATATCTTCTAGATCTAGATTCCTCTTCTACGGAAGGTTATTTCGACTAGGGATATAATTTTCGACGAATCTAGCTTCTTCGACGGAAAGAGGGATTAATAGCCCCTCTTACTCTCTTAACGTTAGCTAATTTAGAAGATTTAAATCCCCCCTTCCTAATAGTCTTAAGAAGAGGTCCTAGACGAGGAAACGGAAGAAGAAACCGACGTCGAAGTAGTTCAGGATAACGCCGACTTTAAAGAAGAGGAAGCTACTAGATTAAATAATCTAAACGAAGAAGGAGACTATAGGAAAGTAGTAGAGCTAGAATACGCCTACCTCCCTACGCCTCCTCTTACGGAATAAGAAGAAGATCTAGAAATAGCTTTTTTAGTTAGTCTTTTAGTCTCGACCCCTAAGGGGGTAGGAAAGGCACCTCTCTTAAAGGATTACCTAGCTGCCTTTTTATCCCTACTTTAAGAAGTAAAGGAAGGTATAGGGCCCGATATAGATACCAAAGAAGACTAACCTCTCCCTTATTTCGATCGTTTTTCCGACTTCTACCTAACGCTAATAGAAGACGGTTCCTACGGAGCGTTTATAGCAGGCCGGCTTTTTAAGCCTCTATTAGCAAGGAAGGTATATAAAAGAGACCTCCCGGACCTATTAGTAAACTAAAAGCAGCTAGAAAAACACCCTTTAAGAGACTAGTTTTTCTAGGCCTAGAGAGACTACCTAGCCTTATACGAAGAGATAGGGTCTTTCGAAGAGGTCCTTAAGGAAAAAGTAAGAGGAAAATAGGTCCTTAGCTATAAGTAGGTCTTTATCTATAAGACTAATAAACATAGCTTCCTTTAGAAGTGCAAAGCCTAGCTAGTTATCTATAGGAATTAATAGGAAAAAGGGGATCTACCTACTAGGGCAACTACCTTAGTAGGGATGTCTTTTCGGATCCTTATAGCTATAGTAGCAGAATTCGACCTCGAACTCGATTAGATAGATATAGTTAACGCCTTTATTAACTGCCTACTTAAGGAAGAAGAAGTTATCTATATACGACTTCCTCTTAGTTTCTAATAACTAGGAAAGGTTCTATAGCTTAGGAAAGCTCTATATAGACTATAAAGATTACCCCTTCTTTAGCAATAGCATTTAATAGGTTCCCTCGAAGCCCTAGGCTTTAAGAAAGTCCCTTAGGAACTATATATAATATAGAAGGGTAAAATCACGGTCTTCTTTTATATCGACGATATTATCTAGGCCTACCTAAAAGAGGAAGAGGCTACTACTAGGGAGGCTATATAAGGCCTATAATAAAGGTATAAGATAACTAGGCTAGGGGAGCTAAAGTGGTTCCTAGGGATACGAATCCTTTAGAATAGGTCCTAACGGACTATCTAGCTTACCTAAGACGCCTATATCGATAAGGTCGCTTATAAATTCCTCCTTAATTCCCTCGATAAGAAGCTTCCCTCTACGCCTATATTAAACGAAGAGCTTTTACCTAATCCGTCCTTTTAAGCTAGGGAGTAAGAGAAACACTAATATAAATTAAAGGTAGGCTCCCTGCTTTTTTTAGCTATTTCTACTAGACCGGATATCTCTTTTACGGTCTCCTAGCTAGCTAGGCATAACTAGAATCCTAGCCCTAGGCATTAAGAAGTAGTAGATAGAGCTATCCTTTATCTCTATTTAACGAGATTATATAGTCTATGCCTAGGAGGGTAGAAAAGAAAGAAATTAGCTACCGAAATCTTCCTTTATTCGAGCGATTCGTCCTTTACGGATAATTCCTTAGATAGAAAGAGCTTATAAAGGTATATTATATCCCTTTTTAGAGGAACTATTGCTTAAAGAGCTTCGAAGCAGGCTACCGTTAAGACTTTAAGTATAGAGGTAGAGCTACTAGCTCTTTTAAAAGCGTTAAAAGAAGCGATTTTCCTTAGCTAGCTACTAATATCTCTACGACTATAAATCCAGACCCTATTAGCTATAGAATGCGATAATATATAGACTATATAGATTCTTATAGAGGAAAATAGTAAGCTATTAACCCGGCTATAGTATATCGATATCTACTAGCATTAGTTACGCTAAGAGGTCTAAAGGGGACTTATTTCCGTCTATTAGGTTTTAATAGTATCGATAAAAGCCGACGGTCTTACGAAGCCCCTACCGAAGTAGAAGCTAGCTGTCTTTTTATAGTAAATTAGGCTAGAAGACGTTCGAGAGAAGCTATCCTTAGAGGCCCGCCTTAAGAGTCTATAAGAGGAGCTAATAGCCTATATAAGAAGGTAACGTCTATAGCCGAAGAAAAGGAAGAGGTTTTTCCCTTTAGAGGGCCCCCTATTTAATTAGGTTTTTCCCTTCTAAGAAGGCCCCCTTTCTTATAGGACTTTCCCCTCTTTAGGCCCCTTTTCCTTAAGTAGGTCTAAAAGAGCCTAGGGACCTAAAAGGGCCCTTACTTTCCTCGAGTAAAGGAAGAAGTGCAAAGCTAAGAACCTCCTCTATATACTTACTAGCCCGAAGCCGTATTAGCTATGCCCTTAAGGGGCAGGCTATAGCTAAGGGGGTATATCGCGAAGCGTAGCCTAATTTCGTAGTTCTTAGAGATATCCCTTAGCACGAGGGACTAAGGAAGCTAAAAACACCCGGTATAAAAGAAGGAAGAAGGAGCTAAAAAGAGGTATAGAAAGGAGGGTAGGGGTATAAGGGGAAGTAGAAGTAGCGATAGCTTCTTATAGAGGTAGCGAGAGATAAGACGGATAGGCCGGCAACGGCTAGAAAGGAGGGGAAAAACCGGCAAAAAGCTCGGTAGTCGAAAGGACATTAGTAGCTTCTTTAAGTAGGATCTTCTTTATTAATTAAGATACTAGACGGGTATAAAGAGGGGCGTTAGATAGAGGAAAGAAGGATAATTAAGGCAATATAATAATTACTCCCTTACCTTTATTGCTGCTCCCGTAAGAATTAAATCTCTCTGCCCTACTTATCCGACCCCTTACTTCTAATTTTACCTTTATATATTTTTATGTACTTCTCGTATCTCTCTTCGCGAGAATATTAACTAGCTATAGTCTTTACTTATACTACCTACCCTTAATATTCTCTTTACTTAGACCGGCCTACTAAGCTTAATAATATACTTAGAGGAAGGTAGCTTTACTAATTAGCGCTATATTATTAAAAGATATAATCTTTTAAGTTAATATTAGTAAGTAGCCTTAATCTATAAGAAAACTAAGATATTAAGAGGTTAAAGGATATAGGAAGAGTATACTAATAGAAAAAGAAGATAAATACGATTCTTAAAGTATTTATATATAAAATCGTTAGTTTAATAGCTCTTATAGCTATTACTAATAAGGAGAACGTTCCCTTATAAGTAGCGCTTTATTTATAGGATAAATACCTACTTAAGCTATTAAATAGTAATAAAATAGCTTATCGAGCCCTTTAAGGAAGTAACGAAGTCCTAATCTTTTAGAAAATTAAGTTTATTAAGGAACTATTACTATTAAAGGTCCTAGCCCTTAAAGATTATAAGGGGGGTTAAGGCCTAGCCTATTATAAAGACGTATTTAATAATTATAGTCTAATAACGCGATCTAAGCTACTTTTTAATAGCTACCTTCTTTTTTAAGCTCCTTAGTACTAGCTTATTATAGCTAAGGCCCTCGAGGATACTTATTTCGTCTATATTAAAGCGAAATTCTTATAGGATTACTTATATAGCTAGTAGCTTAAGTAATTAAAACTATTCCTTAATCCTACTAATAGAGGCGCTATTAATATAAGTAGAATTAAGAGATTTACCTTTAATCATACTAATCTTTAGGTTTTAGGCTAAAAAGCTCGAAACCTAGTATTTTTTAAGTAGGTAAGGGTTTTTACCAGCAATAATAATATAGCTAGCGAATTCCCTAAGTTAATAATATATTAAAGGCAGCCTAAGGGCCGCTAAGGTAAGAACTTATTTATAGAGGTGCTTTTCCTACTCTCGACTAAGCCTTTAAGATACCTCTTTTACCTCCTTTATAAGTAAGGCTCCTTTAAAACGCGTTTAAAGGGTTATTCTTAGAATACCCTACTTATAACTAGCTTAGAGCTAAGGTATACTATTATTAATAGCTTTAAGCGCTTCTTAGAGCTAGGTTTTAGTATATTTAAAAAGATAAGGTATTACTAATTTAAATAATATTTATTTTATAAGTATTAAATAAGAGATATATAAGAAAATATAGTTATTATATAGTAGGTAGTTAATATAATAGTAATATAAGGAGGTACTAGAAGTAAGGGGTATTAAAAGCTTAGTATACTAACTTAATTTATCTTCTTTTACTATTTACTATTATTATAACGTAGTAGTTTAATTAAATAGCTACCTTATAGTAATAAATAATAGTATAACTACTACTTTAGCCCTTATAAGGCCGACCTATTATAGTTAACTAAGCTATAATAAAAGGTCTTAGGTTCGAGACTTACTAATAGTACTAGTAAGACAGCCTAGGTTTATAAGAGCTACTTAAGGGAGATAACCTATTTATAGGCCCTACTTAAAGAGGTAAGGGAAGGGAGGTAGTATTATAGGCTAGGCTATACTATATACTTAGGCTATGCCTATATATCCGACTATTAATAGGCATGGTTAATTAACTAGCTAGGTAGCTTAGTTAATTTATTTTCTTTTACCCTTTACTATTATTATAACGTAGTAGTTTAATTAAATAGGTACCCTATAGTAGCGAATAGTAGTATAACTACCGCTTTAGCCTTTATAAGGCTAACCTATTATACTATTACTATTTAGTAGCTAAAGTAGGTTTTTATCTCTTAAATAAAGTATTATAAGTAAGGTAATACTTTTTTTATTATTAATAGCTATAAAGGTTATTAAACTAATAGTTTTATATATAAAAACTCTTAAAATAGTATATATTTTCTTTTCCTATTATTATACTCTTTATATATACTTTAACTACTTAATATATTAGTTTTCTTACCTATTAATATCGCGAAGTATAGCTTAATTTTATAGTTCTTAGAGATATCCCTTAGTAAGAGGGACCTAGGAAGCTAAAAAAAACAGGTTTTAAGGAAGGAGCTAAAAAGAGGTATAAAGAGGAGGGTAGGGGTAAGAGGGAAAGTAGAAGTAGCGATAGCTTCTTATAAAGGTAGCGAGAGATAAGATAGATATACTAGTAACGGCTAGAAAGGAAGGGAAAAACTAGTAAAAAGCTTAGTAGTTAAAAGGATATTAGTAGCTTCTTTAAGTAGGATCTTCTTTATTAATTAAGATATTAGACGGGTATAAAGAGGGGTATTAAATAGAGGAAAGAAAGAGAATTAAGGTAATATAATAAATACTCCCTTACCTTTATTACTACCCCTATAAGAATTAAATCTCTTTGCCCTGCTTATCCGAACCCTTACTTTTAATTTTACTTTTATATATTTTTATATACTTCTTATATCTCTCTTCGTAAGAGTTATAAGCCTAGGAGGAATAGAATTCCTATACCTTCTAGCTACTATAATAGGCACCTTTCTTATATCTCTTATAGCTTCCTTTTACCCCTCTTACTAAAAAAGCCGATTTTTACCTAACTTTTCTACCCTTCCTTATAATAACAATAAAAACCGACTCCTTTACTATCTCTACGGTCTATAAGACGATTCTAGTAAAGCCCTAAGATTAAGATAAGTAGGTAAAAGAGCTATAGGCTCGTATAGATAGGACTATCTATAATCTAGTCTTCTTTAATAAGTAGGACCCTCTTAAGCCCTCTCTTTATCCTAGGGCAACGGACTTTATAGAGGGAGCTACCTTCTTTTCCGAGCTAACCTCTATATAGTAGAGAGCTTTTTCTACTACCTTAGGTAACTACAAAAGTTATCGAAAGAAATACCTTTATAAAACGAAGCTACTAACTACTACTCGTATAGTAATAATAAAATCTATTAGTACTATAAAGCTAATATCTCTTTAAGAGGAAGAGACCCTTAAGTAGTAGCTCTTAAAGCTTAAGACCTTAATAGCTCCGTTAAGGGGCTATATAACTAACTATATTAAGAAGACCTATATAATATACCTAGGAGCCTTTTCTACTAGGAACTTACTAGCTTCTTTATAGCTAGCTAAGTAAGAAGAAATCCTTAAGGAAGCTAACTAATACTTCTTTATAGAAGCTCTTTCTAGCTAGTAGCTATAGGATATATCTCTACTAATAAAGCTTATTAGTAATAGTTACTTAACTATCTTTTAAGAAGCTAGCTAGGAACTAAATAAAGAGGCTACTAAAGTATAATAATAAGTAGTCTTATTCCTTTATAGCTAGTACTCGACCTAGATAGTTCGACCTATAGCTGCTATAGCCCTTATTACTACGGCCCCCGCTACTTCGGCTATTGCTCCTTTAGCTCCTCTTCCCTTAAGAGCCTTAACCCTATCTTTAACGGCTGCCCTAGTCCCGGCCCCGGCTCCGCCTTCTACTCCGGGCCCGGTCTAGTTTATTAGACCGGCCCGACTAGTCCCCTAATAGACCTTTTAGTCCGTTAGTCGAAAATTTAGGGAACTAGTCGAAATCGAACCTCTTCGTTAAAATTAGCAATAAGGGGTAAAAAGGGGGGGTTTTTAAGCAAACCTTCTAAAAAGGGACGAGGATTCCTTAAAGAGATAACGTATAAGGAGGAATCGACCTACCTACTAAGTATATAAAAAGCCCTATCGGCTAAAAGACTACTAGTAGGTCTTTAAGGAAAACCGACTTAAAAGAGTTAACCCTTTAAAGAGGCTATAAGAAATAGTATAATAGTCTCTTAAGGAGGACCCCTCGTTATAGAAGAAGATAGACGAGATTTAAGTTACTAAGAAATAATAACTAACGCCGCTATTATAAATTTAAGGGAAAATCGTAGGTATAGTAAATCCGGTATTTATCTTCCCTACGGATTAATAAGACTAACCGTTAGGACCCTCCGACTATCCCCTATAAAAATTAGCTATCCTTAACTCTAGTACTTCCCTTAATATCTATAATATACTCTTACGATTCTAGTCTTTTAAGAAGGTATAGAGGGAATACCTAAATACTAAGGAATTAACCGTATAAATAGAGGGATACGGAAGGGTAAATTTCACGATAAAATTACTTAATAGATCTATACGAATTCTTTAAAGAAAAAGGGTGGCTTTTTACCCTTAATTTTTAACGAGCTTAATTTCCTTCTACTTTCTTCGAAAAAAAGGAAACTTCTAAGATATAACGTTTAAGCCTATAAGGCTAGTCTAGAAGAATTAAACGATTAGGCTTATTAAAGAGAAATTCGGTTAATTTATTCTCGAATTCCGACCTATCCTTAGGAAGGAATTACTTAAGAAGTTAGCTTTCCCTACTAAGAGGAATAGGTCTACTATAAAGGACCCTCTTTTAGTAGCTTAAGGAGACGGCCTTCGTTAGCACGTATAAGTTAGTTACCTAGGCCCCCTAGCTTTATATAAGCTAGGCCTATAATAGGGCGTATAAATAAAGGGCCTAAAGACCGTCGAATATAAATACTATAGCTAAGGAAAGACTAGGAAACGAATTTCTAGATAAACGCCTTTACGGCCGGACTAGTTATATAAGGAAATTTAGGTCGACTAAACTAACGTTTCTAGGGACTAAGAAAGCTTTATAAAGGTAATATTTTTTATAGACGCTTTTTTAAGGATAGTTTTCCCTTATTTCTTATAGACCTACCTAAGTAAGTATAACTAGTCTACCCTTTAGGACTTCGTTAACTAGATAAAATCCTACTTTAGCTATAAGGTAAAGAAGATATAGTCTAACGGAGAGCTATTTATAAAGGATATCTTAAATTAGCTTCGAAAAAGGGGCATTTTACCCCTCCTATAAGCACTAAATACCTAGGCCTAAAACGGAGGGGTACTATAATAAAAAGGGCTTATATAATAAGACTTACTACGAGGCTTCCCTACGACCTTTAGAGGGAAGTCGTTATAACCGCTTATTACTTATAGAACTAGACCCCTAGGGACCCTAAGGACCCTAGGGAAATAAACTAAGGAATAGACTAAAAATCCCCCCTTAAGCTCTTTATAAAGAAGAGGGCCTTGCTAGCCTACCTTTATACCTACGGCTATAAGGCATACGTAATAACTACCGATATATAGCTAAAAAGGAAGAAGAAAAGAAAGCTTAATCCTAGAGCCTTTATTAGTTACCTTATTAGTTATAATTCTATAAATATCTTCTAGATCTAGATTCCTCTTTTATAAAAGGTTATTTTAACTAGGGATATAATTTTTAACGAATCTAGGTTCTTTAACGGAAAGAGGGATTAATAGCCCCTCTTACTCTTATAACGTTAGCTAATTTAGAAGATTTAAATCCCCCCTTTTTAATAGTCTAAAGAAGAGGCCCTAGATAAGGAAATAAAAGAAGAAACTAACGTTAAAGTAATCGAGGATAACGCCGACTTTAAAAAAGAGGAAGCTACTAGATTAAATAATCTAGATAAAGAAGGAGACTATAGGAAAGCGGTAGAGCTAGAATACGCTTACCTCCCTATACCTCCTCCTATATAAGAAGAAGATCTAAAAGTAGCTTTCTCCGTTAGTCTTCCTATCTTAACCCTTAAGGGGGTAGGAAAGGTACCTCTCTTAAAGGATTATTCGGCTACCTTTTTATCCCTACTTCGAGAAGTAAAGGAAGGTATAGGGCCCGGTATAAAAGAAGACTAACCTCTCCCTTATTTCGATCGTTTTTCCGACTTCTATCTAACGCCTATAAAAGACGGTTCCTATAGAGCATTTATTATAGGCCGGCTTTTTAAGCTATAGCTATTAGTAAGGAAGGTATATAAAAGAAACCTCCTAGACCTACTAGTAAACTAAAAGCAGCTAGAAAAACACCCCTTTAAAGACTAGTTTTTCTAGGCCTAGAAAGACTACCTAGCCTTATACGAAGAGATAGGGTCTTTTAAAGAAGTCCTTAAGGAAAAGGTAAGAGGAAAATAGGTCCTTAGCTATAAGTAGGTCTTTATCTATAAGACTAATAAACACGGCTTCCTTTAAAAGTATAAAGCCCGGCTAGTTATTTATAGGAACTAGTAGGAAAACAGGGATCTTCCTACTAAGGCAACCACCTTAGTAGGGATGTCTTTTTAGACCCGTATAGCTATAGTAGTAGAATTCGACCTTAAGCTCGATTAAATAGATATAGTTAACGCCTTTATTAACTACCTACTTAAGGAAGAAGAAGTTATTTATATACGCCTTCTACTAAGCTTCTAATAGCTAGGAAAGGTTCTATAGCTTAGGGAAGCTCTATATAGACTACGAAGATTACCCCTTCTTTAGTAATAGTATTTAATAGGTTCCCTTAAAGACCTAGGCTTTAAGAAAGTCCCTTAGGAACTATATATAATATAGAAGGGTAAAATTACGGTCTTTTTCTACGTCGATAATATTATCTAGGCCTACCTAAAAGAGAAAAGAGCTATTACTAGGGAGGCTATATAAGGCCTATAATAAAAGTATAAGATAACTAAGCTAGGGGAGATAAGGTAGTTCCTAGGGATATAAATCCTTTAAAATAGGTCCTAATAGACTATCTAGCTTACCTAAGACGCCTATATCGATAAGGTCGCTTATAAATTCCTCCTTAATTCCCTTAATAAGAAGCTTCCCTCTATGCCTATATTAAATAAAGAGCTTTTACTTAATCTATCCTTTTAAGATAGGGAGTAAGAGAAATACTAATATTAATAGAAGGTAAGCTCCTTACTTTTCTAGCTATTTCTACTAGACTAGATATCTCTTTTACGGTCTCTTAGCTAGCTAGGTATAACTAGAATCCTAGCCCTAGGTATTAAGAAGTAGTAGATAGAGCTATCCTTTATCTCTATTTAACGAGATTATACGGTCTATGCTTAGGAGGGTAAGGAAGGAAACTAGCTATTAAAATCTTCCTTTATTTAAGCGATTCGTCCTTTATAGATAGTTTATTAAATAGAAAGAGCTTATAAAGGTATATTATATCCCTTTTTAGAGGAACTATTACTTAGAGAGCTTTAAAGCAAGCTACCGTTACTATATCTAGTATAGAGGCAGAGCTACTAGCTCTTTTAAAAGTATTTAAAAGAAGCGATTTTCCTTAGCTAGCTATTAATATCGTTATAACTATAAATTCTAACCTTATTAGCTATAGAATATAATAATATATAGACTATATAAATTCCTATAGAAAATAGTAAGTTATTAACCTAGCTATAGTATATTAATATCTACTAGTACTAGTTATACTAAGAGGTTTAAAAGGGACTTATTTCTATTTATTAGGTTCTAATAGTATTAATAAAAGCCGACGGTCTTACGAAGCCCCTACTAAAGTAGAAGCTAGCTATCTTTTTATAGTAAATTAAGCTAGAAGACGTTTAAGAGAAGCTATTCTTAGAGGCCCGCCTTAAGAGTCTATAAGAGGAGCTAATAGTATATATAAGAAGGTAACGTTTATAGCCGAAAAAAAGGAAGAGGTTTTTCCCTTTAAAGGGCCCCCTATTTTAATTAGGTTTTATCCTTTAAAGAAGGCCCCCTTTCTTATAGGACTTTCCCTTCTTTAGGCCCCTTTTCCTTAAGTAGGTCTAAAAGAGCCTAGGGACCTAAAAGGGCCCTTACTTTCCTTAAGTAAAGGGAGAAGTATAAAGCTAAGAACCTCCTCTATACGCTTACTAGCCTAAAGCCGTATTAGCTATACCCTTACTATAAGGGCAGGCTATAGCTAAGGGGGTATATCGCGAAGCGAAGCTTAATTTCGTAGTTCTTAGAGATATCCCTTAGTAAGAGGGACCTAGGAAGCTAAAAAAAAACAGGTTTTAAGGAAGGAGCTAAAAGGAGGTATAAAGAGGAGGGTAAGGGTAAGAGGGGAAGTAAAAGTAGCGATAGCTTCCTATAAAGGTAGCGAGAGATAAGACGGATATACTAGTAACGGCTAGAAAGGAGGGGAAAAACTAGTAAAAAGCTTAGTAGTTAAAAGGATATTAGTAGCTTCTTTAAGTAAGATCTTCTTTATTAATTAAGATACTAAATAAGTATAAAGAGGGGCGTTAGATAAAGGAAAGAAGGATAATTAAGGCAATATAATAATTACTCCCTTACTTTTATTACTACCCCTATAAGAATTAAATCTCTTTGCCCTACTTATCTAACCCCTTACTTTTAATTTTACTATTATATATTTTTATATACTTCTTATATCTCTCTTTAAGAGAATTAAGGCTATATACTAACGTTAACTTAAGAAAATTATATCTTTTAATAATATTATATTAATTAATAAGCTTACCTTCCTTTATATCTATTATAAAGCTTAGTAAGCTAGCCTAATTAAAAAGAATATTAAGGGAGGTTAGTATAAGTTTAGTTTAAAGCTAATTAATATAGTAAAGCCCTTTTTAAGCTACTTTATTTTACTATAGCTATTAACGCTATTAATACTATAAAAAAGAAAGAATATTAGGTCCTTAGCTAATAATAATACCTTTAAAATACTTAAATAATTATAAGAAGTTCGCTGCCTTATTATAGGGCTAGAAAATCGCGGTTAAGTTATCTATATAATCTAACTATTCTTTAATAAAGTTAGCCGCGCCCTTAATAATTAAAATTAGTAGCTTATAGCTACCTAGCTTTAAATATAATAGCTTAAGTATTAATTATATTATTTATAGCCTCGAAAATAAAAAAAGGTTTTATAGGATCTTAATAACTAGTTTATATAGATTAATTAAGTTATTAAGATAAGGTTATAGCTTAAGCGTATCCTTAAGCCAGCTACTATTACTATAGCTAGTTAAGATATAGATATTAAAGCTCTATATAGTAGCTAGTAGCTTAAATAGTAAAAGAATACTATAATTAACTATTAAAATATTAAAATATAGCTATAATTACTATTAAAATATACCTACTATTATCGCGAAGTATAGCTTAATTTTATAGTTCTTAAAGATATCCTTTAATAAGAAGGACTAAGGAAGCTAAAAATACTTAGTATAGAAAAAGGAAGAAAGTACTAAAAAGAGGTATAAAAAGGAAGGTAAGGGTATAAAAGGAAGTAAAAGTAGTAATAGCTTCTTATAAAGGTAGCGAGAGATAAGACGGATATACTAGTAACGGCTAGAAAAGAAGGGAAATAGTAATAAAAAGCTCGGTAGTTAAAAGGATATTAATAGCTTCTTTAAGTAGGATCTTCTTTATTAATTAAGATATTAAATAGGTATAAAAAAGGGCGTTAAATAAAAGAAAGAAGGATAATTAAGGTAATATAATAATTACTCCCTTACTCTAATTACTACCTTTATAAGAATTAAATATCTTTACCTTACCTATCCGACCCCTTACTTTTAAATTTACCTTTATATATTTTTATATACTTTTTATATCTCTTTTTATAAGAGTTATAAGCCTAAGAGGAATAGAATTCTTATACCTTCTAGCTATTATAAAAGGTACCTTTCTTATATCCCTTATAGCTTCCTTTTACCCCTCTTACTAAAAAAGCCGATTTTTAACTAACCTTTCTACCCTTCCTTATAATAATATCGAAATATAACTCCTTTATTACCCTTATAGTTTATAAGACGATTCTTATAGAGCCTTAAGATTAAGATAAGTAAGTAATAGAGCTATAGGCTTATATAAATAGAACTATCTATAATTTAGTCTTCTTTAATAAGTATAACCCTTTTAAGCCCCCTTTTTAACCTAGAGTAATAGAACTTATAGAGGGAGCTTCCCTTTTTTCTTAGCTAACCTCTATATAGTAAAGAGCTTTTTCTACTACCTTAGGTAACTATAAGAGTTATTATAAGGAATACCTTTATAAGATAAAGCTACTAACTACTACTTATATAGTAATAACGGAATCTATTAGTACTATAAATCTAATCTCTCTTTAAGAGGAAGAGACTCTTAGGTAGTAGCTTTTAAAGCTTAAGACCTTAATAGCTCCCTTTAGGGGCTATATAACTAACTATATTAAGAAGATTTATACGGCCTACCTAAGAGCGTTTTCTACTAGGAACCTACTAGCTTCTTTATAGCTAGCTAAGTAGGAAGAAATCCTTAAGGAAGCTAACTAATACTTCCTTATAAAAGCTCTATTTAGCTAGTAGCTATAGGATATATCTTTACTAATAAAACCTATTAGTAACGGTTACTTAACTATCTTTAAAGAAGCTAGCTAGGAACTAAATAAAGAGGCTATTAAAGTATAATAGTAAGTAGTCTTATTTCTTTATAGCTAGTACTCGACCTAAACGGCTTAACCTACTACCCTTATAGCTACTATAGCCCCTCTAGCTATAGCTCCCGCTACTACTACTACCCTAGCCCTAGCTCCGCCTCTTACTCTAGGCCCGGCCCCGGTCTTATTAGTTAGACCGGCCTAACTAGTCCCTTAATAGACCTTTTAGTCTATTAGTTAAAAAATTAAGGAACTAGTCGAAATCGAACCTCTTTATTAAAATTAATAATAAGGGGTAAAAAGGGAGGGTTTTTAAGTAGACCTTTTAAAATAGGACGAGGACTCCTTAAAGAAATAATATATAAAGAGGAATCGACCTACCTACTAAGTATATAAAAAGCCCTATTAGCTAGAAGACTACTAGTAGGTCTTTAAGGAAAACTAGCTTAAAGGAATTAACCCTTTAAAGAGGCTATAAGAAATAGTATAATAGTCTTTTAAGGAGGACCCCTCGTTATAAAAGAAGATAGACGAGATTTAAGTTACTAAGAAATAGTAACTAATAATACCGCTGCTTTTATTTAAGCTATAAATTTAAGGAAGAATTATTAGTATAGTAAATCCGGCCTTTATATTCCCTATAGATTAATAAGGCTAAGACTAACTATTAAGACCCTTTAACTATCCCCTACGAAAATTAGCTATCCTTAATTTTAATGCTTCCCTTAATATCTATAATATACTCTTATAGTTTTAGTTTTTTAAGAAAGTATAAAAGGATTATCTTACTACTAGGGAATTAACTATATAGATAGAGGGATATAAAAGGGTGGATTTTATAATAAAATTACCTAATAGGTCTATATAAATTCTTTAATAAAAAAAGGTAGCTTCTTACTATTAATTTTTAATAAGCTTAATTTCCTTCCGCTTTCTTTAAGAGGAAGGAATCTTTAAAGATACGACGTCTAAGCCTATAAGGCTAGTCTAAAAGACTTAGATAATTAAGCTTACCGAGGAAAAATTTAGTTAATTTATTCTTAAATTCCGACCTATCCTTAAGAAAGAATCTCTAAAAAAGTTAGCTTTCCTTACTAAGAAGGTAGGTTTTAATAACCCTCCTCTAGTAGCTTAAAGAGATAGTCTTCTTTAATATATATAACTTAGTTATTTCGGCTCCGTAGCTTTATATAAGCTAGGCTAATAATAAGGCGTATAAATAAAGGGACTAAAGACCGTCGAATATAAATACTATAGCTAAGGAAAGACTAAGAGATAAATTTTTAGACGAACCCCTTTATAGCTAGACTAGCTATATAAAGAAATTTAGGTTAACTAAACCGACGTCTTTAAGGACTAAGCAAGCTTTATAAAGGTAATGTTTTTTATAGACGCCTTTTTAAGGATAGTTTTCCCTTATTTCTTATAGACCTACCTAAGTAAGTATAACTAATCTACCTTCTAGGACTTTATTAACTAGATAAAATCTTACTTTAGCTATAAGGGGTTTAATAGAGAGCTATTTATAAAGGATATCTTAAATTAGCTTTAGAAAATAGGTATTTTACCCCTCCTATTAGTACTAAATACCTAGGCCTAGAACGGAGGGGTAGAAAGATTAAGGGGTGCTATAATAAAAAGGGCCTATATAATAAGACTTACTATAAGGCTTCCCTATAACCTTTAAAAGGAAGTCTTTAAAACTACCTATTACCTTTAAAACTAAGAAACTTAATCTTAGAGCCTTTAATAGTTACCTTATTAAGTATAATTCTACGAATATTTTTTAGATCTAGATTCCTCTTTTATAAAAGGTTATTTTAACTAAGGATATAATTTTCGACGAATTTAGCTTTTTTAATAAAAAGAGGGATTAATAGCCCCTCTTACTCTTATAACGTTAGCTAATTTAAAAGATCTAAATTCCCTCTTCTTAATAGTCTTAAGAAGAGGTCCTAGATAAAGAAATAGAAAAAGAAACTAATATTAAAGTAGTCGAGGATAACGCTAACTTTAAAGAAAAGGAAGCTACTAGATTAAATAATCTAGATAAAGAAGGAGACTATAAGAAAGCGGTAGAGCTAGAATACGCCTACCTACCTATGCCTCCTCTTATATAAAAAGAAGATCTAAAAGTAGCTTTTTTAGTTAGTCTTCCTATCTTAACCCTTAAGGAGGTAGGAAAGGCACCTCTCTTAAAGGATTACTTAGCTGCCTTTTTATCCTAACTTTAAAAAGCAAAGGAAGGTATAAAGCCTAATATAAAAAAAGACTAACCTCTCCTTTACTTTAATTATTTTTCTAACTTTTATTTAACGCTTATAGAAAACGGTTCTTATAAAGCATTTATAGTAAGCCGGACTTTTAAGCTATAGCTATTAGTAAGGAAGGTATATAAAAGAGACCTCCTAGACTTACTAGTAAACTAAAAGCAGCTAGAAAAACACCCCTTTAAAGACTAGTTTTTCTAGGCATAGAAAGACTACCTAACCTTATATAAAGAGATAGGGTCTTTTAAAGAGGTCCTTAAGGAAAAGGTAAGAGGAAATTAAGTCCTTAGCTATAAGTAGGTCTTTATTTATAAGACTAATAAATATAGCTTCCTTAAAATATATAAAGCCTAGCTAGTTATTTATAGGAGTTAATAGGAAAAGGGGGATCTACCTACTAAGGTAACTACCTTAGTAGGGATATCTTTTTAGACCCTTATAGTAATAATAGTAAAATTCGACCTCGAACTTAATTAAATAAATATAGTTAACGCCTTTATTAACTACTTACTTAAGGAAGAAAAAGTTATCTATATACGCTTTCTACTAAGCTTTAAATAGCTAAGAGAGGTTCTATAGCTTAGGAAAGCTTTATATAGACTATAAAGATTACCCTTTCTTTAGTAATAGTATTTAACCGGTTCCTTTAAAGCCCTAAGCTTTAAGAAATTCCCTTAGGAAACGTATATAATATAAAAGGGTAAAATTATAGTCTTCTTTTACGTCGATAATATTATCTAGGCCTACTTAAAAGAGGAAGAAGTAATAGCTAAGGAGGCTATATAAGGCCTATAATAAAGGTATAAGATAATTAAGCTAAGGGAGCTAAAGTAGTTCCTAAGGATATAAATCCTTTAAAATAAGTCCTAATAAACTATCTAGCTTACCTAAGACGCCTATATTAATAAGGTCGCTTATAAATTCCTTCTTAATTCCCTTAATAAGGAGCTTCCCTCTATACCTATATTAGATAAAGAGCTTTTACCTAATCTATCTATTTAAGCTAGGGAGTAAGAGAAATACTAATATTAATAAAAGGTAGGCTCCTTCCTTTTTTTAGCTATTTCTATTAAACCGGATATCTATTTTACGGTCTCCTAGCTAGCTAGGCATAACTAGAATCCTAGCCCTAGGCATTAAGAAGTAGTAGATAGAGCTATCCCTTATCTCTATTTAACGAGATTATATAGTCTACGCTTAGGAGGGTAGGAAAGGAAGAAATTAGCTACTAAAATCTTCCTTTATTCGAGCGATTTATCCTTTATAGATAATTCCTTAGATAGAAAGAGCTTATAGGGGTATATTATATCCCTTTTTAAAGGAACTATTACTTAAAGAGCTTCGAAGTAAGCTACTATTACGACTTTTAGTATAGAGGTAGAGCTACTAGCTCTTTTAAAAGCGTTAAAAGAAGCAATTTTCCTTAGCCGGCTACTAATATCGTTACGACTATAAATTCTATCCTCGTTAACTATAGAATACGATAATACGTAGACTATATAAATTCTTATAAAGGAAAATAGTAAGCTATTAACCTAGCTATAGTATATCGATATCTACTAGTATTAGATACGCTAAGAGGTCTAAAGGGGACTTATTTCTATCCGTTAGGTTCTAATAGTATTAAATAAAGCTAACGGTCTTATAAAGCCCCTACTAAAGTAGAAGCTAGCTATCTTTTTATAGTAAATTAGGCTAGAAGACGTTCGAGAGAAGCTATCCTTAGAAGCCCGCCTTAAGAGTCTATAAGAGGAGCTAATAGTATATAGGAGGAAGGAGACGTCTATAGCTAAAGAGAGGAATTAGGACTTATCCTAAAGGAGGGCCCCTAGCTTAATTAGGACTTATTCTTCTTAAAGGCCCCCTTTTTAAGGACTTATCCTTAAAGAAGCCCCCCTTTCTTATAGGACTTAATATCCTCCTTTAGGCCCCTTTTCCTAAAGTAGGTCTAAAAGAGCTTAGGGCTAAAACCCGGATTTCTTAAGTAAGGGATAAGTATAGACTAAGACCTCCTCTATACGCTTACCGGCCTAGGTATTTAGCTTTACCCTTTCTATAAGGGCAGGCTATAGCTAAGGGGGTGTGTCGCGAAGCGTAGCTTAATTTCGTAGTTCTTAGAGATATTCCTTAGTACGAGGGACCTAAGAAGCTAAAAAACAGGTTTTAAGGAAGGAGCTAAAAAGAGGTATAGAAAGGAGGGTAGGGGTAAGAGGGGAAGTAAAAGTAGCGATAGCTTCCTATAGAGGTAGCGAGAGATAAGACGGATATACCGGCAACGGATAGAAAGGAAGGGAAAACCTAGTAAAAAGCTCGGTAGTTAAAAGGATATTAGTAGCTTCTTTAAGTTAGATCTTCTTTATTAATTAAGATAATAAATAGGTATAAAGAGGGGCGTTAGATAGAGGAAAGAGGGATAATTAAGGTAATATAATAATTACTCCCTTACCTTTATTAATACCCCTATAAGAATTAAATCTCTCTACCCTACCTATCCGACCCCTTACTTTTAATTTTACCTTTATATATTTTTATATACTTCTTATATCTCTCTTCGCGAGAATAGTATAATAAATAAGATATTAATATAATATTAGTAATTATAGACTAATATACTAAGTATTGCTTTTTCTTTCTTATCTCTAAGATAATAATAGCTTAAAAGCTAATAGAATTATTCTATTACTAAGTTAAATTAGTATATAGACCTTTAAAAAGTAATATCTTAAATAAAAGGTCCTTATTTATAAGTAAGTTTTAGTTAGATCTCTATTTTATATTATAAGTAAAACGTAAGCTATCGCTAGTATTTTACTTATAAACTAAGCTATATAGTACTACTTAAGATACTTTATTAAGTTAGAATAAACTAACTAAGCGTTACTCTTATATATTACTTAATTTATATATAATAATATAAAGAACGCGATAACTAAGTTATTACTTAATAAAGCGTTAATAGGTTACTAACTAAACTTTTATATTAATATTAAGGACGATATTATTTAAAGGGGGGTACCTAAAGTAAGAGTAAGAGTTACTAAGTTATAAGAGCTATAAAAGAGGCTTAAGGAATACTAAGGAAAGGCTATTAAATAGTAAGTAAAATACTACGATTTAAGGTACTAACTACTTATATTAAAAGTAAGAGACCTTATAGTATTATTAATAAAGAACTTATACTTTAAGGATAAAGAAGGAAAACTCTTACCTAAGTATATTAGACTATTTTAGGTCTTATAAGCTTTTAAAAAGTAAGTATATTATCTTATACTCCTTAAAAAGTACTTATACCTTTATAATATTTTCTATATTAGTCTCTTAAAGCTATAGGAAAAGCGTAAAGGTACTTATAAAGATAGCGAAACCCTATTAATATTAAACTTAAAAGATAATAAAGGTAAATAGAAAGTCTAAGTAATTAAAGACTAAAAAAGATCTAAGGGCAATACCTTTTTCCTTATTAAATAAAAAGGATAGCTAGCTAAGTATAATTAATTAGTTAATACTAAAGATATAGCGAATAGCTAAGACCTTATTAAAGAATATACTATTTACTTAACTAAGAAAAAGAGGTATAAGACTAAGTAAGGTAAGGAAACCTATTAGTATAAAAAGACGCTATTAAATTAGTAATAAATCCTTACTAAATCGCTACTAACTTATTAATATATTAGTACGCTTAAATGTTTTATAACTATATATAAAATAGTAAAATAAAAGAATAAGGGAAAACTATCTATATTACTTATAAATATTATTAAGGAAAGTAAAACTAAACTATAACTTTATTACGACCTTAATAATAAAAAAGAGAAGGATAGTTATAACTAAATAAAAGAAAGATAAGACCTATTTATTACTTTCGACTACCCTTTTTTTTTATTAGTATAGTAGGAACTAACTAAGGCACCCCTTTTATTATATTAAATACCTTTAAAAATACTAAAACTACCCTATCTCTTACTCCTTCCTTATCTTTTATATTAAGACCTATCTTTATTAGTATAATACTTACCTTAGCCTTAGTAAATAGTAAGGCGTATTACTAAGAAGTATAGTATATATTACTATTAATAAAATAAAGTTTTAACTAATATTCCTAGGCTTAGTATTCTAGGCTTATATAAGCGATATTAAATAAGGGTATAAGGTTAAGGCAAATAATAAGCTTATAGCGCTTATTAATTAATATATAGTAGTCGGTACGCTTAACCTAGTATATTATTAAGCTATCGCTAGTAAAAGGGTTAGATAAAACTTATAATAGTAGACTTTTATATACTTATAGTCTTAAAGGACTTATAATAAGCTATCTTAGTAGTATTAAAAGCCTTAGCTAAATACTATACTATAATAGTAAGATAGCGCTAATTAGCCTCCTTAAAAATAAGTATACTTACGTTTAAGCTATTATCCTTAATATCTTTATTATTAGTCTTTAACTTATTAAGCTTATATAAGTACTTAATAATAGTAACTATATTAGCTTAGTTACTAAATATAAAAGTAATAGCCTTAAGAAAGATTTCTCGTAAAGAGAGATATAAGAAGTATATAAAAATATATAAAGGTAAAATTAAAAGTAAGGGGTCGGATAGGTAGGGCAGAGAGATTTAATTCTTATAGGAGTAGTAATTACGGTAAGGGAGTAATTATTATATTGCCTTAATTATCCTTCTTTCCTCTATTTAACGCGCCTCTTTATACCTATTTAGTATCTTAATTAATAAAGAAGATCCTACTTAAAGAAGCTATTAATATCCTTTTAACTACTAAGCTTTTTGCCGTTTTTTCCCCCTCTTTTTTAGCCGTTACCGGAATATCCGTCTTATCTTTCGCTACCTTTATAGGAAGCTATCGCTACTTCTACTCCCCCTTATACCCCTACCCTCCTTTCTATACCTCTTTTTAGCTCCTTCTTCCTTCTTTTATACTAGGTGTTTTTAGCTTCCTTAGTCCCTCGTACTAAGGGATATCTCCGAGAACTACGAAATTAGGCTACGCTTCGCGATATACCCCCTTAGCTATAGCCTACCCCTTAAGGGTATAGCTAATACGGCTTTAGGCTAGTAAGCGTATAGAGGAGGTTCTTAGCTCTATAATTCTCCCTTTACTTAAGGAAAGTAGGGGCCCTTTTAGGTCCCTAGGCTCTTTTAGACCTACTTAAGGAAAAGGGGCCTAAAGAAGGGAAAGTCCTATAAGAAAGGGGGCCTTCTTTAAAGGGAAAAACCTAATTAAAATAAGGGGCCCTTTAAAGGGAAAAACCTCTTTCTTCTTCTTCGGCTATAGACATTACCTTCTTATACGGGCTATTAGCTCCTCTTATAGACTCTTAAGGCGGGCCTCTAAGGATAGCTTCTCTTAAACGTCTTCTAGCTTAATTTACTATAAAAAGATAGCTAGCTTTTACTTTAGTAGGGGCTTTATAAGACCGTTAGCTTTATTTAATACTATTAGAACCTAACGGATAGAAATAAGTCCCCTTTAAACCTCTTAGCGTATCTAATACTAATAGATATCGATATACTATAGCTAGGTCGATAGCTTACTATTTTCCTTTATAAGAATCTATATAGTCTACGTATTATCGTATTCTATAGTTAACGAGGATAGAATTTATAGTCGTAACGATATTAGTAGCCGGCTAAGGAAAATCGCTTCTTTTAACGCTTCTAAAAGAGCTAGTAGCTCTGCCTCCGTACTAAAAGTTATAACGGTAGCTTACTTCGAAGCTCTCTAAGTAATAATTCCTCTAAAAAGGGATATAATATACCCTTATAAGCTCTTTCTATTTAAGGAATTATCTATAAAGGACGAATCGCTTAAATAAAGGAAGATTTTAGTAGCTAATTTCTTCCTTTCCTACCCTCCTAGGCGTAGACTATATAATCTCGTTAAATAGAGATAAAGGATAGCTCTATCTACTACTTCTTAATGCCTAGGGCTAGGATTCTAGTTATACCTACCTAGCCGGGAGACCGTAAAAGAGATATCCGGTCTAGTAGAAATAGCTAAAAAAAAAGGAGCCTACCTTTTATTAATATTAGTGTTTCTCTTACTCCCTAGCTTAAAAGGACGGATTAGGTAAAAGCTCTTTATCTAATATAGGCGTAGAGGGAAGCTTCTTATCGAGGGAATTAAGGAGGAATTTATAAGCGATCTTATCGATATAGGCGTCCTAGGTAAGCTAGATAGTCTATTAGGACTTATTCTAAAGGATTTATATCCCTAGGAACTACTTTAGCTTCCTTAGCCTAGTTATCTTATACCTTTATTATAGGCCTTATATAGCCTCCCTAGTAGTAACTTCTTCCTCTTTTAGGTACGCTTAGATATTATCGTCGACGTAGAAGAAGACTATAATTTTACCCTTCTATATTATACACGGTTCCTAAGGGACTTTCTTAAAGCCTAGGGCTTTAAGGGAACCTATTAAATGCTATTGCTAAAGAAGGGGTAATCTTCGTAATCTATATAGAGCTTTCCTAAGCTATAGAACCTTTCCTAGCTATTAAAAGCTTAGTAGAAAGCGTATATAGATAACTTCTTCTTCCTTAAGTAGGCAGTTAATAAAGGCGTTAACTATATCTATCTAATCGAGTTCGAGGTCGAATTCTACTACTATAGCTATAAGGGTCCGAAAAGATATCCCTACTAAGGTAGTTGCCCTAGTAGCAAGATCCCCTTTTTCCTACTAGTTCCTATAGATAACTAGCTAGGCTTTATACTTTTAAAGGAAGCTATGTTTATTAGTCTTATAGATAAAGACCTACTTATAGCTAAGGACCTATTTTCCTCTTGCCTTTTCCTTAAGGACTTCTTCGAAAGACCCTATCTCTTTATATAAGGCTAGGTAGTCTTTCTTGGCCTAGAAAAACTAGTCTCTAAAGGGGTCTTTTTTATATACCTTCCTTACTAATATTAGCTTAAATAGCCGGCCTACTATAAACGCTCTATAGGAACCGTCTTCTATTAGCGTTAGATAGAAGTCGGAAAAACGATCGAAATAGGAGAGAGGTTAGTCTTCTTTAGTATTTATATCGGGCCCTATACCTTCCTTTACTTCTCGAAGCAGGGATAAAAAGGCAGCTAGGTAATCCTTTAAGAGAGGTGCCTTTCCTACCCCCTTAGGGGTTAAGACGGGAAGACTAATAAAGAAAGCTACTTTTAGATCTTCTTCTTATTCTATAAAAGGAGGCATAGGGAGGCAGGCGTATTCTAGCTCTACCGCTTTCTTATAGTCTCCTTCTTCGTCTAGATTATCTAATCTAGTAGCTTCCTCTTCTTCTTTAAAGTCGGCGTTATCCTCGACTACTTTAATATTAGTTTCTTCTTTTATTTCCTTATCTAAGGCCTCTTCTTAAGACTATTAAGAAGGGGGAATTTAGATCTTTTAAATTAGCTAACGTTAAGAGAGTAAGAGGGGCTATTAATCCCTCTTTCCGTCGAAGAAGTTAGATTCGTCGAAAATTATATCCCTAGTTAAAATAACCTTCTATAAAAAAGGAATCTAGATCCGGAAGATATTTATAGAATTATAACTAACGAGGTAACTAATAAAGGCTCTCGGATTAAGCTTTCTTTTCTTCTTCCTTTTTAGCTATATATCGGTAGTTATTACGTATACCTTATAGCTATAGGTACGAAGGTAGGCTAGCGAGGCCTTCTTTTTTATAAAGAGCTTAAGGGGGATTTCTAGTTTATTCCTTAGTTTAGTTCCCTAGGGTCCTTAGGGTCCCTAAGGGTCCGGTTCAATAGGTAATAAGCAGTCTTAACGACTTCCTTTTAAAGGTCGTATAAAAGCTTTATAGTAAGTCTTATTATATAGGCCCTTTCTATTATAGTACCCCCTAATCTTTCTACCCCTCCGTTCTAGGCCTAGGTATTCGGTGCTAATAGGAGGGGTAAAATGCCCCTTTTTTAAAGCTAATTTAAGATATCCTTAGTAAATAGCTCTCCGTTAGACCGTATCTTCTTTACCTCGTAGCTAAAGTAGGATTTTATCTAGTTAATAAAGTCTTAGAAGGTAAACTAGTTATACTTACTTAGGTAGGTCTATAAGAAATAGGGGAAAGCTATCCCTAAAAAGGCGTCTATAAAAAACATTACCCTAACGAAGCTTTCTTAGTCCTTAGAGACGTCGGTTTAATCGACCTAAATTTCCTTATATAGCTAGTCCGGCCGTATTAAGGTCCGTCTAGAAATTTATCTCTTAGTCTTTCCTTAGCTATAGTATTCGCATTCGACGGTCTTTAAGCTCCTTATTTATATGCCTTATTATTAACCTAGTTTATATAAAGCTAGGGGGCCTAGGTAACTAAGTCGTGCGTACTAAAAAAGACCGTCTCCTTAGGCTACTAAAAGAGGGTCTTTTATAGTAGACCTATTCCTCCTAGTAGGGAAAGCTAACTTCTCGAGAGATTCCTTCTTAAGGATAGGTCGGAATTCGAGAATAAATTAACCGAATTTTTCCTCGATAAGACTAATAGTCTAATTCTTCTAGACTAGCCTCGTAGGCTTAGACGTTATATCTTAAAAGATTCCTTCCTCTTAAAGAAGGCGGAAGGAAATTAAGCTCGTTAAAAATCGAGGGTAAAAAGCTACCCTTTTTTATCGAAGAATTTATATAGATCTATTAGGTAATTTTATCGTAAAATTCACCCTTCTATATCCCTCTATCTATACGGTTAATTCCCTAGTAATAAAGTATTCCCTCCGTGCTTTCTTAAAGGACCGGAATCGTAAGAGTATATTATATATATCGAGGGAAGCACTAGAGTTATGGATAGCTGATTTTCGTAGGGGATAGTCGGAGGGCTCTAACGGTTAGCCTTAGCCTTATTAATCTGTAGGGAAGATAAAGGCTAGATTTACTATACTAACGATTTTTCCTTAAATTTACGGCTCGAATAAGGGCAGCGGCGTTATTAGTTACTATTTCTTAGTAACCTAAATTTCGTCTATCTTCTTCTATAACGAGGGGTCCTCCTTAAGAGACTATTATACTATTTCTCGTAATCTCTTTAAAGGGTTAACTCCTTTAGGTCGGTTTTCCTCGAAGACCTACTAGTAGTCTTCTAGCTAATAGGGCTTTTTATATACTTAGTAGGTAGGTCGATTCCTCCTCGTACGTTATTTCTTTAAGGAATCCTCGTCCTAATCTAGAAGGTCTGCTTAAAAACCCCCCCTTTTTACCCCTTATTGCTAATTTTAATAAAGAGGTTCGATTTCGACTAGTTCCTTAATTTTTCGACTAACGGACTAAAAGGTCTATTAAGGGACTAGTTAGGCCGGTCTAACTAACGGGACCGGGGCCGGGCCTAGAGTAAGATATAGAGCCGGGAACGGGCCTAGGGCTATAGCTATAGTTAACGATAGCGTTAAGGCTCTTAAGGGCGGAGGAGCTAAAGGAGTAATAGCTATAGTAGCAGCAGCGGGGGCCGTAGTAATAGGGGCTATAGTAGCTATAGGGGCAGTATATCGAGCCGTCTAGGTCGAGTGCTAGCTATAAAGGAATAAGACTGCTTATTATTATACTTAAGTAGCTTCTTTATTTAGTTCCTAGCTAGCCTCTCGAAAGATAGTTAAGTATCCGTTACTAATAGGCTTTATTAGTAGAGATATATCCTATAGCTACTAGCTAGATAGAGCTTCTATAAGGAAGTATTAGTTAGCTTCCTCGAGGATTTCTTCTTACTTAGCTAGCTACGAAGAAGCTAGTAGGTTCCTAGTAGAAAAGGCTCCTAGGTAGGCTATATAGGTCTTCCTAATACGGTTAGTTATATAGCCCCTCGAGGGAGCTATTAAGGTCTCGAGCTTTAAAAGCTACTACTTAGGAGTCTCTTCCTCTTAAAGAGTAATTAGCTTTATAGCACTAACGGATTCCGTTATCGCTATATAAGTAGCTATTAATAGCTTTATTTCGTAGAGGTATTCCTTTCGGTGACTCTCGTAGTCGCTTAAGGTAGTAGAAAAAGCTCTCTATTATATAGAGGTTAGCTTAGAGAAGAGGGTAGCTCCCTCTATAAGGTCCGTTGCCCTAGGATAAAGAGGGGGCTCGAGAGGGTCCTACTTATTAAAGAAGACTAAATTATAGATAGTTCTATCTATATAAGCCTATAGCTCCTTTACCTACTTATCTTAATCTTAGGGCTCTATAAGAATCGTCTTATAGACTATAGGGATAGTAGAGGAGTCGTTTTTCGATATTATTATAGAAGAAGAGAGGGGGGGTAGAAAAGTCGGTTAAAAATCGGCTTTTCTAGTAAGAGGGGTAAAAGGGAGCTACGAGGGATATAAGAAGGGTGCCTTTTATAGTAGCCGGAAGGTATAGGAATACTATTCCTCCTAGGCTTATAACTCTCGTAAAGAGAGATATAAGAAGTATATAAAAATATACGAATATAAAATTAAAAGTAAGGGGTCGGATAGGTAGGGCAGAGAGATTTAATTCTTATAGGAGCAGTAATTACGGTAAGGGAGTAATTATTATATTGCCTTAATTATCCTTCTTTCCTTTATCTAACGCGCCTCTTTATACCTATCTAGTATCTTAATTAATAAAGATAATCCTACTTAAAGAAGCTACTAATATCCTTTTAACTACCGAGCTTTTTACTAGTTTTTTCCCTTCTTTTTTAGCCGTTGCCGGTATATCTATCTTATCTTTCGCTACCTCTATAGGAAGCTGTCGCTACTTCTGCTCCCCCTTATACCCCTACCCTCCTTTCTATACCTCTTTTTAGCTCCTTCTTCCTTCTTTTATACCGGGTGTTTTTAGCTTCCTTAGTCCCTCGTGCTAAGGGATATCTCTAAGAACTACGAAATTAAGCTACGCTTCGCGATAAGATTAACTTATTAATTATAATATTTAAAGTTAAGGGGAAACTTATTTAATTATAAGTTATAGTATATTTATAGTATTACTTATAGTATATTAAGGAAACCCCTAAGAAAATATAGTAAATTAAGAGCACCTTAATAAGCTTAGGCTTAGTTATACTATACTCCTTAACGACTATCCTAAAATAATATATATACTAAAGCTTATAAAGGATAACCTCTTAGGCCTTAACTAAGCGGGCTTTAGCCTTAGATTAATACGCTTCTTTATAAGAGCACGGCCGCTTTAAACCGCCGCCTTAGTACCTTTATCTCTAGTACTATTATTCTTAGGTTTATTAATAAGAGGAGTTAAATCGCGGCTATCTTTATTATTACTATTATTATTATCTTAGCCCTTATTTAGCTAAGCCTTATTATTAATATTAGCTTACTTATTTTAAGGAGCGGCCTAAGCGATAATCTCTTATTAGCTAGAGCCGCCTTATTAAGATAAAGTAGCTAGGTAATTAGTACTTACTTAATAGCGCCTAAGTACGATCTCTTAATTAGTATTAGTATCGCTAATAAGGGTAATAGACTTATATATTTCTTAGCCTATAAAGGTAAGCTTATTAGTAGTTAGAGTTTAGGTATTTAGCGGGGTAATAAGGGTATAACCCTTACTAATATTAAGTCTTAGACTAAAAGTCTCTTAAAACTAAGATTCATTTATACCTTTCTTAGCTTTCTTTATTAAAAAGGAACTAATATTATTATAAGACCTTTAGGCTAATTACTTATACTTTAAGGGCGAACCTACTACTACTTATTCCTATATATAGTATAGGAAATTAGTATTATAGTTCTTTATTTTCTTTAGTATAAAAAGTATTATTATTAATAAATTATTAATAAAAAATAATATAAGAAGGTATAAAGGATTAATAAAAAAAGGTATAAAACTCTATAGTAATTATAAGTAAAAGAGTTAAAAAAGAAAAGTAAATAAAAAGAGTAAGAAAGATATATATATATCCTTTATATTATAGTTATATAGCTAATATATAAGTAATACTATTATAGTTACTTAGTAATAACTATTAGTATAATAACTATTAATATTATAAAGTATAGATTAATATATACTTATATAGGTATATAAGCGCGATATATAACTAAAACTACCTCTCTTCTTAACTAAATATATATAGTATAGTAAAAGTAATATATATTAAAGATATAACTAAAACGTTTATATAAAAAGGGAGATAATTATAAGAGCGCTACTAAGAGGTATAAGCTAGTAAAGTACTTAGGTATATAGTACTAATATATTAGTAAGGTATTAATAAGGAATTATACTTACCTTACTTATATATTATAGATTACTTATTACTTTAATAAAAAAAAGAAATCCTTTTTCTTATAAGCTTTAGTCTTATAATAAAGAGAATATAATATATGTAGTATAGTACTTTTAGCTATCTTTACTACTTAACTAATTATACTATAATATATATTCCCTTATATATTAAGCTTTTATAAGGTACTAAAAAGCAAGGGATACTAAGATCTATATATAAAGACTTAACTATTATATAAGAGGACGTATTATATATATAATAGCCTACTATAAAATATATCGTGGTTGCTTTTTTTTAGCGGTTTTTACTTAACCTTATTTAAGGTATAACTATAATTAAATAAGATAGCCTTAATTAAGATAGTATAAAATAAAAGGGAAATATCTACTTATAAGCTCCCTTTATGAGGCCGAATAAGCGCTATATATAAGCCTATAAGTAGTAAAGGTTATAAATTAACTTTTAATAACTAGCTTACTAGCTATAAGTTAATTAAGTTAAAAATAGTTAAATAGGCTATAACTATTCTTATTAAAGCTAGTAGCTCTCTTAACGTTATAGGTTTAGGTCCTTAGACTTTATAGCTACTGTTTTATAGCTGCCTTAGGCTTTATAGCTACCTTAGTTACTTAGAAATATTATTATAAAAAAGAAATAAATCCTTATATTATACTAATACTTTCTAACTAAGTATAAAGTCTTAGGTTAAGTTCCTATTAAGGTAAGAAATTAATCTATTTATAGACGCTTTTATAGATACTAAGTATATTTTAAGATAGCTAAGTAAGGATATAAGGATAGTATAGCTTATATTTAAGGATATATTATACTTATTATTAGTCTATAAAGGCTTATTATAGATTAATTCCTTACCTTAACTCTTATTAATTAACTATACCTTTACTTTATACTAATAAAGAGGAAGTAATAAAAGGTTATATACTAATATAATAAAAAGAAGCTCTATATAGCAGCTTATATTTTTTAAACTAACTTATATTCTCTAGATATATATATCGCGAAGCGTGGCCTGATTTCGCAGTTCTCGGAGATATCCCTTAGCACGAGGGACCTAGGAAGCTAAAAAACAGGTTTTAAGGAAGGAGCTAAAAGGAGGTGTAGAGAGGAGGGTAGGGGCAAGAGGGGAAGCAGAAGTAGCGATGGCTTCCTATAGAGGTAGCGAGAGATAAGACGGATGTGCCGGCAACGGCTAGAAAAGAGGGGAAAAACCGGCAAAAAGCTCGGTAGTCGAAAGGACATTAGTGGCTTCTTTAAGCAGGATCTTCTTTGTTAATTGAGATGCTAGAAGGGTATAAAGAGGGGCGTTGGATAGAGGAAAGAAGGACAATTAAGGCAATATAACAATCACTCCCCTACCGCAATTGCTGCTCCCGTAAGAATTAAATCTCTCTGCCCTGCCTGTCCGACCCCTTACTTCTAATTTCACCTTCGTGTATTTTTATGCACTTCTCGCATCTCTCTTCGCGAGAATATAACTATAACTTTATATACTTATTAATACCTTAGTAAGATTTAATACTTTACTCTTTTTCTCTTAATATTATTTTAATACTTTAACTTTACTATTTAAATACTAACCTTAGCTAACTACTTTAAATTAACTATACTAATCTTATTTTATTTAAAAGAACTATATAACTTAGTAAAGTACTATATTAGCTTAAACTTAACTAAGTAATAAAAACTATACTTTATATAAGTACTTATATACTTTAACTTAATCCTTACTAACCTTAGTAATAATAATACTATTACTAAGGCTACTAAGTATAAGATAACTAATTAAAACTTACTACTAAACGATATAGTTAGTTTTTATAAAGTTATAAGAGCTTAATTTAAGATAGATAGAGCTAAGCGATTAAAGATTAATAAGAATATTATAGCCCTTATTAATATTACTTATAAAAGTCTTATAAAGTAAAGTAAATTTAAGGATATATATATAGTAAGTTTTTATTTTCTTTAAATAAAAAGTAATAGTATACTAGTATAAGATAATATTTAAATAAACTATATAATTTAGCTTATAATATTATTCCTTAATAGCTTAGAGATATAAAGAAAGTTAATTAAAATAATAATAAAATATCTATAAGATAGCTTATAATACTTATTATTATTATATCTAAGAAATAGGTCTATATTTTATATTATAGATAAGTTATATACTATAATATAATTACTATATAGCTTTTAAAGCTTATAGTCTATTAACTAATTACTTTATATATAAAATACTTTATATACTAAACTTAAAATAGTAAGTATATTATATTTAAGAAGTATTACTTCCTAGACTATTAAGAGGCTATACTTAGATCTTAAAGAGGTATTTAATAGTATATACTTAAGTAGTAAGTATCCTTAGATATTCGCTTTAATTAATAGTTTATAGAACTATTAGCTTAATATAAACTACTTAGAAAATATTTAAGTAAAATATTAAGTATACTCTTCTACTTAGCTTCTATAGTTATTTATAGTTTAATTACTTTTCTCTTTTTTCTAGGACTATACTTAGATTAAACTAACTTACTATTAAACTTATTTTATACTAAAGGTAATACTAAAAAGGATAACTTAGATATTAATATCTTATCTACTTTATCTTACTTAGATTTATTTACCTTATATAGTAATAACTTAAATAAATACCTATAATATAATATATAGCCTTTATAAAAGAATTATCCTTAGAGACTACTTACTTATAATCTTAAATATAAACTATACTCTTAACTCTAGCTAAGTACTAGACCTTAAAGATTCTCTTTTAAAAGTCTTTAATAAAAGCTCTTTTACTATAGCGACTAGTAATTAAGTCTCTATTAAATTTAATCTTATTTACTACTAGTATATTTATATTAGCGTTAAAGATAAGAGATAGTTAAAGGGCTTCTTTTATAAGCTACTCCTAAGCTAAGATATCTTTAAACTATCTCTTAGAGATTTTATTATAAGATTAACTAGCTAGCGGGAAGAAATTATAGCTTAGAAACTAAAGACTTATACTTTTATAGGCTTAAAGTATAATAGCTCTAGATTCTTTAATAGTTATACTTTAGTAAGGCTCTTTATAAAGGGTACTTAAGATATTAGTAGTAAATAAATTTACTTTCCTTTAATAATTAATCTATTAATCTTATAGCTAGCGCACTTATATACTAAGTAAGATATATAAATTTTTAAACCTTTTATTAGAAAAACGCGGTTATTAGTTATATATATTAATTATAGCGTACTTATTAAAGCGCGTTCTACTTTTACCTACGTAGCGTAATAGTCTTCGCGATAGTTATAAGCCCGGGAGGGGTAGTAAACTACCCCTATAACTTCCGGTAACTATACGTTACGGGGTAATACCTATAGATAGCCGTATACCCCTCCTTCTCTTAGATTTCCCTAGGTAATAGACGCGGTGCTTAGTATTTAACTCCCGCGTTATAAGCTACTAAGGTCTAGGAATCCTAGCGGAGCCGCGATCCTTAAGGGGGTATATCGGAAAAACGCGGTTATTAGTTATATATATTAATTACAGCGTACCTATTAGAGCGCGCGTTCTACTTTTACTTATATAGCGTAATAGTCTTTATAATACCTTTAGCTATATAAGAGCTTTAAAGATATTAACCTTAATCCTAAGATCTAAGAGGCTATAAAAGCTTTCTATAAGGAGTTAGATCTTATAAAGTTATACCTTAGTATCCTCTTAAAGAATAATATAAAACCTTCTTACTTAGTATAATAAGTATAAGTATAATAAAATAAAGAGTAAAGAATAAGGGCTAGTAATATAATTATTAATTTTTAGAAAGCTCCTTTAGTAAGCTATAGGTATCCCTATATCTTTATATAGGTCCTACCGCGCGTTACGATCCTTACTTTAGTTTTAAATAATATAACCTAGGTCTTTAAGTATATAATAAGTTACCTTTCCTTTTAAGAAGTTCGTCTTAAACTCTAAGGACCTTAGGATAGTAAAGTAATTATAGTTAGTTAAGAATATCTTATTTATAAAGTTATACTAAGATACCTAAGAGTTCTCTTTCTCTTTATAGCCCTTTTATTTTATAAAGTATTATTAATAACTTTTCGGTCTATAATAATTAAGAATTTATTTTACTTTATTAGTAGTCTCTATTATAAATAAGTAGTCTTTAAGCTTAACTAGCTATTTATCTTAACTTTAGTAAGGCTTTAAGCTACTAATAAGTAAGATATTATAAGTCTTAATAGTTAATAAAAAGTAAAGGTAATAAGCTAATATACCCTTTAATAACCTATTTAATTTAGTAAGGCTTAATATACTTCTTTATTAGCTTTTTAGTTAAGTACTATAGTAAAAGGGTTTTAATAAAGATAAGGACTTAATTACCCTCCTTAAAAGATCTTAGTTCTTAAACCTTATTATAGTATTACGCCTACCGCTCTTAAGCTCTTATAATAAGTAGCGCTATATAGTTATAGAGATATCTAAAACCTTAAACTTAGTTTATTATATAGGTATTAAAAGTTTTAAGTTATCTTTTAATATACCCTTTAAACTATAGCTAGTATCTTATTAAGACTTCCGCTAAAGCCCTTTTTATAGTATTATAATATAAAGTATTATAAGTAAACTCTATTAATAATAGCTTATTTATTTAGTTTAATTAATCTTTATTATAAAAGGTCTATAAGTACTATTTAATTAATTAGTTAATCTGCTTTATTTAACTATTAGTCTAAAGATAAAAGGCTATTTTTAAGCGTTATTTATATTAAAGTAAGTAGTAAAATATAACTTAAAAGTAACCTATAAATAGGCTCCTTTAATTACTAATAATACTATTAAGTATCCTATAATACTTAAAAATCTCCCTTAAAAATATATTTACTATACTATTATTAAAGATATATAATAAAACTAAGATATAGTATATATATTAGGTTAATTAATCTATAATAACTAAGATAATAAAGTAAGTTTTTTTCTTACTATAAACTATTAAAAGGTTTATAATAAAGTCTATTAAAATCTCTTACTATAAGCGTTCTAGCGCTAGTAATAGCGCTAATAAGCTATAAAGCATATAATACCTTAGCATTATAGGTTAGTATTCGCGGTAGGTATAGATATAGTAATATATATCTTAGCGTAATTTAAGCTAATAGTACTACGCTTAAATTTACTTATAAGTCTTAGTCTTACTTTAATAGTTAGTAACCTTATTCTTTTTAAAATAGTATTAAGATCTTATTTCTTAAGCCTATAAGTATAAAGATCCTTTTATAGTAATATAAAAACCCTTTATTATTAATACTCTAGACCTTTAATAAGAGCTTACTAAAGGTAGCGCTTAAAAAGGTACTTATAAGATACTTCTATTAAGTAATAAAAGCGTCCCCTTACTATACTTCTAATAGGGCCTTTTAAAGTAACGCTAGTATTAATTTAATAGTACCCTTCTCTTAAAATATTATCTATAATATTCTTAAGACTTATATAATATACTTAAGTTAGTTAAGTTTATCTTTTTTATTAGTAATAAGGATAGCTAGTCTTAAATAAGTTTACTTACTAAATATAATAGCCTATCTTAAATATATATAGTCTCCTTTTATAGGTTTATAAGGAAATAGCTAGTTAATATATATAAGGGTAATAGGGATAGCTAGTTACGAACCGGTTTACTTATTAGTATTAATAGCTTATCTTAAATATATATAGTCCCCTTTTATAGGTTTATAGGGAAATAGCTAAGTAAGTTTTCTAAGAAAAAATAAAACGTATAGATCTTATAGCCTAGCTATTTTTATTTAGTTCTTATAATCTAGCTATCTTAATAACCTGTCTTTAAGAAATAATAAAATATATAGATCTTATAGCTTAGCTATTCCTATTACGTTCTTATAATTAGGCCGTTTTAATAACTTATTTATAAGGTTCTTTAAGCTTAAATAGTAAATAATTTTAAAATTAAAACTATATAACTAGTTTAGTATATTTACCTATTAACTTATTAGCTTTAGCTTAGATAGGAAGTACTTATAGTTTAAATAGTCTATTAAAATAGTAATCTTTTACTTTATATATATAAGATAGTAGCGCTATTAATAGAAAGCTTTTATAATAGCTAGTAGTTTATAGTTAAAGACTATATATTATATCTTTATATTTTAAAGTTTTTATAAAAGGAAAGTAACTAAATACTATTAATTATTATATAGTTAGGAAATAATAGCCTTAATTATAAACTAAGATATATCTATTTTAACTTATATTAGCTTAAAAGGGTTAAAGTATTTAAGAATTAGCCTATATTAAAAGGCTATCTTAAGCCCTTAAAAAGCTTATAGGACTTTTAGCCTAAGAACTAAGCGTTTTAAAGCTCGTTTATAAAAGTAATTTATAAGTAAAAAGATAATCTTACTATAGTTCTTAATAAAGTAGCGATAAAACTTAGTAAAACCTAAGAAGACTTAAATATCTTAAATAAAATAAAGTACTAGCTACTTTATAATAGCGCGGACTTTTTCCTCTTTTATATAGATCCCTTCTTTATTAACTATAAAGCTAAGAAAAAAGACCTTCTTTACTAAGAATTTATACTTACTTAGATTAATATAAAGCCTTACTTTCTATAGTTATTATAAGACTTTCTTTATATAGTCCTTATACTATACTAAGTCTTTATTAAAGATAAGGATATTAACTTAGTAAATAATATAGATAGTATTAACTAGGTCTTTAAGTATACTATTAATATACTATTAAAATAAAGTAAGGGTATTAACTAGCTTAAATAGTATAACTTAATATTTATAATAACTATAGTAGTACTTTTTTTACTTATCTCCCTTATAAATCCTTAGTTAGTAATAAGTATCTTTAAGGTTAAGCTTAGTAAAGAGCTTTACTTTACTAAGTTACTTTAAAATTCCTAAGATTAATAGTAAGGCTATTTAGTTCTTTTTTATTACCTTATTTAAACCGCGGTAGTTTATATATAAATTTTAAGGCTTATAAATAAGAGACCATTTATAAATACTTTCTTATAAACGTAATCTAAGTTTAAGCGACTTAGATTACTAGTATAACCCTAAGCTTAGGTTTCTTAATATAGCTAAGATAATATTAAGAAGCTACTATATTTATTTCTCTTACTATTATATCTAGTTTATTTACTACTATAGCTATTATTAGATTTCGCTAAGATCTTACTATATCCCTTAAGCTTTATATATAGTTACTTTAAAGGTTAGCTTAGCCTCTTATTTAGTTTATAACTTAGTTATAGAGCTAATATAGGCGGTATTATAGGAGTTAAATAAAGTAACTATCTTAGTCTTAATCTACCTTACTTATTATAATTCCTTTTATAATTCTTATAGCTCTTTTCTTTTCTTTAATACTCTAGCTATAGTAAGCTAGTTAAGCTATTTCTATAATAATCTTTTACTTAATAGCCCTTAGTAAAGGTTCTACTTTAACGTCTTTATTTTCTAAGGAGAATTCTATATTACTAGGTTCCTTAATAGGAATAATTTATATATAGGGTAGAGGCGCTATCTATATAAAGGAAGAACCGCTCGCTTAGACTTAATCTAAGTGCTAGCTAACTATACTAGCTAGTTTAATAGTAGCTATAGTATATACCTAAAGATATACCTACGCTAATAGTAATAGTAGTAGCTAGATACTAAAAGACGAGGGGGTCTAAGGGGAACGAAGGAAAAGAGAAAGTACTAAGTAAGGTAAAGTAAAGGCAAAGAAAGCTAAAAAGGTATATTAGTAGAAGAGGATATAAAAGAAGATATCGATAAGAAGATACTATTTACTAGCTAAGGAGGAAAAGAGACCTCTTTTATAGACTGAATTTTACTTCCTTCTTCCTTAGACGAATAAGGGCTAAGGGATTATCTAATTAAGAAGAGGGCTAGCTAAAGACTTTACTAAGGATCCTACTAAGGACCTTACTAAGGACTCTACTACGCGGGCTATATATTCCTTAGGGTATAAATACTCCCGTTAAACTAGGTTAGGGGGGAGTTATAATAGGTCTATTTTTTCGGTCTTATTTAATAGTCTTTATACCTTAAAAGGAAGAGAGATTAAATAATAAGTAGTATAAGTATAATAAAATAAAGATTAAAGAACGAGGGCTAGTAATATAATTCTTAATCTTTAAAGAACTCTTTTAGCGGGCTATAAGTATCCCTATATCTATATATAGTTTAACGGTAGCTACGGTATATACCTAAAGATATACCTACGCTAATAGTAATAGTAGTAGCTAGATATTAAAGGACGAGGGGGTTTAAAGAGAACGAAGGAAACGAGAAAGTACTAAGTAGGGTAAGGTAAAGGTAAAGAGGGCTAAAAAGGTATATTAGTAGAGAAAAGAAATAGAAGAAGGTAATGCTAATAAAAGAAGATATCGATGCTAATAATAAAAGAAGAAGATAATAGTAATACTATCTACTAGCTAAGGAGGAAAAGAGACCTCTTTTATAGACTAAATTTTCCCTCCTTCTTCCCTAAACGAATAAGGGCTAAGGGATTATCTAATTAAGAAGAGGGCTAGCTAAAGACTCTACTAAGGATCTTACTAAGGACCCTACTAAAGACCCTACTAAAGACTTTACTACGCGGGCTATATATTCCTTAGGGTATAGATACCGCCGTTAAAATAGGTCCTACTATTTAATACGATCCTTACTTTAGTTTTAGATAATATAACCTAGGTCTTTAAGCGCGTAATATATTTCTACTTACTTATAATATTCTCCGCTAAGAATAATAACCTAAATATATTCTAAAATAATAAGTAGAACTTATATTTTAATAGCCTAATAAGTCCCTATATTTTTATAGTCTATTAAGTAAGTTAGTTAGTATATATAGTTAAAAGAAGGCTAAAAAGGGATATATTAAAGGGCTTTAGCCTTTATATAAAATAAGGCGGAAATATAATAATAATTATTTAATACTAGTTATACTACTCTAAAAAGTTTATATTAATATAACTAAAGTATCTATTAGTAATTAAGAGGTAGTAATCCTAGTTATTTTATACCTTTTCTTTTATAAACTAGTTAAAAATATAAATAAGCTATCTCTTTCTATATTTATAGTTTATCTAACTTACTTCTAAGGTTATAAAAATCACCGCTTAGTATACTAGATTAAACTCTATTAAATAAGAGTCTTTAACTTATCCTAGCTTACCTTAATAAATAAGAAATAAGGGTAGTATAGTTAGGTCTTAATAGATATATACTAAGAACGTAATCTATAATTTACTACTATCCTATATAGTACTAATTAAGTTTCCTTACTTCTTAGTATAAATAAAGAATACTTTCTTAGCACGATTAATAATACTAAGGAGAAAGCCCTTTTTATTTATATTATATATATTATAAGGTAGGATATTATATTTCTTAATTTTCTTATAAATCTTATATAATTAGTAATAAAGGGATAGATATAAGCACTTACTTATAAACTTATAGTAGGCTTTATACCTAGAACTATTATCTATTCTCTTTCTTATAATATTAAAACTATTAAACTAAGTATAACCGAGCTTATTACTATTACGTTAAATAAAGCTATATAGCTAGTTCTTTTTAACCTTAATTTTAGTAATATCTTAGGTAAACCTTTTAATTATTAGTAGTATAAGTAGAATCTTATATAATAAAAGCTTATAAATATATATAATAAGATCCCTTTCTTACTATTTTAAGAAATATAACTTATATAAACTATTAGTATCCTATCTTAACCTTTATTTACCTTAATATCGCCGTTATATATTAATCTTATTATAATTAAACTAATATATAGTCTTTATATAGCTAATAGTATTATATAACTTTAGAAACTTAAGCGCTTTATTAATTAAGGCTATAGTTCTTATAAAGAGAGATATAAGAAGTATATAAAAATATATAAAGGTAAAATTAAAAGTAAGGAGTCGGATAGGTAGGGTAGAGAGATTTAATTCTTATAAGGGTAGTAATTATAGTAGTAGAATAATTATTATATTACTTTAATTATTATTCTTTCCTTTATTTAACGCCTTTTTTATACCTATTTAGTATCTTAATTAATAAAGAAGATCTTACTTAAAGAAGCTACTAATATTCTTTTAACTACTAAGCTTTTTATTAGTTTTTCCCCTCCTTTCTAGCTATTACTAGTATATCTATCTTATCTCTCGCTACCTATATAGGAAGCTATTGCTACTTTTACTTCCCTTCTTACCCTTACCTTCCTCTCTATACTTCTTTTTAGCTCCTTCCTTAAAACTTATTTTTTAGCTTCCTAGGTCCCTTATACTAAGGGATATCTCTAAGAACTACGAAATTAAGCTACGCTTTATAATATACCCCCTTAGCTATAGCCTGCCCTTATAGAAAGGGTAAAGCTAAATACTTAGGCTAGTAAGCGTATAGAGAAGGTCTTAGTCTATACTTATCCCTTACTTAAGAAATCTAGGTTTTAGCCTTAGGCTCTTTTAGACCTACTTTAGGAAAAGGGGCCTAAGGAGGAAATTAAGTCCTATAAGAAAGGGGGGCTTCTTTAAGGATAAGTCCCTAAAAAGGGGGCCTTTTAAGAAGAATAAGTCTTAATTAAGCTAGGGGCCCTCCTTTAGGATAAGTCCTAATTTCTCTCTTTAGCTATAAACGTCTCCTTCCTCCTACGTACTATTAGCTCTTCTTATAAACTCTTAAGGCAGGCTTCTAAGGATAGCTTCTCTTAAACGTCTTTTAGCCTAATTTACTATAAGAAGATAGCTAGCTTTTACTTTAGTAAGGGCTTTATAAGACCGTTAGGTTTTATTAATACTATTAGAACTTAATAAATAGAAATAAGTCCCCTTTAGACCTCTTAGCGTAACTAATACTAGTAAATATTAATATACTATAGCTAGGTCGATAGCTTACTATTTTCTATAAGAATTTATATAGTCTATATATTATCGTATTCTATAGTTAATAAGGTCGGAATTTATAGTTATAGAGATATTAATAGCTAGCTAAAGAAAATCGCTTCTTTTAACGCTTTTAAAAGAGCTAGTAGCTTTACCTTAATACTAAAAGTCGTAACGGTAGCTTACTTTAAAGCTCTCTAAGTAATAGTTCCTCTAAAAAGGGATATAATATACCCTTATAAGCTCTTTCTATCTAAGGAATTATCTATAAAGAACGAATCGCTTAAATAAAGAAAGATTTTAGTAGATAATTTCCTTCCCTACCCTCCTAGGCATAGACTATATAATCTTATTAAATAGAGATAAAGGATTGCTTAGTCTACTACTTCTTAGTACCTAGGGCTAGGATTCTAGTTATACCTAGCTAGCCGGGAGACCGTAAAAGAGATATCCGGTCTAGTAGAAATAGCTAAAAAAAAGTAAGGAGCCTACCTTTTATTAATATTAGTATTTCTCTTACTCCCTAGCTTAAAAGAACGGATTAAGTAAAAGCTCTTCGTTTAATATAAGTATAAAGGGAAGCTTCTTATTAAGGGAATTAAGGAGGAATTTATAAGCGACCTTATCTATATAGGCGTCCTAGGTAAGCTAGATAGTCCGTTAGGACCTATTCTAAAGGATTTATATCCCTAGGAACTACTTTAGCTCCCTTAGCCTAGTTATCTTATACCTTTATTATAGGCCTTATATAGCCTCCCTAGTAGTTACTTCTTCCTCTTTTAGGTAGGCCTAGATAATATTATTAATATAGAAGAAGACCGTAACTTTACCCTTTTATATTATATATAGTTCTTAAGGGACTTTCTTAAAGCTTAGGGCTTTAAGGGAACTTATTAAATACTATTACTAAAGAAGGGGTAATCTTTTTAGTCTATATAAAGCTTTCCTAAGCTATAGAACCTTTCTTAGTTATTAGAAACTAAGAGGAAGTCGTATATAGATAACTTCTTCTTCCTTAAGGGGGTAGTTAACGAAGGCGTTAACTATATCTATTAAATCGAGCTCGAGGTCGAATTCTACTACTATAGCTATAAGGGTCCGAAAAGACATCCCTACTAAGGTAGTTACCTTAATAGGAAGATCCCCTTTTTCTTACTAGTTCCTATAGATAACTAGCTAGGCCTTATACTTTTAAAGGAAGCTATATTTATTAGTCTTATAGATAAAGACCTACTTATAGCTAAGGACCTATTTTCCTCTTACCGTTTCCTTAAGGACCTCTTTAAAAGACCCTATCTCCTTATATAAGGCTAGGTAGTCTTTCTAGGCCTAGAAAAACTAGTCTTTAAAGGGGTGTTTTTCTAGCTGCTTTTAGTTTACTAGTAGGTCTAGGAGGTTTCTTTTATATACCTTCCTTACTAATAGCTATGGCTTAAAGAGCTAGCCTACTATAAATGCTTTATAGGAACCGTCTTTTATAGCCGTTAGATAGAAGTTAGAAAAATAATTAAAATAAGGGAGAGGTTAGTCTTCTTTTATATCGGGCCCTATACCTTCCTTTGCTTCTTAAAGTAGGGATAAAAAGGCAGCTAGGTAATCCTTTAAGAGAGGTACTTTTCCTATACTCTTAGGGGTCGAGATAGGAAGACTAACTAAAAAAGCTGCTTTTAGATCTTCTTCTTATTCTATAAGAGGAGGCGTAGGAAGGTAAGCGTATTCTAGCTCTACTACTTTCTTATAGTCTCCTTCTTTATCTAGATTATTTAATCTAGTAGCTTCCTCTTCTTCTTTAAAGTTAGCGTTATCCTTAACTACTTCGACGTTAGTTTCTTCTTTTATTTCCTTATTTAAGACCTCTTCTTAAGACTATTAAGAAGGGGGAATTTAGATCTTTTAAATTAGCTAACGTTAAGAGAGTAAGAAGGGCTATTAATCCCTCTTTCTATTAAAGAAGCTAGATTTATCGAAAATTATATCCTTAGTTAAAATAACCTTTTAAAGAAGACGAATCTAAATCTAAAAGATATTAATAGAATTATAACTAACGAGGTAACTAATAAAGGCTCTAGGATTAAGCTTTCTTTTCTTCTTGCTTTTTAGCTATATATCGGTAGTTATAGCGTATGCCTTATAGCTATAGGTATAAAGGTAGGCTAGCAAGGCCCTCTTTTTTATAAAGAGCTTAAAAGGGGATTTCTAGTTTATTCCTTAGGTCCTTAGGGTCCGGTTCTAAAGGTAATAAGCGGTCTTAATAAGTTCCCTTTAAAGGTCGTATAGAAGCCTTATAGTAAGTCTTATTATATAGGCCCTTTCTATTATAGTACCTCCTAATCTTTCTACCCCTCCGTTTTAGGCTTAGGTATTTAGTACTAATAGTTAGGGTAAAATGCCCCTTTTTTAAAGCTAATTTAAGATATCCTTTATAAATAGCTCTCCGTTAGACTATATCTTCTTTACCTTATAGCTAAAGTAGGATTTTATTTAATTAACGAAGTCTTAGAGGGTAGACTAGTTATACTTACTTAGGTAGGTCCGTAAGAAATAAGGGAAAACTATCCTTAAAAAAGCGTCTATAAAAAACATTACCTTAATAAACCTTTTCTAGTCCCTAGAGATATTAGTCTAGTCGACCTAAATTTCCTTATATAGCTAGTCCGGCTATAAAGGCGTTCGTTTAGAAATTCGTCTCTTAGTCTTTCCTTAGCTATAGTATTCGCATTTATCGGTCTTTAGGCCCCTTATTTATACGCCTTATTATTAACCTAGCTTATATAAAGCTAGGGGGCCTAGGTAACTAAGTCGTGCGTGCTAAAGAAGACCGTCTCCTTAGGCTGCTAGAAGAGGGTCCTTTAAACCTACCGTCCTTCGAGCAAGGAAAGCTAACTTCTTAATTAGTTCCTTTCTAAGGATAGGTCGGAATTTAAGAATAAATTAACCGAATTTTTCCTCGATAAGCTTAATAGTCTAATTCTTCTAGACTAGCCTTATAGGCTTAAACGTTATATCCTAGAAGATTCCTTCCTTTAAAGAAGG
The DNA here is from genome assembly GCF_020360975.1 of Hirsutella rhossiliensis. Classification (NCBI taxonomy): domain Eukaryota; kingdom Fungi; phylum Ascomycota; class Sordariomycetes; order Hypocreales; family Ophiocordycipitaceae; genus Hirsutella; species Hirsutella rhossiliensis. Next base: position 4,039,469 of record NW_025408669.1, read on the forward strand.
TAGAAGGAAATTAAGCTTATAAAATATTAAGGGTAAAAAGCTACCCTTTTTTATTAAGGAATTTATATAGTCCTATTAAGTAATTTTATTATAAAATTTACCCTTCTATATCCCTTTATCTATATAGTTAATTCCCTAGTAATAAGGTATTCCTTCTATGCCTTCTTAAAGGACCGGAATTAAGAGAGTATATTATAGATATTAAGGGAAGTACTAGAGTTAAGGATAGCTAATTTTCGTAGGGGGTAATCGGAGGGCTCTAACAGTTAGTTTTAGCCTTATTAATCTATAGGGAAGACGAAAGCTAGATTTACTATACTAACGATTTTTCCTTGAATTTATAGCTCGAATAAAGGCAGCGGCGTTAGTTACTATTTCTTAGTAACCTAAATCTTATTTATCTTCTTCTATAACGAGGGGTCCTCCTTAAGAGACTATTATATCGTTTCTTATAGCCTCTTTAAAGGGTTAAATCCTTTAGGTTAGTTTTTATTAAAGACCTACTAGTATTATAATAATCGATAACCTAGGGATTTATATACTAAGCAGCCGTTTTATCGTCTTATCTTTTATTTCTTTAAGGAATCCTCGTCTTAGTCTAGAAGGTCTGCTTAAAAACCCCCCCTTTTTACCTCTTATTGCTAATTTTAATAAAGAGGTTCGATTTTAACTAGTTCCCTAATTTTTCGACTAATAGACTAAAAGGTCTATTAGGGGACTAGTCGGGCCGGTCTAACTAACGGGACCGGGGCCGGGCCTAGAGTAAGAGGCGGAGCCAGGGCCGGGCCTAGGGCAGCCGTTAAAGACAGTGTTAATACTCTCGAGGGAGGAGGAGCTAAAGGGGCAATAGCTATAGCAGTAGTAGCGGGAACTATAGTAATAGGGGCTATAGTAGCTATAGGGGCAGTAGGTCGAGCTATCTAGGTCGAGTGCTAGCTACGAAGGAATAAGACTACTTATTATTATACTTTAGTAGCCTCTTTATTTAGTTCCTAGCTAGCTTCTTAAAAGATAGTTAAGTAACTATTACTAATAAGCTTTATTAGTAGAGATATATCCTATAGCTACTAGCTAGAAAGAGCTTCTATAAAGAAGTATTAGTTAGCTTCCTTAAGGATTTCTTCTTACTTAGCTAGCTATAAAGAAGCTAGTAAGTTCCTAGTAGAAAAGGCTCCTAGGTATACTATATAAGTCTTCTTAATACGGTTAGTTATATAGCCCCTTAAGGGAGCTATAAGGTCTTAAGCTTTAAAAGCTACTACTTAGGAGTCTCTTCCTCTTAAAGAGAGATTAGCTTTACGGTACTAACGGATTCTATTATCGCTATATATATAGTAGTTAGTAGCTTCGTCTTATAGAGGTACTCCTTTCGGTAACTCTTATAGTCGCCTAAGGTAGTAGAAAAAGCTCTCTACTATACGGAGGTTAGCTTAGAAAAGAGGGAAGCTCCCTCTATAAATTCTATTGCCTTAGGACGAAGAGGGGGCTTAAGAGGGTCCTACTTATTAAAGAAGACTAAATTATAGATAGTTCTATCTATACGAGCCCGTAGCTCCTTTACCTACTTATTTTAATCTTAGGGCTCTATAAGAATCGTCCTATAAACCGTAGGGATAATAGAGGAGTCGTTTTTCGATATTGTTATAGAGAGAGGGGGTAGAAAAGTTAGTTAAAAATCGGCTTTTCTAGTAAGAGGGATAAAAGGAAGCTACGAAGGATATAAGAAAGGTGCCTTTTATAGTAGCCGGAAGGTATAGGAATTCTATTCCTCCTAGGCTTATAACTCTCGCGAAGAGAGATATAAGAAGTATATAAAAATATATAAAGGTAAAATTAGAAGTAAGGGGTCGGATAGGTAGGGTAGAGAGATTTAATTCTTATAAGGGCAGTAATTATAGTAGGGGAATAATTATTATATTGCCTTAATTATCCTTCTTTCCTTTATCTAACGCCTTTCTTTATACCTATTTAGTATCTTAATTAATAAAGAAGATCCTACTTAAAGAAGCTACTAATATCCTTTTAACTACCGAGCTTTTTACTAGTTTTTCCCCTCCTTTCTAGCCGTTGCCGGTATATCTATCTTATCTCTCGCTACCTCTATAGGAAGCTATCGCTACTTCTACTTCCCCTCTTGCCCCTACCCTCCTCTCTATACCTCTTTTTAGCTCCTTCCTTAAAACCTGTTTTTTAGCTTCCTAGGTCCCTCGTGCTAAGGGATATCTCCGAGAACTACGAAAGCAGGCCACGCTTCGCGATAATAGTAATAAAGTAATTTAGGATTAAAGTAAAGACGCGAACTAGTAGTAGGTAGGTAGGATTTATTTCGCTTAGAGGGAGGTCCCTATAAGGCCTTAATATAGTCTAGAGTATAGTTTAGCACGTTTATTCCTTAACTCCCTAAGCCCTATAGATTATCTTACGCTGCGCTAACCGTACCACTGTTTTGCTCTATAATAGACCTACTTAAAGGTCAATTTCTCTAAGTGTTTAGCATCCTATTCCTAGTAACTAAAGCGCGATGTGTCGAAGTTGAAGCGTAGTTGTGTTAGTCATTAATAGTGGTTGGTACGCCGATTGTGTTCCCCCATGACGCTGTTCCCTGTTAACGGGCGGGAACCCGGGTGTGCCCTGTTTCACCAGGGGTGCCTCCAGCCGGCTTCGAACCGACCCCTCTGCGACGCAGAGGCTCTAGACGTGTCACCATTACGCCATAGAGGCCGCGAACTAGCGGTGAATCCGGCGAATCGTCCGATCCGGCAGATCACCGGGAAATCCCTTAAATACGGCAGCCAATTTCCCCTTTACTTAGGGAGGAACGAGGCCTCCAAGGAGGCCTCAACAACACACATTATCAGATCAATATAGTCTCTTTTTGCGGCTACACATAAGTTGCTGCATCAAGCCTTAATCCGTCGTGCATACCTAACTATTTCCTTATTAGGCCCGAGCCGCAGAAGCAACGTTCTGACAGGAAGCTGCTTGCTTTATTGCCCCTGCAGCCGGCCCAGTGGACACTAGGAAGCGCTCCCGGTCAGCTAGTCAACCCACCACCAGTTTCTTATAGACTTTACTCTCTCAAAGAGTCCGGTTTCGGAGGCATATCACTGTCGCCCGCCTCCCCTCCCTCCATGCCCGGCCCTGGCGGATTTGGCCTAGTAATATGATGCTGGACTGTGCCAAAGTTGCGCCGGAGCATGCACATCTCAACGGTGATTCCGGGTCCAAACGCGCAGGCGATGATATGCTCACGAGGGTGACTGTCAAGTGCCAAATTGTCCATCTCCTTAGAGCGCAGGCGGTCCATGACACTGATGATACTAGCAGAGCTAGAGTTGCCGTGGTGGGTGTATACATCGATGCTTGCACGCATGTGTTCCGCTGATATCCCAAGGGCGTGCTCCGTACTAGAAAGGATCGACGTTCCTCCAGGGTGTATTGCCCAATCAAAGTCGCCGGCGAGCTTAGAACTGGTCGGCAGCTGGGGAAGTGAAGCTTTGAGGCGCTTAAAGGTAGCAGAGATTGCAGATTGGGTGAGTTGAGGGACTCGAGGAGTAATGACGGCTTTCCAACCTAAAACCAGTAAGCCTCAGCTTACCATTAAAATTGCTTCAACGCCATACCTGTGGAATCAACATGGAATCCTAGGTCAGCTCCTGTTCCTGGAATGATCGAATGGTCCCATCCTAGGACTTCGTAAATCGCTCTTGATTGCTGACCAATACCGTTGCTTAACACGAGGGCGCTGGCACAGTCAGAAAACAAACAAGCGGCTATTCTTGTCTCTTGTCGTTCGTTGATGCTGTCCAACTCGCTCCGCACTAAGAACGATGTGATCTCTAGTGCAAGGCATAAAACCCGAGCTGGTCGTCCCATAGCCGCAGATCCGAGAGCCAAGTTGGCACCAGTTCTTAACGCAGCCAGACCACCACTGCAGCCTACTCCGTGAAGAAGAACCTTTTCCACAGCGTGGGTGATCCCAAGATCTTTTGCCACATGATAGTCAAACCCTGGATTTGCGCTGTCGGTACAAGTTGTTGACACTATGTGGGTTATGTGACTGATGTCGATCTTGGCGTCGTAAATAGCCTTCCGTGCTGCTCTCACAGCGAGTGGTACGCCATGGGTAAGGAAGGTCTTATGTAGTTCGGAAATGGTTGGTGTCCTTTCTTGGTTTATTAAAGGGTGGTCACACGGGAGTATTGATGAACGAGATTTAATTCCGGTAGCTCTATTAATAGAGAGAACCCTCGTAAGACTGTCCGTGTAAGTAAAGGTGTGGTCAGCAAGGGCATATAAAGATATCTTATGAATATTATTACTTACGATGGGGACTTAGGATAGTGCCTCTTGCTAAGTATATCAAGGGTGTTGGCTTTAAGAGAATAGGTCGGATATTGAGTTCCCAGCCCTATAACGGACAGATGCAATTCTCCAAACATCTTGTAAGTATCATACGTACGTGGGTGCAATGCCTGAAGGTTTTGGTGCGTGTCAATTGCTGCCCCTTAATTTAGGTATGGCGGCGTAGTGGCCCGGACCTTTATAAGTACCGGGCCCAACACGAAAACAGCATTTACATACAACTTGGCAGGGGGATAATTTCTACTACCGTAAAGTACCTTATTCCTTATCACCGCCGCTTGCGGCCGCTGTTTTCCACCTATGGTCATGCACCACTTAATGCGGCCCGCGAATAGCTACCATACCCTACCCCCCTTTCGGTAACACCCCCCTTTCGGTAGCGCAAATGAAAAAAACTCTACTAAAAGTCTACTATTTCACTTATACCGATTGCAGCTAACTTTAAAGATATTCGTAAGCAGTTACTTAGGATAGGTAGAGAATTAACCGAATTTTACTTTTAGGTGATTAAATATTTATATAGGGCTCTATAGTCTAGGTCAACGTTGCCCGCGAAATTACTATTTAGCTGCGTAATCTTCCTTTCCCTCCTATCACGGGGCAGACCTAGGATGCTAGGGAAGATCTATATTATGCTATAAGGAGGGCAAACTACGGAGGTGGAACAGAGTCTAGACAAGTATAGAGAGGCACGTGACCGAACCTAGGTTAGTGCCGTGACAGTACCCCCTTCCTAAATGGCTATTCGTTATCGAACAGCCTAAACGACTAAGAGCGGCTTAGGCATAAAGTATATAGTTATGCCTTTTACTTCTTTGCCTAGACCTGTCGCGAAGCGTGGCCTGATTTCGCAGTTCTCGGAGATATCCCTTAGCACGAGGGACCAAGGAAGCTAAAAACACCCGGTATAGAAGAAGGAAGAAGGAGCTAAAAAGAGGTGTAGAAAGGAGGGTAGGGGCATAAGGGGGAGCAGAAGTAGCGATGGCTTCCTATAGAGGTGGCGAAAGATAAGACGGATATGCCGGCAACGGCTAAAAAAGAGGGGAAAAAACCGGCAAAAAGCTCGGTAGTCGAAAGGATATTAGTAGCTTCTTTAAGCAGGATATTCTTTATTAATTAAGATACTAGATAGGTATAAAGAGGCGTGTTAGATAGAGGAAAGAAGGATAATTAAGGCAATATAATAATTACTCCCTTACCGTAATTGCTGCTCCCGTAAGAATTAAATCTCTCTACCCTGCCTATCCGACCCCTTACTTTTAATTTTACCTTCGTGCATTTTTATATATTTCTTATATCTCTCTTCGCGAGAGTTATAAGCCTAGGAGGAATAGTATTCCTATACCTTCCGGCTACTATAAAAGGCACCCTTCTTAAATCCCTCGTAGCTCCCTTTTACCCCTCTTACTAAAAAAGCCGATTTTTAACTAACTTTTCTGCCCCCCCTCTCTTCTTCTATAATAATATCGAAAAACGACTCCTCTACTATCCTTATAGTCCGTAGGACGATTCTTATAGAGCCCTAAGATTAGGATAAGTAGGTAAAGGAGCTATAGGCTCGTATAGATAGAACTATCTATAATTTAGTCTTCTCTAATAAGTAGGACCCTCTCGAGCCCCCTCTTCGTCCTAGGGCAACGGACTTTATAGAGGGAGCTACCCTCTTCTCTAAGCTAACCTCTATATAATAGAGAGCTTTTTCTACTACCTTAGGCGACTACGAGAGTCACTAAAAGGAGTACCTCTACGAAACGAAGCTACTAACGGCTACTTATACGGCGATAACGGAATCCGTTAGTACCGTAAAGCTAATTACTCTTTAAGAGGAAGAGACTCCTAGGTAGTAGCTTTTAAAGCTCGAGACCTTAATAGCTCCCTCGAGGGGCTATATAACTAACCGTATTAGTGTAAGGAACGGTGTTCCTACTATAAATAAAGCAGCTATAATATACTCTCCCGATTATATAAGCTAATAAGTAGTATATTAATTATAGATAAAATCTCATCCTATAGAGCAAGAATCGCTCGTTATTTTGCATGTCATTTTGCATTAAACGGGTTGCCGGTTATCGTATAATCGGGAATCGAAGGAACAGAGCTAGCTTAGAATGCTAGCTAAGACCTCTTAAGAACACCGGCACGACCAACCTCCTCTAAACACGAATATCAGTGGAACCAAGACACTTCTAGATTCACTCGAGATATCACGGAATTCCCTAGTCTTAGGGCTATACGGCAGCCTAAATCTGGTCCCGAAAGGTTCTTCCGTTCAGCTACAATTGTCTATATAAGACAGCATGTCCGCTAGTAGATAGATATAGAATCATTAACTTCAACACCTCTTCTATACACTAATACACTACAAATAAATTCCGTTGAAAATCCTACCTTATACTCCTTCTTCCCTTCTATCACGTAGTCTTACGTGATTCCTTGATTTCCTAAAATTCCGCTTTTGCTTATATACCTTTAGAATTAGGAAGACCTATACGGCCTACCTAGGAGCCTTTTCTACTAGGAACCTACTAGCTTCTTCGTAGCTAGCTAAGTAAGAAGAAATCCTCGAGGAAGCTAAGTAATACTTCCTTATAGAAGCTCTATCTAGCTAGTAGCTATAGGATATATTTCTACTAATAAAGCCTATTAGTAACGGTTACTCGACTATCTTTCGAGAGGCTAGCCGGGAACTAGATAAAGAAGCTGCTTAAGTATAATAATAAGCAGTCTTATTCCTTCGTAGCTAGCACTCGACCTAGATAGCTCGATATACTGCCCCTATAGCTGCTATAGCCTCTATTACTACGGCCCCCGCTACTGCTGCTGCGGCTATTACTCCTTTAGCTCCTCCTCCCTCGAGAGCCTTAACGCCGTCGTTAACTATAGCTGCGGCCCTAGGCCCGTTCCCGGCTCTATATCTTACTCCGGGCCCGGCCCCGGTCCCGTTAGTTAGACCGGCCCGACTAGTCCTTTAATAGACCTTTTAGTCTATTAGTCGAAAAATTAAGGAACTAGTCGAAATCGAACCTCTTTATTAAAATTAGTAATAAGGGGTAAAAAGGGGGGGTTTTTAAGCAGACCTTCTAGATCGGGACGAGGATTCCTTAAAGAAATAATATATAAGGAGGAATCGACCTACCTACTAAGTATATAAAAAGCCCTATCGGCTAGAAGACTACTAGTAGGTCTTCGAGGAAAACCGACTTAAAGGAGTTAACCTTTTAAAGAGACTACGAGAAATAGTATAATAGTCTCTTAAGGAGGACCCCTCGTTATAGAAGAAGATAGACGAGATTTAGGTTGCTAAGAAATAGTAATTAATAACGCCGCTGCCCTTATTCGAGCCGTAAATTTAAGGAAAAATCGTTAGTATAGTAAATCCAGCCTTTATCTTCCCTATAGATTAATAAGGCTAAGACTAACCGTTAGAGCCCTCCGACTATCCCCTATAAAAATTAGCTATCCTTAACTCTAGTACTTCCCTCGATATATATAATATACTCTTATAATTCCGGTCCTTTAAAAAGGTATAGATGGAATACCTTATTGCCGGGGAATTAACCGTATAGATAGAGGGATATAGAAGGGTAAATTTTACGATAAAATTACCTAACGGATCTATATAAATTCTTTAACGAAAAAGGGTAGCTTTTTACCCTCGATTTTTAACGAGCTTAATTTCCTTCCGCCTTCTTTAAGAGGAAGGAATCTTCTAGGATATAACGTTTAAGCCTACGAGGCTAGTCTAGAAGAATTAGACTATTAGGCTTATCGAGGAAAAATTCGGTTAATCTATTCTTAAATTCCGACCTATCCTTAGGAAGGAATCTCTTAAGAAGTTAGCTTTCCCTACTAGGAGGAATAGGTCTACTATAAAAGACCCTCTTTTAGCAGCCTAAGGAGACGGTCTTCTTTAGCACGCACGACTTAGTTACCCGGGCCCCCTAGCTTTATATAAACTAGGTTAATAATAAGGCGTACGAATAAGGGGCCTAAAGACCGTTAAATGCGAATACTACGGCTAAGGAAAGACTAGGAGACGAATTTCTAGACGGACCTTAATACGGCCGGACTAGCCGTATAAGGAAACTTAGGTCGATTAGACCGACGTCTCTAAGGACTAGGAAAGCTTTATTAGGGTAATGTTTTTTATAGACGCCTTTTTAGGGATAGTTTTCCCTTATTTCTTATAGACCTACTTAAGTAAGTATAACTAGTTTACCCTCTAGGACTTCGTTAACTAGATAAAATCCTACTTTAGCTATAAGGTAAAGAAGATACGGTCTAACGGAGAGCTATTTATAAAGGATATCTTAAATTAGCTTCGAAAAAGGGGCATTTTACCCCTCCTATTAGCACCGAATACCTAGGCCTAGAACGGAGGGGTAGAAAGATTAAGGGGTGCTATAATAGAAAGGGCCTATATAATAAGACTTACTATAAAGCTTCTATACGACCTTTAGAGGGAAGTCGTTAAGACCGCCTATTACCTATAGAACCGGACCCCTAGGGACCCTAAGGACCCTAGGGAACTAAACTAAGGAATAGACTAGAAATCCCCCCTTAAGCTCTTTACGAAGAAGAGGGCCTCGCTAGCCTACCTTCGTGCCTATAGCTATAAGGCATACGCAATAACTACCGATATATAGCTAAAAAGGAAGAAGAAAAGAAAGCTTAATCTAAGAGCCTTTATTAGTTACCTTATTAGTTTTAACTCTATATATATCTTCCGGATCTAGATTCCTTTTTTATAGAAGGTTATTTCGACTAGGGATATAAATTTTAACGAATCTAGCTTCTTCGACGGAAAGAGGGATTAATAGCCCCTCTTACTCTCTTAACGTTAGCTAATTTAAAAGATCTAAATTCCCCCTTCTTAATAGTCTTAAGAAGAGGCCCTAAACGAGGAAATAAAAAAAGAAACCGACGTCGAAGTAATCGAGGATAACGCCGACTTCGAAGAAGAAGAGGAAGCTACTAGATTAGATAATCTAGACGAAGAAGGAGACTATAGGGAAGCGGTAGAGCTAGAATACGCCTGCCTCCCTATGCCTCCTCTTATAGAATAAGAAGAAGATCTAGAAGTAGCTTTCTCTATTAGTCTTCCCGTCTCGACCCTTAAGGGGGTAGGAAAAGCACCTCTCTTAAAGGATTACCTAGCTGCCTTTTTATCCCTACTTTAAGAAGTAAAGGAAGGTATAGGGCCCGATACGGATACTAAAGAAGACTAACCTCTCCCCTATTTTAATCGTTTTTCCGACTTCTATCTAACGCTAATAGAAGATAGTTCCTACGGAGCATTTATAGTAGGCCGGCTATTTAAGCTAATATTAGCAAGGAAGGTATATAAAAGAGACCTCCCGGACCTACTAGTAAACTAAAAGCAGCTAGAAAAACACCCCTTTAAAGACTAGTTTTTCTAGGCCTAGAAAGACTACCTAGCCTTATACGAAGAGATAGGGTCTTTTAAAGAAGTCCTTAAGGAAAAGGTAAGAGGAAAATAGGTCCTTAGCTATAAGTAGGTCTTTATCTATAAGACTAATAAACACGGCTTCCTTTAATAGTATAAAGCCCGGCTAATTATCTATAGGAACTAGTAAAAAAAAGGGGATCTTCCTACTAAGGCAACTACCTTAGTAGGGATGTCTTTTCGGACCCTTATAGCTATAGTAGCAAAATTCGACCTTAAACTCGATTAGATAGATATAGTTAACGCCTTTATTAACTGCCTACTTAAGGAAGAAGAAGTTATTTATATACGCCTTCTACTAGGCTTTTAATAGCTAGGAAAGGTTCTACGGCTTAGGAAAGCTCTATACGGATTACGAAGATTACCCCTTCTTTAGCAATAGCATTTAATAGGTTCCTTTAAAGCCCTAGGCTTTAAGAAAGTCACTTAAGAACCGTGTATAATATAGAAGGGTAAAATCACGGTCTTTTTCTATATCGACGATATTATCTAGGCGTACCTAAAAGAGGAAGAAGTTACTACTAGGGAGGCTATACGAGGCCTATAATAAAGGTATAAGATAACTAAGCTAAGGGAGCTAAAGTAGTTCCTAGGGATATAAATCTTTTAAAATAGGTCCTAATAGACTATCTAGCTTACCTAGGACGCCTATATTAATAAGGTCGCTTATAAATTCCTCCTTAATTCCCTCGATAAGAAGCTTCCCTCTATACTTATATTAGACGAAGAGCTTTTACTTAATCTATCCTTTTAAGCTAGGGAGCAAGGGAAATACTAATATTAATAGAAGGTAGGCTCCTTACTTTTTTTTAGCTATTTCTACTAGACCGGATATCTCTTTTACGGTCTCCCGGCTAGCTAGGTATAACTAGAATCCTAGCCCTAGGCATTAAGAAGTAATAGATAGAGCTATCCTTTATCTCTATTTAACGAGATTATATAGTCTGCGCTTAGGAGGGTAGGAAAGGAAGAAATTAGCTGCCGAAATCTTCCTTTATTTAAGCGATTCGTCCTTTATAGATAATTCCTTAGATAGAAAGAGCTTATAGGGGTATATTATATCCCTTTTTAGAGGAACTATTACTTAGAGAGCTTTAAAGTAAGCTACTATTACGACTTCTAGTACGGAGGCAGAGCTACTAGCTCTTTTAAAAGCGTTAAAAGAAGCGATTTTCCTTAGCCGGCTACTAATATCGTTACGACTATAAATTCTATCCCTATTAGCTATAGAATGCGATAATACGTAGACTATACGGATTCTTATAGAGGAAAATAGTAAGCTATCGACCCGGCTATAGTATATCGATATCTATTAATATTAGTTACGCTAAGAGGTCTAAAGGGGATTTATTTCTATCTATTAGGTTCTAACGGTATTAATAAAAGCCGACGGTCTTACGAAGCCCCTACTAAAGTAAAAGCTAGCTATCTTTTTATAGTAAATTAAGCTAGAAGACGTTTAAGAGAAGCTATCCTTAAAGGCCCGCCTTAAGAGTCTACGAGAGGAGCTAATAGCCTATATAAGAAGGTAACGTCTATAGCTAAAGAAGAAGGAAGAGGTTTTTCCCTTTAAAGGGCCCCTTATTTTAATTAGGTTTTTCCCTTTAAAGAAGGCCCCCTTTCTTATAGGACTTTCCCCTCTTTAGGCCCCTTTTCCTTAAGTAGGTCTAAAAGAGCCTAGGGACCTAAAAGGGCCCCTGCTTTCCTTAAGTAAAGGGAGAAGTATAGAGCTAAGAACCTCCTCTATACGCTTACTAGCCCGAAGCCGTATTAGCTATGCCCTTAAGGGGCAGGCTATAGCTAAGGGGGTATATCGCGAAGCGTAGCCTAATTTTATAGTTCTCGGAGATATCCCTTAGTATAAGGGACTAAGGAAGCTAAAAATACCTAGTATAGAAGAAGGAAGAAGGAGCTAAAAAGAGGTATAGAAAGAAGGGTAGGGGTATAAGGGGGAGCAGAAGTAGCGATAGCTTCCTATAGAGGTAGCGAAAGATAAGATAGATATGCCGGCAACGGCTAAAAAAGAGGGGAAAAAACCAGTAAAAAGCTCGGTAGTCGAAAGGATATTAGTAGCTTCTTTAAGTAGGATCTTCTTTATTAATTAAGATACTAGATAGGTATAAAGAGGCGCGTTAGATAGAGGAAAGAAGGATAATTAAGGCAATATAATAATTACTCCCCTACTATAATTGCTACTCCCGTAAGAATTAAATCTCTCTGCCCTGCCTATCCGATCCCTTACTTTTAATTTTACCTTTATATATTTTTATATACTTCTTATATCTCTCTTTACGAGAAGACTAAGGGGGCTAGCTTATTTAAGTAAACTCTATAAAAGTCGAGGAGTACTTAGTTATATCCTTTAAGGTCTCTAGCTAGTTACTAAGTAGGGTTATAGTATTTCTACTTAACTAGGTAATATAGCTTACGAGGTTATAGAGCTTCCTAAGTAGGCTAAGACGTCGAAACTTAGCGCGTTGCTTTTAAATACTAGTAAGCTCTTCTCTATCGTTATATAGTTTATATCGTTTTAAGTTAAGAGAATCTTAAAATAGGAAATCCTAAACTACTAAGTTAATAACGTAACCGAGATACTAAAGCTAATAGACTTCTAGAGCTTAATTAATATCTTTCTTTTCCTTAAGGTACGTGCTTAGCGTTTAATAAAGAGTATTATTCGTGCTTAAGTTATCTCCTATAATACTACCGAGGCGTTATATAATGCTAAAATCTTATAAAGCCAGTAAAAGAGTTCTAAACTACTCCTCTCTTATATAGTTTACTACCGGCTAAAGAGTAAGGAGGGCTTCGCTCTATATTTCTTAAGTAAGATCAATAAAGTAAGCGTAAATTCTAAGAAGGAGAAGCTAATTAGGAGACGTCTAGATATCTTATAAAAGATAAACCTTAGAAATTGCCGACTATAGCTTTTTTCGTATAATATCTTTAGCTAACTAGAAATGCTAGTTAATAATTTTTAGGATAGTTAAGTAGGCCGATAGGATAATATCCTTTATAAAAGGGTTTAAGGTAGAAATAAAAAGGTAAAATTCTTAAGATTTAACGATTTAGTAAGGAAGGTTTTATATAATAATTAACTAAGCTAACGATTTACTAATCTTCTCTTAGCCGAGGTAGCTATTACGCGCTTAGAGACCTAGGTTATATTATCTAAAACCGAAGTAGGGATCGCGACGCGCGGTAGGACCTATATAAGGATACGGGGATAAGTATAGCCCGCTAAAGGAGCTTTTTAGAGATTAATAATTATATTACTAGCCCCTATTCTTCCCTCTCTATTTCGTTATAATTATACTCCTTATAGTAGCTTTTAAAGACCTATAACTTAATCCCTATCGTATAGCTAAGGTCCTATACTTACTAATAGAGCTATTTAAACCCCTTAAAGATAGCTGCTTTAAGAGGTATTAAATCCTCGATAATATAGATATTATACTTAGTCTTAAGATATCGTCGAAAGTTAGTAGTAACCGAAGTACTATATAGTAATTCCTTAGGATAGTAGAGATAATATATAAGACGGTTCTTACCTTTAAACTCCTCTTCTCCTTTTAGTACTATACGAGAATATTACTATATTTTAATAGCTATCTTACTTCTTATATTATAAGATCTTAACGTTAAATAGTCCGAAGTAATAGATTTAGAATTAAAAAAAGATAGTACTAATTCGGAATCTATTTTTTCTTATATAGTACTATACTTACCCCCCTTTCTACTTACCCCCCTATATACTCCGTAAAAATATCGCTGCCTTATATAAAATAAACTAACTTTACTTATATAGAACCTACTTAATTTTAAAGCTTTTAATAAGTAGTTACCTATAGTATATATAGAAATAATAGTATTTATATTTTCTAAAGCTAGTTAATAACCCTAGGTATTATAGTCTATAATACCTTAGTATTATAAAATAGTAATTTCGACCCTTAATCTTCTCCTACCTCCTTTACTTTCTACTCTTACCTATCTTTTACTACTTATTATAAATAGCTCTAAAAACGCCTCGTTCTATATATATAGAGAACTTAATAACTAAAGCTATCCTTAATATTACTAATAAAGGCCTTTTATAGCGCTAAGCTTCTTAGAAATAAGGGATACCTTAGAGTATTATTTCTAATAGAATATAAGGTTAGTTAATATAAACTAATTAAAATTAGCCTAGAAAATACTTATTTAAAGACTATAAGGCTAATTTAAATACCTAGGCTCTTTATTAAGAATCTTTAAGTTATACTTTATTTTAAAGTTAAATCCGCGCCTATATTATTACTATTCTAAAATAGTAAAGCTATAACTTAAGATTAAGATATTATTAAGTAGAAAAGTTTAATTAATACTATCTAGAACTTAAGAGTAAGGTTATTAAGTATTAAAAAGCTAATAAATTTTACTTATTTACTCTTAAAGTAGTATATTAATACTTTAATATTAAGGGAAAAGAGTATAAGTAGATTAAGCTAGAAAATATAGTAAATATTAATAAAAGGGGAATTATATTAGGACTTAGTACTATACTTACCCCCTTTTACTTACCCCCTTATACTCTACTAAATAAGATAAACCTTACTAAAAATCTAATTTTAAACTACTTATATTTTAGTAAACTAAAGATATATATATATATAAAAGATATATTATTTAAGTAAGAATTAAATATATTAATTAGTTCTTATTCTTTTTATAACGCGACCTTATCGCGTAGTATACTAAAGAGGCCTAGATATATTAACCTTAATTACTAAAGCTATCTTAGTCTCTAACTTTACTACCTCTTTTAACTAGTCGTAATTTATTATAATAGCTTTCTTTAGACTCTTAATTTTAAGGATAGCCTTACTAGCCCCTAAAGCTTTAGTAAGATATATAGAGCGTCTATTTAAGTTAAGGATTACTCTTTTCTTTCTTCTTTTCTTTAGCTTATTTACTTTCTCCTTTAACTTAGTAATTTTACTATAATATTCTATTAGTTTTTACTCTTAAGCTTCCTAGCTTTTTACTATTTTAGTATATTAGCTTTAAGTTATATATATTTTCTTCTTACTAAGATTATAAATATAGCGGCTAGATTTTAAGGTATTATTAAAGTCTAAAAACAGCCTATATTTTAAGGATACTATAACTTTATCTTCTTAGATCTTAGGGTACCTTAATACCTTAGAATATAAGATTAGCTAATTTCTAGTAGTCTTTTTTAACTATATAAGATATTTCTTATTATTATTCTTATTTAATATATTATAAGAAGGTATAAGCAATAAGCGTAGAATCGGGTAATCGATAACGTAAGCGGAAAGATCGGTCGAAGGAGTATAGGGTAGGATTTCGTCCGGAATTTATAACGAGCATATAAGGGGCTGAATAATATATTAAAAGAATAGCGTAGTAAAAGATACTTACGAACTTACTTATTCTATCTACTACTCCTAGGGAAATCCTTCGTCTTTTATAGACCATTGCTCGCCTACTAGTAAACTAATTAGTTAGCTTTCTAGCACATTCTATAATGCTTGAAAAGCTCTATCTATAGTATATCTTCCTAACTTAGTAGGTGGTCTAATTGTGGCGTGATGGTTGACATAAGACTATGGGTTCTAGCATAAGTAGTGGATTTAACTAGAATGTTCTATGCCCTACCTATTCTCGTATCGCGGATATCTTCGGAACCGCTAGGCCAAAATAGGCAATAGGGTATCCGTTCTGCTCGTAATTGACTTATGCATTTTATGCATATTTATGTTTATAAGGATAAGCTTATCCTGACCCGCGTTTCCTAGAGGAAGGTATAGATATCTAGTAGAGGTCTTTATCTTTTAAGGGTTATTCCCTTAGACTATATTATAGAGCCTCTTTTTACTAGCTTATTCTATAAAGCCTCCCTATGCCTATTATTTCTTTATAATAGTAAAATAGGAATATAAGGGTATATTCTTATACCTTTTATAGACTATCTTTATAGTCTTAAAAATACTATTATTTAATAGCTAGAAGCTATAAGAATAGTAAGATAAAATATAATAATAATAAATATTATTTGAAAAGTATATAGCTATCTACTTATTTTATTATTAAATTAGTAGGGTCTTATTACTATAAAAATAAAAGACGAACTATTATATAACTCTTATATCTATCTAGAATAATAAGGCTAGCCTTAAAGCTATTATTAAGTTACGTTTAAGGTAAATAGACTTCCTTAAGCTATTTAATAGTAATATAGTTATCTATCTATTTATTAAGTAAAGTTATATAGTTTTAATCTATAACTTCTTAAAGCTTATCTTTAAATTATTATACTTAGAGATCCTTACCCTTAAATATAATACTAAGAGTTAAGGCGCGCTTATTAACGGTAATAGCCTTTATAAAAGTAGTTTAGCTATAAGACTAAGGTCCCTTAAAAAGAGTTATCTATTTTAAGTTTAGACTTCTAACTACTAAACTATCTAAACCTAGTAAAGAAATTATATTAGCTTATATTACTTATAAAAAGTTAATTATATACTAAATTTTAATATAATCCTGCTTTTAATAATATTTACTATATTCTCTAGCTTAATCTACTTATACTTCTTCTTCTTAGTATTAAAGTATTAATATATTACTTTAAGAGTAAATAAGTTAAATCTATTAGCTTTCTAACGCCTACCGACCTTACTCTTAATCTTTAGATAGCGTTAAATAAGCTTTTTTACTTAATAACGTTTTAATCTTAAGTTATAGCTTTACTATTTTAGAACGGTAATAATATAAGTATAAATTTAACTTTAAAATAAAGTATAACTTAAAGATTCTTAATAAAGAGGCTAGGTATTTAAGTTAGCCCTATAGTCTTTAAATAAGTATTTTCTAGGCTAATTTTAATTAGTTTATATTAACTAACCTTATATTATATTAGAAATAATACTCTAAGGTACCTCTTATTTCTAAGAAGCTTAGCGCTATAATAAACTATTAATAATAATATTAAGGATTACCTTAGCTATTACGTTTTTATATAAATTAAATAAAGCGTTTAAAGCTATTTATAATAAGTAGTAAAAGATAAGTAAAGGTAGAAAGTAAAGGAGGTAAGAGGAGATTAAGGGTCGAAATTATTATTTTATAATACTAAGGTATTATAAGCTATAATACTTATAGTTATTAGCTAACCTTATAAAATATAAGGTTAGCTATTTTTATACTTATTATAAGTAACTATTTATTAAAAGGCTTAAATTTAAGTAGATTTTAAATAAGTAAAGTTAGTTTAATTTATATAAAGTAGTAATATTTTTATAGAGTATAAGCTAAGGGGGGGGGGGGGTAAGTATAGTAATTACTAAGTTAGCGTTTTTATAATCGCTTAAGTATATACTAAATTTATTTCGTTTAGGATTCTTTTAACCTATTTATATAATTAAAAAAAAACTTCTTATAAAACTAATATACGCTTATAATAAGTACGTATTATAACTAAAATACTAACTAATACTAGGAATTAATTTAGTAGTATTAATTACCCTTAGTAATAATATTACGCTAAGGCTAAGGGGTAGGTAGACGTAGTAGCGGCCCTCGACGTACTAGGCTCGATTAAAGCGCGTAGCGCGAAGATACGCTACCCGAATTTATATACCCTAATAAGGCGAGTTAATAAACCTAAAGTAGCGATACGATACCGGCCTAGGCGCTAAGCGACCTTATAGAAAAAGTAGTATATAACGAACTCGCGGGCTTTATCCTAAGCGTATAGTTTAGTAGGGTATAGGTAGTAGTTAAACGGCTCTTTAGGGCGAAGAGCCGCGCTAGTAGCGCGTCGTTAGCGGTACTTTACGCGGACGAGAGCTTTAAGATAATAATCCGGGATATAATTAAGGAGGCAGTTAAGGAAGAACTCCGCCTAGGTATCGCTTTAGGCCTAGGGGGCCCTAAGCGAACCTAGGCCGCGGTCGTAGCTAAGACTAAGGGACCGACCTAATATAAAGCTATAGTAAAATAGGTCCTACTACGCTATAAACGCGAGATTATTATAGTCCCTACTAAGGCACCGCCCGAAATCCTAAGCCGCGAACTAAAGGATATAATAAAGGCGGTAAATATAGCCTTAAAAGCTACGAGCGCTATAGCGGCGAGGCGCCTTTAAAGCGGAGATATCGCGGTTATATTTAATACTACGGCGAGAGCTTATTAAAGGGACTAAGGCTAGGTTAAGGCTATATTTAAACCGGAGGCTATAATCTCTTACCGCGTATATATAGTAGTCGCTAAGAACGTCCCTTTAAAGGTAGCGATAGTAGATAAGGAGCAATTACTCTATAAGATTATAAAGGTAAATAAAGTTAAGGTCCTTTAGGCCTAAGCGCTATACCCTTAATCTAAGATATTAACGGTAACGACTATACTTATTAAGGTCGGTAGCTTAAAGGAGGCTAATAGGCTTTATAACCTAGGCCTAGTCCTTAAAGTATAGATCTTTTAATATAAACCCTATAATAAGTCGGTCTAACTATAGAGGTACTATAACTATTATAGATATAGCTATATTACTAAGCAATATATATTAATATAACTTTATAGCTAATATAAGAGTATAGTATATAATAAAGGTAAAGATAAATATAGGGCTAAGAAGAGCGAAATCCCCTATAACTATATCTTATACTAAGGGGACTACTTATTATAGACCTAGACGTACCCTATAGTAAATAAAGCCTAGGAAAAGGTAAGGGAAAACTACCTACGTTAACCTTAATAGTTCGCGAGTACCTAGATATATACTAGGTAATAGGTACTCCTTACTATCGAAACCTAGGGCGTTCTTAAATCGACCGCGGTCTAAAAGCGGGGACTAAGTAGACCGCGCCGGGATAAGAGGTCGAGCTTAAGATACCCGCTAGCTAGTAGGGCTAAGGAGGCCAAACTAAGTATAAACGATATTCGTAGGTATAGTTGTCGGAAGACGCGGTTGTCAGTTATATATGTTAATTGCAGCGCACCTATCGGAGCGCGTTCTACTTTTGCCTGCGTGGCGCAATGGTCTTCGCGAGAGTTATGAGCCCGGGAGGGGATGGCACACTACCCCTACAACTTCCGGTAACTGCGCGCGGTGCGGGGTTTAATCCCCCGTAGACGACTACCTCTCTTAGATTTCCTTGGGTTATTGGCGTGGCGCTTAGTGTTCGACTCCCGCGTCTTAGGCTATAAGGTCTAGGGCTCCCGGCGGAGCCGCGATCCCTGAGGGGGTGTGTCGGAAGACGCGGTTGTCAGTCATATATATTAATTGCAGCGCACCTGTCGGAGCGCGTTCTACTTTTGCCTGCGTGGCGCAATGGTCTTCGCGATAATAGTAGATAGAGAAGCGCTAAGAAATAAAGCGCCTCCCTCCTTATATAGACGACCCCTTTTACCTTAACCCTACCTATATATAACTAAAAGTACTATTCTAAAATATATAAAAGAGATATAAGCTAGCTTAGTTAGCGCTTTACTACTAGGCCGGCTTTAACTTAATAGTACTATAGGAAGTAAAAGCTATACTAGGAGGCGGCCCCCCCCCCCTTAGAGCGGCGCCTTATAGCCTAGTTTATAGGGAGGGGAGGTACGCGCTATATATATATAAATAGCTCGGGCTAGGGACTTAGTCGCCCTAGTCTAGACTAAACTAAAGCGAGGTAATTTTTAGGAATAGTACTAAACTATAGGCGATTTACTTACTACTAAGGGCCGCGAGGGTAAGAGCGCTATATAACCTAAGCGTAATCGAACTAGAGCACCTTATAGTAATAGTAAGGGACTTTAATATTTATTACCCGCTCTAGGACGGATATAATAAAACCTTAGGTAGTATAATATAACTTATATAAAAGGCGATAAGACTATAACTTAAACTCGCTACCTTAAGAAGGGAGTATATAAGATTTTTTTATAGCTAAAGGGATAGTACTATTAACCTAGCTTAGGTAACGCTAAAGACTAAAATATAGTATACTAGGCCCGACCTAGACCTAACTAAGTTAGACTATATCCCTTAAACTATTATACTAAAGGTCGATACCTAGGCCTAGGCACTTAAACTAGCCTTAAGGTAGAAAGAAGTAAAAGTAAAGCTAGTTTAAGCTAAGACTATATCCTAGCTAGGACTATACTAGCTAATACTTTAGATACTTAAGGATATTAATAAGGACCTAGACTATATCTTCGCTACTTTAATATAGATTACGATAGCTATAGTTCCGCGCTAAGGGTAAGTATTACCTAGGGGCAGTATATAGTTTACCCTAAAGGTAAGGAGGGCGATAAAAGAAGCTAAGAGGGTAAGGAAGAAGTATAAGCGGGAAAGGAATAAGGCGAACTAAGAAGACCTATATAAGGCGTCTATAGCTTAGAAGTAGACCGTCCGCGAGGTAAAGAGGGCCTATTAGCGCGAGTTCTTAAAGGAATTTAGCGCTAATAATACTAAGCTATAAAATATAGAGAGGTAAGCTAGACTCTATAGTAAGCTACTACTAGAACCGACCTATATCCTACCGCTAGTTAAGGAAGGTAAGGACTAACTAATAGAAACTTTTAAAGGGAAGGCCTAGCTATTAACCGCTAAGTTCTTCCTATTAAAGGCCGGCACGACCTAAGGGCTACCCTAGCCTATAGCTAAGGCGACCTTTATAGTTAACTAATAGATCTAGCTATCCGACGTTATAAGGGCGCTAGGTAAGATAGTAAGCTAGAAAGCAGCGGGTCTAAATAGCGTCCCCTTAAGGTTTATTAAGAAGTATAGCCTAGCCTTAGTTTAGCGACTAGCTATAATCTTTAACGCCTATACCTAACTTTTATATTTCCTAGGTTAGTTTTATAGCGCGAATATAGTAGTTATTTAAAAGCTAGGTAAGAGGCTAGACGCCTATAATATAATAAGGGGTTAAAGACTAATTTCCCTCCTACTTATAATAGGAAAAGTACTTAAGTAGATACTAGCTTAAAGGATCGCGGGAGTAGTAAAAGCGAACGGTATCCTACTAAACGGATAAATAGGAAATAAGAAGGAACGCTTTATAAAGGCAGCGATCCTATTAGTAATAGAACTAATATACGCGATATAGGCCTAGAGGGGTATTATATCGTTCTTATAGCTAGATATTAAAGGCGTATTTAATATAGTTAACTATAATAAGCTTATAAGGGAACTAGAGCTTAAGGGATACCTTAGGTAGCTTATAAGCTTAATATAGAGCTTTATAAGCGATAGGAGATCGACCTTTTACTTTAATAAAAGGAGCTTAAAGCTAACTTAAGTGCTAATAGGAGTCCCTTAGTACTCCCCCTTATCCTTAATCCTATTTCTATACTATATAACCCCCTTATATAAAAGGCTTAGTACGATATATAGTATTTATACTATTAGCTTTACTAACGATATAAATATAGTTAGTATTAGACCTAATAAGGCTACTATAGTAGTATACTTAAAGGAAGCCTAGAGGATATATATAAAGTAAGTAACTAAGTTCGCGGTTACTTTTAAACTATTAAAGAGCGAATTACTATACTTTATATAAAGGAGATAAGTAATAACGACGCTAGTCTACCTTAGGGCCGACTTAGTAACTTTAGTCTAAGAGGCCCGCTTATTAAGGGTTTAGGTATACTAGAAACTACGTTAAAAGGTATACCTAAAATAACTCTAAGCGAAGTTAAAGCGCTAAACTATAGCCCTAACTAAGCTCGCGGCGTTTATATAGGGCTATACCCTACTACGCGCTAAGGAAGTCTATAATAAGGTAATCCGGTCCTTAATCTCTTACGCTATAGTTATATTTTATAAGATAACGCCTATAAGGGAGAAACTATATAAAATCGAGTAGGACCTTACCTAGGACTAGTTAGCCTACCTCTAGGTAGTAATAAGCGCCTACCGCGCGACCTTAGTCTACTAAGTTAAAGCGGAGGTATAGGTGCCCTTAATTAACTTTTACTTAAACTAAAGAATAACGGATACCCTTTAAAGGCTAAAGGACTTAGGGCTCCTAGGCTAAGTCTAACGCGCGTTTAACTATTACGACTATAGTTAGCGGGCTATAAAAGAGCCGGCTATGTTTATATAATAAGGCGGCTCGGAATAATAGTTAGGATAAGAAGTTACTTAGGCTTAGCTTACCTAAAGCGTACGTAAGCTAAGTAAGCCTTATATAGATAGATTACTACTTAAGAGTATAGCTTACTAGTAAGCTATAGTAAGCTATAAAGGGGATTACGGCTAGAACTATAATCTAAGGATAGTCTCTATAGGTATATATAGCTACTTACTTTTACTCCTTTAGATAGATAGCTCTCTAGCTTTTAATATAGATCTTTCTTACGATTCTATCTTTAATTCTAATTACCTAGTTATAGTCTATAGTTTATAACCTCTAACTTATTACTAACGTAATATACATATTATTACTTAGACCACGCCTTATTATATCTATTAATATAAACCCCTCGATAGGTTTATCCCTTAGGAATAATACCGGTCGTTATATTAATATAGTCGCGGGTATACTTAAAAGGAGGCGATACTAAAGAGAGAGTAGACCCTTAGTAGTACTACCTCTAGGTAGACCCCCCCTTATAGAGGAGATAAAGGGGGTCTAGGGCTAGATAGGATTAAACGACCTCTTAGATAAAGCTAAGTCGCTTAAAAAGCTAAATAAGGAATAGGCCGCTTAATAGAACGCTAAGGAAGACGCGATCTAATAATACTAAACTACTTTCTACCCCGCTAACTTCTTACTTTAGTTCGATAAAATAATAACGCTAGACTATTATAAGGGCCTCCTTAAGTATATTAGTATAGTAATTACCTAGATATATATAAGAAAGATTAAGCTTAATAACTTCCTCCTTAACTAATAGGTCCTTAGTATAGTTTCGCTAATATATACTTATAGATAAAGATAGGATACTATTTACTATATAATAATCGACTATTTACTAATAGTAGAGGTAAGGGAGTCCCTCTTAATATAGGCCTAGGACGCTAGTAATATAAGAGCGGGCCTTTAAGGGAAAAAGATAGCGGCGCCGCTAGTATAATAGTTCCTCCGCTTAGGTAGGCTCCGCTAGTTCGACCTAGCTCGGAGGCTATATATAGATATACTAGATAATAAGACTAGGGTTATACTAGGGATAGAGCGGCCCTAACTAAGACTACCTTAGCTAACTACTTCCTTTATTAAGGCGACCTAGGAAGGGAGAGAACTTATAATTATAGGACTATAGCTTTAACTAAACTAGACCTAGACTAAGCGTAAACCTTACTAATTAAACTATAGACTAAATAGAACTAATATAACTTAACCTAACTAACCTTAATAGCTATAGAATAAGACCTACTACTAAAAGACTATAACTAAATAAGACCTAACTTAGAACTAAATTAAGATAGAGCTAATAACTAGCCCCCCCTTAAACTATAACCTTAGCTTAGCTTGTTAGTAGTAACGTCTACCTTATTATCGCGGTAGGAATAATAAGACCCCCTTAAGGTAGTACGTAAAGTATAGGAGGGAGTAACCTAAGGCTTATAAGGAGTATAGGGACTACTACTATTACGAGAACCCTAATAATAACTAAATAGACTTAACCTTAAACCTAAACTAAAGCTAGCCTAGACGGCTAGCTTATAAGATAAAGTAACGACTAAGGCCTATACTAAGGTAGGACCTATACTAGTAGTAGTATAGAGGCGTTCGCTATAGCCTATACTATAACCCTAGATCTAGTCGAGGTTAAGACTAGCGATAATTTTAGCTAAGACCGAACCGCGATAGCTATAAAGACGCTATTAGATAAAGTTAGGAGCGTTAGTAGGATCGGTAGGCGATATAAGATAAGGACGCTTTAGGGCGGGCTTAGCGCTAAGAGAACTACTAAGCTATAGCTCGGCGTTAAAGGGAGACACGGTTAGCTCCTAAGCTAGCTTTATAATAGCCGCGGGTATAGATACCTTAGCCTTAACCTTAAATAGGGCCTTAAACGCGGCTACTACCTTACCCTTACCTTTACCCTTCCCTTTATTAAAGGGGAATAGGGCTAGAATAGGCTTAGTAAGACTAATAAGATTAAAACCGCTATCCTTAGTATTAAGGCTATTACTAGTAATAAGATAGAAATAGTTAGTAAGATTATTAACCGCTATAAGAGTCTTTTAAGTAACTAAGAGCGACTTAAGCCCGACCTAAGCTAAGGTCTTAATAGTATTACTAAACTTACCTAAGAACTTCTTTAAGGACTTATATATATAGTAGGTATTATCTATAAAATAAGTAAAAGCTAATATAAGTATCTCGATATTCTTAGTAACTATAGCTAGACCGGGGGCAAACTTACTTAACGCGCCCTTACCTTTAGTAGTAAGGGCCTTTTAACTAGTATAAATATAAGTTTCTAAAGTAGCGCGATAAAGGCGCTCCTATACTAAACCCTTAATAAGGAAAGGGCTATCGACCTTAGACTATACTTAGTAAAGGGTATTAGCGGCCTCCTTACCCTTAAAGGTAATCTAAAATATAGATTAATACTAAACTTAGATAGTACTATAGTAGGAAAGGGTTACTTACTTAGTAATAAGACTAGTTAAAGTTAGCGTAAGTAATATATACTTTAGCTTTTATAGCTATTAAAGTTAGTAAAAATACTAAAGGTAAGACCGACCTAAGATAAAACTAAGATTAATACTTATAAGACTAGTTTTAATAGCCGGTAAAGGACTTATAGGTAAGCTTACTAGTAAGACGCTTAATATATATAAAATATAAGATAGAGCGCTCCGATCCTACTACTATAGCGACTTTCTTATAAGGAGGGGGTTTTAAAAAAGGCGAGCCGCTACTACCTAAGTTAGCTTCTTAGTTAAATATTATAACGCGATAATAAGCGAACTAAATATAGTACTAAGGAGACCTAGAGTTATAGAAATAAGGTAGGCGAGGTAGTAGTTAGGCTTATAAAAGAGATAGATAATAGAGAGATAAGAGGAGGTATATATAGAACTAAGGGGGGAGGGTAGGTATATATAGGCGCGAGCCGGGCGCGCGTAATTAGTAACTATAAAATAGAAGGTAAATATAGGCCGCCGCGCCCTCGATCGGGAAATCGCGTAGCTAGATAGGAACCGATTTACGATTAGCGGAGCTAGCTAACCGAATTTTCGATTAGCCGGCCCTGCCTAGGAGCGACCTATACTAGCGCCCGGCCCGGTAACTAGATATTACCTGCCCTACTAACTAACGGATAGATAAGCCGACGCGACCGCGGCTACGCGGCTATAATATAGGAGCCGTAGTAAATTAAGGCGCCCGCGAGTCGGGCCCCTAGAGAGAGACTATTGCCTATAACCCTAGGCCCGGGCTAGCGAGCCCGGGCCGCGGCCGCTTAGGATAGTAGCGGCTATAGCCTAAGAGGGCCCGCGCTAAGATATAATATCGCGGGAGGAGCCTATAGTAGCTAGCGTAAATTTCCTATATACTACTATTATAACCTTATTCGAGGCGGACCTATACTAAAAGAGGGGAGGGTTTTCCCTTAAGTACTTTAGTTTTTCCCTCCTATTTAATATTAAAGTTCTAGATACCTTTAGCTAGGTCCTTAGCGTAATCTTAATAATAATAATAACCTATTTATATAAATAGCTTAAATTAAACTAAACCTAACTTAAATTAGGATAATTAAAGCTTAAAGATTTTAAATAAAGATCCTAGAAATTTAATTTATTTAATTTATCCTTTATTTAAATCTTTAAAAAATTCGCTTTTATTTATTACCCTTAAGTATAGTTAGTATATCTATTTTATATTAAGCTATATAGTAGTATCCTTAGTTTAACTTCTATTTCTTACCTTAGCTTAGCCTAGCTTTATTATCGCTAAAAGAGCTATATTATTACTTATTATTTAAGGTATTTACTTAATTACTAAAGTAGACTCCTTTCGCTTAGTTATTATTAATAAACTTAGTATAGTAATTTATTATATAGTTAGCGTTACTTATATACTATCTATTAATAAACTATTTCTTAGCTTTATTATTAGTATTAGCGTTACTAAAATAATTAATAATATCTTTAGTCGCTATAGTTATAGTAACTAATTACTATATTACTAAAAGGTAGAGTTTAATAAAAAGATAAAAGTAGTTATAATATATATATTATAGTAATAATAGTAGTAATATAAACTATTTTAATAATAATAATAGTAATATAAACTATTTTAATAATAATATAATATTAAGTAGTTTAAAATAATAAGTATAAGTTTAATAGTATATATATAAGTTAGTATTAAAGTAATATAGCTAAAAAAGTAAAATAAAAAATAATATTTAGTTACTAGCTAAGTAACTAAATAATAAGTATTAAGTATATAAACTATAGTTATAATATAAACTTACTTAAGGCCGCTAACTACTTTTATACTTTTATATATCTATACTATATATATAATTTATTATCTTATTACTTATCTTATACTTATATTAATAAGCTAGTTAATAAAGTAAATAAGGTTATAAAGTAACTTATTATATTTAGCGTTTTAAGCTATTAGCTAACTTTTTAATTACTATATCTTTAAAGTTAATTTTATATAAACCTAACTTTTATTTTATATAGTTACTAGCTATAGTATCCTTAATATCGCTTAAGCGTTAAATCCTTAATTAAATATATATATATAAGTAAATAAAATAAAATAAAATATAAAAAGCTTTAAAACTTAGCCCTAGCTCCTATTATAACTAAGGCTCTCCCTTAGTATATTAAGGCTTTAATTACGACCTATATTTAATTTAACTTTAATCTTTATATATATATTTTATAATAAGTTTACGTTATATTATACTTAATAAGTTCCTTAGTATCCTTATATATATTAATACTAATAGTAGATATATCTTTTTAATTTACTTATATAAAGTATTTAATAAAGGTCTATAAGATTAAAACTATACCTTATTTAGCCTACTATTCTTAGTAATATATAAGCCCTTAGATTTCTAAGAGAGAAACTTACTATAAGTATAATAAATAAAAATACTATAACGCTTAAGGCTCCTATAATACCTAAGGCTCTTATAGCGCTTAAAGTACTTAGTAATCCTTTTATTATATATTAAGCTTACTTAAGATAATTACTTATAAAGTAGAAATATTATTATATAACCGCTATTACTTACTAAGAAATAGCTAATATATAGGTAGGGAATAAGCTTTTTATTTATATATAAAGAGCTATATAATTCTTTATAGCTTATTTACTTACTTCTTATTTTTTAAATAACTCTTATTAATTAACTAATCTATTTAAGTTACTTTATATAGCTATTATTATACTAAGTATAAGCTATAACTATTTAATAGGTTAGCGTAAAGTATATACTACCTTAATACTAGCTAAGGAGCGTTTATAATAGTATTATATACTAATCTTAACTATCTTATAAACTAAGACTAGTATAAGGAATATATATAAGTAGTCTATTAATATATTACTAGCTTAGTATATAAGGAGACTTTTTAAAGCGTTTAAGAGGCTATTTAAAAGTTTTTATATACTAATTATAAGGTATATATACTATATAGCTAAACTTTAAATAAACTTACTATAATAAAATTAAAACCCTTAATAATAGTTAAGGAAGTAGTTAAAGTAGCTATAAAAGGTAAGACTATAAAGTAAACTAAGGTAGAGATTATAGCTAATATATAGACTACTAGCTAATACCTAGCCCTTATAAAGAACTAGTTCTTACTTACTTTAATAGGAAATTAATAGTTTATAATAATAGTATTACTTAAGATCTAAGATAATATTGCCCCCTTAGAAATAGTTTAGGCTATTAATCGCGCTTTTAATATTATTATTATAGTTATAGCTTAAGTACTTTAAAGTAAAGATATAGTTATTACCTTTAAGAAAAATATTAAATAGTATTATATAAAGATGAACTAGCTATATAACGACTTTAGACTATATATATTACTCTCTTAAAGCAGCTATATACTAATTATTAAAAGAGTTCTTATTAAAGTACTATAAAACTAAGATAATAAAACTATAATAAAGGTAATTATAGTAGAAAATAAAGTTAAAGTTATTTATTTTAAAGTATATAAAGTAAAGGGCGCTAAAGTAATAAAGATAACCTTTATACTTATAGTAAATAAGGTAAATATAGCGAATAAGATTTATAATTAAGGACTACTTTTTTAGTTTAAACCTTTTAACTTAGAACCTTATAATAACTTACTTTACTTAAAATTATACTTTTACTACTACTAAATAAGTTACCTTACTTACTATTATAAAGAGAAGCTAATATATAGATAGTATAGCGCTAACTTATACTTAGATAATAAGTACCTAGCTGCCTTAAGCTAATCTCCTTATAAGTATCCTTTTTATAGCGGCGTATACTTAGTATAAGACCGCTATAGTAATAAGACTAAAGAGTATTAAGATAGAGCGTATAAGGCCTATACTTTTAAAGTAAGGCGGTTTAAAAGCTATAGCTATAACTTAACGCTATGCCCTTAGCTACCTAAGCTTAATAAACTAGCTAATAACTTACTACTACAACCTTACTATAAACGACCTTAACTAGCCTTACTAAGGCTAGGCCGCCCCTTAACTAAGACTATATATATATATAGCTAATTAGTACTCTTAGCTTTTATAGTTAGTTAGTAAGCTATTAATATAATAAGAGTATCTTATAAAAGAGTCGCTAACGTCCTTATAAATAATACTAAATATTAATTATAATAATATATTAAAATATAAACTAATAACTTACTTTTACTAAGCTTATACTTTAAGCTTTATATACCGCTAAAATTATTATAATTTAAGAGCTAGCTAAGAATATTAAGACTAGCTATTTAATATACTTAAGTAAAAGTAGCTATTATTTTATTTTTACTACTACCTATATAGCGCCTTTTATCTATAAATAGTATAATATTAAGTTTTAAACTAATAATAAAGGCTTTAACTAGTATAGTATTACCTTTACTAAGCTAAATATTATAATCTTCTTTATTTATTCCTTAATATATACTAAGGAGCCTAAATAAAGCTTACTTCCTACTCTTATATTTATCGCGAAGCGTAGCCTAATTTTATAGTTCTTAGAGATATCCCTTAGCATAAGGGACCTAGGAAGCTAAAAAACAGGTTTTAAGGAAGGAGCTAATAGGAGGTATAGAGAGGAGGGTAGGGGCATAAGGGGAAGTAGAAGTAGCGATAGCTTCTTATAGAGGTAGCGAGAGATAAGACGGATATGCTAGCAACGGCTAGAAAGGAGGAGAAAAACCGGTAAAAAGCTCGGTAGTTAAAGGGATATTAGTAGCTTCTTTAAGTAGGATCTTCTTTATTAATTAAGATGCTAAACGGGTATAAAGAGGGGCGTTAGATAAAGGAAAGAAGGATAATTAAGGCAATATAATAATTATTCCCCTACTATAATTACTGCTTATATAAGAATTAAATCTCTCTGCCCTACCTATCCGACCCCTTACTTTTAATTTTACCTTCGTATATTTTTATATACTTCTCGTATCTCTCTTCGTAAGAGTTATAAGCCCGGGAGGAATAGAATTCCTATACCTTCCGGCTACTATAAAAGGCACCTTTCTTATATCCCTCGTAGCTTCCTTTTACCCCTCTTACTAAAAAAGCCGATTTTTACCTAACTTTTCTACCCTTCCCTATAATAATAACGAAAACCGACTCCTCTACCGTCCCTACGGTCTATAGGACGATTCTTATAGAGCCCTAAGATTAGGATAAGTAGGTAAAGGAGCTACGGGCTCGTATAGATAGAACTATCTATAATTTAGTCTTCTCTAATAAGTAGGACCCTCTCGAGCCCCCTCTTCGTCCTAGAGCAACGGAATTTATAGAGGGAGCTTCTGTCTTCTCCGAGCTAACCTCCGTATAATAGAGAGCTTTTTCTGCTGCCTTAGGCGACTACGAGAGTCACTAAAAGGAATACCTCTACGAAACGAAGCTACTAACGGCTGCTCGTACGGCGATAACGGAATCCGTTAGTTCCGTAAAGCTAATCTCTCTTTAAGAGGAAGAGACTCCTAGGTAGTAGCTTTTAAAGCTCGAGACCTCGATAGCTCTATCGAGGGGCTATATAACTAACCGTATTAGGAAGACCTATACGGTATATCTAGGAGCCTTTTCTACTAGGAACCTACTAGCTTCTTTATAGCTAGCTAAGTAGGAAGAAATCCTTAAGGAAGCTAACTAATACTTCCTTATAGAAGCTCTTTCTAGCTAGTAGCTATAGGATATATCTCTACTAATAAAGACTATTAGTAACGGTTACTTAACTATCTTTCGAGAAGCTAGCCGGGAACTAAACGAAGAGGCTGCTAGAGTATAATAATAAGCAGTCTTATTCCTTCGTAGCTAGCACTCGACCTAGACGGATCGACCTGCTGCCCCTGCAGCTGCTATAGCCCCTATTACTGCGGTTCCCGCTGCTGCTGCTGCGGCTGTTGCCCCTCCGGCTCTACCTCCCTCGAGAGCCTTAACACCGTCTTTAACGGCTGCCCCGGTCCTGGCCCCGGCTTCGCATCTTGCTCCGGGCCCGGCCCTAGCCCCGTCTATTAGACCGGCCCGACTAGTCCCCTAATAGACCTTTTAGTCCGTTAGTCGAAAAATCAAGGAACTAGTCGAAATCGAACCTCTTCGTTAAAATTAATAATAAGGGGTAAAAGGGGGGGGTTTTTAAGTAGACCTTCTAGATCGGGACGAGGATTCCTCGAAGAAAAAAAGACTAAACGAAACGGCTGCCTAGCCTATAAATCCCTAGGCCATCGATTATTATAATACTAGTAGGTCTTCGAGGAAAACCGACCTAAAGGATTTAACCCTTTAAAGAGGCTATAAGAAACGATATAATAGTCTCTTAAGGAGGACCCCTTATTATAGAAGAAGATAGATGAGATTCGGGTTACTAAGAAATAGTAACTAACGCCGCTGCCCTTATTCGAGCCGTAAATTTAAGGAAAAATCGTTAGTATAGTAAATCCGGTATTTATCTTCCCTACGAATTAGTAAGACTAACCGTTAGGACCCTCTAATTATCCCCTACGAAAATCAGCTATCCTTAACTCTAGTACTTCCCTCGATATCTATAATATACTCTTACGATTCCGGTCCTTTAAGAAGGCACGAAGGGAATATCTTATTACCGGGGAATTAACCGTATAGATAGAGGGATATAGAAGGGTGAATTTTACGATGAAATTACCTAACGGATCTATACGAATTCTTCGAAGAAAAAGGGTAGCTTTTTGCCCTCGATTTTTAACGAGCTTAATTTCCTTCCGCCTTTTTCGAGAGGAAGGAATCTTCTAGGATACGACGTCTAAGCCTATAAGGCTAGTCTAGAAGAATTAAACTATTAGGCTTATCGAGGAGAAATTCGGTTAATTTATTCTCGAATTCCGACCTATTTTTAGGAAGGAACCTCTCGAGAAGTTAGCTTTCCCTACTAGGAGGAATAGGTCTACTATAAAGGACCCTCTTTTAGTAGCCTAAGGAGACGGCATTCTTTAGCACGCACGACTTAGTTACCCGGGCCCCCTAGCTTTGCATAAGCTAGGCTAATAACAGGGCGTACGAATAAGGGGCCTAAAGACTATCGAATGCGAATACTACGGCTAAGGAAAGACTAGGAGACGAATTTCTAGACGAACGCCTTTACGGCCGGACTAGCCGTATAAGGAAATTTAGGTCGACTAGACCGACGTCTCTAGGGATTAGGAAAGCTTCGTTAGGGTAATGCTTTTTATAGACGCCTTTTTAGGGATGGTTTTCCCCTATTTCTTATAGACCTACCTAAGTAGGTATAACTAGTCTACCCTCTAGGACTTCGTTAACTAGATAAAATCCTACTTTAGCTACGAGGTAAAGAAGATACGGTTTAACGGAGAGCTATTTATAAAGGATATCTTAAATTAGCTTCGAAAAAGGGGCATTTTACCCCTCCTATTAGCACCGAATACCTAGGCCTAGAACGGAGGGGTAGAAAGATTAAGGGGTGCTATAATAGAAAGGGCCCGTACGATAAGACTTACTACGAGGCTTCCCTACGACCTTTAGAGGGAAGTCGTTAAGACCGCCTATTACCTTCGGAACCGGACCCCTAGGGACCCTAAGGACCCTAGGGAACTAAACTAAGGAATAGACTAGAAATCCCCCCTTAAGCTCTTTACGAAGAAGAGGGCCTCGCTAGCCTACCTTCGTGCCTACGGCTATAAGGTATACGCTATAACTGCCGATATATAGCTAAAAAGGAAGAAGAAAAGAAAGCTTAATCCTAGAGCCTTTATTAGTTACCTTATTAGTTATAATTCTATAAATATCTTCTAGATCTAGATTCCTCTTCTATAGAAGGTTATTTCGACTAAGGATATATTTTTCGACGAATCTAGCTTCTTCGACGGAAAGAGGGATTAATAGCCCCTCTTACTCTCTTAACGTTAGCTAATTTAGAAGATTTAAATCCCCCCTTCCTAATAGTCTTAAGAAGAAGTCCTAGATAAGGAAACGGAAGAAGAAACTAATATCGAAGTAATCGAGGATAACGCTAACTTCGAAGAAGAGGAAGCTACTAGATTAAATAATCTAGACGAAGAAGGAGACTATAGGAAAGCGGTAGAGCTAGAATACGCCTACCTCCCTACGCCTCCTCTTATAGAATAAGAAGAAGATTTAGAAGCAGCTTTTTTAGTTAGTCTTCCCGTCTCGACCCCTAAGGGGGTAGGAAAGGCACCTCTCTCGAAGGATTACCTAGCTGCCTTTTTATCCCTGCTTCGAGAAGCAAAGGAAGGTATAGGGCCCGATACGGATACTAAAGAAGACTAACCTCTCCCCTATTTCGATCGTTTTTCCGACTTCTATCTAACGCCTATATAAGACGGTTCCTACGGAGCATTTATAGTAGGCCGGCTTTTTAAGCCTCTATTAGTAAGGAAGGTATATAAAAGAGACCTCCTAGACCTACTAGTAAACTAGAAGTAGCTAGAAAAACACCCCTTTAAAGACTAGTTTTTCTAGGCTTAGAAAGACCACCTAGCCTTATACGAGGAGATAGGGTCTTTCGAAGAGGTCCTTAAGAAAAAGGCAAGAGGAAAATAGGTCCTTAGCTATAAGTAGGTCTTTATCTATAAGACTAATAAATATAGCTTCCTTTAAAAGTATAAAGCCCGGCTAGTTATCTATAGGAATTAATAGGAAAAAGGGGATCTACCTACTAGGGCAACCACCCTAGCAGGGATGTCTTTTCGGACCCTTATAGCTATAGTAGCAGAATTCGACCTCGAGCTCGAATAGATAGATATAGTTAACGCCTTCGTTAACTGCCCTCTCGAGGAAGAAGAAGTTATCTATATATACCTTCTACTAGGCTTCTAATAGCTAGGAAAGGTTCTACGGCTTAGGAAAGCTCTATACGGATTACGAAGATTACCCTTTCTTTAGCAATAGCATTTAATAGGTTCCCTTAAAGCCCTAGGCTTTAAGAAAGTCACTTAGGAACCGTGTATAATATAGAAGGGTAAAATCACGGTCTTCTTCTACGTCGATAATATTATCTAGGCCTACTTAAAAGAGGAAGAAGCTACTACTAGGGAGGCTATACGAGGCCGGCAATAAAGGTATAAGATAGCTAGGCTTAGAGAGCTAAAGTAGTTCCTAGGGATACGAATCCTTTAGAATAGGTCCTAACGGATTATCTAGCTTACCTAAGACGCCTATATCGATAAGGTCGCTTATAAATTCCTCCTTAATTCCCTCGATAAAAAGCTTCCCTCTATACCTATATTAGACGAAGAGCTTTTGCCTAATCCGTCCTTTTAAGCTAGGGAGCAAGAGAAACACTAATACTAATAGAAGGTAGGCTCCCTGCTTTTTTTAGCTATTTCTACTAGACCGGATATCTCTTTTACGGTCTCCTAGCTAGCTAGGCATAACTAGAATCCTAGCCCTAGGCATTAAGAAGTAGTAGATAGAGCTATCCTTTATCTCTATTTAACGAGATTATATAGTCTACGCCTAGGAGGGCAGGGAAGGAAATTAGCTGCCGAAATCTTCCTTTATTTAAGCGATTCGTCCTTTACGGATAATTTATTAGATAGAAAGAGCTTATAGGGGTATATTATATCCCTTTTTAGAGGAACTATTGCTTAGAGAGCGTCGAAGTAAGCTACCGTTACTATATTAAGTATAGAGGCAGAGCTACTAGCTCTTTTAAAAGCGTTAAAAGAAGCGATTTTCCTTAGCCAGCTACTAATATCGTTACGACTATAAATTCCGTCCCTATTAGCTATAGAATACGATAATACGTAGACTATACGAATTCTTATAAAGGAAAATAGTAAGCTATCGACCTAGCTACGGTATATTAATATCTACTAGCATTAGTTACGCTAAGAGGTCTAAAGGGGACTTATTTCCGTCTATTAGGTTTTAACGGTATCGATAAAAGCCGACGGTCTTACGAAGCCCCTACCGAAGTAGAAGCTAGCTATCTTTTTATAGTAAATTAGGCTAGAAGACGTTCGAGAAAAGCTATCTTTAGAAGCCCGCCTTAAGAGTCTACGAGAGGAGCTAATAGTATATAGGAGGAAGGAGACGTCTATAGCTAAAGAGAGGAATTAGGACTTATCCTAAAGGAGGGCCCCTAGCTTAATTAGGACTTATTCTTCTTAAAGGCCCCCTTTTTAGGGACTTGTCCTTAGAGAACCCCCCTTTTCTTATAGGACTTAATTTCCTCCTTAGGCCCCTTTTCCTAAAGTAGGTTTAAAAGAGCCCGGGGCTAAAACCCGGATTTCTCGAGTAGGGGATAAGTATAGACTAAGACCTCCTCTATACGCTTACTAGCCCGAAGCCGTATTAGCTATGCCCTTAAGGGGCAGGCTATAGCTAAGGGGGTATATCGTAAAGCGTAGCCTAATTTCGTAGTTCTCGGAGATATCCCTTAGCACGAGGGACCTAGGAAGCTAAAAAATAGGTTTTAAGGAAGGAGCTAAAAGGAGGTATAGAGAGGAGGGTAGGGGCATAAGGGGAAGTAAAAGTAGCGATAGCTTCCTATAGAGGTAGCGAGAGATAAGACGGATATACCGGCAACGGCTAGAAAGGAGGAGAAAAACCGGCAAAAAGCTCGGTAGTTAAAGGGATATTAGTAGCTTCTTTAAGCAGGATCTTCTTTATTAATTAAAATACTAGACGGGTATAAAGAGGGGCGTTAGATAGAGGAAAGAAGGATAATTAAGGCAATATAATAATTACTCCCCTACCGTAATTGCTGCTTACGTAATAATTAAATCTCTCTGCCCTGCCTATCCGACCCCTTACTTTTAATTTTACCTTTATATATTTTTATATACTTCTTATATCTCTCTTCGCGAGAATATTAAGTATATTATATTATATAGCCGCGTTTATCTAAGACTTTAATATCTACTACTTAATTTAAAGTATATGTAACTAAACGTTAAATAGCTATAATAATATATTAAAGCTAGTAAGCTAATAGAATCTTATATTTATTAAGCTTAAAAGTAAAATTACTTATTTTAATAGGCTAGGTAAGTATAATAATATAATAGACCCTACTTAGGTTTCGCGGAACCTCTTAATAGTATACCTTAATAAAGTAAATATTATAGGTTTAAAATATATCCTATAACTCTTATATCTTAATATTAAACCGCTTTTACTTACTTATAGCTCTAAGAACCTTTAATAAACTAATACTTACTTAAACCTAAATATACTTATATAGAGGTAATTATATATTTTAGGCCTTAGATCGCCCTTATTATATTATAATCTCTAAATAAAATTAATAATTATATTAACTAGCTAGTTAATTAACTAATAAAAATCGCGTATTACGCTATATATAAGGTCTATAGTTAAGCTAATAAAAGTAAGGAAGAGTAATAGATCTATAATATTAAAAATACTACCTTAATAGCTAAGTAAGCTAAGAGGCTTTACTTAAAAACTAAGAACCTAGCTTATTAAGAAGTATAATATAACGTTATAGTAGTATAGCGTCGAGCTATATAAGAGGTATATAAGAGCGTATAAAATAGATATCTTTATAACGCTTTAAAGATAAAAGGTATCTAAGCTTTAAAGTAATAAGCTAAACTTATTTTAAGTAAAAATTATTATTATATCTTTTTAGCTAACTTTTTAAAACTAAGCTTAAAATATAAAGAAAGTATATACTTAGAACTATTATAAATAGTATATAACGCCCCCTTAAGTATAGCCTTATATAGCTATTAGTAGGTATATAATATACTACTAAAGATTATAAATTAAGTAATATTCTTTTTTATATAAGTAGAAAACTCTTCCTTACCCTTACTAACTAAAGGTATATACCCCTTACTAATAAGACTAAGCTTAGACTTAACTTAGAACCCTAGCTTAGATATAAAGAGGGCCCTTTTAACTTTAACCCCTCCCCCCCTTAACTTAAGGGTTAAAATAAGTACCTTAGAGGCTAGGGCCCGCTTAAAAGAAGCTTTAAAAGGCTAACGCCTTCTAAGGACCTTAAAAGAAAAGCCTAGGACCTAAGACTAAGACCTAAAGGATATTAAGATAGAAGATAATACCTAGCTTATATTATAGACTAGCCTTTTTAAGCTTAGCTTAGCCCTACTTTAAGCTAGCTACTTTTAGCTTAACTAGCCCTTAAGTAAGTAAAAGGGTAAAAGAAAGCTACCTTTAGTAGCCCTATTAGCTTTATATTTATCCGACCTATATTTTAACGCTTATAGTAGACCTAGCCTTAGCCTTAGCACCTTTTTCTTAAGGACTAAGCTTAGGGCTTTTTTTAGTAGGCCTTCTAAGCCCTTAAGAAAGCTTAAAAAATCGAACCCTTTTATAAGACCCTTATAAAAGGGCTTAAGAAAGTAGCTATAAAGACCTTAGACTACTAATAGCCCTTATAATAGCCCTTATACTAGCTTAAGGCCGCTTAGTAGCTTAGGGCTACCTAAGGAAAGATTAAAGTAAGCTCGTAAGCTAAGGTTACTATAAAGAAGGCGCTTAAGGCCCTAGCTAAGGCCCTAGCTAAGGCTTTAGCGAAAGCCTTAGCTAAGACCTTAGCTAAGGCCCTAGCTAAAAGGAATATAAAAAAAGACTTTTAACTTATCTTAAAGCTAAAGAAGAAATTACTAACGGTAACTATTAACCTTATTACTTTTTATAATAAGCTTAATAAAGCTATAAAGGAACTAGTTATATTAGCTTTATTAACTTTAAATAAAGGTAATATAGTTATAATAATAAAGGTCTTATATATAATAAAGAAGCTTTTAAAGTAGTAAGAGAAGTAGTCCTTATACCTTAAGGAGCTACTTATTAAATCGGCTAACCTTCTTATTAGCTAGACTAAGCTAGTAGCTTAAAGCGTCCCTAACTTATTAAAGACCCTTATCCTTAATATCTTTACTATAAAAGCTAAAGCCTTTAATAAGATCGATATCTTAAAGTAGCTTAAGTAGCTAGGTACCTTAAGCTTAATATTAAAGGTAGGATCGGTTATCTATATTCTTATAAAGAGAGATATAAGAAGTATATAAAAATATATAAAGGTAAAATTAAAAGTAAGGGGTTAAATAGGTAGGGTAGAGATATATAATTCTTATAAGGGTAGTAATTATAGTAAGGGAATAATTATTATATTACCTTAATTATCCTTCTTTCCTTTATCTAGCGCCCCTCTTTATACCTATCTAGTATTTTAATTAATAAAGAAGGTCTTACTTAAAGAAGCTATTAATATCCTTTTAACTACTAAGCTTTTTACTAGGTTTTCCCCTCCGTTTTAGCCGTTACTAGTATATCTATCTTATCTTTTACTACCTTTATAAGAATCTATCTATACTTTTACTTCCCTTCTTACCCTTACCCTCCTCTTTATACTTCCTTTTAGCTCTTTCCTTAAAACCTATTTTTTAGCTTCCTAGGTCCCTTATACTAAGGGATATCTATAAGAACTATAAAATTAAGCTACGCTTTATAATATATCCCCTTAGCTATAGCCTACCCTTATAAAAAAGGTAAAGCTAAATACCTAGGCTAGTAAGTATATAGAGGAGGTTATAGTCTATACTTATCCCTTACTTAAGAAATCTAGGATTTAGCCTTAGGCTCTTTTAGACCTACTTTAGGAAAAGGGGCCTAAGAAGGATATTAAGTCCTATAAGAAAAGGGGGCTTCTTTAAGGATTAGTCCTTAAAAAGGGGGCCTTTAAGAAGGATAAGTCCTAATTAAGCTAAGGGCCCTCCTTTAAGATAAGTCTTAATTCCTCTCTTTAGCTATAAACGTCTCCTTCTTTCTATATACTATTAGCTCCTCTTATAGACTCTTAAGG
Source organism: Hirsutella rhossiliensis (assembly GCF_020360975.1). Classification (NCBI taxonomy): domain Eukaryota; kingdom Fungi; phylum Ascomycota; class Sordariomycetes; order Hypocreales; family Ophiocordycipitaceae; genus Hirsutella; species Hirsutella rhossiliensis. The sequence goes on from NW_025408669.1 coordinate 4,077,765, forward strand.
CGGGCTTTAAAGGATAGCTTCTCTTAAACGTCTTCTAGCTTAATTTACTATAAAAAGATAGCTAGCTTTTACTTTAGTAAGGGCTTTATAAGACTATTAGCTTTTATTAATACTATTAGAACCTAATAAATAGAATTAAGTCCCTTTTAGACCTCTACGTTTAACTAATATAAGTAGATATTAATATACCGTAGCTAGGTTAATAGCTTACTATTTTCCTTTATAAGAATTTATATAGTCTATATATTATTATATTCTATAGCTAATAGGGTTAGAATTTATAGTTATAGAGATATTAGTAGCTAGCTAAGGAAAATCGCTTCTTTTAATACTTTTAAAAGAGCTAGTAGCTCTACCTCTATACTAAAAGTTATAATAGTTACTTACTTTAAAGCTCTTTAAGTAATAGTTCCTTTAAAAAGGGATATAATATACCCTTATATCTTATAAAGAGAGATATAAGAAGTATATAAAAATATATAAAGGTAAAATTAAAAGTAAGGAGTCGGATAGGTAAGGTAGAGAGATTTAATTTTTATAGTAGTAGTAATTATAGTAGGGGAGTAATTATTATATTGCCTTAATTATACTTCTTTCCTTTATTTAACGCCCCTCTTTATACCCGTTTAGCATCTTAATTAATAAAGAAGATCCTACTTAAAGAAGCTACTAATATCCCTTTAACTACTAAGCTTTTTACCGGTTTTTTCCCCTCCTTTCTAGCCGTTACCGGTATATCCGTCTTATCTCTCGCTACCTCTATAGGAAGCTATCGCTACTTCTACTTCCCCTCTTACCCCTACCCTCCTCTTTATACCTCTTTTTAGCTCCTTCCTTAAAACCTATTTTTTAGCTTCCTAGGTCCCTTATACTAAGGGATATCTCTAAGAACTACGAAATTAAGCTACGCTTTATAATATACCCCCTTAGCTATAGCCTGCCCTTATAGAAAGGGTAAAGCTAAATATAGCTTTAGGCTAGTAAGCGTATAAAGGAGGTCTTAGTCTATACTTATCCCTTACTTAAGAAGTCTAGGTTTTAGCCCTAGGCTCTTTTAGACCTACTTTAGGAAAAAGGGGCCTAAGGAGGAAATTAAGTCCTATAAGAAAGGGGGGCTTCTCTAAGGATAAGTCCTTAAAAAGGGGGCCTTTAAGAAGAATAAGTCCTAATTAAGCTAGGGGCCCTCCTTTAAGATAAGTCCTAATTCCTCTTTTTAGCTATAGACGTCTCCTTTCTTTTACGTACTATTAGCTCCTCTCGTAGACTCTTAAGGCGGGCTTCTAAGTATAGCTTCTCTTAAACGTCTTCTAGCTTAATTTACTATAAAAAGATAGCTAGCTTTTACTTTAGTAAGGGCTTCGTAAGACTATTAGCTTTTATTAATACTATTAGAACCTAACGGACGGAAATAAGTACCCTTTAGACTTCTTAGCGTAACTAATACTAATAGATATTAATATACTATAGCTAGGTCGATAACTTACTATTTTCTATAAGAATTTATATAGTCTATATATTATTATATTCTATAGCTAATAGAGTCGGAATTTATAGTTATAGAGATATTAGTAGTCGGCTAAGGAAATTCGCTTCTTTTAACGCTTTTAAAAGAGCTAGTAGCTCTACCTCTATATTAAAAGTTATAACGGTAGCTTACTTCGAAGCTCTCTAAGTAATAGTTCCTCTAAAAAGGGATATAATATACCTTTATAAGCTCTTTCTATTTAAGGAATTATCCGTAAAGGACGAATTACTTAAATAAAGGAAGATTTTAGTAGCTTATTTCCTTCCCTACCCTCTTAGGCGTAGACTATATAATCTCGTTAAATAAAGATAAAGGATAGCTCTATCTACTACTTCTTAATGCCTAGGGCTAGGATTCTAGTTATACCTAGCTAGCTAAGAGACTATAAAAGAGATATCCGGTTTAGTAAAAATAGCTAAAAAAAGTAGGGAGCCTACCTTCTATTAATATTAGTATTTCTCTTACTCCCTAGCTTAAATAGATAGATTAGGTAAAAGCTCTTCGTCTAATATAGGCGTAGAAGGAACCTTCTTATCGAGGGAATTAAGGAGGAATTTATAAGCGACCTTATCGATATAGGCGTCCTAGGTAAGCTAGATAGTCTATTAGGACCTATTCCTAAGGATTTATATCCCTAGGAACTACTTTAGCTCCCCTAGCCTAGTTATCTTATACCTTTATTATAGGCCTTATATAGCCTCCTTAATAGTAGCTTCTTCCTCTTTTAAGTAGGCCTAGATAATATTATCGATATAGAAGAAGACCGTGATTTTACCCTTCTATATTATACACGGTTCCTAAGGGACTTTTATAAAGCCTGGGGCTTTAAGGGAACCTATTAAATGCTATTACTAAAGAAGGGGTAATCTTCGTAGTCCGTATAAAGCTTTCCTAAGCTATAGAACCTTTCCTAGTTATTAAAAACTAAGAGGAAGTTATATATAGATAACTTCTTCTTCCTTAAGTAGGTAGTTAATAAAGGCGTTAACTATATCTATCTATTTAAGCTTAAGGTCGAATTCTACTACTATAGTTATAAGGGTCCGAAAAGATATCCCTACTAAGGTAGTTGCCTTAGTAAGTAGATCCCCTTTTTCCTATTAATTCCTATAGATAACTAGCTAGGCCTTATACTTTTAAAGGAAGCTATGTTTATTAGTCTTATAAATAAAGACCTACTTATAGCTAAGGACCTATTTTCCTCTTACTTTTTCTTTAAGGACCTCTTTAAAAGACCCTATCTCTTTATATAAAGCTAGGTAGTCTTTCTAGGCCTAGAAAAACTAGTCTTTAAAGGGGTGTTTTTCTAGCTGCTTTTAGTTTACTAGTAGGTCTAGGAGGTCTCTTTTATATACCTTCCTTACTAATAGTAGCTTAAAAAGCCGGCCTGCTATAAACGCTCCGTAAGAACCGTCTTTTATTAGCGTTAGATAGAAGTCGGAAAAACAATCGAAATAGGGGAGAGGTTAGTCTTCTTTTATATCGGGCCCTATACCTTCCTTTACTTCTTAAAGCAAGGATAAAAAGGCAGCTAGGTAATCCTTTAAGAGAGGTGCCTTTCCTACCCCCTTAAGGGTTAAGACGGAAAGACTAACTAAAAAAGCTACTACTAGATCTTCTTCTTATATAGGAGGAGGCGTAGGTAGGTAGGCGTATTTTAGCTCTACCGCTTTCTTATAGTCTCCTTCTTTATCTAGACTATCTAATCTAGTAGCTTCCTCCTCTTCTTTTTCCTTAAAGTTAGCGTTATCCTTAACTACTTCGACGTTAGTTTTTTCTTCCGTTTCCTTATCTAGGACCTCTTCTTAAGACTATTAAGAAGGGGGGATTTAAATCTTTTAAATTAGCTAACGTTAAGAGAGTAAGAAGGGCTATTAATCCCTTTTTCTATTAAAGAAGCTAGATTCGTAGAAAATTATATCCCTAGTTAAAATAACCTTCTATAAAAGAGGAATCTAGATCTAGAAGATATTTATAGAATTATAACTAACGAGGTAATTAATAAAGGCTCTAAGATTAAGCTTTTTTTTCTTCCTTTTTAGCTATATATCGGTAGTTATTACGTATACCCTATAGCTATAGGTATAAAGGTAAGCTAGCGAGGCCCTCTTTTTCGTAAAGAGCTTAAGGGGGGATTTCTAGTCTATTCCTTAAGTCTTAAAAAGGGTCTCTAGGTCCCTATAGTCCCTTAGTCCCCTAGGGTCCCTTAGGGTTTAGTTCCGAAGGTAATAAGCGGTCTTAACGACTTCTCTTTAAAGGTCGTATAGAAGCCTTATAGTAAGTCTTATTATATAGGCCCTTTCTATTATAGTACCCCCTAATATTTCTACCCCTCCGTTCTAGGCCTAGGTATTTAGTACTAATAAGAGGGGTAAAATACCCCTTTTTCGAAGCTAATTTAAGATATCCTTTATAAATAGCTCTCTATTAGACCGTATCTTCTTAACCTCGTAGCTAAAGTAGGATTTTATCTAGTTAACGAAGTCTTAAAAGGCAGACTAGTTATACTTACTTAGGTAGGTCTATAAGAAATAGGGGAAAACTATCCTTAAAAAAGCGTCTATAAAAAACATTACCCTAACGAAGCTTTCCTAATCCTTAGAGACGTTGGTCTAATCTACTTAAATTTCCTTATATAGCTAGTCTAGCTATAAAGGCGTTCGTTTAGAAATTCGTCTCTTAGTCTTTCCTTAACCGTAGTATTCGTATTTAATGGTCTTTAGGCCCCTTATTTATACGCCCTGCTATTAACCTAGCTTATATAAAGCTAGGGGGCCTAGGTAACTAAGTCGTGCGTGCTAAAGAATGCTATCTCCTTAGGCTACTAAAAGGGGGTCCTTAGATCCTACCTTCTTAGTAGGGAAAGCTAACTTTTTAAGAGATTCCTTCCTAAGGATAGGTCGGAATTCGAGAATAAATTACCTAAATTTCTCCTCGATAAGCCTAATAGTCTAATTCTTCTAGACTAGCCTTATAGGCTTAGACGTTATATCTTAGAAGATTCCTTCCTCTTAAAGAAAGCGGAAGGAAATTAAGCTCGTTAAAAATCAAGGGTAAAAAGCTACCCTTTTTCGTCGAAGAACTTATATAGATCTATTAGGTAATTTTATTATAAACCCTTTTATATCCCTCTATCTATACAGTTAATTCCTTAGTAATAAGATATTCCCTCTATACCTTCTTAAAGGACCGGAATCGTAAGAGTATATTATAGATATTAAGGGAAGTACTAAAGTCGAGGATAGCTGATTTTCGTAGGGGGTAATTAGAGGGCTCTAACGGTTAGTTTTAGCTTTATTAATCTATAGGGAAGATAAAGGCCGGATTTACTATACTAACGATTTTCCCTTAAATTTATAGCTTAAATAAGGGCGGCGGCATTCGTTACTATTTCTTAGTAACCTAAATCTTATCTATCTTCTTCTATAATAAGGGGTCCTCCTTAAGAGACTATTATATCGTTTCTTATAGCCTCTTTAAAGGGTTAAATCCTTTAGGTTAGTTTTCCTTGACTACCTACTAGTATTATAATAATCGATAACCTAGGGATTTATATACTAAGTAGCTGTTTCGTCGTTTAGTCTTTTATTTCTTCGAGGAATCCTTATCCCGATCTAGAAGGTCTGCTTAAAAACCCCCTCTTTTTGCTCCTTATTACTAATATTAACGAGGTTCGATTTCGACTAGTTCCTTAATTTTTCGACTAACGGACTAAAAGGTCTATTAGGGGTCTAGTCGGGCCGGTCTAACTAACGGGACCGGGGCCAGGGCAGTAGGCGGAGCCGGGGCCGGGACTAGGGCTGCCGTTAAAGACGGGGTTAAGGCTCTTAAGGGAGGAGGAGCCGAAGGAGCAACAGCCGCAGCAGCAGCAGCGGCAGCCGCAGCAGCGGGAGCCGTAGTAATAGGGGCTATAGCAGCTATAGGGGCAGTAGATCGAGCCGTCTAGGTCGAGTGCTAGCTACGAAGGAATAAGACTGCTTACTATTATACTCTAGTAGCCTCTTCGTTTAGTTCCTAGCTAGCTTCTTAAAAGATAGTCGAGTAACCGTTACTAATAGGCTTTCTTAGTAGAGATATATCCTATAGCTACTAGCCGGAAAGAGCTTTTATAAGGAAGTATTAGTTAGCTTTCTTAAGGATCTCTTCTTACTTAGCTAGCTACGAAGAAGCTAGTAGGTTCCTAGTAGAAAAAGCTCCTAGGTAGGCTATATAGGTCTTCTTAATACGGTTAGTTATATAGCCGCTCGAGGGAGCTATTACGGTCTTAAGCTTTAAAGGCTACTACCTAAGAGTCTCTTCCTCTTAAAGAGTAATTAGCTTTATAGTACTAATAGATTCCGTTATCGCTATATATATAGTAATTAGTAGCTTTATCTTATAAAGGTATTCCTTACGATAACTCTCGTAGTTACCTAAGGTAGTAGAAAAAGCTCTTTATTATATAGAGGTTAGCTTAGAGAAGAGGGAAGCTCCCTCTATAAATTCTATTGCCCTAGGATAAAGAGGGGGCTCGAGAGGGTCCTACTTATTAAAGAAGACTAAATTATAGATAGTTCTATCTATACGAGCCCGTAGCTCCTTTACCTACTTATCCTAATCTTAGGGCTTTATAAGAATCGTCTTATAGACTATAGGGATAGTAGAGGAGTCGTTTTTTAATATCGTTATAGAAGAGGGGGGGTAGAAAAGTTAGTTAAAAATCGGCTTTTCTAGTAAGAGGGGTAAAAGGAAGCTATAAAGGATATAAGAAAGGTGCCTTTTATAGTAGCTAGAAGGTATAGGAATTCTATTCCTCCTAGGCTTATAACTCTCGCGAAGAGAGATATAAGAAGTATATAAAAATATATAAAGGTAAAATTAAAAGTAAGGGGTCGGATAGGTAGGGTAGAGAGATTTAATTCTTATAGGAGCAGTAATTATAGTAAGGGAGTAATTATTATATTACCTTAATTATCCTTCTTTCCTTTAACGCCCCTCTTTATACCTATCTAGTATCCTAATTAATAAAGAAGATCCTACTTAAAGAAGCTATTAATGTCCCTTTAACTACCGAGCTTTTTACTAGTTTTTTCCCCTCCTTTCTAGCCGTTGCCGGTATATCCGTCTTATCTCTCGCTACCTCTATAGGAAGCTATCGCTACTTTTACTTCCCCTCTTACCCCTACCCTCCTCTCTATACCTCTTTTTAGCTCCTTCCTTAAAACCTGGTTTTTAGCTTCTTAGGTCCCTCGTGCTACGGGATATCTTTAAGAACTACGAAATTAAGCTACGCTTCGCGATACTATAAGCTCTTTCTATTTAATAAATTATCTATATAGGACGAATCGCTTAAATAAAGAAAGATTTCGGTAGCTAGTTTCCTTCCTTACCGTCCTAAGTATAGACTATATAATCTCGTTAAATAGAGATAAAGGATAGCTTAGTCTACTACTTCTTAGTACCTAGGGCTAGGATTCTAAGAATACTTAGCTAGCTTCTATTAAGTATTAAGCTTAAAAGGGAATTAAGAAGGAATTTATAAGCGACCTTATTAATATAAGCGTCTTAGGTAAGCTAGATAGTCTATTAAGACCTATTCTAAAGGATTTATATCTTTAAGAACTACTTTAGCTTTCTTAGCTTAGTTATCTTATACTTTTATTATAGGCCTTTTATAGCCTCCTTAGTAGTTACTTCTTCCTCTTTTAAGTAGGCTTAGATAATATCGTCGACGTAAAAGAAGACTATAATTTTACCTTTCTATATTATACACGGTTCCTAAGGGACTTTCTTAAAGCTTAGGGCTTTAATAAAACTAGTTAAATACTATTACTATATATAATAATATACCCTTATATTCCTATTTTACTATTATAAAGAAATAATAGGTATAGGGAGGCTCTATAAAATAAGCTAGTAAAAAGAGGCTTTATAATATAGTCTAAGGGAATAACCCTTAAAGATAAAGACCTTTACTAAATATCTATACCTTCCTTTAAGAAAAGTAGGTTAAGATAAGCCTATCCTAATAAAATAAAATATATATAAAATATATAAGTTAATTATAAGTAGAACGGATACCCTATTACCTATTTTATTCTAGCGGTTCTAAAGATATCCGCGATATAAGAAGAGGTAGGGCATAGAAAATTTTAGTTAAATCTACTACTTATACTAGAACCTATAGTCTTACGGTAACTATTACGTTATAATTAAACTACCTACTAAGTTAAGAAGATATACTATAGATAGAGCTTTATAAGTACTATAGAATATATAAGAAAGCTAACTAATTAGTTTACTAGTAAGTAAGTAATAGTCTATAAAAGACAAAGGATTTCCCTAAGAGTAGTAGATAGAATAAGTAAGTTTATAAGTATCTATTATAACGCTATTCTTTTAATATATTATTTAGCCCCTTATATACTTATTATAAACTCTAGACGAAATCCTACCTTATACTAGTTCGACTAATCCTTTTACTTACGTTATTAATTACCTAATCCTATGCTTATTACTTATACCTTATTATACTATAAAAGGGGTGATCTTTATAGTTTATATAAAGCTTTCCTAAGCTATAGAACCTTTCCTAGCTATTAGAAACTAGGAGAAAGTAATATATAGATAGCTTCTTCTTCCTTAAAAGGGTAGTTAATAAAGGCGTTAACTATATCTATCTAATTAAGCTCGAGGTCGAATTCTACTACTATAGCTATAAGGGTTTAAAAAGACATCCCTACTAAGGTAGTTGCTTTAATAAGTAGATCCTCTTTTTCCTATTAATTCCTATAGATAACTAGCTAGGCCTTATACTTTTAAAGGAAGCTATATTTATTAGTCTTATAGATAAAGACCTACTTATAGCTAAGGACCTATTTTCCTCTTACCCTTTCCTTAAGGACTTCTTTAAAAGACCCTATTACTTTATATAAGGCTAGGTAGTCTTTCTAGGCCTAGAAAAACTAGTCTTTAAAGGGGTGTTTTTCTAGCTACTTTTAGTTTACTAGTAGGTCTAGGAGGCCTCTTTTATATACCTTCCTTATTAATATTAGCTTAAAAGGCCGGCCTACTATAAACGCTTTATAGGAACCGTCTTTTATTAGCGTTAAATAAAAGTTAGGAAAACGATCGAAATAAAGGAGAAATTAGTCTTTTTTAGTATCGGGCCCTATACCTTCCTTTACTTCTTAAAGTAAGGATAAAAAAGCAGCTAGGTAATCCTTTAAGAGAGGTACCTTTCCTACCCCCTTAAGGGTTAAGATAGGAAGACTAACTAAAAAAGCTGCTTTTAGATCTTCTTCTTATTCTATAAGAGGAGGTATAGGGAGGTAGGCGTATTCTAGCTCTACCGCCTTCTTATACTCTCCTTCTTTATTTAGATTATTTAATCTAGTAGCTTCCTCTTCTTTTTCTTCTTTAATATTAGCGTTATCCTTAACTACTTTAACGTTAGTTTCTTTTTCTATTTCCTTATCTAAGGCCTCTTAGTAAGACTATTAAGAAGGGGGGATTTTAATCTTTTAAATTAGCTAATATTATAAGAGTAAGAGGGGCTATTAATCCCTCTTTTTATTAAAGAAGCTAGATTTATTAAAAATTATATCCTTAGTTAAAATAACCTTTTATAAAAGAAGAATCTAAATTTAAAAGATATTTATAGAATTATAATTAATAAGGTAACTAATAAAGGCTCTAAGATTAAGCTTTTTTTTCTTCTTCCTTTTTAGCTATATATTAATAGTTATTATATATACCTTATATCTATAGGTATAAAGGTAGGCTAGCGAGGCCCTCTTTTTTATAAAGAGCTTAAAGAGGGATTTCTAGTCTATTCCTTAGTTTAGTTCCCTAGGGTCCTTAAGGTCCCTAGGGGTCCGGTTCTAAAGGTAATAGGCGGTCTTAATAACTTCCCTTTAAAAGTTATATAGAAGCTTTATAGTAAGTCTTATTATATAGGCCCTTTTTATTATAGCACCCCTTAATCTTTCTACCCCTCCGTTCTAGGCCTAGGTATTTAGTATTAATAGGAGGGGTAAAATATATATTTTTTAAAGCTAATTTAAGATATCCTTTATAAATAGCTCTCTATTAAACTATATCTTCTTTACCTTATAGCTAAAGTAGGATTTTATCTAGTTAATAAAGTCTTAGAAGGTAAACTAGTTATACTTACTTAGGTAGGTCTATAAGAAATAAAGGAAAACTATCCTTAAAAAAGCGTTTATAAAAACCATTACCTTAATAAAGCTTTCTTAATCCTTAGATATATTAGTTTAGTCGACCTAAACTTCCTTATATAGCTAGTCTAGCTATAAAGGGGTTCGTTTAGAAATTCGTCTCTTAGTCTTTCCTTAGCTATAGTATTTATATTTAACGGTCCTTAGGCCCCTTATTTATACGCCCTATTATTAGCCTAGCTTATATAAAGCTAGGGGGCCTAGGTAATTTAGTTATACGTGCTAAAAACGTCCGTTTCCTTAGGCTTCCGGAAAAGGGTCCTTTAAACCTACTCTCCTTTAAGTAAGGAAAGCTAACTTTTTAAGAGATTCCTTCTTAAAGATAGGTTATAATTTAAGAATAAATTAACCGAATTTTTCCTCGATAAGCCTAATCGTTTAATTCTTTTAGACTAGCCTCGTAGGCCTAGACGTTATATCTTAGAAGATTCCTTCCTCTTAAAGAAAGCGGAAGGAAATTAAGCTCGTTAAAAATTAAAGGTAAAAAGCTACCCTTTTTCGTCGAAGAATTTATATAGTCCTATTAAGTAATTTTATTATAAAATTCACCATTCTATATCCCTTTATCTATACGGTTAATTCCCCGGTAATAAGGTATTCCCTCTATACCTTCTTAAAGCACTAGAATTATAAGAGTATATTATAAATATTAAGGGAAGTACTAGAGTTAAGGATAGCTAATTTTCGTAGGGGATAATTAGAAGGTCTTAATAGGTAGTCTAACTAATCTATATAAAAGATAAATACTAGATTTACTATACTAACGATTTTTCCTTAAATTTATAGCTTAAATAAGGGCAGCGGCGTTATTAGTTACTATTTCTTAGTAACCTAAATCTCGTCTATCTTCTTTTATTATAAGGGGTCCTCTTTAAGAGACTATTATATCGTTTCTTATAGCCTCTTTAAAGTATTAAGTCCTTTAAGTTAGTTTTCCTAGAAGACCTATTAGTATTATAATAACCGATAGCCTAGGGATTTATAGGCTAGGCAGCCGTTTCGTCGTTTAGTCTTTTACTTCTTCGAGGAATCCTTATCCCGATTTAGAAGGTTTACTTAAAAACCTCCCCTTTTTACCCTTATTACTAATTTTAACGAGCTTCGATTTCGACTAGTTCCTTAATTTTTCGACTAATAAATTAAAAGGTCTATTAAGGGACTAGTTAGGCCGGACTAACTAATAGGACTAGGGCCGGGCCTAGAGTAAGAGGCGGAGCTAGGGCCAGGCCTAGGGCAGCCGTTAAAGATAGTATTAATACTCTTAAGGGAGGAGGAGCTAGAGGGGTAATAGCTATAGTAGTAGTAGCAGCGAGAGCTATAGTAATAAGGGCTATAGTAGCTATAAGGGTAGAAGGTCGAGCCGTCTAGGTCGAGTGCTAGCTATAAAGGAATAAGACTACTTACTATTATACTTTAATAGCCTCTTTATTTAGTTCTTAGCTAGCTTCTTAAAATATAGTTAAGTAACCGTTACTAATAGGCTTTATTAATAGAGATATATCCTATAACTACTAGCTAGAAAGAGCTTTTATAAGGAAGTATTAGTTAGCTTCCTTAAGGATTTCTTTCTACTTAGCTAGCTATAATAAAGCTAGTAAGTTCCTAGTAAAAAAGGCTCCTAGGTAGGCTATATAGGTCTTCTTAATATAGTTAGTTATATAGCCCCTTAAGGGAGCTATCGAGGTCTCGAGCTTTAAGAGCTACTACCTAAGAGTCTTTTTCTCTTAAAGAGAGATTAGCTTTATAGTACTAACGGATTCCGTTATCGCTATATAGATAGTAGTTAATAGCTTTATCTTATAAAGGTATTCCTTATAGTAACTCTTATAGTTACCTAAGGTAGTAGAAAAAGCTCTTTACTATATAAAGGTTAGCTTAGAGAAGAGGGAAGGCCTAAATCTAGTCTTAAAAGGTTCTTCCGTTTAGCTATAATTATCTATATAAGATAGTATATCTACGAGTAGATAGAAAAAGTATTATTAACTTTAATACCTCTTTTATATACTAATATACTACTAATAAATTCTATTAAATCTCCTACCTTATACTCCTTCTTCCCTTTTATTATATAGTCTTATATAATTCCTTAATTTCCTAAAATTCTACTTTTACTTATATACCTTAAGATATATCTTATCTCTTACTACCTTTATAAGAAGCTATTACTACTTTTACTTCCCCTCTTACCCTTACCTTTCTTTTTATATCTCCTTTTAGCTCCTTCTTTAAAACTTATTTTTTAGCTTCCTAGGTCCCTTATACTAAGGGATATCTCTAAGAACTATAAAATTAAGCTATACTTCGCGATATTAATAGTTTACTAGTATATTAAGAGCTAAAGTATCTTACTAATAGATTATTATAAAAGAGGTATATTAGCTCTTATAAAAAGGCTGCCTTTAAAGGTATTATAATATAACCCTTTTATAATAGTAGTTTATCTAAGTATACTAACTAAAAGCCCTTCCCTTTTAAAAATTCTTAAGTCTCCTTTAGCTTATTAATTACTATATTAACTAACTAAGTACGTTTTAGTAACTTTAGTAATAGTTCTAGAACTTCTATTATATAAACCTTTATATAGTAAGCCGCTTTTTTAGCGGTCTTTCTTAAAAGTAACTATTTATAACTAGCTTTCTCTTTAGCTTAATTAGCTAATTATTTAGGTCTCGTACTTAAAATATTATAGTTTTACTATAAATAAGCTTATATATTTTCCTTATATAAAGGTACTTTACTATACTTATATTAACTTAAGGTTAAGTATCTCTTTACTTATAAAACGCTTTATAATTTCTCTATATAAATATAGTATTAATAGTAGCTAGCTTTACTTATAAATCTAGTAATAGTTTTATAGATAGTAGCTTCTTACCTTTATATCTAAGTATTCTTAATAACGCGTTTACTAGGTTTAATTTACTTATATAATACTTAATTATAAAGTTAAATAGTATTAAATATATATACTATCTTTGTCGCGAAGCGTGGCCTGATTTCGTAGTTCTCGGAGATATCCCTTGGCAAGAGGGACCAAGGAAGCTGAAAAACACCCGGTGTAGAAGAAGGAAGAAGGAGCTAAAAAGAGGTGCAGAAAGGAGGGTGGGGGCATAAGGGGAAGCAGAAGTGGCGATGGCTTCCTATAGAGGTGGCGAGAGATAAGACGGATGTGCCGGCAACGGCTGGAAAGGAGGGGAAAAACCGGCAAAAAGCTCGGTAGTTAAAGGGACATTAGTGGCTTCTTTAAGCAGGATCTTCTTTGTTAATTGAGATGCTAGAAGGGTATAAAGAGGGGCGTTAGATAGAGGAAAGAAGGACAATCAAGGCAATATAACAATCACTCCCCTACTGCAATTGCTGCCCCCGCAAGATTCAAACATCTCTGCCCTGCCTATCCGACCCCTTACTTCTACTTTTACCTTCGTGCATTTTATATGCACTTCTCGCATCTCTCTACGCGAGAGTTATAAGCCCGGGAGGAATAGAATTCCTATACCTTCCGGCTGCTGCAAAAGGCACCTTCTTGCATCCTTTTACCCCTCTTACTAGAAAAGCCGATTTTTAACCGACTTTTCTGCCCCCCCTCTTCCGCAATGATGTCGAAAAACGACTCTGCCACCCCTACGGTCCGTAGGACGATTCTTACAGAGCCCTAAGATTGGGATAAGTGGGTAAAGGAGCTACGGGCTCGGGTGGACAGAACTATCCACAATTTGGTCTTCTCTAATAAGCAGGACCCTCTCGAGCCCCCTCTTCGTCCTAGGGCAACGGACTTTACAGAGGGAGCTTCCCTCTTCTCTAAGCTAACCTCTGCATAATAGAGAGCTTTTTCTGCTACCTTAGGCGACTACGAGAGTCACCGAAAGGAATACCTCTACGAGATAAAGCTATTAACGGCTGCTCGTACGGCGATAACGGAATCCGTTAGTGCCGTAAAGCTAATCTCTCTTCGAGAGGAAGAGACTCCTAGGCAGTGGCTTTTAAAGCTCGAGACCTTAACAGCTCCCTCGAGAGGTTATATAACTAACCGTATTAGGAAGACCTATACGGCCCACCTAGGAGCTTTTTCTGCTAGGAACCTGCTAGCTTCTTCGTGGCTAGCTAAGTAGGAAGAAATCCTCGAGGAAGCTAACTAATACTTCCTTATAGAAGCTCTTTCCGGCCAGTGGCTACGGGATATATCTCTGCTAATAAAGCCTATTAGTAACGGTTACTCGACTATCTTTCGAGAGGCTAGCCGGGAACTAGACGAAGAGGCTGCTAGAGTATAACAGCAAGTAGTCTTATTCCTTCGAGGCCAGCACTCGACCTAGACGGTTCGACCTGCAGCCCCTGTTGCTACGGCTCCCGCTGCTGCTGCTGCGGCTGTTGCTCCTTCGGCTCCTCCTCCCTCGAGGGCCTCAACGTCGTCGTCAACTGCAGCTGCTGCCCTAGGCCCGGCCCCGGCTCCGCCTCTTACTCCGGGCCCGGCCCCGGTCCCGTCAGTCAGACCGGCCCGACTAGTCCCCTAATAGACCTTTCAGTCCGTTAGTCGAAAAATCAGGGAACTAGTCGAAATCGAACCTCTTCGTCAAAATCAGCAACAAGGGGTAAAGGGGGGGTTTTAAGCAGACCTTCCGGACCGGGACGAGGATTCCTCGAAGAAACGAACGAGAAGGAATCGACCTACCTACTAAGCATGCAAAAAGCCCCATCGGCTAGAAGACTGCTAGCAGGTCTTCGAGGAAAACCGACCCGAAGGAATCAACCCTTTAAAGAGGCTACGAGAAACAGTATAACAGTCTCTTAAGGAGGACCCCTCGTTATAGAAGAAGATAGACGAGATTCGGGTTGCTAAGAAATAGCAACTAACGCCGCTGCCCTTATTCGAGCCGCAAATTCGAGGAAAAATCGTTGGTATAGCAAATCCGGCCTTCGTCTTCCCTACGGATCAATAAGGCTAAGACCAACCGTTAGAACCCTCCGACTATCCCCTACGAAAATCAGCTATCCTTAACTCTAGTGCTTCCCTCGATATATATAATATACTCTCACGATTCCGGTCCTTTAAGAAGGCACGAAGGGAATATCTTATTGCCGGGGAATTAACTATACGGATAGAGGGATATAGAAGGGTGAATTTCACGATAAAATTACCTAACGGATCTATACGAATTCTTCGAAGAAAAAGGGTAGCTTTTTGCCCTCGATTTTCAACGAGCCTGATTTCCTTCCGCCTTCTTCGAGAGGAAGGAATCTTCTAGGATACGACGTCTAAGCCTACGAGGCTAGTCTAGAAGAATTAGACTATCGGGCTTATCGAGGAAAAATTCGGTTAATTTATTCTCGAATTCCGACCTATCCCTAGGAAGGAACCTCTCGAGAAGTCAGCTTTCCCTGCTAGGAGGAATAGGTCTACCACAAAGGACCCTCTTCTAGCAGCCCAAGGAGACGGCATTCTTTGGCACGCACGACTAGGTCACCTAGGCCCCTTAGCTTTACATAAGCTAGGACAACAATAGGGCGTACGAATAAGGGGACCAAAGACCGTCGAATGCGAATACTGCGGCTAAGGGAAGACTAGGAGACGAATTTCTAGACGGACCCTAATACGGCCGGACCAGCCGTGTAAGGAAATTTAGGTCGACTAGACCGACGTCTCTAGGGATCAGGAAAGCTTCGTCAGGGTAATGTTTTTTATAGACGCTTTTTTAGGGATAGTTTTCCCCTATTTCTTACGGACCTACCTAAGCAAGCATAACTAGTCTGCCCTCCGGGACTTCGTTAACTAGATAAAATCCCACTTTAGCTACGAGGTAAAGAAGATACGGTCTAACGGAGAGCTATTTACGAAGGATATCTTAAATTAGCTTTGAAAAAGGGGCATTTACCCTCCCGTTAGCACCGAATACCTAGGCCTAGAACGGAGGGGCAGAAAGATCAGGGGGTGCTATAATAGAAAGGGCCCGTACGATGAGACTTGCTGCAAGGCTTCTACACGACCTTTAGAGGGAAGTCGTTGAGACCGCCTATTACCTTCGGAACCGGACCCCTAGAGGGACTACCTAAGGAACAGACTAGAAATCCCCTCGAGCTCTTTACGAAGAAGAGGCCTCGCTAGCCTACCTTCGTGCCTACGGCTATAAGGCATACGCAATAACTGCCGATATATAGCTAAAAAGGAAGAAGAAAAGAAAGCTTAATCCGAGAGCCTTTATTAGTTACCTCGTTAGTTATAATTCTACGAATATCTTCCGGATCTAGATTCCTCTTCTACGGAAGGTTATTTCGACTAGGGATGTAATTTTCAACGAATCTAGCTTCTTCGACGGAAAGAGGGATCAACAGCCCCTCTTACTCTCTTAACGTTAGCTAATTTAGAAGATTTAAATCCCCCCTTCCTAATAGTCTTAAGAAGAGGCCCTAGACAAGGAAACGGAAGAAGAAACCGACGTCGAAGTAGTAGAGGATAACGCCGACTTCGAGGAAGAAGAAGAAGAGGAAGCTGCTAGATTAGATAATTAAGACGAAGAAGGAGACTATAGGAAAGCGGTAGAGCTAGAATACGCCTACCTACCTACGCCTCCTCCTACGCAAGAAGAAGATCTAGAAGCAGCTTTTTTAGTCAGTCTTCCCGTCTCGACCCTAAGGGGTGGGAAGGCACCTCTCTCGAAGGATTACCCGGTTGCCTTTTATCCCTGCTTCGAGAAGCAAAGGAAGGTATAGGGCCCGATACGAAAGAAGACTAGTTTCTCCCCTATTTCGATCGTTTTTCCGACTTCTACCTAACGCTAATAGAAGACGGTTCCCACGGAGCGTTTATAGCAGGCCGGCTTTTCAAGCCACTATTAGCAAGGAAGGTATATAAAAGAGACCTCCCGGACCTACTAGCAAACCAGAAGCAGCTAGAAAAACACCCCTTAAGAGACTAGTTTTTCTAGGCCTAGAAAGACTACCTAGCCTTACACGAAGAAATAGGGTCTTTCGAAGAGGTCCTTAAGGAAAAAGCAAGAGGAAAATAGGTCCTTAGCTATAAGTAGGTCTTTATCTATAAGACTAATAAACACGGCTTCCTTTAAAAGTGCAAGGCCCGGCTAGTTGTCTATAGGAATTAATAGGAAAAAGGGGATTTACCTACTAGGGCAACCACCCTAGCTAGGATGTCTTTTCGGACCCTTATAGCTATAGTAGCAGAATTCGACCTCTAGCTCGATTAGATAGATATAGTTAACGCCTTTATTAACTGCCTACTCGAGGAAGAAGAAGTTGTCTATATACGCCTTCTACTAGGCTTCTAATAGCTAGGAAAGGTTCTACGGCTTAGGAAAGCTCTATACGGACTACGAAGATCACCCCTTCTTTGGCAATAGCATTTAATAGGTTCCCTCGAAGCCCTAGGCTTTACGAAAGTCCCTTAGGAACCGTGTATAATATAGAAGGGTAAAATCACGGTCTTCTTCTACGTCGATAATATTATCTAGGCATACCCGAAAGAGGAAGAAGCTGCTATAAGGGAGGCTATACGTAGCCTGCAATAAAGGTATAAGATAACCCGGCTAGGGGAGCTAAAGTGGTTCCTAGGGATACGAATCCTTTAGAATAGGTCCTAACGGACTATCTAGCTTACCTAAGACGCCTATATCGATAAGGTCGCTTATAAATTCCTCCCTAATTCCCTCGATAAGAAGCTTCCCTCTACGCCTATATTAGACGAAGAGCTTTTACTTAATCCGTCCTTTTAAGCTAGGGAGTAAGAGAAACACTAATATTAATAGAAGGTAGGCTCCCTGCTTTTTTTAGCTATTTCTACTAGACCGGATATCTCTTTTACGGTCTCCCGGCTAGCTAGGTATAACTAGAATCCTAGCCCTAGGCATTAAGAAGCAGCAGACAGAGCTATCCTTTATCTCTATTTAACGAGATTATATAGTCTACGCCTAGGAGGGCAGGGAAGGAAATAAGCTGCCGAAATCTTCCTTTATTCGAGCGATTCGTCCTTTGCGGACAATTCCTTAGATAGAAAGAGCTTATAAGGGTATATTATATCCCTTTTTAGAGGAACTATTGCTTAGAAAGCTTCGAAGTAGGCTACCGTTACGACTTCTAGTACGGAGGCAGAGTTACTAGCTCTTTTAGAAGCGTTAAAAGAAGCGATTTTCCTTAGCCGGCTACTAATATCGTTACGACTGTAAATTCCGTCCCCGTTAGCTATAGAATGCGATAATACGTAGACTATACGAATTCTCACGGAGGAAAATAGCAAGCTATCGACCCGGCTACGGCATATCGATATCTACTAGCATTGGTTACGCTAAGAGGTCTAAAGGGGACTTATTTCCGTCCGTTAGGTTCTAACGGCATTAATGAAAGCCGACGGTCTTACGAAGCCCCTGCCGAAGTAGAAGCTAGCTGTCTTTTTATAGCAAATAGGGCTAGAAGACGTTCGAGAGAAGCTATCCTTAGAGGCCCGCCTTAAGAGTCTACGAGAGGAGCTAATAGCACGTACGAGAAGGTGACGTCTATAGCCAAAGAAATGGAAGAGGTTTTTCCCTTTAGAGGGCCCCCTATTTTAATTAGGTTTTTTCCCTTCTAAGAAGGCCCCCCTTTCTTATAGGACTTTCCCCTCTTTAGGCCCCTTTTCCTTAAGTAGGTCTAAAAGAAAACACCCGGTAGAAGGAAGAAGGAGCTGAAAAGAGGTGCAGAAAGGAGGGTAGGGGCATAAGGGGAAGCAGAAGTGGCGATGGCTTCCTATAGAGGTGGCGAGAGATAAGACGGATATGCCGGCAACGGCTGGAAAGGAGGGGAAAAACCGGCAAAAAGCTCGGTAGTTAAAGGGACATTAGTGGCTTCTTTAAGCAGGATCTTCTTTATTAATTGAGATGCTAGAAGGGTATAAAGAGGGGCGTTGGATAGAGGAAAGAAGGACAATTAAGGCAATACAACAATTACTCCCCTACTGCAATTGCTGCCCCCGCAAGATTCAAACATCTCTGCCCTGCCTGTCCGACCCCTTACTTCTACTTTTACCTTCGTGCATTTTATATGCACTTCTCGCATCTCTTTACGCGAGAATCTTACTTACCTTTTATTTAAGGAGGTCTAGTATATAAACGTTTAAAGGTTATAGTAGTTTAATAATACCTTTACTTTATATACTACCCCTTTAATATAATATCGCTAGTATTTAAATAACTTTATAATAGTAAATAGTTCTTAGTTTAAAATACTATAATTACGATTAGCTTTAGTAAACTTCTATAATTAAAATATAATTAAATAAAAGCGCCCTTTATTATTAAGTTAAGAGATTATCCTTACTATTATAAATTATAATATAATTATTTCGATATAAATATATCTTTTTAAATTATAATATTAAAGGAGTAAAGCTTATTAAAAAGTATCCTTTAAAGCTTAAAACGCTACCCTTTAGTAAGGTTTAGCTCTATACTTCTTAGCTTTTTTTTATTCTTACTCCTTTTTAGTAATATAGTTAAGGGCGTTATAACTCTTAAGTACCTATATATAAATTATTAGTAAAAATTATAGAGCTTAAGGAAAACCTAAATATTATAATAGGTTATAAGTTTAAGCTATTAAGTTATTACTTTTACTTATTAAGGGTTTATTAATACCTTATTAATAAATAAAATAAACTTAAGGAACTTAACTAACTATTAATAAAAGATATACTTTAATAGTTTTATATAAAGCTTTATAGCCCTTAGCTTTTTTATTACTTATCCTAAGTATTTAGTATATTCTTTTTTTATCGTAAAGTATATAAGGATATTATTAAAGTAAACTATATAGATTATATTTATAAGCCCTTTAAGCGCTTAATAAATATAGCTTTAAAATATAGCTAATATATTAGTAAGTTTAAAGGGTATTACTAAGTATTTAAAATATATATAAGATATTAAAAAAGTAGGTTTTTATTTATCTCCTTCTTAAATTTAAATATATTAATATATTAATATATATTAATCTTAGAAAAATACTTAGCTCTTTAATAGTAGTTAATAATCTTTAAAATAAAGGTTAAATAGTATTAATTCTTTATATAACTTAGTTAAGTCCTTAGTAGTCTATATATAGCTATAAGGTACTATCTATTTTTAAAATAAAAAGAATAAGTGCCTTAGCTAAGCTCCTTAACTCTTAGATTATTTTCCTTCTTATTATATCTTAGATTTAATCGCGTAATACTTAGAGTTCCTTTTATAATAAAGGGTAAATTAGTTTATAAGGGGGTTTTATATTAAAGATTAAATTAATTAAGTAATATATTCCCTTTTTAGCTAGTAATATATTAGATTTATTAGCTAATAAAGTATCTTTAAACTAATAAAGAGTTAGTAGGATTTTAGCTTATTCTTCTTATAAAATCCCTTTATCTTTATCTTTATCTAGTAATAAGATTAGCTTAAGATTAAGCGCTATTATATATACCCTTACTTTATTCTTATATTCTTAAAGGAATCTATAAGGGTTTTATAGGGTTTCGCTACTTAATTAATACTTAAGCTACTACTATTATTTTTATAGGATAATATAAATATATTTACTCTTTAAAGTAGTAACTAATAAAAGGATTAGTATTTAATAGTTTAGCGTAAACTTATTAATACTAATATAAAAATAAGTAATTATCTTTTTAATACCTCTTATATTTATTACTTAAAGTAATATTAACTATACTTTATACTCCTTTACCTTACTACTACTAAGCCTTAATAGCTTATAGTATAATAGCGCTACTTATAATAATCCTTATTATTAAGTAAAGTATATATTTATAAGGTTAATAGTACTATAAGTATCTAAGTATATTAGGACTTTAATAGGGTTTTACCTTAATATTATTATAAGAGTTTTAAGTAACTATCTTATAAGTATTAAGTTTACTAAAGGAAAGGTATTTACCTTAATATCTTACCTTTTCTTTATTTTATAATATTAAGTTTAAAAGTCTTTACTAAGGTTTCTCTTATTAAAGAAGTAATATATTTTATAGATAGGTATCTTAGTTTATTATATTAGAAATATATAATTCTTAATTAAGTAAAAGATCCTTTTCTTAAATAATATCCTTTAATTTAGCCTTTAATAAGTATATTACTAGCTTACTAGTTATTAGTTAAATTAATAGTATTTTATTAACGATTAAGCCTAGCTTATTAGCCTCTTTAATTCCTTCCTTTATATATACTACCTTAAGGTATAATATTATTTTTATTCTTAGTTCCTTTAAAAGTAAAAGTAGTATTAATACGTTGCTTTTTATTAATAGGAGTATCTTAATATTATTAAGTAACTTATATAAGCTCTTTTTATTAAGAAGTATAAATAAGTATTAAATAAAGGTTAATTTAGCCTTAAAGCTATAGCTTTAGCTTAGTAAAAAATATAAGAATACGCGCCTTTTTTAATAAGCGTTTAAAATACCTCTTTAAGGAGTTAAAGTATAAGCTAAACTTTAAAAGGAACGAGCCTTCTTATTAATAGGCCTCCTTTAATTATATTACTAATAGTATCTCCTTATTTATAGTATCCTTAATAAAGATAAGTATTTATTTTTTAAAGTATACTTAATTTATACTATATTTAATTTAGTTAATTAGTATTTATTCTTTAAGGTATTAGCGCTATCTTACTTTATAGTTACTATATATATAATTTACTATATAAAGGATCTTTATTTTATTATAATAAAAATCTTTAAGCCTTACCTTAAAACTATCCTTTAAATTATAAGTTTAGTTTAAATATTTCTATATATTAATAAGTTAAGATAATTAAGTAATATTTTTAATCTTAACCTTATTATTACGACTACTATTTAATTTAAGGAAGTAAGACTATTATTATTATTAAGATTATACTAAGTACCTAGCTAAAAGTATCTAGAACTTTAATATTAAATAGGAGGGAAAAACTAAAGTACTTAAGGGAAAACCCTCCCTTCTTTTAGTATAGGTCTACCTTAAATAAGGTTATAATAGTAGTATATAAGAAATTTACGCTAGCTACCGCGGGCTCCTCCCGCGCTATTATATCTTAGTATAGGCCTTCTTAGGCTATAACCGCTACTATCTTAAGCGGTCGCGGCCCGGGCTCGCTAGCCTAGGCCTAAGGTTATAAGTAGTAGTCTTTCTTTAAGGGCCTAACTCGCGGGCGCCTCTATTTACTATAGCTCCTATATTATAGCCGCGTAGCCGCGGTCGCGTCGGCTTATCTATCCGTTAGTTAGTAGGGCAGGTAATATCCGGTTACTAGGCCGGGCGCTAGTATAGGTCGCTCTTAAGTAGGGCCGGCTAATTAAAATTTAGTTAGCTAGCTCTATTAATTATAAATCGGTTTTTATCTAGTTATACGACTTCTTAATTAAGGGCGCGGTAGCTTATATTTACCTTCTATTATATAGTTATTAATTACGCGCGCTTAGCTTATATATATATATACCTGCCCTCCCCCCTTTATTTTATTTATACCTTCTCTTATCTCTTTATTATTTATCTCTTTTATAAGCTTAACTACTACCTTACCCGCTTTATTTTTATAACTCTAGGTCTCTTTAGTACTATATCTAGTTTGCTCGTCGCTACGTTATAATATCTAACTAGGAAGCTAACTTAGGTAGTAGTAGCTCGCTTCCTTTAAAACCCCCTCCTTATAAGAAAGTCGCTATTATAGCGGGATCGGAGCGCTCTATTTTATATTTTATATATATTAAGCGTCTTACTAATAAGCTTACCTATAAGTCTTCTCGCTAGCTATTAAAACTAGTCTTATAAGTATTAATCTTAGTTTTATCTTAAGTTAGTCCTACCTTTAGTATTTTAGCTAACTTTAATAGCTATAAAGGCTAAAGTATATATTGCTTACGCTAACTTTAACTAGTCTTATTATTAAGTAAGTAACCCTATCTTACTATAGTACTATCTAAGTTCGGTATTAATTTATATTTTAGATTACCTTTAAAGGTAAGGAGGCCGCGTATACCCTTTACTAAGTATAGTCTAAGGTAGATAGCCCTTCCTTTATTAAGGGTTTAGTATAAGAGCGCTTTTACTATATTATTCTAGAAACTTATATTTACGCTAGTTAAAAGGCCCTTACCGCTAAGGGTAAAAGCGCGTTAAGCGAGTCTACCCTTAGTTTAGCTATAGTCGCTAAGAATATTAAAACGCTTATATTAGCTTTTACTTATTTTATAGATAATACCTACTATATATATAAGTTTCTAGAAAAGTACCTAAGTAAGTTTAGCGATACTATTAAGACCTTAGCTTAGGTTAAGCTTAATTACTTTTAGTTACTTAAAAGACTCTTATAGTAGTTAATAATTTTTATCTTATTACTAGCAATAACCTTAATAGTAAGGATAGTAGTTTTAATCTTACTAGGCCCGGTCTAGCCTTAGTCCCTTTTAATAAAAAGAAAGGTAAAGGTAAAAGTAAGGCGGCTATTATACTTAAGGCTTTATTTAAGGCTAAGGCTAAGGAGTCCGCTATTATTACTATACCTATAGTCGTTATAAAGCTAGCTTAGGAGCTTACCGCGTTTCCCTTTATTAGTTTTAACGCTAAGCTTTAGCTTAGTAGTTCTCCTAGCGCTAAGCCCGCCTTAAAGCGTCCTTATCTTATATTACTTACCGATCTTACTAACGCTCCCGACTTTATTTAATAGCGTCTTTATAGCTATCGCGGTTTAGTCTTAGCTAAGATTATCGCTAGTCTTAACTTTAATTAGATCTAGGGTTATAGTATAAGCTATAGCGAACGCCTCCGCGCCGCCGCCGGTATAGGTCCTACCTTAGTATAGACCTTAGTCGTTACTCTATCTTATAAGCTAGCCGTCTAAGCTAGCTTTAGTTTAGGTTTAAGGTTAGGCTTAACCGGTCGTTATTAGGCTTCTTATAATAGTAGTAGTCCTTATACTCCTTATAAGCCTTAAGTTACTCCCTCCTATACTTTATATACTACCTTAAGGGGGTCCTATTATTCTTACTATAATAATAAAGTAGATATTACTACTAATAAGTTAAGCTAAGGTTATAGTTTAAGGGGCTAGTTATTAGCTTTATCTTAGTTTAGTTCTAAGTTAGGTCTTATTTAATTATAGTCTTTTAATTATAAGTCTTATTTTATAGCTATTAAGGCCGGTTTAGTTAAGTTATATTAGTTTTATTTAATCTATAGTTTAATTAGTAAGGTTTATACTTAGTCTAGGTCTAGTTCGGTTAATACTATAGTCCTATTATTATAAGTCCTCTCCCTTCTTAAATCGCCTTAGTAAGGGAAGTAGTTAGCTAAGGTAATCTTAGTTAAGGCCGCTTTATCTTTAGCGCGACCCCGGTCCTATTATCTAGTATATCTATATATAGCCTTTAAGCTAGGTCGAACTAATAAAGCCTACTTAAGTAAAGGAACTATTACGCTAGCAGCGCCGCTATTATTTTTCTTTAAAGGCCCGCTCTTATATTACTTATATCCTAGGCTTATATTAAGAGGGACTCCCTTACCTCCTTTATTAATAAATAGTCGATTATTATATAGTAGATCGTATTTTATTTTTATCTATAAGTATATATTAGTAAGACTATACTAAGGACCTATTAGTTAAAGAGGAAGTTATTAAGCTTAATCTTTCTTATATATATCTAAGTAATTACTATACTAATATACTTAGGGAGGTATTTATAATAGTTTAATATTATCGCCTTATTAAACTATAGCGGGAAGTTAATAAGGTAGAGGGTATTTTAGTATTATTAGATCGCGTTTTCTTTAATATTCTATTAAGCGGCCTATTCCTTATTTAGCCTTTTAAGCGACTAAGCTTTATCTAAGAAGTCGTTTAATCTTATCTAGCTCTAGACCCCTTTTATCTCCTTTATAAGGGGGGGCTTACTAGGTAGTAGCGCCGCTAAGGGCCTACTCTCTCTTTAGCGTCGCTTCCTCTTAAGTATACCCGCGACTATATTAAATATATATTAGATTTAGCTTAGGAGCCCTAAATCCTTTAACTTTTAAAGGGTATCTATTATTCTTTAGTTTAAGTAAAGGTTAATTAAAGGCACTTATACCTCTACTATTACTTAGTAAAATAAGGTTAAGCGGTAAGCGCTTATTACTACCTAAATATAAGCTAACTAGTCTTATACTAGGTCCCGCGTAATCTTATATAGTTTCCCTTTTATAAGTATTATCTTATAAAATATAACTATAGTATAAGAGATTAAGGACCGGATTACCTTATTATAGACTTCCTTAGTATATAGTAAGGTATAGCTCTATATAGATAACGCGAGCTTAGTTAAAGCTATAGTTTAGCGCTTTATCTTTACTTAGAGCTATTTTAAGTATACCTTTTAATATAGTTTCTAGTATACTTAAACCCTTAGTAAGTAGGCCTCCTAGACTAGTATTACTATATTAGTCCTAAGGTAGACTAGCGTTATTATTGCTTATCTCCTTTATATAAAGTATATTAACTCGCTCTTTAATAGTTTAAAAGTAACTATAAACTTAGCCGCTTACTTTATATATACCTTCTAAGCCTCCTTTAAGCGTACTACTATTATAGCCTTATTAAGTTTAATACTAACTATATTTATATTATCGGCGAAGCTAATAATATAAATACTATATATTATACTAAGCCTTTTATATAAGGGGGTTATATAGTATAGAAATAGGATTAAGGATAAAAGGGAGCTTTAAAGGACTCTTATTAATACTTAAGTTAGCTTTAAGGTCTTTTTATTAAAGTAAAAGGTCGATCTTTTATTACTTATAAAGCTCTATATTAAGCTTATAAGCTATCTAAGGTATCTCTAAAGCTTTAGTTCCCTTATAAGCTTATTATAGTTAACTATATTAAATACGCCCTTAATATCTAACTATAGGAAAGATATAATGCCCTTTTAGGCTTAAGTTATATATATTAGTTCTATTACTAGTAGGATCGCTACTTTTATAAAGCGCTCTCTCTTATTCCCTATCTATTTATTTAATAGGATACCGTTTACCTTTATAGCTCCTATAATCCTTTAAGCTAGTATCTACTTAAGTACTTTCCCTACTATAAGTAAGAAGGAAATTAGTTTTTATCCCCTTACTATATAGTAGGCCTTTAGCCTCTTACCTAGCTTTTAAATTACTACTACGTTTACGCTATAAAACCGTTCTAAGAAATATAAGAGCTTAGTATAAGCGTTAAAGATTATAGCTAGTTACTAAACTAAGGCTAGTTTATACTTCTTAATAAACCTTAAAGGGATACTATTTAGACCTACTACTTTTTAGCTTACTATCTTACCTAGCGCCGCTATAATATTAGCTAGCTAGATCTATTAGTTAATTATAAAGGTCGCCTTAGCTATAAGTAAGGGTAGTCCTTAAGTTATACTAAACTCTAGTAAGAAGAACTTAGCAGCTAGTAACTAAACCTTCCCTTTAAAGGTTTCTATTAGTTAGTCCTTACCTTCCTTAACTAGTAGTAGGATATAAGTTAGTTCTAGTAGTAGCTTACTATAAAGTTTAGCCTACCTCTTTATATTTTAGAGCTTAGTATTATTAGCGCTAAATTCCTCTAAGAACTTATATTAGTAAGCTATTCTTACCTTACTAACGGTCTACTTCTAAGCTATAAACGCCTTATATAGGTCTTCTTAGTTTACCTCGCTCCTTTCTTACCTATACCCCCTCCTTACCCTCTTAGCCTCCCTCGTCGCCCTCTTTACTTTTAAGGTAAACTATATATTACCCTTAAGTAATACTTACCCTTAGCGTAGAACTATAGCTATCGCGATCTATACTAAAGTAGTAAAGATATAGTTTAGGTCTTAGTCGATATCCTTAAGCGTCTAGAGCGTTAGCTAGTATAGTCTTAGCTAAGATATAGTCTTAGCTTTAACTAGCTTTACTTTTACTTCTTTTTACCTTAGGGTTAGTTTAGGTACTTAGGCCTAGGTATTAACTTATAGTATAATAGTCTAAGGGATATAGTTTAACTTAGTTAGGTCTAGGTTAGGCCTAGTATACTATATCTTAGTCTTTAGTATTACTTAAGCTAGGTTAATAATACTATCCTTTTAGTTATAGAAAAATCTTATATACTCTCTTCTTAAAGTAGTAAGTTTAAGTTATAATCTTATTGCCTTTTATATAAGTTATATCGCGCTATCTAAAGTTCTATTATATCTATCTTAAAGCGGGTAATAGATATTAAAGTCCTTTACTATTACTATAAGGTACTTTAGTTCGATTACGCTTAAGTTATATAACGCTCTAGCCCTTATAGCCCTTAGTAGTAAGTAAATCGCTTATAGTTTAATACTATCCTTAAAAATTACCTTACTTTAGTTAAGCTTAAACTAAGGTAACTAAGTCCCTAGCCTAAGCCTTTTATATATATATAGCGCGTACCTCCCTTCCTTATAAACTAAGCTATAAAGCGCTGCTTTAAAGGGGGGGAGGCCGCCTCTTAATATAGCCTTTACTTTTTATAGTACTATTAAGTTAAAGCTAGCTTAGTAGTAAAGCGCTAACTAAGCTATCTTATATCTCTTTTATATATTCTAAAATAGTATTTCTAGTTATATATAAGTAAGGTTAAAGTAAAAGGGGTCGTTTATATAAAAAGGGAGGCGCTTTATCTCTTAGTACTTCTTTATTTACTATACCTATAAATATCGTTTATACTTAGTTTAGCCTCCCTAGCTTTACTAGCTAGTAGGTATCTTAAGCTCGACCTCTTATTTTAGCGCGGTCTACTTACTCCTTACTTTTAAACCGCGGTTAATTTAAGAACGCCTTAAGTTTCGATAGTAAGGAGTACCTATTACTTAGCGTATATTTAAGTATTCGCGAACTATTAAGCTTATCGCGGGTAGTTTTCCCTTACTCTTTCCTAGGCTTTATTTACTATAAGGTAAGTCTAGGTCTATAATAAGTAGTCCCCTTAGTATAAGATATAGTTATAAAGGATTTCGCCCTTCTTAGCTTTATATTTATCCTTACCTTTATTATATACTATACTCTTATATTAGCTATAAAGTTATATTAATATATACTATCTAGTAATATAGCTATACGTATAGTAATTATAATATCTTTATAGTTAAACTAACTTATTATAAGGTTTTATTATAAAGTAAGTAAAAGTATATATATAAGTACTATCTATAAGATAATATTAATAAGCTATATAAAGCTCTTTTATATATAGCTAGCCTATATATATATATATAAGATCTAGCCCTTTATATATAACTATATAGCTTAAGCTATAGCTTAAGCTTATAACTTATAATAGTTAAAGACTTTTATATAATACCCTTTCTTAAGTATAGCGCGGCGCTACTTAATTAATAGCTTTTATACTATTAAGCTTATACCGCTAGCTCTACCTTACCCTCTCTTATTAATTATACTAGCCCTACTAGCCTTATTATCCCCGCGCTTATTAGCTTAGATAGCTAAAACTAAGCTCTATACTTATTAGCAAGCTAGCTATTTAAATAAGGGCGTAACTTATTATATATACCCTTAAGTAGCTAGCGGCCGGCCTAGACCTACGTAAGCCTTAGGTTACCTATCCCCTTAGCCTTAAATAGCCTCCTTTACCTAAGGGTATATAAAGCGGTATCCCTCTCTTTTTCTTTCTTTTCCTTCTTTTTTTTCTTTAACTATAATAGTAGTAATAATAAGTAAGTTTTACTTTACTTAAGGCGTTAGTTTATTCCTAGCTATATAAGCTGCTCTATTAATATATACTTATAGTAATAGCTATAGTAGTAATAATAGCTTTAATAATAATAACTTTAACTAGTAAGTTCCTTACCTTATAAAGTAAGAGGCTATAATCTATAATACTAACTTTTACGATAGATATATCTACCTTCCCCTCCCTTGCCTCCTTCTTCTTAGAGTATATAGAGTTATTTATCGACGCTATACTAAGTATAGCCGACGATAGCTCTACCGCTACCGTTACTCCTACCCGCGCCCCCGCGACCGCGCCTACTACCGCCGCCTCTACCTCTACTATACTAGCTGCCCTTATATCGCCCTTTTAAGTAATAACGCCGTCCCTACCGCTAGCTATAATGCCTAGCCCTTCTACCCCCGCCTCTACCTCTACTACCTATATAAGTCCGCTACTTAGTAAGTATAGTAGCTATTTTCCGCTAACTTCTTAAAGTATAAACGCTAAGTATAGGCTAGAGCCGCCCGCGCGGCCCCTTATATATAGTACGTATTATAAGAGCTCCCTTACGCTAACTAAGTCGGGCGCCGCTATAGCGGTAGTTATTACTAGTATACGCGTACCGGCCGCGCTTATAAGGCGGCGCCTCTTATCTTACTTACTATAGCGTTAGCTTAAAAGGCTAGCGTATATAGGTAGGTATAAGGGGCTACTAAGAAGCGCTTTACCGCCGCCGCCGCCGCCTATTATAATCTCTATGCCCTTAAGCGCTAAGGCCTCGTCCTTAAGTAAGTTCCTCTCTTTTAGCTCTTTTACTTCCGCTACTAACTCTCTTAGTATTAGGGATACTACCTCTATTACTTTATTAGCGGTCCCTTTAGCTATGCCCGCCGCCGCCCTTACCGCTAATACTAGCTAGGCCCCCCTTACCCCTAGAGCCCTTAGAGCCGCCGCTGCCGCTAACTAGCTCGCGGGCTTAAAGGGCCGCCTAAGCGCCTTAGAGAGCGCCGCCGCCGCTAATAAGGCAAAGGATAATAATAAGGATAAAGATAAGGGTAACGATAAGGATAAGGAGTAGGTTTAGGTAGTCTAAGAGCTCTACCTTAAAATAAATACTATTTTTATCTTTACTTATATTATTATACTTATATTATTATAACTACTTACTTTACTTTACTTACTTTATAGTCTTAGCTTAGGAGCTTAGGTTACTATTATAGGCTATACCTATAAAAGGCTAAGGTTATATAATAGCGACCGTACTAAAGTTAAGCTAAAGTAAACCTATATATAAGTAGAGCTTAACCTAAACTTAGGCTAAATAGCACTTAAATATAGGTCGAGCTAAGGACTAAGAAAGATAAATAACTATCGTAACTAAGATAGAGTTTTCCTTCTTTTTCCTTAGCTTTAAATAAATAATTATTCGGCCCTATACTACTATACTAAGTATACGCTAGCCCTTAATAGTTACTATTAGTAGTCCGCTATTTTATTATTTTTATTTACTATTTTAAATAAGGCCTTAAACTTATTAAGGGCTATAATTCCTATAAATATATATATAGGTTCTTATATAAGGTCGAGATACTTATACTACTTAATAAGGACCTTTTAGTATTTCCCTTTACCGACCTTTTTCTAGTATATAGCTTATATCTCTTTAACCTTAAACTTATCTTTTCCCTTTACTTTAATTATAAGTAGTTAAGCGTCCGCTACTTTTTATTTAAGTAGCGGGTTAGAAAAGGCTTTATAAAAGAGGTCTATATTAATCTTATTATAGACCCTTATTAAGAGACTATCGAGCTTTATAACCTATAGGCTAATAACCTTTTATACTATAAACTTTATATATAGTAAGTTAAGCTTCTTCTTTAGCTATACTAACTTATAGTTATAAAGGTCTAGCTATACTTTATCTCTTACTATAAACCTATTTACTAGAGCCTTAGTTTTATTCGTATACCGCTTTTAATCTTATACCGCGGCGGCTATCGCGGATTAGTAATAATCTATAGTCTTTTATAGCTTTTATATAAATATAAAGGCGCGGCCCTTTAGTAATAAATTACTATACTACTTTACTATTATATCTATAGTAAAGGGAACTAATAAAGGTAGTTTAAAGCTATATATTATAAAGAAAAGGGCTATCTTAATAAAGGTATATAGTTTACTATTTAATATAAGTTAGGCTATAAGGAGCTACTAGTCTTAGTTTACTTAGTTATAAGCTATAATAGCTTATAAGTAAGCTTATACCTCTTAGTTAACCCTCTTAGGCCCTTTATTAGTTTATAAGTAATATACTATACTAAGTAGCTATATAATCTAAAGTAGCTAGTATAGGTACTACTAAAAGTAGCTAGTTTAATTTAATCCCTTATTACTTATAATAAAGGCTAGCTAGCTATATAAGCGGGCTTAGTATTATAAGAAGCGCTCTATATAAGACTTTATATCTATAAATAGTATTAGCTTTAATACTATAGACTTACTAAGTCGGTCCTTAATTACTTATATATAGTAGTTACCGCCCTCTATAAATAGGAGGTCTATTATAAAGTCTATTTATATATATATATAGAACTAGTTAGGTACTAAAAGCTATTTAAGTAGCGCTTTAAGCTATACCTTTTAAATCTTAATATAGCTATAGATATCGTAGTTATAAAGGAAGTAATAAATATAGTATTATAGGAGGGGCTAGTAGAAATCCCTTATAAGGCCTACTACTATACCCTACTAACCTAAGAAGCCTATAATACTAAAGTTATAAACGAGCTAAACTAGCTTCCTTTAAAGCTCGTTTTA
Source organism: Hirsutella rhossiliensis (assembly GCF_020360975.1). Taxonomy (NCBI): domain Eukaryota; kingdom Fungi; phylum Ascomycota; class Sordariomycetes; order Hypocreales; family Ophiocordycipitaceae; genus Hirsutella; species Hirsutella rhossiliensis. The sequence goes on from NW_025408669.1 coordinate 4,109,025, forward strand.
TTTATCTAGCTCTAGTAGTCTATCTTTCTCCTTAGCTTTTATAGTATATAGCGCGCCCGGTACTTATAGTCTCCCCCGCTAACGTAAATACCCCTATAGGTTAATATAATAGTTAGCTACTTATATCTTTAGCTTTAGCTTTAAATTAAGGCGTTAAGCGCTAGACTTAACGGTATAGTATACGCTCTTATAAGTATAGTCTAGAAATAATATCCTATCTTATAAGCGTTAAAGGACCTTATTTTAAAATACCCGCGCTATACGCGCTCTTAAGCCGGTCTATCCCTCCTTACTAGACCGAGGTAAAGGTATAAGGGAAAGCTTATTTATTAGCGCCTCGCCTCCCTTTACTAAGGAAGCTCCTATATAAGTCTATAGCGCTTCTTATAAGATAAGCTATAGATCTTAGGCCTCGATATCTACTCTTATTAGCTAGTCTTAATCCTTTTAAGAAAGTATATCTAAGACTATAAAGTCTTACCTTAGCTAGTACTTAATTAAGAAGTTAAAACGTAAGAGATACTCCGCTTAGTAGGCTTACTACTTTAAGAGGTACTAGTAAGTTATAAAGTACTTAAGGTTCTTATAGTCTATAAGAACCTTAAAGCTCTTATAGCTTTAGAGCTTACTTACTATTATTTAAGGTAGCTAATAATCGCTAGTATCTCCTTATTATAAATAGTATAATTCCGCTCTACTAAGGTTAGTTTATAAGAGTAGAACGCTATTAGTTACTTCTACCTATCTACCTCCTAAAAGAGTATTCCTTTAAGTACCTAGCTACTATAGTTTACTTTAACTAATATAGACTAGTTAAAGTCTTACTAAAGTAGTACTAAGGCTTAAGAAAATAGGCCTTTAAGCGTATAGAACGCTCCTTCTTATATAGGCCCTTAATAAAAGGCGGTCTACTTCCTAGTAATCTTATTTAAATATATTATAATATAAGAGAAGCCCTTAATAAATATCTTATAATAGTTTGCGAACCTAAGAAAGCTTTATATACCTATTTATATAATTAGGGCCGCTTAGTCCTAAATCGCTTAGATCTTTATAGGATCTACTTATATACCTATACCTATATAGATAATAAAGCCTAGGTACTTAACCCTCTTAACCTTAAATTTATACTTATTTAAGTTAAAGTAGAGCTTATAAAGTTAAAGGCGCTCTAAGACCTTTTATACTTTCTATATATAGTCCTTATAGGAGCCGCTTATATAGATAAGGATATTACTTATATATATAAAGGAGAACTTATTAAGGAAGTCTTAAAGTATATTATTAATATAATACTAAAAGGTAGCGGGCGCTCTTAAAAGGCTAAAGGGTATTATAAGCTACTTAAATAAGCTATAGCGTATATAGAACGCTATCTTTTACTTATTACCCTTTAAGATCTATACCTTATAAAATACTTATTTTATATCTAGCTTTATAAACTACTTTACCTTTAAGAGGTTATAAAGTATATTTAAGATAAAAAGTAAGGGGTAGCGGTCTAGCCTTATAATTACGTTTAAAGCCTTATAGTTATAGTAAAACTATATCCCGCCCCTTAGTTTATATATAAATAAGACTAGCGCTCTTACTTTAAAGCTACTTACTTAAGTAAAACCCTTATTTAAAAGGTCCCTTAGCGTCTTCTTTAGTACTAGTAGCTTAATATATAATATATTATATAGCGGTTTAAATAGTATAGGTAGTTCTTACCTCTTTTTATTAATATAGAGTATAATCTTATAGTCTACCCCTAGCTTATATAGGTTAAGCTTATCCGCTTCTTAAGACTTAAATAGTAGTAAAAGGTTATAGAAGCGCTTTAGTATCTACTACTATAGCTTAGCGGTCGACTTTAGCTTTTTTATTTAAAAGGCTTTATTAATATCTACTAAGCTAACTATATAAACTATTATATTAGCCGCTACCTAGCCTTCTTTTTACTTTACTTATTATATAGTTCTTATAAAAATAAAGGTAAGGACTTTTAAGGCTAAGTATAAAGCTTATACGCTTAGTCCTATACTTATAAAACTATTATTATAATAGACCTACTATTATATAAGCTTAAACTATAGCTTTTTTTAGTATAAAACTAAGTATAACTCTATATATAATAACTAGGGTTTCTTAAGGATTAAGGGAAACTTTAGTTAAGGGATTATATAGGCTATAATAAGCTTATAATAGCTATTAACCTCTATAGCTAGCTATATAATACCCTTAATTATTATACCTTTTATTATACTTAAGGCGCCTTTTACTTACCTTAAGGTAATCTTCTTTACTAGTACTTATATCTCTTATATAAGCGCCTTATAAACTATAGTATAGTACTAGCAGCCCTTATTTATAAGGGTAGCGATAGGTAAAGAGTTATTAATTATAACCTATATTAAAGTAAGCTCCTTTTTTATATAAGCGGATAATTCCTTCTTTTCTTTTATTAGTACTAGTAATTAAGGCTCTAGAGCCTATCTTTACTTTAAAGCTACTCTTTTTCCTTTAAGCTTAAGGGGGCAGAGTCCTCTTTATCGTTTAAGGTAAGGAGCGGTTTTATCTTCGCTACTTAAACCGCTATAGGCCGCTTAGCTAGAAAGAAAAAGCATTTTAGTATAAAGTATATAAACGCGCTATAATATAGGTAGCGGCCGTTAGCTTTCTTCTTTTTAATTTCCCCGCTTATTACTTACTTTACTTACTACTTAAAGTATAAGGTAGTATAAAAGGTAGTCGATAGTATCTTCTTACTATGTTTAGCTTAGTCTATATAGGTAGCTAATATTAAGGTATCCTTATCTATATTAATAGCTAGTTATTTATCTTATAAAAGGGCGGTAACCTTATCGCCGCTATATAGTATATACTTATAAAGCTTTTAAAAGTATAGCGTTTATATATAACCCTTATATTACTTTTATTAACTAGCTTATATACTTACTATAGTTAGTAAGTATAATTATAAGGATAAGTGGCTCTTATAAGGCTAGCGTAATCGAATTCTATAGCTATATAAGCTTTATACTATCTTCCTATACTATAGTTCCCGCTACTTATAAGAGCGTCTCTTTAAAATTAAGGAGGAATTCGCTAAAGGTTTATTTATCTCTTTACTTAAGGGTCTATAGCCTATCTTACGCCTTCTCCCGCTTCTATACGTTACCGAACGTATATATAAGGTATTAAAAGAAGTCTTATAGGTCGCGTTTACCCTTAGGGCCGCCTTTATCTTAGAATCTAGAGATCTATTATATTTAGGGCTCTATTAGCGTATAAAGGAGCGAATACTACGCTATATTACGATAGCTATTTAGGCCCTATTTCTTATTAGTTATAAACTTTATTTATAGCCGGCTAAGGAAGAATTAAAAGGACTCTAGCTTATTATCTTAAGTTAGCTAAGGGAGCGGCTTTTACGTTAATAGTATCGCCGCTATAACTAGCGGTATAAAGGTTATAGGGGTTAAAGCTAGTCTTATAGATAGCTCCCTTTATATAGTAAGAACCTTATCTTTCTTACTAGCTATCGCGCTTTTAATCGCTTTTAGGATAGCTATAATACTTCCTATTTATTTAAGGAGGGGCGGAGTACTTCCTTAAAAAGGTAGCACCCTCTCTAAAGAGATATTTATTAAATCTATTAGTTAATAGCTTATATTATTATAAAGTAAATAAAGGCGTATATATAGGTACCGTTTATAAGATAATATTAATAAGCTATATAGAGCTCTCTTATACGCGGCTAGCTTATATATATATATATAAGATCCGGCCCTTTATATATAACTATATAGCTTAGGCTATAGCCTAAGCCTATAACTTATAATAGTTAAAGACTCTTATAGGTTTATATTAAAAGATTTATACTTTAAGAACTAAGCTTAGGTCGTAAAGCTTATTAGCCTCCTTTAAGCTACTAACCCTAATAAGTATAGTTATTACTATTAATATCTTAGATTAAGGGTATAGCGCTTAAGCTTAAAGGACCTTAACTTTATTTACTTTTATAATCTTATAGAGTAGTCGCTCCTTATTAATTATCGCTACCTTTAAAGGGATATTCTTAGTAACTACTATATATACGCGGTAAGTAATTATAGCCTCTAGTCTAAATATAGCCTTAACCTAGCCTTAGTCCCTTTAATAGGCTCTTACCGCGGTATTAAATATAACCGCGATATCTTTACTTTAAAAGCGCCTCGCTACTATAGCGCTTATAGCTTTTAGGGCTATATTTATTACCTTTACTATATCCTTTAGTTTACGGCTTAGGATTTTAAGCGGTACCTTAGTAAGGACTATAATAATCTCGCGTTTATAGCGTAGTAGGACCTATTTTACTATAGCTTTATATTAAGTTAGTCCTTTAGTCTTAGCTACTACCGCGGCCTAGGTTCGCTTAGGGCCCCTTAGGCTTAAAGCGATACTTAGGCAGAGTTCTTCCTTAACTACCTCCTTAATTACTTCTTAGATTATTATCTTAAAGCTCTTATCTATACGGAGTACCGCTAATAACGCGCTACTAGCGCGGCTCTTTACCTTAGAAAGCTATTCGACTACTACCTATACCCTATTAAACTATACGCTTAGGATAAAGCCCGCGAATTTATTATATACTACTTTTTTTATAAGGTCGCTTAGCGCCTAAGCTAGTATCGTATCGCTGCTTTAGGTTTATTAACTCGCCTTATTAAGGTATATAAATTTAAGTAGTATCTCTTTACGCTATATACTTTAATCGAGCCTAGTATATTAATAGCTACTACTATATTTACTTACCCCTTAGCTTTAGTATAGTATTATTACTAAAGGTAATTAATACCGCTAAATTAATTCTTAGTATTAGTTAGTATTTTAGTTATAATAAAGTAAGACTATTAATACTTCCTTAAATAAATAATAATAGTACTAATATATTTAGGAATTTCCTCTTTTAATTATATAATATTATCTTATAAGCGTTTCGTTTCCTTTAGCTTTTTAACGTAAGCTTATAAAGCTATAAGCTTTTTCTTATAAGATAGTTATCTTATACTTATAAGTAGCGATATTTTTAATATAGTTATAACGCTATCTATAATAAAGGTTTATTTTAAGGATATATCTTCTTATTCTTTATCTTTTAAGTAAATACTTAATATATATAATAAAGAGGCCTTAATTAGTTAACTACTATATCGCGCTATAAAAGTATTATATAGTCTTTTTTAAATATCTATCTTTATTAAGTAATTAAAAAAAGGTTTTAAAAATTATAAGGGAATATATATTATAGTATAATTAGTTAGGTATAAGAATATACCCTTATATTCCTATTTTACTGTTATAAAGAAATAATAGGCATAGGGAGGCTTTATAGAATAAGCTAGTAAAAAGAGGCTCTATAATATAGTCTAAGGGAATAACCCTTAAAAGACAAAGACCTCTACTAGATATCTATACCTTCCTCTAGGGAAAGCGGGTCAGGATAAGCCTATCCTTATAAATAAAAATATGCATAAAATGCATAAGTCAATTACGAGCAGAACGGATACCCTATTGCCTATTTTGGCCTAGCGGTTCCGAAGATATCCGCGATACGAGAATAGGTAGGGCATAGAACATTCTAGTTAAATCCACTACTTATGCTAGAACCCATAGTCTTACGTTAACCATCACGCTATAATTAGACCACCTACTAAGTTAGGAGGATTTACTATAGATAGAGCATTTCAAGCACTATAGAATGTGCTAGAAAGCTAACTAATTAGTCTACTAGTAGGCGAGTAATAGTCTATAAAAGACGAAGGATTTCCCTAGGAGTAGTAGATAGAATAAGCAAGTTCGCAAGTATCTTTTGCAACGCTATTCTTTTAATATATTATTCAGCCCCTTATATGCTCGTTATAAATTCCGGACGAAATCCTACCCTATACTCCTTCGACCGACCTTTCCGCTTACGTTATCGATTACCCGATTCTACGCTTATTACTTATACCTTCTTATATTAGGTAGTAAAGATAGCTAGAAGTATTATACTATATATATTATATTATCCTTATTATAAGACTAAAGCTTATAAGAAAAGGGATTTCTCCTCTTTTATTAAAGTAATAAGTAGTTTATAACTTATAAGTACGGTAAGTATAATTCCTTACTAATACCCTATTAATATATTAGTACTATATACCTAAGTACTTTATTAGCCTATACTTCTTAATAGCGCTTTTATATAATATATTTATAGTATTACTTATAGCGCGTTAAGGAAACCCCTAAGAAAATATAGCTAATTAAAAGTACTTTAATAAGCTTAAGCTTAGTTATACTATACTCCTTAACGACTATCTTTAAATAATATATATACTAAAGCTTTTAAGAGATAACCCTTTAAGCCTTAACTAAGCGGGCTTTAGCTTTAAATTAAGTATACTTCTTTATAAGAGCGTAACCGCTTTATACTACCGCTTAGGTACCTTTATCTTTAGCGCTATTATTCTTAGGTTTATTAGTAAAAGGAGATAAATCGCGGCCGTTTTTATTATTACTATTATTATTATCTTAGCCCTCGTTTAGCTAGGTATTAAGATTATCTTAGCCCTTATTTAGCTAAGCCTTATTATTAATATCGGCCTACTTATTTTAAGGAGTAGCCTAAGTAATAATCTTTTATTAGCTAGAGCCGCCCTATTAAGATAAAGTAGCTAAGTTATTAGTATATACTTAAGAGCGCTTAAGTATAATCTCCTTACTAGTATTAATATTACTAATAAAGGTAATAGACTTATAGGTTTCTTAGCTTATAAAGGTAGGCTTATTAATAGTTAAAGTTAAGGTATTTAATAAGGTAATAAGAGTATAACCCTCGCTAATATTAGGTCCTAAACTAAAAGTCTCCTAAGACTAAGATTCCCTTATACCTTTCTTAGCTTTCTTTATTAAGAGAGAACTAGCGTTACTATAAAACTTCTAGGCCGATCGCTTATCCTTTAAAAGTAAACCCGCTACTACTTACTCCTATATATAATATAGGAAATTAACGTTATAGTTCTTTTTCTTCTTTAATATAAAAGGTATTATTATTAATAAATCGATAATAAAAAGTAAGATAAAAAGGTATAAGGGATTAATAAAAAAAGGCGTAAAACTCTATAGTAATTATAAGTAAAAGAGTTAAAGAAAAGAATAAAATAAAAAAAGTAAGAGAGATATATATATACTCTTTATATTATAGTTACGCGGCTAATATATAGGTAATACTATAATAGTTACTTAGCGGTAACTATTAGTATAATAACTATTAATATTATAGAGCCTAAACTAATATATACTTATATAAGTATATATACGTAATATATAACTAAAACTACTTTTCTTTTTAACTAAATATATATAATATAGTAAAAGTAATATATATTAAAGATATAGCTAAGATATTTATATAGGAGGGGAATAATTAAAAGAGAGCTATTAAAAGGTATAAGCTAATAAAGTACTTAGGTATATAATACTAATATATTAATAAGGTATTAGTAAGGAATTATACCTACCTTACTAATAAGTTATAAACTACTTACTACTTTAATATAAAAAGAGAAATCCTTCTTTTTATAAGCTTTAGTTTTATAATAAAGAGAATGTAATATATATAGTATAATACCTTTATATAAGAGCGCTATTAAAAGGTATAGGCTAATAAAGTACTTAGGTATATAGTACTAATATATTAGTAGGGTATTAGTAGGGAATTATACTTACCCCGCTTATATATTATAAACTACTTACTACTTTAACTAAAGAGGAAAAATCTCTTTTTTTATAAGCTTTAGTCTTATAATAAGGAGAATATAATATATATATTATAGTACCTCTAGCTATCTTTACTACCTAACTAATTATACTATAATATATATTTACTTTTAATTTTTAAAGCTTCCCTTTTTAATTACTTAGTAAAGATAGCTACTTAAAGATATCGCGAAGCGTAGCTTAATTTCGTAGTTCTTAGAGATATCCCTTAGTAAGAGGGACTAAGGAAGCTAAAAATACCTAGTATAGAAAAAGGAAGAAGGAGCTAAAAAGAGGTATAAAGAGGAGGGTAGGGGTAAGAGGGGAAGTAGAAGTAGCGATAGCTTCCTATAAAGGTAGCGAGAGATAAGACCGATATACTAGTAATAGCTAGAAAGGAGGGGAAAAACCGGTAAAAAGCTCGGTAGTTAAAAGCATATTAGTAGCTTCTTTAAGTAAGATCTTCTTTATTAATTAAGATACTAAACGGGTATAAAGAGGGGCATTAGATAGAAGAAAGAAAGAGAATTAAGGCAATATAATAATTACTCTCCTACCTTTATTACTGCCCCTATAAGAATTAAATCTCTCTACCCTACCTATCCGACCCCTTACTTTTAATTTCACCTTCGTATATTTTTATATACTTCTTATATCTCTCTTTACGAGAGTTATAAGCCTAGGTAGAGGGGTTACCCTTCTAAGAACCTCCCGGTAACTATATATATACTTCTAGCTAGCCTAGCGCGTATTACCTAAAGGCCTATAGTTCGAGTCCCGCTAGCGCAATTAAGCGCGGTTTTAGTATAGGGCCTACCTATATAAAAATTCCCGCTATAGTCTAGGATATCTAGGTATCCTAGGACGAATTAACCTAATATCTCTAAGAGGGTATATCGCGTATACTATATACGTTAATTAACGCTATCGCTTATATTTAATAAGCGGCTATATCTTTTTTTATAATAAAAGAAGACTATATAACGCTCTTATAGTATAATATAGTAGTTAACTAGTTAAGGATTCTTTATTATATATATTAAGTATTTATATAAGAGATAAAAAATAAGAAGATATATCCTTAAAATAAACCTTTACTATAGATAGCGTTATAACTATATTAAAGATATCGCTACCTATAAGTATAAGATAACTATCTTATAAAGAAAAGCTTATAGCTTTATAAATATATATTAAAGAGCTAGAAGAGATGAAACGCTTATAAGATTATATTATATAATTAAAAAAGGAAATTACTAAACGCGCTAGTACTATCGCTATCTATTTAAAGAAGTAATAATAGTCCTACTCCCTTAAATTAAATAATAGTTATAGTAGTAAGGTTAAGATTAAAAATATCGCTTAATTATCTTAACCTATTAATATATAAAAACGTTTAAACTAAACTTATAATTTTAAGGATACCTTTAAGGTAGCGCTTAAACGTTTTCTTTAAAATAAAATAAAGATCTTTTATATAATAGATTATATATATAGTAACTATAAAGCGAAATAGCGCTAATACTTTAAAGAATAAACGCTAATTAACTAAACTAAATATAATATAAATTAAGTATACTTTAAAGAATAAATACTTTTCTTAATTAAGGATACTATAAATAAAGAGATACTATTAAGGATATAATTAAAGGAGGCTTATTAATAAGAAGGCTAGTCCCCTTAAAGTTTAGCTTATACTTTAACTCCTTAGAAACGCATTTTAAATACTTATTAAAAAAAGTATATACTCTTATGTTTTTTACTAAGCTAGAGCTATAACTTTAAAACTAAATTAACCTCTATTTAATACTTATTTATACCTATTAATAAGAAGAGCTTATATAAGTTACTTAACGATATTAAGATACTACTATTAATAAGAAGCGATATATTAATACTACTTTTACCCTTAAAGGAACTAAGAATAAAAATAGGACTATACCTTAAAGTAGTATATATAAAAGGAGGATTTAAAAAGGCTAATAAACTAAGCTAAATTATTACGGAAATAGTATTAATTTAACTAATAACTAGTAAGCTAGCGATATACTTACTAAGGGCTAAACTAAGGGATATTATTAAGAAAGTAGATCTTTTACTTAAATAGGAATTATATATTTCTAATATAATAAGCTAGGATACTTTAATAGGGGTATCTATACCCTAAGGAATATATAGCCCGCGTAGTAGAGTCTTTAGTAGGGTCCTTAGTAGGGTCCTTAGTAGGATCCTTAGTAAAGTCTTTAGCTAGCCCTCTTTTTAATTAGATAATCCCTTAGCCCTTATTCGTTTAAGGAAGGAGGGAAAATTTAATCTATAAAAGAGGTCTCTTTTCCTCCTTAGCTAGTAGATAGTATTAGTATTATTATCTTTTTTTATATCCTCTTTTACTAATATACCTTTTTTGCCCTCTTTACCTTTACCTTACCTTACCTAGTACTTTCTCTTTTCCTTTATTCCCCTTAAACCCCCTCGTCCTTTAATATCTAGCTACTACTATTACTATTAATATAAGTATATCTTTAAGTATATACTATACCTACCGCTAAAATGCCTATTTATAGAATATATTAATTCTTTAAAAGTAGAAACCTTAGTAAAGACTCTTAGACTTAATACTATAAAATAAGGAAATAGTAAGATATTAAGGTAAATACCTTTCCTTTAGTAAACTTAATACTTATAGGATAGTTACTTAAAACTCTTATAATAATATTAAGGTAAAACCCTATTAAAGTCCTAATATACTTAGATACTTATAGTACTATTAGCCTTATAAATATATACTTTACTTAATAATAAGGATTATTATAAGTAATACTATTATACCTTAAGTTATTAAGGCTTAGTAATAGTAAGGTAAGGGAGTATAAAGTATAGTTAGTACTATATTAAATATAAATATAAGAGGTACTAAAAAGATAATTACTTATTTCTATATTAATATTAATAAATTAACGCTAAATAATTAAGTATTAATCTTTTTATTAGTTACTACCTTAAAGGATAAACGTATTTATATTATCTTATAAAAATAATAATAATAGTTTAAGTATTAACTAAGGAGTAAAACCCTATAAAACCCTTATAAATTCCTTTAAGAATATAAGAATAAAGTAAGGGTATATATAATAGCGCTTAATCTTAAGCTAATCCTACTATTAAATAAAGATAAAGATAAAGGGATTTAATAAAAAGAATAAGCTAAAATCCTATTAACTCTTTACTAGTTTAAAGTATAAGGGAATATATATTATAATATAATTAGTTAGGTAGTAGAGATAGCTAGAGGTACTACGCTATATATATTATATTCTCCTTATCGTAAGACTAAAGCTTACTAAAAGAGGGATTTCTCCTTTTTAGTTAAAGTAGCGAGAGGTCTATAATATATAAGTAGGGTAAGTATAATTCCCTACTAATACCCTACTAATATATTAGTACTATATACCTAAGTACTTTATTAGCCTATACCTCTTAGTAGCGCTCTTATAATTATCTCCCCTCCTATATAAACGTCTTAGCTATATCTTTAATATATATTACTTTCGCTATACTATATATATTTAGTTAAAAAGAGAGGTAGTTTTAATTATATATCGCGCGTATATACTTATATAAGTATACGTTAGTCTATACTCTATAATATTAATAGTTATTATATTAGTAGTTACCGCTAAGTAACTATTATAGTATTGCTTATATATTAGCCGCGTAACTATAATATAAAGAGTATACGTATATATCTCTTACTTCTTTTATTTTATTTTCTTCTTTAACTCTTCCGCTTATAATTACTATAGAGTTTTACGCCTTTTTTTATTAATCCCTTATACCTTTTTATATTACTTTTTATCGATAATTTATTAATAATAATACCTTTTACGCTAAAGAAGATAAAGAACTATAACGCTAATTTCCTATACTATATATAGGAGTATATAGCGGTAGGTTCGCCCTTAAAGCGTAAGCGATTAGCCTAGAAGTTTTATAGTAACGCTAGTTCCCTTTTAGCGAAGAAAGCTAAGAAAGGTATAAGGGAATCCTAGTCTTAAGAGACTTCTAGTCTAAGACCTAACGTTAGCGAGGGTTATACCCTTATTACCCTACTAAATACCCTAACTCTATCTACTAATAAGCTTACCTCTATAAGCTAAGAAACTTATAAGTTTATTACCCTTATTAGCGATACTAATACTAGTAAGGAGATTATACTTAACCGCTCTTAGGTAAGTACTAATAACCTAGCTACTCTATCTTAATAGGGCGGCTCTAGCTAATAGGAGGTCGTTGCCTAAGCTACTCCTTAAAATAAGTAGGCTAATATTAATAACGAGGCCTAGCTAAACGAGGGCTAAAACGATCTTAATACCTAGCTAAACGAGGGCTAAGATAACGATAATAGTAATAATAGAGACGGCCGCGATCTAACTCCTCTTACTAATAAACCTAAGAACGGCGGCGCTAGAGACGAGGGCACCTAAGCGGCGGTATAAGGCGGTCGCGCCCTTATAAAAAAGCGTACCTAATCTAAGGCTAAAGCCTACCCGGTTAAGGCCTATAGGGTTATCCCTTATAAGCTCTAGTATATATATTATTTTAGGATAGTCGTTAAGAAGTATAGTATAACTAAGCCTAAACTTATTAAGGTACTCTCGATTAGCTATATTTTCTTAGGGGTTTCCTTAACGCGCTATAAGTAGTACTATAGATATACTACGACCTATAATTAAGTAAGTTTCCCCTTAACTTTAAATATTACGATTAATAAGCTAATCTTTCTTAAGGCCGCTACTTTTATATTTAATAACCGGGCTAATATAGTCGTTATTATTAAGTACTTACGTAAGCTTAATAAGCTAAAGACTAGTAATAAGGATACCGAGGATAATAGCTTAGATATAGGCGTGCTTATTTTTAAGAAGGCTAATTAGCGCCGTCTCGCTTTTATAGTATAGTATTTAGCTAAGGCTTTCGACGCCGCTAAGACGGCCTAGTATAAGTCCTTTAAGACTATAAGTATATAGAAGTCTACTATCGTAAGTTTTATCTAACCCTTTTATTAGCGATAGCTTAATAATATACTAAGTTAAGCGTACTAACTACTATATACTAATTAATAAGCGCTATAAGCTTATTACTCGCTTTAACCCCGCGCTCTTATTTAATATCGCCTATATAAGCCTAGAGTACTAGGCTTAGGAATCCTAGCTAAAACTCTACCTTATTAATAGCGATATAGGCTATACTTTATAGTAATATACCTTACTATTTACTAAGGCTAAGGTAAGTGCTATATTAATAGAGATAGGTTTTAACGCGGAGGATAAGGAAGGACTAAAGGATAAAGTAGTTCCGGTATTTCTAGAGGTATTTAGTATAGTAGAGGGGGCGCCTTAGTTAGTTCCTACTATACTAGTAAAGAAAAGGGGTAGTTAAAAGTAATAGATAGGTCTTATCTTTCTTTTATTTAGCTATAACTATCTTTCTCTCCTTTATTATTAAGGTCTTAGTAGAGTTATAGTTTAGTTTTATTTACCTTAATAATATTTAATAGGTAATATAGATAGTTTTCCTTTATTCTCCTATTTTACTATTTTATATATAGTTATAAAACGTTTAAGTATACCGATATATTAACGAGTTAGTAGCGATTTAGTAGGGATTCGTTACTAATTTAATAGCGTCTCCTTATACTAATAGGTTTCCCTACCTTACTTAGTCTTATACCTCTTTTTCCTAGTTAAGCGAGTAGTATATTCTTTAATAAGGTCTTAGCTATTTACTATATCTTTAGTATCGACCTATTAGTTATACTTAGCTAGCTATCCTTTTTATTTAATAAGGAAAAAGGTATTACCCTTAGATCTTTTTTAGTTTTTAATCTCTTAGACTTCTTATTTGCCTTTATTATCCTCTAAGTTTAGTATTAATAGGGTTTCGCTATCTTTATAGGTACCTTTTTACTCCTTCTATAGCTCTAAGAGACTAATATAGAAAACGTTATAGAGGCGTAAGTACTTCTTAGGGAGTATAAGACGATATACTTACTTTTTAATAGCTTATAGGACTTAAATTAGTTTAATATACTTAGGTAAGAGTTTTCCTTTTTTATCTTTAAAGCGTAAATTCTTTATCGATAATACTATAAGGTCTCTTACTTTTAGTATAAGCGGTTAGTGCCTTAAATCGTAGTATTTCGCTTACGATTTAATAGCCTTTCTTTAGTATTCCTTAAGCCTCTTTTATAGCTTTTATAGCCTAGTAACTCTTACTTTTACTTTAAGTACCCCCCTTTAAATATTATCGTCCTTAATATTAATATAAAAGTTTAATTAGTAACCTATTAACGCTTCGTTAAGTAATAACCTAGTTATTATATTCTTTTTATTATTATATATAAATTAAGTAATATATAAGAGTAACGCTTAGTTAGTTTATTCTAAGTTAGTAAAGTATCTTAAGTAGTACTATATAGCTTAGTTTATTCGTTTTATTTACTTATTAGTTTATAGGTAAAATACTATTAATAGCCTACGTTTTACTTATAAGATAAAATAAAGATCTAACTAAAACTTACTTATAAATAGGGACCCTTTATTTAAGATAATGCCTTTTAAAGGTCTATATACTAATTTAACTTAGTTATAGAATAATTCTATTAGCTTTAAAGCTATTATTATCTTAGAAATAAGAAAGAAGAGGCAATACTTAGTATATCGGTCTATAATTACTAAGATCGTATTAACGTCTTATTTATTATACTATACTTTAAGCAGACCTATAGTAAAGTCTATTAATAATTCTTCCAATAGTTATATAGGATATAGTAATAATTATATAGTACTATAAGGGCGATGCCTCTTAGATACTATACCTTAATATACTAGGTATAACTAAATATATTTATTTATATCTTTATTATTTTATCTTAGTAGAAGTTCCTTATTAGTAGTTTATTAGTATATTAAGAGCTAAAGTATCTTACTAATAGATTATTATAAAAGAGCTATATTAGCTCTTACTATAAGGCTACCTTTAGAGGCACTATAATATAACCTTTCTATAGTAGTAGTCTATCTAAGTATACTAACTAAAACCCTTCTTTTTTAAGAAGTCTTTAGTCTTTTTTAGCTTACTAATCGCTACGTTAACCGACTAAGTATATTTTAGTAACTTTAGTAATAGTTCTAAAACTTTTACTATATAAACCTTTATATAGTAAGCCGCTTCTTTAGCGGTCTTCCTTAAGAGTAACTATTTATAACTAGCTCTCTCTTTAGCTTAATCGGCTAATCGTTTAGGTCTCGCGCCTAAATTATTATAGTTTTACTATAGATAAGCTTATATATTTTCCTTATATAAAGGCACTTTACTACGCTTATATTAACTTAAGGTTAAGTATCTCTTTACTTATAAAAACGCCTTATTATTTCTTTATATAGATATAGTATTAATAGTAGCTAGTTTCGCTTATAGCTCTAGTAATAGTTCTATAAATAAGGGCTTCTTACCTTTATATCTAGGTATTCTTAATAGCGCGTCCGCTAAGTTAGATTTACCTATATAATACTTAATTATAAAGTTAAATAGTACTAAATATATATACTATCTTACTTACCTCTTATTTAAGGAGGTCTAGTATATAAACGTCTAAAGGTTATAGTAGTTTAATAATACCTTTACTTTATACGCTACCCCTTTAATATAATATTACTAGTATTTAAATAACATAATAATAATAAAGAGTTCTTAGTCTAAAATACTATAATTAAGTTTAGCTCTAGTAAACTTCCTTAACTAAAATATAATTTAATAATAACGCCCTTTATTATTAAGTTAAGGGATAATCCTTACTATCGCGAATTACGATATATCTATTTTAATATAAATATATCTTTCTAGATTATAATATTAAAGGAGTAAGGCTCCTTAAAAAGCATCCTTAAGAGCTTAAAACGCTACCCTTTTAATAAGGTTTAGCTCTATACTCCCTAGCTTCTTCCTATTCTTACTCCCCTTTAGTAATATAGTTAAGGGCGCTATAACTCTTAAGTACCTATATATAAATTGTTAGTAAAAATTATAAAACCTAAGGAAAACCTAAATATTATAGTAGGTTATAGGTTTAGGCTATTAAGCTATTACCTTTACTTATTAAGGGTTTATTAATACCCTATTAATAATTAATATAAACCTAAAGAACTTAACTAACTATTAATAAAAGATATACTTTAATAGTTTTATATAGAGCTTTATAGCCCTTAGCCTTTTTATTACTTATCTTAAGTATTTAGTATATTCTTCTTTTATCTTAGAGTATATAAGGATATCGTTAAGGTAGACTATATAAATTATACTTATAAGCCCCTTAAGCGCTTAATAGATATAGCTTTAAAACGTAGCTAGTATATTAGTAAGTTTAAAGGGTATTACTAGGTATTCGAAATATTTATAACGCGTTTAAAAAGCGGTCTTTTATTTATCTTCTTTCTAAATTTAAATACATTAATATATATTCTATATATTAATCTTAGAAAAATACTTAGCTCCTTAATAGTAGTTAATAATCTCTAAAATAAGGGGTAAAGGGTACCGATTCTTTTATATAACCTAGTTAATTCCTTAGTAGTTTATATATAGCTATAAAGTACTATCCTTTTTTAGAACGAAAAGGATAAGCGCCTTAGCTAGGCTCTTTAACTCTTGGATTATTTTCCTTCTTATTACGTCTTAGATCTAGTTACGTAATACTTAGAGTTCCTTTTACGATAAAAGGTAAATCGGTCTATAAAGGGGTTCTATATTAAAGATTAAATTAATTAAGTAATCCGTTCCCTTTTTAGCTAGTAATAAGTTAGATTTATTAGCTAAGAAAGTATCTTTAAACTAGTAGAGAGTTAGTAGTATTTTAGCCTATTCTTCCTATAAAATCCCTTTATCCTTATCTTTATTTAGTAGCGGGATTAGCTTAGGATTAAGCGCTATTATATATACCCTTACCTTATTTTTATATTCTTAAAGGAATTTATAGGGATTTTATAGGGTTTCGCTACTTAGTTAATACTTAAACTATTACTATCGTTTCTATAAGATAATATAAATATATTTATCCTCTAAGGTAGTAACTAATAAAAGAATTAGTACCTAATCGTTTAGCATTAACTTATTAGTATTAATATAGAAATAAGTAATTATCTTTTTAGTACCTCTTATATTTATTATTTAGAGCGGTACTAACTATACTCTATACTCCCTTACCTTATTATTATTAAGCCCTAATAACTTAAGGTATAATAGCGCTACTTATAGTAATCCTTATTATTAGGTAAAGTATACGTTTACGAGGTTAATAGTACTATAAGTATCTAAGTATATAGGGACTTTAATAGGGTTTCGCCTTAATATCGTTATAAGAGTTTTAAGTAACTATCTTATAAGTATTAAGTTTACTAAAGGAGAGGCGTTTACCTTAATATCTTACCTTTTCCTTATTTTATAGTATTAAGTCTAAGAGTCTTTACTAAGGTTTCTACTTTTAGAGAATTAATATATTCTATAGATAGGTATCCTAGCTTATTATATTAGAAATATATAATTCTTAATTAAGTAAAAGATCCTCTTCTTTAATAACGTCCCTTAGTTTGGCCCCTAGTAAGTATATCGCTAGCTTACTAGTTATTAGTTAAATCGGTAGTATTTCCTTAATAATTTAGCTTAGCTTATTAGCCTCTTTAATTCCTTCCCCTATATATACCGCCTTAAGGTATAGTACTACTTTTATTCCTAGTTCCTTTAAGGGTAAAAGTAGTATTAGTATATCGCCTCTTATTAGTAGTAGTATCTTAATATCGTTAGGCGACTTATATAAGCTCTTCCTATTAATAGGTATAAATAGGTATTAAATAAAGGTTAATTTAGTTTTAAAGTTATAGCTCTAGCTTAGCGAAAAATATAAGAGTACGCGCCTTTTCTAATAAGCGTTTAAAATGCCTCTCTAAGGAGTTAAGGTATAAGCTAAACTCTAAGAGGGACTAGCTTTCTTATTAGCGAGCCTCCTTTAATTACGTCGCTAATAGTATCTCCTTATTTATAGTATCCTTAATTAAGATAAGTATCTATTCCTTAAAGTATACTTTATCTATACTATATTTAGTTCGGTTAATCGGCGTTTATTCTTTAAAGTATTAGCGCTATCTTACTTTATAATTACTATATATATAATCTATTATATAAAGGATCTTTATTTTATTACAACGAAAGTATTTAAGCGCTACCTTAAAGGCGTCCTTTAGATCGTAAGTCTAGTTTAGATATTTCTATATATTAATAGGTTAGGATAATTAAGCGATATTTTTAATCTTAACCTTACTACCGTAACTACCGTTTAATTTAAGGGAGTAGGACTATTAACGCTTTCTTAAATAAATAGTAATAGTACTAGCACGTTTAGTAATTTCCTCCTTTAATTATATAACGCGGTCTTATAGGCGTTTTATCTCCTTTAGCTCCTTAATACGCGCTTATAGGGCTATAAGCTTTTCTTTATAAGTCGACGGTCTTATACCTATAGGTAGTAATATCTTCGATATAGTTAGAATATCGTTTATAATAAGGGTCTATTTTAAGGATATATCTTTTAGTTCTTTATCTCTTAAGTAGATACTTAATATATATAATAAAGAGGCCTTAACTAGTTAACTACTACGTTACGCTATAAGAGCGTTACGTAGTCTTCTTTAAGTAGCTATCTTTATTAAGTAACTAAAAAGGGAAGCTTTAGAAATTATAAGGGAATACGTATTACGGTACGATTAATTAGGTAGTAAAGATAGCTAGAGGTACTATACTATATATATTATATTCTCCTTATCGTAAGACTAAAGCTTACTAAAAAAGGGATTTCTCCTTTTTAGTTAAAGTAGTAAGAGGTCTATAATATATAAGTATAGTAGGTATAATTCCCTACTAATACCCTACTAATATATTAGTACTATATACCTAAGTACTTTATTAGCCTATACCTCTTAGTAGTACTTTTATATAAAGATACTTTATTAGCTAATAAATCTAACTTATTATTAGCTAAAAAGGAAATAAATTACTTAATTAATTTAATCTTTAATATAAAACCCCTTTATAAACCGATTTACCTTTTATTATAAAAGGAACTCTAAGTATTATATAATTAAATCTAAGATATAATAAAAAGGAAAATAATCTAAGAGTTAAAGAGCTTAGCTAAAGCGCTTATTCTCTTTATTTTAAAAAAGGATAGTACCTTATAGCTATATAAAAACTATTAAGGACTTAACTAGGTTATATAAAAGAATTAGTACCTTTTACTATTTTCTTTAAAGATTATTAACTGCTATTAAGGAGCTAAGTATTTTTCTAAGATTAATATATAGAGTATATATTAATATATTTAAATTTAGGAAGGAGATAAATAAAAGACTACTTTTTAACTATATTATAAATATTTTAAATACTTAGTAATACCCTTTAAACTTACTAATATACTAGCTATATTTTAGAGCTATATATATTAAGCGCTTAAGGGGCTTATAGATATAATCTATATAGTCTACCTTAATAATATCTTTATATACTTTAAAATAAAAGAAGAATATACTAAATACTTAAGATAAGTAATAAAAAGGCTAAGGGTAGTAAAGCTTTATATAAAACTATTAAAGTATATCTTTTATTAATAGTTAGTTAAGTTCCTTAAGTTTATTTTATCTATTAATAAGGTATTAATAAACCTTTAATAGGTAAAAGTAATAGCTTAATAGCCTAAACTTATAACCTATTATAATATTTAGGTTTTCCTTAGGTTCTATAATTTTACTAATAATTTATATATAGGTACTTAAGAGTTATAGCGCCCTTAACTATATTACTAAAAGAGAGTAAAACTAAAAAGAAGCTAGGGAGTATAAAGCTAAACCTTATTAAAAGGGTAGCGTTTTAAGCTCTTAAGGATACTTTTTAAGGAGCCTTACTCCTTTAATATTATAATCTAAAAAGATATATTTATATTAAAATAAATATATTATAATTTATAATAGTAAGGATTATTTCTTAACTTAATAATATAGGGCGTTACTATTTAATTATATTTTAGTTAAAGAAGTTTATTAAAGCTAAACTTAATTATAGTATTTTAAACTAAGAACTATTTACTATTATTAAGTTATTTAAATACTAGCGATATTATATTAAAAGAGTAATATAAAAGTCTTTAACTATTATAAGTTATAAGCTTAAGCTATAGCCTAAGCTATATAGTTATATATAAAGTGCTAGATCTTATATATATATATATAGGCTAGCTATATATAAAAGAGCTTTATATAGCTTATTAATATTATCTTATAGATAGTACTTATATATATACCTCTACTTACTTTATAATAGTATAAGTTATTAACTAATAGATTTAATAGATATCTTCTTAAAAAGGGTACGACTTTTTTAAGGGAGTACCCCGCTACCCCTTAAGCGGATAAGAAGTATTATAGCTATCCTAAAAGCAATTAAAAGCGCGATAGCTAGTAAGAAGAATAAGGTTCTTACTATACTAAGAGAGCTATCTATAAGACTAGCGTTAACCCTTATAACCTCTATAATACTAGTTATAGCGGCGGTACTACTAATATAAAAGCTACTTTCTTAGCCGACTTAAGATAGTAAGCCTAAGTCCTTTTACTTCTTCCTTAGCTAGCTATAGATAAAGTTTATAATAAATAAGAAATAAGGCCTAAACGGCTATTATAATATAGTATAGTATTTACTTTTTTATATACTACTAAAGCCCTAGATATAGTAGATCTCTAGATTCTAAGATAAAGGCGGCCCTAGGGGTAGACGCGACCTATAAGACTTCTTTTAATACCTTATATATACGTTCGGCAACGTATAAGAGTAAGAGAAGGTATAAGATAAGCTATAGACCCTTAAGTAAAGGGATAAGTAAACCTTTAGCGAATTCCTTCTTAACTTTAAAGAGACGCTCTTATAAGTAGTAGGAACTATAATATAAAAAGATAGCGTAAAGCTTATATAGTTATAGAACTTAATTACGCTAGCCTTATAAGAGCTACTTATCCCTATAATTATACTTACTAACTATAGTAAGTATATAAGCTAGTTAATAAAAGTAGTATAAGGCTATAAGTAAACGCTGCGTTTTTAAAAGCTTTATAAGTATACGCTATATAGCGGTAATAGGATTACCGCCTTTTTATAAAAGGAATAGCTAACTATTAATACTAATAAAGATACCTTAATATTAGCTACTTATATAGACTAAGCTAAACGTAGTAGGAAGTTATTATCGAATATCCCTTATACTATCCTACTCTTTAAATAGCGGGCGAAGTAGGTAATAAGTAAGGAAATTAAGAAAAAGAAAGCTAATAGCCGCTACCTATATTATAGCGCGTTTATATACTTTATATTAAAATGCCCCTTTCTTTTAATTAAGCGGCCTATAGTAGTTTAAGTAGTAAAGATAAAACCGCTCTTTACCTTAAATAATAAAAAGGACTCTATGCCCCTAGGCCTAAAGGAAAAAGAGTAGCTTTAGAGTAAAGCTAGGCTCTAGAGCTTTAATTACTAGTACTAGTAAAAGAAAAAGAGGAATTATCTACTTATATAAAAGAAGAGCTTACTTTAATATAGGTTATATAACTCCTTACTTATCGCCGCCCTTATAGATAAGGGCTACTAGTACTATACTATAGTTAATAAGGCGCTTATATAAGAAATATAAGTACTAGTAGAAAAGATTGCCTTAAGGCGAGTAAAGGGCGCCTTAAGTATAATAAAAGGTATAGTAATTAAGGGTATTATATAGCTAGCTATAAAGGTCGATAGTTACTATAAGCTTATTATAGCCTATATAATCCTTTAACTAAAGTTTCCCTTAATCCTTAGGAAACCCTAGTTATTATATATAGAGTTATACTTAGTTTTATACTAAAAGAAGCTATAGTTTAGGCCTATATAATAGTAGGTCCGCTATAATAATAGTTCTATAAGTATAAGACTAGGTATATAAGCTTTATACTTAGCTTAAGAAGTCCTTACCTTTATCTTTATAAGAACTATATAATAAGTAGAGCGGGAGGAAGGCTAGGTAGTAGCTAATATAGCGGTCTATATAGTTAGCTTAGCGGATATTAATAAGGCCCTTTAAATAAAGAAGCTAAAGTCGCCCTTTAAGCTATAGTAGTAGATACTAAAGCACTTTTATAACCTCCTACTATTATTTATATCCTAGGAAGTAAATAAGCTTAACTTATATAAGCTAAGGGTAAACTATAAGATCGTACTTTATATTAATAAGAAGGGGTAGGAACTACCTATACTATTTAGACCGCTATATAGTATATTATATATAGACCTACTAGTACTAAAGAAAACGCTAAGGGACCTTTTAAATAGGGGTTTTATTTAAGTAGCTTTAAAGTAAGAGCGCCGGTCTTATTTATATATAAACTAAAAGGTAGGATATAGTTTTATTATAACTATAAGGCTCTAAATATAATTATAAGGCTAGACCGCTACTTATTACCCTTAATCTTATATATACTTTATAACCTTTTAAAGGTAAAGTAGTTTATAAAGCTAGATATAAAATAAGCGTTCTATAAGGTATAGATCTTAAAGGGTAATAAGTAAAAGATAGCGTTTTATATACGCTATAGCTTATTTAAGTAGCTTATAATACCCTTTAGCTTCTTAAGAGCGACTACTACGGAGGAAGCCTTTAAAAGTTATCGGCCACGCTAAATTAGACCCTATAAGGAAAAAGGAAGTAGCAACTAAATTACTATAGCACCGTTCCTAGCTTATACCTAATCTAGCCTGCCCTCGCGATATTTATTACCGCCCTTAAGTTTAATTATTTTCTATATATAACGAGGGATTCGTTCGATCTAAGCCTATATCTTCTCTTACGGTAGCTCCTTCTAAGTAAGATCCTAAGCCGTAATAGCCTCAGCTCGGCTCTTTAGCGCGCCCTTCTTTATAGTCGTTCTTTTTATCTATAGCTAAGCTAGCTTAATAGCGTTAAGGTTAGGCGAGTTACCGTACTAATAAAGCCGTTAAATATCGTGAGAATTGTAGAATCGTTGCTAAATATAGTGTTTATAGGCAGGAGCCTTATCTTCTTGCATAATCGTCCTAGAAAGCTCAGCCTCGCACTCTTTAGCAAAGGGAAAGAGCTTAGGAAGAAGAATCTTCTTCTAGTAGCGGAACTAGTCGATTCCGCCGTGCTTAGAGCCTTATGCAAGCTTGCCTAACTTCTAGTTAAATTTCTATCGAGGTTTAGGTCTAGGAAGTTAACGGAGATATAGTCTTCGTAAGCCGTTATTAAGTTCCCACTCCTCTTTTAGTAGGGGTTCGAGTTCTTCGTTCATTATTGCAATAGCTTTATCTGCTGCCTTCTTCTTAGCAGCAGTCTCTAGTGCCTAGCAGTGGCTTGGGCCCTTCTTATTATATAAAAAGCAGCCCTAGAATATGAATTCTAAGGCGCCTTTCTATCTCTCGCGGATGCAGCTTCGAGTAAAGCGCTCGTTGGCTTTCCTCTACACACGATAGCCTCCTCGTCGATATAGCAAGACAACAGAAGTCTCGTCTAACTAAATCACCTTCTTCTAGTCCTCGAGGGTCTAATCTTAGTATTGTGACGACCGGTGTTATTCCCAAGGGATAAACCTGTCGAGGGGTTTATGTTGGCAGATACAACAGGGCGTGGTCTGAGCAATGATAAGTATGTCACGTTGGTGATGAGTCGGAGGTCGTAGACCGTAGACTGTAACCAGGTGATCAGAATCAGAGATGGAATCGTGATAAAGATCTGTGATGTGTTGAAAGCTAGAGAGCTATCTGTCTAAAGGAGTGAAAGTGGGTGGCTATATATACCCGTAGAGACTGTCCTTGGATCATGGGCCTGGCTATGATCCCTAACGTTGGATCGCATGGAGCGCAGTGATCCTGTTGATCCTGGATCACTTGGATCTCTGCGATCCCCTCGATCCCATATCCATTGGATGGTCGTGCCGACCATTTATCCGTTAGACCGTGTCACGTGCTTGACGCGGTCGACCGTCAGCGGCCCAGTGGCCGTGGTCGTAACAAGTATGCAAGACACTAGGCTAGTCGTTCTTTTCGCATCTTCTTCGTTAAGCCTGGCTTCCTCGTAGGCTTCGTCTTCCGGAAGCCTGCTAAGCGGAGGACTCGCTATATAGTCGTTGCTAAGACCGGGTGCCCTGCTAAGCTCAGCTCGCCAGCAATATTAGCGCAGTTTTTTTCCCTTCCGTATCTATCGCGGCGAACCTTCGTAAGAACCTTATCTTAGATTATAGGCTGCTTAGAGGGACGGCCAGAACGAGGGGCATCTTAGAGCCACTCGTCTCGAAGGGTTAAGGGCAGCGTATCTGGCTTAAAGCCGCGTTAAAGAGCTCGTGTATAGATGCATTTAACTGTTCTAAGAGGCACGCCAGTTAAGGCAGTAACTTTAGCAGCCGATTTCCCGCCGCCTCGAAGCACCACAATAAGGGCTCGAGTCGCGATATCTGTTTTTCGCCTTATTGTTATTGGGAATGTTGAGAAAGGCGGAGGGGCGGCTGCCGTATAAAATCGCGTGCGGGGCACTCTATTTACTTTGCTACTTCCTTTTTCCTTATAGGGTCTAATTTAGCGTGGCCGATAACTTTTAAAGGCTGCCTCTATACCTTTTAGTATTATATTAATAATATACTTTAAGACTTCCTTAATAAGTTCGCCTTTATATATATATATAATATCCTTATTTATATAAGCGGCTCTTATAAAGACTATATATAGAAAGTATAGAGGGTCCTAGAGCGCCTTTAATATTATAAGCTTTACCTAGACCTAAATAAGTATAAATTTAAGGTTAAGAGGGTTAAGTACCTAAGCTTTATTATTTATATAGGCATAGGTAAATAGGTAGATCTTATAAAGATCTAGGCGATCTAAGACTAAGCGGCCCTAACTATATAAATAGGTATATAAAGCTTCCTTAGGTTCGCGAACTATTATAGGATTTATTAAAGGCTTCTCTTATATTATAATACCTTTAAATAAGATTACTAGGAAGTAAACTACTTTTTATTAAGGGCCTATATAGGAAGGAGCGTTCTATATACTTAAGGACTTATTTTTATAAGCCTTAGTATTACTTTAGTAGGACTTTAACCGGTCTACGTTAGTTAAAGTAAACTATAGTAGCTAGGTACTTAAAGGAACGCTCTCTTAAAAGGTAGATAGGTAGAAGTAACTAATAGCGTTTTACTCTTATAAGCTAACCTTAGTAGGGTAAAATTATACTATTTATAATAAAGAGATACTAGTAATTATTAGCTACCTTAAGTAATAATAAGTAGAGCTTAAAGCTATAAGAGCTTTAAGGTTTTTATAAACTATAGGAACCTAAAGTACTTTATAACCCGCTAGTACCTCTTAAAGTAGTAAGCCCGCTAAGTAAAGTATCTCTTATACTTTAACTTCTTAATTAAGTACCGCCCTAAGTAAGACTTTATAGTCTTAAATACGCTTTCTTAAAGGGATTAAGACTAGCTAATAGAAGTAGATATCGAGGCCTAGGATCTATAGCTTATCTTATAGGAAGCGCTATAAACTTATATAAGAGCTTCCTTAATAAAGAAAGGCGCGGTACTAGTAGACGAGCTTCCCTTTATACCTTTACTATTAAACGAGCTTCCCTTTATACCTTTACCTTAGTTTAGTAAGGAGGGATAGACTAGCTTAAGGGCGCGCGCGGTAAGAGTATTTTAAGATACGGCCCTTTAACGCTTATAGGATAGGATAGTAGCTCTAGATTATACTTATAAGGGCATACGCTATATTATAAAGTCTAGTACTTAATACTTAGATCTAAAGCTAAAGCTAAAGGTATAGGTAGCTAACTACTATATTAACTTATAAGGGTATCTATACTAGTAAGGGAGACTATAAGTACCGGGCGTACTATATACTATAGAAGCTAAGGAGAAGGATAGACTGCTAGAGCTAGATAAATAAAACGAGCTTTAAAGGAAGCTAGTCTAGCTTATCTATAACTCTAGCGTTATAGGTTACTTAGGTAGGCAGGGTATAGTAGTAGGCCTTATAAGGGACTTTTACTAGCCCCTCTTATAGTATTATATTCGTTGCTTCCTTTATAACTATAATATTTATAGCTATATAAAGATTTAAAGGGTATAGCTTAAAGGGCTACTTAAGTAGCTTTTAGTATTAGACCGGTTCTATATATATATATAGATAGACTTTATAATAGACCTCTTACTTATAAAGGGCGGCAACCGCTATATATAAGTAATTAAGGACTAACTTAGTAAATTAATAGTATTAAAGCTAATACTATCTATAAATATAAAAGCTTATATAAAGCGCTTCCTTTAATACTAGGCTAGCTTATATAGCTAGCTAGCCTTTATTATAAGCGATAGAAGGTTAAACTAAACTAGCTACTTTTAGTAGTACTTATACTAGCTACTTTAAATTATATAGCTACTTAGTATAGCTTATTACTTATAGACTAATAAGGGACTTAAGAGGGTTAACTAGAAAGTATAGGTATACTTATAGGTAGTTATAGCCTATAACTAAGTAGACTAAGACCGCTAGCTCCCTACTACCTAGCTTATACTAAATAGTAAACTATAATCTTTTATTAAGATAGCCCCCTTCTTTATAATATATAGCTTTAAGCCGCCCTCTTTAATCTTATTTACTATTAATATAGTAGTAAAGTAATATAGTAGTACGTTATTAAAGAGCTATACTTTTATATTTATATAAAAGCTATAAGAAACTATAGAATACTACTAATCTATAATAGCTACTATAGTATAAGATTAAGAGCGGTATATTAATAAGACTAGGGCGCTAGTAAATAAGTTTATAGTAAGAGATAAAGTATAGCTTAACCTCTATAACTATAAGTTAGTATAACTAAAAAAGAAGCTAGACTAGCTATATATAAAGTTTATAGTATAAAGGGTTATTAGCTTATAGGTAGTTAAGCTTAATAGTCTCTTAATAAAGGTCTATAATAAGATTAACGTTAACCTTTTTCGCTAAGCTTCCTCTAACTTATTATTTAGATAAGAAATAGCGGACGCTTAACTACTTATAATTAAGGTAGAAAGGGATAATAAACTTAAGGTTAAGGAGATATAGGCCGTATACTAAAGGAAGGTAAGCTAAGAGAAACGCTAGGAGGTTCTCGTTAAGTAGTATAGGTACTTTAACCTTATATAGGAACCTATTTATAAGTTTATAAGAGCTATAGCCCTTAATAAGTTTAAGACCTTATATAAGCTAGTAAATAAGAATAATAAACTAATAAACTATTAGTAGTAGCTTAGGCTAGGACTATAAAATAAGTAAAGTAAAGTAAGTAGTTATAGCGGTATAGGTATAATAATATAAGTAGAGATAAAAATAGCGTTTATTTTAAGGTAAAGCCCTTAAACTTCTTAAGCTAATTCTTTATTACTACCCTCGCCCTTACTATTATTATTATCGTTATCCTTATTAGCCTTCTCTTCCTCCTTAGTAGCGGTAGCGGCGCTTTCTAGCGCGCTAAGTTAGCCCTCTAGGCCTATAAGCTAGTTAGTAGCGGTAGCGGCTCTAGGGGTAGAGGGGCGGCGGCTAGCTCCGGCGGCGGCGGTAGGGGTAGTAGCGGCGGCAGCGGCGGGCACGGCTAAAGGGACCGCTAATAAAGCAACGGAGGCGGTATCCTTAGCACTAAGAGAGTTAATAGTAAAGGTAAGAGAGCGAAAGGGGAAGAACCTACTTAAGGACGAGCCCTTAGCGCTCTAAGGTATAGAGGTTATAGTAGGCGGCTATAGCGGCGGTAAGGCGCTTCTTAGTAGCCCCCTATACCTACTTATACGCGCTAGCCTTCTAAGCTAACGCTATAGTAAGTAAGATAAGAGGCGCCGCCTTATAAGCGCGGCTAGTATACGTATACTAATAATAACTACTACTATAGCGGCGCTTAACTTAGTTAGCGTAAGGGAGCTCCTATAACGTATACTATATATAAGGGGCCGCGTAAGCGGCTCTAGCTTAAACCTAATACTTATACTTTAAGAGGTTAGCGGAAGACGTTTATTATACTTACTTAACTATAGACTTATAAAGGTAGTAAAGATAAAGGCGGGGGCTAAGGGGCTAAGCGTAATAGGTAGTAGCGGAGATAGCGTTATTACTTTAAAGGGCGATATAAGGGTAGCTAGCGTAGTAGAGGTAGTAGTAGCGGGGTTAAGCGGTAGTAAGGGCGCGGGTAAGAGCAGCGGTAGTAGTAGAGCTATCGTCGGCCGCGCTTAGTATAGCGTTAATAAATAACTTTATATACTTTAAGGAAGAAGAGGTAAAGGAAGGAAAGGTAGATATATCTATCGTAAAAGTTAGTATTATAGATTATAGCCTCTTACTTTATAAGGTAAGGAACTTACTAGTTAAAGTTATTATTATTATTATTATTATTATTATTATTAAGGTTATTATTACTACTATAGCTATTACTATAAGTATATATTAATAAAGCGGCCTATATAGCTAGGAACGAACTAACGCCTTAAGTAAAGTAGAACTTACTTATTAATACTATAGCTATAGTTAAAGAAGGAAGAAAAAAGAAAGGAAGAAAGAGAGGACGCTGCTTTATATACTCCTTAATAAAGGAAGCTACTTAAGGCTAAGGGGACGGGCAACCTAAGGCTTTCGTAGGTCTAGGCCGGCCGCTAGCTACCTAAGGGCGTATATAATAGGTTACGCCCTTATTTAAATAGCTAGCTAGCTAATAAGTATAGAGCTAGGTTTCGGCCGCTTAAGCTAATAAGTATAGGGATAATAGGGCTAGTAAGGCTAGCGGTATAAGCTTAATAGTATAGAAGCTATTAATAAAGTAACGCCGCGCTACGCTTAAAGAAAGGTATTATATAAGAGTCTTTAACTATTATAAGTTATAGGCTTAAGCTATAGCCTAAGCTATATAGTTATATATAAAGGGCTAGATCTTATATATATATATATAGGCTAGCCGCGTATAAAAGAGCTTTATAGAGCTTATTAATATTATCCTATAAAAAATAATATTATATCTTCTTAGCTAACTTTTTAAAACTAAGCTTAAAATATAAAAAGAGTATATACTTAGAACTATCGCGAATAGTATATTACGCCCCCTTAAGTATAGCCTTATATAGCTACTAGCGGGTATATAATATACTACTAAAGATTATAAATTAAGCAAGGTTCTCCCTTATATAAGTAGAAAACTCTTCCTTACCTTTACTAACTAAGGGTATACGCCCCCCCTTATTAATAGGACTAAGCTTAGACTTAACTTAGGACCCTAGCTTAGATATAAGGAGGGCCCTTTTAACCTTAACCCCTTAACTTAAGGGTCGAAATAAGTACTTTAGAGGCTAGGGCCTACTTAAAAGAAGCTCTAGAAGGCTAACGCCTTCTAAGGACCCTAGAAGAAAGGCCTAGGACCTAAGACTAGGACTTAAAGGATATTAAGATAAAAGATAATACCTAGCCTATACTAAAGACTAGCCTCTTTAAGCCTAGCCTAGCCCTACTTTAAGCTAGCTACTTCTAGCTTAACTAGCTCCTAAAGTAAGTAAAGGGGCGAAAGAGAGCTACGCTTAGTAGCCTTATTAGCCTTATGCCTATCTAACCTATACTTTAACGCTTATAGTAGACCTAGCCCTAGCCCTAGCACCCCTTTCTTAGGGACTAGGCCTAGGGCTTCTTTTAGTAGGCCTTCTAGGCCTTTAAGGAAGCCTAAAAAATCGAACCCTTCTATAAGACCCTTATAAAAGGACTTAAGAAGGCAGCTATAAGGACCCTAGACTACTAATAGCCCCTATAATAGCCCCTATACTAGCCTAAGGCTGCCTAGTAGCCTAGGGCTACCTAAGGAAACCTTAAAGCGAGCTTATAGGCTAAGGTTGCTATAAAGAAGGCGCCTAAGGCCCTAGCTAAGTCCCCGGCTAAGGCTCTAGTAAAAGCCCTAGCTAAAACCCTAGCTAAGGCCCTAGCTAAGAAGAACGTAAAAGAGGACTTTTAACTTATCTTAAAGCTAAAGAAGGAATCGCTAACGCTAACTATTAACCTTATTACGCTTTATAATAAGCTTAATAAAGCTATATAGGAACTAGCTATATTAGCTTTATTAACCTTAAATAGAGGTAATATAGTTATAACGATAAAGGCCCTATATATAGTAAAAAGGCTTTTAAAGTAGCGGGAGAAGTAGTCCTTATACCTTAAGGAGCTACCTATTAAATCGGCCGACCTTCTTACTAGCTAGACTAAGCTAGTAGCCTAGAGCGTCCCTAACCTCCTAGAAACCCCTATCCTCGATATCTTCGCTATAGAAGCTAAAACCTTTAGCGGGATTAATATCCTAGGGTAGCTTAGGTAGCTAGGCACCCTAGGCCTAACGTAGAAAGTAGGATCGGTTGTCTTTATAGTCCCTTTAAAGGCTATAGGGGCTAAATACTAAAGAAAAGGCCTCTATATAGTAGGGCTATAGATTTAAGTTAAGGTATATAAGGAATATACTATATATACGTAGTACTATAGGTGCCTTTCCTTTAGCTATAACCCCTAGACCTACTAGCAACTTATTAGGTATACCTTTTACTTAGAAAAGTACCTAACTAAGGACTATAACTGCCTTAGCTATAAGGCTAGCTAAGGCTGCTCTTACTTTAAGGTTTAATACTATAACTATAAGGGAGAGTACTTTATAACTAATAAAGTATAATATAAAGTCTATAAGGGAATAACTAATACTTAATAGCCTTAGCCCCCTTACGCTTTTAGGGCCCTTAAAGCCCCCTAGGCCCCCTAGGCTTAACTACGACCCTATTAGTATTATATAGTATAATACTAATAGGTAGGAAATAGCTAACCTATCGATCTTAGAGTAGGCCTTAGAAATAAGAGCGGACCTTTTCTTATTATAAGAGCCTTACCTCTATAAGATTAATAATAGCTATATCCCTATATAGTATCTAGCCTATAATATTATAACCCCTATCCCTTTTACTAACTTTCCTAAGCTCGCTAAAAGGCCTAAGGTTATAGCTTATAAAAGGAAGGAAGCTTAGATAGAAGCTAGCCCTAGCTTCGACCTCTTTTATAATCCTAATATATAGGCTATAAGGGTAAAAGGCGCCGAGCTATTTACCTTTATTAACTTATATAATAAAAAAGAAGTTAAAGGGGCCCTAGCTAGCTAAGGCTAGTAAGGGCCCCTTATAATAAAAAAGCTACTACTAATAGCCTAGCTCTTATAGTAGCCCTTCCTACTAGTAAGGGACTTTAACTTATACTACCTTTATTAGAACCCTTTTATAGAACCTTTTAAGGCTTATAAGGTAGAAGCCCT
Source organism: Hirsutella rhossiliensis (assembly GCF_020360975.1). Classification (NCBI taxonomy): domain Eukaryota; kingdom Fungi; phylum Ascomycota; class Sordariomycetes; order Hypocreales; family Ophiocordycipitaceae; genus Hirsutella; species Hirsutella rhossiliensis. The sequence goes on from NW_025408669.1 coordinate 4,140,271, forward strand.
TATTAGCTAGCTCGACTACTATAAGGCTTCCTTACTAATAAATCTTAAGGTAGCTATAGAGGGTACCTATTAAAGGAAAGGCTTAAAAGGGGCCTTAGTTATAAACCTTACTTTTTATAGCCCCTTTAAATAGCTAACCTAGACTAACTTCCGCTTCCTAGAGGCTATAGGCTTAGATTATAGGCCTATAGCCTTTAAAGCTAGCTTAGGGGGCCCTAATAAGCTACTACTAGCTAGGCCTACTACCTATAATTATAGGAAAGTAAACTAAAAGGTATTCTTAAAATACCTAGCTAAGAAGGAATAGGACCTCTTTATAGCTATAGAGAGGGCTATAAAAAGAGATAACTTAGAAGGGATAGCTTTCCTTTTAATAAGAACCTTTATAGAGGCCTTAAATATAGCGATACTAAAAAAGAGGCCCTATAAGGGATCTAAGCCCTAGTAAACTAACGAGCTAATATACCTTTAGAAAGCCCTAAGCCGAGCCTAATAAGCTTATAGGCTAGCCTAAGATAAGGAGAGCTAGAAGAGCTTTATAAAGGCCTAAAATAGCTTTAAGTATACTATTAAGGCTACTAAAAAGCAATACTAAGAGAGCTTCTTAATAAAAGTAGTAGGAAAGGATATCTTTACGGCCTTTTCCTATACTAAAGCTAGAGCTAACCCTACCCTTCTTAGTATCTTATATATAAAAGAATAGATAGAGGTAAAAGCTAATACCTTTATAGAAAAATATAAGGCCTTCCTAATAACCCTTTTTCTAACCCTAGACCCTAGCCCTAGCCCTTTCCTTAGCCCCTCTTAAAGCCTAGAAAAAAAAGAGCCCCTAGGCTATATAAGTAGTAAGGGCACGGTTAAGTAGGACTAGCTAGAGCTAAAGGACCCTAAGATTAAGAGGGCTATTTTTAGCTCTTTTAATAAGAAAACCCCTAGCCCGGACTCCCTTAGCTTCCTCCTTATTTAATATATATATAAGGCTATCCCTATAGTCTTTAATAAGGCCTATAAAGCCCTATTTAACTAAGGATACTACCTTAAAGTATAGAAGGAAGCTATAAGAATTATACTCCCTAAGTAAAATAAGTAAGACTATACTATCCCTAAGGCCTATAGGGTTATAAGTCTACTTAATTACTTAGGAAAAGTCCTCGAAAAGCTATACGCTACCCGGCTAAGCTATCTAGCTAATACGGCTAGGCTTTTAAACCCTATATAGCTAAGGGGATAAAAGTAGCGGTTAGCTATAAACATAGCCCTCCTCTTCCTATACTATATTTAAAAGAAGTAGGAGTCTAATAAGAAGGCTATTACTAGTACCCTCTTATTAAATATAAAGGGCGCCTTCGATTTCGTATTAAAGGAATAGCTTATAAGGGTCTTAAAGGAATTAAACCTCCTTAAGGCCCTTATAAGCTAGGTAGACTACTTCCTTACTAAAAGGAAGATCTAGCTAGCCTTTAAAGGGTAAGTCTAGCCCCTTATAGACCTAGTAATAAGAGTGCCTTAAGGGTCCCCTATTAGCCCTATTTTATTCCTCTTATATATAAGGGGGATACTAGCGGCTAAGGGATACTAGCTATCTTATATAGATAACTTTAGTATCTCTATAACGTTAACCTTAGCTAAGAAAAACGTTCGGTAGCTAGAAGTAATAGCTACTAACCTATTCGAATAAGTTAAAAACTAAGGGGTTTACTTTAACCCCTTAAAGATAGAACTTATTTACTTTAGTAGGCAATAACAGCCTATTTTAAAGGGTATAATAATAGAAAGCTTATTTTTTAAGGCAAAGCCCTTAGTACGCTAGCTAGGGGTCTTCTTTAATTCTAGGCTCTTATTTAAATAATATATTAAGAAGAAGGTAGTATCTATATAAGCTGCCTTTAAAAGACTATTCTACCTAACCTCTATATAAAAAGGCTTATTATTTAGAGCCTTTAAATAGCTCTACTAGGCCTACGTAACCTTTATAGTAGACTATAAGGCCTAGCTTTAGTATAGGGGGCCTAAGACCCCTAAGAACCTTATAAAGCCTTTCTAAAAGCTATAAAACTAGGCTCTTTTAAAGGTTTTAAGGGCCTTTAAAGGATCCCTTATTAAGGCCTTAGAAGCTAAAGCGGCCCTACTACTACTAAAGGTATAATTTAAAAGGGTATACCTCTCCTATACCCTTTAGACCCTATACTTCTTACTTAGTTACCCTATAAGGTAGGCTTACGACCTAGCTATATAGGATAACCTCGCTAACTATAAGGAATAGTATTCCTACTATAAATAAAGTAGCTATAATATACTCTCCCGATTATATAAGCTAATAAGTAGTATATTAATTATAGATAAAACCTTATCCTATAGAGTTAGAATCGCTTATTATTTTATATATTATTATATATTAAACGGGTTGCCGGTTATCGTATAATCGGGAATTAAAGGAATAGAGCTAGCTTAGAATACTAGCTAAGACCTCTTAAGAATACCGGCACGACTAACCTCCTTTAAACATAAATATTAGAGGAACTAAGATACTTCTAGATTTACTTAAGGTATCACGGAATTTCCTAGTCTTAGGGCTATACGGCAGCCTAAATCTAGTCCTAAAAGGTTCTTCCGTTTAGCTATAATTATCTATATAAGATAGTATGTCCGCTAGTAGATAGTAATAGAATTATTAACTTTAATACCTCTTTTATATACTAATATACTACTAATAAATTCCGTTAAAATTCCTACCTTATACTCCTTCTTCCCCTCTATTATATAGTCTTATATAATTCCTTAATTTCCTAAAATTCCGCTTTTACTTATATACCTTAAGACTAACTTAAGCTCTAACCTAAGGGCCTTAAGCTATATTAGGCTATATATATAGCTCTTCCGCCTCCTTAAAGGATTAGTAGCCTTTATAAGACCTAACTATAACTTAGAAAGAAGGAAAGCTAGCTAGGAGCCCTAATAGGCCTTAGAGCCTAAGGCCTTTATTATAATAATAAAGGCCTTTAAGCCCTTAGCTAAGAAGTAATACTAATGCCTTTTAGCTAGCCTAGCTAGCCTAGAAGACTTTAGGTTATAGCCCCTAGCCTTTTATACTAACGGCTCTAAGGGGTGCCCTAAGGGGTCCCTTATAGAGACTAACGCTTACTCCTTCTATAAAATAGGCTTAGAGAATAGGCCTATTAAAGCGTACTACGAGAACCTAGGGCCCTCGATCGAAGTAGCTAATATAGAGCTATTCGCGATACTAAGGGTCTTAGAGGACCTAGCTAGGAGGCTTTAGCCCTTAAAGCTTAGCCCTCTTAACCCCTTTATAGATACCTATATCTTTATAGATAGCTAAGCCGCTATAAAGAAGGTTATAGGTTTCTTAGACCTAGCTATATATATTAAAAGGCTCTTATCTAACTTAGAAGCCTTTTATAATATATAGCTATACTAGTGCCCTAGCTACCTAGGGATCTTTAGTAACGAGCTAGCCGACTAACTAGCTAAAAGAGGCTTAGGGGCCCTTACCTAAGGGACCCCCTTAGTCTTTATTAGCTACCTATAAAGAAAGGTCTAGTAAGCTACTAAGGACTATTAAAAGGGACTCTAGGCTACTAAGGCGGCTAAAGGCCTTAAGGCTAAGGGCCTAGGCAAGCACTATATATTTATTTAAAAGACCCCCCGCCTAGCCCTTAGCCTAGAAAAGGACTTTATAGGGAGGCTTAAGCCGACCCTCTTAGCCTTTTACTAGCTTCTCTTTAAGGCCGGCTTCTTATTTTCCTTCTTAAAAAGGACTAATAAGGTAGACCGAGACGACTACTACTATAGCTAAGGAAGGTATATAGCTAAGCACCTTATCCTAAGGTACCCGAACTATAAGAGGGAAAGAGAGGTCCTTTACTAGACCTCTAAGAGATAGTAGGGGGCCCTTAGCCTACCTATTCTCTATAGCTCTAAGGAAGGAAGGGAAGCCCTTTTAACCTTCTTAGCTAAAATAGAGATAGGGATAGCTAAGTAGCTCGAAAAAGAGTAAACTAAGGGCCCTAGGGCCTATAAAGGGGAAAATTACCGCGCGGGAGGAACTAAACTAACCTTTCCTTTATTATTGCCTTTATAGCTACCCTTTCCCTAATTAGTTATAAGCCCCTAGGCTCTATAGCTAGCTAGGACTACTAATAAGGGCCTAGGCCCTTACTAGCCTCGCTATAGCCTTAAAGGCTATATATAAGTAATAATATAAAAAAGAATTCCTATAAATAGCACCTATATATATACCGCTACCTACTTTATAATAAGTAGTATATAAAGTAAAGGTATTATTAAACTATTATAACCTTTAAATATTTATATATAAGACCTCCTTAAATAAAAGGTAAGTAAGATAGTATATATATTTAGTACTATTTAACTTTATAATTAAGTATTATATAAGTAAATTAAACTTAGTAAACGCGCTATTAAGAATACTTAGATATAAGGGCGAGAAGCCCTTATTTATAAAACTATTACTAGAGCTATAAGTAAGGCTAGCTACTATTAATACTATATCTATATAAAGAAATAATAAGGCGTTTTTATAAGTAAAGAAATACTTAACCTTAAGGTAATATAAGTATAGTAAAGTGCCTTTATATAAGGAAAATATATAAGCTTATTTATAGTAAAACTATAATAATTTAAGCGTAAGACTTAAATAATTAGCCGATTAAGCTAAAGAGAAAGCTAGTTATAAATAGTTACTTTTAAGGAAGACCGCTAAAGAAATAGCTTATTATATAAAGGTTTATATAGTAAAAGTTTTAGAACTACTACTAGAGTTACTAAAATATACTTAATCGGTTAATATAGTAATTAATAAGCTAAAGGAAACTAAAGACTTTTTAAAAGAAAAGGGTTTTTAGTTAGTATGCTTAGATAAACTATTATTATAAAAGGGTTATATTATAGTACCTTTAAAAGTAGCTTTATAATAAGAGCTAATATAGCTCTCTTATAATAATCTATTAATAAGATACTTTAGCTCTTAATATACTAGTAAACTATTAATAAGGAACTTTTACTAAGATAGAATAATAAAAGATATAAATAAATATATTTAGTTATACTTAGTATATTAAGGTATAGTATCTAAGAGGTATCGCCCTTATAATACTATATAATTATTACTATATCTTATATAACTATAGTAAAAATTATTAATAGACTTTATTATAGGTCTACTTAAAGTATAGTATAATAAATAAAACGTTAATATAATCTTAGTAATTATAGACTAATATACTAAGTATTACCTTTTCTTTCTTATCTTTAAGATAATAATAGCTCTAGAGCTAGTAGAATTATTTTATTACTAAGTTAAATTAGTAAATAGACTTTTAAAAGGTATTATCTTAAATAAACGGTCCTTATTTATAAGTAAGTTTTAGTTAAATCTTTATTTTATCTTATAAGTAAAATATAAGCTATTAATAGTATCTTACTTATAAACTAATAAGTAAATAAAATAAATAAACTAAGTTATATAGTACTATTTAAGATACTTTATTAACTTAAAATAAACTAACTAAGCGTTACTCTTATATATTACTTAATTTATATATAATAATATAAAGAACGTAATAACTAGGTTATTACTTAATAAAGTATTAATAGGTTACTAACTAAACTTTTATATTAATATTAAGGATAATATTATTTAAAGGGGGGTACCTAAAGTAAGAGTAAAGGTTACTAGGCTATAAGAGCTATAAAAGAGGCTTAAAGAATATTAAGGAAAGGCTATTAAATTATAAGTAAAATACTATAACTTAAGGTACTAACTACTTATATTAAAAGTAAGAAACCTTATAGTATTATTAATAAAGAACTTATACTTTAAGGATAAAAAAAGAAAACTCTTACCTAAGTATATTAAACTATTTTAAGTCTTATAAGCTATTAAAAAGTAAGTATATTATCTTATACTCCTTAAAAAATACTTATACCTTTATAACGTTTTTTATATTAGTCTCTTAGAGCTATAAAAAGAGCGTAAAGGCACTTATAAAGATAGCGAAACCTTATTAATACTAGACTTAAAGGATAATAAAGGTAAATAAAAGGTCTAAGAGATTAAAGACTAAAAGAGATTTAAGTATAATACCTTTTTCCTTATTAAATAAAAAAGATAGCTAGCTAAGTATAACTAATAGGTCGATATTAAAGATATAGTAAATAGCTAAGACCTTATTAAAGAATATATTACTTACTTAACTAAGAAAAAAAGGTATAAGACTAAGTAAGGTAAGGAAACCTATTAGTATAGGTAAATACTATTAAATTAGTAAAGATTCCCTATTAAATTACTACTAACTTATTAATATATTAGTATACTTAAACGTCTTATAACTATATATAAAATAGTAAAATAAAAGAATAAGGGAAAACTATTTATACTACCTATTAAATATTATTAAGGAAAATAAAACTAAACTATAACTTTATTAAGACTTTAATAATAAAAGAAAGAAGGATAGTTATAACTAAATAAAAGAAAGATAAAACTTATTTATTACTTCTAACTACTTTTTTTCTTTACTAGCGTAGTAGAAACTAACTAAGGCGCCCCTTCTACTATATAAAATACCTCTAGAAATACTAAGACTACTTTATCTTCTACTCCTTCTTTATCTTTTATATCGAGACCTATCTTTATTAATATAGTACTTACCTTAGCTTTAGTAAATAGTAATATATATTACTAAGAAATATAGCTTAAATTACTATTAATAAAGTAAAGTTTTAACTAAGATTCCTAGGCTTAGTATTCTTAGCTTATATAAGTAATATTAAATAAGGGCATAAGGTTAATATAAATAATAAGCTTATAGCGCTTATTAATTAATATATAATAGTTAGTATACTTAACTAAGTATATTATTAAGCGGTCGCTAATAAAAAGGCCGGATAAAACTTATAATAGTAAACTTTTATATACCTATAGTCTTAAAGGACTTACGATAAGCTATCTTAGTAGCGTTAAAAGCCTTAGCTAAATACTATACTATAATAGTAAGATAGCGCTAATTAGCCTCCTTAAAAATAAGTATACCTACGTTTAAGCTATTATCCTTAGTATCCTTATAACTAGTCTTTAGCTTATTAAGCTTATATAAGTACTTAATAATAGCGACTATATTAGCTTAGTTATTAGATATAAAAGTAGCGGCCTTAAGAAGGATTAGCTTATTAATTATAATATTTAAAGTTAAAGGGAAACTTACTTAGTTATAGGTTATAGTATATTTATAGTACTACTTATAGCGCGTTAAGGAAACCCCTAAGAAAATATAGCTAATTAAGAGCACCTTAATAGGCTTAGGCTCGGTTATATTATACTCTTTAATAACCGTCCTAAAATAATATATATACTAGAGCTTATAAAGGATAACCCCTTAAGCCTTAACTAAGTAGGCTTTAGCCTTAGATTAAGTACGCTTCTTTATAAGAGCGCGACCACTTTATACCGCTGCCTAAGTACCTTTATTTCTAGCGCTACTATTCTTAGGTTTATTAGTAAGAGGGGTTAGATCGCGGCCGTCTCTATTATTACTATTATCGTTATCTTAGCCCTTATTTAGCTAGGTATTAAGATTATCTTAGCCCTTATTTAGCTAGGCCTTATTATTAATATTAGCCTACTTATTTTAAAGAGCGGCCTAAGTAATAATCTCTTACTAGCTAGAGCTACCTTATTAAGATAAAGTAGCTAGGTTATTAGTACTTACTTTAATAGGTAAGATTATACCCCTATAGATATTAGCCCGTTAAGGGGATAAGACCCTTAGTACTCCCCTTTTAACTTACTTCTAAGTATACTTAAAGGCGTTATAAAGACCTTAATTATCTAATTAAGTATCTTCCTTAATTATAGTTAATTTAAATTTTTATTTTTCCCCTTTAAAGTAAATGCCGCTAGTTATACGACTTTAGTAGAGATAAAGAGGTATAGAGTAAAGAAATCTCTAAGACTTATATTTATAACTTAAGGCCCTTAAAGTTATATATAGGCTAAATAATTAGATAATTATATAGTTAATTACTTTACTAATCCTTAGCTATATATTACGCGTACTTTAGGTATATACCCTCGTCCCTATTAAAACTAGTCTTTAGGGCGTAAACTTATTATTCCGTTTTATTTATATAGCGATAAGTAGCTTTACGAAGCTAAGAATACTTAGAGGATAATAGTACTATTTAGAAAAAAATAAAATCTAGGGATTTAATAATTAAAGTAGTAACTACCTTAATAGCTAGAGTTAAGGACCTAATAAGGCGATAGACTTACTAGGAAATAAATAATTAAATAATGCCTTTACTAGTAGTAAAGGAAAAGTAATAAGCTAATACTAAAAAACCCTAAGCTCTTATTATTAGCCTTATAACCCTTAATACTAGCGACTTAGTTAAGAAACTATAATCTTTATATAATACTTTAAAAGATATAAATAATAATAATAGCGTAATCTAAACTATTTTAGAACCCTACTAAGACCTCTTACTTATATATATACTAATAATACTAATATAGGTACTAATAAGGGATACCTTAATAACCTTAACCTTAGCTCTCCTTTACGCGGTAGCTTATAAAGAACGCCTACCTCCTACTAATAGATAAGAAAGTAAGTAATAAGATAGTTATAATAAGATATCCTTTAACTCTAAAAACTCTAACTTTAAATTTCGTAACCTCGTAATCTATAAGTATACTATATCTAGAAACGCTAGCCGTTAAGAGGGATTATCTAATCCTACTACTAGCGATATAAAGAAAATTAAGGTAGATATTAATAAGATTACTAATAAACTTAGAGATATACTTACTAAAAGCTAAGATAACCTTATAAGAAGACTCCGCTAACTATAACTCTTACTTATTAGTAGATTTAATAGTAAAAACATAACTAAATTCCTTAAGAAGTTTAAATAAGAGATATACGTTAACTATATCTATAATAAGGATAAAATAAACTAGCTCGAAGTTTATATCTCCTTTATATAAGCCCCTACTATTAAAATTCTTATAGATAGACTTACCTAAGAAGAAAAAGAGACTCCTTTAATACTACTATATATATAATATTAAATAACTAGAAACTACTAACGACCGCTTAAACTATTATAATACTAAAAAGCCTAAGACTATTATAAAAGTTATAGAATAGCTTAGTTTCTACTTATACCTATAATATAAGGTATAACTTAACGGCTAGGAAGAATCTATAGTTTAGTTATACTTTATCTACTATATAATACTAAAGGAGCTTATTATTAACGTTATAAAAAGAAATAAGAAGATATCTAAAGTTATCTTAAAACTCTTATATAAAAGCCTTATCTATATAATTAATAACTACTTAGTACTTCGTTAGAACGTTAAGCGATAAGATATAGTATTTAAAGTCTATAATTAAAAGCTTAAGAACCTAAAGAAAGACTAGCTCTTTAAGGAAATTAATAAAGTAATAGAGGAAGCTAAATCTAATAAAGGTAAAGAAAAACTTCCTAAAGAGCTAAAGAAAATAGATAAGAAACCTAGATAGCCTATAAAGGAGATCTTAGACCTAATAAAAGCTTTTAAAGATATAAAGATTAACCTTACTCGCTAGTAAGAGTAGATATTTAACTAGCTTAATAGGGATTAAAAATATATTAGTAGTAGAGGCTACTTTTTAAGTTATAAATAAAGAGGTAGCGTAAATACTATTAGATTTTACTACCTATCTAATTAATATATATAGTTTTAGGTTAATGCTTTTAACTAGCTTAGGAGATACTTCTATTATAGTAAAAAAGGATACTACCTTAATAAATATAAGGTATACTCTTAGGACTATAAGATTAGATTTATAATATATAAAGTAGTAAACGGGACTCTTTACCTTAAAAGAAAAGATAATAGAAGCGTAATTCCCTTAGTACTTACTAATAGGTTTTCTTAAATAGGTATATATATTTAAAGGCTTATCGTATACTAAGTAGATATATAGCTAGACTCCTTTATATTACTACTTATAAAATAGGTTAAAGCTATAGTTATACTATCTTACCTAAATTAAGCTATTCGTAAAAGAGAATCCGGTTTCTTAGACTAGTTTTAGAGATATAAAAGCCTATATAAATAAAAGCTAAGGAATTTAAAAGTAAGCAATATAAGAAAAGAAGTAAGAAGGATATTAATTATTATAATTACGGATAATATATAATAAAGTAATATATATAATTAAATAATCTATATAACTATAATAGGGATTAATACTTATAAGGGGAAAAGATAAAGAGTTAAAGAGGATATAGAGGAAATCGAGATAATAAGAATAGTAAAAACTAGCTTAAAGATTATCTTTATATACTATAGATATAAAGTAGATCTAAATAAGAAGTTTAATAGACTTATAAATAAAATCGTTAAAGAAATTATATATAAAAGAATCCTAATCCCTTTAAATTACCTAATTAACTTTATTTCTTAACTAAGTAAGAGACTTAGTATAAGATATATAGATATAGCTTAAGGTATAGAAAATACTAAATTCTAAACCTTAAAGAAAGTAAAGAGTAATATAAGACCTTATAGAGCTACGATAACGGTTATAAAAGTAGCTAAAGATAATATAAAGAGTAGTTTACTCTTCCTCGAATATTTATAAGGAAAACTTATAGTAGCTTTAGTATAAGTTAAAGAATAAGATAAAGAATACTAGGTTAAACCGATTAAGCTTACTTACCTTACTTATAAAGAATTAAATTATAAGTGCCTTAAAGTCTAATAAGTATTAAAGGAAGTTAGGTTTATAACTAATACGATTATCGTAACGTAACTAGCCTAAGGACTATTTAATTAATAAACTCTAAAGGTAATAAGACTAAAGAAAGATAAATTTATTATATAGGAAGTAGCACTCTTAATAAGATACTAAGAGATAACTTTAGAAGACCTTATAGCGATTCCTATAATATATATAAATATAGTCCTTATACCTTTCCGCTCGCTTAAGTATATATAAGACCTACCCTATATTTAAGTATAGCTTAGTAGCTAGAAGGCTAAAGTTCTAAGCGCCCTAATCGATACTAGGTCTAAAGGAAACCTTATTACTAAAAAATATATAAACGTATATAGGCTTAAAATCCTATTAATAAGAGTATTAATAATAGCGTATACCGGGTCCCCTATAGATATAGTTAGGGAGGTAGAGACTAATCTCTATCTAGGTATAGCTTAGATATTAATCCGTCTTTATATTACGCTAAATAAAGTCTTAGTCCCCTTTATCCTAGGTATACTATTTATTAGAGCTATATATATATAATTTAATTATTCCTTAAGGAATAAGGATATATAGGTTAAATATTAAATTAGTACTATCTAAGTAGTTACGCTAGCGGTAGGAGCTATTAAATAGGAGCTTCTAAATAAGGTTAATATAGTAGAATCCTTTTAAGCTATAACCTTAATAGTTAATAAAGACGTATATAAAAGACTAAAGCTTAAGGAGGCTATATAGGAAATAGCTACCTAGTTCCTAAGAAATTCTTTTTAGGCTTTAGTAATAAAAGTTAAAGAAGATAACTTAGGAGCTACCTAATAATTACGGAGAGAAACCCTTATAAATACCCTAATAGCCGAGATTCTCTTACTAAGAGGTAAGATCCTTAGTTATAGAGGGGGTACTAACTAAGTCCTTAACCTAGCCTACGCTAGTATAAATAAGCCCTTAATAGTACTAGTATAATAGTAATTAATTATAGACGAAGGAGATAAGGCGATTCTAGCTATTAGATCTAAGATAGTAAAAGAGATTATTAAAGTTATAGTTATAGAGGCTATAGGAGAATTTAAGAAAAATATTATTAAAGCTAAAAAGAAGTTTAGAAAGATCTAGAAGGTTAAAGTTAAGATAGGGAGGAAACGACCTATTAGATTATATAATCTAAGAGTTAATACTCTCTTTAAAAGAAAAGTAAATAAGATTAACCTTATTAACGATACTTTATTAAACGGCTTAATATTAAAAGGGGACCCTAACTAAAAGAAGACTAAATAAAATACCGTTAAAGATAAGATATAGCCTAAACCTTACTTAGAATACTTAATAGGAAAATTCTTAAGTATATAGAAAGGAAAGCGGCTAATATAAGAAAGACTTAAAGTAATCTATAAATAATTTAAAGGCTTTCTTATAAAGGTAGAAATCTAGATCTTTAATAGTATTCTATTTAATAAGGAAGTAGCGTTATCTTAGGACTTTATAGAAAGAGGTAGAGTCGACTAAGCTATAGCCCTACTATAGGTTATTAAGATAATAAAATATAAGGTATAGTAAGTAGCCTTAATCCTAATCCTAAAAGCGATAAAGTAAAAAGTTATTAATATCCTTAAAATTAAACTAGAAATAGGAGTCCTTAAAGAAGGGCATAGGCCTTATAAGAACCGTTTTTTCTTAGTAGTAAAGAAAGATAAAGGACTATACTTAATTAATTCCGCTATATATATAAATGCCGTTATAATAAGAGATATAAACCTACTACTAAATATAGACGAGTTTAGCGACTACCTCTTAATATATAAGATCCTTTCCCTCCTAGACCTTTTTTTAGGCTATAATTAGATCCCTCTTAATATTAAAAGCTATAACTTAACGATATTCGCGATACCTATTAGCCTCTTATATATATATATACTCCCTTAAGGGGCTATAAACTTAGTCGGCTAATTTATAAGGATAATATAAAGAATCCTATAAGACCTTATACTAAATATCTATAGGAATTTCCTCGATAATATAGGTATTAAGGGGCTTAATATAATATATAATAATAAAGAGGTAGCGCTAAGAGTAAGGAGATTTTATCGTAAAGCGTAGCCTAATTTCGTAGTTCTCGGAGATATCCCTTAGTATAAGGAACTAAGGAAGCTAAAAACACCTAGTATAGAAGAAGAAAGAAGGAGCTAAAAAGAGGTATAGAAAGGAGGGTAGGGGTATAAGGGGAAGTAGAAGTAGCGATAGCTTCCTATAAAGGTAGCGAGAGATAAGACGGATAGGCCGGCAACGGCTAGAAAGGAGGGGAAAAACTAGTAAAAAGCTCGGTAGTCGAAAGGATATTAATAGCTTCTTTAAGTAGGATCTTCTTTATTAATTAAGATACTAGATAGGTATAAAGAGGGGCGTTAGATAAAGGAAAGAAGGATAATTAAGGCAATATAAGAATTAAATCTCTCTACCCTACCTATCCGACCCCTTACTTCTAATTTCACCTTTATATATTTTTATATACTTCTTATATCTCTCTTCGCGAGAGTTATAAGCCCGGGAGGAATAGAATTCCTATACCTTCCGGCTACTATAAAAGGCACCTTTCTTATATCCCTCGTAGCTTCCTTTTACCCCTCTTACTAGAAAAGCCGATTTTTAACCGACTTTTCTACCTTTCCCTATAATAATAACGAAAATCGACTCCTCTACCGTCCTTATAGTCTATAGGACGATTCTTATAGAGCCCTAAGATTAGGATAAGTAGGTAAAGGAGCTACGGGCTCGTATAGATAGAACTATCTATAATTTAGTCTTCTCTAATAAGTAGGACCTACTTAAGCCCCCTCTTTATCCTAGGGCAACGGACTTTATAGAGGGAGCTACCCTCTTCTCTAAGCTAACCTCTATATAATAGAGAGCTTTTCCTACTACCTTAGGTAACTACGAGAGTTACCGTAAGGAATACCTTTACGAGACGAAGCTACTAACTACTATACGTATAGCGATAACGGAATCTATTAGTGCCGTAAAGCTAATCTCTCTTTAAGAGGAAGAGACTCCTAGGCAGTAGCTTTTAAAGCTCGAGACCTTAATAGCTCCCTCGAGGGGCTATATAACTAACCGTATTAGGAAGACCTATATAGTATATATAGGAGCCTTCTCTACTAGAAACCTACTAGCTTCGTCGTAGCTAGCTAGGTAGGAAGAAATCCTCGAGGAAGCTAACTAATACTTCCTTATAAAAGCTCTTTCCGGCTAGTAGCTATAGGATATATCTCTGCTAATAAAGCCTATTAGTAACGGTTACTCGACTATCTTTCGAGAAGCTAGCTAGGAACTAGATAAAGAGGCTGCTAGAGTATAATAGTAAGTAGTCTTATTCCTTCGTGGCTAGCACTCGACCTAGACGGCTCGACCTGCTGCCCTAGTAGCTGCTATAGCCCCTATTACTATGGCTCCCGCTGCTGCTGCTGCGGCTGTTGCTCCTTTGGCTCCTCCTCCCTCGAGAGCCTTAACCCCGTCTTTAACGGCTGCCCCGGTCCCGGCTCCGCCTCTTACTCCGGGCCCGGCCCTAGTCCCGTTAGTTAGACCGGCCCGACTAGTCCCCTAATAGACCTTTTAGTCCGTTAGTCGAAAAATTAGGGAACTAGTCGAAATCGAACCTCTTCGTTAAAATCAGCAATAAGGGGTAAAAAGGGGGGGCTTTTAAGTAGACCTTCCGGAAAGGGACGAGGATTCCTCGAAGAGACAACGTATAAGGAGGAATCGACCTACCTACTAAGCATATAAAAAGCCCTATCGGCTAAAAGACTGCTAGTAGGTCTTCGAGGAAAACCGACCTAAAGGAATTAACCCTTTAAAGAGGCTACGAGAAATAGTATAATAGTCTCTTAAGGAGGACCCCTCGTTATAAAAGAAGATAGACGAGATTTAGGTTACTAAGAAATAGCAACTAACGCCGCTACCGTAAATTCGAGGAAAAATCGTTAGTATAGTAAATGCGGCCTTTATCTTCCCTACGGATTAATAAGGCTAAGACTAACCGTTAGAGCCCTCTAATTATCCCCTACGAAAATCAGCTATCCTTAACTCTAGTACTTCCCTTAATATCTATAATATACTCTTAAGATTCCGGTCCTTTAAGAAGGCACGAAAGGAATATCTTATTGCCGGGGAATTAACCGTATAGATAGAGGGATACGGAAGGGTAAATTTTACGATAAAATTACTTAACGGATCTATATAAATTCTTCGAAGAAAAAGGGTAGCTTTTTACCCTCGATTTTTAATAAGCCTAATTTCCTTCCGCCTTCTTCGAGAGGAAGGAATCTTCTAAGATACGACGTCTAAGCCTACGAGGCTAGTCTAAAAGAATCAGACTATTAGGCTTATCGAGGAGAAATTAGGTTAATTCGTTCTCGAATTCTAACCTATTTATAGTAAGGAAATACTTAAGAAGTTAGCTTTCCCTACTAGGAGGAATAGGTCTACTATAAAAGACCCTCTTCTAGCAGCCTAAGGAGACGGTCTTCTTTAGCACGCACGACTTAGTTACCCGGGCCCCCTAGCTTTATATAAGCTAGGCTAATAATAAGGCGTATAAATAAGGGGCCTAAAGACCGTCGAATGCGAATACTATAGCTAAGGAAAGACTAAGAGACGAATTTCTAGACGAACGCCTTTACGGCCGGACCAGCCGTATAAGGAAATTTAGGTCGATTAGACTAACGTCTCTAGGGACTAAGAAAGCTTTATTAGGGTAATGTTTTTTATAGACGCTTTTTTAGGGATGGTTTTCCCCTATTTCTTACGGACCTACCTAAGTAAGTATAACTAGTCTACCCTCCGGGACTTCGTTAACTAGATAAAATCCTACTTTAGCTATGAGGTAAAGAAGATATAGTCTAACGGAGAGCTATTTATAAAGGATATCTTAAATTAGCTTCGAAAAAGGGGCATTTTACCCCTCCCGTTAGCACCGAATACCTAGGCCTAGAACGGAGGGGTAGAACGATTAGGGGGTGCTATAATAGAAAGGGCCCGTACGATAAGACTTACTATAAAGCTTCTATATAACCTTTAAAGGGAAGTCGTTAAGACCGCCTATTACCTTCGGAACCGGACCCTAAGGGACCCTAGGGGACTAAGGGACTATAGGGACCTAGAGACCCTTTTTAAGACCTAAGGAATAGACTAGAAATCCCCCTTCGAGCTCTTTATAAAGAAGAAGGCCTCGCTAGCCTACCTTCGTGCCTACGGCTATAAGGCATACGCAATAACTACCGATATATAGCTAAAAAGGAAGAAGAAAAGAAAGCTTAATCTAAGAGCCTTTATTAGTTACCTCGTTAGGTATAATTCTATGAATATCTTCCGGATCTAGATTCCTCTTCTATAAAAGGTTATTTTAACTAGGGATATAATTTTCGACGAATCTAGCTTCTTCGACGGAAAGAGGGATTAATAGCCCCTCTTACTCTCTTAACGTTAGCTAATTTAGAAGATCTAAATTCCCCCTTCCTAATAGTCTTAAGAAGAGGCCCTAGATAAGGAAATAGAAGAAGAAACCGACGTCGAAGTAGTCGAGGATAACGCCGACTTCGAAGAAGAAGAAGAGGAAGCTACTAGATTAGATAATCTAAACGAAGAAGGAGACTATAGGAAAGCGGTAGAGCTAGAATACGCCTACCTCCCTACGCCTCCTCTTACGGAATAAGAAGAAGATCTAGAAGCAGTTTTTTTAGTTAGTCTTCCCGTCTCGGCCCCTAAGGGGGTAGGAAAGGCACCTCTCTTAAAGGATTATCCGGCTGCCTTTTTATCCCTGCTTTAAGAAGCAAAGGAAGGTATAGGGCCCGATATAAAAGAAGACTAACCTCTCCCTTATTTCGATCGTTTTTCCGACTTCTACCTAACGCTAATAGAAGACGGTTCCTATAGAGCGTTTATAGCAGGCCGGCTCTTTAAGCTATAGCTATTAGTAAGGAAGGTATAAAAAAGAGACCTCCCGGACCTACTAGTAAACTAGAAGTAGCTAGAAAAACACCCCTTTAGAGACTAGTTTTTCTAGGCCTAGAAAGACCACCTAGCCTTATATAAAGAGATAGGGTCTTTCGAAGAGGTCCTTAAGGAAAAGGTAAGAGGAAAATAGGTCCTTAGCTATAAGTAGGTCTTTATCTATAAGACTAATAAACACGGCTTCCTTTAAAAGTATAAAGCCCGGCTAGTTATCTATAGGAATTAATAGGAAAAGGGGGATCTACCTACTAGGGCAACCACCCTAGTAGGGATGTCTTTTCGGACCCTTATAGCTATAGCAGCAGAATTCGACCTCGAGCTCGAATAGATAGATATAGTCAACGCCTTTATTAACTATCTACTTAAGGAAGAAGAAGAAGTTATCTATATACGCCTTCTACTAAGCTTCTAATAGCTAGGAAAGGTTCTACGGCTTAGGAAAGCTCTATACGGACTACGAAGATTACCCCTTCTTTAGCAATAGCATTTAATAGGTTCCCTTAAAGCCCTAGGCTTTAAGAAAGTCCCTTAGGAACCGTGTATAATATAGAAGGAAAAAATCACGGTCTTCTTCTACGTCGATAATATTATCTAGGCCTACCTAAAAGAAAAAGAAGCTGCTACTAAGGAGGCTATACAAGGCCTATAATAAAGGTATAAAATAACTAAGCTAGGGGAGCTAAAGTAGTTCCTAGGGATACGAATCCTTCGGAATAGGTCCTAACGGACTATCTAGCTTACCTAGGACGCCTATATCGATAAGGTCGCTTATAAATTCCTCCCTAATTCCCTCGATAAGAAGCTTCCCTCTACGCCTATATTAGACGAATAGCTTTTACCTAATCCGTCCTTTTAAGCTAGGGAGTAAGAGAAACACTAATATTAATAAAAGGTAGGCTCCCTGCATTTTTTAGCTATTTCTACTAGACCGGATATCTCTTTTACGGTCTCCTAGCTAGCTAGGTATAACTAGAATCCTAGCCCTAGGCATTAAGAAGTAGTAGATAGAGCTATCCTTTATCTCTATTTAACGAGATTATATAGTCTATGCCTAGGAGGGCTAGAAAGGAAGAAATAAGCTATAGAAATCTTCCTTTATTCGAGCGATTCGTCCTTTATAGACAATTCCTTAAATAGAAAGAGCTTATAGGGGTATATTATATCCCTTTTTAGAGGAACTATTGCTTAGAGAGCTTCGAAATAAGCTACCGTTATAACTTTAAGTACGGAGGTAAAGCTACTAGCTCTTTTAAAAGCGTTAAAAGAAGCGATTTTCCTTAGCCGGCTACTAATATCGTTATAACTATAAATTCTATCCCTATTAGCTATAGAATGCGATAATATATAGACTATACGGATTCTTATAGAGGAAAATAGTAAGCTATCGACCTGGCTATAGTATATCGATATTTACTAGTATTAGTTACGCTAGGAGGTCTAAAGGGGACTTATTTCCGTCCGTTAGGTTCTAACGGTATTAATAAAAGCCGATGGTCTTACGAAGCCCTTGCTAAAGTAGAAGCTAGCTATCTTTTTATAGTAAATAGGGCTAGAAGACGTTTAAGAAAAGCTATCCTTAAAGGCCCGCCTTAAGAGTCTACGAGAGGAGCTAATAGCACGTATAAGAAGGTAACGTCTATAGCCGAAGAAAAGGAAGAGGCTTTTCCCTTTAGAGGGCCCCCTATTTTAATTAGGTTTTTCCCCCTTTTTCTTATAGGACTTTCCCCTCTTTAGGCCCTTTTTCCTTAAGTAAGTCTAAAAGAGCCTAGGGACCTAAAAGGGCCCCTGCTTTCCTCGAGTAAAGGGAGAAGTATAGAGCTAAGAACCTCCTCTATACGCTTACTAGCCCGAAGCTATATTAGCTATGCCCTTAAGGGGCAGGCTATAGCTAAGGGGGTATATCGTAAAGCGTAGCCTAATTTCGTAGTTCTCGGAGATATCCCTTAGCACGAGGAACTAAAGAAGCTAAAAACACCCGGTATAGAAGAAGGAAGAAGGAGCTAAAAAGAGGTATAGAAAGGAGGGTAGGGGTATAAGGGGAAGTAAAAGTAGCGATAGCTTCCTATAGAGGTAGCGAGAGATAAGACGGATAGGCTGGCAACGGCTAGAAAGGAGGGGAAAAACCGGTAAAAAGCTCGGTAGTCGAAAGGACATTAGTAGCTTCTTTAAGTAGGATCTTCTTTATTAATCGAGATGCTAGACGGGTATAAAGAGGGGCGTTAGATAAAGGAAAGAAGGATAATTAAGGCAATATAAGAATTAAATCTCTCTGCCTTGCCTATCCGACCCCTAACTTTTAATTTTACCTTTATATATTTTTATATACTTTTTATATCTCTCTTTACGAGAGATTTATCTTTAAATACCTTATTAACCTTAATAAAGTCTTAGTTAATATCGAACTCTTTAGTTATACGATTATAAGGGCTAAGTCGAAATTCTACTAGTAAGTAAATAAAGTTATTAGTTATATCTATAAAATAAATAGAAGGTGCCTTATAGAAGCTAAAGTTATTAAAATTAAAGAATAAATACGATACTTTAATATAATATATATTAGAGCTTTCCTTAGTATTATAGGATACTATTAAATCTAGATTAAATAGTTCGCTATCTTAGTAAAACCCCTTATAGACCTATTAAAGAAAGAAGTCTATTAAGAATAAGAAGACGAATAAATAAAAGTAATAGCTGCCTTTAAGGAAGCTATTACTAATCTAGTCTTTCTAGTATCCCTCGACGTCGGCCTAGGAAGAGGAGATATTATTCTAATATATAATGCTAGTCTACTTAGCTAGGGGGTAGTCTTAATATAAATCGTTAATAGAAAGAGGCGCCTTATAAGGTTTAAAAGTAAAATATAGTTATTAATAGAAACTAAATATAATAGGATAAAGAGGGAGTATAGGGCTATATTAAGTACGCTTAAGAGACTAAGAATATACTTATACGGCGTATATTTTATCCTAAAAACTAATATATAGGTCTTAGTTAATTAACTAAAAGGTGCCCTTAAAGACGTCCTTAAAGCTATAGTAACTCGTTAGATAAGCTATATTTTCCTCTTTAACTTTACTATATAATACGTTGAAGGTAAGAAGAATAGTATAGCCGATAGACTCTTAAGAAAGCCTAAAGGACCTTCTAATATATTAGATAGGGAAATAAAAGGCGATATTAAAGAATTTATAGACTTTTACTTAAACGTAGTATAAGGGACTAAGCTATAAGGGGACTACTTAAAGGAATCAAGGATAATTATAGACTTCCTTTAAACGTTAAAACGGCCGGAGGGCCTTTTTAAATAAGACTATAAAAAGCTATATTTAAAGAGTCTAAATTTCTATATTAAAGATTAGAAGCTTTAGCGACTCCTTAAAAAGGAAGAAAGGGGACCTATACTAGTCGTAAACGACTTAAAAGAACGAAAAAGGATTATCGTAAAGTACTATACGTAAATAGGATATAAAGGATAATAAGTTATATATACGTTCTTAAAGGATAGGTATTAGTAAGCTAACCTTTAAAACGATATTTATAGTATAATCTCTTTTTATAAAGAATACTAATACTTTATAACTAAGAGACCCTAGGAAGTTATAACTATAACTACGCCTAGCTACCCTATAAATAAGATTTACTTCGATAGCTAGTATATACTATCTAATTATAGGTATTTATACCTTATAAAAGTATAAGACGACCTTACTAGATAGGTAGAAGTAACCTTAGTTAAAGAAATTACTATAGGAGCTATAACTAAATTTATACTCTTTATTATTTATAAGTATAGCGTAATACTATATACTATAATCGATAGAGGGCCCGAAATAAAGAAAGACTTTAAGTATATCCTAGAGGATATAGGTATTAAAGTTATTTAAACTTCGGTATATAATCTAAAGGCGAACGTAGTAGTAGAATAAGGGCACTAAAGGTTAATAATAGTACTTATAAAAATAGCGGAGAAAAAGGGTAAGTAGATTAAATACCTTAACTAAGTAATCCTTATAAACTAAATAGTAGTTAAAGAGTCTTATAGAATATTAGCTTTCTACCTACTATATAGATAGGAACTAGTACTACCTCTTAAAGTAAAATACCTAACTTAGCGACTAATCGACTAAGATAAAGTAAAGATAAGAGAAGAATTATTTAAAGTATAAGTATAAGTTTTAGAAAGGAAAGAAAAAGATATAAAAAAAGCTAAGAAAAGAGTAATAAGATATCGGAATTAATTAATAAAGAGGATAAATAAAGCTAATAAGTATACGATAAGGAAAGAAAGCCTATAACCTAAAGACCTTATCTTACTATTCGATATAAGACGATTAAATAATTTAAGGAGGTAAGCTAAGTATTAAATAAGGTAGAATAGTCCCTTTTAAGTAGTATCGCGCTTAGAGTAGTCTAAGGTATATAGGATTAAGACTTTAGATAGAATTATACTTAATAAAATAATCCTAAGAGAGTATCTAAAGAAGTTTAAAAAGGATAAAGAAGGTTAATAGTACTTTACTAAGGACGACTAGTTACTTTAAGATAAGATTACTTTCGATAAGAGGAAGAAAGAAGAAATAATAGATAAAGTAAATAATTTACTACTCTTACTAAGTAGAGAAGCCTTAGATTAAATAGTATTATAGTTATAACGACTCCTTAATAAACCTTAGAAGGATTAAAGCTAGGAAGAGGAAGAAGAGTAACTATAGATAGCTAAGAAAGGCCTAAGGTATACGATTAAGGTTTAGCTATTATAACTTAGTAAAGTAAAAAAGGATCTTTATATAGGAGCCTTAAAGACGCTAATCTAATATAAAAAGGATAAGGTAAAAAGGAGCTAGGGAGGAAAAGGTAGTAAAGATAAAAATCTATAACTATTATAAAAAGTATACTAGAACCTAACTAGTAACTAAGGCACCGTCTAACTATTTAATCGAAGGATAACTATAGTAGCTAAGATATTTATAAGCGCCTTACCTACTACCTTATTATTTTAAATTTTCTACTTAAAGCTCCCTAAGTAGATAAAAATAATATTTCCTACCCTTCCTTAATAATAACCTACCTTCTACTACCTTAAAAAAGACGAATAAAGATATAATTAAGTAATAAAGTAAGAAAACGAATATTCTTACTACCTACCTCCCTTAAGAATAGGATTTTTTACTTTATAGATAGGAACGTCTATTCTTTATTATAAAGGGGGAAACCCGCTATAGCGAAAATAAACGCGCCTATAAGATAAATTTTAATATATTTTCGACTTACTAAATTAAACGTATATAACCTTAAGAGAAAAACTTTTACCGCTAAAGATAGCGACTAAATAAAGCTACCTACTCTTAGTAAACCTACTATAGACTACTATAAAGCGAACTTAAAGACTATTTAATTATTACTTAAGAGAGAGCTCGTTAAACTTATATAATCTTATTCTAAGTAAAACGAGTATAAGGTTAATTTCCTTCCCTTCCTTTAAGTCCTTAATAGGACTAAAGGGATTAAGGATATTATAAAGAAGATAAAAGGCAGTCTTATTACTAATATACTTATTATAAAATTTATTAGTCTTAAGGTTAGTATAGAAATTATAACTATATATATGGTTAGCGAATCTATTAAGGTTATAAGTAGCCCTATAGTATCTAAGGAAGTACCGCTATTTATAAATAGGCGCCTTAGACGAATCCTAGATATAGTTAGCGTAAGAACCGCCGGTAGTACTTAAAAGAGAAATATACTTATAAAAAGGAAATATAATATACTTATAAGTAGAAGTTATAGTTATTTAATAAGTTCGAATATACCCTTAATAAAGGTAAGGATTATAAGTTCTATATAAAGTAATTAAGACTACTTAAGAGTATTCTTACCGCCTTAAACTAAGCTAAGAAAAGAAGTATCTATACGGATAAGCGATTTCTATAAGGATATAGGTTACTAGCTAACGTCTATAATAAAGGGTATAAAAGACGATTTAATTATACTAACTTAGCGTGCTCTTAAGAAAGTAAGAAAGAAGAGAGTAACCGCGCGCTTTAATCTTAAAGATATTAAGAGCTTTTAATAGAACCTATAACTAAAAGGCAATTTCTATGTAAATTAAAAACCCTTAGTAACCGATATTATTTCTACTATAGACCTAGGTCTCGAAGTAACTATAGATCTATAGAAAAAGATAGTTAGAACGAGCTAATTAAGATTAAATAAGTTAGAGAGTCGTTACTTAAAAGTACTCTATATAAAGAGGAAAGACCTTAATACGATAATTCTAAGTAAGAAGAGTAGTAGTAATAAGGGAAGGTTATAAAAGAGTAGTTAAAGAGAGGTTAACGATATCTAGTAGCTCTTTAGTTTTAAGTTTAGCGGTCTTATAAGATATAATAAGAAAGAAGAGGTAGTCGTAAAAGGAGAAGATAAGAGGTAGCGGTCTAGAGAAATAAAGAAGATAGAGGAGAGAAGAGGAAGAAAAAGAATAAAAAGAGTAAAAAAGAAAAGAAAAGGGCAGAGATTAAATAGCTTAGTAATTAATAACCGGTAAAAGAAGCTATTTAAGCGTAACCCTTAAATACGCCCGATACCTTACTATTATAGAGGCTAGCTAAAGTAACTAATAACCGCGCGCTTTAATAACTATTTATTCCTCTTACTATACCTTCCTTCTTCCTTCCTTCTTCTTCCTTTTATATATATATATATATATATACTCTATATACTTCCTTACTTATAACGATCCCCTCTACTAATATAACTCTTATATATATATATAATACTTAGCCTCTTAGCGTTATAACTTAAAACTACTTACCCTAATTATTTAATCTTATCTTTTTTCTTTCTTTTACTTACTCTACCCTTTCCTAAGATATAGCGGCGAACTTAAATAGTATCCTAGGCCCGGCTATAGACCTCCTTAAGAATACCGCTATCTTCTTTAACGTACTACTATTTAAGAGTAGGAGCTCTATTTTACCTACTTACTATAGTAAAGTTAAAGTAGAAGGCAGCGAAGGGCGCTTTTACGCTAAAGATAAGGAAAAGTTTATAGACTAAGACCGATAAGACGTTTATAAGTAAAAGTAACCTCCTAAATATATTTATAGAGATCGTTAGTACTTAATACTAATAGGCCTTATTAGGCGGCGGGATATTACCCTTAAAGACGCTTAGATAATATATAAGGGCATTAAAAAGATAAACGGATTCGCTAGGAATAAGGCCTACTAAGAAGAGTATATCGTTAACGTATATAACTTTCTCTATAGAGCTATTAATAAATAATAAGCTATAAGCTTTAGCCTTAGCGCAATAATTAAAATCTTAATAAGAGGTATTAAGAATATAGTATACCCTTTACCTTACCCGCTATTAGTTTATACCGACTACTAAGGGGAACCTATCGAAGATATAGAAGATAGATATAAGAAGTACTATAAATACTTAAATAATAAGAAGTATCTAATTAAGTTTACCGCTCCTACCTTTAACCTTAGTTACTTTATATATAAATAAAGGTATATAACTAAAGTTATTAACTTTTTAGTAGGTATAAATAAAGGGGGACTTTATTAAAGGGCGTTCTTCTAAGACTATAGAGAAGGAAACCTAGTTATTTTTAATACTTAGAAAGAAGGACGATACGCTAGACTCTATACGTTCTTATAAGTATAGCGGTAGTTTCTTTATATCCTTTAAGTTCCTTATAACTTTACTTATACGCTAGTCCCTTATACTACTTAGTAAGAAGGGTAGGAATATAGCTACTTAGCCTTAATAATAATTTAATACTAGGTTAGAGGTATAGTTAGGCTATACCTTAAGATAATTAAATAGCGATACTTAAAATTTAAAGTAATTCTAAAGTAAAGGTATAGGGTAACGTAAGAAGCCCTATAGATAGATAAGATCTTATACTAAGACTAGTATTTCTTTAAGCTAAACGAAAGGATAAGTATAAAAGGCTATATCGATAGGCTAATATATAAAATCTAAGCTATCGCGGTAAATAAGCTTAATTATATATAAGCGATATTATAAAGCGGTAGAGTTTCCTAGTAGTTTAATAGTAGGGTTAGACGATTATAAAGGATACTATTTAATTAAGGTCTAATAACCTTTAGCGGAGTCTTTCTTATAAGGATTCCTAGGAGTAAGCGGATTTACTAATATAACTATATTATCTTAAGAGACTAAGAAGAATAAGACCTCTAGGAAGTCTTAAAGGTAGTTAACCTCTTAAATAAGCTTACTAAATAGAGACTACTACTTTAAAGAGATATAGAACTAGCTTATATAGTAAGGAAAGCGAGAAAGGAGCTATCTACGCTAGCTACCTTTATAGAGTAACTTAACCTAATCGCTTAAGCTATACGCGGTTTCTTTATAAAACTCCTCCTTAAAAAGACCCTTAACTATCTAATTATATTAATAGGAATCGAGAATAGACCTAGTCCTTCGTTACCTTAAGCGTTAACTAAATTAAGCTCCTTATTTAAACTAAGTAGCCTTTCCTTAAGTAACCTTAAGATAGGATCCCTACCCTAGATCCTATAAAGGAGAGAGCTAAGCGCCTTTACTAGTCCCTTTATCTATATAGAAATAACGCCTTTATTCTCCCCCTTTAATATATAGCTAATTAGGCTTACTCCTTACCTATTACTAATAACTCCTTTAAACGTATAAAGAAGCGAAAGACTTATAACTATACCCCTACTAATAACCTAATAAGGAGCTAGTAGGGAAGAAAGGTAGATAGCCCGACTACTAACTCGCCCTAGGACTCCGAAATTACTAGGCGCTTAGTTAATTACCCTAAGGCTAAAGACTTTAGTAATACCTATAGTATGCCCCGTTACTCCCTAAAAATAAAGTATAGTAATAGCCTCTCTAGCTATAGTCCCTATAAGGTTTATACTAGGTTTTAAACCCTCCTAGGTTAAAGGAGTTAAAAACCTAGGAATATATTAAAACTACCGCTAGGATATTAACGACTATAATTCTATATATTTACGTAGGACTACTAGTAACGTAATAACGATTAGCCTATAAGACTCTATAGCTTATTTAATCTAGCTATACTTAAAGCTATAGACTAGTAAAAACGCTAACTACTTTATTTCCTTAACGCCCTTAGGAATAATAAGCGCGAATACTTAGGAGCGTATATAGAGGGTAGTAGATAATTATCTAAAGAAGGAAGTACGCGAGTAAAAATAGAAAAGAGCTAAACGAGTAGCTTATAAGTAAAGGGAGGAATAAAGGACGTAAAGGGAAAGAATTATAGTAAAGGAGAAAAGTTCTATCGACGGTTCGTTTACTTACTTATATACTTAGGAAGAGAACCTTACTTATTATTATCGCGTCCTTTTTATTAGTATCTTAGGTTAAAAAGTTACTAGGAAAGAGTTTAATAAGGAAGATCGCACCCTTATAGATATTAGCCCGTTAAAGGGATAAGACCCTTAGTACTCCCCTTCTAACTTACTTCTAAGTATACTTAAAGGCGTTATAAAGACCTCGATTATTTAATTAAGTATCTTTCTTAATTATAGTTAATTTAAATTTTTATTTTTCCCCTTTAAAGTAGATACCGCTAGTTATATAACTCTAGTAAAGATAAAAAGGCATAAAGTAAAGAAATCTCTAAGACTTATATTTATAACCTAAGGCCCTTAGAGTTATATATAGGTTAAATAATTAGATACTTATATAGTTAATTACTTTATTAATCCTTAGCTATATACTACGTATACTTTAGGTATATACCCTCGTCCCTATTAAATTACCTAAGAGCGCTTAGGTATAATCTCTTTATTAGTATTAGTATCGCTAATAAAGGTTATAGACTTATAAGTTTCTTAGTTTATAAAGGTAGGCTTATTAATAGTTAGAGTTAAGGTATTTAGTAAGGTAATAAGGGTATAACCCTCGCTAACGTTAGGTCTTAGACTAAAAGTCTCTTAAAACTAAGATTCCTTTATACCTTTCTTAGCTTTCTTTATTAAAAAGGAACTAGCGTTACTATAAGACTTCTAAGCTAATCGCTTATACTTTAAAGGCGAACCCGCTAATACCTACTCTTATATATAGTTTAGGAAATAAGCGTTATAGTTCTTTATTTTCTTTAGTATAAAGGGTATTATTATTAATAAATTATTAATAAAAAGTAATTTAAAAAGGTATTAAGGATTAATAAAAAAAAGTATAAAACTCTATAGTAATTATAAGTAAAAGAGTTAAAGAAAAAAAGAAAAGAAGAGTAGTAAGAGATATATATATATACTCTTTATATTATAGTTACGCGGCTAATATATAGGTAATACTATAATAGTTACTTAGCGGTAACCGCTAGTATAATAACTATTAACGTTATAAAGTATAAACTAATATATACTTATATAGGCGTATATACGTAATATATAACTAAAACTACCTCTTTTTTTACTAAATATATATAGTATAGTAAAAGTAATATATATTAAAGATATAGCTAAGATATTTATATAAAAAGGGAGATAATTATAAGAGCGCTACTAAAAGGTATAGGCTAATAAAGTACTTAGGTATATAGTACTAATATATTAGTAAGGTATTAGTAGGGAATCGTACCTACCTTACTTATATATTATAAACTACTTACTACTTAAATTAAAGAAGAGAAATCTCTTTTCTTATAAGCTTTAGTCTTATAATAAAGAGAATATAGTATATATAGCGTAGTACCTCTAGCTATCTTTACTACCTAACTAATTATACTATAATATATATTCCTCTATACTCTAGCTATCTTTACTACTTAATTAATCGTATTATAATATATATTCCCTTATACCCTTTTAAATATATATAGTATTATATATATAAAAAAGACCTTTTTAATAGCCTTAGTCTTTTTTTTAATAAGGTTAAAGCTTAATACTATTAAGCGATCTTAGCCTTACTTATAGTAGCTATATTAATAGGAATTTTACCTTTATAGGTTATTATTATAAACCGCGAATTAGCTCTTATTAACGCCCTTATAAACTTTTAAAGAGCTAGAAAATATAGTCTTATTACTCTACCTTTAGCACGTAAATAAGAACGTAATTACTAAGATAAAAGCATACTTCCTTAAGGCTATAAGGGATACTTAAGGCTAGACCTAATAAGTACTAAGCTTTAAGCTTTTCCTTTAAGAGTAAGGTACCTTTATTAGCTTAAATAATATAAATAGTTTTAAATAACGCCTCTATCTCTTTAAGTAGCTTAAGCGGCACCCGCTAATAGCTATACGCTATACGCTTTAAATATAGCTTAACCCTTAAAAGAAATAGCTTATTACTTACTTCGTTAATTAATATCGTTACTTTAGGTATATAATAACCTTTACTATTAAAGGACTATATTCCTTAATAAAGAGGTTCCTTTAGTCCTTAACCGGTAACCTCTTATATATCTTTTAAAAGTTTAATGCCTTTTAAGCTTATTAGGCCTTTAAAATTAAAGCTATTTATTATTATAATATATATATAAGATATTTTCTTTTACCCTTAAAAGCCTCTACCTCCTTATTTATAAAAAGGTCTCCTTAAAGGCCCTTAAGCTTATAGTTAAGTAGTATAGTATAATTTAAATAAACCTATAGATAAAGAAGCTAGTAAAGCCCTTAGGCTACTACCCCTATAGTATTATTATAAGTATAAGCTTACTATATTAGTATATTATCTTTTAATAGCTTAAAGAAATAAAGCTAGCGATATAACTTAATAACTTTAACCCTTTTTAGTATATATAAGCGCTATAAGCTATTTTAACTAGCTTTATAGCGCCTTATAAGCCGCTCGTTATATAAGGTAAAGGTAGGCTTAATAGCGCCCTTAATCTTAAGAAAATTCGCGGTATAAAGCGAGACCTATTAGTATATAAGATCGTAGAAAGTATTAAACGTAGTAAGGCTATAAGGCCGCTATAGCTACTACTTTTAATAGCGCTGCTAGTACTAATAACTATTAAAGAGTTAGCCGCTATAGTAATAAAGCGAGGGCTATAATACCTTTAAGAATATAGCGATATATATAAGCTAGGTATATACTTATAGCAGGCTTATTAACGGGCTACTTACTATATACTAGTCTTTAACGATAAGCTTACTAGCGATCCCTAAGTTAGCTTATTATAATACTAGCTAGTAAACTATATATAGGAAGAAATATAGGTCGCGATACCTTTATAGGCCCTTATAGGCGCCCTTATAAGAGCCCTTATAAGAGTCTATATAAGATAAGATCTATATTATAATACCCTTATATAAGCTAGCTTTATAGTAAGATAAGGTTAAAGGAGACGTTTAAGATAAAGGAGAGGTATAATAAGATTTATATAAGAAGGGCTTATATTAAAGATATAACTATTATAATACCGCTAAGCGCTTAATTAACTATTTCCTATATATTACGATAACCTTACTTTCCTTAGTATAGGCGGCTCTTATAATAATATATAAGGTAGGCGCGGAGAATATATATACTTAAATTTATAGTATTAGCGCTATGCCTTAACTAGCTATACTACTTACTTTTTCTATATACTAAGTAGCTAGAGTTATATACTAGTTAGTTAGGGCTTATATTTATCGTAAAGTATAGCTTAATTTTATAGTTCTTAGAGATATTATAAGGAACGGTGTTCCTACTATAAATAAAGTAGCTATAATATACTCTCCCGATTATATAAGCTAATAAGTAGTATATTAATTATAGATAAAATCTTATCCTATAAAGTAAGAATCGGTCGTTATTTTTTACGTTATTATATATTAAACGACCCTTATAGTATAGTAGTTATATACCTAGGAAGCCTACTAGCTATAACGCTAGAGTCGGTTTAAATCTAGCTAGGGGCACGATTAATTTTTAGTCGGACTAGTAGACTACGCTAACCTACTTATTAATTAGCTAATTAGCGCTTTTAAAAGCGCTTATAAATATACTAGCAGTCTAGCCCCGCTATAAGTAGGCCGGCCCGGACCTCGCCTACCTAGACCTAGCAACGAATTCGTTAGGACCTCCCCTTAACCCCGGTCCGGGCCCCCTAACTAGGAAAATAAAAACCTAGGGCCGATACTAGTAACTCGATAAGTATAGCGCGAAGCCGGTGCAATAACCTAACTACCGGCCTAGCTAAAGGCCGGCATTAATAAAAAATAGCCCGCTAAGCCTTATAGCGGAAAAATAAGGTAGAGCCTAGGAAGATATCGTTATAGGATAAGGTCGGAGATAATTATATAATTAACTATTAACTATTAACTAAAAAAAAACGCTCGTACTACCGATTAACGCTATATACCCCGCGTACGTAAAGGAGTTACTTTCTAAGGTTACTTTATAGCGGGGCTAATACGATTCCGACTAACTATAACGATACCTAAGATAGCCGGCGTAAGATTCCTATATATTGCAACCGCGACCCGGTATAAGGGCGGACTAGCTACGAAAGAGGGGAGGGTTTTCCTTTAGGCACTTTAGTTTTTCCCTCTTATTTAACGTCGAAGTTCTAGATACCTTTAGATAGGTTACTAGTATAATCTTAATAATAATAATAATAATAATATATTAAACGGGGTGCTAGTTATCGTATAATTAGGAATCGAAGGAATAGAGCTAGCTTAGAATGCTAGCTAAGACCTCTTAAAAACACTAGTACGACTAACCTCCTTTAAATATAAATCTTAGTAAAACTAAGATACTTTTAGATTTACTTAAGGTATTATAGAATTCCCTAGTCTTAGGGCTATACGGCAGCCTAAATCTAGTCCCGAAAGGTTCTTCCGTTTAGCTATAATTATCTATATAAGACAGTATGTCCGCTAGTAGATAGATAGAGAATTATTAACTTTAATACCTCTTCTATATACTAATATACTCCTAATAAATTCCGTTGAAAATCCTACCTTATACTCCTTCTTCCCCTCTATTACGTAGTCTTATATAATTCCTTAATTTCTTAAAATTCCGCTTTTACTTATATACCTTAAGAGATATCCCTTAGTAAGAGGAACTAAGGAAGCTAAAAATACTTAGTATAGAAAAAGAAAGAAGGAGCTAAAAAGAGGTATAGAAAGGAGGGTAGGGGTATAAGGGGAAGTAAAAGTAGCGATAGCTTCTTATAAAGGTAGCGAGAGATAAGACGGATATATTAGTAACGGCTAGAAAAAATAGGAAAAACTAGTAAAAAGCTCGGTAGTTAAAGGGATATTAGTAGCTTCTTTAAGTAGGATCTTCTTTATTAATTAAGATACTAGATAGGTATAAAGAAGGGCGTTAAATAAAGGAAAGAAGGATAATTAAAGTAATATAATAATTACTCCCTTACCTTAATTACTACCCTTATAAGAATTAAATAGCTTATCCCTACCTATCCGTCCCCTTACTTTTAATTTTACCTTTATATATTTTATATATACTTCTTATATCTTTCTATATAAGAGTTATAAGCCTAGGAGGAATAGTATTCCTATACCTTCTAGGTACTATAAAAGGTATCTTTCTTATATCCTTTATAGCTTCCTTTTACCCTTTTTATTAAAAAAGCCGATTTTTACTTAAATTTTCTACCCTTCCCTATAATAATAATAAAAACCGACTCCTTTACTATCTCTACGGTCTATAAGACGATTCTAGTAGAGCCCTAAGATTAGGATAAGTAGGTAAAGGAGCTATAGGCTTATATAAATAGAACTATTTATAATTTAGTCTTCTTTAATAAGTAGGACCTTCTTAAGCCCCTTCTTTATCCTAGGGTAATAGACTTTATAGAGGGAGCTACCCTCTTCTCTAAGCTAACCTCTATATAGTAAAGAGCTTTTTCTACTACCTTAGGTAACTATAAAAGTTATCGAAAGAAATACCTTTATAAAACAAAGCTACTAACTACTACTTATATAGCGATAACGGAATCTATTAATACTATAAAGCTAATCTCTCTTTAAGAGGAAGAGACTCCTAGGTAGTAGCTTTTAAAGCTCGAGACCTTAATAGCTCCCTTAAAGGGCTATATAACTAACCGTATTAAGAAGACCTATATAATATACCTAGGAGCCTTTTCTACTAGGAACCTACTAGCTTCTTTATAGCTAGCTAAGTAAGAAGAAATCCTCGAGGAAGCTAACTAATACTTCTTAATAGAAGCTCTTTCTAGCTAGTAGCTATAAGATATATCTCTACTAATAAAGCCTATTAGTAACGGTTACTTAACTATCTTTTAAGAAGCTAGCTAAGAACTAGATAGAGAGGCTACTAAAGTATAATAGTAAGTAGTCTTATTCCTTCGTAGCTAGTACTTAACTTAGATAGTTCGACCTATAGCTGCTACAGCCCTTATTACTATAGCCCTTACTACTACGGCTGTTACTCTTTTAGCTCCTCCTCCCTTAAGAGCCTTAACCTTATCTTTAACGGCTATCCTAGTCCCGGCCCTAGCTCCGCCTCTTACTCTAGGCCCGGCCCCGGTCCTATTAAATAGACCGGCCCGACTAGTCCCTTAATAGACCTTTTAGTCTATTAGTCGAAAAATTAAGGAACTAGTCGAAATCGAACCTCTTCGTTAAAATTAATAATAAGGGGTAAAAAGGGGGGGTTTTTAAGTAAACCTTCTAGAAAGGGATAAGGACTCCTCGAAGAAATAATATATAAGGAGGAATCGACTAACCTACTAAGTATATAAAAAGCCCTATCGGCTAGAAGACTACTAGTAGGTCTTTAAGGAAAACCGACTTAAAGGAATTAACCCTTTAAAGAGGCTATAAGAAATAGTATAATAGTCTCTTAAGGAGGACCCCTCGTTATAAAAGAAGATAAATAAGATTTAGGTTACTAGGAAATAGTAACTAACGCTACTACTATAAATTTAAGGAAAAATCGTTAGTATAGTAAATCTAGTATTTATCTTCCTTATAGATTAGTAAGACTAACCGTTAGGACCCTTTAACTATCCCCTATAAAAATTAGCTATCCTTAACTCTAGTACTTCCCTTAATATCTATAATATACTCTTACGATTTTAGTCCTTTAAGAAGGTATAAAGGAAATACCTTATTACTAGGGAATTAATAGTATAGATAAAGGGATATAAAAGGGTGAATTTTACGATAAAATTACCTAACGGATCTATATAAATTCTTCGAAGAAAAAGGGTAGCTTTTTACCCTTGATTTTTAATAGGCTTAATTTCCTTTTACTTTCTTTAAAAGGAAGGAATCTTCTAAGATATAACGTCGAAGCCTATAAGGCTAGTCTAAAAGAATTAGACTATTAAGCTTATCGAGGAGAAATTCGGTTAATTTATTCTCGAATTCTAACTTATTCTTAGAAAGGAACCTCTTAAGAAGTTAGCTTTCCTTACTAGGAGGAATAGGTCTACTATAAAGGACCCTCTTCTAGTAGCCTAAGGAGACGGCCTTCTTTAGTACGTATAACTTAGTTACCTAGACCCCCTAGCTTTATATAAGCTAGGCTAATAATAGGGCGTATAAATAAGGGGCCTAAAGACTATTAAATATAAATACTATAGCTAAGGAAAGACTAAGAGACGAATTTCTAAACGAACCCCTTTACGGCCGGACTAGCTATATAAGGAAATTTAGGTCGACTAGACCAACGTTTCTAGGAACTAAGAAAGCTTTATTAAGGTAATGTTTTTTATAGACGCTTTTTTAGGGATGGTTTTCCCTTATTTCTTATAAACCTACCTAAGTAAGTATAATTAGTTTACCCTTTAAGACTTCGTTAACTAAATAAAATCCTACTTTAGTTATAAGGTAAAGAAGATATAGTTTAACGGAGAGCTATTTACGAAGGATATCTTAAGTTAGCTTTAAAAAAGGGGTATTTTACTACTCCCGTTAGCATTAAATACCTAGGCCTAGAACGGAGGGGCAGAAAGATTAGGGGGTGCTATAATAAAAAGGGCCTATATAATAAGACTTACTATAAAGCTTCTATATAACCTTTAAAGGGAAGTTATTAAGACCGCCTATTACTTTTAGAACTAGACCCCTTAGGACCCTAAGGACCTTAGAGGGACTACCTAAGGAATAAACTAGAAATCCCCCTTTAAGCTTTTTATAAAGAAGAGGGCCTCGCTAGCCTACCTTTATACCTATAGCTATAAGGTATATATAATAACTACTAATATATAGCTAAAAAGGAAGAAGAAAAGAAAGCTTAATCTTAGAGCCTTTATTAGTTACCTTATTAGTTATAATTCTATAAATATCTTCTAGATCTAGATTCTTCTTCTATAAAAGGTTATTTTAACTAGCGATATAATTTTCGATAAATCTAGCTTCTTTAACGGAAAGAGGGATTAATAGCCCCTCTTACTCTTATAACGTTAGCTAATTTAGAAGATCTAAATCCCCCCTTCTTAATAGTTTAAAAAAGAAGTCTTAAACGAGGAAATAAAAAAAGAAACTAACGTTAAAGTAGTTAAGGATAACGCCGACTTTAAAAAAAAGGAAGCTATTAGATTAGATAATCTAGACGAAGAAGGAGACTATAGGAAAGCGGTAGAGCTAGAATACGCCTACCTCCCTACGCCTCCTCCTATATAAGAAGAAGATCTAAAAGTAGCTTTCTCCGTTAGTCTTCCTATCTTAACCCTTAAGGGGGTAAGAAAGGCACCTTTCTTAAAGGATTACCTAGCTGCCTTTTTATCCCTACTTTAAAAAGCAAAGGAAGGTATAGGGCCCGATATAGTTATTAAAGACTATCCTCTCTTTTATTTCGATTATTTTTCCGACTTCTATCTAACGCCTATAAAAGACGGTTCCTATAAAGCGTTTATAGTAGGCCGGCTTTTTAAGCTACTATTAGTAAGGAAGGTATATAAAAGAGACCTCCTAGACCTACTAGTAAACTAAAAGCACCTAGAAAAACACCCCTTTAAAGACTAGTTTTTCTAGGCCTAGAAAGACTACCTAGCTTTATATAAAGAGATAGGGTCTTTTAAAGAGGTCCTTAAGGAAAGGGTAAAAGGAAAATAGGTCCTTAGCTATAAGTAGGTCTTTATCTATAAGACTAATAAATATAGCTTCCTTTAAAAGTATAAAGCCTAGCTAGTTATTTATAGGAATTAATAGGAAAAAGGGGATTTACCTACTAAGGTAACTACCTTAGTAGGGATGTCTTCTTAGACCCTTATAGCTATAGTAGTAGAATTCGACCTCGAGCTTAATTAGATAGATATAGTTAATGCCTTTATTAACTACTTACTTAAGGAAGAAGAAGTTATCTATATACGCCTTCTACTAAGCTTCTAAAAGCTAGGAAAGGTTCTATAGCTTAGTATTATAAAGTAGGTAGAGGTATATACGTAGGTACCGTTTATAGGATAATATTAATAAGCTATATAGAGCTCTTTTATACGCGGCTAGCCCGCCCTTATACTTATAAGATCCGGCCCTCTATACGTAACTATACGGCTTAAGCCGCGGCCTAAGCCTATTACCTATAATAGTTAAAGACTCTTATATAATGCCCTCCCTTAAGCGCGGCGTAGCGCTGCCCTATTAACGGCTCCTATATAATTAGGCCTATACCGCGGGCTCTTCCCTACCCTTTCCTATCTATAGGGCCGGCCCTACTAGCCCTATTATCCCCGCGCCCGTTAGCCTAGGTAGCCGGGACCTAGCTCTATACTCGTCGGCTAGCTAGCTATTTAAATAGGGGCGTAACCTATTATATACGCCTCTAAGTAGCCGGCGGCTAGTCTAGACCTATATAAGCCTTAGGTTACCCGTCCCCTCTACCTTAAGCAGTATCCTTTACTAAGGGGTATATAAAGCAGCATCCCTCTTTTTCCCCTTCCCTTCCTTCTCTCCTTTCTTTAACTATAGTAGTAGTATTAATAGGTAAGTTCCGCTCTACCTAGGGCATTAGTCCGTTCCTAGCTATATAGGCTACTCTATTAACGTATACTTATAGTAGTAGCGGTAATAGTAATAATAGCCCTAATAATAATAATAACTTTAACTAGTAAGTTCCGCGCCTTATAGAGTAGGAGGCTATATTCTATCGTACTAACTTCCGCGATAGATATATCCGCCTCTCCCTCTCCTACCTCCTCCTTCTCGGAGTATATAGAGTCGTTCGTCGACGCTATACTAGCCGCGGCCGACGACGACTCCGCCGCTACCGCCGCTCCTACCCGCGCCGCTACCACCGCTCCTACCGCCGCCGCCGCCGCCTCTACTACGCTATTCGCTCTTACGTCGCCCCTTAGGGTAACGACGCCGTCCCCGCCGCTACCTATAACGCCCGGCCCCTCGGCCCCCGCCTCTATCTCCGCTACCCCCGTAAGTCCGTAGTTAGGCAAGCGTAATAAATATTGTCCGCTAACCTCCTATAGTATAAGCGCTAAGTATAGGCCGGCGCCGCCCGCTTAGCCCCCTATATACGTTATGCGTCGTAGGAGCTCGACTACTTTAACTAGGCTAGGCGCCGCCGCGGCGGCAGCTGCTACTAGTACGCGCGAGCCGGCCGCGCCTATAAGGCGGCGCCTCCTATCCTACTCGCTATAGCGTTAGCTTAGAAGGCCGGCTCGTATAGGTAGGCGTAGGGGGCTACTAAGAAGCGCCTTACCGCCGCCGCCGCCGCCTACCGTAACCTCCGCGCCCTTAAGCGATAAGGCCTTATACCTAAGTAAGTCCTACTCCTCCGCTCCCTTATTTCCGCCTCTAACGTACCCGGCGCTAAGGATACTGCCTCCGTCGCCCTATCGGCGGTCCCCTTAGCCGTGCCCGCCTCCGCTACCGCCGCTGCCCTTACCGCCGCCGCTAGCCGCCGCCCCTTTGCCCCTAGAGCCGCCGCCGCCGCCGACTAGCTTATAGGCTTAGAGGGCCGCCTTAGCGCCTTAGAGACCGCCGCCGCCGCTAATAAGAAGGAGGAGGCTAACGAGGATAACGATAACGAAGATAATAATAATAAGGAATAGGCCTAGGTAGTCTAAGGGCTCTGCCTTATAATAAACGCTATTTTTATCTCTACCTATACTATTACGCTTATATTACTTATATTACCGTAACTACCCCCTCTACTATACTTACTTCGTAGTCTTAGCCCGGGCTACTATTAGTAGTCCGCTAATCTATCGTTCTCGTCTACCGTTTTAAATAAGGCTTTAAACTTATCGAGGGCTATAGTTCCCGTAAACTTATATATAGGTTCCTATATAAGGTTAAGATACCTACGCTACTTAACGAGGACCTCTTAGCGTTTCCCCTTACCGACCTTTTTCTAGCGCGCGGCCTATATCTCTTTAACCTTAAACTCGTCCTCTCCCTTTACCTCGATTATAAGCAGTTAAGCGTCCGCTACTTCTTATCTAGGTAGCGGGTTAGAGGAGGCTCTACGAAGGAGGTCTATATTAATCTTATTATAGACCCCCGTTAGGAAACTATCGAGCTCTATAACCTATAGGCTAATAACCCTCTATACTATAAACTTCGCGTATAGCTAGTTAAGCTTCTTCTTTAGCCGTGCCGACCTATAGTTACGGAGGTCTAGCTATACCTTATCTCCTACTATAAACCTATCTACTAGGGCCTTAGTTTTATTAGCGTGCCGCTCTTAATCTTACGCCGCGGCGGCTATCGCGGATTAGTAATAATCTATAGTCTTCTATAGCTTTTATACGAACGCGGAGGCATAGCCCTTTAATAACGAATTACTATACTACTCTACTACTATATCTACGGTAAAGGGAACTAGTAAGGGTAGTTTAAAGCTATATATTATAAAGAAAGGGGCTATCTTAATAAAGGTATATAGTCTACTATTTAATATAAGTTAGGCCGCGGGGAGCTAACGGTCTTAGTCTACTTAGTTACGGGCTATAACAGCCCGTAGGTAAGCCTACGCCTCCTAGTTAACCCTCTTAGGCCCTCTATTAGTCTATAAGTAATATACCGTGCTAAGTAGCTATATAATCTAAAGTAGCTAGTATAGGTACTACTAAAAGCGGCTAGTTTAATTCGATCCCCTATCGCTTATAATAAAGGCTAGCTAGCTATATAAGCGGGCCTAGTACTATAGGAAGCGCTCTACGTAAGACTCTATATCTATAAACGGCATCGGCTCTAATACTATAGACTTACTAAGTCGGTCTTTAATTACCTATATATAGCGGTTACCGCCTTCTATAAGTAGGAGGTCCGTTATAAAGTCTATCTATATATATATATAGAACCGGTCGGGTACTAGAAGCTACTTAAGTAGCCCCTTAAGCTACGCTCTTTAAATCTTAGTATAGCTATAGATATCGTAGTTATAGAGGAAGCGGCGAACGTAGTACTATAGGAGGGGCTAGTAGAAATCCCTCGCGAGGCCTACTACTATGCCCTGCCTACCTAGGTAGCCTATAATACTAGAGTTATAGACGAGCTAGACTAGCTTCCCTTAGAGCTCGTTTTATTTATCTAGCTCTAGCGGTCTATCCTTCTCCCTAGCTTCTATAGTATATAGCGCGCCTAGCACCTATAGTCTCCCCCGCTAACGTAGGTGCCCCTATAGGTCGATATAATAGTTAGCTACTTATACCTTTAGCTTTAGCTTTAGATTAAGGCGTCGAGCGCCGGACTTAATAGCGCGGCGCACGCTCTCGTAGGTGCGGTCTAGAGACGATATCCTATCCTATAAGCGCTAGAGGACCTTATCTTAGAACACTTACGCCGTACGCGCCCCTAGGCCGGTCTATCCTTCCTCGCTAAGCCGAGGCAAAGGTATAGGGGAAGGCTTATCCGTTAGCGCCGCGCCTTCCCCTACTAGGGAAGCTCCTATATAAGTCCGTAGCGCTTCTTATAGGATAAGCTATAGATCCTAGGCCTCGATATCCGCTCCCGTCGGCCGGTCTTAATCCCTCCGGGAAAGCGTATCTAGGACTACGGAGTCCTGCCCTAGCCGGTACTTAATCGAGAAGTTAAAGCGTAAGAGATACTCCGCCTAGCGGGCTTACCGCTCTAAGAGGTACTAGCGAGTTATAAAGTACTTAAGGTTCCTATAGTCTATAAGAACCTCGAAGCTCTTATAGCTCCGGAGCTCCGCTTACTATTACTCGAGGTAGCTAATAATCGCTAGTATCTCCTTATCGTAAATAGCGTAATTCCGCTCTACTAAGGTTAGCTTACGGGAGTAGAACGCTACTAGTTACTTCCGCCTATCTACCTCTTAGGAGAGCGTTCCTTTAAGTGCCTAGCTACTATAGTCCGCTTTAACTAACGTAGACCGGTCGAAGTCCTACTAAAGTAGTACTAGGGCTTAAGAGAATAGGTCCTTAAGCGTGCGGAACGCTCCTTCCTATATAGGCCCCTAGCGAAAGGTAGTCCGCTTCCTAGTAATCTCGTTTAAGGGCATTATAATATAGGAGAAGCCCTTAATAAATATCCTATAATAGTTCGCGAACCTAAGGAAGCTCCGTACGCCTATCTATATAGTTAGGGCAGCTTAGTCCCGAATCGCTTAGATCTTTATAGGATCCGCTTATATACTTACGCCGGCGTAGATAATAAAGCCTAGGTACTTAACCCTCTTAACCTTAAATTCGTACTTATCTAGGTTAAGGTAGAGCCTATAAAGTTAGAGGCGCTCTAAGACCCTCTATACTTTCTATATATAGTCCTCGTAAGAGCCACTTATATAGATAAGGATATTATCTATATATATATAGAGGTAAACTTATCGAGGAAGTCCTAAAGCACGTTATTAATATAACGCTAGAAGGTAGTAGGCGCTCCTAAGAGGCCGAAGGGCGTTATAAGCTACTTAAATAAGCTATAGCGTATATAGAACGCCGTCTTCTACTCGTTACCCTCCGAGATCTATACCTTATAGAACGCCTATTTTATATCTAGCTTTATAAACTACTTCGCCTTTAAAAGGTTATAGAGCGTATCCGAGATTAAGGGTAAGGGGTAGCGGTCCGGCCTTATAATTACGTTTAAAGCCCTATAGTCGTAATAGAACTATATCCCGCCCCTTAGTTTACGTATAAATAGGACTAGCGCTCTTACTTTAAAGCTACTTACTTAAATAAAACCCTTATCTAGGAGGTCCCTTAGCGTCTTCTTTAGTACTAGTAGCTCCGCGTATAATATACTATATAGCGGTCTAAATAGTATAAGCAGTTCCTACCCCTTCTTATTAGTGCGGAGTACGATCTTATAGTTTACCCTTAGCTTATATAAGTTAAGCTTATCCGCTTCCTAGGACTTAAATAGCGGTAGGAGGTTATAAAAGCGCTCTAGTATCTACTACCGTAGCTTAAAGGGCGACTTCGGCTTCTTTGCCTAGAGGGCCTTATCGATATCCGCTAGGCTAACTACGTAGACCGCTACGTTAGCCGCTGCCCGGCCTTCCTCTTACTTTAACCGTCGCACGGTTCCTATAAAGATAGAGGCAATGACTTCTTATACTAAGTATAAAGCTTATACGCCTAGTCCTACGCCTATAGAACTATCGTTATAGCGGACCTACTATTACGTAGGCCTAAACTATAGCTTCTTTTAGTACGGAACTAAGTATAACTCCGTATATAATAACTAGGGTTTCCTAAGAATTAAGAGAAACTCTAGTTAAGGGATTATATAGGCTACGATAAGCTTATAGTAACTATCGACCTCTATAGCTAGCTACGTAATACCCTTAATTACCGCACCTACTATCGCGCCTAAGGCGCCCTTTACTCGCCTTAGGGCGATCTTTTCTACCGGTACTTATATCTCTTATATAAGCGCCTCGTTAACTACGGCATAGTATTAGTAGCCCTTATCTATAAGGGCGGCAACGGGCAAGGAGTTATTAACTATAACCTATATTAAAGTAGGCTCCTTTTCTATATAGGCGGATAATTCCTCCTTCTCCTTTACTAGTGCTAGTAATTAAGGCTCTAGAGCCCGTCTTTACTCTAGAGCTACTCTTTTTCCTTTAGGCCTAAGGGAGCGGAGTCCTCTTCGTCGTCTGAGGTAAGGAGTAGTTCTATCTTCGCTACTTAAACTACTATAGGCCGCTTAGCTAAAAGGAAGGGGCATTTTAATATAAAGTATATAGACGCGCCGTAACGTAGGCAGCGGCCGTTAGCCTTCCTTTTCCCGATTTCCTCGCTTATTACCTACTTCGCCCGCTACTTAGAGAGCGGGATAGTATAGGGGATATTCGAAGACGACTTCCTACCGCGTTTAGCTCGGTCTATATAGGTAGCCGATATTAGGGTATCTCCGTTAGTATCGATAGTCGGCTATTCCTCTTATAGAGGGGCGGTAATCCCGTTACCGCTATACGGCGTGCGCTTACGAAGCTTCTAGAAACGCGGCGTCTACTCGTAGCCTTATACTACCTTTATTAACCGGCTTACGTACTCGCTATAGTTAGTAGGTATAATTACGGGGATAAGTAGCTCCTATAGGGCCGGCGTAATTAAGTTCTATAACTATATAAGCTTCGCGCTATCTTCCTATACTATAGTTTCCGCTACTTATAAGAGCGTCTCTTTAAAGTCGGGGAGGAATTCGCTAAAGGTCTACCTATCCCTCTACTTAAGGGTCTATAGCCTATCCTACGCCTTCTCCCGCTCTTATACGTTGCCGAACGTATATATAAGGTATTAGAAGAAGTCCTATAGGTCGCGTCTACCTCTAGGGCCGCCCTTATCCTAGAATCCGGAGATCCGCTATATCTAGGGCTCTAGTAGCGTATAGAGGAGCGAATACTACGCTATATTACGATAGCCGTTTAGGCCCTATTTCTCGTCTATTATAAACTTCGTCTATAGCCGGCTAAGGAAGAAGTAGAAGGACTTAGGCTTACCGTCTTAAGTCGGCTAGGGAAGCGGCTTCTATATCGGTAGTACCGCCGCCGCAACCGGTGTTACTAAGGTCGTAGGGGTTAACGCTAGTCTCGTAGACGGCTCCCTTAGTATAGCGAGAACCTCGTTCTTCTCGCTAGCCGTCGCGCTTTTAATCGCTTCTAGGATAGCTATAATACTTCCTATCCGCCTAGGGGGTAGCGGGGTACTCCCTTAGGGAAGCGGCACCCTTTCTAAGGAGATATCTATTAGATCTATTAGTTAATAGCTTATACTATCACGGAGTAGGTAGAGGCGTATATATAGGTACCGTCTATAAGATAATATTAATAAGCTATATAGAGCTCTTTTATACGCGGCTAGCCCGCCCTTATACTTATAGGATCTAGCCCTCTATACGTAACTATATAGCTTAGGCCGCGGCCTAAGCCTATTACCTATAATAGTTAAAGACTCTTATACTTAGGAAAGCTTTATATAGACTATAAAGATTACCTCTTCTTTAATAATAGTATTTAATAGGTTCCCTTAAAGCCCTAGGCTTTAAGAAAGTCCCTTAGGAACTATATATAATATAAAAGAGTAAAATTTATCTTCTTTTACGTCTATAATATTATTTAGGCCTACCTAAAAGAGGAAGAAGCTACTACTAAGGAGGCTATATAAGGCCTATAATAAAGGTATAAGATAACTAGGCTAAGGGAGCTAAAGTAGTTCCTAGGGATATAAATCCTTTAGAATAAGTCCTAACGGACTATTTAGCTTACCTAGGACGCTTATATCGATAAGGT
Organism: Hirsutella rhossiliensis; assembly: GCF_020360975.1. Lineage (NCBI taxonomy): Eukaryota > Fungi > Ascomycota > Sordariomycetes > Hypocreales > Ophiocordycipitaceae > Hirsutella > Hirsutella rhossiliensis. The sequence goes on from NW_025408669.1 coordinate 4,182,698, forward strand.
TACTTATAAATTTCTTCTTAATTCCCTCGATAAGAAGCTTCCCTTTACGCTTATATTAGATAAAGAGCTTTTACCTAATCCGTCCTTTTAAGCTAGGGAGTAAGAGAAATACTAATATTAATAGAAGGTAAGCTCCTTGCTTTTTTTAGCTATTTCTACTAAACTAGATATCTCTTTTATAGTCTCTTAGCTAGCTAAGCATAACTAGAATCCTAGCCCTAGGTATTAAGAAGTAGTAGATAGAGCTATCCTTTATCTCTATTTAACGAGATTATATAGTCTACGCCTAGGAGGGTAAGAAAGGAAGAAATTAGCTACCGAAATCTTCCTTTATTTAAGCGATTCGTCCTTTATAGACAATTTATTAGATAGAAAGAGCTTATAAGGGTATATTATATCCCTTTTTAGAGGAACTATTACTTAGAGAGCTTTAAAGTAAGCTACTATTACGACTTTTAGTATAAAGGTAGAGCTACTAGCTCTTTTAAAAGCGTTAAAAGAAGCGATTTTCCTTAGCCGGCTACTAATATCTCTACGACTATAACTTCTAACCCTATTAGCTATAGAATACGATAATATATAGACTATATAAATTCTTATAGAAAATAGTAATTTATTAACCTAGCTATAGTATATCGATATTATAAGAAGGTATAAGCAATAAGCGTAGAATCGGGTAATTAATAACGTAAGTAGAAAGATCGGTCGAAGGAGTATAGGGTAGGATTTCGTCCGGAATTTATAACGCGTATATAAGGGGCTGAATAATATATTAAAAGAATAGCGTTCCAAAGGATACTTATAAACTTACTTATTCTATCTACTACTCCTAGGGAAACCCTTCGTCTTCTATAGACTATTGCTCGCCTACTAGTAGACTAATTAGTTAGCTTTCTAGCATATTTTATAGTGCTTATAAAGCTCTATCTATAGAATGTCTTCCTAACTTAGTAGGTAGTCTAATTATAACGTGATAGTTAACGTAAGACTATAGGTTCTAGTATAAGTAGTAGATTTAACTAGAATGTTCTATGCCCTACCTATTCTCGTATCGCGGATATCTTTAGAACCGCTAGGCTAAAATAGGCAGTAGGGTATCTATTCTGCTCGTAATTAACTTATGCATTTTATATATATTTTATTTTATTAGGATAGGCTTATCTTAACCCGCTTTTCCTAAAGGAAGGTATAGATGTCTAGTAGAGGTCTTTATCTTTAAGGGTTATTCCCTTAGACTATATTATAGAGCCTCTTTTTACTAGCTTATTTTATAGAGCCTCCCTATGCCTATTATTTCTTTATAATAGTAAAATAGGAATAAAAGGGTATATTCTTATAGATATCTACTAGTATTAGTTACGCTAAGAGGTCTAAAGGAGACTTATTTCCGTCCGTTAGGTTCTAATAGTATTAATAAAAGCTAACGGTCTTATAAAGCCCCTACTAAAGTAGAAGCTAGCTATCTTTTTATAGTAAATTAAGCTAGAAGACGTTCGAGAGAAGCTATCCTTAGAGGCCCGCCTTAAGAGTCTATAAGAGGAGCTAATAGCACGTATAAGAAGGTAACGTCTATAGCTAAAGAAAAGGAAGAGGTTTTTCTCTTTAAAGGGCCCCCTATTTTAATTAGGTTTTTCCCTTTAAAGAAGGCCCCTTTTCTTATAGGACTTTCCCCTCTTTAGGCCCCTATTCCTTAAGTAGGTCTAAAAGAGCCTAGGGACCTAAAAGGGCCCTTGCTTTCCTCGAGTAAAGGGAGAAGTATAGAGCTAAGAACCTCCTTTATACGCTTACTAGCCCGAAGCCGTATTAGCTATGCCCTTAAGGGGCAGGCTAGAGCTAAGGGGGTATATCGCGAAGCGTAGCTTAATTTCCTAGTTCTCGGAGATATCCCTTAGTAAGAGGGACTAAGGAAGCTAAAAATACCCGGTATAAAAGAAGGAAGAAGGAGCTAAAAAGAGGTATAGAAAGGAGGGTAGGGGCATAAGGGGAAGTAGAAGTAGCGATAGCTTCCTATAGAGGTAGCGAGAGATAAGACGGATATGCCGGCAACGGCTAGAAAAGAGGGGGAAAACCGGTAAAAAGCTCGGTAGTTAAAGGGATATTAGTAGCTTCTTTAAGTAGGATCTTCTTTATTAATTAAGATGCTAGATAGGTATAAAGAGGGGCGTTAGATAGAGGAAAGAAGGACAATTAAGGTAATATAATAATTACTCCCTTACCTTAATTACTGCCCCTATAAGAATTAAACAGCTTATCCCTGCCTATCCGTCCCCTTACTTTTAATTTTACCTTCGTGCATTTTATATATACTTCTCGTATCTCTCTACGCGAGAATATTATCTAGTCGATCGATATAGCGATACGATACTACTTCTACTAAACGTAATATTATTAGATTAGTAGCTAGTTAGCTAGGAGCCTACTCTAAGGTAATAGCCTTAGAGATATAAACGTATTTAATAGCGCGGACTACTAAATTCTTAACCTATAGTAGTAATTTACGCTCTAGAATATTACCGATATAATGCCCTACCTCTTAAATATAAGATTGAATATTAAGCTATTAAGGTAAAAGTAAAATAAGTAAGAAAAGGCAGCTTTAAGGCAAAGGGGTAAAAAAAGTAACTATTATAGTATCTTAATCGAGGTAGTTACTAGCACTACCTTAAGGTAGTAAGAGGTTTTAAGTTCTATAGAATATAGCGTAAAATAATTAATAGTCTCTAGAAACGGCTATATAAAGGTAATAAGAGTTCTAAATAAGTTAGATATAAAGCCGCGTTAAGTTAAATAATTACGCTAAAGTTTTCGCTTACTTTCTAGCGATATTCGAATTAAGCGTAATATAGTCTATTATATCTTAATCGAGCTAGCTTAATATCTTAAAAATAGAAATAGATAATATACTACGTAATATTAACCGTATATATCTTAAGATATATAGGAATCTACTAGAAATATAAGGACCTTAGTTATTTATCTTTAAGAAGAGAGGGAAGGTAAAAAGGGACTATAGTATCTCGACTTAGCTTTAAGGTAAGATTATATATAAAGTAAATATTAAGAAGGTACTATAGTTAGTATATAGTTTATACTAGAGATCGTATTTTAAAATAACTTCTTTACTATAAAGTCCTAGTACTCTTAAAACTATTTATAAGGGCTTATAATCTATAAAAGCCCCTTGTTACTTACTAAGATATAGTAAGAATAATAATATAAGCCTTACTAATCCTTATAATAGTAATATTTACCTAGTTTATATCCTCGATTACCTAAGCTAGTAGGTAATAACGCGAGTATTATACTTAAATAATATTCTCGATGCCTATAAGCTATACGACGCCCTTTCTCGGCTATTAAATATAAGAGACTAGAGAAAGTTAAGAGGCTACCTTTATCGAGTATATATTTCGCTTTTTAATTTCCTCTTCTTTTTTTAGTTGTTAGCGTTAATCGTCCTAAGTCTTTAATTACTAAGCCCGTTAACTATCTAGAAGGACGGAAAACTAGAAATACGTATCCCTAAGAGCTTTATAGAGAAACGTCTAGCGGTCTTCTTTACGTATAACGCCCTCGATAATATAAATTTAGATAACTATCTAGTTAGACGGCGTTTACTTCCCTCCCGATATGGTCTCTTTATCCAACCTCTAGACGACGCAATTAGGATTCTCGGAGCGCGCGATGGTATAAGTCCCTGCACATAGAAATGGGCACCCCCCTGTTTTGGGCACCCCAAAAAAATCACGACCATTTTCAACACCATTAATTCAATCCCTTCTCACTGCCCACCACCGTGCACTACGATACAATCGTCACCTATTTCTGAAACCTCAGCTTCGGTTTCATCAGATTCTTCATTCTCAGCTGCGTTCACCTCCTCCTGCGCCCGTCGTATTGCCTCAATATTGGCGAACCTCGAATTCGGGCTCGTGACCACCCTCTTCCTTTTTCGGCTTGACGGCCGCCAATTGTGTTTCCAGTGCCTGAATCTGCAATTGAGCTTTTGCTAAAAGGCCATCCTTCTCGTCAAACCCTTTTGTGATCTTCCTGAACAGCAATCTCTTCGTGGGCACGTCGTCGTCTAGCTGGTTGAATTGAACTACCTGAACCTTCAGATCTTGCGAGCGCCTCGGGGTCGACCACGCAATCTGGGATGTGTCTGATTGCCAGTCACTGGTGGGTAAGTGGCTATTGAATGCATTGGCCACATTTTTCGCGTTCTTTTGCGTCTGTTGCTGTTCTCCAGCAGAAGAGGGCTCAAAAGTGGCTTCGCCATCGACACCGGCCACAAACCCGTCGCTTTCCAGCCACCCTTGATGTTTGACACAGTGAGCGCTTGCTCGCGTGCTTTCTGGTAGCAGGAAAGAAAGTTTTGCTTGCCGACTGGGCTTGAATCGGTCAGGAGGCTGAGAAATCCGACCTGTTTGCGGTAGTAGTGCTTAAGAGCGGAGAAGACAGACAAATCGAGCGGTTGCAGCACATGAGAGGTATGGGGAGGTAAGAAAGAAGGTGAATCTGATGCTGGTAGCATAGATACATGAAGTCAACCGTCTCGTGACTTCCGTGGCCGTCCAATACTAGCAGTCTTCGCTCCGAAGGGTCGGGTGGCTGGGTTCTTGGAATGAACACCTTTTCGAGCCACTCCACCGCAGTTTGGTCCGAAGTCCAGCCGTTCTTTGTCGCAGTGAATTGCCAGTCACTAAAAGTACTGAGATCTTCTGGGAACCACTGTTGCTGGACCGATTTGCCCTTGAAAATGACGGGTGGAGGAGGAAGGTGCCGGCAGCGGACACGCACTCGATGAACGACGTCCAGACCCGAGAACCAGGCGTCTTCTTTTGTACAGATCGTTTTTCAGCACTGCCAACGACCAGGCCATTCTCCCAAGTCCTTCCATGATGCCTGCTTCATCCATGTTGTACCTGTTCTCCGGCTTAATAGCCAGAATCTCGGAAGGAAGAAATTGTTGAACCAAGGCCGAATTACCTCGGTAGAAGCGCCGTTGACACGCGCAGAGTCTCTGTGATGGCACTTCTGGGTCCGAACTGCAGGATTTCGTCTTAAAAATGCTTGCATCCAGTGTTTTCCGAGCGGTGTGTGGTCTCCTTTGACGGCGAGCATGCGCTGCGCGAACTGCCTGATCTGCGAGTGAGTGGGAGGAAGGCCCAAGGCGTCCTGAATGAGAATCCATTCGGTAAGTTGCTTTTCCTGTGTCTGAAAGCCTCTGAAGAGCAGAAAATGCATCCTTTCTGCATTCGTGACCATGCATGCGATTGTAAAGAGTTGCCCTCGGACGCCCCAATCGCGAGCAGCCTTCTTGGCGGATCCGCCATTGGCGATTGCCTCAAGGGCGCTGTGAATGTCAGACTCTGTATATTTCATCAGTAGTGGCTTGAAGACACATGCGTCAATTTTTTAGCAGATTGGATGCGTTTCCGCGGTGAAATTTGCTGTTGAAGTTGACGCAGCCGTTTAGGTTGGGCACCCATCTTGGGTGCCCAAAACAGGGGGGTGCCCATTTCTATGTGCAGGGACTTACCACGCAGAATTAAATATATAATCAGCCGCGACTTACCGCAGCTCTCGTTGCACATAACTTCGTTCAAGGATGTGACGCTTATTGGCTTAACATATCCTCACACGCTGATGGACGGCCCGGGTCACCAGGCTCTGATTCGCGCCTGGTGTCTAATGCTGTCTGGGCGCCAAGGAGAGATCCCGCCACTACTTGGAGCCCGGACCGATATCCTACTAGAAGCAGTATTACAGCGCGGGGAAGGGGCTCATGAGCCGCTCATCTTGGAAAAGCAGTGCCTTGGTCCCATGTCCCTGGCCCTATGGGCCTTGCGCGCCTTGAGGGAGCATGTTTGGGAACCTCCTCGGGAATATAGGAGAATTGTCATCGACAAAGCCAGAACAGACAAGCTATACGGCAAGATCATTCCCGAGGTACTGGACGACATGGATTGTTCGGCGTTGGACCGCAAGGCAACTTTTGGCCCGGAAGTCGCCCTTTTCGCCTGGTTCATTCGCGTCATAGCACGTTCGAGCCCGAAAAGAACGATTACAGTCATGAGCGCCTACAATCATCGGTACAAGATCCCATCCCTTTTCGACGCTGCGGGCGAATATGTCCAAAATGCGGTCTTCATGTCATCCGCAACGTTGTCCGCCTCATTATTAAACGGCCCCTTGGGATCAATCTTACGGGCGTATCGGGAGATCACGAAAGCTTCGACAACAAAAGAGCAGTCACTGAGCTATGTGAAAGCTGTCCATCAAGCTACCAAACGCGGCAAGAGGCTTCTGCCTCTATTTCTAGGGCGAGCCGACGCCCGCGTCTTAATATTTAATAATCTGTCGAAGCTTAATTACATCACGGCACCGGACTTCAGCCACGCCATTCTGCGCGATGGACTGACCAGAAACGGTGAAAATCCCCCTGGGTCTTTAGTGTGCGCCTACTTTTTCCTTTGGCCAGAAGGTCCTGAGAATAGCATGGATTGTTTAGTGCCAATTGGAAAAGACCACGCTGGCAGCCTTCACCTTGTGGGCACTTTTCGTCCAATCGTTTGGACCGCCATCGAGTCGGAACTCGAGAGGATCTAGATGCTTAGGAGTTCGATGATCCTACTCTACAAAGGGCGGCCAATACACGGGCACCCAGGTGCCCAAATAAAGTAGCGCACCCAGTGCCCAGATTTGGTAATCGACCGTCTACGGTATACAGCGCTCATCATATGTCGATCAAATCAACTTTGGCCTCGAAGTTGATTCGATTGACAGGATTCGGATTCGGAATTGATTTGTTTGATTTGTTTGATGCACTATATCAACTTGAAACGTAGCGAGCTTAAGATAGCTTTGCAGAAGCTCCCGTATTGCGGCTTAGCTACTCGGCCAATTACCCAGCTTGACACCACCATGCCGTACCCAACCAATTCTTAACGCACTGCACTCGCTCCAGTGTATCTGCACTCATGGAAAGCCTTTGTGACGTCAATGTCAGCTTAGCCAGGCTGAATTGCCTCTCGCAATCGCTGGCCATCGCCGGAATAGCAAACACGTCTAGAGCGAAGCTGCTGAGCGAGGGGAATGAGGATTTATGCTCCATCCACCACTAAATAGGATCCTGAGTATCCTGCGGTTCAAGGCGAAGATATCTGTCCAACTCGCTGTTGTTGCCACCCATCTCAAGCGCCATCTTCGTTTTGCTGTTGATCCATTGGGTGTACTGGTCATCTTCCTGGCCCATCGTCCGTTGTGCTGAGTTGTCCAGCTCGGTCTAACAACTATTCTCCTACTCAAGTATTCTTAGTGGAAGTGCGCCGCATTTCCACTTCTAAGCCAATCATAGCCCCTGTCCGCCACCCCGGCCTTTTGGCAATTGAAAACCCACCGCACTTTCGGTACGTATCGAAGTGCGCCGCATTTCCACTTTCCTAAACTAGCAAATTGGAAACCCGCCGCACTTTCGGTACGTACCGACATCGCGCTACCCATCGACGCCTATAGCGTCGCGTCGCATCGCGTAGAGTCAATCTCGTAGGCAAGACGGGGGGCTACCATTGTCGCGAACCGTGGCCTGATTTCGCAGTTGGAGATATCCCTTGGCAGGAGGGACCTAGGAAGCTGAAACCCCGGTTTAGAAGAAGGAGCTAAAAAGAGGCGCAGAGAGGAGGGTGGGGGCATAAGGGGAAGCAGAAGTGGCGATGGCTTCCTATAGAGGTGGCGAGAGATAAGACGGAGAGTAATACTATTTATACAAAGACACATCGCTATTCGTACAAAGGTCCCATTTTTAAGATACGTACCAACACCAGCCCGCCCCGCCCATTTATACCGCGCCCGCATGGCAGGTAGCGGTACCGCCTAAACGCCCGCGCCCCCACCCGCCTATACACACACACACACACAAGAGGCAATAAAGGCCATATAACGCATGCCTCTCAATTCGCTTAAATAACGCATTTCCGGGCCTTAAGCTCGAAGTTGCAACAATCGGCCCGTCAATTGATCCGGCTCCTCCTCTGGCCCTTACGGCTGTGTGGGCGGCGGCGGCGCCGCCGCCTTAATTGCATCCCACTCAACGATCCCTCCAACGCCTGACGAAGCCGGCTGCCCTGACGAAGCCGGCGGCGCGCCCCTCCTGCCGCGTCCTCCTCTTGATCCCCTTCCCCTTATATTTCCTCGGGCGGTCGATCCTTATTGTGACGCTGTGAGAGATCGCGGACTATCTAAGTTCGTCGATTTCGTTGTGCCCCCGGCGCCTTCGAATGCTTGCGTTAAGCCGCCTTGAGCTGGCCTGACTCGAATTGGGTGCTGTTGTGATGCCGTCACCGTCGTCGCCGCCGCCGCCGCTGCTGCTGCTGCCGCTGCTGCCGCCGCTGGTTGTGATGCCGTTCCTACGAGGGAACCCGGCACAGGCAGCTTGTTATTGCAGGGCCGGCCGCGTGTGACTGTAATAACGTTAGGATCGCGGATTCGTAGCAATAGCACGTCGAGGTCCTAGAGGTAGTAATTAGTATAAAAACCACTATTAAGGGGGGGGTCTTTACTAATAGCTTCTTAAGCCACTATCGTGCTAAAACATCACGCTTCTTAAGCTTTACCTTAGCTTAGGCATAAGGTTGTAGGCATCGTAGGCTTCGTTTAAGTCGCCTTACGGCGCAGGGGTAATTAAGGAGAGAGAAGAGGGTCTATTGCAGCGCTAGCGATAGCTTCAAATTAATATATGTATGCGTGTGTGTAGAATGTAGGTAGGGTCTTGTATGTGTGTGTGTGTGTATGGGCGGGCGGGGGCGCGGGCGTTTGGGCGGTACCGCTACCTGCCATGCGGGCGCGGTATAAATGGGCGGGGTGGGCTGGTGTTAGTACGTATCTTAAAAATGGGGCCTCTATACCGAATAGCGATAGAGTATTACTATTTGCCCCGGAGCAAATCTCTATTCGGCCCGGATTCTCTAGAAATCCTCTTTTTTAATTAGATAATATATATCTTAGTTATTATTACGATATCTTAAGTATCTTCAAGTCTCGTCTTATACGTCGCGCTCACCTCGCGCGGGGGATAAACCCCTATAGTAGGGCCCCTCCCTAAGGGGGACCCCTCCCCTACTAGCTCGGGCGCTCGAGTACGCTTTTCCGAAGTTAGACCTCTCTAGAAATTTCTAAGGATTTTCTATTAAGAGATAGCTAATATAAAGTACTAGCTAGGAACATCTAGGTACTTTCACTTTAGCGGGTTAGGCCGAATAGAGATTTGCTCCGGGGCAAATAGTAATACTCTAGCGATATATCTTTATATAAATAGTATTACTTATATATATAATTACGGAGGAAGCTTTTAATAGTCGTTGCTAACGCTAAAATAACCCCTATTAAGATAAAGGAAGAATAAAGAACCCCGCACACGTACTTTTCCTCCTATATCTATAATTTCCCCTTAATTTCTTTACTTAACTATTATTTCTCTTATAAAATAAAGACTAATATTTTAACTTAAGCATTAATTATTACGTTAAAGGCGCCTTATAGCGGCAAATTATCGGCAGAGATTTCTTCTTTAACCGGAATTTCGATTTATACGATTAATAGTATATACGCTCGAGCAATTAAGCGAGGCTTCTAGCTAAACTAGCTACCGTTAACTATACGAGACGAATAGCTTTAAGATGCTCCTTATTCTAGCCGTCCGTCTAAGCAAGCTGCTATTAAAAATAAGGTTTTTAAGAAGGTTCGCCGAGACCGGTACGGAAGGGAAAAAAACTATACTAATATTGCTACCGAGCTTAATTTAGCAGGGCATTTAGTGTCTTCTATTACTATATAAAGGGTATTAAAGAAAGCTAGTTTCCGGAAGACTAAGCCGACGAGGAAGCCTAGATTAACGAAGAAGATAATAAGAGACCGACTCGAGTAGTGTTTCTCGCATAAAGACTAGACCCTTAAGGATTAGAAGAAGGTTATTTAGTCTAACGAGACTTCGGTTATTCTTTTACACCGCCGAGGAAGCTATCGCGTCTAGAGAAAAGCTAACGAACGTTTCGTTCGTAGCTATATTCGCGAGAGATAGAAAGGATCCTCCGAATTTATATTCTAGGGCTGCTTTTCCTACGATAAAAAGGGCCCTTATTACTATTAGGCTCTAGAGACTGCTACGGAGAAGAAATCTTCCGAAGAAGATATCGCGAAAATAAACTAGGAATTAGAGCCCTTAATAAAAGAGACGTGGGAACTTAATAACGGCATACGACGACTAAACCTACGGCAGCTTCCCGGACTAAAGCCTAAGTAGCGATGGAATTTAAAGAACGGCAAGCTCTCCCGAAGCTCTAAGCGCGGCGGCATTAATTAGTATCGCTACTAAACTAAGATCTTAATTCTAAAGCTCTTTCCTTTCGTAAAGGAATGCGAGAAGGATCTTCCTAGGATAATTATATAAGAAGATAAAGCTCCGGCTTATAACTACTATATCTAGCAGCAGGTATATAACTTATATAAAGTCCGGCGCCTTCTTTAGTATAGCAATTCGCCTAATCTTAATGCTATTAAGCCTTGCTAGCCTTAGCTAAAAAGAACTACTACGAAAAAAGGCGCCCCGAAAAGCCGGGCTAAAGCTATTTCTGCTTAGGAGGTAGCTTAGAAAGAGCTTCCGTAAGAGAAGATATAAGGCTAGATTAAGCGAATTCCTCGGCATATATAGAAAATTATTGAATTAAAAGGCGGCAATGAGTATCGAGAGGGAAGGAGGGATAGTACCGGTATTAGCAGGGAATACTTCGTAGAGCCATAGAAATTTAGTACGTTCTTCCTTTTTCTTAACAGGGGTTATTTTAGCGTCAGTAACGACTATTGAAAGCTTCCTCCGTAGCAATACTCTTAATTAATATGCGGTATCGGCGCTGCGCCATTACCAGCCACACTAATCTACTTTTGTGTTTGCTCCTTAGTCAGGGTGTTAATGGCTTTGCCCTGTTGGTCATTGAAAGCCAGACCCCGAGATATTATGAAATAAATGCAGCTTTCAAAAAGAAGCCTGGAAATAGGCCAACTAGGTGGAAGCCACATTAAGCCAGCTCTTGAACTCTGCATCCATCACGTTGTTCACTTGCTCTGCAAGCCTTTCAAACGTGAGGCTCTGGTCGAGAAGGCTCATGAACGGCACGTCGGCCTTGAACTCCTTCCACGTCCAGTTCCTCAGTTCCGCACTGATCATGCTGTCCATGCCGTAAACTGACAAGGGCTTCTGCGCGTGCATCTTCTGCACAGGTAGGAGGACAAGCTTGGAAAGCCTCTCCATCAGCAACTGTTGAATCACAGACTTTACTGCCTTTTCCCCGCCTGTTTCCGCTGCCGCCTTGAGACTGGCCGCGGTGCCTTGGCTCGAGCTGGTTTGCCCGTCTGCTCTGGGCTCCTTGGTCTCCCCGCCGATGGCAAGGAGGAGGTTTCGCAAGCGGTTGTCGCTAAGCCACATGCCCTTTCCGCCGGCGCGAGTTACTCTCGTTGGGTCCATGCCAGTAACGATGTGGGAAGATGCGCAAGAGTCATAGCCCCAGGGAGTTGGCTGAGAGAGGTCTCGTCGGCGGCATGCAGCCTCCATGGCCAGGAGGAACTCGGTGACCCCAATGCCATACATTCCGTTTCGCTTGAGAGCCACCTCAACCTCCGGATGCTCCTCGACGTGGCCAACTTCTAGGATCATCCCCAAGGCAACGGATGTCCCCTGCAAGCCCACGCTGCGTCTATGTCGGGCCATGGCGTCCAGAAAGGCATTCGCAGCAGAGTAGTTGCTCTGCGTGGCAGCACCAATGGCGCCCAGGACGGAGCTGGTCATGACGAAGAAGTCGAGATCCTGGTCCTTGAGAAGCTCATGGAGGTGGATGCTGCCCAGCACCTTCGGCTGAATCACCTGGTTCCATTGTTGGAGCGACATGGTGTTGAAAATGAGTTCCTTAAAAACGATTAGCCTCTGTTGACTCCTCAGCGTGAAACGAAAAGAGACAACATACATGCAGGACCATGGCCGCCTGGATCACGCCCTTAATGGGAGTTGTGGCCAGCGAGATTGCGGCCGCAACGTCCTCGCGCTTGGACACGTCTCCACGCGCGACTTGGAGGGAGAGCTTGTAAGTCTGGCTTTGACTGATGCCCTCCAAGTCCCTGATCAATGCTGCGGCTTCTGGTTTGTCGGCACCGCTTCGTGACAGGAAGATGAAGTTTCTTGCACCTCGGGATATCATCCAAGTGCTAGTGAATCTCGTTAGAAACAGAAACAGCTCGGGATTTCGGGACTGGTAACACATACGTCAAACTGCGTCCAAGGCCACCGAGGCAGCCTATCAAAAGATACGTCCCGTTGCTATTGAATGTCAATGTCTCCGGGGTGTGCTTGATGGGCACCGAGGTAGCTTTGGGATCGCAGGTGAGGACAGCTCGGGCCTGAGAGCTGTTGACAGTAGCTGCAGCATCGCTGAATTGAGAAAAGTCGAAGCATTTGGAGGCAATTCTCGAGACGAGGCCGTGCTGCAGTAGGTGGACTGCCTCTCTCATGGCTCTTTAATACCAGTCAGTGATGCTCTCTGGACGTTGCTTTCTGCCGCCATAGTGCTACTTACGATGATACATCGCTCTGATTGGAGGAGGTCATCTCCAGCGGATCAAGGTAGCTGATTGTGAGTCCTTTGGAAATGAGCGATGCAGATATGGCGGCCAGGTCTATGGATGCACGTCCCGAGAGAAGAGCCAGGTGAGCACCTCGATCAACAACTCTCCGCAAGACCGAGCTCAAGTCGATGAATCCATTTGTCATAACAACTCGGAAGGCAAGCGCCGATGGTATGGCATGCTGGATTTCGGACCGCGAGTCGATTAGGCTGACGCCTTTGAAGGTTTCCAAGAGGTCCTTCACCTCTTGAGAGGAATAGGTGGCGTAGACGTTGCAGCCGGAGCGCAAAGCAATCTGAACAATGGCGCAAGCCAGTACGGGTGAAGATACGTCGATGAGGATATTGTCGTGTCCGGCCAGTGAACACACATTCCGAAGACTATGGACCGCGAATGTGTAGGGAAGGAGCTGACTGACTATGTCTTCGAGTTTGTCCGAGCCGTCGAGTCGGGAGACCAAGCGTTCGTCGACTGTCAAGGTAGTTTCAAACGTGTTGGGCTTCAGGCAAGCGACTTGGTCGCCTGGTTGAATGGCTTGGACTTTGCCTCCCGTCTTTACAACGATGCCCCCAGTCTCCACGGTGAAAAATGGATGGCTTTTTCGGCCCTTCATGACGGCAAGACCCTAATATAAGTCAGTATCGTAGCTCACGCTTCTTAGGAGGCTGTCCTTACCGTCTTGTCAAACGCAAAAGCTCGAGACTCGATCAAAACTTCGGTCTCTCCAAGTGCTGTCTCGGCTGCCAGGACATCTTTGAAGTAGTAGCTGTCCAAGCGGCCAATCTTCTCAAAGCTCATGGAGAGATTTCTGCGAATGGGTAGCCTCTCCGTCGGTGGCGTCCAAGACCTCGCAAAGGTGGCATTTCCGTCGTCGTCTCCGATGTAGCGGCTAGTATAGACAATGCCGCCCTTTTCAACAAGCTCTGTGTTCATATTATTGGGATTTTGGTGAAATTCCTCTTCCATCTCAACAACAAGTTGAGCTGAACGGGACAGGGTGGCTCCGGTTGCATCCGGATCAACGTCGATGCTTGAAAGGTGGAAAGAGGGCTGTTCTGTCATGACAGATTTGGAGATGCCAAAAACGAGCGTCTTCTCTGGCTCTCGGCCGGAGAGCACATCGCTGTTGGTAACCCAGACGGCGGTACTCGCCATTTGAGTGTAGTCTCTCATGGCAGCCATTTCGGTCTCGGACATGCGAGAGAGCATCGGCCCCTCGAGCTCCGCCAGCATGATGGTGCGGGCTTTGTGATTGTCCGACTTGGGGAAATCTGTGAATGCCATGCGGCGGGTCGGGATTGATTGACTTTGATAGAGCTTCTCCACCTCGACGAGCAGAGGATGTGGCTCGTGACGGTACAGCTTTTCTGTATTAGCTTCGCTTTTCGGTATGGAGGTGAAGGCCTCGAAGATAGGAAAAGTACTCACGAGCAACACTGCTTCTTCATTATCTCTTGCTTCGTTTGTTCTCGCGACGGTGGTCTTGGCCGTGTCTGAATCCTCTTGAACAGGATTCGCCATGCTCACCATCAAGGCTGAGCAGTTATTTGGCTCCGGGTAATCATCCAGTATCACGGCAGCTCCAGCAAAGCCTGCTTCAAGAAGTCGCTGATTCCATTCGGATTTCGACAGCAAGGGGTTTTCAAGGCCGCCGTCTTCGAAAGTAGACAAGAAACCGAATCGTATCCCGCGCAGGAAGCCAACCGCAAGCTGATTCCTTACCGTCTCAATCATGACGAGCCTGCCTCCCGGTTTCAGCAATCTCCTGCAGTGCTCCAAAGTGTCGGCGAGATTGCGCTTGGCATGAATGACCTTGAACGTTTGTCAGATACAGCAATGCTGACCTTGGTTAGATGTATGGAAGAAAACCTACATTCGGCGCAAAGATGATGTCGTACGACCCTTCCTCGAAGCCCTGAGAAGTTGGATCCTGGCAGATATCTAAGCGGGTGAACTCGAGCTTGTGGTAGTCTTTGTAGCTCTCTTGAATGGACGCCAGTAATTCGGCAGAATCGTCTGTGAACTGGTATTTGATGTAGTTTGGAATAGCGTGACGTCCTCGCAGAGCCGAGAGCATCCGTCTCGACGGGCCTGCGCTGCCGTTGCCCAGTTCAAGAATGTTCAAGCGGGGATCTTCATGTGCGATCAGGTCCATCAGCTTCTCGAGCTTGACATATGCGCCAGACTGACAATATTCGTCCTCGTGAATATAAGGCGTCGGGTTGTCCTTGGCCATAGCGTCGTATGCGTCGACATCGCCCGAGAGAATTGCAGACATTTGGCTGTTGAGACTTGCAATCATGGCAGCCTCCGGAACGTCTTGTGAGATCTGCTCTGCAATTTCCTGGATGCGCTTTTCCCTTTGAGCCTTGGAAAGTGTCCCAAGGCCAGTGCGTAAAATAGACTGACTCTCTTTCTTGATCCAGTTCACGAAGTTCTGGAGGTGTTCCGGAACGGTTTGTGAGAGCTGTGAGAGACGGTCAACACTGTCCAAGATGGCCAGCGAAGCCATCTCTTCAAGCTTTGCAGAGTACTCCTGAGCATTCTGGTTTGCTCTAGGGTCGGAAAACAAGGAATTCATTTGGTCGCCGGAAAGGTGATTGATGTCGGGCTTCCACACGAGACGAGAATAAGGTTGAGGGATTTTGGATTCTGACTGCGAATTGATGCTGCTTTCTAGCGATAGAAAGTTCAATCGCGCCTGAAGGAGAGCGTTGCCGTCGCCGTCAGTCAGCTCTACTGCAGTCTTAATAGACCGCAGGCCGTTTGGACGACCAAGCCCACGAATGGCTGATCGCTCTGCAGAAGCAGCGCCCGCGGATGTAGCCAGGGTCATGTGTTCGATGGCAACGGGAAGATAGGACTTGGTGAGGTTGTTCGGATCGCCTCTGTGTGCAGCTATGATGGAAAGCTGGAGACAGGCATCGATGACGGTGGGATGAATCGGATACTCGGATTCCTGAATAATGGAGCCACTGGACGCTTTCAGGTCGACATTTGCGAGTGCTTCAAATTGGTCCGACGTAGATCGAATGTTGGACAATGTCTTGAAAGCCGGACCATACACCAGGCCTACGTCTTTCATCTTTTGATACCACCGACGATCCTGGGTTGCTTGGTTTACCCCGTTTCGAGTAGCCCGCGCTCCAGTACTGAACAGGGCAGTGGCAGACAATGTTGCTGAAGAGAGTTAGTAAATCCAGTGGCTTACGAAGGTAATCCACTTACCAGCCGAGGGTTTGCTAATTTGTATGTTGCCAGAGGCATGGCTGGCCCATTCACCGGAAGAAACGCTGCTCACAGTAAAATCAAACTCGGTGTTGTCAGTGTTCAGAGAATGGAGGTCGAGAATCGATTCAGTGCCGACACTTTCCTTCAAGACCATGGCTGACTTTATCTTTACATTTCGAAGAGTGTAAGTCGGGCTGTCCTTTGACAGTCCAGACGCTTGAGCAACGGCGGCGATTGCCAGTGAGATGTAGCCTGCGGCAGGAAAGACAATGTCCTCGCCAACCTATTCGCGTTAGAGGCACGCCTTTTGATCAGAGTGAAGCATCTCGTACCTTGTGATCACGAAGCCACGGCAACTGGTCCAGCCTGATAATATTCCTCCACGAGGGGGATGACTTTGAGCTGCCCGGGATCAAGCTGCCCAATATGTCGTGCCGGGGGTGTTCCCGAAAACGTATATCGGAGCTTACTCGGCTTTCACTCCAGTACAGGTCTTCGTAAACCCACTGATATCGAGGGAAATCCGTCAGAAAGGAACCGTACTGGAGGCGGACAGAGCATGTGCCATCTTCAGTCTCCTCATCCAAAACCTCGTCTGCGTTCACCCTCTCGAGGGCTATCGGATACCCGCTCAAGAAGAGAGATCCAACGAGGTTCAAGATGGACTCAACACCGTTGGTGTTGCGCTTCAGGGCTGAAAGATAATGCAGCTGCTCCTCACTTTGTCCGAGAGCAGCTCTGATTTCCTTGATCGGCCCACCGAGTGCGGAATGCGGTCCAACCTCGACGACATACTGCACCTCGGGCAAAGAGCGAAGCAGCGACTGAGCAGCCTGGTTGAAGAGGACCGGTGACTCCAAGTTTTGCCGCCAATACTCCAAGGGGGTTTGCGACGTCACCCTCTTGCCAGTTACGGACGAGAACATGATGGGGCGGTCGGTGCCTCGGGTCGGTGCATGTTCGCCGAGCAGCTGCTTGAGAAGCTGGTCTTCGTAGTCAATGGCGGCGAGCTTCATCAGGGATGAATGATAGGCATTTCGTGAGGTAATTAGCTTGCGGCTGAACATCCCTGATCGAGAGAATACGCCATGGGCCTCATCTACAGCTTCTTCTGTGCCGCTCAGAGTGACAGCGTTGGGGGAATTGTGGCAAGCGATGCCGATGTTCGGGATCTGCGTGATGAACTCGGACACGACGTCGGCTCCCACGCCAACCGCGAGCATGGCCCCAGGCGTGTCGTTTCTTGAGACAGCACGTCCGCGCAGAAAGGCAATGATGATGGCTTGGCGAAAGGTGATGTATCCAGCAGTGAATGCCGCCGCGATCTCCCCTAATGAGCCACACGTGTCAGCGAGGAGGAGTTTCGGACAAGCAAGCATCGAAGGAGTATTAGATCCTTACCGGAAGAATGACCAACGACAGCTTTGGGTTGGACTCGCCAAGAGCGCAGGAGTTCAACCACGGCGACTTGCACAGCAGTACAAACCGTTTGCGACCGCTCAGCATCGTTGATCTTGCTGGTGGATTTCGGCTCGGCGAGCGTGTCCATGATTGTCCATCCAGGCGGCTCTGGAAGCGCTGCAAGTATTGTGTCCATCTCCTCGATGGACCGGCGAACGGAGGAATACTCTTCAATGAGAGTCATTCCCATTCGGGGCCACTGGGCCCCTTGGCCCGTGAAGACAAAGGCCAAAATTGGTGTGTCGTTTGCAGTGCCGCCGAAACGCAGACCATCCTCGGCCAGTTGACCAGCCGTTCCATGTTTAGGTCGAGATACCAAAGTGAAAGCTCTGGAGGATAGTGAACTGCGTGCCGTACTCAGTGTGTATGCAAGGTCTGAGATGAGACAGTGGTCAGAGACCTGGGAAACGGCACTGAAGTTCTTCTGTAGTGTCTGCTCGTTGTGTGCCGAGAAGGGAAGCAGGTAGGTTTTCATGTCATCAAGGGATTCGATCTTTCCGTTGCCGTTTCTGTCACCATTTGTGCCGTTTCCGTTGACTGCATGGCCATGGACGCCATTCCCGTTGATGGCATGACCGTTGACGGCATGACCGTTGACGCCATTTTCAGAAACCGAATGGCTGCTGACACAGGTTCCATTGACTGCATGTCCATTGACGACATGGCCATTGGTGCCGTTCACACCAACCGCATGGCCATTGCCGTTGGTAATGCCCAGAGACCGGAGGCGACCGAAGCTTGTCAATATGCGGCCGAGGTATGAGTCCGTTGCGTCCAAGATTGTGTGGGCGTTTGCTCCGCCATAACCAAAAGAATTCACGCTGGCACGCCTGTACGTGTGCTCCGTCGGCCACTCTGTGAGTTTCTGGACAACCTTCAATGCCCCGCCGTGGAAGTTGAGAGCAGGGTTGAATTTTTTGATGCCTATCGTTGCCGGAATCGAGGCGTTCTCCAGGCTCAAGATGGCCTTGATCAAACTGGGAATTGCGCTCGCGGCTTCACCATGGCCAAGGTTCGTCTTGACAGAGCCGATAAGCAAGGGGGTCTCGGGCTGACGGAGAGAGCCGAAGACGTTGCCAATGGCCGAGAACTCAATGGGATCCCCGACTGGTGTACCCGTGCCGTGGCTCTCAAAGTAACCCGTGTCCTCATAACCAAGTCCGGCGTTGGAGTATGCTTTGCGGATGACTGCCTCCTGGTCTGCGGCACTGGGGTGGCTGATTCCGGGACCCTTGCCATTTCTAAACCATGTGTTAGCCACCAACCTGCAAAGTAATTGGACCCAGACTCCTCACGTGTTTATTGAAGTTGCCCGTATGACGGCACGAATGGGGTTGCCGTCCTTGATTGCATCGGATAGCCGCTTAATGTAGATGGAGCCGACGGCCTCGGCGCGCGCATAACCGTCGGCAGATTCATCAAATGTGTGGCAAACAGACGTCGGAGACAAGGTGCCAAGCCTGACGCTTCCTATTTGCTGCTCAATCCCGAAAATGAGATTTGTTCCTCCTACTACGGCCGCCGAGCAGTCTCCAGCTTGAAGACTCTTGCACGCCAAGTGAAGGGCGTACATGGTACTCGAGCAGGCCGTGTCAAGAGTCAAACTAACAGTCAGTTAGCATACCATGACCCTCGGACCTGAGTAAGTTGGTGCTTGCCTTGGACCCTTGAGGTTGAAAACGTAATTGACACGGTTGCTGAGAATGGTCAAGCCGCCGCCCTAAACGAGAGTGAGCAGCTTTATCGTGGAGAGGATCAGAGTGTGACCCGTACTGTCATCTGGTAAGGAGTGCCAAAGTCGACATCTCTCGCCTGCATCTGGCCAATGTCCCACGTGAAATTGCCGACGAAACAGCCAGTGTTGGAGCCAGACACGTCGTCCAACTTGAGACCAGCTGACTCGAAGCTCTCATAGATGACCTCGAGCAGCTTGCGCTGTTGGGGATCCAGGCTCGCGGCTTCGAGAGGACTGATGCCGAAAAAGGAGGGATCAAACTCTCGAAAGGAGTCACTGTCGCTCAGAAAGTAGCCTCCTTTCGTGGCGATGCTGCCAGGTCTCTGAGTGTCTGGGTGATACCATGAGTCGATGTTGAGGCGGTTCTTGGGGAAATCGGACTGCGCCGATTTCTCTTGAGCGAGAAAGTCCCAAAGCTCAGACGGAGATGAGATGTCTCCTGGCAGCCTGCAAGCTGTGAAAGACATGAACAAATCAGTACTGTCCCGTGATGGAACAGAGGGCTTTGAGCTCACCCAAGCCAACGATGGCAATTGGCTCATAATCATCTTGACGAGCCATTCTGTCAATCTTTGTAATGTCGAGAGTAGGGCTTGCGCCTTGTTCGCTTGAGAAAGAGTCTATATTTAGCTGTGTAGAGGGAAGAAAGGGTCTTGCAGAGCCGCGATGACGGGCAGCGGTGTTTCACATGCGTACACATATATTTATACTAGTGTATGTGTGCTTGTCTTGTCATCATCAGCATGCCGCCCACGTGCAGTGCATCGTACCATGGCTTCTATCCCACTCGCGTTCTAGGCAGAATCCCATCCGGGACAAGGCTCCCACTGCATTGACGAGGTTGGCGTACGGGGGCCGCTGGCATAGAGATGCCTGATATAAGACTCCTGAGCATCATGCATCCGGTGGAATGGTTAAGCTCGCCCCGGGTTGGTCGTCTCGTAATGGAATCCTTCATTTATTCTGGGTGACTCTGCACGGCCATAATCAGGCTGCCCTTGTGCCATCGAGTTAATCACTGTGTGCCTTGTGCAAAACCTGGTGAGAACGCGCACACCCAAGACTTTCTACGAAACATATATGTACGATTTTATACCGTGTACATGAAAAGGACACCGTTCCAAGAGACTCTGGGTCATGGATAACACAAATCTACGTGTCTCCTCATATATTTGTTAAAAAGTGACGATTGAGGGTGTTTGAAATTTACGTAAAATGGGGGCACTCCCTCAGCCCTGGTAACGTTCTTTTAATAAAGCATTTTATAGTCTCTTCAGCCTGGATGCATTCAAATATGAAAGAAGACAAACGAAAGCAAACTTGTGAATTTCCTTTCCACTTACACGCCCCCCTGTGTTCATCTACCTATTACTTATTATCTGGGATGCCTATACAAGTGGTCATTTAGACGGCATCGATTGGTCAAGCCCTTCGGCGTACTTCGAATGAGATAAGCGGATGAATTCTTGTCCGTTGGCTGCAGAAGAGCTCTGCACTAAGCTTTGCGGCCCCCTCCTTAATATCCGGGTAGATATAGATTTGTGACCGCAATCCTTCCAGATTAAGCTCTCGAGCCGGGCCTAGGCGTGTCTTTATCCATCCGAGTCCGAGTACCACGTTGGTCGGTCGGGGCTTGCCGCCCTCCTTCAGCGTTGATGGGGGCGCTCCCGGTTTGGCTTCACCGTAGAGTGGTCAGGCGTCGATCCGGCTTTGTCGCCGCCCTGTTGACAAATGTAAGGGGGACCTCCTTGTCAGCAGACAAGATGCAGCAATGTCGGTGTTGGTGGATTTTTTGCCGGTTGCCTGTTGGCGCGGTAGGCGCACCTCCATGTAAGACGTGTACGACTAACATGCAAATCATCTCCCTCCGGAGGGTGGTGATGATAAACAAGGGTTGCTAATCCTGCGGAGATACTGCAAGGACCTGTTACGTAAATCCTGGCGTTCAGGGTCCATGTTCTCGTTCAGGCTCTAGACTGAGGGGTCGAGATGGCATCTGTGGATATTTGTCTGCCGGCAAGCTTGATCAGGCACCAAGAGCAAAGTGGACTGCGAGCCTTTGAGACAAGCTGACCGAAGCTGGCCTGCAGATAAACAGGGTTTTAGTTTTCTTTCGTTGGGCTCAGTCTGATTGCTTTGCCACCTCTCTACCAAAAGACTGGGCATTTCCGATACTCGTCGAAACAATGGCTCAACTTCTGTACCTCGTCTTTTCTCTCTGTTCTCTCGCTGCCGTTGGGCTGGTGTGGAGCGTCTTTATCCAGAACAACGGTCTAGACACCATCAACCAGGCCATCAGTCACGGCAGATATCCCGATAATGAGGTTGGAGTGACTTCTTTCACCGGCCTGCGCGCCATTGACGACGCCCTCATGTCACTCGTTGCATTCAATCTGCCTATCCTTAACGTCGAATTCGAGGTCGGCCGCCTCTTTATGGCGCAGTTTGTCGCCAATGTATCAATCATGATATTCATTCTTTCTGTTGAGGGACAGCGAGGAAGGAAACGATCGCCTTTAATGTAAGCTTTCAACCTGGACGAGGCAGTTGCGAACTTGATCTGACTCAACGCAGTCCCATGGCGTGGGGTCTCTTCTCTCAGCTTGCGACAAGCGCAGTTGCTTTGCCGCTGTACCTACTTGTCCAGACTGGCAGCAACCGGAAGGCCAGCCGGAAACCCATCTTTCAGTCGCTTGTCTCTCCCCATGCCGCTCTCTGCGCTCTGCCGAGTCATCTCCTGGGCTTTGGTGTCCCCGCAGTCATGATGTTCGATCCTTTTCGTCAAGGTGACCATATCAAGTCCCTCTGGGTACTCATGTTTGCTCTCTGCCCTTTGAACATTGCCATCTGCACCAAGACTGTCGGTGTTACGAAACGGGCCTTTTTGCCCAGTTCACCCAAGGCGGCAACGACAACAAACGCTGGTTACAACGCTCTACAGCTCGGCTATACCACAGTCGGTGTTGTAGCGGCTGCATTTCATGCCATGACCATTTTGCAAGCAATCAAACATCCAGGGCGCTTTAACGGTCTTTTTTCTCTGGAGCTTTACCCCGAAATGCTTCGAGACAAGATCATGACGTTCTTGAAGCTGGACTATTTGATCACCTTTGCGGCACTACTGACTTGGGCTTACAGTGAAGTGCTTGCGATTCGCCGTGGTGGATCTCTGATGCTTCTCGGCATGTTTGTTTTTGGGACGTTGGTATTTGGACCAGGTGCAACGACTGCTATAGCTTGGTCCGCCAGAGAGACTGGCCTCCATAGAGGAAGTGGAAAGTCGGGCTGACATCTCTGATCGACTCCATATTGTCCTCACAATGATAATTGAATGATATATGAGTGGCGACAAGACACATTTCATTTGAAACCTGGCCTCAATGGATGGAGTCATGTGTCGTGTCAGTATTTGGTTTGCCACATTCCGAAGCCCCTTATGAGGAAGTCGCCGACATGCCCAGTTGAGGCGAATGTAATTCAAATGAAATATGCTCTGTAAATCTTGATAATTCCTCCAATGTTCACAGTCGAGGGACGAATCCGCACCATTAAGCTTCCAATGTCCGTCCCAAGGATACAACCCTCTCATGCCTGCCTCAGACCGGAATCGAGCTCCACGCCCCTGCTCGCGCAAAGCTTCGTCATTTCTCCCCAAAGACGCGCCTGGAGCTGTCTCCCTTGATCGGACTCCGCATATGGCGAAAGTCTAAAAGGAATGCTGTTAGCATTTAGCCCTGCAGTGGATATCACTTGGCAATGGGCCGAGAAGCCCACAACTAGGTTGGGCGAAGGTTTGCACGCACTTATTGACGTGGCCGTCCCGCAGATATTTGCCCGAGAGGCTGGAGCCGGCGCATGTGGCGGCATGCACGTGTAAACGCCCTCCCTGGCTCAAGGACCGGGCAGAAGTCAAGTAGATCAGCCTCGTAGGGATGCTGGCCGCGTCGGGGAAGAAGCCCGAGGCGCAAAAGCCCGGGGTAGTCGTCACCACCTCCAACTCAGCCGGGTCGAGTCGGGCTGCCAACTCGCGTCCGAAGAGCGCAAGGAACAGCTTGGCGGCGTAGTACTCAAAGTCGGGTCTGACGCTGACGCCATCCTGCTGGAACTCGGAGAGAATATCACCCTGGGTCGGAATCTGATAAGTCGACCAGGCGTGGGCCTCCGATGACACCAAGACGAGGCGCCCCGGTTGGGCACCGCTGGTTGGCGAGCCCGCGTCGGTCTTTGGCCGGAGGAGTGGGACCAGGCAAAGGGCTAGGTATGCAGTGCTGCGGAAATTAACTTGCATGAGGTGTGACCATCCACCGTCAACGCGGCGCTCGTCTCTCGTGAAGAGACCTGCATTGAGGAGCGCGATGTCGAGTGTGGTTGCTTCGGCGCTCAGCCTCTTCACAAACCGGTCGACCGAGTCGAGCGATTCCATGTCGAGTTGGTAAGCCTCGATGGATGCCTCCGGAATCTCACCAAGGAACTCCTGCTTGACGGCTTCGGCCCGTTGCAGGTTTCTCACCCCCATCACCAGCTTGGCCCCCAGACGGGCGAGCTGTCGGGCCGCCTCGTACCCCACGCCCGACGTGGCCCCAGTCACAAGGACCGTCTTGCCAGAAAGTGACAGGCCGGGCGAGGGGGTGGGAATCGAGGTGAGTTTCTGACGCATGACGTAGGGGATGGGTCCATCTGAGGAGAAGTCAAAGAGGCGGGGGTTGCCCGTCATCATTCTGATCGGCTCTGGTAGGAACGACATGTTGAAGTGCAAGCGCTTGAGGCTCTAGCAACGACTCTTGGGGCCAGTGGTGAAAGACGTGTGCGTTGTGTGTGTGGTGTGTGTCTGAGAGAGACAACATATGAGACGTATGAGAAGGAGAATGTCAGGCAAGGTTGGAAGCCGGCCTCACTTACACTCTTTTCTTGAGCTGAGGGCAGAATAAATACCCGACCTGCATTGCCACACCATGCCTTGGCGGCGATGACTGGCGAGAACAGGTGGTGAGCCGCGGAACCACGGTACATGCCAGGGGCAATTTTCGAATCAACACCCCCCCTACGCCCAAACCTCCGGGATAGCTCCACGGTCACGGAGGGTCCGTTGAGGAGGAAAGGATCATTGGGCCGTGACCAGGAGGGGGGCTATATGTGCATGTCACATATCTGATATACTCTACAGTATGTGTAATTCATCTATATGTGCCAAGTTATACGTAAGCTGACCGCCTAGTCTTCATGGTATAACAGGCTATGGCGATATTTAGTGGTACGGTCTTTAGTAAAGAAGCTTGAAATGGCCTCTTTATATATACATGTCGCCCTTTAGCCAGGGTTCTTCAAGAGACCCCCAGGCCATGCACCAAGGCTAGTCAGAAAGGTTATCAAGAGCACGGTGTATATACTTGGATAATAGAAGCCGTTGACATTTGTCGTTATGGGGGCCTTCTTTAAGACGTCCCAGGCTATGGTATGCTTACCTTTTCCACCCTTGGGGTGCTGCTATAACCCTCTTTGTGTGGGCCTCGTGCAGGCATCATCATCGGTTCACCCCTCACAGCCTTCGGTTAGATCCATCTCGCGAGAGCCGCCTTTCCTGCAATCTGTAGAGCTCTCGATTACATGTAATAATCCTCCGTCTCTGCCATGAGCCGTGACAAGCATTCAGCGCAGCATAATCGACTAGTAGACGGCAGGACCTCCCCCGTATGGAAACAGCTCTCCTTTGAACA
This sequence comes from Hirsutella rhossiliensis, assembly GCF_020360975.1. Taxonomy (NCBI): domain Eukaryota; kingdom Fungi; phylum Ascomycota; class Sordariomycetes; order Hypocreales; family Ophiocordycipitaceae; genus Hirsutella; species Hirsutella rhossiliensis. Next base: position 4,207,508 of record NW_025408669.1, read on the forward strand.
AAATTTCAAAGACCAAAGACAAGCCATAACCTTTACTCAAAAAATGGACATGCGAGAAGTTGTCATTGTAGGAGCAGGTACGGCACAGCTTGAATGCAAGGATGGAATCATCTTTGTGTCACGGTGCTAACAGATCTACAGGTTGGTGTGGCCTCATCGCAGCCAAGACCTACCTCCAGTCAAAATCTGACGCAAACCTGTTGGTTATCGACAGTGCTTCTACCCTGGGCGGGACATGGTGCAAGGAACGGCTCTACCCGCATCTGGTTGCAGAAGCCCATTACGGCCTTTTTGAGTTCTCGGACCTGGAGATGCTTAATGACGGTCAGAATGTTACCAAGTCTGGATTGATATCTGGAGACGCCGTTCATCAATATCTCAATAATTACGCCACCGAGTTCGGCTTGCACAAGCACCTCCGGCTCAACACGCAAGTCGAGAGAGTCTCCCGTGCTGGCCGACACTGGCATATTACTCTCGCCGGTGGTAAAAAGGTTCTGGCTTGCGAGAAGCTCATCGTTGCCACCGGGCTTACGTCGGAGCCTTTCGTGCCTGATATTCCAAACAATGGGTTTGGAGGAGAGGTGATGCACTCCAAAGAGATGGGCAAGGTTGAGACAACCAAAAAGATTCGCAACGACAATATCCAGACCGTAGCAGTCTACGGGGGGTCCAAATCAGCCTTTGACGCGGTCAACATGCTCCTCCAGGCGGGGAAATCGGTAGAGTGGATTGTAAGGACCGGCAGAGGGGGCCCGTCGATCATGACACCCCTGACCATCCTCGGACAGCCGAGTTTCCGCCTCAACAACAGCCGCTTCCTAGCAATGTTTTCCCCGAACCTGTTTTCCAAGGACACTGTTGCTCGATGGCTTCACAGTACAGGGCCAGCCTGGCTTACCCAGCCGCTGGTCAAGGGGTTTTGGCGCGTCATAAGCTTCCTCCTCATGGGAGAAGCTCGGTATGACAAGAGCGAAAACACGAAAGCATTGAAGCCTGTAATGGGCCTGGACAGTCTTCTCTGGAGTCCGGCAACGTTGGGTGTCATGACTCACCCAGACCTCTGGAAGGATATCCATGAAGGAACCAGAGTCCGAGTCCGACAAAACGCCATCCAAAGCCTTGAAGCAAATGGTGTGCGACTGGACGATGGTACACATGTCGATGCCGACATGGTCATTTACTCCACGGGTTGGAAATCCCTGGCGGCCAACTTCTTGTTCTCTGATCGAGACCGTTTGGCTGCCGGCCTTCCTTCTCCGGCTTCATATGAACCCAAGATGCAGCAAAAATGGGAAATTCTCCGACGACAAGGAGATGCTCAGGTCAGGCAGAGGCTGCCCCTTCTTTCCCAATCACCGCTTTGGGAGAGCCATCATCCCCGAATCGAGGACGACTTTCATCTCTACAGATCAATCATCCCAGCTTCGGCCGAGGAAAACGACAGGTCTTTGGCTTACGTCGGGTTCCTGCGAACAACAGGCGCTCCGATTGTGTACGAGGCCCAGGCTTTGTGGGCCGTTGCGTATCTACAGGGCAAGCTCGAAGTACCCTCGCGAGAGAAGAGAGAGAGAGAGACGGCCGCACTGAACGCTTGGGCTCGTAGAAGGTATCTCTGCGGGCGCAAAGTCCCATTCGCCATGTTTGACTTTCTGCCTGTAAGTGGCATGCATTTTGCCTCGAAGCACGGTGCATTTGAAACTAACGTGATAAAAGTACGTCGACTCCCTTTATCACGATTTGGGGGTTAATCCCAGAAGAAAGGGGAACCCTATATCCGAGATATTTGCACTATACAAGCCGAGTGATTTCAGGGGCGTGGTGAAGGAGTGGATTGAGAGCCGGGAACAGGAAGCCCACGGCCCACGGGAGGTAAAGAGCTGGTCTTATCCCATTGTGCTTCTCATGGTGATTACACTTGGCGTCATAGGTTCCACGTTTTTGCGCGACGTTGTGGTGTAGGAGCCGGATCAGGGCGAAAGATTCTTGGAAAGTTTCGAGACAAGAATAAATCATCTCGGAACGGTACTAGACAGACGTAAAAGAGCGACTTTTACACAGCAATGCAATGTTCACCCATTACATTCGATGGCAAAAATGGTGAGCTGTTAGTAGGGTCTTGGTGTGATAATAGTTTCAAAGGCTTCTTAGTTCATCTACCGACATCTCCCTACCCTTTTGTCTCAAGCAGAAGCTAAGGCGTATCGGCAACGAGATACACTAACTTATGTCCGCTGACCTTTGAATCCCTCAGCATGTTCAAGCCTTCCAGCGCGCCTTTAAGCCCCCCTGCCCCGACTTTGATCTTGTGAGGCCGGATCTTGCCCTGTCGTATGAGCCCTTCGGCAATGGTCCACCACCTCTTCCCAAACTCAAAGTCCTCCATTTTGGCGGCAAAGCTCTTATCCCCCATAGCCCAGTCCTCTCCAAAAACCGTGTAGGCTTTTGTGTCTGCGCACTCCACACGGGCATCTGGCGACCTCAGGGGCAGGAGGGCAGCCAGCTTGCCACCTTTGGAAGACAGCGCGCTGGCGCAGAACTTGGCAGTCCAGGCGGTGGACACGGTGTCCCAGCAAAGCGTGAGATTGTTGTCGGTAGACGCACGGATGTCCTCGGCGGCGTCGTCGTCGCCGTAGTCGAACGACTCCTGAGCTCCGAACTTGGTGACGAGATCGAAATTGTGGGGAGAACAGGTGGTGATGGGAGTAAACCCCGAAAGGCGGGCGAACTGAAGGCCGAGAACACCGGTGGCAGTCGAGCCACCGTAGATGAGAATCGGTCCTTGGCCACCACGAGTTTCGTCACCCGGCAGTGGGAGGCCAAGAGTCTGGTACAGGCCTTGGCCGACAGTGGTGATGCCAACGCCAAAGGTAGCGGCCTCTTCGAAGCTCATATCGTCGGGAACATGCGCCTGGATGTCGCCCTTGACGACAATGTACTCGGCAAAAGCCCCGTCTTCAGGCTCGGCAGAGTTGCCGCCGTGGACAAAGCCCATGACGCGATCCCCCTTTTTGAACGGTTTGGTGACTTTTGGTCCGACCTCTTCGACTACGCCCGCGTAGTCGCAACCCAGGAGGACGCCAGGCGTCTGAGTGAGCTCGGCATGCTTCCAGTCCGTGGGGTTGAGAGCAATTGCATGTGTCTTGACGAGCAGGTAATCGTCTCTCAAAGTCGGCCTCGGCCTGTCGCTGACAAAGGAGGCTTTCCCGGGGGTGGCGACGACGATTGCCTTCATGCCGAGATGGTGGCGAGAAGCAGCGAGAAGAATGATTGGGTAGTGAGGAAAGAAATGAGCGTACAAGGATATGGAGTCGGGGTGATGAGGGACGCTCTGTGTGGCGACAAGTCAAAGCGGGAGGGTCCGAAATCCCAAGGCAACTGGCGGAGGCTAATTCATGCCTGGATAATTACCTATTACGTATGATTATAGCGCGAGTACTCCGCACGTTTCAAAAGAGCCAGTGACGTGAAACTGAGCCGTATTGTGAAGAATGCGGTGAGCGTCGTTGACGTCAGGCTTTGCCCACCGATATGCATGCTGTACTATATAAAGTCTGGGCAACCAAGTCAGCCTATATCGACGGATTGATCTACCCCCTTGATGCACCGCACTCCCTGGAAGCTTGTGGGGCCGCTGTCTACGGACGGGATCTTGGTCAGATCACGGAGGGATAGCTTCTACTGACCGAGGTTCAGTTGTGATGTGTCTGAGCACACAGTATCGGCCCCGTTCGAAAGCTTGCATGGGACGATAATTCGTGATTTGACCACGTGGGTATATGAGAAAGCCCTGCAAATACGTCGCGGGAGATATCAATGTAGGGCGTGGGAATATTCATCGTCATATACTCTGTACAGACACATATATACAATCATACAGCGCGCCTATACCGACTTTGGATGGAAGCCGAGTGTACCGTAGAGAGCAGACTACGTACATTACATGTAGGCATATGCAGAGTCCTATAGGCCTATATGACGGGCAATAATTATAGCTGCGCATACCGCACAGTTTCAATATGCGTGCCTGTTATACACACCCCTCGCAGAGAAAAGCTCATTCATGTACGAAGCACGTCAGCAGCGGTTCTTACCGATTCTTACGGTCCACCCGGAGTGCAACGGTGAGCAGCACTGTCCTGTTCCCATCAGGCACCCTGTCCCCGTTGTATGGGTCCTCTGCAGGGCCTTGCTTGTTTCCCGTCCATGTGGATCACACTCCCTTCAGGGGTCCAGGGTCTCCTCAAGCGCCGCCCAAGCACCCCCTCCGGACATGTTTCGGGGGTCATGTCATGCCTTGCAGCTGGAAACAAGTTGGCGACCCTGCCAGCCACCTTGATTCAACTGCACAGGAACAACCTGGCATCTTGGGACCCTCGGTGCTTATGTCTCACCCAACACGTGCGTTATCGGGTGAGAATTTAGCCTGGCGCCCTTGTGTCGGCCTTATTTTCCCGGGGCATGCTCCTTGATCAGCCTGACTGAGCAACGATCCAAGTTTACGTGTGTGTCCTCGGAAGTCGGCCGCAGGAAGAGCATGAAGAGCATGAAGAGCATGAAGAGCATGAAGAGCATGAAGAGCATGAAGAGCATGGGGGAGGTGCTCATGCACAGACAGGAGCTGCGCGATATCCGACCGTAAGAATCCCATATGTCACCTGGTGTAACCAGGGGGCCCTCGTTTCGATCGGGGTGCTCGGACTGCTTGACCAATCCTCCAGGACAGAGGGATAGATAGATGGACTCACGTCAGCACCTGAGGCTCAGTGGTGATGTGCCGGTAGCCGAGGTGATGTCCTGTTGAGTTGCCTCGACCGACGATCTGATCGGGCGATGCGTCTTCATCCCACCTAAACCTCAGGCTCAGCTAGATGCCATTCGAGGGATCTCTTAGACATCGCGCACGGGAGTCTTCCAACGTCTCCATCTTTTCATCAACACCACTATGGCACCTAGTACCGAGGATGGAGACAAAGACGACGGCATGGTGCTGCCTCTATCAGCCATCGAGTCAACCATCTTCCCTTGTGCCCCAATCACGTCCACACCACCCAAGCCTCGAACACTGACACTCCTCCCCCTCCCTCGCCATCTCGGCCTGGTCGCTCAATGGCACAAGCTACCGGCCGAAAGCCTCGTCCAGCTAGCTTGGGCCATCGTGCTTCGCCACTATCTGGGATCGTGCGCTCCATGTTTCGGCTACCTAGCCCAACGCGACGATGCGCCTGGTACAGACTATACCGTTGCTGTACCTGTTACGCTGCAGCACTTGGATTCCGTGTGCGCGGTGCTTGACGCTGAATCTTCGCTCTCGTCGACGCTATGCAGTTGGTCCAAGCCGTCCGTGTGTCGCAGAGCAAGCCCTCAGCAGCTGGCAGACGTCGACGAGGCGCTGGTCTTCAATACTGCCCTCGTCGTTGGGAATGGAACGTTGGCTGGCGGAAAACCCCGATTCTCTGCTACAATTCAAGTAGGAAACCCCAATCGAGGTTCTTCTTTTGCCTGAGTGCGCTCCATGAGCTTACGCTGGCTCCACGATAGTTTCCCGTCCTCGCATTTGTCGATCTGTCCGGCGCCAGTCCGCAGCTCGCAGTTTCATGCGAGCCGCGAGCCGTTCCTCCAGAGCAGCAGAATCTCGTCGCCCACGCATTTCAGTCATCGCTCGCAGCTTTGCTGCTGCAGCCCGAGCAGAGACTCCGAGACGTCGACCTCTTCACCACCCTGGACCACCAGATGATAGCTTCCTGGAACCAGCATCTCCCCGACGCCGTCACCTCCTGTATCCACTGGAAAGTCTCGGAGGTGGCGAGGCTTGCCCCCGATGCTCCGGCCATCTGCGCATGGGACGGCGACTTGACCTATGCGAGGCTGGAGGAACTGTCGTCGCTGCTGGCTTCCTGGCTTCAGGCCCAAGGGGCAGGTCGGGGGTTCGTGGTGGCGCTTCGCCTTTTCAAGTCCCGGTGGGCAGTCGTCGCCATGTTGGCCGTCGTCAAAGCGGGCGGCGCATTCGTGTCCATCGATCCGACTCATCCTCAAGACCGGCAGAAGCGGATCGCTGAAGATGCGGGCTCATCTATCATGCTGATAGCCGAGGAACTCGCATCTGATGCGCATACCTGGACGGCAAAAAGCTTTGTCGTCTCCGAGGAATCTATACTCGGGCTTCTAGGCCAAACCCTCATCTACCATTGCCAAGACACTGTAAAAGAGGTTGTCCATCCCTGTGATGCAGCTTACATCGTATACACATCTGGAAGCACCGGAAGTCCCAAAGGCATCGTCGTCGAGCATGCCGCCCTCTGCACCAGTGTCGTCGAGCAAGCCAAGGCCATGAGAATATGCCCCGGTTCGCGGGTTCTGCAGTTTGCAGCTTATACGTTTGACGTCAGTGTCGGGGATATCTTTACGACCCTGACGCATGGCGCCTGCTTGTGCATCCCGTCCGAGTCCGGCCGAAGAGACCACCTGGCAAACGTCATGGCTGAGATGAAAGTCTCTCATGCTTGCCTGACGTCGACGGTCGCCGGAATTCTGGACCCTGCCGAGGTGCCAACGCTTCGGATGTTGACGATCGGAGGCGAGCCGGTCTCGAGGCACAATCTCGTCAAATGGGCGGACAAGGTCGAGTTGAACAACATATACGGTCCCGCAGAGTGCACCGTATGGTGTTTTGTGCAGCGCTCTGTCAAAGCAGACGACAACGAGTCCAAGATTGGCTTTGGCATCGGGGCCAGGGGGTGGATTGCACACCCAGACGACAGCGAACGGCTCATGCCTGTCGGTGCGGTGGGCGAACTGCTCATCGAGGGCCCGCTGCTTGCCCGCTGCTATCTGAACAGCCCGGAGAAGACGACGGCGTCCTTTATAGTCGACCCGTCGTGGCTCCAAAGGTTTGGGCCGGCAGGGGGTCGCCGGTTGTACAAGACAGGCGACTTGGTGCGCTACGATGCGGCCGACGGCGCCTTGGTGTTTGTTGGCCGCAAGGACACTCAGGTAAAACTGCGCGGCCAGCGCATTGAGCTCGGAGAGATTGAATACCACCTCTTGCTTAGCATGAAGGATCCCGGAGAGGTAGCTGTCGATGTCGTCCAGCCACCCACAGGGAACGGCCCTGTCCTGGCCGCCTTCATCAGCATCGATGATGGACTGCACAATGAGCCGGACGAAAACACGATATCTACCGAGGTCAAGACGCGCCTGGTCGATATCGCACGCCATGCCAGGCCGAAGATGGCAGAATTTTTGCCGTCGTACATGATTCCTGTCGTCTTTGTTCCAGTTCGGGCCATCCCCCTGACCGTGTCCGGCAAGACAAACCGGAGGAGACTGCGCCAAATTTGCTCTGAACTGTCGTGGAGTGAGCTGCTGAGCATTTCCAGCCCCGACGAACCAGAGCAAAATGGCCTCAGAGAGGTTTCTGGCGGCGTCGTTGTCAAGACTCCAGCCCAAGTCCAAATGGCAGAAGCCTGGGCAACGTTACTGGGAGTAGCGGCGGACGACATACGCCCCAGCGATGGCTTCATCTCCCTCGGCGGCGACTCTCTCAAGGCGATCCATCTGGTCGCTGTCTATCGCTCCATGGGCTTGACCCTCACCGTCGCCGACATTCTCCAGAATCCTCGGCTTGCCAGCATGGCCTCTTGTGCAGTCCCGACTAGCTCATCTGCCGCAAATGAGCAAGACTCGGGGGCCGTGGACGCGGCGGTTTCACTCGTCGAGGCAACTCCAGATGAAGCCCTCAGGGATAAGCTTCTCGCAGAGTTCTCGGAGCAGTGCGGAGTGAGAAAGGATGGCATTGTAGCCATCTATCCCTGCACCCCTCTGCAAGAGGAAATGATGGAGCTGTCGCTGCGAGGCGAGACGTCGCAGTTTGCCCATGAACTGGCGAGGCTGTGGCAGACTTTGGACCTCGCGAGGTACAGGAATGCCTGGGAAGAGGTCTTCCAACTGCACCCTATCCTGCGAACGAGGTTTGTGCAAAGCAGCCACGACGGCAAGTTGAAGCAGGTAGTCGTTGACGAAGAGCTGAAGTGGGAAGCCCCGAGCGACTTCAATGGCTACATGGCGCACAATTTCAGCCGGACACTGCGTCTCGGAGAGCGACTCGCTCGCTGGGGACTGTATCGAGAGAAGCGGGCCAGCCAGAGCGGGTTGTCGGAACCCGGGGGTAGCCAGATGCTGATAATCAGCCTGCACCACTCGCTCTTCGACGGCATCACCCTGCACCAAGTCTTCGAGGACCTCTACAAGGCCTACCAAGGCCACGAGCTGGCCCGTAACCTGCCCAACTTCGGGGCGTATCTCGGCCATCTCCAAGCAGACATTAAGCAACAAAAGCACCGTGACTTTTGGCGCAATTACCTGGCAGGCTGGGAGGAGGCCCGGCCATTCCCAAGCCTCCCTGAGCCTGACTACCGCTCCCGAGCCGAGAAGGGGACAATACGCTTCCTCCCCTTTGAGGGAGGCAAGGCGTTCAACCTCGGGGATCTGACCCTGTCGACGCTCTTGCGCGGCTCGTGGAGCCTGTTCCTGGCACAGCAGACGGGATCACAGACGGTCGTGTTCTCAACCTTTCTGGCAGGCCGCAATGCCAACGTCGCAGGCATCGAGCGGCTTGTCGCGCCGACCTTTGCCCACGTCCCAATCAAGGCGACCATCTCGCCGGGCCAGACGGTGCGCAGCTTCCTCGCCGAGCTCCAGGCCGACGCGATATCCATGATTCCATTTGAGGGCACGGGCATGCAGACCATCTGCGAGACGCGCAACACGGCGCAGGTGATCCGCAACCTGCTCGTCATCCAGCCGATGCCCGGCGGCGGCGGCAATCCGGCGAGCATGCCGGGCGACGAGGACAGGACGTTTCCGGGCGACATCCTGTGCGGGCCTCGGGTCGATGCGGCAGCCATGGGCGCCTTTAACCCCTTTCCGCTGCTGATGGAGTGTGTGATGCTGGATGCGGGCATCGCGTTCCGCGTGAGCTTTGACGAAGCTGTTCTCTCCGCAAAGGCGGTCGAGCACATGCTGGACGGGTTTATCGCCATTATCCGGGCCTTGCCGGCCAGGCTGAACGGAGCGGTACCGGGCCCGGGTTAGGGTTCGGGGTCGGGGTCGGGGTCGGGGTCGGGGTCGGGGTCGGATATTCGCACGCCCCCACTGTTAGCCGCGACAGGTGCTTATTCTCCGTGCCTAATTCCAGTCATAGTTCCGTGTCAGACGCAGGCGTATTCGTACCTCGGCGCAACCAACACCACCTGATACGAATACGAGCGAGCCGTGTATGTGGTTGACATCTCACATGCAGCGGACAAAAGTGCCCCTGCAGTAATTAGCAATTAGATGTAGGACGATAAAGCAGAAGAGTGCCCCAGCGGCCAAACGTTGCTTGCTGTCTCTTCCCCTTTCGTCTCTTCTTGTCTGTGTCGAAGCCGGACCTGATCTAGCATCACACTTACGCCTGGCTTGGCCAACGACGCTTCGCCATGTCTTCCTCGTCCTTCTTTCACGGCCTGTATCGCACAATGTTTTCCGGCCCCGCTGTTTCTGTTGCCGTTGGATTCGTGTTTTTCTCAATCTTCCTCAATATCCTCTGGCAGCTGCTCCCGAAAAGCAAGTCGGAGCCTCCTCTGGTCTTCCACTGGATCCCCTTTGTCGGCAATGCTGTCTCCTATGGCATGGATCCCTTTGAGTTTTACACAAGTTGTCGACAAAAGGTACGTCTGACTCGCCGAAACCAACTCCTCCAGACGGGCAATTCCGAACTGCCTTGCCCAGGAGCTAGCCCAACTGTCTCCTCTTCTCTTTGTCGCTGCTCCACACTGGCGCCATGGCTAACTCTGGGCGTGGTTCGTAAACCCCAGCACGGCGACATCTTCACTTTTATTCTCTTCGGGAGAAAAATGACCGTGTACCTCGGCATCGACGGCAACGACTTCATCCTCAACGGCAAACTACAAGACGTCAATGCCGAGGAGATCTACGCGCCTCTTACCACCCCCGTATTCGGTCGCGACATCATCTACGATTGCCCCAACGCAAAGCTCATGGAGCAGAAGAAGTTTGTCAAGTTTGGCCTGACCCAGACCGCGCTCTGCTCCTATGTCCAGTTGATTGAGCAAGAGACGGCCGAGTACCTCAAATCAGCCCCTGCCTTCAAGGGTCAATCTGGGATCATCAACATCCCAGCCGCCATGGCCGAGATTACCATCTACACTGCCGGTAGAGCCCTGCAGGGGAAAGAAGTTCGGCAGAAGTTGACGGCCGAGTTCGCCGAGCTATACCACGACCTTGACCTAGGCTTCCGACCCATCAACTTCTTGCTGCCGTGGGCGCCTCTACCGCAAAACCGTCGACGAGATGCCGCGCACGCCAAGATGAGATCCATCTACATTGACATAATCAACAGGCGTCGCCAGTCCGGCAAACCTCCCAAGGAGGAGGACGTCGACATGATCTGGCACCTGATGGGCTGCATCTATAAGAACGGAAAGCAGCTCCCAGACAAGGAGATTGCTCACATGATGATCACGCTCCTCATGGCCGGCCAGCACTCGTCGTCGTCGTCTAGCTCATGGATCATGCTGCGCTTGGCCTCGCGGCCCGATATTGTGGAGGAGTTGTATCAGGAACAGATCCAGAAGCTCGGCTACGATGCAACTCGGCCCCAACCGCTCCAGTACTCCGACATTGACAGGCTGCCTCTTCTCCAAAATGTCATCAAGGAGACGTTGCGCGTCCACTCCTCCATCCACTCCCTCATGCGCAAGGTCATGAGGCCCATGCAAGTGCCAAACAGCGATTACACCATCACGCCAGACAAGGTGCTCGTGGCCTCGCCAATCGTCACACATCTAAGCGAGGAATACTTTCCCAATGCCCAGGTCTGGGATCCGCACCGCTGGGACGACGCCGTCGAAGCAGAGGTGGACGGAGACATGGTCGACTACGGATACGGTGCCGTGTCCAAGGGAACACGGAGTCCGTATCTGCCCTTTGGCGCCGGGCGGCATCGTTGCATTGGGGAGAAGTTTGCCTATGTCAATCTTTGCACCATCATTTCCACGATGGTCCGGAATCTGAAGCTCAACACGGTCGATGGCAAGTCGTGGGTGCCAGCGACGGATTACACGTCTCTCTTCTCGAGGCCAACACAGCCCGCCGAGGTTCGCTGGGAGCGACGCCTTCCCGAGTCGGCTTGAGTGCGTGTCTAACGTCCAACAGGACCGATGTAGCGGGTAAGCCATCGAGTCGGCAACTGCGATGTCTTCAGTGTAATATTGTGGCCAGTACATGTGGGGAAGTCTGGAGTATATATATATATATATATGGCATTGAAGCCTCATGTAATGTATGGTAACACTCAATCTGTAATAATTAATTCGATCCGTGATGACCTCAGAGACTCGTGGGGAGCTGCCGGTGATCATATTCCATCTCTGCTTCGCGCGTCGTGCCAAGTAGAATTTCAGGGTATGGTGCCAGAATCGAACTTGGAAGAGTAGTATTTCTCTTCATCTCAGGAACAGCTCGCTCTTCTACCGGGTGAAGTGAAGGTAAAAAAAGCCGACGATAATGGGGAGGAAGCTCAGTCATTCAGTAGGTCACTGACTCTGTCCGTCTTTGGCTGCGGGACAAGTAGCAACCAGGAACTGTCAAACCAAAGTCGCCAGCCATGGTATGGGTGCCGAAAAGGCATATGGCCAAGACAGACAACGGAGGCGCCGACGGCACGGCAACATGAAGTGCGAATCCAAGATGTCATATACTTGGAGTACATGCACACGTAGTCGTACGGTAGCCCATCAATTGCCTGCCATTGAGCATGCTCAAGCTGCTCTCTGCATGCCCGGGCCGGCGCATCGCCACGGTGCAACGGCAAACACCAAGCGCACATGGTGAGACATTGTCATCAGACCACCACAAAGCTTGCCTGACGATGCCATTGATAGGTGGGCTACGAATAAAGGCCACGCGCCAGAGCCAGCGTTGGTGGGTTACTTTCATCGTCAGCGAAGACCCTGGACATGGGGAAGGGACTTTTTCGATGGAAACGGAGAGGCCGCACACCTGAGCCGCCTCCAGGGGGGTTTCTGCCGGCGGATAGGTGAGGCGGGGGGGCAGGGGGCAAGGGGGGCTGGTTCGCGGCTGCGGAGGTCTCACTAGCAGTGCTTGTGCGTCTAGGGGGTGGATGGACGAGTCGCCGCCTGGTGACGAGGGAGATGTGCTGATGGCTGCGACGAACGAAGGCTTGGTACAGAAGAGATTGCCTCGTCGCTCACGCAGAGCATTTTCATGTACCCACTCGACGCTCTACCGTTCGACATTGCGTGTAGATGAACCTGCTTGCTCAGGACACGTTTGGCAGCGGTCCGTGTATGTATCTTGGAATCCAGACCTTGCATACCTCAGCTGGCAGGCGAAAATTGACCTCGGTAGAGTGCTCAGGAGCCAGTAATGCAACTACCTCTAGTGATGGCACGAAGAGGCCATCGGATAGGTCGCTTGCTCGGCGGTTAACCAGCATGAGGAGAGCAGCCAGCGTTTGCGGGTGTTTGCTCTCCATCCCAAGTACCTTGTACTCGGCGCACACACTTGCTTGGCCTTTCTTTTTCCGGCTCGTCGCGCTTGCTGCTGGTCACGGCAACGACGGGGAGGGCTTGCAGATTTGGAACGTGGGCGGCCGGCCGGATGCGGGGAGGGAGGGGAGGCTGGCTGTCGCGGCTCTGTGGACGACGAGGTTTCGCCTTCCGAGGCCTGGGTGCGTGCCCCTGTGTGCGACTGTTTTTTCTGTTTTCGTGCCAAGCGTCAGTCCAGATTCAAGAAAGAGAAGCAGAAGAAAGATGGCCGAGGCTGGGCGCATCGTACAGCCCGCCCGGCCCCATTCTGCGACACTCTGAAAGGAGGATGCTGAGACAGCCGCGCGACCGACGTCTGACAGGCTCCCCTCTCCCTCCCGGGCAACACGCGCGCCACGCGAGACCGTCGTCGCCTCAAACAAACCTGTCTCCGTTGGTGACGATGGATGGATCGAGGCACTCTTTCGTGGCCGTAAACGTCAAATTGATGAAGCAAGCCGCCACGGTGAGGAAATAGTACCTGTACCAGGGCACCAGACACGGCGCCTCTGTCCATGAGCCTGGCGCAGGTACCGATACCTTCTCTGGGGTGCAGTGCAGCTTCCTCCTTGAAAAGGCTGCTGAGCTCGTACTGTACTGTAAGTTACACTACCTGGTGTACCCAAGTAGCCAAGGGCATGACGTTGCCTGCTTGGAAGCGCTTGACCAAAAACGGCCGTCGGCAATCTACAAAGATATTTCTGACAGGTACCTTTGCCCGCCAGCCCATCGCTCGGTAGAGGTACCTCGGCCCTGCCCAAGGTACATGATCTCTCTCCACCGTCGATCCTTGAGGCTCCTCACGACTCGCTGGTGCCACCGCCGTGGGCCTCTCGCGCTGCGTCCAGGCCGGCGACTCACTGCCCTTTGTATTGCCACGTTGGCGATGCAGCGCTGCAGAGGACCTCCTTTGCCTTTCGTTTCACCCTTGGGACGTGAGGCGCTGGGAAGCAAACATCTATAGCGTCAAGCCACCGCAACCATACCTTCATCCCCTTCGTCCACCAGAGCCCGCCGCTCGACGCCCATTGGTGCACCGGCAGCATCCTACCCAACTTCCTCTACGAGTCAATCCTGGAGCCCTTTACTGCCACAGACTACTGCCTTTTCCGCTGATTGGATACCGGCGGCGAGCCATCAATCTGAGGCACATGCTTTGCGCCGAGGCCCGAAGCAGCGATCCAAGTCTTCCCTCTCCCCTTTCCGTACTTGCCATACTGCCTAAATCTTCAGGCACATACATGCCTCTTCGAACATTATCCTCTGTCAATGCTTCGGGCGGAATCATCGGCTCTCGCATTGTCGTCACTGTAGCATATCATGGCTATTAGCAGTGCCAACAGGGGCGGCTTTCTCCACGTGAGTCTCTGTGCACAGGACGAGCCCCGAGAGAGTACAAGTCCAGGTACCTTCCGCAGACGCCGGGTACCTCGACCTTGGCACCCCGGGTACCCAATCGAGGCCACTCAAGTACCAGGCCCATGGGTGGAGGTGCGCTGTAGATACACTTGGTCCGCACGTTGCGCCCCGACTCGCCTACTAGCCAACTCCACTGCTTCCACCTCAACATACCTTCGTCTCGACCTGGTGCCACGCCGCCCAAACTGCCACTGCCTGCCTCACCCGTCAGCGCCGCCGACATCCAACCCGCTTCTTCCATCTTCGCTGGCATCACCCGCCGCAACCCCTCGCGCCTCGACTCACTCAAAGTCCCCCCCCCGTCCGTCGCCGCCCTCGCTCCAACCTGGCCAGTCGATCCCCCGCCCGCCCGCAGCGCCGCATCGCGCGCGCTCTGCCGCTAGCTTGACCCGAACGCCCCGACACCGAGAGCCCCCGACTCGCCCGCATCTCGTCCTCTCCGCCGCTACGATTCCGAAGCCCTCGCCCGTGTCCTATGGGTCACTAACTGCCATCTGACCTCGCCATCTCGCTCGCTGTGGCGGCAACGTCGCCCCATCAGACGCATTCGCTTACCGGTTGCTTTGCCTAACAATCCGCGAGTCTGCCAGGCCCTTGACCATGGGCGGTTGTATGAGCTCCAGCGCCGAGGAGGCGGAGCAGAAGAAGAAGAGTCAGGCCATTGACAAGGGTATCGAGGAGGACTCCAAGAGGTTACGGAAAGAATGCAAGATCCTGCTCCTCGGTAAGCCACTTTCCTGACGTCCCATTCCCGGGCTGACGCCCCCTTCCAGGCTCCGGCGAGAGCGGCAAGTCGACCATTGTCAAGCAGATGAAGATTATCCACCTCAAGGGATATTCCGAGGACGAGCTCTTCAACTACCGATCTACCGTCTTCAAGAACCTGGTCGACTGTGCAAAGGCCATCATCGCCGCCCTGGAGCAGTTCGACATTAAGCTACAAGGCCCGGACAACAGGCGCCATGTCAACTTCCTCATGGAGTACCAAGCCGAGCCCGGCCCCGAGGCGCACATTGACCCGGAGGTGGGCGAGGCCGTGAGGGCATTGTGGTCCGACCCGGCCACCGACGAATTGATGACGCGGCAGACCGAGTTTTACCTCATGGACTCGGCTGTGTAGTGAGTCGCTTCGTCTGCCGGCTTGGGCATGGGCTGCTACTGACAGGTGTCCCGCAACCTAGCTTTTTCCAAGAGGCGATGCGCATCGTTGCGCCAGACTACCTGCCCAACGAGATGGATGTGCTAAGGGCACGGACAAAGACGACGGGCATCTACGAAACGCGCTTCCAGATGGGCCAGCTCAGCATCCAGTAAGTCGGCTGTCGTGCAACGCCCAGGGCCTGCCGGTCGCCTATTTGACCAGGTAGCTGATGCGCCTCTAGCATGTTCGACGTGGGCGGCCAGAGGAGCGAACGGAAAAAATGGATCCACTGCTTCGAAAACGTGACGTCAATCATTTTCTGCGTCGCCCTCAGTGAATACGACCAGGTCCTGCTCGAGGAGAGCAGTCAGGTGAGCCGTCGCTGATCCGCGGGGCACGGTAGATGGACCATCTGACGCCCAGACACAGAACCGTATGATGGAGAGCTTGCTGCTTTTCGACTCGGTGGTGAATTCACGATGGTTTATGCGGACCAGCATCATCCTCTTCCTCAACAAGGTCGACATCTTCAAGCAGAAGCTCAGCCGGTCGCCGCTGAACAACTACTTCCCGGACTACTCGGGAGGCAACGACGTCAACAAAGCAGCCAAGTATCTGCTGTGGCGCTTTAATCAGGTTAACAGAGCGCATCTCAATCTGTACCCCCAGTGAGTACCACTTGTGTCACGGCCATGATGGGGTTATTTGGCTGACATTGATACAGCCTAACCCAAGCAACGGACACGTCCAACATTCGACTCGTCTTCGCAGCCGTCAAAGAGACCATCTTGAACAACGCACTTAAGGACTCGGGGATTCTTTAATGTGTTTGCGATGGGCTGTCGGCCGTGAACAGCAAGCCGGCGAAGCGATGTCGGCGTCCGAGAGCATTGTATGGAGTTCCGGAGGCCTATTTTGTCGATCCTTTTTTCCTTTTCCCTGCTGCCTTTTGCCGTTTTGCTTTCCTTTGCCTTTAATGAGCCTCTGGACGGCGTTGCTGCGGCCGGAGCTTGCTGCGGCCGGGGCTTGCTGCGGCATGACACAGCTTACTCGGGCGACGAAACCCTCTTAATTTTCCCCAACGAGCGTCCATCTGGCCCGGCATCTGGCCCCACCGGCACCTGCATCTCGTCCGCACCCTCGGCGCACAAGGCTATGCCGGACAGCCCGGTGGCTGGGGTTCGGTGTCTCTACTGCCGTGGCCCACGCAACTGATTGCGAGTTGCAAGGGACGGAAAGGTGGACCTGGAGGCCACGGATGCAGGGCCTGGGATGACCCAAGGCCAATGGACGGCACGGAGTTGGACGACGATACGGTTGATATGAATATTGGGGACGATGTACAGGGGGGGAGCAGTTGGATATCGATTGGACCTGAGTGGTGTGACGCCAGCCGCTCTCTGCTTGGAAGAGAGAGGCGGGCAAGGATGGAAAACGGATGGGAGTAGCGGGAACCGGAGCTGTGCAGCTAATGGTGGGAAGGTAGTGAATACAACAAGAGGCCATTTGCGGTGACGGGATAATTACGCAGGGGTTGAGGGCAGCCAAAGTTGTGCCGCTACTAACTTAACTATACAGTATCAAGTGCTTTGTTATTAATTTACCCCGTGTCTCGATGCAGCGGCCCCACACTCTGCTGCGTGTGGAGTCACTTGGGGGTTGGGGGACGGGTGGTGCCATCTCCACCGCTTGGCCTGGGCCAACACAAGGCTCCATCTGAACAAGACGGGGAAGCGATTGCGATTGGCGAGGGAGGGCATCGTCTGCCAAGTCGTCGACGACGACCGCTGCGGTGAGAGCCGCGGTGAGAGTCGCGGTGAGAGTCGCGGTGAGAGTCGCGGTGAGGGGATGGACAGGGGCAAGCACAGAAAACGGTGACGTCGCAGCGCATGCTGCAAAGTAGCAGCAAGATGAGGCGTTTATGACGCTTGTCTCTCTTGACACAGCCCATGGCAAGACGCTGTTCTCTTATCAACGAGGTACCACGTCGTCTACCACCCTTTTCCTTCTTCTGCCCCCCTCTCCCCCTCCTCTCTCCGCCCACTCTCCAGCCTTTTGTCCGCCTTCACCTCCGAATTGCACAGCGGCCATCGTCGAACCGCTCTGCCCCGTCATTGCGGTCTGCGTCCGGAATCATCTCTCGAAGTCATTCCCCGTCTTGCTTCTCGCACGCCCCCTCTTGCCCCGCCCCCGCTCCGCCCCCGCTTCAGGAGCCCCCCACCACAGCTCAAGCTCCCTCAAAGACGGCCCCGGGCAGGTGAGGACGTGAGCCCGCCCCACGTCGATTGACGCCCCTCCCCGGATTGCCAGGGGTCCTGAGCGATTCGCGCAGCTTCACTCGCTGTCCCCCATGTTCGCTTGTCGCTGATCCGAGTCTGCAAGTAAGAATAGGAAGCAAAAGCAACCATGGCGACCGAACATCGCTTGCCCACGCGCGAACGCCGCCCCTCGACCGGAGCTCCCATTGTCGACATCCAGGGCCCCGTGGGCCCGGCCGGCATCTCGCGCCCCAAGCACAAGAGGACCTTTACCGGCTTCGGGCCCGGCGAGATCAAGAGCGTCGAGGGTACCTTGAACGAGCAGACCCCTTTGCCGGGCTTGGCTGGCGCTGACCAGTTCCCGCAGCCTCCATCCCCGAGCCCCAGCGCGCAGCATGGTCCAGGAACCAGATCCAGAGCTTCACCGACAAGGATGGCTTCGAGAAGGAGGTGGTACGCCACGTCGAGACCACCCTTGCTCGGAGCATGTTCAACTGTGACGAGTCGGCCGCTTACTCGGCCACCAGCCTTGCCTTTCGCGATCGCCTCATCAAGGACTGGAACAAGACCCAGCAGCGCCAGACCTACCGGGACACCAAGCGCGTCTACTACCTCAGTCTCGAGTTCTTGATGGGCCGCGCCCTTGACAATGCCATGCTCAATGTCGGGCTCAAGGACGCTGCCAAGGGTGAGAGGTCTCCGAGCAACGCCTGCACCGAGGCCACGCTGACACTGGTCCACAGGCGGCCTTGCTGACCTCGGCTTCCGAATCGAGGACATCATCGGTCAGGAGCACGACGCCGCCCTCGGCAACGGCGGTTTGGGCCGACTGGCTGCTTGCTTCCTCGACAGCCTAGCCTCTCTCAACTACCCCGCCTGGGGCTATGGCCTTCGCTACCGATACGGTATCTTCAAGCAGGAGATTATTGACGGATACCAGGTCGAGGTTCCCGACTACTGGTTGGACTTTAACCCCTGGGAGTTTCCCCGCCACGACGTGACGGTTGATGTAAGAGAGAGAGAGGCCCCAACCAGGCCATCGTTGGGCTCGACTAACCGCTCTAGATTCAATTCTTTGGCCACGTCAGCAAGACGACCAAGGATGACGGCAAGACGGCGGCAATCTGGGAAGGCGGCGAGATTGTCCAGGCCGTGGCCTACGACGTCCCCATCCCCGGCTACGACACCCCGACCACCAACAACCTTCGACTGTGGTCTAGCAAGGCGTCGGGCGGCGAATTCGACTTTCAAAAGTTCAACAACGGCGACTACGAGAGCTCCGTCGCCGAGCAGCAGCGCGCCGAGACCATCAGCGCCGTCTTGTACCCCAACGACAACCTGGAGCGGGGCAAGGAGCTCCGCCTGAAGCAGCAGTACTTCTGGGTGGCCGCCTCCCTCTACGACATTGTGCGCCGCTTCAAGAAGTCGAAGCGCGGTTGGAACGAGTTTGCGGACCAGGTGGCCATCCAGCTCAACGACACGCACCCGACGCTGGCCATTGTCGAGCTGCAGCGCATCCTCCTCGACATCGAGGGTCTTGAGTGGGATGTCGCGTGGGACATTGTGACCAAGACGGTATGTCGCCAATTCTGGCCGCCCCTTGTCTCCCGTCCACGCTCGACTCTAACAGACCAAAGTTTGGCTACACGAACCACACGGTGCTCCCGGAAGCCCTAGAGAAGTGGCCCGTCGGCCTGGTCCAATACCTCCTTCCCAGACATCTCCAGATCATCTACGACATCAACCTCTACTTCCTGCAAACCGTGGAAAAGGCATTCCCCAAGGACAGGGACATGCTCACCAGGGTCTCCATCATTGAGGAGTCGCAGCCCAAGATGGTGCGCATGGCTCACCTGGCCATTGTGGGCTCCCACAAGGTCAACGGCGTGGCCGAGCTGCACTCGGACCTGATCAAGACAACTATCTTCAAGGACTTTGTGGAGGTTTACGGCCCGGACAAGTTCACAAACGTGACAAACGGCATCACGCCCCGGCGATGGCTGCACCAGGCGAACCCGCGCCTGTCGGAGCTGATTGCGTCCAAGTGCGGCGGCAACGGCTTCCTCAAGGACCTGACGCAGCTCAACCGGCTCGAAGCCCACGCCAAGGACGCCGCTTTCCGGCGCGAGTGGGCCGAGATCAAGTACGCCAACAAGGTGCGCCTGGCCAAACACATCAAGAACGTGACGGGCGTGACGGTCAACCCGGCGGCGCTCTTTGACGTGCAGGTCAAGCGAATCCACGAGTACAAGAGGCAGCAGCTCAACATCTTTGGCGTCATCCATCGCTACCTGACGCTCAAGGGCATGAGCGTCGAGGAGCGCAAGAAGCAGCTCCCGCGCGTGTCCGTCTTTGGCGGCAAGGCTGCGCCGGGCTACTGGATGGCCAAGCAGATCATCCACCTCATCAACGCGGTGGGGTCCGTGATCAACAAGGACGAGGAGATTGGCGACCTGCTCAAGGTCATCTTCCTCGAGGACTACAACGTCAGCAAGGCAGAGATGATTTGCCCCGCGTCCGACTTGAGCGAGCACATTTCCACTGCCGGGACAGAGTATGCGGCACAGACGACGACGAGAGGATCCAACGGCTGACGGGTGGCACAGGGCATCGGGCACGAGCAACATGAAGTTTGTCCTCAACGGCGGGCTCATCATCGGCACCTGCGACGGCGCCAATGTAAGTGGCCGCCAGCATGAAGGACGAGAGGGGCTGCTGACGAAGAGGGCAGATTGAAATCACGCGGGAGATTGGGGAGAGCAACATCTTCCTTTTTGGAAACCTGGCCGAGGACGTCGAGGACCTCCGGCACGCGCACAATTACGGGAGCCATAGCATCGACAGCGACCTGGAAAAGGTGTTTGGCACGATTGAGTCGGGAACGTTTGGCACGCCGCACGACTTCAGCGCCATGATAGCGGCGGTGCGACACCACGGGGACTACTACCTGGTGTCGGACGACTTCCACAGCTACATGGAGACGCACCGGCTGGTGGACGAGTCGTACCGCAACCAAGACGAGTGGGTGTCCAAGTGCATCACGTCGGTGGCGCGGATGGGCTTCTTCAGCAGCGACCGGTGCATCAACGAGTACGCCGACGGCATCTGGAACGTGGAGCCGCTGGTGGTGCAGGAGTAGGCGAGGTGAAGGAGCAGAAGCGCGAGGATGTGAAGAGGAGGAGGAGGAGGAGGAGGAGGAGGAGGAGGAGGAGGAGGAGGAGCAGTACCTAACGGTCGGGACACGGCATGGAGAAGGATGGAGTATGACGGCTCTGGGCCCCAATGTGGACCGGGGACTGGGCTTTAGAGCAGATTGCATGGCGAAGCAAAGTTGGACGTGTCTCGTGATGGCTCCTGCAACGACAAGGCTCAGTCATGTATGTAACTTATTACATGCATGCCCAAATGGGCATTGGGCGTGCAACATTGACGGGCAAGTCTGGTCGGGGCGTCTCGACAAGCGAGCGGCGGCCATCAGCTTCCCATCGCGAGCACATTGCAGGGGCAGGGGGTTTTAAGCCGGTCGCTCCAGCGCATGATGATGAGTTGCCGACCTCGTTGTTTGCTGCTATTACTCGGCCACTTGTCCGTATATCCCTCCCGATTGACTACCGTACTGTACCTTTTACGGGACGGGTCGCCGCGACGGGGAATTTCAAGCTAGGACTGACTGGAGGGGGCGGGGCAAAGGCGAGTGAGCGGGGCAAAAGGAGCGGGGAGCAAAAGGGAGCGGGGAGGCGAGGCGAAGCACGGGGCCGGGCGGAGGAGAAGCTCCTGGCATCAGGCGTTTGCGCCGATTTCCCACTTGTGCGTCGATGCACGGAGCGGGGTGCGCGAGCGTACAGCAATTACGTACAGTACAGTGTACAGTACCTTGTAGCAGATCCGAGGTGTGTCCCTCCAGGGTAGCTCGGCACAGACCGACGACGTTTGCTTGGCTGGCGGACGGGCGCTAGCAACAAGAGCCGGAACGAGTTTGACGAGAGTGCTTGGCACTGGCTGTCAGGATTTTATGCGGGTAATTAATTTTCCACGCTTTGGGGTTGACTTGGTGGAGGGAGAGTGAGTGGTGGCCGCAGAAGCGGGCAAGCTGGAACGCGTCGAGATGATGCACCATTGAGATGCAACGCAAGAAACAGACGAGGGTTTTCATCAGTCTCCGTGTATTACAGTACAGTCTCCGTACATCATCCAGCATGTAACTACGGTATAACTACGGTATATGTATAGGACATTGCCAAGCACAGACATGAAGCAGCAGGGGCCCCGGAAACGCCATTATGCGCCCTCTGCGCCGAGAAAATCCAGCCGCCGCTCATCTCTGCATCAGCCTCGTCCGGTATCCGTGCCCCCAGAGCGATGCTTACAGTACCAACAGAACGGGGCATTGATCCCTGATCCCCCATGGAGTAACCAGAATCCAATGGCTCAGAATAAATACTATTTTTTATTTAATATTTTATTTTATCGCATATCACCCCCAATGAGGATGCCTGCCTTGCAGCCAACAAATCTCGATGAGCGGGAGCATCGACATTGTGGTTGATGCAGGCAAAAGTCGATTTGCGTCCCCATTTTCCCGACTGCCTTTCTCTTGATCCCCGTGCACACGGAGTTCCGTGTTTCGTCTTGGGCGCATGCATGTGCAAAGACAAGGCGAAGAGACATGTCTCGACGCTTGTCTCCCCAATGCGCGCGAATCGAAACGGCGCAAATCCCGTCTCCATCGATGGATCGAGCATGCATGTCTCTGCTGCGGCTGGCGTCGGAGCCGCACGGCATCAAACCCATGAGAAACCAACTAATTAATTACTGTGCCCTCTTCTTGCTCACCTCCACTCTCCCAGGCCACACTAGAGTTGGTTTATTCAGCCACAGGTACTGTAAGTTAATTACAATCCCGTCTCCCCTTGTGGACCGGGATCCCTGGCGGAACAACCGAACGTGTCTACACGTCCGTTCTTGGCGCGGGCCAAACAAACACCCTCCTTACCTTTATACCCTTGATCAAGGATATATTTCTTCCTGACACGCAGTCTCCTTTCTCTTCCCCCTTTCCTCCTTCTTGGAGCGACCCCGCACCCGGTGAGGGCGAGCCCGTCGGCAACTCACGGGAGCGATAAGACGGAAAGCCTCGCGCCGCGCATCGTCCCTTGGCCACGCACGACGAGAGTCAAGTCGGTGCTTTGCCTTGCTCGTCGTACCCTTGGGTTGCCTTGATGCACACATCCAAGGAACTGCTTTGCCCCACCCCTCTTTCCAGCGGAGAGCAGAAGCACACGAGCTGTACACGGCCTTGGACAAGGGCACCGCCGCGGCTCCGGCCGGCCGTTTGCCCGTCGGCGGTCCGGCACGCATCCGGTCCCGGGCTGGCTGACTTGCAGGCCAGGCTGCGGTTGCACAACGGCCGGTCCAACTCCGACAGTACATACACGAGATACTGTACGAAGCACGGAATACGGGCTAGGCGCATGTATTGCTATCTTACTGTCCATGAACTTGCACGTTCCCATTGTCGGCTGCCTCCGGATTTGTCCAAGACAATGCCTGCGGCGGCCGTTGGTGCCTGTGGTGCTGTGCGTCGCTCAGGCACCGCGTCTCACGGTACAAGCATCCCAGGTTCCTGCCCTGCTTTGACGCAGCAACCAGTACTTGCATGTCTGGTACCTTTCTGATCATTCCGCACCGCCCTTGGGCCATTCGTCGGTGGGGCGAGCTGAGGATTCTTGTGGGCAGGCCTTGATTGCCTCAGGGGATACTACGTACTGTGCACCGCCTACCCGCCGGACAGTACTCCTGCGGTACAAGCCCCGTAGCTCTGTGAGCCCCCCGCACTCGCATGCACCAGTCCGCGTGGCTGCTGTACCCTGAAGGTACTACATCTACCAGCGTCGTGGCGCCTCTAGGGCACGGCGGCTAGTGGGCCTCTTTTCCTCCAGTTGGCGTCCATCCATTTTTGCCCCTCCTTTGCTCCTCCTCTTTCTGCCGCTCCTCCTCCTCCTTCACCTACTCCTCCTCCTCCTCCTCCACGTCCTCCTTCACGTCCTCCACGTCCACTTTGGCCTGCTCTCGGCGCCCCGTCACGCCTCTTTTTGCATCTGTTCCCTCGCCCGCCGTCTCATGCACAAACGCCGCTAGAGCTTGGCTCCCCTCGCTGACCCCCAGCCAGCAAGCCAGCACACTGCCCGGGCTGCCGTCCTTGCCGCCCTGCCGTTTCACCGCAGCCACGGTTCACCGTATCACACGACGAGAAAAAGGCGCCCTGCGATAGCTTTCGAGGAATCCCTTCACCCTCTTGACCACCGCCAGCGGCCCAACCCATCGCCGCCGCCACACCGGGGGAACTCGCTCGTCGTGCCCTGCTTCCAAAATCCCGACGTGCTTCGCCTCTCCCACCCGTGCCCGCACCCCTTCTTCCGCCCCTGGTCTGTTGTTGGCTGCCCGCCTGCCGTCGACGCTGGCAATCCCCCCCTCCCCACGCGCCATCGGCAGCCTTCTTCATCACCTCCTGCACCTTGCACTGCTCTGCCTCCACGCACATCTTCGTCTTGTTTGTCACAACGAAGCGCCGCTTCATCCTCCGCAACCATGGCCGAATTCGTGCGAGCGCAGATCTTCGGCACCACGTTCGAGATCACTTCAAGGTAGCCTCATCTCCCCGCTTGACCCTTCTCCTCACCCCTCCCCATCCCGCGCTGACTCTTTGCCAGGTATTCCGATCTCCAGCCCGTCGGCATGGGAGCCTTTGGTCTCGTCTGGTATGTCCGCCCGCGCGCCCTTGCAACTTGGCCCCCGTTGCGCCGCCCTCCGCCCCGACTTCTCGTTTGCTGACCCCGCCGATGCAGCTCCGCCCGCGATCAACTCACGAACCAGAACGTCGCCGTCAAGAAGATAATGAAGCCCTTTAGCACGCCCGTACTCGCCAAGCGCACGTACCGCGAGCTCAAGCTGCTCAAGCACCTCAAACACGAGAATGTAGGCCTCCCCTCTTGCCTCAGTCACCTGCCGCATCCGACTTCGTTGCTGACCGTTGCCCCACTGCAGGTCATCTCCCTCAGCGACATCTTCATCTCTCCCCTCGAAGACATGTACGTCTGGCCCAGGTCTGCTCACCGAGTGCGGCACCCATACTGACGGAGACGCCAGCTATTTCGTCACAGAACTGCTCGGTACCGATCTGCACCGGCTGCTGACCTCGCGGCCCCTTGAGAAGCAGTTCATCCAATACTTTCTCTACCAAATCATGGTACGCCACGTCCGCACTGCAACGGCCGCCCGCCGCCTCGTGAGCTCTGCTGACACCCGAGATAGCGGGGTCTGAAATACGTGCACTCGGCCGGCGTTGTCCACCGCGACCTCAAGCCTAGCAACATCCTCGTCAACGAAAACTGCGACTTGAAGATTTGCGACTTTGGCCTGGCGCGGATCCAAGACCCGCAAATGACGGGCTACGTCTCGACGCGGTACTACCGGGCTCCCGAGATTATGCTTACGTGGCAAAAGTACGACGTCGAGGTTGACATTTGGAGCGCGGGCTGCATCTTCGCCGAGATGCTCGAGGGCAAGCCCCTCTTCCCAGGAAAGGATCACGTCAATCAGTTCTCCATCATCACCGAGCTCCTTGGCACGCCCCCGGACGATGTCATCAACACAATCGCCAGCGAGAACGTAGGGGCTTCCCCGACGCTGGAGTGCGCGCGGCGAGGGACCAGTGGGCTGACATGTGATGCAGACGTTGCGGTTTGTCAAGTCTCTGCCGAAGCGCGAACGCCAGCCCCTCAAGGACAAGTTTAAGAACGCCGATCCTTCGGGTGCGCCTCCCCAGCTCAGCTGTACAGGTCATGGAACAGGCCAAGACTGACGTCGCACCACAGCAATCGATCTTCTAGAGAGCATGCTCGTGTTCGACCCCAAGAAGCGGATAACAGCGACCAATGCCCTCGCACACGACTACCTCGCGCCCTACCACGATCCCACCGACGAGCCCGTGGCCGAGGAAAAGTTTGATTGGAGCTTCAACGACGCCGACTTGCCCGTCGACACGTGGAAGATTATGATGTGAGCCCCTCGCTCCAGCATCGGGGGACAGCTCCAGGTTGCTGACCTAAAGTCCAGGTACTCTGAGATTCTCGACTACCACAACGTGGACGCGAATCCACACACCATGAACGGCCAGCCATTCCATGGTTGATAAGAGGATCAGATGTACTGTCGCAACGCGCTTGTGCGCATTTGGATAGTAGTAGATGGCAGAGACAGGCCCTTGCAGGGCGGCTCCCGATACCACCGTGGCAATCGTCGCAGACTTGGCCGGCGTTTGCGACGAGAAGACGTACGCACGCGATGGAGCCGCTCACGACACGAGAGTTATGGCGTTGGGGGGCGGGCGGAAGAAAGAAGACGGGCTCTTCCTTTGGGTTCGTGTACGAGTTTCGAGGCTGTAGCAAACGCACAAAATACACGACGTGGGCGAGCACGATGAATTGCTTTGCCGGTTGAATATTTCTCTCACAAGGCGCCATGAATACGGGATGCTCTCGGGGGTGCCGCTTTGCCGATGCGATGGTGGAGCGACAGGTGAATATAGATAAGGGAGAAAGCAGCGTCTGGCAAGTAGTAGGAAGCGCATGCATGAGAAACGAGAATGAAGAGGGAGAAGAGACTCTGAGGAGGGCTTCATTTTAATTTCTGCGGCTCGTGCACGTCCCCGGGAGCAACATACTCTGGCCTCTCTCTCCGCGACCCCCTTGGTCAGCTCTCCTCGAGGAACTCGCGCAGCTCGGTCTCCTCGCCGCTGTGGCAGACCATGTCGTAGAACTGGCCCCTGGAATCGTAGAGGTCCTTGGGCGAGCCTTGCCTGGTGGGCGGCGCGCCCCATTTTGTCAGTCTTGGCCGCACTGTCAACGGGCGGTGGATTTTGCTTACTCGAGAACTCTGCCCG
Organism: Hirsutella rhossiliensis; assembly: GCF_020360975.1. Classification (NCBI taxonomy): domain Eukaryota; kingdom Fungi; phylum Ascomycota; class Sordariomycetes; order Hypocreales; family Ophiocordycipitaceae; genus Hirsutella; species Hirsutella rhossiliensis. The sequence goes on from NW_025408669.1 coordinate 4,233,878, forward strand.
CGCTCATGACGACGACGACGTCGTAGTCGATGATTGTGCGCAGGCGATGGGCAATGGTGACGAGGGTGCGCCCGCTGCCGCCGCCGTCGTCGTCGGCGCGTTGGAGCTCGGCGCGCAGGACGCGCTGGATGCCGCGGTCCGTCGCGTAGTCCATGCTGGCCGTGGCCTCGTCGAGGAGCATGAGGCGGCTGTCGCGGACGAGCGCCCGGCACAGCGAGAGCACCTGGCGCTGGCCGTGGGAGAAGTTGTCCCCGCGGGCGTGCACCTCCGTGGCGAGGGCAATGGCCTCGTTGCCGTTGACCGCCGCGGCCCCATGGACGTGGTTGTCGTCGTCGTCGTCGTCGCCGCCGCCGGAGGAAAAGGACGCGATGCCCTTGCAGTTGTCGAGGGCGGCGTCGAGGCGTGCGCGGGAGGCGAGGCCCGTCGGGTCGAGGTTGGAGGCGACGGAGCCGCTGAAGAGGACGGCTTCCTGCGGGATGATGGTGAGGCTCTCGCGGAGGCGGCGGCGGGGCACCTTTGTGATGTCGACGCCGTCGAGGAGGATCTGGCCCGAGACGATGTCGGTGAAGCGCAGGAGGGAGAGGACCAGCTGACAGTCGTCATTAGCTTCAACCCCGAAGCGATGAGCCACAGATGCGAAGAAACTCACGGTGCTCTTGCCCGACCCCGTCCTTCCGACGATGGCGACCCGCTGGCCGGCCCTGAACGTGAGGCTAATGTCGGAGAGAATGTCCGGGCCGCCGGGGTCGTACCGCACCGTCACGCTGCGAAACTCGACCTGCCCCGAGCACGGCCAGCCTTCGGGGATGACGCGGGCGTCATTGTCGGTGTAGCCCCCTTCGGCCTGGTCCGCGAATGGCCTGTCGTCCTTGCCCTCGGGCTCGAGCTTGACGTATTCCTTGACGCGGTGGAACTGGTGGTGGGGAGATGAATACTTAGCATCCACGGGCTCGGCCAAAAGGGGGTCGCGGGAGCAAAGAAGCAAGGGAGGACTTGACCAGGAACTTACACTTTGCATCTCCACCTCGAGATCATTCATGCTGCGCACGAGCATGAGAATCGTCTGGCTCAGCTCGTTGGCACTGGTGAGAGAGAAGCCGACCAAGCCAGCTCCGACAAGCCCGACCTTGGACACGGCAATGATGCCGGCCGAGAGGGCGACGAGGGCAGTGACGAGGTCGATGCGCACCGCGACCCAGCGGTTGCAGTTGTAGTTCGTCTCGGACGCGGCGGACCACACGCGCAGCTTGTCGGCCAGCTCGGCGCCAAACGTGCCCGCCATGCCGGTTCTGGCGCGGATGACGGGCAGGCCGGCGAGCGTGTCTGCAAACTGCGAGAAGACGGGCGACTGGGCCGACGAGGTCAGGCGCTTGATGACGACGGCGGTGCGCGTGTACATCTCGCCCACGACGATGCCGACGCAGCAGGCCGCCAGGCCGGGCAGCATGAAGACGGGCATGATTGCGCTGACGGCGCCGACGCGCAAGAGGAGCTGGATGATGGTGTCGAGGGACGCACGCAGCATGGCGCCCAGCGCGCCGTCAATCGACGCCATGTCGCCCGAGAAGCGGTTTGTGATGCGGCCCACGGGTACCGCCTTGAACCATGATAGCGGTACCCTCATGACGGCGCGGATAAAGTCGTTGTGCAGCCTGCGTGCCGCGCGCCACGAGCCCCATTCGAACGCGATGACGATGACGCCGTACGACATCAGCTCGGAAAAAACCAGTAGCGCAAAGATGCCCATGTAAAAGGCAACGTCGACGTGCGCATTGTGGTTGTAGGCTTCGACCCAGACCGACAGCCATAGGGTCGTCGAGAAGAAGAAGACATTGGCGAGGAGGAGGCCCACGAGGCAGACGACGGCAAACAGCGGGTGGCCAAAGTAGCCCATGTACTGGAGCACTGCAGAGGAGAAGCGTCAGTCAGCACATGTCTTGCGAGGATCGCCGGGGACGAGCAGATGCGCGTACTGCCCAGGCGGCCCGCCTTGCTCGTCGCCTTCATCTCCTGATCCACGGCGTCGTTGCGGACGGAGGCGTCTTGGGCCACCTTGCTGGTGTCGTTGAACCCATCTCCGTTGGGCTGGAGCTCCGGCTCGGGCACCTTGTCCGCTTCTCTCCCGTTTCCGTCGTCATCGCCGCCCCCGAGGACATCGGCAATCTTGATAGGCCGGCGAACAACGCCAATGTTGGGATCCACGCTCTTGACCTGGCCACCGTCGAGCATTATGGAAAGGTCTGCTTGAGCAGAGATCCACGGGACCTGAGTGACGAGGACCGTCGTCCGCCCCCGCAGCAAGTCGCCACAGAAGCAATGCTTCCACACGCCCGCCGACGTCTTGGCGTCCAGGGCCGAGAAGACGTCGTCTAGAAGTAGCAGCGGAGCCTTGGAATACAACGCTCGAGCCAGGGCAACTCGGGCTTTTTGTCCGCCGGACAGAGACGTCCCGTTCTCGCCCACTGCTGTCTGATCTCTCAGGGGCAACTCGCGCAAATCCTCGGGGAGGCAGCAGGCCTCCAGCACCCGGCCGTAGCGAACTTCTTCCATGGGGCTCCCGAAGAGGATGTTGTCGCGGATGGTTTCATTCTGGAGCCAGGCTGACTGAGACGCAAATGCAATGTCTTCCGGGGCCGTGACGCTCCCGCCTTCCAGGTAGGTCTCGCCAAGGATGGCGAGCAGGAGGGTCGACTTTCCACAGCCGCTCTGTCCAGTGACGACGTTGAGGCCGCCCTCGACAAAATCGAGGTTGATGTCTCGAAGACTGAAGGTGGCCTTCTTGCTTCGGCGAAAGTGGCCTCGTTCGATGCGCAAGGGACCGGCAGGATACTTGACGAGCGGAACAGTGCTTTCAAAGTACTTATCCAGCCGGCCGAAAGCGACGAGGGCGCCCGCGAAGTTGCGGGAAAACATGCTGGCCATCATGATGTTTCTGCGAATGTTCTTGACCAGGTATAGGGTTGTAAAGGCGGTCGAGGCTTCCAGGGGCTTCCTGTCGAGTCCGACGTGCAGACCAAACAAGACGAGTAGAGCAAGATACGGAAAGATGTGGGAGATTTCATTGATAGTGGTTTGCAACACTGCGAGCCCCCATAGTCCCTTTTGCTCAACGGCTCGAGCGGCGACAAGCTTTTCGGTAATGGGCGTCTCCCAGGCAAAGTACTTGATGGCCCGTATGGAAGCCAGGTACTCGGTTACGAGGGAGATGCGAGCATCCTGTGCTTTTCGGACTCGTTTCTGCGTCCCATACATCATCTTGCCGAACCAGACAGAAAGGGGTACTCCCAGGAACAACACAAAGGTCCCGACGAGGGAGGCCCAGCCGAGCATCTTGTACAGGCCGATGAGGGATATGACGGTGCCCGATGGGACGCCGACCAGGACAATAATCATGTCGCGGGCCCGGAAGATGGCGTCGACATCGGCAGCCATCAAGTTGGCTAGCCGCCCGGCCGAGGTTGACTTTTGCGCCTTGTCACTGTCGTTGTCAGGCTTGGCCTTGTCACCGCTCGCCTGGAAAGGGTCGTCCTCGATCTCCATGGACTGCAATGCCTTGTGGTAGAGTTCCTGCGTCATGGCCGACTTGATGCGCACTATGAGCCGGGTAGAGGTGAATATGTATTGCTGGTAGAGAATGGATCGACAGACTGGCCCGGAAAACATGAGGATCAGCCAGACCCAGGGGTGGTAGACGGCATCAGCAGGAGCGTCGAGATATTGCAGCAACCTAAACATGGCGAACGGTGCGATATTTTCCACGATATAGCTGCAGCCGACCCAGAGGGACATGAGGAGCAGCTCTACCCTCTGGAACCGGAGCGTCGTCCACAAGGTGGTCTTTGAAATGGAGCGAGCAACTTGAACCTTGCGAAGGAGATAGAGGGGCTCGTCGTACCAGGCCAGCTTGGGAATACCCGACATGTCGAGCTTTCCCGTGGTACCTTTCCAGATGACGGGCGTGAGCCACTCGTAGGTGCAATAGTAGTTGATCCAGCTGCACGTTTCCTCCAGGGTGGGCTCGCCTGGAAGCTCAAGGCCGGGGGTGTCATCGTGGTCATCTATCTGGGGCAGGACCCATGCTCTCGGAGTGAACATGGCCAAGACGAGGGCGACCAGGAGAGAAGCCGCGGCGCCGAGGATGCTGGGGTCGATGGTGCACTGGATTCCCGTCTGAACACAGGGAAGAAAGTGAGTCGCCACGAGCATGGCCAGGGACGCGACCGTAACAAAGTTGACCTGGTGAAGGGCCGCTTGGCGCCACTGGAGATGTCTTGAGAGCCGCAGTAGCCCGAGGACGAAGAGATAGACGAGGAGGACGAGACTCGGCCAGTGAGTGCGGCGGCGCACATAGGCGACGGCGAGAAAGGTCAAGGCAGCGGCCCTGGAGGCCTGGGAGAGCAGCTCAAAGCGCCAGGGGATGGATGAGGCCTTGGGCTTGGCGCCTGGGCGGCCATTGCGATGCCGAGAAAGACAAGCGACGGCTACGCAGGCGAGGGAGACGGCGAGGATGACGGCCTGGAGAATGCCCGACTGGGAGAAGCGGGAGAGGCGGCGGATCCATGGGACCTGGGAGACGGCGGTGCTGATGAGGCTGGACGAGGCGGGGGCTTCATCAGCATCGAAATGAAGTGTTGAAGCTCGAGCAGCAGAGGAGAAGAGGAGCCATCACCAACCTGGACAGCGGCGGCCGTCTCGGCGGGTCGTAAGCACCGACGATGCTCCGAAAGGGCGAGGACTCGTAGGAGCCAAGGCGAAGAATGGCAACGTCCATGGCAGAATCCACGGCCCAGTTCCACAACCAAGGCGTGTGTCGGAGAAAAGATGGGTACGGATGGGGAAACGGGGCAAGGAAACCGCGCTCTTGACCGCCCGTGAGGCGCTGTAGCCGGCGCGCCCCTCCCCTGCTGGGCGGGGTCTCTGCCCGCTGAAGCCCCGAAGCCGGGGCTCAGTTTAGGCCCCTGGTTCGACGGCCCCTGGTTCAACGGCCCTTTGCATCATTATACATCCTCCTGCCTCTTCGGTCCCCGTGCGGTAGCCCTCTTCTTCACCACCGAAACTCTTTGTTACGCAACGCAGCCATGTTGAATACAGTCAACAAGGAAGCCATTCTACCACTAACCAGGTCAAAACCCTTGTACCCAACGCAGCAGCCATGCTGAACATGGGCAAGGAAAAAGCCATTCTACCAGCAACCACGCTACTCCGTGCCATCATCCTCCGCCTATCCATCCACTTTGCGCCGGTTCCACCCGGTTCATCGAGCCTATGGTCGCGACAGGATATGGAACGGGTAAAAAAGACTCGCCTCGTCGGGCGTCCGGGTCGTAACTTTTCCACCCAGCTTGGTTCCCTGCTGTCCGGACTTAGGTTGCGCAGCTAAGGGATCGGGCAATTGACCTTTCGTTTCCATGGGGGCCTCATGGAGAGCTGGTTTGCATTGGGTGGCGATGGCATGACCGCATTGCCAAGATAGACTGGCCGGCTCTACCGAGATCCAGATCACGGCTGGAGGATCCGAGGTGTCTTCGTAACTGATTCTCAGGATGTCGACGGCGTTGCATTTAATCTAGTGCCTTGATAACATATCCATCACCTTTCCCCTTAGACACGTAAGTCCATTGAAGGCGTTCCATTTGCCGCCAACAATAGGATGGGCACTTGGGGTTCTCGACGACCTTTGGTTGCAGTCGATCAGTTTCCTCGTAGGGCCCAAGGAGTCGAGCCAGATGGTGCCACGAATCTTGGCTCTGACGGCAATCCAAAGATAGTGGAATTCGAGAGAGTCGACCGAGGGAGGAGAAGGCCAGAACTTCGACTTGTCGTCCAAGGGCGTATACCGTGCGAAAAGCGCGAGAGAGAACAGACCGACACCTTGGATTCACCGTCGACAACCAGGAACGAAGCTGAAGGCTTCAGAGTCGCCCCGAAGTCTAATCGTAACGCGCAGGCACGAGCAACAAGTCGGACTCGCCGACAAAAGCCGGCTGGAAGTCCAGGTTCGTCTTCGACGATCAGATAACAGGGGGCCGCAAACTAACTCGCGGGGACAATGGGGCCGTTCGGCGGCGAGGGTTCGATAACGAGCCTAGAGGACTGGACAGAGAGATAAGGACTTTCTCGAGCTTGGGGAATCTTGCCAGGACACGGTGTGGGTATAATGCCTGACGAGGACGTGATCTTCGTCGTATCTCTTGTCGTACCTCTTCCAAGACTTCGCTTCGCCGGCCTATGGGACTCCCAAGCCTCTAGCGTCGAGGTTGCGTTTTCCGTGGCGAACTCATGAGGCTTGCCTTGGACGCAGCAGTGCTGGCCAGGGCCGACGTGGTGAAGGTTCGGATGGATGCTTGCTTCGCCATGGCGAAGACATGTTGATGGTGTGAGTGCGTTGTAATCTACTCGTGTCCGTGTCCATTTCTTGAGGGGGAAAGGGGGAGAGAAAGGGGGAGAAGAAGGGGGGGGGAGGTCTTTAACGGCGGCTCCATCGAATAATAGGGCGACTGTCCTCTTTGGTGGGCTTTGGTTCAAAGGTCGCCCAAAACTCTGCGAGCTCTTCCAGGCGCTGCGTCTATGTCATTGGACTGATATTTTCAAGAAATTTTCTGGCCCTGTCCTATAGAGTGACGACCTCATTGGATTCGCTCAAGCTCGAGACCAAGGTTGGGTAAGAGGTGAGGATGATATGTCGTCCAGTCTGCCATTTTGGTTAGTAGCCTATCCTTGAGAATGGGAAACCAAAGTCTGGACTCCAGTGTATTGTGCGACTTACTGCTGGTTCCCACTGTGTGATCGCGATGACGGACCTGAACCTGCTGCGAGACGCCCTTGCCCGTGGAGTCCAGCAACTGCCCCGACTGGCTCCTCTTCAGGGCCCCGACCGGACCGTCAAACCCGCGCCCCCTCCCCTCGCTCTGCCCTCGCTCTGCCCTCGCTCTGCCCTCGCTCTGGCCGGAGCCCCCTCCCGACCCGTCACCGCCACCACCCCCGTTCCCGTTGCTGTTCCCGCTGTTGTTTCTCGGCGCCGGGGCGAACGGATTCGCGAACATCTTCGCATTCGTCTCGGTCTGCTCGGGCGCGGTCTCGGGGTGGTACCAGTTCGTGCCCGACTCCCCCCTGTCGTAGTTGCGCTCGTCGATGACCCCCGACGCCCCGACGCCCTCCATCATGGACGCGAGGTCGAAATCCGACATGGTCTCGTACGCGCTTCTGACCGAGTTGATGAACTTGTTCAAACTCGACATGATCGACTCGAAGATGACGTCCGGGCTCCTGTACTTGCACAGGACCAGGACCGGCCCCGGGGGCTCATCCAGTCCTATCCTCCTGCGCACGAACCTGGCCTTGGTCGGGTCCTTGCTCTCGCCGTAGACGGCGCACGTGTGCTCCAACCTGGACCTGCTCCCTCGGGATGCAGACTATAATTGCCACTTCTGTCAGAACCAAATCTCTCGTAGAATTGGGCCTACCCACCGTCCGAGACTTGCTTGTCAAACACAGACTGAGCCCAAAAGGCGATATGATTCCATGTGACGTGCCATGTGTGCCGACGGTATGGGCGTTGGAGCCGAGTAGACGTGTACAGTTGTTGTATTGTGCACAGCGATGTGGATTGTGGCAAGGCAAGGTCGTTGCACCAATCCAGACGTCAAATGGTCAGACAGTCTCATCGTATCTCTGCCTGTGCCTACATCGGTATGGAAGATGCTCTGAAATGCCCGTCATGGTGCAAGACGCATGGACGACGGGGAATCTGCCCGGAGACCCAATTGTAAAGAGTCAAGGATGAAACAGGCAAAGGTATGGGAAAGGAAGAGGAAAAGCAGTTGGAGACGGGGCGGGACGAGATTTTTATATACGTACTGTGGCGGGTTGTGAATCAGACGAGGTCCAGATTGGCGGTTGCTATTGTGGAGGCATTGAGTGATTCACTGGCGAACTGTGGGCTCTGCAGGTTGCCGTAGCGTTGGGTGGGCAAGAAGGTCGGGTCCAGAGAGAACATGTGCATGATGATGCCATGTTTGACCTTGAAGACCGAGTCTTGGATGGTCATGCTTGGAACTGAGCTCGTGCCAGGCTGCCTTTGACGATGTCGGTAGAAGGCGGCGTTGGTAGGGGCTGCCTGCAGCTCAACCGGGACTTGGGTGAAAGGGACAGTGGAGATTCAATCGACTTGAGGAGAGAGGGTTGATTTTGAAGGGGAAAAAAGAAATGTTGATGTTGCAGACTTCCTTAACAGAGAGCATCTGCCGTGCCAGTGCCTTTTACTTCTACACAGGCTACGAAGAACGTAAGTTAGGCTGAGTCTAGTAAGGGACGTATCACTACTTTACTTTCCGCCTAATCATCCGGGCGGACAGGTAGCTTGAGGTCTTTTGCAGCTTGACTTAACACCTAGGACAGTACCTACTGGAGGGAGCTCAGCAGCACCGTGTTGCACACAGTAAGTACATTAAGGTACAGAGCAAATGGAGACGGGGCTTTCTTGAAGACACGTGACGCTAGCTACATCGGGTAACAGGGCGGCAAGGCACATGTTGGAGCCATGTGCCGAAAAGTGCAGTAAAGAAAGAAAGTGAAAGTCGAAAGGTAGATGCGAAAAAGGTACTTTTTACCAATGACGGAGGACACAAAACAAGGGTCCGAAGAGCGAACCGACTTGTCCTATCAAGTTGCCATTCAGCACTGAAGTACTTTGTGCTTGGTGAGGACGGGGCACTGTCTTGGGTACCAACATGGCAAAAAAGGACTGGGCGATGAAGCAACTCTTCGGTGCAAGCAACGAGCCGTGCCGACGGGTGGCGTGTTTCGTGTTCTGCTCGGGCGCCAAAAGCAAAGACAATAAACGAGTATTATCTCCTGAGACCTGAGCCAGTCTGACCCCGCCGCCGCGACCCATTGGGCACTACAGAGGTAGACTAACTAATTAGAGGCCAGCCACCAGAGGCCAGCCACCACCACTACCAGACCCTCAGACCACCCTTTGTTTCCCTCGTCGGGACGATGCATGCACAGGCTGGGTCGGGTATTATTATTTGATTTTTCTACGTACGAGCACGCACTGGTCGCCGCGGCCTTTGTGCGTGCTGCTACTTGCTTGCTCTGGCATTTTTGGTGGCTGCCGCTTGCTTTTTCTCACTCACCATCTCCTCCTCTCCTCCCCCCTCTCTCCCCTCCCCTCACCCCCCCCTCCCCTCCACTCCAGCCCACGCTTCATGGTCACGACACATCATCATCCGCCCCCCGGACCCGCGAAGGCGCGAGCAGGTCTCGCTTCCCACCGTGTCGCCAGCATCCCAAGCCTCCGCCTCCGCTCCGCTCTGTCGCCTCGCTCTCCCGCAGCCAATCGCGCGCCCTCGGCAAGTAACCAAGACCCAGCCTCGTCCCTTAGACGCCACGACACGACGCCAGCGACCACAAGTGACGACGCCTGCCCCGGCTGACGCTCAAGCACCCCTCGCTCTCTCAAATACCCTCCGTCGCCCACTCCCATCTCCAACCACAAAGGACAGACTCCCATCGGTATACTGCCGTCTCGTCTCGCCCCCAACTTCCCCGCCACCATGACCAGCTCCCCCTCCCCCCCCGCATATCTCTTCGTCGTGAGGTCAGTTGACGCGGCGCATCTCCGCTACCCTCCCTCCCCTCCTGCTGACTCGCTGCCCGCAGACACGGAAACAGGCTCGACGCCGCAGACAAGAAATGGCACCTCTCGTCCCCGACGCCCTACGATCCCCCCCTCACATACGGCGGTCTCTTGCAAGCGAGGCAGGTTGGCAACCAGATCGGTGCCATTCTCGAGCAGGCCAAATTCGACGACCAAGAGTCACGCACCGGCGCCTCGTCGAGGAAGCGCAAGCGCTTCAAGGTTGTCATCCACAGCTCTCCCTTTCTGCGCTGCGTGCAGACGTCGATTGGCATTGGCTCCGGTCTGGCCCAGACGTCGCCCGACTCCATCTACAGCCCTGGCGATGTCATCGTCCCGAGAGCCGCCCCCTGCGTCCACCCGCTCCTGTTCAAGTCAGCCTTGCTTCGTCTCGACTCCTTCCTGGGCGAATGGCTGTCGCCCGAATACTTCGAGATGATCACTCCGCCGCCGGGCCCCGCGCTCATGATGGGCGGCGCAAAGGCCGATCTTCTTCGACGCGAGGACTACAGCGCCTACACCGACCCCATGCCTGATGAAAAGCCAGTCTCAAATGGCCGCTTGTGGCACGCTTCGTCTGCCTCGAGCCCTGCCAACGGCGCGCAATCGCCCGCTTCCGAGTCTAACCGCGCCATTGACCTGTCCGCACTGGCCTCGGCTCTCCCCGTGCAGCGCCAGGAACCACGGAACTACGTCGCTCCCAGGCCGCTCTACGCCATCTCGACCAGCGGCAGGATCCCTGAGGGCTTTGTGGCACACGCCAGAGATGCCTGCGTCACGGTCGACTACCAATGGGACTCGATGCGGGAGCCGCTCGACTTTGGAGACGGGGGCAAGCTCGGTGAGGAATGGACGGCGATGCACATGCGGTTTCGGGGTGGGCTGAGAAAGCTCGTCAACTGGTACGCGACGACGGAGTCACCCGCCGACTTGGTGACGAAGCCTGCCCAGTCGCTACAGGGCGACGGCCCGGAGGTGGAGGCGGAAGACGACGAGGTGGAGACGGTCATCATCATCGTCTCCCACGGCGCAGGCTGCAATGCCCTCATCGGGGCCATCACCCACCAACCCGTCCTCATGGATGTCGGCCTCGCATCCATCACCATGGCCACGCGAAAGCCCAACCTCGACTACGCCCAAATGCTCGCCGCGGTACCTCTGCCCGCGGACCAATCGGCAAAGCCTGTCGTTCAGGTCGACAGGATGTACGACATGCGGCTCTCCGCCAGCACCGAGCACCTCCATTCCTTCAGCTCCACGCCCGTGTCCTCGAGGTCGACGTCGAGGTCCAACACCCGGAACCCCAACGGCCATGGGAATCGAGGTAGGACGTCGACGCTGGGCAGCTCGGGGGGGCCAGTCATGAACCCCTTCACGTACCATGACCTCTTCTCTTCTCCAGTCAGCCGCAGCACTTCGGCGAGCGCCACCGTCGGCGACCCGTTCCGACGCGAATCTGCCTCCCACCGGCCTGCGCTGCGCGGGTTGGCTCTTGCCACGGCCGGTCTCGCCGGTGTCGTTGGCACGCCGTCGAGCGGAACACACTCGCCGAATGCGGCGCCGTCGTTTGGCTTGTGGTCGCCGGCTCCCTCGTCTCTGCGGCTCATGGACGACGGCGCCGAAGACACCGACGACTTTGGCTCACTCCTGCCCGACTTTGACCAGAAGCGCTTCGCTGCCGCGGTTGCAGACAAAGAAGACAAGGAGCCATCGCCCACGACTATGCCGTCGACAGCCCCAGCCGTGGGCGGAGCCCCGATGACGGGCGAAGCCAGCACACCGTCTCTAAAGCATCCTCCCAAGGGCCCCACGTTTGCCGCGCCCATCAAGATCAACACCAACGTGGTGGCCGATCGCCCGTCGGCAGAGGAGGTCAAGATGTCTCAGCTCGGCGGCGGCCTAGGGGGTCTCTGGGGCCTGCCGCCTCCGCTTGACGAGGCAGAGCTGTTCCGCGACCTCAGCCACACCAAGCGACGGTGGACGGTCAACGAGCGCGTGTAGGCGGGGGAAGCTGGCTGACCACTCTCCTTGATCTTTTCACACCCTGCTGCTTTTCTCTCCTCTTTCTCCCCTCTCCTCTGATTGCGGAAGCTCGGTTTGAGTGGTCTGCTGCCAGCGTGGCTGGCTTGACTTTGTTTGTTTCAAGGACGAGTGACGAATCCATATGCATGCATGGCGCTGGCGAAAAGGCGAGGGCTGCAAAACATAATTATTCGATACTCAGTTGTGATATTTTCTTGGACGGCATTCCACGCGGGACCACGAGCGACTGCTTTTCTTTTACGTTTCGTGTTTCGTCACGTTTGCCTTTGCTTGCATGCTTCCCATGCTGGACTTGCGTCTTTCCCGGTCAAGGTGCTTGAGGGCATAGTGTGAGCCGGTGACGCGCGTGCAGGTTGTCTTTCAGCGCACATTTCGAGATTGAAGAATCCCTCAGTCTAATTCAAGCGGCTCTTTTTAATATACTGTAATACCTGAGCTAGCCTCCCTTTTATCCTTGATCTTGGGTCTATTTTGCTGCGCTACTCTGACAAAAAAAACACCAGAATGAGTTTCTCATGGCCCTAAATAGTCACATGCGGCAAAACGGCGCCTCCTTGTCGAGTACCCCCGCGCCCTTGTTTTCTAGCGAAAGTCTAGTACGCTCCCAGTCAAAAGGGAGAGCCCCTTGTGTGGGGGTGCCGCTCCTCTGCGTCTCCGAGGTTTCTGCGTCTCCGAGTTGCCTGCGTGCCCCGTCTCCGCGACCTGGGTCTGAGGAGCTGGTCGCTGCCCTCCCTCGGGCAATTGGGAGCATGCCAAGGGGACCGGAAGGAAGCAGAGTAAAGATAGTCATCGCAACCTTGCGGCCGGACCCTAGGCAGGACCAAATGCCTTGGTCATGGCCTGATGCGCCAGCTCGACGCCGAGGAAGGTGGCTGCGTTTGCGGGCACGGCTCGCGTGAGGGCGGGGCCGAAGCCCGGGAAGAAGGCCTTGAAACCGCCCTTGCCGTAGAGGTCGCGGATGACGCCGCCGAGCGTGACGTTGCCCTCGGCCGTTTGCAGGCGCGACTTGACCGTGTCGACGGGGAAGACGGGGATCCACATGGCGACGCCGGCTGCGGCGCCGGCACAGGTGATTGCGGTGAGGCTGAGCTCGCCGGTGGGGAGGCCGGTGGCCTTGTCCTTGGGGCTCATGGAGAGCTTGATGTACTCGTAGGCGGCGAAGTAGGCGGCGGAGCCGGGCCCGTCGCGGGCCAGAGTGGCGGCGCTGCCGCGGAAGACGCTGCGCAGGCCGCCTTCGCGGTAGAGCTGGCGGACGACGTCGAGGCCGCCGCTGTACTTTGGTTTCTCGCCGGGGGCGCGCGGCTTCTGGCCCTGGACCTGGAGGATGATCTTGACGCGCTCAAAGGGGGCGGTGATGGCCGTCATGGGGATGGCAGACAGGAAGCCGGCGGCCGAGGTCTGGGCAATGGAGAGGCCGTGGGGGGAGGCGGGCGAGATGGACGTGACGATTTGCTTGCCGAGGTCATAGCCCCAGAAGGAGACGGCGACTGGGTCGGGCGAGCGCGGAAGCGTCAGTGGTTGTATTCAATGGGCGCGACAAGCTTCGGGGGGGTGGCAACTCACACATTGGCGTGACGCCGATGAGGGGCGCGCTCACGCCGGCATAGAGGCCTCTGCGCAGGCCATCGCGGGCGACGCTCTTGCGGACGACATCAATGGCAGATGAGTAGACGCCGCGCTCGGCCGTCTGCAGGCGGACTTTGACGAGGTCAAAGGGATGGCCGACGACGACGGCGCAGAGGCCGCCGAAGCCGCCGGCACCGAGGGCGCGCAGCTGGGACAGGAGGCTGGACGAGGCGGCGGCTTTCGCCTCGCCCAGGTCCTTGGTGTTGCTGTCGGGCACGCGCGGGAGCTTGTCGGCGAGAGGCGCAGGCAAGGCGTCGAGCCCTTGGTTGACAGCCTGGGCGGCGGCTGCGGAGGAGGAGCCGGAGGATGGCATGGTGGGGGGTGGGTTTCGCGCAAGCGCCGGAACTGGAGAGGGTTGGGAGGAAGAGGAGGAAGGGGAGGAAGAGAGAGGTTTTGAGACTTTTCGTCGATGAGATTCAAGCTTTGTCGTCGGGACGGATTAGGTAGGTCATTGGCGGCGCGGGGGAGATGCAACCACTCGAGGCGACAGGTGACAGGGCAAGATACGTTGCAAAGAAGAGAGTGATGGAACCGTCGCTGGGAGTTGCGCCGCTCTTGATGGTGTTGTCTGTCGGAGTGTCTGTTAAAGGCTGGCCACGTTGGCGGCCTGAGCAAAGCAAGGGCGAGCGCTTTGCCCGTCGCAACCGAGGCGATCGGTCTACGTCACAATTTGTCCCTCGGCAATGGTTTTGGCGGGCGTCAGCAGGAGGCTTCTGGTCAGTGTTTAGGTGCCCTTTTTTTGGGGCTCTTTCTGGTGATTTCTCCGTCTCGGAGGGGGTTTTTTTTTTAATCCGCAAAAGATTGGACAAGGCATGGCAAAACGGCCAGTCAATCTTGTACATCTCGTCGATATATTCATCGCGTGTACGTTAATTAGATGGAGTGCTTGGTTCCGTTCGCGGGGGAGAAAACTGGGGACTAATTAGAGCTGGGAGATTCTTTTGGGACGTGCCTCGGCTTCGGCTTAAGCCGGCATCTGTGTGTCCGTCGTCCAGTCTCTTCCTCGCCTATCATAATATCGCAGATGCATGTTTTCCCGTCACCTGCGCTTACATTCAGCCTCTTCTGCCATCCGTTGGGCCGGTCCGGCCGGCCGGGCTTCCGCTTGCCTTGGTCATTGTGTCGTCGGCATAAATGAGCCACTCGTTTGCTCTGACACGTGCCAGACTGGCCAAGTGACGGACGTCCCGCTGGTCGCTGGCGGCCCCCGTATTTTAGAGTTGCCGGCTCCGAGCTCGAAGTTGCGTGCAAGATGGAGAAGAACAAGATGGCGATGAGATGTGAAGGAGGAGGAGAGGAGGAGGAGGAGGAGAAGTGGAGGAGGAGGAGGAGAAGAGGAGGAGGAGGAGGAGGAGGGGAAGAGCAAGAGTCTGGCAGGTACGGCGGGAAGACGTGCTGTACATACTTCGTACAGGACCTGCCGTTGCTGTAGAGTGTAGATCAACGTGGTCACATGACGCCGACCTCGTTCCCTTTCTGCCTCTTTACCCTCACAGCGCATCTCTATTCCAATATCCGCATGGCATCTGCGGGCTGCCTGTCCGCCCAGCTTCCTAGAAGGCATCATCTATGGCTGGGATGCAGACGCGTCATCCCGGTTCCTCGCTTCTCGACATGAGGCTTCTGTCCCTCGTCGGTTCCGGAGTCTGGGCACGGTTGACAGTCTCGTCGACATGGCAAGCCCTTTTCTTGTCAGGACTGGTCGAAAAGATACCTTCCAACTCATTCATGTACCAAGCCAAGCCAACCCTTCCATCAACCTTCCTTGCTGCTGCCGCCCGCCTTGGCCCAGTTGGTCAAAATCTCAAAGGCCACCTGAGCTGCAACGAGGGCCGTCTGCTCGCCGGGCCCGTCATATGCTGGATTCACCTCGACAATGTCGGCCCCCACCACGTCTAGCCCTTCGAGCCCGCGCAGCATCCGGATAACCTCCCTGCTGGTGAAGCCCCCGACCTCGGGCGTCCCCGTCCCCGGCGCGAGGCCCGGGTCCACGACGTCAATGTCGAAGCTGAGGTAGACGGGGCCGTGCCCAACCCTGGCCTTGACCTTGTCGACGATGCCCTCGACGCCGATGCTGTCCACCTCGTCGGCGCCAATCTGTGCAAACCCCTGTCTCGCGTCGTCGTCGTTGTCCTCGGGCCCAGAGAGCCGGGTGCGCAGCCCGACGTGGACCGAGCTCCCGTTGGCGATGAGACCCTCGTCCCATGCAAACGTAAACACGTCGCCGTGGTTGAAGCGGCCCTGCTCCGAGAACCAGGGGAACTGCTCGGCGCTGGCGGGCGGGATCCACGTATCGAGATGAGCGTCAAAGTGAACCACCGTCAACGGCTGCCCGTGGATCTGCCGTAGGGCACGCAGCGCTCCGAGAGCCACGCTGTGATCGCCCCCCAGGGTCAGAAGCCTGGGCGGACCTTGTTGTCCCGTCCCGCGGCGGGCGCTGGGCCGCGATCCGAGCTCCGTCATAGCCTGTGTCATCTGCCGCAGCGCCACGCCGTTGTCGAGTGGCATCAGCGGGATGTCGCCGCAGTCGAGCACCGTCAGCCCTGACTTGTACGGGTTGATGTGTGCCCGCGGGTTCCAGCCCCGGCTGCGAGACTGTCGTGCCGAGGCCGTGCGGATGGCTCGCGGCCCGAAACGGGCGCCTTTTGGACGACGTTAGCCTGTCTGCGGACCATCAACTATCCAGGCTTTTGATGACATGGTCTGCCTTTGCGCTGGTCGGTGCGGGACACGACGCACCGGTGCGGTAGGAAACGGCCGTGTCGAAGGGAGCCCCGATGATGCCGATATCAAAGGGCGTGTCGGGTTCCGTCAAGCAGCTGACGTGCTTCAAGTGAGCAAAGGTGGAGATGCCCGAGTAGGACCACTACAGCTGTTAGAGTCTCATTGTGCCACGCAATGACTTTCGCTCCTCCGCCGCAATCGCCCCTCGGTTGCGCCATAACCAGAAGACGGACACGCATCGTGTGTAGGCAATGCTCACTGACCTGAATCCCCCACAGACGCTCTAGTTCGGCTTTCCTCCCCACCGCCTTAGGAGACTTATTTTCGACTGCATCATGCTGTGTCAAGAGCGCGCCAGCTGCTGACCGATGTTGGGGGCCCCAGAGCACTTCTGGCTGCACCACGTACAGGGTGCCGATGACGATGAAGAGGGAGAGCGGTATCGTCGTCAAGAGGAGCAGCAGAGGGGCAAGCCTGGATCTGTGTAGTCCTAGGCGGCCTTGTGTGTTCGCCATCAACATGATGAGACGAGGCTTTCCTAGTGGCCGGGAGAGGGAGATGGAGATGCCAAGGTGTCGAGGTCGGAGGGGGGCAGATGAATCGACCAAAGGGAGCTTGTTCAGGGCATGCTTGTGAGCTCCATGCGTTGATGCCGACGAAGCCTCCATCCAGAGAGCGGATGATTCGCAACTAGCCACAGACAACTGGACCCTATGTGCCCCTCCAACTCCTACCCGAATGTAGATGAGGACCATGCAGCTTTGCGTCGTGGCGAGGCGGGAACCACTGCAGCATACAGGCAGGGGTACGATACTGTGCATGGCAAGCTCTCGTCTCACTCTTCACACCCCCCACACTGCATGGACGCAATTGAGTTGCATCGGCACGCTTACGCCTCGGAAAGGATTGCCGACCCCTTGGTGCTTGTCCTCACCAAGTTCACGTTGCATGATGGCGACATCGGCGCCGTATGTTGCTCATATCGCCATGTCAAAGCCGTGGTTGAAAGAGATACAGACGGAGGGCCCCGGAGAGCCGACCTTGACACTTCATCAGCAGTCCGAGTACAGTGAGACATAGCACAGATGGTGTTCAGATTTCTAGAAGTTCGCTGTCGTGTAAAGGAGGACAAGACAGGGGGGCTGCTACGTTGTACAAGCCCTTGGACTTCACCACAACTACAGATGTGCAGAGAAAGATTAGAATTAGAAAGGGAGTTTCAACGCAGGCTTTTTGGCGACGGCAGCAATCGTGTGTTTGACTTTGACTTGTAGTAGCCGGCTATCTGAAGTGATGAAAAAGCTATCCATGTCCAGAACAGATCGGCTGCCAGCCAAGATGATGAAGAGTTCCCACGAAGCTCTCGTCGTCTCCTGTGTTGCCGCGCTTTGTGTCCCTTGCGGTTTGACACGGGCCGTAAGGCGTGTGGGTTGACTTAGTTGACCTCGGAGCGGACAGCGTAGTCGTTGTTCTCAGACCGGACAGCGTAGTCATTGGTGTCGGAGCGAACAGCGTAGTCGTTGGTATCAGACCGGACAGCGTAATCGTTATTCTCAGACCTCACAGCGTAGTCGTTGGTATCGGATCTGACGGCGTAGTCATTGTTCTCGGACCTCACGGCGTAGTCGTTGGTGTCAGACCGGACGGCGTAGTCGTTGTTCTCAGATCGGACAGCATAGTCATTGTTCTCAGATCGGACAGCATAATCGTTGGTGTCAGACCGGACGGCATAGTCATTGTTCTCAGACCGGACAGCGTAATCGTTATTCTCAGACCTCACAGCGTAGTCGTTCTCAGACCGGACAGCATAGTCGTTCGACCTCACGGCATAGTCGTTCGTCTCAGCCACGGGAGCAGCTACGACGGCAGCAGCCAGAGCCACAAGGGTGAGAGCGTACTTCATGGTGAAAAGCTGGGGAGAAGCGGAAAAGCAGTGAACTGAGTGATGAAACAACGTGGACAATGTCTAATGTCAAGAAGCGGAAGGGAAAAGTAGATGAGGGGCGACGAAAAGGTCTGAGTCAATGCTCTCTCTTATAGATAAGCACACAGACCATGACATTGGCGACTCGTTGCTTCTCCGGCTCATCTTCCTCCTTGCCCGGCGGGACTGTCCATCGCTCGGCACACCACCAGTGCCATCCATTGCGTGAGCCTCCCCCGCCCCCGTCATCAATAAACCGAAGCCGGCAGTCTCGTCGAAGACACAGAGTCGCATCAGCCGGAGAGCACGTCGAGGGGGGCCGATCTTTGCCCTCTCGAATACTCTGCCTCTCACGCCGGCAACTTGATCATGATGTGTCGTGGTCAACCCACCCCCCTGCCTTTCCGCTTTCTCCACCTCCTCTTCTCTTCCTCCTCCGCCTTTTTGTCATCTTCTCCAGAACCCCGCTTCTCGTGAGCCAGAGGCCGCATCCGGGAAGAGAAGGAGGCGGGAGGCAGCGCCGGCATCAGGTCGAGTTGCATCTACCTATCAGTAGATCATACGGTCCGGGATACCATCGAAGAGGGAGGAAGCTTTGCCGGTAACCGATGGCCCCTGTTGCCCGCCCGTGTCGACCGAGATCAAAGCCCAAAGCATAGGCTGCAACTGGGACATATTTTCTTCTTGCGTCCTGGCCACCGACCCTCCTTTCCGCCCCGTCCAATACTGACAAGTCGAGTGACGACTGGGATTGCACGCACGGACTGCTTGCTGACTGCAGGTAACACTTGGCCAGTGGTCACTCGGAGAAACCGACAGTGAAGAGCGATGGACGGCCGGCGTTTTGCATCGAGGCAGCCCGCGTTGTATTGCAGTTTTCTCCAGCCCGAACCGCAAGTCATCGTCACCGTCTTGACAGCCACGTCGATATTGCGGCTCGTGGCGTCTCACCGAATGCACGCAGCAGAGGCGAGAGAACAGGGGGGAAAACGAGAGTAAGATTCAAACAGTGCTCGGCGGCAGCATCGGCAGGCCCTGAGAGTCGTTTGGGAGACCGAGTCTGTCCTTCAATGACAAGGAGCCATGCATGTAAAGCGGCATGTAGGCGACAGAGCCCAAGCAAGGCAGTTCGATAAACAGTACAACGCCCGCGCGTACGTCGTCGAGGGCTGTTATCCAATGAAAAGTGAGCAGAGTCCGGATCCATGACAGTTATTGCTGCCGCCGGCGAGATGTCGGAGATGGAGACCCTTTGCTTACGGCCCTGGACCCATAATGCACATCCTGATATCCATCCGTCGCGGGCGGGGGCTGACAGATGACAGAGGAACGCATGCAGAACCGCCTCCCCTTTTGTCGTTGATGATACGATTTCGCAGAGAAACCCGAAAGACACGCTGACGATCTGGTGCGGCTTATCTTCCCTGCATCGCGGGCTGCCTCTTTGAGAGCACAGCAACCAAGACAAGGCCAGGGACGGGTTCATCTTATCGACGCCACCCGGTCACAGGCCGCGGGGGCCCTGCGTCGTCCAAGATGCATCAAGAACCGCCTGCCTATAAGAGATCCCCCCTGCTGTCCGATGCTACCCCAGTGCTGACCCTTGGCCCCACGGCCCGGAGCCGAGTGCAACCTCGAGTACACGGGGTGGCTTGATTGTCCCTGTTGAGGTTTGCAGCGAGTAGCGACACGATATCCGAACCCGGTGATGTTCGGGGGAGAGGATGCTCCGCTCTTGATGCGGGCGAGTAGGGCGGCAGGCATGCGGGGGTCTGGAACCAAGGCCGGCGTGCCTGGCTGATGACGGGACTGATACCGAGACGCTTCAATCCGGCGGGCAATCTTCCCCGCCAGTTCCCGTCAGACTTGGTGAGCGGAGCAGGGGGCAAAGGTCCAAGGACATATTCACATCGCCGTTGTCGGCGCTGTCCTGAGTTCCATACCTCGTCGGGGAGCAAGTCGACTTGGGCAACAATTCAGCTTCAAGCCCCTGGCGTGGGATGTCCCCTTGGGCTCTTTGCTCGTATCCCCAAGTCGTTGCTGTTGGTTTCAAGGGACGACCGTAAGCCCGTCGTCCTTCTGCGAGCCAGCCTCACCACCTACCCCTGATCAATCCAATGGCACCCCCAAGTCGCGATGCGAGCCTCGACGCGGAGGCCGGCGAGGCTCTGCTCGAGAAGCACTCGTCACTGTCAGACTCGGAATCGTCTCAATTTCCCCTTTGCCCGTCTTGTGCCCGCAGACAGGCGCGCCAGCCGTCCGTCTTCCGGAAAAAGGGCCTCTGGGTCACGTACCTCAACCTCGTCCTCTTCCTCACCAGCATTCTTCTCCTCATCGGCGCCCGCCGCAGCCTCCGCCCGCCGCCGCCCTCGGGGCGCGAGGTCGTCGAAGCCACCTCGGCCTACTCTCCAATCTTCGATGCCGTCGACCTCACGCCGGTGCCCCTGACCGTTGACGGACGTCTGCACGCGCCCGCCAACGCCTCCGTCTTCCGTGGCGAGCCATCCAACGTGACCGATGCCGCGTGGGACGACGTGTCGGCCGAGGCCTACGAGGTCATCCTCGTCAATGCCACCGTCCTCGAGCGCGCCGGCTACAACCCGACGCACTACTTCAAGGCGCCCTCGTCATGGGGCCACGGCGAGGGCCAGTATCCCGTCCAGATCGACGTCTTCCACCAGATCCACTGCCTCAACGCCGTCAGGAAGCAAATGTATTACCAGCATTACTATGCCGATGAGTTCCCCAACGGCCCCGACGAAATGCACTGGATGCACCAGCGCCACTGCCTGCACATGGTGCTGCAGAGCCTCATGTGTAACGCCAATGTGGACATTGTGCCGCATCGGTGGGTTGAGAAGGACAACAAGCCCTTTGCGCAGTTCAGCATCCAGAGGCAGTGCAGGAACTTTGACAGCCTGCGCAGTTGGAACAAGAAAAACGCCGTCAAGAACGTACGCGACTTGTGGCCGCACGACAAGAAGGCGATGCCGCAGGATGCCTTTGTCTGGTCAGGATTTGGCGAGTCGTTTTCCTGAAGCTAGATCGTATATATTTAATGGATTCGAACCCCCTGCATGTCACACAGCCGCTTGAAGATGGAGTCGCGAGACAGTAGCTCGGCGGGCGACGCGCTCTCGACGAGCTGGCCCGCGTCCATGACCATGATGTGGTCCAAGTCGATAATCGTGCTCAGCTGGTGCGCCACTGCGATGACGGTCCGGCCCTTGAACTCCTCCCGGATGATTCGCTGCATGACTTCTGCCACATGCTTGTCCACACTGCTGCTTGTCAGTTCAAGACGGGAGAAGCGTCTGCTTCGGATAAGACTTACTTGCTCGTTGCCTCATCCAGCACAACAATCCTCCCCGGCCTCAGTACCGCACGGGCCAGCGCCAGAAGTTGCCTCTGGCCCTGGCTGAGAGTCTCAACGTCTAGCTCGCTGTCAAGGCCGCCGGCAGATTCCACCACGTCCCACAGCTGCACCTTCTCAAGAGCGGAGCGCATGGCTGCGGCCGAGGCCGAGCCCGACGAGTCGAGGTTCTGCGCCAAGGTCCGGTGGAAGAAGTAGGGCTCCTGGGGGATGATGTTGAGCGCAGATCGAACCACGGAGCGAGGCACTGTGCTGAGGTCCACGCCGTCGACGGTGATGGAGCCGCAAGTCAAGTCTATCATCCGTGCAAGAGCCATGACGAGAGAGCTCTTCCCGCTTCCACTTCTCCCGCAAATGGCAACCTTTTGGCCTCCGGGGATGTCTATGGAGACGTCACGCAGCGCGAAGCCTCCCTTCTCAGACATGTCGTAGCGGGCCGAGATGGAATCCAGGCGCAAATGGCCCGTTTGAGGCCACGGCGGCTGTGGTGTATTCGACTCGCCTGCCTTGTTCTCCGATGGCGTCTTTTCCTCAAACGACTTGGTTCGCGCAAGCGCACTGAGCGACGTCTCCAGGTTTGTCCAGTGAATGACAATCATCTTGAGTTCCTGGCTGATGGACATGAGGTTCACCAATGCCACGCCGATGAACCCTGCCGACGTAGACTGCAGCTTGACGGCCACCGCGATTAGAATGACGGCGGTGGCGGCAATCAAAAGCTCCAGAACCAACTGCAGCCATCTTTGCACCATGTAGAGGAGATAGAGTGGCCTTTGCGACGCGTCCACCAGCTCGTGGTTCAGCTCGTTGCTCTCGCCCGACCATCCAAACGAGCGAATGGTGGCGAGGCCTTGCAAAGTCTCCAGAAAGTGCGTGTACAGCGGACTCTTTGCCTCGAGGTCAAGAAACCTGAGCTGCCGAGAGGTGCGCAGATAGAAGCTCTGCACGCCGTACAGCATCACGGCCAGAAAGGGGTAGGCGATAGCCACGTACGGCGCCGCAATGGCAATGAGAACGGACTGTGCCAGCGCAACGAGACCGGCCGAAACGGTTTCGAGGAGGGCCATCGGGAGATCTCCGTCGATGAGGATGACGTCCTGCGAGAAGCGGTTCGTCGTGATGCCCACGTCAACAGAGCTGAAGAATGACACCGGTGCTGCCATGACCGTCCTGAGCAGAACTTGGTGCAGTGATGCGCCGACCCTGACGGCCATCGAGGTCAAAGTATGGCCAGCGAAGAGGGCAAGAAACACCAGCGCGAGGCTCTGAAAGGCTGCATACACGCCCATGTAGTAGCCGTCGCGGCTCTGCCCCGTGGCGTTTGCCGCGGCCCAGAACTTGAGCCACACAGGCCCGATTGTTGAAAAGACTGCCCAGCCACATTGGAAGCCGACAAACAAGAGTACTCGCCAGAGTCCAATATGGTTGTACAGGTATTTGTAGATGGAGGCATCGCCTAGGCGCCGCGTCATGTCCTCCGGAGCCTCTGCTCCAGTCGCTTCGGTTCCCAAGGGCAGACCGGCAGACACATCACTGGCTTCTTGAGCCCCGTGAAGGTCAGCAGCCTGTCTCTCACGAACAGCCAGCGATTTGATGTACTCGGAAGCTTGGCTCAGATGGCCAAAGGTTCCACTGTCAGCTACCCGTCCGTCCTTCCCCAGGGCAATGACATGGTCGGCTTCCGGTAGAAGGTCGACGTCGTGGGTGGAGAGTACAACCGTGCATCCCCCCTTTCGAAGCAATCCCCGAGGGCCGAAGACGTGCTCAAACACGTGTTCCTTGGTAACCGCGTCCAACCCGCTTAACACATCGTCAAACACGACCAGGGGTGTCCGGGCGTAGATGGCCCGGGCTATGGCGACCCGTTGCCGTTGACCTCCGCTTAAAATGACCCCCTTGCTGCCTATCCGGGTATCGTTTCCCTCCGACAGCGACGATATATCTTTGGTGAGGTCGACTGCCCGCACGACTGTGTCGTACCAGCCGCTTTCGAAATCTGAGAAGCCGACTATGTTTTGTTGTAGCGTTCCGTTCACGAGAAACGGGTTCTGGTCGCAGTACGCTATCTCAGGGCGCGGAACCCTGAGTCGGACCTGACCCTTACAGAATGGGAGTTCACCAATGATGGCCTTGCTGAAAGAGCTCTTGCCGCTGGCCACTGGTCCGACAACCATGGTCAGTCTCGAGGCAGGAATATCAACGTTGACATCCCGCAGCACGGGGCTGGCGCTTGTCCAACCAAACTCTCCGTTGCGAATTGCGATGGCATCGCCGTCTATGCCCTTGCGTTCCTCTTGCATCTCCTGTGTTGAGCTGGCACTAGTAGAGGATGGGGCAAACTGACATCCGTCAAGTCCCAATATGCGATTTTCCGTCTTGGGCTGAGCATCGAGGTACTTGCCAATGCGGCCAAGGCACCCCAGAGAGGCGACGAAGAGCGGTATGGCTTGGAAAAGCCAGACGAGCGGTTGAGTCATGAGCTGAAGCAGAGAAAGCGACGTAAATATCTTAGTTGTGTCCAGATTCGCCCCGTTGCCTCGCCCTTGTATCACAAAGATCATGAAGGTAAACACCGGGGACAACAGAAGCGGTGCAAACGAGAGAGTCGCAGTGAGCACCTCGATGTATCGGAAGTATCTGGCGGCGTGGAGCTCGGCTGCTCTCAACCCCCTGAGCATCGCGTCTATGCTGCCGGAGAGCCCAAGGAGCCTCGCGATTTTGATGGCGGCTATCGCCTTGACCGTTGCACCAACTCGCGCCTGGGTCGCTTCCATCCATTTCCTCTGGGCATTGTCAGCGTAGGAGCTCATCAATAATGAGCCGAAGCTGGCGAGAACGGCCACAACAGCGGGCGCCACGCAAGCGATGCCCAGGTCTCTGTAGAGCAGCCAGACGGAGATGGCCACCTGCAGGGCGTTTGCCCAGATCTCGTGGAAGTCTTTGCAGCCTTGGAGAATGCGCTCCATGTCGGTGCTCATGAGAGCAACGGGCGCCGTCATGTCGTAGCGGGCAGGGTCAACATCCGTCGTCTTTCTGTAGATGGCTGCCACAAGACAGCCGCGCATCTTGACGAGACACTTGTAGGTCAAGCGCCAGTAGACACAGGTCGAGATGGCCAGGCCGCAGTAGACCAGGCCGTATGCGCCGATGAAGCCATAGCCGGTGCTGCCGGCAAAACTGTCCTCGCCTTGAAGATAGCGGAGAAACTCGCGCAACAGGAGAGGCTGGCAGATGGTGAAGGCCCCTTGGGCAAGACGCGGTGCCACGGGGGCCAAAAGGGACCACTTGAGAGTCTGCACGAGGGCCAGGGCAATGCTTCGCGACGAGGCGCCGGCAGACCTCGCGGACCAAGCCGTCCAGAAGACGCCAGATAGACGTCGAGTCTCGAGGCCGGAAGCGAGAGCATAGAGATCCTGGGGGTAAAGGATGCGTTTGCGGCCCTGCACTAGGATACGACGGAGCCACAGGAGAAAGCCCCGGCTGAAGACTCCGCTCTTGTCCTCCGGACTCCGATGACGCCATAGAGGAGACAAGAACCTGTCCTTTTCAAGGCTCTCGAGGACAAGAAGGCCTATCTTTACGGCGAGCGACGTTGTGAAGAGAACGGGGAGGGCGGTACCCGAGTTCTTGAGCCACAGGGTGCGGGCTTGCACGGCATCAAACAGGACGGAAAGCAAGAGGTAGATGTTGATGAGAGCCGAGGGGCGTGGCGAGTAGCCATGTTCAACCCAGGAGAGAGTGGCGAGGGCGAAGACATCAACAAAAGACAGCACGGCAGCGGCGAGGCTCGTGCGGGTGCCATAGACTCCGGTTCGGGCCCAGAGGACCAAGAGGGCTGCCTGGACAGCGCCGTAGCAAGCAACGGCGGCCAGCTTTGCGAGCTGGAACCGAGTCCCCGAGACCTGTCTTCTTCTCCTGGACAGCAGAAGACTGAGGCGCGCAGCCGATAGCAGAAGAAAGAGGGAGGATGGCGTTATCGAGAGGAAGCTCTGCTCAAACAGCAGGGTGAAGTCAAAGTTGCCTCGGCAGCCGCCGTTGATGGCCGGGCCGAAGCTCCCATCGTCACAAACAGTCGCGTTCTCCATGGCGCCTTTGTTTAGCACGTAAGCCAAGGTGCAGGGAGGACAGTTCCTGAGGGCGTGAAGGAGAAAGACGACGACGATACCGTGGAGGACGGGCCAAACAACGGGCCTAGGCGTTGGTGGCGTACCAAATTCGCTTGAATTTCGCAAGCATGTAACGTAAAAGAGGGCGAGATTGCCAAGTGGCCTTGGCAGAGTGTCTGTCGTCGTCGACGAAGAG
The DNA here is from genome assembly GCF_020360975.1 of Hirsutella rhossiliensis. Lineage (NCBI taxonomy): Eukaryota > Fungi > Ascomycota > Sordariomycetes > Hypocreales > Ophiocordycipitaceae > Hirsutella > Hirsutella rhossiliensis. Next base: position 4,259,510 of record NW_025408669.1, read on the forward strand.
GAATCGGTGACGGGACGAGAGGGAAGAAGCAAGGAAAGAGCAGCCTTTTTGGTGTTTCCTACCGCGGGCTGTAAGCACTGGAACCCTGGGACAACACGCCTCCGATTGCGACCCACGGGACAAGAACCAACAATGACTTGTACTGCACACTTCCCCGCAGGTCAGCGACATAAAGGAGGTGAGATAAGAATCAGTGGCAGCTTTCTGACAGCGGAATTCACCTGGTCTCACAGGCTCCGCCCTTGTTGATTTGTTCCGTCCTGTGCCGAATGCACGGGATGTGCAGGGTAGGCCGAGGTACAGGTGCTGGGAAGGATGAACCGCTTTTGTGACCTGTCTTGCAGAGAAGGCCATTCCATCATGCTCCCGGACCCTTGGTCTGTGTAACGCAGCGTCGGCAGAAGCTACCAGCGGGATAGATGCTGTGTTGTTTGCAAGACTGAACCCGGAGCCGAGGGCGGAGAGGAATCGAGAGTTGGAAAATGGAGCTCTTTGATCTTGAATATATATGTCCGGTTCATCCAAGATACGGACTGACGTCCACAGACAGCTACGCCCACGCAACGCAGCATCTCAGCGTTTGCGAATACATGGTCCAAACCCGCGGTTTATATCGACTCAAGCAGCTATTGAAGCAAGGTCCTCGAGTTTACTCCCGACTATGGATCCATGCCGGCCAATGCGCCTCTCCGTTTCCTTACCAGGTATACACTGAAAATAATTCATCTGTTCGGAACAATGTTGAACAAAAACCGCTGACGGCTCCTCCATCCACGATGCATAAAGGGCAACTGTGGCGTCAGGACGGCTCGCTGCGCGTCCCGACAGCACGGGATATCAAGGACGACCCTCTGTCCGGCGAGGGCCGCTTCGGCCGAAAGAGAGCGGACCCGGACTCGGCGTCGGCCGCGCGCCTACTCTAGAATGGCTTCGGCGCGCGCGGAGTGGCCGGCGTCCGTGTCTTTGCACACCAACACTCGTCTCCTTCTCTTTCCACCTGCACCACCACGTCGATGCCTTCCCGCAGCAGATATTCCTGCACTCGGTTTCGCGCATCGTCCATCGAAGCCCCCCGCGCCACCGTGATGTGCACAACGCCCACGAGCCTGCTGTTCGCGTCACCTCCGGTTCGGTCGTCAAGCCATAGCTTGGGAACCGTATAGCTCACGACTCCTCGCTGTTGCAGGATCCCTCCCAGCGAACTCCGCAGGTTGTACTCGGAATCTTCCGGGACACTTAGGAGCAGTCGTCTGGCCGACGAGAGGACGAGTGGCTGCGACGACAGGAAAATGAGGACGGCGATGAAGCACGACGCCAGCGGATCCCAGCCGGACCACCCCCACAAGCTGGTAAGTGCCGTCGATACGATGACCGAGACGCTGCCGAGCGTATCAGCCAAGACATGCAGGTAAATGCCGCGCATGTTGTCGTTGTCGTGGCAGTGGCCGTGACTGTGCCCACTGTGCGACTGGGCGCTGGGACTATTGTCGTTGGAAGACTTGTCGTGGCCGTGTCCATGCGAATGCCCATGGTCGTGTCCGTGATGATGATGCCCAAAGGCCATCATGCCCACCAAGTTCACGGCCAAACCGAGCGAGCTGACAATGAAGAGCTCGCCCAGCCTCTTTGTCCGCTGCCCCTCCCACAAGCGCTCGAGCGCCTCGAATGCGATTTCAACGCTCAAAAGCCTGCGCCATGGTCAGCATTGCGACGCCCTCAAGCTAGCTGCGTTTGCTCACATAAGGAGAATGCCGTTGGCAAAACCGCTCAGCGTCTCAATCTTGCCGAAGCCGTATGGGAACCGCTGGCTCGGAGGCCATTTGCTCATCACAGCTGCCAGCAACCCCACGAGCAAGGCAACGCAGTCGAAAAACATGTGTATGCTGTCGCTCAGCAGGCCCAAGGAATCGGTGAGATAGCCGTAAACAGCCTGTACGACCATGAAGCAAAAGTTGAGCCTGATGCGGGCTCCAGTCAGCGCCAATTCTCGCTCTCGTGTATGAGGGGCAATGGCACAACTCACGCCATGAAATAGAATATCCGCCTCGAGTCCTTTTCAACCAGGATCGCGTGGAGAAGGGGAAAGCGGGCCGCGTACGGGAGCAGGGCCCTCGTGAACAACGACGGCCGGGATTTTTGGTCGTCGCCGGGATGCGCGTGGGCAGCGCCATGATGGTTGCATTGTCGGGGGGAGTGATGGTCGTTGTGGTTGTGGTGGTGATGCTGCCTCGGGGGCGAGTATGGCGTCGTCAAAGCCCCGGGCCCGGGCGTCAAGACGAACTTGCCCCCCGCCGTCTTCTCCTGCGACCAGCCGTCGAGCGTGTCCAAGGCAGCGGGCGCCGGCTTGTCCCTCATGAGCGTAGCACTCGTGTTGGAGGCCTGCGAGGACATGCGGTTGTGCGAGTGGCCGCGAGAGTGGCTGCGAGAGTGCGACTGGGCGCGGTCATGGCCGTGGGCGTCGTCCTCGAAGTGCACGGGCAGCGGTTCCCGAGACATGGAAGCTCGCCAGGCGCTCAGCGACGATGGGGAGCGCGAGTGCGAGTGCAGATGTTGATGGTGGGCGTGCGGAAGCGCCGACGATGGCAAGGCGTACGGCGCGGCCATTGGTACTTTTGTACTTTGGACTGCGAAGCTGTCGCTGGCCTGTCGCCGGAAGCGGGTCGCTCGCCCACAATTTCGCCCCTGGCCGGGGGCGGCGAAGCGTTTGCCTGGACGAGGAGGACGAGGAGCGGGACCACCCAACGGGTCGCGGCGACGTCATGCACCGTGGGCGAGCAGCGATTTGTCCACGTTTGTGATGCCCGGCTCACTTGTCGAGGGAACGGCGCGGGCTATGAAGTAGGAGATGGATGCCCCCGTCGGCCGCAGTGGAATAGGAGGCGGTATTTAGCGGCGGGGTGTTAAGAAGAGGGGGCACTTGGCGGCAAAGAGAAAATCAGACGACCTCAGAGGTAGAGCGACAGGGGCAAGGGGAGTTCTCGGTGTTGAGGAGCAGCAGATGTGCAGAGATGGAGAGGGGAAAAGCGCAGGTTGGAGACGCGTCCGGCGAGACATTCATTCACTGACCATGTCTCGCCGCCCATTTTACTTGCTAATGAGGCACAGGCCAACGCGAGTCAGTTTCCCACAGCAGAGTCCAGCGCGAGAATCGGCCGGCATCACGAGCTTAACTGCCATCGGGGCAACTGGAGCCCTTGCAGCAGCGCAGCGCGGCTATTATTAGGGGCTGGGGGCACTGAAGGCGCCGACGCCGTTGGCTACCGTCCGGGAAGCAAGCCACCGGCACAGAGGCGGAATCTGGAAAATCGTGGATTGGCTGGCTACTGTCCTTGAGTCGCACATGAGTCCCGGCACCGCTACAGTGCCAGCTTCTCGAGTATGGAAAAAGCCGTGGAAAAGCCTCTCGTCAGGCCCTCATCCACCACACCGCAGTGCCAAGTGCAGCAAAAGCAGAGCATGATGGTGGTCCTTCAGCGCTTGGCGCGGGCCCCTTGATCCACCAACACCTTGAAACCCGCCACATTTGGCGCGCACCCAGACTCTCTATCGGATGCTGCCTATCGCGGGCTACGGAGTAGATACTCCGTTTAGCCAGAGTTTCAGCAGGCAAGTAATGTGCCCGGGCAGTATGGCGCGTTAATCTGCAACCCACAGCTACAAGCTACCTCTCAGCTAGTCTAGGCCACCTCTCGCTGTGCAGTGTGTGGACGGCGTTGGGCCAATGCAATGCACACCACCACCAGAGGCCCATTTCGATCAAACCGTCACCAACTGCTGGGCAGCGCCGCCTGTGCCGCCTGCGCCGAGGCGACAAGTCTCGGCACTCAAGACCAGGAGACGGATCTCACGGGCCGTGTCCTCCGCCGCCCGTGGGAACAACAAGCGTCGCGGCTGGAGCTAGAGCGCCTCTCACAGCGCTCTCGTCGTATAGCTCCAAACTTCGGCTTCGCCCAGCATGATCGTGCAATTTCTTGCGTCCGTCCTGGCCGGCGTCCTGTTCGTCTTTGGTATCAAGTATGCCATCGCCCTACTCGCCTGGCTGAGTCAACGCGTAATCCCGTCTCGCCATCGTCCGGCTGAGAAGCCCGAGGACGAGCACGTCCAGGTCCTCGTCCTTGGCGACATTGGCAGGAGTCCGCGCATGCAGTATCATGCCATCAGCCTGGCCAAGCACGGCCGCAAGGTGGACATTGTGGCATACAAAGGTGAGTTGTCGAGCTGTGCCTGCTGGTATGCCTGAATTGACACGCGCCAACTCGCCCCAGAGACGGCCAGACATCCCGCTCTCGTTGGCGATGCCCGCGTCACCATGTATGCCCTCGCGCCACAGCCCGAGTGGATCGCCTGGGGAACTCTGCCCTTCTTCATCAACCTCCCGGCCAAGGTCATTCTGCAGTTCTGGACCCTCTTCTACACGCTCATGTACGCGACACCCCCGGCGCAATGGATCATCATCCAGGTGAGCTCTCCATCTCACAAGCCGCCGCGTCTCCATCCTCATCGGCTGTAGAACCCGCCCTCGATTCCCACCTTTCACGTCGCTCTCCTCGTCTCCCTCATCAGAGGCAGCAAGGTCGTCGTTGACTGGCACAACTACGGCTACTCAATCCTTGCCCAAAAGTCGCTGTATCGGCCGTTGGTTCCGGTCTACCGGTGGTACGAGATTGGCCTTGGCCGCTTTCTCGGAAATGTCAACCTGGCTGTCACAGATGCCATGGCACGCGAGCTGCGGGGAGGGCGCTTTAACCTGAAGAGTCCAGTTTATGCTTTGCACGATCGCCCTGCCGAGACGTTCCAGCCCATCGAGTCGGACAAGGAGAAGCTTGCGTTTCTATCCAAGCTGCCCGAGACGGAGAGCCAGGCAAAGGACATTGTCGATGGCGTAGTCCGCCTCGTCGTGAGCAGCACCTCCTGGACCGCCGATGAGGACTTTGGTATACTGCTCGATGCATTGGTGTCATACGCCAATCCCGAGGACGGTTTAACGGCAGAGCCCCCATCGCCTATCTTGGCCATCATTACCGGCAAAGGTCCGGAAAAAGAAGCCTACTTGAAGAAAATTAAACAGCTCCAGGATGGCGATCGGCTTCCTGGCATCCGCATCCTGACTGCCTGGCTGTCCAACCGTGACTACGCCTCGTTGCTCGCTTCTGCCGACTTGGGCATCTCGCTGCACAAGTCCAGCTCGGGCGTCGACCTTCCCATGAAGATTGTCGACATGTTTGGAGCCGGCCTCCCCGTGGCCGCATACTCGGCTTTCGAAAGCTTCGGCGAGCTGGTCAAGGAAGGCGAAAACGGTTGCGGCTTCGAGACGTCGGCGCAGTTGGCGGATATCCTCAGGAAGCTCCTCAGCGAAGCGGGCGAGCGGGAGCTGGCGGCGCTGAGACGGGGGGCCGTCAGGGAAGGCTCTCTACGATGGGACGAGGAGTGGGATCGAATCGTGGCACCGCTTGTACAAGTGGCCTGAATAAGAGCATGGCGAGACGAGTTGAGAAAGACAGCAGCAATGCCCAGGCAGGAAATCCAAGCCATTCTCGAGTTGCGGGTGGCCGCGATTCTTGGAGAGCTGCCAATCGATGTAACCTGTATCCAATGCTTCATGACCTTGAAAAAGGAAAGAAAGAAGGACAGAGGGAAGGAATGTATTCAGAAAACAACATGGCTCCCAGACGCCAGCCAATGGGCGACTCTCGCCCCGGTGATACCCGCTGCCAAACGCCCCGGCGCCGCGATAAAACTGCCTTGTGGCCTTGCTTGACAGCCGGCCGTCTAATCCTCGCCGAGGCTCTCGCGCACACAGGCACGGCAGCGCTTCCGAAAGTCCCTGTGTTTCCCCTCGCGCTCCTCGCGCAACATGCGAGCGGCCTCGACGTTTGCGGGGCTCTCGTCGTTGGGGCTGTAGAAGAGGCTGATGGTGCTGAGCAAGATGGTCTCAGGGGTCTGGACGGGGGACCAGCGCTCCGAGGCGGCCTCGTAGCCGTAGACATCCTCCTCGGGCGGGTGCAGGATGGAGATGCACAGGCCGCCGTTTTCGTAGATGTTGGGGTGGAAGGGCACGGGGCGCTGGAAGGTGAGCGAGGGAGGCATGTGAGGGTAGTTGGGCGGGAAGACCATTCGTGCGCGAAAGTTGCCTCCTGATGAGCGCGATTGCGGCGTCAGCATGCGTCGTCGTCTATTAGCGGTGATGGCCTGGTGGCCGGGGTGTCTGGATGGGCGAAGAAGACGGAGAGGCCAAAATGGGAAACCAACGCACCGCCGTAGTATTTGCAATCGTCGTTGATCATCAGCATGACCTCCCACTCGAAGATGTTGCTTTCGTTGACAAGGCCGCACGATATGCCGGGCAGGTCCTTGCCCGCCTGCATCTCCTTGAGCTGCCGCTTGAGCAGCGACCCGGCAGCAGAGGTGGCAGACATGTTTGCCCTGCCCCCTCCGAGGTGTGCGTGTGCGTGTGCGTGTGCGTGAGCGTGAGCAGGACGGTGGACCGGTCGTGGGCGGAGTGGCTCTGGACCGAGGCTACAGTCTCTGGCGCCGGATGGTGTGGTGGGTGGTTGTTCTGGTGTGGTGGTGGGGGGAGTCGGTGAGATGTTGCTTGTTTCCTTCCCCCTTGGGATTGATTGCCATACGCCCCGCAGAGGGGCTGAGAGAACCCAGGATGTGCTCACGTCGAGGAGAGGCGGCAAGAGCCGTACGCTCGAGGCCTGCCTTGACGGATCAAAAATAGACGGTTTATCCTCGTCCAAGCAAAAACCCGTTTCCAATTCCGGGTACAAAGTCATGTCGTTAGGCCCGAGATGCGCATCCGCTGCTCACAGTATAAGAAACATTACACTGCCATCCCAAACCCGGGGTATCAAATGCCAAGTCCAGCTCCCGCCTCAGCCATGCCTCGTCATCTCTGCTTCGAGCCGCCAAATCCCGTAAAGCCCATCTGGGCCATCATGTCGTCCTCGTCGTGCTCCCCCTCGACCCGCACGTCCTCTCCATACTCCGTCTTGACCTTGGCCTCGTGCTCCTTTTGCTCACGGCGCCGGTCGGCCTCGGCCCGCCTGCGCTGCTTCTTTTCGTCCGCCTCCTTGGCCATCTCATCCTCGCGCAGCTGCAGCCTCTCGTGCAGACTCGTCGCCCGCTCCCGTTCTAGCTCCTCCCGCCGGCGGATGTAGTAGGCGATGCGCTCGTGCACCTCGTCGACCGTCGCCCGCTTGACCTGGGCCGTTTGGCCCGTGTTGGCCAGGTGCTGGATCGTGTTGAGATGCTCGACAAACTGCTTGTTGTCCTTGAAGGTGAGGTCGCACGAGTCACAGTAGAAGCCCGCGCCGCGCCCTCGCTTGCCCACGCCGGCGCCCGCGGGCACGAGCTGCGTCTTGCCCACCTGCGCGCTGAGGTCCATGACATGGCGCCGCGCCGTCGTGTACGTCTCGTTACCCGTCAGGGGCTTGTGGTATTTCTTGCCCGCGAGCTTGGCCTCATACCGCGCCTTGGCCTCTTCCTTTTCCCGGGCCTCGCGCTCCTTGCCCTTGGCCGCGTACTCGTCCAGGTCCCAGTTCTTGCGGAAGTCGGTGTCCCCCGCGGGCGCGCCATAGGCGCTTTTGTTTTTGGAGTCGGCCATGGCGTGTGGACGTGCGGCGCGAGTATGCAAAGGTTCAAGGTGTCGCAGCTTGAGATGGATGTCGAAGTCAGATCTCGCCGCTGTCCGACTGGAGCCACTTTTCTCAACGCGCAATGACATGCTGGTACCGAATACATACGTGCTTTGTACTGTAGGTGCCCCGCGGCGGGGCTCGCGATAAGAGCAGGACGGACAGGAATTTTCTCCCTGCTTCGCCATCTGGGCACATTTTATACGGCAAACGTCAGCCACGATGCTGTATCTCGTCGGTCTCGGCCTCTCCGACGAGACCGACATCACCGTCAAGGGGCTCGAGGTGGTCAAGAAGGCGTCCAGGGTGTACCTCGAAGCCTACACAAGCGTCTTGCTCGTCGACCAGTCGGTCCTGGTACGCCGGCTTCATGGGAGCCTCGCGCGTCTGCAGCTGACGTGCCGCAGGAGAGCTACTATGGCCGCTCCATCATGATTGCAGACCGTGAGATGGTCGAGTCCAACAGCGAGGAGATTCTGCGCAGTGCCCAGGACGAAGACGTGGCCTTTCTCGTCGTCGGAGATCCCTTCGGGTACGCAGCTACCCTTGCTCAGCTTGACTGCCAAACGCTCACGTTTCCTCAGCGCAACCACGCATACTGACCTCGTTCTCCGAGCCAGAGAGCTCTCCATCCCGGTCAGAACGGTGCCCAACGCCTCTATCCTGTCGGGCATCGGCGCCTGCGGTTTGCAGCTGTACAACTTTGGGCAGACCGTGTCCATGGTCTTCTTCACCGACGCATGGAAGCCGTCGTCATTCTACGATCGGATAAAGGAAAACCGCTCGATTGGTCTGCATACTCTTGTGCTCGTCGACATCAAGGTGAAAGAACCTAGCCTGGAAAACATGGCCAGGGGAAGAAAGATTTACGAACCGCCCCGATACATGACTGTCGGCCAATGCGCGGCGCAGATGCTTGAAATCGAGGACCAGAGGCAAGAAGCCGTGTACAGCCGCAACAGCTTGGCCATTGGCGCTGCTCGGGTCGGGGGCAAGACGGAAAAGTTTGTTGCTGGGACGCTCGAGGAGCTGTGCTCTGCCGACGAGGAGCTCGGCCCGCCGCTGCACAGCCTGGTGTTGCTTGGAAGCAGGACGCACGAGCTTGAGCGTGACTTTGCCCATCAGTTTGCGCTGGATAAGGACAGGTGGAACAAGCTCTGGAAGACAGAATATGGCAAGCAATGAGACCGCAAGTTCTATTACTATTGAGCGGCTGTCTCGTCGGCACACCTGCGGATGCCACGCGTGGCTGCGTCTCTCGGTAACGCTTGCTCCTGCAAGACGTGATATCAAAGCTATGCGTGTGTCGCCCGCCATTCCTGCACCTCCGCGGCTGATATCTCCCTCAGCTTGTTGGTCTGGGCTGGCTTGCCCGTGATGGCTCCCTGGACGACTTCGGCTGCGCGGCTCAGGATGTTCTTGGCCACGAGGGCGTAGGTGGCCGAGTGCATCTTGACGCGAATGATGCCGATGCGGGGGTCGTTTTCGGATCCGTCGTGTTTGCCGTCGCCCAGGTCACCGAGCCAGGCCTTGAGGGCCGGGCTGTAGTGCTTCTTGATCAAGTCGCGGTCCGTCGCAATGGTGGCCTGCCCCGACACCGACGCCCACTCGCCCGAGGCGTTGAGGAAAGAGATGTTGATGTTGGGGTCGCTGGAGAGGTCGCTGGTCTTGCCAGACTCGGTGTTGGTGTGGAACAGCAAGTCGATGCCGCCGGCTTCCTGTGATGATGCCGTCAGCGTTGTCAAGACGAGTGGCGAGGAAAGAAGGCACGCACCGTGGCAGCTAGAGCCATGCAGCGTGACACAAGATGACTCGTGGACGCCTCGTGGGTGGTCATCATGCCAAACTTGCATGCAGTCTGGAACTCGACGAGGTCATTGATCTTTGTCTTCATGTCCACGTCGTCCTGATTGGCCTGCTTGTAGGGGTCGGCGGGCTTGTCGCCGACAGAGGTGTTGGAAAAAGACATGGTGTTGGCAGTGTGAGCTGAACGTGTGTGGATTCGTAGATGCTTGCCGACTCTTGATCGAAAAAGACGTTTTGGGAAGCGGGATTACGGCGGGAGAAGTTGCATCTTTGGCTTTTATCTGCCTCTATCTGTAGTCGTCACTCGCGCTCACTTCCATCATCGGGAGGCGGGGGATGGCAGCTTCATCATGACGTCAAACGCGAAGCGTTGTTGGCAGGCACGAACATCGGAACACACAGTACAAAGTACATGCAGGCATGGGGAGGATGCACAAGTCATTGGCGAATCGGGACCACGCCTGGCGATTGGCGAACAAATCCGAGTTATGGATGACGATTCGAGCCGGTTGTAGCGCCGTGATTTCACCCGTTGGCTCTAGACAGGGAGCCTAGGGGGTCAACTACCGTGGGATGGAGTTGGCGTCGATTACACTGCGGTTCTTTGTGGATTCAACGCCGAAAATCTCGCCTTATTATATACTGCGAATAACATGCTCACGTAGTTGTCCATCACCAACCTCGGCTGTAGGGGCGGCACCCTTTGAAGCGAAAGGGAGAGCCAAAACCCAAAAGGCTAGGCATCGAGAGCGCTAAGCAGCTGATTGCCCGGTCCGTCTCGCCCCACCGGATATTATACGACCGGACGAGTCCGACAGGGACGGACCCATGTCTGGGAACAAGGTGTAAATGTGTTGTCGAATTGAGCAATTGCATCGCAGTGCTCTCGCGCGGGCTGCGCGGGCTGCGCAGGGCTGCTGCCTGATGATGGGCCCAGTCTGGTAGGTGAGCAGCAGGGAGTATGTCAGTGTCATGGCCGTTGCAGGCACTCGCTCGAGGACGCCCTGGCTCTCTCCATGGTGGTGCTACGCTGAAAAACGTACGATTTTCTGACCGTACCTGATGCCCGCGCGAGCAGATCCAGGCCATTCGTCGCGTCCACACAGTCTTTCTCTGCCTGTGCTCGGAGCCATCGGCTGCCACGCTGCCAAGTGGGCAACGGGGCAGCTGTAGCGTCACATGACGCCGCGACGTCTCACCGCAAAAGGACTCGAAAGGGGGCAGCTGCGGCCCGCTTGCCTTTCCCCGCGCGTGGAGACCCAGACCCAGTGCAGAAGGAGCGCCCTGACGCTGAGACAGCTTTGCAGGCCAACCTCGCTCTCTCCCCCCTCCGCCCCCCGGGCTAGAAAGATCATCTTCGCGGCGCCATCATCTCCCCGACCATCACCTTTCTTCCCCCTGCGCCCATCTGCCCAGCCCCCGGCACGACGCGCTCGTGGCTCACTTGTGGAATCCTCGCACGCGCTGCCGGCTGCCCCGTGTCCTGTCCACCTCTCTCCCAAGTTTTTCCTGCCCGCCTCAAGCTCCAACAAGCCCCGCCGGGATTTCATCGTCGTCTTCGTCGTCGTTGGGGTCGCGGTGCGACATAGCCGGCCGCTTGCGAGGCCCTGTACGACGTTTGATTGTCTGCCGCCCAGAGCAATTCCTAGGTCACACAGCACGAGGCCGCGCTGGCTGAGCGACTTTTACTACCGGTTTCCTGTCTCCGTTTACCACCGCCTCTGCTCTCTTTCCTCTCTTGATCTCATTGTCATCTGCCCACGCCTGCCAAAGCGGCAACCTCGCCTGCAAAGTCACATCAAGTCCATTTGCCTCACCTGTTCACATTTGTTCGACAAAGATTCATCCACTCCATCTCCCTTCAGCTCGTGGCCACACATACCTGCATCTCGGACCTCAGCATCGACAAGTCGCGTTGTCCAAGCCTTTCGCCATTTCTCTCTGCCCATCGCATCTCTCAGCCTCGCACCTGCTGGCGGTGCTGCTCCGACTCCTGCTGTAAAAACAGCCAAGCTCAGGCCGGGAGGGTCAAGAAAGGACACCTTGCCCTCTCCCAGCAGGATGGCGTCGTCCGGACCGGTAAAACTCCCCGTCTCCTCTCGTTGCTATCGATCCAAGGACCGGTGACCCTTGCTCAGTCCCGTGCTGACATATAATGCACAGTCCGTCTTCCCCTGGGAATGCCGGGACAAGGAAGACCAGGCAAGGATATCGTACCATCATCCTCTCCGCCGCACCAACCAGGCCCTGGCCGAGGAGAACATGAAACTCAAGAGGATCTTGCGAGAAAACGGCATCTCCTGGTCCTCCGTCGCCCAGGCACACCTGAAGCAGAGAGACCCAAACATGCGCAAGACGCGATCCTCCAGGTCTGCACATGAGCTCGGCCGGCCTTGCCTGCCGACAGAAGTCATTCTGCGCATTCTCAAGCTCTCAATGAAGAGCTCGCATCCCATCATTGACCCTCTCAGCCCCCTGACGCCCGAGCACCTGTCCGACCAAGAAAAGGCACGAGGCAACCAGATCGCCATCCACTTTCTTGCAACTTGCAAGGCTCTCCACACCGAAGGCACCCGGTACCTGTGGGAGGGCAATACCTTTGTCTTCACCACGGCACAGGCGCTGCGGAACTTTGCCGAGCTCACTCCCAGGTTCCGCAGCAGCGTCACCCACGTGAACCTTCGCATCGTCGCCCGCTACTACGACGACCAGCGCCGTAGGCACAAGCTCGAGCGATGCTATCACGCCGACCTGAAGAAGGATCAGCTGCTCAAGGTTCAGCTGAGGCCAAAGGAGACGCCTCTTGTCCGCGGCGGTTTTCGATGCTACACCTGGACCCAGATTGTCGACTTCCTGGCGGCCCTCAGAGCACCCTACGATCCGGCGTACCGGGACAAGAAGAACCCGAGGCCCAGACTGCTCCCGTCTCTATCGTCCCTTCGACTCGACCTGGTCAACTTTTCCGACACTCTGCTCCCATTTTCGGGCTCGGAACTGCATGACATTGCCAGTCACGAACTCGGGTGCACATTGAACGAACTGCAGGTCACCGGAATGCCCTTTGACGACGCGGGCATGAAGGCGTCGGCCGAACTGAGCGGGATGCTCAAGGACGAAGGCCTCTATCTAGACGGACCCCCCTCGTTCATTGCCCACGTCAGATACCTGCAACCTCTGTCGGGGAACAAATGGTGCGCCCGCGTCATTCGCGCTTGGAAGGGCAACGGCACCGACTCCGACTACGGGGACATCACCGACGAAGACATGGACGATCACGTGGCCCACTTTAGCGGCTACCATCCAAGGCTGGGCGCTCTGCCTCCGGCGCCCTTGGAGGAGGGACACCCGCCCTCGACGCGGGACGAGGAGACGGTCATTTGGAAACGAGTGCCGACGTCTCGGGACGGCGGGGCGCGCTCATGGGTCCAGTTCTCACGGTTTAGCGGATATGAGATCACAGATCCAGACTGGGACACGGACGACGAGGGTATTTGTCCCTGCTGCGGCGAATCGCACCCAGGCTCGTCTTTTCTGGAGTTTCTGGTGGATGATGACCTTGCTGACTGACCGCAGAATGAGTACCCTTGGGCGTTTGTGGCTGTTGGCGAAAGCGTGGAACTGAGCTGGGGAAGAAAATGTTTGCATGAATAGATACCCTTTAGCTAGCGAGGGCGTAATGACCTACGCGGTGGTAAAGCAATACGAGCTGTCTGATTTTTGGTCACTTTTGGTCACTCTGAGTGCCTTGATCGTGTCAAGATGAGGGAGGATGAGACGCTTTTGATACATGACGTCGGAGTGAAATTGTTAATTAGTCACGGGTGAGAAACGGTCCAGATTGGTAAGCTTCATGTGTGCGCGGTACGTGATGAATGTGCATTTGTCATCCTGGCATCAACATCGAATACCCCTTGCGGCAGATGACAGCTCGTGACTGCAAGCCACAGCATCGAAGGACTCTGGCCGGAGCAATCAAAAGCAGCCCGCGATGAAGCTCTTCGACATGCACCTGCCGGCCTTGGTGGCCCTGGCCATGCTCCTGTCTATGGCCACGTCGGAGCACACGAGTAACTGGGCCGTCCTGGTGTGCACCTCGCGGTTCTGGTTCAACTACCGCCATCTGGCCAATGTTCTTTCCATGTACCGGACGGTGAAGCGGCTCGGCATCCCCGACTCGCAAATCATCCTCATGCTGCCCGACGACATGGCGTGCAACCCGCGCAACGCCTTCCCCGGCACCGTCTACAGCAACTCGGACCGCGCCGTGGATCTGTACGGCGACAACATCGAGGTCGACTATCGCGGCTACGAGGTGACTGTTGAGAACTTCATCAGGCTGCTGACGGATCGCGTCGGCGCCGAGATGCCCCGGAGCAAGCGCCTCCTGACCGACGATCGAAGCAACATCCTGGTGTACATGACGGGCCACGGCGGCAACGAGTTTCTCAAGTTCCAAGACGCCGAGGAAATCGGCGCGTACGATCTCGCGGATGCGTTTGAGCAGATGTGGGAAAAGAAGAGGTGTGTGGTGATTCGGCTCTTCGGTGTTTCTCCCTGTGCCCCCGCAGGAACTGACCCATAAAGGTACCACGAGATTCTCTTCATGATCGACACCTGCCAGGCCAACACAATGTACAGCCGACTATATTCGCCAAACATCATCGCCACCGGGTCGTCGGAGCTCGACCAGTCGTCGTACTCGCACCACGCCGACAACGACGTCGGCGTCGCCGTCATCGACCGCTACACATACTATAACCTGGAGTTCCTGGAGAATCAGGTCCAGGACTTGAACAGTAGGAAGACGGTCGGCGATTTGTTCGACAGCTACGACTTTGAAAAGATTCACTCCAACGCCGGTGTCCGCTACGACCTCTTCCCCGGGGGCGCCGAGGGAGCTCGGAGCCGGCTTATCACCGACTTTTTCGGCAACATCCAGAACGTCGAGGTGGACCGGGCCAACGACTCGGCGTTGGAGGAGGAGCTACTCTCGTTGAGCAGAACTATTGCTCTACTTCGAGAAAAGGAAGCCAGCACGGCTGCTGCGTCGCGCAACGTCACGTCCATGCCGCCGAGCGTCCCAAGCGAGCCGGTCAGGAAGACACAGGGCGTCACGGCTTTGAGCGATGACGACCGGTGGACGAAGAAGATTATCGGGGCCACGGCGCTGGCCGGCTGCGCCCTTCTTTGGGGCATCGGGTCATTTCTGGAGAGATGATATCATATCCGCTTGCAGAGGAGGTGGGTGGAAAATACAGAGACCGGACTCATGAGCGGAGTCCGGTTTGCCGAGTTTGAATCGATTGCATCGCCATGTGCGCGAGGGTGTGAGGGCGCTTTGCCACGGGCAGGAGTTTACGGTATTGTTAGTATTCCGAATCTGTCGTTTATACCCGGCTTGTAGCTAGACGAGACACGAACAGGCAAATAAAGGTGAAAGGTGTGTTGCGTGCAGGATTCTAGGGTGCATTCCTTGATCAGGAGTGCAAGTCGAAGGTGTGCTTAGTCAGCCGGAAGCCTAACCGTCGGAATGACTCTATCACGGGCGGCTCAGTGTGGCGAAAACTTGAGAGGCTTCCTAATTTTCAAATAAGACTCACAGACGCCAACTTGGTGATGGATGAATTGAGACTGCGGCCTTGGAACCTCGTGCGCGTCTGGAGCGGCTCGGCATGATGGATCCGTCCAAGGTAAGCTTTGCGCAAGGCAGAAGCCATGGTGAAAAGTCGCGGCTGAAGGCGCCCAACCCACCAAAGAGAGGTTGCTGACGCGGATTCGTCGCAAGGCCCGTCCGCTTGAGGCACTAGACTTTCGCTTCCGTCCCCTGGCGCCCCTGGCCCTCGCGTGGTCGTGCGACGCAGAGCTGGCCGTCGCCTTGGACGACGCCATCCACGTCCTCATCCCCGAGTACCCCAAGGAAAAGAGCGGCGGCGGCGACAATGACGCGGGCTTCGACGAGGCCCTGCTGCAGCCGCAGTTCTCGCTGTCGCTGCAGGTGTCGGGCATCTTCCGGCCCGAGCCGTCCATCAACGCCAAGCTGTGCGCGGCGGCGGGCGTCGTGCTGCCGGCGCGCGGCGCGGGCGACGAGTTCCGCTTCCGCGGCGTCGGCCACGGCCTGCTCTCGCGGAGCGGCGCGGCGCTGGGCCAGACGGTCCGCGTCGAGTGGTCGCCCAGCGGGCTGGGGCAAAACCTGCGGCCCGTGCTGGCGGCGCTGACGACAAACGGCGGCGTCGTGACGCTGGGCGAGCACATTGATCCCGCGTCGACGGTTGCGTCGGGCGCCACTGCGCGCTCGTTCAAGAACTGGCGCGTGCTCTGGGGCCTCGGCGCGCTCTTGCCGGTCCCGGACGGGACGCGCAAGGAGGGGTTTCGCGAGATGGAGGACAAGATTGTGGCCTTTTCGTGGGCTAGGGAGGTTCTTCCTGGCAGGGCTCTGCTGGCCTACGCAAACGATGCCGGGAGGATTGCCATCATGGGAGTCCAGCACTTTCCCGGCCGGCGAGAGGAGGAGGCATCCCAGGGGCACGAGTCCGTCTGGCAGTTGCGCGAGCTGGCCCGGTTCGACGGGCGAGGGCCTCACAAGGTTAGATCAAATCGAGGGTCGCGCCTCAACCAAGCTCTGCCGTTGACCCGTCGCCTCCCCCACAGGTCCTGGACCCCCATGATCCCGATTTCGTTCCCTTTGGCAGCGCCTTCAGTCTCAAGTGGAGCCCGTGGCACGTCTCGCCCGACTCCCGAACCGCAACACTGGCCTACATCGCCCACAACTACGTCGGCTTCCGCCGCATCACCATCACCGGCGCCTGGGAGCGGGCGCGCAACCCGGCGCTGCGCGTGGAGCAGACGGACACGACGGCGTTTTGCATGAACCTCGGCCCGGATGCCTTTGTCGAGTGGGAAGATGCTGTACAGGCCTCGAGTTCTCGGACAGAGTGTGTGCGTGGGCTGACGATGCTGTTGTCAGGTATGGCCAGACGGCTCCCATGGCCAAACGGCGCGCGGCATCATCGCAACGCCCTTTGTGCCCAAGCCGTTCCAGGTCGATCTCTGCGCGGGCCCGAGCAAGCCGATGGCGCCTCACGCCACCTCGCAGTGCGCGACGGTGTATCCCGCGGACGAGGACGCCTCGACGAATCCAATCACCGGTACGTCTGGAGCAGCAGCACACCCTCTGCCCCCCTTTTGCCACGGCCGAGGCCCCCGACGGGGCTGCCGATGACGGGCTGACGACGGCGCAGGCCTCGTCGTCCACAGGCCCGATCCGCACGATAAGCCCGCCGCGCCGCGCTACACCATGGTGCGCCTCTCGGCCACGGCCGCGACCCGCGACTGGTACCGGACCAACGTGCCCGAGGACGCCGCCGCCGCCGGCTCCCCGCGTCTGCCGCAGTGGGCCGAGTACGTGCGCGCCCAGACGGCCCGCGTGGTGCCGCGCCTCGCCGCCATGCAGGGCGTCGACTCGGACTCGGAGTCGGAGGACATGGAGGACGAGTACCTCCTCGGCGACGGCCGCCGCCCCATGTCGCGCGTCCACCCGCACCGCTTCCGCCTCTGGGGCCTCGCCGCCTCCCCCGGCGACGCCTGCTCCGCCGTCCTCGTCACCAAGCACAGCACCCACCACCCGCACCGCCGCGCCCTGTCCAAGCTGCTCTTTGCCTGGCCCGAGAGGGGCGACCCGCCGCCGCCGCCGCCGCCGACCGCCGCCGCGTCGCGCCCCCGCCTCACCACCGAGGGCCGCCTCTGGGAGGCCGTCTATGGCTGCCAGGGGAGCGTCGCCGACATTGTGCCCACCGCGGGCGCCGCCGCCGCCCCGGCCCTGCCGAGCCCCCTTCGCGACCTGTTCCGCGACGTCGTTTCGCTGCAGCGCTGCGTCTTTTGCGTCGCCCCGCTGCGCATCTCCTTTGACGAGTCGGCGTGCGAAAACGGCCACTTGTTCGGTCAGTCTCCACCTCTTCTCCCCTTTCCTCTTCTTCCCTCTCCTCTTCTTCCCTCTCCTCTTCTTCCCTCTCCTCTTCTTCCCTCTCCTCTTCTTCCCTCTCCTCTTCTTCCCCCCAACCAAGTCATGATCAACTCCCCGTTCTCTTCTCTCGCTAAACAACCCCCCCCCCCATCGGGGACGCAGCTACCTGCGCCGCCTCGGGCCTCGCCATCATGGCCCCGGGCGTGTCGCGCCTGTGCGCCGTGTGCGGCCTGCGCTGCCTCAAGGTCGGCGAGCTGGCCGCCCTGGCGCGCCGCCTCGTCGGGCCCGATGCCGTCGTCGACTCGACGGGCGACGTGTGCGGTGGGTGCGGGGGCAAGTTCGTCGCCTAGACACTTTGGCATGGTCCTGCAGGCTCTCGCGTTGGGCATCAGGGCATGGTCGCTTGGGTGCTGAGTGTGCCCGTGGGGAGGATCCAAGGGGAGTTTCTCTTATGTGCGCTTCTGCGCGAGTATCAGCCGTCGCCAGACTTCAAGCAAGATTCCTCTGGATATGTTCCATGCAAAGGCGAGCATTTCAGATATCAGTCCGTCGTCAATTATGTGCATTATAGCCCGTCCTCCATGAACATTGTCCATCTCCACCATCGGCGATAGCCCCAGCCCCTTCGTCCCCTGCCGCCAGCAAGCCGAACCCTTCTAGTCACCAGTCGTCCACTTCCGAGATAACTCGCGCCCCTTTCCTTCCCAGCCCAGTTTTCAAGTGCCCGCGTCTTCAGAGCAAGGGCGTGCGATCGCCCTCGTGCGCGCCGCAGACCAGTCGCCCGTCACTGGGCTGGACGGCGTGGGGATGCTCGGCTGCGCGACAAAACGGGTCAGCAAGTCAAGTCCAGCCGCGGTATGGTACAAGGCGGGTAGAGGGGGATGCATTACCTTGAGAGCCAAGTTGCAGTGTGGCGGTCTTTGGGCTGCCGAGGTGGTCCAGGCAGGTACACTCGAGGCGGAGGGCAGCAGCCTCGTCGCCCGGGAGAGCATCGTCGCCGCCAAGGACGACGCAGGGCCAGCAGAGAGAGTCAAAGTCGCCCCTGTTTATTTGAACAAGCCAGTCAGTCAGCCAGCTCCCGACGCGTCTTCCGAGAGAAGGTGGGGGAAAGACTCAACGCACGACTCTTGGTAGATGAGCTCCCCGTCGTGAGCGCCAATGCAGCGGTTCAGGTTCAGGCTCGTCCGCCACCACTGCCCGTCCCCATCTACGCACTGCCCCTCGAGCATCGTCCTCCCCTTTCCCCCGTGCGCCTTGAGCATCAGCGAAGGCCGGCACTGCCCGCTAAACAGCAGCGGCCCGTCGTCGCCGTCCTCCACGGCGTTGTGCACCTCCTCACCAGGAGCAACCGTCGCCGCCGCAGCAGTCTCGGTGGCCACCGCGCTCGACGCCTCGGCAGCCGTGGTGGGCACGACAAAGACGCCCGCAGGCCGGCCGACGACCAAGCCGTCAGCGACGGCGGCGGCGGCGGCGACATCCTTCTTGGGGAGGCCGACACGAGCGGCTGGGCCCGGCACTGCGACGGCGGCGGTGGAGAGGATGAGCCTGGCGGGATGCATCTTGGTTTTTCCTGCCCCTTCTTTCGTTTTCGCTTCGTCGCTTCGCGGGAAGAACTTTGGTCTCGATGCTTCTTTTCCCCGGGGGTTCGCCTTTTCAGTGTGCGGTTTGGTGACTTCGATGGGAAGCAGATGGGTGAGATGAGTGGGCAGCTTGTGTTGGTAGTCAGCGAGTTTCGAAAGGTAGTCGAACGGAGGAGGAGTAGTTGCCCACGAAAGGAAGGTGCCGGTTTTTGTGCGGCCGGTTTTTTTGTAACGATTTTTTTGGGGGATTGGATTCCTGTTTTTCAACCCGCATGAGAGAGAGACGAACAATAGGATACAGGAGGAGACGAGGATGGGATGAAAGATGAGAGTAGAGGGGTGGGGAGGAAAAGACGAGAAAAGAGAGCAAGCGGGGAGGCAGATTCCAAGCTGGTGCCCGAGGCATCAAGATCCAACCATCGCCTGTTCAGGAGCAGAACAATAGGCAGGTCCAAAGGAGACAGCCCCTCCTTCCCCGTCCCCAAGCCCAGATCCAGGTCAGTTTCATGATTCATCAGCCAGCCGTGGCCGTTGAAGGCCTCCAATCCCCGTATATTCCTCCTTTACGTCTGCACTCGCGTCTCTCGAGCCAGAGAATCGCATCGTTCCCAGCCGACCTCATCAAGACCTGCGGGCTCCGGGACAAGCGCGCAGCCGTCTGTGACCGCCCGCTACATAAGAGGATGTATTGAGAAAAGGAAACTAGATCTGCCTACGTGGGCTCCCGGGGACTAAATCCCTCCAAAATGGGTATGAGTGAGTGACGAGAAGAGTACAATTAGTCTTCAAAAGTACGTTCCCAACCATCATGACAATTGGCCCTGAGGGACCTTGTGCGTTATCCATGTCGCACCCCGTTCCAACAAAAACTCCTGGCCTTTTCGTTTCCTTCGCTTTTTGCCGCCTCAAATAACCAGTCCAAAGTCCTCGAGCCGTGCGCTTCATTCCGTGGCCCACGGCCGGGGCTCTTTCAGCCAGTTTGACCGGCTCCCGAGATTCTGCCCGGGCACCGGCTTTCTGCCGACGGATCCCGGTGGTGGAGGGCCTGACGGGGGAGGCCCAGGCGGTGGCGGGCCCGGCTGCGGAGGAGTCACCAATCTCGCTCCACCTGGGCTCTGGGGTCGACTAGATAAGGCTCCTTGCTGTCTTGGTCGCGGGGACTGGGCTCGCCGGTTGGTGCTCGTGGGCGAGGTTGAGCCGGAGCTCTGGACCAGCCTGAGGCGCGAAGACTCCGAAGCAACGGGCCTCGACCCGTTGAGGGAGCCGGGACCTCGGGCCTGGCCGCTTGGGTTCACGGGAGGCCCCGGACGAAATGCGCCCGGGGGGAGTCGCGGCTTGACGGGCCGAGATGACAGGCACGTCCGAGGCACGACGCCCTGCTGAGAACGGTTGAGGCGGATGACGAGACACTGTTTGATGCGTTAGCGATTCATCGGGCTTCTGGCATGCTCCGAGACTTACCCATCCGTCGTCGTACTCGTGAAGCAGGCGGACCAGTTCCCCAACGCGCAGCTCCATCTCGTCTTCGAGCGTCGGCTTGAACTCGAGCTCGACGCGGTGGACGCCCGAGTTGGCGGGCCCACCGGCCGCCTCAATGGCCACGGCGCCGTTGGTGGCAAGTGGAGCCGAACCGGCCGGCACCGATGACACGCTAAACTCAGTCTCGGCGGGGCTCGGTGGTGACGCCCATATGTTCCGCCTCGGCAAGGTCAGGTCTACGTTGCTGGATCCATCCTTGCGCATCGACGTCTTGCGCGACAGGCCAGTGGCAACACCGAGGGCCGCGCCCGCGGCCATGGTACGTCCATTGATCTTGAGGGCGTCCTGGGAAAACGAGCTTCCCGGAGCGCGTGGCGCCTCGAAGAGCGTGGCGGGGGAAGTGCTGTTGCTGCGCATGCTCTGCTCCTCGACAATCGTCGAAGGGACGCGTTCGGCCTGTATTCCAAAAGGGTTGGCGGTGTTGGTGCTCCGGCTAGTGGCCGGGCGGTCCCACGCAGTGCCGACGGGAGTGAACTGGCCAACGGGCCGCAGGCTGATGCGAGGAGCCTTGGGGTCGCCTCGCATCGAGGGGGCTTCGAAGGGACTCGAACCCGCGCTGAAGCCCGGCTGAAACTTTTCGTCGCCATCGTCGAGCCTGATGCGTGCGGCAGCCTGCTTGCGACGACGATTGAAGAGGAAGTAGGCCAGCAGGACAACGGCGAGGACTCCGCCCAAGACGCCAAAAGCGATGCCCGTCTTTACGCCCGCGCTGGAGCCCGAGTCGGCGGCGGCGCTTTCCTTTCTGTTCATTGACAAGTCCGCGGTAGAAGCGGAGGCCGAGGGTCGAGATGCCGAAGGCAGCAGACCTATGCGATCCGTCATTATGGGCACGGAGGTTGGGTCAGTGGCCGGGTTGCCGAGGACCGCTTGAAATGTGTTGGAGAAGCTCCGCGTGCTAGATGCGGAGACTCTGGCCGAAGAGGACTGGTCGGACGACTCGGGGCCTTTGCTGTCGACAGATGCGGGCGTGGGGGCTGGACTCGGGGCTGGTGACGGAGAGGGTGACGGCGTTTGAACAGGCGACAGGGCTCGCTGAGATGCCGTGGGAGGTGGGACATCATCATCGTCGAACAAGGTCGAGTAGCCGGCGATGGGGCCTTGAAAGGTTGGGGCCAGAGTCTTGAAGACGGTTTGAACGACGGTGGCCACGTCGTCTGAGCCCACGTCGGCCTCTGGGGCGCGATGAGAGCCGGGACGCTGTGCCATGTTGGAGTCGTCAACGGCTCGGCTGCGCTGGGCATCACCCTCTTGCTGTAAGTCGTCGTCGTCGTCGCGGACTCTGGAGTTGTTGTTGTCGGTGTTGTTGCTGTCGGGAGAATCTAGGTCAGACGCGTCGGTGGTGAAGAGGTTCATCCTGATGAACCAGTCGATGATGTCGCCGAGATGGTGGCGGCGATGCTTATGGGGCATGGCGGTAGGAATTAAAGGAGAGGCAGCGACCATTATGGAAGCTTGGCAGCGCTAAAGCGCCCCAGGTCCGAGAGCGCGGGACAGGCCCGTGAGCTGCCGGTGTGACGGGAGAGACGGCTGGTGCGACCGCGAGGACGGGAGTGACGGCTGGAATGCGCCAAAGGGGGAGGAAAAGAATGTATTGGATGGGCTATCGAGCCAACGACGCGACTTGCCCTGTTCCACTGTCTTGGATCAGGCGTCGACGGCCCGCAGGGGGCACTCGGGAAACAAGGGGTGAGGAGAAACAACAAAGGAAACCGGGGTGGAGAGAAAGAGAGCGAGCGAGGGAGGCGAAACGAAGCGAACGGACAATGGGTTCCAAGGCGAAGCCGGAGAGAAGGGTCGTTTCTGGCGTGCAGAAGAGCCGGGTGCCCGCCCTCCCCCTTGATTTGAACGATGGTCGTTTTGATAGCTCGATAGAGTCGGAAGAAGGAGTCGTCGAACCAAGTGAAACAGGAGCAACGATGGACGAGCGGAAGAGAGGCAGGCGCTCAGCGCCCTCAGGCCATGGTGACGCTGGGGGGGAGCCGACGCGGCCTGGAGCACCGACGCCGGTGGTTTGGATGGGACGGACGGGTTGGAGGCGTTGCACGGGCGGCGGCGGCGGCGGAGGAGGAGGTGGTGGCGGTGGTGGAGTGGAGGAGAGAAGGAGGCCGAAGAGGAGGAGGCGGCGGCTGCAGGTATTGAATAAAGGGTACCTCGAGAATGCCTGGGTGTTATTTAATGATTGACAGGCCGAGGGCGGTCGCCGGGGGACGAGCAGAATGCCTGCCAGCCCTGTGGCCTGGAGCTACGGGCCATCTAGTGCAGTTGCCCCCCCCCCCCCGAGAGAGCATCTTGGTAGAGCCAGGTCATGTTTCTCGCCTGGCCAAAAGGGACCGTGGCCAATTCGAGGTGCGTTCTACCCGTGTGGTCCGGCAAGGCAAGGCAAGGCAAGGCAAGCAACCCCTGTCCCTGTCCCTGCGCAGCACGGACACGGCTTCTCCGCACCGACAAGGTTGCATCATCATCATGTACGAATGGACGTGCGTGTGTGCCTGTTGCGCATGCGCCCGGACTCCAAGAGTTGCGGTACCTACCTGGAGAGGCCTACCTGGAGAGGCCTACCTGGAGAGGCCTACCTGGGAGAGGCCTGGAATTAAAGGTGCAGAGTGGCAGCCAACGCCCAGCAACCTGACGCAGTCCCCATCCCGCCGAGGTACTTTTCCACTGCCCGGTACATGGCGGTACCTGGCTCCGACGTGGTGCTGTCTTGAGCCGACCAGGAGATCTTCAAGGAACCCAGGGAGCAAGGGATGCGCTCTCTCCCTCGCTGGTCCGTCAAGGCAGCATCAATTGACATGGCCATGTCCCATGGCCTTGACGGCATGCAGGCCTCGGCTTGCAAGCTCATGCACGTCGCACTGGGACAGATGCCAGGTACCGCCTGCGGCCAGATCAGGTACCTGTGCCTGCAGGCGGTGACGTGCAGCCGAGGGAGCGGCCGATCCTCCCGGTAGCGCCAGGGGCGCGGGCCCTGTGGTTGGCTGGTTGACCGCCTTGTCTCGCCGCCCTGCGGGAAGGGGGGGGAAACGCTACCTGGAAAGATAGTGGGTTTAGTGGGGGCTTGCGGCAGTCAATCCGTCCTCCATCATTTGCATCACCACCTGCCTGCATCGAGTCACCACTACAGTACTGCTGTACCTACTAGTAGGTAGGTAGATACTCGTACTACTTGCCCCCCAAGGTTGGCACTTATTACTACGCACTAGTACCTACCTGGGTAGCAGGCAGTACTCCGCCGGAGCCTTGCTCTGAGGCGCTGGACCAGGTATTAGTCGCGGCCGAGACAGAGAGAGACCACAGACTTTGTCTGCCCTGGCCAGTGTCTCTTATCCGGATAGAAAGCATGACCATGACGTTGTCGAGGTAATAAAGCCCAAAAGCAAAAAGATGATCAAACTCAGTCTCCATGGCCGTACTTTCGGCGCCTTGTCTGGTTCTTCTTCTTCCGTACAAGAATACAGAATCTTCATGTCCAGCCGCAGCAGGCCGCCACAAAAAAAGACCCTGAAACGAGCCAAGCCCGCCTGGGCAACCGAGAAAGAAGCAGAAGAAAAACCAAAGAAAAAACAGCCAGATCCTGGCTCCACAGCCGTTGAACCTTTTGCTTCTTCTCGCCTGTCGCTTCTCTCTTGCATGGGGCGCACGCGCCGTCGCGTAATCGTACGTGGATGACAGCAGACAAGGACATTACTATATCTGCATCGCATCCTTCTCCTCCTCAGTGCCCTTTTTGGTTTTCTCCATTTCCCCCATCTCCAGGCGACACCAAAGCAGCCAGGACCCCAATCCCTCGGCCGTCGCATTGCCCAACGCTCCCGCCCCGTTGCCGTGCGCATCCGCCGACGAGAGTCTACCTACTGTATTGTCTGCCATGCTTACTTTTGCATCCATCCATTCTATCCGCGACGAACCGAACCGTTGCCCGCTGGTGTCCAGATCCACCACTTCGTTTCACCACACCCGCTGACCCACAACTGAGCCCTATCTGGTCGTCCATGCTCCCCCGAATCCCATCCACGTTTTCTCCGTTCCTTCAATCCTCCTTCCATCATTCTTCCTGGCCAGCACCACGTCAAATCAACCAAAAATAAAAATAAAAAAGGCCCCAAGCCCCGAAGAGGCTTGGTTTCGCCCAGCGCGCTCCGTTGACTACCCAGACTTCACGTCAACGACGCATGCCCTCATGGCCCCCAACGACTCGAACCCACGGACCAGTGAACCTTTTCTTTAGCCTTTTTTTCGCTCTCTCACTCGTTTGAAACTCTTGTAATCCCAAAAAACCTGGTCTTGGAATCCGCCAGCGTTGTTGGTCTGGACTGGGTGAGACATGCTCGGGCAACCGTCTCCCGTTCCTGACAAAGGGGAGCGACGGAACAAAAGGTCAGGTCTGCTCGGGTCACTTGACGCATTTGCTCGAGACAGGCAGCGGGCCTTTTCCTCTTTTGGGCCACGTCTGCGTTGCCCCGGTTGCGCAGCACAACCGTTGGGAGTGCGGCACCGTGTTTACTCTGTGCTCGATTTGAATTCAGCGTTGCTTTGCCCTCATTTTTTTCTTTTCCTAATGCCATGGCATTCATCGTGTGGGAGCCATGCGCTGAAGCTGCGGTAGAGCGCGTTGCATCCCTTCTCTTCCTTCTTTTACATTTGCCGGCCGTTGCCCGACCTGCGCATCCGGCAGCCACTGGGGCGTCCACGTGTACCACCCGGCCGCCAAGTCGGGTGGATCCCGGGCCCGGCGCCGAGTTCGCCGACCAACCCGGCAATTCGGCCATTCATGAACCACACAGTATTCGAGCCATGGCTCTCTCCCGTAATTCCATAGCGGCTCGCGAGCCATCTTTAGATCGCAACTTGTCTACGGTCTATATGCAGCCACACCCGCTTGCACTCGTCTCTATCCATGAGCACGCCTATGCATGAGCGGCTTCACCCGTCGCCAAAGCAGCATGCGATGCAAAATCGCCATCTCCAAACCCCGAGCACGTGCCTACATCGAGTCTTCCATCTGTCGACTCCTCGCCCTCGACCAGTTGTCCCGGTCCTGCTTCCCGCCCTGGCTCTCCAGCCCCATGCCCCGCTCCACCCATTCCCTGCTCTCCATCTGACTGAGCCGGCTCAGCGCGCGCGCAAACGCAAACGCCTCCTCTTCGCCCGCAAACAGGCTCGTCTTCTTGAGCTGCTTGGCGCTGTGCTCCAGGTCCTCCATCATCCGGTCCATGGCTCTGCCGTCCTTGCTCTGCGGGTTGCCCTGGAGCAGGCTCTCGGCAATCTCGTCACGCGACACAAAGAGCTCTGTCAGCGGCTTCTCCGTCGTCAGCACCAGCTTTGCGTTGCCCTCGTACACGGCGTCGACAAAGGTGATGAACCGCCGGGCCAGGTCGCGCTCGCGTATCGTCATGCCCGGCACGTCCGTCACGATGAAGGCGTCGTAGCTGCGTACCAGCTCGAGGTAGTCGGCCGCCGACTTGGGCTGTCCGATGAGCTCGGCAAACGTGAACCAGGCGCACCGCCCGCTGACGCGCGGCACGTATATCTCGCGGCCCCACACCTTTTGCGTCTCCGGGTGCGGGTTGAAGTTTTCCGAGTCGCCGAGGAAGCGGAACCACTTCTCGGCGTGCGAGTTGGCGTGGTTGTCGAGGGGCGTGTGGTACACGCCCGAGGGCGGCCGGGGGATCTTGCGGTAGTCGGTCGGAGAGTCCAGGTTGATGATGTGCAACCGGCTCTTGAGCAGCTTGATGGCGGGGATGAAGGACTCTCGCTGGATCCCATTCTTGTACAGGTCGTCTGGCTGGCGATTCGACGTCGTCACCAGCACCACGCCGTGCGACATGAGCGCCTCTAGTAACCTTAACGATGCCAAGGGGACACGGGTCAGTGTCGACAGCTCTTGAGGCTTGCAAACGGACCCCCGCGTGTGCCTGTGTTGGCTAGCGAATCCTGTACCTTCTGAGTATCATGGCATCGGCCACGTCTGTGCACTGAAACTCGTCGTAGCACAGCACGTTGCTCTGCTCGGCAATGTCGGCTGCGACATACGGCACCGCGTCGATGTCGCTGCCGTGCTCCGTCTTCATCCGGTGCAGCCGACGATGAACGTCCTGCATAAAGTTGTGGAAGTGGATGCGCGTCTTGGTCTTGACCGAGGCGGGGAGGGTGTCGTGAAAGAGGTCCATGAGCATCGTCTTGCCGCTGCCCACGTCACCGTAGAGGTAGAGGCCGCGGGGCAGGTTATTCGGGATCTCGCCAACGGCCGACTGCGCGCCTCTGCCCTTGCCGAATAGGGAGGAAAAGACGGACTTCCTGGCAGGCTTGAGGAGTTGGAGGCTCGGGTGGACAACGGGGGGTGCGTGGTAGTTGCGCAGTTCGTTGTGGAGGTGCTGGAGGCTCTCGATGATGCCTGGGCGGCGCAGGAGACTGCAGTTAGCGCGCCATGCAGGTTAAAGTCTCGAGCGCAAAACTCGTCACCTCACCTCTCTGGTGCTCGTCGTTTCTCAACATGCCGGCCTCAACCCGCCTATCGTACTCCTCCAATGGCCCGTCGGCGCGCCGTGACCCATCAGAGAGAGTCGCCAGCGACCTTGAGCCAGCCCGGCACGCCGAGGGAACGGGTTTGCGCAGAGCCATCATCGGCCGGGGCATCCACGGACCGCCGCGCGACAGCAGGCATGGCGTTGTCATCTTCGGCCGAGCGCTCGTGCAAGATGACGATGCTGCACGCATGGAGCGGCGCCGCAGAGATGCAGGGGCCATACGGCACCGCAAACATGCCTCCGGCGGCACCGCGAGACGTCGCATGCTTCTCCGACGGGGGAGAAGGGGTGGACCGAGGGCGAAGAAGCTGCTTGCACGTCTTACGGCCGAGCAAAGGCAGACAGGCAACGAGTCACCATCGGTGAGGGTTCGGCCGAGCGGCTCTGCAAAAGAGGCGGTGAGAGAAGCAGTGCTACGTCCACAGACAATGGAATTGGGCGGTTCGAACCGACAAGGACTCGGCAAGGGAAATGGGAATGGTGGGATCGCGGCCGGTGACGGGCGTTTGTCGGCGATGTGTGACGCGACGTTTCTGCCGCCGGCTGGGAATGATAGCGTCTCCACATTCGTAGCTCCCCAGAAGCCGAAGGCTGGTCAGGTGATTTGGAGCCCACTGCCACAAATTATGCAAGCCGGTCTGCCTAGTACGACGTGCATAAACTATGCAACGCTCTCCCCGTTCCGTCTCGACCGAATCTCGGAGCGGAAGCCGGAGATGCGGGCCGGCCGGTATTCCGGACGGCACTGACGATGTGATACGTATGCCTAGCCGCTCTGGCGACACAAGCGTAACGGGCCTAGGTTGTAGCGCAATTTTGTTTGTAGCATCGCTGCCGCCCCTCACTGCACTCTGTGCATACTGTAGCTCGGGGTTCGCTCGGCCTTTGGATCAGACCTTGGACGGAAACACAGTGCTCAAGTGAATGAATCTCTCCACACATTTACGGTCCCAAGCAATGTGCGAATCAGTTGCTCGGTTCCCAGGGAGCAGCGAGTTGAGAGATGCGTCTCACTGCAACACAACTGTACGAACTCCAAAAAGCGAAAGCACCAGGATGGCCTAGTTCGTCCATATAATAATAGTCATGGTACAAAAGAAGACCGTCGCGCGTATCACAATATTTGTCGGCCGAGCAAGCGCGACACTTAACCCGTGCAAGCGCTCGCCTAACCTAAACTATCCGACTTATTCAGTTTTAGTGGCATCAAGACCAGACATGTTCTCGAAGCTGAATATTCGCCTATACAAGGGTCAACAGGTAAAGAGCCATTCTTGTCAATTGACTGGCAATGACAACTGTATCGATGAGATGCACATTAAATCAATGCCCCGGCCATAATAATCGCTCAGCGAGTGGGTATTACAATCCTGAACACCTTCCCCTTCCCCTCCCGTCTGCCATCTAAGCCATGCTCCTCAAGACCGGCCCAGAGCCCAAGGTTTCCTTCCTCGCGGACCCTTTTCCTTTCGGCGCATCATACCATCAGGGCGGCCAGACCCACGGCAGCAGCCAGGCTCATCATTGGCACGGAGAGGGCTCCGGCGGCAGCCTTGACGGTGCCGTCCGGATTCCTCGGGACCCTCGGGTCGTCATTGTCGTCCAGCTCGCCGCCGTACGGGGAGCTGCCGGGCGTCACCGACCGGGACAGGGCCCTGGCCTGATTCCTGTACGTGTCCAGGTTCTTGTTGCCATTGGGGTTGATGATGCCAACCATGCCCTTGGGGCACTCGTCTCCTTGAGAGGAGTAAAATGGCACGGGCTCCAGGCTGTTGACCTTGATGCGGAAGACCTTGCTCTGTTGGTGGCTGTCAGCGGGCACTCGCATAGCGACACAGAGAAATGAAGGACACTTCAGGCGGCGTTGCAGTCGCTCAGGGAGAGGAGGAGGGGAGTAACGCACAGCCTCGCCGCCAGTAGCAGGCATGAAGCCCGAGTAGAAGCCGCTGCCGAGCTGCATGGGCGAGCAAGGGTTCTCAAAGACGCCGGAGACGACGCTGTGGTTGCGGGCCTGGAAGTGGAACTCGATGGTGTCGCCCACCTCGGCCTTGACGGCGTCGGGGTTGAAGGTGTTGCCACTCGTGGCGGTAACCTTGATGGTGTCGGCGCTGGCGACGCAGGCGAGGGCAGCCGCGGCAAGGCAGGTCTTGAGGCAAGGCATGGCGAGCGATTTTAGACAGGGACGTAGGATTTAGAGAGGCGGATGTGTCGTTGGGGAAGAAGACGGAATGTGGAGGGCTGGCGGCGAGGCGTCTTCTCTCTTGTCCTCTCTGCTTTCTTCCGCTCTCGTACTTTGTCGGTAGTGCAATAGGTCAGGACTCTTAACGGGCCAAGCCTCCCTCGTCGGGGCAGCCCCTGTTTCTTTTATCCTCAGAAGAGGCTGTCGTCGGGGCGCAAAAAGGGAGAGGTCGCTCGTGACGCGGTGAAACATGACACGGTCAATCGCTGGCCATCCCTGGCGCGAGCTTTTTCAAGGTCTGAGCCAGCCACATCCAACATTGACAAGCTGCATCCTTTGGGTGAGCAGGCAGGGACCCCTGACCCGTTCATTTCTTCCTAGCCTCCTCCCCCCTTCCCCGGATTGCGTCGTGTGGACTCGTTGGGCGGCTCTCTAGCTGTTGGATGAGCGGGTGGCAGAGACCCGTCTCTCCCTGGGGACGTGCTGCGGCGTGCGTCGAGAAGACGTCGTCTCTGGTTTGGGAGGGTGGATGATGCCGGTGGCTGGATACGTCATGGTAAGATAACAGGCCAAATGCCACGATGGCCACGCTGGCGGATGAAACTGTCCAGGGTGGAAGGAACAAGGAATGTCTCACGCATGGTGCGAGACAGCCAGGGAACACGAGGCTATTGCTTTGGGCTCTCTCTTCCCCCTCGAGATGCTGCGAGGGGAAAATTCGGCGGTTTCGACATCTGGCGAGATGAGCCTGCTTCCATGACTATAGATTGTGATTTCTTCTCGATCCTGGGCGTTACAGTGCGATGGCTGGCGTTCGAGGCCGGGGTCTCGTGAGTGGCTCGTGGAGCGGCGGCGGCAGCCCCCTGTACCCCTGGTCGATGGGTGATGCGGGCGCTGTGGATTAGGCCTCAGCGGCATACAACAGGCAAGGCAGGCGAGGACGCTGAGGTACCGAGGACCAGGAGCCTCCCGGTTCCGCCGAGGGGGATATAGCGCGCAGAGCCGAAGCCAGCGGTACCCGGTACCCATGGACCACCACGTAAAAAGGTCTTCCCCCAGCGAAACCTCGCCAACAGAATCAAAGCTCGTGACGTCCCTTGCGAATCAATCACATTTTATCAGCAGCCCTACCGCTTGTATCGTGACGGCTACTGAGGAATGTGCCTGGATTTACCGCGCACTAACGACCTGCCAGGTAGCTTCCCCAGATCGTGGGGTCCCAAGGGCGTGGGGTCCCAAGGGCGTCGTCGCCGCCGCTCCCTCGTCCTCGTCCACTATCTCTCCGCCCTCGGCCTGTGCGCTTCCGCCCCGACCTCCCGAATTCCCGCTCGAGGATGTTTGCTTTGCTATTCCGCCAGCCGGGACCCTGCCTTGCACGGGGCCTCGTGTCGTTGCGGGTGCCGACGTGTCCCCCTTGCAGACTCTCTGCCGGCGCCCCCTCGAGGGACTACCGGTTGGGGCAATCGTTGGTGACCATTTGAGACCTCGCGCCCCTGCTCTTGGCCAAGTCAGCGCGCATACCAACACGCACTGCAAGTTCCGCCCCCTTGATCGAGATGAGGGGGAACCAGCCATCGTCTGAATACCATTCTTGGGGCCAGCAACTAACAGAAAAAGGGAACAAAGGCAAGAGACGCCAAGTGCAGATAACTTGGCAAGCCATTATTCGCCCGCCCTCGCCCCGGCTTCAACTGTGTTGTATTTGGCCAAGCCTTGCAGACAACCAAGAGACATGACAGCCGTGGCGCCTACGACTTACCCGAAACTGCGCATCCATTTTTCGTGGCTGCAGCGACAGGTGGCCGAGGAGGAACACGATTACGTTGGCTTGATTCCAGCATTGGCTGTGTTTTGGACTACTACGGCATTGTGTATCTTGGCCGTCGATCATGGCTCAGTGGACCTGGTCTCGAGGGCTTTAGCCTCTGGGGTTCGGTGACTCGCCGACGCCGCCTCTTGTTTCTTTTTCTCATGTCTCTTCGGCGGCTGTGGCTATTAGTTAACCAGACTTACGACCCAGCACGAGAGCCCCAGCAAATTTTCAAGAGGCCTGCGCAGCTGGATGGAAAGCACGTAGCCGCTCCTTGATGCCAGTCTGCTCGGAACCAGCAACGCGGCGAACATGCCGGGGTGCTTTTTGAGGCAGACCGGGAGCTGCTGTCTGGATGGCTCGCTGCAGACCGCCAGAAGCGGCAGGCCAGAGGAGAAGGTAGCTCGGAGGCCTCCGAGATGAATGAGTGGCCCGCCGCCTTGGAGCTCGTCGACATCGGTGACGGGTCAGCAATTGATTGCCCGAGTCCAGCGTGACTGGGATCTCTCTCTTAAGCCAATAACCTCGGTGAGGCAGCTCCGATGGCGGTTCAAGCTGTGTAACGGCATGCCCTTTCTGCTGAATTTCTAGAAGCGGGCTTTACCGCCCTTTTCTCTTTGCCTGCAAGGCATGGTGGAAGCATGCGACGTGGGCTGTGAAGCTGAGAGTGGCGAAGAAGGTGGGAGGCGGGGGGAAAAAGGAAGAAGAGAGGAAGAGAAGTGATATTTTATTAATATCACTTGATCAAGTGACGCCTGGAAGACGCACCCCTTCTGGCAACACGACCGAGGAGCGGGCAAGAATTGCCGTCAACCTGGCCGGCCATTGTTCCGGCAGGCCCGGCAGAGGCAGGTGGCAGGGTAAGCAGCAGCAGCAGCAGCAGCAGCATCACGGCGTAGCCGGTCTGTGGCAGGGTTGCCGACTGCATGTACTGTATGCATGTACTTATGTATCATGTATGTAGGTAGGCATGTATGTATGTAGGTACATAGGTAGGTAGTAGGTACCGGGTAGGTATATATGTATGTATGTAGCCATGTACGTACAGTACTAAGTTATAGCGGGCTTCCGGTACGCTTTACCCAGCAGAGCTAATGAACTACTACACCATGGTGGGTGGTAGTGTGCGAGATCTTTGCGCCATAGTGCCTCTCTGCCTGTGGCGCTTCACTGCATCTACTGCACAGTACCCAATCCTCGAGAGTCTGTGTGCAGCTGCAAGATTATAGACGCTTCCAGGCTACTGTACCTTCCAAGCCTGTACTAAGTAACGTCGATGCGGCTGTCCCCCGATTGGAAGCCCAGACCAGACGAGCACGGCACGAGTGGATATGGCTTCAGCTTGCGAGAGGCGGCGAAAAAGGCCGGCCGGACTCTTTGGGGAAAGGACGAATCCACACGATTCTCGTTGAAGCATAAGCAGAGGCAATACAATGAGGATACTGTAGCTGGGTAAAATGCTGCTCCTGCCCGGCTGAGAGGAAGAGGAGGGTGGTTCCTGCCACCACCCCACCCACGTCCTGTACTGTACAGAGGTAGGTACAGTGCCTGTTGTGCTGAGAGGGAAGGGGTGGGTGCAGGGTACTAGTATGTATGTACTTGACTTGCAGACGTGGCGACCCAATCCAGCGGGACGCTTTCCGACTGTCAACCACTCAACCTCACATCGCCAGATCGCGACATTTTTTATTTTATTTTTCCTTTTCTTGTTGGTTACAGTACAATCATCAACTGGCCGACGCCTCCTCTTGTCAGCTGTCGTCAATCCCCCTCCACTCACACCTCGCACCTGCTCTTCCCTGTGCTGCCGCCTCGACGTCGCCCTCTACCGCCTCTTGACTTGTCCAACGGCGGCAGCGCTTCCGTCGACTCTGCGCTCGGCAAGGATGCCGCTGCATTGGTACGCACATCGCAGCAAAGCTCCTCGTTGCCCCAGTTCTAGAAGCGCTGCCTCTCTCGCGCGCAACCCTGGCAGGGGACCGAAAAAGCCGACGCACCGAGCTCGGTTCCCCGGAGGCGCAGATGGCTGGCGCTCCACAGTGCATCCGGTTCAGCTGTGGGTTGCAGCTTGCAGGAGAGGACCGTTGTTGCCGATGACGAGAGCCGCTTGCATGCACATACTGTACATACAGCACAGTCAGGTAAGCATGGCTAGTCATTGACTCGTGTGCTATCTGCACGAGTCTACACACTGCATGCATGCAGGCGCAAGGTAGTGGAGGGAACAAAATCATAGCGCCAATCCAGTCCATCCACTCAGCTGGGATAACCTACGACCCTCTGCCTCGACGGCCTCGGCCGATGCAACATGATGGAAAACTCGTCTATACCTGGCCGGCGGAGCTCGGTCTGCTCGGGCACCAGAGACGCTGCTTGACCACTGCCGCGTCTCCCCTCCCTCCCTCTCTCCACGAACCTGGTCGCTGACTCACTCCGCTCTCGTCGCCTCCACCGGCATCCTCCTCCCGCCCGAGTCTCAGCGCCATACATGCACGTATCGATGTTCTCGCATGCACATGCTCCTTGCTTGCCTAGCTGAAAAGCGACTCGAGAAAGACCAGAGCACAAGAAACTGCGGCCTTCTTGGCACTCGAGCCCTTGTCCTCTTGTGTGCAGAAGAGCCGTATTCGGCCCTTGCATACGTCACTCTCAGCTGCCAACCATGGAACCTGCTCTCTCATGATAGATGCCCTCTGTACGGTGCTATCCTGGCATTGCCCACCCTCAGCACTTCAAGGAACCTGGCCGGCTCGAAATTCCAAAGGACTGGGTCCTTATCCTGCTTTGGGCCACTGGCCTGCTCTGCGGTTATTAAGGTGTCGTGCTGGCGACAGCCTCTCCACATCTTAGTCGTCAGGCCGGGCAACGTCGTCCCCTTATCCCCGGCCTTGGCTGGATCTATTGGGCGCTTTCTGAATCCGGCCTCGGCCTTGACCCTTTCCGAACGGCTGCCGTTGAGGACCCTGGATCTGAACATGTAGACATTTGAAACTTCGCGGTCCTGTCACTGCCTTCTTCTTTGCACCCCTAATCTCCACCCCTTACCCCCTCCCTTGTCCGTATTGTACTTTGCAGTCGCGCCCAGCTTCAAACTCTGCCGCCGTCGAGTGGGATATGCTATGATTCTGGAGCTTCTCGACGTTTGTCTCTGGCACCTCAGCCCCCCCCCCCCCTGGCCATACAAGCAAGGACGACAGAAAGACTTCTCCAACTTCCCCTCTTCTCCCTTTACTCTTGCTCCGTCTCCCGCGGTACCTTGAGCTTTGCGTCAAGCCCCTACGTGTGGGACTATTCGTCTGCTTTCCCACCTCCACCCGCCAAGGAGAGCCTACATACGGGCAGGCCTGAAGGCTAAATGTCGGCCCCCGCAGTGAGTGAAGAGAAATCCACCCGAGACCGTACAAGGGAGACGTCTTTTGCCTGACACAAGGCTCGTTACTCGCTCCCATGCTCCAGCAAAGGGACAACTTGGCCCGCATCCGAGATAACCAGAGGAGATCGCGCGCCCGGCGGAGAGAGTATGTCCATGAGCTCGAACAGCGGCTCAGGGTGTACGAGCTCCAGGGCGTCGAGGCCTCCACTGAAGTCCAGATGGCTGCGAGAAGAGTAGCAGAGGAGAACAGGCAGCTGCGGGAACTGCTCAACAGACACGGTGTTTGC
This sequence comes from Hirsutella rhossiliensis, assembly GCF_020360975.1. NCBI lineage: Eukaryota > Fungi > Ascomycota > Sordariomycetes > Hypocreales > Ophiocordycipitaceae > Hirsutella > Hirsutella rhossiliensis. The sequence goes on from NW_025408669.1 coordinate 4,294,211, forward strand.
GACGACCACATCGCCCATTACCTGCAGTCGGGCACTTTTGCACCCCTCGATGCCGAACAGAACCACCCGTTTCGCGCCGGTGACGCCGGAACGGCTGTACAGTCGCTGCACCATGTGATGCTGCCGCGACGGCTGACCGGCCTGGACCAAAGCATGCCGCTCCCTGTGCCGGGCCAGTCGAGCCGGGAGACTTCGACGGCCAGCGGGTCAACGACAAGCTCGTCCGTCTGGGAACCGTCGCAGCCGTCGATGGCTTCGTACGGCCACCAGCGTCACATGGGCATGTCGGCCGCAGTCATGGGCTCGGCCGTCCACGCCCAGTACCCCCCGAGCAACCTGCCCGGGGGTCACAACACGGGCCGGCAAGACGCCGTCTTCGGTGGGCAGGCGTCCCCCTCGATGCTCAACAGCCCCGGCCAGACGATGCCTACGACACAGGCCATGCAAGCTAGCCGTCCGCTCATGAACTTGCAATATTCGTTGCCGACTTACCCAGACTCGACGATGCCGCACTACGGCCCTCCGGGAAGCGGCTGCTGATACGAGCCGGCGGGGGCCACGGGGCGCGTGGCGGTGATGAGTTGAGCGCGGCGATAGGAAAGGCTGACTGGCGCTTTTGGGCTCACCGCAGCCCGCAGGTGCCGCGGCAGCAGGGCGGCTGAAAAGGTGGAATCGGAGAGACAGCCATGGCGGCGCCAACAAGGCATAGGAACCGGGCTTCGGCACCATGAACTGAGACTCGGCTCATCGACTCGCCTTGGAGGGACAAACCGAGCCCATGGACAAGACATGGAGGCTTGACGTCTAGTTCAAGCTATACGCTAGTGGATGCAGGGATGGCGGCTTCAACTGCTGAACGGCACCCCAGTTAACCTTTTTAAGGTTTCGATCTAGCTGCCCACGAACCACGCGGCAATCGGGGACTATGCGTGGGCTCCTTTGAATTTTGGCCCAGCCGCCGACCGAGTGGTTGCGGAGCCGGCACGGCGAGGGGGCCGGAAGTGCCTCGCCGTGTCCCGGCCGCCCTCGGGGACTGCAAAGCGGCCGCATCTCGGTGCTGCCGGCCGACGATGCGAGGAGCCATGGCCATGAGAAGGAAATCAAGACCAGGGCGTGGGCAAGTTTGAGGCCGGAAGCCTGACGCGGGACTTGGACGTCTGCAGCCGGTGCCTTTGTGCTTGCGTGTACATTCATGGCTGCTTTCTTCTTCTTCCTTGGTGACTCTTTTGTCGTTGTTGCTGGACAATGCTTGCCGACCTTTGCAAGCAAATGGTCTGTCGAATGGGCCAAGCTTTTACACTATGACTGAGACGCGGCAAACCATCGCCGCCGGGGGCTCGACAAAGGTTCTCTCAACGCAGCACAAAGCGACGAGATGCTGCCTTCGATTTTCAAAGACGGATGCGCATTCAACCCGGGCGTCTTTCAAAGCTACAAAGCAGGGGAAAGCGGTCTGGCATCACGACACTGGTTTACGCCACGAACGGGACTAATAAAAAGACAATCGTCTTGGCTTGGCCTGCCGCATCAAACGAAACGGTCGCCACACCAACCTGCGCCAAATCAACGCGGGACTCGGCGACGAAGCAGCTCTGAACAGCTCTCGGCACTCGCGGGCGAGTCAGACCCCGAATACGTATAACGGGATGACGAAGCGGAAGACAACCAATGACGGAGAGGAGCAGCATGCGCTGGAGCGGAGAACTGTTAAGAAGGCGAGGATTTATGTACCGGAATCCCGGTTGCCCTCGGCAGAGACGGCGGACGCTGGCGCTGCACGTTACGAGACGGGGACGAGACATGAACCCGGGCAGAGCCCTGGCCGCGAGGCTGGCGAAAAGCTCTCACCCTCCACGACTGGTAGCGCCCACCAATCGGGACAAAGTGTGGCGAGACAGCGAACTACGGGATCTACATCAGACAAGGATGATCGTCGCCACAGCCGCGGAGCTGAACGGCGGCTGGAGCCAACGAGCGTCGTCGCCGCAGATGCAGCCGTCGCTGGAGGTGATGGGCCTCGTGGCTCTGGCACCGGTGACGCCGGAGTTTCTCGTCCTGGATCGCCACGCCCTCCCAGCCAGAAGAGCCTCTCGCAGGGTAAGTCGGCTGCGCCTCCTAAGCGATTGGGGGAGCAGTCGGCTTGCAGGAGCGACGGCGACGTTGAGAAGGCGACGACCACATATGTGCGTGGGGGCGTAAACGAGGACGGAAAGGGGGCGAAAAAGAGAAATGGTGACTCGAAGGAGCAGACTCCACAGAGGCGTTGCAGGGTCGAGGCCTCGACGTCCGCTGCTGGCCGTCAACCAACCCCTGAACCCGGAGCACGCGGCCGGGCGAAACTTTACCCAACACCGGCGCCAGCCCGCCGGCTCTCTCCACTGGCCTTGCCGCAGGTCCCCAGTACGACTCCTCCGCCTCGGTCGGGCCTTTCGGCGGCACCTGCACAGATTTTAGATCCGGCAAAGGCTCCAGCTTCGACAAAGGCTTCACCCCCAGCAAGGGCTCTAACTCCAGCAGAGGCCTCACCCCCAGCAGAGGCACCACTACCAGCAAAGGCTTCAACAACAGCAACGGCACCGGCGCCACGACGACCCCAACCGCCTTCATCTGCCTTCGTATCCACATCACCACGGTCACGCCATCCCCCTCTTCCTTCTCCTGCTGCGAGGCCCCCTATCCCCGCTGAGAGCTGCGATAACCAGCCCTTCGATTGGCTCGAGCTCCTTCAAGCCACCGAGGCCTTCATGGTGCTCCAACAAATGGAACTGCGTAGCTTCGTCTTGATGGCGGACCTGAACGGTGTCCATGATCGCCTGCACCCGCTCATGACCAGGGAGGGCATGGAAGCCGCGCCTGCTCGTGCGGGCCGTTTCCGCCGCGCCGTCGTGGACAAGCACATTGAATTCTTCGGCCCCTTGCGCATCGATCATCTGTCCCTCGTGCTCGAGGTCATGAGGGAGAAGCTGGATGGGCTGTGGGAGGTTGGCCGCCGGGCTGTCAGGGAGCCCGAATGGATCGAGGAAAGATACGCGCGGCACGCCCGGTACGCCATGGTGTAGCGAGCACTCTGGGTCGCATATTTCCTTCTCCTCCGTCGTCTCACGATGTCTCGTCACCCATTTCCTCTTCCCTCCCCCCTCTCTTTCTCCCTCTCACCCACTCACTGTGTCTTTTGTCGCGCACATACACTCACACACTCTGTCACAGCCTCTCCAATTTCCCCTCTTTCACCGCCCCCCCCCCCTTTCCCGTGCGCGGCTTGTATCGCTGGTTGAGTCTCTTTCTTTCATGTTTGTGTATTTGTGCTAGAATTTTTTTTTTTTGGCTGGGGAGTATGGCTTAAGGGGCTTAGAAAAAGTATGGTGTAGACGAGCTGGCGCCGGGGGCAACCGTCGGCGGCATGAAATCGTAGATGCTTTCATGTCATATTTCTTGAACTTTTCTGTCCCTCATAAAAACGTATCCAGAGAATACATGTCTGGACATCTTTAGGCTGCGCAGCATGCTTGTAACCCTTGCCGTCTGCGAAATCGGCGAAAAGGAAGGGAAATGTATCCTTACTTTTTTGTTTAAGGAAAGGGGATAAGCCGGAAACTCCCGTGTCGTCAAGGCTCTGCCACCCGGTGAGCATTCTCTGCCATGTAAAGTCACCGGCTGAGTGCATAGTCACAGCAGGCTGGAAACAAGATCACAGGCCGCCAGCCCCGTGAATGGAACACGGAGATGAGGCACGACTTGAGGCCAACAGCCTCGTTCATCCACTCACGCTTCCCCCCCCGTTCTGCCTACGTCACCCGGCACCCACCACCGATACATGGACCCATACATACATACACGCCCGAGCCTCGCAACTACAAGAAGTAGTCGGCAACCGGCTTCTTAGCCGGCATCCCACGCGAGTCCTGGGGCGCCGCCTGGAAGACGCGGTAGCGTCTAGCGGGCCCATTGCGTGCCTCGACACCACCTCCCCCCAACCCCCCGCCGCCGCCGTCCGCCTCCACAAGGCCGCCGTCGCTGCGCCCGACTTCGCCGTTGCTACGGGCAAAGACGCCAGTGCCCGATTCGTCCTCGCACAGCTCCAGCACGGCGGCCACGTTGCCGCAGCGATAGCAGTAGTTGGGGGCGGACCAGACGGTGACAATAGACGCGTCAAACATCTCCTTGAAGCCCTCCATGACGAGCTGGTGGGCGCGGGCAATGAGGCTTAGGTCGTTGCGATGATTGAAGACCTTGACAATATCAGCGCCAAAGAGAAAGCCCGCTCCGCGAGGGGAAAGGCCCCAGCCGTCGATATCGTCGGGGTCTGACCACAGCAGGTCGCACATGGCGCCCTCGTGCGGCACCTCTTGCTTCCGGTCGATGAGCCGGATCTTATCCACCGAATCGATAAGCGGACTCAGCCCGCCGTGGACGCACAGCACTGCCCCCGCGGGGTTGCCCACGCTGCCGCCGCTGTCGCCCGACGCGCCGGAACCAGGCGGGCCCGTCTTGTCGCCAGTTCCGTTGGAGCTCGGGTTCGATGGGCTCGGGGCCTGGTCACGCATGTTGTCCATGAGCTGGTCGGCCTGGCGGGAGAAGCGGCTCATGACGGCGCCGTTCTGGTCGCACACCTCGATCTCGGTGTCGTCGTCGACGGGCATCTGACCGGGGGAGAGTGTGTTGGAGGCGCCGAGGACAATGGCGCCGAGGGCCAGGTAATCGAAGACGTCGCAGCAGTAGCGCCACACGTTGGCGCTGCCGTATTTGCGGACGCATTCGTCGTAGAAGCCGTAGACGGTCGTGATCTGGCGGGATTCGTGGTTGCCGCGGATTAGAGTCATGCGGTCGGGGTATCGTACTTTGAGGCAGAGGAGGAGGAGGAAGGATTCGAGCGAGTAGAAACCACGGTCGACAAAGTCGCCTGGTGGACGTGGGTTCCGTCAGCGAAGGCCTATACGTAGGAAGAGAATCGCGGGGGAGGGCGCGGGGGGCATACCCATGAAGAGATAGTTTGTGTCTGGGACGTCGCCGCCGACGCGAAAGAGCTCCATCAGGTCGTGGAACTGGCCGTGAATGTCGCCACATATCTGGAGTCGCAGTCAGCAAGACGCGGGATGCTGCAGGGTTATGAGAGGAGAGACGGACCGTGACTGGCGCCGTGACCGTCACCACGTTTCCTTCTTCAATCAGGAGCTCGCGGGCGCGATGGCAGAGTTCTCGGACTTGAGGCTCGGGGATGGGGCGGCATGCGCGCAGCTGGGCGATGGCCCTGCGGAAGCAACGTCAGCGTGCGAGGTAGACGACGAGCAGGAGGAGTCACAACCTGTCGAGATCGCTCATGCTGGGCCCGGGTCGATGACGGTCGCACCTGAGGCGCGGCGACCGCTTGCACTATGGTTTGCGTCGAGACGGGGTTTCATAACATGTTGCGAGGCTGGAAATGCTGTGGAGATGGCGCACGAGACGATGAGGCAGACTGTCGCTGTCCTGGTACGGCAGGGCAATTCTGGGTGCGAGGCGATGGGATATATGAAGTTTGGGCGGGACGAAAGGGGGTGCGGAGACGAAGAGATGAAGATGGCGGCTGCGAAGTTGGAAGCGAACTTATGGCGGCGGAAAGGCTGTGGCGATGAGGCACTCCTCCTCACTGCGACACCTTACCCATGCGAGTAGGGGGTACAGGAGAGACAGTACTGCGCTCAGGGACTGCAAGCGCTGTACCTTTTTATGCCGCGCGAGCTGGCCCGGGGCCTAAGTTTCTTATTTCGGAGCGCATGTGGAGTACCCTGGACCTAAGTCTTCTGTACATTTTGCGATCGGTGAGCGCCGCCGCGCAAGGAACAGGCAGGTGAGAAGGAACTGCACGGGAAAATCTGTTTCTCCGGCATCCCGCACCGTCTATTGCTGGCCAATGGGAGACCCTGGATATTACCAATCACGCGAATTGCATCGCAGCAACATCGCCAAAGAAGATTGCAAAAAGACACGCCCAACTCCAGCGCCAATCCATCTCTAGACACACCGGCGCAGCCCCTTGTCGCGGCCACGAAGAACATGTTGCCATTCTAATGTGAGGACTGGACTTCATGTCGGCGACAGGCTTGGCCTGCTAACCCGCCATTCGAGCCCGTGGCCTCGATAGCATAAAGCTCGAGCGAGGGGATCATGCCGCCGCACCTACACCCCAGGTCACGCATGACCTCCTCGCTCTTCGCAACCACTGTCCTCGCCAGCTTTTTTGTCGTCGCGTTGCCGCACATCCTGCCTTGCCCCGTGCCCCGGACAAAGTTTGCCGATGGAGAGGTGGTTGTCGACGACAACGGACGACGCAAGAGGTGGAGGAGGATTGAAGCTCCAGAATCGAAGAATGGCATTGTGCAGTTTGGTCAGCCCGCCGAAGATGACTCCTGCGACTCCACGGGACCAACGAGGAGAGAGTGTCCTGTGCCCAAGCCCGGCGGCATCTTGGGAGAATGGTTAGGGTTTCGGCCAAAGGATGACGAGACGGACAAAAGGGCTGATAGGTGACAGATATGGAGGGCTAGTCCAGAAATACATTTCTCCTCACTGACTGGTTTCAAGAAGACGACTGCGGCGGCGCACCATCCCGTGCAATGCGAGATGAATGGTATTGGTGTGTGCAAAGTATCGGATGCCCTCCCTCCCGATTATGCGTGGTAGGCAAGGCTTATGCAAACGAATCTCTGCGAGGATGCGGCGAATACACACTTGGAAATGTGCGTCATCGAGGCTCGCCATGGCAAGCATCTGGCGAGCACAGCGACCGCCAGCCTTGGCCGCTCACCCGCGGTTGCGCCACGATGGGCCGAGATGGGGTGCACACGGACTCCGCTTCCACGCCATTCGGTTCCGGGAAGAAGGCATCACGGGATCTGGAGAGGGCGCCGTCTCCTGCCATATCCGTCTCAGCGCCACTCAGCGACGGTCCCCCATTCCCTCGCTATTTTGGGCGCACTAATCCGAATATCAGACCTGCCAAGAAGCTTAAAAATTCAGAGTCGTTTCCCTCTTTGGCGGTGTCTGTGTGCTACCCGGACCTCTGGCTGGACGAAATCGAAGCCTTTGACAGGGCGGCTTCTGCGCAAACCGGACGATCGGACGTCGGAGACATGGCAGGGGTCCGGCGCCAGCGCCCCGCCATTCTGGACCCGGCTTATTAGCGTCTCGCCCCCATCACACGCCTTGGCGGGTGTCGTGCGACCGCCATATGCGACTCCTGCTATGCGACTCCTGCTATGCCTTCACGCCTCTTTTGCCTGATTCTGCATGTCCCGGTTGCCCATGGGCCCGACATCTGCCGTGTCGCAGAAGTCCCATTTCGAGAACCTCTACCGAAACCTCGTTGTGGAGAGTTCTCTCTCCTCCCCACCCCCTTCTTTGGCCTCGCCTCTCTCTGCCTTGGGCCGCTATTACGGGGCTGGGAAGGGGTCAGTCCGGTCTCATGGCCATGCTTGGTTCTGGCCTCGGTATGACGCTCGCTATCGGGGACAGAAGGCATCTGATCTGCGGTGTGTGAGTTCCAAGGCTCGCCATCCGTCGACTATATTATGCTGCCCTCGCGCCTCCCATGATGTCTATCTTGCCTCTACCTCTTCACCATTATTCTCTCTACCGACTTTCATTCCCCTCATCTCTTTCAATCCTTACAAGAGCTGTGCTCTTTTTTACTTTCCAATACGCTATTTCTTAATTTCTACCTCAAAACAATTCCTACCTCACCTCTACTCCCCTCGCAATCTACTTTCCTTTGCCAACCATCACAATGAAGTCTGCCTGTGTCCTCCTGTTCACCGCTGGCCTGGTGTCGGCCGCCACCGTCCCTGCTCAGCTGGCTGAGCGCGGCACGCAGATCCAGTCGCTGGCCGGACAGGGTGTTGCGTTCCGCCGAGCTGAAGCGCCGGCGGCACAGGCGTCTGTCGCTCAGGGCAAGAACGCTGAAGAGGAGAAGAAGAAGAAGAACGAGGCCGAGGGGGCCGAGAATGATGACAAGAAGAAGACCGGGGCCGAGGGGGCCGAGAATAGTGACAACAAGAAGGCCGAGAACCAGCAGGCTCAGAAGAACAAGGATAAGAACAAACAGGAGGAGCAGAAACAAAAGGAGCAGCAAAAAGGCAAAAAGGAGAACAACCGTGGGAACAACCAGCAGCTCAACCAGCAGCTGGCTGCCCAGATTAACCAGATGGCTCTGAATCTCAACCCGAACCTTGCCCAAGCCCTGTCCCTGAACAATGTCATCGCCATGAACGCCGCCCAGCAGGTGGCCCTTTTCGGGGCGCTCAACAACGTCGCCTTCGCGTCGGCGATCCCGGGTGTCAACAATCAAGTCCTGCTCGCCTCCTTGGGCAATGTCTTCACCATGAACAACATCGACCTGAACGCTCTGAACTTGCAAGGCGGCGTCGGCGGCATCGGCAACCTCAACATCGCCAGCTTTGGCGGCGGCGTCGTCAACGGTGTGGGTGCGTAACGAAATCGCCTGCTTAGCTCATGGAGCCAAATTTGACTGACAATGAGCAGCTGTGATCTAAGCTTGACGTTGATGTGCTCTGCAGTCGGAGGACCGAGAGGCGCAAGGGGACCGGCACGGGCAGCCGCAGGGGTTTCTCCCCCTTGCCTTCGCGGGATACGGCCGATGATGGCCGATGCTGAGGAGGGCGAGGACGGTATAGTGTCAATGAAGGCTAGCCCCGTTTCCCTGTGACGGAAAGAAGACGGGGACCATGTCGGTATCATCATGGCGTTTGAGGCATTGCTGAGGAAGGAACATGGGATTCGCACACATTCGATGGAACCCACACGCTCAGACAGATTCAGCTTCGTATCCAGTTCAATAACAACACATCATCCGCAGGGTGATGCATTTTCTGCAAACACGAAGCCCGGCGTGGGTTTGATGATGTGACGCGTATAGTCGCTGAACTGATTCCATCTCCTTTGGGGTATCCTAATTCGAATCGTAGCTTGTTTTGACCAAGAAGAGGCTTGGCTTTGGTGAGCGTTGTGAAGGGATAAGGCGAGGGCTTTACAAGTTGCTTATCCCTTCACTTGATGCACCTGAACCCGTGGCTACTGATGCCAAGATGAGGGGCAAAGAGAGCATGAAAAAGAGGAGAGGGGAAACATTGTTTCATTATCCAAGAGAATAGCCGAAGCGGTTTTCTGTCATGTTGGGGGAAGTGGCGTAGCGTGAAGGCACCACTAATTAACAACTATGCTTGGTTTGTAGTCGGCACATGACCTGGAAGAAAGGACCTCTCCAGCAAGGGTGGTTTTCCCCCAACGCTTCTCATCGACGTACAACAACACCCCTTGATCGTCAACGGCACCGAGTGCGGGATGCGACTGAGCGGGCGCGCAAGAAAATGATAGTCGCCATCAGCTGATCTAGCAGCAGACAGCATGCATCCCCTCGAGCAAATGTGCGGAGCGAATGACGCCATCCCGACTGGCCTTGCTTGTCCTGACTGCCGGGCCGCAAGCCCGAGGGCTCAGGGGTCAGCTTGGTCCAGCTTCCATCCGTCCCTCATCAGACAGGCTACAGGCCTCAAACACGTCTCGTGTCTGATTGCTGCCCCGGATTCTTTGCCCGACGGCCCAGTGCGTCATCTGTCCCCCCCCGGACCCCCCCGCTTCTGGTTGCTTCTGTGCGCTGGAAAACCGACTTCTTCTCGACTTCTTTGATGGCTTCTGGGGCGGGACGCGGGAATCCGTGCGCAAAGTCGAGGCCTTTTGCACACAGCTTTGGGGCGTCTGCTGCTGCCGAGCCTAAGCGTGGGCCATGGAGGGCCCGGGTTCTCCCGCCTCGTCTGCATCCCGCCGGGACGCTGTCTCCGAGAGCGATCAACCACAAAGCCGACGGACAGACGGACGGCCGACCATACTTTGATTTGCCATGCATGTCTGCCCGTCGGCGACCTTCCCCACGCTTAAGCAGGACAGACAGCCCCCGCCCCCCAGCAACAGCATCCCCGGCCGCCGCCCAGGTAATCCAAGCAAGCCCTGGCCAACACTGCGTGCGATGCCTCCTTCGTCTCATCTTGGACCTTGGCATTCGTTTGGCCAATGTCCATCCGCTTCCATGCCGGGCGTATCTATGCACTTCTGAATCCCCCACGAAGGCACGTCTAGCAGGATCGGCCATCCGGAGAGCATTGGCTGGACCACCCTCTGCGCGCTGCAGCGCCCAATCCGGGTATGGAAGCCCTTTCTGATGAAACGGGGTGCGCGCGGGCGGCGCCGTGTCCGTGGAAACGTGGTGTCTTGGGCTCTATGCGGAGCTTGAGCTGTGCGTCATGAGACGAAGGCAAAATGCATCATCTACCCGCCGAGGGCAGCCACGGGGTTGTATAAAGACGGCGTATCCGTTGAGAGATGCCCATTGGCGACGACACGCTCCCTGGAAACCACCAGCTGCCCATCCTCTCCCCTCCCCCATCTTCCCTTCTTCACGCAGAGGTATGTGGCCGTCTCGTCTCGTACAAAGCAAGAGGTGTGCTAATCTCTGGCCGTAGCTGTGCTCGACTCTTTGCTTCGTTCCTTGTGTCCGTTCTATTCGTGCCGAACATTGTCGAGCTGTGCTCCGTTGCGATCATTCTTAATCCCTCTTGTTTCATCATCGACGCCTCGGCTCTTTAATCTCGGTCGCCAATATGAAGATTTCTGCTCTCTTGACCGGCGCTTTTGCCGCTCTCGCCGTCGCCGTGCCCGCCCCAGCCCCGGCACCGGTGCCCAACTCGAGCAGCTCAGGGGCGCTTGAGGGGCGCGGAGCCTTTAACGCCAAGCCATTCAACAACCTCGTCTTCAACCAGAGGGACCTCAATTACCTGCTCAAGGTCAACTCGCTGAACCTCCAGACCTTTCAGGGCCTAGCCATCAACAACGGCCTCAACGTGGGCGCGTTCCAGACCTTGTTTGCGGGCAATGTCTTTGACGTCAGAGCGCTGCTGCAGTTTCAGCAGCTACAGACGCTCCTGGCCGTGGCCAACGTGGGCGTCTTCAACGGCGTAGACTTGTCCAGGGCCGCGTTCAACGTCATTGAGCTGGGCGCACTTGGAGGCGTGGGCGGCGTGGCGGCGTGGCGCTGAATTCGTTCATTGACGCCGGGCAGGTGGGCTTGATTCAGTCGGTGGCTAGTCAAGGTGAGTCGAAGACGTACCCGAGAAAGGTTTGATTTGGAAAGAGATGAAGCAAAGACTGACAGGCGACTTTGGAAGTCGTGGCGCCCGTCATTCTTTAGACATGCTTTGGGCATGAACTGCCCAAGGGCCCGGGCAAGCAGGCTGGCCGCGTCGCCGCTCCCAAGGACATGTGGAAAGATTGGATTGATGTGCCGTTGAGACGACCTGGTGTGCCCTAGATGCTGTGCCAATGCGTCGAGGTGGATCGGGCGATGGTGACTGCGGCTGCCAACAGGAGATGGCATGGAACCTGATGATGATTATTTTGCATTCTCTTTATAAATCATCATGTTCAATCCTGTCTCTTGTCGACGAGTGAGGAAAGACCCGGGAGAGGCTCGTTGGGCAATGCGTCGGTGACGAGGGAGCTTAACTTGCAGGTTGGCTGCACCAGGTACACACAGCACCACAGTACGAGCTGCTGCGACGAGTCAAGAGCCGGTGTGCATGCCGTCGTGTGTCGTACCAAGGAGAGGCCGGCTGAGAGGTGGCGGATGATGGGCAGGCGAGCTATCACACGTGAGGGGTCTTTTCTCTGCCGTCTCTCGGGTACAAGGATGTATCGTCTACCTTGAAGATTGCGCGCCGGTGGCCTTGGGAAGAAGTATCAAGGCCTGGGAACAAGGGGGGGAATAAATGCATTGGGGGCTGAACGGTGTGCAGCACAAGGGCACGGCAGGCAACGGCATACTGTAGACAGAGGCTGTCGTGCATGGGCTCATGTGCCGATGCATGCATGATGCAAAGCTGGGAGTGCCGGGGACGTGTCGTCTGTCTGTGCGAAGTACGAGGACGAGGTATAATTACCCAGCAAGGAAACTCGGGTGTGTGTCGAGGGCCCGGCCGGATTTGCAGGGCGGGATATGTGGGGAGATGGAGACGAGCTGGGGATTAAGTTAGCTAGCTATACGAACAAAGCACAGCGGATGTGCCCACTACCTACGGGAGTAATACCAGGTATATGGTTCGAGAGGGACAGACTGGCGCCGAGAGGGGAAATGGGGCACATGCCAGAACTGTTGCCGGCAGATGGCGGACCACGTACAGATGGGAAGCCTTGACAATGCCGCTGACATGCATGAGGAGAGCCACACTTGGGCACCCACAGAGCGCCCTTTGGCACCAAGTATACTGTACGTACGGATACAGTACATGCATATATGCCATGCCTGTGCCTTGCGGGAATTGTCAGATGTGTAAACGTAAAGAATCTAATGGTAGATGCTGCTGTTGTTGTTGTGTTGTTTAATATCCGCTCCTTTTACAATTCCAAGTGTGACGCCATGAGATATTTATAGATTATACTCTAAGTTACAGACTCGGTGCCAAAGTACGGAGGAACGGGGCTCAGGAGTGGATAGATGCATGAAACGTGCTGGGGGCCCGCAGCAGCACCTAAATCTCGGAGCTGGGCTTGGCTTTAGTCTGTGGTACGAGGTATTCGTACCTGCTAGTATTATACCTACTGTACCTACCTTGAGGTACGAAAGAAGCATCGGGTACTCGCGGGTACCGACTTACTACTAATTAATATGCTTCGTTCGGCCCGGGGTACGACAGATGGCACAGCAGTGTCGGGGGGGGGGGATGGCGACCAAGGATTTGACTACCAGTACCTAGTAGGCACCTGGGTAATAGGTGTGTATTCAGTGCGTGCTCTGTCTGTGCTTTGTACAGTACATACATACCTACCTTACTTACCTCGCGAGTTGATCCATCATGGCCTGGCTGGATTGGATATGTGCAATAGACTTGCCCCTCCCTGTAGGGCACGCAACTGCATTGGAAAGACATGCTGGAGCCGCCGACTCGCCAAACCAAAACCCTGCATGCAGCCGCCAACACGTCGTCTTGTTTGGACACAGCAAACAGCAGTGGTTCCCCGCACGCACGTATGTTTCGGCGCGTTGCCCCGGCTGAGGGAGCGGAGAGGCTCCGGTGCCGCTTGCACCCACGCCGACCACCTTGTCACCTTTGGCCTCCGCTTGTGTCTTAGACCACGGGCGCGAGAAATGTCTCAGTCGTCGTCGACCGCACGCGTCAACCCCGATTTTCCGTTTGCCGCGGTGCGCATATAGTTTGTCAAACTCGATGCCCTGTCCAGGGCCGGCGAGCTGTGCCTCGCTCCAGAGTCCACCGCCCGAGTGCGGAGTTCTACTAGAGTTGCATTCATCGACCACGTTCATGCGTTTGGGCCCGAGGTACATGCCCGGTACCTGGTCGCTCGCGTTGCCCGCCCGCCGCCGGCAGAGTACCGACGAGGATTCCTTTCCTGTTCCTGGCACCGCCTCCGCCCTAGGTTCGCCCCTGAGCTAATCAACAAGATGGATGGGCCATGATGCCATCACACATGCCGTCTTCATCCCTCTCTCCATTGCTCTTCCCCCCTTTCGCTGACTTGGGGTCTCCTTCCGTGAGAACAGATGCTGTCTCCTTCCGAGACAGAGCAGCTCTTTCCTTTTCTCTCGTGTCCCACCCCCGTCCATCCACCCATCCATTCATCATCATTCAAGGAAAGCAGGACCCCTTTTTTCTCCATCAACCAACACTTCACTCGCTTCCTTCCCTGCAAGCCCCCCCCCGGTACCGCCACTGCACCTGCTCTCTCTCTCTCTCTCTCTCTCGTGTTCGCGCTCGCTTGCATATGTACAAGCGGGACTATGTAACTTGTACATGCATACACCGCCTCCTACCATTTCCCTCCTTTTTCTTCCTCTTGCCCTCCTCTCGACTCTCATTCTTCAACTCTCCTCTCTCTCTCTTCCATTCTCTCTCCCCTCTTCAACCTCCGTCAGAGTCCGTGTCAGTCGTTTCCCACCCTCGTCATCCCTTGACCACCTCCCTTTCCGACCACGTTTTCTCGCCGGGCCCCTGCGCATCGTGATCCGATCGGCGGCCCGTGTCTGAGCCTTAATACGCCATAACCAGCCAATTCCCGGCCGCTCGCGCCTGCTAATATCCCCGAGGCCCTTAAAGCTTCACTCCTGTCCACCAAGGACCAAAGAAAACAGCCACGATCTTCCAAGCCGCAAAACGCCAAAACATGGTCCAGGACCCTCCCCGCTGTCGATTGAGGTCTCCAGGAAGCCTTGCACGAGCACCCAGGCAAGATGCAGCGACCCAACAAGCCCCAGGCCATTGCTCTCGCCAGCCACCACAGCGCTAAGCTCCACGACGACAACGACGACGACGATCAGGCCTCGAGCTTCAAATACCTGACCTATCGCCCTCTTTCCAACCTTCCCACTCCCCCCCCAACCTACAAGGAGACCACCGCCGCCGCCGCCGCCGGCTCTCCCCCGACGCCTACGACTCTTGAGGATGGCGAGCCGCTCCAGGCCCGCTTCCTAGGTACGCTAGCTGCTTTCCCTGTATCGAGCCCAATGCCTTCAGTTACTGGATCCCTAACCCCATGCTGCAGGCCCCGCCATTCACCTCGTCAACCTCATTCCGTCTTCGGCATCCCTCGCCACCGCTTCCGTCACCCTCGTCCAGGGCATGCTCTCCCGCGCCGATCTCCCCCTCGAGACCGTTGCCCTCGCCGTGTGCGTCCTTGACAGCCTCGACTCCAAGTTTGCTCGCGCCTGGCGCCTCTGCTGCCCTCTGCTCCCCAGCGCCGTCGGTGCCGTCCCCTCGTTGTCGAAGCGCCACACCCTCTCCACGTCCCTGCTCTATCAAGCCCAGCAGCAGCAGATGCTACACATCGACTCGGTCAAGCCTGAACTTATCATTCTCGCCGCCCTCGTCATCGCCGTCAAGTTCACCCAAGACCCCCAGCAGCCCACGCAGTTTTACTGCCTCGACTGGGGCAAGGCCGTATGGTCCCACCGCCAGCTCAATGCCACGGAGCGGTGCATCATGGAATCGCTCAACTACAGGATCATGCCCCTGTGCGACGAAGACTACCTCGCCGACGCCATGGTGGACATGCAGCTCGCCGCCCAGCAGAGGGACGCCGAGCTCCGCGAGCAGACGCCTCCCGTGAGCGTTTCCAGCAGTGACGATGACGCCTTTGTGCCCGGCCATAGCCGCTCCAAGACGGCCGTCCCCAGCGTAATGGCGTTGGGGCCGCGGCTCCCGCCCAACCTAGTGGCATCTCCCGTTCCCGACATGTGACGGAAGGAATCATTTGGTCAAGATGCGGCCAGCTCTTTCCTTGGGAGGTTGGGATGATACCGCTGTGTGGCACTGTCGCGTTGTGCGCTCCCCCTTTTGGCTTTATTTCAAGTCGGCCCAACTTGACTCGCATTGGCACGGCGTTTGGGTACACAGTTTCTGGGAGTTCTGCTCACATAATACTCGGCACGAAAAATGAGACTGCCTGGGCAGCGAGACTTTTTATATGTGCTATCTCTGGGAGGGCTCAACCATGGAAACTTGGCCGATTTTATTTTGTACGTAATATACTGATGCGTCGATACCGGCCGTTGGCATTGGATACCTTTTACTTGAATTAGTGACGATGTCCCTAATGATGTCGAGTGCATGAGGGTTTTGCGGTATTACATGCTCATGCGTGGCATGTACATGACACTTACCCAGCACAAAGAGCTCATTTCCGAGGCGCTAGGAGGGGGGCGCAGCCAAGGACACGAGAGCAATCTTTCATCTCAACGTTGCTGTGAATGCGCGAGGCCTCGATTGTTGGACGTGTCTGTGTCTCCGACGCATACCCGGGGTCACGGACTCAGCCGACTCAACTCCCAGCGACCCTCAGCACCGTCTTTGGCGTCGTGCCACTGATAGACGAAGCGGTCATGGAGACGACTGTCCCTACCCTGCCAAAACTCGACCAAGGTGGGCACGATTCTCAGGCCGCCCCAGAAGTCGGGGACGGGGATGTGGTCCTGGCCCTCGAAGCGCTTCTCGGCCTCGGCAACCCATTCGTCGAGCTGAGCGCGGCCATCGTCGTCGCCGTCGCCCCGGGGCTCAAGGACCTGGCTCTGCCGACTGGCCCAAGCGCCGATCCTGCTGCCGCGCACGCGGGTATCAAAGTAAGCCTGAGAGCGGTCGCGGTCGCAGCGGGCGGCGACGCCCTCGACGCGGACCTGGCGCTGGAGCGGGGGCCAGTAGAAGACGAGGGCGGCGTGCGGGTTGGAGGCGAGGTCGGCGGCCTTGCGCGAGGAGCCGAGGTTGGAGTAGACGACGAAGCCGCCGCCGGCGTCGAGCTCCTTGAGGTAGACGACGCGCGACGAGACGCGGCCCGAGGGCAGGGCGGCCGTGGACAGGGTGCAGGCCTCGGGCTGGGGGATCGCGTCGCCGCTGGCCTGGGCGGCGGCGAACCAGGTGTGGAACTGGGCCGCGGGCGAGGTCGGGTCCAGGGCGTGGCGCGAGAGGGTCGAGCGGGTGAATTGGGCGGCTTGGCCGTGGGGGTTGGGGCCTGCGGGTGCGTCTGCGGGGTTGCACATTTGTCGCCGTCAGCTTTGGGGGTTTGGTGACGACGGGGGAGGCCGGGGGGTTGGAGGCGGAAGCGCACATATGAGCTTTTCCGGGGACGCCGGCGCCGGCGGCGAAGGAGGAGTGGTGGACGGGGCAGACGCCTGGGCAGCGGCTGCGGCGGGCGGGTCATTATACAGCGCCATCCTGGCGGCGGCGGTTCGCTGGAAGAGGCGGGCGGCGGCCGTCGTCGGGCGCATTGACGTGGTGTGGGTGAGGACCGGGATCTCGGGTGTGACGGGATCTCGAGCTGCGGCGATGCAGAAGCGAGCAGTGAGGGTGGAGGACCAGAAAAAAAGGCCGCGCGCGGCGAGAGAAAGAGGGCTGGCCGACGTTGGCTTGGCGGTGTAAGCTATGTACGCATGTATTACGTAGGCGGGGCCGATGCGGGGGCAGGCCCGGTCCCCGTGCCCGTTGGAGAGAGTGCGTGCCGAGGCGGCGTTTCGCCGGCCGACTACTCAATAAAGTGGACGAATGCTCGGTGGTACAGTAACGTTGTTTTACTTGTTGCCCAGATGCAATAGACACGAGAGACGCTGACGAGACCCAGCTCACAAGACTCGTACACTTTGTAAAATACTCTGCATATATCAAGACTCGGTTCATCATGGACACATCGTCTTGACGTCACCAACCACCACAGCAACGCGCCTGCAAAACCACCAAAAGCAAATTACAACTTATTTAGCCGCAGCCGTCTCCAGACCACGGCCCTTGTTACGCCCTCTATTACCACAAACCACAAACCAGAAACCAGCCGGCCACGCTTGGGGCAGCCTCGGCGGAACACGACGACAGCCTACTTTTTCTTTCAATCACAATTCTATCGACAATGGAGCCTCACATCTATCTATCCGGTCCCTTCCCATTCGTTGAACAGTCTCGCCATTCAAACGTCTCCGCCGATCCCATCTACAGCGGAGCCATGACGAGTGCAAGCAGCGCCATCCTGCAATAGAGTCCGTATCGCATCTGCATCGCCTCACCGTTAGCCCACACCGTCTCGAGAAGACGGCCCCGGCGTCACGGTACAAAGGGCACTTACCTGTCTAAAGTATGCCGCGCGCTGGTCAAAGTCCACCTCGTCCGCCACCTCCTCGTTCCGCGGCAGCGGGTGCATCACCACCATGGAGCTCTTGGCGTGCTTGAGGGCCGCATTGTCCACCCGGTACGAGTCCTTGACCTTGTCGTATTGCTCCGCGCTGCTGAACCGCTCCTGTTGCACCCGCGTGCAGTAGAGCACGTCGCTGCGCGCGATAATCTCGGGCGTCAGCGTCTCCGACTCGCACAGCAGCTTGCCCGAGGCCTCCAGCGTCTCCCTGACCCCGTCCGGCAGCGCCAGCCCCCCGGGCGCCACCAGCTGCACTTGCACCTGGTAGTGCCGCAGGAGGTGCACCAGCGAGTGCACCGTCCGTCCGTGCAGCAGGTCTCCCAGGAAGGTAATCGTCAGGCCCTGCACCGTTCCGAGCTCCTCGCGGATGGTAAACAGGTCCAGGAAGGCCTGCGTCGGGTGCTCCTTGCTGCCGTTGCCGCCGTTGATGACGGGCACGTCGCTGTATTTCTCCGCCACGTCGACCGAACACTCGTCGGGGTGACGCAGCACAATGGCGTCGCCGTAGCACGCGAGTGTGCGCAGGGTATCCTGCAGCGTCTCGCCCTTTTGCACAGACGAGTGCGACGTGGACACGGCAACCGTCCGCCCGCCGAGGCGCTGCATCGCCGCGTCAAACGACGCCGACGTCCTCGTCGACGGCTCGTAAAAGAGCGTGCACAACACCTTGCCGCGCAGCAGGTTCAGCACGCCCTCGCGCTGCACCCCGAGGCGCATCTCCTGCGCCACGGTGAAGAGCAGGTGCAGATCCGCTCTCGTGTACTGCTTGACCGATAACACGTGCGCCTTTTTGAAGCACGACGGCTGCGAGAGGAGTTGCAAGACGGACGCGCTGATGGACGACGGCTGCAGCAGCGACAGCTCGTCGGCGATGCCGTGGCCGACGACCGCTCCTGCGGCAGCTGGCCCGTCCCGCGTCACGGGTCGCCTCGGGCTGTCGGCGGCCGGCATGACCGTGGCCCCCATCTCTGGTGTCTTGGCCATCTGCATCGGCTTCGGCGCCGCGGGCTCCTGCGTGATCTGGTAGTCTCGCTTGGAAACGTCGAGGTAGACGTGCCGCGCGATGGCCTCGATCAGAATCTTGGCGTTCTTGACATTGGTCACGAGCGGGATCTGGTAGTCGACGGCCATGCGGCGCGTCTGGTAGCCCTTGCTCATGTAGTTGGCCGGCCGCCGGTACTTGTTGTTGGAGGGCAGGTTGATGTACAGGTCGATGGTGTTCTTGGCAAGGTGCTGCGTGAGCGAAAACTCCGAGTTCATGTCCTCGTCGCGCCCGAGCACCTCGAGGAACTGCACCTGCACCCCGTGCTCCTGCAAAAAGTCTGCGGTGCCGGCCGTCGCAAACAGCTTGTAGCCGATTCGCTGGAGCTTCTGCACTGCCGGCAGCATCTCCTTCTTGTCCTTGTATGAGCCAATGGAAAGGAGCACGTTTGCCTTTGGGATCTTGAATCCTGTCGACAGCAGCGCCTTGAGATAGGCCTCTTCCTTGTCCACGCCGAAGCAGGCCACCTCGCCCGTCGACGCCATCTCCACGCCCAACACGGGGTCGGCCCCGGAGAGACGCGAGAAGCTAAACTGCGGCACCTTGACGCCCACGCAGTCGGGGCTGAGGGTCGGCGTGGGGTATTCGACAAAGGGCTGGCCCGTGATGGCCTTTGTGGCCATCTCAATCAGGTCCACGCCCATGACCTTGGACACAAAGGGGAACGAGCGGGAGGCGCGGACGTTGCACTCAATCACCTTAATGTCGTTATCTTTGGCAATGAACTGGATGTTAAAGGGGCCCGTGACGTTGAGGGCCGCACCAATCTTGCGCGTGGCTTCCTCGATGCGCGCGATGGTGGTCGCCTCCAGGTCCTGGGGAGGCAGGATGAGGGTCGCGTCGCCCGAGTGGACGCCGGCGTTTTCCACGTGCTCCGAGACAAAGTGGCCCACGACGATACCGTCCTTGGCGACGGCGTCCATCTCAATCTCCTTGGCGTTCTCAATGTACTTGGAGATGACGACGGGGTGCTCACGCGAGACGTCGGCGGCCTGGGCCAGGTAGTTGACCAAGTCCTTCTCCGAGTAGACCGTGTTCATGGCGGCGCCGGACAGCACGTACGACGGTCGGACGAGCACCGGGTAGCCGACCGTCTTGCAAAAGTCCCGGGCCTCGTCGAAGCTGGTGAGTTCCTTCCAGGTCGGCTGGTCGACCTCGATGCGGTCTAGCATGCGCGAGAACTTGTACCGATTCTCGGCCATGTCGATCATCTCGGGCGACGTGCCCAAGATCTTGACGCCGGCGCGGTGCAGGGGCAGCGCAATGTTGTTGGGCGTCTGCCCGCCCATTGCGCCCAGGACGCCGCCGGCACTCTCCAGCTGGTAAATGTCCAGCACCGTCTCGAGGTTGATGTTTTCAAAGTAGAGCTTGTCGGCCTCGTCGTAATCTGTGCTTACCGTCTCCGGATTGTAGTTAACCATGACGGTCTTGAAGCCCGTCTTGCGAAGTGTTCGGATGGCGCGGACCGAGCACCAGTCGAACTCGACCGAGGAGCCGATGCGATAGACGCCGGACCCGAGCACCATGATGCCGTGATCGTTGAAGTCGACGTCGTGCTCGTTGGCGTTGTAAGTCAGGTAGAGATAGTTTGTAAACGCGGGAAACTCGGCGGCGACCGTGTCAATCTGCTTCACAAACGGCTTGATGCCGGCCTCCAACCTCAGCCTTCGGACGGCGATTTCATTCGAGTCCCAAAACTTGGCCAGCTGCCGGTCGCAGAAGCCGAGCCTCTTGGCCTGCAACATGACCTCGGGTGATTTGGCAATGTCCCGAGTGGTGTACCTGGCCATGTCCTTGGCAAAGTCGCTGAGGCTCTGGAGCTTGCGCAAGAACCACTTGTCGATCTTGGTCATTTCCCAGATCTTGTCGACCGAGTAGCCCTCGTGCATGGCGTTGGCAATGGCGAAGAGACGCTGGTCCGAGGGCGTCTGAAGCTCGTCGTCGATGCTCATCAAAGCTTTGGTCTGCCCGAAGCCGAGGTTGTGGAAGTCGATGGCGCGGATGGCCTTTTGGATCGCTTCCTCAAACGACCGGCCGATGCTCATGACCTCGCCGACGCTCTTCATGGAGGAGCCAAGCTGCGTCGAAACCCGCGTGAACTTGTTAAGATCCCAGCGAGGCATCTTGACCACGACGTAATCGAGCGAGGGCTCAAAGCACGCGCAAGTGACCTTTGTCACCGAGTTAGAGACCTCCTTGAGAGGGATCCCGAGGCCAAGCTTGGCGGCTATGAACGCCAGCGGATAGCCGGTGGCCTTGGAAGCCAGGGCCGACGATCTCGACAAACGGGCGTTGACCTCGATGATGCAATACTCTCTGGAGAAGGGGTTGAGAGCATATTGGATGTTGCACTCGCCCACGACGCCGAGATGCCGAATGACACTGACGGCCGTGGTCCGCAGCATGTTGTAATCCTCGTCGGACAGCGTTTGCGAGGGCGCGACGACGATGGAGTCGCCCGTGTGGATGCCGAGCGGGTCAAAGTTTTCCATGTTGCAGACGGTGATGCAGTTGTCCTGCGCGTCGCGGACGACCTCGTACTCAATCTCCTTCCAGCCCTTCATGCTGCGCTCAATCAGGACCTGCGGGCTCGCCGCAAAGGCCTTGTCGCAGAGATCGAGCAGCTCCTTTTCATTGTTGGCGAAGCCGCTCCCCAGGCCGCCCAGGGCGTAGGCGGCACGCACGATGACGGGGAAGCCAATGTCTTTGACTGCCTGCATGGCCTCGTCGACACTGTTGGCAGATGCAGACTTGGCGCACTTTTCGCCGATGGATTCCATGCTCCGCGCAAACAGCTCACGGTCCTCGGTGGTGATGATGGTGTCGATGGGGGTTCCCAGGACCTTGACGCCGAGACCCTCAAACTCGTCCTTGAGCTCGATGCCGACCTGCAGGGCAGTCTGGCCACCAAATGTAACGTAGATGGCATCGGGGCGCTCATAGTGGATGACCTTGCGGACGAATTCGGCGTTGACAGGGAGGAAGTAGACTTTGTCCGCCAGGCCCTTGGACGTCTGGATGGTGGCAATGTTGGGGTTGATGAGAACGGTGTAGATGCCCTCCTCCTTGAGGGCCTTGATGGCCTGGCTGCCGGAGTAGTCAAACTCGCCGGCCTGCCCGATGCTGAGACCACCGCTGCCGAGCACCAGGACCTTCTTGACCGACACCCGCGGGTGGAACCTCTCGTTCTCCTCGACGGTGCCGCCGGGGAAGCTGACGGGCTGCTGGAGCAGAGCAGGCTTCTCGGCGCAGCCGGCAACGGTGTCGATGAAGACGTCAAAGAGAAACTCGGTGTCTCGTGGGCCGGGGGTGCTCTCGGGGTGGAACTGGACGCTAAAGTAGGGCCGGTCGACGTGCATAATGCCCTCGTTGCTACCATCGTTGGCGTTGACAAAGAGCTCCGTCCAGCCCGCAGGCAGGGAGCTGGCATTGACAGCGTATCCGTGGTTCTGCGAGGTGATGTGGCACTTTCCAGTGACCATGCTGGTGCAGGGAATGTTGTGGCCTCGGTTGCCAAACTTCATCTTTGTTGTCTTTGCGCCAGAGGCTCTGGCCAGCAGCTGGTGGCCCAGGCAGATACCGAAGACGGGGGTCTTGTTCTTGTCCATGGCAGCGCGGATGTTGTTGATGGTGACGTCGAGGACGGCGGGGTCGCCGGGGCCGTTGGAGATGAAGAGGCCGTCGTACTGATCGCCGGCCTCCTTTGCGAGATCGTGGTCCCAGGGGCAGACTAGGACCTCGACGCCGCGCCGGAGGAAGCATCGCAGCTGGTTGTACTTCATGCCGACATCGACGCAGAGGATGCGGATACTTCGGCCGGAGGGGTGTCTGCGGGCAGTGACGGAGGGGGGCGGCTTGTACAGCATGGGGGTCTTGACCGAAACTGGACTTGGGTGAGTACGTCTCTTGGAAAACGGGGAGGAGCTGCGGCAGCAGGGAGAACGGACCGGAGGCCACGAGATTCTGCTCGTTGGGGTTTGTCCAAGGTATCTCGGCAAAGTGGTCGACGGGGGTGCTGGCCAGGGCATTGGGGCCGCGACCGAGGGCCTTGACGGCGGTGGTGGGCGGCGAGTCGTTGCGGAGCCTCATTCTGCCAAGCATGCTGCCCTGCTTGCGGATCTTCTTGGTCAGGGCTCTGGTGTCGATGCCATAGACGGCGGGGACGCCCTGCTCCTTGAGCCAGGCGCCGAGGGAGGAGTGGGCGAGGAAGTGGGAAAAGTCGTCGCCGCAATACGAGGCGACGACGAGGCCGGCGACGTGGATGCGGGACGACTCGAAGTGGGCGGGCAGGTCGCGGCAGAGGTCGTCGAGGGCGTCGCGCGAGGGGACGCCGTAGTTGCCGACGAGGGGGAAGGTGATGACGAGGATCTGGCCCGAGTACGAGGGGTCCGTCAGCGACTCCGGGTAGCCGACCAGGCCCGTCTGGAAGACCAGCTCCCCGGCGATGCTCTTTTGCGCGCCGAAGCTGTAGCCTTGGTAGGCCGAGCCGTCCTCGAGCTCGAGGCAGACGAGGCCTTGGTCGGCGACGCTCGCCATGCGCGCCGACGCGGGCGGCAGCGCCGTGACGGCCATGTTTGACGGGCGTTTAGGCGTGGTTGCTGGTTTCCTTGTCGCTTCCTGGTTGCGCGTTCGATCCTTTGGCGCTCCCTCTTCCCTTTGGAACGAGGGGAAAAGAGGAAGAAGAAAAAAAAGAGGGTGCGCGGGGCAGACGAGGCCGACGACGAGTTTTGCTCTCCAGGCCAGCAACAGGGATGGATGGACGCCTTTTGCCCCGCCGCAATCGTCCGCCGCGCTTGCTGGACGGTTTGCTTCGCTTTCTTCTTCGTCGTGCAGAGGCAGACGGGGAGGTGAAACCGAGGCGAGGCAGCAGACCCAGTGCTGAGAAGCAAGCGACGAGGGAAAACCAACTTTTCCCTCCTAGTCGCTCGCTAACTTTCCCTTTTTGGCTGCCGCCCAAGAAGTCAAGGACCCTAGTCGCAGAATACCGAGCCTCATTGGCCAATGGCCGTCTGGAAGGGCGGTCGGTTTCCAGCGGCTAAGCCTAGAGCAGCGGCCCTACAGGCTGGCTGTACAGGACGATTAAAGGGGGGTCATGGCACCGAGGTAGGGCTTCTGTTGCTCCTCCATTGACACACATACAGGACGCTCTCCTCCCTTGCTCAGCTATTCAATCGTACACACATGGCTCACTACATTGCCGCTTCATGCCGCCCTTCTTTATCCCTTCCTCCTTCTCTATGCTCGTCGTCGTCCCGCGGAGAAAACCGCTCATCACGACGCCCACGCTTTTCTGTAATCCTTGGCCCAAACATTCCCATCATCGTACAATACACAGCCTCCCCATTCCCTCTCTCTTTGCTTCTCGGCCAACCTCCAATGCAGATCAAACGCGACGCCATCGCATATCGGTAGCAGCGTCCGCAAAGCAAGCCCGTGGTGAGCCTGAATCAACAAGCCGTAGTCTGCGCAGCCTTTCTATGCAATATCCCAACAGTCATGTGCGCCGCTCCTTCATCTCGAATTCGTCGCTCGCTCACTCGCTCGCTCGGAAATGTCACATGCCGCCTAGATGGGGCGGCGGCGCCGGCATGTTGGGCATCTGAGGAGCCTGCTGCACCGTCGGGCTGATCTGGTTCGGCCCTCCAAGCGAGCCGGGCTTCTGGCCTGCCCCCAACCTCCCAAACGCCGGCTCCTTCTTGGCATCAAAGCCGGGGAAGACGCCCTGAAGCCGGCGATACAGCTCTCGAATCGACTTGTCTCGCTCCGCCCTGTCCGCCATCGAGTCCACGTTGACGTCTGTGCCCTCGGCGCCGATCGGCTGCGCCCGCGGTCTGAGAGTGAGGTTCAGCGGAGGGGGGGTCAGGTAGGCCGGGCACGGAGGGGCCTTGACATCCGGTTTGCGATCCGCCAAGGCCGCCATGTAGGAGAGATTGGCCTGCAGCCGCCGCATGCACCTATAAGAGAGCCCCGTCGTCAGCACGTCTGTGCGCCGTCAAGCGACGCGCCCCTCTGTAAACGTACTGAAGATAGTCCTGTTGGAACAGGTTTTCCTCCTCGGTCGGCTTTCTCTCGGCCGGGTTCCCGCCCGCGGCAGCATGCTCCTTCTTGAGCTCCTGCTGCGTCGTCTGTATCTGTATTGACTCGTACAGCAGCTCATGATTGATGTCCAGCAGCAGTGCGAACCGCTCCTTTTCCCGAGATTCCGCCGCCGGGCTCATCGGCGCGACCGAGGGGGGCAGGCTCACGCCGCCGCCGTGGTTCACGGAAAAGGTCGGCGTCTGCGGAGTGGCCGCACCCCCCGAGTGCTGCTGGGGGCCACTGCTGGGGGTCAAGTTCTGCGGCGGGGGCTGCGGTGTAGAGAACTGGCCTTGCTGGCCGGCCATGGGGTTGTTCGGGGTGCCATGGGGCGCGCTCGGGGGTCGCTGCGGAGTCGAAGCCGGATTCATGGCGGGATTCGCTTGCTGTGCCTGGGCTTGAGCCTGGGCCTGTGCCTGAGCCTGAGCTTGTGCCTGGGCCTGTGCTTGGGCTTGTGCCTGGGCCTGGGCCTGGGCCTGAGCTTGCGCCTGGGCTTGCGCCTGCTGCATGCGCTGCATCATATGGGCTTGTTGCTGGGGCATGCCGCCCTGGTTCATGGGGAAGCCCTGCATGCCGCCGGCCATCATGTAATTGTTGGAGGCGAAGTTTTGGTGACCGACCGACTGCGGCATCATCTGGCCGTAGGGACCCCCGGGAAACTGCTGTGGGTAGCCAGACACTGTAGCGGCAATTGGTCAGCAGCGTGCCCTTGGCGATGGCGGACGTACGGCGAGCTCCCTGTTTCCTGTCGATGAGGAAGCGGCGCACGGCAAGCAGGCATCGCGGGAAACGGGGAGGGAGGAGACGGGGGCCACTCACTCTGGCCATTGGCAGCCATGTTGGGCATGCCCGGGCTCTGCATCATGCTCGCAGGCATGCCCTGCATAATCTGGGGATTGGTCCCCGGGTTGAAGCCGCCCTGGGGAGCGATGCCGGCGTACTGCTGCTGCTGTTGCTGCTGCTGTTGCTGCTGCTGTTGCTGCTGGTGCTGCTGCTGGTTGTACATCATCTGCTGCCCAGGCTGCGGCCCGGAAGGCGGGCGAGACTGGGGCTGAGGATGTGGCTGCTGATGCTGCTGATGCTGATGCTGCTGGTGTTGCTGCTGCTGCTGGTGTTGCTGCTGCTGCTGGTGTTGCTGCTGCTGCTGGTGTTGCTGCTGCTGCTGATGTTGATGCGGCTGTTGCTGCTGCTGTTGGGATGCCGCGGGATTAAAGGGCGGATTGCCAAACCCATAATTGGCGGAGTACATGGTCGCCTTGGGGACTGGAGGCGAAGCGACACGACGCGGCGGCAAACGAAGCACGCGGCTCGTCGGATCGGGGTAGGGGGGGGGGGAGGACGAGGTGTTGGGCGGGAGCCTCTCTGTCGACGATTAGGCGCGAGCGCGGGGGGCGGCGAGTGCGAGGTCAGCCCAGGTGGCGCTCGGTGGTGCGCACTCTGGGGAAGCGAGGCTGTCACTCGTGCGACGACGACAACACGGCCGGGATGCGGGTTTGTGCGCGTGTGTGCGTGTGCTGCTTGCTGGTCGGCTTCTCTGGCTCGCCTATGTCGGGGGTGGGCCCCCAGCGAGGCGGTCCAGGGCAAACAGCTCGTCAGGCAACACAAGGCCCACGCTCGAGCTGCCAGTCTTGGTCGAATTCTTCTCTCGCGCGCGCGCGTCGCTTGGGGCGAGAGGGGGTTAACCGTGACGAGGGGAGAGCGAGGACGAGGTTGGGTTGCTGCGATGTGGCGCGAAGCCGTCGTTTCTGCCGCGAACGATGGGCAGGGAAAAAAGCTCGCGCGCCCGACGACGCCGCTGTGGGAGCCTTGGCGGTCGGTCGGCAGGTGACGGGCTGGTAGCGCGCGAGTTTCTCGTCCCGGCCGAGCGCGCGCAAAGAAAGGGCAGTGAGTGAGTGAGTCGAGGATTGGGCTTTTGCTGAGCGAGGGAGTCGCAGAGGGAAAATCAGCGTTGCTAGATGGCTCCTGCGGCGAGGTACTTGTAGTTGGTGCGGTGAATCGACGTTGGCCCATGTACCCCGGCTACTGTTGGTCGACTGGGCGGGGCAGAGAGCGAACATTAAATGCGGCATCAGACAGATGCACATGGACAAGAGATGGCTATGCACTTGGTCGGTGAATTATTGTTCTATTATTTCGTGGTATTTGAAAGAGAAGAGGGTCCATTCTCTTGATGCATGTGCACTGAATGGATGGGCAAATCGCTAGTCGAGTGTACGAGCTGAGGGCCGCGGTTGCATCGACGCCGGGCAGAGCGCGCAAAACAAGAGACAAGGCCGTTCGGACTGCGACAGTAATAACTCTCCAGTGC
This sequence comes from Hirsutella rhossiliensis, assembly GCF_020360975.1. Taxonomy (NCBI): domain Eukaryota; kingdom Fungi; phylum Ascomycota; class Sordariomycetes; order Hypocreales; family Ophiocordycipitaceae; genus Hirsutella; species Hirsutella rhossiliensis. The sequence goes on from NW_025408669.1 coordinate 4,321,360, forward strand.
AGACATGTGTTCGGCAAATAAGGGAGACATTGGGAGGACCCATGCCAGCTGGTCGGCGCTACCAAGAGGGGCGACATTCGTTCGCGCTGGGAGACGGGTCGAGTGGCTCAACGGGCACATGCAGCGCTTACATGCCGCCGGAAATCTGAACTCCGAACTCGCAGTCCGTCGTCGTCGGCTGCCGGATATGCGCCATCGTTTCTGGCTCGACGTCCACGTGTAATTCAGACGCTGCCGGGGTAAAGCACGCATCAGATGTCGAGAATTGGCCCATCGCAGTGACTGCGAGGCGCGGCGTGTGTATACATAGACACACATGCACATGTGTATAGCCCGCTCTCCGTGCATCGTGAGCCGGACCGCCGGCGCCTCAACAGTGACTTGGTCCGCCTCCGCCGTCGGCTGCCGACCCACCCACCGGTCGTCGGATACCCGGTACATGCCCACAAAGTACCCAGCTGGGAACTCACACTTCGTTACCCACTCTCAGCGCTGGCCGAGTACCACCTCTGCAAGTATCCTTGCTTGGAATCTGCAGTCATCCTCTCTCGACCCGATTTCTCTTATCCTGCAGTCATCACGCTTCGTCTTCTTCCTCCTCTCCCCTCCTCTCCTCGCTCTCCCCCGTCTCACTCTCCATCTCGGTAACTCTCTCCTTTCCCAGCCATCGCCAAGGTCCCAGTCAGAAAAGGGATCAGCCGCCCTCGCCAAACCTCCGCGGGCAATGGCGCCATTCAACCTCGAGACGTGTGTCCGGCCCAACATTCTTGCCCTTCAGCCCTACCGCTGCGCGCGAGAGTATGTATCTCCCCGTCCCGATTGCTCTCCTCTCCTCCTCCGTCCCGGCCCCGCCGCAACGGTGGCCCGCGCAGAGAGGATGGAAGTGGCTGGTGTTGATGGCATCTGAGCGCTCACCACGCAAAGCGACTACAAGGACGACGGCACAAACGTCCTCCTCGACGCAAACGAAAACGCCTACGGCCCTTCGCTCGACGCCGCCTCTTCCGCCGCCGCCTCCTCGGCCCTGACCGGCCTCGACCCTCTCGGCCTGCACCGCTACCCGGACCCGCACCAGCGCCCGCTCAAGCAGCGTCTCTGCGACCTGCGCAACGACAGCAATCATGCCGACGGCCCCCTGCTGACCCCGGACCACCTCTTCGTCGGCGTCGGCAGCGACGAGGCCATCGACGCCCTGCTGCGCTGCTTCTGCGTCCCCGCCCGCGACCGCATCCTCACCTGCCCCCCGACCTACGGCATGTACGCCGTCTCGGCCCAGGTCAACGACGTCGGCATCGTCAAGGTGCCCCTGCTGCCCGCCCCGCACTTTGCCCTCGACGTCGCCGCCGTCTGTGCCGCCCTCGACCGCGAGCCCGACGTCAAGCTCGTCTACCTCTGCTCCCCCGGCAACCCCACGGGCTCACTGCTCGCCAGCGCCGACGTTGAGAGCATCCTCGCCCACCCGACCTGGAACGGCGTTGTCGTCCTCGACGAGGCCTACGTCGACTTCGCCCCCGAACGCGCCTCCCTCGCCCGCCTCGCCGCCAAGCACCACAACCTCGTCGTCATGCAGACCCTCTCAAAGGCCTTTGGCATGGCCGGCATCCGCCTCGGCGCCGCCTTCACCTCGCCTCCCATCGCCCGCCTTCTCAACGCCCTCAAGGCCCCCTACAACATCTCCAGCCCGACCAGCGCCCTCGCCGCCGCCGCCCTCGACGGCCAGGGGCTCGCCGTCATGCGCCGCAACCGCCAGCGCCTCGTCGACCAGCGCGACCGCCTGCTGCGCGAGCTCCCCGCCATTGACGGCGTCGGCAGGCTGCGCGGCGGCACCGACGGCAACTTTTTGCTCTACGAGATGCTCGACGCCCAGGGCAGGCCCGACAACGCCACCGCCCTGGCCGTTTACGAGGCCCTGGCCGAGACAAAGGGCGTCGTCGTCCGCTTCCGCGGCAAGGAGCACGGCTGCTTGGGCTGCCTGCGCATCACGGTGGGCACGGAAGACGAGGTCACCAGGCTGCTGGGTGCCCTCGCCAAGCAGTTGGCCGAGGTCAGGGGCAAGGGGGGTTCCGTCGATGCGGCGGAAGAAGAAAAGAAGGAGCAAGCGGCAAACGGCATCGTGGCATAGACGGGACACGAGGATAAAAGGAGCTTAGATGGCGTCCAGACCTTGGAACTCGAAATCTTTCGATATTAAGTCAGTGTCGTGACATGACAAGGTCCAAGAGTGATGTGTCATCACATTCTCTTAATTCCTCAACAGCCAGCCGCCTTTTTTGTTTAAATCTTTCTTTGGCTATTGTTTCCGCGCCTGTTCGGCTCATATGAGTCAACCGAACTCGTGTCCAGAAAAGCCTCGGTCCAGTGGTATCTACATTCTAGTCTCGTATTTACAGAGTGAGAAAATGGAGAAGAAAGGAGGCGGAAAGAATGAAACAGAACGAAGGAAAGTCATTCGGCAATCCGACGTGCCTTGCAGCTCGAGACCGATGCGCAGTCGCTGTAGCGAAGACGAGGTCAACCAGCAGGGGCTTCATATACCCCTGGCCGAGACGGGCCGCGCTGTCTGTGTCGTAAGAATCCATTCTAAGGGGCACCTGGGCTAAGCAAGGCGATCAGCCCTGGAAGCGCTTGCTGACCCGGTAGGGATCTTGTGCCTTCCAGTTCTTTTCCCGGACGAGTTCAATGTCCTTGCCCTTGAGGGGGAGATCGGCCTCGCGGCTGAGGAGGCCCTGAATCGTCTCGAGAGCGCACATCTGAGGGCCAAGACCGGGCTTGTTGTCGAAGGAGCCCGTGTACCACCTCATGCCGCACTCACGCCCGCTCTTGCCGCCCGTGCAGACAGCGGCGGCAGCCTCGGCCGAGGGGACGAGGTAGCTCTCGATGCGTTCGCGGAGACTGGGCAGCATGACGGCCGTCTGCCACATGAAGCGCGAGAGGTAGCCCTTGAAGGTGATCATGTCGTAGTTGCACTTGTCGACCGTCTCGCAAGCCGCCTCGTACATGATGTTCTTGACTTTGTCGTCCTGGTAGAAGAACCAGCGGGCGCCGTCGATGAGCTTCGAGGTCCGGTCGGCCCACTCGCGCTTGCCGGTGTGGTTTGCCATGACGGCAGCGCCATACATGAAGATGCCGCTGGTGTAAGAAAAGGACCTTTTGTTGACCACCTTGCAGTCGGTGCGGAGGTCGACGCCGTCGTAGATGTGGTAGTTTTTGGGATCGATGAGGCCCTTGTCGGCAGACCAGTCCCAGGCCTTGTTGGCCCATTCCAAGTACGTGTCGTTGCCCGTGGCGCGGGCGAGGCGCGCAGCGAGCTGGAACAGGCCGCCATTGCTGATGGAATTTTTATAGTTCATGCCGTTGGGGTTGGAGGGATAGATCTGCCACAGCATGCCGCCACCGCATTGGTCCATGTGCCAGCGGCTGACGAGCGAGTTGAAGACTCGGGCGGCGATGTCGATCCAAGACGGGATGTCCTTGTTGGGCTGGGGAAAGTTGCGCTCGGCGGCCGACATGACGGCCGAGCCCCAGAAGAAGAGGTCATCGTTGCCCTCCTCCTGGGCGTGTTCCTTGGGCATGTAGTCAAAGGTAGGAGCCAGGTTGGTGGGCGCCGACAAGGCCTGGAGGATGACGTCGTTGTAACTGGGGTCCTTGGTGTAGTGGTAGTAGTCCAGCATGGTTCCCCAGAGGGCGCCAGCAACCCACCAGTAGTATGGCTTGGGGACGTTGCCAACATCCTGTCGCAGGGAATGAGCGTCAGCATGCCCTCTGCGAAGGCTTGGAGCAGGAAAAGACTTACGACCGAGTCGGGGGCGCTGGTGTTGCCCTTGTAGTAGACCATGGCATCGTGAGCAATGGTGGCCGCGACGTTGCGGACCGAGCCTGGCCATCATGGTCAGCAAGCCGGATCTTGAAGAGCTATGCTGGGAGGCAACGAAGCCCAAAACGCGACTTACTCGGATTTTGCGTGTCCAGGTCCTTGGGGGCGACGATGCCGCTCAAGGCCGCGGCGGCATGAACGCTCTTGATGAACTTCATGGTTACTCGTCTTGGTGAGGTGATTTGCTTCCTTGGTATTGCTTCTTTGATACTTGGGAGCCGATGTTCCACTGCTCAGCAATGGATGTGTTACAGATAGCGATCGCCTCTTCTCTTTCGTCTCTCGAGAAAAGAAGGGCAGTGGACGAAAAGTCGAGTCTTCAGCCGGGAAGACTGTGTGGCCCTGCCAAAAGGGGCAAGCAATGCTGGTGCTGACAATGTAGGGAAACAGCAGCAAACAATTGGGGAAATAGCCGATTGTCGCAAGCAACAATGGGCACGATGATTCGAAGCGGAGCGACGTCGGCGGGAGATGGCCGTTAGCGATGGATGGGCCTGGTCGCCACAGCAGCCAAACGTGTCGAGCTGCGTCGACGTCAACACGGGGTTTGCGAAGAGAAGGCGAGGCGAGAGCAAGACTGATCAAAGTCGGGCAGCGACGAAGAAGCGAAGGATATGAAGAACAGAAGCAAGCGGTAACGACTAGAGACCCCGTCAATGGGCTCACGAGGATGGGACGAGGACAAAGAAGAGCGAGAGACGGAGCAGGAAACACAGCCTCTTTGGTTCCATGGGCGGCGGACCGAGCTGGGCCAACGCTGTTTTATGGCTACGGCTGCACGGAACAGGCGGGAACCAAAATAGGCCTCCTGTCTCTCCCTCGAAGTCGTCGGTCGATAGGCGCTGTTACGGATGCATCACGCAGGCACCGAAAGGCCGGCAGGGCTCTGGTTGGCGCCCCGTGCTCGCCTGGTCTCTGCTTCTGCCGTCTGGACGACATGATTGGGCTCGGCGTGTCGGTGGCGTTCAGGGGAGGGGCGATGCGGAGGGGACGGGACGAGGAGGATCGCCATGGCAGGGAGGCGGAGGCGGAGGAGTCGAGCCCCTGAGCTGACAGAGGCACAGTATGTACAGTACCTGGGTGCTAACTTCATACAGTGCGCCTCTCTCCGGAGTACACGGTGCGGTGGAAGGCTCAACAACTCCAAGTTACGGACTTGGTGGGTGGTGCATGCATCCAAAGCCACGTCTTCTCCCGTGTCAGCCGACGCCATCTTGCACTCTTGCTGTCAAATCCCGCGTGTCGTGGCTTAACCGGCGAGATCCGCAAGCAGAAAGACTCTCGGCCGACTGCTTTGTTCCGCCTGCTCAGTCTGGGGCCCATGGGCACGACAGGAACAATGAGGCGGCAGACGACTGCCTGATCCTAGCTGAATCGCTTGCCGGCCTCTGCTCGTCGACGACAGCGAGACGCAGCCGCCCATTGCAGTCAGGAAACCCGTTGGTTGGCTGTATTCTACTAGGTACTGTAGGTAGGCAAGTTGGCAAGAGGAGCAGCGCCAAGAGGCAGAATGTCACAGTACCGCACTGTCTTCCATCCCACCTCGACCACGGACAGAGTCATCCGTACGCACGCGGAAGAGAGCACTCCCAGCACTGTGCATACTTGTCATAAGCTCCAAGGGACCGCTTATCCGATATGTACAAACAGCATTCATCGACGGCCAAGGCGGAAGCACAAGGCCGGGGGGTGAAATAGGAGACTGCCTAAACAGATGGCGAAAAGCAACTTAGAGTAGACCCCCACCTTGAAAAGGGGGGCGGGTTTGGGCCCGCCCGTTTCGTTTCGTCTTTGCGCGCGCCAACAAACGGCCGAGGAGGGGGGGAAGAGGGGGCCTGTCTCGGCGAGAAAACCTTCCCGTCATCCCGTCACCCGCCAGCTTGGGATCGTGGTTGGCTGTCGTCGCCGTCCCTGATAATCTCAACCTCCTGTAGATGCAACTCGCAACTTCGCCATGCATGCATGTGCCTGATGAGAGAGGCACGGAGGCGGCGGCGCTTCAACGTGGGGCCTCATCCTCGGACTCTCTCCATAATTACTGTCCGGATCTCCATCCACCTTTGAGTTTATACCTTACCTTGTAGTTTATTTGCAGGACCCACGGCACTGCGTGTACTAGGTAGATAGGCAAGGTGTTCGGCGCCCACGGCTGCCTTGACCCGATCTGACGTGTCGAAAGCAAACACTCTGCGGAGCGTTTCATGCCGAATTGCCCCCCGCACCCCAAGACATCGGATGGCTCCCGTCGAGACACGAAATTGACACATGACGGACGCTGACATGTTCTAATCAACCACGTCCCTTTATCCTAAGAGGAGCCTCCTTCATTTCAAACTCTTCGTCTGGGAGGTACCTGCATGTACGGAATAATCGTGACGAGAACATGGCCACGTCTGCCATGGATCCCGACTGTCGCCATCTTCTCCGGCCTGCCCTGGCTCCTAGACACGATGCTCGGCCCCGTTCCGCCTCCTCCGGCCGGCTCCAGTGTCGTTTCGGCCGACGAATGGTGTCGAGACCCTCCGCCAGCCTCTCCTGCTTCACTTCCTCGTCCTCCAATGTCTCGTCGACTTCACATTCCCCTGCGCTGGCATGTCGACCCTTTGTAGTCGCATTCGCCGCATTCACCAGCTCGACCCGTCTGGGCCACTCACTCGAGACTTGATAAGTAAACGCATTTGGCATGCGCCTCTTGAATGTGTACCGCACCATCGCCCCAGCTTGGTCCCACGGGATCTCTCCAAGCTTGACCTGACGGACAAGTTTCGATCCCACCGCTCCTCGTCAGCGGTGCCCTGCATGGTCGTGCTTCCTCCAATACTCCGCCGGCAGGGCAGGCGCCTTGTCCGGCTACCATGCCTTCCATGGCGCGTGCCTCTCAACCTTGCAGCCCATGCATTCGCCTCTGGCAACCAACGCCATCAAAACGCCTGAGTATCCGGGGTATATCGTGCAAAGTCTTGTCCATACAAAATCCCATGTCCACCCGCACGCAATGCAGTCTTCCGTCGCCGTCCAGGACCGTCCAAACTCGACTCATCGTCGCCCTCTGTGCCAGAGCAAAGGCTGGGACCAAATTTGAAAAAGGCGATACGCCCCCTCACCAGAGTCCGACGGCGCATATGGCTAATACCGACGCCATCGTGGCGAGGCGCTCGTCGACATGTATTCTGGCACCCGCCCCCTGGCCCGTCGCTTTCGGGGCGTAAAGCTCTGCCGATGCTGGCCCCGAGTTGGGCGCTGCGGTCATGTGGAGGTTGTTGCCCTTGGTCTTTGGATTATCGGCCATGACGAGGGTCCCCCACTCGACGTCGGTGCCCGTCAGGGTCGAAGTCCACGACATCTCGGTCGGGCCGGTGAGAAGGCCATTTGCGTAGCCTGCCTTGTAGCTCGAGTAGCCGGAGCATGTAGCGGCCGTCGTGCCATTCAGCCTACACTCGAGATTGGCGATGCTAGACGCAGCAGAGTCGTCAGCAAGTAACGCTTGAGAGTGTGAGTGTGCAGAAACAAAGCGGCGCAGACGCACTAGGTCGAGGTGTAGGTTCCGTGGAAGCGCAGCGTTCCCGGGCCCTCGACAATGACAAAGGGAAACTCGAGGGAGAGGTCGCAGGCGGGGGGTGTCTCGGTCGGGCAGAAAATGGTATAGGTGGTTTCGCTGGCTGTCTTGTTCTGGGCGGGCCGAGTCAGCGACGCACACGTTGTGGCCCAGAGACAAGGATCGACAAAGACATACCCTCGAGAGGATGCTCCCCCGCACAACGGACCATGCTTCCTCATGATAATAGGGCAGGAAGATGGGAGCCTTGGTGACGGCGGGAGCTGGGGGCGAGTGGCCGTCGGCGGCCTGACACAAGGCACACAAGGCCAGCAAAGCTATCCAGGACGGGAGAAGGGCCGGGCGTATTCGGCTGGCCATGTCGGGATCTCCGGCGGGGTCGGGCGAAGGACACGGGAGCTAACAGGCGTTTTGGCTTCTTGTCTTGTTCACAAGCGGCTTAGACAGATGGAGACGAGGAGCGGGCGGAGGCGAGGCAGAGGCGAGAGAAGGCGAGTCGAATAGAGGGGGAGAGGGGAGAGATGGCGGATAGAGGAACTGCGGTGAAGAAGCAGACACGGCAGGCAGCCAAGGAAAGCTCGTCGCCGTTCGTCAGGCCTTTCGTGCTGGAGAGACAAGAAGGAGACACAGAGGGGGACGAATCGAGTCTAGCGCCAAGCGCCCTATTATGAACGGGCTTGGCGGCGCAACCTCTGTTGGCGGACAGGACCGAGCATGGGCCGGAACAGAGGCGGCTGTCGGTCGGGGAGAGCTTTCGTGTTTGGTGTCAAGTCTTGACTCTCTTATAGTACGGAGGAAGCCTCGGCAAGAGCGAGACGGAACGAGTGTCGCCCAAGAGCACCGCCAAGAGAGAGATAGACGTCTGCCCAGTTTTAATGGTACAGTAGTTACGCCTCGGGACGCGTCGTGTGCGGACAGCCGTTCTCCTTTCTTGGCCAGCTCCGATGCTTGCCAAGGCTGGGCGAAACACCGCGGCGGCGGTTTGCCCATCATCACACGACGGCAGACGGTCTTTTTGGGGGAGTCGCGTGGCGTTTTTCTTTTTTTGCTTCTGCCTGTGTCACGGCCGAGTTTGTCAAGGGCGGTGTTTGAAAGAGGCCTAGCGACGAATTCGGCGTCGATGTTGCCAGGAGGCGGCGGCGGCTGGACAGGGCGGCGCCAAGCCTGGGCTATTGCCTTTGTTAGTTTTCTCGACCGGGGAAGTCGAGACAGGCTCGCATGCGGGCGCATTACACTCTCGGTCTGTAGGTAATTTTATGCACACGCTGCTGCTGATGATTGCATCCGCGCACCAAGGACCAGAAGCTGGGTGATGGAGCGAGCGGGATTGACGGACAAGAGTCGACATCCAGAGATGGAGGAGCAGTGGCAAGACACTCGGACTCGGTCCTTGAGAGCGCTCGGGGGAGAACGAGGTCATCTACGTATTAAGCTACAGGCTCCAGGGAGCAGACAGACTGTGGAGCATGCTTATCTTTGACGGCTTTCTTCCTTGCCCATGCCCTGCCCAGCCAGAGGCGACAAAAACCGAAATGTCGCATCGCGGTACGTACTTGGCGCTGGGCAGATACGAAACTGCTAGCAGCACTCGACAGGTGACTGCCCGAGTGACCGAGAGCGTTGCTGACAAAGCCGCGTGACTCGACGCTCTCACCGAGTCTCGCGACGGCCATCTTCTTCTGCGCTGCGTCGTCTCTTGGACCATGTGGTCAATCGCTTGACGGTCCTGCCTCGAGCCCTTTCTCCTTGTCCCCGACTCCTCCTCAGCAAGGCTTCTTCACCACTGACCCCATCATCACAGCCTCTTGTCGGCGTTTGCCGTAGGCATATGGCCAACGCCCTGTCTCTTTTCCATTGCCACGCGTCACAGATGCTCCAAAACTGGCCCTGCTTCACCCACGAGGCCAGGCGTGAGGTCGTCGTACAGCGATGGGGCTCGGATGAGAGAGCGTTCCGGTAGCTGTTCGGTTCATGACACGAAGCGAAGACGCCGCTCAGAGCTGTGCACACATGCACTTGCCCGTTTCACGGCCACCCGAGCTCCAATATAAATACCTTGAGCACTCGGCCTCCAGTGTTCGCTTCGTTGCCTCTGCCTATCATTTTATCTCCTGGGGGCTGCCGAAGCTGACTCTCTCCGTGTCGCCGCCCCCTGCGTCTCTCGGTCGCACGTCTCGTCGCCTTGCCGCTACTATTCTCAGTCGTCGTCCTGGATATGGACATGCTTCACATGTGCGACGTTCTCGTTGGCGTTTCTGCCTCCATCCTCGTCTACGGCATCCTCATCGTGCACATGCGGCCGGCTCGGCAGGGTGCTCGCGAGCCCACGGATGAGTTGATACGGCTTACGGCGGCGCGCTCGGGGCACGCAAGCGTCACGGACCGTCTCGTGGCGGCCGAAATGTGCGCCTGAGGCGGAGACTTATGATGTCATGCCGGGGACAACTGGAAAGTACAGTACCGGGCGGCGTGTGTTCTCGGGCCGAAGACTTGTTGTGTGGGGGAAAGGGGGATGAGATGATGAGATGCATGACTCGTGTGGCATTGCGCGAGCGCGAAATGGGGCGAGATGAGCCGGACATGGCACGACTATGCCAACGGATTGCAAGATGGGATTCCTCGTCCTCCTGCTCACCCTCACTCTCCTTGACGCGCAAACAACGATGAGGCGAGAGGGAAACGAGATGCGGTGAGTCACGGACGGTGATTCCATCGGCCTGCAATAATGGTGCACACATTGATCCTACCATAATTATACGGTACAGTAAATACTTGTCTTTGTCCCATTTTTCTTTACAAATCTCCCCTACTCCCTCAAGACCTGCCTGCTGCTCGTCGGCAGCGCCTCGGTGGCCCTCGCGGCCCCCGGTGGCCTCCGGCTCGGCGCCCGGACCTTCTCCAACACGACCGACAGCTGCCCCTACACCGTCGACGTTGACGACAGCTGCTACTTCATCGCCAAGAGCCGCTTCGACATTGAGCTCGACCGCTTCTCCAAGCTCAACGGCGGGGAGTTCGACAGCAGCTGCAACATCTTCCCCGGCAAGGAGGTCCGCGTCCCCTGCGGCAAACAGTTTCCCATTGACCAGGTCGACGTGTCGGGCGAGTGCCTGACCAATCACAAGGTCAAGGCCGAAGAGAACATCTACTCCATCTCTCTCCACTACAGTATTGCCGCGCACGTCCTGCTGGCCTACAACGGCCTCGACTGGCGGAGCCCCATCAAGGTCGGGCAGGACCTCTGCGTCTCGAGGAAGAAGCCTACCGCCGTCTGCGCCAAGGAGCACCACGTCGTCGACGGGGATAACTGCTACGCGCTCGCCACGGCCAACAACGTCAACTTGCTTGACCTCAAGGCCTGGAACCCGGAGCTGATAAACGACCGCTGCGCCATCCGCCCCGGCCACAAGCTCTGCGTCAAGGCCGACGAGCCCGTCACGACGTCGCCCGCTGCCTCCACTGTCCAGCCCGCGTCCTCGACCGTGGTTGGGACGGCCACCGCCGCTTCCCAGAGCACCTTCCAGACCTCGTTTGTCGCCCCCGACAGCAAGGTCGTGACGGTGACCAGGGTCGCCCCCAGCGGCGCCGTCGACGCCAACGCCATCCCCAGCGTCAACCTCGCCGCCGAGGTCAAGGCCCATATCAAGCTGTACCTCCTGCCTTGCGTGGGCAACCTGACGGCGCCTCTGCCGGCCGGCGACGACGACAAGGTCATGCTGCCGTCCGAGACCCAGATCCGCTGGGCGGTCAAGGCTTTTGCCTCTGTCTCTGTCCCTGCCCTGAACGGTGACGCCCCTGCCACCGCTCAGGTTAGCGGCAGCGCCGCGCCCGGCTTCTCCGTGTCCGCCTCGGCCCCGGCCTCGATCCTGGTCCGCCTTTTCACCGCCCTCAAAGTCGACATCAAATACAACGACTGCAAGGCCGACGCGTGCTCCGTCGTTGTCTCCTCGCCTAGCCAGGTGTCCGCCAGCCTTGCTGCCCAGGCCGTCGTGCCCTTGAAGGCGGCCGGTGCCGAGGGAGACAAGGCCGTTGCTTCGCAGGCCAACACTGCCGGCGCAATCCCGTAGGTTGCCAACCGCATCAGCATCGACGGCGGCAGTGGCAGCGTCAAGGCCGAGGCCAGCATCAAGACCGAGGCCAGCATCAAGGCTGATGTCAGCGTCGAGGCCGAGGAAAACTGGTGCTAAGCGATCAATGCTTGACCGAGGAACACGACGATCGCCACCAGCGCCGGGGCGAGAAGGAGGATGTTCTTTTGTTTGTTGCGGGTATCTTGTGATGCCCTGGCGCTGCGAGGGTATCCACGAACTTGCTTTGGCTTGACGGAGTGTCGTCGCGGCGGTGCGAGTTGAAGGGCACCCAGACGGCACGTCATTGCCGCTACTGTAGGTAATACGCTTGGTAAACGCGGCGAATTCGATGCGAGTAAATTCTAAGCATTAATGTCACGACGATATGTTGGTTGCATGAACAGACAGCGGAAAGGGGGTGAAGCATCCGCTCCCGCTAACTCGAGGCCAGTGGTGCGTAGAAACGAGCTGATTCTTGGGAATATGGCGAGTGATTATTGCTTGCAAAGGCATGGAGACTGGACCCAAGTCTGGTAAGCCCGTGTAGGTGACAGGTCGCAGACCGCAGCCTAATGGTTCGGGGAAGGACCGTGTCGACCTGCTACCGATCATGTAGAGTAGAGCGATGAGTTCATGTAAATATACGCAATCTGAAGTTTCCAGACATAGCCATCCAAGCCTTCAGATAATCGCGGGAAATCTCCTTTGGCTTCAGTAATACTGAAAGGACATTTTCAAAGTCGCGGTCGCTCGAGGTGCTCCCAATCAGTCGGCAGAGGGCCAAGCATGGTGCCAAAAGCCAGATTCGCCACCACTTGCCTGAATTCGTTCTTACGAAGCTGGCGGTGTTTGTAACTGGGCGCATGTGATGATTAGTAGGTTGCTAACTTACGATCCTTTATTTTTGTTTGTCCCAAGCGCATGGTCGACTAGCGTACAAGCTAGGGGCTGATCCTCAACGGTCGAGGGGATACAAATGAGGTCAGAGCATAATTACGCGGACGCTTTCGTTGAGACGAAGCGCGAGATGGCTTTTACGGGGCGCTTGTTATTAATTGCAAGGCCGGTCCGTGTGTGTGTTTTTGTTGCGAGACAGGGACAAAGCTTTAGAGTCTTTGACGAGCACAGCTTATCTATGATTGATCGAGACGGATTTGCCAGATCACCTCTTCCGGCTTACTCCGTACTCCTTACAAGGTTGGGCTTATACCATTGTGGGATTAGCGGCACGCGTCGCCGAACGCCACGAGGCGCTGTGGAGCGATGCGGGGTGCCACGTGCTCGTGTACATACGTACCGGTACAAAGCTCGCTGAAGGATTTCTCGGTAAAGATAGGTAACTCGTCCTCTTACAATACACTTCTTGTTGATCTCGTGCCGGTAGCTTAGTATAAGATACTTGGAGATGCTTATTCCACATTGACTCTATACTCTGTCTTGACACCTCGCTCTAGCAATACTCTACGTTTTAGTGTAGATTCAATCCCAACCGTCGACCTCTGGTGATGGTGATGCTAGCTACGTGTACTCCAACAGCCGCTTCAACAAGTCCCAGGGGAGTCGAGACTTGCCCGCCCAAGTCGAGCCACAGTGGACAGACAACCTGGTAGATCTTCTCAAGACATTCAAACCGAGCATTTTCCCGGTCATTGAATAAAACATGAAATTGAAAAGGAATACCGGGGTGCGTAGTCATCGCCGGCGATATGCTGAATGCCGTGATGCAGTTTGTCTATGCTGCTCTTTACCGCTGTCCTCCGGGCCGTGAGGCAGCTTCTTTCTTCTCGGCGCTCATAAAGAGACAACAAGGGACATATTAGGGCAAAGAACGACACAGTCAGGCCCTTTGTACTTTTGGTCCCACCTCCCCAGCTCCACGCAGTAATCAAAGATGCAAACTCCCAGTCATCAAAGACATCATCCTTGCCTGAAGGAGGGTTGTCCATCAGAAGCCTTCCTTGCTGCGCCGCCGAGCCTTCAACTTGATTATCAAGAACTGAACGAGCCAAAAGGCGGTGACGGCGAGCATGAATCCCGTTGCGACCCAGCCGAGAATGTGAAACTTGAAACCTCGCTCGGCGGAGAGACCGACTCGCGCGCCCTTTTCGTTGATATGTTTGACTGCCTTGGAGCCGGCGACGGTGATGATGGTGCTGCCAATAATGCACGCGAGGCCACCCATGGAGGCGACGGCGAGATTGACGAGCACCATGGCAGTCTTGGCGGGCAGCAGAAGGGCGCCGACGTTGAGGAGCATGGACAGGCCGCTGAAGCCCATGGCGAGGACGTAGATGGTGAAGAGAGCCAATAGGGCATTGTTGAGGATGTCGAGCTTGTCCTGCAGGCTCTCGGTCCAGTCCATGTCGGCAAGGTTGACGCGCACGGGTCCCACGCCGAGGTCATGGTCGAGCATGCGTGTGAGGTTCAGGCGGTCTGTATACAGAGGTCAGCTGGCCGACGCACAGGCAAGAGGGAGGCGATGGGGGCCATCTCACGAGCTGGAGAGGACGCGGTGCAGTTTGTCATGTTGAGGCCAGGGTTCGGGGCCGTTGGGTTGGGCTCGAACTGGCCCTCGCACGCGTTCATGATGTGCAGCGAATACCAGTCGGGCACGCCTAGGTGTTCGGTGATATTGCCGACGACCCCGTTGAGCTTCTCCTTGACATCGTTCTTCTTGCCGTCCACCCAGCCCTTGAGGCGGCCGAAGGCGTCGTCTTTTGGCTTGCTCTGGTCCTTGTCACCGGTAGCTTTGTCGAGGATGCTTTGGCCAATCATGGAGGTGTTTAGCTGGGGAGGCCGAGGTTAGCAGTGCGCAGGGCGGGCGAGAGTGCGTGCGTCCAAGTGTTTACCCTGACAATGGCATAGTCCTCCATGAAGCCTTGCTTGTGGCCGGCAAAGAGAGTGAGCGAGGTCAAGACGAAGCTGGCCAAGGCGAGGACCAGGGGGAGGATGACGATGTATCTGATTACGAGAGCCATGGCGCATGCATGCCGCGGTTTCTACGCCGAGTTGAGGTTGACGAGATGGGCGTTTGCGTGCGGCTTCGTGTGAACGACGAGTCGAGCGAAGGAGGAAGCTTGTCGCTGGAGACAAGTCCAAGCGAGGCGGCATATACATATACGTGAAGCGAGGGTGCAAACACTGGACTTGATTTCCGTTGCGGCAGATGAGGTGAAGAATAATAAAGAGCGAAGAAAGAAAGAAAGAAAAGAAAGATCGAAAGAAAGAAGGGAAAGGATAGTAAAGGGGTTGCTTCGATTCACATTTGGCGCCGGCCCCGCATGACGCACCAGTCCCAAGATGCCACACATTCCAGCCTTGGCGGCTATAGTCATGGCGGCAGCGAGACGACAGGCAGCGAGACGATAGGCAGCGAGACGACAGGGGGAGAGGGTTGGATTGGGGAAAAGACGACAAGCCGGCCTGTTCAGATGTGGTGCAGCGGCTCGCTTCGAGGGCGCCAAGAGGGGAGAGACAAAGCCGTGGGAAGCAAACAGAAGGGACAAAGGGGTGGCACGTTCTGCTCCTCATTGGACCGACGGTGGCGCGTCACGGCATGGCAGAGGGCCGTGAGTGGATGGATGATGGGCGATGATGGGCGACGCGCCGAAAAGGACCGAGGCAGGCCTTGGATGGAGGGAAGGCTTGCCGCCGAGCTCTTGCACAGCCTGCCGCCTTGTGGGAGACGCGTCCAGAGCGGTGAGAGCGAGCGATGGAGAGTTGAAGAAGAAGTACAGTAGATACAGTATTAATTAACTACCTACCTACCTAGGTAATTAGGTAATTAATTACCTGCGGCGGAAACAAGGGTACCCCGAAGGGTGGGGCACGTGATTGCCTACCTAGGCCATGATTGCAATGCGGCTATTACCCGGACGTATGTATGTAGCTTGTCTCACCCCGAAAAAAAATCGAAAAAAATTTGCCCATCCATAAGACTGGCATTTGTTTGTTTATGCCTGGGATGCAGGCCTAAAGTGGAATCTCTATCGTCGGCCATGGTGCAGCCGACTCGGGCCAGCAACCAGAGAAGAAGCTCACAGAATCGCCTCGCCGGAGCCGGAGCCGCCCTCCCCTCTGGGCCGTAAGGCAGCCGATCTAGGGTGCCAGACATCGACTCTTGACTCTGACTTTGTCTCTCTGTCTCTGTCTCGGATGCATCCCGTCTGTGCGCCGTCGCGTCGACCATATTGCCCAGGATAAACAACGCAAAGGTAAACAAAAAAGAGTCCACGGGGATGGATGGGTTATTAACGAGGTGCCCAAGGTTCTCTCAGTGCCTCCAGATAGGTACCTACTACGTACCGGTAGTGGCAGTAGAACTGTCGACAACTAATTACAACGCCTGTAGCCTCAGCGGGGCTGCTCACTGGAAAAATAAATGACGTCGCTGAGCTGCCCCCGGCACATGCCTGCGCCCACGTGCAGACAGACGCTGTTGTCTCAAAAATGCTGTCCAGTGACTCCCTCCAGTGCACGGCCAACCCGCCACCAGCCAACCACGTTCCCCCCCTCTATCTCTCCCTCTCCCCCCTTCCCTCCCTCTTCGCTCTCATTCCGACTCTCCATTCGTTTTTCACTGCAACTCGCTCTCGCAATCCTTTCTCCCGCTTTCTTCTCTTTTCCCTTTTTTCTCTCAGCAGCTACCTCCCCCGCACGCTCCCGCCGACAACACAACCACCCTCGCTCATGGCGCCGTAACCAACTCCCCGTCCTTCTCCGTCCTTCTCTCCCCGCCCTTTTCTCCTCGCGCCTCTTCGCCGCCCAAGGACAAGACGAACAAGGCTCGTCCGCGACAGCAATCACCATGCCCTTGCCGTCCCTGCGCAGCCCTACTGCTTCCTCGACTCCCCGCCCGCGCAATCCGACGATGCGATAAAGCCCCATCCTCCTCGTCGCCCCTGTACTCACTCATTCGAGCCGTTCCGATCCGGCCTTTCTCTCGCTTGGCTGGCTCTTCCCGTTGAGCAACCACAAACCTCGCCATTCCTTGCTGCCGCCATTCGCTTGCACACTGTCGACATACCCGACGAAAAAGAGGAGGGTAGAGAAAATGTCGTCTCTCGAGGCTAAGATTGTCGTCCTCGGCGCTCAAGGCGTCGGCAAAACGTCCCTCGTCATGCGCTACTGCAAAGGCGCCTTCAACCCGTCCCAGATCACCTCCACCGTCGGCGCCAGCTTCATGACCAAGCGTGTCGTCGACACCGACTCCGACACTGTCGTCCGTCTCCAAATATGGGATACAGGTACCCTCATCACTGCTCCCCCACGTCCCCTCACCTGCTGATTTCGCACAGCCGGCCAGGAGCGCTTCCGCTCCATCTCGCGCCTCTACTACCGCGGCGCCAACGCCTGCATCTTGTGTTATAGCATAACCGACGCCAACTCCTTCGAGGACATGGGCGTCTGGCTCATGGAGCTGCGCCGCAACCTGCCCAGCGACGTGGTCCTACATGTCGTCGGCACAAAGGCCGACATTGTCGCCCGCGACCCCTCGACCCGCCAGGTGCCCTTTGAGCGTTGCATCGCCTACGTCGCCGAGAACCTCGCCCCTGGCGCCGGCAGCACCCCGCCCCCCACGGCCACGCCCGTCAACGGCCCCTCCGCCGCCACCCTCGCCAGCGCCGTCGAGCCCCGCAGCCCCAGCTCCAAACGCAGCTCCGGTTTCTGGGCCCAGGAGGCCGGCTGGGACGCCTGTCACGAGATCAGTGCCGAGAGCGGCGAGGGCGTTGAGGAGGTGTTCCGCGTCGTCGCCCGCAAGCTCGTCGAGCAGAACCGCAAGCTCCAGCAGGCCCTGCTCCACGCCACGGCAACCCCGGGCACTCCTGGTTACGAGACGGGCATGGACGGAGGCTACTTTGACGGCTCCAACGGCCGCGGCAGCTTCCGCGTCGGCCGCGACCGCCGCAGCTGGCTCTTCTCCCCGGCATTTTCTCCGGCCGTCACTATCGACCAGGCCGGTACCCAGCAGGACCAGCCCGGCGAGGAGGACTTGCTCAAGGAGCGACGAAGGTGTTGCTGAAACAATAACAAGAGACAAAGCAGCATCTCCCAAGGGGGCCAGTGGAAGATGAGAGACAGCTGCCCAGAATACAACCCCCCCCCCCCCTTTGCGACGATGGTGGATGGGCCTGGTGGCCTTGGTAGGCCCGAGCACAATACGGTGTTGGTTTTGGAAACCAGGCAGGGCCTGGCGGAGTCAAGATACCCCTTTCGGCGGACTGGTATTTCTTTCATTTTCTTCTTGCTATAATTTTGTAATCTCCCTTTCGCCCTTGTTATGCCTTGATTCACAGCGCTTTTTTACTCATCTTTCTTCTCCGTCTTTTGTCCGCGCATTCCGTTTGCGCGACGCATGGACGAAATTTGTACTGGAGCGCTCGCGCGTCCGGCGTTCAGGATATTATTACACACGCGACGGGGGCTAACACCAATGGAGTTGGAAGAGCCTTTGTGGACACAAATGTCTGCGTCTGTACAACGAACTCGCATTGCTTGTGCCAAGTAGACGTGGACCAGGAAAGAATTTTACTCTGGCCTATTTGGCATGTCCCTCTTCCCCCTGTATAGACGCCCCTGAGGAAGGCCCCGACTTGCAATAGCCTCATGTGCCTTGTAGCGCAGCCGGATATGACCGTGCCTCCTCCCACCCGCCAACAGATCGGCAACGAGAGACAAGACGAAGGAGGGGGGATGTACGCTCATACAGCAAAAAAACCCATGCTTCACCCTCACCCCTTAGAAGAGGGCCCCATAACGGCCTTTGCCGACTTCACGTCGTCGTCCACCGTCGGTGGCGCCGGTATTTCTACGCCCAGGACGCGGTGCTCCAGCCCCACGTACGCGTCGCTCACCACGAGTACGTCCATCCTGTGAGCCTGGCCCGGCGCTAGGTCCGGCAACTTCAGCGTCGCCTTGGTCGACGGGCGGCTGCCCTGGCCAAAGCCCTTGTTGTTCCCGGCGGCAGACCACCCGACGCGCTTGATGGCTATCACCTCGTCCCGGCCCACGTCGGCGAGGACGACAAACCAGCCCTCCGTCTGCGGCTTGGGAAACTTTGGAGCAAAGATGCGCGCCCCCTTGTCGGCCAGAGCATTGAGCCGCTTGAGCTCCACGGTGAGCGACACGGCGGTGACTCCCTTGACCGAGACGGACACGTTGGGCAGCAAGGCGACGGCACGGGCGAAGCGGGGTCGCTGGCCAGGCGGGACGCCTAGGCTCTCGGCGAGCTGGCCGACCTGCGCGGGCGCAAGGGCACTCATCTTGGCGATGGTTGTCTCGTCCTTGGCAGACTCGGGCTCGACGCCGGGCAGGATCGAGGGCGGCGGGTCCGTCGGCCAGCGAGCGCACTTGATGCACTGCATGAGCCGCATCATCTGCAGACAGCTCGACAGGTGACCGAGCTCTGTCAGGACGTCGATAGAGGCCTGGATGATTCGAATCGCCTGATCCAGCACGCTCGTCTGATCACCCACGTAGTCCGTAATGGGCAGGTCGATGCGCGACATATGTGCCTGGAGCAGCAGGAAAGCCTTGACGTGAGGATCCCACATGGGCAGTCCGAACGAATGGCCGGGGAAGGGCAAGTTTGCCGACAGAGCATCGTTGACGAGGTCTTCGTTGTGGCGTACGGGGAGCTCGTCGTACTCGGTGGCCCGGCACATCCAAGAAAGAACATCGAGGAAGGACGCCTGCGCCTTGGCGTGGCGGACGAGGTGGCGGATCGTCATGTGGGAGAGGTAGTAGTAGCTCATGATCTTGCCCATGGGCGTAGACTCCACGTCGCCGTTGGGGAACACCTCGACGCACTGTGACTTGGCGAGTTCGTCGAGCGACTTGCTCACCATCTCCACCATGTAGTCGTTGGCCATCTGCTGCGCTGCAATGGTGCTGTGCTCCTCCGCAGAGAGCTGCAGCCCGTAATACGACGGGTTCTTGTGCAGCCTCCGGAAGAAAAATGTCCAGGTCAGGTAATCGAGCGCATCCTGCTTGGTGAGCACAGTCTCGGCCGACACTTCGGCACCCAAATGGTTGTCGAGGACGGTGTGCAGCGAAGACTCGACCGGGAACCCCGTGTGGAGAAAATGCTTGTAAAAGTCCTTTTTGGAATCTTGCGTGAAGATGCGGGCGACCCCTGAGGTGTCGAACTGTGGGCGCCCTGCCCGCCCGAGCATCTGCAAGACGTCGGTCAGGTCCATATCCCTGTAGCCCTCCACCTTGGCATCGTAAAACTGCGTGCCCTTGACGACGACCAGATGGGCAGGTAAGTTGACACCCCAGGCTAGAGTGCTCGTCGCCACCAGGATCTGAATCTTGTTGTTCAAGAAGAGCTCCTCGGCGAGCTGACGGTCAGACTCGACAAGACCAGCATGATGAAGTCCGATTCCAAAGTTGATGGCCTCTTTCAGTGCATCATCCTTGACCCTGGCAAGGTTGAGCTGGAGATCGTCCTCATCCATTCGCAGAAAGCGCCGCGGATCCTCTTCCATGCCGCAAAAGTTGATGAGGTCCTTGGCTGTGAGGCGTGTCTGCCGGCGAGATGCCACAAAGACAATGACGGGCTTGCTCGGGCTGTGGTTCTTGATGGCGAGAAACGTGGGCCGGTTCATGGACTGCATCAATGGACAGAAGCCTCTAACCTCCGGAAACCCATCAATGTACAGCTCCAGAGGAACCGGACGCACAGAGTGCTTGAAGTTGAAGAGCCCCTCCTTAACTCCAAGCCAATTGGCCAGGTCGGCCGCGTTGGCACAGGCCGTCGACATGCCCAGCAGCCGGACGGCGTTGTTTGTCGACGACGCAATGTAGTTCATTCGCGACACAATAATTTCCAGAATCGGGCCCCGGTCTCCAGCAAGAAGATGAATCTCGTCAATGATGACCAGGCTGACTTGTCTGACGTAGCCTCTTGTCTGCCAAGACCGCGAGATGCCGTCCCACTTCTCGGGCGTTGTGATGATAATGTCCGCATCCTTGATCGTCCTCGTGTCTGGAGTATTGTCGCCGGTAAGCTCCACCAGCTTCAGTCCGAGCGGCCGAGCAAGGCGGGCTCCCCAGTCCTTGACACGTTCGCGGACAAGGGCCTTCATGGGGGCAATGTAAACCACCTTTGACTTGGGTCGTTCCCGGAACGCCCACCACATAGCCAGCTCGGCTGCCACCGTCTTTCCACTACCGGTTGGGGAGCCGAGCAGGACATTCGCGGCCGTGTGGTAGAGCGTGTGGAAGATTTGGGTCTGCATCGGGTTGAAGAACTGGAAGCGCTTGGAGTAGATTTCTTCAAGTCCGGGATTCTTGAGCGCAGTGATGGGCAGCGGCTGCAGGTTGAGCAGCTCCGTGTATAAGCTCTCCGTGTCCGGCCGGATGAGATGCTGAAAGGAGACTGGGGTCACCGTCTCTGCGCCCAGCCATCTGTCCGACACGGCTCGCACGTAGATCTGGGTCGGCAAGGGGTCCGACAAGGGGATGGTAAAGTTCAGCTCATGGTCATCATGGAGCTTCCTTCGGTTGAGGATGAAGAATTCGTGATGGTAAATCTCCGACGTCTCCGAGTTCTCCACCCAGACGTAGAAGGATTCGGATGTTCCGTGGATCTGATCCCTCCACGTAAAGTCGGGGATGACATAGAGCTTGATGCGCAGCACGTCCCGGTTCAGAGGCGCAATCTCCGCCTCCACGTGGACGGTCGGGAAGTGGTTCAATATCTTGGCGATGGACTTGCCGGCACTGTGGTTGCGCACCATGCCTCCGATTTCAGCTGGCTCCATGTCCTTCATGGCCTCTACCGTCAGGTTTTCCCTGGAATCCAGCTGGTTGAGAACCGGCTTGGCCAGGTCGAACTGGTGGAGAGGGTGCTGGAAGGGCCAGATCCTCTTCTCAATCGACTTGGACAGCGTCAGGAGAACGAGGCACTGGTGCCCCCACCTGCGGTTCAACGCGAGCATGAACAGAGCCCTGCAGATACGGCCGGACTGCTGTGCAACGTAGTTCATGTCGTTGGAAAGCGCAAAGTCCTCTGGCTGCAGTCTCGAGATGTACGACTGGAGCAGAATGTTCGTCTTTGTCTGCGCCGTGTCAATGCCTCCATCGACGGCACAGGGGACGACATTGTCCTTGAGGTGCGTCAGCTCCTTTGCCTCGGTGTCTCGAGACTGCACGTTGTCAAACTCCCCGCTCATGCTAATCATCTTCAAGATGTCTGCTTCGCTGGCCTGCGGCCGCATCATGGCGTTGAATACTTGAATGCTGGTGTGGAGAATGTAGTACTGGCTGGCGATTCTTCCAATGTCCTTGCTGCGCAACTCTTCCGTCCGCTCGTTGAAGATGATCATCTGGCACTGCTGAAGCGTTCGGGCTGCCTGCATCGCCAGCTGCCGTCGCCTCTGGACCAGGGTTGGATCATCACGTATCTCAGCCCACTCGATGCCGTAGGCTGTCGGGCTCCTCTGCATGCGCACGAACAGGTACGAGTACCCGATCCACTGCACGGCATCTTGGATGGACGTGACGGTCCCCAAGGCGATTTCGGCGTTGAGATTGTCGACCAGCTTGGATGAGAACTTGGACTCGATGGGCAATTGTTCCGTAATGGCCGTGAGGTAATGATGCAGCTTGTCTTGCGTCGTGCAAATCATGCCGATGCCAGTGTCTTCAAACTGAGGTCGACCGGCGCGACCAAATATCTGAAGGACATCGAGGATGCCGAGATCAACAAACTTTCCGTCTTGGGCGCTGTAAACCTGCGTCCCCTTGATCACGACGGCGGCTGCGGGTAAGTTGACACCCCACGCGAGCGTGGCGGTGCAGCAGAGGACCTTGAGGACGCCTTCACCAAACAGGCGCTCCATGAGGTTTCGATCCGCCCTGGCCATGCCGGCATGGTGTATTCCTAGGCCCTTAGCGAGCAGTTCGCGAATGTCTTTGGAACGAGACGACTTCATGTCCCGGGCAGCCTGCTCGTAGCGCGGGTGCCCGCTTGGATCAAATAGATCGTCGCACATTTGCTCCATGGCCTTTTGGTGAAGCATCTTGGCCGTCACCATTGTGTCTTTTCTCGAGTGCACAAAAACCATTACCTGGTGTCCCCGCTCGAGCATCTCCTTGACCTTGTCGAAGGCGACATTGTCCAGGTTCTCCTTTGATTGCTTGGAGCCTGCCTTGCCCTTGACACCAATGAAATGCTGCTCCAGCGGCACAGGACGAAATGACGCGTCAAAGTAGAAGAGACCCGCGTATCGGTTTACCTTGAGGAAGTCGGCAACGTCGACGTAGTTGGGGAGCGTCGCGCTCAGGCCGATGATGCGAATGAGCGACTGCGTGCTCTCCACTTGCCTCTCTGTCCGGGCCACCAACGACTCAAGCACGGCACCTCGGCCATCGTGGAGCATGTGGACCTCGTCTATGATGAGCAGACGGACTTTTTGGACGAGTTCCGTGTCGCCGGTGCCCTTGCGCGTGACGACGTCCCACTTCTCCGGTGTCGTGACGATGATTTGG
The DNA here is from genome assembly GCF_020360975.1 of Hirsutella rhossiliensis. Lineage (NCBI taxonomy): Eukaryota > Fungi > Ascomycota > Sordariomycetes > Hypocreales > Ophiocordycipitaceae > Hirsutella > Hirsutella rhossiliensis. The sequence continues at coordinate 4,344,356 of NW_025408669.1, forward strand.
GTCTGGATAATTTCAGACTTCGTAAGCTGCATATCCCCGGTGTACTCGCGGCACTTGATGCCAAGCCAAGCGAGTCGCTTGCCCAGCTTCTCTGTGACTTCGGCAGCCAGCGCCTTCATGGGGGCGACGTAGACGATTTTGAAGTCATCGACATCGACGGCGAACTCGGTTGTCGCGGGGCTCTCAATCGGGCTGGGCATGGCGTGCTGCCCGACAGTGTGGAGGATTGTGAGCATAGCAGCATCCGTTTTACCCTACTCGATTTCACATTAGATTAAGCCCGTCTGGCAAGCAGGGACAGGTGGCAACTCACGGCTCCAGTCGGGGCACAAATGAGCATATTCTCGTTCGTCTTGTACGCAACTGGGTACACAAGACTCTGCATCCGGTTCAGCGTCTTGTAGCCTTTAAAGGTATTTCTGCAGAGTCCATCTAGATCTGTTATCTTGACCAGCTTCTCGCCGGGGCCGGGCGTTCCCTTGCGGCCAGCCGGGACGGCGTACTCTTCGTACTTGTCGAATTGGAGACGTTGGCTACCGACGGGCAGGCCATACTTCTTTCCGGAGAGGCTCAGGGTGTTGCCGGCGTGATATGACTTGTACACATGGGGATACTGCGGTTCGTTGGAGTGGCTTGGCGCGAGAGCAGCAGACTTGTGCTCGGCGTCCTGGCGGCGCAGAGCCTCCTCCCGCTGCGACCGAGTCAGGAGTCGCGGCCCTTCTCCGGCCTGCTGTTCTTGGGCAAACGAGGTGGCCATGATTTCTTCTTTGTGGGATAGGATCTCAATGATGAACTCGAGGTCATCGAATCCAACCAGATCCGTGAGGTGCGCTTGCAACTCCTCATCTGGCTGGCCGGATCTCAATAGCCCTGTGATTTGAGTCTGGAAAACGTCGGGCGCCAGGCCGTTTTTAGTCGCCACGTCGGAGCATTTGCTGGCGAACCATTCTTTGCCGTGAGCTGAGGCCTGGTCGGCATCGTCGACGGCCATAAAGTCGCTGCTGTAGCCGTCGTCTTCGTAGTCGGAGATGAAGTCCCAGACATCCTGGTCACTATATCCGGAGGAATTGCCCTTGAGATCGTCATCGTCCCAGTCGTCTGCATCCAGCGAGGACGCCGGAGGGAGCTTGAGGTTCGCCAGGGCAGTCTGCATGGCCGCAAACTGCTCCCTCCACTGCGCTTCGGCGGCCATGAGATTTTTTGATGCCATGGCTGTTAGGCGACGCTTGCTACTGCTCTGGAGAAGCAGGAGAGCCGAATTGGCGGTAGGCTTGGGTGGGTGGCGGTTGATGATGCTATTCTCGAAACGCGAATATCCAGGTACTGTACATACAGAGTACTCGCAGCTGAGTCACACCGATGTTGTTCTGTCCTACCCTAGACCCTAGACCTCGGTTCCAAACGTCATCTCGACCCTACTCGGACGGATCCCTCTCCCCGGAGGGAGCCGCGGGGTACGGCTATGCGGTACATCAGGATGGACTCACCGTCCTCAGCGGTAACGGCCGTCTTGGGCTTGCTGAGGTCTTTGATGCCGAGGCGAGAGGCTCCCTAGAGGGTCTGCGTGCTGCGTTGAGCCTCCCGGCTGCAGACCAGATTGTCGTATGCCTCGATAACCTCGCGGTCGCGACGTGTCTTCAAGGCATGCCGTCAGATTCCTCCCAGAAGGAGTTCCTGGAATTCCAGGCCTTGGCCGCAGAACATGGTGCCACTGAGATCCGCTGGATCCCCGGCCACACCAACATCCCAGGTAACGAGCAGGCAGACGCCTTAGCAAAGGCAGGAACCTCTCAACCCGAGCCTGCAGACGCTCTCCCGACGCTGGCATATCTGCGCAAGGTCGCTAGGCAGCGACCAAAAGACGCATTCAAAGCCTGGTGGGAAGTTTCTGCACCCCAACAGTACAGGGTCCTCGACCTCGATGCCACGACTGGCTGCCCGCCAGAACTTACCATTCCACGACCTCTGCTCCACCATCTGCTCGCAGCAAGAACCCACCACGGGGACTTCGCTGATTACCACGAAAGGTTGAACCACGACGATGCGCGACTGACGTGCTCATGTGGTCGACGAAAAGAACCAAAGCATCTCTTCTATTGCCGGAAGATCGCGCCGCGACATCGGATGAGGTTGGCACCCTCACCGAGCGCGGCGGTCAACCGAGCAATAGGCAGAGACTTCGACCAGTTCGTCAAGGTGGCGAAGGCAAGCTCGTTCTTTGGAACGATCTGCCCTCGCCACTAGGCGGCAGCAACCGCTTTCCCTCCTTCCCTTCCCCTTTGTTTGCACACACACCCATTTTCTCTTACCCGACTCGGCCGGGCGGAGGGTGCTCTCCGGAACCGGCCCTGTGAGGCCAAAACGAAAGACATGGCTGTCGCGCCTGAACGTCCCGCTGACGGGCAGCAGGCTGAGCAAAGAAGCGCCTTTGAGCCGATGAAATGCTGAATGGTGGATTGTTTACGTTCTGTGGAAGGGCAGAAGACGCGGATTGGTACTCGTTTCGTTTCGCGTATTGTGGGCCTACTCCGCGATAGTAGACTTCCAGCAGCTCAGCACGTCCTGTGCCCCGTCTCGGGGACCTGAGCGACCTAAAGGTCGCTGGACGGAAAATACAATAATAATAATAATAATAACGTCATCTCGACCGGCCGGCTTCACACAAAACAGGCAAGCGGTGGTTTTCTCGTTGTTCTCATCCGTCTTTCCCCCTTATCTATCTATCCGGCAGCTTTCAGAAACGCCTATCAGCTATCCAGACGACTCCGTGTGGATCCGGCTGAGACAATCATTGTCGCAATGTAACCCTCAAAAAATTCAACCCATTATCATTTGCCTAAGCTTCTCATTTAAGCGTCTGTCGACACATTTGACCTCGGCGATCAGCACACTGCGGCAGCTTGCCAACGGCAATCGAAGTCCGTCCCAGTACACAATGCATAATGAATTGACCTCCGGACCTGGGGTTCGATAAGGGAGTCAAAAGAGGAGCAGCGCGCCATGCCCTGCGGGCAACCTTGACCAGAAATGGACTGTTCTACGGGGACGATTCGACTCAACTGCTGCAAAGAGACGGTCCTAGAGTCCGCCGGAGCGGGAGGGCGACCAGAAAGGGAGGGCAAAGCTCGATGAGTTCTGGGTCATCTCCTCTGCGGTGTCGAGAGGTTCGTTTCGTACTCGCGGACGTAGTGTCGGCCAGCGGCTCGCTTGCCAGGTCCGTGGGTTGACGCTGGACTGATAAAAGGATACCGACAGATGCGTCGGCGCTGTAATTGGGGAGCGGAGAATTTGGATCATGTTCAGTGGAGTTCTTCAATAGTGGCCCGAGGCAAAGACGTAATATAAAGGTCCGGGACAAAGATCCTTTGATGGAAGGGGCGCCTCAAGCGCAGACGTATCCACTGTCGCGATACCTGTAGGAATCAGGCAACGGTGGGAAATAGACGGATGCTTGCCCATTAAGGAATATTTTCGTTGGTAATCAGTTGGTGCGGCATTGGTCTATCCTTCGCTCTTCAGCGCGCGAGCAGCCTCTTCGATGTCTGGAACAAGGATGAATAGATCGAAAACCACGGTAGGGACGCCGTAACCTAGTGGGCGACTGCATCTTCGAACCAGACCCCACAAGGGAACCCACGCTTGCGTAAGAGCATACAAGGCTCATACCTTCCCCGATGAGGCGTCATGGTTGATAGTGGAGACGTCTGTTAGGAAAACATGTAAGTTAATTACGTAGTACGTAGCCGCAAAGAAAAGAAAGGAAGGACAGACATGCGGAAATTAATCACTATTCTGTCATAGTGGGGAGCCCCTCCACTGTAGGGATAGAACCCCGTGTAGGTGTCGGTTGGCGCTAATTCCATCCCGGGGATGAACCGACTGAAAGGCCCGGAGGGCGTCATAACTTACAGCGGATACTGTACGTACCGCGGAGGCCCGATCTGCTACGACGGCGCCCGCGCGACCTCAACCCCAACGTCCATCTCTCCTCTCCCTCCCCCCGACACGCTCGACCGTCTACGCCCCGCCGCCACTCACATCTCGTTGAAATACAAGCCCGCAACCTCCCAACCGATACATCGATTCCGCGCCTCCGTCGACGAAGCCGCCGCCATGAAGCTGCACTACATTGGCGTCCGTCCCGCCCCGCGCCCTCATCGTCTCCCCCTTCCCCATACTGCCTCGCCCTCTACGACTTGCTAGACGAACCGAGTCGCTCACCGTATACTTGATGGACAGATTATCCGCAACGAGGGCAAGCCCGCGCATGAAATCACCGCCGAAAAGGAGCTCAGCGCATACTCGCGCTTCACCCGCAACAAGTCTGTCGCCGCCCTCCGTCTTCGGTCCATCGCCGACATCGTGCTGACGAATCGCGCCACAGTTATGGCGAGTTCATGACTCTTTTCGCAAAGACGGTCGCCGAGCGCACCAAGCCCGGCCAGCGACAGGATGTCGAGGAGCAAGGTACGAAGCTGGCCCGAAAGACGGCCACTCTCCGCTGCTGCTGGGAGAAGGTGGAAACCACCATGTTCATCAATACATCGAGAAGCCACAGTCAAAGAGAAGACGCTCACATTTATTCTTCTGCAAAGATTACACGTTCCACGCGTACGGCCGCACCGAGGGCATCTGCGGCATCATCATCTCCGACCACCAATACCCCGCCCTCGTCGCCCACCAGCTGCTCAGCAAGTGCGTCGACGAGTTCCTTGCAAAGAACCCGCGCTCCTCGTGGACCACCGGCCAGCCCCAAATCCCCATGCCCGAGCTCGCCGACTATCTCACAAAGTACCAGGACCCTCAACAGGCCGACAGCATCATGAAGATCCAAAAGGAGCTCGACGAGACAAAGATTGTCCTGCACAAGACCATTGAGAGCGTCCTACAGCGCGGGGAGAAGATTGACGACCTCGTGGCCAAGAGCGATGGCCTGAGTTCCCAGAGCAAGATGTTTTACCGTGCGTCGTCTCCCGCCCCCCCCTGCTCCATGAGCCCCCTACTTACCGACTTGAGGATGCAGAGCAAGCCAAGAAGCAAAACTCGTGCTGCGTGCTGATGTAGTTGGGAAGGGTTGCTCCTTTTTTCACTTCGTTGGCGTTGGCTGTGGTGTCCTTTCCGTCACCAGCAAGGATGTTGGTATTGCGATTGGCTATTCTGACGGCGCTCATGATGCATATACATTGAACTTCATCATCATTCGCTTTGTGTCCGTAACCTGCTGCTTGCCCCAGCGGCGCGGGTGGATGCGGGAGAGCGCAGCGAGAGGTAGCTGGGGTCCGTGGGTTGAGCCCGGGACGCAGGCAGCTGCCGTCCACAGGCACAGAATATAAAGCATTAATGAATGGTAAAACATATCAAAGATTTGACTATCTGACGGGCTCGCCGCCTGAACTATGTACTCCAGTACGATCCCCACTCCGTTCGGTTCTGACCAGACGCCGATATGCCGCTTCGTCGGGGATGATCCCGGGAACACCACGAAAGAAGAGGAGAAAGGAAAGACGAGAAGAGAAGATGCTAGGTATATGTCTTAAAGTCCGTCACTTGTGGAAATGAGGAAAGAAGAGGAGAATGAAAGAGAAATGGGGAATAATGTAAGGAATGCCCGAATATCGTGATCCCGCACAACTTGTCGACTCTACACCCCGAAGCGGCTCACCCAGCCTCGAGTGACCCCTGCCCTCATCGCCCCTCGACAACGACGCGCTCGCTCATCCGATGCAGCGCCGGCGACGCCTTGGGGTCCTGCCACGGGTCGATGAAGCGGGGCCTCGAGCTCTTGGTCTCGTTGACGCACTTGCTCTGGGGCAACTGCTTCTGCAGCGGCCCCAGCAGAGCCTGCTGCTGACGGGAGACGCTGATCTGCCGGGCAATGGACACCTCGACGGGGTCCTGGGCCGGCGCCATGTCCGGCTCCTGGTCCGAGGGAGTGCCGGAGCGCGCGGACGAGGCAGGGAGGGGACGGACTGCGGGTGGCGGCGAAGGGGCGGCTTGCGGTGGGGAAAGGGGCGGGTGCGCCGTATTCCACGTCCGGGGGGAAATCTTGGACTCGACGCTTGGGGACCTGGTGCTTACTTGCAGGCGGGTGTCGGCAGCGACGCTTGGGGACCTGGTGCTTACTTGCAGACGGGTGTCGACAGCGAGTGGAGATGGTGTAGGTGCAAGTCCCTGGTCCGACGACGAGCGCTGGTGGAATTTTGAGATGAGCCGGGGACGCTCAGCTGGTAATGAAGTAGTCGCCGCAGCCTTCTCTTTCCCACCACCGAGGCGCGTAGATGCGGCAACGTGCAGGGGCGTGCCAAACTGTTCCTGAGACTCTCCTTTCGTCTTCAAGCTGGTTTGCGGGGGCGCAGACAGCGCGGCTGGAAACGTGCTGGACCTCTGGCGTGGGGACAGCCGTGGCCCAGGGGCGCTTTCGGGGGACGCCAGCTGCTTCGGCGACACGTTGCTTTCCAAGGCTGGGGTTCCGGGGGACGGTCCCGACGATGCCGACTGCTGCGCGAGCCCCTCGTCTTCTTGGATTGACTTTAACCTGTCCCGCCGCCGTGCCAGCAGCGACGTGGTAGAGCGATTTTCGATAAGGTGCCCAAACATGATGCTGTAGCGTTCCATGGTGACGTCTGGAATGCTAATGTCCAGGAGCTGGTCGGAATATGGCGATCCAGGGGACGGCGAGCGAAAATCCCTTGTGTCTTTGTGCCTTTGGCCGGTCTTGTCGCCAGCATCCCTGGCAAGTGGACTCGAGGTGCCGCGTCTTGTCAGAACCGCCCGCGGGGAACTGGTCCGCTCGCCCATGGTCGGGTCCGTCCGAGACTTGGCTAGGGGCTTTCGCCTGGGAGAGAAGGCCGCGTCTCTTCCGTCTTGGGCGACGTTGTCCAGCTGCTTGGGAGGTTGCTGGACGGGGCTCGCCGACCGGCTGCTTGTTGGATCATCTCTGAGTCTGGCGTCCGGGATCTTGCTCCTCTTGGACCGTGTTCTTGTAAAAATACCCCATTTGCGAGACTTGGACTTGGACGGGTCGTCCTTGAAGGAACTCAGAGACTCGACCGTAGTCGTCATGGTGGGCAAGAAGGGCTGCCAGGGTGTTATTGCGTAATCGGGAGGATGTGTCGGGCTCCCCAAGGCCATGCCAATACCGATGACTCCCGTGTCTGAGCCGGTATCCGAGGGCGTCGTCGACCGGACGGCCTGTTCTCGCTGTGAAATGCCGGGCGTCGACGTGGAGGATGTCGGTGTCTCGGAACGAAGGGGCTTGTGGTACGAGGTGAAGCTGCCCTTGGGTCGGAGTCTGTTGACCGAGGGCAGGCTATTGGGGGCGGCCTTTTGATGTGGGCTCAAAAAATCGAGGGCGTCGTCGATATCTCTGCCGGCGTCGGAACCAGACGCTTCGGCGGCTGGTGTTGGCGGAGAATCGATGACGCCCGAGCTGTGCTCCTTTGCGCTCGTCGACATGATAAATGGAGCGTGACGGCATCTACAGCGCAGGAAGAGGGCCGAGCGATGGTCAAGTCATACTCAAGATGTAGCCGTCGTCTGTGCAGTCTCTGGGGATAGGGTATAAGTACTGGGCTGGGTGTCGTCTGTTACAAGCAGAGCCTACTCGCTGCGCATCCATGATCGGATCTCGTCCATCAACAGGGACAGGGGGGGAAGGATGGGGGGCGAAAGACGGTCAAGTCTAAATGTCATGAGGCCACGGACTTGCGACGAGGACTCGCTCGGCAGGACGTTTGAGGTTGATGGGACGTCATGTCGGGCTGGATGGGGCTCGCTCGCTCGACTGGAAGAGCAAACCCATGTCCAAGGGGTTATTGCTGGTTTCGGGAACCTTGGCTCGAGGGTTGTAGCAAGGCGGCCGCCCCCTGTCATGGCTGAGCGGGGTGGCCGACGAGGATGATGTCAAGCCAAGCAAAAGACTCGTAACATTGTGTCAACGACGCAAGCGCTGGCCCCACGTGGTGTCGTAGATTGACGACGAGCGGATTTGCTTTTGGCGCGACGCACCAGAAGGAAAAAGTGGTGGGGAGATTCCAGAAGGCGAGTCGAAGATTCCGGGCTCATGCTGCATTTGCATTAGAGAGGCCCACGCAATGCAGTTAATGCTGGGCACGAGCATGACTGACCTAGACTTGGGCCCCTGCGCCGTGAGAAACAAAAACGGCAACAGATCTGTCCATGATGATGAATCGTTGCCCAACCCCTGAAGTGCAGATGAAACAGCGTCGACGCTTGGGGTGGGAGGAAAGCGTCTCAGAATCGGCCCCTGGGTGTTTCTGTTAGACGACGACAAGGGACACTGGCGAGTCGTGTCAGGGAGTGTCGGCGACGTCGGATCGGGCAGCGTGATTCGTTTGCGGCAAGCAGATTAAGGGCGGGCCAGTCTATTGTCGCTGATGCACCATGGCGTTCCGGCTGGGTTGGCCTGCTGGGTTGGCCTGGGCCGATCTGAGATCAAGGCAACGTTGGGCACTGTTGCTCTGGGGAGAGAGGGCCTTGTCCAAGGACGGACGAAGATTGACGAGGCGGTGTGACGGGAAATGGCCCGATGCGTGGGGGGTCGAAGAGCTGCACGTCGCCTCCCGCTGCAGGTACCGATACTTGCCCTAGCGGCCTGGAGCCAAAGGAATCAAGGACCCAAGCCGCCGGTTCCTGTAGCAGTACGTACATGCATAAACATCAAACTCCAAAGCGTCGAGAGAGACGTGCCGCCCCGATGGTCCTGCAAAGGCGTAGCAATATTATTGCCTTGGACCTTCCTTGGCTGTGTTTCAATATCGATCGTGACGCGGCGCTTGGACAGGGGCGTCAATGGCGTCGCATCTCAGTCTGTCGGGTTGGCCAAGCTGTAGTTTCACAAGCGTCCATGCACGGGACATCGGACAAACAGGACATTGCGGATGTTTGGGCTTCGGAGAAACATGCTGTCGTCTCTCTTTTAGCAGCATCGAGCATCCGTGAGCGGAAACCAGAGGACTACAATGTGACCGCTCTCGGCCAACGAAGGGCCGCACAGCCGGTCTCCAACCCTCCATGAGTCCATGAGTGTGAAAGGCCTCTAGTGAGTTGATACAACTAACTAGTCCCTATGCTGTTTACTATCAAGATAGAGAAGAAAGAAAGAAAGAAAGAGAATCTACTACATGAGAGCACAATAGCATTTTATAGCTTCGAGCCAATGGAAGGTTCTAGAAGCTAGGCGGCGCAGCCGCCGTTAAAGCAACTTGCCTGTTACATTACCTCCTCCCTTCCAACGTTTCCTCTTCCGGGGTCGTGGCAATCTGTGGCAAGATGACTTGAGAAGGTGACACTCCTTTATGCTTCTTCCATTGCTTCCATGCATCGGTGTGTCGAATAGTAGTAAGGGGTTCCCACGTAGGCTGCGAGTAATCATGCCATTTTACGAGCACCTTCTTATGCGTACCTTCCATTCTTTCATCCAGAATTCTTTCAACAAGGTACATCTTTTCGCCGTCCACCAGCACCGGTGGGGCACTCTCTTGATCGAGTTTCTGCGAAGGCAATGGGTCTCCGGGGACTGGCCGGAGTAGGTCGACGTGAAAGACTGGATGGATGCGCCCAGGCACATCCAACCTGTAGGCATGTGGGCTAACTTCCGCGAGCACTTGATATTTGGCATGTAGCCAATCGAGCTTCTTGCAGGGTCGCGATGTTTTGACATTTCTCAAGTTGAGGTATACCCAATCCCCAGGCTCGTATCTCGGTGCGGCTGTCCTGTGCTTGTTGGCTTGCGCTTGCTGTATTTCCTGGGCCATAGCTATCGCTGCTTGCGCAAACTCCGTGGCGTCCTGTAGTCTCTGAATAAAATCCTCCGCTGTCGCTTCCCCCTGCGTCGTGTCTTCCGTTCTTCGATGCTCAACTAATTGGATTGGCTCGTTGTGGTAGCCGTGCATGAAGAAGAACGGACTCAGTCCGGTGGAGGTTGCTTCCTCTCGTTAATAGTCGCCATCGCGATTGGAAGCAAGTCTAACCAGTTCTCCTGCAGATAATTCGTCCATATCCGAAGAATCCTCTCTACCTCTTGGTTCATTCGTTCTGTTGCACCGTCGGTTTGTGGATGGTACGCCGTCGACAACCGCTGCTCGATTCCTAGCATCTGACAGAAACTTTTCCACATACCACTGACAAACTGGGGACCCCGATCACTGGTTATAGCCGTTGGGATGCCATGGACAGGGTAGTGTCGTTCGAAGAGTCTTCTTGCAACCGCTTCTGTGGAAATATCGTTCAATCCTTCGAGTTCGACGCCTTTGGTGAGTCGGTCCGTGACCACCATGCAGTTCGTCGCGCCATCTTTCCCCGACGGTGGGAGGTCAGTAATAAAGTCAATGGTAATTTCGCTCCATATGCGTTGCGGAATAGGGAGCGGCTTTAGGAGTCCTTTCTTTGTATCCTCCAGATGGTGTTTCGTCCGCAAACCTCGCAGTTGCGCACAAACCGACGTACATCGCTAGCGGCACCCGGCCAGAAGAAGCGTCTCGACAGAGTCGAGTACGTGAGGTCCCTTCCAGGATGTCCGGTGATATGAGAGTCGTGAGTTTCCTGGATGATCTTTGTACGTAGCGGCTCCGAACCGGGTATCCAGACGCGTTCTCTAAAGCACAGCAGGCCTCTATTGTCTAATGAGCATTCTGAAATGCTGACAACCTTCTCCTTCTGTAAGTCTGTTGGCACACTCTTCGCTCCATCTGCTACCAGCTTCGTGAGTTCTTGATAAAGCTTGTCTTCTTGCCGTGCGGCGTGCCACAGCTGCTGTAACTCCTCATCTTCAAATATCCTGATCTCTTTCCGAAGTTGATTTCCTGGGCACCCTCGGTGTTGGTAGACAATGTCGATATTGGGACCCTTCTAAGGTGATCATTTTGGAATAGCCTCATAATGCGTCCCTTTAGTCGTTCATCGGAGTAGTTGGCCGGCATATCCTGGTCCCGTCGAGAGAGTGCGTCAGGCAATCCGCCCTTGCGGCCCGGCCTCCATTCGAGCTCGAATTGGAACCTGGACAGGAACTCCGACCACCGCACTTGTCTCTCTGTCAACCTCCTTTCCGAGTAGAAGTACCTCAGGTTCTTGTGGTCCGTTAGGATCTTGAAGTGCTCTACTGCCCGTAGCTCTGGTTCCCACTGCTCCAAACATCTGAGAATGGCGAGTAGCTCCTTGTCATGGATAGCGTAGTTCGCTTCGGCTGCCGAATGTTTCTTCGAGAAGTATGCGACAGGTCGTACCAGTCCATCCTTATCATCTCTCTGCAAGAGCACGCCTCCCGACGCGAATCCTGAAGCGTCTGCTTCCACGATAGTCTCCTTTCTGGATGGAAGTGTGCAAGGATCGGGGCCGTGATCAACAAGTCCTTGAGCTTCTCGAAGGCTTCTTCGCACAATTCATCCCAACGGAATGGCACGTCCTTCTTCGTTAGCCGCGTTAGCGCTCCGCTATCACCGAGAACTCTGGCATAAACATCCTGTAGAAGTTCGCGAATCCAATAAAACTCCTCACGGACTTAACATTCGTCAGGGTTGCCCATTCCTTCACAGCCTCAACCTTCTCAGGGTCGACTCGGATCCCACACTCCGCCTCGATGATAAACCCAAGGTATTTCACAGCCTTGACTTCGAATTCACTCTTGTTGATATCCAGTTGCAGCCCGGCGTCCATCAGTCGTTGGAGGACCTTGCCGACCTTGTCGCGGTGGTCTTGCAGGCTTCCAGAGGAGAAGATCAGGACATCGTCGATATATGCTGACACAAAATCGTCTAGGTAATCCTGGAGCGCGCTGTTAATGTACCGCTGAAAGGCTGCTGGTGCGCCTGTCAGGCCGAATGGAACTACCAGCCATTCGAAGGATCCATAGCGCGTTCTGAAAGTTGTCTTTTCCTCGTCGCCGGGGGCGACCCTGATCTTATGGAACGCTGCTATAACATCTACCTTGGTGAACCACCTTGCCTTGGCTATCGTTCGCAAGGTCTCGCTCAGTAAGGGCAAGGATAGCGGTCCCTCTTCGTTATATGGTTCAAACCTCTGTAATCCACGCAGAAGCGGATGCCTCCGCCGGGCTTCTTCACCATAAGGACTGGTGCCGCGGCTGGCGAGCTGCTGACTCTAATAAATCCCTTGTCGAGTAGTTCTGTGAGAGTCTTCCGTAGTACCAATAGCTCCTCGCGGGACATGCTGTAAAGCGGTCCCCAGGGTAGGGCTTCTCTCGGCCATGCTCGTCTTTCAGCACTTCGATCTTCAGGTCCACACCTGGCCGATGAGGGGGCAGCTGGTCGGCCAGTTGCTGAGAGAAAGCTCGAGACCACTTGTGGTACTGTGGTGGCAGCTTCTCCATTACGTCAGTCTTCGGTTTCGGTCTTAGGGCCTTGTCAATATCCGCCATCGTGACCGAGTGAACTCCAATGCCGCCTTTGCGTTTGTCACGGCGTGCTTCTGCTAAAAAGGTTGCGGCCATGACATTAGAGACATCTAGCTGTGGAGGCTGGTAACGTCGTCGGTCTCGTACTTGAACTCCATTGGACCCGATCTCGAGATATCCTTCCTTCGCATGGATGTGAACATCCTGGTCTTCCATCCATCGTTTACCCAGGATCATATCCCAGTTCAGATCGTCGATGACGTACATGAAAACACGATGCTGCTGATGTCCATCGAGGTCGATCGACACATACGTGATCTTGTCGATTTTGACCTCCTTGCCGTCTCCCGCTGCATTCTCCAAGATGCGCGGCTGGACGCGTATATGTGGCAACTGGAGAGAGTGAAATGTGCGCTTGCTAACCGCGCCGTAGCAGAGGCAGCCATAGTCGACAAGAGATGGCACGAAGTCTGTGCCGTTCACCCTGACGTCTGCTATGAACGGTTCTCCGTCCATTTTTGCTTTTCCGCTCACATCCCATTCTCTCACAGCCGCCGCGTGTCCCTAGTCTGAATCTTCATCGTTATGAGAAGAAGTATCGTCTTCGGCGACCTCGGCTTTAGTGACCGCTGGTCGTGACGGGGTCACGGCATTGACCTGAGTGCGTCGGGTCGTGTTTGCGGGTCGGATAGGCGCAGCCAATGGACAGCGCTCGATTCTGCAGTTGTCTCTTCCACAACGGAGGCAACGCCCTTCACGGTAACGGGCGTCCATCTCGGCCTGGTCGACCCACTTGGCACGCTTGCCCAACAGCGCTTGGTCTTCTGGTCGCTTGGATTGGTAACCATATGTGTTCTTATCACTGCGGGTGCGCGCAGCGTTCACTTTCGCGGATGCTTGTAGAGTTGGTTCCCATTCCATCATATCCTCTCGTCTAACTTCGGTTTTCTGGCCAGGCTGTTTCTGGGCAGCCTGGCCTCCATGATTCTGGTGGTTGTCATAGTTGTCCGAACTCTTTGTGTTGCCTCGAGGCCTTTTCCACTGACCCAACAATTCCATCTGGCTGCTCAGCGAATCGCACCTCCTCGCCAGCCCAACATAGCTGCTGATGGCAGAGGGTCAGAGCCTATGAGGGCTGCTTTCATTTTATCGTTTAGTGCCTCCTGGAGTAGGAAATCTTGCTGTCATCTGGCCAATACTCGGCGTTGGCATTGGCGATCTCCTCTCAAAGCGGGGTAAAGGACGTGAACGGTTCATTCTCTCCTTGCTTAATCGAATGCAGGTTGCGTGTAGCTCTCTGCTTGCGATCCCTCTCCCGTACAGCAATTCGAGGCGGTTGAGTAGTTCAGCAACATTGAACGTTTTCTTCTCGGTTTGCATCTCCACAAATGTGGTCACGTTGTCTTTAGCCTTGCCTTCTAGGCTCATGAAGATGTACATAAAGTGGCCTTCTGCATCTCCAAGGGCTTCTTTGTCGACTCGTAGCTTTCCTTCGGTTTCTAGTTTCCAGCTTCGCCACTGGGCCTTGTCGCCGCCGAATTTCGGTATGTCTCGTAATTTGGGGCGCTTGGTTGGGTGAGGGTTGTGAGTGGCGACCACACGAGTGTCCTCAATGGGGACAGCCGGGGTGACAGATGGCGTTGGCTCTAGGAGTTCAGACGAACGGGCTTGCTGGTGTTGTTGGAGTTCCAGGGCAATAAAACGTTCTTCAAACTGGGTGTTTCTTCGGGAACTCTCTTCTCTCAGACTTCGTATCTCGGCAACCAGGGCGCTGAGGACGTCCGGCTGCATGTTGTTGTTATCTTCGGCCATCGCGACTTCGCTGAACGCTAATAGTTCGACGGGACTCAGTTTGGTGTCTTCAGTGTCTTCGGTGTCTTCGGTGTCTTCAGTGTCTTCGGTGTCTTCAGTGTCTTCAATGTCTTCAGTGATCTTGATAGTATGTGAAAGGCCTCTAGTGAGTTGATACAACTAACTAGTCCCTATGCTGTTTACTATCAAGATAGAGAAGAAAGAAAGAAAGAAAGAGAATCTACTACATGAGAGCACAATAGCATTTTATAGCTTCGAGCCAATGGAAGGTTCTAGAAGCTAGGCGGCGCAGCCGCCGTTAAAGCGGCTTGCCCGTTACAATGAGTCCATGACCATGTAAACGATTTCAAAACTTGAAGGCTTCTGGCATGAAAAGCAAAAACGCGGGAGAGACGTTGTTGCTAAGCTGCGCTTCAGTCACTTAGTCGGTTGAAAAGGAAAGTGTCTGTCAGTCTAATATCTCTGCGTTATGGTTATATGGTATAGTAATGAGAGGAACCCGCCAAAAGCCGGCCGAGCTTAAGCTCCAGTAGAGAGCTCCATACAGCGACAAGAGCGCTCTCTATATACACGTCTAGTCCTACACTCTCTACCCGCGCTGTAGGCCTCTGCATATCAGTAAGGCCTTTAGAGGTGGTCAGGACCTTGATAAGCAGCCGCCGAAACGGTCGTTGATTCGTCAGCGGACTATCTTATAGCTTCTCGTTTCGCTATTCCTTGAAGATGCCGCCCGGGGTCCTCGGAAACCCGCCGTTTCTAAAGCGGCCGGCGCCAGCGACCCCAGCGCCGGTGCGGCCAACACGGCCAGCACGGCCAGCACGGCCAGCACGGCCAGCTGTGTTACGGGCATTGCCGGGAAAGGGACCGCCGATGCGGCCAACGCCAGCACCAACAGCGCGGCCCTGGCTAATACGGCCGGTGTTGGCGCCGCCAGCAGTAGCAATGCCTGCCGGGTTGTTTGCCGCTCGGTTGGCGGCAACCAGGCCAACGACGAGAGTGAGGAGGGTGATTGAGATTTGCATTTTGGGCGGTAGCTTGCTTTAGTGAGGATATTTAAGTGATGAGAAGACTTGTAGGGCTGGGTTGTAGATGTGGACTGAAGACGATGAGGATGAGATGCCATCAATCAGTTCGAGGTTGGCTTCTTTATAACATTTCGCGCTCTGCTTGGGACCCTGCTGACGAGTCAAGTCTGGACAGCGAGTGTTTGACTGAAGCTGAAAGCCATTCGTCCAACTCTGAATAACTGATAGAGACCGTTTCGACTCTGGAGATGCCTATGTTTGTTGCGTGTGAGTCGGGTCTTTGCGGGGAGACACGGAAGCAGAAAGGGGACTCTGCACAGCTCCAGACATACAAGGCGCCTTCTTTGATATTGCGAGCCGACACCAGCATCGGGTGCTTAGTGTAAGGTCGACGGAATACTCGGCGCGCAACGACCCTGGGTTCCGCGAAGCTATTCCCAGCGCCTTCTACCACGCAACGTGTTTCACAGCCTACACCTTTGACAAGTCGAGCGCACTGTCTTTGAGTTATCAACAGAAGTATATAGGCACGTCTACGCTCGCAGAAGATAATCGTATTTTGGCCCGGATTCCAGACTGAAGCGGATGCGGTTTTACGGTAACCAGACAAGTCGCAGAGGGCGAGCTTACAGCTCGTGTACAACTCGAGACGCCGCGGTTCGAGATGTAGATATGTCGTTAATGCTCGCTCTGCCTAGGGGACTTTTAACTGTATATTAAATAACAGGTTCTAGTTTGACCAACTTGTGTTACTACGCCGAGGGAGGGTTGGAGAGTCATTGTACGGGGCGAGAGACTGAGAGTCTAGAGAGAAGCGCCGATATCCATTATCCATTATCCGGCCCAAAGCTATCCAGGTTGCCCCCGCACTTTCCCGAAGGCTGTTTATGCATTGTGGCCCCGTTTCCTGGCTTCTATTTTCGAAGCTGCCCATGTTCTAGAGGTTTCAGGATCCCCTTTCCATCAGTCAACTGCCCTATTTACGGCTTCCGAGATCCTTACGTCACTGCCCTGCCAGAGGCCCATCACAGTAGTACCTAGGTACAAAGCTACCTGACGCATGGTGGGGTCCAGCCGGACGGATACAATCAGTACCCCTCCTTTTTGAAAACCCGCGGCGGGGCCAGGCGTCTGGGCCAATCGCTGGCCGCCGTGACCTGACAATTTCAACGGGGCCTCTCTCGCCTCTCTCAACAGCTTCATCCCACAGACCAACCCGCCCCGAGCTTCCCTCCAACCAGGCCGCTTGCTCGTCGACAGAGATTTGCCGACGCCATCATCTCGTCTCTCTCTCTCCCCCGCCGCCGTCTCGCCCCCCTACTTCTCCTCCCTCCATCCTCGCTAGCCCTTTCCGTACCCGTCGGGCTTCTGTCCCCCAATAGCACGCAACCATGTCCTGGCAAGGTTGGTCCACCGCCTCTTGCGCACTCCTGAGCCTTTGCTGACCGGCGCTCGCCCACAGCATATATCGACACCAGGTACAGCCGTCCACTTCCTTCTAAGCGGGACAATGTACTGATGGGACGACAACCAGCCTGGTCGGGACTGGCCATATAGACAAGGCTGCCATCATCAGCGCCGCCGGCGACAGTGCGTGGGCCGCCTCTGGCGGCTTCCAAGTATGTTGAACATGACCTGCCAAAATCGCGCCATTCAGGGATACAGCCGAGGCTAATGCCCTGCGCCTGGAATAGCTCAAGCCTGAAGAGATGAAGGCCATTGCCGCCATACTTAGCGGTGATGATGGCGCGAGGGACAAGGCCTTTACTGAGGGCCTCTTCATCTGCGGTCAACGATACGTCATGCCTCGAGCCGAGGATGGGAGTATTTACGCCAGATCGGTACGTCTTGCCCACTGCCATGGAGATGGCGTCAGCTAATGTCTTGTTCTTATTTCTTATCGACAGGGCCGACTCGGCGTCGCCATTGCCAAGACCAAGCAGGCAATCGTCGTTGGCCACCACGGAGAGACCCAGATCGCCGGCAACGCCACTTTGACCGTCGAGGCCCTGGCCGACTACCTCATCGGCCAGAGCTACTGACGAAGACGTGCGCATGTAAGATAAACATGACGGGGCGCTGCTAGGGCGGTGGAGATGTGGGCAACATCGCATCAGGACACAGCTGGGGCGTCCAACCGCCCCATCTACTGGACCGCTGGTCAAGTGCCCCCGGAGACTTCGCTACAGCGTGGAGAATTTGAACCTTGAGCATGTGCGCCGAGGCATGGGAATACATTGCTCAACTGTTTTAAACATCATCGGAAGTATTGTCTGTCCTTGAGAGATTCTGCATATAAGCAATCCAAGTGCCTGTTCGGTTCAACCCAGTCCACGTGCCTTGTTCTCGGCAAGTGAACCTGGCCTGGGACTATGCGAGGACGTGCAGAGCTCCCACCGAGGCTATACATACCGTGATGTGTATTCATCACGCGTCATGGTCTATGATCCCGGTCCGCCCATGCAGCCTGGATTTTTCATTGCTAGAAGGGATTCGATCCCAACTCGCATCGCACAGTCCCGTTCGCCAAATTCAGCGCCAGTCTGTACAATAGAAGCAATCGCCGCGCTCGCTCGCTCGAGATCCGGGTGATGCGAGCGCCTTCATACCGGCAGCTCGGCGTTTCTCCGCCCCAGGCCGATGCGGTCCACCAAGACGCCGATATAGGGCCCCACGACGGGCAGGCCGCGCGCAAAGCCGGCAATGGTGCCCAGAAAATCCCCAAAGAGGACGACAATGCCGTATGCCTCGACGATGAAGCCGACAAAGGTCCACCGCAGAAGGATCAGGGCGAGGCCGACAAAGAAGGCGGCCGTGCCTTTTGCTTTTTGCTTGCGCGCGAAGAAGAGGAGTGTCTTTTGCGGGCCGATGATGATTGTCAGGCCGATGAGGAAGAGGATCTGCGGCGGGGGATGCTGTTTAGCTCCTGTGACGTCGCATCGGGGGACTGGAAGGAAGAAGATTTTCGTACATTTCCCATGGCAAGCCTTGAGAAGATGAGTTAGCGGCAGCCGGGATCGTCAGCCTCGGCGCGGAGCAGGGCTTACATGGCACGGTCAAAAAAGAGCATGACTCCGCCGATGAGGAACAAGCCTCCTGCAGAGCAAAAAGAGAGGGCGAGGACACAACATCAGTCACCGGTCGCGCGACGTGCCGAAGCTTCTGCAGGATGCATACCTACCGCCGGAGCAGAAGACAACCCCAATCTCTAAGCAACAGTCAGCCCCTATCTAGAGCTCCGTGGGGAAGGCAAGGCCTCTGTTCCTGGGCCGCGCGCGGGGCCCAAGACGAGAAGACGGGGGAGGAAGAGACGGAGTGAACGTACTCTGGGAATCGGAAAGCCACATGGACATGTTTGCGGTGTTGCTGGTTTGTTGGGGATTGATTCCCGGAGAGTTGGTGGTGGTGGTGTGTTGTTGGCGCGTTGCGAACTTTGTCGTGCGCGCGTCAAGCTATCAACCAGTATCTCGTGTAAAGCTCTTGTGTTGAAAATAGCAGCGGCGGCGTCGGAGGATCGAAGTTCGGCATCGGTTTATAAAACCGCGTTCGAGGACACCTTGGCTTCCTTCCAAGGCCGGGTCCCTTTTTCCTTGACTACAGCATCCGACGGAGCTTTCGCGTTGGCCTGCCAAACGCTATGGGCTTAGCGCTGCCTGGCCGTAAGTCCCAGCAAGGTAATTACTGTATTATGTACATGCCGCGTTGGGCTTTCGGGATCCGGATATTGTGTAGTGCCGAGCTGCGACCAAAGTGGAACTAGTCAGTCCAGTTTTCACGCTGCAGATTCGTCCTTGCCATCCATCTTTGCATTCTTTCTAGCCTGGCCATTTTACCCTCTCGGTGGGCTCTTCCAAACGCATGCCGATGGCGAACATTGCTTGCACTCGCACCAGCGTGATACAGTCCTGCTAGGATCGAGAGGCACTTCGTCTACGAGCAGTGCTGCGTACGATCACCGGCCGCAAAACCTCGCAATTCAGCGCTTCAACCAAGTGGTTTGATTGCATGGCAGCGACGTTTACTTGATTGATCCAAGCTTCAATCTGCCGACCAAGTCGTTTTCAATCCACGACCCACGTTATGTACATGCCTTGACGGCCGGGCGTTTCGTCTTGGCAACTGAGTCTCGTCCTCCATACGTTCTCGGTACACTGTCAATCAGGCAAAGAAAAGACCCTTGCACGATCACGATTAAGCCGGAGCGTCATTTGCCATCTCTGTGCCGAAAGGCTGGCGATGTATAGTTGAGGCTTGACTTTGTTGGTCGGACACTCTTGGACGTCATGCTCGGCTTCGCCGTGTGTGTCTGCCGACCTAGTTGAGACGCTCCCACGGCGCCGTCTTCGCTGCGATCCTGTAGTACTTGTCTAGATGACCATTGCCACCCCGTGCTCGCCATCACTTCAGTACGGTGTGGGCGCCGCGCGCTTCGAGGAACTGCTCGGCAGTGGGCTGCGGCAGAGAACGGATCAAGCCAAACACCTCCTTATTGTGATAGCGCATCCTGGTCTTGGGGTCGAGGTAGGACGCGGGGAGGCCGGTGACATCGCAGTAGTACTTGGAGTGCGCCAGGGACGGCGCCGACTCGATGTTTGTGTAGGTGGCGCTCGGGGCGGTGACGGCGGCTGCAGCGGCGCCAGTCGGCTTGAGTGTCTTCTCCAGCACGAGCTTGGACAGGCTGCGCGAGGCCTGGGCGAGGTTCGGAGGGTTGCTGGCGCCGGTGGCGGGCGTCGAGGTGCCGCTGGTGGAGAGGCCGTCGTCGGCCGGGGTCGCGTCGCCGCTGACGTCCTGGGGCGTGGCCATGGCCGAGGCCTCTCGCTTGGACGCGTCGCCGACAATCGTCTTGAGGTTCTTGTTGCGCCGCTGGTTGGGCCGCCAGTTGGGGTTGCGGAAGTTCTTGTGGATGGAGTGGATGTCGAGCTGTTCGATGAGCTGCTGGTGCGCGAGCTGGGCCTCGGTTGGAGCGGCCATGATTCCGACGCGGGCCGGCGTCGCCAGGGTCAGAGAGAGATGGGTACGTCGTCGCTGCGCAGGATGAAGAAGATGTGAGAAGTGATCCAGCTGCAGGCGAAGGATCGAAGGAACTAAGGTTAAGACCACGACGAGCTTTCGCTGCCGAGGGCGATTCTGCCGTGTCTCACCGCCCGTCCCGGGATGGTTGCTTGAAGTATTAATACAGTACGTACGTAGCGATGCCATCAGAGCACAGTACAAACGGTGGTACATGCACGCGCATCCACGGCCCAAGGCAAACAAAACACGGCCCGCGCCATTTGCAACTCACGACATGGTAGGCATCAACGACTGCGGCCCGTCATGGCTTCAACTGACCACTGAGAGCAGGAGAGTCCTCACGAGCACCAGCAGAACCTCCTGCTGTCCCGCATCATCACCAACGTGGTACCATGCACTGGCCTCCAGCTCGCCAACACGCCCAGCTGGCTGACTGGACAACGCAGGAGAAACTCAACGAGGCTGTCGTCGTCATGAACAAGGGCCTTCAAGTAAGCCCTTGTTCTCAGACGCTCGCCTCCATGGGTTGACTGACCCCATGCTCGCAGGAAATCAACATCCAAAACATGAACGTCGAGCTCGTGGCGCAAATGTTCAAAAACTACCAGTCAAACGTCCTCTTTCACCTCGAAGGTACGTCGGGCCCCCTGGCACCGCAGCTGTGAAGAAGTTGGAATGACGAGCCGGGCGCAGCAACGGACAATCTCAAGCCCCCGTCTTAGCGTTGTCAATTGGCCAGAATCGGGCTGGACTGAGGAGCGCCGTGTCCCTCTCAGGCACGCTCACGCGCTCACTAAATCATGATTCACGCAGCGGCGAGGCAAGTTTTTGTATTCGGAGTCATGTTTTCTATCCAGTATATGCATCAGCATCGAATGTGCAGCATTTTAAGGTTCTTTAGGAGGTAACGCAGAGACGACTGAAATACGTGCTATAGAGGGGGAGAAGTCAGTCCCTCACCGGTAGAATCCGTACCTGGTATTTTCTGTAAAGAGAAATGGAGCGTCTTTTCCTCTCCGAGCATAATCGAAAAGTAGCAAGCTGCTTGAATAGAGCTGCGTTCAAAAGTTATTGTCTCGATAGCTGAATAGGCCTACGACTTGCGCTGCAGGTACTTGCAATTCCAGGTGGGCCGTGCTTCACCCAGGTCTCACCCACGCGCAGCCTCGCAGCCTCGCGCTGGCCCTTCAGGTCCGCCTCTGGCCTCTCGTTGCCCGCTAAGTTAACTACTCAAGCCCCAGCTCCGGATCAATTGGCGCCCACTCAATCCGCAACTCGAACGCCCAACCAAGAACCTCAACATGAAAATATAGTCCTCCCTCCCACCGCCAATCTTCTCCACGCCATGGCTCCCTCCGCCATCGACGACAAGCCAGCTGCGGCGGCGCCCGACAAAACGTGTCCGCCCGCCAACATCTCCCTCGTCAAGGAGACTCGCTTCGAGAAATACATTCCTCCGCAGCATGACGGGCGCAAGCGAGCTCTCGAGAACCCCGGCGCCGCTGCCATTGTCATCGACAATGGTGAGCTGCCCTGGGCACCAGCGCATCGCGTGAGCCGGCACTAACCTCGCTGCCCAGGATCCTCTGCCGTCCGCGCGGGCTGGTCGTTTGAGTCCTCACCTCGCTTCGGCGTGCCCCCCATAATGTCCAAGTATCGCGACCGGAAGCTCGGCAAGACCTTTTCCTTCGCCGGCCACGACTGCTACGCCGATACGACCGCCAAGAGTCACATTCGAAATGCCTTCGAGGCCGGCACCGGCATCGTCAGCAACTGGGACGTCATGGAGCATGTCCTAGACTACGTCTTTCTCAAGCTTGGCATGAACGAGGCTGACGGGGCCATTGACGTCCCCATTGTCATGACGGAAGCCGTGGCAAACTTGCCATACTCTCGGAAATGTGAGCTCTGAAGCACATGCCCGCGCTTTCTCCCGCCCGCTGACGCTCTTCCATAGCCATGACGGAAATCATATTCGAATGCTATCGTGCGCCGTCCCTGGCATACGGCATCGACTCCTTGTTTTCCTACAGGCACAACCAGGGCAAGACCGGCTTGGTCATCTCGTCGTCTTATACCTCCACCCACGTGATACCCGTGTACAACTCCAAGGCAATGCTCGCACAGGCGACAAGACTCAACTGGGGAGGGTACCAGGGCGCCGAGTACCTGCTCAAGCTGATCCGCCTGAAGTATCCTGCCCTTATGGGCAAGCTGAACGTGTCCCAGACAGAACACATGATCAGGGATCACTTTTACGTTTCCAAAGACTACGACGACGAAATCCGAGGCTATCTCGACTGGACTGGCCTCGAGGACAGGGACGTCGTCATCCAATATCCCTATACCGAGGAGGTCATTGTGCAAAAGACTGAAGAGGAGCTGAATCGGATTGCAGAGCGGAAAAAGGAGAGTGGTCGGAGACTGCAGGAACAGGCTGCTAAGATGCGCCTGGAGAAGCTGATCAAGAAGGAGCAAGACCTGGAGTACTACAAGAACCTTCAGAACCGGATAGCGGACGAGACCAAGAAGGAGACGCGGCGCCAGCTCGACAGCCACGATATCAAGGACGAGAACCAGCTCGACAAGATTGTCAAGGAGCTGGAAAAGTCGATCAAGAAGGCCCGCACAAAAGACGTGGGCGGAGACCAGGACGAAGGACAGGAGCAGCCTGACTTTGGGCTCCTCGAGATCCCCGACGACCAGCTGGACGAAGCTCAGCTCAAGCAGAAGCGGCAGCAGCGACTCATGAAGTCTAACCACGAGGCGCGGGCTCGAGCCAAGGCGGAAAAGGAGGCAGAAAAGGCGCGGTTTGCCGAGGAGGAGCGTCGCGACAACGACCGTCGCGACAACGACCTCGACGGCTGGCTGGAGGATAAGCGACAAGCGCGGCTGCGGACGCTCCAGAAAATCAAGGAGCGCGATCGTCTCAAGCAAGACCTGGGCAACCGCAAGTCGCTCGCCTCGCAGATCCGCATGAAGAGCATCGCCAACCTGGCCTCGGACAATCCGACCAAGAAGCGGCGGCGAGGTGGTGACGACGACAACTTTGGCGCGAACGACGACGACTGGGGCGTCTACCGGCAAATTGCCGTGGGGGAGAACAGCGACGACGAGCAGGAGGAGGAGGACCTTTCGTCGTCCCTCAAGCAACTTGAGCAGGACCTCCTCAAGTACGACCCGGAGTTCGACTACGAGCAAACCCAGGAGGCCCAGTCTGACTGGTCCAAATCGCTCCTCCACGCCTTTGCCCGCGGCCCGCGCCCGTTCAATCAAGCCTCGCAGGCCGAGATCAGCCAGATCCACCTCAACGTGGAGCGCATCCGCGTGCCCGAGGTCATTTTCCGCCCGTCCATTGCCGGCGTCGACCAGGCGGGCGTCGTCGAAATCGCCGGCGACGTGCTGACGCAGCGCCTGGCAGGCATGCCCGGCCGCGACGACTTTTTGCGCGACATATTCCTGACGGGGGGCAACACGCTGTTCCGCAATTTTGACGACCGCATCAGGGACGGACTGCGCGCCCTGCTGCCCGCCGAGGCGCCCATTGCCGTGCGCCGGGCGGGCGACGCTTGCCTGGACGCGTGGAAGGGCGCGGCTGGGTGGGCGGGCTCGGCGGCGTGGAAGGAGGCGCGCATCTTGAGGGAGGAGTATCTGGAGAAGGGCCCCGAGTATATCAAGGTAAGTCGCTCGTCGTCGTTATCCCCTTTACGCAAGACCATGCCGTCTTGTTGATGCTGCCGTTACTAACGCCTGTTGCTTCTTTTCACCATAGGAGCACGAAATGGGCAATTCGTATGCGTGATGTGTCCGTGGAGTCGGCCGGCATATCGACCGCCACTTGGGGGAGTTGTCTTGGGTTTTTTTTTGGCCCTGTCTCATTGTCTAACAGGCAAGACTGCCCTGTTCGCGTTCGCCCACTCTAAGAAGAAACAAGGAGACGAACAAAGGGCCCCGGGGGGGTGGAGACTGTGTCATTGTCATCGGCCCGCGGGGGAGAAGACGGCTGGCCACACCATCATATCCCATTGCAAGGCGAAGATTCGAGGGATCCCAGGGATTCCAGGCCACGGCGACAATCTCAGTGGGGATAGGGCAGATTTCTTTCTTTTCTCTCATCAATCGAGGGACTCGAGTCAAGCACCACATGCGTTCTTAGCTAGGCAAAGACAGGGACAAGAGAATGAGGAAGAAAGAAAATCCTTGTACACGAAGCTATGTGAACCTGTCAAACGAGGACGCCCCCCTAGAAGCAGGTATCCTCTTGTTTCAGCGCCGCCATATAAAGCCCCCCCTTTTGCCCTCCCGCCACCATATTCTCTCTTGTCAACAAAAAAGTCCTCCGCAGCTTTGCCGGACAGTCCTCTCCCCCCCTCCTTTCCCTTTCTCTCCTCATTCCTCCTACATACAAATCACGTCGGGTAAAACAAATGGGTGAAATGAGACTTGAGAAACGCCGGGGTAGTGATGCCGCCGGCCGACATTGGTGCAAGGACAACAGACCGGAACGCCGCAGTCATGGCCCCGGAGGAGACCACTGCTCAATAGACCATTCAACGCCATCAAAATAAGCAACGGGAGAAGCCAGTTGTTGGGACTGGGCGCGTCCTACGAAGACCGCGCCGACCCTTCCTCGGACTGAAGCTGCCTGTTGATCTCGTCGGCCGTCCGCGTATCCTCTTCGCCACGATTGGGGTATGCCTGCTGGTTCTCGGTTATTTGCTCCTGGGCTGCCAGACCGGCCACGGCTTGCGCGACGGCTTCGAGGGGGGTTCCGACACCGGGGCCAGAGGGGGCCTGCTCCGGGCCAGTCACCGGAGGCGGCGGCGCCGTGGGCTGGGAAAGGTTGATGTTGGGCGGTGGTTGAGGGAACTCGCCCTGGAGGTCGAGAAGCCTAGACTGCAGGTGGATGACATATTCACGGAGCGCGTAGTTTTCCGACTGCATGGCCTTGAATGTCTGCTCCATGTCGTTGTACTCGCGGACTTGCTGCTCCAGTTTCTTTATGTAGCCTTCTTTGCGCTGGCGGAATGCTCTCTGGGGTGACGGCAGGTTAGCACCGAGTGATGGGCCCCTAGGAGGTCGACGTCGAGCAAAGGTTACTAACCTGGGCTGCCCTGTTTTGCGCAGCGCGCTTGGACTGGGACAGCTCGCGCTTTGCTTTGCGGCCGTCGGGGACTACGACCTGCTCCGGGGCCGTGGAGGGCGGCGCGGGAGCTATGGCAGTGGTGGGCGAAGGGGCCGAGGACGAGGCGGGGCTGTGGCCGGCAGGGACGGGAGCCATGGGCATCATGTTGGGGATGGGGGCTCCGTGAGCGGCAGGGCCTCGGAGATCGGGGTGAATGTGGGCCTCGGCTTCGGGCTTGGCGGCTATGGAGCGAGCGGCGTCGCGTGAGGCAGCGGCCAGCTCGTCGTATCCATTCGCAGGACGCGAGGGAGGCGAATGGGACGGGGCGGCCCTCGAGTCGGCGGAGCCCGAGGCAGACGACGAGGGATCAACCTCGTGGTGCTGCAGGAGCTCGAGCTGTGCGCGCAAGTGCTGCTGCTCTGTATTGAGTCAAGGGGCGCAAAGCCGTCAGTTCAAGGCCGATGTTTCTCGCTGGCGTGGTGAGGCAATGGCAAGAGAAGAAAAGGGGGGAAATTGGCGAGATGCGACGGCGGCGGCGACGGCGGCGGCGGCGGAGGGGGCGGAGAGGAGCACAGATCGAATCGGGGCGGCAGGCATCCATGCATGCGCCAACCGCCGAGCCGAAGGAGCTAGCAGGCGAAGAAGGGGAGATGGGCCAGGGGGGGAGAGATGAAGCGACGACGGACGATGGAGGAGGAGGAGGAGGAGGAGGGGGAGGAGCAGGAGGAGAGGGGGAGGGGGAGGGCTTTGGAGCCAGTGGGCGGTGATGCAGGCGCCGAGGACGAGGGCAAGCCAGGGGTTGTTGTCGCGTCAAATTGGGCTCGCAATGGCCGGCAATGCGAGGCAATGGACGATGGAGAAGGCCATGGAGAGTAAAACTGAACTGACCTTGGTTGCTGGCGCCCGTTGTCTGCTGCATTGCTTTGGGATTCTGAGTCAGCAGCAGCAGCGGTCGGTCGTCGATGGCGGAACGAGGATTATTACTACGCAAGAAGGGCTTGCTGACGTGAAGAAAAGCGAGGCAGAGGCAGAGAGGCGGGCAGGCGGAGGGGAGAGGGCCGTGGCGGGGGACGAGGATTACGTAACCTTGCTGGGGTGATAGCCTCGGACCGATTCGCGGTACGTACCTTTCTTGCATGCTCGGGTACAATGTGGAGTAATCAAACATACACTCCTGATTTTCAAACATACACTCCCGACCTAAGCCCCATTTGGAAGAAGACCCCGCCACCAAAATTTGGCGCGCGCTTTCCCAACGCCCTGGCTTGCCGTGACCATCGCCGCCGCCCACCCGCCCAGCCACCTGCCTTTTGGCCGCCATCTGCATTTTCGCAATCATCAACAATTGAAGCTATCACCACTTGACTCAACACAACAGCAACGCCGCCGCCGCCTACCGCAATAGTCACGTCTAGTCAATCGTCCCGATGAATTCGACCGAAAGCAATACCAACAGTAGCACCGAGGCTATCACGGAGATGTCTTTCGATACGTATGATGAGGCGCTTGAAACACTCAAAGCTACGCAAGAGCTCCTTGGCTACGTCGTAGTCGTTGCAAATAGCAAGAATACCGGCAAGCCTAGGCGCAAGGAAGCCAATATCCGCTGTGAATACAGTGGTCAGTATAGGCCCTGGGACGAGGCAGAGGGTATATACAAGACGTCATCCAAGAAGTCGGGATGTGACTTTCGCTGTTACATCCGCTTCTACCGACGTTGCAATGCATTCAAAGTCACCATCAAGCACGGCTCTCATAACCACGAACCTCTATTTGAGCCAATTGCTAACCCCATCGTCCGTCAACGAAGCCAACGCAAATTCGGCATCGAGCGTCTTCATAGCCTCGTCGAGGGGCTTAGCAAGAACGTCAATAACAAGAGCAGGGATATCGTGGATGCTATCCGACAGGAATATCCTGAGCTCCTTATTACCGATTCTGATATACACTTCATCCAGCTGCAACTTCGTGCCTTCCGTTACGGCGCCTCTACATCTACACAAGCCTTCCTCGATGTACTCAAAGATGCTAAAGCAAAGGGGGAAATCAGCTACTATGCAGTTGACCGTGGCCCTAATGGGAAGGTTTGGAGGTTTTTCTGGACATACGATGACTGTATTGCTGACTGGAAGCGTAACCGAGCTCCTTATCATGGATAATACGTATAAGGTCAACCGCTTTAACATGCCGCTTCTACAGATCATTGGCACAACAGGGCTACACAAGAGCTTCAGTGTAGGCTTTGGCCTCACTGCCAAGGAAGACGAAGGCGCGTTCCAATGGATCCTCTCACAGTTGCGTGAGGCTGGTCGGCAGGCTGATATTCCGGACCCGGGCGTTGTGATTACCGACTTTGATACCGCCCTGAAGAACGCCCTTGACTCTATCTTCCCATCAACGCAACAACAAGTGTGCGTTTGGCATATGATGAAGAACGTGATCCTTCACATCAAGAAGAAGTGGAAGGATCCTCGATGGCACCGAGATTGGCGGAGATAGGCCAGAACAGGAGACTCGCCTCGCTGCAGCAGCCGCTCTCGACGACCCTATACAGGCAGATAATGCCATTGACGAGGACCGACCTATCGACCGTGCCACTGATTACCAGATTCAACATGCCTCACAACTGGCAGATCAGTGCGTTGAGCAACAAGATGATCGTGAAGATGACGATGGAAACCCAATACTACCCCCGGCTCCAAGGCGGACTTTTGAGCACACAGCTGACGGTATCCGTGATGCCTGGGTTTCAGTCTTTAGGGCTCGCACGGCTGAGGAGTGCAGAGATCAGTGGGATCTACTCTGTATAGAGTTTTCGGATCAGCCAGGTAACCCTAGCCCTAACTACCCTCCTACTCTAACCTTTACTAAATAGCTCCTCTTATAGCTCTCGTTAATTACCTCCGTACAACCTACTGGCCATGGCGTGCCCAGTTTTCCACCTACGCTATCCAACAGTACCGAAATTATAACATTACGGTAACTTCCCGTGGAGAGCACACATCACGAGTTGAAGTCACGATTACGCAACCGCTTCATTGACCTCCATCAGCTACAAGAGCACATCAGAGGGCTCGTTACCCATCGGCAAAAGAAGCATCGCGAGAAGCTTCAATCCGAGTTTGCAAGAGCTAGAGTTGAATGGGCCAAGCAGACGATTATGAAGTCACTGCACCGAAAAATTGGCTGGCAGCCGATGAAACAGATCTTCAGGCAAGTTAGGCTAGCCTGGCTGAGCTTGCCGATAATCGAGGCATGCCTACGATTTGTACGGGTGCTTTCACGATGCAATGGGGGCTGCCCTGCCGGCATACAATCCGCGATTTGATCCAGGCTGACGCGGCCGCCCTTATACCATTGCATCTTATTGATAACCACTGGCGGGTTTACGGCGTGACTGTAAGTATCTTGCTCCAGCCATAAGTACTATACTAATTTACTAGCAGCCTGAACAACAGCAATATATCGATGCAGACCACGAAGCCGATCCTGACGTTGTCCAGCCTCGCCGGCGTGGAAACAGTAGACGCGAGGTATCCTCCACTAGAGGCATCTACGGGCCGGATCCTTAGTGCTTGGGAGCAAGAGGAGCATAGAGCCAACCCAGAGCTCGTATCACGGCCACCAGAGACGCAAAGAAGAAGAGGAAGGGCACAGGCACCACTATCATGAACAAGAGGTCGAATACACTTGCTTCCGTGAGCAGCCGGGTTGACGATCTTGCCCAGCAGATCGGTGATTTCATCAAGTCACAAGCAGCAGCAACGCCGGTGCTGTTATCACAGGTGCCCTCACTTCCACAGGTGCCGCTGGTGTCACAGGGATACCAAACGACGATGCCCTCACTTCCACAGCCGGCGCCGCCGTCACAGGGATACTATGTGATGCCACCGCCTACACCAATTGTGCCTGTATACGTACAGGCGCCGGCGCCGTCACAGTGGCAAGAACCGCCTCCTCGTCACAGGCACATCACGACGGCTTCATGTGGGCACAGCCGCCGGCACAGTCTCACGAGACGGCTACGGAGCATTTCCAGCAGCTAGGGGATCAGAGGACACGGCACCATACAAAACTAGCAGGCAGGCCGGTCACAAATTCGTTCCTTACGTGCCTCGCCCTCCGCCGCGTCGGACGGATCCTTCCTCACAGTCACAGTCACAGTCACAGAGGTAGGCAAAGACCTTCCGCCATTATATGCATATTGTATATATATCGGAAGATCGATCGGGCCGGGCTTATTGATAGCTTCAATTGAATGACTCTAAGGGATGCATCTTCCGGCGTTGGTAATAATTGCAGATAGAATCCATATATGTCAGACAATAGTGTCCCACACCTCGCACGTGACAGCGGTTGATCTTTGTGGCATCAGTCAATTGATGAGAATTATCTAAAGAACAAAGGAAAGGAAAAGAATTGGATGCACACATTCGTGCAACAATATATACCCCGATCATTGCGGCGAAGCCTGGCGCAGCAGTGGCAGTGATCGAGCATAAGGTTTCAGGAACTGACACGGGCGTGATATGCGACAATATATCTAGGCAGGCAGCCGCGGCAGCGGCGTTGGGAAAGCGCGCGCCAAATTTTGGTGGCGGGGTCTTCTTCCAAATGGGGCTTAGGTCGGGAGTGTATGTTTGAAAATCTGGAGTGTATGTTTGATTACTCTACAATGTGCTTCCAGGCGGCAGCTTCTTTCTTGGCGATTGCTGCATGTTCACTTGCAGCAAAAGAAACTGCTGAGCCTGCACAGATACATTTCACATGCCTAGCCTCTCTCCCGCTCGCTCTCTTTCGTCCGCGAGGAAGAATGGCCGAAGAATGGCCCGAAGACCGGCTGTGGCACACCGTCTCCACCTGTATTACTCAGCTCAAGCTAGTTTGTCAGCAGCAGTCGCACGAAAAGATGTGCCTCGGAAGCAAGTTGCCCAACTCGGCCAAGTGCCTCGACGACCAAAGGGGAAGGCGGCAATTGTGTGCTACGCACTGTACTGTCCAGTACCGTACTGGGCATTCGGAGATTCGGAGAGCTTCTTTCCCGACGTAAGCCATTGCCGAATACAGGTAATTACAGGACACTACAAAAAGATACAAGTGCCTCCATCATCGCCGCGACTCCGGCTCCATAATCCATCATCACTTCTCAGCCAGGATGCCTACTGGTATGCATGAGGGAGTCGTGCAGTAGCCATAAAGGCAGGTAAACAGTCAACACTCAACGGCCGTCCGAAGCCCATGACTCCACGTGGCCTGGCTGTCCACAAATGGCTTCTCTCAAACAGGCTGCAAGAACAAACGCTTTGTTGCGCCATGAATCTGCCAAGGGCCTGCCAACGTTCGGCAAGGAGTAGCTTCTCCGTAAAAAGGGCCCGTTTCCCTCTTTCGAGTATGTACACTATCGCCGTACACCCCAGTACCTAAGCTAGGTAGGTAGGTAGTCAGCCAAGTGGGGGGGGGGGGCGTCGGGGGGTCGAGAGCTCTCCCTCTCTAATACCGAGTACCTGCACACATAACGCGTGCCGCCTGAGCGTCTCATCACAACCCTCGCGGGCACTATCATGTCCCGCCTGCTCTCGAGGCCAACACGTCTGCCCCCTCGCCTCTCAGCCTCGCTGCTCGCCCCGCCCGCGCGACAGTCCTCGTCCACCATGCAACAACCGCGTTTGTCGTCCGGCACCGACGCCGACGCCGTCGCCCCCGCCCTCACGGCCCTGCTCTCATCCTCGGGCGGCCGCTGGACGCTTGCCTCCGACGGCCAGGCCCTGGAGCGGAGCTTCAAGTTTAAGACGTTTGCCAAAACCTGGGTACGCCTGCTCTCTCTCTCTTCGTATCCATCAACCCCTGGAGTGACCTTTTTGCATGATTGCTTGTTGACAAAATGTGCACAAGGACTTCATGACGGCCGTGTCCCTGCAATGCAAAATCAAGAACCACCACCCCGAGTGGTCCAACGTATGCTCCCCTCTCTCTTCCCTCTTCCCTGCTTCCGGACCGGCAGATGACCAACGGCACGACTAGGTCTACAACACGACGTTTGTCCGCTGGACCACGCACAACCCACAAGGGCTGTCCGAAAAGGATATCAGCATGGCGACCGCCTGCGATGTCATCGCCAAGGACTTTGGGGAGCTGGAGCCGGAAGCCCCCAGCGGCCTGGCCAGGGAGCTCGCCGGCAGGATGACGGCAGCAGCCAGTGACTGCTGCACACCGAAAAAGTGAGTCAAAGTAAAAGGATTGTCTCGCCAGGATGCTTGCCATTTTCTATGGACGACTTGAAATTGTTCTATTTCCATTTGTCCAGACCTTGCGCGTTTACACGTCTTGGGCACGTCGCTTCACGCCTGCCTATCATCGACGTTCTTATCCAGCCCACCAGTGGTCTCCAAGTAGCCTCTCAGTTCCATCTAGGACTTGTCTTGTCGCACGCCTTCTTTTCCGCCAGCAGAGAGCATCAAAGACGTTGATAACAATCAACAGTCCGAGAGCCTCGGTATTAGTGACTGCCCATTCAAGCTCCCAACCAAGTGCCGCGCATTTATATACAAATGAGTTTTTGAAAACCATGTTCGGATCGCACTTCCAAAACGCCGAGCGAATACCAAAGACGCCGTCTAGTTTGGCATGATCATACCGGACTTTCCTCTCACTTCGGCGAGTCCGCACCACAGCGGCTTGCATCCCTAGTTGTCTTGTGCCGTGACAGCGTTCTGTCACGTTGCTGGCGGTGCAGTCGCACATTAATCGCCCATGATCGTCAAAACAGCCGATTATTGCTGCTTCTTGGCCTCCTTGATGGCCTTGAGCTTCCTATCCCGCCGACGCTTATGGGCCTCAGGACCGGCCTCGGTGTCCAGGCAGTAATCCCACCAGCGGAAGCTGGAAGCGTAGTTGCCAATAAACTTCTCGTGGTGAACGTCGTGGTGATCGGCGCCGGCCCAGACGGGAAGGAAGTGGCGCAGGCTCCAGGGAAAGTCGTAGCCACTGTGGGCGTCGATGGCCTGGAAGAGACGGAGGATGATCCAGACGTACATGGTGATGAGGTGCAGATCGCCCGTGACGGTGAGCAGGAGGATGGGGGAGCCGACAACTCCAATGCCGAGCAGCATGGTCTCGATGGGCGAGGCGTACTCGGCCGCCAGGCCAAAGGGGGCCGAGTAAGTGTGGTGCATCTTGTGGATGGCCTTGTAGAGGGGACCGTAATGCAGGGCTCGGTGGAACCAGTAGTGCCAGGTGTCCTCCATGACAAAGATGATTGCGATTTGCAGGGCCATCTTCCAGAGCGGAGGGAAGGGGACGCCGTAGTCCATGCCGAAGAAGGTGGCGATGGGATGGAAGAACCAGATCTGGGGCAGCTCGGCGGTGAAGTGGCTGACGAGGACAATGGCGGCGCAGTCCCACTGCTCCTTGAGCGAGGGCATCTTTTGGTTCTGGATCTTGTACTTGTGGAAGTAGGGGATCTTGTCCATGACCATGAAGGGGATGCAGCGGCCAAAGTAGATGAGTTCGTGCATGACGAAGCTCATGATGCCGGTGGCGAGGGTGTCGTTTTGCATGAAGAGGTACCAGGCCTAGACGGATTCAATTAGCCCTCTTGTTCCTTGTTCTTGTCGTCTGCTATGCGCTCGTCGACGGATGGGGGAGACGTACGGCCCAGAGGCGCTCGAGGAAGTTGAGGTGGACATTGTACTTGGTCACCGTGTCGAGGACGGTGAAGTAGTCCTGGGTCTGGTTGGCCAAGACTTTGGCGGTCGCGTTGCTAGAGAATCGCATGTTAGAGACGGTCGGTCGAGGAGACTGATGCCGGTGACACTCACACCACGTCCATGTTGGCAGACTCAACGGGAGCTTTCAAGGGGGGATGAAGCCACTGGAGGGGGAAAGTGGCGCGGCGTGGTTAGAATAGGGGGGTGGGAAGGACAAGGAGGAAGCAAGGAGAGTCGGTCCGCCAGAGCCAAGGAGCGGCAGCGGGCAATGCAGGAGGAGAAGCCGACGATGACCAAGGACTCGCGCGGTGGGGGAAGAGGAGATGGGGAGGGAAAGAGAAACGGATGGTGCATTTAAAGTTGTTCGGATCGTCTTTAATTGTTTTTTTTTCTCTTTCCCGCCTCTGCGCCCCAAGTCAGGAGATGGGAAATGCGTCGGCTCCGGCTCCGTCCACCGCACCATGATGCGTAGACGGTACACTTACTTAGGTGAGACTAAGCACGGTGCCGTGCGTATGCTGTACATGGAGCCAGGCACAGGCACAGTGGATGCATGCTGTGTTCCAGCGCTTGAGTGGCGACGCGGCGGGCGGCGGCGCGGGTGGAGCGCATGCACAAAGAATGAGCCCACTGGACCAAAGCCGCTTCCCGACCTTCCGGGTTCCATGCCTCCCCACACCAGCCAGTGGGCGGTCGTCTGACTGCCAATCGTAATGATTGTTTTGAGTAATTACAGTATTCTCGAAAGGGGGTAGGATGCCATTACAGGAGCCTCAGGCGTCTTGGAAACAGCTGCCGGAGAGGAGAGGGCATTCTGCGGGCATCTACCAAGTGCCGAGTACATCCACGCTATCCAGGCTCGAGCGGTGCCAGGCTCGGTCGATAGGTAGGTAGGTAGGAACTTAGGTAGGTAATTAGGTATAAGACGACAACGAGACAAAGGCCACTAGCCAGTGATAGGGGTTTCGTTTCCCCATCAGGGACTTGAAGCAGGGTCCAGTCCACCACGAGCATCAACAACAGCAATCTCGAGGGAGTCAATTCCATCTCACATGCTTGCTCTCCATGGCGACTCTCGTGCAAGATACAAGGTACAAGGTACTCGGGATGAGATGAGCCGCCTCGTTCGTTGGCTGTGCTTGCCATGTAGAGTACCTTGGATGTATTGGCGACCTTGATTGGCCTTGCACCAACATACATCTTCCTAGTATCTCAATACTAAGCGAGGACTTGGCCGTTGCGCCCCCCTCGTCGCGCCGTCTTTTCAAACCCGAATACGAACACGCAGCAACCTCTCTTGTGTCGTCTCGTTGCCTGACGTCCATCCATCCATCCACCCATTTATCGACGGCTCGCCCGACATCCGGCTCTCCACAGCCTCATGTCATGACCGGCGCCGCCACCACGCAGCCCTCTCTCCACAAATCACATCCATGCCCCTTGAGCCTCTGCAACCTCGGCGCTAGCCCCGGGCCCCAGGACGAGGCCCTCGTCGTAAAAACGTCCCACCTACCATGTCTCTCGTCTCCGAGTAAGTTGCCGTCTGAGACCCCCTCTGCCATGCTCTCTGCTGACGACTACGAAGCCAGGTGCGTCGACTGGATGCCTACCTCGACCGTTTGCCTGTCCTCTCCGAGGGCTCGTCCGATGACGGAGCGTCCGATGCCGAGGACCAAGCTTATGCCGCCGTCGATGCCTTCTCCGTCCCGAGGCTGGACCGCCTCCTTCGCATCGTCCAGTCCCTGAGCACAACCTCCTCCTCTCAACCACTGCTCCCTGCCCACCGCGTCCGCGCTCTCCTCGTACAATCTGACTTGCCCTCTGCCAAGCACGGCCCCGATGGCGACGAAGCCGCCACGGCCACCCTCACCGATCCAAAGACGGCCTACGAGAATGAGATTGAGTGGCTGTTGGTCACAAAGGCCACCGTTCAAGTCTACGGTGTCATCCTCAACACCCTCTTGGACCGCATTATTCCCCTGAGTGACGACATCTGGTACTGGTCCGAGGTCTTGAACTCATATACCTACAGCAGTCTCTACACCGTCCAGACGTCGCCCCTGCGGTGGTGGGCCTGGTCCCACGATGTATACTTGACGAGCAAGGCCCGGTTCCGCTCCGTCTCCGCGCGAGGCGGCCCCGCCGACTTTGTCGACTCGACCGCCACCGACATGTCGCACCAGTGGCGGCAGTTTTACGGCATCGTGCGCGACAGCATCCGAGAGCGCTCCTTTGCCAACATTCAACGCCAGGTGCTCTCTCCCGTCGCCTTGTGCCGGTCTGAAGCGCGCCGAAAGCAGGCCCAACTCCGGAAACTAAGGGAAATCACCGCCAGCGGCCTCGGAGTGCTCATGGATGAGGGCCTCCAGCTCGGTCACGACGACGACAAATCAGAGGTGCATGACCAGCAAGATCTCAAGGGCGTTGTCGAGCGAAGCGTCGCCCTCATGGACGTGGTCTTGAAGGAGGTCTGTACCTTGGACGTGACCATGGACGACTTTGAGGATAAGGTCTTTGCTGGCGTCGAGGAGGACCCGGAGCTTTCCATCCACCTCGAAGACAGCGTTACGCCACACCGCCCTGCCGTATTGGCCCGCCGCCTGCTGCGCATCATCGACAGGACCCTGCCCGAGCATGCCGATGCCATGCGGGCGCTGGCACAGGCCAACGGTAGACCGCCGCGCGCTGTTCGCTACTGGCTGCCGGCAGTCGTTGGTGTGCTGTCCTCGACAACGCTGCTGCGGATCCTGGTGAACCGCAAGGCCGACATTATCAACTGGATCACGGACTTTGGCGCGACTGTCCGAGACTTTTGGTTCAACTGGATTATAGAACCCACCCAAAAGGTCATCAGGACCATTCGTCATGACGAGACGAGCGAGATTGCCATCATGAGCAGAGACAGCCTCAAGGCTGATCGCCAAAGCCTGGAAAGGATGGTTGTCGACTTTGCCTTGGACAAGCCGCATTTCGCCGTGGACGGACCCTCCATTTCGGAGGCCCAGATCGCCGAGATACGCAGCAAGGTGGCCGAGGGAGATGTGACGCCCGTGTTGCGGGCGTACGAAAAGGATCTCAAGAGTCCGTTTGTTGGCGCGGTCCGCGGGGACCTCGTGCGCTCCCTTCTCATTCAGGTTCAAAAGACAAAGGTGGACCTGGAGGTGGCCATGACCGGCATCGACTCGCTCCTCAAGAGCCAGGAGCTGGTCTTTGGCTTCGTCGGGCTGACACCCGGCGTCCTCGTCACAATTGGCATATTCCAGTACCTGCGCAGCGTCTTCGGTGGCCGGACCGGACAGAGGCGGTGCGCCAAGGCCGGGCGAGCGATTCGCGTTCTCCGAAACATTGACCGCATACTGTCGGAGGCGAGGCCTACGGAGAACAACGTCTTGTCGTACAAGGACCACGGCTTGCTGCTGTGCGAAGTTCACGTGCTGCGGAACCTGGCGAGCAAGCTCATGCCCCGCGACATACAGAAGGAGTTTTTGGAGGACCTGGACGATCTGGCCAACATCAAGGGGATACAGATCCAAGCAAAAGCTTTGGACAGGATTCGGTGGGCTTATTCGAGATGGCTCAGGTGAACGCGCGTCAAGTCAGCCGCACAGACAGAGGTTTATGAGATATCCCATCGCATCGCCCAACTGGCCCGAGCTACCTCTTCGGCTCGAGACTGGAGAAGGCGAGAAAAAAAGTTGATAACTTTTACACAAGTACAGCCATGCTATCGTGTTATTATGAATGCCACACGAGAGTAGAAGTGTAGCGCAATGTCTGCACCATCCCAGTGCGTGTCTCCCGGTCTACAAGGAGGCTTTGCTGAAGTTGCATGGCGAGACGATTTAAGCCCATCAGCCGCATCTCGCGAGGGCCCTTTGATAGCTCAGAGGCGCTAGCTCAGAGGCGCAGGTGACCACACGTCACGTCACGAGAGGCTACCAGATCTCTTACGTCTACTACGTGAAAAGACGGGTGGACAGATGTCCTAGACCTCCTTGTCGCAGCCGCTGGTCTGCTCCTTGTCTCGCAGGTCCTTGAGACAGGGGGCGAAAAAGATGTCTCCGGTCAGGGCGAGATGCAGCGTCCGGGATGCAACCATGAGCCAGAGGAGGAAGACAGAGAGGGAAATGACCTAGATGGGTTGGGCCCTCAGCATACGGCCGACCAGGCGAACGACAGCGCGGCCGTGGAGAGAGGAGGCCGCCGGGAAGGAGGGAGGGATTTCGAAAGATCAGAGGGACGAACCGTTGTGGCAATTTTGAAGAATCCGCTATCGAGGTTGGTGGCCAGCATGCCGGTGCACGTCGCCCAGACGCCGAGGGGAAAGGTGAAGCCCCACCAGCCCATGTTGAAGGGGAAGCGATGGGTGGTGGCGAGGCTGATGAGGGCAAAGCAGACCCAGACGAGGGCGAACCCCCACATGACGAGGCCGAGGAAGACGCCGAGGACGCAGAGGACCTCTGCGGCACGCTCCGGGTCGAGGCCGCCGGGGCCGCCGAAGCAGAGCGGCGGGGCATCAGGGAGACGGGCGAGGGCCAGGGCGACGCGGCCGAGCTGCTGGATGGCGAAGCCGCCCTGGCCAAAGGGCCCGACGGGGAGGAAGACGGAGACAATGGCCTCGCGGGGCGGCAGCGAGTGGACCGTCAGGCGGTGGAAGTAGAGGGCGAGGACGCAGGCGGACAGGGCCTGGCCGAGCCCCCACAGGACGTACGAGGCGACGAGGGTCAGGGCGGCGCGGCGCGGCTGGGCGGCGGCGAGCAGGGCGTCGGCGACCAGGCCGCCCGTGGCCGAGGCGACGACGGCGGGGACCACGGGGAGCAGCAGCGCGGCCGTCGTCGTCTGTAGCCCGGGCTTGTGGCGGTGCATGACGACAAAGGGCATGCTGATGCACGTGGCCATGGAGAGGAGCACGTCGGCCCACCAAAAGGCCCAGGCGACGTGGACGAGCCAGGGGCCCCAGTGGGCGCAGCTGAGGATCATCATGTTGATGATGGCTGCTCATCACGCTCCGGCCCCTATTGCGCCCCCCCCCCCCTTTTCAGGGAAGCACGGGGGGGGCCACGATGGTCAGCCCAGCCTTACTTTCAGCGGCACGACAAACCCGACAAGACAGGACTTCCCCTGGGAAATGGAATCCGATTCAAGGGGCGCGCCCGAGCTCGAACGCGAGGTGGGAGAAGACTCACTCGCAAGGCCCATGGGCACGCAGCCCAGGAACAGCGACTGCGCCGGGTGCGCGACCATGGCCCACCACAGCTCCGGGTACAGCGCATAGCGCAGCGCCGACACGGCCACAAAGGCGGCGAACAGGCCCGCGTTTGCGCAGAAGAAGGCGTACGACGCGTACCGCACCCACGCCGCCGTGTACGGCAGGTTGTGCAGCAGCACCGACACGATGCCCGTGCCCATGTTGACGGCGAACCAGCTGCGTCGGGGGCATCCCGTCATCAGAAGGCGGGAACAAAGGGCAGACCGGCCAGCATGCGACATGTGTGTATATATACATATATATATATATATATACTCGGGCACT
The DNA here is from genome assembly GCF_020360975.1 of Hirsutella rhossiliensis. NCBI lineage: Eukaryota > Fungi > Ascomycota > Sordariomycetes > Hypocreales > Ophiocordycipitaceae > Hirsutella > Hirsutella rhossiliensis. The sequence continues at coordinate 4,382,940 of NW_025408669.1, forward strand.
GCCGGGTGGACGGGGGGCTCTCACTCACGATGGCGTAAAGTTGCGGACGATGCGCCGCCAGCCCACCTCGCACTTACTCTTGGGCCGCTCGGCCGTCTGCGGCGTCGGCACCGGCGCGGCGTCGGTCACGGCCGGGCCCGTCAGCACGCCCGCGCGCTCTGCCGGCGTCGGGTTGGTCATTGTCGGTCTTGTTGGTGGTGGTGGTGGTGGTGATGTGACTTCGGGGTCCAGGGAATCCGAGGCAAGCGACTTGGCTTTCTTTGCGTCTTGTTCATCCCCTATTTATGTCTCAACCGTGAATCACTCACTCCAAGATTTTTGCCTTTTCTTATCACGTCGTATTGATGGAGAAGCCAGAATGGAAGGAAGACAACCAAGTGGCGGTGATGGACTTGAGTGTGGCACCTACCCTCGTATTTACCACGACAAAGGGGACGATATTTGACTACCTATCTAGCAAAAGCCCGAGGAATAGTCACCAAGCCTTTCCTACTTCTGCTAGATGCCGTTGGCATTACGGCTTGGACGGGCCAGCTCATGACTCTACAAAGCAAATGGGCGGCTCTCGGTGCCGGCGGAGCAGCCCGAGTGCCGAGTTCGCCGATGGGTTCCGTTCCGACTCCGGAGCTAGCAAATTTGGCCCGTGCAAACCGGGGACCACCGGCAAGCGACCCCGGGACAATAGGCGGATGATCAACGCCAACATCAACAAACCTCGTAAAGCCGCGATAATGCGCGCGTTACAGGTCGCATCCCGTGATGCCCCTCATCTCATGCAGACATGACAATGCGCGGCAGGGCAGAGCACTGACTCCAGCCGAGATTAGCGGCCGCCCACTTTTCGCAGCCAACCACAGGTTCACATGCCCCTTCTCCCGACAGCCAGGCGACAGAGACCCACCGGCCGAGGTCGGCAATACTATCCACCGATGTTTCCCCTTCCGACTCAGGTGACCTGCCAAGGCGCCGAAAAGGTCCAAATCGTCGAGTATCCCGCCCCCGCAGCGACGAGCAGGTTTGTGTTGTCCTTTGTGCTTCAAGATAGCCAGCCATCCACCATCAACCCCATCACCCCCCAAAGCAAGCAGCCATCCACAACCATCCAGCGCTCATCACCATCACCATGGCCATCGACGTCGTCTCCAGCCCCGTGCACTTCAGCGTCAAGAACGCTGCGGGCCCCTCGGCGACGGACCGCTTCGAAGAATTGGTCCTGGCCTTGAAGGAGGCTCTCGGCCCCTCGTCGGGCTTGACCTCGGATGACGTAGACGTGGGATACTTGACGCACCTCATGGCCAAGTATGACAGCAGTGCCGCCGAGTGGTCCAAGTATGCTTTTGGCGACGCCAGCCGAGGCTACACCAGGAACCTCGTTGACGAGGGCAACGGCAAGAGCAACCTGGTAAGTTGTCGCCGTGATCCATCTTCATCGCCAAGGCCATTGCGGCTGACGGGATGCTGGATAGCTCGTGCTTGTATGGTCGCCGGGCAAGGGCAGCCCCATCCACGACCATGGCAACGCCCACTGTCTGATGAAGATCCTGCGCGGCAACATCACCGAGACGCGTTACGCCTTTCCCGAGGATGACGCACCCGAGGGACCCATGACGGTCATCTCGGAAAAGACATACAAGGAAAACGCCGTGGCTTACATGGCCGACGAGCTTGGTCTGCACCGCGTGTCCAACAAAGGCAGCGACTTCGCCGTCTCGTTGCACCGTAAGAGCCTTGGCCTGCCCGAGACGCTTGTCCCGTGCTGACCATGACCTCGACAGTGTACACGCCCCCCAACGTGGCCAAGGGAGGGTGCCACATCTTTGACGAGACGACGGGCAAGAGCAGCCACGTGCCGGGATGCCTGTACTACTCAGCGTACGGCAGGCTGCTGAAGCAGTAGGCAATGGCCTCGACTGCGCCGCGGAGACTTCCGCGTGTGATGCTTTGACATGTCGGCGTTGACGGAATTGTTGTTTCTTGGTCTTGCAGCGTGTTCTTTGTGCTTTCTCTCCGCTCACCCGAGACTGTCGATACGATTCGGTGCCTGGAGGCTATTGGGGAGGACGGCCATATGCTTCAAGACAAGCTTTGGTCAGATAGGGAATAAAATGACGGCTTTGAGATGATAAAAGGCTCCAAGACGGCGAAGAGGAGTAGTTGAAAGAACAAGGGGGAGAGAACAGCGGCGTCGACTCAAGATATTGCTTGCCTTGGGAGGGCTCATCGATGGCGTGATTGGCGCTAGACCCAAGGCGGCCACAGCCCACCCCACCACCGCGAAACTTGCCTGGTCACGTGCTCTTGCGTGCTCGGGCTCCTCGTCAGCTCTCAAGCAGACTCGCATTTGACGACGACTGGGTAACAAGCGTCGTCGTTGCGGAGCCTCGGCGATCCAGGTCAACGCCAACGGGGGCTAGCCGAAACGACCAGTCAAGAGGGGAGGACGCGGCAGTCGAGAATAGCCGGAGAGACCTGCCGCGGCAGAAGTGGGAGGATGCCATCATGCCACACAGGGAACAAGGAGTCAAATATCCCATTATTATTATTGCAGACCACAGACAGCCGTCAAACGCCTTGAGTCATCGCATTCGCGTCGAGCTTGAACTTGAATAGTCATCAAGATGTTATCAAGTCGAAGTATATCCGACCAGACTACCTATTTACGTGTCTAAAGAAAGCATGTTGAGGGAAGAAGTTGGGGGCAAGTATGCAAGGACACTGTGTAGACCAAGGCAGTCCCGTCTCAAAGGTCATAACCAACTCTGTTCGCTGAAGGAGTGGGCAGCCCGGACAGCCGTTGATCCATTGCGACATTCACCACCGACGACGCCGAAGCAGCCCATCTAGCACCTAGGCGGCGACGATAAGATGACACGGTATCCATGACTGCTTCATCTTGGGCATCGACGTATCTAGCCAATCTACTCGAGCGCATTCATCTTATCCCCCAACGACCGAGCCAAGGCACGGGTCTCGTCTCCGAACCGCTCATCGCCCGCAATAAAGGACAGCTGTTCCTTCCACTGCCCCCAGTTTTGCATGGTCCACAATGCCTCACCAGCATTCGCCTTGCACTGCTTGTATACCCAGCTGCGCGCCTGGTCCGGTGCCAACCACTGCGACGCAGCTACAAGATCGGCCGCAATTCTCTGTGGACCACCCTTCTTGCGTTCCTTGAGATCAGGATACGTAAGCGCCGAGGGCAGGATGTAGGACAGCGCAGATACGGCGCTGCAGTCAATCAGGTCCAATGTCGTGAGGCGTGCGATAAAGGCTTGGAGGTTTCGCCAGCGGAGTTGGAACTCAGAGCCGGGCGTCTCTACCTCGGAGAAGGGGTATGCGAATTCTGTGAACGGTCAGTTTCAGCGCTTGGTTGGCGACAGGGAGGATGCATGGCGTACCCTCGGCTTCTCGTTGGAACCTCTGCGCCAAGTATTGCGTCGAGCGAGTGCCAAATGGCCATAGTGAATATGTCTCATCCAAGACAGGCTCATGTGAGTTGTCATAGCTCAGGCCAGGCACTTGATGCTTCGGAATAGCCTTGAGCGCCTCAATAAATCCAACGAGGGCATTCTGCGCAGCGTGGGCGGGCGGATAGGCGGAGCACACTGTCGCGATGGACCCGACGATCATATCGACATGTCTCGAGGGATTGGGCCCAAAGAGGTTCAAGCCATCTTTCTCTTCCTGGGTGAGCTGGCGGTCCTTTAGCTGGCGAAATCGCATCTTGGCTTCGCTGGTGACCCATTTGTCAATCTGGGTTGCAGCCTGCGACGGCGGCGTGGTTTGGGCGATGACGCCGTTGAGGATTTGCTTGTATGCGAGGTCCTCGGCGTCATCGTCACCGTCAAAGAGTCGAGGGTCGAGGTCTTGTGCGGCCATGGCAGTGATTCTCGATGATGGTGCGAGAGTAGGTGGGCAGGTCTTGTCAACTTGGGCAGATTCAAGGGGCAAATGTCTTCATCCCATCAGGCCACCAACACTGGCAGGAGCACGCACGTGTCACACAGCGGCCGGTACGTCATCGCCCGCGTGTGTACGGAGTTACTGTACGGTAAGAGCAAACGAGCAAACGAGCAAACAAAGGTGCATGGCCGTGTTGCCCCAGAATACCTTGTACTGTAAACCGTGGCGCCCTGAAGATCCTCCGCAGGGGCCTCCTAACAACATAAAAATAGCCCAAGTATTAATTACTGTACCTTTAGGCATAAGTGAACTGGCAAGGTCGGGCCTTTTGCCCGGCATGTGACGGATCAATAACTAACTACTAGTCTACTAGCAGGGCACCCGCCGACAACGCTGGTGTTTCTGTGGCTCTATATACTACCTATATCGACGCGAATAATAATCCACGAATCCACGAGGCGGCCGTACAAGCTGTAGGGTTTTGTCCATGAATACGAAGTATCGACCCTAACTGCAAGCAGAAGGTGTCTCGGCTCGCGACTGCTGGGCTGTATCTGCACTGTAAGCCCAAGTACCCCAAGCGCCCCTGTTATGGTGACATGCGGCGGCCGAAAGAGGCGACTTCGGGAACATGGAGCGCCGGTGAGATTTTAGTAGATTCGGGGTAACCCGGTGTACATGACGGAAGCTCTGCCAAACTTGATTCGTCTCTGCTCACTGCATGCCGTGACCTTGTACCGGTAATTATTCCTATCCCTTTGCAGTAGAGGTCCCGAGGCATCTCTCCGGCATCTTGGCCACTCAGAGGCCGCACGCTGAGCTGCACGTCGATTGCCGCCCAATCCATGCAATGACAGAAGTCCTTTAATCTTTTGACTACTTACATAGCAGTACCTCGCCTTCTCGTAATCATGTATGGCAGGTCAGGTCACCCAGGGTATAGGTATAGCAGGAGATACAGGGGTTGTCTGGGGCGAGAACATGCTTGCCGCCTGCGGTCCTCCAAGAGCATGGTTCTAGATTGCACTCCCTCCTGCAGCGTAAGCTGAGTCCTGACTCTATTATTCGACCACCCTGTCTCTGCACTAAACACCTTGCATCGAGCACCATGTACGAGGGAGTGAGAGCCGGCAGGGTATGCATTGTCTTGTATTAGAGACATCTATATAGCTTCATCTCCTCCTCCCCATAACCACCACATCTCTCCTTTTCTCAGTTCTTTTTAATTTCCATTAAACAGTCAACATGAAGCTCCTCATTGCCGTCTTCGCCGCAGCCGTCTTGAACGCTCCAGCTCTCGCTGCTCCTGTCGAAGCTGACGGGGTCCGCCTGGAAGAGCGCGCTCCTGTAAGCTTCGACCGGATGCTGCTCTCTCTGAGAAACCCTGTTGTAGTCTTTGCAACGTTAACTTGCCTTTAGATCGTCACCTGCAAACCCAAGCTCAACGGCAAGACTGAAAAGATATTCAAGGTCGATGTAGCCACTGCCCAGGCCGAAGCCAGGACGGCTGGCCTCACCACCGGCAAGAGCGGCGACCCTCACCGTTACTTCAACGGAGACCACATCAACTTCGGCGTCCACAACTGTGACAAGAAGGACGCCATCCTCTGGGAGTACCCCATCTTCTGGGTCGGCAAGAACGCCAGGTGGGAGAAGGACGTCAAGACGGACAAGCAAAAGGGTGGTGCTACTCCCATCCGGGTGGTTTATGCTAATAGCAACGGTGGTGTTCAGTATTGTGGTGTCATGACCCACAGTGAGGTTAACGACAAGAACCAGGGACTGAAGTTCTTCCAGAAGTGCACCTGAACTGTAGCATACAGGTTTGTATAGTGTACGCTCGGTTTACTATAGTCAAATTATACGCTCAAGTTTAGACAAACGGGCAGCAGCCGCCGCATATCTTGTTGTAAATGTTATTCAACTATAGTAGAGCTTTGAAAGCTTATTCAAGTCGCTCTTTTAGCCCCAGGTAGAACAGACAGCTATACAAGGATGTCTCTTTATAACTAGCGTAGAAGAATAGTTTAACAAATAGATGATTATTCTATAAAAAGCCTAGAGCGTACATTCCTTTCTCATACCCTCCTCGGTTGGGGGGGTTACGCGTGATATCACGTGATGCCTCCATGGCCCTGCACCTCTAGATCTGACAGTTGGCCCAACTTCCAAGCAACTACGTCGGCTGTCATCGCTTTTACCTAAGCAGTGCTCTACTCTCCCTACATCGCATCCATTCATTTCAATGCCACAAACTAGCGATAAGGTTGAAGTTCCCGATGCCATACTGGAAAACGAAGTAGTAGGCTATGGCATCTCGTCCTGGGTCTTGCGGTTCGACGCTGTAGCAAAATGCTACTTGTCCACCGAGCCACACTTACGAGAGAGGGAAATCGCTGTCTACGAGCGCCTGACGCCTCCCGATGCCGAGCCTCACGATGCCATTCTTCCCTTTTATGGAGTTCTGGACGGGCGGAGTGTACTTCTCCAATTCGCGCGGAATGGCTCCATCAGACAGTATTACGCGAAACACAACCACGATACCCCTTTACATACTCGCCTCCATTGGGCAGAGCAGATTACTACTGCCATCGTCTTCCTCCTATCAAAAGGCGTTCTCCACGGCGATATATCATGCAACAACGTCTTTATAGACGAAGCCCTTGACGCTAAGCTCGGAGATTTTGCGGGTTCATCAATCGACGGACTGCCATTCTTGACGGTGTATGAGACTAGCCACAGTCTCCCTGATAATTCATCCGTGTCGGTAAAGCGAGAAATCTTTGCCTTAGGCTCAACATTCTACGAGATAATGTCAGGCCATCGGCCATTTGATGGCATGGGCGATTGCGAGGTTGAGAGCTTGTTTAGACAGGGGCGTTTCCCAGATCTGCAACAGTTACGAGCATTAGGCACAGTTATTTCCAAGTGCTGGGACGGGAAATACAGCATCGTGGAAGACATTTTGCAGGAAATCAAACAAGGTATGGTTGCTTTCGGGTTGCTACACAGTGTCTCGCTAACAACACTTAGAGCGTGGTCGACTCAGCTCTATGGCATCCAGAGACAAGCGTACGCGCAGCTTTTCAGTCGAAGGTCCTCTCATGCTTGCCCTATTCGCCGTCCTGCCTATTGCATTGTTGATCAGGTATCGCAAATAAGCCGCGCACTTCCAACAGGCTTCGAGGACTACCGCTGAGTAACCTCTGGTGGGCATTGTGGACAATCTCCGGGCCGTTTTGAGGATCCAAGAACAATGATCTTTCCCGTGCCGTCCGTCTCTTGTTTTGCATCGGGACAGAAATGGCCCCGTGCCTTGGCTTTGCGGCACTCTTTCCAAGATCGATGGATATGTGTGTGTTTGGTGCCGGATTGTCTGCACTTTTCGTGGTAGTATGTCTGATCGAGATATTTGCACATCTTTAAGGCTTAAAGGCTGGTTTCGTGTATATTCAAGACCAGTTGACAACATACGCGAGTTCCCAAGAGTAAGTCTAGCCTGAGAGGGGGGACGCCTTTATGTCCGGAGAAGGAACCCTTGAGCCTTACGGAAGCGCTTGTCCACCTGACATGAGCAGAACTGTTGGGAGCAGGCTGGATTGATGTAAATGTGGTCGCTAGGCAGAAGCCGTGAACCTCGACGGAGACTCTAGCCGAGGCGATGTAGCATCGAGGGTTAGACAGACGTGTTGGGTACCTCAGTCTGTTGTTCCCAGACCACATTTCCGCACGCATTTGAGGGGACGGGACAAAGATGTAGCATGCACCTCGAGATGGATGCTGCGGACCTCTCATCTTGCCCCCAGCAAGTCGCTAAGCACATACACACAGTGTGACTGTTGGCAAGGGCCACACTAAGAATATCATCAGTGGGTTTAGTAGAGTCAGGACTCAGGATCTCATGCAAGCACTGTGCTCTCGAACCGGTGGTTGACCGGGCGAACTAAACCCGGCAGAACATGGCTCGCACGGCATACCACAACGTGAACTACAGACGGCCCCGTGGACGGCCTCGCAGAATGCAAACACGCCATGCAGCGCCTCTCCTGAATGGTACAGAAGACTGCGCGTCAGGACCAACGGCATCAGCCTACCCAATAAACTGCCGATATGTCAGCGCGTGCTGCAAGGCCAACCTCAAGCAACCCAATCCAGTGCACACCTACATGACTGCGGTAAGGGCTGTTGCCTAGACTTGGGTCAGCCTTGTCCTTTAAGCGCCCGTCTTTTCTGCAGTACGGTAACTATCCAGTCATGGTGCCACTCAATGTCTCCAATTTCTGGGTCTACCCATGTCTGAAAGCTTGCTGCGTGCGTACAAGACCGCCAGTCGGCCGCCCATCTAGACTGTTATCGCTCGACAACCATCGACATCTCTGCTCTTCAGCACCTGCTCGACCGGCACAAACCCCGTGTTGCGATAGCCAGCATCCGGCGCGTAGCAGACGGTTCTCCGACTTTTCGCTCCAGGTTAAACTGTCGCTAGAATGAGAAGGACCTCGTTCAGTCTCATCTCGATAAGGGACAAATATTCCCAATGAGAGAGACGGCTGATGACTAGTGCTCGCTATAGTTGTCTCATTACCACATGCTGTAATTCAACCAAGGATCATTTAGCAGGTCGGCGGCCGCTGCACGCTCCTCGGGTACCCAGCAAAGCATCCTCCTCATAAACTTGAGAAAGAGGTCGGCATTGTTTTCTTCGAGAACACATCTAGGCAGCTCGCTCTCTGAGCTGCGTCCCTTGCATATCAAATCGTTGCGTATAAACGTACCTATTCGGAGAATAAATATTAGTAACAACTAAAGTCGGAATAAAATCAGACCTACTCTCAAGCAGTGGCTTAAGAGCACAGTGGAAGAAATAGGGGCATAGAAAGGTGAATTTAGTGATATATGTCTTGGTCTATCTATTGGGACAAGGGAGGGGCTTATATAGGTACAGTGACCACACATAGCTAGCTAAAAGAGGGCAATAGGATGTTCCTATACCTAAGTCAAGCCTATATAGTGTCCTTAGGCTAGGGGAGTTATATTATTTAGGCAGGCTTCCTTATGCATGACTATTGGGTCTACTAAGCATGACTGTGGCCACTTATGCCTACTCTCTCTCCTCAACACACCCCCTTATCACGCCAGCTTCTAGATAGTGGGGCAATAGGTAGAGGAGGGTTCGGTCTAATAAATATAAGGTTATTCCGATATTAAATTCGGCTGCTTTATTGTCTGTTTAAGGAGGTTGTCTAAAAATAGGGGAGGCTCCTAATTATATCCTATAAAAAAGGGAAGGTAAATATAGTAAAAGGCAAAAGCCGGGACCCGAGAGGATAGGATATAAGGAGAACCCTCCTCCGTATATCCTATCTCCTCGGGCCCCTAAGTTCGTTAACCGCGCCCCCCCTAGGGCGTGGTCACATAACCTGCTCTTCCGCCCTAGGGGGAGTCGAACTTACGATTAATAGGGTCACACAACCTACTCTTACCGTTTAACTAGTAGTTGCAAGTTATATTTATAACCTTCCTTATAAGGAGGGGGGGCATGGCGGGGCATCCCTTTAGGTGGCCTAGGTACCGTAGTACCTTTACCGGCGACGTTGTTTTTTTAGGATAAAAGTAATCCTAAAGGTAGGCTTTCTAATAATATATTCCTTATATTAATTAGTTTTAATTTAGTAAAGCTATCGCGATTATCGTAAGTTTAAGCGCTATAGTATTATGCTAATTAAGGGGTAGTCTAGTAATAGCTTTACTTCTTAGTAGTAAATAGGGCTAACTTCTACCCCCTAGATCTTTATAGTTTCTTAACTAAATTAAGATCTAACTACGCTATTAGAATCCCTTAATCTTAGTGCATATAGTAGTGCTCTTATTATCGGGATCCGGCGATTATCGAGTTCGCTATAGTAGGGAGACATCACGCCTTAATACGGTAGTTAGGTATATTATCTCTTAATATATCTTCTAGCCGTATTACTAGTCTTAGTTGCTTAATAAAGCTCTAATACTTCTAGTATATAAGCGCCTTCGTTATGCTATTAGCTAGGTTATCTGCTAATGCGATCTAGCTAACTTATATCCGATCTTACTATACCTCCTAATAAAGCTAGTGTCTATAAACGTTAACGTGCTTAAGGTTCGTCTTAAGCTTCGCGCTTAATTTAGTTAGAAGCCTAATAGTCTAAAGGTTATTATACTAGAGCTCTATAGTCCCTTTAATACTAATGCTAAGCTCCTTAATTAGTCGGCTAAATACTACCTATTCCTTAGCTATCTATAAGAGTGCTAATAATTTAGCTTCTATAGAGGACGTTATTATAGTAGCTTACTTAGTAGCTTTTTAGTTAATTAGCCTACTAAGGAGTAGGAATACGTATCCTTATAAGGACTTCCTAGTCACTAGGTTATCGGCGTATAAGGAGTCGGATATATATATTAGCCGCCTTATTAGGTTTATCGCCATAAAGTAGATATAGCGGTTTCGTATAATAGAGGTAAGCTAGGCACTTACGTGCTTCGTGCTATAGCGCGCCTAGGTTATAATTATATTAGGCTAGCTTTCCGGCTATAAATACGATATCTAGCTTAGTATAAATTACTAGATAAATAAGCGACCTAATTAGAGAGAGATTCGTATATCTCTTCCTTTGGCCTGCTTTTCGTAGGGACGAGCTCTTCTATTATTAGCGGGATCTTAGGCTACGAAGGATATTATTATTAAGGATATAATATTTCTTCGCGGTCTTAGAGATATAGGAAGCTTACGAGAGCTATATCTTCTTAAGATCCCTATCCTTAATAATCTCGATACTAAGGAACTAGCGTAGCTCTCCTATATACGTAACGGTATATTTCTTCGTAATAGCCTTATATAGCTCTTCTTAATCTTATTTTTGCCTTTTTAGATATATTATAACGATATTATCTACGAAGATAAAGATAATAACGCCCTTATAGACTAGTACGTAGGCGTCTTCTACTAGCTACTAGGCTCCTAGTTTAGTAAAGAAACTAAATATCTCTTTAAACTATAGCTTTAGAGAGATACGGAGCCCGTATAGTACTTTTAATAGCTTTAGGCATAGCCTAGGTATTAAGAATCCTAGTAGAGGCTAGTAATAGACTTCTTAGCGTAGGATTGCGTATAGAAATGCTATTTTTACGTCGTATTATTCCGTCTCGAAGTCCTTAAGGTAGTAGAAGGCTATTAGTAGTCGAAATATTCGTGCTCGTAGGGTAGCTGCATATATATCCTCGTTACCTTTAGGTTATAGGTCTCTACGAACTATAATACGTGCTTTAAAGCGTATAATATACCCCTATTTATCGGTCTTATATATAAAGACCTAACGTAAGGGGATTAGGAAGTAACCTTTCTATTTAATAATAGCTTTTAGGATAGTCTTCTATATGCCCCTTACTAGGTTTTCCTCTATTTCGCGGTCTATAGCTTCCTTCTACTCGTATGCGAATTCTAAAGCTATTGCCGCGTTAAAGGAGGTAGGGGGAGGCGGCATATCTTTAACGTAAAGCTTATGCTTACTTACCTTTGCGATAATATTATTAATAAGGGATTTCTTAGGCCTACGAGCCCGTTTTCCTTTAATAACGTTGCTTAGGTTAATCCCTTATAACGTATCTTTTTATCTACGTTATTCTTATATTTATAATATCCTTAAGCCGGCCTTACTAACCGCTAGGTTAAGGGTACGGGGTTCGGACTAGGGGTTATCTTCTTAAACCCGTACTATAATCGTTCCTTTACCCCCTAGGTTAAGAGGTATATTATTACGTTCGTCTTAAGGAGACGAGTCGATTAATATAGGTATCGTATCTTTAAGCTATCTCCCTAACGAGATATAGGAGGTTGCTAGCTATAGTATCTATCATGCGTAGGAGGCATAGAGCTTAGTAACTCCGTGTTAAATATAGTATTAGGTAGAAGGGGTAACGTTAAAATCTCTGTCCCTAGGCCTACTATTTCCGGAGGGGAAAGATATATATATCTATATAATCCCTATAAGGGCGTCTTTAATCCTTAATCTTCCGGAGTATATAGGGGCAATAGGTCTTATAGGAGGGTAATTGCTTCTTCCGGCGTCTAACCGTTATCTATATTATCGTCGGATAAACTTAGTACCCTAAAGGTTTCGGGTTCCCCGCTATCTATAACGTCGGTTACGGCTATATCTCTAAGGATATCGTAGCTATATATTTAGACTAGCTAGGCTTACTCTTCTCTTTTTATATCGTAGCTTATAGACTCGTTAAACTATATATTAGCTAATACTATTAGTTTATTCTATCTAATTAACGGTATCTATATAACGTATTATTAAGTAGACCTATAGCCTACTAGGTAGCCGATATAAGCTCTCTACTTAAGGGGTAATTACGTCTTATATAACTTAATATATTCTAATACTATAATTATTATTAGGAACGCTATATAGCTAAAGACCTTTAAATATATAATATCTAGTTTAATATCTTTAATATAGTAATATAGTAGATTATTTTCTTTTATCTAGGTCTACTAACGCTTATATAGGCTCTACTAGCTATAATTATATAATTCGAAGGGTGTTATATTAAGTAGGTATACCGCTATACGGTATATCTCTAGCTATAGCTCTTTTAGAAGCTTTAAGTTAAGCCTTATAACCCTTGCTTTTTCCTTTACTATTGCCCTTAATCTTTCTACGTAACCGTTTTATATAGGCGTTAAAGGGGCTAACTATATAACTTATATCCCTCTATTAGTTATATAATCTATTTATTCTATTATTAAAAGAGCCCTTTCCCCGTTAGTAACTAATATAGTTATTTTAACTCCGTACTAGGTCTTAAGTAACGCTACAAAGTTATTAAAGATATCCCTAATACCCGTTTTTCTTTCTATTAGGTAATAGAACCTTATAGATATATCTATATAGGTAAATAGGGCGAAGTTCTTTTCCCCGTTATATGCTATTATAGGGCTAGGGTAAAGGTCGAAGCTAACTTATACCCCCGGACCTTTAGGCCTTAGGGATAGTATTTTTCTTAAGACTTCTCTCTTAGCTTTCCCTATTACGTATATCTAATAGCTATATATTATAGGGCCTTAAAGCTTAGTGCCTAGGCAGGCTTCTAATAGCTTCTCTAGTAATTTTAGACTAGGATGCCTAAAGCGGCGATGCTATAGGTGACCCACCCCCCTAGTTAGCGGCTTAGGCGCTTATATAACTGCGAATACCCGCTTATACTATAGGAGTATTCCTATTACGAATTAACCGTCGAAGTCGGTTAGTTTAATACGAACCTCCTTTATAGGTTCCGAATAGAGGTATCCTAGGAGCTAGTTCTAGAATATCCCTACCGTTATCCCTAGCCTAGCTAAGAAGACACTTATCGGCATTTCTAGGATAAAGTAGGCATCTAGTAGGGTTATCTTTCTACCGTTAATTATAGGGATAACTACTGTTCCTATTCCTTATACCTTAAAGGCTTAGTCTTTAACCTAGACTTCGTCGTTAGAACCCTACTTAAAGGTTCCTTCCTAGAACCAACCTAGGTTATTAAAGAGGTTAATATCGGCCCCTAAGTCGTATATTAATTTATCGGTAAGTAACGACGTTCCCTTAGTAGCCGTGTTTACCCTAGATAGAGTAACCGTATTAATAGTCTTTCCTAGCCCGTTATTGCTAATAACAGTGTCTACTAGTTCTCTTCCTTTAGGGTGGGAATTAGGGGTCTAAGCTATGTATTTTACTTTCTCGTCTAAATAGTCCTTTAGCCGTTTTTCGATATTCTATTTAGCTAGATCACTTTATTTCTAGCCTATCGGGGGCTTCTTATTATATATCACCTATAGTAAGTAGCAATTTTCCTACTAGCTTATTAAGCTATTAACGTGCTGCTTATAGCTAGCGCATTTAGCTTAGGTGTCTAATTTCCTAGAGATTTAATTAGCGCTTCCCCTTTTTACGGGTAGTTACGACTTCTTCCTATAGGTATATTCTTATTTAAAGTTAGCGATTAGGTTCCTTAAGGGAAGTTAATCTTTGCCGTGTCTTTCGTTATAGAGGTCGAGAGCCCTTATTATTATAGACCAATATAGGTCCTACTCGTCTACCGCTATAAGAAAGTCCTATCTAATTCTTATATCGTTAAGTGTATTAACCTTAAGGTCTCGTAAATCTATAATAATTTAGTCGAGCTATTCTACCTATGCTTTCTAGTCTCGCGTGCCTCTTTTATTAATAGAGGTCGTATATCTCTCGTAAATTAGCTTTTTCTCCTCTGCCCCTAAAGGCAGGGCTTGCTTCTTTAATTCCCTAATTTTCTCTCTTAGGCTATTATATATTAGGGTTATCCCCTAAAGCCCTTTACTAATCGTTTTCTTAATTAATTCTTCGAGTACGATTAGGGCTTTCTACTAGACCTTATAGCGATCGAATTATAGCTAGAACCTTTTCTCGAGGTTACGAAAGGAGTCCTTTATATCCTAGTATCGTTCGTTATAGCCTATTCGCCTCGCTAAGAACGCAGCCTCGGTTTCGTCTTCTTATTAGGATAGTCTCTCTCTAAGGTTAATAATAAATTGCTCCTAGTCCGGCCATTAGGGCTATTTAAGCTCCTTTATGCCGTCTAGGTTAGCATATTCCTAAATCTCGTAAGTCTAGGCCTACGATTTAATCCCCCTAATCTATAGGGTCTAATCGAGGCTTTCCTTTAGTCTTACGATATAATTATCCCCTCTTGCTTCCTTTAACGTTATCTTAGGAAAATAAGGGGTTCTAGCTTAATAAGTAATATCCTTCTTTAAGGGATACGTAATTCGTGCAATTCGTGTATTTCTAGTAGTGCCCCTTAGTGTGGCTAGGTTCCTTACCTTAACACTATAATTTAAGCGTTATAACGGCGTTAATAGCTCGTAAATAGCTTTAAAGGTAATATCGGCGGGCAAAAGATAGTCTAGCCGTATAGGCCGGGCTCATAACTCTCAAGCAGTGGCTTAAGAGCACAGTAGAAGAAATAGGGGCATAGAAAGGTAAATTTAGTAATATATATCTTAGTCTATCTATTGGGACAAGGGAGGGGCTTATATAGGTATAGTGACCACACATAGCTAGCTAAAAGAGGGCAATAGGATGTTCCTATACCTAAGTTAAGCCTGCATAGTGTCCTTGGGCTAGGGGAGTCATGTTGTTCAGGCAGGCTTCCTTGTGCATGACTATTGGGTCCACTGAGCATGACTGTGGCCACTTATGCCCACTCTCTCTCCTCAACACCTACCATCATCGGAGAAGAATGGGCCGCCATAAAACTCAGCGACGTTATTAACGAGTCTTCCCTCTGGATTTAAGATCGCAGGGGACCATCGCCAATGCCGCATGTCTCTCTCCCGCTGGATCAGCAACGGGGGTGTTTGCCCGATGAGGGTTATCATATCCGCAATGTGCTGGGCCGGCGAGTACGGTTCCGTCCTTGGCTGTCGGAATAGAGAAGATCCGGTCAAGAGCTCCCAGATCTGCCAGAGTCAACAGAGCCCAAGAATAAAGCATGCAGGAGACTAACCATTGCACCAAAATTCCACATGTCGGCGCTGTACTACCAGCCGATGCCAAGGAGGACTTCTGGCGCACGGAATTCGTTGGGCTGTATGGGGTGGATACGTGTTTCGGCTCTGTCTCCGCGTTGTGCAAGGCCAAAGTCGGTTATCTGCGGTATCATTTTGCCGAGGCCATGGGTCACAGGCCCGAAGTCATTGTGGCATCGGTATACCGTACGATCGCCGATGTGTTTGCGGGCCATGGGATGAGTGGCTTGTGCCTGGACGAAGGCTTCGATGGTCGACTGGTCCTCAAAGGTGACCATGATATTATCGAGCTTGAGGTCTACATAAGTCAGGGAGTGCTGTATAAAAGGGACCTCTACACACCTGTGTGTATAACATGGCCTTGTGAGTGCATGTAGTCCAGGCCCTCGAGGAGGATTCTGAAGTAAGCCCTCAGGAGATGCAGTGATTCATAGTTGACACAGTCGTCGTGCGTGATGCGTCTTTTCAACAGCCACAGTGGCTCTCTTAGCGGTTTAAACACGAGGGCGAGGTGTTTGTCTCCCCGCGGCGACTCAATCGTGTACCCCTCAATCGCCGTCCCGAGAGAAGCTCGCCCTCGGTATTGGGGGTTTGCAGAGGATAGATGCATGTTCATGTCCCACTCGTCTTCCACGTCCTCTTCAGGAGTGTCACAATTACAGATTTTGACAGCGACATGCCTCTTTGGCGTTAACCAACGGCCACTAGGAGGGCGTCAGCTTGTGAATAGCTACCTTGTGTAGAGATGTGGGAAGTAAGAGCCTGGGAGCGCAGTCTCGAGGGAGCGAATACCTGCCTTCGAATATCGTGCGCAAGCCAGACAGTGGATGACGATCCCCAGCCAACCTTAACATCCAGTTGATACCTGTTCTGCAATACATTCCCCGGGGTTGCAGGATAACAATGCTCGAGTTTGTAGCCAGGAACCCTCTCCTCGTCGACAAGAGTCTCATGGAGGACTAGTTCAGGCGTCGGAGACGGCCGTGATCCGCGTTGGCGAAGTCTAAAGACTGCCGAGCCAAAGCGCCGAGAGGGCATATTTCCAGAAAATCCCATGTGAATGAAGTGATGGGTCTGAGGACAGCAAGAGCTGGTGATCCATTTGAGAGCCAAAGAAGCAGCTGTAGAGGCTGATAATCGAAGGCTGCTCATGGTCTATCTTTGGTTATGCTGAATGGAGGTATCTCAAACCGTGGGGCTCGATACTTGGCTTCAACGTCGTGTTAGGACCGTCTTTATTCCGTTGCGGTCAGGGTGGCAAACCACTCAATCCCAGCAACGGTTGCTCAATATAGTTGAGCAACCGTCAACTCAATCAACTCAATCGAGTGTCTGCTGAATAAGCTTGTCAATTCAATTCATGCTCCCGTTGATTGATGGATTGATGAGATTGCCGTTGACGGTCAGGGATCCTGTAGGGTAGGTGGCCAAGGCGAAATGTAGGTACGGATTGGGTATATAGCTACCACTAACCTTACAGGTTACTCAGGCCCGTTGTAGGTAAGCCTGCTCTCCTCTTCGGGGAACAGGGCCCCCTGTTCCGTTGGAAGAGTCGACGCGCTGCGCGCATCGACGCGCTTCACAACAAAGTTCAATCTCTCGCCTCAGTTCCACTTACACTTCTCGATTCTTCCACAACGCCTTGGCTGATCTAAACATTCCTATATGCAATGAGCGAATCTCCTGAGCCTTCTTCTACTCCTTGCCGCCATCAGGCGATTCAGGCGACTCAGGCCCCGTTCCCCATCTCGAGTGGGATGCCTTCCCTGGCATCACTTCCGCGGCTATACCAAGTCTCAACGCGCCGGCAAGCTCAAATCGTGGATCTGGAGCTTTGGGTTCGACATTGAACATCAAGCTAACGTAGATAATCGCCTCTGGGTCTGTGAGCGGTGTTTACCGAAGAAATCGCCGAAGGGACCCGTGAGCTTCGCGGCAAAGGGACCCTAAACATTGAGCGCCATCTACATGATGCTCACAATGTTATTGACCCATCAGGTAGACGGTTACCGAAGGGTTCTACAACCAACAAGCGTTCTATTGCCCAATTCTTCAACCTCGATGCCAATGACCAGAAGGAGCAAGCATTCATTAACAAGCTAAAAAACCAATTCGATAAAGATGTCTTCCAATCTCTCTTGCTTGCTTGGATCACCGAGTCGAATGTTGCCTTCCGCGCAGTTGAAGCCCCTCGATTCCGGCGTCTTCTCGAATACCTCAATCCCTCGATCGCCCTGACTCAAGCCCACATGACACACTCGACTATTCGAACGAAGCTTTTCCAAGAATACCACCAGTACAAGCATATTGTGATAAAGGAACTGAGGAGCGCCCCGGCAGATACACCTTGCGTTTGACGGCTGGAGATCGCCCAATCGCTATGCGCTTAATGGGATTGCTGCGTTCTATCTCTCTAAGGAAAAGCGGCCACAGAAGATCATCCTTGGGCTCCTGAACTCCGATCTGAGTCTCATACTGGCGAGAATATAGCGTCGCAGGTGGCGGAAGTGATCGAATCATTCGAGATTCAAGACAAGATCGGGTATTTCACGCTTGACAATGCGAAGAATAACGATACGGCGGTAGCAGCACTGGGACACGTTTTTAATTTTGAAGGGAAGCAGAGACGGGTCCGCTGCTTTGGGCATATCATCAATCTCGTGGCCAAAGCGCTGCTCTTTGGCAAAGATAATGAAGTCTTCAAATCAGAAGAGCGACTCGACCTGGACCTTGCTCGACATGATCTCTGGCGGAAGAGGGGGCCTATTGGCAAGCTCCACAACCTTGTCCACTGGATTCATCCAGAGTTGGAAATCGATCTTATAGATCGATTTTCGAGCCTGATCGATCGAATTTTATCGATCGTCACCTTCAATCGATCGATATCGATCGATCGCTGTTTGATTCGAATCGATCGACGATCGAATCGATCAATACTAAAAATCATCCCTATCTAGGGTGATCTTGCCCATCAGTTGAAGAACTTGCCTCCAATTGTCCCCTTCAAGCAGACCAAGAGGAAGTGTCGGCTGATAGATGCCAGCTTTACTCCAGGAACGAAGACACTGCGCCATCGCCACAATATGGCGTCGTAGGCGAGATCTCAGTGGTGTTATCATCCTCCCACAGCTGCTAAAATCTCTTTCCGTTCCTGCTGAAGACGACGCGATGGTAAGGTAGTCAACAGCCATATAAGACAGCCGAGGAAACCGCGCAACACCAACGTCCTTCCACCAAGCGATTGGGTCCGTTTTGTATGCGATATTTTCCACCGGCGGCTCTGATAGGTACTGATCAAGCTCGTCCTGTTCTTGCAAGGCGGTTGACTGCTTTGGTCCTTTAATTTGCCGCCCTCGAGGCTCAGGGCAAGCCAATGATCGACTAAACGCCAATCGACGCTCAATATAGTCCAAGCCACTATTAGTCGTATCCGCTGAAACACCATCGCAGGATTGCCGATGAGCCATGTTCTTGTACCTCTCTTTCCAGACTGTCGCTAAGCTTCTCGCATATGTTCTTTCCCACCGACGTCTGACGAGACGGGAGTTGGCTCCAAAGCCGTTCCAGAGCGCGCCACTTCTTGCAGGGTGGAACACCACTGCCGCTACATATGCGGTTGAGGTCAGCTTGCTATAGTAGTCGTTCAGCTTCTTCCATCCGAGCTTGATGTAAATCTTCAAAACCCTGCGAGTTCTTGCGTCCATGTCATTGAACAGGTGAACCTCTTTCATGGTCTGATCTTCGTTCTCTTCGATTATAACTCCCTGAACTGCTAGTTCGAGGTGGTCAAGGAGCATCTCTACCACCGGGAAGTACTCATCGAACCCTCCTGACGTGGAGCGTTTACCAGCAATACCCTCGCCCTGGAGTTGCTTCGAGGCGATCTTGAATGGCTGAAGGATCTTCTGAACCGCAACAACGACCTTCCATTCTTCAAGGAAAGTTGTTCTTTCAGTATCGCTGGTTTGTCCTGTTCTTTGCCGCCTTTGCCAAGCCATCGTTCCTCGATGATGGAAAACATCCTGTTCAAAGCCGTACGCTTCAGCAGAGCGCGTGAGGCCATCGCCTCATCGGATTGCCAGCGAGTGCAGACGTTTTGAACCCACGTAAGAATAGGTTCAGTAGGAGCGGTTTGCCGTTGAGCTTCGTAAAGACCTCGAGAAGTTGACTGCTCGTTCGAAGAGCAATGCCAATATTGTGAAGTTTGCCAAATGGCCCAAACTTGCGGTACTTGTCCACTTCTTCGCCATTGATGATGTCGGGCAGTACGTCCTGATCCTGACTGCCTTCTGGGACTGTTTCAACCTCGAATCCTTCTTCCATGCTCGGCACACAGAAGTCGTCGTCGGTCGCCAGCTCATTGATAGCGTCGGACAACTGGCGCTGCTCTTCCTCTTCAGCCACAAAGTCCTTATCGCCCCAATGAGCAAGCAACTCGTTGAAATTATCCCTTTGCTGCCGTACATCATAGCCCTGACGGCCAGGTTCAGAAAATGAGGGCGCAGCGGATGCGACGCTCTTCCCTGTCGAAATCGAACTCAGCGGCAAGCGCTTCCACAGCCGTATCATTATTCGTAGCGTTGTCAAGCGTGTAGTACCCGATTCTGACGCCGGATAACAGTCAAGATTGTCAGCTAACGGACCCAAGAAGTGTTGACTGTGGTTCTATACCTGTCTTCAAGACCAAACGCGCATATTGTATCTGCAACTTCATCTGCAAGCGCTGCTCCAGTATGGCGTTTCGCGAGAGCCGGCAAAGCCAAGAGGATTCCCCATTGGTTCCAATCTTGGTCGATAAAGTGGGCGTTGATACCGAGGAATGATGTGTTTTGTCGGGAAGTCCAGCCATCAAAGGTAAAATGAATCATACTTCTCGCTCTTTGAAGCAGCTCGCAAAGCGGACCAAGAGCGCGATTATACTCATCTAGTAGCAGATTCACAAGCGTTTTGCCAGTTGGTATCTGGCCTTCCTGGAGAGCCGGGTTGTTGTAGAGAAGGAGTCGTCTGAAGCGCTCAGAGTTTACGACATTAAAGGGGAGGTTATGATATGTAAGCCAGTCGAGCAGGAGCAGTTGATTCATCTTCGGATCGAATAACGTATGCAGATTGCTGAGAAGAGTCTGATCTCGAGGGTTCGTCGGATCGGCGCGAAGCATATCAAGCAGGTTCCGTTCTGCACCTCCACTCCCGGTAACTGAGCCTGCACGTTGTCTAGAAGGTGGCTGACAAGTTAGCGGGCATGATCGAACGACGTGGAGATGGGGTACGGAGAGGTGGCACAAACCACGACTTTGTGCTCCTTCCTCAGATGTCGGACGACGCTTCCCCCAGTCGAAGCGATGAAGACGTAATGTGCTGTCTTCGGCCTGTCCCGGAGGAAGCATCTCTCGCAGATCCATACGATCTTGTGGGGCCGTGACCTGTTGTCCTTCATTCTGAATCCGAATTGCCACCACCACGTCCGTTCTCGAGAAGGGTCGTGGCAAATCGTGAGCCGGGAACCGCCCAAATTTATCAGTCGTCCAAGCTTCATAATCTGGAAACCCCATGGGTGCATATTTAGTTGATGCTGAACTGGTTGTCGGCTCGGAAGGCGGCGGCGTGGAGGAGGCGATCTCTATGTCCTCATCAAGCGCGTCCATGGTGGGAAACGTCCGTAAACAATGTGGGCGAGGTCAAATCGAAGGGTGCGAGGCTGATAAGGTCGAATCTGTATGAAGTCTACTCGGACAGGCTGAGGCCCGAAATAATTCCTGGTTGCGACGCGTACTGATTCCGTTGAACGGGAGGACTTGCAAACGCAAGAGACGGAGAGATCAATTTACTTTTGTCGACACGCGACGCGCGGCAACAAGATAGATATGACTGGCTGCCTGGGACCCCCGGTCGTTTGCCAGGGTGTTTGGCAGACGCGTCGGGCGGCAGCATCGTCACGCATCCAACCTACGCAGCCTACCCTGGACACCTTGTATGGACATGGCGAACGACGATCAAATCGATCGATTGGAGGTTGGATCGATACGATATCGATCGAGCAGGACTTCTAATCGATCGATCGAAATCGAAATCGATTCGATTAATCGATTCGATCAAATCGATTGTACGATCGATTTCCAAGCCTGGATTCATCAATCGGATAGGTTAACGTACATGCTTCGGGATCTACAACGCAAGAGGGACAGTACGAAGAAACCAGTTGACGTTCTAACGGATAACATGACACGATGGTTGTCCCATTATAAGATGATGGATCGAGCCCTTCTACTGCACGACTTTCTTGACGACCTCGTCGCATTGGAACAGTTCGAATATACCCGAAGCAGGTCAAAGAAGAAAGACATGCCTGCATGCCTCCGAGATTCTGACCTGCTGACCGGTAACGACTGGACAGTGATCAGCCACTTTCGGAATATTCTTAAGCACTTCGAAAATGCCATCAAGGCCCTCGAGGAGATGCCCAGATTCGGGTGCGTAAGGGCGGCAACCTCGTGGCATACGGAACAGCATGGGATATTATCCAAGCATTCGAATATCTCCTTGAACGATTGGAAGAGGCAAAGGAATTCGCCAAGGATGTGCCTGATTCCGAGCATTTCGCGATAAACGTCGAATTGGGGTGGAAGAAGTTGGAGAAATACTATATCAAGTTGGTTGAGTGCCCGGTATATTATGCTGCAGTCGCTCTCCATCCCGCCTTGCGACTGCAATGGTTTGAGGAGGCTTGGGCTCATCGACCTGAATGGGTCCTTGAGGCACGACGGATTGTTCGGGGCATCTGGGAACGCGACTATAAGTCATTAATTCTCAGCGATGACGAGGCTATTCCGATGGTTAAACGTCGAAAGGTTGACGACTTGAACGAGTTCCAACAGTTCCGACTGAGGCACCGGCTACAAGCTGGTCAGACGGCCACAACCCGTCGTGGGCCACCTACTGCCGATGAATTCGATCGCTGGACTGTTGATATCGGCGCAGATGACGGAGACATCACGGATCCGTTCCAATACTGGCAACTCAAAGAGTCAACGTATCCCAGACTTGCTCGAATGGCCTTTGATATGCTATCTATACCGCCAATGTCAGCAGAGTGCGAGAGGGCGTTCTCATTTGCTGGGCTAATGGTCACACGACTACGCAGCCGGCTTCAGGCTAACACGATCAATGCAGGCCAGGCAATTCGGTCTTGGCTGAAGGCAGGGCTAATACCCGACTACCAGGGGATTATTGATGCTTCAGTCGATGACGATGTCTTCCCCGAAGAGGTGCCCCACGAAGGACGAGAAGTTGATGGTGTTGAGGACCTTAAGTAGCTTACTAATAGGTAGGGTAGGGCATCAACTCCATCAATCAACGCAATCAATTCAACGAGGGCTTGGATTGCTCAACTCAACGAGAGGTTCGCTGATGTAAGCCGTCAATCTACTCAATTTGACTCTTTGGTTGAGTTGATTGAGTGGTTTGCCACCCTGGTTGCGGTGCAGAGGCGTGCAGAGAGAACTACGGCTAAGCCTCGGAAATTTATGTCGGACCAGATAAGTGTTGTCTTACGCTGGAAGACCTGATCTTTTGGACGTACTGTAATTAGATTTGATTCCCGTGTCTCGTACTAGGGGGCCGAATCCTTATTCTGATACCTGTAATGGAGACATCTGTTAGAGCGTTCCACTTTGCATGGTCAAGCGATTGGTTGCTTTCCACAGTAACTCATCTCGTTGTGGGGCTTAGGCGGACCTTGCCGACGGTGCTTGCTTATTATAATCTTCGGGTCTTGGAAGAGATGGGACCATGGGCCCTTTGATGTCCTTGATTATGCGTCCTCTCCGTCTTCCATTGTGTCCCGAACCTCTACTGCATGTACTCGAGGAAATGCGCACCGATCTGCCGTCCAGCCCGACAGCTGTTGCTCCTTGGGGGAACTGGCGGGACCTTTGCTCCGATGGATGACTCGCCACCACTTGGTATAACTGGATTCGCAATTTCCAAAGCCAGTGTGGTGTAGCCGCCTGGTCACGTGCCGTCGCGTGCCGGGAGCTCCCGAGACAGCCCTGTTAGCGAGACACGCTAACCTGGTAGCAGATTCGCGTCTCACGTCTGTCTTGTCGGACTCAAATGAGTCCCAATTCCCGCTTGATTTGCTTTGGCGTGCAGTCCAACGCATTCGGAATCTGTCAGCCAACGCCCTTGGTCCCTTGCCCGCCATGCCAAGGAGTGCCAGGAAGCGTCCAAGCGACGCGGTCGATGGTGCAGGCGGGGGCGAACAGCGTGGGTCTCGAGCCAAGCGGCCCGCGCTTGCAGCAAGCCAAGGGTCCCGCGCTGTCTCAGGCAGTGTCAACTCCAAAGAGTGCCCCTCTTTGCCGCAGGGTCCGTCGCCTACGCTGCCGGCAACGACAAACAATGTGGCAGACCCTGTGCCGGCTGGCACCCAAGAGCCTGACCGGCTCGACCTGACCCAGGAGGACGACGGACCGCTAAGGGAGCTTTACGGTTCCTATGGTCTGTTCCTCCGACTTGTCAAGCTCGAATCAAGCTGACCCTGGCCTAGATGGCAAAATCGTCGGTATTCGGTATTATTCGGGATACGCATCCCCCGGAGAGGCCGTCCTCTGCCACAGAGAGCCCCAGAATCAGGCATGCCACGCTTTTCTGAAATGATGGGAACAGTCGCTGACCTTGATCAGTACGACCCCAATGCCATTCGGGTTGACAACGTCATGCATTGCCAAATCGGCCATTTGCCCCGAAAAGTCGTCGAGAAACTTGCCCCGTACATGGTACTTGCCTTCTGTATATCTCTGCCATGCCTTGTCACGCGTACTCACCGACCTATAGGACTCTGGGGACATAACTGTGGAGGCGGAACTGACTGGTGAAAAGGGCATGTTTGACTGCCCTGTGCGCCTCGTCTTCTTTGGGCCCAGCGACCCAACCGAGCGTGATCGGATCGAAAAGGCACTCAAGGCAGACAAGCTCGTCAAGGCGACCCAGCTGAAGCACACTAGAAAGGAGGCCGAGGCCGTGAGGATCGCAATGGGATTGAGGGCCGGCGGCGCGAACTATGGCATCGGCACCAAGGAGTCAATCGCCGATAAGATGGAGACGACACTCGAGGAACTCATGAAGAAGAGTGACGTCGCCGAGTTCCGCAAGGGAGGGGACGCCATCAAGCCTTTCGCCATCGACGAGGAGCACTTGTCCAACATGCCCCTGGCCGACCAGCCAGCAGAACTAGCGTCGGCCCTTCTGCCGTATCAACTTCAGGTACGTCCACCATGCCTCAGAGCCTTTGGTTAAACTCAACTGACAACCCTGCAGGGCCTGGCGTGGATGACCTCCAAAGAAAACCCCAAGCTCCCGGCCAAGAAGACGGATAGACCTGTTCAGCTGTGGGCGCACAGTGCCCGAGGCAAGTATTGGAACATTGCGTCTGGATTCGTCACCCAATCCCCTCCCACGCTCTGCTCCGGCGGCATTCTTGCCGATGACATGGGGCTGGGAAAGACCCTCCAGATTATAAGTTTGATCCTGACAGGTGGCCCTGGATCAACACTCATTGTTGCCCCTGTCAGCGTCATGAGCAACTGGAAGCAACAAATCGAGAGACACGTCAAGTCCAACCAGGCACCGAGCGTCTTGGTCTACCACGGCGACAAGAAGCTGACAGCCGCAGAGCTCATGCGATACAATGTCGTCATCACGAGCTACGGGCGGCTTGCCAGGGAGCTCGACCCCAAGGTCCAACGGGCTCTCCTTGATCAATCCATCACATGGCGACGGGTCGTGCTAGACGAGGGTCACACCATCCGAAATGCCAGGACCAAGGTTGCCCTGGCGGCTTGCGAAATCAAAGCAAAGTCACGTTGGGTCCTGAGCGGAACCCCCATGTATGTGGCTTGCTCCTTTGGCGGACATGGGTAGCCGACTAACAGATTTCAAGCATAAATTCCGTCAAAGACTTGCACTCGTTGGTCAAGTTTCTGCACCTCACAGGGGGGATCGAGCAGGCCGAGATCTTCAACACGAATGTCACCCGGAAGCTGTCTGACGGCGACCGCAGCGGTGAGGCTGTTCTTCAAGCCCTTGTCCAGGACATTTGTCTTCGGCGCAAGAAGGACATGAAGTTTGTCGATCTCAAACTCCCGGGTAAGAAGGAATATCTACATCGAATCTCGTTTCATTCTTCAGAGAAGCAGAAATACGACTCGTTGCTGTAAGCCTCTTTTCTGCTGGCAGGCTTCGTGGCTCAGTACTGACATGCGACAGTTCCGAGGCCCGTGGAGCTCTGGCGGAGTTTCAAAACAAGTCCGATCGTGGACAGAAGGGTCGGTTCCAGAATGTCCTGGAGCGCCTGCTTCGACTTCGACAAGCGTACGTACAACGAGGCTCTCGAGCGACGGCGTTTCTGACTTGACCAGATGCAATCACTGGACGCTGTGCAGGGAGCGAATCGACGACCTGATGAAGCTGCTCGAGGATGAACAGGTCGTGGCCTTTAACGACAAGAACCGAGCGTTGCTGCAGGAAGCCCTTCGGCTTTTCCTCGAGAGCCAGGAAGAATGTGCCATTTGCTACGAGAACCCGGCCGGTCCAGTCATCACAAACTGCAAGCACGTCTTCTGCCGCGCGTGCATCACCAAAGCCATCCAGTTTCAACATAAATGCCCCATGTGCCGCAATCCTCTGACGGACGAATCTCTGCTCGAGCCGGCTCCAGAAGGTGCATCCGATGACAATTTTGATGCAGACACGCAGAGCTCAAAGACGGAAGCGTTGCTTCAGATTGTCCAGGCCACCATCAAGAAGCCAGCTTCCAAAGTAATAATATTCTCGCAATGGACGGCGTTCTTGAACATTGTTCAGAACCAATTGACAAATGCGGGCATCAAGTTTAGCAGAATCGACGGAAGCATGAAGACGGAGCAGCGCGATCGAGCAATCGAGGCGCTGGATACTGACCCGGACACGCGCGTCATGCTGGCCAGTTTGGCCGTCTGCAGTGTCGGTCTCAATCTTGTATCTGCGGACACGGTGATTCTTTCCGACAGCTGTGAGTTTTTGTGCTTGGCCCGTCTTCTCACGTCGCGGTCACTAACAACTCGAGCAGGGTGGGCACCGGCCATTGAGGACCAGGCCATCGACCGAGTCCACCGTTTGGGTCAGACGCGCGAGACGACGGTCTGGCGCCTCATCATGGAGAACACGGTCGAAGAGAGAGTCCTGGATATCCAGTCTGAGAAGCGTGAGCTTGTCGGCAAGGCGTTCCCGGATAAGAAAAAGGCGGGCGGGAAGGCCAAGGACACGCGGGCCACGGATGTCTTGAAGCTGCTGGCCTAGACGAGACGGGGGGTTGAGGGCTTGTTGAAGCGATTCACTCGCTGAGCATCATGTAGGTCTTTGGTAGAGTTGCTGTTCAATCTAGACTTCTGTCTTGCTTGTCTGATGCCGTGCGGCATGCCTTTGCCGGGGACAAGATGAAGCTTGGAGCGACTTAATACTGTACTCCGCACATGGGGGTAGATAAGATTGGCCGGCGCATGGTGGGGGAAAGACTTGTTGTCCCCGCTAAGTTTTGGGCGTGGATAAATCCATCTCTCGTGCAACCTCCAACCAACCGCCCAAGGCCCGGCAAGCACTTCGCATGCTCGCCGCACCAAGAATTCACCATGGAGACTCCTAGCTGGCTGCCGAGTTTCCTGCCTGGCACTGCCATTGACGGTACCTTGACGTGCTTCCTTTGCTCGAGTCGGCGCACAATCTAACCCGTCTGCAGACCTGGTCGGAGTCTGGCACGCTCACCGGACGTCGCTTATCCTCTGCGCATTCTTCGTGCTCGTTTCGATTCGGATCCTGCTGTACCGACACGATGAAAAGGTGGAACTCATCACCCTCAAGCATATTTATCATGAAAACGAGCCACGTACGGCCTCGGCGCAATCCATCAGCACCCCCCCCGAAAAGACAACCGCCACCAAATCCAACGGCCCACGAAGAATAAAGGGTGGCCTTGCCAAGAAACCTGAAAGAGAGCATGTCGACCTGACGCGTCCGATCAAGCTCGTGGTCTTCTTCTCATCCGTTACGACCAAGACCGACAAGATTGCTCGCGAGTACCTGACCAGTCTAGACAAGGCCGCCCAAGAGCTGTCCCTGGAGACAAACCGCCAGTTCCAAAACCCCGAGCTGCACGATCTCTCGGAAATTGATTTTGAAGACTTTTTTGTTTCACCCCCAAAGTCTCCCGACAATGCCTGCTTATTTTACCTCTTCCTCATCCCGAGCTACAACATCGACACCATCAACGACACCCTGCTGCAACACATGGAAGAGACTCACCATGACTTCCGCATCGACACGGCGCCTCTTGCGTCTCTGTTTGGATATTCGGTCTTTGGCTTCGGGGACAAGGAGGGCTGGCCCAACGAGGCAGAGGGGTTCTGCTTCCAGGCAAAGGAACTGGACAAGTGGATGTCAAAGCTGACCGGGCGAAAACGAGCCTATCCCGTCGGCATGGGCGACATGACGGACGACCACGCACAGCGGTTCGCTGAATGGGCAGCCGGTATCCGAGAGGTCGTCTGCCACTTCGCAAGAAATGCAAATCTGGGTGAGGGCGTCCGCGGAAGCGGAGACGCTGTTGAGAGCGACGAAGAAGACGGGGCGGATGAGGATGATGAAGAGGGGCTCGAGGACGGCCAGAGCAGTGAGGAGCAGACAACATCCAGGGCATTGGATGACGTTGAAGACCTGGGCAAGATGCTGCGCACGACCAAAGACGGTGAAAACACCGGGAATCCAAGGGCCCCGCTGGCTGTCGACTTCACCACATCCGGCTCGTCGACAAAGAAGAAGACTCAGGCCCAGCCCCCGGTCGTCAAGGAGATGGTGGCAAAGAACTCTCCCACATACGCAGCTCTGACAAAGCAGGGCTACTCAATTGTTGGGTCCCACTCCGGCGTCAAGATCTGCCGCTGGACCAAGTCGGCGCTGCGAGGACGCGGCAGCTGCTACAAGTATTCGCTGTACGGAATCAACTCGCATCAGTGCATGGAAACAACACCGTCTCTGTCCTGCTCCAACAAATGCGTCTTCTGCTGGAGGCACGGCACGAACCCAGTCGGGACGACGTGGCGCTGGGTCGTGGACCCGCCTGAGATGATCTTCGAGGGCGTCAAGGAGAACCACTACAAGAAGATCAAGATGATGCGCGGGGTGCCCGGCGTCCGCGCAGAGAGATTTGCCGAGGCCTTGAGGATACGGCACTGCGCGCTATCGCTGGTGGGGGAGCCCATCTTCTACCCGCACATCAACGAGTTTCTGGCTCTCTTGCATGCCGAACGAATCTCGTCGTTTCTCGTCTGCAATGCGCAGCATCCAGATCAGCTGGCCGCGCTCAAGGCCGTCACGCAGCTGTACGTGTCCATCGACGCGTCCAATCGGGAGTCTCTCCGCAAGATCGACAGGCCGCTTCACCGAGACTTCTGGGAACGGTTTCAGAGGTGCCTCGATATCCTGCGAGAAAAGCGCTTCCGGCACCGCACCGTGTTCCGCCTGACCCTCGTCAAGGGATTCAACGTGGAGGATGAGGCCGAGGGATACGCCCAGCTGGTGGAGCGGGGCCTGCCTTGCTTCGTCGAGGTCAAGGGTGTCACGTACTGCGGCACTTCGACGTCGAGCAACGCCGGGCTGAGCATGTCCAACGTGCCCTTTTACTGGGAGGTGTGCGAGTTCGTCAAGGCCTTGGAAAAGCGGCTCGTCGCCAAGGGCCTCAAGTACGGAATTGCCGCTGAACACGCCCATAGCTGCTGCATCCTCCTGGCCAGCGAGCGGTTCAAGGTAGATGGGAGATGGCACACTCACATTGACTACAAAAGATTCTTCGAGCTGCTCGAGGAAAGGGGCCCGGATGGCGAGTGGACGCCGGAAGACTACATGGGGGAGCCGACGCCGGAGTGGGCTCTGTGGGGGAACGGCGGCTTTGATCCTCGCGACCAAAGAGTGGATCGCAAGGGGCGAGAGATTGAGAACACGGTGGTACGCGAGCAGCCGCCGGGCGAGGTATGGTAGAGGTAGCCTCGACGAGCATCACAAGCTGGCGCAAACGGACCCAGTCGTGGAGTATAAGTCATGATGCTAGTGCGAAGAAGCTTCCCGTTGTGGTGTTCCCCCTCGTCGAGCTCTACACCAATGGCGGCTGTGAATCTGACCGCATACTGTTTACACAGAGCTCTATGCGAAGCTTGAAAGGCAACGATATGGTACATGAGAAGGCCGTCTCGCCCCCGTAGATATATGGACCCCTAGGATGTTGTTGGTTTCTTGGTTGCTGTTATTGGTGTAAGTTGAGTGGTGGGTTCCCCGTTTCTCGTTCTCCTAGAGTAATTGGGCTGTTATGAGGGTCAAGGTTCCCATAGTTCTGTTGATGGCATTGCATGCGCAGAGGGGCAAGACAACTAGTCGAGACCAACGTTAGGGATGTCGCCCAGGTCTATGCCAGAAGAGCGCGCGCGAATGTCCAAGCTAGAATCGTAGGCGATCATCTCGGCCAGGATGTCTAATATAGGCTGCCAAGAAGAGTCAGCGGCCGAGGTAGATCGGTTGGGGAAGATGTGGGGAGGAACCTTGGGCACGGTGCTGTCGTAGATCTTGATGAGGTCGCCTGGGGCTGGATACACCTTGAGGCCCTTGTAAAAGGCAAGAGCAGATTCGACGGCCATGGAAGCTGTGCGGAGATGGGTGTCAGCCTGCAAGCTACGGGAACGAAGAAGAAGGGCAAAAGGGCGCCATGACGTACGATCCGAGCTCAGAATTTCTCCGGCATTGACCTGCTCGTTGAAAAAGGCCTCGCGCTCCTCGACGCCGGCGGGGAAGCCCTCGTCCTTGGCCTCGTCGACCTTGGCCTTGAGGGCGTCGCGTCGGAGGCGCGTCGACGCCTCGGCCTCCTCCTTCTCGGTGCGGGCCTGGCGGCGCTCGTTTCTCCGCAGGTTGCGGCGGAAGTCGACGTGGGAGCGGCGGCGGTAGTCGAAGTAGACGGCGTAGGCTGGGGCCGAGGGCTCATGTCAGCGAAAAGAGACGGGCCTGCGTGGGCGATGCGCGCGCGTGGTAGTGGTGCTTTGTGAGCGGCGGCAGTCCCTGGGTCTCCCTTACCGACTGCTGCGGCCGCGACGGATGCGACTGATGCCGTCACGACGGTGGACGTCTGCACCATTCTGACGATGGGCGGGCTGGGCGAAAAGGCAAGGAAAAGCTGGCGCTGCGGGATGCGTCGAGGATCGAGGAGAAGGGGATTGGCGAATCAGTCGGTGTTTGGCTTGCCCAGTCGTTGCGCGAAGAGCTGAGGAAGCTTTGCTCGTCGTGGCTTCAATCGGAGCTGAACCTCTCTTTTTTTTTTCTTAAACTGGAGGCGATGCGAATGACGGTGTGCTGCTAGAGGACCGGAGAGGTACCGTACTCAGTGCCTGGCACTGTGGGGTAAGTTAGGGGAGACTCGGAACAATGATTCGGCGTACCGGCGAGACCTCGGATCAACCTGCTTGCTTGGTCGGGGTCCGTCGAGGGTCGGATGGTGAGACGGCTCTACACCCAGGCTCGAGTAGTACAACACCAACGCTTTGTCCATCGAGACATCATCGGCAGCACCTTGCTGCAGCTGCGTCGCAACCATGTCTGAAGAACGCAGCAAGATATCTCTCCGGAGCGGGCCCAAGCGAAAGGGCCGCCCGACGATTAGTGCCCCGAGGCAGATCTCGAGCCCCATGCCACAGGATGAGGCCCTCAAAGGCAGTGCGGGCAGGCCCGTCGAGCCCGTCCCCAGGCCTCGTCTGCGTCCGCCGCCCATGGCTGGAGGCAAGGTGCGAGGGAGACACTGATAGCCTCCATCCTTGCCAAGCCTTGCTGACTCTTTCCCAGACCTCGAACCTCGTCAAGCAGCGGTACTCGACGAGATTCAACAATATCCCGACAAGCCTCGCGCCCCCCATGCCCTCCGTCCCGGCAATGCCCACCCAGGATCGCCGGCCACCCCCATCCCGCATGGGCGCCGCCCCCGTCATCAATATCAAAGCGCTGCGAGACCCCAATCTCGTCCCTGACCAGTTCGTCTCGGCCGTGCTGGGCGACGCGACCGAGGATCAGATCCACGACTTTGAAGAGTCGCTGCGCAAGATAAAGGGCCGGGCCGCGGCCGATCTCCAGCAGAACCTGATGCAGAACCGCACCCAATTCATCAAGATCAGCAAGGAGGCGGAGAAGCTCAAGGGCGAGATGAGGGCCCTGCGTAACTTGATGGCTGACCTCAAGACCAACACGGCCGCTCTGCGGGCTGCGTCGCTCAAGAACAACGAGCAGGCCGGCGGCTCCGGACGTGCGCCTGCGGGCTTGAGCAAGCGAGACAAGCGGAGCTCGGTGGCGGACAGAAGCGCACTCTGGAACTCGCAGATGCAGGCCTTGTACAAGAACGTCGAGGGCTCGCAAAAGTTCCTACCCAACTCGGCCGGGCGCCACGTTGTCCAAAACGCCGGACCCTGGGTCGAGTTGGACAATGCGACGTACAAGTCTCGAAGGGCGATGCAGGTCTTCTTGCTCAACGATCACCTCCTCATTGCGTCCCGCAAGAAGCGCAAGGTGGACGCGCCAAACGCGGACTCGCGGGGACCCATGATCAAGCTCGTGGCGGACCGCTGCTGGCCGCTGCTGGACATTGAAGTAGTCGACATACCCGGCACGGGAGAATCGGCGGGGGGGCGGAACAAGCTGGCCGACGCCATCATGATCCGCGGTGGCGGCCAGGAGTCCTTCATCTATCGCACCGAGAAGCCGCAGGACTCGGAGAAACAGAGTCTCCTGCTCAATGTCCGCAAGGCGGTCGAGGAGCTGCGCAAAGGCCTGCGGTCCGAGATGGAGGCCAACAACAAGGCCCGCGAGACCATCAACTACTTTGCGTCCCGGGACCCCGGCCTGCTACAGAAGACGGAGCTGCTGGAAACGCTGTCGGATATCAAGGACATGCTCATCGAGGTGGACGGCAAGCAGCAAAACCTCCGGTGGGTCGAGGGGCAGATGGACGAGCTGGACATTGACATTGCCCTTCAGCGGGTTGAGCCGGCCGTGGCGCTGGTGGAAAAGCTCAAGGGCCTCGCCCGAAGCCTCAGGGGCAACGTGATGGCGCAGGACTTTATCAACTTCAAGGTTGAGGAGCGCGGCACCAAGCTGGCCGGCGTCATCCTCCGGGACCTGGAGACGACGCACACGCAGCAGCTCAAGACGAAGCAAAACGTCAGCTGGCTTACGAGGCTCGGCTTCGAGGACCAGGCCAGGGAAGCATACATCGCCGCCCGGAGTGGAATCATCCGCAAGAGAGCAAGGTGCGTACGGGACTCAAGGACGTCGCGGGATTGACGAAGGGCGCGGGCTAACCCAACAGATAGGCAGTGCATTTTCCAGGGGGACCTTCACCTCTACATCTGGCAGCTCTCATTTTCCTACTTCAACATCATCCATAACACGGTGCAGTGCTTCCAGAGCTGCTTCCCGCCGCCCATGATGAGCGCGTGCGTCAAGTGGGCCAAGGAAGAGGTGGATGCCTTCAACGCGATTCTGGCGAGGCAGCTGAGCAGCACGGAGCGTGGCGGGCAGGTATGGACGCAATGCATGGAGCGGGCCAGGGAGCATGCCAAGGTACTGTCGCAGGTCGGGCTCGATTTTCAGAGCCTCGTATGCCGGGGCCTGGACGACGAGGGCGCGGCTGCGGGCGGCGGGGACGGGTCCGACCCTGGCGTGGGACTGGGACTGGCCTCTTGAGGGGCCCAGGGGATTGACGACGGGTACGAGGGCGACGAAGAATGAAAGATGACGACTGGGAAGAGAGTGAGCCGAGCCGCAAGTGAAAATCGACCTGTGCGGATTCATGTACCGAGACGTTTCTTTTTGGATGACCGCAATCAGGCCTGCCTGTCGTGATGCCATCGGCGCCGGGCATGAGGGCATGATGAGCCACAGGGGGTCATTGGTGGCTTGTACACTCACTACGCAGCAAGATGTCATGGCCGGCACATGCGAGATTCCCCGGTGTTTCAGCAACGCCTTTCTTATTTGAAATGATGCTTTATTTAGGAATGGAACAAGACAATTGTGCTGTTTTTACACGTCGGACGGAAGCAGAACAAGGACTGGAATGCAGCGGTGCACAGGCGGTACCTACCTCGGGCAGCGTGCCTACGGATACCCCCCGAGGCGCTAGCAGTGGAGGGGAGGCTGCCAGCAGCCTAATAACAGCCAGACAGGTGGCACCTCGCCTCCCGGCTTGTGTCAGTGCTCCTGGGGGGGTAGAGGGTACTTGCCTATGAGCGGAAGAGCCGCTGGCAGGTCGAGTACCGCGTACCGGCTTGCTTCGATTCCCAACCAGAGCAACAGAAGGGGCAGGACGGGGAGCTGCAAAACCCACCGTCTCCGAATCCCCCTCTTCCCCCATTCTCAGCAGTAGCAAGCAGCCTCATCATCAGCAGCAGTATCAGTTCAGCACCGGCAACAGCAACCACGGCGGAACAACACCTGTCAACTCTCCACGACCGACGACCATCTCTCACCCCCACTCGCCACATCACGGCGGTGCAGCGGCAGCTTCGCAGCTTAACCTCCCTCGACGATTCTGCTCGCGCCCCCAAGGCCAGAAGCCTCCCTGCTGCCTCGCTCACTGCCCCCGCCGATCGCGACCCAGACGTGACGCCAACGTCATCTCTGCACACTTGCAGCATTCTCTTCCTTACCCTCGCGTTCCGCACTCTCGCTCGCACGGCACCACCACCATTGCAGCCGCGTCATGGATACCAACATGGAGGACGTCGGACGGGCGCCCGCTGAAGCATCGCCTGTGCAGAGCGAGCCCGCCACCATCCCCACGCTCGACGGGTGGATCGAGGGCTTAATGAGCTGCAAGCAGTTGGCCGAGGGCGACGTCCAGAGGCTGTGCGATAAGGTGAGCCCTTTGACGAGAGACGTGACGGGACGCGCAGCGCTGGGCACCAAGCCCGTCATCGGCCGTCGTTGTACCTCCCGGCCCCCGTGGCGGCTTGTCGCCCATGACGCTGCGCTCTCTCTGACGCGCCCGTGAGGGGTTGGGCATCCGTGCTGATCTACGATTGTATAGGCGCGCGAGGTTTTGCAGGAAGAGTCCAATGTCCAGCCAGTCGTACGTACCAGACGTCCTTACCCCTCGACTACGAGGGAAAAAACGGGACACTGACCGGCGTCGCGTTGACAGAAATGCCCCGTGACGGTTTGCGGAGACATCCACGGCCAGTTCCACGACTTGATGGAGCTGTTCAAGATTGGCGGGCCCAACCCCGATACCAACTACCTCTTCATGGGTACAGACTCTCTCTCCTTTTGCCCTCTCAGCCAAGCTCTCGATGCCCTTTCCCCCATTCCATCATCCCTTGGTCCCCCGCATCCTCTCCGCCCCACGATGCTGACGGACTTCTTAGGCGACTACGTGGACAGAGGCTACTACTCGGTCGAGACCGTCACCCTGCTCGTCGCCCTCAAGATTCGCTACCCCCAACGCATAACCATTCTGCGCGGGAACCACGAGTCGCGGCAAATCACCCAGGTCTACGGCTTCTACGACGAGTGCCTGCGCAAGTACGGAAACGCCAACGTGTGGAAATACTTCACCGACCTCTTCGACTACCTGCCCCTCACCGCCCTCATCGACAACCAGATCTTCTGCCTGCACGGCGGCCTGTCGCCCAGCATCGACACCCTGGATAACATCAGAGCTCTGGATCGCATTCAAGAGGTTCCCCACGAGGGCCCCATGTGCGACCTGCTGTGGTCCGATCCCGACGACCGATGCGGCTGGGGCATCTCGCCCCGCGGCGCCGGCTACACGTTTGGCCAGGACATCTCGGAGGCCTTTAACCACAACAATGGTCTGACGCTGATTGCGAGGGCGCATCAGCTCGTCATGGAGGGCTACAACTGGTCCCAGGACCGCAACGTGGTGACCATTTTCTCCGGTGCGCAGAACCCTCCCCCCCAAATCGCCTTGGCGGACAGGCAGTCGCCCGGGACAAGATGCTGACGAGTGTGTCATATCCAGCCCCCAACTACTGCTACCGATGCGGCAACCAGGCCGCCATCATGGAAATCGACGAGCATTTGAAATACACCTTGTAAGAACAACGTCGGATGTGAGACGGCCGGTGAGCGCGAGAACTGACCATGCACAGCTTGCAATTCGACCCGTGCCCGAGAGCAGGCGAGCCAATGGTCTCGAGACGTACGTGTTGTCCTTTTGGGTCAAGATGAGAGCGGAGAGCTAACTTGTCGCAGGCACACCCGACTACTTCCTCTAATGTTGCAACACCATGTATGCTCGTATGGAGCTCGCGTCGCCAGCCTTGCGGCCGCAGTATAAAAGAATAGACGGGTTGCCGCGGTTGGAGTCGAGACTACCTGACTGTGTACACTAAGTGTCCGTGCCAATATACAGGACACAGAGCAAGCAAACAGCCTTGACGAGTCTACATGTGATACGAGGAGGGGGGCAGGGGCGCTGCACAGACATGGCCAGCCTGGCGGGAGATTGGCGACGCACATTATAGAGTGGGCAAGGCGAGAAGGGAGGGAGGGAGCCCTCTTTATACAAGAAGACGAAGAGAGCAAGGCTTGTTGCAAGTGCAACGCCTTTATTCCACTGAACGCTCGAGTCCTCTATGTGAATCGTGATCAATGACTGACGCTGCCCGGCCCTGGACGCACATTCCCCTTGGCCCTCGGGATGCCGACTACTTGGTGGTCGGGCGATGGTGTAATGGGGCAAGATAATTTTGATTTGGAACAGGCGCCCACGCGGGTGCTCTGAAGTTATTAAAATCGTTTACTGAAACGCTATCGGGAGACTTGTCTATCCCCATGTCTATCCTTTTATATGCAACCAGCCAGGTTGCAACGCCCGTTTATCGATTGTATATACACACGCCGTCGTGCCGTAAATCATAATCAACTCTTGCGGATATGTCGTGAATCGTTACCCCCGCGCCGAGGCCTCACGCTGCTGCGCGATGTCACCCCGGAGCCTCTCATCCCAGGCCATTTGCTGCCCTTGCTGGTCGTCACTGGCAAAGCCGTCGTAGTTGGCCGACTTCTTTTCGGCGGCCGGGACGCCGGTTGAGTAGTGGCCGGGCTGGCTGCTGCCGTCGGGGATATGGAAGCGGCGATCGAAGCGGGAGACGACGTAGGTGAAGACGACGATAAGCTCGATGAGATAGCTGAAGCAGTAGAAGCAGGCCTTGTGGTGGAACCAGGCCGGGCTGTCGGCGGGCCGCTGGACAAAGGCGACGCCGGCGCGGAAGCCGGCTCCGAGAGTGAGGATGAGGGAGGTGAAGAGCAGCAGTCGGACCTTTGTGCGCATCGTGCCGGAGCCAAAGTTTTCGACCGAGTGGCCGCGTCGGGGCAGCAGCATGGCGACAAGGGCGATGGGGATGGGGAGGAAGGCGAGGACGGCGAGGAAGACGACGGCGACGAGCTGGACGTCGCGGAGCTGGGCGTGCTTGGACGGGTCGAGGGTGTAGAAGCTGTAGACGATGGAGACGATGACCATGACGAGGCACGCGACGACGGACGCGATGAGGGAGCGGAAAGCGATGCGGACAGGCCGACTCCATCCAAGACGGGGCTGGAAAGCACGCAGAACCCTCTGGACAAAGAAGAGGTTGACGATGAAGAGGGCAATGACACCGGCGTTTGCGAGGATGGAGGCGGCAATGGCGACGCGGGCGTTGCGCGGGTAGCAGGCCCAGACGATGCGCATGAGGTTTGAGGAGACGCGGGCCATGGAGAAGCCGAAAAGGACGGCGGAGAAGACGAACTTGTGGCCGCGGTGCTTGTTGAGCTGGAACATGGTCATGTTGACGGCGGCCGACAGGGCGAAGACGAAGGCGAGGACGGCGGAGACGGGGATGTCGAGCGTCGTGGTTGGCATGCCGCCGAGGGAGGCGCCTTGAGGGGGGTAGGGAGGGCCCTGTTTGGAAGAGTATGGTTAGACGTCGTGTCGAGACTGGGAAGTGGCGAGAGTGGCGGCTGGCTACGATGAGGATGAGAATGAGTCGGGGGGGGGGCGAACCTGTGCTCGCAGTTGCGCCATGGCATCTGGCTGGCCGCCGTGTTGGCCGCCGGCGGACATTGCTGCTGTGTCGAGGGAAAAGCTATGGGCCAGAATGGAGAGTAGTGGGAGAGGCGGAAGCTGTGTAAGTGCTCCTATTCTTGGTCTTCTCCTCCACCTTTCTCCTGGTGGTGTAAGTCGAGGGGTACAAGACGGGAAGAACTGGCGATGGAGCCCATTCATTCACCTTGGCAGCTTGGACATGGGAGGAATAGGGCCAGAAACAGGGAAAGCTTGAAAAGGGGGCCGTCATGGTGTCGGTTTTAAGCCAGCTTCTCCCCCCAAGGGGCGCCGGCCTCTGTAGGCGAGGGCGGGTCCGTCGGGGCTCGCGCATCGCCAGATCCGGTGTGGGGTTCGGGCCTGGAGCTACGCTTGTGTGGTGGTCACGCCGGCCCCGGTTCCTTTTTCTCGGGGGGGCCCCTTTTTGGTCATCTTCAACTGGCTGCTGATTTTACGTTTGCGCTTGGGAATGGGGGTCGGTGGCTGGGCTGCAGCGGGAGACTGATGTCATGGGGGCTCGTCTGTTGTCAGCTGGTGAAGTGGTGATGGCGACCTCAGCAGGCGAGATTTCGGCCCGCTGTCTTTTGTCGTGGCGCCCTCGGACATGCTAGCTGCCTGCCTACTGTACCTTGGCTGCATTGTGGGCGAGACCAGCCGGTCCGGTGGTCTCAGACACGGGCTCGTTGTACCCAGCAACAATGAAAAGAAAGATAATAAGAAGAGGCATAAGCCTCCGTCGGCTGTGTTCGGTAAGAAGAAGAGGAAGAAGAGGAAGAAGAAGCCGGTTGTCGTGATGGCAACATGAGGCATGGCTTGATGAAGAAAAGAGGCCAACCAGGCTGAAAGTAAGTAACAGGCAAGAAGAAATGCCAATGATGCTGGCTACAGTACCTACCGTAGGGATACAGTCCATACACACAAAGCTGTCGGCGGGTCGGAGGGCCGGAGGACCGGAATTTGCCGAAGGGTGGCCCTACTGTGCACGTACCTTGGCCGGAGGGTCGGCGCCTCGGGCTGCCGCGAGCGCCGATGATGGATGCCGGCGAGAAGCTTGACTTTGCAAGGTCAAGAACTACCGGCCGAGCAGGATAGTGCTCGCTGTTTCTTGGTAGCCGATGCCGATGGAGCTGTGGCAGTCGGACATTCGACGGCATATTTGCCTAGACATACGTATCGGGGAACCACCTGTCGAGGAAGCCGAGGATCAAATAGTAAAAGAAAAAACATAGGGTAACTGCTACTGGGGCGTGCGTGTTGATGACATCCCGTCTTGCTACAAGTTGCAGTCACACCAGCCAAAGGCAACGCCTCATGTCGAGGCTTCCAGCCTGCCTGCTCTGCGTGCTGCTGCTGCTGACCCGTCGTGAATGACCCGAGCTGGGCGGATACAGGGTAAGATGGCAAGACGTGATCTGGGAAAAGCGTCAAGTTGGGCCGAGTCTTGGACAGGCAGGACAGGTAAGCAGGCGCAGCAGCAGACGCTCTCTACGAGACGCCAACAAGACTTTCGACCTCAGCAGAGTCGCTGCGCTGAGACAGAGAGTGGCAGAGCCCGAGCCCCGACGGCGAGACACGCAGCGCCCTCGCCCATTGGCATCATGGGGGTCCCCGGGGTCGCTTGCGGCCGATTACATGCGTCCGACGCCTCTACGGAGTGCGAATACAGTCATATGCTGTCTGTACAGATGGAGCAGCCAGCCGCCTCATTCATGTATTTGTCCTGAAATGCGTAGGCGTGAAGAGCGCCGCATGGCACGGGCCTTGAGACAGCAGCGCCCATGACTTGCCTAAATATAGCGCCTTGGAAAGAATCCTCTCTCCAAGCTGCAGCGTCGAGCTGCGGAGAGTCCCAGCTGCGGAGAGTCCAGGAGCGCCATGCTTTTTTTTTTTCGTTGGCCGTCGCAAGCGCGACGTCGACGACGGAGCTGCCAAGGAAGACGCCGCCGCCTCGGGACCTTGCTTTTTTTTCATCGTCGTCGTCCTCTCGCATGATTTGCGTGTTTTCCCTTGGGTTTTTGTCATCTGGCGGAAAAAAAAAAGACGAGCAGTCCATGATACCCTGTGCCATTACCCGCTCGTGCGTGTCAGTTCAGCCCTTTTTTATTTTTATTTTTAAAACAGCCTGGAATGCGGCTCCGTGGGGAAGAGAGACGACGGGCCCTCTTTTGGGGTCTTGTACTTTCAAGGTTCCGGGCTGTTATAGATGTGCATGCAGGCGGTGCGGATGATGCGGTGGGAATATGCATGGCTAGGCTAGCAGCAGCACAATGCATAGAACAAACGCCTCGATACCTAGGTAGGGTAGGTACTGACTGTACAGTGCAGATCTTGTCATGGCAGGCTGTACGGGGTACGGAGCATGGGAATACGGATCCCAGGCACGGCTTCAATGTTGGATGCTGTGGGCGTCCAAAAGCATTGCCTGCATGTAGTGGGTGTGCATGCACAGCGCCCTCACCGGCTATTCACTGTTCTCACATTCACATTGCAATGGCATGATGTTTGATTTGCTCCCCTCTCTCGGAGTCAAGATGACGATGGTAATTAAAAGGCAAATTACAGCACACATGCGCTGAATGACACCCGGGCCCTTGGAGGTATCCACCAAGTACCGAGCCAGGCCCTGGCGCACGGGCGACGCACGCATGGCGCGCTCCGCGGTACCGGTCTCTACCTGTGGGGCCCGGCCATGCCGCTCAGCTGTCCAAGATTGCGCGCACCCGCGTCGTCTTCAGGGGGGTCTGATGAAACTGCTGGGGAGTGCTGGGTGCTGGGGAGTGCTGGGTGCTGGGGAGTGCTGGGTGCTGGGGAGTGCTGGGTGCTGGGAGTGCTGGGTGCTGGGTACTGGGTGCTGGTGCACTTTGCACACTGGACCTGCCGCCAGTCGCTTGATAAGCTATCCGTACTAACTACTTGCCACTGAGAAGAGACAATTGGCCCGTACGCCCTGAGCATCGGCGCTTGCTCTAGGCCAACTAACTAGGTAGGTATAGGAGGATGTTGTTTATACATGCTACAGAGCTAGGACAGACTGACGGCGGGCGCCAACACCTCCCGGGCCCCCCGGGGTTCCTCTCGGTGGCTCCCGTCCAGGGTACTTTGCAGGTACCTTGCCGTCCGTTCTTTTTT
Source organism: Hirsutella rhossiliensis (assembly GCF_020360975.1). Classification (NCBI taxonomy): domain Eukaryota; kingdom Fungi; phylum Ascomycota; class Sordariomycetes; order Hypocreales; family Ophiocordycipitaceae; genus Hirsutella; species Hirsutella rhossiliensis. Next base: position 4,423,709 of record NW_025408669.1, read on the forward strand.
TGCGGATTCTCCGTGTTGCATGAGATTGTATTGGAAGCCCTTTGCTTTTGACATGCGGCAAGACTCTCCTCTCATAGGTACAGCTGCACGTACCTTGCTGCATCGAGTTGCGGAGTGCAGCCCACCAACGAGCAAGCGCCTTATCTGCTCGCAGCTGCTCCGTACTACCTACCACCGTTAGTATTTGGTAGCAAGTACGTACAGAGCAGGTACGGAGTATTAATTACTTACAGTACCTACCTAGGTAGGTAGTGCTTGTATTGTCGCCCAAGGCGCTCTCGACGGGTACGGACGTACGGACGGTTCTTGGCTAGTAGGAAACAACCACCAGCGCAACCCAACGCAAGAAACACCAACCCGCGCTACTAAACCCTGTCCGTCCAGCTCGCTCTCTTGTCTCTCGCGCCCACCCTCACTTTCCTCCGACTCTCCTCCTCTCCCACCACCACCACCGCCGCCACCACCTCCACCACCACCACCACACACTCCCACAGCACACAGGCGCGCGCGCAATCCCCACGCACGCCCTCTTTCTCTCTCTCTCTCTCTCTCTCTGTCTTTCTCGCCTGGACTGACGGCCTCTGTGCGCGCTCGTGCATCGTCGTCACCCTCCTGTCTCTTCTTGGACCGCCCCCACCCTTCTCTCTCTTGCTTTCCTTTCTTCTTCTTTCTTTGGCCTGGATTCCTCTTGCTTCTTCCGCTGCTTCTGCTGTCTCGCTCACCTCGCGCTCGTCCTCCCGCTGCTGGAGCCACGTCTCGACATCATCGCCTCCGCGTGCCCTGGCGACTGACTCGCTCCCTACTAGTCTAAGCCCTACTTTTGTTTGCCTGGCAGACCCCTGCTTCCTCTCTTCTTCCTCTTCCACTCTTCTGGCTGAGCAGTCTTCCTCTCCGGCGCCCGCACCGAGTCGAATTGCCCGCCACGCCTGCTCGGTGCACGCCTCGCCCCTTGAGCGACCCTAATAAGCCGACGACCCTCCGCTCCGACGCCCAGGCCACACTGTCCGTCCAGCTTTGGCCTCGCCTGACTCTGCGACTCTCCACCTCGAGCTCGACCTCGCGCCTAATTCCCAGCCGGCACTTTGGTTGCCTCGTTGCCATCAACGAGACAGCAAGCCGCACCATCGCTTTTCCTCCTATGCCGTCCGCCTCTTCTTCTTACGACTCGACGCCGCCTCGCCAACAACGCATCCTCGACGCCGACTCTCACGCTTAATTGTTTCGCCTATCAGTCTTTTTAATCTCGTCCTTCTGTCGAATATTTTGCCCGTTTTGGTTACCACTTAATCTGTCCAGCATCTCTCCGTCGGCAGCACCTTGCGAAAGCTCTTCACGACTCTGCAGCACATCCACTGTATGGCCTGTCAACGTTAGCGAAACCATTGCACGCCCGTCGACGCAGCCTCTTCGCGGTCCCCTTACCGGCCCTCGTCCGCCGTCTGGACCTCGTTGGCTCCTGCGCCGCCCAAGGCCACAATGCCGTCCTCAGTCACGCCTGAGGCCCGTTCCTGGCAGCCGCTTACAGGTGCAAGGAAAAGGCAGACTGATCCTGCAAGATCCATGAGATGCAAGGCCCTGGCTCTGCTCGCGGCCCTTCCGGTGCTGGCAATCGCCCAGGCCAACGACGCTTGCATCTCCTTGAAGGACTCTAGGGCTTGCACGGCCTTTCAGTCTGCCTCCGTGTCCAAGAACGGTGCCCTAATACAGACCTAGTAAGCTCAGGCCGCCCCCGTTCTCACTTCTCCTGTTGCTAAACCGGCTGCCGCAGTCCCTTTTTGCAATTCGTCTCCGATAGCGCGTCCTTCGACTATCAGTTGACAGATTACGTCAAAACATCTTATGTGAAAGACAAGTAAGCAATGTCGACGGCCCGCCGACCTGGCCATGACTGTGCCCTGCTCACACTGCCCTAGATACCAGAATGTCTTCGGCTGCGGCGGCATAAACTTTACCAATCCCGGCAATATGTACGCACGATACACGACCACGGTGCTGTGCAATTCTCTCGTCCAGCGTTCCGTCAGCGACTGCAAGTTGTCGCAGCAAGACTCGCGACCCGTGTGCGCCGACACGTGCGCTGAATTCGCCCAGAGCGAGGCCTTTGTCTCGGCAGACGAGGACCTCTGCACCAGTCCCAATTCAGACCTGAACAAGCTGATCAGGGCCGACTTTACCACGTGCTCTCTGCCCGACGGCGCCCTCTCGGGTCGGTGCGTCTCCGGCTCCGACAACGAGCCCGAAAACTGCGGCTTTGGTAATAGCACCGTCGGTCTCTGCTCGTACTGCGCGGCCGGCGGCATCAACTCGACCGACACGTGCTGCTACGGCGCCAATGCAGAAAAGCGCTGCCGAGGCGTCCACCTGCCCTCTATCACCCCGACCCTGACGTTTAGCACGCCGACGGCAACCTCTTCGCCGACGGACACGTCAGGGGCCAACACCAGCGGCACCGGCGGCGGCCGCGGCCTGAGCGGCGGTGCAATCGCCGGCATCGTCATCGGAGCTCTTGCTGGCCTGGCCATATTGGCCTTTCTCCTCTTTCTCTGCATCAGGATCATGAGGCGGAGGGATGGGAGTCAAAAGGGAAGCATCTTCAACCAGCCGTCTCCGGCTAGGAGAGGACCGGCCGTGTCACAAGCGAAGCCGACGCCCGAGGGCTACGAGGTGCTTCCCGGGGGGCGCGTTGCACGCATGTCGGCCTTGGAGGGGCACTCTGGCGGCTCGCCCCCCCATCACCATAACACCAGTCAAACTCGCCTCAATGACGACGAAGGCGCGTCGCCCGCGGTCGCCGGGTACGCTGTCGGGCACACCAAGAGCAGAGACTCACCCTCGTCGTCGGATGAGTACGGCGACAGCCCGCAGTCCGGGCCACGCGGCATACTTCGACCGCCGGCTGCCTCGCGAAGGAAGGGCTCCCTGTCGAGCGGGTCTCTGCTCGAGGGCCATCAATCACCCAGCAGCGGTGCCGAACACTCGTCACCCATTGGCATGGCCAGCCAAAACTCGGAGCAGTTGCCCTTTTTCAAGGACTACTACTCTCAAGACGACATTCACCCCGGGGACAAGGTGGCTGTTCTGTGGGCCTACCAGCCTCGGGCCGTTGACGAGTTTGCTCTGGAGCGCGGAGACATGCTCAAGGTGGCGGGCATCTGGGACGACGGCTGGGCGACGGGCGTCATGGTGGACGAGCGAGCGGAAGAGTGGGATGCCAGGCGACAGGCGCAACGCGACAGCGGCGTCTCTAATGCGACGGAGCCGCGCGGCAACTCGCCGATATCCACGCAGCGGGAGATGAAGGCGTTTCCGCTCGTCTGCGTCTGCCTTCCAGAGCATTGGAGGAAAACGATTGAGGGCGATGTCTCGACGGACTCGGCGCCCGCTGGTGCCGGAAGAGCCCCCGCGGACGGACACTGAGGCTCGGCCGTCTGCCTGGACTGCAGCATGGACGGATTGCAGCACCGACCCTCTTGTATATGGTCTCACGATGGCGACTCTTTTTTTCGCGCGCATTGGCTACGGCGGTCCTCTTGGAGTGGACGCCTGTCGGTGGGCGAGGAACGTTAACGAGATGTACGAGCTGCGATTCCCTGATTTGCCGGTATACCCGATGGGATGGCGGTTTTGACTTGATTCGATCCTTTAGCGTGGCTTTTCTGTTGTTTTCTTCGAATACCCGGTGCGAGCTTGAAAAGAAGGGCTGTTTTTAGATGACGAGGAAGAGGCTATGGAGTCGAGTCCTAATGAGGGTTGAGGCGACCAAGGAGCGAAGAGTTGTCGATGTGGCTGGTTGGTGGCCGTCGGGCTGCAGCCGGGAGGAGCCGAGGATGAAGTGCTGGAGCAGAGAGGCGGGAACTTGGATTTCATCTCTGTTGGCGGCCATGCGAAACCTAGAAACATTGACATAGACAGGCCGAGAGCCGAATCCGTCACCTAGTTTCGATAGCAAGAGGGATCCCGATGGCAGACCTGGCTGGCGGTGACTTGTCATGCAGCCTGTGCTTGGATGACTGCACGTTGCTTCGCGAATGCCGACCCTATGACACTAGGAGGCGACTGCATGCATATAGTACGAGCTCATTGGATGCGTGCCTGAGCCCTGGACTCGCAGGCCCGCTCGCCACGGCGGGGTTTTGAATTCTTCCGGCGGGGACGATCAGCGATCCAGCGATCCATCCACCCATCCATCCATCACAGCGGAAGCCTCATTGAGCTAGCAAAGCCAGCAGCAACGACGAGCAAGCACAAGGCAACTGAAAAAGCGCCCAATCCTCGGCCTATCCCACCCATCCACCGAAACGAAGCCATGGGGGACCCCTCGGCGAGCCCCGAAGCCCTCGTGCCGCGCTTCCAGCTCGAGCGCGTGCTCAACCAAGGTGCGTTCCCTCTCCCCCCTGCCCGCCCTCCCCCTTTCCCCCTCCCCGCCGGCCCCCTCCCGTACCCCTCGGGCATATCGAATTTGAGCGCAACTCGTGGACTGACGGGGAGCCGCACGCCACCCCGCGCAGACCAGGCGGGCCGGCGCGTCAGCATGCTCGGCGCCATCGACGGGCTGCCCGCGCTGCTGGTGCTGGAGCGCGCGCCGTTCCCGGCCTCCGGGGCGTACCTCGGGCGGCTGCCGGGGTGCCTGGCGCGGGTGCGCAATCTCGGCGCCAACGACGTCTACAGCTGGAGCATGGCGCGCACGGGCAGCGACGGCGGGGGCGGGGGCGGTGAAGGTGGCGGCGATGCGGACGACGGCTTCTTTGCCGACCTCAAAATCAACCTCATCTACCCGTGCACCGAGACGCACGTCAAAAAGTACAGCAAGCAGGGCGTGCGCTTCGTGGCCGAGACGCCCGAGCTGTACCGCGGCGCGGTGCGCCCCTACATGCAGAGCAAGCGGGAGCAGGGCCGCCTCAACTGGGTCTTCAACATTATCGAGGGCAGGACCGAGGTCGACGACGTGATATACAGGACCCGGCTGGGCGAGGCCGGCGACGAGGGCTTCCTGCTGCTGCCCGACCTCAACTGGGACCGCTCCACGCTCGAGGCGCTGCACCTGCTCGCCCTCGTCGAGCGCCGCGACATGTGGTCGCTGCGGGACCTGAAAAAGAAACACATCCCGTGGCTCGAGCACATGCGCGCCCGGCTCGTCTCGGCCACCGTGTCGACGTATCCGTCCATCCAGCCGGACCAGCTCAAGCTGTACGTGCACTACCAGCCCACCTACTACCACCTCCACATCCATATCGTCCACGTCGCGCTCGAGGCGGGGGCCACGCAGGCCACGGGAAAGGCCGTGGGGCTCGACAGCATCATCGAAACGCTGCGCGTCATGGCGGGCGACGCCGAGGCGGGCATGGACGGCATGACGCTGAGCTACATGTTGGGAGAGGCGAGCGAGCTGTGGACCGACGTCTTCGGGCCGCTCAAGACGACGAGCGGTGGAGCTTCTCAATAGCAACGACCAGGTCGTTGACGCCGGACCCGTGAGGGCAGTCTTTCCACTCGCCGCCGTCGCGGATGCAATAGACCTCGTTGTTAAGCCGCAGCGTGCAGCTAATTGTGACGTTGACCTGGCCCTCGTCAGTTTCCAAAACCATGTCGTCTGCATGCATGCCAACTCACAGCGGCCGTGCGCAGGACGCTGGTGCGGAGGAGCTCGAGGCCATGGGCGCCGTCGTCCCGCGTGGCGCATTCGTTGAGGGCCTTGAAATCGATGGCGTGTTCCAGGGCACAATCCTCGATGAGGGCACGGTTGGGGATCTCTTGATAGTCCTTGGTCAGGCACATGATGAAGCCGAGGTTGATCTTGGGATCGGGGTACAGCTCGCGGGCGCAGAGCTCGATGATGTTGCCCAAGCACTCGGACGGGCCATGCTTGCACTCGATGCCGTCGTTGGCAGTGGGACTGTGGGGGCTTGTCAGCTGCGAGGCCGTCGATAGAAGGTGCGAGGAGAGGGGGCAGAGTCGTACGTTCCGATGTAGTTGAGCTTGAAGTCGACTTTATCGTGTACCTGTTGCATGGCCGGGAGGATTAGCTGCCGCAGGGCGTCCTGTAAGTGCAGTAGTCAGCGTCGGCACGTCTGGGGCCGTAAAGAGCATGCATACGCGGGTGTCGGGGCATTTGCTGATGATGTGCGCCTCGAGAGGCACGAGTCCGCTTTTCTTGAGCGCACCGCCATCGGCGACGGGGGCGAAAGAAGGGTGCCAGGCAAAGGGGCGAGCGACGGTGTAGAAGCCGACAGCGACGATGAAGACAAGGAGCAGGAGCAGGCGGACGACGGGCCGGGTCCGGGTAGGCATGGCGGCGTTTGGATGGAGGATGTTGCTGTTGGTTGTAGCCTTGTCGTCCATGACGGGGGAACGACGGTGTGTTCCGTCGCGCGACAGAGAGAAGGCGTAAGTGGAACCGGGGGGCGCGTTTCGGTTGAATGTAGATCCGGTGGTGAGTTTGAGAATAGCCTTTGATAAAGTGGAGGGCGATGAAGGAGATGCGGAGAGGAGGGAGATGCGGAGGAGATGGGCGGAGGACAGCTGGCACGGTGAGTATCTGGTCAGGTGCGCCGGCATTGCTACGGCCCGCGTACAGTGTAATTGTACAGTGCGACACACCGCTACGGAGCCCCCATTTATGCTTAGGTACAAAGTACTCTGTACCGACCTGTTCTCCGCAGAATATATAGACTCGCAACAACAAGTCTTTCTTGGTCAAAGCACCGTCGCCTGACGATGCATCATCCAACGGGACCCCCACCAAAGGGGAGCATGTCGGTGATTTGCGACCTGGTAGCAGCCTCTCTCGTCCCAAGGTCGTCGTCCGACGGGCCGATGGCGCTTTGTCCATGGTCAGGCCATGGCACTCACTCTGCCTGACGAGGAGGACACGGCATGATTGCTCGGGCTTCGGCTATTGACGACGACGGCGACGACGACGGCGACGACGACGACGACGATGCCCTTTGTGCCCCGCATTTGGGGGCGGTGGAAACCCAGTGGCTGCAGGCGTCTGGCAGATTGACGAACCGCGACGAGGGACAGTTTGGTTGGGGTACCATCACGAGCCTCTCGGGACGGGTCGCATGTTGCATTGCTCGGCGGCGGGCTGGCCGACTTCTGGATCTACGCGTCGCTCTCGCACAGTTACTCGCGAGCCGTGGGCCCATGTCCCTCAGATTCGTGGGGGCAGCGACTTGCTTCGGCGTCCAACGGGATGGGCATGGACAGTTGCTGCTGCTTGTCCTCTCGGCTGATTGTTGGCTATTCTGCATGCCCCCAATTGCTGCATGTGCTCAAGCATAACCAGGGGAGCCGGCGTGACGAAGCCGTGCGTGCCTTGCATCATTGAGTTTTCCGGGCGGTGGATAGTCGCGGGAAGAGGTGGGGGCAGTGAAATGGATCAATGGCACCGTTGCCCACGGCCATGGACACGCCAAGTGCCTGGCCTGGCCCTGGTTGACGGGCAGCCTCACAACCGCGGGCGTCGGTTGTCCATGTTGTTGGGCTTCGTTGCTGGGCAAAGTAACAAGTACAGAGCGCCGGTGCTCGTTCAGCGCCTAGCCGGGTACTTGGTACCTCCAAGGTAGCATAGCGCGAGCCTCTGCACCGGTCCCACGTTGCATCCAGGCCTTTTAGGGCGCTAAAATGGCAACCTCGGCGGGAGGAGGCCTGGATTGGCCTGGCTTGGCCTGGCCGCCCCGGATCTGGACCTCCCCTCGTCCTCCTCCACTCTGCCCTATTCCTGGTAGCCAAGGTATGGATGGACCACAGACGGCCCTGTCCATGAGGAGCGACTGACGAGGGACCAGAGCGAGCGAGCGAGGGGCCAAGCAAAGAAACAAAACATTTGCGTGGGACGGAATCGTCAACCAAGACAGCCGGCACCATCACCACCCAAGGCGACTGACCAACCGACAACAACAGACAAAACGGCCCGTATGGGTCAACGCACGCGTCGAAGCGCATGCCGTGCAGGATTCCCGCATCATGCACCTCGCTGCCCTTTGTATATAAGGCCCGGCCGCCAGCTGCTTCTTCCTCCCTTGCCACGCGAGCCTGAGATGCCGAGCGTCGTTTGACGATTGCTTCCTCCGACATCGCCCCGAGCCCGCCATGGCCCCTCCCGCCGCCCCCTACTCCTCTAGCGGGAGCCTCGACGACTTTCTCGACCCCCTCCGAATCGACCTCGACCGCTGCCACCACCTCTCCCGTCTCTTCTTGGCTAACTTTGCCCACCTCGCCGCCGAGTCGCGCGACCAGTTTCTGCCCACGCCCATATCCGAGTCCATACTGCGACCCGTCGCCGACCACGGCCAAGGACGGTAAGCACTCGAAGCCGCCGCCCAAGACGACGCCAGAGCTGACCAAGCCTTTACCCAGGCACCTTGCTATAGACATGTGAGCTCCCAGACCCCGTGAGGTGTGAGACGGACCTCACGCGCTACAACTAGCTAACCTTGCCTGTCGCAGAGGCGGAACAAACCTCCGCGTTGGCTTCGTTCAACTCGTCGCAAAGCCCGATGTCAATGGCTTCGCTTCCAATGGGCAGGCCAATGACCACAACGGGCCCGCAGCCACATCATCACTCCCCTCGCCGCCTAGCCGCATCCAGCGCCACCTGGAAAAGTCGTGGCCCATATCCGATCAACTCAAGAGCGACAACGCCGACAGCCTCTTCCGTTGGATAGGGAAATGCATCGCCGAGGTGGTCGACGAAGGGTGTCGGGCATTCCAAATCTCTCGCGACGCGCCGCTGCCGCTCGGCGTCACCTTTAGCTTCCCGACCGAGCAGCGTTCCCTGTCCGAGGCCACCATCACCTCCATGGGCAAGGGTTTCGCCCTCCCGCCCGACGTCGAGCTCGGCGCGCGCCTCCAGCAGGGCTACGACAAGATGCGGGCGGCCACCCACCTCCCTCCTATCAGAGTCGTCGCCATCGCCAACGACTCGGTCGCAACCCTCGTCTCCTTCATCTTCAACTACGATGGCACCGCCCATCGCCGGGCCGCCATGGGCCTGATCCTCGGCACCGGCAGCAACGCCACGGTTCCCCTGCGGTCCAACCACCTTCATCCCAGCAAGCGGCCGCAAAAAGTGAGCGTCCTGCCCGGCGAGGCAGTCGACGACGTCAAGATTGCCGTCAACACCGAGTGGAGCATCAGGGGGACAGAGCCACCGATGCGCCAGCTGGGGTTCATCACCCCGTGGGACGACCAACTGAGCGCCAAAAACGAAACCCCGGGCTTCCAGCCGCTCGAGTACATGACGGCGGGCCGATATCTCGGGGAGCTGGGCCGCATCATGCTGCTCAGTTACATGACCGAGACGCTCGGCCTGCCGTCAAAAGTGCTGCCGCCGGCGCTGCTCGAGGCGCACAGCCTGACGACGACGTTCCTCAGCCACTTCAAACCGCTGGGGCCGACGTCGGCCCTCGTGTCCAAGCTGAGGACAACGTTCCCGGAACGCCAGCAGGAGACGGGGTTTGCGTGGACCGAACACCTGGCCGAAGCCCTGTACCGCATCGCCAAGGCCATCGAGCTGCGGGCAGCCGGCATCACGGCGGCCGGCATCTTGGCCCTGTTGACGCTGGCGGAGGAGCTGCCGGCCGAAGGGGCGAGCGCCGAGCCGTCCGCGGGAGAGTTCGGGGTGGGGTACACGGGCGGGTGCATAGTACCCTTCCAGGACTACTTGGCAGACTGCCAGAGCCTGGTGGACGGGCTGGTGGTGAAGAGATACGGCAGGGAGTCGCGAGTGCGGGTGGCGCTGAGCCCCTGCCACGACGGGGGGATAACAGGAGCTGGCATCCTGGTGGCTGCGGCTCTCAGTAGCCAGGAAGCCGGAGGTGCGAGCGGCGTATGACATGACACGTCCCGTACAGTACGTGGCTGTACGGATATATACGATGCATTCGACTTGAGACAGACGGCAAGGATGGACCAGTGTGGGACTCGTTTTAGGCCAAAAGGCTGTCTCACCCAAATCTGCAGCTGCCGCGCATGCCAGATGCATGCATGCTGCCTCGGCACCCGCCATGCATCTCGACCAAGAAGAACTACTACTTTGTACGAAGACACGAACTCCCTGTGCATGGTGGCAAGAAGCCAGGCTCAATGCTCTGTATACGAAGCAAGGAAAGGAGCCTCGAAGAGTCCGCGACATGGACCATGAGCGGACACGCGATGAGGCGTTAATTAATCTATGTGCCACGCCTTCTCTCTCCCTGACTCTTATTCCTTTTCCTGTCTCTGTCGTTTTTGGATTTGACTCCCTCCCCGCTCCTGCGAGGTGCGCTCTGGGCAAATCAGCGGGCAGCACGTCGCGAAGCAGCAGACGATAGCAATCCGAGGTGATACAGACTACCGGCCGTTGGTGGCTGCGGCATGTATGAGGGTCTCTTGAGCATTCCTAGAGCAAGGGCATGTGCAGTAGCGCCATTGCGACGGTCGTGATAGTCATCTTGCTCCGATGCCGGGCGCCGCGGCAGTGGGGGGCGTCTTGTTCCCGTCTATCCGTAGTCCGGCCCTTATTGGGGGGGGGGTGGGGACCTTTTTCTCCCCCATTTCCTTGTCCTTCTCTTTCTCCTCTCTCTATCTCGCTTCCCCTTCCTGACTATTCGCCCCCTCAGGTTGTTGACTGGCAGAGTGCAAGAGCCGGTCGCCGTCGACTGTCATCTTGGGTCCGTGTAAAGGCCAAGAGAGGAAGAGAAGAGAGAAGAGAGGCCAAGACGTGGGACGAAGCGGACAAGAAAAGGTAAAGCAGAGACCCCCCCCCCTCCCCTTTTTTTTGTTGAATTTAAAAGCAGGACTCACAAGCTCATCCGCCCGCCCGCAGCTCCGATGGCTGGGCTGGCAGACAGCCCTGCGGCGGGCGGTGCCTCGGTGCGCTCGCCGCCGACGGAGACTGCATCCGGCGAGGTCGGCCTGGACGCGGACCAGCTGGACCGGCTGTCGCGGTCGCTGCCCTCGGCCGGGGCGCTGCTCGAGCCGGAGCCGAGCTACCTCGCCGTGATCCGGCCCGTCTTGTCCAAGCAGCAGCAGCAGCCCACTGGCAGCAACGTCGCGACCGCGGCGGAAGCCAGCGACGACGACGTTGCGCCCATGTCCCCCTCGCCTTCAACCTCTGCCCCATCCCTGGTCTCTGCGCCCGCGCCATCGTCGTCTTCCTCCGACGGGCTTGACGGACCCCCCGGAGAGACGTCGCCGCTGCTGCGCCCACGCGCGGCCTCGCACGGCGACGACAACGACGACGACGAGCCCCTCCCCCTATTCCTCAACGACATGTCGCCGGGCCGCTTCTGGCTCGTCTTCTCGCAGGTGCTCGCCGCGCAGTTCATCGGGTGCTTCGACGGCACCATCATGGCCAGCTCGCACCCGGTCATCACGTCGTACTTTGGCGCCGCAAACTCGGCCTCGTGGCTGTCGACGGCCTTTCTGCTGGCCTCCACCGCCGTCCAGCCCCTGCTCGGCCGCCTGTCCGACGCCGTCGGCCGCAAGCCCCTCTTCCTCGGCTGCATGGCCGTCTTTGCCGTCGCCACGGCCTGGTGCGCGCTGGCGACCAGCATCGAGAGCTTCATCGTTGCGCGCGCCGTGTGCGGCATTGGCGCCGGAGGGGCAGTTACGCTCGGGAGCATCATCACCAGTGACTTGGTGCCCATCGAGTGCGTTTTTGCCCCCTGCATGAGAACAGCGCCGTCTGGGCATGATGCATGCTGACCTCGCCGATCCGCAGACGCCGAGGAGCCTACCAGTCGTACATGAACGTCACGTACGGCGTCGGCTCCGCGCTCGGTGCCGCGCTGGGCGGCGCCATGGCCGAGGCGCTGGGGTGGCGGTGGGAGTTTGGCGTCCAGATCCCGCCGCTGGTGCTCTGCGTCGGCGTCTCGGCCGTCGTCATACCGCGCGGGCTGGGCGTCGCGCGCCACGAGGGCGGCGGCGTGTGGCGGGCGCTGCGGACGTTTGACGCCGCGGGCTCGTTGCTGCTGACGGCGTCGGTGTCGTTTCTCATCCTCGGCTTGGTGAGTCCAAGGGCCCCATTTGAGACCATGGCCTCTCCGAGGCAGCCGAGAGGGAGCAGCGCTGACGAGGGAGAAACCAGAACCTGGGCGGCAATGTTCTTCCCTGTAGGCACACTCGCACCCCTATTCCTCGCGGCGCTGCTCCCCGAGTCGACTTCGCTGACCCAGCTCGATGACGGAAAGGGGCTCACCCCCTCGTCGTGACCTCGCTCGTCGTCTTCGCCCTCTGCTTCCCCTGCTTCATCGCCGTCGAGTCGCGTGTCGCCAAGCCCATCATGCCGCTGCACCTGATCCGCCGCTCGCCACGCGCAAACCTCATCTTTGCAAACTTCATCGCCGCCCTCGTCTCGAACTCCATCTTCTTCAACATGTGCGTGCCTTCCCCCCCCCCGTCTCCCCTGTCGTTGGCCTCCTTGTCCCCGCTGCCGTCTTCCTTTCCGGGAGGGGACTGGGAAAAGAGGAGAGAGAGAGAGAGAGAGAGAGAGAGAGATGATCTAAAAGGGGTCGCGAGAATGAGAGCGCGTGAGAGACAAACAGCCCCCTCTACTTCCAAGCCGTCCTCCTCTCCAGCGCCACCGCGTCCGGCCTCCGCCTCGTCCTCCCCTCCGTCGTCGCCTCCATCGCCGGCACCAGCACCGGCTTCGCCATCACCTGGTCGCGCCGCCTCAAGTGGCCCCTCGTCACCGGCACCCTCTTCTACCTGGCCGGCTGCCTGTGCCTGTGCCTGCTGCGCCGCGACCTCCCCTCGGCCCTCTACCTCGTCGCCCTCGTCCCCTCGTCCCTCGGCCAGGGCTTCCAGTTCCCCGGCACCTTCATGGCCATCCTCGCTTGCTCGCCGCAGTCGGAGCAGGCCGTCGTCACCAGCACCCTCATCCTATGGCGCAGCCTCGGCATGGTCCTCGGCGTCGCCTCCAGCAGCCTCGTCCTTCAAAACGCCTTGGTCCATTACCTCGACCGCTATGTTCAAGGGCCCGATCGTCTCCACGTCATCGCCCTGGTCAGAGCCTCTGTCGACGCCATCGCCCGCCTCGACCAGCCCTATCGACTCCAGGTCGTCCGCAGCTACGAGGCTGCCTTGCGCCTCACCTTTGTCTGCTGCGTCGCCATGGCCGCCCTCTCCGTCCTGCTCATCTGGCCCGTCAGGCTGCCGCGGCTGGCGGCGAGGAAGCGCCAGGCATGACAGAGGCAATAGATATGCTCTTGTGTATCATCGAACTCGCGGCCATAGATTCCCGTGAGATAAAGGGTGTTATGTCTGAAGTTTGATTGCTCTTCTTTACCCTCCTATCCTGATCCAGGTGATGAGACGATGCAAACCGCAATTTCTTGTTGTAAAGTGACAGGCTTCTGGCGCTCAGCGGAAAGCCCTTGCTTGGAGTCAATTTATTGCCAATTCCGTTCACGACAAATGCATCGCAGACTGGGCCCGCTCACCAGCCACTCAGTGGTACCCATTCACGCCGCCCGCCCGCAGAGCGTCCAGCTCATCCCTGACCTTCCTAAACTCATCCTGCGCCTGTCTCTCGCGCCGGGTCACGAGACTGACCTCCTCCCTCAGCGCCTCAAGCCGCCGGGTGACGGCCACGTCCTCCGAAATGGCCAGCGTCTGGAACCCGCCCAGCGCATTCCGCGCCTTCTCGAGTGCTTCCCATGCGTCCTTGACTTTGTCCTTCAGCATCTTTTGCCGCTTCTGGTAGCCGCCCAGGTGAAGAGCCAGCTTCTTTTCCATCTTGGTTCCCTCCTCGGCAGAGGCCATGATGGAGTCTTGGGCGGACTATAAGAGGGGCAAAGTTAGCATCCAAAATCATAGACGTCGTAAATGGCAACAAAGATCAGAGCAAAACTCACGTCAAATGCGGCGCGCATGGCGGACTTTTGCTCCTCTTCGTCGTCATTGTAGCAGCCCAGACCGAGCAGCGTCGAATCCGGCGCGCGGCCGTCAAAGACACCCTGTATCTCTGCAAGGCTGGGGCGAGGCTTAGTTTCCGACAGGATCAGGAGGCGCGCGTCGGCGAGGGCGCTGTCGTCGATGTGATCGATCGTGTGAGGAGTGCCCTTGAGTTCAGACCCTGGCAAGGGGTATTTGCTCGCATCGTGGGCCACGAGCGCTGCTGCCTCTCTTGCAATCATGGCCGCGGCAGGGTCCGTCATCTGATCGGCCGCCTTCGCCAGATGCGTCAAGTCGACAACCAGCGGCCGCGGGAGGCCGCGTTGCATGACTTGAGATCTCCGTCTTCGCTCCAATTCTTCTTCCGCCTCTCGCCTCTCCCGCTCTCTCCGGTCACGCTCGGCCGCATCTTCCTGCCGGGCTTCCTCGGACATGCCCGTTTCTTGCTGGTCATCGGGAATTTCGAATTCCCACTCGGTGTCTTTGGGCCTGGGAAGCGAGGCGAGACCCGCACGGACTTGGTTTCGCGCCGCCATCTCGTGCATTCTCACGTCCCGAGGGGTGGCGGAAGTCGGGGTCATGGCACCGTCCTGGTTCAAGGCGAATGTGTCGCGTGGGGTTCGCATGGGCGTTTGCCCCGGCCGGCCCGGCGTTGCGCCGACGCCGTTGGCGCCCCTCAGGGGTGTCGACATGGGATTCGGCGTAGCCACCGTCTGTTTCCGGGGAGCGATGCCCTCGAAGCCCGTCGAACCTGCTCCTTCATGGAGAGGAGTGTTCTCGCCGCCCAGCAAAGCCGACTTGGTCTCGTTGAGAGCTCGTATGTTTCGAATCTCGTTGGCAATGTGGTCTTCCTGTGCTGGCGCCTTTGGCGTCCGGATCGGAGCGTTGGTGTTGAGTGTGGAATACGAGTTGACCAAGCCTCGGGTCGCGTCATTGTCGCTCTCCCTGGCCATTGTGTTGGCCGCCTCGCCCATCTTGCCCATCTTGATTATTTCTTCCAGTTCGCCGTCGTTGACCTGCGGTGCCGGCAGGTTCAGGGCGCGACGCTTGCTATTCTGCTCGGCCTCACGCAGCTTCTGCATCTGGCCCGCCTTGATAGCCGCCTTTTGCGAGTCCGACATGCCTTCCTTTTCATTCTTCCTCCTTTTGCGTTCGCCATCTTCATCACCATCGCCCTTTCGCTTGGTTGCAAGCTGCTGCTTCCGAGGATCGAATGCCTGGCGCTGCAGTTCGTTGCGGGACAGTTCGTCGAGAGTGTCGTAGAAACCGGGTGCGGCCTTCTTCTCGAATGGGATGTCGGCGTTGTAGTCCATTTCGCCCTTCTTGCGAGTCACCACCTTGATGTTGATGCCGGCCGTCTTGAGCTCTCGGCGCTTCTGCAGCGAGGCCAGACGACGGGACTCCTCCTGCTGACGCTCGCGTGCCTTTCTCTTTGCTTTTTTGCCCTGCGTGTTGGCGAGGCGGGCTCGAGCCTCGCTCAGCATTTCCTTTTCGTCCTCATCGAGATCGATGGTGTCGGGGCGGGCGGGCTTGGTCTCCGGGTCTGGGTCGAGCTCGCCCGGGCGAAGCCTCCTGGTGTCAGCAGCGCTGGGAGCCTGCGTCTCGCCACCCTCGGGGCCAGTGAGGCCAAGAGTCGAGGACTCGCGGGCCTCGGCTTCGTCGAGGAGCTTTTGGTATCGCTCGAGGCACTGGTTGGCGGTGCGGCCGACAATGGGGGCAATGGTGCGCCACTGGGTGGGCATGATTTTTGCGAGGTGCAGAAGCTTCTCATCCTCTTCCTTGCTCCATTCAATCTTCTTGATGCTGGGGTCAAGCCATTCGTTCCAGCGAGCTTTGCACTGCTTGGGCGTCTTGCGCGCCAGCAGCGAGGACACGCGTGCCCACTGGTTGAGTCCATACTTGGAGACGGAGGCCTTGAGGATCTCGTCCTCGATGTTGGTCCACACCCCTCCCTTGACGACGGGCATTTTGGCGGTAGGCAGGTAAGCCGTGGTTGTTTAACGGAGGAAGTGGGAGTGGACAAAATGCGCCAAGACGAGGCTGTACTGTATGGAGTATGGAGTTCAGCTGGGCATTGCTGAGTCAGATGTTGATGACATAATCACAGATGATCGACTACCAGCCGTCGCCGTTGACATTTGCAAGTCACAAGAGAAGGACGACATGCCGAAGCATAGATGGACGAAACATAAATACATCAGCCAGTGACTGCCCCCCCGCTCCTTTGCGTCCTCAAGATTGGATGAGTCCCGATACATTTGGAATCAACGAACTTGTCCCGCTGTTTTGCTATGTCACGTGACTCCCGTCCTCAATCCCGATCGTCGGTCGAAACCGGTCTTGACCCAAGAGCTGTCCTGGCCACTTGACAAGGCGCCGGCTGCCACCAACTTAGGCGACATGCAAGCAGTGAGCAAAGTCTGTAGCTGGGGAAGCTGGCCGGCTCGCTGGAGCATCGATTTTCTCTGAGGCGGAGGCTGCGGTGAGCTCTAGTCTGACTCTGCGACATTTCCTGCCTCCATATCTGCCTCATGCTTACACACAGCGCTGTAGCTTGCCTGGGTACGCATCGCGGAGCATGACGCCATGTCGTCTCTTGCCTCTTGCCCATGCCGTCGCGTCTTGCCCAACATCGTGGCGCATGACGCCATGTTCGTCTCTGGCTTCACTCGCGTGGCATTAGCCCCGCAGATGCCTCTCCATGTATAAAGTTGCCTCGCTGAAACTGGGCTGGAGTTGCTACCTAGCTTCCAGTGTTCCTCATAGGTCCTTTGTACAGTTATGCTCAACCAAGTGTCTTTGGATTTTCCTCTTCTCCGACTAAATGACGTTTATGCGGTGGACAATCCGCGGCCGGACTCGTTGCTTTGTAAAAGCCTGAAAGGCATCCTCATGGCGGAAAAAGAGCTCGCTGCACCATGTCGGTATATGAGCCAATCCCCGGGTCTCCCGTTCAAAGTTTCAAACTACAGTCAAAATATGATTGGATGAGATAAACACAACTGTCTGCCAACGCATTCACACATCGCCTTTGAGTCGAGAATACCAAGAGCCCGGGCGGATATAAGCGACTGGGCAAGCAATCGGTTGAGGCAGTCATACGTACGAGTGGACGGCCAAGTGGACAGTCGAGCAGACAGACGGACAAGCTCACCTCAATCGCTAGGAATGAAAGAGACCACGACCGCGGCAAAGTAGAGGGCCCTGGCGCCAAACAAAAAAAGCCGACGACATAAACACTGGTAGCATCGCTAACCCACCACCACAGGAAACAACCAAGAACGGTCATGGTGAACCTCACAGCGAGCCAGAAAGGCAACACGCGCCATGAAGTCTTTGTAACTCCCCATCTCCCTGCCCATGTCCATTTCAACATGGTTGCTGCGGTAATAAGGAGTCATCGCCATCGGTGGACAGTGTATCCTGCAGAAACCCCTTCGGCGAGCCATCGATTCCATCATGAGTCCGGATATCCGAAGATCAACTGACACATCAGCTGCAAAATCGTCGATGGGCGCCTGATTGTGAAAACAAAGAGGTCAATACTACCGTGTGAGAGCTTGAAGAGATTACAAGACGCAATCCCTAGCGTTCTGCAACTGCTCGAAGAGCATTACTCGCCGAAACACTGCTGTCTCCATTATTGATGGACGGCTTCCTTCAAACATGTCTTCACCGGGTCAGGCGCTTCGGACAATTATCAACGTTTGCTTCATCGCCGCATCAGGGACAATCGTCCTCCGCGCACTGGGGATACGACGATCAGCTCTCCTACCTGGACCATGTGTTTGGCTGTACGTGGTGCTACGCAGATTTTGCATTTGGAGTTGGGGGTTTGCCTGATACTCGCCGACGCTTCATTACCTTGACTAGGTGGAAAGATGTGGGCAGCGGAGAGAGCCTCGACGACCCAAGATGGAAGTCGCATCTCCTTCAACAAACTGGGGTGCAACCTTTGATCCGGAAAATGGGCAGGGGCGTGTTGGCCAGGCGTTTGAGAAGTTGAGAAGACATGGAAATCCTGTCTTTTATGGCGACGCTCCGCCCATCAATCCTGCCAGCATAAAGGATTTATGGACGTATATTTATGAGAAAAATGACAAGTTGATACGAACTTCAACTTGTACATAGTGCAGAACTGATGATCGACCCTAGCTAACGGCATAAATTCAACCTCATTCGGCTCAGCTGGTATGGCCTCACGAGCTAGAGAGGACTTACACCAACCTCACTTTGGAGCTCGGGCCAGGACAGTTCCCATCTTGGAGTATGTACCTCCCGCCGAGACCACAAAGTCCTCGACCTGGAGGCCGGCCTTGGCCTGAAACACGCAAATGATGTCGGAGCCTCCAAACAAGAAGCACGAGATATCGTCTCCCTTCTTCACCACGTCGCCCTTTCTGACCGACAGCTTGACGGACGACACCATGGCCATGCCAATGGGAAGCACCGCAACCTTGCCCAGGACGGGGTTGTCAATGACCACGACGCCTCGCAGCTGCAGGAACTGGTACCCTGGGGTGTTGGGGGCGTCGGGCCCGCACATGATGCGGATGGGCCGGCACTGCGCGTCAACCTCGAGGTAGGCCGCTCCCTGGACGTTCTTGGCCTCAATCACCTTGCCCGAGACGGGCGCGTGCTGGCGGTGGTAGTTGAAGGTGTTGAGGAACGCGTGCATCCAGACGCCGCCGCCAAACTCGAGCGCGTGCTCGCTTCCCTGCAGCAGCGAGCTGATGGTCCACGGGAGGTTCTTGATGTTGACGATGCCCTCGGACTCGATGCTGATGATGCTTGCGTTTTCTACTGTAACGGGCTGAGCCCGTGAGGGTCTCGGCTCCGCTCTCGACAAGACCCACCGGAGCTCCGCTTATAAGCTCGTGCCATCTTCGAGAGCTTTCCTTTCTTTTCTTTTCTTCTTCTTTTCTCCTTAGCTTTAGGATACTCGTCGCAGTCGCTCAGCTAGTTGTCAACACACTCAGTTGAGACCGTTACATTATCCTAAAGCTCCGCTCATCGTTAAAGCCTTTGATCACAATCAATTGGCAGCGCTGTTCAGTTCCCTTTGTGGGTACGCGGAGTGGCAGTAGCTTGGGCAATCCTGTGTGGAACGCCCGCGACGAAAGTGCGTGTGTGTACGGCGCCAAAGCCAGCTTGGCTCGCGTCGCGTAGCTCTCATCTCCCGAGCAAAGGACGTGGAGCGTCAATCTGCTCTCCGTACGGCGTGCGGTTGAGCGAGAAGTACGTGATTGCTGCTTGGCTCCCAGTGTGGACGGCAGCAGCTGGACTAGAAGCCCTGTGCAGAACGTCCAGCCGTGTAGGAAGGAGCCTTCGAGGCGTTGATAGCGTTCGACCGTTGTCGAGATATCCCTTCCGTATCAGACTTGCTGTGTGATCAAGTCGCCCTCAGTCCTGAGAGACGAGGAAAATCTTCAGTCATGGAGGCAATCGATTCCCAGCAAGGTTCTTTTGAGCCTCAATCGATGATGCAAGCCCTGGCTGCAGTGATGGACAAACTAGAAAGTGTGTGTGCAAGCCAAGAGGCCGAACGCGAAGAGATGCGATCGCAGATCCGAATCCTCCAAACAGCCGTCTCAACTCCGACTCCGGCAAATGAACCAGTCGCTCCTATCGAACCGATGTCCGACAACACGCCTCAATCGATCGAGACATCCGAAAGAATCCCATCAAAGAGGGTAAAACCAACCTTGCCTGATCCGCCGAAATTCGATGGAACCAGGAAAAACTTCCGTCCCTGGTTCTTAGAGATGAAAGCGAAATTGGCTGTGGACCGACAGGCATTCGACAATAAAGAAGCACTCTTCGCCTATGTGTACTCCCGGTTGGCGGGAACAGCCCAGAACATGGCCGCTGCTTATTACGAACAGGGCGGTATCGATGGTGCTCGCTCCCCAGATCTGTTTCTCGACTACTTGAACCGTCGGTACGGGGACCCGAACGCAAAGGCACGAGCACTGGATCGACTTCGATCGTTGAAGCAGAAGCCTGATGAGAGTTTCGCCAGTTTCTTCCCAAAGTTCGAGAAAGAGCTTGCCGATAGTGGCGGTGGCGAGTGGGCCGACGTGGTGCAAATCAATTACTTGGAAGGAGCAATTAATAATAGGCTCAAGTCGAGTCTCGTCAGTGCCGTCAGTCTCCGAAGGATTTCAACAGCTACGCCGAGCTACTCTTGACGATTGGCTCGCGCCTAGATAGCCTCAATTTCCACCAACGACAACAAGGCCGCGAGCAGAGGTCAAGAAAGGAGTATGGTCGTTTATCCGAACCGCTCGAGTCCCGACAAAGCCCCGTCACCCGGATCGCCAACCACGTCGTCCCCCCCGTCCGATGATCAGATGGATTGGGAACCCGTGAAAGCAAATCGGTTGATAAACGGCAGGAGGGCCCCGGAGGAAAAGCAATTTGTTCCGTTGGAGGAGCGCAAATGTTACGAGTGCGGGAAGCTTGGCCATCTTGCGGCCAAGTGTCCCGGGAAGGAGCGGCGGCAGCAGAGAGTCAAGGTCCGTGTCGAAGAGAAGACAAGAAGCTCGAGAGCAAAGCACCAAGAGCCCGCGGAGAGTTCTAGCGGGGACCTCCGATGACCATTCGGAAAACGAGTAGCTCCTGACGAAAATCGCCGTCAGGAGCGCGCAAAGGCTGAGGCGGAATGGGCAACTCAGAAGGACGAGATGGACTGTGAAGGCCTCTACGTAAATTTCGGTATCAATCGAGAGTATTTCACCACGGCCTTCGTTGACTGTGGTTGCCTGTGTTATGGGACCATCAGTGAGCGCCTTGCCCGCAAGCTTCACCTGCCGCGTATTCCGATTAAACCTCGAGCGTTGGAGCAGGTCAACACATTCTCACCCGAGGCCATCTGTGCCGTGACCTACTTCGACTTCGATATCGACGGGTACCAGAAGAAAAGAGCTTTTTTCTACGTTGTGCGAGACCAGACCGATCCTGTGATTCTGGGCAAGAAGTGGTTGAACCAGGAGGATGTCACCTTGCGATTATCGCAGAACCTCTTGCATATCGGGACGCACGACCATTGGGTGAAAGGCCGAGACCCGAAGGAGGAGGAACGGTGCAACATACGAGGACAGGCGGCGTTCGTGTTCGCCGGAATGGTTCGCCGAGCAAGAAAGTTCAAGCATCGAGACGATGGAGTGCGGATCTTCGCCGCAAGCCTGAAAGACATTGAGAAGGCATTGACTCCGAGGAAGAAGTCAGACCCGAGAGAGAAGCTGCCCCGTCACTACCACGAGTACCTATCCGTCTTCGACCGCGACCAAGCGGACCAACTCCCACCGCGTCGTCCGGGGTGTGATCACAAGATTCAGTTAGAGAGAGGTCCTGATGACAAGGAGAAAGAACCGCCGTGGGGACCATTGTACGGCATGTCACGAGAAGAGCTCATTGTTCTGCGAAAGACTCTCACTGAGCTACTCGACAAGGGTTTCATTCGAGCAAGTAGTTCTCCAGCGTCAGCACCAGTTTTGTTCGTGAGGAAGCCCGGTGGTGGTCTGCGCTTTGCGTGGACTATCGAGGATTGAATGCGATCACCAAGAAAGACCGATATCCCTTGCCGTTGATCGAGGAAACTTTGCGGTCGCTGTCCAAGGCCAAGTGGCTCACCAAACTTGACGTTATCGCAGCATTTCACAAGATTCGCGTCGAGGAGGGAGACGAGTGGAAGACAGCATTCAGAACACGTTACGGACTCTACGAATGGCTTGTCACGCCATTCGGGTTGACGGGTGCTCCGCAACGTTTCAGCGTTACATAAACCACACGTTGCGAGATTTCCTCGACGAGTTCTGTTCCGCTTACATTGACGACATCTTGATCTACTCGAGCGGTTCGCTCGCAGATCATCGCAACAAAGTCAGGCAGGTCCTTGCTCGACTGCGAGATGCAGGCCTGCAGATTGATATCGACAAGTGTGACTTTGAGGCAAAGAGTGTCAAGTACCTGGGCTTCATCGTCGAAGCCGGGAAAGGTATCCGCGTGGACCCGGAGAAGGTGCAGGCAATTCAGCAGTGGCAGCGACCCCGTTCTGTCAAAGGCGTCAGAAGCTTTCTGGGGTTTGCCAACTATTACCGGCAATTCATTCCCAGATTCTCCAACATCGCCGCGCCTCTAACGGCGTTAACAAAGAAGGATGCGGTGTTTGCGTGGTCGAAGGAGTGCGACAAGGCCTTCGAGGAGTTGAAGGCTCTTCTGACCAGTGCGCCGGTCCTTGCGCAATGGGATCCGGATAGAGAGACGATTGTGGAGACGGATTCATCCGGTTATGTCACAGGAGGGGCGCTCTCGCAAAAGGGCGATGACGGCATCATGCGGCCTGTGGCCTTCTTCTCAAAGAAAAACGCACCGGCGGAGTGCAACTACCCAATCCACGATAAAGAGCTGCTGGCGATCATTCGCTGCCTTGAGCATTGGGACGCCGAATTGAGGAGTGTGAAGTCCTTTACCGTTTTGACGGATCATCTCAACCTCCGTTACTTCACCAAGAAGCAGCAACTGAGTGAACGTCAGGCGCGATGGGCTGAGACGCTATCGCGGTACAGCTTCACCATCAAGCATCGACCGGGCAAAGAAGCCGTCGTACCGGACACGCTGTCTCGACGAGAACAGGACATGCCGCACAGCGCCGAAGATGATCGGTTGCAAGGACGACGTGTTCAGCTGCTGCAACGTAACAAGGGTGGCCTGGTGACAAAAGTCAAGAGCGGTTATGTCACCAAGGGCGACACGGATCAACCCGATGACGCAACAACTGACCAAGACGACTCAATCGAAAACCCTTTCTCGGACCCGGAACTGCAGAAGTTATGGGACGAAGGTGTCAAGAAGCACAATCGTTATTGGCTCATCCGAAAGGCCGTACAGCAAGGCGAGAGGCGTCTGCCGTCGCATTGGGGACTGCCCGTGATGCTCTCGGAATGCTCGATTGACGATGGACAGCGGCTCTGCTGGCGAGAGCGAATTTGGGTGCCGAACCACGAACCCTGCGCACGCGGCTTATGCAGGAGACGCATGACTCAACGCTTGCAGGACACCCCGGACGGGACATGCTGAAGTCCTTGTTGAGCCGCAAGTTTTATTGGCCAGGCCTCGATTCAGACGTGCGTCAATTTGTGAGAAATTGTGATGTGTGTGGCCGAAGCAACATTTGGCGAGAGAAGCGTCGCGGTTTATTGAAGCCGCTACCTATTCCAGACAGGATCTGGTCGGAGCTGTCAATTGACTTTGTGACAGACCTGCCACCAACCAAGTCGAACGGTTCGACCAACCTTATGGTCGTGACGGACAGACTGTCCAAAAGTGTCGTTCTTGAGTCATTGAAGGACATCACGGCCGAGACGACGGCCAGAGCATTGCTACGGAACGTGGTGCAACACCATGGCGTGCCGCGCGCGATCGTCACTGACCGTGGCACGCAATTCACCAGTAGACTATGGCAGAGGCTCTGCGAGCTGCTACGCGTGAAGCAAAGATTGTCTACGGCGTGGCATCCGAGACTGACGGTGCAACAGAAAGGGCGAATCAGGAAGTCGAGAGATATCTGAGGATCTTTGCTGCTTATGCTCAGGATAACTGGGAAGAGCTGTTGCCAGCGGCCATGATGGCCATCAACAATCACAACTCGACGTCGACAGGCCTGAGCCCGTTCTTTATCACGCATGGGTATCATGTTGACCCGATACAAGTCAAGGAGAAGTTACGGACGGACGGAAGGTCCCCAGTGACCAGGGCTGAAAGCATTGTGCAACGATTTCGAGAGGCAACGGAATGGGCCCAGGCGGCAATTGCGTCAGCGCAAGAGCAGCAAGAGAAGAACGCCAATTCGCGAAGACAGCCGTCAGACCAGTTCAAGCCTGGAGACAAGGTATGGCTGCGACTTCGCAACATCCGATCCAATCGGCCATCCAAGAAGCTCGATTGGCTGTCGGCCAAGTACACCGTCCTGGAGACCATTGGGTCACACGCGTGCAGGCTGGACACGCCTCCGGAATACACAACGTGTTCCACGTGTCGCTCTTACGCTTAGCAGCGGACGATCCGCTACCGTCACAGACGTCGGATGACTACCGCCCACCGGCCATTTTGACGGACGATGGCGAGCTGTGGGAAGTGGAAGAGATTCTGGACAGGAAGAAAGTCGGAGAGAGTGGAAAGTGTTGGTGAAATGGGTCGGATGGATAGGTCCGACGTGGGAGCCAGTCAAGTACGTCGCAGACACAATAGCACTGGCTAGGTATGAAGAAGTTCATGGGAAAGTTGGATCGAAACCACCCCAATCGAAACGATCGAAACGGGGAGGAAGGAGGGGTTATTGTAACGGGCTGAGCCCGTGAGGTCTCGGCTCCGCTCTCGACAAGACCCACCGGAGCTCCGCTTATAAGCTCGTGCCATCTTCGAGAGCTTTCCTTTCTTTTCTTTTCTTCTTCTTTTCTCCTTAGCTTTAGGATACTCGTCGCAGTCGCTCAGCTAGTTGTCAACACACTCAGTTGAGACCGTTACATCTACCGAGTTGTCGTAGGTGCAGTCAGCTGGGTAGACAATGACTCTATCGTCGTTAGGCGAGTCGATGGGTCTCGCGCCGTGCTTGAGGTGGCGGGCAAAGAACTCGTTAAAGGTTCGGAATCCGCCCGAGGGAACCAGGGCTTCGTCGAAGTTGTACTTGGGCGAATTCTTAAACGTCTCCAGGGACTCTTCCGTGAGGGAGGCCGGCGTGTCCATGAAAAGCCCGATGAGCTGGGCGTAAACGACGATCCAGGAAGACAGCCAGGTCAGCGGCTGGCCGACCTGGTCCGGATAGATTGCCGTCTGGAGCCCCAGCAGCGGCGGCTGGTGGAAAATAAAGTAGAACATGCAGAGGATGTCGTAGATATCCTTGCCCTCAAAGTTCTCGTGCGGGATCCATTTGAGCAGATCGTTGGAAAAGACGAGGAAAGAGCGGGCGTCTTTGATTTTCAGCTTGTCCATGAACTGGGGAATCTGCTTCCGCGCTGAGACCACCGCCGCTTGAAGGGCACCCTAGTGGACCTCTTCGAGATAGCCGACGAGCACAATGATGATGGGGTTGTAGATGACTTGGTCGACATCAATGATTGGCACAGGCGCACGGGGGCGAGATGGCGGCGGCTGAAAGCCGATTTCGCGATCAGGAGCAGTGGGCAGACCAGACATCTTGTTCAGGTTCGAGGGTTTTTGGTGTATGCAGAAGTGCAGATGGAAAGCTGTCAACTATTGGGCTCGCTTTGGTGAGAGGAGATGGTCTCTGCCGAGATTGGCGAGTCCTAGGTGATTTATAGGTGTGGACGTGTAGGCACCGACATGGGATTTGAAAAGGCGAGCTTCAGTCCACCCGTGGCTTGTGATGTCTGCTGCCGAATTTTTCCGGCAGTTAATGACCCAGTGTGGCACAACATTGCCTGGCGAGTATGAACATCCACCGTCATATCCAGGCTTGGAAATCGATCGTACAATCGATTTGATCGAATCGATTAATCGAATCGATTTCGATTTCGATCGATCGATTAGAAGTCCTGCTCGATCGATATCGTATCGATCCAACCTCCAATCGATCGATTTGATCGTCGTTCGCCATGTCCATACAAGGTGTCCAGGGTAGGCTGCGTAGGTTGGATGCGTGACGATGCTGCCGCCCGACGCGTCTGCCAAACACCCTGGCAAACGACCGGGGGTCCCAGGCAGCCAGTCATATCTATCTTGTTGCCGCGCGTCGCGTGTCGACAAAAGTAAATTGATCTCTCCGTCTCTTGCGTTTGCAAGTCCTCCCCGTTCAACGGAATCAGTACGCGTCGCAACCAGGAATTATTTCGGGCCTCAGCCTGTCCGAGTAGACTTCATACAGATTCGACCTTATCAGCCTCGCACCCTTCGATTTGACCTCGCCCACATTGTTTACGGACGTTTCCCACCATGGACGCGCTTGATGAGGACATAGAGATCGCCTCCTCCACGCCGCCGCCTTCCGAGCCGACAACCAGTTCAGCATCAACTAAATATGCACCCATGGGGTTTCCAGATTATGAAGCTTGGACGACTGATAAATTTGGGCGGTTCCCGGCTTCACGATTTGCCACGACCCTTCTCGAGAACGGACGTGGTGGTGGCAATTCGGATTCAGAATGAAGGACAACAGGTCACGGCCCCACAAGATCGTATGGATCTGCGAGAGATGCTTCCTCCGGGACAGGCCGAAGACAGCACATTACGTCTTCATCGCTTCGACTGGGGGAAGCGTCGTCCGACATCTGAGGAAGGAGCACAAAGTCGTGGTTTGTGCCACCTCTCCGTACCCCATCTCCACGTCGTTCGATCATGCCCGCTAACTTGTCAGCCACCTTCTAGACAACGTGCAGGCTCAGTTACCGGGAGTGGAGGTGCAGAACGGAACCTGCTTGATATGCTTCGCGCCGATCCGACGAACCCTCGAGATCAGACTCTTCTCAGCAATCTGCATACGTTATTCGATCCGAAGATGAATCAACTGCTCCTGCTCGACTGGCTTACATATCATAACCTCCTTTAATGTCGTAAACTCTGAGCGCTTCAGACGACTCCTTCTCTACAACAACCCGGCTCTCCAGGAAGGCCAGATACCAACTGGCAAAACGCTTGTGAATCTGCTACTAGATGAGTATAATCGCGCTCTTGGTCCGCTTTGCGAGCTGCTTCAAAGAGCGAGAAGTATGATTCATTTTACCTTTGATGGCTGGACTTCCCGACAAAACACATCATTCCTCGGTATCAACGCCCACTTTATCGACCAAGATTGGAACCAATGGGGAATCCTCTTGGCTTTGCCGGCTCTCGCGAAACGCCATACTGGAGCAGCGCTTGCAGATGAAGTTGCAGATACAATATGCGCGTTTGGTCTTGAAGACAGGTATAGAACCACAGTCAACACTTCTTGGGTCCGTTAGCTGACAATCTTGACTGTTATCCGGCGTCAGAATCGGGTACTACACGCTTGACAACGCTACGAATAATGATACGGCTGTGGAAGCGCTTGCCGCTGAGTTCGATTTCGACAGGGAAGAGCGTCGCATCCGCTGCGCCCCTCATTTTCTGAACCTGGCCGTCAGGGCTATGATGTACGGCAGCAAAAGGGATAATTTCAACGAGTTGCTTGCTCATTGGGGCGATAAGGACTTTGTGGCTGAAGAGGAAGAGCAGCGCCAGTTGTCCGACGCTATCAATGAGCTGGCGACCGACGACGACTTCTGTGTGCCGAGCATGGAAGAAGGATTCGAGGTTGAAACAGTCCCAGAAGGCAGTCAGGATCAGGACGTACTGCCCGACATCATCAATGGCGAAGAAGTGGACAAGTACCGCAAGTTTGGGCCATTTGGCAAACTTCACAATATTGGCATTGCTCTTCGAACGAGCAGTCAACTTCTCGAGGTCTTTTACGAAGCTCAACGGCAAACCGCTCCTACTGAACCTATTCTTACGTGGGTTCAAAACGTCTGCACTCGCTGGCAATCCGATGAGGCGATGGCCTCACGCGCTCTGCTGAAGCGTACGGCTTTGAACAGGATGTTTTCCATCATCGAGGAACGATGGCTTGGCAAAGGCGGCAAAGAACAGGACAAACCAGCGATACTGAAAGAACAACTTTCCCTTGAAGAATGGAAGGTCGTTGTTGCGGTTCAGAAGATCCTTCAGCCATTCAAGATCGCCTCGAAGCAACTCCAGGGCGAGGGTATTGCTGGTAAACGCTCCACGTCAGGAGGGTTCGATGAGTACTTCCGGTGGTAGAGATGCTCCTGACCACCTCGAACTAGCAGTTCAGGGAGTTATAATCGAAGAGAACGAAGATCAGACCATGAAAGAGGTTCACCTGTTCAATGACATGGACGCAAGAACTCGCAGGGTTTTGAAGATTTACATCAAGCTCGGATGGAAGAAGCTGAACGACTACTATAGCAAGCTGACCTCAACCGCATATGTAGCGGCAGTGGTGTTCCACCCCTGCAAGAAGTGGCGCGCTCTGGAACGGCTTTGGAGCCAACTCCGTCTCGTCAGACGTCGGAGTGGGAAAGAACATATGCGAAGCTTAGCGACAGTCTGGAAAGAGAGGTACAAGAACATGGCTCATCGGCAATCCTGCGATGGTGTTTCAGCGGATACGACTAATAGTGGCTTGGACTATATTGAGCGTCGATTGGCGTTTAGTCGATCATTGGCTTGCCCTGAGCCTCGAGGGCGGCAAATTAAAGGACCAAAGCAGTCAACCGCCTTGCAAGAACAGGACGAGCTTGATCAGTACCTATCAGAGCCGCCGGTGGAAAATATCGCATACAAAACGGACCCAATCGCTTGGTGGAAGGACGTTGGTGTTGCGCGGTTTCCTCGGCTGTCTTATATGGCTGTTGACTACCTTACCATCGCGTCGTCTTCAGCAGGAACGGAAAGAGATTTTAGCAGCTGTGGGAGGATGATAACACCACTGAGATCTCGCCTACGACGCCATATTGTGGCGATGGCGCAGTGTCTTCGTTCCTGGAGTAAAGCTGGCATCTATCAGCCGACACTTCCTCTTGGTCTGCTTGAAGGGGACAATTGGAGGCAAGTTCTTCAACTGATGGGCAAGATCACCTAGATAGGGATGATTTTTAGTATTGATCGATTCGATCGTCGATCGATTCGAATCAAACAGCGATCGATCGATATCGATCGATTGAAGGTGACGATCGATAAAATTCGATCGATCAGGCTCGAAAATCGATCTATAAGATCGATTTCCAACTCTGGTCATATCATGCCTTGGAGCGGGCATCGATATGATGCACGGGCAAGCGACCCAAACCAGATTCAAACCCTCCTCACTTTCAGATTGAAAGAGAGCCCGAGGTCGTAGTTGTTGCCGTGATCCGTAGCAACGGCTGCAACGGCACAGAACTCCCACCTCGGTCCCGGAGTTTGAGTTCCGGGCGAGATGGCTTTTTGATTTGACGAGATGGAGCAGAACGCTGGGAAGTATCCAATCGGACCGAGCACCCGTTGCAGCGACGATCCGCCTTCCAAACCGGATGCTGGTCAAGGGGGAACGGCCATTGGGCGAAGTGACACACTGTTACTATCCTACCCGAAGGCGACTGTCGCCACCGGCCTGCCTCATTGTGAGTGCCTCATTGTGAGTGCCTCATTGTGAGTGCCTCATTGTGAGTGCCTCATTGTGAGTGCCTCATTGTGAGTGCTCAGTCGCCTACCTCAGGAAAGCCATCGATGGCGGGAGACGCGACTAGTAAAGGTGAAAAGGCCCCCACCTCGGAGAATTGCGTGGTTGATGACCGTGCCTGTGATTCGTATCAATAGCGATAGGCGTGTATGAATGGCACTGTTCGAAAGCACAAACGCCCAAGAGACGTTGATTTCACATGTCCATCACGCAGCTGCGGCTTGTCCAAGACCCCGGTCGCCAGGACAATGCTCATGATGGTCAGCGGCGCTTTCTTGCGATTATCGACAATGCTGATGACGTCAAAGGCGATGTTGCCCACCTCGCCCAGTACCACCGCAAGGGCCGCAGCGTCGGCCCCGAGGTTCTTGGACTCGAACGTCCTTGGGGTTGGCCGGATCCTCGGTCGCGTAGCGGTCTGGGACGGGAATGTTAAAGTCATAGCTAAGTTGGCGTAATCTAGCTTGCTGCGCTCTTCGGGATCGCCGTGTCCTGGAGGAGGGCGGCGTAGAATTCACCCTCCTTGACAAGAGTCTATCATGTGGAATTCATCGGCGAGTTGCCATCCTTTCCCAGGGAACCGTAGCCGCGTTTGGAGTCGCCGGGCGGGGAAGGTTCCTTCGCCTTGCAGTGCTTGAGGACAAGCTCTTGGGCGCGACTGACGAGAGAGTCCCTCTTCAAGGACACGGGCGCCCGCTCCACCCCAGACAGGCCGACCTGGAAGACGCCTGCATGGTTCAGGAGGGGATCAATTCCGCGACGAGCCAGCATCGCGCCATTATCAATGCACGGAGCATCGAGGCCAGAACCGCAATACCTGTCACAAACCTCGCCCTGCCCGAAGCAGTAGGTGCAGCTCCTAGGATACGGCTTGCATTCTTACACCTGCCGGCCTGACCATGTTGTTGATGGGAAAAGGCCAAAAGTACCAAATGAAAGCCGCCGCAGCGATCGACAGTGACCTATCCATGGGCAGCGACGCCCTCATCATCTGGAGGAAGCCAAGATAGTCGGAACCGTCCGTGTCCAGGCCGGGTCGAGTTCCTGGGAGGTCAGGGGGGCCGCCGGGATACTCACAGTCAAAGTCGACGTCATCCGGGCCGCTGTTCTCGATCATTTTGACGACATTATGGACGAAGTGGCGGCGGTTAGCCGGCTCCGAGGCCCGGCGCAGGACGTCGCAGGTTGCAGGGCCGGTGGAGAAGACTTAGCCACTAAGGGATGTGATGTTCTTCTTAGAGAGCTTGTTGAAGTCGTATCGCTGCTTCGCATTGTCGTTGACGGACACACTTAGGTTGGGGTTGGTGTCTGAAAGCCCCATGAATGTGTGTATAGTGCGTGTCTCCCAGGCTGGCTGCTAACATGCAGGGACCAAACCCTGGAGTTTCACAATATCGCCCTGCACGCATGATTCAAAGAAGTAATTGTCTTCACCGACCGCAAGCCACGTACTGGATATCATTCCATCGCGTCAAAATATATGCAAACGCTTGCCATTGCCGTGGAGTCGACGGCGTCCTTGGTTTACCGCTCCGAGGCCATTTGGACCGTCCACGAAGGGAACATCCATTGGTGATGCACTGTCCAGCGTATTACCGTATAATCGTCGTGTACGTTATCGAGTGCTATGTAGTCGACGCTTGCGAGCTGTTGGGTCGGGAGGTAGGTCAACGGTGCTATTTTTGTCGGGACAGGTTTCAAGCTGAAAAGGAAGTCGTCCTGGCAGGCTGGGCGCGCACGTGAAATTCTGTATAAGTAAGTACTCCGTACCCCCCGCAATCAGGGCCTGAGAGACCAATCTGGCATCTTTCCATCATTTGGGTTCCATGGAATCCATCGCTTCCGCTCTCGGTTCCATTCCGGCCGTGGTTTGGGGTGAAAGAGCCATTGCTGCTCTCGGGTCTCGAACTGTTTGCGACGCAAGTGTTGCATATCAACATCCCATACTCGCGCTAAGCATGCTACTGTAGAACTATATGCTCATCATCGAGGATGCAGACTACGAAGATGCTGTACAGCAGTTACGATCAGCAGGCTTCCGGGACTGGGCCTGGTCGTACGGCTCCATAGACCCCAAATTATACAAAGGGAGGTTACGGGAGGGTATCTACCGTCGCATCGTCCGCGAATACAGCAACCTAGACCGGAACTCAACACGCTTCCTATTCCCGCCAGACCGGCAGAACATGGCATCTCCTCCAGAACAGGAGTACACAGAATTATCTCCGGAGCATCAGTACCCAACCAAAGTGGTTCTACTCCCATCATCGTTCACCCACATTCGTATCAAGTCGGCTCCGGACGGTGCGCTTACTCGCGACGGCAATATCCTCTACCCGGATAGTTCCCTTCTCCTTCGAAGCTTCGTTCAAACACTAGTGCGGGAGCCCGTCGCGGGTACGTGGACGTCGAGTCTTTGCATGTGGGCCATCTCATACGTGTATGGGGAGCTCATTCTTGATGATGATGTCTTGGACTCGTGTGGTGACGAGGAGGCCAAGGCTTGGTTCAATGAGCGCATCCGGAGGTTCAGTGGTGGCATAGACGGCGTCACATGTACCAAGCGCCTGGGAAGAGTAGGCTACGATGAAGCCCTGGCTAGAAGAGGACCAGCCTGACATGCTGGACAGGAAGACGGCTGCGGCTCCTGTAGTTTATTGCAGCAGTGCGCCGACGACGCGATGGAGCAACGAGTCGGGTATGGGAGCTATAGGATGCTGGGATGATGATGCCAGTCGTCCCAAGCGGTCAGGACTCAGGAGAAACGACGGGTCAGTCTGCACGCGCGCTCAGTGGGGGGACGAGTTGGGGTCAGGCGATTGTTTTCTTGAGCGGCAACGATTCGGCGTAGGGATGCCGCGCTGCGTCATTGTGAGATCCTCGTCGTCTAGGTATTGAGATGGTTGGGTCTCGACGTGGTTGTTTTCTTGCCCATGATTGGCCCGGCGCCTGGATGCATTGTGGCGACAGCCGCAAGCCACCAGCCCGCGGCTGTCGCTTGGTACCGGCGCCTTCTCCGTATCTCCGCCAGCCCAAGGATCCGGACGCTTCAACCGCCGTGAGGCGTACAACAAATGGCTGCAATAAAGACAGACTTGACATCACTTGGCGTCGGTTGGCGAACCTTGGGCGCACAAGCACCCGGGCCATTGACTCCAGGTCTGTCGGGGGATGGTATGTCTTTGGGCTTCAGCTGTCAAAAAAGGCAGGGCCCTGGGACATGCTCACGGCGGAAATCCAGCTCGTCGTTGTTTGGCGTGAGCTGCGCGCGAACATGGCTCCAAACTGCATGAACCACCGATGAGACTGACGTTACGACCATGAGGGTGGCGTCTCCATGTCTGAGCTGGGGCGCACATTTCACGACGCCAGAACCAAAACAAAGCATGGCAGGAGGAGCTATCAAGATCGACTTGATTTTCAATCCGGGCCATCTATTGCACCGTTCTAGGCATATAGCTGCGGCTGACTGGTTCTCGGGCCATCAAGCGGAAGCACCATTTGCAAGGTTGTAAGCTGCCGCGCGTGTCATCGACTTGCTGGCTGGCGGCTCCAGCCGGTGGATGGCCCAAGCACCACCACCTAAAAAAGAATGGCTGCCTGTGCCCCCTCCCGCCGGACGCTTGCGCCGGATGCTTCAGCCGGACGCTTCAGCCGGCCCCTGGCGGCGCAGTAATTAAGTGCAACCGAGCCCAAACCTGCTCTCGCCAACGCTCTGCCCCCCCGACTACACGTCACCGAGCGTACTGCGTGTGCACAGTTTACTGCCAAGGCAAGGGCCCGACGCTTTTGCTGCATCGATAACTACAGTAAAGCTTAGCCGTTGATCGCCTGTTAGCGCCTCCGCAACGTGTTCAGGCTAAAAAGGACCTCCGCTGTTATTAGTTGAAGCTCCTCCGCAAGTCCGCTCCGTGCCCCGTCCTGCGGGTACTGCGGGTAAGTTACATGCCTGCCCACCTCGGACACGCCACAGCTGCCGTACCTGGGGCACAGGAACGACGCATTTACCTCCCCAGACGCCCCGTTCCCGTCTCATCCGCGACGCCAGCTGTTTACCCACCTCCTGCTCTTCTCTCTGACCTTGTCCCCTCCTCACAAAGGTGTCTGGAACGACTTCGTCCTCGTCTCTCAGCCGTCGCGCAACGAGACATGGGATCTTGCCATCGTTGTCTCGGAGCCCCGATGCTCTCTTCTGCTTGATCGCCCTCGCCGCGCCGACCAACCCGTCGCCGCTCCGGCGCATCCGTCTCGACAACCATGGACGGCGCCCGGCACCATCGCCAAGTGTCGCGGGTCGGGGAGCTGAGCCGTCTCGAGCCCGAACCCGTCGAGGCATCCCCTCTGCTCGATGCTGGCGCCTCGGAACAAGACGACAATGGGGCCTCGGACAACAATCCCAAGGCCCGTTGGAGTGGCTTCGACGACTTCGAGGGTCTGCCCTGGTGGCGCGCCCCTTCTGTACGCCATTGGCATGACCAAAGCCGAATGCCGTGTCCTGGAGTCTAATTGCAATGCAGGTCTTCTGGCTGCTCGCCCCATTCATCCTCTTCACACTGGCCTTTGGAGGCATCATAGTTCCCAAGCTTAACCTGTAAGCCAATTACCCTTCCGCTTGCCCGATTGGACTGCTGACCGCGCCACGCAGCATTCTGGATCTTGTCTGCCAGCGCTATTTTGCAGACAAGGCCCTCGCCGACCCCGAGCATCCCATAATCTTCGGCGGCGACAACCCGCAGTGCAGGATCCCAGAGGTCCAGAAGGATGTCGCGACCTTTATGCTCGTCCTCAACTTCGTCACTGGTGGCTTGAGCGCCTTTGTCGCCCCCAAGTTCGGCCACATGTCCGACAGGTATGGGAGGCGACGGCTGCTGGCGCTGGCCTCGTGCGGCGGCTTGCTGGCCGAGCTCGTCACCATTCTGGCCGCCAAGTTTCCCCAGACCATCGACTACCGCTGGCTCATCTTGGGCGCCGTATTTGATGGCATGACGGGATCCTTTACCGCCGGAAGCATCCTCAGCCAGTCGTACACGAGCGACTGCACCCCTCCGTCCAAGCGCGCCGTCTCGATAGGCTACGTCCAGGCCTGTCTCTTTGTCGGCCTGGCCTTTGGTCCTCTGCTAGCCGGCTATTTCGTCAAGTGGACCGGCAGCCTCATCTCCATCTTCTACGTCACCCTCGGCTGCCACGCCTTCTTCGTGCTCTTTGTCGGCTTTGTCATACCCGAGTCGCTCTCCAAGAAGAAGCAGCTCGCGGCTCGCGAGAAGTGGCAGAAGGAGAAAGAGGCTCGCGCCATGCACATGGGCTCCTGGCTGTCCGCCATCCTCAACTCGAATCCTCTGGCGCCTCTCCAGATTCTCTGGCCCACCGGCCCGGGGACCTCGACGCGCCTGCGTCTCAATCTTGTGGCGCTTGCCGTCTCCGATGCCATCATCCTCGGGGCCGCCTTTGCCGTTGGTCCCGTTCTCGTGTTGTACGCCGAGTACATGTTCAAGTGGGGTAACCTGGAGACTTCTCGCTTCATCTCAGCCCTGTCCATGGTGCGAGTCGTGGTCCTCATGGGCATCTTCCCCCTCATCAACTACGTTGGGCGCATTCGCCCCGCAGCCCGCCGGCACAAGCTGCTGGGCATTGTGCCGGTGGAGAGGAACTCGGGAGCCGACCGGCTGGATATTTGGATCCTACGATTCGCCCTGTTTTGGGAGGTTGTGGGATGCTTGGGATATGCCCTTTCCTGGAACGAGATGCTCTTTGTCGGTTGCGGCATGATCACTGCGTTCGGAGGGCTCGGGAGTGCCACAACCCAGGCGGTCGTGACAAAGCATGTGCCCGCGGAGCGGGTTGGCCAGATCCTGGGCGCCATTGGCATGCTGCACGCCATGAGCAGAGTCGTCGGACCGGTCGTCTTCAACGGCATCTACGCTGCGACCGTGGGGACGTTTCCGCAGGCGGTGTTCCTCGCGCTCTGCAGCCTGTTTGTCATTGCTCTTATTTGCAGCTTCGCCATCGAGCCACACGGTGAGTGCGGACCATCGCCCAAGGTTATGGCCGGTACACTGATTGGGTTGTCGCAGTTCACTGGGAAGAAGTCTCCGACGAGGCAGAGGAGTCGCTCAACCCTGCGCAGCAAGCCTTCGACACCAACGCCGATGCGCTGCGGGTTGCGGAGGATCAAGTCCGCGTTCAATAAGGGCCTTGGCTCGCGCCTCGTACGACTCTTGAGGAGATGACGATTTTTCTGTGTATTTTATTTGACGGCCAAGCGTGGATACTGTGGGCTCTGTTGCGCGTGGAGGCTAACTTGCCGCCCGCACGAAACCATGGTAGACTTTGGGTCCAGAGACCAAGGAGGCTTTGCGGATGAATGTCTTGGAGTATTTACCGGTTGGCTCTCGTCGGCAGGACAAAGACTTATAAACTATACTCAAAACACCTCCACTTGGGGGTGCCCCTATTTTGCTGGTGGTCAAATGGTATTTGCTATATTTGACAGTTCCTGATGAAATCTTTTAGCGTAGATGAACTTTGGACAATGACTGAAGTGTTGACTGTCTGTCCATCCATCGCCTTGGAGGGTTGCAAGGGGCTTCAAGGGATTGTCCGATGGAACGGTCGCCTCGACTGGCATGCCCTGCAAACCTTGATGTCCCGCTGATCAGCCCGATGAACCCCCCCGCGAGCCCCACTGGGCAAAATTGAACCCGCGTGCCGCCGAGACCGGCTCCACACACGTCACCGGTTGGGGGGCGAACGCGAAAACCCAACCAACAACTCTCACCGGCCGCGACGGTGCCCCCTGCGCCCTGATACGAGAGAGAACCCTCCATTACTCAGGCCTGTCGCGTCCGCTTGACCTTTTTTGGTGCATGGCAGTATGCTTGCCGCGCGGCCGCTGCTGCTGCGAGGAGCCAGGCCATTCGCGGTGCCTCAGATCGTCCGGCGCAGGGCCATGACGATGACCTCGGAAGGCCCCGTCAGCTTTGGGCCCTATGAGGTGACCAAGCAGGTGGGTAGTTGCGATTTGTACCTGGTTTGGATTGCAGAAGCAAGCTGACAACCAACTCCCGCCGCGCACAGGTCTTCCTCACAACACCGCTTTCCTTCGCCCTCGTCAACCTCAAGCCCCTCATCCCCGGCCACGTCCTCGTCTGCCCCCGCACCGCCCACGAGCGTCTCACGGACCTGTCCCCTGGCGAGACGGCCGATCTCTTCGCCACCGTGCAGCTCACGCAGCGCCTCCTCGCGCGCACCTACTTTGGCGACGCCGGCGCCGCCGCAAAGAGCAAAGAGCCCCCCTCCTCCTCGTCCGGCAGCAGCGATGAACCCGCGCGGCCGGCGGGCAGCTTCACTGTGGCGGTGCAGGACGGCCCGGAGGCCGGGCAGACGGTGCCGCACGTGCACGTGCACGTCATTCCGCGGACGAGGGACGACCTGGGCGAGGGGGCTGCCGGCGACGACGTTTACGTGCGGCTGGCGGCCGAGGCGGGCAATGTTGGTGGCGCGCTGTGGGACCGCGAGAGGCGGCCGGTGCCCGGGGGCGGCATGCCGAGCATCGAGGATGCCGACAGAGCCGTGAGGACGCCGGAGCAGATGCACGACGAGGCCGAGCGCTATCGAGCGACGCTGCGGGACATGGGCGTGGAGCAAGGGGATCGCTCGGCAGCAGGAGGCTCTGCTAGCATCCCCTCGAGATGAAGCTGAGATGCAGGTGGTTTTGAAGACTTCGCAGGCCACAGGGCATGCCTACAGTTATCTTCAAGTTCTGTACTGTGTGTTTGGCTTTGTCCAATGCGCGTACCAGCATTTTGTGCTGAGTGTTAGCATGCATCTCATGCCTGCGGGCCGCAGATGCACGGTTTGCTTTGGGTCTAATTCGGCTCGGGTTCCTCTCGGGGATGCCATCCGACACCGTCAAGAGCCCTTGGCAATTTAGTCCAGGGCAAGCCAATGGAAGGCGGATCACTCATCGACACACTAGATAGTGGCAACATAGCTACAGACCAGTAATGGCGGTGCCAGTGCCGCTATGGGGAGGGGGCCGGCATCTGCGGTCCTGGTCAGTCGCAGGTCCATCGGCGATTCTATTATTCTGTAATGTACAGCACAAAGGCAAGCAAAGAACACACAAATTCACTTGCCAGATCACAACTCAGTGGCGAGAGTGGTAGACGCCACGAACGAGACGCTGCAGAAGCCGTTCACGGACGCCGTCCAACGTTGGCCGGTGCAGCTCGTGCCGAAGGCCAGTCGATTTGCATCGCGGGACAGAAGCGGCGCAAGGTGCCCTACGCACGTCGCACATGGAGAAGCGCTCCGTGGTGCAACTCGCATCTGCCGCGGGAGCAGTGGCGCCCGGCATCATATTGCTTACACATATCCCCGGCTGTTGTTTTACATCGTATATGTACGAAGTAGGAAGCCAGAGACTTGCTGTCTCGACAAGCATACACGCGTGTGTATGGCGCCAACACACCCACATCTAGACGAGGAGGAGAAAAGGCCCGGTAACCAGCTGCCGCCAGCCGCACTTGCTGCGAGGCGACCGCTAGTCTGGGCGGGGTTCTGGAGGCTTGATGTGCGCTTTGCGTTGCAGGGCAGCTGTCGAGGCCCGGCCATGGACCGTGGCGGGACCAAGTTGCGTTTCATCACCAGAAGATGATCAGCCGGCCAGAGCAAGCCAGAAGTCGATATGTAGAAGGCACCTTGTCTGACACGGAAAAGAGTCGGTGAGAGAGGCAAGAGGGGGGCAAGAGGGGAGCGGCGAGTTTTGGTATAGCGTAAACAGCCGTCAAGAGAAGCCGTTGGTCATTCCGCCAGCCAGACAGACGAGCGATCCTCGTCTGAAGGGCAGCTTGGGGCTGACGGTGCAGGGTGGTCGCCGTGGCTCCGAGTGGATGGCGGCCGGTGATGGACAAGTCATGGAAAGAAACGTGCCCGATGTTGACGGCGGAAGACGGAAGTGGAGGGGGGTGTACCAAGTATGCGAGTGGTTGAGAAAAGACCCCACCCAGTGCGATGGAAGCCGTGCGCGGGAGGGCGGGAGCTAGCGCATGGCTGCCCCCCCCGGTCGACCTTGTTGAGGAACCTCGATGGTCCATGTTGGCCCCGCTGGCTCCGCTATCTCGCCCTCTCGTGGCCGGCCAGCGGCAACCACCCACCACCAACAGCTGGAGATGGTTGGTAGATAAGGTAACCAGAGACTGACCTGCCGTGTCGGGACCGGGCGGCTTTCCAGAGTGTCATTGCATGTATTGGGACGGATTCCAGAGGTTGCTGGCTGCCTGCAGGTCCCGCGACTTGGTCTGCATGTCGTGGGCATACGACGCACCCTCAGTCCAGTGCTTCTTGGTAGCGAGTCTCGTCTCGCACGACTGACGTGTGCGTGCAAGAACAGTGCGGCGTCGCTGCCGACGCTAATGTGGACAGCAGCAAGGTGTGCAGAACCGGAGCCGCCAACACGCTCCGATCTGGCCCGGTTGCACGGCGCCATCTCCGCCCACCACCTCTTGTCCCAACAAGCACCGGGCGGCGTCTGCACAGCGTCTGTTGCGGGGCCATGTTGGCCAAGGAGACGCTCCTTGATGCTGCGCTGGATCGACGAGGCGAGTTCTGTAGGCAAGAAGTGTGTGATGATTCGCGTGCAGTAGTGTATCAAAACGTCCAGTCGCTGACGTTGTCGTCTGACCTCGGGCCTGTGCGGGTGGTGGTGTGTGGAAAAAGGGAGAGGCTGATAAGGAGTCCATATATGCACTTAGGCGTGGGCGTTTGCTTGGCGTGTTGGGTCTCCACTGTACGGATATGCACGTATGCAGTCTTTCATGCAAGTGCATGGAGCACAGCATGCACGGTAGCATGCGGCTGGTGCCCCGCCCCGCGTCATTCTCCTACGCCCCTGTAATGCAACCTACGGGTTGGCAGGGGTTGGCAGGGGCTGGCAGGGGTGCAATAGCCTGTACGGACTTGACTCGACCTCGACGCGTCGTCGACTTTGGTCGCGCGCAGAGTTGCTTGGGCTCTTCGACGTGACTTGTTGGGCTTTGGTGGCCATATACCGGTATCTTGGAACATGTCTGCTGCCAAGGGCTCTGGTGTGCATGGGCTTGAGTCCGAGGTGGCCACGGGAGTGTCGAGGCACAGGCCTGCTCGGAGTATTACCCGGATCCAACTGCCACCATCAGGCAGGGCCGTTTGGCTGGCGGGGCTGCCCAAGTCAACAAACTTGCTCTCGGGTACGTACCCATTTGCCATCCAGCTGAGGCGAGATGCACTTAACCGGGTGGATGCCCCCCGGCATCGCAGCGCTGGCTTGCGGCCGGTCGCCCGCAACAGCGGGCACAATGCGCAGACAATCACCGTCGAGTCAACAATGCACTCAACGCCAGTCCGATTGCGGCCAACAGGCACCTTTGTCGCCCATGCAGCACCGAGTCGAGGCGACGGAAAAAAACATCCAGGGTTGGTTGACAGCTTTGTCGTCGAGTGTCTGAGACATGCTGCTGGCCGCACGGTGAGACATGGCAAAACGAGGCAGCAGGCTTTTTTGCATGCAGTCACCACTCACACTGTCTTGCCACATGCAGCTCCAATTGAGCCATCTCGCATGCTTCGCTTTTCTTCATAACCGCCCCTCGAGTTGCATGCGACACTAGGCCCGGTGGAGGGGGCGTGTGCATGGCGGGCGTGTGGATCCTCGCTCCTAGACGCCGATGGCCCGCCTGGCCTTGAAATACTCTCGCCGCCGCTTCCCCTCCTCGTCGCCCATCTCGAATCTTCTGCTCCTCCACCGCCAACCCATTCGCTTGTCCTTCTCCCCTCCCCCTCATCCAGCCCCGTGGCAGCTGCTTCTTTGCCTCATCTTGCAGAGATTTAATCGTCGCATCTCCAGTGTCAACACAAAAGCGCTTGTCTCGCTGCATCGCCTCGACACGGATGGAATAAGAAAACAAATATCTCAGGCCATCGCCCCACGCTCTCGCCCCACGCTCTCGCCCACAAGACACGCCACCCGACGACGTACACAAACACACGCGCTGACCGACTTGGTGCCTGTGTTTGCTGTCGTAAGCGCTCGCCTCGCGGAGAAGCCATGACCCTAACAAAGCAGGCCCGTCTTCGCAACCCCGACGATTTCCCAACTCTCCAGCTCTTCTTGCTGGGTAAGCCGACCGCCTCTCTACTGCCGCCCGCGCCTCGCTAACTTGCCACAGCCATTGTTCGCCTTGCCGAGCCCATTGCCCTGACCTCCATCTTCCCCTATGCCTGGCCTCTTGTCAAGAAGTTCAAGATCGGCAATGAGCAAGATGCATCCTTCTACGCCGGCCTCCTCATCTCCTCCTTCTCCCTCGCAGAAGCCCTCATGGGCATGTACTGGGGCGGCCTCTCGGATCGAATCGGCCGCAAGCCCGTCTTGATGCTGGGATGCGTCGGAACCATGTTGAGTATGATCATGGTAGGCTTCGCCTCCAACATCTGGGTCGCCTTACTCGGAAGAGCCATAGGTGGTCTTCTCAACGGCAACATCGGAGTCATCCAGACAATGGTCGGCGAACTCGTTACCAAACCTGAACATGAACGTGAGTCTCGTCTCCCGACCGGTCGCCGATCCGCAAATGTGCTGACCCACGTCCAGCTCGCGCCTTTGCCGTCATGCCTTTTGTCTGGAGTATCGGGACCATCATCGGGCCGTGCATCGGCGGCACCTTTGCCGATCCTCACTCGTCGTGGCCCAAAGCTTTCCCGGCAGGTGGCCTCTTTGAGCGCTTCCCCTACCTTCTTCCCAACCTCCTCTGCGCCGCTCTCCTCCTCATCAGCATCGTCCTGGGCTTCGTTCTTCTCGATGAGACACACCCTGACATGCAACCCCGAGTGCTGCTGCCGGCAGACACCTACGTCTCGGAGGAGACTCCGCTGATCGAGACTTCAGATGCCATGAAGCGCCCGGCGGTCGACTTGCGAGCGGAGACGTATGGCACTATGCGGAGCTTCAATGGCGAGCCTTGCGAGGACGAGCGGCCCGAGATGTCACTGGAGAAGGCTGGAATCGTCAAGACTGTCTGGAACAAGCGCGTCGTCGGCTTCATTGTCGCCTTGTCCATCTTCACCTATCACTCCATGACTTACGACCACCTCATGCCAATCTTCTTCGAGGACGAGCGTCTGTCCCCGGCGACTCTCGCCCGCATCGGCCTGGCG
Source organism: Hirsutella rhossiliensis (assembly GCF_020360975.1). NCBI lineage: Eukaryota > Fungi > Ascomycota > Sordariomycetes > Hypocreales > Ophiocordycipitaceae > Hirsutella > Hirsutella rhossiliensis. Next base: position 4,464,999 of record NW_025408669.1, read on the forward strand.
TCGCCCAAGCTCTCTGGCGGTCTGGGACTCTCGCTCCGCGACGTGGGCATGGTCATGGCTGTCAACGGTGTCATCGCCCTGTTCGTCCAAGCCGTCATCTTCCCCTTGGCGGCAGAGAGGGTCGGTGTGTACAGACTCTTTCTCATTGTCACAGTGTTGCACCCCATTGTCTACGCAATCGTCCCCCTGCTCCTCCTTGTACCCCAATCATACATCTTCCCCGCCATCTATGCCTGCCTCGCCATCCGCAACATACTCTCCATCACGCTCTACCCTCTCCTCCTCATCCTCATCAAGGAGGCTACGCCTTCCTCGAGCGCACTGGGCAAAGTCAACGGGTTGGCTGCCAGTGCCGGCGCCGCATGCCGCATGGCGGCCCCGCCCATTGCAGGCTTTCTCTACACCTTTGGCAGCAAGATCAACTTTACTGCCTTGGCCTGGTACGGCAGCGCTGTTGTCGCGGTGATTGGAGCCGTGCAATGCTTTTCGGTGCCACGCGAACAAAGCTCCGACATGTCCGAGGAGGGTGCAGTTGCACAGCACACGCAAGAATCAATGCCCATCATCACTGAAGTATCAGACGATGAGGAATAATGACACTGGGGTCCGAGAAAAAGTTATGAATTGCAACGGCACAGCCATATGCTACGATCCCTACCCATACCCCTGTTGAAGACTGCCGTCCACCCTCGCCACCTGCTCTCGTACCCGAGGCGTCGAGGAAACAGTTGACGATGTTACAGTTTCAATTTCGGCTACTCGGAGTTTAAAAAGGTTATGTTTGAGAGAGATGGGGTCTTGATGATTCTTTATGTGGCGCTTTTTGTCATGTTTGGGAGGTGCTTTGGCTAGGATATATCCATGGGAAACCGTCGAGAGCATGAAGCGCTGGCATGGTTTGGGGTTTGGAGTTTGACGCCAAAAGTGTATTCTATCTTGGCGGCTGCCTCAAATAAAGTGAGGCAAGCCAGGTATATAGCACGTTGACAATAATTGACGTAGTTCAAGCCAAAACTTGTGCGCGACGTGCCAGACGCTGGTGAGATGGCATTTGCGGATTGAAAAGCCGCGAAATGAAAGGCCAAGAAAGAATGCAACTGTCCAGGATGGTAGTACGGAGGGAGGTCGAATTTCGAGATCGTTTGAAGGGCGATTGGCTAATGATGGGAAACGAGACGAAATCACTCATCCGTTGCTCGTTGGAGACCCAAAAAATATATTAATAGTCTTGCCGCTTCTGGAAAAGTCGGCAGAAACGCCCGGAAAATTTCAAACGTCAACTGAAGCCACTTGGGGCAGAGAGTCAGTCCACCACCGACGAACAAGTCGATCCGCTCTAGGGTGTTTTCTTTCCAAAAGCGCGCGAAGCAATCCGTGGAAGGGCCGGCTTTCATCAATTAGATAGACAAAGTCCGAGTGCAAGGGAGGGGGCGGGACAGAGCAACGGGCGAGGACCGGCGGCGTCCCGCAAAATGCACGTCGACCAGCTCACCGAGGAAATGGAGAGGGCCATGAGCGTGTCCAAGCCAGCGGGCAAGGCTGGCGGCCCGCCGTCGCCGTCGTCGTCGCAAAGCGTCACCAGCGACAGCACCAAGCCGGCGCTGCCGCCGAGCATGGCGGCGGCCAAGGAAGACAAGGGGAGCAAGGGGAGCAAGACGGTGGACGAGGCGTGGGCGGAGCTCAACAAGTCGCCGCTCTTCATGACGGAGCTCGAGGAAAACGACGACATTGCGGCGCTGCAGGCGCTCAGCTACGAGGGCACGGCGCTGGAGAACGCGGCCGACTTCAAGGAACGCGGCAACGAATGCTTCAAGGTCCGGGGCTACGTCGACGCAAAGGAGTTTTACGCCAAGGGCATCGCCATCCTGGCCGCCGAGGAGCGCAAGCGCGCGCGCGGCGAGCCGACGACCGACCCGGCAGGCGAGCCGGACTCGGAGGAGGAGGTGGGCCGGCAGAGGGAGATGCTCGAGGCGCTGTACGTCAACCGCGCGGCCTGTCACCTGGCGCTCGACAACTTCCGCAGCTGCTGGCTCGACGGCGCCGCGGCGCTGCGGCTCAACCCGCGCAACGTCAAGGCGTGCTACCGCAGCGCGCGCGCTCTCCTGGCCGTGGACCGCATCGCCGAGGCCGACGACGTGTGCGCGCGGGGGCTCGCGCTCGAGCCGGACAACGCGGCGCTCACGGCCGTGGCGGCCGACATTGTCGCCCGGGCGCGCGAGCTCGACGCCCGGCGCAGGCGGGAGGCGGAGCGCGCGGCGCGTGACGCCCGGCGCGCAAAGCTCCTGGCCGCCGCGCTGGCGGCGCGCAACATCCCCACGCGCTCCACGGGCCAGGCGCCCTCCGACATGGGCGACACGCGGCTCGCCCTGGTGCCGGACCCGGACGACCCGCGCAGCACCCTGTCCTTTCCCGCGCTGCTGCTGTATCCGCTGCGCCTCGAGTCGGACCTCGTGCAGGCCTTTAACGAGACGCACTCGCTCGATGACCACCTGGCCTACATGCTGCCGCCGCCCTGGGACCAAGGCGGCGACGGCGGCGGCGGCGGCGGCGGCGGCAGCGGTGGGGAATATGCTACCCCGGACGCGGTGTCGTGCTACCTCGAGACGCGCACCGGCGGCCTGCTCAAGATGGGCAAGCGCGTGCCGCTGCTCAAGGTCCTGGCCACAGGCAAGATCGACGTCGTCGACGAGGTGCTGCGCATCTTTGTTGTGCCCGTTGCAAAGGCCGATGGATGGGTGGCCAAGTTCAAGGCGCAGAGGGCGGCCGAGAAGGGCGCCGCGTCGGCGTCCACGTCATGACGGGGGGATGAAGACTGAGAATGAGGCGGATGGATGCCCGACAGAGGCTGCACAGACGCGACTTGATCTGTCGAGACTGCGTACCCGTGTCTATTTTGAATGTCTATCAGACCCAAAAGATAGTCGGACTCTCGACACCCAAGAGAGAGCCCAGGGTCAGTGGCTTCCGCAGCGTGACTCCAAAGAAACAACAAAACCGGAAACGAAACCCTCTCTAGCTCTATTTCTTGCATCAGGTCTGCAATAACCGTCTGCTAGTCATCCCGCCCCGTTGCATTTGTAAACGCAGCCGGTCTTATCAGAGAGGCACTTTCTCCACTTCTGTGTGTCATGTCGCCAACGTCTCGCACAAATCCCAAGAAAACAAGAGACCTCATTTATCCACAGCATCTTCAACTCGCGTTTTCCGTTCTTGCGTGTCTGAGGTGTGTCGCATGGCCGCCCACGAGAGGATCCGCAGCGGCGCCCAAGCCTGTCGTTTGTAGCTCAACCAGGACCGCCGCCGCAGCGTATTCTTCTCTTGCGCTGCGGGCCATCTTTCCCTTCCGCCCATGATCGTCGTTTTCGTGTTTCTGCCGTACCGTGGCGTCAAACCCCACCCTGGCTGCCTTTGCTCTCGTCGGAGCGTACGCATCGTTCGAGCATTCTTGATCTGGCCGCCGCCGCTTGATGACCCAGGGCTCCGTGGCCGTTCCGGGCCCTATCACAGCCCGATTTGGGGAGTTGGGGACCTGGGTACGATAAGTAGGTTGGTACATCTGATGTTCACGGGTCGAGCGGTTGATTGGAGGGAGGCCAGTCTCACTGCCGTAGCGTGGGCGTCTCGTTCCCGTGTTGGCCTCCCCACGGACCGAGATTCCAGGATCAGGAGGCGGGTTGCAAGTGGCAATGCGAGGAGCTGCCCGGGCTAACGGGCGAGGAGAGGCTCCAAACCACGAATGTGCGTGGTGAACAGGCCTCAGAAACGAGTCTCCTTCAAGCCGACGCTGGCTCACAGATCCGTTCAGAGCCGCTTCCTTTCTCGATTCGTAGGCGTGACGGGATGCTTCAGCCTCCATCGTCGCCTCGACGACAAGTTGATGGCTGATGACCATGTCTCCGAAGAACTGAGAATCGGGCGGCGTGCATTCCAACGGGAATTCGGGGCCGAATAAGGGGATCAAAGCCCCAGCGATATCGTGGCAGAACGTTGCACAGACGGCTCGGGCACATCGATACGGCATCCAGTACCCTGGGATCTCGCATGAGCTCGAATCATGGCGCCGCGAAATGCACGACATACCTTGAGCGCTTACTGAGCCCCCGGTGATGCTGGGAGATATCTCTCGTAGCCCCGGGTTCTTCTCCAGCATCTGGGACGGTTTGGTCCATTCAAGAGGTCAGCGCCGTCGTTCACCGGAGTGTTGGATCTAATGGCCTACCTTCGGATATCCCAGACATTTGAAGAACGGCGTCATGCGGACGAGGCCTATGTTGTAGTCCCACATGACCTTGTAGGTGGCCTGTTGGCCGGGAACCCGAAACTCGTACTTGAAGGCTTCGGACTTTTCTTAGTTTGGGGGGGTGCCGAGGGTATCCGACGCAACTAACCTTCAATGCTTTCCCGGCCAGTCTTTTCGTAAAAGTTTTTCTTCGTACTGTTGTATGGGATGTGTTCACTGCACTGCTGTATTTGACCAAACGAGCTGATCTGATAAGCCACGATTTCCTGCATGATGTGTGCGCCGACATCTTCGAACGGCGGGAATCTAACGGGGCCCTGGGTTCTAGACTTGAGTAGCGATGCGGCGCTTCGGAGAACCGGCCTTCCGAGTGTCTGTCGGGCGTCCATCCTGCCTCTGGCAGCTGCGGTTCTGTCCAGGGCCGAGGCAGACATGGAGGCAGGAGTTGATTGAGGTGAGCAATGAGGGCCTGCATTGGGAGACGCAGGATTGAGAAGAGACTGGAGCGATAACATGGCGAACGCGGCGTTTGCAGGCCGACGAAGAACAACAGTGGTAAGCAACCAGCCGACAAGCTTAGCGTGTCGCCGACGAGGCACCGGGACAACGACACATGGGCAAGGCAAGAGAGGTAACGCTGCATAACAAGAAAGATTTCTCCTCGCCCAGGGAACATGGAGTCGAAACTATAGCGGGGACATGTCTGCCCTCAGCCATCCAGGCCGGGCAAACAAGTAGGGGGGAGAGCAAGAGGGCAGCTCCGTCGGCAGCGCTTCGCTTGTCTGAGCGAGCCGCGGCAAAGGCTCAAGTCACTCTGCTTCCCGGCCCAGAAACGGCTCGTAAGACAGCTCGCGTGGGTCTAACACGGCCGATGCCAACGAGGTCTGCCGTCCGTGGATCAGATATGAGCTCCGGGCTCCTGGTGCTGCTCCGTCATCTCCCTTCCGTTTGTGGGTCTCGGCCGCCCATGTCACGGACCCAACAGACGTTCATCCCAAGGCTGGCGCCCTCAATGGCTCGGTGAGACTCATCAGCCGCGACAAGACAGCGGCTGCTGGAAGAACAGCGATAAAGCGCTCTTCCGTGGAGGGTCTTGATGCCAGAGTCGATACCAGCTTGGCGGCATGGTCCAACGGCCGGCATCGCGCGCTGACGCATCAGACGAACGCAAGCATTGCTGGGACCCCTTTACCGCTGCCACCCCCTCTCCCGCTGCGGCATCGCATCAGCGAAAGAGTGGGAGCGTGATGGCTCCGATGGCGGACAGCGTACGCCCACACCAGGTCACCGTGGCCGGCCAAGGTGACACCTAATCAACGTGTTTCCTCCTAGCCATGGATGTGCTACTCGAGCGAGTTCAAGTCAGCATCCTGGGGCCGAAGTGTACAGGGGCTGATGCCCAGAGCATTCGTCGACGCGCCCCCTCAGGAGGGCTAGACAGTATGTAGAGGGGGCGGGAAAGAAGGTACAGAAACTTCCTGCATGTTGCACCGTGGTACCAGACGAGGAAGTCGGTTGTTTGACATCGGAGCCAGGAAGAGCTTTTCGACCTTGACAGCAGGGGGGGCGGGATTCTGCATGACGGGAAGCAGCTGCAGAAAGCGGCCGATGACACATTAGCAGCATTCAAAAGCCGAGCCGGCAAGCAGACTGTGCACTCGTCAGATGCGCCCGCCAGCCAATCAAGCGCTGAAAGCCGGGAGAAAGTGGCGCCATCGAGGTGTGGTGTGAGTGGCATTGAGAGCATGGGGTCTGGTTGGGCTGCCGGCCGCCGATCCAACGGCCTCGCCAGTGGTGCCGTGGGAAAAACTCGTCGTTGAGCAACAACAACAACAATAACAACAAATGGCACAGGGGCAGGTGCGGCGGCTGTGCTCCGTGTCTGCTGGCATCGGTGCTGTCAAGGCCGTCAAGCCCCTGCAGTTGTCGGCCGTAAGTCGAAGCCATCGCCAACTCGGACTCGGCCCGAAGGTTAGTCCGAGCAGCCCTTGACCTCGTACGAAGAACTTTGCGCCTCGCCGGCTGCTGCAAGCACCGAGCAGAGAGCTAGAACTCTCCGACTCCGCCGCGGTGTAGGCATGCACAATGCGTGGCGATGTGAGCTCTTATTTGGACTGCGCAAGTCAAAGAAACGATGCAGATGGCGTGGGTCCCTACTACGGGGTGCTGCCGATGGTATGGGAATAAAGCCTGCGATAACGAGCTGCATGCCACACATTCCGACATCTCACGCATGCCTCTCTGAAGCTCATCAACACGACATTCCAAAGCCTGAATTAGAATGCTTTTCCTCGGTACGAGCAGAATTCTGGAATAATTCTTCCAAAAATGGCCCGACGGCGACGCTGCTACATGGGGGTTCGTGAAGCTTAAACTATGCAATTTTGAAGCAAGACACGGGGTAGAACCAGATGACAGGCGCAAAGTGAAACATTTGCCATGGACACGTTACGCACAAAGGCCGTCGAGTACGACCAAGCTGTGCTTTCTGGTGGAAGACGACGGATGCGTCGATGCGAGCTATATCGCGAGCCGGGGGTTGAAGCAAGAAAACAAGCCATGCCGTGCTCTCTCGAGCTGCGTCATGTCGTTTGGCTCATTGAGTGGCGAAATTGGAGAGTGATCCTTTCGATTCGGCTGCAGGCGACCGTGGCAGAGTGAGAGACGGCTGCGAGGAGACGTGTTGCAAACAAGCATGCTGCAAAGGTAAGGTGGCACTGAACCGGATCAAGGGAGTGACGACGATGACTCGGATCTGCCTGCAACTGAGAGAGACGAGCGTCAGCTGGCCAATCCTTGACAAGAGCACCGCAAGGAGATTGCCACGGGCAGTCGGTGGAGGCAGAACGAGGGGAGGTGATGGTGGTGCTCGAACACGTGACAGGATAAAACCGGGGTCCTCTTCACGGATGCCTGAGGCAGGGATATGGCTCCCTCCCTTGCCCCGTGCCACCCTCCCTCGGCCCACCCTGGGCCACAGGCGCATTAGTGGCCCGGCGCGTCGAGAAGACTGTTTACACGAGAGACGCCGCTGCACCCACAACAACAACATATCATCCCGCTGGGCTTCTTTAGTCCGAGTCATGTGAATCGCTCCCATCGTGGCGCGTCCTTCTTTTTTTGCCTCGCGACTCTTTCTGCGAGCGCCTTCGATCTGCCGGTCGAGCCGCTCCTTTTCCCCACCGCCCGTTTCGTCAACAACTTCGCTCCCTTTTTCGACGACTCTCTGGTTGACCACCTCGAAAGTGCCATTGCGCAGGCACAACCGGCTCGCCTCGTCCAAGATGGACTCCGATCCCATGGACGAATCCGTATTTAGCCTGGGCGAGGAGTCCGACGGTTTTGTCCCAGAAAAGGCAAGTCATCTGCGTGCTCAATTCACCACGCCAGATCCGAGTGTTGCCAGCTGCCAGCCATCCCCCTTGGCATTCTCGCTAAAACAGCTCATGCCTCAACACTCCAACTGCCTGCGCATGATTCCTCGTCAATCGCTACGTGTCAAGCGGAATCACGGCATATTCATCGCACGCCACGGCTGCCCTCCGTGTTGCTGGTGCGGATGCGACAAGACTTGCGTCTTGACATAGCTGCTGACTCTCCATTTCTAGAAGGTTAAGCCCGCTGCCGCCAAGAAGATGGTGCAGCCAACCTTGAAGGCCAAACCTGCGGCCAAAAAGCGCCAGAAACCCGACAGCGACGACGACTCCTCCGTGGCTGAGGCTTCTGGCTTTTCCAACACGCCCCCGAGTTCCAAGAAGCAGAAGAAGGCCCCGCCAGCCAAAAAGGCCACCGGAAAGCCGTTGGCGGAACTCGAGAATGATAGCATGGTCATGGATGCTCCCTCGAAGCCCAAGACGAACAAGACTGCCACCGAGACGTATCAAAAGCTCACCCAGCTCGAACACATCATCAAGCGCCCGGACACCTACATCGGGTCCGTCGAAAAGACTGATCAGCAAATGTGGATCTTCAACAAGACGACGTCCCAGATGGAATATCGTAACATCACCTATGTGCCTGGCTTCTACAAGATTTTCGACGAAATCCTGGTCAACGCCGCAGACAACAAGCAGCGTGACAAGTCGATGACGGCCATCAAGGTCAACATCAACCGAGAGTCGGGAGAGATAAGCGTGGAAAATAACGGCAAGGGTATCCCAATCGTCATTCACGAAAAGGAAAAGATTTACATCCCCGAACTCATCTTCGGCCATCTCTTGGCCGGTTCCAACTTTGACGACAACGAGCAAAAGACCGTCGGTGGCCGTAACGGATACGGCGCCAAGCTGTGCAACGTCTTCAGTACCGAATTCACCCTCGAGTGCCAGGACAGCGAGCACGGCAAAAAATACAAGCAGACGTGGACGCAGAACATGCAGAAGATGCACAAGGCCAAGATCACTTCGGGCAAATCTGCAGACTTTGTCCGCGTCACCTTCAAGCCCGATTATGACCGCTTCGGAATGCCCGAGGGCATCAGCGACGACCTAGAGGCACTTCTGTACCGAAGGGTGTACGACATGGCCGGCACGATCCGCGGCGTTAAGGTTCATCTCAACGGGGAGCAGATCAAGCTCAAGGACTTCAAGGCATACTGCGATCTGTATGCTAAATCGATTGCCTCTGAGAGGAGCATGGAGGAGGGTGGTGCACCCACGTGCACCGTCGAGATTGACAAGGACAAGACCCATCCTCGCTGGGAGGTTGGCTTTACTGTCTCCGACGGCACGTTTCAGCAAGTGTCGTTTGTCAACTCCATCGCAACGACCTCGGGCGGCACGCATGTCAACTACATCGCCGACCAGATCACGGGTTCACTGCTCAAGGCTCTCAACAAGAAGCAAAAGGGGCACAGTTTGAAACAGACTCATCTCCGCAACCACATCTTTATCTTCGTCAACTGCCTGGTCAACAATCCCGCCTTTACTTCGCAGACAAAAGAGCAACTCACGACCAAGGCGACCCAGTTTGGTAGCAGATGCACGCTTGGTGAGGACTTCCTCAAAAAGATCGCCAGGTCGGAGGCACTGGAGAACATCATGGAGTTTGCCCAGAAAAAGGCCGACAAGATGATGTCCAAAAGCGACGGTAGCAAGCGCTCGAGGGTCAGCAACGCCAAGCTTGTCGAAGCCAATCTTGCGGGTACGAGGCGTGGCCACGAGTGCACGCTCATCTTGACGGAAGGTGATTCCGCCAAGGGCCTGGCTGTTTCTGGGCGAGCCATTCTCGACCCCGACCGTATCGGCGTGTTCCCACTTCGTGGAAAGCTGCTCAACGTCCGAGACGCGTCGATTGATCAGATCACCAAGAACCAGGAGATCCAAAACATCAAGCAGTTCCTGGGGCTGAAGCACAAGCAGGTGTACACAGACACCAAGAGCCTTCGCTACGGTCACCTCATGGTCATGGCCGATCAAGACCACGACGGTAGCCACATCAAGGGCCTCCTCATCAACTTCCTCCAGGTTCAGTTTCCCTCGCTGCTCCAGATCCCCGAGTTCTTCCGTGAGTTCATCACGCCCATCGTGAAGGTCTGGCAGGGCCCCAACCCAAAGAAGCCCACCAAGTTGAAGTCGTTCTTCACACAGCCTCAATACGAAGAATGGAAGGAAGCTCACAAGGCTGAGATCTCCCGATGGCAAAGCAAGTACTTCAAGGGTCTGGGGACCAGCTCCAACGAAGACGCCCAGGTGTACTTTACAAATCTCGATGAGCACTTGAAGGAGTTTCAGGTAATGAAGCCGGATGAGGCCGACCTTTTCGAGCTGGCCTTTTCCAAGAAAAAGGCCGATGCCAGAAAGGAGTGGCTGGGGAACTTTGTGCCAGGCACCTTCCTCGACCATTCCACCAAAGCAATCACGTATAGCGACTTTGTCAACAAGGAACTCATCTTGTTCAGCATGGCTGACAATATGCGATCAATTCCCTCCGTCGTCGATGGATTGAAGCCCGGTCAGCGTAAGGTTATGTACGCTTGTTTCAAGCGAAACTTGGTCAAGGACAAGAAGGTTGTGGAGCTGGCGGGCTACGTTTCGGAACAGACTGCGTACCACCACGGCGAGGCTTCGCTGCAGCAGACCATCATCGGTCTGGCACAGAACTTTGTCGGGTCCAACAACATCAACTGCCTTGAACCAAGCGGCAATTTCGGTTCACGTCTTGCCGGAGGTTCCGATGCTGCCAGCCCCCGTTACACGTTCACGCGCCTCTCGCCGTTTGCGAGGAAAATCTTCTCCGCGCTGGACGAGCCAAGCCTGAAGTACCAGTACGAAGACGGAGAACGCCTCGAGCCTGATGTGTACGCTCCCGTCATCCCCATGGTGCTTGTCAATGGCGCCGATGGTATCGGTACGGGATGGAGCACGTCCATTCCAAACTACCACCCGGTCGACATCGTCAAGAACTTGAGACGCCGCATGGGCCGTCTCGATGACAACGATTCCGAAGAAAAGCCATTCGAGCCCATGATGCCCTGGTTCCGGGGTTGGAAAGGCAACCCAGAGGCCGCCGGCCCGGACCGCTTCAAGTTCAACGGTCTCGCTCAGCAGAATGAGCAGAACCCCAACGAGGTCTTGATCACTGAACTGCCGATTCGCATGTGGACCGATGACTTCAAAGCAAGACTCGAGAAGATCATCAGTGGCGTCGACGGCGCGAGCTGGATCAAGGACTACAAGGAGTTTAACGACCACAAAACTGTGCACTTTGAGATCATGGTGGATGAAAAGTACATGGGCAAGGTGCTGGAGGAGGGACTGCTTGAGCGTTTCAAGCTCACCAAGCAGGTAGCAACCTCCAACCTGGTGGCCTTTGATACTCGCGGCCAGATTCGCAAGTACGAAAAGGTGGAAGAAATCATGGAAGAATACTACCATTATCGGTTTGCCATGTACACGGAACGAAAGGTACGTCGTCTGGAACATGGGGACGCGGCTGACCCGACACTGACATGACGCAGAAACATTGGCTCAGTGTTTATCACACCGACTACCGAAGGCTCAAGAACCAAGCGCGCTTCATCCAAGAAATCATTGACGGAGTCTTGGTAGTGAGCAAGAAGAGAAAGGATGTCCTGGTTCAAGAGCTTCGGGACCGCAAGTACGAGGCGTTCCCTCGCGGGCAAGTCGCCAAGAAGAAGAACGCGGAAGACGACATGGACGGCTCGGACAATGAGGACAAGGATGACGTTGGTGAGGGCGGCGCTCGTGACTACGACTACCTACTCGGGGTGAGACTGGCCCCTTGTTGAGGATATTGTCTGGAACTCACGCTGACACTGAACTCGATAGATGCCCATCTGGTCCCTGACTGCCGAACGCCTCGAAAAGCTCAAGGCCGCCATTGCCAACAAGAAGGCCGAGAATGACGAGCTGTCGGCCAAGAGCGAAAAGGACCTGTGGTGCGCTGATCTGGATGGGTTCTCGGTTGAATGGGACAACCAACTTGCCCTCGACGCGGAAATTCAGACGAGCATCCGCCGGATGGGGCGACGCGTGTCCAAGAAGATCGGCGCCGGCCGCGCGCGCAAGCCCAAAGGAGATGACGACTACGCGCCGGAAAAGAAGGGCAAGGGCAAGACAAAAGCCCCGGCCAAGGCGGAGACAAAGAGCTCGCAGAGATTTGCTGAAATGTTCAGTGCCAAGCCGAAGGTGAAGAAGGAAGCGACGCAGGAAGCCGTGGAGTTGTCTGACAACTTCTCGGACGACGACTTTGCGGCCCTCGGCAGAGGCAAGCCCACAGGCGCCAAGAAGTCTCAGCCTCGATCAGCCTCGCAGTCTCAATCACAGCCTCCATCGCAATCGGAGGAGCCAGAGGTCGGGCGCACCAAGCGGGCGGCCGCGTCAAAGGCCAAGACACTATTTGAGGTATCCTCGGACATGGACGACGACGAGATGCTAGGAGACATCGGAGCCATGGTCAAGGGCATATCCAAGCCGACAGGAGAGCCTGACGGGAGGCTCAGTCTCTATGCCATGAACCGGCCCGAATCTAGCCATGGCAACGGTGGCGCCGCAGCGTTGCCGAAGCTGAAGACGAAGGCATCCAGGTCGTTTGACGTGGACAGCCCTGACGACACCAACTATGAACTGCTGGCCAAGTCGTCGCCACACAAGACGGCAACAAAGGAGGACGTGGCCGACAGCTTCCTGTCCGACGATGACCCCATTGCGCCGTCCAAGGCACCGGCGGCAAAGCCATCGTCATCCAGAGCCGCGGCGTCCAAGGCAGACACAGGCCTGGTTCCAGTCAAGAAAGCTCGAGCCGGGCGTCCGGCCGGACCAAAGAGCAAGCCCAAGGCCGACGCCAAGCCCAAAGCAGCACCTAAAGCCACGATGTTGTCTCCCGCAGCCAAGGCATATGCGGTCAAGAGGGGGGTGAAGAAGAGCGTCTTGGACTTGGAAGACGACTCGGACGATGACATGGCGGATGCGCCGTCTCCCGAGCCGAAGCCTGCAGCACGAGGCAGGCCAGGAAGGGCGGCGGCTTCGAGGCGGCGGGTGGTGATCGACGACGACTCGTCTCTCATGCTGGAAGAAGCCGACGACGACAGCGACGACCCATTCGAGGTTGACGACGACGATGACTAGAGGTACAGCCGCCGAGAGGAAGACAGGTGCCAGTCCACGAGATGACCTGCCGCGGAGTGACGAGTGAATTGGCCGTGGCCACGTACTGGACAGGTCAAGGAGTGGCTTGGCGTTGGGGAGTGAGAGGTGGGGTGACATCATCTTGTCAAGGTGCTTATTTTTTATGTTTGCTCGTGCTAGATATTCTGGAACATGCCACTACCGGTCGCTGCCATGGACCAGTCGCGAAGGTGCTGGGCTGCACGGTGAAGTTGTAAGCCAAATGTGTAAGCGTACCAGATAGGCAAACCGTCGGCTGAGAGGCGAGTTTTGACGGCTATGGAATTTGGCCTACAGAGTAGCCATTGGCTAAGGTCCTCCAGGGGCCAACTTAGTGCTTACACACTATTAGGGTGGGGTCGAAAAGGCGTAGACAGATGTGAAAGTATTTCAATTAATGGAGGTGGCATATACGGAGGAAACAGGGCGTCAAACACGCATTCTACTGCCAGTGTGTGAAGCAAGAAAAGGGCTTAAACCACTACAGCGTCGTCACAACTGAGCGACTCCTGAATCAATATGTGTTTTACTTTCCCGGCTGAGCTCTATCGGGTCGATCTAATGCCATGTCTTTTTATATCCTCATCAGTCGTATTGTTCGCTCTCCACAGTGTTGCCAAATCAACATTATCTGGACTGTGGTGATGTCAAGAGCTGGCTGGGCGGTAATGGGCGCTTGATGTATGCGAGCCCAAGCGGCCTGCTGCTTGCTGATGTGGCAATGCCTGATTAGAGCTGTCTCTGCCGAGGCAGCCACGCGCCGTCCTCCTGGACGGCAGCGTGTCGCACAATGCATGGCCCGACGAGCCCTTGACCCCTACCAGAGGATTCTTTTGGCAAGTGGCCGCGTCAGCTCCTAGCTCCGGCCTGTGATGTATGTCGGAGAAAGTTGAAAGGCATGCACGCCCGATACAACATTTGTCCAACCCCCTCCCTAATAGTGCCGATTTCACGAACCTCCAGCCCTCGCAACGAGGGTCCTTGTCAATGGAGAAGCAGAAATCATGTCACTTCACTTAAGATAGTTTTATATGAGAACCTTTGAAATGGATCGCAGTTAGCCCAACATTGGCCGTCTCTGCCATTTGAATTTGAAAGTGGCAGGACGGGCAGAAGAGGCGCATTTCCAACCTTGGTTCCAGCGCATGCAGCCCGAGGACGGACTATAAGAAGGGGGGGTGGTGCCCCCGGCCATGATTTTCAAAGTCTTTCTTAACTTACAGGTTCTTCGTCTTCATTCTTCGCCGTCAAGTACTGTAGCTGCGACTTGACGCTGTATCAACATGGCATCCGTCTTTTATCCGCTGGCGTTGATATTGTTCCTGATTTTTGTCGGCTATACGTGGACGATGTCACCCCGGTTGCCACCTGGACCTGCACGATTGCCTTTCCTAGGGAATACTCTTCAAATGCCCAAGGCATACCCGTGGAAGCAATTCCAGCAATGGAGTAAGATATACGGCGATATCTTCTCCTTGCAAATCGGACAGATGACAATCATTGTTCTCGGAACTCACCAGGTTGCAAAAGACCTCCTGAGCAAGCGGGCCGTCATCTACAATTCCCGTCCTCGACTAGTGATGGCCGCAGAATGCGTAAAGAAAAATTTCGGAGCTGCTCTTCTACCTTATAGCGAAACATGGAGACAGCGCCATAAGATACAGATGACGTTTCTCAACACGCGCAAGTGTTGCCTATACAAGCCCCTGCAGCATCTCGAAAGCTGCCATTTACTCTTCAACCTGCTGTCTACCAACGATTTCGAGACAGAACTACATCGTTACTCCACCAGCCTCATACTCACGCTGCTATACGGTCGGCGCATCGTGACCGGGCAAGAGCCAGAACTTGAGCAGATCGAACAGCTCCTCTCGGAAATATTACAAAGTGCCTCGTTCGGAAATTGGCTCGTCGATGTATTTCCTCTGTTTAATGTTCTTCCTCGCATGCTAGCCAAGTGGAAAAGAATAGGGGACGACTTGCACCAACGGCAGTCTGAATTATACGAAGGTAGTCTCGAAGGCGCCGTGAAAGCCGCTCCGTGGAACTGGAGCAAGCAGAGCTACCTGATAGATAAACCTCCCGTATCCAGCAAAGAGCTCGCGTTCGTGCTTGGAGATATTTATGAGGCAGGGAGTCATACCACGACGGTCTCTCTAATAGTCGCAATCCTGGCATGCGTTTCTCACCCCGAAGCCATGCGCCGTGTTCAAAAGGAACTTGACGAAAGGGTTGGTACTACATGCCTACCAAGCCTTGATGATGCACCCAGTCTCCCATACACACGGTCCTTTGTGGAAGAAGTTCTCCGGTGGCGAACCCTTGCCCCTCAAGGTGTCCCCCACTCCCCACTCAGGGACGACGTCTACAATGGATATCTTATACCCAAGGGGGCCACTGTTATCTCAAATCAATGGTCTTTTAACATGGACGAAAAGGTTTTTTCGTCTCCAGACGACTTCCAACCTGAGAGGTGGATGGACCATGCCGACCTCCCTCTAGCAGCGTTCGGCTTTGGCAAGAGGACTTGCCCCGGACAGCATCTCGCTCGAAGCTCGCTCATGCTGGTCATTTCTCGCCTACTTTGGGCGTTTGACATCACCTGGAAACAAGGGCAAGGAAAACAGCCTGCACAAATTGATATAAGACAAGAAGGAATCGCTGTCAGACCTTGTTCTTTTGGGGCCGAGTTTAAGGTTCGGAGCTCCGTTCATGAGAAGCTTATACGGGCTGAATGGAAAATTTCTATGGCTGAAAACCTATCGGATCTTTTGAATGGGATCGGCCAGCGGTTCGCAGAAACTTGAAAGGAGTTGCCTCATAGCCGTCAAGTCTCAACTCAATCCCGATTTCAAGTTTCCGTCGATGACTTTACAGTTATTAGCCATGGCCGATTTCAACCCGGCACCGACTGCAACTTGGTACCGATTCGGACCACGTGGAGTTATATATAGCCATGGTTGTACGAGCGCTCGACCCGAAACAAGTCAAGCCGCGGGATATCTAATTTATACCTCTTAGGATACGGATATCCCTAGACCTTATATTATGCTTAAACATAACGTTATCGTTTGATTTCTTAGCTAGTCTATGCGCATGACTTTAACTAACTTATGCATAGCTTTAAGACTAAAGTAGCAACGGACGAAGGGCTGAAGCGGGTGGCCACGGGCTATAAAAGTTATATAAACGCGGTACCTAGGTTCTAGCCTATCGATGCCTCACGAAAAGAATAAGCGGAGGCACTTAAAAGAGCGTTGCCTAAGGGAAGTTAGCGAGGCGGTTAGCCGCTAAAAAGACAGCGTATATTATTAGTATCTTATTAAAGGGGGGCTATTACTAGTTATTAGGTCTTTATATTAAAGAAAGAGGGTATAGATTACGCTATCTTACCTAAAAGAAGGAGTCTATAGGTATAACTATATATATATATTATTATAGAGTAGGTAGAGGCGTATATATAGGTGCCGTCTATAGGATAATATTAATAAGCTATATAAAGCTCTTTTATAAAGGAACCTCTTAAGAAAGCTTATTATTATATCTTTTTAGCTAACTTTTTAAAACTAAGCTTAAAATATAAAAAAAGTATATACTTTATATCCTTATAAATAGCGTATTATACCCCCTTAAATATAGCCTTATATAGCTATTAATAGGTATATAATATACTACTAAAGATTATAAATTAAGCGAAGTTTTCTTTTATATAAGTAGAAAACTCTTCCTAGCCCTTACTAACTAAGGCTATATACCCCCCGCTAATAGGACTTAGCTTAGACCTAACCTAGGACCCTAGCCTAGGCCTAAGGCGGGCCCCTTTAACCCCCCCCTTAACCTAAGGGCCGAAATAAGTATCTTAAAAGCTAGGGCCTACTTAAGAGAAGCTTAAGAAAGCTAATACTTTTTAAAGACCTTAGAAGAAAGGCCTAAGGCCTAAGACTAAGACTAAGAGGATACTAAGATAGAAGATAATACCTAGCTTATACTAAAGACTAGCCTCTTTAAGCCTAGCCTAGCCCTATCTTAGGCTAGTTACTTCTAGCCTAACTAGCTTTTAAAGTAAATAAAAGGGTAAAAGAGAGCTACTCTTAATAGCCTTATTAGCTTTATACTTATCCGACCTATATTTTAATACTTATAGTAAACCTAGCCCTAGCCCTAGTACCCTTCTCTTAAGGACTTATTATTCTTAAGATATATAAGTAATAGCGGAATTTTAGGAAATTAAGGAATTATATAACGCTATATAATAAAGGGGAAGAAGGAATATAAGGTAAGATTTTTAGTAGAATTTATTAGTAGTATATTAGTATATAGAAGAGGTATTAAAGTTAATAATTCTCTATTTATTTATTAGCGGACGTCTAGTCTTTTATAGATAATTATAGCTAAATAGGGGTTCTTATTAGGACCGGGCTTTAGCTTCCTAGAAGTCCTTTATCCAACGGATTTAGTAATAATTTTTATATAACTATAAGTGTCTTAGTTCTTATATTATTTATATTTAAAGGAGGCTTATTATATCGGGGATCTTAGTATATTTTAAGCTTATTCTACGCTAGGCGTTATTTCTTCGACTCTAGATTAAACAATAACTAGTAACCTATTTAATATATAATAATATAAAAATTAACGAGCTTTTCTTACTTTATTAGATAGTAATTTTTCTATAATTAATATACTACTATTAGCTTATATAATCGGGAGAGAATACTATAGCTACTTTATTTATAGTAGGAAAATACGTTTCCTTATAGCCTCCCTTAAAGAGTAGATTTATATACTCTTTACTAATTTATTTATAGTAGTATATATATAAGGTAAAAACCTATTATAGGTAAACTACTCTTATACTTAGTAGGATATATAAAAACCTATTATTTTTTAGGAAAAAACTCCTTAGGTATATACTAATAGGGAAACCTATAGTAGGAAAAATCTATAGTTATATAAATTAAAGTCTTTTAAAGGTAAGGCTTATAATATCTAAGAAAATTCTAATTAATAAAAACCTAGTAAATAAATTTCTAGGAAACCTAATAAAAGGGAAAACCTAGTAAGGTAAAGATATAAAAAGTATAAAAAATATTTAAAGAACCCTTTTTTTAATTACTTAGGAACTTATTTTAAGGATAGAACGTATTATGCACTAGTCCCTTAGTACGGGGCTAGTACGTTAACCTTGCCGTCTGCCCGGATCCGGTGCGGGTCTAACGGGTAATTAAACGGACTAGCTACTGTACGTAGGTTTTAAACGTATTATACGGACTAGCTACCGTACGTTGTTACGCGCGTTAAATACGGACTAGCTACCGGTCTTGCGAGTTAAAGTAAGAGTAGTAATAACTGTCTATATTCTTCTCTGCCCGCCTAAAATCTAGCGGGTTCTCTATCCTCTATATATACTATAGCGAGCGTAAGACCTTACTCGGGGCTTTAACTAAGTAATATCTTAACCTTATAATCGTGCGATAGTGGTGCGGTGTCTTAGCGGCATTTCCTAGTGTTTTCCCTAGGTAGGCACGGGTATTTCTCTATAATTTCCCCGCTATATTCTCGTAGTAACTTCTTAGGGAAATATCAGTATAGTCCCTAAGGAACTTATTATTACTCGGGAAATTATAGTATATTCCCCGTGCAATATGTCCCTAGGGGAAATCTCCGTGAAATGTCCGTGCAATCCGCTTAGTTATCGTTTCCGGGAATTCCGGGTGATTTCCCGGAGTTTGCCCGGTGGCTTCCGGGTTCCTTCTTCCGCGGGGAGCCTTAGGGAGTTAGGGGTGTCTTCCTTAGGGGAAGCAGATATCGTTCTAGGTACCTAGATTGTCGACTATAAGGTATCCCGTAATAGAACGTCTTTAAATTTATAGAGTAATCTAGGTCTTAATTCCTTAGTAAAAATATTAGTAATATTATCTTTTAATTTAATATAAAAGACTCTTATTTCCCTTTCTTTTATACTTATTTTAGTATAATAATAAGCTAATCTTATATACTTAGACCTTTTATAGAATTCCGGATTTTCTATTAGTTTAATAGTAGTAGTATTATCTATTAGAATAAAAGGTATAGTATTAAGAATTTTAATAGATAGATCCTTAGTAATATTTTTAAAAAGTATATTTAAATAAATAGCTTCTTTATTTACCTCCTTAAGGCTAATATATTCTACTTTATAAGTAAAAAGGGTAATAGCTTTTTACTTAAAGTAAGCCTAGCTTATTATATTATTATATATAAAAAAATAGTAACTAAAAAGGATTTTCTATTTATTAAATTTAAAGCCTAGCTTAAGTTAGTAAAACCTTTTATATATAAATAAGTAAAAGGGATATTATAATTATATTTAATTACTCTTATAGTATAGTAGTTATATACTTAAGAGGACTACTAGCTATAATACTAAAGTTAGTTTAGATCTAGCTAAGGGTATAATTAACTTTTAGTTAAACTAGTAAACTATACTAACCTACTTATTAATTAGCTAATTAGCGCTTTTAAAAGCGCTTTTAAATATACTAGTAGTCTAGCCCTACTATAAGTAAGCTAGCCTAGACCTTACTTACTTAAACTTAGTAATTATTATAAAGTAAGTAAAGGTATATATATAGGTACTATCTATAAGATAATATTAATAAGCTATATAGAGCTCTTTTATACGCGGCTAGCCTAAATATATATATATAAGATCCGGCCCTCTATACGTAACTATATAGCTTAGGCTATAGCCTAAGCCTATAACCTATAATAGTTAAAGACTCTTATATAATGCCCTCCCTTAAGCGCGGCGCGGCGCTACCTTATTAATAGCTTCTATACTATTAAGCCTATACCGCTAGCTCTACCCTACCTTTTCCTATTAATTATACTAGCCCTACTAGCCTTATTATCCCTATACTTATTAGCCTAGGTAGCTAGAACCTAGCTTTATACTTATTAGCTAGCTAGCTATTTAAATAAGAGTATAACCTATTATATACGCTCTTAGGTAGCTAGCGGCCGGCCTAGACCTACGTAAGCCTTAGGTTACCTATCCCCTTAGCCTTAGGTAGCCTCCTCTACCTAAGGGTATATAAAGTAGTATCCCTCCCTTTTTCTTTCTCTTCCTTTTCTTCCTTCTTTAACTATAATAATAGTAGTAATAAGTAAGTTCTACTTTACCTAAGGCGTTAGTTCGTTCCTAGCTATATAGGCCGCTTTATTAATATATACTTATAGTAATAGCTATAATAATAATAATAGCTTTAATAATAATAATAACTTTAACTAATAAGTTCCTTGCCTTATAAAGTAGGAGGCTATAATCTATAATACTAACTTCCGCGATAGATATATCTACCTCCCCCTCCCCTACCTCCTCCTTCTTAAAGCGTATAGAGTTATTTATTAATACTATACTAAGTATAGCTAATAATAGCTCTACCGCTACTACCGCTCTTACCCGCGCCCCCGCGACTACGCCTACCGCCGCTACCTCTACCTCTACTATACTAGCCGCCCTTATATCGCCCTTCTAAGTAATAACGCCGTCCTTACCGCCGCCTATAACGCCCGGCCCCTTTACCCTTACCTTTACCTCTACTACCCTTATAAGTCCGCTACTTAGTAAGTATAGTAGCTATTTTCCGTTAACTTCTTAAAGTATAAACGCTAAGTATAGGCTAGAGCCGCTTACGCGGCCCCTTATATATAGTATATATTATAAGAGCTCCCTTACGCTAACTAAGTTAAGCGCTACTATAGCGGTAGTTATTATTAATATACGTATACCGGCCGCGCTTATAAAGCGGCGCCTCCTATCTTACTCGCTATAGTATTAGCTTAAAAGGCTAGTATATATAGGTAGTTTAACGGGGACGAGGGTATATACCTAAAGCACGCGTAGTATATAGCTAAGGATTAGTAAAGTAATTAACTATATAATTATCTAATCGTTAGTCCTATATATAGCTCTAAGGGCCTTAGGTTATAAATATAAGTTATAGAGATTTCTTTACTTTATACCTCTTTATCTCTATTAAAGTCGCGTAACTAACGGTATTTACTTTAAAAGGGAAAAAAACAAATTTTTTAAATTAACTATAATTAAGGAAGATACTTAATTAGATAATTAAGGTCTTTATAAAGCCTTTAAGTATACTTAGAAGTAAGAAGGAAGGGGAGTACTAAAAGTCTTATATCTTTAATAGGCTAATATTTATAAAGGTATAATCTTACCTATTAAACTCCTCCTTAGCGACTTTCTAACTTAAGATACTAATAGAAAGGGCGCGATAATAAGAAGTAAGGCTCTCTTCCTAAGTATATAAGTAAGTAAATAAACTATCGATAAAACTTTTCTCCTTTACTATAATTTCTTCCCTTTATATTATTTATTCCTCCCTTTACTTATAAGCTACTTATTTAGCTCTTTCCTATCTTTACTTACGTACTTCCTTTATTAAGTAATTATCTACTACCCCTTATATACGCTCTTAAGTATTCGCGCTTATTATTCTTAAGGGCGTTAAGGAAATAAAGTAGTTAATATCTTTACTAGTCTATAGCTTTAAGTATAGCTAGATTAAATAAGCTATAAAGTCTTATAAACTAGTTATTATTATATTACTAGTAGTCCTATATATTATTATTAAGATTATACTAAGGACCTAGCTAGAGGTATCTAGAACTTCGGTATTAAATAGGAGGGAAAAACTAAAGTGCCTAAGGGAAAACCCTCCCCTCTTTTAGTATAGGTCCGCCTCGAACGAGGTCGTAGTAGTAGTATATATAAAATTTACGCCGGCTGCCGCGGGCTCCTCCCGTATATTCGCTCTTCGGCGTAGGCCCTCTTAGGCCGTGGCCGCTACTATCCCGAGCGGCCGCGGCCCGGGCTTACTAGCCCGGGCCTAGGGTTATAGGTAATAGTCTTTCTCTAAGGGCCCGGCTCGCGAGCACCTCTATTCTCCTTAGCTCCCGCGTCGCTACTACGTAGCCGCGTATACGTCGGCCTATTAGTCTATTAGTTAGTAGGGCAGGTACTATCCGGTTGCCGGGCCGGGCGCTAGTATAGGTCGCTCTTAGGTAGGGCCGGCTAATCGAAATTCGGTCGGCCGGCTCCGCTAATCGAAAATCGGTTCCTATCCGGCTACGTAGCTTCCCGATCGGGGGCGCGGCGGCTTATATTTACCGTCTAGCGCGTAGTTACTAATTTTGCGCGCCTAGCCCGCGTATATATATACCTACCCTCTCCCCTTAGTTTTATACCTACCTCCCCCTACCTCTCTATCTACCCTCTCCTTTAAAAGCCCTGGTTTCTTACCCGCCTCGTCTCTATATCCTAGGTCTTACTAGCACTATATAAAGTTCGTTCGCTATCGTTTCGTAATATCTAACTAAGAAGCTAACTTAGGTAATAGCGGTTCGCCTCTTATAAAACCCCCTCCTTATAAGAAAGTCGCTACTATAGCGGGATCGGAGCGCTTTATCCTATATTTTATATATATTAAGCGCCTTACTAGCGAGCTTACCTATAAGTCCTTCGCTAGCTATTAAAACTAGTCCTATAAGTATTAGTCCCGCTTCTTTCCTAGGCTAGTCTTACCTTTAGTGCTTTTTACTAACTTTACTAACTATAAAGGCTAAAGCGTATATCGCTTACGCCGACTCTAACTAGTCCTATTACTAAGTAAGTAACCCTTTCCCGCTATAGTATAGTCTAAGTTTAGTGCTAATCTATATCCTAGATTACCTTTAAAGGTAAAGAGGCCGCCTATACTCTTTACTAGGCTTAGTCTAAGGTCGACTGCCCCTCTCTTATTAAGGGCTTAGTATAGGAGCGCCTTTACCGCGCCGCTCTAGAAACCTATATCCGCGCCGGTTAAAAGGCCCCCGCCGCTAAGGGTAAGGGCGCGTTAAGCGAGTCCGCCCTTAGTCTAGCTATAGTCGCTAAGAATATCGAGATACTCGCCTTAGCTTTTACTTATTTTATAGATAATACCCGCTATATATATAAGTCTTTAGAGAAGCACCTAAGTAATTTTAGCGATACTATTAAGACCTTAGCCTAGGTTAGGCCTAAGTCGCTCTTAGTTACTTAAAAGACTCTTATAGTAGTTAACGATCTCGCTAACTATTTCTATCCTATCGCTAGCGACGGTCTCGATAGTAGGGATAATAGTAGTTTTAATCTTCTTAGCCCCGGTCTAGCCCTAGCCCCTTTTAATAAGGGGAAGGGTAAGGGCAAGGGTAAGGCGGCTACCTCGTTTACGGCTCTATCTAAGGCTAAGGCTAAGGAGACCGTCGCTATCCCTATGCCTATAGTCGTCCCGAAGCTAGTATAGGAGCCCGCCTCGTTGCCCGCTATCGGTTTTAATACCGAGCTATAGCTCGGTAGTTCTCCTATCGCTAAACCCGCCCTAAAGTATCCCCGTTTTACGTCGTATAGCGACCCTACTAGCGCTCCCGACTTTATTTAGTAGCGTATTTATAGTCGTCGCGGTTTAGTCCTAGCTAAGATCGTCGCTAGTCTTAATATCGATTAGATCTATAGTTATAGTATAGGCCGTAGCGAACGCCTCCGCGCCGCCGCTAGAGTAGGTCTTACCTTAGTATAGACCTTAGTCGTTACTCTATCTTATAAGCTAGCTATCTAAGCTAGCTTTAGTTTAGGTTTAGGGTTAGGCCTAGCTAGCTATCGTTAAGCTTCTTATAGTAGTAGTAGTCCCTATACTCCTTATAAGTCCTAGGTTACTCCCTCCTATACTCCGCGTGCTACCTTAAGGGGGTCCTATTATTCCTATCGCGATAGCGAGGCGGATATTACTACTAATAAGTTAGGCTAAGGTTATAGTTTAAGGGCTAGTTATTAGCTCTATCTTAGTTTAGTTTTAGGTTAGGTCTTATTTAATTATAGTCTTTTAGTAGTAGGTCTTATTTTATAGCTATTAAGGCTAATATAGTTAGGTCTTATTAGTTCTATTCGGTCTATAGTTTAAGTAGCGAGGTATACGCTTAGTTTAAGTTTAGTTCGGCTAATACTATAGTCTTATTATTATAAGTCCTCTCCCTTTCTTAGGTCGCCTTAGTAAGGGAAGTAGTTAGCTAGGGTAGTCTTAGTTAAGGCCGCTCTATCTCTAGCGCGACCTTAGTCTTATTATCTAGCTTATCTATATATAGCCTCTAAGCTAAGTTAAACTAGCGGAGCCTACCTAAGCGGAGGAGCTATTACGCTAGCGGCGCTACTATCTTTTTCCCTTAAAGGCCCGCTCTTACGTCGCCTATATCCTAGGCCTATATTAAGAGGGGCTCCCTTACCTCTTTTATTAATAAGTAGTCGATTATCGTATAGTAGATAGTATCCTATTTTTATCTATAGGTATATATTAGCGAGACTATACTAAGGACCTATTAGTTAAAAAGGAAGTTATTAAGCCCGATCTTTCCTATATATATCTAAGTAATTACTATGCTAATATACTTAAGGAGGCCCTTATAGCGATCTAGCGTTATCGCCTTATCGAACTATAGTAGGAAGTCGGCGGGGTAGAAGGTAGTTTAGTATTATTAGATCGCGTCTTCCTTAGCGTTCTATTAAGCGGCCTATTCCTTATTTAGCCTTTTAAGTAACTTAGCTTTATCTAAGAGGTCGTCCGATCCTATCTAGCTCTAGACCCCCCTTATCTCCTCCGCGAGGGGGGGCCTACTAGGTAGTAGCGCCGCTAGGGGCCTGCTCTCCCTCTAGCGTCGCCTCCTCTTAAGTATATCCGCGACTATATTAAACGCGCGTTAAATTTAGCTTAAGAGCCCTAAGTCTTCTAGCCTCTAAAGGGTATCCGTTATTCTTTAGTTTAGGTAGAGGTCGATTAAGGGTACCTACGCTTCTACTTTTACTTAGTAAACCGGGGTCGCGTAGTAGGCACCCGTTACTACTTAGAGGTAGGCTAACTAGTCCCGTACTAGGTCCCGCGCGATCCTATATAGTTTCCCCCTTATAGGCGTTATCTTATAGAATATAACTATAGCGTAAGAGATTAAGGACCGGATTACCTTATTATAGACTTCCCTAGCGCGCGGTAGGGTATAGCCTTATATAAACGCTACGAGCTTAGTTAGGGCTATAGTCTAGCGCTTTATCTTCGCTTAAAGCTATTTTAGGTATGCCTTTTAACGTAATTTCTAGTATACCTAAACCCTTAGTAAGCGGGCCTCTTAGACCGGTATTACTACGTTAGCCCTAAGGCTAACCGGTATCGTTATCGCTTATCTCCTCCGCGTAAAGTATATTAACTCGCTTTTTAACGGTTCGAAAGTAACCGCGAACTTAGTCGCCTACTCTATATATACCTTCTAGGCCTCCTCTAAGCGCGCTACTATAGTAGCCTCGTTAGGTCTAATACTAACTATATTTATATCGTTAGCGAAGCTAACGGCGTAAATACTATATATTATACCGAGCCTCTTATATAGAGGGGTTATATAGTATAGGAATAGGATTAAGGATAAGGGGGAGCCCTAGGGGACTCTTAATAGTACCTAAGTTAGTTTTAAGGTCCTTTTATTAAAGTAAAAGGTCGATCTTCTATCGCTTATAAAGCTTTATATTAAGCTTATAAGCTATCTAAGGTATCCCTTAAGCTCTAGTTCCCTTATAAGCTTATTATAGTTAACCGTATTAAATACGCCCTTAATATCTAGCTATAAGAACGATACGATACCCTTATAGGCCTAGGTCGTATATACTAGTTCCGTTACTAATAAGATCGCCGCCTCTATAAAGCGTTCCTTCCTATTCCCTATTTATCCTTTTAATAGGATATCGTTCGCCTCCGCTACCCCCGCGATCCTCTAGGCTAGTATCTACTTAAGTACTTTTCCTATTATAGGTAAGAGGGAAATAGGTCTCTATCCCCTTACTATATAGTAAGCTTCCGGCCTCTTACTAAGCTTTTAGATTACTATTACGTTCGCGCTATAGAACTAGCCTAGGAAATATAAGAGTTAGGTATAAGCGTTAAAGATCGTAGCTAGTCGCTAGACTAGGGCTAGTCTATACTTCTTAATAAACCCTAGGGGGACGCCGTCCGGTCCCGCCGCTTTCTAGCTTACTATCTTACCTAGCGCCGCCGCGACGTCGGCTAGTCGGATCTATTAATCGACTATAAGGGTCGCCTCGGCTATAAGCCGGGGTAGCCCTTAGGTTATGCCGGCCTTTAGTAGGAAGAACTTAGCGGCTAGTATCTAGGCCTTCCCTTTAAAGGTTTCTATTAGTCGGTCCTCGCCCTCCTTAACTAGCGGCGGGATATAAGTTAGTTCCGGTAGTAGCTTACTACGGAGTCTAGCCTACCTCTCTACGTTCTAGAGCTTAGTATTATCTACGCTAAATTCCTCTAGGAACTCGCGCTAGTAGGCCCTCCTTACCTCGCGGACGGTCTACTTTTAAGCTATAGTCGCCTTATATAGGTCTTCTTAGTTCGCCTTACTCCTTTCTCGCTTATACTTCCTCCTTACCCTCTTAGCCTCGCTTATTGCCCTTCCTACCTCTAGGGTAAACTATACGTTACCCTTAAGTAATACTCGCCCTTAGTATAGAACTATAGCTTTTACGATCTACGCGAAGGTAGCGAAGACGTAGTCTAGGTCCCGGTTAATATCCTTAGGCGTCTAGAGCATTAGCTAGAGTAGCCCTAGCCGGGATATAGTCTTAGCTTTAACTAGCTTTACTTTTACTTCTTTTTACCTTAGGGCCGGTTTAAGCGCCTAGGCCTAGGTATTAACCTATAGTATAATAGTCTAGGGGATATAGTCTAACCTAGATAGGTTTAGGTTAGGCTTAGTATACCGTGTCTTAGTCTCTAGTATTACCTAAGCTAGGTCGATAGTACTATCTCTTTAGCTATAGAAAAATCCTATATACTCCTTTCTTAAGGTAGTAAGTTTAAGTTATAGTCTTATCGCCTCTTATATTAGTTATATCGCCCTATCTAAGGTTCTATTATATCCGTCCTAAAGCGGGTAGTAGATATTAAAGTCCCTTACTATTACTATAGGGTGCTCTAGGTCGATTACGCTTAGGTCCTATAACGCCCTAGCCCTTGCGGCCCTTAGTAGTAAGTAAATCGCTCTTAGTTTAGTACTATCCCCGAAAATTACCTCGCTTTAGTCTAGTCTAGACTAAGGCGACTATATCCCCGGCCTAAGCCTTTTATATATATATAGCGCGTACCTCCCCTCCCTATAAACTAAGCTATAAAGCGCCGCTCTAGGGGGTAGGGCCCCGCCTCTTAGTATAGCTTCTACTTCTTATAGTACTATTAGGTTAAAGCCGGCTTAGTAGTAAAGCGCTAACCGAGCTAGCTCGTATCTCTTCTATATATTCTAGTATAGTACTTTTAGTTATATATAGGTAGGGTCGGGGTAAAGGGGTTCGTCTATATAAGGAGGGAGGCGCTTTATCTCCTAGCGCTTCTTTATCTATTATACCTACGAATATCGTTCGTACTTAGTTCGGCCTCCCTAGCCCTATTAGCCGGCGGGTGTCTCGAGCTCGACCTCTTATCTTAGCGCGGTCTACCCGGTCCCCGCTTCTAGACTATAGGCGGCTCGGGGACGCCTTAGGTTTCGACGGTAAGTAGTACTTATTGCTCGGCGTAAGTCTAAGAGTTCGCGAACTATTAAGGTTATCGCGGGTAGTTTTCCCTCGCCTTTTCCTAGGCTTTATTTACTACGGGGTAAGTTCAGGTCTATAATAGGTAGTCTCCTTAGTAT
This sequence comes from Hirsutella rhossiliensis, assembly GCF_020360975.1. Classification (NCBI taxonomy): domain Eukaryota; kingdom Fungi; phylum Ascomycota; class Sordariomycetes; order Hypocreales; family Ophiocordycipitaceae; genus Hirsutella; species Hirsutella rhossiliensis. The sequence continues at coordinate 4,492,614 of NW_025408669.1, forward strand.
AAGATATAGTTATAAGGGATTTCGCCCTTCTTAGCCCTATATTTATCCTCGCCCTTATTATATACTATACTCCTATATTAGCCGTAAAGTTATATCGATATATACCGCTTAGTAATATAGCTATACCTATAGTAATTATAGTATCTCTATAGTTAGACCGACTTATCGTAGGGTTTATATTAAAAGATTTATACTTTAAGGACTAGGCCTAGGTCGTAGAGCCTATTAGCCTCTTCTAGGCTACCGACCTTAATAAGTATAGTCGTCGCCGTCGATATCTTAGATCGGGGGCATAGCGCCTAGGCCTAAAGGACCTTAACTTTATTCGCCTCTATAATCTTATAAAGTAGTCGCTCCTTATCTACTATTATTACCCCTAAGGGGACATTCTTAGCGACTACTATATACGCGCGGCGGGTAATCGTAGCTTTTAGTCCGAACGCGGCCTTAACCTAGCCTTAGTCCCTTTAGTAGGCTCTCGCCGAGGTATTAAATATAACCGCGATATCCCCGCTTTAGAGGCGCCTCGCCGCTATAGCGCTCATGGTCTTTAGGGCCGTGTTTACCGCCTTTACTATATCCTTTAGTTCGCGGCCTAGGATTTCGGGCGGTGCCCTAGTAGGGACCACGATAATTTCGCGTTTATAGCGCGGTAGGACCTGTTTTACCGCGGCTTCGTATTAGGTCGGTCCCCTAGTCTTAGCTACGACCGCGGCCTAGGTTCGCTTTAGGCCCTCCGGGCCTAAAGCGACGCCTAGGCGGAGTTCTTCCTTAATAGCTATAAGGAACGGTGTTCCTACTATAAATAAAGCAGCTATAATATACTCTCCCGATTATATAAGCTAATAAGTAGTATATTAATTATAAATAAAACCTTATCTTATAAAGTAAGAATCGCTTATTAATTTATATATTATTATATATTAAACGGGTTGCCGGTTATCGTATAATCGGGAATCGAAGGAATAGAGCTAGCTTAGAATACTAGCTAAGACCTCTTAAGAATACCGGCACGACTAACCTCCTTTAAATACGAATATTAAAGGAACTAAGACACTTCTAGATTTACTTAAGGTATTACGGAATTCCCTAGTCTTAGGGCTATATAGCAGCCTAAATCTAGTCCTAAAAGGTTCTTCCGTTTAGCTATAATTATCTATATAAGATAGTATATCCGCTAGTAGATAGAGATAGAATTATTAACTTTAATACCTCTTCTATATACTAATATACTACTAATAAATTCCGTTAAAAATCCTACCTTATACTCCTTCTTCCCCTTTATTACGTAGTCTTACGTGATTCCTTGATTTCCTAAAATTCCGCTTTTGCTTATATACCTTAAGAGGTTATAAGCCTAGCTTACTCCTTTTAAGCCGGGAAATTAACTACTTATACCTTTAAAATTCCTCGTCGAAATATTTAATTAAAATTCCTTTCGAAATTCCCCCTAACTTCTTTTACCTTCCTACGCTCTTAAACTCCCGTCTAGACTTCTCGATCCCTACGAATAAAATAATACCGAATTTATATAAAATAGGTAGATAGAAAGAATATAAATTTACTAGACTTAAGGGAAATTTAAATTATACCTTATAGACTATAAGGATAGAAGCTATCCTTATAAAAGAAAAGCTTATTACTGCTCTAGAGTAAGTAAATTATATATAGACTACGGAGGCTTTATCTATAATATTCCTTTAAGTCGAAGATAGTCCCTTAATATAAATTCGGCATCTAAAAAATGCTAAAGAAGCGTGGGATAAGCTTAAAAAGCTATATAATCCGTCGAACTTTTCGTCGAATTATCTGCTTATTAAGCAGCTCTTTAATCTTAGTCCCTCGGACTCTAATTTAGAGAAATACCTTTATAAGGTAAAGGAAATCTACGAGGATTTAAAATCCTATAATATAGAAATTCTAAAAGTTATTCTTATAGCATGGATTCTTAATTGCCTTAATAAGGAATTTAGAAGCTATATTATAAATATTACGTAGAGCCTTAGGTATAATTCTACGGCGTTTACCCTCGAAACCCTTATAGCTAGTCTTTTAGACAAAGCTAGAAGAATAGAGGATATAGACGAATCTTCGGAGAAAGCCTTCTTAATACGAAGGAAGCCTTAGAAATCCTATAGAAATTCTACGGATACTCCTTATTATAAGGAATATAAAAAACCAGGGCATTTTATAGTAAATTGCTATAAATTACACCTAAATAAGGCTCCCGCTTATTAGGTATTAAATAAAGGAAAAAAGGACGATAGGACTCGAATTTCTAAGAAGAGAAAATCTTCTTCTTCTTCTTCTTCTTCTAGGAAGAAATCCCCTTCTAGTAGCATTTCTACTACTAATAAAAGAAGGAAGGCTCGAATTACCGAGCTAGAGTCCGATTCGGAAGATAGTAATAAGGTCTTAAATATAGCTTCGTAAGAAGAAAATATAGACCTAGATATCGACCTTATAGACCTCTCTAGGGCCCCGACCCCTATATATACGTCTAAGGATTTAGAGGTAATTTTAACCTCTATAATTACCCCTATAGCAGAAGCTAATAAAGACTCTTTTTTAGGACCTCTAAAAGCCTCGATTCCTAGAATAAAGGAATTAGTCTTAAAGGTAAGAGAAGGAGGATTTCCTAGTTATAAGAATAAAAGGATCTTTGATTTTATATATAATACCGGAGCTACTAGGCATATAGTATCTAATAAGAATTTCCTTATTAACTATAAAGAAATTAAGTCTAAAGTTTACTAGGGAAAAGCTTCCTTTATATTAGTAAAGGAAAGGGGACTTAGTATTTAAGTTCCGTATAGTAGAAAAGGTATATCCTTCGAGACTGCTTTTATATACCGAATTAGGGGTAAATATACTATCCTAATCTTATTTTAATAATACCTATGCCTTAATAGGAGGAAATAAAGTCCTTTTATTAGATAATAAGGCTAAGGTCCTTACTAAAGGATTTCTTAGAAATAAATTATATTATATTCCTATAGAACCTTTATTAAAAAGCTAATCGATCCTTATTACGTCTTTAAAAGCAAAGGATATAGATTTTTATACTTAGCACTTACGCTTAGGGCATATAAATAGTAGGGCTATTTTAGAAATATTAAAAAGATATAATAAGGATATAAAAATGCCTCTAGAAGAGGAAAATAAAATAAGGCAGTGCAAAATATATATTAGAGCTAAAGCAACGAATAGGGTTAATAAATAACCCTCGTATAAGTCTTATTCCTATTTAGAAAAATAGTATTAGATATTTAGGGGCTAATTAAAGTGCCTACTTATAATAAATATTACTATTATATTTCTTTCCTAGACGTAGGAACCCGATATCTAGAAATATACCTTCTTCGAAGAAAAGGGGAAGCTTTAGATAGGTTCCTAGAATTTAAAAATAGGGTAGAAAATAACCCTAAAAATACTAGGATTAGAGAAGCATTTTCTAATAATGCTAAAGAATTTATATATAAAATAAAGCTCTACTACGAAAAGGAAGGAATTACCTTTAATTCTAGTCCTCCTAGGACGCCTAAATCTAACGGTAGAATAGAAAGAATAAATCGTATAATATTAGAAAAAGTACGAGCTCTTTTATTTACTGCTAGGCTTCCTAAATACCTATAGGGAGAAGCTGTTTTAATAGCTACCTATTTATATAATAGATCACCGTATTCTACGATAGGATTTAAAAGTCTTATAGAAAAGAGGGATAATATAATACTACCCTTCGAGACCTTAAATAAAATTAAGACCTTCGGAAGCCTTATATATTATAAAAATAAAGACCCTAAAGATAAGCTAGATAATAGAGCTTTTAAGGGAATAATAGTAGGCTATTTAGAAAATGCATATAAAATCTAGGATTTTTCTAAGAGAAAGATTACTATCTCTAGAGATATTGCTATACTAGAAAATAAATTTATAAAAAATCTAGAAATCTCTAGTAGTAATAATACCTTTAATTTTAATTCTATTCTAAATAAAGATAAGCTAGAAAGCTATATCCCTATAGAGGAAGCTACTAGAGAACCTAGAGATAAAAGTCCCTCGCCCTATATAAGAAGAGTCTCTAAATAACGATCCTATTCCTACTACTAGTAAAATAGTAGTAGAATTACCTAAGAAGCTAGAAGGGTTCGATTCTAACTATATCGAATACCCTAACGTTAATTTATTTCTAAACTGCGATTTTATAGAGTTAATTCTAGCTAGTATAGAAAATCAGGATCTAAAAATTCTAAAGACCTATAAATAGGCAATAAATAGCCCTAAAATAGTATTTTAGAAACATACTATAATTAAGGAAATTATCTAGCTAATTAAATATAAAACTTAGGGATTTTCCTACCTCCCTAGGGATAAGGAGGCTATAGGAGGCCGCTAGGTCTATACTATTAAGAAGGATAGTTAAAATAATATAATAAAATATAAAGCCCGTTTCGTAATATAGGATTTAAGCAGATCTATAGCTTAGATTTCCTAGATACCTTCTCGACTATAGCTAGACCTAAATCTATTAGAATTCTACTTATTTTAGCTATTATCTACGAATTCGAAGCTTTATAAATAGATATAATAAATACCTTCGTATATACCGATATAGATAGCGAAGTATATATCGATCTTCCTATAGGCTACGAAGAATACGCTCTTAAAGAATATTATTTAAAATATAGATTAGCTTATAGAGCTAAAGGAATTAAATTAACTAAATTCCTAGACCTATATAAAACCGGTTAAATTAAAGCAAAGCTAAAGAAAGCATTATATAGCCTAAAATAAAGTCCTAAGCTCTAGTATAATTATTTAAAAATTATACTAAATAATCTCGGATTTCTTCCTCTTTTAATAGATAAAGGAGTATTTATAAATAAGGACTATAGTATAGCCTTAGTAATTTACGTCGACGACTTTCTTATAGTAGGGCCCTTTAAATCTATAATAGAAGAAAGATTATTTAAAGAATTATCTAAATTCCTAGATTTTACTATCTTAGGAGATATAAAAGACTTCTTAGGTCTAAATATTATAATAAACCGAGAAAATAAAGAGCTATATATATCCTAAGAAAATTATACCTTAAATAAATTAAAGGAATTTAATAAAGAAGGTTTAGGAACTTCGAATTTACCCGCTATAGTAGGCTTTAAGCTTATAAAAGCAAAGGAATTACCTTCTAAGGAAGATATATTATAATTTTAGAAAGAAATAGGATCTTTATTATACTTAGCCTTATTTACTAGGCTAGATATCTTATATTCTATAATTTCCTACGCTAGATTCGCGGCTAAGCCTAACTAAACGTATTTTAAGGCTTTAAATATAATTTAGAAATATTTAAATAAATTCCCTAGCCTAAAGATTAAATATAATTGCAATATCCCTTTTACCTATCTATATATAAAGGGTTTTACTAACTCTAGCTAGGCGTCGGATTTAACGGACGGAAAATCCTTTTCCGGTTACTATTTTTATATATATAATAATATAATAAGCTAGGCTTACTCTAAGTAGAAAGCCGTTGCCCTTTCTACTTATAAAGTAAAGTATATTAGCCTTAGGGAGGCAAATAAAGAAGCTATTTATTTAAATATACTTTTTAAAAAATATTACTAAGGATCTATCTATTAAGATTCCTAATACTATACCTCCTATTTTAACGGATAATACTACTGCTATTAAATTAGTAGAAAATCCGGAATTTTATAAAAGGTCTAAGTATATAAGATTAGCCTATTACTATACTAGAACCAGTATAAGAGAAGGGGAAATTAGAGTTTTTTATATTAAATTAGAAGATAATATAGCTAATATTTTTACGAAGGAATTAAGACCTAGATTACTCTATAAATTTAGAGACGGTCTATCCTTAATATAAGTTCCTAAGCAATTAAAAGGGGTTTTTAGATATTTCTTATGCTTTCTATATCTTTCCCCTACTAGGTTTTTCCTTTTTTAGGTTTCCTAGAGAAATATTTACTAGGTTTTTATCTATTAAGATTTTCCTAGCAATAATAGGTTTTACCTTATATAAGGTTATCCTATAAATAATTATTATAACTATAGATTTTTCCTACTATAGGTTTTTGGTTTTTATATATCCTATTAAGGTATAAGAATAGTTTTCCTATATTAGGTTTTTACCCTATATATACTACTATAAATAAATTAGTAAAGAGTATATAAATCTACTCTTTAAGGGAGGCTATAAGGAACGGTGTTCCTACTATAAATAAAGCAGCTATAATATACTCTCCCGATTATATAAGCTAATACGTAGTATATTAATTATAGATAAAATCTTATCCTATAGAGTAAGAATCGCTCGTTATTTTGCATGTTATTATGCATTAAACGGGTTGCCGGTTATCGTATAATCGGAATCGAAGGAACAGAGCTAGCTTAGAATGCTAGCTAAGACCTCTTAAGAACACTAGCACGACCAACCTCCTCTAAACACGAATATTAGTAGAACTAAGACACTTCTAGATTTACTCGAGATATCACGGAATTCCCTAGTCTTAGGGCTATATAGCAGCCTAAATCTAGTCCTAAAAGGTTCTTCCGTTTAGCTATAATTATCTATATAAGATAGCATGTCCGCTAGTAGATAGATAGAGGATAAATAACTTTAATACCTCTTCTATATACTAATATACTACTAATAAATTCCGTTGAAAATCCTACCTTATACTCCTTCTTCCCCTCTATTACGTAGTCTTACGTAATTTCTTAATTTCCTAAAATTCCGCTTTTACTTATATACCTTAAGAATCTCTTAGAATAATATAGTTATATTAATAAATCTATTTATACTAAGGAACCCTTATAAGAAAAACTTTACTAAAAGTTATTAAACCCTAATTAAATAGTATCCTTTATAGTTATTTAATCTTACTATTAAACTACTAAGAAACTCCGCTACCCTATAATATCGCTTATATATAATTAAGTTCGTTCGCCGCGATAGCTTAGATTCTATATATTAGCTTATCGATATAGCCTTTTATACTTATCTTTTTATTTAGCTTAAAGAAATACTAGTCTTAGTATAAGATTTTATTTATTTATAGGGCTTCTTATATTACCTTATACCTTTACTTTAAAATTACTTTAACCTTTAGGTATTACTACTTAATTATCTTAAAGTATAGCCTAACTATACCTTTAACTTAGTATTAAATTATTATTAAGGCTAAGTAGCTATATTCCTACCCTTCTTACTAAGTAGTATAAGGGACTAATATATAAGTAAAGTTATAAGGAACTTAGAAGATATAAAGAAACTACCGCTATACTTATAGGAATATATAGAGTCTAGTATACTATCCTTCTTTTTAAGTATTAAAAATAACTAAGTTTCCTTCCTTATAGTCCTAGAAAAACGCTCCTTAATAAAGTCCCTTTTTATTTAGTCCTACTAAAAAGTTAATAACTTTAGTTATATACCTTTATTTATATATAAAGTAACTAAGGTTAAAGGTAGGAGCGGTAAACTTAATTAAATACTTTTTATTTTTTAGGTATTTATAGTACTTTATATATCTATCTTTTATATCTTTAATAAGTTCCCCTTAGTAGTTAGTATAAACTAATAGTAAGTAAGGTAAAGGGTATATTATATTCTTAATACCTTTTATTAAGATCTTAATTATTATATTAAGGCTAAAGGTTATAGCTTATTATTTATCGATAGCTCTATAAAGAAAGTTATATATATTAATAATATACTCTTCTTAGTAGTATTACGGAGTAAGTAGAGGCGTATACGTAGGTGCCGTCCGTAAGATAATATTAATAAGCTATATAGAGCTCTTCTATACGCGGCTAGCCCGCTCCTATACTTATAGGATCCGGCCCTCCGCACGTAACTATATAGCTTAAGCCGCGGCCTAAGCCTATTACCTATAATAGTTAAAGACTCTTATATAATGCCCTGCCTCGAGCGCGGCGTAGCGCTGCCCTATTAACGGCTCCCGTATAATTAAGCCCGTACTACGGGCTCTTCCCCGCCCTTTCCTATTAATAAGGCCGGCCCTACTAGCCCTATTATCCCCGCGCCCGTTAGCCCGGGCAGCTAGGACCCAGCTCTATACTCATCGGCCGGCTAGCCGTTTAAATAGGGGCGTAACCTATTATATACGCCCCTAGGTAGCCAGCGGCTAGTCCGGACCTACGTAAGCCTTAGGTTGCCCGTCCCCTCTACCTTAGGTAGCATCCTCTACTAAGGGGTATATAAGGCGGCATCCCCCCTTTCTCCCTTCCCTTCCTTCTCTCCTTTCTTTAACTATAGTAGTAGTATTAATAGGTAAGTTCCGCTCTACCTAAGGCGTTAGTCTATTCCTAGCTATATAGGCCGCTCTATTAATATATACTTATAGTAGTAGCGGTAGTAGTAATAATAGCCTTAATAATAATAATAACTTTAACTAGTAAGTTCTACGCCTTATAAAGCGGGAGGCCGTATTCCGTCGTACTAACTTCCGCGATAGTTATATCCGCCTCTCCCTCTCCTACCTCCTCTTTCTTAGAGCGTATAGAGTCGTTCGTCGACGCCGTACTAGCCGCGGCCGACGATAACTCCGCCGCTGCCGCCGCTCTTACCCGCGCCGCTACTACCGCTCCTACCGCCGCCGCCGCCGCCTCTGCTACGCTATTCGCTCTTACGTCGCCCCTTAGGGTAACGACGCTATCCCCGCCGCTACCTATAACGCCCGGCCCCTCGGCCCCCGCCTCTATCTCCGCTACCCCTATAAGTCCGTAGTTAGGCAAGCGTAATAGATATTATCCGCTAACCTCCTATAGTATAAGCGCTAAGTATAGGCCGGCGCCGCCCGCTCGGCCCCTTATATACGTTATACGTCGTAGGAGCTCGACTACTCCGACTAGGCTAGGCGCCGCCGCGGCGGCAGCTACTACTAGTACGCGCGAGCCGGCCGCGCCTATAAGGCGGCGCCTCTTATCCTGCTCGCTACGGCGTCGGCTTAGAAGGCCGGCTTGCACGGGTAGGCGCGGGGGGCTACTAAGAAGCGCCTTACCGCCGCCGCCGCCGCCTACCGTAACCTCCGCGCCCTCGAGCGATAGGGCCTTATGCTTAAGTAAGTCCTACTCCTCCGCTCCCTTATTTCCGCCTCTAACGCACCCGGCGCTAAGGATACTACCTCCGTCGCCCTATCGGCGGTCCCCTTAGCCGTGCCCGCCTCCGCTACCGCCGCTGCCCCTACCGCCGCCGCTAGCCGCCGCCCCTCTACCCCCGGAGCCGCCGCCGCCGCCGACTAGCTTATAGGCTTAGAGGGCCGCCTTAGCGCCCTAAAGACCGCCGCCGCCGCTAATAAGAAGGAGGAGGCCGATAAGGACAACGATAATAAAGATAATAATAATAATAACGATAAAGAATAGGCCTAGGTAGTCTAAGGGCTCTACCTTATAATAAACGCTATTTTTATCTCCGCCTATACTATTACGCTTATATTACCTATATTACCGTAACTACCCCCTCTACTATACTTACTTTATAGTCCTAGCCTAGGCTACTATTAGTAGTCCGCTAGTTTATTGTTCTTATCTATCGTTCTAAATAAGGCTTTAAACTTATCGAGGGCTATAGTTCTCGTAAACTTATATATAGGTTCCTACGTAGGGTCGAGATACCCGTGCTACTTAATAAGGACCTCCTAGCGTTTCCCCCTACCGACCTTTTTCTAGCGCGCGGCCCGTATCTCTTTAACCTTAAACTCGTCCTCTCCCTCTACCTCGATTACGGGCGGTTAAGCGTCCGCTACTTCTTATCTAGGTAGTAGGTTAAAGGAGGCTCTATAAAGGAGGTCTACGTTAATCTTATTATAGACCCCCGTTAGGAGACTATCGAGCTCTATAACCTATAGGCTAATAACCCTCTATACTATAAACTTTACGTATAACTAGTTAAGCTTCTTCTTTAGCTATACCGACCTATAGTTATAGAGGTCTAGCTATACCTTATCTCTTACCGTAAACCTATTTACTAGGGCCTTAGTCTTATTAGCGTGCTACTCTTAATCTTACGCCGTAGCGGCTATCGCGGATTAGTAATAATCCGTAGTCTCTTATAGCTTTTATATAAACGCGGAGGCGCGGCCCTTTAGTAACGAATTACTATACTACTCTACTACTACGTCTATAGTAAAGGGAACTAGTAAGGGTAGTTTAAAGCTATACGTTATAAAGAAAGGGGCTATCTTAATAGAGGTATATAGTTTACTATTTAATATAAGTTAGGCCGTGGGGAGCTAACGGTCTTAGTCTACTTAGTTACGGGCTACGACGGCCTATAGGTAAGCCTATACCTCTTAGTTAACCCTCTTAGGCCCTCCGTTAGTCTATAAGTAATATACTATGCTAAGTAGCTATATAATCTAAAGCAGCTAGTATAGGTACTACTAAAAGCGGCTAGTCTAATTTAATCCCCTATCGCTTATAATAGAGGCTAGCTAGCTATATAAGCGGGCCTAGTACTATAGGAAGCGCTCTACGTAAGACTTTATATCTATAAACGGCATTAGCTCTAATACTATAGACTTACTAAGTCGGTCCTTAATTACCTATATATAGCGGTTGCCGCCCTCTATAAGTAGGAGGTCCGTTATAAAGTCTATTTATATATACGTATAGAACTAGTCGGGTACCGGAAGCTACTTAAGTAGCCCCTTAAGCTACGCCCTCTAAATCTTAGTACGGCCGTAGATATCGTAGTTATAGAGGAAGCGGCAAACGTAGTACTATAGGAGGGGCTAGTAGAAATCCCTCGCGAGGCCTACTACTATACCCTGCTTACCTAGGTAGCCTACGATACTAGAGTTATAGACGAGCTAGACTAGCTTCCCTTAGAGCTCGTTCTATTCGTTTAGCTCCGGCGGTTTATCCTTCTCCCTAGCTTCTATAGTATATAGCGCGCCTAGCACCTATAGTCTCCCCCGCTAACGTAGGTGCCCCTATAGGTCGATATAATAGTCGGCTACTTATACTTTTAGCTTTAGCTTTAGATCGAGGCATCGAGCGCTAGACTTAACGGCGCGGTTCACGCTCTTATAGGTACGGTCTAGAGATAACATCCTATCCTATAAGCGCTAGAGGACCTTATCTTAGAATACCCGCGCCGTACGCGCCCCTAGGCCGGTCTATCCCTCCTCGCTAAGCCGAGGTAAAGGTACGGGGGAAGGCTTATCCGTTAGCGCCGCGCCTTCCTCTACTAGGGAAGCTCCTATATAAGTCTATAGCGCTTCTTATAGGATAAGCTATAGATCCTAGGCCTTAATGTCCGCTCCCGTCGGCCGGTCTTAATCCCTCCGGGAAAGTATATCTAGGACTACGGAGTCCCGCCCTAGCCGGTACTTAATCGAGAAGTTAAAGCGTAAGAGATACTCCGCTTAGCGGGCTTACCGCTCTAAGAGGTGCTAGCGAGTTATAAAGTACTAGAGGTTCCTATAGTCTATAAGAACCTCGAAGCTCTTATAGCTTTAGAGCTCCGCTTACTATTACTTAAGGTAGCTAATAATCGCTAGTATCTCCTTATCGTAAATAGCGTAATTCCGCTCCGCTAGGGTTAGCTTATAGGAGTAAAACGCTACCGGTTACTTCCGCCTATCTACCTCCTAAGAGAGCGTTCCTCTAAGTGCCTAGCCGCTATAGTCTACTTTAACTAACGTAGACCGGTCGAAGTCCTACTAAAGTAGTACCGGGGCTTAAGAGAATAGGTCCTTAAGCGTACGGAACGCTCCTTCCTATATAGGCCCCTAGCGAAAGGCGGTCTACTTCCCGGTAATCTTATTTAGGGGCATTATAATATAGGAGAAGCCCTTAATAAATATCCTATAATAGTTCGCGAACTTAAGGAAGCTCTATACGCCTATCTACGTAGTTAAGGTAGCTTAGTCCTAAATCGCCTAGATCTTTACGGGATCCGCCTATATACCTATACTAGCGTAGATAATAAAGCCTAGGTACTTAACCCTCTTAACCCTAAATTCGTACTTATCTAAGTTAAGGTAGAGCCTATAAAGTTAAAGGCGCTCTAGGACCCTCTATACTTTCTATATATAGTCCTCGTAGGAGCTGCTCGTATAGATAAGAATATTATTTATATATATAGAGGCGAACTCGTCGAGAAAGTCCTAAAGCACGTTATTAATATAATACTAGAAGGTAGCGGGCGCTCCTAAGAGGCCGAAGGGCGTTATAAGCTACTCGAATAAGCTATAGCGTATACGGAACGCTATCTTCTACTCGTTACCCTCTAAGATCTATACCTTATAGAACGCCTATTTTATATCTAGCTTCGTAAACTACTTTGCCTTCGAAAGGTTATAGAGCGTATCTAAGATTAAGGGCAAGGGGTAGCGGTCTAGCCTTATAATTACGTTTAGAGCCCTATAGTTATAATAGAACTATATCCCGCCCCTTAGTTTACGTATAAATAGGACTAGCGCTCTTACTTTAAAGCTACTTACTTAAATAAAACCCTTATCTAAGAGGTCCCTTAGCGTCTTCTTTAGCACTAGTAGTTCCGCGTATAATATACTATATAGCGGTCCGAACGGTATAGGTAGTTCCTACCCCTTCTTATTAGTACGGAGTACGATCTTATAGTCTACCCCTAGCTTATATAGGTTAAGCTTATCCGCTTCCTAGGACTTAAATAGCGGTAAGAGGTCGTAAAAGCGCTCCGGTATCTACTACTATAGCTTAGAGGGCGACTTCGGCTTCTTTACCTAGAGGGCCTTATCGATATCCGCTAAGCTAACTACGTAGACCGCTATATTAGCCGCTGCCTAGCCTTCCTCCTACTTTAACCGTCGTACGGTTCCTATAAAGATAGAGGCAAGGACTTCTTATACTAAGTATAAAGCTCGCACGCTTAGTCCTACGCCTATAAAACCGTCGTCGTAGCAGACCTACCGTTACGTAGGCCTAAACTATAGCTTCTTCTAGTATAGAACCGAGTATAACTCTATATATAATAACTAGGGTTTCCCGAGGATTAAGGGAAACTCTAGTTAAGGGATTATATAAGCTACGATAAGCTTACGGTAACCGTCGACCTCTATAGCTAGCTATATAATGCCCTTAATTACCGTACCCTCTATCGCGCCTAAGGCGCCCTTTACTCGCTTTAGGGCGATCTTTTCTACTAGCACTTATATCTCTCGTATAAGCGCCTTATTAACTACGGCGTAGTATTAATAGCCCTCGTCTATAAAGGCGGCGACGGGTAAGGAGTTATTAACTATAACTTATATTAAAGTAGGCTCCTCTTCTATATAGGCGGATAATTCCTCCTTCTCCTTTACTAGTGCTAGTAATTAGGGCTCTAGAGCCCGTCTTTACTCTAGAGCTACTCTTTTTCCTCTAGGCCTAAGGGAGCGGAGTCCTCTTTATCGTCTAAGGCAAGGAGCGGTTTTATCTTTACTACTTAAACTACTATAGGCCGCTTAGCTAAAAGGAAGGGGCATTTTAATATAAAGTATATAAACGCGGCGTAATATAAGCAGCGGCCGTTAGCCTTCTTTTTCTTAATTTCCTCGCTCGTTACCTACTTCGCCCGCTACTTAGAGAGCGGGATAGTATAAGGGATATTTAAAGACGACTTCCTACCGCGTTTAGCTCGGTCTATACGGGTAGCCGATATTAAGGTATCTCCGTTAGTATCGATAGTCGGCTATTCCTCTTATAGAGGGGCGGTAATCCCGTTACCGCTATACGGCGTGCGCTTATAAAGCTTTTAGAAACGCGGCGTCTACTCGTAGCCCTATACTACCTTTATTAACCGGCTTACGTACTCGCCGTAGTTAGTAGGTATAATTACGGGGATAAGTAGCTCTTATAGGGCTAGCGTAATCGAGTTTTATAACTATATAAGCTTCGCGCTATCTTCCTATACTATAGTTCCCGCTACTCGTAAGAGCGTCTCTTTAAAGTTAAGGAGGAATTCGCTAAAGGTCTGCCCGTCCCTTTACTTAAGGGTCTATAGCCTATCCTATGCCTTCTCCCGCTCCTATACGTTGCCGAACGTATATATAAGGTATTAGAAGAAGTCCTATAAGTCGCGTCTACCTCTAGGGCCGCCCTTATCTTAGAATCTAGAGATCCGCTATATCTAGGGCTCTAGTAGCGTATAAAGGAGCGAATACCACGCTATATTACGATAGCCGTTTAAGCCCTATTTCTCGTCTATTATAAACTTCGTCTATAGCCGGCTAAGGAAGAAGTAGAAGGACTTAAGCTTACCGTCCTAAGTCGGCTAGGGAAGCGGCTTTTATATCGGTAGTGCCGCCGCCGTAACTAGTATTACTAAGGTCGTAGGGGTTAACGCTAGTCTCGTAGACGGCTCCCCTAGTATAGCGAGAACCTCGTTCTTCTCGCTAGCTATCGCGCTTTTAATCGCTTCTAGGATAGCTATAATACTTCCTATCCGCCTAGGGGGTAGCGGGGTGCTCCCTTAGGGAAGCGGCACCCTTTTTAGGGAGATATCTATTAGATCTATTAGTTAATAGCTTATACTATTACGGAGTAGGTAGAGGCGTATACGTAGGTGCCGTCTATAAGATAATATTAATAAGCTATATAGAGCTCTTTTATACGCGGCTAGCCCGCCCCTATACTTATAGGATCCGGCCCTCCGTACGTAACTATACGGCTTAGGCTACGGCCTAAGCCTATTACCTATAATAGTTAAAGACTCTTATAAGTAGGCCTTATTCCTAGTAAATCTATTTATCTTTTTAACGCCCTTATATATTATCTAAGCGTCTTTAAGGGTAATATCCTATTATTTAATAAAGCCTATTAATATTAAGTACTAACGATCTTTATAAATATATTAAAAAGGTTACTTCTACCTATAAACTTCTTATTAGTCTTAGTTTATAAACTTTTCCTTATCTTTAGCGTAAAAGCGCCTTTTACTACCTTTTACTTTAACTTTACTATAATAAGTAAGTAAAATAAAGCTCTTACTCTTAAATAGTAGTATATTAAAGAAGATAGCGGTATTCTTAGGAAGGTCTATAGCTAAGCCTAAGATATTATTTAGGTTCGCCGCTATATCTTAGGAAAGGGTAAAGTAAGTAAAAAAAAGGAAGAAAATAAGATTAAATAGTTAAGGTAAGTAGTTTTAAGTTATAACGCTAAGAGGCTAAGAGGGTATTATATATATATATAAGAGTTATATTAATAAAAGGGATTATTATAAGTAGGGAAGTATATAGAGTATATATATATATATATATATATATATATAAAAGGAAGAAAAAGAAAGGAAGAAAGAGGGTATAGTAAGAGGAATAAATAATTATTAAAGCGTATAGTTATTAATTACTTTAGCTAGCCTTTATAGTAGTAAGGTCTTAGGCGTATTTAAGGGTTATACTTAAATAGCTTCTTTTACTAGTTATCGATTAAGGAGCTATTTAATCTCTACCCTTTTCTTTCCTTTTTTACTCTTTTTATTCCTCTTCTTCCTCTTTTCTTCTTTATCTTCTTTATTTCTTTAAACCGCTACCTCTTATCTTCTCTTTTTATAACTACCTCTTCTTCCTTATTATATCTTATAAGACCGCTAAACTTAAGACTAAAGAGCTACTAGATATCGTTAACCTCTTTTTAACTACTCTTTTATAACCTTTCCTTATTACTACTACTCTTCTTACTTAAAATTATTATACTAAGGTCTTTCCTTTTTATATAAAGTACTTTTAAGTAATAACTATCTAATTTATTTAATCTCGCTTAGCTCGTTTTAACCGTCTTTTTTTATAGATCTATAGTTACTTTAAGACCTAAGTTTATAGTAGAAATAATATCGGTTACTAAGGGTTTCTAATTTATATAGAAATTACCTTTAATTATAGGTTTTATTAAAAGCTCTTAATATTATTAAGATTAAAGCGCGCGGTCGCTCTCTTTTCTCTTACTTTCTTAAAAGCACGCTAAGTTAGTATAATTAAATTAT
Source organism: Hirsutella rhossiliensis (assembly GCF_020360975.1). Lineage (NCBI taxonomy): Eukaryota > Fungi > Ascomycota > Sordariomycetes > Hypocreales > Ophiocordycipitaceae > Hirsutella > Hirsutella rhossiliensis. Next base: position 4,508,611 of record NW_025408669.1, read on the forward strand.
CTTCTATACCCTTTATTATAAACGTTAGCTAGTAACTTATATCCTTATAGAAATCGTTTATTAATATAAATACTTCTTTTCTTAGCTTAGTTTAAAGTAGTAAGAATACTTTTAAGTAGTCTTAATTACTTTATATAGAACTTATAACCCTTACTTTTATTAAAGGTATATTCGAACTTATTAAACGACTATAACTTCCGCTTATAAGTATATTATATTTCCTTTTTATAAGTATATCTCTCTTTTAAGTACTATTAATAGCTTTTACGCTAACTATATTTAAGATTTAACTAAAGTACTTATTTATAAATAGTAGTACTTCCTTAAATACTATAAGGCTACTTATAACTTTAATAGATTTACTAACTATATATATAGTTATAATTTCTATACTAACCTTAAGACTAATAAATTTTATAATAAGTATATTAATAATAAAACCGCCCTTTATCTTTTTTATAATATCCTTAATCCCTTTAGTCCTACTAAGAATTTAAAAGAAAGGAAGGAAATTAACCTTATACTTATTTTACTTAAAAAGAGATTATATACGTTTAATAAGCTTACTCTTAAGTAATAATTAAATAGTCTTTAAGTTCGCTTTATAGTAGTTTATAATAGGTTTACTAAGAGTAAATAGCTTTATTTAATTACTATTTTTAATAGTAAAAGTTTTTCTCTTAAGGTTATATATATTTAATTTAATAAGTCGAAAATATATTAAAATTTATCTTATAAGCGCGTTTATTTTCGCTATAGTAAGTCTCCCTTTTTATAATAAAGAATAAACGTCCTTATTTATAAAGTAAAAAATCTTAATCTTAAAGGAAGTAAGTAATAAGAATATTTATTTTCTTACTTTATTATTTAATTATATCTCTATTTCTTTTCTTTAATATAGTAAAGGATAGGTTATTATTAAGGAAGGGTAGGAAATATTATCTTTATTTACTTAAGGAGCTTTAAGTAGAAAATTTAAAATAATAAAGTAATAAGTAAAGCGCTTATAAATATCTTAGCTACTATAGTTATCTTTTAATTAAATAGTTAGATAGTACCTTAGTTACTAGTTAGGTTTTAGCGTGCTTCTTATAATAGTTATAGATTTTTATTTCTACTACCTTTTCCTCCTTAGCTCCTTTTTACCTCCTCCTTTTCTTATTAAATTAGCGTCTTTAAGGTTCTTATATAAAGATCCTTTTTTACTTTACTAAGTTATAGTAGCTAAACCTTAATTATATACCTTAGGCCTTTCTTAGGTATCTATAGTTACTCTTTTTTCTCTTTCTAGCTTTAATCCTTCTAAGGTTTATTAAGAAGTTATTACGACTATAGTACTATTTAAAGATAAAAATAGCGTTAATTATAAAGTAAAGCCTTTAAACTACTTAGGCCTATTCCTTATTATCGTTATTACCCTTATTATTATTATCGTTATCCTTATCCTTATTAGCCTTCTCCTTTTTATTAGCGGCGGCGGCGCTTTCTAAGGCGCTAAGGCGGCCCTCTAAGCCGGTAAGCTAGTTAGCGGCGGTAGCGGCTTTAAGGGTAAAGGGGTAGCGGCTAGCGTTAATAGTAGCGGTAGGGGTAGTAGTAGTAGCGGAGGCGGGCATAGCTAAGGGGACCGCCGATAGGGCGATAAAGGCGGTATCCTTAGCACCGGGCGCGTTAAAGGTAGAAGCGAGAGAGCGAAGGAGTAAGGACTTACTTAGGTATAAGGCCCTATCGCTTAAGGGTATAGAGGTTACGGTAGGCGGTAGCGGCGGCGGTAAGGCGCTTCTTAATAGCCCCCCGCGCCTACTTATACGAGCCGGCCTTTTAAGCTAACGCTATAGTAAGTAGGACGGGAGGCGCCGCCTTATAGGCGCGGCCGGCACGCGCGTATTAGTAGTAGCTACCGCCGCGGCGGCGCCCGACCTAGTTAAAGTAGTTAAGCTCCTACGACGTATAATATATATAGGGGGCTAAGTAGGCGGCGCCGGCTTATACTTAGCGCTTATACTATAGGAGGTTAGCGGAAGACGCTTATTACGCGTGCCTAACTATAGACTTATAGGGGTAGCGGAGATAGAGGCGGGGGCTAAAGGGCCGGGCGTTATAGGTAGCGGCGGGGACGGCGTTATTACCTTAAAGAGCGATATAAGGGTAGCTAGCGTAGCGGAGGTAGTAGCGGCGGCGGTAGGCGCGGTAGTAGGGGCGCGGGTAGGAGTAGCGGTAGCGGCGGAGCTATCGTTAGCCGTGCTTAGTATAGCGTCGACGAATAACTCTATACGCTCTAAGAAAGAAGAGGTAAAGGAAAAGGAGGTAGATATATTTAGCGCGGAAGTTAGTATTATAGATTATAGCCTCTTACTTTATAAGGTAAAGAACTTATTAGTTAAAGTTATTATTATTATTAAGTGTAGGAATGTATCTATCTAGTGGTGTGACCAACCATGGTTGGCACGTGACCCGTACGGTCACGTGTGCGGCTGAGGGCAGCGTGCCCCCTTTCTCCACGCTGGCCTCTGCCTCCTTAGATAGAGAATCAAGACGAATACAACATCAGGTTAACCCTAGTACCGTCTCATTGCAGCAGCTGCCGCAGGTGCCTACCCACACTGATCAGTGACCGGCCCACGCCCGTCACAGACAGCTAAGTAGAAGAGACAAATTCCTCAACCTTCGAAGGTGCTATAGTCCGCGTCACTTTACTGTGGCCCTGAGTAGCGCTCAGAAGAAGGTTATTTGTGCTAAGAACAAGGAATCTCCCGCTGGTTTGCCCAGCCGCGCGAGAGTCCTTCCAACTGTTGATTACGATCGCCCGCTAGTTTGCCTAGCCGTGAGCACCGGAATCGACAGGCGACCACATCGCAAACAACTAGTAAGAACGTTCGACCCTTGACGTTAAGTAGCAAGATCCCCGTCAGTTCAGTCTGGCCGCGAACGACCTACTTAGTACGCGACGCTCGACCTCCTATTAGCGACAACTCGTATACGAAGAGACCAATACGAACCCCACATCGTCTCATTCATTTGATCACGATAGCCCCGACCGCCCGAGCTATGTCCCCAGAAGCCCAGCTCGAAGAAATATGCGACCAGATGCAGGCACTAGACATCCAAGCATCCGCATTCCGACAAATTAATATCGACCTTTGGGACAACGATATCACACACGACGAAAAGGACAAGATCGCAGTAACGACATATGTGGCAAAGTTCATATTCATCGTTCAATCTGGCAGTGATCAAGGATACGACCTCCTTGGTTACTTCCAACAGCATTTTGAAGAATGGACCGAAGACACATGGGACCGCGCCCGAATGAATACAAGAGAGCCCTCAGAAACTACTAAGGAAAGAGGTATCTACACAGGTTCACAAAGGGAAATTCGCAACACAATTTCTCATATTACAAACTATCGAGAACCCACAAACCTGGCCAGAGCAGGAGTTTACGGAGATGGTGTTTGATGAGAGGACTGCTGCCTTCAGGAGGCAGACAGCATTACTAGGATCAAATGCTTCCACTAATCCCCATCCGTCTCAACCTCCTTCACCATCAGTTACGCCCTTAGCAGCACCTCATCAAGGTCTTAACGAACCACAACCTATTAAGACCCTAACGAGCCCTCCTAACGCACCTACTCCTGCTCCGACTATCCAAGATAAACCTGCTCCGACCTCTCTTACTATTCATCCGACTTCCTACCGCTTCCAGAACCCCGATCTCGTCAACCCGTCACCAACTCCATCCCCGAACACTTATCCGGCCCTGCAACCTTTGGAGAATACATGAAACTCCCCCCGGATAACATCCCGAACGCTATCGTCGATAGCGACATCCAGCAGAAGTTTATGAAGACCTGGAACAAAGATCGGAACTACACAGGAGAGCCGTACGATCTCCTTGATGATAAGCTCCGCCTCTTCTTAAGCAACTGCTCTCATATCCCAGTGAAACCATCACAATTTCACGCACTCTTTCCCCGGATCCTTGATGGAAGAGCCCAAAGATTCTATCTTGATAAGATCACATGGGCTACGACGTTCCGACAAGCGTATGATATCTTCAAACAACACTTTGACACGGAAGTCAACCATGTCCACTACCATACTGACTGGACAACAATAACCTTCAACTCCATCCGTGCCCAAGATGCTTCGAAGACCCCCCACGAAGTGCTTCAAATCCTCTTTGATAAGCTTCAGCTCTGCCAACGAGCCCTTGGCAGGGAGTACGCAGGAGACCTTCTACTGCGTACAACGCTTATGAAAGCATGCCGTGGAGTACCCGAACTCCAATACGCTCTTTTCAAACCCGCCGATAACGTCGAGCACCTTCTTGCAGATCTTCGTGCATCCGTTGAAACCCATCTTGCCCTCATAACAACTTCTCAATTTCCCTTGACTTTGCTGGATCATTTGATCATAACGATCCACACCATCAGTACTACCTCGACCGTCGATACAATAACAACCGCTCTCGAGGTAGATACGGATATTCAGGTCAACGACCCAGCCGCGGATACAGACAAAGCTACAACCGTGGAAACTACCGGCCTCAAAGCCGTAGTAACTACAATCATAGCTACAGTAACCGAAACTGGACGAAGAAGTGTTTTGTTTGTGGACAAGAAGGCTGTTGGTCAACTAAACACTCTACGGATGAACGACAAAAGGCCAAGGACCAACATATCACTCAATGTCACTTCATAGGTGTACAACTCACGGACATCGGAGGCTATATTCTAGACTACGAAGGTCATGAGATGAGCAGCTTTGATGACACTGAAGATACATGGGAAGAACATGACAATAGCACCAACGATCACCCGGAACAATGGCAAGCAAGCCAAATGCTCTGTCAACAGGCATTCAATCATTTGATCACAGGAGAAGACGTCTATCAGACGGATCAAACCGTTGTTCCAGCCTCGCAATTTATTATTGAAGATCGCTATTCAAGGATAGATTCCAAGGTATCATGATCGACACAGGTGCAGCAACATTCTCCACAGCAGGATATTCTCAGTACATCGCCCTACAACGAGAAGATCCTTCTGTAGCTCTCGACAGCTCTACATCCGGCCAGGCCTCCATCAAATTTGGCAACGGCGACACGATTAACTCCTTGGCACAGTTGCCTAAAAACACCCTCGGAAGGATCACGTTCCACGTCCTTCAAACCCCAACTCCCTTTTTGCTCTGCCTTGCTGATATGGATCGACTTGGTATCTATTTCAACAACATCACAGATACCATCAATTGTACTAATCATTGTACTAATCGCCCTACAAGCATTCCAGTCGTACGCAAATGGGGACATCCCTGGTTCTTCCTTACGAAAGATGAAGAGTCCATCTCGTTTCTTACGGAAACAGAGATTCGTACACTTCACCGACGCTTTGGACACCCAGCAGTCCCTAGGCTCCATCACCTCTTGAAGCAAGCCGGGCACAGTGACGTCTCGATAGACACATTAGAGACTATCTCTAAGTTCTGTCACCACTGTCAAATGCACTCACAAGCCCCACGCCGCTTCAAGTTCACCCTTAACGATGATCAAGAGTTCAACTACGAAATCATCGTTGATGTGATGCACCTAGGAACACCACAACGCCCTGTTCTACACGTTGTGGACTCAGCTACTGCTTTCAAGGAGCCAGATTTTTACCGTCAATGTCAGCTAAAGATACATGGGAGACCCTCCGGACCCTCTGGATCGACACGTATCTTGGACCTCCTGATACCCTCCGTCATGATGCAGGAACTAACTTTGCTTCTCTCGAATTCCGGAACGAAGCAAAGATTATGGAATCAAATGCTCTCAAGTACCTGTTGAGACGCATTGGTCCATTGGAAAGATTGAACGCTATCACGCACCCCTCCGACGCGCCTTTAACATCCTCCATGCTGAGATTGGCCACACCACTTCCGCCGAAACAGTCCTTCAAATGGCTGTTAAAGCAATCAATGATACGGCAGGACCTGACGGTCTTGTGCCTACGTTGCTTGTTTTCGGCGCATACCCTCGCGTATCTACAGACTCGCCCCCTTCCGCTTCTACCCTCAAAAGATCGGAAGCTATGCAGAAAGCGATGAAAATGCTCCGCCAACTCTCGGCAGAAAGACGAGTTAAGGATGCCCTCCATGCACGCAACGGCCCGAGCACGACAGAAGTGCTATCCCTCCCGCTGCAAAGTGAAGTTCGCGTTTGGAGAGAAAGACGGTTGGCAAGGACCCTTCAAGATTGCATCGATTGATACCCATAACATCACCATTGACACAGTCAACGGCCCCAAGTCTTTCGATCGACCCTTGTACAACCGTATCTGCGTGATGATACCACTCTTTCCGACCCTACACACGACACAGACCCTCGAATTTCGTTCAGATCTTAATGAACAACCGGCTCAAGACCCCGTTAAGACCCTAACGGACCTGCCTGCCCGACCCGAACCCCGCCCCCGCAAGAGGACGCCCACCAGGATCAAAGAACAAGCCAAAGGATTTGATCATGATGGCCCAAGCCGTAGACCAGAGCTTCTTGACCCAAAAGGAGGAAGATGCACAAGCTCTTTCCCTCAAGCTACGGTCTGATGGCATAATCACCTCTCCTGGTGACCCCTTCGAAGAATCCGATAACAAAGAGATTACTGACCTCGTTGGCCGCGGTGTATTCCAATTTGAACGATACGATCAAATGAGTCATGGAAACTATAGAATCTTTCGCTCTCGAATGGTTCGTGAAGTCAAAGGAATCAACACTAAGCCCTACGAAAAGTCTCGACTTGTTATTCAAGGACATAACGACTTTGAAGACCACCCTCCTGACGCAATCTCCGACAATTCAACGCGTTAGCCAGAGACTCATCCTCGCTATTGCCCCGGACTTCTTCAAAACTACGGCATAACCTCTCCCTCCGTGATATCACTCAGGCATACCCGCAATCCCAGACCAAGCTTTCCCGGACCATTCTTACGTATTTGCCCACGGAACTACAAGGCAAATACCCTAACAGAACAATTATTCGTGTTATTAAGCCCCTGTACGGTATCGCAGAAGCCGGAGTCCATTGGTTCCGCACATATCAGCAGCATCACCTCGAAAAGCTGGATATGTCTACCTCCACCTATGACTCCTGCCTACTGATTTCGAATACTGGCCCTGACACGCTCGGTATTGTTGGAATGCAAACTGATGACACCCTCATCCTTGGAACGAACAACTTTTCTACCCGTGAAGAAGAAGAGCTACAAAGGCAGAATTTCGTTCCAAGCCCAAGACTGACATCACATACGGAACAACGGTTGACTTTAATGGTGCAAGACTGACGTTGCTGAATAATAACCCCCTTAAGAAAGGATCCCTTTTACTTCAACAGAAGGGACAAGCAGCAAAAATGACCACCATTGACCCTAAAGCAATTGATCGTCACCAGCGCTACGTTGAGGAACGAGCGCGAGCCTCATACATTGCTTCAATTGCTCAACCGGAAGCTTCTTTCGATGTTTCAGTCGCCGCCCAAGTACAGACCCCTGAGGATAAAGATTACGCAATTTTGAACAAGCGACTGCAATGGCAAATGGATCACCAACTACGTGGCCTCACGTACAAACCAATTGATCTAGCTACTGCAAAGCTGATGGTTTTCACCGATGGTTCTTTCGCAAACAACAAGGACTTATCCTCCCAACTAGGATTCGTCATTGCCCTCGTTAACGAGACAAACCACAAAGAAAAACAGTTCGAGATTAGTGGTAACATCGTACACTGGAGTTCAACAAAGTGCAAACGTGTTACCCGTAGCGTCCTAGCATCAGAGATATACGGTATGGCCAACGGATTCGACATAGGCATCTCCCTTGCGATGACTATGAAGATAATTACGGAACGACTCAACCTTCCTCCTATCCCTCTCATCGTCTGTACGGATTCGTACTCTCTCTACGAATGCCTAGTCAAGCTCGGTACGACGAAGGAAAAACGATTGATGATTGATATCATGGCCCTTCGCCAGTCATACGAGAAGAGAGAGATAACAGATATTCGTTGGATCAACGGCGCAGACAACCCAGCAGATGCAATGACGAAAGCATCACCAAACCGAGCCCTGGAACGCTTCATCGATACCAATAGTCTGACAATTCGAGTCGAAGGATACGTACAACGTTCCTAACCGCTCCTTATACCTATGATCAAATGATTGCTCCTATCAGGAAGACCCTTCACTTCTTCCCAGATATCTACAGCTAAGAACAAGACGTCGGACCCACTTTTTGGCAATAATGACACACGCCCCTCGGCACATTCCTTCACGGCCTTAACGCTACTATCCTTTAGACCCGTTCAAGGTGTTGCTGTGCTTCTCACAGCAAAAGAAGAGTTGCCTGTGTAGGAATGTATCTATCTAGTGGTGTGACCAACCATGGTTGGCACGTGACCCGTACGGTCACGTGTGCGGCTGAGGCAGCGTGCCCCCTTTCTCCACGCTGGCCTCTGCCTCCTTAGATAGAGAATCAAGACGAATACAACATCAGGTTAACCCTAGTACCGTCTCATTGCAGCAGCTGCCGCAGGTGCCTACCCACATTAAGGCTATTATTACTACTATAGCTATTACTATAAGTATATATTAATAGAGCGGCTTATATAGCTAGGAATAAACTAATACCTTAAATAAAGTAGAACTTACTTATTACTACTATTACTATAGTTAAAGAAGGAAGAAAAAGAAAGGAAAAAAGAAAGAAGGATACTACTTTATATACCCCTTAGTAAAGGAGGCTACTTAAGGCTAAGGGGTTAGGTAACCTAAGGCTTATATAGGTTTAAGCTAGCCGCTAGCTACTTAAGGGTATATATAATAGGTTATACTTTTATTTAAATAGCTAGCTAGCTAATAAGGTTAGAGCTAGGTTATAGCTACTTAGGCTAATAAGTATAGGGATAATAAAGCTAGTAAGGCTAGTATAATTAACGGAAAAAGGGTAGGGTAAAGCTAGTAGTATAGGCTTAATAGTATAAAAGCTATTAATAGGGTAGCGCCGCGCTACGCTTAAAAGAAGGTATTATATAAGAGTTTTTAACTATTATAGGTTATAGGCTTAGGCTATAGCCTAAGCTATATAAGTTATATATAAAGGGCTAGATCTTATACTTATATATATAGGCTAGCTATATATAAAAAAGCTCTATATAGCTTATTAATATTATCCTATAAATAGTACCTATATATATACCTCTACTTACTTTATAATACTTAGAGATTATACTAATATTTCCCTAAGAAGTTATTATAAGAATATAGTAAGGAAATTATAGAGAAATACTTATACTTACCTAAGGAAAATACTAGGAAATACCGCTAATACGCTATACTACTATCGTATAATTATAAGGTTAAGATATTACTTAGTTAAAGCCCTAAGTAAGGTCTTATACTTACTATAGTATATATATAAAAGATAAAGAACCTACTAAATCTTAAGCGGGTAAAAAAGAATATAGATATAAGAGTCTTTAACTATTATAGGTTATAAGCTTAAGCTATAGCTTAAGCTATATAGTTATATATAGAGGGCCGGATCCTATATATATATATATAAGCTAGCCGTGTATAAGAGAGCTTTATATAGCTTATTAATATTATCCTATAAATAGTACTTATATATATGCCTCTACTTACTCTATAATAGTATAAGCTATTAACTAATAGATCTAATAGATATCTCTTTAAAGGGGGTGCCTTTTCCTTAAGGAAGTACTCCGCCCTTCCTTAGATAGATAGGAAGTATTATAGCTATCTTAAAAGTAATTAAAAGCGCGACGGCTAGCGAGAAGGACGAGGTTCTCGCTATACTAAGGGAGCCGTCTATAAGACTAGCTTTAACCCCTATAACCTCTATAACGCCGGTTATAGCGGCGATACTACTAACGTAGAAGCTGCTCCCTTAGCTAACTTAAGATAGTAAGCTAGAGTCCTTTTACTTCTTCCTTAGCCGGCTATAAATAAAGTTTGTAACTAACGAGAAATAGGGCCTAAATAGCTATCGCGATATAGCGTAGTATTCGCTTTTTTATATACTACTAGAGCCCTAGATATAGCGGATCTTTAGATTCTAAGATAAGGGCGGCCTTAGGAGTAAACGCGACCTATAAGACTTCTTTTAATACCTTATATATACGTTCGGCAACGTATAAAAGTAAGAGAAGGTATAAGATAGGCTATAGACCCTTAAGTAGAGAGATAGATAAACCTAGCGAATTCCTACCCGATTTTAAAGAGACGCTCTTATAAGTAGTAGGGACTATAGTATAGGAAGATAGCGCGAAGCTTATATAGCTATAGAATTCGATTACGCCGGCCCTATAAGAGCTACTTATCTTTATAATTATACCTACTAACTATAGCGAGTATATAAGCTAGTTAATAAAGGTAGTATAGGGCTATAAATAGACGCCGCGTTTTTAGAAGCTCTATAAGCGCTCGCTATATAGCGGCGATAAGATTACCGCCCCTTTATAAGATAAATAACTAGCTATCGATATAGATAGGGATACCTTAATATCGGCTACCTATATAGACTAGGCTAAACGTAGTAAGAAGACGCCGTTAACTACCCCTTATACTACCCTATACTCTAAGTAGTAAGCAAAGTAGGTAATAAGTAAGGAAATTAAGAAAAGGAAGGCTAATAGCCGCTACCTATATTATAGCGCGTCTACGTACTTTATATTAAAATGCCCCTTCCTCTTAGCTAAGCGGCCTATAGCGGTTTAAGTAGCGAAGATAGAACCGCTCCTTACTTTAAACGATAAGGAGGACTCCGCCCCCTTAGGCCTAAAGGAAAAAGAGTAGCTCTAAAGTAAAGATAGGCTTTAGAGCCTTAGTTACTAGTATTAATAAAGGAGAAGGAGGAATTATCCGCCTATATAAAGGAGGAGCCTACTTTAATATAAGTTATAATTAATAACTCCTTACCTATTACCGCCCTTATAAATAAGGGCTATTAATACTACGCTATAGTTAATAAGGCGCTTACGCGAGAGATATAAGTACTAGTAAAAAAGATCGCCTTAAGGCGAGTAAAGAGCGCCTTAAGCGTAATAGAGGGTATAGTAATTAAGGGTATTATATAGCTAGCTATAAAGGTCGATAGTTACTATAAGCTTATCGTAGCCTATATAATCCCTTAACTAAAGTTTCCCTTAATCTTTAAGAAACCTTAGTTATTATATATAGAGTTATACTTAGTTTTATATTAAAAGAAGCTATAGTTTAGGCCTACGCGATAGTAAGTCCGCTATAATAACGGTTCTATAGGTATAAGACTAAGCGTATAAGCTTTATACTTAGTATAAGAAGTCCTTATCTTTATCTTTATAGGAACTATATAACGGGTAAAGTAAAGGTAAGGCTAAGTAGCGGCTAACGCTATAGTCTATATAGTTAGCTTAGCGGATATCGATAAGGCCCTTTAAATAAAAAAGCTAAAGTCGCCCTCTAAGCTATAATAGTAGATACCGGAGCGCTTTTATAACCTCCTACTACTATTTAAGTCCTAAGAAGTAAATAAGCTTAACCTATATAAGCTAGGGGTAGACTATAGGATTATACTCTATACTAATAAGAAAGGGTAAGAACTACTTATACTATTTAGACCGCTATATAGTATATTATATATAGAGCTACTAGTGCTAAAGAAGATACTAAGGGACCTCTTAGATAAGGGTTTTATTTAAGTAAGTAGCTCTAAAGTAAGAGCGCTAGTCTTATTTATATATAAACTAAGGGGCGGGATATAGTTTTATTATAACTATAGGGCTTTAAATATAATTATAAGGCTAGACCGCTACCCCTTACCCTTAATCTTAGATATACTTTATAACCTTTTAAAGGCAAAGTAGTTTACGAAGCTAGATATAAAATAAGCGTTTTATAAGGTATAGATCTTAAAGGGTAACGAGTAAAAGACAGCGTTTTATATACGCTATAGCTTATTTAAGTAGCTTATAACGCCCTTTAGCCTCTTAAGAGCGCCCGCTACCTTCTAGTATTATATTAATAATATATTTTAAGACTTCCTTAATAAGTTCGCTTTTATATATATAGATAATATCCTTATCTATATAAGCGGCTCTTATAAGGACTATATATAGAAAGTATAGAGGGTCCTAAAGCGCCTCTAGCTTTATAAGCTCTACCTTAACTTAAATAAGTATAAATTTAAGGTTAAGAGGGTTAAGTACCTAGGCTTTATTATCTATATAAGTATAGGTATATAGGCGGATCCTATAAAGATCTAGGCGATCTAAGACTAAGCGGCCCTAACTATATAAATAGGTATATAGAGCTTCCTTAGGTTCGCGAACTATTATAGGATATTTATTAAGGGCTTCTCCTATATTATAATACCCTTAAATAAGATTACTAGGAAATAAACTACTTTTTATTAAGGGCCTATATAAGAAGGAGCGTTTTATACGCTTAAGGACCTATTCTTATAAGCCCTAGTATTACTTTAGTAAGACTTCGACTAGTCTATATTAGTTAAAGCGGACTATAGTAGCTAGGTATTTAAAGGAACGCTTTTTTAAGAGGTAAATAGGTAGAAGTAATTAATAGTATTCTACTCTTATAAGCTAACCTTAGTAAAGCGGAATTACGCTATTTATAATAAGGAGATACTAGCGATTATTAGCTACCTTAAGTAATAATAAGTAGAGCTCTAGAGCTATAAGAGCTTTAAGGTTCTTATAGACTATAGGAACCTTAAGTACTTTATAACCCGCTAGTACCTCTTAAAGTAGTAAGCCCGCTAAGTAGAGTATCTCTTACGCTTTAACTTCTTAATTAAGTACCGCCCTAAGCTAGACTCTATAGTCTTAAACGCGCTTTCTTAAAGGGATTAGGACTAGCTAATAAGAGCGGATATTAAGGCCTAGGATCTATAGCTTATCCTATAAGAAGCGCTACGGACTTATATAGGAGCTTCCTTAGTAGAGGAAGGCGTAGTGCTAGCGGACGAGCTTTCTTTTATACCTTTACTACTAGACGAGCTTTCCCTTACGCCTTTACCTCGGCCTAGTTATTACGACTATAGTCTAGTCTAAAAGTATATAAGTAAAAGCGGAATTTTAGGAAATTAAGGAATTACGTAAGACTATATAATAGAAGGGAAGAAGGAGTATAAGGTAGGATTTTTAACGGAATTTATTATTAGTATATTAGTATATAGAAGAGGTATTAAAGTTAATAATTCTTAATCTATCTACTAGCGGACATACTGTCTTATATAGATAATTATAGCTAAATAGAAGAACCTTTCGGGACTAGATTTAGGCTGCCGTATAGCCCTAAGACTAAGGAATTCCGTAATACCTCGAGTAAATCTAGAAGTATCTTAGTTCTATTAATATTTATATTTAAAGGAGGTTAGTCGTGCCGGTATTCTTAAGAGATCTTAGCTAGTATTCTAAGCTAGCTCTATTCCTTCGATTCCCGATTATACGATAACTAGCAACCCGTTTAATATATAATAACATATAAAATAACGAGCGATTCTTACTTTATAGGATAAGATTTTATCTATAATTAATATACTACTTATTAGCTTATATAATCGGGAGAGTATATTATAGCTACTTTATTTATAGTAGGAACACCGTTCCTTATATCTAGCGAACCGCGGGGACTAATATATATTATAAGGTAACGTAATATAAGGAGTAAGGAATATTAAACGGACCGACGGGCTAATTAAGTTTAGAGCGACGGGTTACTTTAGCGCTCTAACGCTTTACGGCTAGGATCATAGGATCGCTCTAGCGATCTAGCGCTCTTAGACGATAAGATTACCTAGCGCTCTCGGCGATCTAGGGAAGCTCTCGAGATATATAAGGAAGGAACGGAATACTCCTTTAGATAGATAGCTCGATAGCTTTTAATATATTATAATTATTACGATCTCTATTATAATCTTATCTTTAATTCCGATTACTTAATTACTTAGTTATAGTCTATAGTCTATAACCTCTAACTTATTATTAACGTAATATATTTATTATTACTTAGACTACGCCCTATTATATCTACTAATATAAACCCCTTAATAGGTTTATCCTTTAGGAATAATATTAATCGTTATATATTAAAAGCTCTTATTTAGTATAATACCGCGTTACTTTAAGTAATATCGTAACTATTAATATACCTATATAGTTATAAGAATATACCCTTATATTCCTATTTTACTATTATAAAGAAATAATAAGTATAGGGAGGCTTTATAGAATAAGCTAGTAAAAAGAGGCTCTATAATATAGTCTAAGGGAATAACCCTTAAAAGACAAAGACCTCTACTAGATAACTATACCTTCCTCTAGGAAAAGCGGGTTAGGATAAGCCTATCCTTATAAACAAAAATATATATAAAATGCATAAGTTAGTTACGAGTAGAACGGATACCTTATTGCTTATTTTAGCTTAGCGGTTCCGAAGATATCCGCGATATAAGAATAGGTAGGGCATAGAACATTCTAGTTAAATCCACTACTTATACTAGAACCTATAGTCTTACGTTAACTATTACGCTATAATTAGACTACCTACTAAGTTAGGAAGATATACTATAGATAGATCTTTTTAAGTACTATAGAATGTGCTAGAAAGCTAACTAACCGGTTTACTAGTAGGTAAGTAATAGTCTATAAAAGACGAAGGATTTCCCTAGGAGTAGTAGATAGAATAAGTAAGTTCGTAAGTATCTTTTGCAACGCTATTCTTTTAATATATTATTTAGCCCCTTATATACTTATTATAAATTCCGGACGAAATCCTACCCTATACTCCTTCGACCAACCTTTCCGCTTACGTTATCGATTACCCGATTCTACGCTTATTGCTTATACCTTCTTATAGGTTATAAGCCCGGCTTCTCTATAAGTCGGGTAATAACTTCGAAAAATCTTCGAAATTCTAATACTAACTATACGACCTCGAATTATCTAAAATAGGCTCTAAGGATAAGTTCGAATTTACTAAACTTAAGGGTAGTTCTAACTATACCTTCTAGGCTATTTAAATATAAGCTCTTTTAGTTAAAGAGAAGCTTTCTACTACTATATAGTAAGAAAATTACTCGAAAATAAAAGAAGCACTTGCTTTAATTTTTCTTTGTATTAAAGATAGTCCTTTAACCTAAATAAAGTATATAATAAATACTAAAGAGGCGTAGGATAGGTTAAAAAACCTATATAACCCTATTTCCTTTACCTCGAATTACCTACTTATAAAAGAGCTTTTTAATACTTTAGTAGGGGATTTCGAATCCTTAGAAGGCTACCTAAATAAGGTAAAAGAGGTATTCGAAGAGCTAAAATCATAGAATATTATAATTCCGGAAGTAGTTATTATAGCTTAGATTTTAAATAGCCTTTCGGGCTCGTTTTCTAGCTATATAACTAATATAACGTAAGCTCTTCGAAATAACTTAGAAGCTTTTAATCTAGAGTCTCTCTCTAGTAGTCTTATAGACGAATTTAAGAGGACTAAGTCTCTAGAAAATCCTCCTAAGCAGGCTTTCTTTACTAAGAAGCCCTAGAAAAAGATAAAAATTATATTATAATACACTTACTATAAGAAGAAAGGGCATCTAGTTAAAGATTACTACTATCTTTACCTAGAAAAGGCCCTTAAAGGCTTTTCTAAAAATTTAAAAAATTAAAAGAAAGGAATACCTTCGAAGAGGCCTAGAAAACCTTCTATAAAAGGAAATCCTATCGAATTAGACTCTTACGTCGATAAGAAGACGAAAAAACCCTCTTCTTTATATATATCGGAAGCAGAAAAAATAGAAATCGATAATTAAACGGATAAAGAACCGGAAATCGATTTTTCTATTCCTCCTCCTACCCCTAGAGGCTATAAAAGCTCCGAAGAAGAAGCAGAGGTATATATCTCTTCGAATATCCTTAAAAAAGCCGTATTTAATAATAGGCAAATAGGACCTTTAAATTCCTCTTAAATTAAAGACCTTATATATAAGGTAAAAGAGAAGGAAATCCCTTATAAAACCTTAGAGAATAGAAATTTCTATAATTTTATATACGATACCGGTGCTACTAGGTATATAGTATCGGAAAAGAAATTCCTTATTAATTTTCGAACTATCTCTACTAAGGTTAATTAGGGAAAGGCATCCTATATAATTATTAAAGGCTATAGAGATCTTCTTTTTAGATTTCCGAAAAATAAAAGGCTATTTATCTTAAGAACCTGCCTTTTATACCGAATTAAGGGTAAATATTATAAGCTAATCGTATTTTAAAAATACTTATGCCTTTATTAATAGTAAGGAAATTTTCCTGCTAGATAACTAGGCTAATATTATATCTAAAGGAAAATAGTAAGATAACCTTTATATCTTCTCTTTAGAAATTCCTTTCTTAAAGAAGAAGACATTCCTATATAATATTAATAATATAAGGAATAATATAAAGGACCTTAACTTTTATTTATAGCATTTAAGGCTAGGATATATAAGTCTTAAAGCCTTACTAAAAACCTTTAAAAGATATAATAAAGAAATAACTATCCCTAAGAAGGATATTATAAAAATTAAAGAATGCGAGGCTTATATTAAAGTAAAGGCAACTAATAAGAGGAATAAATCCCTATCTAATAAGGTATATAATTACCTTAATAGAGTTACTATTAATATTTAGGGACCTATAAAGACCCCTACTTATAATAAATACACCTCCTTTATATCCTTTTTAGATATAGGGATAAGATATTTAGAAATATCTTTAATAAAATCTAAGGCAGAAGCCCTAGATAAATTCTTAGAATATAAAGCCTTAGTTAAAAATAACCGGGATAATATTACTATAAAGGAAGTCTTTTCGGATAACGTAAAAGAATTCCTATATAAAATAAAACCCTACTACTTAAGAAAGGAATAAAATATTATACTAGCCCTCCTAGGACTCCCGAATTAAACGGAGTAATAGAGAGGATTAATAGGACTATTTTAAATAAAGTCCGAGCTATTTTATTTACGGTAAAACTGCCTAAATATCTATAGGGAGAAGCTATTCTAATAGCAGCCTATTTATATAATAGGACCCCTTACTTATAAATAGGCTTCTAAACTCCTATAGAGAAGAAGGAAAATAAATCTCTAGCCTTAGAAGACTTAGAGAAAATTAAGACCATCGGAAGTACTATTTATTATAAAAATAAAGACCCCTTAGATAAGCTAGAGATAAGAGCTTATAAGGGTATTATTATAGGCTATACCGAAAATGCTTATAAAATATATAACTTTTCTAAAAGAAAGGTAATAATTTCTAGAGATATTATTATCCTAGAAAATAAATTTATAGAAAATTAAAAGGAAGAAGACCTTAAGGACTTCGACTTTAATACCTTACCTTCTATAAATAAGGTCCCGGATAATTATTTATAAAGGGAACCTATATATAAAGAAGGCAATAACTCTTCTTTAAAAGAAGAGGAAAATAACCCTCTTATAAAGAAGGAAGATAACCCTCCTATAGAGAAGGAAGATAACCTTCTTATAGAGAAGGAAGATAACCCTTTTATAAAAAAGGGAAATAATCCTCTTTTAGAAAAGGGATTAAATAAGGATCTAAAAATCTATATTAATATACCTAAGAAGCTAAACGGATTTTATAAAGACTATATCGTATACCCTAAAATAAACACTATATTAAATAGTAAAAGTAAAGAGATTATTCTATCTTTACTAGAAAATAAGGATCCTATAGAGCCTAAAACATTTAAATAGGCTATAAATAGCTTAGAAGCTATAGAATAGAAAAGAGCTATGTTTTTAGAAATAGAAGAGCTCTTAAACTAAAATACCTAGGAATTAAAGCCTCTTCCTAGCGATAGGGAGGCCCTAGGCGGCCGTTAGGTCTATAAAATAAAGCGGGATAATAATAATAATATTATTAAATATAAAGCCCGCTATATAGTATAAGGATTTAATTAGGTCTATAGCCTAGATTATTTAGAAACCTTTTCTACGATAGTAAGACCTAAATCTATTAGAATGCTACTTATAATAGCTATTTCTAATAATTATACTCTACTATAATACGATATAAAAAATGCCTTCGTATATACCGAAATAGATATAGATATTTATATAAAAATCCCTATAGGCTACGAAGAGCTAATACTTAAAGACTAGTTTAATAAAAACTAGTATAAGTATAATATTAGCTATTTATAGTTTCTAGAGCTATATAAAAAGAAAAGGCTAGTAGTAAAATTAAAGAAAGTATTATACGGCCTTAAATAAAGCCTAAAGCTCTAGTATAACTATCTTAGCTCTATATTAGCTAAGATAGGATTTTCGGCCCTTCCTATAGATAAAGGGGTATTTATAAATATATAATATAAAATTGCGATAGCAATCTATATAGATAACCTCTTAATAATAGGGCCTAATAGAGGTATAATAAATAGTCTACTTAAAAAAGTAGTAGATTATATAAAGGTTTAGCCTCTAGGCAAACTAAAAGACTTCTTAGGAATATATATAATTATAAACTAGAGTAGAAAGGAGATATTTATATCCTAGGAAAAATATACTTATAATAAAATACGAGAATATAATAAAGAAGACTTAGGGACTTTTAATACGCCTACTATAGTAAGAGGAAAGCTTAAAAAGGCTACTATAACGCCTTCGTAAAAAGAAATCCTTATTTACTAAAGGGAAATAGGGGCTCTATTATATCTAGCTATAATAAGCAGGCTAGACATTTTATATGCTGTTATTTCCTATACTAGATTTGCTTCTAATCTAGATAATACGTATTTTAAAGCGTTAAATACTATCTAGAAATATTTAAATAAATATCCTAACCTAGGGATAATTTATTATTATAATATCCCTTATACTTATAATTTTATAAAAGGTTATTCCGACGCTAGCTAGGCGTCTAACCTTATAGATAGAAAATCCGTTTCCGGATACTATTTCTATATTTATAAAAATATTATAAGTTAGGCCTACTAAAAGCAAAAATCTATAGCCCTATTAACCTACGAAGCTAAATTTATTGCCTTTAGGGAGGCTAATAAAGAAGCTTTATATCTAAATCGGCTATTTTATACGATAAATAATAGCTTGTCTATTAGAATTTTTAATACTATACCTCCTATCTTAACGGATAATAAGGTAGCTATTAAATTAGCTAAAAATCCGGAATTTTATAAAAAGACAAAGTATATAGACATTGCCTACTTCTATACCTAAGAAAATATTAGGGAAAAGAAGATTCGGATTTTCTATATTAAATCCGAAGATAATATTGCCGATATATTTACTAAGGAACTAAGAGAGAAAAATTCTTTAAGTTCTAAGAGCTTCTTTCCTTAGGGAATTAAAAGAGCCTTAAAAGAAAAGCTTATATCCCTTAATAGAGGTTTTTTAGCTATCTTTTACTTTCTTAGCTTTTCCTCTATATATAACTAATAGGTTTTTTCCTTTAAAAAGGTTTCCTATTAGTAAAAAATAACTTATAAAAATAGGGTTTTTCCTTATTAAAGGTTTCCTATAATAATAACTCTATAAGGCTTTTTCCTTATAAAGGTTTACCTAAAAAGAAGAGAAATAATTATAACTATAACTAGGATTTTTTCCTACTAAGGTTTTTCCTGGAAAGGGTTTTAAAATTTTCCCTTATATTCCTATTATATACCTTATTCTTAATAAGGATAATTCTACTATAAAAGAAATAACTAGTAAAGAGCACTATTTACCTAGTACTCTTTAAGGGAGGCTATAAGAATATACCCTTATATTCCTATTTTACTATTATAAAGAAATAATAGGCATAAGGAGGCTTTATAGAATAAGCTAGTAAAAAGAGGCTCTATAATATAGTCTAAGGGAATAACCCTTAAAAGATAAAGACCTCTACTAGATAACTATACCTTCCTCTAGGAAAAGCGGGTTAGGATAAGCCTATCCTTATAAACAAAAATATATATAAAATGCATAAGTTAGTTACGAGTAGAACGGATACCCTATTGCCTATTTTAGCTTAGCGGTTCCGAAGATATCCGCGATACGAGAATAGGTAGGGCATAGACTATTCTAGTTAAATCCACTACTTATACTAGAACCTATAGTCTTATATTAACTATCACGCTATAATTAGACCACCTACTAAGTTAGGAAGATATACTATAGATAGAGCTTTTTAAGCACTATATAATATACTAGAAAGCTAACTAATTAGTCTACTAGTAGGCAAGCAATAGTCTATAAAAGACAAAGGATTTCCCTAGGAGTAGTAGATAGAATAAGTAAGTTCGCAAGTATCTTTTATAACGCTATTCTTTTAATATATTATTTAGCCCCTTATATACTCGTTATAAATTCCGGACGAAATCCTACCCTATACTCCTTCGACCGACCTTTCCGCTTACGTTATTAATTACCCGATTCTACGCTTATTACTTATACCTTCTTATAATAGTAAACTAGATTAACTAACTCTAAAGCTATTATATTGCCTTAGGATATAATACGCGAGATTATTACCCTTTAATAAGAGGTATAGTTACTTAAAAATAAAGGAGGTAATAGATAAGTTAGGAACCTTAGAGAAGTAGTTAAACTAAAGTAGCTAGGACTATTTAATAGTACTTATAGTACTCTTTAAGACTTTCTTACCTAACTTAAGGCCTACTACCGGTTTTACCTAACGAAACTTTTAAACCTAGTTAAAAAAGTACTTTATATAGGAAATTATTTATTTAGAATAGTACTCGCTTAGTTTAGACCTATTATAAGGGACTATCTCGATAACGAACTAGTATAACGAAATAGCGAAACGGATAAAGTCTTTATTAGTTTCTAAGGATTTAAAGAAGCTATTACTAAGGTATTCGGAATAACTAATAAAGAATAAGAAGCTAAATAGAAACTTTAAGAACTCTAATAAAAGACCTTAGTATCGGACTATACTATTAAATTCTATTAAGTTACCTTAAAACTTAAATAGGACGACGAACCCCTTATATTACGATTCTATAACGGACTTAAGAAAGAAGTTAAGGACGAACTTTATAAGGAAGATCGACTTAACGGCCTCTTAAACTATATCGCTATAGTAGTATAAATCGATAATAGATAGTATATACGATACTAAGAAAAGAAATAAGGAAGAGGAAACTAAAACCCTTCCTATAAAAATAACTTTAGCCGACGCGCTAACTATAAGAAAAAGCGCGAAATATAAATAGCCTAGGTATATATAATAAATCCTAGACTAATAGATTTAAGTATAATATAAAAAGGTAAAGGAAAGTATTTTAACTATAGGAAACTTAGATATTACTCTAAGGAATATAAATAACCTTATAAGGAGAAGAAAACCTATTAAGTACTAGCCTTAGAAGGTAAGAAATACTTAAACGCTACTAATAGATAAGAACTAAAGTATAAACTCCTTAGTTAGACTATATACTATAATAATAAATATATAGTATACTTAAGCGATAAGAATAATACTAGATAGTTCTTAAAGCTACTAAAGAAGACCCTTATAATAATATAATAAAGGGATCCTAAAATATAAAAATAAGTTAAATTCGTAGAACTAGAATACCCCTATCTTAAAGGAGTCTCTTAAGACTAGATTAAGAAGAATAGTAAACGATTCTAAGAAGATATATAAAATAAAAATCGATAATAATAATAGGCAGTCTATAAATAATATAATAAAGAAGATATAGATATAGCCCTTATACTTACGAAACTTAGATAATAACCTAAAGAGGAATAACGAAGTATCGACGATATAAGCTCTAAAAAATAAGAAATACCTAGAGAAATAAAAGATAAGAACGAACTTATACTACTACCCTTACTACTAAGGGAAAATACTACGATTAAAGAATACGCTTTATACTTCGAAGAATTTAAAGAAATACTTAAAATTAGAACCTAATAAATACCTTAAATTCTTATAGAAAACTAATAAGCTATATTAATTCGATATTAACCGGTACTATATAAAGGAGACTATACTATAGCTATTACTATAGTCGATACCTTTATAGCTTTATAACGAGAATAGTAACTATAAGGAGAATTTAAAGATAATCTATAAATACTACTTACTTATAAGTACTATAAGTATATTTTATAGATATTATACGTTTACTTAGATTATATAATATACTTTTAGATAAAGGTATAATATAATGCCTTCTTAGTTAGGTTTAAAGGATAAGTACTTTCGAAACCCTACTTAAGTATAGAACTAGACTACTAGAAAATCGATTAATACTACCTAAATAACTAAGTTATATTATTAAAACCTAATTATAGCACGCTACTTAAATACTATAATAATTACGGTTTATTAATAAGATATCTTTTAAAGATATATAAAATCTATAAATACGCTAAAGTAAAGGAATAGTATAACGCTACTTACTTTAAGGTATCTAAACTATTAATCTTTTAAAGACTTATATAACGAATTAAATATAATAAAAAAGATTATAATAAATATATATACTTAAACTATAGAGTTTATAAATATAAAAAAGTATAAGTATAGTATAAATAATATAATAGTATACTAAAAGATTATTAGTAATATATATAAAGGCTATAAGCTATATTTAACTAAGGAAAAATCGATATAAAAATACTATATAAAAAATAAAAAGACGCTAAATAAAAACTTAACCTTTAATATAAAAATAAATAGAATTATAAAGTATAGTACGTAATTAACTATAAAGTAGTATAATATAAATAATATAGCGTTAAGAAATAAGAAATCTTCGATTAACTATAAGAAATTAGTTTCTTAAGCCTTAATATAATACTATATAATAAAAATATAAAGAAATAATATTAATAATAAATTAAAGAAGAATACTTAAATAAAATAAATAAGGACTAGGTAAAAAATAAGGTATATTATTTATAAAAGGGCTATAGACTAGTATAATATAATAAGATCTAAGGACCTTATATATAGTAACGGTAAGCTATAGCGACTAAATAGTATTAAATATTTAAATTATAGGATATTATATATATATACTTTTAGACTATAGTATAATAAGTAATTATATTTTACTTAAAGTCGTTAATTATTACTAACTTATATAGAGATATAAGATAAATTTATATAAACTTATAAATATTAAAAGAGAGGCCTTTAACTATAATAATAGAATTATTAATATAGAGATTAATTACCTCGATATTAATATCTAAGGCTATAACGAATAAGTTAACTTTAATATTATAGATATTAAAGAATATAACCTTATATTAAGACTCTTATAGCTATAGGAGAGCAACCTATTAATTAACTAGAAAACTAGCTAGCTATATTAAAATAAAGATATAAGTTTTTAGTACTAATAGATTTAAAAGAAAGTAAAATTTTATAATAATTTAGTATAAGAGTCTTTAACTATTATAGGTTATAGGCTTAGGCTATAGCCTAAGCTATATAGTTACGTATAGAGGGCCGGATTATAAGGGAATATATATTATAGTATAATTAGTTAGGTAGTAGAGATAGCTAAAGGTACTACGCTATATATATTATATTCTCCTCGTCGTATAACTAAAGCTTATAAGAAGAGGGATTTCTCCTCTTTAGTTAGAGTAGCGAGTAGTCTATAATATATAAGCGGGGTAGGTATAATTCCCTGCCAATACCCTACCGATATATTAGTACTATATACCTAAGTACTTTATTAGCCTATACCTCTTAGTAGCGCTCTTATAATTATCTCCCCTCCTATATAAACGTCTTAGCTATATCTTTAATATATATTACTTTCGCTACGCTATATATATTCGGTTAGGAAGAGAGGTAGTTTCGGTTATATATCGCGCGTATATACCTATATAAGTATACGTTAGTCTATACTCTATAACGTTAATAGTTATTATACTAGTAGTTGCCGCCGAGTAACCGTTATAGTATCGCCTATATATCGGCCGCGTAACTATAATATAAAGAGCGTATATATATATCTCCTATTTCTTTTATTTTCTTTTCTTCTTTAACTCTTCCGCTTACGATTACTATAGAGTTTTACGCCTTTTTTTATTAATCCCTTATACCTTTTTATATTACTTTTTATCGACGATTTATTAACGATAATACCTTCTACGCTAAAGAAGATAAAGAACTATAACGCCGATTTCCTATGCTATATATAGGAGTAGGTAGCGGCGGGTTCGCCTTTAAAGCGTAAGCGATCGGCCTAGAAGTCTTATAGCGACGCTAGTTCCCCTTTAGCGAAGAAAGCTAAGAAAGGTATAGGGGAATCCTAGTCCTAAGAGACTTTTAGTCTAAGACCTAACGTTAGCGAGGGTCGTGCCCCTATTACCCCGCTAAGTACCCTAACTCCGACTACCGATAAGCCTACCTCTATAGGCCTAGAAACTTATAAGTCTATTACCCCTATTAGCAATACTAATACTAGTAAGGAGATCGTGCTTAGGCGCTCCTAGGTAAGTACCGATAACCTAGCTACTCTATCTCGATAGGGCGGCTCTAGCTAATAGGAGATTATCGCCTAGGCCGCTCCTTAGAATAAGTAGGCCGATATTAACGACGAGGCCTAGCTAAACGAGGGCTAAGACTATCTTAATACTTAGCTAAATAAGGGCTAAGATAACGATAATAGTAATAATAGAAACGGCCGCGATCTAACTCCTCCTACTAACGAACCTAAGAATAGCGGCGCTAGAGATAAAGGCACCTAAGCGGTAGTATAAGGCGGTCGCGCTCCTACGAAGAAGCGTACTTAATCTAAGGCTAAAGCCCGCCTAGTTAGGGCCTATAAGGTTATCCCTTATAAGCTCTAGTATATATATTATTTTAGGACGGTCGTTAAGGAGTATAGTACGACTAAGCCTAAGCTTATCGAGGTACTCTTAATTAGCTATATTTTCTTAGGGGTTTCCTTAACGCGCTATAAGTAATACTATAGATATACCGCGACCTATAACTAAGTAAGTTTCCCCTTAACTTTAAATATTACGATTAATAAGCTAATCCTTTTTAAGGTAGCTACTTTTATATCTAGTAACTAGGCCGATATAGTCGCTATCGTTAAGTACCTATACGAGCTTAATAAGCTAAAGACCGGTAATAAAGATACCGAGGACGATAGCTTAAACGTAGGCGTGCTTATTTTTAAGGAGGCTAATTAGCGCTATCTTACTACTATAGTATAGTATTTAGCCGAGGCTTTCGACGCCGCTAAGACGGCCTATCGTAAGTCCTTTAAGACTATAGGTATATAGAAGTCTACTATTATAAGTTTTATCCGACCTTTTTATTAGCGACCGCCTAACGATATACTAGGTTAAGCGTACTAACTACTATACGCTAATTAATAAGCGCCGCGAGCTTATTATTCGCCTTAACCCCGCGCCCCTATTTAATATCGCCTATATAAGCCCGGAGTACTAGGCCTAGGAATCCTAGTTAAAACTCCGCTTTATCGATAGTAATATAGGCTATACTTCGTAGTAATACGCCTTACTATTTACTAAGGCTAAGGTAAGTATTATACTAATAGAGATAGGTCTTAACGCAAAAGATAAGGAAGGAGCGGAGGATAGGGTAGTTCCGGTATTTCTAGAGGTATTTAGTATAGCGGAGGGGGCGCCTTAGTTAGTTCCCGCTATACTAGCAAAGAAGAGGGGTAGTCGGAAGTAATAGATAGGTCTTATCTTTCTTTTATTTAGCTATAACTATCCTTTTCTCCTTTATTATTAGGGCCTTAGTAAAGTTACGGTTTAGTTTTATTTTCCTTAATAATATTTAATAGGTAGTATAGATAGTTTTCCTTATTCTCCTATTTTACTATTTTATATATAGTTATAGGACGTTTAAGTATACCGATACGTTAATAAGTTAGTAGCGATTTAGTAAGGATTCGTTACTAATTCGGTAGCGTCTCCCTATACTAATAGGTTTCCTTACCTTACTTAGTCTTATACTTCTTTTTCTTAGTTAGGCAAGTAGTATATTCTTTAATAAGGTCTTAGCTATTCGCTATATCTTTAGCCTCGACCTATTAGTTATACTTAGCTAGCTATCCTTTTTATTTAATAAGGAAAAAGGTATCGCTCTTAGATCTCTTTTAGTCTTTAATCTCTTAGACTTCCTATTTGCCTTTATTATCCTCTAAGTCTAGTATTAGTAAGGTTTCGCTATCTTTATAGGTGCCTTTATACTCCTTTTATAGCTCTAAGAGACTAATATAGAAAACGTTATAGAGGTATAAGTACTTCTTAGGGAGTATAAGATAATATACTTACTTTCTAATAGCTTATAGGACCCGAAACGGTCTAATATACTTAGGTAAGAGTTTTCTTTTTTCGTCCTTAAAGCGTAAGTTCTTTATTAATAATACTATAAGGTCTCTTACTTTTAGTATAAGCGGTTAGTACCTTAAATCGTAGTATTTCGCTTACGATTTAATAGCCTTTCCTTAGTATTCCTTAAGCCTCTTTTATAGCTCCTATAGCCTAGTAACTCTTACTCTTACTTTAGGTACCCCCCTTTAAATAATATCGTCCTCGGTATTAATATAAAAGTTTAGTTAGTAACCTATTAATACTTCGTTAGGTAATAACCTAGTTATCGCGTTCTTTATATTATTATATATAAATTAAGTAATATATAGGAGTAACGCTTAGTTAGTTTATTCTAAGTTAGTAAAGTATCTTAAGTAGTACTATATAGCTTAGTTTATTTATTCCGTTTACCCGTTAGTTTATAGGTAAAATACCGTCGATAGCCTATATTTTACTTATAAGATAAAATAGAGATCTAACTAAAACTTACTTATAAATAAGGACCCTCTATCTAAGATAATACCTTTTAGAGGTCTATATACTAATTTAACTTAGTAATAGAATAATTCTACTAGCTTTAGGGCTATTATTATCTTAAAGATAGGAAAGAAGAGGCAATACTTAGTATATCGGTCTATAATTACTAAGATTATATTAACGTCTCGTCTATTATACTATACTTTAGGCAGACCTATAGTAAAGTCTATTAATAATTCTTCCTATAGTCATATAGGATATAGTAACGATTATATAGTACTATAAGGGCGATGCCTCTTAGATACTATACCTTAATATACTAGGTATAACTAAACGTATTTATTTACGTCTTTTATTATTCTATCCTAGTAAAAGTTCCTTGCTAGTAGTTCGCTAGTACGTTAGGAGCTAAAGTATCCTATTAATAGATCGTTATAGAAGAGCTATATTAGCTCTTACTATAAGGCTACTTTTAGAGGTACTACGATACGACCTTTCTATAGTAGTAGTCTATCTAGGCATACTAACTAAAAACCCTTCCTTTTCGAGAAGTCTTTAGTCTTTTTTAGCCTACTAATCGCTATGTTAACCGACTAAGTACGTTTTAGTAACTTTAATAATAGTTCTAGAACTTTTACTATATAAACCTTTATATAGTAAGCCGCTTCTTTAGCGGTTTTCCTTAAGAGTAACTATTTATAACTAGCTCTCTCTTTAGCTTAATCGGCTAATCGTTTAGGTCTTATACCTAAATTATTATAGTTTCGCTATAAATAAGCTTATATATTTTCCTTATATAAAGGTACTTTACTACGCTTATATTAACTTAAGGTTAAGTATCTCTTTACCTATAAAAACGCCTTATTATTTCTCTATATAGATATAGTATTAATAGTAGCTAGCTTCGCTTATAGCTCTGGTAATAGTTCTATAAACGGGGGCTTCTTACCCTTATATCTAAGCATTCTCGATAGCGCGTTCGCTAGGTTAGATTTACCTATATAATACTTAATCGTAAAGTCGAATAGTACTAAATATATATACTATCTTACTTACCTCCTATTTAAGGAGGTCTAGTATATAAACGTCTAAAGGTTATAGTAGTCCGATAATACTTTTACTTTATACGCTACCCCTTTAACGTAATATCGCTAGTATTTAAATAACTTAATAATAGCGAAGAGTTCTTAGTCTAGAATACTATAATTAAGTTCGGCTCTAGTAAACTTCCTTAACTAAAATATAATCGGATAATAACGCCCTTTATTATTAGGTTAAGAGATAATCCTTACTATCACGAATTATAATATATCTATTTTAATATAAATATATCTTTCCGGATTATAATATTAAAGGAGTAGGGCTCCTTAAAAAATATCCTTAAGAGCCTAAAACGCTGCCCTTTTAGTAAGGTTTAGCTCTATACTCCCTAGCTTCTTCCTATTCTTACTCCCCTTTAGTAATATAGTTAGGGGCGCTATAACTCCTAAGTACCTATATATAAATCGTTAGTAAAAATTATAGAACCTAAGGAAAACCTAAATATTATAGTAGGTTATAGGTTTAGGCTATTAGGCTATTACCTTTACCCGTCGAAGGTCTATTAATACCCTATCGATAGATAATATAAACCTAAGGAACTCGACTAACTATTAATAGAAGATATACTTCGATAGTTTTATATAGAGCTCTATAGCCCTTAGCTTTTCTATTACTTATCCTAAGTATTTAGTATATTCTTCTCTTATTTTAGAGTATATAAAGATATCGTTAAGGTAGACTATATAGATTATATTTACGAGCCCCTCGAGCGCTTAATAGATATAGCTTTAAAATATAGCTAGTACGTTAGTAAGTCTAAAGGGCATTACTAGGTATTTAAAATATCTATAACGCGTTTAGAAAGCGGTCTTCTATTTATCTCCTTCCTAAATTTAAATACGTTAATATATATTCTATATATTAATCTTAGAAAAATACTTAGCTCCTTAATAGCAGTTAATAATCTCTAAAATAAAGGGTAAAGGGTACCGATTCTTTTATATAACCTAGTTAAGTCCTTAGTAGTTTATATATAGCCGTAAGGTACTATCCTTTTTTAGAATAAAAAGGATAAGCGCCCTAGCTAAGCTCTTTAACTCCTAGATTATTTTCCTTTTTATCGCGTCTTAGATCTAGTCGCGTAATACTTAGAGTTCCCTTTACGATAGAGGGTAAATCGGTTTATAAGGAGGTTCTATATTAAGGATTAAATTAATTAAGTAATCTATTTCCTTTCTAGCTAGTAATAAATCGGATTTATTAGCTAAGAAGGTATCTTTAAACTAGTAAAGAGTTAGTAGGATTTCGGCCTATTCTTTTTATAGAATCCCTTTATCTTTATCTTTATCTAGTAGTAGGATTAGCTTAGGATTAAGCGCTATTATATATACCCTTACTTCGTTTCTATATTCCTAAAGGAATCTATAGGGGTTTTATAGGGTTTCGCTACTTAATTAATACTTAAACTACTACTATTATTTCTATAGGATAATATAGATACGTTTATCTTTTAAGGTAGTAACTAATAAAAGGATTAGTACTTAATCGTTTAGCGTTAACTTATCGGTACCGATATAGAAATAAGTAATTATCTTTTTAATGCCCCTTATATTTATTATTTAAAGCGGTACTAACTATACTCTATACTCCCTTACCTTACTATTATTAAGCCTTAATAACTTAGGGTATAATAGCGCTACTTATAGTAATCCTTACTATTAAGTAAAGTATATATCTATAAGGTTAACGGTACTATAAGTATCTAAGTATATAGGGACTTTAATAGGGTTTCGCCTTAATATCGTTATAGGAGTTTTAAGTAACTATCTTATAAGTATTAAGTTTACTAAGGGAGAGGCGTTTACCCTAATATCTTACCTTTTCCTTATTTTATAGTATCGAGTTTAAGAGTCTTCGCTAGGGCTTCTACCTTTAAAGAATTAGTATATTTCGTAGATAGGTATCCTAGCTTATTATATTAGAAATATATAATTCCCGATTAAGTAGAAGATCCTCTTCCTCGATAACGTCCCTTAGTTTAGCCCCTAGTAAGTATATTACTAGCTTACTAATTATTAGTCGAATCGGTAGTATTTCCTTAACGATTCGGCCTAGCTTATCGGCCTCTTTAATTCCTTCCCTTATATATACCGCCTTAAGGTATAGCACTACTTTTATTCCTAGTTCCTTTAAGGGTAGAAGTAATATTAATACGTCGCCTCTTATTAGTAGTAGTATCCTAATATCGTTAGGCGACTTATATAAGCTCTTCCCGTTAATAGGTATAGATAGGTATTAAATAAAGGTTAATTTAGTCCTAAAGTTATAGCTCTAGCTTAGCGAAAAACGTAAGAGTATACGCCTTTTTTAATAGGCGTTCGAAATACCTCTTTAAGGAGTTAAGGTATAAGCTAAACTTTAAGGGGGACTAGCCTTCTTATTAGCGAGCCTCCTTTAATTATATCGTTAATAGTATCTCTTTATTTATAGTATCCTTAATTAAAATAAGTATCTATTCCTTAAAGTATACCTAATCTATACTATATTTAGTTCGGTTAATCGGCGTCTATTCTTTAAGGTATCGGCGCTATCTTACTTTATAGTCGCTATATATATAATCTACTATATAGAGGATCTTTATTTTATCGCGACGAAAGCGTCTAAGCGCTGCCCTAAAGGCGTCTTTTAGATCGTAAGTTTAGTCTAGACGTTTTTATATATTAATAGGTTAGGATAATTAAGCGATGTTTTTAATCTTAACCTCGCTACCGCGACTACCGTCTAATTTAAGGGAGTAGGACCGTCGACGCTTCCTTAAATAGATAGCGATAGTACCGGCGCGTTTAGTAATTTCCTCCTCTAATTATATAACGCGATCTTATAGGCGTTTTATCTCCTCTAGCTCCTTAACGCGCGCTTATAAGGCTATAAGCTTTTCTTTATAAGATAGTTATCTTATACCTATAAGTAGCGATATCTTTAATATAGTTATAACGCCGTCCGTAGTAAGGGTTTATTCTAAGGATATATCTTCTTATTCTTTATCTCCTAAGTAGATACTTAATATATATAACGAAGAGGCCTTAACTAGTTAACTACTATATCGCGCTATAGGAGCGTTACGTAGTCTTCTCTAAGTAGCTATCTCTACTAGGTAACTAAAAAAGGAAGCTTTAGAAATTATAAGGGAATACGTATTATAGTACGATTAGTTAGGTAGTAGAGATAGCTAGAGGTACTACGCTATATATATTATATTCTCCTTATTATAAGACTAAAGCTTATAAGAAGAGGGATTTCTCCTCTTCGGTTAAAGTAGTAAGTAGTCTATAATATATAAGCGGGGTAGGCACGATTCCCTATTAATACCTTACCGATATATTAGTACTATGTACCTAAGTACTTTATTAGCCCGTACCTCTTAGTAGCGCTCTTATAATTTATTACTAACTTATATAAAGATATAAGATAAATCTATATAAACTTATAAATATTAAAGGAGAGGCCTTTAACTATAATAATAGAATTATTAATATAGAGATTAATTACCTCGATATTAATATCTAGGGCTATAACGAATAAGTTAACTTCGATATTATAAATATTAAAGAATATAACCTTATATTAAGACTCTTATAGCTATAGGAGAGCAACCTATTAATTAACTAGAAAACTAGCTAGCTATATTAAAATAAAGATATAAGTTTTTAAGACTAATAGATTTAAAAGAAAGTAAAACTTTATAATAATTTAGTATAAAAGTCTTTAACTATTATAGGTTATAGGCTTAGGCTATAGCTTAAGCTATATAGTTACGTATAGAGGGCCGGATCCTATACGTATATATATAGGCTAGCCGTATATAAAAGAGCTCTATATAGCTTATTAATATTATCCTATAAATAGCACCTATATATATACCTCTGCTTACTTTATAATAGTATAAGCTATTAACTAATAGATCTAATAGATATCTCCTTAGAAAGGGCGCCGCTTCCCTAAGGGAGCACCCCGCTACCCCTTAAGTAGATAGGAAGTATCGTAGCTATCCTAGAAGCGATTAGAAGCGCTATAGCTAGCGAGAAAAATAAGGTTCTCGCTATACTAAGGGAGCCGTCTATAAGACTAGCGTTAACCCCTACGACCTCCGTAATACCGGTTATAGCGGTAGTACTACCGATATAAAAGCCGCTTCTATAGCCGACTTAGGATAGTAAGCCTAAGTCCTTTTACTTCTTCCTTAGCTAGCTATAGATAAAGTTTATAATAGACGAGAAATAGGGCCTAAACGGCTATTATAATATAGTATAGTATTTACTTCTCTATATATTACTAAAGCCCTAGATATATAGGATCTTTAGATTCTAAGATAAGGGCGGCCCTAGGGGTAGACGCGACCTATAGGACTTTTTCTAATACCTTATATATACGTTCGGTAATATATAGGAGTAGGAGAAGGCATAGGATAGGCTATAGACCCTTAGGTAAAGGGATAAGTAGTCCTTTAGCGAATTCCTCCTTAACTTTAAAGAGACGCTCTTATAGGTAGCGGGAACTATAGTATAGGAAGATAGCGCGAAGCTTATATAGTTACGGAACTTAATTACGCTAGCCCTATAAGAGCTACTTATCCCTATAATTATACCTACTAACTACGGCGAGTATATAAGCCGGTTAATAAAGGTAGTATAGGGCTATAAGTAGACGCCGCGTTTCTAAAAGCTTTATAAGTATACGCCGTATAGCGGTAATAGGATTACTACCCCTTTATAAAAGGAATAGCCGACTATCGATATAGATAGGGATACCTTAATATCGGCTACTTATATAAACTAAGCTAAACGTAATAGGAAGTCGTTATCGAATATTCCTTATACTATTCCGCCCTTTAAGTAGCGGGCGAAGTAAGTAATAAGCGAGGAAATCGGGAAAAGGAAGGCTAACGGCCGCTACTTATATTACGGCGCGTCTATATACTTTATATTAAAATGCCCCTTCCTTTTAGCTAAGCGGCCTATAGTAGTTTAAGTAGCGAAGATAGAACCGCTCCTTACCTTAGACGACGAAGAGGACTCCGCGCCCCTAGGCCTAGAGGAAAAAGAGTAGCTCTAGAGCAAAAACGGGCTCTAGAGCCTTAATTACTAGCACTAGTAAAGGAGAAGGAGGAATTATCCGCCTATATAAAAGAGGAGCCTACTTTAATATAGGTTATAATTAATAACTCCTTACTTATTGCCGCCCTTATAGATAAGGGCTGCTAGTACTACGCTATAGTTAACGAGGCGCTTACGCGAGAGATATAAGTACTAGTAGAAAAGATCGCCCTAAGGCGAGTAAAGGGCGCCTTAAGCACGATAGAGGGTATAGTAATTAAGGGTATTATATAGCTAGCTATAAAGGTTAACGGCTATTATAAGCTTATCGTAGCCTATATAATCCCTTAACTAGAGTTTCCCTTAATCCTTAGGAAACCCTAGTTATTATATATAGAGTTATACTTAGTTCTATATTAAAAGAAGCTATAGTTTAAGCCTATATAACGGTAGGTCCGCTACGACGACGGTTTTATAGGTATAGGACTAAGTATACGAGCTTTATACTTAGCCTAAAAAGTCCTTACCTCTATCTTTATAAGAACTATATAATAGGTAAAGTAAAAGGAAGGCTAGGTAGCGGCTAATATAGCGGTTTACGTAGTTAGCTTAGCGGATATTAATAAGGCCCTTTAGATAAAGAAGCTAAAGTCGCCCGCTAAGCTATAGTAGTAGATACTAAAGCGCTTTTACGACCTCTTACCGCTATTTAAGTCCTAGGAAGTAGATAAGCTTAACTTATATAAGCTAGAGGTAGATTATAAGATCGTACTCTATACCGATAAAAAGGGGTAGGAACTACCTATACTATTCGGACCGCTATATAGTATATTATACGCGGAGCTATTAGTACTAAAAAAGACGCTAAAGGACCTCTTAGATAAGGGTTTTATTTAAGTAAGTAGCTCTAAAGTAAGAGCGCTAGTTTTATTCGTACGTAAACTAAGGGGCGGGATATAGTTCTATTACGACTATAGGGCTCTAAACGTAATTACGAGGCTAGACTACTACCCCTTACCCTTAATCTTAAATACGCTCTATAACCTCTTAAAGGCAAAGTAGTTTATAAAGCTAGATATAAAATAGGCGTTTTATAAGGTATAGATCTTAAAGGGTAATAAGTAAAAGATAGCGTTCTATATACGCTATAGCTTATTTAAGTAGCTTATAATACTCTTCGGCCTATTAAGAGCGCCCGCTACCTTTTAGTATTATATTAATAATATACTTCGCGACTTCCTTAATAAGTTCGCCTTTATATATATAGATAATATCCTTATCTATATAAGCGGCTCTTATAAGAACTATATATAGAAAGTATAAAGAGTCTTAAAGCGCCTTTAACTTTATAAGCTCTACCTTAACCTAAATAAGTATAAATTTAGGGTTAAGAAGGTTAAGTACCTAGGCTTTATTATCTATATAAGTATAGGTATATAGGCGGATCCTATAAAGATCTAGGCGATCTAAGACTAAGCGGCCCTAACTATATAAACGGGTATACGGAGCTTCCTTAGGTTCGCGAACTATTATAGGATATTTATTAAGGGCTTCTCCTATATTATAATACCCTTAAATAAGATTACCGGAAAGTAAACCGCCTTTTATTAAGAGCCTATATAGGAAGGGGCATTCTATACGCTTAAGGACCTTTTCTCGTAAGCCCTAGTACTACTTTAGTAGGACTTTAACTAGTCTACGTTAGTCGAAGTAGACTATAGCGGCTAAGCACTTAAAGGAATGCTCTCTTAAAAGGTAGATAAGCGGAAGTAACTAGTAGCGTTCTACTCCTATAAGCTAACCTTAGTAGAGCGGAATTACGCTATTTATAATAAGGAGATACTAACGATTATTAGCTACCTTAAGCGATAGTAAGCGGAGCTCTAGAGCTATAAGAGCTTTAAGGTTCTTATAGACTATAGGAACCTTAAGTACTTTATAACCCGCTAGCACCTCTTAGAGCGGTAAGCCCGCTAAGCGGAGTATCTCTTATACTTTAACTTCTCGATTAAGTACCGCCTTAAGCGGGACTCCGTAGTCCTAGACGCGCTTTCTTAAAGGGATTAAGACCGGCCGATAGGAGTAGATATCGAGGCCTAGGATCTATAGCTTATCCTATAGGAAGCGCTACGGACTTATATAGGAGCTTCCTTAGTAAAGGAAGGCGCGGTACTAGTAAACGAGCTTCCCCCTATACCTTTACTACTAAACGAGCTTTCTTTAGCGCCTTTACCTCGGTTTAGTAAGGAGGGATAGACCGGCCTAAGGGCACGCGCGGCGAGAGTATTCTAAGATATAGCCTTTTAACGCTTATAGGATAGGATAGCGGCTCTAGATTATACCTATAAGAGCGTGCGCCGCGCTATAGAGTCCGGCGCTTAACGCTTAAATCTAAAGCTAAAGCTAAAGGTATAGGTAGCCGATTACTATATCGACCTATAGGGGCATCTATACTAGCGGGGGAGACTATAGGTACCGGGCGTACTATATACTACGGAAGCTAAGGAGAAGGATAGACCGCTAGAGCTAGATAAATAGAACGAGCTCTAAGAGAGGCTAGTCTAGCTTATCTATAACTCTAGTATTATAGGTTACTTAGGTAGGTAAGGTATAGTAGCGGGCCTCGCGAGGGACTTTTACTAGCCCCTCCTATAGTACTATGTTTATTGCTTCCTTTATAACTACGATATTTACGGCTATATAAAGATCTAGAAGGTATAGCTTAAGGGGCTACTTAAGTAGCTTTTAGTACTAGACTAGTTCTATACGTATATATAAATAGACTTTATAATAGACCTCCCGCTTATAAAGGGTAGTAACCGCTATATATAGGTAATTAAGGACTAACTTAGTAAATTAGTAGTACTAGAGCTAATACTATTTATAAATATAAAAGCTTATATAGAGCGCTTTCTTTAGTACTAGGCCCGCTTATATAGCTAGCTAGCCTTTATTATAAGCGATAGAGGGTTAAACTAAACTAGCTGCTTTTAGTAGCACTTATACCGGCTGCTTTAGATTACGTCGCTACTTAGTACGGCCTATTACCTATAGACTAACGGGGGTCCTAAGAGGGTTAACTAAGAAGTATAAGTATACCTATAGGTAGTTATAGCCTATAACTAGGCGGACTAGGACCGCTAGCTCCCCGCTACCTAGCTCGCGCTAAATAGTAGACCGTAATCCTTTATTTAGATAGCCCCCTTCTTCGCAACGTATAGCTTTAAGCCGCCCTCCCCGATCCTATTTACCGCTAACGTAGTAGCGGAGTAGTATAGTAGTATATTACTAAAGAGCTATACTTCCGCGTTTATATAAAAGCTATAAGAAACTATAGAATACTACTAATCTATAATAGCCGTAGCGGCGTAGGATTAAAAGCGGTACGCTAATAAGACTAAGGCGCTAGTAGATAGGTTTATAGTAAGAGATAAAGTATAGCTCGACCTCTATAACTATAGGTTAGTATAACCGAAGAAGAAACTAAACTAGCTATATATAAAGTTTACGGTATAGAGGGTCGTTAGCCTATAAGTAGTTAAGCTCGATAGCCTCTTAATAGGGGTCTATAATAAGGTTAATATTAACCTCCTTCGCTAAGCCTCCTTTAACCTACTACTTAGATAAGAAATAGCGGACGCTTAACCGCCTATAATTAAGGTAGAAAGGGATAACGAATTCGAGGTTAAGGAGATATAAGCCGTACGCTAGAGGAAGGTAGGTAGGGGGACACGCTAGGAGGTTCTTATTAAGTAGCGCGGGTACCTCGACCCTATATAGGAACCCGTATATAAGTTTACGGGAGCTATAGCCCTCGATAAGTTCGAGACCCTATATAGACTAGTAGACGAGAATAATAAACTAATAGACTACCGGTAGTAGCTTAGACTAAGACTATAAAATAAGTAAAGTAGAGTTAGTAGTTATAGCGATATAGGCGTAATAGTATAAGCGGAGATAAAAATAGCGTTTATTTTAAGGCAGAGCCCTTAGACTTCCTAAGCTTATTCCTTATTATTACCCTTACCCTTACTATTATTATTATCGTCGTCCTTATCGGCCCCCTCCTCCTCCTTAGCGGCGGCGGCGGCGCTCTCTAGCGCGCTAAGTCGGCCCTCTAAGCCTATAAGCTAGTCGGCGGCGGCGGCGGCTCTAGGGGCGGAGGGGCGGCGACTAGCTTTAGCGGCGGCGGTAGGGGTAGTAGTAGCGGCGGCGGCGGGCACGGCTATAGGGATCGCTAATAAAGCGACGGAGGTAGTATCCCTAGTACTAGGAGAGTTAGTAGCGGAGGTAAGAGAGCGGAGGAGGAAGAACCTACTTAAGGATAAGCCCTTAGCGCTTTAAGGCGCGGAGGTTACGGTAGGCGGTAGTAGCGGCGGTAAGGCGCTTCTTAGTAGCCCCCCGTGCCTACCTATACGCGCTAGCCTTTTAAGCCGACGCCGTAGCGGGTAGGACGGGAGGCGCCGCCTTATAAGCGCGGCTAGCACGCGTATACTAGTAATAACTACCGCCGCGGCGGCGCCTAATTTAGTCGGCGTAAGGGAGCTCTTACGATATATACTATATATAGGGGGCTATACGAGCGGCTCTAGCCTAGACCTAGCGCTTATACTTTAAGAGGTTAGCGGAAGATATTTATTACGCTTACTTAACTATAGACTTATAGGGGTAGCGGAGACGGAGGCGGGGGCCGAGGGGCCGGGCGTTATAGGTAGCGGTAGGGATAGCGTTATTACCCTAAAAGGCGACGTAAGAGCGGCTAGCGCGGCGGAGGCATTAGTAGCGGCGGTAGGCGCGGTGGTAGCGGCGTAGGCGGGAGCAGCGGCAGCGGCGGAGCCGTCGTCGGCCGCGCCTAGTATAGCGTCGACGAACGACTCCGTACGCTCTAAGAAAGAGGAGGTAAGGGAGGGGGAGGTAGATATATCTATCGCGGAAGTTAGTATTATAGATTACGGCCTCTTATACTATAGGGCAAGGAACTTACTAGTTAAAGTTATTATTATTATTAGGGCTATTATTACTACTATAGCTATTACTATAAATATATATTAATAGAGCGGCCTATATAGCTAAGAATAAACTAACGCCTTAGGTAAAGTAGAACTTACTTATTACTACTATTACTATAGTTAAAGAAAGAAGAGAAGGAAGGGAAAGAGAAAGAGGGGTTACTGCCTTATATACCCCTAGGTAAAGGAGGCTACCTAAGGCTAAGGGGATAGGTAACCTAAGGCTTATATAGGTCTAGGCCGGCCGCCGGCTACCTAGGGGCGTATATAATAGGTCGCGCCCTTATTTAAACGGCTAGCCGGCCGATAAGTATAGAGCCCGGTTCCGGCTACCTAGGCTAACGGGCGCGGGGATAATAGGGCTAGTAGGGCTAGTATAATTAACGGGAAAGGGCAGGGTAGAGCTAGCGGTATAGGCCTAATAGTATAGAAGCCGTTAATTAAGTAACGCCGCGCCGCGTTTAAGGGAGGGCATTATATAAGAGTCTTTAACTATTATAGGTTATAGGCTTAGGCTACGGCCTAAGCTATATAGTTATATACGGAGGGCCGGATCCTATATATATATATATAGGCTAGCCGCGTATAGGAGAGCTCTATATAGCTTATTAATATTATCTTATAAACGGCACCTATATATATACCTCTACTTACTTTATAATAATAGATAGTTATTACTACTCTTACTTTTACTTATAAGACTAGTAGCTAGTTTATATTTAATACGTATAATAACGTATAATAGCTAGTCTATATAATATATTTAATTATATATAGTAGCTAGTCCGTTTAATTACTTATTAGACCTATACTAGATCCGGGTAAACGGCTAGGTTAAAGTACTAGCCCTATACTAAGGGACTAGTACTTAATACTTACTATAGCCTTAAAGACTATATATAAGTAATAATATAAAAAGAAATACTTAAAAGGGTATATTATAACTTAATAAAGGTCTTAGTAAGCTATAGACTAATATATAGCTATTTAAGGTTAAGCTTATACTTATATATATTAATAAGCGCGCTTTTTACTCTTAAAAGTAAAGATAATATTATTATTATATTAAAAGGTACTAAATATAATAGTTAATTAATAAGATAATAAGGTAGTTACCTAATAGATTTAAGTAATTATAAGCTACTAAATTAATAAGGAACCCTATTTTCTTTTATACTTTATATATATATATATATATATAGTTATACTTATAAACTTTCTCTTTTAAGTAAAATAGTATAATTTATACCTTCTTTTTTTTTAATATAAAGACTTAATAACTAGTAATAATTAGCTATAATACTAAGAGTCTCCTTTAAATAACTATATAAAGTTTTATTTTTATTTTTATAATTAACCTTTATTTAGCTTTATAGTTCGCTATTAAAAAGGGTACCCTAGGACGGCGATTTCCTCTATAGGCCGGGCGGCCCGAACTTTTATTAACCGACTATACTATACCTATGCCCACCGACCTCGACCCCTGGCGCTTCAGCATCACAGCCTTTGCCCTCCATTTCCATCATGGCCTCGACTGACGACGAGCCGCAGTCCCTCCGGGCTATCTTCGA
This sequence comes from Hirsutella rhossiliensis, assembly GCF_020360975.1. NCBI lineage: Eukaryota > Fungi > Ascomycota > Sordariomycetes > Hypocreales > Ophiocordycipitaceae > Hirsutella > Hirsutella rhossiliensis. The sequence continues at coordinate 4,548,196 of NW_025408669.1, forward strand.
CGAGGCAGAGGCCCGCCGCGAGGCTCTCGAGGCCAACCCGAACACCACGGCGCCTAACTACGGCCCGGCCGTCGAGGCGGCGCTGGCCCTCTACGCCCGCGCCGTCGACCAGCTCGCCACCGTCGCCCTCTTCTCCCCCAACGAGGGTCTCGACGACCTAGCCACGTCGGCACTTCCCTACATGCTCGTCAACTTTCGCGTGGCCGAGCTCGCCCAGCGTCTTCCCCTCGCTGGCCCCTCGTCGCCATCGCCGCAGCACCAGCGCCAGGCCCTGCTGCGCCGCGCCCGCGCCGCCTACGTCCGGTTCCTCGACCTCGTCGATGCCTATAGGCTCATCGCCCCGCCGTACGACCGGATGCTCGAGCGGTACCGCAACGACGAGGAGGGCTTTGCCGTCGTGGCGCCTGGTGCCGATGCTGCTACCCGTCGTGAGGGCAAGATTGCCGGCTTCAGGGCCGAGAAGGCGCTCAAGGCCAGGTTGGAGATTCTCAAGGCTGATCGGCGTTACGTCGACAGCGGCGACGACGAGGTTGTGCGGGAGGTATACTTGGCCCACGTCGCCTACGCCGTGCACTTGACCTTTCAGGCGCTCGACTCGCTAAACCGCGAGTGCGACCTCCTTGCACAAGCCCCCCCCCCACAGCCCTCGGTAGCCCTTCGCGCTCATAACCCCGTCGCCTCTACTGGCGCCGACGACGACGATGCAACTTCGCGGCTGGACCAGCCCCTCCGCCGCACCCTCAACCAAGGCGGGCCCCTCCTCTCGCAGGCCGGCAAGCCGATGCAGCCCTTCACGCTCGTCAGCTCGCGCACCGACCTCGCCCGCGGCGTCTTCCGCCCCGGCCACAACCTCCCCACCATGTCCATCGACCAGTACCTGGCCGAGGAGCGCCGCCGCGGCAACATCCTCGAGGGCGGCACCGACCCTGCCAAGCCCCGCGTCGACGAGGACGACATGGACGCCGTCGACCGCGAGACGTACAAGGCCAGAGAGTGGGACGACTTCAAGGACGAGAATCCGCGGGGCTCGGGAAACACGCTCAACATGGGCTGAGAGAGAGCGAGCCTGCCCTGACTTGTTTGGTTCTCGGGGCTTTCTGGGTCCCGTGCAGTAGTGGCGTTTGGCGACCCGAGGTTTTGTCATGAATGTTCCGGCCCCGTACATGGAAAGGGGGTGGAGGAGGCTCTAACTCGTAGATACCCATGACGCAGGCACCGAGAGCGTGGCGCTCTCCCTTGTTCATATCACGCATCATTTCCGTCGTCATCATTGAAGCAGCTGTTCTTTTCTAACTATTCGAGACACCGCCGTGCGTTTCGTCGTTCGATATTCGCAAATTGGCCGGCCAAACGTCATTGTCATTCTTTGGCTTTCCACACCTGACAAAGTCGCAGATGAAACCAAGCCATCTGGCTTCTGTCTCTCGGGGGCATCTCACTCTTGATCCATATGCGTCCCTCTCCCCTCAAACAACCACCATGCTTCCCTCGCTGTCGCTCAGATCGCTCAAAGACCGTTCCAGGTCATCTCCCTCAAATTCAAACCCGTCCATAACCACGGAGCCAAAGTCCATCACCGCGGACTGCCGCTCGTCGTTCCAGCCACTATCAGACTCGTCCATCCACATCACTTCGTGACTACAGGACACCTGGTGCTCTGCTGGCACAGCAGCCCTGGCCTCTTCATAGTCTGCCCTGTGCGTGGTGAATGATTCCGATGCCCCGGACATGTCGCGTGCCGCGGTGGCCCCTCCCGGCTCATTCGTCGTGGACGCGCCATCGTGAAAATTGACAGAGGCGTCCGTCGTGTCATCCTTTAATTTAACGGCGGAAAATTCGTCGATCAGGGTGCCGCAGAGACTAGGAGCATCGGACCGCACAGTTCTTCCGGTGTGGTAGGCAGGACCTGGCCCGCTGGGGCCCATGTCTGTCGGGGGCACGAAGCTCTCAAAGACGCCGCCCGTGCCGTCGTCGAAGCCGCCAGCCCAGAGAGGCAGGAACTTCATCTCTTCCATTGTGAGCGTGAGCAGCAAGTGGCGCGTCAGGTTGAGGGGCGGGTAGATGTCGTGGCGAACCCAAGAGAGGGTCAGGGGTAGAAGCGCGTCTTTGACCTGCCAGTCCACGCGGTCGAGGTCGATCAGCGGTGACTTGACAGTGGGACCGTCAATCCCGGCAAGGACTTGGCCTGAATCCAGGAATTCCATCCACTCATACGTGCGCGCCGCGGCGGGCTCAGCAATGATAACTTGCCGCAGCGAGTCCTCTAACTCTTGGAGCATATTGCCAAATCGGGGTCGACCCGCGGGCTCTCCCGCCAAGCGCGGCCCCAGATACAGGGGCCAGCTGCAACGCTCGCCAAGATCCCTCCATACAAAAGGGCACAGGAGCTTCTGGATGAGATTCAGTCTCGTCATGATGCACTCGAGTCTCTCAAAGTCTTTGGGGAGGACGTATGTGGCCCGGTCGACATCCGTGCTCCAGAGAGTTTGATGGTTGTCTTCGGCATGTTGGGCGGCCTCGCCGAGCTTGGATGCCACGGCCATGGGAAGCCACCTCATGAACCGACGCAGCTTGTCGAGCGCCGAGTGGAACGCGGACCCTTGGCCCTTGGCGAGTAGATGCTCCAGTCTTCGGAGCTTGCTCCATTCCTGGATTTTCCAGAATTGCAGCAGGTCCGGACTCTGTAGCTGGGCTTTGGTCGAGGACACTCGCTCGACAAGGGCCCGAGCAGCGTGCTGGATAAGGTTGTTCAGCTCATCCCCGCACTCGCCTCGCCTTCGTCCAAAGACTGTAGTTTGCGTGAGGTTCCGTTCGGCGGCATCGTCGGCCGCCTCGTGGATCGCCAGCTCGTTGACTAGGATGCGGAAAGCGCACTGCGTGACGTGAGCGTTCCTGATGGCGAATCCTATGCGAAGCGCCTCCTCGGGCAAGACTTCTATAAAGCGGGTGTTGGAGCCGTGCATGATCCATTTCATGACTCGGTCGCGCACCACCGACGTGCAGTCAAGGATGTTAGCCAGGGCCACCAGTGTCCAGACCCGGTTCGCCGAGTCGAGCAAGACATCTCGGCCTTGAATCAGCATCACGAGGCGAACAATTGCGTTGCGGTGACGAATGGGGCAGTAGTCGGGGATCCGGCGGAAAGGCGGCGGCTCGTAGATGCCAGCATCGCCGTCTACTTTCATCTGCATGAGCTGATTGGGCGTCGGTGGAATGGACTGGCTCTTGCTCAACCCCAGGCTCGTTTCTTGAAGCGACGACTTGTTAGTGAGGCGGGATTCTTCGTCGCCATCAGTCTGGGCCTGGCGCCGACACGTACAGACATCGTCGTGGCCGCTGACGAGGCTGCGGTCGACGCCGTGGAACTTGTGGGAGCTCCACCAGGCCATGATTCCGGGAGTGAGGGACAGCTCGGTCATCTGGAAGACGAGCTCGTCGCCTTCGGATGGAGGAGTCAGGTCCAGGACGTAGTGGACGCCTCGGGGGAGCCTGTTGACCACTTTGCGACGCAGCTGAATCCTAGACTGGGACAGCGGGCTCAACATTTGGGCAAACTTGGCAGAGCCTGTCGCCAGCAGCTTGTCAGAGTGGACGCGGAAGCTGTGGGATCTGTAGGCAATGTTGTCGCAGTCGGCTTGCTTTCTCGGGTCTTTGGGCATGTTGGGCATATCCACGAAGACGATTGTGTCCCCGTGGACCAAGTCGAACTCGACGGTGTGAATGAGGCACCGGTCGTCATTTTGCGCAGACTTGTTCTCCAACGTGTCCTTCAGAGGCTTGGGGGCGCGCGAGAGGCCCCTCGGCCGGTTGAATTCGGGGTCGACATGATGAGCCCTGGACACGCAAGTCTGCCGAGCAGCAGACTCGACGACGTCAGGCAGAATCGGCAGAGAAGTGAGGCTGGCGCTGCGAGACATTGGCTGTAGATGTACTGCGAGGATATTTATTATTGTCTCGACAGCAACAAGGACGACAAGACGGGAGCACGGTGAGGGGCAAGCCGAAGGTTTGTTCCGACCAGCTGTCAGTCAGCACAAGTCTCGTGACACAAGCTTCTAAGGCCGGTAAGCGGCGAGCCGGTGAGAAGGGCTGTTCTCTGGCCCTTGACTGGTCCGGGCAAAGGCCAGAGGTCTAGAAGCAAGAACACACGCCACGACTACCATTTCTAGCTTCCGATGCTGATGTGCGACTCCGAACCTGAACTCAATCTACGTGGCCCCGGTGACGCATCACCAGTGACGCTTCCATCTGGCGGGCAGCGGACCCCTGCATGGATGAGCTAAACTTGCGGTACGTACCAACACATACGGCCATACCTACTTAAAAGCATCCGATCCCGTCCGATCTCGTTAAATTAACTAGGTAAGGGGCAGATTAGTAGTTAGGTCGGTGACGACTAGCGAACACCGGCTGCTGTATGTTTTTCCTGTTTCTTTTTGCGATTTTTAGACGACTAATAATTCGAGCGGTTCTTTAGTTTCACGACATTTAAGAGTAGCGCTATTTTGTATATATTTAACCGCTTAAGCCACTTACTTCTCTCATGCTTTCACAGCATTTTCGCCCTACGTATAAAGTACCTTAGGGTTGGTTTAGTCTTATGCTAGTATAACCACCATCGGTCTAATAATCTTATTAGCACGAGTCGGCTATAGTATATAAATAATAATCGTGGTAGCTGACACGTAACTTAGCTATGCACCTACCGGAATATTCGTATACTATGCGGTTTACATGCAAGTACTAGCGGCGGCAATCGGCCGAGCCTTACGAGAAAGAGAGTAAAGGGGAGAGTAACACGCAAAGGTCTAGCGAAACGTTATATTCATCTATTTAAATCGTATTTAACCCGCTTATTCGTTGTGAATTTACTTTGCTCTAACACTTAACCAAGCCGCCGCGTGCATTGCCTTTCCTGTTTTGCCATGCAACCTCTTAGCTCACAGCTCTTCTCTCTTAGCGGTCTGTCCTCTACCCTCAGCAGCCTCCTCAATACTTTGGGCTTTGAAAGTTAAGGTACATTCTATAGTTTCCACGACTCACTTACCCGTTCACCTAGCGCGACTGTGAACTTGATCCTATCTGTTATATAATAAAGAACTTCGTCCGCGAGGTGCTTGGCGCAGTTATCACCTTCAACCCCCGAATGTCGATGACCTTTAAGTTGCTATCGTGCTCGAGATAGACCGCATTTACATTGGTATAGACGTTATCAAGTCCTGGTTAGGATAGGCCTGCCAGGACTCCCAGAGCTTTTACCCGCACCATCCAAAGGGCCTCAAGGTCCTCATTGTCATCTGCAATCTAGTCATATTCTATATCGACGACTCTCTTACCCGCTCTCCTAAGATTCTACATTCTTTCGGGTAAATATTCTTGCTAGTAGGAAACAGGCAGACCATTTGCTCGATTGTCTGGTAAAGAGCATCATACTTCGCACGTAGGACTACTTCCACGATCTCCCCGTAAATTCATTCGCCGTCGGCTTCTACGAGATTTTGATCGGTAGCGCTATGGAGAGCGTCACAAAGGATATGATCCATCCGCCTAAAGTCTGGCGCACCTGCGCCGTATGCCTATTGGCTCTTTCCCCGTTCTATCCACCCGGATGCAAGCTCATACATTCAAGACATCCCAGAATCCCTCTCTATAATTAACCGCGTTAATGATATCCTGTCTTTCTATAAGCAGGAACTTGTCAGGGAAGACGGACAACTATGTGCATATGCGCGCTAAGTTTACCGGCAAGAATACTTATACACGAGCCATACCTGCCGCATGTCCTTCCGCTAGGAGATTCGGGTTGGTCCGGCGGACCCCTTTGGCATGAATTTTGGGTCCACTGAGTATGACTCCTTGGGCCCGCTCTCCTCAACAGTTACGATACTGTAACCTTCCGATCGTGTGACGTGTGGTTCATGTGACATACTCTTGTCATGAGACTCATGCTAACAAGTTAACAACCAGCAACTTGAGGCGATAACTATCCCCTCGATCTCGCAAGCAATTAACAACACCGGAACTCTCCCCAGCCAAAGCACTGCATATATTCGTCACTATCCTATAAGTATTACCTACCTTTAGAGCTCGAAATGTCAACCAGAGCACAATAGTTTAAGTCTTAAGTGGTGACGACCAAAGAAGTCCTTAAAGCAGGTAGCGGCTGCTATGCCGATGAAGCAAAGAGCCTGGCCGAATACCTTGATGGCAAATTGACAGCTCAGGCGGCCGCAATAGCTTTCACGGCACCTATACTTAAAGAGGATAGTCTACCCGCTTCGCTTTACCGCCCGATAGCGTTGCTCTGCGAAGCCTCGGCAAATTTCGGCGACGACTGCGACAAATTGCTAGATCTTCTTATAGCCACCTATTTATCGTGACAAAGCCTCTAGCCAGGCTATGCCTTCTTCTAGAGATAAGCATTAAATTGCGTTTAATCTAATTTCGTAGCCGGGGGAAATGATTAATTCTGGATAGTCTCGCCTCGAGCAGCGTCGTTAGCACGGTTCTCGTTACCCCGAGCCCTAGAGCATTTATTAATATGCCCTTTGCACTTAGGATTTATGTCTCTAGGTATAAGTGCCAGCTTAAACAACACCGCGTCATCGTCGCTAGGAATGCTCTTATAATAAGACTATCTATTGTCATTGAGTGTAGGTTATCTATCTAGCTTATATATGCACCGGATATATGCACCGCCCTTAATACCTAGAGTAGAGTCCACGTGCTTAATCCGTCCCGATTATCTTCCTTCCCCGTATAGAAGCGTGTAAGGAGCCACGCTAATATATCAAAAACGAGCAGAGCAAGTAGAATTATAGCGAGAGTGATAATTCCTATTAAAGAGAAGGTCTAAATATTAGGGCTCGAAATTATAAAGTTCCCGGCACTATCCCTTAGCTGCTTATTAGGGCCCGTTATAAGATTGTCGTCGTCCTTAGGCAGTCTAAATATAGTAGTATTAGAAAACATGCTCCTAGTAGCTATAAAACTAGTAAGGATAAGACGCTCTTTATCGCTATATGTGCTCGAAGCCTGCGCGTTTATAACGCTATTAGGGCTCGTAGTTCGAGACATAAGCGCCGAGTCGCCGCTAGCATTGCCTAGTCTAACAATCATCGGGCCACCGCTAAAGGTAGTCTATAGCACTTTAAGCAAGACTAGTGGTATCCCTATACCAGGTATATTTTTTAAGATTAAAGACGGAATTAACTATACGCGACTAGTAGCTCTATCTATCTTGCTCTTAGTACGAGAGGGCTAGTCTTTTGCGCTTTATCTAGAATTCGGCCCTATATCGTAAATCGGTTTCGTTTCGGGCTTCTATAGCGTACTAAGGTCGCCTCCTTAGGTGATACTTATTTAACGAGCGGAACTAATAATAACGGCAAAGGATATATTAAAGTCTTTAAATAACTACTCTACGATTCTTAGATAGAGCCTAAAACTTACCGATAAGGCATTCTAAATATTATATTAGTTAATAGTTACCCTAAAACTCTTACTCTTATTGCCCTATAGCTAGGAGCTTATATTTACGTATATATAGTCCCCCTTTATCTCTCTAAGTCTTTTACTATATATTATAATAAACTCTATATCTCGCCGCCGCTCTTTAGCTATATTCCGTTACCTTCCTTGCTCTCTTTGCCGCCTCGGTGATTGCCTAGTTATTACTAGGCATACTAGAGGAGAATAAATTTACCAGGTTCGCTTAGGAGCTCTAAGGAAGTCCCGTTCTCAGCGCAGGACCTAGGCTTCTCCTTTACACCCTAATAAACGCTATACTAACTACGGCTAAGGGGCCTTCCCCCTTCACCCGCCGAGCTACCTAAGATAATATTAAGCAGGCGACTCTCGCAATTTATACGGTAAACTCTACCACGCCTTATATCTCCGACCCTCTTAGCCCCTAAAGAATAATATAAAGGTAACTAGTAACGTGCCTATCCCGCCTAGCTCTATCCTCGTAATATTACTTAGTAACTCGGAGTTTATAAACCTCGGCCCTAGGCGAAATCAGAATATTATTATTAAGAGCGTGGCTCTACTATCGCTGCCCCTTATATTATCCGGTCTCGGGGCGAGCGTCAAGGTCGCGGGTGCTAATATCCCCTTTAACAACGGTGCATCCGCCCTATCGATGTATTAATTCCCCCTTTCCCACGACCAGGTCCGCTCCTAACCGTGCTAACTCGCAAACTTAGAATTCTTATATTACAATAAAGCGTCTCTAACATACTCCCACTCCTTAGTGTAGACATATTTCAAGCCCTCGCCTAACGGACCGGCCTCCTCGCCGAGATCGATAATAGAGCTAGTATCACCGTCCTAGCACCTAACGACAGCGCCTTTAAAAAATCCCGCATTAGCTAGCCCGACGACCGGCTCAAAGAGCTACTAAAGCGGCACGTGCTAGTCGACTTCTCGGCATACACGCCGCTGCTCTAGGTCGGCGATGTCTATTTAACCCTCGCGGGGGCAGGTAAGGGCTTCGGTGGCAAACGGCGTCGTCCGCCTTAACGGGGCACGTCCTAATAGGCGATGCAATTATTACTAACGGGGTTATCTATACTATTAACACGGTAAGCGGCGTCTTTATCTTAATTAGCTAAAACACTCCTCGATTAAATGTTAATAGTAGGAACTCGGGTAATAGGTTATAGGCATATTATCGGCGCCGTCTCCTCTAATCGCCGTAGCCGCGACCGAATTAACGAAGCTATTATCCCGAGTAGCTTTAGCATGCAGTCTTATAGGCATAGCGGCGGCTGCGCGATAATTGCATATCCTATAAGGGCATTATAAGTATACGTTTTCGAGTCTTAGCCGTAGAATCGAAAACTCTAGACGATATAGTAGCTAATTAGTCTAGGAGGCTTTAAGAAGGGCGAGTAGAGAGTATATCTAAGATAGTAGCTCCGTTCCTCCCCTTAACTCCTTATTGCTTATTATTAAGAGGGTAAATAGTTATTACCTATATTTCTTACTCTCTTACTTAATTTAATAAATATCTATAATAAAACGCTTATATATAAAGGGTTAGAGTTTTAGAGTAAGAATCTTAATAAAGTAACGCGATTTATACTTAATCTAAACTTCGGCTAGAAGCTTAGAGGATATAAACTAAGGTAGATATTCTACGTCCTATATATTTAATATATAGTTCGGCATCCGGGCTATATACCTACTTCCTCTATCTAGGAACCTCCGAGCTCTTATATCCGCGTCTCGGCCTACGACCTTAATATACTAAAAAAAACTATTCTAAATTGCCCCTATACTAGTCTCGCAGCGTAAACTATAGGAAGCGGAAGTCTTTTCTAGCTTATATAGTAGTTTTATAGCCTAACGCGTTATAATAGAGTTTCTATAAGATTCTCTAACCGTTATTCTTCTACTTATTAAAAAAGTATTAACTAAGTTAACTTTATAGAATAACGTTAGCTTAATATAATAACTTACTTAAGTCCTATACGTCTTAAGATTAGTCTAAGCCGCGTCCTTTAGTAGCCGCGTAACCTACGGTCTACCCTCCTTATCTATAATTAAATTAATAGGGCTAACTACTACTAAAGAATCAGAAATAAGTATAGGAGATATATGCCCCGTCTCCTAATTATATAGGGATATAACTAGAGGCTCGCTATTTTCCTACTCTATAATAGTCGTATTATAAATACCGAAGTTACTATACTTAAGAATAATACGATAAAGAGATGCCTTAGGAGTATCTAGTATTAGTATATATAAGACTTTACGTAAAAGAGATTGCTTAGCTACTAAAGCGATAGGTCTAACCTTCTCCTCGTTATCGTCCTATTTAATTATATCGCTTATATTCTAAATCGTCGCCTTAATTTTAGACTCTAGTATATATATCTAAAATTCGCGCATAGGAGCGATAGGTATAATTAGAGAAAGAATCTAGCTAAAATAAAATAAGCGCTCTAAGAGATATTTTATAGTAAGGTTTTAAGAAGGACTATAGTAGAATAATACTACGCGAATATAGGCTAGCTATAAGAGTCTTTAACTATTATAGGTAATAGGCTTAGGCCGCGGCTTAAGCTATATAGTTACGTATAAAGGGCCGGATCCTATAAGTATAAGGGCGGGCTAGCCGCGTATAGAAGAGCTCTATATAGCTTATTAATATTATCTTATAGACGGTACTTACATATATACCTCTACCTACTCTATAATAATATAAGCTATTAACTAATAGATCTAATAAATATCTCCCTAAAAAGGGTGCCGCTTCCTTAAGGGAGTACCCCGCTACCCCCTAAGCGGATAGGAAGTATTATAGCTATCCTAGAAGCGATTAAAAGCGCGACGGCTAGCGAGAAGAATAAGGTTCTCGCTATACTAAGGGAGCCGTCTATAAGACTAGCGTTAACCCCTACGACCTTAGTAATACTAGTTACGGCGGCGGTACTACCGATATAAAAGCTACTTCCTTAGCCGACTTAGGACGGTAAGCCTAAGTCCTTCTACTTCTTCCTTAGCCGGCTATAAATAAAGTTTATAATAGACGAGAAATAAAGCTTAAACGGCTATTATAATATAGTGTAGTATTCGCTCTTCTATATACTACTAGAGCCTTAAATATAGTAGATCTCTAGATTCTAGGATAAGGGCGGCCCTAGAGGTAGACGCGACCTATAGGACTTCTTCTAATACCTTATATATACGTTCGGCAACGTATAAGAGCGGGAGAAGGTATAGGATAGGCTATAGACCCTTAAGTAAAGGGATAAGTAGACCTTTAGCGAATTCCTTCTTAACTTTAAAGAGACGCTCTTATAAGTAGTAGGAACTATAGTATAAGAAGATAGCGCGAAGCTTATATAGTTATAAAACTTAACTACGCTAGCCCTATAAGAGCTACTTATCCTTATAATTATACTTACTAACTACGGCGAGTATATAAGCTAGTTAATAAAGGTAGTATAAGGCTATAAGTAAACGCCGCGTTTTTAAAAGCTTTATAAGTATACGCTATATAGCGGTAACGGGATTACTACCCTTTTATAAGAGGAATAGCCGACTATCGATATTAATAGAGATACCTTAATATTAGCTACCTATATAGACTAAGCTAAATATAGTAGGAAGTCGTCTTTAAATATCCTTTATACTATCCCGCTCTCTAAGTAATAGGCGAAGTAGGTAATAAGTAAGGAAATTAAGAAAAGGAAGGCTAACGGCCGCTACCTATATTATAGCGCGTTTATATACTTTATATTAAAATACCCCTTCCTTTTAGCTAAGTAGCCTATAGTAGTTTAAGTAGCGAAGATAGAACCGCTTCTTACCTTAGATAATAAAGAGGACTCCGCTCCCTTAGGCTTAGAGGAAAAAGAGTAGCTCTAGAATAAAGATAGGCTTTAGAGCCTTAATTACTAGTACTAGTAAAAGAAAAGGAGGAATTATCCGCTTATATAGAAGAGGAGCCTACTTTAATATAGGTTATAGTTAATAACTCTTTACTTATTGCCGCCCTTATAGATAAGGGCTATTAGTACTACGCCGTAGTTAATAAGGCGCTTATATAAGAGATATAAGTACTAGTAGAAAAGATCGCTTTAAGGTAAGTAAAGGGCGCTTTAGGCGTAATAGAGGGTATAGTAATTAGGGGTATTATATAGCTAGCTATAGAGGTCGACGGTTACTATAAGCTTATTATAGCTTATATAATCCTTTAACTAGAGTTTCCCTTAATCCTTAAGAAACCCTAGTTATTATATATAGAGTTATACTTAGTTCTATACTAAAAGAAGCTATAGTTTAGGCCTATATAACAGTAGGTCTACTACGATAACGGTTTTATAAGCGTAAGACTAAGCGTATAAGCTTTATACTTAGTATAAGAAGTCCTTACTTCTATCTTTATAGGAACTATATAACGGTTAGAGCGGGAGGAAGGCTAGGTAGCGGCTAACGTAGCGGTCTACGTAGTTAGCTTAGTAGATATCGATAAAGCCCTTTAAGCGAAGAAGCTAAAGTCGCCCTTTAAGCTATAGTAGTAGATACTAGAGCGCTTTTACGACCTCCTACTACTATTTAAGTCCTAAGAAGCGGATAAGCTTAACCTATATAAGCTAAGGGTAGATTATAAGATCGTACTCTATACTAATAAAAAGGGGTAGGAACTACTTATACCGTTTAAACCGCTATATAGTATATTATATATAGAGCTACTAGTACTAAAGAAGACGCTAAGGGACCTCTTAAATAAGGGTTTTATTTAAGTAAGTAGCTCTAAAGTAAGAGCGCTAGTCTTATTTATATATAAACTAAGGGGCGGGATATAGTTCTATTATAACTATAGGGCTCTAAATATAATTATAAGGCTAGACCGCTACCCTTTACCCTTAATCTTAGATACGCTCTATAACCTTTTAAAGGTAAAGTAGTTTATAAAGCTAGATATAAAATAAGCGTTCTATAAGGTATAGATCTTAGAGGGTAACGAGTAAAAGACAGCGTTCTATATACGCTATAGCTTATTTAAGTAGCTTATAATACCCTTTAGCTTCTTAAAAGCGCCTACTACCTTTTAGCATTATATTAATAATATACTTTAAGACTTCTTTAATAAGTTCGCTTTTATATATATAGATAATATCCTTATCTATATAAGCGGCTCTTATAAGGACTATATATAGAAAGTATAAAGGGTCCTAGAGCGCTTTTAACTTTATAGGCTTTACCTTAACCTAAATAAGTATAAATTTAAGGTTAAGAAAGTTAAGTACTTAGGCTTTATTATCTACGCTAGTATAGGTATATAGGCGGATCCTATAAAGATCTAAGCGATTCGGGACTAAGCTGCCCTAACTATATAGATAAGCGTATAAAGCTTTCTTAGGTTCGCGAACTATTATAGGATATTTATTAAGGGCTTCTTTTATATTATAATGCCCTTAAATAAAATTACTAAGAAGTAGACCGCCTTTTACTAGGGGCCTATATAGAAAGGAGCGTTCTATACGCTTAAGGACCTATTCTCTTAAGCCTTAGTACTACTTTAGTAGGACTTCGACCGGTCTATATTAATTAAAGCGGACTATAGCGGCTAGGCACTTAGAGGAACGCTCTCTTAGGAGGTAAACGGGCGGAAGTAACTAGTAGCGTTCTACTCCTATAAGCTAACCTTAGTAGAGTAGAATTACGCTATTTACGATAAGGAGATACTAGCGATTATTAGCTACCTTAAGTAATAGTAAGCGGAGCTCTAGAGCTATAAAAGCTTCGAGGTTCTTATAGACTATAGGAACCTTAAGTACTTTATAACTTATTAATACCTCTTAGAGCGGTAAGCCCGCTAAGTAGAGTATCTCTTATACTTTAACTTCTCGATTAAGTACCGGCTAAGGTAGGACTTTATAGTCTTAGATATACTTTCTTAGAAGGATTAAGACCGGCTAACGGGAGCGGATATCGAGGCCTAGGATCTATAGCTTATCCTATAAAAAGCGCTATAGACTTATATAGGAGCTTCCTTAGTAAAGGAAGGCGCGGCGCTAACGGATAAGCCTTCCCTTATACCTTTACCTTAGCTTAGTAAGGAGGGATAGACTAGCCTAAGGGCGTATATAGCGCGGGTGTTTTAAGATAAGGTCCTCTAGCGTTTATAGGATAGGATATCGTCTCTAGACTATACTTATAAGAGCGTACGCTACGCCGTTAAGTTTAGTACTTAACGCCTTAATCTAAAGCTAAAGCTAAAGGTATAAGTAGCTAACTATTATATTAACCTATAAGGGCACCTATATTAGCGGGGGAGACTATAAGTACTAGGCGCGCTATATATTATAGAAGCTAGGGAGAAAGATAGACCGCTAGAGCTAAATAAATAAAATAAGCTCTAAGGGAAGCTAGTTTAGCTCGTCTATAACTTTAGTATTATAGGCTACCTAGGTAGGTAGGGTATAGTAGTAAGCCTTGCGAGGGATTTCTACTAGCTCCTTCTATAGTACTACGTTTACCGCTTCTTCTATAACTATAATATCTATAGCTATACTAAGATTTAAAGGGCGTAGCTTAAAAGGCTACTTAAGTAGCTTTTAGTACCCGACCGGTTCTATATATATATATAAATAGACTTTATAATAGACCTCCTACTTATAGAGGGCGGTAACCGCTATATATAGGTAATTAAGGACTAACTTAGTAAGTCTATAGTATTAAAGCTAATACTATTTATAGATATAGAGTCCTATATAGAGCGCTTCTTATAATACTAAGCCCGCTTATATAGCTAGCTAGCCTTTATTATAAGCGATAAAGGATCGAATTAAACTAGCTACTTTTAGTAGCACCTATACTAGCTACTTTAGATTATATAGCTACTTAGTATAGTATATTACCTATAAACTAATAAAGGGCCTAAGAGGGTTAACTAAGAAGCGTAGGCTTACCTATAGGCCGTCGTAGCCTATAACTAAGTAGACTAAGACTATTAGCTCCCCGCGGCCTAACTTACGTTAAATAGTAAACTATATACTTATAAGAGCGCTACTAAGAGGTATAGGCTAATAAAGCACTTAGGTATATAGTACTAATATATTAGTAGGGTATTGGTAAGGAATCGTGCTTACCCCGCTTATATATTATAGACTACTCGCTACTCCGACTAAAAAGGAGAAATCCCTTTTCTCGTAAGCTTTAGTCTTATAATAAGGAGAATATAATATATATAGCATAGTACCTCTAGCTATCTCTACTACCTAACTAATCGTACTATAATATATATTCCCTTATAATTTCTAAAGCTTCCTTTTTTAGTTACTTAATAGAGATAGCTACTTAAAGAAGACTACGTAACGCTCTTATAGCGCGACGTAGTAGTTAACTAGTCGAGGCCTCTTTATTATATATATCGAGTATCTACTTAGGAGATAAAGAATAAAAAGATATATCCTTAGAATAGACCCTTACTACGGATAGCGTTATAACTATATCGAAGATATCGCTACCTATAGGCGTAAGATAACTATCTTATAAGGAAAAGCTTACGGCCCTATAAGCGCGCGTTAAGGAGCTAGAAGGGATAAAACGCCTATAAGATCGCGTTATATAATTAAAGGAGGAAATTACTAAATGCGCTAGTACTATTACTATCCGTTTAAGGAAGCGTCGACGGTCTTACTCCCCTAAATCGGACGGTAGTCGTAGTAGCGAGGTTAAGATTAAAAATATCGCTTAATTATCCTAACCTACTAATATATAGAAACGTCTAGACTAAACTTACGATCTAGAGGACGCTTTTAAGGCAGCGCTTAGACGCTTTTATCGTAATAAAATAAAGATCCTCTATATAGTAGATTATATATATAGCGATTATAAAGCGAGATAGCGCTAATACCTTAAAGAATAGACGCCGATTAACTAAACTAAATATAGCGCGGATTAGGTATACTTTAAGGAATAGATACTTATCTTAATTAAGGATACTATAAATAAGGAGATACTATTAGCGATATAATTAAAGGAGGCTCGCTAACGAGAAAGCTAGTCCCCCTTAGAGTTTAGCTTATACCTTAACTCTTTAGAGAGGTATTTCGAACGCCTATTAAAAAAGGCGCGTGCTCTTACGTTTTTTGCTAAGCTAGAGCTATAACTTTAGGACTAAATTAACCTTTATTCGATACCTATCTATACCTATTAACGGGAAGAGCTTATATAAGTCGCTTAATAATATTAAGATACTATTACTAATAAGAGGTAACGTACTAATATTACTTCTACCCTTAAAGGAACTAAGAATAAAAGTAGTACTATACCCCGAGGCGGTATATATAGGGGAAGGAATTAAAGAGGCCGATAAGCTAGGCCGAATCGTTAAGGAAATACTATCGATTTAACTAATAACTAGTAAGCTAGCGATATACCTACTAAAGGCTAAACTAAGGGACGTTATTAAGGAAGAGGATCTTTTACTTAATTAGGAATTATATATTTCTAATATAATAAGCTAGGATACCTATCTATAGAATATACTAATTCTTTAAAGGTAGAAACCTTAGTAAAGACTCTTAGACTTAATACTATAAAATAGGGAAAAGGTAAGATATTAAGGTAAACGCCTCTCTCTTAGTAAACTTAATACCTATAGGATAGTTACTTAAAACTCCTATAACGATATTAGGGCGAAACCCTACTAAAGTCCTTATATACTTAGATACTTATAGTACTATTAACCTCGTAAATATATACTTTACTTAATAATAAGGATTACTATAAGTAGCGCTATTATACCTTAAGTTATTAAGGCTTAATAATAGTAAGGTAAGGGAGTATAGAGTATAGTTAGTGCCGCTCTAAATAATAGATATAAGGGGCACTAAAAAAATAATTACTTATTTCTATATCGGTATTAATAAGTTAACGCTAAACGATTAAGTACTAATCCTTTTATTAGTTACTACCTTAAAAGATAAACGTATTTATATTATCTTATAGAAACGATAGTAGTAGTTTAAGTATTAACTAAGTAGCGAAACCTTATAGAATCCCTAAAGATTCCTTTAGGAATATAGGAACGAAGTAAGGGTATATATAATAGCGCTTAATCCTAAGCTAATCCTACTACTAGATAAAGATAAAGATAAAGGGATTTTATAAGAAGAATAGGCCGAAATCCTACTAACTCTCTACTAGTTTAAAGATACCTTCTTAGCTAATAAATCCAATTTATTACTAGCTAGAAAGGGAATAGATTACTTAATTAATTTAATCCTTAATACGGAACCTCCTTATAGACCGATTTACCCTTTATCGTAAAGGGAACTTTAAGTATTACGCGACTAAATCTAAGACGCGATAAAAAGGAAAATAATCTAAGAGTTAAAGAGCTTAGCTAGGGCGCTTATCCTTTTCGTTCTAAAAAAGGATAGTACCTTACGGCTATATATAGACTACTAAGGACTTAACTAGGTTACGTAAAAGAATCGGTACCCTTTACCCCTTATTTTAGAGATTATTAACTACTATTAAGGAGCTAAGTATTTTTCTAAGATTAATATATAGAATACGTATTAACGTATTTAAATTTAGGAAGGAGATAAATAAAAGACCGCTTTTTAAACGCGTTATAGATATTTTAAATACCTAGTAATGCCCTTTAAACTTACTAACGTACTAGCTATATTTTAGAGCTATATCTATTAAGCGCTTAAGGGGCTTATAGATATAATCTATATAGTCTACCTTAACGATATCCTTATATACTCTAAAATAAGAGAAGAATATACTAAATACTTAAGATAAGTAATAAAAAGGCTAAGGGCTATAGAGCTCTATATAAAACTATCGAAGTATATCTTTTATTAATAGTTAGTTAAGTTCCTTAGGTTTATATTATCTATCGATAGGGTATTAATAGACCCTTAATAGGTAAAGGCAATAGCCTAATAGCCTAAACCTATAACCTACTATAATATTTAGGTTTTCCTTAGGTTCTATAATTTTTACTAATAATTTATATATAGGTACTTAGGAGTTATAGCGCCCTTAACTATATTACTAAAGGGGAGTAAGAATAAAAAGAAGCTAGGAAGTATAAAGCTAAACCTTACTAAAAGGGCAGCGTTTTAGGCTCTTAAGGATACTTTTTAAGGAGCCTTACTCCTCCGATATTATAATCTAAAAAGACGTATTTATATTAAAATAGATATATCGTAATTCGCGATAGTAGGGATTATCTCTTAACCTAATAATAAAAGGTATTACTATTTAATCGCATTTTAGTTAAGAAAGTTTACTAGAGCTAAACTTAATTATAGTATTTTAAACTAAGAACTCTTCGCTATCGTTAAGTTATTTAAATACTAGCGATATTACGTTAAAGGGGTAGTATATAAAGTAAAGGTATTATTAGACTACTATAACCTCTAGACGTTTATATACTAAACCTCCTTAAATAAGAGGTAAGTAAGATAGTATATATATTTAGTACTATTCGACTTTACGATTAAGTATTATATAGGTAAATCTAACCTAGCGGACGCGCTATCGAGAATACCTAGATATAAGGGCGAGAAGCCCCTATCTATAAAACTATTACTAGAGCTATAAGCGAAGCTAGCTACTATTAATACTATATCTATATAGAGAAATAATAAGGCGTTTTTATAGGTAAAGAGATACTTAACCTTAAGTTAATATAAGCGTAGTAAAGTGCCTTTATATAAGGAAAATATATAAGCTTATCTATAGCGAAACTATAATAATTTAGGCGCGAGACCTAAACGATTAGCTAATTAAGCTAAAGAGAGAGCTAGTTATAAATAGTTACTCTTAAGGAAGACCGCTAAAAAAGCAGCCTACTATATAAAGGTTTATATAGTAGAAGTTCTAGAACCGTTACTAGAGTTACTAAAATATACTTAGTCGGTTAACGTAGCGATTAGTAGGCTAAAAGAGACCGAAGACTTCTTAAAAAGGAAGGGTTTTTAGTTAGTACGCCTAGATAGACTACTATTATAGAAAGGTCGTATTATAGTACCTTTAAAGGCAGCCTTATAGTAAGAGCTAATATAGCTCTTTTATAACGATCCGTTAATAAGATACTTTAGCTCCTAACGTACTAGCGAACTACTAGCGAGGAACTTCTACTAAGATAGAATAATAAAAGACGTAAATAAATACGTTTAGTTATACCTAGTATATTAAGGTATAGTATTTAAGAGGTATCGCCCTTATAGTACTATATAATCGTTACTATATCCTATATAACTATAGGAAGAATTATTAATAGACTTTACTATAGGTCTACCTAAAGTATAGTATAATAGATAAGACGTTAATATAATCTTAGTAATTATAGACCGATATACTAAGTATTACCTTTTCTTTCCTATCTTTAAGATAATAATAGCCCTAGAGCTAGTAAAATTATTCTATTACTAAGTTAAATTAGTATATAGACCTCTAAAAGGTATTATCTTAGATAAAGGGTCCCTATTTATAAGTAAGTTTTAGTTAGATCTCTATTTTATCTTATAAGTAAAATATAAGCTATCGACGGTATTTTACCTATAAACTAATAGGTAAATAAAATAAATAAACTAAGCTATATAGTATTACTTAAGATAGTTTACTAACTTAAAATAAACTAACTAAGCGTTACTCCTATATATTACTTAATTTATATATAATAATATAAAGAACGTAATAACTAGGTTATTACTTAATAAAGCATTAATAGGTTACTTACTAAACTTCTATATTAATACTAAGGACGATATTATTTAAAGGGGGGTACCTAAAGTAAGAGTAAGAGTTACTAGGCTATAGGAGCTATAAAAGAGGCTTAAGGAATACTAAGGAAAGGCTATTAAATCGTAAGCGAAATACTATAATTTAAAGCACTAACCGCTTATACTAAAAGTAAGAGACCTTATAGTATTATTAATAAAGAACTTATGCTTTAAGGACGAAAAAAGAAAACTCTTACCTAAGTATATTAGACCGTTTTAGGTCCTATAAGCTATTAAAAAGTAAGTATATTGTCTTATACTCCTTAAGAAGTACTTACGCCTCTATAACGTTTTCTATATTAGTCTCTTAGAGCTATAGAAAGAGCGTAAAGGCACTTATAAAGATAGCAAACCCCTATTAATACTAGACTTAAAAGATAACGAAGGTAAATAGGAAGTCTAAGAGATTAAAGACCGAAAGAGATCTAAGGGCGGTACCTTTTTCCTTATTAAATAAAAAGGATAGCTAGCTAAGTATAACTAATAGGTTAAGGCCGAAGATATAGTAAATAGCTAAGACCTTATTAAAGAATATACTACTCGCTTAACCGGGAAAAAGAGGTATAAGACTAAGTAAGGTAGGGAAACCTACTAGTATAAGGAGACGCTATTAAATCGGTAACGAATCCCTATTAAATCGCTATTAACTTATTAACGTATCGGTATACTTAAACGTCCTATAACTATATATAAAATAGTAAAATAGGAGAATAGGAAAAACTATCTATACTACCTATTAAATATTATTAAGGAAAATAAAACTAAACTATAACTTTACTAAGGCCCTAATAATAAAGGAGAGAAGGATAGTTATAGCTAAATAAAAGAAAGATAAGACCTATCTATTACTTCTAACTACCCTTCTTCTTCGCTAGCGTAGCGGGAACTAACTAAGGCGCCCCCTCTACTATATTAAATACCTCCGGAAATACTAGAACTACCCTATCCTCCGCTCCTTCCTTATCCTCTATATCGAGACCTTTCTCTATTAATATAGCACTTACCTCGGCCTTAGTAAATAGTAAGGCGTATTACTATAAAGTATAGCCTATATTACCGTTAATAAAGTAGAGTTTTAACTAAGATTCCTAGGCCCGGTACTCTAGGCTTATATAGGTAATATCGAATAAGGGCGTAGGGTTAAGGCGAATAATAAGCTCGCGGCGCTTATTAATTAGTATATAGTAGTTAGCACGCTCGACCTAGTATATTATTAAGCGGTCGCTAATAAAAGGGTTAGATAAAACTTATAATAGTAAACTTTTATATACCTATAGTCCTAAAGGACTTACGATAGGCTATCTTAGCGGCGTTAAAAGCCTCGGCTAAATACTATACTATAATAGTAAGACGGCGCTAATTAGCCTCCTCGAAAACGAGTATACCCGCGTCTAAGCTATCGTCCTCGGTATCCTTATTACTAGTCTTTAGCTTATTAAGCTCGCGTAGGTACTTAACGATAGCGACTATATCGGCCCGGTTACTAGATATAAGAGTAGCGGCCTTAAGAAGGATTAGCTTATTAATCTTAATATTTAAAGTTAAAAGGAAACTTACCTAGTTATAGGTCGCGGTATATTTATAGTACTACTTATAGCGCGTTAAGGAAACCCCTAAGAAAATATAGCTAATCGAGAGTACCTTAATAAGCTTAGGCTTAGTCGTACTATACTCCTTAACGACTATCCTAAAATAATATATATACTAGAGCTTATAAGGGATAACCTTATAGGCCTTAACTAGGCGGGCTTTAGCCTTAGATCGGGTGCGCTTTTTCGTAAGAGCGCGACCGCCTTATACCGCCGCTTAGGTGCCCTCGTCTCTAGCGCCGCTATTCTTAGGTTCGTCGGTAAAAGAAGTCGGATCGCGGCCGTCTCTATTATTACTATTATTGTTATCTTAGCCCTCGTTTAGCTAGGTATTAGGATAGTCTTAGCCCTTATTTAGCTAAGCCTCGTCGTTAATATTAGCCTACTTATTTTAAAGAGCGGCCTAAGCAATAATCTCTTATTAGCTAGAGCCGCCTTATCGAGATAGAGTAGCTAGGTTATTAGTACTTACTTAGGAGCGCCTAGGTACGATCTCCTTACTAGTATTAGTATCGCTAATAAGGGTAATAAACTTATAAGTTTCCGGGCCTATAGAGGTAGGCTTATTAGTAGTCGGAGTTAGGGCACTTAGCGGGGTAATAAGGGCACGACCCTCGCTAACGTTAGGTCCTAGACTAAAAGTCTCTTAAGACTAAGATTCCCTTATACCTTTCTTAGCTTTCTTTATTAAGGGGGAACTAACGTCGCTATAAGACTTTTAGGCTAATTACTTATACTTTAAGGGCGAACCCGCTACTACCTACTCCTATATATAGTATAGGAAATCGGCGTTATAGTTCTTTATCTTTTTTAATATAGAAGGTATTATTATTAATAAATCGTTAATAAAAAGTAATATAAAAAGGTATAAGGGATTAATAAAAAAAGGCATAAAACTCTATAGTAATTATAAGTAGAAGAGTTAAAGAAGAAAAGAAAATAAAAGAAGTAAGAGATATATATATACGCTCTTTATATTATAGTTACGCGGCTAATATATAGGCGATACTATAATAGTTACTCGGCGGCAACCGCTAATATAATAACTATTAACGTTATAGAGCGTAAACTAACGTATACTTATATAGGCGTATACGCGCGATATATAACCGAAACTACCTCTCTTTCTAACTAAATATATATAGCGTAGTAAAAGTAATATATATTAAAGATATAGCTAAGACGTCTATATAAAAGGGGAGATAATTATAAGAGCGCTACTAGGAGGTATAGGCTAATAAAGTACTTAGGTATATAGTACTAATATATTAGTAAGGTATTAGTAGGGAATCGTGCTTACCCTACTTATATATTATAGACTACTCGCTACTTTAACTAAAGAGGAGAAATCCCTCTTCTCGTAAGCTTTAGTCTTATAATAAGGAGAATATAATATATATAGCGTAGTACCTCTAGCTATCTCTACTACCTAACTAATCGTACTATAATACGTATTCCCTTATAATACCTCTATTAAGATAGCCCCTTTCTTTATAATATATAGCTTTAAACTACCTTTACTAGTTCCCTTTACTATAGATATAGTAGTAGAGTAGTATAGTAATTTATTATTAAAGGGCCGCGCCTTTATATTTATATAAAAGCTATAGGAAACTATAGATTATTACTAATCTATAATAGCCGCCGCGGTATAAGATTAAGAGCGGTACGCTAATAAGACTAAGGCCCTAGTAAATAGGTTTATAGTAAGAGATAAAGTATAGCTAGACCTCCGTAACTATAAGTTAGCACGGCTAAAGAAGAAGCTTAACTAGCTATATATAAAGTTTATAGTATAAAGGGTTATTAGCTTATAGGTTATAGAGCTCGATAGTCTCTTAATAAGGGTCTATAATAAGATTAATATAGACCTCCTTTATAGAGCCTCCTTTAACCTACTACCTAGATAAGAAGTAGCGGACGCTTAACCGCCTATAATCGAGGTAAAGGGAGAGGATAAGTTTAAGGTTAAAGAGATATAGGCTACGCGCTAGAAAAAGGTTAGTAAGGGGAAACGCTAGGAGGTCCTCGTTAAGTAGCGCGGGTATTTCGACCCTATATAGGAACCTATATATAAGTTTATAGGAACTATAGCCCTTAATAAGTTTAAAGCTCTATTTAAAATAGTAAATAAGAACGATAGACTAATAGACTATTAATAGTAGCTTAAGCTAAGACTATAAAGTAAGTATAGTAAAGGGGGTAGTTATAATAATATAAGTAATATAAGCGTAATAGTATAAATAGAGATAAAAATAGCGTTTATTATAGGGTAAAGCCTTTAAACTACCTAGGCCTATTCCTTATTATTATTATTATTATTATCTTTATTATTATCGTCCTTATTAGCCTCCTCCTTTTTACTAGTAGTAGTAGTAGTCTTTAAAGCGCTAAGGCGGCCCTTTAAGCCTATAAGCTAGTCGGCGGCGGCGGCGGCTCTAAGGGTAAAGGGGCAGCGGCTAGCGGCGGCGGTAGGGGTAGCGGCGGTAGCGGAGGCGGGTATAGCTAAAGGGACCGCTAATAGGGCAACGGAGGTAGTATCCTTAGCGCCGGGTATATTAGAGGCGGAAATAAAGGAGTAGAGGAGTAGGACTTACTTAAGTATAAGGCCCTATCGCTTAAGGGCGCGAAGGTTATAGTAGGTAGCGGCGGCGGTAATAAGGCGCTTCTTAGTAGCCCCCTACGCCTACTTATACGAGCTAGCCTTCTAAGCTAACGCTATAGTATATAGGATAGGAGGCGCCGCCTTATAAGCGCGGCCGGCTCGCGCGTACTAGTAGTAGCTACCGCCGCGGCGGCGCTTAGCTTAGTTAAAGTAGTCGAGCTCCTACGATATATAATATATATAAGGGGCTAAGCGAGCAGCGCCGGCTTATACTTAGCGCTTATACTATAGGAGGTTAGCGGATAACGTCTATTACTATTATAGAGTAAGTAAAGGTATATATATAGGTACCGTTTATAGGATAATATTAATAAGCTATATAGAGCTCTTTTATACGTAGCTAGCCCGCCCTTATACTTATAGGATCCGGCCCTCTATATATAACTATACGGCTTAGGCCGCGGCCTAAGCCTATTACCTATAATAGTTAAAGACTCTTATATAATACCCTCCCTTAAGCGTAGCGTAGCGCTGCCTTATTAACGGCTCTTATATAATTAGGCCTATACCGTAGGCTCTTCCTTACCTTTTCCTATCTATAGGGCCGGCCCTACTAGCCCTATTATCCCCGCGCCCGTTAGCCTAGGTAGCTAGGACCTAGCTCTATACTTATCGGCCGGCTAGCCGTTTAAATAAAGGCGTAACCTATTATATATACCTTTAAGTAGCTAGCGGCTAGTCTAGACCTATATAAGCCTTAGGTTACCTATCCCTTCTACCTTAGGTAGTATCCTCTACTAAGGGGTATATAAGGTAGTATCCCCCTTTTCCCCTTTCCCTTCCTTCTCTCCTTTCTTTAACTATAGTAGTAATATTAATAGGTTAGTTCCGCTCTACCTAAGGCGTTAGTCCGTTCCTAGCTATATAAGCCGCTCTATTAATATATACTTATAGTAGTAGCGGTAATAGTAATAATAGCCTTAATAATAATAATAACTCTAATTAATAAGTTCCGCGCCTTATAAAGTAGGAGGCTATATTCTATTATACTAACTTCCGCGATAGATATATCTACCTCTCCCTCTCCTACCTCCTCCTTCTTAGAGTATATAGAGTCGTTTATCGACGCTATATTAGCCGCGGCTAATAACGACTCCGCTACTACCGCCGCTCCTACCCGCGCTACTACTACCGCTCCTACCGCCGCCGCTACCGCCTCTACTACGCTATTCGCTCTTACGTCGCCCCTTAGGGTAACGACGCTATCCCCGCTACTGCCTATAATGCCCGGCCCCTTAGCCCCCGCCTCTATCTCCGCTACCCCTATAAGTCTATAGTTAAGTAAGTATAATAAATATTATCCGCTAACCTCTTATAATATAAGCGCTAAGTATAGGCTAGCGCTACCTACTTAGCCCCTTATATATATTATATATTATAAGAGCTCGACTACTTTAACTAGGCCGGGCGCCGCTATAGCGGTAGCTACTACTAGTACGCGTAAGCCGGCCGCGCTTATAAGGCGGCGCCTCCTATCCTACTCGCTACGGCGTTAGCTTAGAAGGCCGGCTTATATAGGTAGGCGCGGGGGGCTACTAAGAAGCGCCTTACCGCTGCCGCCGCCGCCTACTATAACCTCCGCGCCCTTAAGTAATAGGGCTTTATACCTAAGTAAGTCTTACTCCTCCGCTCCCTTATTTCTACCTTTAACGTACCCGGCGCTAGGGATACTACCTCCGTTGCCTTATCGGCGGTCTCCTTAGCCGTGCCTACCTCTACTACCGCCGCTGCCCCTACCGCCGCCGCTAGCCGCCGCCCCTTTACCCTTAGAGCCGCTGCCGCCGCTAACTAGCTTATAGGCTTAAAGGGCCGCCTTAGCGCCCTAGAGACCGCCGCCGCCGCTAATAAGAAGGAGGAGGCTAATAAGGACGACGATAATAAAGATAATAATAATAATAATAATAAAAAATAGGCCTAGGTAGTCTAAGGGCTCCGCCCTATAATAAACGCTATTTTTATCTCTACCTATACTATTACGCTTATATTGCCTATATTACTATAACTGCCCCCTTTACTATACCTACTTCGTAGTCTTAGCCTAGGCTACTATTAGTAGTCCGCTAGTCTATTATTCTTATTTACTATTTTAAATAAAGCTTTAAACTTATCGAGGGCTATAGTTCCCGTAAACTTATATATAGGTTCTTATATAGGGTCGAGATACCTACGCTACTTAACGAGGACCTCCTAGCGTTTCCCCTTACTAACCTTTTTCTAGCGCGCGGCCTATATCTCTTTAACCTTAAACTCGTCCTCTCCTTTTACCTCGATTATAGGCGGTTAGGCGTCTACTACTTCTTATTTAGGCAGCGGGTTAAAGGAGGCTCTACGAAGGAGGTCTATATTAATCTTATTATAGACCCCTATTAAGAGACTATCGAGCTCTATAACCTATAGGCTAATAACCCTTTATACTATAAACTTCGCGTATAGTTAGTTAAGCTTCTTCTTTAGCTATACTAACCTATAGTTACGGAGGTCTAGCTATACCTTATCTCTTACTATAAACCTATTTACTAGGGCCCTAGTCTTATTAGCGTGCCGCTCTTAATCTTACGCCGCGGTAGCTATCGCGGATTAGTAATAATCTATAGTCTCTTATAGCTTTTATACGAACGTAGAGGCGCGGCCTTCTAGTAACGAATTACTATACTACTCCGCTACTATATCTATAGTAAAGGGAACTAATAAAGGTAGTTCGAAGCTATACGTTATAAAGAAAGGGGCTATCCTAATAAAGGTATATAGTTCTAAAGGTATATAAGCAAAAGCGGAATTTTAGGAAATTAAGGAATTATATAAGACTACGTAATAAAGGGGAGGAAGGAGTATAAGGTAGGATTTTCAACGGAATTTATTAGTAGTATATTAGTGTATAGAAGAGGTGTTAAAGTTAATAATTCTCTATCTATCTACTAGCGGACATACTGTCTTATATAGACAATTATAGCTAAACGGAAGAACCTTTCGGGACTAGATTTAGGCTGCCGTATAGCCCTAAGACTAAGGAATTCCGTGATACCTCGAGTAAATCTAGAAGTGTCTTAGTTCTACTAATATTCGTGTTTAAAGGAGGTTGGTCGTGCTAGTGTTCTTAAGAGGTCTTAGCTAGCATTCTAAGCTAGCTCTATTCCTTTGATTCCCGATTATACGATAACCGGCAACCCGTTTAATGCATAATAACATGCAAAATAACGAGCGATTCTTACTCTATAGGATGAGATTTTGTCTATAATTAATATACTACTTATTAGCTTATATAATCGGGAGAGTATATTATAGCTGCTTTATTTATAGTAGGAACACCGTTCCTTATAGCCTCCCTTAAAGAGTAGATTTATATACTCTTTACTGATTTATTTATAGTAGTATATATATAGGGTAAAAACCTAATTTAGGAAAACCATTCTTATACCTTAATAGGATATATAAAAACCTATTCTTTCTTAGGAAAAAAATCCTTAGGTATATACTAATAGAAAAACCTATAGTAGGAAAAATCTATAGTTATAATAATTATTTATAGGATAACCTTATATAAGGTAAAACCTATTATTGCTAGGAAAATCTTAATAGATAAAAACCTAGTAAATATTTCTCTAGGAAACCTAAAAGGAAAAACCTAGTAGGGGAAAGATATAGAAAGCATAAGAAATATCTAAAAACCCCTTTTAATTGCTTAGGAACTTATATTAAGGATAGACCGTCTTTAAATTTATAGAGTAATCTAGGTCTTAATTCCTTTATAAAAATATCAGCTATATTATCTTCTAATTTAATATAAAAAACTCTAATTTCCCTTCTCTTATACTAGTTCTAGTATAGTAATAGCTAATCTTATATACTTAGACCTTTATAAAATTCCGGATTTTCTGCTAATTTAATAGCAGTAGTATTATCCGTTAAAATAGGAGGTATAGTATTAGGAATCTTAATAGATAGATCCTTAGTAATATTTTTAAAAAGCATATTTAAATAAATAGCTTCTTTATTTGCCTTCCTAAGGCTAATATACTCTGCTTCGTAGGTAGAAAGGGCAACGGCCTTCTGCAGAGCTAGCTTATTATATTATTATATATATAAAACAGTAACCGGAAAAGGATTTTCCGTCCGTTAAATCCGACGCCTAGCTAGAGTCGGTAAAACCCTTTATATATAGATGGGTAAAAGGGATATTGCAATTATATTTAATCTTTAGGCTAGGGAATTTATTTAAATATTTCTAAATTATATTTAAAGCCTTAAAATACGTTTAGTCGGGCTTAGCCGCGAATCTAGCATAGGAAATTATAGAATATAAGATATCTAGCCTAGTAAATAAGGCTAAGTATAATAGAGATCCTATTTCTTTCTAAAATTATAATATATCTTCCTTAGAAGGTAATTCCTTTGCTTTTATAAGCTTAAAGCCTACTATAGCGGTAAATTCAAGTTCCTAAACCTTCTTTATTAAATTCCTTTAATTTATTTAAGGTATAATTTTCTTAGGATATATATAGCTCTTTATTTTCTCGGTTTATTATAATATTTAGACCTAAGAAGTCTTTTATATCTCCTAAGATAGTAAAATCTAGGAATTTAGATAATTCTTTAAATAATCTTTCTTCTATTATAGATTTAGAGGCCCTACTATAAGAAAGTCGTCGACGTGAATTGCTAAGGCTATACTATAGTCCTTATTTATAAATACTCCTTATCTATTAAAAGAGGAAGAAATCCGAGATTATTTAGTATAATTTTTCAATGATTATACTAGAGCTTAGGACTTTATTTTAGGCTATATAATGCTTTCTTTAGCTTTGCTTTAATTTAACCGGTTTTATATAGGTCTAGGAATTTAGTTAATTTAATTCCTTTAGCTCTATAAGCTAATCTATATTTTAAATAATATTCTTTAAGAGCGTATTCTTCGTAGCCTATAGGAAGATCGATATATACTTCGCTATCTATATCGGTATATACGAAGGCATTTATTATATCTATCTACAAAGCTTCGAATTCGTAGATAATAGCTAAAATAAGTAGAATTCTAATAGATTTAGGTCTAGCCGTAGTCGAGAAGGTATCTAGGAAATCTAAGCTATAGATCTGCTTAAATCCCTATATTACGAAACGGGCTTTATATTTTATTATATTATTTTAACTATCCTTCTTAATAGTATAGACCTAGCGGCTCCTATAGCCTCCCTATCCCTAGGAGGTAGGAAAATTCTATGTTTTATATTTAATTAGCTAGATAATTTCCTTAATTATAGCTTCTTTCTAAAATGCTATTTTAGGGCTATTTATTGCCTATTTATAGGTCTTTAGAATTTTAGATCCTAATTTTCTATACTAGCTAGAATTAACTCTATAAAATCGTAGTTTAGAAATAAATTAACGTTAGGGTATTCGATATAGTTAGAATCGAACCCTTCCGGCTTCTTAGGTAATTCTACTACTATTTTACTAGTAGTAGGAATAGGATCGTTATTTAGAGACTCTTCTTCTATAGAGGCGAGGACTTTTATCTCTAGGTTCTTTAGTAGCTTCCTCTATAGGGATATAGCTTTCTAGCTTATCTTTATTCGAATATAATTAAAATCAAAGGTATTATTACTACTAGAGATTTCTAGATTTTTATAAATTTATTTTCTAGTATAGTAATATCTCTAGAGATAGTAATCTTTCTCTTAGAAAATCCTAGATTTTATATGCATTTTCTAAATAGCCTACTATTATTCCCTTAAAAGCTCTATTATCTAGCTTATCTTTAGGGTCTTTATTTTTATAATATATAAGGCTTCCGAAGGTCTTAATTTTATTTAAGGTCTCGAAGGGTAGTATTATATTATCCTCTTTCTATAAGACTTTTAAATCCTATCGTAGAATACGGTGATCTATTATATAAATAGGTAGCTATTAAAACAGCTTCTCCCTATAGGTATTTAGGAAGCCTAGCAGTAAATAAAAGAGCTCGTACTTTTCTAATATTATACGATTTATTCTTTCTATTCTACCGTTAGATTTAGGCGTCCTAGGAGGACTAGAATTAAAGGTAATTCCTTCCTTTTCGCAGTAGAGCTTTATTTTATATATAAATTCTTTAGCATTATTAGAAAATGCTTCTCTAATCCTAGTATTTTTAGGGTTATTTTCTACCCTATTTTTAAATTCTAGGAACCTATCTAAAGCTTCCCCTTTTCTTCGAAGAAGGTATATTTCTAGATATCGGGTTCCTACGTCTAGGAAAGAAATATAATAGTAATATTTATTATAAGTAGGCACTTTAATTAGCCCCTAAATATCTAATACTATTTTTTCTAAATAGGAATAAGACTTATACGAGGGTTATTTATTAACCCTATTCGTTGCTTTAGCTCTAATATATATTTTGCACTGCCTTATTTTATTTTCCTCTTCTAGAGGCATTTTTATATCCTTATTATATCTTTTTAATATTTCTAAAATAGCCCTACTATTTATATGCCCTAAGCGTAAGTGCTAAGTATAAAAATCTATATCCTTTGCTTTAAAGATATAATTTTTCTACTATACAGGAACTTAAATACTAAGTCCCCCTTTCCTTTTACTAATATAAAGGAAGCTTTTCCCTAGTAAACTTTAGACTTAATTTCTTTATAGTTAATAAGGAAATTCTTATTAGATACTATATGCCTAGTAGCTCCGGTATTATATATAAAATCAAAGATCCTTTTATTCTTATAACTAGGAAATCCTCCTTCTCTTACCTTTAAGACTAATTCCTTTATTCTAGGAATCGAGGCTTTAGAGGTCCTAAAAAGAGTCTTTATTAGCTTCTGCTATAGGGGTAATTATAGAGGTTAAAATTACCTCTAAATCCTTAGACGTATATATAGGGGTCGGGGCCCTAGAGAGGTCTATAAGGTCGATATCTAGGTCTATATTTTCTTCTTACGAAGCTATATTTAAGACCTTATTACTATCTTCCGAATCGGACTCTAGCTCGGTAATTCGAGCCTTCCTTCTTTATTAGTAGTAGAAATGCTACTAGAAGGATTTCTTCCTAGAAGAAGAAGAAGAAGAAGATTTTCTTCTTAGAAATTCGAGTCCTATCGTCCTTTTTCCTTTATTTAATACCTAATAAGGGGAGCCTTATTTAGGTGTAATTTATAGCAATTTACTATAAAATGCCCTGGTTTTTATATTCCTTATAATAAGGAGTATCCGTAGAATTTCTATAGGATTTCTAAGGCCTTCCTGTATTAAGAAGGCTTTCTCCGAAGATTCGTCTATATCCTCTATTCTTCTAGCTTCGTCTAAAAGACTAGCTATAGGGTTTCGAGGTAAACGCCGTAGAATTATACCTAAGGCTCTACGTAATATTTATAATATAGCTTCTAAATTCCTTATTAAGGCAATTAAGAATCCATGCTATAAGAATAACTTCTAGAATTTCTATATTACGGGATTTTAAATCCTCGTAGATTTCCTTTACCTTATAAAGGTATTTCTCTAAATTAGAGTCCGAGGGACTAAGATTAAAGAGCTGCTTAATAAGTAGATAATTCGACGAAAAGTTCGACGGATTATATAGCTTTTTAAGCTCATCCCACGCTTCTTTAGCATTTTTTAGATACCGAATTTATATTAAGGGACTATCTTCGACTTAAAGGAATATTATAGATAAAGCCTCCGTAGTCTATATATAATTTACTTACTTTAGAGCAGCAATAAGCTTTTCTTTTATAAGGATAGCTTCTATCCTCGTAGTCTATAAGGTATAATTTAAATTTCCCTTAAGTCTAGTAAATTTATATTCTTTCTATCTACCTATTTTATATAAATTCGGTATTATTTCGTTCGTAGGGATCGAGAAGTCTAGACGGGAGTTTAAGAGCGTAGGAAGGTAAAAGAAGTCGGGGGGAATTTCGAAAGGAATTTTAATTAAATATTTCGACGAGGAATTTCAAAGGTATAAGTAGTTAATTTCCCGGCTTAAAAGGAGCAAGCCGGGCTTATAACCTCTAAAGGTATATAAGCAAAAGCGGAATTTTAGGAAATCAAGGAATCACGTAAGACTACGTAATAGAGGGGAGGAAGGAGTATAAGGTAGGATTTTCAACGGAATTTATTAGTAGTGTATTAGTATATAGAAGAGGTGTTAAAGTTAATAATTCTCTATCTATCTACTAGCGGAAATGCTGTCTTATATAGACAATTGTAGCTAAACGGAAGAACCTTTCGGGACCAGATTTAGGCTGCCGTATAGCCCTAAGACTAGGGAATTCCGTGATACCTCGAGTGAATCTAGAAGTGTCTTAGTTCTACTAATATTCGTGTTTAAAGGAGGTTGGTCGTGCCGGTATTCTTAAGAGGTCTTAGCTAGCATTCTAAGCTAGCTCTGTTCCTTCGATTCCCGATTATATGATAACCGGCAACCCGTTTAATGCATAATAACATGCAAAATAACGAGCGATTCTTACTCTATAGGATAAGATTTTGTCTATAATTAATATACTACTTATTAGCTTATATAATCGGGAGAGTATATTATAGCTGCTTTATTTATAGTAGGAACACCGTTCCTTATAATAGTTTACTATTTAACGTAAGTTAGGCCGCGGGGAGCTAACGGTCTTAGTCTACTTAGTTATAGGCTACGACGGCCTATAAGTAAGCCTATACCTCTTAGTTAACCCTCTTAGGCCCTCCGTTAGTCTATAAGTAATATACTATACTAAGTAGCTATATAATCTAAAGTAGTTAGTATAGGTGCTATTAAAAGCGGCTAGTTTAATTTAATCCCCTATTACTTATAATAAAGGCTAGCTAGCTATATAAGCGGGCCTAGTACTATAGGAAGCGCTCTATATAAGACTTTATATCTATAGATAGTATTAGCTTTAATATTATAAACTTATTAAGTCGGTCCTTAATTACTTATATATAGCGGTTACCGCCCTTTATAAGTAGGAGGTCTATTATAAAGTCTATTTATATATACGTATAAAACTAGTCGGGCACCGGAAGCTACTTAAGTAGCCCATTAAGCTACGCCCTTTAAATCTTAGTACGGCCGTAGATATTATAGTTATAAAGAAAGCAGCGAACGTAATACTATAAGAGGGGCTAGTAGAAATCCCTCGTAAGGCCTACTACTATACCCTACTTACCTAGGTAGCCTACGATACTAAAGTTATAGACGAGCTAAACTAGCTTCCCTTAGAGCTCGTTTTATTTATCTAGCTCTAGCGGTCTATCCTTCTTCCTAGCTTCTATAGTATACGGCGCGCTTAGTACCTATAGTCTCCCCCGCTAACGTAGGTGCCCTTATAGGTCGATATAATAGTCGGCTACTTATACCTTTAGCTTTAGCTTTAGATTAAGGCGTCGAGCGCCGGACTTAACGGCGCGGCGTACGCTCTTATAGGTATAGTCTAGAGACGATATCCTATCTTATAAGCGCTAGAGGACCTTATCTTAGAATACCTACGCCATACGCGCCTTTAGGCCGGTCTATCCTTCCTCGCTAGGCTAAGGTAAAGGTATAAGGGAAGGCTTATCCGTTAGCGCCGCGCCTTCCCTTACTAAGGAAGCTCCTATATAAGTCCGTAGCGCTTCTTATAGGATAAGCTATAGATCCTAGGCCTCGATATCCGCTCTTATTAGCTAGTCTTAATCCCTCTAAGAAAGCGTATTTAGGACTATAAAGTCCCGCCCTAGCCGGTACTTAATCGAGAAGTTAAAGCGTAAGAGATACTCTACCTAGCGGGCTTACCGCTCTAAGAGGTACTAGCGAGTTATAAAGTACTTAAGGTTCCTATAGTCTATAAGAACCTTAAAGCTCTTATAGCTTTAAAGCTTTACTTATTATTACTTAAGGTAGCTAATAATTACTAGTATCTCCTTATCGTAAATAGCGTAATTCCGCTCTACTAAGGTTAGCTTATAGGAGTAGAACGCTATTAGTTACTTTTACCTATTTACCTCTTAAGAGAGCGTTCCTTTAAGTGCCTAGCCGCTATAGTCTACTTTAACTAACGTAGACTAGTCGAAGTCCTACTAAAGTAGTACCGGGGCTTAAGAAAATAAGTCCTTAAGCGTATAGAACGCTCCTTCCTATATAGGCCCCTAGCGAAAAGTAGTCTACTTCCTAGTAATCTCGTTTAAAGGTATTATAATATAGGAGAAGCCCTTAATAAATATCCTATAATAGTTCGCGAACCTAAGGAAGCTCTATATACTTATCTATATAGTTAGGGCAGCTTAGTCCCGAATCGCTTAGATCTTTATAGGATCTGCCTATATACCTACGCTAGCGTAAATAATAAAGCCTAGGTACTTAACCCTCTTAACCTTAAATTCGTACTTATCTAAGTTAAGGTAAAGCCTATAAAGTTAAAGGCGCTTTAAGACCCTCTATACTTTCTATATATAGTCCTTATAAGAGCCGCTTATATAGATAAGGATATTATCTATATATATAGAGGCGAACTTATTAAGGAAGTCTTAAAGCACGTTATTAATATAACGCTAGAAGGTAGCGGGCGCTCTTAAGAGGCTAAAGGGTATTATAAGCTACTCGAATAAGCTATAGCGTATATAGAACGCTATCTTTTACTCGTTACCCTTTAAGATCTATACCTTATAGAACGCCTATTTTATATCTAGCTTTATAAACTACTTTGCCTTTAAAAGGTTATAAAGCGTATCCGAGATTAAGGGTAAGGGGTAGCGGTCTAGCCTTATAATTATATTTAGAGCCCTATAGTCGTAATAGAACTATATCCCGCCCCTTAGTTTATATATAAATAAGACTAGCGCTCTTACTTTAGAGCTACTTACTTAAATAAAACCCTTATCTAGGAGGTCCCTTAGCGTCTTCTTTAGTACTAGTAGCTCTACGTATAATATACTATATAGCGGTCTAAATAGTATAGGTAGTTCTTACCCCTTTTTATCGGTATAGAGTACGATCTTATAGTCTACCCCTAGCTTATATAGGTTAAGCTTATCTACTTCTTAGGACTTAAATAGTAGTAGGAGGTCGTAAAAGCGCTTTAGTATCTACTACTATAGCTTAGAGGGCGACTTTAGCTTCTTTACTTAGAGGGCCTTATCGATATCCGCTAGGCTAACTATATAGACTACTACGTTAGCCGCTACCTAGCCTTCCTCCCGCTTTAACTATTATATAGTTCCTATAAAGATAGAGGTAAGGACTTCTTATACTAAGTATAAAGCTCGTACGCTTAGTCCTACGCCTATAGAACTATCGTTATAGCGGACCTACTATTACGTAGGCCTAAACTATAGCTTCTTTTAATATAAAACCGAGTATAACTCTATATATAATAACTAGGGTTTCCTAAGCCCTTTATCGCGCCTAAGGCGCCCTTTACTCGCCTTAAGGCGATCTTTTCTACTAGTACTTATATCTCTTATATAAGCGCCTCGTTAACTATAGCATAGCACTAGTAGCCCTTATCTATAAGGGCGGCGATAGGTAAGGAGTTATTAACTATAACTTATATTAAAGTAAGCTCCTTTTTTATATAGGCGGATAATTCCTCTTTCTCCTTTACTAGTACTAGTAATTAAGGCTCTAGAGCCCGTCTTTACTCTAAAGCTACTCTTTTTCCTCTAGGCCTAAGGGAGCGGAGTCCTCTTTATCGTTTAAAGTAAAGAGCGGTTCTATCTTTACTACTTAAACTACTATAGGCCGCTTAGCTAAAAGGAAGGGGCATTTTAATATAAAGTATATAGACGCGCTATAATATAGGTAGCGGCCGTTAGCTTTCCTTTTCTTAATTTCCTTACTTATTACTTACTTTACCCGCTACTTAAAGAGTAGGATAGTATAAGGGATATTCGAAAACGACTTCCTACCGCGTTTAGCTCGGTCTATATAGGTAGCCGATATTAAGGTATCTTTATTAGTATTAATAGTTAGCTATTCCTCTTATAAAGGGGCGGTAATCCTATTACCGCTATATAGCGTACGCTTATAAAGCTTTTAGAAATATAGCGTTTACTTATAGCCCTATACTACCTTTATTAACTAGCTTATATACTCGCCGTAGTTAGTAGGTATAATTATAGGGATAAGTAGCTTTTATAGGGCTAGCGTAATCGAGTTCTATAACTATATAAGCTTCGCGCTATCTTCTTATATCGTAGTTCCTACTACTTATAAGAGCGTCTCTTTAAAGTTAAGGAGGAATTTACTAAAGGTTTACCTATCCCTTTACTTAAGGGTCTATAGCCTATCTTATACCTTCTCCCGCTCTTATATATTGCCGAACGTATATATAAGGTATTAGAAGAAGTCCTATAGGTCGCGTCTGCCTCTAGGGCCGCCCTTATCCTAGAATCTAGAGATCCGCTATATCTAGGGCTCCGGTAGTATATAAAGGAGCGAATACTACGCTATATTATAATAGCCGTTTAGGCCCTATTTCTCGTTTATTATAAACTTCGTTTATAGCTAGCTAAGGAAGAAGTAAAAGGACTTAGGCTTACTATCCTAAGTCGGCTAAGGAAGCAGCTTCTATATCGGTAGTACCGCCGCCGTAACCGGTATTACTAAGGTTATAGGGGTTAACGCTAGTCTTATAGACGGCTCCCTTAGTATAGCGAGAACCTTATTTTTCTCGCTAGCTATCGCGCTTTTAATCGCTTCTAGGATAGCTATAATACTTCCTATCCGCTTAAGGGGTAGTAGGGTGCTCCTTTAAGGAAGCGGCACCCTTTCTAGGGAGATATCTATTAGATCTATTAGTTAATAGCTTATACTATTATAGAGTAGGTAGAGGCGTATATATAGGTACTATCTATAGGATAATATTAATAAGCTATATAGAGCTCTTTTATACGTAGCTAGCCCGCCCCTATACTTATAAGATCTAGCCCTTTATATATAACTATACGGCTTAAGCCGCGGCCTAAGCCTATTACCTATAATAGTTAAAGACTCTTATAATTACGCTTACCTAACTATAGACTTATAGGGGTAGCGGAGATAGAGGCGGGGGCTAAGGGGCCGGGCGTTATAAGTAGCGGCGGGGACGGCGTCGTTACCTTAAGGGGCGACGTAAGAGCGAATAGCGTAGTAGAGGCGGCGGCGGCGGCGGTAGGAGCGGTAGTAGCGGCGCGGGTAGGAGCGGCGGTAGCGGCGGAGTCGTCGTCGGCCGCGGCTAGCACGGCGTCGACGAATAACTCCGCACGCTCTAAGAAGGAGGAGGTAAAAGAGGGAGAGGCAGATATATCTATCGCGGAAGTTAGTACGACGGAATATAGCCTCCTACTCTATAAGGCGCGGAACTTATTAGTTAGAGTTATTATTATTATTAAGGCTATTATTACTACTACTACTACTACTATAAGTATATATTAATAGAGCGGCCTATATAGCTAAGAACGGACTAACGCCTTAGGTAAAGTAGAACTTACTTATTAATACTACTATTACGGTTAAAGAAGGGAGAGAAGGAAGGGAAGGGGGAAGGGGGGGATACCGCTTTATATACCTCTTAGTAGAGGATACTACCTAAGGTAAAGGGGACGGGTAACCTAAGGCTTATATAGGTCCGGACTAGCCGCCGGCTACCTAGGGGCGTATATAATAGGTTACGCCCTTATTTAAATAGCTAGCTAGCCGATAAGTATAGAGCTAGGTCTTAGCTACCTAGGCTAACGGGCGTAGGGATAATAGGGCTAGTAGGGCCGGCCCTATTAATAAGAAAGGGTAGGGAAGAGCCCGCGGTATAGGCCTAATTATATAGGAGCCGTTAATAGGGCAGCGCTACGCCGCGCTCGAGGGAGGGTATTATATAAGAGTTTTTAACTATTATAGGTAATAGGCTTAGGCCGCGGCCTAAGCTATATAGTTACGTATAGAGGGCCGGATCCCGTAAGTATAAGGGCGGGCTAGCCGCGTATAAAAGAGCTCTATATAGCTTATTAATATTATCTTATAAACGGTACCTATATATATACCTCTGCTTACTCTATAATACTAGCTAGTTAAGGAAGAGAAACTAATACTAAGATTTAGTACTATTAATTTCTTAGATTATTATTATACGTACCTTATTATTAAGGCTAAGATCCTTCTATATATTATATACCCCTTTTAATCTCTCGAAGATAAATAGCCGGCGAACGCCGAGGTCCTAGGAAGTAGTACTCTTTAAGGCTATATATTAAACCGGTATATAGGAATAAAGTAAACGGGAGACTTAGATATCGGAATCTATACGTAGTAAGTTATAGATAGTCGTCTTAAATAAGCTTCCGGAGCTTAGTCCTCTACTAGGGCGCCTTTAATATCGGCTATATTAAGGTTACTATAAGCTAAGCGTATAACTATATCCGGCCGGTCTATTTAAGGTTTTAGTATAAAAATCCTTAGTAAGAGTTAGACTTAATTCGTACTAGGCTATAAGATAATATACTTACGTAGTTATTTAAGCCTTTAGAAATAATAGGGATGTCCGTTACCTATATATTTAGACTCTTTAATCTCTCGGATTAGGAGTCTAACGTCCTAGTTACGTCGAAGGGGCTCTTACTATCTCGAACTAGATCTAAAAGGTACTTGCCGTTATATAAGCTGCCGTTAGGCATTAAATGCTACTTATCCTCTTAAGGCATTATAACTATTTCGATAATATCGATAGGTATAATACGTAAAGTAAAGGAGAGAGCTGCTAGTCTTTGAGGGGTCTCGTAAATAATAAGGGCAGTAAAGATTTTATACGATTCGGCTATATAAGGGATTTACCGGTAATCTACCCGGTCTTATAATCGCATAGGGTCTAAGTAAGTGTTCCCTTATTAAATAAGGGCTATAGAATTACCCTATACACCGTAATACTAGCTCGTTTAAGGGGCATATAGAGGCGTGTGACTAATAAGGGCCTTTAAGCTAAGAACGCCGGTTATATATATATAACCCCCTTCTACCTCGATTAGGGGTCTAGGCTATGCTTTCCTTACGTACCTTTATAAAGGGGCATTATACGTAATATACTATAGGAGCCTAAATAAAGAAAACGCTAGCTATATATCGCACGTAAGCTCTATAGAATATAAATAGTAGCTTTTATCTAGAAGAGCCCTAGAGTATATATAGTAAGGGGTCTAAGAACCTAGGTTTAGAGTTAGCAGCGAGAAACGCTATATAAAGGGCTCCTTATAGACAGTGTTTATCTCTAAGAAGGGGGAAATTTTTAGTTTCCGGCGACGCGTCGCCTAGATTATAAGTAAAGCTATTTATACAACGCCCTTTTACTATTAGTATAATAGATCTATTTTTTCGGTACGTACACCCGCTAGCCCACCCCGCCTAAAGTACCGCGCCCGGCCTAGCAAGTATCCGTATCTTTTAAATGCCCTCGTCCACACATATATACATTGCGCCCACCTACACCTACCTACTTATCTATACACATAAATTTAAAGCTATCCGGCAGCGGCGGCGGCAGCGGCGGCAGCTGCAGCCGGGTTAATTAGTGGGCTATTGCAATATAAACTTGAGGCTAGAAATGCGTTATTTGAGCGAATTAAGCGGACGCGTTGTGCGGCCGCAGCTGCGCCGGCGGAAGGGGCGCAAAGTGTGTATGTATATATGGACGAGGGCATTTAGAAGGTACGGGTACTTGCTAGGGCGGACGCGGTATAAGTGGTGCGGGGGCCTGGCGCGGGTACGTACCGAAAAAATGGATCTGTTATACTAATAGTAAAAGGGCGTTGTATAAATAGCTTTACTCTAGATTATAGGGCAACGAAGGAAACTTTATCGCCTATTCGGGAGTTTATTCTAAAATAATAGGCTAAGCCGTAGTTTCCTTTCTACCTCGGGCCTAGCGATGATAGCTGGGCCGCCTCGGAGGAGACCTCGCTTAGTCAGGCAGTTAAAGACTATAATAAGATAGTGCGGAAGAACCGCGATATAGCGTATCGCGCAGGGTTAGGGCCTAGGATTTCCCTAACGACCTATGTTAGCCGGCTAAAGTAAGAACCCGATCATCGAGCGAAGAATAATAATAAAATCAGTAACGGCATATTCGTACATTTAATAGAGGAATGCTAGAGGCATGGCACCCCTGGTCAACGCCCGCTCTCGCCGAGTCTAAGAGCCACACGACATCTGGAGGGCTCGGGGTCCAAGACTGTGTCTATAACCCAAGGACTGTACATAGCCAGGAAGAAAGCAGACACATGCTGCCGTCTTCCTGAACTCAGTATATAATGGGCAAGGCAATCGTTGATGTGTGCTGCTCTCCACTCTGGGCCACGAGTCCGAGTTGGTCGCGTCACGAGCGGGAACAGAGGCCGAGATTTCAACGCATTTGCCCTGCCAGCGACGTTGGATCAGCAGCAATGCATTGGATGTACTTCGTACTTCCCCCTTGGCAATCTCGAAACATGGACGCGCCTAAGCGTTGAATTCGACGATGACATCGACGATGACATCGACGACCAAGTTTCTTTATTTAGGCTTAAGAAGGCGGTACTTAAAAGGGACCTGGGTACCGGGGGAAGCGACTGGTATTGACATGCTATTTCCAACAAAGTGCCGTCATAATAATCGATTCACGATGAACGTTCGGGTCCCAGATGATCGCCAACTATATATTACCCCACATGTCGTCATCTGTACACACAACGTATGATTCCATGACGTGAAGACAGTACACACGTCAGCGGTACATAAAAGAACCTCGGTTTAAATAGCAGGCAGGTCGTGGATTGAACCCCTGATGACGACCATTATTGTTCTAAATAAATCATCGCCACGTCTATACTCCAACTTATAGAGCATATTTCATGTATAAAACAAACTTAAAATTTCAACGACAAGCTATCCAGCACATCGGACCAACAACACCGACTCCACCGTTTCGCAAGCATTGGCAAAACCTCCGCAAACCCACGCACCATGGCTTCCTCTGCCCCCGGCGAATTATTTGAGCCGCGCCAGACCTCGTTAACATCCGACTACAAACCCGACCCGTCCCGATCCCTCAAGCTTTCACCACAACGTCAAGCCTTGGTCGACGACATCATCGCTCTGTACTCGTGCCAGCCCACTATCGAGCGTGTTAAGCGTTACACCCCTGATTGCGTGTACGATGACCAATTCGGCTATGCCAATGACCGCTACAAGACGGCGGGACAGTGGTTCGCTTTGCCCAAGTTGTTCAAGGCCAGCAAAAATATGGGCTACGAAATTACCAAGGATGGCAAGGATCTGATCCAGTTTAAAAACGAGCAAGAGTGGACGTTTCGCCTCATCCCCAAATCGGCCACCCTTAACACTCTCGTGTCGTTGAGCCTTGACCCTGCGACCATAGACAAGGATTTTATCCAGGTCAAGTACCACAAGGAACAAGCAAACGAGAAGGATTACAGCCACGAAGGGTTGGGCTTTAATTTCAAGAAGTGGCAAGCGGACCACGTAGCGGAGAACATAGATGCGGAGGAGGTAAACTACTTCAAGGACGACAAAACTGCTGCGAAACTCGAGATTAAATAAGCGTGACAATAAAGCTAGTTGCGCTCGAGAATGAGCTGTGGAAAAATGTAAAGTTTCACTCTTAGTAGAAGCTAAAGAGGCCCATATAGAAGTGAGATGATGTCTTTTCGGCTCACTCTACTCAGGCGGGTGAGCAAGTGCCGGCTAAGCAATGGCACTCCCCGAACTCTCTTAGGGAAAACGTTGAATCTCATAGCGGCCCCACGGGCACTGGATGAGGAGATGGAAACCAATGACCCTTTATTTGGGTACGTCGAGCTCTCTCAAAGACTCTACTAGCCTAATCTTTACCCAGTTCCTGATCTCGTTCTGTGGCAACAGCAATCACGTTAAGTATTCCTAATACATTAACCCTTGCCTCTCTATGGATAGCGGCTCGTCGCCTCGGAAGTACAATCATCTATCAACTTATAAGAATCATCCCCTTTACATAAAGCATGGCTGGATTTTATAAGTCTTATCTTAAGGATATCTTTTAGCAAGAAGGGCTATAAGAGGAGTTAAAACGAGGTATAAAGAGCTGAGAAGTGGTAGTAGGAAGAAGAGGTGACAAGAGTTTCCAGTAGAAGTAGCGAAAGATAAGATGGAAATGCCGGTAACAGCTGGAAAAGAGGGGGAAAAGCTTAAGTCTTCCGTCAGACAGCAATGGCATGACTAGAGTCTTCCTCACGAAGTAACATCTCTACACAATCAGTAACATCACGCTGGCCGTTCACTTTTTTCCCATTTCCGAAGTACGCTCTTGTCGACCGCATCGCGCGATGGATTCTTGTGCAGGAGCGATATCCTTGAGCTAAGAATGGAGCATTCCGGTTTGTCGACTCGATTATTGGGTTTTATCTCCCGGCAAACATTTCCCACGAGTTGCATCCGAGGATGAAAGGTCCCTTCTTGCTCTATTGTCTTCGTCTCCCGCAGCACTACTGGCAAAGGAGTCTTCCGAGCCGCATAATGACTCTTGCAAGCCGAGGCTGCGATCAAGCTGATCGAGGACATTGGCGGCAGCCGTCTCGACGGTATTCAGAGAAGCGAGCTGCTTGGTATCTTCGTCATAGCCAATGCAGGCCACAGCATCCTCGCGGCGTGTTTTCCTGAGTCTGTCGAGGCTCAGGGCCTTGGGCGACTTGGCACCATTTTTCTTGTTTCCCGGTTGCAAAAGATTAAGACGTAAGCGTAGGAACGTAGGGCGGGAGGCCAAAGACCATTCTGCTTGCACGGACACCTTTGCGGCCAAGCAACTAAATGCCTGGGTCGATGCTGGACTCGGTCCCGGCAGCGTCCTTTTTGGTTGGGAAGAGGGCAGCGTTGAGCCGCAGCGTGGTTCCAGGTCGAGGACGGGTGTAAGATCAGCGTAGGAGAGGCGACTGTGCCACCAAGGGCTGACCGAGGTTGCCAGGGTAGGAGGAAGTGGCAGCCGCCATGCGTCTCCTCGAGCTCGTCGAGCTTCTGCCCAAGGGCCTTCATGAGCTCTGCATGGTACTTGATTTTTTTTGGTCTACTACGGGGAACGCCCAGTCCATGGGGATGCCGTTGAAGCCGCCGTCCAGCATAAGTTGAAAAGCCGTCTCGGCAAATCGCTTGAGACGGAGGCGAGCCACGTCTTCTCCTCTCCCTTGGCCACCGTCCGATGGACAACACAGCCTCGGCATGATGGTCGGCCTTCTTGAAACGGGATAGCTTCCCCAACTTGCCACCTACCTCGTCGACCGTGGTCCGAGTCAGAAGTAGGTCGGAAGGAGACCCACGGGGCCAGGAG
Source organism: Hirsutella rhossiliensis (assembly GCF_020360975.1). Classification (NCBI taxonomy): domain Eukaryota; kingdom Fungi; phylum Ascomycota; class Sordariomycetes; order Hypocreales; family Ophiocordycipitaceae; genus Hirsutella; species Hirsutella rhossiliensis. The sequence goes on from NW_025408669.1 coordinate 4,590,983, forward strand.
TAAGTCCCGCTGCGTTTCGTACACTAGGATCTCCGCGCATAATGATTCAGGAGCCCCTGACAGATTGGGGACATGGCTAGTGCCCTGGTCCCAGTAAGTAACCCAAAAAAAATTGAGGATTCGCCGATGGGAAGCCTAGTCGCGATGAGACAGCCCGCGCAGGACAGTCCATCGGCCTGTGCATTGTGCGGGCGACCGAGCGGTGCCGGCTTGTATGAATCAAGGAATTGGCGAAGAAGAATGATGATCGCCTCGTCAGCTACCAAGTGCATTTCAAATACGCATGGTACAGCGTCTGGTGAAGAGTCACAGTCCTGCAAGTCCATGTTGGACCATTGACGTGTCTGCGTGCCTGGGCTCGTCAGGACTTGCAAATCAGCGTGCAGGGTTTGTCATTTAACGAATGAATAGTTACGAATCAGCCGATTTGACCGTTGCCCTCGCGTTAATAGTCGTCTGGCTCTGGCTGTGACCCTGTTAAAGAGCTTTCGTGCGGACAAGTAGAGACATGTCAGCATTCAAAGAAATAACTATGCGTCAACACTTCGTACGTATTGATACACGCATCGGCAAAGAGTCGGCTGTTGGGCCGGCGCAAAGAAATATGCCGGCCAGCCCGTCCTTGTAGTATTAAAGGGTTATCCGTTTCGCTTGTCAACAGCCCTGTCGCCCCTATTCTCTCGCATGGCGTTTCAACGGGGCAGTAGCACGGGGATCACGTAAGTAGAACCGGAAAAGGGCTCGCGGAGTGTATTGATTGATGAAGCCGGTGACGGTGTCTATTTGTAGTGGCCCCCTTTCCCTTCACTCTAGGTTCTTCGCGCTTCTTCGCCAACAGGAGCTACATTTAAGTACATGTGGTCTTGTGACCCTACAACCTGTAGCACTAACAGCTGGCACAATCTACTTGGTTACTTCTCGATTTGCCATTCCTCATAATTATCAAGGAATACTGAACATTCAATCTTGAAACAGACTGACCGTAGGGCTGCCCCTTTTGGCTAGACGGTCTCTCACCCTGGCGAGGGATCATAGCCGGGGTAGTGGGAGCGCGGGGGCTGTGCAAGCAACATTGAATACCTCGTCGAGGCATCGCCTATAATGGAGGCAATAGGAACAGCCGGTGGTGGATAATAGAGGTCCCTATGGTACTTCTATATTGCCCATACTTCTATTGTCTCTACCCATTATTGCCTCTTCTTTGGTGCTATTTGCTGCCTCTATCGCCTCTGTTGTATAAGGCCACCTCTGCATACGCTCACACCGGCAGTCCTTCTTTCTTAGCAAGCCCGCCTCGATCAATCAGATTGGCGAATGCCGTCTCCGTGGAGTCAGAAGGCGCTGCTGCTTGCTCGTTATTACCCATTATAGTACCTAGCAGGACATGTGGGTAGCCGAGGCAGGGGTTTTAGCCAAACATTCATCCCGTCATCCAGTGGTTAGTTCCGGAAAACTTCTCGAGCAGGCATCATGACTTACCGGCATAATGGGATGGATGTTTAACTCTCTATGCTGGCCAGGCAGCCATGACGAATTTGGCTCTACCACTAGAATGTTAGTATCTTGGCATGTTTCATGACTTGGTACACTTCGATTGACTAGATCTGTGCATCCTGTTGCCCAGGGCTGACTTAATAGTGAATGAAAATGGACCCTCGACATTATGCTCTGAGGCACTGCTCCGAGGTGGATGGTTGATGTTATCTGATTTTTTTGGTCATGATCGCCATCTGGGCCCTGAGCCTTGAGACTAGCAGATTATGCGTCGAGTCATAAATCGCGGTCAATGGTTGATAGTAGACAGTCAGACGTAATTGGAGGACGTCGTAGTACGTGTGTTGGACCAGAGGAGCCGCAACAAGTCCACTCCATCGGAGTCGGGGAGTTTGAGAGCCTGATTACTTCTTGTACATATAAGAGATCAATCTTCTCTTTCATTCTTCAATCAGCCTCATCGCAGCACACACGGTACCGGGGGTCACCCACCGTAGACGCACTCGTTCTTCAACACAAGACTATACACTCATTTCCAACACAAGAAAAAACACTCGTTAACAAGCCCAAAGATGCGCTGGGCCACACTCTTTGTCTCTACAGCCCCTTTATGGCTTTCATGGCTAGGGTCCGGCAATGCCAGTGCCTTACCAAAGTCTACTCTTGCCCGTCGACAACCTGGTCCGTCTGGGGAGTTTGTCTACCGTGGAGACGGAAGGTCCCCCCGGGAAGTCAGGGCAACGGACGGATTCCAGCCTCAAGGCCAAGGCTGGGAAAATCAGGAATCCTCGTACAATTTGAGTCGCCATTATGAGGCAGGTCCGGGTGGCTGCGGGTTACCTGACTCCGACGAGCCGGGTTTCGTCTTTCAAACTGCATATGTATCACTGGCACGACAAAGGTCAACGTCGGAAACATACGGCAGTTGGCTTTATGAGATTCGCGCTACACCAAATATCCTCGATGCCGGTTACGCAGAGAGTGAAGTTATGGCGTTGGGGGGTGTTCATTGGAGGCAGATACGGAGATACACACGGATGAGAAACACAGGGGACGACAGAGTTGATGAATCCGCTTGGATCAACAATCCGGACTACGATGTTGAATTATACGAACGGTCTGAGCATGCCGCCCGCTGCCTCGTCAACGACGAATATCCTTCGATATTTGAAAATGGGATACCTAGTGAATCCGACAGCGACAGCGGTTCCGACAGCGACAGCGATTCCGAAGAAGACAATGGGGCCAGCAAGCCGGCTTATGGACGCGCATATGCAGCGGCGGATCGGTTTATGGACTCGACTGAAGGTATATTTGAACTTTACGGCGCTTTCCCGCCTGAATTCAGGCCACCCCAACCTAGGGACGATATTCCCGGACCAGATCATCCAGTGCCCGAGGACAATGCTATAGATCCAGTACCGCCCGCAAATAATGTGGCCGAGCAGGGTAAGAGGCTCCCCTTCCCACGGAGACATCGGTCCGCATGCAGCACTCGTGCTAACAATCCCCAATGAAGTCGCGCGAGATCTGCAACACTATATAGATCTGGGCGAGGAAGAACTGGACCGAATGTTCCCCGAGGCCGACCAGCTGATGCGAGAAATCCTTGGCGAACTTAACCAGGGGGCTTGTCCCTCTTGGACCGATCAGTTCGGCAAGTCGAAGAGGTCGGACCTGGGAGTCGGACTGAGAACCCGCGACAAGGGTATAAGCACCCTGACCCTGCCGGTGGAAAGCGTACTGAGACTGACGGTTTATAGGAAAACCAGGGGGCAACAATTGTTGCAAGATTCTCGCCAAAGTGAAAAGCAAGATGCGCAAGACTCCCCGAAAGTCAAAGAAACCCCCGAAGAACCAGGGACAGAAACCCCAAATGGCGCAGGACCAAGGACAGAAAAAGCCCCCAGCGCCTGCCAATATTGTCTTCTACGGCGACTACCTATGGCCGGAGGAGGCCGAGAAACTACGTGGATTCCTTCCTGCGGACACGACGCCGCCTGGTCCGACGTATGACGTTGAACCGTCAGATCCGGCTGCCGCGCCGGAGGGAGAACAGGTCGACATCAAATGGGCTACGTACCTGCTTCCAACATTCCTGACCCTGGGTGCGGCGGCAAAGCATGCAGCAGAGCTTGCTTCCCAGCATACTAAGGGCTTCAACGGCGTGGTATATGCCGTCCACGCCACGCCGAATATCGTCAACTCGGGGAATGAGTCGGCCGCCATCGGAGGAATCTTATGGTCTCAGGTAATAGGCTGGATGCAAGTGCCTGAAAATTACGCGCCTCCTCAACACGACGCCCGAGAGCGAGCTAATATACAGCAACACTTTCAAAAAGCCTTCGAGGCGAACAAGGAGCTCTTCCGAAAGAACGATGGTTATGACAAGAAGTTCGACAGTTATAGCGCCACGGTAGATGTACCGCAGAAATTCAGCTCGAGTCAGGACCTGGTAGGGTTTATGAATAAGAACGGAGTGGCCGTGGGCTGGACGGGCGGATTCCCCTTGTTCCAGGCTCCTCAGGCTATCACGGCTGAAGAGTCCAAGCAGGCCAAGGCCAACAACAAAGTCTCGGCTCCCCACGAACCAGGAACATGGGATAAAATAGGGGGTTGGATGAAGTCGCATATCTGGGCCGTTGCCCTCCTTCCCGCTGTTGCTGTACTTAACTTCATCCCTGGCGTGGGTGAGGCAGCCGACGCAGCCGAGCTCGCCGCTCTTTGCGCAGACTCTGTCGAAGGCATTGAGCTGACTGAAGTCGGAGGCTCTTCACTGAGCGAGGCGGCCTCGGGTCTCGGTCAGCTGCTCAAAGGCGCAGCCAAGCTCAAAGTTGCTTAGGCAACTTACCGCGATCCAGAGAGGGGGGGGAGGCGGGGGGGGGCGATGTATGGAGTGTTGGATTCACTAGGACTTTGAAGGGATGGAGCCCCAAGCTTATTAGATATGAGTGGCAACCCGGTCATAGGTTGCGCAGAAAAGCCTTGAGCAACGAAGTTGGAAACTAGACGATGAGATAGAAGACGAATGCGAGGCCTGCCATAGCTTTGCCCATATTGCAGCTGTCACTTTCTCGCAGGCCATCGTCGACTTCAGCTGCATCTTCCTTTTCAAAGCAAATCCAGAAACTTGAATCCGGCAGACCCTTTGGCTCTCTTCGTTGTCCCTTTCCTCCTTTCCCTGACCCCTGATTCCGTCTCGATAGTCGGTCGATAGTCGATACTTTCTAGTTTCTACTTTCTACCCGCGGGGCTGTTCCATGGGCTGGGTGGGCGGCTCCTTCCCAATAGCAATCGACAACCCTATGGAGAATATGTAGACCATCGCCATGCTGGTCAAGGCTGTACGACTTCTTCCCTCCTAGCGGGGGGGGCACCTCATGGACTTTCCGCCTCGACTTGTAAACACATTGTGGGGCTCGCAGGCTCGTAGGCCCAGTGTCGTTGTTAGTGGGGCAGTGGGGGCGGCTGGCAGCCACCGCCACCGTTGTGGGGGAAAATGTGCACCCCTCGCTTATCGATAAGGCGCCCGACTATCGTCAACTGGAAATTTTCCAATCCAACTTTCTCTCTAAGCTGCCCCGTCGTCAACGCTTTCTCGCCCCGTCACAGTGGCCGACCATGGACGCGCAAGTGCACAAGCCGCACCGCAAGTCCAAGGAGAAGAAGCAGCAGCACACTGGAGGTATTTCCCTCGCCATCGTCTCTCCACAGCCGCAGCTCGCTCACCGCTCCATCCAGACCGCAACCCCAAGGCCTTTGCCTTTTCCAAGCCAGGCAAGCTTCAGCGGACAGCCGCCCGGTCTCAGGATGTAAGCAGGCTTCTTCTCCCTCGTCACCCATCTCTTAACACCAGCCTCTCCCTAGATCAAAGAGAGGCGGCTTCACGTGCCCCTCGTCGACCGACTACCCAATGAAGCCCCCCCGCGCCTCGTCGCCATCGTCGGCCCCCCTGGCGTCGGCAAGACAACCCTCCTCAAATCCCTGGTCCGCCGGTATGCCAAGGAGACAATCGCCGATCCCCAGGGCCCCATCACCGTCGTCATCTCCAAGAAGCAGCGCCTCACCTTCGTCGAATGCCCCAACCAGCTCGAGGCCATGATCGACATCGCAAAGGTCGCCGACATTGTCCTCCTCATGATTGACGGAAACTATGGATTCGAGATGGAAACAATGGAGTTCCTCAACATCCTCGCCGCCACCGGCATGCCCGGCAACGTCTTCGGCATCCTCACCCATCTCGATCTCTTCCGCAAGCCCCAGGCCCTCAAGGACGCAAAGAAGCGTCTCAAGCGCAGGCTTTGGACCGAGCTCTACCAGGGCGCCCACCTTTTCTATCTCTCGGGCGTCATGAATGGCCGATACCCCGATCGCGAAATCCACAACCTCTCCCGCTTCCTCTCCGTCATGAAGAACCCCCGCCCTCTCGTCTGGCGCAACTCGCACCCTTATACCATCATCGACAGCTTCCGCGACATCACACACCCCTCCAAGATCGAGCAAGACCCCAGGTGCGACCGTTCCATCGTCCTCTCGGGCTATCTGCGCGGCACAAACTTCGCCGCTCAAGGCCAGCGCGTCCACGTCGCAGGCCTTGGAGACTTTACTGTCGCAAACATGGAGCTGCTCCCTGACCCGTGTCCCACCCCTTCCATGGAGCAGGCCCTGGCGAAAATGACGGGCAAGACTGGGCGCCGGCGACTAGACGAGAAGGAAAAGAAGATGCATGCGCCCATGTCGGATCGAAGCGGTCTGAAAATCGACGGTGATGCCATCTGGATCACACGAGACAAGGGCTTCACGTTTGATAAGGACGACGACGATGCCGAACGGGGCGAAGGAGAAGAAATGATCATAGGTCTTCAAGCTGAGCGCAAACTACTCGGCCAGACGGACGACGGCGTGCAGCTGTTTTCTGGCGGCCAAAAGGTTACAGAGGTGGTTGAGGAGGACATGGGGAGGAAAACTCAGCGAAAGGCCCGCTTTGTCGAGCGAGACGAGTCAGAAAGAGAAGGGCATGAGGCCGCCGACGATGAGGGCTTCGTCAGCGGCAGTGACGACCAAGGCTCGGATGTCGAAGTGGATGAATTCGACGAGAATAAGGCCGGCAAATTGTTTGACATATTGGGAAAGGATTCTGAAAAAGCCAATGGGGAGGAAGACCTTGCGTTTGCCGACAGCGACTCGGACCTGGGGTCCATGTCGGACGCAGATGAATTCTTGGAAGATGACGAAGAGATTGATTCCGACGAGGAGGCCGCTGCCCTGCGATGGAAAGAAGGCATCGTCGAAAAGGCCAGGAAGCTTCACGGCAGAAGACGGTCATACCACACCGGCGATCTTGCGAGGTACATCTACGACAATTCACTCAGCCTGCAAGATGTTCTCAAGAGATGGAGAGGCGAGGATGACGAGCATGACGAGGAAAACATCGAAGAGGATTCCGATGACGACGACTTCTTTAAGAAGACGTCGGAGGAGCAAGAGGAAACGGCCGAGGACAGGTCAATACCGGTATACGACTACGAGAGCCTGGTGGCCAAGTGGACGGAGCCGGACAATGTGGAGGCGTTGCGCAGGAGATTTACGACGACCAAACTAGGCAGAGATGACGGCGACGGCGAGGATGACGAGGAGTGGGGCAGCGATGGAGACGCGGAGAGTGACGACGGTGACGGCGTCTTCGAGGACCTGGAGGCTGGCGAGGCTCCCAAGCAAGAGCCGGCAGACGACATCGCTGCCGAGCGCGAAAAGAATGCCAAGCGGAAGGAGGAGCTCAAGACGCGCTTCGAAGAGGAGGACAGGGACGGCTTCCTCAACGACAAGGCAAACGCGCGGCGAGAGGGGGGCAACATGCATGAGTTTGGTGAGGACGAATGGTACGACGCGCAAAAGGCCATGATCCAGAAGCAGCTCGACATCAACAAGGACGAGTTTGAGACGCTCGACGAGCGGCAGCGGGCGGCCGTCGAGGGGTACCGGGCGGGCAAGTACGCCAAGCTGGTGCTCGACGGCGTGCCGGCCGAGTTTGTGACGAGGTTCAGCGCCCGGCTGCCTGTTGTCGTGGGCGGACTGACGCCGACCGAGGACCGGTGGGGGTTCGTGCAGGTGCGCATCAAGCGGCACCGGTGGCACAAGCGCATCCTCAAGACAAATGACCCGCTCGTCTTCTCGCTCGGGTGGCGGCGCTTCCAGTCGCTGCCCATATACAGCATCTCGGACTCGCGCACGCGCAACCGCATGCTCAAGTACACGCCCGAGCACATGCACTGCTTCGGCACCACGTACGCGCCCCTCATCGCGCCCAACACGGGTTTCGTCTGCTTCAACTCGCTCGCCGCCGACACGCCGGGCTTCCGCATCGCCGCCACGGGCACCGTCCTCAGCGTCGACGAGAGCACCGAGATTGTCAAGAAGCTCAAGCTCACGGGCCACCCCTACAAAGTGTTCAAGAACACGGCCTTCATCAAGGACATGTTCAACTCGGCCCTTGAGATTGCAAAGTTTGAGGGCGCCTCCATCAAGACCGTCTCGGGCGTCCGCGGCCAGATCAAGCGCGCGCTCGCCAAGCCCGAGGGCCACTTCCGCGCCACCTTTGAGGACAAGATCCTCCTCAGTGACATCGTCTTCCTGCGCGCCTGGTACCCCGTCAAGCCCCACCGCTTCTACAACCCGGCCACCAACCTCGTCGGTTGGCAGCCCATGCGCCTGACGGGCGAGGTGCGCCGCGACCAGGGCCTGTCCGCGCCCCAGCCCAAGAACAGCCAGTACCGCAAGATCGAGCGCGAGACGCGCCGCTTCAACCCGCTGCGCGTGCCCCGCGCCCTCGCCGCCCAGCTGCCCTTCAGGTCACAGATTGTCCAGACCAAGCGCCAGCGCCGCCAGACGTACATGCAGAAGCGCGCCGTCGTCCTGGCCCCTGGCTCCGATGAGAAAAAGGCCCGTGCCCTCATGCAGCAGCTCCTCACCGTCCGCAACGACGCCGCCGCCCGCCGCCGCGCCAAGAAGGACGAGTCCCGCGCCGCCTTTCAGAAGAAGATGGCCGACAACCTGCAGAAGAAGGAGGCCAGGGAGAAGCGCGAGTCCAAGGAGTTTTGGCGCAAGAATGGCAGGAAGAGGAGTGCCGGTGAGGAGGGCGGCGGAGGCGGCAAGAGACGGAAGTAGGGTCTTCTCCAACCTTTTTTTTTCTCTTTTCTCTCGTCTCGCACAAACTCTGGGAACCATTAGAGATTGCGTCCTGTCTGATGTTTGCGTGCTTGGGTTGGTCGCCTGTACCCTGTGCTTTCGCTATTTGTTCGTCTCTTAACCGCAGAAAATAGCAATCCATTCGTACCATGCATATGGGCAGATGCCCACCACGTCAGGGGTATGTCCAGCGTGGCGCCCGCGTGACCGGCCCAACGTAATGAACACGTCCGTATGAATAGCATAGCATGTTTGAGTATTCATGTTTCATGCAGTCTCAACTATAAAGGCTAAGCAGCAGACACGCGCCACCGCATACGCATCCTCCAACGCAACACCGTCCATAACCTGTCAAAACAATGCTCAAGAGAATGTGCCTAGCGCAGAGAAGCGAGGGGACAGACGAGTTCGCCAGTTCGTCCATTAATAGGAATAGCACCTGCTGTGGTCGCTAAAAGCCCACCGCCGGGAGGAACCCGTCCCGCAGCCTCCTACACATTCATCCTTAGACCCATAACGTGGCTTCCTAGAATCATCGCCGTCGTCGCTGCTGCTCTCACCAGAATCGCAGTCATTCTTGAGCGTCCTTGAGGTAACAGAGAAGTTGTTGAAGGGATAAAAAAGTGCCGAGCACGCCTAAAGTCTCCGATTTCGCAGGCCTCTTCGCATCGCATAAGAAAAGACAATCGCACCATCCAGCCGTTTCAGCTTAGCATTGCATAGCCCGCGTATGCCCCTCTTTTCAGTTCGCGTGCGCGTGGAACTTGTTGTGATGAGCCACCTAGGTCGCAATCAGGGGCTCCTGCTCAGGCACGACGGGACCTGCGGGAACATCGCCCTCGGGCTCCGTGGCCTTGAGGGGGTCCTCAGTCGGAGGAGACGGAAGCTCAAGCTCCTTGGCAGCGAATGCTGGCTTGGTTGTGGCCTCGGGGGAGGCTGATCGGCCACGAATCATGTTCTGGACCTTGTCGGTGTAGTCGCCGGCGTACTGCTTGCCCATGGACGTGAGGTGGCCGGCCTGCTTCTGGGCCACATCGCGGACCTGGGCCGTCTGGGCACTGATCACCTCGGAGGCGTTCTTGATGTGGTGATCGATGAGCTCCTGGTTGGAGTTGTAGACAAGAGGCACGATGAAAGCGACCGTGGTGGCGATGACAGCGAGGCCCCAGTAAGGGACAAGCTTGGCGAGGTGGTAGGAGAGGAAGGCAGCAACACAGGCCTGTCATGCGTTAGCCCCCAAAAACCCTACAGATTGCCATCAAGGTGATGCCCTACAGCAGCGGATGCGCCCATGTTCTCGGCGAAGAGGATTCGCTGGCCCTCAATGACGAAGAAGTTGACGAGCTCGTGGACGTCGCCAATCATGCTGTCGAGGGTGGAGCGCGTGACGGTGTAGTATCGACGAGGCCTCATTTGGGTGGCGAGCCCGTGGTTAAGGACAAGCTTGCCGGCAGCCTCGGCGCTGACGGTGACGGCGAGGGCCATCCAGCACAGCTTGAAGGCGTAACGGATCACATCGAGGTACCTAGCGGCGAAGATGAGGGAAACGATCGAAGCAAAGGCAATGGCCGAGGCGCCTAGCGGGACCACGAGCATCAGCATTGATCATCGACGGGCGCGCACACTCCAAGCAGAGGGGAAAGGGCGTACGAGGATTCTTCCAAGAAAGGAGTTCCGAGAAGAAGGAGTGGTAGTGTGTCAGAGACTGGCCCGTAGCAGCGGGGTTGACAGGAGTCCTGCGAGAGGCTGCCAGGGTGGACAACTCAGACGAGGCCTTTGCAGTGTGGTCCTTGACGTTCTGTGCAACAGGGCCTAGAAGAGAGAGGGGCGAGTGATGTCAGTGGCAGTCGGCATGGAAGGAGCAAGCAGCGAGCTCACCGTTGGTGACAGAGTCATAGGCAGTGGCGACGTCTAGCGAAAGCGTGTCAGCTGGCGAGTCCCGGATACATTTCATGGTTGGCTTGAAGAGGAGAAGGAATCTGTCGAGGGTCAGCACGTCTTTCTTTCTTTCATCACGGAAGCCATGGAAAAGCATACCCTACTGGTCTTGGCAGCTTCGAAAGAGCCACCGTTTGTCGCCGGGGGCGCATCGACCGGGTCAGACATTGTGATTGAAGCTCAGCGCGACGTAGGTAGCTGAGATGGCGTGATGGAGCTCGTCGTGATGGACGAGGGTTTAGGTTAGCGGATTGGGGATATTGGCTGTCTGGATGGATCAAGGCCAAGCGATGTCAGAGACGAAGCTCGGTATCTGCGGGAAGAAAGCTGGTTGAGGGTCGGGGCAGAAAAAATCAAACGGCAGGGGGAACCGATTTGCGGAAGGGGGAGGGATGGAGGGAGCGGTTTGTGTGTTCTGATGCGTGCGTACCTGGAAGATGCGATGCAGACACGCAGGTCGAGAGGTTGACGAGGTTGATGAGGAGCACGCAAGACGAGACGAGAGAAGTCGTGATGGGAGAGCTAAGAGGGAGAGGGAGAGAGGGGAGTGTGTGGGGGGGGGGAGAAAGTAGCAGCAATGACAGGTGATGACGGTGGATGGATTTCGCAGGAGTGTACAGATAAGGCACTGTACGAAGTAGCCGGCTGGCAGGGCCTGGTTTTTTCCCCCTTCCTTTCTTGTTTTGCCATGCGTCATTCGTCATCTCCCAATACTCTGTCGGTCAGCTCAGCCCGGCACACAACACCTGGTCACTTTTATTACCCGAGTACCAACTGCCTCCTTTTTCTTGGTACAAGCATGCGACAGTTTGGTAGTCCCTAGGCGGATTGTGGCTGGTGAGGGCTCCACCCAAAGGTCGTGCCACGCCTAACTACTAGTGGCAACGGCACTCTTTCCCATTTGCTTCTTAATTATTACGGTAACTAATAATACAGCCGTTCCCGAACAGACCTTGATTGCCCTGCATACAATCTTGTTCATGCATGGACCACTGCTGTCCCGTCCAACCCTGCCGCTCTCCAGTCGACCTTGCTTGTTCTTCTTCACACACCTACGGACACCTAGTCTGGTTGGATACCAGCCAGGTAAGCAATCCAGCCCGCCAACCTCTTCGCGGCCCACTATCCTGCTTCGCGACGTCGTTTCTAATCATCCCAGAGCCTGCCGCTGCTTGCTCGATCCCGAGGCAAACCTCCCTGCATCGAACCGCCGACCGACCCCTGCGGTACATGCAGGGACACGCTGTAATTACTGTATTGTACGTGTCCGTGACTGCTGCTGTCCAAGATGCCGAGGGTGTCTGTCACTTTACATGTGCAGCTTCTTCACTACATGCCTACGCCATCGCCGTCGCCCTGCTGCAGCAACAAAACCGGGGTCGTCGAGGTTGGATAATTACTACATCATGTTTCGTTTCGAAAACGAATGAAGGAGCTGTCCATCAATCCTTAAACTCCATGCTAAGAAGAAACCCAGGCCCTCTTCTCGCCACGCATATCAGTCTGCCGACCCATGTCCCGGTCCAGGTAATCATGATCGCGCCGGTTCCTCTCACGCGTGTACCCTCCCGCCACCAGATGCAGCACAGATGATGCATATGTACAAGTGAGCGATTACCATGGCAAGCACCATATTTCGCCAACCAAATCAGGTGGCACCAAGGCCCTTGCCCGACGTGGCTCCGTCAAACACCCGTGCTCCTCACCTTCGCCAGCCCCAGAATTCCCCGCTAGCCGTCGAAGCCCCCGTCGTCGAGGTTCCAGACTTTGCGCCCTGTTCCGAAGCTGGCGCCGTTCCGTGCCCGGTCAGGAGGCCCAACACTCCCATCGCAATTGTAGAGTTTGATGGTGTCAGCGTCGTGCCAGCCCCGCCGTCTCCTGCCCCCACCCCGTGAGCTTTTCGCACGGCCTCGAGCTTCTGCTTTGCCTCCTCTGCCTCTTGCTTTGCCATTGCCTCGGCCGTCTTGGCTTGGACAAGCTCCAATAACAATGCTTCGTGGTCGTTGGGGGGCGAAGAAGCGCCCGAGGATGACGCTGGCGACGTGGCTGATTCTGACCGGGGTAGTGATGACACTCTTTTGCTGAACCCGGGGGCCTGGGACGGTGTCGACTGGCTACGGCCCAGTTTGAGCTCTCTCAAGCCGCCCGCGACGCCCTTGTTCGCCCAATCCGCGTCCAATTCGCGGCTGCTAGCATCACACGCAGAACTGGCAGACGCTCTGGTTCGTAGCGCGTGGACCTGCTTTTCCAGTCTCTGCTTGTCCTGATGGAGAGACCGCACATGGCCATGCCGTTCCCGAAGCTGCTCTTTGAGAGATGCTATCTCCTGATCCATGTCGTGTATCCGGCGGTTCAGTTCCTGAGAATGCGACATGGCACTCGTCAGTTGGTCCTTGGCGCCGAGCAATTCATCCCGGAGCTGAGACTTTGACAGGAGCACTGAAGATCGGTCCTGTTTTCCCTCGCACCTAAATCGACTTTCCGCTTGATCCAGAAGCTCCGATAAACCATCGGTCGACGGCGCCTCTCTCGTCTCCCCTGCTACCGGACTGGTTGCGACTTCGGTTTCATCCGACGATGGAGTGGCTTGGTCTGCCTCATTGCTGATGGATGACGCAAGTTCGCTCGTGTCGACGCTGTTCTCGATGCTTTCCTCGGCGCTGTCCTGGGCCCTATCCTCGGCCGACGCTCGGTCATGGCCGATCCCCCTTATCTTCAGGCCATCGAGAAGTGATATAACCGCCTTGCGGTCCTCCTCGCGCCCCTCTCGCTCCAACTGGAGGTCGTTCGAGAGGAGAGCGTGGTTCCGTTGCAGCTCGCTCAAGGCTGTCAAGAGGTCTTCAATCTGGCTGTGGAGATATTTCTCATCCGTCGTCTTGACGCTGGCGATGGACTTGGAGCCAACAGGCGTAGACTCGCGGCTTAAACAGTCGTCCGAGGAATTGGCCGAGTCGCGGGACATGATTGTTGCGTCCGTCGACGAGGACGAGCTGGAGACGCTGGACGAGCTGGCCTCCATTGAGTTGAGCGTCGAGGCAAGGCTCTGCTTTGACGTGCTGCGCCGCAGCATGCTCAGCGGGCGCGAGGGGGCTCCGAGCCCGGGCTGGAGCGTGGCGGTTCTAGCAATCGTTGACGACGCCCAGATGCGGCCGAGGAAGCGAGTCGCCGCCGTTGTGATGTCCAACACGCGTGCCGCGTTGGCAGTGGCAACGAGAGACTCTCTGTATCCCTGTTCCAGTTGCGCAAGCTTCTCCCTCGTCACCTCGCCTGTGAGGCCCACAAAATCTTGAACAAACTCGTCGGCGTTGTAATGGTAGCAGTCCCATAGACCACGAGACAGGAGGAGCTGCATGGCATCTTCCAGCTCGGTGCACGCCAGCAGCCTCGCCTCGTTCTTCCTCATTAGAGATAGCGCAACCCGCATGAGGGTCTCGGAGGCCCCTTCGGCGAAGATGACGTCGTAGATGCGGAAGAGCATCGGTAAGGGACATGTCACGGCAAAGAAGCTGAGGAACCATTGCGATACATAGGCCGTCTCCACCTGCAAATCCTCCAAGTGACTCGACAGCACGGGAAGATTGGATCGAAGAAGCTCTCGGAACTGGTGTATCCGAACATGAAGCCCAGACAGATCGGGAAGAAAACAGTCCCGTAGATCGTATCGTTCCATCAGTCTAGAAGATTGTCAGCGTCATGGTGTTTTTCCCGTCAACCGCAGTGTTTGCAGAGAAACTTACCGGACTAGGACGCAGAAGGCCTGCTTGTCAGGCATGTGCATCAGCAACGGGCCAACAAGAAAGGCCAACCCCTGACAGTAACCGATCTTGGCATCGTAGAGACTAAATGATTTGAGCACGCGGCCCAGCATACGCTGCCCATCGCCCTCAGGATCTCGGAACATGTCGACGCCCGGGAAACTTCTGCCGAGGTCCTTTCCAATGATGAGCTCATAGGGGCTGGACTCGCCACAAAACCGGTCGTACTGTTCTTCTAAGGACGCATCACGGGCACCGGACATGCTCTGCCACACCACGCCCCGCAAAGGTGGTGGGATCCCTTTGCGGATTTTGTTGGACAAGAGGGTTGGTAGGCGTGCGGCAGTCTGCTGGTAGTCCTTGACAAGAGCTGCGAAGAACTCGAGGTCTGTCATGGGCGGCGGAGGGAGCATTGAATATCGCAGAGCGGGCGGAGCTGGCCCATGCATCATCTGCCTCAGCTGGGCCATGGAGGGCGGGCGAGGCTTGCCGGCAGTCGACTTTTCCACGGTCTGGACTTTGATGCTCTTTGGGTTGGTAGCTAGCTTCGCATTCTCCTGCTCCAACCGCGCGAGGAGAAGCGCCGTTGACTGCGAGTTTGTCAGCATGGTGGTTGGTGGCGCGAGACGGGATCAAAGGGGTGAATGGGGGGTTTTACATTATCCGTCTCGTCGTCCTTGACTTGCTCGTCTTCCGTCTTCTCTAACTGTTCCCAGTTCACCTCGTCCGATTCTTCTGAAGAATCGCTTTCGTGGCCTTCAGTGCTGCATTCTCCGAGTTCGCTTAGCATGGTCACGCTGGCCGCAGTCGGCGAAAGCGTGAGGGCCGAGTCTCGGTGCGTGGCCCGTGGGCGATCTTGCTCGTCACTGCCAGTGTCGACAGAGTGGCAGTCCGTCGCCGACGGGGAAAGCTGCTCGGAATCGGCGTCGGACGAAGCGGCGGTTTCGAGAGTCGCAGCTGAAGACTCTGAGAGCCTGACGGTAACCATGGAGTCGTGGGTCATCTTAGGGGCTTGGGGTCCCGCCTCGTCAACGGCCGTCGCAGTTGGCGTGGCTGGCTTTGTAGGAGGGAGGTCTTCATGACTGGCTTGGTGGCTGCCCAACGTCGTTGCCATGATCGAGGTCGAGAGACTAATCGAGGGGTCGGGGGTTGGAATGCGTGATGACGGGGCAAGGCTCAGGTGCAATCCAGCGATGAGTGTTGGGCGATTTCGAGTCACGTCTGCGGGCGGTCGTGGAAGGCCGGCCACTTTCCTCTCCCGCACCGAGCTGGCGACTTCAATGGAAGGGGTTTACGAGCGTCGATTCGACGATGCCGAGTGAGAAGAAGCTTGCCAACCTCGAGAAGACTCTGGCGAGAGTGTTCCGTTTCATCGAGGGGCCTGCAGAGGCTGAGACAGCCAGATGCCAGGAGTTGCTGCGGATCTGTAAGTGAATGCCAGTGTCGAACTGGCTGCCAGGCCAGGATGCAAAGCCCTAGGGGTTTCCCACCAAAAACGAGAGAGAGCGGGAAGAAAAGAAAGTGGTTGACAGGGTCGAGCAACGAGCGACGCAATATGGGGGTGCTGGAGTTTGGCAGGGGATGGTTTTGCGGAATTACGAGTAAGGCAGTGGTGATTGAGTAGCAGCATCTCCAATAGTGCCCTTGTCTGGCAGGGAACCGCTGGAGTCCATGTACATTGCGTGCAGAGTCGACTCAGTCGAGGTACCTCGGGCTCGCAGACGAGTACCCACAAGCGATGTAGCGGAGACGGCGAGGTACCTGTATGGCCCCGCGCTTGTGCCCCCGCTGCCTGTACCTAGCGAAAAAGATACCCTGATGCCCGGGGGCCTGACAGTGCAATGAGAGGTCTCGCGCTGATCAGCAGGCGCCTTTGAAGGGAAGAGAAAGGAGGAACGGCAGTGAAGGGGGAAAGACAAGGTGGGGACAGCCCGTAGCAAGGGCAGACAAGATCATGCAATTTTGCAGTGGCCAAGGGGTGGTTTTGCTCGCAGACAAGGGACGCGACCGATCCCTGAGGCCCCCTTGCCCCGTTGGCCAATGACAAGCCTTAGACACTGAGAGACCTTGGCGAGACAATGCGGCACATGGCGGGTACACTTGAACAAGTACCTTTGACGATGGATACCCGCAAGTGATCTGATTCAAGAACAGCCTCGGCTCACGCCTCGCTTCAAAGGAAGACAGCTTTGTATGGTCAAAGAATCGGACGAAAGGCTCCCTTTCCCTTTTGCTCGCCCACATCTTCATTTGTTCCTTTCGTCTTCTTCACGTAGCGGCGAAGGGCGGCGTTCAAAAGGACATTGAGCCGTCTGGGCTTAGAATAAAGCCCGGCGCTCCCTCTCCACCTAATCCACATCGGCTGCCGCTAAGGCACCAACAGGAAAAGCGGGCTCCGTGCCACCCCCTGTGGCGCGAGCTATGGAAACGGCTCGCTCAGGATAGCTTCAGCCACACGTCTACTCTGCCAGCGTCCCGGGGCGTTGGTGTTGCGCAAAGACGCGTCCCATCTGCTCCAGCCGGCGCTCTGTTCCCGCACTACCCTTTGTCCGTGCGGCCTGGCACGCTATTGCTTCAGTGTCGTCCAATGCCTTTTGGTGCTGTATTCTCGGCTTACTCTGGGCCAAGTCATTTTGCATTGCTGGATACTCCATAGCGTTCACGATGGTGGGACATTTGCACGCAATTCGTCGATTTTCGGGCATTGGCGTGGCCGGCCGGAGTCGTCCGTCGTCGGCCTCGAGTATTGCCGTCTACCATCCAGGGAGCATTGATTCTTGCAAACATATTCTCATCTTTGTTGCCGCCGCAGGTATGGGACGCGGCGATGTATCTGACAAACCATCCATGGATTTATCATGGCATCCAGATACGTACAGGATGCTGACAATCTCAACGAACCGAAACATGGCTGGACCTCTTGTTCTGGCAATGCCCTCGTGGTTGAAACACGCTGTTGCAGGAGTCGGACAGCATGTTCTGGCCAACCAAGTACGTAGCTGCATTTCAAAATAGCACAAGCCGATGATGGAGAATCAGCGTCAACTCAAGGGAAGCAAGTGTCACGGCCCCATTACAGTCTTGACTCGGAGAGCCAATGATTACGTTTCTTGCCCTTTGGCGGCAGTTGGTGGCGGCAGGTATAGTCTGATCGGACGCCGGCAGAGGGCGCCTTGTGCTCGGTAGCCTCCTATGAGTCAAGGCACTGAATGAAGCAGCTCGCTGCTTGGACTGCCGATTTGGCTACCGCAAAGACGTCGCATCCGCATCGCGTCACGCTCTGGCCACGAGCCTCGGGCGCGTATCCACTCGGAGCCCCATCACGCGCATGCTGTAGTACTCCGTACAGCAGAGTACAGTGCAGAGCAGCACAGTAGAGCATCCTGGCAGCCAGCATGTGCGGCCCGCTGCACCCACAGACTGAGAGGATCGTGGTGCATGCATGCCACCCTCTATGTCGCACACCGCCGCCGCAGCCCATGCACGGAAATCCCCTTCATCATGCCCCTCCGCAGCGAGGTGTTTTCACATTCGCAACGCCACGAGTCCATGGCACCCGTGGTTGGTGTTTTTGGCGGCAACATGTCCTCCGACTCTAGGGGGCGAGTGTCATGTGTCCAACGACGGCCAGCGGTGAGCATAATGGTGGCCAGGCTAGCCTGGATTCGTCGGCGCATGGGTCAGGTCTGCGGTTGGGTGTTTTGATTGCCAAGATGTGGATTGCGTGCGGGCGGGGGGGGAAACGGGCGGTGATGGCCTCGCGGGCCCCTCTCTCGCCCTGTGTCCTCCCTCGTGCGGCGACAGCGTTTGGTCACAAACGGCGAGAGGATGCCCCCAAGAAACTCTCTCTTGCTCTCCTTGGCCCGTCACCATTTGTCTCTTTGGCGCATAAAAGGCTGGGCTGCCCCGGTATTAATGCTGGGCCCAAATCTCGCGTCTGGCCCACTGCCGTCGTGATGTTGATTGATTGCGCGCCGGGTTACGCTGTGTACTTGTATCTACTTGACGCCCCGCTCATTCTAGGTAGAAGATGGGAGGCTCGTGGCGCAGAAACACCCACGGAGCGCCAGGAATGAAGTACACGTCCGTAGCCATCTATCTACTCCTCAAGACTCGCTCTCCTGCTTTTGGGGGGAAGACGGCGCCGACCTCTACGGCATCTCCGCATCTCGCCAGGCCGCGCCATGTTTGCTCTCTTGGCTGGATTTCGAGCAGATACTCCAGTTTTCATCGTACAGTACGTACATACCTACTTAGGTAGCATCCATAAATGCGTCTTCATGCAAGGTAGATAAATTCCCATATGGAATAGGCAGGGTATGGACGAGCTTCGCCATCAAAGTCCTCGCTAGCGCGAAGCGAGCCCGTCTTTTAGGTGCGTCTGACCGGATGGTGGTTGCCAGACGCACCATGCACGCCCTGGCCTCTGTGGCGCGTGGTGCCCTCAGCTCTCTCTTTCTCTCTCTCTCTCTCTCTCTCTCTCTCTCTCTCTCTCTCTGCTCTTCATCCCCAGACCACATCCCACATCTCCGACGTCTTGCAGAGAAATCCTTTGCGCTTCCTCTCCTCATGGCCTCACCCTGAGACGCGTCGCACACACGGCGGCCGCGCTGGATTCCGGAAGCCCAAGTGGCAGGGAAGACTCTAGTCTGGGATCATGTTCTCCTCGCTGCTGCGCCGCCAGAAGAATGGCCACCGCCGCGTCGACATTCGCGACGGGAGCCCATCGCCCTCCTCTCTCCCGCCTCGCCGCCACTTCACCGGCCGCACGCATGCCACCGCCGACTTCACCGAGGCCGACGATGACGAAGATGACGACGACGGCGACGACCACTCCGACCCCGGCCGGGAGCGTGCCAATCCGCGGGGTCGCGACCCTCGCCAACCACAATCCGGCGGAGCTGCCGATGACGCCGACGAGGATGGCGCCATCAAGCCTCTGCCTGTCCTCCCACTCTTTTCTGCCACCCATCTCGGTATCGTCAAGCCCCGGCCCCCCATGGCTCTGCGCGCTCGATGGAGCTTGGCTGCCAGCTTCTAACCCGTTGGCTCTCAGACGCGCTGTCCATATACAACATCACCCATGCCATCCGCATTATCGTATGCACGCGCACCGAGACGACCCTCACGTGGGAACAATTGCGCTCGCCCCAGATTTCCCAGTTCTTGGTCAAGCCCATGCAGCAGCAGATTCGAACCCAACACTTTTCCCGCGCCACCCTGTACGCCCTCATGGCCAATTGCCTGCAGTTTTCAAAGGAGGGGCAGCGATATGCCGCCAACGCGGGCACGAGTAACACCAGAGCAAAGGTCTGCGAGCTTCTCGCCCTCAAGCTGCTCAAGGAGTATACCACTCGAGAGTTGATTGACGCCCTGGCATATGACTTTTATCCCCTCCAAGGTCTTCCCGGAGCCCAGGGTCCCCTCCCACTGAACAGAAACTCATCCAAGGCCAAGCAGACCCTGTCGGCCTCGAGGACGTCTACATTGGAGGTTGCCATTCGTGCGTCGGCCAAGCATTTTCTTGCACATCCCGTCGTGGTGCAACAGCTCGAGGCTATATGGAATGGCGCCATCACCTTCTACTCGGCGGCAGACCGCTTACACCGTGAAGCCCCTCCCAGCCCGTTCCGGAGTATGAATGGAGGCGCTGCTGAGCCGGATGCAAGAACCCCATTGCTCGGATCTCTGCCGCCCAAGCAAGGCCACTCCTCTTTGCCGCCGGGAAGAAGGACCGTGATGCTCTATGATCCCCGGCAGGCGTCCATGCTCAAGCTCTCCCGCCTCCGTGTCCCTCGGTACCGGTCTTTCCTGTCTACCCTCTCCCTTGCCGTCTTGATCGGTCTCTTCCTGGCCGTCCTGACCCAGCGGTCTGTGCAGATCACGGGCTTGGAGCTTGTGTTCTGGTTCTGGAGTGCCGGGTTCATGCTGGATGAACTGGTTGGTTTCAATGAGCAGGGATTTGCTCTCTACATAATGAGCTTCTGGAACATATTCGACCTGGGCATCCTCGTCCTGCTCATCGCGTATTACTGCATGCGCGCCTATGGTGTCTTTCTGGTCGATCCCCATCACTGGAATGCCATGGCGTACGATGTGCTGGCTGCCAACGCCATCCTGCTCCTGCCGCGCATCTTCAGCGTTCTCGACCATTACCAGTACTTCTCCCAGCTGCTAATCGCCCTCCGTCTCATGGCGGTAGACCTGGCGGCTGTGTTTGTCTTGGTCCTCATCATGTGCAGCGGCTTCTACGTCTTTTTCACGTTGTCGCAGAGTGCCAATGGCGGTGGCGATGTTGCCTACAAGATCTTTCAGATTCTCATGGGCTTCAGCCCTGCAGCCTGGGATGTGTGAGTCGCAGGAGCCCCGTCCTGCCGATGGAGTGCACTAACGGAAGACTAGCTGGCCCACGTACAACTGGCTCGCGAGGATATTGATGATGATGTTTCTCATCATTTGCCACTTCTTGATCGTGTAAGTGCAGTATCGTGCCTTTGCGTGCCTTTGCTAATACCGAGACATGGAAGGACGATTCTCATCACCGTCTTGACCAACTCCTTCATGACCATTGCATCAAACGCTACGGAGGAGCACCAGTAAGAGAAGCTGTCAAGCCCTGAAAGCTCCGACTGCTTACGCACTGCGCAGGTTCCTCTTCGCCATCAACACCATTTCAATGGTCAAGAACGATGCGCTGTTCTCCTACGTTGCCCCCAGCAATATCTTTGCGTGGCTATTGATGCCCCTGCGGTACTGCATGCCGCTGAGGCACTTTGTCTGGCTGAACCGGACGATAATCAAAATCACCCACTTTCCGGTCCTGTTCTGTATCTACCTCTACGAGAGATTCTGGCTCGCGCCATCCATATACGAGCCGACAGACTTGGTCGAAAACCATGGCAGGAGCCGTCCTAGGACGATATCGTTCCGCGATCCGATAGAGCGCTCCGCCATGTTTAGCCCCAACGTGCGGGTCCGCGAGGAATCCGTGGCTGGCTTTCACAAGGACCGAGCGCTGGAAGAAGTCTTCCGGCGCGTTCCCGAAGCCAGCACCTTGCGCACCCAGAGGAGGTACGAGAGGCGCAAGACGCAGACAGCCATTCGCAATTGGATGGATCAAAACGACGAGGCAGGCGTGCCCTTGTCCAACTGGCCTACCCTCGACAGCCGGGCGGTTCCAGACTGGCATAGACGGCTGAGCATGGGCTGGGAGCGATCCTCGCATCCCAGGCAGGTTTCTGACGTCAGATCAACGGCGAGCGACCCGGCCGACTTCATGTCCAACCACGGAGCGTCCGTTGCGCGCGGGCATGGATCGCGGCTGGACATTGTCGTTACCCCCGACTACAAGGATCATACGGATGCAGATGGTGACGATGAGCTGGTTACCAACGACGAGGATGAAGACGACGCGGGGACGAATGCTGACCGCAGCCATCAATTCGCAAAGCACGGGGTCGAGGATGAGGATTACTTCACCACTCCCATTCCGGTGCGCTCGACGAAGCCGACGTCGTCTCACGACTCATCCGCCAGTCTAGTAATTCCTGCCCCCCCTCGTGTGAGTATCCAGAAGCGCGGCGGGCACAGCCGTTCTGTGTCGACCAACACCATCCTCTACAAGCCCGAGGAGCTGCCGCAGATGCACGTGTCTTCGTCCTCAAAATCACCCCCCAAGCCGATCCCCGGTCGAAAGTCCGGGCCGAGTGGACGCAACACGGGCGCCAACACGCCCGTCCAGGCTGTGCGACGAAGCTCTCCTCGACGGCCGGTGCATGTGTCAATCTCTCACCCTCGGCCTGTACTGACGCCCCGCGGTCTAACAGAGACGGGAGGCGTCAGCCGAACGGCCATGCTCAGCCTTGACCCGCAGGACCGCCTGCGTGAGGCCAGGAGACTCTCGTCTGTGGACCTGAGCGTGCTCTCGGACAACTTTGGCGGTGACGACCCCGCCGGGGGGATGGCCGGGAGCTTCCAGACGCAGATGGCAATGGCCATGATGAAGGACAACCGCCTCCGGGTCGCCGGCGGAGTCGACGTGGCCGACAGGGACAGGATGGGGAGGCTGGTGCTGGCTCGCATGAAGACATTGGAGGAAAGCTTTGCAGACGTAATCAAGGAGATGCGCGACCTCAAGAGCATCTCGACTGCGCCGCAATCAAGGAGAAACTCGTCGGGAGAGGAGCTGAGAGTGGCGGCAGGCATGAGTGGATACGAGCGGTCGAAGGGAGCTTCCAGGGGCGATGCGACGCCGAAGAAGGGGTACGGCAAAAGGCCTGTGAGTCGGCGGAGTATGAAGGAAGGCAAGGTGGGCATGACATCGCGGCTGGACGCCAAGGGCAAGGGCAAGGAGGTGCGGTACTCGACGACCGACGACGAGGCCGAGGCCGAGGCTGACCTTGGCTTGAGGGGGAGTTCGATGTGACGAGGCGGCACGTTTGGACTGCATCTACGGGCGTTTTCGGTCTTTGGCGTCACGGTATTGCGTGTACTCTCAGGGCCAAGGGGCAGGGCAAGCCAAACCGGCTGGCGAGGGCAGGCGTTGCGCGTCTTGCTTTGCCAAGCGGGCAGGAGAAGACGATTGCGCGGATGGTATTTTGATATGTGCTGACTTGGTATTTCGGCTTGCCAACTTGCCGAATCTAAGCTCTCAGTTTATGTATTGTTATTTTACATGACGACTGCCTGGGCTCGAGCTGCCTTTTGATGACTGGTAGGATAAAGGCAGCTCTCGCGCCTCGTCGGATTCATTGAGTGGCTCTCGGCCCGGATGGCCTGGTCCGAGGCCCAAGGGTTCAGATGCCGCCGCCGCTGCGGTCGACGCTGACGTAGCCGTTGGGTGCCTTGTACTGTTGCTGGGCAATGTCGTTGTCGCGGATGGCGGCGGCCTTGTATTTGAAGGAGAGGGCGGCGGTGGTGGCGGCGGCGGCGGCGAGGACGACGATGCCGCGGCTGCGGCTTTGGATTGCGAGGCGGGAAGAGCCGTTAGTTTTGTCCTCTGGCCTCTCGGGCTTGGTGTCGGGGTCATGGACTTACTGGGCAATGGAGGGCATCATGATGGCGGCGGTTGGTGCATTGGCGATGATGGATTGGTGAGGAGCAGCATGCTGGAGGAGGAGAGGGAGGGGGAGGGGGGCTAGTAGTGGCGGTGGCGGGGGAAGGACGAGAGAGCAACACTACTAATTAGAGGCCGGAGGGGACGGGACGGAAATGGGAGGACAAAAAGACTTTGTATGGCAGATGCAGCAATTAGTCTGCAGGTAAGTTAAAAGGCACGTCGATTTATTACAGTAGAGCGTGGTTAGTAGCTTGGCAGCTCAGCCAACCAGGGATGGATTTTACCAAGATTGATCCTATCATCAGAAGCGGAAGTCTCGCAAAAGGCGTCGAGCTGTGACATCCAGAGGCAGCTTTCACGTCTCAGCGAATACCTTGCAAGGCGTGAAGAGAGCTATTATAATCGTGATGCCTTAAAGCTTGTCTGAGGGCAAGGTGCCGGGACTGGCTTAGTCAGCCTTGTGGGCATGCACGCGCACCGGCAGGAACGTCGTCTTCCCTTGGCCCACAGCCAGCACAATCACTCCGGACAAGGCAAAATCAACGCTCCAACAGGTGCCACGTCGGTGCCCTGACTGACAACAGATCACCTTGCCGCTGCCGATTCGTGTCGTCTCCATGAGTCGGGGCGAGGACACGCCCTCGGCAGCAACTGCGCAACGATGGGGGACGAGTATCATGCCCAAGTCCATCACCACCCGCCTCTGCTGGACTTGGCCGAGGTGCCCTCGGCTGACGGGGGGGGGGAACCTGCTGGACTAGCGGGTGCCTGGACAGCCGTGCAGCAAGCCCGGGACAGCTCGCCGTGAGACATGGCTGAACGGACAGGCGTCAGGCCAGTTCTTGGCCGGTATCCGTACATGTGGATTCCTTGCAGGCGTCCGCGGACAGGGCTGTCGGCCGAAAGGGGATCCCAGGCCCGCCCATGACCCAATGGATGCCGGGGGTCAAAACCCGGTGGACATCGGACCTGGGTCGGTCCAGACGGCTTTCCTGGCCAAGTCGGCGCCGGTACCAGCGACGGCATCGACTCGAAATAACCTCAAGAGCGGATCTTGTGGCTATCCAGATCATCGTCCGTTTTAACGACGCCCTTGACTTCAAGGCCTCGGGGGGTTTCGCAGGGCCCATGTCCAACTCGAATCTACGCACTCGAACGAATAATGGTACTGTCCTTCGAGGATTGCGATGAGACGAACGCGCTTCATCACCGCCTTGTTCTGCCCTTGCCGAAACGATGACTCTTGTTGCGACCCCTGCCGCGCGGCGGGCATGCTCTAGCACGCTGCACCCAAACTTGGTCGTCAGCCCGCCCTTTCTCTCTGCCCTACCCTTTCCAGCTTACTTACACAGTACCAGGTCCTTGCTGTCAGCGTCAACGTTCCCCCCCCCCTCCTCGCCGCGAACCCGTGCGTCACTGCGCCGCCATGAGTCACACCCAAGCCTTGCATGTCGAGTCATCTCATATCAATCGTGCCAATCGTGTCATAACTCCTCCTGAAGAGTGAAAGGGGGGGGGGGCCAACAGCCATGACGCAGACCGGCAGGCAGACACGACACGATGCACGACACACGCGGCTGAGCAAACCGTGACCCATCCATCATCCATTGACTCTTTTCTCTCCTTCCGTCTGCAACCTTGGTGCCTAGTGTCTGCACATTGGCGCTGCGCATCCTCGGAACTGGCCTGGACTGGGCTAGTCTGGGAGGCAGAGTCCGGCTTACACGACCACGGCATCCAGCCTCGGACTCGATACATGTGTATATAGATATAAAGACGTATATCATCCTGCCTCTTCCTAGATGGAGAGAATTAACAATCCATTCTCAGAAAAGACTTTATACCATCTCCAAAGCTCCCCCTCTCCACCACATTGTTCTCCTCAACCATCACCATCACATCCACTTCCAAGATGCCGTCCACAAAAGCTGCACTGTCAAACCTCTTCCATCCCTCCCGCCCCAGCACCTCGGCCGACGAGAAGCGCCATCTCATCGGCGAAACCAGCTCCGTCGCCTCGTGGCGCTCCTCCAGCCAAGACGACGCCCGCAGGCAATCATCCACGCCTATGCGCCCGAAGCCCAACAAGGAGAAGATATCGGTCCCTACTCTCATCATGCCTCCGATGCGCTTCTCCAACTAGACCTCTTCTCGACCT
This sequence comes from Hirsutella rhossiliensis, assembly GCF_020360975.1. Lineage (NCBI taxonomy): Eukaryota > Fungi > Ascomycota > Sordariomycetes > Hypocreales > Ophiocordycipitaceae > Hirsutella > Hirsutella rhossiliensis. The sequence goes on from NW_025408669.1 coordinate 4,616,571, forward strand.
CTGATAGCGACCAAGACCCACTTGTTCATGACGGCCTTGACGAAACCAGGGGCCGGGCAGTTCGCTCGACCCGCGCCCCCACGGATGATATATATACCTTAAGATGCGACGGCGGCGTTGATATGTGTGCGTTTGTATGATTAGATGAGCTCAAGCGTCACTCTTCCAGTAGGTACAGCTTCGAGTACGCTCAGCTGGGGGGTTGTGCTTTGCTGCAGAACGAAAAATGGAGGGCCACCGGATAGATTTGCCGGCTTTGGATTGCAGGACCGTCGTTCTTAGAACTGTCTCTCATGTTGGGTGCATACGATGTCATCGCTTCGAGATAATGAAACAAGCCCAACTTTGGCACAGCCAAAGACAATTCATCGCGGCCACAACCATTGCGCATTTTCTGTGTCGGATTGAATCCCCCATCTCACCACCCTCCACTTCCGTTCAGAAACTGTCGTTGAGAATGTCCTCGTTGATCTTGACCATGGTTGGGCTGTACTCCGACGACGCTGGATCCGCTCCCGCATCAATCAAAATGTCGTCGACAATCCTCTTGCTGGCCTCCCTCGCTGCCGATCGAATCATCCATATTAGCTCGCCGTTCCCCGTTCAAGCAGGCACGCGCGTCGGCGTCACTCACCTGGCGTCTGCAGCAGCTTCGACGGCGGCAGCGCAAACTGTATCGTCTTGGGCGGGCTCATGCCGGCGTAGAGGTCCCCGTCGTCGCCCTCGTCATCGCTCTCCCAGTCAATCTCGTACCGCTGCCTGCCCCGCGTGTGCTCCGTCGCGTCCTCGCCACCCCCTGCAAACGCGTCCCGGGACGCCTTGGCCGTCGCCGGCGTCTGGACGCTCACGCCGGGCGTTCTGGGGCCTCGCGTCGCCGCGGCCAGGCGCTGCCGGGCATTGGACTTGTAGGGCGACATGAAGGCCTCGCTGCGCAGCGTCGGCACCGCCATATCTGGCGACGACATGGGCGAGTCTTGCCATGCGTGCGTCGTCTCCTTGGTCTTGTCTTGGCCTGGTTTCTTGAGCGGAGAGATGCGGTATGCGGGCTTATGGGGCGTGGCTTGGAGACGGTAGGTCTTGTCGAGGACGCGGTGGAGGAGCGGATCCTTGTGCCGCTGCACCGACTTTCCCAAGTCCTGATGCTCCAGGGATCCTCGGGGCGTCATTGACATGTCGGGCAGGCGGGCGGTGCGCTGAGCAAAGAGAACCGTCGAGTCTTCCTCGTCCTCGTCGAGCCTCGTGGTGCTCGTCTCCTCCTCCTTCATCATCTCGCGCCGCATGGCCTCGTAGGGAGACTCGAGGTTGGACAGCTGCGCCTGCATCGTCTTGGTTGCCGGGGGACGAGGGGTGCTCCCCGTAAGATCACCGTCGTCCAGCAGCGAGTCGTCTTCGCCATGCAATGTCGACTGCTCCGCACCCGAGGTCCCGGTCACGTCGTCTTGGTGCCGAGCCGTGTAGTCTGCCGTCGTATCGTCCCTCATGGCGGTGCTGTCGTCGGCTGTGGTGGTGTCGGCGTCGTCGTCGTTGGCAAGCTCCTCGTAGCCCGACAGTGACACGTTGGCCGACGCCTCGAAGAACTGCTTCCAGAACTGCAAATGTTCAGCTTCTGCACCAGACGAGTCGTAGGATGCCGCCGCCGCACCTTGGACGCCTCCCAGACTGCGCGCGAGTGCTCGCCATACTGCTCCACGACGGGGAGGATGCTGGTCGTGACGATCCTGTGGGCCTTGCTGAAGTTGTGGTCAATCTCTGGTCGACTGGTGAGCTTGGACGGTGGCGGATTGCGAGTCGGCATGTCTTACCTTGCAATGTCAGTGTGATGGATTGCTCCAGCTTCTCGAGCTCCTCTGTCAGTGACAAATTGCGGGCTGCAGCGCTTGGACGAGCCATTTTGCGGAGGCGGCACGAGAGAGCGTGTTGAGGCTCGAAGCGAAGTGTGGATGATGAGGAACCGTCGCGTAAGGGTGGTGAATGGAGGTGAAGGAATTGGCGGGGCACGGAGTAGCGCGCCCGAGCAGCACAACACCATAATACTGTGGGCACGACCACAGCCCATGGCAGATGCTCCAGCCAAGTCTCATCCTATTCATACATATATCCGTCAATTCCTCGGCTTAGCCCCTGAACTGCGCGACATAGAAGTGGCCCATGTCCAGCTTCATCAGCAGTTGCGCCACCAAGCTGTCCTCCCCAACGCCCAGCTCCTCGTATGCCTTGCCACTCCCTGCCCGGCCCTTCTCCGACACCCCCCGACAGACCGTCAGGAAGACCTGCATCTTCTTCTTGAACTCGGCGTACAGCTCCGCGGCGTCCGCCTTCTCTTCCGTCTCGCCGCCTCTCCCCAAGGCCTCCAACCTCGCGTGCTTTGCATACCGGAGCACAATGCTGAACAGCTCCTCCAGTAGCTTGAGCACCGGCTGCTGCCGCTTGCGCAAGAACAACGCAAACATGATGCGGTCGAGAACCTGTGAGTGAAGCTCTCGTAGCTCGTTGGGGCTCTGGAGCTTCTTGGTCGAGACATCCCCGCTGCCGTCCTCGAGGTCGGCCCGCACCTGGCCCATCCTTTGCTCAAACATCTGCCAAGGAATGGCGACGCCCACATCAAGGAAATACGATGCCACGCTCGAGACGAAGTGATGGGCCTCTCTGTTGAAGCGCAATGACGCATTGTTCGGGCATTGCCAGCTGTCACCCTGGGCCTTGACGCTGAGACAATGCTGATTGGTAACGTACTGCATCCGCAACACCCGCAAGAGGAGCTTGAAGATGCGGTCGTAGTGCATCAGGTGGATGGGGGTGATGATGCCGCTCAATTCCGCCGGCGTTTTGTAGGAAAGCCGAAGAAAGTCCAACGCCTCGAGCGAGTCTGGGTTCATGCACTTGTCAATCTCCTCGGTCGACAGGTCCCGAACCGCAAAACTTAGATCTCCCGGCAGAGAAGAGTCGCCAGTCTGAAGGCTAAAGCTCGAGCTGTCTCGAGAAGCGTGACTTTCAGTTAAAACCCCCATAAGAACCAGCCGCAGCTCCGAGCTAGCTGGGGGCCAGGCATCCCGCCCACCGAGGCGGAGCCCCATGACTCCCTGTCTGGCGATGCCAGCCTGCCTCTCCGCCGACGTCAAGTCGGGGTCAAACAATGCGTGTGACAAGCGACTGCAGAACATTCCGTTGCCGAAAAGATGGAAGTCTCGCTGCAGCCTCAACTGCCCACGAATGTCGTGTGCGTCGAAGAGCAACCGCAGGCTCTCACGGTTGACTATCTGAGCCTGTGCCGAGGCAATCCCACCGAATGAGAGAACGGAAAGAAGCGACCAGTGCGGCGTGGCGTCGGCTCGATCCATGTCCGCACCGTGCATATCGAAGAGTCGCTCGCGCAAGAGTTCGCTCAGAGAATCCTCGCCTTTCGGCCCAGTCATCGGTTGGTCCAGCTGTTTGATTGAGGCCAACATTTTCTCTTCCATGCCATGTTGATCCAGTCCAAAGAAATCGAGTTGAAACGTCGAGCTGGGGGCAGGCGCAACGGCTCCAATGCCATGCGTGCGGGACCAAGAGTCGCGGCGACTTGCTCGCAGGACCTCGTAGAGGTTGTCGCGATACCGGGCGGTTCGTCTCTCGAGTTCCAATATCGAGGCCCAGTCGTACAGCCACTCGGCCTTTGGCGGCTGCGTTGATTCAATCACGGCTTGTTGAGCCAAGGGATGATTTGGGTGAAAGGATCTGATGAAACGCAAGTTGCGCCCCGTCTCGAACATCGACTCGACCACATCGCTCGGCATAAAGTCCGGCACCTTGGTATGATCCAGTCGGAAGTCGACGTCTTCTACCTCGCGGCCGAAATCGTCCACGTACGTCTCCGCTTCAACCTTGACAAACCCTCTGCTTTCTCCCACGCAAGACTTTGACAGCGGAATGCCTTCCTCTCGCTTCGTTCCGATCCACTCTTCCAATAGCTCGATCCATGGGGCAGACACTCGCCGCAACATCTCGCGCACGATGACTCGAACAAAGCCTTGGCCGTCGTCCAAGGAGGACGCCATATGAAAAATGAGGGACAAAATTTCTTCGTCTGAAAATTCTTGACGCAGCCGCGAGACGAGTCTTTGAGGAGGAGCCAATGCGGTTGAGACGTCCCGGATGGACGCCTGAAGTTGCAAGAGGGAACGGGGCTTGATGCCATCTACAGCTAGCCTCTGTTCCACGGCTTGCAAGACGTGGGAGATGCTACTGGCGAGAGCCACCTCGCAGCGACTCGAGTTCTTGGCATAGGCGCTCCGGACAAAGGCACTCAGCTGCAAGAAAGAGCCCCCGCACCGGAGGGCCTGACTTTCGATTCCCTCGAGGACTTGTCGAGAATATCCCGAGATGCGAAAGCTTGGGAGCGCAGGGTGGAATGTCTGCAGCTTGTTGTCCTTTTTGAAGAAGATGGAGTCTCGGCCGAGAGCCAGTGCCAATAAGCAAGAGATGTAGGTCCTGGCTTCCACGATGGCAGCATCCGAGTTTTGGAGCTCCGGCGGATCTGCGGCCTGGCGCAGCAAGGCATCGTAGGCGGCTGGGCCAGCCTCGCTCACGAACATGGGCTGATGTACCGCAAACTCTGTGGTTTTGAAAGCATCCCATGTCCTGAAGCTAACCTTGTCATCCGACGGCTCTGCAGTGTCGATCCAGACATCTTGGGCATCTTCAGTACTGCTCGAGCTGGTGGAAGCAGTGCTGGCACATTGCTGCTCTGGCTGAGTGACCGTCTGCTTGGGCTCGACAAGGCAGAGCGAAGGGAGCTTGAAGAAGCCCTCCTGCTGGAGCGCAACTGTATCAAAGGTAATGAAGCCTGAGCTTGATTCATCTGGAGCAGCTCCAGCGCTGCTGCTAGCGTTAGCACCACGAAACGGCGGGTTTCCAGGCAGGCCACCGAGGTCCGTTGTGAACAGGGTTGGCGGCGCATCCTGAATCACCTGTTGCAGCCATTTCGACGTCTGCCAGAAGTCGGGAACGGCGAAGACGTCGGCCTCGGGGTCGCCTCGGGCCATGACTTCATTTTGCGCCGGCCAAATACGTGCGGCATTGGTCGTCACGCAGAGCCAGGGTAGACGAAGCAACCATGTTCTCCGTTGGTGTACAGTACGAAGTCATTGGATTGAGGCATCGAGACGCGATCGCGTTCCGGCCTGGCTGACCTAATGCACCTTCCGTCTGGTGGGCAGCGGGTAATTACCTGCCTGCCCTTGTTGGCGCTAAAATTAGACGGTACCTGACGGTACCTGACGGTACCTGACGGTTAATGATCTCACCTCCATCCCACCGCGCGCGCCGCTGTCGGACGCATTACTTTTCTCCCACCTCATCACTTTGCTCGTCGAGCTATATATGTGAGCGCCTACACCTTGACAGCCAGAGATTCTACACTTTAGCTGTTTAATCAGTCACTGCCACCGCACAGCATTTACCCCTCCGCGCGCATCCCCCTTTGCCATGCGACAGCTCGTTCCACCGGCAGGCAATTGATCGAGCCGTCATGCCTCCAAAGAAGCGCGCCCGCGGCGGCCACGCAGCTGCCACGCCCACAGCCGCTCGCGCCGGCGACGATGCCATGGACATTGACACGCCCCAAGCCAGTGCGACTCCCGCGGCGGCCACAGCTTCGGCCAGGGAGTCGGCGGCCACCCCCGCGACGCCCGCGCCCGCACCAGCGGCCAAGGCCGACGTGCTCAAGTACAACGAGCTCTGGACCGACGATCAGATAGCGTCGCTCTTCAAGGCCGTCATTCGCTGGAAGCCGGCCGGTGCGTCTTCTCCCCGCGGGATAAGAGGGACTGGGCTTCCCAGAGGCGCTTTGACTGACGGCTCCGCACGCCAGGCATGCACAAGCACTTCAGAATGATAGCAATATCTGAACACCTTCGCAACCACGGCTTCGATCCCGACGTGTACCCCCACACGCGCATCCCCCATATCTGGCAGAAGCTCCGCACCTACTACAACCTGGACGCCATCGACGAGCGCGAGTCCTTTGACGACGAAGATTCCGATGATAAGTACGTCGATTTCACCCTGCCAAAGTCCGAGTTCCTCGCGTCTATGCTGCAGCGCGCCCCTGCCGACCCCAGCGAGGCGCCCACGTCTCCCCCCCAGCTCGCCCTGTCGCCCGCCCCCTCGCCCGCCAACAAGAAACGCAGGCGCGCCGGGGGCGGTGCGGCCAAGGCCAGAGCTGCTTCGGCCGAAGACACCGAGGACGCGACCGACGCGCCATCGCCGGCGGCCAGACCTGCCAGAGGTGCTAGGGGCCGTACAAGGGCCGCCAGCCACCAGGCCAAGGCGGACAAGGAAAAGGACAAGGAAAAGGACAAGGCAGAGACGACCGAAGAAGAGGATAGCAATGACGACGACGACGAGAGCGACTCGGGGGAAGACGGCGAGGAAGAGAGTGTCGAGGAACGCAGCACGCCCGTCTCTAGGACCACCAGAGGAGCCGGCCGGGGTCGCGGACGAGGCAGAGGCAGGGGGCGTAGGGGCGGCGGCAGGCGATGACGGCGCACAACACATGCGGGCTAGATGGGGATGTGCGAGGACCAATTGCATGTCCCTCGGCCGATACAGATACCCAGCCACGATACTAGTGTACTATTTATTGAAATTCCATCTCTCTTCACCACTTTGCGCCCGCCAACTCCAACACGGATTCAGACCAATTCCGTCATCGGTCCTGGTCCCACGCCTCCCACTCGCTGCGATACTTGAGCTGACTCGTCCAATCTCTCTTCATGGGGTATATGCTCTCCACGTCCACATTGGACCTCTCTAGCGGGCCGGGGTCCTGTTTCTTGGGTATATCCATCGGCGGCTTTCTCTGCAGAACCTCCCACATTTCGACTTCTGCTTGATAGCTTGCGTACTCGTCGCCACGTTCGGCCTGCTCCTCCTGCCGTCTCTCCATGGCGATGGCCCGCTCGAGCGCCCGCCGAGCGCCCCGGAAGTCTCGCAAATCCGTGGCAGAGTACCACAATACCTCGTTTGCTTCGCGGCTGATGTCGCGCTGCTCTTGGTTTTCGGGCGACACGTTGTCCTCTCCAGAGTCATCTGACAGGTCGTCTTGGTCATGGTCAGAAACTGCCTCTTGTTTGATGGTCCCTGCTTCAACTGGTTTGTCCCCATCGCCCTCGTCTAGTGAGCTTTCGACTTGGTCGTATGTCATGGGCTCCTCGTCGCTACCTTCCTCCTGGTCCAGCAGCTCCTGGTAGACATTCAGGCGCAGCCTTCTCGCACTTTTGAGCCAGAATTGCCGTGCATTAGGAGCCATGCCCAAGGAAGCGACTGCGGCCTCGGCGTCCCTTTTTCTCACAATGTTCCTCGTGTTGGGGATGAGTTCATTCTTGGCCCTGATCCTCGACATGCTGATGAATAACGTTGTCTGAACAAGCCGCCTGGTGATGGACACTACCAGCGAGTAGAAGTCGTCAAACGCTGTGGCCCACACCGAGGGCGGAACATGGTCGACAAAGGTCCAGTTGCCACCTGGAATCGATGAGTTCATGAAGAAGCGCTCCGAGAGCCTCAGCCAACGGCCAAGGTGAAACAGCTGGGCAAAGGGGAGGGGCTGGCTGGCGTCGGCATCGTGGCCATGGTCGAGCCTCTGGGCTACCATGGGTGAAATGTCCCAATGACAGCCCCATTTCTTCTCCTCACGCTGCGTCTCCCGATGCTCCTGGCGCAGAGCAATGGCGTCAGCAGCTTCCTCTTGCGCGTGGCAGCACGGCTGGCTGAGCTCGACGGCTGCCGGATATTCGGCGGTCTCGAGAAATGAACGACGTTGCAGCCGCCGGCGGAGACCATGGGCCTCTTCCAGGAAGTTGATGTAGTGTTTGATCTCAACCATACTCTTGCTGTTGACACGCGACGCGATGCCGGGTAAGTCATGGCGGCCCAGACGTGCGAGGGCCTCGAAAAACTGTCGCTTCTCCAGGGTCGACCAGGTGGTGAGACCAAGCTGGGTGCGCGGGAGGTCAAAGTCATCGTCGAGGCAGACTCCGTGGGCGGCGTCGTCGATGTCCCGATTGAGGAGCTCGAGATAGTCGGCATTGAACCGGCCCTTTTGGCGCTTGAACGGTCGATGGGCAGCACTGTCTTGGATGAGCCTCTTGTTGTTGTGATGCGAGCGCTCGTCAGCACTGCTTGGCTCGAGTGCTAGGGTAGACTGTGATTCTCCGTCTGATTCGTCGTGATGACTGGAAAAGTCGCCGTCAGGGTCCATGGTCCCTGATTAGCGTCGTATGCAGCCGAGACGGGCGGGCCCATGGTAGCAGCAAGTGAGTCTATTCGAGCAGCGTTTGGAGCGAAGCCTCGAGCGATGCTGCGGGTTGGGCCACGCGAGACGCCCGGTGGATGGAGGAGAAGTCATAATGAGGCGTCTCCGGGGATTGTTTGTCGCCTTTTCCGCAAAGAGCCTGCCTCCCAGCGCGGGCAGGCAAGGATAGGACCCCTGAAGGGCGCTTACATAAGACACGTTCGCGCTGACCTCGCGCTGACCCTGCACTAACAATTACTCGTCCAGGCGCTCTCGATAAGGCCTTTTTTTTTCCTGCCCGTCTTGTCCTTATCCCGGCCGACAACAGTTTGCCTGCCACCAAGCCGCCCACGTTGTCACGTCGTCATGTACGATGCAACGCATCGCTGCAAGATGCGCGTTCCGGTCGGTCTCTGCGGCAGGCTCCCAGCTGCTTGGTCTGGGTTCCTTGAGAGCCGGCGCAGCGACACTTGCCCCGAGTTATAAGCCCAAACTCCGAGACTACCAGGAAGAATGCATCAAGTCCGTCCTCTCCTCTCTGCGCCAGGGCCACAAACGTGTCGGCATCTCACTCGCCACGGGCAGCGGAAAAACCGTAAGCCCCCCGTGCGCTTGGTGCCCCTTGTCATCTCGCCGTTGACGTTGCCCAGGTCATCTTCACCCAGCTCATTGACGAGGTCAACTCGCGCCCCGGCGGATGCGATCGCACCCTCATCCTCGCCCATCGGCGCGAGCTGGTCGAGCAGGCTGCGCGCCACTGCCACGTCGCCTACCCGGACAAGACCATTGACATCGAAATGGGCTCTCTGCACGCCTCGGGCACTGCAGACATCACCGTCGCCAGCGTCCAGAGCATCACGTCGCGAGAGCGCCTGGACAAGTTCGACCCCTCGACGTACAAGCTGCTGCTCGTAGACGAGGCCCATCACATTGTCGCCCCGGGCTATCTCAAGACGCTCAAGCACTTTGGCCTCGACCAGAAGCAGCCCAACTCGCCTACCCTCGTCGGCGTGTCGGCCACCTTTTCCCGCTTTGACGGCGTCAAGCTCGGCGCCGCCATTGACGAGATTGTCTACCACAAGGACTATGTCGACATGATCTCCGACAAGTGGCTCTCCGACGTCGTCTTCACCACGGTTGCCTCGTCGGCCAATCTCTCAAAGGTCAAGAGGGGCCTCACCGGTGACTTCCAGACTGGCGAGCTTTCCAAGGTCGTCAACACGGACGAGGTCAACGACATGACGGTCCGGAGCTGGATGGCCAAGGCCTCGGACAGGAAATCGACCCTCGCCTTTTGCGTCGACTTGGCTCATGTTGCCGGACTCACCAACAAGTTCCGCCAATACGGATTCGACGCTCGCTTCGTCACGGGCGACACGCACAAGGTGGAGCGCAGCGAGATACTCGAGGCCTTCAAAAGGGGAGAGTTCCCCGTCCTCGTCAACTGCGGCGTCTACACCGAAGGTACCGACATCCCCAACATCGACTGCATCGTCCTGGGGAGGCCGACGAGGTCGCGGAATCTGCTCGTCCAGATGATCGGGAGAGGCATGCGACTGCACCCGGGCAAGAAGAATTGCCACATTATTGATCTCGTCTCCAGTCTCGAGACCGGCATCGTGACGACGCCAACCCTTTTCGGCCTCGACCCCAGCGAGCTGGTTGACAAGGCCTCGGTCAGCGACATGCGGTCCCTCAAAGACCATCAGACAGCCCCGCAGGCCAGCGAGCAGGAGGCGCGCGCTCCATATCAGGGGCAGGCAGAGAGCTCGGATGCGGCTGTTACCTTTACAGACTACTCGTCTGTCCTGGACCTCATCGCCGACACGTCTGGGGAGCGGCACATCCGCGCCATCAGCCAATACGCCTGGGTTCAGGTAGGACCCGATCGCTTCGTGCTCTCGGCCCCGAGCGGCTCCTACATTAGAATAGAGCGGATGGGCGCCGGCCCCGGTCCCAAGTTTCGAGCGCTCGAGGTCCGCGCCCTGCCCCCGGGCACCTCCAAGGCCCCCTACGCCGCCCCGAGGGAGATCCTCACGGCGCTCACATTTAGCGACGCCGTCCACGGCGCCGACCGATATGCCGCGGACGCGTTTCCCCACACCTTTATCCATCGCCACCAGTACTGGCGAAGCCTGCCACCGACAGAGGGCCAGCTGAATTTTCTGGACCGCCTTCGCGGAGACGCGCCCACGCCGCCCAAGCTGACAAAGGGCAAGGTCGCCGACATGATTACCAAGCTCAAGCACGGCGCCCGCGGCCAGTTCGCCAAGATGGAGGCGCAGCATCGCAAGCGCGAGAGGCAGGCCATAGTTTTGGAGGCAAGGCAGGGCCGCGAGCAAGTGAGGGTCGGACCTCTCATGGCTTGAGCGGCCGGGCGGTCGGCCTCGCGACTTTGGCACCGCGCCGCACGCCGCGATTGATTTGATTTTTTTTTTAGTTGTGCAGATATACCATCGGTGATTTGATGGGCTTCATAAAAAAGAACCGTGGCTTACACGGGTTGTATAACACAAGTATGTTTGCATAGGTCAATCTCGACTCGAGCCGGGAGCAGACAGCTCTTATCTGAGCCAGGAGCGCTTCACAAGCAAAATTTTGTTTCAAGCTACTCACTCGTGCCCATTGCTCTACTCTCGCCATCTCCGTGCCGTAAACTCCTTCATCTCAAGATTGAACTTGGTCTCAGTACCCGAGAATTGCAAAAGGTTTCTTGGTTGTCGCAGCCTCATGCGAGCGTCAACGCTGAAGTCTTTCGGCTGGAGACGTACCTGAAACAGGCTGTGGCGAAGCAAAGATCGAGTTCAAGAACTGCCGCACGTACATCAGGCCCAGATTCCGCCTTCTCACATCACAACACGGGCACAGCCCAGACGACTGTCCTATGCCCTTGTTTGGCCGTGTTCATTGGTATAACTCTTCTGCGCTACGTCGCTCGAGATAATTCCTTCCATTTGTCTGCAGCGTTGTATCTGCGTGGCATCCCAGGGGTATTCTCTTCACTTCCATTTCTCTCGCTTTTTTGTCACTCGCGGGGGTATAAAGAGTGGACGTCAGTCGTCAAGATCGACACCACCTATCCTGTAACCAAATCTCAAATTTCACCGACATTCGCAGCGTGGTGGCACAGGCGCACTCAAAAGAAAAGAAAAATCAACAGGCAGCAACAAGCAGGAATCGGAGCAAAATCAGAGCCGACCGATGTAGAATCAAGACGTTGGGGGTATTCTTTACGCCAGGGTATATCCAGCCGGGTATTCGCATCATGTGTTTCTAAGCCATCTAACGGAAAGGCCCAACCGGGGCGGGGTATCCAGAATTCAAAGAATGGGAAGTCGAAGGGCGACCGCTGTCTCCAGACACGCGGTTGCCGTGGCGTGGCGTTGCATCGCCGGGCTGCGGGATGGCCAGCTTGCTGTCAATGTGCTTGCTCATCGGACGCGGGGCCCACGGGTGGTCGTCGTCTGGAAGATTCACGCCACTATCGTTCCAGGGGTTTCGGTCAGCATTGAAGCTGCGGGTCGACTCGATAGAAATGAGAGACGATTTGGACACGTTGCTCGATCCTTTGAAGAAGTTGGCGTTGATCGAGTGCGAGCTGTTCTTTCTGCGGTCCAGGAAGGACGAAATGGATGTCATGCTGCCGGGCCTGCGGAGCCGGTCGAGGATGCTGCTTCGTTCACGAGCAACTTCGGCGCCAAAAGCAGCCTTGACGGGAGAGTCGGCGGCAACGGAAGTGGGCGCGTGCTGAAGCAGCTTCGAATCAAAGTACTGAAGAGAGTCCTCAAACGAGTCCGACTTGGGTCGAGGAATCGATCCCTTAACAATGCTGGGTTCGACGCCCGCAGCCGCAAGCTGCGCCTGGAGGAGGTCGATGGCGTCTCGGAGGCCACCAGCGTTGTTACGGGTGAAGCCCCAAAACAAGGTGACGGTTGGAGAGCCGTCTTCTGTAACCTCGTCAGGGGTATGGTGCACAGTGACCTCGACCTCGTACTGGACCCTCAACTTGGTCACGAGCTCAGAGGCGAACTCGGCCGACTCGAGGAACTTGACAAGCTCGAAACTCCGGGCAAAAACCAGCTCGTGCCTGTCGGGAACCATGCCCAGAAACTCGTCGACGCAGTGGGGAACCTGCCACTGCGGGCCAGTAACCGTCACCTCATCACTCGCTTCCTCGGTGCTGGGAAAGTTGATCTTGCAGTTGTACTTTTGCTCCAGCTCGTCAATCTCGGGAAGGCGAGCAATGAGCTCGCGGTGGTAAAGGCGATCGACACTGGCGACTTGAGTTGTGTACTCGGAATCCTGAGGAACCAGTCAGCCATCTGCACAAGACTTCCCGATGCTTGGGTCACGGCTTACTGCTCTGTCGACCATTTCCAGGATTTCATTCTTGACTGCGTCCAAGTTCTGAGCATTGCGAGCAGGTGTGCGGCAGATGACGTTGTCGACCTTAATGTCGTCATCCTCGCGGCTCATGCCTCCTGCAGGACTGTAAGCAAGGGGAACGATGCGGTGATGTGTGTGGGTGTCTTTGGCTTACCTCGATCCATCGCATTGGAAAACTTGACAAAGACAGAGTGCTTCTTCATGATTCGCTGAATATGCTGGCCACCGATGCCGATGATGCGCTTGTGATACTGGTCAGGAACATGAAAGGAGATGGATGCGGGCATTTCCTGCTCGACCAGAGTCAGGCCCTGCTTCATCGAGTCGTAGCTAGCCGCCATGACATCGATGTTGAAGTTGTACTCGTTGAAGCCGTCGAATATGATTTGCACATTGCCTGCGAACGTCAGTTTTGGCTTCGTCATATCAACCGAGGACATTGGCGGAACCTACTCTGTCCCATGATTTTGTTTATCTTGCCATTCTTTTTGCCGCTGACAAATTCCTTGTGCTCGTTGGCAAGCTCAATCTTGACGCGAATCTGGTACGGAGACTGGGTGACGAATCGAAGCTCCGAGATGACCGTCAAGGCGGACTTGACGGCGTCGTCAGATCCAGTGACGCTGAAATTCACCTTGTCGAAAGACAAGTCAGCGTCCGAGTTGGCGCAGATGTCGCCCAGCATGGTCCGAATGTCCGCGGCGCCAGGAAGCTGCCTCTGATCAGACTGTTGCGTGTACCATCCCGCACCGTAGAATTGACCGGCCTGAAGACAAGTTAGACACCAACATGTGCCAACGCTCAGAGGCAGCACCTACCAAGGACATGAGCTCGCGCACAGTGCGTTCCACCGGTAGCCCCTCGCTTCCCTGTACACGAACCATGGTGCGCTGGCAGGCGAGCGGGGGAAACATGATGTAAGTTCCGTTGGCCTCGAGGATCTTTCGGACCTTGTCGAGTCGCGAGAGCAGGATGCTATCAATCTTGGCTGCGGGAATAGTTACGTCCTTGACGTAAAGCCGGATCCGAGAGACGGTTTCGTGCAACTTCTGCTTGGCTAGCTCGATCGCATGAGGGCTCTCACCGGTGATGAAGATGTCCGCAGGGTCTCGGCGGTGCGAGTTCGGGGGGCAGTAACGATACATCTGAGAGAACAGGGGCGGAAAGTAGATGGCGGTACCGGTCGAGGATTCGATGAGCTTAATGTTCTTTCGATGTCGCCCACAGACAAGCTGTTGGAGGGACAGTTCGACTTTGGTGACGTCTACAACGCGGCCAAGCTGTGATAGGGTTAGGAGCAGAAGGGGGAATAGGTGAGGGAACACAGGTAGAGTGAAGCGTACCAGGGTGTCAATATGGATCAGAACACGCGCTTTGGCGTGTTCCGACGAAAGGATATCACCGTAAATGGCGACTCGCCATCTCTGGTCCATACGCATCTCCGAGTCACCTGTCATTCCGTCCACCATCGGTGTAAGCTTCGGCCCGAGCAGGAAGATGTCGACACCGCAAAAGTTGGAGATGTAGTCGAGTGTCTCGACGACGGGCTTCTTGAGCACACCAGCTCCGAGGTCACAGACGAGGTTTCCATCAATGTCGATGGTTGTGCAGCGCTGCAAGCACGTTAGCACTCTGAACAGCCCGCCAACGACCGATCTGCCAGGCGAGGCACTGGCGTACCATGGAAATGGGTATCTCATTCAAAATGGTCTCTCGGCTCTTGTTGACGAGCTCGGGGGAACCCGAGAGGCAGACGGTGGTGACCTGTTGGCCCTTGCCATTCTTGGCCGACGATGACAGCACATGGGCTTCTACGGGCAGCGGTCCAACGGACAAGTCGTTGCAAAGCTTGCGCAGGTTGGCTATGTTTTGTGCGTGGGCGGGCAGCTCGTGCACCTGGACGTCGTCGGGAGCGTCCTCGGGGTGCGTCCATCGGAGGACGGCATCGGTCGTGGCGTGTACGATATCCTCGGTGTTCGGACCGGCAAGGTCGGCGGAGAAGGGGACGTTGAACGAGTAGTGAATCGTGGCATCGGCAGCCTGGGGCGGGGCAATGGGGCCGCCCGGTTGTGCCGTGTTCTTGGGGTGCTGGTTGAGGGGATTGATGGGCATGTTGGGACGGCCCATGCCGAAATTGGGGCTCATCCTCTCGGACCAATGACGCATGTTGGCCAACTTATTCATGGTGAGCGAACAATGGCAGTATCGATGGAGGGCGGTAATGAGGGACCGGAGGGGACGCGGCCGAGCGGCGAGGAGGGGAGACGGCCGATGGGTATCCAGGGAAAACAAGGCGTCGAAGTCGAAGCGAAGGAAGCCGCAGGTGCAAGGGGACAAGGTGAGGTCGAGAGGGATGGGGGTGGGTATCGCAGGAGAGGCAGGTCGTGAGAAGAAAGAAAAAAAAAACGAGAAAATCAGAGGGAAGCGGACGGCGGCAAGAGCAAGAATTGGCGCTCGTGGTCCTTCCAGGCTCCTTGTCGAAGGGTGGTGGCGCGAGGCGGTGATGCAAAGGGAAGAGAGAAGAGGGCGCGGGTGGAGAAGGAAAGGAAAGCCCTCTCTCTGTCTGGCCCAAGGGTGAGAGTGAATGAGGGTGGAGGCGGAGGCGGAGGCGGGAGGTGGAGGAGCCGTGAGGACAGAGAGGTAGGTACACTTGGGCGCGCAGGATAAGGCGAGACAGGAGAGGGTGTGGGTGGGTGGATGGGGCGGGGCTTGGTTGGACGAGCCCTTGAGTCGTCGAAATCGAGGCCGCCAGCAGGGCAGTTCACAGGCAGAGACAGAGGGACGGGAGCCATTCACGGCGCTGTCCACCGGCCCTCCACTGTGTTGGCAGCCAACCAGGGCATGTGCCCGCACGGCCGGGGGGGGGGACCAGCCGCAAGTACTGTACCTCGACGCTTAAGCTTGCACCGGCAGGGCCCTACTGCCTCCAGGCAGGCCACTGTACTGGTACCTAACGTGCCATCCATGGATGCCAGGATGCCAGTACTCGCTTCATGCAGCGGTGGCCTGCTGCGTAGTGCGCTGCTGGCTGGGGCTGCCCGGCAAAATACCCGGTTTGTGGGAGGCGCGAAGCACAGCGCGTCCGCAGCTGGTCAGGTACCTCGCGCAGCCTGTGGAGTCTCTCGCACCGTGCTGGGGCGGTTGTCCTGTGCGCCGTCATTGCACTGCACGACAGGCTGGAAATGCAGTGCCATATTCATCTGTCTCACCTCCTTGGCCCATGCAACAGGCCCCATGATTGCGCTCGAGGTGGCCGAGATAAACTCATCCGTGCTCCATGAGCCCTTGCCCTGCCCACCTGAAAGCAGCCACGGCCGGCAGTTCCCCAGCAAGTCGTTGACCTCGGGTACAAGTTGCGCGTGCCAGCTCCACCAACAGCCCTGCCATCGTACTGGGGCTGGAACGCGGCGCCGTACACCGAGGAACCGTAGAGTACGCACGCAAGTAGTACTGCTGTGCACCTGGAGGTGCGGGCTGAACCCCCTCGGTCCATGCCTCCCGCTCCTCCATACCGTAGGGAGGGAGTGTGGCATTCGTCAAAGCAAGGAGATATGTGACATGCTGGTGGAAATATAAATAGCAGCAATCCCGCCCTACGCGAGCCAGAGTGTTCAAGGGTATGAATGGGCATGTTAAATCGAATGCCAATAGTACCTTACCTTACTTGGGTACCAAGAGCCGGAGTCATGCACACACTGTGGGAGGAGGCACAGCGCTCACGCGGCACGCAGTACGGATACGCCCACAAGACCCACGGTATTACGGGGTAAGGGCAGTACTACCGGTAAGAGATGCACCGTGTGGATTTGCCCGCCTGGCGGGTGCCGGTGAACCCTGAGCTGCCTCTCCACTTTATGCCTACCGAGTACCGCCCAGCTTGTTTCGCGCTCGTGTTGAGAGCGCCGACGCACCAAAGCGAGTGGAGTGCGCAAGTGCATACGTATGCCAAGCCGCCGCAACAAAAGCCCCATGGATCAAACAGCTTCAATATCCCCCGATACGCTCTCAACCTGCGAGTCGTTCATCAAGACGTGGACCGTCGACAACAAATACCCGTCTAGGGTAGCATGGGCACCCGACGCCAGAGGCTTCTGCATGCCACAGAGCCACCATTCCATCCATTCGCCAAACGTACGGGAATAATGTTGTTCCTTGTTCATGGGCACGGCAAGATAATAAGGTTAGCCAAAGCTGAGCAAAGTCAAAAGCCCCCAGACAACGCGCGGCCTCGGGAGTGGACCCGCCAAAAGAGCGGCACCTCTGCTCAGGGAAGACATCAACCTGCTGAGGAAGGGAGATTTCCCGGACCATGTCGCAGAATCAAGGGGTGTACCGTACGTACGTGTTTGTTTGATGCCGGTGAATCATTGCCCGGGGGCTTTTGGTGTGCCAGACAGAGGAGAGAGGTAGGTATTTTGATAGCACTGTCACGTAGGACCTACAGCCTACAGTATTATGTGTATGTACATGCCTCATACCTCTTCCTCAAGCCGGGACAGTCGGGCCTTAGGTAGTACCTAATAATTGGCCTTCAAAAGCACATGCAAGCCGTCACCAAAACAGCGACTGGGAGGACTGGTGGCGTGCCTTTTGCTCCCAACAGCCGTAGCTTTTTCTCGACCCTCTCTCTCTCTCTCCCACTGCTGAAGATTAGGTCCGGGCTCGTGATACCTACTGTGTGATTGATCGGGCTAGCATCCATTCGCTCCTCCGCCTTTACTCTTAGCGACTTGCTCTCTTCTTGAGGCTGTTTCGAGCACAGCCGCCAAGGATTAGGTTCCAAACACTCCCGTCGGTTTGGCCGCGTCCGCAGCACAAGCGATGTATTACTGCCCGTCCACCGTGCATCTGTGCCAGACGACGATACTATATAGGCTACGCTCCTTATCGCCTCAGCCCCAGCGCCCGAGCCCAACCCAAAGGGCACTGTGCATTATTAGCCTCCCGCCGGCTTCCATCCTCTCCGCCGTGTCAGGACAACCCGTCTCTTCAATTCGTCCTCCCCCAGCTCTTCCCATGGCCCCGTCTCGCAACTTCCCCAACGATGGAAAATGGAGCTTCGTGCGTTCCAAGCCTCGGCGCACCACTTCCGCTGGTTCCGGACCCTCCCACTTTACGGGGAACCAGTTGGTATTCTCACCTCGGATGCTCGCTCTTGTGTCGACTTGCAGCCCCAGCCCAAACTGTAAACCCCCCTTCCCCCCTTCCACCCTACGGGGCCTTGTACCGCGACGACGGCGGCCCGGCTCCCACCCTGGTGGCAGACCCAAGCGCTACTGCTTTCGTCATCGCCTCAACTTTGACACCACAATTCGGCGACCCCCTCTACGCTCACCATCTCAACAAGAGCTTCATTGTTCCGGGGTATCGAGGTGCTAATCCGTTTATCCGCCCACCCGACTGTGCAAAGCTTTGTATGTAATCTCCAACCCGACGCTTCTGCTACCTCTGAAACGATCATGATGCCTCGTCTCGCGCCCTTCCTCAGCGATAAACCTCTCTCCGCGCATCGTCTGCATATACAATCTCCTGCGTCGCGCCTCGGGGCCGCTCGATGAAGGCAATCTCGTCGGCTCGCGGAGCCTGCGGTCGGTGGTACGGCTCCGTGGGCCGCGCCGCATACTCCCTCACGTACGGCTGCGCAGCCTCGCGCCGGCCCTCTGCATGTACACCTGGTGCGTATTCATGTCCCGGGATCTCGGGGCGCACACTCTGCATTCGCCCGTATGCCTGCGGCACCTCGTATCGAACCGCCTCCACCGGCATCATGCTCGCGGCCCTCGTAGCATACCCCCCCGGCGCCTCGTTCACAGGTCTTCGGTCTCCAACTTCCATAAATTCCCCGGGCGGTGCCATCGGCCGTGGTTGGTACTCTCTGTGCCGACCGTCTCTGTATTCATAAGGGGCGTACTCGGCCGGCTGGGTCACGACGCGTCTGGGCATCGCATACGCTGCCGGGGCGCCGCCGTATACAAGGCCCCCCTCTCCATACGGCTCTGGGCCGGGATGCCGAGAGACGGCCCTCGGAGGCAGCCGCTCATACACGAGACCGGGCTCGCCGGGCCCGACCGAAGGAGCGTTGGGGCGGTGGACGGCGGGATGAGATGGATCGAAATACTCACGCCCGAATGCGTCCACCAGCATCCGTGGCTGAGGGGGTTTCGGCTGCCCCGCATATGCGTCGCCTTCAGGGCGGACGCTCACGCGGCCTCCCTCGGTGTACTCACGAAAGGAGCGCGGGGGTTCCCGATACCCATCGCCCGCAAACACCTGCGAGACTGGGCGTGGGGGATAAGCCATTCTGGGGGAGTACGGGTATGGCGGCACCGGGCCAGGCAGTCCGTAACCTCGGACGTGGCCGTCGGCGGGCAGCCTTCGCTCGTCCAGGTACTCTCTTCCGTATCGCTGGTCGCCAATCAAGGCCGTGCTCACGGCGCGTTGGGGGTGCGCCCTGGCACTGTCGTAGCCCAAGGAAACTTGCTCGTCTCTGTATTGCCGCGTCAGGTATTGGCCGTCTGGGCCATGAACAAGGGGCCTCTCGTAGCTTGACTCGTACTCAAGTTCAATCGCCTGCCCCTGAGACTGGCGCTGACGCTTGTTTGCCCGGACATACGACGGCGCAGTCAATGGGGAAGCAGACCGGGGCTCGACTTTGATGCATGGGTTGGCCTCGACCTCTGGCGCTTGCCGGTCCGCCTTCCTCTTCTTCCTTTTGCTCTTTCTCTTTTCCGACGCCCTCCCGCCTTGGGACGAGCTGTCGGGGCTGGTGGCAGCCGACGGCTCTTGTCTGAGAGCAGCAACTTGCGCTGGCGTACCCCTTGTACGCGGTACGGCTTGGGAGGGGCCGTCGTGGCCCTGTCCCGGGACAGCCAAGGGAGAGATCTGGGCTGGTTGGGGGGCGACAGGCTGCAGAGCATGACCTCTAATGAGGGGAGATGGAGGATGGAGATCGACGTAAGAATTACGCTGTAGCTGCGTGTGACTCCTGGCAACCTCGACTCTCGCCGCGTCAAGCTCCAGATTCGCCGAGTCCTCGGACTGGCTTTGCGCCCCGCTCGCGGTGTTCTGGCTGGGCGGAGTCGCAACAGCCCCTGCTCCGACGTAATTGTTAAGCCCTGGGACGACATTGGCCAAGGGCGCAGCCACCACAGGGTTGGCAGACAAGCCGCCGTGCTGACTGTCCTTTTGCCGTGTCGGAATGGCCGCCGGAGGCTCTGGCGCGACTACGGCTTGAGCTCGCCCATGCTGCGTCTCGTCGACAGTCTGCGAAGCGGAGTCTGGTTTTTGAGGCACGGCGCCAGAGCTCTGCGGCTCAACCGAGTCGTTGCGAACGCGCGACGTCATTTGCGACTGGGGAGTGTCGTGCTGTGAAGAGTAAAAGGTCTTTTCGTCAAAAGAGTCACTCGCGGCATCATGATTAGCAGTCAAGTCTTCACCAACAGGTGAGGGAGCAGCAGTCTGCGGCACCAAGGTCAAAGCCTTGGCCAGCACGTCAGAGATGTCGAGGTCAGTGTAGCGCTCCGACTGCGAAGTCTTTGCGGAGCGGCGTTGCTCGACTTCATCCCGCAAAGCACGCTCCAGCCGCTGCCTCTGGAGGGCGACTTCTGCTCTGATGAGCTCGTCTGATTTTTCAAGCAGAATGGGGTTGATTTCAGTCTGGCCAGAGGCAAAGGGCTTCGGTATGGCCGACGATACAATGGCAGTGCCTTTAGCGGCGTCTTGGTCCTTTGCATTCGTCGGCCGAGACGAAGGGAGGATCCCCAGAGGAGCGCCATTTCCCTGCGACAGCGGCACAGCCGTGGCCGCGGCGCGAGGCGACGGCAGCGGCAGAGAGCTGGCGAGGTTGGGAAGCTTGATGGTGGGATGGGCGCCCGAGAAAACGGCGTCTCGAAAGCGCACAATCTTGGCATACTGCTGGATTTCGTAGGCTTCCTGGTCTGTGAGCTTCCGCGGAGCAGCATCCGGGGTGCCCAAGGAGGCCTCGGTATCTCCGACCTGCGCCATGTCCGCAGGTTGCCACGATGCGTCACTTGATGCTCCCTTGACGAGGCACGAGTCTCCAGCTGGCCTTTGCGACAGAAGCTGGAGAGGATGTGGGAGCAGGCAATAGGGGCCTCAGTTCCCCAAACCGGCCATGAGCGCGCTCGAAAGAGTGCGCGTGAGTGAGAGAGAAGGGGAAGTGTTTGGGCAAGGGGGCCGTTGAGAGGTTGAGGCAGGGGTTGAAAGACTTCAGGCGGCCGAGGCCCAAGCTGTCAACGGACGAACTGGGCGGTGTGGGTGGCAGAATTTGTCTCGGTACCCCGTTAGCTGTTGTCCCGTCCGTCCTCAGGGAATAATAACAGGCGCTAGCCCTGGCGTCGCCATGAAGCTGTTGAATCGAGGCAGCGCAGAGTCCATTCCAAAGCCAATGGACGAATCACTCGGTCGTTGAAAACATGAACGTGATTTACGGCCATGGGGTGCTCCCTCGATCGAGACTTTGACCACTCTCTGCACTGGGGCCCGATTGCGGCCGTCTCGTCCGGTGCAGCATGCGACCACGCCGTAGCCTCCACCTAGCCCACGCTGCCAAATTCTCCTTACAACCGACCAGCAATAAGTCGTTATATAGAGCCCATCTTGGCCTGCCATACTGTCGAACCTCCCCCCTTTCCCTCTCCCCTCGCGGTCTCTCTTCATTGCTTTATTCGCCACAGGCAGCCCCCCCCTCGGCACCTCGTCTCTCGGGCTTCCGCCAAAGCCCCGCCACCGCCGCCGCAAGCATGGCCGTCGTCAACGGGACCGGCTCCCCCAAACCGGTGCTGTTCTTGTGCGCACATTGCTCCCGCTTACTTCTCGATCCAATCCGAAACTGACATGCCGAGCAAGTGATGTCGACAATTGCCTCTATTCCCGGAGTGAGCTGCATCTGGCGGTGACTCACGCTCGACAGTCGCTAACGTGGGGTGCAGGCGCCAAGGTCCACGACTACATGGTAGAACTAATTGATCAGTACTTTGTCAAGCATCTCGACGTGCCTGCCGAGGAGGCGGCGAGGCTGCACAGGGACTATTACACAAACTACGGCCTGGCCATCGAGGGCCTCGTGCGCCACCACCAGATTGACCCCCTCGACTACAACGCCAAGGTCGACGATGCCCTGCCCCTCGAGGACATCATCAAGCCAGACCCGGAGCTGCGCGCGCTGCTCGAGGACATCGACAAGTCCAAGGTCACCATGTGGCTGCTCACCAACGCCTACGTCACCCACGGTCAGCGCGTCGTGCGGCTGCTTGGCGTCGAGGACCTCTTCCAAGGGCTGACGTACTGCGACTATGCGGCGCGGCCGCTCATTTGCAAGCCGGACCCTGAAATGTACACAAAGGCCATGCGCGAGGCTGGCGTCGAAAACGTCCAAGACTGCTTCTTCGTGGGTGCGTTCTACCCCTCCCATCTTGACACTGCATCAGCGCCTGACTGGTACTAGACGACTCCCATCTCAACTGTACGAAAGCCAAGGAGTTTGGCTGGACAGTCGCTCACCTCGTCGAGGACGACTTGCCGGTTCCCAAGACGCCAGCTTCGCAATACCAGATCCGGCACTTGCGAGAATTGCGAAAGATTTTCCCCCAGTTCTTCAAGTTGCCATCACCTTGAGGGTTTCTACAGGCCAATGGGGGCTGCATGGGAGTTTCTTCCGTGGACTTTGACTGGGCAGGATAGGGCGGACGTTGGGGCAAGGATAGAGGAAGGAGAAGCACAGTAGCACCATAGACTTTGTTCACGATAGAAGATGGCTAAAATTTGGTTGTCTCAACCCTCATAGGACCAAACCCGCCACCCCCGAGATGCTCCATCATTGACCGAAACCCATCGACCCAAACTCCGCGCTATGCTCTGTCCACAATCACGCACGGCCCATGGCGGCCGCAAAAGGCGATTCTCAAGGCCTCCGGACACTGCGAATGACGGTGTCGAGCTGAGCCAGGATCTGGTCCCTCTCCCTCAGCGCATCCTGCCGCTGCGCCTCGGCAGCCTTGAGATCCTCTTCGAGATCCTTGATGTTTCGCTCCTGGTCCTTCTCGCTGTTATCGAGGCCAGGAAGCGAGGATATGAGGTACTCTATCTCCTGCTCCTTGACAATGAGGTCTCTCGAGAGCTCCTTGAGACCGGCTTGGAACTCGTCGGCGGGAAGCGGATCAACTGAAAGAGATGGGTGAGCGCCCGCGCGGCCGAGCAGCGGTATCGCGAGACCAACCTTCCTTTTGGTGCGGCTCCTGTTTGATGTCGCGAATCTTGTCGGTGGGGCTCAGCGTCTCGAGGTCGTGTCGTCGGTGGACAAAGTGCAGGCATGCGACAAACTGCTGGGCTAGCTATTCGTCGGGTCAGCGCGTGCTTGCCGAAAGGATCGAGGCGTCAAGAGAAGGAGCGTACCTGATCGACAGCATCCTGCAGCTGCGTGAGTCGGTCCCCCATCGCGGCACGATGGCTATGCGGTCAATCCTTGGCCGGATGCGAGACCGGAGGTGGATTGAAGAGGCTCGTCAAGCGCCGAACGGGCTTGGCGCCGCGCCGCGAGTCGCAAGGGGCGACGCACTGTCTCCCGCACTGTAGCCGTACCGTACCCCGGATTGCGGGCAAAAAACGATCCGAGGCACCCTAACCAAACTACTCGGGAAGTGAACACCCTGTTGTCAGTTCCAGTCAGCCTCAGTCCAAGCAGAGCGCTCTTCGGCCTCGCCCCCTTTCTCCCCTTTCCTCCCTTTCTCCCATCGTCCACCTCCCTCGTACCAATTCTGCTGTCACAGGCTCTCGCCCCAACGGTACAGCTTGCAACCGCCCCGCAAGCATCAGCAGAAGCGGCCACAATGTCTGCGCAGCCGCCACCTGGCCAGATGCCTCCGGGCATGCAGCGCCCAACCCCTGAGCAGATCGCCGAGATCCAGCGCAGGGTGGCAGAGGACGCGCAAAAGGCGGGCATGACTGTGCCCGAGTTTATCGAACACATCAAGCGCCAGGCCATGGAGCAGCAGCGCATGCGCATGCAGCAGCATCAGCAGCATGACCACGACCACGACCACGACTGCGACCACGACCACGACCACGACCACGACCATGACTACGGCCATGATCACGACTGCGACCACGACCACGACCATGATCACGACCATGATCATGACCACGAACACGAACACGGCCCCAACTGCAACCACGACCACCATCACTCTCAGTCGCAGCCCATCACCCCCGGTCCCCCCAACCCCAAGGCCATCGCTGTCGCCAAGTTCCTCAGGGGCCAGGACCTGAAGCCGCGCACAAGCATCCTGAACGGAGAGCGCAAGGACATGTTCAAGGGCACGTGGCCAGAGAATCCCCGGACAGCGCTCAGCCACGGTTTGCTAACACGTGCCGCAGTCAAGCGCGCCCTGCGGGCCCTGCAGTCGCCCGCTTACGAGAAGGCGCGCAAGAAGAACCCGCTGTTGCCCGAGATCAACGACCGCGCCTCTCTTGAGAACACGTTCAAGCTGCTCCCGCTGAGCATGCTCGCCCTGCGTGTCAGCAAAATCGAGTCGGACTCGAGCAAAAAGGCCAAGCGTGTCAAGGGCCAATGGAACGTCCGCATCGAGCAGCAGCAGGAGGCCAAAGAAGAAATGTACTACGCCTGGCTGTGGGAGGGCAGCCAGATCAAGCGCCAGCTGTACGCCGCTCTCGCCCTCCTCATCATTTTCATCATTGTCCTGTACCCGCTCTGGCCGTTGAAGCTCCGCCAAGGAGTCTACTACCTCAGCTGGGGCCTGCTGGGCCTGCTGGGCCTCTTCTTTCTCATGGCCATCTTCCGTGTCATCCTCTTCTGCATCACGTACTTTGCCGTCCCGCCCGGCTTTTGGCTCTATCCCAATCTGTGGGAAGATGTCTCTTTTATGGACAGCTTCAGACCCGTCTGGGCTTGGCACGAGGTAAGCTCATTCTCCCCGGGCCTTTTCCGATAGCACCCGTGAACCTCACTGACTTCATCGACAGACGGCCGAGGAGAAGAAGTTGAAGAAAAAGTCAAAGAAGAAGTCAAAGACAGCTGCCTCTGGCGCCGGCACGAATGCCACCTTTGCCGCAGCCACAGGCCAGGTGGCGCCCACGACG
Source organism: Hirsutella rhossiliensis (assembly GCF_020360975.1). Taxonomy (NCBI): domain Eukaryota; kingdom Fungi; phylum Ascomycota; class Sordariomycetes; order Hypocreales; family Ophiocordycipitaceae; genus Hirsutella; species Hirsutella rhossiliensis. The sequence continues at coordinate 4,641,346 of NW_025408669.1, forward strand.
GCTACGACTACCGGCACGGACACACAGATCCAGACGGGCGACATGCACCAGCGACACTACACGGCGCCCAAGGTGGAGGAGGAGCCGGGCGACGACGAGTAGGCCGTTTGATCATGGAGAGGAAAGGGGTATGCGCAGGCGACGGGTATCCAAAGAGGGAGGACGCCGCGGATGGGAGGACTCTGCGTTTGCACACGCAGTGGTGGAGGGGGGGGTGAGAAGGAGCTGGCGGTGGCGCGGGAGCGAATGCGGCACTTGCATAGCTTGAGAGCCTTTATTCCAAGAGGAAGCCGATGCTCCCTAGTTCAGGGGTGGCCAAAAGCATACACACAGCAAGGAACATGTGTCCCAGGCCGGGCCCCCTTGCCCGTGCATCTTGTATTTGTAGGATCAAGGGTGACGCGAGAGCAAGGCCCCCCTTTGCGTGCTCGTCGAACATGTGCTCACTGCTCGCTGCCCCTGGCACGCTCATGATACCACACGGCGCCCGCTGCCGTGGCGCAGTTGGACAGGGTGCCGTCGAGGGTAGCCTCGTGGGCGCCGAGCCTCGGGTGAGCGCGTGAGTCGCCGCGCTGGGGACGTCCGCTGGCGTGGAAGTAGTACCAGACCTCGCCGAGGCGGGTGCGGCCAGGGCGCGCTGCAGGTCGGCGAGCGAGCGGGCGGTGGCGTTGGACGGCCGGATGCCGGCGCGGGCGAGCCAGCGGTGGGTGTGGAGCGGGCGGTGCCAGGCGACGGCGGCGTCGAAGAAGTCGAAGAGGTCGGCGTGCGGGGGGGCTCTGGGGCCCTTTGGGAGCACACGGGTCAGGACTCGGGCTGCCCGCCGTCGGATGATGGGGCGCACAGACGGGGAGAACGCACGTAGCACCCTCTCTGGAAGGTGGAAAAGCACGTGGCGTGCTTGGAGAACTCGTGGGCCCAGAAGACCCAGTTGGCGTCGTGCTGGCTGACCCAGTGCCGGCGCATGTATGCCAGCAGGTCGAGCTTGCCGTAGGGCCCGAACCACCTGTCGATGGGCTCGCCCGCGTATGGCGGCACGGGGACGCCCGAGGGGGTGCCGTCGGTGGTGTTGGGGACTGGCTGGGGGTCATATTGTCGACTAGAGGTGGTGAGCCGACGCATGTTACGCCACCAGGAGCGCATACCTCAGGTCGCAGTACTGCGTATACGTCCCTGGGGCCGTGTACGTCAGCGTCCATGATGCTCGGTCTGCGAAGCGAGACTCACCGTTGCAGAAGTCTGAATGGAACAGGTGTTTAGTTAGACAACCACCGCCCGTCTCGGCGGCACAGCAACTCTGCACTCACCGGGCCAGAGCCCGTGGATGGACCAGGCGTTCTTTGCATAGACCTGCCCCTTGCTCTCGAGGCCGGTATGCGTGTTCCAAAGCTGGGTAGCAACCTAGGTAGCCATTCGCTGCCTCAGCCGTGGTGCCGGACCAGCTCGGCAACAGGGCCACACCAACCACGAGTCCCCCAAACGTCTCGGTGCAGCAGCTATCCGCAGCCCTGTCCGGCAGCGCGCCGGGCGAGCACGACAGCACCGGCTCGGCTGCGTGGGCATAGAACACACGAGTAAGACACCGGAGACGGGGCCAGCGAGCATCGAGCCTTACCGAGCGCACACGTGTGGTTCGCGGTCGTGATGCCGGGATACAGGCCCGCGGCCGCGAGCCGGACCAGCGCCGTCGCTGCGACTGCGGTGCGGTGATGCATGGTCGTCGGCCGAGATTGGTTCCAGGGCCGTGCCAACGGGGGTACAGGACGTGGTATCTGCACTGTACACGACGGTGAAGAGACGGGTCGAATCAGACAAGTCGGATTGCCGGGAACAACAGCTGCGGTAGGCGGGCAGCCGGCTTTTTTTGTAGCCCACGCGATGCCCGTCGTGCCGTTGCTGGTATCGGCTTCCTCCTCCTGCAGCTGGCTGTCGTTGCAGACGGGCCAATGGGCGGCCCGCCCGCTGCGGCCTGGCGACTTGTTCTGGGCTGGCGCTGGCCACATGTTGCGGAGAAAGCAGCCAGCTGGTTATAGCTGTCAGCTTATAGAGAAGGATGGCTTGTCTTGCCGCGAGGGAGTGGGACGCGGGTGAGGGGACTTGGGATGGGGTCCAAGCCGGCTCTTTATCAAAGACCAAAGAGCAATAGGCGACCGTTTCGAACATGTCCATTACACTCTGAACCAGACTTCATTGTACAGACAACGCGGCCAATCCACCAAGCCCGGCCGCAGTGTCGTCATCAACATTAAGGTATACGTAGACATTGGTCGTCTATGATCAAAATCGAAACCACGCATTGCCCTCTCAAAACATCAGGCAAGCACCGAACGCCAGTTGGAACCCGTCCTCCCCTTGCCAAAGCCGTGGGACCCATCTCTCTCCCCTTTCTCCCGTCATGTTACTAGAGGTGCTTGTAAAGAAAGGTGCCGTCCTTGAGCTCACCCGACGGGCTCATGCCGTACTTGGGAATCCTACCCATTTCCGTGTAGCCCAGCTTCTTGCACACGGCCTCGGCCGGGCTGTCCGTCTCGGTGTCGAGCAACTATAGGTTCACCAGGGTCAGACGGTCGCAGGGAGAACAAGGGCCAAGAGGACGTACGAGCACGGTGCGGCCAAGCCGGGCGGCGTCGCTCTCGAGGGCAGCCATGAGGGCCCTCGCGCCGCCACGGCCACGGAAGCTCTTGTGTATCAGCAGCTTCTCGACGGTGCCGCGAAATGGCCCCGTCTCGGAGCTCGGCAAGGACAGCATGACGACGCCCATGACCTCGGTGCCCCTGACGGGCCGGGCCGGGCCGTCAACCTCGCCGCTGACGAGGATCCAGATCAGCCGCTTGCCGTCCCTGACCTCTGCGATGCGCTCCTTCCACCAGGCCAGCAGCTTCTCGTGCGACAGCGGCGGGAGAAAGGTGGCAATGGCGCGGTCGTGCGTGATGCACGAGGCGTGGATGGCGGCCAGGTAGGGCGTCAGGTGGGCGTGGGCCTTTGCGCTGAAGGGGAGCACAGTGCCGGAATGCGACATGATGCCCCGGGGGGAAGGGGGGGTGGGTGGAGCGGCGACTGACTGCGACAAAAGACGCCGGCAGTGGCGATGATGACGATGAGGTGTTGCTGCGTGGCGGTTCGGTGGGAAGAGGTTCCGGCTGATGTCGGACAGAGGATGCTTCGGGTATCCCAAGCCAGGGCGGTGCTCCAGCGACAGGCAGCGTCCGTGCAGAATAGCGAATGAGGAGGGCAGAGACTGTTGTCTTTGCTGCGTGAGAGACGTCCTCGGCACAGCACAGAGAGAGGGGGGAACTCAAAGGCTCACCGCAGGCTGTCTGGCCGAATCATCCGGTCGCAGAATCTTGACACGCTGTCTGAGGAAGAAGAAGACGAGGAAGAAGAAGCAGAAGAAGAAGCAGAAGAGGAGGAGAGGAAAGGCAGGACGAGGGGCGTCAGCCGATCATCAACGAGTGCGAGGAAAACGACCGTTTCATCGCCGGGCAGCAGCTGTCGAGCTCTCTCTCGGCCTTTACGTTGGATTGGCGCAGGTTGCGATGGCGGGACGGCGCGGCATGGCGGGCTCCACCCCCTCCCCACCGCGCCTGCTCCACCCACTCACTTCACCCACTCACTTCTCACCCACTCACTTCACCCACTCACTTCACCATCACCCATCATCAATCAACCTCGAGTCGACGCCGGGCTGGAATACATGTATAAATACTTGCCACCCCCATCTCCCCATATCCAGGCCTACATATACCATCCTCGAGACTTCCACCGCCGGAAAGCGTCTCGGGTAAAATCATGGCCCGTCTGCCAGCAGCGTCGGGTGCCGTGTGCACAGCCTTGCATCAGACTCCCTGTCCATTCGAGCACCACCATCGCGACACACACATGCCAGTGCTAGACACCCTTCGCCCACCCTCGGGGGCAGATGAGACCCCCGGCACTCGGGTTCCAATCCCGCCTCTTCATCCTGAACCCGCGACTTCGACTTGAAATGGCACCGGAAACAAACGCCTTTCCTCGCTCCACTCACTCTTTCCAACTCTTGCTGCCCCCGGCCCATCAGTCGGCCTTTTGGTTCCCATTCGCTCCCAGCAACCCTTCCTTGAGCTCCTTGATGCCCATGGTGTCGTCGAGTCGAAAGTTCCCCCCGCGTCTGCGGCTGCGCCCGCGGTACCACGAAAAGACGCCGAAGCCGATGCCAGCGACGCACCCAAGCGACAGGAACGGGTGCTCCGAAAAGGCAACGCGAATGTCAAACAGCATCTTCTCCGGTGCCGACACGGTAAGCTTGTGCTTGATGACATTGGGGCCATAAACAATCTTGTCGAGCGTTTCCATAATCGACGTGCGCGACACGAGTATGTAGTTGCCAGTCACCGTGTTGTCCCAATACCGCCGGTTCTGTGTGCTGTTAGCAAAGGCTGCCCATGCAATGTGCCAGGCCCACTTACGTCTTGGTCGTTGATGATGATGCGCTCTCCGTCTTTGACGTCGATGCCGAACGTGGTGCGGATCCAGCGCTGCCAGTAGACGCCGTCCACCCAGGCAAAGGCCACCTCCTTGCGGCCAGACGAGTCCATGTTGACGCGGATGGCCTTGGCCGCGCGCAGCGCCCTTTGGTCGTTGCGATCTTCCGCCTCTTCGATTCGCATCTGCTTCGAGTCTCGCAGCTTCTTCCTCTCGAGCTGGAATTCCTGTACCTGCCGGTCCATCCACTCGTTGGCTGCACTCTTCATCTCGCGCAGAGAACTCTGGAACGCGTCTTGATCGCCATGGTTGAGCACCCCCAGGACGACAATCTTGCCGTTCATGACTTGGCGCGCGTTCGAGGGCGTCAATTCGGGCACCAGCGGCAGCCAGACCGACTTCATCCAGTCGAGCACCCCGCGCACGTCCCTCATCTCGTCCGGAGTCAGCGGTGGATAGTAGGTGGGACGGCCTTCCCTCGAGACGAGAAGCCTCGGCCACGTGGTAATCTTGAACCGATCGTAGAGCTGTGGATCCTTGGTCTTGACCAGCTTGGCATGGCCAATCATGTTGAGGGGCAGCCTCTCGAGAGCCGCAAAGTCCTCGCTCGTGGTGGCATGATCGTAAAAGTAGACAAAGATGACGTCTTCCTTTTGCTCCAGCGCCTTGAGCGACTCGGCGTCGACGTCTGGGACGCCGCTGGCCAGGTCAACGGCCTTTTCTGCATACTGGACAAAGTCGCCCAGGCCGCGGAGACCCGTGTACTCGGCTCGCTCGCCTCCCTTGAAGAACATGATGGTGGGGAAGGCTTTGACGTTGACACCTTTTTTGCACAGAACAGGCTCCTTGTCGCAGTTGACCTCGGCAATGTTGAGCTTGCCTCGCATCGACTTGGCCAGCTGTTCCCAGGTGGGTGCCATGGCCTGGCAGTGGTGGCACCAAGGAGCATAGAGCTTGATGAACCAGGGCTCCTGCGACATGGTGACGCGCTGCTGGAAGCTCTCGGCGGTGAGGGAAACTGAAACGCCACTGGGGTTGGGCGTGACCCCGAGTTTCTTGGAGACGGTTTCCTTGGACTTGTCGACAGGGGTTGGCTTTTGGCCGTCGCTGCCAGTCTTGTCCGTGTCGGCCCCTTTGCCCTTGTCGGAGGCCTTGTCATCCGAGGGCTTGCTGGCGGTCTCGTCCGAGCCCTTGGGAAGGCCCGAAGGCTCCGGCGTGGTACTCTTGCCATCGCCCTTGGGGGCTGTTGTGTCGCCGGGCTCGGGCAGGGTCAAGCTCTTGGGCCGCGAGCCGGGCTTGGCCTTTTCCAGAGCGAGCTCGATGAGTTTGCTGACCTCCGGCATGACTCTGTTTCCCTTGACTAAGTCAAACTGTTTGCCATTCTCGTAGACGACAGTCGTGGGGAAAGATTTGACTTCATGCTCCTCGCAAAGGTCGGAATAAGCGACGCAGTTGATGGTGGCGAACCGGAAGTCGTAGTACTGCGAAAAGGTAGCCCCGCCGGCGGGCTTCGACGTGTAGTAAAACTCGTACATGGTCTGGTAGGTCGGGGCAAAGTCCATGCAGTGAGGGCAGTAAGGGCTGTTGACGGGTCAACGGGGGCCGGCGGCCAAGGGGCGGCAGGGCGGGCGCATACCTGTAATGCTTGACGGCGAGCCATCTTGTCTTCTTGGACTCTTCGTTCCAGTTGGAGGGCGTGAGCTCAAGCAGAGGGGGCACGGTAATGCCGTCGAAGATCGTATCGTGCGGTTTAGCGTCTTGCTCCTCGGAAGACTGCGCCCAGCCAGGGGCGGCGAGTCCAACGAGGAGGGCGAAGACGTGCAGCCGCATGGCGCGAGAGGATATGGGTGCACCTCGTCGGGCGCAGAGGAGCTCGGGTCAATCGGAGGCAAAGAGGTGCAACAGCCCAGGCGAGGCGGAGAGGGAGGACAAGGCCGGGCAAGGCGAGGGCCAGCGCAGCGTTTCGCAAGAGGCGGGTGGACGTGGCGGCGCCTCGAGCAGGCGGCCGAGTCGAGCCAAGGTTGCTCAGGGCCGGATGGTGCGACGCGGCCTGTATCTATAGACAATAAGGGCTGAAGAGCGTCTCGAGCGGCATAGGATGGAGGACGCCGCAATGGATATGGGGACCGCTGCCTGGCGAGGCTCCGGGTCGTCAGCGGATGCGGATGGGGGGCAAAAGTTAACGACGTGGAATGCAACGAGAGCAAGGGGGCGTGAGAGAGACCAGGAGGGCGAGAGAGCCAGGGGGGACTAAGTTACCCGGTGCAGTGGCAGCGCTGCGCATTGACTTGGGCACGCAGGAAGCCAGCCTGGCGTTTCGCGGGCTACAGTGCTGTAAAACTGGCTTCAGGGCTGCAGGTGCTAAAATTAGGCGCTAGGACGCTGCAGCTTGGCACGGAGCACCAGCCACAGGCACGGCCACAGACCACCTGCGACTGCAGAACACAGCAACGCAGTAATTAGAGGCACATGCCTGCGGACGGTATGCGAGAAACTGAACCATCCAACTCAAACGCCCGTCTCTCCTTTACATGCCCGGGGCGAAACCCGGTGTCTGACTTGTCGCGGCCGCGCATCTACAAACACAAGGTCGCCCAAGGAAGCCACAGCGGCGGCGCCATCAAACCGTTTGATTTTAGCGCGCTCGCATCGTCCCTTCCCCAGCCGATCACCGCAACTCCTTCTACAGAAATGAACCGTGCCACCCGTTAAAGGATGGATGCCAGAGAACACGTGATTAAACAAGCCTCATTCTTCCTCCAACATCCCTGACTTGATTGCCTACCGAGGGGATACGGATTGCACAAGATTACCATCTCATCACGCTCACCCTGGACCCGACCGGCCTGAAGCCGCTCGCCGATGGGAGCTCTTGGGGGCTACTCTCAGGCAGTTTCGACGCCTCAGCATCGCAGTCAGAGACGCCATGCAACGTCCCCTCAAGCGTCAACGGACAGACGGCGCCGCTCCCGACTCTCTGTCGAGACCCATAAGCCCTCCTTCTCACAAACGTCAGCGTGCCTCCGAAAAGAGAGTCTTCAGGTCTCCTTTCCAGCTCACCTGGATTCGTGACCTCCCCCCACATCTCAACCAAGATGCTCTGTCCCTCAAGGATCTCTTGGGTAATCCTCTCATACGCGAATGCTGGCAATTCAACTTTCTTCATGATGTGCCCTTCCTCATGAACGCCTTCGACCCGGACACCAGGCATCTCGTCAAGGTCCACATTGTCCACGGGTTTTGGAAGTCGGATGATCCCCGCAGACTCATGCTCTCGGTAAGCATCGGGCATTCTGTTCTGGTCGGGAACCATCCCGTTGGTACCGTGGGCTGACGCCCGGCAGCAAGAGGCATCCGAGTTCAGCAACGTCCGCCTGCATTCCGCTCCAATGCCCGAGATGTTTGGCACGCACCATTCCAAAATGATGGTTCTCTTCCGTCATGACGGAACGGCGCAAGTCATCATCCACACAGCCAACATGATTGCAAAGGACTGGACTAACATGACAAACGCCGTCTGGCGGTCTCCCCTTTTGCCAAAGCTGGACGAGTCAAGCAGCACCGCATCGGAAGCTTCAGCATTTGCCCCTTTTGGGAGCGGGCATCGGTTCAAATCAGACCTGTTGAGATACCTGAAGTCGTACGACCGTCACAAGCGAATCTGCAAGCCATTGGCGGACGAACTCGCTCAGCACGACTTTTTCAGTGTCAAGGGAGCCTTGGTGGCAAGCGTGCCGGGAAAACACGACATGAATGCCCAACCGGAGGCGGCATGGGGCTGGGCGGCCCTCAAGTCACGCCTCCAATCCATTTCGTGCGACGAGGGCGACTCGGAAATTGTCGTCCAGATATCGTCCATGGCCACTCTCGGTGCAAAGGACGACTGGCTACAAAAGACGCTGTTCGGCTCGCTCGCCGGCGGCGGAAAAGGTACGGCAAAGAGGCCGAGTTTCAAGGTGGTCTTCCCGACGGCTGATGAAGTCGGGCGATCGCTTGACGGCTATGCATCCGGGGGCTCCATCCACACCAAGATTCAATCTCAACAGCAAGCCAAGCAACTCGGCTACCTCGAGCCAATGCTCCATCACTGGGCCAATGACAGCCATGATGGAAGGGGTAAGGTTTTCTTGGCTGTGGCAGCAGATGAGTTGGACGCACCGAAGTCGGCTGACTGTTGACAGAGCTGCCGTCGGGGAGCGGCATTCTAGACGGCGGGCGGCAACGCGCGGCCCCGCACGTGAAGACGTACATACGGTATAACGAGAAGAGGACGATCGATTGGGCCCTGCTCACGTCGGCCAACCTGTCGAGGCAGGCGTGGGGCGAGGCGGGCAAATCGACGGGCGAAATGCGAATAGCGTCGTGGGAGATTGGCGTGTTGGTCTGGCCCGAATTATATGGGCAGGGCAGTGTCATGGTGGGCTCGTTCCAGTCGGACACTCCCGGCAGCGGGCCGGAGACAGGGGCAGGGGGTGGCAGCGCCATCGTGGGCCTCCGCATCCCGTACAGCTTGCCGTTGCAGCGGTACGGTCCGCACGAGGTGCCATGGGTGGCCAGCATGAATCACTCCGAACCCGACTGCCAGGGTCGCATCTGGGAGGTGCAGAGACGGGTCTGAGCATGTGTGATGGGGAAGCGGGAGAGGCACGGCGCCGATGACGGAAGCCTTCGACGGCTGGAGGAGCAGCAACTGGTTTCACGACGGGAAGATAGGAAGACAGTCGGCATCTGTTGGGCGGCAGCCGTTGACTGTCCTGGACACTGTATTCAACGCCCTTGCAAAGGGGGTCAAACACGGCAGGCGGCGCCGGGGGGTGGTGGCACGGCATGAACGTTCCCATGCTTGTTTTGTCAACGACTTGACAACTGGAGGTGACGCAGTGATTGCGAAGCCACGTATATTAACGGACTTTTAATTTACGATACGGCCTGTGGCTGGCTGGCGGGCGGGGGGGAAAGTGTGCGCTTGCCAGGGGGCGTCCCGAGAGAGAGTCGCATCGCGTGTATGCAATGATGATGGTTGTGCATCCAGGACGCACCAGCACCAGCCATCCACGCCAACGGTTCACTCTTTCATTAGTCAGGCAATCAGTTTATCACCGACATAAATCGTGCATTAGCGCAGCACTAGCCGACTCATTAGACATCCTTTCCCTGGCTTTTTCAGGTCCGCCACCGACCGACGTCAACGCTCCTCCTCTCGGCCTCGACGTCCTCGCGGCTTTCTCTCCGCTATCGTCGCCTGTCGAGTGTCCATACCCTCGAGTCCGAGCGGTCCTGCAGCGCGCTCGGATCCTCTCGCCGACTGGGATATCCCCCCCTCTTTTTCTGGTCTTTCCCCCACCCTCGCTGGTGACTCGAAATCTGAACAGAGACACCATCACCGAATACCTCCCTCAAAGGCCGTCCCTGATTGCTTCTGTGAGACACCGCTTCAGCGCCTTGTCGGCTTGCAGATCATCATGGATCGCGGACGACCCATTCTTTCGCCCAAGATTGGCGCCGACAGCAGGTCCAACTCGGGTACCCGTCGAATGTTGTCGAGCTCCCCTCTGGCCGAGCAAGCCCTGGCCGACGACATCGCTGCCTGTTCGGAGGACGGCAACCTCGAGGCCAGCGATGACGAGTTCCTCGACCAGGACCTTCCGCCCATTGGGCACGGCATGTACCGTCGTCCTAGTGGTGTCGCCTACGGTACTTCGCGGCCCGTCTTCAGCCAGCAGATAGACGAGCCCATCCTGACCCCCCTCGAGAGGAAGCAGTCTCGCGATGCCGAGCGGAGCCTGCTCAGGGACAACCGTGTCCTGCCGCCCAAGCACCAGGATCAGGAAATGGGCCGGAGCCTGCGAAGCCGCATCTATCGCCGTCTCTTCAGCACCCGCTTGCCGCCCAGAGACGATGACGAAGGGCCCATTGTCTCGCGTCAGCCAACCGAAAGATCGCCACTTCTCAACGGCGTCCATCCCGACTCGGCGTCGGGCTCGGGAGATGACCTCGAGGAGCAATGGGAGGAGGCCGTGGCCTCGGGCCGTCTCCGCACCACCTGGCAGCGCGAGACCAAGACCGTCGTCGCCTACTCTGCGCCCCTCATTGGCACCTTTTTCCTTCAGTACTCCATCAACGTGGCCAGTATCTTCGCCGTCGGCCGCATTGGCAAGGTTGAGCTGGGCGCCGTATCCTGTGAGTTTCCCGGCCCATGGGCCAAGCCGTTGCTAATCATATACTGCAGTGGCCAACATGTCAGCCGCAGTCTCGTGCTTGGCGCCCTTTCAAGGGCTGGCCACGAGCCTCGACACCCTCTGTGCCCAGGCCTATGGCTCCGGCCACAAGCACCTCGTCGGGCTCCAGTGTCAGCGCATGGCGGCCTTCCTCCTTTGCATATCCGCTCCCGTTGTCGTCCTGTGGCTGTTTTCCGAGCGCATCCTCGTATACATCGTCCCAGACCCGGAAAGCGCGCGTCTGGCCGGACTGTATCTTCGCGTCATGATATTCGCCATCCCGGGCATTATCCTCTTCGAGACGGGCAAGCGCTTCCTCCAGGCCCAGGGCCTGTTCCGGGCCACCACGTACGTCCTCCTCGTCGCGGCGCCCGTCAACATCTTCACCAACTGGCTCCTCGTGTGGAAGCTCGACTGGGGCTTCGTCGGCGCTCCCATTGCCATCGTCATCACCGAGAACCTGCTGCCTGTGCTCCTCGTGCTGTACGTCCGGCTCTTTGGCGGCTCTCAGTGCTGGGGAGGGTTCAGCAAGCGTGCCTTTGCCAATTGGTGGGTCATGATTCGGCTGGCACTGCCCGGCATGATCATGGTCGAGGCCGAATGGCTCGCCTTTGAGGTCATGACTCTTCTCGCCAGCCGCTTCGGCACCGAGTATCTCGCGGCTCAGAGCGTCTTGGCCACGCTTTCCACCATCTCCTACCAGATCCCTTTCCCCGTGTCCATTGCCGCGTCGACGAGGATAGCAAATCTCATTGGCGCCGGCATGGTCGACGCTGCCAAGACGACAGCCAGAGTGGTACGTGTGGATCCTGTGTCACCTTGTTGTGATACCTGCTGACTGATGGGCCTGCTTAGACGGTCGCGGCAGTCTGCATCCTCGGCCTGCTTAACCTGACCATCTTCAGCACGCTGCGGTTCTACCTGCCCCTTCTTTTCACCAATGACCAGGGCGTCATCGAGCTGGTCGCGCAGGTGCTACCTCTGGTCGCCGTCATGCAGGTCTTGGACGGGCTCAGCGCCGGGGCCCACGGGCTGCTGCGTGGTATCGGCAAGCAGTCCATCGGCGGGCCGGCCAACCTCATTTCCTACTACGTCATCTCGCTGCCCATTTCACTCGCCCTGGCCTTTGCCGCCGATTGGAAGCTCGAGGGCATGTGGGCCGGTGTGACGGTTGGATTGATTGTGTAAGTCGAGTCGGATCCTGGGAACTGAAACCAAGCTGACCATGGCTTCCCGACGCAGCGTCTCGATCATCGAGTACACTTACCTACTCCGCACGGACTGGCACAAGGCGGCCGCGGAAGCAGCAGCCAGAAATGCCGCGGGGTAGGATTGTGCTCTCATCGACTCGGTTTTGTTCTCTTTTTTGCACCGGCACAAGCAGGCGTTTGCGCGAGTCGTCTTCCTTCTCGGCGTATACCCCAGCGACGGACGCAAGCAGTACTATTTATTTTTCGGTTTTACTCATTTTCCTTTTCCATCCCTTGCAGCGGTGGTTGGTTGAGCCGCCGGGCGAGCGTCTTTGGCATGCTTTCGAGGCTGTCAGTCTGGAGGATTAGGTGGAGGTGGCGAGGCACGCGGCACTCTCTTTACATGCAAGGCTTGGGTAGGTGGGGAAAAGATTGGAACAGGCAAGGAGGGGAAGTCTTGTCCGAAGATGAGGAGTTCACCAGAGGCTGGGCTGAGCATATAACATAGCAGTCAATGTATGAGTAGTAGTAGCCCGAGGCACATTAGGGATTGGTGAACATGGTCCCGTGGTTGGACTATCGCGTTTCCCCCTTGCTCTTTCATTTCCTTCTGTCTGCCCCTGTCTCTGCGCTATCATACATGAGCTCCGCGGGCCCGACTCTTCTACTTCCCCGGCGTGACGGGCGCTTCTCAGGCTCTGCTTCCCACGCCCCCTCCAAACTCCATGGCACGGCTCTCGGCGGGCGAAAAAAAGGGGGATAAAATAAAAAATCCAACGCGAGGAATAGATTCTAAGATGAAAAGAGAGAGAAGACAAGAAAGAGAGCGCTTCTGGGGCCGACGAGCAACCGCTTCCCGCCTCCCCCCGGCTGTCGTGATGCCGCGTCAACTAAGCATGGAATGCGTGCGGATGGCCTTGGGCCCAAGCTCGCTACACCCGTCCGTTAGTCGTCGCCGCGCTTGAGGACGAAGAGAGAGGGATGGGGGAGAAGGCAGGAAAGGGGGGGGTTGCTCACTTGTAGTCGACCCTGCTGAGGCTCATGAGGCGCTGGGCCTCGACGCCCTGGGCGTCCATGTTGGAGTGTATGCAGAAGGCGATGCGGGCGGCGACCTGGGCGCCGAGGAACATGGCCTCCTCGAAGCCGTTCTTGCTCCACTCGCTCAGGTACGTGGGCAGGGCGGCCGTCTTGATGCTCGTCGGCGTCTGGCTGTGGAAGTGGTGCGACGGCTGGAGGCCGGCGGCGGGGCCGGCGGCGTCGGACCCGGCGGCCGGGGTGGTGGCGATGCCGGCGGCGGCGGCGGCGGCAGCGCCACCGAGCCCGGCGCCGCCGACGGCCGCGAGGGTGCTGGCCGTGGTGGCCGCCTGCAGGAGCGGGTTGACGCCGCTCGAGGGCAGCTGGTGCGGCATGCCGGTGAAGGACCCCGTGGGGGTCTGCGAGCCGGTGCCCGAGGGCGTGGCCATGTTGGACGGCAGCTCCGACGTGAACATGGTGGCCGTCGAGGGCGAGATGATGTGCCGCGCCTGCAGCGTCTGCAGGATGTTCTCGCGCAGCCCGCGCAGCCGCGCGCCGTTGCCCACGAAGACGAGGTTGTCCCAGCACGCCGGCCGCATGTACATGTCGTCGATGCCCTGGATGGTGCGGTAGATGGTCGCGACGATGCGGTCGATCTCGGCGCGCTCGGCAAACGTGAAGCGCTCCAGCCCGACCTCGACGTCGCGCCGGATGCGCTTGGGCCTCGTCTCCGGCGTGTCCTTGGCCGTGGCGCTGCTCGGCTCCGGTCGCGGCTGTTCCGTCGTTGCGCCGTTGGCCCCCGCCGGCGTCTCGTCTGCAGGCTTCGCCGGGGGCGCCGCCTCTCCTCCATTCGTTGCCGCGGCGCCATCTGCCGCCGGAGCGCCACCGGTCACGGCCACGCCGTTCTGCGATGGCGGTTGCTCTCCGGCCGGTTTCTCCGCCGCACCCGGCTTCGGCTCGCGGGGCACCTCTTCCTGGATCACCTCCTCGAAGAAAAAGGTGTTGTGAGTCCTCTTGCAGTTGGGCAGCCTCGCGAGCTTGGCGGCCCCGGTCTCGCCCTCCTTGTCCTTGGCCTTGCGCCCCGGCTTGCCCTTTTCCTTTTCCTTCTTGGCGAGGAACTCCTTAGTCTGCCCGCTCGTGACAATGGCGGCGACATCCAGCACGCCGTCCTCGTCCCCGTTGTTCCCCGCGTTCTCGCCGTCGTCATCTCGGCTCACCTCGGGGGGTTTGGGCGCCTCGCCCGCGGCGGCGGCCTCTGCCCCTGGTGTGGTCGCAGGCACCGCCAGAGCTGGCGGAGCCCCTGCCGTGTCTTCCCTGGGCAGCTCTGCCAGGGCCGTCTCCGCCGGGGCGTACGGCAGCACCTCGCAGATGGCGCTCCTCTTGAGCTGCTCTGCCATGTCATGGTTGAAGCCCTTTGCCTCGAGCAGCTTGAGCAGCCTCTGCGTGAAGACTTGGCCACCGCTTATATGCCTGTCGGGGTTGGGCGAGCCCAGGTCCATGTGATTGACGACGCGACCGTCGTGAATGGCCGTGACGTCGACCTTTTCGTAGCCAATGTCGACGACGGTCATGCTGGGCCACCTGAGGCCGTACTGGGTGGCGATGCCGCTGTGGATCAGGCACAGGGCCGGCGTGCGCGTCTTCTCGAAGATGTATTGCGCAATGGTCTCGCAGTCCGGGCGGGTCCACTGGGGTGAGGCCATGAGCATGATGGGGGTGTTGTGGTAGGTCGAGGCCAGCATGCCGTGGACGTGGTCGAGGAAGGCGAGGAAGGAGTCCATGTGAACAATGCGGCCGCCTGGATACATGGTCAGCATACACGTCGCGAGGGTCGACCGAGCGGCACGCACCCTCGATGGGAAAGACGGCGCCCTCGTCCGAGTCAACGTCCTCGACCCATTCCACCTGCTCGACGCCGCCGACGAGTCTGGAGCGCTTGTAGGTGTGATAGGGCCGCCACTCGTCGCCATCGCGGAACATGCGCGTGGGCAGACGGTGCAAGGGCGGCGTCAGCTCGCTGCACCCGAGCTGCGCCATGGTGGTGCGGCTGCCGGGGCAGATGATGAGAATCTGCTCCTCGCGCCATTTGGCCGCCGAGCTCGCCATGCCGGCCAGCCGTGCGAGTCCGTTTGCCCTGCCGCCGTCGTGGGAGCGAGTGCCGAGAACGTGGTCGTCGCTGGCCAGGGACACCGGGTTGCTGCTGCTGCGGTTGCTGCTCCTGTTGACGATGCGCTGGCTGCGGCGTCGCGACGGTGTGGCAGACGGCGGCGATGCGGAGCACCAGTCTTTGCGCTCCTGGCCGCGAGGCGTCTGGCCGCGAGGCGTCAGCCGCGCTTCTGTGGCGGATGCCCTTGGAACTGGTGTGGCGGTGCCGCCCGCCCTCGGCGCCAGCCGCACGTGACCATTTCTCTGTGGCATCCTCTTGGCGGCGCTTGGCGGCGCTTGGCGGCGACGACGATGCGGGCGCCGTCGTGAAACAGAGTCTCTGGTCCTGAGCAGATCGACAGGGGCGCGGCCGAAGTGCTCTTTTCAGGCATATCGGACTCGACGCATGGAGAGAGGGGAGAAAAGGGCCCGTTGGCAAGCCTGCCAGCGAGTTCAAACAAAATCCTCCCCGTTCAATGAACAGCTGCCCTCGCCCCGGCAACGCGCACCTCGACGACCGCCGTTGCATACACGGAATCTGGGGCAGCCAAGTCACCACTGACCAAGTAAGCATGTCCCTCCGGAAAGGCCCAATACGCACTTGTTCCATATAGTCGACTCGTGATAAAGCATGTCTAGTTCTACTGCGTTGACATGTAAGTAGATTTATATACCAAGCATTGCGAATATGTAGCACAGAAGCTTTGCCGCCGGCTCCTTGTCGTGAGCCAAGTCTTTCTTTGCCTCGGTGAAATGGCCGCCACCGAGGCATCGCGAGCCCTTTGCAAACTCATATCCCAAGCGCTTCCAGTACCCTCTGCGCGCCATACCCCCCGCGGCTGCTTCCACCCCATCGTCATGCGCCAGAGTCCCTCAATGGCGACCTCATCCGCCCGCTGGATTGAGCGGGCTGCCAACTCCAAAATGTATCTTTCCAGATTTCCAAACGCCCGTTTCCTCCCAAAGCAGCCCATCCCCGTACTCAAGAATCCCATATTTTACAGCGCCTGCCCCCCAAGGTATTGACATGAAAGTAAACGGCCTTATCCGAGGACGGTTAAGAATTAGAAATCCATAGTTTCGTGGCAAATCATCCACCCGAGTCGTGCTTTCGCTCTAGGTGTAGCAAGTCATCATGTCGTCGTCGATAGCGCGTGAGCCGTCGGGACAGCCTCAAGAACTGTCTTCTCGGGTCCGCTCATCAACTTTTGCGCCGCCGCATGCGCCTCCGCTTCCTCCTCCTTCATCGATTTTGTAGGCCTGTCTCCCTCCGTCTCACCGACCAACAGGGAAAACCGCCGTTCCGAGGTGGGTGTCGTGACAGACGATCCGTCGCAGCTCCAGCGATCTTCTGTCGCCCCCGTATAAATGGACGAGGTGTGCTTCTCATGAGTGGTCGAGTCCGAGTTGTCCGTTTGCTCGTGCCCGCTCCCATCTCGGACCGCATCCTCGTCTGTCTCGTCCGTTGCAAACTTGTCCAGGGCCGCCTCGGGAGAGTTGGCTTCATCGAACTTGCAGCCATCCTCTCGGGCTTGTGTCATCTCAGTCTTTCCGTCCTGGCGTTCCGCAGAGCCAGGCACTTTGATTGTCAGCTGGGTTTCAAGAGATCCCCTCTCTTGCTCCGCATCCGCGAGCTCCCCGTCCTCTTCCCCAGAAGCCTTCTCCGCCTGGTCTTGCCCAGCAACAGCAGCGTCCATGGTTGAGTTAATGGAGACGCGCGTCTTAGACGGGGTCATGTCGGCCTCGGGTTCCTGGGAAACGGCTTGGTCGACCGTGTCCGTACCGGTCTTATCCGTACCGATCTCGTGCTCCGCAACACTGCCTTCTTCAATCTCTTCTGTTTTCAGGTCCACAGAAGTGACTTGGTCATCACCATTTTCCACATTCCCATCTGCGCCCCCCAAGGACCGTCGCAGCGGGATTGCGACGCTGGACACCTTGGCCTCGATCTCGGCCTTGTCCGATCGCGAGTTCCTGGCCGGGCTCCTCTTCGGAAGCGGCGGAGGAAGCCTTTTTTGAATCGTGACCACGTTGCCTCGCGCCTGAATGACCCGCGATGCAATTGCGCGTGTGCTGGTCTGCTGCACCGCCGCCACTTCGATTACGACTGGCTCCTCGGCGTCTTCGTCGTCCAAGTCATCTTCATCATCCGCGTCGTTGGTTTCCTCCTCCTCTCCGTTCTTGGTGTAGACACTGGAAGCCTGCGACGCCTGGTCTGCGTCGAAATGGTTGGGCACGGGCAGAGCCAGATACGGCTCGGGAACTGACGTTGGAGAGCCGGCGGCGAGAACGGCGCCAATCGAATGTTCTTGACTGAGGCTGCGAAGGGGGGGCAGGTCGACCTGGGTGTAGTCAACCTCTTCGTCCTCCTTGACCTCGGGCATACGGTCGATTGAGGCTCGGCCCTGGCCATCGTCGCTCTGGCCCGGGCTGGGCGTCGTCTCGGGGGTGTTGACGGCATCGGTCCGAGTGCAGGCATCCGTGGCCTGGCTCTTGACGGTCCGAGAGGACATGATGCTGGCTCGGTTGCTCCTCGTCGCATACGTCTCGATGCTCTGTCGACTAAACTTGGACATGGAGGGGCTCAGCGGGACGGAACTGTGTTCAAGCTGACTGCTGGTCGGCCTCAGACGAGTTCCGGCCTCGCGGATTTCGAGGCCGGCCATTTCCAGGGCCAAGACGCCGAACGGATCCGGATCGTCGGCTTTGGGAATGCCAAATGACGGACGGGGAGAGCCACACGTCGATTTGGGAGTGGCAATTACGGCGTCTCCGGGCGCCGACTGGAAGGCAATGTTGCCGATGACGGCCGAGTCAAAGTCGGTCCTCCCCTCGGCCATCTTGATGACCTCGAACAGGGGCTTGGCCTCGTCCACATGGCGCCCCACATTTCCGGCCAGAATGTCCATCTGGGTCGAGTTGCTCTCGTAGAAGCGTTCATTCTCGTTGGCTCGCTCGGCTAGGATGCAGCCATGCAGGTTGACGGCTTGGTGTTGGCCGCGTGCCTTCATGTAGGCGAGGACGGTGTTGCCGAGCTCGCGCCAGTTGATGTGCAGCTCGTCCGAGTCCAGCAGGACGGACGGCCCGTTGGTCAGGCCGACATCCTCGCCCAGGGTGACTCGGGGGCGCGTGATGGACTCGAGGGCGGCAAGGTTGTTGATGACGAGGACGCAGTCGTAGACGTCGACGCCAATGATGAAGCTGAGGGTGGGCGTGTGCAGCATGATGCCCGAGGGAGGTGACCAGGTGCCGTCCGACTTTCTCGCAATAAGGATGCCGGAGCCTCCGGAACCCGTCATCCATAAGCCGCTCCTCATGCAGGAGAAGACGGCGATGCCCGCGGCGTTCTGAATGATGCGTTTTGGGATTTTCCTGGGGGCCTGTGCCGGGGAGCCAGGGGAGTCTGCTGCGGACGACGTGGATGATGTAGCCGGGGCGTCGTCGGGCACGAGGTAGCCATCGGCTGGGGTTACCGAATGTCAGCACGAGACGGGGGAAGGGGAGCAGGGTGCGATATGGGCGGGCGTACTGCAAAAGGACTTGAGGATGCGAGCGGCCTTGTCGCACTCGACGTCGAGCGAAGCAGGCCAGTAGGCCTCACGGTGGACGCGATGGCCATTTGCAGCGGCGATGTTGATCCTGGAGGGGAGCTTTGGGGCGTGGTTGTTTCGATGTGTCCAGCCGAAGAAGCCGGTGGGCTTGTTGCTGGCGCCCGAATTCCTCTTGTCCCAAGACGGCAGGAAAGCAGAGACGCGCTGCATCGTGGCCGGCGAGCGCCTCTCTGCCGTGGCCGGTGTGGCCAGGCGAAATGGTGTACGAGGGGGCGAGAGGCGGGGTCGGCGAGTCGAGGCCGCGAGCCACGGGGGGTTGAAGTTGGGCTCGATGGCGAAGGAAGGCGAAGTGATGATGTTTATGATGGATGGGACGGGCGGATAGCGGTGGAGCGGGCGAAATGAGAGAAGTCGAGGGGTGGGCGTCTGTCGCTGACGGCAAGGCGCTAGCTAAAAAGGTAGCTCGTACCGTGCTGGAGAGTTTATCAGGTAGGCGGAAACCTGGCAGAGGGCAGCGGGAGCTGTCTTGGCTGCATGCCTTGCCGGCGGTACATCGTTGACGCCTCCTTTGTTGGAGGTGAAAGGGTACAGTAGGAAGGTAGGCTGGTGCAAGATTGAGCTCGTCTCGAGGTAACTTTTACATACAACACAGAGGAGTGCTGGCGGTCGGTGCAGAGCGATGACCCTGGCGCGCATCCATGGACATGGTATGTATGTTCCTTGACCTACAGTGGGTAAGGTACCTACCTAGGTAGCCGGCTGCCTAGGAAGGCTGGCTCCAGGCAGTCAGTCAGTCAGTGGCTGCTGCTGGCTGGGACGACAACAAACCCAAGCAAGTCACCAACAAACACGAAAATTCAGGGGCGGGCCCGGCCAGTGAGTGACGTGGGCACACGGGTAGCGGGCGATCTGGTCCAAGCAGCAGGGAGCAGTGCCAAGAGCGCGTGCAGGGGTCCGGCCGTTGGCGCCATGAATGAGGGCGGTCCCTGCGCAGGGCTTCGGTGTTGGGACGGTCCTGTAGAGAGAGAGAGGCTGGCTGGCATCGGCCGATGGGCTATACTTGGAGCCTCGATCGAGCACAGTCAGTATCCGTAGCACCCAGTCCTCCAGGCAGCCTCTGAAGAATCCCGTGCGCATCTCCCTCCGAGTCAAACGACGAGGCAATCAAAGGCCAGAATGCGGGGGCCCAAGCAGCCACCGGCCGGCCCACTGCAACAAAGTCGCGCCCAAAGACAAAAAGAAAAGAAAAGTGGCCGCATGTGGTGCTTATGCATGCACCAGTGAGTCCTCCTGATGGGGAACAAGTGTGGCGGCGGGGCGGGTACCTGCCGGCCAGCGCTAGACGGACGCTAAGAGACAGGCCTCGGATGGACAAAGAACCAAGAGGCCAGGAATGAAGGGGAGTGTGGCTTAGCGAGTCGCTGCATGTTTCTCATCACCAGGAATCACGTACAGTACGGATACAGTCCTCCAGGCCTTTTCTTTGTATCATTGGAGTGGGACTTGGTAGACAAAGGCAGCTCCGGCACGTTACTGCATCGACACCTGCCGAGGGTCGGTCATCAACGCCTCGGGAATGCACGAGATGCAAAAGACATCAAAGGTAGTGCTGAACTGTACAGTGCAGTACCTACGTTATTCATGTTCTGCGACTCGATACTGCTCACGCATGTATCCGTAGTACCTAATGTACTGTAATAATTACTGGACGTCGCTGACAAGGCAAGCAGCCGCCGCCGTGCTTGACACTCGCTCATTCTCATCATCACCAACACCGCACTCCCAAACCGCCCAGGCTTGCAGGCGTTGTTGGCCGCCTCTGAAGCTCCCAAGTTGCCATGGCCAAGACGTGTTGGCCGCCATCTTCATCTAGAATCTCGCATCTCACATGTCTCTTCGTCTTCCCGCGTACGCTCGCGGCGCCACCCGCCGTCGTTGCGAGCCGGCCCCGTCCTGACGGCTGCATCCGCCGCCGCCCCAGTACGAACGGATATCGACATGAAATGCTTGCGACGGCGGGTGCGAATCGTGCACTGTACTGTACATGCAGTACGCCGTTGTGTCACTCGCCCGAGGGTTGCAAAAACTATAAAAAGCAAACCGGGCCTGCAAAGGAACCTCTCTTTTTATTCGCATTCCTGAGCATTCGCTTCCGGACAGGCGGGCTCTTGGCGTCAGGCTCAAGACATGTAGGGCCCTCGTAATGGCGAAATTTATTTACTTCTATTCCTGGACGCGACGAGAACCGACGCTCCCAGGTTTATCCCGCAAGGCCCTCCCTGCAGAACACCCCCCATATCTGGTGCCTGGTTATTACATCAGACGACTAGCATGCCGGACGTCGACGGATGAGGCAGACCTGCTAATTACATGCACCGCTACGTTATTGACGACGACGTATGGATGCCACAGCAGAAGCTCGCTTCGCGCCTTCTCAAAGGCCCTGCCGCCATGATGTGTCCCTGGTGTCCCTGGTGATTTTTACCCAAGGGCTCGGCACGGCACTTACAACCGTGGCATTAGAGGCATGCCATTACCTCGACCTCGCCGGCGCGTCCCACCCAAAAAGCAACCCAGCCCATCTGCTTCCCCGGTTGCTTGTCACTTGTGTGGATTCATCACGAGGGAGGGACAGGAAAAAAAAAGGAAAAAAGGGGAGAGCCTCGATCCGATCCCAGACCCGCACCTCATCTCTCGTCTCTCCCTCTGCGCCACATGCGCGTCTTGCCCTTTTCACACGTGTTAATTATCGTCCATCTCTTTTTCCTCCGGCGCCGAAACCCCTGTGGATACAGTGCAGTCCAGCGCTGCTCCGGCTGTAACTTACAGCGCGTCCCTCGGCTAACAACAAAGTGCCTTATCAAGCAACGTCGACCGCACTGACCCTCTTTCTTCTCCGCTCCGGTGCTGGAGAACCCTGCTCCCTGACCTCTTTCTTTCTTTTTGCTGCTTCAGCCTCTTTCTCCATCTTGATCCTTTCTTTTTTCCCCCTGCTTTCCGCTCCCCCCTCCTTGCGGGATATCCAGTACTCCGTACTAGGCCCCGGCTTCTTTCGCTCGGCCCTGCTTTCCGACCGACCGCCCCGACGCCCGCGATCTCTGGTCTAGCCGCCCCCCCCCTCGCTCGGAGTTTTCTTTCCTTGCTTCACCATCGGAGACAGAAGAAACTAAGGGTCCCCTCGGTCGAGCCACTCCCGTCGCCCCATCTACCGCCGTGGCTGGCCTTTGGCGGCATCTCAGATACGCGGGCCGGCCCCGTCTGATAGCCGAGCCAGGCTCTCGCCTTGAAGAGTCATCGTGCTCAAAGCCCCCAAGACAAAAGAACCTCAGCCCGCCAGGGGTCCTCAGCTGCCTCCCGGCTCTTATCGGCATCTTGCGCATTCTGTCCTCGTCCAACGTGACATGTGTCGTCGCAATCTCCGCCGTCTCAGCAAAAAGGCTCACATCACCAACGGTTCACGTGAATCAAGATGCCATCTGCGCTCATCGTCATCAAATCTCAACACGCCCCATTTACCGACGGCCGCTGCACTTCCCGTGACGTCTGCTCAGCCCTCCCGGATTCAAGAGTCCGCTTCATCCGCAACCGCGACGCTGTCTCCCAGCTCCATCTGTTCCTACCCAAAAGGGGGCATCGGGCCCTTGAAGCGTACACGACGCTCAGCCACGTGACGAAGCCTACCGCCCATATCCATATCTCCCCGTCCACATCCGGCTGGTAAAGATGCTTTAGAATCTCGTAGACATGAAGATAAATCGTAGTGATAGAATGCGCAAAGTCTGGTCCTTCTCTCCCTCCCATTACCAAAGGCCCTGGGCGAGAGAGGGAGAGCAAAACGTGAGAAAGAGAAAAGCTGTCGTTACACAGCTTTATCCGTTGTGTTGCCTGGGATAAGCCAAAGGTAACGGATACCTTTCCAGTCCCATTGAGTGACTACCGGACGGGCCGGAGAGACGGACGGGCTTTCCCTCTCCCGCCAATAATCTCGGGCTCCGGCGCAGCGGCACCTATGGTCTCCGGCCGCCCCCACGCCCCCCCTCTCCGGGGACCCACACACCGAAATCCCCTTGAGCCTCAACTCAAATTTCACATCCACCACGCCACCACCACACATTATCATCACGCCCCTTTCCTTCACGTCCGAAAGCCTGAACACACCACATCTCGAATGCTTTCTCTCCCCCCTCCGCTTCCGCCGTAGACGTGGCCAATGCACGTCGATATTGCGCTGGACAAGAACAAAAGAAGCCCAAGTCAAGCTCCCCTGTCCCTTCCCTCTCACAGCCATGTTGAGGTAAGTCTCAACCCCCCCCCCCCTCAACCGTCTCCTTCTGAGTAGGCGCTGACTGCTTCCGCCCCCCTTTTCCCAGTACCTTCAAAAACCTCTCCCCCAAGCTCCGCCTCGGCGTCGGCGTCGGCGTCATCGCCTGGGGCCTGGCCGGCCTCTACCTCTCTGACCGCGCCGAGGAGAAATTCGGCCTCACCCCGTCCGACCAGGACAAGGAGCTGCTACGCAAGTGGACACCGCGAGTCATAGCAGTTGACAAGCCAGACGGCAAATAGCACCGTTCCTCATAGTCGCTTCAGGGGGCCTTGTCCTCGCCTCAAGCCACGCCTCTAGCAACCTACTGTCAAGTCATTGGGGCGCCGCGTCGGCAAAAGCCCGTGGTCCAATCAGCCATCGCTACAACTTGACTTTATTCACTTTTCCTCTTCGTCAACTGCCCGTTTTCATCATCCTGCCGTGAAGCTTGCCACCACCAGTCCATTCAAGCCCAAATACATACAGCGCAACGCGACAAAGTCATTGATCAGTCCAGGCCAGCAAGTCGTCATGGCCCACCGCGAAACCACAGCAGCCGACCGACCGTCCCTTCTATCTTGATCGAAAGTCTAATAATGCACACTCAACTCCCCTCACCTTGTCTATCCCTTTTTGGAAATTTATTGCAGAGCTGGGCCGCCAATGTCGATGTCCCGCGTAGCTTGGCCAGTCGGGCGTCATGAGCCGAGTCAACCCCCGGGCCGTCCTTTGTCGTCCAAACCGCAATGGGTCCTCGACAGCCAGGCAAAAGAAAACTGAAAAACAAAACACGAACAAAATCTCAACGCCACCAGATGCAACCTCCTCCCCTGAATGCTCCTTGTCGATCATAAAATGTCGCCTTCGAATCTCTGGTGTTGATGTTGAGGGTAGATGCGGCTCCAATCTCATGCCCGCCCCTCGAGAGAAACAGTGGTGAATACACCGCCAATAAAACGTCCAATCTTCAATGCCATGCTGCCCCGTATGCTCTCAAATCGTTTCGATCACTCCCCTTTCGAACTTTTTCAAGGCGGCCAAGCTAGGCCAGACGGAAGACGTGCGCAACGCATATTCCGGGTCGAATTTAGTCGCTCGGTTGTCTTGCGCAAGTTGCCCAGCTTTGATAGCCCGCCATGTTGACCCAGCAACCCACACATCTGCAGATCCGGTGTGATGGATCCGACACTCGAGAACCGCAAGCCGCAGAAGCCATGGGGCATTGTCCAAGTCGGTATCCCATTCCCAACATAAAACACACTCCATGCAGCTTAGTGGTAGGGAGTAGATCTGACCAGGCGCAACTGCCTCTCGCGCGACAAGTACTGGTGGCGCCTGTCGTGCAATTTGGGAGTAGCTGTCTCGCCCCTTTGGTGTTGCCGCCCGGACTCATCCTTGATGCGAAATACGCTCCACGGCTGCTTGGAGTCCCTTGGGCAGTGCAATTCTGTCCACCGCATTCTGGTTCCCGAGCGATTGCGAGCAGATGACACTTTGAGCAAAGGACTAGAGCGCGCCTCCACTCGAGAAACGTTGCGACAGAGCAGGGCCGTCGTGCATGGTTGTGCAGGGTTTCGTGGATCCGCCACCAAAGACAGACACGGGGTTGTAACGGTGAGGTGTGGGTCCATCGACTCGATATGGGTGGATAAAGAAAAATTAAGGATTTAGTAGAAAGAGCTGGCTTGGAGGATTCTCGGCATTCGACGGCTTGCCCCACTTGGAGCCGATGACGGGATCTCGGGGTCGGCGATCCGCCATCATTCCCGTCGAGGTATTAGGCTCGGTTTTGGTTCCGATCTGCTTCTGTCCATGATTAGGAGGGTGATGCCATCAGTATTTGGAGAGGAGATTGATGCGCACCCTGGAACATCTGAGACCAGTCAAGGCCGGGTTGTTGGCTGGGGTTGGAACCAGCATACATGGGCATCCCATTCTGTCCCGGAGGCATGCTGTAACTCGGCATCTGCTGATTGTGCATCGAATTCGGGACCTCACCGCCGTAGGGCTGCGAGGTTCCCATGGCAGGCATGTTCCTTCGATCCTGATTGCCGCCGTTCTCCATCCTGTTCATGCTGTTTGACCGAGAGAGCTGGCTCTGGTCACCGGGCATATTGTTCATCCCGTCCGAGACGGGCACCATGCCGAAAGGGTGCACCATGCCGTCCCCGGGCATGTTGTTCAAGCCATTGAGATGGTTCATGTCGCCCTCGTTGAGGCCAGCCGCCTTCTGGGCCTGGGCGTTCTTCTTAACGTGGGCTTGAGGGTGGGACAAGTGGCTGGCTCCGGTGGGATTTCCCCGGCGGATCGAGCACTTCTGGAAGTGACGCTTCAAGATGTCACTTCGCGAAAACGTATCACGGCAAAGTACACACATGTAGGGACGATCGCCCGTGTCTGCAGGAGTTTGTCAGCGTAAACAGCACGCGGGAGGGCGTGGATCGTCACTCACGTCGGAGCAGATGGCGCTTGAGGTGCTTGGCGTGGAGATAGGTCTTTGTGCAGTGAGGGCAGGGGAACTTCCCATCCGCATCCTTGACCGGGATGACGGTGCTCTTGGCCGCGCCTGTACCGGCTGCAGGGGCAGCAGGACGTCCGGGGGCGCTGGGAAGGATGCCTCTGCGGCCCTGCGAGCCGACAACATGCGTAGGCTGATCGCCCTCCTGCATGACCGGATTTGGCTGCATCATGGAGCCGGGTCCGTAGGGCGAAGAGACGCCGGGCTGCGGCATGATGCCGCCAGGAGGCATCGGGCGCAAAATGGGGGGGCCACGACCGCCAGCGGGAGCGGGGGCAATCGGCTGGGGATGCGCGGCGGCCGTGGTGGACTGCGGCATCATGGCGGCCGAGGTGCCGTAGCCATGGTGGGGAGGGTACGGGTTTTGGGCCATCGAGTAGACGCCTGGCCTCGAGGCGGGCTGCGACGTGTTCTGGTAGCTAGGCAGATTGTTGGTCGTCGAGTTTGGCGTGTTTGGCGTTCCCGGAGTTCGCGGCGTATGCGGGTGGCTGCCGTACATGGGCTGCATGGCCGAGGTTGGAGGCTGCAGAGGTGGGAGCGTCTGCGGCAGCGGTGAGCCCGAGTGAAGTTGGTTCGGAGACAGGGCCGTAGGCGACGGGTATGACTGTGACGCAGATGTCGCGTTTATACCATTGGAAGGATATTGGGAACCGTCCATAGTAGTGCGCGAGACGCGTCGTGAAGCGGGCAAGGCGGGCGTCGGGCGACAGAGGTGAGGGCGAGGCGAACTGGCGACGGCTCGAGCGGTCGATAATGACTTGGATCTTGGACGACGGGATGAAATCGGGACCCCAAGATGGATGCAAAAAAGATGGAGAGTCGCGAGCAACGGCTGCAAGGCCCACGCGACGATGCGAGAAGGCGTTCCGGGGAGGTGGATGAGGTGGCTCAAAGCAGGTCCCTCTGGAAGGTGTGGTAGTTGGGGGATGGTTCCAGAGTGGAGACCGGGTCTCGATCCTTTTTTATTTTTTTTCCTTCCCTTGGGGGGCTCTCTATAATTTTTTTTCTCAGGGTGGAGGGGGGAGGAGGGGGGGTCGGCGACTGTCAGGTACAACCGCGCGCGCAAGGCCAAACCCAGTGGGAAATGTGGGTGGAGATTCAAGGTCCGAGGTGGTGAAAGAGCCCTTTGGCGATGACCCAGATGAAGGTACTTGTATCGCGCGCGTGTGTGTGTTCGATGGTGGATGCAGCGGCAGAAGCGGGACCGTTTTTTTTCTGATGCCTGTTCGATGATGGCAAGTGGGCCCTTGCCAGAGACCGCAAGCAGAAAAAGGTGGTACTGGGATCCAGTAAAAAGACGAGACCGAAGCCGATTTTTTCCTCGCCTGGGGCTCCTGTTTCCGTGTTTGCACTGGCAAATGGCGCGCGCATGCAGAATCCACGCGGGTCGGACGTGAGGCTGTTGCGGCGGCGCAGGGCTCTTGTTGCAACGGGATGGCAGAGGGAATGCTTTGCCGGGGAGGATGGAGGAAGAGGAAGTGAAAGAGGGAGAGAGAGGGAAAAAGAGAAAGTGAGAGGTCGGAAACCAGCGGACCAGTTACGAGGTGAGGTGAGGGCAAAGGGTGTGTGCGATGTACCTCGTGCGGGGAGTGGCTGCAGTAGGTACCAGGACCGCCGGCCTTGGGCAAGTAAACGCGCCCCAGGAGGCGTGTAGCGGCGACATTTAGCGTTTGCGCGTTGCTGCCTGCCTGCCTGCCCGCCTGCCACCCGGGTACCTGGAAGTACCTTTCTCTTCCTTGGCGCGCCCTGCTGAGGGGAGAGGGAAGAACGCAAAGGGAAAGAGATGGCAGCTCTCCTGCTAGCCATGATTATCATCATGCGCACTCCCTCGGTGCTATGCCGTAGGGAAAAGAAACCATCGTGGACGAGGTTGATGCCGGATACGGACCAACACACCCTTCCTTGCCTTGTCTCGTTGCGTCTCGCCGGCTGCAGCTCGTGTGTGCGAGAATAACGTACTGCACAGTACAGTGTGCACGCACGCACCCGGCACACATGCAGGCCAGATCCCTCGCCATGCTCGCGCATCAGCAAGCAAGCACAGCACGCATCGCACACTTAGTCGTGGCATTACTCACTTTCAGCACGCCCTTGATTTGGCTGCTTGGCTCTGTCGTTCTCGCCTCTCCGCAAATCAAACTCTCCATAGCGTGTGGTTTGAATCGAGTTTTATGGCCCGTTTATTAGTTTCATGGGCCCGAGGGCTATTTTTCAACCCTGCCTGAATAGTTTGCCTGCGGCGGTTGGCGGCTCACCAGGTCCTCGGTACTCGACCCCTACCTTCCCACCTTCCCTTCTCGGGACTCAGGCGGCGCCCCAGGCTGTACCGCGAGCGTACCCGAGTACCTCAAGGCTTGCCGTGCCTGACTTTTTCCATTACTCGCGATTCGTAAAGCATGAGTCGTCTACTCGGCCACTGACGGCTTTTTTTTAATCTCTACGACACATGCGACTACTCGTGCTCATCATGCCTGTACTCGGCCTCGTTTGATTACACACAATGCCTCACCGTCTGCATGCAGAGAGGGAGCGAGGCCCTAGCGTTGAGACGGCGCACCGCCACACCATGTAGCCGCCACAAGCAGGCGGCTTTGCGTTTGTGCTGCTGATGGCAAAGTTGCCCATTTTCGGTGGGGGAAAGGGGGCGTGTTCTGTACCAAAGATGCCTCCAAGCCCAAGTTCCCCACCAACATTTTGTGCAGACAGCGTCGGCACTGTACTGTACAGTACCTGCTTGGGGCCCAAGTACTAAGAGGTACCTTATTATTAGTATCAACAGAGGTCCAGGTAGGTACTCGGCATGTACAGCTCTGCATTCGACCCCCTGAGGAGACCAGGTTCAGGGCTCGGGACATCTTGTGCATAGGACAGAGGTTGCTGCCATCGAACTACTGCCTTGGGCACAGTACGTTCCGGTGGTTTGAGAAGCAGCCGGGCGAACCATGCCAGCGAGCCATGGCAAACTGCTCGGTCAGGGATGGAGGCAACAAACCCAAACCCATGCGCCACGCCAGCTTGGGACGAGCGACAGAAAGGGGGAGGGGGTGGAAGCAAGGGGCGTAAACCATGAATGTATCGAGTACACACGTGCCAAGAACGGGGCTCCCCATGCTCTCACTTGCGCATCCTCATCCTCATCAGTACGAGGGACGACAACGGCCGGCCCTTCACCCATCGCAATACCGTTCCTCGTATGTACAGTATGCCGACAACCTCAATGACGATACGATGCGAGGCCGCATATAGTCGATGTTACCTCACTGGTCCTGCACCGACAGTCTGCGGCCAGCTGCTAAGGCAACGACACAGACGCACGGTTGGCTACAGAGACAAGAACCATGGCCAGCGGAAAGTAGCCCTGCAGGGCATGACCTCATCGACGGTGGTGATGGCCCGCGGATCTTCGCCGACCGAGCCTCGGGGCTGTGACGACGCCCATTCGCGCGCCATCTAATAGTGCCTTTGGCCCTTCAGCGCCTCTTTTTGGCACCTGTGTACCATCACTGCCAAGTGCCCGTGCTGTAGAAGGCTGCTGTTGGCGGGAAAGAAACAGTAGGTAGGTGGTGGTGGTGGTGGTGGTGATGGTGGTGGTGATGGTGGTGGTGCGTCGTATGTCAGTAGGTATTGCATGCTCGGGCTGCTCGCAGATAACGGAGTGCCTGCTAGCCCAGGCATGGTTAGCCTTGTGATACGATGCGTGGAAGAATGTGCGAAGCATGCACCTACGGACCTTGTGTGCCGCGCCAATAATAAGGTTTATTAATTGGCGTCTGTCCGTGTTGGATATGGCAATGGCAAAACGGCAAGCAAGGCATTGCAGGTGTATTGTGCGGTATTTGCGGTGGTTGGGTGGGATCGCGTTCGAAACCTTGGACGTCCAAACCATGACGACGGCCTTGATCAGCTGATGTTCTGCCCTGGCCCAGACTCTGTCCTCCACCTCTGGTAAGACGTCCGGCACGCAACTGCGAGTCGAGGTTTGCCGCGCCCGAGCGAGCGAGCTAGGGGGTCATTTGGGGCTTGGCGAAATCGATGAGAGAGGTCGGCCAACTGACTTCGACGCCGGCCGCCCGTAGCCGTATGCACTTGTCACCAAAGGCAAGGTAGGTAGGTAGGTAGGTACAAGGGCAGGCCGAGTAATGTCGTCGCCGACTCTTGACAGAAAGGTGTGTCGGTAACGCATGCGCCTAGGGCCGGTACCTAACTGGGCTGCAAGATGCCTCTGGCATGCAAGTAGACGGAGGAGAGGAAGGGGTATCCAAGCCTGTATGTACCTCTGGTATGCATCGTCGACTCGTAAGCGTTCCGAGGCCATGATGTGCAGCATCCACGAGTCAAGGCTCCCGCGACGCATTGCCAGCTGCCAAGTCTTTCGTCGGTCCTTTTCCCTGCGCGTTAGTCAAGGGAAAAGCCGTCGGGTGCTTAAGCGTTGCTGGAGCACGTTCCCAGCCATTACCCGGGATACCTTTTGTAATTAGACCAGGGTACTGGGGGGGACGAGATCCATTTTTCTTTGAGTATTAATTAATACCTACTATTTGCCCCGGAGCAAATCTCTATTCGGCCCGGATTCTCTAGAAATCCTCTTTTTTAATTGGATGATATATATCTTAGTCATCATTGCGATATCTTAAGTATCTTCAAGTCTCGTCTTGTACGTCGCGCTCACCTCGCGCGGGGGATAAACCCCCACAGTAGGGCCCCTCCCTAAGGGGGACCCCTCGTCTACTGGCTCGGGCGCTCGAGTACGCTTTTCCGAAGTTAGAGCTCTCTACAATTTTCCAGGAATTTTCTATTAAGAGATAGCCAATATAAAGTCCTAGCTAGTAACATCTAGGTACTTTCACTTTAGCGGGTTGGGCCGAATAGATATTTGCTCCGGGGTAAATAGTAATAGTACTCTTTTCTTTATGACGACTCTCCTTGCGATTGCACTACGGCGCCTTTTGGCATGGCCCATGCAGAGCGTACTATAGTTCTAGTCGTCTACACGCACTGTGTATTGCTTCCAGGTTGTTGCTCGTACAGGTCTCTGTACATCCATCATGTACATGCCAAAGTAGGGCATCAACATCGCATGCCACTTGCCGTATGCTTTTGCCGGCGTGCCGCGCTCTTCTCGCAGCGTCTGTTCTTGGAGGGGAGCGATGCAGTAGGTCGAGAGGCAGGTGCCTGAAACGCACGCGTGGCGTGCTACGCGCGTCGGCACCTTGAAGATTGTCGTCGCCTCCCAGGCCGTCGTTCGAGCCCACAAGGCAGATCGGTGGACCGTCCAGTCCTGCTCCCCATGGAAGGGACCGGCGGCCCCCCATCAACCCCTCTAAATAGCCTGCTGTTCCAGTGCGGAAATGGGGACGCCAAAAGCTTCGGCGAGTGATCCAGAAGTTTTTTGCGGTCCCCAAACGGCGGGGTCCTTGCCGCGACGAGACGCAGATTTGGAGAAATTCGGAGGCAGGCCGCCATCTCGTGTCCACCACCGACGGACAAGCACATGCAGTATCTCCGGCCTCGGGCGCATGCAAACGCTCCATGCGACGACTCTGGTGCAGCATGTGCCCAGGCCAGGCAGCCAGGTCTGCCGGACCTCGCGCATCAGCATCGGCATGGTCAACCGCCGACTGCTCTGGTCGGCAAAAGGCCGAGAATCGCTCTCCCATGCGCTGTTGTAGCCTGATCCCTGCACCTTGGGACCTCGCATGCAGAGAGCATGCTTGCGGGAAAACAACAGAGGTCAAGCAATCAAGCAAGACCCTGCCACCTTGCTCGAATTAATAACCGCTATTATTATGTACCGTGCCGTGTAGTGTCCTACTGCACTGTACATGGACTGAAGTGCGCATTGCGGAGATGCTGCTGCTGGTCTCGTCATCTCCTGGCGTTGACGAGGGGAAGAAACACGAGGAAGGGTACGTACTCCGTACGTATCTGTATGTACAGACGCAAAAAGCAACGAGGCGGCGCGCCGACGTCGACGACTACCGGTACTGCCAACGTATGAGCACCTTGAGAGAACGTTATGTAGTAATAGCTGATGTCTGCATAGGTAGGTAGACAAGGTGAAAGAATTTCCGCGGGGTGGCGGAATGGCGGCTTCGAAGCCCGACCGAGCTTTCTCCGAAGACGGGGGCGTTTCTGCAGTACGAAGCACAGCTCTCACCGCCAAGCTCCCGCGGCTTCTCTTGATGCTTTTTTCCCTTTGGTGGCACGGGTGGGGGTGCGTGCGTGCGTGCAACTCGCTCTTGAGCTGCTTCCAATCACCATCCCGCTTCTTGGCCCACGCGAGTCAACAGAGAGGCGGCGGATTCTCTGACAGCAACCTGATACATCCTTCAGCGCGTGTGCGGGCGAGACAAGGACAATGTGCTGCCCTGAAGCTTCAGACAAACACGCCGCGCACACACACGAGCGAGTCCCTCCCTAGTTGGCTGTTGGTCGGCAAGGGCGACGAGCATGGGCTGACAATCTCACTTTGTCACTGCGCCAAGGCCAAATCGGGATTCACGTCCGTTTGCGACATCTCGACCCCTCCAGCAGAGAACCCGGCCGGCTGCCGGACAAGGCACCAGCATTTTCCACCCTCAACTGGTGTGCTGCACAGTAGCCATGAGTTACGTACGAGCGGGCCATGTACTCGCAGTCGCTGCGTCTCGAGCCGCACTTCGGCTGTCGGGGCACTGGCCACCTCCCTCGCTCGCTCGCTCCCTGCTTCGGCCGCCGTCGGCGGACCTGCTAGAAGCGGGATCCCGACTCTCTCGCACCCCCTTCTCTTGCACCTACGGACAGCCAGATAGCGGTCCGTGGTTCTGGGCGGATGCCGATTGCCTTGTTGTCCCGTTTCTGTGCGACGGAGAGTCCCCAACACACACACACACACACACACACACGCACGCACATCGGCATAGCCATACATCAGACATGGCTCCGCCGTCGTGCATAATCGGAGGGTTGGGGTTTGGTGTCACGCGTGCAGAGAGGGCCGAATCCGAGGGTGAGGCAGGCAGTCTGGGTCGGCTTGCACAAGGATGGCTAGCTGGTGGCCCTGTCTCTGGCCGTTGGCGTCGGCGCAGCGCAGCCCTGCAGCGAGAGATCCCAGCTGTCCGGAGCGCGACTGTGACGTTGGACAAGAACCACAATTCTTGCTCTAAGCGCCAGCACGGCATTCGACAGCGTGCCTGGCCAAGCGGGACTGGAAAGAGCCTCATGTGGAGGCGGTCCAGACATTGCCGTCTCCAAGAGAAAAGGACCCCATTCGCTCCCGTCCCACACGGCCTCACTGCAAAGAGGCAGTGCCGCGCTTGTAGTGCAACGGCGGGAGACCAGGGGAAGAGGAGAGCGGGGAGACAACCAAGCTGCCCTGAAGAGGAGCCCGTGGGTGTTGAGATCTCCCCGACGGCCCCTTGGCCCGGTCTCAATGTTACGGCCAGTTGGTCGGCAATGCTGCTCGTTGGCCTCGGGGGCGCGCGCGCCAATTGTGCCTACACCGGGCTTCGCACCCCCGTCGATTGTCACGCGCGGAAACAAGGCCTCTCATCGCTCTTTGGTCAGTGTCGCTCGCGAGTTTCCAGAACGCGCATGCACGCGGCAGACAGCTCAGTTCGCCTGCAGACAAAGGCGCACGCACGCGCGAGTCATGCCCCCCGGTACTCGGTCGTCTCACGAGACTCGAGCTCCGTCGTGCCGTGACCAGATACAGGCTCGTGGCAACAAAGGTACTGTAGCATCTAATCGGCACCCGACGTTGTGTACCTCGGTGTACGAGGCATACGCGAACATACATACATACAGTAGTTACTGTTACAGGAGTCGGGAAGGCCGACCTCGGACCATGGCCGACGTGCCCGTTGGCTGCCCTTTTCTCCCACCGCTCTCGTCCTAGTGCAGAGCTAGCTAGGTATTTGGCATGACGGGCGAGGATTGCCAGAGTCTTGCGCAAACGAGCAAGGTAGTTGCTCAACAGTACAGTCACTTCTGTCGGCCCAGGGGGGGGGGGCGGGGAGGGGGGGCGGATGGTAAGCCGCCGACAGGACGCCCTCGCTGTTGTGTTGGGGTGCGCTTCTGGCTACCGCCGTGGCGGTCGACTCCGCTTGCATGTATCCATTCGATTGTTTTTTGACATGGCGGCCGGCCTGGCTGGCGTTCGTCTCGAAGCCCTCGTAGATCAGACTATGGCCCATCCCCGGTTTCCCCCCCCCCTTTTTAGTGGGCGAGATTTTTTTATTTTTTTTAAAAGACGAGATAAAAGGGGATGCAGGCAAGGTGCCAGTGGGAGCAATGGGCCACGCGCGGGACCCGCTGGAAGGAGTGGTGTCGGCCCCGAAACCCCCCACGTCATTTGGTGGACCCTGTTTTTGTTTTTACTCCTTGGACCACGAGGAAAGAGCATTGCAACATGCGACATTGACGAAGACGCGGCCAGTATTTCCACGTATGAGCTCATTCATGCTCGGACAAAACGAAGAGGTCGGTACTTCGCACACCGCAAAGACAGACATGTACTGTGCCGCAGTTGAGGCACCTTGCCAAAGGTGGATACTCCGTGCTATGTAGCAGCTAGCATCAGATCAAATTCCCACGTGGGAGTGGTCTCATCTTGCTGTGCGGGTCGCACACACACGCACACGCACACGCACACACACCCCCCCTCTCAAGACGAGCGAGGTAGACGCTCTGTACTCTATACCTTGCACATGCCCGCCCATGCGCGCTGGAAAGTTCCGTACGTCTGTTGCGGTGCGCAGAACAACAGCGTGAGTGCCCAACAGACAGAGAAATGGTGACGCCAACGCTGCCTGGGATCTGTTTGCCCGCCACCGCCGGGGCCACACAAGCATGGTATCTGAGCTTTTGCCATTCTGAGGCGCCCCGAGTCTGAGGCTGTTGCTCTAGACGGAGCCGCACGCAGCCTTGCTAGTATTGAGTACTTGCGGCGGTCCCCGGTACCTGTGGCCACCATTCTCCCTCGAGGCACCCGGAGACTGCGAGTGCAGCAAGTTGCTCGGTGAGGGCTGCCCCATACAGGTAGTGCGTTGGAAGGGGAAGCGTCTAGATTGGAACCCTGGCTAGTGGTGTGCACTGTGATGCACTGTGCCGTGTACGCCTGTACTGGTGTCTATAGCGCGCCCTCGCGCGATTACCATGTACAGCTAACAGGGTACTGTACCTACTGTAAGTAGCAATATGATGCGTGTCCTCGTGCCGAGAGAGAGAGAGATCCTTGCCCTCGTCTCGTCGTCCATCCTCGTCGTCCACCCTCGTCGTCCACCCTCGTCGTCCACCCTCGTCGTCATCGACTGCGCTTCTCCAAAGTGTCGTCGTGTCCGAGAGGGTGTTGGCGCGGGTAAATCATTGGGTTCCAAGATGTCTGACAAGTTGGTTCGTCGTCAAGGGGGCCCCGCGGATGCACGACGCCTCTCCGCAGCGTGGCGACGTGCATATAACATACATACATGCGCTCACTTCGTACAGCAACGATGGCATGGCTCTCGACGGGGTGCGCGCAGCGTCGAGGGTGCAAAAGGGGCAGGTGTTTGTTCCCGTCTGCTAGCTCTCAGGTCTCGAGCCATCATGATGCTTGTACTGTGCTGATGTTATTCGAAAGGAGCCTTCCGTCGTGTATTATGGCTACCTATACAAGAGCCAAGAGCATCTACTTGTTAGATAGCCGGAGGACGCATACATCCATCCATCCATCCGGCCAACACGCCAATGATCCAACACACGCTCTGAGAGAGAGGGAATCACATCCCGCCCACGCGCAGCCAAAGCTTGGCCAACTGCGGCCTGCCGTTTCGTGTCGGTTTGCCCATGACTGGCACCCTCGGCCACAAAGTCCGAGAGAGGCCACCTTCATCTCGGATATGCAACCCGTTCATTTGCCGCCCTCGATCCCTTGACCCGACGACGCCCTGCCGCCATAGACCGTTGAGGCTATGCCCACCGAGCCTGCCCGGCTCTCGGGTTCCGCATCGAGTCACGGCCGCGGCGTACCGAGTTTTGGTTTGTTTTTCTCTTGATTTTTTTGGCTTCGCGTCACACGACCCTTGGCAATAGTCTACATATACTGTGTCGTGTGCTATAGCTCAAGGGCAAGGCGGGAATATTCGACAACTACTGTACAGCACAGGGTAAAGTTGAGCACTCTGTGCTGTGTATCTAATATATACGCATACCTAACGGACATATTCCTTGCGTGTCCAGCCAGTCGCATCTCGGCTCAGCCATGTTGAGTATCCAGGTGGGTTCCGAAAGGCACTCACGGGCTGCTCAGGGCGTCACCCTTGCCAGCTCTTGTCGTGTTCCCCTTCTACTTAAGCGTTCTTTCTTTCCTCCTTGGCTGTACTGTACGTCCAAGAGAGAAAAACAGGAAAAGATACATGCAGAGGAGGACGAAAGAAGCGCCCGGACAGACATGATATTCACACAACCTTGTTCGGATCTCGGAAGCGGTGAGGCTAATGAGCACAAGGCAGGGGCCGCGAAGGGGGACCAGCCAAGGACGACATGACATGCATCTGCACACAGGGACAATCCCACACGATTCAACTCCGTTGGCCAATGTCGGGTTGACGAAAGCGAAGGCCCCCCGGCCACGCTTCATCCGTCGGTCCGGTGTCTGCCGTGCGAGCCCAAGTCTTTCTGCCACTGTCGCCACGACCTTGGACTCGCGTTGCCAAGTACATACAGGCAAAGAGCTTTGCAGCCTCTGTCAACGTATCAATGTCAACACATGCAGTACAGACATTGAATACACGACACATGGCGGACGAGTTGGCGGAACGGGCCTTGTTCCTGCGAAGCGGCGTGAGCCAGCATGTGTCCAGGGCGTCGTCAACCATGGGCAGTTGCTGCAGGCTCGGGCACCCAGGCGAGCTGCGATGTTCGTTTCAGTTTCCGCCTCGGCTGACCGCAAGTTTTCCCCTTTGCCCGTCTGTCTGTTTGCGGATAAGTGCACACGGCACTTGTCCTTGGTCCGTCTGGCGAGCCTCCAAGCTCACGTCGACCATGGCCAGGGGAAGACAAGATTGCGCTCATACCGTCCCTCGCACATGCGCTCATCACGATTCAGCCTCCTCCGCCACGCATGGTAGGCCTCTGGTTGGCCTATGATATGTACGATGCTGCACTGCCCTGCGATGGGGATGCGAGATGATGCAGTAAGGCTCGCGTTGAGATGCAGGCCTCACGGAAGAACCCGTGCTCTTCCATCCGGGTTGTATTGTGCTGCAGGATAGAGTTGCTGCAGCATGTTGTGCGACGACGACGCTCTCCTTGTCTACGCGCTTGGTGGGATCCGACACGAACACGCCTCGACTGCCCCCATGCAGTCTATACAATATACGTACATACTGTAGTCTGTACGTGGGAATATGTCTGTACGATATGACCACTGAGTCACTGCGCAGGGCCAACTCGTCGAGTATCAGCCATTGTGGACCTTTGACAGCCCGCACATGCATTGGGAATTCAGCGCTCGCAGAACTGACAGGTAGCATCGCGACGCATGCAAAGGCTCGGCTCTCTGATACGAGCATGCTCCGAGGGAGGCCACATGCCGTCATGTGCAAAGCAAGGCGTACCGTACAGTGGTATTTTGCGCCGGTTCCAAGCCCCCCCAGGCTCAGTGTATAGTATGTACGACGATGCGTCTATGCACATTGTGCTCACATGCCATTCATTGCATCCGGCAACGTTCGTGTCGATGCGACGCGTACTGTACATGGACGCACAATGCAAGCGACATGCTCTGTACGTAAACGCACATAGCTCATGGTGTTGATGCTCGGAGATGTATATTTCGCTCTGAGTCTATGTACTGTATGTATTGGTAGAGATACGCGTGTACCGTGGGATGTCGCGTCACGCATGTGGTGTGTGCTTGAGGCTCCGGCAGTGTCGTGAAGCGTCTCGTGGTCTGACCTGGACTTTGAAGCTGCAGTGCCAAGCTCTCGTGATGAGTTTCCTCGTAAGTTGTATGTATGTGTGTGTATACCACACTGTCTCTCGGTATTTCGTCTTTTCGCCCCCTATGCCTAGGCTCTCAAGTCATGACAAGTGAGTCGAAGGCTTCTTGGGGGTTGGAGTAGTCCTTGTGCCTCGTCGGACCGGCACGCCCAACATTTCTCCGGTATGTGTGCCAGGAACTACGCGTGGCTGGTGTACGAGTCGATGTATGAAGTTTCGCGGGCAGACAGACCAAGTCTGTGTCCGCCTGTTCTGCCTCAGCAGTTGCCAAGAGTGCTTCGTAGCGATACTGATGTCAAGAGGCATGCCACGCTGTTTCGATGTTCGAGTCCATCTGCAAGACTTGCAGCAAATTGTACGTAAATGACATACATCCTCGGCGTTTAGCAAATGTTCTGCCACGTTAAGCTCTGGGTTAGGAAAGTAAGCGTCAGCAGAGCAGCAAACTTGAAGATCTGTATGTTTAGATGTCATGAGCTGCAACAATCCCACAAACGCAGCAATTGCCCGAGAAGGCACGAAGAAAACACTGAAAGAGAAACTTGAGCGGCAACAACGTCGAGACTTGACACCTGCTGCACGTTGGCCGTTCTCCTGAACATGAAAGTCGGATTGAGTCTCGCTATAGGGTAGGGAAGACGGGCTGGATGGCTTAGTCACCTCAAGACAAGACATTGAGAGTGGAGCCACGGCACGGGGTCGAGTATCCAATCAGACGGCCCCTCACTACGAGCATCCCAAAAACTGTGACCTGTATTGCTGAAGCCGCGAGCAGCTTCAAGCCGGTCCTCCGAATCATCGAGCCTCCCGCACAGCCATCGTCGGCTCAATGGCGTCGCAGAATGCGCTGTGGCCCTCGGCGGCTTGCCTGTCGAGGCTGAGCCGCCCCCTCCAGCTCCCATCGCTCCATCCGCCCTCGATGCGAACAGCGGCCTTCTCGACCACAGCCTGGCAGTGCAAACGCAAAACCAAGGACAACAACAAGAAGCGCGGTGTCAGCAGCCTGTACGGCTCAGGACCCCGAGAGCACCTGTCCATGTCGGACGTGCCACTGCCCAAGCCGCGCGACTTCAAGCCCAAGGTGGCCGTGGACGAGAATCATGGCCTCTGGGGATTCTTTCCCGCGCGGGGCAAGCTGCTGCCGACACCCCAGGAGGCCGAGTCGCACGGACGGGCGTGGACAGTCGAGGAGCTTCGCAAGAAGTCATGGGAGGACTTGCACTCGCTATGGTGGGTGTGCTGCAAGGAGAGGAATATGCTGGCGACGTCCCGGGCCGAGCTAGAGAGAGGGAAGCTTGGCTTCGGCGAGCGGGAATTCGAGCTCCGAGACGGCGAGGTCTGTCGTCCCAGAACGTCTGTTCCGCTAGGGCCGGGCTGACAAAACCAATTCAGGTCCAGAGGACGATGCGACGCATAAAGCACACGTTGACGGAACGATTCTACCTGTGGCAGGATGCCAACGACGTCGCCAAGTCGGACCCGGAGATTGACCTTGAGGCAGCGAACGGAAAGGTGTACAAGCCATCCGAATACGAGGATGAGATCCCGGAGCCGGACAGCTGGTCAAAGCCCGGGAGGAGAGCCGACGGAAACGCTGCAACTTCCCAAGGGAGAGAGCCCGACGAGCAGACGACCCTGGGACGGTGATATATTGACCGTTTGGGCCGTCGCAAGCTGAGATTGCGACGTATGCCCTGAAAGATGGGGTTGGACCACATGTACGGAGTATGGAGTACATACATGCAGGAGAACCATGTACGATATGTATCGCGAGTTGCGTGCGTAGATGACACGGCTAGGCAAGCATGACTACCTAGCCAGGCTCCTCTACTACGGTCGGGGCGGCATCGTGCGATGAGCTCCACGACGAGGAAAAGGCGCCCACCTGAATGTTGGAACGACAGGACGGATGGACATAAACGGCTCGACAAGGGGTGCTGCTATTCAGATAGTGAACAATCGCAGTACCAGCCAAGCAATCGGCTGAATGACCTCGCCCTCCCTGTTTTATCCCAACCGCATGGGAGAAGCCGATCGTCGGCGTCAATGGGGGATTGACGAGGTCATTTGGCACTACGCTGCACTGTATCCGCAAGAGAAAGGGCGCAGAGGACTGTGCGGGCCCCGTTGGCTAATTTCAACCAGTGTTCGGGACAATTTGCTTCCTCGCCATGTCTTGATTGCAAATTCCAAGGGCGGCGATGCCAAGGAGGGGACCCCGTTTTGCCTGGCAGAGAGCGGAGAGGGAGGTCAAGGTGAGGACAAGGCGAATCAAGGTGAGCAGAGGTGAGCCAGGGTAAGGGTGTGGACGGCCCGTCTCCCCCACCTCACCGACGCTTCTCCTCGCCCCTAAACCCCGCCAATTCAGACAGACCTTCATCAACCCCTCCAGCTCCGACCCCCGACTGACGCCCCCTTTGCACGACCGCGATACCATCATCCTGAACCGAACCCTCGAGCCTACAATATGGAGGAGATTGCAAAGGAGTACGACGTCATTGTGGTGGGCACCGGTGAGTTGCACCAGTTCTCCGCGCCCTCCCTCGGTTGCATGGCGCTGGCGACACTGCAGCGCCGGTTCTTGCTGCCACGGCCCTGCTGACTGGTCCTGGTTCGTCTAGGCTTGACCGAGTGCATTCTCTCCGGGTACGCAGCCGGGCCAGGCACTGCTCCATGGCCATCTTCCCTCGTATAGGGCTGAAAGCTGATGGTCTCTTCTGCTGCCAGTGTCCTGAGCGTCAAGGGCAGAAAGGTCTTGCACATTGACCGCAACGATCACTACGGAGGGTGAGTTCCCGGCACGAATGCCACTCATTGGCATTTCTGGGCGTACCAAAATCCCCCCCTTTCCACTCCCTGTCCCCATCCGCTGACCGCTCGTCCCAAACCACAGAGAGGCAGCATCTGTCAACCTCGAGACGGTAAATATGCTCCACCGCACCCCAAACTGCCTTCGTCTCGGTTTCTGACCGCGACCGCCATCCGCAGCTCTTCAAAAAATATGGCAACTACCAAAAGGGCGAGGAGCCGTGGAAGCAATACGGCCGTCCCAACGACTGGAACATCGACCTCATCCCCAAGTTCCTGATGTCCTCAGGCGAGCTGACCAACATCCTCGTCTCCACCGATGTCACCCGCTACCTCGAGTTCAAGCAGGTCGCCGGTAGCTACGTGCAGCAAGGCGCCGGGCCCAAGGCCACTGTGGCAAAGGTCCCATCGGACGCTGCGGAGGCCCTCAAATCGCCTCTCATGGGCCTGTTCGAGAAGCGGCGCATGAAGTCCTTTATCGAGTGGGTTGGCTCTTTTGACCAAAAGGACCCGGCCATTCACAAGGGTTCGTCAACACCGTCGTGGCGCGCTGCTGGGGACCGTGGACGTGCTGACCAAACCGCCAGGCCTCGATATCAACCAGTGCACTATGAAGGACGTCTACGACAAGTTTGGCCTCGAGACCACGACCAAAGACTTTATAGGCCACGCCATGGGCCTGTACCTGACCGACGACTACATCACGGCCAAGGGCCAGGCCCCCGAGGCCATTGAGCGCATTCGCCTATACGGCAACTCGGTGGCCCGGTACGGCAAGTCTCCCTACATCTACCCGCTGTACGGCCTCGGAGAGCTACCCCAGGGGTTTGCCCGCCTCTCTGCCATTTACGGTGGCACCTATATGCTCAACACAAACGTCGACGAGCTGCTCTACGATGGCGACAAGGCCGTGGGTATCAAAGCCACCATGAGCACGGGGGCCGAGGACATGAAATTCGAGACCAAGGCCAAGATGATTCTCGGCGACCCTTCGTACTTTGCCAGCAAGACAAAGGTCATTGGCCACGTGCTGCGGGCCATCTGTATCTTGAAGCACCCCCTGGCCGGCACCAGCGACAGCGACTCGTGCCAGCTGATCATTCCCCAGTCGCAGGTTGGCCGCAAGAACGGTACGTCATGGCTGGAGCACCCCTTTGAGTAGCCAGCCGTGTCTAACGAGCACAGACATTTACATTGCCTGCGTATCGTCTGCGCACAACGTCTGCCCCAAGGGCTACTGGATCGCCATTGTGTCGACCATTGCAGAGTCGTCGGCCAACCATCATCTCGAGCTCCAGCCCGGTCTGGACCGCCTGGGCAAGGTTGAGGAGCAGTTCATGGTGCGTACAGGGGCCTCGGCCGCGCCACATGACGTCTGGGTGCCTGTTCAAAGTGCTAACCATTGCGTGCTGGGTAGGGTCCGCCGATCCCCATGTACGAGCCCCTCGAAAACGGCACCAAGGACAATATCTTCATATCCAAGAGCTACGACGCCACCAGCCACTTTGAGACGACGACGGACGACGTCAAGGACATTTACTATCGCTGCACCGGTGAGGAGCTTAAGGTGGAGGGCCTGAGGGAGGGCATCACTGTCGCGACGGAGCTATAAGCCGCGCGAGAAAGGCGAGGCGCGCAGGGTCCCGGTGAGGCAATGTGACGGATGTTGTCGCCGTTTAAGACAGGTTGCGTATGTGAATAGGAGGGCATCGAGCATGTGCGTTTCCACGACCGCAGAGGTGCGGATGAAGAAATTCCTTTGGTTTCGCGTCGCCTGTGTACGGGTACTCACTCGTTTGACGCAAGAGAGCACGCAAACGACCATGGAGCTCCATGTAGATGCATCTTGGCAAGCCTTGGTCTACTCGTCGTGCCTGTCATCGGGATGACATCGGAGAGTATTAACTCACCGTGTGGCTCGCAGGCTAATGTCGGCCTGGTTTCCCGACGCGGTCTCGTGCGCGGCAGAACTTATTCATGACCTTTGCTGCCAGTAACTGCATCGCAGACACTAACGAGCTATTTGCCAAGGTGAGCATGGTGGACAGATAATAGTACTCATATGAGACTCTAGTACTTTGACTGTCCCGACTCGCGCCTCGTCCGACCCCTTGCCTTGCTGGCTGAGCAACAACGAAACCACCTCATGATTCGACGTCACCACCGTCATCCTCACCATCACCCGCCCGCTCCTCTCCGCCGACCTCCTTTCAGGGAAGCCAAGGCCGTGCCCAGGGCGTCAGGCTCGCCGGCGCAAGGCCGAAAGCCGGCGCCCCCGGCGTAGAGGCCGTGATCCGT
This sequence comes from Hirsutella rhossiliensis, assembly GCF_020360975.1. Classification (NCBI taxonomy): domain Eukaryota; kingdom Fungi; phylum Ascomycota; class Sordariomycetes; order Hypocreales; family Ophiocordycipitaceae; genus Hirsutella; species Hirsutella rhossiliensis. The sequence continues at coordinate 4,683,810 of NW_025408669.1, forward strand.
CAGGTTGCAGCCCGAGAGCAGCAGGCCGTTTTGCGGCTTGCTGCAGTCGGCGCTGGTGCACTCGGCGGCGCTCCGGCACACGCGCGGCCCCGCGGCCCGGTAGAGGCCGGGCAGGGCGAGGCCGCGCTCGTACCAGAACTCTGGGAAGACGTGCTCGTACGTTTGCTGCGGCGGGATGCCGCGCTTGGGCACGGCCGGCACCAGGTCGTCCTTGTTGGTGATGCGAGCCGTCAGGCCAGGCTGGGAAGCGACGAATTCGGCAAACTTGGCGTTGCCGACGAAGGGGCAGCCGTAGAGATACATGTCGAGCGCGACGCCTTGCTTCCGCAGGCTTGCGCCGGCGAGCATTGCCACGCTCGCGCCGAGCGAGTGGCCCGCCACGACGACTCTGTAGGCTTGCTGGCCCGGCTTGTCCGTCTCGGCCCTGAGGGCCGTTTCCAGCTGGGCCTTGACGCTCTTGAAGCCCTCGTTGAAGCCCTCGTGCACCTTGCAACCATCGCAGAGATCACTTTGCACGAGCAACGTTCGAGCTGATCAGCGGTCGCCATACCAAACAGTGAAAGGAGACGACGACGAAGAAGAAGAAGACTCAAAGCGAAAAACACTCACCTATCGACCTGAGCAATCGCAATGTCGGTCCCGATTTCCTTGATATTATCCGTCCCCTTGAGCGCCACGACGATGCGGCCCTGTGCCTTGTCGACGGCGACGTAGCCCCCGATGCCGTTCTTGCCGTCGCCGGTGAACTCGGCCGTCGTCTTGACGTCCCCGAAGCCCGCGCACGGCGTCCCCTGCTTGTCCGTCGTGCAGACGGCCGTATCTACCTTGCCATCGTGCAGCTCCCGGCAGTACGAGGCAAACGAGAACTGGGCAAACGCCTCGAACTGCTCGGGGGACTGCGCGTCTGGGCTTGCTGCTGGGTTTCATCAGCAGAGTTCCTTGCGCTCTCTATGTGGTTTCCAGAGAGGGCGCGAAATAGATTGACTTCAAGCTTTCAATCTCAGAATCGATCAATATCTCATAGGGCTGAGTGACGGAAGGGGCATCTCGTGAAGGGGAATGTTTCCCCGACTTGAAAGCCAGGGACGTGAGCATCTCGCTCTCACCTTGGCGTCGCTCAACGGCCAGAGCTGACACGAGCCCGACGATGGAAAGAAAAGTGAAGGTGCTTTTAAACTGCATATTGCAAAGTAGAAAAAGGAAGGGAAGAGGGTGCTGAATGCGACTCATGAAGGTGACCAAGGGTCAACGCGTTCAACGCGGCCAAAATCACAATACGGACGACAATCAAGGCGTATCTCATAAAACAGAACCAAAGAGAAGCAGAGGAAAGGAAAGGCCGGTGCCGTGGAGAGGAAAAAGGAGTTGAGGCGACGCGGACGGCTGTTGGATTTGCACCGAACGGCCGCTGCTGACCTCTCGGCCACACTGACGGGCGCCCTCTCTTAACATCTCGTTCCCTTGTTCGGGGCTGAGTTGCAAGCGGGGAAGCTCGGGAAAATGTCGTCGACCTAGAGAGACCGAGAGAGGAGGTTCGTTTCAAAGGTGGATCCGACAGTTGACTCGTCAGGCTCGCAGCAAGGACACTGACACATGAAACGGATGCCGTCATTGGGTTCCTAGGACAAATTGAGGTTTGCCGTGTGGGATGATTCAGCCGTCGACGAGTGGCGACAGCTTCCGAGGGTGACGCCTGTTTGCCGATATATCCTTCCAAGGGTCAATCTGCATCTTGCCCCTGCCCATGAGCCCGTGGCAGAGCCCGAGGGCAGCCTCAGTTGACCAAGGTGCCAGTGGACTTGGTGAACTCTTGGCTGGAGTTGGGCTTTGCTCACCAACATTGTCGACTGGCAGGAGCAGAGCACCGCCACGTCTGGCTGGTCGCACGGCATAGACTCGTGCCAAGTACGGATAGGACGCCAAACACTAGACGATACGGCCACGGCACTGGAAAGCATCTTCTCTTCTGGGGATAGCATGGTCTTGTACAGCCGCCCCGGGCCGGCCGCTTGATTGGCCCCTATCAGGGTCGGCAGCCTCGACATCACATTCAACAGTGCCGACGCCCAACTCCACGGAAACCGGTGACGATGGTGTAACTTCTCATAAGGAATGAAACAGCACAGAACAATCCCCTTTTTAAACACGCGCACCGCTCGATCCATGACCCTTCGTATTTATCGTCGCGTCGTCTTGCCCATGCCGCGCTTGCCAGAAAACTGAGGGAAACGTTAGTCAAGGGCACTCGTGCTTCTTTGATTCTTTCACAACTCACCAAGTGCTTGGCGATGGAGGCCGTGGTGTGCCTGTCTGCCTCTCCTTGCCTCGCCATCCTGTTCATCTTCTTCTGGTTCAACTTGGCTAGCCGTTCGGCCTTTGTCCGCAACCCGTCGTTCTGCACACCGTCATCCCTGCGGTTGGTGGTCGGGGCTCTGCTCCGCGAGCGCATGCGGTCCCGAGCAGTCTTGTCCACATCCATGGTGTCGGCATCCTCGGTGCCGAGACGGCTCCTGGACATGGAGCGGCCGCGGGTGCGGGCCTTTGGCTGGGCCCTCTCAGCCAAGTTGGTTGTGTCGACGCCCAGCTGATCGAGCGCATCTTCAAGCTCTGAGAACGGCTTCTTCATTGCTTTGCGGGGTATGATGGCCTGGTTCTTCAACCTCTTCTTCATGTGCGCCTCGTTGCGAATCAGCTGCTGCTTCTCGCGAATCAGCTCGGCCTTTCGCAAAACGTCGGCCTCGTCGTCGTCGTCGATTTCCTCATCAGAATCGTAGTAGCCCTCTTGCTCCAGCTTCTCCTCCTCCTCTTCCAACTCCTGCAACTTGGCCTCAATGTCGGGGTCGACAAAGTCGTAAACGTTCTTTCCGTCAAAGATCTCGGGGATCTTGTCGTACTTCCATTCGGGGTTTTCGAGGAGGTAGTCGGCGCGCATGTCGACATTGTAAACGCCCGCGCCGCCGTGCTCAACCTCGACATCCCGTGCCAGTTTCCGGCGCTCGGGGTCATTCTTGTCGTACTTGGACATGTTCTTGACGGCCTCGGGAATGAATGTCTCGAGTGTTTGCCCGCCCATGGGCTGAGCCACGTGGATGCGAGCCATGACATCCGCCAGGCGTCCGCCTATAGCACCGTTGTTTGTGGTGCCCGCTTTCAGTTTCTGATTGACCCGATCTGCAATGAGGCGATCGCAAGCCGCATTCTTGACGTCTTGCACGCCCTCTTGCGTGTTGCAGGACAGCTGGAGCATCTCGACCTCGCCAGACTTGAGCAGAGATTGTAGTTCGGCCTGCACGTCGGCACTGAGATCTTCAGGCCGAGCGACATCGATTTTGTTGATGACGAGGAAGACAAGCTTGTTCGAAAACAGGGGCTTGATGCTCCTGAAGAGCTGGATCTGGGCTTGGACAGAGTAGCCGCACTGCTCAGACAGGTCCATGAAGTAAAGTATGGCAGAGCGCAAGTGAGCGATTGCAGTGATACTGCCATGCCGAGTCAGCAGCTTCATCCACGACGATATCAGGTCAACCAGGCGCACCTTTGCATCTCAATCGTGTTCATCTCCTCCAGCGGGTGGTCCAGGATACCGGGAGTATCGATCGCCTGGAAGCGCAGGTACTTGTAGTCGAAGTGACCCACAAACAGACTCTTGGTGGTGAAGGCATAGGGCTGGACATCGACATCGGCCCGGGTGATGCTGCGCAAGAAGCTCGACTTGCCCACGTTGGGGTATCCGCAGATGAGCAGCGTGCGGGTGTTGGGGTCAATGGACGGCAGACGGCCAAGATGCTGGCGGACCTGGTCGAGGTAGAGAAGCGGGTCCTTCAAGCGCTTGACCAAGGTGGCCATGCGGCCCAGGGCAGCCTTCTTGAGCTGCTTGCATTGGAAGAGGGACTGGCCGTACTTGAGCAGACGGACATAGTCACGTGAGATTGTTTCGACGAGATGCTTGGCCGTCGAGAGCTGGCCGAGAGCAATGCGGAAATGGTCGGCATCGTAGAGGGTGTTGAGCAGATCCTTGTGGAAAGGATGTATGTCCTGAAGGCGAGGAAAGCCCTCGAGGATTGCGCCAAACTTGTCCGAAAAGGTCTCTTGTGTGAACTTGACCTTTCTCGTGTAAAATGCTAGGCGGGCGGTCAGTCGCAGTTTGCCACTTGCGATTCGGAGGAAGATTCCCACCTCTGATTCTGCTGATTTTGAAGCCCGCGCGGATCTGAGTCGGAAGCTTGCGCTGGGTCCTGCTCAGGACAATGTCCAGGAACTCCTGCTGCGTCGGCACCGGCGGGATATCCTTCCACGTAGTCTTCATCGTGGATGATGACTTTGTTTGGGGAGGTGATGTGGGTGAGGATGCAACCACAAGCGCTCTCGAGTTCAGGATGCGAATTCCAAGACTGGTGGGCCCGGGCGGTGAATCGATTTTTTTTTCTTGGGTGGAGGCATTTTTGGCGAAACCGTTATCGATAAGCTACAATCGATACGATTGGAAAGGAGGGGTGAGGGGTCAGGAATCATGTCGGCATCTAACCCCACCCAATTGGGAGAAAATTCATCCACGAAAGCTCTCTTGATCTTTACTATAAGGTTAATCACGTCTGATTCCGTCTATAGCGTTGGCTATTGCTGGCGATCCTGGGCACTGGTGCGTTTGGCAAGAGCCTCTGCACACACACCTCTCCTTGGCGACACTTAGAATACCGACGGATACACGCGCAGCCAAGATGGCGTCTCAGTTGCCCGCGTACAAGCAGGACTTCCTCAAGGCCGCCATTGCTGGGGGCGTTCTCAAGTTCGGCAGCTTCGAGCTCAAGTCGAAGAGGTTATCGCCCTACTTCTTCAACGCCGGCGAGTTTCACACCGCGCGCCTCGCCGGAGCCATCTCCTCGGCCTTTGCCCAGACCATCATCGACGCGCAGCACAAGGGCGGCCTCGAGTTTGACGTAGTGTTCGGGCCTGCGTACAAGGGAATCCCTCTCTGCTCTGCCATCACCATCAAGATAGGCGAGCTGGACCCCGCGCAGCTCGACAGAATCTCCTACTCGTTTGACCGCAAGGAAGCCAAGGACCACGGCGAGGGCGGCAATATCGTCGGAGCGCCCCTCAAGGGCAAGAGAGTTCTCATTGTCGACGACGTCATCACCGCCGGGACCGCCAAGAGAGACGCCATCGAAAAGATTCGTAACGAGGGCGGCATCGTGGCGGGTATCGTCGTGGCCCTAGATCGCATGGAGAAGCTCCCTGCAGCAGACGGCGACGACACCAAGCCTGGCCCCAGCGCCATTGGCGAACTCAGACGGGAGTACGGCATTCCGATACTCGCAATACTGACGTTAGACGACATCATTCAAGGCATGAAGAGCTTTGCTTCCGCCGACGACGTGAGGCGGACCGAAGAGTATCGGCAGAAATACAAGGCTACGGACTAGAAGGCACGCCAGAGATATGTAGATCCTAGAGGTCATGTCTCCTCCTTTCCGCGTCTATAGAATGCTGGCACGCGTCATGCAAACGGGCTCGCGCGGGGAGATATAGAGGGCATTGGTGCTGAATTGCGTAGAGTTGCGCCGGTTCAAGTTGGCCAGATGCTTCGATCCGCCCCGGGGGGGGTGTACTCGATACAGTTTTGACCGAGTCTCATGATGGCCCAGTTCCGTCCCCGAGTCGAGGGAGTGGGCGTCCCAGAGTGCCGGGAGGTCCAAGGTCTGGTATTTGCAAGTCGGCATCATGGTAACTTGAAAGATGAACAAGAAGTACCTTGACACACGACATCTGAACTGGGAGAACCGCACGCAAGGCGAGCGAGTTGAGCAAGTAACGCAGTTGGTTGGTTGATATCAACACGCGCTAGAAGCTCTACCAACACGGGAGGTTCAACGCATCCGTACGTCTAAGCCCGTGCTGTCTAGACGGGCTTGTCAAAACAGGCAAAGGGAGTATCTCCGCCGTTGGCTTGCCAAGTCAGGGCCATCGAGGAGGCCGAGGAAGCGGGCTGCCTTGGATGCGGATGATTACTCTTCAGCCGACACAGGCGGATGCATGGGCGCCCGCCCCGGCCTGTAAATGCGACGGCAGCGATTTCGCAGTTTGCTGGCCACTGCCGCTGAAGGTCGAGTGTTGTAACCTCCACTTATATACACAAACACGCCGCACTGATGACCACGCCTGAAATCAGTCGCTGATACCTACAACGGCCGATACAATGGTCACCCGTCAACCGACAACTTTTAATCCTCATCCGAACGCACCAAGTCACGCTCTCCGCGATTGACTCCACAGTACCTGGGTCAAGTGGTGAACAGAGGCGTTAGCATTAAGGCGAGGTTGTTCCCAAACCGGGTTGTGTGCGCATCTGGAACGTAACAGGGGCACGTAGACATGAAAGGGTTATCAATGAAGCTTTGCTGATAGCCCTTTTGGTTCCGAACATGCTGGGTGATCCTCGCAACGGTTATCACCAAGCCCCTATTCATTACTCTTGTCCAACTCGCTATCTGTTTCTTTCAATTGCTCTTGATCAGTGATTTACGCATGGGCACGATATCACCGCACTTCTGTTTGCAACCGTTCTCTCTACTGGTCTCGTGACCGGTGTACCTCACATCAGTCACATAGCAATATGAATCCTATGACACTGACTTTGCATTGCTTAATGTTCTCGTTTATAGGCTTTCCTAGATCATTTCGGTCTCAAGAAAAACTATGCAGGCGCATTACAGACGGATCATGACGGCTGGGCAGATCGAGGGATGTGTGAAGTTTACAGTTGGTTCACTAACTCTTTTGACTGCGTCTGCGGGGTCTGGAACTGCTTGGCTACCTCGATTTTTCTGGTTAAGAGCACTCTTGATAGCTGGGCAGCGGTACTCATTGCTTTATGGGATACCTATTAAATATGACAGCCTGACCACCTGACGTATGGCATTCTCTTCCTATGCATTCATCATTCTGCAGCGTTGCATCTAACTATATCTTTGCATACAAACAAGCAGAAAAAAGTGTGAACCTTTTAACGGTAAGAAGACTGTCAACAGTATTACATGCCCAACTTGCCTCAGGAAGGAGACTAAACATCTTTGGTCGGCAGGTGTGTAGTATACAGTGCTTCTCTTATGTCTCTGCGTTTCATAACACTGAGCAAGGACACATCGAATAGTGAATACTGAGTGAGAAATACGCGATTGAATCCACTTCTGGCAGTGATATTATCGTATTTTGTCAAGATATTATTGTTATGTGTTCTCTGGGGCATCACTGCTTTATGCGTCGTCGCCTGTATAGAGAGGAGGACCACGCAGCTTGCCAGGGAAATATAAGATCAACCAGGTCTAACAAGATCCCAAGGTTCTTCTGGTTCCGCAGGGGGGACTAAGCAAAACCATCCAAGCCAAAAAATAGAAATACAACTGGAGTTACAGGACACCTACAGCAAGACCGCACTAATGTTTAGGTATATACTTTAGGACTTAGCCGGTTATATTTCTCGGGTACTGCCGTCTATTTCTATTAGAGGCAGGGGGCAAGAATTATAATGCAGTAATTATGCAAAGCTTCTTAACACTAATTATCGTCCACCCAAAGCATTTTCTCGTCTGTAGCGCATTAGTGTAATCAACAGCGCCTGGTGTATCCCGAAACCGCTGTCGATGACAACCCCTCGTCAGAAAATGCTTGCATCTTGCATAGCGCATTGTTGAATATTTTTAGGCTTAGGGTTAAGTCAAATAGAATTAGAATAATATTTAACTGCAAACTGCATCATTTGAAGCAGCAAATCATTTTGGCAATCTCGTTAAAGTGCCCAATATCGGGATTCCTCATGAGGCTATGTGTCCCATAACTTTGTCTTCGTCAGTGAACGGCCGTAACGGCGCCGGTAAGCGGTGGAACTTACCACCTTGAGTACAAGGGAACCACCAATTTTCGCCCTCCAGATGAGTCCATCCAGCCTATGGCCAACCAGGTCGATGAATTTTGTCGATGGAAACGAGACGAGGAGTGAGGCGATGGAAACGCTTGTCAAGATAAAATGGAGGAAAACAAGGCCCAGAAATAGGCCGAATGGGATCATGACAGCGCAGTAGCCCAGATAGCCGAGGTCATGGTCATGAGCAATAGCCCATCTGTCTTCTCCCCCCACCTGCGTCGTTCTTCCCAACGTCCACAGCATTATCGGAACAGCTCAAACCTGGGTTTCTCCCATCTCTTGTGGCACTCACGTCCTCCTCGAGGCCACTGGACGGTCTATCAGAGGGGTGAGCAGCACATATCTTGACCTAGTCATCCAGGAAAGCTCAATTATGCCAATATCTTAGTGTTTCTTTTGCGGAGAACGTGACGTGCGTTTGGCTGGCGGTCGAAAATCTCGTGATAGTTCATCCTCGGAGGTATCGGACCCGCAAAGGGATGGTGGTGCATGGGAACTGGGGTTCAGGCCGGTCTCTTGGCTGGTGACAGTCGGACCGCCAGCCGACGCCTCACTTGCCAAGCCCAACCCCAAGTCACCACCTTGAGGAGACGCAGCGGCTTGGTGTCTAGCTGCTCTCTCGTTCGCTTGCTCGATCGCTCGGTTTCTTTGTTGCTTAGCCCAGTCCCTGCCATTACGGTACGCAGCAGCGCCTTGTCGGAATGCTTCATAGTTCCCTGTTACGCTCCAGGAATTAACTGGTGTTATGGCAAACCCAATTTGCTCCCCAGGCGCGGATGGCGGTATTGGATGACTAGTGAACATCTTGAAGGTGCCGCCGTGATATGTGGAAGTGAAGGTGTAAGCCTTATTGTCATATTGTGGCTCTAACCGTCCGTATGACTGCAGGCTGTGAACCCCTCTCGCGCCTAGCGCACCGTCGTAACACGCTTGTCGAGATGCGACTGAGAGACTTCCATCAGGCCCCTTTACTTGCAGAGAAAAGTTTGGCGCGATAGGTAGATCATGTTGGGTGGAAGGGATGATCCTGCCGCTCAGCTGTCCACGAATGCTCCGGTCAAGCTGCTCGGGACGCGCGCCGTAATATAAATCGGGATTGCCTGGCACGAGCGTACCGTCGGTTAAAGGGTCGAGATTCGTGAAGGGTACCTCGCCACCAACATATTTGCTATCACCAACATCTCCTTCGATAATCGGGATAACAGTTGTCATAACTTGTCTCTCTTTAGGCGCATGTGTATCCGCTCGTTTGAACCTCCGGAAGTCATCATTCGAGAACCGAGTTGGAGACAGTGAGGCCCTAGGCTGAGCCAATGCGCGAAGGATCTCGTCCATGTTCTCGGGCTCCGGTGGTAATCGACCATCTGAATACTCGTAACCATCAACAAAGATATTGTGGTCGATCAGGTGAGGTGTTGCTGGAAAGCACGATCATATGGCCCCGTGCTCCTCGTGCTCGTTGTCTGTGGCAGGGCACTGCTTTTCGACGTAGATTGGCCACCCCTTTTCTCCGGTGACTGCAAGCCCCTCTTCCGGCGCCCGAGACTCGACTGACTGGAGCTCATCTCGTCTTGTATCTTATCTCGCGGCGCCGCTCGTGTCCGGCACTGCTTGCTGTCAATACAGGCACAATGGGCGCACAATATTCACTTACCTCCCTCAGGCCTGTCAAATCCGGGCCGCCGTGCCTCGCAAAGCGCTTCAGATAAGCTGGTGAAGACTTGCCAGGAAACAAATGGGCGTCCCGAATGAGCGTGCGCCTCGGAATGTTTCGGGGGGGTGCCGAGCCGCAAAAGACTTTGGTGTTCCTTTGGTCCAGCTCTCGTAGTGCGTTTCGCGTGAGAGGAATCTCGGAGAGATTGTCCCAGAATCTCGCAGGTGGGAATGTTGGATGTTGGAGCTCTTGCTTCTTGGATGAAGGTTGAGCTGGCTGGTTCTTGTCCCAACCCGAGCAAGAGGGGACTCGACGCTTGCGCCGGCCAGGAGGAGTCGGTCGGACGGATGAACCAAGCATCCTCGGGCGCTTGCCATGATGGATATAGGCGCGTGAGACTGTCGTTTTATGTCTGGTCGTGCAGGCATGCAGAATAGATTTCGGGGGAAGACAAGCGATGATGGCGTTGCCAATGGTTGATTGGTCCGCCAGGAGCCCCGCTCCATCGGGGAACAGCCTGGGCGCTGCGTAAAAATCACAGGCAACGCGCGCGCTTACTGGCGCGTGAATGCAAATCCTCCTGTCCAATGGCGAGTAACCGTCAAGGGCGCAGTTTCCTGACGCGAGCATGTCCACCCACCTCTGCATCGTGAGTCTGTGGGATGTACCCGCCCTCGCAATTCTGCTGTAGATGTACGACACGGAATGCTCCCAACCGAACCAACCAAAACGTCAGCAGCTGTGCGGGGCTGGCAGCATCGAAGCCGCACACAAATCCCAACCTTGCCAGGCGCAGCGTTCATGATCCCCTTTCCTCCGTCGCACAGTTCAGCCGAGATGTCTTGCCGTCTGCTCCGTACGCACCCCTGAGGTCGAGCGGTGTATTTTGCTTTCAAGGCATTGCGTTCAATCGCGACCGGAGCCTGCGGCACAGAAAATCGACGTGTCGCTAGGCCTTTATGACCAGCCCGGGCCATGGCGACAAGTAGTCCCTTCAATCCCGCGGCAAACATTTCAATGCACCGAGAGATGGCTGGCGAATCGAGACGCAGGTGACCTTCAGGCTCACAAGGCGGCCAACCTGCCGTCTGCGCTTGGCCCGAAGGTCCGACATTTTCTCATCGTCGAGACAGGTCTTGTGCAGCCTTAGCAAGTAGGCTTCCTTTCCACCGTACCGTCCGTAAGGTGAATGATTGTCGAGAAGACTGCTCGTTTTCAAGCAAGCCCGCATGAACTGTTTCCCTCCTCTGTAGAGTTTGCAAAGATGGCCACTCGAAACGCACCGTCGCCTGCCTTGTAGACCCCGGCAAATGCCGAGCTTCGCGCAGTCTTACCCGCCACGGATTTAATCGCCGAGTTTCAAGGAAAGATTGGATGAGGATTTCTCGTGGGAGATGGTGTCTTCATTGAAGGCTGCAGACGGACTGGATAGCACATGCAGACACGGCACACAAATTATCGACGCGCTGGAAACATCATTTATATTAACGGGCCCACCAATCGTCTCGACCGCGTTTGTGCCGCGGGCGCCAGCCATCGGCTCCATGCCTCTCATGCCGCATGCCTATTGCTCTGCTTTCTATCCTGCCACGGCCCTATTAGGCATGTCGCGGAGTCATGGTTCCGACAGATAGGCATAGAGTCCGTCATTGGTCGATGGAGACAACGAGCGGTGCGAGTTTGGGATCGCACATACGAGGCTGGCAGTTGAGCGGCGAGTGCTGAGGGAAGTCGAGCGAGCCGACTTATAAACGAGGCCTATAGGCGGCACATTCTGCCCCGATTCGGCAAGCACAACGGCGCTCTCAAGACTTAATCTAGATGCCTCGTCAACGGATTCAGGGAAGCGGCAAGTGACTTTAAGGTGTACCCGTGGACATGTCCTGGTAGGAACACTCGCAAGGCCTTGAAGTAGCTCAAGAACGCCCTTGTGCGACGGCCTTGCCAAGAGTCTCATGGTAGTTGGCGGGTCCAACCAGGCGGCTAGTGTGCCACCGTTGGGCAAACTCATGTGGTGATGCAGAGGGGGCCAAGTAGAGACAGTCAAGAGATGGACTTGGACAGGGGATTGTGACCTGTGGTGGGCAGGAATCGCCTTGTAGCACGGCACCTTGGAAGCAGGCGCTTTCGAAATAACAAGAGTGCGGCATCGTGGAACAAGACCAGGCATTGAATGTAGAAGTAGCAAACGATGTGCGATCAAGGATTCAAGAGAGTCGAGCAACTTTGTGGCATCTTCCCGGCTGGTGTTGACCAACAGTCCAACACCCAGTGCTGATCCCGTCAGCAGACCACTTGCCTGAGGATACTCAAGACACCGATTGGTTGAAAAGATTTCCGCACTGGGGTCACCTTATGGGGTTATTGTCGACGGGAAGGGGGTGGGCGGTTCACGCTTTGCAAGCAAATGTAGGCTGAGCTTCTGCTGTCTGCCACACTCAGACACTGTAAATCCATCATACCCCGTGACAGGCTGAGGATTGTGCATGGCCAAGAGAAGATTCAAGACTGGCTCTTGGAGATAAGGGGACAAAATAGGCACTGTTGCGTAGGAAGAGGTAATTATAAAATGATAAAATCAACTTCAACCTCACTCAAGGCGATGCTTTGTGACCGAGGACGGTACCGTACAGTAGTTAACTAACTAACTATTACTGCATGGTACTGTATATAAACTGTGAGCTGTGATTGGTGTTTGCGGACGCAGGCAGGCCTCCACAGCAGGCACTCATCCAATCAGCCACAGAGGCGCCGGGCCCGGCAGCACCCATCCAATGGCAGGCAGCCACAGGCACCCAGAGCTCTGTCGTCACCACCCAACCCTCTGAGCTGCCCCTCCAGCGATGCCTCTGAGGCTCTGCACTGCACCGCATCGAGCACTGCACGCCGGTACCTGACGATAACGGCATTCGAGAAGCTCTCTTCATCGTCCTTCACGCCGCCCGCTCGACAAACGGCGCCTTGTTTGCGCTCGACCCGCTCGATTCCCCTCCGCCTCTCCCCATCCTCTGCATCTACCTACTGTACCTACCTGCCTGTCAATCAAAGCCCCCGCGCGAGCAGCCATGTGAGTCGCCTTCGTCTCCAACAGCTTCTTGTCTCCTTCATGGACCAGCATTCAGGCACTGACCCAGCACTCGCCGCAGGCGCATCACCCTCAACATATTCAACCCACAAGCCGGCGACCAGGACAGTCTGCTGAGCCTTGACATCTTTCCCGACATGACCATCTCCACCCTGCGCGAGTCCATCCACGCCGATGCCAACGTCCCTCCCTCCTCCCAGCACATCTACCACAACGGCCGCCTGATCTCCGACGACTCAAAGACCATGGAGCAGCTGCAGATTGCCGACGGCGACATGCTCGCAGTCCACGTACGAGAGACCCGGGGCTCCACCGCTGCTCCGGGACAGGCCCAGCGCCCCCAGCAGCAACAGCCCGCGCAACCGCGGCGACGGCAGGGCGGCGACAACGACCCCGAGCTGGTGCGTCTCCAGGTCCTTGGAAACCCCGCCTTGAGGCAGCAGCTTCAGAGCCAACAGCCCGAGCTCGCCGCTGCCGTCGAAGACCCCGCGCGCTTTGCCCGCATACTGCATGAGGCCCAAGATCGCGAACGGCGAGAACGACTCGACAGGCAGCGCGAGATCGAGAGACTCAATGACGACCCGTTCAATATTGAGAACCAGAGGAAGATTGAGGACATGATACGCCAGGAACGCGTCATGGAGAACCTGCAGAATGCCATGGAGCATAATCCCGAAGGTGAGGCAGACGACAACGGCAATTGCCGCTTTCTACTCGCTTCAGCCAGACTAATCTTGTGCTCTCTTTTCTTTCCCAGTCTTTGGAAGGGTTCACATGCTCTACGTCAACGTCGAAGTCAACGGCCACAAGGTCAAGGCATTTGTCGACTCCGGAGCCCAGGCCACCATCATCTCCCCCTCCTGTGCCGAAGCATGCGGTATCATGAGACTCGTTGACACGAGGTTCGCCGGCGTTGCCCGCGGCGTCGGCACCGCCAACATCATTGGCCGCGTCCACTCGGCACAGATAAAGATTGGCAGCCTGCACTTGCCCTGCAGCTTCACTGTCATGGAGGGCAAGACGACCGACTTGCTGCTTGGCCTGGACATGCTGAAGCGCTATCAGGCCACCCTCGACTTGGCCCGCGACCGGCTCATCATCCAGGGCGAAGAGGTTCCCTTTCTCGGAGAGGCCGACATCCCCAAGGACGAGGAGGCTGCTGCGGCGCAGGAGCCCACGATACCTGGCCCGGATGGCACCGCCATCGGCCAGCGGTCGGGAGTCGTCTTGCCGCCCGAGCAGGCCCGGCAGTCGCAAGTTAACCCTTCGTCCTCTCAGCCAGCGCCCAGCCTCCAACCTCGAGCGTCGGCACCGCCTCCTCAAGCCCAGCCTGCGCCCTCCACGCCAAACGTGACGGCGGCGCACGTCGACAGCCTTGTGGCCATGGGGGCTACGAGGGAGCAGGCCGTCCAGGCGCTCCAGGCCGCCGAGGACAACGTAGACGTGGCCGCCAGCCTGATTTTCTTCTAAGCATGGGCCGCAGCGCATGGGGTCATCGCCGGCATGGCATACGGGTTTGGCTTACAGGGGAATGGGGAAAGGGGCTCTCATGAGCTAGAGACGAAAGACCGAGGCGTGTGGGGGATCGGACAGAGGTGTCCCTCAAAAGTTGGTCCAGGGTCTTAGGATGAAAGACTCGCCCAGCGCAGATAGTCGTGACCGCATCCTCCGCCAGGTGCTTTCAGGAATTCACTCGTCATCTACGTTGTCTGGGTCTATCCGCCATGCTTTTGGGTATACACTAGCTACTTGGACAAAAGTAATGACGAGTTAAAACCTCGCTGCCTCAGCGAATCTTGTACACACAGGGCTTGAGAATGGCCGCCTCCCCCGAGCCCTCTTTCTCGCCGTCATCGTCGTTTTTGTCGGCCGTCCATTTAAGAGCAGCGCCCTTTGTCGGCCTCGGCGCTTCCTGTGGCTTGACGCCCTTCCCCTTGGTTGGCGCGGCGCCCTTGATGAAGTGCATCTTGACAAACATCCTGTTGGACATGTCGACTGCCTCGCCGCGGTCCCCGTGCGACACAAAGCCCCTTTTCCTCAGGGCCTCGACAAAGGCCGAGACGTCAGTCTGGCGCCGGAGGTCCTCGGCGCCGTCAATCTCGACGGCAAGGTCCTCACCGTCAGCGGCGTCGCCCTCTCCGTCGCGCGCACCCTTTGCCTTTTTCCCGACGGCGCGCTTGCGGTTGCCGACGCTGTGATCGACGGGAGCGTTTTTCTTGCGCACAGGACCGAAGCGGCTCTTGATCTCGGCGATCCAGAGCTCGCCCTTCCAGTGGAGGACGCGGTAGGCCTCTTCGACAAAGTCGAGCCAATTGGTGCCCATGAGGGCGAGGCAGAAGATGGCGACGTTGACGGACCCGTCCTCGAGCGGCAGGTTGGCAATGTCGGCCTTGGTCACCAGCGGACTGGGGCTTTGCAGGTCGTAGCTCCTGACGTCGAGCCGGAGCTTAGCTTTGTCGGCCTGCAGCGACTCTGCGAGCCGGGCATCGCCACAACCCAGGTCGGCGATGATGCAGGTCCCGGCCGTCCGCGGTAGCGGAGTCCTCGCCCGCAGCGCTGGGGGTGCGCCCGGCCTGCCCTTGCCGTGGGGCGGCTTTATCCTCGCCCTGGCCCGAATGTCCTCGAGGAGGCTGTCGACGGGGTTCTCAGGCCAGACCTTGACCTGCCGCCGGAAGCCCTCGTGATACTCGTCAAACATCTCGGGGGATTCCTGAAAGAGCGTAAAGGCCTCGCCCGAGGGCCGCGTGTAGAGGGTCTCGTTGAGATGGCGGAACCGCGCCGAGATGAGCTTCTCTCTCATAGACGCCTGCAGAGGAGTGAGTTTGGCTGGTTTCGGGGGCTTTGGTGGTTGACTTGTCTTGGCGACGGTGTCGGTGTTTGGAGCTGGTGCCTTGTTGGACTCCTGCGCGTCTTCTCTTCCGGGGGCAGGAGACTGTCGCTTCTTGTCATCCCGCTGCTTTTGCTTCTTCTTGTCCTTTTTGCCCTTGGCCTCATTCTTGAGCTCATGCTGGGCACCGTCCTTGTCGCTTGACCGCGTCTCATCACGCTTGACCTCCTTCTTGTCCCCCCTTTTAGCATCAGCGTCTCCCCTCTGCTTCTTGGCAGCCCGGACCCGTTTCCCGCCGTCGCCCGTCTTCCCCCTGCCCTCGACGACGGCCTCGTAGAGGTCGATGACGTTGGAGGCTGTCACGCTCTCCGTGGCCGATGCGCCGCCAGCTCTCTTGCGCTTCTTGGAGCTGGCGCCAGTAGGCCTGCTCGCCGCCGACGGCGCCTGCTCAGCCTGAAGGGCGTCGGCGGAGACCGACCAGCCCGGAACGGCAAACATGTCTGCGTCTTTTACTTGGAGAGGCTTGCGAGCTTGAGATGCTTTTGGGCGCGTCGCTCGGTGAAGGGCACGATGGATTTTTTTTCTTCGAGTTTATGCGCGCCAAGGTGCTTTACGGATAGAATATCGTTGGTGGGGGGTACGTACCTTGGGTCATAGTACCTACCTTATCTACCTAGGTACCTACTGAAATGAGCAAGACGCCAGAGACGCTTCTGGGCATGGTCCGTGCGCCATTGTCTGGCTATCGATATCGTCCTCTGGAACACCGTTCAGGAAATTCGCACAAGCTTTCGCGGAGCTGAAGCCCAATTCCGGACGCACCGTGTCACGGAACTACTTGTGCAATACTGTGCACGGCGCTCCCTGAGCTCGCACATGCTGGCGTTGCCGCGCAAATCGAATGATCCATCGATTTGTCTCTCTCCAGCCGGCGTTGCAATCAGCTCCTCTGACTGAATCGGTGAACCCTCGCTGCTACCCGGCACTCCTCCATGTATGCATGTATATCCCCGAGCCATTTTGACGACATCCGACGACTTGCCTGTTGGCCGTGGCTTCGACGATGTCAGGACGCGCATCTCAGCCGGCGGACTTGGTCGAGTGCAACAGGTGCTCGATAGGGGGACTCGTGACATGGTGCTGAGCAGATCGAGGTGCTACCGGCCCTCTCCAAGAGAAGGAAATGAGCTCCAGGGGGTTTGCTCGGTCCAGTCAGCGGATGCCCCCTGTGCGAAGCGATCTGGGCAAACGGGCCTGTCCCGGGGGGCGCAGTGCATCCTCGAGCGCTTTTCGTCAACCGCCTGGGCATCTAGATACGAGAAAAAAGGGCGAATGCCGCGAAGCTTTGTCATCGCGGCCGGATACATACATTCGCCACGGCTGCCATCTTGGCAGGTTGTGTGAGCACCAGGGCCGCAGCAGCCCGATCCCGTGGCATGCAAGTCAGCAGCAGCACCTGGGATGGATGGATCCGCGGGTCTGGTAAGTGTATCCCTCGGAACGCATCAGATGGCGCCGGCGCTTGCGGCAGCCCAGCTCTCGGCTTCAGCGACCATGTCTTGAGCCTCTCTTGGTGACACTTTGGATAGCTGCAGCGGCGCCAGCCATGCACCATGCACCACGAGAGGGAGCCAGAGAGACTCTTGTTCTTGCCCACATCCGACATGCTAGGTGCTCATTCACCGACAGCAGATTATCGTGTGCATGCCGGCGGCGCTGCAAGACGAGCTGGCACGAGATGCCGCAACAGCCACGCCGTCTGATGGACCGGGGCAAGTCGGCTTGACCCCTTGCCCGGCGAATCTTGGAACACGTCTGTCTGGACCGTCGTCTTGGGTCTTGGGCCAGTCATCCAGAAGCACCAGCTCGATCGACGAGAAAAACAAGGATCCATCCTTGGGCAGCGTCACGCGCGGCCCGTGGGGCAACTGAGGTGCAGCAACGCACGGATCCAAAGGCTTTTGGACGGGCCGCCCCGACCACTGCGCTCGAGCAAGCCCTGTCTGCCTACTGCTCTCTTCTCAGCCCGGACCGACGCATGTTCAGGCTGTGCGCACGAGATACATGCGAGTCAACGATATATGAGTATGCCGTGTAGGTACACCTATGCATGGCCGTGGTATTGAGATGAGGCAGGGTCCCGGAGCGAGGGCAACACACGGAGTGGTTGTGGCGGGAGCACGATGGCCGTCTCGTATGCGCACAAGCGGCAGGGTTCGCTGCTGAGGAGAGACGAATCTCGTGGAGGGCAACACAGCGTTTGTGTCGCACGGCGCGTACATCTTTCTGGCTGCGGCCTCCAAGTCGGGGCCGTGGTGTGGAGGGCCCTGAGGCTTGCCAGGTAGGGACGTGGTGACTTGTGTGTCAGCGGTGATCGTTGAGTTGGGCTGAGAACGAGGCAGGGCGCCGCCCAACCTCCCTCTTGGGCGCACCGGGCCATGGTTGGCTCGTCCACGTCGGACCTGGGGTCTGCCACCTCGACCTACTAGACTGAAAGCAGACTGCGTGTTATTGCTTTCTTATTTTTGGCTGTTCTTGGCACATAGGGCCCTACACAAAGGTATGTATGGAGGACCCTGCGGCAGAAACGCAGCCCGTTGGCCCAACAAAGGTGGAGGGGGCAGAACGATGCCCTGATGCAGGTAGGTCGGCATTACATACTGTGCGCCCGGACGCCACGCAGATTGGAACCAGGCAAGAGTGCTTTCCAGAACAACTCCGAGGTCCTGCTGTCCGCATGGGGAGCTGAGGTCGACGACGAGGATGATATGCCCGTCTGGAGATATTATGGACTGGTAGCGCTCTCGAGCCACTTCTCTTGCCCCAACAAGTCGATCAACAGAGGAGTTGGATGAGACTAGTAGATCCTCTGGCTGAGGCTCATGCGAAGGCTTTCATCTCGGCGGCACTTACCAACGTCATGCAGGCGAAGATGCGAAGTTTGCCTGTCCTGTAGGTACCAGAATGTCAAGGCCCGGAGCATGAAAAGGCTACGGGTGCTTACACGGCAGAGAAATGGAAATTACGGGGGCCTATACCGATCTGGACTGCATCCAAGCCAACAACACCCTACGTCGACTCCGTACGTATGTACCGCTGTGTACTGTAGAAACCTCGACGACGAGACTCCGTTCCACAAGCGGCAGCGGTGCAGATCGGCTGTCTTGCGATTGCGGGCTAACTTATTAGGTGGTACCTGGTAGCAACCCTAGATACCTAGGTACGTAGTTGTAATAGAGGGTTTGGCGGCCAGGCCCTCCTGCTACTGCTGCTGAGTGTGGGCCAGGGGCCATACGGTAAAGGGCATACCCGAGGTTCTCCGGGCCGCGCCGTGGCAGACATGACATCAGCGCTCGCTCGCTGTGCTTATTAGGCGGAGACGAGGGGGGCAAGGTCCACAACCCACACCCGGCGCAGGCAGAGGCTCGGAAAGCCGCCAGGTTTTTTTTTAGCAGATACCCAAAGAAGAGTCAATTGGAGTGCAGAACCTGGAGGCGCTGCAGCAGTGTAAGCGCACGTGTGCGGTCCTGTATGCCCGCCGCGTGAAGCGAGTCTGAGCTTGTTGTTTGCCTCGAGCAAGCGCCAACGCCCAGTGAGCGGAGGGGGTAGCCGTTACAAGTGTCTCCGACAATGAGAAGACGCTTGTTTGTTGGCCGTGGTGCAAGTACACAGTACACGCTCAGATAACTTACAGTACAGCGCCCGGGGCAGCTGGTCTCGACGATGGGCCTGTTCTGAGGCATGCGCATGCATCTCTCTGTGTATGTACATCCTCGGTGGTGGCGGCCGTGGCGGTACCTCGGGGGGGCGTTTCTGCGCCGGCAAATCAGACGCGTTTCCAGCAAACAGAGCACGCCATTTTGTCAACGAGGCGGTTCCCTTTGCCCCCATGGAGGCCCTGCCGCGACGACTGGGTGGCGGCCTGATGGCGGGTACCTGATGCGCATCAAGTACAGTGCCTCACACCGCAACCTGATGCCTCTCGACTGCACCAACCGACGACTCGCCATGCCTGCCCTGCCAGTGGTCGGCACGCGGCAGAGCATCCTTCGCGACTCGTCCCGCAGCTCGGCAGTGCAGTCGGCTGGTAGCGGGCATCTGCTGAGGCCGGGCTAGCGGGCGATCCACCGTCTTGTCGAGTCCCGATGGGGGACGGATACGGGCGTCCCCAGAGGTGCAGAGGTGCAGAGGGTGCAAGAGGTGCAGAGCAGAGGTGGGTGCATGCACAGTACTCGGTACAGTGCTGCCAGCACCCGTGCCTTGGCTGGCTTACCGGGGAGCCTTACAGTCGCCCTGCACCGTTGACTCCTGATGGTAGGCCAGGGTGATTACTTCGGACATGACATTGCATTACATTACATTACCTGAGGTGCAAGCCCTCGTCGAGCGCGGGGACCAACCAGCTCCATTGTACTGTACCAAGTCGTGCCTTCCCTCCCGCCCACGCTCTGGCAAGGCAGCCGCAGGCCTACCTGGCCCATCCTGCTATCCAACCTTGGTCTTTTCGACCCATGTACATGTACCTACATGGCCAGCAAGGTATCGGTATCCTGCCCCCGTCAATGCCCGTGGTATACAGATAGAACGATTCTTCGTCGGCCCCGGAGTACCTGTCCAGGGCCAACTGCGTGCGTTGCCTTGGCCTTCACTTACATCACTTGCCTGACTTGGTCGTGGCCCGGGCCTACCTTGTCTTCAGCTGAGCTCCCCGGCCTCTCCATCCATCCACCTCCCCAGTCCCTTCCCCGTACCTACTCCCCCAGGTACTTGGCCTCGTCGGTACCCGCCACCCACGGCCAGGTACCTGCTGCACCGTGTACTTGAACCTCGCACCTAACCTCCTCTCACCACATCACTCCCGCACCTCACTTCTATACCCGATCTCCCGTGATACTTCCTCTCCTCTTCCTCTCTCGCGCTCGGCTTCTCCCTCGTCGCTATCGTACCCCCCTCTGTCGCCACGCACCACCTTCCTGAGCCACATATCAAAGCCCACGGCCAGACTCACTCACTCCACTGCAAGCTTCAGCCTTACTCGGCCTGCCGTTGAGCTTCATCGTGCATCCCTACCCATCTATCGTCAGGGTTCCGTGGTCCTTTCCGACGCGCCAACTGGCTCTCTCCTGCGCCTTCATTGCTTGCTCATATCCAGCTCCGCCGGCTGTTTCTACCTCCACTTTACCGCCACCATCGGCAACGGCCTGATCCAGCTCCGACCTCACACGGCTTTCGCCTTCGCCTGCTGCGAATATCAAGGCAGCCAGAGCGCGTGTCAGAGTAAGCTGCCTGACAGTGCGTTTCCCGACAGTGCGTTTCCCGACAGTGCAAGGCAGACACGGAGCGGAGGGAGGAAGAACGACAACGCACGCGGCGACAGAGGCAGAGTGCTCCTCCTTGCGGCCAGTCCGTGTCCTTGACAAGAGCCAGCTTCTCTGATGGGCATAACAGCCTGCTAGCTCGTGGCCGGCCTTTTGAGTTACACGGGCCATGTTTCACTCCGTCCCAACGTCCCTGTCACCGTTGACCGTCCATTGATGCCCTCTGTCCTTCTTCCTTGTCGCGGCGACCCTCCTGCCATCCGCGTCGCCCGCCAAGCAGCTTAGCGTCGCATTCTTGGCCGTGCCCTCTTTCGACCGTCACCGTTTATTCTCGCCCAAGCACGTCCGCCTCGTCCTGTCGACGACTCGTCAGTCACCATATTGGAACCAAGTTTTCCGACAGCAAGTTTTGGATCGACCGCATCATGTAAACCTCATCGACTTCGAACCCCGTCCTCCCGAGCAAGGAGCCCCGTCGAGCTGCGGTCGTGTCATCATCCTGTCCTCAAAGTCTGCCGCGGCGCGAGAGGAACCATGGAAAACGACGTCAACGCAGGCCATCCCGAGCAGCACATGTCTGTTCATCACCACGTGGATGACAGGATCGACTTCAAAGGCAAGAAGCCGGCTGTCAAGAAGAGGACCAAGACAGGCTGCCTGAGTGAGTTGGCCCGACGGTCATTCCGCCAAGCCGTCCTTGTCCAGACATGACTGACTTCGCCGCCCAAGCCTGTCGCAAGCGGCGCATCAAGTGTGACGAAAATAAGCCGAGATGCAAGAACTGCATCAAGTCAAAGCGCGAATGCGAAGGCTACAACCAGAGAGTCGTCTTCAAAGACCCCATGGGCGCACAGCAGGGCCATTTTGCACCCGCCCTCTATGCCGCCAACGCCCCGTATCTCGGCGATCCCTTGGCCTCCCACCAAGCGAGACCCCCTGTCCCGATGCCTTTGCAAGCAATCGCGCCAAAGCCCTCACCTTTCGACTTCGGCCAGCCTCAGCTGGTGTCTCCTCAGCACCAGCACCACATCACCAGCTTCACCCACGGACAGCTGCCACCCGGAGGGTACCCCTCGTTGCCAAACCCACTCTTGCCTCTGAATTTCCCGTCTGATCACGAGCAGGGCCCTTTCGGTTCTGGCCCGCAGTATGGGTATACCCACCATCATCTGAACCTTGGTCAAGGACCCTCCAGCGCAAACCGTCCCCATGCCATTGATCCTGCGGCCTTTGCCCAGCCTTCCAACGGCTTCTTACATTCCCAGGAGAACGATTTCCATGGCCTACCTTCGGACGACGACGGCGACCTGGCCGAGTCCGACGACGAACAGCCGGACCCGCAGGCCCTGATGGCCTCCGCGTCCTTTCACATGGCTTGGCCATATCCTAGGGATGGGACTCAAGTCAGAACTTTTTCAGCATTCGCCCAGGAGCAGGCCTTGTACGAGTACATGAGCTACGCGCCAAACTCTGAGCTTCAAAGCCAGGCGATGCGAACCATCTTCAGGCACTTCGTCACCGTTACCGGCCCGTCAATGTCTCTATACGACAGGGATTGCTCCCAAACCGACGAGCCGGGCCAATTTGACGCGAACGCGGAGCTGGGAAATTACCTGTTCAGCTGTAAGGCTGCCTGTCCAAGTCTCCACGTCTCGGTGTCGCCAGTGACTAACCACGAGCCGATCGCGTAGACAAGTTCCCTGTCCTTGCCTGGAATCACCCAGGGCTGCTTCACGCCATCATGGCCATCGCAAGCCTGCAGATAGCCAAGCTCCAGGGAACTCCAGCGACGGAGGCTCTGAAGCACTACCACTTGTCGATACGCAGGATAGCCAAGAATGTCAAGACGCCTCTGGGAAGAACCAAACTGTCGACTTTGGCCGCAACACTTTTGCTCGCCTACTTCGAAGTGTGGTCGTCGGATCACACAAAGTGGTGCAGCCACCTCTTCGGAGCCCGACTCCTGTTTCGTGAAATCGCCCTCAGAGACATGTCGAGACTCTACCTGCCGGCAAAGAAAATAAGGTGGCTGTCCACTGGTGGTCCGGGAAAGGACGTCGACTACCAATTGCTGAGCACAATCACCGGGATGCGTGTGTCGGCCGAGGACTACGGCTTGGGAGAGGGCCAGCCTCTCGACGAGCGATGTCTTTATGTGACTGACAAGGACCTCGACGATTACGACATCCTTCGCGACCTATTCTGGTGGTACGGCAAGATGGACGTGTACCAGAGCATATTGGGAGGAACGAAACTTTTGTATGTTCAGAGCTGGGGCGCCTGCCGGCTGACTTGGCTGACAGTCCACAGCATGGGATACGAGGCCTGGACGCAATGCCCTCCACGGGCTCCCTTTTCCAACATACACGCCGTGTTAGTAGCCTGCGGCTCCGTTGCCGACAAGTTTCGCTTCCTGGGCTGACTGGATACAGTTACGGAACTTACGACCACTTGATTCTTTTGCTTGGTCGTCTAGCAAACTTCACTGCCAGAGATTTGGCCAGAAAACGCAAAGCGAACCGGACTCAGAGCGCAAACGCTGGCGCATGCTCGCCACCCCAGTTCCCGGGCATTGTGCCAACCCATGGCAACTTCCGTGTCCCGTTCGGCTTCAGTCCCCCGATGGGCCACTCTCCACAGACAGATTCGAACGACGATTCCGACGCTCTCCAGAGTCTAGAAGCCGCCGAGCAGGAGTGGGAGAGTATCAGGCAAGGATTCGAAGCCCTGGAGAGCCACCTAGGCCCTCAATTCCAGGCCCTGAAAAGCGAGTACACGGATCAAAGAGAGACGCCATTTGGGTCAGCCCTGCATTACCGCACTTATTCGGTGGCAGGCATCTGGATGAACTACTACATGGGCCTGATCCACCTCTATCGAAGCCGTCCCAACATGCCGCCGGCAGCAATGCAGGCAGCTCAGGTAGCCGCGCCTTCAACCGCCGGCTATGCGATCCACATTGGCCGCATCGCCGCCGGGCTAGCAGACGACTGCTCGCGAATGCCCGACGTCAGTACCACGCTCGCAGCAGCGTTTATTGAGAGCTCCTTTTGCCTTTTCGTGGCAGCTGTGCAGGTACGATAGCGACACCACTCTCCCCTTTGCCCTTGGCAGCACGAGGAAGCCTTGCTCACACAGGCTTCACAGTTCCAAAACAACGATCAACGATGCTGGGTCATTCAGCGCATGCATGACATTTCGCGGCTTACCGGGTGGCAGTCTGCGATGAAGATTGCCGTCGGGTGTGAGTCGGCCTGGCTCAAGGCCTTCCAGCTTGGGCACGGCCCCGAGTACAAACGGCCGGAGCATCTTGAAGATGTCCCCGTCTCGGTGTGGCTGTTGCCTCGCCGCCTCGACGAGAGGATTTCTCAGCATAATCAAGGGGAGGAGAGGCGGCTGACGCTCGTCAGATCGGAGCAGACGGACCTGGCCTTTGGGTTGCTGGGGGTGGAGGGCGACTTGGATCGCATCCACCTTGAGGATGATAGTTGAACGGGATGAAGGGATGCGGCGGGCAGGTGTCTAGTTTGGGGTATCAAGAGCGTCGGGCGTCCCCGGGGCAAAGCCAGTTACTAATCCTTGGGCATTTGGAGGCGCATCAACTCTGTCACGGTATTCTTATTTGACGAACTAGGCGACACGCAGATACCATGGGGCGCGTTCCAAGATGGGCACCGCCCCTGGTGGCATCCCAGGCCAAACATGTACAGTACTGCGTTCCCGACAGCGTAGGGGCTCCGTCAGTGTGAGGGAGCGAAAGTAGGAAGGATTTGACAGGTCTATTGTGGGCAGTTATGTGGCGGCGCCAGCTCAGTTGGCAGGCAGCCGCTCGACGACGGCGGCCATGTCCTCATCAGTGTATATCCTAAAGCCCTTGTCTTTGGTGACGCTGGCCAACTGTACGTTCTTTGCATCCAGCTTCTCCTCCATGACCTGCTTGAGCGTCTTCAAGACCAGAGTCTCGGCGTCGGTAATGGTGAGGGACTGTGGGTGATTAGCCGCGACGGAATCCGCTGAAGGTCGAAATGAGTCGGCGTACCTTGTGATACTCGTTTTGCAGCTCTGCCTGGGCCCCCTCGGAGCCTGAGCCAATGGCCTTGGCATCGTATCGATAAAAGGTGCCACTGGGCTCGGCGTGGAAGAGTTGGGGCCCTTGCTCGTCGAAGCCAGCAATGAGCAGGGCGACGCCAAAGGGCCTGCTCATGATAGTCTCTTCGCCGTCGGCGCCCTCGCCGAAGCGCAGGGCAAGGTCGCAGATGGCCTGGGTACAGCTCTCAACGCCGAGGGGCTCGTTGTAGTTGAAGGCGTGGCTTTGACACTCAACACGGGCGTGCTCGACCATGGACCGGGCATCTGCCTGGAGGCCTGACATGGCGCAGCCGATGTGGCGGTCGATCTCGACAATCTTTTCGACGGACGAGGTCTCGAGGAGGGTGGAGGTGACGCGCTTCTCGACGCCGAGGACGACGCCGTCGGAGGTGGCAACGCCAATGGCGGTGGAGCCGAGCTTGATGGCCTCGAGGGAGTACTCGACCTGGAAGAGACGACCCTCGGGGGAAAAGGTGTTGATGCCCCGGTCTGGCAACGGAGGGTCAGTGGGAGGAGGCAGGCAGCAGGTGGTGAGGCGGGAGCTTGCCGTATTCGGATCTTGCCATGAACATTTTGGCGGTTCTGCCCCCTTGGGTGTGGATTGGCCTAAAGGCGAGGCAGCGCTGGCATGAAGGAGGCGAGTGTTGGAGGCGGGTGAGATGGGGGTTGTTCGTATGTAGTCCGGGGGGAGCGTGGTTGGATTGGAAGCTTTGCCAGGCAAGCACCGAGCCTACGCAGCTGCGCTAAGCTGCCGCACGGCGGAGGGAGGGACCTGCCCAGTTGGCGTCACCAGGGCGCCTGCTCGAACCGGACCGAGAGTTGATCCGGGGGAAAGGCGTGAAGCCTTTAGGTACTGCTCAGGTACTGCTCGAGGGTACAAGGTACTTTGCTCGAATGAAGCGCGTCTCAACCGCATCAGACAAACCTGGGCATGTCGGACTCTCCCGCCGCGTCACCCTGAACCCGGTCGAACGAAAACACATGGTCACTGGACTGCGCGGGGCGGCTCAGATGTAGCCCGGCATCATGTCCTCGGGCGGAACAAGAGCACCCAGTCGCGCAAACGGATACGGTGACGAGCGATCCAGACTTTCGGGCGCCAATACCAGCTTCAGGAGCGAGCGCACCGATGCCAAGGGCGGCCCGTCCTCCTCCTCCCAGCCCGGTGGTGCTCACTCCTCGGCAACGGGGACGGCGCACAAAAGAAGTGCGTCGGGGAATCCGCGCTCGGCGACCCAGCCCGCCGACGAACGACGGTACGAGGAGCGCCGCGTCACTGAGCGGACGTACGAGGCGCACGTCGAGAGGGTGCGCACGACGAGCCCTGAGAAGCCGCAGCGACGCACTGTGCCCGTGGATAAGAGGCCGTCTGGGTTGCGTCGGCAAAAGTCTTCGGAATGGCGGCCCAAGGAACCGGCCACGGAACCTCCCCAAGGTATGACGCACTGCTTCTCTTCCCCCAAGCCTTTCATAGCCTGTGATTGACGCTGGGGAAAGCTCCGTGGAATCCAGAGGTGACTTTGCTCCCACGCACTTCCGCCCCGTTGGCCTCAAGAGTGTCGATTCCGCCGCTCGCTTCTACGGTCCCGCAGGCGCCCCAGCCGACACCCCTGGGTGAACTGTCGCTCGAAGTGCAGGAAGCAGCCATAGTGGAAGACTTGCTCTTCGTCTTCATGGGTTATGAAGGCCAATACATCCGGTACGCCAAGGGGTTCGACTCCAGCGAAGAGCGCGATCGTCTCTCTGGCCCGAGCTTCAGGATATTGCCGGGACTCGACCCGAGCTTGCACGACTTGACAAAGTCGATGCTTAAAATGGCAACCTACTACTCTGCCCTCGTGGCCTTTGGGGACGTGCAAAGCCGCGAGGATTTCGGCGCCGTCAACCATGCGCTGTGTGCCTCTGTCCGCAGGTTCTTGCAGGACTACCTCATTATGATTGCCCAGCTGGAGACGCAGTTTCTCACCAGCGACACGTTTACCATCCACGTACTCAATATACAGACCATCTCGACGAGCCAGATGATGCTCCAGCTCTACTCGCTCGCTCAGGAGCTCCTCAAGAGGAACGCCTTGCTCGACGACGAAAGCGAAGAGGATGACGACGAAAGTGAAGACGACTACGACAAGGTCATCGAGAGGTTGACGGATGGAGGCGACCTCTTGTCCGGGAACATGACGGGCAAAAAGATTTGCAAAGGCGGAGTCGTTCTCGGTATATTGACGAAGCGGCTGGAGACCATGTCTGGGGATCCTGCCGCGAGGGCTCTTCTCACCTCGCTGCTACGAGATGCAAGCCGTCCGTACATGGTTATGTTGAACGAATGGCTGCACCACGGCGCCATCAATGACCCCAACTCGGAATTCCTCATCAAGGAGCAAAAGAGCATCAGGCGCGAGAGGCTGGAGCAGGATTACACGGACGAGTACTGGGAGAGGCGATATACGATTCGCGACCACGATGTCCCGCCGCAGCTCGACGGCGTCAAGGACAAGGTCCTGTTGGCTGGCAAGTACCTCAACGTGGTTCGTGAATGCGGCGGCGTCGACGTGAGCAAAGTCGTGGCCGATGTCCCGACCTCGTTCGACGACAGCCACTTCTTGGACAACGTCAACAACGCATACGCGCATGCCAACGAGTCGCTGATGCAGCTCCTGCTGACAACACATGCGCTTCCCGCGAGGCTGCAATCGATGAAGCACTACTTCTTCCTCGATCCCTCCGACTACTTCTCCTATTTTCTCGAGTTGGGCTCTTCTGAGCTGCGCAAACCGGTCAAGTCGGTCAACACGGGGAAGCTGCAGTCTCTTCTGGACCTGGTCCTGCGCCAGCCCGGCAGTATTGTGTCGTTGGACCCCTTCAAAGAGGACGTCAAGGTGGAGATGAACGAAGTCACCCTGATCAAGTCTCTGCAGCGGGTCGTCAACATCACGGGCATCGAGCAAGGCGAGGCGCTGCAGCCTCTCTCGTCGAACCAGCCGACGGAAAACGACAAGAACGCCACCGGCTTCACATCGCTGCAGCTCGACTACGCAGTCCCCTTCCCCGTCTCGCTCGTCATCAGCCGCAAGACCGTCTGGCGCTACCAGGCGCTCTTCCGCTACCTCCTCTCCCTGCGCTACCTCGAGTCGCAGCTGTCGGCGACGTGGCAGACGCAGACGCGGGGCGTCAGCTGGGCCCACAAGGGGTCCAACCGCGCGCTCGAGATCTGGAAGCGGCGCGCGTGGACGCTCCGGGCGAGGATGCTCGTCTTTGTGCAGCAGCTCCTGTACTTTTGCACGGCAGAGGTCATTGAGCCCAACTGGACAAAGTTCATGACGCGGCTGCAGCCGGGGGACGGGGACCAGGAGAAGAAGCCCGGCCTGATGAGGACCGTGGATGAGCTGATGCAGGACCACGTCGACTTTCTGGATACCTGCCTCAAGGAGTGCATGCTGACCAACAGCAAGCTCCTAAGGGTACCTTTCTTTCCCTCTGCCCCTTGTCCTTGACGGAGCCCTCTGCTAACGGCCGACGTCCCTAGATCCACTCCAAGCTCATGCAGACATGCACCATCTTCGCCGCCTACACGAACTGGCTCACGCGCGAGCTCGAAAAGTCGGACCCGGACCTGTCGGGCGCCACCAGGCCCAGCACCATGACGGCCGACCAGTGGCGGCGCTTCCAGGCCTCGCGCGCCGCGCCGCGCGCCTCGGCCTCGTCGTCGCGCCACGACTCGCCGCCCCCCGGCGACGTCGACGCCCGCGTCGGCAATCTCTCGGAGATTATCCGCAAGTGGGAGAGCAACTTTAGCAGGCACCTCCAGATCCTGCTCGACGCCCTCAACCACTACGCCGCCACCGAGACGGTGGTGCTGCTCAGCCTCTGCGCGCGCCTCAGCACCGCCAACCAGGGCACCGAGTATGCGGGGCTGAGGACCGACGAGGAGGTCGCTTGACGGCCCGGGGGCAAAGCGCTGTTGTGTGAATGATTCGGGGGAGCCAATTACTGCTGCTGCGGCTGCGGGCTGATGGGCAATGAGATCGTCCCTTGCGCCCCTTGGGGGGATGGTTGATACCGGCGTTGAGCAACGAGGCGTGAGCCTGATCAGATATCATGTCACCCTTCATAAGACCTCTCTCCTTTCCTCTTACAAGGTAGATACCATTTGTTGACGTAGCGGTAAAATGCACACCTGCAGGGCCCAAGGGAAAACAAGGCGCGAGTTTATATCCGTTGCATTTGATAAAGGCAGACAAGACGAGAGCCGTTTCGTCATCCGATTCATCCTCGGCTACTTCATGCAGAAAAGCACGCTGTTCCAAACGAGACGTGCCACCAAATGTAGCCTGCTAATGCTCCGTATCTGCAGTAAAGACGCCCTCCCTTCCCCTAAAAATACCCAGCGATGCGGGAGAAAGTTCCACCCCGGTGTATCGGTATGTATAGCCTTGACGCCACTATGCCGCCTTGAAACGCCTTACCAAGCAAAGTGACACATCTCCGGTGTCCTCGAATCTTTCTTCGTCACCTTTTTTCCCTCCACCAGCGGAGCCCAATGATGATGCAACCAAGCAGGAATCTACTTGAAAAGGCTGCGTAGATCCATCAGTTTCTGCCTCGCGGCCTCTGCCTTGTCTAGCCTCCTGCTCCCGTCCATGCTGAGACTGGCCAGCTTCATCTTCTTCTCCTGGAGTTGCAGCATCTTCTCCTCGAAGCTGTCCCGCATGATGAACCGGACCGTGCGTACCGGCCGAGTCTGTCCGAGCCGGTGGACACGATCAACCGCCTGCGCCTCCGCGGCGGGGTTGTACTGCGGCTCCATGACATAAACGCTGTTGGCCGCAGTCAAGTTGAGGCCTACACCGCCAGCCATGATGGAGACCAGCAGTACTTCCACCTTGTTGTCCTCGCGGAAGCTGTCCATTGCGGCGGTGCGCGCTGTACGCGTCATGCTGCCGTCCAGCCGAGCAAACGAAATGCCCGTGGCGTTGAGGGCCACCTCGATCAAGTCCAGATGAGAGGTCCATCCCGAAAAGACGACAGATTTGAACGGTGGCTCCGAGGGATTCGCCTCACTTGCAGCCTTGGACTTCAACAAATCTCCCACGAGCGCCTTCGTCTTCGTATGAGGGCCATCGTACTTGTCCATCTTCTTCCGAGCAGCCCTGGCCTTGGCTTTGGCAGGCCCTTCGTGTTCGGCGTCGACGTCTTCGCGACGAAGCTCGACGAGCTCGATGCGAATGATCGAGTTGCACACGGGGCAGGGGACAGAGGAATGGCCCGGTTGCAGCATTGCCCTGGCCCGGTCTTGATAGTTCTTGGCGCATGCGCGGCAAACCACGTGGAAGCACGGAGTCATGTAGCCGAGGATGTCCTCTTGGCCGTCCGAGTCCATGTTCTGCGCCTCGCCAGAGTTGAGCTTTTTGCTGCAATCTATGCATGCGTCGTTGTTCGTGTCTTGCATGAGGGCAAACATTTCATGCGCCTTTTGATGCGACAAGACGGGTCCGTCATTGTCGTCGTCGTCCAGGTCGATTGCCATGTCAGCTGACATGCCCCGGAGGGCAGCAAGATCTTCCTCGTTCAGGAGGTCTTTTCCATGGGCGCAGAGCAAACGGAGCCGCAAAATGGCCTTGAGGATGTGAATATACGTATTGCCTCCAAGGGCCTTGCCGACGTTGGCACCGGCGAGGATCTTGACTCGATCCTGAGCGTTTCTCGCAAAGAGATCGTAGATTGCCCGCTCGTCGGGACTGAAGTCGAGCCTGACAACCAGATCTTCCCGCGGAGGTAGGTCGATCTTATCTTTCAATCGCCGCAGAGTGACTGTGTCGACAAGGACGCGGAGTTTCAGCACGATTTCAGGATCGCACGCCTTGAACGGCTCCACAACATAGCGATTGAACTTGAGTCGTTCGTCGAAGGGATGCAGGCGGAGAAAGCTTAGGAGCGCTGCCAGATCGTCCAGCCTGTTTTGCACCGGTGTGCCCGTAACGGCCCATCGCCGTTCGGCCTGAAGGCGACACATGGCCTTGAATTGGAGCGTCGACTGTTCGCGGATCATGTGTGCCTCGTCGAGCACGATTCGGAACCAACCGACCTCTTCCAAGGGGTAAAGCCCATCCTTGCGCTTACGGCGAGAGCTGAGCTCGTTTGAGACGGAACCATACGTGGTGATGACAATGTCAAAGGCAGCTAGCCTGGCCGCGTCCTTGATCCGGTTTGAGCCATGGTATACATGATACGAGAGGGCCCCCGGTCGGATGTGCTGCTTGATTTGTTCTTCCCAGTTTGTGACAGTGCTCAGCGGGCAAACGATCAAGGTCGACTTGGCCTGGCGCGTCACGGGCGTGGGGTCGAAACTAGGCTGGTGCATCGCCAACCCATCACTCTTGTTCGGTTTGTTTTCCACAGCGGGACGCTGAACTGGCTCAAGAAGCTCCCAGCTGCGGGCGTCGCCAGCGGTGCTTGCAATGAGAGACAGTATGCTGAGGGTTTTTCCCAGTCCCATCATGTCGGCCAAGATTCCCCCACGCGTCTCTGGCGGCGCAGTTCTCTGCTCCTGCCCGGTAATGACGTTGGAGTACATGCGCTGGCCGCTGGCGTTGAATTTGATCTGCCAGAAAGACACCAAGGCGTCTTCCTTTGCCTGCTCCTGGAGTGGCCTCTCTCTCATTGCCATAAAGTACAGTCCTTGCCTCTGATGCTTAAGCAGAGGCGTTGTGACGCAAGGGTCTGGGTCCATGCCAGGGAGGTCATCGTTCCGCTTGAGAGAGTCGAAAACGCCCATGACCTCGGAACGTATCTCCTCGACCGTCCTGTTGGCTGCGCTGGCGAACGAGCCGTGGGGATCCGTGGGGTATGTCTTTGGCGGTGGCGGCCGAAACTCGACATTGTGGGGATTGTGGACCCTGACACCCTTTTGCACGATATATGGCGCGAGAAACTTCAGGTTGTGCTTCTGAAGCAGAGCACCGACGCTTCTTGCGTATCGAATTGGGCCGTACATGACCACATCCAAGACGTATGCGCGCGAGGTCGGCTGACCCGGTTCTTCGCCGGGCGTCTTGTGTTGGGGCGGAATCCGACATTCTGTTCTCAAGCGAATGTTGGTGTCCAAAAGAGGACAGAAAGCCGCGGCACTCTTGGGTTCGACAGCCCCAATGATCTCCCGAGTGTGATCGGAGGCGTGTATCTTGAGTGAGCTGTCGCCCACCTGCCGCTTGAGCAGGATCTTGATTGCCGGGTGATAGCCAGGTCCCCAGAGGCTCTGCGTTCCAGGTTTCGGCGAAGGAACTTTTGTGCAGTTGAGGCCACTCTTGACCATGCCGTAGCAGACCTCTTCGTCTTTAGGGTCATTGATGATTGTGACGTCGTCTTCATCGTTGCCTGTCGGGGTTAGCAAAAGACAGTCTACCAAAGCGGTCCATCAGAGCAAGTCCTACCACCAGTCAGGTCCACGGTCAGGGTCTGCTGAAGTCCCGGGCCGTCAGCCTCGTTCCGCTTGTCTTTGATGTAATCGCCGAGCACGCCGCTGCCGCCGCGCACGGGAATGTTGCTGGACTTGGCCGCGAAGTCCTGCCCGTCCTCTGTCTTGCGGCGTTTGGCCTGTGGAGCGGTAGAGCGGCTCTGGACATTGTTCATGCGCTCAATCCAGCCGCCAACACCGTTTGCTCTTTGCGGAGCGCTGGCACCAGGGGTGGCGGGCCCACTGGGCGGGTCGTCGGCAGAAGAATCGTCGACATTGGCAAATTGAAAAACCATGGGGCTGCTGGCGCGGCTGTGAGAGCGGTGATTGGGGACCTGGCGCAGTCCAGCAGGGGGCCGGCTAGAGCCCGCTCGTCTGAGGTCAACGGCGCTGTTGGCTCTGCGACCGGGTTGAAGCAGGGCAGCCGGGTCCCAGGCCGGCATGGCGCCGGGAGAATGCGACGATCGGCCTGGGGGAGCATATTTGTTAGGAAGGAGTTCAGGTAGAAGAGATGACGAGACAGGAGTCGAGCTGCTGTCGACCTCGATGAAGCTGCTCGTGCTGGACGGGGACAAGCACCTACCGTTGGCAGCCATGATGCGTGGCGTCGCAGTCCTGACTGAAGGGAACTCGCACGAGAAAGGAGATTAGACGCAGTGGTGTAGCGGCGAGGACATGTGTGGCGGTTTCGTCGCGTTCACAGGCTCATGGCGATGCGATGCAAGGAAATGGCCGACGGCAGTGATGACGAATCAACGATGAGGTGAGGGAGGAGGGGGGGGCAGGTGATGCGAAGGCAAGGAGGGCAAGGGAAAGAAGCTGAAGAGGCGTTATCGGAAGAGCCGGCGAGCTGCAGCAACGCAGAAACAGAAAATGTGAGCAAATGGGGGCCAAACGAAGTGCCGTGACTGCGAGATTCGGCAGAGGCGGTGCTGCTTACCGAATGCACAGCTCGAGACGGGCGAGGGCGACCCACGAACGATGGGGGCGGGCACGGCAGCTCCAGGAGAAGCAGACAGGGTCGAAGAAAGAGGAGAGGCTGGTGGGTTGTCGAGATGAGAAAGCGAGTCCTTGGCTAGTGAGTGAATGGATGGGAGGAAGAGGCTCGTGAATGCGGCGCTGCCTGCACATCGGTGAGGTCACCTGCCCAGGCACTGTTTGCAGTTCGCAGCGGACCGGCGGCTGCCATTGGCCGGTGCGACCCCTCCAGTCCCGCCTAGCTGGCACCTTGTAAAGCCACAGCGGCGCGCACGTGAGCCATTCTGGGCAGGAGTGCCGAGAGACGCCCTAGTTCATGCGGGAGAGATAAAGGAGATAAGGCGCTTCGGGAGAGTTGTTCAGACATTGGATGACCTGTGGGCTTGGAGACTCAAGGCTGGTGCACCCATGCTTCGCTGGTGCACCCATGCTTCAACCCCAGATCCAACCAGTCATGAGTTGCCCTTGAGCGATATGGCCCACGACACGGATTGACCGCTTACGTAATACCGATCCACCACGAGGTCACAGCCGACCTCAACTTTTTGCCCCACCAAATCATCCGCCCGCCCAGGCCTCAGCGCAAGCACACCGACTCGCAACAGCTCCAACTCGCCGCCCACCCGAGCACTGCTCGGACGAAGCGACCGGCAACCATGGAAATCACAAGCTTTGTGGTTCAAGGCCGTGACCAGGCCTTGCTCTACGGCGACTACTCCACCTACCACAGCCAGCTGGCCAAGCGCCTCCTCAACTCGCGCAAGAAGCTGGGCGTTGCTACCAAGAACCGCGGGAAATTTCAAAAAAGGGACAACATCACGGCCCTCCAAGTCGGCGGCAATCATGAGTACGAATAACCAGCCTTGACCACGTCACAGTCCCCTTCTTTCCTCTCGCTGACTCTGACATTAGATACGTCCATCTCCTCCTCCTAACCAGCGAACGAGCCTGGGCACAGGCAATGAGCGCAAAGTCGGCTCATTCTTCCGGCCAGAATGACATGACCCGTCGAACTCGATCCCACATTGTCTCCCGGCTCGACAAAGCCGCCCGTACCGCCCAGGATCTTGTTCAACTTCTCTCCCAGAAGGATGCCTCGGCGTCCACGGCCGACCTTCTCGAAGCCAAAGCCTACACTGCCTTTCTTCGTGGCGCAATGCAGTTCGAGAGACGTAGCTGGGAGCCATGCCTGCAGAGCTATGCCATTGCCCGCATTGTGTACAGTGCCCTGGCCACCTCGGGCAAAGGCGACCATTTCAAGGACCTGCTCTCCGAAACCATTGACCCTTCCATCCGCTACGCTGCTTACCAATTGAAAACACCCCGAACAGTTCCGATCCCCACGATTGCGAAAAGGGCCTTTCCTCGATCAGACGACGCCTTGACCCAGCAAGTCAATCAAATTGACCCGACTCTTCTTGCCGACGCTGACGCAACGTCTAAATCCGACGGCTCCGCCGCTCAAGGTGTCCCAGGGACCTTGACGTGGCGGTCTCGGGAGGTTCAAATCGAGGACGCCCAGATTTCTCTGGCTTGGGCCTCCGTAGACGGTGCAAAATCGTCCCTGGCAAAGACTCTGGCCGGAGCCAAGAATCGAGAACCCTACGAAGTGGCCGCTGCTTACGACGAGCTCCTGACCGCCACCCAAGATGCCGTCGACGCTACCAAGCAGGCCATCGACGAGCTGAAGAACGAGGGTGTTTCTCAGAGTGATGCCCGTATGCAACGATTGCAAATCACACGAACTGCCGTCAACTATGAAATGATTAGCTGGAGAATCGGCCGCAACCGCGTCTTGACCGGTCGGCAAGACGGTGCACCGGAGGAGTATGGCTCCTTGAGAAGAAAAAAGGCAAAGGCGGCACCGTCGGCCACCAAAAAGGAGCGTGAGCTGCCCACAAGCAGGAAGCTGGCCAGGCTGAAGGAGAAGGTAGCACTGTACGACGGAATTCTTCGAAGCCTAGAGTCCATCAAGGAGTTACCAGGTATCGCTGCGGATGAGCCTCTTGCGACCAAAGTCGATGCGTTTGGCAAATATTTTGAGTCACTCAAGTGAGTTTTCCCGCTTACTCGCCACCCGCCAGTACTGATGTTAGGAACAAGATGTCTCACGATTGCCCGATCCCATGCTGTCGTTGGCAACGTCGCCAACGCGCTAGCTCTGATCAACCACGCTGCCAAGCTTTGTGGGGACTCGGCGTCGAAACTGCCAAAGTCGGCGCCCGCCGCCAACGCATTGCCCCTGGGCATCGAAGTCTCTTCCGAGGCGCTCGACTCTCTGACACAGCTGCTCAACGGCGAGCTGCAGCGCCACCGAGCCATCGTCCACATCGACAACCTTCGCAAGGCCGACGGCGACGGCGCGGCAGCCGGCCAGAGGGTCCCGTTGATTGAGCGGCTGCACGAGTATCCCACTCATGGGGTGGATTTGGAAAACCTGGTCGAATTTCCCCCCAAGATGGAACTCATCCCCATGAAACCAATCTTCCTCGATGTTGCCTGGAACTACATCGACTACCCCGGTAAGCTGTCCGGCACCGACGCCCCGGCGGTTGCCGTCGAGGCCGCGCCAGAGGGCGCCCCGCAGCAAAAGAGAGGCTGGTTCAGCTTTGGACGTTGATAACGCCGGCTAGATGGAACAAAGTGCTCGACTCTGGCCTGCGCCGTCTTTTTGACCATTCTTTTCTCCGCAGTGAATCTTGGCGCGTTCGTAGGGGCTCGTGGTCCATGTCTGAAACCCTGCCACTTACGTTCCACTTGCTGGTCTCGTTTGCCATCGTGGAATGATGGTTCCAACCGCTGTCTCGTCCCCTCTTCCCTCTGCGCCGCGGAAACAAGTCGACAAATTCGACCGCCGCGCCCGCCTCCTTGACCATGTCCGCACTTGAAGCAATCCCCCATCACTGCTTCAAGGTCCGCCGCCGATGGGCGCAGCTCTTTCGAGACCCATGGGCTCGAGACGAGCAGCCGCGCACAACGGCCCAGCCGTCCATCTAGACCCCAGCTCGCCATCTCTGTACCTTTCCCCCAGCGAACACGCGCCGCCAATCCCGACGCCGCTATCCCTCGGCGCCTCCCTTGGCCCAACCATCCCCGCGCTGCTCGTCTCCCTCTCCATCCTCGCCGTCCTGCTCACGCTGCTGCTTCTCCTGAACCTCGGCCCGCCTCGCGTGTTGCGCCGTCGTCGCCCTGACCACAGCCACCATCGACTCTCACGGCACGAAATGGCCTCGCAGTCGCGGCAACGGGAACCCAGCCGCGGCCGCGACCCCCGCCGGCCCGGCTTCCGCGTCGCCAGCGACTTCTCGGTCCTGCCCACGACGGCGTATACGCACCCTCTGGTCTCGAACTTCGCCGACCGTGTCGATGGCAGCGAGGACGACGATGACGCGAATCGGCCGCTGCTCGGCCGCTGGCTCGACGCAACCGACGATTACCCTGGGCTCGAGCTGGATGAGGCGACCTGGCCGAGGCCCGATGGACAGCGGGCGAGGACAGAGGTCCTGCACTGGCATGGAACAAATATGCTCAATACTTCGTGGGGATGGATGGCCTGATACCCGTCGACGGCTTAGAGAAACAGCGGTGGTACCATCGTATGCTCACGATTCCGAGCTATGTCTGCTCTGCCTGCTGCAAGCTTGTCGAGACATGCACGACGTCAAGGAACAGAATAGCCAAATGCGTTGCTGCACAGCATAAAGCTTGAGAGAGGAGCTGTGATTGACATCTACCTTTGCCAGACCCTGCACATCGCCATGCAGGATGATAAAAAAACGTGTCCCCAACGTCCAAAAACCATAATCTCGTAATACAGCCAAGGATAAATTTGAAAAAAGGTTTTGATGCTCCAACGCCTGGTCCCCGCCAGCTGTGACATAAAGGGCACGAGTAAAGGGGTGAATGCAGAGCAGCTGAAACGGGATATGAGTACACAATAAATACAACAGGGATCTATACCGCTCCCAGCGCTTCTCAAAATAGTCAAACAAGACATCAGGCAGCAGGCCGTTTAGGGCTTGTTCTTGTCGTCCTTCTTGTCATCTTCGGGAGCCTGCTGCTCGCCGGAGGCCTGCTGAGACTCGCCGCTCTCGTTGCGGGCCTTGTGCATCTTGTCAAAGAGGTTCAGGCTGGCCATTTGAAGCTCGTCGGTCTTCTCCTTGATCTCGGCGGCGGTGGCGGTGCCTTCGCCCGACTGGCTCTTGGCAATGTACTCTCGGAGGGCGGTAATCTTCTCCTTGATGCCGTCGGCCTCGGTCTTGTCGAGCTTGTCGGCATACTCGTTCAGGGCACGCTCAGTGTCGTTCAGGACGCTGTCGGCGCGGTTGGCGGCCTCAATGGCGGCCTTGCGCTCCTTGTCGGCCTCGGCATACTTCTCGGAGTCCTCAACCATCTGCTGGATCTCGTTGTCGGACAGACCAGAGCCAGAGGCAATG
The DNA here is from genome assembly GCF_020360975.1 of Hirsutella rhossiliensis. Lineage (NCBI taxonomy): Eukaryota > Fungi > Ascomycota > Sordariomycetes > Hypocreales > Ophiocordycipitaceae > Hirsutella > Hirsutella rhossiliensis. The sequence continues at coordinate 4,721,568 of NW_025408669.1, forward strand.
GTGATGGACTGGTCCTTGTTGGTCGACTTGTCCTTGGCGTGGACGTGCACAATCGAGTCGGCGTCGATATCAAAGGTGACCTCGATCTGAGGAACGCCGCGGTGAGCAGGAGGAATGCCAACGAGCTGGAAGTTGCCAAGCAGCTTGTTGTCGCGGACAAGCTCGCGCTCGCCCTGATAGACCTTGATTTCGACGGCGGTCTGGAAGTCGGCCGCAGTGGAGAAGACCTGGGACTTCTTGGTCGGGATGGTGGTGTTGCGGGTGATGAGACGAGTGAACACGCCACCCAGGGTCTCAATACCGAGAGAAAGCGGCGTCACGTCCAGGAGCAGAAGATCCTTGACCTCGCCAGATAGAACGGCACCCTGGATGGCGGCACCGATGGCAACAGCCTCGTCTGGGTTGACCGACTTGGCAGGGTCACGGCCAAAGATGCTCTTGACTGATTCGGCGACCTTGGGCATACGGGTCATGCCACCAACCAAGATGACCTCCTGGATGTCCTTGGCCTGGAGGTTGGCATCCTTCAAGGCCTTGCGGACGGGGTCAATGGTGCGGGTGATGAGGGGGTCGACCATCTTTTCCAGCTGGGCACGGCTGAGCTTCACGTTGATGTGCTTGGGGCCGGAAGAATCGGCAGTGATGAAGGGCAGGTTGATATCGGTCTGGAGGGACGAGGACAACTCAATCTTGGCCTTTTCGGCAGCCTCACGGATGCGCTGGATGGCCATGCGATCGCTAGACAGGTCGATTCCAGACGTCTTCTTGAACTCGGCGACCAGGTGTCGGACGAGGTGGATGTCGAAATCCTCACCACCCAGGTGGGTGTCACCGTTGGTAGACTTGACCTCGAAAACACCGCTCTGAATCTCGAGAATGGAAATGTCGAAAGTGCCACCGCCAAGATCGTAGACGGCGACGACCCGATCAGCCTCCTTTTCCAGACCATAGGCGAGAGCGGCGGCCGTGGGCTCGTTGACGACACGGAGAACATTGAGGCCGGCGATCTGGCCAGCGTCCTTGGTGCTCTGGCGCTGAGCGTCGTTGAAGTAGGCGGGAACAGTGACAACGGCGTTCTTGACAGGCTTTGACAGGTAGGCCTCGGCGGTTTCCTTCATCTTGTTGAGGACAAAGCCACCGATCTGAGAGGGCGAGTATTTCTGGTCACGGGCAGACACCCAGGCATCGCCGTTGGAGTGCTGGACGATCTTGTAGGGCACCTCCTTGATGTCTCGCTGCACCTCGGCGTCGGTGAACTTGCGTCCTATTAAGCGCTTGGTGGCGAACAGAGTGTTCTCTGGGTTGACGACGGCCTGCCGCTTGGCAGCGACACCGACAAGTCGCTCGCCATCTTCGGCAAAGGCGACGACCGAGGGAGTGGTACGAGCGCCTGAGGGATGCGTGTTAGCCGGAGCACACCGCGCTGCGGCGATTGCGTCGAGGAAAAGCACTCACCTTCTGCGTTTTCGATAATGCGAGGGACTTTGCCTTCCATGATGGCGACGGCAGAATTGGTGGTGCCGAGATCGATACCGATCACAGCACCCTGCACCTTGCCATCGCCCTCGGACGCCGTGGACTCATAGCGAGCAAACCTAGAAGCCAGCGGTGCCCGGCTGAAGACAGTGGACCGGGCTGTGAGGGGAGCAGCTCGGGGAAGCTGAGTGGGAAAGGGTCAGCAGAGGCTTGCGACAGAGGCAGCGTGTGGATGGCTTACAGCTCGAGAGAGACGCGAAGCCAGCATATTGATGTAAAGATGCGGATTATGGTACAGAAAAGACGCGGAAGATGACGGCGCGCTCGGAAAAGAGACGTCAGGGGGGGTGGGTGTGTAGGAGAGGGAGGGTGGTGATGGACGGAGAAAAAAGTGATGATGAGGATGGAAGGCGGGTGAACAATTTTTCGCGACCAAGAGAAAAAAAAGAGCTAGCCCCGGTCATAGAAGCCGAAGGAAGGGGGCAATCAGAAGCAAGGTCCCCGCCGGCTGCTGGAGGGGGTGACTAATCACCCCAGCCAAGGGGCTGCAGCTCTCGGTCTCTGCCAACCTTGGGGCCTCTGGCTTGTTCATCCGTTCCTATCAAGCCCTCTGACGCTCTCACCAGCACACCCACGGCGGGCGTCCCTGAGGTGCCCCTGACAAGGTGCCGCGGCTATCGTGTGAAGCTCGGCATTCGGGATCCTTCTGTGCAGGCCACGAGTTCGCCAAGGGCCATGTGGAAGCTTCAGTTGATTCGACTGGCGTTCCCGATTTGCCTGGGCCGTGCGACGGTGTGACTGCGAACGTCGAGCAAGCATCGGGCTTTCATGCGCATAAAGGGGCAGTGGGTCATTGTGAGCAGAAGCGCTCAGCTTATCGGAACTGAGTGTTGTCAATGTGTCAGTCATAGTAACAATAATACTGCATGTTGATTGATGGCTTGCAGCTCGAGAATAGTCTGGGATGCAAGTGTAGATGTTATTGCCGAGTGTATTAGCAGACGGCTTGCGAAAGGACAGGCGATAGAAGACCAAGAGACTGTTCCTGTATCTCGCCCCTGTTCATACCTCCGTGCGCGAGCAGAGGTCCCTGGCAAAAGGTCAGCCGCCGCATCGTGCTGACTTGGGCTGTCCTAGAGGGCATCTACAGTTACGGTACACAAGTGGTCCAAAGTACCCGGTAATTACTTGCTCATGAGGTATGGTTCTCCATTCCATGTCGGCCCAGATGCCATGCCAGGCTTGGCCCCTCTGGCCGACCGACGGCAGCCAAGTCCAATTCACCATGGGGGATTGTCGTGCCGCCTCTTGGGCTGATCCGCGCGACCTCGCCTCGATGTACCGCCTACAACCTTCCGCAGCCCATCCAGACGTCATCCGCCACCAATGAGCAGCCAGCGCCATCAGCATGCTTTACGTGCTTTGTACCCAAAAAAATCGCCATTCCGGCCTGCTTCCCCCAACACAGTACTGCGCTGCGGCGGGCCACACTTCCCATAGACCCATACCATACTTACCTTGGCTGTCGTATCTTTCTTCCCAAGTTGGCCGGCCATACATGCCTTGCAAGCCTCATCTTCACGCCCAGGCGCTCCTCACTGACAACTCGCTTCCAGTCTTGGATCGCTCAGCTCTCCCTCCCCCTTCCCCCCCTTCCCCTCCCCCGTGGACGCCTCCCTCGTCGGCCCCCGCAGGCTCCCTCCTCGCCGCAAAAACCGCATTCGCATGCGGCCATCGCCACCACGCCCCTTGAGCGACAAAAGACACAGGCCCAGCTGCCCAGCGCGTCGAGGGCGGCGCACGATACGCCCCCATCGGCCTTCGCTGCACCAGGCAACCCCGGCTTCTCCGCAGAGCTGCTGCCCCAAGCGGCCAGCGGCCCACGACGGCCGCAGACGACCATGGCCGCGCATGACGACAACCCGTTAGTTTCTCCCTTCCCCCTCGCGTCCTTTCTACAGCCTCCCCCTCTAAATCGCCCCCTACCGCTTGGCCCGATGCTGATGGCATCATGACTGTCCCCAGGTCCTATCCGACCAACACCATCGTCTCCAAGAAAGCGCGCAAACATTACCGGGCTCCCGTCCGATCACAGTATGTCCGCTCCCGCCAGTCTTCGAGGACCTTGACGCTGACCCCCGCGCCCAGACACTGGCAGCTGCGCTCCCTCATCAGCGCAGAGAAGCGACATCTCGTCTATTTCCCCGGCGGCAACGGGAGCAACCACGTCCAACGCCTCAACACCATCACCCACGAATGCGAAACCATCAAGCTCCTGACCTTTGCGCCCCGCTGCCTCGTCGCCGAGAATGGCTGGCTCTGCTGCGGCAGCGAGACGGGCGAGTTCGTCGCCATCCGCCTCGACGAGGGGAGCGACGACAGCCAAGGGCCCGGAATGAACTTGGAACTGGGCCCCGACGCCAGGAGACATCTCGGTCTTGATGGCTCGCGCCAAGACCCCCTCCTCTCTCTCCTTGCTCAGGCTCGCCGCACAAACAAAAGCTTGATAGCGAAGAGCATGAAATTGGCCAAGGACCGGGTCAACTGCATCACCCTCTGGTTTCCCCCGACCGTCTTTCCGGCCTTTGAAGAAGCTTACGCCGAACCAGTCGCCGTCTTAGCCAACAACGACCGCACCGTGGTGCTTGTCAGCTTGCGCGACTTTGAACAAAACGACAAGTCGGATCCTTTGGACGTGATCACGTACCCCGACTTCGTCAATCGCGCCATCATCTCTCCCGACGGGCGATATCTCGTCGCCATCCTTGACGATCCCTATCTATACGTCCACGAGCGCATGGAGCGACCGGCCGAGTCCCCGTCGTCCACCTCGGGCGATGCAGGCAGCGGGCGTCAATGGGAATTGAAGCAGCGGTTTCTGCTCAAGAGCCAGCGCAAAAATGATAGGTCCGACAGCCGGGGAAGCTTTGCCGCCTGCTTCTCTCCCTCGGGCGCATACTTGGCCGTCGGAACGCAGCACGGCACTATTTCTATATTCGATACGACCCAACTCTCCGAGTCGGGTGCCGAGCCGCTCATCACTACCTTCAAGTCGTCGCGTCCCGAGAGCGGACCAGGCGCCATTCGAGACATGGCCTTCTGCCCGGGCCCGTTTGACATTCTGGCATGGACTGAGGATCGTGGGCACATTGGCTTTGCCGACATGCGGAGCAACTTTGTTGTTCGCCAGATTGTCGACATCAATGCCGAAGCCGAGTTTGAACACATAGATATTTTCGATCGCAATACCATTGATCCTCGGCTACTGAACAACAACGGCGAGAGGCGAAGCACCAGGTCGCCGCCCTCGGCCGCATCGCGAAGAAGGCACGGCGAGGGCCTTGAGACGCTCAACCAACCCCTTAGTGCCAACGAGACTCTAGTTTTGGAAGCTATTCAAAGTGACAGGAGGCGCCGAGAGCGCCTGTCCCAGAGAGGGACAGGTACCGAGGAAGGGTCCCGGGGGTCGGATTCGACATGGACGTACCTAGCCAATCTTCGGCCCTCGGCTAACGACGGTGATTCCCAGCGGCCAAGGGAGCGCAGCAGCAGCGTCGGCCGCGCCATGGGGGACATGCTGGGCCCCTACCGAGATCAGCGGGAGCGTGCCTCTGACCGCATGCGCACCGCGCGGCAGCTGGCTCGTGAGGCCGGGGAGCAGCGACAGTCACTCCGCCGGCTGGACCAGCGGATGATGGATAGGATCGGCGAGACGGTCGCCGCCATGCGGGACCAGCGCGAGAGGCCAGACTCGTCGTACCTCAATGTCTTGGAAATTCTGCAGGCCAGGGAGCGCTCCCCCGGCGACGCCGAACACGAAGACTCGTCGCTCCTTGTGCCGCTCGTCAACCAAGCCATGAACCGCTGGGAGGAGAGTGCTATCCGGGGAACACTAGCCGCTGATCATGGCGTCTTCGAGGTTCCTCCCTCGCCGGACAACACGGCCGGGCTGGCCTGGACTGCCGACGGCCGCACCTTGTAAGTGTAAAACCATGCATCGCCGGACTTTCTTTTGCGGGCCCTTGCACGAGGCACTAACGGCTTCTCCCAGATTTGTCGGGGCTCAAAACGGCATATACGAGCTACACATCAACGTCCAGAGCAGAAAGTTTTGCCCGAGCATCACCATGAGCTAGGCCACGCGAGACAAAAAAGGAAAAGGCGAAAACGTTGAAGTAATGAATGAGCAAAAGCATGTGCTCGCCGGCTTTTCAAGCGCGAGCTTCGACACGGCGTTGGGGGCTTTCGGATGGAATGTCCAGGATCGACATGAGGCGTTTTAGGAACAGCGGGCGACTCGGACGGCAGCTGCCCGTCGTTTTGTCACGGCGCGATGGCCACTCACGACGAGCGTGCAACGCGGGACAGCGTGCTTGTAATGGTTTTTTTTTGTATGAGATACCTGGGCAGGTAAGGTGGGAGCGGAAAGGACAGCTGTACGGACAACATTCGCTACTGTAAACGCGGAGGCTACCGAAACGGGGGTCTCTGAATATCGCTCTCGTATTTGCGCTATGGCCTTGATGCTTGTCACGGCTCGCCTTGGCGTATGATGTATCCCAGCGTGGCCCACCGTCTCCCACAGAAGGTGCACTAAGTTACACTGGACGCCGGGGACCAGGGCGGTGGACATGGCGTGTGGACAGGACCGGGATGCCCATCAGCCGCTGACGCTAGCATGCAATAGCTGCTCGACCCTCTCGGCAATGGCGAGGCAGCTGGTCAGGCCCGGGCTCTCGATGCCGAGCAAGTTGACCCATCCCTCGTAGCCCTCCTCCTTGGTGATGACGAAGTCGTTGAAGCCGCGGCCGGAGACCCCGGCGCCCCTGTAGCTCAGCTTGGGCCTGACGCCGGCGTAGTCCGGGCTCAGACACGCCTCGTCGACGGCCGGGAGGTACTTTCTGATCTCGCCGGCGGCCTGGGCGAGGCGGTCGGCGCTGGCGGCCAGGTCGTCGGGCCGGTCGACCCACTCGACGTCCGGGCCGAAGCGCACGCACCCGGCCAGGTCTCGGGTCAAGTGGGTGCCGAGGCCGGCGGCGCCGGGCTCCGGGGCCGGGTAGATGAGGCGCGAGACGCGGAGGCGCGGCGACGACGTGTAGGAGAAGTAGGTGCCCTTGGCGAAGTACAGGGTCCGGTGCCGCGGCGGCGGCGCGATCATGTTGTGGACGGCGACGGCGCCGAGGCCGGCGGCGTTGATCAGCGTCTCGGCCGTGACGGTGGAGAGGCGGCCCGTCGAGGCGTCGCGGACGTGGAGCTGCCAGCCCGCGCTGCCGGGCGGACTGGACCCGAGGGGCGTGACGCCCTCGACGGCCGAGTTGAGGGCCACGACGCCGCCGGCCTCCTCAAACAGGCCCTGCAGACACACCATCAACCCATGGGCATCAACAATGCCCGTCTCGGGACTCTCGAGCGCCCCGGCCTCGGCACGCACCCCCTCCCCCCTGCGCGCCACCTCGGCCCTCTCCACCCACCTGGTGGGCACGCCCAGCTCGTCGCGGCACAGGGCGTGGATACGCGCGATCGCCTCGCGCTGGGCCTCGGTCTGCGCCACGATCCACTTGCCGACGCGGGCGTGCCCGACGCCGTGCCGCTCGCACAGCCCGTAGAGCAGCTGGCGCCCGCGCACGCACAGGCGCGCCTTGAGGCTCCGCGCGCCGTAGTAGATGCCCGCGTGCACCACCTCGCTGTTGCGCGAGCTCGTTTCCGTGCCCACGGCCCCGTGCCGCTCGACGAGGAGCGTCGTCGTGTCCGGTCGCCGGGAGAGCTGGCGCGCGATGGCGAGCCCGACGACGCCGCCGCCTATGACCTGGTTTTGCCAAGGCAAGGAAGAAGAGTCTTAGACGAGGCTCAATGTTCCCCATGTCCCGTCGCCTCTGGCCAGGTGCCGAACGACAAGACACGAGGGTCAAGAGCTCAAGCTGACAAAAGGCATGTTCGGGGAGGGGGGAGGCGCAAGGGAGTGACAAGTGGCCCGAAGCTTACCGCATGAGTGAAGTCGGCCCTCGCCGCCGCCGTGGAGCTGAACTGGTGATGCCGTCCTGGCGAGAGCCATGTCCGCCTCACCGAGAGAAGCGACATCGCGGGTCTTTTGGCCACGGGCATTGCGATCCGAGCACGTGTCTACAAGCTTAGAGACGGCTTGAGGTTCGTCCAGGTGTGCCGGGATCGGAGTCGGGGACAGGACGCCCTTATGGAGCGAGGTGAAAGCATGTAGGTCGTTGCTGCCAGCCGCCCGTCTCCGCACCAGCGACGTACAGCAAACGCCCCGGCCGGCTCCGGGTCTCGGCACTGAATCGGCCGAGCGGGATGCCGGCCGGTTCGTCGCCTTGCAACACCGTCTCCTGCCTGAGTCACCAGACATGCGTAACTCGACAATTATGTTTTGATTTCGCCAGCCTTTACGTGCGCTTATGCGCGGCCTGCGGTGCAAACTCCAGCGCAGCAACGGGACGTAGCATACATATATCTGTCCCGCCTGCCAAGTCCCACGCGCCGGATGATGATGACCACCAGTAAAGCATTTTGCCCCTCGTGGCCATGACGCCACATGTGCAATTTTTCGCGTGTTCTCGTGAGTGACGTTCTGCTCGTTCCTGTCCTTGCCTCCCTAAACTCCACAACTAGCCGCAAAGAGGGAAAAGAATGACGTCTCCATCGTACTAGCATTCATCAGTTCGCTCTCATGACTCCTTCTCCGAGGCGTCCGCTTCGCCCCCCTCATCCGCCGTGGTAGACGATCGAGTGAGTTGAGAGGGTATCGTCGGTTCCGTCGCACTCGTCGAAGAAGCCGAAAGGTCGGTAAACTGCTTCTCTGTATTCTGCGTTAGCACCATGACATGCAGACTCATAAGCCCCACGTACCGAGATCGCGGATGCGGTGCCGCAACATCTGGTTCTCGCGGACCAGCATCTGAGTCTCGGCCTGGTAAAATGCGCTTTCGTCACGGCCACCAAGCACCCAGTCTCCGCTATCGGCACTGATCGAGGTGGCCCGGAGCCTCGGAGATGCGCCGCGGCTTGGGGTCCTGGAGCGACGATGGAGTTCGGCGCGCGCCACGTCAAAGGAGCTTCGTGGATGCGAGAAGCCAGGCGAGCGGGAGTACGAGCCAATGGTTGCGGGGGGAGGGCCGCCAGGAAGCGACATGGGCTGTTGCTGGGAAGCACCGGACATGGGCCTCTCTCGAGTGTCCAGGACGGCGCTTTCGTCACCAGGACGTCCGGCCTGGAGACGCTGAAGCTCCAGCTGCTGCTGGCGGATCATTTGCAGCAGACGATTCTGCGGTGGGCGTGTTAGCCAAGAAGAGTGCTGTGCGCCGGGAGAGGGTGGCTGAGACGCACCACATGTGCCTCCTGCTCCGCTTCCAACTCCTGGTGAAGCTCGCCCAAGCTGGGTGCGCGATGATGATGAGGATCTGCCATCAAGGGAGAGCCGGAAAGAGGCTGAGGGCTCGAATACTGATTGCCAGACTGGTCGTGGGCCATCTCGCCGGGCGCAGGTATCGAAGGGTCGTTGAGTTGCAGGTTCATGAGCACCGTCGATCGGCGGCGGCCGGCGTGGGGAGAGGACGTGTTTCGCGGCAACGAGCTGCTAGACGACTCTGGAGAGAAAGTCAGCCGAGGACAAGAGCGAAAGGGGGCGGCATACGTCGAGACGGCTCGCGCTGGAGACCGGCGTTCATGGTGGCGGCAGCTTGCAGCGAGACAGATGCAGAGCGGGGAGAGCGGGTAGGAGAGTCGGCGCGGGGAAGCGGGGAGCCCTGGCTGTTTGCCATGGTGACGAGTGGCCGAAGGCAGTCGGAGTGAGAAATATGGTGGCGATGCCAAGCGAGGACGTTGTTGGATGGGGATGATGAAAGCTCGACGTCGTGGGGAAGGTTGAAGCCAAGCAGCCGGTGGGCAGTGAAGGTGGTAGGTACAGCAGGTACAGTGAGATCCACGTGGGCGTTGGTGGAGTGACAAGCTGGCCGTTGACGGAGGAGGGGTTATTAGGCGCCACCTGCCAGCTCTGTACTTGTGCCGTCGCCGAGTCCACAGTAGATGCTGTATGTACCTTGCAGTGGCTCTGTTGTACTGTACATGGCAGCTGCCAGCAAAAGGGCCCGCGGCAGGAATCTATGCCTTGCACGGGCAGTGGATCACTTACTTGTGCTTGCTGATACGAGATGGACGGCGGCGGTAGGCAGTGAGTGCCCTGGAGTTCCCGATGGTGGGGCCACTTTCTGAGCAAACAGTGACGAGCGAGGGAGCTCGTCGCCCAAGCGGGGAGCAAACCGCTATTAACGTCAGCCACCTAGCTTACAGCATACCCCCCTTCCAGCACCCTTTCTCACCAAAACGCAAGCTTTAAAACACTAAATAATAAATATAAGAAAAATAGTTATGCCTAGTAGCTCCTAGAATACTATTAGTAAAATAGCTTAAGTTAGTATTAAAATTTACTTTTTATATATATTATATCTAATTATACTTATATAAAAGCTTAAAGCTAACTTAAGTATTTTGTTAGTACTTTATACTACTTTACCTAGTAAGCCTTAATACTTTAAAAGTATTAAATTAATATTAAAAACAATTCTAATAAAGTAGGCTAAGTAGTAAATAAGCTTTTATAGGATATACTACTAATAAAGTAGTTAAAGACTTATAACTAGCTTTTTCTTTTAAGTTATTAACAATAAACTTTTCTCCTTATTAAAAAAAGAGGTATTTTAAGAATATCCTATTATCTTTTTATTTAATAGATAAAATAGTAAATAGAAAGTACTTTTAAGTACTAAAAGCTATATAAAGATAAATAGTACTATATAATTTTTTTTAAACTATTTATTTAGTATTTTATTTTTACTATAGGAAAACTAAAAAGTAATATAACTTATTTATTATTAGAAAAAAAGAAAAACTTATAGTACTTTATAAATCTATTATAGCTTAGCTCTTTAGCTATAAAGTTTTAGTCTTTCTACCTATTTTAATAAATTAGTTATAGATTTATAAAAAACCCGACTTTTGGTGGGAAAAGGGTGCTGGAAGGGGGGTATGCTGTAAGCTAGGTGGCTGACGTTAATTACCCTTTGCACGCGGCTACTCATTACTAACTTAACTGTAAGGGAACAGGGTCACATGAGGTATCACGTGTTCCCCTGTAAGGAAGGAACCAGGGACCCAAGGGAAGGCACCGCACACGGAGCTCAATCGCCAGCACCTTCCCAGACTTCCAATAGAAGGGACTATCTTGACGAAGAAGAAACGAGATTCCCCTCAGAGTGGTTTTATGCAGCCAGATTCTGGCGAGAATTTCTTCATACGCCCAGGCTTTGTGTTGGCGGCAACTTTCAGACACGGGGTCAGTGGAGAACTGGTCTGTCGATCCCGAATCGTTGCTCATAGGTTAAAATACGGCGGAAATTCAAACAAGAAAAAAGCAAGGAAAGGAGGTTGAAACATGTGGCTGTGTTTCCGACTGAGAGACCCTGCTGGCCAACGCACCGTCAAAAGGCACGGGCGTTTCTAGTGCATGCCTGTCAAGCTCCTGAATCTCAGCAAGAAAGGAAGACTGAGCAGCGCGGGCCATGCGAGACATTTGAGCTGTCATTTGCTCGCGGATGTCATGTCTGTACATAACACCCACCACCAGAGTGTTTCATGCGTGTACTGTACGTATTCTTTCTCGGGGTCCTGTGCATGTACTGGCTGCAGCCTGTCGTCGTGGCCTTGCAGCATCTCAGACACAACATTCGCAGAGACGAGCACCTAGTAGGCTCCAGTGCCCCCCTTCTCCCCCCGGTAGCGCCAGGGTAGCACCGTCTGTTGGGGGGCCATATCTATGTCCAGATGACGGGCAGGAGACGAAGCGTGGAGCGACGGCCCAATAAAGCCGCAAACATGCGCCACCGCCCGTCGCTAAGGAAGGACATGTCGATTGACGATGCATGGTCATAATACGGAGAATGTCAGTGTAAGCCAGCTCAGGTGCATGCATCTGCGCCATGCACGAAAATACGGGACGGCTACAACCGCATCACATCACATCACATCACGTCGCAGCCGTGCCCCTTTCCCCTGTCGAATCGCGTCGGGAGTTGCTCATGCAGGAACGAGGGAGACTGTGCTGCCTGCAAGGTGAAGGTGCCACGGCCAACATTGTCAAGGCGCGCGCAGACGCTGCGGATGTCTGGCACGGTGCATTTAACCCTGAGCCAACCAGCCGTGCTCCACGCTGTGTTGCAGTTGCAGTCTCCTCTGCAACGGCCGGCCCGTCCGTTGACGTCCAGGAACGACGTGTACTGTAGGTATTCCTTGAGGCGAGACAGCGGAGACAGCGGCGTTGCCATAAGGCCAACAAAATGCCATGTACGTCAAAGCGGCAGGCAGTGACCAAGCAGGAAGAAAAAAACATTGCAATCATCAATGCTTCCAGACGTCGTATCGTGCCCTGAGACAGGGTAATCAGCTGGCCCGCTCCCTCGTTCCCCTTTGTCGGCCGGTCCCGCCGCGTTGTGTCCGCGGCCGGACCTTCGGGGAGAGCCACTGAGGTCTGACCGCATTCCGCCATGAGGGGGCTCCAGCGCTGTAGCCTACGAATGAAGAACTGTACGAAAGGAGGCAGTTGGTTGTGTTCGACAGCCAACCCAGCCGTTGCTCGCGACGGGGTGGAGACGCAACTCCTGTCTTCTTACCCACCCGACCACGCGCGGCGGCAGCCCCCGGCGAGATGCGCGTGGCGTGAGAACCTGATGTCGTACGCGAGGGGTCCCTTGGGTACGAGCATGGTGGGCCGATGGGGGAGAAGAGCCAGGCGTCTTGCCTCTCGAGATGGCACTAGCAGGGCCGTATCCACCCGGTTGGTGGGAAAGAAAACGAGGCGATGCTTGTGAGAGACGGGGAGAACAAAGAGGTGCATAAATACCGTAATAAATAGGGATGTACCCCGTACTTGGCTGGACCGACGACCGGGGGCGGCCGGGGTCCTGGTGAGGCGGCAGGGGGGGGTCCGGAGCGCCGGCAACGCCGGTGCGCCCGTCTCACTGCAAAGACAAGGCTTGACCGCTGGCAAGGAGAGAAGACAGGCCTGGAAACCTGGAAACGGTGGTGGTGATTGGAGGACCCAAGCATGCGACTTGCAGCGTTGTCATGCCGAGGCCTGGAGCTCTGCAGAGGGCAAAAGCCTGGCGCCATCGAGTCTAGCAGGCTCCAGCTCTCCCACACATCACATGATCCGCCATGATGCGCGTACGCAACGCGTGGCGCCTCCGCAATGCACACGGCCTCCGGGGAGAGTTCCCCGTACCGGATACCGGATGGCAGGTACTGTCTACCTTGGTCTGCACACAGAGACGGGGGCATCAAGGTCTTGGACACTTTACCGCCAGATACTCAGTACCTTGGGTGCCTTGAGCATCTGCTTCCGGGATGCGGGGGGCACGAATCATGGAGCATCGAGACCACAAAGGCCTTGTTGCTTGGCGCATTGATGAAGAGGGTGGAGGCGGAAAAAACATTGGCCCCATGCGCGAGAAACATGTCAATAACTGATATACAACATACTGCATGTACATGCATACTTGGTAGGCTGCTCGCGACAAGACAAGACATATGTAAGCATCCGCCGACTCCCTTTTGGGCGCGCATTCGCGGCGCAGCTGACGGGACGGAAGACATGCCGGGGAGGGGGGAGGAGGGGCGCTCACTGTACTGTGGACACGAATGACAGGAGTTGCTTGATCGAGGTGTTCGGCCGTCGATACAGTCATACTGTACAGACAGATATCCGTGCCTTACCTGGGTACGAAGTACGGAGGTACGATGTACCCGCCCATAGGGACGGTAGGTACCTCTCCGATATGTACACAGATGACTCGTCGACAGCAAACAAGTTGCCCACTGTCTTCCACGCCTCACTGCCCGTCGCGCACTGGCCAGGCGGGCAGCCGTTCGCCTGCCCCCGGCAGAGGCCCCTGCATCCCTGCCCGCATCACTGGGCTACTGCTGCACAGGCAGGGAGCCGCGAGGCGCATGAGGCCTTGTCCCGAGTCTTCCAAGCCGGGCTAATGTAAGGCACACGCCTGTACCTGTCGCCCGGGTTACTTTTTCCGCAAAACACAATGCATTAGCCCTAGCCTGCGCCCCCGGCCGGTACCGCCACCCACTGTACCTGCCCTGCCAAATGGAAGGCATGGTTGACACCCCCCGACCGGGACCTCGTCCCTCCAACTCGATAATCTCTTGTTCCCTGGCCATCAACAAGTCGCCCACCCAAGTGCCGAAGGGATTATATCATCTGTCCATAATGCCACCGACTGCATTACATATGCCCCGGCCGCTACTACACTCCTCCGCCTGCTCCTCCGCCTGCTCCTCCGCCTGCTCCTCCGCCTCCTCCTCTGCCTTCCCTTTGTTCCCTTCTCCTTCTCTGGCCCGCCTGCCTCTCCGTCCGGCACCGGACTCGCTCTCTTGACCATTACTTCCTCGCCACGTCCTAACACAGCCTCGAACTACCCCGTCGTCCAGCCCAGCCCGACCAAACGTTCATTCGCGCCCGAGCCCGATCACGTCGACTCTCACATTCCAGACGCCTCGCTGTGTCACCTTGCAGCCCCGGAACGGAACGTCACTTGCTCCTCTGTCTTGCTTTCGTCGCCCCGCCTAGGCTCATCGCCTGCTAAATCGACGGCCTCACCCCGCCTCGCATGGCTCGCCCGGGCTCCCCCGGCCGCCTCACTTGAGCTCAGTCGGAACCGCACACCTCCCGCCTCCTGACTCTGCGGCGAGAAGAGGCCATCATTACAACATGGCCCATGACGATGTCCCTGACGTCCCTTCGAACCGACACTTCGTACCTGCCACCGATCCGGCTCTCGACACTGACCCGGCCGCTCATGATGACCGGCGGCCCGCGTCCCGCCATAGTAAGCTCAACCGTCGGGAGTCGAGACTCGGCCTGAAGAGCATTTTCGGTCGCTCCAAGCCCGCAAAGGAGCTAGATCCCGTCCCGCGCACAGCCCATGGCCCGAGATCGACTCGCATTCGCGCGTCCATTGCCGAATTGGGACAATGGCCGCAGGCGCACCAGTCCGACGCCCTTCTTCCTCCGCTCGCCCCTTGGGATCATACGCCTGCCTCCCCGGCGTTGCCCCCGCCCGGCCCTCACGTCCCGACTTCGAAGCCGTTCAGGCAGCTCAAGACCGCCAACTGGTCGATGCCGCCGTTGTTCAAGGCATTTCCCCAGGCTGTTCGTCATGTCATTTTGCCAGCGGCAACAATCTCGGCCGATGCCATTTTGCGCCTCAACGAAAAGAGGCAGGGCATGGGCTTGGCCGAAGAGGCTGCAGTCTCTGCTCAAGCCAATGGGCTCGGCAGTCGCGGCGAAAAGGACAAGGACAAGAAGAAGCACCGCCGCCTGGCGTCGGCATCGGCCGAGAGTCTGGAATGGACAACCAAGATTTTCGTCCTCGTCACCTCGGGTTATCTCTTGCAATATGCTGGAGACGGCCACTTCGACCGCATGCCCGAGAAGATCCTGCGTCTGGGCCCTTCGTCTGCCGCCTTTGCGACGGACGCGATCCCTGGCCGGCACTGGGTCGTGCGTGTTTCTTCAACCGCCGAAGCTGACGGCACTCCGGCGCCGGAGTCTCGCTCCTTGTTCTCCAAGCTGCCCTTTCGGATAGATAGGCGCAACACGTCAAACTTACTCATGGTATTCGAAAGCGCCGAAGTCATGGAAACTTGGATAACGGCGCTGCGGGGCGAGATTGAGAGGCTGGGCGGCAAGAAGAATCTGTCGGAGACGGGCAGGCCCAAGACGATGGAGAGCTCTCAGCCCTTCCCGGAACGGCACAGCAAGCGCGCTCTGATGGCGAAATCACTGCCACGCCTCCGCAGCCCCGGCCCCAACCACCATGGCATCAATCATGCGACGGCGCCGCGCCTACGAGGGGCCAATAGCGGCGACGGCCCGAACCAGATAATCGGCCCGGACGCCGTCGACGATGATTCTACATCCAATAGCGGCCTCTCCCAGGACGAGCGCCAATTGGACAATCTGCGTGAGCACTCCAATCGCCTGTCCCTCGGCTCGTCTGGCCAGCGGACCATGGTCACCTCTGCTGGCCCCTCTCCCGAGGCGTCGCCCACGCGAGAGCACCTTACTCCTCCGGCGGACGAGATGCATGCCCGACCCGGCGAAGCTGCCGACGTGGTGGTGAAGCCGAGGCCCAACGCCTCCGACATCTCCATTCGACGGCAGTCGGTACAAGTCGCGGCACCATTCATCGACCCCGGCCAGCAGGACCAGGCGGAAATTCGGTCTCCTTCGGCTGCCGGGTTGATCCTTCGCAGCGACGGGGCCGTTTCCCCCCTTGGACTACACCCAACTCCCAATTTCAGCGTCCCGCACTCATCAAACCGGCGGTTTTCGCATACCAGGGCTTCCCCGGTTGAGGCTGAAAGCTCGCCCTCCCTCGAGCCTTCTCGGCTCGCAAGGGGAAAGCCTCCGCCAGCCTTGCGAGCTACTCGTACGCTGTCCATTGTGATGGACCAGCCGCCACTGCGGGAAGCCGGTCATCAACGACCGGTGACGGCGTACAGAGGCAACCAGTTACCGTCCCCTACCAAGTACATCAGCCACCAGCGACTTCGTTCGGCCTCTCGCGGCAGAGAAAGGGCGGGTAGCGTCGGCGCGAATTGGACACAGAACGGCTCGGCGACAAGGACGGGCCGTTCTGTGCCCCCGAGACGACGCCAGGAGCCAGTGGGCGGGCTCCGGTCGCCGCCGCTGACACCGCGGGACCACGACATGGACAGGTACCAATCTTCCTTCCTGGACCCCAGCACCCCGCAGAGCCGATCATACGGATCGCCTCACAGCACAGGGCTCGAGGGGGTAGACGACGAGTCACATGTCGCACACGAGGCCCGCAACCGGCGGTCTGTTGCGCCGGGTCGGGGGACACTGTCCAGCTCCCCGACAGGGCGCATCCATCCTCACGCCAGCAGCCCGTATCTCAAGGTGCAGATGACGGAGAAGGCGCTGCTCAACCGTAGGAGCATGCCACAGCTGACGGAAGGGCCGCCGCCCGCACCGCCGCCAACACGCGCGTTGCCGCCTATTCCGCAAAACCTCGCGCTCAGAGCATGATACTTGACGCACACTCTCGAATTTTCTCGGCGCCTTTGCCACCTTTTTCCATTGGGGCGTTGGTCTGCTTACGAGGAGGCTCCATCCTTCGTTTGTCGTCTCCCTTTGACACCGAGAGCCTCGTTGCGGCGTCTCTTGAAGATGCACCATCTCCATCCGCATGTCCTTGGATTGTATCATACCGCGGGCTTAGACAAGGGCCTCGCCGAGGCTTAGCCTTAGAGGAGGTCTCCGCCTCGTATGGCGATGGGGGGTGGCACCGTTTCTCCTTGGCTTTTGCTGATGTATGGTGAGGGAGCAGCAACCCCTGTGAGGCGATGGGTGGCTTCTGTTTGCGCGATACCCCGAGACGACTAGTCGAATCGTTTAGACTAGGGACTTGTCTCGATGACTTTACTTTGCACCGGCTTGCGGCAGCGTCGCAAGAGCTGTTTGAAATGGGCGGACAAATAGGCACGGATACCATGTAGATATCGAGTGCGCGGCAAAAAGATTGAGACACATTGCCAGCGGCTGCAAGTCGATGACTAAATGGCCATTCCAGTGGCATGTGTCAGGCGAAACAAGGCCTTTGCATTGATTAGGCACGTTGCATCATCCCGTGGAAGCCGGCTTCGACAGTGTTGGAAAGGCTCGGCGAGCCTCTCCGTATAAATTGCCGTAGCGCTGCGACGGACGTCGGCTTGGTTTAATTGGCGGGACAATATATGGCCGTGGATTGGTTGGCTGCCGCGCCTGACCGCCCATGCTTTCCTCGGCGTCGTCACATCGCGCGACTCGGCCGACAATAGAGAGCGCGAACCACCGTTGTTTGACCGGCACGAATCGGCACACTGTGAGGGGAATCCCTGGCTGCGAGCGCGAGATGCGGAACGCAAGACAACAAGCAGGGAGGGGGCGATCGATGGCTGTCCGCAGACGATCGGCGCCCGCGTTGGAATGATACCTGCCTCAAGCGACTCAAAGCCTGCGTCGACGAGGCCGTGCCAAGGCAGGCTGGATCGAGGACGCCACCCGTCGGGGAATAAATAATCGACATATCAGGTACCATGGTGTCGCCCGGGGAAGTCTCGAGCGAACCAAACGGAAAAGGCCATTCTGAACTCGTTCTCTCTTGGCGCGCATGCCGAAAGGCCTCCCATCCATCGGATCACCATCGGATCCGTCCCCATGGCGCCCCCAAGAAGGTTGGCCCTGCTCGCGACGCTGGCCGCGGCGCTGTCGGTGGTGACGGCCTCGACGTACTGCCAGTACGAAAAGCCCGCGGCCAAGCTGGTGACGGCGCCGGGCGTCGAGTACAAGGTGCTGCTGGATGGCCTGTCAGACCCGCGCGGCCTCGTTGTAGACACGGAGGGCAATTTGCTCCTGGTCGAGCGCGGTGGCGGCGGCAAGGGGGTGACGAGGGTGGTGCTCGATGATGGCCATGGGGCCCATGTCTGTTTCAAGTCGAAATCACAGCTCGTTCCCGACTCCAAGGTGCGTGTCCGTCGGCTCCATCTTGTCGAGAAGCCTGCGCGTGTGAACACTGCCGTCAAGTCCACAGCTGACCACTCATATCAGCTCAAGCTCAACCATGCCATCGCTCTCTCCAAAGACGGCCGGACGCTCTTTGCGTCGTCGTTCTCGGATGTTTATGCTTGGAAGTACGACGCCGTCGAGGGCAAGGTCGGCCAGAGAAGACACGTCATCACGGGCATGAGGCAGGGCGGACACGCCACGCGCACGCTTCTGATTCCAGAACTCAACCCCGACCTCCTTCTCGTCTCGCGCGGCTCCGACGGCAACGTCGACAAGGGCACGACGGACATGGATTCGGCGCGCAGCCAGATCCGCGTCTTTAAGCTCGACGAGCTCCTCAACGCCGACTACCCAGTGCAGTACTCGAGTGGGGCAGTCCTCGGGTGGGGACTCCGCAATAGCGTGGGCGTCACTCAGGATCCCTCGACGGGCAACATTGTAAGCCCCCGGCCTGTCCTCACCAGTACGCTGCGCTCCGGTAGAGAGAAGGTTGGGCTGACGAGGCGCGATGCGTGCGCAGTGGTCGGTTGAAAACTCGCTCGACGACATGAAGCGCAGGGGCAAGGACATCCACCAGTCTAACCCGGGCGAGGAGCTCAACTTTCACGGACGGCCCGATGACACGTACAGCGACGTGTACGGCAAGAACTTTGGCTACCCGGTGTGCGTGACCATGTACGACAGCTCCAACGTGGGCCGTTATCCGGGCGGCGCCGAGACGGGCAAGCCGATGGTGGGCGACCACATGCCCAAGAACTGGACCGACGACTGGTGCCAACGGGAGACGGTGGCGCCGCGCATCACGTTTGAGTCACACCTTGCGCCGCTGGACATTAAGTTTCAGGACGACGGCTCGGCGGCGTACATTTCTTTTCATGGCAGCTGGTGAGTGTGGACCCCGAGGCACATGTCTCTCGCACGGCAAGGGGCTGACGTGAATGTAGGAATCGGCAACCGGCAGCGGGATACCGCGTCAGCCGCGTGTCCTTTTCCGACGGCTTCCCCGTGCACGAGAGAAACAGCCGTGAGGCCGAGGAGAAGGTCATTTGGAACGCCGACGAGTCCGTGTGCCCCTCTGGATGCTTCCGGCCAGTGGGGCTGGCGATGGGGAGGAGCGGCGAGAGACTGTTTGTGACGAGCGACGCAACGGGGGAGTTGATTGTGGTGACGGGCTTCAAGGGGGATTACGGACGGTCCCGTGGGAAGTCCAAGTCGCGGGGTGGACAGGGTTCATGACCAACGACGACTTGTCCGTATCGTCGCTTTGGCGAGTATTGAGTTGTTTTCGGCGAGTTGGCGAGGGCGAAACGGGATTTCATGGACTAGGTATGATGTGGGATGCAAAGCAACAAGAGGCCAACTGTCGTTATAAAAGTGAGCCTAGATAGCTTTGATGTACGAATAATGGCGCTGAATATGAGCGATTGTAAAGAGTTGGCACACCGCGTGTGGGTGTAAAAGCGTGGGTGGCGCGGGGCGAAAGGCGCCTCGGGGACGGACCGCCGACGACGGTGACCTCGGCGATGGCCCCGGCCCCACTCGCCGGATCTCCACGTGACCTGTCGCGTTCCGTGTCTCGGCCCGAGGCGGGGCCGCGTACTGCGCAACACACCGTGTCCGACGGCGCTACAGACGGCGGCCGTACAGTAGATATACAGTGTAAATAGCGGCGCTTTATTGTCTGGCTGGGCTGGCGGGCCAACAATGGCTGACTTTGACCCGCAGAGTTAGCGTGCGTCTAGGCCCGGCCCTAACTCTTTACAGCGGACCCCGCCTAGCGACGACCATAATAAACGGCAGCTGCCAAGATGACGGTTGAATTACATGCATGGACTTCCTCAGTTTTAACCAAGGCAGTCCTTTGTAGGTAGTGAGTGCACATGCTTGCTTATCAGTGTGCAAAGTACGACTAGAGAGGTACAATCGACATCTTACTGGAGATTAGATAGTCCCCCAGATAGTCCTCCCGCCTCTTCCCGCCGCCTCCCGCTGAGCGCCTCCTCTCCACCAACCAACACCATAAAACAACAGCCGCCGCCCACCGGGGACGACGGGCGAGAACGACGGTCTCTCACTCTGCCTGCCCGGCCGACGCGGAACCCACACACTCTCACGCACGCACGCACCCAAGGCCCTGCAGAATGGACCGTTGAAGACCGCTGACGCGCGGGCCTTGGCTCCCCCGGGGGAGGTTTTCGTGCGACCGAGAAACGCGACGACGATATACATCTACCCTCTCCCCCTCTCTCTCTCTCTCTCTCTCGCGCGCGTCTTTACTATACCGCTCAAGACCCATACCGTCCCCCTTTCTCCGCCGGGACAGGATGCCCGCCCTCGCGCCGAAGCTCGACCCTGCCGGTGTGCGCGCGGCCCCCGACCCTCCATCCCCATCACCGCCGCCGCCGCCGCCACGAACATTCCGCCTTCAACAGCAGCAGCAGCAGCAACCAACCCCAGACGCCACCCACGCCGAGACGGCCGTCGTCCCTCTTGCCGCCCGCCAAAACCCCCTCCCACCCGCCTCCTCGGAGAGCATCATCCCCGCCACCTACGGCTCGCTCTACGACTCCCCGCCGCCCGGCACCGTCGTCGCCATCGTCCTCGGCTCCGTCGCCGGCTTCCTGCTGCTCGTGCTGCTCGTCTACGCGGCCCTCGGCTTCGGCCCCGCCCGCCGCGGCACCACCGAGTCCGGGTCCGTCGTCCACGCCGCCCCGGCAAGCGTCTTCAGCCTCCGTTCCCGCTCCCGCTCCCGCCTCGCCGCCCCGGACCCCCACCACAAGCATCATCGTCGCCGCAGCAGCCGCCGCCGCTCCGCCCGCCGCGCGTCCGAGACGGTCGAGGTGCGCACCCGCGAGCACTTCGTCGTCGACCACGCCGCCGCGTCGCGCCCGCCCCCGCCGCCCGCCCCGAAGACTGCTGCCTCGGCTCCCCGCATGCCGCCCCCGCCGCCCCCGCCGGGCGTCGTCGTGGACGACGGCGACGACGAGGTGGTGGTCATCGAGGAGCACAGCCCGCCCCCGCCTCGCAGGAAGAGCCGCAGGCACAGCGGCCGGAGCCGCCGCAGCGACGAGGAGGCGCGGCGCGGCGCCTATCGCGACATTGAGCCTGATCGCTTCGCCGGCGGCGATGCGCCGTTGCGTCATGTCAGGAGAGAGGGGAGCAGGCGGTATAGCCCGGACCACGGGAGGGGACATTGACCGGCGTACCCCCTCTCTCTTCAGGAATTCTGTGTCCCCTGTCTTGAAATCAGATTATCTCCAGCAAGCTCTCTCTGTCAGGCAATTTCTGGCCTTGGCGCCACGCCCCTCTCCCGACACTCCCCTTTCCTTTGCGCCTTTTCCTCTTTATCCTTTGTAATGAAGCGTCGAGAGAAGCGCGCTTGGCGTTGGAGGGCACAGGCAGCGGCGCCGACATGGGCGTGGATGCCCCGTGGACCACTTAGACGCATTCCGCGCGCCTGTTTCCTCTGATGGGGGAGGCAACAGAGTTGGCGGTGCGGTACGTGGAACGCCGGCAGGGGCTTGGCGAGACTACAGGATGAGGAGACGCTTGATGATGCACGCTGCTGTCCCGGTCCATTTCCAGCCAAAACATGCCCTTTCCACTCGTCAGCTCTCCCAGACCTGTCCCTCTCCCTGCATTGCCTCGCGAAAAATATTGAGCGCCCGCCGCCGCCTTGCTGCGCTGTCCTCTCCTCTTCCAGGGGTATACTGTACACGCTGTCCACGACAGGTTTCTTTCGTCGGCTTCGCCGCTCCGACCGACAAGACTGGGCTTCTCTATTACTCGAATTCATCCTCTTTACTCGTCTTCCTCGTGGCCCCCCCCTTTGCCTCGAGAACCCTCTGCTTCACATGCTGATGCCGCCGCCGCTCGACCCATGCGAGCTTGCGCGCCCGCGGCCGACGCTGCCGCCGTTGCCGCCGCCGCTCTGCTGGCCACCGCCAAAGAAGAAGGTGTCGAAGGGATTCATCTGCTGGCCCTCGCCGTAGTCATTGTACGTCCCTTCCCAGTTGATGCCGAAGCCCAGGTCCAACTGCGCCTGGTCCAGCCCGTGCATGCCGTCGCCGCCCAGTGTCTGCAGAAACTCGAGCGTCTGCGAGTCCGGGTAGTCGCCCGCCGAGCCCTGCGCCACGCCAAACGGCTGCTGCTGCTGTTGCTGCTGCTGGCCCATAAAGGTGCTCGCCGGTTGCTCAAGGTCCGCCCGCCGAGACATGGACAACGGCGGCGACGGGGCCAGCAGCGGATCGATGGGCGAGGAGGACGGCGGCCGCGCCCCCTCGTGGCTCATGGCGTTCTCGGCGGGACGCGGCGCGCCGTGCGGGCAAGCCGGGGCCATGTGCGTGTCCGCGTCAAACGTCTTGGCCCTGCGCAGAGGCGGCGTCTGCCCTTCCCCTGTGGCGGCTGACTGGCTCGGCGACGACAGCTTGTCCGGCATGGGCATGTCAAGGTGAAACGCCGACCCCTGATCCGCCGACTTGCTGTGCCCGTGGCGCGTCAACTGCTGCTGTTGCAACGCCGTCGACGACGCGACGCCAGGCCCGGGCGCCCAGCTCATGTGCCGGTGCGCGTGGTGGCTGCCCGGCCGAGGGCCGAAGCCGCCGCTCGAGCTGGCCATTTTGATGGTCGCCTTTGCCGTCCTGTCAAAGGCGTCGCGGCACGTTTCCGCGGGCGGGCACTTGTCGATCATGTCGGTGAAGACCGACTTTGCGGCCAGGACGGTGAAGTCGACCTCGTCCATGGACTGTTGACGGTCAACACGGCTTCTCTCGCATGCATCAAGACACGAAAAGGACAAGGAGACAAGGAAGGGCAGCTCGACCAAAGGGGAACGAGTCACGTACCAAGCGACTGCGCACGACGGGGGAATGCCAGATGGCGTACAGGTAAGAGATACCCGCCATGAGGAGGTGGTGCGTGGACAGGTAGGTGTAGCTCACGAGGCCGCTGAGGTGCAGCTGGCGGTAGATGCGCAGAATCTTCTGCCCGGCCTCGGCCACCTTGAGGTAGATGCGATCCTCGTCCTCGCGCAGCTCGACCGTGTAGGCGGCGGGGCTGTTGACCTCGTCCGACGTGTTGTACTCGCCCTCGAACATGACGGGCACGCTCAGGCTCTGCCGGTACAGCATGATGATGGCCTGCCAGTAGTTGAGCTCGAGGAACTCGGTCGAAAAGGCCACGCCCGTCTCCAGCCGCGTCGGCGCCGCCGCCTTCCACTCGTAGAGCCGCCGGTCGATGTCGATGCGCCACGTCCGGAACGAGTCAAAGCACGCGAGATAGGGCGACGAGAGCCGCGCGTGCATCTCGGGACGATACCGCGCGCCCTGCCTGTCGTCGCTGCTGCTGCTGCTGCTGCTGGCGGCGGCCCGCGCCATCTGCGCTTGGTTGTACTGCAGCACCTGGAGCATCTCCGACTGCAGCATGCGCAGGCGAAAGTAGTGGTGCGCCACGTGCTTGTAGCTGGGCCGCAGCCCGTTGCCCTCGGGCTCCTCGAGGAAGCCGGTTGGAGTGATGAAGTCGTCTTCGAGCAGCGAGGGCAGCTCCGTCGTGATGACCTGGTCGCTGACGCCAAAGGGCCTACCGACGCAGGTGCTCACGAGCCTGTCGAACGAGTACGTGCACCACCAGAGCCGCCGGCGCATGTCGCGGGTCCATAGCCGCCGCCCGCGCTCCTGAGCACCGCCCCTGGCCACGTCAGGCCCCGACGACCGGACCTGGGCAGGCCCCTCAACGTCGCCCCCGTCCTCGTGGTGAAGCCCGAGGTCCACCGCAAGCCGTACCGCCACTCCGGTAATGTACCTATATCAACAGTCAGGGGGGCGCTTTCATCTCCTCGGGAGTCTGCACGCGCAGGAGTGCTCTCACCAAAGGCCGGGCGGCACGGGGCGCAGCAGGGCAAAGTTGGCGAGCAGCAGCACGGCCTGCAGCACCTCGAGCCCTCCGCCGCTGAAGCTCAGGCACGACTCGAGGTGCACAATGGCGCTCGCGTGGTACTCCTCGGGCCGGCGCTGCTTCCTGGTCTGGTGCATGGGCATCTTTTCCGATGCCTCGGTCTTGACGGGCTCGCCCACAATGACGCCGCAGCCTATGGCAAAGACCATGTTGAGCAGGTACAGCTCTCGAGCCGCCAGGTCCTTGCCCGGGTTGTCGTAGGCGTGCTCAAAGACGTGCATAAATTGGCCTCGATGGAGGATAGGGATCTGGGGGTTGGCGTGTTCGAAGTAGAGAGTGACGAGCCTTAGCCCGACGTCCTTGTCGGGGAAAGGGGCCGGCTGGATGGTGGGTTTGGTATGCAGGCCGAAAAAGGAGTCACGCATCGAGGTGCCGCTTCCGCCAGGATTGCGATGGCCGGATCGCTCGCCTGTGCCGGCCTGATCAGACACGGAGTACTGGACGGCGGCATAGACGACTCTGGCAAACGACACGCCCGAGGCCGAGGCCAGGGACCTCGGTCGGGAGGGACTGGCGATGCTAAGCATGGCCGAGCTTTGTGCCGTCTTCTTGGCCTTGAGCGACTCGGATGCCCGGTTGCGCGGCCTTGCTGCGTCGCGGTCAGCGCCATCCCCCGGCCGTGACTGGTCGGGGAAGCCGTCATTGGCGCCGGGAAGAGGTGTTGCGGCGCCGACGGGAGAGGGCCGGGAGCACGGCTCTAGATTCTTGGCGGGCGGGAACGAGATGTTGTTGGAGAGGAGAAGCCTCTCGAGCTGCTCCACGCGGGTCTCGAGGTAAAAGACATAGCTGGACAAGATCAACAGGGCGCGGGACAGCAGGGCGCGGGACAGCAGGGCGCAGAGACTCGTACCTCCTCGGGATTTCCTTCTTGGTGATGGGGTCGTAGCCGACGCAGGCGACGCCGGCCTTTGCGCAGCTCGCGCAGCTGGGCAGCTGCTGGTCGCAGCGGTTCTTGCGCAGGCGACAGCGGTTGCAGGCGCTCACGTTGCGAAAGTTGCTGCCCTGGCCGGGCTTTGGCGGCGCATCGGCCGTCGGGCTGGCCAGGCCGTTTCGAGGCGAGCCTCGGTCCGAGTCGGAGTGGCGTTGACGCTTGATGCCCTGTTGTTGCGCTTCGGGAGACGGAGGCCCTCGCGAGGGCATGATGCAAAGGGCTCCCCCCGGCGCCGAGGCTGTATGGGATGGGCTTGGATCGAGCGAAAGTCGTGGTTGGTGTCAGCGGGGTCGCAGATGGAAAAAGTCTTCTGCTGCTTGCTTGGCACACACTTTTCTGTCTCTCTCAAGTTGGAGCTCTGAAGCTATAGTCGATTCATTCTCTCCCGAGCCATGCGACCAAGCAATGATTCCCGTGGGCCAGGTTCAGGGTGAGTGCATGGGCCACCGGCAAACGTCAACCTCGGCTGCACCATTGGTCCTCGAGCGGTGAGACGAGACGAGACGAGGGAAGCCTCTCTTGTGGGCAGGCGGGCGACGAGGGCAGGATGAGACGGTACAACTTGGACAAGGGGCCGGCGCCGGCGGGTATGCTGGACCGATGAAGGAGAGGCGCGCCACCGAGAGATCAGAGGGAGAGCTGCCTGTCTGCTTGTCGTGGTGCGTCTGCCCACAAAGGCTGTCTGTCCGTCTTGCTTTGGCCGGTGCATGGGTCGCAAGCGCAACGGCGGCGGCCATGTGGAAAAAAGGGCGGAGAGAGTGGAGAGAGAGGTCGGCGCCCCCGCATCGTCAAGGCAAGCCACTGTGGCCATTCCCTAACCGGCATCGATTACCCGCCCCCATCACCGCCGCGCTCTCTCTCCGTGGGCAGGGGCCGAGGTCGACACCATGGTTGCTGGCTCGCCGTAGGTGTACCGGTTCTGCAGTTAACTTAGGTACGGATTCGCATGCACATCGGGTGAAACATGCTGCCGTCGTCGAGTCTCGGCTCATCCGCCCCCGTGCCGAGACACGCCAAGGAAAATCAATGAGCCCTGTTTTGCCAGCGAGACACCCTCTATTCTGTCTCATCACACAGGCCCAGGTCCAGCCTGCATCTCGTTGCGCGTGTGCGCAAGCCTCTATACTCTTGGGCGCCCATGTGCAACAGATATGCCCCCCTTCTAGAATCATGAGGGCTTCAACGATCGTGTATCCTTGTACTCTCTATTGCCCGAGCCCGTCCATCCCTGCCTGTGCACAACGCCCGTTGCCCCACGCAATGTTGCCATTGCTTTACTTCCCAGTCAAGAACTGGGGCCAGTTTCTGACCCCAAGAATCCTCAGAACACCAAATGGACCGCAGCATGCACCATTTGTCATGCTTCCAGACCCCAACCCGTCTCTCGTCCTCGCACGAGTTAAAACATTTTGTCTATAAGCCGCCCAGACATGTCCTGTCATCTTGCAAAATCTCAGCCAACGCCAGTCTCCCGTCGCTGCCGCCGAATAAAAAATGGGTATTGGGCATCAACAAATTCGTTGACTAAATCGCAAACGACAGCGATAGGAAAAGATGAGAAAAAACGGGGAAATATAAAAGAGGGGATAAGGCGGACACCGACATCTCGGACAGAAACGTCTGGCGCGGGCCAAACGACTTCCCGCCACCCGGGCCTGTCAGGAGGTCTCGTCTTCGTCGTACAGAAGCCGATCGTCCAGCAAGGCTTCCTCGTCCTCGGCAACGGCAGGCTTGGTCTCGCCCTCCGTGATTTGGGAGCTCAGATAGGCGCCAGCAATGGTGACAAGCCCGCTGAACCACCACGCCAGCCCAGAGTATCCCGTCCGCAAGCCCACCGCGTACAGGATCCCCGACACGGTAGGGCCGAGAGCCCGGCACAGGCTTGCCGTCGACGCGGCGATTCCGTTGATGGTGCCGAGAACCTGCTTGTTCGGCGCCGAATTTGCCAGGAGAATCGCGTTGTTCGGGTACGCCATGGTCGCGTACGTGCACTTCCAAATGACCAGAGCATAGACGGCCGGCATCCTCAATCTCTCCGGGATCAGCACCAGGTACGGCGTGACGAGATAGAGGGCAAAGTACGAGAAGGCCAGCATTCGGAAGAGCCGGAGCGAGCCCAGCCGCCTCGTCACGGGCGGGACGATGACGTAGTTGGACAAGAGTGAGTAGACGCCCTGGACCGACATGATGACGCCGATGGTCTTGGTCTCGAGGCCGAACCCGTCGACAAACTTGAAAGGCAGCTCGACCACCGGATCCTTGGGCGAAGAGGTGCTCAGAAAAACGGGAAAGAGCTGGTCAAAGGTCATTGTGTGGCTGGTCCTTTGTTAGTGACAAGTCTGAGGGGGCCGGATTCGGAGAGACGCACAAGGCCAAGATGCCGTACGAAATAATGTTCAGGATGACGGGCTTGGTGAAGATCCTGCTCTTCTGGCCGGACTGAGGCCCCGGGCTCGGAGATGCAACGGCTGCCGCCCGGCCCGGACCGGCTTGAGGTGCGAGCTTGGGTGAGTTTTCGCAACTCCGATATGCGGGCAGCGGCTCGTCTTCGTCGCTCATCGTGGCGTTGGCTCGAGAACAGCCATCCAGGGCGCCGTATTCTCCCTTTGATACGTCGACTGTGAGCAGACCCTGCTTCTCTAGGGAGCGTCCGCGGCACTTGCAGACTGTGGCTCTTCGAAACAAGGCGGCGATACGCGATCCGAGCTCCCGACCCCGATCCCTCTGCAGCTTCTGCGCGGCGTGCGTCTCTTCGAGGAACAGGAAGCCAACGACGACACCGATGAAGACGGTGGCGGCACTGAACAGATTGGGTAGCAGGTAGGGATATCGATCCCAGATGGTGCCGCGAGGAAACAATTCCGGGTAGCTGATGCAGGGCCGTGCCAGGGCTCCGCCAATCATGGGGCCGATGATGGATCTATACGCCATAATGAGAGCTTGCACCTAGTCATTAAGCCGCTGGGAGAACGCACCCGATACACCAGACCATGGGCATGATGGTGTAAGCCCGAGCTGCGACTAGTCAGCGGGCCGTCTCCCGAGGACCAAAAAAAGAACAAGAGCCAGCATTTCCCGGGGCACTCACGCTGCTGCTCTCTCACCGTGACCAACTCGGCAACCGTGGTCTGCAGGACGCCAATGTTTCTGAGCCCCCAAAGTCAGCGACGCCGGCACCAACAAGGGGATCAGCCATGGATGCCATACCCGTTGAGGAGACCGCCGAGAGCACGCGCAAAGAGCGCAATTGGCAAGCTCGGGGCGAAGCCAAAGACCAGGACGCTGAGGGCAGTTCCGAGTAGTCCGGCCAGGAGCACGGGCTTGCGTCCGATCTTGTCGCTCAACCTCCCCCACATGACGCCGGTAGCGAATTCAGCCAGGGTGAAGGCCGAGGTGACCATGCCGGCATAGACGGAGATTTGGCTGGCGTCATCTGTGATGTGGAAGTCCTCAATCATGTAGTAGATGTAGGGGAAGATGGACATGAAAGCGATGGGCTCGCATATCCTGCAGCATGCTGTGGCACGACTGCGTCAGTACCGGGGCTGGCTGACAACGTCGTCCCAAAGGGGGGGGCCGAGGACGACGATTGGTGCGAGGGTCCGTACCTAAAACAAACATCTGCTTGGTCGGAAACGGCGGCTTCTGTCCTCCCCGTGTCCCGGGGCGAGCCGCAGCGGGCGACATGTCTCTTCTCATGCTGTCGTCAACAGCCCAAGTCTCGGCCTGGGGCGAGCCAACTGTGCGTCACCTGGTCCGGCTGGCGCGAGCGTGGGCTTCCAGCAAGCTCGCGCGCGACAAGGCACGTTGCCGGCGAGGCGTGGTCCGGGCTGGCTTGCCTTACGGCAGAGGAGATGGAGCGGAGAGGCAAGACGGGCCACACCAGGTTGGTATCGCGGGAACAGGAGCGACCTGGCCAACTACAGCACACAAACAGGACCTTGAGCGCTTGGGCAGGTGGCCTTGACGGGCGAAGGGGTAGCTGTTCGACGAGGTGTTGGAGACAGACGAGTCAGGTGAAAGGGAAGACGCCAAGTGTGGCCATGAAGGAAGCAAGTTTCTTAAAGCGTTTGGAAGGCTCGGCAGAAAAAAGGGACGAGGAGAGCTGGAGATGAAGAGCGGGAGTGTCGAGGCATATAAGAAGGAAGAAGGGGGAAAGCACGGAGTTGGATGTTGGCGGAACAGGTACCTCGAGCACATTGGCAGGCGTACAGGTACAACTCATCGGTATACAAACACACGTATGGAGGCAGGCGGCAAGGGAAGTAGCGAGAGGGAAAGCAGGCGCGAGCCAGTAGCGACAGAGGGAAGGAAACAAGGAGAGGCAGAAGGAGAAGAAGGAGCAAGAAGCAAAGGTACTTGACTTGGTTGCTTGGCTTCCGTCGCGGCCCCTCCACGTCCGGGGTTGCTACATGAATCTCGGTACCCGTTGGGCCAAGGCCGGCACCAGATTAGAACGGGCGGTGACATGAGAAAAGGGCCCTCGGATTTCCCCTATTACATCCAAGCGGAAGGCAAGCACGACGATGGATGCGGCGAAGTTGGCTCACACCAGCCCCCAGGACCGGGGGGCACGACATTGGGCCGTGCGTGGGGCCCATGAGCCTTGCGCCGAGCAGAAAAACTAAAAAAGAATAAAAAAGAAAGGGTTGAGAAGGAAAACAGGTCAGGCCGGGTGAGGTGGTGCTGAGGTAGCGGCCAAGTACCGTGCAAGGAACAGTTGGAGCTGGGAGTGCTTCTCTTTGCCTTTGCAGTAGCCACAACGTCCGGGGGAGGGGCGTGTGGATAATAAACCCAGCCATAATACTGCACATACATACATCCCTAGACTCTAGACACACGCACAAGCACATAGGGCACTACAGATTGCTGCCGGCCTGTCTCATCTTGACTTTCCCCAACTCTCACCTACTGGTAGTTACAGACTACCTACCTGCCAAGTGAGCAACATCTTACTAGCCGGTCAATCCAGACTGTCGAGCACAAGTGCCTGTGCGCAAAGCACGCATATATCCAGCAGGTATACTTTCTTGGTACGCCCCTTGTCATTGAGCCGATGGGGCAGGGTATCCTTGCCGGCAGCAAGGCTCTCTCGTCAGAAAAGGCCCAGTTGAATGCAGGCATGTACGCACGGGGTACAGTACGGAGTTGGCAGCCAAGCCAAGGCAAGGAAGGCAAAGAGCGTCGCAGTGGGCATGTACGGAGTACATACATAAGAGAGGTGGGCGGCAACAGCAGAAAAAAGAAAGGAAGAAGAAGAAGAAGAGAAGAAGAAACCAACGGGGGTGGGAATCACACGCAAACACACGCAAACACAAACACACAACAAGGGGGGGCGAGGTGAGCTGGCAAAGGGACTCGGCACTGTACCGCAAAGGTGCCTCCAGCTCGCTTGCTTCTGCGCCGTCATCGTCATCGTCGTTGCCAGTGGACGAGGAAAGGCGGCGGCGGTGACAGGGCTGTCTTGCCCCGGTTCTATTCCAAGTATCCGCCTCCCATGTACGGAGTACCCATGTATCACCAAGGCAAGCAGCGAAAGGGGACTCGTCCCAAAGCCGCAAAGCCGCGCGTACCCACCAAGTACCAGCCGCCTCAGTCCCCCTGTGCCTTACATTACCACAGCACCATGTCTAGATGTACTGTAGATACGCGTAATAGATGCCCAGCTAGGTACCTTGCCAGCCATTCTTGTAGGCATGAACCCGCAGCCTACCCAAGGCAGGTATCCATCACGTTGCCTTGCCCTCGGTAGACGCATGCAACTTGTCAACCATCATGTATGTACAACAAGGCCGGTACCTCGCGCACCAGGTATGCCAAGTCCAGCATGTCCGAGGTACGATACCTGCCATTACCTTACCTCCGGTCAACCCATCTGTCAGCTGTTGTCCCCTGACGAGGCACGAGAAATCGGCAGAAGCGAGATGCGGTCGTGTCTGAAAAGCAATACAAGGCAGCCCGGTACGCACATGTACGAGCACACGTTGCCAAGTTGCCTCCTCCATTGCCTCGCAGGGTGAGACTTGCTGATGAATCAATGTGCAAGCGGGCAAAGGAAAAAACGGCACTTTGAGCAAAAGATGCAGTTACCGCTGGGTATGAGGTAGGTAGGCAGGCGGGCTGCATGGCTCGCTGCCCTGTATCTGCAACTGTCCCTCCGCCCTCCGCTAGGTACAGTACCTACCTGTGTGACAGGTACTTGTGTGGGCGTCCGGACCTCCCTGGCCGCCGCCTCGATTGTCGGTCTTGAACTTCGGCCCATCTCGCATCTCGACCGCCCGCAACAAAGCCATGTACCGTCCGACGCAATTTAGCAATCGGGAAAAGGGGTGGGGGGCATCCGGTGTGCGGGACCAGGCTGATGCTGCATGTATCCCTTTGGGGGCTTGCTCTACCGGGGGCCCGGACAGCCGATACCATCCTGCCTTGCCGAGCACAGGCGGTACGAGCACGGTACGGCAGCCTCCCGTGGCCCATGTGCCTTGACCCCACCGCCAGGCCCTGCCGCTACTTCCGGCCCAAGTTCCCCCCCCGTACCGGCCCGCCAAACATGCAAAAAGCTCACCTTTGCTGACAGCTTGCCTGTTGCTTTTTCCTCGCCGGGCCCCCGGTCACTGCTTATTCTTCTTCGTCTTCTTCAGCGCCAATATTTTCAGGCGCACACCCCGTAGTGAGTAGTGACTGTCGTCGGGACTCAGCAGCACATGCACGGCCCCGCTGGCCACGACGGGTGACGGGCTGGCTTCTGCACTTCCGTTGCCCTTGTCCGTTGTGCATGCCGACTCGTCCACCTTGACTCGCATATCTTACCGCTTCGCCATGAACCGCCGACTCATGACGAAAGCCCATGTGCGATGCGCCTTGACCGTGTACTGTATCTACCCCAAGTCTGTACGCCCCGCGCCCCCCCTGACGGTCCGTTGGGTCATGATGCAACGGACAAGCCATGCAACGCAGCCACGGCCGCGCCCTTGGCCAAAGGTCGAGTGATCCGTGTGGGCTTCCTCGCTCACGTCTCTTTGGGCTGTTGTGCTTTTGCGTCTTCGCTCGCCCGGTTGCTTTTTCGCCAACGGCGCAGGTGACGAAACACGGGTGCCATGCCTTGACTGCTTCGCAATATACTGCACAGCAAGTCAGTCAAGGGGGGGGTGCCTTGTCTGGCCTCGTCCTGGCCTTGTTGTCCACACCCCTCCACTTCCACCGGATGCGGTATTCCAGGATTGCCCCGGCCGCTCCCGTATGTACGATACAGCAATCTGAGCCCAACCAGGGCCGCCGAAATGTCTTTGTCCTGTCCAAACATCGGGAGCCACCGCCGTGACGTTGGCCAGGACAGCCAGCAAGACAGCGGTCGGGCTGCAGACGGGCGAGGCGAGGCGGTGAATGTTGCAGTGAGGCGGACGTCGGTTGTGCAACTAGATAGCCTGACGGGCAGATTTCCATGGACGAGATGGGCCACGGCATCGGGCCCTGGCCGAAAGCCAAGGAACCTAGGAAGCAAGGCACGCATGTACACATGCACGCGGAATGTATCCAACTCGTCTGTCTGGTGCCGTTGTCCGGGCCAAGCCGTCCGTACAAACCGACCCAGCGGTCGTCTCGGCGCGAGCAGCGCTTCTTGGCACAACGGTGATGACAGGGTCCAGTTCCGGGCCCGTCCAGGCCGCGAATAAATTGCCTACACGCTGCCCGGCTCGCTCAGTGGACTCTGGCACCGTGAGTCGTCGACGGCCACGCACGCTTCCCATTCCACCGAGTTCGCCAAGCTTGGCTGCGTGCCATCGACCTGGCAAGGTGTGTGCGCGTGGCGTCGCAGCTCGCAACGTGGCTGTCCATGAGATCCGATAGGGGCCAAGGAGCCGTCCGGTCTGGATAGGGTTCCGTGCTGGCAATCGTGTGCCACGGCCGGCACGTTTGTAGACGTAGTACTCGGCCGGGGTTACCCGCCGTCAGATCTGCATCCTTCCGCCGACGTCTTGCGTGCTGCATTCCTTGTATGTACTGTGCCCGTACCCGGCCACGTACACTTGTTACACGGACTTTGCTGACAACCCAATTTCGCGCGCGATCCGCCGACCGACGTGAGAATGCATAGACAGTACTGTAGGGAAGGCGATCCGCGGCCAAGCGACGGACTCGGCTGCACACACCTATTCGGCAAACATGCCGTTCGGCACAAATCCAAGAGCGCACCCAGTCCACTGCAGCCACGGCCTCCTGGTCACTGATGCTGTACGCTCGCGTCACACAGCCCGGGCCACGGCGGAGCTTCGTTCCTGCGCAGGCAGTGCCCAAAGGCGCGGTGGATCTGGCCATGATGCGGCTTGCAGGCTCGGTCGCGCAGGATAGACGTGAGGCTAGTCTTCAGGCTTGGACTTTGGTTGATTGGGAAGCGTCGGAGGCAGCATTCGAGCTCCGGAGCTGGCTGAAGCCCATGACTCGGCGAACCACGGCGAGCTTCGGTCGGCTGCCACTGGCTCTGCGATTCAAAGGGCGGGAGTCACAAGGCCAACTACGCATTTGCTCCCTTGCGGGGAGTGCAGTTGTACATCAGCCACGTGGTGGAAAACCCCCGCCCCTCTGACGTAAGGAAGTAAGTTATAACGGGCTGTGACTCCGGGCGCTGTTTCAGTTGTTAGTACTCCGTACGCAGTAGGCCATATACCTACGAAGCCCAAGGCATTGCACACGTCTCCTGTCAGCTGAAGCTTGGTAGAGCGACTTCTGGACAAACGTCCGGCCGGGCCAGCGCACCCACAGGACCCGAGGAAATGGTCGTCGCCGGGAGCCAAGTCCCGCCACATCCCACTACATGTCCGGGGACACGGACACGGGGCTCCTAGGAATTTCTTCTTTGAGTGGGGGGGTCGAGGGCAGGAATGGCGGTGATAGACTGCCATGCTGCTTCCTTTTGGGCAGTTTCGAGCGAGCAGGAGACGGGCAAGAGACGGGCGAGAGACGGAAGTCTGCTCGCGGCTGCGCCAAGCATGATTAGACGCTACGGTAGCTTGGGGGGTCCCATTGCTTCTGGAGAACCCTGGTCGGGCTGCCAACATCTACTGTACCTACAGTCCTGGAAAGGCATGAAAAGGGGGGGGGTGCGCCGTCTGCCATTGGAGAGCGTCCATTGATTCCGGTCCAGTGCTCTGGGCCTTACGGCAGAGTCCCCGGGACCTGCTGCCGGCTCCACAGCGCTGGCAGGGAGAGCATGGGGTAGGGCACAGGTACTCGGGGGCGAGTTCCGCTGTCAAATGGGGGCCCGTCCTCCACTGCGTTGCTTGTCTGCCGAGCCTCGCGTCGGATGCTTCGCTGGCCAACAAAAGCGCCTTGTGCTGGCCGAATCACAGCTCCGGAGGTCAAGGATGCACTCGCCAACCCTTTCCCGGTGTCAGCAAGACCGGGGTGTCAAGGTGATACAGTTGCGTGACTGATGCCGACAATCAGGTGCTTGGCTGGCCGGTGAGGGACCCGGAGGAAGAGGATTCCAGGCCGTCCGGGCCTTGTCCGTCTTGATCCAACAACTTGAGGCCTCCGTAGACCAGGCATGGACCTTGCCCTACATGTGGCAGCATGCATGTCATGCAGCAATACCAACAGTACTGTAGCAGGCCGGCAGCTCGTAGCTCTGCCAAACCCGACGACTTGGTCGCACCTAGTAATTAAAGCACTGGTCGACCTTTGGTGAAGGGCGGCAGGGTTACACGAACGACGTTTCGCTTCTCTTGCAGCCATCGATCATAACGGCCTGGGCGTGAAAGCGCTGGGCTGCTGCATCTCGTCGCAAGCTCGTTGGCTTACTTGGCGACGGTGCATCGAACCCCCCATTTTCCACACCCCTCCCCCCCCTGGATGCCTTCCCACCAACAGTCCGCGTCCTCCCAAGCGAATGTGCTTCGTAAGTACGGTGCATTTTATTAGGCTGCGAGGGCGGCCGTTTTGGCTGTCTCGCTCACCGCCTGTTTTCGGGCCTTGTGATCCCCCACGCAGCCCGAACAAGTAATCGGTCAGGCAGAGAGTGGTTGGCGGTGCCATTGCGCCTGGGCAGCCGTCCCGGACGGGGAGCATGAGTTCCGGACAGTGTGCTGTTAATGTACTGTACACGCTCGGGGCTTGGCGGGGCTGGGCCGGCCAACAGCACATTTGCTGTCGTCATCGCCAGCGGAGCAGCGCAAGGTCCAGCGTTAGCACCTGGAGTGGCCCGGCTCATCAATCCACAATGGCAGGCTCCCGCGGAGGTGACCCGGCTACCCGGTCGTGACGGAGTGCGGTTCCGTTCCCCGGCGCTGTGCGTGGGCACGGAGCGATACCGTAGCCTTTGAATGGTTGGTCGCGGCCTGGACCCGGAGAATAAATGTTTGCCTTTCTTGAGCTAGCATCAGGAACTAGCAAGAATACGGTCGGTAGCGTCGCATGGCGCCACATCTCGCACCAGGATCTCGAGACGTCCTTGCTGGAGGTGGCATCCTCTGCAGGGCGGGTGGCTGGCTGGACTCCCGGTGGGCTGGATTGATCTGATCCAACAGCAGCCACGGCACGCACTCGTCTTGGGGGCTGTTTGCCACCGGGTGCGGAATGTACTTGCGATTGCGGGAGGAGGGAGGCCGGGGGGCGATCAAGTGGCATGGGGAAAAAGGAAACAGCCGTCGGTCATGGAAAACATTGCGCTCCACTCGACCAAGTAGCGCGCCCCACGGAACTGAAAAAGGGGCCCCAACGTGGTACATGATGTGTAGAATGCACGCTTGCATGCTTTTCCGTCGTCGTGAACGGCTGCAGACGAGGCCAGAGGCAGATCGGGAGCCCGATGGCTGCAAGGCACGCGCCGATGTCGTTCGCATAAGGCGCACCTCGCACGGGAAAAGGCTTCTGTTGATACGACCCTCGCGCAAAGCAGACGAGCGGAGCGGCAAATGCGGTTGTACATGCGAAGAAACTGCTCAGCTGTGCGTTCGGCCTGCCTTGGCCAGAAAGGAGAGTTGTGCTTTTTCCCCCTCGACGTCCTGGGCCCAGCACCACGCCATCCAGCTGCAACTGTATGCTCTCTTGGTCCATGCTCAGCTGAGACCTTCTCGAAAGCTTCGAGCGCGCCGAGGGAGGGAGAGTGTGGGCTGGGGGTGGGTGTAGCCCGTGGTGCCACGTACTGGTTCCAGCGACCATGTGATTCGTAGCCGCTGCGTGCATATTGGGATCAACTTGCTCCGCATCGATTTGCCGTCTGGCAAAATGGACGAGGTCATTTGAGCCCCTCGCCCGCGGCAAAGGGTCCAGGGGCCGAGCGAATGGGAACGTGGCGGAAGGAAGATTTTGTGCTGGTGGCTCGCCAGCCTGGATCGTCAGGGCTGTTTGATTGGCAGGCGCCGACGGAGTAGACGGAGTAGTGGCCTTCCCCCGGCGTTGCAGTGATCGATGAATCATAATGTTGGCTCCTTATCGCCCTCAAATTTCACCACCAGAGCTTTTGCTTCATCAGCAGACATTTATCTCCTCAGCTTCCCCCTTTTCCGTCTGCCATCCGAATCAACCATTGCAAGCCCCCACATCCGCAGGGCACAGTGCAGCACTGCCTGGCACCGCACAGTGGTCGGCCGTCGTCGTCGTGCGGATCAAAGAATCGCAGTCTCAACGCCTGCACACCTCCCCCGCGGCTTGCAATGCCACCGGAAGCCACGACGCCGACGCCGTGGCGTAGCATCCGTTCTGTTACCGCCGGGCGTGCCTGAGCCGTAGACGCACCACGACGCAACGCCTGGCGCTGTTCCACTACACACAATCTCGCCAACTCCACCGCCAGAACCCCGCGCTGCTGTGCTCTTCCAGGCGTCCCCGGAAGGCCTGATTTGTCCTACGGGCCAGGTGGCACGTCGGAATGGATCATGTCACCGTT
Organism: Hirsutella rhossiliensis; assembly: GCF_020360975.1. Lineage (NCBI taxonomy): Eukaryota > Fungi > Ascomycota > Sordariomycetes > Hypocreales > Ophiocordycipitaceae > Hirsutella > Hirsutella rhossiliensis. The sequence goes on from NW_025408669.1 coordinate 4,758,462, forward strand.
GGCTCAAGTGATGGAACCACAACGAGGCCCTGGGCGGAAAGCCACAGCGAGGCAGCAACTCTTCAAGACGCAAGGCAGGCGGGCTCTGGATGCTGGCGCAACGCCAGATTTCTCGAAATGTCTCGTCTCTGTCAAGGGCGACCCCGTATCTTGGGAGCCATTGACGGTTTGTAGTCACTCCTTTTGCTCGTATCCTCGAGCACCCTGCCAGATGTCGGGAATAGCACCGTCCTCTGCTCTTCTCCGTGGCCCGGCATACCCTGTACCAAGGCACTACAAAAACTGGCTGGGTGTGTAAATCAATCATCGGTACGGGCACGCGATGAATGGCTGGGATTTCTTCTCCCGACGTTGAGCATCGTCTCTTGCTCGCTCAAGGCTCATTCCAGTCCAGTCCACCCGCCGACGCCGTTCCCCGCCGAACGGCCGATGGCTGGCCTCGTTTTTGCACCCCAAAGAGCTCACAAGTGAACCCTGGCCGGGACCCCTGCCGAGACCCTGCTTCTAGAGGCAACCAAGTGCATACACCATGGCATTGTAGCATGTACACCGTATTCGTACTCCGTACATGCACAGGTATAAATAGGCATGTGTGTGTGTCTACGGATACGACTATCCCCAGGCGTTCCGGCAGGTATTCCTACACCCGAGTGCAGGTACTAGCTACTTGGGGTGGAAGCAGAGACACGGCCACCTTATCCAAATCGTTGATACCTGCAGACTACGTAGCAGCCTATGCCGGCAACGTGCTGTCGAAAGCCACCTCGGCAGAGGAAGGTCCGACTTGCAGAGGAGGCCGTATCTCTCTCCATGGCCAGATGTCAGGCCACCCTCCTGGCGGCAGCTTGGAAGTGGATGTCGCGGAAGGTTACCGGGACTTCACTTTGCACGCCTGTGCCGCTCGACAACGCCATTTCGGCGACTGACAGCTCGACTCGACGTTGGACCAGAGAGTTGGCGAGGTTTGTCCGTCGACTCCGAGTACGGCTGGCTGATATTAGGCAAGCCTACATGTATGGCTGCTGCAAGCATGTACGAATGCTTCGTACATACATGCCAACAGCACAGAGACATGTATATCTACTGCACATGCATCGCGGTTCCCTGAAACGGAAACGGAAACGGTACAGAATGTCGTGGGGCCGGATCGCGACCTTCCATCGCCGCTGCTTCCGCGGAGGCATGACGGCAAGGCGGGGTCGAGGCGGCAAAGGGAGAGAGGGAGAGAGGGAGAGAGGGAGAGAGGGAGAGATGGAGAGAGGGAGAGAGGGAGAGATGGAGAGAGGGATGGGCACATCAGACGATGCCACCACCTTGTACCGATGTTGGCACTGTAAGCTCCGGGTAAGCTTGATATGTCATTTCACACGAGACGCGATATCTGACAGAAGCCCACATCTAAACGGCCGGCGATCTGATTCCCGATTGGCTCAAGAAGCCGTCACCTCGACGGCTTACCCGTAGTTCGCGCTTTCCTCCGGGGGTTCTGGGACTTGTATATCATCTGATGGTCAGCTCGCCGAGGCTCCAGCCACGTCCCGAAAGGAAGCGGCTGCGTCGAGCGAGACGAGAGGCTGCCTTGGCCATTGCCTTCTGGACCAACCGGCGGCGCAAGGCGAAACGCCGCCACAGACGCCTTTCTCTCCCCATTTCCCACGTTGGGAGCCCTGTGTCTCCTTGGCGTTTAGGCTCTGGCGCAAGCATGCGCGGGTGGTGTCGCACGTTTCCCTGCTGGAGCCGCAGCCTGGAGGCGGCGTGTGGTTGCGTCCGTGACGCTGTGGCCAGCGGCTTGATCTTGGGCTCGGATGAGCTTGTTCCTCCTCTGTGCGACCTGCCTTTGTGCCAAGCAGCAGGCCTCGTCCTAACCTGCTAGGTCCGAACCTGCTAGATGGCAGACGGCGATGAGACCGACCGACCGCAAACAGGAGATGGCCCGCGAAAATGGGATACAGCCGGGCCATGTATTCATCTCCGAAGGCGAAAAGGGCCGAGCTGGCTGAGCGCAGCGGCGCCACTGTCCGGTGGCCACCTGACCGTTCGACTCGCCATTGAGGGGGGTAGAGAGAGACCGGCCAGTCGATCTCTGCCGTTGCTGCTGGTTCGTCTCTAATTGCCCGGCCTGTTTGTCCACCCTGATGGCTCGAGAGTCCAGCGAGAGACTATGGATCTCGAAGCTTCGGCCACTCACGCACCTCGGAAGTGAACAGGCGGGGAAGGACGACTGCTGGACTCAAGTTTCCCCAACCACGCAATGGACGCGGCCGTCCTTGGCCCCCCCCTCAAAATCCCCCTCTCCCCCCCCGCAGCTGGCCACGGTTGCACCGACTGCAGACCAGTGTATCTCGAGACAGATTAATCTGTCTCACCCGAGAGGGGGGGGGGGGGCATAAATGACCTCGCCAAGGTACTATGACGCCTTGCAGAGGAGGAGGTTGGGGTAATGCCGCCTCAGCCCTTGCATGTGGCCATCGCTCAACATGGAGGTGTCGCGAAGCCGGCATCGTGAGGTTGCCGCAGTTCGCTGTTAATTCTTGTAGGAAGACATGGCCGCGGCAGTGAACAGCCGTCAACGGGGGCTTGTGGCGTCTCCCTACTCCTTCTCTCTCTTCGATGGCCCCTTAGGCGTTCTGGAATGGACGACCAACCATGGCTCGGCTCGTACACGGGGGGCAGCGACCTTGCAGCTGAGCACGTCAACGTCGACAGCCACTCATGAGACCCCCCTCGCGATCAGTGATGCCCCATGTTGCATGCCTGGACCAGGACTCTGGCCTGGAACGAAGCGGGCACGGCTCGTCGAGAGGTCTGAGCCGGAAAGGAGCCAGTCGTTGCAGGCCACGCGACTACGGCCAGGACACTCTCCCCCGCTCCCCGCCAGCCTGGGCTGCAAAGCGTCATGATGGACGCAGCGGGAATCGAGTCCCTGGTTGCCGCCAATTCCTGTGTTGCGCCTGAAGCGCAGGGCAAAAGGGCGCCCGCAATGTAACACAAGCTGGTGCATGAGCACCAGCGCCGGGTATGTTATGTATGTAGGCCGTGGGCGGCAGGCAGGCGGCCGTGATAACGAGAATGAGAAGGAGGAGGAGGAGAAGGAGGAGGAGAGGAGGAGGAGGTTCTGGACCGCGGAGATGGTCCTTCGAACTGCCTACTTAGCAACCTGCGGTGTGGGAAGGCCATTTATCCGGGGCCTCGGCCGGCATCCCTTGTGCAGGCCCGGCGGTGGTCAGACCGGACATGATGAGCCTCTGCGGCGTCTCGGTCAAGTGGAAGGCCCGGGCGTGGATGCAAGGCCTTGGGTGTTTTCCCATTTGCAGATTCAACTGCATGGGAGTATCCCGGGGCTCAAGCAGGCGCAGGTGTATCGGTACTCGCGACTACATTGGAAGTCTCGACGAGCCTTGTGTTGCCGTCGACGTCGTTTGTGTGGTTACAGGGCGAAGTTTAATTCGCTGATGGTTGCGCGAGCCCCACGATCCCCAAATGCCTTACCTCATCACGGTTGGTGACCGAGGCGGGCACTTGGTGTCGATTGGTCTGGCAACAAACCGACTCTTGCACCAACGCAGCAGACTTAGCACCGCCATGGCCGGCAAAAAAGGCGACAACAGCAAGAAGGTGGCTGGCAACGCCCGCAAGGCCGAGGCCGCCGCTCAAAAGTCGGCCATCGAGGACGCCCGGCAGGAAACCGCCGAGGCGGACAAGTGGCAAAAGGGAGCCAAGAGCAACGCAAAGAAGTGAGTCAGTCGACACGACGCTCGACACCCCAGAACCCGCCCGCGCTGACCGTCTTCTTCAGGGAGAGCGAGGCCGCCAAAAAGGCCGAACAGACCAGGAAAAAGGCCGAAAAGGATGCGCTCCTCAAGGAAGAAGAGTCCACCATGGGTGGCCGCGCCGAGCCCAAGAAGTCAAAGGCCCCCATCAAGAAATCGCGCGGCCTCGACCTGTCGCAGCTTGACGGCGACTCCTCGGCCTCGGCCCTCAACGCCTCGGGCATCGACAACGCCCTCGACGCCCTTTCCCTGACGGCCGGCGCCGACGACAGCAAGATAGACAAGCACCCGGAGAAGCGGTTCGCGGCCGCATACGCAAAGTACGAGGAGAGGCGACTGCAGGAGATGAAGGCAGACGGCAGCGGCACGGGCCTGCGGCTAGAGCAGCGGAAGCAGAGGATCCGCAAGGAGTTTGACAAGAGCCCCGAGAATCCCTTCAATCAGGTCACGGCCGCATACAACGCGACGCGGGACGATCTCTCACAGACCAGGGCACACGAAATGTCAAAGGTGGAGAAGCGCCTGGGCCAGTAGGATGGCGCTCCTTTAGATACAGCCACCTGTCCACCTCCTTTGTGTCTTCAGATGCTGTCTCGGTCACGGCGTGGCATGGCGCGGCTCGGGAGAGGTTCCTGTCGATGGGCCCTTGCCAGACGGCACGCTGCGTGCGACACCAGCAAATGCCAAGTATTCGCCGGCCATATCCATCGCGCGGGCTCCATCGTGCTGGCACCTGTTGCTCCGGAATGAAGCTATCCGTAGTTACCCCGCCGCTGCCTCACCGAAATCAAGACCCCTCCGATGATGTTGTGGCTTAGTTGCCGCCAAGCCCCGGCAGAATCGCTCACCGCCCGCCACCCGACGAATGCCAAGGGGCACCTCGTCCCGTCACCGACATGTCCCGGCAGCAAGTTGAAATTCCGCCATCCAGCCTCCGCTGCTCTCGTGCTCGTCTCACACAGGCCGCAAAATGGCGCCCCTCAACACCCTGAGTCTCGACTGCCTGCCGTCTCTGCATAGACAGCGTCTCTTCTCCGAGTTGTACGTCTGCATGGGCCTCCTCCCGCCTCCTTTGCCAGCCGGTCGACTTACACACCAGCTTCATCAGCGCTGGCCTCAGGCAGGCATGCCCAGAAGGCGTCTTCGTCACCTTGACTCCCGGTGATCCTACTGTGTGGTCCGCAGTTCTGTTTGTTCGCCATGGTGCGATTGCCTCCCGCTCACCCGGGATCGAAACGCCGCTCACTCGCTTGCTCAGGCCCCTACGCACAGGCAGTGCTTCGCTTCCAAATATCGTTTCCCGACTCCTACCCTAAGCTGCCGCCTCTCGTAACCTTCTCTACCGACATGTTCCATCCGTTAATATCGCCACTCACCACCTACATGTACACCACCGACATCCAAGACAACGGAACCGTCAGCGCCAGAGATGAGGAGCGCCTGCGCCCCGGCGGCTTCAGCCTCCGCCATGGCTTTCCAGAGTGGTTCGGGCGAGGCAGGCGGGCGCGGTCCGGGAGCAGACAGGTGAGCGGCGAGCAGCCTCGCGGTCCGGCTTCGGCGCAGATCAGCCGAGCGCCGTCGAGTGCAGGCTCACCCGCGTCCGACGCCGAAGGCTTGTCAAGTCACCCGCCAACAGGAAGGCAAGACCTCTCCATCTACCACATCCTGAGGTATATACGAAGCACCTTTGACTCGGAAGATGTCCTCGACTCAGTCCCACTCGAGGCGGCGGGAAATCCCGGGGCCTGGCACGCGTGGCGAACCCATCGCCGCAGCTCGGGCGATGCCGAGTCGGGACAACCCCCCCCCCAGGCACCTCCCGCAGCGGCTCGGCAGTCAGGAGAGTGGAACTGGGACGGTGTATGGGAGGATAGAGTGAAGAAGGGAATCGCCGTGAGCCTGTCAGATCCCGTCTTATTTGGTGGCAGCGGGCCAGATGAGCTGGTGAGTGATGCGATGATGAGACCGATGAGGCTCTTTATGCGGCGCAATACTGAAAGCAGGTGCCCAGATCCGATTCCTTGCGATGGAGGAGAATGACATCGCCTCTGTCAGAGAAAGCATATGCCGCACTCTTGACAACGAGGCATAGCTGCGAGGGTCCGCACCGCTCACCGTCAGACACCACCAGCTTACACGACAGTCGCTTTGAGCACCCGCCCTTTCCCTTGAATTCTACGCTTACGACACGCGGTTGCACCCTGGAGGGGCTACTAACACATGCTTCCATCATCACTGCGTGGGTGCCACAGGAGAATCGATACCCCTGAAGTCGCGTTCTGCTTTGGCCAATACATGTTGTTCCCGTGCTCTGTCTGCCACCCCCCTCCCCTCTTGCCGCGCCATTCATTCATGCAATCACGAGCAAGGACGACGGTGGATGCTCGGGGCCTGGCGGGCTCCTCCCACCTCTCCGCCTTTTGTCTCGTCGAGGCTTCCATCACTATTCTTGCTGTCTTGCTGGTTCTCAAAGCGCGCCTCCCTCAGCGATGGCCCACCATAGGTCAAACAGGGCATTGCAGAGTCCCGCTAGCCGAGACTCCTTCTCAGAAGAGTAGCATGCCAGACTTCTCGGGCGATTCCGACGTGTCGAGTTCTGGACATGGCAACTTTCATCATCTTAAATCACATTTCCCACAGGTCAAAACCATCACATTGTTACCTCGACGGCAAACAATATGGCGCCCATCAGCAACCAGTCGCCTCACATAGGGTTTCACACGCCCACTCAACAGGCCACTCGAGATAAACCCAGCCCTCTACGGATCGTGAAGCGCAGCCGACTGATCGATCACCACGAGAGTAGCCCGAAAGAAATCGCGTTTCCCAGTGACGACGGCGTAGCGGGCACATCAGAGTTATTGGACAGGAAGTTCCCGTTGAAGATCGTCAAGAGGCGTAGCCGACGCAAGGCCCCAGCATTTCTGTCGGATGAACCGGGCACAGACGGCTGGGAGCAGAACGCGGGCTATCGGCCCAGCTTCTGGGCCAGCTCTGTGGAGCTGAGCCGCCCGCGGGGACGAGTTTGGGAGGAGACGCTGACGCGGTGCCGCGGACTGCTCACCAAGTCGACTCCCTTCCTCAAGGACTCCAGACAGCCGTGGACTATGGGGAGGAGCGGTGCGCATCGGCGAGCGCCCAGCTGTCGCACGGCTTCGTCGGGCTCTTCTATCCTCGACTACGCCGACTACACCCCCTCGAACGGTCCACCATCATCCCGGCAGTCGTTCGGTGCCCGGCCCGCCGAGCGGCCCGCATCGCCTCTGCACAAATCGCCCGTGCCTCCACAGTCGACACCACCCCTCGATTTCTCGCGAGCTGCCCATCCCTTTGTCCTGTCTCCTTACATTTCCGTCGTTTCTCAGTGTACCGGTCAGGAAGCAGGCCGGCAGTCTGCCTGGGCAACTGTCGAGGTGTCAGGCAGGCTCTCTCGGATCCCTTCATCTCGATCGCCATCGGGGAGCGGCGCACAGCCGTTAGTCTCCAGGGGCTCGTTTGTTGACCACCAGCTAGGTATATGTCCAATGCAGCAAGCAGGGCAACACAGCTACTGACATGGAAGGCAGATCGCTTTTTCGAGTTCGGCTGCCTATACGACCTCAGCGTCGAGATACTGCCTACCACGGAGTCCGCAATCGTCCAAGTGGTACAGGAACAGGCTTTTCCTACGTGAGTTGACGGAGATGAAGTGCAAAGTGCTGTCACAATCTGACTGACTTGTTGCAGCACCATTCATGCAGGGTCAAGCGTCATTCTCCTCGTCCACGTCCAGATAGACTCGGAGAAGGGGAAGCAGCGCAGCGGGACCGGACACGTTCGCCAAAAGTCGGACGAGCTCATAGAGGATCTGGAACTGGAGCTTGGCAGCTCAGCGGTGGGGTTCATGCACATCCGCGTGTCGTACTCTCACTCTGCCTTTCCCGAGCAAGTAGGTGCGGAGCCAGATGCGGGCGGCGTTTCCGGCTTGAGGAGCAGAATGGAGACGACGGCCACGGCCAGCCTGGTGAAGCAACATAACGCCTTTTCGATGTGGTCGCCTCGACCCGAGCCCCTGCAGAGCCATATACTTCCGCTCGTACAACGACACTGGGGCTTGGAAAAGGCAATGTCGATGAAGAGACTAATCATGGGACAAGAGCAACAACAGTCAAGGAGACTGCAAAGGACCTGCCAGGGGAAGACTGAAAAGGCGGACGCGCTGGGCTCAGACTCGGCAACCGCCCGCGCACCCACTACGCGCGCACCTGCGAGGCGGGCCAGCCTGCATGCAGACCGCACTTCCAAGGCCTCTACGCTTGGCCCGGCTGTCGGGAAGCGAGCGCAGCGGCTGCTGTCCCCGGTCCCGCCGTCGGCGCCCTCCTCGCTAAGGAGCAGCACGAGCTCGGAAGATGCGCGATGCTACGGGGGACCACTGGACCCGCGCAATTCGGGGGCCAATACGAAAGGCATCGTCGGCCCTGCCGGCTCCTTGCAGCGTCGGGTCCAGGACCGGGTCGGGACGCGCAGGGGTTCGGCGGCTCCTACCAAGGCGTGGGCTGCATCGGATCCGGAAGAGGGCCGAGAGGCCCAGCAGGACAAGGAGACGTTACATGGCAAGCCCATGAAGGACACGGGGTTCTGGAACTGGGGCCTGTGGTTCTAGACGCGGCAGCCGAGGCGGGCGGGGCCCCAATGGTGGGACGTTGCAATTGCCTTTGGATTGTGGTTTCTTTTTGCCGTGCTGTATGTACAGTACGGAGTATGTATGCATGTTCCGACTCTATTCTAGTTCATCCTTCCACGGAATAGATAACTGGGAACCTCTCCTGGAAACGGTAATGGCCGCGGCGCGGTTGGCTGCCTTGACGGCCCCGTCAATGTCAAAGTCGTCGGGGCTGGCGTGCACGGCGGCCAGGGCGTAAGAGCCGACAAAGGTGTCGCCGGCGGCAGTAGTCTCGACGACGTCGACCTTGTGGGCGGGCACGAGGGCACTCTTGCCCGCCTTTGTGGCGTAGTAGACGCCGCGGCCGCCGAGGGTGACTACGACGTTTGCGACGCCGCGCTCGAGGAAGAGGGAGGCGACGCGCTGCAGGCCGGGCTCGTCGTCGAGGTCGGACTCGGGGCAGCCGGCGAGGATGGCGGCCTCGGTCTCGTTGAGGATGAGGTGTGCGAGGCCGACGTAGGCGTCGAGGGGCAGGGTCTGGGCCGGGGCGGGGTTGAGGAGGACGGGGACGCTGGCGGCCTTTGCGGCGGCGAGGGCCTGGAGGACGGTGTCGAGGCGGATCTCGAGCTGCATGATGAGCAGATCGGGGCGGGGGTCGGGCAGGGCGGCGAAGTCGGCGGGGACGAGGGCGTGGTTGGCCTCCGGGGAGAGGATGATGCGGTTCTGGCCCGAGGGCTCGTCGACGATGATGATTGCGATGCCGGTGCGCTGGCCGTCCAAGACACGGAGGCCGTCGGTGGCGACGCCGCACGAGGCGAGGCTGGAGCGCAGCACGTCGGCATAGGGGTCGGAGCCGACGGCGCCGAGCATGGCGACGTCGACGTCGCCGTCGGCCAGGGCGTCGGGGCTGCGCGAAAGCCTGCCGACGGCGGCGGCCTGGTTGGCGCCCTTGCCGCCGGGCGCGGTGCCGAAGCGGCTCGAGGTAAGCGTCTCGCCCGGCAGCGGGTGGTGGGGCACGTAGGGGACCAGGTCCATGTTGAGGGAGCCGAGGACGGCGATGCGCTTGCGGGGCGGTGCTGCCATTGTGTGCATTTGGTGTTGTCGGGCTGTCGTTGGACGAGAGCTACTCTGGCGGTTCCTTTGCCTCCACCGGCGCTTCTCGTAGCACCCTTGCCCTCGTTTTGTTCGGCTGGCGAGGGCTTTGGACTTTGGCTTCAAGAGTCGGGCGATGGAGGCGAAAGATGCCGAGGGTGAAGATTGAAGCAGAAAACTGGAGAGGAAGAAGAACCGGAAAGCCGAGGAACATTTGAGCCCTTGGAGTTTGGAGCTCGGCCAGCTGCCTAGACTGGCAAGGTGGGGGAGGAGGAGGGGCCACCAATATCCCACTCCGCCGTTGCGGCCTTTGCGCAACGCTTCGCAGGCGGCGAAAGTGTACTGCAAGTGATGGTAGCGCGTAACAAGAGACGGAGTCCATCACAGATCGGTAATAATAGCGTGACCGCCCGTGAGAACTTCACATGTCGGGATGCCCTGCCCTGTCTGTCGTGTGTGGCATGTCGAATTGCACTTGTTGGTCGGTTGGTACACATGGACCTGCAATGACATTACCGGCGCTCCACGAGCCCCAGAACGAGGATTCTCGGCATCAGATGTTCACGGAGGAGCACCATCAATCAATCCGACCGGCTCGGCCGCCGGCGTCTCTGCCTCTAGGCACGCAGCCTGCCGCACAGCACCACGTCCTCGCCAAACGGGTGCCATGAAACATCAGCGAGCCTCGCGGCCGGCACGGGGCTGCCCTCGCTGCCCAGCACCCTGTCGGGAGACACGACCGTGCCTCCCTGGCCCAGCCACGTCGGCGCAACCGTGACAATGACAGAGTCGACAAGTTCATGATGTGCGGGGTCCAGCAGCGAGTTGATGACCTGGCCTCCGCCCTCGACCATGACGCTCGACAAGCCCTGGACAAGGAGCGCGTCGAGCACGTCGCGCCAGTCGAAGCGCATCCGGCCCCCGCCTGCGCCGGAGACCGAGGGCCTGACGTGGATGAATTTCCCGCCGTGCTGGTGCAGAAGCTCGACGCTGTCCCGCGGCAGCTCCTGGGCCGGAACACCGGTGAGGACAAATGGCGCGAGCCCGGCCCCGGCGCGACTCACTTCAAAGACCTTGTCCGTGCAACTGGGCGTCCAGCGAAGGTGCGGGTCGAGGATGACGGGCCGCGGCTGGCATGCCGTGCCGGCGATGCGGCAGTTGAGCGCCGGGTCGTCGGCCAGGACCGTCGACACGCCGACGAGGATGGCCGCATGCCGAGACCGGAGGTAGTGCGTCATTGCCTTGGACTCGGGGCCCGAAAGGCGCGTTCGGACGCCGGGCGCAAGCGACAGAGTCGAGTCGAGCGACGTCGCAAACGTGAGGGTGACAAAGGGCCGCCTGCTGGCGTCGTCGGGAGCTTGCCCTGGCGGAGGGAGTCGGCGCTCAAGGACGGCCGCGGAAGCGGCGGGGAAGGCGAGCTGCTCCGCCATGGCGAGGGCGCGATGGGACTCCAGCACTCCCTTATTCGAGACCTTGAAGAAAAGCAGCTTGGGAGAGGACGCCCTCATGCAGTGAGGTTGAAGAAGGCTGCGTTGAACGATGCAAGTTTTTAGGGACCCAAGGTGCCTCGAGTACTAGTGGTGATGAGTCGGGGTACCGTTGATAGAAGATGCGTGCATATCCACATGGTCTTCTATCCAGCACTACTAGGAGGGTACAACAAGGTAGTGCGACGACAAAACTGCAAAGCTGGAGCATCGCAGGTCCCGACGTCGCTCTGCCTTCAGCGTGCCTCGGCTGACTTACGCCCTTGGGTAGGCATGCATTATGCTGCATCTTGTTGCAGGCTGCGACCTTGTGCCTGCTGCTGTCCGCAAGGTTGAAAGCCCCCCCTTCAGAGCGGTTTCGAGCCCGCCCGGCCCCCCATGGGTTTCCCGTCTTCATCGAACTCGGCCCACTGGAAAAAGGAGCAGCCATTCTTGCCAGGCACGTTGCTTGCGTGGCACATCCAAAAGTACTTGCCAAAGTTGTCCCTCTTCTTCTGCACCACGCGCAGCACGCAGGGGACCTCGCATGCGCATCGCGGCGTGTGCCGGGGGTGCATCGCGCGCCGGTAGTCGCGGTACGTGATGTTGATGCGCCTGTTGCCCGCGACGGGGTGCGGGTCGATGGACAGCGCCGGCGTGATGCAGTGCTTCCACTCCTCCTGCATCTCGGCGTGCATGACGAGCAGCGAGTTGTGCGGCAGGTGGATCGAGATTTGGCCCTCGGCGTCGCCGCCCTCGGCGCTCTTGGCGTCGCCGTCCTTGGGCAGCACCCGGCGGACTCGGAACTCGCGCGCGACCCCGAGCGAGACGGATCCGATGACGGCTCGCGGGCCCAGGTACGTCAGCTGGTCGCTATGCCAGCCGACACTCTCCTGGGCGCCGTTGTAGCAGTTGACAAAGGCCGAGTTGGGAGCCCATCGATCTGGGGATTGATGCTTCAGCTTCTTGCCGCCGGGGTACCGTGTCTTGATGCGGTGTTGGATTTCTCTGTTGACGGCCTCTTCGACAACGGGCTTGACCTTGGTCAGCTGGGGCGTGATGCGTCGCACATCCTGGGACGTAAGGCAGGTCAGGGACCACGGTAACATGCAAATGAGGATGATGAGGCGTCACCAACCGTGAGCTTTGATCCGTTGTAAAAATACTCGTCCATCTGCGCCCGCATGGCGTCGTAGCTTTCCACGAAGAAACCCGATGTATGGGGGCTCGACACCACGCTGTCAAACAGTTTGAAGGTAATCTTTTCAAACGACTCGGCCTCTTGCAGCAGCTCCCGCAACAGATCATCTGCGTCCTGCGGCGGCATGAAATTATGCACAATGGTGCAGGGCGTGTGCTCGGCCACGTCGTCCGGGTCATACAGATGCAGCGTGCTCCCCCTTTTCGACTTGAGCTTCTTCCTGGTCGGCGACGTCGAGGCACCAGGCAGTGCGTATTTCTTGAGCGATTGCTGATATCCAACCACGACCTTCTTCGCGTCTGGCCGGGCAGCCGCTTGCAGCACGGCCGATGCCTGGCTGACGGACCCCTCATGCGCCAGAAGAGCATCGAGGAGTGTTTCCTGCTCCAAGGCCGGATGGAGAGAAGCCAGGAGAGCGAGCTTGATCTCAGTGGGTTCATCGCCATCTGCAGAGCCTGCTTCTGCCTCTGGGCTTGCCTCTGGGCTTGCCTCTGGGCTTGCCTCTGGGCTTGCCTCTGGGCTTGCCTTTCGCTTGGGCTGTGTGAGGAACGGCTTCATCGTCCTGTCCAGGTGTCACGTAGTTGTAGTGCTCGGGAACAGTTGGGGGGCCGGCCGCGAAGCACATGAGAGACCGTGCTGTGTCGAGCTGGCCGGGCGTCTCTCTGCGATGTGCCCGGTCCGAGTCATCGCGCCACCAGTCATAGCGCTGACCATCAGGTGCCATGCATGACGTGTTGAGACTAATTACTTCGTAGAGCGCGACAGTATCTCGACGCGCCATCACGTGACATTAATCGCGGGGCTTGATGGACCCCCGTTGGCCGCACTCCACCAGGCCATGCATCTATGCATACCCAGGCCCCCACAATACACGCTCACCACCAACGAATCAGCCATCGCCTTATTTTACCGAGGCACATGTCGAACAAGACTGTATGAAGCTGTCCTCCTGCCGCCAGGCCATGGTCCACGTCGCCGGCATCTGCGCTTGCTGAAATACCTTTGCCGAGGACTCGCGGCATCAATGCGCCGCCACTTCGCCAACGCCTGGATCCCGGCGAAATGGCTGCCATGCTGGAGTTCCGCACGGCGGGCTTCAACCCCTACGCCGTCAAGTATTCGCCCTACTACGACTCGCGCATCGCCGTCGCGACGTCGGCCAACTTTGGCATCGTCGGCAATGGCCGCGTCTTTGCCCTCGGCCTGACGGCGCGTGGTGTCCAGGTAGAAAAGACGTGCGTAGTACTACTCGTGGCCAGACGAGGTCTCTCATGCGGACGAGACTAGAGCGACGACGGGCTAATGCGGCTGTCGCCTCGCAGCTTCGACACAAACGACGCCCTCTACGACCTGGCCTGGTCCGAGATCAACGAGAACCAGCTGATTGTAGCCTGCGGTGATGGATCGCTCAAGCTTTTCGACCTAGGCGTCAATGACTTTCCCGTCATGAACTTCCACGAGCACAAGCGAGAGACCTTTTCCGTCTGTTGGAGCCCCATCACCAAAGACACCTTTGTCTCTAGTTCATGGGACGGGACCGTCAAGATTGTTCGTAGACCTCTTGTCTCCTGCCGGCGGCGCAACACGCTGACGAGCCTTGTCAGTGGTCGCCGACGCGAAATCACTCCATAACCACCCTGCCCATAGGCAACTGCACCTACAGCGTATCCTTTTGCCCGTCTAATCCGGCTCTCATCTCGGCCGCGTCCTCCGACTCACACCTCCGAATCTTCGACCTGCGCACCCCTTCCTCAGCAAAGTACCACATGGTGGCCGCCATACCCGTCCATGCACCGCCGGCCACTATGCCCGGAGCCGCCCCTGCCGCCGCCGGCGCCTCCCCCCCTGCCGAGATCCTGACGCACGACTGGAACAAGTACAACGACACAATAGTGGCCACCGGCGGCGTGGACAGGGTCTTGCGAACCTTTGACATTCGCAACCCGGCCGGTGGACCGCAATCACTGATGCAAGGCCACGACTACGCTGTCCGCAGGCTGGCCTGGAGCCCCCACGCAAGCGACGTCCTCATCAGCGCCAGTTACGACATGACGGTGCGCCTGTGGAACGATGGGTCCACGATGCCACAGCTCTCCGGGCCAGGAACCGGGGCAGGCCGGCAGATGGGCCTGATGAACCGGCACACCGAGTTTGTCACTGGCGTTGACTGGTGTTTGTTTGGAGCGGGAGGATGGGTGGCCTCCGTCGGCTGGGACGAGAGAGTCCTGCTGTGGGACGCCAACACGTTGATGGCGCAGCGATGAGCTGGGCGAGGGCCATTGGCGGCGGGGAGCCGTGTGACTCGAGTCGCAGGTGCAAAGCGCGCAGGCAAGAGGGCCTTGAGCGTGGTGTCTCTGGATAACAAGTAGGACCTTGGGAAGTCGGTTTATCACCGTACGAATGGTGACTAGAGTCTCGCAATGAGGATGACGCTCGCTTCATGGTTCGTACATGCCGGAGCTTTGACACAAAACGCCATTTGCAGACTTTCCTGACCTCTAATATACATCAGGCTTTGCCGCCCAATCAACAGCAATTTTTCCCTCTGCGCGCCCGTGAGATTGTTCTTGATACAATTACAGTCCTCCTCGACACACGAACGGCTCTCGTTATCGCGGAATTCGATCCAACGCCATCGCATCAAGAGGCGTCTTCTTTACCACCGCCCGCCTCCAGAGCTCCTGTCCCTGCCGCCGAAACCTCCGGAGCTCCTGCCCCTGCCTCCGTAACCGCCGCCTCGCCCAAAGCTTTGGCCCCTGCCCCCCCTGACATCGTCCTTGCGTGCCTGGTGACTCATTTCTGTGAAGGGATCCGACGACCGGCGATCGCGTGAACCGCGGTCAAAGTCCCTCGAACCACCGCGGCCAAAATCCCTCGGACCACCACGGCCAAAGTCCCTCGGGCCACTGCGGGCCAATGCCCGCTCGGCGCCTGCCTTGATGTTCATGTTGGACCTCGACAAGCCTTGTTTCTGGGCCCACTCCGGTGACACAGCTGGTGGCTCGGGGAAACCCACGCCCTGGACCGCCCAGCGATTCAGGTCGTCAACAAGCTCTTCCCTGTTGGAGGTTTGGCCTCCAAAGAGGGATTGGTACGCAATGCTGAAGTGCCGCTTGGCCATCTGCATAAGCTGCGCCACGTCCTTGTGATGTCGGGTAGGCTCTCCCGACTCAGGGTCAACAGAAGCGCTGATAAGCGAATCGTTCTTAGCTAGCGGCAGACCCTGCAGGGTTCTCCTGGCGCTGTTCATGGACAGCGGCGGCATGAACAGCCACCCTTGGCCGTCCTTGCCCTGTCGAGCGGTACGGCCGAGACGGTGAATATATGACTCGCGATCCCGAGGTAAGTCTACCTGCAGAACGTGGGTGACGTTGGGGAAATCCATGCCGCGAGCAGTGACGTCGGAAGAGAAGAGGACCGCGTTCTTAGCCTCGCGAAACATATCGGCAGCCTTGCTCCGCTGCCCCTGGCTGAGCCTCGAGTGGATGGCGAACGTGGAGCACGGCATCTTATCGTTCCTCCTGCCGTGATAAGCCATTTCTGCACAAAGCTCGACCATTGCCGTGGTGTTGAAGTAGACGATGGCCTTGAAGGGCGACGAGTTTGCGGGATCCTCTCGGAACTTGGTCATTTCGCGGTCGATTAATTCAAAAATGGAGGGGAAGGCATTGGCCCAGGAGGCAAGAAGTACAATGTGCTGGGGGACTCTGTCGTGTGTCAAGGACTCGTTCTCGGGGATGGTCTGCACGAATGTGAAGTCGTCTGGTCGGATCATTGTGCGAGCTAGACGGATGACGTTGTCGGGTATCGTGGCCGAGACGAGCATTGTCTGGCGAACCTTTTCCTTGGGCGACGGAAGGCGGCTGACGATTTCGTCGAGTTCCTTTTCAAAGCCGACATCCAGCATGCGATCAGCCTCATCGAGGACAAGAGCGGCCAGATTGGGCGCAGCGATGCCGCTTCTCGGGTCTGACAGCAGGTCGTTCAAGCGACCTGGCGTAGCGACCAGGAGATGGCAGCCGTTTCGCTGCACCTCTCGCAACATGAGGGATTTCTGAGTGCCTCCGACGGCAGATTGTACGACGAGACCAGTGTTCTTGGTGACTCGACGGGCCTCGACGGCAATCTGTTCTGCCAGCTCTCGGGTCGGGGAGAGGATGATGCCCCGGATATCATCCGACCTCGCGCGGTAAGATGCGCTCCTCCTGGCCAGGGAGGGATCCTCGTTGATCATTCGTTGCAAGAGGGGCAGAAGGAAAGCCAATGTTTTGCCAGTGCCGGTCTTGGCCTGCGCGACACTGCGATGAGTTAGCTTTGAGTGACAAGGGCCGCAGCTGAAGAATTTTCGAGGCCAACTCACATATCGTTGCCTTTCAGAGCTGGGTTGATGGTCTTTGCTTGGACGGGCGTCATGGCCTCGTATTTCATGTCCCGCACGATGGCGCCCAGCAGGTTCTCGTGGACGCCGAGCTGCGCAAGGTCTGCGAAATTTGAGAGTTCGCCGGGAACAGAATCCTGGCCTTTGGAAGCGTCTTGGGCGACTGCTTCAGTGCTGTACAGACGAGAGGCCAAGGCCAATGTGTTCAGGCTCAGGGGCGCATTGCGGCGAGAGAGCGACGCGGCGGTCGGCAGCGCGGCGCGTGTGCGAAGCATCATCGACGTCGACCTGGCAGCGCCTGCCAGGCCAGCGCAGCGACGAATGCCCTGCCTGAACATGATGACGGATGCGGAGACGAAGGAGCAGTAGAACAGACGGGCGGTTTGGGGCTCAAGATGTAAAGAGAGGGGGGAGAGGAATTGGAGGATGGGAATTCACTCAGGATTGCAGAAGGACAACCATTTTGGAGATTTTATCGCCTCTGCCGTACGTCCGCAGAAAAAAATTGGCCTTATCAGGAGTTGGAGCTTTACCTCATCGGGAATGAAGGGTGTCCCTAGCCGGGGGCGGATAAACGATCCACCTGGAATACGTACCTCTTTCCATGACCAGAGCATCCGCATGGAAGCTCTCACAGAACCTTGACCCGGCCATCACCACCGAAAAGGAACGGAGTTGTTGGAGGCCATCATGCACGTTGCGACTTCGACGTTGGTCGAGTGCGAGGCGATGAGCTATGCTGCCGTCCTCAAGACGTCTTGATATTCTGTCGACAATTCCGTACGCCCTACACCGACCGGTCAGACCACCCGTGTGTTGATGCTCATGTTCGTAGCAATGCAATGCCATGCCATGCCTTTGAGGAAAATAATTAAAAGCCCCTTCACCATTCACTCCAGCATCATAGCATCTCCTTGCTCATCTCGTAAGACCACCCACCCTCTCGCCTGAGCTTGTCACGCGCGGCAAGGTCCTTTCTGACGTCCTCCTCGGTCAAGCGATCCGCTCCACTCCAGTTGGCGCTCGACGTCCTCGCCCGAAACTTGTGCCATCTGTCCTTGCTCTTGTGGAAAACCTCCTCCATGTTCAGCGCTGCCGGCGGGCCAAAGATTTGCGACGGATCCATCGTCTCCTGGAGCATCAGCGCGCGGCGAAGATCAGGCGAGTCGGCCCAGGCCGCAACGCTCATCCCGTTGGCCTCGTCGTCCTCGTCCTCATCTTCGTCGTCTGTTTGGATTTCCGGCAGTTCAATCGACTCGCCGTTCTGGAAGCGCGGCGACGATCGCGGCGCTGACTTGGCCGTCGACTTGCTACCATTGTAAGCTCCAGGACGGGCAGGCGTCTTGTACGCAGGGCCGGTCGCGTTTGCGTTGGGTGCAAACGGAATAGCCCCCTTGGATATTTGTGCCATGTCCAACGGATGCGTCGCCTTGGCTTGGTTGTTGTGCTGAGCAGTAACGGTTGCCTTGAACAAGTCCCGGGTTGCGCTCTGAGGAGCATTCGCGTATCCGTACATGGGCTTGGGTGGCAGGTCCTACGACAAGTATTAGTTTGGCTCGGAATCACGCGGCAGACAACGCGACTTACCTTCTTATAGCCGCCAGATGGTCGAACTGGGGGCCCCTTGATGTTTCGCGAATGGTCCAACTCAGCGTCGTCCTCAAACGCGTCGCTAGTTCGTCGTCGTTTCGCCTCGTTGGCTTGATATGCCGGTCCACCTCGCGAGAGACCTCGCTTGGCTTGCTGGTCATCACTTCGCTCCGGGCCCAGAGTCCGCTTCGTGCCTGCCTTGGACGTGTTTGACAAGAGAGCGTTGACTGGCCGACTTGTTTCGTCCTGCGAGCGATGCAGATTGGACGTCATCCGAGACTGTGGCCGGGTTGTCTGCGCGTCCCCCCTCGCACTGGACGCGGTCGACGCAATCTTTTCCTGTGCACCAGCCGATGCCGGAGGTCCGTTTGCGTGAGAACGAGCAGCGGGAGGCGGGGCTTTTGTCTGCTTGGCCTTTTCCAGCGCCGCTCTCCTCTGGGCGGGAGTCTTTCCCTCGTTCTGAGATGCAGCGTGCTGATAGTCTTGCTGTCTTTGCCGCTCGGCCTCTTGGCGACGCCATTGCTCTTGCTTACGCTGATCCTCTTGCGCCGCTGTTCGTTTGCGCTCCACATCAGTCTTCAAGTCGCGTCGCCGCTGGGCTTCGCGCTCGTCTAACTCCTTCTTCTTCGCCATCAGGTCCAGTGTCTTGGGTCGGCTAACAGAAGATGGAGCCCTCAAGCCAGGTGCCGATGACTTTGCGTGCAACGATGCCTTGCTCGACTTGCTCACGAGTCGGTTCTGCGACTGCAGACCAGAAGGGCCGGCTGTGTCGTGTGAAGCTGTGGAAAGCCTGCTGGAGGTATGGTACTGGGACTGCGATCCAGTGTTGACTCTGATGACTGTTGGGACTTGCTTCGCCTTGGCTTGGATTTCCTTTGCAGGCTTCACAGGTCGTTTGGTCTCCTTACTTCGGATGGACTGGCCCGGCCGGGTGGAGCGAGCAGCGGATGGTGGCGGAGCACTGGCCAGGGCGTCCTCCATCTCGGCGTCTTCCGCCATCGCCTGGTGCTCGCTCTCGGCCGCCTTGAACTTGCGAGGGCTGCTCCTGGTCGGTTTCGGTGTCTCTTTGGGCAGGGCTTTCTCCTCCGCCTTTTTAGAGGAAATTTGCTTCTCCATAGCCGCGATTCGCTCCTGTTCTCGGCTGAAGACGATGGCCTTCTCCCTTTCCTTCTCGCGGGCCTTCTCCAGCTTCTCGTTCTGCGCCTCCATTCGCTTCGCTTCTTTATCGCGGCGCTTTTCTTCCTTCTCCCGCTCTGCGGAGGCTCTGTTACGTCGAGCAGGGGGTCGCACAGGACTGCCATCAGCGCGTTCCGCTTGCTCTTGCATGCCATGGGACCCAATCCTTGGCTTGGAGACAACCGACTCTGATGAGGCAGTCGTGTGGAAGCCTGGACGAGTGGTGGCTGGTGACATCATGGATGACTTCCCTTCGGCACTGACGGCGGCGCTGCTCGCGAGAAGACCCTTGGAACTCTTCAGAATAGATGACAGCTTATTCTTGACTTGCTTCAGGGGGCTATCGCGAAAGCTTCGAGACGGTGATTTGGACGGTGTGTCAGTCGACATGCCGGATACGGTTCGCAAGCTGGGTTGAGAGCCGGAAACGACATGTCTGAGGGACTGTAGCTCCGGGTCCATAGTCGAATGCGCCGTTAGAATAGGCAAATCAGACACATAGTCCGTGTGCTCTTGGGCACTCGAGAGCTGCTCGCTTCGGCTGCTTTCGCTTTGTCCGTGGCCGGAGACTTCGAATTCTTTGTGCCCGATGGTGTCTTTGCCTTGAATTCCTTCCATCACATCTCTAGAGTGACTTTTCGGCAAGGCTGGTCTGGCTTCGGACGTGACGGATAAAGTTGCGGGCGGCTCAATCCAGTCGTCGTCATCGTCGTCATCGTCGTCGTCGTCATTTGGAAATGCTCCTGGAGTGCTCTGGGCCGTTGGCTTCCGCAGTGATGATGGGGACACTGCCGCGATGGCCTTTGGTAGCTGCGACGGCTGCGCACCGGAAACCAGCTTTGGCTGTCCTATGCCGTTCGACTGCGACTTCCCGAGCATATTGATCTGGTCCTGCAGCCTCTGCGTGTATGTCTTGGTGTGGTTGAGTGTGACGCTGTTCTGTTCGCCAGCGTTTCGAGCTTCAACGTCCTCATCAACATCCATCTCATCAGACTTTCCATCTTCGTCGCAATCCATCTTGCCAGGATTGCCTAGGCTCTTGCCTCCAGTAGGTCTGTTGTAGTAGCTCGTTCGGACATGATCCAGCTGGCTTGTTCTCGAAATCCGAGCCCCAATACTCTTGCCGGCTGTGAGCGGTTCCCTGGCTGGCAGAGACGCGAAGTTCAAGCTACTCTTTCGAACCATTGGCCTTATTGGGCTGGAGCCATCAGATGGTGCGTCGTCCGAGGCTTGCTCTGCGTGAGGAGTTTCAACATCTTGTTCTGTCTCCGCCAAGTTCGCATCAGGGTGCACCGTAGCAGACGGCGAAAACGGTGGCGCATCGAGATCTTCATCGCCACCGTGTCGCTCTCTTGGTGAAGTCTCTGGGCCAGAATCTCCCACGGCCTTCATGGCCGCTTCTTGAGCACACCCCATCTCTTCGTCCTGATTCGCTTGAAGTGTTTCCACAGCTGGCTCAACGGAGACAGCTTGAGACGGGCTATTGCTCTTTGACATCGTCACAATCGCTTGGCAGGAGGCCTGGTCGGATTGCGCTTGCTTAGCGTCGTCCAGCACCGGGTCCTCGTGAATTTCCAGAGGTGCGGCGTCTTGACTGCCAAAGTATCCCGAGTCTTGGACCGTTGGCGCAGGAGCTGTCTGCATTGGCGGCGATGCAGCCTTTCGAGAGGAGGAATGCTTCACCGGGCTCGGCGAGTTTCTTGCCGCATTGACGTGTGCTTGAGGAGATTGTGGTCGAGGGGTTTGGCTAGAAAGATTCGAAATTCCCTTTGGCTTTGCGCCGAACACGTCAGAGAGAGGCTATGGCTTGTCAGCTTCACACCAAGGCACGGCGAATCCCGCAGACTTACAACTCGTGATTGCAACGCGTTCTGTTTGCGTGTTGTGTGTGGGGTTTTGCCACGAAGCTTTCCGGGAGTCTTGAAGGTCTCGGCGAGGTTCCTGCAGAGAATTAGCCGTCAATTTCCAGAAGTCGAGTGGGAGCCGCGCTACATTTCATTCTCGTCGAAGATGCTGGCCATGTGCTCGTTGAGCCAATCCAGCTCGTTCCGCGCAGAATAGGAAAACTCCTCCACCTCCGCTTGGGCCACCTGGAGCGCAAAGGCTCGCTCCTCGGCGACCCATGATGCGGAACCGACCTGCGAACGCGGTCCTCTCATGGCCGCCATGCCTGTTCGGATCGCCTGCGAAGCCCGTGACCGCGCTGTACCGAGAGTCGACGGACGGTTCGCTCAGCTGTCAGGTATCATAAAAGCATGAGCGGCATCACCAGGCGAAAAGGCGTGGCTCGACGTAGCAATGGGTGATGCGTGAGAGCAAAGGCGATGTTGATGATGAATAGCTGAGGTGCTCCAATGTCGGCACCCAACATTCCCCAGTCTTGGTTAGCATTTGTTTTGATTGATCCTAAACCGGGCTAGCGTTACCGGCGCCTTACCTCTCCATCAGTGCAGGCCCGCGTCCGCGCTTGGAAAGACCACGTGATGACGCCAGTACACTCACGTGCCGATAAGAAGTCCTTATCAGATGCTCAACACGGCATTGTTTACTCGGAAGCGCGTCTCCAGCCGCCCACCTGGCTGTTAGACAACGACGGCTGGCGTTGTGAAGCGCAGACTTGACGTACTTGCACCTGCAACACGACTACCGCGGGCACCATGAGGGTGATAGAAGTCATCATCGACGTACGCGACCCGTCACCGCCGTTTGCGCATTCTGCTGACTGGCGCAACAGGGCTTCAAGTCGTATGCCGTTCGGACGGTGATATCAGGATGGTAAACTCGGCCAGCCCCCCGCTTCCGTCCCTTGACGCCGCTGATAAGCCCAGGGACGAGAGCTTCAACTCCATCACTGGCCTGAACGGCAGCGGCAAGTCTAATATCCTAGACTCGATCTGCTTCGTCCTCGGCATCACGAACATGTCCACGGTTCGAGCGCAAAATCTTCAAGTACGGTCGCAACGCGGATTCACTGAGTAGGTCGCCGCTAACGCGCGCAGGACCTGATATACAAGCGCGGCCAGGCAGGAGTTACCAAGGCCAGTGTGACGATTGTGTTCGACAACCGGGACACCAAGAAGTCGCCGATAGGGTTTGAGGAGTATGCAACCATCAGCGTCACTCGCCAGATCGTTCTGGGCGGCACCTCCAAATACCTCATCAACGGTCATCGAGCACAGCAACAGACGGTCCAGAACCTTTTCCAGTCGGTGCAGCTAAACATCAACAATCCCAATTTCCTCATCATGCAGGGGAGGATCACCAAGGTCTTGAACATGAAGCCGGTAGAGATTCTGGCCATGATCGAGGAAGCAGCGGGAACAAGAATGTTTGAGGACCGAAGGGACAAGGCGCTGAAGACGATGGCGAAGAAGGAACTGAAGCTTCAGGAGCTGAGGGAGCTTCTGAAAGACGAAATTGAGCCCAAGCTGGAAAAGCTCCGAACCGAAAAGCGAGCGTTCCTCGACTTCCAGCAAACTCAAAACGATCTTGAGCGATTAACCAGGCTTGTGGTTGCTTACGACTACACCAGATGTCAAGAGAAGTTGAAGCAGTCGGCAGCAGACCTGGAGGCGAAAAAACAGCGACTGAAGAGTCTGGAAGACTCGGCGGCACGCTTCAGGAGTGAAATATCGCACCTCGAAGAAGACGTTGGAAAAGTACGAGCCCAGCGTGACAAGGAGCTCAAGAAGGGTGGAAAGGCACAAGCCCTCGAGGATGCTGTCAAGAAGCATGCCAACGAGCTCGTGCGACTCGCCACCGTTCTGGACCTAAAGAACACAAGTCTAGCAGAGGAGAGTGAGAAGAAGGCGGCTATGGAGAAGACAGTATCGGAGCTGGAAGCCACTCTCCAAGTCAAATCGGCGGCTTTTGCGGATGCAAAGTCCACCTACGACAAGGCAAAGGACGACCTTGCGAAGCAGAGCAAAGACGTTGAGTCAAAGGAAGAGCTGCTGCAAACCCTGCAAACCGGCGTCGCCTCCAAGGACGGCCCGGAGAATGGCTACCAGGGACAGCTGCAAGATGCACGGAATCGGGCCACGACTGCTGCGACGGAGCAGGAGCAGGCCAAGATCAAAATCGCGCACCTGCAAAGCCGCCTTAAGGAGGAAGAGCCCCGAGCCAAAAAGGCGAAAGAGCAGAACGCTGGTCTCTTGCGTGATCTAGATGGTTTGAAGTCGCAGGCGCTGCGATTGGAGAAGGAACTGGGCAAACTCGGCTTCGAGCCCGGTCAAGAGGAGGACATGTACAAGCAGGAGTCGCTCTTGCAGCAGACGGTACGAAGCTTTCGAGAGGACTCGGACAAGCTCAAGCGCCAGGTTGCCAACATCGATTTCAACTACGCCGATCCTGTCCCTGGATTCGATCGATCCAAGGTCAAGGGTTTGGTGGCCCAGCTCTTCACCCTCGACAAGGAACACAGTAGAGCAGGCACCGCCCTGGAGATCTGCGCCGGAGGGCGTTTGTACAACGTGGTTGTTGACACAGAAGTGACGGGCACACAACTGCTTCAGAAGGGCAAGCTGAGAAAGCGAGTCACGATTATTCCCTTGAACAAGATTGCAGCGTTCAAGGCATCAGCGCAGACCATTGCAACTGCGCAAAACATTGCACCCGGTAAGGTTGACCTTGCGTTATCCCTGGTCGGGTACGACGAAGAGGTTTCCGCTGCCATGGAGTACGTGTTTGGCAACACGCTGGTTTGTGCCGACGCCGAGACTGCCAAGCGGGTAACCTTTGACCCCAATGTGAGAATGAGGAGCATCACCCTCGAGGGAGACGCTTACGACCCTTCTGGCACCTTGTCTGGTGGCAGCGCGCCAAACTCGAGCGGTGTTCTCATCACCTTGCAGAAACTCAACAGCATAACGAGGCAGCTAAACGAGGCCGAGCAGTCTTTAAAGGGAGTCCAGGCCCGGATCACCCAGGAAAAGTCCAAGCTTGATCGGGCACGCCGTATCAAGCAAGACCTGGACCTGAAGAATCACGAGATCAAGCTCGCCGAGGAACAGATCGGCGGAAACTCGTCGTCTTCCATCATCCAAGACGTGGAGAACATGAAGACCAGCATAGTTGAGCTTCAGGAGGGCATCGTTCAAGCCAAGACGCGTCAATCGGATGCCAGTGCCGATGTGAAGCGGATCGAGAAGGACATGAAGGACTTTGACACCAACAAGGATGCCAAGCTGGTGGAACTGCAAAAGTCACTTGACAAGCTCCGGGTGGGCCTGAACGACAATTCCGTGGCCGTCAAGACGCTGCAGAAGGAGCTTCAGAGCGCGCACCTGGATGTGGAGCAAGTCGGCGGTGATCTCTCAGCGGCGCGAGATCAGCTGCAGGAAGTAGAGCTGGGGATCAGGGCGCAACAGCAGGACGTCGAGAATCTCACAAAGCAGCAATCCGAGCTCACAGGGACGCACGACGCTGTCCAGGCCCAGCTAGACGACGAAAGAGCCAAGCTGCACCAGTTTGACGACGAACTGCGGGCCCTGGATGACGCGGTGCGCTCCAAGAACGCCCGAATCGCCGAGGACGGCTTGGAGATGCAAAAGCTGGGCCACCAGGTCGAGCGGTTCCACAAGGAGCAGCAAGGAGCGGCAGATAATGTGGCTCGGCTCGAGGGCGAGCACGAATGGATCCAGGACGAACAGGATAGGTTTGGCCGCGGCGGCACGCCTTACGACTTCCAGGGCCAGAATATTGGCGAGTGCAAGGCCACGCTTCGCAACTTGACGGAACGCTTCCAAGGAATGAAGAAGAAGATCAACCCCAAAGTTATGAACATGATTGACAGCGTCGAGAAGAAGGAGGTATCGCTTAAGCACATGATCAAGACCGTCATCCGCGACAAGCGCAAGATTGAAGAGACAATTGTCAGCCTCGACGACTACAAGAAGAAGGCCCTGCGGGAGACATGGGAAAAGGTCAACGGGGACTTTGGCCAGATATTCTCGGAGCTCCTCCCGGGAGGAAGCTTTGCCAAGTTGGATCCTCCCGAGGGCAAGACGATCAGCGACGGTCTAGAGGTCAAGGTCTGTCTCGGCAAGGTTTGGAAGCAAAGTCTGACGGAGCTGAGCGGCGGTCAAAGGTGGGTGAGCATCGGCCGGAAAGACGGCTTGCACGTCGACTAACAAGACTATACACAGGTCTCTCGTCGCTCTATCGCTCATCATGGCCCTGCTACAGTTCAAGCCTGCGCCCATGTACATTCTGGACGAGGTGGATGCGGCCCTCGACCTTTCTCATACGCAGAATATCGGGCGCCTGATCAAGACGCGCTTCAAGGGGTCGCAGTTTATCGTCGTCAGTCTCAAGGATGGAATGTTCCAAAACGCCAACCGCATCTTCCGCACACGGTTCAGCGAAGGCACGAGCATGGTCCAGGCCCTGACACCAGCGGACCTGAAGTAACAAGACTTGTTGTTTTACGACACATATGTACGAGGCACGAAGGGCAATCTGGAATTGGTCATATTGGGAACGTGATTTGATGATGAGCATGAGGGAAAGCTTGCGCTAATGTTTCTACGGCTTATACTTGTGTGACAGGGATTGCTCTTTGTACATGGGGTTTGGTTGGCTTTGTTAATATCATGTCGCGCCATTGTGCTTTTTGTCTGGAACCTGGGGCTCTTTTTGCTGCTGTCCTTGGCCGACGTAATAGTGAGCGCCTCGCTGCAGGACATGGACTTGCATGCCCACCTCCAGAACTGTCTGAAGATGCTCCGGCGCGCCCGAAGGATGGAAGACGGGGCAGAGCTGCATGCCGAGGCAGCCGGCCTTGGGCGCACCTGAGTCGATTTCACGATGTTTCCGAAGAGCGTGATCCGGTTCTAGCCGGTGACGTATACCGGTGGCCGGGTCAACGTTGGGTAATTTGCATCTGAGAACTGGTCAGTTGCCAGCTGTTGATGCGCCGAGCCATGGCCAAGTCACACTCACCGCACCGTGCGGCAGGAGACATCGAAGACGCTGGGAGGGGTCTCGTTGCCTCTGCCATCCGCGGGCTGAGTGAACTGAACCGACTTCCAGTCGTCCTCATCATATGCTTCGGCACCAGAAACTTTGAGGTGGCGCCCGGGGAGGGGCTAGGGGTTAGCGACGAAGACTTGGGACGTCAAGTAAGGGAGAGGATAGGAATCGCATTGAACAACTTACTGATGATGTTGCCCCGGAATCTGCGGGCGTCGAGATGCTGAATGGCCTGGTCCTTTTGGATTTTGGTCTCCAAGTCACGTATGCTGGTTAGGCTGAGCATGTGCAAGGGGTACTGCTGAAGAGTCAGGACAAGGGACATGGGGAGAGTGGGCACAAGGTCATGGACACGCACCGCGTCGTGAAAGTCGATTACGGGCTGGTAGCCCAGGGCATCTTTGTGCGGCGCGCAGCGAAAGACTTGCCGCTGGTTAGCCGGGTCCATGCGGAACAAGCCGAGGGGGTGCTTGAGGCCGAGGTAGCGGGCGAGCTCGGGGGGCAACTCGCGCTCCATGTTGAGGGCGCACGGCGTGTCTTTCCAGATCTTGACGGCCTCGTACTTGTAGCCGCGGGCGGTGATGTCGTCGCTGGACGGGAAGTCGAGGGGCAACATCAGCTCCATTTCTGGCACTGCGCTCAGGCCGCGGCTCAGCTTGGCGGCGAGCAGCTGGACGAGGCGCCGGGGACCCGAGCCGGCGGCGCCGGGGAACCGCAGCACAAGGAAGGCCTCTTCCATCTTGCCCAGCTGCCGGCTCGTCTTGCTCGGGTCGGGCAGCCAGATGTCGACCTTGACATTGGCCAGCAGCGGCGCCTGCCTGAGCGTCAGAACCTCCCACGTCGGCTCATGGTCAGTCTCGGCGGCGAGCGGCCTGGGCTTCAGTTGGGCAAATGCAAAGAGGCGGTCATTCTCGAGGCCCGTAGGGAGGACCTTTGCGTGGCTGAGCTCGACGCCGCGGCAAGACTTGACAGGATAGACGTGCAGGCTCTGGATGGTGGGTGGACGGGCGTCGGGCCGCGGGCGATGGGCGGACGGGGAATATTGTGTGGCGAGGTTGCTGTCGGGGCCACGCAGGCCGAGCTTGGTGTGAGTCTGGCGCAGGGCATCGCTGCGCTCGACGGGGATGGGCGGGAAGAGGATCAGGACGGGGATGAAGAAGACGACGAGGGTGAGGGCGACGAGGAAGACGGAGCCCCAGTCGAGGTGCGCCGCACCGGCGAGCCACGTCATGATGGCTGGCCGTGTGGCAAGTGAGACGAGGAGTCCTGCTGCCCGACGCCGGCCAAAGTTGATTAGTCGTTGTAGAGAAGGGGAGCTCTCGCGAGCCCCTGTCTCGTGAGGACGCCGTCGCCGAGTTGATGAAACAAGCGTACTCCGTATGCGACTCTCTGCTTAGCTAAGCGAGGCTATGACGTCGAGCGAGAGTCTCTTTGGTGGTGGTGCGCGAAATCCCTCACCTAACTTCTAAGTGTATACCTACTTCGCACTTAAGCTATGATATATTGATACTATCTCCGGCGTGCTCGACGCATGGCACTGTCCACAATCTCCGTCAGCACCTGCGCAAACGACATGCCCATACCCTTGGCCGTCTGCGTAAACAGAGACTTGCCGGGAAGCATGCCGGCAATCGGATTCACCTGGCGCCGTCGTCAGCGCCGTCGTCGAGTGTCGCGTACTGGGGTATGCTCACCTCCAACACGTTGGGAACCGCGTCTTGCCGGTCTGAGTCGAATCGTATGTCGACCCGCCCTCCATCGCGGCAGTTGAGAAGCCTCCACGTATGCAGCGCCACCTTGCAGGCCCTTTTCACCTGGCCATCGGCCGCCTCACCAAGGACTCGATGGACTACGGGGTGCGCGAAGCTGAGTGCGGTGCCAAAGGGAACGCCCTTGAGCCTTTGCTTGTCCCAGAGGAACTCTAGCACACCCACAACGCGGCTCTCGGCGTCTGATCCCAGAATGCTCACGCTCAAGTCCCGGCCGCAGAGGAAGGGTTCCAGGAGAATGTCCCGTCCCGGAAACTGGGCCCGCAGTCTGTCTACGACTGCCCGCAGAGCCTCTTGGTCCTCTACCTTACTCCATGCCCCAATTCCTTTGCCCGAACCTTCCGAAGTCGGCTTGGCAAACACGGGAAAGGCCGGCAAGCTCGCCGCAACCTCGGGCCAGTCTACCCTTGACTCCTTGCCCGGAACTACCACAAACTGGGCCGTGGGAATTTTGTGATGAGCGAGGAACATCTACTAGTGCATCAATATCGTCGCCCTGACCGACTTGTTTGGATCGAGGGCGTACCTTGGTCTGCGCCTTGTTCAAGCACAAGGACAAGGTCGCTGCATCGGCAAACGTGAATGGAATTTGGTAAGCCTCGAGGAGACAGGGGACCTGTGACTCTCTGGCGGACCCAAAGAAGCCCTCGGCCATGTTGAAGACGAGATGCCACCCTGATCCTTGGTGCTCTGCCAGATGTCGGACCAAGGACCGGATCCCCGGCACTTGGGTGACGTGGTGGCCCAGCGCCTCGAGCGTCGTGCAGATGGCCTCGATCTCTCCATTGTGGCATAGGTCAGCGCAATCTTCCTCTGAATATCCAAGCTCGAGGAACTCGGACTGTTTTTCAAAAACGAGCGCAATGTTGAGCTTGGTCGAGTCTGCAGCCGTCATGTTTGCGAATGCTCGAGGATAGCAAGGGGATACTCATGCACAAGAGATGGTCAAGGCACTTATTCTCCTTATATACGGCATGGATAAATGCATGAATGGGCTCTCTCTCGTCACGGAAGTGGGCATCGCCCATCCTCTCACTGACGGACTGAGTGGGGGGAACCCGGGTCGAACAAGTGTAACGCCCATTACGCAATTGCACCGCTATCTACCTGTTTTTCGTCTTCTTCGGGCAATGCGACTGCACGAGAATAGCGTCGACGGCGGTTCAGGCAAAGATCTTCCATCCGGGAAGATGCTGCCATGCAATCAGGTACGAGACGCCCCACTGGCCTCTACAGGATAGGGGAACGTTGTTCTGTGACGCGATGAAAACAAGTTGGGAGTAGGCTTGTTGGACACAAGCGCACAACATGTCGTCAGCGAGAACACGGCAGCCATCGCGTCATTGCCAGGACATCTGCCAGTGGTTGAAGCTGCATGAGAAGCCGCGGTGCTTCACCCCATCCTAACCCCCGCACATGCGGCCTCATGCCAAAGCGGCTCGCTCGCAGTCGAACATTGGCAGCCACCCCGTTTCCCACGAGATAGAAAAGAGGGCTCAAGAGGACTGACAAGTCTGATTCTCCTGTGCACCCCTCAACCCTCCACTACACGGCCCTCGGCGACAGACGCAATGTATAAGCCGCTGCCTCGTTTGGCCATTTTTTTCAAACGCGCCGCGGCCTATTCCTCCCTGTCGACGGCCCATTCTCCCCTCAGCACGGCCGTCCCCGAAGTCAACCATGTCCCGGTCCTGCACTCAGCCAGCCACCTCTTTGAGGCCCAGGACCCGTACTGGCAAAAGATTCCCCGGTGGAGGGAGACGGGGGCCGACCGGTTCGTGAGCCACAAGTGGCAGATGGGCAACTCGGTGCAGTCGGAGAAGGCGCTCTGCGAGTTCCTGTCGACGGTCCTGCCGAGCGTCATCCCCCCGCAGATCGACATGGCGCCCCATCTGCGAATCACCGACATCCAAACCCCGGAGCACTTCATCGGACGCGTCAGGCAAGGCATCAAGATGGCGCCCATGGCCGTCCGACTGTCGCCGCACATTCTCAGCAGCATCGACTGGCGGGATCCCGTCAACGATCCCATCCGGCGGCAGTTCGTCCCCCTGTCTTCTCCCCTAAACGTCAATCACCCCATGGCCGAGCTGGATCCGATGAAGGAGAATACCTACTCCCCGGTGTCGGGGCTGATCCACCGGTATCCCGACCGAGCTCTCTTCTTTGGTCGGTGCCTTTGTTCTCTCAGCCGCGTGGTTGGTTCGCATGCTAAAACCCCGGCCAGCAACGTCAATCTGCCCCGTCTACTGCCGTTTCTGTTTCCGCTCCTACACAGTTGGAGCCGAGACCGAGACGGTCAAGAAACAGCGCTTCCTGCCCCTTGTCAAGAAGTGGGAGCCTCGATTCAAGTACATTGAAAAGACGCCAGCCCTCAAGGACGTGGTCATCTCGGGCGGCGACACGTATCTCCTCGAGCCTGCCCAACTTGAACACATTGGCGAGAGGCTGCTCGGCATTCCGCACATTCGCCGCTTCCGGTTCGCCACAAAGGGTCTCTCGGTGTCGCCGAGTCGGCTGCTGGACCCGCAAGACGACTGGGTCGACACGGTCATCAAGCTGGAGAAGAAGGCGCGGCGGCAGGGCAAGCACGTCTGCATCCACACGCACTTCAACTCGGCCAACGAGATTAGCTGGGTGACGCGTCATGGGGCGCAGCGATTGTACGAGGCGGGCGTAACGGTGCGGAACCAAACCGTCTTGCTGAACGGGGTCAACAATACGCCTGAAAGCATGTGTCGTCTGGTCCACGCGCTTGGCGATATCAACATCCAGCCGGTATGACCCCCAAACTCTGCTCCCTCAGCGATATAAGTGCATGGCACGATTTAACACGCATGCGGACACTAGTACTACGTCTATCAGGGCGACATGGTGCCCGGCGCGGAGGACCTCCGCACGCCCATGAGCGACAGCCTAGAGCTAGAGCGGGCGGTGCGCGGCCAGATTGCCGGCTTCTTGGTGCCCAACTTTATCCTCGACCTGCCCGCCGAGGGGGGCAAGCGGCTGACCCGGGGCGTTGAGAGTTACGACCGCCGCCTCGGGCTGTCGAAGCTTACAGCGCCGGGGCTCAAGGGCGAGCCGACGACGATGCAGTACTGGGATCCATTGTGGTCCCTGCCCGAGGACGGGCGGGCCGAGGTTTTGGGAAAGTATGGCGGCAAGATGCCGTGAATGTTTCCGGGGTCGGTGTGTTGGAAGTTGGGGGTAATCGTTCCAAGAGAGTGCCCTGAAACCAATGGACTACAGTCCATCCACAAGCCGAACAAAGGGCTCGTTAGTGGGAATTGACGATTGACCTCTTGTTGTGTCCAGACTGGGACACACTCTTCAATGTGGTTCAACGGGGTCCCGAGGTCTCACCAAGGACGACTGTCCAGTCAAATGTCCATAGCCCGCTTGCCTCGAATCTGCGAGAGCGTGGGAAAGACGGTCATGGATATGATTTGTTCCATCGAGATGCCCGAGCATGCACGAGTAGAAGAAAGCTCAGGGTCCTGACGCGAATGCGGGATTCACCCGGAGCTCCGGCAGGAGCCCTTTTCGTGGTTCTCTTTTCTTGATGAAAACCAAAAAAAAATGGGGGTCAAAGTTGTACTGTATCGTGTGAAGCTCCAGGGAGGGGAGCCTTATCTACTGTAATATGCCGTCGGGATGGCAGAGCGGTGGGCGGCGTGCCCAAAGAGGAAGCAACTAGACAACACCGAGTAATCAAACATGCACTCCTGATTTTCAAACATGCACTCCGACTTAAACCCCATTTGGAAGAGAGCCCCACCAAAATTTGGCGCGGCGCGTTCCCAACGCCGTGGCCGCCGCGGCTTGCCGCCGGCGCCCGAGGCCACCTCTGCACACACGTTCGTTCGTTTTGAAGCCATCGTTTTGAAGCTATCACCAACTATTCAGCACACCACACCAACGCCGCCACCGCCGCCGCCGCCTACCGCACAACCGTCACGATGAATTCGACCGATCGCAACATGAATACAAACAGACGATGCCCTCACTTCCACAGGCGCCGCCGGCTCACAGGGTACTACGTAATGCCACCGCCTACAACACATGTGCCTGTATACACACAGGCGCCGCCGGCGGCATCGTACGTCTACCCGATGCCACCTACGCCCTCACAGTGGCAGCAGGGCCGCCCCTCGGCACAGGGACATCACGATAGCTGCCTGTGGGCACAGCCGCCGGTACAGTCGCAAGGGACGGCAAGGGAGCCTGCCCGACAGCCAGGGGATCAGAGGGACACGGCGCCATACAATTTTGGTAGGCAGGCCGGGCATACGTTCGTCCCTTACGTGCCTCGTCCTCCGCCGCGTCAGACGGATCAGACGGATCCTACGGATCCTCCGGCACCGTCACAGTCATAGTCACGGCGTTGATTGATCTCACGGGCGGTAGTCAAAGGTGTGCACATTGTATATATATCGGAAAATAGGTCGGGCCGGGCGTATTGATATATTTGAACGACTCCAAGGAACGCAGCTTCCAGCGTTGGTGATAATTAAATGCTGATTGAATGCGACCGGGCGGCAGCCGCGGCGGCCACGGCGTTGGGAACGCGCCGCGCCAAATTTTGGTGGGGCTCTCTTCCAAATGGGGTTTAAGTCGGAGTGCATGTTTGAAAATCAGGAGTGCATGTTTGATTACTCGACAACACCTGCGGCAGGGGTCCAGATCTGGCAACCTTCACTTTCCCTCCCGGCCTCTTTCAACTCCAACAGCTTTCTCGTGTCCAGATCAAGCTTCGTTGGCCGCTCCCCACCAGCGATGCAGGCTCGTCACTAACGCCGGCAGCCGCTGTTCATCAAACAAAGCCGCTTCTCTTGGGTCCCGTTCGAGCAGGGCAGAAAGGGCAGAGAAGGGCAGACTCCATCCGCATGCGCAGCGCCGGCCATCCCGACTCTACGTCGCTACATCGGCATGCACGGAGCAGTTCCCGGCAAGCAGCCCGAGAAGCGTGCAGGGGATCCGTACGACGTGTGCCCTTCTCGAGTCGTGTCCTCGATGGATGCCCGAAGGAGCAACTGGGGAAGCGCTCAAAACCGACCAAGTCTTCACTTCGAGCGTTACTTTGCGGATCCCGCCGCCCTGCACTCGTCGGCCGTCTTATCTGCAAACATGGGCTCCACGCCAGGCGTCGTGGCCCATGTACAGTACAGACGGACATGCAGACCTGGCTGAGCGGACGGAGCTCTCTCTGCCTCGCCCCGTCTCCAGGCCAGCGCCGACTTGGGCCGTGACATCCCTCTGGAACCAGGACCATACTGCATGTCGCCAGCGCACGCAAATCTGGCCCTGCCTTGGCCGAGACGCGGAATCTGCTCGGCATCATTCAGGTCCGCCCCCATTCCGTGCCCCGACACACACAGTACGGTGTACGCTGGGGCTTCACAAGTACGGACAAGGGAGTGGACCGCGGCAAGCATTACATCGCTATTCTAGGGCAACTGCCAACCCCTGCCAGAAGCAGGCACAGCCAACCTTATTTATACCAAAGCCTCCGCTGTCCAATCCGCATCCGCAGTCGAGTGCTGATGATCTCTCTCTGGCTATTGAAGCAGCCATCCGGCGTCCGACAAAGGTGATTGCGTCCACTATCTGCCATGTTGACCCCCCCCTCGGCGGCTTGGTACGGGACCCGCGGACCGCAACGGACCAAGACCTGGCGGTGAGACTTCCTATTTCTGCTTTTTGCACCATGACTCGTGCCTGTCCAGTACCGCCAAGGCGCAGTCCCGTACATGTGCCAAGCTGCTTCTTAGACGCTAACTTGAGATACTTTACATGATTTTCGCAGCGCCGTCGGTGAAAGCGTTCAAAAGTCTTCATAATCTCGTCGCCCTTGCGCACGTTTGAAGCCACTGCGAGCCGCCATCCATGTCCAGTGAGAAAGCATCCGGCACTGTCTCATAGCCTGTTCGTCTCCGTCTCCCGTTGTACTTCTCTTATCCGATCCCCTGGCCACACAAAGCCTTTCCCACACAGTCGCGGCTGTCAAATACGCTTCTATTGCATGTCACGAGGGTCACGATAACCCACCGCTGACATGAATTGCGACTTGACGTATGCTAGCCTGTTCTCGAGCCTCTTTTCTTGGCGGATTCTACCGTCGCTTATCTATCCGCATCGGCCGACAATGAAGAAGCTGACCTCTCACAGCAGAAAGAAGGGTACAATCGTTTCATCGGCAGACTGTAGATGCAGCACTCGGCTGGCCTACGACAACCCTGGTCTTGAGAGGTTAAGAAGTCTTGCACGAGGCCATCATCAGCACCCGCACGTCCATCCATAATTCATTGACATTTCGCTCACTCCTCTCCGTTGAAGATTTGCACCTTCAACCAGCGTGCGAGTCAATCACAGCTCCCTCAGTGTTGGGGGACCAAACCGGATCTTCTTTGCCTCTCTGGCTCGCCACTTTCAGCCGAACGTATTGGACCCTTCGGCTCGTCCTCATCATTTCGTCTGTTTTTCAACACATCCTTCGTCGCCAAATGCTTTGACCAGCCAAGCAGCCTTGAGCAGGCATCGCCTCGACATATGCTCAGTCCATGTCCTGTGACATCAGTCGGTTCAGAGAGGCCCGGTCTGCACTTTCTCTGGCATCTTCATCGCCACTGATTTCAATCATCTCTTCGTCAAGCATGCAAATGGCCCCGGAAGGCTCGCCGCTCAGCCCCTGATACTTCCCGCCAGCGCATCAGCTGACAGAGACTCACCTGCTTTCCGATTGTGGCAGTAACCAGCCTCCATGGACGACCACTACCGTCACTTCCTGACGTCCGTGTCGGAAGTGCCGGGCTACTTCACCTCGGCCCCTGAGGAAGCCGACCTGTCTCCAGACAGTGGAATTTCCATGCCCGCGCGCGGCACCCCCTTGCCGGATTCGCATCAGAATCTGGAGCACCCTGGAAACTTCCCGGATCCAGTGTTTATCAGCTCCTCCAGACCTTCAAAAGGTCGGAGGAAGTTGGGAGCCGGGTCCGGGAATGGCACAGACCCAGTGAAACATCGCAGGACGAGGTCTGGCTGCTTTGTCTGTCGGAGCAGACGAGTCAAGGTGAGTTTGAACGGGAAAGGCCGTCGAAGCATGTCGCTTACATTAAAACCACAAATCACAGTGTGACGAGACGCATCCCGTATGCCAGCGTATGTCTACCATTCACTCTTGAGGGCCTGATACTACGGGCACAATGGCTTATTTAACCATTCCAGGCTGCAAGAAAGGCAATCGCGACTGTGTCTATCCAGACCCTCCCGCTCCAAAGGGACTTTCGAGTCAGGACGTATCAAAGAACGTCGCTCTCGCAACGCAACAATCTAGCTTGAAGCTGTCCAATAATGGCGAAGAAGGCGAATTGGGAAAGCATACGGAGCTGACGACGATTCTCGACGAGGATGACTCCGCAGAGCCTCCATCTCCGGAGCGATCTGGCTCACAAACGCTCGGGATGGCGAATATGGCACCCGCCGGTAAAACCCGGCGTGTTGCAAGGCAAAGCTCAGAGAGCCCATCACGCGGGCTGACAGAAAACTCCTCCCCGCATTCAGCTTCGACCGCCGGGGCCGTGAGCGTGAACACGATGCCGCCTTCGGAGCTTGATCTTTCTCCAGACGGACGGGGGGATTGGTCGCATTTGCCTCCAGATTTCCAGCGTCATCTTAACTACTTCGTCGCGAACATTACAAACTATCACTACAGCATAGCCAACGACGGAGACGAATTCTTCACCGCCATCTTGCCTACCATGGCCGTCAAACATGAGCCTCTGCTACACGCGGTAGTAGGCTTCTCTGCGTATCACGCAATGCTGCAGGACCCAGATGGGCAGCTTCAAGACTTCCTCAAATACTACAACGGAGGGGTCACTCTGCTGCTCGAGTGTCTGAAACGCAAGGAGGCTAATAACGTGCCTACACTGGTCACCATTCTGCAGCTGGCCACCATGGAGGTAAGCTTCTTTCAAGGCTTGCCTCGTCCCTCAGCACGGCTAATCATCAAATGACAGGAGTTTCTAGGTGACTGGGTGAACCTAATGGGGCACCAAAAGGCCGCGTTCGAAATCATCACGGAAATCTTCGAGCCAGAAACAGTCATGCACACGGCGGTGGGCAGGGCATGCCTGAACTGGTACAGCCGATATGACAGCTACGTGGCTATCATGGGCGGCTTCCCCACGGAGCTATCTCGCGAGTGGTTCGACTGCATGACCGAGTATAGCCAATCTCAGGTCACAGCTAGCCCCGACGATCTGCGCTGGAGGATTGACGATCGCTCCGCACGTTTGAGGTCCATTTCGTATGACATGTCTATGCTCTATGCCCGGGGGAGCCGAGGGCAGATTTCCCTCCAAGACTTTTGTCGCGAGCACCAACGAGTGACGCGCAAGCTGCACGAGTGGAGGAGTTCGTGGGATCCGGCCTTGATGGACCCCAAATACCTCGTCACTGATTTTTACTACCGGAAACCCCTTGACCCCGGAGACATTGTTGATCCTTACAAGCCCGGGGTCCTCTTTAAGCCGCCCCTTTTCACCACGACGCTGATAGCCGCCGAATGGCATTCCATCATGATTATGCATCTGTCTCAAGCGGCCAACATGCCACCAAGCCAACTGTTCGTCAAGTTTGGAGAGCATGCCTTTGCAGCCTGCCAGTACTTTGAGTCGGTGGAATTCTGGCCCTCGAAGCCAAAGGGATCCATGGTTTCGTTGCAGCCGTGCATCTCCATTGCCGCACTGTTTCTTCCCCAAGACAGCAAGCATCAGATGTGGATTCGCCGCAAGTTTGCTTGCCTGGACATCCTGGGGTAGGTTTTTCCTGGCACACCTCGCTTGAACCCCGTGGCCTTGTCTCGAATTCTAACGCCGTCGACAAGATGTATCCATCCCACGACGCGTCGGATCAAAATGGCCAAAGTGTTCCGCGATCCGTCGTGCGCGCACTGGTGGCTGCCCAATGACGAGGGGTTGACGCCGGTGTTGCAGAGCATCCGCGCCTTTGCCGACGAGCGAAACGCGGCGGCTGTGGATGCCCAGGTGGATAACATCCGCGAAGTGAGGCACCTGTTTGCCAAGCTGGAGATTGGCGCCCAGGACGACGACGCTGCGGGGAGTAAAGGGAGGAGTTCATGATGGGCCCGAAGTATCTGCCATGGAGATGCCTGACCGACCGTTCGAGACGCGCTTTTGACGTGTGGAACTCGACCAACAACAGCCTGTGAAGGGGACTTCTGAATCAGACGCTTGACAGGAGTCGAACTGGAAGAAACCCCAACAGAGCTGTATGAATTAGGCCACATCTTGTGCATAGCGGGGCGGTTGGTGCTCAAGTGTTTCAAAGGATAAAGCAGAGAGATGGGGAACAAGAAGAATCAAAAGGGGAGAGGTACATCTGCGATTGGCTCGAACTTTGGGTAAGGAAAGGATTGGAAAATGTGTCGGTGCGTGCAAACACAGAGGGTCAGTTGCGGCAGACGGCTCCAGGACGTAGAGATCCATAGCATCAGCGAGAAATCTAGTTTACAAGACTTTACGCTGACGTGCCTGCTCCCATCGTGACATGATAGAAGGCCGCTTGAATTATCTTGGATCGTCCATGGTGATTCCTCCAATGGGGTATGACGCACTTTCTCGCTACTTGTCCGCCTTTGACTCTTCCGTCGCCGATACCTCTGCCGTCTCTGCCTTCGCCGCTGTCTCTTCAGTTAGATCAGTGCCAGGCTCCTCGAGTTTTTCCAACGTTGGCTCCTCTGCTACTTCGGCAGCCGGCTCGGGATCTGGTGGCGCTTCCTCCTCGGGCGCCTCAGCAGGCTGGGCTGGGGCTTCATTTTTGCCAGCGATTTCTGCCGACGAGTCGGCCGAGCCATCTGGGTGAGCGGCATCATCATTATGTTCATCGTGCTCTGGCTGCGCCGTGGTGTCTGTTTGTCCCGCGTCCACGGGCTCTGCCGGGTCTGTCGATTCCTGCACCTCCCTGGGGGCCGACGCTGTCTGTGACGGCGCCCTGACTGGCGCGGCCTGCTCCACAATGACGGGAATCTCTGCCGCCTCGGGCTCATGCTCTTCTGCGGGCGGCTGCGGCGGGTCGGACGCGTGCACATTCAACAACTTGCCCGAGGCAGTATCCGCATCCTCCTCGTCAGTCTCCATCACCGTCGTCACAGCACTTCCTGTAGAGGGACTGCTCCTAATATGTCTCCGAGTATTGGTGCGGCCAACCGAGTGCAAGCCGTCGTCGTCGCCGAATCCTCCGCGCTGCTGCATTGTCGGCTTCAAGATGGTCGGAGGCGGCTTTTCGGCCTCTGGTTCGGAGACCGCGTCGTCGAGACCCTCGGCCTCTGGTGGAAGCTTATAGTTCTCTGCAGGCAGCAGGTCGTACAAGTCGCACACTGTCTTGAAGAAAACGTAGAGGCCCGTCTGCCCCTCGACAGTCCAGAACACGCTGCGATGCTGGAACCAGGCATGGGCGAATATTCGGTGCAGTCTCCGAAAGACATTGACCAAGTTTTTAATGCCCAAGTTCTTGTTGTGCGTGTCACTCAAGACGACGAATCTGCTCGGGAAGATCTTTTGGTCGGACACGACATTGGCGGCCCAGTCGAGGGTGTGACAGCAGTAGTCGATGGCGCAGCAACTCTTGGGCTGCTCGTGGACAGCGCAGAGAAACTGCCACTCCGAGGCTCGCATCTCGGGGCACGTGCCTGCGCTGCATGGAGGGGAGTCGAAGAGGAAGCCGACAATGAGGGAGTTGCACTGGGAGATGAGGAAGCGGCACAGTTCGTAGAGCCAGAGGGTGCGGTCGATGCCGGGCGGGGGTTGAGCGAGATGCAGAGCCGTCGTACGCGTGAGGGCCTGCGTCGAGGAAGCTGTGTGGTGGTAGTGCAGGGCGGCGAGGTGCTCTTGGAGCTGGAAGGCGGAGTCAAGCTGGCGACTCGTGTCAGCTTTGAAGGCCTGGGCAGGGTCAAGGAGGTCCGTCGTGCCTCGTTCAAGGGGATGAGCGGCGGCCCGGCGGCCATGTCAGCCGCCCTTGTTCCGGGATGGACGCGCCTCCTCGAGTTGGCGTCGAGCAGCGTCTGCTCCATCTGGGTATCGTGTGGGCTGACGGTGACGCCGCCCGAGGGAGACTTGGGGCCGAGCTGAATCTCTGCCGGCGGCGGCGGACTCGGCAGTCGAGGCGAGCTCGATGCCAGCGCCATTGTTGCCGGCGGAGGAGGACGCCGCGAAGTCGAGCGGAGGATTCGTCAGGTCGGCCTGCTCGTTGGCTGGAGGCGGCAGGGCCTTGAAGGAGCCCGGGGCGTCGACCGGTGTGCGTGCTGAAGATGGTCGCCAAGCCGGCCTCGTGCGGTTGGATGGCCTTTGTCGCGCTTATGTAATGAATTCCGCCACAGTGCTCTAGAGTCTCATTAGTACGATTTGGCCCGCCTGTGCTTCGACTCGGCTCCTAGTTCCTACACAGTAGTTTCGTGATTCGTCTCCCTTGAAGGCGGCATTAATAGCTCAGTTGTGGATTCCTTTTTTTTTAAAAACACTTCAAGCCTGGCGCCTGCCATCACAGCAGGGAACATGGATTTTGACGAGGATGCCCCTCCAGAGCTGGTCGACACCGCGGGGGGGGTTCATCAGGACGGAATCTCAGTGAAAGTTCCCATCACGATAGTTACAGGTATGCTCAGAACCGCCGGAAAAAAGAAGAGAAATATATCTAACAAGGGTCGAACTAGGTTATCTTGGCGCCGGCAAGACCACTCTGTTAAACTACATCCTTACAGCCCAGCATGGCAAGAAGATAGCGGTCATTATGAATGGTTTGGAAGCCCTCCATCTGCCCGGAGCATGAAACAGCTGCTGACATTGAATCAGAGTTTGGTGACTGTAAGTGGGCGGACCAGAAAAGAAACATGGGAGTCGTCTCACCGTCATGCAGCACTCGACATTGAAAAGTCCTTGACCGTCAACAAAGGCGAGGAGACGTTCGAGGAGTGGCTCGAGGTTGGAAATGGCTGCATCTGCTGCTCCGTCAAGTGCATCGGCCCACCCAGCTGCTCTTGTCCGTCACTGCTGATAGCTCGCGTAGGGATACCGGGGTGAATGCCATCGAGTCACTCATGGAGAAGAAGGGCGCCTTTGACTACATTCTGCTTGAAACAACCGGCCTAGCGGATCCCGGCAACATTGCACCGCTTTTCTGGGTAGATGACGGCTTGGGGAGTACGATATATCTCGATGGAATCGTCACGTTGGTAGACGCAAAGAACATTCTTCGCAGCCTCGACGACCCGAGCGGCAAGGTCGACGGTCCCGAGCCGCACGACCACAGGGGTCCGTTGATGACGACGGCACACGTGCAAATTTCGCACGCCGATGTGCTCGTCATAAACAAAGCAGACTTGGTGAGCGAGGACGAGCTGCGTCGGGTGCGAGAAAGAATCGAGTCCATCAACGGCCTCGCCAAGATTCATGTCACGGAGAATAGCGTCATCCCCCAGCTCGAGGGCTTCTTGCTGGATCTGCACGCCTACGACCAATTCAATGAGCACGAGGCCAAAGTCAAGGGCCACAGCCATCTGGATCCCGTGAGTTGCGGGATCCCTTTTCTCGGAATCCGAAACATGGGTTTGGCTGACCGCACCAGGCTATATCAACGATTTGCGTGCCCGTCCCTCGGCTACCCCCGCATCAGCTGGACGACGTCGATCGGTGGTTGCGCTCAGTGCTCTGGGATAGCAAAGTCCCAGGGTCGGAATGCAAGGGGGACTTTGAGATTCACCGCTCCAAGGGTCGCATCGTCTTGCAAAACGGAGACGTCAAGATGCTGCAAGGCGTCAGGGAAGTCTTTGAGTTGACGGAGCCTCCAGGCCTCCAGGAGCCACAGCCTGCTAGCGGGAAGATTATCTTCATCGGGAGGAGAATTGCCGAGGTGGATTTCGAGGGCAGCTTCAAGAGGGCAATCGACCAAAGTTAATGCTGAGCTCGGTAACATAATTCAGCACAGTCTCTGCATGCCGTTCAACACGCCGTACGAGCTGCCCCAGACCTGCAGCAACACGACGCTGATGTGCCGTACCGTACAGTGCGTGGCGTGCGTCAGGACAGAATAAAAGGAAAGGTATTTTATGGATACGGATACTTGCTCTGGACCATCGCTGTCCACCTCTATCCGTATCCGTAGTGTCAGCCTTGTTAGCTACCCCGTAGGCAGCTGCAGGTGACAAGGGAGTTGCGGGTGTGTGGTTGGCTAGAAAGCCGCGCTCGGCACGGACCCACTTGATTCCGGCGTTGTCCACTGGTAAGCCTTACTTAGCCTTCCCTCGACGACTCCAGCAAAAGATTCAAGAAGGCATCTCCCGACGACGACGACGACCGCGCGGGAATCACCCGAAACCGCTGCTTCCTTTACATGACCAACACCCAATCCCGCCAACGACTCGAGAACTCGACTGTGCGATTGATAGCCACCATGAATCGGCCAGGTA